>NC_090935.1:386507735-391507735 GCF_040938575.1 Ambystoma mexicanum | reverse complement strand
AGAAGAACAACTACAAAGATTTCAATTTTTAAATAGTATTGATCAATGCATTCAGTTTACATTTGAGTTCTCCAAAGAATCGATACATTTTTTGGATATAAATATCACGAGCAGCACTACTGTCTATCAGACCAATATATACCAAAAACCAACAGACAGAAATAATATTTCACACAAACTCAGCTTTCACCAACCAAGCTTAATAAAGAACTTACCGTACAGCCAGATACTGAGGGTCAAAAGAATAGTAAGTGACCCCAGAGACTATGAGGAAGCCATAGCATCTATGGGTGAAAAATTCTTGAATCGTTGGTACACAAAAACAGAGATTGGTGAAGCTGAAACAAGGTTGGAGAGCCAAACGCAAGAACATCTACTGAATCCAAAGCAAAACATTGAGAAACAACCACCGATGGTATTTGTATCAAAATATTCAAAACAAAGTAAACGCATTAAGAGCATAATAAAAAAGAACTGGAATGTGCTAGCACTAGATGAAAGAGTGGAGCCACTGTTTACAGAATTACCCACCTTCGCTTATAAGAGGAGTCAGAATCTAAAGGACAAATTAGTGAAAACAAGGAACTTGAGCATAAAAAAAAGACACCAAACAAACTGGAACATATCTTTGTTTGAGTTGGATCAATTGTGGATATGTGCAGAAGGGGAACATTGTCAGCTACCCACACAATGGAGAGAAAATAAAACTTTTTGACTTCGGAACATGTGCAACAAAGAACATAATCTACCCCATCAAATGCCCTTGTGGGATGTACTATGTGGGACAGTCCATATGTCCAGCAAAAATAAGATGGAACGAACATCACTCCTGTATATGAAACCACAACAAAAACTCTGCAGTGGCACAGCACTGGGATAATAAGGAGCACAATCTGGCACAGATCAAATTTCAGATATTGCAAATGGTTAAGAAGAGAGAACCACACATGAATATTCAACACAGACTGGAACAGAGGGAATCCTTCTGAATTGATAAACTGGGAACTTTATCCCCTAGAGGACTAAATGAGGAGATGCATTTTTTGTTTGTTTTCTATGAATAGACCAATGAAAATATTGATGATGATGTTGATTGTTGTGTGATCTGCTTCATGAACATAAATTGTGACGTGTCAGCAAAACTTGAATGCTTGCGAAAAAATACATATTGGAACATTTTGTTTGACAACCCACTTGGATATTTACTTTTAGTACCATTAAGAACGTTCATCAGTACTTAAGGGGAGGTAGTATCAGGTTCCACTACACGTTAATCACACCTTTTTATTTATAATCATCTCTTATGTCCCTAATGAGTAAGATAGAAAACTTGACATCTAGGCAGTTAAATAGGCTTCAGTATGCCCTTATTATTATTTTTAACTCTAACTAGGAGATTATGCATAGTACCTATGTACTTTTAGGCTACGTCACAGCATGTGATCTACATAGTAGAGCAGTGAGTCACGGCATCGCATTTGGTTGATCCGTAAATTACTTAAATATAATGCAGATTTGGTTTGGGATCTAACCTATTCATATATACTGCCTCTCCAAGAATTTTCACCAATGATCCTCTTGGTGATTGTTTGTTCTTCCTACAATGAAGTCAGACAGGTTCTGTAACCCGACACATACAGATAATGTCTCAACATGCACAGCAGTAATGTTTCTCCACCGATCCGTATGCGTGTTTGAACGCCATGGTGATCGTATGTCCCGCCCTCCCATTGCCATTGGGAGGCGGGACGTGAGGCACGCCCTTGATGGCCATTTCTGGCCAGAGGATGTCGCCAGAATTGCCATGGCAACCTACAAAAACACTAGGTTGCGCGCACTTGGTGTGCAGCGGCTTGCATGAGAAGAGCAGCGCAGACCAACACAAGAGGTAAGGACTGCGCAGACAGTGATATTTAACAGAAATTATCACACGCAGGTACATGCCAGAACTACTTGTTATTATTGTTGCAGGCAGGTTATAAACCGCACTTGGTAAGATACAGGCGAGGACGACACTGAATACAAAGGCTGAGGTAAAAACAGAAGGATTTTTTAAGCATGTTTTTTTTACAACCAGGGTTATTTGAGTGGCTTGTACACATAAATAGAGAAACTGACATTATTGTCACTGTTTTCTTTCTTTTGTCCCACTATATATCAGAACATGAATCATTTCGTATCTGAAAATGATGGTATTTATATGCATTGTTTAAATGTTTATGAACATGTATAATGCTGATTGAAATATGTGGATGATGAAATACAATTGTGTTGTTAGAAATTGAAAAATGTAGCCCTAAAGGTGGTGCTAGGAACCGAAATGCATTGGCAATAGCCTGGATATACAAAAATAAGAGTCTTGTTATCGCCTTAAAAACGATGTGTGATTAAAACACAAATATTTTATTTAAAAGAAACTCACAGAGGAGTTGATGAAGTTATTTTTGAACATTTTTTGAGCATTTGATAAATGAAAAGAGAATCAAGTACAGAGAATTCAATGTAACATAAAGGAATGAATTTAGCTCCTATAAGGAGCAAGAAGTATGCACCAGGTTTTACGGGGTGGAATCCACCTTGGTTTTTCAGTTATTGAAGTTTCAATAAGCTGCCTTCACAATTTGTCACTGTGTATCTACCTTTATTTTGATCAGGTTTTATATTATTTTTGTATGTGAAGTTTTGGGCTATGTGGTATAGACACATGGTTTCCAAAGTGGTACTCCTGTTTGGGTAGTATGTGTCTAGTAAATTGTTTTTCAAAATTTCTTGGCTGTTCGGATCATTTCTGGCTATTGTTTCTATGTCGTCGTATGATTTGAGAACTCTTTTTCTAGATTTAGCAGGACCAAGACTTAGCCATACTATATTTTCAGATTTTCCATAAAAAGCAGTACCGGTTAAATGGTCTGCAGCTTGATAGCATCCACATTCTCTATGAGAGAACATTGTTATGCCAAAGCTGTACAATTTCTGAGACAGTGTTTTGTCCGATGAGAGGTCATTCCAGAGGTCTTGAAGCTCTGTTTTTTCTGCTTTCATTAAGTAGGCTGTAACATATTGTGCAACTGCAGTGGAATTGTCTGCAATGTACTGAACATCTATGTTTGCATTCCATAAGAGGGAAATGATTGCATTGTAATCATTGATATATTTTGCTTCTTCTGGTCTTTTTATGTAATATGCGTTCTTAGGTGATTTAGCTTTAACACTATGTCTAACTGAAGACATGAAGTTGTTTACTTCACCTGTTTCTGTAACTGGTCTAGGGAAACCAAAGCAGCATTTGGTGTAGTATTTCCCTTTGTTTTTGTATTTGCAACAACACTATTTCCCACATTTATGTCTTTGAAATTGTACAATTTGTGCATGAAGATCACTATTTGTTGGTTCTGATGAAATTTCACAAGTGACATATTTTTTGATAAACTGTAAAAAAGTGGCATCACTGTCTTCACCAAATTTAGGAGCATCGTTAATACATAAGAGCATGTGGATATGTGGTGCTCCTCTGGCTTGGTATTATTTTCTCGAAAAAAAGTGTTGCTCTTCTCCCAGAGGAGGAACAGTTTTATTACACATAAAGTGTAGCATAGCAATGAAGCAATGATGGAAATATCTTGAAACATTAACAGGATCTAGAGAGCAAAGTTATCCAGGTGTTAGTATATCTATGTTTGTTTTTGTTTGATATGCATAGGAAATCATGTAAATCTTCCCATGCATATTCTGCAAAACTTAATGTAACAAATCAAGAGGATGGGCCAAGGTTTCTTATCATGCAACGTACATCTCAGTGACATCGGAACCAGTAGTCCTTAGTACCATGCTATCAGATTTGTAATGCTTGATTGTAAAACCTCATCTTTTTCTTGCACTTTTTGTAGTAATTGCGTAGCTGACATATTTTGAAAGTGGTTTCCTGATTTCAATGTGTGTGCAACTCCGTAACATAGAGTTGGTAGTTCACTTTCAAAGAGTAGGTGGAATATGTATTCAACATTTTGTCTAAATCTGGGATCTCCAGAATACATTTGTAACGAGCGGTATTCTGATGCTGTCATCTGAAGGGGTCTATCATCGTACCTTCCTCCTTTCCCAGTAGGAAAGAGTAGAGGAAATGCATGTGCTTCTATACTTTTTTCCCATATGCTGATTGGTGATCCTTGGGTTTGTCGCATTTGGTATGTTTCTAGTGCATCATCTATGGTGTCATTAGAGTGTAATGGATGAATTGTATAATGGTCTAAAATATTGGATACTGTAGCAGGATCTAGAAGTTCAAATTAACCAGTTTTTGGTGACTAGTGCATCATCTATGGTGTCATTAGAGTGTAATGGATGAATTGTATAATGGTCTAAAATATTGGATACTGTAGCAGGATCTAGAAGTTCAAATTAACCAGTTTTTGGTGACTCTTGAATTATTTCAGTTTTTTCCCTTAAGTTTTCTTCAATATTCATTTCTTTGTAGTATTCATTATTGTCTTTTAGATATTGCAAGCCTTGTCTAACTTTATGTAAATCTACGAGTTGTTGCCAAATTTGTTTGTCTTTTGTAGGTACACCATTTACTAAGACAATTAAAGATTGCTCTATTGGACGTTGCACTCCCAGAGTGTGCACATTTTCTTTTAGATCTAATGGTAAATAAACTACTTTGCCACAAATGCCTTTCACTAGTTCAGAGGGAGATAATTTTGCTGTTTTTGGTTGAAGGCGTATTATTGCTTGAAATGGGTGCACTGTTTGAATTATCATGCTCTCATATAAATTGAGTTGTTGCACGGGTTTTGGTAGTGGGATTAATTCTAATTTATGTGTGATAGCATGCAAAGGAGTTTGGTTGTTGTGAAGTTTTGTAGTGTAGTAAGTGCAAAGTATTAAGGGGTCAGTTATTTCATATTAATGAGTTAGAATTAGCTTGCTACCTTATATCATGTTTTCTGATATAAGGTAGCAAGCTAATTCTAACCATTTGGATTCTAAATTGTCTTCTATTGTGTATGTTACATCTATAGTTTTTGTGTTACTTTTATAAAAAGTTCTGCAGCAACACACACACATGGCTTGGTACTTCAGCGGATGTACTTTTACATTTTAGTATATCTTTTTTGTATGCGTGTAGTAAAAGGTTGCCAGCTGTACAATTGTTGCTAGTCTGTTGTAAAGCTATTGCATTTTGTAAGTGGCTTTCACTTCCAAAATATTTTTTCTGGATACGCTCTATTTCTTCGAGTAGGCCTTTGGCTGTACCAGGTAGAAGATTGTTATTTAAATTGGGTAGTGCTAAAGCAGGACTTTTGGCATAGTACAGTTTATAGACTAGATTTCTTATAGTTGAATGATGTGTTGATATCATTTTGGTATGATGGAAGGTGCTTTTGCAAATAATTCCTGAAATGCAGGCTAATGAATTTCCTTTTAGTCCTGTGTATTTGCGTACTGGACATGAATCCATGTTTTGTAGCAGTTTCATTTTGATTTTGTCTTTGCCTTTCACATACTGTTTGATGAACTGGCGTAAAGATTTGAAAGATTTTTTGGCAATGTTACACATTGACGTGCACGCCATTTGTATACTCGACATTCTGGTTCAGTGGGAGAGGTGATACTGAGTTTTCTGGGGATATTTTTGTAAGCAGTATTTCTTGTTGCATTATGGTATTATTATGTTTTTCATACCCTCGTTCACAGCTATGTATGGGAAATGTGTCTGTTTGCTTTTTTTTGTACGATTCTTCATTGAAATATGGTTCTGTGCTCGTGGTGTGACTCCATTCACCTCCACAGATATTTAAGAAGTTTTTTTCGTTTACAATCCGTTTATTGCAAAGTTGTTTTTATAATTTAGTAGTTAGTTTTGTTAGTGGTTTCATTCTGTCAAACACTAAAATAAATAACTTCCTTTTGAGAAGGATTGAACTGTCTATCAAAGCTTCTAAGATTAATTTTCTACGGTAGGTTTTAAGGGTTGTGCATGATTTGTCTCCTGTTTTTATAAGATTCTGAAGGACATTTTTGCTAAAATACTTTTATTGGTATGGTTAGTTGCCACTACATCAATATTTATAGGAGTAGTGTTAGCAGTAGTGGTAGCCGAATTCATGTTCAGCATTTTTTGTTTCGGTTTACATTTTGATAGAGGAGGCAAAGTTTCTGTACTGGAAGCTTGTTTTGTTTCGCTAAATTACTGTATTAGCTGTTTTGTTTGAACATTTTGTACAAACTCTGCTAGAGATGAATGTTTATTTTGGATACTTTTATTTTCAGTTGCTCTACTTCTGCATTGCTTTCTATGGACTTGCTTTTTGGTAGGCATTCTTTCGGGTCTGTTGAAAAAAAAAGAAGGTATGGGTTGGGCTGTTCTGCAATGTATGTGTGATGTGAGCATGAGTGTCTGAGTATGATGGTAAGGATGTATGTGGTGTGTGTTTGTGCATTGGGCAGCTACAACTAGTTGGGAAGGCTATTTTTCTATTTGTGTGTTACTATACTCGGGTTCAGATGACAGTAGAAAGTAAGCTTGTGGTGAGGAGAAGCACTAATACTAAATCTAATGGCATAGAATTAAAACAGTTCTTTGTTCTGTAATACTAACATTCTAGAGGCTTAGTTATGTAATTTGTGCGCCGAAAATCTGGGATTTGTGTGCCATTCTGCCTGCTAATCCCTGTTTAAGAAATGTGGATTTGGGGGCAGAATGGTGCACAAATCTTTGTTTTTCGGCGCACAAATTGCATGAATCAACCCTACAGTGTGATTGAGTAACAGTAAGAATATTATGGTAGTATTTTACTTACTCTCTTTGTGTGGAATGAGCAGGTTTCTTCTGAATTGTTGTTTGTACTTCATATGCGCTGCTTTTCAGGCGAGTGGTCTTCACTGCAATTATAAAAGAAAGAAGTTAGTAATTTTGTGTGTTTATAGCACTGATGTTAATTTAGACATTGATTTGTATGTTTTTGTAGTAGTATTCGTGTTTCATATCTGAACATAGTGTGTGCATGCAATTTTCTTTGACTATGTGCAGTCTTTATATTTTACTTTAAATATGCTAGTTCAACATGATTTGCAAATGAGTAGAATAGAAAGTGTTTGAAAGTCACTTGGTTTCTTAAGGCTGTGTTATTGAATGTTAGGAGATAGAAGAAATAATGATATACTTATTTTGCAATTTTTATAAGGTAAATGGCAGAAAATGTACAGAAAAGCATTGAAATGTATGCATTTCTGAAGGTGTGGGTAATAAAGAAGAAGGATGTGATTTGCATGCAGTGGTGTTATTTCAGTTGGGAGCTTTTCAACGATAGTGGCTATCTGTGTGAGTGTATAAAGATGCATGACCTTATCCTGGCTGTGTGTAATTGTATAATACACTACTAAGTGTTTTTCTACAATTATACTGTTATTTCTCCCATCTTTTAATATTATAATTGTATAGATAGGTGTATGTGTGTAAAATCATTTTTAGATAGCAGACAAGTTTGGAAGTGACTGTTGGTTATAGTAGATGGGAAAAATGACAGTAAGTTCATTTTATAGGTTATACAGGTTAAGCGGCAGTTACTCGTTTTATATGCATTCATAAGAGTTGTACATGTACTGTGCAGAAAATATGCATACCTGTAGTTTGTATTCACGCATGTGGATATGCATGCAGCTTCAAGTAGAAATCTTGGAGACTTGTAGAGTAGTTTTTGTAGTAGGTGCTTTCCAATGATATGAGACTTGTACTCAGAGTGATCAACAGTACATTTGAAGAGCGGAACTCTGATGATGGAGTTAGATGTAGAGGTCTTGGATGTGATTGGTGGATGGTTGTGTGTCTGCTTAGCTGTATCCAATGAGGGAATGACACAGAGAGTGATGTGGAAAGGGAAGAAGGGCTGTCTAAGAGTTATGCGCTCCGTAGACGCCGCGGCTGTCCGTGGGCAGGTCGTACCACATCCTAGCATGGAAATGGGACTATAGGGATCAGTCAATCAGATGTTGAGGTTGTGGATTCGTGTTGAAAGAGACTGTGTGTAGTGAAGATGGTAGAGGTGGAGAAAGTCAGGGTGTTGGTGCTTGGAGATATGTTTGTGCATGCTTTACAGCAGTATGCTCAATGCAGGCATGTGGCAAACAATTTTGATGTTAAAGGAGTGGAGGTGGTGTGGAGCACTATCCCTGATTGCAATGTACAGGGAATTGTAGAAGTTTGTGAAGATATGGGCAGGATGAACAGTCCCCATGTGGTAGTTTTGCACTATGGTGCTTTCCTTTTGGGCTATGTGAGTGCCCCTACTTTGTTGGCAGATTTGGAACACTTGGTTTAAGCAGTAATAAACATCTTTCCAAATGCTAAAGTATTTTTTTCTGGATAAGTGCCTAGGGCAATATGGGAAAATAGTTCTGTTTTTTGTCCTCAACAAAATATTGCTAGGTGTGCAATCAACCAAGGCATGTTTGCTTTCATGCTTAGAGCTGGTATGTAATAATGAGAATATTGATTCCAGTAATGCTGTTTATTTTAAAGAAGATGGCATTTTCTTATCTTTTCGGGAAATGCCATGCTGTTTTGGAATGTAGGGCTGCTTTGGAGAAGGTTATGTGAAGATTTTAGGTGTAAAGTAAAAAAGAACATATGCAAAATAACTGGTGTCTGTCAACCAACCTCAAAGGGGAAATGGGGCACACTATTTAAATTTACATTCACTACGCTCAGATTTTTGATATGTCCGCGGACATGGCGGTAGTCCGCGGACACCACGTATTACATACAGGCATTTTGTGGTTGAGAGGAATGCAAATGAGAATGAGCAGAGCAAGGGATTGGTCAGTAATTTTTTCTGGGTGTCTTGTGTAAGGAGAGAGTTTGTCAGAAAGTCTTTTTCCTGAGAGAAGACCAGATAGCTATGGCTGTGTGTGTCAGAAAACAGATTACCTGGATTTTGGGAGACTAATGGATACATTGGTTCGAGGTGCATGCAGAACACTGTGGAGTATCTGCAGATCTTGGATTCCCTCATGTGGAAGTGCACTGGCATGGAGTGCGTGGAATGAAGTGGCTGGACTTGGTACCTCTCTGTGCTAGTTTGGAGACAAAGCATCATCCAGACATAATTATAATTCATTTTGGAGGGAACAGTTTAGGACATGTGTCTGGAATTTCTTTGCAATTTGCAATGAAAGAAGGACTTGGGAAGGTCATGGACATGTTTCCAAATTCCCCAAGTAATTTTTTCTTGTATTGCGAAAAGACAAATATGGCTGCGTTCTTCTTCATTTGGTCCACAAATGGAGAAAGCGAGGCGCAATGTCAATAAGGCTGTTTGTGCCTTGCTAAGAGATGTTGGCATGTCCTCTTTTCATAATGAAAATATTATGTTTCGTAGCACATACATTTTTCACAGAGATGGAGTCCGTCTTACTTATGTTGGCAGTCAGATTTTTTGTGAGAAATGTACAAAATGCATTGCAACCTTTTTTGAAATTACAGTCATCTATTTTGCAGTAGGTGTTGACCACTTCAAGTTTTTCAAACACAAAAAAACACCACCAAAAGGCTCTTTTCAGAGCCACCACTTCCTCGCAGAGAAAAGTGCAATGGTTTTGATAGGGCAGCACCCTAAAATTTTAGATGTCCGCGGACTTCTAAAAAAATGCACAGGGCCCTGCACTATTTATGTGCCACTTGCATTTCTAAACTGTGAAAGGCGGCTCTGAAAAGAGCCTTTTTTGGGGGGATTTTTGTTGTTGTATATATGTTTGTTTTTTTTTTACACACGACACACTAGGCGAGGAGGGGAAAGGAGGGTAAGGAAGGGACACCAACCACGGGGATAAGAGGAAGATGTAAGGTGGGCTTTACTTAGGTAGGAAGCAGGTCTTCTGGTGCTCTGTGACTGCATTCTCGAAAGCGCTTCGAAGAGTCTCCCCCCGCAGAGTACTGCGTCGCAGTAAATACACAAAACTGTTACCCTTGAAAAGTAAGGGTCAACAGCATCATGGATGGCCTGTGAGGCAGTTGGAGGGATGTGCTGTCCCACAGGAGTGTCTCTTGTGGTGACAGGAGTGGAAACGGAGGATGTGGTAGAGGAACTCAACCTACTACATTGATCACAAGGTACAATCTTGCGAATGGCCCCACCGTGGAATGACCTTAGGTATCACTTCATAGATGTCATACCAAAGTTGTACGAACCAGGCGTCCCATGACCATTTTTCACTGGTTGCAGGTGACCTTGTTCGCACGTGCTTTTGGTATGTCACCATGAATGGTAAACAACTGCCACACCCAAGACTCATGGCGAGTGCTGGTACTAGGGACTTCCACTACCTCATCCTCTTCATCCTCCTCCTCTACATCCTCATGACTGTTCCCCTCTGCAGGCCCTTGGGGAGGTGGTGGTGGTGGAGGGGTTGGGGTGGTGCTGAGGCAGATCTAGCACCAGCTGGAGCAACAGCAGCCATGGATTCCATCAGGGTTGTTGGGATAATCTCAGCAAGAGCAGCAAAGGCAGCAAAAGTCAATGTGCAATAGCCAGAAGCACAATGAAGATCAGCTCTGGGGTGTGGCCTTTTATAGGGGTGCTGGTGAGCGCTTCGCGGACCCCCACGTGGTCCATGGACAGATCGAACTCCCCAGAAAGGCTCCAAAATTTCTAAAAAGTATGTAGAAAGCCAGGGTCATTGTCTGGGACATGTTGAATGGTACATTTTTTCTGTCAAATACATTGGATTGTCTAAAAAAGTACTTTTAAAATGTTCGGGGACCCGGACAGTGTCCGTAAATCAGGACACACGCTCAGCGTGGGTGTGGTCACATGATGGTGTCACGAACACGTCCACGAAAGGAACGGATGTCAGCAGGACACCAAATGCACATGAACGGCCGTGTGCATGCATGCGGGTGTTCTACGGACAGTGTTCGGGTCCTGAAGTAATTAAAAGTGCAACATAAGTGGTCGGGCAGCTACGGACAGGCGCGATGTTTGTAGGACTTATGGGTGTGGTGCGCATGTGCGTAGCTGTTCTCCAGACAGTACGGACAGGTATAGTGTCCTTAGAACAACTCCCTTTTGTTTAATTGCGGACATTCCGGACACCAAGTGTATTCTAAGAACAGTTTCATCTTGCCTGCGGACAGTACGGACAAGTATAGTGTCTTTAGAACACCTCCATTTTGGTTAATTATGGACATTACTGACACCAAGTCTGTTCTTATAACAGTTTCGTCTTGCCGGTAGACAATATACGGACAGGTATAGTGTGCTTAGGACACCTCCATTTTGGTTCATTACGGACATTCCAGACACAGAGTATGTTCTAAGAACAGTTCCATCTTGCTTGCAGACAGTACGGACAGGTATATTGTCCTTAGGACACCCTCATTTTTCTTTATGGCGGACATTCCAGACACCCGCACTGTCCGCGGACATTCCAAATGCCTTTTTTTTAAAAAAAGACACAAAGGACTGATTTAAAACATACAATCTTTTTTTTTTAATTATATACAGATATAAAAATTATGACAGTGACGGGGAAGCAGAAACTGACATAAATACATGGGAATTAGGGGTTTGGAGAGGATGGATGAGAGGGGATGAAGGGATGGAAGTCTCATCAAAACGTTTTTCTTGGTGTTGAGGGTTTAGGGATAGTTGACTGGGACATGGAGAGGGGGAACAGGTGCACGTTGGACAATGATATATAATTTTTTCTTTTATGTTGTCTTCCACAAAATGTTTCAAAAGACTGAAATTTTGCATAAGCATGTCCATTTTTTCAATGACATTTGTGATGTCATATTTGATGTCCTAGGTATTAGTCTTAACAATGCACGTTGGTGGCGCGAGTTATGTTTGCTTAGCTTAGCATAATCGGTGAATTTCAGGGGTTTTTCAGTTTCACTTTCAACCATAACGTCCCTTTAACAATGTTTTTTTACTGAAAAAAAAGATATATACATATATATATATATATATTGATATATATACATTAAATAACACATTTTTACTCTGGGAAAACTTATACTGACAAATCTATACAATACTATGTGGTACCACAATTAGACTTTAGATTCCTTTAAAATGCATCAACTGCTGGCAGTTATAATAGAGGATAGAAATCATTCATTAAGGTGGATCAGCATAGCCAATAAGGAATGAAGGCACGTTAAGGTTTATCAGTGGCAGAATGCTTCTTTGAAGATAGATGCACAATTCTGAATGAGGATCCCCTCATCGGTGCAACCTGCAATAAAAGAATTAACAATCCCAGTCCATAAATTCTCAATAAGCCTTACTTCTTGGTTAAAAAGGTCAACCACCCCAATGTACCTGACGTGGAAGTGTTTCTTCGATGGCTCTTAGACAGTATCCTTCCAGGATATAAGAAAGAGCCACTGGGTGTCGAGATCCTCGAGGAAGAGTAGAACACTTGCATTTTTGGGATATATTGAACCACTCTGCTATACTATGCGGCCTCACTCTGCTATCTATGGTGCGAGAAACAGAGAAATGGCGGCAAAGCCCTTTGTGCATGCCAACACCTTCAAAACCACGTTTTAACACACAAAAAGAGGACTGCACAACCTGCCACTCATGGTGCATGTGTGGTGGAACAGAGCACATGATGCAGAAAAAGTGCCAGTGGACTCCATGATTAGTAAACATGGAGTACAGGGAGAGAAGCAGCACTTTGCAAATGAAACTCCAAACATGTGCCTGTAAATGACATTTACTTTGCTGCTGAAACTACAAAATGTCTGCATAAAACACTGCCCAACACTCAAAATCTTGTTTGGAGCTAAAATTAATTTAATCTAATGAAGGACTGTGACTTTACAAAGTCCTAAAATGTAAGACCAAAGTATTTTTCAGCAAAACTGGATTGCCTGTGAATGACAGTTCCTGTCAAAAATCTGTGTGCAGCCACCCTGGGCTACCTGAGTGAAAGCTCCTGTCAAATGGGATCTCCTGATGATAATTTAAAGTTGCCTAAAACTAAAGATCTGCCGGATTAGCAAATATAAAAGGATTGTTGCTGAAAGCATCACGACCTCAGATGTTTTTGATCCCACAGGTTTAAATTTAAGAATGTAATTTATCCATGTCATCTAAATCCTCAAGTTTGTTTTAGACTGGCTGGGCCTGCCAGAGTTGAAAAACAGGTTTTCACCCAAAGGGAGGGCATTCCTTTCAGCAGAAACTCACTGACACATGATAATTGTGGGTTAGGACAGACTCTTGTCTGCAGCCAAGGACTGAACAATGGCAGATCCTCCAGGCCAGGAAATGGACGTGTGAAAGGATCGTAAACTGGCCTGCAGAAGGAAATCCAAAAAAGGTGGGGGCTACTGCTTGCTCCAGAGACAGACAAACGGATGGCCATTTGCTGCTAAGAATATATAATGAATATTTCTTTAAAGACTTATAACTTGCTATCAGAAATGGTGAAAAATAAAAAAAAAGGACAGATTTGTTAGTCTAATTTTTGGCTTTACATTTCAAGATGTAGTGGAATTGTGTAACATATTCGGAACAGAAATGGCAATATATGTGGTTTTATGTGAACTGTGTTTATACTAGAATTGTTAAACTTTGCAAACACATTCCTAGGGTAAACATGCATATTTGGGGAAATTTGGAGAAAAATTGGAAACTGTGTTCATGGCGAAATGGACAGAATTCTGCAAAAAGGCGAAACAAGGTCTCACAGCTGTGGGATTTTGAGTAACAGATACTCCATAATATATGTAATACTTGCATGTGATTTTCATAGAGGGTACCAGTGTATAAACATGTATTTAGGACAAAAATGTATTTTGACACTAGTGGCTAGGGGAGGTTTCTAAGGATTGTAAAAACCAAACCATAAATTTGACATCATCTGTGTTGGAGCCAATCACCCGAATGCAAGGCGGAAATGAGGCTCTGATCCAATCAGGGGCGAGTTTTATTAAGCCGACCCATACACCCATTTTTGTGATGATATTTGTATGGATAAATAGAGGCAGCTGACAACACCTAGGGACTCTCTTTTCTGATTCCAGTGAAGCACTTTGTTCCAGCATTCAACATCCTGTCTTTAACATCCTTCGGGATCCAGATGCCAAGGACCAGGCCAAGCAGTAGCTGAACCATTTTCAGCTAGGCCACAATCATCAACTTATCCTTACAACCCAGTGAAGCGCTGTGGTGTGGGGGAAGCATCCTGAAACTATCTGGCTTGCTACCATAAGGCTTGCCTGATGAACTCGCAATCCCGCTGATCTGAAATATCTAGAAACAAGGAGGGCAGATCCTGTGCAGTTCCAGTGACCAGCCTAGCTGATCCTGTCCCGTGCCTGATGTGCTGTCCTTCCTTGATAGACCCAATCCATTGACCAGAATCTTGACAGATCTAAAATCTTAAATCCCAGTGGATTGTGAGTATTAATAGGATGCTAGAGAACTATTGTATACCTTGAATTATCTTGTCCCACCTAAATCTCTGAACTATCCTTAATTCCATAACCAGTAACAGTGTCAAAATCTTAGTGCTATCTTATTCTGTCTATTTGCCAAAGCATCATTTTCTTAGTCATTTTTAGTTGTGTAACTCTCATCCAGAAATCCCAGTTCGAGTGCATGGACTGGTTCCGCTGGGGAAGATGCTGTGGATCTGTTACTGAATTCATGAATCAGTCTCAGAGCTTAATGTCCCTACTTGGTTGTCTAGCCTGCATGCTCTAGTCTTGCGTAAAAGCATAACCCATATTTTGTGATTTCAAACTGAAGTTTTGTCCAAAGCTTGTGTCTTTATTTACGAAAAACACCTCTTACTAAAACGTCCATAGCTCCCTCAGTTTTTTAGGATAGAAATGAAATTTGAATTCCTATTGATACCTAACATCCTTAGCTATATCCACAACCCAAAATAGCAAAACAGTGCAGTTGACCCATTTGTATAAAAAATTGCATAGTAAAAGTTTGCCACAATTTTCCATTTAGCAAAAGTTTTAAACGTGTGAATTACCTTTAAATTATTTGCCAACTTGCCTTTAAGATTTCAAATGTTTTCTTTTGATTAAATCATTGCTTGTGATTGTTTGCATCTATTCAAAGCCGCTCCCATAGAATGTTATAATAATTTAAGCATTTTTGACCACATTTAGTGTTTTTGCTCAGCCAATTTCAAAGCCATACTGACAGTTGGAAAGACAAATCCGTTTTTCTCTTTTTTCTAAGGGGGAAGGTGGTAGTGATATTCTGTTTGAGTTGTTTTATCCCTGAGTACCTGCTCTCTCCTCACATCTATTTTAATTATCCATTGGTGGGTTGAGGGGTGTTGCAGGGGGAACCTCTAACCATAGTGCTATCTGTTCCAAACCAACCTAAAAGTATTATTTTCTGTGCTGCAGTCTTTTTGGTGTTCATTACCCGATTCACAGGGCATTAAAGATATTATTCAGTGTTCTATCACCCCATTGGTGATTGTGATACATTGTGATTTAAATTTAAATAAACAAATAAATATTTACCTTTGCAAATTTGCATACTACTTGCTGTGCGAGACTTGGGTGTGTGCCTGATTGAAATCCCTTTACATGGTGATGCAGCAGCTTTGACCTTCGTGCTGATCTTTGATGATCAATCGTTTCCTCAACAGTGGATGCTGGAAGTCCTGGGACGATGAGGCATGCAGTAGGACTTGATGCAAATGTTCAGTGCCGCAAATAAGACTCAGTGGACTTGAAAGTTCTTCAGGGGTTATGGATGTAGGCCTGGTGTGGGCGTCAGATGACGGGTGTCATGGTGGGCAGTCGTCTGGGCTATCGGAACATGCAGCTGCAGCACGTACCTCGGGGTAGCTTTGGCGATCGGGGCTTGACCACAGCTGGACCATGGATCATCACTTCATTAGCATCGTCAGGACGTCTTTGTTGTCTTCTGGTGGTGGGAAACCCACCGGTGGACTTTCCACGCAGCCGACAACCTTCGCTTTCTCTGGCTGGATAAAGTGGTAAGCGATGATGGCAAGGGCGCCCTCTGTCAAATGTTCTTAGGCAAGGTGTATCTTTCTTGGCTCTGGGCGTCAAGCAGTATGGTGTCAAGGTGTCCCCACTTCTGTATGACGCGATTTGACCTGGCTTCCAGCGGTCATGGAAATCTTCTGATCCCGGTTGACACAAATGTACTTCGACAACCCTCAATGTCCAGGCGCTCTCTTCAGGACTCTCGGCAGACCCCTTCTACGGGCATCAGACTCACAGAACTGGCTTGAAGGGTTCTTCGATGAAGAGTAGCAGTTTTTGCACGATGGTGCCTCGTTGCCAGGGGAGAGGTCTCCTAGCCAGGTCCTCTCTTGGATCAGTCCTCGACAGACTCGACATCTCTTGCATTACATGGAAATCTTCTGATCCCGGTTGACACAAATGTACTTCGACAACCCTCAATGTCCAGGCACTCTCTTCAGGAATCTCGGCAGACCCCTTCTACGGGCATCAGACTCACAGAACTGGCTTGAAGGGTTCTTCGATGAAGAGCAGCAGTTTTTGCACGATGGTGCCTCGTTGCCAGGGGAAAGGTCTCCTAGCCAGGTCCTCTCTTGGATCAGTCCTCGACAGACTCAACATCTCTTTCAACATCTCTTGCATTACATAAAAAGAAATGCAGCAGCAATCTTCCCCTCCAGCTGGGCTTCAAGGAGCAACTTCAAGTTTCGACTTCAGCTTCTGAACAAATTGGTGAGAGGTCCCCAGATAAAAACGCCTGTACCTCATTCACTCTGGCTTAGACAGGCTCAGTCAGCCAATCACATAGAAGGGCATTCATGAAAGCAGGTTTCCAATCAGGCTCACAGGCATTCAGGCCATTCTCTCCACCCAGGCACCCATAACAAGGAATGTGGATTGGGGCAAACACCCAGCCTTTCAGCACAAAAGACTGCATTCATGGCAGTTTCAGGCAGGGCTTTCTCATTCATTGTGTCACACACACAGAAACTAGACACCCCTAACATAGAATGCATATTGGTCACACACTCTATTCACACAGGTCCCACCCAAGGGTGTACCCACAACTCACTGGGAAGGCTCTGGCATGGACTTCCCCATGACTCCATATATGGTTCTTCCACCCAACAGCCAATCAGGGGAAGAGAAAGAGTCAGGAATTCCCATGAATTTGGGAAAACAAAGTAACAGGCAATAGAAACCAAGAGTTCCCAGGAGCCATCTTGCCTTCTATCAGGAATCCACTGATTCCTATATCAGGGCCTGAATATCCAAAAATGGAGGATACTCAGAGTTCATGTCACATCAGCATGAAGCTCCCACCAGCCTGATACCTGCTCTGTGGGCAAAACACATGTGCCCAACACAAACACTAGGGGTACAAGGTTATGCCCCCACCCATGGGTGCCATAAGGGTATCCCAAGGATTTCTGTTCACCAAAACAAAAAGAAGAAGATCTGCCACTGCACAGGGTCCCGACTAGACTCCTGTGCAGAAAATTACACAGAACACTGATGATACGGGAGTAGAGGATACTAACAGGGAGGCCCTGTCCCTCCAGTGCATTTCAAGTATCACACATATGTTTTTCTGTAACAATTGTGATGTCACTTCCTGTGCTATAATCAAGGGCAAAACTCACATTATAGTACTTCTTGTGATTCTATCATGGTTAAATGTCATATGCTACAAGTGTGTGGGATGATGAGGCCCAACAAGGCCAAAACACATGTCTGGGGTTGCTTTTTCTACTCTTGTCCAGAGGAGACTTGCCTAGAATGTCAGTGGTGAACTGCTCCTGTGGGTGGGACCAGACTGAAATGCAAATGGATGTTTCTCCTCTGTGACAAGAACAGTAAGCTAAAACTTGCTTTTAGACAGTCCTAAGTGGAGCCTACCCATAGAGAAAGGTATGTGGCTGTGTTTGTTCTCAGTAGAGGGACTCCAAGACCATTTGCATATATGTGTAGGCACTTGAGGTTTCACCTTAAGTTACCATGGGTAATCTAGACTTGCCTAGCATTTTGGCGCTGGACTGCCCATGTGGGTGTGACCAGACTGCTATACAAATATACAAATGGGTATTTCTCCTCTTTGAAAGGTACAGTGAACTAAAGTGGTTTGTTCCTCGGTAGAGGGGCTCTCAGACCATATGCTTACATGTCATAGGGAATTGCTTCTTGATGTCAGAGAGTGTGTGTGTGTGTGTGTGTGTGTGTGTGTGTGTGTGTGTGTGTGTGAGATGTCACTTCAGCTACCCTGACTTTTTGGTGAATTGATACCCTTGCCGTTTACAATCTAGCAGGCCCCTATGCCACTTAGTCACAATTTTCAAAGGGGTTGTTTATGCTGCACATGTGATGGTTTTGATATTAGCAACTAACTTTTTGTTCTTAGAAACTTTTTATGCAGCTAAAGTATCACTAAATATATCTTTTCACAGACATCACAGCACAACGTTGTATGCTTTGTGTTGACCATCTGTTTTCCTAGAAATGGCACACATTGGGCTTCATTATAAGTGACTCGGTCCAGAAATAAATGTGGCGGTTACACTGCGTGTCTGCCAGTAATGGCACTGAACTACCGGCAGGCCTGACCTGCCGGTAGTTCAGCCACCTACCGGCAGGTTTTTCACTGAAGCACCGGCACTGTTACTTACGGTGCTGGTGCTTTATGGTTTATCAGGGAATGAGAAATGACTGTACCGCCACCGCCTGTGATATAACATATCATCTATCTTCACTGTAGTACAACAAGGAGGCTGGAAGCAAAACAGCAATCACAATTAGTAGCCAGTGAAGACAATTCATTGAAGTAGCCTAATGCTGGAGCCAAAGCAGATACAAGTTCCCACGTCAGACAGCCTGCAGACATAATTATTTTGGAGTAATTTAAAATAATTTTCCTCTTCCAAAATTTCCTCTTTAACAGAGTGGGATAGAACGTTCCACATATCATCTTTCGGCTGTTTGCAGTTTTATAACATATTAAACATAATTATCATACTCCTTTGCACAATTATTGGACTGGCAGGATCATTTGCCATAAAAATTTAAAAAGCATTTAGCTATGACCACTAAAAGGTAGATCGCAGCTGTTGTGTGTGTAGAATATTCCACAAAATACAAACCTGGAAAAACATTGTATTTTCGATCTTTCACTCAATCAATGGCAATGTTTGTATTCTGAAGTTGGTTTCATGAAAGCATAGCTCTCGATCTTAGTGTTGCGATGGTTTGTGACAACACCCTATTTCGTTTGTGGTGGGTGAAGTCCCATTAAAGTTAATCGGCATGTATGGGGCTTGGTGGGTCAGCGCATTGATTACACGGTGGGGACACCCGCCTTATGCGTGTAAATTGAGAGGTATGTGAAAGGTTTTACACCCACTACCATGGACATCTTGGTGTTGCAGGAAATGTCTCTCATTTGCAAATATCAATAGAACCGGTCAGCTCTGCACTGCTCTGACACTTAGATCCAAGCTCTTTACTGTGCAGGCTGGCTCCTGGTTCCCACCTTCTTTATGTGTAGTCTCTATGTAGTCTCTATGTTGTACGCATCAGCAATGGACCCATGAGCCTGAGTAGAGTCTTCTCTATCTAATAGGATTGACTGAGATCAGGGCTATACCACTGTCAGAACTACAGGGTGATGCAAGAAAGCGCAACTACAATTCAAGACAAACAAGCTATTACAAACTAGCTTTAGACAAAGGATGAAATACAAATATTTAACATTTATGAACGAAATATTACTGAAGTTTCAAAGTCAAAGGTAGGAACAGACTATAACATTAATGGCAGCTGTTGAAGGCTTACAATGCAGATCGCGGCAAGCTAATCTGCTGTGATATGCCGGTTGGAGGGGGACACAAGGAATGTTGTTTAGTGGTGAGCAGGGGAGACATGCAGTTTGGTGGGGGGCTCAAGGGACATGGGATATGTTATTTGGGGTGTGGGGGGCCTAGAGCTGGGCCATGCCCATGCAGTTTGATGGGGGGAATAGGGGAATCCAGGGCCATGCCCTTAAATGTAAATGGGAGAGGAAGGTTGAAAAACTCTCCTACCCCGTCAACCCCAACTGACTAGCGCCTCTCAGGAAAAAATTTACTTTTCGGCTCACTATAGGCATCATGTAGGGTACCTTCGACCATCTGCCAAAATCATTTCAGCACCACTGCTCTACTGCTCTAACAGGTCTTCTGTACTTAGATCCTGTCTCAGGATCCTTATGCTGTAACTTTATCGTGATCAAGTCACCTTCTTGAACATCGTACCTTTGGAAGATTCTTCACCTATCATACCAGTTCTTCATTTGTTTGTTACTTTTCTTAATCTGCCACACTACATCCCCCATATTCACGATATCATACTCTCCAATGCTTGATAGCCAGGGCTGTACCAGTGTGGATGCAGCTGTCCTCTTCAGCAGACAAAACGGGGAAACATTGGTAGTCCCGTTGGGTATCAAGCGATGAGCGGTATGGCCTTTATGACTGTACTGTAAGGATCCATACCACATGCCATGGCTAACTGAAATGCCCCTATGATGAACCTATTGGTCGTCTCCTTGTGCCCATTGGTCTGAGGATGATATAACCAAGCTTTTACCTGGCAGATATTGTTGTCCCCCATGAACCTTTCCATATCTCAGGAAACTAGTTGGACGCCCAATCCTGTGACGATTTCTTTAGGCAGATCTTCCCTCTGAAAAATATATTTGAGAACACCCACCACAGTGGATGTCATTATGTCAGACACAAATTCAGTTTCCACATATTTAGACAGATATTCAACCAATACTATCCCATATTTGTGTTTGGGTGGTATCACCTCCAGGGGACCTATGAAGTCCAGTCCCAGCTTGTGCCACACACCTTCTGGCATCTCAGTTCGGATAAACAGAGCTTGCTTGACCGTCAGCCTCTTGTCACTATTTAGGCACTCATGACACCTTTCCAACAGGACCCTTATGTCCTGGCCTGTGCTGGGCCACCAGTAGGTCTCTCTCACACATTGCCTCACCATGTTGCTTCCCGGCAGCCCTGCACATGATGATCTTCCTCATACCTACTTGCAGAATAACCTGATTGCCTCTTATCAAAAACCCTTTGCTCTCAAATACATTGTCGGCCACTTTCCAATATGGCCTCAGCCCTTCAGGAATCATTCTTTCATCGGGCCATATCTTTTCTGACCCATTCTACAAGTTTCATTGAGTAATTGGGTGTTTCCTCTGTCCAGTGGCCAACACTCATTTCAAGGACTCCATGCTTGGAAGGCCCCCCGAGGAAGCTGCTACGCACTGCTAATTGAGTACATTGGTGGCTGCATCTCTTGCTTCGTTTAGACAGGACATTCAGTCAGGTTGGCATTCTTCCATCCCACAATATGGAAAATCTTGTGGGTATACTCCTGAAGCTTAGCAGCAATTCGGGCAAGGCGGGATGTGGGCGTTTATGTCCCTCCCAGGCTTAACATGTGGATTAACAGTTAACACCAAATGAAATTGTGTGCCACAGACATACATTCTAAAGTATTCTACTTACCAGGCGAAAGTTAGAATCTACTTCTCCACTGTGGAATAGTTTTTTTTTTTCACCTGGGACAGTGCTTTGTTAGCAAATGCCACAAAGTGTTCTACATCTCTCTTCTTCTGCATCAAATTCGCCCCCAGACCATATGCACTGGCATCAGTTATTATGATTGTCTTCCACAGTGGATTGCAAGGTTGAAGGCATGGGGTGTGTCCGATGCACTCTTTGACATCCTCCAACACCCTCATCTGCTCTTGGTGCCATCTATATGCTGCTCCTTTCTTCAGTAACTCCCTCATTTTTGCAGTCCTCTCTGAAAAATTTGGAACACATTTTCTATAATATTCCACCAGGCCTAAGAACGACCTCTGTTCATCCTTGTTAGCCAGCATTGGTGCTTCCACTATGGCCTTTAACAAGTTCCTTTTTGGAATGATCACCTCTCTGGAAATCTTGTATATTGAGTACTCTACCTCTCTGGCTTTTATCAGGCACTTGTTCAAGTGCAACCTCACTCCAGCTTCTTGCAGTTTGGTCAATACTTTCCGGAGTAAAATGTTGTGAGTTTCCACATCCTCCGGATATATCAAGATGTCATCTGGAATTTGGACACATTGCCGATGTTCCGTAGCAGGGAGTCCATCATGGGCTGAAAGGCCAATGCAGTGGGTGACAGGCCAAATGTCATGCGGATAAACTGGTATGTACCAAACAGTGTTATGAACACCATCAGTGGCCTTGATTCTTTGTGTGGGCTGATTTGGTGAGAGGCACCCCTTATATCAAGTTTCAAAGCACCATTATGAGGATCAGCTAATGTATTCAGGGGAGAGGGCAGCTGTACGTGACCAGTTCCAGATTTAGACTTCACAAATCAATGCAAATCCTTATGTCTTCCGAGTTCTGTTTCTTAATCAGGACAACTGGGCTCAGACAATTCAGATGACTCCACCATCTCAATTGTGCAGCCTTTTAACATCTTCTCCAACTGCACCTGCAGAGCTCCCCTCGCTATTGCCGGCACCAACCTCACTGTGCTTTACTGGAACAGCACAATCTTGTGCACATAGTTCTTAATCTTACCCGATTTATTAGAAAATAACCGGGAACACTCTTCTCTGGAAAGCGGCACACCTCCTGTGTTCACTGACAGCACATGGTCCTCTTTTCTGGGATACAACCTGATGTTCAACTTCGCTTGATCATCGCACCTTAGCACAGCAGGACCCTCCTCCGAAAAGTATACTTTCATCCTTGTCACTCTTCCTTTCAATTCTACGGTGCCCAGGATGTACCCCAGCAGGATCATGGCGGCTCCACCAAAGAACTTTGGTTTTGCTTAATTTTCCTTACTTCCACCTTATCTTTGCTGACTATACCTTTATTTGTGCAAATCGGTAATATATTATAAGATCTGAACTTGAGTACACCATCACTCTAGTTTCATTTCCGTCAACCTTGATGACACAGTGCGGTTTCCCCCTTCTGGCCACACTGTTGTCCACCATGATGACGGTCGAACACCCCTCTTCCTCTGACGACTCCTCATCCATTATTTCTTCACTCATAACTGATGCAGCCACTGATGCAGCCACTTTCTTGCTCTGCTATTTGTAAGCTACAACTATGTTTCCAAATCTTCTGCAGTTTGAAAACTCTTTAATCCTAGCTGGGTACTCTCTGTCATTCACATTCTCCTCTTTGGTGTCAGTCTGCCACTTGTCTCTATTCCCCTTGAACTGCACCAAGTGCCCATCCGGGACAATGTGGCTCCATGCCAGCTCCTTGCACCCACATGAGGTTTCCTCCCCTGCCCTGGCCTTGTCCAGCTGCAACTCTTTCTCCAATATTAACTTATCTTGCAACTTCCTGTTGTTAGTGTGCACTATCAACATGTCACAAAACTATCTTCAGAGGTATCACGAAAGGCACACAAGGCTGCCAAATCCATAATCTAAATAACCTAGTCATCCACCGGCTCTACAGACTTCTGCATCCTGCTGTAAAACCAGATCCTGTGAAAAACTATATTCACCTTGCTTGTGAACCTCTTCACAATCCTTCTCACAAGCTCCATGTAAACACCATCACCATTATCGTGCACCTCTTTGGGCTTCAACCCCATTCTCTGGCCTTTGACGCCTATGTTTAGCAGCATCACCCTCTTTCTCACTGTAGAATAAACAGCACCTCCCATTTGCTTCCAAATAAGTTTCAAACAGCAGTTCCCATTGTGTCCAGGGATGTTTAGGCCTACCTGGAGATTACAGGTAGGGAGGCATGTTATCAACATTGCATCATCTTCACTGTGGGTTTGATTCCCATCCTCGCTACCAATGATGTTGTGGCCTGAAGGAACACACTAAGCTGTAGTGAGGTTGATGTCTTTGTTCACCTCCTGTAATACAGCTAATAAGTACATAGTTACTTTACTGTGATTGTGCATAGAACATATGTGCAATTGTCCATCAGAATGTTAGTCAAATAATATCCTCACAAATGTGGATGAGTGGGAGTCCTCTTAGGAGGAGTGCTGGGGTGAAGGTGCCGACAGCAGAAGCCCTCACTCAGAATCTCTGCACAACAGGCTTCGCGTGTGCAGCTTAGGTCGCGCAATAGCGAGTGGCCCAACAAATCATGAGACTTACACCCCACAAGTGGCCTTTGAGGGAAAGTCAGGAAGAACAGGGCTTCAGTGCACTGCCCATGAGCAAGCAGACTTCAGCTCCCTAAGAACACTGCCAGATTCAGCACGGTATCTAAGGAAGTTTGTTTGTTTGCTTGTTTTATTATTTATAATTCGCGAGTGTACCTGGGGGTATCAGGGCGCAGCCTTTACAAGAATTTTCGAAGCTTGGTTACAGTACAAAGAATATACATAATGCAAGAATGAAATTCACCAGTGTTATATACAAATCAGTAGTAGGCCGACAGGCCAGTATGTACAGGTAGGCAGGAGGCACACGTGGTAAAATTTGTGCAGGTAGCGCTGTGCACTTCATAGTCTTAGTGGGTCTCCAATTTCAGCCAGGAGACTACCATGGAGCGGAAGTTCAGATAGGGCATGTCTACTCTAAGGTTAGGAGGCATGGAGTTCCACAACTTAGCAGCTCTTACCGGGAAGCTGTTGCCTCCTATCGTGGACAGTTTGTAGTGGGGGACAGATAAAACAGTTTTTGGATGCAGTTCTGGTGGGTTTTAGTGACGAGTGTCGGTGGAATCTGTTGATCAGGTATGTCGGGGTGGCATTGTTGAGAGACTTATGTGTGAGTGATGCCATTTTTAGTAGAATTTTATCTCTAATGGAGTGCCAGTTGTTCTGTTGGCTGAGTCCTGTGATGTATTCCCTTCTGGAGATGGCCAGAGCTGCTCTGAGGGCATTGTTTTGAAGGGTTTGCAGTTTACTGGTAGTAGTCTTGGTGGATCCTAGGTGAAGGGCATTGCAATAGTCGAGGCGAGACAGAATAAGAGCTCTGGCAAGTGTCGGGCAGCTAGAGTCCGATAGGAATGGTTTATCTGTGCTGATTAATTTGCAAGTATAAGCCATGGAGGATGCAAGGAAGCTCACTTGCTTTTTGAGAGAGAAATTGGAGTCTAGATAGAATCCCAGTGTTTTGACCTCCTGTCCGACTTTGATGTTATTTCCGTCAATCACGAAGGAGTTGAAGGCCGGGCCGAGTTTCTTTATGCTGAGTGTCGTACCTAGGATGATGAGTTCTGTTTTATCATCATTCAGGCATAGAACATGAGTGGCCATCCATGCCTGTATGATGATATACACCCTATTTACCAAGGCCAAATCCTTTCCATAATCTCCAGAAAGCGGAAGGAGGATCTGAGTATCATCTGCGTAGTTAGTGTAGGTGATACCGAGATGATCCAAATCATCGAAAAGGGGCTTGGTAAATATGTTGCATAGTGTGGGGGAGACACAGGATCCCTGAGGAACGCTGCAGGTGATAGGTATAGGGTCTGCTGCAGCCGTGGGAGAAAATACCCTCATGGTCCTACCATTAAGGAAGGATGTAAACCAGGTAATGGCCTCCGTAGAGAAGTGAGCTGAGGTGTAGAGGTGTGAGCATAGGACAGAGTGATCGACCAAGTCGAAAGCTGCAGATAGGTCAAGGAGAAGAAGTAAGGCGGCTTGACCATTGTCTCAGAGCGAGTGGATCTGGGTTTTCAAGTCAATGAGAGCGGTTTCGGTCCCGTGTTGAGGGCAGAACCTAGATTGTCTAGATCCTAAGAGGTTGTGTTCTTCCAAGTACTTCTGTATTTGTACATAGGCAACCTTGTCCAAAAGTTTTAGTAAAAAGGGAATGGTCGTTATGGGTCAGTAATTTGGAGGTATGGCTGGGTCGAGAGTGGGTTTTTTCAGTAATGGGAGCACCCAGGATTGTTTTAGGTTGGTGGGGATGGATCCGGTAGTGAAGGAGGCATTGATCAATTTTGTAATGAAAGGGGAGAGGTCACGGGCAGCATCTTTGATGAGCTGTGCAGGGCACAGACCTCTCTGGCAATTGGACGGTTTCAAAGATAAGATGATTTTTTCAACTTCCAATATGTTGACTTTAGAAAACTGGAAGCGGGCTAAATCAGTAGGCATGAGCTTGTTGGGAGGTATTGAGTTGCAGGAGTCATTCAAGGAGGCTCTTCTACCAGAGATTTTATTTTGAAGAGTCACAATCTTATTTGCTAGGGCATTTTGAATTTCTGAGCACCAGCTTTCATCTTTAGAGCATGTGTCAAGGGGTGCTGTGGGGGTTTCTACTTCCTTGATGATTGAAAAGAGTTCTTTCATGTTGGATTTAGCTTGGGATATGCGAGAGTCAAATGATGTTCGTTTGGCCAGGTAATGTTCTTTTTTGTTTAATGCAGCTAATTTGGAAAGCTTGAATTTGTTTGAGTCTGAGGGGGATTTTTTCCAGATGGCCTAGCAATTTCTTTTTTGCTGCCTTAGGTTTTTAAGGAAAGGTATATACTATTTATTGAGGTGAGTTTTCGGTTTGCTGGATCTGAGTTTTAAGGGGGTGATGCGGTCCAGTGAGGTGGCCATAGTCTTATTATATTCTTCAACCAGGGACTCAGGGTCCAGGTTGTCTGTCAGTGTGTTAAGAGTGGGGAGTAGATTAGGGATAAGTCTTTCTGCTGTCATGTTTTTCTTGTTTCTAGTAAGGGTGGCCTTGATGGTAGGCAGGGGTGGAGGTCTATCGGTGGAGAACAAGAATGATATCAAGTGGTGGTCAGTCCAGGCTACAGGTGAGATATTTGTGATATTCGCTAAGCAGTTGTAGTCAGCCACCCAGTCGAGTGTTCTGCATTTCGAATGTGTTGGTAGCGTGCATCTTTGTGCGAAGCTTAATTCAATGAGGGTGTTGTCTATGGTGCTAGCGGGAAGGTCTTCCGGGTCATTGTAGCCCAAGTTGAGGTCTCCTAAGGTTAGTGCTTGAGTGGAACTTTTAAGGTTGCTAGATAGAATAGAGTTGAGGTCTTCATCGAAGGTGCCAATGGGGCCAGGAGGGTGGTAGATCAGATACATGTTAAGGGTTTTGGTGTTAGTAAGTGGTAATTTGACTGTTAATATTTCACAGGAAAGGGCGACTATAGGAGTAGCTAGTCTCATGGTAAGACTGCACTCATGGATAATTTATTATTGATTTGCTGTCTAATCACTGACTGATGGTCTTTTCTGAAGGCACACCTGAAGTTATTTCAGCATCCAGAGATCAACTGAGGTAATTGGTAAAGCAGTTTTGCAATGAAAATATAGCTATAGACAGAAGAACATACTGACAGAGGGCAAAGGAGTATATGTGCTTGACCGATCAATAATTGTTGACTGGTTAGCCGTCAGATGGGTTTTTGGAAAAGAGATCATTCAAGGTGGAGCATATTTGGCAAATGTTATTGGTATTTCACAATGTATGATCACTCAAATGAGTTTTGGTGCTTCAGAGAGGATATTTGAGTGCTGCAATTGATGTTACCGTTTGAAGGGCCAGGTAGTTAGAGCTGTCTTGAACAATCTTACAACATACAATTGTCAGCACTGTGAGCCCAAACCAGGTATGTGAGACCAATTTAGCATTGATCTGGTACAATGTATCATAAGACTTCTCAAATTTAAATCAAACACTTCCACAATTCTGACACAGTAGAAAGTCACTAATATAGGGTCACAGGAAACAGCTTGATATCCAACTGCAAAGCACATACACAGCTGATATATCTGTCAAGGTTAGAGTTATGCTCAAATCCCAATTAGAACAACATGTAAGACATCCCCCTGTTGAACATGTAGAAGAGACATCCATCACATAGAAGAGCTCTGATAGTCTTTGCTTTTGCCTAACAGAGCGTTGGACACAACAAGATTTTTTACACGTAGCTGTGAGGAATACAACAACACAGAAGGTACAGATTATTTACATTCACACGTTAGTAACACTTGTTTTCTTAAATGTTGAGCATTGCTGACATTATTCCTTTTGTTTTTCTTTTCTTTAACTACTACATAATCCGGACCTACTTGGGGTATGTGATTTACATTCTTATTGTAATATGATGCATTGTCCTATATTTTACAACTGTTTAGCAATAATATTGAATATGATTTCAGTACAGCCCTGAAGATGGCCATAGACCGAAATGCATTGGCATATGTACTTACAAATACGCTGACCTACATATTTACTGGTTGCCTCATTACATAAAAGTTAAATATGAGACATGGGAACTAGAAATGTGAATTAAACATTTCCCTCACAAAATTTCTTACTGATTTTTTGCATTTTTTACTCTGGATAAAAGCTTTGAAAACACTCAATTTACCTAGAGCACCAGCCTTAAATAGGGTACCGTCACCTTATTTTTTCTGTTTCACTGTTCTTGCTTTTGCCAATCCAACCTCTGCACCTTCTGATCCTCTCCCATCATCTCTGATTCCTTTGGTCTACCCTCTTCTTATTCCCTTTCGTACGGCTCATTTAAATTTTTCTGTCTAATGCAGTCTTCCCATCTTCTTTCAAACATGCTTCTATCATACCAATCTTGAAGAAACCTTCTCTTGGCCTTACTTTGCTTGCTGGCCTTTATCCTATTTCTCACCTGTCTTTGCTTTCTAACCTTCTTAAGCACATAGGCTATATGCAGGTTTCCTCACATGTGACAACAATCTGGCTTCCTTCCTCGACACTCCACTGAAACTGTTCTCCTCACTTTTTTCTAATTCTCTTCTCACTTCTCATTATTCCAAGATTTCCTCTCTTCTTATACTTGTGGATCTTTCCGTGGCCTTTGATAGTGTTGATCAAACTATTCTTCTTTCATCTCTCTATCCTCTTGGTTTCTGTGGATCTGTTTTGAATTGGTTTCACTCTCACCTTTCAGCTCAAACCTTTTCTGTCTCCTGGCATGGCAAATTCTCTTCTACTTTCCCTCTTACCTATTGTGTACCTTCAGGATCTGTCTTAGGTCCCTTACCTTTTCCCATCTACTCTATTGCATTTGCACTATCATTTCTTACTTCAGAATCTTTTGTCACCTTGACATGGATGTTTCCCTGATCTTAGTATCCATATCTGCACTCCATATATGCTTTCTTCATGGCTACTTGCAATCTAAGCTCGGGTGACTACTCACTATCCTCATTTAAACCCTCTTTATACTTCTCTGCCCATATTTCTGCCATTTCTTGGTCCTGTCGCTTTCAACTCTTCAATATTCGCAATCCTGTGTGCATCATCCTCACTAGTCAATCTACTATCAGGCCGATTCGTGGAATTCCTCACAAAAGTGTCGCATGCGGCTGGCGCACAGCGTGCCCGTGCGAATGACTGCGCGGGCCGCGTGCGATAAAATCAATTTCTGCGCACAGCGGATTCATGGATTCTCGCCTCCAAAAGCAGACGTGGCGCAGAGTGGCGCAGCGACCCTGCAGCAGTGCCAGTTACGCCCCCAAGAACGCCCTCGCGCAAGGAAAAGCCATCAAGATCGCAAAATCATCGCAAAGGGCTGCGCCATCCCTGTACCAGTTTATCGGACTGGCAAACAGCAAACGCAAAGCGGGGAATGTGTATTACGGGTTTCGGGAACACGCGTGCGCGAGAAGTCTCACACGCGAACTGGCCTGGGGGAGCGTGTGCGTGTATATCAGAGGTGCGTGAGAAGTTTCACACACAAACGGGCTGGGTGCGTGTATTTCAGGGGTGCGCGAGAAGTTCCACACGCGATTGGCCTGGGTGCATGTATTCCAGAGGTGCGCGAGAAGTTTCACACGCGATCGGGCCTGGGGGAGCGTGTGCGTGTATTTCAGGAGTGCGCAAGAAATTCCACACGCGATTGGCCTGGGCGCGTGTATTCCAGAGGTGCGCGAGAAGTTCCACACGTGATCGGGCCTGGGGGAGCGTGTGCGTGTATTTCAGGGGTGCGCGAGAAGTTCCACACGCGATTGGCCTGTACGCGTGTATTTCAGAGGTGCGCGAGAAGTTCCACACGCGATCGGGCCTGGGGGAGCATGTGCGTGTATTTCAGGGGTGCGCGAGAAGTTCCACACGCGATTGGCCTGGGCGCGTGTATTCCAGAGGTGCGCGAGAAGTTCCACACGGGATCGGGGCTGGGGGAGCGTGTGCGTGTATTTCAGGGGTGCGCGAGAAGTTCCACACGCGAATGGCCTGGGCGCCTGTGTTTCAGAGGTGCGTGAGAAGTTCCACACGCGATTGGCCTGGGCGCGTGTATCTCAGAGGTGCGCAAGAAGTTCCACACACGATTGGCCTGGGCGTGTGTCTTTCAGAGGTGCGCGAGAAGTTCCACACGCGATCGGGCCTGGGGGAGCGTGTGCGTGTATTTCAGGGGTGCGCGAGAAGTTCCACATGCGATTGGCCTGGGCGCGTGTATTTCAGAGGTGCGCGAGAAGTTCCACACGCGATTGGCCTGGGTGCGTGTATTTCAGATGTGCGCGAGAAGTTCCACACGCGATCGGGCCTGGGGGAGCGTGTGTGTGTATTTCAGGGGTGCGCGAGAAGTTCCACACGCGATTGGCCTGGGCGCGTGTATTTCAGAGGTGGGTGAGAAGTTCCACACGCAATCGGGCCTGGGGAAGCGTGTGCGTGTATTTCAGGGGTGCGCGAGAAGTTCCACATGGGCCTGGGCGCGTGTATTTCAGAGGTGTGCGAGAAGTTCCACACGCGATTGGCCTGGGCGCGTGTATTTCAGGGGTGCGCGAGAATTTTCACACGCGATTTCAGCAGGGTACGTGTATTTCAGGGGTGCGCGAGAATTTTCACACGCGATTTCAGCAGGGTACGTGTATTTCAGGGGTGCCGGGGAGTCCTACATGTGATTTGGCAGTGTGGGTCCTCCCAGGTGTCCCCTGTACACCCTCCACGGCCCGTGCAGGCAGCCCACACCACAGGGGACTACCCTGCATCCCTGGTCATGTCCCGCAGGCAGCCCACCCAACATGGGCATGCCCCCCAGCAAAGGCACATGTCTCCTTGCACTACTGATCACCAACTCATGTCCCCTTGCACCCCCACCCCCAGCATTGCGGGGCACCTGCCAGCAGGCCCCCACTCATGTCCCACTCATGTCCCCCTGCACCCCCACCCCCCAGCATTGCGGGGCACCTGCCAGCAGGCCCCCACTCATGTCCCACTCATGTCCCCCTGCACCCCCACCCCCCAGCATTGCGGGGCACCTGCCAGCAGGCCCCCACTCATGTCCCCCAGCCAACCAGTCATCACAATCTAGATCCCTAGCTCTTATGGTCAGCCTCCGAATGCAAAACACCCACTCGAGTATTGCATCCACCCACTTAGAAATGGCAATGACATGATAGAACCCCAATAGCAAGTTTGGAAATGAACACATGGCCCTCACATTCACCCAATGAGTGTCAGTGAATCTCAAAACCCATATCATAATATGCATGATACCAATGAGATGATACTACACATTGAAGTTTGATGAAAAAAATGTATTAAAAACAGCATAAATGGAATTAAAAATAAACAAATGACAATGGGAATCAAAAACCAAAAGCAGCATGTCCGTAAAATAATGAAAAACGACAAATCATAATCCAAAGGAAAGGTGTCCAAAGTCCCAGTTCAAGAAAGTAAATCCAAGGTAAAAACAAAACCGAAAGCCATTGCTCCATGGGTAAATCAAAAAAAAATATATAATCCAACAGTCAACTATATACAGATAAACAAACCAGCGTCCATGATCCCAACTGAAGAAATGAAACCTACATAAAAATACTACCTAATAAAATAAAACTATATACAAAAATGTGGCCCATTGTCCAAAAGGTCCAAAATAAATAAAAAAGCAAAGGAAACCTAACACTAACTACATAACTATTTACAAGGGCAGCGGGCTAGTCCGACGGCTCACTGGTTGTTGTCATGGGCCAGGGCATTATCGAACTCCTGTTCAATGGCTTGGAGGCGGGCATGTTCCCTGGCCCGAGGTCCCGCAGGGATAATGCAGTGTCCAGCTCCAACTCCCTGCGAAGACCCTCGAGGCACTCAGCCCGCCTCAGCGCCCTCCGCATGGAGTTCTCCGCCCTGACCATTGTGAGCCGTTCCTCCTCTGCCCACTGCCGCTCCGCACCTATCTGCTGGCCCAACCGCTCCCACACGGAAGCCCCTCCCATTCCAGGGTTCTCCTGCCCTCCGGCCGATGCCTGCACCCCTGATGTTGATGGTCCCGAGCCATGATGCCTCCCACGTCGAGCCTGCCGCTGCCTCCGACGCAACTGCCTGTGCCAGCACGACGGCATCCAGGCAGATGGAAACCAGCGATGCCGTCATGCACGTGACCTGCCCGATGATGCCGTCACATCCTCCATTTGCTGGGGTCCAGTTGCTGGTGTGTCCACCCCTGCTGGACCTCCGACTCCCGACTGTGGCAGGGATGGGATCCCCACCGAGGTTGCTGCATTGGTCGGGGCAGGTCCACAGGGGGCCCTGGTGGCATCTGGGCCGGAAGACGGCATGGAGTACGACTGGCGCATAGCCTCCACAGAGGAGGAGAGGGTCGCCAGAGTGCCCGACACATGTACGAGACCCCCAACCATGACCGCTCCCAACTGGGCCACGTTGCCACGGTGCTCTTCGTGATGACGTGCGTGCTCCCCCCGGGAAGCACGCACCTTATCACGAATGACAGCCGTGCGCAACGCGACACCAATCAGGACCTTCTCCATACGGCCAGGGGTCCCCTCGTCCGCAGGTGGAGGGGAGTCAGATGACATGGACATCCACCCTACCTGCAGACGAGCCTGGGATGGGGCATCCCTGCTGGTGCATGGTGGTGCAGTCACAGTGTCAGGGACAGTGACATGCACAGGCACCTCCACGGCGACCTGTGCTGCCTCCTGCCCCTGCCCCTGGACTGCACCACTTGCACCAGCAGGGATGCCCCCACCAGGCCCCATGTGCGGCTCAGTAGCGGCCTCCTCCTCCTCTGTGGAAACCACCAACCTGGATGGATCCACACCGTCTTCCGCTGTTGCAAGCCCCTGTGGGTGCTCACCCACCCCTTCCGTTGTAGCCGTGGGGGCATCCCCGCCGCTTAGCTCCACAGCACCGTCTCCGCCCTCTTCTTCACTTTGCGCTGTGTAGAGGGAGACATAGAACATACGCATCAGGGCACTGTACAATGGTCCCCTAGACAGGAAGCAATAGCAGATGAGTGGCACTGTCAAAGATCACTTCCATCATGTCCCTCCACAACACATGGGTCAGTGCAGGCAAAACACATGCAGTAACAGGCATGGCGCATGCTATGGACATAAGCAAACATGTCCAAGGGACTCTTGAAGCATACAATGTTGTTTTTGGACTCACATGCATCATGGGTCATGCCTATCACATGCACACACTTCAACGTACTTTCATCCATCTGGACTCGTACACCCCAGACACAGTGGATGCAAGGATAACTAGGCTGCATCAGTGAATCTGAACATTGTCACAGACATGTGTCATGCATCCATGGCATCCACAAGTCACAGACATGCAGGTCAGAAACACAGACATGGATACCATACATGTACATGGCATCAGCACCCATCCCTCACCCACACCCATGTCCAGGAACAGAGACTGGCATGCTCTCACGTGTCCATTCCGCATAGGGCTCCCCATGTTACAGTTCAACACATACACCAACCGTGTGCTTCACACATTACTGGTCTCACATGCATGACCATGATGTCCCTGCACACACACACGCGTACATGGCCTATGTCACACATACAGGCAAGTATCAGACAACCAGAACGCTGCAACATGCCCTGTCTCACACAGCAATGCTTGGCCACTTACCGCTCGACTCCAGACAGGTCTGCCTCTCAAGGATCTGGGCATGGAGCGCTGGGCGTACGCGTTCCAGGAACCTCAGCTGGATGGTACTCATGCTGCCCCGGCCCCCCTCCACGAGGCGCTGGGCCTTTATGAGGGTCCTGGACCTGAAGTCCTCCCAGCGCTTCTTGACTTGCTTGATGCTGCGGGTTGCCACCCCCTCTGCGTGGATGGCAACCACAAAGTCGTCCCAGATCCTGTCCCGTCCTTCCTTGTCGGTACGTGGTGATCCGAAGAGGGCATCAAAATGCCCCAGGACAAGCTCCACCAGGACACCAACTTCCTTCTGACTGAAGCTGGTGGCCCTCTGCCCCTCTGGCTGGGGGTCGCCAGTGGTCTCGGATGGTGTTTGCCCCGACATGGCGACCCCCGAGGCATGCATGGGTGGGCAACTGGGTCCTGGGGCTGGGCTGTGGAGCGATGGTATCCCAGTCGGGAGTGTTCTGTTCCAGCAGGGGTGGAAACAGCAACTGGACCCCTGCAGATGGCTGATGTGCAGGCACCAAATGGCAGGGCACGGTGGCAGCAGGCAGGCAGGCAGCAGCAGATGGCTCGTGGGAGGCTGCTCGGGGCTCTGGGGGGCAGTAATTTGGCCTTTTGGGCAGGAGCGTGGTCTTCTGTGTGCTTACGCGTGGCCAGCTTGATGCGGAGTGATTTGGCACGTGAAAATTCTACACGTCAGCGTGTGAATCGAGGAAAGGCCCTTAGCGCGTAAGCACGTCAGCACGCATACGCGATTCTATTGGACCAAAGGCCTTTAGCGCGTATGTTTGTCTGTGACGTATCGCGCACGGGCGTTGCTTTTCGTGGGGTGCGGTGCGTGTGTTTTGCAGTTGGGGTTCACACGCTATTACTTCACAGCGGGTGGGTGTTGGCTAAGCGTTCTTCTACATGCAAGGCAGACGGTGAGTGGTACCCTGCTCCCCCAGACCTGATCGCGTGTGAAAACACCCGTACCCCGCTCCCCCAGGCACGATCGCGTGTAAAAACACCCGTGAGCCACTGAAATACACGTACCCCGCTCCCCCAGGCCCGATCACTTTTAAAAACACCTGCGAGCCCCTGAAATACACGTACCCCGCTCCCCCAGGCCCGATCGCAAGAAAAAACACCTGCAAGCCCCTGAAATACACGTACCCCTCTCCCCCAGGCCCGATCGCGTGTGAAAACACCCCCGAGCCCCTGAAAGACACGCGCCCAGGCCAATCGCGTGTGGAACTTCTCGCGCACCTCTGAAAGACACGCGCCCAGGCCAATGGCGTGTGGAACTTCTCGCGCACCTCTGAAATACACGCGCCCAGGCCAATCGCGAGTGGGACTTCTCGCGCACCCCTGAAATACACGCGCCCAGGCCAATCGCGTGTGGAACTTTTCGCTCACCCCTGAAATACACGCGCCCAGGCCAATCGCGTGTGGAACTTCTCGCGCACCTCTGAAATACACACACACGCTCCCCCAGGCACGATCGCGTGTGAAACTTCTCGCGCACCTCTGAAATACACGCGCCCAGGCCAATCGCGTGTGGAACTTCTCGCGCACCCCTGTAATACACGCGCCCAGGCCAATCACGTGTGTAACAATACACGCGCCCAGGCCAATCGCGTGTGAAACTTCTCGTGCACCTCTGAAATACAAGCGCCCAGGCCAATCGCACGTGGAACTTCTCGCGCACCCCTGAAATACACACGCCCAGGCCAATCACGTGTGGAACTTCTCGCGCACCCCTGAAATACATGCGCCCAGGCCAATCGCGTGTGAGAAACTTCTCGCGCACCTCTGGAATACACGCACACGCTCCCCCAGGCCCGATCGCATGTGAAACTTCTCGCACACCTCTGAAATGCACGCACATGCTCCCCCAGGCCCGATCGCGTGTGAAACCTCTCGCGCACCTCTGAAATACAAGCACACGCACCCCCAGGCCCGATCGCGTGTGAAACTTCTCGCGCACCTCTGGAATACACGCACACGCTCCCCCAGGCCCGATCGCGTGTGAAACTTCTTGCACACCTCTGAAATACACGTACACGCTCCCCCAGGCCCGATCGCGTGTGAAACTTCTCGCGCACCTCTGAGATACACGCACACGCTCCCCCAGGCCCGATCGCGTGTGGGCCTTCTCTGGTGCACATTTTTTTCCTGCGCAGGGACGCTACCGCCTGCTTTCGTGTGGCGGACATGTATGGGCCTGTGCGCGTCTTTGGCCGTGCGCTGTTTTTCCCTATTCGATTCCATGAATACGTGTTGCAGGCGAGCGTGTGGGCGTTCTGCGCACTTGCCTCCTGTACTTCCCCCGTGACCCACACATTTTCACGAGTTGTTCCCCATTCTGCGTGTGACGCCCCGTGTTATGCCTACTTTGTTATGTGCGCCGCGCTATGTGCGAATTCGCTCTGGCCTTATCGCACGGCGTTCGATGACCTGTGCGCCAGCGTGCGCCAGCGTGCATCGCGCACTTTTTCAGCGCACATCCCATATTTTGCGCGTGCGCGGACTTCAATGAATTGATGTGCGATGTTTTCTGTGCGATAATCGCACTTGCACTGCGATTTTCGCTATTTCACTGCAAATCGCACGTTTTCGCACACGTGCCCCCTTTTTTTGGTGCACATTGATTCCATGAATCGGCCTGTAAGTCTGTACACTTTTCCCTTATATGTTCTCCTCTATTCTACTGCTCTAGCATCCTTTTGGTCTTCCTACATATCAACTTGCCCTATTTGTTCAATCCAGAATTCTATGATTCTTATGTTCATCTACTTCTTCATTTATTTTTTTGTGACTCCACTTCTTCTGCTTTACTTTCCCTCAATTGGCTTTCTTCTAATTCTCGCTTATTAAACCATTTCCTTTGCAATGTCTTTAAATGTTTCTATGGTCTTGCCCACATTGCCTTTCCTCTCGTATCTCCTTTCATTCTCCCTCTTGTTCTCTCAGGTCTCAGTCCCAATGCATCTTTTTGTCACTTGTTCCTTTTTCTCTTCTAGCACCTATATTCTGGAACACCTTCCCTCTTCCTATCCATTCTGTATCTACTTTTGCTCTATTTAAGACTGCTCTCCAGGAACATATGCTCTCTGCCTGATCATGGTGTCTTGATATGAATTACATGTGTTTTATCATTCTAATATGTTCAGCGTTCATGCGTAAAGCGATATAAAAATGCAATACAATACAAACACAAATACAAAGAGTGACTATCAGTGTTGTTTTTAATTTCAGAGGAAAGAAGTTCCGTTGGAGGTCAGCAAGAAGACAACAAGTGCAGAAGCATGAGGAGGTAAGGGTATACTGATTCAGGGTTATGCTGAAGCTTAGAGTGAGAGGAGGAGAGGTACGTTGAATAGAAGAAAATAGGCAGGAGGATCAAGATCGTGAATCGATGGGAAGAAGAGTGGAGGGAATAGTTATGTATGGATAGACAGCTTGAGGTAGTGTGATGTGCTGGCAAATGAGCAGGGTAGATTGGAGAGCATACATATGGCAAAATGTAGAATACAGTCCGGGGGGAAAAGGAGTATACAGGGAGGTATTGGAGCAGACTTGTGTTGTAGTCACGTTGGCTTGTGACTAAGGTAGAAATAAGAGTTTTAGCAGACTGATAGGATTGGTGAGGACTGATCTTACAAATGTTGAGGATATTGATCCTAACAGAGTGTTGGTTCTAAAGTGTTGGAGTATCATATATGATCGTAGGTGAGGGTATGTGTGCTTCAGAGTGAAACAGCAGTCAGAAAGGGAAGAACCATTAGAGGATAGATGATTATATATATTTTAAAAGCAATGAAGGAGCACATAGGAGATGATCAAGGTGTGAACAATGTCATTGATCCCAAGGATACAGATGGTTAATATGAGAGAACAGTGGTCGAACAGAATGAGTGTAGAGGAGAGTTTGGAATAGTAGGTACAGGAAGCAAAGTCATTAGCATTGGTGATAGCCATCTCATATAAATGATGTCTGCAGAAACAGTATTGGAGGGGTTCATTTAAGTAGTGGGGTTGGTGGAAGATGGGCCAATAGATGACAAGGCTGTTTGGGTATGCAGAGGGCATCTTGTGAATAGATATTACAGTAGCTACTTTGAAGAATGTGGGAAAGGTACCAGTAGGATGGATTATGTTGTGTTATGCTATTGTGATTTATACTGCACAGCGCTACCATTTTTATGGTCAAAGGGGCAGCCTGTACAGCCTGTCCAAAGCAAGATCAGCAAGACTGAGGCAAAGATAAGCTAAACAGCAGAATGATACCGCAAATGTCTAAGTGTAAGGTGCATTTTTTGAAACAATAAAGCAAATGAAGTGCAAAATCAAAGTAAGCATAATTGCCTCCTAAAGAAGGGTAGAGTGGAATTTGAAATTTGAACTTTTAGTCGAAGTGGTCCTGCGGAGGTCTGTAAAAAAAGCCACACACATTTGAAAGTCTTCGACACCCGCAAGTGGTTTCATCCCAGCTGAGGGAGACCCGAGGTGGAATAAGCTATGGGAAGGGAGCCTCCTTTCCTAATTTTGTTGAACTTTGTGTTGAAAAAGCCTGACAGATGGGGAATCACATGAATTTTGTGCTGAAATGTTATTTAAAGGTCTGAAAGAGAGACTTGAGTGTGGAAGGCGAGGTGGGCCTTGATCCACATTTTAGAACTGATTATTGTTCTGAGAACCCGAGCCGGAGTATGCCATCCTGCCTACAGGGACCTCCTTACTCCATGAGGTCTAACATGAGGAGGAGAGCTGGTTCAACTACCTGTGTTAATTTGAACACTGATTTTTTCTTTGCATACATTTCTACTTTATACACTTTTGTAAAAGAGATAGGGCAGGTATTTGTTTTTGTTAGCCTATCTCATTTTGATTTGGCAGATCCATTAGGACCGTGTTGTTTATCATTTGATTGCAGAGACTACTCTGATCTTAGTCTTAGGGCAGAGTAGGAGTTTTCCAACCCCAGAAACATCAATAAAGGTTTTTCAAATGACTCCCATTGTTCAGTGTCATACTTATGATGCCATGCCAACCCCACAGTATGCACAAACCAAAAAGAAGAGTGTGTCTCAAAATCCAAAATGGGGTAGAAAGTGAGATGAGATAAATTTACTGGAGATAGTAAAGGAAGGCATACACATACATGTTTTAAAGTTGACATGTGTATGGGGTTATAAATATGTCATTATACAACTTTTATTGTGTCTAGATTAGGAGATATAAAATGATAGTAAAAAATTAAGGAGATCATCAGATTTTTAAATCAAGAGATTGGCTTCAATCAGGAGGGTAGAAATCAAAGGAGAATATTAAATACATAAAGAAAAGAGTCTTAAAACATCAATAATAAAACAAGACCACAGAAATTGACAGAAAGTGTAAATGATGGGACAAAAATAACATCATTGCCTACATTTTTAAAGAGATTTAAAAATAGTTTTTTTTGTAAAAAGAGGCAATTGTTGGTGCCTGCTAAAATTAATCAGTGTGGTACAATTGATACAATAAATAAAAGAATACAAGATCTGGTAAGTATTGACAGTCGACTTGTCATCATGTCAAACAGGCCTCTTTTACACCCATACAGGGCACTGCCGAGATATACACCCAAGATAAGGCAGTATCACGCGGTATCACGCAGATTGGATCTGAGACATGAATAATAAAACACTCATGCCATGGCCTCAAGAGGGTTAATTGTCAGAAACAGTATTGCAACATATGAAAACATATTTGCATGCTACATAGAAGGGGAAGAAGTTACAGAAAAAGTTGGCCATTTTAGAGTTGTGGAAAATGTATCAGAGTGAGAAAGAAGATCCGCTTGAGAAGGAGTGGATTCTTAATCAACAATAAGAGGAGGATGTAACACCTTCGGTTCCTCTTTCCCTTTCTGAAAACAAGAGTACAGATACTGGGGAGCAGCAATTGTTTCCTTTAAAGGAATTGAAAGTGGTTGTGAGGTATGTTAATCAGACATATGAGCCCTCTGCTAATAACAGTGAGCAAAATGTGGAAGAAAGAGAACATAGACATGCAAGGAAAGTAAACAGTGTGATGAGAGAAAGGATAAGCAGGAGAAAAAGGACAAACAGGATAGACAGATGGAGATAGAGGAAGAAGCAATGAGACAAAGGGAAGTGAAAGACAAGGCTAAGGGAGCAGCAATAGTACAGAATGAATGGTTGGGAAGACAGATATTACTCAAGCTAAAGGATAAGCTATTGATGGGGTTTGAGAAAGAGAAGAAAGAGAATAGCGGAAAAAGAAAGAAATAGAACACAAGAGAGCATACAAAGAAGAGAAGGAAAAAGAGAGGAAATAAAAGGAAGAATTAAGAAGGTACTAGGCAAGGAAAGAAAAGGAGAGATTAGAAGAGAAGAAATGAGAGAAGATAGAAATAAAAAGAAAAAAGTATGTAGGTTGCAAAGATGGCAAGAGGAGGAAGAGTTGAGAGACATGAGGCAAAGGGAAGAAGAGATGAACAGAAGTAGAAGACTAAAGAATGACGTGATAGATTATTTATTTAATAGAAGCATAGTGCTGATCGAAGCACGAGAACAATCTGAAGAAGATAGAGGGTCACCACAGCCCCGAACTTTTTGCGCACCCCTGAAATACACGCGCCCAGGCCAATCGCGTGTGGAACTTCTCGCGCACCTCTGAAATACACTCACACGCTCCCCCAGGCACGATCGCGTGTGAAACTTCTCGCGCACCTCTGAAATACACGCGCCCAGGCCAATCGCGTGTGGAACTTCTCGCGCACCCCTGTAATACACGCGCCCAGGCCAATCGCGTGTGTAACAATACACGCGCCCAGGCCAATCGCGTGTGAAACTTCTCGTGCACCTCTGAAATACACGCGCCCAGGCCAATCGCATGTGGAACTTCTCGCGCACCCCTGAAATACACGCGCCCAGGCCAATCACGTGTGGAACTTCTCGCGCACCCCTGAAATACACGCGCCCAGGCCAATCGCGTGTGAGAAACTTCTCGCGCACCTCTGGAATACACGCACACGCTCCCCCAGGCCCGATCGCATGTGAAACTTCTCGCACACCTCTGAAATGCACGCACATGCTCCCCCAGGCCCGATCGCGTGTGAAACTTCTCGCGCACCTCTGAAATACACGTACACGCTCCCCCAGGCCCGATCGCGTGTGAAACTTCTCGCGCACCTCTGAGATACACGCACACGCTCCCCCAGGCCCGATCGCGTGTGGGCCTTCTCTGGCGCACATTTTTTTCCTGCGCAGGGACGCTACCGCCTGCTTTCGTGTGGCGGACATGTATGGGCATGTGCGCGTCTTTGGCCGTGCGCTGTTTTTCCCTATTCGATTCCATGAATACGTGTTGCAGGCGAGCGCGTGGGCGTTCTGCGCACTTGCCTCCTGTACTTCCCCCGTGACGCACACATTTTCACGAGTTGTTCCCCATTCTGCGTGTGACGCCCCATGTTATGCCTACTTTGTTATGTGCACCGCGCTATGCGCGAATTCGCTGTGGCCTTATCGCACGGCGTTCGATGACCTGTGCGCCAGCGTGCGCCAGCGTGCATCGCGCACTTTTTCAGCGCACATCCCACATTTTGCGCGTGCACGGACTTCAATGAATTGATGTGCGATGTTTTCTGTGCGATAATCGCACTTGCACTGCGATTTTCGCTATTTCACTGCGAATCGCACGTTTTCGCTCGCGTGCGCCGTTTTTTTGGTGCACATTGATTCCATGAATCGGCCTGTAAGTCTGTACACTTTTCCCTTACATGTTCTCCTCTATTCTACTGCTCTAGCATCCTTTTGGTCTTCCTACATATCAACTTGCCCTATTTGTTCAATCCAGAATTCTATGATTCTTATGTTCATCTACTTCTTCATTTATTTTTTTGTGACTCCACTTCTTCTGCTTTACTTTCCCTCAATTGGCTTTCTTCTAATTCTCGCTTATTAAACCATTTCCTTTGCAATGTCTTTAAATGTTTCTATGGTCTTGCCCACATTGCCTTTCCTCTCGTATCTCCTTTCATTCCCCCTCTTGTTCTCTCAGGTCTCAGTCCCAATGCATCTTTTTGTCACTTGTTCCTTTTTCTCTTCTAGCACCTATATTCTGGAACACCTTCCCTCTTCCTATCCATTCTGTATCTACTTTTGCTCTATTTAAGACTGCTCTCCAGGAACATATGCTCTCTGCCTGATCATGGTGTCTTGATATGAATTACATGTGTTTTATCATTCTAATATGTTCAGCGTTCATGCGTAAAGTGATATAAAAATGCAATACAATACAAACACAAATACAAAGAGTGACTATCAGTGTTGTTTTTAATTTCAGAGGAAAGAAGTTCCGTTGGAGGTCAGCAAGAAGACAACAAGTGCAGAAGCATGAGGAGGTAAGGGTATACTGATTCAGGGTTATGCTGAAGCTTAGAGTGAGAGGAGGAGAGGTACGTTGAATAGAAGAAAATAGGCAGGAGGATCAAGATCGTGGATCGATGGGAAGAAGAGTGGAGGGAATAGTTATGTGTGGATAGACAGCTTGAGGTAGTGTGATGTGCTGGCAAATGAGCAGGGTAGATTGGAGAGCATACATATGGCAAAATGTAGAATACAGTCCGGGGGGAAAAGGAGTATACAGGGAGGTATTGGAGCAGACTTGTGTTGTAGTCACGTTGGCTTGTGACTAAGGTAGAAATAAGAGTTTTAGCAGACTGATAGGATTGGTGAGGACTGATCTTACAAATGTTGAGGATATTGATCCTAACAGAGTGTTGGTTCTAAAGTGTTGGAGTATCATATATGATCGTAGGTGAGGGTATGTGTGCTTCAGAGTGAAACAGCAGTCAGAAAGGGAAGAACCATTAGAGGATAGATGATTATATATATTTTAAAAGCAATGAAGGAGCACATAGGAGATGATCAAGGTGTGAACAATGTCATTGATCCCAAGGATACAGATGGTTAATATGAGAGAACAGTGGTCGAACAGAATGAGTGTAGAGGAGAGTTTGGAATAGTAGGTACAGGAAGCAAAGTCATTAGCATTGGTGATAGCCATCTCATATAAATGATGTCTGCAGAAACAGTATTGGAGGGGTTCATTTCAGTAGTGGGGTTGGTGGAAGATGGGCCAATAGATGACAAGGCTGTTTGGGTATGCAGAGGGCATCTTGTGAATAGATATTACAGTAGCTACTTTGAAGAATGTGGGAAAGGTACCAGTAGGATGGATTATGTTGTGTTATGCTATTGTGATTTATACTGCACAGCGCTACCATTTTTATGGTCAAAGGGGCAGCCTGTACAGCCTGTCCAAAGCAAGATCAGCAAGACTGAGGCAAAGATAAGCTAAACAGCAGAATGATACCGCAAATGTCTAAGTGTAAGGTGCATTTTTTGAAACAATAAAGCAAATGAAGTGCAAAATCAAAGTAAGCATAATTGCCTCCTAAAGAAGGGTAGAGTGGAATTTGAAATTTGAACTTTTAGTCGAAGTGGTCCTGCGGAGGTCTGTAAAAAAAGCCACACACATTTGAAAGTCTTCGACACCCGCAAGTGGTTTCATCCCAGCTGAGGGAGACCCGAGGTGGAATAAGCTATGGGAAGGGAGCCTCCTTTCCTAATTTTGTTGAACTTTGTGTTGAAAAAGCCTGACAGATGGGGAATCACATGAATTTTGTGCTGAAATGTTATTTAAAGGTCTGAAAGAGAGACTTGAGTGTGGAAGGCAAGGTGGGCCTTGATCCACATTTTAGAACTGATTATTGTTCTGAGAACCCGAGCCGGAGTATGCCATCCTGCCTACAGGGACCTCCTTACTCCATGAGGTCTAACATGAGGAGGAGAGCTGGTTCAACTACCTGTGTTAATTTGAACACTGATTTTTTCTTTGCATACATTTCTACTTTATACACTTTTGTAAAAGAGATAGGGCAGGTATTTGTTTTTGTTAGCCTATCTCATTTTAATTTGGCAGATCCATTAGGACCGTGTTGTTTATCATTTGATTGCAGAGACTACTCTGATCTTAGTCTTAGGGCAGAGTAGGAGTTTTCCAACCCCAGAAACATCAATAAAGGTTTTTCAAATGACTCCCATTGTTCAGTGTCATACTTATGATGCCATGCCAACCCCACAGTATGCACAAACCAAAAAGAAGAGTGTGTCTCAAAATCCAAAATGGGGTAGAAAGTGAGATGAGATAAATTTACTGGAGATAGTAAAGGAAGGCATACACATAAATGTTTTAAAGTTGACATGTGTATGGGGTTATAAATATGTCATTATACAACTTTTATTGTGTCTAGATTAGGAGATATAAAATGATAGTAAAAAATTAAGGAGATCATCAGATTTTTAAATCAAGAGATTGGCTTCAATCAGGAGGGTAGAAATCAAAGGAGAATATTAAATACATAAAGAAAAGAGTCTTAAAACATCAATAATAAAACAAGACCACAGAAATTGACAGAAAGTGTAAATGATGGGACAAAAATAACATCATTGCCTACATTTTTAAAGAGATTTAAAAATAGTTTTTTTTGTAAAAAGAGGCAATTGTTGGTGCCTGCTAAAATTAATCAGTGTGGTACAATTGATACAATAAATAAAAGAATACAAGATCTGGTAAGTATTGACAGTCGACTTGTCATCATGTCAAACACGCCTCTTTTACACCCATACAGGGCACTGCCGAGATATACACCCAAGATAAGGCAGTATCACGCGGTATCACGCAGATTGGATCTGAGACATGAATAATAAAACACTCATGCCATGGCCTCAAGAGGGTTAATTGTCAGAAACAGTATTGCAACATATGAAAACATATTTGCATGCTACATAGAAGGGGAAGAAGTTACAGAAAAAGTTGGCCATTTTAGAGTTGTGGAAAATGTATCAGAGTGAGAAAGAAGATCCGCTTGAGAAGGAGTGGATTCTTAATCAACAATAAGAGGAGGATGTAACACCTTCGGTTCCTCTTTCCCTTTCTGAAAACAAGAGTACAGATACTGGGGAGCAGCAATTGTTTCCTTTAAAGGAATTGAAAGTGGTTGTGAGGTATGTTAATCAGACATATGAGCCCTCTGCTAATAACAGTGAGAAAAATGTGGAAGAAAGAGAACATAGACATGCAAGGAAAGTAAACAGTGTGATGAGAGAAAGGATAAGCAGGAGAAAAAGGACAGACAGGATAGACAGATGGCGATAGAGGAAGAAGCAATGAGACAAAGGGAAGTGAAAGACAAGGCTAAGGGAGCAGCAATAGTACAGAATGAATGGATGGGAAGACAGATATTACTCAAGCTAAAGGATAAGATATTGATGGGGTTTGAGAAAGAGAAGAAAGAGAATAGCGGAAAAAGAAAGAAATAGAACACAAGAGAGCATACAAAAAAGAGAAGGAAAAAGAGAGGAAATAAAAGGAAGAATTAAGAAGGTACTAGGCAAGGAAAGAAAAGGAGAGATTAGAAGAGAAGAAATGAGAGAAGATAGAAATAAAAAGAAAAAAGTATGTAGGTTGCAAAGATGGCAAGAGGAGGAAGAGTTGAGAGACATGAGGCAAAGGGAAGAAGAGATGAACAGAAGTAGAAGACTAAAGAATGACGTGATAGATTATTTATTTAATAGAAGCATAGTGCTGATCGAAGCACGAGAACAATCTGAGGAAGATAGAGGGTCACCACAGCCCCGAAGGGAGCTGTAAGGGATACTGAGAATACAAACATGGGCTGATGACCATGAAGCAGAAAACATTGGGAAGAGGATTGGGGATATGAGGGGTAAAGATTGGTATAAGACCAAAGAGAAGAATCTTTATTGAAGGAAACAGGAGGTAGGTCAGATAACGTCATAACGGATGATCACAGAACATTGTCTTTAAGTAGGGTAAGGAACATAAGCAGTAGGGAACCCAAGCGAGAGTGCGCTTACACTTGTTTTATTTGGGTAAGTGAAACAGAAAGGGATATTCAAGGAAATTGGATATGCTGCAGTAGCAGGGGAATTGGAGATTTCCCTAGGTCATCTTTTGGAACAAAGTAAACTAAAATAGATGTCCTCTGCTTGCTGCGCTCTCCAACTAATTTCTGTTTATATGCTGGAAAGAAATGATGCGTGTACAAATTTCTTCCTTTTGTGGTTACATTTATTTGTAATAAACTTAAGTGAAAATCAACATGAAAGAAATGTACCAGACTTACTAGGCCTTCAAAAGGTTATGGTTACATAGTCAATAGGAAGCCCAAAGAAACCTCAATTGGACAATCTTCCGCAGAATATCCAATATTGATAATGAATAACTCAAACAATTTTTGTGACACTGATATCTCTCTCAGTTAAGATCCCAAATATGATATTTGCGTGAGCATCAATAAGAGGATTTTTCTCAAAAAAGAAAGATAGAAGTGAACAAATTGAAAGATGCTGGTAACTGCCGACATGTGTTTCAATGTACTAAGGTCGTCATCAGGGCTGCACATTTGTAATCAACATATTTATATATACCAATACATTAGAGTAACCTGTCAAATATGATGCAATTCAGTGCAGGTAAAACAAGGGAATGTAAACACATAAATGGGATGGAAAAGAAGGGGGAAGGGAAGAGAGGGAGGGAGAGGGGAGAGGAGCAGAGGAGAGAAAGAGAGAAAACATTATATTAAACATGTTTGTTAAAAAAAGCTTTTTGTTTCATATATACTGTCATAACATTGGAGAACAGGCTCCATTTACTGGAGTGAGTGCTGAAAAATGGTTATGGTGTTGGTAAATGGCTCATTACCTACGTACTTGCGTATGCAAGCCTGGAAGTCACTAAACATTTCCTAGAAATTGAATGTAATTGGTAGATGTGAATTCTGTTGATTTAGGCATGCAGACATTCTGCAGAAAAACAGGCTTTGGGCTTAATGTTTATCATAATCTGCTAATAGAAACATGAGTCTGTTATTTGGAACACAGGTCTGGACTGAGTTATTATGGTATGACTCAAGTCACACAAAATTTGGGTTTGATTTGAATTTGATTTGCTTAATATTTGAAAAACCAACACAAACTCTGGCCTGAATTGAACTGCTATTGATAACTAGCCAATGTAGACGTAAAAAATATCCAAACACATTGTCTATCACAGCCATGATACTGTAGCATGGGACTGCCCATTCTATGGTGTCAGCAGGGGAAGCAGTGGCGAGCCGTCAACCATCAACCTACAAGGACCAGTAAGGTAGGAGTGGCCTGGGTCAGGAGTAGAGCAACTACCCTACCCTAGAATCTGAGCCACTTACTAAACCCACAATAAACAAGGTGATTATTCTCCACTGCATATCTCAGCTCACCCTCAACTTAGAGAAATTCGATCAGTACGTAATATTGTACCTATCTGACTGGCTAGACAGAGACCTCCCCACCTCTATACAGACGTATACAGGTCTCTCAAATCTAGTAGGGTTTATTGTGTCCAGAGTGCATTGTGATAGGCCTCTACCCCACTATAGCATGGGTTCTGTCTCCAAATTGCATTGTATGATATCTAGATTGCATTGATAGGCCTCTCACCCACTATAGCAGGGGTTCTGTCTCCAAATTGCATTGTATGATATCTAGATAGCATTGACAGGCCTCTCTCCCACTATTCAGGTCTCTCAAATTTAGCAGGGGTTCTTTCTCCAAATTGCATTGTATGATATCTAGATTGCATTGATAGGCCACTCTCCCACTATACAGGTCTCTCAAGTTTAGCAGGGGTTATTTCTCCAAACTGCATTGTATGTTATCTAGATTTCATTGAAAGGCCTCTCTCCCACTATAACAGGGGTTCTGCCTCCAATTTGCATTGTATGATATCTAGATTGCATTGATAGGCCTCTCTCCCACTATAGCAGGGGTTCTGTCTCCAAATTGCACAGTATGATATCTAGATTGGATTGATAGGCCTCTCTCCAACTATACAGGTCTCTCAGGTTTAGCAGGGGTTCTGTCTCCAAATTGCATTGTATGATATCTAGATTTCATTGATAGGCCTCTCTTCCTCTATAGCAGGGGTGCTGTCTCCAAATTGGACTGTATGATATCTAGACTGCATGGATAGGCCTCTCCCCCACTATACAGGTCTCTCAAATTTAGCAGGGGTTCTGTCTCCAAATTGCATGGTATGATATCTAATTTGCATTGCTAGGCCTCTCTCTCACTATACAGTTCTCTCAAATTTAGCAGGGGTTCTGTCTCCAAATTGCATTGTATGTTATCTAAATTGCATTGACAGGCCTCTCTCCAACTATAGTGGGGGTTCTGTCTCCAAATTGCATTGTATGATATCTAGACTGCATGGATAGGCCTCTCCCCCACTATACAGGTCTCTCAAATGTAGCAGGGGTTCTGACTCCAAATTGCATTGTTTGATATCTAGATTGCATTGCTAGGCCTCTCTCGCACTATACAGGTCTCTCAAATTTAGCATGGGTTCTGGCTCGAAAATGCATTGTATGATAACTAGATTGCATTGATAGGCCGCTCTCCTACTATACAGGTCTATCAAATCTAGTAGGGTTTCTGTCTGCAATTGCATTGTATTATTATCTAGATTGCATTGCTAGGCCTCTCTCTCACTATGTAGGTCTCCCAAACCTAGTAGGGTTTCCCCTCCAAAGCACCCGTCAACTGGTAGATACCCTCCTTAAGCCTACACTGCTCGCTCACTGCAGTGAACCACGGATAGGGAGACGGACACTAAAAAAAGCCACCGAGAACACCTGATAAAACACCCCTAACCACCTCCACTGCCCCTCAAGACAGCAACCGAATGAGTCAGCAACACCAGCCGGAAATACCACCCACAGACAGAGCCCTAACTGTTAGCGGACAGCCCTCCACACCCATTACTATACCGCAAGACAACCAGACCAAAGCAGAACCAACTAGGCATTAGTGAACAATAAAGACTAAATAACTTCTTTTAATGCAGCGCAAACAACCCATTCCGAGGGAAAGAAAAAGAGAAGAAGCAACAAACACTCCTGAACAGCAACAAAGAACCACAACTACAGAAGGAAACCCTACAGTCAGGAACAAGAATCGAACCAACATTGAGAGCAGAGACAAATCCCTCTACTTAACTCCTTACCTCGCTGACAACTGGTCACCAGAGCAAACCAACCCAATGCTAGAAGCAGCAACATCAAACTACCCAACACAAAAATCACAGAAGAAGGATAAACAACACAAGAAACAACAAACACACAACCAATGTGATAACACCTTACATCACCAAAGCAAGAGGAAGTTCCAATCAACATCCCCAACCCATGGAAGATGAACCCAATGAAAACAAAAACAAAAAAGGCAGAACCTAGAAGAACTCTTCGAAGAAGATGACACCCCAAAACCTACACCTCAGCAAGAGATCGACCAGGAAGAAAACCAAAACACCGATCAGAAGACAACCTCTACAAGAAAGTCCAAACCAAACAACAACTCCAAACTCTGCTGCAATCTTATAAACACAAGATCCATGTCAAAACATTCAACAGAGATCTTTGACCTACTTGATGACAAGGGCATTGACATCCTGTTCATCACAGAAACATGGCTGGACGACAACTACAAAATCACACTCCAAAACTGCCTTCTAACCGACTTCAAATGCCTTCAAATAAACAGGAAAAACTAAAAAGAAGGAGACATCGCAATAGCATTCAAACAACACCTGAAAATAAAAACAGATGAACCGCTTAACATCCACAACTGTGAAACCATGGTAATACACGTAACAGCAAGCCCAAAAACCAACATCACATTCATCCTGGTTTACAGACCACGGACATTTGATGCAACCTTCGTCGATAACTTCATAGAAGCCATCACCAACATAGCCATCAACCACAAACACCTAATCATCCTGGGGGACTTCAACATTTGGTTTGAAGACAGTCTCGCCAACTCCCAAAACTCACTGATTGAACAACTCAGCACCATGAAACTACGACAACTAGTCAAAGGAGCAACACATTCGGCAGGACACACCATCGAAGCAAGTTTCACCAAGGAAAACTCATCACCATGGCACCGCTGATACAAATACTGTGGAGCGACCATCTCATCATCCCTTTCGTGATCACTCTACCTACTCAAATCTGCATCCAACCTCATAAACTCACAACCACCACAAAAAGAAACTGGAAACACGTCAAAGAAAGCAACCTATTTGAACAACTGGAGTTAACCAAACCCTCAACTACAGAACTAGAGCTAGCTGACCTAGGTGGGAAAGCGGAGCTACTACACAAATGGATTGCGGACACAATTGACAAGATCGCCCCAGAAAAACCATTTACCCCATCAAGAAAAAAGAGCAATGGTTCACCCCACTATTAAGCACCATGAAAAAGGAAAACAAAAAGATGGAACTGGAATGGAGGAAAGAATACAACCCAGACAAAAAACACTATTCCTGAGACAAATCTGCGCATATAAGAAGGACATTCAAAAGGCAACGAGAAGGCATTATGATGACAGAATCACCAATGCCACCAACACTCAAAAAGAAATGTTTAACATAATTAAAGATATGAGAAACGCACCGGGCTGTGACAACACCCCAAACCCCTCGGAGAAACTATGCAACGACCTGGCAGACCACTTCAAGAAAAAAATCAATGACATCCAACAAACCATACAAAACACACCAACCGACCACAAAATACTACCAAGCAAACCTATCACAGAACCTCAGCACAAACTCAAAACCCTTTTCTGAAATATCAGCAGAGGCATTTACAATGCTGGTAAAACACGGCAAGAAAGCTGGATCACCCATGGATCCCTGCCCCCCGGACATCTACAAATCAATCTTCGCACAAGGAACACCAGCAGAATACTACAGAAACCTTCTGAACCTATCACTAGCAACAGGAACTGTACCGAGGACCTTCAAATCAGCATATATCAAAACACTTCTAAAAAACACAAGTGGCGACGTAGAAGACCTCTCTAACTACAGGCCAATTTCAAACATTCCCTAACCGGCAAAACTCCTGGAAACCTACGTATATAAACTAACCCAAGAACACGTAGAAAAACACCACCTGCTATACCAAACTCAAGTCAGTTTCAGACCCGCAAGAGGAACAGAAACAGCACTACTATCCATCTGGGACAACTTAAAAACGAACACAGACTCAAACACAATCTCAACCCTTATCCTACTCGACCTCTCTGCAGCCTTCGACACAGTCATGACACCCTAACCAAAAGACTAGAAGACATAGGCATGACAGACACAACACTACTCTGGACTAAATCATTCCTAGCAGACAGAACAGAAACCGTATGGATTAAACCCTTCAAATCCACTCCGAGACCTAACGACTGTGGAGTGCCACAAGGATCCTCACTATCACCACTGTACTTCAACATCTACCAGACTCCGGTTATCAGAATCTTCAAAAAGTACAACATCACATATTACAACTACGCAGATGATACTCAAATCATCTACAAAATCAATGACACCAAAGTCGATCATTCAACACTAAACTAGTGTCTAAAAGAAGTCTTCAACTGGATGACTGCCAACAACCTGAAAATCAATCCAGGAAAGACAGAAATCATGATCATATCCAAAGACCAAAAGAACGAAACCGCCATCCCGTGGCCAACGGAAATGGGAACCGCACCAGAACCATCTAAGGTAGTAAAAAATCTGGAAGTCCTGATGGACAACACCCTAACCTTAGAACCACAAATAAATGCAACGGCCAAGAAATGCTTTTTCCTCCTCCACAGGGCAAGAAGAATCCTACCTTTCCTCTCATTCACGCACAAAACACTCACTATCGTCGCCCTCATCATGTCAAGAATCGACTATGCAAACAGCCTCTACCTTGGAATACCAGAATACCTCCTGATGAAACTACAACAGATCCAAAATACAGCAGCCAGACTACTCCTCAAACTATTAAGAAGAGAACACATGACTCCTGCTCTAAAAACACTACACTAGCTCCCAGTAAAACATTGCATCACCTTCAAAACAATGTGCATAACACACAGGGCAATCAGCAGACACGGAGCAGAATTCCTACAAAAGAAAATAACAATCTACAATTCAACAAGACTGCTCAGTTCAAGCAACGAAATACACCTGGAACCAAAACCATACCTCAAGAAAAAATCTCAGAGGCACCTCCTTCTACCACTTAGCTGCAAAAACCTGGAACAACATCCCAAAAAAAATAAGAAACACCAAAGATCACCTAAAATGTAAGAAAATATTAAAAACCTGGCTCTTCAACACCAGAGACTCAAACTGAAAACCGAAACAGAAAGGAAAGGGATGAGTGGACACGGACAACTCCCAGAACGACTGGGAAGCTCCCACGGCACACTGATGAGTGACGCTGAGTATAGAGTGGAACTCAGGCGACACCCATGGAGACAGAGTCAACAACCCCAACCTAATCCCACACAACACCCGTACTCGCCCCTTAGTTGCCACCAGGTACCACAGTGTGGTGAAATTGTCGGGATATTATCAAACACCACAATAACTGATCTGTGGACATTGGCAGGTGCACTGGCCATATGAGTGGGAAGGGAAGACGGGTAGGGCTGCGAGGAATGCGGGGGGGCCAGATGTGAAAGGGACATTAAAGGCCAGACAGACCCAGATAAGGACAGAGGCACAGGGGTGCTCCCGAAACCAATTTGGGGAGATTACAGAAGCCAAAGCCCACCGCCTCAAGTCAGGATAGAGATGCCAACTAACCAAGTTGCACTAACAATTTCCCCCTCGGCATACATCTCGCAACTACAAACTAAACACAACCACAAACCTACCACCGCACAACAAACCGCACAAACTTCACTACATTATAACAACAAAACATAAACACACATAGACTCGCACAACAGCACACGACGACTACCGCCCAGCCAATGGACCCACCGGGCTGAGGCCGCCAACAGCACATCACTGCTCACTGCTCTCTTGCACTTTTCCAGCTTGTATGTGCCAGTGTTTTTGTAGTATTTGGAACAGAAATTTATAATCATTGGAGTATTTGGTGATGAAGTTCACTTTATTTGGCAAATTGGTGTTTGCTCGTTTAGTTCCAGTTAATAGCAGATTACGAACCACTTTGTGAGTGAGTCTTGCCGCTTTGTCAATAATATATTGGCTGTATCCTCTTTTCGTAAACCTGGCACCAATTGACTTACATTCTTGTAGATATTGAGGGTCAGTACTGCAGTTTTGTCTGGATTTTAGGAACTCCCCTCTGGGTATGTTTTCTATCACACATTTTCTATGACTGCTGGAGGCATGCAAAATTGAGTTAATAGCCGTGATTTTTCTGTGAGTTCGCGTTAAGATGGAATTGTTCACAATGCTGATATCTAGGTCTAGGAACACCATCTGTGTATCATGGATGTTGCCTGTGAATTCAATGCCAAATTTATTGGTGTTCAAATATTGGAGAAAGCTGTCAAATCTTTCTAAGGTACCAGTCCAAATCCTGAGCACATCGTCTATGTACCTTTTCCAAATTTTAATGTCATAAAGAAAAACATCGTTATGAAAGATCCATCGATCTTCAAAAACACCATAAAGAGATTGGCTAATGAGGGGCGTATTTTGCGCCCAATGCGATACCTGAATTTGAGAGTAATATTCATTGTTGAATAGGAACTCGTTATGTTTGAGCGTAAAGTTGAGACAACATTTTATCATTTCCACATGCATTGTGTGTAAAGCTGAAAATGTTCTGAAATTGTGATCTATTGTGTATAATGCTAACTGATGCTGAATGGAGGTGTATAAAGCTTTTACATTTAATGTTACTAAAAAGTAGTGCTTCTGCCAGGTGATTGATTGAGAATTTGAAGTGTGTGTGTGGTGTCTTTTAAGTATGCTGGTATCAGTGGCACTATATGTTTAATGGCTGAATCAATATATTCTGCCAAACCTTCCATGGTGCCTCGTTGTCCGCTCATTATAGTTCGTACTGGTGGCAGGTGCTGATATGTTTTATGCACTTTCGGTAGAAAATATACTGTTGGCATCTGTGGTTTGGGCCTAATGAGAAAAGCCTTTTCATCATCTTTTAGGAGTCCTTTTGATTACCAATACTGGATCAATGTCTGTAGTTCCATGACAGTGTGTGACGTTGGGTTAGAGTCCAGTTTTTTGTAGCATCCATACGTCGAAGATGCTCCATGGCCATTGTTATGTAGTCTTGTCTGTTTACCACCACCATATTACCACCTTTGTCTGCCTCTTTTATGGTTATTTGAGCATCTTCTACTAAATCTTTTAAAGCCATTTTTTCTAGTTTTTTAAGGTTACTTTTGGTACTGGTAAATATTTTGGACTTTCCATCAATATGGTCATGAATTTCAGTAGTGATGGCCCAATAAACGATTTCACATTATCTCCAAACTGAGGGGGCATACATTTTGATCGCTTCTTGTGTTCTTGCATATCAATGTTGCATTGATAGATTGCCAATTCACTTTATATTAGAGCAATTGATTTGGTATGATCTTCGACTAGATTAGTCAGAACATGAATACTGTCAATCTCTTGAATGCTCAAATCACTCACCGGTGTTGACACACCAGATGGTTGATATGTCTTAGAAATGTTATGGAAATATTTTTTGAGTTTGAGCCTTCTGGTAAACTTGTATAAGTCGATCTGTACCTCGGTCATGTCTGATGGTGCACTTGGCGCAAAGGAGAGTCAATGGTTGAGTAATGATATGGGGTAATGTATATTGTATTTAAGTAGATTAGATCTTGATGATGTGGAGTGTGACGGAAGTCATACAAGCTGGGGCACAATGATGTCAGACGAAGAGAGGGAAGAAAACAAGAAATCGCAAAGAGAGGGCGCAGACAGTTTTTCAAAAGATTACAGTATTGAAAAAGGGGTAAAATTATCAGACTTAGAGGACCTTAAAGAAACAAACCCAGATCCAACACAACAAGCTGCATGGTTGCACAGTGCAGGGAATGTATCTCTTTCTCTGCCTTATGTGAGTAGATTAATGCCACTGCCAGGACGGAGACAAATGGGCGAGACTAGCCCTACCTGGAAAACAAGAAGCACCAGTGGGTATGATTATGGATCAGAGTTTTTACAATTCCCATTATTAGAGAAAAGGGAGGACAACCACAATATATTCCATTGGGGCAACTAGATAAGAAATGCAAATTACCTAGTTTGACTTCAGGTGTGGGAAAATGGATTCATGAGTTAGAAGGAATTACATCAGGAAGGATGTTAGCCATAGGTGACATGAAAGGCTTACTAGCAGTGATTCTAGGTTAGAGAAAACTTTCTTGGGGGAGCGGTGGGGAGATCTCTTTATTGACGGTTCATCACAAATTGACATACTGGGTCAGCAGTAGTAAAGTTGAATCGAGAGGGTGAATTTCAAGAAGTTACAAGCACAATATTTCCTATGCATTGCTCAGCACAGGCTGCAGAATTAGAGGTGCTTATAGCTGCACTCCAAAGATATGAAGATGAGGAAGTGACAGTATACTCTGACTCTGCCTATGTGATGTCAACTGAACAGGCAGGTTTGTCTTGCTGTAAAAGGAGTGTCTTCCTTGGCACAGACGGCACGCCAGTGAAAAATGCAGCCCAATTGTATACATTTATTGAGGCACTGAAACTCCCATTGGCTCCCATTGGGTATCACAGGGGAAGATTTCTGCCAGGTACTATCTAAAATGAATCCAACATCCTGTGCAGAGAATATCCTGCCCACAAAAATTATCCTGGATAATAAAGAGCTTTTTGCCCCAACCCTCACTAAAATATTTAACACCTCGTTCTCCGAAGGGAAAATTCCTAACACCATCAATAAAGTTACTATAACCCCTCTGGTCAAAAAGCCGGGTTTAGATCCAAAAGATCCTAGCAATTTACGGCCAATAACAAACTCCAATTTTGTATTGAAGATTCTGAACAAAATTGCCACAAATCAGCTACAACAACATTTGGAAGCACAGGAGATGCTACACACACAGCAATCGTGCTTTAGAACAGCCCACAGTACAGAGTCAGCTATGCTCGACCTACAATCCCACATGTTAGAGCTGATAGAACAGGGCAAGTCAGGGATGCTCATGCTGCCGGATCTTAGTGCAGCGTTCAACCTAGTGGACCATCAACTACTACAAGAGGCTCTAGATAAAACTATAGGTTGCTCTCCTACAGCACTGGCTTGGATAGCATCCTTCCTAAGTGATAGGAGGGCACGCATTCACTGGGGAGACACTTTCTCAAAAGCAGCTCTCATCCTATTTGGAGTACCGCAGAGAGCCAGTCTGCCCCCTCTGCTTTTCAACGTCAACATGCGTAGCTTGTGTGAATTATTGGAAAGCATCGGTGTGTTTTACACTAACTACGCCGATGATACTCAGCTGGTTTTTGAAATGACGGAAGACTATACTCTAGATAGTGCAAAAGTAGAAGAAGTCTATAAAATCATTGACATCTGAATGCAGAAGCATTGGATGTGCCTCAACAATAGCAAGACTGAGCTCATGATCTTTGGAGCTCAGCATGCAAGATCGAAACTAGGAGATCAATATAGGGATTTCAGAATAAAAGAAGCCAAAATCCCAGTCTTACCCCAAGTCAAAACACTTGGGATGTTGGTAGAAGCCTCAGTGGGGGCCGAAGCACAAGTAAACTACCTACACAAAAACAACACATATTACTTGCGCTTGTTGAGAGCCATTAGACCTTACATAAGTGAAGCAAATGCTGCAAACATCGCAAGAGCGATCATACTATCCCGTCTCGACTATGGCAACGCGCTACTGGTGGGGGCCACCAAGAAAGAGCTGCATCGCTGCCAGGTCATGCAAAATGAGGCAGTTCGCATTGTTAAGAAAATTACATTTGGAAATCACATATCGGCTACAAGGAAAGATCTTCACTGGCTCAGAATTGAAGAAAGAGTCTACTTTAAGGCCATGAGGATCGTCCACAGATGCCTATATGGCACGGTGCCAAGATATTTCAAAGAGAAATTTGCACTCTACATACCTGAGATCAGCGGACACAGGCCTCTTGGTTATCCCCAGGGTGAAACGAGCAGCAGGGGGGGAGCAGAGCTTTTCCATTTAAAGCAGGCAACTTTTGGAACAACCTCCCAGGGAATCTAAGATTAGAAGGAAACTATGGCAATTTCAGGAAATTACTGAAAACCCACCTTTTTCAATAGCCTCCAGACTTTTCAGGGTCTCCCACTGGTATACATATGATCACCCGTCCTTCCTGAACTGTTTTCAGTTCTTACTGTTTTTCAACATGCCTCTTTCTTCTTTGGTGTTCTCCGTGCCCTGATGCCCGCAGGCTGTCGGCGTGTTATAAACACATAGACATAGACAGTTGTGAAATGTGCAGTGCATACTAAAAGAACAGACATGATTTTGCACGGAAACAAAGCTGTAAAGTTAGAAGCCAAAACAGCAGAATATTTCCCAAACATTTCTGACTTCGAACTAATAAGTGTTAAACAGATGACAGGACGTGGTAAAGGAGGGCTTCAACATGCTGTCTATTTTTCAGTTAATAGAGATACAAGGTTGAGCCTCACAAGAGGAGCAAGACTCATGGAGATATAGAGGATGTACTTTATCCCTCACTGAGGTAATCTGGAGAGAGGATACTACTGGAAAGCCATTGCTGTCTCTAGCATTACAGTGGGTGTTGCTGGAGCAGCTGCACTGCTGCGCGCGTATGACTTTAGAGAATCTTGCTGCTACAAAAGGTATAAGATTGGTTTTCACCAAATGTATTAAAACACATGGCACAGTTTATTGTAAATTGCAGTTTGTGCCAGAAATTTACTAGGGCACACAATGCGAACAGCGAGAGAAGCAATCCTTGGACCCAACGGGCCGTTTAAGCATATATATAGAGATTATGTAGATATGTTGCGGACATGCAATGGCTATAGGTATATGCTGGTCATGGTATGTCCCTTTTCCAGATGTATTGAAGCAGGTCCTTGTATGCACCCCAATGCCACAGGCACTGCCAAGTTCCTCATGTGTGAGGTATTTCCAAGATGGGGTGTGTGTGAGGTCTTCCAGTCTGACAATGGGCTGCATTTTGTAAATTAACTATTTTAGCAAGTCACTCTTTTATTAGCGAAAAAACACAAGGTCTCCTCTGCCTATCACCCACAGGTGAATAGGATTTGTAAACTTTTAAATGGACTGTGTAAAAAAGAGGATAGCTAAGATTAAGATAATTTAAAAGAAGTGCTGGGTACACTACCTACGCCTTGCATCATATGCACTGCAACATCATCCTGGCTCAGATCACCACTTAACTCCTCATGGGTTGATGACTGGATGCCTAATGAGACCCCCTCTTGCTCCTCCAAGTAGGTTAGAAACTGATGCCCACAGTATAGTGAAGACATTAGGTGGCGAGATGCATGATTATCTGGCAACCATGACCACCAGTGTTTGTTTTATTTCTCAACAGATCAAGAACCCGAGGGAGGGGTCAAAGAGGAATGAAGAAGACAGCCAATCAAATGATCCACACAGCCTATTGAACAGCCTAGTTTATATCCAGGGGACCAGGTGCTGGCATGCAAATTTGTCATCCCTTGTAATGAACGATGTTATGAGGACCCTGCAAGGTGGTAGCAGTTACTCCAACATCTTTCAAGCTACAAGTGTACGAGCGTGATAGAAATACAATATCAATATCAATACAAGGAAGGCAAGCGTGGCTGCATCTGCACAACATCAATTAATACAAGGCAAAAACTTCAACCTCTCCTGCATCTACTGACAGTGACGAAAGAGAAGAGGTTATGTGCATGCAGACAAGATCAGCAACCAAGAGCAAAGAAAAAGAGTTTCTGAAGTAACAAAACACATTTGAAATAAAAATTGCCATTTCTTAAATCTAATAAGGATTTAATGGACTTGCAGCTATCTTGGAACTTTTTTTAGATAGGAATAAAGAAAGATGTGTTGATGTACCAGAGCCAAAAGCAGAGGAGCAAACTCAGCCTTTTATACTAGCCACCACAATAGCATTTCCCACATTCGTGTATGCTGTTTTCACATATTTGTTGCAGTCTTACTTAGCTCTAATAAGACAACATGTGGACATCATAACATTTCTTGGCAATACTAAAAACAATCATATTATTTTCAGAATCATTGTGGCAATTATGTTACAGTTTTGTTATATAGAAGTGTGATTTATAAAAAATAACACACTTACATATTGAATTAAAATAAGATGGGAAGGTTCCAACAAATATGAGACGCATTGCCATCAAGACAAAGTTTTTCTGGAATAGGAATTGTTATTTCATTCTACATTATGATTTGTCCGTTCTTCCTTATTATGGCATTTAGACACATAATGATTAAAAATACAGATACAATGGTGGACAATGAAACATTCATTATAATCCCTAATAAAACCACAAGCAGCATCTTCCCTAACTTTAATAAACAAATTGGGGAGGATAATGAAGATATAAATGCATATCTCAACAATGCAGTTCATTTAAAGCATAACCTGTGGTACCAGCACATGAAGGAGGTGGGAGAGAGTATGTCAGATGAATGCAGCTAGAACATGTATTGCAAAAGAAATACCTGCACATGATGCAAAGTGCCTTAGTCATCTAGCACCATGCACAACCAGAGGACAATTTGAAAGAGAATGGGCAACACTAAGATGGTGATCAAACTGACGATTCCCATATGAAGATACTTATGTGAAAACACAAAGGACTGAAAAAGGAATGGGTTGGACAAGCAACCAACCTATATATACATGCCTGATTGGAGAACAAATCAAGGTTGTTGAAATTAAGACGATGAATGTTCTGACAGAGTGGAAAGTGTTGCCACTAGTGTAGGATGGGAAGAAGGAATGTTATCTTGCCCTGCACACTTACTGAAGAAGGAACCAGTAAGCATATTGCAAATAGTAAGTGATATGTGTCTAGAGACATCGGCCAAGTACTCTAACTACTAACATGGGTTGACAATGAAAAAGGGCCAGTATCTATAATACCCATACTAAATGTAACAACATGTTTCATGATTGAAGGCCTGGTTCTGGTTGGATAAAATAAAGGATGTAAGCAGACACTTGAAGTACCAGGAATACATGGAGAAACTGCTGTGCTGATGGAGCAATATTGGGCTTTTGGATCAGGAGCTTACATACAGTTGCCTAAAAATTGGAGCGATCGCTTGACCTCTGCCAGCTGAAAAAGATCATTATTTCTCATCAAGGTCAATAGAAGCCTACAACGATATACCAGATGAGCATAACTCATTCAGCAAGATAGCAATGATAATGACATCTATATTCATGCAAGGACTCCAGACTGCAGTGAATGCCAAGTGGCAGCATATTACCAGATGGGAGCTGTTACAAACGATTAACACAACAATAAAAACACTTAATGCAATCAGAGAAGAACTGAGGGCCATTAGGCTTATGACCCTCCAGGAAAAGGTATGTCCTGGACTTAATTACAACAATAGAAGGAGGCGTGTATGCCAAGGACGGACCTTCTTGCTATACCTTCACACTTTCACATAATGGAGAAAATGGAACTCTGTCAGTACTTTAACTATGCTGACAACCCTGCATACGAAGATGGAGGATGAAGTTGATGAGACAGCAGATGACTAGTTTTTGGCTCAGTTTTCATAGATTCCAATCTGGCTATCAAATGCTTTCAAACTACTTTGAACAATACCAATGTTGGTATTGCTAGGATTCTGTTTTATGAGGTTAATTCTGGGACAATGTCAGAAGACAGCCAATAAAGATATTGGGATGAAGATAATGATCAATATAGATGCTGAAACTGGTGAACACATGCAAGCTGAGAACAGCACTTGTGAGAATATAAAAAGGAGTCCCCTAGCACTCCCAGGAATGAAATTCTATTACCTTAAGGATCCCACAAAATATGTAGGACATTGGATAATCTGTCCAACATCTGGGGAGTGCTCCGATATGACCTGGAGTGTGGATGAACATATAAAGAATGCAGGCCACCTGAGGGGGGTGGCAAATATATGAATCACAAAGAAACCACAGTATTAAGAGTAGATGATGTAAATCCAAGAGGAGAGGTGGCTGAGGACTCAACCAGGGGGGGAATGTAGAGTGGCAGGTGGACACACCATCCCTAGCTCCCACCCCCTCACCTCCATCATACTAGAATAGCAGGAGAAGAGCCCTATTTTGGACACCAGGTGTCATTGCAATACCACACAGAGTGTATGAGAGATGATATGCACTCAGACAACCATATCAAATGTACCCTTGCACTGAAAGGGTGGAAGGATGTTGGCACACACCGTTGGACATCATAGAGCTATAAGTGAAATCTGATGAGGGCAGAGAGATGTCATGAAGGAAAGATACTGAGAAGTACTGAAACAATATGCAAATACATAAAGCATAAAGATATAACTGAAGTAACATGACAAAACATGTAATCAAATATGAAGACATCATATATGCATAGTAGATAAAGTAACCTGCGAACTAATAAATATATACACAGAAACGCAAGGTAGTTGAGGCAAATAGAAGCTTGCTGCAGAAGAAAACATAACGCGGCTATGGTGGCCTTAATGGGGAGATGGATCCGGACTTCTATTGAACTCAATCAAGCTACCTCAGAGACAGACCAGTGCTGCAGAGTCAGGAGATGCTGGAAAACAGCTTTGTGTGAGGAATAAAAAGGAGTCTATTGGCCTGTGATCAAGGATGCTACTTCAAGGAATAATCGCAAGGCACAAGGGGAGTCAAAAGCATAAGTCAAATACCTAAGACATATTTCTCTTAGATGAACTAAAGAGGATAACATCAGCAAGATCCAAGTATTGGACAATTGAAGATGGAGAAAGCCTATACAAGGTGGAGTGAGCACGTCTCTAGAGGCTGACAGGATTAATGACACCCAGCACAATTGAATCAAATAGCTGTGATTCAGAAGTCGGAAACAAGGGCTATTTATTAAGCTCCAGATGAATATAATAGTTACCTACACCCCCTTAAAGGTTCCAGAATACAGAACAGGCTGCAGAGTCAACTACAAAGGAGAAACCTTAGCTTAGATCTGGACCGATAAGAGATGATGGACTAATTGGGGAAGTGGGGAGTAGTCTGACATTACACTTGGCACCTGTGGTCCTTTTTGTCTATGTGCTGCTAACATGCCGAAGATCAAGTTTGGGAAAGCATGCCAACCAATATCATGGTCTATGTAACAACATGCTATACAATGTTGCACAGACCAACCCGCCGCCATTATTCTGCGACAATCAGTATTATACGTATTTAGAGGTGGTTGGAGGCCTGCCCTCTAGATAAGGGGCATCCAATAAAATTACTAATATTTACATGATATAAAAGTATATATGTTCCCTTAACCAATCCCTCCCTTCAATAGGTTTTACAGTTTGCCAAATAGGATAACGTCATAGCTAATGTACATTGAGTTATAAAACCTCTGTATAACCAAGTTTGAGTGTCAGCGTGTGGAATAAATCTTGTTGTTCACCAGATTGCCCTACTTTATTTAATGCTGCTAATAAACTAGTTCTTTACCACATTCTTTGAATCTGTTCAGTTATTTGGTTCCGAGATCGTTATTGGTAATTTCATCTGGCACATCAGATGCTTCAAGTTGCTAGGGCAAACACCTCAGCAAAATAAGACATAGGACATACAACATTGTGGTTATTTATTGCCCATTCCTCCCTGCTAAGTATCCTGATTGCTTGCATCATTGCATTCTGCATTTCTCTGTTTCCCTTTACAGGGGTGGATGTTTTTTTTTCTGATACAGTATTATTGCTTATTGGTGTGTTTAATTAAAGTGAATATTGTTGTGTATATATTTTTATAGAACCTTGATTAGACATTCCTTTATTTTGAACTGTTGTGCTGTTGTTTGGGCTGCTACTGCCTCACATTCACACCCCATGTAAGAATGGCGCCTTCCCTTGACCACATTAGCGCAAAAGGCAAAGGAGGTATATCTATTGGCTGTGTCTGTATTTACATTTATGGTTGGGATCCTTATTGGTTTGTAGAAGTGTAGGGGCTGAGTAGGCAGTTTAGACACTACTCCTTCAGAGCAAACATTGGTTTGTGACAATAGGCTCCTAGGAATGTGATGGCAATCACTGCAAATGGAACAACGAGCTGGATAGCTGATGGCATTTCTGATTAAAAGGGAAAGTGCCTTGAGAGTTGATGGAGAATCTTACCAAAGGGGCACGTCCTTAGCATTAGATGGCAAACTTTGTATTTGATTGAAATCTTTGTCAATGGGGTATTGTTTTGAGCAGTAGAATGCAATCCTTTTAACCTGCAGTAGGGCCGGGAGAGTGGGGATTGCGGCAATCTTCTACAGTAGGTTCCCTCCTCTGACCATGTTGACTACCACCCTGTCCCTGACACCCCTGCCAGGGACATGTACTGTGGCCAACGTAGTTGCTAATACAAATGCCAAAACGGTGGGTGTTTTATTGGATTTACTCAATGCAGGTGAGAGAAAAGGAGTTCGGATTATGAGACAAATGACATGTAAAATAAGGCATAACCCAAATTGGTCGTTTCAAATTGACCGTATGGTACAACTGGCCAGATTCCGCCAGTACCATTTGGTCATTTTTAAATGACCAATTTGGGTAATCACTACCAAACAGGGGGAGGGGTTTGCAGGGGTGTCCCCAGATCCCCATGTTTGGCAGTGATTCTATTTTGTGGTAGCAGGGGTGTCCTCCGCTTCTGGAGGTCTGGAGGCAGGGACCAAAAACAAAATGAAAAGCGAACCCTGCTGCGACGGATCCGACCCACGTAGGAGGGACGGATATGACGCTGCAGGGTAAAAACATGCACAGACAGCAACAAGGTAAGTAGGGGATGGGTGGGGGCAGTTTGGTGGTGGGTATTGTTTTAAAATAAGGGCCATTTTGCCCAAGGCATAATTGGCTTTGCGGCCGTGTGTCTCATTGTTTCTCTGCCACTATTAGTTTTGGCGAGTAGGTGGTGATAAAACACCACCTAGAAGCTGAAAAGAATGCATTGGAGTATGGCTAGGATAGAGCTGACATGTGAGTGGTAACCACAGCTTGTGGGTACTGTTTGGATATGTTCCTAGCCATGGCCATGCCAATCTGTACAGCCATTCCCACCTCCTACCTGGCTCTCCCCAACCAAAACACATCCTCCTGGGTTCTCTCTCCGCTAGCTTTATCTACCAGCAACATCTGACTTTGAACTGACTTTCTTAGCATTCTAATGGGAGTAAATGGCTTAACTGTAGCTATAAATGCACTTCAAGTTTCATAAAAATGTCTTAACCAAGTATGTCTTCAATAACTTTAAAACTGTTCCTTTCACTGACGTCCTGTTAAAAACAAGCACTGGCATAGCCAACCATTTTGCCATGTGTAAAGGTGTTTGTTAGGCATTTGCCAACCACTGCTATGATTTGCCCAGTTAACCATACCATTTCCCAGCGGTTTCCATTTTATGGCAATGTTGTACCATTATGGAACTGCCTAGAAAAAGTATATTCCATGCCTACACAAAAGCCAATGCTGTTGGCTTTGCCAATGCATGTAACTATATTGAACTGTAGTCACAGAGTGCGAAGTAAACGTTTAAAAGAAACTGTAACCACGAGAAGACGGCAGTGCTGACAGGATGTTGAAAAGCATCTGTACTTGAAATCATGCTTCTGGAAACATACCCTGTGAATACACAACATGTTTGCATTAAATTCGATTTAATACTGCTTAATATCTATTTGTGTCACACTAATTAAATTGTGTGGCAGGGCAGGCCAAGTGCAGGCGTGCGAGCCGCAAGACCTACAGCTTGGTCATTATTACTGCTGAAGACACATTTCGCAATGGTTTGGCTGGGCTTTACATGTATATGTCGGTTAATGGACACGTGGACAAGAGCTCAGCACACATAGTGTAAGGTACACACCTTTGAGTCATTATAAATGTGACTATATTCAGTCTGTCACTTTATCTCGTTCCATTCTGGGCATGTTAAGGGATACAAACTCTGAAGCACTATTAGAAATGCCAAAAGCAGACAGAAACAAATACATATTGGTCAATCTATGTCTGCATCTTGCGCAGAGGATGCATCGTGGAATACCATGAGAATTGCATGAAGTGTGCAATGACGACCGGAAGTACAATGTATCTAAATCAGAACACATATAGCTTTCCAATAAATCACTATTTCAAAATCTAAATCTGATGAATATATAGGCCATGTGTTGAAACAGCTGAAAATAAATTGTATGTCTCAGAAACAGATACTGAAATGTAAATATTTTTTGGCAGGTGGTGTAATTGCATCACTTTAACCAGTGACTAGACAAACCCAAGGAAGAGTATTAACTAGTCCTTTCCAGTCCCAATGTTGCCCAGTCGCCATCAACCTTTTTAGGAAGACAGCAGACTTCTGAAATGGATGTTGAAGTGTGAGAGCACGCCAATATCCCAGGGCCTTTCCACCCCCCATTGTAAAGGCCACAAAGTTGGGACATATTTAAACACTTATTCTCACCCCGGGAAGAGTACGCAGCCAATCAGGCGGTTGGAAATGTGGTTGAGAACAAACAGTATATCACCCGCATTGTCTAGCCACCCAAGGACCCTCCCCGGGTGGCGCCATTTGACTGTGGGGAGGCAGCAGAGATTCTCTGAATTAATGTAAGGTCCAGAAAGGTCACCACATGGTTCTCTACAAAATAAATTCAAAACAGAAAAAAGAGAGCAAAGACAAGCAAAAAGTCAGAATAGCAAATTAATCTGAAAAACCCATCTACAAAAGTGAACTTGTCCTTGTATTCAAGTGCCTCCAAAAAGCCAGTGTTCCTTGGAGTTGTAAGGAGTTCTGGCTTTTCCTCGCCTCACCTCCCAATGTAAAAACTTCACCTGCAGAAGTCAAAACTAAAAAGCACAGAACATGATTTGACAAAATTCAAAACAGTTTGAACCAACTTGTCTGCACAACAGGGCGGCTGCACATTTCCCACTTTTCCCTTTGCCTTACCTTTTCTGAAATTCTCTTTAAAGTAGTGGTTCTTTCATTCGTTTCATTTCAATAGAGGAAAATGGTTGTGTGGATTTGCGCCATTGAATGCACTGAAGTGCTGCACTCACATCTTTCATTAAAAAGTTGTTAATGGCTTCTTTGCACAGGATAAGTTTATTGTCGTTGCCCCCTTGCTGCTGAAGGTGACATGTGTCCTGGATATGGTTGCCATCTTCATCTTCCTCATTTTGCATCGACGCATTGCATCATAGGGCAATGTTTTCCAAAATGCAGCACTAAGCCACCATGAGACAGATCTTATTCAGGCACTACATGAATGTACCCCCTGTAATGTACAGGCACGGGAATCGTTTCCAGAGAACCTCAAATACCTGTGTTAAGAGTTTGCACGCATGACTGTCGATAGCATCATCGTGCTGCTGTCTGGGGATCACACAATACCACAGAAATGTAATCAGCAATGGAGGCATTGGCTTTCAGGTGGAGCAGAATATATGGTACTGGGGCTCATTTCAATTGTGTAGATGGTATAGTGCCAGTAAAATTACTATGTAAACATGCCTAGGACACACGCCTTTTAGACGTTGTTTTCATGTAATGGGCTTGTGTCCATTTTCCGCAGTAGTTAAAGGAAGACATGGGAACATCATATATGTGCACTGGAGCAGGACAGGATGCCCATGCAAAGGCCACTGACATATAGGAATTTCAGGTGAAATGTCAAGATATTATGTCTCTGGGCTTTTCTGTGACATTGGCCGTGTGCATTCAGTTCATCTCTGCACTAGTGCATACTACAGTTATTCCTGGAATATATGTGCATTGTTTATTATGCATACTCAGATGGCTGTTCCACACCTTCGTCTCATCAGAATGTTTTCAGTCTTTTTTTGTTTATTATCCTAAGGCCCTCTGACACATTGACTAACTTCTTTTTCATTGTATTCCAATACAGTATCTCCTGACCATTCTCTGATCACCTCTGTTTGACCTGAAATCTCCCCACAGCAACATGTTTTCTTCTCCTAAAATGCGTCCTTCAATTCCCCTGTTATTTCATGCCCTCCACTTACCAGTCTCGCACTTCTTGTGGGCCCACTCTCCCTTGCCAATCTCTACCCTCTTTTCTTCCACATCGTCCTACTCTCCCTATCATGACCCTGCCTTCACCCCCACATGTATAATTCATCTCTTTGTGGTTGTCTGTCAATATCACCTCCCTAAGTACTCCTTCCATCCCCTCTCAGAAGGAATACAGAATGGCAAATGTTCTTGTACTGACATCTTCTTCCCTAATCAGTTTGATTCTCTACACCTGCATCCAAAATTTGAGACTTATCGTCCACTCAAACTGGGCAACAACACCAAAAACCAGCACTATACAGTGGAAGGAGGCATGTGTTCAGCGACTCGTTGAGCAATCGCACCAATGCCCCGATGCAGGGTGTTGAACAGGAAACCATCTCGACCAACAAGTGGGGTCCCTTAAACCGCAATGACAGTGGTCCCAATGTCCAGCTCACACAGCTTTAGAAAGAGGGAAGATCAGAATATGTGGACAGCTGGCCATGAACCTTGCATTCACAGAGACAAGGAAGGACCTACCAGCACAGATCAACAGGGTGCTAGAGTATTGACAACCTCCTGTTCCTAATCTGCAAAACAAAAGAGCAACCACCATACCCAAGAAAATATGCCCGAACCAGAGCCAGCATTATAAGGCTTGACAAGAAGAAGCAGGCTCCAATACCACACACAATCCGACCAGGGCAGGCAATACATCCAGCCAAATTCAGTCAGACAAAGTTCAACTCAAAACTAGCAGGCATATGCAGACACTTTGCATTAGCAATGTATAAGCAAGCACATGCAACATGTAAATGTAGGGTTATTAACATAAGTAACTACCTTCTGACTGTAGAAATCTGCTAAGTTGCTCTATCCTTAGCAATGTTATGGAAATGAAAGCCAATGTAAAAGCCAATGACCCACCTCAAGGAGCATTCCTAATCAACAACACTATCTGTAAAACAATGACGGCAATGGGCAACGGTACTGCATTCAAACTGCATATGCACTCTCAAACCGATAAAGTGCTCAGTTATCCAAGGGAAGCAGAACAACATGTTAAACTGTGCAACTTATTCAACTAAGCCATGATCTGAATAGGAAGTAATGCACATGATGCTCCCAACCTAAAAAGAGGGTTTAATTATTTATTTTATTTATTTTGTTTTTATAGATCGCCCCTAACCCTGAAGTATCTGGGTGCTTGAGCACATACAAATGTGTTACAGTTACAGATGCAGTATATTCGGTTTAGGCTGAAAGGATCTTTTTGGGTGGGGGGGGGTTCCCCACCAAACCACCGTTTTTTGGGCAAAAACCACAAATGTAACCCCTTTTGAGTCAAATGTATTGTAATGGACCCTTTTGAATTCGACCATTGACTGGACACCGTATATTCAACAGTTAAGCAGTTACAGTATATTAATCAGTTACAGTAGCAGTATAATAAATAGTGCTTGGGACCAGGTTACATAAGGCCAGGGTGAAGATGGCAAAAATAGACATAGCAGAGGATGAGGCAGCAAGTTACAGTGGATACATAATGAGTGAAGTTAGTTAGGCCAAGAGCCCTTCTTTTACTTTAGCTCTGAAGGCCCAAAAAGAGGGTTACGATCTGATAGCTTTAGGGAGGAAGTTCCAGCATTTAGCTGCCAGCACTGGGAAACTCGATCCCCCTTCTATTTTCAATTTAAATTTAGGTATATTGAGGCGGTGCAGGTAGGTAGATCTGTTGGGCCTGATGGAATGGTGCCTTGAGAATTTGACTGACAGATATTGTGGAGCTATGTTGGTTAGGCATTTGTGTGTAATGACGAGTGTGCAAAGTTTAATTCTGTCGCGTACTGTAAGCCAGAGAAAGTCACATTTGATGGACTAGATATATTGTAAAAGTGGAATAGTCTAGGTGCAACACAGGTCGTTGTTCTTAAGAATAGGGTATTACAATAGTTCAATTTGGACAAGATCAAGGCCCTGGCTAGCGTGAGGCAACTATTTGGGGACAGAAAAGGTTTGCAGGTGTTGATAAGTGTATTTTGTGTATGCAGTGGTGGATACTGTGGAGTTTACCTGTTTTATAAGTGAGAGGGTGGAATCTAAATAAACACCAAGGGTTTAGCTTCTTTGGCAACTTTAATTATATTGCCATCAATGTTAAAGGAGTTGTACCTGTGATCGAGTTTGTTAAAACGGGCTTGTGTGCCAATGATCAAGAGCTATGTCTTGTAGTCGTTTAAGCAGAGGCTGTTTGTGGCCATCCAAACGTGAATTTTGCAAAAGATTTTGTTCAACTATCCAGAGTCTCTCTCATAGCAACCAATGAGGGTGATGAGGAACTGGATGTCATCTGCGTAGTTTGTGTAGGTGACACTCAGATTGTCGAGACGATCAAAGAGGAGCTTAGTAAACATATTATAAAGCGTGGGAGAAGCACAGGAGCCGTGGGGGACTTACAGTGGATGGGTAAAGGCTCGGTGGCTGCAGTGGGTGGGAAGACTGTGGTTGTTCTATTTGTAAGGGCGGCGTGGATCCAACTGGATCCAACTGGCAGCATTTGGTGAGAATGCTGCTGAAGAAGAGAGATGTTCTGTCAGGATTTGGTGGTCCACAAGTTCAAATGCTGCTGAGAGGTCTAACAGTAGCAGGAGGGCCAATTTGCCATTGTCTTTGGCTTTGTCCCTCTAGCTCTTTAGATCCAGAAGTCCAGTTTCCATTCATGTCTGAGTCTAAAGCCAGATTGACTCAGACCAAGAAGGTTATTATCTTCCAAATGTTTTTGAATTTGGAGATATGCCACTCTATCTATTAACTGGAAAGGGACCGTTATTATGGGTCTGTAATTGGTGGGTATATTTGGATCTAGGTTGGGTTTTTTTGAGGACAGGCATGATCCATGCCTCTTTGAGGTTATTGGGGACTACCCAGTTTTTAAAGGATGAGTTGATCAGAGATGTGATAAAGGGAGCTCATTCTTTTGCACCTTCCTTAATGACTGAGGCAGGGCAGGTGTCGCCCTTGCAGTTCGAAGGTTTGAGCCCAGAGATTATTTTTGCCACTTCTTCACTGGATACTGGGGAGAAGTGGAAAGGTAGGCATGGGTCAGTTGAGGAGTAGGCAGGTTGGGTGAGTTGGTATTGAAGGGGAGACTATTCTTCTTTGTCTCAATTTTGTTTTGTAGTAAGACCAGTTGTTAGGCGGACACCTGTGCAGTTCCCTCTGGGACCACTGCAAAAGATTTAGGACTACAGGTGTTTGGCAGTAAACCCACTTGGTAGCAGTCTGTACCACACAGATTCACTTGGTAGCTGTGGCTGAGCAGTCAGACTTCCCTCAAGAAGAGTTAGGCAGTATGTGGAGTATACAATATAGGGCAATTCTACACAGTAAGACAAGCAAGCACGCAACAAGGCTTTGGTGAAAAGATATAAAGGTATTTATTTATAACGACACATCTATAGAAAACACTCTGGCACTATCACGGCAAACACTTCAATTACAATTACTCTACGAAGGAAACAGATCAATCCCCCTAACAATAGTTTGACAAGTCTAGGTTCTACCAGCATCACTTATTTGCAGACAGAGGTGTATGCTTCAACCTAGATGGCACTCTAGTATTGGTTAGGACGGGAGAGAAAAATAAGCAGGTCACAAAATCAACACAGTTCAATACTTCACGGAAAAATGCAAGGCAAGAAGACAAGAACGACGATAGATCATAAAGTTCAGAGGCCAGGCCCACTCGGAGAGAGGCAAGGCGATATGTCCCAAAAAGTCTCTTAGTGGAAATGCGTTCGAGTCTTTGTAGCAAATTGTTATCGGAAGATTGGACCAGTTCAGAACAAAACGCTAAAGAAAGATTGGAGGTGACCCAAAGGAAAGGCGAGGATTAAGACACCTCACTCGATCCGGCAGAAAGGGAAGCCAGGCAGAGACGATACCTTGTTTGTGGAGAGACAGCTCCGGCGGGGGCAGTTGTTCCTGGTGGTGGATGCACGTCGGGTCTTTGCCAAGAGTAGAGATCTCGTCGTCGAAGAAAAGTGAAGTCCGGTGCACCACCAGGGAAGAGACCAGCCGCGGAGTGCTCCGTCACAAGGCACCACCTTTTGGTCGCGGTACAGGGGTAGTGGCTATCCGGTTGCCGAGGTGCTCTGCACAGGTAATTCAACCACTGTGTCCTGGAGCGAAGAAAAAGCAAAGGGGACTGGTTGTTCCCACCAGTCAGGAGAAGAGACTCTCCGGCAGGGAGATCTCCTCTGTCGCCGGGAAGTGGTGAGTCGTGCAGGTCGGCTCAGCATTACCCTCGTCGGATTCTTAGGTCCTGAGGCGACTTCTGAAGATCCAGTCCCAAAAGCCCTTCTTTTATGCAGAAAACCCCCATTCATTCAGCCTAGCTGTCAATCAACACATGCTAAGTGGTGAGCAGGGAGGCTCACCACTTGGGCCAATCACACCAGAGTTCGACCGGAGTTGGCAAGGCAACTCGGTCCAGGGTGCCTAAACCCCCTCCCCCTGTGGTAACCCAGACAGAATGGCACCACTTTGGAGGGTCTCTGTACAGAAGCCCGCCAAAAGTGGAACAAAGGGCTCAACCTTTGGTTTAGGAGTCACAGAGACAAACACAGACGCCATTTGAAAAACCGAGTTCTGGCAGAAAATACCATCCGGTAAACTTATTTAAGATAAGTAAACTGATGGTATGTTAGAGATTAACGAGGAAAAGTATCAATCTCCAACAATGGGAAGAATCCCATAGGGTTATGTTCGGGGTCGAACATAACAAGTAGTTTCCACTGCGACCAGCCAAAACTCGACGAGGGGGGACGGGACAGTGCCCCCTCGAATGACAGACCTAGGAGTAATCGAATTACCCCTACTAGTACGTCCACAATAGGATGGTTTGTACTAGTTCTGTTAGTAAATTTAGGTCTAGTAAAGCCAATGGTGACTTTACAAGCCCGGGGAGACAGTAGTCAGTCCCCGGGTATGGAGTCTATGGTGGAGGTCCGCTAGGACGCCCCAGTGTTACGGCACGTAGGGTGCGGTGTAACACACATAGCAAAACATATGAGACCCTATGGAGTAAAAGACCCCATAGCCCATAGAACACATTGACATTCAAAGGAATTACACACATTCATGTCGAAGAGTGGGAGAAAAAGGGTCTCACTCTTGGCAGGACGGAAAAACAACTCCAGAAATCCAGCAAAGCTGCTGGGGGACTCACTAGGTTAGGAAATTCAGCCTAAACAGAGAATTCTCCCTAACACTAGTTTATCTGACAAAGCTTTCTGATGTTTTCACACCAGGCTTTGTCTTTAATGTAATCATCGGTGGGATGGGCTGGAGACTAGTTCTTTTAGGATTGAGAAGAGCTCTTTGGTACCAGATTTAGCGTTCTGAATCCTGGTATTGTAGATCTCTCTTTTTGTACTGTGATGGCAGTTTTATAAGTGGCCGCTGCCAAAGCAAAGCTTTCCTTGTTAGGGGTGGATGGAGATGTTCTCCAATTGGCTTCAGATATTCTTTTGATGTTGCACAATGCTTTTAGTTTGGCGGTAAACCATTTGTTTAAATGGGCAGTCGGTTTTGCCTTCCTGCATTTCAGCGATGTGATTTGATTAAGAGAATGTTCAGTGGTACTGCTGTATAGGTCAACCAAGGAAGCAGGATCCAGGTTAGAATTGTGAGATGAATCAGTGATGGGTTGTAGTAGTGGTAGAAGGTTGTCTAGTGGTATATTGTGTTTGTTCCTTGAAAGTGATTGTGGGGCAAGGAAGGCCTGGGTGGTAGTATGAATGTCTTTCATGATAGTGAAGGTAGTGATGGTCGGACCATGTGCACAGGGCATTGTTAAGAATAGTTGTCGAGCAATTGAAGTCAGCCAGTGAATCCAGCGTTCTGCCTTTGGAATGGGTAGGATCGTTGATGTGTTGTTTGAATCCCCCCAGGGTGGCACAAGGTCCTTGGTCACACAAGGCGACTGTGATGTGGTCCACTTGGGATTCATCCATGCATTGTTGACACGGTGTATTCATTCCTCGTGATCTCTAAATAGCAATGTGCCTCTACAGTTCAATTGAAGGGAAGATATTTAAAAAGCACACTTTCCTCTGATTGAGACCAAGCATCACAGTATCCTAAGGAACCTTCAGCACAGCAGGGGTTATCACACAAGCGTTTCCTGCATTTCAGAGCCATCCAGAGAAAGTAATTGAGTGAATACTGATTAGCATGAAAAACAGTCAAGACAACAGGACAAGTAACACAAGGAATGCTTTGCTCAACATGGTTTCCATTTTTTGTTTCCTGCATTGATGGGGGCACAGTTGACTACGATATTAATCATTACTTTCTTCATCCTCACTGTTATCATCCTCACTCTTCTCATCCTCACTCTCTTTAACGCCCACTAGCAAAGAACTCTCGAGCACCACCAAGGACGATGATGCTTGTGAACCATATGAGGATAAAGGAGGTGTGTTCAGCCCTGCAGTAGGGCATCCAACACATAAAGCAATCCGTACCCTAATCATTTCACGTGGGGACAATAAAACAGTCCATTTGAATCAAGCAGTGTGGGGAGAAAAGTCTCCATTCCTGCAAAGTACTGTTCTCCAAATGTGAAGCGCTGATACAGGTCATTGAACTGGTGCACATTTTGCAATAGTTGTGTGTGGCAGCCCCGGGTGAATTCTCCATGCAGCATCTTTCATATCTGAAATGTGACAGCTTAAAATGCACAGCTGAAGAAAAGTACAGAAATGTAGCAAAGAATCAAGTAGAGTTCATTATAATGATGGTAGGTGGGCTACGGCATAACACACAGGGACCTCTTAATATGGAGCAGACCCAATACATAACAGTTGGGAGGAAGTGGGTTAAGCATGCTTAAGGTTTCCCTTTTACGGATCAGTTCACTGTCAACGTTGACAACATAAACTTGTAGGTAGCAAGGCTAAATATAAGCTCATGGAGTGTGCCAGCACTGGTGCAATATATAGCATTGTTCAAGCAGCATGTACAAGATTATTCTTCAAGTAGATTACCTGGAGCACACCCACAAGTCCATTCTCAGCCATAGACAGCTGAAGCGTAGCTGACATTCAGAGAACATTCAGGCATCACCGCTCATCCCAAATGATCTTTCAAAACCATTAGGACAAAGACATCACACAACACATCCATGCATCTCACACAGACACAAGACTCTGGCTACTTCATTATGGAATCCATTTATACGGAAACCACTATAGCACTCAAGGAGGATACTGACCGCCCACAGAGAAAAACCACTCACTAGGACTTACCTCCAGCAGATTCAGCATACTTATCCTTCTGTTGCACCTAATACTACCACCTTCGCACCAGCTACAATTGCAATATGTTTTGTGTCACAATCATCTAACCCACATGTGTGCGCAGATCCTGGATGTTCAGTTTGCATTACGGACCATTAACGTGCTACATGTGTCTGTTTCTGTCTATTGCCCTCTTGCCCTGGGTTGTACAAAAGTCATGTGTGTGCATGCTAGCTGCCGTACTAGACATTTATGGCACAAACCTCTGATCTTTTGTTGTTTAACGCCATTGGATCAGTGGAGAACGACATTTGCATCTGTCTCATCATGGTGGACAACACTTGTGAGACAACGCAGGAGAAGAATGGCTGATGGACTGCCTCTGTTGGTGCTGCAGTCTCAAGTGTATCTGGAGCCTAATTATTTCTAGTTATATGAGGTGTAGCGAAAAAGATGCCGGAAAGGTCAGGCTGGGTTGTGTCTGTTTTTTTATGTGCTATTCCCATGTCCTAATTGCTGGTTTATTCCATATGTGGCTTGTTATAAGTGGAGTGATGGCTCTTGTTGAGCAGGTTTGGCCCACCTGTGTGATTGGGCATGTTTCCCCACATAGTTTGCACATGCTCTTCAACAGGGGCCATCCGTAGGTGTAAATCTGGGTGCCAAATAAAACGTTATGGTGTTATGTTATTGGATGAGTTGTTTTAGTGCTATTGCAACATGTAAAAGCAAGGTATAAAACAAAACAAGGATGTCTGATTTCTTGATTTCATGTTGTTAAGTGTATTGGTTAGGACTGCATTGAAGAGTATACAGAGAGTAGAACAACTAAGGTGTAAACCAATTACATTTGCTTTACTCATTGGTGATGTCTGATCCACACAATGCAAAATCGTGTGCAAAGAGACAGCTGCTTGAGGTGTGCACAAGAGAACAGTTTGAGGCATGCTGGCATTGATAGTTATGGGTGTCGGGATTGGAAGTAGGGAATGCTGAGGTAGAGGTCATGGGCAGGGTGTCAAGTGGAGGCAATTGGGCACTAGGATGATGGCTAGAGAAGTTCAGGTAAGGAAATCAGCAGTGCTAGCATGGATAATGGACATGGCTGCTCTTGAAGGCATGGTGGGAAGGGAAGAGGGTAATGGGTTCTTCCAACTCTGGTTCCTCCTCTACTAGATTCTTCATATGTGCCGTCAACGCACTAAGTTTGTGATAGTCTCAAATAAAGGAGGTGAACATGCCACTTTGAAATTGAAAATTATTGTGTGCCCTGCAGGTGTGTGCTCTTTTACAGACACCAATATGTCCGTACAGCTGACATGTTGGGGCTAAAGGAAACCGGCATGCAGCATGCAAATATAATATACACTTGCAAATGGAAAGTCACAGGAGCACAACATAACAAACAGTACAGTGACATCACATCAAAGAGTTCCAATGCCAATAAAAAAGCAATGACACCCTAGCAAATGCAAAGAAGAAATTACCCATATCGAAGGCTTCCAGGGCCGTATTGTAAAAAGCGGATACAAAATATGTTAGTGTATAGTGAGCTGTATGCAATAGAATAGGAGGCACATCTTACAGCAGACTAATGTACCCTCCGTGAACCCTCCGTGAAAGGGAGGATCTTGTTCTGCTTCTTGGCTTTGGCCTCAGGTGGATATTTTTCCTCTTGAACTCGTTTGTCCCCATTCAGAGATCAGTGTCATTGAAAGAATGAGGGCCTCAGTATAAGTACGGCGGCGCAGGAAAAAATGGAGGTAAAGCAGTGTTAGAAAGCAAACAAACAGTGTCCAAGTTTGCGCCTCTCAATGTTAATTAAATAAATGAACACATGGGACAAAGACACATCATGTGTGTATATTTCTTGCAATATTTGCACAAAATCAATCGTAATTTTTATTTTAATATTTATTGTATTTAGTTCACATCATGACCTTTTTAAAAAACAAAAGAGAAACATACAATAAAATACAATACCTTTTCTAATATGCATCAGTTCAATACGTCATTTTATGCAGACTCGTAAACATCGGCTCAGGACTCACTTTCCTCAGAGGGCAGTAATTTCCAAAATGCTGGGTTAAATTACTTTCCCCGGTACCAGCCAAACATCAATCTCCAAAACAACCCTTCTTTCTTTCCCCACTTTCCTGAGCCCAGACAGCCCAATCCGGGAGAGGGGGGCCAAGGGTTGAGGGGTACCAAAACTTTCCCAACCAAGGGTATTATGGGAGAAGGGATAGTTACCCTTCCCGTGATCAACCCAGGGTAGATCAGAGGACCCCGTACCAGCCAGAGCGGGTAACCCAACTGGAGCGCCAGATCCAGAACTTGGCACAGCATCTGGGTCACATGTTGAGGGCTCAGCAGAGCCCTCAGATGAACATGGCAGCCCAGAACTCCTCAAATCAAGGGTCTGGTACTCCAGAGCAATGATGGGGAGAGAACCCCGACAACCCACCGGTTCCCAGGGAGGAGGCACAGAGGGAAGGTGGCTGTAAAGCCTTAGAGGAAGTTTCCTTCCCCACTTATGAAAAACCCCTGAAACCCCAGGAACCGGAACCCAAATCTCCTGCCCCTGTAAGTCTGCAACCTAAGGAACAAAGGGTGGCTAGGAGAGATAAAGGAACTAAAAAGACCCATTTTGTGGAGGAGGTTTGAATCTTCCAATTTGAAGGAGAGGGGTCCTCAGAGGATTCTGGGAGAAGGATATTCTCCTTCAGGGATGGGGGAACTCCTCCCAAATAAAAACAGGTCACAAGAGATCCTGATCAAGACTGGGTAGATGTGGGGACCAAGTTAAAACCGCCCACCATTGAAACCCAGAAGGACCAGCAAGAAAATCACCCTGTTCAAACCAATTCTGGTGGCTGCCTACACAAAGGGGGCGGGGGAGCAGCCCAGAATCAGAAATATCCAACTGTCACCTTTTTCTTGCAGGTTCCCAAATCCCAATCAAAATCCTGCCCAAATCACCCCTCTGTCAGAATCCAGAACAAAGAAATTAACCCACCAATTGGCCAAAAATGTGCATTATCTTTGCCTCCTTGAGGAGAAGGAGGGAAGATTTTATGCCCCGGTCCAAATAAAAGGGAAATGTACATTTTTGGCACTGGTGGACACTGGATCCCAAGCCGCCCTTCCGTAAAAAAGGGGCTTTGATCAACTGAATTCAGGAAGGGGGGATACCAAATCCCTCGCACCCCTCTTCATGGACAACTTCAGAACTTAGATGGGAATGAAATTCCTGTTGAGGGGACTGTGGATTTAGAAATTAAAATTGGGCGAAACAAGGTGAAGCACCCGGTCGTAGTTGTGACTCCAGAGGGCACACCATGTTTACTAGGGAATGACATCCTGCATAGATTGTCTCTCCACATAGATTGTGTAAACAAGGTCCTCTGGACCCAGACTAACCAACAAATAAAATTAAAACATAGTGTCAACCATGTTAGTTTAAATGGCACATGCCACATGGCTGAACAAAAACCTGACCAAATTGAATTCCATTTCCAAAATAACCAAATCTCTGATGTGATGGTATTTGCAGTAGGTCAACAAACTGGTGATGGGAAGTCCTCTCTATTTCTGAAAATCAACCGTGCTTCCAGTCTCAAGTGGAATTCCACACTGGAAGGGAACACTCTGAAATTCTATACAAATTCACAATCAGAAAACCCTACTTCTATAGTCCAAAATGATGAGAAATTGTAACGCTCACCTGGTATCCACGGGGACGCCACGCAATCTGGCTGGACTGCTTCTGACATTGGACCCAATCCCTTGGACTCTTGTTCGGCTGAGGTCTGAAAACACAGGAGTTTAGGTTTTAGCTTATAGTCTCTTTAGCCTGGAGCCCACCTCCCTTGTGGACCCAACAACCCCTTAGTGCTCTCCTCACCTTGGTTTTTGGTATGGTGAGCTCTCCATCCTATTGTTCTGTGCAGGGGTGCATTGTGGATGGGCACGTCGCAACCTAGTTGCTTCACTGGTGCGGGCCCCTCAGAGTCCAGACCTACGGCAACTTAGTTTGATGGGTAAGTCTGCTGTTTTGACAGCTTGTCCTTAATTTGTAATTGCCCCTATTAATGTCTTTCCTTCTTTGTTAGGTGCAGAAGGAGTTCTGGTGATGTCGTGCTGGCTGGGGCTGTGCACAAGATGGTAAGTGAAAGCACAGAGCGTGGCGCTAGGTGCTTTTCTTGTGCTAACCTGTTTGTTGTCTCTTTCTTGCAGGCTGCCGTGAAGTTCCAGATTGTATGTTGCAGAGAAGATGGAGAGCGGTGAGTAAGGTGTTGTTCGAACCGCCTTCTAGCACTTATGCATGCTGAACAGCCTTGTCTTTCTTCTTGCAGGTCGTTGAAAGGCCCGGAATGGATGTAGACCAAAAGCAAGTCCAAGTCAGGTATGCGTGAGCCTATTGGTTGATTTTGAAATGTGACGAATAAACACTTACTAATGCTGCTTCTCTATTCTCCCCAGGTTGCGGCTTCCAAGAGAGAACGAGCGATCGCCGAGATGCTGGATGTTCGGGATTCTGGAGCGGATGGCAGAGGCAGGGCTCGCTAATAGGTAAGCGAATACTAACAGTGTTCTTGTTTTCTTGTTCTTGCAGGTATCGGGCCCGGAATGCAGAGAAGATCCGACAGACCGTAGTGAGCGTTACGCTGCGACCAGCAGAGTAACGCAAAGCGTGTTCTCCAGCTTGGGTGTGGCTTATATAGCCTGCAGGTATCCCAGGTGCCCCAGGCCTGACCACACCCCAAATGCCAGTTCTGGAACTGAGCCAAGCGGGGGCATCCATGTTGTGAAAATGCCATTGTGAGTTCAAGTTTTCCCATTTCCCATATGAGCCTGGGACCAAAGGCACCAGGACTGACTCCAAGAGAGTCTTGGAGGACATAATGGGTCCCTTGTGGCCATGATGGAAGACCGTGGTGCAGCCCATATGGCCTGACATCCAGGGCTAGGGGCAAGAGTCATGACAGAAATCAGATCAAAGCTTGGCTGACCTTCAGAAAATTGGAGAAAAGTTGTTCATCCCTATTCAGTTAAATGAGGGGAAGGACTCTGTTCTCGCCCGATGGTGCATGAACAATGGTAAGAGCTTCATCTGCGAAGCCATGTTCCGAAAACTCCCAAAAGATCCAGCCATTCCCACATTTAAATTGATAGACAAATGGGAAATGGACCTGGAAACATCCAATTCCAAACATCTCCTGCCTAGCAGGTGTATGCTCAAAATGTCCACAGGCAACAAGAGCATAGTCCATAATTGTTGGGTTGTGTGAGATTTCCCTGCTGTATTTTATTTAGGCAGTGACATTCTCAATCGCTTTGCCATTAGCTTGGACCTAATAAACTTCAAAGACTGGTCCTGATTAGTGAATAATCCCATGGACGTTGATGACCCAGAGAAAGCATTTCGGTCAGTTCAACTGCTGCCACATGCAGTTGAAATTCAGATTGGAGAGGAAGTCGCCATCCCTGAACGGACCCGACAATTCTCACTTGAAGTAAAAATTAAAAGAGGAAAGAAACTGAAAAATCCTGATGCCTTTGTTCATCTCAATGCTCATTTCCAACAGCAAGGGTTGGGGTTAAACCCAACACCACTAGTCAATACAGAACATGACACCATTCCAATAGAGGTGGATAACAGCGACCTTAGGAGTATCACTCTGGGCGCAGGCACCCTTATTGGAATGGCGGTTGATGACCAACATTTTTCCATAGATTTAGGTAACAAACTGGTAGGACCAAACCCCAATGACTGTTTTGACATTGATAGCGACAATGACACAACACCAGACAGGATCTTCACTCGGCATGGGGGGAATTTCCTGGTGTACTATTCCTGACCTTATGGTAAGGAAGATGTGACCTGTGACTTCAGGAGGGATGAGGTGATCTTTCAAGTCCACCAGGACTGCCTTCCCCATCTGAAGCCATCAGTCCAAGACAATACTTTGACCAGGGACTTCTTCACCCCGCTGGAGGAGGCCGCTGAGACAGCCAAACCAGAAGTCTGATTTGATTACGGCTCAGAAGAGGGATCCAATAATTGATACGTTTTATCAACACATTGAGGACCCTGAGAGCTTTCCCCTGACGGATACTGATTACATTGCGAAAGAGGACCTCAGAGTGTTGATGAAATGTCTAAAAATGTACCGAATCTGAAATCGTTTGTTGGTGAGGAGATCCATATATGCCCGTGACCAGTGGATGGTCCCTACCTCATTCCGAAGCCTGATGCTATATCGCGCCCATGATGCGGCCACAGCCGGTCATCAGGGGTTTCATACGACATTAGAAATCTTGCAAGAGGTTGCATATTGGCCACACATGGGGCAGGACCTCGACCAATACTTGAAGGGGTGTCTTGTGTATGCACAATTTCAGCCAACATCACTCACACACCATCCTCCCCTCCAAAAGAGGGGGGAGACACTGCCTTGTTCAGATTTACAATTCGATTTTATCGGGCCCGTGATTAACTCCTCTAGGGGGAACCAATACATGTTGACCGTAATGTTCTTGTTTACTAAATGAGTGGAATGTCTCCTGGCCCCAAACGAAACCTCAGCTGCCCTGTTGATCAATCACATCGTCTCGTGTTTTGGACTACCCCAAAGGTTTGAGTAAGACCGAGGTAACCACCTCACCAGCTAAATGATGACAAAGATGTGGGAGATACTTGGGATAAAAAGGAAACTATACATTGCCTACCGGCTAGCCTCTAGTGGTGGAGTTGAGAGGTACAATTAAAACTATTGTGAGCATATTATGTGGCAGGTTCTGGGCCAAGTTGGAACATTTGATTACCCCTTGTCCTGATGGCCATCAGATCCACCCCTGCTTCTGCAACAAAAATGTCTCCATTTGAGCTGATGACTGGACGAAGGATGGTGCTACCCCAGCATCTGCTCTACAGAACCCAAAAGCAGACCTTGATAAATGCCTCCAAAACTCATGAGTGGGTTGAGAATCTGAGAAAACACCTTCAACATGCTTTTGCCTATGCTCAGCAGAATCTAGAAAGATCTGCAGACAGTATGAAGACCCACTATGATCTTAAGACAACTAAAAAGGAATATCAAGTAGGGGACCGGGTCTACTTGTACAATTTCCAAAGGAGCAAAGCCAAAGAGCGCAAATTCCTCCCAACTTGGTGGAGTCCTTTTGAAATTGTGGACAGTATCTCACCAGTCGCCTACAGAATCCGCATCCCCAAGGGCAGTTTGACAGAAGGGGAAGACAAGCGGGTCCATGTAAACCAGCTGAAGAGTTGCCACCCCAGGCATACTTTGCGGCAGATAGAAGGCTTACCAGAAACCGAGAGGGGGAAGTTCCGGCACCTAAGAAAATGAGTAAAGGATCACAGAAGAATAGATGGGGAATATTGCCAATTGTTAAGGATGCAAGTGTCTTTGCCACTGCTGACATCCCCCGAAGATGTGTGGACACAGTAGTGGGAACATTTCCATAACCATGCTATGTTCTATTTTCTAGCATTGGAACTAAGAATCATCCCAATAATCACCAAGGAGGACCAGTCGGGGACCGGGAGGAAACCCAAGGAGCCCGGAGTGTCGCTCCATACTCCTAACCAGAACGAGCAAGGAGAGCGGGTCACCTCGATCACTGACAGGAGAAGCGACTGAATTTCTCCACATGGACAGAAAAAGAAAAGAACATCCCAATCTCCCAACTTTCCCTTGACGGGAGATCAAAACCAAGTCGGGAGTGTGAGCTCTGTGGGATGTATTGACCCACTCCGCTATGCTATGCGGCATCACTCTGATAGTTATGGTGCAAGAAACAGCAACAATGGCAGCAAAACACTTGCGTGCACCAAAAACCTCCACAACCGTATGTTTAAACATACAAAAAGATAGGTGCACAACCTACCACCCATGTTGCATGTGTAGTGGAATAGAGCACACACTGCAGAAAATGTGCCAGTGGGCTCCATGACCAGCAAACAGAGTGCAGAGAGAGAAGCAGCACTTTGCAAATGAAACTCCAAAATGGGCCTATAAATGACATTTGCTTTGTTGCTTAAAACTCAAAAAAATCTTGCCTCGGCACAAATTCATGTAATCTTATGAAGCATTGCGAACATACAAAGTCCTAAATGTGAGGAGCAAAACATTTCTTCAGAAAAACTGATTGTCTGTAAACTGACAGCCCCTGTGGAAATCTGTGTGCAGTACCCTGGCTACCTGTGAATGACAGCTGTCAGATGAGCTCCAAATATCTAAACTAAAAGTCTGTCGAATTAGCAAACATAAGAGAATTGTTGCTAAAAGGAATACAGACCTTAGTTGTGTTTTTGATCCCACAGATTTAAAGCTAAGAAAGTAATGTATTTATGGTTGATGCAACAAGTTTGGTTTCTGCTGGATTTTTAATTAAGAATAAATTAGCCTGGCTTAGCTGCAAACCTTTGGAAGTAGAAAAACAGGTTTCTCCCAAGGGGAGGGAAAATTCTCTCAGCAGAAACACACTGGTAGATGATAATTGGTGGTTAGGACAGACCCTTGTCTACAGAAAGAGAATGAACAATAGCAGAGCCTTTAGCCCAGGAAATGGAGGTGTGAAAGCGGTCGTAAACTGCTCCTGGAAGGAACTCCCCAAGGGTGGGGGCTGCTCCTGGAATGCATAGAGAGACAAAGGGACAGACCATCTGCTGTTAAGCATGAACAATGAACAATTTTGAGAGACACATAACTTGTTATTCAAAGTGATGAAAAATATAAAAAGAACAGATCTGCTAGTCTAATTTTTGGCTGCACGTTTTAAGAGGCGGTAGAACTGTGTAACATGTTCTGGACAGAAATGGCAATATATGTGGCTTTATGCGAACTGTGTTAATGCTAAAATTGTGAAACTTTACACACACATCCCTTTGGTAAACACTGCATTTGTGGAAATTTCCAGAAAGATTGGAAAATGTGTTCATGGTGAAATGGACAAAATTCTGTAGAAAGGTGAAACAAGATCCCACAGCTGTGGGATTTTGAGGAACAGCTACTACATAAAATATGGAATCTTTGTGTGTGATTTGTGTAGACGTGACCAATGTAGAAATATGTATTTAGGATAAAATCCGATTTTGAGACTAGTGGCTAAAGGGAGGTCTCTAAGGACTGTAAAGCAAACCATAAAATGTGACATCATCCGGCCTTGATCCAATCACTCAGATGCAAGGCGGAGATGAGGTTTTGATCCAATCCCAGCTCACAGGGGCAAGCTTAGTTAAGCCAGCCCATACACCCATTTTGTGATGTCATTTGAAAGGATGAATAAAGACAGCGGACAACACATAGAGACTCACTGATCCACTCACTTTCTTGATTCCGGCGATGCACTTTGATCCAGCATTCTACATCCACCTTTAACAACCTTCCAGATCCAGATGTCAAGACTCTTGCCAGCAGTAGAGAACTATTGACTTTCAGCAAGGCCTAATTTCTGAAATGTATTCTCTGTGGTGTGGGAAGGCCTTTTGAACTAGTATCCTGAAACTCTCTGGCTTGCTACCACAGGGCTTGCCTGAGGAACTTGCTATCCAGCTGATTTAAATACTCACAAACAAGAAGGACAGATCCTGTGCAAATCTGGTGACCGGCCTAGCTGATCCAGTCCCTCACCTGATCTGCTGATATTCTTTGACAGATCCAATCCATGACCAGAACTGATGGTCCAATTTAATAACTTATTCTGTGAGTATTAATAGGAAGAAAAGTGGCCCATAATATATATGCATTGTATGATCCCAATCTCAAGCCTTTCCCATCTTTAATTCAGAACTCAATTTTATCACTGGACAGGCTCTGGCGTGGCTGACTTCTTTCCTCTCCGACCGACCCTCCCAGGTCCAACTTGGGTCCTTCCTCTATGATATCTTTTTCTCTACCTGTGGCGTCCCCCGGGGTTCTAACTTTTCTCCTTGGCTGTTCAATCAATACCTGGCACTCCTTGCCCACTGCATCGCCACTCTCTGTCCCAATTTTCAGTGCTATGCGGATGATACCCAGCTCATCTTCAGGCTACCCCGGCCTCATCCTCTCCTTCCCTCATCTCTGACTGTCTGTCTGCTATCCAGGAGTGGTGTGCTGCCAATGACCTCTGCCTTAATGCCAGTAAGACCGAGATTCTACTCATTGGCACACCCTCTCCCTGCTTCCCTTCAGCTCTCTGGCCGGCCTCTCTTGGCCCTCTTCCTGCTCCCACCTGCAAGGCTAAAAACCTAAGGGTCATCTTCGACTCCACACTCTCCTTCTCCTCACATCTCCGATGTCTCTAAGAAGTCAGACTACCAGCTGCACCTCCTCCGAGGTATTCTTCCTCTCCTCTTCTTTCTTCAGAAGCTCACCATCTCCAGAGCCCTAGTTCTCTATAAGCTGGACTATTGCAACAGCCTCTATCTAAATCTGCCTGCCTCTACTCTCCACCCTCTGCAACGTGTCTAAAACAGGACTGCGAGACTTGTCCTTGGCCTCAAGCCCAGGGATCTTATCTCTCCAGGACTGAAATCTCTGCACTGGCTCCCAGTGGCTGCAAGGATTAAGTTCAAAACCCTCTGCATTATCCACAAGGCCTTCTTGTGCCTGGGGCCGCATTACCTTCAACTCTCTCTTCCTAAATACCTTCCTTCTCGGGCTCTTCGCTCATCTGCCTACAACTTCCTTAGGGTTAGCCGCTTCTCCAAGCAACGAGTTGGTGGTCGGTCTCTCTCTTCGGCAGGGGCCTCCTTCTGGAACAGCCTTCCTGCCTCCCTGAAACTTGAGGAGAACCATCTCCGGTTCCGGAAACACCTCAAAACCTTCCTCTTTGCTTCTGCTTTCTCTGCCTTTCTCCCCTGTTGAAAATCCCTGTCGAATCTGCACTGTTTACCTGCCCACCCTTTCTGATCATGGGTCCACACCTGCTCTGCCTACCTGGCAACCCCCTGCACTTAGGCACTGGTTCTGTTTCCCTACAGTCCCCCTACCAGCACTTACATCTGCTCTTACCTTGCACTTGCCACCATCAGGCCGCTTTTATTTATCATATTTATTCTTCTATCTCATGTACTGCACTTTCACCTTTCCCTTCCCCCTGGCACTCTTCCCTTTCTCCCTACCCTCGCACTTGTGTGATCTGAATGACACCTGGCCTAGTAGGATCGTTGTCTGTCTTCCACTGTTTTCCCCTCCCTTCCCTTGTCGCACCTTGAAACACTTGTGTATAGGCGCGTTATAAGTGCCACAGCATATCATATCATATCATAACTCCAGTATTGCTAGAATCTTTCTTGACTCTTTTCTCATCTGTGTTCTTAAACCCTAACTTCTTAATGATTTGATGAAGAAAAGTAAATCCCAGGAAGAAGTAGAGTTTCCACAACAGGCGGGTTACGCTGATCACGTGACTCTAAGATCCATCTGTGGCATTTGCTTTTTCATAGTTATCATCTAGTGTAATCAAATCCATCTGTCAATTTCAAAGTGCATTTCTGTTTTCCATTCTCACGCCTATTTTGCAAAAACGACTCTTACTAAAACCTGTATAACTCCCATAGTTTGTCTGATAAAAGCGAAATTTCTACTCCTACCTGCACCTAACATCCTTAGCTATCCATAGACCCCTAAACCGTGAGATTGGCTCGTTTTAGAAAAATCATGCAAGGAAAGGTTTGCCGCAAATTGAAATTCAATTAGCTTTAAATTGTTTCCTGTTTTGACTTTGAGATTTCAAATGTTTTCTTTTGACTAAATTAATTGTTTGCGATCGTGTGCAACTGTTCAAAGCGGCTCTCATAGGAATTTATAATCATTTAAAAAAAATTGACCATATTTGGTGTTTTTGCTTAGTCAATTCCAAAGACAATTTCAAAGCCATTCTGACAGCTGAAAAGTCAATTCCGTTTTTTCTCTTGTGTTTGAAGGGGGAAGGGGGATTGATATTCTGTTTGATTTGTGTTATTCCTGAATACCTGCTCTCTCCTCACATCTATTTAATTGCCTATTGGGGTGTTGAGGGGTGTTGCAGGGGGAACCCTAACCATAGTTCTATCTATTCCGAACCAACCCAAAAGTATTCTGTTCTGTGCTGCATTTGCTTGTGTGCTCATTATTTGATTCCTAGTGTATTAAAGATATTATTCAATGTACTGTCACCACATTGGTGATGGTTGTTTACCTATTAACATATATTGTGAATTACATTCTAAATACATAAATAAATATTTACCTTTGCAAACTAGCCTGATTCCTGCTTCATTGTGACCAGGGGTTTGAGGGGGGTCCTCAGGAGAAGGATGGTGATATGAGTGGTATATCGTTCAGAATATTGAACTTATAGCTAAAAATAAATAAGGGTTTCATTTGCGCACTGCATGCTGGCGTGACTTGGGTGTGTGCCAGATCGAAACCACTTGCAGATGGTATGCCGCTCTTTCAGGTGAGATACATTTCCTGAAATATGTTATCCATGTGTCAATGTTTAGGGCATGATTCACCTTCCAACTCAGCAGAGATTGTTTCTTTACCACCAGCAGGGCTTTTTTAATCAAACTATTGTTTAATATGTTTGATATTTGGCCTTTGACGTATCATTCAGAATTATCAATGATTTAGAGAAATCACCATTCTACCGAAGGGTTAACTCCAATACTCCTCCTACTCAATATTTCCCAGTATACCAACATATTAATTCATTTTGCATCTGAATGACCACATCTCTAGCAATTGCTGTCTGCAGTTTGATTGAATATTCCTTTCTGTGTGGCCAGTGCGCGCAGGGCAGTATTTGCTCATGAATATATGCTATTTGACAGTTGGGGCTAATGCGTTGGGCGTCAACCAAAATGTTAAAGGATAGTTCTGGGACTTTTTTTTAATTGTCCCTACGGTTCGGCCATGTGTTTTTAAGCATAAATCGGTAGATCGTAGAAAACTTTCCTATGGACCTTACCCGACTTTTCGTCCATTAACGCACTCGAAATCAGCCGCCATTTTCTGATAATCCTATCATTTCCCCCCATCGACCTGGCTCACCTGCTTTTGCGGCACTAAATCAAATCCCCCGCCCCTGAGCCTCACATCAGCAGACGCGTACCGCCCATTTCCCAACGCCAAAGCACGTTTCGTGTCAACAATCGCTGCGCCTCAGCTAATGAAGTGACGCCATGGAAATGGCAGGACGCCTCTTTCCTCAATAAGTATAAACACACCGTTTCACAACACACAGCAGCAGATTTTCGATTCCATTACTCTCTCTGTGTTACTTTGAGTATTCTGTGACTCGTTGCTGTGCTCTGGTCAGCTACCTTCGCCGCTTCTAGGCCTTGTGAACACCTGTACCATCTCTGTAAATTATTTTACTTTCTTTACCACACAATGGCTACAATAATGCCGTATATGTACGAGCCCGAGTACACCGAGGAAGAACTACTGGAAAGGCAAGCACGCGAAAACGATGGGGATTCGAACGGCAGTTGGGAGGACCAGTCAACGGATGAAGAGCCTGGACCATGTCGCATGGACGGCGTCTCCACCTGGTGCACATGCAATCGGTGCGAGCTAATGCCAACTGAGGAGGAGAACTGCTGCTGCCGTGAAAATTCCGGGTGCTTGGCCTACATTTCGGAAGGCGAGCCAAGTCCGCAATGCATCACCGAGCTGCCAGAGTTCAGGGAAGCCTGCCTCTCACAAACCGTGTTGAGGATGATGATGGTGCTTATGCACGAACTTCGCGGCACTGTTCGTCCGCGTAATCCGAGTAACGAGTAAGTATACTCTGGATGTGATGTCAGTGATGCCACTACTATTTCATGGTCATCTCCCACATATAAAATTACATCTACATATCATTCGAATGCATGTAAATTGGTTCAATATTGTGCATTTTCTAGATAGAATTTTTTTCAAAGCAGAATGACATTTTTTACCTGAATCGACAGTGATAAGAAAGTTTTGTCATTTTAATACAGTTTGCATCTTTCTTTTTCACAGGTGGTACAGGCTGGTGGCCTATCGTTGCTTCACTTGGTGGCTTCACGGGAGGCTCGGACACCGCGTTCGGAGAGTAATACCTGTCTGTGCGGTACTTGCCATTAGACAACATTTCCCCAGCGACAGTGGACAATACCGTGGATTTTCCCTGGATGTGCTGCAACCGGAACTTTACAATGTGTAATGTTTGTTATTTATGTTCAATTGAAATTAAGATCTAAAATAAAACCCAACATATATTTTAACAATGGTTGTTTTGATGTTTTAAATGAATCTAGTGTGTCTCCATTGAATAGTCTTCCTGTGCCTTGTCTTGTCACACCACATGTCTCCGGCCAGCATCCTCCCTCACGCTGGCCGCCCACCTTCAATCCACATAACCGTTGAACCCATATGCAGCAGACATACATATGTTATTTTGCGGGTTGGCATCAAGCCTCCCGGCCTTGCCTCCTCCCCCAAAAATACTTACCACACCACTTTGTTCAAGCGTTGGCAATAAAAGGCCGTTGGATTTTATTGATACAAAACATGGTTATAGGTAAATAATCAATATGGTTGATCATAATAAATCATCCTTTTGGGCACCGGGTACAGAGATGACCCCCTCTGGCCCGTGCCGCCTTGCCACCACAGGCCAGCCTGCTGCTGACTAACTGCCTAGGCATCCAGGGTCTCCAGGGTGAACTGCACCCATATATTCTCCTGGGAGGGTGAGGTATTTATAAACAAACCCCCCTGCCTTCCATGTACTGGATCCTGCAGCCTGCCTCTTACATGCAGTTAGATGGCCTCTCCTTGGTGAGGCCCTGCGGCAAACGAGTCTTGTCTGCACGACCACCGCCCCAATCCACCCCCCGCCCTATCAAAGGCAGTTCGCACCGGGGTACTTGCGCTGGCAAGTGGAGCTGTCAGGGAGCGATAAAGGCCAAGAGGTGCCAAAGACCATGTACACTTCAAAGTGGTCTATAGAGCATGGGTTGTTGTTCCCATGTCTACCTCCAGACCCCGTGTCTCCTGCCAAGCATCCCCCCTCACGCTGGATGCCCCCCTGCAATCCACATAAGTGTGTCTCCATTCACGAGTCTTCCTGTGTCTTGTCTGCACGACCACCGCCCCAATCCACCCCCCGCCCTATCAAAGGCAGTGCGCACTGGGGTACTTGCGCTGGCAAGTGGAGCTGTCAGGGAGCGATAAAGGCCAAGAGGTGCCAAAGACCATGTACACTTCAAAGTGGTCTATAGAGCATGGGTTGTTGTTCCCATGTCTACCTCCAGACCCCGTGTCTCCTGCCAAGCATCCCCCCTCACGTTGGACGCCCCCCTGCAAACCGCATAATGCCACGACATATACACGTCATTCATTCACAAACACACCCCTGTTTCGAATTCTTTATAACCCACTTCATATTTCTAATGAGAACTTCTTTGCGCTTTGCTAGTCAACCCGTGAAGGTGCTGGTTATCTGCTCTTCGTCTCTGTGAACTTCCGTGACCACTTCGAGGAAACTCGTCAGTTTGCAACCTGTGAACTGCTCCCTGTTCTACGACAAGAAACTACTCTGATCCCTGCATCTAACTGTTTGTTCGTCAAGGTAAGGCCATGTACCATAATCATTTTGCGTCCAATTTCTTTTCGTTCAAGACAGTACATGCAAGGAACTAGTCACATGTTCTGAGTTTAGTCAAATTATTTTTCTATTTTTTTAAAGTTATTCAAATACTTATCCGCATGTGAATAACGTGTATAGTTCCAAGAATGAAAACGAACCTTGCATTGAACCTTTTATGTGTCATTTAATTTTTTAACACATTGGTATTCATAGAGAATTGTTGATCTTTACTTTTCAGAACTTTCCACAATGCCTGTCTGTTCCATTGGCGGTTGCCCTTCGAAGACCTATAAAAAATCTGAAGGTACTATAATGCATGTTTTCCCTAAGACAATAGATCAGGTAAGAGAATGGGTCCGATATTGCGGATATTCACCGTCTGAGCTTGAAAGTAGAGTCCTAGAAGTCTTTGCGGACAAGAGGGGTGATCGATACCGCATCTGCAGCAGGCACTTTAGCTCAGACATGTACTCCACATCATTGCTAATAAAGAAGAACACACCGCGAGCGAAGAGAAAATTGCTCTCAACCGCTATTCCCACTCTATTGGTCCACATCCCTCCACTGGTGAGTCAAGTTTACGTATTTATCTCTCGGCCTTGCGGTAGTGTGTAGCATTAGCTAACAATAATTTTCCCATTTATGTATCCACTCAATATGAAGGCGGAAGATTCTCCATCCGTGTCGTTATTGCAGTCATCAGCCACTTCAAGCGCCTATCGGGTAATCTTACTTAGCTATTCTGCCACTGACTTGTTTTAGGCATGTAAATCAATAGTTTTAATTTATCGTGTAATTATTTTAGCTAATGGTACACCCTTGTACTCGTCCTCTAGTCTTTGTTTTCAGTTATAATTATTGTTATCCAAAATAATGCAAGTACTGTCTTTCAGGGAGATGCTGAGGAGTCCAACGCATTGACGACAACCGTTGATGTCACTCAGATGCTCGAGGTACGTTTCCGGACAGTTCCATCGATGGAGATCATCAGATCTTGCATTCTTGTAGCGTGATTGTTACACACAATGTTTCTTTCGTTTTTAGCCATTGATATGTCCTTCTGTCATCGCCCTCCTATGTGTCTTCTTTTTTCAATATTTTGTTCATTACTAATGAAAGTCCTATGTTTCAGGGAGTCGATGGAGCATTAGTCCAAGAAGAAGGGGGAGCATGCAGTTACAGGTCGGCGCAACAGCTTGCAGAAGTGTGCACCGCAGTTACATCGTCCCTTGATGTTCTTATGCATTTCGAGGTATGGATACTGACAGTTCGATCAAGCGAAATCATATGACGTGATTACATCCGGTATACTTCCTTCTTTATTAACGCAAGTACTATGTTTCAGGGAGATGACGGAGCTTCTTCTACAAGAACATCACCCCTAGTAGTTGATGCAGATCTCAGGGTGGTGCCACTTCCAACGATCGAGCAAATCGAATCATATTTAGATATCCATTATTTATTTTAGACAACTGATCATTTGTGCAGGTCTATTTAGATGAGCCGTTGACGCCTGCACAAAGTTTATGTTCTTTTTAACAAAATAGAAAACCATACTAATGGAATTACTGTGTTTCAGGGAGTTACTGAAGCATAATCTTCAATAATATCATCAATGGAAGTCTATGAGGAGCCCGAGGTATGGATCTTGACAGTTCCATCTAACTAGATCAACAATGCGTGAATAATTGTCGTTTGAATGTTCTACACAAAGCGTTCATTCGTGTTTTGCTATTGAGATGTACGTGGGTATTGGTCCCCAAGTACATTTTGTGTTTTCAATATTATTATACATACTAATGAAAGTTCTATGTTTCAGGGAGTCGATGGAGCGTCAGTGCGTGATGGATGCGCTTATCATGAAAATATAGTCGTTGCAGCGCAAGAGGAAGTGGAGACATGCACACACGAGTCGGAGCAACAGCGTCCTGATGTTGAAGTTCGAGGCAAGAAAGTTTCAAAGAAAAGAAAGCAAAAGAAGGTTAGTGTCCTGGTCACTATATTATGTTGTTTTTCACTGTTAATAGTTCAATACTGTAAGTTGTGTTTAAACTGAACATCCCTTTTCCAATCTGTCCTCTAGTTGCGAGTGGGTGTACGAACTAGATCTACACAGACAGTGAAGCGAACGAGAGATGTTGCTTGTCAAACCTTTTGGCAGGGACTTGAGACTGGAGATGCATCGTGCCAATGGGAAGAATATGAAGTGATTGACAACGGAGCTATACCACCACCAGCCATTGATAGTGAATGTCCTCCTGGTAGTTCGGATGCAGTCGGAGATCAATTCACAGAATCCACACCCGCAAAAACTAAGACCGCGAGAAAGTTGAAGAAATTGTTTTATTCACCCATCGCCGGAGAAGGAACAGATGTTGCAATGGAAGAGAATGAAGTGGATGACAATGAAACACCATCAATATCACTGAACATAGCGGAAGACGATATCAGAGATTCTACCTTTCATGTGAGTGACATGTCCTCAACGTTACAGGCCGAACCAGCAGGGATGCAGAGTGACAGTATAAGGAAAGAGGCCAAATTCATTGTATTCGATAGTTGTTTGATTGATATTATTATTCAGATGAAATGTGGGCATTCGGTTGGTGGGGAAGTATGTGGGGAGCCATTGAATAATGTGACTCGTGCAATTCGAGGCACTAACCTTAAAATACATGCCACCTGTACAAAATATCATCCTTTCTCATGGTCTGCACAACCCATGCTGGGGCAACTGCCAGCAGGCAATCTACTTTGTGCAGTGGCTGCACTTTTTAGTGGTTCAAGTTTTAAAAAGTTAGAGTCTTTCTTTCAGTTTGTGGGAATCCATTTCATTGCGAAAACTCAGTTCTACAAATACCAAACCGATTATCTATTTCCAGCCATTAGCGAAGCTTGGAGAATGGAAAAAATGTCTATTGATAGTACATTCGCGGGCAAACGGTTCAGGCTAGCCGGTGATGGACAGTGCGACAGCCCAGGATTTTCAGCCAAGTACTGCACCTACCACTTTCAGGACATGGAAAATAAGAAAATTGTGAGTTCGGTGGTCGTGCAGGTGTCACAAAGTACATCCTCAGTGGCCATGGAGAAAGTTGGCTTTGTAGCATCATTGCAAGAACTACAATCGCGGGGAATGGTGATCGACCTGATAGCCACGGACAGACACGTTTCAATTGCCAAGACAATGAGAGAAGAGTACAAAAATATAAATCACCAATTTGACATTTGGCATCTTGCAAAAACAATCAATAAAAAAATGTCAGCTGCAGGTAAAAAAAAAGATATGCAAGGTATTTCACAGTGGTCCAAGTCAATCAGCAACCATCTTTGGTGGAGCTCAAAAACATGTGGAGGGTCGTTGGAAATCCTACTGGAAAAATGGCGGTCAGTAATGCTACACTGTAGCAACGTTCACCGCTGGACCACAAACCAACATTTCCACAATTGTGAACATGGCCATTTGTCCACAGAGGAGGCACGGAAGAAGAAGTGGTTGATTCCTTCATCACCCACTCACAAAGCCATTGAAAAGATTGTATTTGATAAAACTATAACAAGAGATTTGAGGGGACTCACGGAATTCTGCCACACAGGAGATTTGGAGGTGTTCCACAATATGTGCCTAAAGTACAGGCCAAAGCGATTGCATTTTGGCATGGAGGGCATGATAAATCGGACTCTTCTAGCGGTCTTGGCACATAACCATAATGTTGGCCGTCAACAAAGTAGGACGACCGGAACTTTAGGGACGCTTCACTACAATAAGGCCTTCACTAAAAGAAGTAAACAATGGGTGATCAAACCAGTGTTTCAGGATATGCAATATGAGTTTATTGAGAGACTTATTGTTGATGTCCTAGATAGGCACATACATGGAGTTGTGAACGAACCTGTGCAGGGGACAACTGCATTGCCACCCAACATTGCCTCTGTTCCATGTCCACCTAAAGCAGAGCTCATTGAGAAATACACCTCACGGTTTAAATGATTGTAAATTGATTGTCTGTTCTCTCGAGTCTCCTCATGTCGCAGGCCCATTGAATATGTGTAGCTATGTATTGTGTAAATAAAAGTGATTGCTCTGTGAGTCCTGTGAGATGGCCTTACACTGAATGTAGCTAACTAGGAATGTGTGCTCGTTCAAAGTGAAGGTCAGCTGCTTTGATTTTTTGCTCGGGTGCCGGACTGGCCCACGACTCAGTATAAGGTTCTATTGTTATTTGACCTTGACAGGCTGGGACCATCCCGAAAGACTTCTTTTTGGGGGTGTGGGGCAATAACGTAAGAAACGATAATGAATATAATTTCAGAAACGAAAGCCATTTAATGTTCGTTCATTAGAAGAATTAACGTCGGCATAGAAGGAGTGGTATTTCGGGGCTGCCCTACGCACAGACACAATGGAAAATGCAAATATAATGTAAGTAACTCTTTAGATGAGTTTATACCGCAATTTAATTACTATACAGTAGCTTTAAAGACAGGTTAAGTTGTACTTGTTCGTTCTATGTGGCATATTGTTTTGTACCGCGCAATATCTTGAGGAGAACCATCTCCTTTTACGGAAGCACCTCAAAACCTTCCTCTTTGCTTCTGCTTTCTCTCTCCCTCTCCCCTGCTACAACTGGTCCACTGTCTGCGACCTCGGTCCTGGGCCCTTCCACTCTCCACCTGCACTGCCTCCCTGTCAACCCCTGCACTGGGGGACTGTCTCAGTATCCTACAGCCCCCCCTTGTCATATAATACCCAGTTGCACTGTCCTAGCTATGAAATAATTTCCCGACCTAATATATAAAATGAATAATTTTAATAAAGATCTGATGGTGAGACTAATTTCATTTTTTATGTTTTAAAACAGGTACATCCTTCATTATTGTATGTGTCACGAGTACCAGACACCGGCGGATGGCTTTTACAACCGCCAGTTGCTTCTCCGCGTGAACAACGTTACCACCCTGACCATTTTATGGGACGATCGCCTAGTACAAGTATGCCCTTATGCGGTACTAACGGCTAGATGCAACATACAGACTGTTGTGGTGGCCTAGTGCCTCGTTGTTGGAACAGCCATGCGATTATCAGTGCGACCGAAGAGCTTATTTTATCGTAAACCAACAACATGTGTACTGCACACGAACATCGCTTGCCTCAAGACGAACTATTTTGGATCGAGAGCAAAGAAAAATGCAAATCGCTGAATATTCTCTAAACATTTGATGTCCAATAAATGTACTTTGCCAAATGTACAATCTTGCCGTTTGCTTTTAAACCACAGTTTCATATTCCGAATTGTGGCGCTGTATTGTGAGATGATCTAAGACCCTGTGTACAGCAAAGGAACATCGCGTGCCTCAAAACAAACTTTTTGGAACGTGAGCAAATAAAAATGCAAATCGCTGAATATTCTCTAAACATTTCATGTCAAATAAATGTACTTTACCAAATTTACAATCTTGCGGTTTGATTTAAAAGTACAGTTTCCTATTCCGAATTGTGGCGCGCTGTGTTGTGAGCTGATCTGTGTTGGTTTCCGGGTTCTGTGTGGAGTCGCGTAGAAGACGCCTGGGCGCGTTTGCCTACGCAGCACACTCACGTCACGGATAGAGGCGGGGAATATGAATGTTTTGATAAAGTCTGTTTCAGGGGCGGGGGATTTGAATTAGTGCCGCAAAAGCAGGTGAGCCAGCTCGATGGGGGGAAATGATAGGATTATCAGAAAATGGCGGCTGATTTCGAGTGCGTTAATGGACGAAAAGTTGGGTAAGGTCCATAGGAAAGTTTTCTACGATCTACCGATTTATGCTTAAAAACATATAGCCGAACCGTAGGGACAATAAAAAAAAAGTCCCGGAACTATCCTTTAACCTCCTCGTCCTCACTTAACGGTATCCCCATTTCAAATTCCTTGCGCCTTTTGAATTTGGAGAAGCTGTGTTCATTTTTGGGATGTATGATGGAATCTCCTGTGTCTCTGGAGTCTCGGAACAATTGGTCACAGATCTAAATAATTCAAAGTTTTAACTGAGGTGGTCAAAAATCACATGTCAAACGTCTGATCCTGACATTCTTCTTTTGTTTGAACATTTTCTCGATTCACAGAATCTCACTATCATGTGGATGCTATTAAGAGTTGCCCAGCGGCACACACTGAGTTTGCACCATTTGAGCAGGCACTGTTCTGACTTACACACCTCTTGATCCAGTTATTTTGAAAGACACTTATGCTTTGCTCCTGCTACCGGCTTTTGCAGCCATTGGTTCTATGGATCACTGTTTCCCACTGTCGAGATTGGCATTACACTTTACTCATTCCACTGAGACGTTTTTGAACAGCGTACCTTGAGAACTAAATCAGTTTTAGGCAGAGGCCAAGTTATCATACAAGGCACTAGGACATTAAATGGGTTGCGCAGGATCACACAAGTGGTGGTGCTGGAAATTGAGCCAGGTTTACAATGTTGATACTTGATCACATGATAACCCTGGTTTTGTCGTACAGAAAGGTGCAATTATTTGTGAATATTTGATATGCATGGACTACAATAATACCCTGTTTTGTGCGGGTTTAAACTGTTGCTTTGAGTTAAAATAAAAATAAAATGATTGATGAACAGATTGTCGAATTTATTTTGAATTAGATTTTATTGTAATCAATGTTTGTATTTTATGTTTTGTTGATGATGTGTTATTGAATTTGTTATTGAATTTTAATATTTTTAAAGTTTCATATTCGATTTAAACCTATTTACTACTACTTGTGTACCTTTAATTTATAGACAATCTTGGGAAGTGCAAACATTACACAATATACGAACATGACAACAGGTTTTTATAATAAATCCTTATTGAAGTGATATGGAAAAGCAGCATTCATGTAGGATAAAAGGAAGTTTAAAAGCTCAAGGATTGCTCTTGTTGATGGCCTACAATGCAATATGGGATTTGATACTGTATGTTAAAAACTAAAATACACCCAAATAGTGAATCTGTGAGATAAAACCAACACCTAATAATTGTTTGACACAGACGTGCAGATTCCTACTCAGCTTCCAGATGCCTGTGGCATTTGGTTGTCCCTCTCCTGTCCTGTGTGCACGTTCTGCCACCCATAAAACTAACATGATGAGAAAGAGCAAGCACTGGACTCTAGTAATGCCACCAGCAACTGAGAGGTCAAATGATTTCACCAGGGGCAGCACAGTACTATTGGGACAAGATGACCTGTCCAGTATCAAAGTAGTATTAAACTGCACTATAGCACTGTAGTTGTGCTGTCTCCAAGTTGACGGTTTCACCACCTCTCCGGGCTAGTGCATTATTCTTTCCCTTGTGTGTGATATGTATGTTACCATGCTGGAGCCTGTGGCCCAGTATTCACATTAATCATTAATCATTATGTGGTGGGACCCAGCTCTATGACTGCACTATACTGATAGTAAGTTCGTTTTTTAAAGCTGGAGTTGGTGCAGATGCATTGTTTTTCAGGAGTAGCACAATAGGTGTGACTGTAACAAAATGAAAGGCTGAGTCGGCCTTGCTGGTAGTTGGTATTTTGATATTGCATGGGAACAGAAATTGATGTAAGAGGTGCTCAGCATACCAGGCGAGCTTCTTCACCATTGTGTCAATATCAGTATCCTTTTCAACTTCGGTTATTGCAAGTGATCACTATATCCCCAAATCACAGGTGAGAACACTGCACGCGTTGTGCTTCATGGGTCGCACAATCGTATGCACTGCAATAAACACAAAAACACATTACAGAAGTGGATCAGAACTTAGCATTGGCAGCCCGGGACCCGACTCAGAGGCTCACCGGCCTACTCGCAACGGCATACGTTTTTTTTTTTTTTGGTAAACCATGTGCGCTGGATTCTATGGTTCTGATTCACAGAAGCGTTATGTAATGACACAATCCCTTGGAATCCGCTTCCTATTCCATGAGGAAGACTCGCACGTGTCCCGTTGGCCACTCATTAGGCTTTCTCTGACTGACCCCATTGTTTCCCTTTGTCACATGGAATTCCCTGTTTGACATTTGATGTTATAGTCTAACTGGTTTGTGAATTCTTACTTCTCCTTTCAGAAACGCTTTTATACATGCTTTTTTAAAACATGTATTATCACTTTCCTTTACTCTTTGCAACCGAAAAAAGAAAACAAAATGAAAAAATATCCCTTTATTACAAATCCTGCGTGTTTGTCATTTGATTGCTTGTTCTTGAATACCTTTCCATTACCTTCCCGCTTCCATCCCATACATTAAAAACCTGATTTGTTTCAAATCTCTTTGCCTCTTTCCATGCACTTTCTCTTTCCCTTTTCCAGGCCGATGGAGCAGCAGCAGGAGAAGGACCATGAAGAGGTGGCGATGGGCCGGGAGTAAGAAAGAACTTAGGCGGCAAATATCGGGGGCAGCAGGTGGGACAGGAGGAGGAGGTTCAACATGCAGACATGAGGGGAAAGACAGGCAGTAGTTGGAGGCACATAAGGCTAATGCAGAGAAGGAGTAGAATGCAAGGAAGGGGGGCAGGAAAAGTAGGAAAGGGACTGGCGGTCAAAGAAGGAGGATGAAGAGCACTGTCAGTCAGAGTAGGGACTGGGGCAAGAGTACATTAAGGAGGAGGATTTCTGTTGTGATGTGGTTTGCTTCCATCCGGTGAAAGGAGCAATATAATCCAGAGTGAATGGAAGGCCTCTGCTCAAAGACTTTCTTCACAAGGTTCCTCCTGGATGTGGCTGTACTTCCCTCTGTCCGTGCAAAAGACGTGTCTGGGATTGCTGTTGGTACTCTTGCTCAGAGGACAATTGCCTAGCATTTCAGTTCTGGGCTGCCCTAGGGCAGGACAAAGTCTGATATGGTTTGGATAATTCTGCTCTGTGAAAGACAGTGAGCTAAAGAATCTGGGTAAGGCTCTCGTAACCAGGACTAATGTCTGGCAGAGAGACTCCCTGGACCCCCCTTGTTAATTTTGGCAGTGGAGTGTACAGCTGTATGAAAGCTCTGCAAACACTGTGTGAAGTGGGTCAGACGAGTGAGTGCTATTTATGCATTGGGCACAACTACAATGCATAACCACGTTATTTGGCTGTGTAAACTGTGGTATAAGAACAATATGGATTCTATTGCCCCCCTCACCATGGCACCCTCCCCCAGTCTTGCAGAGGAAGCATTTGTCTGTATGTCCCCACAATGACAAAGGACATGGCAGCACGAGCATGAGGTCCAACCAAAGCTATTAGCGCTGTTCACAGCTATCGAACTATGATGGCTGCCTGCCCACTTTAGTGGAAAGTTTTGTAGTGACTACACATAGAAGCCAGAGGTGGTATCGCCTGTTCCTGCGTGCAGGCTCATGTTGCCTCATTGCAGAGTGGTGGCCAGCCTGCAGGAGCTGGAAAACAATGTAGCCCAGGATGCTTTTGAGGTTCACCTTCATGTCCATTACCTCAACACCCACCACTAATTAAGCAAATGTGTTGAAATCGACTGTCAACTATTAGGGAGACATTGTGAGTGATGGGTGGTTGAAGCTGTTGCACACCCTGAACAATGGTATGTCTGTGTCCACCTTGCGAATTGAAGAACCCATACAATTCTCATGTTGGCATCTCTCCCTTAGTGGAGAGAAACACAACATATTGCATATTTGCAGCTTTCAGGCAAGTGTGGAGACCTCATGATTTCTCTAGTGTCCTCTATACCCTGTTAAAAGGTCTCTCTCCTGATTCTTCTGTGGTTCGACATGCTAAAGCAGGACTTGTGAGCAGAACAGTATCATCCAAAATAATTCACATCTTGCTTTGATATGACAGTCACCCCGCACAAGTCAGTCACCAGAGCTATGTGTGTGACAACTTCAAGCCCCACCAAACAACACTGTTCCTCTTCTCGGTCTGTCACAAGACATACTCATCATTGAAGCTGATGCGATGGCTCAATGTCATCAATGCTGGTTAATTTTAATGAATTTAATTTGTTCAACATGGGTCCAACAAAAGCTTTCCCGACAATTGGCACGGGTAGTATAGCTCAGTGGCAATATGTTCGTCCACAGAGCAACACAGGTTTGAATCCCTGGTCCATGCTTAGAAACCTCTTTGGTATTAAGCACGCTGTAAAAAGCTAATTATAACCCAAAACAATACCCTTGGGCAGCACTAAAGTCTACACGTGGCTAGATAAGACCTCAGAGTTTAAGCATACTTGTTAAGTCGTCATTTACCAAAACCACAGTGTTCAGGTGTCTCCAGAAATGGTGGCAGTATTCAGCGATAGCATTTCACAAAATGAAGAAGGAATGTGATCCAAGCTGGTTAGCACGAAGCAATCAGCTTTTTTAGATGGAAGAATAACAGACTTATCTGCAAGAGGATTCAGACCAAGTGTAAAAATAGCAACACCATCTCAGGAAACGAAGGCTGAGTAGTCAATGTAGGAAGCTGGTTTATCTACTGTTCCGCAAATAGTAGTGAGCAACGCGACCCCATGTGCCCCTACCTATTGCAACTCTTAATTTGATACAGAAATTGAATGGTAACATGTTTTTGTACATTCAAATTCAAGATACACTCTAAAGAAGAACAACAGGTGATAAAATCATGTAATGAGGAATCTGAACTAAAAAGTGATATCACACCAGCCATACAAAATGCAACTTTACAAACCTTTACATAAGCAGTACTTAACTGAACGATTTGAGTAAAAATCAGTTCATCTGACATACAATTAAACATAAGATCTCTAAAACAAACGTCAGGGTATACTATCCCTAACGATTATAGTAAGAAACATACCCGCGTAGTGTTGGTTTTCACAGATAAAGTACAATAACAAGAATACATTGAACACCAGCTACTAGATTGTAATGGCTACCAAGTATTTAAATATGATCACAGGGAGGAAATTCAATCACTCTTTCAGCTGGTCATACACTTGGGAACAATCTTGGCTAGTTAATGGAAATAAGACACATTTATAACTGAGAATCAGCCAAAGACAATGTTATGCACACGTTCAAAAACAAATGAAATTGCTCAGTCACTAACCAGTATGACGATATTGTATCCTCGCTGACAACTCCCAGCATTGGTTGTATCCCACATCGATGAAGTTGTGAAAAGAGCAAGTCCAAAAGGTCCCCATTATAGTATGGACACATCTTATTTTAACCACCAGGGGCCAGATTACAGAAACTTTGCACCAAGGCAAGGGCAAAGTTGCACGGTATTAGCACTAGGGCAAAGTTTGCCCTATTTTTTAAAACAGTGGCACACACTAGAAAACTACTGCACCATGACAAGGGCAGTTTGGCATATTAAAAGCACCAGGGCAAAACATGAAATGCCCTAGTACAAAAAAGATGCATTTCTACTGCATTTTTGCACCAGGGCAAAAAATGCCCTAATGCTAATACGGAATGGTATCAGCACTAGGGCAAACTTTGCCCTGATGCAAAAATGCTTCAAAAATGTATCTATTTTGCAATAGCACAATTTTTGCCCTGGTTCTTTTGATATGCCAAACTGCCCTTGTCATGGTGCAGTAGTTTCCTAGTGTGTGCCACTGTTTTTAAAAATAGGGCAAACTTTACCCTAGTGATAATACCGGGCAACTTTGCACTTGCACTGGTGCAAAGTTTCTGTAATCTGGCCGCAGATGGAAGAATTTGAAAATAAACACCATCTTTGACACAATTCATGTAACTGGCTGTAGATTGCATGATCGTATTTCATAATATTGTTAAGCCTTTTGTTAAGTAGAAAAATATTTTTGTTTTGTAAAAGAAATTAGCAATTGACAATTTGGTACTAAAGTTGTGCTTCAATATACGTATTCAAGGAACGATTAGAAATGACTAAAACTCCACACAATGGCAGCAAGGCAGACATTTGGTGTGTTATAGATGAATTAATTGTCATCTGGGAATCCCAACAGAACATTTTGAAAGGCCTCTGGAATATTTGAATATATTCCTGAATCAGATCCTACTCTTTTTGATGGAAACTCCAGTGCCACGTACTTTGACCTGCTACTCCTTAACTCATACGCTACGCTCAATGACATGAAGAGCTCTCGGTTGCTTCATTGCTAGGTTTGCACTAATAAAACCCCAATTCAAATACAAATATTGGCCATAAAATAATTAATTATATTAAAATCAATGTGACATAAGTGGCAATAACGTGAGATTTTTATTGCAAAAAAATAACTTTGCCATATATTTTTAACATTAACTAAACATGTTATGTAAAGAATCTTTGCGAAAGGTTATAGTGCAAATACTGAAACCCATGGATCAACTGAATATTTGTTAAATTGATTGGAGCACTATCAACAAAGATCAACCAACGCAAGACAGGCAAAATAAACTCTAAATTGATTCACCGAATCATTAGAAGGCACTGGACTGTCTTTGAAACAGATTCTACAAGTAAAATAAAATTCACAAGTCAATTTTCTTTGCACACAAGAGACAACAGAACTTAACATATTTGTCCATTTGAGCCGACACATTAAAATATGAAGAGACACAGACACATCTGGCTACCAGAAAACAGGGACCGTTCCGTGCTTGTAATATTCGTGCTGCATTAAAATCACTGAAGGAGCCATTGTAATTCATCTCATTACAGGAAATGAAATTAAATTGCAACATCACTCTCCAGTACTTGCGTAACAGAATATGCTGTTGATCTTCTCAAATGTCCCTGTAGAAAAATGTACGTTGGCCAAACAAAAATAAGATGCACAGAACATTTGGTGAAGCAAACAACTGGAATCCGTATTATGAACATTAAACCCAATGTTGTGACGTATTTTAAAGGAAGCAATCACAGTATATCTCTATTGAGAGGTCAAGTGAGAGGTCAAGTGCTAGAGGTTGTTAAACCACTTTTAAGAACATATGATAATTAATAACAACGGTTAATAAGAAAATTAAATAAGATACACCTTTCAGGCACCGAATCTCTGAGATTCATGAACAAGTATACCAACTGTCAACCCATCACAACTAACTCAAAAACAGCCCTAACCAACCCTACTAATAACTCTCTGCTCTCTAAGACTCAGCATATCCACCACAGACACGAAACACTGAAACTACAAGCACTCGTCCATCCCTCCACAACACCCAAAACACACAGATTATTTGCATACAACACACAAATGCCAGCCTACCAAATCATACCAGCACACAGTGACCGTTTTTCCAAACTGAAGCTACCAACTGCATATCAAATCTCCCTTGTGCTTTTCCTTCTTTGCCCCCTTAACCTACACAACCCCTTTCATTTTCAGATCCTCCTGAGAGCCTGGAGACCATGGAAAATGGCAGCAGTGTGCGGTACATGTCCCATTAACAAAACCCTGTAACTAATTACTTTTATCAAATTAAATATATTCTTGTTTAAGAGCATATGTGCTCATGAGGAGGCCATTTATCAGTCACAGAAGAGAGATAGATACATTGTAGTATGTTTCCATGTTACTGACGTCTGACGGGAAGTGGTTGGATGAGCCTGCAAAGATTCGGCTCTAGCAGTTGTAGTAACGTTCTTACCTACAAAGATTTTGCGTTAACCTTTGAGAAGACATCATTGTGAAACATACTTTATTTTCATATTGAGCACTGCATGCTTGATAGCATTGATAGCTGTTGAAGACCACAGGACAATAAATGGTGTGTAACTTTCTTTCAATATATAAACAACATAGGTCAGATGGTGGGCTGTAGGAGGCCTTTTAACAGAATTGTGTATAGCAATGCAGCAGTCCAGGCAAAACACAATCTAATGTTGGAGGAATGCGTTGAAGATAAGTATCAGTATTCATCAATATTGCCCTGAGTGGTGCAAGCAAAGTCCCCTACAGTTCTGGGATATTCACTAGGGTGCAGCACCCTCATTTCAGGGTATGAGGCAAATCCTTGCCCTTCTGATTGAACTGGAGAACTTCCAGCCCTTTAAGATGGGCCAACAATACATTTGAAAGGGATGTGGATACAGAGGTTACTCAAATGTCAATAAACAAAACGACTCAGAAAGTTGGCAAAAAGATAACTGTTTTAATATCAATTATCTAAAACAGGGAGTACAACGAACATCATTGGACGTATCAAAAGTAAGGTCTCTGAATGAACTTCATAAAAAGCACACCTTTATACTAAAATCTCATCATAGGTGACATACAACCTGCGTATTACTAACATCATCCATACTCGTCTAATGGGCGGGAGAAAGGTGATAGGTTTCTTAACATCAGGTGGGGCAACTAAGCCATTCCCTCAAAACAGGTCACTATGAACATGCAATCCTCTATCATTGGTTAGCTTCTAACCTCCGTCAGCATCTTTCAACCCATGCTAGCCGCATGCAGGCCAGACTGCAGGTGCTGTCTGAGTTAGTCTTAAACATCTGATTCCAACCAATTAGAACATCATCCATTATCACCTCAGTGGTCGGTTGTCAATAAGAGCCTTTGAACTTGCCCTTGGGAGTGTTCCTTTGCTCTGGAAGATACAGGGGAGTAGAGGTGCGTTCTGCCCTCATGCGTAGGTGTGACCATCATGCTCGTCCAACTCCTTCTCCCCTCATGACTGGAAACCACAAAATTGACGTTTCCGTGTATTAAAAAGGACTATTTATCAATGAGCCTCTCACGTCTTCTTTTTTCTCTACAAGCTTCTGAACAGGAGGTTCATTCCTTCAGAAGATTGTAACAAATGTATGTTCTTCTCAGCCGAATACGATCTTGGCTTCTTGGCTCGTTCAACCTCACCTTTCTGAAATTCGCCTGTAATTCATTTGTTTTGTAACTGTACCATACGCGCAAAAGATGGCCTTTCTCCTTTATCTCGACTCTGCTTTATAGTTCATAATGGGACAATCCATTCTTTACTCATTCCTATATAGTCATACATTGGCACCTGCCGTAATTTATTTTACTATAAAGCTAGCCTCATAAAAACTTTGTCTGCCTGCGTTACATTGCATCTGTACATGTGTGAATTGACTTCAATAATTTAATTGTCTCTTCAACATAAGCCTCTCCATCTTGAGCCCAAGAAGTTGCTTATCTTTGATACTTTCTTGATACCTTATAGAATATCCGCATTCTCTCATCTCTGCATCTCTTCTATGTACGTCAGTTAAACTCTTGCATGACCTCACCAATCTGTTTCATCAGTCAGGCGTCCTGCTTCCTCTGGGATTTTGTTTAGAAAGCCATCATACTATCTTGAATGGAAGTATGGTTTCTCAATGGGAATCTTGCCTCCAGGACTTCCTTTGGCATCTGTCATTTCAATTGTACTGCATAGGCCACATACTCTGGTTTCTAACAGATAGGCTTTCTGGGCAAAGTGGTTGAGGTGGGGGTTCTTAGCTCCTTCTCTACACTCCCCCCTCTAGGCGATTCATCAACCACTCTTCCTTTCTCCTTCATATCCAAACATCCTCATATGAAGAAATGCTTTTTAGGGACCCCCTCAGGCATCCAGCTGTCTTCACATGCTCATCCTTATTCCAGGTCATAAGCATGCACTGTCAATTTGGACTGAAGTAGATCAATCTTCACAAAAACTTCCTATTGTCCTTTCGATACAGGAATTTTGTTTCCTCAGGTGCATGGATACTGGCCTTTACAAAATGCCTGATTTCTTCATCTGTCAGCTCTTTTGGTTTGAATCCAGATTCAACATCAATCATGATATTCATCCCTATGGCTTTCTTTGCTGTCTTCCTACATTGAGAAATTATTATCTTGATCACACAGAATCCTAACAACACTAACAAGATCAGTGCTCCAAGTAATTTAAACAGATATGCCATCCATTGCGGAATCCAAGAAAAGAGCGATCCAAACCAACTGTCATCAGCAATGTTTTCTACCTTTTCTACCATCAGGTCATATAGTTTTGTCAGCATTCCTATGGCCTCTGTCAAAAGTATAATTCTCGTCATCACGAGAAGGTATGAATGAGCAATACGATTCTCCAAGTTTTGCACAAACACCTCCATCAATAGCCGTAATCATATCCAGGACATATCTGTTCTGAAGAAGAGCCATCACTCTTACAGCTCTCAATTCTTCCTTGATAGCTTTGAATCCCTTTATGTTCGTGTTGATCATCTGCAACAATTTCCATCTGGTAATCTGCAGCCATTTGGTATTTTCTCCAATCTGGATTCTCGGCATAAAGATAATCGTAAATACTGACAAAGTCTGACTGAATAGTCTGTGCTCATAGGGAATAGACTCAAAAGCTTCTATTGACTTGGCTGAGAAATAGTTCTCTCTTCATTCGATTTATCAGCTCTACAGATCTCTTCTTCCTCAGGTAAGCACCTGCTTTCGGAAAACTGTCAATGTTCAGATAACTATTCGGAATTACTAATGCTGGAAAATGAACATTCACCAAGGTGCATACTCCTCCCAGTCTTCGGGTAGCTTCATGTAAGCCTTGGCTCTGCACTCCCAATAGTGATCCATGATCACTGTTGTCCCAATTTTCATTCACGGCACATCAAAGATTCACCCACAGTTCTGATTTTCTCCAACTTTTCTTGTGCCATTGTTTCTAAAGCACAGTTTTTATTTTTCCAAAGGCACTATCTGCAAGTTTCCTACTCTGTTATCGACCCAGGTCAGTAGTTTAGCAAGTCTTGGCCATAATGGCTTACATCCATTTTGCACAATGTCAACAACTGGTGAGTAACAACCACTGATCACCCAGGCTCTGCAAATAAGCACTCCTTTTTCCCAGCCATCAGGTGATAATACTGATCCCCAAGTCAACATCTGGCCTTGTTTCTTCCATCTATGAATTTCCTCTGCTGAATTTCCTGGACTCTCAATTATTTGGTTTACTTCCCATCTGATTCCAGACCCTTTTACTCCAGGCATTTCATATCTGATCACGTGATTCTTGGTATGCACCCTATTTCTTGTTTTTGTAACCTGGACATTGTCATCTTCATCTGGATCTGTCCATTCCGTTGTCCATTTGAGGTAGGCATCTTGGCCCATGAACTGGACTCTTGTTTTGCAAAGCGCTATGTGTGACAGTAAATGAGCTGTCTAAATGTCTATTTCAATATGTATGGAAATCTTAGACTTACCCATAGTACAAGGCAGTAGTGCACATACAAAGCATTCTTCCTTCAATGAACTTCTTCCAACTTCCTTCGTATGCTGATACCAAATGTAATTCCCCAAATGCGCTGTACTGTCCAGATAATTATTCAGCTCAGAATCATCCTTCTTGGCATTTCTTTTTGGACTTGCTCTTTTTATATTAGGCTCTACTATCAGATCATGAAGCATTTCAGTATAAATCTTCCTTCGTGGACCAATCAATGGAGCATGTGTCAGTGGACCAAATGCTTTCTAATGTGCTATCTGCACAGGGGAACATACAAAATCCTCTCTGTATTCTGCTGTTTTTGTCTGCCAGCAGCAAATGATAGCCATATAAGGTCTGCAAACATTTCCATACGTGACCTCTCTACAAAGGGTAACCTAGGTTGAAATATCACAGGGTCAGGTGCATGAGGTTTCTGCTGCCTAGTAGTTGCCACGGTTGTACCCACTTCCTCCCTTACAGGAGGATACATCAATGTTTTCACCTCGTTCGTCTCGACATAATATGCTGTGCATACCGCAAGTGACAATATTACCACTATGAATAAAACACATGTGTGAATTACACACATGTATGAAAGACAACAACAGCTTTTCACACGTTGTGGACATCTCTCATGGACCTCCATAATAAAGTTGCTTCTGATGCTACCCATTTTACTCTACTAAGGAAGGAACACACCTTCACTGGGGCAACATCATGCAACACGAGCCAGAATCTGCTGATTCGGCTCAAAAAAATTTCCTAAAACGGCTTCAGCTGGCTGGATTATTTCAATGACGTACACCTGTTCCCAGTGAACACCTCAAATCTGTCTATTATCAGATGACATGAAGATATTTTTTCAGCATGAAATAAAGTTACTCGATCAGCAGCCTATTCACTTTTCTCCCTCAACAGTTTTCATTCAATACTCCTTGGTATCTCAGAATTCACATTCACCTCAGTTATGATGTCTCTCAAGAATTGCCACAGTACTGTATTGTTTCTTGGGTCTCTCAAAAATGTTCTGACGTTGGTCCGTCTACCAACAGCATATAGAAATTCCTCAATTATCAAAAAGAATATTTGAAGAATCAGTATAATTGCTTTATCCGTTGACAGGGGCATTTGCGTTTCCCCACTAACTCAAGAAGCCTCAGAATTTGTTCAGTGATTCAGTGATTGCAACTGCAGCATTTGTCTTATTTTCATCCATTCTCAAGATTCTGCAAAAAAAGTTCAGTCGCCAAAATTCTTCTCCTTTGTAGCGAAAGATGAGAGCACAGTGTGACTAGAAAACCTTGTTTGAATATTCCCTACAATGTTTTCATTGGGCACCACAATAGGCATTTCCAAAAAGAACTACAGTAAAAAATGAATCCAGATACAGCAACCTTTCCCAATTATTGAAACAGGAACTGCATATCTAACCTCCGTTCCTTTGAAATCAAGACTTAATCATGTCTCAGTCTAACGTCAACAAGCTTCATTGGTTTAAGATCCTACAACTTCCCTTAACTTTCTTATTTTCAGAGACTAATAGAGTGTCTCTAAAACAAGCCACAGTCCAATGAACTACTTGATTGCTTCTGCGTCCTTCTTCCTCATCACTCATTTAGTCTGCACATGCTCAGGTTCTTCTCCGTTGCTTGCTTCCGATCGTAGCTTTCGCTGGGGGTGGGGGTGAAGGGGATTCTTCAATTGCTATCTTTATGTCTTTATGGATGACTAGCCCTGTGCATTTGTCTTGCACCTTGGCTGCAGACAAAGTCACGTCCCTCCCTAATGGACGGATACTTGAAGCGCAACTCGCTCCTCTCGTTAGTAAGGTTTTAAAAAGTTTGTGACCTGATGTAATGTGAAAAATTTGGAAAGACAAAGTCCTTTAATTCCGGTTGTTGTACCATCTCGTTCTGTGTTCTGCACTGCCCCAAACCCCTGTCTTTGGAGCTCATTTGAAATGACAAGGATACTTGAAGTTGTACACATAAGGAACACATGTAGCTCCTTTCCTAACAATTATATTGCTGCTTGGGCATCACTTCTAAGTCTAGATGGAGGGGTGAGGAACTTCCTCATTCGCCTCTCTGTCACTTTCTCTTTACGAGATAGGATGGTGGTCCACCCCTGGCCAATTTCCTTATCTCATACAATGCCAGTGATAGGCAACCCATCCTTTCTTTCATAATTAATTCCTATTTATTCTCTCATTAAGCAGGCTGTTGAGTTTCATTCTAACTCTGTCTGCTTGTGACATGTCAATGAAAACTTCAAAGGCTTCATTAAAAAACACTCTATCCATCTTTAGTCCACCCTAAAAAATGCATACTCCTATTAATCATGTACCCAGACTTAGCTATTAATTTTGCTCTGTTGGCATAGGTACTAAAAATGTTTCCTATTATTTCAAAAATAATTCTCCCATAATTGCGCAACATGTTCCCAGCAGTAAATCTTTTAACATACGGTGCACTTTAGTATACAAAATGCAACGTCTTCTACTTTTATTACTACCAAACCATTCCTTGCACACGTTGCGGCGTGGTTCTTTTCTATTAAAATGCACAAGACAGCGTAGCTATCCCATCACCATCCTTAATAAGGCTTTAGACATCACTGGTGTACCAATGCTGTTGCATTGCCACAATACTCTGGAAAGGCTCAAAAACACCCTTTCAGTGTTCACTGATACTTTTCACCTTAGTGTTGTTCCTTCTAAATTTCTACTGACTAACTTAACTCTTCATATATTTTAACATCATTTTTTAAACATACTCATTTATCCTCACCAATCTCTATTTCAATTTCCATCTTATCCATATAATTATAACAAAAACTCCCTTTGATACTCATTCACTTCACTTCATTATTTTTTCTTTATAATACTAATCATACAATAAAGTCTGCTACTTTCACATTAGATACATATTTCATCCTACTATAATGGCTACAAAAAATCACTTTGCTCGCTCCTGTGGTTCTATTTACAAAATCTGTGTGCTGCACTGGAGTGCTGCCTGATCGGAGGTCGCCATTCCTTTTCCAACATTCTAGTTCTGCATGCTCTGTCAACGTCACATAGGCGGAGTCACTGTACATTGTTACTTCCTGTTCTGCGCGATTTCTCCTAGCGCGACACTTAGCACCACTCATTCAGCTGCCTGTGCCGAAAAGCAAGATGATTATCATGCACTTGTCAATGCTTCAAACTTCTCCATTAGTCTTGTGCTTTACCCCAGAGGCACCTGTAGCTCCACGTCTATTACCCTTATCAATTCTTGAAGAACCATCAATAAAGAGAGTCTCCCCCACTGCCAATATCTCTTTATCCTCAAGGGTTCCTCATGAAATTCCTTAAAATACAAACAACCATACGACTGCTCGGTTTCTATAAGTGTTTTCCACTGCACGCATGGCAGAATTCTCTTTTTTATGCATACTGAGCGGCTGTCATCTTTGGTCTCAGGGGTAGTAACCCCTATTACTAGGTCCATTTGCATATGGCAAAAAAGATATTTCTCAATATAGTTTAGTCATCCTTAAACTAGAGTCTACTCAATGTTCCTTCTTTCCTTCATCAACACCCCTATTTTATTCTTCTCAACTTCATTCAGCAAATCTTTGTCCATAATAAACTGGCATTCTCCATCATCTCTCAATCAAATTATTCCAGATATAAAAACAAACCATACTCTAATTAATAAATCAAAATCATTATACTTCAACTTTTCTATTACTAAATCTCAATCTACAATACTTTTAAATGTCTGTCTTAACAATACCCATAACACAATTATATCCAGTATATGACTAAATAAAATACAGAGGGGGGATTGTACAGGGACGTGCACCCCCTACCGCTCAAACTGAATGTAATGCAGCTAGACCCACTCCCCCTCAAATCAAACGTAGATAACTTGTTGGGGTGATTAATGACTCTAAATGTTGTAGAAATCAAAAATGTAGTGCTTTTCAGAAAGGCGCTTTGGAGGATGATCTATTTTATGGGGTCAGAATGTCTAGAAATGTATTGTGCGATAGAAGGTATGTTAAGTAGTACCTGCTTATCATGATTTATTAAAAGACTAGATTTAAATGGGAGCATGCACCACGTTTGAAGCACACATTGGGTTGGTCAGCCATTTCATGAGGGATCAACCATTTTGGATTTGGGACAAAGTCAGGCACTCTAAGATGGATGCTGGACATATGAATAAGTGAATTTCTGTAAAACCATGCAGAAACGATAAAAGAATTACCTCAGGGTAGCTCAGTGAGAGTTCAATAGTCAAGGACATGGTGTCTGGGCTTCCTATCTCTAATATTGACAGTGATGAGCTGTGGGAGCGAGGTATCATTCAAGGAAAGATAGTGAATGTTGCATGCAGCTGTTTCAATTAGCAGAGAAGGCACTGCGGATGCCCATATTTGGGCCTCTGGGAGAGGAAACCATGATGCTGGTGTGAAAATTATCTCAGGATTGACATCAGTAATGTTCCCATTTTAACGGTCAGGTACAGCACACACAATTTTAATCAGTTATATATGTAGGTACGACATGGGAGCTTTTGTGAATTGGCAGCCCAGTCAGCCAACCTTAGAGGAGGAAGGGGCTTGTCTTGGAGGGCCTGAACCAATGAGGGTGTTCTGCATCATAAATAGGGAGCTGGGCCAACCAAGAAATGTATAAAAGGCAGGGTCTTACTCAGAGATTTTAGGAGAGTTCCAGGGATGTATTTGATGCTGTATGGTGTGTCTTGCCTGCTGGGAGAAAATAAACTGATATTTTTGAAAGTCCTGCTTCAGCTTCCTGATTTGCTTCAGAGTGCCTTCCTTACCCAGAGATGTCAATGCCCAGAGAGAGAGGGTGATGGGACCCTGATTTACACTTTACAACTACACCAATGTCCACCCTCCTCAGTTTTCAATGTACCTACACATCTCTGACCTAATCGCCCTTTTCTATAAGATAATGTACTGTAACCTGATAGGTATCCTAAGGCATTTCTACAACGCCAGTACTAACACATTATACTCTCCTAGTCTAAACATGTATGTGTCCCTAAAACTACTTTTATTTACTTTTATCTGAGCCCCACCTCCATTCCCCAATTTTAATTTAAACTAACTATATACCTCAGATCATTTTACAGCTGCTATGATAGTCAAGCTTTGAGGTAACACATTAGCCGTTCATCTTACAGTGCTCACATATGACATATACTCCAAATTTTTTCCATCACTCCCACCCCATGACATTTTTTCCTTGGTCCCATTGTCTTGCCCATGCATATTTTCAGTGTCCAAAGTGTACTTTTCTTCTCATCAATACATCTTACACTCGCACGTTTTCCAGTCAACTCATCTCGATTTAGCATTCACGGACCAACTGTCTCTTTCGAATTTGTCCTCCTTTTTGGGCTGCCTTGCAGCAAGTCTTTAGGCCCTTTATTCAAAACGCTGGTACTTTTGTATTTTAACAGAAAACAACTTTGAGCAAATGTGATTTATGTTTGGGCATGTGATTGTGTTCTTCAGTGACTTCTCTTTTTAGATGCTGCCAATTCTCTGAGTCACATAGGTCCCTCATTGTCTGCCTGTAATATACAACTAAATGAGTTTCCTTCGATAAATAAGTATGTCTCTATTTATCCATACATTTCTTCTCAACCAAACCCCTTAAAACCGTTTTAAGTACCCTGTCAAAATTCTCCTGCCTTCTAAACAAAACGTGATTTAAACAACACTTTTTGAAAATCCCTGCCTCATAGACAAAACTACAATTAAACATTTAGATTTTCTGTACACCAAAGCTACTAGTTCTCTCCCTTTTTTTTTTAATTCATATTGTCATTTATCTTACTGTATGTGGTAAGCCTGCTGGAACCTGATACAATAAACATATTCAGTTGTGTCATTAGTTTTAGGCAATAAATACATCTGCCTTTCTTATTTTCTCTGCCCTTATTTTGATGGGCTTGTTTCTTTCATTTATCAAAAAAATATATATCCCTTCAGTGGAAATACTTATCTTTCCCCTACATCCACATTTTCAGATGTAGAGACACTTAAAACATTTAAGCAATATATTATTACAACATTTTAAAAATAGGCACGTCGTCGTCTTCTTCATCTCCTAGGCACATCTGTAGCAGAAGAGGACATCATTTGCAAGGATCCCTGTTCTCTGTTGTCCTTTGACCTAACTTTTTTTTCTCCTTTCTAATAATTAAAAGAAAACATTTTTACAGTCATTCCTCACTATTTTCAGCCCATTTAACTTAAAGACTTCCCCTGACTAGTTGGTGCACATACGAATTTGAATCATTTTCTTTTAGGCATGGACATTATTTGAACCCTTTCTTTTTTTCTCAGTTCAGCTGTAAATGCTTCATTCTGCTTTTGCTGCATGTGCTTCCCGCTATGCTGTAAATACGTCATTCTGGTTTGCTGCATGTGCTTCTCGCTATGCTGTAAATACTTCACCTTTCCTTTGTCATCCTTCTTTCAAACCGCGTTGGCCATTGTCATTTTCTTATGTGCTTTGTTTTCATCCTGCTGAGACAAAATAAAACGTGTTGCTGCACTTACTCACTATAATCTAGTATACCCCTGTTTTTCTATATTATGGCACCAATTCTTACTATGTGCCTTCCCATTCTGTCATATAACTACATTGTTTGCCTTTTCTAAACATTTGTATATACTCGCCAAGTCTTCCCCCTTTGGCGTCCTACCAAAAAATAAAAGAAGGTTACCCACCTTCAATTTGACTTCTTCTATGTCCTACATTTGTCTGAGGTGGCCATGCTTGCATCTACATGTTGCTCTATTTACACCTAATTGCACCTATCTTGGGAAAAAATGGCTACATACTCGAAACACTGTGTCTCTAGCTGCCTCTTTTTCTGTTACTTGGCTGGGTCCTCTTACTTTTAATAATGATCATCAGTGTGTTCATACCATGAGGTGTGAACCAGTTCTTACCTCTCTTTTTTATTTTCTTTCCTCCATATTCACTAATACTTAGCTGTGTCATAATATACTGTCTCTTCCCCTATTTTAAGGGCATGCACACATTGCTCCTACGTTCACGCAAGGACCATGATCTTCATCTGTAACATGAACCAACATTGTTACATACGCTCAAAAAATTGTACATACTTACCATTTGTATGTTTTCTTGAATTAGCTGCATACAAAATGTTCCTAATTTTGGTCAACCATACCTCTTTCTGGTTCTCCATTTAATCCCCTAATTCCTTTTTATTGCACTGTGCAATTTTGTCAATTTCGGCTTTTAGTCTTCATTGATGCTGTTTTATTTTATTTTTTGAATTTTTGCTTCTTTTTATGTTGGGTTTGATTTTTCTGTCCATTAATTCACTCATCCAATCATTTCTTCATTCATTTTTCCATTCATTAATTTTTCATTTATTTATTTATTAATTAATTTATTTATTTCAGCCAAATAACATCATTTTTTAAAACTGAGCTATACTGTTTAAAATACATTATTTATTTTCATCTTCTCCAAATTCATTTTTCTGGACTCATGCCAAAAGGCCCAAAGTCTACCTAGGGTTTTTTACACTCTCTTCAATTTTCTTAAATACATATTGGAAGCTGCTACATTATTGTCAGATGTACTAAAATGTTTCCTTTTCTTTCCTTTTAATGTGTGATGTTCCTATAGAAAACACCACTTCATACTCCATTAATCCCTAACTAGATATATCCCCATCAGTGGTGTTACTTAACCTAGGGCCTCGTTACACGGTAGGCGGAAGGGGGATTTACCGCCCCTCCAACCTTGGGATGGGGCGGTAAATCCCCTTTCCGCCAAGGCGGTGCCGGTATTTTACCGGCATGAGCCATGGCGCTAATAGCGCCATGGCTCACCTCCTACCGTGTAATGAGGCCCCTAGACTTTTTTATGAGAAGCATTACTGTTCTCCATGATCCATTTTTATTATTCACTCCTTGATCATTTGCCATGTTTCCTTACCCTATGGCTGTTTATAATTCTATGGAGGTCGTCTGCCCCCCCTTCTTCTTCAAAAATATCTGTGGTCTGACACTAAATTCACCAAATACTCTCACCACTTTTCCACTAGGTCACACACAGGTTATTGCTTTTGCTACAACAATAAAAACCTCTGGTTTCTACCAGAAACGTCTCATCGGGCCTTTTGCCCTACACATGACATTATAGACACACCCATATTCAAATGGTGCATTCCCAAAACAAAACACGCTCTCCCTTAATCACCTAACCAACATCATGTTTCAGGTTTTTATCATCCAATTCTTTCCCCAAACACTGGCAAGTGCCTGTTACAAATATACCAGAAAATGCACCACAGCACTCTCTCCTCCAGAAACGGCTAATTCCTCTCTAGGCAAAAAAACTACATTTGTAGTCTTCAATAAACATCCTCAATTCGCCTACTATTCATTTACCACGTTTCTGTCTATGTTGCATGGACATACAGTCCCAATGTCTACCACTAGAACAAAAATTGTTCTCCCTCTCTCTTTAAGAACTAGTGCCACTAACAATTCTGAAAGCATCAAGTCACACTGTTAGGCCGTCCCACTGTGAATGCATGCATACCCTTGGCCTTGTGGAAACATGTCTCCCTTTTTTTTTAAACCAACACTTTCACTCCTGCCCGTCACTGTTTATTCCATGTTTCCACATTGCTGAGCCTGCATGTGGGCTCACTTACTTGCCGTCTGCAGTAAATCTGTTTTGCACCTTTCTTAAACTGTTGTACCTGCTGCACTCCTAACGCTTATGTCTAATACAATGTTTTATCTTTTGCAAAACCCTTTCTTGTCTTGTGAGCTATACCCTAGGGGGCGTGCTGTCCCCCCTCTTGAAAATTGCCAATTTCTGGACAATCCTTGGCTCCTACACATGCGTGCAAGGTGCTCTAACATACCTCATGTCCAACCTGCAGGAGGTCTCCTAATGTACCCCTCCTGCATGTTTTGGCTATCATTCTGCGTGCTTTGAAACCCACCTTGGTTTCCTAGAAAATGTCGCTAATTATTCTGGATGCCTCTATGTTAGAAGCTTCCCCTACCTTTTAGTATGAATCCATTATTACTTTGATCAAATTGCCTTTGGTTCTTCACCTGCAGCATGCTTGCTGCTTACTGTGAACCCAATCTTTCTCCACTAGTCAACATTACCCCTTCAATGGCGCACTAGGATCATTTTTTCTGCACTGACTTTACCTCTTTGCTTTTTCTACTATTGTCTTTCTTGCGCTTTTTTTCTTGCAAGAGTCTGCAATAATGCGCAATGGTCAGCTGTTATTCTGACCATGGTTTTGCCTCTATACCCACCAATTTCTTGATTTTCTTCAGCACAGGCTGTGGCAGCACCTGACATTATTATAGCTCCCACATCTGTTGAGTCTGGATACAGCACTCTATGCGCTTTCCAGAAGGCGGCTCTGCAAGTATTGAACAGTGCTCCATCATGAGCAGTGTTAACCGTAGCAACACCAGCATACCCTGCTCTGGACCAAACGTCATCAGCTCTCTCTACAAGGATGGCAGTTTGGAGACCCTTAATGTCCCCTATAGCCAATGTATTTCCTCCTGTCATCTTCTCTAATTCATGTATCCATTTCCCAGCACCAGAAATTGGACTCAGGATTTTACACGTTAAATTATCCTTACCCATCTGGGGTCAAGGTCTATACTTATGCCTGGCTAGTTTAAAAAAAAAAGAAACGTGTGAAATCCCAAAACTCGCTCTCATCTCCCATCATCTGTCTATTCAAGGCAGGGACAATGGTTCTGCTCCGCCTTCTACCTGCTCACATAAAGTGACAAGTTCTCTCTCTGATCATGGGACTGCAAACATCCCTTAGGTCAACATGCATTACCTTCCTCTTCAATAGATATTTACTGTGCCTAATCCAATGACCTTCACTAACAATTTGACCTGCTTTTTTCTGTATTTTGCATACAAGACACAATTTGAATCTCAGCTAAACCTCTCTCAAATTGGGTGCTCCTGAGCAACTTTTCTCTGATTTTGTTTTCAAATGTCTTCAAAATTCTCAGACATAATGTATGTACCATTGGGAACATATCTTCCTTTCTTGACATCTGTCTACTGTGCAAATTTATTTGATGCATTTTATAAACGTGCATGTATGTTACCATTGTAGTGCAATAATTCTCCATTCTCAACTCCTTAGTTATGGCGCACATAAAAAACCCATGTCATTTAAAAGGACAACATGCCTCTTTCTCTTCTCATTGCAGTGCATAACACCAAATAACCTATAGATATTTCTCACAATGCATTTATCAAAAGGCATCCATTGTCAGCTAGCTTTAACATGACCAAATCACTGCTTTTACAATGAAAACACAGTCCATGCAAAAAGTATTCAAATAACCATGAAACTTCAAACATAATTTCACCACATAATCAATCAACTTTTTATAATTCGAAAACAGCTTCTGTGATTCTTAAATAATATGTCAGTGTGGTTTTTCCCCACTCCACACATGGCTTTTAACTTCAACTAATCACTTCTCCTCTGTCTAAAAACATCAATTCTTTCAACTTATAAATCATATAAAAAGTTACTTGCTCCATTCACAAACACAAGCGTTCCTTGCATCTGTTTTTCATCATTTACTCATTGCCAGGTTGTCCACTCATACTGCCTGAAAAATGCATTCTACTTAAAAAGACGGCTTCTGCAAACATAAATTATTTGCGTCAGCTATAACCAAATAATGTCCTTTTGTAGTGCGTGTGGTCTTATTTTAGCTATCTGTCAAACTACGTACTTCCAAAAATAAATCTAATTTTCCGCACAAGAGCTACTTCTTAAGCCCTGTGTGTATCGCAACTCCTATCCTTTAATGAAAGGAATACACTAGCACAATTACAGCCCTCTCTTCTGTGAGTTACACAGCCTAAATTAAAGCACCTTTTCGCAAATGTTGTCAGTTCTTATCTTTCCTTAGTTTCTAACAAAATCAGTGTGATCTTCTGTCATATGGGGTTCATTAGGGAGATTAACCTGTCTAGTTTTGACAAATGCAAGAATTAACTCCTTATTTACTCGATTTTGGTTTTTATATGGGCTCAAATTGAAACACTTTTTTCAACCTTTCTTCATTTGTTAACTTCATATTGTATTTTTCAAACTTTTAAACAACGTGCCCCTATATACTTTTATCCGTTGCATATATGTATCTCATATTTTCTCCATAAATTAATATTTTAATTTCTGGCTTGGTGAAAATTTTCCTCAAACTCAAAAAAATGCATTCTCATCTTAAAATCAGTAAAATGTATTCTATTTAATACTTTGATATGTAACCACAAATGCACAGTGCACAACATAAAACACAGAATGCAACACATAAAACAAAACAGACAAACAAACACACTCAGCCGGCCACATACATTTTCTCTACTGTCTTGCCTCTAAGACCAGTCTTACCCTCTAATTCAATTCTCCTAAAGAGTTTAAATCAACCTCTTTAAGTATGTCTTTAACCAAACTCGTTTCCTACAGCCTCCACTAAAGGAATTTAGGTTCAGATTTCTTCTGTTACGTTTTTTAAAACACAGACACAGGATGTGTTCTATTATTGTGGTCTCTCCTCACGATACCTCTTAATTGGTTGGCCTCTCACAAGTCAATTTCTCAATAACTCAATTGCTTGCCCTCTCACAAGTCAGTTGCTCAATAACTCCTTAACAGTCAACATCTTGAGTTAATTCCCATTCTCTGCTTCTTCTCCTAAACTACTTATATTACATTTTAAACACATTGATCTTCTTAAAATAAATTCTAAGCGGGGTTCCTCACAAGTGAATATATGTGCTTCTAAAAGCCTCTTAAAAAGCACAGCAAACTAATGTTTTTTTCTTTCTATAATTGGCCTCCCAAAAGTGGAAGACTGCCGAAAAAAATGGCCTTCTCCAACCCCCAGCTGCCAAGGCCCTCTGCAATGCTATCAGGCCTGCAAGGCCCTTCTCCTTTAGCGATGTGTGGGGGCAACTGCAGCTTGCCCCCCATATCTCTCTTTTTCTCTCCCCCCTCGTTCAGGCCCCATTGCATGCTTTACCTTGTCTCCCAGAGTATTTAGTATTTAGGCATCCCGAGACTCATGGCTGCTGGCTCGCCAAGTGTAAATCAGGGTCCCATCTCATCTCTCTCTGGGCATTGGCATCTCTGGGTAAGGAAGGCACTCCGAAGCAAATCAGGAAGCTGAAGCAGGTCTTTCCAAAAACATTAATTTATTTCCTTCCAACGGGCAAGCAACACAATCCAGCATCAGAAATATCTCTGGAATCTCTGTGTAAGACCCCGCCTTTTATACACTTCTTGGTTGGCTCAGCTCCCTATTTATGATGCAGAACACTCTCATTGGTTCAGGCACTCCAAGACAAACCCCTTCCTCCTCTAGGGTTGCCTGACTAGGCTGCCAATTCACAAAAGCTCCATGTCATACCTACACCTGTAACTAATTAATCTTATGTGTGCTGTACCTGACCTTTAAAATGGCAACATTACTGATGTCAATCCTGAGATAATCTTGAGATAATCTTAGCACCAGCATCATGGTTTCCTGTCCCAGAGGCCCAAATATGGGCATCCACTGTGCCTCGCTCCCACGGCTTATCACTGTCAAGATTATAGATAGGAAGCCCAGACACCATGTCCTTGACTACTGAACTCTCACTGAACTACCATGAGGTAATTCTTTCATCATTTCAGCATGGTGTTACAATAATTCACTTATCCATATGGCTAGCATCTATTTTAGAGTGACTGACTTTGTCCGAAATCCAAAATGGCTAATCCCTTATGAAATGCCTGACCAACCCAATCTTTGCTTAAAACATGATACATCCTCCGATTTGAATCTATTTTTTTTATAAACATACCTTCTATCGCACAATACATTACTAGACATTGTGACCCCATAACATAGATCATCCTCCACAGCACCTTTCTGCATAACACTACATTTCTGATTTCTACAACATTTAAAGTCATTGATCACTCCAACAAGTTATCGTTTGGTTTGAGGGGGAGTGGGTCTATCTCCATGACATTCAGTTTGAGGTGGGGGGTGCAAGTCCCTGTACACAATCATGTCACACTCTCCTCTAAAGATTGGCAATCTTTCATTAAACAAATTATTCTTACATCTCCTATAAAGTCTTAAATATTTGTGCCATTTCCAAACATCAAAATGAACCTTGTCGTGTACATATACACATTGCATCAGTGTCTTTCTGAAAAAGAACAAACAATGTTTACCTCCCAGTCACGGTCACACCCCTCCTTTATTCCAAAAATCATCAATTGTCCTGAACTCATCCTCTGCACCATCTTCATGGGTGACTGATGTGACTACTTTTATAGCGATGTCATTGCCATCTGTTTTTTCTAAAGTCTTGTAGCATCCTCGGCGCGAGCTATTGCTGCACTGTTTGACCCTGAGCAAATGCATTTCCATTCCTACTGCAAATATGCATGCAGGCTTGTTGTCCGCCCTCTGACCATAGGGATGCCCTTCTTTTTTTTTAGATTAATCCAGCCGTGTCAACGATCTTCTGGCACCCAAGAGATAGGGAGGCCTGGACTCAATCACCTAATTTGCTTGTTTTTCCAACAAACCACCTTCAAAAGCCCCTGTATTTTCTCCCTCTTCTTAACAGAAGCCTCCCATATCTTCGTCTAATTTATCCTATCTTTAATGTGTGCAACTTGTCTCCTCTTTGTTTTTCTTCAGAGCCATTCTGTCTTCAAACATCTCTCTGGGCTCGAAACTGGATGAGCCTCCGCTTTCATAGTACGACTGCATACCTTTAAAGCGATCATTCGTATCCTTCCCTTTGTCTCCCTACCTTAGAATATTCTTGTTGTCGACTGCTTGAGCACAATCTGATGATCCCTCCTTCATCCTGTAGGGGCAGTGACACATCTGTCCTTTTCCTTTGTTTTATTCTATCTCCTAATCCATGTCTGAGAATACACTTGTCCTATCACTCTTCTCCTTTTCGCGTCTGTCCCTGTCCTTTGGGATCTTGTAAATTACATTTTTATTCAGGAAATGTATCTTTACTCTCATTGCCTCTTTACTCAGGTGACTCATGCGCCAGGTCACTTATACCTGGTTGCTACCTTAAGCCTTTCACAATGGACACAGCCCTTCATCTTTCTTACTATCGCCGTCTACGTCAGGCGCGGTGAGTGGATCAGAAGGCTCTAAACCCCCTCTTTGCATATATTTAAATATCCCATCCGTAGGAGGCGGCTAATCACTCTCCTCCTCACTCATTCTTCCCAGAGTTCTAAGCTCGCTAGTCGCATGTTGTCATGTGTTGCAAAAAACCCTTTTCGATCCCTCTTATGATCACGGCATGATCACACTGTCTGTGGTCTCTTTACCCCTTTTACACTACATTATTTTAACTCGAGTGTATGGTTGCAGCAATGTATAAACGGAGCAATGCTCCTCATGTTGACTTGCCATTCCTGACAGTCAATACTCAACTTTACACTTTGCAATTTCATAAAAATTATACAGTTGTTTAAAAAAAAATAACCTAATACAAACTTGCACCAATAAAAGCATTCTCCAATCCTTTCTATGTCACATTTTCTCTTTTTACTCTGTGTTGCCACTACGCACCATCAATACACTATTATAAATAAACAGTTTTAATTCACTTTCTCGTGTTCTAATTTCCTATCTGTCAATGTCTCCTTTGATTTTTCACCATTTACATACTCACATAAAACAAATAGACAAAAAGACATACTTGACTGGTCACATATATCAGTCTATATTTCAAGACTCATCCTCTTTATACCCCTAGAAAATACTCCGGTTAAGTGTAATCTTCCCTCTTTAAACTGTTCTTTAAAAGAAGTTTGTCTCCTACGTCACCCATAACAGGGCTCTAGGGAATAGATCCTGCTGACGTTCTTTAAAACTCAGGAAACTGGGCATTTCCCACTGTGACGCTCCTCGTCTTAAAGAGTCCGTTGCTTGATGATCATCGTCTCAAGTCAACCTTGACTTGACTTACTCGATGCTCTTATCGTCTCGAGTCAATTATAACCATTAAACTTGATGTTCATCGTTTTGAGTTGACCATCCTTTTCCCAACCCACCATTACTCATTTATTTTCCTTATCACTCTCCTTTCTCACTGCCCATTCATACATTCTTGCCATCTTGCTCAGTTTGTACTCACCATTCATACGTTCGGCTTCTGACCCTCAGGATCGCAACGCCTCCTTCTGCGGCCTCTCCAACCTTCTGTCCGTTCAGCTTCCTGTAGATGCCAGGAGGGGCTATTGTTGAAACTGGGGAACCCGTTACACCCACGCTTGTACAAGCCATAACATATTCTAACCGCTATCCACAGGGAGCTTCACATCCTTCCAGCTGAATGGCAGAGGTTGTTCGATAATGCCAGGAACCCTAAATCTTACTTATCTCGATGGACATTTAACCATCCTCTCTCTGCTACCACGTGAACTGGAGAACTTCCAGCCCTATAAGACGGGTCATCAATACATCTAAGAGGGATGGGGATGCAGAGGTTACCCAAACATCAATAAACGAAAAGACTCAGAAAGTTGGCAAAAAGATAACTGTTTTAATATCAATTATCTAAAACAGGTAGTACAACAAAAGTCATCGGACGTATCATAGTAAGGTCTCTCAACAAACTTCATAAAAAGCACACCTTTATACTAAAATCTTGTCATAAGTGATGTACAACCTGTGCATTACTAATGTCATCCTACGTGGAAAACTACAAAAACCTACTGAAGAGAGTGATAGGGTACAAGGGAACATCTAGGTATACAATCCATACTCATCTAATGGGCGTGAGAATGGTGATAGGTTTCTTAACATCAGGTGGGGAAACTAAGTTCTTCCCTCAAAACAGGTCACTATGAATGTCACTAAATACACACCGTTCCATTGGCTACTTATCTATAGGACCCCCAATCATGCGTTCCAATGAGCCTCTGACGTCTTCTTTGTTCTCTCCAAGCTTCTGAACCGAGGTTCATTCCTTCACAAGATTGTAACTAATTTCTGTTCTTCTCAGCCGAATATGATCTTGGCTTCTTGGCTCGTTCAACCTCACCTTTCTGAAATTCGCTTGTAATTAATTTGTTTTCTAACTGCGCCATGCGCGCTAAAGATGGCCTTTCTCCTTTTGCTCGGCTCTGCTTTATAGTTCATAATGGGACAATCCATTCTTTACTCATTCCCATGTATCCATACATTGGCACCTGCAACATTCTATTTTACTATAAAGCTAGCCTCATGAAAACGTTGTCTACTTGAGTTACTTTGCATCTGCACGCGTGTGAATTGACTTCATATTTTGCTTATCTTTGATACTTTCTTGATGCCTTATAGAATATCCGCATTCTCTCGTCTCTGCATCTCTTCTAAGTACGTGAGCTCGACTCTCGTATGACATCACCAATCTGCTTCCTCAGTCAGGTGTCCTGCTTCCTCTGGGATTTTATTTAGACAGCCATCATACTGTCTTGAATGCAGGTATGTTTTTCTCAACGGAAACCTTGCCTCCAGGACTTCCTTTGGCATTTGTTGTTTCAATTGTTCTGCATAGGTCACACACCCTGGTTTCCAACAGATAGGCTTTCTGGGCAAAGTGGTTGATGTGGGGGTACTTAGCTCCTCCTCTACATGAGCTTTTCAAAATGGCCTCTGGATGACAGTTAATTAATTTCCCATACATCCCAAGCGGAATTCCATGCCGCAGTAATTGTCACACACACCACAGGCAAGAATGGTATTTAAACTTTACTCCTTGACTCCGCACTGTAGTTTAGTACCAGCCAGGATCTGGGTTAGAAACCCCATCGAGTTGTCGGCAATGGTTCATCCCTGCCAACACTGCTCCTCTCCCCGACATCATTTATCATCCCCTTCTCCAGCCCCAGCTCCCTGCTCACCCTACTTTCTTTCTCCTCTATGATCCTTCCCTTCTGCTCAAATATTCTCTGCATGCCTGATCTTCCTTCTTCCTTGATCTCTGCTCCCTTCTATTCCAGCCTCTGCCTCATGTTTTTTCTCAATTCCTCTGCCATAGTTCTACTTCTCCAATCTGCTTTCATATTTTCTTACCATGGTTCGATCACTGCCCCTTTTGTGTACAGGAGCCTGTAAGGGAATTCGGGCACTATTGTGCTTACCAGGAACATATAGGCTTGTTAACCAGGAGAAAACTTGATTGGTTTGAAGGATTTTACATCTGTAACATTTAAGCTAAATCTGGTTTAATAACGTTTTGTCTACCGGCAGCTACACCTGATGAGATGATAAATGCACTCAGGTGGACCCATCATGCTATGATATGGCATTTATAACGTGCATATCCACAAGTGTTTCAAGTGGACATGCTGCCCACCCAACTCCACATTGAAACAATCATGCTTCCCTGTGTATCCCTTTGCTGCTTTGAGCTTTCTCCTTTGACCTGCCACTTGCAAGCATCTTGTGCTTATGAGAACACCTGATAATTTGGTGAATCCTACCACAGACATGTTTTTGAACCGAATACTCTTTTGCTTTTTCTCAGCATGGATCTATGCTAAACGTGTGGTCCTGTCCCAAGGACTGGTCTTGTCAGTTATGGTTTTCAAAATCTACATTTTCTATATTGAAAATTTCTATTGTGGGAATGTGGGCCAGGAGAGCAGGCTGGGGGTATGTGAGAGAGTGTGTGGGGTACCCTATTCTGATGTATAATACTTGTGATATAATACTGAAACACGTGTGTATAGGAGTGTGGCAATATCATATCATATTATATCATATGAGGATGCTTCTGGAACCAGCTTTGGGGAGCAGGTGGAGTTTTTCTGCCCCTAGAAGGAAACAGGGGTAGTGTGCATTTACATTAAAGAAACGTGAAAATAATGTTAAAAGAGGTAAACAAGGACATGAGATTGTGTTTTTTGTCGGTGGGATGTGGTACGTACTAAGTAAAAAGAAAATGTAAACAGATGCCATTAATTGAGATGTAGCAGGCTGAAAGGGGTAGGTGATACTATGGCAGCTGTTGCCAGAAATGACTAGTAAGCTGACAGGAAGGAGAATCTAGATAAGAATGGTAGGCTAGCATACATATGAGTGGTAGCACCACTGGGGGTCCCTTTTGACTAAAGGAAATAATGGGCTGGTGACTTGGTTGATTTTTTCAAGCTACTACACAGGGGGTTTTGTTACAAAAAAGCTAAAATGAGGAGAAGAGAGAGTTGGCAAGAAGGCAGAGATTACCTGAGACAACAGAGAACTGAACATAGCCAATCATATATTACAAACATTTTCTGAAGTGAAGTGTTACATATCAGGTGAATATTGGTGGTTTCTCATGGTTAACATATGACTACTAGTCCACATACCTTTGAACGAAAAGGAGGGAATTGGATGAAGATATGCGGCTGCAATGGAAGTCACTGGCGATGACTGTTGTGGACACGCACAAAGATAGTAGGCTGCCTGTGCCTTATTTGTGGTTTCCAGCCCACCCCATTCGGAAAGGGATGGGGGACTAATGAAGGTGTGCTAAAGTATTGAAAGGGCCTTATTGCACATTCAATATAGGTACAAGCATGAAGGTGGTATGTAGACAATAATACACGTTCACAAAATCTGCCAAGCAACACTTCTTTGTTCATTGATATTGACAAACAGTGGACAGGGATGGGGGTGATGGGGTAGGAGAAGGGTATGATGAGGGAATGCTGAACCTGTATTTGTTACCTTGAATGGAAATGGCGAGAGTTCTGGTGGATGGTTTCATAGAAGGTTTTACATTGGGTAAACAAGAATATGACGATGGTCCAACAATATTTCATCAATAAATCAGCATGAGGATCTGTGGTGACAAAGTTGTTGAATGAAGTGAAGGAGGGCAGAAAGGAGTGGCCATGTTCATGCATTCTATTAAGGTGATCTTAAAATGGCAGTGAGGTTCATTTTTAAGAAAACAAATGGGCAGTTTCGACTCTTTCATCACTTGTTGTCACAGGAAGGAGTTTCCATTTATTATTACATTCACCAAGACAGCTGTTTAATGACTTATTCAGCCTGAATGGGGCTGGGAAAGTGATGAAGCACTAGTAGAAAGTTGAGAAAATGTTCCAATGTGCATTTTGTTTGTTGCCAGTTCATGCAGACGGATTCCCATTTCTGGGCATTAAGTTTGGTGCCAGCATTTTTGCACACAAGGCACAGCCTCGGGATTGTTCAGCGGTGACTGCCCTCTTTGAAAAGTGCCGTTAATTTATCCATGAGATGGACAGATTCCGAGCAGATACTGCAGTACCTCGACGACTTTCTATTGTAAAGTGGGGACAAGACATGACAAGGTGAATGTGAGCACATCCTCAAATAAGTTCAGCAAGTGAGAAGTGACCTGGGAGGTGTAGGAATGTTGGCTCTGCATTTCAATATCCAGGATACGCATTTCATTATTCCCATTTTAACTAAAGTTTGAGTTTTAACTGTGGCCAACGGTGTGAGACTCACATAGATGGACAATAAGGATGAGATTCAGGCTGATTTGCAATAGATGCCAATGTACAGTACACATGCTAGAACATGATAACTTTTCTCCATGATGCTATGTTAATGGGCTGAGTTGCAATGAAATATGAACTAACATAAAACTAATACACTAATCAACCCAACCCTATTTAACATATAACTGACTCCCATAACGACATTTAGTGCACATTGGTCCATTATATAAACTGGATGCGAGTTGGTGGAAATGCATGATGCTCTGGAAATGGAAAAATAAACTTTAAATGTGCAGGTGAAAAGATGTGATGTGATGTAAGATGAGGAATTTGAAGATCAGTTCTTCAAAGAGTCATTACATTGTCTTGGAGCAGGAAGTGCAGTTTGCACAGTGAGAAAGGCACAATAAATCACCTGCTATTTTAGTGGGATGATCTTGTCAAGGGGAGGTGTTTTTTGAGTGACAGATTATTGTATGAAAAAGGTTTTAGGCAGAGAGGGCTGGGCATTCTTGCACTCACTGACAGAGGGAGCAGAAGGCCGGTTCCTGGGTTGACTGATGGGCTGAGGCTGTCTCTCTCCTGGGTTGGCAGTCCTTAGAAGAGCTGTGAAGACTCAAGGAAGCTTATCTGTGAATGACCCTGGGTCAGTGCCAAACTGAGTCTGGGAATATTGCCAACAGACCTAGGTAATTATGCTGTTCATTGAGAGACGTGTGAAGTGGCTGTTTGAGACTATGGGCCTCATTAGGACCCAGGCGGTAAGGGGTTTACGGCGGCGTAAACAGCGCCGACCCTTACCGCCTGATTCCGAGGTCCCTTAGCGCCATGGAGGTTTTAACACCTGCTTTTAGCAGGTGTTAAAATCCATGGCGCTAAGGGACCTTGTTGTTAATTACGCCATCGTAATTTACGGTGGCATACTTAATGCCTTCCCCACTCCCATTATGCCCTATGGGGCAAAAATGGGAATGGGGAAAGGTAAATGGGTTAATGGGGACTTACCGCCCCACTCACCTCGGAATGGGGCGGTAAGTCCGCCAACCACCATGGCGTAAACGTAGTTTACGCCATGGTGGTAAAGGTACGACCCAGGCGGTAACTTACCGCCTGGGTCGTAATGAGGCCCTATGTAGCATAGCTTAAATAGTTCAGTTCATTTTATGCACTGCCTTAGTGAAACAAATTTAAATGTGCATGTAAACTGCATTTATATTTCTGTAAGTTTTGCTTTTTATTCAGAATGTATTTATTCTGCCAACTTCGTTGCAAAGTCAGGATGATAACCGGTAGAGCTCTTCACATTATCGCAGATAGAGCGTTGAAATTCAATGCAGGAAAAATTGCTTATGTTGTGAATTGCAACGTAGGCACACGTGTCACTCTGAGTAACTTGCATATTTCTAGTTTATGATAAAGAATATTAATTCTAAAAAGTACTTTAGTTTCAGTGTATTTCGTCTGCATTCAGTCTCATTCATTTGGCATGCATAGAGAGATAAAATGTGTGGAAAGAAATCTCAAAGCAAAGTTTGTCACAGTATATTGGAGAGACTGAATGAATGTTTTGTAGTTAATTAGCATGCTTTGTGTATTTTAAAATACAGCCAAAAGTTTATAAGTTTGATTTTGTAGATAAAATATCACAGGAGAGCATGAGCCATTTATTCGGAGTGTACTAACTACAATATTTGTTTACCGTTAGTGATCCTGGAGAAATATTTATTAGTCAGTGTTCTGAAATTACTCTCACCACTATAAGAAACATACCCCAATAGGTTTACCAAAATATATTGCAAAAGATAAGAAAATAACACCATAACAAAATACCACAGAATGCCACAGGATACTAAATATAACCCCCAAGAAAATCTCCTACAGATTCCCCTTAGCTGCAGAAAAGACACACGACCCATCAATGTTTTTTACTTGTGTATTAATTGAATCAGATTTGGTTGCAATACAGTCAAGTCTCCCAGGAAAGCAGGTAAAGAAGTTGCAGGCATTGTTGGTTGATGTGAGAGTGAAGAGTGTCGTGCAGAAGATACAGCAATTGATTGAGCACCCGCATTTATCATGTGGAGTAGTGGGTCCTGGTAGAGGTTTTTTAAGGTAGTTGGATCTTGTGCTGCTTGGGGCAAGAGGCCATGCCATAGGATATGAGTGACAGCCAGGATAAGGCAGGACCAGAATTTGTGGTGAGGGTTTCTGTGAGGATATAAAAACATGTCCATGTGGCAGCCCAAAGAAAGAGTGCACTATTCACTAATGCAGCTGGGGAAAATGGCACAGGCATTCACTGGGAAGGAAAGTGGAGTGGCAAGAGGTGGCCAAAAGACTGGCTGGCACAACGCCATAGCAATATGCTTCTTTAATATTTCCGGCATTAGTGGGTGTGTGATCCATTTTGGGCATACAAAAATATTTTCTTCCAGATTGACAATGAGAGTGTAGTTGTGGTGGTGAACAGTCAGTCGGCAAGGACAATTGAGGGCTAATGCTGCAGCGCTAATAAGGTTTGGCATGTTTGCAATGGAACATCATGCAATGGCATATTCCAAGAGCAAAGGACACATTTTCTGACACGTTCGCTCCCAAGGAAGGGCCATTAGCCAGCCAGATTGCAGGAACAGCGAGCAAGAAAATATGTTCACTGCCCACTGTTCCAGTCACCTGAGGCCCTTCTTGTTAGAGATTTTATCATGAGGGCTATTCCATGATTTAGTGGTATTTTAGTACAGTGGTAAAATAGTGGTACAGCATGGTTATGGTGATGCCCTCTATAATGTGATACAACTCCCCTCTAATATCTGTATTCTATTTAGGTTCAACTCTAAACACAGCCTTCTGGACCTTACACACTTGAAATGTTGACAGAGATGACTGTCTCTTCCAGCAACTTATTTATGAGGCTGGACTACTGTCCTTGACAGATCTGCTCAGCTGCAAGAATGCACAGCTGAGACACTGCACTCACACAATCTGTCTATCAACAAAATTCACAGTAAAACAAAACGACACAAACCAAGCACCATGAATAATGTATCAAGACATGTGGTAACTTTGAAAGTGTGCATTTATAAATGAAATTACAAATTGTAAAACTGCAACATTGAACAGCGATACAAGCAGTCATGTGAATATCATTCAGTAAAAAAAAAGCAGCGAAAGAGACATTTCAACATGAACACAGCTCAATGACACAATGTGAGTTTCACCCACTTCGACCTTGGGTTGTAGGAATTTGACAAGAACCACCTTTAGTGTAAAATGTAATTACCCCAATGACATTTGCAAGGTGCTGAATTGCTTTACATGCAAAATATTCCATGGCTGTCTCCAAATACATTTGCACACATGCGCCACAATTATCAAAAATATACTCACATCAAATATGAACAAGGTTTCTGTGCTGTTATCATGGGCAACTCTTCTTTGTTGTCCTGCCAGCGTGCAGCAGTATCGCAACTCCCACACTCAGGCAATCCAGATAAAAGGCCACAACCTCCCTCTGACCCGTCTTCTCAGTCTGCTGCCTGGGAGAATCTTGCCTCTCTGCCCTGCACAATCCCAGCCAATCACTCGCTCATCTGTTAGAAGAAGAATCTCCTCTACCCCTTCTGTCTCCTACATTTACATGCTAGCCCTGTCAATCTCACTAAACCTGCCTTTTTCCTGACACACGCACATCACCGAGCTGTTTGGCACCTCTTTCATCAGAGAACCTCCTCTCAAGGATGTCTGTATCAATTGCTTCCTGCAGAGTGCAATAGCGCCTTCTCTCATTGCATATTTTCCTCCAGTTTGTGCAATGAAATCACAGCCACTTCTGCCTGTCTGTTATAATTCTACTGTAAAATAGCGCAATACTTTTACATTTCATCTGAAGCATTTGGCACTGCTTTGTTAAGGGTACATTATTAATTAATGGGAAAGTGTTAGTTGACGGGAAAGTTAGTTGGGTTATTATATGCATACAGTGAAACAGGATAGATGGCCTATTCACCATAAAGTGGATCATTTTAAAGTGTGCTTAATGTGCATTTCCATTTGCTGTCTGTATTTTTCATTCAGTTTACTTCCTCCTCTGAATATAATGTCATGTCCCACTTACTGTCTCCATATACAGTGTCACTACATCTCCATTATCTCCTTCTACATCTCCCTCCTTTTTCTCCTGCCAGGATCACCTGAGATATCACTGCAGGAGAAACAAAACAGCCTTATAGAATGTATGGACCACCGGGCATCCTTCATTCCCCATTTTTGTCAGAATCAGAATCAACATCCTCATCTTGTGCTGAGAGCACATAGCCATCCCACCATCAACACAATTGGAACTGCCAGAATCACCATACCTCTCTTTACCCAGGTCCCCCAATTGAATGTATTTCCTTCCGTCAAACTCAGCCTACTCACATTGATATTCTCTTTCTTTAAATTCATCCTAGCGGTATGCTCCTTTTTGTGATTCAATAAAAATTCCCCGGATCAATAGGGAATTGATTTTTTCCGAAAGAACTCAATATTCTCCACCTCCCATAAATCATCATCAGCATGAAACAGAGTCAATCCCAAAACCAACACCACTGTATCCTTTGGGACAGATATGAAGAACACACTATGTTTCAATTGTTTTACAAGAAAAGACCCATGATTCAGATGAGTCACTGTATGGTTCTTTAAAGAAGTGCACACCAACCATCTATTTTTAATCAACCTGACTTGGGATGGTTCCTCAATCCCAGAATTACTAATGATTACTTCACATTCCCCGATACCCTGGGATCTAGTTTGAACCCGCAAATAGCATCTCACGCATCAGGGACAAATGATTTGCCAGGACACATGTAGTTCTGCTCTTTGACTTTCAATTTGGAATTAGATAAACATCATTTTCCCAGGATTGAAATGCTACCATCTCTGGGGTCTTCATTTTGACATATTTATCATTCTGCCAAAATCCCGGTATATTAACTCGGCAGCAATGTATGGGATGCATGACAAAACCCCTACTTACATCCTCTCTATATTTATATATAGAGACATGGCACTCCCCATTTTTAATGCAATTTTCACCTGTACCATTTCCACTTCTCTATATGTGATCTGCCCTATCATTTGATGGATGATATCAGATGACACAATGACACAAAGTACAAAGGTATGTGCCCTTGAATTAATTAAGATATCACGCTTTGAACTTCCCGCAGGTATTTCGCAAGCATTCTTTCAATTGGGTTGATCCTATTTATAAGATCAATTAGCAATTTATCATGTTTAACAAGAACATTTGTGCTGCGCTACAACACCTTGGCCTGCTGAGTCATGATTATCACAGTCTCATTTACATATTTGAGTATTTCATTTAACCCACCTCTAACTTCATCTAATGTTCGCTGTATTGTGTTCAAATTGTGTGTCAACTCTGGTGCCTTACCACTTAAAGTACCCAAAGACACAGCATTGGCTATACACATTGTTGTTCCCACCACAGCTCCAATAACAGTCATTACATTGGAGGCCATAAGTAAACCTGCCACTCATTTCCCCCTCCTTCTATTCATAACAGATGAACTTCTAAAAGTTTTTTCCAACTGCACACCAACATCTCTGGCTGATTTCCGAGCATCCTCCTTCCGCAGTTCCAGTCAGCCTCTCACCTGATCCGATGCAATTAAGGTTTAATTCACAAACTTTTCGAGGATGGGATCAGGGTTTAGGCTGATGTACATGTTTTGATACACCAATCTTCTTTTTACCAGGATGAATCTCGTTGCCTCCTCCACTGCAATTCCGGATACTGGTGCGGGTTCTATCACAACCTGTGCTTTTGTGGTCTTAACACCCGACATGCTCAATATGAGCAGCATGATGAGTGTCCAGTCCTCATATATGGTCATCATCCTCCCGCTTTCTGAAGATTTTGTCTTCACCCCCATTCTTTGGTCTGGGGTCTTTCCTGGGGCCTCTGATCCCAAGGCATCCTCCCAGGTTCCGGCGTTCCAAGGATCAGGCCCTGACGGGGCAAGGAATGAGTCATCTGAAGTAAAAAGAAACAAAAACAAATTAAGTACCTAGCACAACACATTTTTCATCCCTCTTTTGCTGAAATATCAGAAAATAAAATTGGATTATTGTTATTATTGTGGTGACTGCCTGGATACTGATCTGTCACACCGGAACACTTGAAAATAAATCCACCAATATACAAAACAAAACAAACAAACCACATCATGCAACCAAAATAATTTCAAAAATACACCCCACACGCATTATATTTCCTCATCTCAAAACCCCTTATCATTTCCATTATACTAACTGAAAAGCAGGTGTGTTTACATTGATTCCCCTGTTATCTCCCTTTTTTCTGCATGTATTATTTTCATTCAACTAGTCTCAACTTGCTCCAACCTTCTCACCTCATGCTTCGGATGGAAAGGCTTGACTTGATTTACATTCACACACTGTTCCACTGTCACTTCACCCTTCTTTTTCGCTATCCTGTACACTACAGGGGAAACCTTGTCTATGATTCTAAATCACCCTTGCCACGCTGCAAGAAACTTAGAGTTTTTATGTTTATTTTATATTTGATCTCCCACCTGGCATTCCCCTAGAGATGTTTTCCTATCATAATCTGTTTTTGCACTATCAGCAGCCCTCTCTAGATTCCGCTACACAAATGAAAATGCATGTTGTAAGTGCTTCCTCAACTCTTCCTATATTGTGAATTGTGGAAGCATTTACAAATGTTTGGTCCTGCGTCCTGTACAATAAATTTTGTGACAACACCACCTTTCTCCCTGTCAGTATTTCATGAGGACTCAGGTTTGTCTTCTATAGACCTATTGTTTCTTTCCACTCCACCTGAAGAAGAAGGCCCATATGAGATGTGCTGCTTCCTTTTCACACCCAATATCTGCCAAACTTCAGTCATCCAGGCACTAGTGAAATTACTTCCCGGTCTGATTCTATCCTTTGGGGTAAACCAAATCTTGAAAAAATATGATTTACCAGTAGCATGAGAGCTGTTTGCGCACTGCAATCAGGTGCTGCAATGCATTCCACCCACGTGGACATTAGACAAACCACTGTTAATAAATATTTATTCCTTTCGGCTGATCTTTTTACATGCCCAACATAGTCGATTTGCAAATCACACCATGGAAGGGTCACACCTCTTTTAATTAATGGAGCTATATTCATAGGTGAAGCAGGCTGAAATTGTGCACATAGTAGACACCCTGTGGTGTATAATTTGACATCTTGGGACATATGTGGCCAATAAGCATAATCTTTTAAAATGTCAACAAAAATGTTGTGAACCCATGAGTCCTGTGGTGATTGCATCATGTGCATGATATAACATCAGTCCCTGAAATGACAGACCTAACACCCATTGGATTTGACCTATAATACATTCTCTTATCATTAAACCATCTTGTAACCTAATTCTCTTTTTGTTCTTTAACAGTACCATGAACTCTATTTTCCCTTTATAATAATTTTCAGACGGAGGATTTTGTTCTGCATCTACCAAGTAATTTTAAAATAGGCCTAAAATTGGGTCTTCGTTTTGCGCTTTGATCAGGTCCTCATCTGGGGTATCATAACTCTACAGGGTGTTCAACTTCTTTGGAGATTTGGAGCGTGTGATTGCATTTACCTGTATTGCGCCAAGCAGGTGTTCATTGGGAAACAATTCTCCCATTACTGCTCCAATTTTGGCTAATTGATCTGCTTTATCATTCCCCCTCCTTGTCCTCACCTGGTGTCTTTCGATGGCCTCAGATTTTTGTCCAGTGTATTATTAGATCATTTTTTGACACTAAGTTGTCTCTGGCTTGGGACATTTTGTCATGTTTAAGAGGCTTTTTGTTATACATGAGCATACCTTTTGCCTTCCAGCCAGGTAAATATTCCACAAAACTATTTCGCGCATAATCCGAGGCATTCACTAAAACCATCTCTTTGAGTTTATTTTCAACTGTGGTAGCAATTGCCTTGTAAATAGCAGCTAACTCTGTTACTTGACTACTTCCAATTCTCATGCTCATTCTTGGAATGTTATCACACTTAAACCGGATATTGTCTCTCTGTTCTTTAGGTTCTTGTACATTATCTTCTTTTTGCCTTTCATCTGTACACACTTCCATAGTTTGGTTCAACTCTAAATTGAACCACACTCCCTTTTTATGTGTGTGAGTACCATTTATTTCACTTTCACTGGTGGGTATTTTCATTTTTGAATCATCAAGAAATCCAGGACCGTTACACAAGATTGGAAGCTATCTATTACATAGTCACTTGTTGTCAGAACGCACAAGATCACTTGTATGACATTCTGCACCTTCACTCGGCTGCTATTTTTGGACTACACAAAGTTTTCCTATTTGCTCAGACAACATCTGGACCTGGGCCTCCAGACATTGAAATCTGTCAATTTCGCTGGATTCCTCTCTTTGTGGCTTAGGGCGGTATTGGTTAAATTCACCCTGATTAGGCCTATTTTGGTATCTCTCAGGAGATTGATTTCTATTTCAGTTATTTCTGAATTCTTGGTTCATAAAAGGTGGAGAACGCGGTGTGACCATCCTTTGACTGTGGTCGACTGGTGGTGGGTGACTGATTGTAATGGCGTGGGACATAGTTCATGTTTTGTCTTTCATTTGCCGGGAACTATCCCCTGTGCTGATTTCCATTTTCATTGAACCTATCCACATACCGTGGTCTGTCTTGATGGCCATTTACCACAGTATGAGGGTCAAACCTGCTCTGTGTCTCTAGTGTCTGGTTTGGGCCATAGTTTCTTTGACTAATGTAATTTTCGCTATTGCTCAGATCATGTGATTGGAACATATATGTTTGGGGTGGTGTCCTCTCAGGTGGCACACCCTTCTGGTTATTTGTCATATTGTTCCCTACTTGGGTTTGGGCTGATTCAAGTGGCATTTTTGCAAATTTTATCTCCATTACAGTTGGTGTGGAATCTTAAGATTTTGATTTTGTCTTTCTATTACTATAGATGACCTCATATAATTTAGTGCCATGTTCAACAATCCACTCTAAGGATTATTCTCTGTCAAATGTGCAAATTAACTGTGATATAATGTCTTTTTGAAGACCATAAAAGTATGCAGTCTTAAATTCTACAGAATTAGGATTAAAAGACACATCAAAGTGGGAAAATTCTCTTTTCAAATCTTGGAGAAGCCGGCGAGGTGACATATCTGGCTTTGCTGTCATTGTATAAACTGCTTTCTTGGCATCTTGCATTGACTGGTAAAGTGAGAAATGATGTCTAACATCTTTTTCAAAGTCTGCCCATGACAGGTTTTCTTGTTCATTAAGGCCTCTAATGATACTAGCAGTTGCAGAATCAAGTGTTAGATGGAAGTATTGTCTATACAGTTCCCAAGGTATTTGAAGAGCTTTAAATATATCATGCACTGTCTCTAAGTGGTCTTCTATACAACAATTGCCTCCCTTTTTGAACGGTTTAATCAAAGTCTTGATTGATTTCATTATTTTGATGGGGTTACTTTGCCCAATATTCGAGAATGCATTATTCTGTTGCTCATTCCTTTTCTCAGGTGGACAGGGTTGATGGTGACCACCGGCGGGTGAGTCAAACCCCCAAATGGGCTAAAATCAGGCCTAGCCACACACTCTCTTTCTCTCCACACATATCTGACGTCTCTAAGAAGTCACACTACCAGCTACACCTCCTTAGAGGGATCCTTCCTTTCCTCTCCTTCCCCCAGAAGCTCACTGTCTCCAGAGCCCTGGTTCTCTCAAAGCTGGACTACTGTAACAGCCTCTATCTAAATCTTCCTGCCTCTACTCTTCGCCCTTTGCAACTCATCCAGAACAGGACTGTGAGACTTGTCCTTGGCCTCAAACCCAAGGACCGTATCTCTCCAGGACTGAAATCACTGCACTGGCTCCCAGTGGCTTCGAGGATTAAGTTCAAAACCCTCTGTATTGTCCACAATGCCTTCTGGGGCCTTGGGCCAAAATACCTTCAACTCTCTTTTCCTTCTTGAGCTCTTCGCTCATCCACCTCCAACTACCTCAGGGTCAGCCGCTTCTCCAAGCAACGAGCTGGGGGTAGATCTCTCTCCTCAGCAGGGGCCACCTTCTGGAACAGCCTTCCTGTCTCCCTGAAAGTTGAGGAGAACCATCTCCGGAAGCACCTCAAAACCTTCCTCTTTGCCTCTGCTTTCTCTCCCTCTCTCCCCTGCTAAAACCACTGAACCTGCACCGAATCTGCTACTGGACCACTCACCGATCTCGGTCCTTGGCCCAGCCATTCTTCCCTTGCACTGCCTACCTGCACCACGGGACTGTCTCTGTATCCCACAGCCCCTTCTCCCGGCACTTACCTTGCACTTGCCAACTTGCCACCAGCTGGCCCTATTATAAATGTTGTATTCTACTAACCTTTACTGCACTTTCCTTGCACTTGCCACCAGCTGGCCCTATTATTTATCTTGTATTCTACTAACCATGTACAGCACTTTCCCCCTCGCCCCTTCCCCCTGCACTTTTCCCAGTCCGCTCTACCCTTGCGCGGTCTGAATGACACCTGGCCTAGTAGGATCGTTGTCTTTCTCCCCGTGTTCCCCCTGCCTCGTCGCGCCTTGAAACACTTGTGTATAGGCGCGTTACAAATGCAATATCATATCATATCATCATATCATATAGCCATTGGTACATTGTTCCCTCTGGCAGAGCTGGGGCTAATCTCAATTCCATTAAATGTGATGCCTTGTTGTTTGTCCTGAGATTTAAAACTAGATATTTGCTGTTCCAAATCTTTGCATCTTTTATGAAGTCGGTCTGCCTCCTGACAAAGGTTAAAGTATTCACCACTAATTTTATTAATCACAGCTTGCATTTCATTTATTTGCATTTGGCTCTGATTAAACTCTCTATCCGTCTTGTCATTTTCCTCTAGAATTTTGACATTTCTTGTTCAATAGCATGATATTTGTTTTCTCTCTCCATGTTGTCCTTTTGAAGCGTTTGCCTCTCTAATATTGTGTCGTGCTTGTCTTGCCTAATTGCATATATCACCCCTTTTAATTGTATCAGTTCCTGTTCACTCTCCACAATTGCTTTGTTTTCTGAACCAGCTGTTTGTCCAACTCACTGCATTTAAACTGCAACCCTGTGTTAGACTGCTCTAATTCCAATTTTAGACACTTTACCTTCTCACTTGCCTCATCCAAATTGATCTGTAGTTTACTAATTACTTCAGAATCATTCTCCTGCAGTCTTAAAGAACGATTTAAGAGAAACCAACGCTTTGCACATAACCTTATTATGAATTCTCTCTCTGCATTTTTATCTGAAGCCCTAAAAAGTCTTAATAGGCAGACCTGGACGTCACTGCCTTCTTCAAAAATGTCATGTAAAGACTCCTTTTGCACCTCTCCACATATTGCCATAGGACGGCATTTTCTGATGACCCCCCACCACCCACCATGGGCAAATAGCTTTGCCTCCAGGAAATTCACCAGTTTAGAAAAGTGTGCTTCAATTTGGCACATAATGACACTGTGCACAGCGCCACACTATCACCTCACAGAATTAGCTTCCTTTTAAGTGCACCAAATGGCTGTGCTGAACACACTTGCCACGCCCAGTAACTGCTTTACAGTTTGTTCCCACAAGGCCAACGCACCAAATTATGTTAGAGATTTTGTCAGAGGGTTATTCCATAATTTGGCGGTATTTTAGTACAGTGGTAAAATGACACAATGTGAGTTTCATCCACTTCGACCTTGGGTTGTAAATATTCGGCAAGAACCACGTTTAGAAAGGTGCTGAATTATTTTACATAAAAATAAAACTTCCCTGGCTGTCTCAAAATACATTTGCACACGTGCGTCTCAATTATCACAAATACACTGACATCAAATATGAACAAGGTTTCTGCGCAGATCTCACGGGCACTCTTCTTTATGGTTAATGCGCAGGCAGAGGTGGCTGTGATTTCATTGCTCAAACTGAAGGAAAATATGCAATGGGAGAAGGCGCTATTGTGCTTTGCAGGAAGCAATTGATACCAACATCCTTGGAAGGTGGTTCTCTGAGAAAAGAGATGCCAAACAGCTCACGTGATGTGCTTACGTCAGGAAAGAGGAAGGTTTAGTGAGATTGACAGGGCTAGCATATAAAGGTAGGAGACAGAAGCGGTGGAGGAACTTCTTCTTCTGACAGATGAGCAAGTGACTAGCTGGGATCGTGTAGGGCAGAGAGGAGAGGAAAGATTCTCCCAGGCAGCAGACTGAGAAGACAGGTCGGAGGTAGGTCGTGGCCTTCTATCTAGATTGCCTGAGTGCGGGAGTTGTGATACTGCTGCGCGCTGGCAGGACAACAAAGAAGAGTTGCCAGTGATAACAGCGCAGAAACCTTGTTCTTATTTGATGTGAGTATATTTGTGATAATTGAGGTGCGCGCGTGCGAATGTATTTTGAGACAGCCAGGAAGTGTTATTTTTATTTATCACCATAAAGTGGAACATTTTAAAGCGTGCTTAATGTGCATTTTCATATGCTGTCTGTATTTTTCATTCAGATTACTGCCTCCTCTGAATATAATATCATGTCCCACTTACTGCCTCCATATACAGTGTCACTACATCTCCATTTTCTCCTTCTATATTACCCAAGGGTCAGATGTGGTTTAATCCAAGTTGTCAAGGTTTCCCTGTTTTTGCCTCTTCAGTCATCCGGCCTTTAGTTTTACAGCAACATTTTATATATTTATGCCCAGTTGTTTATGTTTAATGAAATCCATCCAAAACCACAAAACATAAATAAACCAGAAAAACATGTTGATTAAAGTTGAATAAATGAGATGTTTAATTGAAGTACAAAAAAATGCAAAATGGTCAATAAATGTTGCAGACATTTATTGTACTTCAATTAAACGTCTTTCATTTTTTTACAGGGTGCTAGGGTGGAAGGAGTATGGTTCTAAAGTGGATTCAGGTCTGGAAATGCCTGCCACCTGTTCGAATTAATTTTACTTCAGGTGTGCTTCCCCCTCCCCCACTACACAAATAGTAGGCAATACCTACTCCACACAAATATGCAATTTAAATAAACTTCTACTAGCTCAACATGAACATACATTAATTTAACAGCCAATTAATTTACTTACCTTTCTGTGTCCTTTTCCCCCATTGAACTTGTTAGGCTCCACTGAACATTCATCAGTGCCTGCAACAAATCCTCTAATTTCCTTGGTAAATATTAAGTTCTCCATACGTTCCTTTTTATGCTGCACTGCAGCTCATGTTAGCCTCATTTCAATTTGAAACGCAGGCAAACTGTTTTCTTTCATTTCATTTCATTATTTCAGGTCCGTGAGCCTGACACTTGGAAAGCATTTCCATTGCTTTCCTTCACTTCTGTGCTCCTATGTGCACACGTTGCTCTGGGAACGTATATTTTGAAACGGAAAGTTAACTCTTTACCTTCCGGAATACACATGCCAACCAATGAGTCCACTTTTCTACGCTTCCACGCCCGTCGACAGCTTTGTTGCAGCCCAAACTAGTGGCTGTAATCAATCTGCGGGCTATACCAGTGTGTATAGCCCACAGATTGACCAATCAGTGTCCTAGAAACCCCACTAGTGGTGTAATAATAGAGATTATAGACTGCATTCTCCCTAACCGGGTGGCCATTTTCTTTGTCATTTCTTTTTTATTTCTGTTCCGAAACACTGCAGCGTTTCGGGATAGAAAAAGATGCTTGTGGGCCAGGGTACTAATATCAATATGGCCCTCGCCGCAGGGGCATTACCGAGTTTGCTTCATTTGGGCCTATAACTATGGACCCCGGGGCATTACCTGACTTGGTAATGCCCCCGCGGCTTGGGCATATTGCTTAAATATAGACTTCGTTCCAAACATTCTTACTCCAACAGTGGCCCAAAAAGCAACACAGACAGAATGGTCTCCAGGTGTGCTAAGGGAGAGAGGAACATGTGAAGTTCAATTCTCCAAGCTAAGAAAACACACTGAAAAACAAAATTCGTAAAGTCTATTGATATTAGTTTTATGCTCACTAACACTGCAAATTACATGCATGTGTTTCTTTGATTTCACCACAATAAAAACAATGTTCTTTTTAGTTAACTTCATGTGCACATAACCTTATAGACCACAGAAGGGTTGATAATCGCTTGGGCAGCAACTTGGGGAGAGTAATTGTTCCATGTTTAAGGTATTTACAGAGGGTTATTTCTTCCAAGGATGACACTGTGGCCTCAGGTAAGCAAACAACTTCTTTACTTTGAGGTACAGGTAGAGGTTATCAGGTACAGGTCACAGGTAAGTACATTGGGTTAGAAAGAACACCGAGACATCAACCAGCACCCTCTCATCCAGCGAGCTCACTTCCAACTGAGATTCACGGAACACTAAATGGACAAACACTCACTCAGCTTTCTGCATCCAGCATTCCACAGGCATCCACAGGAATTCTGCAGCTTACATGCTAACAGCGCAGACACCAGGAAAGAAGCAGGTTACAACACACCTCCCTTGGTCTAGATGTCTTAATTACATACCTGCTAACTCACAATAATTTGGAGTTTGTCACTTCACATGGCCTAATGTCACACTCCCAAAAATATCGATGCCTTGAGTAGTCTTCAAAATGAGCAGCATCCCAGCAACATTTATAACCTGAAAATGAATGTTCACCTGACTGATTTTAATGTCTACATCCTCCTTGGAGACTCAACAGTTTGAAACGAAAGGTAATTTGACCTATATTTAAAGAGTTTATACATGTAAATGTATGGATTTACCAAACATTTTTAAAGGTTAGGACATATCTTCCAGTTTCTTCAGTATTGGTTGATCACTGTAGTCCTCTACACTGCAAACGAGTATAGTGGTTCCTTTAATCTCTGTTAAAATTGTGTTCCTTTAGGAAAGTAAGAATGCTTCATTGTAAAATTTTAAAATAAGACAGTTTACAATGTTATTACATTTAAATAATGTATTTTTAATTACTTTGTTTTCTGAGAAAACAACATAATTGCAGCCCCTAAAACCTACTCTTGTAGTCCCTTACAATGTCTATTAGGAGCACAGAATCCAGCGCAGAACCTACCATGTCCCCCTGGCCTCCCACCATTTTATTTATTTTATTTTTTGTTTATTGCATTTGGATGTACGCCCAAACCCTTGGGTATCACGGCGTGATTACATATATCTTCGTTAGCAAATCAGGGTTACATACATTTAAAATTACAGCAGAATACATATCTTCGTTCTCAGGTCTGGGTTACATACATTTTTAGGTTGCAACAGTATAACAGGCATATAACGGTATAGTCTATCATATGACCTAGCAATGATCTAGTGTTGCTTGGGATTTACAGTCTAGGGGTAAAGAGTATTTAAAGAGTATTAGTACTTGTTGAACAACCAGGTTTTGAGTTGTTTTTTGGACTTAGGTAGCAAGGTTCCGTTGGTTAGATGGGGTTGGAGAGAATTCCAGATGTGGGGGGCTGCAATGGTGAAGCTGGTATTGCCTGCTCTTGTGGTGGCAAAGCGTGGTATGTGCAGTTGGATATTTGCATTGGATCTGAGAGATCTTGGTATGGCTCAGCGTGCAATGCAGTTGTTGAGGTAGGTTGGGGCAGTGTCAGATAGACATTTGTGCATGATGGTGAGTGTTTTATGGAGGACTCTGTACTGTACTGGGAGCCAGTGTGCCTCTCTTCTGTGTTGTGAGATGTGTTCACTTCTCTTAATGCTCAAGGCTGCTCTAAGGGCTTTGTTTTGTAGGAGTTGGAGTTTAGTTAGATTTCTTTTGGAGGTACATAACAGTAAAATGTTACAATATTCTATTTTTGTTAAGATGAGGGCTCTAGCAAGTGTCAAGCAGTTGACAGATGATAGGAGAGGCCTGCTAAGTGTGATGAGTTTGGCGGTATAGGCTGTTGAGGAAGCAAGGGCGCTAATGGGATTGTTCATGGTGATATTCGAGTCAAGGTACAAACCCAGTGTTTTGACTTTTTGGGAGATGTTAATGGGTGTGCCATCAATCATTATGGTGGTGTAGTCTGGGTGGAGTTTACTGAGTTTATTTGGGGAGCCAACTATGAGAATCTCAGTTTTGTCTCCATTAAGACAGAGGCTGTTATGCGCCATCCAGATTTGGATGTGTGAGTAGATTGTGTTAATGGTGGTCGTTTCTTGGTCCAGTTTATGTGTGATGGAAATGAGGATCTGTGTGTCGTCAGCAAAGTTTGTGTAGATTACTCCTTTGGCATCTAGTGCTGCGAAGAGTAACTTAGTGTAGACATTGTAGAGGGTGGTGAAGAGGCAGGATCCTTGTGGAACACCTAGTGGTACTGGGATGGGATCTGCTGCAACTTCCCCTATAGAAACTCTGGAGGTGCGGTCAGAGAGGAAGGATTTTGTCCAAGTGGTGGCCTTGTGTGAGAAGTGGAAGTTAGTGGATAGGGTTTGGCAAAGTTCGTCATGGTTGACTAGGTCAAAAGCTGCTGACAGTTCTAGGAGTAGGAGGATACACAGTTTGCCGGAGTCCCTGATGGCATCCATCTGGTTTTTGAAGTCTAGTAGGGCAGTCTCTGTATTGTGATTGGTGTGGAAACCCGATTGTCTTTCCCCTAGTAGGTGATTCTGTTCAAGATGGTGTTGTACTTGGGTATAGGCTATTTTGTTGATGATTTTTAGGAGGAATGCTACTGTAGTTATAGGCCTGTAGTTGGTAGGGACTGTAGGGTCTAGTGAAGGTTTTTTGAGTAATGGTGTGACCCAGGCTGCCTTAATTGAGGCTGGTATTTTGCTGGAGATGAATGATTCATTCACGAAATTGATGATGGTGGGTGATAGTATGTTGGCGAAGTCTTTGACTACTTTGGCTGGGGTGCTGTTGCCTTTGCAGTTCGAGGGATTGAGGGACGCTATTGTTTTAAGGACTTGATCAGTGGTGACTTGTGTGAAGTAGAATTCCGGTACATCAGGGAAGGTGGTGGTGGTGGTCAAAGGGTGGGGGGGGCGTGGTGGTAAGGTCTGGTAGGTTTTTTTGTGCAGCTATTTTGTTTTGGAGTGTGGTCACTTTGAGGGATAGATAGGGCATCCTGAATGGTGGTGCACCAGGCTTTGCTCGGAACTATGGGGTTGGTTAGGAGAATGGGTGTTTCTAGTTCTCTGATGATAGTTAATAATCTTTGGCATTGGAGGCTGCAGCTGCTATGCGGTCGTTGAGTGATTCCGCTTTGTGGGAGAGTACACTGAGTTTGTAGGCTTTGGCTAGTTTTTGTAGTTTGATTTGTAGGTCTGGTGAGTTATTTGTTCTAGTTAGATGTTCTAATGCTGTTTCTTCTCTTCTGAGTTCTATGAGTTCATTATTAAACTAGGGGGCTCTGCATTTAGCTTTGGGCACTTTGGCTTTGAGCAGTGCTACTTCATCAACCGCTAATTTTAGTCATTGGTGATAGTGCTTTGCAATATTATCTGGGCTGGTATTGGTCTGGGGTGTGGCGTTGAGTAGATTGTTGAGTACTGGGTTTAAATTGTCTGGTGTGAGCTTACTAATATTTCTGACCTTTATGGGTGGTAGTTTGCAACTTAAGGTTTTATGGTCAGTATCTAGGTTTATTGTGAATTTAATTAGGTAGTGGTCAGTCCAGTGTAGTTGGAGGACGTCTGTTATAGTTACTGTGACATTAAGGGTGAGTATTCAGTCTAGGATTCTTCCTTTGGAGTAAGTGGGGGTGTTAACTATTTGGGAGAATTGCATCTCCTGGAATGCCTTTTTGCAGGCTGCAGCTTTGCTGTCTGCAGGGTCCTCATAACCTAGGTTGAAATCTCCTAGGATGATGTATTTAGTTTTAGGTTTGAGTAGTGGAATGATTAGAAGTGGTAGGTCTAGTTCTGGCTTGCTTGGGGCGCTGGGTGTTCTGTAGACTATTAGGAAATTAATGGTTTCTTGATGGTTGATGGCTAGTTTGAGGGAAAGAATTTCATAACCACTGAGTGCTTCTATTTTACATTCCCTAAAAAGTAGTGTGGTTTTGTGGATGATGGCTACTCCACACCTATAGTGTCAGTGCGGTCTGCTCTGAGGAGGGTGTAGTCCGTTGGGACGGCTAATGTGATCTGAGGACCTGATGCAGCATGTAGCCAGGTTTCCGTGAGCACCAGGAAATCTAGTTTGAACTCTAGTATGGAGTTGTGTATTTCAATTGCATGAGCTCCAAGGGATTTTACATATAGTAGGGCTCCTAGTAGGGGTAGTCTAGTGTTGATGGTGATGGGGGGTTGGATCAAGTGGACTTGGGGACTGGATATTTTGCGGTTTTGCGTGGAAACAGTAGTTTCCAGGGTTTTGTTCATTATGGGTGTCATAGTGGTAGTGGGATTGTGTGGGGGAGAGGGTTGTTGATGGGGACGTGCTGGAGGTGGGTGTGTCCTGAGAGTCTGGAGATTTTTTGGGATATAGTAGTGGATCTTGTTTGGGTGATAGTGTGTGTGGTTCTTGATGCTAATCATGTGTGTCGGGTGGTGCCTAGAATGGGTCGAGTTTTGTCAGAGGTTTGGTGTGTGGTTGGAAAAGCTGGTTGTTTGGGGAGGGGGCAGGGCAGAGGGTGATGTCTGGGGCAAAGAAGCCAGGCCAGGCCTGTCTTGTAAGATATGTAAGTGCCTTTAGTGCAGCTTGTGTTGTGAAGAGGGGGTATGTGTTTGGAATACACAACTGTTGGTGACAGGTTTAGGAGTGGGGGTGTTGGTGGGCATGATTTGATGGGAGGTGGTTCTGATAAGGAGGGGGATAAGAAAGCTGAGGCTGGTGAGGATGCTATAGCTGAGGGCTGTGGCTTTCCTAGGTGTGTGGCTATCTCTATTGTGTGGTGGTATGGGTGTCTGGGGGTGGTGGTTGCCCGTGTGGGGTGCTGCGTGAGTTTGCATTTAGGCATACATAATGTGGAGCTACTACTGGTGATGGCCCTGCACAGCGTCGGTGATCCTGTGCTAGAGGCTGGTGTGGGGACACAATGGAGTGTTGTCAGGGTATCGGATTGTGAGTGGCGGAGCAGGCCTAATGTTAGCTAATACTTTGGGAATGGGGGCCACTTTGCAAGCTATGGGATCATTACTAATGTAATCATCAGACAATGCGGTTATGTGTACATTAGACAGTTGCATTGAGTTTAGCACAATGTGGAATCAACATCAATAACAATATCAAGACCTAATCAGCATCAATGATAAGACAGGCTGTGGGGGTGACCATGAGTCAGGGTGGATGAGCTGGTCTGAAACTCATTTTGCCTAGGTGTGGCGAGTCATTATTGCATAACCAAGCTAAAAGGTACAATCCTGTGTCTTGTTGGAGGCAATCTGAGAATGGGTTCCTCCGTACAACACTGTTACACTATGATATGCAGTTACAAGAAATTAGACATAGCACCCTCGTATGATGGTGACATTACTGCAGGACACAGGCAATGACAATGCGTGTCGCCCAAAACCAGGCTAGGCCACTCCTTGAGGGATTTCTCTGTCACTGACTTTATCTTTCTACTTTTAAGCTTTAAAAAATCACAGCAACCCTCTTCAAGATTTCTGGGTATGTTCTCTTGTTGCAGTGTTGTCAGAAACAGATAAGTTGACTATAGCAAACACGGTTCTGGCGACTCACCCAAAGAGAGACAGAGACAAAGGGCCAGATTCACAGAAGCATTTTACAATGGTGCAATCCCATAGGAAAACATTCTGTGAATCAGGACAAACGAGTGAGACAGAGAGAGAGAAACAAGTGATTGATTCACATATGGCATGTCAGGTACAGCTCATTGAATATATAACTGATTACAAACACTAGGATTTGAAAGTACAAGTAGAAAAGACAAATTCATGTAGAAATCCCAATTGTAATTTGAGAATAAAAAAGTATGTCTTTAAAATATGTTTACTTAAAACTTCTAGCAGAAATGTCTGCCGCAAATTAGAAATCATTATGTGTTTTTAAAAGACTAAATGCACATTAGTTACATATGAAAAGCTGTTCAGAGTTTTGACATTGTTATGCGGTGACCACTGGTATTCTGATTTAGACTGCTCAATGTAGTATTGAGGAGGAATGATGGACATTACACGGGTATGATTATAAGTAAATGTTATATTTAATATTTACATAAATATGTAGTAGTAATGAATGGGGAAAGGAGGAGGGAGACTGCTCAAGCCAGCAGCAACTCGGTAACCGTTGTCTTTCAACTCGAGTTCTTAATTCCAGAACACTGAACAAAGCCAGTGTTTACTCCACCAATGAAATGTGACATGTGGAACCATGTCATAGTCAGGCAGGTCTCTCTCCCGCCAGGCGAGCTTCCTTTCATGTAGCTGGGATGCTACACTCAAGAAGCAGGCAGTGTGACATCACAACTGAAATGAAATAACTGATTACAGATCAGTAGTGATGTCATGTTCTTATTACAGGTCAGTAGCAATGTCCCAAAAGCCTGTATCAAGACACATATGTACAGGCTTTCTTACTGGTAGTGCAGACGGCCATGCACTATAATGCTATATTGTACAGAGATTTAAAATGAAAATAATTGCCTACTGCATCATATTTTTATTTACAAAAAGCTAATTAATTACATGGTATGCTCTTACCTGGTGGCACAATCTTTGGAGTAGTACTTAAGTGTGGAATTGGAAAATCCCATGCCATGATGACCATTGAGGAGTGTCCACTGTTTGATCAGAAACACATGTTTGAGTCACTGGATGGATTAGTGAATACATTGATGGGCTTTGTGGTACATCCTAATAATCATGATATGATATGATAAGATATGATATGATATGGCATTTATAACGTGCCGATACACAAGTGTTTCAAGGCGCGATGTTTTGGGATGTATAAAGGATGTCAAGCACTTCATAATAGTCAATGCGAACGGTGTCCAAGAAATTATCCCTGTTACTTCTAACCTTCTAACCAAAAACATTACTAATCAGGAGGACGTTGATTTATGCCATTGCCCTAACGTGTATTTCAAAATTATTGTCACTTAGTTAACTTTTCTATATTTTGATTAAGAAGTACCACTTTATATTTTATTTCTATATATTGCACAAATGATTCCTGTTCATGGATTGTGGTTTGTGGCAGATAGATAACTGCTAGTTTATTTATTTATGGGTGTTTGAGAAGGTGCCAACTAGGAATGTAGCCACTTCGTAGTGCCCCAAAAGGAAGGAAGGTGATCGGGGAAAGGAGGGACCTGATCACGTAGGTGCAACGTTATGTGAGTGGAGTGCAAATACATTTAAATCCTGGTATGTTAAGGGACAAGTGGAAATAGCACAAATAAATATATATTTGGTGCTAGCCAAATTAATCATTACCAAATAATCAGTTGTCTGAATGAGAGAGTACGAAGACTCTTGTCACCTCCACTTCAGTTGACAAGCCAACGTTCAGGATGCTTTTAGTCATATGTAGATACAAGTGTCATTTCTTAGTGAGGTATTCTACCTATATATTTGTTGCCAATTAAATAAGAGAGTTTGGAAAATGCAGGTAGCACGAGATATCAACAGGAAGGAAGGAAGGACATACGTGCAAATACAATTTATCTATTTTGGAATCATTTAGGTTGAAGCTGTTCTCAATCTTGTGTAACTGATGTGTGAAAGATAGAGCAATATATGAAGGTCTGTGGAACCTTCATCAGCATGGAAAGTTAAGGAGAATGTTGTCAGCAGCTGTCTTCATGTATACATTGAAGAGCCACAGAGAGAGGATAGAATCGTGGGGGACTCCACAACTGAAAACATTTGGATTAGAAAAACAGAGACAAAACTGACTTGCAAGTTGTCTTTCCTTGATGAGAGCACGAAAATGAATCGAGCCATTGATGCTGAAAAGACTCTCAGGGAAATCAGTATAATAGCAATTTTACATGAATATTGTTACTCGCTTAACTTTATTCTTAAATTTTTTCAGGCAGCTTCCAAAATCTCACTTGTTTTGGTCATATACTTAGCCGAGTTCCTTTGTAGTGTTGGGGTCCGTGAATGATGCCATGAGACAGGAAGGACGCGGGAGCCTGCGGGCAGTAGAATTAGGTTCTTTATTTAAGCAACATGTTAACTGCTGTAGGTAAAAGGGGAGAGCCAAGAAACAAGCATGCTTCACTCTGCATCTCCCATCCTGAAGTCACCAACGGACAACCCTGCAACTCCCAGTGATACACCATTCTAGATTGCTACGGTATTCCACGGCTCTCATGACCTAGTGTCATGCAAGGCTAATACCACAGGAAATCAGTATAATAGCATTTTTAAGTCAGTATTGATACTCGCTTAACTTTATTCTTAAATTCGTTCATGCAGATGCCAAAATCCTACTTGTTTTGATCACATACGTAGCCGGGTTCCAAACAGACAGGACAGATAACGTGCGTTCTTTCTCAGAACCAAAAAAGGGCTATCAAAGACTTAATTACCAAAAATAGAGACATTCAGTGAAAACAATTATTTGAATGCACATTATGTTGAACACAAAACCTAAAATTAAACACTGACATTCTCAAGCATAACTCAACCCCCTCCTCCCCACCACATTTACCAGTCACGGTATTAAATATGACTTCACAAGTAAGATTGCAAATTATATCATTGATGAAATTACTAATGACATTACACACTAATGGAAACAGTATCCATTGTACCAAATCGGCATACACTGTATGGAGCATTGAGAGTACTGTTTAAAGTACAGTGTTTATGTATATGTATGCAGCACATTGTTTAGGCCACTACTGTCCACTCTTTATGGCTCATAGACCCGAGGAAAGAACAATGGGCCAGCCTGCATGCCTTTTTATTTTTGATTAATGTAGAGCCAATGGACAGGCTAGTGGAAGTGTAGCTTCGTTGCATGTTTCGTTTCCTGTTTTGTGATGTAACAAGTCACTTCTTCAGGATTTCTTGTTTTATCATTTAAAGAGTTGGTACTCTGATCCATGTGCTCTCATGTGCATACTTGACTTAATTGCACAAATACTCTAATCATGGTATTCTGTGATTGCTGACTGCTTCCTTGGGACCCTGTATCTATGTGCCATCATTGGGAACATGGAAAACGCCACTCAAAAGTCTACACCATACTGCTCATAGGTTGTTTGGTGTAGCCATGTATTTGAGAATTATTCCGCTATATTAGGTAAAGTCCTTGGCCCTTTACTGTATGTACTGCACATTGAAGATGGTGTAAAGGTGTACATGAAATGAAATATCCAGAGGCATGACCTCTAGAATTGCATGTTGTCACTGCCTGTGATCCAGGTTCTATGGCCATGGAGTGTGTGAAATTCTCCTGCCACCACTTTGTATGCATGTCGATATGGGATTTAGAAAGTTTGAACCAAGCTGGGAAGCAGTGGTGTGCTCCGCAGAGAGTGCATTCCTGAGTGGTAACAGGGAAAGTGTTGCAGGGTAGCAGATGAGTATAGGGATGAGGGCAGCTCCATAGTGACAGAAGGGTCTTCAGACATGTCCTGAAGTGTAGTATGAAGTGAGCCATTCTTATCAGCACTGGTAACTTGTTCCATCGACAGGGTGCATAGCAGGAAAAGTGGTGTTTCCTGCTGTGTTTTTCCCTACTGAAGTTCTTTGTTTCCAGCCTGGCACTGTTGCAGCATCTGATGAAGGTGACTTTCTCGCTCGGTAGAGTTCCAGGTAAAGAGGTAATGCAGGCTGTCTTGTACATGATGCATGCTTCAAGGGGACGGCAGTAGAATTCCTTTAGGATGGGGTGATGTGTTTGAATCATCCTGTGTAGAGGCAGGCTGTAGTGTGTTGGACAGCTTCTATCGGTGTTAAGGTGGCATTGGAGATGTCTATGAAAAGGGTCTTACCACCATCCTGGTTGGAGATGACTAGGGCTTGGAGAATTGTTGTGAATTTCCCTGAGTAGACTATATGGTGAAAAGACTTAGGGTTTCTTCAAAGTCTACATGTCATACTCTTCCCTTAAATATCCATAGGTTCAGGGATCGTTGTTGGCAGTTATGTAAGGATATACTTAAAAACAATCTCTTCATCAAAGTTCTCCCTGGGGCATTCAATACATTAAGAGTATTGAGTCCAGTGAACTTCTCTAACGCATTAACAGGTGGCCAAACTGTGTGACAACTACATCTGAGGCATACTCCATACAACAGATTTTCATTTACTACACTATGTACCCAGTTGACAAGACCTCAGTATATACACACACTGAGTTTTTATACAACACACTGAACCACACTATAATGTTTACATCAGTGTTTGCACATCTGTGTTATCACGAAAGATGTCATCTGAATTGTCAATTCCGGTGCTTGGTGACGATGATTTATAGGTCATAACTGGCATATTTCACAGTTTTCTCAGCTGTGTGTTGCAACCATAACACCTTTTTTACTAGTATGAAGTGATGTAGTGTTACTTGGCATTTTCCATACGAAAACTAGAAACATCTTAATCTGAAACATCTTAAAAGATCCCTGAAAGTTTAACACATCCTTTAATAAACATGTCCATCCATATGCAAGCACACATGGAAATATGGTGACCTTACATGCTGTTGTAATGTAATAAAACAATTTGCAGAAGAATATCTTTGTTTTTGCTTTGGGTTTTCAATAGACCGAAAACTCAACTGCTAAGCCAGGAAGCTTGATGGTGGTTTCTGGTCAAACAATACTGTAGTACTGTATTGGTGTGTGTTAAAAATGAAGATACAGTTGCAGTGAAAACACCATGAAGGGTCACCATATTTCCATCAAAGAGTCCTTGGTAACACTATTGTAAGGAGAAAGGCAACCCAAAACCTGAACAGTAAAAATAATCCAAAAGGCAAAATAATCACTGGAGCTCTTTGCAATTGAAAATAAGATGTATTACATTGAAAAAGGTCTCAGAAGGTCTCATAGAACCAAACTGACATGCAGCACATCACTTCCCAAGAAGTTACAGGGTATATAGCAGAAAATCAAAAAATCTGAATACATAGGTTACAATGTTATCCCATTACCCTCATTGGCTACCATCTATGGAACATGCTAATATCCCCCTATGGATCCTGAACCGATGGGCCACAGCTTATCTAAACCCATTCCCTTAGACACATGACTCACTACATCATCACTATTAGCTCCAGGCAATGGATTGGTTGTTTGAAGATATGGACACATTATTACATCGCAAACATCATGTAAAATGCACCTCTCCGATCCAGACTTGTTCAACTGGCAGGCCAACTCTGCTTTGATAAGACAATAGGCCTTTTTATTATACCAGACAAAGCAGCACACACAATGCACCCCCAAACTTGTACTAAATATATTGGCATCACCTCTGCTCCTCCTATCCAAAATCACAGAATGTTCCAGACATGGCTCCCCTTTATCTCCTTCAAACCCCCGGTGCCGAATAATGATATGACCAGGGTACCACTCTTGAGTCTGAATTTCAGGGATTTATTTGTTTTTGATTCTTTGTGTGCTTGTAATTCAAATGTGATGACCGCTCTTGGGTGAGTGAGTAGTGCTCTAAATCTTCACCTTGCCCATTGGCATCACACACCCTTATGTCCTGTTCTCATGAATTTGTGCTTCAAAGTGTGCATCCCTTCCTGCTCTCCCCACACTAAGAATTCCATTCCCAACACATTCAGGCCCTGTAGCTGGATAAAATGAGTGCTTATCTTTGCACTGCTGATGCCTCTGACCTCAACTTCTCTCTTGTGGAACAGAAAAGGGATCCGTTTTTGGAACTGGGCTAAATAGAGCCATAGCTCCACATCAGAGCTTGTGTTCTGTTCTGTTTATCATGCACTATGCCTTAACATCCAATATGGTGACACTTCTTTTATGTTAACATGCTGACCTCACTTCCACCACAATAACTTTCTGACTCCATCTTCTACCTGTTTCAGCTCTTTCTGCACACCTCACTAAAAACATAACTTTAGATGCAACAACTACACAAATGGCCTATATAATACTGCCATATCTATAACCTCTGCAAACGCAGCATTAATATGTGTGTTGCTCCTACTGTGTTGCTATATGTGGGTATCTAATAGGTGTCAAAACTAACTACAAGTGATATGTGCACCTTCTGCCATGCCAACCTCACCCTGTTCACATGATGAAATGTGCTAATAGGTTTTTTTCTCAGCCTGAATGTTTAGCCTGGCTGGGATGCTGTATGTGCATCCCAATACTATGCCCTACTCTTTTTACCAGTATGACTTTCAGCGGCAGGATATTCTTTCAGGGTTTTACGCAGCAGTGTAGGAAAGTATTAACACATTCACACACCTCACCTTTTCAGTGAACAGAAAGAATGCTGAAGATAGGTTACAGCTAGGTTGTGGAATTTGAGACTGCTCACAATGTGTATGCTATAGGCACCTTTCTAGAGAAGAAGTGCATTGAGAAACTGTGTACTTCATTTTCCATTTGTGAGCTTGTGTTTCTGTGCCCTGGTGTTGTTGATGAGTCCAAAATTCTGGGCTGCACGTGTTCTTGCCAGGGCCATTTGAAGACCCTAATGCTTGGCTGTCTTACTGAAGGGGTTACCTGAATGTGCATATGTGGGGTATCAACTAGTTTCTTGTACTACTAATTGCAACACAGAGCTTGTGGGTCAACAATGCAGCTTTGGCAAGATTTTATCCCCTACCTCTTGATCTAGGATTCTTTTTTGTAATTTGGCCTTTAAAGATAAAAGTGGAATACTGATAGCAGATATTTGTTTGTGGGCCGAAAGAAGTGGTGAATGTATTTTCAAAGTGTCTTATTAGCTCGGATTCTAATGCTGTGTTTTTGGTATATATTATTCGTAAACATTTTAAAAAGATATTGGCTGGTTTATTATGGATTTGTCTGCATGAAAGAGGGAATGGTATTGTCACCAACAGCTGATTGATAGTTTATTTGTATAGCACATATACACGTGTTTCAAAGCGCTTCAAGGCAAGGGAGAGAGCAAGGGAAAATACAATGTAAATATAATGACATTCTTGCAATGCCTTTAACATTAAGAATGTGAAAATTAACTATCGTTCTAGGCCTGGCGACATTTCAGATAGCACAAGAGCTAAGACAAAGATACGGAGGGGAAGGTGAGGGGGGTAGGAGATGAGAACAGATAGCAACTATTGTACTAGGCCTGATGAAATTTCTGGTAGAGCCGGAGATTGACAAGAGGTGCGAAGCGGGAGGAGGAGGGAGGAGTAGAGGAACAAAACAAGCGACTATCGTACAACACCTGACGACATGTCAGGTAGTGCCAGAGGGGGGGGGGACAAACTAAGGCGGAGGGGGAGGAAAACACACAAGCTACTATCGTACTAGCTATGACGACAATTCGGATAGAGTAAGTGCAAAGAATATAGTAAAGGAAGGGGGAGAGGCAAAAAGATAGGGAGAGGAAGAGAAGACTGAGAAGCGGTGAATGTGGTGAAAGAGAATAAGAGGCAAGCCGGCAGAATACCGGTTATAAGTGTTATAAGGCGGAAAAGTAAGTGGGGAGCACATCAAGTTGCAGAGGTAAATACTGAACACATAATGTTACAGGAGCGTGATGTTAAAGGAAGTCCAGCATGAGAATGCAGAGATTCTAGATGGGTGGACCAACTTGAGTCAAATAAGTCCCAAAGAAGTCAAATGAAGGTGTCAGCAACAATGGCGGTGATATGTCACCAAAATGTGTCTATACAAACTCCCACAATGGGCAGGGAGGGTTTGATTAGTGTAATTGGGGATAGCAAGAGAGAGCTACTAAGGGGGGGTGGACAGCAGATGAAAGGATTCAAACATACACGCATTAAATTCATACAACAGGGACGAGAACAAAATACAACAGGCAGGCAAACAGGCATCACATGCAGACTGAATGGGGGGCTGTGCAAATGGCACAGCAAGTTTGCATAACACAGCCAGATTTGAAACTAAGCTAAATGCATAAAACACAGCCAGATTTGAAACACAGCTAAATGCATAGAACACAGCCAGATTTCAAATTAAGCTAAATACATAAAACACAGCCAGATTTGAAACTAAGATAAATGCATAAAACTAAGCCAGCTTTCAAACTAAGTTAAATGCATAAAACACAGCCAGATTTGAAACTAAGCTAAATGAATAATACACAGCCAGATTTGAAACTAAGATAAATGCATAAAACACAGCCAGATTTGAAACTATGCTAAATGCATAAAACATAGCTTGATTTGAAACTAAGCTTAATGCATACAACACAGCCAGATTTGAAACTAAGCTAAATGCATAAAACACAGCCAGATTTCAAATAGCAACCAGAATCAGATGCTAGCGTTGGGTGCAAAAACAAATGGAACCAGGAGTGCAAACATTGGAGATAAGCAGATAAGAACACAAAGTGAAAAGAGGGTAAAAGCATGTCCAGAAAGAGGGGACTAACCCATAGTTATGAATGACATGGAAGTCCAGATTTTGTAGAAAAATGAGGTAGCAGCATCAAGCATCAAGGAGGTTCAGATGCTGGGATGCAAGAAAATACCTCAAGCAGCGTTCTGGTAGCGGACAAGGAACAGACAAGGGCCTTCAGTGTGGGCCTTAGGTGAATAGATTGGCTCCCGCCTGCCGGTTGCTGTGATAGACAAGCCAAGTGCAACTATTTGGTGGGGGAGTAGGGCCAGGCCAGGCAACAAAGTCAAGTGAAAAGGAAACCGGCCATGTTGCAAGGCCACAAACAATGAAGCATATACAGTGAGGTACCTAGGATACAGGCACAAATGTTGTAAAACAGCTGAAAAGGTGAACCACCAGTTGTCTGGCATGCTAAATTCTGGCAGGAATGATAATGTTAAGCCTCAGTGAATCCCACCTTCGTCTTATTGTTGATCTTTGCAAATGGCTGTAACAAAACATTTAAAAAGTGCTCATTAGTGGTCACTTAGACTGTGTGATGGATATCATGTATAATCCTTTAATGTGGCAGTGTTGTGTATTTGTGTGTATCACGTTAAAGTCACGCATTATTCTCATGGTTGGCCTAGTAGGTTCAGTCGGGGTCAGACATATCATCCTTTGTTTGTTGAGTGGCACATTATGGTGCCCTTGAAGCACATTGCCTGCACTGTAGGAACATTCTATAGGCAAGATACTCCTGTTGGCCACAGAGTGGAATGTGGACATATTAATATATTTCATCCATAAACAGCCAATTCATTGATACACATTGCCTCTATTTTACCCTCAAAATATCCCTGAGTTGCCCCCAATAAAGGCGTACAAGGGCATGTCCATTTCCTTCAACAATATGCACAAATAATTATTCAGTGGTTCTCATGCTTGCACAAATAGTACCTGTCTGTAATAGGCATGGGCATCCTGGGCTCAAAATTAGTTCTCATGCACCCATTTACTCGTAATTGGCAGAGCGTTGGTGGACCAGAGGTTGCAACACTCACCTGGAAAGTATGCAGCCACAGGAGCTGTGGCTATGAGCTCCACCAGTGGTCTCATATTTGTAATTCCCCTGATTAATAAGTATACTCTTTCAGCACTATAAAGAACAACTTTTTCATCACTTCCACGAGGTTTGTTTGGGAGAGGATTGGCCAAGAGATGTCTTTTATTTCTAGGACTTTGAGTTCTGCATATTATATGTATACTAGCAAAAAGTACCTGTTCTCCGAACGGGTTCCATGGATAGACATGACAACACTCTCATCAATTGTTGAAAATTGAGAATCCTGTAAGTCACTGTTCCTATTCACTTATCACTTGATGTGCTTTGCACTGTGGAGTAAACTGCACTGAGAATGGATGTCTGTGGCTGGCTGACATACCCTGGTGCAGACTTTGGGGACAGCAAGAGTTGGTGTGCTGCTACATACTGGACCTACTGTGCTCTCTCTCCACCTGTTGCCTCACCCTGTTATGGTGTGGTTTGTTGGGGTGCATTGTGGTGCTAATGTCCCAGAAACCGTGCATTCTAGAGTTGAGGAACGGTCCTTCTATGACCACATTGACATTTTTCCAATTTCAGGCAACCGTCTCATGAGTGAAGGTGCTGAAATCCAGGGAAAGGGGTGGGGTGTCCAATGGTTATGTAGCCAGTAATGTCCGGTGGGTTCTAAAAGGTAACTATGCAAAATTTGGTGCAGATTGGAAAAACAGTGTGGAATTTTATAAGGAACACCTGTTCGGCAAACTACAAACCCAGCCACAAACCCACGCATTTTCAATTTTATAAATATAGATATGTATGTCATTTTTTTTTAATAATCTGTTTTATGTTATATTGAGGTGTCTGTATAACAGTCTTTGTTTTTGTTTCTGGATGAGCACCTCCAGAATGCAATGGATCATATTGACATGTATGTGACTGTATGTGGTGAAGTGACTGGTGGTCTCATCAATGTATTTCAGTCTTCACTTCCACCACCTTGTCAAAAGTGCTAACCAGCAATAGCATGTTTTAGAGCATGTCCTTCTATCCCTTTCCCAGAGCAACACTCAAGGGTGCTTTCACTTTGCGGGCAACCCAAAAATACAGGAATGGCTGCACAGAAAGGTGTTCATATATGTCTTAGTCCTTCAGCCTTACGGGGACTTCGAGAGGCGAGTGCAAGAAAAATATTCAAACATTCTAGGAAAATAGAATTTATAGTCATTGTAGAGATTCATATCTACCAGTGAAAAGGTGTTCATTTTTATAGCTCACCTTTTAAACAGTTTCAGAGTACTTAACATGTAATAGCATGACATGGTGAAGCATTTATCACCATAAATCTCAACATGTGTGTTGGTCCAATGCGAGAAGAAGCCCTGCCAACTGACTCACATTAATCATTAATCAAGGCCTCACAAAGAGTTGTTTATTCAACCCTTGTGCTGACCACGATTCTCCAAGTTGAATTAAAGGAAAAGTCAAACCATGTGCATTTCCCTTGGTTTTAAAAGCACTTATTTGACTTTGTCCCTATATGCAAAAGTTAATATTAGGTATAATGCTGGTACTAAAAGACTGAGCAATATTAAACCTAATGTGTTCTGTATATCACAAAGTCCTCATTGTTTTAACATCATTGGCTATGATTTTTAATAATTATTATAATTAGAAAAACTCATAATTGTATGAAGCAAAATACCAAATAGGTATGTTGCTTATCCAACCATGCATGAGAAAGTGCAAATTACAATAATATTGGTTTCATTGAGTTTGCATATTGCTGTCATACATTTTGGGGGGAAAAGAAATTGCTGTCGAGGGTATTTGGATTCGGTTTTGCCCTCGACCTTTTCTGAACACAAATATTGATATTATAATCACAAAATGATGGTGTGTATTTGATAGGGGTGTCTACCTATGAGAAAGGCCATTGGAAGAACTTGCCAATCACATAGTGTTACATAATGATGACAATGAGTGTACATTTTGGACTCTTTAAAAGTAGTATGAACACATTCTGATACTGGGAGGAGCTGCTGGGCTACCACCTGCTCCTAATGGATGGATTAAAGAACAAGACCAATGTAAGGGCTGCAGAAGGATGATTCCTGTCCACAAGAAAACCCTGCAAAAGGGAACAGGATTATGACTGAGAATCCCCTGGGAACACATGAGGGTTTTACCTGGCTTCATACCTTTAAAACTAATCAAAAGTAAGTATGAGATTTCCCCACAATATGCGATATATGCTCCGTATAACTGTTTTCCTACTTACTCCTGAAAATGATGCCAGTACAATTGCTCATTGCTATCAGGGTCCTAAGTGCTGTTATGTAGGTGTCAAAGGACTCATCCAGTCTTTGCGCTCTAGAAAATAAGTAATACCTCTCCAGTATTATGTTCAACTTCTTTGCAAACTGCTTGCTGCGCTTGGTCAGGGCAGTTTCCTAAGGACTCACAATGGCCTTGCCTTCTCCACTGACCTTGGTCACAATAATTTCCTCACCAGGAAGGTGTCTAAAGATGTACATGCCTTCCGTTCCCAGCCAATTGAGTAGTGCAACCTCCTTGATTGGCATAGTGGTTGCCACAAACTGCTTGAAGGCATACGTTAAATTAATCAATCCACAGTTCCCGGCTGGTTGGCGGTTCCCAGGGCTATACAGAAAACAGGGAAGTGGTTTTAAATGTCTGGTCTGCATTTCACTAGCAACAATAGCCCCTTTGCCAAAGTATCAAAGTTACCATCCAGTTACTTACAATAACTTGCTTGGGGTGCTGCCTTAATGATATGATATGCACCAGCAGATGGTGCAGCTTCTATGCAGTTCTTCTGCAGCGTCAGCAATGCTAATGTTCCACAGACAGGGAATGTCAAACTTCTGTCATCAATGCTGGTCCACTGCCCTGTGGGGTGTATGGTATGGTACAGTATTGTTTATTTGTAAAGTCCCTATACACAAAGCAAGTCTTTCAAAGCACTAAAGGAGGGAGGGAACAAGGGGGGGAAACACCAGTCATTCAGAGCCCTTGAATTTCTGAACGATGCAAGTCTGCACAGGCAGTGGGCATTCAACAAGTGCATAAAATGCAATTAACAGTGTACATAACAGCAAAAAGGTCTGACAACGATTCTGCAGTTTTTCCAAGTGTATTGAGGCATACTATGCAAGGAGGGGAGATAAGAAAAAAACAGATATACAATCTTTACGGCATGGTACATTCAGATTGTGCAAGTGCACAAATTGGTGCAAGAGATGGGAGTGGAGGGGGAACAAGTGTAGGGTGGGTTGGTGTTGGAGGGGGTTGAGGTGTGCCCAGTCAGTCAGAAGCTGGGGTAAGTGCTGAGAGATGAAACTTTCATGAGTCATTGACCGAGTGCAGAACGTGGATTTGAGTGCATGGCCCGGAGGCAAGTGTGGGAGACTGGCAAGGGTGCCTGGGACCTGTGTGACTCTGAGGTACACCAGACGGCCAGTCAGCAAGCTGAAGCAGGAGGAGAGAGAGAGGATAGAGCAGAGATAAAAGTTAGCAGGGGAGAGTGAGAGAGAAGGAGGAGGAGAAGAGGAATGTCATAAGAAGTTTCTAGAACTTAAGGAGATCAGGCACAAGATGGAGTGCGGCAGGGAGGCTATTTTTTGATAGAGGCCCCTGCAGAGGATAAAGATCTCCCTCTAAATCTCTGCTTGGAGAACTGGCTTACAGTGATATAAATACTGTCCCGACCCCTGATACACAGGGGACTGATGAGTTTGATTACTATGTTCCTGCAGACGGGGAGCTTCCTGACGTTGAGGTGCCCTCCAGGGATTCTCCACCAGACGAGATTGATTAATTTCATTCAATGATCCTACGGGTGGTGTATCTGTTAAACCTCCTGTCTGAGGTGAAGAAAAAGGAAGGTTTCCTTATCAAGCAGTGCAAGTCCTTAAAGAGGACTATTGTTTCAGTTCTCCTTCTGGATGACATTTGGGAGGATGACCTGTTGGTCATGAAGACCCCTAACATGACTCTGGCAAATAGGGATTGTTTGGAGAAGAAATACTGGTGGTAGACCAGAAAAGTAATGATACCTATAATATGTTGGCCAGAAGAAAATTGCATTATGTGACAAACATTGCAATCCAAGAATCCTCAATGTAACCAAATGGCGTCTATTTTGTGAAATGTCAGCCATTTGCTTTTTTCTTTTCTGTTAAACGCTTTGTAAATATATTCTATGTTTTAGACTCGCACACAGTGCAAGGCCACGGCTTGACCGCTGAAATACTAACGCAGACAGGAATGTCAAACTGTTCAGAAATACATTGTTTTTCTCTCTCACTAAATCCTTGAAGTCAAGCAGAAGCTGCATCTAATCAGTAGTCCAGGTGCCAGTTTGTCTTGCAAACACTGTTGTAAAAGGTAGTTAACATGAATTATATTCTCCTAGTGGTGCTCTTCTGCGGAGAATGGCATTCTCTGCTTCAGAACTATCTTAGCTCATGAGCCTTAACACACAGATAACGTAGTAAGGAATGTTTCTCTGCTAAGAACAGAATATCCTTATCGAGCCAGGGGTCTATGTTCCCCATAACTGAAAGCTGTCTCTGCTGCTTTTGCTAGAATAACTATGTTTAGACTGAATGTGGACTTGTCATAACGTGTCATAATTGTCAATCACTGAACCCTAGCCTGTATGACATGTATGAGGGCGGGTCGAATTGCCTCAACAAAAGATAATGGGCCTCATTCCGAGTATGGCGGTAAGGGATAGCGGCCACCGGTAACGAGACCGGTGGCGGTAATCCCTTACTCCGAACTCCGAGTTCCCTCTGTGCCCTCGCCCTTAACGCCTGCTTTGAGCAGGTGTTAAAGTCGAGGGCGCTAAGGGGCCTCCAAGCCAATAACGGTGACCGTAATGAACAGTCACTGTTATTTGCATCTTCCCCATTCCCATTGAGCCCTATGGGGGCTCATTTGGGAATGGGGAAGAGCCTTGGTGAATGGGGAATTACCGCCCCGCCAACCTTGGAATGGGGCGGTGATTCCGCCATCCACCAAGGCGCTGCCGGTCCGGGTACGGCATCAACCAAGGCGTTAATAGTGCCATTGGTTAGCGCCGTACTCGGAATGAGGCCCAATGTCTAAATGTATAGATATTGCTGTTTGGGTGCTGTTCGCTCTCGGATTTCACAGTGTTTGGGAACACACATCGTGAGGCGTTGAGACCCAGTCAGCCAACTGAAAAAACTTTGAAATAAACCAGACTTGTTTGGAAAACGAATCTCACATCTGATGTGTCATTATATTATGTGGTTATTGTGCCTTAGTTTCTGTATGCAGTCTTTATGGCCTAGCACCAGGACACAGCCCTGAAGTGCCGCAGATCTCAGCCATCACCGGACTCAGTGGTCTCTGCCGCAGCTAGAAAAAGTTCCTCTAACCCGTCTACTTTTATGGTTCCTCCTGATCAGGTGGGTAAGAAGCTGGATGCGACTGGGAAGCGCATCATCACGACAGCAGCGTCTACTATCAAGGCCGCCACCATTTTAGCCATTCTCTCAAAGTAGGACAGAGAGCTTTGGTACAAGTTGGGACCCATGCTCGACTTCCTCCCGGAGGGCAAGAAGCAGAGGCCTTGCATTGTTCCACGAGGGAAATGTAGCCTCTGACCATTTAATTACCATCGCCCTGGACATCACAGATTCAGGATTTCGGCAAATGGGCAATGGAGTGGTCCTCCGCTGCCACAGTTGACTCCAGGCCATCAATTTCAGCATGAATGAGCAGACAAAGGTCGTAGACATGCCGTTCGATGGTGACCGCCTTTTCGGGAAGGCGATCGACACCCTGCAGGCCATAAAAAAGGACACTCTCCAACAAAGGAGACCATCCTTTCTCTCCTCTAAGGGGAAAGTCTCGAGGTCCTCCAAAGGGTTCACCTCACCACATCACCAGCCCTCCTATTCATCCACCCAGGAGGAAGATAGTGTACGTTCCCAGGCCCACAGCATTGGCAACCAGCCCCATCACGCTCCAGCATCCAGAACGCAGATGCCAAATCAAGCCTGACCAAGTCCAGGGCCTGCGACCCACTTCTGGACCCCATTGGGAGGACAGTTATCACAATTTGTCGACCAGTGTCACATCATCTCCACAGACAAATGGGTGCTCAATATCCTTCAACAGGATCACTATGTGGAATTCCAGGAAAAATAGCCTTTTAATCCTCTGGAGTGTACTCAAGATACTTTCTGGTATAGGCCTGCGATGCCTCAACAAATTCCTCAAGTCCCAAAGATTCAGGATGGTCACGCTGCAGATGTGCTCGACCAACTGGAGGAAGTAGATTTCCTGACAATCCTCGACTTGCAGGCTGCTTGCTCTCACATCCCCATTCATCACAAATCCTAGCTGTTCCTGTGTTTTGTTATTCAGGGAAGATATTACCAGTTGAATTCTCTGCCGTTCGGCCTGAAGTCAGTCTCAAATTTTCACCAAGTGTTTGTCTCTGGTGATGGTGCACCTGCGTTGCAAGAGTTTTGATGTAAAGCAGCCTTGGTACGTTTTGCAGGTGAAACACTTAAGGTTTATTCTTAGTTACATCAAGATCTTACATTAGAGGACACCACTGGGTCCCATCACCCAGGTAGGCCCAACTACAAATGGTATGAGCTGGAACCATCACACACACTCATGGGAAAACATTCTACAATAGGACTCCAACATTCTCACAGCTCATGCATTCACAGATAAGCACTTTACAACAGGTATCTACGTCTATCCTTACCTAGATGATTGGCTGATCTGATTCCCCTCTCAAAAGCTGGCAATCCAGCACACCGCAGAGAGCATTCTGACCATAAGTTTGTTGTGATTCTCGATAAATTATCAAAAATCCTTCATAACGCCATCACAGAACGTATTATTTCTGCGATCCCACCTCAACACACTTGTGCCACTAGCGGCGCCTTCAGAATAGGGTGTGAATGCCATCCTCGGAAAGGTCCAATGGCTATCAACAGCTTCCATTCCCACAGTCCAGTCCATCAAGTACCTGCTTGGGATGATGTCCTTCTGCTTCCATCTGGATCCCTTTTCCAGACTACAGATGAGACCCCTTCAGGGGTTTCTGGTTGCCAGATGGCAGGAAATCACTGGCGCATGGTACCACAAGATCACCCTCAACTGGGCATTCCGTCAGGCCCTGCAGTGGTGGTCAATCACCCACATCTCTTGCTGGGTGCTCCTTTTCAGATCCCTGCATATCGGGCAAGAGTAACGACCAACACCTCTCTGGAGGATTGAGTAGCCCACACAGGACATTCCTACACCAGGTGCCCGTCGATGTCCTAGAACTATGGGAAATTTTCTTGGCTAATTTCAGGCTCTGATTCAGGGTAAGGTGGTGCGGGTCTTCATGGGCAACACCACCATGTTTTACATCAGGAAGCAGGGAGGTGCACGCTTCCCTGTTCTCTCTCTCGAATCTGTGTAACTGGGCCTTTGTTCAACAGATATTTCTCATTCCATTTCATCTGGCAGGCATTCAGAACATAATCTCGGACTCTCTCAGTAGGGAGCTGCAGCAAGCACAGGTCAATGAGTGTGGTTTCCCTCAAATTGACCTCTTTGTGACAACTACCGATAGTAAGTGTACGCAGTTAGCTCTCCCAAGGAGTCTGGGTGATGCCTTCTCATTCACTTGGAAGGGCCTCTTCCTGTACACATTTCCACTTTTGCTACAAGTTAACAACACACTCGGACGTTGCCACTGCAAGATGATCCTCATTGCACTGGCCTTGCCCAGGTAGATCCATTTGTTGGTGGTCCCAGCCATCAAACTGCCTCTCCTTCAGGACTGCAGCCAACAAACTGCCTCCTCTTCCAGTCCTGCTCTCCATAGAAGGAGGGTCAATAATTCATCATGACCCATAGTCTTTGAGCCTCACAGCCTGGCTCCTGCAGCCCTCGAATTTGGACACTTCTCGCTCCCTTTGGGAATGCAACAGCATTCAACCCAGGGCCAGGTGGAAGCACTTTACAGTGTGGTGCCAGTCACAAAAGATTTCTCTGCTGTGTGTTACAGTGCCACAGCTTCTTCCACACCTGCTATCGCTTGCCAAGTCTGGCCTTGCCTATGCATCTATCAGGGTACACCTGGCCGCCATATCCCACAACACTGAGTCTCCAGGCAAGCTCTCCTTGTAGTCATACAGACTGATCAAGGAGTTCATCGAAGGGCCTCTTTAGAACACCCCTCCAGTGAAGGCTCCTGCCCCTGCATGGAAGCTAAATGTGGTACTGTCCAAAATTATGGGCCTTCGGTTTGAACATGTGCATCGGGACTCCTTGAAATTTCTGTCATGAAAAAAAGTCTTCCTGGTGGCAATCGCCTCAGCCAGGCAGGTTGGGAAAATGCAGGGTTTTTCTGTAAGCCTCAATGTTTCTCATTCCATTCAATTAAGGTGGTTCTGCAAACTCATCCTTCCTTCATGTCAAAGGTCCCGTCTGACTTTCATCTAAATGAGCCATCGCAGCGACTACAGCATTTCTCTCTGGTGTTTGGCCCGTTCAACATCTGCAGGACAGTTACATGGAGGACTACCCACACCTTCACAAGATTCTACTGTGTCGACAGGGATTCCAGGGAAAAGTCATGCGTCGGGTAAGCAGTACTTTGCGTCCTGTTTGTATGAGGCAAGACTGTTCCAGGGGTAAGTATATTGCTTCTGTGAGCCTTGCCACCTCCCGTGGTTGTGTATATTTTACTGCTGTGTAATTGTATTCATGAGCATGTGATTCCATGTAAGACCCCATGCTGGAGGAGGAACTAGTTACTTAACCTGTAACTCCTGTTCTCCAGCATAGGTCTTGCATGGATTCACATGCGAACCGCCCCTCCTTCCACTCTGTGATAGATCCGATGGTCCCATCACTCCTTTCCTGGAGGTGACCTCCCCCTATGTGCCGCTACATTATCCTGACCCTGTGGGCGGCTATATGAGGGAGGAACACATGGGAGGAGACAGCCTCCAGGAGAATATCAAGGCAGCATTGGACGAGACATGATATTGCTGTTCTTCTTTTGAGGATACCCAATCCATTCCAATGCCTTAATGGCATATTTTTATACCTCCTCTCATCCACCAATTGAAGGGTACTTAAGACCTTTTCACAAGATCTATATGTAAGCTGTCAAAATCTGACTTGCCTTTAAAGACTCATAAAAATACTCCTACCTACAAGTCATCCAGAGCTGACTTGCCCTTAAAGCTCACCAAAAACAATTACTCAGACTTTAAATTCAAGTCATCAAAAATTGACTCCCATTCCCATAACTCCAATATTACTGTGACGAGGAAGATGAGCCGAGTAATGCAGATCAAAGAAGGCCAAGAGCACAAGTTGCGCTCTAGTTGTTGCAAGTGCATACCTGTGGCTGGGAGGTTTACACCAGTGAATCAGCTGACTGAGTAATGCTGTGGGAGGGAGGAAGCTGTTCCTTTTGGTACGGACAGAGAGACCATGTGGCTGGAAAGAGTTCTGTGGAGCCGACCGGCTCATGGACCAGAATAAGGGAAGCTGATCGCGATAGCAAACATGCTGCCTTACCAAAGCACGAAACAAAGCACGAAACAAAGCACGAAACAAAGCAGCAGAGCCTGGCAGGAAACGCAAGGGGCAGAGAAGCTGAGAAACTGAGGCTGGGAGATGGATAGAAACGTCAAATTATGGTCACCACCTTTTTGCAGGAACAAGCAAGTATGCTAGCAAGAACCAGGGAGTTCACCCAAGGGTAGCAGGGATGCCGGGAGTATTGGCAGCCATGCTAAACCCAGCTAATTATTAATGAAGCATGTGAAAAAGAGAGAGCATTTCTTTAAAAAAGATAACAGAACCAAGGTAAGATACTTTCAAGTTTGTGAGTGTGTGCAATACACATATAAGGGAAGCCCTGGCAAGATAGCATACCAGACAGACAGATTATCAGATAAAGCAAACACATCAGACTATCAAGTTTTGAAGTGGACGCAGAGCCCACATGAGAAAGGCCAGGCAAGAGAGTATACCAGGCAGATTGAAGGTGCATGAAAATACCTATATAAGAAAGCTCTGGTAGGAGAGTATACCAGGTAGTTGCAAGAGTGTGCATATAAGAAAGCCCTGGTAGGGAAGCACACAAGGCATGAACAACCTCTGAACAGTGTATAGAAAATACATCACCCAAAGAGGTCCTAAGAAAGATATTTCAAGACTAGCAAAAGGCTGTGCTTACCAAGAGGGTTGAAAACCTGGCTGGAGTGTACAGCAGGTATCCTAACAAGATGAAAACAAAGAGCCAAGTTTTTTTGTGTACCAGTTGTGTTATTCATCATGAGAATCTCAAGGAACTGTTCATTTTGAACATAGAACTGAGTGAAGAGAAATTCAGTGGAACGGAACCACCCTCTGGAGCAGGAAACTCTGTCCTTCTGGAACTTTTGTGTTGGAGTTACATGTTTACTTTTTGAACATCTATAAACCACTTGAGGCCAAAGACATGACCCTTTTCACCTTAGATTTAATGTTGTTAGAATGTGAGGGCCAGAACAGAACTTTGGACACAGGACGGTTTTGCTTTGGAAATTCTGACATTGACAGACCCTTAGTGCTGGTCTTAGGTGGAGATACACCTCTTAGAGCAGTGTCAGAGATGCATTTTCCCACCACTTTTTATTTTAATAAGTCTTTGTCCAAAACCATGACTTCTTTCAGAAGGTTGGAGGTTGATGAGCGGATGGCTTGGGAAGGTGCATATGCAGATAGGCATCTTTGCAGATAGGTAGGTCCCAGGCCCCAGAACACCTTGTGGACAATGCAGAGGGTCTTGGACTTGATCCTTGCAGCCACGGGTAGACAGTGAAGGGGTGTCTGCACCATAGAAATGTGGTCCCTGGGCTTGAGGACAAGGCTAAGTCTTGCGGTTCTGTTCTCTATGAGTTGCAGAGGGTGCAGCACAGAGGCAGGGAGGTTGAGAAAGAGGCTATTGCAGTAGTCCAGCCATGAGACAACCAGGCTCTGGAGACAGTGAGCCGCTGGATGAAAGTAAGAAAAGGAAGATTACTTCTGAGGAGGTGCAGTTGGTAGTTGGACTTTTTAGAGATGTTCGAGATGTGAAAGGAGAAGGAGAGAGTGGAAGATGACCCCAAGGTTATTTGCCTCACATCTGGGTGCGGGTGCAGGGCCAAGGGAGGCCAGCCACAGTGAGAGTGGGAAAGGGGGAGCAGGAGTCCCAATGCAAACGATCTCAGTCTTACTGGCATTGAGGCAGAGGTAATTAGCAGCACACCATGACTGAATTGCGGACAGACAGTCAGATATAAGTGAGGTAGAGAAGGTGGCTGAGGGTAGCCTGAAGCAGAGTTGCGTGTCATTCGCATAACACTGGAAGTTAGAGATAAAAGTGGCAATCACACAGATCAGGGCAGCCATGTAGACATTGAAGAACCATGCAGATAGGTTAGAACCCTGAGGAATGCCACAGGTTGAAAGAGTGATAGTAGAGAAAAAGGACCCAAGTTCCAACTCAAATGGGTGGTCAGAAAGGAAGGAGGTTAACCACGCCAGAGCCTGACGTAGGACATAGGAGAGGTCAAGAAAAATGAGCACAGAGGGAGTGTTAGTGTCAACATTTGAGAGCAGGCCTTCATGGGTGTTCAGATGAGCAGTTTATGTACCACTGGATGCTCTAAAGCCAGACTGATGGTTGTGGAAGTAGCCAGCAGATTCAATGTGGAGGGTGACCTGAGAGATGGCCAGCTACTTAAGGAATTTGGCCAGCAAAAGGGAGATAGAGATAGGGCTTTAGTCTGCCAAATGGAGGGGTCAGCAGACTGGTTCTTAAGCAGAGGGTGCACATGGGAGTGCATAAGAGAAGTTGGGAACACTCAAGTGGCAAAAGAGATATTGCAGAGATCAGTAAAGGAAGGAGCAAGAGAGTCAATGTTGTCCTTTATAGTTTTTTTGTGGCAGGGGTCCACCTGTTTGGATGAAGCCTTCATAGACCAGACTTGTTTGGTGACCTCATCAGGTGTGATGGGAGTGAGGGAAAAGAGGAGAAGTGGTGTAGGGGCCTAGGGAGGCTCGAGAGGTGTTGGTGTATGATGTGGTGGGGAGTAGAGAGAGGAAAGGATATCTTGGGTTTTTGTGGTGAAGTGTGCGGCCAGTGCCGAGCAAAGGTCTTGGGTGGGTGTGACAGAAGAGGAGGCTGCTGCAGGATTGGCCAGTTCCTTACAGACTTAGAAAAGTTTGGCCATGGTGTTTGATGCTGCGGCAATGCAGGCTTGAATAAAGACTTTTTTCTTGGTGTGGATGCAGAGTCGATATTGCCTTTGAAAGAGGCTGCAGTTCAGTTTGTCAGAGGGTCTGTCCAATGAATTCCATTTCCGCTCAGCTGCCCTACACTTGCGTTTGAGGGCAGCCAGATCGGAGTTGTACCAAGAGTTGCACTTTTCGGAAGGCTTTGGTTGGACCCTCATGAGAGGGGCAAGAGTATAAAGGGTGTTAAAGATAGAGAGATTGAAGTTAGCGAGGGCTGTGTAAGAATGGGAGATAGCTGTAGGACTTGGAGGCAGAGAGTAGGTGGAAGCAAAGGCAGCCACTGTCACTCTTTTCATGGGTCTGGTGACTTTGAAACAGAGAGGCTGTGCCAGGTGTGCTGATGCAAGAGGAGAGGAGAGATTCAAGCGTGACGAGAGAAGGGAGTGGTCCGTCCAAGAGCGAGAGGTGGTGAGAGGGATAGAGAGAGGGATGACGGTAGAGATGAAAGCATCCAAGGTGTGGCACACAGTGTGTGTGGAGCCTTGGGGTAAAATAAAGAGGGAGAGAGAATTGCATAGGTTGCGGAAAGGTCCTGAGGTGTTGGGAGTCCAGATGGATGTTTAGAGCACCCAGCAGGCTGATTTGAGATGAGGAGGAAAGTAGAGAAGAGGCCAGGTCAGCCCATTCTGAGAGGAAGATGGTGGACTGCCCTGGTGGCTGATAGAAGGTGGCTATACGGAGAAAAGATTTAGGAGAGAGTGGTAGCCTGCAGACTTGGTACTCAAAGGAGGAGTAGGCTTCAGTTGGGATGATGGAACCAGGTATCCATTCTAGGAAGATCAGCATCACTCTCCCTCCTGTCCCCGTTGGCCTGGGCACAGAGAGCATCTTGTATCCTTCAGGGAGGAGTGTGCCAAAGCTTGTGACAGAGCTGTCCATGAACCATGTCTCAGAGTGCAAGGAGGTTGCAGATGTCAGACAAGTGTTTGACAGCAGGGAATGAGTAAAGTGTGGCAATATGGAGCAGCTTGCCATCTTTGAAAGTCTTCCTCTGGGGGACACAGGGGATGATGGTCCCCCCTGAGGGTGGCAGATGGGAGATATTGGAGGTTGGCGGAGGAGCCAGGCCGACAAGGGAGCCGGGACAGTGAGGAAAGGTAAGGGCGCATGTGCAGAGGAGGAGGAAGGCAGAGCAGGCAAGGGAGACTACGGAGGAGGAGGAAGGAACAGTAGGCAAGAGAGCCTGTGTGGAGTAGTTGGAGGGCACAGCATGCAAGGGAGCCTGAGAAGAGGAGGAGGAAGGCACAGTAGGCAAGTGTTCCTGTGCAGAGCAGGAGGAAGGCACCATAGGCATGGGAGGCTGTCCAGTTGGAGAGGTAAGGTTTGAGAGGCGAGGTAGGAGCCTGTCAAAGAGGAGAAGGTTGGATTGAGGACCCTAAACCATGATGGTTCCATTCTGATAGACATTAATGATGACCCTTAAAATGGCAGAGAGGTCTAGGAGGACCCCCAGTGGGTGCCACCATTAATGGGAGAAGAGACAAAAGGAGAGAGAAATGTGACCATGTACCAAGTCCATAGGTCGGGTGAGGTAACAACAAAGAGGATGTCTGTGAGGGTCTCTCTGGTGGAAGCTCTGACATAGGTGTCTGCAATAGGAAGGTGTAGTAATGAAGGATGTCCGCTCTCACCGCTAAGCTCTTACACCTTTATTACCAGTTGATATGCATGCTCTGTGCGGGAAACACTGGCGTCCCATCTAGCCCGTATGAATCCTTCTCCTTCTCTCCCCAACGGCTCATGCAGAACCCTCATACGACACTCGCACTCTCAGCATTCCACAGCTCTTGCAAGTACACATCACAACACAAGGCCTGGGTTGGAGCCCAACATGTCCTTCTTAAGTTTTTTCTTGCCATATGTAGTGATAGGAAAATAGGAGAGATAGACACCGACATGGCTAGTCGCAGTGGTCAGGAGGATACTTACCAGGCTGATGTACTGAGGCACAAGGAGGGGCGGTCGGGGTAGTACAAAGGAGAAGGGGGACAGAGCGTAGGGGAGGCAGGCACTGAGGACAAGCTAGGACGTGTAGTGTGAATATTGTAGGATGTACTCACAAAAAAACTCTGTTTTTAATAGTTAAAGTAACAGTTGTGCACCCAGCAAGAGTATTTTATTAAAGGATGGTAACAGCAAGTACACAGCCAAGTTCGATTATAGCTAAGCAGAATGAAACACAATGAAGCATGTGACCTCAGCAAAGTTCAATTGCAGGCACAGCAGAATGAAACAAAATGCACCATGTGCACACATCCAAGTTAAATTTTTCAAAAAGAGGTCATGAATAAGAAAGTCCAGGTGAGACGGAGTGAAGGGTGGAGCAGCAAAGCAGCAAGGGAGTGGAGGAAGAGAACATCTCATTATAGTTCCTAACCTTCAAGGAAGTTTAAAGATTGCCCCCTGATGTTCAATAGACGGGAAGGCATGATTGTGCTGGACAGTGTCAAGCTCCTCCCCCTGGGTCTTCCGGTATTGTTTTAGGAGCACTCCTTGGTCTTAAGTGCTTTGTGCGGAAAGGAGTGCTGTGTGGCCATGTCCACCATTAATACCAGAATAGATCCCTTCCACAGGGTGCTTCTCTGTGGGGTGCAATTCATTGCCAAAATATGGTTGGTCTGGTAAGCATTCACAATGACACCAAGGAGATATTGTCAGCAAGATGTATTTACTGCACCCCTTGCCCACCTCATCCAGGCTCGCCACAACTGCCAACATTGGAATCAGTAGCCCTGGAGTGTTCGAACCATAACAAAGGTAAGAATGCACAGGACATCTCAAGAAAAAAACTGGAAGATTTGTGGTATAATCAATAAAGATATTGCTGGGAAACACATGTGCAGCCTCAATATGATTTAAGTGCACGCTGCATACTTATCGCTAAAATTAGATTGTTTGTCCCATTAATGTAAAACCTACTATCTTCATGGATTCAATTTCCTAGATTCCTAATTGCCTTTTAGGGTGGCCAAGAAAGGAAACTGAGAAATGTAATGCTTCCAGCTCTCCATCCCCTGTCACGTGCAGACTAAGACATGCTGCATCGCATGCATGTTGCCTGCAAATCTGAATATAGTACTGTGGTGTTAAGTAACAAAGATCCTCACACAGACCGAGTGTTTAAGAAGGGTTCCTTAATTTCAAGTATAAGGAACAACAACCCCTATCCAGGAAAACCAGCATACAACTGAACAAGCATGGCACGTATAGATGTTAATAGTTCTCATTCCACAATCTGGAACTTGGCATAAGTAAATAGCAACAGTAACTAAGAGCAATAACATTCTCATGACTCTACACATGTTGTGCTTTCACAGTAAATAGAAAGAACACTTCTAACACCTTCCATTCCTTCATATCTTGCATAACAATGCATTCACAAAATTATGTACATGGTGGAGTATACATACTGGGATGACAGAGATAGCACACCCAACACCTCCCTTTCTTAATATCAACAAGGAATAGCGTTTTGAGAACTATGTACAAATAATGCTGTAAAAGTGGAGGTCCTACTGAGACTTATTCATTCTAACAATCTTATTCATTCTAACAATCACCACCCTCTCTTTTTTCCACACACCTCCACCGTTAACCAAAATGGAGGATGCCAAATCTTTCACAACTTCCTTGAGGTCAGAAAACAATGACAAACACTTCTTCACCTTGGTAGGTATCTTCACCTTTATCCAATCACCTTCCTTCACACTGAAACAACAATTCTTTTCATCATAACGTTCCTTGGCTTTGACACCACTCAAATGTGCCTTCTCCCTCAAAGACTCAAGATCCAGTCCCACACATCTCGACCTCCCCATCCACCCAGGACATAGATGAGAATTAGGCTTCCTCCCTCGCAAAACATCAAAAGGCGACCTGCCAGTAACACTGTGGGGCGCTAACCTATATTGGAAGGTCCGTCCCATCACATTGCACACCAAATCACCTTGCAATGCCACTGCTATCCTGATGGCTTCCATGAGTGTCCTGTTGAAGCGTTCCACACACCCATTACTCTGGGGAGATAAAGAGATGTGGTGGTCTGTTCCACACCATATCTATCAATAAATTCTTTGAACTCCCTGGATACAAGCTGAAAACCATTGTCCGACAGACATTTTTTAGGAAAACCTTCCCTCCAGAATAAATGGTCTAAAATCTGAATGATAGTGTCACTTGAAATATCCTTTAGAACACATACGTCAGGCCATTTCGACAACAAATCAACAACTACCAACAAATGAGCATCTCTGTATCCCCTAATGTTAAATGGCCCTAACAGATCTAATGCTACTTCATCCCATGGTACTTTGGGAAACTTCCTCACAACCATTGGAACGTTCTGGACTACGAGTCCTTTATCACCCTCCACACACTCTGTGCACATCTTCACCTGTTCTTCCACACCCCTGTCTACACCGGGCCACCCGAAATTGGATCTCACAAGTACTTTCTTCCTAGCCACACCTATGACTATACACATGCTATGCTCTCACAGTGAATAGAAAGAGCACTTCTAACATGTGTTGAATACATTAGGTTATTCCAAGGTTTATGTGTGATTTGTTATCTCCTGCACAATTGTTAGCCTTTGCTGCTTGCCATACTCAATACCAGTGATGAATTTTACCCTATAAGGCTACTTTACTGAAACTCTGCATTGGTGCAATTGCAAATGTGCACAGCAGTTGCAATGTGTGCAATGTGTGGAATTATCCTTATTGCAAAAAGTGTTTTTTCAGTGTATTTTTGCACCAGGACAATGTGCAGATTGACTTAGTACAACAACAAAAAATGCATAAAACGAATACGTTTTTGGCACAGCATGCACTGGTTCTAATATCGTGCAAATGTACACTTGCACTAGTGCAATATTGCTGCTACACGACCCTAGGTGTATAGAGATGTATTACACTTAAATTGGTGGTCATGATCAGATTGGGGGCATTTTGACTATCACGTGTATTGCCGACCACACTCAGGTGAATGATGAAGTGTTTACCTCAAGAAGCATTTCAAGAATACTGAGTGCAGTAAAATTCTTACGATTACCTACAGAAAACACAGCGTAAGTGTTCCTCCACTGGAAAGGTGCTGATCATTGTATTTGCACCCACTCCCCAGCTTATTAATAATATTGCATCCTGTAAGTGAAGGCCTTCACAAGTACACCCTTTCTTGTTTCGGCAAAGAAAAGATGCTGGGAACCTCAAAAGGGGCCGAAAATGCAGTGATTACTCGCCCTGTTGTGCGTGTTTCAATATGGGGCAGATCAGTATGTATGGCTGATGGCCCTTATGCAAGTAAAGAGCATCAAGCACTTTTAAAATGCACATGTGTTCAGCCCTTCTTCCTGCTCTAGCTGCATAAAGTCATAATAAGAGCAAAATACCGAATGAATGAAAACTAACGACAGCATGGAATATTCTTATAAGGTATAGCACACGACTCGTATTGACCCCCGTGAGTGGTGGCTGCGCTTTCGAAGGTCGTCTCAAACGCTAAGCACAAACCTTCCACTCTCTCACTGCGACTGCATAATTATGGGTGACATGTGAAACGTCATGTTGCACGTATGCGGAGTTGGTGATAGAAACACTTAGAGTTCTAGGTATAATAGTTTCTAAATTCTGAGAAGAATATTTAAAATCATGCAAGGGGTACATTGTATATGGCTGACATTGAAAATATGCCTGATTGACATGAATGTTCAACAACACTTTACTAAAACATCACCCCATAGTAAATCGGTAATTGTGCCTGTGCAGTGTGAGGGTTGTAGTGTAGACCAGGATAGGTGAGCAATGCGGGTCTCTGGGCAGGGCGCATGTGCGGCATCTTTTTACTATCAGAGCTTTAACCCTGAATCTATCAATTCCTGCATGGTCCAAAAATGTGCAGTTTCAAATATAAAATTGGTTCCATGTGGATCTTTGCAGCTGATTAAACAATGAACACAGCGCGGTTATGTATTTGTAACACATTGCACACCATGTTTGACAACTTCACTTCAACAAATCATAAAAGGAGCTTTGAAATATTTCATCAGGAAGTACAATGTTCGGCATCAAGGTGATTCACTGCACCCCAACACGATGAGCGTTCTACTCTACGCACGCTAATGGATGATTGTCATTAATTTAGTGGAGACGTCATGAAAAAAATGTACATCGAGCATTAGCATTTCCGACATTATATTTTGCAATTTGTGGTGCTGTCAAGCAATCTATTTGTATAGTTATCTCCAGGAAATGGAAAGATGTCGAATCAATGTAATGAATTGCATATTCATAACTATCCTTAATTGTTTGGCTAATTGACACAGCGTTCCGGTGACCTAATAAACAACTAGATAGTACGGTGCGCCTCTGATTGTTATTTGACGTCTGAAAATGAACCGCTCATAGGTTGGAGAACAAGGTTGAATGTGAACGTGTAAATACATCAAGTATATCGGTTGCACGGTTCAATCAAAGGAGGGAGATTGATGCAACCTGTTCCAGGAAATGAGAGCCCAAGGATAATAACTGCACACTACAAACAGATGTAACCAACTGCAGCAGGTCTGTAGTACTCCAAAACCTCAATTCAATCAGAAGAATTCCCTTCACTGACTACAAAATGGACGATCCTACAAGAAGGGTCACTTTGGCTCTAGGCCACACATGCGGCCAAACACATCAAAAGGTCTCTTGATTTTCCCTTTGGAAAATACTGAATACATGGAGGGTTTGATGTAAATGGTCAGGAGTCTTCCTTGGGGCAGAGGACAGACCTACAAATATATATCACCAAAGATAACACAGGTTATTGTCCCTCAACCTACAACCAGTATTTAAAAATGAAACCCAGATAAATCTCCCTCTGCCCCTGATCACTAGAAGGACCCTTTCCCAGATGCCATTCTCTTAAACTCCTCCTGTGATGCTGGAAGACAGAAGCAAGACACCAAGAATCATCATGAAATCATTGTAAACCTCAGAGAGTGATGGGGCTATACCTGAGAGCTTCGGCATTGAGAAGAACTATAGGTCTGCACGTCTATTAGCTGCACATATAGGTTTGAGAAGGGCAACATGGGGAAAACCGGGATAGCAGGCCATATATGGAAGGCCCACATAGTTGCCACTTCCATCTCTGACAATGGTAGAGCGAAAGTGTGTGGAGGTATCTGACAAAATGTATTTGGAAAAACGGAAAATCATGTTGGCAATCCCTTTGTGGGCTATGAAGCAGCTGCCAAGTTGTACAAGCTGACAGGTTTTTGGTAATTGAAAGAAAGAGGTACAGAGAGTAAGAGCGAGCTCTGTGATTTTACAGTACACATTTTCACTGCATATTCTTTTTTACTGCAGAATTTGTACCAATGTGTTTACTGCAAATGCAGGAGGGGACCACTGGTACCCTGCTTCGCCCCAACCTCCACCCTCTCTTCCACCACATCCATCTCCCAACCCCATATTGCCTCACCAAAACATCCCCATTTACATAGTGGTCAAAAACAAAATGGCGGTAAGAAAATATGTCAATGTAAAATGTTTTGCAAAATGAATAGCGGCTGTTTAAAGGGCACATATAGGCATATATGGATCTCAGTTAAAATGTCAACTGAGAAGAAATTACATTTAGATATACATGCAGCTGAGATGTACTCTAAAGACACAGAGAAGAATTGTGTCAGATCTAGAATTCTATATCCTGGATGCCAATATTATGGTAACATGAAAGCATCAACTAGCCCAGTATTTGTAGACTAAAGTCTAACAGTGAATATGGCGACAGGGCAGCTAGAGAAACTCAGACAGAAATAGAAGGATGATCAGAGAGTCTTGAAAGAATCTAATTGTAAAGAGCAGTTAGTATCACTCAGGTAAGAATGAGACAGCTTTAGGTCATACCCAATTTAGTATAAAACCTGTCGCTGATTATATTCAACATGCTTAGGATGGGAAGAGGGGTTCACTGAACGTGCCTTCATTGATAAATGAAATTATTCCTCATTCTTTAGCTTTGACCCAAAACGACTTTCAGGAAAAGATATAACTGATCACTTAAAATGTGGTCCATGCAACTGGGCCCCAAACTCAGACTGTACGTGTTAAAGGGATCTAAGTGCCTGGAGGAAACATATTGCTCCGAATATTAAAAGTTCTTTTTGACTGTGGATTTGATAAGTGTTAAGAGGCAAAACTGTTCACCTGGAAATTGAGAATAGATCTGTGCACTCATTTTTAGGAATTGCTATATAAATACAGAATTGTTCTCAGAAATTATTCTAGGAGGAGCATGGGTTAAGAGTGTGGAATAATTGCTCACAATGAAAAGATGTCTGTATGATATGATATAGCATTTATAACGCGCCTATTCACAAGTGTAATGATTTTTGAATTGACTAAAAACATGGAGTCAGTAAGAAATGCATCCAGGATGCGCTCGGAACAGCAATGGATATTTTCTTCAAGCCTCAGTGAAACCTGCCTTTTATTGTGAGCTCTGAATACTGTTTGCATTCTTTGAATACTAGAAATACTTGTTTTTCTCGCCGATGTTAGTCGCCAGTGCTTCAAGGACTGTTTTGCCTGTTAACGTTGTAAGGGCCGAAATCAAGTTATGCTGTCTTTCTCACTCACATTAGAAGGGAAGTGTTTATCTCTTGGCGTTTTCCAGGTGAGATATTGGCCGAATGCCATTGCGGCTTGCAACGGGGGAACTACTATCCTGCAGTTGTGGGAGGTTTCAATTGGAGAGCACCAGATTAGGAGATCAGAAAAATCTTCAGGGAAAGGATAGAGGTATTGCTTTCTATAGCCTGTTAAGCACATGCACTCTGTTCACTGGTTTAGAGTTCCCCAGTGCAGATTTGACAGAGATGAGGAGTTCCATGGCTGGCACCTTAACAGTGATTTATAATGAACCATTTAATGTAGTGTTTTATGTTGCATTTATGTAATAAAGGGCCATAAAGAGCCATTTTATAATCTAGCAGAATATGTTTGTGTAAATCATTGCCTTTCAAGTGTACAATGCTTTTTTCATTAAGTGTACAGGGGAGAAAGATAAGTAATATATATATATTACATGGCCACGGTAGTGGCCATGTAGTTATGGTTAAATTGCTGTTTCCATAGGAAGAGCACTTTTTGGGCTGCTTATAACTTCGCTCCCCCTGGACGAATCCTCACCAAACTTTCCAAAAAAGTATATGGCCCACTCTGAATTTGCAAAGTTTGCTGAGGTTTGGTCCAGGCGGGACAAAGTTATAGGGGGGTCCCAAAACTTCTTTTTTCCCATAGACATAATGGGAAAAAATGTTGCTCAAGCCTACAGCACAAACCGCTGGACGGATTTACACCAAATTTGCGGCAGGAGCGGTGGCTTGGTCCCGAAAGCGTGCTTTTTTAAAATTTGATGTAAATCCGTCCAGTCGTTTTTTTAAAAATGACAAAAATGTAAGTGAAAAAAATTAGTGATATCTGTGTCCGCTTCATGGACACACTTCAATGTTCGCTCCGCGGACAGGACAGGGATTGGGCAAGTGGCTTGCGTGATGTCCGCGGACATGTTACGTGCTTTCCCATTGGCTGCGGTGAAGCGTGCAGTGTGTTGTATTTTCAGAGACGCTCGCCATCTTTGTTTATTGATTGCATCGAGAGGCTTCGTCAAAAGAGAGCCTGCACACAACCTGTCCACGGTGGCCTGCGGAGGGACGAGGAGCAGGATCTGCCGCCTGCACAGTCAGATACCATCAGCCTTGCGTGTCTACCTCCCGTTCCTCCCACCCCACTCATGCCCGTGTCTCCTTCCCGTTCCTAACACCCCCCGCTCATGGCCCGTGTCTCTCTCCCGTTCCCACCACTCCCCGCTCATGGCCCATGTCTCTCTCCTGTTCACCCCCTGCTCATGGCCCGTGTCTCTCTCCTGTTCCCTCCACCCCCCGTTCATGCCCCGTGTCTCCCTCCCATTCCCAACACCGCCCGCTCATGGCCCGTGTCTCTCTCCCATTCCCCCCACCCCCCGCTCATGCCCTGTGTCTCTCTCTTGTTCCACCCCACCCCCCGCTCATGGCCCGTGTCTCTCTCCCGTTCCCCCACCCCACTCATGCCCCGTGTCTCGCTCCCGTTCCCCCACCCCCGTTCATGCCCCGTGTCTCTCTCCTGTTCCCCCAACCCCCGCTCATGCTCTGTGTCTCCCTCCTGTTCCCCCACCCCAATCATGCCCCGTGTCTCCCTCCTGTTCCCCAACCCCCACTCATGCCCCGTGTCTCTCTCCAGTTGCCCCCGCCCCCTCTCATGCCCTGTGTCTCCCTCCTGTACCCCCACCCCCACTCATTCCCCGTGTATCCCTTCTGTTCCCCCCACCCCCTACCATGACCCGTGTCTCTCTCCTGTTGCCCCCCACCCCCCGCTCATGCCCCGTGTCTCTCTCCCATTCCCCCCACCCCCGCTCATGTCCCGTGTCTCCCTGCTGTTCCCCCCACCCCCTGCTCATACCATGTGTCTTCCTCCTGTACCCCCACCCCCCTCATGGCCAGTGTCTCCCGCCTGTGCCCTCCACCCCCCACTCATGCCCTGTGTCTCTGTCCTGTACCCCCCACCCCTGCTCATGCCCCGTGTCTCTCTCCTGTTCCCCCCACTCCCCGCTCATGCCCCATGTCTCTCTCCCATTCCCCCCACCCCCCGCTCATGCCCCGTGTCACCCTCCCGTTCCCTCGCACCACCCGCTCATGCCCCGTGTCTCTCTCTCGTTCCCCTCTACCCCCAGCTCATGCTCCGTGTCTCCCTCCTGTACCCCCCACCCCCCGCTCATGCCCTGTGTCTCTCTCCCGTTGCCACCCACCAACCGCTCATGCCCCGTGTCTCCCTCCTGTACCCCCCACCCCCGGCTCATGCCCGGTGTCTCTCTCCTGTTGCCCCCCACGCCGCGATCAAGCCCAGTGTCTCCCTCCTGTTGCCCCCCACACCCCGCTCGTGCCCCGTGTCTCTCTCCTGTTGCCCCCCACCGACCCACTCATGCCCTGTGTCTCCTTCCTGTTCCCTCCCACCCCCGCTCATGCCCTGTGTCTCCCATCTCTTTCCCCACCACCCCCCGCTCATGCCCTGTGTCTCTCTCCTGTTGCCCCCCACCCCCGCTCATGCCCCGTTTCTCCCTCCTGTTCCCCTCACCCCCGCTCATGCCCCGTGTCTCCCTCCTGTTCCCCCTCACCCCCCGCTCATGCCCGTTTCTCTCTCCTGTTGCCCCCACCCCCCGCTCATGCCCCGTGTCTCTCTCCTGTTGCCCCCCAGGCCCCGCTCATCATGCCCCGTGTCTCTCTCCTGTTGCCCCCCACCCCCGCTCATGGCCCGTGTCTCCCTCCCATTCCCCCCACCCCCACTCATGCCCCGTGTCTCTCTCCTGTTGCCCCCCACCCCCTGCTCATCATGCCCCGTGTCTCTCTCCTGTTGCATTTATGTAATAAAGGGCCATAAAGAGCCATTTAATAATCTAGCAGAATATGTTTTTGTAAATCATTGCCTTTCAAGTGTGCAATGCTTTTTTCACTCACGTTCATGCCCCGTGTCTTCCTCCTGTACCCCCACCCCCGCTCATGTCCCGTGTCTCTCTCCTGTTGTGCCCCACCCCCGCTCATGTTCCATGACTCCCTCCTGTTCCCCCCACCCCCCACTCATGCCCCATGTCTCCCTCCTGTTCCCCCCAGCCCCCGCTTATGCCCCTTGTCTCTCTCCTGTTGCCCCCCAACCCCACTCTAGCCCCATGTCTCCCTCCTGTACCCCCCACCCCCGCTCATGCCTTGTGTCTCTCTCCTGTGGCCCCCCACATCCTCATGCCCCGTGTCTCCCTCCTGTACCCCCCACACCCGGCTCATGCACTGTGTCTCTCTCCTGTTGCCCCCCACGCCGCGATCATGCCCCGTGTCTCCCTCCTGTTGCCCCCCACCCCCCGCTCATGCCCCGTGTCTCTCTCCTGTTGCCCCCACTGACCCGCTCATGCCCCATGTCTCCCTCCTGTTCCCCCCACCCCCGCTCATGCCCCGTGTCTCCCTCCCGTTCCCCACCACCCCCCCGCTCATGCCCCGTGTCTCCCTCCTGTTCCCCCCACCCCCCGCTCATGCCCCGTGTCTCCCTCCTGTTCCTCTCACCCCCCACTCATGCCCTGTGTCTCCCTCCTGTTCCCCCTCACCCCCCGCTCATGCCCCATGTCTCTCGTCTGCTCTTCTGTTGCCCCCACCCCCCGCTCATGCCCCGTGTCTCTCTCCTGTTGCCCCCCCACCCGCTGCTCATCATGCCCCGTGTCTCTCTCCTGTTGCCCCCCTACCCCCACTCATGGCCGTGTCTCCCTCCCGTTCCCCCCACCTCCGCTCATGCCCCGCATCTCTCTCCCGTTCCCTCCCACCCCCGCTCATGCTCCGTGTCTCCCTCCTGTTCCCCCACCCCAATCATGCCCCGTGTATCCCTCCTGTTCCCCAACCTCCACTCATGCCCCGTGTCTCTCTCCTGTTGCCCACCACCCCCTGCTCATGCCCTGTGTCTCTCTCCTGTTGCTTCCCACCCCCGCTCATGCCCCATGTCTCCATCCTGTTCCCACCACCCCCACTCATGGCCTGTGTCTCTCTCCCGTTCCCCCCACCCCCGCTCATGCCCCGTGTCTCTCTCCCGTTCCCCCACCCCCACTCATGCCCCGTGTCTCTCTCCGGTTCCCGCAACCGCCGCTCATGCTCCGTGTCTCCCTCCTGTTCCCCCACCCCAATCATGCCCCGTGTCTCCCTCCTGTTCCCCAACTCCCACTCATGCCCCGTGTCTCTCTCCTGTTGCCCACTACCCCCCGCTCATGCCCCGTGTCTCTCTCCTGTTGCACCCACCCCCCGCTCATGCCCTGTGTCTCCCTCCTGTTCCCCTCACTCCCCGCTCATGCCCCGTGTCTCCCTCCTGTTCCCCCTCACCCCCCGCTCATGCCTCGTGTCTCTCTCCTGTTGCCCCCACCCCCTGCTCATGCCCCATGTCTCTCTCCTGTTGCCCCCCACCTCCCGCTCATCATGCCCCGTGTCTCTCTCCTGTTCCTCCCCACCCCCTGCTCATGCCACGTGTCTTCCTCCTGTACCCCCACCCCCCCTCGTGACCAGTATCTCCCTCCTGTGCCCTCCACCCCCGCTCATGCCCTGTGTCTCTGTGCTGTACCCCCACTCCCCGCTCATGCCCCGTGTCTCTCTCCCGTTCCCCCCACCCCCCACTCATGCCCTGTGTCTTCCTCCTGTAACCCCACCCTGCTCATGCCCCTTGTCTCTCTCCTGTTGCCCCCACCCCCCACTCATGCCCCGTGTCTCTCTCCTGTTGCCCCCACCCCCCGCTCATGCCCCGTGTCTCCCTCCCGTTCCTCCCTCCACCCGCTCATGCCCTGTGTCTCTCTCCCGTTCCCCTCTACCCCCTCCCCTGCCCCGTGTCTCCCTCCTGTACCCCCCACCCCCGCTCATGCCCCGTGCCTCTCTCCCGGACCCCCCCACCCCCACTCATGGCCCATGTCTATCTCCCGTTCCCCCCACCCCCCGCTCATGCCTCGTATCTCCCTCCTGTTCCCCCACCCCCCGCTCATGCCCGTGTCTCTCTCCTGTTGCCCCCACCCCCCGCTCATGCCCCGTGTATCTCTCTTGTTGCCCCCCAGCCCCCGCTCATGCCCCGTGTCTCTCTCCCCTTCCTCCCCCACCCCCCGCTCATGGCCCGTGTCTCTCTCCCGTTCCCCCACCCCCACTCATGCCCTGTGTCTCCCTCCTGTTCCCCCCACCCACCGCTCATGTCCCGTGTCTCTCTCTTGTTGCCCCCTACCCCCGCTCATGTCCCGTATCTCTCTCCTGTTGCCACCCTACCTCCGCTCATGCCCTGTGTCTCCCTCCTGTACCCCCACCACCTGCTAATGCCCCGTGTCTCCCTCCTGTTTCCCCCCTCCCCCCGCTCATGCCCCGTGTCTCTCTCCTGGTCCTCCCGACCCCCCACCGATGCCCTGTTGTGTTCTCTTTATACACCCCGCCTTCCCTTTTCATTGTGTCCATCTTGGTAAAATATTTTCCTTCCTACACCGGGATGCCGCAGGCGTACCGGTTTGCGAAGATAAATCTTTTTTTTGCCACCCTGGGTTCCCACTTTGAGAACCTAGGATGCTAGTGGTCTTCCTCCATTGAAAAGGACGTTATGGTTACATTGCACTAATAAAAAACTATGAAATTCAGTAAAAAACAATGAGTTAAAGTGACGTTATGGTTAAGTTGCACTAATAAAAACCTATGAAATTCAGTAAAAAAACATTGTTAAAGGGACATTATGGTTAAGTTGCGCTACTAAAAACCTATGACATTCAGTGAAAAAAACTTTGTTAAAGGGACGTTATGGTTAAGCTGCGCTACTAAAAACCTATGAAATTCAGTGTGTGTACAATGTATACAAAAATGAGCATATACAGGGAAAGTACAGCCATAAAAAAACAACAGAATTATCAGAAAGTGCTGATAACTCTATTGATTATATTCATGCACAGAAAGGATTGCTGTCTTTCAAGCTTGTGTCTTCCCCTATGTATATGTTTCATATGACGTGTCTGGACTCTAAGGGAATTACTGTAAGAACCTACTTGAAGGATAAGTCTACAAATATAGTATGTTTACAATTTTTAGTTCCTGACTGTTACTGAAGAAAACCATGTGGCCTAGATATGTCAGTAAAGGAAAAAAGAGGGAGCCAGACATCAGTGATGTCATCAATGACATTTGTGATGTCATCTTTGATGTCCTCGATGTTAGTCTTAGCAGTGCACGGTGGTGGCGCGAGTTATGGTTGCTTAGCTTACACTTTATTTCAATTTCCAAAGTTCCATAAAATTGTCGCACATCCTCATGGCAGACAAAAAGTTTTCACAAACCATTCACAGCGTGGTCCTCCCAAGTTGACTGGCGCATAGTAGATGGAGTCTACGCGTTTCGCGGTCCACTTTCCGCTTGTTCACAACTAGTGATCCGAACACTGTTGTGGGTTTAAAATAACCCATGTGACATGTGATCAAACACAGAAGGACTGCCTCATTTGTCTATTGCAAAACAATGTCGGCCATTTTGAAACGGGTCTATAATGTGAAATGGTGCTGCTACCTGGTGTTCTCTGTGAGAGTTCTTATGCTCTGTGTGTGGCTATCTTACAATACCGTGTAATGGACTTCCATATAGTAATGGTGCCAATAACAGGCATATAGTCTCTATATTCTAGCATAGTGCTCGACATTGCATTGTTGGTCTATAATGCAAGTCACAAAACACAAACCGTAATCCTAAACCTTCGTAAACCAGATTCAAATGCAACTGTGACTAAAGTGCTGACTACCAATGGTAGTACAATACCACTTTAACGGTTCTAAAGTGCATATTGCTAGCAGCATGGTTATACAGTGCATATTATAAGCAGCATAATTATAAAGTGCATAGTGCGCATAATAGTTGATCTAAAATATCTTTCACATGACCTGCCATGGTGCCTATAGACAATGGTAGTTACTTTCTTTAACAGACACCGATTGGCCTTCGGTTTACATATACAAGGTACTCGTTCATTGGTTCAAAATGCAATGTGCTAGCAGCAATATTTAAAGAGCTAATCATGTTTTCATTCCAGAAAGTGCAAGTGCCTACAGTTTAACCAAAACAAGTACTAAGATCTACATACAGACTCCCAATGGTAAAAGGTCTAAGATCTCACTGCGAACGTACACATGTCACACCCAATCAAAAAACATTACAAATACTAAATGTGTACTGAATCAAACAAACCCATCATATCCCAAAGGTGAATTAAAATTACGTAGTTTCTACTGTCATCTTGATACTGGAAATGAGAAAAGGTGGGAAATCAAAAAGACACAAAACAACTCAAAAAGCTTGTTTCTTTCATTTCTGGATAAAATCTAATTTGGATAATGAGTTAACTTCTTAAGACAATTAGGTAGAGGTCCACTTCGGTACTGCAGCTGACAGTGCCAATTTTATGGCATCATGATTATTCAAGCAATTAGCCCAGGAACGTGTATAGTTCTTTGTCTGTGTTATGCCCACTGGGTTTTTGCTCTCAAAGTCTAAAATGCAGCAGGTTTCTTTTTGCCGAAGTTTCTTCTCTCTATTCCCTCCTCTGGGATCGATGTGTATCTTGTGTATGCCAAAGAAGTAAAAACTGTCCATTTTGCCCTTGTGGTGATCGCTAAAGTGCTTGGTCATGGGGTAGTTTGGGTCTTGGTGTTCAATAGCCCTCACATGCTGCTGGATCCGGATCTTCAATTTGCACTTAGTGCTCCCAATATACCATTTTTTGCATGCGCATGCCAGTACGTAAACTACAAAGTCTGTTTCACCTGTGATCTTCTCCTGTATAGTGATGGAATTGCCCAACACCAGGTGCTTATAGGACATACAGTTTTTTGCAAATTTGCAAATGTTACACCGAGTGCATTTGCAAAAGCCTGGCTTCTGTGTTTTAACCACATTTCTTTTGCAGGTGGGTCATCCCATACCATGACACTCTGTACCAGACTGTCTCTCAAAGATCAATTCCGTCTAAAGCTTATCTCAGGATTCATTTTTAGGTTTGCAGCCAAGTCTTTATCTGCCAGTAAGACCCTCCAATGTCTATGAAATATTCATCTCACTTCTGGTACCTCGTTGTCGAAGGTCAGGATCATTCTCATAGTTTCGTTCTCCTTGGTTGGTTCGACTGGCTTGTGTGATCCTGTGAGAAGCTCTGATCTTTCTTGCTTTCTTGCTTTCACATATGCCTTCTCTATAACTTTTTTAGGGTAACATTGTTCAAGGAAGCCATTTTGCTGCACTTTTGCTGTCCTGATCATATGCTGCTAGAGTGGAGCTGTTACGCCTAATTCTTATAAACTCCCCGTAGGGGATGCTCCACAACAGATTTCTGGAATGTCCACTGGGGGTGTGCAGGGGGTGTTTGTTCCAGTGGGTTCCTATGTAGCTCAGTTGTTAAGGTCTGGTCCACAATCCTCAAATTAACATCCAGGAAGGTTAGAAAGGTTTGACTATGTGTTTCTGTAAACCTCAAGTTATGCTCGTTGTTATATATATGTCCATGCACTTTTTGGAGAAGCAAAACTTTCCCAGACTCAACCTTTACCCCATGGGAGCATTCATCTTGGCGTTTCAGAAGAAATGTGTATACATTATACTTGAATTGGAGCATGACATGCAATGTATGTGAGAAACAATGTATATAACTGCGTAGCATTATATGTTTATTTGGGCCAGGCCCATAAATGAATGCATAAAATAAAGATACATTATGTAAAATATATATGTTAAATATGTAACAATCAATATTAAAAATGTTTTGCTTCACTGTTGAAATTCAGAAAGCAAAGCTACAATAATTCCTCTAATGCCCCAAAAAATACTTTAACACATACACATGTCATAAGCCAAATACAGTAATACTATAGACTAACAAGCATAAACTATTCAATCTCTTTTTCCCTTATCCGTCGTGAAACCTTAATGTAATTATCTAAGGCCCAGGTAGTTGCAAAATCAGGAAGCATTTGCAAATGGTGCATGGTAAGCAGGCAACTCCTAAAACCTTTCGACTTCAAGAGTGGCTTTAGGGTATGTTTTCAGATGTCTGCATACCTGGGAAACAAAAAGAAAAAATCATGAACAGTTTCTTTATTACTCATACTAAAATGATAAATGTTGACATCCGAAGACTCACCAGGGGAGCACTGGGAACCTTTGGTTTGGGAGCCAAGTACACTTTTCTGGCTCATGGTGCAGTAGTCGAAGCCCACAATTTAGCACCCCCAACTTCCAGGACTACTAACCCAGCGCCAACTTCTCCCCCACCCCCACATTTTCAAAAAATAGATTGTAAACATTATTGACCTAACTTTACTTTTATACAACATATCGTTCAGTTATGTTTGTGTTTTCTTAGAGACCCAGGCCCCAATGATCTTTTCTAGTATACAAAAAATTACAAAATGATTTTTACTAGAAAAATGAAATTTATTGAAATTGGAAAGCTAGAATTTGAGCCTAGGTTTCCTCCTGTCCATGAATGCAATTTCACAGTACGCTATATCTCCTCCCCTTCTATGCCATCCCATCACATCCATTCCATATTTAGTTTTAGAGCAATGTAATGAGGTGGGGAAGCTAGAATACTCTGGTAGAACTGAGCCATAACTGACCCAGGTAGGCCTGCATGTCTTGCTTCCCTCTAAGAGCCAGAAACAAGCTGCCACAGGAAAAGATCCATGCCCAGTTTCCTGCTTCCCACAACCCAAACCCCATACCTCAGACCCTGTCTATCCACTCCCCCACAACATAAGACACTCACTTGGCATCCTCACCAGTAATCATTATATAAATGGCTATCTAAATATAAATATTTATTGAGCAACGCTAAACATTACAAAACCTTAGGAGTCATACTTTTCCTACTGATAGTTAAGAAAAATAAGGCACAGTGATGACATGTGATTTGATCAGGATCACATAATGTATGAATTGTGAAAGGCCGTGGCTTACTGGTTCCTGGTTCTACAGTTTCCAATTTAGGCAGCAGGAGAGACTTCATCATTTCCTATTCAATCTCCAGTATTATAAACAACAAAATACTTAAAATGCTTAGAGAAATATGTCTAGGATAACATGTCTTGATTTGTAAAATGTCACATTACTATCTGTTGAAGTATGTCCTTGCTGCAACTCTATCTCGATACATCACACCTGCAGTGATGAGTACGAACATATAAACTAAAGAAAAAGAGACAAATCTGCACAGTGAGCCTTATTGCATGCAGTTTATCAAATTATACTATTTTTGATGGCAAAATGTTTTTCTTTTTCATTCTGCAATTTATCCAATTGCAATATTGTTAATACCATTTCATGAAATGTAACTCAGTCTTTCAAAATATGTACATGTAAACTATATATCCCTAACTCCTAAGGATTGAGATATCATGTCTGGTTTACACATTTGATGATCTCTAATGTACAGAGCACCTTTTGTAAGTTAATATGTGTTCTAACTACACAACATGACTGATCTAACTGTAGATGGCACATGTTTTGCACAACTGCAGATTAGATTTACCACCAGTAGTGTTCTTCCGAGCCACTTGGTAGCTAGTCAAAGCAAATGTGCACAAATATCAGTCCAGGATAAATCTGAGGGAAACTCATACAGAAATGTTAGACAAGCACTCACCAAGCTTTTATTCACAAGTTGAGCACCAGCATTAAGACATGATAATTAACAGAGAGAGTGGAATAGATAGAGGAGGATTTAAAAAGACAAAGAATAGAGTTTAGAGGTTTTTGGAGGCGTCGGGGTTGGGAGGATTGAGAGGAAATAAGAAAGCTTTAGAATTCCCATTTGGCAGTGTCAAGAGCCAAGGTGTAGTTTGAAAGAGCGGAGAGATAGATTTGGAGATCAGGGGTGAGTCTAGATATTTGCCAGGTCATTCTTTTCTTCACATGGCTGTTTTCAGGGTGCAGATGAGAGGTGTGATCCATGGTCATCGCAGGGAGGGCTTAGGGCTGAAAGTGGATAGAGGGAAATGAGTGCAGACGGGAGCCAGAAGAGCAGTGTTGAAGTTATAGACGGTGAAGGCGAATTCAGGAAATGAGGAAAGCGAGTTTTGTAGGGCGGAGAGGTAGATGGGGAGTTCAGAGGTGTGAAACGTGTGCTTAGCACCATCATAGAGGGTGGAAGGAGGGAGGAGGAGGGTATCAGGATAGAGACAAAGACTATTGAATGGTCAGATGGAGAGGAGGCAGTGGAAATTTTGGTGCCTGAGAGTAGAGATGAGATCAGAATAAGATTGAGGGAGTTCCTGGTAGCGTGGGTGGGCAGGGAGTGGATGGAACAGAATGAGTGATGATGGAGAATGGAGGTAAAGTCAGTGGATGAGGCCGTGAAGCGAGAGGAAAGGTTAAAGTCATCTAAGACAATGAGATGCTGATATGGAGAGAGTGAGTCGATGAGTTAAGAGATGTGGTCAAAGGGTATACACGCATTTCGCCGACCTATTTTTCAACGGGGGACTTTTCATCGTCAGAATTTTCATCGCCAAAAACCCAGTTTTTTCATTTTTTTTATTTTGGGGGGTGTTTTGTAGGGGTTGGGGTATGAACAAAACAAAAAACAGGGTTTTTGGCGATGAAAATTCTGACGATGAAAAGTCCCACGTTGAAAAATAGGTCGGCGAAATAACGTAGAACCGGTCAAAGAACTGCCCTACCAGACCAGTAGGCCAGTAAAGAGAGATGGAGTTAATATTGTAAAGTGCAGAGATAGTAGCGGTAGTGTGTTCAAATGAGGGAGAATTGGTAGGGTATTGTGGTGAAGTAAAGATAGGGAGTTTGGAAGGTATGCAGTAATAAATTTGCAGCAAAAATGTCGCCTTTACAAAAGATCACGGCAAAGATGCCGTGGTTTGACTCGTAAAGGTGTTCCCCATTATACCATTTAAGGGAAGCAGGAGTTGCGGGGGTGTCCCCTGCTCCCATTAAATGGTATAATGGTTTGGGGGTTGCAGGGTTGTCCCCTGCATCCTTTACATGTATTGCGCTGGCAAAACCACAGCATTTTCGCTGCAATTTTTTGTGTAAACGGACATTTTTGCCGCGATTTTAACACATGGAACCGTTTGGAAGATGAAAATAGAGCCACCCCACCACCCATACCTGTGAGGCTGGGAGAGTGGCAGAAGGTATAGAGGGGGTCAAGATGACTGCAAGTGTAGCAGAATGAAAGGGAGAGATACAGGTTTCAGTAAGTGCAATCATTTTGAGAGAGGGGGAACGGGAGTCCTTATCCCCAAGAGGGGAGTCTCTCCCTGTGAGGTCCCACCTACCACCATGCCTAGCAGAATATTGTGTAGTGGGCTCTCCTGCCTAGCCTCACAGAGAAGGATACCTTATGGGGAGAAGTAACGAGGTGCTGTGAATCATCACATCGGTTAACACCTGAGAATGCTGCAACCCCATAAGCACATGACCTTTGTATACAATAATAATAATAATAATAATAATAATAATAATAATAATAATAATAATAATAATAATAATAATAATAATAATAATTTAGCATTTATATAGCACTACGAACCCTCAGGTATCTGAGTGCTGCTTATTATTGCCCACGGTGTGTGGTACTTTTTACCCATATCAATTGAATTACTTCTAAGTTTTGTTAGGCTTATGAGTACTACGAAGTACACCAATGAGAGGTCTGCCACAAGCCACTTCAGCGCATTGTTGCCATGTGAATGATGTCACTCTTTGACAGTTGATTTAAGTTAAAACTAAAAAAAGGACATTAGGCCTCATTATGACCCTGGCAGGGACGGTATGAACGGCACCGGCACCGTTCATACCGTCCCGCCGCACTACGAGTTCTACTCACAGGTTCCTGACAGCCAGGTCTTACCTGGCGGGCTGTGCGGCACCCGTGAGCAGATCTCGTGATTGCACCGGCACCATTATCAACGGTGCAACCATGCTCCCCACATAGTTTACATTGTTGTGAAATGCTTGCAATCAAATGTTGTGTAAACTGCAAGAAGACATTATGTTTGCAAAATGTTTTCAATAGCTGAGTAAACTGTTGCAAAGTTGAGGTTACACAATGGTGTACCAATCTGAAGATGTTGGTAAACCATCATTTTCATGCAGTGATGATGTGCACACAGCCAAGTTCGATTTCAGTCACAGCAGAATGAAACACAATGCAGCATGTGCAAAGTTTGATTTTTCAAAAAGAGGTAATGAAAAAGGAAGTCCAGGTGAGACGGTGTGAAAGCTTAAGCAGCAAGGGAGTGAAGGAAGAGAATGTGTGATTATAGTTGCTAACCTCAGGGAAATTGAAAGATTATCCCATGATTTTCAATGGACTCGAAGGCATGATTGTGCTAGACAGTATCAAAATCCTCTCCCTGCATCTTCTGGTACTTTCCCGGAGCACTTTATGCTCTTATGTGCTTCGTAGGGTATGGAGTGCTGTGTGGCTGTGTCCACCATTAATGCCAAGGTTCTTCTTGGTGGGGTGCATCTCATCGCCAAAATGTGGTTTGTCTGCCAATGGTTGACAACCAAGGAGATATTGTCAACAAAATGTATTGAATGCACCCCAGGGTCTCCTCCTCCTGACTCGCCACAGCTGCCATCATAGGAACCAGCAACCCCAGAGTGTTCAAATCATAATAAAGGTAAGAAACACGCATGCTAGGAACAACGAGATCAGCTACCGTTCAAACAAACACAATACTATGAATACTACAACTTAATCTAGGCATGCTAGGAACAACGAGAACAGCTACCGTTCAAACAAACACAATACTATGAATACTACAACTTAATCCACATGTAACACTAACACTACAACACTGTGTTATCTCTATTGAAATATCTTGAATTATTTTGCTTGTGCTTCGTATCATTTATAATTATATTTTTGAGTAATCTTTCAGATGTTGGAATCCTCCATCAATTTCTCAAGAAAAAACTGGAAGATTTGTGGTATAATCAATAGAGATATTGCTGGGAAACACATTTGCAGTCTCAATATGATTTAAGTGCACGCCGCAGGTTGTCTCACTTCTGCATACTTATCGCTAAAATTAGATTGTTTGTCCCACTAACGTAAAACCTACTATCTTTATGGATTCAATTTCCTAGACTCCTAATTGCCTTTTAGGGTGGCCAAGAAAGGAAACTGAGAAATGTAATGCTTCCAGCTCACCATCCCCTGTCACGTGCAGACTAAGACATGTTGCATCGCATGCAGGTTGCCTGGGAAACCGAATAGAGTACTGTGGTGAATACATTAAGTTATTCAAAGGTTTCTGAGTGTGTTATCTCATACCCTCCCCCACAATTGTTAGCCATTGCTGCTTGCCACACTCAATACCAGGGATTATTTTACCCTATAGGGCTACATTACTGAAACTCTGCATTGGTGCACAACATTTGCAATAGTGTGCAATTAGCCATATTGCAAAAAGTGTTTTTTTCAGTGTATGTTTGCACCAGGACAATGTGCAGTTTGACTTAGAGCAACAACAACAAAAAAACAAAAAAATGCACCAAAGGAATACGTTTTTGGCACAGGATACATTTTTGCTCTGGTTCTTATATCGTGCAAATTTACACTTGCACTAGTGCAATATTGCTGCTACACGACCCTAGGTGTATAGAGATGTATTACACTTAAATTGGTGGTCATGATCAGATTGGGGGCATTTTGACTATCACGTGTATTGCCGACCACACTCAGGTGAATGATGAAGTGTTTACCTCAAGAAGCATTTCAAGAATACTGAGTGCAGTAAAATTCTTACGATTACCTACAGAAAACACAGCGTAAGTGTTCCTCCACTGGAAAGGTGCTGATCATTGTATTTGCACCCACTCCCCAGCTTATTAATAATATTGCATCCTGTAAGTGAAGGCCTTCACAAGTACACCCTTTCTTGTTTCGGCAAAGAAAAGATGCTGGGAACCTCAAAAGGGGCCGAAAATGCAGTGATTACTCGCCCTGTTGTGCGTGTTTCAATATGGGGCAGATCAGTATGTATGGCTGATGGCCCTAATGCAAGTAAAGAGCATCAAGCACTTTTAAAATGCACATGTGTTCAGCCCTTCTTCCTGCTCTAGCTGCATAAAGTCATAATAAGAGCAAAATACCGAATGAATGAAAACTAACGACAGCATGCAATATTCTTATAAGGTAGAGCACACGACTCGTATTGACCCCCGTGAGTGGTGACTGCGCTTTCGAAGGTCGTCTCAAACGCTAAGCACAAACCTTCCACTCTCTCACTGCGACTGCATAATTATGGGTGACATGTGAAACGTCATGTTACACGTATGCGGAGTTGGTGATTGAAACACTTAGATTTCTAGGTATAATAGTTTCTAAATTCTGAGAAGAATATATAAAATCATGCAAGGGGTACATTGTATATGGCTGACATTGAAAATATGCCTGATTGACATGAATGTTCAACAACACTTTACTAAAACATCACCCCATAGTAAATCGGTAATTGTGCATGTGCAGTGTGAGGGTTGTAGTGTAGACCAGGATAGGTGAGCAATGCGGGTCTCTGGGCAGGGCGCATGTGCGGCATCTTTTTACTATCAGAGCTTTAACCCTGAATCTATCAATTCCTGCATGGTCCAAAAATGTGCAGTTTCAAATATAAAATTGGTTCCATGTGGATCTTTGCAGCTGATTAAAACAATGAACAAAGCGCGGTTATGTATTTGTAACACATTGCACACCATGTTTGACAACTTCACTTCAACAAATCATAAAAGGAGCTTTGAAATATTTGATCAGGAAGTACAATGTTTGGCATCAGTCTTTAGCAATGCAAGGTGATTCACTGCACCCCAACACGATGCGCGTTCTACTCTACGCACGCTAATGGATGATTGTCATTAATTTAGTGGAGACGTCATGAAAAAAATTTACATCGAGCATTAGCATTTCCGACATTATATTTTGCAATTTGTGGTGCTGTCAAGCAATCTATTTGTATAGTTATCTCCAGGAAATGGAAAGATGTCGAATCAATGTAATGAATTGCATATTCATAACTATCCTTAATTGTTTGGCTAATTGACACAGCATTCCGGTGACCTAATAAACAACTAGATAGTACGGTGCGCCTCTGATTGTTATGTTGACCCCTGAAAATGAACCGCTCATACGTTGGAAAACTAGGTGGAATGTGAACGTGTAAATACATCAAATATATCAGTTGCACGGTTCAATCAAAGGATGGAGATTAATGCAACCTGTTCCAGGAAATGAGAGCCCAAGGATAATAACTGCACACTACAAACAGATGTAAACAACTGCAGCAGGTATGTAGTACTCCAAAACCTCCATTCAATCAGAACAATTCCCATCACTGATTACAAAATGGACGATTCTACACGAAGGGTCACTTTGGGTCTAGGCCACACATGCGGCCAAACACATCAAAAGGTCTCTTGATTTTCCCTTTGGAAAATACTGAATACATGGAGGGTTTGAGGTAAATGTTCAGGAGTCTCCCTTGGGGCAGAGGACAGACCTACAAATATATATCACCAAAGAAAACACAGGTTATTGTCCCTCAACCTACAACCAGTATTTAAAAGATTCAACCTAGAAACATCTCCCTCTGCCCCTGATCACTAGAGGGACCCTTTCCCAGATGTCATCCTCCTAAACTCCTCATGTGATGGCTGGAAGACAGAAGCAAGACACCAAGAATCACCATGAAATCATTGTAAACCTCAGAGAGTGAGGGGGATATACCTGAGAGCTCCGGCAATGAGAAGAACTATAGGTCTGAATATCAATTAGTTGCACATGTGGATCTATAAAAACAGAGAAGATACACCATGTAGGTTTGAGAAGGGCAACATGGGGAAAACCGGTATAGCAGGCTATATATGGAAGGCCCACATAGTTGCCACTTCCCTCACTGTCAATGATAGGGCGAAAGTGTGTGGAGGGATCTTACAAAATGTGTTGGGAAAAATCATGTTGGACAACCCATTGTGAGCTATGAAGCAGGTCCCAAGTTGTACAAGCTCACAGGTCTTGTGTAATTGAAAGACAGAGGTACAGATAGTAGGAGATAGGTCTTTGCTTTTACTGTACACGTTTATGCTGTGTATTCATTTTATTGCTGAATGTGTACCAATGTGTTTTCTGCAAAGGCATGATGAGACCACTGGTACCCTCCTTCCCCCACCCTCCACCCTCTCTCCCAGCACATCCATCCACCCACCCCAAATTGCCTAACCAAAACATCCCCTTGCGCTTTGTGTTCAAAAACGAAATGGTGGTAAGACAATATGGCAATGAAAAGACATTTGCAAACTGTATGGCGGCCATTCAAAGGGCGGATCCCAGAAAAAAAAATCAACTGAAAAGAAATTACATTTAGATACACATGTAGCTGAGATGTGCTCTATAGACACAAACAAGAATTGTATCAGATCTAGAATTCTATATCCTGGATGTCAATATTATGAAAATATTAATACATAAACTAGGCCAGTACTTGTAGACTAAAGGCTAACAGCAGCCAACCTCTTATAAGTCATTTAAGGCCATGACACAATGCTTTCAGAACATTGTATCTGAATACAATTTACACAACTCAGAAAAGTGTGATGAATCAGTCTGCTGTTCTGAACCTGCTACTCTCTGTTTGCCACTGCAGAGTATTCGGACGGTTTTGTTGCCTGAGAAAAATACTACTGTTATACTGCTTTCTCTTCCACCTTTTCTGTCCTCGGCAATGGTCAACGCGTGAAGGTGTTCCTCAAGTGTCCTCCATTTCCCCGGTCGTGTTCAATGTATACATTCAACCTCTGACCAAGATCATCTTCTTTCATGGCTTCCGCTGCTACTCAAACGCTAATGACACTCAGATTCTGGATCCGGCTGGACTTGTCATACCAGAAACAGCAGCTAGGCTTTGGGCCTGTTTGGAAGTCGTGGGAGACTGGATGTGGACAACTGGCTCACGTTGAATGAGGATAGGACCAAGGTGCTGATGGTGGGCCCTTCTTCTGCTTTGGCTCTTTGGACATCTGACTTCTGGCCTCCTTCTCTTGGTCCATATCCATCTCCTGTCTCAGTTGGCAAGTATCTGGGGGTCAGGCTTACCTCATCTCGCTCCATGGAATCTCAAGTCAACCTCGTTTGTCAACAGGGCTACTTTCAACTCCTGCATCTGGTGTTACATTTTATACCCATTCCTCACTGGACGCATGTGGTTTCCGCCTTGGTGACTTCAACGATCGACTATTGTAACTCATTGCTTCTGGCTCAGCCTGCTTACATTATCCAGCATCTCCAGGTCTTTCAGAACTCGGCAGCATGCCTGGCTACATCCACCCCTGTTGTGCTCACATCTCTCCCATTCTTAGGTATTTCCATTGGCTCCCATTTGCCAAGCGGATTCAGTTCAAGACCCTTTGTTTAGTTCATCGTGCCTTTTACAACCAGGGTGCGGAATACCTCCAGGATAAATTCAGGCTAAATTCAGGCCGTATACTCTAAGCTAATGCCTGCCTTATGTCTTGGAGGTTTTGTCTTTTGGGGCAAATTCTAGATTTGGCGGTATTTTCTTAGCGTAGTAATTTGGCGGTAGATTGGCGATAAACTGGCCTTACCATTAGAGCTAGTTCAGTATTACCCTATTTTGGTGATAATATAGTGTTAGTTTATATTGGCGGTAATTTTAGTGGTATCTTATTCTTGGTGGTATTTTTAGAATTACCTTATTTTTGTGGTATAGTGGTACTTATTGAATGTAACTTGTGTTACTGACTTATTTACATTCAGTAACCAGCATGCAGCGAGAAGCGCATCCACACACACACATAACCTTCTGTCTTGCTTATTTGTATATATGTACTCTTCTCATAAACCTGTCCCATGTGGTAAATGATATGATATGATATGATATGACATTTGTAACGCGCCTATACACAGGTGTTTCAAGGCAAAATTCTTTACCACATTGGTTGACACGGATTACCCACTGATTTTCCCCCTAATACAGTAAACATGGGAGACATAAAATAAAACCAACAAAGTTGCACCAGCTTTGCTTTGTTGTTATAATATTGGTATTTGTTATACACAATCCAGAATATTACAATTACACATATGCTTACCAACAGCGAGCATAACCTCCTCTTCTATAAAATAAACACAGAACAGAGAAGAAGTACATGGCAACATGAAAAATCCTGATTAATTTATTTTTCATTTCTTTTAAACAATTTCACATGGAAAGGAATACAAATAAAGCATTGCATGTTATAATTCAGCACCCTGAGCTAATTTGATCACATGTCAGCCACCCACGTACTCCTCAATTACATAATTTACAAATGTATTTGAAGTCTGCCTCTATGTTCGTCTGCTTCTCTTGTTGCCAGGGTTTATCTTCACGTCTTCACACCCCACGGACACCACCTTTGGGATTCCAGTCTCTGATGCCGATAGCCTGACACCTCTCTGCACTGCCTGCCAGCTATCTTCCAAACTGCATTCCCGGAGCCCCGTCCAAGAAGACACCGACACCACTCGAGTCTCTGGAAGAACTGAACTGTCTCCCCAGCTCAGCTGATAAAAAAAACTCTGGCTGTCTGTCAAACTCAGATCAGCCTTCTCTGACCTCACACTACCACCTCTTGATTCCTACCAATCATATTACAAGAATTTCCTGCAACAGCTCCCCGCCTGTCAGGACAATGGAGACTTCAGTCAAGCAAGGCAACTGTTTCCATTTACCTTCCTGTCGCACATATTTCTCCTCTCCATGGAAAAAGACTAAAATGGAATGAATCTCACTGTGTTTAACAAACTGCATTATATGTTAGCGGAACAGTTAATGGGTTAGTGGGACAAATTAGTATATGAGTAATTAATTATATATTTCCAATGCAGTCCCACACAGAGAAAAATCCCCCAAGTTGTACCTATGAACATTTCTGCACTTTGAAATGACAGCACCCTGTGCTGCATGCTTTTGAAACTATTTTGCTGGTTTGGCTAAATGTTTTTCCAAAAATTAATGCTTGCTGGCTTGTTGCTAAAAAGCTGCCCCTAGCGCCCATTTCAAACTAACTGTATTTCCATACTAACCAATGAAATCCCCACTTTTGCTTCCATTTGAATCTGTATACATGTGCTTTTGTTTGCACAAATGTGTCATTCATCAAGACCCTTTGTTTAGTTCATCGTGCCTTTTACAACCAGGGTGCGGAATACCTCCAGGCTAAATTCAGGCCGTAAACTCCAACTCGGGCATTGTGCTCAGCTCATGCCTGCCTTATGTCTTTCCCTGCAGTGAAGTACTGCTGCATTGGGGGCCATTCATTCTTGGTGGTGGCTGTGATTCTCTGGAACAGTCTCCCGCCACCGCTGGGGGCCACTATGCTGCATTCTGTTTTCTGTAAACTTCTGAAGATCTATCTGTTGTATATTCATTCTCTCCTATGCTCCAGGAGCACCGGATGCCCTCGGGCAAATGTCCACACTTCATAAATATCAGTTACATTACATTACATCACATCACATAAACCCTCCTGATACCTCAGAATCATTGCAACAAAGGACTCGCATGGAAGGGACAATATATAGAGGCCCAGATCTTGCATCTTGTACTGCTGCCCACCAAGAAGAATGTCCCTCCTGAAGTCCTTCGACAATCTCTTTGCAAGATTTTCCCCATTTTTCTAAATCAAAGGAGTCAAAAAGACCACTGTGTCCAGAAAAATGGGGCAGAGAAAAACAATAAGAAACAAAAACATCCAAAAAGGGAAAAAAGTCTAAACTAATGGGTCTAGAGCTTTCCTACACAGTCTGAGTACTCTTCCTCTCCAGGAAAGTATCATTCCAAGCTCCTCAAGACCGAAATGGGTATCCAATAGAACTTATTGTGCTACCCCGATGAGGAGGAAGAGGATTTACTGATTTTGCAGCACTTAGAGAAATTGGCGGAAAGTCGGGGGACTGTAGCTTTTTTGCCACCCCAATATAATAAGGAAGGGAAGCTCTCCAATTCATCACACAATCAGGATCTGAAACAGCAATTTGGTAGGCATCCTCATGCTTTTCAAACTGTGTTACAAAAACGCTATGAGGTGGACATGAAATATAAATCCAAAATTAAAGTGCAGCCCCTCAAAGACAGAATCTGTCTTTCGCCTTCGCCTTCGCCAAAGATGTGTGATCTTATGACTGTTAAGACTCGACCAGTGGGCAGTGGACTGTTATGTGGTGGACACAAAAATCAATCCTAACTTTGAAGTCCATTCATGTGGGCTAAATCTCACTCTTCAGCCTCAATAGAGAACCAAGACTCTTCAACAACTAAAAAACTATTTTTAGAAAGAATCCTGCAACTCAATAATGACATGATCTTAAATCAAAAAAACATTTTACAACTCCTGTACTGTATTCCAATGCTTTGTTTATTAGTTCAGATGACATTCATATTGTTGAATTTGTTAAAGACTCGCGGACTCATTGGGTGATAGTGCATCTAAAATCAACTATGGTTAAATTTACTTTATTGGATTCAACAACCGTGCCTTTCCCTCTTGGCTACAAATTAAAGCACTGTTAAGAACAAAATGATGCTTTCTCGATCTGCAACAAACTAAAGGACTTAAAGCTGCAACCTTATCAATGTGTGCTGATAGCTTTGCAAATATCTGCAAACCAACCTAACATTGTGCGTGATCTTTCTATGTTACATATGCATGACTGCTTTCAGGGTGAGAACTCTATCACCCAGTATGGTGTAGTTTCTCGTTCCTTGAAAGTAACTTTTTCTTATGGTAACGCTCTGGCCAGGAAAGTCACCAAAGCAAGCAGGTGTCCATTACCGCTTAAAGAACAAGAAGACTTGTCAAGGATAGCTGGGGCAATAGGAGCCCCTAACAACCACTAGGCAGAGGCTGAGAATGGCCCTAGCCTAAGGGTGGAGGCATCATGGAATACAAGGAGCTGTTTCCATCTGTTCAACAATTCACAATTAGATCTAGTTTTGTACGATATTGTATGTTTACAAGAAACCTGGATGCGCTCAATACCAATAAGGAGCAGGTTCTTTCTTCATTTGAAACCAGCACAGAAGGGCCTAAGTGGTAGACCCTATACAGGCCTGCTAACCATGTTAAAAAATGCCTAGGGGCTCACTTTGCTTGAGTCAAGTAACCTGAATCCGTTTGTTCAGATGGCCCTATTGCAGTGTGGCCACCACCTATTTAGTGAACCTAGATTCCTTGTCTTAATTTGTACGGCAACTCTGCTATGATTGATTCAAATTCGTTTGTTAAATTTGTAACAGACGTAATGGATGAGTTTTATACCCAATGACTGATCATTATTTCCTTATCTATATTCTTAAAAAGCACCAGCTCTCCTGCCCAAGAGAGAGTGGCTTTATGGTTGTGTGATTTGAGTGTGAGAAATTGCCACATGTTAAATTACCACATTTTCACATTTGATTTTGGATTATGTTTTTGTTTCTCAAAATCTTCTCCATCATATAGAATGTGTTGCTGTCTTCCAAATGAGCAGTAGTGATCCCTCTTTATTGGTATTGTCATTGAAGACCTGGAATAAAAGACCTGAAATGGTGAACTTGGAAACCCTCATCAATAACCAAGGGAGAAGTAGAGTAATGATAAGCCCATTGGATGTGGCCTTAATCTCGTCTAAATATCTAAAATCCTTAGAAGATGGTCAATCGGGTTTGGACTATCCCCCTCGCTTCTCTTTGAGGAGGTGAAGGGGAGATATAGAAATCCTAATAAAGTCATGGTAGAACAGCAAAAGCTATTGATAGCAGACCGTAGATATTTATAGAGAGCTAAAGGGTGCAGGGGGCCTCTTCTCACACAAATAAGAAAAAAGGAAACAGAGATATAAGAATTGGCGAATCTCTTTGAAAATGATCAGATACCAGGAGGTGGCCGAAGTAATGTTGAGAGCAATTTGCAAAATAAATTCAAGAGATACTTGGTCCTTAATTAACAAAAATGCCACTTACCAGGCTACTCTCGTGAGTAATGGGGTATCTGAATATTGTTGGGTTAGCCACTTTAAAAATCGCTTTGCATTGTCAACTCTGAAGGACACACCAACAACTATGAAAGCTAATGTGGCATGGTTTTTGATTTTGATAGAGAGGACTTTGTGCACTTAATAGCAAACCTGAATCCCTCCCATACACCAGGTCCAGATGGCCTTACTAATTGTATGCTCAAGGCAGCTCCAGAGCAATTGTCTGCTTTGATCTTCTTGTTGTTTACCCAGATCTTGACTGCTAGAAATAGAGAGATTTGCTTCAAGCTATTCAATCTTTATAACCAAACATTTTGGTACAAATCAGATTAAACTCTACTTCTCAAAAAATCCATATTCATAGGGGATTGTAGCAGGGCTGCCCACTGGCCCCTGCCCTTTTCAACTTATATGTATCACACGTGCACATTAGTCTGGACAAGGCAATTGCTTTCCTGCCTGTAATCAACGGCAATCCCCTCCCATGGCTACACTAGGCAGATGACTTACTCCTGAAGAATGGACTAATTGCAGTCCTATATGACAACCAATGATATGGGGATTAATGTAAACATGAAATGGAGGTAAGCAGAAAAAAACCTTTAGATAGCCAATGGGCCTTGAAGGATTGGAGCAGGTGGATACAATTCTTTACCTGGGGATCCAAGTTAAAGAAAATCCATGGTTCTTGTAATTAAGATAAAAAATTAAGATGTTAGCTATTCATGGGACTATTTTGGAGGTATGGCAAATTCATATTGATGCCTATGTTGGCCTTCTATAACCAGACGTTTGTATCAATTTAAACATATGGGGCACAGGTAGGTTTAAATATTTCTTGGGGAATCTGGGAGGCACTTGAAAGGCTGTTTTGGGGCTTCAATTTTTATACTGAGTCTCACACGGAAATCTTTGTCTCTAGCACGGAAATTATCTATGCCAGACTCTGCCCCCCGACCCATATAAAATCCTGAACTTCCGAAGTGGAGTTGAGACCTCTTGGCCTTTGAATCTCTGGCAAGATAAATGTATAAATTACTTTAAGGCTCTTGAAATGTCACTTGATACATTGATAAAGAATCAGACACTAGTAAAAATAAAAAACCCAAAACAAGAGGATTTTCTACAAAATGGCTCTACATATTTCTTCTGAGTGTCGAGCGATGCATTCCACACATAAATATTTAGTGACGTTTTCTAGCTCCTACTATCGGAATCAGTCTCCATGCTTTAGACTGAATCTTCATCCAACTAAAGAACTACTATTTTCTAGGAAGCAAGGGGATTGGAATGACAAGAGCTGCTGATTTTGTTTGGGATTAAATGTAATGGAAACATCAAAACATATATTAACATCTTGTCCTGCCCTAACACCCATGAGAACATAACATTTTTTGGACATTTGTTGAGAAGGTTAGCACACTCTCTGTGGATGAATGGTAGAGTTTATTCCTGTTGGGTGAAAACCCTCCCTTAGTGTTTGCGGGAATAACATTTTTAGAAAGAGTTTTTTAACTTGTAAGTAGGGATGTTGGGGATACTGCATGATGCTATAGGATGAATGTTGTATTGTTAACCTTCTTTTCTGGTAGTTGATGATAGCAAAGGTTGCTCCTCTTCTTAATTTGTTTTCTGATTTGTGAAACGTTTGTAATAAACTGAACACAATAATGGATTTGGCACTCAGCTCATGCTGTCCTGTCCTCGGCTCAGCACACAGATAACACAAATCCCAGCGAGAGTTAGAGAGATGCTTTATGTTTGCAACTCAATTTTCATTTTCGCAGTCAGAGTTTGTAAGATTTAAACTGTGTTCTTTTATATAAAAAAAGACCCCGGCAATGAGATAGACAGCACAGGATGCATAGACAGTGCAAGCTCCTTCAAAAGCCAAAAGCCAAAAGTCAAACGCACCCCATGCAAAATTTACCGGCCCAAATGCCTCATGAAATCATCACAAGGTAAATGCCCCTGTCTTCTTCTTATTGAGCACATTCACTATAAGGCCCTGCTGAAAACCACATGCCCCCCAAAAGCCCTGCCTCCCAGCTTACATAGCCTTTCTCAAAACCCAGCCCGGGTCTATATCACATATGGAAACTGCACATTTTACCCACATATTTGCTGATGTTACTTCCTATCCCCAGCCTCTTGTGTCACTAAACATGTTACAGACCCTCTGGAAATATTCCAGAGTCTTGTAGCACCATCTCACCCCTCTAACCTTTGGCACGCTGCACCCATCTCTTCCTGCACTTGGAAGAAAATGTTAAAAATGTTACATGCCATCCTTTCTTCCTGTGCTTCTAAACAATTCTTGTGTTCATCCCAAGATCTATCATTTAGTTACATCACGCAAGCAGGCTGCTCACCCTTTAATTCTATGTTATTTAGTGTCTGCCTTTTCTGAATCTAATCCTTGTAAGCACAGCCGTCCATCCACATGCTGCAATGTTAATATGTTAAGGCTTGAAGCCCCCAAATCAATCCCCTTTGGTTTACCCTCAATGCCACATATCAGTAGCACAGGCTGCAATGTTAGCATCATTTGAGACTGGTGACATTGTTGAAATTAGTGACACAGCTGAAATTGATGCACACCGTCTGTGTTGAAATCAATGGTCCCGTTAAAATTAATGCTCAATTGAAATTAGTGCGCTGCCTTTTTCCTTACAGTCCAACAGGCAATTACACAAAATACTTTAATGCAAGTGTTATACTTGCTCTCTTGAGTTTGAGAGGGAGGCAATGCTGTAATCTATAGAAGTAGCCAGTAGTATTGTACTGAATCCGAGATAAATATGTGGACAATAGTTCAAATAAATATTTTTACATGCTGTAGAAATAATTGTATACATTGACTAGGCAAATACCTTTTGTGGTGATCCAATAACTGTGCGATTGTACAATAATCCCTTTTTAAAGATGATGGGAGCAGTTCTCTTAGTTTGTTCAATTTCTTCTAAATATTGTGTTGTTAATTTACCTTTTTGAAATGGAAACCTTCATAGCAGTTTCTATAAAAATAATACAACAGTAGGCAGTTGTATTTTAGCTATTCTACTGGCTTTTAAGTTGCATATCTATGTTATGATATGATATTTTATGTATATAGCACCTTTACACAATGTATTTCAAAGTGCTTCAAGGCAAGGGAGGGAACAAGGGAATATACAATGACATTCTTACAGGCCATGAACAGTAAGGATGTGAAATTAAGTATCGTACTCGGCCTGATGACATTTCATATAGTGCAGGAGCTAAGACATAGATAAGGAATGGAGGGGGAGAGTGGGAATGGGTGGAGGAGAGTGGGAAGGAAATGGAAACAGACAGGTGACCACCGTTCTAGGCCTGATGACATTTCTGGTAGAGCCGGAGAAAAACAAAAGGTGAGGGAGAGGGGTGGAGAAAGGGAGAGGAGGAACAAAACAAATGACTATCGAACTAGGACTGATGACATTTCAGATAGTACAGGAGGGGGGGCAAGAAAGGGAAGAGGGGAGAAGACAGACGAGGTTGCTATCATACAAGGTCCAGGTCCAATTCTGATAGAGTAAGTGCATAGAAGAAGCAAGGGGAGGAGGGGTGGGATAGGAAAAGGGAGAAAGGGAGGAGAGAACAGAGAGTAAGCAGTCAAAAAGAGTGGAGGAGCAAGAGAGAAGAGCAAATACAATTGCAGAAGTCAGTAGAAACACATAATGTTGCAAGCCAGGATACAGGTGAAGATGGGAACAGCAGGATTCAGGGCCACCATGAGTACAAGATGCAAAGGAAGTTCAGCATGAGAGTTGAGAAAGGGTGACGCACCATTAATCAATGAAGTCCATAAAAGTAAAATCCAGCATTTACGACAAGATGGTGGTGGTGAAACCAGAATGTATCAGGACAGACTCCTGCAGAAGTAGGCTGGAGGGGGGTGGAGGGGAGGGTAGAAGAATCAAGCAAAACATGCCACACCTGTGTGCGTGAAGGGGGGGCACACAGAACATTACGGCGGGACTGGAGGGGGTGGGGATGGCCTGTGGGGACAGAGGGAGTAAACACATGTTGGTGCATGCTTGCATGTGATGGTCTTACTCTTACCTGACCCGCTAAGCATGACTTTCAGTGCTTTTGCCATGATACCATTTTGGAACATTGAATGAAAGAAGGACTTTTTTGTGTTTAAATGGTGCCAGCATCATCAAATGTACATTCTGTACTCGCATAGTCTATTATTACTGTCCTTGTTGAAATATAAAAACGTGTGTGCGATATCCCTGTTGGAAGATTATGATGTGTAAACTATAGATGTAGTAAGTAATATGACAAATCAGCAATGATTCTCCCAGAAAGCATAGCCTCAGTCCCTTTTTATGTGGCCTGGGATAGGCAAATGCTTTCTGAACCCGATCCTGGAGTTTGTGTTCTGTGGAAGGATCACATAAGGGGGGAAGAAGGTCAGGAGAAATGGGAAACCCCCTTGCTTAAATTTCCCCAAAACCCTACCCTCCTTATGGCTTATTGTAAAACAGAATAAGTAAGTAAAGCTAACTTTGCCATTTGGGACTTCAAGTCCCATAATTCTCTAAGTACTGGTATGAAGAAGAGGACTAAAAAGGTACAAACCTGCAGGAGTGGTCAGGTCATCAATTCAGATGACCCACACCTGAGGGAGACTGAGAGGCTTAAACGGACCCGTCAGGAGCAGGCCATCAGGAAGATCAACAGCAAGAGCCAGAGAAAAAAGATGCAGAGCAGCAGACAGCCGATGCAGAAGCTGGAGGAGGGAGAACATGCTGGCACCACTGTTAGGCAGAGAACAGTTGCCGATCCAGAGAGTCTCTGTGCCTCGAGAAACCTGAACTGCAGAGGTCATTCATTGGGAAGTGTGCAAGAGGGATGCTTGCCCTCTGTTGTTTTGCTCTGCAGAAGCTGCACAGTGAGGAGCGAAAGAGAGGGACACTCTCCTTCTCACCTGAAGGCCTCAGGAGGAAAAGGAGCTCCAGATGCAGGTGGCGTGAGTGACGGTGGAAGTAGCAGGTTGCCAAGTCATGAGGAGCCACAGAAGCAGAGGATCGGATGCGCACCCCTTACCCGATGAGTTTACAAACTGGTAGTGACCCTGTATCTTCTAATTCGGGAGAAATGTACACAGTTCTGACACCAAAGTGCACTGTATTTCTATGTTGTTATGTTACTACCAAAATGACAGATTCTTCACAGTAAATGTAATAATTATAGGAAAACAGTTATTTATCTTCATTAAGTCCTCAAGAGGTTGTTCTGTTGTAAAAGATGGCTTTCAATTATTTGTTGCTCATTGTCAATTCTCTGTCACCACCCAGTTCATCATGCATGATTTTCTTCAAACCAAAGAATAATGTATCCATCGTGAAATATATCCATCATCATGGCCATCTTCCCATCGCAGACGCATAGGAAATCTCTCATCTTTCATCCTAATGGTTCTAATTTGTTTAATCTTTCTCTCTCTTAATTTCCTCTTTATGATTCCTGTATAAAACTGACCAAATATGCATATGATTACGTAGATTACAGAATTGCTGTTGAAATTAATACATTGACTAATAGTGTATTTATTATTGTATGCATCAAAATAGGATGTTACGTTGGGCAAAGCGTAGTTACAATTGCAGCATGTTGCACATTTATGGAAACCCTATATGTATGTTTCTAGCCAAGTTATGAAAATGCTTTCTGCAAAGTTGTTATTCAGGTCTAAAATAGTACACTGTTAAATAAGCCTGGTTTTCAAAGCACTAAGTAAAAAGCAGCCTGCCAATATAAACAACTCTTAATTGAAACATATGTTCATGAAGCAAGTATGCATCACTTTGTCAAAAAAAGAAAGGGGTCAAGCTAATCCCACAATTGGTTGCAGGGTGTGCAGGTCAAGCACGGATCTCTGCTAAGGTCACTCAATCTGATGACCTCAATTTCCAATTGTACATCTGTCTCATTTACACCATTGTTCATACCTATGACCCTCCAGTACCCTTCGTTTGCATTACATCCTCAATGCCCTTTCTCCACTTCGTTATTTTTAACTTAAATACATACATTTCCCTTTTACTCAATTCCTTAAATCTTAACTTAATCCACTTTCCTTACCTCACATACAAAGACACACACCCTCATTGCTCAGTCACCAATTCCCTGTTGCTCTCACCCTTCCATTGCCCTGGCTCACATCTAGATTGTAGGCCACATCGATTTGACTCTCAACCTCTGCCAGACACAACAAGATACTGATGTTGGTGACATGCTGGTAGTTATGGGTTCTGGACTTGGACAATGCAGAGTGAAAGATGCCAAGGGGACCTGCCTTTCATTTTGCTGCCAAGGGGCGGTAATTGTCCGGGGAAATCAGCCTGGCATGTGGTAATGGAGTTAAGAGCGACCTAATATATATGCCCGAGCACGCACGGACAACGGCTCACAGGTAGGTGACAGTTGTGTTCCCTTTGATCTCCCTAAGGCTTACGCTGTGGTATAGTGCCTGTTTCACTCACTCTGCACCCGCTTCCACTGCTCCTGCACTGCTCCTGCATATTCATCCACGCTATCTATTGTGGACGACTTTGCCCCATTGAGGTCATTTCCCTTATATATATTTTTACTTCTTGTTTTTTGGTAAATGCCAAGGATATTTTTCTTTGGCTTTTTGGTTTTTTGGCAAACACACGCGCAAACATGCAGGGCGCCACGGTGGCAGCCAGGCTACTCCAGGTCAGGGATTTATTTAATGAGAAGCAGGATTTACCAATAGCGTTACCAAATAGTGGGACTAAGAAGATTGTTCCCACTATTTCCCATGAACTAACTTTGCTTCGAGAAATTGAAAAAATCCTGCAAGAAGGAGATCTCTAAGTGGTGGGAGGAGCACTCCCTGCAAAATTACCTTGACGTGGGTCGCGTGCCTTGTGGCCTATGTATCATGACAACACCATCTTTTGAGGATCAGGATCCACGTATGTTGGAAGAGTGGGGTGGTGCCCGAAGTCATTATTCTGCACAATTTCTGAAGATCCTGGTGAAGTATGCCAATTTAGACCGCACTGCTGTGCTTGCACATCTTGAAAAACTTGAATCTGAATTGCTTGATGTTCCCAGTACTGAAGAGGGAAAGAAACTGCAAACTAAAATTGAAGAAGATCTGATTGTTTATGAAGAGGAAATCAAACAGCGCAAACACAGAAAGTTTATTAGGGATAAAATCAACTATGAATCAGGACGAATTTTCACTTTTGCCAAACGATTTGACTTATTGCGCAAAAACTCAACCACACAACCATTGCCAAAACAGCCAGGCGATGCTGAGGCCATGTCATCGGAGTCTGATGTTTCTATCTCAGAAAATGATGAAATACCAGTCAAATTAAATTTTTTAGACGAAATGAGATTTTTGTGCAAAGACGGAAAAAATCAAAAGAGAGGCAGAGGTCATGGCAAGAGCAGAGGAAGAGGGAGAGGAAACGACCAGAAATTGCCAAAAGAGGGAAAAAAAAACATTGAGGCCGTCGTTGGAAACGGCTCCGATGTACATCAATATGGCAGGTTAATGCGCTCTGGGGATAAACAGTAAATATGGAAGCTATGAAAATCCATCAAATTGTTAACATGTCTTCCCACATACTCACGGGCCCGCAATTATCATTACTCTCAGTAGGCTTACATTTCTGTCCTACCACGACATTTGATTATGTTGAGTCACGTCTGGATTTTGACAAATTTCTACGCAAGGTCAGACTCAAAAAGTTCTTTCCCATTAATCCACCACATACCACACCATCAGTGTCCTGTACTGGTCGTACTGACCTATGTATCTCTGATATCCCTATGCTGACTGACTTGGCCTGTTTGAATAATGACTTATTTGATCCCTCAACCTTCGATCCTGTTGATTTTGACATTGATCCCAACTACAGGTTCAATCCTCATTTTTCTGTGGGTGGCTGCATTGAGGCTTTCCAGGATCTTTGCGTCAGTGAACTTCGCAAATTAAGGAAGAATCCCTTCAACCATAAACAGAATTTGACTATTCCACAACGCTCTGCCCTCAGTGAACTACAGAATTTGCCCAATATTGTGATAAAACCGGCCGACAAAGGCTCTAATATTGTCATTCAGGATAGGGAATGTTATGTGGCCGAAGCCAATCGTCAACTACAGGACCGGTGCTGTTATTCCGGCTGCAAAAAATCCCTTTGGAGAAATACAGTCAGAGCTGACTTCTCTATGTACCAAATGGGCGGATAAAGGCCTTATTGAGGATGAGTTAGTCAAATTTCTTGTTCCCGACAGCCATACCATCCCTACTATATACTTCCTGCCTAAGACACATACATCTTTTAACTCACCCACCAGGCAGGCCGATTGTCACCTGATGTGGTTCCCTTCTTGAACATATGGCCCAGTTCATTGATGAGACTCTGTTCCCGTTTGTTTCAGTGTTACCTTCTTATCTACGGGACACTAAGGACTTTTTGAGTCACATTACTGATGTACCTTGGGAGGAGGGTCTAATGTTGGCAACTCTTGATGTTGTTTCTTTGTATACCTCCATTGATCACACCACTGGGTTGGCAGCTTGCAAATATTTTTTGGACACTCGATCTCTGAATTTTCTAGGGCACAGTTGTATGATTTTGGATATGCTTCTGTTCTGCTTAACTAACAATGTTTTTCTGTTTGAGGGTTTCTTTTATCATCAGGTTAGAGGTACTGCTATGGGCAGTACCTTTGCCCCACCAAACGCTAATTTGACCATGGGGTGGTGGGAGGCTACTTTTTTGTCTGATTTACTTCAATCTAGTTTCCCTACACAAATTATTGGTTGGTGGCTTTACATTGACAATGTTTTTTTTTAATTTGGAAAGGAAATGAAAGTGAATGGGCATTTTTTGTGGACAGCATTCACAACAATACTATGAATCTGAAATTCACTGAATGTCATAGCTCCACTGGGATTGTATATTTGGATGTCAATGTGAGGCTTGATAACTTTGGCATTCACACATCCCTTTACAAAAAGACCACCAACACAGGCCTCCCTCTGCATGCCACAAGTTGTCATCCGCCCTCCTGTAAGAATAGCATTCCCTATGGCGAATTGATTCGCTTTCGGCGCAACTGTACAGATATCCTTGAATTTGACTGGTGTTGCAGTCTGGCTGCCGTTGGTTTACAACAGGGTTATCGAAAGAAGATTATAGAAATGGCCTTTGTTAAAGCATGTGCACTTTCGAGGGAAAAACTATTGCATGGTCCTACCAATAAGAAGAACAAGGACCATGATGATCCCGCCTCATTGTCACATTTAATAATGCTTCTTATGATGTCCGGAAGATTATTATGAGACATTGGCGTATTCTCATGCTTGACAAAGATCTTGGTACAATACTGCTGAAGTGCCCTATACTGACCTACAAACAAGCACCTTCGCTGAAGGACAGACTGGTTTCCAGTTATTTATCACCTGTCCAAAAAAACTCTACCATGACCAATTGGCTACCAAGTTTTCCAAAAGGGTTTACCAAGTGCCCAAAACGTAAAGCCTATCCACACGCTACTGCCTGCAAATCCTTTATACATCCTATTACAGGCACTGAATTTAGGCTAAAACATTTTATCAACTTTGATACCCCTTTTGTAGTGTATGTCCTCGCGTGTCCCTGCCAAAAATGGTACGTAGGAACCACTACATGTATATTGAAGCTCAGAATTTTGCAGCACCTAAGAGCCATTAAGAATTTTGACCCTACGTACCCCATGGCCAAGCATTACAGGCAAGAACATGATAGTGATGTACACCTTCTTACATTTTTTGCTGTTGCCCATGTGCCGACTAACTTGAGAGGTGGTAACCGAACCCTGAAACTTAGACAATTGGAAACCAGGTTAATTTTAGACTTTGATACTAAATACCCAATGGTCATAACATGGATGAGGAGTTGCATACTTTTATGGGCATCTGATACTTTGTTCCTTTCGCTCCAGTTTTTCTTGTTCTTGTCTGTCTGATTCTGGTTACCTAATATTGCTTCTCTTAGGTACTAATACCACATACTGCTCTGGCCTGGAAACGCCATGTTTATTTTAATTTTATTATCTGTTTTATTGCACCAGACCCATTTTCTTTTTGGTTTTACGGCTGTCTTGCCATTCTGATACATTAAGGGACCGTTACTATTATGATTTTGATATTGCTCACTTTCCTTCCAATGTTTGCCTTCTCTGCTTACTTGTTATTCTATAAGGCTGAGCACTGTGTAGATTTCTTGTTTTCATATATTTGCTTTTTACTATGTGGGCACATGATCAACAAAAAATCAACTACTTTTTAAAGAATTTAGGGTATGTAGTGTCTTTATTCCAACCCTAGTTTGCAGCCATATGTATTTTAATATGGAATTTTATCGTAAAATCCTTGCACTTGCACTTTATGAGTACAAAAAAAAGTTTGGTCTCTTGTCTATTGCTGCTGAATCGGTATGTTTACATGGAAATGCACTTGCACTTCATGAGTATCAAACTACTTTGGTTGACTGTCTACTGCTGCTAAACCGGTATGTTTACATAGAAATGCACTTGCATTTTATGCTGTAACTGCGGGCTGCCCCACTCATCAGATCTTTTGCTATTGCACTTGCACTGTATGGCCCATTTATAGAAACATGTTTTAATTCCATGGTCGCATTTTTCTGATAGTGATGCATTTATTTTTAACAAGCCACTATTGGCTTCGTATCTATATTGTTATTCTATATATTGTTTTCTTCGACTTTATATTACTGCTATGTTAATTTGTTTACATAATATTGCACTTGCACTTTATGTTATAACTATTGACTGCATGTTTTGGAAAGTGATGTTTTCATTTCCAAGAAAAAAATAGTTTTGTGTATGCATCCATATCAATAATCCTTTATTTTTCATCATGGGATTTATATTTCAGTATTATGCTTACCTCTTATTTTGTGACACTTTAAATATGTTTCTTGAATTACTTTACTATGCAATGTATTATACTGCCATATCTAATTGTTCATATCATTGTTATGTTTTAGACTTTGCTCCAGTCTAACATGGCTGCACTGGATTTTACAGCATAGTGGTTGAATTGTGGAAACAGGCAAAATGGAAGAGGGACTAATGTGCAATATGTATTGTGTTTTTCAATCTGGTTCCCTAACGTGACCAAGTGCTCAGGGAAGCGCGAAACGCGTCGTTCAGGACCCATCATTGGCGTCCTGCTTTGTTTGCTTGTGTGTTTTGCTTTTTTGCCTTTGTTTACCATCATTAAAACTTGTGTCTTTACTTTGATTCGAGTTTGTCATTTCTGGGACCTGCATTACCTCATGGTGGAGTGCGTTTTTTTTCAAAAAAACTTTGTTAAAGGGACATTATGGTTAAGTTGCGCTACTAAAAACCTATGAAATTCAGTGAAAAAACTTTGTTAAAGGGACGTTATGGTTCAAAGTAAAACCGAAAAACCCCTGAAATTCGGCAGTTATGGTAAGATAAGCAACCATAACTTGCGCCGCCACTGTGCACTGCTAACACTAACACCCAGGACATCAAAGATGACATCACAGATGTCATTGATGACATCACTGATGACATCACATGTGCATTTACCTTTCATGAAAAGTCTGTACAAGGGATTCTTAGTGTACTGTTAATAAAAAAAGTGTCAAAGATTATTGGAATAAATATCAAGTGCTAATCAGTGCATTAAGCTATGCATTGATATAAATAGCATTCTATTATTAACTTCAATCCAGTATACTGAGGTACTCATATAGAAACATAGGCATTGTGTGCAGCATACATGATGGAGGTGCAATATTCATAAGCTTGCCATGTTGAATATTGAAATGATAACTGTTTTCATATTAGAGTTTTGCGTACAGTGAAACTTGTGATAAGTAGGTAATAAAACCCACTTACTACATAATTGCATTATTATACACAAATCACAAAGAGACAACACCACATACAACTGTGGTGTTGTCTCTTTGTGATTTGTGTATAATAATGCAATTATGTAGTTAGTGGGTTTTATTACCCTATCTATATATATCACATGATGTGTCTGGACCCTAAGGAAAATAGTGTGAGTACAACATATAAAAATATGAGCATATACAGGGAAAGTACAGTAATAAAAAACATCAAAAGTATCAGAAAGTGCTGATAAATCTACTGATAATTTTAATACACAAAAGGGATTGCTGTCTTTCAAGGTTGTGACTTCTCCTATGTATATGTTTCATATGATATGACTGGACCATAAGGGAATTATTCTAAGAACATACTTGAAGGATAAGTCTACGAATATAGTAATTTACAATTTTTAGTTCCTGACTGTTACTGAAGAAAATCATGTGGCTTAGATATGTCAGGAAAGTAAAAAAAGGGAGAGCCAGCCACGTGATGTCATCAGTGATGTCATCAATGACATTTGTGATGTCATCTTTGATGTCCTGGGTGTTAGTGTTAGCAGTGCACGGTGGCGGCGCGAGTTATGGTTGCTTATCTTACCATAACTGCCGAATTTCAGGGGTTTTTCGGTTTTACTTTGAACCATAACTTCCCTTTAAGAAAGTTTTTTTACTGAATTTCATAGGTTTTTAGTAGCGCAACTTAACCATAACGTCCCTTTAACAAAGTTTTTTCACTGAATTTCATAGGTTTTTAGTAGCACAACTTAACCATAATATCCCTGACTTCATATACATGTAACATAGAACATACTAACCCCCTCATAGTGATTTTCATGTCCGCGGACTACCGCCATGTCCGCGGACACATCGAAAATCTGAGCGTGGTGAATGTAAATTTAAATAGTGTGCCCCATTTCCCCTTTGAAGTTGGCTCTGAAAAGAGCCTTTTTTTTTTTTTACAGATGCTTGACAGACACCTGTTATTTTGTATATTTTTTCTTGTTTTTTTTCTTACTTTACTCCTAAAATCTTTACATAACCTTCTCCAAAGCAACCCTTACATTCCAAAATAGAAAGGCATTTCCCGTAAAAGATAAAGAAATGCCATCTTCTTTAAAATTAACAGCATTACCGGCATCAATATTCTCATTGTTACAGAAGAACATACCAGCTCTAAGCATGAAGGCACACATGCCTCGGTTGATGACACACCTAGCAATGTTTTGCTGAGGACAAAAAACTGAACTATTGTCCCATATTGCCCTAGGTAGTAATCCAGAAAAAATTACTTTCGCATTTGGAAGGATCTTCATTACGGCTTGAACCAAGCGTTCCAAATCAGCCAACAAAGTAGGGGCACTGATGTTGCCCAAATGGAAAGCACCATAGTGCAAAACTACCACATGCGGACTGTTCATCATGGCCATATCCTCACAAACCTGTACAATTCCCTGTACATTGCAATCAGCCACAGTGTTCCACACCACCTCCACTCCTTTCACATCAAAGTTTGTTGCAACATGCCTGCATTCAGCGTACTGCTGTAAACCATGCACAAACATATCTCCGAGCACCAACACCCTGACTTTATCCACTTCTGCCATCTTCACCACACACAGTCTCTTTCAACACAAATCCACAACCTCGACATCTGATTGGCTGATCCGTACAGTCTTCTTTCCATGTTGTATTTCCTGGAAAAACCCGGATGTAGCACGCCCTGTCCACGAACAGCCGCGGTGTCCGCGGACGGCGTCCACTTTACTCTCTGTGCCATTCCCTCATTGCATACAGCTAAGCAATCACACAATATGAATGACGTCCTCAGAACACTCCCATTTTGTGAATTTTCAAACATTTCAGGACAATTATCATTTCATTATTCAACATATTAACATTACAAATATTATACTTTCGTCTTGTACTCTGCACACAATGCTATGTTTCTCCATTAGTAGCTCAGTATACTAGATAGAATCCCATAATACAATGCCATTTATATCAATGCATCATTCAAAGCACTAATAACGGTATGATATTTATTGCAATATCCTTGACACTTTTTTCGCAACATTATAATAAAAATCCCTTAGTACACAAATTCCATGAAAAGTACATACACATGTGATGTCATCAGTGATTTCATCAATGACATTTGCGATGTCATCTTTGATGTCCTGGGTGTTAGTCTTAGCAGTGCACTGTGGTGGCGCAAGTTATTTTTCATAGCTTACCATAACTTGTGATTTTCAGGGGTCTTTCGGCTGTACTTAGAACCATAACGTCCCTTAAACAAACTTTTTTAATATCACGCAAACAATATACAAACATGGCATGCAAAAATCAACTTCTCACAGATGGCTTTACACAGAATGTTGCAAAGTAAGAATGTATGCTCGTTCACAGTGAAGGTCAGCTGCTTCCATTTTTTTCTCGGGCCCCGGAGAGGCTCACGAAGCGGACTATAAGGTTGTATTGTGTTTTGACCTTGACAGACAGAGATTGTGATGAAAGACTTCTCTTGAAGGAGTGTTGCTAAAACGTAAGAGAAGATAAGGATGAAATTTATGAAACAAAACCACTTTTATATATTATATCCCTATGCGAAAGATCGGTGGCACAGGCAGAGTCGTATTTTGGGACTGTATCACTCGTAGACAATGGAAATTGCAATTGTACTGTAAGTAACCCTTTAGATTATTTTATACCAAATATAATTACAATAGCGTAGCATTAAAGACAGCTCAAGTTGAACTTGTTAGTTGAAAGTGGCATAATGTTTTCTACCCCGCACTATCACCGCCGAATTGATCCCCTGTTGTTTAGAGGGCTCTGAAAAAGGCAGACGACACAGGGTGGGTTAATATAAATAATTTAACCGGTCTATAGGCGGTCAAGCCCTCTACTCGCTGTGCCACTTCACTGTAGCCTGTCAAGTGGCACAGCGAGTACAACGCTCGCTTTGACATCCGTGCACAGCTTGCTAACGCAAGTTCGAATCCCGGCAAGGCCAAACTCAGCCTTTTATCCTTCCGTGGTCGATAAATGAGCACCACACACCGTGGTTAATAATAAGCACCGCTTAGATACCTCACGGTTCTTAGCGCTATATGAATGGGAAAATATTATTATTTTATTATTAACATATTCCATTGCACTATCTTCGATAGCAAATAGTTTCATGCCCTAATAAATAAAATGATGATTTTTAATGAAGATCGGCTGGTGAGACTAATTTATGTTTTTTTAAAACAGGTATGTGGCCCCATTTTGCCTATGTCACGATTTACAGACTCCAGCGGATGGGGTCTTCAACTGCCAGGTGCAGGTCCAAATATGCAACTTCATGACCCTCACCATTTTATGGGACAATTGCCAAGGACCAATATGCCCTTACGCAGTACTAGCGGCTACAAACAACATACCAACCAATATGGTGGTCTGATGGCTCGTTTTTGGAGCAACCTTCCGTTTATCAGAGCAACCATTTACTGTTTTTATCAATTACCAACAGCCTATCTAACGCAAAGGAACAACGCGTGGCTCCAAATAAACTTTTGCTGATCGACAGCAGGGACAATAGCAAATCACTGAATATTCACTAAACATTTCATGTGAAATAAATGTACTTTACCAAATGTACAATCCTGCTGTTTACTTTTAAACCACAGTTTCATATTCCGAATTGTGGCGCACTGAGTTGTAAGCTGATCTAACACCCCCTGTACCGCAAAGGAACATTGCGTGCCTCAACATGAACTTTTGCGGATCGATAACAAAGACAAATGCAAATTGCTGAATATTCTCTAAACATTTGATGTCAAATAAATGTACTTTACAAAATGTACAATCTTGCTGTTTGCTTTTAAATCACTGTTTCATATTCCGAATTGTGGCGTGCTGTGTTGTGACATAATATGTGTTGTCTTCCGGGTTCTGTGTAAAGTCACTTAGGACTGGAGAGGACTGGGTGCGTTTGATGACGCACCCTGTAACGTCACAGAGAGAGGCGGGGAATATGAATGTTTTGATAATATCAGGCTTAGGGGCGGGAGATATGATTTAGTGTCGCAAAAGCGAGTCAGCCAGGTCAATAGCGCCAGTCATAGAATTATCACATAATGTCGGCGCACACCAGCCGGATTTATTGTTTCTTTAGTGGACAAAAAGTCGGTTGACGCCCATAGGAAATTGTACTATTAGCGGACAAAAGGGGTGTTCTTAAAACACTTTCACCCTGACAACGAACAATACAAACAAAGTTCTCAGAACACCCCCATTTTGTGTAATTGCAACCATTTCGGGACACCGCGAGTGTTCTTAGAACACATTCAACTAGACAGATTACAATACGGACAGCGTCCTGAGAACACCCCCAGTTTGTGTATTTACGAACAATTAAGTACACTGCGAGTGTTCATAGCTCATTTTTACCTTCCTTACAAACAAAAATGACACATACTCCGTCCTCTAAGCACCCCACCATTTAGTTTATTTACAAAATGTCAGAACAGCCGTGTTCTCCGCGGACAAATCGAACGCAACAAAAACGTCTAGCACATAAAAAAACAAAACATTGAACCTATCTCATACTCCCCCACCCTCCCCAAACACTCTTACACACCAACACAGGGCACTAAATACCATTTTTTATCCACATTTCACCACGCGGTACGCGGTCGACGGCGAATACAAGATGGCAGGCGCCACAGAACATCTGACGCGCTCCATGCCCCTCGCCATCCAATCAGCGAACACGTCACATGTCCGCGGACATGACGCAAGGCCATGGGCCAATCGGAGTGCTGTCCACGGAGCGAACAGGGAAGTCCGTCCGCGAAGCGAACACAGATATAAATAATTTTTTTGCCTTACATTTTGGTCATTTTTTAATAAACTACTGGGCGGATTTACACCAAATTTGCAAAAGCATGCTTTCGGGACCAGGCCGCCTCTCCTGCCGCAAATTTGGTGTAAATCCGTCCAGCGGTTCAGGCTGTAGCTGTGCGCAAAGTTTTTTCCCATTCAGTCTATGGAAAATAAAAAAAAGTTTTGGGACCCCCCTTGGACGATACCTCACCAAACTTTGCAATAAAATTCAGAGTGGGCCATATACTTTTTTTGCAAAATTTGGTAAGGATTCGTCCAGGGGGAGCGAAGTTATAAGCCACCCAAAAAGTGCTCTTCCCATGGAAACACCAACTTAACCATAACTACATATATATATATATATATATTGCCTTTACTGAAAAAACAACCCTACAGCAACGTTATGGTTGAAGTGCCCTACTAAAAACCTATGAAATTCAATGGAAAAACGTTGCTACAGGGACGTTATGGTTACAGGTAAAACCTAAAAAAAACAGAAATGTGCAAGTTATGGTACGTTACGCAACCATAACTCGTGCTACTACTGCGCACTACAAGGACTAACACCCATGACATCAAAGATGACATCACAAATCTCATTGATGACACAACTGATTACATCACATGTGTATTTAGTTTTCATGAAAAGCCTCCACAAGGGATTGTCATTGTAATGTTGGCAGAAAACAACCTTTTTTCTTAGTGAATATATATATATATTCAGTAAAAAAAACTTTGTTAAAGGGACGTTATGGTTACATTGCGCTACTAAAACCTACGAAATTCAGTTAAAAAACATTGTTAAAGGCACCTTATGGTTCCAAGTAAAACCGAAAACCCCCTGAAATTCGCCAGTTATGGTAAACTAAGCAACCATAACTCACGCCACCACCGTGCACTGCTAAGACTAACACCCAGGACATCAAAGATGACATCACAAATGTCTTTGATGACATCACTGATGACATCACATGTCTGGCTCACTCTTTTTTCCTTTACTGATAGATCTAGGCCAGTAACAGTCAGGAACTAAGAATTCACTATACTATAGCACAAAGTACTATATTTGTAGACTTGTACTTCAAATATGTTCTTACAGTAATTCCCTCTGGGTCCACTCACAGCATATGAAACATATACAAAGGCGAAAACGCAGACTTGGAAGACAGCAATGCTTTCTATGTATGAAGATGATTAGTAGGATTATCAACACTGTCTTATAGTTCTGTTGTTTTTTATTACTGTACTTTCTCTGGATATGCTCATACTTGTACACATTGCACTTACACTACTTTCTTTAGGGACTAGTCACAATATGTGATACTTATACAAAGGGAAGTAGTAGCTTTGAAGCAGAGCAATCATTTGTGTGCATGAAGATAATGGGCCTCATTACGACCCTGGCGTTAGCACCATGGTCCATGCCGGATTAAGCCATGGTGGATGGCGGAATTACCGCCCCATTACAAGGTTGGTGGGCGGTAATTCCCCATTCCCATTTTTGGCCCATAGGGCACAATTGGAATGGGCAAGGCGCTAATTACGGCACCGTAAATTACGGTACCGCAATTAGCACCAAGGTCCCTTAGCGGGTTGGACTTTAACGCCTGCAAAAAGCAGGCGTTAAAGTGTAAATCGGGCGTTAAGGGTTTAACGGCACCGCAGCCTTTTACGGCGCCGTTAACCCCTTAACGCCAGGGTTGTAATGTGGCCCAATGAGTTAGATTATGAAGATTGTTGAGTAATACTGCTGTTTTTTTTTTTGTTTACTTCACTTTCCCTGTATATGCTCTAATTGTATGTGTTGTTGTCTGTTTGTGTTTTGTGTGCAGTAATGCAATAATGTAGTAAGTGGGTTTGATTAGGTACTTATTAAATGTTTCACAGTATGCAAGACTCTAATAAGAAAGCATTTATAATTTTAGTATTTAACATGACAAGATTATTAATATTGCATCTCCATCATGTCTGCTGCACACTATGCCTATGTTACTACATGTGTACCTTAGTATATTGGAAAAAACTTCATAATACAATGCTATTTGGATTAATGCATTACTTAATGCACTACGTACCTCATGATATTTATTCCAATGGTCCTTGACACTTTTTTATTAACATTACAACAACAATCCCTTGTACAGACTTTTCATGAAAGGTAAATGCACATGTGATGTCATCAGTGATGTCATCAATGACAATTGTGATGTCATATTTGATGTCCTGGATGTTAGACTTAGCAGTGCACGATGGTGGCGCGAGTTATAGCCACTTAGCTTACCATAACTGGCGAATTTCAGGGGATTTTAGTAGCGCAACTTAACCATAACCTCCCTTTATCAAAGTTTTTTTTACTGAATATACATTTTCATAGAGTGAATTTGATATATGTTTACTCGGATTCCCTTACTTTAAATACATGGAACATAGAACATGCTGAACCACCTGTTAGTGATTTTGATGTCCGTGGACTGTGCGTATGTCCGCGAACGGACGCGGACAGCATCAACACTGCCCAAAAACTCAGAGGGTATCTTGTATTGTTCTATCATGCCATATAAACACTGCACAAGTTCAAAAAGTAGCACATAAACACATTATATGTAATAATAAATAAGAAGTGGAACATATATATCTAACACATCAACCATCCATTTAAATACCATACGTAGTATAGAAGCAACAGTCTAGCTACACCACAGTACGATTACAATTTACCAAAACTGGTAAGTAAACTTCATTTTTCTTATATATTTCTAAACTTTTTGTATTAGATACACTGAAATTAATATATTGTTGTTTTTCACACAGGAATACACAGTACTTTGGAATGGCTTGAGGAAAATGTTCCACGTGAGTAAATGTCTGAAGACAGTGATACTAATGGTACACACTTCTCTATATAAGCAAATTAATAGTCACATTAATAGTGTACTTAACATATATCTATTTATTTTAACAGACCATACAAACATTGAAAATTATACATCAAAAGACACATTGAAAAAGACTCTGCAACGCATGGAAAAGAAAATGGACATGCTCAAGGAAAATTTCAATGTTTTGAAACAGTTTGTGGAGGACCACATAAAAGGAAAAAAAAAATACCATTGTCCCACATGTACATGTTCCCCCTCTCCATGTCCCAGTCAACTATCCCCGAACCCTCAACACCAAGAATTTGTTTTTGATGAGACTTCCATCCCTTCATCCCCTCCCATCCATCCTCTCCAAACCCCTAATTCCCCTATATTTGTATCAGTTTCTGCTTCCCCCTCTCTTTCATAAATTGTGTATATGTATATAATAAAAAAACCATTATTTTTCTTTTAATGAAATCCTTTGTGTCTTATTTTTTTTAAAAAAAGCAGTTAAAATGTCCGCAGACAACGCGCCTGTCTGGAGTGTCCTTAATTAACAAAATGGGGATGTCCTAAGGACACTATACCAGTCCGTACCATTTGCGAGCAAAGATGGAACTGTTCTTAGAACACACCCGGTGTCCGGGATGTCCATAAATGAACAAAATGGGGGTGTCCTAAGGACACTATACCTGTCCATACCATTCGCAACCAAGATGGAACTGTTCTTAGAACACACCCGGTGTCCGGGATGTCCATAAATGAACAAAATGGGGATGTCCTAAGGACACTATACCTGTCTGTACCGTCCGCAGCCAAGTTGAAACTGTCCCAAGAACATGCGCGGTGTCCGGAATGTCCGTAGTCAAACAAAATGGAGGTGTCCTAAGGACACTATACCTGTCCGTACAGTCTGCAGAACATTTACACACATACGCACCACACCAGTAAGTCCTGCGAATATTGCGCCTGTCTGTAACAGTCCGTCTCACTTGTGTCGCACTTTTAATTTGTTTGAGGACCCGAACACTGTCCGTAGAACACCTGCGCACATGTGCACGACCGTTCCCATACATTTAGTTTCCTGCAGACATCTGTTCCCTTCGCGGATGTGTTCCTGATGTCATCATGTGACTGCACCCACGCTGAGCGTGTATCCTAATTTGCGGACACTGTACGGTTCCCCAACATTTTAAAAGAACTTTTTCAGACAATCCAAAATATTTTACAGTAAAAATTCACCATTGCACATGTCCCAGACAATGACCATGGCTTTCCACATACTTTTGGGAACTTTTTGAACCTTTTTGGTTGTTCAATCTTTTCGCGAAGTGCACCCCTCCACACCTATAAAAGGCCACACCCCAGAGCTGATCTTCATTGTACTTCTGGCTATTGCAAATTGACTTTTGCTGCCTTTGCTGCTCTTGCTGAGATTATCTCATCAACCCTGATGGCATCCATGGCTTCTGTTGCTACATCTGCCTCAGGCCCACCCCCAAACCCTCCACCACCACCACCTCCCCAAGGGCCTGCAGAGGGGAACAGGCGTGAGGATGTAGAGAACGAGGATGAAGAGGATGAAGAGAATGAGGTAGAGGAACTCCCTATTACCAGCACTCGCCGGGAGTCTTGTGTGTGGTGGTTGTTTACCATTCATGGTAACGTACCAAAAGCATGTGCGAACAAGGTCACCTGCAAACAGTGCAAAATGGTGCTGAGTCATGGGAGACGTGGTTCGGACAGTTTTGATACGACATCCATGAAGCGACACCTAACGTCGTTCAGACCTTAACTTCAACCAGTGTATTATAGTGGTCAAGACCAGTGTATTATAGTGGTCAAGACACTTAATCTAAGACCTGTATAATCCAATGATAGCATAGATATATGTGTGACTTTTATAGAAACATGATAAACTACTGAAAGACTTTGAACAATTGTTATTTAATGCATGCATTTTTGAGAAAATATTATGTTAGCTTAGATAGTGACCACCCTGCCTCCCAGCAACCTGACCTTCACCCATGCGGAGCACAAATGACTGACGTCAATCCTCCCGCCAACCAAGCAACCAACCAAGCAAGGAAGAGATGCCACCCACACCTGAGACCGCGTGTGGACTGACCAATCTGGGACCAATGTAGTATCCTATGTTAGTTGCGTCATTTACCCTATAAAATGTAATGTTGTGATAACTTGTGTCAGAGCACTCTCAGAGATCTTTTGAATGCCATTCATTAGATAAACCTTGCCTTGAACTCTCGCAGCCTGCTCTCTTTGCCTCATTCCCCGTCCGGGTGTATCTTTTTTATTCTTTTACACGTATAAGATGGGAAGGGCACAAACAGCGCTGACCTAGCAAAACCAAAGTACTTTTCTCTGGGAGGAAGTGGTGGCTCTGAAAAGAGCCTTTTGGTGGGTTTCTTTGTGTTTGAAAAACTTGAAGTGGTCAACACCTACTGCAAAATAGATGACTGTAATTCCAAAAAAGGTTGCAATGCATTTTGTACATTTCTCAGAAAAATCTGATTGCCAACATAAGTAAGATGGACTCCATCTCTGCGAAAAATGTATGTGCTACGAAACATAATATTTTCATTGTGAAAAGAGGCCATGCCAAAATCTCTTAGAAAGGCACAAACAGCCTTATTGACATTGCGCCTCGTTTTCTCAATTTGTGGACCATATGAAGAAGAACTCAGCCACATTTGTCCTTGCGCAATACGAGAAAAAATTACTTGGGAATTTGGAAACATGTCCATGACCTTTCCAAGTCCTTCTTTCATTGCAAATTGCAAAGAAATTCCAGACACATGTCCTAAACTGTTCCCTCCACAATGAATTGTAATTATGTCTGGATGATGCTCTGTCTCTAAAGTAGCACAGAGAGGTACCAAGTCCAGCACTTCATTCCACGCACTTCATGCCAGTGCACTTCCACATGAGGGAATCGAAGATCTGCAGCTACTCCACAACGTTCTGCATGCACCTCCAACCAATGTATCCATGAGTCTCCCAAAATCCAGATAATCTGTTTTCGGAAACACACAGCCATAGCTATGTGTTCTACTATCAGGAAAAAGACTTTCTGACAAAATCTCTCCTTACACAACACACCCAGTAAACTTTACTGACCAATCCCTAGCTACGCTCATTCTCATTTGCATGCCTCTCCACCCCAGAATCCCTGTATGTAATATGCGCTGGCCATGGACTACCGCCATGTTCACGGACATATCGAAAATCTCAGCGTGTAGAATGTAGATTAAAATAGTGTGCCCCATTTCCCCTTTGAGGTTGGCTCTGAAAAGAGCCGTTTTTCTTTGTATTATTTGCAGATGTATTTTTTTTCCTTACTTCACTACTAAAATCTTCACATAACCTTCGCCAAAAGCAACAGCATGGCATTTCCCAAAAAAGATAAGGAAATGCCGTTTTCTTCAAAATAAACAGCATTATTCGAATCATTATTCTCATTATTACAGAAAAACATACCAGCTCTATGCATGAAAGCAGACATGCCTCGGTTGACTGCACACCTAGCAATGTTTTGCTGAGTACAAAAAACAGAACTATTGTCCCATATTGCCCTAGGTAGCAATCCAGAAAAAATTACTTTCGCATTTGGAAGGATGTTCATTACTGCTTGAACCAACTGTTCCAAATCTGCCAACAAAGTATGGGCACTGACGTAGCCCAAATGGAAAGCACCATAGTGCAAAACTACCAGATGGGGACTGTTCATCCTGCCCATATCTTCACAAACTTGTAGAATTCGCTCTACATTGCAATCAGGCACAGCGCTCCACACCACCTCCACTCCTTTAACATCGAAATTGTTTGCCACATTGAGCATACTGCTGCAAAGCATGCACAAAGATATCTCCGAGCACCAACACTCTGTCTTTCTCCACCTCTTCCATCCTGACTACACGCAGTCTCTTTCTACACAAATCCACAACGTCAACATCTGATTGGCTGATCCCTACAGTCCCCTTTCCATATTGGATTTGCTAGAAAACCCGGATGTGGCACGCCCTATCCGTGAACAGCCGCGGTGTCCGCGCGGCGAGTATCAGTTACCAGCCCTTCTACCCTTTCCACATCACTCTCGGTGCCTTTCCGACATTGGATGCAGCTAAGCAGTCACACAACCATCCACCAATCACATCCAATACCTCTACATCTAACTCCATCATCAGAGTTCCACACTTCAAATGTACTGTTGTTCACTCTGAGTACAAGTCTCATATCATTGGAAAGCACCTACTACAAAAACTACTCTACAACTCTCCAAGATTTCTACTTACAGCTGCATTCATATCCACATGCATAAATACAAACTATAGGTATGCATATTTTATTCACAGTACGTGTACAACTCTTATGAATCCATATAAACAGAGTAATGCCACTAAACCTTCATAACCTATACATACATGCCAACCCTCCCGATTTAGGTGAGTGACTCCAGATTTTTCATTGAAAAATCACACTATTTATTACTGTCTCCCGCATAACCTATACATACATGCCAACCCTCCCGATTTAGGAGCGAGACTCCCGATTTTTCATTGAAAAATTGCCTTATTTTTTACTATTTCCCACTGAAATTAATGCTAGTCCCAATGCAATCCTATGGGAAAAATAAATGTTCCCGATATTGTATTCCCAGTACATGCATACATGCCAACCCCTCCCCCGCGATTTAAGCGGGAGACTCCCGATTTCATTAGCAAAAATGTTGTTTTTTATGTACTGCCTCCCTCGTAAAATAATTCTAATCTCAATGCATTCTAATGTGGAAATTCAGCTCTCCTGATTGCTTGGAGAGAATCTCCCTCCCAGCTGCTACAAAATGTTGGCATGTATGTACATGTACAACTCTTATGAATGCATATAAACAGAGTAATACCACTAAACCTGCATAACCTATAAAATAAACTTATTGAAATGTTTCCCATCTACTATAATCAACTGTCACATCCAAACCTGTCTGCTATCTAAAACACACCTTTAAAAAACCAAGTGAATTTCACACACTTAAAATTCTACTCATTTGCAAAGCATGTTGAACTAACATATTGTAAATAAAATATAAAGGCTGCACATAGTCAAATGAAATACAAGAATACTAATACAAAAACATAAAAATCAACGTCTACATTAACATCAGTGCTATAAACACAAAATTAGTAACTTCTTTCTTTTACAATTGCAGTGAAGACCTCTCTCCTGAAAATCTGCAGCATCTGAACTACAAACAACATATCCGAAGACACCTGCTCATACCACAAAAAAAGAGTAAGTACAATGCTACCTTAATGTTCTTACTGTTCCCTAAACACATTGTGTGGTTCATTCATGTAAAATGGAGATTTCTGAACCATTCTGCCCACAAATCCCCATTTATTAAACAGGGATTAGCAGGCAGAATGGCACACAAATCCCCATTTTTTTGGAACACAAATAACATACTCACCCCCTAGAATGTTAGTATTACAAAACAAAGAACTGTTTTAATTTTATGCCATTAGGTTTACTATTAATTCTTCTCCTCACCACTAGCTCACGTTCTACTCTCATCTGAACTGCAGTTTAGTAACACACAAATAGAGAATAGCCTTCCAAACTAGTTGTAGCTGCCCAATGCACAATCACATGCCACCACATACATCTTTCCCATCATACTAAGACAATCATGCACACAGCACACATACATTGCAGCACGGCCCAACCCATACCTTCTTTTTTTTTCAAGAGACCCCAAAGAATGCCTACCAAAAAGCAAGTCTGTAGAAAGCAACGCAGAAGTAGAGCAAATCAAAATAAAAGTGTCCAAAATAAGCATCCATCTCTACCAGAGTTAGTACACAAAGTTCAAACAAAACAACTAATACAGTCATTCAGCAAAAAAAAAAACAAGGTTCCAGTACATAAACTTTGCCTCCTCTATCAAAATGTAAAACGAAACAGAAAATGATTAACAAGACTTCGGCTACCACTACTGCTAAAACTGCTCCTATAAATCTTGATATACTAGCAAGTAACCATATCAAAAAAGTATTTTAGCAAAAATGTTCGCCACAGAGTCCTTCAGAATCTTATAGAAACTGGAGACAAATCATCCACAACTCTTCAAATCTAAAATAGAAAATTAATGTTTGAAGCTTTGATAGTGCAATCCTTCTCAAAAGAAAGTCATTCATTTTAGTGTTGAACAGAATGAAAGCACTAACAAAACTAACTACTAAATTACAAAAATTACTAAATTACAAAAAAAACTTCTCAATAAACGGAATGTCAACAAAAATAACTTTGTAAATATCTGTGGAAGTGAATGGAGTCACACCACGAGCACAGAACCATATTTTAATTAAGAAGCATACAAACAAAACCAAACAAACACAATTGCCATACATAGCAGTGGACGAGGTTATGAAAAAATTAATAATACCATAATGGAACAAGAAATACTGCTTACAAAAATATCACCAGAAACTCAGAGGGGCCGATTCATGGAACAAACGTGCGCCGAAAATCCATGCGCAAGCAGGCGCAAGGTAGCGCAAGCGCGATTCAAGTGTTTCCCGCTGTCCGTGCGCCCAATCCAGCCATGGCGCACGCAGGCATACATGGCGTGCGCTACGCGCACAGCAAAAGCGCACATAGCGTGGCGCACACAACCAAAGTGGGCGGAACAGTGGGCGTAACGCGCGGAATGGGGAATAACACGTGAAAAAGAAGGCGTAACTGGGGAAGTACTGCAGGGAACTACACGGAATGCCCACACGCACGAGAACAACCCGTATTCATGGATCCGAATGCGGGAAACCCGCGCACGGCAAAAGACGCACACAGGCATCAACGCGTCTGCCACACGAAGGCAGGCGGAAGCGTCCCTGCGCACAGTATAACAGTGCGCGCAAACAACAAATACGTATATACAGCTACGATGAATGCCCCATTTGTCGCAGCACTGATCGTGGGACACCGCAGGAGGAGGAGAATAGCCAGGGCACGCATTTTCGCACCACGGACAAGCCTTTTTGGGATGCCTGACGACCAGGTCTATGGCAGGTATAGGTTTCCACCCCACATCATCCTAGACCTGGTCAGGGAGTGGGAAGATGACCTTTGCTCCCAAGCATTGAGCCCCTTGGAGAAGGTGCTCAATGTACTGCATTTTTTGGCCACTGGGTCATTTCAGCGGACTACTGCCATAGTGGGGGGGTCTCACAGGCCACGCAGTCACGCTGCCTACACAAGGTACTGGCAATCATGATAGCGCGCCCCTCAGTCCGCAGGCACATATACATGCCCAGAACACCCGCAGAAAGGCAGGCCATTGTCCTGGATTTTTTCAGGGTGGCACACTTCCCGAGAGTGCTCTGTGCCATAGATTGCACCCATGTGGCCCTACGTCCACCTAGGGCCACTGAGCACATCTACCGAAACCGCAAGAACTGGCATTCCATCAATGTACAGGTGGTATGCGATGCAAAGGGAATCATCACCTCTGTCTATGCAAACTACCCTGGCTCCACCCATGACAGTTTCATATACAGAATGTCCGCCCTGAGCCGGGCCCTGGAAGCTGGGCAGCATGGCGACACATGGCTCCTAGGTGAGTACTAATGCCCTTGCACATGCATGCATGTCACACACACACACACAAATAAACAAACCACAATAATCTCAACCATTTAGACCTCCCCAGGGGACAGTGCCTACCCTCTGAGCAACCACATGATGACGCCAATCCGGAACCCAACCACACCACCCCAGGTAAGATACAACGCTGCCCATATTGCAACCAGGGCCATAGTGGAGCGCACATTCGGAGTGCTCAAGTCACGTTTCTGCTCCCTTGACCGCACTGGCGGGCAGCTACTCTATGCACCACCAGTAGTGTGCAGGATCATTGTGGCAGCATGTGTCCTGCACAATGTTGCAACACGGCAGGGCGTCCCGGTGGACATGGTGGTGCCCCCACATCCCCAACCACAGGCACAGGAGCTGCCCATGGGAGGGGACAGGGCACGTGGCGAGGAAGCCCGGACCCAGCTTGTGGCCACATTTTTCACCTAAACTCCCACCCCTGCGGAGTGCACACAGGCCTGGCACATACCAGGTGACAATCGATGATGACAAAGAGACAGTCAAATGTCACAACCCTACCACCCTGAGATAGTTGCCATGGAAGTGCCACATTGTCTGCATCCCTAGCTACTTCAACACAAGCTATCCTGTGTGACCAAAAGGCACACATATGACATGACATGATATGGCCTATAAACAAGTATTTCAAGGTGCGATGAGGCAGGGAGGGGGGAACAAGGGAAGACAGACAACGGTACTACTAGGCCAGGTGTCATTTAGATTGTACAAGTGCAGGGGTAGGGGGAAGGGAAAAGTGCAAGGGGAAGGGGAGGGGGGGAGTGCAGGACAGGGGAAGTAGACCAAAAAACAAATACATAGGCCAGCTGGTGGCAACTGCAAAGGTAAGTGCAGACAAGTGCTGGGAAGGGGGGGCTCTAGGGATAGAGAGACTGTACTGCAGTGCAGGGGTTGCCAGGGAGTCAGTGCAAGTGGAGAGTGGCAGGGCCAGGGACCGAGGTCGGTGAGTGTGGCCCAGTTGCAGATCCAGTGCAGTTCCAGTGAAGAATTTTGCAAGGGAGAGGCAGAGAGAAAGCAGAAGCAAAGAGGAAGGTCTTGAGGTGCTTCCCGAACTGGAGATGGTTCCCCTCAAGTTCCAGTGAGGCAGGAAGGCTGTTCCAGAGGGAGGGCCCTGCCGCGGAGAGAGATCTACCCCCAGCTAGTTGCTCTGAGAAGCAGATGACCCTGACATGCAAGGTGTGCATCACACACACCTGCAAAACAGGCCATGGCCATCACTGTTATGTCACTCAAACCCTCCCAAACCACAACATGACATGGCAAGCAATACCCATACACCAGCACAGTAACAATAAAGTACACATTGCCATGTCCAAAATGTACAGTGGCATCAGACAATGATGCCTGACCTGGAATCAGATGAAATGACAGACCAACAACCTCCCACCCAAAATAAGTCATTTCCAAATGCATTACAAGAGTTGTAGACGTAGCATAACAATGAATGCCTCTCTACATGCACATTGTGCATTGCAAAATCAACACTGCAGCTTCTTTGTGCTGTGTCCTACTCCTGCAACACACTGCTCAGCGCACAGCACAGTGAACAGCCATTGTATGTGATGCACACCCTGAGCATCACATCTAAGCGACAGACCACATCAAAAAGCAAATTAGGCATGTACAGGATCCATAATTGGTCACAGAACATGTGCTGCAGGGACACAGTGGGCACCAGAAGGCAAACAGTGTACACGTGGATATGCAAGGGTGGGAGTACATGTAGTGCATCAGAGTGCAAGTGTGTGGGTCAGCAAGGACATGCACTCAACATATGCATGTGCAATCAAGTGACCATCAGTGTTCTCTACACATCACATGTGAACATTCACCATGTGTACACCCCAGCATGTCAAACCATAACTATCCCCTCGCACCTGAAAGGTAAACACAACACATGAACAGGCATTGATCAGCAGAACGCAACATGTACATATGATACCACCATTACAATGTCAGGGTTCCCATCACACTGCAGGGCAAGGCAACTATCAACAACAACCCCCCCCCCTCCCTCACAAATGACCATGACCCACTGAACAACTGCACCTGGGTCATGGAGCCTTCAACCCTCAATTCCACCTGGCCACAGGATCACCTTTACCCTTCGTCACCATCTCCCACCTTGTGTGTAAAAAGGTGCCCACACCCTAAAAATCCACACTAATTTCCAAAATCACAAAATCCAAGGCATAAAAACGAACCAGACACCCTCCAGTAGATGACTTGACGTAGCAGTACCTCACAAAGGCCATGTACTACCACAAAGATGCAACAACCAAGGTAGCACAGTAAAACAATGTCACAACAGGATGTGAACCATGTGTGGTACATAACATAGGATGATGCACCATGAACGGATGTGTACTGTCACAGGTCCCGTGTGCAGGCGCAGGAGTGTCACGAAACAACCACCCACACTGTGTCCCGGGTGCCTGCAAGGTCAAACTCACACAGGCCCCTGAGACCCTGGTGGGGAAGGAGGTTCACGGATATGCAGTCGGGACAGGTGTTGGCACACTGGATAACTGGAATGAGTGGCAGGAGAGGGGAGGAGGAATGACACATGAAAGTAGGGAATGCACGAAAATGTACTACCTGCATGAACACATACACAATCCAAACAAACTTGGACATCATTGTCATGGCCTTCTGTAATCCAGGCTTAGGAGTGGTACGAACCAACCGCCCCCTCTACGGTTTTGGCGCCTGCAAGTTCGGGGCTTACACAGGCATCTGCAACCCCAGCGGGGAAAGAGGGTTAGGGAACGTTGCTTGGATAGGTACGGGAAGCAGGAACACCGGATAGAGGGTACAGGGTTCACAATTGCATAGGATTCCGGGTGATTAGGGGGAGAAAAACATACCAAATTGAATCACACATACATCAATGCATTAGTGCACCCCCCAGCAAGTCTATGCAGAGCAGTTTGAAAGAAAAACAACAAGACACTTAGCTCTGATTTTCAGTGCTGGCCTCCTTCCTGCACACTCTCAGGTCCGGTCACAGGAGCACTGCAATGCTGCAAAGAGAGCCACAGTCAACAACCTGTACGTGCCAATTACACAAAAACACACCACCAAACATGCCCCATAGCAACAAACTACTCTACAAACAGACAATCTGGTGTAGATGCTTCGTACCCATATACAACATTACCCCTGTGACGGGTCATACACAGTCAATGCAGTAAGTCAGCCGCCGGTGGGTGCGTGGCAAATGGAACACCAATGTGTCACAATTCACACAACATGCAATGTTCCCTGGGTAAGCAGACAGACCCATATAGCAAGCCATGACTTCAGAGCAAGTTGCGTACCAGCATGACCGAAACAAAGTTGGCAGTGCATTCATCATAAAGTACATGGAAATGAAATGCACTGCACCCGAGTATGTCCCTTGCTGTATGTCCCTGTGAGCTGCACCTTTCCATGTCTCGGAAGGCTACATGGTTGATACAAGTGCCTCGATGGACCTTGGTGTACCGGAGGGTATGTGCCACTGCCCCTGCAGGTGTCCCAGACAACCTTACAATCAACAGCCATCAGTCCACCAACACATCTGAGCTGCATTGTGTGCTTCAACACCAAGATTCGTCCAAGCTCACCCTCAGTGCTGTGACTAAATCTGCATATGCAACTCGCCTGGTGCAAGCTTTGCTGTGTTGTGGCCCCCCTGTGCTGCTCACCTTGCCTGGAGTTCCTTGGAACACGTCAGCAGTTCTAGGATGTAGGTCTGCAATTCCTGTGCCTCTGCTTGTGCACACATGTGCATGTGGGCACCAACAAACGTGTCCAGAATTCTGTCGTCCAATGGGCCATGTCTGCTGGCAAAGGTGCTCTGGAGGCTCATCCCCCTGCAGAAAGGGCATGAAACACATGATTAATGCTTCAAAGTCATCTGTGTGTGTCTCTTCAGGCATCTCATTACTTGACCATGTCAGAGAGTCACATCATAAATCACACCATAAGTCCGTCTTTCACATCCAAAGAGTGGAACACTAGCTACAGCATGAATTGTAACAATCATGTGTACAGTAAAGATAAGAAACATACTACACAATGCATAGCAATTAATGTACACATTAATCATGAAACACCCCATCTAGCAAAAGCTGAACAGTGGACAATAACACCAAAATTATCCCCACTAGGGGTGTAAACACAAGTCACACAGCACCAGACATGCCACAGATATGACAGTCCAAAGCCCTTGTGTAAAAGTTTGTGACACTGAACCATCCTAGCGAGCCCATGGATAAGGGAGGCAGGAGTGGCATATGTGAGTCAAGGACCCCAAGCAGCAAACACATACACAAGACAAACCTGAAGGGCCCAGCTGGAACAGACAGTGGATGACTTCAAAAGCCACAAAGCACCGCACCGTCACATGAAAGCACAAAAGACAAGCAATTTTAAACTATATTAACTAATTACACTAACTATGGAAAACCTACATTACCTAATTAAACTAACTATCAAACAGAAACTTAACTAACTAAACTAAAAGAAAAATCAAAAATGGCCACATGTGACCTGGGGGGGAGGGGAGGCACCCAGGAGGGGGGAGGTACAGGGTGCTGCTCAACATCCACATGCGATGATGCTGAGCCAAAAAAAAACCTCCATGGGCTCAACGCCTGCACAGCCCGACCTATGTGGGAGATAGATGGTCGTCCGAGTCTGGCTCATCCTGGAAAGGAGGACATGGCACAGTAGCCTGGCCACGTCTAGCCGCAGCTTGCCCCTCGTTGGCAGCAAGTCTGCCGGACGGGTGAGCCTGGTTCTGTGTGGCGATGTGACGTAGGTCTGCATGCAGAACCTCACGTGATACACGTGCTTCCACTTGCAAGGTAGCACGTGTAACACGGAGTTCCTCCTGCAAGGCCTGGCTGGACAACCGCTGCACCTCCCGGCAAGCCTGTAGCTTAGCCGAGATGGTACGCTCAAGCTGTGCAAACCTCTCCTCTGCCTGCTGCCTCTGGGACATCATAAGGACACCCAGAGTGGATCTGAGGGAAGCATACTCCTCCCTCAGGGCATCCATGTGCGCCTCTGCGTGAGCAGCAATTGCTTGACGCAGAGACAACATTTCAGCCTGGCGTGCCCTGTCTGAGGCCGCCATGCCCAGCCTGAGCGAGCGGGCCGTGGACCGTGCCGCCTGCTGCTGGAGAAGCACCTGCCTAGCAGGGGGGAGCACAGATCGGGCCACACGCTCCATGCTCTCAGAGATGTTCTCCATTGCTGCCCCCTGACGTTCTGAATTGGCAGTCATGCCTTGCTCCCACTAAGTATACTGCAGTTGCGCGCGGTGACCGCGTTGCCGGGCTTGACCCCTGCGGGACCCAAGGACCGGGGGTCCTCGCTGTGTTGGCACCGGCCTAGGCTGCACGACTACATGCCCCCGTCGACGTGATGTCCCAGGCACATCAGTGACTGGTGTGGAGGGTGACCCTGCATCCCGATCCACCACGGGTGGAGGAACCAAGACTGTCTGATCCCTCAGTGCAGATGTCGCAGACAGAGGAGTGTCCACATCAGAATCACTCACCCCTGACACATGGACTTGATGCTCATCCAACTCAACATGGACGTCAGAGTCGTCATCAAGGCTGGACTCATAGGCAGCCAGAGACAAGATGGACTGTAGCACTTGGGGGTTTTTGTGGCCTACCACCCCACGACCCCCACTAGTGCCGGGTTGATGTAGTGGTAACAACCCTGTGTCTGGCATGACAACACCATCCTCCGCCTCCATTGCGTCATCACCTGAAAAATAGAGAGAAAAAAGGTCACTACACATGTCAGAAGCACACAACACACACACACACCGACAGCAAAGGCATCAGGCAGACATGTGACACACAACATATAACCTGGCATGCATGCTGGGTCAACTTTGAATTGCTTCTGTGATCAGACCTGTTGAAAGGTGGTAGTTTCCATGGAAGTGGGTCTATGCAGTGCAGAAAATGTGTACGCCACTCACTACCTACATGTACAAGGACTCCATGGTGTGTGCCAGGAAATGTGAAGGCAGTGCAATGTCAAATTCAGACATCCAGTGCATTGTGCATTCAATGTGTACCATATCTAGAAGCCAAGCACCCCTCCACCCCAGTACCAAAGCAGGGATGCCTAGCATGGTATCAAAAGGCTGACCATACACCTGTGTATTGACAGGCAGTGTTGACTGGCATCAACAGCTTAATGTGATTCAAGTGACAACACTGCAAATGATGCTGGGACAGTAAGCAGGACACATGATGAAAACTCTGGATTCCGCCCATGTGTGAAGAAGATACAACAACAGTTGGACAGAGTCATTGGCCATTGAACAGGCTGAGGCCTGTGAGCCACACAGATTGTCAGACCCTAAACATGTGTGCAACGCAGGACTGAGCCACAGTTGACATGGGAAGGCTGATGAGATGGCAAGCAATGTATGTAACCAAGGACTTGTATTACAGTGATCATCCAGTCAAGGACACATAGGGGCATGCGTGCAATGCACATGGAGCATGAATGGGCACTCATGTCCCTGCGGGACATCTGACCTATGCACAGTACAAGTGAGATACCCTGCATCAAGTACTAAGGCTGTACCACACGGCATATGTTTGGCAGATTCTACGCTGGAAGTTAGCATCTACACAGGACGCATGAACAAGAAAGTACACATTGGCAAGATTGAAGAACACCAGTGCAAAGGTGGAACTGGGGTGCAGAGTGGCGGAGGAGGGGCAACGGAGCATGCCTACATGGAGTCCCTGCATGCAGCCAGAGGAGACATGCATGACGGAAGCATTGCATTACTTACACATCAGAACCATATACACGTCACATGTAGCGGCAATCATGCACAACACATCCCACAAGTGAAACACACACGTCCTCAACAAACACGCATCAACACTCACTGGACTGGGCATCAAAGTCCAGCATCTCTCCCACTCCTTCGACCAATTCAGGTGGTATGAACTCCGCAACGAGTGCCTCATGCGGAGTGAGCTCTTCCTCCTCTGGTGCAGGCCCACCGCCAGTCACCAGAGTCAAGTTGTAATTAGAGGCACGCTTAGCCTTAGTGCTGCTTTTGATGTCATTCCAACGCTTTTTGCACTCTTGCGCCGTGCGCACCTCATGGCCGAATGAACGGACATGTTCCGCAACATGCTTCCAGTGGGTGTCACGTTGGGCAGCCGTAGTCTGACTATTGGCACCCACTAGCATGTCACGGCTGTGGCCCCGCACGTAGTCCACAAGGAAGTCCAGTTCCTGCTTACAGACAGGCTTCTTCCTCGATGTGCAGGAGGTCGTGGCTGTGTTTGGGGTCCCAGCCTGTGCTGCAGGTGCAACCTTCCTCCTCTTGGACTGTGGTGCAGACCCTGGCTGGCTAATGACGCCCTGACCAGTATGGCCAGTGGGTTCGGTGGACTGAGCCAAGGGAGTGGCAGGTGGAGGGATGACCAAAGGCCTGACTTGTGTATGTGGCAGGTGGGTGCCCACTAATGGACCCTGTGCAGCAACATCAGCTGTGGCAGGGTCATTGACCGCAATGGTCCTGGTTGGCAGACTCACAACCGGGGTGCTGTTGGGTGCATCTGCCCCTGCACTTGCCAACACCCGGCTGTTCGGGGCAGCAGATGACATGACTGCCCCAGGGACACGTGTCTTGGTCTGAGCAGCCCAGCCTGCCCCTATGGTTTCCCTCCTGGCCTGTTGGAGATCTACCAAGGGCTCCTCAAGTGCCAACGCAGCCTGCGCTGGCAGACCCTGAGCCTGGGTGGCGGTGTCCACTGCTGCACCTGCAGCTACCACTACCCTTGGACCCGTGGCAGTCGATGGAACAGACTGCCGGGTCACACGGGCGCCAGTGCCAGATGCAGAAGCTGCATCCCCCGGAACCACAGGGGGTGGTGGCATGACTGCACCGACACATGGCACAACATTGTGCTCAAGTGGCGCACCCCTGCCTCTTCCCCCTCTGTGGCCGCCCTGGACACCCTGGAGTCCCCTACTCCCTGGTCACCACGGCCACGTACCCGACCACACCCGTCACAAGGAGGACGCCCAGCTGAGGCACCCCTCACCTTTGGTGGCCTCCCAACCATGGCACAGATGTAGTAGTGCCGGCACAGATGGAGTGGTGCCAATGGGAGGTGTACACCACAATTGACCTGGGCAATTGGGTGAAGGGGGTGGGAAGCAAGATGTTAACAGCCCCCCTGCACCTGCAAGGCTGTATGTGACCCCGGTGATGTAGTGACGGGTCATGCAACGCTCAGGCACCCCAAAACTGCAGTAAAACTGTGCACGCAACCCTGCAACCTACGTGCGTGGATTCAACCTCCCGCAGTATGCGGTGGCACCCAGTAACACGAATAACGCATACGCATGGGACACGCAGGCTAGTATGAAATCGAAAATGGGTGGGATACACAGGGGCACCCGCAGTGGGAAAAAGAGCGTGTGCGACTCACCGTCTGACTAGCGCGATGCAGAAAAACACGCGTAGCCAATACCCCCGTCAAAAGAAGAGATACGTCTTTGATAGCTGTGAAGTTGTGATGGCGCGCGAAACAACATGAAGCAGCAACACACCTCGGTCTCCACGAAAGGCAAGTACATCGAACTGCTGGGCCCGCTCACCTTTAACCCGTGCTGAGGGAAACGCACGCGTGCGTCACGCCACTTATGCGCATGGGCCCTTTCCTCGTATTACACGTGGACGTGCAGTTTTTCACGCGCGCTGAAATGCCCATGCACGCCTGTGCGCGTCACATCACAGGGGCGCTTGCGCTTGAGGGGCCTTCTGTCCAATGAAATTGCGTATGCGTGCAGACGTGCTTACGCGCTAAGGGCCTTTCCTCGAATTACACGCTGAAGTGCAGAATTTTCATGTGCCAAATCACTCCGTATCAAGCTGGCCACGCGTAAGCACACGGAAGACCACGCTACTGCCCAGAAGGCAGAATTACTGCCCCCCAGAACCCCAAGCACGCTCCCACCTGCCATCTGCTGCTGCCTGACTGCCTGTTGCCCACGTGCCCTGCCATTTGCTGCCTGCACATCAGCCAGGGGTGCTGTTGCTGTGACCACCCCTGCTGGAACCGAAGACTCCCGACTGGGATTCCATCGCTCCACAGCCCAGCCCCAGGACCCAGTTGCCCACCCACTCCTGCCTCTGGGGTTGTCATGTCGGGCACTGCAACATCTGGCACCACTGACAACCCCCAGCTAAAGAGGCAGAGGGGCACCAGCTTCAGTGCCAGGTAAGGTGGTGTCCTGGTGGAGCAAGTCCTGGGGCAGTATGATGCCCTCTTCGGAAGTTCCCGCGCCGAAAAGGAAGGACGGACTCAGATCTGGACTGACATCGTGACTGCCATCAACGCGGAGGGGGTGGCAGTCCGCGACTTACAACATGTCAAGAAGCGCTGGGAGGACTTCAGGTCCAGGACCCTGAACAAGGCCCGGCGCCTCTTGAAGGCAGCGGATGCTAAGGGGCGCCTAGGCCACTTGTCAGAAGATCAGATGAGGGTCCTGGAACGCATATCCCCAGCGCTCCATGTCCAGGATCTTGAGAGGCAGACCAGTCTGGAGTCGAGCGGTAAGTGTACATGCATCCTGATTGTGAGCTGTGCGTGTGGTGATGTTTCAGTAGTGTGCAGGTTGCACATCTGTTTGTATGGGGTCGAGTATGGGTGGGGGTGTACAGGGCCGTGAGGCTAACACATGCGAGGGCTGTAATGTGTGAGACATGGATGGTGCTTGTGTGTGTAGGCTTGCATGCCAAATGCAGTTGTGTGGGCACACATGTTTGGATGAATGTGTATGTAAGTAGACATGTTTGTGATGTCACGCATGTATGTTGTTTTCAGCTGCATGTATCAGCACTGTGTACATGTGCATTTGTGTGTATTTGACAAGGGTGCAACAGTGATGCAACATGGATGCATGTGACAGCGGGATGTGGAAGCCTGATTGGCAGATGTGACATGGATGCCCATCTGAACACTGCGACACTTGGCAGAGGTGTACACATGCATGCAATGTGGTGGTGTGTGTACATGTGTAGTGCACTTCCTGTTACACCTTTCTGTCATCGCTGCTTTTTATATTTGCATAAGTGGAGACTGTGCAGTTCCGCGCTTTGTTGTACGGCAGCGCTGTCTATTCCTGTCAATGCTAACAGTTTCAGCGGTACTGTTGTTCCGCGTTGCCAGCGCACGTCAAGAATAGGTCACATGATTCTTCCACGCAACCAGCTGATCTCCGACAACGCGTCCAGGGTTTTTTCCTCCTTTGGGGGTTTCCCTGGGGGTCCTGCCTCTCCCTGTTGAGGTTTTCTTTCCTCCTGAAGGGGTAGAGGGCTCAGGATTCTCAGGGAGGCTCTTCATTTCCGCCGTTGCTGTCCCGGTTCCGACGTTCTGACCAGGTTGGTGGAAACTTGTCTATACATTCACCCGCCTTTTGGGTTACGTAGTTGATTTTCCGGATCAGATTGTAATACTTCCTGTGTTGCATGTGATGTCTGGCTCAGCTTTGCCTGCTCATGCTATTGTATGTGTATGGATGGTGCTGGCAGTTGCGATATGGCTGTGGTATGGCTCATGTGTGCGAGTTGAAATGACATGTGTGTTGGGGATTGTGATGGCATGTCTGAGGTTTGCCAATGCCACTCATGTACAACGGTCATGTGTGTAAGTGTCCATTGTACAGTGCCCTGATGCCTGTGTTTTATTTCTCCCTGTCTGCAGAGTCAACTGATGAAGAGGGTGGAGAAGGTGCTGTGGAGCACAGCGGCGGGGATCCAACTGCCAGCCGGAGACGCAAAGCCCGGCTCCCCTCCCATGTTGTGATCTCGTTGGGGAGTGAGGAGTCCGGTGCCGCGTCCCAGGCCGCAGCTGCCGGGGGGAGTTCCAAGAGGCGGAGGTTGGAGTTGGACTCCTCGGCAGCAGAAGGGGCAGCTGGGACCCCACAGGGCCCAATGGGGGAAGATGGCACAGAGTCATCCAGGTTGGTGGGGGGTTTGGTGGAGGAGGGGGCCGTGCAAGCAACAGAGACAGGGTCTGGAGGTGGGGATCCCACTGGTGCTAGGGGTGCAGTGCAGGACCAGGGACAGGAGGCAGCACAGGCTGCCGCGGAGGTGCCTGTGTGCAATCCTGTCGCTGATCCTGTCCCTGCATCATCTTGTACCAGCAGGGATGCCTACGTCCAGACCCGTTTTCAGGCAGGGGATGAGCTAACAACAACTGGCGTTCCACTGCCTGCGGACGTGGCTATCCGTGTCCGAGTTGACCCTGTCCTGACTGGTGTGGCGTTGCGTCAACGGGCCATGCGAGGTGACCTGCAGTCTTTTCATGAGGAGACTGCACATCATCTCGAATGGCTCGTTGACTGCGTCGGCCATCTGGGACAGGTCACCCTGGCTGGATTCCTCCGTTTGATGGGGCTTGCGACGACCCCCTCCTCAACTGAACCCTCTATGCGCCAGTCGTCCTCCGTGCCATCTTCCCGCCCATCAGTCACCTGGGTGCCCTGTGGAGCTGCCTCTGACGGTGCGGCCAGGCTGGTGGAGGCGGCATCCCTGCCACTGTCGGGAATCGGACGTCCAGCAGGGGTGGCCACATCAACGACTGCACCCCAGCCGGCGGAGGATGTGCAGGCAGCAGGAGGCAGTGCACAGGCAGAGGCACAGCAGCAGCGGCCACGTGGTGGGAGCCATGAAGGCTTGGGGCCTTCAACATCCGAGGGGCAGGCATCGGCCGGAGGGCAGGAGGACCCAGGACAGAGAATGTCTTCCGTGTCGCAGCGGTTGGGCCACGCCATAGATGCGGAGCGGCAGCGGGCGGAAGAGGCACGGCTCACAATGGTCAGGGCGGAGAACTCCATGCGGAGGGCCCTGAGGTGGGCCGAGTGCCTCGAGGCAATCCGCAGGGGGTTGGAGGTGGACACGTCGACGGCCCTGCGGACCCTCGGGGCCATAGGGAGGACCTCCTCCGGGACATTGAGCTGGAGTTTGATGATGCCCTGGCCCGGGACATCCAAAAGTGAGCCGTCAGACTAGCACGCTGCCCTTGTAAATAGTTATGTAGTTAGTGTTAGGTTTCCTTTGTTTTTTAATTTATTTTGGAACTTTTGGACAATGGGCTACATTTTTGTATATAGTTTTTTTTTATTAGTAAGTGTTGTTAGATAGGTTTCATTTCTTTTGTTGGGATAATGGACCCTGGCTCGTTCGTCTGTACATAGTTCACTGTTGGATTTTCTTTTTCTTTCACAATTTACCCATGGAGCAATGGCTTTCAATTATAATTTTCCATTGGATTTTCTTTTGTGGACTGTGACTTTGGACACCATTCCTTTGGATTATGATTTTTGGTTTTGCTTTTTTTCACGGACATGCTTCTTTTCATTTTTGTACATTCCCATTTCTGTTTCTTTATTTTTGATTCAATTTATGTTTCCTTTAATACATATGTTTTGATTGAACTTCAATGTGCAGTATCATCTCATTGGTTTAATGCATATCATGATATGGGTTTTGAGATTCACTGACATCCATTGGGTGTATGTGAGGGACATGTGTTTGTTTCCAAACTTGCAATTGGTGTTCTGTCATGTTATTGCCATTTCTGAGTGGGTGGATGCAATACTCGGGTGGGTGTTTTGCATTTGGAGGCTGACCATAGGGACCAGGGATCTAGATTGTGATGACATGTTGGCTGGGGAACATGAGTTGGGGCCTGGTGGAGGCTGCCCCTGGTGGCTGGGGGGTGGGGGTGGTGGGAGACATGGATGGGGGCCTGGTGGAGGCTGCCCCTGTGGCTGGGGGGTGGGGGTGGTGGGAGACATGGGTGGGGGCCTGGTGGAGGCTGCCCCTTGTGGCTGGGGGGTGGGGGTGGTGGGAGACCTGGGTGGGGGCCTGGTGGAGGCTGCCCCTGGTGGCTGGAGGGTGGGGGTGATAGGGGACATGAGTTGGGGCCTGCTGGCAGGTGCCCCACAGTACTGGGGGATGGGGGTGCAGGAGAACATGAGTTGGACATGGGTGGGGGCCTGCTGGCAGGTGCCCCACAGTGCTGGGGGGTGGGGGTGCAGGGGAACATGAGTTGGACATGGGTGGGGGCCTGGTGGAGGCTGCCCCTGGTGGCTGGGGGATGGGGGTGGTGGGAGACATGGGTGGGGGCCTGGTGGAGGCTGCCCCTGGTGGCTGGGGGTGGGGGTGGTGGGAGACATGGATGGGGGCCTGGTCGAGGCTGCCCCTGTGGCTGGGCGGTGGGGGTGGTGGGAGACGTGGGTGGGGGCCTGGTGGAGGCTGCCCCTGGTGGCTGGGGGGTGGGGGTGGTGGGAGACATGGGTGGGGGCCTGGTGGAGGCTGCCCCTGGTGGCTGGGGGGTGGGGGTGATAGGGGAGATGGGTTGGGGCCTGCTGGCAGGTGCCCCACAGTGCTGGTGGGTGGGGGTGCAGGAGAACATGAGTTGGACATGGGTGGGGGCCTGCTGGCAGGTGCCCCACAGTGCTGGGGGGTGGGGGTGCAGGGCAACATGAGTTGGACATGGGTGGGGGCCTGGTGGAGGCTGCCCCTGGTGGCTGGGGGGTGGGGGTGATAGGGGACAGGAGTGGGGGCCTGGTGGAGGCTGCCCCTGCACTGCTGGGGGGTGGGGGTGGTGGGAGACATGGGTGGGGGCTTGGTGGAGGCTGCCCCTGGTGGCTGGGGGGTGGGGGTGGTGGGAGACATGGGTGGGGGCCTGGTGGAGGCTGCCCCTGGTGGCTGGGGGGTGGGGGTGATAGGGGACATGAGTGGGGGCCTGGTGGAGGCTGCCCCTGGTGGCTGGGGGGTGGGGGCGATAGGGGACAGGAGTGAGGGCCTGCTGGCAGGTGCCCCACAGTGCTGGGGGGTGGGGGTGCAGGGGAACATGAGTTGGACATGAGTGGGGGCCTGCTGGCAGGTGCCCCACAGTGCTGGGGGGTGCAGGGGAACATGAGTTGGACATGGGTGGGGGCCTGGTGGAGGCTGCCCCTGGTGGCTGGGGGGTGGGGGTGATAGGGGACAGGAGTGGGGGCCTGGTGCAGGCTGCCCCTGCACTGCTGGGGGGTGGGGGTGGTGGGAGACATGGGTGGGGGCCTGGTGGAGGCTGCCCCTGGTGGCTGGGGTGTGGGGGTGGTGGGAGACATGGGTGGGGGCCTGGTGGAGGCTGCCCCTGGTGGCTGGGGGGTGGGGTGATAGGGGACATGAGTTGGGGCCTGGTGGAGGCTGCCCCTGGTGGCTGGGGGGTGGGGGTGATAGGGGACAGGAGTGGGGGCCTGCTGGCAGGTGCCCCACAGTGCTGGGGGCTGGGGGTGCAGGGGAACATGAGTTGGACATGAGTGGGGGCCTGCTGGCAGGTGCCCCACAGTGCTGGGTGGTGGGGGTGCACGGGAACATGAGTTGGACATGGGTGGGGGCCTGGTGGAGGCTGCCCCTGGTGGCTGGGGGGTGGGGGTGATAGGGGACAGGAGTGGGGGCCTGGTGGAGGCTGCCCCTGCACTGCTGGTGGGTGGGGGTGCAGGGGAACATGAGTTGGACATGGGTGGGGGCCTTGTGGAGGCTTGCCTTGGTGGCTGGGGGGTGGGGGTGGTGGGAGACATGGGTGGGGGCCTGGTGGAGGCTGCCCCTGGTGGCTGGGGGGTGGGGTTGATAGGGAACATGAGTGTGGGCCTGGTGGAGGCTGCCCCTGCACTGCTGGGGGGTGGGGGTGCAGGGGAACATGAGTTGGACATGGGTGTTGGCCTGGTGGAGGCTGCCCCTGGTGGCTGAGGGGTGGGGGTGGTGGGAGACATGGGTGGGGGCCTGGTGGAGGCTGCCCCTGGTGGCTGGGGGATGGGGGTGGTGGGAGACATGGGTGGGGGCCTGGTGGAGGCTGCCCCTGGTGGCTGGGGGGTGGGGGTGATAGGGGACATGAGTGGGGGCCTGATGGAGGCTGCCCCTGGTGGCTGGGGGGTGGGGGTGATAGGGGACAGGAGTGGGGGCCTGGTGGAGGCTGCCCCTGCACTGCTGGGGGGTGGGGGTGCAGGGGAACATGAGTTGGACATGGGTGGGGGCCTGGTGGAGGCTGCCCCTGGTGGCTGGGGGGTGGGGGTGGTGGGTGACATGGGTGGGGGCCTAGTGGAGGCTGCCCCTGGTGGCTGGGGGTTGGGGGTGATAGGGGACATGAGTGGGGGCCTGGTGGAGGCTGCCACTGCACTGCTGGGGTGTGGGGGTGCAGGGGAACATGAGTTGGACATGGGTGGGGGCCTGGTGGAGGCTGACCCTGGTGGCTGGGGGGTGGGGGTGGTGGGAGACATGGGAGGGGGCCTGGTGGAGGCAGCCCCTGGTGGCTGGGGGGTGGGGGTGGTAGGAGACATGGGTGGGGGCCTTGTTGAGGCTGCCCCTGGTGGCTGGGGGGTGGGGGCGATAGGGGACATGAGTGGGGGCCTGGTGGAGGCTGCCCCTGGTGGCTGGGGGGTGGGGGTGATAGGGGACAGGAGTGGGGGCCTGCTGGCAAGTGCCCCACAGTGCTGGGGGGTGGGGGTGCAGGGGAACATGAGTTGGACATGGGTGGGGGCCTGCTGGCAGGTGTCCAACAGTGCTGGGGGGTGGGGGTGCAGGGGAACATGAGTTGGACATGAGTGGGGGCCTGCTGGCAGGTGCCCCACAGTGCTGGGGGGTGGGGGTGCAGGGGAACATGAGTTGGACATGGGTGGGGGGCTGGTGGAGGCTGCCCATGGTGGCTGGGGGGTGGGGGTGATAGGGGACAGGAGTGGGGGCCTGGTGGAGGCTGCCCCTGTACTGCTGGGGGGTGGGGGTGGTGGGAGACATGGGTGGGGGCCTGGTGGAGGCTGCCCCTGGTGGCTGGGGGTGCAGGGAGACATGCGTTGGTGGGCAGTAGTGCAAGTTGACATGTGGGTTGGCTGGGGGGCATGGCCATGGTGGATGGGGTGCCTGCAGGACATGTGCAGGATAGGCCCCTGTGGTGTGGGCCACCTGCAGGGGCCGTGGAGGGTGTAGAGGGAACACCTGGGAGGACCACACGTGCAATTCACGTGTGGTGCTCCCCGCGCACCCCTGTAATACACGTACCCTGATGGAATCGCGTGTGATACTTTCTGCGCACCCCTGGAATACACGTACCCTGCTGATATCGCGTGTGAAACTTCCCGCGCACCCCAAGATACACGTAGCCAGGACATTCGCGTGTGGAACTTCCCGCGCACCCCTGGAATACACGTACCCTGCTGATATCGCATGTGAAACTTCCCGCGCACCCCAAGATACACGTAGCCAGGACATTCGCGTGTGGAACTTCCCGTGCACCCCTGGAATACACGTACCTTGCTGATATCGCGTGTGAACTTCCCGCGCACCCCGAAATACACGTAGCCAGGACATTCACATGTGGAACTTCCCGCGCACCCCTGATATACATGTACCCTGCTGATTTCGCGTGTGAAACTTCCCGCGCACCCCAAGATACACGTAGCCAGGACATTCACGTGTGTAACTTCCCGCGCACCCCAAAATACACATAGCCAGGACATTCGCGTGTGGAACTTCCCGCGCACCCCTGATATACATGTACCCTGCTGATATTGCGTGTGAAACTTCCCGCACTCCCCGAAATACACGTAGCCAGGACATTCGCGTGTGGAACTTCCCGCGCACCCCTGATATACATGTACCCTGCTGATATCGCGTGTGAAACTTCCCGCGCACCCCAAGATACACGTAGCCAGGACATTCGCGTGTGGAACTTCCAGCGCACCCCTGGAATACACATACCCTGCTGATATCGCGTGTGGAACTTCCCGCGCACCCCTGATATACATGTACCCTGCTGATATCGCGTATGAAACTTCCTGCGCACCCCAAGATACACGTAGCTATGACATTCGCATGTGGAACTTCCAGCGCACCCCTGGAATAGACGTACCATGCTGATATCGCGTGTGGAACTTCCCGTGCACCCCGAAATACACGTAGCCAGGACATTTGCATGTGGAACTTCCCGCGCACCCCTGATATACACGTACCCTGCTGAATTTATGTGTGAAAATTCCCGCGCACCCCTGATGTACACGTACCCTAATGGAATCGCGTGTGGAACTTCAAGCGCACCCCTGAAATACACGTACCCAGCTGAAATGACGTGAGGTACTTCCCGCGCACCCCAGTGATACACGTAGCCCGCTTGCTGTGCTGGTGCAGGGTTAGCGCAGCCCTTTGTGCTGTATTGGGGATTTTGATGGCTTTTCCCTGCGCGAGAGGCGTTCTTGGGGGCGTAACTGGCGCTGCTGCAGGGTCGCTGCGCCACTGTGCACCACGGCTGGTTTTGGTAGCTGGAATCCATGAATACGCTGTGCGCGGAAATGGGTTTTGGCGCACGCGGGTGGCGCAGGGATTTGCACGCGCACACTGTGCGCCAGCAGCGTGCGCCACTTGTGCGCTAAATTCTATGAATTACCCCCAGAATTACCTCTCCATTCGACTGAACCAGAATATCCAGTATACAAATGGCCATGCATGTCAATGTGTAACATTCCCAAAAAATCTTTCAAATCTTTACGCCAGTTCCTCAATCAGTATGTGAATGACAAAGACAAAATCAAAATGAAAGTGCTGAAAAATATGGATACCTGTCCAGTGCGCAAATACACAGGACTACAAGGACATTCATTAGCCTGCATTTCAGGACCTATTTGCAAAAGCACCTTCCATCATATCAAAATGATATCAACACATCATTCAAGTATAAGAAATCTAGTAAATAAACTGTACTATGCTAAAAGTCCTGCTTTAGCACTGCCAATTTAAATAACACTCTTCTACATGGTGCTCCCAAAGACCTACTCAAAGAAATCAACCATATCCAGAGAAAATATTTTGGAAGTGAAAGCCACTTACAAAATGCAATAGATTTACAACACACTAGCAACACTTCTGCACATGGCAACCTTCTACTGCACACATACAAAAAAGAAATACTAAAATGTAAAAGTACATCCGCTGAAGTACCAAACCATGTGTGTGTTGCCGCAGAACGTTTTATAACAGTAACACAAAAACTGTAGACGTAACATACAAAATAGAAGACAATGAAGATTCCAAATGGTTTGAATTAGCTCTCTACCTTATAGCAGAAAACACATACGAAATAACTGACCCCTTAATACTTTGCAGTTACTGCACTACAAAACTTGACAACAACCAAACTTCTTCACGTGCTATCACAAAAATATTATTCCCACTACCAAAACCCCTGCAACAACCCAATTTATATGAGAGCATTATGCATTATAATTCAAACAGTGCACCCATTTCAAGCAATAATATGCCTTCAACCAAAAACAGCAAACTTACCTCCCTCTGAATTGGTGAAAGGCATTAGTGGCAAAGTAGTTCATTTACCATTAGATCTGAAAGAAAATGTGCACACTCTGGGAGTGCAACATCCAATAGAGCAATCTTTAGTTGTCTTAGTAAATGGTGTACCAACAAAAGAGAAAAATAATTTGGCAACAACTCGTAGACTTACATAAAGTTAGACAAGCCTTGCAATATCTAAAAGACAATAATGAATACTACAAAGAAAACAAAACTTAAGGGAAACAACTGAAATAATTCAAGAGTCACCAGAAACTGGTCAATTTGAACTTCTAGATCCTGCTACAGTATCCAATATTTTAGAACATTATACAATTCATACATTACACTCTAATGACATCATAGATGATGCACTAGAATCGTACCAAATGCGACACACCAAAGCTTAACCAATCAGCGTATGGGAAAAAAGTATAGAAGCACATGCTTTTCCTCTACTCTTTCCTACTGGCAAGGAGGAAGGTAGGGTGATAGACCCATGCAGATAACAGCATCAGAATACCGCTCGTTACGAATGTGTTCGTAAGATCCCAGATTTTGACAAATAGTGGAATACATATTCCACCTACTCTTTGAAAGTGAACTAGCAACTCTATGTTACGGAGTTGCACACATATTGAAATCAGGAACCCACTTTCAAAATAAGTCAGGTATGCAATTAATACAAAAAGTGCAAGAAAAAGATGAGGTTTTACAATCAAGCATTACAAATCTGTTAGCAAACATGTGTGGTACGAAAGAGTACTGGTTCTGAAGTCACGGAGCTGTACGTTGTATGATAAGAAACCTTGGCCCACCCACTTGGTTTGTTACATTAAGTTGTGCAGAATATGAATGGGAAGATTTACATGATTTTCTACGCATATCAAACAAAAATAAAACAAACATTGATATACTAACACCTGGAGAACTTTGCTCTTTGGATCCTATTAATGTTTCAAGACAGTTCCATCATTGTTTCATTGCTATGCTACACTTTATTTGTAATAAAACTCTTCCTCCCCTCGGAGAATTGCAACACTTCTTTTGGAGAAAAGAATTCCAAGCCAGAGGAGCACCACATATCCACATGCTTTTATGGATTAAAGATGCCCCTAAATTTGGTCAAGACAGTGATGCCACTGTTTTACAGTTTATCGAAAAATATGTCACTTGTGAAATTCCATTGGAAATAACAAATAGTGATCTTCATGCACAAATTGCACAATTTCAAAGACACAAATGTGGCAAATATTGTCATCGCAAATACAAAAACAAAGGGAAATACTACACCAAATGTCGCTTTGGTTTCCCTAGACCAGTTACAGAAACAGATGAAGTGAACGACTTCATGTCTTCAGTTAGACATGGTGTAAAAGGTAAATCACCTAAGTACACGTATTACATAAAAAGAACAGAAAAATCAAAATATATCAATGATTATAATGCAATCATTGCCCTCTTATGGAATGCAAACATAGATGTGCAGTACATTGCAGACAATTCCACTGCAGTTGCACGATATGTTACCGCCTACTTAATAAAAGCAGAAAAAACAGAGCTTTAAGACCTCTGGAATGACCTATCATCGGACAAAACACTATCTCAGAAATTGTTCTGCTTAGGCATAAAAATGCTCTCTCAAAGAGAATGTGCCTCCTATGAAGCTGCAGATCATTTAACCGGTACTGCTTTGTATAGAAAATCTGAAAATATAGTATGGCTAAGTCTTGGTCCTGCTAAATCAAGAAAAAGAGTTCTCAAATCATACAACGACATAGGAACAATAGCCAAAAATGATCCCAACAGCCAAGACATTTTGAAAAACTATTTACTAGACACATACTACCCGAACAGGAGTACCCCTTCGGAAACCATGTGTCTATACCACATAGCACAAAACTTTACATACAAAAATAATATAAAACCTGATGAAAAAAGGTAGATATAGAGTGACAGATTGTGAAGGCAGCTTAGTGAAACTTACCAAATGAAGCTTAATTAATCATATCAAATTGTCATTAAAAACTCCTCAACATAAAGAACTTTATTACATGTCCCTGATACACCTTTTTAAACCATGGAGAAAAGAAGAAGAGATACTAGAAAACTATGACTCCTATGAAGACGCTTTCAAAGCAAATGAAAGCACTATCACTGATATAAACTTTACGCAGTACAAAACAATGTTGCACAATGAACAGCAACACGAAGAAGAACTCCAGGGCCAACTAGATAAGGACACTCCTGACAGTAGTCATCCTTCTGTAACAGGAAGTCAAGAACCACTGGGACAGCCACTAATAGCAAATGAGGCAGAATTAGCTATGACAGAAGTAGAGAAAACCATGTGTCACTATGAAGAATATACAGAAGACTTAACTGTATTACAATCAAAACTGAACAAAGAGCAGCGTACCATTTTTCAAGAAGTAACAAAAGAAATTGCACATGGTGTACAACATGAAAATAAAGAATGTACCTGCCAACGTTGCAAACCTATACTACTATGCGTCAGTGGTGAAGCTGGTTGAGGCAAAACATTCTTAATCAAAATCATCAGCAAGTTCCTTCAATAATTGAAAAATACTAATAGATGAATTGAGCATGGTCTCCAACCTAATGTTAGCTTTGATTCACCTCAGATTTCAAGAAGTACTTAAAACAAACTACGAAGAGCTCTGTGGAGGAAAACACATTATTGTTTTTGGAGATCTTATTCAATTGACACCAGTGAAAGGTGAACCTATTTTTAAAACCTTAGGACACAAACTCTGCCGTAAAACTGTTGGCAGCATAGGAAATGTCAACCTTTGGCAACATTTCCAATACAGAGAATTAACAGAAAACATGTGCCAATCTGCAGACCTCACTTACGCCAACATTTTTAAAAGTATTAGAGTGGGGCGTGGCTTGGAGCGCCATCGATGTGGTCGCTCCTCTGAGGCCGCCCGTGGGATGCCCGCCGCCGCCGTCGAATTCCGGCGGTTTTAAGCAGGGTTCCGCGTCGCCAATGCCCTCTAAAGCGACCGGAACCGACATGGCACAACCTGGCTAAACATAGCCTTCAACCAAGGAGGCGTTCTACCAGAATTCAGCGGCTGAACTTCTCCCCCGTCTTCGACCGAAGAAACCAAGATGGCCGCCAAGCCGGAACCCAGCAGCACACTCCGCACCCGGCGGTAGCGGGGCCCAAGAACACCGAGGAGCAGGAGAGGGGGAGCGGAATCTAAACCAAGGCGACCCAGAACACTCCGGGTTGCTGCCTCGGCGACCAAGGCTTACATACAGTCTGAGGGACTGAGAGAGCAGGCTTCCACCCCTCCCCCCGCTATGCAGAATGAGTCGGAACCCCCGCGGCCATCCTGCATCATCCCCGGCGGAGACCCTCTCCCCACACCAACGTTTCCTGGGTCGCCCCTGCCCACTCACCCAGATCTAGTCCAGAGCGGGGGTTGAGGGTAAGGAACTCCCTGAGTGCAGTCTCCCGCCGTCCTAGGCCTCGCTGCTACTCTCTTAATCAAGACCGCCTGACACGAGCAGCTTGTCGAGGCAGACGAAGGTGAGCAAGGGCACAGATATCTCCGCCATGTTTACGGCTCCGGAGAAACCCAAGAAACAGGATCCTCCTAAACTGACCCCACAGAAGCCACAAGAGGATAGGGGTGCTCTCGCCACCAAAGGAGACCTGATAGCCTTCATGGCGGACATCAAATCGGAGTTCCGCACCTGCCTCTCGGAACTCACCGCTAAAGTTGACCAAACGGATCAGAGGGTCACAGAACTCGAACAGAGACTCAGAGAGATCGAGGACCATTCCGAGGATCACGCTACCACACTGGGGGAAGTGCAAAAATCTATCGGTTCCCTGCATCACAAATACGAGATCCTGGAGTTGAAACATGAAGACCTGGAAAATAGGGCACGTCGAAATAACCTCCTCATTCGGGGCGTCCCGTCCTCTATCCCCGACAACAAACTAGCGGACTACGTGGGAAGCTTCTTCGAGGCCTTACTCTCGGATCTGGACAAATCCCAGCTCCTGCTGGACCGGACCCACAGACTCCGCCCGCGCCGTGGGACAGATTCGGACCACCCCCCAGATGTTATCACCAGGGTCCATTTCTTTACGACGAAAGAGGCAATATCAGCGATCAGTCGCCAAGGAGATGAGATCACTTTTCAGAGCACTCCTCTTCAAATATACCAGGACTTCTCACCACTCACCCTCCAGAAAAGAAGAGCACTTCGGCCTCTGACATTGTTCCTCCAGGAGCAACAGATCCGTTACAGATGGCTGTTTCCGACAGCTCTCCAGTTTACATATAATGGCACCCTACGCCGAATCAGCCACTTGGAAGATGCTGAGAAAATCTTACACCCAACCTCACCCCGAGATCCTTCCACGCCAATCCCAGAGGGGACAGAAGATTCTGGACCGCTTCCCTCTCCAAAGCCCAAACGCACGCCATGGTCGTCGACCCAGCGGAACAACAGAAAGAGATGAACGGGGACGCTTCCAAGATCCCAGGCTCCGTCAGCAAGTAAGCCTGGACACAGATGCCCCTGCTTGAAGTAGGACCCGCCACCTAGATTTCGAGCTCACCAACCTTGAACACGGTGGCGGCGGGCCACATCCATGGTTCATACCCACTCCAAGGATACTTTCCATCCTTTGTTCCTTGGAAACCCACAGTACACGATACGTGATGGGACAGTTGGCCCTGTTGGCCTTAGGTACGACCGTACTGACAATGTCGGTCTACCTCCCTGTTAAAGTTGCGGCCCCCCGTTGGGGCTCCGCGTTAAAACCTCAAGTGCAGGATGATATCAAGAGTTTCCCCAACAGACATGGCAGTTGAGCCACCACCCCTTGACCCCCCCCTAACCCAAGGAACGGGGAGTGAGTCTTCAGAGGACCTTCAGTCACTTCGGATCCTTTCCGTGAATGTTAATGACCAGAACTCCCCCAACAAGCGAAAGGCAATTCTACTTTGTGACGAAGACGCAGCGATAGCTATGCTTCAAGAGACCCACCAGCTGCCGGCAGATGTATCCCGCCTTCGATCCCGGTTATTCCCTCTCCAATTCTTTGCCTCTGGCACAAATAAAAAAGGAGGTACGGCGATTCTCTTCAGGAAAAATCTGAACCCACAGATTCTGGAAACAAAAATATGCCCAGAAGGCCGATTTACAGCGATTAAATGCCTCCTGATGGGGGACCTATATACCCTCATTTCAGTATACGCTCCCAACACTGGACAGTCACACTTCTATGACTCCTTGGGCACATCTCTCGCTAGCTTTGTGGGGGGCCAAACAATTGTCGGCGGGGATTTCAACGGGGTTCCTGACCCCACCAAAGACTGATCACACCCCCCGACTCCAAGCGACTTCGCCCAAGCACTCAGCCTCCTTCGATTCTTCAGGACGCTGGAGATAATAGACTCATGGCGGGTGTTCCACCCTGACGAAAAAGATTTCTCCTTTTACTATTTTGTCCATCGCACCTTCTCAAGGATCGACCTGTTACTGATCTCCCCGCATACGTTGCCCTCAGTCAAAGAGGTCACCATCGGCACAAGAGCGATATCCGACCATGCCCCAGTGCTCCTGGAACTCCGGGTTCATAACCCTAACCCCAACATCCCGCGTAAATGGATGCTGTACGACCCGATCCTCAACAACATGGCCACCAGAGACAAGATCGCAACAGGAATAAGAAACTTCTTTAACGAAAACCCAGCCTCAGACACCTCATTAGCGAACAACTGGGACGCCATGAAGGCAGTAATCAGGGGCTCCCTAATAGCCCAAGGTGCGGCCTACCATCGAGACAGACGTCAGACCCGGACGGCCCTAGAGAACGAACTAAGAGAGGCGGAGGCACTCCATAAGGAGAAAGGCTGGTCCCCCAAAACACAACGGATCATCCGTACGGCACGGAAAAAACTGGAAGCCCACTATGCGGAACAAACCGCCCAGCTAATGCCGAAGGCCAAACAGTCATACTACGCGAAGGGCAACAAGGCAAACAAGTTTCTGGTGGCCAAACTAGCCAAGCAGAGACGCATCAACGCAATCACGGGCCTGCGTGATGCCAACGGGGTCACACTATACTCAGAGCCCGAGAAGCAACGCCTTGCAATAGATTACTTGGCCCAAATCATGAAAGCAACCCCATGAAACTTATCACAACAGCAGGAATACCTGCAGCAGGCAGCAGTGCCCCGGATCTCCGACGCAACGAGAGACGAACTGGAGGAGCCCATCACAGGGGAGGAAATTGAGGAGGCCATCAAATCACTTAAAACACGGGTCCCCGGCCCAGATGGCTTCTCAACCAGGTTCTATAAACTATTCAGAGCACAACTGACCCCCCACCTGGCTACCCTATTCAACTCCTTCAGGGAAACGGGTGCGGTGACCCCATCGATGCAGGAATCAACCACCATCCTCCTGCCCAAACCTGGAAAAGACCCAAGAAGCATAACATCCTACAGACCAATCGCACTCTTAAATATCGATGCGAACATATACTCAAAAATTCTAGCAACCCGCTTGAATCGCATCTTGCCGAAGATCATCCACCCCGACCAGGCAGGTTTTATCCTACACCGGACAGCAGGTGACAACATCCGGAGAACCCTGAACCTGGTGGACCTCGCCTCCCGGAACTCCCAAAAACTAGTCTTAGTGGCTCTCGACGCAGCTAAGGCGTTTGATAGGGTGGATTGGACGTTTATGAGACACACCCTAGGGGCCTTCAGCTTCGGACCAGCTTTCCAAACGATGGTTGTAGCCAACTATGATAGAACCTAAAACAAGCCTGAGGATCAACGGCCACAACTCGGCCCCAATCCCCTTATCATGCGGAACCCGGCAAGGCTGTCCACTGTCGCCCTTGCTCTTTGCACTCACCATGGAGCCCTTCGCACAAAAAATTAGGCGGAATGACCAAATCAAGGGCATACAAAGTGGCCCCAAGCACCATAAACTCGCCCTGTATGCGGATGACATTTTGCTCACGATCTCGGAGGCCCACTCATCCCTCAAACACACGATACACGAAATCGCCAGCTACGGCGTAGTCTCAGGCTTCACCATAAACTTCGATAAATCATCAGCCTTGGGTATTGGCCTCACCCCAGCAGAACAAGAACCATTGACTAGGATGTGCCCAATAACATGGGAAAAGAGTGCCATCCCCTATCTAGGGGTCTACATCCCGGCTGACCCAAGGGATACGTACAAAGCCAATTTTCCCCAACTCTTCAAAGAACTGGAAGGCGACTTGAAGCGCTGGGAGACCCAAGAGATCTCCCTGCTCGGGTGCATCACTGCATGCAAGATGAACCTCCTTCCGAGATTCCTATAGACATGCGCCTCACTACCAGTGGCTATCCCACGCCAACTCTCCGAGGGATCCAGAGGAAAATGCTGAACTTTATCTGGAGAGGTAAGAAAGCGAGAATCCCTCTCAGAACTATGCTGGGGAGCTCCAAATTGGGAGGGCTAGGAGTCCCAAACCTACAGGCCTACAGAGTGGCAGCCCAACTGGCCCAGGTCCAGGACTGGCAAAATACGACAAACCGCCCCAGATGGGTGGAGCTGGAACAATCACGGGCACCCCTACCCCTGCGATTTCTACCACACATCCCGCCCCCCCTCAGGACCCATTGGGGAGAGCTCCTGATATCAACTAAACACACCCTTAGCACCTGGGACTGGGCACTAAAACGAAAGGGAGTGCCAAGAGGACTGAGCCCACGTTCCCCGGTCTTTCATAATCCAACGTTCACACCGGGTATGAATCCTCGCAACTTTCGTAACTGGATCAAAGGTGGGCTGGAGACCATAGACCAGCTGTATACGGGGGAGAGACCTCTCACATTTGCCCAATGCAAGGAGAAGTTCCAACTCGAGGAACGGGATAGATTCACATATATTCAACTACGCCACTGGTGCTCACATCCCCAAACCTTGCAAGAAGCAACACGCCCTCCTACTGCCTTAGAACTCACCCTGGGAGATCTTCCAACCCGCGGCAGAGTATCCACCCTGTACAGACGCTTTCTAAGCGACTTCCTGACCACAAGAACCCGCTGCATGGCCCAATGGGAAGCGGACCTGGGTCACCCGATAGAGGATCAAACCTGGGTTGACATATGGACCAGAACACATACCTCGTCCGCCTGCATCACCAACAGGGAATGTGCGTATAAGATCATGCTGCGGTGGTACTATCCGCCCCTAAGACTTCACCATATGAACCCCCAGGTGGACCACTCTTGCTGGAGAGGATGCGGCCACCCAGGCTCCTTCTTCCACATGTGGTGGGACTGCCCGAAGATCCAACCATTCTGGAAAGCTTGCCTAGGGTCCATCTCACAAATTACCGGAACAACGATTCCCTTAGAACCAGAACCGGTTTTGCTGGGTGCTCCAATTCCCGGGACCTATCCGCGCTCCGGACCCAGAGCGAAACTCGTAACTCACTGCCTACTAGCAGGGAAAACGGTGGTGGCCCGAACCTGGAAAACCCTGGAAGGCCCTCACATAGCCCAATGGTGGACCAAACTTTGGGACATTCTGATAGCGGAGAAGGTGACGGCAGCACAAGCGGGAACTCTTCATCGTTTCCAGAATATCTGGGCCCCAGTGCTGGAATTCGACCAGCGCTTCCCCGCCCTGACCTACAAACCCACCAGGGCCCGCTGGATCTTAAAAAATCAGGAGATCCCGGAGGAGGACACATAGTCGCTGAGGCCCAATTCAGACTGCCCTGGAGGGAGGAGCCCGCCTACAGGGCCTATGGGACAGATGGACCAGGCGGAGGAGGGAGGGAGAAGTTGCAGGTGGGGATAGAGGACTGGGGTTTAACATGCCTAAATAACCACTACTTATAATGTCTGTACTCGTCATCCTGCCTTGATTTAAAATAAACAAAGTTAAAAAAAAAAAGTATTAGAGTTGGTGCGCTATCTCAAGAAGCACAAACAATATTAAAAACCCAGCACATCCATGCACTTTATGACCATAATTCATGTGCTACTGATGTCATGGAACAATTAGCACACAAAAATGTCAATTGTATGTCCTTAATGCCAACTCTTGCAAGCTGTTCCAAATTCAATGAAACAACGTTGACAAAAGAAATGCAAGCAATAATTGAAATGTGCTCCACAGACGTACATGGTATGACACTACCCATGTGTCAACAAGCCACAACAAGATTAAATACCTTAGAAAATTATATCTCCAACACAGCTGATTTGGAGAAAATATTAAAATTATCCTTAAACTGTAGAGTAATGCTTAAGCGTAACCTTGACGTGGAGCAAGGACAAGTTAATGGAGCACTGGGTACAGTTGTTGGCTTTCAAACATACCCACATGACAACAATATTCAGTTTGTCAATATTCTCTTTGACAAACTTTCAGAAGTAAAAAGGATAGGGCGCTCAACAGCTCGATTCCTTCTCTTCAAAGACATGAATGTACGAAGAGAACAATTTTCTCTAACTCTAGCATACGCAGTCACCATTCACAAATCACAAGGTCTTACCCTAGACAAAGCATTAATAGATATTGGGAACACAGTCTTTAAAGAAGGCATGAGCTACGCAGCACTATCACGCTTACGTACACTTGACTGTCTATTTCTAATCAACTTTGATGCAAGTAAAGTAAACGCTGATATTCCTTGCATTTTAGAATACGATAGACTACGTTCACTATACACCCCCCATCTAAAAACATATCCTGTTCCACAAAAAGGAACATTTTCTAAAAGAAAACTAAATCAAACAGAAATGCAACAGGATGTCACTGCAAATCCTCCAAAGAGACTAAAAGAAACTAAAACTTCATCAAGTACCACAACCAACAAGGAATCAATTAGGGAAAGTAAACCAGGTACTTCTTTAAAGAAGAAAGACAAACTCCAAAAAAAGCAGTTAGATACAGAACTACCTGGACCATTTAAATTCTCCAATATAGTTGGTGTAAGTTGCTAAGCAAATGTAGCAATGAATATTCTATTTCAATTACCACCAATTGTTGACAACATTTACTTACACAGTACAGACCCATTGTGTTTGCAAATGTTAGTATTTCACAAAAATGCAGCAAACAATCCTGACAACACGTATAGTGTTTTTGGAATAAGACGACAATTGGACTACTGTGCTGGAATGGTGAAATTCACTATAAACTCACAGGAAGATCCACAAGAATTTCTAATGTACTTACTATTAGTACTGGAAAACAAAAACATACCTATAAATGAAATCTTCCAGATTTCATACATGTGGAAACATACATGCACTCTCTGCAACAATGTGACACAAGAACAAATCCCCAATGAGCGCTTTGTCTATATATCAATACCTAATTGTGAATCCGTTCCATTTCAGCAAGTTTTACAAAATTCAAACCACGGTAGATTATGTTCTACCTGCAATTCGGATAATCACTCCACGTTACTAATACAAACACAGAGTAAATACGTAATACTAATGCTTCTACGTTACAATGCAGATGGTACGAAAAACAACTGCAAGCTGACTGGATTCACACATGGTCAAATTTCACTTGGTAGGAAAACCTTCACAACAATAGGTATACTCTACCACGCAGGAGCCACAACCAACTCAGGGCACTACACTGCATATATGTAAAAAAAATGTGGATGGTTTGAATGTAATGATAGAATCGTTACTCTAAAGCAGAGATTACCAGCTAATCTTACAAACGCGTATTTAATGTTCTTAAAACCAAAATTTGATAACTGAACTGTACTTAAACCTTAAGTACACTTGTAGTAAAAAAATATAAACTGTCACAATATTTCAAAACCTATCTAATTGCCCAAAGATTCTACAACAACTAATCAGATAAATTAATACCACTCAAATAGAGCAAAAAATAGACAGTTAGAATACGCCAATTGGTATCTAACTGTCCCAAAATTTACAAATATGCAAACAGATAAATCAATACCACGAAATTATATCGAAACATAAACAGTTAGAATACGCCTACTGGTATCTAACTGGGCCAAAATATTACAATATCCAAACAAATACCTAATATCTTACTGCTCACAAAAACTGGAACAATCCAATGCATAAAGCATTAGGCAGAAAGAACAAGTAAACGCGGAAAACAAACAAATAAATAAACTGTAGCATAACAGAAAAAGGTTTTTTTTTTTTTTTTAATCCAACATGGATTTTTTTTCTCCCACAGACCCAATGATTTTAGCAACAAACACAGAAACTTTGCACATTGCACAGTACTGTGGTTTGTAATCTACTAAATATGAGGGTCAATAAAAAGAAGAAAATGTTGATTGTACAATGTAATAAGTCATTATAAAATACTAATACTAACATGGTATTTTCTTTTATTACAGAACTGAACAAGAAAAACATGGACTCCGGTTACTAAACCAAATAGTACGTATAACAAGATAAATACAACCATCGCAGCATATCACACCCATACAAGCTTATAACATCGTTCCTTATAAATTAGTTTTTGACCCAAAGTTAAAAGCCACTATGGGTGTGATATGCTGCGCTGGTTGTGGCCAGGGCATACAATCTTGGGTGCATGGCCAAATGGCCATGCACCCAACATTCTATACCCTGGCCACAACCACGCAGCATATCACACCCCTAGATGCAAACATTGCAACCATTGTTATGTCCGCGGACAGGGGGAAGGTCCTAGGACACATTCAACTTGCCAGAGGACAATACAAACAGCGTCCTCAGGACAATCCCATTTTCTTTATGTACGAACATTTCTGGACACCTCGATTGTTCTTAAAACATTTTCACCTTGCCAATGAACAATACAGAAAACATCTCCAGGACACCCCCTGCAAACATTCCAAGACCGCACAAGTGTTCTTAGAGCACTTTCAAGTTGACACCGAATCCATTCTGTTTATTTACGAACATTCCAGAACAGCCGTGTTGTCCGCAGACAAATCGAACACAACAAAAGCGTCTAGCACATAAATAAAATACAACTTTGAACCTATCTCATATTCCCCCATCCTCCACAAAGACTTCTACACACCAACACACTCTACTAAATGCACATTTTGAACAAACTTTCACTGCGCTGTCCGCGGACGTCCGCAAATGCAAGATGGCGGGCGCGACAGAAAATCTGACGCGAATCACGCACCATGCCACCCAATCAGCGAACATGTTGCATGTCCGCGGACATGACGCAAGCCGCTGGGCCAATCGGGGTGCTGTCCGCAGAGTGAACAGGGAAGTCCGTCCGCGAAGCGAACACAGATATCACTAATTTTTTTGCCTTACATTTTGGTCATTTTTAAAAAAACTACTGGACGGATTTACACCAAATTTGCAAAAGCACGCTTTCGGGACCAGGCCGCCACTCCTGCCGCAAATTTGGTCTAAATCCATCCAGCGGTTCGGGCTGTAGCCGTGCACAAAGTTTTTTCCCATTCAGTATATGGACCCCCCCCCTATAACTTTTCCACCCCTGAACGAATCCTCACCAAACTTTGCAAGAAAATTCAGAGTGGGCCATATACTTTTTTTGCAAAGTTTGGGGAGCGAAGTTATAAGCCACCCAAAAAGTGTTCTTCCTATGGAAACACCAACTTAACCATAACTACATGGCCGCTACCGCGGCCATGTAATATATATATATATATATATATATATATACTACACAGCCACGGTAGTGGCTGTGTAGTTATGGTTAAATTGCTAATATATATATATTTATATACACACATATATTGAAAAGGCAGAATCCTGATCCAAGACAGAAACAGGAAAATAGACATGATGCACTCCCAAAAGCAGCGGAAAATGCCAAATTAACTTTCTGCAAAGAGTCAGGGACACAGAAACAGATCCAGACACAAATCCCTTTATTTTTAGTTGGTCAGCATGACAAGGAAAAACAAAGAAACAACACATTTTGCGCTGCTCTCACTGCTTGATCACGTTAGGAGTGTAAACTAAAGGTAACTATTAATAGCTCAACAGTCTCTATGGTATTCGCTCCAGATAGAATGTCTCAATCTAAAGCTTAATGCTTTTTAAGTGTAAAAGGGCAGACATCTGTGCATATGCAATTACAAACATAGTTGCTCTAATCTGTTAAAATATTAGAATCACACTACATCGCATTTAAAACAGTTCGCATTTCCACAGAAAGTGTAAGAAAGTTACATCATTTCTTCACAGGGAAAAATATACTTGATGCAAAGTGTGCCACGGTAAGTAACCACTTTATGTTAAGCGTACATTAGCTATCTATGTATAGCGTAATTAAAAATGTATCTAAATACAAACATTGTAGTATATCACAATGTATGTGCAGGTGTTATGGTGCCCAATGCCACCGCTAGCTCTTATAGCACTGTAGCTTCCCACAAACATGGCCGTTGTTCATGTACACATTGCAAAATTGCTGGCCTGGTTTAAGCAAAAGTGTGCAAGGACCTAATATTGCATCAATAAATAAAGTGCATAGTGCTGGTGAATAACTTCACTGTAAACCCATTGACTTGTACAAATATGCAAAGCAGAATCTGACTGGAATATATTATTACCAGTTCAATGTCTCCCAATAAATAAAGTGCTTAGTGCCTGTAAACTTAATTGGTAAACATATCGAATTGTGCAAATCAGCAAATAGCAATTAACTATATTCATTGGATGCAAACACAAGCAACTATACTGCAAAAATAGGAAAGTCAGGTAATATTGTCTTACAATAAAACCTCTAATATGCTAAAACCTCTCATGCATATGTCATCCTTTCAATAAAGTGCTGTGTGCAAGGTCCTAAAGGAAATAGCTGATGGTATAGTATGATGAACTGTGGCATGGTTGTTAGTGTGTAATTCATACAAGAAGCCCGCCAATGTTGGTAAATCTAATGGAGTGATTGTAAAAAAGAGAGAGTGTTGTCAATATCCCAATATACTTAACCTTTGAACACTCCTGAACACTCTTGAACAAATTAGAAAAAATAATAAAATAAGAGAGAAATCTCAAATTCTAAAAAGCTATAAAAAGTAATTTCCAAAAATATGACAGGGTTACTACAGGAGTATCGATATAGGGTAATCACAATTAAGCCTACCTGAAATGTAGACCAAAAGGCGTCCCCCGTACATAAATAATACAAGAACAAACAAACCAACAGCCTGAGGTAGCCTATACAACCAAAAGTTAAGTAAAGACTACGTAATATGCATAGCTAAACTGCACACTTTAGGCACAGACAATATCTGAAGGCTAGATCTTAAAGAGAGAAAAGAGAAAAGAGATAGTGGAGAAGAGAGCACCTACATGAATCAAGTTGCAGTGACCTCATGCAGTACCGGGTGGAAACTATATATGAGAGAAACTTCTCTTGAATATGCCTCCTGGATATGGCAATGATGTAGATGAGGAACACAACAATGCATCAACTGGGATTAAAAAACATGCGTTTCAAGAATAATCTCATCCACCAATACTAGGTTCCCAGAAAAGTGTAGAGTTCTTCATCTAAATTGTGACCTCTCGGTTTTATAGTTTCCAAGTCCAGGATGCATTTAGTTCCCATCTGTCTAAGTTCCAATTCTCTGTTACTACCCCTAGGATGTTTGGCTATTGTGTGTATACCAAAAAATGCAAAGCCATCTAACTTCCCATCGTTCACTTGTTTAAAATGCACGGCCATAGGATACATGGTATCTACATGTTTAATGGCCTGGATATGCCGGAGCATGCACAACTTCAGTCTACCTATGGTGCTCCCAACATACCACTTATCACAGGGACAAACGAGCACGTAGACCACGTACTTGGTGTCACAAGTGATACATGATCCTATAGAGATGTTTCTGGCCAAGATGGGATGTTCTAAGTTCAAAATGTCTCTGGCGTATTGACAGGCTTTGCATTTCCTGAACTTATAAAAGCCTGCAGTTGGTGTTTTGAGCCAAGTTTGGCCAGTGGATAAAGTCAATGAATTCATGAAGCTGGAGACCAGATTGTCCTTCAGGGAATTTGAACTTCGAAATGTAATGTTCATTCTAGCCTCCAAAACTCCTCCCATATGTTCATACAGCTGTAGGACACACCAATGTTTTAGCATGATCTGCTATATATGCTGGGAAGGCTTGCCTAAGTGAGAATGAGTTGAGTCTCACTATTACATATGTCTGTAGATGGAAAAACTATTAAAATTGAGGAGCGATCCTGGTCCCTGGCTTTATGATATGCTTGTTGAAGTATCTTTTAGGATATCGACGTTGTTTAAATTTCAGGGCCATTCATGCACATTCTGCTTCAAATGTCTCCAACGTACAACAGTTCCTTCTGATGCGGATAAATTCCCCATATGGTATGCTCCATTTAAGGGCAGTAGGATGATTGCGCTTAGCGTGTAGCAGTATATTGGAACTTATTGTTTTCCTATATAATTCTGTGACAAGTTAATCCTGAGCCACTTTAACAAGAATATCCAGGTAGACGATAGCAGTCTTGTTGTGGCTCTCTGTCAAATGAAGATTTAACTCATTAATATTTAGTTTCTGGACAAAGTCCAGCCATTCGGATCTTGTTCCTTCCCAGATAATGAATAAATCATCTATAAACTGCAACCAAAGTATTATTTTGGCTGTGTAGCAGTTGTCCTCTGGTTGCCAAACTACAAACTTTTCCCACCAGCCTATAAACAATTTGGCGCAAGAAGGGGCAAATGTGGTACCCATAGCTGTACCTTGGAGCTTTACATAGAATTCTCTGTTGAACAAGAAGCAATTGTTTGTCAGACAAAGATGGATCATATCCAATATCATTTTACTTTGTGATAAAAAGTTCATGGACCGTGTGTGGAGAAAGTATTCACACGCTCGCAGTCCATCAATGTGTTTAATAGAGGTGTAAACAGATACTACATCTAGGCTAGTGAGCAAGTATGTAGATTCCCAAGTAATGCCATCAATTCTATTCAAAAAGTCTTTGGTGTCTCTTAGGTAAAATGGAAGTGAAGTCACAAAGGACACCAAAGTCTCATCCACAAATTTGGAGGTGTTCTCATATAAGGCTCCACAGAGTGTCGCAATGGGTCATCCCCGAGGCTTCCTCATGCTCTTGTGCAGTTTGGGCAAAACATAAATGGTGGGCATTACTGGGAACTTCGGATGTAAATACTTGCACATATCGTCCTCGAGTAGCCCTTTATCTGTGTATGTGTTAAACAAGTCAAAAGGTTTCCTATTGCCTTGCAGTGGGATTTTCTTCCAATTTTGCATACCAGGAATGATCTGTGAGTTGTCTTGCTGCCTCCTTGATGTAATCCATGTGGTTCATCACAATTATATTGGTCCCCTTGTCTGAAGGTTTTATGATGCAATCTGGTAAAGTACTGAGATGTTTCAAAACATTCTGTTCATGACGGGTAAGATTCCCATGGAAACTATCTTTAGTCTTCCTGATTTTTTTCAGATTGTTGATCACTAAGTCCTGGAATGCTTCTATGTGTCCTCCCGGATTGAACATGCGGATGATTCTGGATTTACACCTGAGTTCGCTAGTGCCTGGCCAGTCTGTGTGTATATTCATGGAACTCCAGTCTAGATCTCTAATATCATCAGATCCTACACAATCTTATCCCAGGTGTATGAGATTTCCAAATATGTTAATGTCCTCTATAGTAACAGGAGTATACCCTTCTGGTGTTTCCTGAACAGGTTGCTTGGATGGATTCATGGCGAAAACTTTTTCAGCCTGACTTTTCGCATATATTTGTCAAAGTCTATATGAGTTTTAGCATACTTATAATAACTTGTAGGGCAGAAGTTGAGGCCAAGTTTTAATACTTTGAGATGGTCATTTGAGAGAGGATACGAAGAGAGATTGATAATTGACATATCTTGTTGCTGCATGTTAATCTCTATAATGTTTTTGTTCTAGAGCGCATCTTCCGCGCCGTCTTGTCCTTGTCTCTGGTATATGAACCTGTTGCCCCTCCTTGTTTTTTTCCTCCTCTTTGACCAACAATTTTCCATGACCTCTGCCTCTTGGTATTTTGTTGCTGTTTTTCACATCCATGCCAAGCAACTGCATCTCTTCTAAAGAATTCAATTTTCGTGCAATTTGCTCACTTTCACTTTTTGTGGTGTCTGATTCGGAGGATGAGCAGGCGGTTGGGAGTTCTGTCATTGGTGGTTGTGAACCAGTAGATAACTTCAGTCTTTAAGTGTCAAAATGTTTGGCGAAGGTGAACACCCTTCCTTTTTCGTAATCATCCTTGTCGCATATAAATGTACATTGTTTTCGCAACTTGATGTCATCCTCAAACATTTTGTATCCTTTTTCCATAATGTTTCTTATAGCTTTACCCTCTTCACTGGGATCAATTAGCTTTAACTGTTCTTCCACTTCCTGTATTTTAGACAGAATCTTCTTTCTGTCAATGCCTGCGTATTTAATAAGAATCTTCAGGAAGGTGACAGAACATAAGTCACTTGCTTCTCCCCACTCATGCAGCATTTCCGGATCCTGTTCATCTAATGTGGGTGTGGTAAGGATACGTAGACCTCTAGGGACTCGTCCCACATCTATATAATTCTGTAATGAGAATTCCTCCCACCATTTGGAGATTTCACGTCACTGCAGTCTCTCCAGTTCTCTTAAAAGTTTGACTTCTGTGTTTGGCAATGTCTCAGCCTGTGGTCCATTCGGTTTCCCCAGGCTAGTGGTTGTTTGTTTCTCACAAAATAGGGAAGTTGCTTGTTCCCTTCTAGCAGTTTCCTTGTCAATCTGTGACATCATCTTCACTGTTGATTGGGGTAGTTTGGCTTCAGTGTATGTCTCCCCTGGAAAGCAGTTTCCGCTTTTGTAGATGTAAATCTTCAATCTCGCAGATACACAAAGCAACCATAACTCACCCCACCAGTGTGCACTGCAAGGACTAACACCCAGGACATCAAAGATGCCATCACAAATCTCATTCATGACATCACTGATGACATCACATGTGTGGCTCCCTCTTTTTTGGTCACTGACATAAGTAGGTCAGGTGCTTTTCTGTCAGTCAGTAAGTAAGAGTTGAAATGGTTCTGTCTTTGTGCACGGGACCCTTCTCATGTGTTCTGACACTACTTTCCTTGGGGTACACTGATATGATGTTAACCATATACATACAGCGGAAGAAGAAAGTGTAAAACACAGGAAGCATTTCTGTGGATGAAGGTAATCAGTTATGTTATGAACAGTTACTGATAATAGTGCTCCTTTTTTGCTTAATTTAATTTCCCTGTATATGCTCATGTTAGTATGCATTGTGGTGTCTTTAAGTTTTCTGTACAGTAGTGCAATTATGTAGTTATTAAGAGAATGGTAGCTACTTCTCACATGTGTCACAGTACCCAAAATTGTAAAACAAAAGAATTTATGATGTCACTATGTAACATGAGAGCATTTTCAATAGTACACCTCAATGGGACATGGTGCAAAGAATGACTTTGTTGCCACATGACTTGGGTCATGTATTGCAAAGAAGTGGGTAATCCAATGGTGCATGTAGCTATGCATTGCTCAATGACCTACTTCTCTCTTGATGTTGCATAGTTTTTTTGCCACCATAACAATCCCCTGTGGATGCTTCCCATGAAAACGAAATGCACTTGTGATGTCATCACTGATGTCATGAATGAGAGTTGTGATGGCATTTTTAATGTGCTGAGTGTTAGAACTTGCAGTGCACAATGGTGGTGCGAGACGGTAGTTCCACGCTGGGGCCGTTCGCAAGGTTTTACCTTGTGATCAATGTAGTAGGTTGAGTTCCTCTACCACATCCTCTGTTTCCGCTCCTGTCACTACAAGAGACACTCCCGTGGGACAGCGCATCCCTCCCGCTGCCTCACAGGCCATTCATGTTGCTGTTGACCCTTACCTTTCGAGCTTCACAATATTGTGTATGGACTGCGATGCTGTACTCTGGTGGGGGGAGAGTCTTCGGAGTGCTTTCGAGACTACGGTCAAGGCGCATTAGAAGGTCTGCCCACTACCTAAATAAGGCCCTCCCTACATCGTCCTCTCTCCACCTGCCCTTTCTTATCCCCGTGGTTGGTGTCCCTTCCTTACCCTCCTTTCCCCTCCTCTCCTAGTGTGTTGTGTGTAAAACAACAAAAAATATATAAAACAACAAAAAATTTCCAAAAAAAAGGCTCTTTCTCCATTTGTGGACCAAATGAAGAAGAATGCAGCCACATTTGTCTCCGCGCAATACGAGAAAAACTTACTTGGGAATTTGGAAACATGTCCATGACCTTCCCAAGTCCTTCTTTCATTGCATATTGCAAAGAAATTCCAGACACATGTCCTAAACTGTTCCCTCCACAATTAATTATAATTATGTCTGGATGATGCTCTGTCTCCAAACTAGCACAGAGAGGTACCAAGTCCAACCACTTCATCCCGCGCACTTCATGCCAGTGCACTTCCACATGAGAGAATCCAAGATCTGAAGCTACTCCACAGTGTTTTGCATGCAGCTCCAACCAATGTATCCATGAGTCTCCCAAAATCCATATAATCTGTTTTCTGAAACACACAGCCATAGCTATCTGTTTTTCTCTCAGAAAAAAGACTTTCTGACAAACACTCTCCTTACACAACACACCCAGTAAACTTTATTGACCAATCCCTTGCTTTTCTCATTGTTATTTGCATGCCTCTCCACCCCACAATCCCTGTATGTGATACGCGATGTACACGGACATCCGCCATGGCCGCGGACATATCGGAAATCTGAGCGTGGTGTATTTAAATGTAAATAGTGTGCCTCACTTCCCCTTTGCGGTTGGCTCTAAAAAGAGCCGTTTTTTGTGTCTTTTTTTGCAGATGCTTGACAGACACCTGTTATTTTGTATTCTTTTTTCTTTTTTTTTCCTACTTCACATTACCTTCGCCAAAGCAACCCTTACATTCCAGAACAGTATGGGATTTCCCATAAAAGATAAAGAAATGCCATCTTCTTTAAAATAAACAGCATTACTGGAATCAATATTTACATTATTACAGAAGGACATACCAGCTCTAAGCATGGAAGCACAGATGCCTCAGTTGATTGCACACCTAGCAATGTTTTGCTGAGGACAAAAAACAGAACTATTGTCCCATATTGCCCTAAGTACTAATCCAGAAAAAATATGTTTGGCATTTGGAAGAATGTTCATTACTGCTTGAACCAAGTGTTCCAAATCTGCCAACAAAGTAGGGGCACTGACATAGCCCAAATGGAAAGCACCATAGTCCATAACTTCCACATGGGGACTGTTCATCCTGCCCATATCTTCTCAAACTTGTACAATTCCCTGTACATTGCAATCAGGCACAGTGCTCCACAAGACCTCCACTCCTTTAACACCAAAATTGTTTGCCACATGCCTACATTGAGTATACTGCTATAAACCATGCACAAACATATCCCCAAGCACCAACACCCTGACTTTCTCCACCTCTGCATCTTCACTACACACAGTCTCTTTCAACACAAATCCACAACCTCAACATCTGATTGGCTGATCCCTACAGTCCCCTTTCCATGCTGGATTTGCAGGAAAACCCTGGATGTGGCATGCCCTGTCCACGTACAGCCGCGGTGTCCACGGATAGCGTAACTCTTACACAGCCCTTCTACCCTTTCCACTTCACTCTCTGTGCCATTCCCTCATTGGATACAGCTAAGCAGTCACACAACCATTCACCAATCACATCCAAGACCTGTACATCTAACTCCATCATCAGAGTTCAGCACTTCAAGTGTACTGTTGATCACTCTGAGTACAAGTCTCATATCATTGGAAAGCACCTACTACAAAGACTACTGTACAATTCTCCAAGATTTCTACTTACAGATACAGTCATATCCACATGCAAGATGCAAGAATACAAACTAGAGGTATGCATATTTTCCACACAGTACATTAACAACTCTTATGAATGCATATAAACAGAGTAACTGCCGCTTAACCTGTATAACCTATAAAAAAAACTTACTGTAATTTTTCCCATCTGCTGTAATCATCTCTCTCTTCCAAACCTGTCTGCTATCTAATATCTTTTTTACACACACAGCTATCTAAAAAATTATAATATTAAAAGATGGGAGAAATAACAGTATAATTGTAGAAAAACACTTAGTAGTGTATTATAAAATTGCACACAGTCAGGATAAGATTATGCATCTTCATACACTCACACAGACAGTATCATTGAAAAGCTCCCATCTGAAATAACACCACTGCCTATAAATCACATTCTTCTGCTTTATTACCCATACATTTACAAATACATACATTCCATGCTTCTCTATTCAATTTCTGCCATTTACCTTATATAAATTGCAAAATAAGTATATGATTATTTCTTCTATCTCTTAACATTCAATAGCACAGCCTTAAAAAACCAAGTGAGTTTCATACACTTAGTGTTCTACTCATTTGCAAACCATATTGAACTAACATATTGTAAGTAAATTATAAAGCCTGCACATAGTCAAAGGAAACTGCATTTGCACACTATGTTCAAACAAGAATACTACTACAAAAACATAAAAATAAACGTCTAAATTAACATCAGTGCTATAAATACAGAAAATGACTAACTTCTTCTTTTTACAATTGTAGTGAAGACCACTCTCCTGGAAAGCAGCAACATCTGAAGTACAAACAACAACTCAGAAGAAACCTGCTCATTCCAAACAAAAAAAGTAAGTACAATACTACCATAATATTCTTACTGTTACTCAAACTCACTGCACTTGATTCATGGAATTTGTGCATCAAACAACAGAGATTTGTACACCATTCTGCCCACAAATCCCCATTTGTTAAACAGCGATTAACAGGCAGAATAGCACACAAATCACAGTTTTTCGATGCACAAATGAAATAACTCAGTCCCTAGAATGTTAGTATTACAGAACAAAGAACTGTTTTAATTCTATACCATTAGATTTAGTATTAGTACTTCTCCTCAACACTAGCTTACTTTGTACTGTCATCTGAACCCAAGTATAGTAATACACAAATACAACTACTTGTAGCTCCCAATGCACAATCACACACCACCACATACATCCCACATACATCCTTACCATCATACACACACACTCATGGACACAGCACACATACATTGCAGAACAGCCCAACCCATACCTCCTTTTTTTCAACAGACCCCAAAGAATGCCTACCAAGAAACAAGTCCGTAGAAAGCAATGCAGAAGTAGAGCAAATGAAAATAAAAGTGTCCAAAATAAGCATTGATCTCTAGTAGAATTTGTACAAAAAGTTCAAACAAAAGATCTAATAGAGTCATTAAACGAAACAAAACAAGCTTCCAGTACAAAAACTTTCCCTCCTCTTTCAAAATGTAAAATGCAACAAAAAGTGTTTAACAACAATTCAGCTATCACTACTGCTAACATTGCTCCTATAAACCTTGATGTAGTGGCAAGTAACCATACTAAAACAAATATATTAGAAAAAATGTGCTGCCACAGAGTCCTTGAAAATCTTATAAAAACAGGAGAGAAATCATGCACAGCCCTTAAAACCTACCGTAGAAAATTTAAATTAATTTTAGAAGCTTTGATAGACAGTGCAAGCCTTCTCAAAAGGAAGATATTTATTTTAGTGTTAAACAGAATGACACCACTAACAAAACTAACTACTAAATTACAAAAAAGACTTCTAAATAAACAGAATGTCAACAAAAATAACTTCTTAAATATCTGTGGAAGGGAATGGAGTCACACCACTAGCACAGAACCATGTTACAATGAAGAAGCATACTAACAAAAGGAAACAAACATAATTGCCATACATAGCAGTGGAAGAGCTATGGAAAAAGTAATAATACCATTATGGAACAAGAAATACTGCTTATAAAAATGTCCCCAGAAAATTCAGTATCACCTCTCCATTCAACGGAACCAGAACGTCCAGTATACAAATGGCCGTGCACGTCAATGTGTAACATTGCCAAAAAATCTTTCAAATGTTTACGCCAGTTCCTCAATCGGTATGTGAAAGTAAAAGACAAAATTAAAATGAAACTACTGCAAAATATGGATACCAGTCCAGTGCGCAAACACGCAGGAATACAAGGACATTCATTAGCCTGCATTTCAGGACCTATTTGCAAAAGCACCTTCCATCATATCAAATTGATATCAACACATCATTCAACTATAAGCAATCTAGTCTATTAGCACTAGCCAATTTAAATAACAATCTTCTACATGGTACAGCCAAAGGCCTACTTGAAGAAATAGAGCATATCCAGAGAAAATATTTTGGAAGTGAAAGCCACTTACAAAATGCAATACCTTTACAACAGACTAGCAACAATTGTACAGATGGCAACCCTCTACTACACACATACAAAAAAGAAATACTTAAATTTAAAAGTACATCCGCTGAAGTACCTAACCATGTGTGTTTGTGTTGCCTCAGAACTTTTTATAAAAGTAACACAAAAACTGTAGCCGTAACATACAAAATAGAAGACAATGAATATTTGAAATGATTTTAATTAGCTCTGTACCTTATAGCAGAAAATAAATATGAAATAAATGACCCTAAATACTTTGCACTTACTGCACTACAAAACTTGACAACAACCAAACTCCATCATATGCTTTCACAATAACTTGGAATTAGGTCTGGAATTAGGTCTGCAGCCCACGCTGTCCCTTCGTGCTCAAAATTTGATTTGAATCTTCAGAGACCCACGGATTCACGGATCACGCCTCTAAGCCACGCCCCCTTACGTGGTTTTCTATTTCAACCTGACCTCGCGCGCGCTCCCGCTGGAGTACCAAGCTGGTACTGACTGCAGGTCTGCAGCCCACGCTGTCCCTTCGTGCTCAAAATTTGATTTGAATCTTCAAAGACCCATGGATTCACGGATCACGCGGTATATATCTGCAAACACCTTCCTTTAACACACTACTTGAATTCACTTGGACTTCTTCACTTGGACTTCTATATATATTCAAATATATGCTTTTCTTCTCTTAATTTAGCTAAGCCACTCCCCCTTATGTGGTTTTCTATTTCAACCTGACCTCGCGCGCACCAGCGCGCACGCACCTGCTCGAGTACCAAGCAAGTACTGACTGCTGACCACTGTTCTGCGGTGTAGCGCGTATAGCATGTCAGCCTGTCAGTGTGTCAGCGTGTCAGCCGCTTGATTCTACTCATAAGTAAGTGAGTGCTCTAGCGCTGAGTTTGTGTTGTTCCCGACACTTGGTCCTGTTAATAATTTCGAGAAAAAGTAGGGGCTACACCTTTCCATACTTGGATTTCAATCTGCTTGTAAACTTGACCAAGTTTGTCTACTGTTTGATTTTTAAAGACAACTATTCTAGTCGTTACTGAAACACGTGCGGATTCCACTGGTTTTTTGCTTGTCCTTATTAAAACTCACTTCAGCAGTCCTTGCAGTCCTTGCACTCTAGTATGCAAACCTCTCAACGCAAGCCAAAAAATGAACAGATTAACCGCTGGCATGCCTCGTCCCCCAAATCCCGCTCTTCAACGGCAGTTATTTCTAAAATCTCCTCAGAGCTCAGCAGTGTCCATGAAAGCTGTTCACACTTTGGAAAACACTGCTTTTTCACCTGATAGTTGTCCATCAATAACGGAGAGCAAACATGCCAGCCTTATCAGATGCTACCATGCAAGGTTGCACTGACAGTGGAACGAGTGATTCAACTTCAGACACCTTTTACACCCCATCCTATTTACCTCAGTTCGTTATGGACTCTCAGCTGCTCAGTTCGCGCAAATACCCTTGTACTCAGAAATCTTACGACCTCCTCAGGGCATTACTGGCCCAATTATGCACTCATCACAGGTCCCATCTCCTTTAAAGAGATTGACTGCAAGCGTTCCCAGTTTCTGCTTTTCAATCTACTCGACCCTCTGCGGGTTCCCTTACTACAGCAGAGGTCTCAAGGAATATTATTCCATCTAAGTCCTACTCACAGCATTCCGCACTTTCGAATTCGCCTGAGCTTTACCCAACAGATGCCCCACATGATATAATTCCTTCCGATGAATCGGAATCATCACTTATGGCGTCCTTTGTCAAACCTACCCCGAGACCGTCATTTGGGTTTCCCTCAAACTCTAATCCTATTCTGGAATCGGCTTTAACAGCCCTGAACACTAGCATCTTTTCTCTTACTAAGCTATATGAAGTTCTTGTTTTGCGAGCTGCTACACAAAATGCATCCTTGGTTCTTCTTCATAAAAAACTAGATTGGCTAGCAACTAATAAAATGACATCTTCGATTCTTGAAGAAGTCATCCCTCACAAGGATGCTCAATCTATTGTATCACCAATTGTAATACCCTTGGAAATGCCACAAATTGTCTCGGAATTTATTCCATCTTCAACTATTCCCCCAATTGATGTTCCTCTTGAAGTTGAAGTAATGAATCTTGAGAGCACTGATCCTGGTGGCACTGAAAAGCTGTTGTATGAACTCTTCACAAATCCCTCGCAAAATAAAAGAAAAAAAAGAAAAGGAAATAGGAAAAGAACATCACAATGCCTTAATGACACTAATGTTAACCAAAACATAGAACAAAGAAAAAACAAAAAGAAAAGAAATCAAAAAGCATCCCCTTGTGGATTAAAAAAATCCTTGACCAAAAAATGTGTAGCTAATTTGTCTTTTCCCTCCCAGAGGCCACCAAGCATTGATATTGACCAAGCTCCGCCATCTACTAATGACCAGAATGAAGGTGGCATTGCTTTCATACCCGTGATTCCAATTGCTGGCATTTTCAAGGGTAAGTCTCCTGCTATGTTAAATTCTGTTCCTATTGCTGTGCATGTAAATTGTGAATCAAATGAGAAGCGTCTGCAAACTGACTTAGAATCTGCTTGTCCGACAAATTTAGATTCTACCCATGACCAATTTATGAATCTATTGGTATATACTCATAGTATTAAATCAATCACTGACAATGTCCATCATGGTCTACATCATACTCAACGTCAGATCCCTCAAGTTACATCTCATTTGAGACCTAACTTTCATGTAAACTTTGATATCCCTCCACAGGTATTTAGAACTATGGCTGAGAAGCACAACTCAAACATGGTGGGTTTGGATATCCAAGAAAGTTTTGTTCCCCCTATATCGTTACCACCTCCACCTAAGCTTTTAACTAACTCTGGTTTACCTTCCTGTGTGAATAACGAGGACATCTCCTCCAGGCCCTCCTCAAATTCTACACAAGTGGAGGTCCCATTATTGAATGTAATGCAAAATCTTAACCCACAAAGGTCAATCATGCAAGACATAATTCATGAAGAGGTAAGACCAGGCTTCTATCAGCCAGGTCCATCAACATTGAAAAATGAACACCCACATTTGACAATGTTGGATAGATTGCACTCTGATCCTTTTCCACATCGGTTGACAATACTAACCATTCTAAACTCAATTCCTGCTCTCCAACAAATAAAATCTAGCAACATTGAGTCAGTTAGATACCCTTTACCTGCACAACAAGACATAACAGCCATTACCATACCCTCTTTACTAGTAAAGAACTTGATATGGGCTGAGAGACATCAGCTTTTAACCAGAGGCATGCGTCTTGAAGCAATTTCACCTCCTCCCTCCAATGACAGTGCTCATGATCTGCATCTGGTGGCTTCTTCTGAGAAATCAAACAATCAAAATGCAAACAATAATGGGATTCCAACATGCAGATGTAGGAATGACCCAACCAATCCCACACTCCCCATCCCCTCCAAGTGGGATTGGCTTGAGAGTGCAATGAAAAAAAATGAAACTCAATCATCTCACTAGGAAAGTACCATAGATAGCATCCATGCCTGCTCCCTAACTTCATGGAACACGAGAGGATTCTCACATCTTATATTTACTGATTCTTCAGAACTAAATAAGTTTGATATAGTATTATTACAAGAGACTAGATGCTATCTGCTCCAACGTAGGCAAACCACCAAGTGGAATCTAGTTTAGCTTCAAAACCCTCTAGAGATCGTCCTGCAGCTGGGCTTTTGATAGCCGTCTGTAATGATTCACAACTGACTCTTCAATCTCCAGACCCTGGTATTCAAGTGGTCAAAATATTCACCGAAAATCCCAAACACCCTCTATTTCCACTGAGTATAATTCTAAATATCTATAGGAATCCTGCGTCATCTTGCGAATTACAATTTCTTGATAAAATTGAATATGTGTTAGACAAAATCCTATCGCTAGGTGAAGTCAAGTCGACTATAATAGCTGGAAATCTAAATTTGAGCACTCTTTTATCTGCAAAAATATGTCCTGATTCGAGAGCTGACAGATGGACTAGACTTATGTGCTTAAGAAAATTCTCCATGCTCAATGGTTCGACCCCAGAAGATTCACCTCCAAAGCCAACATGGTCTACAAATAGGAGTCAATCAATTCTTGACTATGTATATATAAATTGTGACTCAAACAAACTTATAGCCTCCTTTGAAGTTATACCAAACACCTTAAGTGATCATAACAGGTTACAAGTTTACGGGGTTTCGCACACATTTACCAAACAATCTGAATTTTCTTTAAAACTTGAAATCATAATGCTAAAAATCCCATTAGATGGTATCCAAGCCAAATTAATAAACTTCATTCAAGGCTTAAAGAGAATGACTTGCAATCAGCAACTTTTTACAATGATTGCATTATGATACTCATCCAAGAAGCTTCTAACGTAATCTCTCCAAAAATCATTCATAAATATCCACAAAATCTTGCTATACATAACTGGATGGTAGACCTTAAAACTAACCTAAGATCTTTACCAAAAGGAATTTTCAAAACTCAGAGGAATATGCTAAAAACATTATATAGAAGCAAGATTTAAAATGAAATAATAGTTCAAAAACAACAACGAGCAGAGCAAATGCTAAAAGGCATTATGTTAAAATCATCCGGCGAAATATGGAAATTAATTAACAAGTTACCTTCTACTGCACATCAATTTGTCATGCTGAATATGATATCGGAAGAATCGTGGATGTCTCATTATCAATCTCTTCTGTTAAGATCTACGGGTCGATTCATGGAAATAATGTGCGCTGAAATTTTCGGCGCAAACGTGCGAAAGCATGCGAATCGCAGTGCCAGTGCGAAAATCGCAGCGAAACCTGCGCACAGCGATTCATGGAAGTCAGTGCGCAAGGAATTTCCAGGATGTGCGCCAAAATACTGCGTGGCGCACGCTGGCGCACACGTCTTCAAAGCGTGAGCGCTAAGCGCACATAGCGCGGCGCACACAACAAAAGTAGGCGCAACACAGGGCGTGACACGCGGAATGGGGAACAACGAGTGAAAATGTGGGCGTCACAGGGAAGTACAGGAGGCAAGTGCGCGGAACGCCCACACGCTCGTCTACACACGTATTCATGGAATCGAATAGGGCAAACCAGCGCACGGGCAAAGACGCGCACAGGCCTAAACACGTCTGCCACACGAAGGCAGGCGGTAGCGTCCTTGCGCATGAAAGAAATGTGCGCCAAAATGTGCGCTAACAAAAAGGACGCCATGATGAATGTCCCATACTGTGGCCCTCTTGGACAAATGACGTGCAAAGGGGTACGCGACAAACACTGACACCCGCTGTGTGAAAAATAGCGTGTGTGTGTAGTTCTGGGGTGTGCGGGAAGTTTCACACGCGATAGGCCTTGGGCGAGCGGGGTACGTGTATTTCAGGGGTTCGCGTGAAGTTTCACATGCGATAGGACTTGGGCAAGCGGGGTACGTGTATTTCAGGGGTTCGCGTGAAGTTTCACACGCGATTGGCCTTGGGCGAGCGGGGCACGTGTAAATCTGGAGTGCGCAGACGTTTCACACGCGATTGGCCTGGGTACGTGTATTTCAGGTGTGTGCGGGAAGTTTCACAAGCTATTTTGCTGTCAGAGCGGGGAACGTGTATTTCGGGGGTGCGCAGGGAGTCCTAAACGTGAATTGGCAGTGTGGATCCCCCCAGGTGTCCCCTATACCCCCTCCACGACCCCTGCAGGCAGCCCACACCACAGGGGACTACCCTGCACCCCTGGTCATGTCCCGCAGGCAGCCCATCCACAATGGGCATGCCTCCCAGCCAAGGCACATGTCACCTTGCAATATGATCAACAACTCATGTCCCCTTGCACCCCCACCGCCCAGCAGTCAGGGGCCCCTGCCAGCAGCCCTCCACTCATGTCCCACTCATGTCCCCCTGTACCCCCACCCCACAGCAGTCAGGGGCACCTGGCAGCAGGCCCCCACTCATGTCCCACTCATGTCCCCTTGCACCCCCACCCCCCAGCAGTCAGGGGCCCCTGCCAGCAGGCCCCCACTCATGTCCCACTCATGTCCCCCTGCACCCCCAACCCCAGCAGCCAGGGGCACCTGCCAGCAGGCCACCACTCATGTCCCACTCATGTCCCCTTGCACCCCCATCCCCCAGCAGTCAGGGGCCCCTGCCAGCAGGCCCCCACTCATGTCCCACTCATGTCCCCCTGCACCCCCACCCCCCAGCAGTCAGGGGCCCCTGCCAGCAGACCCCCACTCATATCCCACTCATGTCCCCCTGCGCCCCCACCCCCCAGCAGTCAGGGACACCTGGCAGCAGGCCCCCACTCATGTCCCACTCATGTCCCCCTGCACCCTCACCCCCCAGCAGTCAGGGGCACCTGCCAGCAGGCCCCCACTCATGTCCCACTCATGTCCCCCTGCACCGCCACCCCCCAGCAGTCAGGGGCACCTGGCAGCAGGCCCCCACTCATGTCCCTCTCATGTCCCCCTGTACACCAACCCCCAGCAGTCAGGGGCACCTGCCAGCAGGCCCCCATTCATGTCCCACTCATGCCCCCCTGTAACCCCACTCCCCCAGCAGTCAGGGGCACCTGCCAGCAGGCCCCCACTCATGTCCCCTTGCACCCCACCCCCCAGCTGTCAGGGGCCCCTGCCAGCAGGCCCCCACTCATGTCCCACTCATGTCCCCCTGCACCCCCAGCAGTCAGGGGCACCTGGCAGCAGGCCCCCACTCATGTTCCACTCATGTCCCCCTGCACTCCCACCCCCCCAGCAGTCAGGGGCACCTGGCAGCAGGCCCCCACTCATGTCCCACTCATGTCCCCTTGCACCCCCACCCCCAGCAGTCAGGGGCATCTGCCAGCAGGCCCCCACTCATGTCCCACTCATGTCCCCTTGGACCCCCACCCCCCAGCAGTCAGGGGCCCCTGCCAGCAGGCCCCCACTCATGTCCCACTCATGTCCCCCTGCACCCCCACCCCCCAGCAGTCAGGGGCACCTGCCAGCAGGCCCCCACTCATGACCCACTCATGTCCCCCTGCATTCCCACCCCCCAGCAGTCAGTGGCACCTGCCAGCAGGCCCCCACTCATGTCCCACTCATGTTCCCCTGCACCCCCACCCCCCAGCAGTCAGGGGCACCTGCTAGCAGGCCCCCACTCATGTCCCCTTGCACCCCACCCCCCAGCAGTCAGGGGCCCCTGCCAGCAGGCCCCCACTCATGTCCCCCTGCACCCCCACCCCCCAGCAGTCAGGGGCACCTGGCAGCAGGCCCCCACTCATGTTCCACTCATGTCCCCCTGCACTCCCACCCCCCCAGCAGTCAGGGGCACCTGGCAGCAGGCCCCCACTCATGTCCGACTCATGTCCCCTTGCCCCCCCACCACCCAGCAGTCAGGGGTCCCTGCCAGCAGGCCCCCACTCATGTCCCACTCATGTCCCCCTGCACCCCCACCCCCAGCAGTCAGGGGCACCTGCCAGCAGGCCCCCACTCATGTCCCACTCATGTCCCCTTGCACCCCCACCCCCCAGCAGTCAGGGGCCCCTGCCAGCAGGCCCCCACTCATGTCCCACTCATGTCCCCCTGCACCCCCACCCCCCAGCAGTCAGGGGCACCTGCCAGCAGGCCCCCACTCATGACCCACTCATGTCCCCCTGCACCCCCACACCCCAGCAGTCAGTGGCACCTGCCAGCAGGCCCCCACTCATGCCCCACTCATGTCCCCCTGCACCCCCACCCCCAGCAGTGAAATGGCGATTCCATGACACAAACCAAAAGTCAACTATATACATCAACACATGTCCGCCACACGAAGGCAGGCGGTAGCGTCCCTGCGCATTAAAAAAACGTGCGCTATCAAAAAGCACGTATATACAGCTCTGATGAATTTCCCATACTGTGGCCCTCTAGGACAACTGACGTGCAAAGGGGTACGCGACAAACACGGACACCCGCTGTGTCAACAATAGCGTGTATTTCGTGGGTGTGCGGGAAGTTTCACACGCGATTGTGCCTGGGCGAGCGGGTTACGTGTACTTCAGGGGCTCGCAGGAAGTTGGGCTTGCTTGAAGTTTTACACCTGATTGGGCCTGTGCGAGCGGGGTACGTGTAAATCTTGGGTTGGCGGGGAAGTACAGGAGGCAAATGCGTGGAACGCCCACACGCACGCGCCAAAAAAGACGTGCTAATCCGCAAACACGTATGCCAGCAGGAAGCAGGCGTACATGGACCCGCGTAGCATAAAAGTGCGCGCAAACAACAAGCAAGCTCAGATGCCAGGATGAACATACCGTTCCTAGCAGCAGTGGTTGTGGGATACCACAGGAGGAGGAGGATAGTCAGGCCCAGAATTTTCACACCCAGAACCAGCCTTTTTGGCATGCATGATGACCAGGTGTATGGGAGGTACAGGTTTCCACTTCACATAATACTCGACCTGGTCAGTGTGTAGGAGGATGACATCACATCACCCACACTCTGCTCCCAAGTACTCAGCCGCTGGAGAAGGTCCTCAATGTACTGCACTTTTTGGCCACCGGATCATTTCAGCGGACAAGTGCCATAGTGGGGGGGGGGGTATCACAGGCCACACAGTCACGCTGCCTACACCAGGTCTTGGCCATCATGACTGCACGCACATCAGTGCGCAGGCACATATACCTGCCCAGAACACCTGCAGAAAGGCAGGCTGTCGTCCAGGATTTCTACAGGGTGGCACAATTGCCCAAAGTCCTAGGTGCCATTGATGGCACCCATGTGGCCCTACATCCCCCCAGGGCATCAGAGCACATCTATAGTAACTGCAAGCACTGGCATTCCATCAATGTGCAGGTAGTATGTGATGCCAAGGGAATCATCACCTCAGTATATGCCAACTATCCAGGGTCCACACACAACAGTTTCATTGATAGAATGTCAACCCTAAACCGGGACCTAGAAGCTGGGCGGCATGGCGATACATGGCTGCTTGGTGAGTATAAATGCCACAGCACATGCATGCATGCCAGATACTGAGTAATGTCACAACCCCACTAATGATACCCATCACCACCTCCCCAGGGGACAGTGCCTACCCTCTGAGCACCCACATGATGACACCAATTCGGAACCCCACCCGAGGTAAGATACAACACAGCCCATATTGCAACCTGGGGCATAGTGGAGCGCACATTCGGAGTGCTCAAGTCAAGCTTTCGCTCCGTTGACCATTCTGGTGGGCAGCTGTTATACGCTCCCCCAGTAGTGTGCACAATCATAGTGTCAGCATGTGTCCTGCACAACGTTGCAACACGCTGGGGCCTGCCGGTGGACATGGTGGTGCCCCCACATCCCCAACCACATGCACGCCCGCTGCGCATGGGAGGGGAAAGGGCACGGGGTGAGGCAGCCCGAACACAGCTGGTGGCTAATTACTTCTCTTAGAATCACACCCCTGTGGAGTGCACACAGCCCTGCCACATACCAGCTGACAATCAATGATGATGACATGAGGGACAGTCAACTGTCACAACCATACCATCCTGAGATTGGTCACCTGGAAGTGTCACAATGTGTGCATCCCTACCTACAGAAACACCACCAATGCTGTGTCATCAAAAGACACATATGCTGCTAAATGCATGACCCCCTTGCAAAATACAACATGAGAACAGTGCCATGTCACCCAACCCCTCCCCAGCACCGCCACCCAACACACCATGGCATGTCATGCTATGTGAGAGCAAACAAAGCAATCCCAAAAACCTGACACAAGTGTCACAAAGTACAGTGTCCCTAATGGAAAATGGCCACACACAATATGTTCGTAGTAATGTTGAACTAACAACACACATGGCCAAATACTTGCCAACTAAACAATGCATCTAGACAAGTTCAAACATTTCTGAAAAATGACAGTACTAAGTTAAAGTAGTCGTAGTCATACAACTTGAATATGCCACCACATCGCCCCCTTCAAACTGTAGTCTTGCAGCCTTCAAAACTGGTCTGTGTACTGCATACAACATGAACTCCATCTCCAAAGTAGAAGGCCTTGTGAAGACATGAGGAATGAACCTGCAAATTCAGAGGGAGACATGGAAGCAAAATCATACATTAATACACCATGCAGTGTACAATACAACAACAATATACACAAGGATGTCTACACAGTATTGACTACAGACTGCCCACACAGCTCATGGGAGCCCAACAACACTGTGTACATCACTGTCACTTGGTCACACCCTTTGCAAGCCCATGGAAATGGGAAGCAGGAGGGGTGTGTGTCTCATGAACCCAAGCATCTAACCCAAACTCAGGACAAGTCTGCATGTGCCCAGCCGGAATACAGTGGATGCCCACGGGAGCCACACAAGGCAACACACTGTCAAAATGTTTTAAAAAAATCAAAATTCAAAATTAAAAAATCAAAAATCAAAAATGGCCAGGTGGGGGCTGGGGGGGGGGCACCCAGGAGGTCTGAGGACAGGGTGCGCACCAACAGCCACCTGTGTGGATGTTGGGAAAAAAACCCACCTCCATCGGCTCATGGCCTGCACGGCTATGCCAATGTGGGAGAACTACTGTTGTCGCTCTCATGACCCTCTGCTGCTGTATCAGGAGGTGGTGGTGCTATGGGAGGCAGCCCACGCAAAGCCCTGGTATGGTCCTCCATGGCAGCAAGCATGCAGGTGTGAAAGGTCTCATTCTGGAGGATTATAGTGCTGAGATCCCCATGCAACACCTGACATGATGCCCGGATCTCCTCCCGAGTTGCCCGCATCTCAGCTGAGAGTGTACTTGTGAGGTGCTCCAGCCGCTGTTCTGCTCTAAAATTAGCGTAAGTCTCAAGCTCAAGAAGAGTCTGCCTGAGGTTATGGAGTTCTTCACTCAGGGCTTCGCTGTGGGCCTGGGACTCTATTGAGATGGATTGGCGCTGAGTCTCCAGTGCCGCCCGTCGCGCCCTGTGGGACGCCAACATGTCTTCCCTGTATGATTGGAAAATGGAGTCTGTTGCCTGCTGTAGTTGCTCCATCTGCCTTTCAGGGGGATAATGGGGGTGGACACCCTCTCCATTGCCTGAGCCATCATTTCAACTGATGCTGCCTGTTGGGTTGCCATAGCGTACATGGAGTTCTCCCATACGCTATTGCCTGGTGGCATACGGCCACCGCGTCGACGGGCACCACACCTGTTTGGGGTAAGGCGATGTGCACCTTGCTGTGCTGGCACCGCCTGAGGCTGCAGGACTGCATTCCCCCTCTGATCTGCTGGCCCAGGAACAGGATCAAATGCTGTGGAGTGTGACCCTGCATCCGTAACCGCCAAAGGCGCCTCTACCAATACTGACATCCCCATAGAGGGATCTAGCCCTGGTGCAGGTGGGCTGGACAGAACAGAATCCCTGCCAGAAACACTTACCTGTGACGGCACATAGGTCTCATCATCCTAATCAGCACCTGAATAGAGGTCTAGGGAGGTGCACCCAGAGACACCTCTGCTGCCTGTCTGCCTGCTTCCTGTTTCTGCATGTTTGTTGCATGCATTGACCCATGTGTTGTGGAAGGACAGGATGGAAGTGACATTTGACAGTGCCACTCATGTGTTATTGCTTCCTGTCTAGGGTATTTTGTGCTGTACCCTGATGCTTGTGTTCTATGTTTCCCTCTACGCAGCGTCAAGTGAAGAAGAGGACGGAGACAGCGCTGTGGTGCCAAGCGGCGGGGATACCTCCACCGGGCGGCGACGCATGGCCCAGCCACCCTTCCAGGAATTACCATCATCCGGGAGCGAGGGGGCCGGTTCCGCGTCTACCACAACGGCTGTGGCGGAAGGGCCGGGTGAGCCCCCACAGGGACTTCCAATAGCAGAAGACGGTGTGGAGACATCCAGGTTGGTGGTCACCACAGAGGAGGAGGAGCCTGCTACTGAGCCGCACATGGGGCCTGTTGGGGGTAGTACCACTGGTGCAAGTGGTGCAGTCCAGGGCCAGGGTCATGAGGCAGTGCAGGTCACCACGGAGGGGCCTGTGCATGTCGCTGTCCTTGACCCTGTGACTGCACCATCATGCACCAGCAGAGAGGCCCTGTCCCAGGCCCGTCCGCAGGTAGGGGAGAGTGCCATATCACCTGCCTCTCCACTACCTGCGGGCGAGGGGTCCCGCGACTTTATGGGATCCGTCCTGGTGGGTGTTGCGTTGCGCACGCATGTCATTCGTGATGACGTGCGTTCTTCCTGGGCAGAGAACGCACGCCATCACGAAGAGCAGCGACGTGATGTGGCACTGCTGGGTGGGGCCCTGGTCGGTGGGTTCCTACATGTGACGTGCACTCTGGCGGACCTCTCCTCCTCTGTGGAGGCTATGCGCTGGTCGTTCTCCACATCGTCTTCCAGCCCAGATTCCACCAGGACCCCCTGTGGACCTGGCCTGACCAACACAGCCAGCTTGGTGGAGATCCCATCCCTGCCACAGTCGGGTGTTGGCGGTCCAGCAGGGGTGGACACCACAACTGGAGACCAGCAGATGGAGGATGTGCAGGCAGCATCGGACAGGGCACTGTTAGGCGGAAACCTGTGCAGTTCCCTCTGGGACCACTGCAAAAGATTTAGGACTACAGGTGTTTGGCAGTAAACCCACTTGGTAGCAGTCTGTACCACACAGATTCACTTGGTAGCTGTGGCTGAGCAGTCAGACTTTCCTCAAGAAGAGTTAGGCAGTATGTGGAGTATACAAAATAGGGCAATCTACACAGTAAGACAAGCAAACACGCAACAAGGCTTCGGTGTAAAGATATATAGTTATTTATTTATAAGAACACATCTATAGAAAACACTCTGGCACTCAATACGGCAAACGATTTCAATCACAATTACTATACGGAAAATATCACACCCCCTAACAATAGTTCGACAAGTCTAGGTTCAACGGCATCACTTATTTGCAGACAGAGGTGTATGCTTTAACCTAGATGGCACTCTAGTATTCGTTAGGACGGGAGAGAAAAGGCGGGTTAAGAAATCAACTCGATACAAATACTTTTAAAAACAAATGCAAGGCAAGAAGACAGGAACCACTGTAGGTTCCAAAGTTCAGAGGCCAGGCCCACTCGGAGAGAGGCAAGGCGATATGTCCCAAAAAGTGTCTCAGTGGAAATGCGTTTCGAGCCTTTATCGCAAATTGTTATGGAAAGATTGGACCAGTTCAGAAAGCTTGGAGGCGACCCAATGGAAAGGCGAGGATTAAGACACCTCACTCTATCCGGCAGAAAGGGAAGCCAGGCGGACACAGTACCTTGTTTGTGGAGAGACAGCTCCGGCGGGGGCAGTTGTTCCAGGTGGTGGATGCACGTCGGGTCTTTGCCAAGAGTAGAGATGATCTTGTCGTCGAAGAAAAGTGAAGTCCGGTGCACCACCAGAGAAGAGACCAGCCGCGGAGTGCTCCGTCACAAGGCACCACCTTTTGGTCGTGGTACAGGGGTAGTGGCTATCCGGTTTCCGAGGTGCTCTGCACGGGCAATTCGACCACTGCGTCCTGGAGCGAAGAAAAAGCAAAGGGGACTGGTTGTTCCCACCAGTCAGGGGAAGAGACTCTCCGGCAGGGAGATCTCCTCTGTCGTCGGGAAGTGGTGAGTCAGTTCTGCAGGGCTCCACCGGAGGTGTCGTCGTTGCAGGGCGGCTCAGCTTTACCCTCGTCGGATTCTTAGGTCCTGTGGCGACTTCTGAAGATCCAGTCCCAAAAGCCCTGCTTTTATGCAGAAAACCCCCATTCATTCAGCCTAGCTGTCAATTCAAACACGCTAAGTGGTGAGCGGGGTGGCTCACCACTTGGGCCAATCACACTAGAGTGCGACCAGAATTGGCAAGGCAACTCGGTCCAGGGTGCCTAAACCCCCTCCCACATCCCTGTGGTAACCCAGACAGAATGGCACCACTTTGGAGGGTCTCTGTACAGAAGCCCGCCAAAAGTGGAACAAAGGGCTCAACCTTTGGTTTAGGAGTCACAGAGACGAACACAGACGCCATTTTAAAAACCGAGTTCTGGCAGAAAATACCATCCGATAGACTTATTTAAGATAAGTAAATAGGTGGTATGTTAGAGATTAACGAGGAAAAGTATCAATCTCCAACAATGGGAAGAATCCCATAGGGTTATATTCAGGGTCGAATATAACAAGTAGTTTCCACTGCCACCAGCCAAAACTCGCCGAGGGGGGACGGGACAGTGCCCCCTCGAATAACAGACCCAGGAGTAATTGAATTACCCCTACTAGTACGTCCACAATAGGATGGTTTGTTCTAGTTCTGTTAGTAAATTTAGGTCCAGTAAAGCCAATGGTGACTTTACATGCCCGGGGAGACAGTAGTCAGTCCCACGGTATGGAGTCTATGATGGAGGTCCGCTAGGACGCCCCAGTGCTACGGCACGGAGGGTGCGTTGTAACACACATAGTAAAAACATATGAGACCCTATGGAGTAAAAGACCCCATAGCCCATAGAACACATGGACATTCAAAGGAATTACACACATTCATTTCCAAGAGTGGGTGAAAAAGAGTCTCACTCTTGGCAGGATGGAAAAAACAAACTCCAGAAATCCAGCAAAGCTGCTGGGGGACTCACTAGGTTAGGAAATTCAGCCTAAACAGAGAATTCTCCCTAACAGGCACATGTACAGCAGCAGCAGCAGCAGGAGCAGGCTGTAGGTGGGAGCAATGATGGCTCGGGGCCATCAACATCGGAGGGGCAGGCATCGGCCATAGGGCAGGAGGACCCAGGAATGGGAGTGTCTTCCGTGTGGCAGCGGTTGGGCCATGCGATAGATGCGGAGCGGCAGCAGGCGGCAGAGGCACGGCTCACGATGGTCAGGGTGGAGAACTCCATGGGTAGGCCCCTGCGGCGGGCCTAGTGCCTCGAGGCCATTCGCAGGGACCTGGAGATCCAGATGTCATCGTCCCTGCGAACCGTCGGGCCATGGAAGAGGGCCATACATGAGTGGGGGCCTGCTGGCAGGTGCCCTGCACTGCTGGGGAGTGGGGGTGCTGGGGACATGAGTGGGGGCGTGCTGGCAGGTGCCATGTACTGCTTGGGGGGTGGGTGTGCAAGGGGACATGAGTGGGACATGAGTGGGTTCCTGCTGGCAGGTTCCCCTGACTGCTGGGGGGTGGGGGTGCTGGGGGACATGAGTGGGGGCGTGCAGGCAGGTGCCCTGCACTGCTGGGGGGTGGGGGTGCTGGGGACATGAGTGGGGGCCTACTGGCAGGTGCCCTGCACTGCTTGGGGGTGGGGGTGCAAGGGGACATGAGTGGGAGCCTGCTGGCAGGTGCCCTGCACTGTTTGGGGGGTGGGGGTGCTGGGGGACATGAGTGGGGGCCTGCTGGCAGGTACCCTGCACTGCTGGGGGGTGGGGGTGCAAGGGGGTAATGCGTTGGTGATCACTAGTGCAAGGTGACATGTGGCTTGGCTGGGGGGGGCATGCCCATGGTGGATGGGCTGCCTGACGGACATGACCAGGGGTGCAGGGTAGTCCCCTGTGGTGTGGTCTGCCTGCAGGTTCCGTGGAGGGTGTACAGGGAACACCTGGGAGGACCCACACTGTCAATTCACATGTAGGACTTCCCGTGCACCCCAGTAATACACGTACCCTGCTGAAATTGCGTGTTAAACTTCCCCGCACCTCAGAAATACACGTACCCTGCTGAAATCGCGTGTGGAACTTCCCACACACCCCAGTAATACACGTACCCAGCTGAAATCTTGTGTTAAACTTCCCCACACCCCAGAAATACACTTACCCTGCTGAAATCGCATGTGGAACTTCCCGGGCACCCCAGTAATACACGTACCCTGCTGAAATCGCGTGTTAAACTTCCCCGCACCACAGAAATACACGTACCCTGCTGAAATCGTGTGTGGAACTTCCCACGCACCCCAGTAATACACGTACCCTGCTGAAATTGCGTGTTAAACTTCCCCGTATTCCAGAAATACACGTACCCTGCTGAAATCGCGTGTGGAACTTCCCGCGCAGCCCAGTAATAAACGTTCCCTGCTGAAATCACGTGTTAAACTTCCCTGCACCCCAGAAATACACGTACCCTGCTGAAATCGCATGTGGAACTTCCTGCGCACCCCAGTAATACACGTACCTTGCAGAAATCGTGTTTGGCACTTCCCGCGCACCCCAGTAATACACATACCCTGCTGAAATCACGTGTTAAACTTCCCCACACTCCAGAAATACACATACCCTGCTGAAATCGCGTGTGGAACTTCCTGCGCACCCCTGTAATACACGTACCGTGCTGTAATCACGTGTTAAACTTCCCCGCACCCCAGAAATACACGTACCCTGCTGAAATCGCGTGTGGCACTTCCCGCGCACCCCAGTAATACACGTTCCCCGCTCAGCGTTTGCTATTTGGCAGCCCTGAATACTGGTCCAGGGTTAGCGCAGCCCTTTGCGCTGAAGTGGGAATTTTGATGGCTTTTCCTTGCCCGAGGGCGTACTTGGGGGCGTAACTGGCGCTGCTGCAGGGTCGCTGCACCACTCTGCACCACAGCTGGTTTTGGAGGCTAAAATCCATGAATACACTGTGTGCGGATATCGATTTTAGCGCACGCGGCTGGTGCAGACATTTGCACGCGCACACTGTGCGCCAGCTGCGTGCACCACTTTTGTGCAAAATTCTATGAATTACCCTGCCAATCTAGTCACAAAACATCTCTTTGAGACCGTTCCATCTTTATATCAACTCGAATTTGACACCATAGACAATCAGCTAATAATAAAGAAACTAAGTTCTGCAAGAGGTCCAGGGCCTGATAAATGAACTAATGCAATTTTGAAATCTAATCCTGAATCATGGGCCCTAGTTTTAGAAAATATTTTTCTAAGAGTATTGCGCACAACTAAAATCCCTCCATCGTGGCAACAAGCCATAGTGATACCCATATTCAAAAAAGGTAGTCGAGCCAATCCTGATAACTACAGACCAATAGCTTTGTTCGATGTACCCGGTAAAATTTTCTCTAGAATCATACTCCGCGACTTTTTAAAATGGCAAGCAGACAACAATATCATCGACCAAAACCAATCGGGATTTGTAAGAGGCTTTGGAACAACCTTGAACCTTTTGATTTTAGCAATTTTAAAACAGCAAGCTATCCAAGTGAAATATCTGATTTTTTTAGCATTGGTTGATTTTAAACAAGCGTTTCATTCTGTTTCCAGACTTAGTTGAAACTTCTTAAAAAAAAACTGTCCGTTGCATATCATCGTTTTAATCCATCAATTTTACTCTGATACCCACATCAGAGTAAAGATGACAACAGACGGCCTTTTAACTAATTTAATTGAGACAAACACAGGCCTGAAACAAGGTTGCCTATTTGCCTCAATACTTTTTATTTTTTATATTAACAATCTTCATCTGGTTTTTAATGCAACTCATTCCTTTGCTCCAAAACTTGGAAAACATGAAATATCATATTTATTATATGCTGACAATCTCATTCTTTTAGACAGAACTCCCATCGGGCTACAGAGAAAATTGAACGCATTAGCAGAATATGCGGTAAAGAATTAACTAATAATCAATACCAACAAATCAAACATATTGGTTTTTCGACATATCAATAGAAACAAACAATTTAAGTTCAATTGGAAATTGGGAAGTGACTCCCTACAACAGATTCAGGAAATTAAATACTTAGGAGTAAATCTGAACTCCCACCCGTCTGAGCGACCATATAAAAATGAACTGACTTTAAGAATGAGATTACTAGCTATTCAAGGGAAAGCTATTCAGACAACTTATGGCAAATGTTCACTCTTACCAGCTCGTATGTTTTATACTCAAAAAGTAGTTCCCATTATCACTTATGGAAGCCAATCCAAAGCAACTCCCAGTGCTGTTCGATGGGACATTCTAGAGGTCATTTATTGGAAACACCTCTTACCAGTTCCTCTGAGTGTTCCTATTGCCTTGATCTGGTATGAACTAGGACTGGAATCTCTTCAAGCACAGGTAGCATGGTTAATGTTAGCAAACTACAGAAAATGTTTGATAGCACATGACAACTCAAAAAATCTGTTTTAGTTCTTAAAGAAAGTCTTCATTATACAACATCTAAACCAATGTATCAATGGAAACAAATATGTTGTGATATACTTGAGGCGGCCGACATACCTGAAACATTACTTGTGGAATTTCCGGACAAAGCTAAACATAAATTATGGAGACATGATTGGATAGTTACCCTGGACAAAATCAGTGCATATCAGACATTTAAATTGGGAGCATTTCAACCAAAAGCACTCAATATATTACCTGAATATTTAATTAAATTTCTTGATCGTTCTTATGCTGATTCATTTTTAAGATGTTGCTTTGACTTACTCACTACGAAAAGTTAATTTGCAACTTAAAATAACTCACCAGATTCAGAAAAGATATGCCAGCATTGTGAAGTACCCAATTCTGTTGAAACTATCAAACATATTATGATCCATTGTCATCAACTTGTAGATATGAGGACAAGATATTTGTATACACATTTTCGTCATAGTCTCTTACTTTCTGAAGATGAATTGTGGACATCCATGTTCAATGCTTCAAACTACTCAATAATTATCGACATTGTTCAATTTCTTAGTGAACTAAACATTTTTCCATCGCATCATCCTTTCACTAAAGCTATTTAAATTTTACATTGTTATATTGTTGATTGTTTATGTCATAACATTCTATCTTATGAATAATACTAACGGTTGTAAAGCGAAAGAACTTGAAATATTCTTTTCTTGAGACACAATGTTTTAAACACTGGTTTTATCGATGATGAAAAATTGACTAAATCAAGAAATGTCAAAGAAGTACTGATGTAATCTGACATGAATATTGAAAAAGTTGTTCATTGAACTGAAACAATACTTCAATAAAAAAAAATATATTCCCATTACCAAAACCCCTGCAACAACTCAATTTATATGAGAGCATCATAATTCAAACAGTGCACCCATTCAAGCAATAATACGCCTTCAACCAAAAAAAGCTAAATTACCTCCCTCTGAATTAGTGAAAGGCATTCGTGGCAAAGTAGTTTATTTATCACTAGATCTGAAAGAAAATGTGAACACTCTGGGAGTACACAATCCAATAGAGCAAACTTTAATTGTCTTAGTAAATGGTGTACCTACAAAAGACAAAAAAATTGGCAACAACTCGTAGACTTACATAAAGTTAGACAAGCCTTGAAATATCTAAAAGACAATAATGAATACTATAAAGAAATGAATATTGAAGAACATTTGAAGGAAAGCACTAACATAATTCAAGAGCCACCAGAAACTGGTCCATTTGAACTTCTAGATCCTGCTACGCTATCCAATATGTTAGACCATTATACAATTCATCCATTATACTCTAGCAACACCATAGATGATGCACTAGAAATGTACCAAATGCGAAAAACCAAAGGATTACCAATCAGCATATGGGAAAAATTATAGAAGCTGCATGTGCTTTTCCTCTACTCTTTCCTACTGGAAAAGGAGGAAGGTAGGATGATAGACCCCTTCAGATAACAGCATCAGAATACTAGCAACTCTATGCTACGGACTTGCACACACATTAAAATCAGGTACCCAATTTCAAAATATGTCAGATACACAGTTAAATCAAAAAGTGCAAGAAAAAGATGAGGTTCTACAATCAAGCATAACATGCGTGGTACTAAAGAGTACTGGTTCAGACTTCACAGAGATTTACGTTGTATGATAAGAAACCGTGGCCCGCCCACTTGGTTTGTTACATTAAGTTGTGCAGAATATGCATGGGACGATATACATGATTTCCTACACATAGCAAACAAAAACAAAACAAACACAGATAGACTAACACCTGGAGAACTTTGCTCTCTAGATCCTGTTAATGTTTCAAGATATTTCCATCATCGCTTCATTGCTATGCTATACTTTTTTGTAATAAAACTGTTCCTCCCCTCGGAGAAGTGAAACACTTCTTTTGGAGAAAAGAATATCAAGCCAGAGGAGCACCACATATCCACCTGCCTTTATGGATTAAAGATGCTCCTATATTTGGTCAAGACAGTGATTCCACAATTTTACAGTTTATTGAAAGCTATGTCACTTGTGAAATTCCATCAGAGGCAACATAGTGATCTTTATGCACAAATTGTACAACTTCAAAGACACAAATGTGGGACATAGTGTTGTCACAAATACAAAAACAAAGGGAAATACTACACCAAATGCCGCTTTGGTTTTCCTAGACCAGTTACAGAAGCAGGTGAAGTGAACAACTTCATGTCTTCAGTTAGACATAGTGTTAATGGTAAATCACCTAGAGCACATATTAAATAAAAAGAACAGAAGAAGCTAAATATATCAATGATTACAAGGCAATCATTGCCCTCTTATGGAATGCAAACACAGATGTTCAGTACATTGTAGACAATTCCATTGCAGTTGCACAGTATTTTACAGCCTACTTAACCAAAGCAGAAAAAACAGCGCTGCAAGACCTCTGGAATGACCTATCATCAGACAAAACACTGTCTCAGAAATTGTACAGCTTAGGCATAAAAATGCTCTCCCATAGAGAATGTGGCTGCTATGAAGCTGCAGATCGTTTAACCGGTACTGCTTTATATCGAAAATCTGACAATATAGTATGGCTAAGTCTTGGTCCTGCTAAATCTAGAAAAAGAGTTTTCAAATCATACGATGACATCGAAACAATAACCAAAAATGATCCCAACAGCCAAGACATTTTGAAAAACAATTTACTAGACGCGTACTACCCAAACAGAAGTACCACTTTGGAAACCATGAACCTATACCACATATCCCAAAACTTCACATACAAAAATAATATAAAACCTGATGAAAACAAAGGTAGATACAGAGTGACAAATTGTGAAGGCAGCTTAGTGAAACTTACCACAAGAAACTTAATTAATCATATAAAATTGTGATTAAAAACTCCTCAACATAAAGAACTATATTACATGTACCTGCTACAATTTTTTAAACCATGGAGAAAAGAAGAAGAGATACTAGGTATCTATGACTCTTATTAAGACGTTTTCAAAGCAAATGAAAGCACTATAACCGATGTAAACTTTACACAGTACAAAACAATGTTTCACAATGAATAGCAACACAAAGAAGAACTCCAGGCTCAACTAGATAAGGACACTCCCAACAGTAGTCAATCTTCTGTAAGAGGAAGCCAAGAACCACTGGGACTGCCACTAATAGCAAAAGAGCCAGAATTAGCTATGACAGAAGTAGAAAACACCATGTGTCACTATGAAGAAGATACAGAAGACTTAACTGCACTACAATCAAAACTAAACAATGAGCAGCGTAGCATTTTCCAAGAAGTAACAAACGAAATTTCACATGGTGTACAACATGAAAATGAAGAATGTACCTGCCAAAATTACAAAGCTATACTATTATACGTCAGTGGTCAAGCTTGCTCAGGCAAAACATTCTTAATCAAAATCATCAGCAAGTTCCTTCAACAATTGACAAACAACAAACTGTCAGCTGTTGTAACTGCCCCCACAGGTTTAGCTGCCTACAACATATGCGTTGTCACTGTACACCGATTACTACTCCTTCCAGTAGAACACCAAAACAAATTAGAATATTACAAACTTTCTACAGAAGCTGCAATGGAATTATGCAGAGTGTTAAAACAAATGAAAATGCTGCTAATAGATAAGGTGAGCATGGTTTCCAATCTAATGTTGGCTTTGATTCACCTCAGATTACAAGAAGTACTCAAAACCAACTACGAAGAGCTCTTTGGAGGAAAACACATTATTGTTTTCGGAGATCTTCTTCAATTGACACCAGTGAAAGGTGAACCTATTTTTAAAACCTTAGGACACAAACTCTGCAGTAAAACTGTTGGCAGCATAGGAAATGTTAACCTTTGGCAACATTTCCAATAAAGAGAATTAACAGAAAACATGCGCCAGTCTGCAGACCTCACCTACGCCAACATTTTAAGAAGTATTAGAGTTGGTGTACTATCTCAAGAAGCACAAGGAATATTAAAAACCGGGCACATCCATGCACTTTATGGCCATAACCCATGTGCTACTGATGTCATGGAACAATTAGCAAACAAAAATGTCACTTGCATGTCCTTGATGCTAACTCTTGTAAGCTGTTCCAAGTTCAATGAAAAAATGTTGAAAAAAGAAATGCAACCAATAATTGAAATGTGCTCCACAGACAAACTGGACGCACATTGTATGACACTACCCATGTGTCAATAAGCCACAACAACATTAAATGCCTTAGAAAACTCTCTCTCCAACACAGCTGGTTTGGAGAAAATATTAAAATGATCTTTTAACTGTAGAGTAATGCTTAAACATAACTTTGATGTGGAGCAATGACTAGTTAATGGAACACTTGGTACAGTTGTTGGCTTTCAAACATACCCACATGACAACAACATTCAGTTTGTCAATATTCTCATTGACAAACTATCAGAAGTAAAAAGAATAGGACGCCCAACAGCTTGATTCCTTCTCTTCAAAGACATGTATGCATGCAGAGAGCAATTTTCTCTAACTCTAGCTTACGCAGTCACCATTCACGAATCACAAGGTCTTACCCTAGATACAGCATTGATAGATATTGGGAACACAGTTTTAAAGAAGACATGAGCTACATAGCACTATCATGCTTCGGTACACTTGACGGTCTATTTCTAATCAACTTTGATGCAAGTAAAGTAAATGCTGATATTCCTTGCTTTTAGAATACAATAGACTATGTTCACTGTACACCCCATCTAAAAAACTATCCTGATCCACAAAAAGCAAAACGTTATAAAAGAAAACTACTTCAAACAGAAATGCAACAGGATCCCACTGCAAATTCTCCAAAGAGAGTAAAAGAAGCTAATACTTCATCAATTACTACAACCAAAGAAGAATATACTAATCAAAGTAACTCAGATACTTCTTCAAAGAAGCAACACACAATCCAAAGAAATAACTTGCACACAGAACTATCTGGTCCTTTCAAATTTTCAAATGTAACTGGTGTAAAGTGCTACGCAAATGTAGCAATAAATATTCTATTTCAATTGCCACCAATTATTGACAACATTTACTTACACAATACAGACCAATTGTGTTTGCAAATGTTAGTCCTTCATAAAAATGCAACCAACAATCCTGACAACACTTACAGTGTTCATGGAATAAGACAAGAATTGGACTAATGTGCTGGAATGGTGAAATTCACTATAAACTCACAAGAAGATCCACAAGAATTTCTAATGTACTTACTACAAGCACTGCAAAACATAAATATACCTATAAATGAAATCTTCCAACAACATCTCTGCAACAATGTGGCACAGGAACAAATCCCTAATGAACGCTTTGTGTATGTATCAATACCTAACTGTGAATCCAATCCATTCCAGCAACTTGTACAAAATGCAAACCATGGCAGATTATGTACTACCTGAAATTCAGATAATCGCTCCACCTTACAAATACAAACGCATAGTAAATATGTAATACTAATGCGTTTATGTTACAATGCAGATGGTACCAAAAACAAATGCAAGCTGACTGTATTCACACATGGTCAAGTGTCACTTGGTAAGAAAACCTTCACAACAATAGGTATAATCTGCCATGCAGGAGCCACAACCAATGCAGGTCACTACACTACATATATAAAAAGGAATTGTGGATGGTTTGAATGTAATGATAATACCATTACTCTAAAGCAAAGCTTAACAGCAAATCTTATAAACGCTTATTTAATATTCTTAAAACCAAATTGTAATAACTAATCTGTGCACAAACATTAGTAAAACTTCAATTAGAAAACTATAAACAGTTACAATACGCCAACAGGTATCTAACTGCATCAAAATTCTTCAACAACCAAATACATAAATCAACACAACTAAATTATAAGAAGAAATACACAGTTAGAATACGCCAACAGGTATCTAACTGCCCTAAGATTTTGCAACAAATGAACAGATAAATCAATACCACTAAAATATAACAAAAAATAAACAGTTAGAATACGCCAACAGGTATCTAACTGCCCCAAGATTTTACAACATCCAAACAAACAAAACAACACCACTAAAATATAACAAAAAAATAAACAGTTAGAGTACGCCAACAGGTATCTAGCTGCCCCAAAATTCTGCAACAACCAAACAGATAAATCAACACCACTAAATTATAAGAAGAAATAAAGAGTTAGAGTACACCAACATGTACCTAACTGCCCCACGAATCTGCAACAAGCCAACAGGTATATTAGAAAAGTTAATAATATAAATAAAAAACTATAATCAGTTACAATTCGACATCAGGTATCTAACAATCTGCAACAACCAACAGGTAGAACATTAGCCAGAAACAGCAAGTAAACACTAAAAACAAAGAAAAACATGTACTGTACCATAACAAAAAAGGTTTTTTTTAATCCAACATGGATTTTTTTTGCCACAGACCCAATGATTTAAGCAACAAACACAGAAACTGAGCAAATTGCACAGTACACTGGTTTGTAAACTACTAAATATGAAGGTTGAAATAAAGCAGAAATGTCTATTATGCAATGTAATAAGTCTTTATAAACTACCTACACTAACATGATCTTTTCTTTTATCATAGAAATTGAAAAAAATATCTGCTCCAGTTACCCACATCATATAAAGTATATCCAATCACAACAAATCAAACAGTAAGTATATTACAATAAATACAACTAATAAATACTGCTCCATAACACAGCCATTGAAGCAAACATCTAACCATACACCACAATACAAAATGTTTACTTCCATGGATATGTTATACTGCAGTGCTTGTTACCAAACTCTACAATCTTAATGACATGACGTAGCCAAAACATCACATACAAACTATAAAAATCAAACACAACACAAACTGTAGATTTGTAAATATTTGATAGATGTTTGATTCTATGGGTGTGATCTATGGATGTGATAGCAGCGGTTTGATCCCAAAAGCATGCTTTTGTAAATTTGGTGAAAATCCATCCAGTAGTTTTTTCTAAAACAGGAAAAATGTAGGTCCAAGAAATGAGTGATATCTGGCCCTGCTCTGCTGACCCATTTCCTGGCTTGCTCTGTGGACTGGACTCCGATTGGCCCAGAGGGCAGCGTCATATATGCAGACATTCAACACGCCCGCTGATTGGCTGTAAGGAAGCGTGATGTGCATCACATTTTTCTGAAACGCCTGCCATGTTGTATCCACGGATACCTGGAGATAGCGCAGCAGCGAAAATGGCAGAAAAACATGATTTTGGGCATCTGGTGTTGGGTAGAGTGGCTGCAAAGGGTGGGGGAGTGAAAGATGGTTCATATGATGTATTTGTTTAGGTGGAAGAAGACTGTGTTGTGTTTGCAGTGTCCGGATTGTTGGGTGTATGGCTGTATTATGCTGTGGTGATTGTGACCAGCTACCAGACTCTTGGGTGAGTCTGCCCACTGGCTGCAAATAGTGTAATCGTATATGTACAAAAGTGGACAGGGTGTGTAGCAGGTGGCTTATTGGAGTGCCCCAACATGTTTGGGTGCATGATAGTCTGTGCAGTGGGTGGTAATTGTGGCCACCTACTAATGTCTTTGGTACATGGGCAGAGGCCATGCACCCAAGAGTCCAAGAGTCTGCCCACTGGTTGAAGTACTATAATAGTATGTGTAGAGAAGTGCACAAGACCTCAGGAATCTGGCTTATTGCACCCAAGTGTGTGCTGACTGGTTGCACGTACTGGAATATTATGTGGACAGGGCCTCAGGTGGCTGGCTTATGTGTGCGGGTTGTGGCCAGTGTACATTTTGTTGGGTGCAGAGCTGTATTATGCTGTGGTGATTGTGAAATGGCATGCACCCAAGAGTCTGCCCACTGGCTGCAAGTAGTGTAATAGTATGTGTACAGAAGTGGAAAGGGTGTGTGGCATGTGTCTTGTTGGACTGCCCAGAGATTCTTGGGTGTATCATAGTCTGTGCAGTGGGTGCGAGTAATGTAATAGTATGTGAACTGAAGTAGACAGGGTTTAGGTGGATGCCTTATGTGTGTGGGTTGTGGACGCTGGGCATATTCTTGGGTACTTCACTGTATTATGATGTATTGTTTGTGGGTAGTCAGTAGAGTCTTGTGTACCCAAGAATTTGTCCAGGGCTGTGGTCAGTGGGCAGATGTTTGTGTGCATTGCTGTATTATGTTGCAGTGGTTGTGCCCAGGCCATAGACTCTTGGGTACATGGCTGGAGGCCGGAGGCTGTAGGCCATACACCCAAGAGTATAGGGACTGGCCACAACCACCACACCATAATATGGCATGCACTCAAGATTGTGACACTGCCATATGGATTGCACAAATATGTGTATAACATGCAATTTGCAGATTACAAAGAAGCATGACACCAATAATTGTATACTCACTGTGTGTATTGTTCAGGCACTGTGTACCTTTTTTAACAGTACAGAATACTGTTCAAGTGGCAATAGCAGATTTGAATATTGTGGCATGTGGAAATGCAGGAGAAATCGTTGTTTCGTTGTCTGTGATAAAAGAAAACATAACACGTTAGGGTAGGTACTTCATAATGTCGTATTGCATTCCATTCCATTACTTTGTGGACCCACATAATTAGTACTTTGCAAGTACTATGCTTTAAACAAGTGTACTGTGCAATGTGCTCAGTTCCTGTGTTTGTTCACATATTCATTGGGTCTGTTGGAAATAAAATCCATGCAGGATTAAAAAAAATAATAATCTACGTTCATATGTTCTTATGTGGCATACTCTGTTTCATTGACATGTGCACTACTTACAGGAATATTTAAGGTGCGTGTGGTCTTCTGGTTATAAGCACTGTTGTAGTAGGAGGAATTGAAATGATGTATGATTTTCCTTTTGGAAATGGTGGTACTATGGTTGCAGTTAGATACCAGTATCTGGTGGTGTATTCTAACTGTTTATCCATTTCCTCTTTTTAGCAGTATTTCTTTATGTGTTTGCTTACTGTTCGTGTTTTCTAGGTATTGTGGTATTGCAAACTAATATTGCAGGATTGTGGGGGCAGTTAGATTCCTGTCGGTGTATTCTAACTTCTGCTAGTTTGAAAGTTGTTTAAGGTAAGTTTGTAGCACCATGATTGCTGAAGGTTGATTTTGGCAGTTTGACCACTGGAAGTAATATTGTAGTACTGCGGGTGTAGTGAGATACCAGTTGGTGTATTCTGGTTGTTTACATTTTTTTTCTTATTTATTTGTATAGCGCTGAAGCCTGCAGGCATCAGGGCGCATTACATGTAGACCAAACAACAAGAAGTTGACGGGACAACAAGCAAATTTACAGGACCTGAGTAGGTTACTTTACATGATCTTTTGTTTAAACAACCATGTTTTCAATTCCTTCCTAAAGGATAGGTAGTTCGATTCTAGTCTTAGGATGATTGGGAGCTCATTCCACTTAGATGACACTTTGATAGGGAAGGCCCGCCCAAGTCCATTGGCTTTTTTGGCATGAATTACTTTCACAAGCCCTTGCACCTTGGATCTAAAGGTATGGCAGGGTTTGTATGTGGTTATTTCTTTTTTTAAGTAAACGGTGCAAACCCATGTATGCAGTGCTGAACAATGGTCATTGCTTTAAAGGTGACGCAGTCTTCCAGAGCTAGCCAATAAAGGAAGTTTCTGTCCTTTGTGATATGTCCCTCCTTTTTTTGTCCAGTGATTGACCTCACTGCATTATTCTGTATGACCTGGCAGTTTAATGCATTTTTGTTGGCCACTATCAGCAGTGCATTCCCATTCACGTAATAAGTGTTGAAGGATTTCCTCAGAAGAACTTTCATTTTTGCTGGTGGATTTCAAATTCTGTAGTAATGTGAAGTAATATTGTAGTATTATGGTTGCAGTTAGATACCAGTTGGAGTAGTCTAACTTTTTAAACTTTCTCAGTTTTGTAGGGTATGCCTTCAAGCACATTAATTCTTTTTGGTGGATTTACATTTTTCACTCTTATGAAGTGCTTTTGCAGTGCAATGAGTGGAGTTACATGTAGGTGCATATTTCTTGCATTGGTATGGGCATTGTTAGACAGCTGTTGCCTAATTGTACCAGTTGGTGGTCTCACACGTCATTGAGGACAGTTTGTAGACCCTCAAACTCAGTACTTTTCTTTTTAAGTACTACGTGGGAGACAATAAGAGTGTGTCCTTTGTACAGTTGTTGTTTCTGTGGCTATGATCATTGGGTCATTGGGGAAAAATCCTATATCGCAGCGCAACTGATGTGTTCATGGCCAGTTGTTGTACGCTAAATTGCTCCAGTTTCACATGGTAGAAGGTTATTTTCCTTTTGTAATTACATATGTGATGGTGGGTATTGGACAGTAGGTTATGCTACTTTTGTACATCAGTGAGTACATTTTGGTTTTAAGAATATTAAGTAGGCATTTGCAAGATTTGCTGGTAATCAATGTTTTAGAGTAATGGAAATATCATTGCATTCAAACAACCCACATTTCTTTTTAATGTACGCAGTATAGCGAACTTCACTGGTTGTTGCGCCCATGTGTTAAATTATGCCTACTGTTGTGAAGGTTTTCTTGCCAAGTGATACTTGCCTGTGTGTGAAGCTCGTAAGCTTGCAGTTGTTTTTGTTATCATCTGCATTGTATCATAGAAGCATTACTATTACATATTGGCTATGTGATTGCATCTGTAAGGTGGAACGATTGTCTGAATTGCAAGTAGTACTTAATATGTCATGGTTTGCATTTTGTAACAGCTGCTGAAATGGAAAGGATTCACAGTTAGGTATAGATACATACACAAAGTGCTTGTTAGGGACTTGTTACTGCACCTCATTAATGCAGAGAGTGCATGTATGTTTCCATATGTATGAAATCTGGAAAATGTCATTTATAGGTATGTTTTTGCTTTCCAGTACTTGCAGTAAGTATGTTATACATTCTTGTGGATCATATTGCGTGTTCATAGTAAATCTCACCATTCCTCACCATTCCTGCACAGTAGTCTACAGTAGTAGTTGCGGTAATTGATGAAGTACCAGCTGCTTTCAATTTCTTTTGTGGTACTGTTGGGAGATCATGTATAAGTTGTGTTTGCACTAGTTCTCTTTCACAAAGTTTGCCTTTTTGAGGAACTGGGTACATTTTGAGATGGAGTGCACATAGTCTGTTGTCTGTTGTACTCTACGATGCAAAGAATGTCAGCCTTGAATTTACTTGCATCAAAATTGACTAGAAATAGTCCTTCAAGTGTACGTAGGCGTAACAGTGCTACGTAACTCATGCCTTCTTTAAAGACTGTGCTGCAATGTCAATCAATGCTTGATCTAGGGTTAGACCTTGTGATTTATGAATAGTGACTGTGTATGCTAGAGACAAAAAAAACTGTTCTCTGCGTACAGACATGTCTTTGAAAAGAAGGAATGGGACTGTTCAGCGGCCTATCCTTTTTACTTCTGAAAGTTTGTCAAAGTGAATGTTGACAAACTGAATTCTGTTGTCACGTGGTTATGTCTGAAAGCCAACAACTGTACCAAGTGCTCCATTAACTAAACCTTTCTCCACGTCAAGGTTACGCGTTAGCATTACTCTACAGTTTAAACACAATGTTAACATTTTCTCCAAACCAGCTGTGTTGGAGATAGAGTGTTGTACTATCATACCATGCACGTCCAGTTTGTCTGTGAAGTAGGTTTTCACTAGCTGTTGCATTTCTTTATTCAACATTGTTTCATTGAATTGTGCACAGCTTGCTAGGGTTGGCATTAAGGACATACAGTTTACATTTCTCTGTCCCAATTGTTCCATGGCATCCTTAGCACATGTGTTATGCATGTATAGCTCATGGATGTGTCTGCTATTTAAGTTAAACTGTGCTTCCTTAGAAAGCACATCAATCCAAATGCTTTTCAAAATGTTGGCATAGGTGAGGTCTGCCGACTGACGCATGTTTTCAATTCGTTCTCTGTATTGGAAATGTTGCCAGAGATTTACATTTCCTATGCTGCCAAGTGTCTTATGGTACAGTTTGTGTCCTAAGGTTTTAAAAATAGGTTCACCTTTCACTGGTGTTAATTGAAGAAGATCTCCAAAAACAATAACTTGTTTTTCTCCAAAGAGTTCTTCACATGTCTTTAACAGCATCTTGCAATCTAAGGTGAATTAAAGCCAGCATTAGGTTGGAGAACATGCTCACCTCATCTAATATGAGCATTTTCATTTGTTTCAAAACTCTGCATAGCTCCATAGGAGCTTCTCCTGAAAGTTTGTAGTAGTCTAATTTGTTTTGGTGTTCTACTGGAAGGAGTAGAAATTGGTGTAAAGTAACACCACCCATGCTGTAGGCAGCTAAACCTGTGGGGGCAGTTACAACAGCTGAAAGCTTGTTGTTTGTCAATTGTTGGAGGAGCTTGCTGATGACTTTTATTAAGAATGGTTTGCCTGAAACAGCTTGAAAACTGATATACAGGAGTACAGGTTTATAGTTTTGACAGGTACAAGTTTTAGTTTTGGGCTACACACCATGTTCAATTTCGTTAGTTACTTCTATGAAAATGCTACTCTGCTCATTGTTTAGTTGTGATTTCAGTAGAGCAAAGCTTTCTTCAGATTGCTCATACTGCCACATGGTGTTTTCTACTTCAGTCATGGCTAATTCTGCCTCATTTGGTATGTGTGGCTCTCCAAGTGGTTCTTGGCTTCCTGTAAGTGAAGGTTGACTGCTCTCAGGAGAGTCTACATTTAGTTGTGGTTGAAGTTCTTCTTCTTGTTAGCATTCAGTGTCCAACATGTATTTTGTACTGTGTAAAGTTTATATCTGTTACAGTGCTTTCACCTGCATTGAAAGCATTTTCATAGGATGCATGGGTGTCCAATAAATCTTCTTCTTTTCTCCATGGTGTAAAAGGTTGTAGTAGGGACATGTAGTAAAGTTCTCTATGTTGAGGAGTTTCTAATGATAGCTTCATATGATTAACCAGGCTGCGTTTGGTAAGTTTAACCAGGCTGCACTCACAACCTTTGACTATGTATTTACCGTTATTCTCATCTGTTTTAATATTATTTTTGTATGAGAAGTTGTGGGCTATGTGGTATAGGCACATGGTTTCCAAAGCAGTACTTCTGTTTGGGTAGTATGTGTCCAATACGTTGTTTTTCAAAATGTCCTGGCTGTTGGGATTGTTTTTGGCTATTGTTTCTATGTCTTGGTACAATCGTGTGCATTCCAAACACATGCATACCTGTAGTTTGTGTTGCCGGATGTAGATGTGGATGAATCTGGAAGCAGAAATCTTGTAGAGTTTTACAGTGCTTTTGGATGAAGGTGCTTGGGAATCATAGGAGACCTGTGCTCTGAGTGTTGAACAGTACACCTTCAGTGTTGTACTGAGGTGCTAGATTTAGATCTAGAGATTGTGTATGTGATTGGTGGATGGTTGAGGGTCTGCTTACCAGTAGCAAATGAGAGAGTGCTGCAAAGTGTGAAGTGGAAAAGGAAGAAGGGCTGCCCTTGTGTTACAGGATCCATAGTATTTCCTGGATCGCACATGCTACATCCGGGGCTCCTCAGCATGCCTGGCATGGAAATGAGAGTGTACTGTGGGGATTAGCCAATCAGGTGTTAAGGTTGTGCTTTACAGGAAGAGAGGGCAACACTTTTTTTTCATTGCTGTGTTGGTTGTTATCAGAATTTTCAATAATGCTATATGGCTTGTCAGTAATGTCCTCCTCTTCACTTAGGAAATGGAGTTCACCGGATGGCCCTTCCTCCTGACCTGATGTCATTGAAGAATAGTCCTGCTTCTTTCACCGAGATCGCCGGGCTTCTGGTTTCTTTTTGTTGAGCAGACAGGGTCTGCCTCGAAAGGAAGCCACCGTGATTCCAGTCCTGGGAAACCCCAGTGGCTCCTCTCCGCAACAGCTGAAAAGTTGCAGGGGAAAAAGCCACTGGCATAAAAAAAAAAAACAGGATCTTCACAAGGATGGAACAATCGGCTGGTCTTGAAATGAACTTGTAAACACAAATTCAGAAGAGTAACTGCAGGTTAGGGGAAAGGCAGTTCTCTAAGGAGCGCCAGAAAAGAGCTACAGGAATAACTAAATATGAGTAGCAGGGAACAAAAGAAGAAATAGGAAATAACAGAAATCTCAAAAGGAACGGGAGCACTAACGAGCACACAAACAGAAAAGGGAAACAGAGAATGAGAGGAAGAGAGATAGAGTGATACCTAGAAAGGCAGTGGAGCAAGCAGAGGAGTGGAGCGAGAGAGAGCACAACTGGAGGAAGATAACCAGGTAAGTAGAGGAGTGGGCGGACCACCGCCAAGGGAAATGATCCGGAGCCTAGGAAACGAGGAGAACCAAGAAGTTGCAACGTGCCGATCCGCCGGGTGAAGAGCTGTAAATACACTCGACGGCGGCCATGTTGGAAATAAACGAACTAACGTAGCAGAAACAACGTAGTGGAACATTCTAATGGCGGCCGTACTTCCATCTATTCCACACATGCCAGTTTCCCCGGGTTGTGACAGTATGCCCCCCTCGAAGGCCTCATCCTCCCGGTTTACCCGGGTGGAGTCTATGGAACCGTCTCAACAAACGAGGGGCTTGGATATTGGAATAAGTTTCCCAGGTATCCTCTGAGGTGGGGTAACCTTTCCATTGGACCAAATATTCCAAGCGCCCTCTGTGATACTGAGAATCTCGGATCAGGGAGACTTTGTACTCCTCTGAGTTAGAGCTGGGAAAGACACACAGTTTGGGAGAAGACTGTTTTTGGGTGTCGGGCAAATAAGGACGTAAAAGGGAGGAATGAAAAACCAGATGAACCCTTCTTAGCGTCTTTGGGAACCTAAGATGATAGGCTACCGGATTGATTCTGGAGAGTATCTCAAAAGGGCCTATGTATCGGGGAGACAATTTGGAAGGGCGGACCCAGTGAGGTAAGAACTTGGAAGAAAGCATAACCCTGGTGCCTTTTCCCCATTCAGGTACCTGTTTTCGATGTTTATCAGCTTGTTCTTTGTAGCGCCTATTTGCCTCTTGAAGACTTTGTCTTGCTGTACCATGGCACTCTTTGATCTGACCGAGTGTCTTCTCAATGGAAGGTATATTGGATTCCACCGAAAATGTTGGCACTATGGATTGGGGGTGGACACCGTAGGTACAGGAAAAAGGGCTGATACCAAGCGCTGTATGCACTGAGTTGTTATAAGAAAACTCTGTGTTGGGGAGTAAAGATACCCAGTTGTCTTGTTGTTGGTTGATGAAGCATCTAAGATATTGTTCCAATGTTCCATTTAACCTCTCGGTATGGCTGTTGGTTTGGGGATGGAAACCAGAGGACAGAGCTCTTTCTATACCTAGTCTCTTGCACAAGACTGACCAGAATCTGGAGGTGAATTGACTACCACGATCAGAAACTATCTTCTGGGGGAGGCCGTGTAGCCTAAAGATGTCTTTCAAAAAGACGTCTGCCATAACAGAAGCGGAGGGTATACCAGCCAGGGGAGAAAAATGCGCCAGTTTGGAGAAGGAGTCCACTGTGACCTTGATACAAGTGCAACCGTTGGAGATAGGTAAATCTACTATAAAGTCCATAGAGATGTGTTTCCAGGGGCTGAGTGGAACAGGTTCCTGTTGAAGCAAACCTAATGGCTTCTGAGTTAGATGCTGGCTCTGTAAACAAACCAGACAGGTTTGAACATATTCTTGTATATCCGCTCTCAAGTTGGGCAAAAAAAAAAGACCTTTGAAGCAATTCCAAGGTACCTCGCATACCACGATGGCCGGCAACCTTAGTGTCATGACACCATTGAAGAACCCTGTGTTTCAGATCAGCAGATGGAATGATCAATTTTCCTCGGGTAAAGTACATCCATCCCTCTTCTCTACAAGTAGTTTCCCAAGTGCTGAGGTAGGTCCTTCCAGATGAAGAGATACCTCTTTTACTTTTCGTATAAAAGACACCACCGTCAACACAATCCTTGTATGGGGAAACATCAGTTCTTTCCTGTGTGTAGGGTCTTTGTCTGTGTCCTCTCTACGAGACAAAGCATCAGCGGTCTGGTTCTGGGAACCTGATATGTAAGTTATGCTGAAATGGAACTGGGCAAAGAAATGCGCCCATCTGGCTTGATGGGTATTGTAGCATTCCTGTTGTTTGAGAATCTGAAGATTTTTGTGATTTGTTCTTATACGGAAGGGATGTAGACTCCCTTGGAGTAAATGTCTCCACTCCAGACAAGCCAATTTCATAGCCAATACCTCTCACTCTATTATGGAATAATTCCGTTGGCTTTGGCTTAAAGTCTTTGAGAAATAGGCTATGGGATGTTCTAGGCCTTGGTTTGACTGCAGGAGAACGGCATCCACTGCTGCAGCTGAAGCATCGGTTTCCAGTATAAAGGGGTGTAGTTGGTCGAGCTGTCTTAGAACAGGAGCAGCGCAGTGCAGAATCTTTGTTTCAAGCCGGTGAAGCTGTCGTCGGCTTCCCTTGACCAGTTGAAAGGGACAGAGGACTTTTTTTAGCAGCGAAGTAATCGGAAGTGTGAGTTGGAAAAATTCTGGAATACATTTCTGTTAAAAATGTGCCAACCTAAGAAATCGTTGGATCTCTTTGATCGAGGAAGGAGGTGGCCAGGCCAGGCCAAAATAGCACCTACCTTCTTAGGGTCCATGGTAATTCCTTGGTCTGAAAGGATAAACCCCAAGTAGGATATTGACGACTGTGCAAATGCACACTTCTCGGGCTTAATCAGGAGTTGATGCAACTGAAGTCTGCGTAGTACCTCCTTAACATGATGTTTATGCTCCTCTTGGTCTTGGGAATAAACCAGTATATCGTCCAGGTAGACCACTGTGGTTTGGCCCAATAAATCAGAAAACGTATGATCCATGAATCGTTGAAAAATGGATGGAGCATTGACTAGCCCGAACGGCATTACTTGATACTCAAACAGACCGTAAGGAGTGCGGAAGGCAGTCTTCCATTCATCCCCTGCTCTGACGCGTAGCAGGTGATAAGCGTTCCGAAGGTCCAGTTTTGTGAATACCACAAAACTAGCACCTCTGAAATGATAGGCATGGGGTAGCGATCCTTGATGGTTAACTTATTTAGTCCTCGGTAGTCTATACAAGGCCTCAATTCCTTGGTGTTTGGTTTTGGAATGAAGAAGAAGGATGCCCCGGCTGGAGACCGGGATGGTCGAAAGAGTCCATTAGCGAGATTGTCATCAAGATAGCGCCTAAGTACTTCCTTTTCTGACACAGAGAGGGGGTACATTCTGCCAAAAGGAACCAAAGTTTGAGGGACTAAATGGATTCTGCAGTCTTCTGGTCTGTGAGGAGGAAGTTTGATGGGTGACTGTTCCTGGAAGACTTCAGAAAACTTGGTTAAATAACCAGGAATGCAATGAATAGAGTTAGTTTCAGTCGAGCATATAGTCTTCACAATTTCAAACAGAGGTTGGGGTAGACATTTCTCTTGACAGTATTTGGAATGGAAACTCAAAAGGTTGTTGGTCCAGTCTATTGCAGGATTGTGTCTTCTGAGCCATCCAATACCCAAGATGACCGGAAAGTGGGCTGCACGGATGATATCGAATCTCATCCTTTCAGAATGTTGTTTAATGAAGACTTGTACTTCTTCTGTAGTATGAGTAATAAGGCCGGAACACAGTGGGGTTCCATCCACTCTTTCCACCTTCTGGTCTTCCATCTTGGTGATTCTTTGTAGACCCACTTTGTAGGCCCATATGGTGTCCAGGAAATTTCCCGCTGCTCTGCAGTCTAGCAGTGCCTGAGTGTCGACTTCTCTCCCTCTGAACTGAATCTTAACCGCAACCACCATGAGGTCCGAATCTTCGGAAGAATTTGCTGAGGTGACTGAAAGGGTGGTGTAGGGACTGGAGGTCGCCCCTCGATAGTCCGTCCTATTAACTATCAAGGGCGTTCGTTTCCCGACCTCCTAGGGGGAACGTCTGGGCAGTCCCTCAATAGATGAGCGGAAGAACCACAGTACATACAGAGACTACCATCTCTTCTTCTTTTCCTCTCTTCTGGAGTCAACGGAGCTCGTGTAGTTCCCAATTGCATAGGTTCGTCTCTGGATGAGCATGTGGCAGGTGAGGTAGGCGAGGGGTTAGCTTCCGGTAAGAGATCAGGTAAGAGAACAGGACTGCGATACTTCTTCTTTTCATTCTTTCGCTCTGTCAAGCAGAAATCTATTCTTAGTACCGCAGTGACAAGATCTGTGAAAGTCTTGGGACGAGAAATTCTGGCAAGCTCATCTTTGAGTTCTTCTTTGAGCCCCCTGCGGAAAATGGTGTATTGGGCTTGTTCTTGCCAACCCGTCTCAGCAGCTAATTTCTTGAAGAGAGAAATGTAAGTCAGTAAATCGGTATTTCCTTGGCGGCGTACATCTAGCAGGTCTTCACTGGCTACATAGGCACATTCCATCCTGAGAAATGTCTGTTTCAAGAGATCTTTGAAGGCTGTAAAGTGTTGTAGTACTGGATCGGACTGAGACACTAGTGGAGTCGCCCAGGCCAAGACATTTCCTGTCATATGAATTATCATGAAGCCCACTTTGGCATGATCAGTAGAAAAGGCGCTCTTTCTGAAGGTGAAGTGAATGTTACAGGCATCCAAGGATTCCTTCACCTTCCTTTCAGAGCCATCAAATTTTCCAGACACCAGTGGTAAAGGGGGGAGATCTGTGGACTGTTGTTCTCGAGCGGCCACTCTCTGCTGTAGCGCTGCATTGTCTTAAGCGCCTGAACCTCAAGGTTAAGGTTTTGAACAGCTGCCATTAGTTCTTGTATCTGCTGTGGGGTGGCCATAACTTCCGTTAGGCGTTGCAAGCTATCAGAATTTTCAATAATGCTATCTGGCTTGTCAGTAATGTCCTCCTCTTCACTTAGGGATTGGAGTTCACCAGATGGCCCTTCCTCCTCACCTGATGTCATTGAAGAATAGTCCAGCTTCTTTTGCCCAGATCGCCGGGCTTCTGGTTTCTTTTTTTTGAGCAGATAGGGTCTGCCTCGAAAGGAAGCCACCGTGATTCCAGTCCTGGGAATCCCCGGTGGCTCCTCTCCGCAACAGCCGAAAATTTGCATGGGAAAAAGCCACTGGCATAAAAAAAATCAGGATCTTCACAAGGATGGAACAATCGGCTGGTCTTGAAATGAACTTGTAAACACAAATCCGGAAGAGTAACTGCAGGCTGGGGGAAAGGTAGTTCTCTAAGGAGCGCCAGAAAGGAGCTACAGGAATAACTAAAGATGAGTACCAGGTAACAAAAGAAGGAACAGGAAATAATAGAAATCTCAAAAGGAACGGGAGCACTAACGAGCACACGAACAGAAAAGGGAAACAGAGAATGAGAGGAAGAGAGAGAGAGTGATACCTAGAAAGGCAGTGGAGCAAGCAGAAGAGTGGAGCGAGAGAGAGCACAACTGGAGGAAGATAACCAGGTAAGTAGAGGAGCAGGCGGACCACCGGCAAGAGAAATGATCCAGAGCGCAGGCAACAAGGAGAACAAACAAGTTATAATGTGCCGATCCGCCGGATGAAGAGCAGTAAATACACTCGGCGGCGGCCATGTGGAAATAAACTAGACCGCAACTAACATTCCGGAAACAACGTAGTGGAACATTCTAATGGCGGCCGTACTTCCATCTATTCCACACACTCCAGTTTCCCCAGGTAGAGACAGTTGTGTAGTGATGATGGCTGGAGATATTGTATGGATAGTGGGAGATTGCTTTGTTTCTGATCTGGAAAGGTATGCAAAGGCAAAAGGTGTTTCTACAGATCTTGGTTTTCCAGGCCTGGAGGCTTTATGGTGCAATGTGCCTGGCCGCAATTTGCAGGCACTGCTTGCTCTTTGCAGTAACATGGCTACTTTTGGTGGTGCAATGTTGAGGAGCACATCTGGGGCCCATCAGTGCCCCAAGTTTGATTCCTGTATTGAAGTTGTTGGTGGAGGAACTAATGCTGCTTTTCCCAAGTGCAAAGGTGTTTTTTTTTCTGAAATGCTACCAAGAGCACAATGCAACAACCCCAATGTCTTCAAACCTCATCAAAATGTTGGAAGTTGCTTTGTGAATAGAGGCACGGGTATTGGTCTGCGTGCTGAGATGTCTTTTTTCTCCAACAACATTTTCGACTCCCTTAGTGTGCACTATTTTACTGCAGATGGCGTTTTGTTGTCTATTATCGGAAACGCTCAGTATTTTTTGGAATCTAAGGGATCCATTGCAGAGATAGATGTAAGGTAGTAAGGAGGAAAAGAAGAGAAAAAAAACAAAAATACAAAATAAAAGGTGTTTGTTTCGTGGTACATCGTGGTAGTTCACGGATCGCACGTGTCACATCTGGAGCTTTTGAGGATGGTAGGCATGGATATGGGACTTTGGAGGCCAGGGGATTGGTCAATAAGGTTTCCTGGGTGTGGTGTGCAAGGAGAGACTATGGCAGAAGATCTGTTTACTAAGAGGAATGTACATTGCTATGGCTATGACTGTGTCTTTCAGGAGGCAGAGTGTATGGATTTTGGGGAAGTTGTGGATACATTGGCTGCAAGTGTATGCAGAGCAATGTGGAATGGCTACACATCTTGGATTCCCTCATGTGGATGTGCACTGGCATGGAGTGCGTGGTTGAGGTGGCTGAATTTGCTTCCCCTTTGTGCCACTTTGGTGACGCACCATTATCCAGTCAATATTATTGTTCATTGTGGAGGGATCAGTTTAGGCCATGTTACTGGATCTCTCTGCAGTTTGTGATGAAGGAAGCACTTGAGAAAGTCATGGACATGGTTCCAAACTCGTGTGTCATTTTTTTGCGCAGTGTCCAGAGACAGATATGTCTGCACTCTTCATCATTTGGTGAGCAAATGGAGAAAGCCAGACCCAATGTCAACAAGGCTGTTTGCGCATTTTTGCGAGATGTTGGTATGTCTTCCTTCCACAATGAAAACATTATATTTCGTAGCACCAACATTTTCCTCAGAGATGGCGTCCATCTTACTGATGCTGGCAATCACCCTTTTTTGTGCAATATACAAATTGCTTTGTAGCCATTCTTGAAAGCATAGGAACCATGTGTGAAGTAGGTGTTGGCCATTTCAAAACTTCCAAGAACAAAAAAAAGGCTCTTATGAGAGCCACCACTTTGTCTTGGAAAAGAATGCAATGGTTTATATGCTGCCACCCCGTGCATGTTTCCGAAGTCCACAGACTACCGCGCTGTCCGCAGACTTCTCAGACTGTGCAGGGCCTGCATCATTTCATTTGCACTTCTATTTTTTAACTGTGAATGGGGGCTCTGAAAAGAGCCTTTTTTGTAGATTTCTTTTGTTTTGTGATTTTTTTGTATTTTTTAGACATGACACACAAGGGAGGGAAGTGTAGGGTGGTGGCACCAACCACAGGGATAAGAAAGGGCAGATGGGGAGAGGAAGATGTTTCGTGTGCCTCAGAGAGGTAGGCAGCACTTTCCTTCTTGGTCCCAGACCACAGCCTCAAAACTACTCCGGAACTGCTCACCCCTGCCGAGCACTGTGTTGCAGTAAACACACAAAACAGTAACCTTTGAAATGTAAGGATCTACTGCCGTGCGTATGGCCTGTAAGGCTGTTGGAGTAATCCTCTGCCCCACAGAAGTGTCCCATGTGCTGACAGGAGCAGATGTAGAGGATGCTGCAGTGGAAATCAACCTACTACTCTGATCAAAGTGGAGGACCCTGCTTTGTGGCTGGATCTTAGGTGTCAACGCATGGAGGTAGTCCCATAACTCTAGAGCCCAGGTTTGCTGCGACTGATTACCATTCCGCGCTCGTTGCTGCAAACCTTGGCTGCACTAGCCTTGGTCTTATCTCCAACTGTGGTAAAGAGCCTCCATACCCAAGACTCACATCGCCAGTGGGACTTCCACTACCTCATTCTCTTCTTCCTCGTCTTCCTCCTCTGCATTGTCATGCCTGTTCCCCTCACCAGGCCCTTGGGAAGGGTGTGGTGGTGGTGGAGATGGTGGGGGAGGTGCTGATGCAGAGGCTGCAGATGCTATAGCAGTGGATGCCATTATGCAAGTAATGCAGGAATGCAGGAACAAACAGCAATCTGGTGCAAGTAGCAATTGGGTGCAAGCAGCAATCTGGTGCAAGCAGCAGTCTGGTGAAAAAGCTATTCGGCAAAAAGTGTCTAGATGGCCAGGTCCATGGTCTGGGACCTCTGCAAGGGTGAAGTTTCACAGTAAAACACGCTGGAATTCCGTTGCTGTTCGGGGCCCCAGACTCTGTCCGCGAATAAGGGCTGACACTCAATGTGGGTGCGGTCACATGGTGACATCGCAAAAGTTCACGAATGAGACAGCTGTCTGCAGGACACCTATTGCGCATAGGTGTCCTACAGACAGGGTTGGGGTCCCCAAACTAATTAAAAGTGCGACACACGTGTGGCGGACAGTTCCAAACAGGCCGTAGGACAGTTCGTAGGACCCAGAGTATGAGATGCGCATGCACGTAGCTGTCTGCCGGACATGCATGGGACCCCCGATTAATTAAAGTATTTCACTTCTCTGCGAGCATGCTGGATAGGCACGATGTTTGTAGGACTTTGGGGGAGAGATGCTCATGCCCCCAAGTGTCCGCTGGACAGGGTTGTGGTCTCTAAACTAATTAAAGGTATGCCACAACTTTGCGGACATGCCAGACCATTGCGTTGTTTGTAGGACACAGGGAATTAGATACGCATGCGCCAAGGTGTCCGCCGGACATTGGTTGGTTCCCCAAACTAATTAAAGTATGTCACCCTATTGCGGATAGGCACGATGTTCGTAGGACTTGGGTGGAGAGATGTGCATGCCTCCCAGTGTTCGCCAGACAGCGGTTGGGTCGCCAAACTAATTAAAGGTACGTCACAAATTTGCGGACATGATGGACAGGTGGGGAGTCCTACGGACACCTCCATTTTGATTAATTGCAGACATCCCAGACAGTTGCTCGCTCTGCGGACTCCAAATGGGGCTTTTCCAAAAAGAAAACACACGCACACACAGCATACACATAGAACTTTATTTACACACATAAATACACACAGTTAGGAAAGGGAAGGGGTAGCAGAAATGGAGAAATACACAGAGGAATTGGGGTTTTCCAAAGGTTGGGCATCAGGGGAATGAAGGGATTGAGGTCTCATCATAACGTCTTTACTTACAGGGAATTTGTGGGGATGGTTGGCTGGGGCAGGGGGAAGGGGGAAGGGGAACAGGTGCAAGTGTGGCAGTGCTATTTAATATTTTCCATTATATGCCTCTGGACTTGTGGAGGAGCTGCTGTTTTCTGGGGCATTCCCTTTATTTCCAGTATGTGCTGTTAAAGTAAAGAATATGTGTCAGGTACATGTGAAGCAATGTGTATTAATTGATTTACTTTTTATGCTGCACTGTGTACCAATGATGTTACTGTCTACACACATTTCATCACGAGGGAAATTATCTTCAAGCCACTCCAGGGTGGTTGTCTTTTCTGTGTAAAAAAGAAAAATATTTTTTACTTGTATTGCACACAGAACAAACAGTGCAGTTATAGGAAAAATGTGGTAACTGGCGCTACAGGGTCCTTTTTGTTCTTTGTCTTTTTTCTTCAAAACGTAATTGTATTGGATGCGGGGGACACCACTGCATCCACTGATACCATTATAGCGAACAAGGGTGAGGGGGCACCCCCGCAACCCCATCTCCTCTTGTTCGCTATAATGGCATGGAACGGTATATTTGTTAGAAATTTTGGGCTGTTCGAAATTGTCGACCGGCTGAAATTAGGACAAAAATACCATTTGTTTTTTTCCCTGTCATTTATGCTCATACGTTTAATGGTATCTGCATAAATGACAAAGCAGATGTTTGGGGGAAGATCTTTATCCTCTGCAGGTACCTCCCTCTGGAACAGCCTCCCTGCCTCTCTCCTTCTTGAGTTGGATCTCCTTAAATTCCAGATACTCCTCAAGACCTTACTTTTTGCCTCCTCCTCTCTCCTCTCCCCTGCTAACCTCCTTTTTCTGTTCTCTTGCTCTCTCTCCCCTCTACATCTGCTCAGTTTCGCTGACTGGCTGCCTGGTGTACCTTCAGAGCCTCACAGATCCCAAGCTTTCCTCACCCGTCTCCTGTACTTGCCTCCCATGGCTTGCACTTGCTGCAGCAGCACTGCACTTCGGTTTTGAGCCAAGAGATTGACATCTCTATGCACTTAACCCATGTTCATACGGGAATGTGTGCACTTCGTCCCTATTGCCCCCCTGGCACTTCCTATTCTGTGCACCTGCACGATCTGAATGCACCATGACTTATAAAACTGTTTGTCTTGTCTTCCTTATGTCGTTCCACCCATGCATGGTTGCGCTTCATGTATAAGCGCATTATAAATAAACAATACATCAATCAATCAATGCTTAGACACCAGAACATAAAGATGTAGTGCCTCCTCTGTTGTCCTGGAAACTTTCTTAAGGCCTGCATTTGATCGGAGCAATACATTATTGCCATCCACCCTTTTTTCAAGGGCTGTATCACTCCAGCTCCCAAAACTTTAAGGGTTGTGTCAAGTAAGGAAATAGGTTGGTAGTATTGTGGTAGATGTATATCCCCCTTCTTAAATAGTGGAACTATTATGGCACAATGCCTGAATATAAGATAACATTCAAGAAATTAGCTTATAGAGGAGCCCTAGAACCCATATTCAATTTAAACAGATTATGCTGAATACCATGAAGGTCAGCACTTTTATGGTAGGGTAAAGAGGTACAATATGTTTCTTAATCCATAACAAGTGAATTCAATAGTAGTTGTGCCATATGAGACAACACTGCATTAACCACTAGGGTCATTTGGGTTACAGATCCAAGAGAAATGATCCACTCAGACCAATGGTTACTTATTTGTTGCTTGGGAATTCATTTGTGCTACATTGGAGCCTGCTGCGTCCAATTTCCAAAAAAGATATTTGGCAGGACTGCATTTGATACATGAACCCAGACTGACTGACCCCACTAATATTTGCCTAATTACACCATTCTTTATAAGGTGCCAAGTCTGCTAGTATCAACCTTTTCTCTCTGAGGATACTTCCAAGCTACTAAGTAATTTTTTTTGCAATTCAATATGCTTTGGAGCACCAGCTAGTCGATTTCTTGATGAGTGTATTATTATGAGAAGGTTGGTCTTATGTAACTGTGAATATATGTGTCGAAAAGAACTGACTCACTGAAGGAGCTGCATTTCTACCCCAATGGTTGATGACTGGGAAGAGGCAGATGGGATGGGTGGTCCATCTGTTGATATGGAAGAAAAAAAGAGAATTATGTTTCAGTAAAATGTCAATCGAAAGGAAAAAATATAATTTATCTAAGGAAGCTATACGTTTTTACAGTGATTTGCTTTCGACCATCTTGAGGCAAGTGAATACCATATTTATAAGCATTTGTATGTTGAGAGAAATTGAAACAAGAACATGTTTCTGAACCAGGCAATTTTGCAGAATCAGTTTAAACAAGATCATGTTTCTGAACCAGGCAACTTTGCAGGGGCAGTTATACAGCATGCATGGTTTGGAAAGCAGGGAACAAAACATACACCACAATCCAACACAGGTGGCATCTCTGGAAGATTGCAGATTGATATATTTTCATCATTTCTGATTGGCCTCCAACAAGGCATCTGTAGAAAGTGTGTGCAATGCACCCTAGTCCGATCTGAGTGTCTAGATTATACAATTTAGGCCATTTCCCATGAAATCAATGGTAAATCAAAGATAATAAAACCGTTAAATTGGCTGTGCCCTTACTCCCGCAAAGGGACTTACCTGCTTCATTCATAATGAAGAAGACTTCTTTTTTTAAAACGAAATGGAGAGCACACAATATGAAGATACAATCAGACATCACGTGACCACAAAAACAATTCTGAACTAATGAACAGCTAAACATGACACTGTTGAGAACCAATCCAAATGTTAAATGTAAACATCTATCAGCTGATGCAATATAATGATCAGTGCTAACATTCTCCTAGACAATGTTTAACGTTTTGAATTCTCTCTGTCTCAGGTGGATTATCAATGCGGTGAAACATCTGAAATTAATTTCGCATGTATCCTGTGTTTTCCCATATTTCAGGAAAGGCAATGGTGACATCAATGCCTGAACTTGTGTGTTACCCAGTTGGAAATTGAAGGCAATCAATGTCAGCTCCAATCTCTTTAAGCTAGTCCAGGAGAAAGTTGTTGTCTGGTAGTGGACTTACCAATGGACTGAACGGTGGAGTTAAACACACATTAGCAATGGCAATCGTCTTGTCTTTTGTGTATACATGGGGTAGGGATTGGACAGCCACTTCCTTTCTGGTACAAAGTGGCCAGTAATGGTAATTGCTGCAAAATCATGCAAGTACCTGGCCATATAATATCTAATACCAACCACAGAGCAACACTGTTGCCTTTTCCAATGCTTGTTTTGAACAGGACATTCGGTGAAGGGCATGCACACTGCTTTTATGTCAAGTGCCTGAAGTCAAATTTGGTTACGGAATTTTTATTGCACAAGTAGAGAATTTACAGCTCCAATTAAGCCAGTTGTCATTTGCCACACCTGATATTAGTGGAATAAAAACTATGAGTCTGAAAACATATAATAACCCATGCGGTTTCAAAATCTAAAACCATTCCTAAGCACAATGACATTTCTTAAAAATGCGTCCATATGTTAATATATCATTGGGGTATTGGTTATTCTATCAAATCTGATTTCACTGTGATGCAGCACAGAGCTTATGTTTTTGACTGTTGGCCACCATTTAAAGGTCTTAGAAACGGTCTATCTGTTAATTTCCATTTAAAGATTGCATTTGGGTGATTACAATTCATCTTGTGTGAGGTGAGCCATCCTGTGGCTCTTCCGCACCTCATTTCCCCTGCTGACTGGGCCCACGCAAGGATGCTCCTTTTTATCACACTTCATCCATATGTGAATAGGAGACTTGTGAGGGCTGGGGCCAGAACAGACTATTGGTGCCAGTGCAGCAGGATGGATCGGGCAAGGTTTTAGTGATCACAGTCACAGTCCTATTTTATCTAGTGGCAAAATATATTGGTAGGCCTAAGGGATCATGGCAGCTTGTGAAAAGGGAAGAATCCTGAAAGAAATCACACCTGTGGGAGACAGGCGTAGTTGCTGTGACTCTGACCATTCACCTTTTATTCACAGTCTTACCTCGTCTTAATCCATTCAGACATTTTGTCTCCTGCAGGAACATACCCATGAACTCTAATGCAACAATATATGTCTATATTAATAGTTTTAATACCCAAAAATATTTTTTATCATATAAAAAAGTTTTTTTTAATAGTATAAACAAATAACATTCTTTCGTCCACAGTGGATGGACTCTTCTTCAAAGATAATTAATGATGGGGTTAGTAGAAGTGTGCCACAATTTACTCGCAACGGATGTGTATTGATTACAGTGATGGCAGAATATCCTCTCTATTACACAGTTGTTGGTCTGAACTTGCAGCCTAAATTCATTAAATATGGCCATGTGCATTATTCATAATCATCTTAGATGTTTCCTTCTGGACAAATGACATGGGCAAACAAACGTTTGTATACTCCATCTATGATCTGCATTACAACACTAATACACTGTGTAATTATAAATGGAGAAATGTTGACAAGCGTGTGTATCAGCCTTTTGAAGGGGGGGTTTCAACTTGAGCACGCCTCAATTTATCTTAGGCCTTCATCAGGACAAACAGAATATTTAGATCCCCATGATCTAACTGTAATATCTGGCTTTCACTGAATGACGTCAATGGACCCTTATTTTCTCGAGCTGCTGGTTTGTGGACTCTTGATAGGTGTTCCTCACAATTTCAGTAAATGCTGTTCTTGATATTTTACTTCTAGCCTTAAGTTTAATTTATAGGTGTTTATTTCTTTTCCTCGTAGGTGTCTTCTTAACTGGACATATCTCTGGTTCATCCTGTTTAGGATGTGATCACCGCAGCCATTCACCTGTGCGTGCTGCTTCTAGCCGTATTCGCTCTGGGACTCAGCTGAATGCCAGATATGAAGGACCACCAAGTGCACTAGAAGATATGATCTTTTTATATTAATATTGGTATGCAGACATTAGTCTACAGCTCTGCCGTGAGGCCCGGGTGTTGGTGCCACTTTTCATGTCATGTTGTGATTTTGCTTTGTGTCTATATGTCTTAGGACAGGTCACCCAAAATTCAGGAAAAGATCAAACAAATCAAATTAATGGCCCATTTATGTGACAAATTTAGCATTGTGTACGTGAATAACCATTCAAATGAGTTAATAGATCATTCTGAAATTAAAGAGAGGCTTGGCTCATACGTTTTTGAATAAAATATTCGGATACATGTTTATTCATCCGCGAAGCATTGACGACATTGTGTTCCAGACAGTGCGTTCTAATGTCACAAACAACATCCCGAAAGCTATGACATGCATCCAAAGAAGACAATTAAAAAGAGAGACTTTTCACAGTGGCAACTTCATTGTGCATGAGTGCCATGGATCAGAGTTCTGTTACTTGCTCAACAAATACAAGCATTGGATGGTGTTTTCAGTTTAGGAACAGCATTTGTACATACTAATTATCAATATGTAAGAATGCATGTCAATACTTTGATTGCCAGTTTTAATCATGCGTGCCAGAAATAAGCTAAATAATAGGTTTAGAGTATTTGTTAGCACCTTTAGAATCCTAAAATATAGGTGGATTACAATACATTACATCACGTGACCAGCGCCTGCCACACCAGTTTTTCGAACATTCCTGGTATTTTTCTAAGGTTTGTAAACAAGCTTCAGACCGACAATTTTGATTAGACTGCTGGTCAAGTGACCAGACCCTGCCAATCAGTGGCTCCCCTCACCACCAGTTTCACACTTACTTAAGCAATGAAGAACAGCTCCAGGCAGACAGCATGGAGTAGGCTGCTCGTCGCATGACCAGTTCCTGCAACTCAGTTGGTCTGCATTACATTGAGCAGGCCGCTGGTCATGTGTGCTACTCAGTTACTCTGCCCACTACCCGTTTTTGTATCTTCCAAGCCTCTACATAAGGACTGTAGGCTAGCTCCAGGCAAACAACATTGAGTAGGCTGCTGGTCACATCACCAGACCCTGTCACTCGTTTGCTCCACCCACCACTATTTTTCGTGGCATCTACATAAGGACAGCGAGCCAGCTCCAGGCAGGCAGCATTGAGCAGTCTGCTGGTCAGGTGACTAGGCACTGCTGTTCAGTTGATCTGCATACCACCAGTTTTTGAGCATGTAGGCCAGCTCCAGGTAGAGAGCATTGAGTAGGCTACTGGTCACGTCACCAGACCCTGTAAATCAGTTATTCTGTACAATACCAGTTTTTGAGCCTTCCAAGCCTCTACTTAGGAACTGAAGGCCAGCTTCAAGTCAGTAAGCTTTGAGTAGGCTGCCGGTCATGTTACCAGACCCTGTCACTCAGTTGCTCCACCCCCCACTACTTTTCGTGACATTGTGACATCTACTTAAGGACGGCGGGCAAGCTCCAGGAAGGCAGCAGTGAGCAAACTGCTGGTCACGTGACCAGGTCCTGCCACTCAGCTGCTCGACTTACCACCAGTTTACTAACATTCCAAACCTCTACTTAAGGACCTTAGGCCATCTCCAGGCAGACAGCATTGAGCATGCTGCTGGTAAGATGACCAGGCACTGCTGCTCAGTTGATCAGCATACCACCAGTTTTTGAGCATTCCAAGAGACTGTAGGCCAGATCAGGGAGACAGCATCAAGTAGGCTGCTGGTCATATCACCAGGCCCTATAACTCAGCCTCTCAAACAGTTCTTGCACCTTCCAAGCCTCTACTTAAGGAATAGACCAGCACCAGGCAGACAGAATTCAATAGGCTGCTGGTTACATGACCAGGACCTTCCACTCAGTTGCTCCACCCACCACCAGGTTTCGCACTGTCATGAATTCTACTTAAACTCTAGACCAACTCCAGGCAAACATCATTGAGTAGGCTGCTGCTGACATGACTAGGCCCTGCTACTCAGTTGCTCTGCCGACCACAAGTTTTTGTGCTTTCCAAGCCTCTAATTAAGGAATGTAGGCCAGCTCCAGACAGACAGCATTGAGTAGGCTGCTGGTCACATGACTAGGCCCTGCAACTCAGTTGTTCTGCCCACCACCAGTTCTCAAGCCTTCCAAGCATCTACTTAAGGACTAAAGACCAGCTCCAGGTCAGAAAGCATAGAGTAAGCTGCTGGTCATGCAACCATGCCTTGCCACTCAGTTGCTCCACCCACCACCTCTTTAACCAGTACATACCAGTTGCTACTACTGCTACTTGCTGAAAGACATCACCATGTGTCTCCTCCCTCCACAGCCCATCCCCACTCTTATTAGGGTTCGAATCGGCAAGCGCCCGGGCAGCCTCGCAAGCCACCCTCATGAACCTCATCAATATTGCACTTACCCCCATCTAACACCCACTCAAGGTCTCCTTCAGAATCCCCCAAGGCTTCATCCCCTCACCAATGCATGTTATCCTTGACATGGTGCCTCTGGACACGCTCTTCAAAGAACCCCAATATACCCACCAAAAAATACACAAACAATACTCAGTTGTGCATTAGTGAAAATAGCGTGCAGGGCATCATTCATCTCTGTGTTTACCTAGCCATCATCCAGCCCTGGATTTTTAGTGCCTACTTCAAAGTAAACCCATCCAAGACTCAATTTGTCCACACTGGTCCACCTACTAAAAAAACACTTGTCCATCGATGGCTCAATGATATGAGCCTAGAACTCTCGGCCGCAGAAAAATCCTTATACTTCGCAATTGATAGATGCCTGTCCTTCCAAAAACACATAACCAAGAAGGCGCAAAAAATCTGGCTCAGAATATCCACCCTTCAAAAAAACAAATGCTCTCCTGTCAGAGCTCCCAACTGCTTACTCAGCTCCACCAAAAGCAGTCCACCATGCTGCAGCATGTCTTATTTTGGGTGCACAGAAATGTGACCGAATCACACCCATCCTATGCAAACTACATTGGTTTCCTCTCAAGGCCAGGATATTGTTCAAGACTGCCTGTATCATCTGCAAAGCAGTTACTGTAACGCTCACCTGGCTCCCACGGAGGCGCTGACCTGGTCTGGATTGCTGTGACCTCTTCAAGCGTGATGCGCAGGATTCGAAACACCGACTGAACTGGACCCCCAAATCTGGCTTGTCTGGCCTGTAGAAAAATCTTTCTGTAGGTGGAGAAAGGGGATTAACTGACTGCAGAGTATTGTGATTGCTTCCCACCTCCCCTTTGCTCTTCTCTGACCACCTCCGAAATCCCCAATCAAGGCTCATCTTAATGTTTGAATGGATGAGCTCTCCATCCTGCTTCTGGTGCAGGGGCGCGTATTTGACCAGTTACTTCACTTGTTTCGGAAGGCGAAATGCCGTAAGTATGCAGTTTAAAAAGTTCCAGAGTAGAGTCTTCTCTTTGTTTGCTTTTCTTAACCTGCGATGTGTCCTCATTTTCAGGTGCAGAGTGGAGTGATGCTTCGAGGGATATTGCCGGAGATAAACTCAGGTGAGTTTGTGATAAAGTGATCCCTTTAAATGTCTTTGAATCCCTCTAGTAATGTCTTTCTTTTTTCCCCTTAGGAGCCGGGGTGCGGTACCAGGCCAAGAAGTGGCGCCGACCCGAAATGAGGAGTGGTTCCGTCAAATATGGCCAGGTAAGTCTTGTGACGGAAAATCAGGCTTTCCTCATTTGTTCCTCCTGCTCACCTTTTGTCTCTTCTTCTCCCTGCAGGTGCAGAGATGTGGCGGAATGCCCAGAAGGTCGCGGTGGATAGTGAAGAGCCCACGAGGCAGGTGAGTGATGCGCGGCGCTGCTACAAGTAGCGCGATGCTTTTAAAGAATGTCTATCTTCAGGATCGCTGGCGTGATGATTCCGGAGACAGGTAAGAAATTAGATTAAGTTCTTGGTTTTCACCTTTTCTCTTCCCTTCCTTCCTTTCAGGTATCCCAAGATCGAGGCGGGCGTGGCTGGAGGCAAGATGCAGGAGCAGGCACGGTGAGCGTTCAGCTGCTAGATGCAGAGCAACGCGAAGCACGTGTGGCAGTCCGGGCATGGTTTAAATAGCCTTGGAAGAAGTTCCAGGTAAGTATTCTTCCACGGTCCCCACCCAAGTAAAATAGTTCCTTTGAGAAAATAGTCCCTCCTAAGCCTCATTTGGCTTGAGGCTTCATGCAGCATGGTCTGCGTCAGGTAAGTGCACCAAACACCCTCTTTTATGAGCCTGGCCCAAGGACTGATGTCCAACATGAGCCTGGCGCCAAAGGCGCCAGGACAAAGTCCAAAGAGCCCCTATTAAGGGCCGCTGGGCTTTTACCCGAGGGCAGGATGCCTGCTCCCGGGGATGCTGGGCCTGTCCTGGTGCTCCGGGGGTAGGCATCATGACAGTTACCAGTAGCAGATCAGCATGCCTGGTGGCACACACTACTTGTCCATCAAATTGGCCAACCGGCTTGAATCACAACTCTTCTGCAAAGTGAGGACCCACAAACAATCCTCTTGTCATCTCAGAATGTCCTCACGATTCTCCAATATCTCACATCTCTCAAAATACAGTATTGGCAAAAATACCGAATGACAAGTGACAGACAGTTGTCAGACAGAGCGCTCTGCTGCAGTTGGGTCAGAGCTTATCTTATATAACATGGCATAGGATCAGTGGAGTAACTTTGCTGAAAATGTTGGGGGAGACATGTCATCTGAAAAAAAGGTGCCCCAGCCAAATGAATGGGAACAAAATGGTGTGCCATGAAATTTGGGGGGGACAAACACACCTGTCTCCCCCTAAAATTACGCCCATGCATAGGATTATCACAAATTAGTTCTTACAGTCTCATAATGGTAGTTGTTACTTTCCATGCCGTTTGTAGACATTTTGTAATAACAGAAAGCAGCTTGTTGTGTTGAAGCCTTGCGGTTACATGCAGAGTGCATTGTGTGCCAATATCAGTAATCAGCTTTGGTGTAAACAACTCTTATATTCCTTATAAGGAGATACTGTAGCCAGCTATAGAGAGACACTATTGGACGGTCACTGACCTGTCCTGGTGTGTGTTACTGTTTTCTTGTCTTGGCGGGCGAAAGTAGGGTCTGGGCATATGAGAGGAGCCATGGGCAGCAAGAGACCTTAGGCTGAGACAATATGGAGGACCCAAGGCCTAAAGTATAGATGTCACAACTAGACTGTATAGTAGTAGGGCAATACTGCCACATCAATGGCTTTTTCACCATCTGACCGAGGACTTATTCCAATGAATGCACATACCTATAGACTGACCGCATCTCACAATACTGCGCTACTGTTGAAAGATGGCAGTCCAAATACTGGCTACCTACACTCTGTACATCGCTCTGCTGCTCTTAAGCTAGGTCTGTACTTTAAAAAAATAAAATAAATTGTTCTTGATTTCCTCTCAACCAATCAGAATGTTCAAAGCAAAGACACTAACTACTGGCATTTAATGCGTTGAACATTCTGATGTCAAAAGCAGACAAGAAACCACAGTACAACCTTCCAGACAAGTTTTAATTCAACAACATATTTTATCTCTGGAAGAATCATTTCTTTCGCTGCAGCATCCTTTTTAACACACGAGAGAGACAGCTAAAACATGACAATGTTCTTTCATTATCTTTAGAAAAACTATGCATTTTTACACAACGGTTAATCCATAATAATTCTACACCCACTCCAGTTGAACCAAGTTTGTAATTAAAATACTTATCTTATGAAGAAAACCCTGTCATTTAAACACTACAAAATAAAACCTAGTGTAATTTACTCCTTCAGTTTGTCTAGTTACCTTACTCACTATTAAAGTCATGTTTCTACTACACCATCAAAACTATGAAATATGTGTTGGTACTACCACTATGTGCTAACAACCTTATAGACAGAGGGGGGTCTTTGTCACTTGGGATATTTACCTTTATTCAATGTATGGCTTGTTGCGAACTTGATGGCAGGTCAATAAAGGGTGGTAATGACCCCTTCTCAGGTCTGTAACTTTTATGAGGTTTGCTGTACCATGACTAAATAAACACAATAATATTAAAAAGACCATTACACATAATAGTGAATATTAGCAAAAGAGAAGGTGAGGAATCACTGCTGAAAACCCAGGCACTGAACATAGCAGTTTGGAAGACCAGATGGCGAGAAACGCACACACACAAAGTTTCAATTGGTGCAAATCTGCTGAGACAACAACTAACTAATCTAGACCAATAGGTACAGACAAATAGAAAGCACAAGATATTTTATTTCAATTTAACAGGAGAGCAATTGGGGATGTACACAACGAATTGTAGGGCAATGACCGTAAAGATGAAGGGCATCTAGGAGGGCTACTGCATGCTGAAAGTTTAGATTATGAGTCCATTAGAACAGACATAGAAACAGGAGTAGTAGAGGAGGATGAGTGGGTGACAGAGGAGGAGCAGGGGAAAGAGATACCACCCAGGGTGACACCATGAGTAGGCAGTTTATAGGGTCCAAGACTCAGAGTACAACCAGGTCATATGGTAGTGGTAACAGGGAAGAAAGGGGGAGAACGTTACCAGTTAAACATATGGGAACACAGTTCCCATAGTTATTTAAAGGCCCTGGGCGAGAACAATCCATGACGTGGCCACACAAGGATAGAGATAATATGATGAAGGTATGGCCGTCGTTCACAGCAGGAGTGAGCAATTGGATGTATGCACTCGAAAAGCAGACAGCAGGCATTACATTAGTGGTGGGGGATATAAAAAATGTGCTCACTGCATTATTATAAGATCAAGCAGATGACATTTGGATGAAAGCAGGATGCCAAGGCGTACAAATTGGCAATGGTAATCATGATGGAGCACACTTTAATGATTGTTGGGTGAAAGTAAAGACTGCCTTAAGGGCAGAAAATCCTGACACCCGGGATATAAAGTTGATTATGGCATACACTATGAAATCTGACGATGATCCGGCCCAATATATAGCAAATATTCTGGAGATGAGGAGGGCTGAGGTAGGGGAAGTGTAGGACAAAAACATAGCAATATTTTACCACATGTTAAAGAATGCTGTACAAAATGATTTGGGCAAGGTGGTGGGGATTGTGGGTAAGGGATAGGCTGAGATTCAGGCAATAACAGTATACCAGTGTAGGCGACAGCAGAAGCAGAAGGTTGTGGTGGATAGCACACAGAAAGTTGAAACTAAATGAGTGCAGAAGAAATTTGCAAAGTTGAGAACAGAAGGAGCAGTGATTACGAGCCTGTCTGTAGACAGAATAGTAACAAGGTTATCCAGACAAATGATGTAATCAGGGAGATTATCAATGAAGGATATAGAGATTTCAAGGAGGGTGAGGAGATAGAGGAGGAGGATTTGGAGGGATGGGGACTAGATTTGAAGGGTCGATCCATGTGGGTCATGTGGGAGAATGGGTAATTTTGCATTCAAATGTAGAAGTACACAAGCGTATTTGTATGATCCCCCCGCCTATCCCAGCAGACAGGTGGTCCCAATTACATATCATCAGCTGTCGGGAATGATGCAGCCAGCACCCAGTATTGCCCAGGCCCCACACAGGCACCCAAGCAGGGATAACAACACTATCAGTACCAGGCACCATTACCACAACAGATGCAATCCCAAGCGCCAAATTCAGCAGCAGATACAACAGTTAGTATTCCAATGGTGGACAAAAACACTTTGCTGCATGGCAGTCCTGACATTCGCAGTCCTGTCAATCACTGATGACTCTGAAGAGAAACTGTGGGTAGGTCTGCAAATAGGGAACACATGATTTCTTTTCATGGTTTATATAGGTGCAACAAAATCATGCATACAGGAAGGGCGCTCCTCCTTATCTGGGAAGGTAATGGACACACAGGTTCTCGGGGGCAATACAATTGGTTCCATTTACAGAGAATGTACCCAACACGTTTTGTACTCAAGAAGTGCTAGCTCTGCTGCTATTTTCAACTGAAACACTAGTGAACTTTTTAGGTAGGGACCTACTGAGCAAGCTAAATATGACTCTCTCATTTACTGAAGAAGGGGCAGTGTGTTCCATCACATGAATTTGTTATGCTAGAGTTCTGGCAGTATCCCAAGAATTGTATAGTGATGGTGCTACTAGAGGAATACTTTTGCACCTAGATTTGTTCATGCATTGAATGACCATGTTGTTGATTACTGCCGGGCATCAGAAACAAACCATGGAGGGGGCCATCTGAATTTTTGTTTATGCCAGAAGTCCCCCTAGACCATGCTCCAGGAGCCATTATCATGCTAGACTTTGAGAAGGTGATGATTGTGGACAACAAGGTAGTGTTTATACCAACAGATGAGGAGGGAGATGAGTGATGCACAATTTTGTGTATTGACCTGGCACAGCCATTGAGCGGGATGTCAGATGGACATTTGTTTGAAGATTTTGACAATGCTGGTGAAATGATATTCAAGATTTATATCCCATGTCAAATAATGATACAGAATAGAAATGTACCATACCCTATACTTACTGCTAAGACTATACCTTTATATTTACAGGAACACATGGTGAAAGTTCCCTGCACCTTATGGATTGACAATGCCCATGATGTATTGCTCTTGAAGAGCATAAGAGCAATATGTATCAAATTGAAGCAGGACCCAGTGTTACCCAGAGTACAACTGTATCCCTTATCGAGAGTAGCAGATGAAGGAATACATGAGAGCATTGTGGCACTATGGAAACATGATATCTTAGTACCCTCATTGTCCCCATGTAACACAGTGATATATCCTGTCAGAAGGCAAAGGGTTCTGATTGGTGGATGATTCAAGATCTCTGCCCCTTGAATAATATTGTAGACGCTGAATTCCCTGTTGTACCGAACCCTGCAAATGATTCTTTACAATATACCCAGTGAGGCCACACATTTCAATATGATTGCTATGAAAAATTAATTAGTCTCCATTCCACTGCACCATGATTTTCAATACCTCACCATGTCTACCAATCGTGGGCAAAGGTTCCAACATACCAGACTTCCCCAGGAGTACTGCGAGTACCCCAGCATTTTAAACACAGTATTCCATATGGATCTGGTTTACATACACAGTTACAGGCTTGTCTTGCTCCCCACAATACCAGTGCTCATCCATCTCCACCACAGCACCTCAGGCACAGCAGACACTGAACACTTGGAGACAAATCATACACAGGAAACCAAAAGTAGAGAGAAAAGGGTTGTAAGGGAAACATACACCAGTGGATAGGAGGGCTGAATTCTGCTCTGCCCCTCCCAGGCCTGGCTCATCCTTGTGTACAACGGAGTAGCTAAATCTATTCTTCACCCATAAACCAGCACATATAATGGATGTATGATCAAAAGCAGGCTATTTCACAGAAAAGGGGGGAACTAAGCCTGCAGTTGCGAAAGGCATGAAGCAGCCTCTGGCTTGGGAATAGAGCCAGCAGCTTCATCACTGTGTACTTCTCAGGCGGGGCTCTTCATGCCCGGCAGTCTGAGGCATCACAGCATTCCACAGCTCTGCTGTGCTGTGCTCTGCGACATCGCTGTGCATGGGTGTTCATATGTTAGGCCAGTCTCTTAGGCAAGTCTGTAGGCTAGTCCATTTGCATCTGATGAACCTCAAAGAAACCAAAAGAAAGTTCAGAATCAGAAAGGTAACATACAATTACAGAGTATTATCATTCAGTATGCAGATGGCATCCTAATGTGTAGCACGACAATGGACCAGTGTAGAGAAGATTCAGTGACAGTGCTAACATTGCTGGTGCAGAAAGGTTACACAGTAGACAAAGATAAAATGCAATACTGCTAGAAAGAAGTAGTGTTAGCATTCAAGTGTGTAACCTCTCTTACACTGCAAGTGATTTATGTGTTAACCAAAAATGCTTCCAATGAATATTAATAAGTTGTAACTGTAAATTGAATTATGAATCCACATTTGGGTTGCTAGGGGGTGTCTGCCGACTTCTCCTACTCAATGTGTCTACCAGCTTTGACAGCATTGACCATAAATGTGGAGTGTATTCAAAGGCCCCAAACCAATTTAACTGAAGAGCCATGTGACAAAGGCCTACCTGTCATTACCAAAGGAAAATAGCATTTTAATTCACAAAGCACAAGAAATTCAAAAATCCCTTTTACATGAAATTCAGAATTTTTAAACACTAACACCAAAACGGCTTTGCATGTGTGTTTGCACGTTAAAGCAAGACACGAGAAATGTGCTCCACTACCAACTTAAATAGGTTAGCAAAAAGACATGATGTGTGTAAACAAGATCTAATGTATATTATGATTCACATGCAAAGTACTGGCATCAAGGGAAAAGAAAATCCTTGTTCCATGGGTCACATGAAGATTTCAGTTAGGCCCAAGGCAGACCCTTTTGGCTTGTTGGTGACACACTTCACAAAGAACTCTCCTACTGCAAGCCTGGCTTTTACATCCCCCCAGCTATGTGCAACTGAAATAAAGAGTTTCCTGGTAAGGGTGTCAAAAACCAAGTGGCCCCTTGACTTGCTGTCGATGAAGGTAGTTCTATACAGAGTTAATTGCTCTAGCCAGTGCATCCCAGGTATTTACTAGCTGCAACCAACTTCAAACAACCAACTTCAAAGAGACTAATAAAAAACTCAGGTAACAGGCTGACACTGAGTGGCAAATGTCAAATGGCCTGAAGGAAGTCAACCTCATATTTGCCCATTTGAAGATTCCTTTTGTTTAAATGAACTGTCACAGTCACAATGGTTTCATTTTCTCAGAAACCACGTGTTGGCGAACTGGTGGGGGGTCAAATTAGGTATGTGGGGAATGTATTGCATGTTTTTAACGATTATGTTTTTTGTAAAAATGGCAGAAAATTGTCAAATAGCGTGCAACATGGTGCAGATCCGGCTTTTGTTTTACTAACTTCCCCTTGATTAGCTGAATCTTAAAATATATATATATATTATGGCAGTTACTAGTAAATCTCAAAGTTGTTGACACACAACTAGTTGTTCCCAAAAATTTGACATAAGAACAAATGGGAATTGCAAATGGATCCTGCCATATGTCTGCTCCAGACTCCTAAGACAATCCTTAGAGAGGGGATGGATTTGGGAGGAGAGAGAAGGGTAAATGTCCAATCCTATTTGCAGGAACTCTGGCAGGGCACTCCCCAAGATTGTAAACTTGATGGTGTTATCACTGCTAAATAAAGTGCATGCAACATGAGGAAGAGACAGAGCTGCTGAAACAAACCATCTGACAGCCGCAAGGAATAACCAAAGGAGATTGCATCTGAGTGGAGCTGTCTATTGCTAGTGAGGTCTCAAAAAACTGAAGGGACTCTATGGTGAAGAGCTGGGGACCATCCTTGAGAGTGCGATAGTGAGCTAAAGAATCTGGGTAAGTCTCTCATAACCAAGACTAAAGCCTGTCAGAGGGACTCCCAGGACCACCCTTCTTAATTTGCATAATTTAAGTAACTTTGGGTCTCACCGCAAGTTACTAGGGGAATCCAGACGTGGACCCCGTGCTCATTATTCTTAGAAAGGCACAGCTCCTCCCTACTGATGAGGTTCAATAAGACTGAAACACGTGTCAGGGGTTGCTGTTGGTACTCTTGTTCAGAGGAGAATTTCCTAGCATTTCAGTGCTGGACTGCCCCAGGGCAGGACAAAGACTGATATGTTTTGGATATTTCTCCTCTGTGAAAGATAGTGAGCTAAAGAATCGGGGTAAGTTTCTCATAACCAGGAATAATGTCTGGCAGAGTGACTCCCAGGACCCCACTTGTTAATTTGTGTGACCAGACCCCTGCCATATCCTTCCAGAGTGTGCTGACATGCAGCTGGCTTTCCTGAACTTTAAACAGAGGTTTTCTATGTAAGTAGAATTTAACCCTTTGCAACCAAAATGTGGGGGGATCTGCTCACCTTAAATATGCTTCCTTTGTAAGGGCTGAGAAGTAAATCCTTAGCTTATTTACCTAAAAAATATGAATTTAATTAATTCCCCTTGGCAGAACACCACTAGGTAATTTTTGTTAAAATTCAAAAATAACAAAGCTCATTCCTGGTGTGTGCTGAAAACTATGGACTGTAATTTAGTTGGGTAATTATATGGGTATGACTTCCTCAACAAAGGCCTTTAAGTGAAGGGGATCTAAAATAAAATATTCCCAAATCATCCCAATTTTGCTATCCAGCTTTCCTAACACATGCTTTTAAGTGGAGGAGTTATGAAATCCCAAATTCTCAAAACATCCCAATTTGTGCTTTCCAGCTTCCAGAAAACAGGGCTTTATGTGGAGGTAGGTATGAAATCCAAAATTCTCAAATCATCCCGATCTTTCTGTTCAGCTTCCCCCCACACAGGCCTTTAAGTGGAAGGGTGTCTGAAATCCAACATTCTGAAATCATCCCAATTGTTGCTATCCAGCTTCCCCACACAGGCATTTAAGTGGAGGGGGGTCGGAAATCCTAAATTCTTCATTCTTTCCAATCGTTTTTATCAGACTTCGCCAACACAGGCCAAAGTAGGACGGGACCTGAAAAACAAACTGCTACTTCACCCTGTGTTTATTTTAAAGTGAAAGTGTTGGTGAAATAATAATTGTTGTATTCTTTTGCACACATTTGTAAAACTAAACTGCTGGCCTTTTAAGCGTGCAAGAAAATTGGAACTGCACAGCATTGCATAAATAAATGTTTTTTGTTTATTGATCAGTTTAATTATTTCTTGAAGTGAAATGTGTAGCAAGTAAGGAATTGTGATGTATGTTCTTTTCATTCCACTTGTGTGATTGATTTATTTTGAGATTAGTTTATTGTGTTGTGCCACAGATCAAGTGGTGTTGGACATTTTAGTGTGATGTTCTTAACATCTACTTCAAATAAATATACATATATTTCCTGTACACCAGCTTGGTTCTTGGCTCATTGGTAGCTCAGGGGGAGGGATCCAAGCGGTATTAAATTAATTAAAGATAGGACTAAGTAACATAACTGACATTAACCATTTACTGTGTGATACTTAGTTCAGGGGGGAAGGAACACCCTGTGTTGAGGGTGGCCTCTCAATAAACCATTATATGAAGCCATCCTCAACATGCTTGCCATTTCCTTTGGGGTTCAATGGAACAGCCCTGCAGTTGTTTGCTTCTAACCTCTCCGACAGACAGCCCCAGATACAGATGGGGCCTAAGAGGTCAGAGCATGACCCTTTAGCCTGAAAATGTCCACCAGGCTTCTTTTTACCCCAGCCATCTACAACAACTATATTGAACTTCTCAGAGAACTCCGAGCCAACACAGACATCAAGATACTCAAATATACAGATCACATAGTTTTAACCAAAAGCAATTAGTCATGAAAAGCTACACTGGAAACATTTAGGAAACATGACTTTTACTTTGTTTCAACCTGTCTGTGGAACAAGTCAACAATCCAGATCAGATTGTCCTCCTCCACTCAACTAAAGCCACAGCTCTTTAAGGAATATTGTGTCAATCGCTAATCACTTCAATCAACCCTGCTTCTTTGCTTCTGCTCTGCAGCTCACCACTACTCTGCCAGCCCGACCCACCCCAGAAACCTCTGGTAGGCCCACACCCTATCAGTGCCCTCCTGTGAGTAATTTCAGTGTGCTTCACCACAATGCTTCCTACTTAGATCCAGATGTAAATCCCGTACTACATAAAGACACTCAAATTATATTACAACATGAATTAATACAAATTCACAGGGATAGATTTATGGTTCTTTATTAAATCTGAGAAGTTTATGAAGAAACCAAAACCAAACTCAGCCTATGTAGCATTTTTGTGTTATCAGAAAACACATCTCACACATGTTGCTATATATATTGTGGTGGCTCATGTAAGTACATGCAACCAGATGTGAATTACACAACACAGTATCAGGGTTTATGAAATGGATATGAACTGTATAAATGCACTGAAGTTTATTTGTCATGTTTGTTTATTTCTTTTTGAGTTTAAGGGGTTTTATTTTATTTAGTGGCAGAATAACAATCTGGGTATATATAAGCAGTCGATTACATTTCATAACATTTTAGATCATTAATGTAATAATTAAGAACAAATATAGTATGAAGATTCCTTAACATTGAAGGGGTTTACAGAAACTAAGAAAAAAGTTGTCATACATTCATTAGCATATATGTAAAACAGGGATAATAGGGACGGAAAAAAGGGGGTAAAGGGGCATTATCTGGGATAGGTGATAGGATAGAGCGAAAAAGCCATACAACTGTAAATAGAGTTCGCAATATAGGAGAGGTGAAACATTTGTGTTATTTAAATAATCAACAAAGAGATGCCATCTTCTTTCATTTCTAGAGGCGAAAGAGGTTGAGTTAGCAATACATTTCTCTAGCATGTGAACATCACAGATATTCGTCCACCAGTAATTTTATGGAGATTTTAGTACAATCTTGCCAGTTTGATGCAATTAGATGTATGACCAGAAGTATCAACAGGTCAAGAATAACACATGATGAACTAATCTTAAATTCTTTGAGAGTTAGGATACCAAGTAGGATATTAGTTAACATTAAGGGAAGAGAGGTTTTCAAGATCAATCTAAGTAAATTCCAAACTTGGTTCCAAAACATATTTACTAAGGGCCATTCAAAGAACATGTGTCTAAAAGACCCACAGGTGGATTGAGATGACCAGCATACATCATTAAATGCTAATTTGGATAGAAATAATGTTTTGTGGGTGATAACTGCTCTATGCATTAAGAAGTACCGAGTCTGTGTTAGGTTCGCCAATGTGAATAACATTTTTATTTTGGACCAAATCATGGACCACAGTTCCTACCCAAAATGAGTTCCACAGTCCTCTTCCCATTGCAAATCAGTTGACCATAACTTATTGGGAGTTCTTTGTGATCTTATAACCTTGTAGACGTTGGATGCTTTGATAACATCAGGGGATTCTATGAGATGCATTTTGGGAGGATCTCCAAGTAATTGCTTGAAATACTTCTACTGCTGGCATCTAAGCAAGCATTAATTAAATTAGAATATTGACTCAAAGGAAATGTTGACAATAAGAATGTCTTCCTAAATTCCTCTACAGAGAGGATATTAACATGTGCAATCACTTGATCTATGAATGTAATTCCCTTGCTAATCCAGGCTTTGTGGAAGATAGGTCTATCATTTATGGTCATGGACTTACTACACCAAACAAGTGGAGAGAGGGCTTCAGCCGGTTTGTTGATCCTCTAAAACAGAAAATTCTTCAAGTAAGAGCTGGTGAGACAGATCCTTTTAGAGAAGCCCAATTTGGATCCATTTAAAGGATACAATGTATCTTTGTTATCAAATTGTAAAACACTGCATTTTTCAACAATCAACCAAGTAGGTGGGTTTATGACTTTATTGACAGGGAACCAATTTCCAGCATGTTTGAGAACGAAGGATCAATGATAGTTTTAAAAATGAAATTAAGAAAATTGACACCACTCTTGACAAATGGAAACAAAAGTATTTTGGCAATAGACTTAAAAAAGGAGGTTGGCAAGGGAATATGAAGCATTTGTAAGAAGTATAAAATCACAGGTGTGAACATCATTGTAATGGCCTCTATTCGTCCATACCAAGACAGGTATGAGAGTTACCATGTGGTAACAAATTAATTTAGCTTGGATTGTAGTCTTTGTAGGTTGATTTTAATCATTTGATGGATTAAAGAGGCAACTAAAATACCTAGGTAATCAATAGAGATAGGGTTCCGTCTGAGATTGAAATGAATCAAACCCTCTTTAACACAATAGGCATTCAGCTGAAACATTTCTGACTTATCTTTGTTCAACTTGAACCCAGAGAATTGAGAGAAAAGAGAAATTGAATCTAGTTAGTGAGGAAGTGATGTGGTTGGATCACCAAGCGAGATTAATATGTCATCGGCATAAGCAGCTAATTAAAATTTTCCACATGTAATACCAGCAATGTTTGTATTGGTTTGTATCAGTTTGAATAGCAGTCGAATGCTAGTAGGAATAGAAAAGGTGAAAGGGGACATCCTTATCTAGCATTCCTATGGAGAGAGAACTGGATATTAATACAGATTGAGGTTTTTGGGTCTGAATATAGAAGTTTAACTAAATTAATATAACCATCCTCAATGCCATGCCATGTTAGTGCTTGAAATAGAAAGTCCTTTCCAACGTGGTTAAAAGCTTTTTCAGTATCTAGTGCAACTGCCATATATGTTTTTTGGAGGTGATTTCTCTTTTGTACGTAATGCAAGATATTCATGAACAGTCTGGAATGTGCTCAGATGAATCTGCCTTTGACAAATCCAACTTGGTTTGGATTAATCAATAGTAAAGGATTCTATTCTATTAGCTAATATCTTTGCAAAGATTTGACAATCAGAGTTAATCAACAAAATTGGTCTATAGTCTTTGGGTAACTCACTCTCTTTCGTGTTGTGGGGTACATTGACCAGCCCCGCAGGACTCCCCTGCCTCACCAAATGACATCTCAGCAGTCACCAGCAGAATGGCTGCGCTGGCTCCATTGAGCACCATTGCCTAGCATCCAAACTGTGTTCTGCAGCTACAAACATGATGGCTGTGCTGTCTTTGCCAAGCACATATGGGGCGACATGGGAAATGGAACACCCCGAGAAAGGCTGCCTGTGTTTTCCTTATGTGCACCAAAGAAAACAATTGAAAAGCAGTGCTGCTATGCTGCTAGCTCCAAATTTCCCATTGAAAAAGGAAATATTTTACATTTTAAAATGACTGTGCCCTGATGCTCTTTTTGATCTGTTCAACAGTACAAAGTTCTGATCCAGTGAGACCCAGCTAGGTCCCTCCATATTCAGGTTGTGCTCCAGCAAGAAGGGGGCATTTCGCATTGAATGACAGGCTGGGTCAGGCAAGATCTGTGAAATAACACAGAAACTTCACTTCAAGCCGTATGCAAAATGCTTACCTTTTTACAACAAATTGACACAGATGAACCCTTCATAAGAAGCTTTCTCTCTTTTTGTCAGTTTCATTGGACTTTTGCTTGGAATAGATTCCTGTGTAGTAGAAATTGACTATGGTCATGGAAATGCTCAGAATAAAGATACCAGGAAAAGCCACATTAGAAAGTGACAGCCAAGGAAAATGAACCACGTGTAAATTGGTGCTTTTACAAACAGGACAATATCTGTTTAAAAGTGAAATGTTGAATTAAGGCCATGTCTCTGCATAGAAATGTGATGGGGGTTTGTTTTAAACATATATAGAATGTTTAATACCAACAGTCTTGCTTTCTGTTTCAGGAAAGAAAATAAATAAATAAACAAACAAACAAACAAACAAATAAATAAATAAATAAATAAATAAATAAATAAATAAATAAATAAATAAATGAATGAATAAATACAGTTACTGTGAAACCAGCTGGACAGGTTTTTAGACACTGGCTTCAAAGGACTGACTACAGGATCTACCTTCCCCCAAGCGTACCAGCATCTGGGGCATATGAATAGGCAAGGGTGATGCATCTCACACCCTCATCAGACTCTGTGGCAGCGCTCCAGCCGGGGACAATGGAGTCTCTGTGACACATAGATGTGATTTTTTTAGCAGCACTTCTCCTCCACTCAAACTGAGGAGCTTCAAAGACAAATCCATGCCACACAGGGATAGAGCCTGGCAGTTGGCTGTGGGTTGAAAAAAAGCCCTTATTTGGGTGACAATGCTGCCCATTTGGGGCAAAAGACTGTTCTGAATGAATAAACTTTAGGACTTTTATTTCTGCAAATGGGAATCACAGGAATGCAAAGGTTTAACAGTTTAAGTGTAATTTTTGTGGCATTAAAACAAGATATTGTGGCTTTCCCTAGCATGTATGGACGCAAACGGCAGAAAAAAATAATTAATGTTAAAAGTGTACATGATGCAACTTTAAAATGTAATGCAAATTTGCTCTGTGATAATAGGTACACATATATAAACTTGTAGAATTTTAGGTGAAATATTTCCCAATGAAAAGTGTGAAAGATTATTAGGAGGGCAAAATGGCAAAGTACAGACTTGGGAGTCATAATGCCATGCTCTGCATGAAATGTGTCATTTGCCTATGTGATTTTCAAAAATGCCACAACTGTAAACATGTGCAATTTGTGTCATAACTGATTTTTGGCAAAAATGACTGTGTGAGGGCATGGACAATTTAAGCTCACACCATGAAACTGATGTCATGTCGTTGAAGCCCAACTGGTTCACAGTAAGGTGGTAACAGTAAACCATGACCAATCCAGTTGTTAGAGGCATGTCAAGCCAAAGGCCTGCCCTAATTGGTAAATCCTGTGATGTCACCAGCCTCATAAAAGGGGGAGACTCAGAGAGACAAGGGACACTCTCTTCTGAATTGTCCAGCTCCTGCACATCCAGATATTCCATCTTCACTCTGCAAGATTCCAGATTGCACTGCCAGGCCAGAGCATAGCTAACCCTGTCCAGGCAGGAACATTGATCCAGAAAAAAAACACTAAAAAATCCCAATAACTCTGGGAGAAAGGGGAAAGGTGGCTGACTCCTCATTGGGATATCCAGTGCTGCCTGCTTGCCCCGCTACCTGCTCTATCCAGCTGAGGTGCCGCTGTGCCGTGACCAGACCTTTGCCGAGCTGTTTTCTTCTGGGAGAGCTTGCCAGTGTGACCAGTGACCAGATATTGCCATGCTGTCCAGAAATCCGGTGCATTGTCCAAATACCACATTCAAGTGCTTGTTGTATTTCCCTTCCGCAACACCCACAAACTGCTTCCCTTGCTCTGTACCTTGGATTAGGTTCCACCCCATAGAAATCCTATAACTGCCTTAGCAGAAATCCTTAAAACTGTCAGAGTACTCTGTGCATCATGTCCGTGATCTCCAAGTGTTAGCGCCACTCTTCCACTAATTTCTGTCTTGGGTAAGTCCTTAGTACTATTTTTATTAAACAAATTAATTCCCACATATAGAGCCACACGGCACGAAGGGGTTACACTTGCAGTAATCTGTGTCGCGGGCAGCATCTCTCTTTTCTAGCCACTAAAATATAGTTTCTGTAAAGCTTGTCCTTTCCTTTTAAAACCAATTTTTCCCTGTCCACTGCTTTTATTTTGAAAACTGAATTTCCTTTCCGATTGAGAATCTCATCCTGTCATTAATTTAGAGTCACTCTTTGACTTGCATATTATCCCTGTGCTATGCATCTGTCATTCAGCATAAATACTGCATTCCGATTCTGTCTATTTCACCCGTTTTTCAACCCGTTTTGACATTTAAACCTGTGTAAATTAGTAAATGCTATTTTTATGCGTGTGATTTAGCTACACTGTGCTGTCACTTCAAAGTTGATTTTTGAACTGTATGCCCGTTGTTTGTACCTTGCCTTGTAGTTGCTAGCATTCTTACATCCCTGATACTGTTATAACTCATATTTACCTCATTCATTTAACTGCACATTTAAATTAAATATTTAGTCATTCCGAGTGCTATTTTAAGAAATTGCAAAGGTTTTAAAATCCTCCCATTTTGTGGGGAAGGTCAGATTTTTATTCTTGCCGAATAGTATACCTGACTCCTTGCTGCTCCTTTCTATCTACTCAATATTCGATTAATAGGGGTTTGAGAGAGCATTGCAGGGGGACATCTTAACTCAGGTGCTATCTACCTGAACAGTAAAATTGCTTCCATTCATTTGTGCTTTGGATATGCTGTAGTAGGTCAAACTAAGTGTATTTCATCAATGTACCTTGTAATTATCACCCCATTCGTGATTGCTGTCCAATATTAAATTTGTGTGATTTTCCTTAAAAGTTAAATTAAATTCAATACATATTGTTTTACCACCCACCTGCCGGGTTCATGGTTTATTGTGACCAAGGGTATTTGTAAAAGGGGTTGTGAGACAGGTTGGGTTCCAGCTCAATCCGAATTCTATGAAATTAAGTAAAAGTGTTTTAATTATGCATTGCATCCTAGGCTAGTGGCAAGAGTCCTGGTCTGGTGTGTGACGCCCGATTAGAATCCTTAACATTGTGTTTGGGAAATAGTATTTGAAGGGCTTCTGTAAAGGAGCCCATTGACTTGTCTGCCCTAGAGAAACATGTATAAAGTGATTCTAGCTTAGGTGTGAGGGTAGAAGAGAAATGCATACATAAATCCCTAGAAAACCCATCTGGTCCAGGGGCTTTGCCCTTTTTAAGAACTTGTATGGCCTTAGTAATTTCATTGATATGAATAGTGCCGTCTAGGCTACTTAAATCCACATTAGTATGGTGGTTGTGCTTCAGGTGACCAAAACATTCATTAAAATTCATATTAGATTTAGCATGATCAGAAGTATATAGATTTTCATATTCTTTAGAGAAAACACCCAGGATACCTGCATAAGTGGTTACTATTTTGCCAGAGTAATTTTTAATAGTAGACATCGTGGATTTCTTGTTTTTAATCTTAAGATACAAAGCCAATGCTTTACTAGCTTTATTGGATGATTGATATACTTTTGACTTACATTTTATGCCTACACTCTGTGTTTATTAATAATAGAGAAACGGAGGGTTATGATTTGTTTAAGTAAAGCATCACTTGTAGTAGTATTGTATATTTTCTCAAGAACTCGTATTTCATTAAATCTTTGTTGGCCTCTTTCTTTCTTTTAGCTACAAATGAGACATGTTCTTGTAGAGGTGTTTTATAAGCATCTCAATTGTTAGCCAGGGAGGTGTCCTCATCGTTATTAATATGAAAGAAACAACTGTGAAATTAAAAAAAGGATTTTTGAAAGTTGACGTCCTGAAGTAGTGAGTTGTTAAATCTCCATCTGCTTATGCAATGTATAACGGATCCCAATTCAATATCAGTGATAACAGGAGAATGGTCTGATATTAGTGAGCATTCAACAGCGGAGTCAATTATTGCACAAGCTAAAGATTTGGTGACACAAATGTAGTCAATATGTGATAATAAATGATATGGGAGGGAGTGAAAGGTAAAGTCCAGATCAGTGGGGTGTCAGAGCCTCCATGTGCTGACAACTCCTATTTCAGCTAAGCATTTGATAAATCTGGCATATGACTTTCTAAGTTTTAATTGACATGGGGTTCTTCTATCTAAAAAAGGGTCAACAACACGATTGAAATCACCACATATTATCAAAATGGGAAGGTCCAACTGTAAAATCATTTGTTTCATTTCCATCCAAAACTCGGGTCAGGATTAGTGGGCCCATATACATCACGAATTGGGAAAATGTGGGAGTTAATTGATATTTTATCTAAAACCCATCTACCATTGGAATCTAGATCCTTATGTTGGACCTGGTGTGATGCTGAAAAATGCATCGGAGGTACAGGGCCTCCGTATCCTTGTCCTTTACTGCCGTTTTATCATGTGTTCTGTCGTATTTTCTGCACAGGAGTTCATGTGGGACTCCTGGCGGTGCAGCTCTCTCTCTTTCAGTTTGGTGAATAGACCCATGGGATACCCTTATGGCACCCATGGGTGGGGGGTACAACCCTGTGCCCGTAGTGTATGTTTTTGGGCACTTGTGGGTGGCCCGCAGAGCAGGGTATGGGCTGGTTGCAGCTCCATGCTGACTTTGACAGGTGCGCTGAGTATCCTCCATTTTGGGATCCCCAGGCCCTGCCATTGGAATCAGTTGATTCCTGATGGAAAATAAGATGGCCCCTGTGGCCTCTTGCTTTCTATTACCTATTACCTTGTTTTTCCAAAGTCCTGGGAAGCCCTGACTCCTTCCCTTCCCCCTGACTGGCTGTTGGGTGGAAGTTCCATATATGGTGTTGTTGTGAAGGCCCGGCCAGACTAGCTGGAGCCTTCCCAGTGACGGTATGTTGTGGGTACCTCTTGTGGGTGGGACCTGGGTGAATGGAGTGTGTGACCAATATGCACTTCTTGTTGTGGCTGTCTGGTTTCTGGTTTGAGAGACAAAGACTGAGACAGCCCTGCCCGAAACTGGCCTGAATGCAGTGTGTAGCGTTGAATGGCTGAGTACTTGTCCCAATCCACATTCCTTGTTGTGTGTGTCTGAGAGGGAGGAGGATGGCCTGAATGCACTGTGTGCCTGATTGGCTGACTGACTGCATGAATGCCCTTTTGTATGATTGGCTGCTGAGAGTGACCCAGCAGTGTGGATGAGAGACAAGATAGTATATCTGGGGACCTCTCACCACTGGAAATTGTTCAGAAGCGTTCAGAAGCTGTGTCTTCACTTTAAGAGTAACTCGAACTGCTGATCCTTGACGCCCAGCTGGAAGATGAAGACTTGCTGTTGCATTTGCTTCGACCTAATCTGAAAGCTGCCGAATCTGTCAAGGACTGATCAGAGAGAGGACCTGGTAAGGCGCCCTCTTCCCGTGCTCCGAGGAACCATCGGGCACCGCTAACCTTCGCCGAAGCTCCCTGGAAGTCAGACCCTCGAAAGGCTGCCGACCCGAGACGGGACCGCTGAGGAGATCGAAGTGAAGCACCCGGACTTCGCTGCTGTCGAAGTCCATTGCCGTCGACCAGGGTTCGCAGGTTTGTGTAACCGCTGGAGGCCCGTCGAAGTTGTGTTGCTCGCGCCGCTGACGACCGGAGCCGTCCGCTCCTTTGCCTAAGAACATTTGAATCCAAGGACTCCCTTGTCCGCAACGTCGACCACTTTGTCCCGCCAGAGAAAGTCGAGGACGACCAACGCGCCGAGGAGATTCCGCCGGTGGGTTTCCCGCCACCTGAAGGCCACAAAGACTTTGACAACTCGACGCCCTTGTTGGGCCACAGTTCTTCTGAAACTCTTTGCGGTCCTGAACAATCTATCGCCGAGGTGCCCCGCACACCTCACCCTCGCAGGACGTCGCTGACGAGCACCGCCTGGATCGACATCGGGGTCTCGGCACCCTTGAACTTTTCATCGCCACCGTCGACAACAAGTTCACCATCTTCGACGCCTCTCGACGATCCGTGGCTCCTGCTTTAAAGGGAGTCACTCAAGAAGGACCCTTGGACGCGTCTTCGAAGAACTCTACTTCACCAGGTACATTGGGGGGGTAAAACCTTAATAGGAGGAAATAAGGCTATTGAACAATATATGGACTGGCTTGTGCTATATATCTTTATTTACAGGTTGCCCAGGTGGGGGGATCTCCACACAGAACTGTACCTAGTGGTAGGGGTCAGAAATCTGCCTATTGTTTCAACCATCTTGCGTTCCTTCCTATCTCTATTGCTGGTTTCCTCGTTATTGATCTGTGTGACATTTTAACAGCACAGTTGATTCATTTCAATGAGATTTGATGACATTGGTGGTACCACTTTAGAATTGTATATATTTATCATTGTTGATTTACGAGTACAAAATGCGTTATTGTGATTGTGTACATACCTTTGAATATTAATTATATAAAGACTGTGTTTTCAGTAGTACAGTGTGTGGACATTCCTTTGTGGGGGTTCAGGGACTACACTGTACTTAAGAACCAGCCCGCATCACCTCCTGAGAAGCTAGGCCTTGATTGCTCGTCCATTGCTACCTTATTGAGAATCTTGGCTTGGGTCCTATGTGCCTCTCCTCTACCATATAGAGAGCGGAAGTACAGGCACCCCCCACCAGTATCTTCACACCTGGCAATTAGTACCTTTTTTATTAGGATAGCCACTCCATTATGACCATTTGCCTGACTCACTATCACTTCACCAACCTTTAGTTTCATGAATTCTTGTAAGGATAGATGGGGTTCTAGCAAGCAAGCGACAGTTGGTTTAAATCTATTGATATGAGCCATTATCCTCTGTCTTTTAATTGGGTTGTTAAGACCTTTAACATTCCATGTCATACATGTCAATGCTATAGTGTAGAGAAAAGTAATAACAGTAATATGAACAAAAGGTAAAAATAAGAAATGTGTTCACTGTAAAGTTGCCTTCAGCTTATCCAAAGATATACAGTCTGGAGCAAAAGTAGGGATCACACAATTGTTGTAAAGTGGTAAAATGGATATAAAATAAAAAAAGACCAACATTGCAACTTCTGACAGTGTATTGCGATCACATAGGAAATTGTAACTTGATGAAGATTAATATAATGCCACCCAACGAATATGAAAGAGTGAAAAAGAGCAAAAATAAAAGACTCAAAAATCACAGTTGCAATGCCAAAGGCCATAAGGGGGAGTATGCACATCTCGCAAAGGGCGGAACAGCTAACAAAACCAGAGAAAAATAAACCGCTCCAGAAGATGCTTAAGATGACAGTTCCAGGGGAATAAATAGTTTGTCCATGGAATTCCTCATGAGGAAAGTGATGGTGCATTGCCAGGTGAAGAAGGAAATACAGTCATGTGTGACTGGTGTTTTTCTGCATCCATTGCTTCCATCTGTTGCAGTCCTATGTAGTGCTTTAAATTGAATGTGTCATCAAATGAAGATGTCTTACCATTAATGGTGATCTTTAAGATGCATGGGTGTATCAGATCATATCTAGCATTTAGCTGCTTGAGTGCAGGGCAATAGGAGAGTAGGTATTTCCTCTGTTGCACTTTGATTTTGGACACATCATGTGAAAAGAAGATCCTGTGCCAATCGAGATTAGATGATCCATCTTTTCAGCATGTTGCAGAATCAATTGGAGTTGAGTTTCTTCAAGGAGCAAGACAAGTATGGTTCTTGGTGCGTATTTCTTAAATGATTAAGTTCTTTAAGGTCCATTCCTGTTCGCCCTTCGAAGGGTAATGGATGGTTGTAAATTCAAGATATTTGGAAGGTTTTTTTTAAAGAAAAGGAGCTATATCTTCTGACTCCACTCCTTCCGGAACTCCAAAAACACACAGGTTATTCCTATGCTTTCTGTTCTCCAAATCTTCATTTCATTTCTGGAGGGTAAGGCTGGATTGTTCCATATGTGTAACTATATATGTCTAGCAGGAACAGGCTACATATGTCTAGCAGTAACATCTTCAACTATCTTTACTCTTTTTCCACTTCCTCAATTCTGCTCTGAAAGCTCACCCATCTTTCATCTAATTGTTGAAGTTTAGTATTAGAATTTTCCATAACGGGCTTGAGTGCTCTGATTTCCAGCAAGAGGGTCTCCATATTTGATTCCAGAATTGCTTGCACACGATGAGGGGAGCCACTTTTGGGTCTTTTCAATGTGACAGCTGGTATTTCTTTATTAGCAGAGCCTTTTATTTGACTTTTTTGTGAGGACATCTTGAAATGTAGTTGAGGGCAGTAATGGGGTCTTAGAACTGCTCCTGGAATGTCACAGATTACTTTTCTCTAGCACGATGAACTACACTCCAATGGAGGATGAATAAGGAACACAAAAGGCACCCTGCACAGTATTCACTGAGAAGATCGCCTCCTTTATATAACATTAAGAATGTTAATTTATGAAGTTAAATGAAATTGTGCCATAGCAGTTCCAGAACATAGTCATTAAGCAAGTAAAAATCACTTGTCTGATATTTAATAGCCTCCGGTGCTAATTTGAGGAGATATTTCGAAATAAGAAACTGGTAAAGACCTTGTTTATAATTTAATCATACCTCTTGTGCTCAATTGATGAGGAAAGGGCTATTATTCCGATAACAGTCAGTGTTGTGTAGGAATTATGTTTCCAGTCACAATACAGTGAAGTGTATCATTGCATGATCCGACGTTGGTGACAGGAAATGCAGCGTCTCCAGCTGCTGGACACCGGTGCTTCAGGCCTCTTTGAGTCATCCCTCAAAATAACGCATTGGAGCAGAGAAAAGCATTCCCCACAATCCAGAGGACCTGTATAGGCAGAATATGTGAGGAGGAAGGTACCGTTTTAAGTCCCTCTGAACTCGTTTAATTCTATAGTCAGCATTGCATAACCTATTGCTTCTCCGCACTTTGCACACATATAGCAAGCATATAAAGTATGGGAACTACAGTCACATTGTGATGTGTAAGCATTATTCATTCTGGATTACAATGTGATGAAGATTCCCTTGCATTTCTGTCACTCTGGGAACCCAAAGCTGTGTGTTACTGGCCCTTCTGTTTATCAGTCTGTCAGCTTTGGTTAAAGAGGTGGGTTTTCAATTTTGGCTCGAAATAAATGCAAGACATAAAGTGACATATCTCCCTTTTCAGACTGCAGCACAGTCCTGGTGATATTCAGAGGTGAGCTGGGATCCAAAGGTGGCCCTGGAAATGTTAAGTCCCCCCTCAAATACCCCCTGACGCCCCAATTAGGCCATATGAGAGAATGTTGTGACCATGGTTAACCTCTCTAAGTAGGGCTTGGTGGTTTCAATAGCCAGCAACATTTTGAAAAAAAAATGCTTCCACGTAGTGAAATGTAAAGCACATGTTTTTCCTGTTTAGACATTAAAAAGGGGATGAATATAAAACAATGACAAGAAACGTTTGTTAAGAGGGAGAAACAACATGCTGGAACCATTATAACAAATGACTTCTTTGGAAGGGATGTGAGGATTAGGTGGTTCGGCTGCACAGGAGAGAGGGTAAGAGGAGCGGAAAGCCATAGTGCTCGCATAACGGAGTTAGAGGCAGCTAGCATCTGCTCTGGCAGAGCTCTTGGTGCAGAGACATTGTTGTAGCTGATAGTTTTGAGCTGCATCATTGAGACCTTTTACTATGTACTGAGAGCCTGTGTAGTCTTATGTTGGACTCCAATGCTGGTTGTCTGCCTTTTAATTCGAACATTAGCCTACCCACTCTTTATTGGTAGCAGTGACTCTGGCAACCCCCTGTGCAACGGATTTGGCATAATCCAGGTGCGTGTTAATCAGAGCATCTACCAGTGTTGCACAGTTTTTGCTTGTGATCAATCAGACATTTTCTAAGGCAGTCTGATCTGCACAATTGTGCTTGTGAATACTGGGCTGACCTGGCCACTGAGGCAAAGGCCAGCCTCCCAAATGACTCGGTGACCATTTGATCTGGATTTTCATCATGAACAAAAAGTTGGCCACTGTGCATATTGTCTATTTTGGCCAATGAATACGTAGGTTTTATTAGTCGTCTTGTCGTTGTGTCTGATTGATTGCCCTTTGTGAGGAAGTGCGGTTGATTCAGTAGTCCTCCAAACAGCCTGCCTTTAAACAACAAGTTGGGCTAAAGGCAGCGGTCCTTTTTGTTGTTCGACAGATATTTTGGACAACAACTCACATTGTGCCTCCTCGTTGAGTAGGCTAGCTAGGGTTGCTGGGAGGTGTAGTGTGAAAGATGTGACGTGCCAAATGTTGCAGACCTGGTACGTAGGGCGTATTACTTTTTAAATATATGTTGGACACCTGATACCCAACATTATAACACTATATCGAATGTTCAGAAAAGTGGGATTCAGGTAACAATATTTATGACAACTAATCTAGCATTAGGTATTTTAACTACCAAACAGGGCACAGTTCCTGGTCCCTGCGCATGCATGGAGTAGCTAGAGCACTCTCTGTTAAAAATTCCTAATGCATCCCCTACACACATTCTGAGATGCAGAACCCCACCCTGCATCACCAATGGCCCATTTACGGCAGGGGAAGCAAACTACCATGGCCTTGATGTTTTATTGAAAATGCACTCTAGCCCTCATTACAAGTTTGCCGGTCCGTAATCCGGTGTTACCGTGATGGCGGTGACACCGTTTCCGTGGCCGCATGTATGCGGAAACAAGGTACAATTATGGGTTGGCGGACGCATGCCCCAGCACAATGTGAAACCGGTGATACCGCCATCACATTAACACCCACAGAGACGGATGCAACAGGCCAAATGGCAGCTGTACCTCCGTTTCCGCCACGGTCATGCCGGTATCAGAGGAGACGGAAATACTGGTGCTGGTAATACTGTGATCGCGTAAACCAGAAAGAGACCAGCGGCCATTACATAAATCACAATCCACTGCAATCCTCTGGAACCACAAGGCCCACAGCACCTGTGACTGCCTAAAATCATTCTGGGAGATGACATCAAGGGTCCCAGCCATCCTGCAGCGAAAACCCTGCTTCAGTGAGGCGGAACTCACTGTGCTCGTAGAGCACATTGTGGAGAATGCAGGAGTACTATTCAGCGCAGACCAGAGGCGCACCACGCAGAAGAAGAGGCAGGGAATATTGGCTGAGGCTGCCCAGAAGTGCTGAGCTGTGGGTGTGACAAGGCGGACAGTGAAGGACTGCCACAGACGGTGGGACGACCTCCACAAACGGTGGCATGACCTCTGGCTGTGGGTCAGGAACCTGCTCTCAGCTCACAGACAGCACAGCTGTGCCATAGGAGGGGGACACATTCCCCACTGAAGATGCAACCATGGGAGGAGCGGTGCAAAGATGCAACCGTGGGAGGAGAGGTGCAGCAGCATTCTGCACCTGGAAGGAATCGAGGGTGTAGGTGTATCTGAGGCCGGAGCAGACACACCTGCTGAGGCTTGTAAGTACACAGAGTGCAAAGACATGATTGTGAATGAAGGAAGACCTGTACCACCCCGACCCCACCCCCCAGCCGGTAACACAGAGCCACATAGCACATTCCCCAACCCCACTACACCCAACACCCCCATGCCCACCCCCAGCCAGGGTCACAGAGCCACATAGCACATTCCCCATAAACCCCACCACACCCAGCATCCCCATGACCCTCCCCCCAGCCAGGGACACAGAGCCACATAACACTTTCCTAATCAACCCCACCACACCCAACACCCCCATGCACCCTCCCAACCCCCTCAGCCAGGGACACAGAGCCACATAGGACATTCCCCATCAACCCCACCACACCCAGCACCCCATGCCACCCCCAGCCACAGACACAGAGCCACATAACACATAGCACATTTCCCATCAACCCCACAACACCCAGCACCTCAAGCCCCCTGCCCCAGCCAGGGACACAGAGCCACATAGCACATTCCCCATCAACCATACCACACCCAGCACGCCCATGTGACAACACCACTCGGACAACCAGACGGCGTGCAACTGAGTGCAACCCCTGATTCACACACCTGAGTGCAGCACCCATCAATGTATGTACTTGAAACTAGATGAAGCATGAGGAGTGTGTTGCATGTTACTGCTCCATACACATCCTGTTACACCACTAACGGCATGCCTTAGAATCCCCCACAGGATCATCATCCAACAGTGACAGGGTTGAACTGTCGATGCCAAGGGGGACTCCACGTGGCCGTTGGCCGAGACACTGCCAGAAAGCCACTGCCAGCACCTCTGGCACCCATGCATCAACCACGGCACCGGTGCACCACAACACGGAGACTACCATCCCTGCGGCGCCAGCAGACAAGCATGTGCCACCGTAAATCCCCCTGCAGCCACTACAAGTGCACCTACAAGTGGTGCTGCACCAACAAGCCACGAGGAGTCTGATGGCACTGAAAGTGCACATGAACATCAGGCCACTGACGCACCAGCGTCTGGGAATGAGGGGGGCATCACTACACCTGACCAGCTGGCCACATTCAGGGCAATTGGACTGCGCAGTCTGATGCGCTCTCCCACACCATCCATTCAGGAACTCACCACTCGGCTGAAGCGAATCGAAGAGCGCCAGGACACACAGACACAACTCATGTAGCAACAGCTGGAGGAGTCAAGGCTCCAACGGGAGGAGGCCCGTTTGCAGCGGGAAAGCACTACAACCTCTGTGCACCACCTATCATGTGCATAGGGCGTTTTGCAACCACCAACATGGTGGTGCTGTGAAGGGTCAGAGAGGGCAACAGCATACAATCGAACATTGCAAAGACAATGTCACTGCCTCCACCAAATCCGCTTTGCCCTTCACCAGCACCACTCTTACCAGCTCTATGGCCAGCAGCCCCAGGAGGAGGTCATCACGGCTGGCTGGAGCAACTGTGAAGGTCAACCATGGGCCCAAGCGTGGCAAAAAATAGGCCATACGTCGTGGCACAGGAGTCACATAAGTCGTGATGGGGTCCGGGATGGTGGGTGGGTACATTGGGGAGGCGGGGGTAGTCCATGGTGGGGTTTGTTAGTTGGGGCCTGGTTGGTTGGTGGGTACGTTGGGGAGATGGGGGTGGTCCATAATGTTTTTTTTTTAGTTGGGACCTGGTTGGTGGGTGGGTATGTTGGTGAGGTGGGGATGGTCCACAGTGGGGTTTGTTAGTTGGGGCCTGTTTGATGGGTGGGTACGTTGGCGAGGTGGGTGGTCACATGTGGGCTTTATTTCAATTTTGAACCTATTTGGCTTGTTAATTCACAGTACACTGGTGTGCAAATGCAAATGACGAGTGGACAATCTTATTTTTTGTGTGTTGAAATCATTTACTCTAGTGCTACAAAATGAAGCGCTGAATGTGCCTTTGAGGCCGTTCAGAAGAATATGGTCTATGAGTGCTCCCCATGCATGTAGTCCATCAATGGCACCCCGGCCTTGTTGTACACCCATCCTATCATCATCGTCATCATCATCTTCATCCTCATCTGCTGGCTCAATGTCCGGGGGCAGTGGAATGTTCCTGCGTATGCACATATTGCGCAGCATGGCAAATGCCAGCACTATTATCTTCACCAGGCTGTACTGCAATGCGCCACCTGATTTGCTCAGGCAGCAGAACCTGGTTGTGTTGGAAGGTCGCTTGGGTGTGGGTGTGGACCTTTTGTAGGCTCCCAGTGGCCTATGATGTGCAGCTGGCCTAATTGTGCACACCTGGGGCTTGTTTCAGCTCACCTGCCACTGTTTAACGCCTAGTTCGCGGTGCCGGTGGTACCAGCACGGTGTTCACGGTGTTACCGCCATGATCGTGGTGGTGTTTCCGTGTGCGTGATACTCATAATGTACTGCGCATCGCCAGTAAGTCGTCCGACTGTTTCTGGTCACGGTGCTACCGGGTGCAGTAGCACTGTGGGGGTCGCTTTGCAGGGATGGTGTTTCTGCTATCCCGGGTCAGTATGTGATGGTCCGGAAACAGTGCCGGTACAGTTCTACCGGCACCATTGATTCTGGACCAGCGAACTTGTAATGAGGGCCACTGTGTTGCAATCCAGCCAGGAGTGCTCCATCAGCTACTTGCTGCAGCTGAGGGAGTGTTTACTGTTTTTACTAGGCTGGCTTCTCTTGTCAATGATAGGGAGATTGGCAGTTCCCTGTCGCCCATTAAGTATGAGCTGCCCTGCCTTGTACACTGCAGTGGGTGGATGATACTTTCCTGAAGGAGCCATTTATCACCAATACTTTCATGAAGGAACCATTATTTAACCTGCATGTGCTTTAAGGGGTCTATGAATTCAGCACCTGACTTTTCACCGATCAGTGACCTTCACTGCTCAGTTATCATCTTCGCTAATCATCCTGAGCATTGGGCCCTGCAAATTCAAATAATGAAACATGCAGTCACCGACCTATCTGCGTGGCTTAGAAGGAATTACAGTATATGAAATGCAAATTTCGGGCTGATAGATCTTAAGTTGTTAGATAAACATGCATATGTTGTGGGTTGGCGGTGCCTCATGTTGATTTAATCCTATGAAGAAATGTAAAATGTAAAAAAAAAAAATGGGAGTGAAAACAAGAACTGCCAAAAAAAAGTACCCTAGGACCGCAGGGGATATATTACTTATCTTCATCCATGATGTGCAGCAAAAAGGCACTATGGGAACAATATCTAATCTCTTGTCATTGCTTCTATATGAGATTAAAACACATAGGAACATTCGTGCTGTGACATAACATTAAGTGTTTTTTACTCTTGTCATAACTTGCACAGATTATTGAACTCTCCAGCCCTGACAAGCATTCATGTCATGCCTTATTTTTTTAGAAAGGCTTTGAGTTAGGGGATGGTTGTCTTCACGGACAGATAGGAAAGGCTTCTGCTCTGCATTTCTTTAATAAATCAAAGAAGGCAGGCAAGCTTTACAGTTGTTTGGTCTTGAACAAGTCAGAGTAATTGCTTGCCTTAAGTTGTATTTTGTCAATGAAATACCTTTTTGACATCAGTTCTTAGGAAATCAGGATGAATGAAGAATAAGGGCACATTAAGTTATACATCTGTCATTTTAGCACACTAACATACTCTTAAACCGTTTCCGCAGACGGGTTAAAGCCAAATAAGTAGTAAATACACGTGTTTTATTTATTTTTATTTTCCCATGGAACACATGGTAGCAATGAAGGTCCGGATATAAAAAATCAAATAAAAAAAAAATCTACATCTGTAACGTGGTAGAAGCGTGTTTGCTTCCCATGAAGAAAGTTAAGAGCGTGTTTGCTTCCCATGAAGGAAAACAAGAGCGGTTTGCCCAGAATGATCTTGACCAGACTTTCTCAAACTCACATGGATAATAATGTTTGACCTTTTTGACCAACAGCATGACAGTTTCAAAAACATTTGTTTAGCCCGGGAAAAAAAGAAAATAACATTTTGGTGCAAATTCATCCAGTTGGTCAGTTGTCATAAAGCATAACAATAAATGTTTTACTTTTTGAATTGTTCTTATACCGACAGAGCACCATTTTGTAACATGATTACAGTCTAAATCCTTAGACTGATTTTCCCTGGATTGCAATTGGGAGTGGCAGAAAGAATGGTAGTAGTGCTGTTTTGTGGTTAGGCGAAAATCCATAAAGGAATTTCTTTTTTTGTTTTTTCCAAGAGTAAGTTGGGGTGGGTGTGTCCTGGCATCAATATGTTTTACAAAAAAAGATCTGGAAGCACATGTACCGATAAAGAACATGGCCAATTAACCTGTTCTATGGGAAGATGACCACACAGGAGTTCTACAAACACGTGTAAACTCACTGTACCTTTCACAGTAGAAAAATGTCCATCTGCATATAATTATTTTCCCACCCACTTGGGCTGTGCAACACCGAAATGCTAGGCAATTCTCCTCGGAGAAAAAGTACCAACAGCAACACCAGACACATGTTTCAGCCATGTTGAGGTGGAGGTGTATCTCTGTAAGCACAGTGAGCAAAGGGCCAACCTCTGGATTATCATGGGTCATCTATGGTACACAAACTGAATATAGAGCCCCTGTACAGAGAACCAACATGGGCAAATAACCTGTTCTATGGGAAGATGCCCACTCGGGAGGGTCTACAACCATATTTTACCTCACTATACCTTTCACAGTGGAGACATATCCTTTTGCATATCAGTCAGGAGCCACCCACTTGGGCAGCCCAGTGTAATAGTGCAGGTGAAGCCCAGGCCCCGGGGTGCAGACATATATCGTACAAGGAAGATATAGTTGCAGAGGGGATTTTGGCCCTGTCAGTGCCATGTAATGATCATGTGTACTTGTATTTTTGCATAATGGTTAAGGTAGAAGCAGTTTAGTGTAATTAGGATATGTTTTGTAGGGTTTTGTGAATGGTAGAGGCAATAGGGAGCAACACATATTTTAGCAGTATTAGAAGAGAGAGAATAATGTTGTGTCATAGGGAATTGGTTGAGAATATTTTGTTAACATTGTTTGGAAGGGTAGCTGAGGTTAGTAATGATGAGCAAGACACTTGCCATGTTACAGCAGGGCCTTATTTGAAGATATACACATTGCCATGGATAGAGAATTAGGCCCTATTGTTCAGCCCTGGTCAGCTTGTAGGAATTATTTTTTTGTTTTCTGCTGATGCTCAGAAAGGCCTCATACAACAAGGCCATATAGAGAGGACACATTGATGGGTTGCCAGTTGATGCTGCAAGTGAGAATTGTCCCTAGGTGTTTGACAGAGAATTCACACAGTGGATTGGTCCCGCATGATACGCCCATCATTATACAATCTTCGTAAAATTCAGACAAAAAGATGCAGAAAGGTGTTACATGGTGGTGATGCTAAGCGAAGATAAACAGAGTCTGTGGGCACAGTGCCCCCCTAGCCCCCCCGGGGGTGGCAGAAGTAAAGAAAACTTGAAGAAGGATCATGATGTTCATTTGTCCAGACAGCATCTGGTAGAATGGCTTGAGACGGGTGTTGCAGCAGGGCAGCGCAGAGTTTGGGCTAAAAGGGCACCTATTTAGGGAACGTGTATCTCGTTTGGAGTAGCAGCATCTTTCAATCTAACAGGTCTCATGCTCAATGTGATTGGTTAAACTCGGTGAAATGTACGGTGTGAAGTCGTTTGAGTAATGCTCAGCCAATCAGAATGCAAACTTGAAAGGCCATTTCATGAAAGTTGCAAGTTGAAGATGTACAGTCAATTGGATTACTGTATTTCTTTTTGAAATGTCAGCGAATTATGTTGCTTTGGGTGGGTTGGGTTTTTCTGGTCATGTGAAAGGAAACTCGCTACAAAACTTTGCATTATTTAATGCTTTTTAGGGCTCGGTTGCTGCTAGCCAATGAGAATGTTAATGTAAAATGGTTGCTTTATTTTCGTGATATATAAGCGGTGTGATTACTAGGGTATATATGTCTAGGCCCCATGGCGGGCGTGTAGAGAGCTTTACCTTTGCGGCCTGCTTCTTCGGGACGTATTTGTAAAAGTTACCTGTGTTTTATCAGCATTGGTGCATCTTATTTTTCATTCCTTTGGATTGTAATGTTTATGTTATTTTGGATAATTGAGCAAATAACATCTCTACCCCAGCACGAACATGCTAGAAAATTCTCAGCTGAGAAACGGTGCCAACAGCAACCTCAGACACGTGTGTCAGCCTTGTTGGCCTCATCAGTGTGGTGGAGCTATGTCTGGGAGACATATCTTTTATATTGATAAGATTGTGGCTTTTTATTACTGAAACCTTCAATTGCAGTTCAGTTTTATATACAAAACACTGCAATCTAAAAAAAAATAATAATACCAAGGTGCTTAAAGTACTGCAAAGAAGTGTGGGTGGGGGGGGGGGGTTGAGGTGGGATGGGTGTGACGAACGTAAAAGAGGGATATTTAAGAAGTTTTGGAGTTTGTAGAAGGCTGAGAATATAATTTCTGACCCTTTATCCAACCTCACAATGTGGAATTGCAATGTTTGGCAAGCACTACAGAACACATACTTAAAACATAGCCATTATTGAATGTTAAAAAGCAGTAATTCAGTTATATTGAACAAGTGGTTTACACATATTATAATTAAATTCATGAAATGAGACCGATTATTTAGAAAACTAAAAATGTGCAATGCTCATGTCATACAATTATTTAAAATATTAAATTAGTCAAGTGCGATGGGATGTACTGATTTGGAAATGTAAGATATGCAGACAACTGATGAGATGAAGTTACTTTTTTAATTTGACAGTGTATATTCATTACGGGTTGTTTCAACTGGAAGAACAATAAATGATGACGTTACCCTAACACTAATTGTTCGAGATGAACACAATTTCCTGAAACCGGGATGTAAATGGACAACATTGTGATATAGTGATCTAGTGCAAAGCAGGTTGATTGGGTTGAGTCAAATGAGAATCACACTATTTTGTAACAAAATGTCAATGTTTGCATGTTAGCCATATGCTCTGAGTTACCTGACGTGATTGCCCTTACACTGATTTGCTGAGGTATAGAAATGTTTAAAATTATGATGTTCAACAAACGTGGTGCAATATTGTGACATAGTGGAATAAAGGCGTCTTTGTTTTAGGGTAAATTACAATTGTCATTTTTCTTTAACAGAATCCTCATGTTCATATTTAAACCATAGAAAAGAAAACACGTGTAAAATAACCATAAGAGGGAACAGAAGGAGTAAGAGGGGTCTACTAAAGCAATATAATATGGTTTAGTGTTTTCCACATTGTATGCTTGGAGTAAATGTTGTTCTTCTTGAGCAAACATTTTGGTTCCCTCTGCAGTGTTTTGAGTTACATGATGCAAATGTCCTAAAGCTGATTGTTTGAGGCCAATGCGACATTGCATAGCTTCAGGGGTGTGTTATGGTGGTTCTAGTGATAGTTTGAGCGCTCACTATATTATGATTGTCCAACGTACACTCTCAACAAATGCTGTGATGCCTTGGTAAATATTGTGACATTGTGTAAAGGTGTTAGAGTGTCATGGCTTCTTAGTGATGTAGTAGCAGGGAAGTGGTGATTTCTGATTTTTTTTTTTCCCTTTGCATTATCTCCTTTGACCATCCTGACCTTTTTGCTTTTATTTTGTACGTAATTGTTGTGTGTTTTATTTGATTATTTATTTTGTTATGTTTGTTTTTGGATAGTCTTTATCAAATGTTCATGTATTGTATATTTTGAAAGCCAATTTTATTTAAGGTACGTTTTTTCTCTCCTGTGAGTACTTTCTTGGTTGTCTGAGGCCCCTCATTATAACCATTCACAAAAGAGGGTGGGTCGATAAACATCTGTTGGTTTCTGGACTGTCATGATGTGTTGCCAACATAAAAGGAAATAATACTTCCACTTTCTAGCATTAGATTTAAATGTTTGCATTATCTATGTGTTGTTTAGTTTTCCATGAAAATAGCTTACCACAAGTAATTGTTCATATGCTGTCTTCATCCTAGATAGATATCTTAAGTGCCAAGTGTAATCAATAAGTTAAGATGACTTTTTGTTTTATGGGAGTATAGTAAGTTTGACATGTGTATGCACCTATTTCTAGATTGTTGTTTTAGAATATATAGGACTGTCAATAGAAGTTGAAGTCATGTAAATATTATTAATTACCAAACCCATATTGTGTTGAATTTCAGTGATAAAAGTTCATTTGAAGAGATGCTAAAGTGCTGATTTAACCACAGAAACCCACACATTTCAGCAGGTGTTGAAAGCTACTCTATCTTAACCATGATCTGGTGTGATGCACAGACCATCAATACACTTATGGCAGTATAGACGACATCACTGATGACAACACTTACAATTTGTAAATGGCATCTCTTTAAAGTGGAGCACATACAAGTCATCACATATAATATAACCTATGGCATCATTAATGAAATCCCTGGAAACTACCTCTCATTGTACAACTTATTGCAATACATATGACAAACATATTCTATGAGAATACACGTAATGCTTGCTGACAGATACGGAATATATTATGTTATTATATAATGCATATTTATTGGTATTGACAGTTTTTTTCTTGCAACAAGAAAAATGGAGCACTTTTAATAAACACATTCACTGTCCAGGAATTTCAAACTAGAAACATCCTAACTTTGATCAGCTGAAGACATGGGACTCATTACAAGTTTGGCAGTGCGGGCAAAAAGTTTGTAAGTTTGTAATTCTGCTCCTGTCACTTTTTTTGGCAGTAGTGGAATTTCCACTGCATTTACCTCACCACCAAACTACGAATGTGGCCTTGAAGTGGAGGAGTTACCTTCAGCAGCAGGAGGTAAACAATCCACTTTATTGCCAAGGATGTTTTACAGGGATGAATGTACCACTCGCAGTAAATCTGCCAATATCTCAATAGAGTCCTATGGACTCCAACAATGGAGATTAGTGGTGGTAACGGGAACTGATTTTGGTGGTAAAGTGAGAGATTTACCACTGAATTAGTGCCAAACTCATGATGAGGCACAATCTCCTTTTGTACTAATAACCTTGTGATCACAAAACGTGTATCGACATGCTGACATGATTCAATGTTACAGGCCATGTGTGGCCTACCCCAGTTAGTTTGTTGATTAAGGGATTTAGAGAACTCTTTCTCCAACATTATGGTGTGATTCTTCTGTGGACACTCCTCACAAGGTCTATTTACTTCTTCACCATGGTTTGAAAGTCTATCACGTGCACCCATACACACACCATATTTCTAAATATCCTGATGGCCAAAGGTAATACACTGAGAACACACATTTCTAGTCTGGGTTGTCATGCAAAATGTTCCTGTGTAAGCATAGAGTTTTTAAATGACAAGAATGGCATTTCATTGAAAAAACGAATCTGATAGTGTCTGATTCATGCCCAGTTAAAATATCATGGTTGACGAACAACAATACATTTAAATGTGAAGTGAAGGAAAATGTTTCACTCGAGTCCATACACTCTCTAAGTGGTATCATAGACATGTTGCAGTAGTGCATGTCAATTAGCACCAGTGAAAAAGTGGACCAATGCAAAAACAAAAAAATGTTAATGTGTGTCATAAGCAATACAAAGGAAGTGGACATAGGTAAACATTGCATCTGAACCAGTACAATGTTTCTGTAATGCAGACCTATTTCCATTTAGTATTGTAAAAGTGTATTTTTCTCACTTTCAGATTGTATCCACTCTACCAGTGATGCCATTGTGAATGTCATAAATGATGTCATAAATGATGGCTTTAGTGATGTCATCAGTGATATAAATGTGCTCTAGTTTCGAGTGATGTCATTTATGAAACCATATGTGATGTCATAGATTATGATGTGATGACATCAGTTTTTTCATGGGCTGTGAAAAATGGGGGATCAGAGTGAAGGTGGCCAACACAAGCCACATTTGAGGTATTTTGTTGTGTCAAATTAGCACTTTAATATCACGGTATATTATATGGACTTTGTAATACAAATATAACGTTATTATGTATAAAGGTGTCAAATCTGCAAACTTTGTGAATGCTATTGTCAAGATTCAACATGTTATTAAAAAATAACATTGACATGAAATAAAACCAACATTGCTGAAATCGTAACTCTCACCATGTTGTAAAGAAATGGTGTAAATGTGTTAATGTGCTAATGTGTGGATATTTTTTTGTGTTCTGTTTGTTTATTTCTTTTCTTTGCAGGCTTTCTTGAAGGTAGGTATGTGAATGTTAGTTATTGTTAGGCGTGAAATGTAGTGTGAAGATCATCATAAGAGTATTGGCATGAAAAGCAAATTATTTTGCTGCCAGCGGACTCAGCGACAAGAGAGATGGTAATCGGGGTAGTATATACGTCTTTCAAAACTGTTTCAAACAAACAGGTGGGTTTACCTTAAAACCTTTCAAAACACAAATTAATTTTCTAAAATTGGGCTTCCAGATCTACACCCTTTGTCAGCAGCAGGATACATTGGGATTCGGGCAGTATACAAAATGGGAAATCCTTCAAAAACCTGTTACAAAACATGTAGGAAGAAACACACAATAATTTGCACCAACACAGAGCCACCTATAGACAAACATGTTCTGTCAGCAAGGAGAAACGTTTTTTAGATTGTGCATCCAAAATATTTCCAAATACGTAGTTTAATTTCTTTTAAGGGGTTTCCAGAGTGGAATATGCATTTTGTGTATTTCTTGGAGGGAGAAAGCAATCAAAGGATTAAATGCACTTCCTTCCAAAGGCTCCCCCAACACACACATACACCCACACAACAAATGTAACATTTGCCTCTAAACCAGCAGCAGAGGCTAAGATTTTCGTTCTGTAGGATATTTTAATCAGGCAACATTTAATTCAGGACTATTCTTCACCCAGCCCAAACCAGGCTTGCACAATTTGAATGTATTTGTTCAAGTTCATTGCACACCCCTCCACTCCTAATTTAACAATATTGATTCCCTAGAGCCTCCCTCCCCAATACACACAAAGGCATCACAGAAGGTCTGTGCATGAATAAATTAGAAATAATTGAATCAATTTAAATATAAGCAAGTTCTACATCTATGAAATGACAGTGTCTATGGTGACCCCCATGAAGAATGATTAATGTACTAGTCCCCTAATTATACTATTCAGTAAATCAGATAGCTCTCACTTCTGGAAATCAAATAATCCAAAGTTATTCTTAGTAGGACATGTTTGCGTTACAACTTTCAGCTTTTTACTCACTGATACCTTTACACAAAGCTTCTTTTTCTTAGTTCAGAAGAACTGCCTTGCTAGCAGGGATGCTAGGATTTATGAATTACTGGCATATGTCATTTCTGCACATAGATTTCCACATTTTCCTAATTTACATAATGACAATAATGAAACAAATGTGTTTTGCATCCACCAGATAAAGCCTCACAAGTGAAATAAGATTCCCTATGTAAATGTCACATAGTACATTATTTTATGGAAAGAATAACAATCTGAAATGGGATACCAGTTCCTGCCTGGCCCAATTGTGTCAGTTTCGCTTGGAGCTCTGTGCTGGTGCATTCATGAGTGCTGTTGTCATGGTGCAAGTTGTTGTTTTTTAATTTTATTTTGTTATCGTGTTTATTGGTTAAAAAAAAACCTTGGACACAAAGAACACATGAAAAGAAGAGAAAGAAATAACAATAAAGATTTCCCATGCGACTAGCGCAGGAAGTCTTGATTCTATTAAAGACACGGAGGCGAGCATTATGCTTAACTTCTTTAATTACTGCTAACCACAGCTTTTAAAATCTTTTTTTTGTTTCAATGTATATATATATATATATATATATATATATATATATATATATATTTTATTTTTTTTATAACTCGTATATACAACAGAAAAAAATGAAACATCATAGCCTTAACGCGGCTAAACTACATCCCCCGTGAGGCTCTTCAATATGGTAGTCGAATAGCCTCTCTCTCACTGTCCAATCAGGTAATCCCTTCTACTATAAGTCACTGCCTGTCTCGGTCCTTTCCTCTTCTTTTGCAGCTCGCTTTTGCTGAACAAATGGCTAAAATCCAACTGCCTCTCGTATAATCCAACTGAGTCTGTCCTTTCTATTCTTGGTAGGATCTCCGTATTCTAACTCCGCAGCTCTGCTGCTTTCGTACACTCTAATCTCGGTGATTCTTTTGCTCCTCTCCTATGCAAAAAGAGAAATGTGCACTTTAGGGAGGGGAATACGATTTATCACATGTTATAATCAAGCATTTAAATAGATTTGCTGCGACATGTCTTACAGTTCATACCATGCCCCTTACAGTCGTATTCCCTTAGGGTGGGATAATGCTCGCCTCCGTGTCTTTAATAGAATCAAGACTTCCTGCGTTAGTCGCATGGGCAATCTTTATTCTATGACAAGACCGGAGGCGAGCATTATGCTTGTTCAAAGCTTTCAACAACAGCAGCTGATATATTAGATACTGGTTTGAAGTAAAATGTCTTAAAGACTGAATCGCTCGACCAGTCTGCTGCTTTCATGATCTCTTGCAGCGGAACTCCGACTGCAAAAGCTTGTGAAGCCATGGAACCCCTGGTAGAGTGCGCTCCAAATTTAGACGTGTCTATACCTGCCAACTCCATCACTTCCTTCACCCATCTAGCAATAGTAGCTGACGTTACTGCTTTGTATGGTTTAATACGCGCTATAAGCAACTGGGTAACCCCCTTCGGTCTAACCGCTGCTGTCGCTGCTTCATAACACTTTATACAATTCGCCACACACAATTTCTCGTTATTCGGCCAGTATGGGTATGAGATCGCTTTAGAATTGGTCTTTGTACACTGCGCTATGGTAAAGGCTATCCCTTCCGGGTAATACATCTTCCTGTCTATCTCTAGGGCTTTAACGTCTGAAACTCTTCTACAGGACACTAAGCAAAGGAGTGTAGCTAGCTTGCCTGAAAGCTGTTTATCTGACAGAAAGTAGTTACTCGGCCATTGCTCGAACAGGTGCATGACTTTTTGGACATCCCATAACGATGAGTACTTGGGCGTAGGAGGTTTGCTCATCTTTACACCCTTTAGCAATCGGGACACTGCTGGGTGTTCCCCTACTGGTGCTCCGTCCACTAGCTTGTGTCCAGCAGAGATCGCTGACCTATATACTCCTACAGTCCTGAACACCCTCCCTGTAGATGGGAGGCTGGCTAGGAAATTCACCACTTGGACTACAGGTGCTGAAATGGGAGATATACTCCTCCCCCTGCACCATAAGTCCCAGACTTGCCACGCGGAATTATAGCTCCTGATCATAGATGGAGCCCATGATAGATTGATAAGTCTTGCAGCGTCTTCTGAAAGGCCTGCAAGCGCCATCTATGCCTGAAATTCTGCACGCTATCAGTGTTATGGATTGATCCTCTATCAGAGGGTGAGGGGCTGGATCGGTCAGCAGGTCTTGTCTGTATGCAATCTTCTGTGGAAAATCCGTAGAAAGTTCCATCAGAACTGGAAACCAGGCTTGCGACTTCCACTCTGGCGTCACTATCACTATCTGAGCTTCGTCTCTGTGCACTTTTGCTAGTACCCTCGCCAGCATCGCAAAGGGGGGAAAGGCATAGTGTCTCTGCGACCCCCAATGATGCATGAATGCATCCGTCCCCTGGGCTCCCGGGTCCAGCTTCCAGCTGAAGTAATCCGGCAGCTGTGTGTTTAGCCTCGAGGCGAACAGGTCCATGTGCAATGGCCCCCATCTTGCTTCCAACTTCTTGAATATATCTCTGTGTAGTTTCCAGTCGCTGTAATCTACTAGGTGTCGGGAGTTCCAGTCCGCCACCGAGTTCAGGGCCCCTGGGAGATACTCTGTTTTGACTGTAATCTTCTTCTCTAGGCAGTCGTGCCAGAAATCCTTTGCCAATTCCGCTAACATCCTTGACCTGGTACCTCCCAGCTTGTTTATATACCTTACTGCAGATATATTGTCCATCTTGAGAAGGATGCTGCAGTGCGCTTTGTCTCTGGTAAACGCTTTTACTGCGAAAGACCCCGCTAGTAATTCTAGGCAATTGATATGTAGTTCCAATTCTTCTTTTGACCATTTCCCGCCTGTTTCGATGTCACCGCATCACGCTCCCCAGCCGGACCTGCTGGCGTCTGACTCTATAACTAACCCTGGTACGTCTCCGAAGATGGCGCGGCCATTCCAGGCTTCCATATTGTGGAGCCACCAGGTGAGTTCTGATCTGCTTTCTTCGTCTAGGGGAACTAGTCGATGATATCTCCAGCCTTTCCTTAGGTACTTGATCTTCAGCCTCTGAAGAGCTCAATAATGTAACGGGCCGGGAAATATTGCTTGTATGGATACTGCTAAAAGACCTACTATCCTGGCTAGATAACGAAGAGAGATCAGCGGTTTCTTGAGTGCTGCTCTCAGATCTTTCTTGATAGCTCTCATTTTTTGAGTTGGTAACTCCAAGGTAGCTTTCTTTGTATCTCTAGTGAAACCCAAGAACTCTAGCCGCTTGGTCGGCGTAATCTCTGATTTGTCTTTGTTCACTAAGAATCCTATGCTGAAAATTAGCTCTATCGCCCATTGAATCTGCTTCTGTAAGCGATCTTTGTTTTCGGCCATAAATAGGATGTCGTCCAGGTAGACGATCATCCGACACCCTTGTTCCCGAAGTGCTGTCGCGATGGGCCTCATAAGCTTGGTGAACGCCCATGGTGCTGACGCTAGACCGAACTGTAGGCATCTGAATTGCCAGAGTTCGTCTCTCCACCTGAATCTTAGAAAAGGTCGACAGTCGGGTGCTATGGGAACTGTGAGGTAAACGTCTTTCAGATCTAGGTGCGCAAGCCAGTCCCCCTTTCTGAGTAAGTCTCCTAGCAGATGGATTCCCTCCATCTTAAAGTGCTTGTACACTAACCAGCTGTTGAGTTCTTTCAGATTGATTACTGGACGAACTTTCTCCTTGCGACGGACTAGGAACATATTGCTCAGGAAGGATTGGCCGCTCCCTGTTGCCCTCTCTATCGCGTTTTTCCGCGCCAGATCCTGAATCTTTGCGTCTAATAAATCTTTTTTGGCCTGTGTCATTTGAATTCTGTGCGGGGGGTGATCTTGCACCGGATGACCTAGGAACTCTAGAATGAAGCCTTGTACGATCTGAATAACCCATGCATCTGACGATAGATTGCGCCAGTTGTGCAAAAAAAGCATTGTCCTGCCCCCCACAGAAGGATACGTCACTGTGCGTTCTCTCGCCTGAGTTATTGTTCTGGTGACGGTAATATCTGCGTCCCCGATGTCCCCGAGAACCTCGTCCTCTGTTTGGGAAAAAGGCGTCTTGTTGTCGGGTCTCCCAATACTGGGCTCTGGGGCCTTGTGCTCTTCTGTTATTGAATCGACCGGTCGAGCGGCCTCTATATCGACCGGCCCCTGAAGAAACTCTCCCCGGGAATACCTTCCTAATGGAGGCTTGCGCTTTCTCCAGTGCTGTGTATGTTCCGACGAATCTGTTCATTTCTTTCACAAATGTGTTACCGAACAGGAGCCCTTGGGTGCTTTCCCCGGCTTCGTAAGACGCCAGGTCTCCTAGTTTGTTATCAATCTTCAGTAAAGCCGATCTGCGTCGCTCTGAAGATATTGCACAGTTTGCGTTGCCCAGCATGCAGACTGCTCTTTGCGCCCATCCTGCTAATATAAGTGGGTTGACTGGCTCCCCAGTGTCTTTAGCTCTCTCGGCTAAATTCATTATCTTTGCTATGGGTCCAGCTAGGTCTAACAGTTTATCCTGGCACGTCTTCCATGCCCTATCCATGCCTTTTCTGGTGTCCTTTCCTGCCTTCGTTATGAAGGTTAGCATTTTTGCGTCAAGCTCGGGAGTCTCTGCTACTTTCCATGTCAGCTCTGGTCTCGGACACTCAGCTTTAAGTCTGAATCTAATATCTTTCTCCATAGGTTTTCTCATTTTCTGGGACATATACAGGGCTACTCTTGGTGATGGGGTCCAGTCCGTTGATCTGGGGTGCCTTATTGTGTCAGGTTCAAACATGTCTGACATGTCTTAATCATCCAGAGGGGCCTCCACACCGTTGGCTTTAGGCTCGATTGTACTCTTCTGCGAGAATACGCTCACTTTGCTTATGCTCTGATCATCATCCTCTCCCCTTTCCTGATCCGAATGCTCTGAGGATGATAAGGTATCCCCTATATTTGTCGCCCCTGGGGTAGGGGGTACGAGGTTGGGCAAGGCTGTCTTGTCTTTGTAAGAAAGGTGCTTTTCAGCCTATTGAAAGCATCAGCCACCTCTAGGGACTTATCCTTCCCTGTATCTGAGCCCACGGGAGTAGAAGAGCGTTTCCTCTTCCGGGCCACTTTCTTCCCCTTCTCACTTTGTCTCAGAGGCTCTTGTGTGGGGGTTCCCTCACCGGGGTCGTCGAGCGTGCCAGCTTTCTTGCCCAGTATTTCTTCCAGGACCAATAACCTGTCTTGTAGAGGCTTGACTCCTAGTGCTACGGCTTGAACCAATGAGTCGCCTAGCACTTTCTTGAAGCTGTAGGAGAGGTCTATATCTTCTCCTATGTATTCCACCTCTTGCTCTGGTTCTCTGTCACTCCCTTCACTCCAAGCCTCGTTATCCATGCTGTACGCCATGTTATTATGTGTGCCTCACAGAGGAAGGCTATCAGGTTGGGAACTGTAGCTCCTCTTTTGTTGCTAGCAACAGAAAAATATATTTTCGTTTTCTTTTTTTTTGTTTTTCTTTTTTTTTCGAGAATTTTCTCTTTGCCTTGGATGCCTCTGATGTGCGCAGGCGACCCGCTAACAAATTAACGAGTTTTGCGCGTTCGGGAGTGAAGAACAGGAGCGTAGAATTGCCGTTGGCGTTCTCCGTGCGAGAACAAAACTCTGAGAGAGGAATACAGTAATGTGCATGCACGCTCTTCCCTTGTTTCTATAGGGAGTGGGGTTTTCCACGTACTACGCGTTGCCTGCGATACTCTTTATCTCCGTCGGTGTTTATTCGTGGCTGACTGGCTGAGCCCTAAAGCGAGTGAGATCACTCGCGGGCTCGGCAGTCAGCCTTCCTGAAAGTCTAACTTGTCCGCGAAATGAACACGTGTGTTTCGAACTTGAATGCTAATACATTTGCGCTAATGGTACGTGCGCGCTTTACGAATATATAAACTTAGCGTTTCGACAATTAAGTATCATAAAAACACAGCATAGCAAGGTACTGCTAGAATTGATGTCACTTATCTGTGGTGCAGCAAAAAAGAAGAGGAAGGGACCCAGAGAGGCAGTGACTTATAGTAGAAGGGATTGCCTGATTGGACAGTGAGAGGGGCTATTGGACTACCATATTGAAGAGCCTCATGGGGGATGTAGTTTAGCTGCGTTAAGGCTATGATGTTTCATTTTTTTCTGTTGTTTATACGAATTATTAAAAAAATATATATATATACATTGAAACAAAAGAAAGATTTAAAAAGCTGTGGTTAGCAGTAATTAAAGAAGTTAAGCATAATGCTCACCTTGTCATAGAATTCTTATATAATTATACAGATTCAGTTTGTCATACAAACTAAAAAGAAAAAACATTTAAAAAGAGCAAAATCAATAGCAAGATCATACTCAATTTCTTTAAAATCTCTTTCCACAAATAATACAGATTACAATTCATCACCAGATTCTTTGCCATACAGATATAAGATCAGAATTCATCAGTATGGATAGAGTCTGTGGAGTGAACCTGATCACCATAAGCTCTTTCATAGAGTACATTTATTTTTTCACAATTAGTATATAGATGTCTCGCGGTTTCAAATTCCCTTTTGCACAATCTGCACTGCCAATCCTCATAAAGTAAATTAATCCAAGAACCCACATTCATAGGAGAGGGCTGGAGAGAGCCCTTCTCCAGCACACATGACGGTGCCCGGCAGAAATGGAATCAGCAGCATGACCCCCATGCTGCATTCTGGTGAGGTTACACAGCGTGCATCGATGCACATACCATCAGCCCTAATTGCGCCACAATTGCCATTTATTACCACTACTGCCTCTGCATAATGTGAAAGTGCAGACGAGGTCTGGCAAACCCTTGCCCCACATTTTGTTTTACTTTTAAATAGCGCCTCCAAAATGGCCGCTATAATTTCTACTGCACTGGGCAGTTCGAGTCCTTGCTGCCGCATTGCCTGATTGGCTGGTCTGCCCCAGAAGAGTCAACCACAGCCGCCGGCAGGCGGAAGCCAGCCTCCTATTCCTAAGGCCTGCTTTCACAAGGCCTGTCGATGCCTGTCCATTTCCTAAACTGCCTTCTGCCAGAATCCCTGCACGATTTCACAGAGCCCTCCACTGAGGCCCCAACAAAGGTACTGTGCTTGCCCCCACTCTTGAGCATTCCCTAGACCTTGTCATGCTCACATTGCCAAAGATTCTCATACTACAATGCTCCCGGTACCTACGATGACCAGGGCACCTACCTGCTCCTGCTAGTTACCGCCCCAGTTCGGTTTTGTTTTCTTTCTCATCACTGCAATTATGAAACGTGTGCATATGCCACTAATTGCAATACCGTCATGCAATTGTAATTATGCCTGTTCACTCATCTTGACTATTAAGTACCTGTACTTGAGTTCTTCTGCTGTTTGGAAACCTAGCAGCAGGCCAGGGGCCACCTTCACATATGTGGACTTGGCTATAACAATTGCATTGCTGATTTGACACTAGCCCTCAGTTGTTGATATTAGCCATAGTTGTGGTATTCTCTGGGATTAGATTACTCACACCCCTCCCAGCCATCCCGATACCGGCAAGGTGCATCCAGAGAGGAGCTACAGACTAACTGTTTAACCACTGAACCCTCACAGATGAAACTAGCCACCTGCATATTGCATTATTAGCCCACACAGTGACTCTCGAATTTAGATGAACCCTCATTGTTTAAACTAGTCACATGCACTCTCAGTGTATATTATGAATTTTGAATGTAGGTGAACCCTCATTGCTTAAACTAGCCACATGCACTCTCAGCCTATATTGTGCCTATACTGTGATTTTCGAATTAAGGTGAACCCCCATTGTTTAAACTAGTCACATGCATTCTCAGCCTATATTGTGCCTATTCTGTGATTCTCGTATTTAGGTGAACCCTCATTGTTTAAACTAGTCACATGCATTTTAAGCCTATATCGTGCCTATACTGTGATTCTCGTATTTAGGTGAACCCTCATTGTTTAAACTAGTCACATGCATTCTAAGCCTATATCGTGCCTATACTGTGATTTTCGAATTTAGGTGAACCCCCACGATTGAATTTAGCCACCTGTATACTGTATCTGCTATCCCATACTACAATTTTCTAATATAGGCGCATCCCCCCCTGCTTAAATCGCACCCACTATCTGTACGTTGAACTCTCAGCTTCTACTGAGACAGTTCAACCTATGTGATCCCTTCTGCCGAAACTGCTTCTGGCCATCAATATATAGTAGCCCTTTAGCGACACCCAACGATAATTGCTACTACTAATAACGCTAGCAAAGTGCCTATTGCCCACAACCACCCTGCCTAACATGAGTAAAAAAAAAAAAAATACCCTGACTCTCATGCTCACGATTGGTCTCATCACAATCATGGCCTCTGCCACCTATACCACAAGTCCACCCATAGACAGAAACATGAGACTTAGGTCAAGGTTACCCTGCATTTATGAACCCAAAAGAAATAAAACAAGTAACACCACTGGACTCCTCTCCACCCCTGACCACCTGGCCAAGCGAGCACAGGTAGATAAAACAGACACCCCAATCTCAGTGCTGGTCCACTCTCACACAAAGAAGCAAACAAGCCAAAATAGACACATAGCTAAACCTTCTCACAATCCTAACTCTAAGAGCACCTTAACACTAACTGGGTCACTCATCAACGCCAGATCCATGGTTGCCCACAACACCGAAATTGCGGACATCCTAAACCACGATAGTCCCCCTCACCCCGTGCTCTTCCTGTGAAATACTCACAGCCAAACTGCTGTTACCCAATAACCGCACATTGACCATCCATTTGATTTACAGGCCCCCAGGACCACTAGGGACCTTCGTTGATGACCTCAATAACCTTATAGCGAACAACACTCAAAACCACTCCCAAACCCTGCTGATGGGCGATTTCAATATTGGCCTTAACGACCCAGACAACAAACATTCCAACTCAATAGTAGCTCTACTTAATGATCACGGGCTTACCCAAAAATTTCTCACCCCTACCCACATCAAAGGTAGAACCCTCGACTGGGTATCAGATCTCAACTGTAACATTGCTATTACCGACATTGTCCCAAAACTCTGGACGGACCATTATCTAATAAACTGTACTGCCTCACTCGATCTCCTTAGCCCTAAAACGATCAACATGTTACCCCCCTCCCTACCAGAAGTAAAAAAGATATTACTGCCAAAAAACTTATCCCTCTCCTCCTCCTCCCTGCTATTAATAGACTGGATAACAACACCGACCCAGACACCTTGGTGGACACCTTCAACAAAGCTATGGCCACTGCACTAGACACTATCGCACCAACCAAACTCTGCAAAGGTAAGCAGGAAACACACCTGAATGCCTGGTTCACACCCCAACTCAAGGACCTAAGAAAACAAAAAAGAAAGCTTCAAGCTATCTGGCACAACTCACCTACCGAAAACAATAAAGTTAAACTAGCCCAACTATCCAAGCTCTATAAGAAAGAAATCATTAACACAAAAAAAAAATCTATTCGACGATAGAATCACAAAAGCCAAACACCAAGGAACTCTTTTCCATCCTCCGGGAAATGGAATCCCCCTTACAACCAGCAGACACCACTCCCAAGGACAAGATATGGTGTACTAACATACAAAATGCCCTATCTAACAAAATCACCACCCTTCAACTCAAAATAAAAAAGGACTCTCTGCCCCGTTCTGATCAACAATCACCACTGCCTACCGAGCCCAATACTATTCCTCTCTTCAGCTTCAAAACAATCTCCATTATTGACACAGAAAAGGTCCTTCTCTCCCTGAAACCGTCCAACTGCAAGGGCGACAGCTGCCCAGGGCAAATAATAAAGGATGCCGCTAGGGACCTAGCCCCTTTTATCTCGAAGCTCATAAACTCCTCTTTTAAATCAAATACAGTACCCACCAACCTGAAAGAATCTTGGGTCCTTCCCTTACTCAGAAAACATCCCTTGATCCATCCATCCCAACTAATTACAGACCCATCACTACCGTGCCGTTCCTACTCAAAATCATTGACAGAGTAGCATACTTACAAATTCAGGACTATCTGGAAGCCAACCACCTGCTAGGCTCTCGACAATCAGGTTTCCGTCCCCTCCATGGTACCGAAACAGCCTTGCTAGACCTCAAGACAAAAGTTGAAGAGCTAAAGGATAGTGGAAAAATGGCTTTGCTACTTCTAGTGGACTTGTCTGCAGCCTACGGCCTGCCGGATCATGCAGTTTTATGCAACCACCTGAGGCTCGCTGGAAATTTCACAGGGGAAGCTATGGTATGGGTCCAATCCTTTCTAGCTAACCGGACTATGAGAGTCTTCTCAACCTCAACCTGCGCTGATCCCATCCAAATAACATGTGGAGTCCCACAGGGATCATGTGTCTCACCCACTATGTATAACATTTTCACCAAGCCACTGTTTGACAAGTTGGACAGACTGGGCGTCACCTACACTAACTATGCAGATGACACCCAGATCCTCATACCCCTTTCGGGCAACTATGGCTTGGCCTTGGTGAATAAGATATACACCCTCAGTCAGGCATGGATGGCAACCCACGGCCTCTGCCTGAATGACGATAAAACCGAGATACTGCTCCACGGATCTGACACTAACCTAAAAAAACTACCCCCAAACTACGCATCCTTCAATATCGACACCAATATCATTAAAGTTATGCCTGTAGTAAAAACCCTAGGATTCTATCTAGACTCCTCCCTCACCCTTAAAAAGCAAGTCAGCTCCCTCGCCTCCACAACAGCTTACACTTGCAAATTAATCCGCGGTGCCAGACCATTCCTCTCCAGTGCCAGCTGTATCACCCTGGCTAATGCTCTTATCATGTCCAGACTAGATTATTGTAATGCCCTGTACTTGGGAGCCAACAAATATGTCACTGACAAACTTCAACGATTGCAAAATAATGCCTTAAGAGCAGCGCTGAACGTCCCAACTAGAGACCACATCACTAAATTCAAGAAAGAGACCCATTGGCTAAAAATAAAAGACAGAATCCTCCTAAAAACCATTTCTATCACATCAAAATGCCTAAACAATCTAGCTCCTTCGTACCCAGCAGAAAAAATCTCTAGGAGAACTACTACCCAACCCACCAGATCTGCCAACTCATTCATGCTCGAAACTCCTAGATTTAAACTGACCACAGCTGGAGGAACCAGTTTCCCAGTCAAAGCTACCCAATTGACCTTAGACGTCCACTACCCTATGCCAGATTTAGACACAATGCTCTCAACTGGCTCCGTACCAATGACCTATAACCTTCTCTTCCCCTCACTGCCACTCTACCCCCACCCTTAACATAGGCAATGTTTAGCCTTGGTCCTTGATTTGCACCTTTGATCAGTTAGATCTTGTATTATACACTGTATTATATGTCGTACTCACATGCATATACCCACCATAAACATAAGCAATGCCTAGCCTGGTCCTGATTTGCATCTTGATCAGCTATATCTTGTATTATACAGTGTATTATATTGTATTGTATTATATTATATTGTACTCACATGTATGTAACTGCCTGAGACTGGCACTGTAACTAACCTTCGAGAATTCTTGTACTGTGGCGCCCAGCTACGTAAGGGTTTGGTGCGCATTATCAAATTAATAAACAAACAAACAAACAAACAAACAAATGTCAGAAGTTGTTTGAACCTTAAACTCATTAAAAAGCGTTTAACCTCAGCATTTTGCACGTTTTTAACATAATTACAAGCAGTGTCCACCGGGAAGCATTGTCTGGAATATTCAGCATATCTGGTCTTCTTAGGTAAATAAACCCATCTTTCATTTATATCCCAGATCACTGCTTATTTCATTTAATTTGCTAGCCAAGTCATTAGTAGAATCACACGTACATCCTATATTTTCCAGAAAAATATAAATGTAATTTCTCCACCATTTCAAAGCTGCAAAGCTTTCAAAGGTTCCTTCTAAAGTCAAAAAATGTTCAGGTAAGTTTTTAGATTTATCCTGAGTCTTCAGGAGTTTAATATAGAGATTAGCTGTGCAAATCTTTTTCTTTGTAGCTAGGTAAATAATACCTGAATCACAACAGATTGCTTCCTCCGGAACAGACTGAGACAGTCCTAGTGTAGTTCTCCAAATCTTTCTGTCTAGGGTGCTTAACCAAGTTGTTTCTTATGAGATAAAAACCTTTAAGGCATATAAAATGGCCGGCACCACGCATATAATATACAGTTGTATCAGCCCCTCAATAGAGTAACCTCCCGATTTTTTTAATAAAATATTTTATTGCCTTAAACTTTGCTGATACTCTGTCTGTAGGGGATTTGGAGAAAATCTTTGTGTTCATGTTATTAGTAATCAGTGAACCAAGGTAAAAATAGCTCAAGACTTCCTCAATGTTTTCACCTTGAATGGACCAATTAAACCTTTTTATTTTCCGTTTATTGGATTTGAAAGTCATAATCTTGGTTTTATCTAAATTAATGATCAATCCATTCTCCAAAGTTAACTTTTCAAGCGCCTTTAAGCAATTTTGTAAACCCAAGGCTGTTTGGAGAAATAAAACAATATCGTCCACATATGAAAGCCAAGTCACCGGACATTGTCAAATGTGTGGCGGCTTATTCATGCAGTTCTGCAGAACCAAGTCTAAGCCTGCTAGATGTATGTTGAAAAGGGTAGGGGCTAAAGTACAGCATTGTTATAACCCATGGTTAACCAGAAAAAACATCACTTAAATCACCTTCCTGATTTCTTCTAATCTGTACTGTATTATCCTGATAAAGGGATTTTACAAAATACAAAATGTGATTATTCAGGTTTCCTGCTTTCATTTTTTCCCATAAAGTTTTGTGATCTACATTGTCAACTTCCTTGGTAAAATCAATAAAACACATATAAAAAGTCCTATTTCCATCCAGCAGCATGATATGAATAAAAAACATTAAAATCCATAAATTACTAATTGTACTAAACACTTTCTAAAACCCTTATAATGTTAGGGAATATTTTCATATATGCAGGGACTTCCTTTAGAGATTTTATTAGACATGCTCTGCTCTAAATTAAGTATAGGAGATGCATCTTTGCCATGTCATCTGCCAGTCCCAGTGCCACAACTTTAGTTTTGCTTTATCGGGATTGTGCAGTAATAAGTCAACTGAAATGTCAGCTTCTTCTAAAATGTGTGTCTGTGCGTCTGCATTCCCCCTTCATATGGGTCACCCCCACTGGCTATCACCCTGCTCTAACAGTGCCCAACTTGCAATTGCAATCACATACACTTGCTGCATACTATCTGGCCCTACCAGGCCCGCATCTAGCCTATGTTACTGACTCTGTACTGCCCACTATTAATGATTAACATCAAGCTGCATTGCTAGCGCCACGGCCGCCGTCTGTCTGGTCCCAAAATGTATACATAATTTAAATGCTATCTAAATGTATATTTCCTTTGAATGCCGCTGCCGCTCAGACTATCATTTGTCTATGACACTGACTTTGCACTGTGTTTCTGTTATTGATTAACTCCAAGTGTCACTGTCACCCCCACAGCCGCCATCTATCTAAGGCCAAATATATATTTTTGTATATTGCCCTGGCTCTTATAAATATTTTGTCTTGTTAATACTGCCATTGTTGAGCAAACAGACAAGTGCACTAATGACTCTGATTCATACCTACTGCTAAACTGCATCATTAGGACTCCTAATTGTTATTACGTTACTGACACATATTTTAGCAACCCTCATTGAGTGGCCTTGCCAGACTCTGCCTCCTAGACACTTACCACATTACCACAGCCTCTGATTACTCTGTGGCTATCCATGACTATGTATGCCCCCACTAGAAACCTAGTTTTGGTTAAAGGAATGGTTCGGTCAAAAATGTGTATTGCCCCTACGGGTCGGCCATGTGTTTTTAAGCCTAAGTCGCTCGATTTTAGAAACATTTCCTATGGACCTTACCCGAGTTTTCGTACATTAAACACACGCGAAAACAGGCATCAGGCATCAGGCATCAGGGAGCAACCACTGAACAGGTTATCAAGTCTGTTCTTTCGAGAGAGGGGCGCCCGCTACCTTTGCAAAACTATTTTTCAAGGAGCCTGGGATTGGTAACCCTAGGTCTCCTGGGGGCAACCAGACGTGGTCTCCCTCTCACTGTGCTTAGAGAGGCATCAGCTTCACCTCACTGATGATCCCCAACAAGGGTGAAACACGTGTATGGGGTTGCTGGTGGTACTCTCGTTCAGGTTGGAATTGCCATTGCATTTCGGTGCTGGACTGCCCCTGGGCAGGACAAAGACTGATATGCAAATGGATATTTCCCATCTGTGAAAGGCACAGTGAGTAAAAGCAGTGGCTGCGAACTCTCAAGTGGTTAATAACCACTGAACAGGTTATCAAGTCTGTTCTTTCGAGAGAGGGGCGCCCGCTACCTTTGCAAAACTATTTTTCAAGGAGCCTGGGATTGGTAACCCTAGGTCTCCTGGGGGCAACCAGACGTGGTCTCCCTCTCACTGTGCTTAGAGAGGCATCAGCTTCACCTCACTGATGATCCCCAACAAGGGTGAAACACGTGTATGGGGTTGCTGGTGGTACTCTCGTTCAGGTTGGAATTGCCATTGCATTTCGGTGCTGGACTGCCCCTGGGCAGGACAAAGACTGATATGCAAATGGATATTTCCCATCTGTGAAAGGCACAGTGAGTAAAAGCAGTGGCTGCGAACTCTCAAGTGGTTAATAACCACTGAACAGGTTATCAAGTCTGTTCTTTCGAGAGAGGGGCGCCCGCTACCTTTGCAAAACTATTTTTCAAGGAGCCTGGGATTGGTAACCCTAGGTCTCCTGGGGGCAACCAGACGTGGTCTCCCTCTCACTGTGCTTAGAGAGGCATCAGCTTCACCTCACTGATGATCCCCAACAAGGGTGAAACACGTGTATGGGGTTGCTGGTGGTACTCTCGTTCAGGTTGGAATTGCCATTGCATTTCGGTGCTGGACTGCCCCTGGGCAGGACAAAGACTGATATGCAAATGGATATTTCCCATCTGTGAAAGGCACAGTGAGTAAAAGCAGTGGCTGCGAACTCTCAAGTGGTTAATAACCACTGAACAGGTTATCAAGTCTGTTCTTTCGAGAGAGGGGCGCCCGCTACCTTTGCAAAACTATTTTTCAAGGAGCCTGGGATTGGTAACCCTAGGTCTCCTGGGGGCAACCAGACGTGGTCTCCCTCTCACTGTGCTTAGAGAGGCATCAGCTTCACCTCACTGATGATCCCCAACAAGGGTGAAACACGTGTATGGGGTTGCTGGTGGTACTCTCGTTCAGGTTGGAATTGCCATTGCATTTCGGTGCTGGACTGCCCCTGGGCAGGACAAAGACTGATATGCAAATGGATATTTCCCATCTGTGAAAGGCACAGTGAGTAAAAGCAGTGGCTGCGAACTCTCAAGTGGTTAATAACCACTGAACAGGTTATCAAGTCTGTTCTTTCGAGAGAGGGGCGCCCGCTACCTTTGCAAAACTATTTTTCAAGGAGCCTGGGATTGGTAACCCTAGGTCTCCTGGGGGCAACCAGACGTGGTCTCCCTCTCACTGTGCTTAGAGAGGCATCAGCTTCACCTCACTGATGATCCCCAACAAGGGTGAAACACGTGTATGGGGTTGCTGGTGGTACTCTCGTTCAGGTTGGAATTGCCATTGCATTTCGGTGCTGGACTGCCCCTGGGCAGGACAAAGACTGATATGCAAATGGATATTTCCCATCTGTGAAAGGCACAGTGAGTAAAAGCAGTGGCTGCGAACTCTCAAGTGGTTAATAACCACTGAACAGGTTATCAAGTCTGTTCTTTCGAGAGAGGGGCGCCCGCTACCTTTGCAAAACTATTTTTCAAGGAGCCTGGGATTGGTAACCCTAGGTCTCCTGGGGGCAACCAGACGTGGTCTCCCTCTCACTGTGCTTAGAGAGGCATCAGCTTCACCTCACTGATGATCCCCAACAAGGGTGAAACACGTGTATGGGGTTGCTGGTGGTACTCTCGTTCAGGTTGGAATTGCCATTGCATTTCGGTGCTGGACTGCCCCTGGGCAGGACAAAGACTGATATGCAAATGGATATTTCCCATCTGTGAAAGGCACAGTGAGTAAAAGCAGTGGCTGCGAACTCTCAAGTGGTTAATAACCACTGAACAGGTTATCAAGTCTGTTCTTTCGAGAGAGGGGCGCCCGCTACCTTTGCAAAACTATTTTTCAAGGAGCCTGGGATTGGTAACCCTAGGTCTCCTGGGGGCAACCAGACGTGGTCTCCCTCTCACTGTGCTTAGAGAGGCATCAGCTTCACCTCACTGATGATCCCCAACAAGGGTGAAACACGTGTATGGGGTTGCTGGTGGTACTCTCGTTCAGGTTGGAATTGCCATTGCATTTCGGTGCTGGACTGCCCCTGGGCAGGACAAAGACTGATATGCAAATGGATATTTCCCATCTGTGAAAGGCACAGTGAGTAAAAGCAGTGGCTGCGAACTCTCAAGTGGTTAATAACCACTGAACAGGTTATCAAGTCTGTTCTTTCGAGAGAGGGGCGCCCGCTACCTTTGCAAAACTATTTTTCAAGGAGCCTGGGATTGGTAACCCTAGGTCTCCTGGGGGCAACCAGACGTGGTCTCCCTCTCACTGTGCTTAGAGAGGCATCAGCTTCACCTCACTGATGATCCCCAACAAGGGTGAAACACGTGTATGGGGTTGCTGGTGGTACTCTCGTTCAGGTTGGAATTGCCATTGCATTTCGGTGCTGGACTGCCCCTGGGCAGGACAAAGACTGATATGCAAATGGATATTTCCCATCTGTGAAAGGCACAGTGAGTAAAAGCAGTGGCTGCGAACTCTCAAGTGGTTAATAACCACTGAACAGGTTATCAAGTCTGTTCTTTCGAGAGAGGGGCGCCCGCTACCTTTGCAAAACTATTTTTCAAGGAGCCTGGGATTGGTAACCCTAGGTCTCCTGGGGGCAACCAGACGTGGTCTCCCTCTCACTGTGCTTAGAGAGGCATCAGCTTCACCTCACTGATGATCCCCAACAAGGGTGAAACACGTGTATGGGGTTGCTGGTGGTACTCTCGTTCAGGTTGGAATTGCCATTGCATTTCGGTGCTGGACTGCCCCTGGGCAGGACAAAGACTGATATGCAAATGGATATTTCCCATCTGTGAAAGGCACAGTGAGTAAAAGCAGTGGCTGCGAACTCTCAAGTGGTTAATAACCACTGAACAGGTTATCAAGTCTGTTCTTTCGAGAGAGGGGCGCCCGCTACCTTTGCAAAACTATCATTTGTCTATGACACTGACTTTGCACTGTGTTTCTGTTATTGATTAACTCCAAGTGTCACTGTCACCCCCACAGCCGCCATCTATCTAAGGCCAAATATATATTTTTGTATATTGCCCTGGCTCTTATAAATATTTTGTCTTGTTAATACTGCCATTGTTGAGCAAACAGACAAGTGCACTAATGACTCTGATTCATACCTACTGCTAAACTGCATCATTAGGACTCCTAATTGTTATTACGTTACTGACACATATTTTAGCAACCCTCATTGAGTGGCCTTGCCAGACTCTGCCTCCTAGACACTTACCACATTACCACAGCCTCTGATTACTCTGTGGCTATCCATGACTATGTATGCCCCCACTAGAAACCTAGTTTTGGTTAAAGGAATGGTTCGGTCAAAAATGTGTATTGCCCCTACGGGTCGGCCATGTGTTTTTAAGCCTAAGTCGCTCGATTTTAGAAAAATTTCCTATGGACCTTACCCGAGTTTTCGTCCATTAAACACACGCGAAAACAGGCATCAGGGAGCTTCCATTTTGTGATAATCCTATCATTGCCCCCATCGCCCTGGCTGACCTGCTTTTGCGGCACTAAATCATATCCCACGCACCTGAGCCTTACATTATCAAAACATTCATATTCCCCGCCTCTCTCTGTGACGTTTCTGTGCTGCGTAGGCAAATGCGGCCAGTCGTCTTCTACGCGACTTCACACAGAACCCAAAAACCAACACAGATCAGCTCACAACACAGCGCGCCACAATTCGGAATATGAAACAGTGGCAAAAGGGAAGGATATAAATGTTTTGAAAAGATAAAATGTATAATTAGTCTCGCCAGCCGATATTTATTAATATTATTCATTTTATTTTATACGGCCGAGCAGAAAATATTTGCTTTCAAGGATAGTGCAATGGAGTATGTTCGGCTCTAAAATCAATGCGAAAACTAACGAAATAAATCGAGGTTAGTACACAATGAGAAACGACTTTTTGTCTACATGCGTGTGGAATGTGGACCTGCATGCCCATGTGCCCGCTACAAGGACGTTCCCACAAACGTTTTCAAAGCTCTTCATTCATTCATTTATTCATGCATCCATTCTTTAATTCTTCATTCCTGTATAAAAGCGTCTAAAGAGTTACTTACATTATATTTGCAATTTCCATTGTGTCTCTGCGTAATGCAGTCCGTAAAGCCCACTGTGCTCTTGACAACGATTTTTCATATACTGAACTAACATGAAACTCGGTCTAGTTTCAGAATTTTCTGCCTTATCGTCTCTTATGTTATTGCACCCCCCAGCCCCTTCAAATGAAGTTCTTTCGGCGTGGTCCCTGTCTCTCAAGGTCAAAAAATAATAAAACCTTATACTGCCAGTAGGAGTTGTGGGCCTCTTCAGGGCGCGAGCTGACCTTCACTAGAAATGAGCATACATTCTTTCTTTGCAAAAAGCCATCTGTGAGAACTTGAAGTTTCGAATCCATCTATGTAGTGCGCCTCAATGTGGAAATGCGAACTGGCTTCTCTCCCATCTGCAACGGCTCGCTTGGCACGTTCTAAGGCCCCCAATTTTGTCCTCATTGTCTGCGAGCTTTGAAACCCTAAAGAACCATAACTATTGAGACTTTTAATTTTTTGTGGAAGGTCAGGGAAAGTATAAAGTACCCGAGGAGTTGAGTTGAAAGTGAGATTTATTGTTTGTTTGTTTTATTATTTGCAATACGCAAGCCTCCCCTCGGTTAACAGTGCCCAGCATTTAGAAGAGATTGCGAAAATTCGTTACATCACCAAAAATATATACATACACATATAGACAAGGTCAGCAATATGAGGTGAATAGAGAGAGAATTCAAAGATGACACCCAGGTTGTTCGGCACCCAGGATGGTGAAGGTAGGGGTTAGGGTTAGCGTACTTTGTATGCACACTGTACAATAACATTTATTTACAAAAAGACAATCGTATTATTTAAACCGGGATTTGTACTTCACAACCAGCTCTCCTTTGGGTGGACATGGCACAGTGGCAATGTTGGGTGGCAATGGATCAGTGCTCTGCACAGAAACGTTCAAAATTCCATATCTGTGCTTCTCTAATACAGCAACAATAAGGCTTTTGACAAAGTCGAACTCCATTTCCTCATAGACTGGTTTGATCACCCATTGCTTACTTCTTTTTGAAAAGGCCTTAGTGTAGCGAGGCATCCTTACATTACCCTTAGTCCTAGATTGTTCACAGCCGAGATTCTCGTTATGGGCCAAGAACGCTAGTAGAGTCCTATGTCTCATGCCCTGTATGCTGAAATGCAAGCGCTTTGGCCTGTACTTTAGGCACATATTGTGGAACACCTCCAAACCTCCTGTGTGACAGAATTCTGTCAGTCCCCTCAAATCTCTTGATAGAGTTTTATCAAAAACAATCTTCTCAATGGCTTTGTGTGTCGCTGAAGATGGATTCAACCACTTCTTCTTCCGTGCCTCCACTGGGGACAAAGGGCCATGTTCACATGGTGGAAATGTAGGTTTTCTGACCAGCGGTGCACGTTGGTACAGTGGTGCATCAGTGACCGCCATTTTTCAAGTAGTATTTCCACTGACCCTTCACAAGTTTTGGAGCTCCACCAAAGATGGTTGCTGATAGACTGGGACCACTCTGAAATACTTTCCAAACTTTTTTTTTCCCTGCAGCCGAGATTTTCTTATTGATTGATTTAGCAAGATGCCATACGTCAAATCGATGTTTAATATGTGGGAACTGCTCTCTCATTGTCTTGGCAATTGAAACGTGTCTGTCCGTGGCAATGAGGTCGATGTGCATTCCCCTCGATTGCAGATATTCCACTAATTTTATAAATCCTAGTTTCTGGCCACTGCGGATGTACATTGTGTTACCTGCGTGACCACCAAACTCACAATTTTCTTACTATCCATGTCCTGAAAGTGGTAGGTGCAGTACTTTGCAGAAAATCCCGGGCTGTCGCACTGTCCATCGCCGGCTAGCCTGAATCGTTTGCCTTCGAATGTGCTAGAGACAGTTGTTCAATTTTCCAAGCATCACTAATGGCCGGAAACAGATATTCATGTTGGTATTTGTAGTACTGCGTTTTTGAAATGAAATGGAGTCCCACAAACTGAAAGAAAGACTCTAACTTTCTAAAACTGGACCCACTAAAAAGTGAGGCAGCTGCACACAGTAGATTGCCTACTGGCAGTTTCTCCAGCATCGGTTGTGCAGACCATGAGAACGTATGATTTAATCTACAGGCGGCATGTATTTTGACGTTACTGCCTTGTTTTTGACGAGTCACATGAATCAATGGCTTCCCACATACTTTCCCTCTAACTGAATGCCCACATTTCAGCATACTTATAATATTCATCAAACAACTGTCGAATACTATGTATTTGCCCTCTTTCATTAGACTGTCATCATACGTCAAAGTTGTTTCGGCCTGTGACGTTGAGGACATATCACCACATTTGAAAGAAATGTCGCTGCTATCAAGTTCTGATGCATTGGTGAATGCTGCTGCAGGTTCATTCTCTGTCATTTCAACATCTGCTACTTCAACATTGATGGGAGAACACAACAATGTCGACAGCTTTTTGGGTGGCAATTTTTTGGCGGGTGTAGATTGTGTGAATTGATCTGCGACTACTTCAGAGCTAACTTCAATACATTGAGTATCATCTTCTTGTGGTGGTGTGGTCGCACTGTAGCAATGGTCCTTTACAACTTTACTGGATTCTCCGGACACATTCATTTCATGTTCTGGCCATTGGACATGAGCATCTCTAGTCTCAACACGCAGCGCCTGAATTAATAGTTCCTCCATAGTGTAAATGGTCTGGCAAGCAACATCTCTCATTTGCTTCACTGTCTTTGTATGTATAGTTCGGACACCCACGGGTAACTAGAGGATAGATTGGAAAAGGGATGTTCAGTTTAAAGTCAAGATAAAGTATAGTAAAATTGAAAAAAAAACATAAAATAGTCCCCAGCACAAAAAAAATTCTAAAGTTATGAACTGTTTGTAACTAACCTTATTTTTGTTTCTTTTCTTTGCAACTTTTTTGACTCGACCTTCAACATCTGCACGCTGTTGCTCTGATACGTATCCGCATGTCTCCCCTTCCTCTTGCGCTGCAACAACTATATTTTCTGTATCCGCATAGACAGCAAGGAATGAGGCTCCATCGGCACCCTGAAACATAGTATTTTCATTACTGTGTATGAAAATATTGTTAGCATAAAACACACATGAGGACGAAGACACATGTACATCTCAATAGCCAAACACGATTTAAACATTGTGTGGAACAATCAAACGACAAGTATTCAAGCTCTGATGACCTAGTTCGATGGAGCTGTCAGTATCCATACCTCTGGCTCTGCATGGACTCCCACAAATGATTGTATTGAAGAGGAGACATCATCAACTCCCTGAAACACAGTACTTGCGTTAGTATGGTTTTCAATATTGTAAACATAACACACACTTGGGGTCGACGGCACAGGTGCATCTAAAGAGATAACCACAAATGTTGCATTGTCTCAAAGAATCAAGGAATATTTAAATATGATAAGATTTAATCGACTTATTTCTCCGATTTCTTTACATCTGCATCATCTAAATGGGATCTTGTGATTGTTGTGGAAGCTGCATCGTCTCCCCGAAACACAGTACTTGCGTTAATAGGGAAGAAAGTATAGCAAATGGAATCACGTTATATGATCACGCTCGATGGAGCTGTCAGTATCCATACCTCATGCTGCTGAAGAATATCTAGGGCTGTTGTCAATGTGGTGCGCACTTCCAAAAGCTGTTGCGCCGATTCGTATCGGCATGGTCCCGCTTCCACCGGAATTACTTGAATGTCAGGCTCTGCATCAACTGCGTGGGTTGACGATTCAACAACTGCCTGAAACATAGTATTTGCATTAGTAAGGATTACAATATTGAAAACACAACACAATGGTCGACCACACAGGTACATATCAACGGCTAACCACAAATGAAATATGGTGTAGAACAATCAAACGGCAAGTGTTCCAGTCCTGACGATCACGGTTGATGGAGCTGTCAGTATCCATACCTCGTGCTGTTGAAGAACATCTAGGGCTGTTGTCAATGTGGTGGACGCTTCAGCATCTCCCTGAAAGACAGTACTTGCATTAGTATGCATTAGTATGGATAACACTAATTATAACTGAAAACAAACACCAGGGGACGACAACTAAGGTGTATATCAATTGGAAAGCACTAACCAAACAATTGGTAAAATAATCACACGATACATAAAAACTATTACTTGACATGCATAAAACAAGTCTGTAGCGGAATAGCCAAGTATGATTACCTGATACGCGCTAGAAGTGGTTGATAACTGCGAGCACGTGACAGAAGTAGAATGTTCTTGCTTCAGATTAAAGGGATAGTCAAGAAGTTGTAAAGGTAAATTATTGTTTGATAATGAAATGCCAATATTTAAAATTGCCATGTAAGGAGACAGAATACTTGAGTAATGCGCAATATAGCACAGTTGCCTGTGCCCATATATAGATTTTGTTTGTGCGTTATGAAATCTAAAAATAATATATTGATAAATGTCATTATTCAAAAAGCTATACACTCATATCAATGTCGAAAGTATTAGAAATTGGAAAGTATTAGAAATTGGAAACAACACGTAAAATATCAGTGAATCCATTCGGCTACATACACACTACCGCAAGGCCTAAAGCTAAAAACGGACACTTGACTCACCAGTGGTGGATTGTGGACGAATAGAGTGGGAATAGCGTTTGCGAGCAATTTTCGTGTCGATCGCCGTTTATTCTTCTTTGTTACCCAAGATGTGGTGTACATGTTCGAGGGAAAGTGCCGGCTGCAGATGCGGTATCGATCACCCCTCTTGTCCTCAAAGACTTGTTGGACTCTACTTTCCAGCTCATCCAGTGGATATCCGCAATGTCTGACCCATTCTCTTATTCGATCAACAGTTTTTGGGAAAACATGCATTGTAGTGCCTTCAGATTTAGCATGGGTCTTCGAAGGGCAACCGCTAATCGAACAGGCAGGCATTGTTGAAAATTCTGAAAATTAAATATCAAGATTATTATAAAACCTTGATGAATAAAAATGTCATGAAAAAGTAAAGGAACCATACCAAGCTCAATGCAAGGTTTGTTTTGGTCACCGGAACCATACCAGTTCATCATGTCCGGCTTAGTATTTGCATAAGTTACAGAAATGTTTTAATTTATGTGACTAAACTCTGAACATGTGACTCGTCCCTTGGATGTTCTGTCTTGCATGAAAAGGAAACATGCTTACAGATTATAGACTGGACCCCCGAAGGATGCCATTCGATGACAATTGACACAGATGAAAATAATAGATCTATTGATAGCATAACAATTGAAACTCAAGTCAATAGCAATGAGACCAATGACCACAGCTCTATTGGGTACTGTAATAGCAAATAGATTGAAATGTAAAAATGACCGAAATATGACTAGGATACATGGCCTTACCTTGACCAACAAACAGTTGTTGCAGGAGAACAGGTAGATGGCCACAGGTAGCACACTGACGGGTTTGCTCGATGCGGTCACAGATAGCACGGCGACGAGCAGATTAGCATAGATCTCAGTGCTTCTCAGGTAGAAGGTTCAGGAGTTGACTTGCAAAGCACAAAGATGTTCTCATTAGACATATCAAGTGGTTTATAAAGTATTAGAAACAGGGTTGTGTTTCTGAATGAATGACGTGTGTATGTCGTGGTATTATGTTTATTGCAGGGGTGCGGCCTGCCTCGGGGGAGGCCTGCCTGGAGACACGGGGTCTGAGGAGGCCATGTGAGTGATGGCCCCTGGGCGTGGGATACCTTTTGAAGTGTACATGCTGTTTGGCACCTTGGCCATTTGCGTCCGTGACAGCCCCCCATGCCAGCACTCATCCCTGGGTGTGAACCGCCTTTGATAGAGGGGGTGGGATGGATGGGCCTGGGGCATGCAGATAAGGCACAGGAAGACTGCTGAATGGAGACACAATTATGTGGATTGCAGTGGAGCGGCCTGCCTCGGGGTCAGCCTGCCTGGAGACACGGGGTCTGAGGAGGCCATGTGAGCGATGGCCCCTGGGCGTGGGATACCTTTTGAAGTGTACATGCTGTTTGGCACCTTGGCCGTTTGCGTTTTGACAGCCCCCCATGCCAGCGCTCATCCCCGGGTGCGAACCGCCTTTGATAGAGGGGGTGGGATGGATGGGCCTGGGGTGGGCAGGCAAGTGTGTGGGAACGAGGGGCCATCAGGCCCCTCTCATCCTTTACTTCTCAGTAGAAACTCATACCAAGTGCCTCCAGTAGTGGGTTCGCCCCTTGCCCTTATGTGATATTAACTTTGGATGACATTCGCGTAGATGGGAACACTGAGCAGGACACGGGGCATACATTTTTGTACCCCCTTTCCACTCCATCTTGGTGACCAGGCCTCACTGCGATAGTACAGCGCGCAGAGCACATGGCCCACGCCCTCATTACCACTCTGACTGGAAAACTCCAGAGGGATTTGCAACAGCTAATAAATGTAACACATCACTCTCTGAGATCACGGTCCGGCATGTGAACCGGCCTGAACCAAGCACATAGCTCGTTCATCTCCACAAACGTGTCCTTGCCCAAGCACCCACGCCAGTGGAAACTTACTGCCATTCTGACCCTGTGTCCCTGCAAGGTATTCTCTTCATCTGCCAGACCACTGACCATGCCATGATGCCCACCTAACAGATCCCCAACTAACATTAGACCCCTACTGCAGTATATCGTTGCCTATCAATAACAAATGCCACATACCGGAGATTCTTGTGAGCACAGACCCACACTTCAAACAGTGTATTATAGTGGTCAAGACCCTTGACCTAAGGCCTGTATAATCCAATGTTAATTGATAGTATAGATATATGTGTGACTTTTATAGAGACATAACCGACTGAAAGACTTTGAACAAGTGTTATTTAGTGCATGCATTATTGATAATATATTATGTTAGCTTAGATAGTGACCACCCCGCTTCACAGCGACCTGAACTTCACCCATTCCGAGCACAGATGTCTGACGTCCATCCTTGAATGGAGACACACTCGATTCATTTAAAAAATCGAAACAACCGTTGTTAAAATATATGTGGTGTTTTTATTTTGTATCTCATTTTGATGACACAAAAATACAAAACTTTAAACATTGTACAGTTCAGGTTGCAGCACAGCGAGAGAAAATCCCCTGTACTGACCGCTGTCACTCGGGAATGTTTCTCTTATGGCATGAACGGCACAGGCAGGTATCACTCTTCGAACACGGTGTCCAAGCCTCCCGTGAAGCCATCATGTAAAGGAACGATAGGCCACCAGCCTGTACCACCTGTGAAAAGGAATGAAACAAACTGTTTTTAAATGACCAAGATAAGTTTAATAAACATTTGTTGTCAATGACAATTCTTGTAACTAATGGCATTCTGCTCGGACAAATGCTATCTAGACACTGCACACTATTGAACGACTTTTGTGCGTTACAATGATATGTATATGTAATTTTGGATATAGTAGAAGACCATGAAATAGGAGTGGCATGACAAGCAGAGTATACTTACTCGTTACTCGGATTACGAGGACGAACAGTTGCGCGAAGTTCGTGCATAAGCACCATCATTATCCTCAACACGGACCGTGTGAGTCAGGCTGCCCTGAAGTCTGGCAGCTCGGTGATGCATTGCGGTCATGGCTCGCCTTCCGAAATGTAGGCCACGCAGCCCGAGTTTTCACAGCAGCAGCAGTTCTCGTCCTCGGTTGGCAGTAGTTCGCACCGATTGCATGTGCACCAGGTAGAAACACCGTCCATGCGACTAGGTCCAGGCTCTTCAGCTGTTGAATCGTCCTCCCAACTGCCGTCTGAAGATCCATCGTTTTCGCGTGTTTCCCTTTCCAGTAGTTCCTCCTCGGTATACACTGTATATCTCAGTGCTTCTCAGGTAGAAGGTTCAGGAGTTGACTTGCAAAGCACAAAGATGTTCTCATTAGACATATCAAGTGGTTTATAAAGTATTAGAAACAGGGTTGTGTTTCTGAATGAATGACGTGTGTATGTCGTGGTATTATGTTTATTGTAGGGGTGCGGCCTGCCTCGGGGGAGGCCTGCCTGGAGACACGGGGTCTGAGGAGGCCATGCGAGTGATGGCCCCTGGGCGTGGGATACCTTTTGAAGTGTACATGCTGTTTGGCACCTTGGCCATTTGCGTCCGTGACAGCCCCCCATGCCAGCACTCATCCCTGGGTGTGAAGCGCCTTTGATAGAGGGGGTGGGATGGATGGGCCTGGGGCATGCAGATAAGGCACAGGAAGACTGCTGAATGGAGACACAATTATGTGGATTGCAGGGTGCGGCCTGCCTCGGGTGTCGGCCTGCCTGGAGACACAGGGTCTGAGGAGGCCATGTGAGCGATGGCCCCTGGGCGTGGGATACCTTTTGAAGTGTACTTGCTGTTTGGCACCTTGGCCGTTTGCAGCACAGCGAGAGAAAATCCCCTGTACTGACCGCTGTTCCTCGGGAATGTTTCTCTTATGGCATGAACGGCACAGGCAGGTATCACTCTTCGAAGGCGGTGTCCAAGCCTCCCGTGAAGCCATCATGTAAAGGTACGATAGGCCACCAGCCTGTACCACCTGTGAAAAGGAATGAAACAAACTGTTTTTAAATGACCAAGATAAGTTTAATAAACGTTTGTTGTCAATGACAATTCTTGTAACTAATGGCATTCTGCTCGGACAAATGCTATCTAGACACTGCACACTATTGAACGACTTTTGTGCGTTACAATGATATGTATATGTCATTTTGGATATAGTAGAAGACCATGAAATAGGAGTGGCATGACAAGCAGAGTATACTTACTCGTTACTCGGATTACGAGGACGAACAGTTGCGCGAAGTTCGTGCATAAGCACTATCATTATCCTCAACACGGACCGTGTGAGTCAGGCTGCCCTGAAGTCTGGCAGCTCGGTGATGCATTGCGGTCATGGCTCGCCTTCCAAAATGTAGGCCACACATCCCGAGTTTTCACAGCAGCAACAGTTCTCGTCCTCGGTTGGCAGTAGTTCGCACCGATTGCATGTGCACCAGGTAGAAACACCGTCCATGCGACTAGGTCCAGGCTCTTCAGCTGTTGAATCGTCCTCCCAACTGCCATCTGAAGATCCATCGTTTTCGCGTGTTTCCCTTTCCAGTAGTTCCTCCTCGGTATACTCAGGCTCGTACATGTAGGGCATTATTGTAGCCATTGAATGTTAAACAAACTAAAATAATTTATAGCGGTGGTACTGGTATCTGTTCACACCGGCTACAAGCAATGAAGGTAGCTGACCAGAGCACAGAAACGAGTCACAGAATACTCAAAGTAACACAGAGAGAGGAATGGAATCGAAAATCTGCTGCTGTGTGTTGTGAAACGGTCTGTTTATACTTATTGAGGAAAGAGGTGACCTGCCATTTCCATGGCGAACATCATTAGCTGAAGCGCAGCGAATGTTGACACGAGACGGGCTTTGTCGTTGTGAAATGGGCGGTACGCGTCTGCTGATGACAGGCTCAGGGGCGGGGGATATGATTTAGTGCCGCAAAAGCAGGTCAGCCAGGGCGATGGGGAAAATGATAGGATTATCACAAAATGCCAGCTCCCTGATGCCTGTTTTTGCGTGCGTTTAATGGACGAATACTCGGGTAAGGTCCATAGGAAATGTTTCTAAAATCGAGCGACTTAGGCTTAAAAACACATGGCCGACCCGTAGGGGCAATAACATTTTTTGACAGAACCATTCCTTTAACCTCCTCACTCTGATCTCCTTCACTAGCGGTAGCATCCTCCTACCTTCATCCCTACCCAACAGTAACACGCTCAGGAGACATTCAACCATGGCCAAGCACCCTAACCACGATGACTACATTACACCAACCAACTTTCTGCCACCCTTGAACCTGCCTACGCAGATCAAGCCGACTTCTTTCCTGCCCACTCAGAAGCCATTGCATACCGCATCCTTGGCCAGAACCTACACACTGCCCACAATAATGGCTACTAAAATCACCCATTGGTAATTCAGGGCCCACCATCCGACTTATCTGAACCCAATATGACCTCTAGTTCACCCAACATGCACCCCACCGCACTTGTGCCCAATTATCCATGCCTGTCAACAAGCCGAAAAGCCAGAATTGGCAACATACTTGGCAAATCATACAAGATACCTTTCATCCCATTGCCTACTATCAATTCTCCTCAACGTACTCCCAAAACAAAACCTAAACACTCAAAGAAGACCGACTGCTACACTCTCTGCCTACAAAAATAACCCTAATACTATCCTAAGAGCTGTGATAAATGCCAGGTCCCTAGTCGCCCATGCTAGTCGCCCATGCAGTAGATGTTGCAGATCTAATACTAGAAAAGAATCTGAACTTCCTCGAGACCTGGTTACATGCAGCAGCTGGACCATCCCTTCCTCTAGCGACCTTGAATAATTATACGGTCCTCAGAGCAGACAGAGACTCAGCTAGAGGAGGTGGAATGGCTTTCATAGCCAAAACTATACTGGGACCTAGAGTTGTCTCACACACCCCCACTAATTCCTGCAAACTAATAACTGCAAAACGTCCACTCACAAACTCCAGAACCATAACAATGCATCTAATTTACAGACCTCCTGGACCGTTGGGCTCCTTTGAGGAAGAAATTAATGCACACTTGACCACCAACACGAAACCCACCTCGCAAATCCTCTTACTAGGAGACCTTAATCTAGGTTTCAATGACCCGATTGACATTCATGCCACATCTATTGCCAACTCCTTAGTGGAACTTGTCCTCACTCAAAGAGTCCTTCTCCCCACCCATGACAAAGGAAGAATCCTTGATTGGATAGCAGATCTTAACTGCAGCACATCCATCACTTCTATTGAGCCTCAACCTTAGACTGACTACTCCCTCCTCTTATTCAACCTCCAAGATCGTACCCTTCCTAATACAACCAACCTCATTGCCCCATCCATGCCTACCAGGAACAAAAAGAATATTACCATAGATAAACTTCTGCCTCTCCTCCAACCCCTACTTGAGCCCTCCTCTGCCTCCTCCGACCTATCTGATTTAGTGAACCTTTACAACAAAACCTTGACTATGGCGTTAGATATCATTGCCTCTTTAAAAATGTGCAAAAGAAAACCTAAAGCATTCCTCAACACGTGGTTTACCCCCAAACTGAAAGCCCTTAGAAACGAAAAAAGAAAATGTGAAACTTCCTGGAGGAAAAACCCTTCATCAGTCAATAAAGACATCATGCTCACAATCTCAGCCAAATATAAAGAAGAAATTCTGATAGCTAAAAGAGAAACCTATAATACCAGGATTGAAAAGGCCAGCTCAAGTTCCTGAGAACTATTTACTATCTTAAGAGAACTTGAATCTCCCATCCCCTCAACTGATAACTGCATCAAGGACAAGTCATGGCGCACCAAAATTCAAGACGCCTTAACTAATAAAATGACTCTGCTTCAAAAGAAAATAGCAGCAACAAAAAAACAGAATCTGATACCACAACACACCATGCCTAAACCTACCCCTAGCTTGCCGAAACCACTAAAGCAATTTAAATTCACCTCAGTCTCCACCCAAGAAGTAATTAACATTATCGCCTCACTCAAATCTTCAAATTGCCAAGGTGACTCCTGTCCAGCTTCCATCATCAAAGACACAGCCAAAGAATTGGCCACCTTCATAACGACCCTTATCAATGCCTCCTCTCCAACAGGCACCATCCCAACCAATCTGAAAAATTCATGGGTACTACCACTACTAAAAACAGTCCTGACCCCAGCATCCCCAATGTCCGTCCTATCACCACGGTACCTTTTCTTCTTAAAATTATTGAAAAGGCTGCCTATATCCAAATTCAAACGTACCTCGAGGCCCATAAGCTATTTGGCCTCCGACAATCTGGATTCAGGCCCCAACATGGGACTGAAACTGCCCTGATCGATCTAAAGATTCAGATCGATGACCTGAAGGCAAAGGGAAATCTACTCTCTTGCTTCTGTTGGGCTTGTCAGTCGCCTTTGATCTGGTTGATCACAGGTGCTTTGTAGACACTTATCCACTGCTGATCACTTTTCAACAGAAGCAACAACATGGATCCAATCTTTCCTTAATAATAGATCCATGAGAGTCTTCTCTGTCTCTGCGGCAGCTGATCCCCCCCATTACCATTTGTATCACCCACCATGTACAATGTGTTTACCAACCCCCTGTTTTACGATCTGGACCATCTGGGTGTCACCTACACTAACTATGCAGATGACACCCAGATCATCCTGCCTCTGTCAGGAGATTATGACACAGTTCTTGATCTTGTCAACAAAATCTACCTCATCCTTTAGGCTTGGATGGCCAATCACGGTCTTTGCCTGAATGATTTGAAAACTGAGTTACTCCTGCTAGCCTCCTGACCAACATGAAGAAATTGAGCAACATATACCGATCTTTCAACATTGATGGTAATGTTATTAAGGGGGCCAATGAAGTTAAAACCCTGGGTTTTTACCTACACTCCTCCCTGAGTCTACGCAAACAGGTAAGTGCAACAGCTTCAACAACTGCATACACCTGCAAGCTCATCCATTCTTGCAAATCCTTCCTATCCCCAGAATGCTGTATGACCCTTACGCGTGCACTAGCTTTATCAAACATCATGTATTGCAACACCCTGTATTTAGGAGCAAGCAATTCTATCATCAACAAACTCCAGATCTTGCAGAATAATGCCCTTTTAACCGCCCTGGGTATTTCCAGACCACAACATATTTCAACTACTAGACAGATGAACAACTGGCTCACCATCCAAGAAAGAGTCAAGCTCATAACATTCTCCCTTACCTTAATAACACTGCCCCACAATACCTGGCAGAATAATTTGTCAAAAACAACCCACCCAGACCAACCAGGACGACTAACTCCTGCCACCTAAGGGTGCCGAGATACAAAGCTAAAAGAGCTGGGGGTAGCAGCTTCCCAGTGATTGCTGCTCAACTATGGAACTCCCTCCCCTCCACCCTACGCACAGACCAATCCTACAAATTAAGAAAAAAACACCAAACTTTGGTTGATCTCCAAAGACACACATGTATAGACCTCTACATCCATCCTGTGCCCAAGTGTGTATTGCTCCCCTAGTATTATTGTACTGTATTATTTTGCACCTGTATGTATATACCTGCCTTTTGTTTATAGTGTATAGCACTATGCTTGTCACATTCCTCTTTATATTATTACTGTGTGTACTACCTATTCTGTAACCATGAACATTCATATTCTTGTAATGCACCCAGATACCTCAGGGTGGGGTGCACAATATAAATAATAAACGAACAAACAAACAAATAGGAAGGAGGAAGAAGCACTGATTTGTGTTAACAACTTTTTGAGAATTTGACTATCAATATAAAGGATAATAAAGGATCAGGAATATCTCAATCTCCTTTAGGCATTGCGGGGCCCAACATGCAATACCCTGGGTGTATACAACTGATTACGACATTGTATGGGATGTTTATGAAAAATGTTTTCATCACTGTTAATCACTGTTAGCAATCTTCATTAATTGTGGGAAGGATTGCAAATCTGATCTCTTTGAGTCCTTATTAATTGCAATTGGATCTATCATGATTGTTTACATACCTCCAGCAATACATCACAATTAGAAAAGAATGTATTTTGAGTGTGAGGCCTTACTTAGAATTATTGGTTGTGAATATTAGGTGGTACTTAAGCAGCACCTCTAAGGCAAACTCTTTGCTTTTGAGTACAGCTAGAAGGAAGATGACCTGTGAGGTTGGACACATGCCTGTATGTTTTGTTTGGAATTTACCGACTTATTGACTGCTCATGGCCTTGGTAATTGCTATGGCCATTCCCAACAAATACCTGCACCTCCATCGCTAAAACATCATCCTTGGATCTCTTTGAACAAGCTCTATCAGGCTGTAAGATCATACTTTGACAGGCTAATTATATTCCTAAGCAGTCTGCTAAGACTTAGGGCCTCATTACTAGGTTGGTGCTAGTCATGGCGCTATAAGCGCCATGACTAGCACCAATAACGGGACTGTGCCCACCCTCGTTCACTGGGGACTTACCGGTGCAGTCTGAGGTGGGACACATGCTTGTGTGTTTTGTTTGGTATTTACCGAATTATTGACTGCTCATGCCCTTGGTAATTACTATGGCCATTCCCAACAAATACCTGCACCTCCATCGCGAAAACATCATCCTTGGATCTCTTTGAACAAGCTCTATCAGGCTGTAAGATCATACTTTGACAGGCTAATTATATTCCTAAGCAGTCTGCTAAGACTTAGGTCCTCATTACTAGGTTGGTGCTAGTCATGGTGCTATTAGCGCCATGACTAGCACCAATAACGGGACTGTGTCCACCCTCGTTCAATGGGGACTTGTCGGTACAGTCCGACCTAGGCGGGACCGGTAAGTCCCCATTGTAAAAGACATTCCCCATTCCCATTTTAGCCCCCATAGGGCTCAATGGGAAGGGGGAAGGCTTCAATAACCGCAAATTGCAGTACCATTATTGACCCCGGTAAAACCAGGCGTTAAGGGAGGGACCGGCTAAGGGACTTTGGAATAGGGAGCAAAGGGATTACCAGCACCGATGGCATTACCGGTGCCCAGTATCCCCTTGCGCCCACCTCAGAATGAGGCCCTTAATGTCTTAACTGCTGCTGTAAATTTGCAACTTTTGCAATACAAATGTTTCACCAAGTATGCCTTCAGCCGCTTAATTTACATCTGTTCCTTGCTCTGAAGTCATGTTTAAGAATTCACATAGCTGACAGTTCTGCCTTGTTTCCAAGGGGGCCTTGGACAAATAGTTGTTTTTATCTCACAGGAGTATCAAAATGAGTAGAGGCTATGGTGCCTACTCAGTCCTCACACTTCTACAAACCAAGAGTGAACCCAATAATAAACGTAGTGCAGGCACTGTTAAGATATACCTCTTTTCTATTTGTGGTAACATGGAGCGAGGGAAGGCTATACTCTCAAGAGGGGTGTGAATGTGATCCAGTAGCAACCTAAACAGCAACAGTACAACAGTCCAAAATAACAAAGTGTCCAATCAAGGTTCTATAAACATATGTATAACTCAATTAAAAACACCATATGCATATGCATTAATACCTAAATACAAAACACTACAAAAAAACACCCCTGTAGAAAGAATACAAGATATCAAGTTGCAGCACCATGGGTACTGATACGGGGAGAACGTGCAATAAAAACTGCAGGCGCTCTTGTGGAAGTCACTGTAATTTGATGTTGGGGAAATGTTATGAGTACACTTTCACATACACATCCACAGTACCCCACCACCTGAGGTCCACATTTGCACAGCATAACAGTGTGTACACCGCCTTAGTTCACTCCTCTGTGAAAACTGAGTAAAAGCCACAAGCCATGTACTCATGGCAGGCAGCGTTTACAATGGATTCCTAAGGAATCTGCATGTTTTTTGCTGGTACTAAAAGCCAGAGGACTCCATAGGATGCGCCAACAATTCGAGCCCGCAAGAAAATCAATGCTGGCACAAATGTTAATGTTAAATGTTAAAGGTATTTGTACCGCGCACCGTCACCAACGGAATTGGTCCCCAGGCGCTCTGGCGGATCTGTAAACGATAAGGTGGGATGGGTTAGTAAGGTGAAGAGGGAGTAGGATAGTGAGAGGAGTGGTGTTCTGTTGGCAGCTTCAACTCGGTATACACCGAGTGCTGAGCTTTGGTGCAGGTATTGGATCGGTGCCAGTCCGCGTGTGCTGTTGCTCCGGCTTATGTGTTGTTGCAGTGTTGTGAAGTGTGTGCGGCTTGTGGTGTGAGAGACGGCTGTGTGAGTTTTTGAGTGAGATAAGTATGCAGAGTTTGAGGTTATATTGGTTGGTGGGTTACCTGACCTTTAGCATGCTAACATTCACAGTTTTCTCTAAGTGTGGCACTTGTTGGCCTTCACAGTCCTATCTGGAAGCGGCGCAGGCCAATGTTCAGAACTCTTCCCGGGTGTGGGCATGCTAACATTCACAATCATGTCTAGGAGCGGCGCAGGCTGGTGTTCACAGTTCCAAGTGTGGCACATGCTAACATTCAAGTTTCATCTAGGTGCAGGCATGCTATCCTTCAATCAAAAACCTATCTAGATGTGACGCAGGCTAATGTTCACAATTCCATCTAGATGCGACGCAGGCTAATGTTCACAATTCTATCTAAGTGTGAACATGCCAACATTTACAATTCCATCTAAGTGTGGACATGCTAGTATTTACAATTCTAAGTGTGGACATGCTAACATTTACAATTCTATCTAAGTGTGGACATGCTAATATTTACAATTCTTTCTAAGTGTGGACGTGCCAATATTCACAATTCTATCTAAGTGTGGACGTGCCAATATTCACAATTCTATCTAAGTGTGGACATGCTAGTATTTACAATTCTATCTAAGTGTGGACATGCTAGTATTTACAATTCTATCTAAGTGTGGACATGCTTATATTTACAATTCTATCTAAGTGTGGACATGCTAATATTTACAATTCTATCTAAGTGTGGACATGCCAATATTCACAATTCCATCTAGATGTGACTCAGGCTAATATTCACAATTCTATCTAAGTGCGGACATGCTAATATTATGGCACTCTATGTTATTGGGAGGTAAGATAGAGTGGCAGTGGTTTTCTGGAGTAGAGTAATTGCTCTACTCCCCACCCATGCCACACTCACAGTTTTTGTTGGTGTCTGTTGACTGCTGGCTTCACTGGCTTCCCCTGTGGACACCTGTAGACACATCTTGGAGCCGCCAATGTAGGAGCCGCCCTTGGCCTTGGGGTCCTTAGCCGCAGGGGCTGCCGGGCAGAGGTCTGCCCTGGGATGGGTGGTGATATGGGGGGAGTAATCCCACACTGCATTCCGCAAAGCCATCAAAACTAACCTCTTTGTCTGAACTCTCAAAACCTACCTGCAACGCACTGTAACCTGTAACTACCCAAATGTTTTCAAGTATTTTTTTCTAGGGCGGCTTCAATGTAACCCTCAAGTAAGCACGCTTAACCACTGTTCCAGCGCCTCGATGTCTGCGGGCTGTTTGTGCGCTTTACAAATTCAAATAAATAAATAAAAAAAGTGTGCAGGGGAGGTTTGGGAGGCGGAATTGGGCTGGGGGAGGAGGGGCATACTGGAGCATAGCGGACGCGAAAAATGCCATTTAAACACTTTTTTAAAAATTGTTTGGGAGGCCTCTGGGGCAGGGCTCTGTGGGTGACTCACCTAGGCCAGCTTCCTTGGTAGAGGGAAGGTGGGCCGGGGGTACGAGGCAGCATGCAGGGCCTGGGGGGCAGAGGAGGGCAAGGCCCACGATTTTAAGGGGCTGATGGGGGCTCCAGGGGCTCACCTGTTCACTTGGGGACGTCAGGTTTTAAAAAGGCGTAATCCCCAGTGCCGTGGGCATGATCCTCGGTGCCTGCTGCAGGCCAGCCAATCACGGGTGGCGGGAGGCGGGTTTACGGAAGGAACCTATCGGGAAGGGGCCCGGGGGTACGAGGCAGCACGTGGGGCCTGGGGGCAGAGGATGGCAAGGCCCACGATTTAAGGGGCTGAGGGGGCTCCAGGGGCTCACCTGTTCACTTGGGGATGGCGGGTTTTAAAAAGGCGTAATCCCCAGTGCCGTGGGCATTGTCATCGGTGCTTGCTGCAGACCAGCCAATCACGGGTGGCGGGAGGCGGGTTCAGGGAAGGAACCTATCGGGAAGGGGGCCAGGAGTACGAGGCAGCATGCAGGGCCTGGGGGCAGAGGAGGGCAAGGCCCACGATTTTAAGGGGCTGAGGGGGCTCCAGGGGCTCACCTGTTTACTTGGGGACGCTAGGTTTTAAAAAGGCATAATCCCCAGTGCCGTGGGCATGGTCCTCAATGCCTGCTGCAGGCCAGCCAATCACGGGTGGAGGAAGGCGGGTTTAGTGAAGGAACCTATCGGGAAGGGGGCCGGGTTTACAAGGCAGCACGCGGGGCCTGCGGGCAGAGGAGGGCAAGGCCCACGATTTTAAGGGGCTGAGGGGGCTCCATGCTCTGGCTTTGCAGAGCCTAAATTCATACTAGAGTTCGCACTGAAGCAAAATGTCAATGTGTCTGGACAAATAAGCCACCATACACTGCAAAAGTGCATCCCAACATTACTTGGTGTACTAGGTTGCCAATTTTCCAAGCCTGCCTCGAAACAGTCCAACTAAATCATGAACACCAACTTCTACCCTGCTATGATGAGTCAGATGCCCCAGTGATATCACAGTGGGTTCTTTCCCACCCTCCGCCTGCGGCACCTTTCTCCTCATGTTACCACTGCTTATTTTCCTTCTGCATATTAAGGCCCGAAACCCAGTAGCAGGAGCATTACAGACGGGCCTAAACACTACAGTGTTGACTTGGCACAGTATAAACGCCTAAAACTGAAAGACTTGGGATCATCAATTCAAAGGGCACCAATGACCCACGATGGAAGGGTCTGGAGGGGGCTCCGTGACACGTCTTGAGTGCAATTTTTGAAAACGAATGGTTGAGGAGGCGATAAAAATTTAAGCCATCACCTATAAGTTTCGATTATTTCTTTTATATATTTTAAGCATCCTCAAACAGACATGAACAACATTGGTCATGTTTCAAAAAAGGTAGCATGCGCTTCTCTCCAGAAACATGGCATGATAACCTATTCTGAGATGACAGTTTGGTGCACAGGCTTTTTGCTCACTGTACCTTTCACAGATGGGAAATATCAATTTGCATATCAGTCTGTCCCGCCCACATGGGCAGTCCAGCACCGGAATGCTATGGCAATTTCTCTCTGACATGAGTACCAACAGCAACCCCATACATGTGTTTCAACCTTGTTGGGCCTCATCAGTGAGGTGAAGCTGTGCCTCTCTGAGCACAGTGAGCAAGGGGTCCACGTCTGGTTGCCGGGTGACCAACCCAAAGTTCTTTCCAAAAATACAAAAAAGGTAGCAGGCGCCCCGCTCTCGAAAGGACACGGCATGATAACCTGTTCAGTGGTTTGTAACGACTTTGAGAGTTTGCAGCCATCTGCTTTTTGGAGTATTTCTATGGTGAACAGGAAAGGAATGGCCAAAATGTAAGTTACGTTCTGTCCCTCCTCTCCACCATACAAACACTTGAAAATGAGGCATCACATTAGGAACATGCGTAAATGCATTGTTCTTATGTTCCACTTCATTGAACATGAGCCACACAATGTCAAAAAATATATGTTATTAAGTTGCAAAAGGGATTAATGTGATGTAGCCAATCTCTCAGACCCAAAAGGTACCTGTGGGGTAGTTATCAGGCAATATTAGCTTTGCATTGTCTTGTCGGTTGAACGACAGCTGCTGTTCACTGGGTCGATTTTTCTCAACATGCATGAGGTGGTTTAGTCCAGTGACATGCACATGCTGAAACCCGATTATACTGAAGAAGGCACAAGTTCAAAGCTATGCTCAAGTGATGTGGAACATGAGTGTCACCAAGTTCGGTACGACGATCAAGGTTCAGCGGCAGTCAGACTGATAATGGGATGCACAGGTGAGGCATTTTGCTGCAGGGCTCAAAGACTGTACTTCAGAGAGAACACCAGGGTTGGTTGAATTTTCGACTAGATTGGCAAAGAAGAGGCTGGTGGTTCAAATGGCGGTTTGTGCAATGCAGGTACAGTGATGCTTCTTTGTTCGGGCCGATGCAACAACACACATTAGCTAGCTCAGTGCAGCAGAAAACTTGCTTGAACATACAGAATTGCTATTCAATGGTCTATGCATGCCAAAGGCAGCTCTTGGGCATCTAGTTGGTTTGAACGGTGTCCGAAACACTCTCCTAACACCACTATCATTGTTTCATAGCTGTCTTGGTTCTCAGGAGCTGTGAGTCCCACCTTTTGTCAGGCTCCCAAATACAGGGGAAGCTGGCACACACCAGAAGGAATGCTTCAGAATAGTGATGTCCTGGACACCAGTGTGATTGGCAGAGAGACACATCTTGCTCCACCAGCAGGTCACCTTCAATGTTCCCTGGGAGCTCCTTCGAGGTCAGAGTGTCAATCTGCTTTAGACTGTCTGTATTATCCTCACAACTGTAGGATTGTGGAAATGATTGCTCTCCCAAAAGGGTCAAAATTAAATATTGTTCAAGGCTATGATGATTCAAAGGATTGGCAGACCACTTCTATTAAAGTCTACAGGTGATTGGAGAAAAGCAAGCCTAATGTCAGTGTCCACTTCCTGTTCTTGGAACAAGTGCATTTTGCCAATTCACATCAAACCCAAAGTATGTTGTGTTAAAGTGAGTGGAGGGGACAAGAAGGAATAGAGGCAAAGGGAGAAGACAAGATGGCAGAAACTTCCTCCAGCTGGTATGTGCTCACTCTGCGTACACTAACCCTGCCCCACCCCCTGTTAATAGCACCAAAGTCCATTTTGGTCTGCAGAACCCTGGTGTAAGGGTATTCCTTTTGTGAAAGGTGTGATCTTTAATTCCTTTTCCCAGGATAGCTTCTTGTGGAGTGGTTGTCTCACTGGAGAGGGTGTTACCTTCCCTTACAAAGGATACAAGCGAGTCAATGCCAATGGATACAGATGTACACTATGCGTTTGGCAGGGAGCTTATGAAAGGAGGACCTGGATGACATGTCACTCTTTCTGAAAGGGAATTAACATCATCGTTGTATTAGTTATTACAAATCAACAAATCCATCCAGACGGCCTCTCATAGGCTAGGAGCCTGCGCAGTACCAGGTGTTCCAGCAGTGTGTTTTGGTCTATTTGGGAGGAGGTCTTGTTCTCCAGGAGCTCTGTGCATTTGGACGTGTGATATTCATTCTCAAACAATGTCTTCGGCGGAGTCCTGTTTCCGTTTCTAGCAATTGACATCAAACAACTATAAACACACTGCACATGCGCGGTGTTCCAGCAGTGTGTTTTGGTGTTTGGGGGTTTGCGGAGCAGCGGCAGTGTGGGGACGCTATTGCAGTAATGATTTGGATGGTAAGTATCACATCATTAAGTTGTGTTGGGCCTGCCGGGGAAGTTCCTTTGGAGGATTTTGATATGATGCATGTGTAATGGTTTGCAAGTGCTGATTTGCTGTTTCCTGGACTGTGATACCAACAAAGTTAACCTTGGCTGAGCGGCCTGGATCTGTGACTAATGGGGAACTTCTCAGGCTAAACTGATGCACGCCCAATTGGAATTATAATATTTGATGTCCTCGGATTAGTACACAAGCTTCACAGATTTTGTCTAAATTTTAGAGATTGACTGAGGTGCATTTCAAACTGTTGAATCCACTGCTGTTGAGTTCTCTGAGCCCCAAGCTTTGCAAATTTGATGCACAGTATTTTTTGTTAAGGGTTCAAAGGAATCCTGGTGCCTGTGTAGTGCCTGATATCTCGAAACCAAGTGGATGCAGAATAACACGGTGCTGCAGTAGTTGCACCGTGTTACCTAAGGGGAATATAGGCCAGAGAGCCTCCGACCCCAATTATAAAACAGCCTAAGGGGTCTGTGAATATAACAGGCACTGGTATTTGAGGTGCGTGGCGAATTTGGGGTGGCTGCGGGCGTTGGAGCCTTTGAGCCTCAAGTTAACCTAGCACCAATAGCGCACTGCCTAAAAGTGGTATTGTATGTTCTAGGTGTCATATGAGTTTTGGATGACTGTGGGCCTTAGTGACTTTGAGCCCCAGGTTCAAACTCGAACTTAGTGTCTGCACAAGAAATAAACTTCTCGCTTTTTAGGAGTAAAGCACCAGTGTGGTGACTGCGGGCGGTGAGCCTTGGAACCTCTGGTGTACTTGGGTACAAGTGCTGCTACATAAGGTTTACGTTCTTTCCTCATTTCCTATTGCTCTTTGAAGAAGGAAGAAATGAGCTGGAGTGAGGATATGGTGGGCAGGAAGGCTATGCGACCATAACCAATCTGAAAATCGATTTTGTATGTTAGTATAAGACCGACTGGTCTGGTGTAATTGTGTTGGCATTGAGGTGACTCCAGGCACAGGCAGCCTTTGAGCCCCTAGCCAAATCAAGGTACGACAAGTGAACACAAACACGTATTGGTACCACAGCAGCGAGGAAAAGTGTGGAAATTGATGATTTAAGAATTGAGGACATTTTGTTACAAAAAATACAGCTGTGTTGTATCTTCTGATATTTCAATTTGGGTAAAATTGATTGTGATTCAGGTGCGCTGACAGATATCAAAATGGAAACGAGCCTGAGAAATGGAAAACGCTTGACAGCATTGGTGGTAAAAAAGAAAGTGTTCCCTAAACTGCAATTTGGAGATGAAATAGTAGCGGTTGACATGAACTCTGGAAATGTCACAGAGCCCTTGCTAAGAGAGCTTTCTTTTACAATACCTTTGATAATGCCTTTTTTATTAAAACTGGCATACAATGCTTCAGTAACACATATTGAAGAACAAAACTCATTTACTATGCAACAACAAATATCCCAATCTGTAAAGAGTGACATAAAGGTGCTGTATCTATGGGAATTGAATGGCATTCATGATATTGGGGATGAGACAACGCAATCTTGTGAGGCCCGACAAGACAAGATGCCTTATGAAGTTGAGCATATAGGAAATGATGATATCGCAGATGTTTCTATGTTACCACCAGTGATTATGGAGGAACTGGATAGACGTGTGTGCTTGTCTTCAGGCCCACCTACTCCAGTCTCCACACCCCGAAGACAAAGTGATTTTGTACTCTTGCACAGTAACAAGAAAGGTGACTTGTGTGGCAACCCAATATCTTCTGTTAAGTTCCCCCTGGGGATAGTGGCCTTATCAAATGGGGTTGCTCACTCACCACCATCGCATGATGGGAAAAAAGAATGGTCACATAACGCATATGAAGAGTTTGATCTTCCAGTGACGGCTAATAACGGCAATGCAGACATGACTTCACAAAACTCTGCAAGGGAGATCAACACTCACAACCTCACCGACAAAACAATGCTTGATTTGAATGAGCAAAACTGCCATACCTTTCCTGTATTAATGCAGATTCTTAACCTTTTCGATAAAGGGCACAAATTCATGCACTTTGCTATAAGGGAAATGAAAGGGTCTTTGGGGGAGATGTTGGGTAAGTTAAACAAGCTAGAGGGTTTTATGTTAGCACATCAGGTTTTGGTAAATTCCCATCCTAACCAAAGAGATAATATGTGTACTAGATGTATAAATATCCCTTGGACTTCCAACCACCATGTCTTGATGACAACACAAGCAACACAGACCATTAAAATAGAGTACAAAGCAGAGATCCCCTACACTGAGCAGGAAGTAGTGCTGGAAAAAAATAGATATACATATAATCCATCACAGGAAGAGATTGACAAAAATTGACTTAATTAAAGTAGCGAAGTCCCATCGTGATATACTTCTGGTACTCGAAAACATATTTATAAAAGATATGGTGGGAAATAGAGATGTTAGTGGTACAACTCAAGATGTGTTAACAAATGAGGTGCCGGTGGTGTGCAACACAGCAACACCTGACAGTCCATCAGTACTTACTGAATTTTTGGATCAACAAGAAGGAGTAAAGAAGGAGGAGGTGATTACTAACAGTGGGGAAAACAAGATAGAGAGTAACCATGAATGGACATTTTTTATGTCCAGAAAAGCTAAAAAAACTCCAGTTAAGAGCAAAAAAATGTGAGAAGAAAATAATGAATCGAAAAGCTAGCACATCCCCAACCAAAACAGCAAACAAGAAAGAGCATCAAAGTGAAGAAAAAGCATGCAAATACTAAAAGTAAGAATGGTAAAGTGGTAGTGACGGATTTGGTACAGGAAAATGGACTCGATCTTAATCAGCTAGATGCTGAATCTAAGGCCCATCTTGAAATGGATACACATGAACATCATATTGAATCCGATAATATTCAACAAGAGCATGCGAATCCATCATCCAACCTGCACTCACCCCATAACGTGCATATCCGTAGCTCTTAAAGGTGGCTCGTGTGCTAGTAACTCAAGCAGCACCAAGAGTCAAGGAAGCAATATGAAGCAGTCTAATTTGGCTGGGTTCTAGCAGGTAACCAAAAATGAAAAACCTTTAAAAGAGACAGCTGCAATGGAGATCATGCACAAACGAAAACCTTGTTAGGACCCCAAAAACAATCAGAAGTAAAAACACCATACATATGCTTGATGCACAGTAATCCTAGCAACGAAAATGCTGTAGTTACTGATACACAGAATGTTAATCAAACAGATATGCAGGCCTGAGTGTAAATGTTGGGAATCTTGGTCCCTCAAAGGCATGTCAAAACCACACTCAACAAGATGGTACTGCTGTTGACACAAATGCAAAAGGTGACCAATCATGTTTAAAAGATATCAATGGAGTAAATGGAAATCAGCAGCATTCTGACGATGTAAACATTAAGTCACGCAAGGATATTCCAAAGGAAATGCAAATGATTATTGGGTGGAGTACTGACGCATTAATGCATGGTAACGATGGAATTAACTGCACTTATCTCCTGAACATGTTCCAAAAAAAAACAACTTTATGGAATTTAAACACACATGACATTGAATGGATAAAATGATTGCTTTCCACTAACAATAGGATGTTATGCAGGGTACAATCCCCCCTGATCTCCAAAATGTTGTACGACCAAAGCAACAATTTTAATGTGTTGGGGTATGAACTGTATTTCTTTGAAGATATGAGTGAATCTGCAAGTTTCATTGAATTCCAACCCCAGCAGATGATAAGTAGTTCAACCCCAGGGACACAACTGGGTTCAGATGTAGCTATGACCCAAAATTTGTTAACGCAGCTAACCTCGTGGTTAATGCCATAAAGGGGCTTGCAGGCCTGGAATCATTATTGAAAGACATAGGGCCTCATTCCGAGTTTGGAGGTAGCCATGGCACTATTTGCGCCATGGTTGCCTCCCAAACCGGTCCGACTCCGACATGGTTCAATGGGGACTTACCGGTCTGACCTTTGTGGGACTGGTAAGTCCCCATTGAAAAAGCCATTCCCCATTCCCGTAATTTGCGGTACCGTTATTAGCTCTAAAGTCCCTTAACGGGCTTGTCCTTAACGCCAAGATACCAGACGTATCCTTTTTCCAATTGTTCACCCTGTTCTGCTGTTTTACATAGGATCTCTTTGCAGAGTTAAAAAAATTGCCCGAATGAGTGTCCTCGCAGAACTATTGAGTTGCCTCAATAAACGTGCCGGCAGTAACAACAGACGATGGCTTGGAAAATCAAGGAAATATGAATAGCACATGTAGTGATGTACTTTCAAAACACTGACAATATGCTAGGGCCATATTGTCCTCCTTTGTGTGTCTTAGTAAACCAGAATAAACACTGAAGACTTGATCCACAACACAAACATTAGACACTGGTAAGAAGTAAGATGCAAGTAAAAAGGAAGAGGCACAGTAACTTGGAGCCCCTGCGAACTGGAGTTCCCAGACCTTTAAGATGAGGTAGAAATACCCTTGAGATGGATGGGGATGCAGAAATGAATCAAACATCAATAATAGAAACTGCTGCGGTAGTTGGCAAAAGGATAACTGTTTTAATATCAATTATCTAAAACAGGGAGTGCAACGGACATCAATGGACGTCTCAGTGCAAAATCTCTCAATGCACCTTAGAAAAAAGCTTATTTATATAACAGAAAATCATCATAGGTGACGTTACCCTATGTATTGCTAACGTCATCCTACGTGGCAAACTACAAAAACCTAGTGGCAAATGTGATAGGGTCTAACAATATCATCTAAGTATTTAATCCATACTTATCTAGGGCAGTGGAATAATGTGATTCTCTTCTTAATATCAGGTGGGGCAACTAAGCCCTCCCCTCAAATAGGTCACTATGAACGCCACTAAATACAGAACGTTCTATTGGCTAAATAATTATTGAACCGTTGATCGTGCAGTCCTCTATCATTGGTTGGCTTCTAACCTCCGTCAGTACCTTCCCACCTACGTATAGCAGCACGCAGGCTGGGCGTCTAGGTGCTGGTGAGCTCCTTTTAACCATAGCTTCCCACCAATTAATATATCCATCCATCATCACCTAAGTGGTCTGCTGTCAATTAGGACTTTGGACTTGTCCTTGGGAGTGTTATTTGCTCTGGGAAATTTGGTGAAGTGAAGGCACGCTCTGCCTTCGTGCGTATGTGTGACCATCATGATCGTCCAATTTCTTCTCTCCACGTGACTATAAACCACAAAATCGATCTTCTAGTGTATTAAAATACTATTTTCTAATAGACCTCTGACGTCTTCTTGTTTTTGTCCATGCCTTCTGAATAGGTGCTCCATTCTTTCACACAATTTGTATCCAATGTCAGCTCACCCCAGCCTGATATGGCCCTGGCTTCTTGGCTCATCCAGCCTCGCCTTTCTGAGATTCGCCTGTAATTCACTTGTTTTTCTAACTGCGACATACTGGAAAAACGGCCTTACTTCTTTTGCTCAGCTCTGCTTTTGTACATAGTGGAAACATCCATTCTTTACTGACTCATATATACATATGTATATATTAGCACATTCCATAATCTATTGACTATAAAGCTAGCCTCAGGAAAACTTTGTCTGCTTGCGTTTCTTTGCATACGTACACGTGTAAAACAGCTCAACATTTTCATCTATCTCGTTGCATGAGCTTCTTCATCTTCATCGCAAAATGTCACTTATCTCTGATACTTTTTTGATGCCTTATAGAATTTCCTGCATTCTCTCGTCTCTGCATCTCTTCTATGCAAGTCAGTCTTGCTTTGTGTGACATCACCATTCACCTTCGCCATTCATTTGTCGTGTTTCTTTTGGAATTTCATTCAAATGACCATCGTACTGTCTCATATGTAGATATGGCTTTCTCAATGGGAACCTTGCATCCCAGATTCTCCAAGGTATCAGTATTTTCACTCGCTCTGCACGTGTCTCACACTCTGGATCCCAATATATAGGCACTATGGGGGAGATGGTTAAGGTGTGGGTACTTGACTCATTCTCTACACTCCCCCCTCTGGGCAATTTATCAACCACTCTCCCATCATTCTTCACTTCTAGACATCCTTGTCTAAAGAAATGCTTCTTAGGGATCCATTTCTTTATGACTCCCTTCAGGCATTCAGCTGATTTCACATGCTCAGCCTTGGACCAAGTCATAAGTATGCACTGTCCACTTGGACTGCAATATATCCATCTATCCACATACATCTTATGGATCTTTGGATACAGGAATTTTATTCTCTCAGATGCATGGATACTAGCCTTCACAAAGTCTCTAATTTCTTCATCTGTCAGATCTCTGGCTTTCCATCCTGATTCAACATTGATCATGATTTTCATCCCAATAGCTTTCTTTGCTGTCTTCTTGCACTTTGTGATTATTATCTTGATCACACAGAATCTCAGCAACACTAACACGATCAGGGCTCCAAGGAATTTGAACATGTCTGCCATCCATTGTGGAACCCAATAAAAGAGCGATCCAATCCAGCTGTCATCAGCAATGTCTTCTTCGTCTATCATCTGGATTTTTAGTTTTGTTAGCATCTCTATAGCCTCCATCAAAGTTCCATTTTCGCCATCGTGAGAAGGTTAAAATGTGCAACATGATTCTTCAATTTTTGCACAAACACCTCCATCCATAGCTGTGTCCACGACCAAGACGTATCTGTTCTGAAGAGTCATCAGGCGTATGGCTCTCATCTCTTCTCTGATAGCATTGAATCCCTTTATGGTTGTGTTGATCGTCTGCAGCAAGTCCCATCTGGTAATCTGCAGCTATTTGGTATTTGCTCCAACCTGGATCCTTGCATGAAGATCAACGTGAAAGCTGACAAAGTCTGGCTGAACAGTCTATGTTCAACGGGATGGAGTCAAAAGCTTCTATTGACTTGGCAGAGAAATAGTTCTCCCTTTTCATTCGGTTTATCAGCTCCACAGATCGCTTCTTCCTCAGGTGAGCATCTGCTTTCGGGAAGCTGTCAATATTTAAGTCACTTTTCGGAATCAACAACGCAGGAACATGAACATTCACCAGTAGCATATTCCTCTCCAGTCTACAGGTAGTCTCATATAAGCTCTTGCTCCACAGCATAGCATAGCATAGCTTCATTCCTCAAAGACAGGCACCAAATAACGACACTCTCCAACTTTACCTCCCAAGCCCGACCTGTCGACACAGGAGTCCCACAAGGAGCATGTCTATCCGCTCTCCTGTTCAATCTCTACCTGATCACCGTCCCACCAATAATTTGTTCACACAACATCCTGTGTTACAATTACGCTGACGACACTCAACTAATTCTAAAATTCTTGAATGCGAAACCCAACTTCCGACCTGACCTGGCATCCTGCCTCCATAACATAGAACGCTGGATGACCCAAAGCCACCTCTTGTTAAACCCCTCCAAAACAGAAATCATGGTTTGCGGCAACTCCAATCTTCTTCCGTACCCACTACCCTGGCCACCCGCCATGGGCAACTCACCAACACCATCCATCACAGTGAAAAATCTTGGATGCACCCTGGACTCTGACCTAACACTCTCGCGCCAAGTCAACAATGTCTCAAAATCCTGCCACTACCACCTCAAAAATCTTAGGCACATCTTTCCATATCTCTCATTTCCCAACAGTGTTTCCGCGGTCCAATCAATCGTCATATCAAGACTGGACTACGGAAACCCCCTTTACCTCGAAGTCTGCCTACCAACTGAATAAACTCCAAAGAGCACAAAACGCGGCGGCCAAAGTGCTACTTGCGCTCGGACCAAGAGACCACGTATCCCCAGCCCTCAAGACACTGCACTGGCTTCCAGTAGCCCGTAGGGTGGCTTTCAAAACCTTATGCCTCACCCATCGAGCACTACATAAAACTGGACCGCAATATCTTCAAGAAAAGCTAATACCTTATCACCCCACTCGCACCCTTAGATCAAGCTCAGCCGGCCTCCTAGTAATTCCTAAGACAAACTCAGTCAGGTTAGGTGGAGCATCATTCTCAGCCCTGGCACCAACCCTGTGGAACTCGTTCCAACCCCACATCTGCCTAACTGAGGACTTAACGGCCTTCCGCAAACTACTGAAAACCTGGCTCTTTCCCTAAAACCAACCGGTTCCAAACTAGCATCAACAATCATCACAATAACACCGACCCAGCAAACCACCTAAAGCAAAAAAAAAAAAAAAAAAAACGGTTCCAAACTAGCATCAACAATCATCACAATAATACCGACTCAGCAAACCACCTAAAGCAAATAACAAAAAAAAAAGAGTTTACAGCTAAACTAACCAGATTGTAACCTACAATGACAAACAGAACTAAAACGAGTAATGTAGAGCTAAACAGTGAAGTGGATAATAGGAATAAATCACTGGGAATGTAGAGAGCGTGGAGAGCGGATGAGCGCGGAGAGCGGATGAGCGTGGAGACCGGGTGAGCGTGGAGAGCGGATGAGCGTGGACAGCGGATGAGCATAGAGAGCGGATGAGTGTAGAGAGCGGATGAGTGTGGAGGGCGTGAGCAGATGAGTGGGGGGAGCGAATGAGTAAGGATGAGTGTGGATGAGTATAGATGAGTGTGGAAGATGAATGCTGCTGGTGGATGAGTGTGGAGGACGGTTGAGCGTGGAGAGCAGAGGAATATGAAGAACAAATGATTGTGGAGGACGGAAGAGTGTGGAGAGCAGTTGAATGTAGAGAGCAGTTGAGTGTGGAGAGCGGTTGTGTGTAGAGAGCGGAGGAACATGGAGAGCGGAAGAGCGGAGGAGCGGCTGAGCGGAAGAGCGTGAAGGAGCGTTGAGAGTGAAGGAGCGTGGAGAGCGGAAGCACGTGGAGAGCGGAGAAGCATGGGAGCGACTGAGTATGGAGAACGGATGAGTGTAGAGAGCGGATGAGTGTAGAGAGCGGATTAGCGTAGAGAACGGATGAGTGTAAAGAGCGGATGAGTGTAGAAAGTGGATGAGTGTAGAAAGTGGATGAGTATGGAGAGCGGATGAGTGTCGAGAGCGGATGAGTGTCGAGAGTGGATGAATGAGGAGGGCGGATGAGTGCGGAGGGTGAGAGGGCTGAGTGGGGAGACCGAATGAGTATAGATGAGTGAGGATGAGTGTGGAGGATGAACGCTGTTGGCGGATGAATGTGGAGGGCGGATGAGTGTGGAGGTCGGTTGAGAGTAAAGAGCAGACGAATATTAAGAGCAAATGAATGTGGAAGACGGATGAATGTGGAGAGCACATGAGTGTAGAGAGCGGTTGAGTGTAGAGAGGGGAGGAGCGTGGAGAGCGGAAGAGCGTGCAGAGCAGAGGACCGTGGAGAGCAGAGGATCATGGAGAGCGGAGGAGCGTGGAGAGCAGAGGATCGTGGAGAGTGGAGGAGCGTGGAGAGCAGCGGAGCATGGAGAGTGGAGGAGCGTGGGGAGCAACTGAGTGTGGGGAGTGGCTGAGTGTGGGGAGCGGCTGAGTGTGGGGAGCGGCTGAGTGTAGGGAGCGGGTGAGAGCGGCTGAGTGCGGAGAGCGGCTGAGTGTGGAGAGCGGCTGAGTGAGGAGAGCGGCTGAGTGAGGAGAGCGGCTGAGTGAGGAGAGCGGCTGCATGTGGAGAGCAGCTGAGTGTGGAGAGCGGCTGAGTGTGTGGAGAGCAGCCAAGTGTGTGGAGAGCGGCCAAGTGTGTGGAGAGCGAACGAGTGTGTGGAGAGTGAAGCGGCCAAGTGTGTGGAGAGCGAACGAGTGTGTGGAGAGCGAACGAGTGTGTGGAGAGCGAACGAGTGGGTGGAGAGCGAACAAGTGGGTGGAGAGCGAATGAGTATGTGGAGCGAACGAGTGTGTGGAGCGAACAAGTGTGTGGAGCGAACGAGTGTACACAGAACGGATGAGTACATAGAGCGGACGAGTGTACGCGGACGAGTATGTGGAGCGGATGAGTGTGGAGCTGATGAGTGGCAGATGAGTCTGTGGAGTGGATGAGTGCAGAGCTGATGAGTGGCAGATGAGTCTGTGGAGCGTATGAACGCACGGAACAAATGAGTGTATGGACTGGATGGCTATAAAGAGCGCATGACTATGCTAAACGGATGAGTATGCTGTATGGATGAGCACGTTGATTAGATGAACAGTGCATAGAGCAGATGAGAAACAAAACACATAGAACAGACCTGACCGCTCAGAAATGCGTGACGTGCATATTTTGCGTTGGAATGTAAGGAACTTTTGAAAGAGCGTACTTCATATCACACCCCACGCTTACTCTCTCCTTACACCATCATTCAACTAGAACACAGAGATACTATGACACCATTCGGTATAACTGTTCTCATATCAACATCTGCCGCTCAACCCCCCATCACTCTAAATAAACATGGCTGGTTTCACACCCCCAGCCAGGCGTTTCTCCTCAGGCCTAACGCTGCCACACTAGGTCTGGATAACTCCGGCCAGACCAAACACATACTCCTGATCTCTCAACCACCACATCTACCGCTAAGAATCAGCTACCACATGAATCCTGCACCAGCTGCACACATACCTGGTGCCCACACGCACCTTTGGACTCTCTCTAACCTCTCCACTGACCCGAACTTCGGTTCCCAAGGGCGTTCAACCTACCAGCGCCTTCAGACCATACCAATGGTATAAAAGGTGCTATATAAATGCAAAATAACAATAACAATAACAACAATACCAGTCCCAATACTGATCCATGATCACTGCTGTTCCAAGTTTCATTCCCGGTACATCAAAGATACAACAACAGTTCTTATTCTCTCGAACTTTTCTTTTGCCATTGTTTCTGAAGCAAATCTTTGAACTTTACAAAGGCACTATCTGCAATGGTCCTCATTTGTCTTCGACCCAGGTCAGTAGTTTAGCAAGACTTGGCCATAATGGTTTTCATCCATTCTGTATGATGTCAATGGTTGGCTTGTAACAACCAATGACTACACAGGCTCTGCAGATAACTACTCCTTCTTCCCAGCCATCTGGTGATGGCACGGATCCCCAAATCTACATCTGGCCTCTATTCTTCCATCTACGAATTTCTTCTGTAGATTCTCCTGTAACCTCGAGTTTTCTGTTTGCTTCTCGTCTAATCTCAGCTCCTTTCACTCCAGGCTTTTCATATCTGATCACAAGATTCTTAGTCTGTGCTTTATTTCTTGTCTTTGTGTCTTGTACATAGTCATCATCATCTGGATCTGTCCATTCAGTTGCCCAATTGAGATATGTATCTCGGCCCATGAAATGGCATCTTGTTCTGCAGAGTGCTATGTGTGACAGACAATGTGCTGTCTGAACGTCTATTAAAATAGCTATGAAGATCTTAGATTTCCCCATGCTATAAGGCAGGAGTGCACACACAAAGCATTCCTCCTTCGAGGTCCTCCTTCCCACTTCCTTTATATGCTAATACCAAATGCTATTCCCCAAATGCGCTGTACTGTCCAGGTAATCATTTAGCTCATGATCATCCTCCCTGGCATTTCTCTTGGGTCTCTTCTTTTACTTCCGAGCTTCTTTAGCCATCTCATGAAGTATGTCAGTGTGATTTCTTCTTACTGGACCAATTATAGAGACACTCATCAGTGGACTGGGTGTACTTACGTGTGCTACCTGTGTAGAAGAAAGTTCTAGAAGTTTTGACCTATCCAGTTGTCTTTTTCTAACAGCAGCAAATGATGGCTGATGGCCATAGAGACTGTACTATAACTTCCATGTATGACCTCCCTCCAAAAGGTAACCTTTGTTCATTTATCATATGGAGTGCATGGGACGGTTGGAGTGTATGGGATGGTGGGAGTGCATGGGACGGTGGGAGTGCATGGGACAGTGGGAGTGCATAGAATGGTTGGAGTGCATGGAACATCTGGAGTAGTCACCATGGATGGCGCTGACTCAACGGATGGAGTTTAACAGATGAAGCCAACTGAACAGACTGTCTGAATAAAAAAGACAGAATAAACGATTCAGATGTGCGCGCAATCTCAAGCATCTACTGAAAACCACCAGATCACATCACCACGCTTACTGTCTCCTATGCGCCACCACTCAACTAGAACACAGTGGTACTATGACACGTTTGGTATAGCTGTTCTCATACCAACACCTGCCTCATACTCCACATCATCCTAACTAAACACAGCTGGCTGCACACTCGCCAGCCTAGGCGTTCTCTTCAGGCCTAACACAGCCACAATCAGTCTGGTATCACCCTGCCAGAACAATCACATTCTCCTGATCCCCCAACCACCACACCTACCGCTATGAAGCAGCTATCATACGAGTGCCATACCTGCTGCACACATATCCAGTGCCCACATGCACCTTATGACTCACTCTCTCTCTCTCTCTCTCTCTCTCTCTCTCTCTCCCCCTCTCTCTCTCTCTCTCTCTCTACTGACTTGAACTACGGTTCCCGAAGGCGTTCAACCTACCAGCGCCTTGAGATCATACCAATGGTACATAAGGGGCTATATAAATGCAAAGTAACATAACATAACATAACATAGGAACAGGTGCTCTCGTGTGTATTTCTAAGGTAGGAACAATCACATATGGTTTCAACTGCGTAGTATATGCCACGTCTGTACCCTTCTCTTGCACAGGAGGATACACAGGAATCTTTACTTTATGTGTCTCCACAAAATATGCTGTTCGTACTGTAAGTGACAGTAATGCTATTATGAACACAATGCAAGTGTAGATGACACAGAGGTAGGACCACTTGCAGTAAGAACTTTTTAAATATCGTGGACGTCTCTCGTGATCTGCCATGATGAAGTTGCTACTGATGCTGCCCATCTTTACTTTTAAGGAAGGAAAAAATAATCTTTAATGGGGCAACATCATGCACTATCTCTGGAATCTGCTGAGTCCGCTCAAAAAAGTTCCTCAATCAGCTTCAGCTGGCTGATTTATTCAATGATGAACACAAATTCCCAATGGATGCACAAAGTGGCCTCTCACCAGATGACATGATGATTTTATTTCAGAAAGAAGTAAAAGATCTCAATCAACAGGCTATTCGATTTTCTTCCTTGAAAGTCTCATTCAGTTCTCAGTGTCCTCTCGGAGTATCCATTCACTTGGATAATGATGTCTCTCAATATTGGATTGAGTGCTACATTGTTTCTTGGGTCTCTCAGGAAAGTTTGGACATCCATTGTCTCCCAATAAGATGTGGACATTGCTCTATCTGGTAATAGAATACCAAACTGACAAGTCTATGTGCATTATCCAGTGGCAGGGGCATCTGTGTTCCCCATCAGGGGCGTTCCTAGGTCTGTCAAAGATCCGGGCTACACTAATGTCCGGACCGTTGGGAGTCGGGGCTACCTAGCCTTTTGGTTGTAGCCCCTGAGATTCTATCTGGGGCTACAGCCAAACGACCCGGGGCTATAGCCCCCTTAGCCCCCCCTAGCAACGCCTCTGTTCCCCACACTGAACTCAGGAAGTTGAAGAATCTGCTCAATGATAGCTGCAGGCAATCTTCTCACAATTGGACCATTTTTAGGATCTTGCAGAAAAAGATGAATGTCAGTAGTTCTCCGCACCAGTGCAGGATAAGTGTGCAAGAGGAACACGAAAACAGCAAGAATAATCTGTGAAACGTTGTCATTGGGCACCACCATTGATAGCTCCGAACAGATAGTAAGAAAGAAATCAGGGTAAGGCTCCCTTTTCCAGTCATCAAACAGAAACTCCAAGTCTGACATACTCTCCTTTACAATCAATACTTAGCATGTCTTAGTCCAATGCCAACAAACTCCTGTGGGTCAAAAACAGCTATCTTCCACTATCTCCTTTTTTAGTAACTGAAAAGAGTGTCCCAGAATAAGCTGCACTCCAATTAACTCTTTGTCTTTATTCAGCAGCTTCTGCATCCTTCGTCCTCATTAAAGATCTAGTCTGCACATGCTGTGGTTCTTCCCCGATGCTTGCTTCCGATGGATATGGGTGTGCCTAAGATTCTTCAGTATAGATCTATACATCACTAAAGACTATCCAAGTGCATTTGCCTCGCACCTTAACTGGAGATGGTGTAGTGTAGTGTCTTTTACCAAGAAGGTGCCACCTTCTAACAAAGTTTTCAAATTCTGACCGTATCTCCGGGAAAAAATTTGGAAATAAAAAGCTGATCTTCTCCGGTTGTTGTAGCATCTCCTTCTGTGTTCTGTGCTGCCCCAAACCCCTGTCCTTTGGTCTGATCTGAAATGACAGAGACACTTGAAGTCATACACATAGGGTAATCACGTAGCTCCTTTCCTAACAATTCTACTCTTGGCTAGGCATCACTTCCAATACTAGATGGAGGTGTGAGAGGCATCCTCAATTGCCTCCTTATCATTCTTTTATAAAAACAAAATGGTGTTCTGAATCTGGCTGATTTCTTAACGTACACAATGCCAGTGATAGGCAATGCACCATTTTTTTCTTCAGGGTCACTTTCAATTCCTCTACTCTCTCTTTAGGCAAGCTGTCGGGTCCTTTCAAAGACGTTGTCCGCATGCTGGTGATATGTCAATGTAAACTTGTGCTTTCAGAAGCGGGAGCTAAAGTGTACTTGCAGAAGGCCCAATGGTGCAAAAAGAAAGTACATTTCTTAGGCCATGAAGTGACTGAACGTGGTTTGAATCCACAAACGAAAAAGGTTGAAGCAACACAGAAATTGAAAAATCCTACTAACCTGAAGGGCTTCAATGGTTTACTAGGGATGACGGGATATAACAGGAAATGTTTGAAAATTATGCCGAGATCACTCAACCATTAACTAAATTACTGAAGCAGAATACACCCTGGAAATGAGGAAAAAGAGCAATCTGAAGCAGTGGAGAGATTGAAAGAGTGTCTCATGAAGGCGCCATGCTTGGCCTATCCCATAAAGAACCAATATTTATTTGTGGAATTAGGGTTCACTAACCAGTGTATGTCAGCTGTATTTTCGCAGAGGCATGATTTAAATCATAAAACTATCTCCTATGCGGGCAAGGCATTATCTCAGGTTTAAACTGAATTCAGTGTGCCTCATTACGACCCAGGCGGAAAGCCATGGTCCATGCCGGTAACTTACCGACTCCGCCATGGAGAAAGGGGGGAATTACCACCCCATTACAAGGTTGGCGGGGCGGTAATTCCACCTTCCTCCATGGCCCTTTCCCATTCCCATTTTTGCCCCATAGGGCTCAATGGGAATGGGGAAGGCGCTAAGTACGGTACCACAAATTGCAGTACCGTACTTAGCACCAAGGTCCCTTTGCGGGTCCCTACTTTAACGGCTGGTCTAGACCAGCCGTTCAGGTCGGGTCCCGCAAAGGGACCTTGTAGTAAGGCGCTAATGGGTTAACGTTGCCGCAGCCTTTCATGGTGCCGTTAACCCATTAGCGCCAGGGTCGTAATGAGGCCCAGTGAATGTGAAAAGGCTCTTCTGACCACTGTCTGGGTTTTGCAGCATTTCTGTCCCATTATTCAGGAAGAAAAAGTGATAATTGAAACAAATCAACAGCCTTTGCAATTTTTACAAAGTAAAAGGATTTGATCAGGTAATCTGGTACAGTCTAGGATTACTTCATGGACATTGGCATTACAGGGAGTCCCTGTGGAAGTAAGATATGGACAGAATAAAAAGAGCCCAATTGCTCAAGGGATAGCAGATCCACATGATTATGCAGCTGAATGTACCTCTGATGAAATAGAAATAGAGCCCAGTCTGAATGAATTCGAACAATCACCACACAAAGCTTTCAATGAAAATGTGTGCCTACAGTCTATGTAGATGGATTTGCCTATCGTATAGAAAATGATACTGAAAAGCAACTGGTAGCAGGGATAGGAAATGTCTGGATAAGCTGTGAAGACATTCCTAGTATAGGAGCCAGGAGAAGCCAAATAGCAGAGTTAGCTGCCATTTATAAGGCGATTGTTACTGCAGTTGAAAATAAATTCAAATAAATTATCCTAGTAACTAATTCTGATTACGCAGGAAACAGTTTCATTGAGTAATTGCCTGGCTGGAAGGCGAAGGGTATGCTCACATACAACAAAAAGCCCCTCAAACATGGGAAAATGATCCAAAATATACATAAATTAGTGTCAGAGAATGGTTTAATAATACACAGGAGGAACATTTGTGGACATTTAAAAACACCAGGAGAGGATAAGGAGGTAAATGATAAATCAGATCAATTAGCCAATATTGGAGCTATAATGGGAGAATGATTCCCCATTGAACCCCTAATTTGTGAAATACAGGTGGAGGCAGTTACACGCTCAAAATCTCCAAAAGAGGTTGGACAGCCTGTGGTACAATGGAGCTATGATACATCGGATCAAGTCCTGATTGGAGCATACAAAGAAAAGCTAGTGTTAGGTATATTTTACAGGCATTTGGTAGATCCAGAACAAAATCCTCTATCTGAAAATGATTGCAAAGGAAAGGAAGACCTCAGAGTGTTGCTAAAGAACAAAAAGAGAATTAAGCTACAGTATGGTTTGATGATTAGGGAATATTTTATTCAGAGGGCTAATGTTACACAATACGCATGACACAATAACTGCAGGACACAGTGGTTCACAAAAAACTTTAGAAATATTGAAGGACTATGCTTACTGGCCACAGATGTCCCAAGATGTGGAACTGTACACTAGGGGGTGCCTGGTATGTGCACAATTAAACCTGCTTCACCAGTGCATAGAGCTCCATTAATGAAAAGAGGTATAACCCTTCCATGGTCAGCTTTGCAAATCGACTATGTGGGACCTGTAAAAAGATCGGCCAGAGGAAATAAGTATTCGCTAACGGTGATATGTCTAATGTTGAAGTGGGTGGAGTGCATTCCTGTGCCAGACTGTAGTGCACAAACAGCAGCCACTTTATTGGTAAATCACATATTTTCAAGGTTCGGGTTACCCCAAAGGATAGAATCAGACAGGGGACGTCATTTCACTAGTGCCTTGATGAGCAAGGTGTGGCAGATATTGGGGGTAAAGAGGAAATTGTACATATCCTATAGGCCGTCTTCCTCAGGGAACATAGAGAGAAGCAATAGATCTATAGTAGAGATATTAAAAAAGTTTGTAGCTGAGGCAGGTTCCAGTTGGGATCTACGGTTACCTTTAGTATTAATGGCCATTAGGTCGACTCCTGCTAAAGCACCAGGCATCAGCCCTCATGAAATATTGACAGGAAGAAAAATGTTACTGCCACATCATTTATTGTACAGGACACACAAGCAAACACCTGTGAGTGCATCCACAGTTCACATGTGGAGGAATTGAGGAAGCACTTGCAACATGCATTTACATTTGTACAGCAGAATCTGGAGAGCGCTGCTGAAAGCGCAAAGACCTATTATGATAAAAAAGACATCTGTAAAAGAAAACTAAATAGGTGATCAGGTGTACAAATACCACTTTGAAAAGAACAGGCACAGACATTCTAAATTTCTCGTGGCATGGCAAGGGCCGTTTAAGATTGTTGATAAGATATCCTGTGTTGTGTATAAAATAATCAGGACAGAGAGTGGAATAGTGACATAGCAATTTGTTAATTTCAACCAAATTAAGCCGTGCCACCCAAAGCATGAGGTAAGAAGGCTTGAGCGTGTTCTGACTAATTGAATGTATTGAATGCAAGGAAAATAAAGCTAACAGTGCAATTAAGGTAATAATCATAAAAGCATAGTAATTTTGCATATTAGCAGACACATTGAACAGATATTGAGTCACACATATGACAATGATATGAAATCATGTGTAAGGTAACATACACAGGATTTCTCTCCATGAGTAAAGAAATATACGACCTGGTGAGCAAGCAGAAGTGTACAGAGCCACATGTAATGTTTAAATAGTGTGCATTATTTCCATGAAGAGGTGCTGAACCAAACTGAGCTATCATAATGTTGTGTAGTAAGATTTTTCTGCATGGGTCTCAAATAAGCAAAGAGATATGGCAAAGCAAAATGGAGATGTAAAATAATATAGAGGGGCATGTATTTGGTTGGGAATTATTGTGATGCAAGGTGTAAGATGTCGTCTTGTTGTTCTATAATATTTGTTTAATTGCAGGAATTCAAAGTGGCAGATCCAGGGAACCATGGTGTTTTGAGCATCCCGTTTTTTTTTTAGGCTTTGCAGTAGAAAAGGGATAGACAATTGTTTTATGCTATGTACTTAACCTGTTTCTTTTCTATTCACTTAAGATACCAATAATCTATTATCCCGGCAGGGCCGGTTCCTTGAGACGATGGACCATTGGAGGCCACGGGATTGGAGGCCACGGGATCAGAGAAGATAAAGAGCCTGAGGTGCCAAAGAAAAAAAAGGATGACCTCTGTGAAGGAGACTCCATGGATTGCCGGACCGGAGGAATTCCGCTGAGGATGCTGTTATGCCTGAAGTTGGTGTAAAGACTGATGGACAGGACACCCGGATGCATGGTCCTGAGGATTCAGGGTATCAGAAAGTGACCATAATTGATCCTCATTTTGCCAGGTTCATCTTCAGTTCCTTTTGTTTTTTTATTTGTTACTGATGGAACATATTACTGTGATGTGTTCTACATGGAGGTTGTTTATTATTTTTATTTTTATTTTTATTTTTATTTTGTGCATACACGCTGATATTACATTATATTTCGTAAAAAGAAAATGCTTGCTTCATAAAATACATACATATATGTAGAGACTATGGGCCTCATTACACGTTGTCTGGTCAAATTTAACGGCATGGCGCTATCAGCGTGTACGCCCTCGCAAGAGGCCGCTAATAGCGTCCCATTACGAGTACGCGGACACGAGCATAGCGCCATGCCGTAAATGACCGTACCGCCCTGCCATTAAATCCCCCAAAATGCCCCTTACCGGCATCGTCCAAACCGTCGATAGCGCCTCCGCCCTCCCGCCACCTGTAAATAGCGGTCACTGCTATTACCGGTCACCGTTACAAAGCGGAACCGGAAATTACGCCATTGCACAGGAAAGGGAAAGAGCACGGCGGACATCTTTAAAAACACAATCCATTGCCATCCTCTGCATCCGGAACATATATCCAGGGAACTCCGACCAGGAACCATACCGGATAGCCCGAAGATGCCGAAGGCCCTAAAAAAAACTGCAGAACGCCAGCGCAAAGAAAGATTCTCCAATGAGGAGCTTCTGATGCTGACCACCACACTTGCTGCCAATGCAGAAGTAATGTTTGTGAATGGCATGCGGAGGGAGGCCCTCCTTAAGAAAAAGGCCATCTGGGCCGAAGTTGCACGAAAAGTCAGTGCGGTGGGCACTACCGCCCGGAGTGTAAAGGACTGCCGCAAGAGGGGGGACGACCTCCGGGTCCGTGTGCGGAATATATTAACAGTGAACCGCAACATGGCAATGGGCACAGGAGGTGGTGCAGAGTCCCCATTGAAGCTGAAGAGTGGTAGGAGATATGTGCCTCCACGATTGGGGTTGAATCGATCGAAGGGGTCAGAGATATGGAGCATGGCATGCCCATTACATCTGATGGAGGTGAGTGAATACACCAAACAATGCGCAGTGAAGGGTGAGGGGTTCCCCAATCATGTGTCCATGTGAATGCCGTGGATCCAGCCACAAACAGACATGCATGCATCACCACATATTTGTCCAAGACAGGTCCACTCATGCATGAGCCAGCCAACATCCCCATTAATTGCCTCCACACTGAAGAGCCCCAAATGCATTGGACGGCATGACGTATGCATCCTGCATAAGTCAGGTCGACCCATAGATGATGATTTACCCCTTTTCTCACCCCTGCAGGTTCACACACGGATACTGAGGAGGCACGCACCTCAACACCTGCTTCCGCACCCAGGAAAAAGGCCAGAAGGGATGCCACAGGGGACACCACCACATCCTCTAGGGGACCCAGGAGGAGTGACTTAGTTCAAAGGGAGAAAGGCAACAGGAGCAGCAGTTCCACACAGCCAGAGGCCATGCCTGCTGCCGTCGTGGCACCCACAGGAGTGTGCCTCCCAGCTAGTGAGGGCAGCATTGGGGAAGTGCACTCTGCTGCCACCAGCTCAACGGGTGAGGCAGCAGCCACTGCCCCAGGTTCGGATGCGGAGGTAGAACCTGCCATTGAGGATCAGAGTCAGAGCCCCATACCGACACGCACATCACTGTCAAGCCCGATCTTCTCACCAGGTCTGTTTAGCCATGGTGGAACACCCACCCACCCACATGATATGTCATGGGGCACACAGGTATCCACACCTGATGACAGTGCAATGGATCCAGGCGCATCAGCCATGCCACCGGCAGCCGACATGCAACATGGGCTCTCAGCTGTGATACAGAGGCAGACCGAAATCACTGCTCTAGTAGGGCAGCATGTGGTGGAGACAGGGCGCCTGAGGGAGGACATTGGTGTATTTGCACAGCAGACAAGGGAGTGCATGGAGGCATGCACCACCCGCATCTGCACTGAAATGGGCCTACTAAGACAGGCCATGAACCGCATTGCAGATGCAATTGAGCGCAGATGCCGCTACCAACCACGGATGAACAGGGCCCCGCCTTCTCAGGGAGTGCACGTCACACTAGCCCCCTACGCCGGTCCATGCGTAACCTGAGGCGCCCCACATCGCAGGCACCCGAAGACGGAGCAGGCACTGACAAATAGGGCCATCAGGGACTATCGGCCACATGAGGGGAAGGGCACAATCACGCCTGGAGGCTCACGTGGGAGTGTTGTGGAGGGAGGGGGGTAAGGGTGTATTCGGGGGTGTTGTGAGGGGAGGGGCGTAAGGGCATTTGCACAGTTGGGAACAAGCACTTTCTGTTCATATTATGTTTGAAATACACTGTTCTGAGGTTGAAACACAGGCCTGGTCTCCATCATTGTGTATGTGTGATTTTCTTTGGGACAGGGGCCTTTGTGGGCTTCAAAATGGGCACAATGGCAACAATGCACATCTCTCCATCCATGATATCCCACCTTTGTACCTGATGCTATTCCAGATTCAGATGCTGACGCAGATCCTGTCCCGCCATGCCATCGCCTCTTGCATGTCCTGGCGGAGCACTTCACCCATACTCATCCACATCCATCTCATGCTCATCTGGTGGTTGCATGGTGGCATGGGTACATTCTATCCGATGAGCCTTACACATGCCATGGTCATCTTAGCCTTGAATCCGGGGGTTTGTTGGCTGCCCTTGTGGTATTTCTGGGTGCCCTGGTGGTGCTTGCTGCGCCAGTCTTGCCCTCCTCCTCCTCCTCCTCCTTCGTCTCACCTGTGCTGCCTGTTGTTGTTGTTGCGGCACTGCAATAATGTACACAAGCCCATGTCATGCTGCTGGTATTGGGACCATCTTGCTGTGGGAAGGGGTGTGGGAAGGGATGTGGTGTGCTCTTTAGTACTGCCTGTCTCCATTGCCTCCACCTGTGCTGTTGTGTCCACCTGTGGCAGATGGGAACACTGCTCAGGTCTGTTAACGTGTGGTTTGCGGTGCTGTTATTAGCACCATGCCGGTAACTGCTTTTTGGGTCTTTGGGATGCCGGTATTGCCATGTACGCCTGGGTTGTGATTGCGTGCTATTAGCGCCATGGCGCTATTTACGGTGTGGGGGTCGCACGCACACGGCACCGCCGCTATTAGTGGCACCGTACTTTACGGGGGCGCTAATAGCGGTGGGTCCGGGTCGTGATCGGCTTGGGAAAATAACGTTGCCGGTATTTCGTTACCGGTAACGGTATTCCCTTACCGGACAACGTGTAATGAGGCCCTATGGTTCAAAACCAATGATATTATGGAGTATGGACTTTCCAAATACATTTGGGCGGTTGAGTATGGACACTTCAGTCGGGAATGTACACATATTTTATTCTATTACATATGCACATGCGTATGTGGACTGATGCACACACTTTATTTCTTTTATTTAATTTTTACTTTACATTGGGACATTTATTTACTAAGAGATATACTTCATCTTTATTGATGTGGTATTATTTTCAACTGTTATTTTTCTGATGGTTGATATTGAGCTATCCCAGAGACATTGGTTGATTGTTGTTCCTCCAAAGATGACATTGCAAGCGGTCACAGCTGTCAGAAAAGGAGGGTATATGTAGGAGCCTATGCCAGTATTTTTAAAAGCAACCAGCAAAATGAGTACAGATGACAGGGATTTCAATGAAAGCAACCAGTTAAATGGGTGCAAGCGGGATTACAGGACAGCACTTTCAGTGGGGTTAGTATAAATGCAGAAAAGAGACAGTAAATTATGTAAGGCAGGTGGAATGCCACATTGAGTCATTATAACAGTTAATTAGGCCTTCAATGGCAAAGCAAAATGGTTGCAAAAAGACAGCAGATTTAAGGTGCATTGTGCACATATGAAGTTATGGGAATTGCCAACTGTGTAAGGTTGCATTGGTGAAAAGAACCCAGATTAACTAACTAACTACCCTTATTAAATGACACCCCAGTAACTAATTAGTTCCCCTGATTAACATTGCAATGCAATTTCAGTGAACACGGATGGAAATTCGGTCTTCATTTTTTTTCTCTCTTTTCGTTCCATGGAGAGGAAATATGCACTGTGAAAAAAATGAATGGACTGTCTTTTTCCATTCAGAGGTTTCTTTGTCTGTGCAGGAAGTAGAAGAGATACATACAAACTCCTGTAGGTGATTGCATAGTGGGACCAGGAGTTTAGAAGTTGCTAGAATACGTCAGAAACAGGGCAGTTTTAACTCTGACTGACAAGCAGGATAAATAAATACGGGTGAGATGGAGGACGTGGGCCCTTCTGCTTGTTGCCGGCTGACGAGAAGACCTACCATTGAAGGCTGATGAGAGTACACGGCCATCTTTCAGGAGTGCGAAGTGACAGAGCGGGCTTGCAACACTTCACCGCAGATAGGCAGGAGTGGTAGAGGGGCCATCCTGATAAGCACGAAAACTTCAGAACCCTACGTAAATCACGTAGAATTGAGGAGAGCGTGGAATGAATGAGAATTATCTCTGTGTTTAGATAGACAGAAATGTTTCAGTAATTTCAACTGAATCATTGCTTGGTTTTCTTTTGCACATTGTGAACTAACAAAAATTTGAAACAATTCTGTAATGCATGTTTATATTTTTGTCTCTTAGGAAACTACAGCAGTGTAATGTATTGGTAAGACTTGACAAATGTTTTGTTGTGAAATGATTTCTGATTTTATTGCAATTATGGTACTATACCCAGACTCTCTCTTGTCAACTCCAAAACAATAATCAATGTTCCTGCCCGATATGGTTAGCAAGTAGGGACCTGGCGACCCCTACCCAGCTTTGCTTTGGCTAAAAGGCACATACACATTCTAAAATCTTCTGACAAATGTCCCACACATGGACTTAGGTTCTCCGAGGGTGTTCGACCTACAGTGCATTGGGACCCTACCAATGGTGAAAGGCTCTTTACAAATGATTGATGATGATGATAAAGAAGGACCTTTAAAGTATAAAATGCCAAAATGTTGCCTGTACAAGTCAACAGATGTTCCGATTTGTCGACACAAATATCAAGAACCAAATCATAGGGTGGCAGTTTGAAAAGGGTTGGGAGAGAATTATAGGAAAGTGATGAATGAGTCGATATGGAAGTACTGTAAAGATGAGTTTTCTTCTAATCATTCATAAACTGCTCTGACGGCTGAGAACAGGATCTCAAATCTGCTGCATCATTATAGACTGTATGTGTGTTGTTATTGTGATTCAGCTTTTCTTAGGCTGGTCCCTCCTCCAAGTACAGAATGCATTTCAAAATGTATGTTTCCACTGGCATCCTGTGATTTACATTACTCACCTAAGCATATGTCTTGGTGGGCAATGCATACCTGACTTTTGAGTCTGATATTTAGCAGGAATCATTCTAAAAAATAATTTCACAGCACTTTTCCAAAGGGTGTTCTACCATGTTAGTCTTTTTTTTTAAGTTAGCAAAGACAGCTTTGCCATAGTGTTTCTGTTTGTATGTGAATGGGTTAAAGACTAAATTTCAATGTGGCTTTCTTTTTACTACCTGATTAGCGCGTACCCAAGCTCAATGCATTTGGTGGCAACAACTTTGCTACAAAAAAGAAGGAAGATAAAGGGTGTTCAGAAGCAGTCTCTCTCCTTCATAACAGTACTTCATCTCCATCCTTCTCCTTCCTCAGTCCTTCATCCCAGTCTTGTCCTTCATCACAGTCCTCTCTTCATCTTCATCAGAGATTTCCTTCATCATAGTCCACCATCTTTAGCAAAGTGATGTGTTATAGTCTGTATGCTTTCTAGCATCCTTTTTCAGAGTTTGTCAGCCCTTCATCACAGTCCTTTTTCTTCAAGAGTAACACCCCTTCTTCTGTGTGACATTCCTTTGTCGCAGTTTGTGTGCTTCATCACAGTCCATGCTGACCATCCTTCTGATTTGTCACAGACATGCACCTTTGAATAATTGTTCTTGTAAAATTCTTATCAGGTTTTTGTTGCTGTAAGAGTGGTGCTGGTGGTGGGGATGGGTTCGGTAAATTTGTTGTAATCATTGTGTAAATAGAATCTAAAATTAGAATTACGTCTCTGGGGTTTGTGGAAAGGTGCGTATAACATGGGCGAATGTGTTAATGGAAATTAGCTGTTCATTTCCTCTAACCACGTGCCTGAAGGGAAGATGATTGCTGTTTAACTACCTCCAGCCTGTCTACGTTTGTGTGCGAATATCACTTTCCATTGTTTATCTGATTATTATTTTGCTTAATTAGCAACATTCTCCATATCAGCTTTTCCTGGTCGCTGCTTTTCTGCTTTGCTGAGGTTACCTTGATGGGTGGATTATTTACACTGTTCAAATAAATAGTGATAGATTAAAATGCAATTTCTACAATATTAAGAAGCTGCACGCATCCCACAGTTTACCACTTAAAACTCCAGGATCACGGTTGAGTTTTCAGAACGATTACAAACAGGTCGTGTGATTGACTGATAATTAACTAAGCGCAGCAGGCCAATACACTGAAGTACCAAGCTTTCAGAATCCAATATGCCTGACATTTAAATAACACAAGAAAATGACAGCTAATTAATCAATATTTGTGAACATAACTTATTCCCACACTTACAAGTGACTGCATGTTTCATACTTCTGAATCTGCATTGCTGAATACGTATTACTTAAAGGCGTTCCAAAAGTCATTCATGCAACTTAAAAATGTTTACCCTGTATTATAAATATGCAAAGGAAGAATATTCACGTTGAAAGACATCCAAAGACCTTACTCCATGGACACTGATAACATAATGGTGAATACATTTGGTGTGAAAGCTATCGATCCGAATGGTTCTTCTATTTCATTTCCTGTATCTCCTTTGGGGGGATTTATGGGAATTTAACGTCTTTACCAACTGACTATGAGCCATATTGAACCTGGTATACCCGCATATACATTGACCAATAGATGTGTGAACACTGGGATAGATTACTTTTTGTTATCAGGGGCGTTTTTTTTTCAAAAACTAGCTGTTTTAGATTGATTCCAAACAAATGTAGCGATCATGTTATCTGTACGTTTACTTTACAATATCAACTAAAGAGATTTGACAGAATTAGGAGAGAATTAAAAATAAATAGGGCAGCTAATAGCATTTGCTGGAATTAATTGGACATAGGTATTTTTAACCAGCAATTGAACAATGGCTTACCAAAGATGGATAGGCCGAGAAATGTTAATGAAAGATTTGTTGGGATTGCTATAAAGGATGCTTATGCATATAGGTAATCTTATGGGAAAAAGATCTGTCCCAACAGAAAAAGTGGATTGAACCAGCCTTGTGATGCTTTTATTGGGGCAAAAAAGACTTTGTATAATAAAGAGAGAAAACAGATCAAGAAAATGAGGTTGGATGGTGCAAACCAAATTAAAAACAAAATGAAAATGGTTTAAGAGAGCATAAAGCAAGTTTATTTACTAGATATTGGCACATTTTTTACAGCTTTACAAGAGTCTGATTCTTGCAGATTCTCCTCCTTGTATAACACTTGGACAGAAATTACTAACAGCAAGAAGGAACCCAATCCCATTGATGTTACAACTTAGATTATGCATATAGAAACTCTAAATGACTCATCCATTGAAAGCAATCTTCCCAATTGCACTATTTAAATAGAAGCCCTAGGTGTGATATTATATGATATGATAGTTTATTTATGTAGCGCCTATACACAATGTGTTTCAAAGCCCTTCAAGGCAAGGGAGGGAAAAAGGGAAAATACAATGACATTCCTACAGGCCATGAATGGTAAGGATGTGAAATTAATTATGGTACTCAGCCTGAGTAAGGTAGAGATGTTATGTATACCACAGACGATATAAAAAGATGAATAGTGAACCTGAAGCCATTTAAAGGCTCTGGTTCTGATGGTATTCCCAATATTATTCGAAAAGCAGACCCTGACTTATGTGCGGTTGTATTACACATTCTTTTTTAGTAATATAGTATCCACTGGAGTTGTTCCATAAAGTTGGAAAGAATCTATAGTTATAACTATCCATAAGAAGGGAGACAGGCTAGCTCTTTATAGCTAGCAGCTTTTAGCTATGATCAACGCCAGCTACAAACCTTTTGCTGTGGGATGTTTTGACCCACTTCTCCACTGCCATGCAGCATCATTGGGCTTCATTCCGAGTTTGGAGGTAACCACGCCGCTATTTGCGGCATGGCTGCCTCCGAACTAGTCCAAACTCCGGCCTGGTGAATAGAGTAACTACCGGACCATTCCGAGGTCAGAGGGACCGGTAATTCCCCATTCACCAGGGCCATTCCCCATCCCCATTTGACCCCCCATAGCCGCCTTAGGCCTCAATGGGAAGGGGGAAGGCGGCAATAATGGTACTGTAAATTGCGGTACCGTTATTGACCCCAGAGTCCCTTTGCGGGTCCTGTCCTTAACACCTGCTAAAAGCAGCCGTTAAGGAAGGACCCGCAAAGGGAACTCGTAGTAGGGATGGTTACCGTTAACCCTTACCGCCCTACTAGGAATGAGGCCCAATTGTGTTCTGATGGTGCCAAAAATAGTAAAATCCCCGCAAAACCCTTGTGCACGCCAAAACCCCTGAAAATTGCGCTTTACAAAGCACAAAAAGATGGCTGCCCACTCTGCCATGCATGTTGTCAGTGGTGAAACAGAGATCTCACTCCTGAAACATGTCACTGGGCTCCACAATAAGTGAAAATGGAGTACAGAAGGAAAAAGCAGTGATATGCTAAAGGAAACCCCAAAATCTTGCTTTAAAACCTTTTTTCTTTGTTGCTGAAACTGCAGAATGATGGTACAAAATGCCCTCAAACATCCAAAATGCTTACTGGATGCTACAATTCACTTAGTATAAGAAAACATTGCGAACTTGCAAGGTCCTGAGAAGCTGAAAGCATAAAGAGATTTCCACAGCAAAAATGGCTTGTCGGTGGATCGGTCAAAATCTGTCAGAAGCCTGCCTGATTAAACTTTAAACATATATAAACTGAAATCAAATGTTTGCAATCTCAGAGGCCTGTTATTGAAAGTAACCCATCTTGTAATTGTTTTAGTCCCATGGTTTACAATCTTGAATAAGTATTTAGCTGTGATTTGATCCCATAACTTTGTTGTATGTTAGGGAAAAATGTAACAGAATTAACCGTTTAAAATAAGATGGCTAAAGCTACAAAACTGGAGTAACAGCTTTCCTCACAGAGGCAAGGCCTCTTTCCCATCACCAGGAAATCACATCAAAGTGATAATTATAGGGTTTGCAAAGAACCTGTTCTGCAGTGGGGAAGGAAACAAGGATAAACTGCAAAGCAGGAAATGGAAAGTGAGAAGACAGTCGTAAAATGGCCTCTGCCAAGAGAACAGGGAGGAGACTGCTTTTCAACAGGGACAAAAAGAGGTGGACCCAAACAGCCATCTGTGGCTGAACATTCACCAAGAACATTTTGTTTAAAGATATATAACTTGCCAGTTAAAATTGGCAAAACTACAAAAGCAACAGAATTGTAATTTTAATTTTGGCTGCACATTTTAAGAGGCGGCAAAATCGTGTGACATATTTTGGAAGGAAACGGCAGGAAATGTGATTTTACTTTATACACTCATGCCCAGGTTATACGCACACAGTAGTAGACATATGCTGATAAATTGGACATTGTGTTCCTAATGAAAAGGGCAAAATTTGGTGAAAGCAGACACAAGATCTCTCAGTGATGGGGATTTGAGGAGTAGCTGCTACACAAAATATATAATCTGTATATGTGATTGTTATAGAGGTTGCACCTGTATTGTGTCAAAAGCAGATTTTGTGTTCAAGAGGATAGGGGTGGATTCTAAGCCTCATAAACCCACACCGTAAAGGTGGCACACTGTTTTTCTCCTCCTATCAAGGCAGAGAGGAGACCCTGACCAATCCCTGTCAAAGGGGTGAGCGTACTCTAGACCAGCACACACACCCCCTTATCATAGCATAAATAGAGACAGCAGAAGGCAGAAAAAGACAGACAGATTCACCCATCATCCTGATACTTGCGGGGCACCCTGCTGCAGAACTTTACATCTTCCTTGCTCCAGACTCCAGAAACGTAGCAAAGCAGAAAGGCCCATTGCATAGCTGAACCATTTTTAGCTAGGCCTTAAATTCCAGAACCAGAATCCCACCACCTAAGGGGAACCGAAAGACAGCCGGGCCTTAAACAGGGTTGGGCTTTGGCTCCTCTTCTTTATAATCTTTATGTCGCAGAGTTACAAGAAAAATGTGCAAACTGACATAACTTCACCCCCTGCCATTGGGCAGACAATCCAGAGTGCCCTCCATTGAAAATCATCTGTTGCATATGCAAAGACAAAGGCCATCTCTCAAGATGCTGTAGTACCAAGAAACCATCCAATAACTGGATCGGCAGTGACCACAGTGAGGAAGAAAGCAAAGAATGCATATCCATGAAGGAATGGATAGTCCCAAAGCCTCAGTACAGACAACACATCTATTTCTATGATGATTGACTCAGGTGAAAAGTATACACTATTACCCCAAAGTGTATGGAAGGAATTGAAACATGAATTCTTGAATGAAGTCGACATTAATCCCAGAGCATATGGAGGAGTGAGAAGTGAATTAATTGGATGGTTTTGGGCCAATTTTAAATTCAAAGACAGAGAAGGCAAAGGTAAAATATATGTGATGAGAAAAGGAAACACTCCTTTATTGAGATGGTCACATCAAAGGAAACTCAAAGTGAAATTGGATCCCAATGCTGAGGAAACAGTGTTCACCGTAGTGTCGTCAGCAAAGAGAAAGTAGTTGATTAGATGTTTTGAGAAGAAATAGGCTGTCTGCAAGGATTTGTGCACAAAATAAAAAAATAATTACAAACCATTAGCACAGGAGCTTTAGCATTCCCCTATCGATGAGAGGTGAGGTCAAACTGGAACTGAGGAAATTAGAAGGTCAAGGTGTCATAGAAAAGAGAGATGTTGCAGAATGGGTTTCTCCTTTGGTAGTTTTGAGGAAGAAGACTGGAAAACCCTGAATCTGTGTAGATATGAGAGCACTTAATAAATGTGTCATACCAGAGAGATATCCATTACCCAACATACTTGAAATGATAGCGACAATAGGCACAGCAAAATATGTCTTCACTGTGGACCTTGCATCTGCCTACCATCAAGTGAAACTGCATGAAGAGTCCAAATGTTTGATAGCTTTCATCACACCTGAAGGACTATTTCAATGCAGAAGAATGCCATTTGGCCGAATATCTGCTACCTCTGTTTTCCCAAAAATCATGCACACATTATTTAATGGAGAAGAAGAACTCCTTTGCTTCCAAGATGATATTTTATTGTATGCATGCAGTTTCAAATGTCATAACGAGAGATTAGATGGTGTTTTCAAGAAATTACACACTGCAGGAATGACTCTGAGTAAAGAAAAATGCTAAATTAATGGACAAGAAATGGAATATCTGGGACATGTGATATCAGCAGAAGATATAAATCCCAAAAGACAACTCGCTGAGGCAATGAACGCATGACTAGACCAGTTTCCCCTGACGAAATTCGAAAATGTCTAGGAATGGCAGAGTACTACTGTGAATTTATTCAAGATTTTGCAAAACCTACTGTTTCTATGCGTGAGCGTACCAAAGGGAAGAGCATATTCATTTGGAGCAGAGCATGTGAAGAAGAGTTTGAATTCATCAGGAAAGTCTTGGTGAGAGCTCCCACACTACAGAATTTCAGGAGCAACAGAAAGACAGTAATAACGACTGATGCTAGCAATATTGGGCTGGGCGCAGTAATGACACAAGAAGAAAACGGGATGGAATTTCTCATAGCGTTCGCCTCCAGACTATTGAAGGGAGCAGAGAAGTTTTATGCCATCATTGAAAAAGAGGCTTTAGCAATTAAGTGGGCTGCAGACAAACTCAGGAATTTCATCTGGAGCATGAATTTTGAGTTCCACACCGATCACAAGCCCTTGGTGGAAATAATGACATCAAACGGTCTAGATAAAGTGTTGGGCCATATCAGGAGATGGGTGTCAACTACAGGAATACAACTGCACAGTGAAATAATTAACAGGTGTGAAGATTTTTTCAGCGACTGTCTGTCAGGGTTGACAATTGTTGTAGAACCTAATGATGAGGAGGAGGATCATGAAGTAGTCCTGGCAATAACCTCTTTACCAGTGCCGCGAGAACAATGGTAGGAAGCCGTGAGTCAAGACACTAGTTTGAGCAGACTCAAGCAGGAATTGTAAGAGGACAACCCTTGCAGGAAAAAAAGTTATTTTGCGGAATGTAATAGATGATCTGCGCATCCATGGAGACATGATAATGTGAGGTGACAAAACTATTCCGACAGATAAAGTTTTTGCGCATCTTATAGATCTTGCCCACAAAGGTCACCAAGGCATCATCAAAACAAATCAGAGAATAAGAAGTGACAACTGGTGGCCAACATGTGATCTACAAATTGAGATTGTATCCTTTGCAATAAGAGTGACAAAGTGTGTCTTGGTTCCATTTATCCCATGGTCATGACAGACATTCCAGAACCGCCATGGGACAAATTAGGAATGGATGTTTTAGGACCTGTTTGGAGTAATGGTATACAATTATTTTGTATGGTTGTCATTGATTTGTTAACCAGATACGTTGAGATTTTGATCAAACCTAACATAACTGAAAAGTCAGTTATTGAGTTTTTGGAAGAGATTAGTGAGCGGGAAGTATTAACCAGAATTATTGTGACAATCGGCCACAGTTTAGATCGAAGGAGATGGAAGAATTTTGTCAAAAGCACTCCATTGAACATAGTAAAAGTGCAAAATGTAATCCCCAAACCAATGGAGTTGTAGAATGCTTTGATAAGGTGATCAAGGAGGCCTTCCTTTTGGGTGTGGGCTAATGGTAGGGACTGTGAGAAATCAGTGAGATAAGTGTTTGTTGTGCACAGATTTACCCCACATTGCACTGCAGGAGTTTCTCCTTTCGAACTCACTAGAGGTAGGAAAGCTAATACAAAACTTCTGTCAGCCTATAAGGGTAAGGATACCGTAGTGGTTTATAAGTTGGAGAAGGCTGTGAGTAACATCAGGTGTAGTCAGTTGAGAAACAAAGAAGCACATGATCAAAGCACATGATTGAGTTGGGGTTAAGAGGGACAGTATTGTTCCCACTATAGGGGAAAGAGTGAGAATCAAACTTCTTCCTGCTCTCAGAGACGGATATTGTGGGTGGTCCAAGTCCAATGTAGTGATGGAAATGTTCAAGCATGCCATTAGATTGGATGATGGGAGAGTGTGGAACATCAAGAGAGTGTCATTAGTGGATGGATAGAGGAGGAAGTAAAATGCTGATGAGAGAGAAAATAGTACCAAGTAGTTTCAGAGAAGTGACACATGTGCCAAAAAAGGGAAAGCAGGACTGAGTGAGCAGAAGCCAGTAGTGTTTCAACAACACAGGAGTATGTTTTCCTTGCCTGATCATACAGCTGGGGATTCTCACCAGTCAAGGTGAGGGAGAACCTACCAAAGACCAAAACATTTGACACAATATGTGAAGGAGTTAGGTTGCACACAGTCTTTCCAGCCAACCTCTGGAAAAACTGTAAATAGCTTGAGAACAGTTCATGTATTTAGTTTGTTAAGAGAAGGGGATATGTAGTATGTCAGCTGGGGGTCATGCTACATCACCCACAAGCCTCAGTTGATGGATATGCAATGAAAGTTCTAGGAGGGACACGTGACGGACGGTTGGAGAGTGGAGAAGGAAGTGTGAAGAGACTGGCAAGGCTTGTTATCCACTTATATTAAGTTACATTTATCTCATATAATAAATCCCGTTATTTGCCAATATCCCATGTCTTCACTTGCTTCCTTTCTCATTTCAGAAATTTATTCTAACACCACAATGAGAGAACAGATTAATCATGAAGGATTCCTTAGTGATGCCATCTCTACTAACCACAGACTTAAACAGGGTTGTGCTTTGTCTCCTTCTTTGTAATCTTTATGGCGTAGAATGACAAGAAAAATGTGCAAACTGCAGTAACTTCCCACCTCGTATAGGCCTTCAACCAGTATCCTGGCTCGAGTACAAAGATGACACTCTCATCCTGGACCAAAACCCTGTGGGATAACAATGAACATTAATGTCCCTACAGAATTACTCTGTAGAAAATGGATTAGAAATAAACCATAAGAAAACAAAAATAATGATTTTCCATGAAAGGAATAGAAAAATAACATCTTATTACTGGACAATTGGAAAATAACTCATTGAAAGAGTAAAAGAGTAGATAGATATACCTATCTGGGCAATGGCGATTAATTAGGTAATTCCATTATCGTCAAAACTCTTAAAAGGTGTAATGCTATAAAGCACAATAAAAACTATAAAGGGGGTCATTTGGTTGCAGGACTACTGAAAGTGTACAAGGCAAGCATGGTAGTGAGCATTATATATGGTTTGGAGATATTTACAGACAAGGAGACTTTGTGGTTGAACCAGCTGGAAGGGAAACTATGGCAACGCTCCCTGAGCTTGCCAAATTGTACCCATTTACAAGCCATTCATTGTGAATCGGGCTTAACGGCACTCAGCACTTTAAAGAAAATTAATAATGCTGTGCTATTTGTAAAAATCTGGGCAGAATGGAAGGATTGAAATACAATGTGCATGAGTCCTGCCCATAATTGCCCGAAAAGACTGGTTAGAGTAGATGTCGATGTTTTTAGAATTGATTGGCTCTGACATAAGATCCACTCACAATATTGGGATAGCTACCAAAGAAATTCAAGAAAAAGCTGATGTATGGGATAAAGATAACAACTTTACTATCCACTACAACCCTCTATAAGGGATCTGTATTTCAGTCTTTCCCAATAAACGCTCATTTTAAATATTTGCAGAAAATTAGAGATGAAAAATCTAGACGCTTCATACTACTTTTACATTTGGGCCTATTACACACACTATTTAGAGTGGAAGCTTGGATGAATATCCCTCTGGGTTAGCGTATTTGTAGGCTGTGCAAATTGGAAGTCGAGACAGACACTTATTAATGAAATGTACAGTGGATACCCACACGACGATAAAGGATATCAACTTATACAATTTCTCTAAGATAATTTGCACACCAACCAAACTTGGGCCTTTATATACTCTGGTACTAGTCTGGTTTTGAAATATACTGTGCACCATATATCGCTGGAAATTGAAAAGTGTTTGAACAACAGTAATTAAGAATATTAACCTAATTTTCTATCAATTCATTTCTATATAGTACCTACTTTTAAATTGATTATTGTTGTAATGAACTATGAATATGAAATAGGTTTTTAGTGTTACAGTTGTACATTAGTGCAATATTTATTTTGTATATGTATGTAGTTTTATGATGTATTATCGATAATGTTAAAGGTTTTATGTAACTAAACAGAAACACATTTCATATGCCACTAAGGAAATTGTCATTTTCATTACTATCATTAAGGACCAGACATTTGAAAGATCAAGATGACCACTGTTTAATATATGTCTTTTGCTGCGCTAAAGGTCCCCAGCAATGTTGCAATGTTGCAATGTTGCAGGTAGACAGCCTTGACTAGGCTGCTGGTCATATGACCAGGCCCTGCCACTCAGTTGCTCCGTCCACCTCCAGTTTGCACACCTTCCAAACCTCTGCTTAAGGATACTAGGCAAGCTCCAGGCAGATAGCATTGATTCAGCTGCTGGTCAAGTCAAGTGACCAGGTCCTGCCACTCAGTTGCTTCGCCCACCTCCAGTTTTTGCACCTTCTAAGCCTCTTCTTAAGGACTGTAGGCCAGCTCTGGGCCGACAGCATTGAGTAGGCTGCTGGTCACGTGACCATGCCCTGCTAACCAGTTTCTCTGCCTATCTCCAGTTTTCACACCTCCCAAGCCTCTGCGTAAGGACTCTGGGCCCGCTCCAGGCAGACAGCATTGAGACTTCTGTGTGCCTGGGATACCTCTATCATGCATTTCACCTACAAACTAAACACTAACACTTCTACTCACCAATAGACATCACAGTGTGTCTCCTCTCTCCACAGCCCACCCCTCTCTCCCTAGGGTTCAAATGGCCAAGTGCTTTGGGCTGCCCCAGGCAGATACCCTAGTGAACATCATCAATATTGCCTTGGCCCTTATCCAACACCCACAGACCACGTGTACACACCCTCTCATGTTGATCAATGCTCGCTCAGTAGTCAATCATGCTGCAGAGATCGCTGACCCCATCTCGTACAATCATTATTGAAACACGGTCTACCCCATCATCCTCATTTGCTTTCAATATCCACATGCTGCAAGGCTACTGCATCTAGCATGCCAACCAGCCAGGAATGGCAGGAGACCTAGTGATAATCATCCACAGGAGTGATTGACCATGCTCCATCATACCCGCTACCAGAACAAGCTAATTTGAATCACTTGTCCTGCTGGTTCACTCTATTGCACAAGTAATCCATCACTTTCACCTCATCTACAGACCACCTCACAGGAGTGATTATTTAATTGCAGACATCTCCAACATATTCTCCTCTGCCAAATTAGCACATTCTAATAATGTCTTTCTCTGTGATTTTAACGTCCCTGATTCACAGGCTGACAACCACACTCGAAGCAGGCTTTTCACACTGACCGATTCCATGGACTTTAAGCAAATTGTGATCTCCCCCTGTGCAGACCCTATCACACTTGAATTGTTTGACCATGCTGTCATCTCATTATCAGTCACCCACTCAAATATGGCTCACAAAGGTCAGGCTAAACACCCCCTCACTCAACGCCGCTCATTCAGAACCTTCCCGGTCAATGATCTAGAAGACGACTCTGGAGACTTCCCCATCAAAGGGAATACCTTGGTCATCCTCAAATTATCCAGCAACTCTGCTTTGAAACTGGGGGACACTCACGGCCCCCGAGAATCCAATCAAACTAAGGCCAAATCTTCCACCCCATGGTACACCCCTGAGCTAGTCTTCAGCAAATTCTCAATTAAAGCCCTAGAGAACCATTGGCGCAAAGACCATAACAGCAAATCCCTCTTTGAAGTACTACAGCTTTGTAACAAACCCTCACCCTATCCTGAGGTACCAGCAGCTCAAGGAAAAATGTGACAGAATCAACACATATTTTATTGAAAAAATATACAAAAGTCTAGACACTATCAAATCAAACTCTCACAGCATTAGTATCCCCTGCACTCCTGCTCACACACTGCCCCTCTGGACCAAATTCTCTCCTCTCTTTCCCCCGGATCTCATAAAAATGATTGCCTCCCTCAAACCTATTTCTTACTCCGATGATATAATACTGGCCTCCATCATGAAACAATTGACAGGGTCAGTGCTTAATACGCTCCGAAGCATCATCAATGCTAACCATTCAGAATGATCATTCCTGCACAACCTCAAGACTGGTCTCATAAACCTCTTTTGAAAAAAACACAGTAGATTCAGAGGAACTGCCCAACTACAGGCCCGTTAAAAACCTCATGTGTATTGGCAAAATCTTGGAAAAAATAAGTGCTACACAACTACTTACCAGAATCAACCAACTCCACCTGCTAAATGACTGAGTCTCAGTCAAGATTCCACCCCAAGTGTAGTATCAAGACAGCCACCATCCACGTGGTGGATGATGCGCTCCAAATCATGGCTAAAGGCGACTCACGTGCCCTCAACCTCTTTGACCGTTCCACTGTATTCAACACTGTTGATGATACTTCTCTCCCTCCTAGCTGGCATGATGGGATTCTCTGGCATTGTCCTGAATTGGTTTACCTTAACCTCCTAGACAGACACCAAGCTGTCCAGATGAACTTGTATTCTAACCAATGCCAGGTCTCCTGCAGAGTCACCGAAGGATCTATCCTCTCACCAATCCTTATTAACCTTTACATGCAGCCTCTGGGCACTCTCCTCAAAAATTCCAATATAGCCATATACTAATATGCAGATGATACTCAGTTGTACATGAGAGGATGTAGCACACACAACATCAATTGTCTTCAGGATTATCTAGCCATCATCCAGTCCTGGATGTCAACTGCCTACCTCAAGCTAAATCCATCCAAGACTGAATTCGCCCCCAATCGGTCCAACCGCTAAAAAACAACTTGTACAACAATGACTTAATGATATGCGCCTAGAAGGATTTTATCCACAACTCTCAGACTCAGCAAAATACTTAGGCTTCAACACTGTAGCAGCCTGTCCTTCCAGAAACACATAGCCAAGAAGGCCCTGGCTTAGAATCTGTACCCTTCGATATATCAAACCCTTCACCCCCCCGCAGGACTTCCGGACCATGGTGCAGGACATTGTGGTCTCTCACATCAATGGGGGAAATACTCTCCTGACAGGGCTCCCAGCTGCTCACTTGGCTCCTCTAAAAGCAGTCTGCCACACTGCAGATAGTCTTATTGCTGGAGCACAGAAATATGACCGAATTCCCCCCATCCTACGTTAACTACATTGGCTTCGACTCCAAGACAGGATACTATTCAATACTGCACGTATCATCTACAAAGCAGTCACAAGTAGCATATCAGCATACTTGCTGGCTAAGCCCCTCATATCTATTGGCAGATGCTCCTTTAGCAGCAAATTGACTAACTGGCTTGAATCACAGCTTGTCCGCAAACATAGGACCCACAAAAAATCCTTCTTTTGTCATTCACTCACCCTCTGGAACTTGATCCCAGTGTCAGCTCGGAATGCCCCTACAATTCTCCAATTTTGCAAATCTAACAAAACCTAGCTCTTTCAACAACACTTGACCAAGGACTAATTCCAATGGATGCACATACCTACCCACAGACCTCACAGTACTGTTCTACTGTTAAAAGATGCCAGCCCAAATTCCAGCTAGCCACACACTGTACAGTGCTCCACAGCTCTCAAGCTAGGTCCACGCTTTAAACAATAAAATACAATAAAAGAAAAAGTCTTGTGTTCACAGAGCTTTATTTTTTTTCTGTGCTATGGCAAGTTTGTGAGAAAAAAGAGCTTGGAAGGCAGTGGGGTATGTTAATAATTGGGAATGCTCTGTGCTGAATGTGTTGGGGTGTTTGACATGTCTGAGCCCGGGACTCATTTCTGAGCACCGGCACTTATTCTCTCAGACTCGGGTCAATTATGATGTATGTTTACTGTCTTTTAGTCCTAGTCACACACCAAGCAACATAAGTGTGAGTGAGACATGCCAGTACTGCTGTGCTAGTTATCTAGTGTCATAAATAACAATGAGCCAGAAGATCACATTGCTGGCCACCTTTGTTGGTTATCACAGACTCGACTTCCACTTGAAAGATGAGGATTCGTGTAGGAGCCATCATTTAGTATCGCTGATAAAAAACATTACAATGAACCAAGTTTGGACAGATATATCATTGGGAGCAGAATTATGTTGTCTCTCAAATTTGTTCAGAATCCTGGGCTTTAGAGAGAGGCAATTATGTGCCACGGTGGGAGCTAGATGAAGTTTACCTCATGAGGAATCAAACAATTTGAGTGTGCATTATTCGGTCCTGCGGAAGACACTGCACATGGAGTTACAGCTGAGCATGTATAAAGCTGCATGTGTTGGGCATTAATGCCAAGGAACAGTTTGCATCGAAATATGAGTAAGACAGCATTTTGTTGTCTCAGCAGTTGACCATGGCCTCCTTAGACCATTGATTTTTTTTAGAATTGTTCCATTGCTTGGTGAATATTCATGTATTGAATTGATTCATATAGGTGTATGCATGACTTTGATGAATGGAATTTCAATATATTATTATTATCTTACAGCACTCAGCACTTTATTATGACTAATATTTTGTCGGACTAGTTTACTAGATATTTGGGTTCATAATTTTTACCGTTTTTGTACTGACAAATGACCATGCAATTCTTTGCACTAGCATTTGTATTTTGTAACCAAATTATCAAGTTTGTACCATTTTTGCATTTTGCTTTACATGAAGCCTTTTTGATAAGCCGGCTACCTTCATGATGTGAAAAAACAAGTGGGTCCCAGTCTCTCTGCCCCAAGATGATGTAAAGGATTGAGGAGTGATTTCCAAAGTATTTATTTGAAGCACGAAAAAAGCCTGACACGTGTTTCGAGCCTAAAACAGCTCTTCATCCGAGGCTTAAATTATTAACAATAATATGTTGAGTAGTCACAGACACAAAATTCAACAAAAGAATTGTCCATTTTGAAAAAACACATACAAAAGGGCATAACACACAGGGACAAATGGGGGGTAGTTTGGCAAGGTACATGACAAATGTTCACACATGAATTTACACAAATGTATAAATGATAAGCATACATATCATGAAAAAAAACAATTAAATACCCCAAAGTGTAGAATTGGTTTGATTGAAGATTGTTGAATAGCCAAGGGTAACATGTAAAGGAATAATGATCAAAATTAGAAATCGGTAAATGACTAAAGCAGCGCAGTCTGGAACCATAGGGTCCACAAAATCATGCCAAAATAATACTTGTGTTATAAATCCAGCACTGTGCCTTAGATAATTACCTTAGCTGCAGCTAAATGACTGCACAGTATAAAGAGGGACAGTGCCAGAAAGTAATTCTGCAAAGAAAATGGCCCGAACTATAAGTCACAGGTTAAAAGTAACCCAAAAGAAGAATATATCAATAAATAAAATGAATTGCGTACCTCAAAGGACCTCGCAATTTCGCAAAGGCTAAATAGGGAAAAACGAAACGAAGAAAAAACGGAATCAAAAACACGTACTGTGTACCAAATATAGTAACTAAAAATACCAATAATTGCACAATTATCAAATTAACTGAGGGAATTACTCAACCATGTCATTGCACGGAGTAAGGGTTGCGTAATAGATACGCACAGCAATTATTCAATTGAAACCTCTACGTGTGTGATTACAACAAGGGAGCGTGAAAGAACGACCGTACAATTATGTCTAGTGGGATTCCAGTGAGTGAAACGCGAGAGCGAGATAGGATTTAATAAATACATGGACTCAAAGGAGGTGTGTAGTAGAACGTGGATGTACCCGCATGGTGTACCAACAGGGCCGCCATGTTGGGTCAGTGAAAGCTAAACAAGGAGAGGAAAACTCCCCTAGTATAAGGCATATTAAACCGTGCAAATAAAGAAGTGCAGGAAGGCCTGAAGCAGTACACGGACCAAATTCAAATTAAGCAAATTAAGCAAAATGCCGAATAGAAAGTAATTAGTTTGAAAGACACAAATTTAAACATGCCCATTTGGCATGAAAGCAGTCTCATATTAGTTGAAAATGTTTATTTAATAAATTAAACCCAATTAGCACTCTGCGCTAATGGATCAGTGAAGGTACCCTGAAATTAAATTTGAACTGGAAATACCGTACAAATTGAACCTTTGTATCACACATTTGGAACATGCAGAAGGGGAAAGAAAACCCTGTATTGCCAAAATGTGCACTGGTCAAGAGTGTGCTGCTGAAAGTCATTACATTAATGGAAAGGCAAGAGCCACATACATTGAGACAGATCAAAGGCACATATTCTGGGGTAAACCCGTCAAAGGAAGCACATCATATACACAATGATTTATAGAAAGGTAGCAAACTCATGATCAGAGTTGAATCCAGAATATACAGTACGATATTTGCAGATTAATTTAGCTTCCAATTGGCGTAATTTCAAAGTTAGGTTACCACCTCTTGGGGGCTATGATACTTTACATAGCCCCACAAACCGAACATCCTCCTTGCAATCCATTTGGTGATACATTTGCCAATGGTTTGCCAGGGGACATTTCGCGTCCTGGCTGCCAATTGTAGCCAGATTTTCTCGAATCCTAATTTTGAGTGGGTGGATGGTACTCCCAATGTATTGAAGGCCACAAATGCAAATAATACAGTACACCACGAATTTGGAATTACAGTTAATGAATGACTTGATTTCATGATCGCCTCGTCGCACAAAAGGGACTAACGATGTTTCAAATGTAAATTTACACATATTGCAACCTCCACATTTGTGGAAACCTTGGACTTGAGCAGAATGCAGCCAAGTCTTGGACGGACTTGGCGTACTCATGAATGAAGGACACAATTTGTTTTTAAGCGACTTGCCTTTAATGTAAGTAACACTAGCATTAGTGTCCAGCCAATTGGCTATATCAGTGTCAAGATGTAACAGATGCCAATGTTTCCTCAGAATATTATGAAATTGTACGTGTTGATAAACCTAATTTTTGAGTAGCCGGTGACTTAGCCTGAATTTTGGGCACTAACAGATCTGCTCTCTTAAACTGACATACTGTAGCCAATGATTCCCATTGAGCCCTTATAGGGCTCAATGGGAATGGGGAAGGCGCTAACTATGGGCCCGCAAATAGCAGGCCCATAATTAGCACCCTGGTCCCTTAGCGGGACCAGCTAAGGACGTGTGGTCTGACCACACGTCCTTTGCGGTTCCCGCTAAGGGACCTCAGAATTGGGCGGTAAGGGTTTACCGGCACCGGTCTCCTTATCGGTGCCCGGTAACCTTTACCGCCCAACTCGGAATGAGGCCCATTCTGTGGATTACAAATATGCTCGTACGCCTCCAATTCCCAGAAAGAGCAGCAGAAAGAAAATTCTTCAAACCACATAATACAAAAATAATACAAATCGACTATTTTAAACAATTGTAACCAACTGAAACTACTATCTCTTAGAAACCTAACCTAGGCTTGGTTAACCCTTTCTTTACAAAACAGCACATCTAATATTAGTCAAGTAACCCCTGCTCGAAGAGTTTGTGAGTTTGAAACACTAGCTGAAAACAGATGACATAACTTTGTTGGAAAGGCAGCAAATACCTTTGAAGAAATCAAACCGAGACAAAGATTAAGCAATAACAAACGCAGTATGTTGGGGAAAAATGAAAAAAAATGCAAGCATAAAGTAGAACAGAGGCAATAAAATGTTGACCACGATAGTTGAGAAACATAAATGCAGGCAATATGCAATTATGCTGAAATTAACTTATATCACAGTACCAGCAGTTTGTATGTCATTTAACACAATCTGATGCTCATAAAACACAATAAACAAACTCAAGTTGTTCACACAGCTCACATATGGTTATTTTAATCAGTGTTTGTCAATGCATTTATTGAATCAATTTCGATTTCTAAAACATAAATGAGCCTCAAAACTCATGCAGGTAAGGTGAATACAGGCTTAAAGTGTACCCAACATTCCTAGCACATAAATAAATGAATCCACTCTCTTTATGCTTCTGTACCAGTATATCTGTTTGGATCCTGATATCTAGACCTTAAATCCTTAGGACACAGCTATAAAAATGAATTTGCTAGCCACACATGTGTATGGCTAATTATATTGCAGCCCACAGCTGGCACACACACTGGTCTGGCTCACTGTGTTTGTTTGCCTGTATATCTTTCACATAGCCTTTTTGGAACCATTAGTTTGTGTATTCACACCACAAATGTTGAGCTTGTAATATCTGCCCCATAACAACTGGCACTAAGTTGTATAGAATCATTGTTTTAGCATACACAACTGTGATTAATTGATATAGCTAATTATATGGCTGGCCCCATAACGCATAGCTAGATTGTTTCTTTTTTGTCTGAAAACCTCGCAAAAAATATTTGATTTGACTGACCAATTGTGTTAAGCCAATTAAATGGCAACATTTCTATAAATAAACACTGGCCCTCATTACGACCCTGGCGGAAAGGGGTTTACGCCAGCGTAAAGCATGGCGTACCTTTCCGCCAGATTACGAGTTCCCGTAGCGCCATGGTGATTTTTACGCCTGCTTTTTGCAGGCGGAAAAATCCATGGCGCTACGGGACTTGTTGTTAATTACGCCACCGTAATTTACGGTGGCGTAATTAACGCCTTCCCCACTCCCATTATACCCTATGGGGCAAAAATGGGAATGGGGAAGGGTAAATGGGGATTGGGGACTTACCGCTCCGCCAAGGTCGGAATGGGGCGGTAAGTCCGCCAACCCCCATGGCGGAGTTGGCAGCTTAGCGCCATGGTCCATGGTGCAAATTGCACCATGGATCTCCGCCAGGGTCGTAATGAGGGCCACTGTGTTTTAGCATCCACTATATCGGTGTAGCTTACTATACTGTTGACTCCATAACAAAGCTAGGTGGATCCTTTTTTGCCTGAAATTAAAACTAAAATCTTGTGTTTTATGATAGCAGTTATGTTGTGTTTAGACTAGCAATTATCCACATCTGTCTAGCAACCAATACATCTGCCTAGCTCATCATTCCACTGACCCCAGAACAAATAGCTACACTGACTGTTTTTTGCATGAAATTCCAGCTAAAAATGTGTGTCTAATGTGTCTAGGCTGCATGGCTAGCAATTGTCTGGACTAAGTCTGTGTTTACCATCTGCTACATCTGCATAGTTAACGATTGCTGCACGCATAAATAACACATAAACTGCTAATCATTGGGTTAGACATCGCAACAACTTCACCTCTTACAAGATTGCTCACTGGATGCCTAATGCATAGCTGCATCTCACTCTTTGTAATTGACTGCTAGACTCTGTTGGTTTGCACACACAACATGAAACTACTTTGAAACATTAAACTTCGATGGATGTTTATACTACTGCCATGCATATCTATCACTGGTCTGCACCTTTCCTCTCAGTGAAATCTACCACCAAGAGCAAGTAAGTGACAATACCCTAAACTCCACTCTACATCCCCTCATCCCTCAACTAACTCCTCACTACTAAAACCGTGCATCCTTACACCTCCCCGACTCCTACTGATGACCTTCTAAGTTTAGTGTATTTAACAGATTCAGATACTATCCATATTGTATTAACAATAATGATGTCAATTTTTGCATTCGGCAATCCCAGGGATGCCGATATGGCTAATCTGCTCAGTTGGTACCAACCACAAATAACCTAGAGATTTTCATATTGACAAAGAGGGAACAAGTACTTTTGACGTGCATCAATCGACACCAAAGGTTTCTACATCTCTGCATCTGCCTACCGGCTATCCATGAAACACACCCTGCCCTCCTTTCTTACAGGCCCACCAGAGTTTGGACAACATTAGTTTCAGAAGAGCAGTATATATGACCACTTTACATTGCATTACAAATAAAAACAACGTAGATTCTGCCTATTGTAGGAATGTTTATCCTAGTTTGCACTCAAACATATTGATTAAGGAAAAGAGATAGGGAGTCATTACATGTGGCCACTGATCAGTAAAGTTGGATGGAAGAGTGTCAGTACATTTTTACTGGCATGTTTACAGATCTGTAGCAATTTCTACAATTTGGCAGGTGGATTTTGGGAGAAGGACTGTGTTAACATGTCCGCCTGCTTTTCCTGCTCTGTGTAAAAATGTGCCTGCATTACCTGGTAATGCAATGTATTGCTATGGAATATGTCAAACTTAACTAAGTACCAAAATAATTCAAATTCAATCAGAATCCATTATAAATACCTCCGCCAAATGTAATAACAAGTAACCTGTAAATGAGATATTGTCTTTGTTTTACAATTGACTTTTCCACTGTGTGGTGGCAGAAATATTGAAATAGCATAAAAGGGATTTTATGCACTTCAAACTTCAGGTTATCTTCCCCAGAGTGTGTCCCAAAGAATCATTAGTAAACCCGCTCCAGAGTTTAATTGCATTAAAACTCTGTTTATACATTTTGATGCCTTTGGCACTGCCACACACACCTGCTTGCCCTGCTGTTCTTGGCAAAATGGACAATCGGACATGGGTGAGTTAACGTTGACTGGTCTCGATGCACAGATCCCTGCTGGTAAATCCTACACCCACCGTATAAAGATGCACTCACAACGCAGATATGTCATAAGTGATGTAATCTTTGATGTCATCAGTGATGTCATCTCTAATGCCATCATTGCAGTGATACGTTGTGCAACAGGGGGCAAGTAGTTAAGGCGGCTTTGCCTGATTTGTCTGCCAAATTTCAATGGTTTTGTTGTGCTACATTTTCATCTTAATGTCTATTTAACTAAGGTATTTTCAATGAATTTGAAAGGTTTTGTTGCAATGTATTGTTCATCTTAATTACTTTCGAACACAACTTTTTTCATTGAATTTCAAAGGTGTTGCTGCTATGCATTAAATCAGATCACCTTAACCCTCTCTTAACTTCAAGGGTTTTGTTATACTATAGCTTCTTTGGCCACTGTACATGTTGCACCAATAGGTTTCTTTGTGGCCAAATTGGCAAGCTTACCGCCTTGGCCACTGTACATGTTGCACCAATACGTTTAATTGGGACTCACTAGCATTGGCCTCCACCCATGGCCAGTGGCACTGGCCTTCAGCCTTGGCCACTGTCCATGTTGTGCCCATAGCATTCATTGGGACCCTCCAGCCATGGCCTTCGGCCTTCAGCCTTGGCCACTGTACATATTCTTTGGGGCCCACTAGTCATAGTTTTTGTCCATGGCCACTAACCAAAACCTTCATCCATGGCCACAGCACATGCTGCACCAATGTTCACCTGGTTTATAGTCATAATGTAGAAAAAAAAATGTCGACTTACAAAAATGTCCCCAAAAAAAATGTAGAAAACAATAATGTCGAAAACCTATAGATATAATGAAAAGAGTCCATTTTTAGAAAAAAAAAGTTGAAAAAAAATTTCAATTAGCACTATCAATAAATACATAAACAAGAAGAGTATCATTTACTAGGGGGGGTCCCTCCCAACCCCCCTCACCCAACACCCCCCGGCCACCCCACCACCCTCTCACCCCTCATACTCAACACATTTTAATTATATATATATTTATTTATTTTTTTGAAAAATTCTAAACAAATTTGAAAAAATTCGACATTATTGGTTTTCGACTTTATTGTTTTCTAAAAAAAAATCGACATTTTGGCCCTCATTACAACTGAGGTGCTAAGTGCATCAACTTTACCACCATGGTGTAAACTACGTTTACACCATGGTGGATGGCGGATTTACCGCCCCATTACAAGGTGAGTGGGGCGGTAAATCCCCATTTCCCATTTTCCCTTCCCCATTCCCATTTTTGCCCCATAGGGCATAATGGGAGTGGGGAAGGCGCTAATTACGGCACCGTAAATTACGGTGCCGTAATTAGCACCAAGGTGCCTTAGCACCATGGAACTTAACGCCTGCAAAAAGCAGGCGTTAAGGTGGGAATCAGGCGTTAAGGGTTAACGGTGGCGTTAACCCTTAACGCCTGAGTTGTAATGAGGGCCTTTGACTTTCGACATTATTGCATTCTACATTATGACTGACCACCGTTCACCTTAATGTCTATATAACTAAGGATTTTGCAAATAATTTTAAAGTTTTTATTGCATTGTATTGTTCATCTTAACTGACTTCTTACAATTTCTTTTTTTTCAGGGAATTTCAAAGGTTCTTTGCTATGTATTTTCCACATTAAATCTGATCACCTTAACCGTCTCTTAACTTAAAGGGTTTTGTTATACTATAGTTTCTTTGGGGCCCACTTGCCATGGCCTTCAGCCTTGACCAGTGGCCACTGTACATGTTGCACCAATAGGTTTCTTTGGGGCCAAATTGCCAAGCCTTCGGCCACTGTACATGTTGCAACCATAGGTTTCTTTAGACATGTGGACATGGCCTAAGAGCACGGCCACTTCATATGTTGCACCAATACACTTATTTGAGGCCCACTTGCCATGGCCTTTGTCCGTGGCTACTGCACATGCTGCACCAATAGGTTGCTGCTGACCCTGTAGCCATGGCCTTTCCCTTGAATGCTGGCAATGGTGCACCAACAGCTTTCTTTGGGACCACGATCCATTACCTTGAGGCATGTCGAGAGGCCATGGCCTTCTTTGGGGCCCACTAGCCATGGTCTTCAGACTTGCCCAGTGGCCAAGGTCTTGGCCACAGTACATATTGCCTCAGGCTTCTTTGGTAGCCATGACAACTAATTATATCATACATTACATCACTGATGAAATCGCTAACAGTGGGCCTCATTACAACCCTGGCGGTACGGGGTTAACGGCGCCGTAAAAGGTGCCGGCGCCGTTAACCCCGTACCGCCTCATTACGATGTCCCCTTGCGGGACACGGTAAGCACGCCTGGGAAAACCAGGCGTGCTTACCGGGTCCCGCAAGGGGAAGAGGGAGCAAACAACGGGCCAACTTGTAATGACCCCTTGTTTGCTCCCTCTCCCATTGCCATTCAGCCCTATGTGGGCTGAAATGGGAATGGGGAAGGACCAGGTCTGGGTCCTTGGAGGGAGGAATTACCGGGCCTTCCGAACTCGGAATGGCCCGGTAATTCCTCATTCTGTTGACCCGGACCCGGACGCGATTTCAGCGGCAGCTATGCTGCAAATAGCGGCATGGCTACCGCCGAGGTCGTAATGAGGGCCAGTGTCACTAATGGCATCACTGATATTAATGGTTTGATGTATTACATATTGAAATACAACACCTCTGTTGTGTTACTTAAAATGATGCCACATTTCAAACTTACACAATACATTGTATTCTACCCTTTTTTAAATGTAGTGTCCAGTGGACAAATGTAGGTGCATATAGAGATTATTACAATAAAGTGTAGTGCACACGCATTACACACTTTGGAAGGTAATCTGTTAAATTGGAATACAAATTTATAATTTATTTTCAAAAGAAATGACTCAACATAATAATACTATTAGTAAATCAATTGCCATGACCATAATTAAATATTTCCTTTCTATATTAACCAAACCTTGAGTTCTTAGATTCTATACTATTGTTCTAGTTGATTAAATCAAAATATTTCATATTACAAAAGTAAAAAATAAAAAAATGTGTCATTTAACAAGCATCACATGAGCTGCAATCATTGAAAACAACAGCAACACAATTTAAAAAACAAGAATTATTCATAATACAATTACATCAGATACATAACATAACATATGTTGTTTTTAAAAATCATAGGAAGCTAAATCCCCTCCAAGTTTAGAGATAGTAAATCATTCACTATTGCAAGTTTCAATGAAGTTCTTTCAGCATTATACAAGGCATTCCATACAATTTCTGGAGTTACAATTCAATATCGATCAAATAAGTGGCTAAAATATGTGTTACTAAATTCTAATAAGTCAGGGCAACTAACACCTGATGTTTAAGAGTGTCTGGCTCAGTGGAGTTGTTACAAAATCGGCATAGATTAGCACTCACAGGTATTAACTGCCATTTTGCCAGAACCTCTTTTGTGTACCATGTATTTAATCTGAATCTAATAAACAGGTATCTATGTTTTCCAGCCAGAAATTTGAGTATGCACGATTCTGGCACTTGAGTTTTTGTGTTTAAAGAAGTATATACTTCTAGAAGTTTGTTGCTTCACACATTCCACTCGGGTATTAACGCAGTCCGATTCCCAAATGTTTTTCTTTGCTTTATACGTATTGTGCATAAGAACGTCATCATAAATACCCACTGCAGCAATAAAGTTCTAACTCTTAGACCACCAGACGCTCATATTTCTGTGATTTGTCGATCTTTTGTATTTAGACAGTGGGCCTCATTATAAGCATGGCTGTCCGGGAACTACGATACCGGTAAGCATTCTGGTACAGTAGTTCCCGGACCGCAATACTACGAGCTTGCTCGAGGGAACCTGTCAACCCGCCAGGTCTGGCCTGGCGGGCAGAGTGGCAACCGCAAGTGCAGCATGTCGGATGCACCGTATGGGGCTCAAACGGGAATGGGGAGTGACAGGCACCGGCACACTACAATGCAGGACTGACCGGGTCTGGCAATGTCGGAATTACCCGGTAATTCCTCATTGACGGGTGCCACAAAAAATGCAACTCCGGTGGCAGCCGTGTCTGTTTTACAGGCACGGCTACCGCCAGGGTTATAATGAGGCCCAGTATATCTAGCAAGGAATTGGGTTCGATCTTATAATACATTTTCTGTATGAACTGCACACTTTCCACACATATATGGCATACAGTGATATTAGTTCTAATTTGACTCAGGATGCAGATAGAAACACTTTTGGATAGTTTTAACAGTTTTTTCCAAAAGGAGCCTTCAAATGTAGCCCAAAATATGTCTCCACACCAGCTTTGTGTTTCTGAGCTTTAGATAGTATTCGGGACAGATTTTTGTCTATAAAATGTTAACACCGGAAGCAGAGAAAATCTACCATATTTCCTATTGAAGATAGTTCCCTGAGCAGCAGCTGTTCTCATTTATTACGAATTTCAGAATAATATGGAACATCAGAAATCTGGACATTGACATAAAGCCCTAAGTATTTACATTCATGAATCAACTCCAAGTTTTGTTGTAAAGTCTATTTATAGATGATTTTCCTAATTGTCTGCACCGTGGCAAATATCATAACTTTAGATTTCAACAAATTAATTATCAAATTATTTTTTTGGGCATAGGTGTCAAGTTGGTTCAGTAAAGCCTGCAATGCCCTCAGAGTCTTTGCTGGAAGAACTAAATCATCGGCGTAGAAGAGCCAGGTGACTGCATGCTTACCCAAACGAGGAGAATCAGAGATGACACTGGTAAAACTTAAAATTAAATAAAGATGATGCCAGTATGCATCCTTGTTGAAGGCGTCTACAAGTTTTTATTGAGTTTTATAATCTGCCATCTAAAGAGAGCCTTATTCGGACCGATGTTTTCAAATGAAACTCTCTTATCCAATATTGAAGATGGTTGGGACACTTAGCCTTGGATAATTTATAAAATAAAGGCTCTCTGGACACAGAATCAAATGCAGTTTGAAAGTCAATGAAGGCCACGTAATATGGTTGCTGTTTCTGCCATTTCTGATGTTTAATGTCATGAAGAATGTGTACATTAATGGACATCCCCAGGCCTGGTACAAACCCAGATTGAAAAGGGTTGTGAATGTTATTTTCCTCAGCCCAGATGGTAAATTCTTTCAGGACTAGGCGTGCAAAAAGCTTCCCCAGGACGTTCAACAGTGCCACATGTCTATAGTTTTTAGGACATCGGCGATGATGCTTCTTGTAAATGTACAATTAGTGATTTTTGCCATCCAGGTGGAATACGCTGAGAGTGAATCACTTGAGAAAAAAACACATAAAAGATTCTTGCCCGGCCTCCGGATGGGATTTTAACATACTATTGGACAAGCCGTCCGGGCCCGTAGCTCTCAAAGTAGATAACTTAGAAATATACAGGATAAGATCCTCTTCATTTAAGTTGATATCTGTGATATAGTGAAGAGGGTTGCACAGAAAATAGTCCACGCAAGGAGTGGATGCATAAAGAGAGTTGTAGTATTGAACCCATTCTTCCTCCGGAACTGCATTTATCTGTATTGGTGTCTGAGCAGTTGTAGTGGCTTTTCTTATTAAGTCCCATATCAAAGCTGAACTTTTAGATCCCAAAATCTGGAGCATAATTTGAGCATCACTTAAGTACATATTTGCTTTCCTTGCTCTCACCCAATTTGTATATTTAGTTTTGAGATTAGAGGTTTTGCACACTTTGAGATTGGTTGGTAAAGTCCTATGGGCACGTATATCCGCTCTCAGAGTTGATTTTCTCATCTGCAGCTGTTTGTCAAAATTGTGCAAGTGTGTGACAGTAGGTTTAATCGAGAGTTGATTATTCGTCTTGAAAATCTGAAGAGCAGCCACATATAAACTGTCAGTTTATATGAGTTCCGGTTGAAGTACATTAGAAGGATAGGAAATTCTGAGCATCATTGCGTGAAGCTTATCCTTGGTCCATCTAAAACGGTTGCCTCTATTTGAAATTGCTAACTGATGATCATAATAGCCAGCTATTATTGTCTTGTCTGGAGCAGGGCAAGCCCATACTAATTCATGAATATGGTGATCACTTACAGATTGAGGCAAGAATTTAAAGCTAACCATAGCAGCAGAGAGGTTTTGATCCACATAAATGTAGTGTATTAGAGCAGTTTGACTCTCTCTTTGCCACGTGTGACTAGGATCTATACTATTACAAAGCACACATGCCCATACCTTTTATAAAACTTGTCACTGTGTTCATGTAATTCTTCTACAGTAAGGAGAATTGTAAATTTAAATGTGTGCATTTACTATTTTCATAACATTTACTATGTAGATGGAATACTATCTGGTAGAAGCTATGTGCATCAGTCTACTCGTGACCCTGAGGGTATGATATGGATGAGGTTCTTTGAGAGTAGGAACCTTAAATTATAAATGGTCGTACAAAGGGGGATACTCTGGGTGGGTATACATGGAATAGGGGAAGTAGTAATGCCACATTAGATTATTTTTTCGCTAACTAGTAAGCTTTGCTTATTATGACTGACATGCATGTGAGTGAAAATTAATGGCGTGACCATGCAGCGTTAGTGTTAAGGCTAAAGGAATGTGTTCACACAAACCTGGTAAAGAGTTTTGGGGAACTGAAGTTAATCATTCGTTCAATATCCATCGTGCTACATCCTTCATCATGAGCATTAACCCAGGATTTTTCCTAGAATGCAAGGATATGGACATGGAGGGAATTGAGAATTGGGTAACCTCCTTTGTGGGACATCATGCCATCATTAAGGCTACATTGATTAGTAGAGGAGATAAAATGATTCCCTTATTTGACAGAGATATTAGAGATAGGAAGTGTAAGCTATGTGGGAATCTGCACAAAGCTTAAGCTAAACTTCTTTCATGTCCTTGATGGTTTAGGGAAATCAAAACTATAAATAATGCTTATTGAAATTGGTTATGCTGGTGGCGACACTCAATTAAGAGTGCTATGTCAAAACAAATGATCACAATACTTTGTAATTGAAATAGCAGGAGCATTTGGTCTATGTTAAGTGAAGCTTTAAATCATATTAATGAGTATCAATGGGTAGTATTCCTTAGGAGCCATTGTGCATTGCTTGTGATGGCTCCTATTGTCCACTTGTCCACAAGAACCACTGACTGGCCCTTGGAAATACATGAAGACCACATTAGAGTGAAGATCAGAGAAGTGAAATCTTCAAGGGCACCAAGACCTAATGGCCTTGCAAATGCTGTGCTAAGCCAAAATCCTGACAACTGGTCTACACTATTAAAGATCCTATGTCTTGACAAACAGCAACATTACTTGCAGTGCTAACATTCATATACATCTCCACTCTCGATCTTATCAATCAATACACATTCTACACTCTTGTTCACTACCTTGCAACCTGCCTTGCAAATTTGAGACACAATCTGGTAAAAATAAAATGTCTTAGACACGGTACCCCAAACTCTATATAAAGCCATTTGGAGGGCTACACTTTTTTGTATTTATACAGCACCTCCAAAAGGATAGAGTCTTCATCATATCCAGATTATGTACACATTTTCCTAGAATTTTCACAAATGGCCTAACCTAGAAGATTCCGTTAGGACATGTGTTGATGTCTCTGAGTTTAAAGGATATTGACATATGGGACAATACCTATCAGCTTCAGCTTCAGCCAATGAAAGAGAAGGATCTAAAGAACATAGTACAGGGAGGCGATTTATACATAGCAGAAGTATAAATCTATGAAAATGTTTGGAAGGGCATATAACTAAATAGGGATGTGCCTTTTTATATGTAGACAACATGTCCGTAACAAAGGCATAACTCTTAGATGGGAAATATTTTCACCTCAGTCCCATAAATCCACCTGCCTTTCCCAAGACTTCACAATAACATCCCTCCTCCCAGCTTGGAGTCCATGACATACAGTCAAACAATTGTCCCATTGTCATCTTATATTTATAATTTCCTCCGTTCTTGTCAATCTCTCTCCCTAAACCATAAACTATGGCTTTAAGAGATGAAATCCCCAAGTCAAGATGGATAATTACCACAGGTAACCAAGTAGGATGGGCAAGGAGCCTTCTACAGAATCTTCCCTCAATGAGCTGCACCCATTTTCAGTCTAAGTTAGTGAAGCACTCAAGTCCATGTAAAATAACCAGGACCAAACATTGCAAGTAAAGGTCCCGGGCTCCCATGACTGTAAATTCTCCCATTCTTTTTACAAACTGGTCTATCAGGGAGGTTAACTGAGCTGTCTTCCTTATGCAAATCTCTATGCACATTTTAAATTCTTGTCCTTGATCCAACTCAACTCAAAGGTATTTATAGTCATCCACAAAATCAATTTTGACACCTTGGGCCTCATTACGAGGTAGGTGGCAAAGGATTACCGGCACAGGTAATGACACCGGTGCCGGTAATCCCTTACCACCCTATTCCGAGGTCCGGTAGCGGGTCCCTTCCTTAACGCCTGATTTTACCAAATTGCGGTACCGTTATTAGCTCCATCCCCATTGAGCCCTATGTGGGCTCAAATGGGAATGGGGAATGGTTCCTGGAATGGGGACTTACCGGGTCCTCCAAGGTTGGAATGACCCGGTAAGTCCCTATTTCGGGAACCTGGACCCGAATGCGGTAAGGGGTAGCCATGGTGCTAGTAGCACCATGGCTACCTCCTACCTCGTAATGAGGCCCCTTGAATAGTTAGCCTACACCGTGCTATTCTTTTTGCAGGGAATAGTACCAACTGGGTCTTACTCCTATTTATAGCCAGAGACTTTTTCTTCGCATAATCCCATAAAGCAACAGCTGCTCATTGCATACGTGTAACTGTATGGTGCAAAATTACAAGGTCGTCCACATATACCAATACCCCACAGTGGGTAAAGTAGATTTTTGGTGGACAGCCTCCAGTACCTGCAAGATGCTGTGGCATATCTGACAAATATAAGTTAAAAAGTTGGGGGGCCAAGACACAGTCCTGCTTCACTCCACAATTGGAGGAAACAGGGTCTGTCAAGGTTCCCCCCTCATCGAGCTTCACTCGAAGGGTATTGTTAGTGTGAGACTATTAAACATGTTTCTACTTCTGTCCATTCTTATTTGATTTTTACTACTACATATACTTATTATATTATGTTTGAAATACCTAAAATAGACTTACCTGAATCAGGTACTTTCACTGCACTTATGTATTGTAATTGCTTATTAATACATGAAATTCAAACCATTTCTATAACATTACATACATTTATTTTAACATGTATAAGTTCATAAGTACTGTAAATGAATGCAACACACATAATCATATAATACTTCTTTATCAGTGCGCTGTTCCATGTTATGTTGTTATTATTGTGAAGTGTAATAAAATAAAATATGTCATGTGATGTAATTATTGATGTCATCAGTGATGTATTGTATGATGTCATTAGTAACCTCATTAGTGATGTCATCAGTGATGCCATGTGTGATGTAATTAGTGATGTCACCATTGATGTCATTGTTGTGGGTATACACTGCACAACAGTGGCATTGTCTCTCTTTCAGGATTGCACGCTCGGGCGTGGAGTCTTTCTTCACTGGATTCATGTCAGCTGAACACTGATTGGTTCACTGTGATACGATGTGTCCCCATCTTCAATTCGCACCCAGTAAGTGCAGCAGACTTGCATAGCAGCAGCACACCTCTCCAGTCAAAGTCACACTCTTGCCTAGCCCATCTGTGCCATTCAGGCATCAGCTGGCTGCTTGTCTTGTACGTTGGGCCAAAACAACTCTACTCGAAAATATGACTGTGATGTGCTTTACTAAGTGCCTCTCCTTATCTCAAACTCCGTATCAGATTCAACTGGTCCCTGCCATCAGATGTGGCTTATGTAACAGAGCTGCACACTCTCTGGTGGCTCATTCCTTAGACGTTCATGACCTGTGGAGCAAGCATACCCCTAATCTCTGTTGTGTTAAAAAGACCTGGGTCCAAGAGTCTTCCGTTTTTGGGTCTCGGCCAGGCCCATCCACCTTCTTTTAGCATTATCCATCTGGACAGGAACTCAGCCCACCCTGGTGGTGGCCTTGCACTGATTTGTCGTCCTATGTTTACTTGCTCTTGTTTACCACTTTCACACAATTTAAAGGTGGAGTCCATGCTTGCCAGGGCTTTCCTATCTACATCTTTTACATGCTATGTCCGAATTGTCTATCGCCCTCCTCACTCAGATTCCTCCTGCTTCCTGACGTTTCTTGAACTTGCTGCTGACCTTAAAACTTGATAATAGTTGGTGACTTTAACTTTCATTCTATCCACATGGCTGCTGTCCACACCACTCCTTTTATTCTGCTATGCCAGATCATGAACTCCTGCAGCTTATATATGGTCCTGCTCATTATCCATGGTGATACAATTGATCTTCTTTTTGAACCGGATATCTTGGCCAAAGTCTATCCACCATAAAGTTGTTGTGGAGCAACCACTTCAGCATCCCCTTTTCAGTGACTCTCCACCCGCAGTTTTGCCCCCTTCTTGTCCTCGGCAGAGGGGTCATCAATGGCACACTGTAACTACTAGAGGTTCTAGCTCTTATTGAGTCCTCCTTCCATTCCCTCTCTTCCAATTCTAATGTTGACTTTGAACTTCTATCTCTATTTTTTCTCAGCACAGCTAATCTGTTTGCTCCCCTTAAGCTCCTCAATTCCCATGCACATCCTTCTCAACCATGGTTCACACCCTAACTTGCTGAGCTTTGTCTCACTCCACTGGAATTATTGTCCTTCGGCCAAGTCTGCATACCCTAAAGCCACCTCTTCCTATCAAAAATCTATTCTGGATTTCAAACTTGATTACTCTAACAACCTCATTCAATCTGCCCTTAATCAGCCAAAGACCTCTTCCTAACTGTGAAATCACTTTCCTCCCTCTCTCCTTCCCCCATTTCTAATCTCTCCTCTCTGTCTTCCATCTTTATTGAAAAACAATCTCTCATTTGGTACAATATCTCAGCTCTTCAGATTAATCAAATTTCTGTTAGTGAACCTGCTCTTACCCTCTAAAGGTCTGCCTCCGATTTATATCCTATCCTGAAAGTGATTTCCCCCTGGACTTTCCCCTCTACTTGCTTCAGCAGGCAACCTATCACTCTTTTCTGGTTCCATTCCCTTTCTCTTGAAGATGCTCTTGTCATTCTTTTCATAAAGAAGCCCTCACTAAACCCCTCCTTCCCTGCTAATTACTGACCTAGTTCCTTTCTCTCACTCTTTATGAATTACTTGAAGTTCTCATCACCCCTGTTATATCTTCTTTTCTCGAAAACACCTCTTTCTTTGACCCTTTCCATTCCGGTTTCCTTGCTGCTCGTGGAGCAGAGTCATTACTCTACTCAGTGGTTGACAACCTCACCAGGCTGGCAGACAGTAGTGGTGTGGGTTCTCTTATCCTTTTAGACCTATCAGCAGCTTTGATACTATCGACCACACCATCCTGTTGGGCTGCCTGGCTGAGGACAGTATCTCTGGCCATGTCCTTACATGGTTCCATCTTTTTTTAATGGACTGTTCTCAGTCTCACTCTCTTCCCCCTTTTCAGTCTGCTCCTGTCCCGGTCACTTGTGGTGTCCTCCAACATTCGTCCTTCTCCCCTATTCTATTCAATGTTTATGTTCACTTCCTGGCTAAGCTAATTCAATATCATGGCTTTCAGTGCTACAGATATGCCAACGACACGTACATTGTTGGTCACCTTGACCACCGACAATCAGAGGCTGCCGCTAGTTTTCATCTTGCCTTAAGTCAGTGGGCAACTGGATCTGCCTTAACTGGTTTCTTTCCAGACAGGCTACAACTGGCACATATATTGTTAGCATTTGCCCTCTGGCACATGTTGGACTACTGATTCGTCCACTGGGGTGCCGAGTTTGACACTGATGTTTTCAGTGCTGTATTGATATATACATGTTGGAAAGCTTATCTATATCATTTTTGGAGACGTTTTCAGGTACTCTCGAATTTGAAATGATTTTAAAACGTAACTATCCTTTGTGGCTTCTGGTGGTGGTTTCTAATACTCTACATATCCTGGGTGATTTGAGCAACTAATCATACGAAATTGACCTCTATGATAGAGGTCTGGTAAATGTATTAATTGACATATTGCCTCATAAGAAGTGGTAAGTAATGGCTCTTCTTAGTAATTACTGTAATTACTTTTTCACTTTAAGGGTGACTTTTATGGACCCTTGGGGAATCTGTCATGGTGACGGATGTTTCTCTTTCATCACGGTATAGGCTTAGGTCTGATTCCAGTGCTGAAGGTTGTGATTTGTTCTTTGGATGGTACTACTGGGAACTGAAGGCTTCTTTGCCTGTTTTATTCTTCAGCTTATTGATAACATCCGTTGGTGGATGTTCATAGGACCCCTATCGCACAATATTGAAGGAATTTTTGAAGAATTGTTTCCCCTGAAGAAAGTTCAGCCACATAAAGGCATCAAGAACTGAAACATGCTACATGTCGGGAATATATGTGTTGTATGTGACACATTTGTTTTATGGTGTTGTGATTTGCTGCTATATTTGTGTCTATGTATTTGTTCAAGATTTTTTTTTATGAAAATCAAGTAATACATGTGTATTTAATACGATTAACTGTTGTGCTAACCTACGGTCATTTTGTTTATAATAAATCATATATGTTTTGATAATCTGGTTGTACTTTATATATTTTTTCAAGATACAAGTACCGGTACATCATTCAGCGAGGTGTTTTTGTTCCCAGTTTGATATCTACAATCGTTCTTTTATGTTTGGTGTCCTATCTCTTTGTTTATGAATATATATCAAGTCAATGGAGACAAGACCAAGGTCCTCTTTGGACCCCAGCTTTTTGGCCTCCATCTCTCCGCCTTTTTCCCCATCCAGTGATTACGGTTAAAGACCATGGAATTAAGATCACTGGCTCACTATCTATGGAGGACCAAATTATCTCTGTTTTCCAAACAGCCCATTTCAAGTCTTATGTAGGGACCTTTCCTTTTTACCTTTTTCCTTTTTACCCTACCAGCTTTGCGCACCTGTTGAGGCCTCTGCTGTTTTCAGCCACCTTGATTATTGCAATTATTGCTTCTCGTTCCTCCTACCACACACATTTCTCCCATTTCCCATGTATTGCATTGGCCCTGTAGCTGGCAGAATTAAGGTAAGAAAACTTTGCATCATCCATCATGCCTCTTATGGCTTTGGAGCTGAATTTCTGCAGGATACATTGTGTCCTTATATTGCTTCCGGATCTCTCCGCTCAGCCAATGCCTTATTGATCCAGGTTCCTCAGTTTTGCCGTACCAGAATTGGAGGTCGCAATTTTACCTTCGGAGCTTCAAATCTCTGATACTCGTTACCGCTTTCTATCCACGAAATTCAAGACAATCTTCTGATTCGTCGTCAAATCAATACATTTCTTTTCTAATCTTTCCATTTACCACACTCCGGCCCCCTGTGATATTTACCTTCATTAGTGCCATGATGCCTTTGGGCGACTGCTGTGGTCTACAAATATGCATAACATAACATAACAGGGGCCTCATAGCTAAAGTGCACTTGCTTGAAATGTGAGTGTGGAATTTTAGGTTTTTGTATTCTTAAATCTAATCACCTTAACTCTCTCTTAACTAATGTGTTTTCACTGAATTTCAATGGTTTTGTTATACTATTGTTTCCTCAAAGCCCACTAGCCATGGCATTGGCCGTGGTCACTGTACATGTTGCACCAATAGTTTTCATTTGGGCACACTTGCCATAGCCCATGTCAAACCATTAATTGATGCCAAGCACCCATTGCCCCCTGCCCAGTACATTAAGGCAGTGCAGATGTTAAACCTTTTTTTCTAACTCCTTATTCCTGTGATCATTTCACAGTAATTATTCAATTACAGAAATTCCTGCAGTAGAGTTTGGTTCCCGCGATAACAGGAAAAATGGCTCAGAATTCAAAAGTCTTCTGCATCCTCACAAGCACTCAACATGTGTGCCCCGTCTTTTTTCCAGTTCTCCTCCTTCCGCTCAATTGCATTTTACCTCCCTAATCCTCTCTCATTACCCCCTGTCACTCATTGTGTGATGCATGCTTTCAGTTCTTTCCTTTGTGGCTTCTTGCGGGAATCACTTGCATCAAGCAAAAAAGAAATGGCAGATTTCATTTCCGAAAGGCCTCTCTGCTGTAAAGCAGTGCGGACGATATATGTAAAGGATTCAAGGAGCTGCAGGAACCCCCATGTCTCTGTTGAATAATTTAAAATCAATTGGATGGCTTTTGCCTAAAACAGTCATAGAAATTAAGACAACGCTTTGTGCCCAAGTTGTTTCTTATTTGGTTAAAATCTGCAAAGCAATTTTCCCACTACAGCTGTTCAATATTGCACTTTTTTATCTATGGGAAAATGAATGGGCTGAAAACTGTGGTGTTTTGTTTTCTTAATAACGTTTTCATTTCATAACGTATTGTTCCCACAATTTACAGTTTGGGGGGAGGGGAAGAGGTTTGTGGCGTGGTGGGAGAGGTGACCACCCAAATCTATCCAGCAAGTCAAAAGTAATTAGCAATAGAATTTTGGGAAACATTTCTGTTTTCTTTTCTGAAAAGCCTCTCAGTCTCTCTGTTGCAAAGTACCCGGGGAGATATAGCTGTAGTTTTGGGAGACAGGGGCACCCCCTTCTCAGCGAAATATTTTTAAACCTTCTGGATGGAATAACGCCAAACCTGTCCTGGAAATTTAAGTCAATGCTTCAGGTATAAGTTGTTTCTTATTTGGTCCAATTACATCCAGTGGATTTTGCACTTCAGCACACACAAATGTTGACCTTTTCTCTATAAGAAAAAGAATGGGAGTAGGCTTAAAACTGTTTTTTTGCTTTCTTAATAACTTTTTTAATTTTCTATCGAATATTTCACAAAACATCCAGTCTGGGGGAGTCAATGGACATTTTGTTTGGGAAATATCAGCCAGATCCGTCATGCAAGTTAAAGGTTAGTAGCCATATAATTTTCTGATTTCCTATGGATCTAGGCAATCAGGTTAAGTATAGTGCAAATGCAGCAATTATCACACTATAATATATACATATGTATGTATTATAGTGCGATATATATTAGTGGCCATGTAGTCATGGTTAAGTTGCTGTTTCCATCCGAAGAGCACTTTTGGGGCAGTTTATATCTTCGCTCCCCCTGGACGAAATCACACCAAACCTTGCAAAAAAAAGTATATGGCCTACTCTGATTTTTTTGCAAAGTTTGGTGAGGTTGGTCAAGGGGGGGGGGAAATGTATAGGGGGGTCCCAACATTTCTTTTTTTCCCATAGACTGAATGGGGGAAAAACTTTGCGCACAGCTACAGATCAAAAGCGTGCTTTTGCAAATTTGATGAAATGTTTGCGATAGATCAACATATGTGCAAAAATACATGGTCGAACTCTTGGGACAATAATATTTTCTGAATGTTGCACTTGTGAAACTTATTAAATAATGTTTGAGGAGGTGAGGGTTGATGATGGGTGGGATATTTCTGACATGATTTTGAATGAGTTTACAAAGTTTGCAGGGATTTTGTGCACACCTTTTAAGATGACTCATTTGTGTATTCTTTTGACAGTTTTGAAAAAATAAAACGTGGGTGGATTTCCAGTAAATTTGCATAAGGCTGATTGGCAATGATCGCAAAGCATGGTGTTGCAAATTTGGCAATGTTTTCTTATTTGACAAGTGTCATAATGTAGTTAATAAAATAGCAGTACAGCTTCAGTGACTGAGGGGTAGGCTGTAGCCATGGGCAGTGGGCAGAATGTCGGGGTCATGGTATAAGGTCATGATCCGGACAATGTGGCTACTGGCCATGACCAGAAGGGACAAAACATAGGATTAAAGTGGTCATGTCCACTTTGGACTGGCTTTGTGGTAAAGTTATTTGAAATCAGGATAGATTTGAAAGGGACGAAAAATGTGCTTGTGGTAACACAGGGTTTTGTTTTTGCCTTTTCCAGGCTGCCATGAAAAGCAAAGAGGGGCACTGTATGGTACCCACGCCTTCAATTTCCATGGTGGCCATCTTGGAAAAGGAGTCCTGTTATAAGACGAAAAAAATCCTCTTTTTTAGTAGCATGGGTTACCGCTTTGGAAACCTAGCCTGCTAATGGCATTCATCCCCCATTTTAGGAGTTGGAATGGGGGGTAATGGTCCAGAGACCTCGTTATCCACTCTCGCTTTGATTGGGCTGATAACTTGGGCCGCTGGCCCTTTAACCACTTTTGCAGTCCCTGGAACGGAGGATGAACGCCACAATATTCCCATCAGCATAACATAAAATGCAAATGGAAATGTTGGAAAATCTTATTGCGTCTATGTACTTTACAGAGAAATATAAAGTAGATGTAGTCTATGCAGTTTTCTTTTTTGCTATATTTTTTTACTGTGAAAGTTGGTTCCTAAAGGAACATTTATTTTGATTTTGGATGGCTTTTTTTGGCAGGAGAGCTAAGAACGACAGTTGTGGAGAGAACTGAGGGAAGAGGCAGCAAACAGTAACATGGAGGGGCAGGTGGACGGGGGCAAATGTTGCATGTGTGTTATTTCTAAGGTAGGGTGCAGTGTTTCTCATGCTCCTTCATTACAGCAGTGGTGGTGCCTCTTGGGGAGGAGGGATGGCCTTAGCTGATGTCATTTTAAGATAAATAGCAGTTTTGCTAAAAGTATGTACTGTGTGCTTGATTGTTAATGGCTGAGTATGAATAGGTATTGGAGCTGTGCAAGGGAAATGTTGAAGCTGCAAGTTCCTACATCAGTAGAAAATGTAGTTCCACACTGAAGCACAGATCTTTTTGTGAAGTGCGTACAGGTTCTTTGACATGTCATCATGCGTGTGCGGCAGTACATGGTCATGTAGCATTGTCCGGAAGGTGTGCAATGAAGTCAGATGTTCGTAGACATTATGGTTACGCTGCACTACTAAAAACCTATGAAATTCAGTAAAAAAAACTTTGTTAAAGGGACGTTATGGTTAAGTTGTGCTACTAAAAACCTATGAAATTCAGTAAAAAAAAGACGCTGTTAAAGGGACATTATGGTTAAGTTGCACTAATAAAAACCTATGAAATTCAATGAAAACACTTTGTTAAGGGGACGTTATGGTTAAGTTGGACTAATAAAAACCAATGAAGTTCAGTAAAAAAACTTTGTTAAAGGGACGTTATGGTTCCAAGTAAAACCGAAAACCCCCTGAAATTCGCCAGTTATGGTAAACTAAGCAACCATAACTCGCGCCACCACCGTGCACTGCTAAGACTAACACCCAAGACATCAAAGATGACATCACAAATGTCATTGATGACCTCACTGATGACATCATCAGGCTAATTCATAGAATCCAGCGCACAAGTAGCGCACGCGGCTGGCGCACAGCGTGCGCCTGCGATAGTCTGCGCCAGGCACGTGCGCTAAAACAGATTTCCGCGCACAGCGTATTCATGGATTTCAAGCTCCCAAAACAGCCGTGGCGCAGAGAATCGCAGCGAGCCTGCAGCAGCGCCAGTAACGCCCCCAAGAACGCCCTCGCGCACGGAAAAGCCATCAAAAGCGCTAAATCATTGCTAAGGGCTGCGCTAACCCCGGACCACTTCACAGGGCAGGCAAACAAGGAAAGCAAAGCGGGCAATCTCCAAATCAGGAGTACGCGGGAAGTACTACACGCGACTAGGCAGGGAACGTGAATCACAGGGGTACGCGGGAATCATCACACGCGAACAGCCAGGGTGCGTGTATTACAGGGGTAGCGGGAAGTCCAACACGCGATGGGCCAGGGAACGTATATTACAGGGGGACGCGTGAAGTAGAACACGCGATAGGCCAGGGAACGTGCATCACAGGGGTACGCGGGAATCATCACACGCGAACAGCCAGGATGCGTGTATTACAGGGGTAGCGGGAAGTTCAACACGCGAAGGGCCAGGGAACGTGTATTACAGGGGGACGCGTGAAGTAGAACACGCGATAGGCCAGGGAACGTGCATCACAGGGGTACGCGGGAATCATCACACGCGAACAGCCAGGATGCGTGTATTACAGGGGTAGCGGGAAGTTCAACACGCGATGGGCCAGGGAACGTGTATTACAGGGGGACGCGTGAAGTAGAACAAGCGATAGGCCAGGGAACGTGCATCACAGGGGTACGCGGGAATCATCACACGCGAACAGCCAGGGTGCGTGTATTACAGGGGTAGCGGGAAGTTCAACACGCGATGGGCCAGGGAACGTGTATTACAGGGGGACGCGTGAAGTAGAACACGCGATAGGCCAGGGAACGTGTATTACAGGGGTACGCGGGAATCATCACACGCGAACAGGCAGGGTGCGTGTATTACAGGGGTAGCGGGAAGTCCAACACGCGATTGGCCAGGGTACGTGAATCACAGGGGTGCGTGGGAATTATCACATGCGAATAGGCTGGGTGGGCCCCCACAGGTGTACCCTGTACACCCTCCCCGGCCCCTGCAGGCAGCCCACAAAACAGTGGACTACCCTGCACACCTGATCATGTCCCCCTGCACCCCCATCCACCCGGGGCACCCTCCACCAGGCCCCCACCCATGTCTCCCACCACCCCCACCCCCCAGCAGTGCAGGGGCACCTGCCATCAGGCCCCCATCCATGTCTCCCACCACCCCAACCCCCATCCACCAGGGGCACCCTCCACCAGGCCCCCACCCATGTCTCCCACCACCCCCACCCACCAGCACTGTGGGGCACGTGGCCAGCAGGCAGTCAGGCAGCAGCCGATGGCAGGTGGGAGCGTGCTCAGGGTTCTTGGGGACTTAAATTCGGCCTCCTGGCCAGGAGCGTGGTCTTTCGTGTTAGAACGCGTGGACAGCCTGATAGGGAGTGATTTTGCACCAGAAAACCCCACACTCATCGCGCGAAAACCCGCATCGCGCGAAAACCCGTCACCAGCATATGTGCGTCAATAGTTACCTGCACGTGCAGTGTCAAAGCGTGTGATTGGTGAAAAGTGAGCGACACGCAGGAGTGTCGAAGCGCGTGATTGGTGAAAAAGGATCCACATGCAGGAGTGACAAAGCGTGTGATTGGTGAAAAGTGAGCTACACGCAGGAGTGTCGAAGCGCGTGATTGGTGAAAAAGGATCCACATGCAGGAGTGACAAAGCGTGTGATTGGTGAAAAGATACCTACACGCAGGAGTGCCAAAGCGTGTGATTGGTGAAAATGGGCCAAGCACGTACACGCCGTAAGTGACGATGTACGTGTGGGCCTGTATAAAAGGTAGTGTTGAACACAATTTCCTTGTACGTGCTTTTCGTGGCGAGCGAGTGGGTGAATTCGGTACTTCTTGTCGTTTCACACGCGATTTACTTCACGGCGTTTCCAGTTCGTACTCCCTGTTACCTCTGACAGCTCTTTTCTCTTTTTCCTCTTGTACTGGTTTTCCTGGGCCTGTTCCCTCAAACAGTGTCCCCTTCTACAGTTGTCCTGTCTCCTCAGACAGCGTACACCTCTTCTTTTGGCGGGGGTGTTGCCAACCAAAAGTGCTATTTTTTCACGCTCTTTTACCTGGCAGACGGTGAGTCACGCACGTATCTAACATCTGTGCTTGCCCCGTGTGTAGCCTACCCCTTCAGAGGTCAATCTAGGCCGCGTGTGACACGCATACGTTCATTGTGTTACTGGATGCCACAGCGTAGTGCAGGGTTTTCCATCAGCACACGTGGTCTAGGAGGGGTATTGTGCACGTTCCTTAACTTTTTTGGGGTGCCTGTGCGTTGCGTGACCCGTCATCTTTCCCCAGGGGTGTCATATAGCCTTGCCACTGCACTAGGGTACGAATACCATCTGGTACCCAACCCCTTTGACACCCAATTGCCCAGGACAATTGTGCACACCCACTCCCATACGCACAATACCATCAGTGCCATGGTTGGGAGGCGTGCAAGCCGTAAGGGTGGCAAAGGTGGCCGAGCCACACGTGGTGGCCGTGGAGGATCCAACAGGGGACGTGGTTGTGACTTGCAGGGCGCCCCTGTTCCCCCCAGTCTGGAGGAACAGTCAGGGACACCCATGCCCCCCCCCCCCCCCCCAGTTGAGAGTCATGTGGCTGATACCAACCCTGATCAGCCCATGTCGGACCAGGCCATTGTGGCACCAGACCTGTCCGAGGGTGATTCCATCGCTGACATCCAGGTCAGCAGGTCCACTGTACGTGCACCGGTGCACATTGGTGTCATCAGGGCACGCGCATCTATGCCAGATAGGTCATCTGCTGGCCCCCGTAGCCAGGGTGTGGCTCAATCCACCCCACCTCTCATACACCCTGCCAAGACTGTGTCGGTCCTAGTTCATGCACCTCAGATCAGGCCTGACCCCATCCCACTACCCCCAATGCCTGCACCTACTCCCATGCTGAGTGGGCAATCACACACACCCAGTACAGAGTCCACCACGGCTCCTGCCCCTAGTGTCCACAGCGGCGTAGGACACTCTGGATCCCCACCCCCTTCCAAGCGCAAGAGGAAGAGTGCACGTCCGGCACAGGCTGATGCCCCAGACACGGCTGCACAGTCCGGCCCATCAAGGAAGCCAAGCTTCACAGACGCCGAACTTAATGCACTTGTTCAGTATGTGTCAGATCATGATAGGGAAATGGTCATCGTTGCAGGGTCCAAGACCACACATGCCAGACGCCAGGCACACTGGCAGACCATTGCTGACACAATAAGTGCCCTTGGAGTAGTGAGGCGCACAGCTAGTGATTGCCAGAAGCGCTGGAATGACCTTAAGCGCAGGGCAAAGGATAAGCTGGCCTCAAGTCATGCCGCAACCTTGGTGACTGGAGGTGGGTCCCCAGCACAGGAAATAGAACTCACACCACACGAGTCCGTAGCTGGATCCTACGTCACCGAGGGACAACTCCAAGGTGTGGGAGACCTCCCTGATTACGAGGCATCATCCGGTGAGTGCACATGCATGTGTGTATCATCCATGTGCATGGTGTGTGTGTGAAGCATTCATGTTGGGTGCCTGTCAAGGGGGTGTGTGGCAGAGTTGACAGTGGCACCCATGTGCCTCATCCAGTATGTACAGTGCAACACCATCTGGCCACAGCACTATCCCTACTGGCAACAGTGCACATATGGGCCAACACCATGGAAGTTGCCCTTGATTAGTAATTTTGTCACTACATTGTTGCTCATACTCCCCTGTCTATTCATCTGATGTCTTACATACCATTCCTCTCCTTTCCCCCAGCCATTAAAGTTTCATCTTCACATGCCTGACATGCAATGATACCACATGCTAATGCGTCCTCTGTATATAAATGCCTACCAACATGCAGTCATAATGTGGATGTAGCCTTGACATCCACCTCCTTCCTGGGTCCATTGGTACCGTCTGGTTTCGAGCCCCATTCCCTCACACTCCATGCTGCTCTTCATGGTCTATCTTCCATGACTTCTACAGTTCAGACCATCGTGCCCTACGCACGACACCTGCTTGCCAAAAGTCAAATGAGGGCAGCCTGCCCTCCAATGCGACCCACCCTATTGCTGACCAGTGCATCTGAGCCTACTCTAAGCTAACTCTCACTGACATCTGCTCATACATGCCTTTGCCTGTCCCATAGACCCTTCACATGGTCCCTGTCCTCTCTCCTTGCTCCTCTTCCACCATCATAGGTGGGACCCGTTGGGGTGTACTCCTGGCCTCCTTCCAATCCTCAGATACCACTAATGATGTGCATGGTAATGGGAGCGTCTCAGTCCAAGGCCCTTAGGCCAACCTCAATCTCCTTGAGAAATGCTACCCACATCTCATCAACTTCCTTACCTCTCCTGCTGTCCCCCCTCCTCTCTCCTCATCAATCCTGCACTGCCTCCCTGCACCCTCCCATGAACCTTCTCCGCCTCCCACTCCAACTCCTACACATGCGGCACCTCTGATCTCTAGCACTCCCCGTAAGTCCTACAAGGCTGTCAACCTCCTCCACAATTACACTCCTTTCACTGCGGCTGCATCAGGCATTCCTCCGATAACTGTCACTTACATGAGGTTATGCACCTTGACATCCTTGGTCTCATGGAAACATGTCTGACGGCCCGCTCTGTCTGCATCCTTGACCCTCTCCTTGGCCCGCCACTACTGTGCAGGGGGGGTGTGCCCTTGGCTTCCCTGAGGGTATTCCTGCCACTGTCACACCTACTTAGACCTACTCCACTCTGGAATGGCTTGTGTGAGGTTTCTGTCCACCACACCTTGACATTCCAAACAGTGCGTACTGTGTCTGGGAAAACTGGTCAAATGTACTACTTCCTTTCTGAGTGTCCTCACCTCTCCTCCTCACTCATGTCCCCAGACACAGAATTCCTCATCCTTGGTGCGGTACGCATCCACCTGCATGCCTGTTGACGCCCCCACGTGACCTTTCTGTGACCTCAGCAACTCCCTCTCACCCTCTAGACTCCCGTCTGTCCCTACTCATTCTGCAGGGCACACTCTTGATGCTCTGATCTCATCTGACTTTCCCCTCTCCGTCCATCTCTGCACTCCTCTCTCCTGGAGTGATCACATTCTCCTCTCCTCCCAGCTCACCCTCAACACCCCACAGGCAAAGCCACCCTCACCACTGTCACACACCTTCTTGGTATTCCGACCCATGAAGTGTGTGTCAGTCGAGGCTCATGCTGCCAAAATGTCCCCCCCATCCAGCTCCCCCTTAGGCTCACTCCCATCCTGACAGGGCCCACTCCATGCTCCACTCCATGTCAGGTACACTGGATGTCTTAGCCACGGTCATGACCACCTGTCTGAAGCCCCATGCCAATGCAGAGTCCTGGCATGACTCGGATCTTGGGAACCCAAACCACAGGTGCCGGGTGGCAGAGAGGGAATGTCCTGCATCATGGCCATCCTCTGGCAAACTGGCCTGCCACATGCTCCAAAGGCAATAGCGCCTCACCCTTCTCACCAAGATGAGATCCCCAATCCAAGGGCACATATCTGCGGCATGTGACAACTCTGCAGGACACATAGAAATCTGAAAGGACCTTGCCGAGCCAGAGGCAGTGTGTACCTCCCCTGTCCCCTCCGAGCCCACAGCACAGCATGATTGTCTCTGTACCCCTATAGGCCACCCCCCCAGCACTTGTCTGCGCCTAACACCATCTGCCCTTGACGTCAAGTCCTACTTACCTTGTACAGCACTTCCAGCCGCCACTCCCCCTTGCACTTCATTGTGCCACCCACCCCTGCACTTGCGTGACATGAATGACACCAGCACCAGTAGTATTGTTGACTGGCATCCCCTTCTGCCCCACCACCCCTCAGTGCTCCGCTGCACCTACAAACATTACTTGACCGGTGCTTCACGAATGCAAAATTATTCCGTTACAGGTGTTGGGGAGGTGGAATCACAATGTTTACTGCATTATGTTGATCTAGACAAGGCACTGTGCATCGTTGCCAATTTGGACTAGCAGATCCATGTACAACATGTATACTAATTGATGTGACGATGCAATGTCAGGACCAGAGTGGTAGAAATCCAAAAAAGTAGCCCTCCTCTCCCTCTTCACTTGGTGGCTATGTCACATGCCATGTGTGTGATGGCATGTGCCTTTGACATGGCAATCACCGCCCAATGTGTGATGGCAGTGCTAGGCATCAAGGTGAGCAGGCGTTGCTCTCCAATCAGTACATAGTATGCCCTGAGCCTCCCCTACAGACCCAGTGATGGTGAATGCATAGGAGGACTCCCAGTCATGTAGGACATGTGTCGTAGGACTACTGCCTATGTTGTTCATCAGCCCTTGTTGCATGCCATGGTGCTAATGCCTGTTTCCATTTTTCTCTTTCATGTCTTTGCAGGGGACGAAGCACTTGTTGATGCTGGGGATGTGGTGGTGGAGCCGTCCCAGGAGGGCAACCCGGGCCGACCTACCACAAGTGAGGGACGTGGTGTGTTTGTGGGTGAAAACCCACAAGTGCTGCAGGCCGTGCTGTCGAGGGGTGTCTCTGGGGGTTCCTCCCCCGAGCAGTATTCAGGTGTAGACTCGGAGGATGACACCTATGTGCAGTCGCAGGTGAGTGTTCTTGGGAGAGAATCTCCTCTGTCCGACCCACCTGCAGCCAGGCCATTGGCCTCAATGGGGATGTCAGTGTCGGCAGATCAGCCTCCGGTGGTTACGGATGCAGGGCCACACCACCCAATCTCTGATCCTGTTCCTGGGGCTGCAGATCAGAGAGGGAATGCAGTCCTGCAGCCTGAGGCCTTGCCGGCACAGCAAGGCGCAGTCCGCCTTGCCCCAGGCAGGTGTGGTGCCCGTCAACGTGGTGGCCGTATGCCACCTGGCAATACCGTATGGGAGCAATCCATCTACGGTATGGCCACCCAACAGGCAGCATCATCCGAGATGATTGCACAGGCCATGGATAGGGTGGCCACTTCCATTGTCCCCCCAGAAAGGCTGATGGAGCGACTGGAGCAGGCTACAGAGTCCATCTGCCAGGCACACAGGGAGGATATGTTGGCGTCCAACATGGACAGGCGGGTGGCACTGGCGACTCTGGGGGAATCACTTTCCATGGAGTCCCAGCGCCACAGGGAAGCCCTGAGGGAAGAACTCCGTCACCTCAGGTCGACCCTGTTAGAGCTTGAGGCTTCATCCCATAGAAGGACAGAGGAGCAGCTGGAGCGTCTGACACGGACGCTCTCGGCCGAGATGCAGGCAACTCGTGCGGAGGTCAGGTCATCCCGGGAGTTACTGCATGGGGACCTCCGCATGATTATAACCCAGAACCAGAACTACCAGACCCGCCTGCTTGCAGCCATGGAGGAGCAAACTCGTGCTTTGCGTGGGCTGCCTCCCATTGTCACACCATCTTCTGAGGCAGCTCCCCCACCTCCAGAGTCAGCTGCAGGGTCTGGGCAGAGCCATAGCGACTCATCTCCCACAACAGAGTAGCCGTGTGGGCCACGAGCCTATGGGGTGTTTTCCTTTCCCATGATCCACACAGGTGGATTGTGGCGTGCATCCTGTCCTCGGACCTCATAGGTGGCCCCCCCCCCCCCCCCGCCGGCCCTTTCATGGCCATTTTTTCTCTTTTTCATTTTTATTTTGCAAGAGTGTTGCCTTGTGTGGGTACCTGGGCATACACTGTATTGTGGCTGGGCACATGCAGGCTTGTCCTGAGTTTGGTTTCGATGCTTGGGTAGCAGACATCCACACCCCTCCTGCTTCCCTTTCCATGGGCTTGCAAAGGGTGTGCCCAAGTGACAGCAAATTACACGGTGACATTGGACTCCCATGAGCTGTTGGCCAGTCCATAGTCAATACTGTGTAGACATTCATAGTGTTCATTGTTGTTGCACCTAACTATGCATGATGGTATGATATGTGCCTCTACTTACATATGTTGCTCATGTTTTGCAGGTATTTCACACAGATCTTCACAAGGGCATACTCTCTGGAGTCACACTACATGTCGGTAGATGTGCACTGACACTTTTGCATGGCGCCATCACTGTACATCTGGACGGTGAGGACATACCAGCTGAATCAGGTAATGAGACTACCATTGATTACATGCAATGTGTCTTGTTTGGGTGGGCTTCAGGGTGGGTTGGTGTGTAATTTGATAGAAATTACTCTTACACAGGTGTGTAGTAGTGGCTCCAGGGCGGTTAGCTGCTCAAGTGCGGCTATGTTCCATTTGGGGCACTGCTATTTGTGACACTGGTGTCATGTTGTGATGGCCAGTTTGTTTGCTGTCACATACCATGACATGGTGTCCTCAGTGGCGGGACTGTGAAGGGAGTGGGTGACATGGCAATGTTGTCATGTAGTGAATCGCCTGTGGGAATGCATTTTAGATTGATGGAGTTGTGTCTTTGCGTTGTGATGCATAGCTGGTGTATGTGTAGCTAGGGGTGCACACATATTGACACTTCCATGTTAACAATCTCAGGCTGATGTGTATCTGACAGTTCATTGTCAAGTACTTTTCAGACATTGTCAGGTAGAGTCATCATTGATTGTCAGATGGTATGTGCCAGAGCAGTGTGCACTAGCCAGCACTGTGATTCCTAGGTGAAGAAGTTGGCCACCAGTTGCGTACGGGCTGCCTCCCCCCGTGCCCTTTCCCCTCCCATGCGCAGCGGGCGTGCATGTGGTTGTGGATGTGGGGGCACCACCATGTCCACGGGCAGGCCCCGGCGTGTTGCAACGTTGTGCAGGACACATGCTGCCACTATGATCCTGCACACTATTCGGGGAGCATATAACAGCTGCCCGCCAGAACGGTCAAGGGAGCGAAAGCGTGACTTGAGCACTCCGAATGTGCGCTCCACTATGCCCCGTGTAGCAATGTGGGCTGTGTTGTACCTTACCTTGGGTGGCGTGGTGGGGTTCCGGATTGGGGTCATCATGTGGGGGCTGATAGGGTAGGCACTGTCCCCTGCGGAGGTGGTGATGGGTATCATTAGTGGTGTTGTGTCATGACCCAGTATCTGACATGCATGCATGTGGAGTGGCATTCATGCTCACCAAGCAGCCATGTATCTCCATGCTGGCCAGCCTCTAGGTCCCGGCATAGGGTAGACATTCTGTAGATGAAGCTGTCGTGGGTGGACCCTGGATAGTTGGCATATACTGATGTGATGATTCCCTTGGCATTGCATACAACTTGGACGTTGATGGAATGCCAGTGCTTGCGGTTTCTATAGATGTGCTCTGTTGCCCTGGGTGGACGTAGAGCCACATGTGTGCAGTCAATTGCACCAAGCACTTTGGGGAATTGAGCCACACCATAGAATTCCTGGATGCACGTCCGCCTTTCTGCATGAGTCCTGGGGAGATATATGTGCCTGCGGACTGAAGGCCGTGCAGTGATGATGTTCAAGACCTGGTGTAGGCAGCGTGACTGCGTGGCCTGTGACACACCACCCACTATGGCACTTGTCCGCTGAAAGGATCCAGTGGCCAAGAAGTGCAGTACATTCAGGACCTTCTGCAGGGGGCTGAGTGCTTGGGAGCACAGGGTGGGTGATGTGAGGTCATCCTCCCACTCACTGACCAGGTCCAGTATGATGTGTGCTGGAAACCTGTACCTCCCATACACCTGGTCATCAGGCATCCCGAATAGGCTGGTTCTGGGTGTGAATATTCTGGCCCTGACTCTCCTCCTCATCCTCCTTTGGTAGCCCACTGCCACTGCTGCTAGGAACGGTATGTTCATCCTGGCATCTGGCTTGTTTATTGAAAAGTGCGCAAATTAATGCCTTGCGCGTGTAGTAGGCAGCGTGTGAGCCTCGCACCCCTGGAATCGGGTTCCCACTCCAATCGCGTGTGGAAATTCCCACGCTGCAGGCATACAGGTGCGCTGACGTACTTGGCTGTGTAAGTGGCCGCGCGCCCCTGAAATACACGTATATAGGCCAATGGCGTGTAAGCGCACTTTTGGGCAATTACACGCGATGAAATACACGTACATAGGCCAATGGCGTGTAAGCGCACTTTTGGGCAATTACACGCGATGAAATACACGTACATAGGCCAATGGCGTGTACGCGCACTTTTGGCCAATTACACGCGATGAAATACACGTACATAGGCCAATGGCGTGTACGCGCACTTTTGGCCAATTACACGCGATGACACTCTGACGTGCAGGATTTCCACGTGTGCTCGTCTTCACGTGCTGAGTGGGGAACGCCCGTGCGGATCACGTCAGACGCGCTTACGCGATGAGGGACTCTGGTCCAATAGAATCACGTATGCGTGCTGACGCACTTACGCGCTAAGGGCCTTTCCTCGGAATTCACGCTGACGTGCAGGAATTTCACGTGCCAAATCACTCCGTATCAAGCTGGCCACCCGAAAACACACGGAACACCACGCTCCTGCCCCGAAAGCCGAGTTACTGCCCCCCAAGTGCCCTGAGCAGCCTCCCACGTGCTATCTGCTGCTGCCTGCCTGCCTGCCTGCCTGCCTGCTGCCACCGTGCCCTGCCATTTGGTGCCTGCACATCAGCCATCTGCAGGGGTCCAGTTGCTGTGTCCACCCCTGCTGGAACTGAAGACTCCCAACTGGGATTACATCGCTCCACAGCCCAGCCCCAGGACCCAGTTGCCCACCCACACCTGCCTCTGGGGTTGCCATGTCGGGCACTTCTACATCTGGCACCAGTGGCAACCCCAGGCCAGAGGGGCAGAGGGGCACCAGCTTCACTGCCACCGAAGTTGGTGTCCTGGTGGAGCATGTCCTGGGGCAGTATGATGCCCTCTTTGGATCGTCCCGCGCCAGCAAGGAAGGACGGGAGAGGATCTGGGCCGACTGTGTGGTTGCCATCAACGCGGAGGGGGTGGCAACCCGCAACGTCTTGAAGATCAAGAAGCGCTGGGAGGACTTGAGGTCCAGGACCCTTGTGAAGGCCCGGCGCCTCGTGGAGGGGGGCCGGGGCCACATGAGTTCCATCCAGAAGAGGGTCCTGGAACGCGTACGCCCAGCGCTCCACGCCCAGATCCTTGAGAGGGAGACCCGTCTGGAGTTGAGCGGTAAGTGTCCAAGCATCACTGTGTGAGACAGGGCATGTTGCGGTGTGCTGGTTCTATGATACTTGCCTGTATGTGTGCCATGTGCCATGTATGCATGTATGTGTGCTGGGACATCATGGTAATGCATGTGCGACCAGTGATGTGTGACCCACATGGTTGTTGCATGTGTAGAAATGCGGCATGGGGAGCACTATGCAGATTTGGGACATGAGAGCATGCCAGTCTCTGTACCTGGACATGGATGGGGGTGAGGATGGGTGCTGATGCCAGGTACATATATGGTAGCCATGTCTGTGTGCCTGACCTGCATGTCTGTGACTTGTGCATGCCATGGATGCATGACTCATGTGTGTGACAATGCACAGATTCAGTGACGCACCCACCTTACCCTTGTTTTGCCTGTGTTTGGTGTGATTGTGGCCAGATGGATGTGACTGAGGTGTAGTGTGTGCATGTGATATGCATGAGCCATGATGCATGTGAGTTACATTTCATTGAATGTTTCAAGAGTCAATTGGACATGCATGGAAATGTGCATGGCATGCACCATGCCTGTTACTGTGTGTGTTTTGCCTGGACTGACCCATGTGTTGTGGAGGGACATGATGGAAGTGTACTTTGACAGGGGTGCTCATCTGCTATTGCTTCCTGTCTAGGGGACCATTGTACAGTAGCCTGATGCTTGTGTTCTTTGTCTCCCTCTACGCAGCGGCTAGTGAAGAAGAGGGCGGAGACGGCGCTGTGGAGCAAGGCGGCGGGGATGCCCCCACGGCTGCAGCGGAAGGGGTGGGTGAGCCCCCACAGGGGCCTGCTACGGCGGGAGACGGTGAGGAGCCATCCAGGTTGGTGGTTTGCACAGAGGAGGAGGAGGCCGACACTGGTGCACACATGGGCCCTGGTGGGAGCATCCCTGCTGGTGCAAGTGGTGCAGTCCAGGGCCAGGGGCAGGAGGCAGCACAGGTCACCGTGGAGGGGCCTGTGCATGTCGCTGTCCCTGACCCTGTGAGTGCACCACCATGCACCAGCAGGGATGCCCCGTCCCAGGCCCGTCCGCAGGTAGAGGGGATGACCATGTCAACTGACTCCCCTCCACCTGCGGCCGTGGGAACCCCTGGCCGCGTGGAGCAGGTCCTGATTGGGGTCGCGATGCGCACGGCTGTGATTCGTGATGCCGTGCGTGCTTCCCGGGAGGAGCACGCACGTCATCACGAAGTGCACCGTGCCGACGTGGCACAATTGGGATCGGCCATGTTCGGGGGGTTCCTGCATGTGTTGGCCAATCTGACGGCCCTCTCCTCCTCTGTGCAGGCTATCCACCAGTCGTTCTCCTTGCCGTCTTCCGGCCCAGATGCCACCATGGCCCCCTGTGGACCTGCCCCGACCAATGCAGCCAGCTCGGTGGGGATCCCATCCCTGCCACAGTTGGGAGTCGGAGGTCCAGCAGGGGTGGACGACACAGCAAGTGGACCCCAGCAGATGGAAGATGTGCCGGCATCATCGGGCAGGGCACGTGCACGACGGCGTCGGTGGTTACCATCAGCCTGGATGCCGTCGTGCTGGCAGAGGCAGTGGCGTCGCAGGCAGCAGCGGGCTCGACGTGGGAGGCATCATGGCTCAGGGCCATCAAGATCGGAGGGGCAGGCATCGGCCGGAGGGCAGGGCAACCCTGGCATGGCGGTGTGTTCCGTGTGGGAGGAGTTTGGCCAGCGGATAGGTGCGGAGCGGCAGCGGGCGGAAGAGGAGCGGCTCGCCATGGCCAGGGCGGAGATCTCCATGCATCAGGCATTGAGGCGGGCTGAGTGCCTCGAGGAGGCTCGCAGGGAATTTGGAGAGCACATGGGGTTGTCCCTGCGAGACCTCGGGGCCAGGACTGAGTCCCGCCTCCAGGACATTGACGTGGAGTTCGAGGATGCCCTGGCCAGCATCACCAAGTGAGCCGCAGGACTAGCCCGCTGCCTTTGTATATAGTTTTTTAGTTAGTTAGTGCTAGGTTTCCTTTATTTAATTTATTTTTTTTGGACCGTTGGACAATGGCCACTTCTTTGTACATATTTTTTTAAATAGTTAGTATTAGGTTTAATTTGTGGTGTTGGGCTCATGGACCCTTGAACAATCCTGTAAATATAGTTATTTTTTGTGAGATGAATTTTTTAACTTTCATATTGGTCACACCATGTCGTAATGGTTTATCTTTCATTTCATTCTACATGTGTTTACTTTGGACAAAATCTATTCATTTTTCTATCCTTTGTTTTTTGGTTTCTAATTTTTGTTCCCGGACATGGACCTTTTATTTGCTTTACCAGATAGTTGTCAGAGTTTACTTTATTTTTATTTTTAATACATTTTGATATTATCTTACACTTGTGTCATTTTTTCTTTGGTTTCTTACATGCCATGATATGGGTTTTGACATTGACTTGCACCCATTGTGTATGTGTGTGTGGCGGACATGTGTTCTTTTGCTTACTTGCCTTTGGGGTTGTGTCATGTGATTGCATTCACTATGTGGGTGCATGCAATCCTTGCCTGGGTGTTTGTGCTGGGTATGCTGGTCATTACTGCCATTATTGTGTATCGTCAGGACCAGGGGCCAGGGGGACATGGGTGGGGGCCTGGTGGAGGGTGCCCCAGGTGGATGGGGGGTTGGGGGTGGTGGGAGACATGGGTTGGCCATGGGTGGGGGCCTGCTGGCAGGTTGCCCACAGTGCTGGGGGTGGGGGTGGTGGGAGACATGGGTTGGCCATGGGTGGGGGCCTGCTGGCTGGTTGCCCACAGTGCTGGGGGTGGGGGTGGTGGGAGACATGGGTTGGCCATGGGTGGGGGCCTGCTGGCTGGTTGCCCACAGTGCTGGGGGTGGGGGTGGTGGGAGACATGGGTTGGCCATGGGTGGGGGCCTGCTGGCAGGTTCCCCACAGTGCTGGGGGTGGGGGTGGTGGGAGACATGGGTTGGCCATGGGTGGGGGCCTGCTGGCTGGTTGCCCACAGTGCTGGGGGTGGGGGTGGTGGGAGACATGGGTTGGCCATGGGTGGGGGCCTGCTGGCAGGTTCCCCACAGTGCTGGGGGTGGGGGTGGTGGGAGACATGGGTTGGCCATGGGTGGGGGCCTGCTGGCTGGTTGCCCACAGTGCTGGGGGTGGGGGTGGTGGGAGACATGGGTTGGCCATGGGTGGGGGCCTGCTGGCAGGTTCCCCACAGTGCTGGGGGTGGGGGTGGTGGGAGACATGGGTTGGCCATGGGTGGGGGCCTGCTGGCAGGTTCCCCACAGTGCTGGGGGTGGGGGTGGTGGGAGACATGGGTTGGCCATGGGTGGGGGCCTGCTGGCAGGTTGCCCACAGTGCTGGGGGTGGGGGTGGTGGGAGACATGGGTTGGCCATGGGTGGGGGCCTGCTGGCAGGTTGCCCACAGTGCTGGGGGTGGGGGTGGTGGGAGACATGAGCAGGTGTGCAGGGTAGTTCCCTGTGGTGTGTGCTGCCTGCAGGGGCCGTGGAGGGTGTACAGGTAATGCCTGGGAGCTCACAGCCAAATCGCGTGTGCAACTTCCCGCGCACCCCTCAAATCCACGTTCCCTGCCATATCGCGTGTGGAACTTCCCGCGCGCCCCAGTAATCCACGTACCCGGCCATTTCGCGTGTGGAACTTCCCGCGCACTCCTGCAATCCACGTACCCGGCCATATCGCGTGTGGAACTTCCCGCGCGCCCCTGATAACCACGTACCCGGCCATTTCGCGTGTGCAACTTCCCGCGCACCCCTCGAATCCACGTACCCGGCCATTTCGCGTGTGGAACTTCCCGCGCGCCCCTGAAAACCACATACCCGGCCATATCGCGTGTGCAACTTCCCGCGCACTCCTGCAATCCACGTACCCGGCCATTTCGCGTGTGCAACTTCCCGCGCACCCCTCGAATCCACGTTCCCTGCCATATCGCGTGTGGGACTTCCCGCGCACTCCTGAAAACCACGTACCCGGCCATATCGCGTGTGGAACTTCCCGCGCGCCCCTGATAACCACGTACCCGGCCATTTCGCGTGTGCAACTTCCCGCGCACCCCTCGAATCCACGTACCCGGCCATTTCGCGTGTGGAACTTCCCGCGCGCCCCTGAAAACCACGTACCCGGCCATATCGCGTGTGGAACTTCCCGCGCGCACCTGATAACCACGTACACGGCCATTTCGCGTGTGCAACTTCCCGCGCACCCCTCGAATCCACGTACCCGGCCATTTCGCGTGTGGAACTTCCCGCGCGCCCCTGAAAACCACGTACCCGGCCATATCGCGTGTGCAACTTCCCGCGCACTCCTGCAATCCACGTACCCGGCCATTTCGCGTGTGCAACTTCCCGCGCACCCCTCGAATCCACGTTCCCTGCCATATCGCGTGTGGGACTTCCCGCGCACTCCTGAAAACCACGTACCCGGCCATATCGCGTGTGGAACTTCCCGCGCGCCCCTGATAACCACGTACCCGGCCATTTCGCGTGTGCAACTTCCCGCGCACCCCTCGAATCCACGTACCCGGCCATTTCGCGTGTGGAACTTCCCGCGCGCCCCTGAAAACCACGTACCCGGCCATATCGCGTGTGGAACTTCCCGCGCGCCCCTGATAACCACGTACCCGGCCATTTCGCGTGTGCAACTTCCCGCGCACCCCTCGAATCCACGTACCCGGCCATTTCGCGTGTGGAACTTCCCGCGCGCCCCTGAAAACCACGTACCCGGCCATATCGCGTGTGCAACTTCCCGCGCACTCCTGCAATCCACGTACCCGGCCATTTCGCGTGTGCAACTTCCCGCGCACCCCTCGAATCCACGTTCCCTGCCATATCGCGTGTGGAACTTCCCGCGCACCCCTGCAATCCACGTACCCGCCCAGCCCATATCGCGTGTGGAACTTACCGCGCACCCCGGTATGCACGCACACGTTTATTTTTTCTCTCTGCGCGTGTCTGTGTTTGTGGGTACCCCTTTGTACGTCATTTGTCCAGGAGGGCAACAGTATTGTACATTGGTCATGTCTGTATATAGGTGCTATTTGTTGGCGCGCCTTTTAGCGCACATTTCTTGCAGGCGCAGACACGCTACCGCCTGCTTTCTTGTGGCGGTCGTGTTTGTGCCTGTTTGTGCCTGTGCGCTGCTTTGAGCGTGCGCTTTTTTGCCCTATTCTATTCCATGAATACCTGTTATATGCGAGCGTGTGGGCGTTCCGCGCACTTGCCTCCTGAACTTTCCCCGTGCCGCCCACATTCTTCCCCATTCCGAGTGTTGTGCCCCATTTTATTCCCCATTCCGAGTGTCCCGCCCTGTGTTCCGCCTACTTTAGAGCTGTGCGCTGCGCTCGGAGTGATGGCGCAGTGGCCGTGGCGCACGACGTTGGTTGACCTGTGCGCCGGCCTGCGCCGCGCGCTTTTTCGGCGCACGTCCTCTGCTTTTCTTGCGCACGGACTTCCATGAATCGACGTGCGCTGGTTTCCCTGCGCTTTGCGCTGATTTTCGGCGCAGCGCACGTATTGGCCCCTCTGCGCCGGGATTTTCGGCGCACATTTATTCCATGAATCGGCCTGCATATGTCTAGTTCCCTATTTTATCGTTCACTGACATATCTAAACCAGGTGGCTTTCTTCACTGTCAGTCAGGAATTAAAAAAGTAAAAAATACTATATCTGTAGACCTTACCATTCTCATATGTTCTTACTATACTTTCCTTAGGGTACAGTTACATCATATGATACATATATACAGGAGAAGAAGGAATCATGAAACACAAGAATCTTTTCTGTGCATGGGGACTTTATGGTTAAGTTGGACTAATAAAAACCTATGAAATTCAGTAAAAAAAACTTTGTTAAAGGGACGTTATGGTTCCAAGTAAAACAGAAAACCCCCTGAAATTTGCCAGTTATGGTAAGCACAAGAGGGGATAAAAATGGTGCAGGAGTGAGAAGTGGTTCATATGATATTTCTGTTTAGGTGGAAGAAGATGGTCATGTGGGAGCGGTGTCCGCAAGTACTGCAGCAATTTGTGGGTAGCTGGTCAGGGGACTGGCTTCTGTGGTGACTGTAGGGAGGCTGAATTGGGGATGGGGAGTGCATTGCAGACAATATCAGGATATTTCCATTGGGTGCAGTGTGCTGTGTTGCCTGTGGTAAGGACCAAGCGGCTTCGGTGCATCAGAGCCTTTACACCAAAGAAAATGCCCACTGGTTGCAAGTATGTTTCCCACTGTTTACTTGTGTGTGTCATTTGTGCGCAGTGCTCACATTAATGGGTGCATGGCTGTGGTGATTGTTTGCACGTCCTTCAGTTTTTGGTCCATGGCTGGAGGCGAACGACTCAATAGTCCTGTAGTGTGTTCACTGGGGGAAGTGCTGAAATACTATGTGTTTAGAAATGGATAGGGTTCTAGCGGATGGATTATGTGTTTGGGTTCTGCCCATTGAACAGATACTTTATTATGATGTATTGGTTATCAGTACTTAGTACAGTTGGAGATGCAGGGGCAATGTTCCCAGGATTTTGTGATTTGGTGGGAAGTAAAATAATAGTATGTGATCGTAAATGGGTAGGGGTGCCAGAGGTTATGCTATGTTTGCGGGTTCTGGTAAGTGGCTACAGTTTGCATGCATGGCTGTATTATGCTTAGGGGTTGGGTAGGGGTGCCAGTGCCTCTGTTACATCTGTGGTTTGCGGTAAGTGGCCACATGTTCCCATGCTTGGCTGCATTGCATTGCAGTGGTTGTGGCCAAGGCCTAGCCTCTTGGGTGCATGGCCGAAGGCCGCAGGCCTCCGCATGCACCTAGAGGTTAAGCCTTGGACGCATCCACCCCAACGTCATGCAGCCATGCATGCAAACATTGTCATACTGGTATATGGATTCCAGAAATAGGTTTATGGAGTGCATTTCTTTTTCATTTTCTCATTTGGGTACGTTGTTATAAGATACGTTGCTTCATTGTACACCCTTTCAAATATGTATGTCTCCTAAGGGTGCTCACTATTATAGATTGGTTGTGGAGGACATTTTAGAAATGGTAGAGCACCAGATGTGGCATTGCAGGTGATATCAGGATACTTCCATTGGGTGTAGTGTGCTGTGTTGATGTGGTCAGCACTTACCACCTTGGATGCATGGACAGAGCCCTTGCACCGAAGAGTATGGCCACTGGTTGCAAGTATGTTTGGCACTGTAGTTGTGTGTGTGTCAGTTGTGTGCAGTGTACACATTGTTGGATGTATGGCTGTAGTGATTGTTACTGTCATACTGGTATATGGATTCCAGAAATCGGTTTATGGAGTGCATTTCTTTTTCATTTTCTCATTTGGGTACGTTGTTATAAAATGCGTTGCTCCATTGTACACCCTTTCAAATATGTATGTCTCCTAAGGGTGGTCACTATTACAGATTGGTTGTGGAGGACATTTTAGAAATGGTAGAGCACCAGATGTGGCATTGCAGGTGATATCAGGATACTTCCATTGGGTGTAGTGTGCTGTGTTGACTGTGGTAAGCACTTACCACCTTGGATGCATGGAAGGAACCCTTGCACCGAAGAGTATGGCCACTGGTTGTAAGTATGTTTGGCACTGTAGTTGTGTGTGTGTCATTTGTGTGCAGTGTACACAGTGTTGGATTTATGGCTGTAGTGATTGTTAGCATGTCCTACAGTTTGCAGTCCATGCCTGGAGGTGATAGAGTCAATAGTCCTGTAGTGAGTCCACTGGGTGAAGTGTTGCAATATTGTGTGCATAGAAGTTGATAGGGTTCCAGTAGATGGATTATGTGGTTGGGTTGTGCCCATTCGCCAGATGACTGAACATTTAATGTATTATAATGTATTGGTGATCAGTACTTAATACAGGGGATGCAGGGGCAATGGTCCAAAGATTTTGTGGTTTGGTTGGAAGTAAAATAATAGTATGTGATCGTAAGTGGGTAGGGGTGCCGGAGGTTGTGCTGTGTTTGTGGGTTCTGGTAAGTGGCTACATGTTTGCATGCATGGCTGTATTATGCTGCGCGGTTGGGTAGGGGTGCCACTGCCTGTGTTATGTTTGTGGTTTGTGGTAAGTGGCCATATGTTCCCATGCATGGCTGCATTGTGTTGCAGTGGTTGTGGCCAAGGCCTAGCCTCTTGGGTGCATGGCCGAAAGCCATAGGCCTCTGTATGCACCCAAGAGGCTAGCCATGGACACACCCACCCCAACGTCATGCAGTCATGCATGCGAACATTGTAATACTGGTATATGGAATCCAGAAATAGGTTTATGGAGTGCATTTGTTTCTCCTTTGCTCGTTTTGGTAAGTTGTTATAACAATACGTTGCTCCATTGTACACCCTTTCAAATCTGCATGTCTCCTATGGGTGGTCACCATTACATAACGTTTCTGGAGCATATTTTAGAATTGGTAGAGCAACAGAGGTGATCTGAAATGCGTGGACTTGAATATGGTGTACTTCATTACATGTGTTGCCCTTTACGGAGTGACATGCAACTATTTGCGTTTGGTAGGTTTGCCGCTGATCACACCCTTTGCTTATGGAGTGAAGTAAGATATTGATGTTGCAACATCAAACGAGTTCCTTACCATCACACATTTCAAATATGGCTAATGTACACAGCTACCCACATGTATATAATTGGTCATAGAACTATGTTTAGACAAATCAGTATGCACTTATTGTTTTCTCCCCATCCAGCATGGAAGCTACAGCAGTCGAGTGACATTTCTTAAGGGACAACAGTCCTTGGTAATTTCCTCCTCTGGCCCCTATTGATGTGTATCTACTGCCATTGCTGTGTTCTGTCTACACAGAGCAAAATCTTCAAATGCTGCACATCCTCAGAGAGGTCACCTACTGCCTTTCTGCTTTGGCGTTGAATTATCACAGAGAAATGTGAGCTCAAGGCACAAAAGCTTTTATGCAGGCAGGGGTTGAAGGCAAAATCGGCATGTTTAGAGGTTCGCACACATTGCCAGCAAATCACCGGACAAAACCATCTATGCGGGTAAGTCATGCAAAATAGAGGATGGCTGGGTATCTCGTACATGCAAACATTCTGTGACCAAAAATCTGTAGGAATCGTAACCTTTCAAAAATATTAATTAGCATAATGATGAGATCCTAGGAAATGATGTCACATCAGCTTGACCAGATGAAATGACAGGAGATGCATCACAGGAAATTATGTCACAAGAACTTTGAACTTACAACATCACAGGAAATGACTTCATTTGACATATGGCCTTGAAGAGATCGCAGGAAAGGACTGCCTGTCCACTCACCCAACATGAGTAAGAAATGTACCAAATGAGTGAGCTGTGAGCACTGTGAGTAGTTTCGTCCTTATTAAGACATATTTTCCTCTTCAAACATACAATGAGGTGATAACAAATATATATATATACCCCAAGTTAAGTGACGGGTACACAGGAAAATGCAGATTGTAAAGTGAATGCTGCAAAGCACACAATTAAAGCCCCAGAACAAAAGTAATATATAGAGAAATATATTGTTGTTTTATTAAACTGCAGACTTGCAACATGAGGTAGTTGCTGAGGGTTTATGGCCACTTTCTACTGACAGAGTGGAAAGGCCCTGATGCCGTCCCTACTTTTGATACATGAATTGGCAAATACTTTTTTATGGCAGTGTGAACAGGTAATGAGGTGATGACACTTCTGTATATGCAAAGGGAAGTAATAGCCGCAAAGGCTCCAGAAAATGCAGCGTGTAAGACGAGTGCTGCAAAGTGCAAATTTGAAGCCCCACAGCAAAAATAATGTAGAGAGAAATACATTGCTGTGCTATGAGACTGATGGCTGAGAATATTGGACAGTTGATGCCCCAACCCCTCTTGGGCTCAGGGCATCTTTGAACTGAAAGAGTGGAAAGTGATGCTGTAGTGAGACAAAGCACTGGCTCGGAGCTCTGAACAAACAGTATGCATGAAAGAGCTCTGACAGGCAGCTCTGAGATGCACAGAATGTTTGTGGCCAGAGCTGCTACAGGAGTGTTCAACTTTTGCATCTCCAGATGTTTTGGACTACAAATCCCAATATCACTCTGCATTGACAGTGATGGCTAGGGCATATGGGAGCTGTAGTCCAAAACATCTGGAGTGCAAAATGTTGCCAACTTCTAATCTATTGTATTCCATATGAAACCATTTTTAGAAATTGGTTAAAAAGACATAGGGCCTCATTACGAGTCCGGCGTTAACCGAGGTGGTAAAACCGCCTGGTTAACGCCGGACTCATATTACCATTCCGCCTCTGTGATTCCCGGAATTACCGGGGCATTACAACCCCGGTTTTCCGGGATTCACGGAGGCGGAATGGTGTAAATCCCCATTCCCATTGAGTCCTATGGGACTCGATGGAAATGGGGATCATGGAAACACCGGCAGCATCTCGTAATGCTGACGGTGTTTCCTCGTCCGCCTGCATGCGGGAGGTGTTAAACCCGCCAGGTCAGACCTGGCGGGAACATCACCTCCCTCCTGCAGGGGTCGGACTCAGGCGGTCCGGAAACAACGGTGGCGGCGGGTTTACCGCCACCGTTGTTTCTGGACCGCCTAGGTCGTAATGAGGCCCATAATCTTTGTTACTTTACCCTGGAGCTGGGAGACATTGCATTAGAAAAGTGTTTAAAAACAAATAGTAAAGTGTGCTTATCTGGTTTGGCATTGTCATTTGACTTACCTGGTCGATGTTTATTTTAAAGGGAACAAGAACATGTGCACTGTCATGTCCACCTCATGCACAAACCTTACCTGCTGAGCTACTGAAAAGGAGAAATCATGGGAAATGTGTCAGAGAAAGCTTCACAATTGTGAGAGTGACATTGAAGAAACACCACAACACACCAAGGGCCTGAATCATGGATTATTTGCACAGTTGAAAGTCAGTGCACATGGTTATTTTTGCAGTACTAAATGACTTTGCACTGACTTTACACTGCAAAAATACACTTTGCACAGTTCCATGATTCAGGGTTTGTGTCGGCAGTGAAAAGCCATGTTTAAGCTGTGCAAAGTCTGATTGAACTGTGCAAAAAGTTAATGAATCAGGCTCCAAGTTCTGATTAATAAGTAACAGTAGTTGAAAGAAAAATACTGTCTGACATTACGTCACCAGGTATATGAAATATTTTTAGACTTGTTAAAAAATGTGTTCATGTGGTACTTGCATTCTATCGCTTTCCACATCTGAAGCCAAATCATTTTTGAATGCATTTTAGCCTGCTCTGTCATGTAAACAAATCTGTCCCAAAACATAAGCATTGCTACTTCACTTTTCCATTTTTGGGGGGCCTGGAAAAATTGACCGTGAATGTAAACTTTGTCAAAAATCCAACATTATAGCAGTGTATATATTCTTGCTAGCAGGTAATTACAATTGCTCTTACAAAGCCTGGGCAGGGATTTGGACATACATTGGGAATGAAAGCCCATGAGTTTAACTCACCCCCAATACCCTCTTTGTTGCCTCCTTTTTGCCTGTCAATAAAGCGACCGAAAACAGGTTTCTATTAACAGTACAATACTAAATGGAATGTATATATCCAACGTCTGATGCAGTAATCACAAAGTACTTGTGCAGTGGTGCTGCCATATCTCTGAATCTGTCAACACAGGCAACGGGTTCTCGCACATATTGAACTGCAGCATCATTTATGAAATCTGTCACGCCAGAAAACTAGTAAATGTAAGTCTTCAAATATAGCAATATGTGGATCGAAGGCAAAGTTTGGTCACTTGAGGGCACGGCTTAGCCGTAGCACTAGCATTCACTTAGATGAGTAAATTCAGAAATACAAGGATGCTTTCAGGAAGGAGAAGCACAGCTTCATTATGTGGAGCAAGAAGATAATTATTCAGGCAGCCCCATGAGGCCACAGAAACTTTGAAACCACCATTGATATTCGTTGAGATCCGAAAATTCAGCTGTTTACTTAGTTGTCCTTATATTTAGTTTTATGGAAGTAACCAAGCAGCAACAGCGATGCCATTTTCCAGACTGACTAGAGATTGTCACACTTGCAGTGAAATCCTTTCTCCAACTCTACAAACCGCAGCCGACAACGTGACACTTTACCTCACGGCGCTCAGTGCAGAGACAGTGTGTCTGTTTTCAGGGTCATGCAAAGGCAAGCAGCGCATAAATCAAATTAATGGACCATTTAACACGCCCACCATCCACTGGAGGATGCTGTTCCTTGCTCCCACATGAATCGGTAGGGTTGGGAAGTATGGTACTATTAGCTTTCTTTTGTGTACTTTTTGAGATGTGCAAACAACACGGTCAGTGTTGCAATTCTGTGCTATTGTTATGTGTGCAACACCTGCAGTAACTTTACGTGTGGGCGCTCCACAAGATCTCCACACTCAACTTCATAGCAGACATTAGTTGTTGACAGTAGTTGCTCAAACCGTGCACTGCAGGTATTTTCATACCGTGCATGCCCAGCGGAGCACAACCTGTTATGTGAGGAGCTAGGTCCGGAAACCAGCACCATAAACAGAAGCTAAAGCAGACATGCACACACAAAGCATACAGTCGAGGTGTTCTTATATACAGTAGTTGGTCAGAGAACATGTAAATAATTTACGAACAACACTATGTACTGTTGCAAGTGGTTTTATTTTTCATAAAATGTTCACAAGAAAGTGTACGATGCCTGCAACCACCCTTTTTCTCATTTTGCAGATAAATTCCAGTGTAAAAGGCTTTCTGTGCTTTTCTGCAGTTCTTTTGTCGTCTGGCAAAGTAGAAAAGGATTACTTTGTGGTTCTTGATGGTTCATGTGGGAGAACACACTTTCTTTATAATTTAGGAACGGTGCCAGCTGTTGTGTCTGTGATGCCTTACATCGTAAAGGTTTGCAGGTTGCTTCTTATTGCCGGAAACACAAATGGACATACAAGGCCATCGAAGTCGTCATAGATAACAATGAGGGAAAACACACTGCTTATGGTAATCTGGCAATGATTGCTCCACATTTCGGTGCTGGACTGCCCCTGGGCAGGACAAAGACTGATATGCGGGGACATTTCTTCTCTGTGAAAAGAACAGTGAGCTAAAGACTTGGTTGAGACTCTCCCAGGGGCCATACACCCAAGAACAAGTCAATGGGCTGTGTCTGTGCTGGTAGAGAGTTTCCCAGACCCCCCTTCTTTTGCATAAATTAACTTTGGGTCTAACCCTAAGTTACCAGGGCGATCCAGACGTGGACCCCTTGCTCACTGTTCTTAGAGAGGCGCAGCTTCACCTCACTGATGATGCCCAACAAGGCTGAAACACGTGTATGGGGTTGCTGTGGTACCCTTGTTCAGAGGAGAATTGCCTAGCATTTCGGTGCTGGACTGCCCCTGGGCAGGACAAAGACTGATATGCGGGGACATTTCTTCTCTGTGAAAAGAACAGTGAGCTAAAGACTTGGTTGAGACTCTCCCAGGGGCCATCCACCCAAGAACAAGTAAATGGGCTGTGTTTGTGCTGGTAGAGAGTTTCCCAGACCCCCCTTCTTTTGCATAAATTAACTTTGGGTCTAACCCTAAGTTACCAGGGTGATCCAGACGTGGACCCCTTGCTCATTGTTCTTAGAGAGGCGCAGCTTCACCTCACTGATGATGCCCAACAAGGCTGAAACACGTGTATGGGGTTGCTGTGGTACTCTTGTTCAGAGGAGAATTGCCTAGCATTTCAGTGCTGGACTGCCCCTGGGCAGGACAAAGACTGATATGCAGGGAAATTTCTTCTCTGTGAAAAGAACAGTGAGCTAAAGACTTGGTTGAGACTCTCCCAGGGGCCATCCACCCAAGAACAAGTAAATGGGCTGTGTTTGTGCTGGTAGAGAGTTTTCCAGACCCCCCTTCTTTTGCAATGATTGCTCCACCACCCGTCTCTTGGCACGTGAAAGGTTTGTCACTAGCAGTAATGTGCAAGATATCTGTGAACAAACAGGAATAAGATTACATTTAAGTAGCCGGTAATCAGTGCCAGCGTAAAGGAGAAGGGTCTGTGGGAAGCGTGTCTTAAACGGGCACTAGGTGGCCAGGTTATGGTCCTTTGGGTGATCTACTGTGTGTTATTGAGTAGTGTCATATGCTCACCCACTGCCTTGCTCTCTATTTTGTAGGTGCCACTCTCCTTCTACTGCTACACACATGCAAATCGTCTTTCACATGTTGCCAACACACCCTCCTTTTATGTGTATGCTTTTCACAAAAGATGTCAGTGGCAGCAAGTGTTGTCAGACCCACGGCACATTCTCTGTCTGTGTGTTCAAAGAAACATTAAAAAAATGGAATTCTTATTGGGAGTCCCCTCCAATTGCAGAACCAAGTAGGAGCTGTTTTGCCAAAACATGCAACACTTCAATATTACCTGTCAACGTTTGTGTGCTTGTGGAGTGCTATATGGACCTCTCTGTGTTATTAATTTTACTACAATTAAGGCACGTACAACTCTTTAGTGTTTGAACGGTCATTGTAAAGACAATACAGGCAATCTAGCAGCACACGATTGAGCATATGGTATGCTGTTTCAGTGCATGAGGTGCATTCATTTTCAGTGTTGTGCTTTATGTATACATTCGCATAGGCTGGAGAAGCATGTCAGCAAAACAAAAAACAATCATATCTGCCATTTACGCAAAAAGGTGGAGACATGACACTGTAACCCAGTGTGACCACTACTGTTACAAACCCCTGTACAGTGCACACGGACAAAGTCTACAGTCTGGTCACTTCATAATTATGCATACAGAACTGTACACTAGGACATTTTAATCCCACCACACATGTATCGTAAAGTTGTACTTACATAACTTCTGCAAATTCCATGTTTATATTGTGTGGATGGGAAATTGCTATGTGTGACTTGTTGAACATTTGTAGACTAACTTTGCAGAACATGTGTGTAGCCACTATACTGTACGTTATCTTTGATTTTTCTTTTACATTTCATTGCCCTTGGAGCAAACTATGCGTCCCACTCATTGCTGTTTTATAATGAGCATTTCTCTTGTTGAGAGAGAGGTATGTTAGGTTTCGCTTTCCGGCAAACATGCGGCTACAAATAAAAATTCAGGCGGCAACGTGTCAATTACACCATGCATTTCCAAATGTCAGTAGTGTGGTTAAGTTGAAGTTAGTATAACGTACATATAGAGATGATGGTACCTTACACATGCTGCACTGAATGCACAGATGCCAAAATACATAAATGTAAATTTACAGGCCCTATGTACTATTTATATGTGCAGTGTGTTACGAAGCAACAGTGTATGATGGCAGATTGTGTGTGCGATGGCACCACATATGTGGGTGGCAGTGCTATCATATGCAGTTTGGTGTCTTGTAGCACAAAGATATTTGGGGCTCTCATTTATCAAACAAAAGGAATTATTGAAACCCTTCTTCAAACATTGTAACGGGGGGTATGGTTTTCAAATTGTGTCTCCATTACACATTAAAAAAGAGAAGCAGAAGTTTGACATTTTAGGGAGTACAGTAGACATTACAATATGGTTTCCGAGTTGTGCAGCATGTGCTGCACTCTATTCTGTGTTCTATACCTTCCAGGGAAATAGTGTACATAAGAACAAAGATGAACTAATGCCCTAAGCAGTGCCAGTGGCATGCGAGGAGGCAAATCTTACAACACATGGGCAGTAACGTAAGACATATGGTTGCATTTTTCTGTTTGGGTTGTTGTGAATGTGCACATTATTGGGTAGGTTACTGTATTATAGTGCATTAAATGTGTCCACTTATTACAGGTTTAGGTGAAGAGGGTATTCAGTAAAGAGGTTGTCCATTGTGTGGAAGTAATGTAATGAAATGTGAACTGAAGTGGCTAAAGGGTAGGTGGATGAGTTATGTGTCAGGTTTGTAGTAAGTGGATAGATGTTTCTATTTATGGTTGTACAGTGTTGTGGTAGTTGTGGCCAGGGTCTACAATATTGAGTGCATGGCTGGAGCCTGTACACTGTACTGTGTGTAGGAAGGCATGAAGGCCAGGGCCACAAGCAGCACAGTGTAATATAGCTCTACATTGAACACCTTGGCATTCCTATGTGGATGGCAGAAATATGTGGCCACATTACCCTTTGCAGATTATGAAGAAGTATGAGATCAATAATTTCATACTTACTGTTTGCATGCATTGCGGAGGGACTGTGCAGTTTTTTGAGTATGGGTTGTGACATGTTGTAGCAATCGTTGCTTCATTATCTGTACAAATAAGAGAACATAATATGTTACAGCAGGTATTTCATCATTTTGCAGTTCATTACATTGCAGAAATGTTTACACTTTGTGGACCCTCATAATGAGTACTTCATAAGTACTATGTTTAAACAAGTGTACTGTGCAATGTGGGCAGTTCCTGTGTTTCTATCATTAACCATTGGGTCTGTGGGGAAAAAAATCCATGCTGGATTAAAAAAAAAAAACTTCCAAATGTATTAGCTGTTACATTGGGCAGTCAATTACAGTAACGTTTGCACGCATTATAGCAATGTTTAGGTGCACTGTTGTAGTAGGAGTAATTGCAATGGTGTACGATTTCTGTTTTGTACGTGTTGGTAGTATGGTTGCAGTTATACGGCAGTGGTGTATTGAAACTGTTTACCTGCTTCCTTTTGTTAGCACTGTTTCTTTTTGTGTTTGGTTGCTGTTGATGTGTTGCAAGTATTGTGACATTGCACTGTGCTACTGCAGAATTGTGAGGGCAGTTATGTACCTGTTGGCGTACTGTAACTGTTCATGATTTGGAAGTATTTGAGAATATGTTTGTAGCACAGTGGTTGCTGAAGGTTGAGTTGGCCTGTTTCAATGTTGTAAGTAATATTGCAGTATTCCGGTTGCAGTTAGATACCAGTTGGCATATTCTAACTGTTTACAGTATCCCATTTCCATAGGGTACATTTCGAAGCTTGTGCACTCCTGTTGATAGTTTCACATCTTTCCACATGTTGATTTGGTGGTGCACCATTATGGGTTTAGTTACTGATGTTTGCATATGAATTGAATTTGTATGGCCATTGTTAGACAGCTGGGGACGTATTTGCGTAGTTGGTGGTTTCAAAGGTTACTGAGGATAGTTTTGAACCCTCATACTTAGTAGTTTTTTCTTTTATGTATCATGTAGGAAACAATATTAGTTTCATTTTTGTACACTTATTGTTTCTCTGAGTGTAATCATTGGGTTAATTGGGGAAAAAATTGTATAACTGTCACATTTATGTATTTGTTGGATACTTACTGTACGCTAAGTTGTTCTAGTTCCGTAGTGTAGATGGTAATTCCTTTTTATCTGCAATTACGTAGGTATTGGTGGGTTTTGGGGAGTAGATATTCTAATTTTGTACATCAATGAGTACATTTTGGCTTCAAGAATATTAAGTAGGCATTTGCAAGATTTGCAGGGAACCTCTGCTTTGGAATAAATGAAGTATCATTGCATTCCCACCATGAGCATTGCTTTCTAATGTATGCAGTATAGTGGCCTGCACTGGTTGTGTCGGCTGTGTGGTAGATTATGACTACTATTGTGAATGTTTTCTTGTCAAGTGATACCTCTCATGTGTGAAGGTAGTTAGTTTGCAGTTATTTCTGGTTCCATCGGCATTGTATCATAAAAGCATTAATATTACATATTGACTATGTGATTGTATATGTAACGTCGAACGATCGGTCAGGTATTGAGACATAGACAAAGCACTTGTTAGGGACTTGTTCCTGAATGACATGGTTGCAGAGAGTGCAAGCATGTTTCCACATGTAGGAAATCTGAAAAATGTCATTTATGGGTATGTTTTTGCTTTCCAGGATTTGTAGTAAGTACATTAGACATTCCTGTGGATCTTCTTGTCTGTTCAACGTGAATGTCACAATTCCAGCACAGTTGTCCGATTCTTGTCTTATTCCTGAGACTCTGTAAGTGTTGTCAGGATTATTTGCTGCATTTCTGTGAAGGATTAGCATTTGTAAACACAAATGGTCCGAGCCATATAAATACATATTGTCAACATGTGCTGGCTTTTGGAATAGAACATTCATTGCTACATTTGCATAGCAATTTACACCAGTGGTATTGGAAAATGTGACTGGACCAGGCAGTTCTGAGTACTTTGATGGATGTGCATGTACTTGCTTTGAAGAGGTACTAGTCTTTGTATGTGGAGTTGGGTATGTGTTGACCTTTTCAGTTAATTATTCTGTGATTTTGGTAGTTGATGCAGTATGAGCTGATTTCAGTTTGTTTGGTGGTAGTGTTGGGAAATCTTTTAGAACTTCTGATTGCATGAGATATCTTTTAAAACCTTTCTGTTTTTGAGGAACAGGGTACATTTTGAGATGGGGTGTGCAGACTGCACGTAGTCTATTTTACTCTATTATGCAAGGAATGTCTGCACTGACTGCACTTGCATCAAAATTGACTAGATATAGTCGCTCAAGTGTACGTAGGCTATGTAATTCATGCCTTCTTTAAAGACTATGCTACCAATATCAATGAATGCTTGATCTAAGGTTAGACCTTGCGATTTATGAATAGTCACTGCATAAGCTAGCGAGAGAGAAAACTGTTCTCTGCGTACATACATTTTTTTGAATAGAAGGAATCAAGCGGTTGTGCGTCCTATCCTTTTAACTTCTGAAAGTTTGTCAAACTGGATGTTGACAAATGGAATGCTGTTGTCCCGTGGGTATGTTTGGAAGCCAACAACTGTACCAACTACTCCATTAATTATCCTTGCTCTATGTCAGGTTTACGCTTCAGCATTACTCTATAGTTAATACATAGGGCCTCATCACGAGTTGGGCGGTAACACCGGTGGTATTACCGCTGCGGTATTATCCCTACCGCCAAACCCCCCTGCGCTATTAGCGCCGGATCACTGGTTTGGTGGTAATGGAATTCCCCATTCCCCACTGAGCCCATTCGGAATGCCCCATTCCCCATTGGGCTCAATGGGGAATTTTCGCGCTCTTACAGCCGGTAGATTTGCTGCCGGCGGTAATAGCGTGAATTTTCGGTGTTCAGAGCTGGGGAGAAATCCGCCGAAGCCCTGATTTGGCGGACCCTTAAATCCAGCGGTAATAGCGCGACCGCCGGATTTAAGGGTTACCTCCAAACTCGTGATGAGGCCCATAATGTTAACATTTTCTCCAAACTTGCTGTGTTAGAGATAGAGTTTTCTAAGGTATTTAGTCATGCTATGGCTTGTTGACACATAGGTATTGTCATACCGTGTACGTCCAGTTTGTCTATGGTGTGAATTTCCATGAGTGCTTGCATTTCTTTTTTCAGCATTGTTGCATTGAATTGTGCACAGCTTGCTAGAGTTGGCATTAAGGACATGCAGTTGCCATTTTTGCGTGCTAATTGTTCCATGACATCAGTAGCATATGTGTTATGCCCGTACAGCTCATGGATGCATCTGGTATTTCGGGTAGACTGCTCTTCATTCGATAGTCTGTTGGCGTAGGTGAGCTCTGCAAACTGATGCATGTTTTCAGTTAGTTCTCTGTATTGAACATGTTGCCAGAGATTTACATTCCCGATGCTTCCAAGACTTTTAAGGCACAGTTTGTGTCCTAAGGTTGTAAAGATAGGTTCACCTTTCACTGGTGTTAATTAAAGGATATCTCCAAAAACATTGAAATGTTTTCCTCCAAAGAGTTCTTTGTAGGCTGTTTTGAGCACCTCTTGCAATCTGAACTGAATTAAAGCTAACATTAGGTTAGAAACCATACTCACCTCATCTATTAGGAGCATTTTCATTTGTTTCAAAACTCTTTGTAGCTCCATAGCAGCTTCTGCTGATAGTTTGTAGTACTCTAATTTTTTTGGGTATTCTACAAGATGGATTAGCAATCAGTGTAAACTGACACCCCCTATGTTGTAGGCAGCTAAACCTGTGGGGGCAGTTACAACAGCCGAAATGTTGATTTTTGTTATTTGTTGGAGGAATTTACTGGTCATTTTTATTAAGAATGTTTTCCCTGAACCAGCTTCACGACTTACAAATAGCAGTACAGGTTTGTAGTTTTCACAGGTACAAGTTTTAGTTTTGTGCTGTATACCATACTCAATTTCTTTACTTACTTCTAGAAAAATGGCACGCTGCTCATTGTTTAATTGGGATTTTAGTACAGCAAACTTCTGCAGATTGCTCATACTGACACATGGTGGTCTCTACTTCTGTCATGGCTAATTCTGCCTCATTTGCAATGAGCGGCTGTCCAGGTGGTTCTTGGCTTTCTGTCAAAGAAGGTTCACTGCTCTCAGGAGTGTCTACATTTAGTTGTGCTTGAAGTTCTTCTTCTTGTTGGTGTTCATTGTCCAATATTGTTTTGTATCATGTAAAGTTTATATCTGTTATGGTACTTTCACTTGCATTGAAAGCAATTTCATAGGAGGCATTGGTGGCTAATAGCTCTTCTTCTTTTCTCCATGGTTTGAAAAGTTGCAGTATACAGTTCTTTGTGTTGAGTTTTTAATGACAATGGCCCTCATTACGAATTCAGCCGGTAGCCGTGCCGCTATTGGCGGCATGGCTGCCACCGAAATCGCATCCGTGTCCTCGGAATGAGGACTTACCGGGCCATTCCGAGTTCGGATGGCCCGGTAATTCCTCCCTCAAGGACCCAGACACGGTCCTTCCCATTCCCATTTCAGCCCCCATAGGGCTGTATGGCAATGGAAGAGGGAGCAAGAACGGGCCATAACGAGATGTCCCGTTGTTTGCTCCCTCTTCCCCTCGCGGGACCCGGTAAGTATGCCTGGTTTTCAGAGGCGTGCTTAACGTGTCCCGCAAGGGGACCTCGTAATGTGGTGGAACGGGTTGAACAGCGCCGTCACCTTTTACGGCGCCGTTTAACCCGTTCCAACAGGGTCGTAATGAGGCCCAATGTCATATAATTAATCAAGCTGAGTTTGGTATGTTGCCTTCACAACTTTTGACTCTGTATCTACCTTTTTTTGTCACCTGGTTTAATGTTATTTTTGTATAAGAATATTCTGGCTATTTGGCACATGGTTTCTAAAGTAATACTGCTCTTTGGGTAGTATGTGTCTAAAAGTTGTTTTTCAAAATGTCCTGGCTGTTGGGTTCGTTTTTGGCTATTGTTTCTATGTCTTCGTATGATTTGAGAACTCTTTTCCTGGATGCAGCAGGACCAAGACTTAGCCACTATATGTTTTCAGATTTCACATATAAGGTGGTACCGGTTAAACGGTCTGCGGCTTTGTAGCAGCCACATTCTCTATGGGACAGCATTTTTATGCCAAAGCTGTAAAATTTCTGTGACTGTGTTTTGTGAGATGATATGCCATTTTAGAGGTCTTTCAGCTCTGTTTTCTCTGCTTTGGTTAAGTAGGCTGTGACATATCGTGCGACTGCAGTGGAATTGTCTGCAATGTACTGTACAGCTACATTTGCATTACATAGGAGGGCAATTATTGCATTGTAATCATTGATGTACTGTGATGCTTCAGTTATTTTTATGCAGTATGTGTTCTTAGGAGATTTCCCTTTCACACTGTGTCTAACTGAAGACATAAAATGGTTTACTTACCCTGTTGCTGCAACTGGTCTAGGGAAACCATTGCGTCATTTGGTGTAGTATTTGCCTTTGTTCTTATTTTTGCACCCACAATACATGCCACCCTTGTGTCTTTGAAACTGCACAATTTGTGCATGTAGGCCACTATGTGTACTTTCTGAAGGGATTTCGCAAGTGACATATTTGTGAATTAAGTTCAAAACAATTGCATCACTGTCCTCACCAAATTTAGGAGCATTTTTAATCCACAAAAGCATGTGGATGTGTGTTGCTCCACTGGCTTGATATTCTTTTCTCCCAAAGAACTGTTCCACTTCTCAGAGGGGAAGAAGTGTTTTTGCAAATGAAGTACAGCATGTCAATGTAGCGATGATGGAAGTACCTTGATACATTTATAGGATGAAGAGAGCAAAGTTCTCCTGGTGTTTTCATGTTTAGACCTGTTTTGTTTTTGTTTGTAATGCGTAGGAAAGTGTGCAAGTCTTCCCATGCATACTCTGCACAACTTAAAGTGACAAACCATGTGGCTGTGCCAACGATGCGTAGCATACACAAGTACATCTGCGTGCCATCGGAACCAGTACTCTTTCGTACCAAGCATGTTTGAAAAGAAATTTGTAATACTTGATTGTAAAACTTTGTCCTTGTATTGCACCTTTTGAAGTAGCTGTGTAGTAGACATGTTTTGAAAATGAAAACCTGTTTTCAATGTGTGCAACTCCATAATATAGCATTTCTAGTTCACTTTCAAAGAGGAGGTGAAGTATGTATTCCACATTTTGTCTAAATCTAGGGTCTTCAGAATAGATGTGTAAAGAGCGGTATTCTGATGCTGTTATTTGTGTGCATCTTTCTTCGTATCTTCCACCTTTCCAGTTGGGAAGAGTAGAGGAAAGGCCTGTGCTTCCATACTTTCTTTTCATATACTGATTGGCAATCCTTTGGCTTGCCGCATTTGATATGTTTCTAGTGCATCATCTATGGTGTCTTTGGAGTGCAGTGGGTGAATTCTGCAGTGATCTAAAATATTAGAGGCCGCAGTAGGATCTAGAAGTTCAAATTGGCCAGTTGTGGAGGAGTCCTGAATTATTTCGGTGTTTTCTCTCAGGTTTTCTTCAATGTTTATTTCTTTCTAGTATTCATTGTTCTCTTTAAAGTATTGCAAGGCTTTCCTAACTTTGTTTAAGTTCACTAGTTAATGCCATTTTTTAAAAATCTTTTGTATGTACACCATTTGTCAGAATAATCAAATATTGTTCTATTGGCCTTTGCACACATAGAGTGTCTACATTTTCTTTCAGCTATAATGGTAAATAAACTACTTTTCCACGAATGCCTTTTAGTAATTTGGTGGGAGGCAATTTAGCAGTTTTTGTTTGAAGTCGTATTATTGCTTGAAATGGGTGTACTGTTTGGATTACAATGCTCTCATACAAATTAAGCAGCTGGAGTGTGTTTGGCAGTGGAAATACTTCCAAATTATTACTGATCTCCCATGAAGGCATTTGTTTATTGTCAAGTTTTGCAGTGCAGTATGTGCACCGTACGGAGGTGTTAGTAATTTTGTATTTTTTTTCAGCTATAAGGTACAAAGCTAATTGAAACCATTTGGATTCCTCATTGTCTTCTATTTTGTGCATTATGTCTATAGTTCTGGTGCTCTTTCTGTAGAAACATGCTTTTGAACATTTGTATTTCTTTTTTGTATGTGTGACATAGAAAGTTGACATCCGCACAGTTGTTGCTACTGAGGAGAACCATCTCTGGTTCCGGAAGCACCTCAAGACCTACCTCTTTGCTTCTGCCTTTCCCCCTCTCCCCCCTGCTGACTCTACTCTCCCTCGGCACCATGCACCTGGCCACCCTCTTTCCTCTGGGCCCAGGTACCTGCTCCTCTTGACACCCACTGCCTCCGGGCCAACCCCTTGCACTGGGGTCTGTATCTGTACCCATACAGCCCCCACCCCTTTGTTGTGTTCTTCCTGCACTTATCAGACCTATCCAGCCTGCTGCCTTAAAACCAGAACTGCCACTTGCTGGCTGCACTCCCTCTGTTTGTTGACTTTTTATTTATTAATTTATTTATTATTATTTAGGTTTTTTTTCCTCCTTTTGTTCCCCTTCCATGCACTTCTCCCTCTCCCCCTCTACCATGCACTTGCGCGTTCTCAATGTCACTGGGCCTGAAAGGGGCCCCTAGGGGACCCTGACGTCTATGGAAACAAGGCGAGTCCCCACACACGATAGAGACGCCAGGCACGAGGTTGTATTCCCAAAGCTAGGGTTTTATTGCAAAGCAAAAGTCTCAGTTGGCCAACTCAGTCTCACGCCCGCGACGTGTATCTCTAGACCTCGAGTGACGCAAGAGAGTGAATTACGTACATCAGTTACATATATACAAAATGCATATCAAACAATCAGCTATGACATGTTTAACACCCCCTTTATTGGGTTTCTTTGAACTTGGTGAGATGATGGACATCTCCGACCACTATGACTCCTTCAAACATCTATTCTAGTAACAATTTGCAATTTGTGAGTGTGAAGGCATCTTTCAGTTATTGAATAGAACACGGCACTTCTGTTCTTGGAAGCGAACTACATACGGGGGGGGAGTTGCATTCCGGACCTTGCTATCTATCAGGTGCTATTCGCGTCCTGGGAGCCGACATGCTCTAGTGGGCTCAGCAAAGGGGAGCTGTAAGAAAAGCATAATTCAAGCCTTTAGCGGTATTATTCTAACATATTCTACCATATAACAAGACTGGCTGGCAGCTGTGAAATTATTAAATGCCCTGCAGCTCTGCTTCAAGGCTACATTCGGGAGGGAGCCGGGCATTCTTCCTGGCGCTGCCTATGTTTGTGTTTTATCAAACTCTTGTTATCCTTGTGGCCCTCCGGCCTTGTCCTTTTCACATACAGACAACAATGTTTCACAGTCGAGCAGTGTAAGAGGAAAATATACTGCGAAGCAATAGGAACAGAAAGCAATGAGCAATGGTTAGAAAACAAAATGGCGATTCTTGTTACATCAAAAGGGCCGTTCATTGGCAAACTCGAAAACCTATATTCTGTCATATCGTGCATGAGACGGTTGTCCCACGGCCATCAAAATGCATTTGCGGTCTCAAAGTAGAGGTGTCCTTATTTCTAGACTGACAAACCCTCCTTTGGCCGTATGCCAAACGTCTCATCCATTTATTAAAACCTCCTCTAGTGATGATGAATCTGTAGTACTTATGTCTGAGTCTTGCATGCTATCGTGGACATCATTGTCTTCATCAACATCTATTGCCATCAACTCTTTTACTGCTCTCATCTCATTTGGGTCTGGGCTAGTTCGATCATGAGGCTGTTTTTTCTTTGTTATCATATGCATGCATGCTTCCGTACATCCCTCAGTTACCTCAACGCAAAATATGGGTAAACAATGTATACAACAACAGCACGTTATGAATATACCAAACACCACTGATAATATTGAGATCAATTTCCATCCCCAAGATCGTAGTATTCCCCAAAACCAAGATCCTATTCCCCAGCTCCCTTCTCCAGTTGGGAGTTCAGAGTTTAGAACGTGCATTTTCTTTATTGCTTCAAAGATCGTGGGGGAATAGTCATCGACATAAACGCAACATGCTGATCCCACTATTTTGCAAATTCCCCCACGATCAACCAGGATTACATCGAGAGCCATTCTATTTTGCAGCATCATTAACCTTATTCCTCTTTCTTCCAATGTCATGTTAAATAATATATCTGTTGTGTTTATTGCATTCTTTAGGATTCTGGACAGTTGCCTTATATTATAGGAGTTCACTATCTGTCCTAAGAATGTAATGAATGATTTCGCTACATCAGTTGCTATTAAAACACCTTTGTCAGTCCTTTTGACTCTAGTTCTGGATAATCTGGCCATGGCTGCTGTTTCTAAGAGTAATACTCCTGGGAACAGTAGCCCTAGGTAACATGTACCTCCCCAGTTTCTGGGCAACCAAGGGTATGCTTTCTCTCCACATATAAAATAAACTGGATCACCTGCGTATACTTGTTCTGTTTCCCATTTTAGTACCACTGTATTCATACAGCCAGTATATGTTCCGACTGTAAAAGAGCCTTTCTTTTTTAGACAAAAAGGGACAGTTCTTGGGCTATAATTCACTGTGTAAGATGGGGGAATTGCATCTTTGTCCCCTTCTGTTCTTACACGAAACGTCATTACAGATGTTTTTTCTGGCGAGGACAATCTATCTCGTCTATTTTGTCGTGTTATCTTTTGTGTACTTTTCCTCGTGGGCTCTGGGGCTATTACTTGTGCTTTATGGAAAATGGAACAACCCACATGCTTCATTATTATCTCCTCAAACTCATTCATGTTGGTTCTGTCTAATTGACCCGAACCTCTCATTCCATTTCCCATAGAACATTGCACCTAAAGATGCACTACATGCAGAACTTAATGGTAATGGCTGCACATACCACCCTATTCCTTTTCCGGCATGCTGTGGTAAATGGGCACATACCCAGCAGTTTGTTTTCTTCAGGATTGCATGTGTCATGTTCATTATCAGCAGTAAGGTGTTATTTCCAAAACCTTCCACGTGTTTTTGTTCCATTGGGGCTAAGGTATAAGTGATCACCTGAACCGGGCTTTCAGTAGTGGATATATTAATTATTGGTAAAAACATTTCTAATGGGTGTATTGTTTCTACCCACCATAATATTAGGGCTGTCGATATTGGTGCTACCACGCTCATAAAGCACATCATTATCGTTAGTACCAGCATACAATTTTTTTTACCATGCGTTTTCTTAAACTTATAGGGCCTCATTACGACCCTGGCGGATTTCGCGGTGCTAAATGCACCGCGAAGCACGGCGGAAAGCCGTCGATAGCGCCATGGGGGTCGGCGGATTTACCGCCCCATTCCGACCTTGGCGGAGCGGTAAATCCCCAATCCCCATTCTGCCCTTCCCCATTCCCATTCTTGCCCCATAGGGTATAATGGGAGTGGGGAAGGAGTTAATTACGCCACCGTAAAATACGGTGGCGTAATTAACAACGAGGTCCCGTAGCGCCATGGTTTTCTCCGCCTGGTAAAACCAGGCGGAGAACGGCGCCATGGCGCTAAGGGAACTCGTAGTACGGCGGACGGGTCCGCCGCGATTAGCGCTGGCGGAAACCCACTCCGCCAGGGTCGTAATGAGGCCCATAGTCTTTATAACTGACTCATTCTCAGCGGTGATGGTGCAGGAGGAGGCTGGAACCGGTCCCGGCATGTTTCTCGTCGTCTTTCTTCTTTTTTATCACTGTTCGTTGTGGATCTCATTCTTCGTCGTGCTTGCTCTGATGTTAATAAGTTCAACGGAATTGTCTCAGTTCTGCCTGTCCTTTTTAGTCTGGATTCGATTATTCGTTTTTAGGCGAGATCACTTGTCCCCTCTTTCACTGCTCAGAGGACCTTTGATCAGTTATCGCCTCAGTATCATGTGCGCCCAGCTTGTCCGCTCTGGTTCCGGACACATGTACTGTTAATCAGTTATCTCACTTGCCATAGTACCATGTGCGCCCAGCTTGTCCGCTCTGGTTCCGGACACATGTACTTTTTATGATCGCACCGAGGAGCCGCAAGTCTTGAATTGTCCGACTTGCACAATTCTCACACTTCTCTCCTCTACACCCCTGGTTCCTTCTCCGTCCATGAGCTGAACCAGAGGTTGACTTGCACAATTCTCACACTTCTCTCCTCTACACCCCTGGTTCCTTCTCCGTCCATGAGCTGAACCAGAGGTTGACATAAACACCAAAAAGACTGCGAATCACTTTGTCTCCCGAGGCCGCAGGTTGTATCGCCTTGTTCCTGGTATCGTATGATCCGTGAACAGTGCCAGTTCACTTCCAGATTCAGGCTTGAAGTCAGCCTGTGGCGCTACTGCAGGTGCTGGTGTGCGCCGCACCAATGATGCAGATCCGTTCTTTGGCGTGCTGGCAAGTGCTGGTGGGCGCCAAAGGGGTACACGATTAGGTTTTGCTGGTATCTGCAAGGCAGATTTCGCGTCGGTCAGCAGTGATGTCGATTTTGCTGGGCAGCGTTGGGGCACTCTTTGCCCTTCCCCCTCTTTGGCAATCATCTCAGGCTTTGTTTTGAGTTTCACTTCTTGTTTTGGCAGATTAGGTGGCTGCTTACTGGCAACAGTTTCTTTCATTTCTGGGACCGCTGTCTCTTTCCGGTCATCAGTGTCAGGCAAGTCTTTCAGTGCAGTTGGAATCTTCTTGGCATGGATGGCATGGATCCACGACTTCCTTCCATCCACCCGTATTGCCGTCTGCGTCGCCAAAAGTACTTGATGCGGCCCGCGCCACCTGGGTGCTAATGATGACTTTCTTTCAAAGTTCTTTAGCAGCACCCAGTCTCCTGGCTCCAGCCCGTGCCCCGGACCGGTGTATCTCATTGGTAATGCCTCCTGCACCTGCTGATGAATCAAACGCAATTTCTGCATTAAAAGGCCACAGTAAGTACTAAGCACAGGATGTTCTATCTCACTAAGTCGTTTTGGCTGAGGTGCGCACCAAACATTTGCTGGCCTCCCCATTACGATTTCGTACGGGGAGAGCCCAGTTTTAGCCTGTACAGATGTACGCATGCATAATAGTGCTATTGGTAATGCATCCACCCAACTCAACTTGCTTCCCGCACAAATCTTACTAATCTTTGATTTAAGAATCCCGTTGTGCCTCTCCACAAGACCGGCAGAACTCGGGTGCCTTGAACTATGGAATCTCTTATCAATCTGGAGACCAGCACATATCTGTAATACCACTGCACCCACAAAATGCGGTCCATTATCAGACCATAGGACTCGGGGCAAGCCAAATCTGGAAAAGTACTCCTTCAACATCACTTTTGCCGTACTCTTTGCTGTGCAATCTTTCAAAGGATATGCCTCCACCCACTTACTGAATGCACAGATCACCACCAAGACATATTTCAAGTTTTGGCACCTCTCCATCTCTATGAAATCAAAATGAACTACCTCAAATGGCATGGAGGGCGGGCCAAAACTGCCTGTTGGAGTCAGTGTTCCCTTTCCAACATTGTGTTGTAAACACGTGATACAGTTCTGCACCAACCTCTCTGCATTCTTTTTTATGTTTACATTCTGCTATACTGTAGGAAGGTGCTGTATTATTTTCTTGGCACAGATGTGCGTAGGGCTGTGGGCCATTGTGACCATTGCAGTCACATACGAATTTGGCAACATCCAGTTTCTAGTTCCCTTGTCCACCCAACAACCCTCCAGATCCAACTCACAGATCCCTCTGCCGATCCCTGTATTTCAACGGCCGTAGCCTCGGCCTGCATTTCTTTGACAGTCGCAACTCCATCTTCTATCATACAGAGTACTTTCTCTGTCTGAACCGTCATCATCTTGGTAGCGAAATCAGTGGCAGTTTGTTTCGCAATTCTGTCTGCAAACGCGTTTCCCTCTCCTACTTTGCATGTTATTTTTTTATGTGCCTCGCATTTCACTGTTGCTAGGCGCTTTGGAAACATGAGTGCAGACAGCAATCGTACAATCAAAGGGCCATGTTGAATTCTGGCACCATGTGATGTCAGAAACCCTCTCTCAGCCCAGAGTCGACCAAAGTTATGAACCGCTCCAAAAGCATACTGACTATCAGTATATATATTCACATTCAAATTTTCAGAAATCTCGCAGGCTCTGGTCAATGCTATTATTTCCGTGGCTTGTGCTGAATTATAGGGGATTCTTTTACTTTCTACAACACTCTCTAGGGTAGTGATAGCGTATGCAGCAGTTGTCGTGCCATCTGGTAATTTAAAACATGAGCCGTCACAAAATAACTCTCCATCCGGCTCTTTCTGTGGAATATCACTTAAATCAATTCTTCCCTTGGTTTCTTCCTCATTGACCATTAGGCAATCGTGGGGGGGTGATTCATTCTTCCAAATTTCTTTTAAGGTCAGTAGCATTAATTCTGCAGGATTCAAAGCGCTACACCTCATAATTTGGATATGGGGCACGAACAAGATAATCTCATATCTTGTCAATCTAGCAGAGGTGAGGTGTTGCGTCGTCCTATTTAATAGAACGTCTATGGCATGTGGCACCATCAGAATTAAAGTGTGCCCCAATACCATCCCTTCTGTTTGTTTCACTGATGCAGCAGCCGCCGCAACAGATCGCAAACATTGTGGTAGTGCGCGCGCTACAGGGTCCAGCGCAGAAGAAAAATAGCCGCACAGCCTATTTCTTCCACCTTGTTCCTGTGTCAAAATCGCCAATGCACATCCTTCACTTTCACACACAAATAGTCGAAAAAAATGTTCATAGTTCGGCGTACCCAAAACTGGAGCCCAGCATAATGCAGTTTTCAATCCATCAAATACTTTCTGACATTCCTCATCCCACTGCAAAGGCATAACCGCATCTTTTCTAGTTAAATTCACTAATGGTTTCACAATTAACGCAAAATTACCAATCCATTGTCTGCAATATGAAGCCATGCCTATTATGGCTCTGACTCCTTTTTGTGTCTTTGGAATAGGCATACAAGAAATACTTTCTATGCGTTCTGGCGTTAGTCTTCTCCCTCCTTTCGAAAGTAGGTAGCCCAAATAAGCCACCTCCTTTCGATTATACTGAAATTTCTTCAAACTAGCTTTATGGCCATGTGCCGCTAGGTGTGACAGTAGTAATACAGTGCTTTCTTTACAAATCTCCTCTGTGTCTGCAGCTAGCAGTAGATCGTCTATGTATTCCAAAAGTACACAACCCATAGTTAATTCCAGCATGTCTAGCTGTTCTTTTGATGCTCTACTGTAAATACTTGGACTTTCCGTGTAACCTTGCGGAATCCGAGGAAAATGTAAATGATCGTCCTCCTAATGGGAAGGCGAACAAATATCTACTGTCCTTGTCCACTGGAATACTAAAGAATGCATTTTTCAAATCTACTACACTAAAATATTCTGCTGAAACAGGTATCATTGTCAATATTGTAGTGACGTCTGGCACTAGAGGAAATTGCGGATCTACTACCTTATTCAATGCGCGTAGATCAATTATGAAACGGTATGGTACCGCATTACCTCCTTTTTTATAAACCGGAAGAATCGGGCTGTTGCATGTACTGCCTGTGATTTCCTCGATTACCCCTAATTTCACCAAATCAGTAATAATACTCTTCAATCCTTTCTCACCTTCAACCAAAATGTTGTATTGGGGTATTCGCGGTAGGGTAAAACCTTCTTTCAAAATAATCTTTACTGGCTCTATCTTTAAACATCCCACATCGTTGTCATGCATTGCCCATATACAGGTTGGTACTTTACTTAGTTCCCCTGGTAACGTTTTAGACATGAATTCTGACACAGGGGCATCGTGTGGCCATATCGTTAGAAACACTCCGTTTGCCTTGCAATGTATAACAGAACCTAGTTTTTTCAACAAGTTTAATCCCAACAAATTTTCGCCACAATTTTCTGTTAGAAGGAAAGGACAATGTTCAGTAAATGGTCCTATGGTAACTGGGACTGGTTTGGACACTGGGTTTATGACTGGTGTACCTGCGAACCCTACGGAAATATTCTTTTGCACTGACAGTGGTATATCTGGAACCAAGTGATGGTCTATTGAACACTTCTGTGCTCCTGTATCTACAAGAAAGCGGTGCTCCTCATTCCCGACTCTCATTTCTACATAGGGTCCTCTCTGATTCATGGGAATAGACACTGGTTCTGACCCCTGTCCTGGGCTGTCCTATTGGGGAAATAACACATCGTCCGATGTGTAATCATTACTATTACTGTAATACGTGTTTGGCTGTGTATCGAAAACATTTCCACTCTTCCCTCTATTTCCCCCACTCTGATTTCCATATTGTTGATTTTGCTGTCCCTGACTCTGGTTTGGGGCACTTTGGTTTTGGCCTTGGTTTTGATTGCCTCCGTTATTATGATGCTGCTGCATACTATTCCTATTTGGTCCATTCACTCCTGGGTGTCCTCTATGCTGTCTCCTCTGACCAGACCCATTTCTATTCTGTAGATGTGGACATTGCGCTCGCCAATGTCCTTCTTCTTTACAGTATGCACACTGATTTGGTCCCACTGTTCCCCCATGCATATTCAAACTACTCCTTCCTTGTGTGTTCCCTCACCCTCTATTATGTCCTACTACTTGTTGCATTAATACTCGTGTCTTTAGATTTACCCTATCCCTCTCTTCTTTTTCTTTTCCTGCAGTCACTCTGCGCTCATAATATTGGGTCATATGCAGTACTTTGCCCAACGTTTTTGCTTGCCATGCACTCTCTGATGTCATTATTAAATCCTGAATTGGAAGTTTTAACCCCCTCACATATTTGTCAACAAATAACCTCTTTCCTGCTTCTGAACCCACATCCTGCCCACTGAAGTCTGTGAATACTTCTTCAAATCTATTAAAATAATCTGTAGCCAACTCATCTTTGCCTTGTGCACATGCAGTCAATTTGTCCCATTGGATTCTTTTCTCTGGTACAATTGTTTTTAACTTCTGTGCTATTCGTGCTGGTAACGCCGCCAGGTTTGCTCCTGGTGTCCCTCCAACCGCTTTATTTCTATCTTCTATTATCAAGTCCGCCCATGTGGCGCCAAAGGCTGTTGTGTCATCTATCTTCCTTATTTGTTTCCATATGTCTGCTGGCAGGATCACCGGGAATATTAGGTCTATATCACCCATGGTAAGCACGGATGATTGTAGGCAGGACTCTACTTCCTTGTAAAACCCTGCAGGATTCTTTCTTATATCAGGAATCGTCTGTTTTATGTTGTTCACCTCCTGTCTGGAAAAGGGGACATGCACATATTGGGCAGTGTAATGGGCTGGTGTTACCTGCGCCGCTACATTGCCCACTGCGGGCACCTCCACTTTGGGCACAAAGGTAGGTGGGACCTCTCTCATAGGAAATGCCCCACTTACTGTCCCTCCCCCTTCTCTTAGGTGTAATAATATTCCCAGATCTAGCGATAGGGCTGTTTCTCCTGTCCCTCGCTCTAGTGCTCTTCTATATATTGCCATTATTTCAGGCAGGCTGGCCTTATCGTTTTTTATATCTTTATCTAATAAATGTTCAACCATCGACTGTAGCGCTTTTCTTTTCATAGGCATGGAATATTCATCAAATATCTCGTGTATCTCCATTGTGGGAATACTAGGATCTGACATCCATCTAAACGCTTCTCGCATACATACTTTTAACTTGTTGCCCCTTTGTACTGACGACATCGAATGTCGTCGTTGTATATATGACTCTACAGTTTCCTTCCTATTTCTCCCGATATCTCTGCTCCTGTACCCAGGTGCAGTAAACATTTCGGCATAATCATTATCTAATTCATCTTTAAGCTCAAAAAGTCTATACACATGTTCTCTCACTTCTTCATCCCTCTCCCTACAGCGTGCTAATGCATTCAAATCTAACAATCGCTGCGGTGGTAATTTCCCAATTAGATGTTTCCATTTCTCCACCAAATATTCACCCATGCATTCCAACACTACCTGTCTTTCGTTGCTTCTACGGAAGTCATATATCGAAGCCAATGTTGCCGTCCCATCATTACCGTCTATATACATCTCTGCCTGTTGCTGCAATTCCACCTTCCTTTCTTTGCTGATTGCGCTGCGGGTTACCCTCGTGCACCCCTGTTGGTCAGTCCCGCCTCTTGCCCCCGCGGTTTCAACTTCAACCCCGGGAGGAACGGACGGTACCGAGTCTGTGTCTAAGGAGGGAGGTGCGGATGGGACAATGGGAACAGGGAGTGTCTGTTGTGGGCCTGGTTGGCTAATAGGAAGTGTTACGTGCACGGTCTGTGGCTGTGGGAGGGCTTGAGCTACCGGAGGGGGAGCTTGAGCTACGGGCGGGATCTGGGCAATAGCTACTGACGTGTCTGGTCTTACTTCTGATCTTGGGCCTTGTTTTGTATGGGTCAATATATTTTCTATCAATTCATCTGCTATGTGTAATTCTCGTTGTGGGTATATCTTTTCTATATTCAACTGGTCACGCCTACCTGCCCTTCTTAGACTCTCAGTCCACTCCTCCTCTTATTTTTCTTCCGCTACCTCACCTTTTGATTTATGCCTGCACGTATACTTTGCTCTGCTTTTAAATCGGAGCATTGCTTCCTTTCTCCAGTCTTTAATAGTCTCAAATGCTGCAGGACGCGCTTTCTTTCTTATCAACACCCTTTCCAGGTTATCTATCCTCGCCATCTCAAAACTACCATTAATCGGCCACTGATGGTCTTGTTGCTTTCTGGTTTGCCTATGCCAAGTCTCACAGAATATGATCGCACCCACTCCATACTTCACATACATCTCATACGCCGGCGTTCCCCCAGGTGGTACAATTTGGCCCTCTTCCAAAAATTGTCTACCACAGCGGAAAAACTCTGCTAGGGTGGACAATACCCCAGGCATGTTTCAACCTTCCCCCGGTTAATCAACCTTACCTATGGCATTTGATTTTGCAAAGTCAACTCTCAACCAATATCAGGATGCTTTCAATTCGGGGAATGACTCACCTGATAAATCAAGTCGTCTGTATACTAACGCATCAAAGGACATTGTGTCTGCATTTCTTGGCTTCCGCCTCGTTTCGGCACCCTCGCCTCCTTGTTCTCTAGCCAGGCACGTTGGTCAGGGATCAGATGTGTGCAGATCTGCAAAGGAGTCTCTCATCACTTTTACAGGGTGCCCCGAACACCTCTTGATCCCGGCTCGATCGTCCCGTCCTCGCCGTTCTCTGCCTTACTCAATTACAACGTTACACGATGGAACAAGTGGGGGAGGGTCCCTATTCGGGTGCCATCTTGAAAGGGGCCCCTAGGGGACCCTGACGTCTATGGAAACAAGGCGAGTCACCACACACAATAGAGACACCAGACACAAGGTTGTATTCCCAAAGCTAGGGTTTTATTGCAAAGCAAAAGTCTCAGTTGGCCAACTCGTTCTCACGCCCCGCGATGTGTAGCTCTAGACCTCGAGGGACGCAAAAGAGTGAATTACGTACATCAGTTACATATATACAAAATGCATATCAAACAATCAGCTATGACATGTTTAACACCCCCCTTTATTGGGTTTCTTTGAACTTGGTGTGATGATGGACATCTCCGACCACTAAACATCTATTCTAGTAACAATTTGCAATTTGTGAGTGCGAAGGCATCTTTCGGTTATTGAATAGAACATGGCGCTTCTGTTCTTGGAAGCGAACTACATACGGTGGGGGAGTTGCATTCCGGACCTTGCTATCTATCAGGTGCTATTCGCGTCCTGGGAGCCGACATGCTCTAGTGGGCTCAGCAAAGGGGGCCGTAAGAAAAGCATAATTCAAGCCTTTAGCGGTATTATTCTAACATATTCTACCATATAACGAGACTGGCTGGCAGCTGTGAAATGATTAAATGCCCTACATTCGGGAGGGAGCCGGGCATTATTCCTGGCGTTGCCTACGTTTGTGTTTCAGCGAACTCTTGTTATCCTCGCGGCCCTGCGGCCTTGTCCTTTTCACATACAGACAACAATGTTTCACAGTCGAGCAGTGTAAGCGGAAAATATACTGCGAAGCAATAGGAACAGAAAGCAATGAGCAATGGTTAGAAAACAAAATGGCGATTCTTGTTACATCAAAATGGCCGTTCATTGGCAAACTCGAAAACCTACATTCTGTCATATCGTGCATGAGACGGTTGGCCCACGGCCACCAAAATGCGTTTGCGGTCTCAAAGTAGAGGTATCCGTATTTCTAGACTGACAGGCCTAGTAAGATTGTTGTTTTTGTTTCTCCTCTGTTCCCCTTCCCTTGCCTTGTCGCGCTCTGAAACACTTGTGTATGAGCGCGATAGAAATAAAATATCAATATCAATATCAATACTGTTGTCTGAAAGTGCTGGAGTTTGTAGGTGCTCTTCAGTTCCAAAATATTTCCTTTGGATGGGCTCTATTTCTTCGAGCAATTGATTTGCTGTACAGTTTAGGACAATATCATTTAAATGTTGCAATGCTAAAGCTGGTCTTTTTGCATAGTACAGTTTGTAAATGAGATTCCCTACAGTAGATTGGTGTGTTTATAACATTTTAATATGGTAGAAGGTGCTTTTGCAAGTAGGTCCAGAAATACAGGAGAAAGAATGACCTCATAGTCCTGTGTATTTGTGCACTGGACAGGAGTCCATAGTTTGTAGTATTTTCATGTTTCCTTTGTCGTTGGCTTTCACATAGTGATTGAGGAACTGCTGCAAAGATTTGATAGAGTATTGGCGAATGTTACTCATTGATGTGCAAGGCCATTTGTAGGTGGGGCGTATTGGTTCGGTAGAATGGAGAGTGGCATCTAAGTTTGATGGGGATATTTGTGAAAGCAGTGTTTCTTCTTCCATTATGGTATTGTGTACCTTTTTATACCTGTGTCCACTGCTATGTATGGCAATTTGGTTTGTTTTCTTTTGTTTGTATGATTGTTCATTGAAGTATGGCTCTGTGCTGGTGGTGTGACTCCACTCACCTGTACAGATGTTGCCAAAGGTATCTATGCTGATATTGCATTTGTTTCGAAGTAGTGGTTGTAGTTTATTAATTAATTTTGTTAGTGGTTTCATTCTGTTAAAAATTAATATAAACAATTTCCGTTTCAGGAGCATTGCACTGTCGACAAGAGCTTCCAGGATTATTTTCCTGCGGTAAGTTTTATGGGTTGAGCATGATTTCTCCCCTCTATTTATAAGGTTCTGGTGGAAAATGTTTTGTAAAAAGAATTTTTTGGAATGTTTCCTTGTGGTGATATTATCATTTGTACGTGCTCTGTTAGCAGTTGTGCGAGTTGGACTCTTTTTAGTGCATTTCTTTTCATTTCTACATTTTGACAGAGGAATTACAGTTTCCTTACTTGTATGTGCTTTCGTTTTCATTTGTGACTGTATTAGCTCTTCTATTTGAACTTTCTGTACAAATTCTGCTAAGGGTGGATGGCTACTTTCTATGCTTTTAGGTTGTGCTGATTTATTTCTGTGTTTTGTTGTTTCGTAGGCATTTGAAGAAGAAAAAAAAATGGGATGATCCTTTCCCCCGATTCTCGTCCAGACCATGGCCTATGATGTCACGACCTAAACACCCGCCTCATGAGGAGTTCGACCAATATACAGCTGCCCCGGACGTCAAGATCCACCGTGGCCACGCCATACACACCCAGGCAGGCTGCACGTTATCCCAACCTCGGCCTGGGACCTCGGGTGGAGCTGACACCGACCATATGGACCAACTCAATTAGACATCACCCACCAACATCGCTAGAGATACCATGATGACAAAGCCAGCAGGCAGAGCACACGTGCCACCAAGCACATGGATCAGACACACACCAACCCACACAAAGAACATACTCAGTACTATGACCTAGAGGGCCACTAACACTCACATATGCATCATTGTTATTTTTCACATAGGCCAGTTACAGCACTGCAGAAACACAAGACGCCAGAAGAGCTTGTATACATGCTTGCAGATGCTTCCTCACTACTAAAGCTATGAAGATGTAACCCTATATGTGGCCTATGCATAAGAACCCATGTTGCCCCCGCGACCCCTATATTACGGACTGTATGCCACCACCCATGAGCTAGGCTAAGGTAGGCCTCAAACCAGAATCCCCAGGCCAGAGCAGCTCAGATGAGGCTGCAAGACGCTGATCGTGCAGAACGAAACCTGATGAGAGCCCACAGCCAAGGCCACAAAGTTACAATCTACACGCCGCACTCCCTCCCGCCAAGGTTACACCTGCTACTGCTAAATGCTCATCAGAGCCGAATACAAATCAAATGCTCATAATTCTGCTCCAGCCACGGTCTGACCACACGTGACCAGGCCGACCTGATACGATGCCAAGCCCCAAGGACCAGAGAAGCTCTGGGGTCTTACGTATGGGACACAAACTGCAACAATGAAGTGACAAATCAGACACTGACAGTGATGGGAAAGGGACACCCAACAGCTCATAGTCAGACCTGTCCATTGTCTGCCACCGACACATAGCCATACATTGTTGCCAGCACCAGGTACACTGCAAGCTGGGAACGGCGGTGGTCCCAGGATTGGGGGCTCATGGGTAAACCAATCAGAATACGCAGGGCTAACCACTGACGCTACTATAGTTTAGCCAATCACTAACTGTCCCCTTTTAACAACTTTCTTGTAGCAACTATTAGGGATGACCCAAGTGTACCACCTGACCCTCTCTCCACCAATAAAATCTCCTCCTATATGGGCCTATACTGACCCTACCACTCGGGGAGCCAACCCGTGATAACATAAGGTTTTGGGGCTAGTTTTCCCAGATGACGCTCCTAGCCACATCACACAGCTAGAAAAAGGTCCTGCGAGCCCACCACAGGTGAGACGTTTCCTGGGTTCCTGTGATCCGAGAACTTGTCCTTGTCTGTTTTGCACTATAAAAAGCAATAACTCTTTTGCTCTTGTGTGTGCCTCATACTCCTTTGGGACGTGGGAGGAGTTGGGGCCTCCCCAACCCCGGAGGTCCGCGGACCTCCCTGCCGACCCCCGGGAAAGTACCCTGACCCATTCTGTAGTAACTGTTGGAGAAAAAAGGAAAGTGTGGGTGTGCAGATTTTGAAATGTATATGTGTGCAATGTGCATGAGTGGTTGAATATGAGGGTAGGCATATAAATGGAAATGTGTCGCTGTGTAATGGGCTCTAACTTTCAGTTGGGAACACTATATTACTATGTGGGGGTTACTATAATGGTGGCAAGATGATAATATAAAAGGAGGAACTGTAGAGGTGTCATGAGTAAGAATGAAGCACATACCGGTGGGTTGATGCAAGTCTGTATCTTACAATACACTCTCTCTCAGTAAAACGTAAAATACTACAATGGTATTGTACTTACTTTGTTGGTTGGTGAGAGTAGGTTTATTCTAGGTTGTTTATTCAAGTTCACATGCCAGTGGCTTTCAGGACAGAGGTGGGTACTGCAACTGTACAAGATGATTGTAAGAAAATATGTTGGTTAATGGCAGTTAGTGTGTGTGTATGAATGAATGGCTTAGTATATGAATGGGGACTTGGGAGCATCAGCATTTTTGGTAAGGGGTAGGTGGGTTATTTGTAAGTGTGTTGTGTGATGTGCACTTTAGCAGGTGTGTGTATTGGTGTAGGACTATTTAATTTGAAAATTAATTAGTTCTCATTGTGGAAGGGTGAGGAAAAGTTTCAGAAAGATGTACATATTGCAAAGGAGATTGTTTTCGTTTGTGCAATTCCATTTACTTTTCTACATATGTATGTTTGCTACATGAGTGGAGCAATTGTTTCAGTTGTTTCAGTTATTTATGCAGATTTATGAATGGTACTGTTGTCAATGCACACATACATTTTTTTGGTATTTAGGTAATGTTGCATTCTGTGAAGGTGCAAGGTAAGTGGCAGACAACCTGTTATGCATGCATTTATGTACTTGTATTAGTTTGGTAGGATGCATTCACTGATCGTTTTCTGTGAGATTTTTACAAATTTTATAGGAGGTGCATTAGTGGTGGAAAAGGTTGTAAAATTGACAGAAAGAAAGAAGAGAGTAACCGTTTGGATATCACAATGGCTGTTCTGGGTAAATGCCAACTTTGCATGCACATCCACTGTAGGTGGTATTTGATGGTAGGTGATGGGAAAAATGACAGTATGCTTTTTGAGAACGTTATGGAGGTTCAGTGGCAGGTATCATGTTGCGAGGCACTTATAACATAGTTGCAAATGTACTGTATAGAAAATGACACCGGCAGGTTGTGGTAATGGGTGGTGATGTGTATGAATCTGGATGCAGAAATCATAGATAATTTTACAGTACTTTCCAGTGGAGGTGCTTTGAGTATTTAACGGTTAGTATGGAGTGTTGACTGTGTGATGTTTAACAGTACCCAATGAGGGAGTGCTGGAAAAAGAGTACTGGAAATGGAAGAAGGACTGCCACTGCTTTACTGGGACATGGCCCTCGTAGAAGTTGGGGAAGCGAACGTGCCATAGCTGTCCTTCTTACTATGCTTGGGATGTAAATGGGACTGTGGATTATCCAATCAGGTGTTGAGGGTGTGCTTTACAGGAAGGGTTGGTAATACTTTTTTTTATTGCTGTGTACCGTGATGATGGCAGAGATGCAGAGAGTAAGAGTGCTCATCATCGGTGATTCGTTCATGGGTGACCGGCACACATATAGATATGTTTTTTTTCACTGAATATATCGATATGTATATATATATATATTCAGTAAAAAAACTTTGTTAAAGGGACATTATGGTTAAGTTCCGCTACTAAAAACCTATGAAATTCAGTAAAAAAACTTTGTTAAAGGGAGGTTATGGTTAAGTTGCGCTACTACAAACCTATGAAATTCAGTGAAAAAACTTTGTTAAAGGGACGTTATGGTTCAAAGTAAAACCGAAAAACCCCTGAAATTCGCCAGTTATGGTAAGCTAAGCAACCATAACTCGCGCCACCACCGTGCACTGCTAAGACTAACACCCAGGACATCAAAGATGACATCACAAATGTCATTGATGACATGACTGATGACATCACATGTGCATTTACCTTTCATGAAAAGTCTGTACAAGGGATTCTTATTGTAATGTTAATTAAAAAACTGTCAAGGATCATTGGAATAAATATCAAGTGCTAATTAGTGCATTAAGCAATGCATTGATATAAATAGCATTCTATTATTAAGTTCCATCCAGTATACTAAGGTACTCATGTAGAAACATAGGCATTGTGTGCAGCATACATGATGGAGGTACAATATTCATAAGCTTGCCATTTTGAATAGTGAAATGATAACTGTTTTCTTATTAGAGTTTTGCCTACTGTGAAACATGTGATAAGTAGGTAATAAAACCCACTTACTAAATACTTGCATTATTATAGACAAAACACAAAGAGAAAAGAACACATACAAATATGGGTATATACAGGGAAAGTGAAGTAAGTAAAAAAAGCAGAAGTAGTTGCGGAAACAATTCATAACCTAACTGATTATCTTTATGCAGAGAAATGATTACTCTGTTTCAAAGCTGTTATTTACCCTATGTATATGTATCACATGATGTGACAGGACCATGGGGAAAGTAGTGTGGGTACAATGTATACAAATATGAGTATATACATGGAAAGTACAGTAATAAAAAAAACAGATCTATCAGAAAGTGCTGATAACTCTACTGATTATCTTCATGCACAGAAAGGATTGCTGTCTTTCAAGCTTGTGTCTTCCCCTATGTATATGTTTCATATGATATGACTGGACCCTAAGGGAATTACTGTAAGAACATACTTGAAGGATAAGTGTACAAATATAGTAAGTTTTAAATTTTTAGGTGCTGACTGTTACTGAAGAAAACCATGGGGCATAGATATGTTAGTAAAGGAAAAAAGGGGGAGCCAGACATGTGATGTCATCAGTGATGTCATCAATGACATTTGTGATGACATCTTTGATGTCCTGGGTGTTAGTCTTAGCAGTGCACGGTGGTTCGCGCGAGTTACGGTTGCTTAGCTTACCATAACTGTTGAATTTCAGGGTTTTTTTCGGTTTTACTTTGAACCATAACGTCCCTTTAACAAAGATTTTTTACTGAATTTCATAGGTTTTTAGTAGCGAAACTTAACCATAACGTCACTTTAACAAAGTTTTTTTACTGAATTTCATAGGTTTTTAGTAGCGCAACTTAACCATAACGTACCTTTAACAAAGTTTTTTTACTGAATTTCATAGGTTTTTATTAGTGCAACTTAACCATAAAGTCACTTTAACACATTCTTTTTTACTGAATTTCATAGTTTTTTATTAGTGCAACGTAACCATAACATCCTTTTCAATGGAGGAAGACCTCTAGCATCCTAGGTTCTCAAAGTGGGAACCCGGGGGGGTAAAAAAAAGATTTTTCTTCCCAAACCAGGACACCGCAGGCAGGCGTCCCGGTGTAGGAAGGAAAATCTTTTACCAAGATGGACACCAGGGAAAGGGAAGGCAGGGTGTATAAAGAGAACACAACAGGGCATCGGCAGGGGGTCGGGAAGATCAGGAGAGAGACACAGGACATGAGTGGGGGGTAACACGAGGGAGACAAGGGGCATGAGCAGGGGGTGGAAAGAAGGGAGACACGGGGCATGAGCGGGAAAGAAGGGAGACACAGGGCATGAGCGGGGGGTGGGGGTGAACAGGGGAGACACGAGCCATGAGCGGGGGGAAAAGGAGGGAGACAGACACGGAGCATGAGCGGGGGTGGGGGTGAACAAGAGAGACACGGGGCATGAGCGGGGGTAGGGCAAGGTGGGGCCCCCTCCCCCGCTCATGCCCCGTGTCTGCCCTGTTCCAACAGAGCAGACACAGGGCATGAGCGGGGGTGGGGGTGAACAGGGGAGACACAAGCCATGAGCGGGGGGAAAAGGAGGGAGACAGACACGGAGCAAAAGCGGGGGTGGGGGTGAACAGGAGAGACACGGGCATGAGCGGGGTAGGGCAAGGTGGGGCCCCCACCCCCGCTCATGCCCCGTGTCTGCCCTGTTCCAACAGAGCAGACACGGGGCATGAGCAGGGGGTGGGGGGAAAGAAGGGAGACACGGGGCATGAGCGTGGAGTGGGGGGGAAGGAAGACACAGGGCATGAGCGGGGGGTGGGGGGGAAAGAAGGGAGACACGGGGCATGAGCGGGGGGTGGAGGGAACAAGAGGTCAACAAGGGGCATCATAGGAGGGGGTGACAAGAGGAAGACACGGGGCATGAGCAGGGGGTAGCAGGGAACAGGAGGAAGATACGGTGCATGAGCGAGTGGTGGGGCGGTACAGGAGACAGACACGGGGCATGACCAGGGGGTGGGGGCAACAGGAGAGAGACACGGGGCATGAGCGGGGGGTGGGGAGAACAGGAGACAGACACGGGGCATGAGCAGGGGGTGGGGGGAACAAGAGACAGAAACGGGGCATGAGCGGGAGGTGGGGGGTACAGGAGACAGAAACAGGGCATGAGCAGGGGGAGGTGGGGGTGTACAGGAGACAGACGCGGGGCATCAGCGGGGGCAACAGGAGAGAGACACGGGGCACGGAGCAGGACATTTTGGGGTGGCCGGTTCGGCCCGGGACGATTTGGCGCGGGCGGTACGACGCAGGAGCTGGTTCGGACATAAATGTCCTGCATGTTCTTCATGCAGGCACCACAGCCACGCAGAGTACACAGCCGGGCCCGCGAAGGTGGGGGCTGTGCTGCTCAGAGCAGTCTGCTCCGAGCAGCACAGCCCCCACCCTCGTGAGCCCGGCAGATCAATTCTGCTCTGTGCACCGCACCCCAGTAGGGGTAGACACATGGGGCATGAGCGGGGGGTGGGCGGGAGGGCTAGACACACAGGGCATGAGCGGGGGGTGGATGGGAGGGGTAGACACACTGGGCATGAGCGGGGGGTGGGAGGGAGGGGTGCATGAGCGAGGATGGGGGGAGGGGAGAGACACACGGGGCATGAGCAGGGGTTGGGTGGGAGGCCGAGACACACGGGGCATGAGCGGGGGGTGGGCGGGAGGTCGAGACACACGGGGCATGAGCGGGGGTGGGTGGGAGGTGGAGACACACGGGGCATGAACATTGTGTGGGCGGGAGGAGAGACACACAGGGCATGAACATTGTGTGGGCGGGAGGAGAGACACACAGGGCATTAGCAGGGGGTGGGTGGGAGGGAGAGACACACAGGGCATGAGCGGAGGGTGGGCGGGAGAGACACACGGGGCGTGAGCGGGGGTGGGTGGGAGGGATGGACACACAGGGCATGAGCGGGGGGTGGGGGGAAGGGGTAGACACATGGGGCATGAGTGGGGGTGGTAGGGAGGGGGGCATGAGCGCGGGTGGGTGGGAGGGAGAGACACACGGGCATGAGCGGGGGGTGGGCGGGAGGGAGAGACACACGGGGCATGAGTGGGGGGTCGGTGGGAGGGACAGACACACAGGGCATGAGTGGAGGGGTGGGCAGGAGGGAAAGAGACACGCGGCATGAGCGGGGGGTGGGTGGGAGGGAGAGACACACGGGCATGAGCGGGGGGTGGGCGGGAGGGAGAGACACACAGGGCATGAGTGGGGGGTCGGTGGGAGGGACAGACACACAGGGCATGAGTGGAGGGGTGGGCAGGAGGGAAAGAGACATGCGGCATGAGCGGGGGGTGGGCGGGAGGGAGAGACACACGGGGCATGAGCGGGGGTGGGTGGGTGGACTGCGGGAGGGGTAGACAGATGGGGCATGAGTGGGGCATGAGCGGGGGGGAGGGGGAGACACACGGGGCATGAGCGGGGGTGGGCGGGAGGGAGAGACAGACAGGACATGAGCGGGGGTGGGCGGGATTGAGAGACACACGGGGCATGAGCGGGGGTGGGCGGGAGGGAGAGACACACGGGGCCTGAGCAGGGGCTGGGCGGGAGGGGGGACATGAGTGGGGGGTGGGCGGGAGAGATGAGCGAGGGGGTGGGCGGGAGGGGTGGGCATGAGCGGGGGGTGGGCGGGAGGGGTCGACACATGGGGCATGAGTGGGGGGTGGGCGGGAGGGGTAGACACACGGGGCATGAGCGGGGGGTGTGCAGGAGGGGCATGAGCGTGGGGTGGGCGGGAGGCTTAGACACACGGGGCATGAGTCTGGGGTAGACACACGTGGCATGAGCGGGGGGTGTGCAGGAGGGGAGAGACACACGGGGCATGAGCGGGGGGTGGGCGGGAGAGACACACGGTGCATGAGTGGAGGGTGGGATGGAGAGACACACGGGGCATGAGCTGGTGGTGGGCGGGAGATAGAGACACACGGGGCATGAGCGGGGGGTGGGTGGGAGTTTCGAGACACGCGGGGGGTGGGCGGGAGGGAGAGACACACAGGGCATGAGCGGGAGAAAGAGACACACGGGCATGAGTGGGGGGTGGGCGGCAGGGAGTGACACACGGGGCACGAGCGGGGGTTGGGCCAGGATGGGCGGGAGGGGTAGACACACAGGGCATGAGCGGGGCAAGAGCGGGGGGGAGACACACGGGGCATGAGCGGGGGGTGGGCGGGAGGGAGAGACACACAGGGCATGAGCGAGGGGGGGGCGGGATTGAGAGACACACGGGGCATGAGCGGGGGTGGGTGGGAGGGAGAGACACACGGTGCATGAGCAGGGGGTGGGCGGGAGGGGGGCATGAGAGTGGGGGGTGCCGGAGGACTGAGCGGGGGGTGGGCGAGAGGGGTGGGCATGAGCGGGGGGTGGGCGGGAGGGGTAGACACACGGGGCATGAGCGGGGGGTGGAGGGGAGGGGGAGACACACGGGGCATGAGTGGGGGGTGGGCGGGAGAGAGAGACACACGGGGCATGAGCAGGGGGTGGGCGGCTCGGGGCACACACACAGGGCAGGAGCGGGGGGTGGGTGGGAGGGAGAGACACATGGGGCATGAGCGGGGGGTGGGCGGGAGGGAGAGACACACGGGGCATGAGCAGGGGGTGGGCGGGAGGGAGAGACACACGGGGCATGAGCGGGGGATAGGCGGGAGGGAGAGACACACGGGGCATGAGCGGGGGAGGGCGGGAGGGTGGACATGAGCAGGTGGTGGGCAGGAGGGATGAGCGGAAGTGGGTGGGAGGGGTGGGCATGAGCGGGGGGTGGGCAGGGGGTGGGCGGTCGGGGTGGGCATGAGCGGGGGGTGGGCGGGAGGGGTAGACACACGGGGCATGAGCAGGGGGTGGGTTGGAGGGGTAGACACATGGGGCATGAGCTAGGGGTAGACACACGGGGCATGAGCGGGGGGTGGGCGGGAGGGGTAGACACACGGGGCATGAGTGGGGGGTGAGCCCCTGCAGACAGCCCACATCACAGGGGACTACCCTGCACCCCTGGACATGTCCCGCAGGCAGCCCGTCCACCATGGCCATGCCCCCCATCCAGGCCACTTGTCACATTGCACTAGTGATCACCAACTCATGTCCCCCTGCACCCCCACCCCCCATCAGTGAGGGGCACCTGCCAGCAGGCCCCCACACATGTCCCCCTGCACCCCACCATCCATCAGTGAGGGGCACCTGCCAACAGGCCCCCACTCATGTCCCACACATGTCCCCCTGCACCCCCACCTCCTTCAGTGAGGGTCACCTGCCAGCAGGCCTCCACACACGTCCCCCTGCACCCCCACCCCCATCAGTGAGGGGCACCTGCCAGCAGGCCCCCACTCATGTCCCCCTGCACCCCCACCCCCATTAGTGCCAGCAGGCCCCCACACATGCCCCCCTGCACCCCCACCCCCCCATCAGTGAGGGGCACTGGCCAGCAGGCCCCCACTCATGTCCCACACATGTCCGCCTGCACCCCCCCATCAGTGAGGGGCACCTGCCAGCAGGCCCCCACTCATGTCCCACACATGTCCCCCTGCACCCCCACCCCCCATCAGTGAGGGGCACCTGCCAGCAGGCCCCCACTCATGTCCCCCTGCACCCCCACCCCCCATCAGTGAGGGGCACCGGCCAGCAGGCCCCCACTCATGTCACACACATGTCCCCCTGCACCCCCACCACCCATTGTTAGGAAAGATTTCGTAATTGTAGGGAATTTTCCTTCCATGTGGCAACCCCTAAACTTTTTGCTATTGTTTTTAACCTTGTTGTTGACTTTGCCAGAGAAGTACAGCCTTCGGCCGCACTTCTCTGGGCTTTCGCTCCTTTCTTACGGGGAAACTGACATGCCCTTAAGACAGTCAGTACCGGGGAACGTGGTTTCCCGTAGTTTCTTTTATCGTGTCGCAGCTTTAGTGCAACACGACACAAGAGGGCACTGTAAGCTAAGTTACAGCTCTCTTGGGTCTCTAGCCTTCTACAGACCCTAGATACTCTTTTAGGATGGTATTTGATCGGTGCAAGTCATTCAGGGACTGGGCTGGTGGCAGCGATCGTTTTGTTTATTTTGAGCTCCTTTTGGCGTTCTGAGCACGTTTTTGCACTGAACCCAAAATGGTGGCCTGGCTCCCAAAATGGCCAGGCCGCGAGGCTCCTTTGTCCTGTCCACTGTCCGTCTTGCTCCCTTCACCTTCCCCAGGTCCGGCGACCCGGGGCCTTCCTTATTTGGGCATGTACTTTCCCGCGAAACGTGGTTGCTTTCGCGGGCTTCTACATGTCGTTTGTGTGCCTCCAGGGTGTGGGCTGGGATGTCTGGTCCCAATACACATCCTGGGTGCCAGAGAGTCTAGGGTGGTGTGAATGCCTGGGACCACCGTGGTCCGTGATTGGTCCACGTATGGTATGTGTTTTGATGAGCGGATCTCCCATTGGCTCCCCTCCGTTTTGGCGCGAAGGGAACCGTGGATAAGAGGGGGCTGGAAACACCACTACCATGTCGATCTCCTGAGTTCTCACGAACGAAGGAATACAGGAGCCAAGTATCCTGCAACTACGAGGCTGGACCGAGGAATCGCTGGTGACCCGCTGAAGGAATCCTCCTTTGCACTGCTGTCGTCCGGAGAGCCCCTGTCCTCCTTTGATCGAACCAGAAGGCCTGTACTGGTGCTTCGACCTTTGGAATAGCAGGAACAGCTATTCCCGGCATCTTCAACCATCTCCTGCCAAGTAAGCCTTCGGAAGCGTCTCTGGGCCATCCAGTTGACTGACCAGCTTACCAAGGAGTTTGGCTCTGCAACCGCCGCCAGGTTGTGTTGTATTGCGAGTCCTTGTCCCTCTCCCACGCTTCGTACGCTTGGCGTCCCCAGGTCTGAAGGGAGGAGGGTTCATTTGGCTCGAATACACACGGCCGCTCCGTTGTCCTGTGCGGCAACAAAACTGTGCCGGTTTCGTCGATTGGGACGTCTTTTTGCTCTACACGACTACAAAGCGTTCCCTGCTCTTCTGAACCTGCCAGCTGCTGAAACTATCGTGGAGAAGCCTGGGTCTGCTTGCTTCGGGGACCGGTGAGTAGTATAGCTAGGATCTGGTCGCCCTCCTGCAGTATCCCATTGCTTTTCCCTGCTGTGTAAAAACAGCACCCTTTTGCCGCGCTCGCGCTCTACTTCTGCCCGCTGTGGAGGCTGCGCTTGAGTTGCGGAACCTGTTCTTCTTCTGCTGTGCACTAACGTGAACCGCCTGACTTCCTCCGAAGAGCTTCCCCTTGTGCCCGTCGGCACCGGCGTGGCAGGTACTTTGAGCGCAAGGCTCCACTCTTCGTAGGGCTCGGACTTCCATCTAGTTAGGTGCCTATGAAGGCGAACTGAGTCGAAAGCATTATCGCACTGCCTGTTTTCCTTCCCTGGCAGGTGGACTACATATTTCGTGCTTTAAACGCTTGCGACTGTGTATTTGTATATATATTGTGTTGATATGGTATGTGTTGGTTTAATATTGTGATATTGTGATTTTCTCGCTACGGTCATTATTTTAAAGGCCTTAAAATAAATGTGTATCTATTTTTGATATAACAACTGTTTGGAGTAGTTTGTCAGCGCTCTTGCTTTGTGTGCTCACTGCGGGCTTTCAGTCACCCTCACCCCTCTTGAGACCTAGTCTTGACCGCCGCGATCGCTACCTTGATTGGTCTGGCTTGTCCAGAGGTTACCCTGTTCCAAGTAATTAGGTTGGCCTTCTGAACTTCTGCGCCACCAGGACAGAGTTCAGAAATCCGTCTTAACAAATTGGTGTACAGCGGTGGGATACGACTGAAGGTATCCAGTGTTGCGCTCGAACTAAGGCATTTCAGGTTATTCCAAACAGTACACGTAGTGAATTGTTATAGTATAACTTTAAAAAGGCCATAGTCCTATCAAACAGTATGGAAACAAGTACGTTGTTAACTTTAAATGCTTCTAAGTCAGAAACATTGAAAAAGATGTGTGCGGAGAGAGGTGTTTCCTCTCAAGGCACTAAATTGGAAATGATCCAAAGAATCGTGGCGTGGCAGGAAGCGCAGCTTGACGCTATAACTTCCGAGGACAGTGCAGAAGGTGGTGGGGCTGCTCTCACTGGCAGAACCGACGGTTCTGCCGCTGCACTGATCCATCACGACCACGAGGACAGGGAGGACGAGCTGTCTAATGTTTCCTCTGCCAGTGTTGATGGGGAGGCTATGCTTGAATTCAAGAAGCGAGAGCTGCGGTTTAGGCAGCAGGAGCTTGAATTCAGCATAGCCAAACTAAAAATCGAACAGGCAGAAAAACAAAAAGACAGGGATCACCAGTTGGAACTGGCCAAGCTTCAGGTTGCAAATGGATCCAAGGGTCCTGGACATGGGTCTGGGGCCTCCTCTCATCCACGGTTTCCAAAAGATCTGCTCAGTGTGTATGAAGAGAGGAATGACATTATGGACTGGCTGAATGCGTTTGAGTATGCATGCGAGGTCCAGGAAGTTGACAATGCTGATAAGATTGCGTGGTTGCTCAGTAGACTGCCCCATTCTGGCTGTAGTGCCATTATGGAAATGTCGAAGGCTGAGCGGGCTGATTTCGCAATGTTAAAGCAGACTCTCATTTTAAAGTTTGGGAAGACTCCGGCCCAATATTTAAAGCGTTTTCGAGAGTATAAGAAAAAGGAAGGTGGTACTTGGGTATCTTATGTCGCCGAATCTTTGAAAAACTTAACTGGCTGGGTCGAAGGCTATAAGGTTTCTACCTTCGACGGCATGATAAATCTTGTCATGCTGGAACACATTTTTGCTTCTTCTTCCCCGGAGCTTAAGCAGCATTTGGCCGATTCGAAGGAGATAGATCCTAAGAAGCTGGCCATTGCAGCAGACTTATGGGTGTCACATCGAGTGTCCCATAAGGACAAAACTCATCCTGGTAAGCAGGAGGAGGGGAAAAAGTCCAAAGATATGGAGGGTGGGGAATCTGCTAAATCTTCTTCCCAAAAGGGCCACAAAAAGAAAAACAAGGGTAAGACACAAGAGAACTCACAGGGTAGTGGAGGTGCGCCTCCGAAACAGAACTCTGGTTACAATAAGCCTCCCTACGTAAACAGACCCCCTGGGGCTTGTTTTTCTTGTGGAGCAACTGACCATGTGAAGGGGGATCCCCGTTGTAAGGTTAGACCTTTGGGGGTCCACTCCGCTAATCTGGCCTTCTCCTCCTACGAGGAAGAAGAGATTACAGGAGCATCCTTCTCCTCGGACTCATTTCCCAGCGGAATAGAGGCCGAGGTAGTTTTAGTGTCCCTGGGTTCCTGGGAGCCTAAAGTCGCAGAGGCGTATGCTAGGATTCCGGATAATACCAAGCACTACTTTAAAGACAGTGTGCTGATCAATGGAGTGGATACTCCAGCTCTTAGGGATAGTGGGTGCAGTCGAACTGTAGTGGATTCTACCTTGGTAGACTCAGAGGAAGTTGCCAGAGCTACTCTGATGCCCACTAAGTTGGCTGACGGCCCCCTCCGTATGTTTCCCGTGATCCCTGTTAATCTAACTTTAAATGGTACAGCTGTCAGGATTCCAGTGAGCATTCAGAGAAACGTCCCGGGAAAGGTCTTATTAGGTAATGATCTCAGAGCTTTAGGGCTCGTAGGAGACACTGCCGAACGACCCTACACACGGTCTCAAACACGGGCGGCATTGGCCAAGTCCAATACGCCGCCCCAGCCGAAGGGGCAACCCAAGGCGAAAGGAGTCTACAAGTCAAGACGGGGGAAAGAGAATATTCCCCCGAGCTCGCCTACCACTGCGGTGGAGGGAGTTGGTCAATCGCCCGAGCCTGACGAGGAGGTGGCGATGCCTGAAGTATTCGACCCCAACGATCATCCTGAACTAAAAGACTTGTTAGTTGAAGGAGGTCCTGATAGGGACGAATTCAGTAAAGGCCAACGTGAGTGCCCATCTCTGGAAGGCCTAAGGAGACAGGCCTGCTCCCAGCTTGAGGGTGAACCTCCTGGGAAGCATAGGATTTATTGGGAAGGTGGACTCCTGTATAGTGAGCCCACAGAGTCTACAGAAGGAGACCATAGGAGGTTGGTGGTTCCCCTTGCTGTTAGACCCTTCCTCCTGCAGTTGGCGCATGAAGTTCCCCTTGCTGGTCACCTTGGTATGAAGAGGACCAAGCAAAGGTTATCCATGCACTTCTACTGGCCCAAGATGGGGGTGCAAGTAGAAAGTCACTGCAGGAGTTGCGCCTCCTGCCAGTTGTCTGGTAAGGTTGGCGCGACAATCCAAGCTCCGTTGGTACCGCTCCCAGTTGTGGGGGTACCATTTGAAAGGGTAGGGATCGACATCGTTGGTCCCCTTGACCCGCAAACATCCTCGGGCAATAGGTTTATCCTGGTGCTGGTCGACCATGCAACCAGGTATCCTGAGGCCATCCCATTGAAAACTGTAACTGCCAAGTCAGTTGCAAAAGCTTTACTCGGCATATTTACTAGGGTTGGCTTCCCTAAAGAAGTTGTGTCAGATCGTGGCAGCAACTTTATGTCGAAGTATATGCAGGCTATGTGGAAAGAATGTGGGGTCACCTACAAGTTCTCTTCTGCATACCACCCCCAGACCAATGGTCTGGTAGAACGCTTCAACAGAACGTTAAAGAGCATGATTGGGGCTCTGGAGGAGCCCCAGAGAAGAAAATGGGATCTTCTTTTACCATGCTTGCTGTTTGCCTACCGAGAGGTACCACAGGAGGGTGTTGGCTTCAGCCCCTTCGAACTTCTGTTCGGTCATCCCGTACGGGGACCCTTAGCCATTGTCAAGGAGGGATGGGAGATGCCCACTCCCCCTGTTACTACCAATGTAGTTGACTATGTGCTAGGGCTCAGAAAACGGATGGTACTTCTGATGGGCTTGGCTAGTGATAAATTGAAGGCAGGGCAAGCGCTGGTGAAACATTGGTACGACCAGAAAGCTTCCCTCATCAACTTTACACCTGGTCAGCAAGTCCTGATCATGAATCCAATAAGGCCTCGCGCTTTACAGGACAAATGGTCAGGCCCTTACACAGTGGTGGAGCCCCTGGGTGAGGTGAACTATTTAGTGGACCTTGGAAGGCCTGGACAGGCTCCAAAAGTGTTCCACGTAAATAGGCTGAAGGCTTTCGTCCCAAGAGTCGAAATCGCAGCACTGCTACTGGCGTCAGACGTTGAGGAAGAGGAGTCAGAACCTCTCCCCGACCTGTTCCACAGCGGTCCTTCAGATAGCTCCATTGAGGGTGTCCGAGTGGCCCCTCACCTGACTTCTGATCAGCAGGCTGAGGTGAAAAGTTTGCTTAGGCAGTTTTCCCCCCTGTTTTCACAGTCCCCTGGTTTGACACCTTGGTGCAAACATAACATTGACACAGGAGACAGTGTACCTACCAAAAGTAGGGGATACAGGATGTCAGATAAAGTACGGTCTTATATTAAGACCGAGGTCAACAAGATGTTAGACCTTGGGGTGATTGAACCCTCTAGTAGTCCTTGGTCCAGTCCTGTGGTTCTGGTTCCAAAGGCAGGCACTTCTGAATTGAGGTTCTGCGTGGATTACAGGGCTCTGAATGCTGTCACCAAGACAGATGCCCACCCCTTGCCTCGAACAGATGAGCTGGTGGATACTTTGGGTGCCTCCAAGTACCTCAGCACGTTTGACCTTACTGCTGGCTATTGGCAAATAGCTTTAGCAGAACATGCCAGGGAGAAGACAGCATTTTCGATGCCAGACGGCCTTTACCAATTCCGGGTAATGCCGTTCGGGTTGAAGAATGCACCTGCCACTTTCCAGAGGCTTGTGAATCATGTGTTGAATGGGTTGGACGAATTCTGCCTTGCATATCTGGACGATATAGCAGTTTTCAGTGCCACCTGGGAAGACCATGTGAAACACCTCGGGATTGTGCTCCAGGCTCTTCAGAAAGCCCACTTGACCATAAAGGCGAGTAAATGCCAGATTGGACAAGGCTCAGTGGTTTACCTTGGACATGAAGTAGGTGGAGGGAGGATACAGCCTCTACCCAGTAAAGTACAAGCAGTACAAGACTGGCCTACCCCCACTACGCAAACCCAAGTGAGAGCCTTTTTAGGACTCACGGGGTATTATCGCAATTTTGTGGCAGACTATGGTACCATAGCTGCTCCTCTGACTGCCCTCACAACTCCGAAGAAACCCAAGAAGGTAACTTGGACCGACGAGTGTGAGAAGGCCTTCAATGGCTTAAAAGACTCCTTGTGCCAGGCCCCTGTCCTAAGGGCCCCTGATTATCAAAGACCTTTTATCGTGCAGACGGATGCCTCTGACACTGGGATAGGAGCTGTACTATCACAAGTAGATGAGAAGGGTAAGGAACACCCTATCGGTTTTATTAGTCGCCAGCTTAAGGACAGAGAGCTCAGGTGGTCCACGGTAGAGAAAGAATGTTTCTCTGTTGTGTGGGCCCTAAGGAAGCTGAGGCCCTACCTCTATGGGACCCACTTCACTGTGCAGACTGACCATAAGCCGTTAAAGTGGCTAATGAACATGAAGGGGGAGAATCCAAAGTTGCTTAGGTGGTCCATAAGTCTTCAAGGCTTCGACTTCACTATTGAGCATAGACCAGGTGTCCAACATAGCAATGCTGATGGGTTGTCCAGAATGTTTAACCGACCTGAACAAGAAACTCATCCAGGGGTGGATTAGTTCCCCCTGTCCATAGTCTGGGAGGGGCGAGTGTTAGGAAAGATTTCGTAATTGTAGGGAATTTTCCTTCCATGTGGCAACCCCTAAACTTTTTGCTATTGTTTTTAACCTTGTTGTTGACTTTGCCAGAGAAGTACAGCCTTCGGCCGCACTTCTCTGGGCTTTCGCTCCTTTCTTACGGGGAAACTGACATGCCCTTAAGACAGTCAGTACCGGGGAACGTGGTTTCCCGTAGTTTCTTTTATCGTGTCGCAGCTTTAGTGCAACACGACACAAGAGGGCACTGTAAGCTAAGTTACAGCTCTCTTGGGTCTCTAGCCTTCTACAGACCCTAGATACTCTTTTAGGATGGTATTTGATCGGTGCAAGTCATTCAGGGACTGGGCTGGTGGCAGCGATCGTTTTGTTTATTTTGAGCTCCTTTTGGCGTTCTGAGCACGTTTTTGCACTGAACCCAAAATGGTGGCCTGGCTCCCAAAATGGCCAGGCCGCGAGGCTCCTTTGTCCTGTCCACTGTCCGTCTTGCTCCCTTCACCTTCCCCAGGTCCGGCGACCCGGGGCCTTCCTTATTTGGGCAAGTACTTTCCCGCGAAACGTGGTTGCTTTCGCGGGCTTCTACATGTCGTTTGTGTGCCTCCAGGGTGTGGGCTGGGATGTCTGGTCCCAATACACATCCTGGGTGCCAGAGAGTCTAGGGTGGTGTGAATGCCTGGGACCACCGTGGTCCGTGATTGGTCCACGTATGGTATGTGTTTTGATGAGCGGATCTCCCATTGGCTCCCCTCCGTTTTGGCGCGAAGGGAACCGTGGATAAGAGGGGGCTGGAAACACCACTACCATGTCGATCTCCTGAGTTCTCACGAACGAAGGAATACAGGAGCCAAGTATCCTGCAACTACGAGGCTGGACCGAGGAATCGCTGGTGACCCGCTGAAGGAATCCTCCTTTGCACTGCTGTCGTCCGGAGAGCCCCTGTCCTCCTTTGATCGAACCAGAAGGCCTGTACTGGTGCTTCGACCTTTGGAATAGCAGGAACAGCTATTCCCGGCATCTTCAACCATCTCCTGCCAAGTAAGCCTTCGGAAGCGTCTCTGGGCCATCCAGTTGACTGACCAGCTTACCAAGGAGTTTGGCTCTGCAACCGCCGCCAGGTTGTGTTGTATTGCGAGTCCTTGTCCCTCTCCCACGCTTCGTACGCTTGGCGTCCCCAGGTCTGAAGGGAGGAGGGTTCATTTGGCTCGAATACACACGGCCGCTCCGTTGTCCTGTGCGGCAACAAAACTGTGCCGGTTTCGTCGATTGGGACGTCTTTTTGCTCTACACGACTACAAAGCGTTCCCTGCTCTTCTGAACCTGCCAGCTGCTGAAACTATCGTGGAGAAGCCTGGGTCTGCTTGTTTCGGGGACCGGTGAGTAGTATAGCTAGGATCTGGTCGCCCTCCTGCAGTATCCCATTGCTTTTCCCTGCTGTGTAAAAACAGCACCCTTTTGCCGCGCTCGCGCTCTACTTCTGCCCGCTGTGGAGGCTGCGCTTGAGTTGCGGAACCTGTTCTTCTTCTGCTGTGCACTAACGTGAACCGCCTGACTTCCTCCGAAGAGCTTCCCCTTGTGCCCGTCGGCACCGGCGTGGCAGGTACTTTGAGCGCAAGGCTCCACTCTTCGTAGGGCTCGGACTTCCATCTAGTTAGGTGCCTATGAAGGCGAACTGAGTCGAAAGCATTATCGCACTGCCTGTTTTCCTTCCCTGGCAGGTGGACTACATATTTTGTGCTTTAAACGCTTGCGACTGTGTATTTGTATATATATTGTGTTGATATGGTATGTGTTGGTTTAATATTGTGATATTGTGATTTTCTCGCTACGGTCATTATTTTAAAGGCCTTAAAATAAATGTGTATCTATTTTTGATATAACAACTGTTTGGAGTAGTTTGTCAGCGCTCTTGCTTTGTGTGCTCACTGCGGGCTTTCAGTCACCCTCACCCCTCTTGAGACCTAGTCTTGACCGCCGCGATCGCTACCTTGATTGGTCTGGCTTGTCCAGTGGTTACCCTGTTCCAAGTAATTAGGTTGGCCTTCTGAACTTCTGCGCCACCAGGACAGAGTTCAGAAATCCGTCTTAACACCCATCAGTGAGGGGCACCTGCCAGCAGGCCCCCACTAATGTCCCACACATGTCCCCCTGCACCCCACCCCCCATCAGTGAGGGGCATCTGCCAGCAGGCCCCCACACATGTCCCCCCCCTACATGAAATAAAGATGCACAATCATGGCCCACTTCTACACCAAAATACCACAGCACGCCACCCCATTACTGAGATGCAATGATTTCCCAATCAAACCCACACTTGTATGCCCATTGCAAGACACAAACCAAAAGTCAACTATGTACATCAACACATGTCCGTCACACACACACACTCATTGGCATTGATTGTGTAAACCCACATTTTCACATGCATTAACCCAATGAGCAAATCCCACACATTGAACTAAAATATGAAAATGTATTATGTACAAAAATAAATCAATAAAATGAAAGCATAACAAAATAGCAAACATGAAATGAAAAGCATGTGCAAAAGAAGATTAAATGAAAAGTATAACCAATACAAAGAAATCCAAAAGAAAAATAGTCCATACTCTCCCTCCACCAACGCAAATCCAAAGGAAACGTAAAAAAAAATCCATTTATCCATGGTGAAATCAAAAGAAAAAGTTCAAAATAATCCATTGTCCAACTATGTACAATCCATTGTCCAAAAGAAAAATCCATTAATCCATGTACAAAATCAAAATCAATCCAACGTCCAACTATGTTCAATCAACTTTCCAAGGGTCCATGAGCCCAACGAAACAAATGAAACCTATCTAATAACCTACCCAACAAAAAAACTATTTACAAAAGTGTGGGGCATAGTCCAAAAGCACCAAAACAAAGAAAAAAAGTAAACCTAACTCTATAAACTATTTACAATGGCGACGGGCAAGTCCTGCGGCTCACTCAGGGATGTTTTCGGCCAGGGCATCCTCGAACTCCATGTCTATTTGCTGGAGGCGGGCCTCTGTCCTGGCCCCGAGGTCTCGCAGACACTCTGCCCGCCTCAACGCCCGACGCATGGAGAACTCTGGCCTAACCATGGTGAGCCGCGCCTCTTCCGCCAGCCGCCGCTCCGCACCTACACGCTGGCCCAACCACAGCCACACGGAAGACACATCCATTCCAGGGTTCTCCTGCCCTCTGGCCGATGCCTTCCCCCCTGATATCGATGGCCCCGAGCCATCATTGCTCCCACCTAGAACCTGCTCCTGCTGCTACTGTCCATGTGCCCTGTCCGATGATGCCTGCACATCCTCCATCAGCTGGTCTCCAGTTGCGGTGTCCACCCCTGCTGGCCGCCGACTCCCGACTGTGGCAGGGATGGGATCTCCACCAAGCTGGCTGTCTTGGTCAGGCCAGGTCCACAGGGGGCCCTGGTGGAATCTGGGCCGGAAGACGGCAGGGAGAACGACTGTCACATAGTCTCCACAGGAGAGGAGAGGTCCGCCAGAGTGAGCGTCACATGTAGGAACCCACCAACCAGGGCCCCTCCTAACAGTGCCATGTCGCGACGCTGCTGTTCGTGATGGCGTGCGTTCTCCGCCCTGGAAGAACGCATGTCATCACAAATGTCACGCGTGTGCAATGCAACACCCATCAGGACGGAGCCCATACGTTCATTGGACCTCTCGTCCGCAGGTAGTGGAGAGGCATATGACATGGCACTCTCCCCTACTTGCGGACGGGCCTGGGACGGGGCATCCCTGCTGGTGCATGGTGGTGCAGTCACAGGGTCAAGGACAGGGACATGCACAGGCCCCTCTGCGGTGACCTGTGCTGCCTCCTGACCCTGGCCCTGGACTTCACCACTTGCACCAGTGGTACTACCCCCACCAGGCCCCATGTGCGGCTCAGTAGCGGGCTCCTCCTCCTCTGTGGAGACCACCAACCTGGATGTCTCCGTACCGTCTTCCGCCATTGCAAGCCCCTGTGGGGGCTCACCCGGCCCTTCCACCACAGCCGTAGTGGCAGACGCGTCACCAGCCCCCTCGCTCCCGGATGATGACAAGTCGGGAGGGTGACTGGGCCTTGCGTCGCCGCCCAGTGGAGGCATCCCCACCGCTTGGCTCCACAGCGCCGTCTCCGCCTCTTCTTCACTTGACGCTGCGTAGAGGGAGACATAGAACACAAGCATCAGGGTACAGTACAATATTCGCCTAGACAGGAAGCAATGACACATGAGTGGCAGTGTCTAACGTCACTTCCATCCTGTCCCTCCACAACACATGGGTGAAGGCACGCAACACACATGCATAAACAGGCACGGCGCCTGCAATCAACATCAGCATCCATGTACAAGGGCCTCTATTAATCCAAATGTTGCCTTCAAACTCACATGCATCATGGCTCACACTGATCCCATGCACACACATCACCGGAGGGTCATACATCATGCCTTGTACACCACAGACACATTGGATAGACACAATGCATACAACGGTGACCGGACTGCATGAGTGAATGTACACATCATCACAGACATGTGTCATGAATCCATGGCATATCAAAGTCACAGACACACTTCTCAGACACACACACATGTGCACTGTACATGTACATGACAGCAGCACCCATCCCTCACACCCCCACCATGTGCAAGAACAGACACTGGCATGCTTTCATGTGAGCATTTGCCATACAGCTCCCCATGTTGCATTGGAACTCATGCACCAACCATGTGGTCCGCACATTACTGGTCTCACATGCATGAACATGATGTCCCTGCACACACACATCCATACATGGCCCATGTCACACATACAGGCAAGTATCAGTCTACCAGCACACTGCAACATGCCCTGTCTCACACAACAATGCTTGGCCACTTACCGCTCAACTCCAGACGGGTCTTCCTCCAAAGGATCTGGGTGTGGAGCGCTGGGCATACGTGTTCCAAGACCCTCATCTGGATGTCACTCATTCTGACCCGGCCCCCCTCCGCAAGGCGCCGGGCCTTGTGGAGGGCCCTGGACCTGAAGTCCTCCCAGCCCTTCTTGACGTGCTTGATGTCACGGGTTGCCACCCCCTCCGCATTGATGGCAACCACTACGTCGTCCCAGATCCTCTCCCGTCCTTCCTTGTTGGCGTGTGATGTTCCGAAGAGGGCATCATACTGCCCCAGGACATGCTCCACCAGGACACCAACTTCCTTCAAACTGAAGCTGTGGCCCTCTGCCTCTCTGGCTGGGGGTCGCCAGTGGTCTCAGATGGTGTTTGCCCCAACATGGCGACCCCCGAGGCAGGTGTGGGTGGGCATCTGGGTCCTGGGGCTGGGCTGTGGAGTGATGGTATCCCAGTCGGGAGTCTTCTGTTCCAGCAGGGGTGGATACAGCAACTGGAACCCTGGCTGATGTGCAGGCACCAAATACCAGGGCACGTGGGCAGGAGGCAGGCAGGCAGCAGCAGATGACAGGTGGGAGCATGCTCGGGGCTCTAGGGGGCAGTAATTCAGCCCTCTGGGCAGGAGCGTGGTCTTCCGTGTGTTGTTGCGTGGCCAGCTTGATACGGAGTGATTTGGCACGTGAAAATCTTGCACATCAGCGTGTAATTCGAGGAAAGGCCCTTCGCGCATAAGCGTGTCAGCACACATACGCGGTTTCATTGGACCAAAGGCCCGGGCGTTTCCCTCGTGACGTGGGCAAAGTGGTTCAGCGCACGTGAAAAAACTGCATGTCTGCGTGTGAATGCGTGTAATCCGAAGAAAGGGCCTACGCGTGTAAGTGACGAGACACGCGCGGGCGTTTCCATCAACACGGGTGCATGTTCATTGTACACGTCCAAAAACTGCACGTCCGAGTGTGAGCTTGTGTAATTGGAGGAAAGGGCCTTAGCGCGTACACGCGTAAGTGACGCTGTACGTGTGGGCCACTTTAAAAGGTACGTGTAGGACCCCATTTCCTTCTACGTGCTTTTCGTGGAGAGCGAGTGGGTGAATTCTGTACTTCTTGGTGGTTCACATGCGGTTATTTCACAGCGTTTCAAGTTCGTACTCCCTGTTACCTCTGACAGCGTTCATTTTTTTTGTTGGGCCTGTTTCCTCAAACAGCGTTCACTTCTTCTTTTGTCCTGTCTCCTCAGACAGCGTACAATTCTTCTTTTGGCAGGGGTGTTGCCAACGCGCACACACGCGTTTTTTTCATGTTCTTTTTCCAGGCAGACGGTGAGTTGCGCACGCATTTACCAACTGTGCTTGCCCTGTGTGTCGTGTGCCCCTTCAGAGGTAATTGTAGGCTGCGTGTAACACGTGTACGCTTATTTTTGTGTTTCTGGGTGCCACAGCGTAGTGCGGGTTCATTTTTCCACGCACGTGGTCTACGAGGGGTTGTGTGCAAGTTACTTTTTGTTTTTGGGGTGCCTGTGCATTGCGTGACCCGTCATCTTCCCCCAGGGGTTACAGACAGCCTTGCTAGAGCACTAGGGTACGACTCCATCTAGTACCTTACCCCTTTCACCCCCAATTGCCCAGGACAATTGTTTACTGCAACTCCCATACGCACAACAACATCAGTGCCATGGTTGGGAGGCGACCAAGCGGTAAGGGAGGCAAAGGTGGCCGACCTCCAAAAGGTGGGCATGGTGGGCGCGGTAGGGGACATAGCCAGGATTTGCAGGGTGCCCCTAGACCCCCATGTGTGGAGGACCAATCAGGGACACCCATGCACCCCCCCATGGTTGAGGGAAACATGGCTGACACCATCCCAGCTCAGCCCTTGTTGGACCAGCCCATTGTGGCACCTGACCTGGCACAGGATGACTCCCAGGCTGACTTCCAGGTCAGCAAGTCTAAGCCACGTGTGCCGGTGCAAGTTGGTGTCACCAGGCCACGTGGATCTGGGGCAGCAATGTCATCTGCTGCCCCAAGTAGGCAGGGTGGGGAGGCTGCAGGGGCAGCTGCAGCTCTATCCACCCCAGCTCTGAGTCTCCCAGCCGGGACAGTGTCAGTCCTGGTCCATCAAACTGACGTTGTCCCTGCCAACATCACACTTCAGCCAATGCCTGCACCAAGACCTATGGTCATTGTGCCTTCGCACACTCCCAGTACCCAGTCCACCTGCGCTTCTGCCCCTACTGACCAGAGCGGCGCAAGCCACTCAGGATCTGCTCCACCTTTGAAAAAGAGGAAGAAGTGTGCTCTGGCACTACAGGCTGAGACCCCAGACACGGCTACACAGTCCGGCACGTCAAGGAAGCCTAGCTTTAATGACGCCGAACTTGATGTACTTGTGACCTATGTGTCGGCACATAGCCGCGAAATGGTGGTGACTGCAGGTGATGTGCAAGTCCACACCTGGTCAATGTAGGGCACACTGGCAGACCATCGCGGACCGCATAAGTGCCCTTGGATTTGTGAGGCGCACAGCTGATGATTGCTACAAGCGGTGGAAGGACCTGAAACGCAGAGAACAAGCTGGCCTCTGGTGACTGGCGGTGGGTCTCCACCAGAGGACAACGAACTCACTGAACATGAGTCTGTTGCTGGGACCTTCGTCACAGAGGAACAGATCCAAGGCGTGGGAGAGCTACCTGATTACAACGCATTGTCCGGTGAGTGCCCATGCATGTGTGTGTAATCCATGTGTATGTTGTTTGGGTGACGAGTTCAGATTGAGTGCCAGGGGAGGGTTTGTACTCCTGAGTGTTATGGGTCACCCATGTGCTTCCTCCAATACATTTGAGTGCCTTTGATTTGGGTATGACAGTATCCCTTCCGCCCACAGTAGCCAATTCGCCCCACATTACTGCTGTTGCACTTGAACTATCATCTTGCAACAACATTGTTCTGATTTTTTCTGTGTTCATTCAGGCTGATTGTTTAGATTATCCCATTTTTCATATGCTTTTTTCATCCTTAATGCCACATATGTGACATGCTTCTGTCATTGTTTACACCCCACATTGTGCCACTTTAGTTAACTGGTTATGTGAATGATTAAACCATTCAGGGCGAGGGAGTATTGGCCTGCTGAAATTTATTTTTAGGGCCTGTTTGCATATGGAACATGATAGTTGTTTCCTGTTATGTTGAAGTGACCAACCATTGATGTGTACATCTGCCTACAATCACTGTCTAATTGTACACTGGATGTGTTGCAGTGTGCGGCTGTGAGGGTGGACGTCGGAGAGCGGGACGCCCGGCCAGAGGAGCCCGCTGTACCGCGGGCGTGTGCTGCGCTGAGGGCGGGCGCCGGGGAGGCGTCCCTGTTAAAGGGAGAGCCTTGTTGCCGTCCCGTGACAGTGCCGGCGTTGCAGCCGCAGCGCCGCGTGTGCCCACAGCTGCAGCGCCGCGTGTGCCCACAAGGACCCGGGCCACTAGCGCTGCGGCTGAGTGACCCGCGAACACGGCGTACCTCGGCGGCCTCCGGCAGCGAGCGGCGGCGGGGCTCGGGAATTAGAGAGCCCGGCTCGTGCCGACCGCTCGGCATCGGAGGTGCGCCAGACACATGGTCTGGAACCAGACAGGGGGGACAAATCAGAACCCCCTCCTTACCTCGAGCAGGGCAGACCCCTAGCAGCAGCATGGGGCCTCTAACAGGACGGGCCTCCGGGGAGCATACCTCAACGGAGACACCATGTTGGGGGGGCGGGGCCTATGGAGAGGACGTGGCTGACAACAGGGAGGGGGAGCCGGAACCAGGCAGCCAAGGTAAAGGAGGAGGAGGGGAGGGGGCAGCTCTATTCATAGAGGGTGGGTGCCTAGAGTCCCCACCAATCGGAAAGGGGGGGAGGGAAGTTGTCCCTGATTGGCCCTTTTTCCCTCCAAGCACCGGGTATAAAAGGGACTGGCCTAATGGCATGTTTGTTGCTTTTTGCAGGGAGAAGGAGAGGAGAGTGAGAGCAACTGGTGGGCCTATCCGGGTCAGTGAGAATAGGAGACACTTCAAGGGAATAGGAACTCATGGTGCCTTTTACTCACAGTGAAGTAACTGTGGGGTCAACCTAGAGTCCAACTACCGTGGTTAAGACATTACATTTAACCAGTCTGTAATAAATGTCTACAAAAAACTCCACATCGGCTACTGTCCTGATTTCCACAAGTGGCGTAGTCGGCAGGATAAAAGAGAACGCAATGGAGAAAATAATACAGACACTGCTAGAGGGGCAACAACAGTTACAACAGCTCTTCCAACTTCAGGCCCAGCAGGCGGCCGCTGATCGCCAAGCCTTTCAGCAGGCAATACAAATGCAGGGTACCCTGCAGTCCACATCTCAGGACAAACATCAAGAGACGATAAAACACCTGACGGATGCTGTCACCGGTACCCGAAACCAGCCCATGGTCCCTTCCGCAATGTTGCAGAAATTCAAGGAAGGCGAAGACCCGGCTTTCTTTTTCACCACATTCGAGAGGATCGCCCGAAACGCTCACTGGCCGGTGGACCGCTGGGGCCAGTATGTCGCTCCCCTTTTGTCTGGCATCATGCAAGGTGCCTACCAGGCAGTTAACCCAAACGAAACCACGCCTTACGCTGAAATCAAAAAGGCAGTATTGGACCGGTTGGGACTTGACGAAGAAGCCTACAGAATGAGGCTGCACGACACTAAACTCAAACCGGGGGAGAACCCCCGACAACTCTTCTACCGTGTTAAAGACCTCACTGAGAAGTGGTTACAAGCACCGGGAACAGGCCTCCAAGATGTGTTAGATAAGGTCACCCTCGAGCAGTTCATCGAGGCCCTACCCCCTCCGATGCAAATATGGGTCTGACAACATCACAGGCCCACCTTATCTGAGGCTGTGGACATAGCGTCAGCCTACCAAAAGGCCGGGGGAGCAGGTAAACCCTTTGGAGTCGGATCTCCCAATCGCAACCCGATGCCACCGTTGGAACCCCTCACAACCAAGAGCCTGAGAGTAGGGCCTCCCAAATGGAGAGCAATGGAAGGACGCCCTTCTGGATCCGAGGAGAAGAGGAGCGGTCCCGACCCGCGGTCCACCCCGTTGTCCACGGGATACCGGCAACCGCAATGTTATGACTGTGGCGAGTGGGGCCATATAGCCCGGTTTTGTCCCTGGAAGAGAGGCACCGAGCTGATGAAGATCGGATTCATGAGGACCGAGCAAGGACCACGATGCCAAGGTCTCTACGAGATGGACGTCCGGGTAGACGGGAACCCGGCCAGGGCCCTACTCGACAGTGGAAGTTGACAGACGGCGGTACTACCAACCGTAAGTGATTCTCCTTACCTCACCAATGTTAGTATCCCAATTCGATGTATACATGGTGATGTGAGGACCTACCCCATGAAATCCATAACAGTAGAGGTGGGCCCTAACATTGCAGAGATGAGAGCTGCCGTCCTCCCCTCCTTACCTGCCCCAGTGATGATTGGGACCGATCTGCCCCACTTCCACCAGACTATCAAAGCCCTAGACCAGGGATGGTGGGAAGAAGCACCCTTTGCCAGGGAACCCATCCCCCCGAACACCCAGGGACGAGAGAGACCCGCTAGGAAAACAAGGGAAGCTCGCCTTGCTAAGTGCGCATCCATGTATGCCACCCAACGGATAGCCTGGAACCCGGAGGACCATGAGGATTCCATCCGAGGAGAAACCTTGACGGACCCTACCTTAACACTTGCCCACGAAAGAGCCATCACAGATGGGGACCCAGACCTGACCAAGGGAGCCGGTTTTACATCTAGACAGGGCCTGCTCTATCGGGTCTACCAAGAGGAGGGAGGAGCATGAAGGGAACAACTACTCCTGCCCAAAACACACAGGGGCATTGTCCTCCAGTTGGCACATAATCACCCGTGTGGGGGCCACATGGCCTCCCTAAAGACACAGCAAAATATTCTAAAACGTTTCTACTGGCCAGGGGTCTATGGGGAGGTGGCGAAATTCTGTAAGGAACGCAAAATCTGCCAGTTGACGAGTGGGGAAAAGCCAACCAAGGCACCTCTTCAGCGGATGCCCTTGATCACCATACCCTTTCAAAGGATAGGTATAGATCTGGTAGGCCCGCTCGAGCCAGTCAGGCGTGGATATCGATACCTGCTGGTCATTGTGGATTATGCCACCCGGTACCCCGAGGCCTTCCCCCTAAAGGGGACGTCGGCTAACTAGATATGTGACCAACTCACCCCCTACTTCGCACGGGTGCCTACCCACCGAAATCCTCACCGATCAGGGTACAAACTTCATGTCGGCTGTCATGCGACAAGTCTGTGAAAGACTACAGATCAGACGGCTGCGTACCTCGGTCTACCACCCCCAAACGGATGGGTTGGTGGAGAGGTACAACCAAACGATAAAGAAAATGATGAAGAGGGTAACAGGCCCGGAGGGGAAGGACTGGGATAGAGTCATACCCCTGATCCTAATGGTATTAAGGGACACCCCCCAGTCCTCGACAGGATTCTCCCCGTTCGAGCTGCTGTTTGGAAGGCAGCCCAGAACAATCCTAGATCTGGTCAAGGAGGACTGGGAAAACGCTAAGGAAACGTCCCTCACCGAGTACGCTGAGGACCTTAAGGAACATCTGTCTACTTTGAGGGGACTAGCAGAATCCCATCTAAGTATAGCCCAAGACCGGCAGGAGAAGACATACAACAAGGGCTGTCGCCTAAGAAAGCTAGAACCAGGGGATAAGGTACTGGTGTTGCTACCCACCAGTACGAACAAAATGTTGGCTCGGTGGAGAGGTCCTTATGTGGTGAAGGACGTGGTGGGACCAGTGAATTACCGGATATACCAACCTGACCGAAGCCCATCACATAAGGTCTACCATATAAACCTGCTGAAGAAATGGACCGAGCCTGCCCCGGTCGACATTCTGGCCACCCAGGGTACGGGGGTGATCTACGCAACCGGCCAATTGGATGCGGTGCAGTGGGGTGAAACACTCACTGAACACATGAAGAACGAGATCCTGGAGACGCTCAAACCCCACCGCAACACCTTCTCCCATTTACCTGGAAGGACCAGCCTAATGGAGCATCGTATCGAAACCCTAAACGGACACATAGTCCGGCTGAGACCCTACAGGATCCCAGAGGCTCAAAGGTTGATCATTAAGAAGGAGATCGAAGAAATTATTAGGTTGAATATTATTGAACCATCAACCAGTGCGTGGTGTTCTCCAATCGTACTCGTACCCAAGCCAGACAGGGCTGTACGATTTTGTATGGACTTTAGGCAGCTCAACATGATATCCCACTACGAGGCCTATCCCATGGCCAGGATGGATGAACTGCTGGAAAGGCTGGGTGCTGCCCGTTACCTCAGTACCTTGGACCTCACCAAGGGATACTGGCAGATCCCACTACGGGAATCTGACAAAGAAAAAACGGCATTTGCTACACCCCAGGGGCTCTTTCAGTATAAAGTACTACTATTCGGGTTGCATGGGGCTCCGGCCACCTTTCAGAGGCTGATGGACGTCCTCCTACAGCCCCACGACCAGTACGCTGCAGCCTACCTGGACGACATCGTGATATACAGCGCATCATGGAGTGATCACCTAACTCATCTACGCGAGGTGGTCGGCACTATGACCCAGGCCGGACTCCATATCAACCCAGCGAAATCGGTCCTAGGGACCCAGGAAACCAAGTACCTCGGACATATAGTCGGTGGCGGCGTGATTCGACCACAGGTGTCCAAAATCGGGCTATTCAGGGGATCCCAGTACCAACCAACAGAAAACAAATTAGGGCCTTCTTGGGGTTTATAGGGTACTATAGACGCTTTATTCCCGGTTTTTCTTCCCTGGCTGCGCCGCTGACCGAGGCGTTAAAAATCGGGGGTTCCCCGGACCTGTCGACCAATCACGCAGCCATATTGGCCGTCGAGGGGCTGAAGCGCAGTATATCATCCCACCCGGTGTTGGTATGCCCTGACTTCCGGAAGCATTTCTTCCTGCAGACGGATGCCTCTGGCATGGGGTTGGAGGCGGTCCTTTCGCAGGAGGTGGACGGGTTCCTACGACCGATCTGTTTTGTGAGCCGGAAGCTCCTTCCACATGAGTTAGGGTATTCCACTATCGAAAAAGAATGTCTCGCCATTAAGTGGGCGGTGGACTCCTTGCGATACTACCTACTGGGGAGGAAGTTTACGTTGTATACCGACCATGCACCGCTGCAGTGGTTGGCGAGACACAAGGACACCAACCAACGAGTTCTGCGATGGTTCCTGTCCCTCCAGCCCTTCGACTTTGTTACCTTACATAGACCTGCCAGCTTCCAGCTGGTGGTGGATTACTTGTCCAGGAGTTCGATCCGGCCCGACCGGCCTGAATCTGTGGTGGGGGTATGTGAGGATGTGAGGGTGGACGCCGGAGAGCGGGACGCCCGGCCAGAGGAGCCCTCTGTACCGCGGGCGTGTGCGGCGCTGAGGGCGGGCGCCGGGGAGGCGTCCCTGTTAAAGGGAGAGCCTTGTCGGCGTCCCGCGACAGTGCCGGCGTTGCAGCCGCAGTGCCGCGTGTGCCCACAGCCGCAGCGCCGCGTGTGCCCACGAGGACCCGGGCCACTAGCGCTGCGGCTGAGCGACCCGCGAACACGGCGTACGTCGGCAGCCTCCGGCGGCGAGCGGCGGCGGGGCTCGGGAATTAGAGAGCCCAGCTCGTGCCGACCGCTCGGCGTCGGAGGTGCGCCAGACACATGGTCAGGAACCAGACAGGGGGGACAAATCAGAACCCCCTCCTTACCTCGAGCAGGGCAGACCCCTAGCAGCAGCATGGGGCCTCGAGCAGGACGGGCCTCCGGGGAGCATACCTCAACGGAGACACCATGTTGGGGGGCGGGGCCTATGGAGAGGGCGTGGCTGACAACAGGGAGGGGGAGCCGGAACCAGGCAGCCAAGGTAAAGGAGGAGGAGGGGAGGGGGCAGCTCTATTCATAGAGGGTGGGTGCCTAGAGTCCCCACCAATCGGAAAGAGGGGGAGGGAAGTTGTCCCTGATTGGCCCTTTTTCCCTCCAAGCACCGGGTGTAAAAGGGACTGGCCTAATGGCATGTTTGTTGCTTTTTGCAGGGAGAAGGAGAGGAGAGTGAGAGCAACTGGTGGGCCTATCCGGGTCCGTGAGAATAGGAGACACTTCAAGGGAAGAGGAACTCCTGGTGCCTTTTACTCACAGTGAAGTAACTGTGGGGTCAACCTGGAGTCCAACTACCGTGGTTAAGACATTACATTTAACCAGTGTGTAATAAAGGTCTACAAAAAACTCCACATCGGCTACTGTCCTGATTTCCACAGCGGCACATGCATATTTTGCAACACTATTCTGCATTAATCTTCTCATCATGTCCATGTGACATGGATGTGTGACAGTACTCATTCACTGACATTTTTACTGTAGTTGTCTAATTTACCATGGCTATGCTACATGACATCTGTGTGCTGGCATGTGTCATGTATGTGTATTGGACATGCCACTCACAGGCTGATGTGTGATGCCAGTGCTACGCGACATGCTGCAAATGTGTTGCTTTTCCATCTTGGTGTCCTCATTGTTTGTCTTTTTGACTCCCCTTCAAACTCATTGACAGTGCATGCATGCCAGGGTTATAGACATGTGGGACATGTGTAAATCATGTACAGGATCTCTGTCTTGTCAGGCCTATGTGTGTGCTATGGTGCTCATGCCTGTTTCCATTTCTTGTATTTCATGTTTTTGCAGGTGACGACGCACTTGATGCTGTTCCTCGCAGCAGTGGTTCAGGAGAAGGTGCAGACCCAGGAAGATTCTCAGCCACGACCAGGCACCAGTGGGAACGTGGTGTGGTGGTGGGTGAAAACACTTTGGTACTGCAGACCATACTGGCGAGGGATGCCTCTGGGTGCAGCTCCCCAGACCTCTATTCAGGTGCTGAGTCGGATGATGAGACTTATGTGCTGTCGCAGGTTAGTGCTTCTGGCAGGGATTCTGTTCTGTCCAACCCACCTGCACCAGGGGTAGAACCCTCTATGGGGATGTCAGTGTTGGTAGGTCCACCTTTGGCGGTTACGGATGCAGGGTCACACTCCACAGCCTCTGATCCTGTTCCTGGGCCAGCAGATCAGAGGGGGAATGCAGTCCTGCAGCCTCAGGCAGTGCCAGCACAGCAAGGTGCAGATCGCCTTGCCCCGAACAGGTGTGGTGCCCGCCGACGCAGTGGCCATGCGCCACCAGGAAATACTGTATGGGAAAACTCCATGTATGGTATGGCAACCAAACAGGCAGTTTCAGTAGAAATGATGGCTCAGGCAATGGAGAGGGTGGCCACTTGCATTATCCCCCTGAAAGGCAGATGGAGCAACAACAGCAGGCAACAGACTCCATTTGCCAATCACACAGGGAAGACATGTTAGTGCCCAACAGGGACCGACGGGCGGCACTGGAGACTCTGCGCAAATCCATATCAATAGAGTCACAGGGCCACGGGGAAGCCCTGAGGGTGGAACTCCACAACCTCAGGCAGAGTCTGCTTGAACTTGAGGCTTCCCGAAATGTTAGGGCAGAACAGCAGCTGGAGCAGCTCACACATTCGCTCTCAGCTGAGCTGCAGGCAACACGTGAGGAGATCCGGGCATCCCGCGAGGCCATACGTGCAGAAGTGCAGGCAACCCGTGACGTGCTGCATGGGGATCTCCGCACTTTAATCCTCCAGAATCAGACCTTCCAGACCCGCATGCTTGCTACCATGGAGGACCATACCAGGGCTTTGCGTGGGCTGCCTCCCATAGTGCCACCACCTCCTGATGCAGCAGCAGAGGGTGAAGAGAGCGACAGCAGTTCTCCCACAATGGCGTAGCCGTGCAGGCCATGAGCCCATGGAGGTATTTTTTTTTCTCGCAACATCCACGCAGGTGGGTGTTGGTGTGCACCCTGTCCTTGAACCTCCTGGGTGGCCTCCCCCCCCCAGCCCCCACATGGGCATTTTTTTTTTTTTATTTTAATTTTTTTTTTTTACAGTGTGTTGCCTTGTGTGGCTCCCGTGGGCATCCACTGCGTATGTCCTGAGTTTGGGTTAGATGCTTGGGTTCGTGACACACACACCCCTCCTGCTTCCAGTTTCCATGGGCTTCCAAAGGGTGTGACCAAGTGACAGTGACTTACACAGTGACATTGGGCTCCCATGAGCTGTGTGGGCAGTCTGTAGTCAATACTGTGTGTACATCCCTAGTGGGTAATGTTGTTGTATTGTACACTGCATGGTGTATTGATATGTGCTTGTGCATACATGTCTTCCTCCTAATTTGCAGGTTCCTTCCTCATGTCTTCAAAAGGCCGTCTCCTTTGCAGATGGAGTTCATGTTGTATGCAGTACACTGACACATTTGCGTGGCAGCAACACTCTACAGTTGGAAGGGGTTGATGTGCTGGCTTTTTCAGGTTGTAAGACACCACCATTACTTTGACTTAGTACTGTCATGCTTTTGCAATGTTTTATGGTGTGTTGCTGTATTGTGTTGGTGGTAAGTATTTGTTCATGTGTGCTGTTTGTTATAGATTACTGGGAGCATATTGTCTGTGGGCAGTTTCCATTTGGGACAGTGCACCTTGTGACACTTGTATCAGGTCTTGTGCATTGCTTTGTTTGCTTTCACATTGCATGACATGCCATGGTGTGTTGGGTGGCAGAGTTGGGGAGGGTTTGGGTGACATGGCGCTATTTTCATGTTGTATTTTGCAAGGGGGTAGTCATTCATGATTCATAAATATGTGTTTTTTTGTGACACAGCATTGGTTGTCTTTCGGCAGGTAGGGATGCACACAATGTAACAATTCCAGGTGACCAATCTCAGGCTGGTATGGTTGTGACAGTTGACTGTCCCTCATGTCATCATCATTGATTGTCAGCTGGTATGTGCCAGGGCTGTGTGCACTCCACAGGGGTGTGATTTTAAGTGAAGTAATTAGCCACGAGCAGCGTACGGGCTGCCTCACCATGTGCCCTTTCCCCTCCCATGCGCAGCAGCCGTGATTGTGGTTGGGGATGTGGGGGCACCACCATGTCCACCGGCAGGCACTAGCGTGTTGCTACGTTGTGCAGGACACATGCTGCCACTATGATCCTGCACACTACTGGTGGCGCGTATAGCAGCTTCCCACCAGAGCGGTCAAGGGAGTGAAAGCGTGACGTGAGCACTCCGAATGTGTGCTCCACTATGCCCCGGGTTGCAATATCGGCTGTGTTTTATCTTACCTCGGGTGGTGTGGTGGGGTTCCGAATTGGCGTCATCATGTGGGTGCTCAGTGGGTAGGCACTGTCCTCTGGGGAGGTGATGATGGGTATCATTAGTGGGGTTGTGACATTACTCAGTTTCTGACATGCATGCATGTGCAGGGGCATTTATACTCACCAAGCAGCCATGTATCGCCATGCCGCCCAGCTTCTAGGTCCCGGTTTAGGATTGACATTCTGTGAATGAAACTGTCATGGGTGGACCCTGGATAGTTGACATATACTGAGGTAATGATTCCCTTGGCATCACATACTACCTGCACGTTGATGGAATGCCAGTGCTTGCGGTTTCTGTAGATGTGCTCAGTTGCCCTGGGAGGACATAGAGCCACATGGGTGCATTCAATGGCACCTAGCACTTTGGTGAAATGTGCCACCCCGTAAAAATCCTGGACGACAGCCTGCCTTTCTGCAGGTGTTCTGGGCAGGTATATGTGCCTGTGGACTGATGGGCATGCAGTCATGATGGCCAACAACTGGTGCAGACAGCGTGACTGGGTGGCCTGTGAGACCCCCCCCCACTATGGCAGTTGTCCGCTGAAATGAACCAGTGGCCAAGAAGTGCAGTACATTGAGCACCTTTTCCAAGGGGCTCAGTGCTTGGGAGCACAGGGTGGGTGATGTGAGGTCATCCTCCCACTCACTCACCAGGTCAAGTATTATGTGAGGTGGAAACCTATACCTCCCATACACCTGGTCATCAGGCATCCCAAAAAGGCTGGTTCTGGGTGTAAAAATTATGGGCCTGACTATCCTCCTCCTCCTCCTGTGGTATCCCACGACCACTGCTGCGAGGAACAGTATATTCATCTTGGCGTCTGAGCTTGTTTGTTGTCTGCGCGCACTTTTATGCTGCGCGGATCCATGTATGCCTGCTTCCTGCTGGCGTACGTGTTTCGGGATTAGCGCGTCTTTTTTGGCGCACGTGTTAGCCCCGTTCGATTCCATGAATACGTGTTGTAGGCACGCGTGTGGGCTTTCCGCGCATTTGCCTCCTGTACTTCCCCCGTGACGCCCACATTTTCACACGTTGTTCCCCATTCCGCGTGTTACGCCCCGTGTTACGCCTACTTTTGTTGTGTGCGCTTCATTATGAGCGCTTTCGCAGTGCGCGTAGCTCACGCTGTTTGAAGACGTGTGCACCAGCGTGCACCACGCAGGATTTTAGCGCACATCCATGGATTTACATGCGCACGGACTTCCATGAATCGCTGTGCGTGGGTTTCGCTGCGATTTTCGCACTTGCGCTGCGATTCGCACACTTTTGCACGCTTGCGCAGGAATTTTCAGCGCACATTAATTCCATGAATAGGCCTCTTGAACAGTTCAGATACCACTTGCAGTGGGATGCTACCCAGTTCATCGCTAGCGCACAATGCTAGAGGGTATAGCAATGACTTTTGACAATTTATTTTCGCGTTGGAGCAGCTATGGGGTAGTGTGGCTAGTATTGACAGCAAACAGAAGTATGTCGTCCACATACTAAGCTACAATGTGCTGCAGGCCATCCCCCATAAGACCTCGATCACCTAATGAGTATCTCAACTTGCATTAGTGGTTCCAACATTAATGTTCAGGGTAATACTGCACCCTCATTTAACTTGATATGAACCACTTCTATGCTCTTGAAGGGCCCTAAATCATGGGGATTGTAAATCCATAAAGTGATGGGTACCCTTGCAATATCTTCCTGTAAATAGGTGGGCATAGTCTTAGCAAAGGGTATAGGGTAAGGTAAATGTCTATGTTGAATCATAATTTGACATGAATGCAAGTCTCAAGTATCTTCCTTACCATTGCTGTCAAATTCTTTGAACAGCTATCCATCTGACACCGGCCTCAATCGCTGGGTCGGATCAATACACACATTTTTACACACTCATCTCTCGCCTCGTCAGTTCCTATTAGCACTACATTGCCATTAGCAATCATCAGTGCTTCCAAGTCTAGAGTAATAATTGTACCCGGAGCCTTATCTTGTGGAACTGCTGGTCTGAACAAAAATTCCAACAGCACGCTCCATGGTTTATTTCTGATGCTAGGAACCAAACTCAACAACACCCTTATTCCATACATAAACAAATCTGGGTGCAAGGATATTTCTCTAGTAGCTCTGTCGCTATACAATTCTTGTGTTACTGTGAGCAATCTAGCAAAACTAATTCCTGGTGTGGAACACACCAACACTGCCTCTGTGAATGAGATTGTCATATTTAACTTACATGGAAGGGCCTAACCTAGCAAATTCACTGGTGTTTATGCTGAAAACAATAGGACAGCTAACACTGCTTGAGTACCTACCTTGAGGGATACATCTCTTATTAATCGAACTGATTGTATTTCCCCAGAGAATCCCCTGCATGTCCATTACCTTTCCTGATAAAGGGAAGCATCCTTCCGGTATGAATGATTTTGTTGCACCTGAAACAACCATGAAAACTAAAGATGTCTTACCTATCTCGACACCTGACAGGGGTTTCTTCTTCTGGGTAAACAGTGATTGACAGGACTGGGCACTTCAGGGTTCTCTATGGGATGCCCTAATCTGCATAGGTGTTCGACTCTGGGAATAAGAAGTGGTTATCACCCATCACATGCGCCCCTGTATAGTGCATCATTGTTCCGTGCAGCAAAGCATTTTTGTCCTATAGTTGGGGCACTGAATGTTGTGTTGCTGTTGTGCAAACACTGGTGCAGCATTTGGCACATATGGGTGGCTTCTTTTGTGGTAGTGGCTCCTGACACTTATACTGGGGCCCCTGCTGGGGCGACTGGGCAGAACCTGGGCAGAACCTGGACCATACGGGGCAATCAGGGCAATTATTCCCAAAAGCTGATGATATGTAATTGGGACCACCGGTCCGCTGGGGTAGGCACAGGGATCATACAAATACGTTTGTCTATTTCTAGCAGCCCATTCTCCCGCAAACCAACACAGTCCCAGCCCTCCAAATCTCAGATCCATCCCTCCAAATCCTCCTACTCTGTCTCTTCGTCCTCCTTGACATCCTCCTCTCCCTTGCTGATAACCTTCTCTGATAACCTAGGTTATCTGGATAATCTTAGTTCCCCTCTATACATTCCGGTGCTATTCTCGTGTCCACCTGCTCTACAGGTGGGCTCGTAATCACTGCACCTTTTAAGCTAAACTTTGCTAGTTTCTTCTGCATTAACTTAGCACCATTCTTCTACGCATTATCCACCGCTTTCTTCTCCTTCTCCTGCCTTTGTCTGCAATGGTGTACTATGATTGCCTGAATCTCTGCTCATCCCTTAGTCTAAATCGTCACCAGTCTGTCCAAATCTGTCCTTACATCCTTTGGGAATCCATTCTTTAATATGTGGTGAAATATTGCTTGGGCCCTGTCTCCGCATTTCACATCTCCTGAATTTGGTATATATATATTGTGGAGGTTCTTTTTCCTCTTTCATAATGTGTGCCATGATCAAATTTATATCTGGTGTGTTGGGATAAGCTGCCCTTAAGGCAGCCCATATCTTTGCCTGACAATCATTGAAATGTGCTCCGTCATGATTGTCATCATCCATTATCTCTGGATGACTTGCTTTCCTCAAAATATTGTCTGCTTGATCTCCTAATTCTGCAGAAAACAAGCTCTTCATCTCCCTCACTGCTAACGTAATGCTTGCTGTTTGCATTTCATGTGCATATATCCACTTTCCAGCTCCTGCTGTGAGTGATGACAGTGCCTTATCAAATTGTTGCTTTCCATGTGTGGCCACGACATATATTGTTCCCGTATAGGGCCTTTATGTAGCAATGGAAGTTGTGTCTGTCTTTTAGGCTAGAGTGCCTGTCTGTTCAGCTGATAAAGTTCTCCTACCTCTCTTCCCTTTCACCACTGCCATGCAAACTGTTCTTGGACCCCATAAACTCTCTACTCTTGGTCTTACCCCGGGTGGTATCTCTTGCCCCTTCTCCTCATCTGTTTCCCATTCCTCCACCCCTGCTACTCCTGCATCTGTAGCTGATCTAATCGACTCACAATCTGAACTATCAGCCCGCTGTGGTCCCACTTGAGGCCTCTCATTGTTGCAGCCAACACCTTCACATCAACATGTGCATCCCTAATTGCTGTACTGTCAATACGAATAAAATATCTCCTGCTCTCCATTCATCTGTACCTATTGGCACTCTTTGTCCTTCGCCCTGTCTCAGCTCAATCGCGCATGCTCTTCCTCTGCCCTTCAAAGCGCTGTTTCTAAGTCTCTCTGTGGCCTGTTCTCCATCTCACAACTAATGGGTTCCAGCTTACAATCACTACTGAGTGTTGCGGGACATTTTCATAAGTGGCAGGTGCTCTCTGGCACTGGGCTGTAGGAGCACATACTTGAGATTAGTATAACCTGCAGTTTCTTGCAAGGGGTAACATACCTGTGGGGGCATTGAACTGTGGGGATTGTTGGGGTATGACATGATGTGAAGGATACACAAGGTGCGGGGGTTACACAGGGGGATGGAATTACAATTTCTCTCCCCGTAGGGTCATCAGGAAGTACTTGAAATCCTCAACCATCCACCAAAGCTAAAGAATGCCATGCCTGTTCTTCAACTTTCTCCCCTTATGTTTTGTAGCTAAATATGTGTACATATTGCCCAACAAATCAGTATTATTCGTTCCTTCTTCAGGCCAAGGCTTATACATCCCTCCTCTTATATCAGCGATCCACTCGCACTCGTATTTAACTATCTTTTCCCGGTACCTCAGAACACGGTACACATGTATGTTTTACGCACTTATAATAACCTTTTGTTTCCCAAACATCGGTCCAGCAGCGCCAATCTACCCCACCCTCCCAATACTGCCCACACTCCCCATTCCCCTTCCTGTTTTCTGCACACTGTGAGGAGTCAGCAATGAGAGGTGGACACAAGGACTTCATATTAACAAACACCGACATTTATTAAATGAAAAAGAGGTTGGAGAAATGCCTTTCTAGCCCTATTCTAAAGAGGAATTACCCTATCTAGAAAGCAAAACTAAGGATCTGTCAGTGTCAGGAAGTTGTAACTAACAATCTGTCTTTGTGTCCAAAACTTCCTATCCTGGCCCTCACACTATAAATAAAATAAAACAGGGTGCAAGGAAATGATTTGTCTTGATGAATGTAAAAGTGTTCACGAACCAAAAGTAATAACTCCAATGAAAATATTCTCCAAGTTAAAAGGCCCTTGGACCTAGGGGATGTTTCCATTCTGCTAGATTCTTCAAATAGGATTGCAACAGTGTTCCATTAATTAACGGTTCCAGTAAACATGCTTTGGAACTCACACAATTCTTGTTCAAGCAATAAAGATCGGTATAATGATTTCCGTGAAACTTCTTGAAACTTTGTACATTGCCTGGTATCCTCCCCTGCCACGCATCTTGGTTCAATCTCAATTGCCTGGTATACTCGCCTGACAGGGGCTTCTTTTGTAGGTTTGCAGATTATCTGGGATACTCTCCTGTCAGAAATCTTGGTTCAATCTCTATTGCCTGGTATACTCGCCTACCAGGACTTCTTGCATGTGTCTCAGTTCTTTAGATACAAGAAAATACCATATACCGTGAAGTCCTTGGTATATCTAACTCTGGCAATGTTTGTTCAAACCTCTCCCCCATAGTGGCATCTCACGCATCTGTATTGGGGTGGGGTTTGTTTTTTGAGTTTGTCTTGACAGCATTCAAACATTCTTCTTACTTTGTCTTGGCTGCATTCAAACATTGTTGTAACTTTGCCTTGTCTGCATTCGAACATTCTTCTTACTGTGTATTGTTTTTGTAAACTTTGGGTTTTACCCACATTAGCAATTTTGTACCATTCAAACAATCTGTGTTCTTGCACTTGTCGGAATGCCATGGGGTCCTCAGCTGCTTTGGGCAGACTCACCAGGCTTTTTCTGATTGTCATTGTGCCTTTCCGGAATGGCTCCTTCATCCGCTCTACATCCGGAAGTGTGTGAGCAGCTCTGAATTACCTTGCCTGCATCCCTTTTAATTTGGGAAGGAAGAGTGCTGCTTCAGCTAACGGTCTGACTTCCAGGAGCTCCAGTGTGGCTCGTCTCATCTCCACGACCTTCTTGGCTCGCATGTGCCTTCTATTCCTACGTTCTGATGGCCTTCTCTGTGTTCACAAGTCCCGACCTAGGGATTACATTCCTCTCCTTCACAGCTCGCTGACATATTGCATTTTGCATCTTTAAATGTCCCATGCACTGAAGGTATGGCAAAACAACTAGTCTGCGTGTGATACTTCGAGTTCCTGTTCCTTTGCACACACTCCTTACTCCTCTTCCTCATCTCAGTTCCTGAATGATTATAGGAGATGGAGTCCATAGATGATATTTGATTTTCAACTCTCATTTGGTTTTCCATTGGGTTTTCACATAAGGGCATATCTGAAAAAGGTGTTGTGCATGTGTTAACTCTAAGTGATTTTTCTTAAGATTCTCACGTTAAGGTACATTAAGAAAATATTGTATGCATGTGTTAACTCTTAAGTGTTTTTCTTAGGGATTTTAGATAAAGGGATAAATGAAACGATGGGTGCCATATGTGGGTTGTGGGTGTTTGGGTCAAAGGTGGAGTTCTGGCCACAAAGGTTTAGAGAAGAGTTTTTCTTCACTTCTTCTACAAGGGGGAACTGTTAGCTGAAAATAGGCCATTAAGGTCTTTGATGTCAGCTGGCATTCTTCATGGAGAAGGGGGAAAGTGTGTCTTCTCAAATGGAGTCAAAACATCTCCCAAGTAGTTATACTGTCCCATGTGATACTCCCTCATATATCTGCCCCCAGGGTCAGGATCAGGCAGAGGCTGCCCTTCCCTGGCCTCATGAGAGAGCGTCACCATGGAGGATTTTGAGATGACTCCACTGGATTCATCACAGACCTTTCCGCTAAAGACTTGGCTTCCCTCTGTAGAGCTATCCTCTGCAGGACAATTAGCAGTCACCCCCATATGTGGAAGGGATTTCTCAGTTTTGGTTTTCCAATTCTAAATAGGGCCTTCTGAATAAAATATTTCTTCTTTCCATGAGTAAAGTGAAGAGTATGATGGTGATGTCTTATTGCCATTCTTTTGTAGGGCTTCTAATTTGTGGAAGTCAGTGCCAATGATGACTTCTTCAGGAAGCCCTGGAATGACGGCTGGATTCATTTCAGTGGATCCCCCTTGAACCCTGATGGTGACTGAGGGCTGGTGATAAATCTCACCATCCCCACGTACGCATCTGCCCTTGATTGTGGTTTCCTTTTTTAGGTCTCTGGGATATATTTAATTGGATCTTATTGCCGTCTGCTTACTACCTGAATCAATTAGAGCTCTGACGGGGCTCCGTTTACTGCCACACAATCAGGGGTTTTAAAGGGAGTACTGGTGAAAAAAGAAATGCTAGTAGTCTCCACATTTTCCTCCCTTAGATCGTCTTCCTCCGAATCCTGCCCTGCCATGTATCCAATTTCCATTGGCTCTTCTTTTTTTTTTTTAGAAGGGAGTTGTCGAGCCAGGTGACCTAGTTGCCCACAATAAAACACACCAAGGATGTGGGTTTTGGGATTCATCCCTCTTCAGATTTTATTTCTCCCCTCTCACTAATTACTGCAGGTTTCCTTTCCCCTCGATTAGATCTCTCATCATGGGTTTCAAATGACTGTCTTGGCTTATATCTTTACTCAGCAAGGGGAGAAAATGGGAATGTCCTTTTTGGGTTCCTCGACTGGGCTTGTTTATTGAAGGGCCACCTTATGCAAGAGGTAGGCAATGAGTTGATAAACTGTTCCAGAACTAGTGTTTCTAATACTGCTGGTAGTGACATTTTCCCCAATCACAGTGAAAAGTATTCTGCACTCTGGCCCCAAGCACCACTGGTGTTTTATCAGGTTGCTACTTAATGGTTCAAAGTATTTGTTTATAAAAAGTTGTCTGATTGGACCACCTTTTTCCACAACCCTTGTCTGATGTCATCAAAAAGAATTGTTCCTAGGGGATCAGGTAGCAGCTGCCATTCCCTGGATGCATGGGAGAGGGTCACTGAAGCTGGGAATGTGTTTAATGAAATGTTTTAATGGCATCTGAAAATAATCTGTGTGTTTGGCTGTATTGGTTGTACCGAACTTCGGTTTATAGTAAGTATTCAGCTGATCATCTGGCTCACAAAAAGCTATTAGAATCAAGCTGAAAAATGGCTTGCTATTTGGCTATTGCTGAATACTTTCTCTTCTCATTTTAATGCAGTGTAGCCACTCAGAGCGGCAAATATGGAGTGCAGATTGAAAAAGGAAGAAGGTGGATTACATATTTTTCTTAAGCATTCCTAATTAAACAGAAGACCAGAGTGCATATGTGTGTGTAGTGGAGTGAGTTAGTGGTGAAGATGAGTGAGAGGTTGGCTGGTTTGTTCCTATGGTGAAATGTCTCAAGGGAAACTTGAAATATTCCCTACAGGTAGTGGAGACCAACGGGGCTGAGGTAGTTGGTTATATAGCAAGCATTGTGACATGCCCCTGTCTAAGAGGCCCTCCAATTGAACTTCAAGTTGAGGAATCTCTCCAGTTACCCTGTGGGCTAGTCTGACAGAGGGATAGGTGATAGTTGTGAACACCCAGCTTCTATGAGACTCAGTCAACGAGCTATGTTCTGATGGTGAGACTGGTAGGAGGAGAGGATTCTTGGAAATCAAGCGTCAGTTACATGGCAGGCGGTGTAAGATGTGGATGACATTTCCCAACCCATAATGGCCTCTTGGCAAAACTTGCTTTCTGGAAAATCTCTCGCATAACATGATATGTTGGTCTGCTCCAACAGGAACAGTGAGATGATGAGAGATCTTTCTGTGCCGACGAGAGATAGATAGCACTGTATATACTGGTGTGGTGGGTGGAGGGTTGAAGAGTGAGTGATATAGAGAAAGCCATAGAGCAGGTACCCTCTGGTGTGGTGGGAAGGAGGTGGGTGAAATGCATGTGGATTAAGATTTGGTGAAATTGAGCAACTGCCCAAAAGGCAAGTGCATTGGTTCATGGAGCTAGTTATATAGAGTTTGGACATATTCAGTCGCATGTCAGGCTTTCCTACATATGTGTATCTCTGCTCCCACGGTATCATCCTCTGGGACAGTCATCTACCATGTGTGCCACAGGGGAAAGGAGGAACCTCGTAATAATTAATTGGATAATGTAATACACTCACATAACATGTACCCTCGGCGTGTGTCCTGCACACGTGAACAGAAACCATATTCACATTTCCAGGAATGCACGAAACTCTAGCGCTTTGCATTCGTGAAGCCTGACGCTTTGATTAGCACTGGTTTTGCATATGCAACATCCCCTTTTGTTTGTTAATTTGTCCTTTTCTGGAATGTGTGCTTTACATTTAGATAGCAATTAAAACTATGAGAAATACATGAATCATGGGAAAAACATTTAAAATATTTTTTTGGGGTTTTTTAAAGTGTAGTTTTCATATTTGGAAAAGGATTTATTTTTTAATAAAACAAATACTTGACTTCATATTGTGCTTCTGCCTAACGCTTGATGAACTACTCGGTATTCGGCCGATAACTAAACATGCTATTCGAAAAACCGCTAGGTTGCTGCGTCTACAGCATTGCAACCTTACAACTCAACATCAATAACGTTTTCCGGCCGAGCAGTAATGCCATGTTCTTATTTTAGGCGGGCAGTGATGTCACAATTAGAGAGACGCAATGATGCAATTGTTAATACATAAATTGCAGGCTTCCAGGTATCCCAACATTCCAATTTGCAAGCATCGTATAGCATTTTTCAATATAGAAATCTTGGTAAATTGTGCTGACGTTGTGTCATCAGCGAGTCGTTATTAGACACCCACACTTCCAGGACTCTCTCTAGAGATCTCTCACTATGGAGGGGAGGCACACGCAATGAATGACACACACAGGCAATGTTATTACAACGAAAGCAATTTACTCTGAAAAATAGGAGGCAGCTTTGGAAAGAAAACAATAAAACGGGCGCTACCACAGTTTATGTCCCCCACACCGCAGCCGTAATGTGGACGCCTTTGTAATTGGCATCAAATCATCTCATGTCACAATACTGTCAACCTTAATATGACTTAACAGCAGCGGGGGAGGCTATGAGCACGGTGGAGTTATTTCTGCATCTCACGTTTGCACACAATGATAAAGCGAAAGGTTCCTTTGAAATATTTACTCGTGCAATGTAATTAAGTAGCTAGGGCTGCCCGATTATTTGTGCGCATTAAAAACGTATTGTAAAAAGCAAACCTTAGGCTGAATTATAGGCATAAGAGAAGTTAATAGTCGCTCTCACTTCTTCATTAAATTCCAAGTATGAACGAGCAAGGTGGCTATCAGTTCACAATCTTTATAACACCTCTGCCAAGTGTCAATTGTTGTAATGGTTGGGTGGAATGACAAAATAAGAAATAATGGGCATCATTACAGTTTTGCCCGTGCAGTAAAAATGGCAGTAAAAGTGGTAATACCGCCACCGGCACTTTTAAAGCATGCGCAAAACAAAGTTTGCGGACGGGGGCACTGATTTATCTCCAGTCAAGAGCTAGAGGTAAATCTTGCCCACACCAGCAAACAAAAAATTACCAGCACCAGTAATTCCAGCAATCCCCTCCACCGAGTGCTATTGACTCCATCGAATGGGGTATTACTTACCTTACTGGTACTCAGATTCTGCCAGTAATTCCGGCAGACCGAGTGCCGGTAATAGTAAGTCTCTTTGGTGTTATGCCACTGGTAATACCGGTGGGATACCACCAAACTTTCAATGACCCCAAATTTATTTCCGTTCATTTAGTTCACCCTACCAATATCTTGCCCATTAAGAAATGCATTCTTTTGTTTGATTACTCTTTCTATGTGTTGTGTTTAAGCTCTTTCAAAGCACCCACGTTGTCATATGGGCAATATAACGGAGGCAGTGCTTCATACAGATGTTAGTTCCAATAACAAGACTAAGCAGGCAGATATTCTCCGGACTCAAATCCTGGTGAGGGAACGGGTGTGAGTCCTTGGAGTGGGATGCTCCTGATCTGTTTTTATAGTGTGAAGGAATACACTTTATAGAGTACAATTTACATGTTATTTGAGTTTGGGAGGAAAGAATCAGCAGTGACGTAAATCAAAATGAGAGGGGCCTTGCCAGCACTGCTGTGGGCCCTCCTCAAGGTCCTCAAAGAAGCATATGCTGCACCACAGACTGTCAGGCCACTTGGGCCACCGATGATGCCTAATGATTATGATGTTCATGCTCCTGCAGTACTATGATGCAGGCTGTACTGGGTGAAAAATGTAAGGTTTTGGATCGAATCATAGAAGAAAGGTGTTAATGTCTGGCCGATGTTAACCAAATGTCCCATCTACAATTGTGTGCAGCTAATATTATAATGCACATGGCAGAAGTAGGTGTAGCTTTGGGTCAAGCAGCTCTTCAGGAGACACTGGCACTGTAAAAAATGTTAGGTCATTGGCAGCAGTTGAATAATCTCAGTGCAGGGGCATGGACATATTCCACAAATTAGCACAAGCGATCAAGCATAGACGAGAGCCCTAAGTGATATATTCAGTCCGGAGCAGGGGTTCCACTTAAAAAAGGCAGCTGTTGAATCCTTTGTTGTGTGGAAGGAGTCCTACATGGCCCCACTTCTGCCTTTGTCTCCTGATTGGCCTTCTCTCACTAAAGTTGAGCCTAGTCAGTGGAGCCGGCAGGCGAAGCCGGCCCCCGGTAAAGACCCATCTTTAAGACCATGGACTCCCTGTCTGGGCAGGTTTGGGCCAGGAAGACAGCTGACATGACTGTCCACCAAGGTAAAAGACCCTGTTCCGATTCTATTGTTAACCCAATGTTGCCATTCTACCATCCAGTGATGTCTACTGCTATACTAGCATACACTTGACTTTGCTGTGAAACCAGAACAGAACCACATCAGAAAGATGGCTGAGCAGGATGGAGTGGTCAACTGTATCAAAAGCAGCTGACATATCTAAAAGAAACAGTGCTACCACTCTACCCAGATCAGAAATACATGCCAGGTAATTCAGCAAAGACACAAAAACAGTTTCAGTGCCCCACTCTGGCTGGAACACTGATTATAATGTGTCATATAGACCAAGGTACTTCACAAAGTCTAACTAACAGTGGAGCAATCAAAAGCTTTCATTGCGAAGGGGGGCAAAGATATCAGGCAATAATTAGCCAGAATCAAGGGATCAATGGTTGGCTTCTTAAGCAGAGGAATGACCAAGGCAGGTTTGAACTCAGTAGGAATCTCACCTGGAGAGCAGTAATGATTGATAGCTGAAACAGCATTAGCAGCATTATAAGACATAATGGGCCTCATTACACGGTAGGCGGTAAGGGTTTACCGGTACCGGTATTTTACCGGTACCGGTAAATCCTTACCGCCTTACTACGAGGTCCCTTTGCGGGTTGGGGAATTTAACGCCTGCTTTTTGCAGGCATTAAAAATCCAACCCACAAAGGGACCAGGGTGCTAATTACGGTACCGCAATTTGCGGTACCGTAATTAGCGCCTTCCCCATTCCCATTATGCCCTATGGGGCAAAAATGGGAATGGGGAAGGGCAATGGAGGAAGGAGGAATTACCGCCCCGCCAACCTTGGAATAGGGCGGTAATTCCCCTTTCCTCCAAGGCGGTATCGGTAAATTACCGGCATGAACCATGGCGCTAATAGCGCCATGGTTTACCGCCTACCTTGTAATGAGGCCCAATTTCTTTAACAATTTTTAAAGAAGTAGCATCAATAGGTGATGCAGATTTCATAGAGAATGTCAGTCATGGAGAAAGATGGAAAAAACTACCAAGAAAGTGCAAGATCAGTCGAGGGCAGATACAAAAGTACAAGATCAGTAGTAGGTGAACAAGCCACAGACTCATTAGACCTTAACCCAGACTGAGCAAATCTTTGCAAATATCCACAATCTTTTGTACAAAGAAATTTGCCAAGGAGACACACAGGTCTGGAGAAGGAGGAATAGAATCCTGAGAAGACCCTTTCGAAGACAAAGGGCCTCATCACGAGCCTGGCGGTAACCCTTAAATCCGGCGGTAGTGCTGTTACCGCCGGATTTAATGGTCCACCAAATCAGGGCTTTGGCGGATTTCTATTAGTATTTAGTATTAAGTATTTATTTATTTATATTGCGCACCTAACCCCTAGAGGGGTAGCAAGGCGCAGAGGCAACAAGAGGAATGCAAAGCTTGGTTACATACAAGGAATGAAGTCCAGCCGTGGTTACAGTGCTGGATGCGTAAAAAGAAACAATCCACGCCAATGAGGCATGGGTTACAGAAATATACAATATAAGTAATACTATATACAATAAATCGGTTGTCTCATGAAAGCTGTTGTCTCGACTACACTGAGCAGTTGACGACCTAGATGTACATATTTACAATCACAGTGGTGGTGCATTAGGGTAGTAAGAGATCAAGTGGTCGTTATGTGTCGTGAGTCTTGAGCCAATGGATGGTCTTAGTTCGAATAGGCGGTAGGCGAGGTCCTCCCTGCAGGGTGGTGGAAGGGAGTTCCAGTATTGTGCTGCTTTAACAGGAAAGCTGTTCCCACCCGACATAGAACGTTTAAACCTGGGCACCAGGAGGAGATTGGAGTTGGCCATTCTAGAGGGGTGAGAGGAGGTAGTTCTGGTGAATCTAGTGATAAGGTATTGAGGGGCTGCTTGTTGGAGGCATTTGTGGGTCAGGAAACCGATTTGAGGAATATTTTGTCTTTGGTAGAAAGCCAGTTGACAGACCTTCTAGAATCAGAGATGTGGATTTTCTTTGGGATACTGAGGGCCGCTCTTAGGGCGTTGTTTTGGAGGATCTGAATTTTGTTCGTAATATATTTGTTGCATCCTACATAAAGTGCGTTGCAATAGTCCAGCTTGGACAGGATCAGAGCCCTGGCTAGGGTGATACAGTTAGACGGAGAGAGAAAGGGTTTGGCTGCTCTGATGAGTTTGCATGTATAAGATGTGCCGGATGCCATAGCATTAACTTGTTTCTTTAAAGGTGAGAGTGGAGTCTAGGTAGAAACCAAGGGTTTTAACCTCCTTGGCTACCGTGATCTTATTGTTGTCAATTACGAAGGAGGAGTAGTTTTGGTCTAGTTTGTTAAGGTTATGTGAGGACCCTAGAATGAGGAGTTCTGTTTTGTCGTCATTCAGGCATAGACCGTGTGAGGCCATCCATGCCTGGATGATGAGGTATACTTTGTTGACGAAGGCCAAATCCTTGTCATAATCCCCCATCAACGGGATGAGGATCTGGGTATCATCGGCATAGTTGGTGTAGGTGATACCCAGATCATCTAGATCATCAAAAAGGGGCTTCGTGAAGATGTTGCATAGGGTCGGGGAGACCCAAGATCCCTGCGGCATGCCACAGGTGATGGGTGTAGGGTCGGCTGCTGCTAGTAGGGAAAAGACTCTCATCGTGCGGTTATTTAGAAAGGATTGGATCCAGTCAGGCGCCTCTTGAGAGAAGTGGGCGGCTTTTTGAAGGTGGTCACATAGGATCTCGTGGTCGACCAGGTCGAAGGCGGCTGAGAGATGAAGAAGTAGCAGTAGTGCCACCTTACCCTGATCTCTCAGCTCATCTATCTGTGCCTTAAGATCTATGAGTGCGGTTTCGGTGCGGTGTTGATGCCTGAAACCCGATTGTCTGACTCCTAAGAGGTGGAAGTGCTCAAGGTAATGTTGGATTTGTCGGTATGCTATTTTGTCGAGGATTTTAAGAAGGAACGGTACTGTGGTGATGGGTGGTTATTATTTGGGGTAGAGGGGTCTAAATTCGTTTTTTTGAGCAGGGGGAGGACCCATGATTGTTTCAGATTGTTAGGTACGCTGCCTGATGTGAATGACACATTTATTAGTTTGGTAATAAATGGTGCGAGATCACGAGCCGCGTCCTTTATCAATTGTTCAGGGCATAGGTCCCTGTGGCAGTTTGAAGGTTTGAGGGTGAGAATGACCTTTTCTACCTCTTTGGTGGATACTCTGTGGAAGTTGAAATGGGGAATGTGCACAGGGGGGTGTGTCTGATTTGGGTGTATCTTTGTAGGAGTGGGGATGTTGGGTTTAGTAGAAGAGAAAAGGGAGTCCTTTTTAATGTTTATCTTTGTCTTGAGAGAGGAGATTTTGTTAGCTAAGGCATTTTGTATATCCGTGCACCAGTTTTCATCCTTGAGGCACGAGTCAGGAGCTTGGATGGGAGATTCAACCTCTTTTAGTATTGTAAAGAGCTCTCTGGTGTTGGATTTGGCTTGTGAGATTTGAGTGCTGTAGGACGTATGTTTGGCCAGGATGATTTATTTTTTATAATGAGAGGGTAGTCTACTCAAGTTTTTCTTGTTTTTTTCTGAGGGAAGTGCTCTCCAAATTTTTTCACAGCGTCGCTTTTCCTGTCTGATGGTTTTAAGATGAGGAGAAAACCAGGCTTTGAAGTGTTTTCTTGGTTTGCTCTTTTTTAACTTCAGTGGGGCTATGGCATCAAGAGATGAGAGCAAGACTCTGTTGTATATGTCTACCATCATTAAGGGATCTAAGTGGTCCGGAATGGCATTCAAGGTTGGTACGATTAATGGGATCAAACTTTCGGGGGTGATGTTCTTTTTATTTCTGGTCTGAACAGCTGGAGCTATGCTGTCAAATTGTGCTGGTGTCGGCTCTAAGGTGAACGAGATCAGGTGATGGTCTGTCCAGGGCTGTGGAAGTATAGAAGAGATCAAGACTGGACAATTGTGCACAGCTAGCCAGTCCAGGGTTCTACCTTTGGTATGAGTGGGCACAGTAATCCTCTTGGTGAAGCCCAGTTCCTCTAAGGTATTATTAATTATTGTGGCGTTAGCATCTGCGAGGTCGCTAAAACCAAGGTTAAAGTCTCCTAATACTATACTTTGTGAGGAGTTCTTAAGTTTATTTGATAAGATATTTGTGAGGTCTTCTTCAAATGACCCTAAGGGGCCAGCTGGACGGTAAATGAGGTGAATAGAGAGGGATTGTGTATTATATAAGGTTAACTTTGCAGTTAAGGATTCACAAGATCCTATGTTGGCTGGTGACTCAATGGTCAAAGGGAGTTTAGTTTTAGCTCTAATGCTATTAATATGCTAATTAATGGTGATGCCACATTCAATTGGTATGTTAATAAGTCCCCCCACCTATTTTTTAGGACTTGACTCCTGAAAGGTAGCATACAAATCGTTAATATAGGAAGCAATAGAAGCGCGCTCAACCGACCGCCAATTGCATTTGAATATATTTGCATACCGAGATACAGGTAGAGGGTCATTAAACTCAAATATAAGACTCATATCCAATGATAAGTTCAGGTGACTCTAAGGGCCGGTGCTACCCTAATATCAGTGACCTGAGAAAAGGTCAAATCAAGCCGATCACCAAGTGCATGCGTAGGCTGAGACACAAGCTGCACCAGCTCTCAAGGTGAGAGGGAATGGAGTGTATTTACCCTGCTCTACAAGCTTCAACCCTCGAATATAGGTATAAACCTTCAACAGACAACAGGGCTTGTAGGCAGCTTTCTAATTCAGGAAAGGAGTACTAGCACCTCTTAGATATACCAACATACCAATATTATGGAACAATACCGATGGGCTGTAAAAAAAAAAATCTGCCACCAGTCCGATTTGATTGTAAAAAATGTATAAAGTTTTAATTAATAAAAACATCAAAAAAAGTTCAAATATTAAGAGACAAAACTAAAAATAATTTGTCAAAGAGTAAAAACCGCTGTGCAAACAAGAAAACACAAAAAAACAAAATAATATTGCAGGTAAATTATTTTACTGTTAAAACCAAGGGTCCACCAAATCAGGGCTTTTGCGGATTTCTCCCCAGCTCTGAGCTGGGGGGAAATCCGCCGAAAATTCGCGCTCATACCCATTCGTGAAATGAGCGGGGCATTCCCGAATGGGCTCAATGGGGAGTGGGGATTTCCAAATCTGCCAAACCCGTGATCCGGCGCTAATAGCGCCAGTGGGTTTGGCGGTAGGGCAGATAGCACCAGCGCTATTAGCGCCGGCGTTACCGCCCAACTCGTGATGAGGCCCATAGAGTGCACTACATTAAACAGTACGTTGGGTTGGTTGATTGCATTCTCTATCTGACTGATAAAGAATGTGGCTTATCGTCACTAATGGCCCTATGTTAGGTGATAGTAGTAGCATGGAAAGACACCCTATTATTCGGCGCATAGGAAGAGTGCCCTTCCATTCAGCTTACCTATGCTTAAGGGGCAGCAATTTAAGATTCTCATTAAACCATGGCTCAGACAGCCGGCCACGAATACTAATACTTTTTAGAGGAGCTAACAGACCAGCTGTAGTAGAGAAGATCTGAGTTAGAGAGGAGAGGTGTAAGGCAACAAAGGTAGCAGGACCCAAGTTGAGGGTACACACGGGTGGACACAGTCCCCCCACTTTATTCACAGGGCACCGTGATATGCTAATTAATGGTGATGCCACATTCAATTGGTATGTTAATAAGTCCCCCCACCTATTTTTTAGGACTTGACTCCTGAAAGGTAGCATACAAATTGTTAATATAGGAAGCAATAGAAGCGCGCTCAACCGACCGCCAATTGCATTTGAATATATTTGCATACCGAGATACAGGTAGAGGGTCATTAAACTCAAATATAAGACTCATATCGAATGATAAGGTCAGGTGACTCTAAGGGCCGGTGCTACCCTAATATCAGTGACCTGAGAAAAGGTCAAATCAAGCCGATCACCAAGTACATGCATAGGCTGAGACACAAGCTGCACCAGCTCTCGAGGTGAGAGGGAATGGAGTGTATTTACCCTGCTCTACAAGCTTCAACCCTCGAATATAGGTATAAACCTTCAACAGACAACAGGGCTTGTAGGCAGCTTTCTAATTCAGGAAAGGAGTACTAGCACCTCTTAGATATACCAACGTACCAATATTATGGAACAATACAGATGGGCTGTAAAAAACAAATCTGCCACCAGTCCGATTTGATTGTCAAAAATGTATAAGGTTTTAATTAATAAAAACATCAAAAAAGTCAAATATTAAGAGACAAAACTAAAAATGTTTTGTCAAAGAGTAAAAACTGTTGTGCAAACAAGAAAACACCAAAAAACAAAATAATATTGCAGGTAAATTATTGCCTCAACTATACACAAAATCGTAAAAAATAAACCAAATACACAATAACTACATGAACAAAAACAGTATCAATACACCATTAATTACTTCAAGGCAAAACCATTGCTCTCTCAATCATTTCAATTCATACTCATTCAAATCACCCAACATGTTTCATTCCTCATACTCACACTTTTAAAATTAAGGGAAATTCATCAGGGGAAAGTTTGTCTGTAACATTATCAACAACATACAACAATTAGAGACAGTGGTCCAATTTGCGTTGGTCCAAAATTCAAAGCACAGCGTACATATTGGTTGCACCGCAAGAGGATTATAGTAGACCAACCTTAACAGAAGTGAAGGTCGAATAATCTAATGCGGCCATATGTAGAAAAAGGACAAGGTGCACCAATTCTGACCTTGCTACTCTTCATCCATAGAGACAAAATAATGCACACCAAAATCTGAATTAAGCTCCACTGCTCATAGCACCTTGGGAAAACAGAATTTTCAGTCTGCCGTCCCATCAGATTTTGTTGGGAAGTTATTAAGCGTTATGTTTCTGCTGCATTACTGTGTAGCAGCACTCTTGGCGGTCATCAAATAAAAAAGATTGTCATGAAGTAGGCAAACGTATCATAATTGGTAGGGAATGCCATTGTATCTCCGCTGCCGAAAACCGCAGTTCACACCCATGTGTGGATAAATCTGCATGCACGGAAAATCGTATGGCACACACGAACCAAACAAAACTTTTAACAGAAACGTAATGCCTCCAGTTGTCAGTCCTGTTGGTCACGGATGTTGGCCTAACTCCTCCCAGTAGAAAAAATCCACAAGCTGGACCAACAACAGATCTGTCATGGGAGCAATAAAATTAACAATAAACACTAACAGATTCTAGAAGTAGCTAGTGCTATAGCCGTTCTTAAAAGATCACAAACATATCAGATCAGAAATACATGCCAGGTAATTCAGCAAAGACACAAAAACAGTTTCAGTGCCCCACCCTGGCTGGAACACTGATTATAATGTGTCATATAGACCAAGGTACTTCACAAAGCCTAACTAACAGTGGAGCAATCAAAAGCTTTAATTGCGAAGGGGGGCAAAGATATCTGGCAATAATTAGCCAGAATCAAGGGATCAATGGTTGGCTTCTTAAGCAGAGGAATGACCAAGGCAGGTTTGAACTCAGTAGGAATCTCACCCGGAGAGCAGTAATGATTGATAGCGGAAACAGGATTAGCAGCATTATAAGACATAATGGGCCTCATTATACGGTAGACGGTAAGGGTTTACCGGTACCGGTATTTTACCGGTACCGGTAAATCCTTACCGCCTTACTACGAGGTCCCTTTGCGGGTTGGGGAATTTAACGCCTGCTTTTTGCAGGCATTAAAAATCCAACCCACAAAGGGACCAGGGTGCTAATTACGGTACCGCAATTTGCGGTACCGTAATTAGCGCCTTCCCCATTCCCATTATGCCCTATGGGGCAAAAATGGGAATGGGGAAGGGCAATGGAGGAAGGAGGAATTACCGCCCCGCCAACCTTGGAATAGGGCGGTAATTCCCCTTTCCTCCAAGGCGGTATCGGTAAATTACCGGCATGAACCATGGCGCTAATAGCGCCATGGTTTACCGCCTACCTTGTAATGAGGCCCAATTTCTTTAACAATTTTTAAAGAAATAGCATCAATAGGTGATGCAGATTTCAGAGAGAATGTCAGTCATGGAGAAAGATGGAAAAAACTACCAAGAAAGTGCAAGATCAGTCGAGGGCAGATACAAAAGTACAAGATCAGTAGTAGGTGAACAAGCCACAGACTCATTAGACCTTAACCCAGACTGAGCAAATCTTTGCAAATATCCACAATCTTTTGTAAAAGAAATTTGCCAAGGAGACACACAGGTCTGGAGAAGGAGGAATAGAATCCTGAGAAGACCCTTTCGAAGACAAAGGGCCTCATCACGAGCCTGGCGGTAACCCTTAAATCCGGCGGTAGTGCTGTTACCGCCGGATTTAATGGTCCACCAAATCAGGGCTTTGGCGGATTTCTATTAGTATTTAGTATTAAGTATTTATTTATTTATATTGCGCACCTAACCCCTAGAGAGGTAGCAAGGCGCAGAGGCAACAAGAGGAATGCAAAGCTTGGTTACATACAAGGAATGAAGTCCAGCCGTGGTTACAGTGCTGGATGCGTAAAAAGAAACAATGCACGCCGATGAGGCATGGGTTACAGAAATATACAATATAAGTAATACTATATACAATAAATCGGTTGTCTCATGAAAGCTGTTGTCTCGACTACACTGAGCAGTTGACGACCTAGATGTACATATTTACAATCACAGTGGTGGAGCATTAGGGTAGTAAGAGATCAAGTGGTCGTTATGTGTCGTGAGTCTTGAGCCAATGGATGGTCTTAGTTCTGAATAGGCGGTAGGCGAGGTCCTCCCTGCAGGGTGGTGGAAGGGAGTTCCAGTATTGTGCTGCTTTAACAGGAAAGCTGTTCCCACCCGACATAGAACGTTTAAACCTGGGCACCAGGAGGAGATTGGAGTTGGCCATTCTAGAGGGGTGAGAGGAGGTAGTTCTGGTGAATCTAGTGATAAGGTATTGAGGGGCTGCTTGTTGGAGGCATTTGTGGGTCAGGAAACCGATTTGAGGAATATTTTGTCTTTGGTGAAAGCCAGTTGACAGACCTTCTAGAATCAGAGATGTGGATTTTCTTTGGGATACTGAGGGCCGCTCTTAGGGCGTTGTTTTGGAGGATCTGAATTTTGTTCGTAATATATTTGTTGCATCCTACATAAAGTGCGTTGCAATAGTCCAGCTTGGACAGGATCAGAGCCCTGGCTAGGGTGATACAGTTAGACGGAGAGAGAAAGGGTTTGGCTGCTCTGATGAGTTTGCATGTATAAGATGTGCCGGATGCCATAGCATTAACTTGTTTCTTTAAAGGTGAGAGTGGAGTCTAGGTAGAAACCAAGGGTTTTAACCTCCTTGGCTACCGTGATCTTATTGTTGTCAATTACGAAGGAGGAGTAGTTTTGGTCTAGTTTGTTAAGGTTATGTGAGGACCCTAGAATGAGGAGTTCTGTTTTGTCGTCATTCAGGCATAGACCGTGTGAGGCCATCCATGCCTGGATGATGAGGTATACTTTGTTGACGAAGGCCAAATCCTTGTCATAATCCCCCATCAACGGGATGAGGATCTGGGTATCATCGGCATAGTTGGTGTAGGTGATACCCAGATCATCTAGATCATCAAAAAGGGGCTTCGTGAAGATGTTGCATAGGGTCGGGGAGACCCAAGATCCCTGCGGCATGCCACAGGTGATGGGTGTAGGGTCGGCTGCTGCTAGTAGGGAAAAGACTCTCATCGTGCGGTTATTTAGAAAGGATTGGATCCAGTCAGGCGCCTCTTGAGAGAAGTGGGCGGCTTTTTGAAGGTGGTCACATAGGATCTCGTGGTCGACCAGGTCGAAGGCGGCTGAGAGATGAAGAAGTAGCAGTAGTGCCACCTTACCCTGATCTCTCAGCTCATCTATCTGTGCCTTAAGATCTATGAGTGCGGTTTCGGTTCGGTGTTGATGCCTGAAACCCGATTGTCTGACTCCTAAGAGGTGGAAGTGCTCAAGGTAATGTTGGATTTGACGGTATGCTATTTTGTCAAGGATTTTAAGAAGGAACGGTACTGTGGTGATGGGCGGTTATTATTTGGGGTAGAGGGGTCTAAATTCGTTTTTTTGAGCAGGGGGAGGACCCATGATTGTTTCAGATTGTTAGGTACGCTGCCTGATGTGAATGACGCATTTATTAGTTTGGTAATAAATGGTGCGAGATCACGAGCCGCGTCCTTTATCAATTGTTCAGGGCATAGGTCCCTGTGGCAGTTTGAAGGTTTGAGGGTGAGAATGACCTTTTCTACCTCTTTGGTGGATACTCTGTGGAAGTTGAAATGGGGAATGTGCACAGGGGGGTGTGTCTGATTTGGGTGTATCTTTGTAGGAGTGGGGATGTTGGGTTTAGTAGAAGAGAAAAGGGAGTCCTTTTTATTGTTTATCTTTGTCTTGAGAGAGGAGATTTTGTTAGCTAAGGCATTTTGTATATCCGTGCACCAGTTTTCATCCTTGAGGCACGAGTCAGGAGCTTGGATGGGAGATTCAGCCTCTTTTAGTATTGTAAAGAGCTCTCTGGTGTTGGATTTGGCTTGTGAGATTTGAGTGCTGTAGGACGTATGTTTGGCCAGGATGATTTATTTTTTATAATGAGAGGGTAGTCTACTCAAGTTTTTCTTGTTTTTTTCTGAGGGAAGTGCTCTCCAAATTTTTTCACAGCGTCGCTTTTCCTGTCTGATGGTTTTAAGATGAGGAGAAAACCAGGCTTTGAAGTGTTTTCTTGGTTTGCTCTTTTTTAACTTCAGTGGGGCTATGGCATCAAGAGATGAGAGCAAGACTCTGTTGTATATGTCTACCATCATTAAGGGATCTAAGTGGTCCGGAATGGCATTCAAGGTTGGTACGATTAATGGGATCAAATTTTCGGGGGTGATGTTCTTTTTATTTCTGGTCTGAACAGCTGGAGCTATGCTGTCAAATTGTGCTGGTGTCGGCTCTAAGGTGAACGAGATCAGGTGATGGTCTGTCCAGGGCTGTGGAAGTATAGAAGAGATCAAGACTGGACAATTGTGCACAGCTAGCCAGTCCAGGGTTCTACCTTTGGTATGAGTGGGCACAGTAATCCTCTTGGTGAAGCCCAGTTCCTCTAAGGTATTATTAATTATTGTGGCGTTAGCATCTGCGAGGTCGCTAAAACCAAGGTTAAAGTCTCCTAATACTATACTTTGTGAGGAGTTCTTAAGTTTATTTGATAAGATATTTGTGAGGTCTTCTTCAAATGACCCTAAGGGGCCAGCTGTACGGTAAATGAGGTGAATAGAGAGGGATTGTGTATTATATAAGGTTAACTTTGCAGTTAAGGATTCACAAGATCCTATGTTGGCTGGTGACTCAATGGTCAAAGGGAGTTTAGTTTTAGCTCTAATGCTATTAATATGCTAATTAATGGTGATGCCACATTCAATTGGTATGTTAATAAGTCCCCCCACCTATTTTTTAGGACTTGACTCCTGAAAGGTAGCATACAAATCGTTAATATAGGAAGCAATAGAAGCGCGCTCAACCGACCGCCAATTGCATTTGAATATATTTGCATACCGAGATACAGGTAGAGGGTCATTAAACTCAAATATAAGACTCATATCCAATGATAAGTTCAGGTGACTCTAAGGGCCGGTGCTACCCTAATATCAGTGACCTGAGAAAAGGTCAAATCAAGCCGATCACCAAGTGCATGCGTAGGCTGAGACACAAGCTGCACCAGCTCTCAAGGTGAGAGGGAATGGAGTGTATTTACCCTGCTCTACAAGCTTCAACCCTCGAATATAGGTATAAACCTTCAACAGACAACAGGGCTTGTAGGCAGCTTTCTAATTCAGGAAAGGAGTACTAGCACCTCTTAGATATACCAACGTACCAATATTATGGAACAATACCGATGGGCTGTAAAACAAAAAATCTGCCACCAGTCCGATTTGATTGTAAAAAATGTATACAGTTTTAATTAATAAAAACATCAAAAAAAGTTCAAATATTAAGAGACAAAACTAAAAATAATTTGTCAAAGAGTAAAAACCGCTGTGCAAACAAGAAAACACAAAAAAACAAAATAATATTGCAGGTAAATTATTTTACTGTTAAAACCAAGGGTCCACCAAATCAGGGCTTTTGCGGATTTCTCCCCAGCTCTGAGCTGGGGGGAAATCCGCCAAAAATTCGCGCTCATACCCATTCGTGAAATGAGCGGGGCATTCCCGAATGGGCTCAATGGGGAATGGGGATTTCCAAATCTGCCAAACCCGTGACCCGGCGCTAATAGCGCCAGTGGGTTTGGCGGTAGGGCAGATAGCACCAGCGCTATTAGCGCCGGCGTTACCGCCCAGCTCTTGATGAGGCCCATAGAGTGCACTACATTAAACAGTACGTTGGGTTGGTTGATTGCATTCTCTATCTGACTGATAAAGAATGTGGCTTATCGTCACTAATGGCCCTATGTTAGGTGATAGTAGTAGCATGGAAAGACACCCTATTATTCGGCGCATAGGAAGAGTGCCACTTCCATTCAGCTTACCTATGCTTAAGGGGCAGCAATTTAAGATTCTCATTAAACCATGGCTCAGACAGCCGGCCACGAATACTAATACTTTTTAGAGGAGCTAACAGACCAGCTGTAGTAGAGAAGATCTGAGTTAGAGAGGAGAGGTGTAAGGCAACAAAGGTAGCAGGACCCAAGTTGAGGGTACACACGGGTGGACACAGTCCCCCCACTTTTTTCACAGGGCACCGTGATATGCTAATTAATGGTGATGCCACATTCAATTGGTATGTTAATAAGTCCCCCCACCTATTTTTTAGGACTTGACTCCTGAAAGGTAGCATACAAATCGTTAATATAGGAAGCAATAGAAGCGCTCTCAACCGACCGCCAATTGCATTTGAATATATTTGCATACCGAGATACAGGTAGAGGGTCATTAAACTCAAATATAAGACTCATATCGAATGATAAGGTCAGGTGACTCTAAGGGCCGGTGCTACCCTAATATCAGTGACCTGAGAAAAGGTCAAATCAAGCCGATCACCAAGTACATGCATAGGCTGAGACACAAGCTGCACCAGCTCTCGAGGTGAGAGGGAATGGAGTGTATTTACCCTGCTCTACAAGCTTCAACCCTCGAATATAGGTATAAACCTTCAACAGACAACAGGGCTTGTAGGCAGCTTTCTAATTCAGGAAAGGAGTACTAGCACCTCTTAGATATACCAACGTACCAATATTATGGAACAATACCGATGGGCTGTAAAAAACAAATCTGCCACAAGTCCGATTTGATTGTCAAAAATGTATAAGGTTTTAATTAATAAAAACATCAAAAAAGTCAAATATTAAGAGACAAAACTAAAAATGTTTTGTCAAAGAGTAAAAACTGTTGTGCAAACAAGAAAACACAAAAAAACAAAATAATATTGCAGGTAAATTATTGCCTCAACTATACACAAAATCGTAAAAAATAAACCAAATACACAATAACTACATGAACAAAAACAGTATCAATACACCATTAATTACTTCAAGGCAAAACCATTGCTCTCTCAATCATTTCAATTCATACTCATTCAAATCACCCAACATGTTTCATTCCTCATACTCACACTTTTAAAATTAAGGGAAATTCATCAGGGGAAAGTTTGTCTGTAACATTATCAACAACATACAACAATTAGAGACTTAGTGGTCCAATTTGCGTTGGTCCAAAATTCAAAGCACAGCGTACATATTGGTTGCACCGCAAGAGGATTATAGTAGACCAACCTTAACAGAAGTGAAGGTCGAATAATCTAATGCGGCCATATGTAGAAAAAGGACAAGGTGCACCAATTCTGACCTTGCTACTCTTCATCCATAGAGACAAAATAATGCACACCAAAATCTGAATTAAGCTCCACTGCTCATAGCACCTTGGGAAAACAGAATTTTCAGTCTGCCGTCCCATCAGATTTTGTTGGGAAGTTATTAAGCGTTATGTTTCTGCTGCATTACTGTGTAGCAGCACTCTTGGCGGTCATCAAATAAAAAAGATTGTCATGAAGTAGGCAAACGTATCACAATTGGTAGGGAATGCCATTGTATCTCCGCTGCCCAAAACCGCAGTTCACCCCCATGTGTGGATAAATCTGCATGCACGGAAAACCGTATGGCACACACGAACCAAACAAAACTTTTAACAGAAACGTAATGCCTCCAGTTGTCAGTCCTGTTGGTCACGGATGTTGGCCTAACTCCTCCCAGTAGAAAACATCCACAAGCTGGACCAACGCCAGATCTGTCATGGGAGCAATAAAATTAACAATAAACACTAACAGATTCTAGAAGTAGCTAGTGCTATAGCCGTTCTTAAAAGATCACAAACATTTCTTGTTGCATGTGTTAGTAAAGGTACAGTGGGAACAGGAGTCTCAGAAGAAGGTTCTCAGGGACTGCAATGGTAAAGCAAGCAGCCCATACCTGGTAAAAAAAAAGGGGAATTATTAATAAAGGAGAATTGTTCTTCTTTTCGTATCTGGCTCTAGCTGAAGATTTGTTTACCAAGTGTCATTTCTCTTATCCAAACCTCCCTCAAGAACCTGATCAGAATTCAGAAGTTCACATCTTGAGGTAAAATCAAATGATGCAAACTTACTGAGAAAGAGCCATCTTGGTTTTAACAGAAAACGTATTGTTGTTGCAGTCATGTTTTGCTTTCTGGAAATATGTTATATTATTATTTCACAATAGCACCAATTAAATTACTATTTTAAAGTAATTTTTAAAAAACATATGCAGGAGTGTTGTACTCGAGCCAATACTGCTCCAGTCCTGTTATCACTTGTGAGAAAGATGCGTGAGGTTTGGCAAAGGCCAAACCAAGTAGAACCCTTACCGAAGCATTGCTGGCAGGTACAAAAGGAGGCCAGCCATTCAGCTAAAGAGGAAGACAATTACAAACCTAAAATGTTAAATGTATGTCCAGTTTGTGAAAGTCAAAAGCCGCCCATTATTATAATTTGGGAGTACTGTGGATGATTCTGGTGGACTCAAAAAAGGAGACAATAATATTTTTTTTACTGATTTCGAGGTTTTTTTTGTTGCATTCTACCCACACGAATCTTGGGAGGGGGAATCCCAGTTTATTTCTATTCCGTCCTCTATAGAATGGTCAGTAGTACCCATAACATTGCACATTAAAATGTGATGTTATTCCAAATATGATCAAGGAAATCCAATCAAGGAGGTAACATGTCATGTCATTTACTCTCACCATGTAAAAGAGTAGGTTCCATGCTTTATAAAAAAGCAAGCAGTGATCAAAGATATGTACAACAGGACAGCATTGTCATTGTTGACATTAAATTAGAATAAAGAAAATGAAGGCTATCAAGCAGACGTACAAGAATTGGCTCATTCTTCCCCGCAATCTAATGTTGCAGCGTGACAGCAAACTTATGCTACCTATACTTACAGCCAAATCGGACGTGCACATTTGGCTGCTTGTTAATAAGACAGAGTGGAGCCAACTGGGAGCCAAACTTGTGCCTGGGTGTTACACTTTCTGGCACTTAGTGGAATCTAAATGGTCACTCATCTTGGCCGCAGAGGATATTTTATTCATAATTAAACACCCTTCTAATTCTAAAGCCCCTGGCCCTGATGGCCTTTCCATTATCTTGAAAGATGAAGCTAAGCTATGGTCTTTGTTATACTGTTTTCATTTTAAAAAAAATAGTTTATTGAATTCTCAAAAAAGAGTAACATCAACAATGTATACATAACGGGCAATTAATTCAAAACACATCCAGATTATCACAGTAACATGCCAATTAAAAAAAAGAAATATAAACCTAAATGGGAAGAAGGAAAATGAAAGGACGGGGCAGGTAATCAGTCATTAACATCATGCCAAATGGCTGCGTACTTATCAAGCCGCTCTTTATATTTAGAGGACACCTTCTCCCTGCCAAAAAGGATCGATAAACTGTGAAGCCAGTCATCAACTGTAGGCCTGACATCAGTCTTCCAATGCAACACAATATGATTCTTACTAACATTATTGCAACAGAGAAAACCCCGGAATCAAGGAAGTCATCATTAGTGGTCCCCATTAGAGGCCTATTACATTATTCAAGGCGGACAATCAAATTAATTCCGCCATTCTCACGAGGGAGCTGGAAACCTGAGCTGCTTTTTGGTCGAAAGAATAAAGAGCGATCTGGATTTTATGTAAGTTCTTAATGAATTTATTTTCCACCTTAGTCAAATTGGAAACATTAGCATAGCTCCAAAGCTCCAAAGTTCCACACCAAACAAGGCAGATGTCATTTATTTATTTATTTTAGTTTTTCAGTAAGGCGCTACATGCCCAGAGGCCTCAGAGCGCAGCAAGTCAGAGAAGAGCAAAGCAGTAGGAAGGTCAGTCTACGGGACTAAAATTACTCAGCTATGTAAAAAAAAAAAGGGTTTTAACGTACTTCTTAAAGATGGCTATTGAGTGCGTGGTTTTAACAGCTGGTGGAAGGCATTCCATTCCCACGGTGCAAGGTAGTCGAAGGTGGTTTTGCTGATTTTTTTCAAGTGGAAATGTGGTTGAGTTAGCCAGGGACGTCAATTAGGGGTTTCTAGGGGTCTCCCTTGCAGCCTCCGAGGTCTCCCTTGCTACCCTTTTGGTCTCCCTTTCTACCCCTTAAAAAAAATATATGTTTTCTATACATTTCTTTTACAAATTGAAGCTCCTGAGCTGTGGCCCATGCCATGTGCCTCTTTGTTTCTGGAGTGGCTGGCTTTCTTGTTCAGGCTTCTTAAAAAACACAGGGGGTTCCACAAGTGTAACACTTTGAGTAGAGACCCTAAATAAGAAAGTATAGGAATAACAAATAATTTGTCTTTCTGGAATTCTAAACAATAATTGCTAGACTCATTACATGTTTATTTCATGCACACTTCAGGGGGTGAGTCCCTGATTTTGTCTGTTCTTAAACACCTCAAATTCACAATGCAGACACAATCTTCCAAAAAGCATTTAGAGTAGAATTGTAACTATCTGTTTCATAATGAACTTAGAAACAATGCTATGTGCGATCACTTCCTGTTTTGGGCATTTTGGTGAAATTACATCCCTGGAGTTAGCTTAGGGATATCTGTAGAACCCAGTTCTCTACGGGAGGATTTCAGTGATAGTCTCCGGGATAAATAGAGAGGAGCGCATTTTTTCTGACATTTGTATGCAAGAGAGAGTGTCTTGTGTCTTATTCTCTGCTTATTAGGAAGCCAATGCAGTGTCCGCCTGAAGACAGTTACATGGTGTCGCCTGGAGAGCCCAAAAACTGCCCTCACAGCCCCATTTTGAATGGTCTGGGAACGATGGCGATTGCCTTGTGATGTGCCAAATAGTAGACTATTGCAATTGTCTAACTGGGAGTCCACAAGAGGTGATGCAAGAAACGCTTTGTTGGTAACAGAAAGGTATGACCTAATCTGATGGAGCAGGTTAATGAAGTGTCCACATGATGAATGTATTTTAGAGACTTCTTTCTTCATGGGCAATTCAGCATCAAAACATACCCCTAGAGTTTTCACAAATGTACTGAAAGAGATATTTGTACCGCCAATGTCAAAGTGCGAATATTGAGTATGAAGTTTCTTCAAGCGGGCACCAGAAGCCATAATAAGGAGCTCAGTCTTGGAACCGTTGAGGGCAAGAGAGTTTCGGCCACCCATGTTTCAATTTGATGGGAAACAGCATTCACTGGGGCCAAGTCACTAGAGTATTCAACCGAGAGTTGAAAGAGGGTTTGGGTGTCAACTGCATACTTTACGAATTGGACATCCAGATCATCCAAGAGGCCCATGAAAGGTCTTATATTGATATTAAATAACAGGGGTGAAAGACACGATCCCTGTGGCACCCCACAGGAGGGAGTTATAGGATTGGCTTGAGCTCCAGGCACAGCTACTCTCGATGTCCAGGGACCAAGAAAAGAGGCCAGCCAATTGACGGCACCTTCCTGAACAGTTATTGCTTGCTTTTCATACATTTCAAGTGCCAGCAAGACTGCTCCCTTACAGTGTCTTTTAAAGGAGCCCCCAACTGCACCAGTGTACTTTTCCAAGCTAATTCAGGATGTATGAACTTGGGAAGTCCAAGTCCGACTCTTGTAAAAGCTGATCCCAAATAATCGATAAAGGGGACTTGCTCCAACCTAGAGCCTGCTACTCTAATATCCAACATATAGCGTTTGGAAAACCTAGGCTTAAAAACAAGCATCTTTTTTTCCCATTATTTAACATAAGTTTCAACTTCTCACATTTTCTCAGAAAGGATGCCATGGTAATTTTAAGCTACTGAGGTGAAATGGACTAGAGAACAGCATCACCTGTAAAAAGTAACACCGGGAATCTGTCATTTCCCATTATTGATTGGTCTAAACATTCTGACAACAATACTGCAAGGAATTCCTGAATATAGCTACAGAACAAAAGCGTTGTTAGTCTCGGGAGGATATCTCAGGGGCAACGCGCTGGCCTTGGAAGCAAAACGATGCAGAGCAAGACAGATTCGATCCCTCGGTCCGTGCTTAGATACCTCTGGGAATTAAGCATGTTATAAATAACCAATTAAAATAAATAAAGTGGGGCAAGGACACAGCCTTGCCTTACAACATTAGTAAACTTAAATGCCTGTGTGACCTCCCCCTCCAGCCCACAGCAGACCACTGACTTGTTATCAGTGTTGAAAGACTGCTATCGAAATCAAATGAGAAGGCATTTTCCTTTTGTCAAGAACCTGCCACAAAAGTTCACAAGATACCCCATCAAACACTGCCTTCCGGTTACCTCCTTTTTTATAGATTGGTACAATCTCTGCATGTCTCCATGATGAATCACTGTTTTGAAAAAGCACCATAAGACTGAAGACCAGATAAGAGGTTCTTCTTTAAAACGGTCTATATGGACTTTGTCAGGACCATGAGTCTTCCCCCCTATGTGCAGCTTAGTAGCTTCATACATTTCTTCCAACCCAAGGTGCACCCCATCACGCCCCATTGTAACTCTCAAATTGAGATGGTCCCAAGGTAGCACTATTAGTGGGATTATCAGTAGCACCCCACAGAGTTCATTAAAGTGCTTAACCCAAGCATCAGCGCTAATACTGCAGTGGAGTTCCACATCCCCATTAATCTCACTACCAAAAACTAGCTTGAAAAAGGTCATGGAATCACCTTTCTCATAAGCTGTTAGGAGGTTATCCCATTTAGTTCTTACAACAACAACTTTTTCCTCTTTGTTTTTTTATAATTAGCTCTGCAAACATGCAGGTGAGACTTATCTACAGTTGGACAGTTAGCTAAACTGGCAACTGTTAGGGAGAATTCTCAAAAATGTGCTAATTCCCTTCACCTTAGAGACCCCCAGCAACTTTGCTGGATTTTGTGGACTTGATTTTTTAACCTGGTGAGAGTGTGACTCTTTTTCCCACTCTCTCGTGTGTTTTGAAATGTGTTTTACTTTTATGTTTCCTTTGGTAATGGAGTCTAACCAACTCCATAGGCATCATATTTTCATTTGTGTCACACTGTACCCTCAGTGCAGTGGCACAGGGAAACCTTTTCAGGCTTTCCCAAAGTTTAAATACCTTCTCTGGGATAAACTACTGTTTCCCAGAGTAAATAAAGTGAAATTGGCTTTACTAGTCTTTTGAAATTCCTAGACCCAGCACACCCTATATTACAATAGAGTGCTGGAAGGGTTACTTAGTATCCCGTGTCTAGATACTCATGTAGCAGTCAAATGCTACCCGTTCCTCTCAAAATGGCTGGTGGCAGTGGTTTTACAAAAACTACCCTGATTTTTCCCAACCGCGAACACCAGTAGTGTTAAATGAAAGGGGATATGTTTTGCAAAATGGCGTCTGAGCCCCCTCTGTAAAAACAGGTCCTGGTCTTCTTTTTTCACCATTTCTATGTGAAAAGGTACTTCTAGAGTTTTGCTCTGCGCGCCAAACCAGGTTTGGTTTCTTTGTTCAATCGCCTTTTGCAGGCTTCAAGAGTGAAGACCGCCTCTGGCACCCAAGTGTCTGGGGGTAGGCAGGAAGTGAGGGGAAGTGCCCAATACTCCCTGTGCTTAGTCTCCTAGGAGACCCAAATGCACTCTATGGTGATTGGCTGGCTGACTGTCTGGCAAGGACAGCCACCCTGCTGGGTGAGTGACAGCCAGGCTGGGATGAATGGGAGAGAACTGAATAAAAGGCGAGTCTCTTGGCTTGGAAGGCAGAGTCGACCACTGGAACGAAAGAACCGAAGAAAAGCTTGAACTCCTGGACCTTTGGTTTGCCCAGTGAAGCCCTGCTTCAGGTCTGAATCGCCAAGTTCACCTTGACAGAGAAGCCCCTTTAAGGATGACTTCTTCCTTTGAGTTGGTGGGACCAATCAACTCATCAGTAAGCTACCTGGATACTCATCTCGAAGCAGGTTGAAATTTAATCAGAGTGCTGCAGGAATCCGTAGACCCAGGTAGAGATACTCCAGCTTGTGTGCTTGATTTACAGCTACTGAAATTGAAGTTTTGCCATGCTTTTTGACTGTTCAAAGTGCAGTGCAGGAGCCCGCTGACGTCCTCCCTCTTGTTCCCACGACTGAGGCACAGGAACAGCGAGATCTGCAGGAACTGCCAGGAACAGAAGTCATCATCTGCCTCTTTTTCTTCATTTGTAAGGTACTGTAAAACCAGACTGAGAGTACTTACCTCTCGTGGTGAAAGTGATTGAAACTTTCCCAACTCACAGACCTAATCAGCTTGTACCCAACATATGAATGTTCTTGCTAGAAACTATTCCTAAGAACTTTTGCAGAGACTTTTCTGTTTAACCAACAGAAATGCTTTATTCTATCCAAGACTTTAGCCCATTGACTTTGGCATAGCCTATTGAATTGAATCGACTCTTCTGGTGAACTCAAACTACCCACACTGTCTAAGAATAATTGTAACCTTTCATGTTCTAATAATCTTTGCCTTTTACTCCTCTTGAAAAGTATTTCTAAAATAGTATTGAAGTGTATTTGTGTTGCTATATAATCGCCTCCTTCTTATGAATGTTGTATAACTGACAGTTAAATAAATTAATAAGTATTTAACAAAGAAACCTTGAGTGTAAGAGATTATTTGAACACTTGTGATTGTAGACCTCTGTGTAACATCATTACTGCTCACATTTCCCCTCTTGAGGTATGCCTGGCTGCTCAGCTCCGCTACCAAAACTATGTAGTACAGACTTATACCAAAGGTTGGTTTGCTTACACCTGTGTCACAGTCATGTGTAGTGGTCCTAAAGGGTACTGCAAACAAACTGTGCCTAACAGCAACTAACAATTATTTGGCTCCCCTGCACTCCCCCATCAAACCATCCTTCTGTGGTATGCACATTTCCTTTAATCACAGGCTTGCGATAGGTTCCATGGTGTGTAATACTATCAACCAGGGTTCCAAACTCATGTAAAACCTTGTGATCAGAGTTCAACTCCATGCAGAGGTTTTCAATGTGTACCAAAAAAGCCCCATAGATCACCGGTTTAGAATTACACTCCTCGAGCATTGCCTATGTAACTGATCTATGAGCATGTCCTACCACAGTTATGCCCTGGCATCATTGGTCTCTGCATAAGCAAATGCATATTCCTGGATAAACGAGAAGGTATTTACCTCAAAGTTTATAACCACCTCCCAGTCTTTAACTAAAACCAAAATAAAATCTATATGAGAGGAACTGGTTGGTCCAATAAATGTCTTGTTGGTAGGTTGGTCATTGGAATGCCAGCCATTACATTGTCTCAACTCCAGATCATAGATGACACAAGCAAGGTTTGAATTGGAGGTTGAAGTCTCCAGAAACTATGATGTGGGTTTTCACAGGGTGGTCAACCTCTTGCCAGGAATAAATCATCTCTTGGATTGTGTTTATTAGACTTAATGGGGGATTGGTATTTGGCCTATTATAAAGATTGAACAAGAGGTTATCGTGGCTGTCAGGTGGTTATGCTACTATATGTTGAAGATCTACTAAATCTGTTGGCTGGTCCACAATATGCCAATTCCAAACAGGGTCCACCCAAATGAGCAGGCCACCACTGGGCCTGCCCTTAGTGGCTTTCTGGGCAGGTATTTGAAATGTCTGATAACCCTGCATCTCCACGAGCTCCGTGGACCAGGTTTCCTTAAACAGGATTAACTCAAACCCCTTATGAATTCACACTTTCTGGGATCAGTCAAATGTTTCATAATACCAGCAATGTCCCATGATTCCCATGCATGGTGGGGCAGCTGCCCTGATTCCCTTAGTCAATCAACTCCCTTCGAAGGCCCCCTTCTCCAATGGGGCTAAGTATTTCCCTAGGTCTATTTGGGGTTGGAGGACGATTAGAAGAAGTAATTCCCGTCCCCAATGGCACACTTTCAACACCTTACCTCTGACCTGGATGTCCTATATGATGTTTCTGAATCAGCGAGTAAGCTATTAAGATTATTTGCGAGACATGCAGAGGATTTGCCAAGTAATCAATGGCAAGAAGCCATTCAGCCAAGTGGCTCGTGAAAAAAAGGATTTGAATACAATCTTCTGTAATGTTGGGCATTAAAATCGGGCACACCTTACAATATACTCCCTAATGTTGGAGGCACAGCCCTTCACAAACGTGATCCAATGTATTCATTTGTTAGTCAGAGATTCCTGATTCTCAAATGCACCTGGGGTCAACCAAGGAACATTATACATAGTAACTGAGGGTTTTAGGCCCCATACTTGTACAATCTGGCCACCCAGCCACTCCTACTACCTAGTGGTGAGCCACCATTACTGAGCTTCAGTTTCTTGCTAACATTAGGTGGATTATTAATCGAGTGTTGGTTGAGAGTTGTGATTATTCGTCTGGTGTAAGATTGGGGTGCTTGACTCTTCCTAACCCCTCTGTACATGGGACTTATGTAACATTCTAGCAGCCAAAAACAGGTAGAATTCACGCAACCTATGCAGGCATTCTCATCTAAGTTATCAGAGGGCCCAGTACCAACAAGTCCCATTCCTTACAGTTGGATTGTTAGTTGAACCTAAGGGTGTATTCTCTCCCAGCTGATCTATTTTAGCCACAAGCAAAGAAATAATATCCTTCAAGGACCTAATTTCACTTCGCAATTCTTGATAATCAGCACTAGTCTAGCAAATGAACTCTTAGGGACTGTGATTTACGTCCGGTTTTAGTGCACTTGTATGTTGCACCCGTGGTTTAGATTCTTAACAGGTGCTCACTTCTTATTGCCTTTGCTTAACCATGCTGTGTTGTTATTTTGAGGGGAGAACCTATCAGTTAAATAAATAGATGGGCTAATCATAGCCAACTCCTCAGGGGGAATCTCCATGCACCTAGCAACAGGGACAAACTCAATCTCACTCTGCATTAGAAAGGTCACCAACACCATGTTGAGGATGTCATTCAATAATATTCTTCAATGTTATACTTTATGCACATTTCATGTAGGCAGAGAGAATATAAGGTCTCCCCGGTTCTTGGCCCAATCTCTTCTCCAGCTTAAAGTCCTCAAGGGGATACTTAGGTTGCCTTACACTTTGGGCAATCTGATGCGTCTTATCAATAGCAGCAGGGCCAGGCACATAGCTAACTTGAAATTCCTTAAAGGACTCAATGGCCCCTCCCTCGGTCACACTGTTGGATTGAGCACACTTTGTTATAGCATTGTTGTTCACGATAGGTTCATGCTCCGGGGCTCACAGTAACTTATTGAATGCAGAGGGGGGGTGTCCAAACACAGAGCTCCTGCTCCAGCACCAACTTCCAAGGCACCTGTGGTGCACAACACTGCATGCTCTTTTTCTTAGTTAGAGTTTTATGGAACCTATTATGTATGTATAAGAGGACACTATCTCCTCCCATGATTTTCTTTTATGTAGAACTAAATTAACTTTATACAGGCTCTAGGAATGACATAGATGTGTGCACAAATGTGACTTAGCTCTAAAAAACCTGAAACGTACTAAAGAGACATTAATCTGTACTCTGCAATTAGTGAAGACACGGTTCCAGAAATGTGACTGGATAAATACAATAAATACAATCACTGGGTATAAATTAGATCCTGATTGGGCACCTGAACACAAGAAAAGAGAGGTAATGCCCTGTTATCTTGTAAAATGTCCCATTGCTAAGTGAGCAATTAAAGAATAAAGTTACAACCGAAACTAAATAGAACATTTCAAAATATTTCCCCCAAATAAAACACAGGAAAAGTAAGGAAGATAACTTAAAAAATAATGCAAAGATTATTTTATGGAGACAGAGGATGCAATGCTCGGTCTGAGTCATCACATTGAGAGTCTTGGAATAAGACTGGAAAAATCCTCCCTTAAGGTTTGAGACAAATAATGTATAATCCTCAAACTGCAAATATTAAGTCTGATTCTGACGCTCATTGAAACGTTAAAGTGAATATTTATGTTCATCCTTTTGTATGGTGAACAGCCCTTACCTGATCATCACTATCTTGTATAATAAAGCTCAACTTAATTAGAACAAGGAAGAAGGGGAACAATTTGATGTGCTCATTTGTTTAGATGCAATTAACAGAACCATGAAAGCATGCACAAAGGTAGACATTGTTGATTGGGCTATTCTAAAAGTTGACTTGAATTACAGATTTTACGGCTTGCGGTTTAACGTATACAGAAAATGTGTAAGACCCTCCATTCAAATCAGGATGACCTTGTTAACTCTGTCTTACAAAAGAAACAAAACTTTTCAATTATACTAATCAATGCTGACAGGCAAATATCTGCCAACATTTAGGCTAGTGGATTGGATACTTTTATACTCAATCAAATACTATACACAAACTCTAAATTTATATAGGTGGAGGAAGGATAGCCATTAAACTACTTCTGCTTGACTTGCATCAGCTGCAGAAAAATTAGTGATGATTCTTTGACTGCAAAGTCTATGGTCACAATAAAGCATTCAATATGGTCAACTGACATTGTTGCTCAAATATTTGGAGAACCGTAGCTAAAATCAATAGTGCATGTGCATTGTTAGATTGTTGTATAGGGATCAACAGGTTTTTCAAGGAGAAATTGATTTTTCTCAATGTACCCTAAGGTTTTCCCTTTTAGCATTACTATAGGATTTGATGATGTTATCCTTACAGAAGATTACCTTAAAGTCAGAGAATCAAAAACTTGTTTTGCTTAGATTAGAAATACAGTGTTATGCTTTTTGTAGAAGACATGCATAATGCTATTACCTGCCCAGAGAGCCATCAAGCTTGCAGATGTGGGATTGCTGGTCACTGCTGGTTGAGAATTTCCCAACTACCAAAGGTAATCTCAGAACTGACCCTAAAATGAAAAGCAGGGTAATCTCAGAAGTTAACCCCTGGTTTGTTGGCCTGCATAGATGCACTTGACTTGGCACAATGGTTGTTGCAATACTTCAGGTTTAGGGGCGCATGCACCACATGAGGCTCAGATACTTGTCACCAGGATGGATAGAGAAGCAGAATGTATAGAATGTGAACACAATGCAATGGGCCAGAAAAGGGTCCCCCACTAAAAATGCACCACAGATGTTAAGAAACAGAGAAAGCTTACCAAGCAAGTGCAAAACGGGGGCAGATTGCTTTCTACTGAAGCGGGGAGGGGCAGTGATAGGGTTTCTAATAGTTCTAAACTACAGAGACAGAGGCTCGACCAAAATGGATAACACATGGCATATTTACCTTTAGTTCAGGCTTTATAAGCCTCTTGTACTTCTTTTTTGAAAAGACGCCAAACTAAGCATCTCGGTCCATTAAGTGTCTGCAGACTTGCAAGGAGTTACCTCTAGTTCTGGGTCTGCTTCAGTGTGGCTCGCAGGACCTGTGGCTGTTTAGATGATGCTTGCTTCTCTACTTTGGTGCCCCTTTGCCTGAAGAGTATGGTGTAGATTTTCCACTCTCTAGGACTTTCTTTCCTAACACATATGTTTACTCAAAGCAGTCACCTCTAGTGTAATTAGTGGTTCCTAGCAATGTTAGTAGTTTATCTTGGTATAATGTCAAGTGATATAAGTGGAAGGCATCTCTTCTTTATTGAACATCAATTCATATTAGGTATTTATCAAAATGCACAGTAGATCATTTCCTTATTCAGGCATTTTCTTCAAAAAGGAAATATTAACAATTTCTCTGGGCAATTCATCTCTTCAGTTTGTGAACTAATGTTGGAATTAAATAGATTTTAAATGCAAAATGTATATTAATCTGAAGAAAATTTAATTATTTACCCATGAATATTGTGTCATAGATTTACCATGGTATGCATGTGCATTTTTCCTAAAGCCTAGTGAAAGAAGAAAGACATGTTTTTAAAACATTATCTTGACATCTAGAAATTACCCTCCATTATCTAGTAATGAGCTATTCTATCCTACTAACAAAGGCAGTAGCATGTATCTTGGTAAACTATATTTCTCCAGGCTGAACATGGAAAAGGGTGAAGACATTTCCATTTGGGTTTATGTTTATAGCCAGTGGTGGACTGGAAATCAAGGGATGCTCTGGAAATAATGTTCAAAGTGCCCCCATATTACATATTTTCAGCAAGGCTAACCCTTTTCCTACGGGAAAATTTGGAAACACCAAACAAAATAGACCCAGGGTGCAGAGGTCTACCGAAAATTTCCGGAGTTCCCTAGAGGCCAGTGTATTTCTGTTTATAGCTATTTGAATACACATGGCATTCCTTATTGAAAACCTTCTAATAGTTATAAAATCCCTTATCAATATTCGATTAAAGAAAAGGATGTGGGTGCATTAAGCAAAATAGTACATTCTTACGTTTACTATGTGATGCAATCCCCCAAAATCATACAGACAAACAGAATGTCAGGAGATTTCTTTCCCTGACCATAGTCAAATAAACCAGCCCAGAGTATGGGAGCTGGAAAGGAAGCTCTCTTCAGCTGGGAAGCATAGCTAGATGTCAAATACATGTCTGTCTAATCACAGAGCCCCATGTTCAAGTCCCTGCAAATTGTGTTTTCCAGCAGACTGCACTTACAGAATGTTAACTGAATCATTGCAAAGAGAGAAGGTATGTGTGTAGGCACCTGATTGGGATTCTTATTAGCACTTTGGAAAGACAGTCATGCTAAAATTGAAAGTAATTAATTCAGTGCCAAGGAACACAAGATGGCTGATTAGTGCTGATTCGGTGATACACAGGGTTACTACTCACTCTTTCTTAAAGGTTATCATCACTGCTATGTATATTTCCTCTGCTATCATGCCCAAGTGGAACTGTCCAAACGTGTGCATATAAGAGGTTCCTCTATTCTCTCTCTCTCTCTTCTCTCTCCCTCTCTCTCTCTCTCTCTCTCTCCAACCCAGTGACACCGAACTGGTTTTCCCATTCATGATGGCTTCTTATCGAAAAGGAGACTATGGGAGAAACACTTGAAAGTCTTGGGGTGTAACATGATGAGATAATTGAACAGCAGAAGAAGGGACACGCGGTAATGGGAACCACTGAACAATAGAACTGAGTAAGATATTCATCTACTGAATGGTAATTTCCAGCAACCATTCGGAGTGTGTATCCCAACAGTGCAATTATGAAGCTTAGAGTGAAGGAAGGTTCCAGAAAATAGATATAGCGTCTGCTCCCACACCACCAAGAATGCATGAATGAACCTCCCTTTTATAAATGAAGCTGGATTTAAGAACAATTGTAGCATTTACAATATCATAGCAAACTCCTATATAATACTATTCAAGGTGCACAGCCATTGCTGTGTGCATCGGATTGTAATGCTTACATTTCAATGAAATTCTTCATAAAACTGCTGCTTTGAAACAGGAGGATCACTGAGAAATCGCTCGGATAACACAGAAAACATGCCCCAACCTTCGGTGTTTCCTTACCCAATACCCCATGGCATCCAACTACAACAAGATATAGTTAGGATCTCATCAATTTCCGTATTGGAATTGTAAATTGTAATTGTTTATTTATACAGCACTTATACACAGGTGGAGTGCTTCAAAGCGATACAAGGCGGGAAGGGAACAAGGGAATACACTAATCATTCTTAGGCCTTGAAGTTTCTGAACGATCTAAACAGAAAAACTAGCATACTAGGCCTGACAGCATTTCTTCTAGTCCAAGTGCATGAAGTGTTACAGTTTCAACCTAGCTAGGGAGGGGGGACAGAAAAGGTGGGGGAAGGGGACAGACGAACTTACTAGTCCTAGTACATTTAGGTAATACATGTATGCAGAAGGCTGTACGAGGAGGAGGCGGTGGGGGTAAACAAACACATCCAGTGCAACAGGGCCCCTGGGTTAAGTGCAGAGAGGATTGCCTCGCTCTTAGAGCATAAGCAGAAAGTGCAGTGGCCCAGAGGCAAGTGCAGAGACTGGCGGGGGGCTTGGGTCTGTAAGGCTCTGGAGGTGAACCAGGCAACCAGTCAGCAAAAACTAAGTGTAGTTGGGGAGGAGAAGGAGCAAGGAGTGTGGGGAAAAAGAACAGATGTTAGCAGAGTAGAAGGAGAGAGAAGGAGGAAGATAATGACAACAACATAATTGTACCCCCTCCATGAACACATGTACATTGAGCATCCATGAAGAAAGGAAAGAACTGCAAGAAGAGGTAAATCTATATCTTCAACAGTTACAGAAATGGAGGTCTGCATGCCCACGTTAACCTGATCCACTAGAATGGTTCAAACATCTTCAAGTAAGAGTTTGTTAATTTGTAGCATTTTTTACAGATGCAGCAAACAAGAGCTTTTAGAGACAACATGCACTTATTCGGCTTGTCTAAAAACAAGGAGGGGGAGAAACCATGTGATTAAATGAATCTAGATTGCCAAATAAAACTCAAGAACCAAAGGACCAACCTCAATATGATAATAATAAATAATAATAATAATAATGATATTGCTTAAACACATTTTGATGGGCATATAATAATCTAATGTTGTCTTGTCTACATGCTTATATTGACCCCACACAGTGCACTACAGATCAGATAATGCTATATGCCATGACGTTTATCAAGAGACCTACGCACCCATAGGGTATGGTCAATTATTAAGACACTGATGTAAGAGGGGAGTTGATTGCAGACCTCTTGTCCACACTGGCAGACTGAATAAGGTCAGGTTTGCCACTGTGGGCCTCCTTAACACTTTTGAGCTGCCTTACCTAGCCAGTTGCTTCAGGCACATACGTAATGGTGATCATTTTTAAGGAATCAACAATGTATAGTGAACAGATAGTGATCAGTTGCAATTGTGTAGGAAGGATATGAATGCTGCAGACCAGCTCACAAGTCCTGGATATACACAGCCATCTCAGTCCCAGCCAGAATAGATGAAGATGTGAAAACATTTAAAACATGTTCACACTTTCCAATTTCCATTGTGCATTGTACTTTTTAGATGGGCAACTGCAATACCAACATAGAATTAATATTAAAAATAGCATGCCTTGCATAAGACACTAGTAAGGGCTCATATATGGTTATATAGTGTGACTCATTATGGCATTTGGTGCGTAGCACTTAATGGTTGGCATTCTCTGCCAACCTTGGACTTATGGTTCATTAGCAGCATGTAAGCAAACGAAACTCAGGTGCAGAGAGCAGAGAGCAATGTCACTTTTCCAATTAGTCCACCATCTCTCAATGCTCAGGCACCAAGCCAAGGCTTCTGCTTTGTAGTTGACCTTGCACCCTGTTCTCTGTTCTGGGACTTTCGACTTTCAAGGGAGTGTAGGTACACAATTATCATCATCTAGGTCTTAATTAATAACCCTTGTTTTATGACTTCTGAATTGTGTGTTAGAAGACCCCGATTGTGTCCATTTCGACCTTTTATTTGCTGCTATTTGATTTAATTGTACTCAGTGTTATTACTTGTTTTGGCCCCTGCCATCACTCCATCTTGCATACACTTTTTGCATCCATGATTGTCCAATACTTGGAGATTGCAGATGTGTTCTTCTTTGCTTAATCTCAGAGAAATATGTCTTACATACATGGTTTATCCTCTTCACTCCCTTTGTGCCTTGCAATTAATTCCTTAATGAGGCATCTTTGATCCCAGACCAATACACTCCTCTTTATTCCTCACACATAGCTGGTTTTCCAGCATCTCCTTACTCTGAGGTAGCTAGATTGGTTTCAACATGAGTGTGACGTCCATCTTTTTTTCATGGCCGCCTTAGCCGCGTTATATTTTCTTCTGCAGCAAGCTTCTGTCTGTCCCAGCTACCTTGCATTTCTGCGTTTGTACATTCACTTCATCTCTCTTCACATATTTATTTAGTGCATATGATTTGTATTTGATTACATGTTTATCTTATCACTCCAGTTACATCTTTATCCTTTAAGCATTTGCATATCATTTCAGTGTGTCTTCCCGTCTTTCTTTAATGACATCACTATGCCCTCATCCGATTTCACGTATAGCTCTTCGATGTCCAGTGGTGTGTGCATACATCCTTCCACCGTTTCATTGTGGGGGAACATTCGGTAAGGTTGTCTGAGTGCATACTGCCTTTCATACATTCAATGCTGTATTGGGACAATACCTGGTGTCCCACACAGGGCTCTTCTGCTGTTCCAATATGATGGAGGTGAGGGGGTGAGAGCTAGCGATGAAGTGTCCATCTGCTCCTCTAGGCGATCAGGTCACGAAAGTGTGTAATTGTTTCTGGTATGAGGCTTCACTTTCTGTCTGTAATATTATTTCCTGTGGCCATCTTGAATAGTTTACATCACATCCTATGGCCATCTTGGATCAGTGGCATCACTTCCTGTGGTCAAATTGGATTGGTGACATCACTTTATGCAACCATCTTGGATCAGTGACATCACTTCCTTCGGTTCTTCGATTGGTGACATCACTTCCTGTGACCATCTTGAGTTGGCCCAATCTCCAGCTGTAGGCCAAAAAAGCCACTTCTAGGAACACCAATCAGGAAGAAATCGCCTCATCCCAGCAACACCAGGAACAAAATTAGATAGGTCATCCCTTGATGGAGTAGGTGATCAGGTGACAAGATCATGTGCCATCACTTCTGATCTCCCTAGAGGATGTTAAGTTAGGAGAATCCAAGTTAAGGGGGGAACAGCGAAGGGTGAAAACCAGCCATTGACCAGCATTTTTGCCTCTTGACCTTGTGGGATATATTGACCCACTCGACAGCATTGCCCCAAATCACTAAGCTACATTTGCACAAGAAACAGCAACCTGGCTGTGCTGCCTCCTGTGCGCTCCAGGATCTCAAAACTGCATTTTGGCAGCAACAAAAAAAATGGCTCCACTATCCTGCCTAGCACACTTCAGTCAAAATGGAACACAGGTACACCCTGAAAAAGTATGCCAGTGTATTCTGAAACCTATCAATGGAATCAAGTGAAAAAGCAGCGTTGCTTTGCTGTAAAAGCCAAAATCCCCTTAAAAATGAAACATTTCACCCTTTCAAAATGCTGCTTTGACGTTCATTCTGAAATTACTGTAAGTAAAAAGGTCCTGTCATGCCCAGGATATTTCACTGTGCTTCACCAAAAACAGTCATAATTCCTGAGTGACAGGCCCATTCAAACCAGCCCTCGGAGAAATCGATAAGCAACTTTACTTTCACTCACACGAGAACACGCGTTTATTTCTTTCCAAAATGTATCCAGGCTCAGAAGTTCAAAGAGACTTTAACTCTCTGAGCCAGGCCAAGTGTAAATGTATCTATACTTTAGATAAAACTCCTGCTTCAAGGAAATGACTACAGCTGCAAAAACAGTGTGGGCAGCTGAGGGAGCTGCAAACCGAATTTAAAGAAAGAAATGCTAGCAGCTTTTTACACATGTGGAAAAATGGGCTTTGCTGACTGAAGAAAAAATTGCCCTGTTTAAAAATAAATTGTGAAGGAACGCCTGCTTACTTAACAATGTAAAGGGACTATGTTACTGGTGATAATACACCCATAGGCTATCTTCTTTCACAGGTCTGTTTAATTCAGGACCCAAAATAAGAAATTAAAGAGTTTAAAACACATGGGCTGGATTTGCAAGCTCTCAGAAAAAACAGTCATTTCAGTTGCCAGCCATTAAACTTCCCCAAGGAAGGGCTAGGACAAAGAAAGTTCACACGCTCGTCAGACATTCATCTGTGCTCCAGGCTGGGACAATAGAAATTCTGCGGCACTAACCTGTAAAGTGTAAGGGGCAATTAAACATTCAATTAAGAAACCTTCTTTGCCTTGAAAGGAAATGACAGTCGCTTGCAGTTGGAGGAAGAAAAAAAAAGAAGGGAGATAGTAACAATGCACTGCCTTTTGGTTACAAAGAGTATTTTATAAAGAAACTTTAAAGACTTTTTATCTCTGCAGCAAGAATTAGTAAAAATGTAAAAAGTTTGCAGTTTCAAATATAATTTTGTGTGCTTTCTTTTAAAACTTGTTAGAACTCATTGCTGCATGGGGAACAGAAGTTACAAAATATGACAGATTCTAAAGAAAGTGTTAAGGTTGCAAACATAACATTTTGTACATACAGCCCTGGTGATAATTCACATCTGTGTACAAAATTGTAGAATTTTAGGCCAAAGCTTTCATGTGTAAAATTACCAAAATGTATTAGAAAGGCGAAACAAGGTCGCACAGACTGGAGGATTGGACTGATCTATGCTGCACATAATATGTAACCTATGTGTATGATTTGCGAAGAGATTGTAATTGTAGAAATATATGTTTTTGGCAAAATCAGATTTTCAGTAAAGTAAATGTGGGAGTTCTTGGAAATTGTAAACCTCACCTCATAAACCTGATATCATTCCCTTGGAAATCCAACCAGTTGAGAGCAAGGTGGAGACTAGCACCCCTGCCAAATCCAAGTAGTTTAGGGGTGTGCGTAGTTAACCCTGCCCAGCCTATACTTTGATAATGTCATTTTGCACTATAAATAAGGGTCCCTGACGAGACCCTAGACACACAGACACTCTTCCTGATTTTCCTGCGCCAACATCCTGTTCCTGTTTCATCTATCCAGATTCCATATCCCATTGCAAAACCCAAGCATTGCTGATGCTGCTCCAGCAAGGCCTACAATATTAAAAACCCACTAATCTCCCATTAACCAGGAGAGAACTGTAGTACTTTTGGTATCCTGATCCCGAGTGGCTTGCTGGCACTCACTGCATGCTGCTGCCATCCTGCTACCCTGATGACCTGTATTATCCAGTAACCAGAATTGCCAATCCAGAAGTGCTACTCTGCTACCCAGTCCATGCCCAGCTGATAATGTGCCGCTGATTTTGCCCGGCTGTCCTTCGTTAGACCAGATCCATGTGTTGACCAGAGTGCTCACTGGCCAAAATCCCAAAACTAAAAAGTGGACTGTGAGTATCAATAGGAACCATAGAAACCATAGTATACCTTGCCTTGCTTTGTCCGATCCCAATCTCGAAGCCATCCTATTCTGACCCTGATATGTTGTTAAAATTGTCAGCATTATCTGTGAAACCCTGCCTTTGATTCCTAGTGTCAGCGCCAATTTTCTCTTCATTTTCGTTTTGCATAGAACATCAGCAATTAGCGATTTTGAATAAATAAATTAATTTTCCATGAAGGAAACGGGGTACACCATGTGAAGGGTTACAACAGCCGCGTAACTGTGAAGATTCACTGGTGGCATTCTTTTTTTCTTAGTCATTAAATCCAGTTTAAGTCAAATGTGTAATCCATTTTAAAGCCGCTTTTCTGTTTTTCACTGTTCTATTTTCCTAAAACCGAACCTCACTCTATCTAGCATAACATAACTCACTCAATTTTCCAGCTGGAGACCTAATTTCAGTTCCATATTGTACCTATGATCTGTAACCACACCCCAACACAAAAAGCGTTTTGGTAATTTCAGGTGAGAATTGCAAAGTTTGCTAAGTTTCTAACGTGTCATTTGCTGCAAACATGTTTTAAAACCTGCCACTCATTTTCGAACTGTATGCTCTTGGTTATACATTGCGTGTGATTGTTTGTACTTCTACATGGTTGCTATAGTGAGGAATAGTATTTGTTTCAAGGTTTTTGCACACATTCATTAATTCATTCATCTATTTCCGAGCGTCATTTTTAGCATTGCCAGGCTTTAACATCTGTTTTCCTCTCTACTTTGGGGAGGGAAGGTCCTATTGCAATTCTGTTTTCCAATTGTCATTCCTGATTGCCTGCTGTTTCTGTTTATCCATTTAGAATTGATTATTTGTGGGTTGAGGGAACATTGCAGGGGGAAATTCTAACTCAAGTGCTATTTTACCTTAATCAAAAAGTGTTCCTATTACGTGGCGTTTTGTATTTGTGTCAATAGAAGGTTAAACTAAGTGCATTGCTTACATTCCTATTGTTCTTATCACCCCATTGGTGATTGCTGCCCCATATTAAAATGTGTATGATTTCTTTTAATTTTTAAATAAATACATAAATATTCTATTTTACCAACCAGCCTGGTTCATGGTCCATTGTGTCCCGGGGTATTTGAAAAGGGGTGTGATATGAGTGGTGTAACATCTCAATATTGAATTTAATCTAAAGCATAAGCATTTCAATTACACGCTGCATACTGGACTGAGACTAAGGTGTGAGACGCCTGATTGAAATCCTTAAGAACCTAAGAGCCTTTCATATTGCCTTCCCCCTGGTACACCTGTGAGTACCCACAGCTTGCAAATTACTGTGCTTTCTCTTCACTATGTAGTACTCACCTATTATCACTCCATCGGCTCCTGCTGTTCTTCCTACTCACCTCTCTCTATACTTTCTCCAGTCATGTTATAACTTTCCTATCCCTATCATAAATCTCACATTGTGAAACACTTGCTTATCGATCTCTCTTGCAGCTCCTACTTCCAACAACATAAGACAATGAGCTATCCACACCTAGCCTAACATCTACCCACATCACCTCTCTTCCTTTGAGACTCAACATCTCTTCTCTGCCTTCCTGACTGCATCGACTGAACATTTCACTCTGGAATGCTTATTGAGTATGCAACACAACCTCCTTCATCACTGACTATTTTTATGCCAGGTCTCCTACCCTAGACCTCCCTGCTATCACTGAAACCTGGATTTCTCCAACTGCCATTGCCACTCCGGTGGCCCTAGTTGAGTCAAAACTATACTTCATCTGGCTGGCAGAGGTGGAAGTGTTGGACACCTACTCTCTTCCCTCCCCAATGCCTCACAAATCTTGATTGCCACATCCTCTCACACTTCTTTTCAATTCACCAATTCTACTGTTGCCCAATCACACTCAGTTCACATCATCTCCTCCTGTAGCCCTCCTGATGCCACAGGGCCATTCTTTGATGGACTTGGTCAACTCCATGATTTTCTTTCCACTTAATGTCACCTACATCTTTTAAGTGTCTTTAACCTTGCCTATCCAACCACTTCTAAGAAATCGGAACCTCAGTCATTCCTTAGTGATCACGGCCTCCACTATTTCTATAACCTTCCTATCCACACCGGGCTATCTCTTTGGATCTCTTATTCATCTCCAATTCTCTCAGCCATTAATACCACTGTCTCACTATACCTATCTAATCACTCCATTACTTCCACCACCACCTCCTTTCTATACTCTGACTTCCCCTTACTACTTGCCTCACCTATTATTAAAAGGAAATGTAAACCTTCTGACATTTCTCCCTTTCACTTGGACCTACAATTCTCACTCTCCTCCATCAAACTTTATGCCTCTTCTACTAACACTGCCTTCTCCAGCATCCAATTCCTACTATATGATTCATTCTCCTCTCACTTCGAACAGATAACTATCATCCATAAGTCTCAAAATCGTCAACCACGGGTGACCCCATGCAAACGCTGTATTTGCACAGACATGTATTGCCTTCTGTGCAAATGGAGGCATACAGATTTGCATGAGGACCTGCAACTTTACTTGCCTGCCCTGAACACTCGAGTCCTCTCTTGATACAGCAAAAACAAATTCTACCACACCATCATTGACTCTCACTTCAACCATACTTTACAGCAACAGGGCACCCTAAACTCACTCCTCACCCCTCCTAAATCTTTGACTATCAATCCACTCTAAGAGCTAATGACCTAGCTGAATCCTTTGCTGCAGAAATGTAAAAAATTAGAGACTCTCTTCCGACCTTCCTCGAAATCCCACTTCCTACATTCGGCACTCTAACATCATCCTCTACCTCTATCTCTCACTTTAGACAAACTAATACTGAAGAAGTCCTCTCTTTACTAATGAAGGCTAATCTCTCCTGTGCCCCATGAGACCCTCTTTCTCCTCAGCGTCAAGCCTATTGCCCCCTTTGTGGGCTCTCACCTCGCTGAACTCCTCAACTTGTCCTTTGACTCTGCTTGCTTTCCCTCTTTTCTTCAAAAGAGCGATGGTCATCCCTCTCCTAAAAAAGCAGGGGGCGGACCTGAACCTGTGAATGTGCAAATCCAATGCTCACAAGGGGGTGCATGTACAAGATAAAGAAGTAACATAGTAACACCAAATGTAACGTGAAGGGTGTAGTCACGACGCACAACGCATGTATGTCACAACTTTATGACCCCTAGTGTGCCTCACATTAGGGAATAGGGCACTGCAAAGGGAAGGACATGTGCAAAAACACATAACTTACTATGTAGTTTTAACTAGCAGGTAACTAGGGATAGTAAGCATGGCTGGTGTGATGAAAAGTATACATGCAGCAAAGTGAAATATTTTTACAGTTTGTTTAACCATAACTTAGAAGTGTATTGAGTTTAAGGGTTAGGCATAATAATGAACAACAGTTTGACCATATTTTAGAAGGCCAGGACAGACTTTACAGAAGCAATTTTGTAATTGTTTGGAAGGGCCACAGCTCACTGCGAAATTGAGGTTCTGCTGACACTTACAGAAATGCTAGATCAGCTAACCAAGTGTATGACACCAAGAAACCCACAGTAGTTAATTAATTGTTGCATAAGGAAAGGTTTATCATCAGAAGAGACCTGCAGCTGAATACCAGGTCCACGCCCACACAAAAATTTGAAGGTAATTGGGCTGTGTCCCAAGGGCCCAGGCAGCAAATACAGTAGAAAAAATAATTAAATATGAGAAAATAGGTTTCAGCAACAGAGTCCTGCACAGTTTTTCCATCTAGAGCTGGTACAATGCAAGAGAGGAGACAGAGAATGAACAGGTGCAGTGGAGCGTGGAAAGTGGGGAAACAATTCAGAGACTGGGATATGGTGTTACAGAGGCTGTAAAAATGCCCCTGACCTTGTTGCTGTTCCCTCATAATTCCATTGGATACGATTTGGTGGGATGCTATGGCCAACGCTGTCTCCAACGAAAAGGTCCAATCGGCATTGAGTGATTTATCAACCTGTACCTTAGCAGATGCCAACCAATGGCATGCCGGAGTTCCTGCAGGTCATCACATAATGTTGTAATGGAGGAGAGGGACGCTTAAGGGTTTGACATCATGAACCGGTATTGATGGTGATGTTACATGAAATGTTTTATCTAATCAGGAGACGTAATGCATATTAACCTATAGGGGCCCCGTGATGACCCATTAATTGTGTATCAGCACATCCCCAAAATTGGAATGATTGACAAGTATATTACAGCCCTTTTGGGCAGATTCCAGAATGTATTACAGTTCAGGCACACAGAGCTGCTTGATCTCCCTGTCAACTGTTTAATACAGCATTTTATTCCTGCACAGCATGCTCTTCTTTTGGATTGCTTTTGTTTTTTACTTGGATTGCACCAGTAGACCCCGGGTATACAATTCGAGGCCTCAGTGAGATATCCAGTCTTCTCAGAAGCCTAAGAGTGCTTTCTACCACACTACGTGGAGGAGTGGTGCGGCCCGTCGAGACCAGATAAAGTGCACTCACAAGGAGGTCTGGCAAATGACTGAGATTCTCAAATTGTCTGCCTGATTCCGAGGGTGGGGGGTAAGCTACTGAGAGAGAGAGGGAAAGAGAGAGAGAGAGAGAGAGGGAGAGAGAGAGAGAGAGAGAAAGAGAGATTGCGAGAGAGAAAGAGAGAGAGAGAGAGAGAGAGAGAGAGAGAGAGAGAGAGAGGAAAGGCTGTACACTGGTTAGAGATAAACATGGGTATCGCCCCAGTAGTGGAAGTACAGCGCGGCATGCATTTAGAGCTATTGTGTCGGCCCAATGGGTGCAGGTCAAAACCTGTATATAGTGTTGAAGTGTGTGTGAGTATTATTTGTGAAAAGATAATATTGTGGTCAGGAGTGTGACTTAGGGTTGTGTATGAGAGGATGAAATAGATTGGGTGAGAAGTGTGGAGTTGGGCGAGTAGAAAGTATGTGGTATGATGTGTTGAGGTGTTAATTTGCTTTGTATATCTTTAAGCCCAGTACAAGTGCAAAGAATGACAATTGACATTTTTGACAAAAGTATGGTCTCACTTTACCACGCAGAGTACACGACTTTGTTACAGCACAGTTGGAGGACAGCAGAATAGAAGTGATGGGGCTGATTGGACTAATGGAGTCTTCCCTGGAGCACTTGTGAACAACACTGCCACAATACCAAGACAACATTATTAAATATAATTTTGAGTGGGTTTAGGACACGGAAGGGCAATGCTTTAAAGTGTGGACTAGGGAAGGAAAATTTGATAGTGACATAGTTGAACACGTGTATTTATCCAAACACAAGGGGAGGAAATAACATAGTAGACAGAGCAGTTTTGCCCTGTGGAACATGTTTGAGGAAGATAATACTCCACCTCCCACAAAAACTAGCACACGTGTGGATGCGGGTGTGGTCACAATGGCACTTCCCATATAAGTCTGTATCCCACTTTCCAACCACCTGCATGATATATTAACCTAAGGCCACTACCCTTAGCAGAGGACACCAAAGGGGGCATAAAGAAGAGAAAGGGAAGGAGTAACACGGGAACCACTGTTATTAAGACACAAAGTCTGACAGACTTAGGCAAAACCATGTGTCTAATAGAATTAGAAGAAGGCCTATGCCGACAGACAGACAGATGTAGTGTTGTAAGAAGCAGAGAACGAGGAATAAAAGGCAGTACAGAAACGGGAGGAGAACTGATGCACTACAATAACCCCAGATGCAGGGACATCAGGAACATTTTAAATTAGAAAGTAAAAAGTGTCCAGTGGCCGAACTCCCAAGATGAAGGGGGCAGATAGTGAGTCCACTGACATCTGAGGATGAGGCGGGATGTAGGAGGAGCTGGCGGATCTGGGACGAGAAGGATAGAATGGAACAGGAGAGTGAGATGGAAATGAATCGGAGAGTGAGAGGGAAAAATCAAAGGAAAAAAGAAGGAGAGAAAAGGAAAGAGAGAGGGAGAGGGAATGCAATAGCAGAAGGCATTGGTCCCAGGCACTCAGGGGAAGATGGCGGTTGTGAAAACCACAAAATGCGCAATGGTGACACTACCATGGGCACAGTTGGCCCTGTTGCAGGAGGATCGAGGAGGGCCTCATTATCTACCTTGGGCCAGCATGGACAGGGATAACTTGATTTACAGCTTGCTATTCCTAATGTCAGGTGCAGGCAAGTGGATGTATGCCTTAGAAAATTAAATGGCAGGGATTAGCCTGGTGCTAGGTGATATGAAAGAGTTATTTGGTGCCTTATTTTATTTTATTTATTTATTGCATTTGGTTATACGCCCAGACCTTTGGGTATCACGGCGTAGTTACATATATCTTTTTTTTAGGGTTGCAGTTACATATATCTTTGATAGAAGGCTGCAGTTACATATATCTTTGTTGACAGCAAGTTACATATAGCAAGTAACATCTACATATATCATTGTTAATAGCAGATGGCAAGTTACATGTAGCGGGTTACATATACATACATCATTGTTAATAACAGGGAACAGATCTTTGTCATTTTTATGATTGCAGCTGTGTAACAGGTGCATTGTCTTTTGTCTACCATAGCATTGATCTAATTTTGCTATGTATTTTTTGCGTATGGGGTAGGAGTTGTGAGAGTATTAGTACTTGTTGAACTTAATAGTTGCCCTTGCGAGAAGGCAGGATATGAGGAAGTGACCCTAAGAACAACGCACACAATGGCACGTCATTTATTCATTACCAAGCACACGTGTGGAAGGGATCACGGACAATGTACTCTGACATTTCGGATATGCAGACTATTTTGACATGCACAATGAAGCAAGATGAAGAGCCCACACAGTGCATCCAAAAAATAAAAGTGATGTGGAATTTAGAAACACAAAACGCATGGGATGCAAATATTCCCACTTTTAAACACATATTGATTAGAGGACTTCCTGAAGATATAAGGAAAGCATTAAGGAAGGTGGTAGGGATAGAATCAAAGGGGTGGCCCAAGAAACATGTGCACAGAGTACACTTTTGTAAAGCACAGCAAGACAAAGCTAAGGATTATGTGGTAAAGGTGAAGAAAAGGTTGGACAAACTTAGCATGAAAGGAGCAGTAATAACGAACTTCACAGCAGGACAACCAGAGCCCTGCCAACAAGGAGGGGGAGCACCCATGGGGATGGCCCACCCACAATCATCTATAGGGATTGCCAAGCCACCAGCACCTATAGAATATGGCCAACCACAAGGTTATTATCCATAGGGGGGAGGGTATGATCAACCAGGAGGGTTCCCCAATAGGGAGGGTATTATTCACAAGGGGGTATGGACAGCGGGATGGATTTTATCAAGGGAGGGGATATTCACAGAGAGGAAGGGGAGTGGGGTATGGATAAGGAGGGCCAAGACCAAGGAGTATGGAACCATGTTTTCTTAGTTGTCAGATGGGACACTTTGCATGGGAATGTAGGAGCATGATGCAGGCAGATATTGTACAGCCAGGGTGGCCCCCAAGTGTACCAGACCCCATGCAGCCCCCACAGGCTTAAATGCAAATACCACACAATAGATACAGCCCATGCAGATACAAGCACCATGTATGGGAATGCGGTTCTAGGTCATTTGATCAAAAATAAATGGTCGACAGGACAATTGGTCGACACCATAAGGTCGACAGGTCAACTGGTCAAATTCTTTCTTTGGTTTTTTCACAATTTTTTTTTTTTTTGGGGGGGTCCCCCCAACCCCCTTTTTTTTGCTAAAAACCCCCTTTTTCCCTAAACGAAAACCTAAAAAATATATATATAAATAAATAAAAAATTCGACCATTTGACCTGTCGACCAAATTGTGTCGACCAATTGTCCTGTCGACCATTTGTCTGTCGACCATTTGACTGGACACCTGGGAATGCCATAGCAAACTGTGATTTCCCAGGAACCACAGTGGTTACACACCCACAGCAGTTGCCCAGCAGTCACAACAAAATGCCCTACAGGGCCAGGCACAATTAAACACACCAACACAGCAGTGAGACAACAACTAATAGCACAGAATGTAGTACCCCACTACACAGGGGTGGCAGTGTTTGGAGGAAACCCTTTTCAAGTCCTAGGTTCCACTATGAATGCCCAATAGGCCAGCCACACAGGGAGCCCTGATGTGCACAGTCCCTTTGGTAACTGCAGACCCCAAGGAGGAACCCGAGCTGGCAGTGAAGATAGGCCAAAAACACTTCTCCTTTTTGGTCCACATGTGAGCTACCAAGTCCTGTATTAAAAAGTGTATCTTCCCCTGTCAGACAAATAAATGTATAAGGAGGAATTATTTGGGGTTATTTTAATGGTTCCTTTAAATGAAAAGTTGCATCTAACCATAGGCACACAAACATTGTAGCACCCTGTCATATTCAAAGGACACATATATCAACATATTAGGCAGAGATATTATGAGCAAATTGAACATGACTATTTCACTCACAGAGAAGGCCATTGTGTGCTCCACACCAGTCATGCATTACAAGCTGGTTACAGCACTCATACAAGCATTTTGTGCACACACCACTCTGTGAGGCGTACCAGTGCACCCCTGACTATTTTATGAAGAGGTGTTGTTGGGATGGGTACCATGGATTACGGATCACACATTTTGACTGCCTGTGGAATTTCCATTTGGACCAGCAGTACAGAGGAGAATAGTGTCAGGTACTGCCATCACCATACAATTATAAGCAGCACACAGGAGGAAGGACATGATACTGTTACAAGGGACAGGTGATGAGGAAATGGAGTGGTGCACGGTTTTGTGTATTGACTCAAGGCAACATTTGACAGATGACAAGCATTGTGCAGACTATGAGTAGTGGGGAGCTCATGTTTCAAATATGCTTACCATACAAGTTGATGGTAGAGTAAAGAGTGCTCCCCTACAAGACCCAAAATATGGGCATCATATTGACACACACGCAAGCAGATTTGAGCAAGGTACCAGCAAAAATATGGACCAGTGGCCACCACAATGTAGGTTTGTTGAAAGGGGCAGAAGCAGTCTGCATAAATCTAAAGGAAGGAGAAATATGACTTCAGGTAAAACAGAACCCACTGTCAAGGGAGGCAGATGAGGGAGTATATGAGACCATATCAGCCCTGTGGCGAAAGGGCATTATCAAGACTTGAAAGTCCCCATGTAACACAGCAATCTACCCTGTCAAAAAAGCAAAGGGAGGTCATGTAGATGATCCAGGATATCCACCCATTGAATAACATACTGGAGGCATAGTTTCTGGTGGTACTGAATCCAGCCACCATATTGTGTAACTTCCCCACTGAAGCAAGACATTTTACAGTGATAGACTTAAAAAACAAATTCGTAGCTCAGTGCATTTACCAAAAGGGTATTGCAATTTCCCAAGTTTTTTTTTTCTTTTTAACACAATGCCACAAACAGACTTGAGTAACTTACAGATGCAATGCACAGTGATAAAATATGTTCATGATCTTTTAGTGTGCAGTTCAACCAAGGACCAACGTAGGGAGGATTTGATTACACTGCTCACATAATTCGTAGAGAAGGGATACAAGGTAGACAAGGACAAGCTGCAATATTGTCAAAAAGAGATAGTGTATGTAGGACAGATAATATCAGCAGAGGGTCACCCCAGAAAGGACAGCAGTAGTACAGCATGCCCCGCAGCCAAACACAATAAAGGAAATGCATCAATTCCTGGGAGTGTGCAACTATTGTAGGTCATGGATATTTGATTATTCCACATATACAAAGCCCCGTCTTCAGGGATTGAAGGAAACACAGAAGACAAACAGACCCTTGGTCTGGACCCAGGAGAGGATTGATTAATTCAGCAAATTAAAAGAGGCACTAAACATTGTCCCCGTTCTGGTAACAGCAGATTATAAACAGATGTTTTATTTGTACGCACACTCTAATAAAGGCCAAATGATGACGGCTGTCCGCACTCAGAAGAAACAGAAACGCCAGAAACCTTTGACCTATTATAGCAGTCTCCCAGATTTCAGTAATGCAGGGACACTTTCCTTGCGAACAGTCGTTTGCAGCAGCACTATTCAAAATAAAGAAATCAGCCACAATTACAATGTGATGCACAGTGACGCTATATGTAGAGCATGCAGTTTTTTCCATATTGGACACTTCAAAAATGACACTGACCACCCAATGAATCTCAGGGTAGGAAGTCATATTGGCAAATCCTGCTATTCAAGTTATGAGGTGTCATTTTATGAATTCAGCAACATTATTAGCACTAACACTTAATGAAGGAGGTTGTGCTACATACATGGTTAAAACCAACAGGAGCACAGAGGTTCAGAAAGAGCACCTAGAGGAGGGATATATACTCTTGATTGAATGGTCATCGATGATCGATCAGAACACAGGATGTCGACATATGCTGCAGCGGTAGTGCTTTACCACAAAGGAGAAATTAAGATTGGGGTGCAAATGAGGTTGTTCATGTACTTTTTGCCCCAAGCAACAGAGATTGTGTCACTAATAACTGCAGTGGAAATTCCAGAGGGTCACTGTGTGACCATTTACTCCAGTGCTGCATATGTCATGTATGCCGTGCATTCAGGACTACCAAGGTAGAAACTAATAGATGTGCAGGGGGGTGCTCCTTGACAGAAGCAGGAGCTGTGGACCAGGAGAGGGTGCTCCTTATCAGTCACAGATCGGTTATGGCATCAGAATAGTACAGGGAAAGCAGTGATGCCCCTGGCACTGCTCCACATAGCACTGGACCAGCTGCATTACCGAGCGCACACCTATAAGGAATATGTTGCTGCAAAAATAGAAGAGGAATGGTTCTTAAACAACTTACAGGAGCATGTGACTCAATTTGTAAACAATTGTCTGATGTGCCAGCGTTACAACGTAGGTCAAACTCTCAAGACAATAACAGCTACATTATCTCGTCCACCACGGCTGTTTCTACATTTGCATATAGACTATTTATGTCATTGTGGTTGCATGTCCATTTTCACGCTGGTTTGAGGGGAGTCCAAGCACACACAACGATGTCAAATCTGCAGCTAAATATTTAGTTTAAGAAGTATGTCCAAGGTGGGGATTGTGTGAAGAACTAAAATCTGATAACGGACCACACTTCGCCAATGATTTGTTCAGGGAAATTGCAGCTTTACTGGGCATTAAGCACATATTGTGTTCTGGATTTCATCCTTAGGCCAACAGTATTGTAGAGTGCTTAAATGGCTTGCTCAAAGAGCATGTCATGAAACCTTCTGAGACACTTCACAAAAGCTAGCTTCATTGTCTGCCGCTCGCTTTATTTGCATTACGTAAAGTGCCTGGCTCTGACCACCATCTCCCTCCGCAAAAAATAGTCACCAGCAGGAGAATGCATGCACCTTTTACTGATGAATATATTATTTCTGATGCCCACAGTGCTGCACAGGTTCTTGGGGATGAGTTTCAAGTGTCTCTTGAACGGCTAACTAAATCCCTGAAATATATTTCATGACAGTTACAGCCAGTGGTCAGCTCCCTTCCTCAGGAGAAGTACAATATGTAAGATTATTTAGCATTTTTTTCATGCAGCACCACTGCATGGGTTTGGTGCATTGCTATAATGTGGTACAGCAAGGCATGTGTTGCCAGTGTGACATGCACATGTAAATAAAACAGGCTATTCAGTCAAAAACGATTTCTACATCTAAAATGCTAATATTTTTTTTTTCACAGTTAAAAGCATATATTTTTTTTTCACCTGAAATTCCTCTGTTGCAGGAAACACATTTGAGGATTAATGAACTAACCTCATTAACAATACTAAAATGATTCTAACTCATTAATAATATGATGTGTTCTCCAGTGCAAAATAAGATGGAAAAGACAGGCTCTGAAAGTCATTTTAAAGGTGCATCCAGATTTTTTTCTCTTTGTTCTATCTGTGCTCTGTCCACAGTATTTGCAGGAAACAAAGACTCGAATAAGCAGGAAATCAGTTTTGTTACAGTTGCAACTGTATAAGCCAAGCCATTGTTGAAAGTAGGAGTATAGGACATGATGGATTTTATTGGATGCACGTCACATTATGGAGGTAACAAGAGTTTTCCTGTAGAATCTCGGGGAAGAAAAGAGTTAGAAGACATTTTACACAGCTCGGAGAAAGACTTGGCTGGTGGCTGGGGAGTTTCCTGACTGAAAAAGCAGATTCCAGTGCACTGCTGCAGAGACTGGGAATTCCAGTCAATAAGCCCCGGTTTGAGTGACGGCAGATGCTCGTCCTTGCTGGGGCGCTTTAAGAGGGAGCATTGAGCCACTTCCAGAAGGCGACCAGCCGAAGAATTCACATGCTGGACAGGCTTGGTAATTATATTGCAGAGTGCGGGGGCAGTGTTTATGTGTGCGAAACTATTCAGTCAGAGTAGAAGAGGGAATTCCAGTGTTTTATCAACATGTTTAATGTTGCAAATTGAATATGTTCTCGCCGCTCTCTTCTCATTTTGTTACAGATAATGTTGTTACTGTGCAATTTCCATTTATTTCTGTAAAAAGAGTAAGATCGTGTTGAAATGCAATTTTTTATAATACACAAAAATATCTGAAAGCAGACGGGTAGTGTGTTTTATTTTTCTCTTTTCTTTGTGCATCTACCATTATAGCACTGATAATATGGGAAGATGTTTAGACAGTGCAATTGTCATTTTTAAGGTAGCTAAAAATAAGACTTGGCGGTAGCTGTGCGCACGATTCCATTCAGGATATAAGTGTGTGTGTTTTTTTTAACGGAACATAATAATAACATAATGAAATAGCCTGCTGCTAGAGGTACATGAGTCAGCAGAAAGAGAGGCCCTGGACATAGTTCACTGATGTAGATAAATTGGTGATGAATACCACATGTTAGCTCGCTGTCGTAGATAAGTCAGTGAGAACAGCCCATGGTGGCACTCCAAATGAAAATGTGGTGTTCCTGAAATGTAAGCCTGATCACACGAACAAACTAAACCAAAATAAGGGGTTCTGGATATTGGGGCCACATATAAAAGAAAGGAATTATGCTCACCAGAAATACCACCAATAACGCATACCAACATAATGTATACCACTAAATGTATCTGTGTGCTGAAATAATGTATGTATACTGTAGTACTATATACCAAAATCAATCTTTATGCAAAGAGTGATTATTACTGAATTATTTTCATTTTTGGCGGTAAGAAAATACTGCTAGGCCCCAAATCTATACAAAATACCCAACACGTCCTACAAGAGGACAATGACTTATTATTTCAGCCTCCCCCCTCGACCCCAGGTTTGAGGGTCCCTACACAGTCACATACTGCACCCAATCAGCCCTATAGGTAGCGGGCAGGTGACCATAAATCCATTTTCCTGTTGTCCACAAAGACAAGAGCAACAGCTCCCTTTCATTAGAAGATGGGAAGGGCGACTGAAGGGAAGTATTGCAGACATTTCCTTGACTTTTGCATCCTCTTGTCACAACTTTCAGAGCGCTAACACTTCTTTTTTCAGAAACACAGAATGGCGTATTAGCAGCTGTACAGGATAGACATAGCAATGTGGGGGGGTCAGGATGTATAGCGAATTTTCTGTTTTGTGTTCTTCCTTTCATTTGGTTTAAAGGAGAAGGGAAATGTTATGAATGAAGGGGAAAGCATTTAGTCCAGTCCGGATTGTAAACAGCATTGGGAAGCCACGTTCAACTGATTCTGACAATAACCACATGAAGACGGTGGCCTGAGAGAGGGCAAATGACACATGTTACGTGTGGTCTCTCATCCCACATGCCACAGGGATACCAACGTTTTTCCTCCCACATGAAGTGCCAGTAGAATTGGCAAATTTCCTTATGCACCTGTCAATTTAAAAGGATTGAGGGTTGTTTCTGTGACACAAGTATTAAGGATTTCAATCAGGCAATACAACCGGGTCTCGCCTAGCATGTAATGCACCAATGAAATACTTATTTATTTTGTCTATAGGTTCAATATTCTGAGTGATATACCACTCATATCACACCCTTCCTCAAAATACCCACAGGTCACAATGGACCATGAATAAGGCTGGCTGGTAAAGGTAAATATGTATTTATTATTATAAAATGCAAATCAAACAGAAGTTTTAATATATAGGGCAGCAATCACCAATGTGGTGACAAAACAATTCAGAAAGTAAGTAAGACAATTGAATTCACTTTTTAGCAGCACGAAAGATAAAACACAGGAAAAAGAACAGTTTTGGCTTGTTGAAAAGATAGCACTTATGTTAAGATGTTCCCCTGCAAAAGTTCTTAATTCACAATTGAGCAAATCTATACAAATGTAAGTAAGCAGCAAGTATTCAGTAATGAAGAACAGTGTACAGGGTTTGAATGCAATCTCCCCTCCCCAAACAAGAAAGAAAAACATTTTTGTAAATTTACACTTTTAAAATGACAGTTGAAAAATGGCTTTGTGAAACAGTGAAAAGTGTGCAAAAATCCTTAAATTGATATAAATTCCTATGGGAGCAATACCAAACAAGTTCTAACAAACATGAGCTACAATATGAGCAACAGAACACACTTTAAATCAGAATGGGAGTTTGAACATACTTTGATTGAGTAAGCACACGTGTTAACCTTTTGCAAAATTGCCATTTCGCGCCTAATTTACACTATTCAATTTTTTATAAAAACTTGTCAAATACACTGCTTCTCAATGGTTATTGCTTGTAGATGTAGCTACAGGTTTAAGTGAGAGTTGAAATTAAGTCTCTAGCTATACAATTGAAGAAGTTATGAACGTTTGAATGAGAGGTGTTTTTGAAAATAAAGACACGAAAATGAAGACAGAAATCAGTTTTTACAATGACAATTATGCTCTTAACTAGGGTATTCAGGCTGGTTACCAATTTGAAACACAGTAAGCCACAGAGTGGTCCGTGGAAACCAACCCCAGCACCTCTGTGTCCGCCTTGGAGGACTCAGTCGGATTACCTGTGGGATGATTTTAAGGGTTTGGGATTTTCACAAGACAAAAGGATTTTCCAGAAATGATCACTAGCACAAGAAATCAAAGCAAGGTTTCAAGACTAGTGTGATACTATTACAGATTCTTAGGTTACGAGAGGATGGGTTGAGGTTGGGGGTAGAACAAGGCAAATATACTAGAGGTGACTATGATTCCTGTTTATACTTATAGTCCATTGTATATTAAGATTGGACCATCAGGTTCTGGTCATCACAGATCGGTTCTACCGGCAGCAGGACACTTCTGGCGGGATGGTGAGCTGGACGGTTCTGGTAAATTGAACTGCACCTCAGATTGGATTGGATTGGATTGGCCCTTCTGGTCACTGGCGGGATGGCAAGTTTCAGCAGGCAAGCCTTAATGGTAGCAAGCCAAACTGGATCAGAATTATTTCCCTGAAGTTGGGAGGGTTTCAGGATTTGGGCGTAGCTGAGAAAAGAGTTCAGCAAATGCAGAGCCTGGGTTTTGCAAAGTAGTCTGGAACCAGGACAAGATAAAAAGTTCTAGAACAGGATGAAGTCCTGGACCAGAGCGGCACGTGGAAATCGGGATGTAGTCAGGAATCAGTCTGTGTGTTTTGAGGTTCCCATATTTGTCATGCCAAGTAACATCACACAGTTTATGGTAGGGGCAGAATTACAACCCACGCCCTCATGGCTGTGATAGGTCACAGGCACTTTCCTTTTTCTGGTTGGAAGACAGAAAGGGCTGTCATATTTTATGATGTGACTTGGGAACTCCCACAGTGATTTGGACCAAAAGTTAACTTTTCCACAAATACACATTTCTATAATTATGCCCTCTAATAAAATCGGACACATGCATTAAATATTTTATGGGTTACATTTAGATCCAACTCCTACGTCAGTGAGAGCTGGCTTTGTCTTTCTGTGGAATTGTGTTTATTGTAATCATAAAGATTTGCCCTAACAATTCCTAATTCAGTACATATCTGTGCAATCACCCCTAAAACACGGGTATGAAATATTAGACTTGCAGCATTACTAGTCTTGGCACAATTAATGTTTGTGTGTAACTTTAGTCCCTTATACAGTGCAGGGTTCAATCACATCTTCAAAGAAATAGCGTAACATTAGATTTACAACCACCAACTTTTAGATGTATCCTTGTTCATGTGGCAAAGTTAAAGATATTTAAAGCTTAATTACAAATAGGCATTTAAACACCAAAAGTCTTTTTGCAGTTTTTTAAACTTTTCTTTCACTGACAACAGCTGTCAAATTCCTTTGATTAGGATGGGGGTCCAGAGGGAAGTTTCCTGCCCCTCCCTGTGGAGGTGAGTGTTCAAGGCTTGCCATTGTCTTTGCTTGAGCCGCAGACGAAAGTGTCCTTTGTTCTGAGTATGCAAAACCTCCCCACAGCAATTAATCCTTCCTGCCAGCAGAGAGGTGTTACCCATTCCCAGGCTTAGGCTGTCAGATCAGAATTAAAGAGTTGATTAGCTCCAGACTGGGTTTTAACTTTAAGTTACCTACATCGTTCATTAGAACATATAACTTGAACACAGTTTGTTGGTAGATTTTGACATTTTAGCAATCCTTTTGACATTTCTGACAGAATTAGTCCTTTCAACAAAACAGGCTTTTAAACAAGCAATTTTGCACTTTCTGCAGGGAAAAGCACATTTAAACGGAGTCCTTTACATCCGATATTCCTCTGCAGCACACACATTTTATTCAGCCCCAGTTCTTTCCTTAATTGCTGGGATTTGTTTTGCAGTCTAGATATATGTATCCAGCCTTTTCTTTGGAGTTTCTGCCTGCACAGTTGAAATTGTTACATGTTGCCATTTTAGCTGCATTTTTCCTATGGAACTGAAAACAATGTTGCTGGGCTGGTTTTTTCATGAAATACATTTCTTAGCTGCTGTCAGTCAGTGAGGCCCGGCTCCTCTGAGCCACTGGAAGATCTGTAACCATTTTAATGTCAATGGTTCACTGGAAAATAAAATGGATCTATTTGTATTTGTATTTTATTGAATTTATATAGCCCTTTACTCCAAAGTGCTTTACATGAGAACAAATAAACCTACAGCAAGCATAAGATGACAATTGAACCACAACCTGAAAACAGTATAAAGAACAACTTACAAAATTACAGCAGTGAGGAGGGTGTGGGAGGGGAGAGGTGTGCAAGGGAGTAGTAGGTGTTAGAGGAGGAAGAACAGGGGAAAGAGGGAATGCAGGAATGTGAGGGAAGAAGAGAGGAAAAGGTGAGACTATAATCGAGCAAGGGTAAGGGAGGAAGCAGGTAGGAGAGATGGGGAGGGTAAGGAAGAGGAGGAGTAAGAGGTGAGGGTAAAGGGGAAGAGAGGAGGAAAAGAATTTGGGGTGTTAGGGAGGTAAGTGGAAGAGGTAAGATTTTAGAGAAGAGCGACAGGAAGGGTAGGAGGGAGAATAGCGGATGTGAAGGGGGAGGCGGTCCCAGTGGAAGGGAGCAAGGAGTTGGAAGGAGCGGAAGCGGGAGGGGGCGCAGGGTGAAGGAGGAGGAGAGAGTAGGAAAAGATTAGCAGAGCGGAGAGGACGAGAAGGGGTGTAGAAGGAAAGAAGAGAGGAGAGGTAGGGGGAGCAAGACCATAGAGGGACTTGAAAACAAGACAAAGGAACTTGAACTTGAGCTGGGAGTGGAAAGAGAGCCAACCTAGAGAGGTGAGGGAGGAGGAGATGGAGTCAAGAGGTGAGAGAAGGCATAGGGAGTGGATGGCAGAGTGGTAGATGGATTTAAGAGAGATGAGAGGAGGGGAGTCTGAAGAGAAGGGAGGAACAGTAGAAGAGTCTGGCGAAGAGGAGGGAGGTAATTAAAAGTTTAGTCACGTGAAAGGTAACGAGGGGTCGAATTTTACAAATGTTATAGATGTGGAAGTGACAGGATTTAGCAGTGAGAGAAATGTGGTGAGATAGAGAGAGATGAGGCTCGATATGGCGACCGAGGTTACGGGCATAGGGAGAGAAGGAGAGCTGGGATGGGGGAAAGAGAATGAAGAGAGAGGGGAGAGAGGAGGAACAGTGTTAGCAGGGAAGAAAAGGAGTTCATTTTTATCAGCATTAAGAGTAAGGAAGTGAGAGAACATCCAGGATGTAATAGCAGAAAGGCAAGAAGAGAGTTTATCATGAATGTCAGGAGAGAAGGAGGAGAAGGAGAGGAAGGGCTGGGTGTATTCAGCATAGAAATGGTGCGAAATGCTAAAAGAGTAGATAATAGGAGCTATAAATGAGGTGTAGAGAGAGAAAAGAAAGGGGCTGAGGACAGAACCTCGGGGAACTCTGCAGTTTGAGAGGAAAAGAACGGGAGGAGGAGCCACCCCAGGAGACAGAAAAGGTGTGGTTAGAGAGATAAGAGGAGAGCCCGTTAAGAACATTGTCCTTGAAGCCAAATGATGAGAGGGAATTGAGGAGAAGAGGATGGTCCACAGTATCAAAAGCAGCAGAAAGGTCAAAGAGAATAAGGATGGAGGAGTGCTTAGAGTAGCGTGCAGAGAAGAGAGAGTTGTAGAACAGAGGTGAGGAGAGTTTCAGTGGAGTGCAGTGGGCGGAAGCCGGATTGGGTGGAGGGAAGGAGTGAGTGGTTAGAGATGAAGGAGGTGAGTTGAGAATAGACAATGCGCTCAAGAAGTTTAGAAAGGAAGGGTAGTAGAGAGATGGGGCGATAGTTGGAGGTAAAATGGGGGTTAGCAGAAGGTTTTTTGAGAATAGGGATGATAGTAGCGTGTTTAAAAGGAGAAGGAAAAGTGGAAGTTGAGAGGCAGATGTTGAAGAAAGAGGTGAGGTAGGGAATGAGGAAGGGGTAGATTTTAGGGAGGCAGTAGGATGAGTGTTGGAGAGGAGTAGAGTGACATCAGAATGTGTGACCGGAGCGAAAGAGGACATAGCGAAGGTTGTGGTGGAAGGAGGAGGAGAGGGAGGAGAGTAGGAGGGGAGGAGATGATAGTTTGACAGAGATTGAGGACTTGAAAAGGAGGAGGCAAGATCAGTAGCAGTCAGAGAAGAGGTAGTGGAGGGATCAGGAGTAGATGGAGAGCGAAGTAGGGCTAAAGTTTGAAAGATGCGGCGAGGGTGATAGGAATGTGACTGGAGAAGGTCAGACTAGTAGGTGTGTTTTGCAGATTTGAGGCATGAGTCGTAGAAGGTATGATGGGAGAAGTAAGCAGATTGACTAGAGGGGGATGGGTGTTTGAGCAACTGACGTTCAAGGCACCTGAGGAGGCGGCGCATAGAAGAGAGATGAGAAGAAAGCCAGGGTTGAACAGGTTTGTGAGAGGGGCGAAATGGTGAGAGTGGGTAGAGAAGATCAAGAGTAGTAGAGAGGGAGGAAGATAAGATGGAGGAGGCATCAGAGGCGGAGGTAGAGGAGAAGTGGGAGAGGGGGGAGGGAAGAGGAGAGGGATGCTAGAAATAGGGAGGGTTTAAAGCAGTGTAGGTCACGCCGGAGAAAAGAGGTAGAGGATTGAGGGGGAGGAGGAAAGGGGGAGGGAGGGGAGAGGGAAAATGAAAGTAGGGAGTGATCAGATAGGTAAGTGGGAAGGGAGGAGATGGGGAGGCAGAGAAGAAGGAAGTAAAGATGAGATCAATAGTCGAGCCAGATTGGTGGGTAGGAGGGGAGGGGAGGGGAGAGAGGAGGTAGGAGTCAAGGATGGAGAAGAGAGGAGAGGAGGGAGGGTTAGAAGAGAGGTGGAGGTTAAAGTCGCCAAGAACAAGTAGTGGAGTGGGACTGATGGAAATAAGGTTGAGGAGATGGTCAATGTCCTCGTAAAAGGAGCAGACTGGACCAGGGGGGCGTTAGATGATGAGGAAAGAGATAGCATGAGGAGAATTAAAGATTTTGAACATGAATTCAATGGAAGGGAAAGAGGGTAGATAAGTAGGGGATGGAGAAGAGGTGAAGTGTCAGCGAAAGAGGAGGCCAAGACCACCCCCACGGCCAGTAGTGCAGGGAACAGGTTCAAAGAAGGAAGAGGAGGAGGTTTTGTGAGGCAGGATCCAGGTTTCAGTAATGCAGAGAAATTGAAAGTTAAGGCATAGGAAAAGGTCAAGGACAGCAGAGGTTTTGTTACAGATCGATCTGGTGTTCCAAAGGGCGACATCAAAGGCATTAGAGATGTTAGTGAGAGGAGGATAGATGTGGTTGCAGCGATGAGATGAGGAATTGGGGAGAGAGATAGAGAGGGTGTGGGAGGAGAGGGGAAGGTAGATATAGGAGATGGCCATTAGAAGAATGTAGAGTATTGTGAGGGGGAGAGAGGGGGGAGTATCGGTATTGAGAGAGAGAAGGAAGCATAACAGGGAGAGTGAATAGAATGAGTCAGGGATGAGGGGCAGTTAGAGGGAGAATTTATGAGAAGTAGAGCAGTGGATGGGGGAGGAGAAAGGGGAAGGGAGAGGGAATAGGAAGGGGACAGACACTGAAAGTAGTGGTACTATTGAGTGGAAGGGATGAATCTCTGGTGAGGAGGGAGGGGGTGGGGGCTTAGCCAGTAGTAGTAGTAGGTGAGATCACAGCCCAAAGTTAATGAGGGGGGAGATCACTGAGGCCTGCAGCAGAAGGAATAGGTGGTGAGAAGGAGCGGAAGGAATAGAGGCGGAAGCACAGTGGCCAGGGACAGGAAGGGAAACAATGACTGTGGAGGAGAACTCTAAAGCACAAAGTGGAGAGAGCCGGCCAGAGAGGAGCTGGAGCCGCGGTTGAGGAAGCGGAGGCACAGCAGTAGGAGCCGTGGAGTACAAGTAGAGGCGTCTCGGTCCGATGTAGGGGAAACAGGCCGCTGGGGGTGATATCAGTGAGAGATGAGGGGTACAGGAGGAACAGGCACGGAAGTCATGTTAGGCAGTGGCAAGGGGGAATAGAAGCCTGTGGTGGGTGGAGGAGAAGTCAGAGTCATAGGAGGAGAATGCTGCTGACCGCAGATGATGGAGTCAGCCAACAGAAAACCTACAGGTTGGAGGAGAATGCTACAGTCCTCAGTAGATGGAGTCAGCAGGGGCACAGTGGGCAGCAGACAGAGCAGGCGCCAGGAGGCGAGCCAATGAGCCCACAGTAGATGAGGTAGGTCCAAGGAAGGCAGGAGTAGCAGGGGCAGAGGAAGCCACAGATGACAGAGCAGGCAGCGGGAGGCGAGCGGGTGAGGCCGTGGTAGAGGACACAGTTATGTGGAGGCAGGTAGGAGATGATGCACGTCACGGCAGATGAGGCAGGTCCAAGGAAGGCAGGAGTAGCAGGTGCAGATGAAGCCACAGATGATGGAGCAGGCAGCGGGTGAACGGGTGAGCCCGTGGTAGAGGAAGCAGTCCTGAGGAGGCAAGGAGATGAGCCCATAGGCAGCCTGGGGAAAGTGGGTGAGACCACAGCAGATGAAGCAGGTCAGAGCAAGATCACAGCACAGCAAGCCAAAGATGAGGGAGCAGGCACGGGAGGCAAGCAGGTGAGCCCGCAATGGTCGAAGCAGGCCTGAGGATGGCGGGGGCCACAGGGGCACAGAGGATCACAACTGAAGAGAGGGCAGTGGGAGGCAGGCAGGTGAGCCCGCAGGCAATAGGAGGCAGCGGGTGAGGCACAGTGGATGAAGCAGGTCTGCAGACAGCTGCTGCAAGGATGCCGAAACTGCGGCCCACCATACGTGGAGTCAAAGGAGAGTAAAGCAGCTGGCCTCAGAGGAGACAAGCAAGGCGGAGAGGACCACAATGAAGGAGAAGTAGGTGAGCATGAGAGCCAGCACTTTGCAGGAGGCAATTAGATTAGCCCTGAGAAGATGAAGCAGGCCGGCTGTCGGCGGGAGCACGGGCACCGAGGTGGAAGAGCTCCAGCCTGTCTCAGGTGGAACCTTTCGATGGGACCTGAAGCAGTTGGGCTCGGAGGTCTAGGCCCATAAAAGGTGGATCGGTTCAGTGGGTGATGGAGCAACTGGGCTCGGAGGTCTCAGCCCGTGAAAGGAGGGGCCGTTCGGCAGTTACTGGAGTAACTGGTGGGAGGAAGCAGATGAGCCCTCAGAAGATGAGGCAGGCCCGCGTTCGGCGGGAGAATGGGCGCCGGGTTGGAGGTGCTGCACTCCGTTACAGGGGGAGCCGTTCAGCAGGTGTTGGAGCAGCTGGGCTCGGAGGTCTGGGGAGCACGGGCACTGAGGTGGAGGCGCTGCAGGCCTTCAGAGGTGAAGCAGGTTGGCGGTTGCTGGAGCAGCTAGGCTCTGAGGTATCGGCCCGTAACCAGTGGAGCCGTTCAGCTCGGAGGTCTCGGGGGCACAGGCGCCAAGGTGGAGGAGCTGCAGCCAGTCAGAGGTGGAGCAGTTTGGTGGGAGAAGGAGCAGCTGGGCATAGAGGTATCGACCCGTCAACGGGGGAGCTGAGCAGCATGTACAGGAGTACAGGAGACTCTGAGGAGAGGTACAGTGCGTAGAGTTCCGCAAGTCAGAGCAGGTCCCAGAAGGTGAGCGGGTGAGCCAAAGGGGCAATGGCAATAAGAGTCACCTGGGGCAGACCCGGATTGACGGAATCAAGGATTAACAGCTGTCGGAGAGTATGAGGTCACCATTTTGAGAAATTCTCGAGTTGGGTGATGAGGTTGAAGGAGGCAGAAAGTGCTTGAATGGGAGATGAATCCACGAAAACAGGAATACAAATGAGGTACAATGTGTTAATTAGGTGAGGAGAGCAGAATTGAAGTTGAAATTGTTGATTATACTGCTCTCAGGCCGTAAGATTCAGCCTGATGAAGGGAGACGTTGGATCAGGCTTCCAATGCTTGAACGCCCCCACAGCACAGCATCTAGCGCCAACACAGCACTTGGAAGGTTGCACTGCTGCATTTTAAAAGGCATTTTTGGTTTTTAGCCCAATTTTGCTGCCTTGCTCCATGTTTGAATTTGACAAACCCCACTGGCATGCTCCTGCAGTGAGAATACTGCTTTTACCCCCACTTTGACTGTGTGTGGCAGGGGTGTGCAGCCTTTTGTGATTGTGACCCACACGCAGTTTTGCAGATTTTTGCGCACACAGGGTTCAGCGCATCAATTTTTGGCTGTTTCCTTCCCCATTTGTAAATTGATGCAGTGGGGCATATCGGAATGGGTCAAAATATCCCACACAAGGTACAAGGAAAATGGGTGGAGGAAGTAGACCTGATCTATAAGGACAAGTATCTTAAGATTAAAAAGATGGCAGAGGCAGAAGAAACAAACCATATTGCCTGAGAATACCAGACAGAAGGCCACAAAAGGTGGGAGCAGCTCATTACCTGTCAGCGCACTCTCTCATATGTGAATTATACAGGACACCTGTTACCTTGGTGCAGGATGCAGCCCCAGCTGCACATAGAGGGCTCAGTGTTCTACATCGAGCAGTGGTTGGAGGGGCTTATAGGGAGCAGGGCAGAGGGATGGATGGGACTCGCTGAAGAAGTAACAGTGATGATAAATGATAAATGTCACACTATTTGGAATTATTACATCCTGACCCTCACCTGGATAGATGATAGACAGCAGCCATTACACATCAAGGTACTCACACAATATTCTTTCTGTTTCACAACCACAGGACCAAAAGGTCGTTAAAATCCGGGACCAATTTTACCTACCAGCGTACACTTGAGCAGCCGACAATCCAGGTCTTTATGGACTATTTCTGGGCCTGGGGGTCCCAAGTATATGCCCAATTAGCACCAAACTGGAGTGGCTGGTACTCCTTGGTAACCCTACATTCACCAGCCGTAGTAGTACCACATTCCGACAAGTTGCCACTGAGTGATCATTCTGGCCTACCAAAAGGGGTCTTCGCCCATGTTAAGAGAAATAGGGACACAGCAAATCTGAATCCACACACTTCTGCAAATATTGTAGAGGAAAGGCAACCATGTGCCAGACTGATTAATTTGCAGCACACTTCACAGTAAAGTTCCCCTGATGAAGAGTGTATATACTCGAATCACATTGGGCTTTTCATTAAACCAGAACCTTTGAAGAGAACAGAACTCTCTGAAATTCTTTTTCCTGAAGAATACTCATTTGAATACCTCATTTAAACAACTTCACACATTTTCTTAACATCATATGCTTGAAAAGTAATATAGTTATGTTCTGGCCGTTATTAGGCCTACATTTTTGGGATCTTATTTCTTGATATTGCATACATGAACGGTCCATGTGCCAGGACGAGGTTTCTCCCCAGCACCATAAGTTTCATGTCTAATTAGTTTATATCAGACAACTAACTAGATTAAATTCCTCAAGTAAATATCATTACATATGATATGTTATGATATGATATGATATATATATCGCGCCCATACACAAGTGTTTCAGGACACAATGAGGCAAGGGAGGGGTACAAGGGAGGACAAAACAATGATCTTACTAAGCCCAGTGACATTGAGAATGCACAAGTGCAGGTGGAGAGTGCAAGGGACAGTGGAGGCGTGGAAAGTGCTGAACATGTGATCAAAACAACAATGGGTAGTGCAGCCAGCAGGTGGCAAGTGTAAGAATAATGTGCAGATAGAGGGTGTCTAATAAGTGCAGGTAAGGGGGTGTAGGGATGCAGATACAGATCCAAGTGCAGGGGTTGCCAGGAGGCATTACGCATATGCAGCTGGTTGGGCAGGGATCTGGACCTGAAATCAGATGGTACCAAGTTGCCCAGTGCACGAATTGGCAGAGATCAGCAGGGGAGAGGAAGAGAGAAGGCAGAAGCGAAGAGGAAGATATTGAGGTGCTTCCGGAACCGAAGATTGTTCTCCTCAAGTTTCAGAGTAGCAGGGAGGCTGTTCCAGAGGTAGGCCCCAGCCGAATAAAGATATTTATCCCCAACACTTTGCTTGGAGAGCGACTGACCCTGAGGGAGTAGGAGGTGGAGGAGTGAAGAAATTGAGTAGGAAGGTATTACCGAAGGGAGAGTTGAAGGTATTGATGACCCAGGCCCCAGAAGGCCTTGTGAACACAGCAATGTGTCTTGAACTTAATCTGGGAGCCAGTGAAGAGATGTCAGGGTGGAGAGATACGATCAATGGGCTTGAGTCCAAGGACAAGTCTTGTGGCCCTGTTCTGGATGAGTTGCACAGGGCGGAGAGTAGTAGCAGGCAGATTTATAAAGAGGCTGTTGCAGTAGTCCAGCCTGGGAAGAACCAGAGCTCTAGAGACAGTGAGCTTCTGGGAGAAGGAGAGGAAAGGAAGAATACCTCTGAAGAGGTGCAGTTGGTAGTTTGACTTTTTGTAGACATAAGTGATGTGTGGAGAAAAGGAAAGCATGGAGTTGAAGATGACCCCAAGGTTCTTAGCCTCACAGGTGGGAGCAGGGAAATGGCCAGGGGAGGCCAGCCAGAGTGTGAGAGTAAATGAAAGTGCAGGAGTTCTGATGAGGAGTATCTCTGTCGTACTGGCATTAAGGCTGAGGTCATTGGCGGCACACCACTCCTGGATTTCAGAGATGAGAGAGAGATAAGAGGTGGCAGTGTCGTTCGCATAACACTGAAAGTTGGAGCAGAGAGCAGCAAAGCGGTGGGTGAGGGTGCCAGGTATTGGTTGAAAAGCCAGGGAGAGAGGGTAGACCCCTGGGGAACACTATGGGAGTGTGTTGTCAACCATCTCTGTTTTTATTTGAAGATGTGTGACCATTTTGTTAGAACATGATAAAAGGCTTGTCATTGTTCTTATAAATGCATAGACAGTATAGCAATTTTATTCACAATTAAAGTAAAATGACATTTAGTCTAAATGTGATCCATTTATGGTGTCAAAAACAATCTTTAATTTCATTTTTAAATGAAGGTTGTACATTGTATGTAGATTTCAAGGAAGAGCATTATTCTCAAAGTAGAGGGCAGGTGTACAACAGCAGTCTTTTGGTTGCTTACAATTCTTTCAATTTAGTTATTACCAGCATCGGCTCAAAACCTTGTATGCTGCTAGCAGCACAAATATTAACTAAATATTAAATTATTCATTTGACAATTATCAATTTAATTGGAGTGCATCTGTCCCACGGTACTTGAATGAGGGTATTTTCTAGTAGATGGTGGTGTTGTCATTTACTTTATGCAGTGCCTCTGACATGAAACTGACAAACACTGCATATTTTCATTTAAATGTAAAGCCATTACTCCAGGACTTGAATTATCTTCAATTGTCTCTCTTATTCCCCTGCATGCAATAGAGTGGAATCTGAATGGACTTGACAACTTGGTGGAAAAGAGTAATAGATGTGTGTTAGCCCTGATAGGTATATGAAAGTATGTGATTGTTCCGAAGGCCACAGCAAAGCACCAGCTTGTATTGCAAGTAATCTAAAAAGTCAAACTATAAAAAGTATCCTCAATAGACCCATAAAATTTAGATCAGCTTTCAATGTTTCCATGGAAAATTCTTCCTCTCTAATTATTGGACAAAACATTGTTGTCTTTAACTCTTTCCCTCTTGTCTTTTGATAGAATAAAACCTCCAATATGAGAAAGTTTCCTTTCTAGGCTCAGCTGGCCATTTATATTTTCTGTGTTATTTGTACATGCTGGAACACAGCTGGGTTTTTTCTGTCCTTTGTTCTGTGACACCTACATTACCTGTAATTATTCTCCAATCCATACCTTTGTTATCCCCTACAATGTACTCCTGCAACTAGAACTACTAATGCTTATTTTCCACACTCATATTCTACAAGCTATAGTGCCAAGCAACTCTCTTCTTTCAGACTCAAAATTAATCTTTTATTGCCCCTACCTTTTCTTCAAAATGTGTTTGAAGTGACCTGCATTTTGCATGCTACTTCTTTATGACTTTCATTATTTGCCCTCCAGATACTCTCTTCTACATGTTGCTATGAATAGTGTGGTAACTCTCCTCCCTATGTTGCCCTCAGCCTTTTAAGATAGTCTTTTTTAGGCCCCTCTTTGCTTCATCTCTACCATCATCTTTCTTATTCATTCATTTATTATTCCACTATCTACCTACTAAAATGTGTACCTCAGACTTTTTAAGAAAGGAAAACTGAAAAATTATCTCTTCAAAGCAACCTCTTGAGGCATATTCCAAACACTTGTGTACACTCCAATTCAAAGCACCATGTCACAGATATTCTCAATTAATTAATGGCCCCTTTAATTTGCAAACCTACAAATCAGCCAAATTCTGCAGTGCAGTATTCCTAGCCATAAGGGTGGTAGTAGATGATATCTGTTCTTTGGCTCTCCTTCTCACATAAAATTTACATCTACACTAATGGAACTATTATGGAGCATGGATATCATACACTTCTCATTCTCTTTGATTTCGGTTCAATCCTACCAACTTTCTCCAACTCACGTCCTATTCTAGCAAAGGTGCCAACAACCTCCTGACCACCTAGGCGCATTTCCTAAACCATGAACATCATGTTGCTTTAAGGCACTCCCACTCGGCCTTCTCCATGTGCACCAAAGCCTTCAGCATCCATTCCCTCACCCCCAGCACTTCACCACTCTTCTGCCTAAGAACCGCATCAAATTCAGAGGTTTCTTTAAAACTGGTCGCCTTATTGTCAGATACAACATTAAGCATGAAACTAACATTTACATGCTTTTGGAAGACCTGGTATTGTCTTGCTTGGCATAACCTCAACTTGGTTCATAGACATCTATAGGACCTTGGTGTAACACATCTACTTAATGGCTATAAAATTGACATCAACAACCAATGAAGTCATGTGGACGGGTTTCCCTCATCTCACCACCATGTTATCAACCTCCAGGATGTATTTCTTTTTATTTTGAAAGTTTCTATGGACATTGAAGTGATTCCACTATTTTTGTTACAGAATGGGTGGAATCCATAGCCAACCTTCGTATCATATAAAATAAGGGCAATATACCTGGAGATTTCATCCAATGACCTAATTTCATCCAATGATATGTGCTCCCACTATAATGTTGCTAATCATTGTCCATAAAGGTCTAGTCTTCTGCACCTACTTGCATGTGGGTCGCAGGTACCTAAACGTATGCCCCCCATCTCGAGCTTTAGGCCAGTTACCTTGACATACATTGAAATAACTGTTTCCAAATTGAACAAAAATAGTTTCCAAAATGAAGCCCTCATGCAGTCTTCCCTTTCCCAGCTCCAATTTAAAGCCAACATTGGCACCCTTGGTTTTCTGTCAGGACAGCTCCTTTGAGCTGCTTCTTCATCATTTGAAGAAAACTATGACATATTCACTTGTCAAACAAGGCTGTGATGACCCAGGCATCGTGGCCAACTACAGTGCTTTTACTACTGCTCCTTTGCATGACTCGATCCTAGAGAAAATGGTAACACAGCAACTGGAACTCCATGAATCACTCAACTACTCTAGGATCAGCAGTCTGCATTTTGTCTGACCAGATAGGGGAAATCAGCACTCATGTTTGTGGGAGTTGCCATTTTTAAAGTCTAGACTTCAATATCCCAAGCATCCTGATCTTCCTCTATGTGACACTATAACACTGACTGCAGTAATTTCAACAATCATAGCAGAAGGGTGCTATATGAGACCATTATACATTACAATATATCATATTACTCTGCGTAAATGGCTGCCATTCTCCTTTGGCATGAATGACTGTGCTCTCAAGTAGATCTTCTACTTCTCCTTCTTCAGTTCAGAACAGTTTAAGTGCTTCAATATTTCTTTTCGAATAACACAAGGTGCAATCTCATGTTTGACCTAATCGCTTCACAAAGGGTAGTGACAAATGATAAAACTGTATTTGTTTGTGATTTATAGGTCTCTTCCACATTCATTTTGCAATAGGAAGGGGTTAAATATGCTTCCCGAAGAGGCAGAAAACACTTTAGGCCATATGACTCTGCTATCTTTATTAGACAAAATCATATCACTGCTTTACAGGAAAGTTCTACTGCTAAGGATTCACAAGGATATTCGAACTTGTGACTCTAAAGACAAGGGTCATGGGTATGTTCTACTCACGTTGTGACCTTTAAATCTTGGGCTGCATTCCGAAAATGTATCTGATTCAAGTTATAAGGAATATGGCTTTTTGCCAAGGGCCTCTCAAAGGTCTTTATCACGGGCATATCTCCAGGTAGATGGCTATTTCAGGCCTGCAAAACTTGCCCAAAATTAATCACGATCACCTTCAATAATTCACTATTTTTGTGACTGTGTGGCAATGAATATAGAGTAGGAATCCCACAAATACAATATTTCTTCCAGCATAATAGTGGTGAGTAGGATAGGTTCATAGTGCATATTAAAGTCACCTAGCATTGAAATGTGTGCTGGAAAGGCAAAGAGGCTGTCATTTTCCTCTATAATATCTTCAACATTTTCGAAAAGTCAACAGGTTGATGGACTTGGATAGGTATGTAGGCAACAACTAAGATGAGGACTATTCTTCTCAAGATCTGTATCTACAAGTGAAGTATCCCTCAAGGATCAGCATGCTCACCAGGCTATTCAATGCCTACTTTAAACCTATGTCTGACATCAGCAATCCTTTCTCTGCATCCTTTCAGACATATACTAAGACACCAATTTGCTTTCAGACTAGAAGCATTGACTCTGCATGCCTTTCACACATCTATCCAAAATTCGATGATAGATAACAATGTATGTGTTTATGCCCACAGGACAGAGAAAATCTACATTGGCTTCTTGGAACCTGCCTTCTTCAAATTCTTGTGGCCTCCCCCTAAGGGCCAATTCAATCTTGGTGTCTTTCATCGGAAATGTAGCAATTCTCTTCGAATGAGCCCTCTATTTCACCCTCAAATTAAAACAAGCCTTGGCAAAGCCAATCATTTTTGCTTTTGAAGTTGTACATTACATTATATATTTAGCATGGGGGATGGAATTACAAATGATATCACAATGGGGGAGGTTTGACAGTACAAGGGGATATGAATGATAGCTAATGGGGGAATGTATGGCAGTGCAAGGGGGAAGAATGACACCCTGCTTGACCACACCCAACTCTACAACACTCCACCCCACTCTCCAACACACCACACCACCCAATTGAACCCCAGAAGACCCCACCCCTCAACCACACGCTAACCACTCCATGTCACCCATTGCCAACACCGCCCTAAACCACCCCATCACTCCACTCAATCCCACAATATCCCATTCCATGCTAAACCCCTCTACCCCACTTCAACTCACACCAGACTATGCCATCCAAACGTTCCAACCTATACCATTGCACCCCACACCATTCCATACAATTCCATTCCACTTTATTCCACTCTACTCTGTTCCACTTTATACCATTCCACTCTATTCCAACCCAATGCTGCATCACTCTTCCTCAACTCACCCTAGACAACTTCAAACAACACTACTTAACCCCACTCTAACCCTTATACACTGCTCCAACCCATTCCAAACCACATAACAACACACTCCACACCCCACACCACTCCATACACACTACTCAACACCACCCCACACAGATCCACAGCATACCTCACCACTACACTCACTAGTACCCCATCCCCCACACAGCAGTAAACCACTCCACAGTTTCATTACCCACCGACCCCACACCAAACTGTATCAGTCCACTCCATTCCATATCACACCACTCCATCACACAACACCACACACAGTTCCACACCACTTCAACCCACACCACCTCAACCTGTCCATGCCTCTTCCTCATCAGGCCTCACCATATTGTACCACTACACAACACTCTACTCGCCTCCACCCCACAACACTCCACTGGACAACAGTCCAGGCCCTTACACACTGCTCAACCCACATCAGTCAACACCAATCCACCCCACCCACACCTCTCAGTTTACATTCCTCCACATCATATCACTCACTCAGCCCACTCCACCCCCCATAGCCCCACATCACTCCACACTACTACACTGACTCACACTACCCCACACCACACTACACCATTCCACTGCACTCCACACTGTCTCCACACAACTCCAACCACATCATCCAAAACTACACCACACCACCACACACTCCATCAACCAATACCACTCTACACTACCCTATACCACTTTAAATCAGTTAACCACTCCATGCTCAACAGCGTCCATCCCCACACAACATCATGCCACCCCACACTACTCTGCACATATTCATCCCACCCAATTCCAGATGAATCCACACCACACTATTTTATCCCACACCATCTACTCAATCACATACCACTTTATACCAGTAGAGCTGACACCACTCAAACCCACTCCACCACACCCCACTCTACACCACTCCACCCAACTCCTCCACACCACTCGATTCAAACTTCATTCCCCATGTCACCAAACCCTACACATGCCCTCATGACACTACCCCATCCCCGGCTAATAGCATCATCCTTTACCAACACTATCCTACTCGACCACATCACTCCACTCAACCCCACAACTCTCAATTCCACTCTACATCCCCTACCCTAACCCCACTTCACCAACAATACTCCAAACTATTCCACTTCACCCCAACCATGTCCAATCCATATTATAAGACACCAGTCTACATCACCCCATCCAACCCCACATCACTCTACCCCAACCTACACAATGTAACAACATTCCACTAAGCCCCATTCCACTCCAGTCTACACCACTCTACCCCACAGCACTCAATACACAACACTCCACTTCACTCCTCACTGGGCAGCAAGCATGTATGCTACTGCGTGGATAGTCTGGCCTACTTTGAATGTAGGTAGACTAGCCATATAATAGCACTTACCATGTTTGCTTTACCATTGATGCAGCATTAAGGGCAAAGCAAACACATATGTTAGTACGTGGATAGACGTGCCTCCATTCGGTATAAGCCAGCCTAGCCATGTAATAACACTTATGATCAGTGCTTTTCCTTTGTTGCACAGTGCTGTCAGTTAGCATTTACTGTGTAGAGGAGGAGGAGGGACATCCGGTCCTATATGGAGGCATGTGTGGAGGATGCAAGCAGGTAAGTGCTTTCTTTTTTATTGTTTGTAATGTGTCTGTATCTATGGCATACATACAGACACATTGCATTGAGAGAAACACTTACCTGCTTGAACCCTCACCATCAGCTGCCAAGGAGGACCAGATGGGCCTCCCCTCCACAATGTGGACACACTGACTGACAGGAGAGGATTTCTCTCATATATTAGTGGAAGTGCCATTTGTGGTCTTTGTGCATTTTGGTGGTGTGTAGCACAACCAATGCAATGTGTCTGTATGTATGCCATAGATACAGACACATTACAGACAATAAAAAAGAAAGCACTTACCTGCTTGCATCCTCCCCACATGCCTCCATATAGGACCGGATGTCCCTCCTCCTCCTCTACACAGTATATGCTAACTGACAGCACTTTGCAAGCATACAGCCCTTGCTCAACATTCCATGTAAAGTGGAAGTGATGAGATTTGCGGTACTTCCTGAGCTGGATTACTGCAACATTGAAAACAAAGGCCATTTTAAATACCTTACCCACTTAATGGAACAATTCATAAAAATAGCTGTTAGGATGCTCTTAGGGCTGAGGCTCACAGTTGATGATTGCATTGTAAGAGACTCCTCAAGGGGGCCTTTTCCAAGACACTTTGAAGTTTGAGGAAAAGAAAGTCTTTAAGAAGAACTTTGAATCATGGGTGACATGGCCTGCTGTTCCAGGCACAGCACATTTACCCGCTTTGCTGTTTTCGAAGTTTTTTAATAACAAACCTCATTTTTTCTGTACTATTATCATGTTACCCGTGATGCACTTCTCACCTCTTTCACTGATCCAGAATGTACCAAGGATGTGAATGATGAGACCACCATCCTACCTTGATCCCTACCCTCTCCACTCCCCTCTCCACGTGTGATGCTATAACGAGACTGCAGTCACACTTGAGGACTTACAAGCCACCAATAAATTAAGAATAAAATAGACATTTCTTGTTAGATCATATACTACACAATATTTGACTCTTTAAATTCTCATTAAATCCTCTTAGGAAGTATTCTAACCATATAGGATGTCTTGTGCAATGCAATACCGAATATAAATTAAACATGGGAGCTTGGAAGCTGATACAGGCACAGGTGCCATGAGGACGTGTGCATCAGTTCCGCCCACTACCATGAACGATTGAGACAACAAGATGGTATTGTGGTGCTGTAAATTCCTGTACTCAGTAACCTTGTTAGCTTGATCATCAATACAATAGGAGAGGATTGTAGAGTGTAAACCGGGAATGATGATTATTTGGATGAAGCACAAAGCAAAGCATTGTGCTAAATATGATGGATCAGTCAATTGCAGAACTGTTACAAGTTCTTGACCGCTCTCTCCATGCTCACTATCAAAGTTCTCCATTAAAACCCAATCCTCCCTCAAGCGAGAATCAGAAGAAACCCAATCGCGATGACCTTATATTGTGTAATGCCTCAACCACTACTGCTTCTTTAGAATTTCTAGAGAATGAGTGAGCATTGGGGCCCAAGTGCTGAAGTTCTAACTCAAAAATGTTGACACAAAAAAAGTGAGCAACAAGCTAGAGTTCTAAATGAAATTATGTACCTTTGGTAAAGATGAGTAGCACTTGCTCCAGCTGGTAAGGGTTCTTCGTTTGGTGCATATCACATGAATATAAAAAAGTCAAACATGACTTCAACTGAGATGATTGGATGGCATGGACTACCCCATAGGAAGAAATATGTGATTTTCTTGAATGTCAATGTTGATGGTGCGAGAATAAGGGATGGGGGTAATCGTTCTAATATCCATGTGTCTCCATTCCCATCAAAAATTGAAGCTCTGCAACAATCCCTGAAAAAGTCATTCAAAAATGGGTTAGCTGTTGTATGTTAGGAGAGAAGAAGCTGAAGAGAGAAATCTGCCCCCAGCTCTCTGCCTGGAGAAGCGTTTGATCAGCAGCATGTTGGAGCCAGAAGATCAAAGGAATCTGTGAGGAGAATATCTAGTGAGAGAGAGTTGCAGGTAGCACTGACCCAGGCCCCGGACAGCATTGTGGATGATGCAGAGGGTCTTGAATTTGATCCTTGCAACAATCAGGAGCCAGTGTGGAGATTTTACAGCTGGAGAGATACAGTCCTAGGGCTTGAGGCCAAGGATAAATCGTGCAGCTCTGTTCTGGATTAGTTGAAGAGGACGGAGCAAAGAAAGAGGCAGGTTGAGGTTATGCTGCAACTTGGAGATTTTACATCATCATCATTTGAGTTGGTGACTTTTCCGGAGGCAGAAAACAGGGACAACTTTGAGGACTCCAACATTTTATTTAACGCATTTGTGAAAGTAAATATTTTCTAAAGTTTCACTGATGAATTTCTGCCCTTCATTTGCAGGATTGATATTCATTTCTCAAAATAAAAATGATCATACATTCACTTCTTGTTAGGCAGGATGTTATACTCAGTGTGAAAATATTAAAATGGTCCAAGGGACTTGACTATTAGAGTGGCAATGTTGGTGAATACATTAATTGCCCTCAACGTGAAGGAACTACAAGCTCCAAAAATCTCTTTACAGAAAGCAGCCCCCTGCATATAGAAGTCCCTGTTTAGTAACTGTGGTTCAGTAAGCAGTGTCCCTGAGGGACAAGTACGCTATAAGTTGCAGACCATATACATGAGTATAACCACATATCCCTAACAGGTATAGTAGCATTTAACATTAGTTAGGGGACCATTAGGGGCACTAATAATTATAGTAAATGAAGGTGAGCTTTTACCCTAGTTGAATAGACGACACATATGTTGGCCTTGAGACAAACTCAGCCATCCCTGAAGCTTAACGATCCTCATAAATTAGCAGAAGGTATCAGTCAGGCACTAACAAAGAAGCACACACACACAAACACACACACACACGCATTAAGCTACAACCTCTAACATGCAAGACTGAATGCTGTGCAGTGATTGGTTATGGCAGGTAGGCAAACACACTCCCAAGACCGAATTTTAGTAGTGAGGTCATGCACACACACTGTACACGGATTGTTCGAGACACAACATCTTAGCCGAGTTCCCAAGCCTGTGTTCAAAGGATATATAGCAAATTATGTTCTTAACCAGAAAATCGTAACATATCACAGCAAAGGTCACAATTGATAGGGACGAAACAATGAGCAGTGTAAAGCACTCATGGTAAGGCTGAATGACCAAGAACAACACTGCCCTCTGTAGGAAAATCTCACTGTGAGAGATTCAATCACAAAGACAGGAAACATACAAGACATCATTGCAAATATCCTCAAATGTATTTGACATTAATGGTTTTCCAGGCAATTTATGAACTAACCTAACAGCACACACATGATACTTCAAGGTATATATGCATTCATATCATTGCAAGGGAATGAAGTTTGTGAACATCCTAGCCCCCAAAAGGTCAAAGACAGAACCAATGAAGTAATGCACAAGCCATGAGAAAGGAAATATTGAAAGGGAAGTGATTAATGTTTCCAACAGGGAGTTGCAATGTTAAACTGTCAATGAACAGTTCATAATGGTGGGAATGGTAAGTCGGTGGCCAACCGATGAGGTCTTTATAAGAAGTTGTACATTTATAATGTTGTGTTGCCACACTGTCACATCCACACAGGAATTGGTTGAAACCTATTAATTAACTCACCCCACAAATACTCCTCATGGAATGGCCAATCAACAATTAAGTTTAGAGGATACAAATTATAAAGAGTAATTTGATCCGCTTCATGGGAAGGAAGATGATCTCAGTGTCAATTTTTTGATCATCTGATGTCTTGGCATGGTCATGAGGGTAGGATAAGCCGATAGGGCTAGGTATTTTACAGATTCACCTGTAGTGCAAATGACAATGACCAATCGCATGCTGAGGATTTGTGAATAACCTGTAACATTTGTTATCATTTCAACTCTGAAATGTGTTGCACAGGTATTCTGTTGCAAACAAAACAGCCGAGAGCCACTTGAGGATGTCCATGATGGTCATGGCTATCTGGGGCACTGTAATCTAAATTGTTCAGTCAACCCTGACATCCCCCCCCACCTCCTCCAAAAGCTTCCGGTACATTAATTTAACACTGAAGGACTGAGGAAGAAAAATAATGAAGACATTTGAAAATATTGTATGGTATTTTCTGGGAAACCTGGCTTTTAGAGAAATGTTTAATGTTGAGTTAGCACTGGTTTTATACTCAAGCCTAAAGCAATGCGACATTGATATTGTGATAGCTTCCCACATACAATGAATGGCTTTGCATATAGTACCCTATACCATAGGGCACACATCAAAACTGCAGTTAAGAATGGCTGTGGGGTATTGGAACTACCTTGTGCTGTGCTTAAGGGTGTTATACCATAGGGCACAAATAGCAGGTTCACTGTTATGGTGACTTTGGAATTAGTGTACTGTCCTGTATTTATGGGTGCTATACTACAAAGGGCAAACATTAGCTGAACAGTTTGAGGTGAGTGTGGGGTATGTGTAGTGTTATGTGTTTCTAGGTGCCATATTGTAGGACACTCATATGCTCTACTTCCCCTCTTTCCTTCTTTGTTATTCCATCCCATGCATTTTATATATAGCCCACCCTGGTGGTGCTCATGTCCTCCCTGGAAACCTTGGCCTAACGCTCTGAGATCTGATTTGAATCAAGGATGAATCCAATTCAGATCAAGGCCTTCTCTTTTTTCTGGGTAACGTGAGCACACTTCCGGTCCATCACGCATTGCTTCACACGGAGCTTAAACTGGCTTAATAAGCAAACTGCCAAACATTCTGAAAATTGCTGACACAACACATAGAGACACACCTTCATCAAGTGCTGATATACAGCTCTGCAGCAGACGCACACACACCCACTCTATAAGAAACATACTTCTTCCTGGCTACATCACCCCCACACCACTGTTGGTCAAAAACTTTACCTGCTTTCTTGTCCTCTTATCTTCTTACTCCTCTTCTCCCCCAGACCAATGTTTGGTCATCACTATGCCTTCTTCCTCAGTATAAAAGTGTGATATAACATATCATGTTCTGGGTATTCTATGCACAATGTCAGGCAGAGTATGCTTGCTTTCAGGATGAACTGGATGGATCTTGTCATGTGGTTAAATAATATTCCCACTCTCCAGCTCCCTTTATCTAACATGGCTGAGGAAAACATGTAAGGAATTCATCTATGAAATTACAGAGGCGAATGAGTATATTTTCTGATTGTGGCAGATGATGTAATGCAAGATGACCTGATTTAAGATCAAATATTGAAAACCAATGTATTGTAAACAATCAATGTAGCATTCCTTATCCTGTGTTAGGTCTTGTCAACATATAGATGTGGGTGGGAATGAAATGACTTCTTAAACTTTTCATCCCTTTTTTTTGTAAAGGGCATAGAGCAGGGGAGTAAGTCTGCCAAACCAAAGGATTATTGCAGCACAAACTCTGCCTTGAGTGAATACAGTTTATAGTTATACATTGAATGGAAAGTTATCACTTCACACTCTGTTTTAAAGTTGCTATGTACTTAAGGCAAGTTCCAAAGTTGCTTCAGTTAGCTGCCCTAAAATGGAATGGTTAATCTGATAAGATCGTTTGGTCAACAAAGATGTTGTATTATTTATTTATTTTATTTATTTATTTTTGCATTTGTTACAGCACAATGCACCCTCAGGTCTTTAAGTGCGAGTTACATTGATAGTGTAAGAACATCAAGAGGAGACATAGAGGAGTGTTCAATTCCAGGCGGGTGCAAAGTCAGTGTCGACTTAGTTAAGGAGCCAAGTTTTCAAGTTTGTTCTGAAGGTGCAGTAGGATGGTTCTTTTCTAAGTGCGATGGGGAAATTGTTCCAGAGCTTAGCCGCTGTGACAGGGAAGCTGCAGCCTCTGGCAGACTTGTGATTGAACTTGGGTACTTTGAGGTAGTGGCGGTTCGCTGATCTCAGCTGGCGAGTTGGGATGTATTTCTCAATGCGTTGGGCGATTTATTGCAGTGCAGTGTTCGTGACGCATCGAAGGGCTATGGTGAGAGATTTCATCTTGATCCTTTCCCGAATTGGCAGCCAATTAGTGTTTTTTCTTGCTTCAGAAATGTGGTCGTGTTTGGAGATACCTAGGGCATCCCAGAGAGCATTGTTTTGTGTAGTTTGTGGTTTGCACAGGTTTCTTTTAGAAGTGCCTGCAAAGAGGGCCTTGCAGTAGTTGAGTCTAGATCTGATGATAGCTCTGGCTATGGTGAGGTGGTTAGTAGTATCAAATGATATGGAAGGTAAATCAAATGACTTTAATTTTAATACAATATTTTAGTCACATAAACCATAAAGCAGTTCCAAACAGTTATGATATAAATATGAAACACACTCATTAAGGAAAAAGAAGCAGCAACGTAGACTGAAACAACAGTATCACTAATAAAAGACAATACATACATTAATAATGCATAACTGAAAAAAGTTAAAGGCAAAGAACATTTGCACAATACCAGCGAAAACAGTAATTATTTCCTTTAATTCACAGTGCACCACCCACAAATATTTGAAGAGGCCCCACAAAACGTGTTAGCAAGGAGACCTGGAGAGGCTTCCCCATTGGTCAATCCATTTGTGAATCATATCTGTTTCATTGAAATCACAGAAGAAGCTTCTCTAATAAAGAAATGGACCTGAGACTGGTCTCCCATTAGAGAAAGATATCTAGCTCTCAGAAATCTGTCAGTTAGATGGGCGAAGACGGACAGCAGATTCAGTCGATCCTGAAAGATCACATCTCTCGCCCTAGGAACACTGGCTGGACATAAAGAGATCAAGGCAGTAACATATATTTATTTTGTAAGTACCAATGAAAAGCCTGTGTCTTGGAATAATGGGGCATAATGCAAGAGGTCATTTGATTTGGCAATTTAAGTAGATTTTAGTCTCTGGTTCATAGCGTGGAGCGTGGCTCAGGCGTGATTAGCTCTGCAGGCATCACAGAACAGAGTTGTGTAACTCACATCTTCATGCTCTGAACTGGCAAGGACTTGGACTGAATGCTGAAATGTGCTATTTGCAGGAGTTTATCACTGTATTTTGAGTACCTAGTAGAAAACATAAAGCTCTATGAACCTTCCAAGAGCTTTTCACTGTAAAGGACCCCCTAGAGTCGCCATGTTGGTTATCCCTGAGTAGTGAGCAATTATATTAAAACTGTTATAAAAAATAATCTTTGAAGTTACTTGTATTCCTGTCTCAAATAGTGTTACAGTACACAGCAAGGGCCCCACCTTATAACAAGCACCTGCATGATGATACCCCCGATGTTTCTGCAAAAACGTTTGCCAATGACTGCCTAAAGCATTTGACAACTTAGGTGGGTTCTCTTCTGATGTATCCTGTCTGGATTTTAAAGTGGCTAATCAGTGTTCTCCATTCGTCTGGCTCTCCCGGTGAAGACAGATGTGGCTAAGGCAGTGACATGCTGCAAGTCGACTGTGCGGACTGGGCCAATGTTGACATCTTGTATATGCCCGAAGGCTTACGACAGGTTGGGGTGCTTTCATCCTCATTATTAGGCTCTTTGCTGCTCACACTGCCCAGTAGCAATGATAAAACTTGCTGGACAAGACTGGCGTGCAGAAAGCATGGCACCTGCTGGAGAAATATTGTGGTGATAAGGATATTTCTGTTAACTGTGGTAAAACCATGGTCAAGTGGGTTTGGAAATGTAAGCCTAGGTTCCCATTGCTGAGTATCCATATTTGGGCATATAGCAGATTCCAAAAGTACTTGGCAGCCACTTAGACCTACACAAGAGCATCATATGGCTCCACTCATTGGTATTTGTGTTAAAGTATGCAACTGGTATATTGGTATGTAAATGATTCATCTAGTCTTGGTGTCCAACGTGGATGTGGCCTCCACCCATTTGATTGGGTAGAGACATGCTTTTTGTCAGTGCACACAAATACTGTAGGTCATTTCTGCAATTATATTGAGGGCTCCAGCGATAGCCCATTCAGTTCAAGTGCTCATTAGCACATTAAAAACAATGTCATTGCCTGATACTTATGTGAGGGTTTTACTTGATTTGTGAACAAACATCGATAGCATCCCTCGGAAGGGACACTCTCTGTTCAGTGGTGTTTGGATATGGGAATTGACCTCTCTTATCTGGAAGGGCTCAATCAGTAACAATTCTGATTCATGATCAGGGAGACTATGACTGATATACTGTATGCTGGAGAGTGCTTATAACCTGTATATTAGATGAACATGCAATGTGCAGGAGAACTGACACAAGGTCATATGAACTTCTGCTCTACATAAGATATTTGCCAGAGGTTGAGGGTAGAGTAACTGGGCAGCTGTTCCACCAATTTCAAGCAGCTGCAACCAGCTGAACTATGAGGTCCATGAAAGGGTATTACTAGAGCCGCAAAGATGCATGGACTGTGTTACAGCACGGTTGAGCAAGAAGACAGTCGTTGTTAGTATGTGTCCATCTAAATATTTGTAGAAAGAAGTTGTGTTACTCTGTTTGGAGCAACATGACATTAATATCACATACATGGAATGAGATTTATGATAGAAATGTATACATTTGGATGGTTTTAGCAGGTGTAATTACCTGAAAGAAAATTTCAAGTAATACCTATTTGGACAGGGGATGCTTGGAGAAGCGTTATATATTGAAAGATTATACGCGTTTATTGTGTTGAAGCGTAGTTTTGTGTTTTTCCCCCTCAGGTTTATGTGTTCGGTTTTTATTTATGTTATGTATGTTTTGTTCTTCAATATCTGTATGGTTTGATATAAACTGAGTAGGCCACTGTCATAACACTTCGCAAATAGAGAAATGTCCAGATACATGTAAACATGGAATAAATAGTGCATACACATGTATGAGATTAACATGCACCAATGTAAAATCCAGTGCATTTGGTTGCGAGTCGCATGTGCAAGGATTCTTCGAGGTTTTATTAAGTTCAACTAATGGTTCATCAACAGTTCAGATTTTGAATCACCATCAGACCGGAAGTGTGTGCTATGATTCCTAGATTTCCTGCAGGAAAGCAGAGGCGTTTGCAGGGGTAGGCCTGATCAGGAAGCCCCGTGACTCAACCAGCCTGCAGGGGTGAACAGCTAGAAACATGGCTGACACATGCGGCCCAGTACACTGGACACCATTTTAGAGAACTGAGGCCTTAGTAAACTTGCCATATTTTACACACAACTGTCATTTTATATGTGCGATGAGATACAGTATTTATGACCCAATGTTTTCCTCCACTTCATAAATCCCAGAACTCTCTAATGAACGCAATACATGACGGGGGAGGGAGGGTTTTTTTCTGTGAAAGGGTGCACGTCTCTGCAGAACAGGAAACGATGTGTCATTTGTTTACACTGAACAGACCTGGGACTTCCGCAAGACTCCAGATGCTCGGGAGTCTGTGACAGAGACAGTCCCCCTTTTACAGTAGCAGCCACTATGCACGAGTTTGGCCATGGTTGATATTTATTCGTTTGTTTGCTGTGACTAATAGCCTGTCTACTAAATGTCATACAATTATTAATCCAGGCCAGCTTTGCTGTTTGTGAACTGGTTGACGCATTATCTGAAAGTTTATTCAGATGGCATTCCTGAGAAATTGGGAACCCAGTGCAAGGGTTGACTGAAAGATTGCTTTTTACTGAAGACATTCATTCTGTTCCTTTACTGGAAAACGAATTTAAGAATAAAATCAATACGAGTGGCCATAAACATGCAGAATAGTTCAGAATTGTGTATTGAAACATGATCTAGTGAGCTAAACCTAAAGGCAAAATACCTGGGGGTTGCCTCAGTGGTAGAATGACCCTTTTTGCTAAACTGACAACTCGATGACTGGGGTGAGTGCCTGCAATTTAGGATGTACTGTATATTTCACTTAGAGTCCTCTCCTGATACCATGTCATTCCTTTTCTGTTATTTACTGAAGCAGGTGATTGCAGGGCAAAGCTTTTATTTCATCATGACTTTTGAACGCTCACTGAAACTCTAACAAGGAGACAGCTCATCCCATGGTAGAAGTCCCTGCCTTATCATTGTAATATATTAACCAGTTTTGAGCCAAATTCTGAAATCTATGTAGCATGGTTCTCTTGGTATTTGACGCTGCTTTGGTATGGGAGGATGCCACTCTAAACGCATGTTTTCCTAAATACATGCTGGGAAACGGGATGATGCAGAATTGGGCCCAGTGGGTCTGAGAGGGGACACTAGTATGAGTGGTAACTGGGGTAATGTATAGACTCACCTACATCTTCACTGAAGAGGGAATATCCCAGCTGCATATGTGCTGCTCGGCGCCCGATAACTTCTCGCCCTTACAATACCCGTATTAGATTACTCAAAACGTCTAGGCAGCACTAAAGGACACTTGTTTTGGAAAGCACCTAATATGTACTTTGGACAACCGATTGCTGGATTGTTAATGCCTCACTAATTTAACTCATGCATTGCCCTGAACTATTCACCATGGTTTTGGGTCAGCCTTAACAAGCCCAACTATAGCTGACATCCGTTAAGACCAGCCCGTCAGCCTTCCACAAGGAGCACAGCCCTGAACATCACAACACAGTGTTTTGGTACTTCAAACACAATCTACATTCCCCACCAGCCATGTGGCCAGCTGCCCTGCTTTGAATGTTGTGTACACACCCTGCTACAACCACCCTCTCCACCTCTCCTCTTCATCCCATCGCCTTTTTCCCTGTTAGCACTCTGAAGCAGCACCCAGCTGCGTGTGATGCATACCAAATGGCAACATTGGGCCTCATTCCGAGTTTGGAGGTAGCCATGGCGCTATTTGCGCCATGGCTGCCTCCAAACCAGGGTCCGTGTCTGGTCTGGGTGAATGGGACTTACTGGGACATTTCGACCTGTGCGGACCCGGTAAATCCCCATTCAACCAACCATTCCCCATTCCCATTTGAGCCCCGATACGGCTCAATGGGAATGGGGAAGGCACTAATTACGGGCCCGTAAACTACGGGCCCAATATTAGCGCCCTGGTCCCTTAGCAGGACCCGCAAAGGACATGCGGTCAGACCACATGGCCTTTCCGGGTCCCGCTAGGGGACCTCGGAATTGGGCGGTAAGGGTTTAACGGCACCGGTCTCCTTACCGGTGACCATTAACCCTTACCGCCCAACTCAGAATGAGGCCCAATGATTAGATGTAGTGATTTGTTGTTGGCTAGCCAATATGAACTAGTGCACTGCGTCCGAGTAGCGTTCCGAGAAGAACATCAGGCTTTCTCGAGTACATTTTCTGATAACCTCTGGAATCGAGAAAAGACCTAGAGCAATCTTATAAAGGCCACAATATGGAAAACAGACTTTACTCCCAGTAAAAGTTATACCTACCCGACACTTTTTTCCACCATGACCCACAAAGTGCAATACAACACTGTGATATCAAAAATGTTATCAATAGTTCATATACACAACATTTTGACCTTAACATGTGAACATAAATAGGAAAAGGGTAAGGAAGTACGACTGAAGTCTTCATTTCCAGTCTCCCATAGAAATTCAATAGGTGCTAAAGAAAGGCATAATGGTGTCAAGTTGGTCTTAATACCGTTGTTTATGCTCCAGGGAACCCTGTAGGATTTTGCAGCAAATGTCCAATTTCTGTCTCTCATTCCTACCCTGTGTTAAAACAACTTGATTGTATGCCAGGTTAACAATTTCATGCTGGGAAAAAAAACAATGTACTCTGTTTTTAGCACCTGCTAAAAGCTGGAGGTTTCCATAGGAATTGATTATAAGTTCCTCCAGAAAGCGTAACTTGGATGTATTTGACCTACAAAATGCAAAACAAGCATGCAGGATATTTCTCAGAGGGTCAGGAGTGTTTCCTGCATAGAGGTGCTGGAGCTGATGCATTTTGTCTTTGTTTTTTCCCCCTCTGGATTTGTGGCAGTCTGTTTTCTCTCTTTACTGAACACCGGAGAAGGAGCTATCTATCAAAACCTCACTACACGACACAGAGCAGTGCAGAGTGTCAGGAGTGTTTCCTGTGTGGAGTTGCTGGAGTTGCTGCATTTTGTCTTTGTTTTTTTTTTTCCCATCTGGATTTGTTGCAGTCTATTTTCCCTATCTACTGAACACCCGAGGAGGAGCTACCTTTCAAAAACTCACTCCACAACATGGAGCATCCCAGAGTGTCAGGAGTGTTTCCTGTTTGGAGTTGCTGCATTTTGTTTTCATTTTGTTTCCCCTCTGCATTTGTCGGAGTCTGTTTTCTCTATCTACTGAACACCCGAGGAGGATCTGCCCTTCAAAAACTCACTCCACAACGCTGAGCGTCGCAGAGTGTCAGGAGTGTTTCCTGTGTTCCCTGTGAGACCAGAGGGCCCTGGAGGCCAGAGTCAACCTGCCATCTTTCCCACTGTAATGTATGTGGCTGAGGATTCGAGCCAAAGAGCCCCATTGAGAATGTGAAGGCAGCCTCAGCTCCTTCTTTTGACTAAACAATATCCATCTCTTGCGTTTCTTCCAGGTGAACTGATTGCAAAACAGACATTGAGACAGAGGTAAGAATCTCCCTCCACACAGCCATATCCTTGATACAACATGATTGAAGGAAAGGTATTCTTCTGGATGGGGTTGGGGGCTGTAAGTGATTTCAATCCGGCACACACCCAAGTCAAAGCTCAGCATGTAGTGCACAACTGAAATCCTTATTTATTTTTGCATAAAAGTTCATTATTCTGAACGATATACCACTCATATCATACCCTTCTCCTGGAACCCCCCCCCGGTCACACTGAACCAGCAATCAGGCTGGTTTGCAAAGGTATATATTTATTTATGTATTTAAAATGTAATCACAATATGTTTTAATAGGTACACAACAATCACCAATGGGGTGACGGAACACTTAATACTATCTTTAGTACACTAGGAATAGGTAATAAGCAAAACAAATGCAGCACAGAAAGTAATACCTTTGTGTTGGTTCAGATCAGATAGCACTGTTGTTAGCAACATCCCTCAACCCCCCCAATAGGCAATGTAAAGAGATAGGAGGAGAGAGCAGGTATTCAGGAATGGCACAAATCAAATAGAATATCAGTCCCACTTTCCCCACAGCAAACACAAGAGAAAAACGGAATTGACTTTCAGCTGTCTTACTTGCTTTCAAGATTGACTTTAGAATGGACTGGGCAAAAACAAGAAATATGGTAAAAATTGCTGAAATTGTTATAAATTCTTATGGGAGCCACTTTGGATAGTTGCCCACAAGCACAAGCAATGATTTGGTCAGCAGAAAACAATTGAAATCTTAAGGTCCAAGCCGGAAGCAGTTCAGAGCTATTTTACAGATTTTTAAAATCGCAGCAAACTTTTAATTGCCCAATAGTTGCAATAACGGGAGAATCATGGATAGATATGGATGTTGGCTACAAGTAGGAATTGAAATAGTGTTTCTATCACAAAAACTGAGGGAGTTAAGGAGTTTGTACTAAAGGTCATTTTTGTAAAATAGGCGCGAGAATTGAAAACAGAAATGCACTTTTAAAAATGACAAATGAGTTTGCTTACACTAGGGGATGACTATGAAGAAGTGAATACTACACAGGGATTACAGTCACTGCATCAGGGGGACCACCTGATAAGGAAACCTGACTTCTTCAGATGAGAAAAGGGGCAGCGCAAGGATAGTTCTAACAATACTGGTTCTGAAGGAAAGATAGGATGGGTTTGGTAGAGATAAGACAAGGCAAAGATACTCCTAACAATACTGGTTCTAACTGAAAGATAGGATGGGTTGGATAGGGACAAGACTATGCAATTATACCATGGGACACAGTTCTTCCTAGGTATACTCACTGGATACGTTTTTAAATGGGACCATCAGCTCTGGTCATGGAGTGGGTCTGGTTTAAGAAAGGCAGCACCTCAGGCATGGGACTGGATCATCCGGGCCAGTCACGGGATTGGCACAGGATCTGCTCTCCTAGTCTGTGGGTATTTGGATCAGCTGGATGGCGAGTTCCTCAGGCAAGCCTAGTGGTGGCAAGCCAGATAATTTCTGGATACTGGTTCAAAAGGCCTTCTCACCCACACAGCGCTTTACTCAGTGGAGAGAATACATTTTAGGATTGTGGCATTGCTGGAAATCAATAGTCTCTATTGCTGGCAAGAGATTGGCATCTGGATCTGGAAGAATATTTAAAGCTGGATGTAGACAACTGAATCAGAGTGCTTCACCGGAATCAGGAAGGTGGCTGGATCAGGGAGTCCCTATCTGCTCCCTGCTGTCTCTATTTATGCCTTCAAAATGACATCACAAAGGGCGTATATGGGCCGGCTTAGCTAGGCTTGCCCCTGTGAAAGGTGATTGGGTCAGAGTCTACTCTCTGCCTTGATAGGAAGAGAGAAACAAGAGTGTCATCTTTATGGTGTAATTTTATGGTGCTGAGAATCCACCCCTACCCGTGGAACACAAAGTCTAATTTTGGCAAAATACATATTTACACATGTGCGACTTCTATAAAAATCGCATACACCGATTGCATATTTTACATAGCAGCTATTCCTCAAAACCCTGTAGCTGTGGGATCATGTTTCCGCTTTCTACGGAATTTTGCCCTTTTCGCTATGAACACACTTTTCACTTTTTATGCAAGTTTCCACAAATGTGCGTGTTTAACATGGGAATGAGTGCATAGGTTTCACAATTCTAGCGGAAATACAGACCCCATAAACCCACATATATTTCCATTCCTGTTCAGAATAAGCTACACTGTTGTACAAAGTTTTCAAAGGTAGTGCTAAAAATTAGGTTAATTAATCTGCCATTTTCAGATTTTGCACCCCTTTTAATAATAAGTTATACACCTTATAAAAATGCCCATTACATATCCTCTTAATACCAACTGGTTAGTATTTGTTACTCCTTGAACATGTGGTGGCCCCCTCCTTTGGAATTTGCTTCTGTCAGCCAGGAGTTTCCTGTGCTGCAGCAGTTTTACGGCCTTTCACACCTTCAGTCTCCTTGGTTGGAGGATGGTCATTGTTCCTTTGCCCTTCAGATCAGATTCTGTTCAAACCCCGCAATTAACACCTCCAAATGAGTTCCTGCTGAGGGAAGGCCTTCTTTCTGGGAGAAAACCCTGATTTTCAATTTATGGCAACTCCAATCAAGCTAATTACTTTTAAAACTTAGCAAAACCCACATTTGTTGCATCACATACAAATACATTTCTTTCTTGGCCTTAAAATCTGTTCAATCAAAACACAACTAAAATCTGTATTCCTTTTTGGCAGCAATCCTGTTTGTGTTGCTAATTCAGCAGACTTTTAGTTTTAGGTCAAATTGAAGCTTCCTCAGTTCTCCTCTGACAGCTGTCATTCAGGTGGCCCAGGGTACTGCACCCAGATTTTGGCATGACTGTCAGTTTTCAGACAATCCAGTTTTCTGATGAATGTTTTGCTCTTCATATCAGGACTTTGTATGTTTACAATGCTTCATTAGATACATGACTTTTAGCACCAGGCAAGATTGTGAATGTTGAAAAGTGTTGTGTTATAGGCATTTTGGAGTTTTTGGCAACAAAGCAAATGACAATTGTAGGCACATTTTTGGGTTTCATTTGCAAAGTGCTGCTTTTATCTGTGCACTCTGTTTGCTGGTCATGGGACCCACTGGCACATGTCTGCAGAATTTGCTCTATTCTACTGCACATGCACCACGGGTGGCAGGTTGTGCATTCCACTTTTTGTGTGCTGAGGCCCATGGTTTTTGTAGGTTTTTGTAGGTTTTTGGCGGGCACAAAGGTTTTGCCACCATTGTTGCTGTTTCTATCCCCATAACTGGCAGGTTGATGCTGCATAGCATAGTGGAGTGTATCAATACTTCCCACAGAGCGCCCCTCCCGACTTGTTTTTGACTGCCCATCAATGGGAAGTCGGGAGATTGGGATGTTCTTTTCATTTGTTCATGTGGAGAAATTCAGCTGCTTCTCCCGTCAGTGCTGTAAGGTTACGCTCTCCTCGATGGTTCTGGTCAGGAATATTGCTGGTTCTGGTTGGGAGTATGGAGCGGCACTCCGGGCACCTTGGGTCTTTTTTCCCGGTCCCCGAGTGGTCCTCCTTGGTGATTAGATGATTCTTAGTTCCAATGCTAGAAAACAGAACATAGCATGGTTATGGAAATGTCCCCAATACTACTCCCCGAGGGTGTAGTGGGCCGATGCATGCATTGAATACAATTTACAATATTCCCTGCCTATATTTACTAATGGTTTTAACAGGTGGATTCTTCTAGGTTTCCAGATTTTCCCCCTCTCGGTTTCCGGTTGGCTCCTCTATTTGCCGCAAAGTATGCCTGGGATGGCAACTCTTCAGCTGGTTTATGTGGACCCTCTTGTCTTCCCCTTCTGCCAAACTGCCCTTGGGGATGCGGATTCTGTAGGCGACTGGTGAGATTCTGTATACAATTTCAAATGGGCCCCACCAAGTTAGGAGGAATTTGCGCTGTTTGGCTTGGAAAATGTAGACCCGGTCTCCTACTTGATATTCCTTTTTAGTTGTCTTAAGATCATAGTGGGTCTTCATACTGTCTGCAGATCTTTCTAGATTCCGCTGAGCATAGGCAAAAGCATGTTGAAGGTGTTTTCCCAGTTTCTCAACATACTCATGAGTTGTGGAGGCATTTATCAAGGTCTGCTCTTGGGTTCTGTAGAGCAGATGCTGGGGTAGCACCATCTTTCGTCCAGTCATCAGCTCAAATGGAGACATTTTGATTGCAGAAGAAGGGGTAGATCTGATGGCCATCGGGACAAGGGGTAATGAAATGTCCGAAATTGGCCCAGAATCTGCCACAACTTTTTTAATATGCTCACAATAGTTTTATTGTACCTCTCAACTCCACCACTAGAGGAGTTCCGGCAGGCAATGTGTAGTTTCTTTTTACCCCAAGTATCTCCCACATCTTGGTCATCACTTTGCTAGTTACGTGGCTAAATCGGTCTGGCTCAATCCTTTGGGGTAGTCCAAAATGCGAGAAGATGTGATTGATCATCAGGTCAGCTGCTGTTTCTGCCTTGAAACTTGGGTTCGGGAGACATTCCACCCATTTAGTGAACAAGCATGTTACGGTCAACATGTACTTGTTCCCCCTAGAGGAGCGAATCACAGGCCCGATAAAATCGACTTGTAAATCTGACCAAGGTAGTGTCATCCCCCTCTTTTGGACGGGAGCACGGTGTGTGAGTGATTTTGGCTGAAATTGTGCACACACAAGACACCCCTTCAAGCATTGGTTGAGGTCCTGCCCCATGTGTGGCCAGTATGCAACCTCTTGCAAGATTATTAATGTCGTATGAAAACCCTGATGACTGCTTGTGGCCGCATTATGGGTGTGATTTAGCATCAGGCTTCGGAATGAGATGGGGACCACCCACTGGTCATGGCCAGCTATGGATCTCCTCACCAGCAAACCATCTGGAATTCGGAACATTTTTGGACATTTCATCAACACTCTGAGGTGCTCTTTCCCAATGTAATCGGTATCCGTCAGGGGAAAATTCTCGGGTCCTCAATGTGTTGATAAAACTTGCCAATTATTGCATCCCCTTTTTGAGCCGTAATCAAATCAGCATCTGGGGTCTCCTTACTCTATTTTGCAGTTGAGAGTTCATTGTGAGCATTTGTCTGGGAGCTGTGACCTGGATTTCCCCCAACAGGGACTCGATCTCAAATAGATCCCCTTGGATGGCTCCGGTTTTGGCCAGCTGATCAGCTAGGTAATTTCCAGTTTTGTCTGGTCCCTCTACTTTAGAATGACCCTTGATCTTTTTCCAGTAGATGGTCATCCCATTCAAGGTGACCAGTTCATCAATATTTTATATTAACGTTCTGTGTTTTAATGTTTTATTATTAGCACATAGCATGCCTCTGGTTTTCCAGTTAACCAGGTGCTCCACGAACGCGTTTCGTACATAATCTGAATCAGTGATTATGAGCAGTTCATGGAGTTGGTGTTGGACAGCAATGAGGATGGTTTGATGCACAGCCATTAGCTCTGCCACTTGAATACTTCGGTGACTGATTTTGTACCCAGCGGAGGGTTCTGGGGCATCATTCACCATGCATTCCCTATGCCGGCCACAAGTTTCTTTTCCCCGTTGTTGTCAACATGGTAGGAACACCGATCCACATAGACAGTGGGCATTCCCTCACACTGGTCTTCTTCATAGACTTTGTGTGGGGAATTAAGGTAGGCCTCCATGTTGTCCTTGATTTTAAGACTTTCATCCTTGAGACAGTTTTCTCTGGCACAATCATGCAAGTCAGCCAGACCTTGCATGAGGGGACTCTTCTTGTTTTGGCCATGTCTGACCTCCACAGGAAAGCGTTGCATTGACAGAATCCAGGAAATAATTTGGTAATTACTCACATTTCCGGCCCGGATTCTGTGACTTTGAAGATATTGCAAAAGTTGGTGTGGAGTCTCCACTATGATGTGTTCCCCCTGGATGAACGGGCGGTAATTCTTCAATGCCCATACCGTTGCCAGGAGTGCCTTCTCACAACTGTTGAATTTTTCCTCCACAGAGGATAAAGTCTTACTCGCATAGGAGATTACTTTATTGACCTTGTCATGCTTTTGATATAATACTGCAGTAAAGCATGTATTTGAGAACCCTGTCTCCAAGAAGAACTCCTTGTTTTGACAGGGTAAGCTAGGCGCTTGTGAGAGGATTCTTTTGAGTTGTCTTACTGCCTCGGCTAGTTCTGGTCCCCACTCCCACTTGACCCCCTTCAACAGATGGCTCATGGGTCTCATGATCTCTGCGTAGTCCTCAATTAACTTTCTGCTGCAATTTATCTCATGCCCAAGAAATTGACACGGGTTCTACACCACTGTGCCTTTTGGAAAGAGAGCTTTGCTCCGGCAGCCCTCAACTGGGTCAGAACATAACGGAGCTCCGCAATGTATTCTTCCACAGTTGAGCTTTTGACTAGAACCTCATCTACATAGGCCAGGTTACACCTTTCACCCAAGTCGGGCATGGCCTTATGCAGAAAGATGTTAAATTCATTGCCAGAGTTGATGTATCCAAAGGGAATCCGGGTCAAATGTACTGCTGCCCACCGAAGGTAAAGGCCAGCTTGCATTGGTCCTCCCTACTGACAGGTACAGTCCAGTACCCATTGGCAGGTCAATGGCAGTGAATACCAAGGTCACTGTAGGGTAGAGGCCATCGGGAAGTATGGACCCGTTTGTTGAGCTCCCTTAGGTCAGCGCAGAGTCTCCACTAGCCATTTGGTTTCAAAATCTCCAGCACCAGATTATTGAAGGTGCTGTGGACTGGACAAATCATCCCACGGGACTCAAGGTTCTTAATTATTTCAGTAAGGGACTCCATTGATGCGAGAGGCAAGCAATATTGCTTCACAAACACTGGAGTCATGCCAGGGTCCGTGGGAATTGTTGTTGTGTGAATGTCGGTGCGAGCACAGTCATATGAGTCCACTGAGATCTTGAAAATCTAAGAAAACTTGTTTCAATTTTTGCATTTGCTCCAAAGTCTCACAGGCATCGGCTAGGTTGACTCTCTCTTCAACCATCTGCCTGAAGCCTGGAAAGACTTCTGGTTTGGCTATCTCAGTAGCCTCCTCCAGCTGGGTGGGGAAGTCCCTGGTCAAAGTACTGATTTGGACTGATGTCTTCAGATGGGGAAGGCAGTCCTTGTGGACTTGAAAGATCACCTCATCCCTCCTGAAGTCACAGGTCACATCTTCCTTTCCATAAGGGCAGGAAGAGTACACCAGGAAATTCCCCCCATGCCAGATGAAGTGTCATTGTCACTATCACTGTCAAAACAGTCCTTGGGGATTGGTCCTAACAGTTTGTTACCTAAATCTATGGAAAAATGTCAGTCATCGACCGGCATTCCAATAATGGTACCTGCGCCCAGAGTGATACTCTTTAGGTCGCTGTTATCCACCTTTATTGGAATGGTGTCGTGTTCTGTATGGACTAGTGGTGTTGGGTTTACCCCCAAACCTTGCTGTTGGAAATGAGCATTGAGATGAACATAGGCGTCAGGATTTATCAGTTTCTGTCCTCTTTTAATTTTTACTTCCAGTGAGAATTGTCGGGTCCGTTTTGGGATGGTGACTTCCTCTCCAATCTGAATTTCAACTGCATATGGCAGCAGTTGAGCTGACTGAAATGCTTCCTCTGGGTCATCAAAGTCCATGGGATTACCCGCTAATTGGGACCAGGCTTTGAAGTTTATTAGGTCCAAACTAATGGCAAAGCGATTGAGAATGTCACTGCCTAACTCAAATGCAGCAGGAACATCTTGCACGACTCAACAATTATGGACTATGTTCTTGTTGCCTATGGACATTTTGAGCATACACCTGCTAGGCAGGAGATGTTTAGAATTGGGTGTTTCCAGGTCCATTTCCCATTTGGATAACAGTTTAAATGTGGGAATGGCTGGATCTTTTGGGAGTTTGCACAACATGACCTTGCTGATGACAATCTTACCGTTGTTCACACACACTTGGGCGAGAACAGAGTCCTTCCCTTCATTTAACTGAATAGGGAGGAACAATTGCTCTACAATTTTCTGAATATCAGCCAAGATTTGAGCAGATTTCTCTTCATTTTGGACTATAGGAGTAGGATTTTCTGAGTGTTCCCTTCCAGTGTGGAATGCCACTAGACTGGAAGGAAGATTGATTTTCAGAAATAGACAGGACTCCCCATCACCAGTTTGTTTTCCTACTGCAATTACTGTCACGTCTGGGATTTGGTTGTTCTGGAAGTGGAATAAAAATTGGTCAGGTTTTTGTTCAACCATGTGGCATGTGTCATTTAAACTAACATTGTTGACACAATTTTATTGGTCGGTTAGTCTGGGACCAGAGGACCTTGTTTACACAATCTATGAGGGGAGACAATCTACGCAAGATGTCATTCCCTAGTAAACATGGTGTGCCCTCTGGACTCACAACTATAACCCGGTGCTTCACCTTGTGTCACCCAATTATAATGTCTAAATCTGCAGTAACCTCGACAGGAATTTCATTCCCGTCGAAGTTGTGAAGTTGTCCAGGAAGAGGGGTGAGAGGGATTTGGTATTTCTCCCCACTTCCCGAATTCAGCTCATCAAAGGCCCTTTTTGACAGAAGGGTGGCTTGGGATCCAATGTCCACCAATGCCAAAATTGAACATTGCCCCTGTATTTGGACCGGGGCGTAAAATCTTCCCTCCTTCTCCTCAAGGGGGCAAAGATAATGCACATTTTTGGCCAATTGGTGGGTCAAGGAGAATTCTTTTCCCAGAATCCTCTGAGGACCCCTCTCCTTCATATTGGAAGATTTGCACCTCCTCCACAAAATGGGCCTTTATAGGCTCTTTATTTCTCCTACTCACCCTCTGTTCCTGGAGTTGCAGACTTTCGGGGGCAGGAGATTCTGGTTCTGGTTCTGGTTCCTGGGTTTCCAGGGACTTTTCACAAGTGGGGAAGGAAACTTCCTCTAAGGCTTTACACCCCCCTTCTCCTTGTGCCTCCTCCCTGGGAACCAGTGGGTTATTGGGGGTCTCCTCCCGTCATTGTTCTGGAGCACGAAACCCTTGATTTGAGGAGTTCTGAGTCGCCATGCTTATCTGAGGGTTCTGTTGAGCCCTCAGCATGCGTTCCAGATCCTGTGCCATGTTCTGGACTTGGCGCTCCAGTTAGGACACCCGCTCTGGCTGGTACAGGGTCTTCTGGTCTACCCTTGGTTGATCATGGGAAGGGTAACTATCCCTTCTCCCATAATACCCCTGGTTAGGATAGTTTTAGTACCCCTCCACCCTTTGCCTCCCCTCTCCCAGATTGGGCTGACTGCCTCAGGAAAGTGTGGAAAGAAAGAAGGGTTGTTTTGGGGGTTGAGGTTTGGCGGGTACCAGGGAAAAAAAACTTGGCCCAGCATTTGGGGGATTACTGCCCTCCTGGGGAAAGTGAGGAGGGGAGTTCCCTGGGTTGGTAGCTGCCTGGTTGGACCCCTCCCCCCTGGGCTGATGGAGTCCACATGTAGCCCAGGATGGGCCTGTTGCCCTTGTAGCGTGGGCTGATGTAGTCAGGGGAGTTTGTGGAGTTACCTCCCTGACTCCCCATTTGGGATTGGCCCGAGGGCCCTCTGGGTCTGGAGTTGGTTGTATTCTGTGCGGGAACGTTCTTAGGCACCCCCATCTCCAGTTCTAAAATGGGGGCAAGCTTTACCTCAGCCACCTTAGCAGCAGCAGGGGTGTTGGTTGGTTTTGGGCTTTTGTTAGTATTTTTACTTTCTAGTGGCTTCTGCACTTCATAGATGCGTGTTGCTTGTTCAATGACCCAGTCTAGTGATCGTTTCTCATGAAAGTCCCTCACTAGCTGGGTCATAATGTATTTAGGGAGGGCATGAAAGAAGGTGTTGACAAATTCCCTACTGTCACTGCGCACTCTTCTGGTGGTCTGCGCAAAGGCACATTTCAGCTCTTGGACAAATTCTTGTGGGGCCTGGTCTTCCCCACATTTTAGGTTGTAGGCTGCCTTGCGGGCCTCTTGAGGGTTTCTATGAATATAAAAATGCTTTAGGATGGCCGCCCTATAGGTGGACCATTTTGAATGGTTCTGATCCTCCAGCCCCGCAAAGAAGCTGGAGTACTCAGGTGAAAATGTCCACTTTACATACTGAATACAGCTTTGGCTGTCCTTCAGGTGGAAAGTCTCCATCACTTGCTCAAACAATTCAAGGTGCTCCCAAACTGAATATTTGGCATTTTTGTGGTAGGGCGTGATGACGCTCCTAATAGCTTTTATTTGCTTGAGGGGATCTTTGAGTAAAGCTCTCTTAACATTGTTGGCCTTTTTAGTTCTGGTCACCCTGGTCCATTCATCCTCTGACTCAGAGGCACTGATACCAGAGGTGGCTGTCTGTTCCTCTAGGCTCTCCCTTATTCTGAGAGCTTGGGAATGGCTGGCAGAATGTGGGGGCCTAGTCTCTTGGGACCTGCGGCGCTCAGCAGAATCTTCTGACTCTCCCTTGCTCTCAGGATTGGCTGAGTGCCCCCCCCACTGTCCTAGCTGGGAAGAGGTTTTTAAGATGCTCCTAGTGGGCCTACTCTCATGGAATTCCCCACCGAATTGGACTGCCTGATCTCTTGGTAGATTATATTTCTGAGGATCCAGTTTTCTGATTCTCCCCTCACTGGAGTCTCCCTGATCAGTGAAGCTGGCCCTAGCATTTGGGAACCTGTACATAGATGCCCGCCCCTCCATTTCTGGGAGTTGTTGGCCTATCAGTCCCATATTTCCCATTGTGTTGAAGTCTACCATCCCGTGGCCCTTGGTTCATATGAGCCAGTAGACATGGGGGTGGCAGAGTCCATGGAATTGAAGGGATTAAAGTCCCTGATACCAGTTTTCTGTGGTTATGCTCAGGAGCTTCTCTCTCCCATCTCACCTCATCTCTTTCAGCCCCTATTTCCTGATGACATGCCAAGATCTGAGCATCTATTCCTCTATTAAGGCCTTACTGGTCTCTATGAGTTGTTCTTGCATGGCTATATGTCTATGGAGCCGGTCATTCTTTTCACAGAGAGCATCATTGTCTCTCTGTGCTTCCTGTTTGAATTAGGTGTATTGGGCCAATTTTTGCTGCAAGAGACTCACCTCCTGAATTTGGTCCTTACTGGTTTGATTATTCTTTGCCAGAGCCTCCTCCACTCGCCTGGTGTGCTCTAACAGCTTTTCATAATCCATTTTGATTTCACCAAGTTCCTGAAGGGCCACGTGATTTTCTCCTAACTTTGTTTTTAAATGACTGACTTCCTGGCCTAAGGCATCCTTTTCCTGAGTTATAGTGCCCCTTTGTGCAGCCAGGCTGTCCCTCTGTTTTTTAAGGGCACCAGCTTTCTGCCGCTCCTCATCAAACTCTGTTTGTGATTCTAGGTCTTTGATAATCAATTTATTATTTTCCTCTTTTAAGGATTCTAGGCGGTATTGAAGGGTGACTATCTGCTCTGCACAGACTCTATTATAATTCAATTGCTGCTCTAGGTTTTGTTGGGTCTGTTTTAAAGAGTCCAACCTTTCTTGACACTCTTTTTGCAGTTTCAGAACTTGGGCGTCTTGCTCGCATTCTTTTTCAGTAAGAGCGTCAGTTCTTCTTGCAGTTTGGTGGATAACATCCTAGCCTCTGTTTCAGCTTCTTGGCTGCTCTGGAGCATTTGCTCTGCAGAGCCCAGATTAGTCTGGATTTTCTGCAGTGCTTCCCCTTCCCTCTTTGTGAAGTCCATATGGTCTGCATACTTTTCCTACTCCTATGTGGAGGTACAGGTAGGCTGCTATTTTGGAAATTTCGCATTGCTCCGCTTTTATTTTAGGAGTCATGTACAGCTCACTGAGTGTTTGATGTAATGGCCCCTTGTCCTACCAGGTATTTAGGTTGGTTTCAGTGACTTCTTGTTTTATTCACTGCAGCCATACCTGTTTGTCCTGTTCTACCCATTCACCCCTGACAAACAATTTGTGCAGTGGGTGTTCCCTTGCAATATTGATTTCCACTGGGGCCGCCATCTGGAAATATATTTCCTTCCGACTTATCTCAGGGTTACTTTACTTTTGCAAACAGGCCCAACTCCTTTGAGTATTTCTTTTGAGGGGTGCATTTACAGTTTAGCACAGTGTGGAAACCCAACAAAGTGTATGTACTCTGTCAGTTATCATGCTGTGTTAGACTGTCATGAGTGGTATGTCTAATTCAGGATCTCACGATGAGCCCACAAGCTGTAAGTGATTTCAATCCGGCACACACCCAAGTCACAGCTCAGCATGTAGTGCACAACTGAAATCCATATTTATTTTTGTCTAAAAGTTCATTATTCTGAACGATATACCACTCATATCATACCCTTCTCCTGGAACCCCCCCGGTCACACTGAACCAGCAATCAGGCTGGTTTGCAAAGGTATATATTTATTTATGTATTTAAAATGTAATCACAATATGTTTTAATAGGTACACAACAATCACCAATGGGGTGACGGAACACTGAATAATATCTTTAGTACACTAGGAATAGGTAATAAGCAAAACAAATCCAGCACAGAAAGTAATACTTTTGGGTTGGTTCAGATCAGATAGCACTGTGGTAAGTGGTTCCCCCTGCAACACACCTCAACCCCCCAATAGGCAATGTAAAGAGATAGGAGGAGAGAGCAGGTATTCAGGAATGGCACAAATCAAACAGAATATCAGTCCCACTTTCCCCCCAGCAAACACAAGAGAAAAACAGAATTGACTTTCAGCTGTCAGACTGGCTTTCAAGATTGACTTTAGAATGGACTGGGCAAAAACACCAAATATGGTCAAAATTGCTGAAATTGTTATACATTCTTGTGGGAGCCGATTTGGATCGTTGCACACAAGCACAAGCAATGATTTGGTCAGCAGAAAACAATTGAAATCTTAAGGTCCAAGTCGGAAGCAGTTTAGAGCTGTTTTACACATATAAAACTTTCAGATTTTTAAAATCGCGGCAAACTTTTGATTGCGCAATAGTCACGATAAATGTACTTTTAAAAATGACAAATGAGTTTGCTTACACTAGGGGATGACTATGAAGAAGCGAATACCACAGTGGGATTACAGTCACTGGATCAGGGTGACCACCTGATAAGGAAACCCGACTTCATCAGATGAGAAAAGGGGCAGCGCAGGATACACCTAAAAATACTGGTTCTGACTGAAAGATAGGATGAGTTGGATAGGGACAAGACTATGCAATTATACCATGGGACACAGTTCTTCCTGTTTATACTCACTGGATACATTTTTAAATGGAACCGTCAGCTCTGGTCATGGAGTGGGTCTGGTCTAACAAAGGCAGCACCTCGAGCATGGGACTGGATCATCTGGGCCGGTCGCCGGATTGGCACAGCTTCTGCTCTCCTAGTCTGTGGGTATTTGGATCAGCTGGATGGCGAGTTCCTCAGGCAAGCCTAGTGGTGGCAAGCCAGAGAATTACTAGATACTGGTTCAAAAGGCCTTCTCACCCACACAGCGCTTTACTCAGTGGAGAGAATACATGTTAGGATTGGGCCTTGCTGGAAATCAATAGATTCTATTGCTGGCAAGAGATTTGCATCTGGATCTGGAAGAATATTTAAAGCTGGATGTAGAAATCTGGATCTGAGTGATTCGCCGGAATCAGGAAGGTGGCTGGATCAGGCAGTCCCTATCTGCTCTCTGCTATCTCTATTTATGCCTTCAAAATGACATCACAAAGGGGGTGTATGGGCTGGCTTAGCTAGGCTTTCCCCTGTGAAAGGTGATTGGGTCAGAGTCTACTCACTGCCTTGATAGGAGGAGAGAAACAGAGTGTCATCCTTATGGTGTAATTTTATAATGCTTAGAATCCACCCCTAGCCATTGGAACACAAAGTCTAATTTTGGCGAAATACATATTTACACATGTGCAACCTCTATAAAAATCACATACACCGATTGCATATTTTACATAGCAGCTATTCCTCAAAACCCCGTAGCTGTGGGATCATGTTTTCCCTTTCTATGGAATTTTACCTTTTTTGCTATGAACACACTTTACAATTTTTATGCAAGTTTCCACAAATGTGCATGTTTAATATGGGAATGAGTGTATAAAGTTTCACAATTCTAGTGGAAATACAGACCCTATAAACCCACATATATTTCCATTCCTGTTCAGAATAAGCTACACGGTTGTACTATGTTTTCAAAGGTAGTGCTAAAAATTAGGTTAATTAATCTGCCGTTTTCAGATTTTGCACCCCTTTTGATAATAAGTTATACACCTTCTAAAAATGTCCGTTACACATCCTGTTAACACCAAATGGTCATTATTTGTCACTCCTTGAAGCATGTGGTGGCCCCCGCCTTTGGAATTTTCTTCTGTCAGCCAGGAGTTTCCTGTGCTGCAGCAGTTTTACGGCCTTTCACACCTTCAATGTCCTGGGTTGGAGGATGGTCATTGTTCCTTTGCCCTTTGGATCAGATTCTGTTCAAACCCCGCAATTAACACATCCCTATGAGTTCCTGCTGAAGGAAGGCCTTCCATCTGGGAGAAAAACCTGCTTTTCAAGTTATGGCAACTTCAGCCAAGCAAATTACTTTTTAAACTTAGCAAAACCCACATTTGTTGCATCACATACAAATACATTTCTTTCTTGGCCTTAAAATCTGTGGAATCAAAACACAACTGAAATCTATATTCCTTTTTGGCACCAATCCTGTTTGTGTTGCTAATTCAGCAGACTTTTAGTTTTAGGTCTAATTGAAGCTTCTACAGTTCTCCTTTGACAGCTGTCATTCAGGTGGCCCAGGGTACTGCACCCAGATTTTTACATGGCTGTCAGTTTTCAGACAATCCAGTTTTCTGATGAATGTTTTGCTCTTCATATCAGGACGTTGTATGTTTACAATGCTTCATTAGATGCATGACTTTTAGCACCAGGCAATATTGCAAATGTAGAAAACTGTTGTGTTATAGGCATTTTGGAGTTTTTGGCAACAAAGCAATTGACAATTGTAAGCACATTTTTGGATTTTTTTCGCAAAGTGCTGCTTTTCTCTGTGCCTCTGTTTGCTGGTCATGGGACCCACTGGCACATTTCTGCAGGATGTGCTCTATTCCAGTGCACATGCACCACGGGTGGCAGGTTGTGCATCCCTCTTTTTGTGTGCTGAGGCACACAGTTTTTGTAGGTTATTGTAGGTTTTTGTAGGTTTTTGGCACACACAAGGGTTTTGCCGCCATTGTTGCTGTTTCTATCCCCATAACTGGCAGGGTGATGACGCATAGCATAGCGGAGTGGGTCAATACATCCCACAGGGCTTACCGAGACTAAAGAGAGAACTGCTCCTGACATAGAAAATGAAGAGTGGGACATTATTTTGATGTCCCCTTCTCTTCCTGTGTACTTAAGAGGTAGTCAATTGCCTAACCCTGCAACAGTCACATCAATCGCAACAACTACAATGACTTCGGGCAACGTCCCATTGGACGACGTTCTCAAGCGTTATCCACAACTAAAGTCACTGGGTTGGCAATCCTGTCTCCACCCGTACTCTTGTAACACAAAAAAAGACAGAATATCTTTATTCAAAATTATTCCTTAAACTCAGTACCCTATAGATAACTAAATGTCCCTGTAAAGAGCTCTCTCTGTCTCTCAAGCGAGTGTTCTTGCCCTAGTGGTGCGCTGCTGCATCGGGTTAGGGGATAGAAGAGAGCTCGCCCTATCCTCTCTCATTACTTTCCTCAAATACTAAAAACAAAGTGCACACTGATCATGGAAATCAATGAAAATAAATTTTAATATTGTTGTTTCCATATAGTGTGTCTTATCACACTGAATTAAAACAAAAGGCTAATTAGACTCATATGGAGGATACTTTTTCCATAGATCTCTCAGTGTCCAATTCTTAATATTTTCGGCAGTGAAAGAGTAATAAAATGACTTAGGGCCTCATTACACGGATGGCGGAGAACCATGGCGCTATTAGCGCCATGGTTCATGCTGGTAAAATACCGGCACCGCCTTGGCGGAAATGGGAATTACCGCCCCATTCCAAGGTTGGCGGGGCGGTAATTCCCCCTTCCACCATTGCCCTTCCACATTCCCATTTTTGGCCCATAGGGCTCAATGGGAATGGGGAAGACGCTAATTACGGTACCGCAAATTGAGGTACCGTAATTAGCTCCCTGGGTCCCTTTGCGGGTTGGTTTTTAACGCCTGCAAAAAGCAGGCATTAAATCCCCCAACCCGCAAAGGGACCTCGTAGTAAGGCAGTAAGGATTTACCGGTACCGGTATTTTACCGGTACCGGTAAATCCTTACCGCCATCCGTGTAATGAGGCCCTTAGTCATAATGCAGGCCCATTTTATGTTCTATATGGGTTCTGGGGATTGGTGCGTCAGGCCAAGCCTCTTCTTGTCGTCTACCGGTTTCAGCGGATGTGGACCCGCTCTCTGCTTTCTTCAGGACTTCCCTATAGTTTTTAGTGATACAAAGAATGGTTTAATAAAAAAGACACTCTTGTCAATGGTTGTCATGTACTCCTTCAATCACTGTGTGGAGGGCGTCTTAATTCTGACTCTGGGACTGCAAGCTCTTCAGTCTTCTCTTCCCTAAAAGGGAATACATATAAAAGGGGATCTATCAATGTACAATTTGTCAAGTTTAATTTCCTCATGGTGTATGTCATAGAAAGAGAGTCGCTTACCTCTTCATATGTAAAGGTCTGTGGGTGGCCTATTGCATTATGCTTGTTCTGGTTGCATTCCACCAATGGGGTCATATCTATACATAAAGACACGTGAATGCTTAGTATCCCATGGGAGACTGATCTCCTATATCACTCAAACAGTGCTGCATGATGTCTAAAAAAAAAGGGGTTATCTGCTACTCACCCCAATTGGTGTCGCGGCTGTGTGTTGGCTAACGTGGTTAGACCCGGTTAGATGTAGCTCCTGGCCACTGCTGGCTCTAAAGGTCACCTTTCAAAACCTATTTGGGAAAATATACAAGTCAGTGCTCTGGATAGGATGCCGTTTGTAAAAAAAAACACACCTGTATCGATCGGCGTTAAAGTGATGTGTACATTCACACATTTTAATAATGATCCATAATTCTGCACGTATGGTGCCTAGTCTAGTTACTAATGCTGGGATGGGTAATTCCACCCTCCTAGTGCATATCATTGCTGTGCCGCTATCTGGCAAAATGAAGGCAAACATTGCATTAGTCCGGCGGCAGCGATGTCGTACTAGAGAGTGGTCATGACACCAAACGGGACTCGGCTGCTCATCCATGCATCCAGGCTCCAAAGGCCAAGGGCTGTTTCCATACAGCTACCTGGCACAATGAAGGTAAACATTGAATGAGCGAGCGGGCAGTCTCGCTGTATTGCAAAGCAGCCGTAAGGTTCGACCGAAGTGCTGGAAATACTCTACCCTCGCAAGCCGTGGTATATGAATCCTATGCAACTCACCTCCATGCGATTGGAGTGCATCTTGGCAGCGGGTGTAGCTTCTCAACGGTGTATAGGTCGCCATCTTGGTAGTTCTATGTTTATATAGGGAAGTGCTTAGCACGTATAAGTGTGACTTGGTTAGTCCCTTTTTAATGTTTATGATTCTTCACGGTGTAGTGATTTTCAGCGTCTTATGTATGTTCATTGACTCGATGATTTTAATCCAAGCAGTCAGCTAATAATTTACTATGAAGTCGCGCATACCTGCCAAATTCTTTGCGGCCATATTTGTCATGGTTATTAATGCTTTAGCATTCAGATTTGGTTCCACATGGATGATAAATCACATAGGTGAACCACATGCACTATATTTTTACTAGTGTAGTAAAAATAGAGGTTGTATGCTATTCTTTTAATAGTGTAGCAAAAATAGGAGTAATACATACATACTATTTCATGAAGAAACTAAATAGTCTCATTGAATTTACAAAGACCATTATGTCACAGATGTATGCCTTTTGCGTTCTCTATCAGATCTAGCCAGGTAATCAAGATTTTATTGGACTGCTAAGGTCTGCCAGCATATTTCTTCGTTTAGTCCGTTTTGGTGACTATTCAGTCTGAAAATCCATTGTTGTTCACATCTGAGGAGTATCGCTCCAATATTTCCTCCCTGTTTTGGTTCTACTACTTTTTCAAGGATGTTCCAGCTTATGTCGTTCTCTGAGTGTTTTTTGTGTACATAATGTTCAACCAGTGGGGCTGTAAGTCTTTTACGTCTAATATTGGATCTGTGTTCACAGATTCTTATTCTTACTGGTCGTCTGGTTATACCTACATATTTTTTCTCACACGGGCATTGGATCAAATATACTACGTGTGTGGTGTTGCAATTAGTAAAAGTTATTTGTTCCCACGGCATCTTCCATCCTATGTCGATGGATGTGGAACGTTTTGTAAAGGGGCATATTGAGCAAATCCCACAGGGTGCATGTCCTGTTGCTTTTGCATGTTGCCAGAGACATAGTTGGTTGTCATTTTTAGGTAGTTCCTTGTAAGTATGTACAAGGCAATCTCTTATGTTCCTTCTTCTCTTTATTGCGAATAGGGGGGCAGATAGCTTCGTTTCTCCAACATTGAGGAGATACCAGTGTCTCATAATTTCCTTTTTGATTTTGTTCACCATAGGTGAATGACTGAAGACAGCTGTTATCTGGTTCTCATCTCTAGTTTTCTTTGGATGTTGGGCAAGTGTAACCTCTCTAGGTATATTTCGTGCCCTTTTCCTCGCATGACGTATTGCCCTGGCGGGATAGTGCCTTTCTCTTAGGCGATGACTCAGTCTGTCTGCTTGTAGATCAAACTCCTGCCTTGTTGTGCAATTACGTCTGAATCTGAGGAACTGGCCGAACAGTAGATTTTCGTGTAAGGTCCTTTGATGGAAGCTAGTGAAATCAAGTAGCAAGTTCCTATCTGTGGTTTTCTGGAAGACAGTAGTCTCCACCCTGTTTCCTTGTCTAATCAGTTTCAAGTCCAAGAATGTTGCAGTATTTCTGTTGTATTCTGAAGAAAATTTTAAGTATGGATTGAGTCCATTCAACCAGTTCAAGAATTCTTGCAGGGTTATTTCAGTAGCTACAAACAACATCAGAATGTCGTCTATATGTCGTTGCCAGCTCAAGATGTTCTGTGTTTATGGATTCAATGGATTGTATATATATTGCTCTTCAAAATCGGCGACATATAGATTGGCAAGCATTGGAGCAAAAGTTGCACCCATTGCTGTTACTGCAATTTGTTCAAAATAACGTTGGTCAACCATAAAATAGTTTTTAGTTAAGGCTATTTCTGCCAATTGCATAATTAGGTAAACAGGTATTTCAATGGGTGGATGAATAGCTCTTAGAGTCTTTTTGACAACTTTGAGTGTTTCACGTTGTGGAATTTTTGAGTATAGGGACACAATGTCCATAGTCACTATAAAGATATCATTCTCATCGCTTGGTAGTGTCAGGGATTCAAGATGAAGAAGAACCGCTGTCGTATCTTTAGTGTAGGATTTCATAGCTTCTACCTCATCGTTGAGGAAAAAGCCTACAAATTGTGACAGAGGTTCTAGGATCGATCCTATTCCTGAGATGATAGGTCTTCCTCGTACAGGGGTAGTACCCTTATGTATTTTAGGTAGGACATAGAATGCAGGGCATCTGGGAAATTTAGGACAGAGGAACTCTGCTTCTTTTGTGCTGATATGGCCTTCTGCGGCCGCTTCCTCATTTATAGGATCAATCATATTCTTCAAGGTGCCTGTTGGATCTGTGCCAAGTTGTCTGTATGTGTTTTTATCTTCCACCAAGGTATTGACCATGTTGTTGTATTCATTTGTCGCCAATACCACTAAAGCACCTCCCTTATCTGCAGATTTAATTATAATTTCACAGTTATTCTTAAGATCTTTTAATGCCTTCTGTTCGATTTTGCTCAGATTATAGAATGGAGTATGATCCTCTAATTCTATTTCCTCAATTTTATTCAATATTGCTTTCGCGAACGTGATGGACTCAGGCGTAATTGCATTGGGAAGAGGGGTAGAATGTGGATTTATTACGCAGGCCGATGGTATCCTGTGTAAGTACAGTGGTGTTGTTTGCAAAAAATGGTTTCAAACAAACTTTTCTCATGAGTTGCGTAAGTTCTATTCTGCCCGGGAATGGGTCATGTCTCATGGTTGGGACAAATGATAGTCCTTTTTGCAATACCCCAAGTTCGACAGGGGAGAGTGTTATGTTAGAGAGGTTTACCACTAAAGATTATTTCATCATTGTATGATTTTTGTTTCTTCTCATCATGTTGTTTACATGCCTGGTGCGTTCTGTTCGTACCACCCTCTGCCTCTGTTGCGTGTGACCCTGGGTGACTGTTCCTGCCACCATCGTCTCGTTTTTCCTCTGCCTCGCAGTTGTTGAAAACCCTGGGCATTGCCCTGTCAATTCTGCTCCTGGTCTTCAAACCGTAGGTTTCTTGCGGGTCTAGTTAGCCAACACACAGCCGGAACACCAATTGGGATGAGTAGCAGATACCCCCTTTTTTTCTAGACATCATGCAGCACTGCTTGAGTGATATAGGAGGTCAGTCTCCCTTGGGATACTAAGCATTCACGTGTCTTTATGTATAGATATGACCCCATCGGTGGAATGCAACCAGAACAAGCATATTGCAATAGGCCACCCACAGACCTTTACATATGAAGATGTAAGCGACTCTCTTTCTATGACATACACCATGAGGAAATGAAACTTGTAGACAAATTGTACATTGATAGATCCCCTTTTATATGTATTCCCTTTTAGGGAAGAGAAGACTGAAGAGCTTGCAGTCCCAGAGTCAGAATTAAGACGTCCTCCACACAGTGATTGAAGGAGTACAAGACAACCATTGACCAAGAGTGTCTTTTTTATTAAACCATTCCCTGTATCACTAAAAACTATAGGGAAGTCCTGAAGAAAGTGGAGAGCGGGTCCACATCTGCTGAAACTGGTAGACGACAAGAAGAGACTTGGCCTGACGCACCAATCTCCAGAACCCATATAGAACATAAAATGGGCCTGCATTATGACTGAGTCATTTTATTACTCTTTCAGTGCCTAAATATTAAGAATTGAACACTGAGAGATCTATGGAAAAATTATCCTCCATATGAGTCTAATTAGCCTTTTGATTTAATTCACTGTGATAAGACACACTATATGGAAACAACAATATTAAAATTTATTTTCATTGATTTTCATGATCAGGGTGCACTTTGTTTTTAGTATTTGAGGAAAGTAATGAGAGAGGATAGGGCGAGCTCTCTTCTATCCCCTAACCCTTGTAGGCGATGCAGCAGCGCACCACTAGGGCAAGAACACTCGCTGAGGGACAGAGAGAGCTCTTTACAGGGACATTTAGTTATCTATAGGGAACTGAGCTTAAGGAATAATTTTGAATAAAGACGTTCTCAAGCGAACATCTGTGATCCACTTAGGGTCACCTACTTTAATACTTGAGAATGAGAATCAGCCTGGCCTGATTCACTTATACATCTGAATGACTAGGGATGAATGATATGAACATTACAAAGATGTAACTGTCGAGGTGACTCCCAAACGACAAGTGGAAGATGCAGGGAAGCAAGATCTTATACCAAACTCGATCATACGAGCCGACCAAAGTAGTAATAAAGATCTGATCATAAACGCTGTGAGTATTGTGGTACGTCAGGAGACGTTAGCCTCTAGCATGAATGCTCATAGAGCAGGCCTTGAATGTTTGAACTCAGAAATGACTCCCAACTCGATCTCACTTACTACTCTCGAGGAGCTGTGAGCGAGTCACACCTCTACATTACTACCGCTTGCAACTAACACTGAGAATATAAATTCCACCGAGCTCAGCTATCTAAATGTGTCCAGTGAAGTTACAGTCCCTCCATCTGGGTCCCATGCTTTGGCTGTGAAATTATCACGTGACATTGCAGAGATCTCTCTTGATACCAGCAGAGCAAACATAATGAGACAAACCTCCCAGTGCGAGCTCCCTGCAAATGATCGAGAAAGCATATCTATCCCTTCAGATAAATGTAGGCGGTTTGACTCAGGTACCGCCCTGGGGGTCAGCTGATCTCAGTTTATCCTTGATACAAGACAAGAAAAAACCCCTGCAGATCATGTGTCCACCGCCGACACTATATTGAGACACTAAACTACTTCTCATAGATCGATAGAATCAGATGAGTCATCTACAGACTACTTTTTTTTTTAAAGAGATTTTGTCAAGGTGGGAAGAACATGTTCCAACTGGAAACTTAGTGGAGGAAAACGCAAGATCAACACCAACAATCCAACTTCTCTTGACACACAATGAAGCATGATGTTGACCTTCACACTATCTCTGGCCCCCTTCTTAAAGATGTACAAAAGCATAAATGACAGATACAAAGATCAATAGATTATTTTACAGCCGATTAATTTGAAACTCCTTCTAATCGAATCTTTTGTATCAATGGTACAAGACAGGATGAATCATGAAACTGAGAGAGGAAATCTGGCACAAACATCTTGTCGGAACAGCTAAAAGTGAATGGAAAAGTTAAAAAAAAAACATTTAGCTGAAGTGGCACGGGAAGCCCTGATACTGGCAAAATATTAACAGCCTCAGTCATAGAGGAGCAGAAATAAGTGCTCAGATGGAAGTCTTGATCTTTGAAGATCTCGAGGCAAAATCACATTTGCCAATTGCTCTTCACCTCCAGCTTCTCATCATCCCACTGATCACCTACAGCACCCAGAACAAGATCCCATGCGCCCAGTGCTTTGAATCAAGGATGATCTGTCCTACGCGGAGCAAGGTGAAATCGACAACAATCCGTCCATGCCTTTGCAAGAGGAGTGTCAGTCTGGCAATACCATTAAACTAAGATCTCCGACTAAACCTGCAACATGCAAAGATGGAAATAATTATCTAATCTGCCACAATGGGAAAAAACAGCAACAGGCCACAAAAGAGAATTAAAATGCTCTCCTAATCCACTCCAATCATAACTCCTTTTCTCCAGTATCTGTGGGGAAATCACCAGAGAAAAGAGTCATAATAACAAAATGTTAAGGGGACGACCAAGAGCCTACCACCTCAACAGAAATTGGACAAATTTAATTTCAACCTGATACTTCAGAAACTGATATGGTAGACATGTTGAACATCATGACACATGATCAAGAGACCTGTGAAGCCCAAAGTTCCCCACAGGTGACTATTTCAAAATCATCAGATGACCTTTGGGTGCACTGTGACCTGGGATTGACGGGGTTAAAGGTGGTAGTGGCAAGTGAGTTGGTACAGGCTCCTTGCGATCTGTTCATGACATTAGCAGAAAACGACACATATATACCAAATTCCGTCAATAACACTGTTTCAGGGACGTGGCGCGTGAGAGACTTGGACCGTCTAGAGAAGTTTCTCAAAGAAACGTTCCACTGCAACAAATCACTGCTAAAGCAAATACGATGTCAGAGCTGTTCCAGTTGTCAGTAGGGGCCAAGAGCAACATCCAAAGGCTGAGAAATGGGACAAGCCCTGGCAATCAATTATTCTTGGAACTACTATTGTTGGATGATTGGTTAATATTGAATCATTTTAATGTCCTGCGTTTGCTCCACCATGTCGCGATGCTTCGTGCAATCGACTCAGATGACATTGCAATAGTAGAATTTGTCAAAGAGCAACAATGCAACCAAGTTCGTTTGATGCCTCTACTTCTTTACTACTTCTGGGATTTGACATCACGGAATGCAAATCCGAATCTGAAGAAACACCAAGTCAAGAACTGATATCGGAGAGAGGTTGACATCATTGCCATCGAAAGGATCCCATTTGGCATCGAGATCAGAATCGACTCATCAGGCTTCTCCGATATGGTGCAAAAACTTAAATGAAAACTGTAGAGAAGGAACTAAGTACCCCCACCTCAACCATCTTGCCCACAGCACCTGTATATAGGGAAGAGATGCAGAGACCGGAGAATGTAGACAATTCTATAAGGCATCAAGAAAATATGGAGATGAATGACATCTTCGGATCAAGATGAAGAAATGTATGCTGCAGACATAATGAAGAGATCAAGCAATTTCACATGTATACACATGCAAAGAAACACAAGCAGATGAAGTATTCTTGAGGCTAGCTAAATAGTGAATAGAGTGTGGCATGCGCCAACATATACATATATATCTCTATATGTTGAAGTCAGTAGAAGATGGATGTTTCTGCCACGATTAATAACATTGCTGAGCAAAAGAAAAAAAGCTGCTTTTTCGTAGTTTCCAAGTTTGGCGCAGTTAGAAAACAAGTGAATTAACACAAGCAAAAACTCAGAAAGGCGAGGTTGGGTGAGCCAAGAAGGCAAGGCCATATTAGACTGGGGTGAGCTGACATTGGATACTAATCGTGTGAAGGAACAAAGCTCCTGTTCAGAAGGCCTGGACAAAAATAAGAAGACGTCAGAGGTCTATTAAAGAATAGTGTTTTAATGCACTGAAAGCTCAAATTTGTGGTCTTTAGATACGTGGGGAGAAGTTGGACGAGCATGATGGTCACACCTACACATGAGGGCAGAGCGTGCCTTCACATCCCCTGAATTCCCCGGAGCAAATAACATGATCAAGGCTGAGTTCAAAGACCTAATTGACAGCGGACCACTGAGGTGATGATGGATGGATATGCTAAATGGTGGGAAGGTATGGTTAAGATGAGCTAATCTGTACCTGGACTTCCAGCCTGCGTGCTGCCACTGTAGGTTGGGAGGGTACTGACAGAGGTTGGAAAATAACCAATGATAGGGGACCGCATGATCAAGGGTCCTATAGTTGTGTAGCTAATTAGATGTCATATATTTAGTGACATTCATAGTGACATATTTTGGGGAAAGGGCTTAGTTGCCCCACCTGATGTTAAGAAACAAAGCATTCTCTTCCACTGCCCTAAACGAGCATGGATCGTAAACCTAGATGATCCTTGTAGAACCTATTACACTCACCATTAGGTTTTTGTAGGTTGCCACATAGGATGATGTTAGTAATACGCAGGCTAAACGTCACCTATGATGATTTTTCACTATAAGAATGTAATTTTTTATGAAAAGCTTTGAGAAGTCTCGAGATAGATCATGATGAGGAATGTCTGTTGATATCAGTTGTACTCCCTCTTTTAGATAATTGATATTAAAACAGTATCTTTTGCCAACTACCTGAGTTGTTTCTGTTATTGATGTTTGAGTAAACTCTACATCCACCATCCATCTCTAAGGTATTGCTAACCCATCTTAAAGGGCTGAGAAGGAACCTCTGTTCAAACCCCAAATTGAATCACCATGCCTCTCTCACTAGGACCGAGAAATGCACATCTAGATGAGAGGTGGCATTGAGGAGAGTAATCTCCAGAGATAATTTTACCTGTCTTAAAAACTCACCTAGGGTGATTACGGAAGTCCAGCAAGAGAAGGTTAATGGACAAAGCAAGATTCATGGGGATAGCTGGCCGAGGCCCTGGTCCTCGGCAATGAGAGATAATGCCAAGACACGATTCAGGAGGCGATAACATTAATGGCTCCTGGAATATGAGGGATTTTGTTCACATATTCTCAAGGCTGAGTGTAAATTACAGCGTTTTGACATTCTGCGTCTCCTGGAGTTGTGGATAACCTGACCCAGATTGTGGATGGCTTTAGTGCTTACCTAAATACGTCAGAAAATGGCATTAAAGGATGGCCTATGGCGGACTTATTGATACTTAAAAGAAATGGGATTGGCTTGTCAGTGAAAGAAGTACAAAAACCAACCCCATGCATTCAAGTGCTGACATTGAAACTGGCCCAACAATCATCTAGCGAACCTGCCTTATTGCTTGCTTGTGATAATGAACTTATATTGGCAACCTGAAGTCATAGGTTTGATCACATTTGTGGATCATATAACATCTTTGATTGACGGTTTTAATGTTACAATCGTGGACCCTCTTATCATTGATTTGAACATGAATTGTTTGGGCTTAAGTACCGGCAAAGGCAGATTCCCCAATGGCACAGGCTTAGGAAAAGAAAATAGATCAAGTGTGTGGCTTTGGGAAATGTAAGAAAAGCATTTCTGTAAGCTAATGGGCAAACGCTGCGGGACATACCTGGAAAGGCCACATGGTGAAGAGGTTTACTCCAATCAACACTTGATTATTTCATTGTTTCAGAAACCATGAACTAAAGAGTTATATATCTGAGAGTATCCCCCCACGATTACCAGGAACCATAACATATCAGAAATTAGTTATCAGTTGCCTTTCGCTTCCCCGAGAAACTATTGGAGGAAGGTGGTTTGGGCATAGCCAGGTGGAAACAGGCTTTGTTTAACCCCCCCCTCCAAGTTTTCCTGCTGGTAAAAAACAATCAACTTGCAATTGAGAACCATTCTATAGGAGTTGATTATACTCCTGATCTCTCCGACTTCACGGAAGTGCAGCCAGGAAACAATACACTTGGCTTCCAACCAAAACACTCCTACAATGCGGAAATATTACTGCAAGAAAGATCTTTGCAGAGAGCCATCAAAAATACTGCTGGTTTACCAACTTCGGAAAGAGTAGCAAATCGAAAAACCATCAGTCAATGATGAAAAACTGGCTCATATCTCGTAAGAACATCATGTATCAACGTGATGCAGAGATAATGCTAAAAATAACAAAAAATACTAGGCATTTGTGGCAGACCTTAAATAACATGAGCATCCCCCAACAGGCTCTACAAAGTAATGTGGTATTAGATGCGGAAAAGCCCAGCCTAAGTGAATGGACAATCCCTTATGAAGATCCAGAAGGCCAGCAGCTCGAGATCCCCTTGGCGGGATGGCCTAAGCAACATAATGCTGAAGCCTGCAGCAGCGAATGGGCTGACTTGTGTGTGATTTTGTTTACTCAGCTATTAAAGAAAAATGCAGCACCAAGTTCTAGGAAAACAGCGATCGTGGTACCGATATTCAAGAAGGGTGATAGGGCCAATCCAAATAAGTATCGGCCTATTGCCCTTCATGATATCCTGGGAAAACGCTTTGCCTCGCTGGCACGATTGAGAGACTGTGTCAAAGAGTCTGGAAACTTAGATTGTTGCCAAACAGGCTCCGTAAAAGAAGTCGGCTGCAACCTCAATCTATTGTTACTTACCTTATTAAAATTCAAAACAATCAAAGGTTGAAGTAAAATCTATCTAGCATTCATAGACTTCGCTCAGGCCTTCGACAGTGTAGATAGAGAACTGCTGTGGACAAAATTGTTGAGTTGGAATTGTCCAGTGGATCCCGTTCTGGCTGTCAAAGCTCTTCACACAGAAACCATGATCAAGATCCATCTGAACCAAACCAGCCTTTTGTCAAATATGATCAATACACACAGGCGTAAAACAGGGATGGACGTTAGCATCCTTTGCTGTTTAATCTGTTCATTTCAGACATAAGAGAGGTGATGGAGGGTCAAGATTCACTCCCCCCCAAAATCAATGGCAATCCGTTGGGCTGGATGCTGTTCGCTGATGATTTAGTCATCTTAGATCGAACGCCCAATGGTTTACAAAGACAATTAAACATACTCCAGACATATGCAGATCATAATTGACTAACAATAAACGTAACTAAGTGTGAGACCTTAATACTGAAAAATCTCAAGAGAAAGAAAAAGACACCTTTCTGGTGATGCCTGGGGAATGACCCATTGAGTACTGTTGAAACAACAAGATGTTTGGGCATGTGCATTAATTCCCGCATGAGTGATGCTCTTTGGGCTGCTGCCCTTAAGTCAAAGATGAAGCGTTCTGTCTCCCAGAGCCCTTGCCTGACAAGCATCAGCTCCTGATTGATGCCTCTAGACCTGCAATCCATCGTGGATAAGAAGGCTGACTATGGGTAAGCACTGCTGGCAACAAGTGCTATTTCTATGTTGAAGCCCCTAACCCTTTCCAAGATGGCACCCTGTTTTTTCTTGAACATTTGCTGAGGCTGCTGAACCATCAACCTGCTTCTGCACACATGGGATAGGCCACCACCGATGTTAAAAGATCCTATCAGCGGGCGCCTGCAGGGGAAGCCGGCCCCTGTGTATGGCCCATGTTTAAGGCCATCTTCTGTCTGGCTCTGTCCGGCTATGGAAGGCAACTAAATGACTTTGCATGGGAACACATGTTGCATTTCCTGCTTCTTGATCTTTATCATCTACATCAATCTACTAAGCTTCATAGGACGCCTAAATTTCTCTGTGCCTCCATGCACTAAGTAAGTCACTGTATAGTCTGTTAAACATTGACCCCCTATTAGGCATCAGGCTGCCAACCCCACCACCCTGCAGCCTGACGAGGTGTGATCTTACTTACTTCTTTCTCAGTCCTGCATTGACTGTTGCACTCTTCCCGAACTCCAACCCAGCTCCTTTTCACGTGACCTGATAAACCTCTTGCCACCAATCCAGATGGATGGGCAGCAGATGCCCATGCCTTATTCATCAGCCGTGTGCATCTAAGTGCTGCTCCCCTTCCTGTAATCTTTACCCAGCTAACAAGCTGCTTTACCAACAGTAACCTCCTGTACCTTTACATCTGACTGAGTGACCATGCCTACTTCACTCTCCCTGTTCGCTGATCACAACTTGCCACATCTGTTAACTTACTTTGTCTGATTATTGTACTCTAATGAAGCCCCCCGAAACATGAGGTGTGGCTCTCATAATGTATTTACCTGATTTGTCCTGATTACATGGTTAGCCCCCCCCCGCAACATTAGGTGCGGCTCTGGTAATGTATTTAACTCGATTTGTCCTTGTTTAAGCCCCCCGGAACTTGAGGCGCGGCTCTCGCAATGTAATTAACTTACCTGATGCGTCTTGATTACATGGTTAAGCCCCCCGCAACATGAGGCACGGTTCTCGCAATGTACTTAACTTGATTTGTCCTTGTTTAAGCCCCCCGCAACATGAGGTGCGGCTCTCGTATTGTATTAACTTGATATTTTCCTGTTTAAGCCCCTCGTAACACGAGGCGCGGCTTGTGCAATGTGGCAACTGTACTTAATATGTCCTTATTACTGGTTAAGCCCCCCTCCCACCCCCCGCAATATGAGGTGCTGCTTTCGTAATGTGCTGCACTTACTTGATTTGTCTCTAATGACCTGTCTAAGCGCCCTGAAAATCTAGGGGCACCCTGCGCAACACGTCAGAACATGTCAATTTAATTTAGCCTCCCGTAACCCTAGCAGTTCCACCTACATTTACCCAACCTATATCTATTGTACCATTAGTTTGTATCCCATGCAATCAATGTCTGTACTTTTTGTCAATTTACCTGCAACAAATGCTGTAACTGACTACCTAGCAACTCATTCTATGCACTGTCTGTAACCCATTTGGGATGCTAACAAACATTGTAACATGTAAACTATTCTCCGAACTAAAGCACCTAGATACCCCAGGGTTTTGTGCGCTATATAAATGACAAATAAAAAAAATAAAAAAGAGCTGGACTGTCCAAGGCGTTGCAATACATAACATTTGGCAAGTTCTCGTTGGTTCCTATAGTAAACCTTAACAAACGGAAAGTAGTCCCTATTCTACTCCATAGGGCCAAATGTGCATTTAACCTCCCATAGGTGCTCTGAGTAACTCTCAAAAGTGTGTTCTGGATAACAATGTTACACCTAGCCAGATCTGTTCTCACAGTTATCATCAGGTATGAGTTGGCATTATAATCAATGAATGCAATAGTGATATGGAGATCCTTACCTTGTATAGGAAACTTATTATGGACTCAGTTCCCCTACAGGTCACGATATTGCGACAGGACGAAAGATAGTGGTCAGTAGCCTAAAAGAGTGTACCTACCAGTGCAATGACATCCTGGAAGACCTGCGCTCCTCCACACTTGTATTCAAGACAAATCGTGATGCAGTAAAGAAAAAAAACTGTGGAACCAAGATTGGACTAGGACCATTGAGTGGAGAAAGAAGTACAGGCTTTATGAGCACTTAATTAAAGAAATAAAACCTCTGAATACATTTCCCAAACACCTGGAAGAATTCCTTAGCTCGCACCATCGTGAATTGTTGTTGGGTGTCCTGACCCACGTTTCAGCTATCATGCTGCAACATTTGGTGCTGTGGGCTTAGAAAATCCAAGATGGCCAAAAAGCCCACATGTGCGCCAGAATCCAGGAGAACCACGCAGTTTGTGCGCACACCAAAATGGTTGCCTAACTGGCCACCCACCAGTGCGAGCATGATGGGCCAGGGTGCCATGAGTGGAATGGGTGCCAAAGGTAAAACAGCAGCGCCTGTTAAAAAAAAAAAAAAAAACGCTTTAAAATTACCTTTGGTTTCTCTGAATGCCAGCTCAAAATGCCTATTTTCAAACATTGCAACACATCCAAAAATCTCACTGAACACCAGCAGACATCTGGCAGAATGAAGTTTTGTGTGCCTACAAAATCTGGGAAGATGAAGAGCCCAAATTAATGTTGATAACAAGACTGGCTGAGTGCTAAACTGAACTGAAAGACACTAAAATCGAAATGTTTAGAATAAATGAGTGACCTACTTTTGAGTGTCACATAGTTTTTCACTGTTGAAATGTCATGGTTTTGAACTTAGAATCAGCATTCTAGCTGCATGTGTAAAAATTGTAAGTTTGATTTAAACTGGGAACCCAAAATGACATGTAGCTAAAAACTGGCTTAAAGAGATTCCAATTCTGCCTGACATCTACCCCCACAGGAGTTGAAACTTGATCAAGCAGGTTCCCAGGCCTGGCTGCATTCTGTTGCCCCTGCCAAAAGGAGGTCACACACTCTCTGATTGAATTACCTGGGGACTGCAGGAAACTAAACAAAGGGCCCAGGCAGATGATTTATTGGGGGGGTCGTAAATGGCTTCCTTTTGAACAAAGCCCTTCCTTGACTCAGGCAGATGGTTTATTGGGGGGTCGTAAGGTGGCTTCCTCTTGGCAGAAACGGGGAGGGGCAGCCCCCTCTGAGGACAGGCTGAGTTTAAAGAAAGTGGATAGACTGGTTTCTCCACCATGTGACCTGGGAAGACACACCCCTGTTGGCCAGAATATGATTTTAAGAAAGATGTATAACTCATGGTGCGGACTTGTCAAAATTATCTAAATGATACCATAATTCTTGTGATTTTTCTGCCCACATTTTAAGAGGTTTTAGGAGCCGGTGGTATGATCTGGGGGTTTACTAGCGGAAAAGAGGCTGTTACTCTAAATGTATGCATTTTAAAAATCTGACACTTCCTTATCTAAATGCCCACATGCCTTGCACACAATTGTATAAATTTGGAGAAAAATCCGATATGGGGAAAGCTACTAAAAAGCGCAAAAAGTTGCCATTTCTTTACCCAAGCTCCTAGAAATGCCAGGGTCGGAAAAGTGCCTCCCATCAGTAATGCATGATGTGTGTATGCAATGACAAACAACTGTGTATCTGTGGAATATGTATTTGGGTCAAATATAGATTTGTGTGCAATTTGACAGGGGAGTGTCCTTTCTGCAGGCCATAAAACAGCATCACCATGACTCACATTTCCTTTCCCCTATCAAGGAAGAGAGAAAAGCTTGACCAATGATCAGTTGAGAGAGGGGCTGGCTTAGTGATGCTGCGCACACACCCACTTTCAAAAGACATAAAAAGAGCCACTGGAAGCTAGAGAGGACATTCAAATCCAGTTGCTGCGGAGCGTTTTGCCGGACCACATAACATCCAGAAGATACCAGTTCCAGACTGACTCCAGCTACATACTCCAGAACCTAGAACTTATACTTTAGAACCCAAATCAGAGGCCTAAAACCACAAGCTGAGTTCTCTGCAGCAGGCCTCAAATCATTACAAGCTACTCACAGCCGGGCGAGCTGCTTGAATCCCTTGCCAAGCACTTTTAAATCCGAAAAACTACCTTTATTTAATCATCCGTATCTCTGGAACCGTTTGGGCTAGGAACGAAATTTAGAATCTCAGCTTTCCAACGAACCTAGAGCCGACTTGCTACTCCTTATACTTTTGCCGTAACCCCGATTCACGCACTCGCGAATTTTACCGCGATTTGCGATTTGGTTTAAAATTCAGCCACGTGTAACCATCAGCAGTCATTTCTTTCCTTGCTAAAAATTTGTTTGCCTCTTAATCACCATCTCTGAATCATTGCTAAAGTGAGCCTGAACTCATCCCAAGTATCTCTCACTCACCCTGAACCTCCTAAAGGGAATTAAAAGCATTTTCAGCATATTTCTCACTTCATTGCCACCACATTCAAAGCACTTGGGCCTGTGTTTTAAAACTCATACCGGTTTTCTCTAAGCTTGCTGGGGGGGAACTGAATTTCATATTGTATTTGAGTGCATTCCTGAGAACTGTGTGCTCCTCTTTTCATCTACTTCCATGTCTTACATTGCATAGGGGAGGGGGGTGAATTGCCAGAGAAAAAGTGATTATATTATCTTTTGCTAAAATCATCTCAAGTATTTCTGTACTGCATTTTATTCCTCATTGCTTATCCCTTGAAATCATAAAAGTATTTTTGCTACTTGATCCATCCTATACTAACTCCTCATTGATTATAAAAGAAGTGTGCTAGTGTCAGATTACCCATTGTTGATTAACATTATATTTATAAGGGCGATATCGATTATTAATTTATTATAAAAGCGTGATATCTATATTTTGTCTTATTTCTCAAATAAACCTTTTAAACTTGCAAAACAGAACTACTTCTTGGCTCAGTGGGATCAGGGGGATTCTAAGAGAGGGGTGTTATATAGGGGTAGTCATCCAGAACTCATGAACTGGACATAAAGATATATCAATAAGGGTTTCCATTCAGTATCCCAGACTAGGCATTGACTTAGCTGTAGTGTTGAATTGAATCTTCTTACAAATTGGGGGCTCGTAGCCGGGGATTCCGGATTAGACCTATCACTTGTGCAGATTAATACAGTGTGCTAACTGACAAGATACATACATCCGGTCGGTGTTACGCTGTAAAGCACTCCTCAAAAGGACGCTCTAAGGGAAAGGTCTGTTTTGCAAAAATAAAATACAAACTTCTGTAAGTCAGGAAGGAACTCAAATTCCAGAATGACGACACTGGTAGACATCAAAATAGCCAGAGAGCACTTCTTACATAAGCTATTTGTGAGAGGTGAGTGGACTCATCAGGACCAAACGGTCTGGTTGCAGGCAATCGCGCAACAGGTCACTGAAACAGGGTCAGATATATGGGGAGATCAGGGTCCCCTGCATGTGGCCCTGAGTGAACTCTATATGGCCCCTAAAGCCAAAGATGAACATAATAAGATTGCCAGGATAGTGGCATATTTGTACCTATATATGGGAGCCATGCAGGACAAATGTGCTTAAGGCCAAGATCTGGCAAGTAGGCAACAGATGGCATTAGAAAAGGCCCAACCTGACCTGGTCTCTTCTGAGCAGAGGCTGCAGAGGAGCCAGGAGTCAGAAAATGATAGTAGGCAGTATATCATTAAAATAAAAGAGGACATGGATAGACTGCAACAGGAAAAGACGGACCAGGATACCAGAATTCTGGCTTTGCAGAAGGAGCACCAAGACAGTCTGGACTCCTTACTGCAGAGCCAGAAAAAGCTGGAGCAACAGATCAATTTCAACAGGGCATGCACAGAGCAGGTAGCCACCCTGCAAATCCAACTATACAGAGAGAAAGAGGAAAGCAATAAATTGATTTTGAAAGACCTGGATTCCCAGGCAGAGTTTGATGAAGACCACCAGAAAGCTGGTGCCTTCCAAAGGCAAAGGGACGACCTGGCGGCACAGATGCAGACTCTTAGTCAGGAAAGGGATACCTTAGGCCAGGAAGTCTGCCACTTAAAAAGGAAAATGGAAGAAAATCACCTGGCCCTCCAGGGACTGGGTGACCTCCAAAAAGAACACCAGAACTTGTTAGAGCACACCAGGAGGGTGGAGGATGCTCTGGCAAGAAAGGAGCAGGCCAATAGGGACACAGCTCAGGAGGTAACCCTCCTGCAGCAGAGACTGGCCCAGTACTCCAGGACCAATCAGGAGGCACAGAGAGAAAATGATGCTCTCTGTCAGCACAATGATAGGCTCCAGCAACAGGTAGCGATGCAGGAGAGACTGATAGAGTCTAGTAAGGCCTTAACTGAGGAACTGAAAGTGCAGGCTCTTGCATTGCAACAGGGAGCAGGGGCGGATAGAGACCAGGTTCGCTGGGAGAGGGAGACTCCTGAGCATAACCTCAGGAGCCCTAATACCAGAGGCCTTCATATCTCTCAGTCCCTGGACTCTGGCAACCCCATGTCCCCTGGCGCACATGAGCACCGGGCCACAGGGATGGCAGATTACTATCCAACCAGAAGTATGGGGCTCATAGGCCAGTACCTCCCAGGAATGGAGGGGCGGGCATCCGGGTATGGGCACCCAAGCACAGTGCAATTTAGTGGGGAACCACAGGAGAGTAGGCCCATTAAGGGCATCCTGAAAACTTCTGCCCAGTTAGGTCAGTGGGGGGGGGTACCCATCAAATCCTGGCAGCAAGGAGGAATCTGAAGACTCCTCTGAACGGCGCAGGACACAGGAGACCAGGTCCCCACATTCTGCCAGCCATTCCCAGGCTCGCAGAATCCGGGAAAACCTGGAAGATCAGACAGGAACCTCTGGGAGCAGTGCCTCTGAGTCAGAGGATGAATGGACCAGGGTTACCCGAACCAAAAAGGCCAATAAGGAAAAAAGGGCCTTGCTTAAGGACCCATTGAAGCAAATAAAGGCAATAAGGAGTGTTATCACGCCTTATCATAAGAACGCCAAGTATTCTGTTTGGGAGCACTTAGAGCTGTTTGAGCAAATGATGGAGACTTTTCATTTGAAGGACAGCCAAAGCTATATTCAATATGTAAAGTGGACCTTCTCACCAGAGTACTCCAGTTTCTTTGCGGGGCTGGAGGACCAAAATCATTCAAGGTGGTCAACATACAGGGCGGCCATCTTGAAACATTTTTCTGTTCACAGAAATCCTCAAGAGGCTCGCAAGGCAGCCTACAATTTGCAATGTGGGGAGGATCAGGCCCCACAAGAGTTTGTGCAAGAATTAAAACGTGCTTTTGCGCAGACCACCAGAAGGGTGTGCACGGATAGCAGAGAATTTATCAATACGTTTTTCCATGCCTTACCCAAATACATAATGACCCAGCTCGTGAGAGATTTTCATGAGAAAAGATCTTTAGACTGGGTCATTGAACAGGCTACCCGGATCTATGAGGTGCAGAAGCCTATCGAAAATAAAAATAACGCGCCGAAAAAGCCCAAAACCAACAGCACCCCTGCTGCTGCCAAGGTGGCAGAGGAAAAGGTTGCCCCCGTTTTAGATTTGGAGATGGGGGGGCCTAAAAACCTGTCTGCACCAAATAATTCACAGCCCAGAAGGCCCTCGGGCCAGTCACAGACAGGGAGTCGAGGAGGTAGTCCCACAAATGGGGTCCCCCGCTCCCCTGATTATGTAAGTCCTGCTACAAGGGAAACCGACCAATCCTGGGTTATGTGTGGACTCCTCCAGCCCAAGGGGGGGGATCCAGCCAAGCACCTAACCCAGGGAACTTCCCTCCCAACTTCCCACAGGAGGGCAGAAATTCTCCAAATCCTGGGCAGAACTTTTTCCCCAGGTATCCACCCAATTTCCAACCCCAAAACCATCCATCCTTCTTTCCCCAATTCCCTGAGCCGAGACAACCTAATCCGGGAGAAGGGAGGCCAAGGGTGGAGGGGTACCAAAATCTTCCCAACCAGGGGTACTACCAGAGAAGGGATAGCAACCCTTCCCGGGATCAGCCAAGGGGAGAAAATAGAGCCCCGTATCAGCCTGAGCGGGTTTCACAACTTGAGCGCCAGGTCCAAAATATGGCACGAGATCTGGGTCACATACTGAGGGCTCAACAGAACCCTCAGATGAGCATGCCACTGCAGAATGCCCCAAACTCCAGACCTGGTGCTCCAGAACAATGATGGGGGCAGCACCCCGATAACCCACCGGTTCCCAGGGAGGAGGCACAAGGGGAAGGGGGTTGTAAAGCCTTGGAGGAAGCTTCCTTCCCAACTTGTAAACAGCCCCTGGAAAACCAGGAACCGGAAACAAAATCTCCTACCCCTGAAAGTCTGCCACCCAAGGAGCAGAGAGGAGGTATGAGAAACAAAGGACCCAAACAGACCCACTTTGTGGAGGAGGTACAGGTCTTCCAATTTGAGGGAGGGGGATACTCAGAAGATCCTGGGAAAAGGATCTTCTCCTTCAGAGATGGGGGATCTCCTCCCAAGGAAAAATGGGTCCCAAGGGATTCCAATCCAGACTGGGGAGATGTGGAGACTGAGCTACCGCTGCCCATCATCTCATCCCAGAACCGACAATACCAAAATCCCCTAGTTCAAACCCATCCTGGTGACTGCTCCAAAAAGGGGTGAGTGGCCCAGAACCGGAACCAGGGGAACCCACAATGGCTCTGATCTCCAGTTGCCAACTTTGTCTTTCAGATTCCCAAGACTCTCCACAGAATTCTGCCCAAATCTCTTCTCTCGCCATGTCTAAAACCAGAAAATTAGCCCACCAGTTGTCCAAAAATGTGCATTATCTGTGCCCCCTTGAGGAGAAGGAGGGAAGATACTATGCCCCGGTACAAGTACAGGGGCAGGGTACAATTTTGGCACTGGTGGACACTGGATCCCAAGCTACCCTTCTGTCCAAAAGGGCCTTTGAGGAACAAAATGCAGGAAGGGGGAGAATTACCGTATTCCTCTCACCTCTCTTCCTGGACAACTGCAGAACTTTGACGGGAAGGAAATTCCCGTTGAGGGGACTGCAGACTTGGACATTAAAATTGGGCGACACAAGGTGAAACACCCGGTCATAGTAGTGACTCCAGAGGGCACCCCTTGTTTACTAGGGAATGACCTCCTGAGAAGGTTGTCACCCCTAATAGATTGCGTAAACAAGGTCCTCTGGACCCAGACTAGCCGACCAATAAAATTAAAACAGAGTGTCAACCATGTTAGTTTAAATGGCACCTGCCACATGGTTGAACAAAAATCTGACCAAGTAGAATTTCACTTCCAGAACAACCAAATTCCAGACGTGACAGTAATAGCAGTAGGACAACAGACTGGTGATGGGGGGTCCTCTCTATTTCTGAAAATCAACCTTCCTTCCAGTTTAAGGTGGTATTCCACACTGGAAGGAAACACCCTGAAATTCTTTACTAATCCACTATCAGAAACTCCCACTCCTATAGTCCAGAAAGATGTGAAATCAGCTCCGAGCCTGGCTGATATTCAGCAAATTGGAGAGCAGTTGTTCATCCCTGTTCAGTTAAATGATGGGAAGGACTCTGTTCTCGCTCGAGTGTGTGTGAACAACGGTAAGAGCTTCATCAGCGAAGCCATGTTCCTCCAACTCCCAAAAGATCCAGCCATTCCCACATTTAAACTGATAGACAAATGGGAAATGGACCTGGAAGCACCTAATTCCAAACATCTCCTGCCAAGCAGGTGTATGCTCAAAATCTCCATTGGCAACAAGAGCATAGTCCATAATTGTTGGGTCGTGCGAGACGTCACTGCCGCCTTTTACTTAGGCTGTGACATTCTCAATCGCTTTGCCATTAGTTTGGACCTAATAAACTTCAAAGCTTGGTCCCGATTAGCGGATAATCCCATGGGCTTTGATGATCCAGAAAAAGCATTTAGGTCAGCTCAATTGCTACCTTATGCAGTTGAAATTCAGATTAAAGAGGAAGTCACCATCCCAGAAAGGACCCGACAATTCTCCCTGGAAGTGAAAGTTAAAAGAGGACAACATTTGAAAAACCCTAATGCTTACATACATCTAAACGCTTCTCTCCAACAGCAAGGGTTGGGGGTAAACCCAACTCCATTAGTCAACATAGAACATGACACCATTCTAATAGAGGTGGATAACAGCGACTTAAAGAGTATTACTCTAGCCGCAGGCACCATTATTGGAATGGCGGTTGATGACCGACATTTTTCCATTGATTTAGGAAATTAACTGTTAGGACCAATCCCCAAGGACTGTTTTGACAGTGACAGTGATGACAATACAACACCAGACAGGATTTTTACCCGGCATGGGGGGAACTTCCTGGTGTACACTTCCTGCCCCTATGGTAAGGAAGATGTGACTTGTGACTTCAGGAGGGATGAGGTGATTTTCCAGGTCCATGAGGGTTGCCTTTCCCACCTGAGGCCTCCAGTCCAAATCAGCATTCTGACCAGGGACTTCTCCACCCAGCTGGAGGAGGCCGCTGAGATAGCCAAACCAGAAGTCTTTCCAGGCTTCAGGCAGATGGTGGAAGAGAGAGTCAACCTAGCTGATGCCTGTGTGACTCTGGAACAAAAGCAAAAGTTGAAACAAGTTTTCTTGGATTTCCAAGATCTCTTTGCGGTAGACTCATATGACTGTGGCCTACAAGATCCGCATCCCCAAAGGTGGTTTGGCAGAGGGGAAGACAAGTGGGTCCACATAAACCAGTTGAAGTGTTGCCATCCCAGGCACACTTTGCAGCAACTGGAGAAGTCCTCTGTAATCCCAGAGGGTACCGCTCCAGAGTAATTCCTACATATAGCCTATCAAATTCTGTGTTTCTCAAGTTTAAGTGTTCCTGTCGCTTAATTTAAAAAAATGTGCATGTTCATATCTGTTGAGTTCTAAAATATATATGCCACCCCACTATATCAATGGTGGGGGAGAAATGTCCATGAATAGGTATTGCCGCTTTTCCTTTGTCGTCCTAGGAGAAAGAAAACCTGGAGACTGGCCAAGGAGGACGATCCGGAGACCGGGAGCAGAGACCCAAGGGGCCCGGGGTACCGCCCAATCCTCCCATCAGGACCAGCAAGGAGAACTGATTGATCGACTGGAGGGAGGAAAAGATGCTGAACTGTGCCATTTGCAGAATTGGAAGAAGATTATGCGGACATACCAGTGCGTGGGTCAAAACCTTCTGTGCACCCGACTCTCCATCGACTCAAATTCAAAGTGCAGTCGCTTGGGGGGGCCTTGTTGGGTGTCCTGACCCACGTTTGAGCTATCATGCTGCAACATTTGGTGCTGTGGGCTTAGAAAATCCAAGATGGCCAAAAAAGCCCACATGTGCACCAGAATCCAGGAGAACCACGCAGTTTGTGCGCACACCAAAATGGTTGCCTAACTTGCCACCCACCGGTGCGAGCATGATGGGCCAGGGTGCCATGAGTGGAATGGGTGCCAAAGGTAAAACAGCAGCGCCTGTTAAAAAAAAAAAAAAAACACTTTAAAATTACCTTTGGTTTCTCTGAATGCCAGCTCAAAATGCCTATTTTCAAACATTGCAACACATCCAAAAATCTCACTGAACACCAGCAGACATCTGGCAGAATGAAGTTTTGTGTGCCTACAAAATCTGGGAAGATGAAGAGCCCAAAATAATGTTGATAACAAGACTGGCTGAGTGCTAAACTGAACTGAAAGACACTAAAATCGAAATGTTTAGAATAAATGAGTGACCTACTTTTGAGTGTCACATAGTTTGTCACTGTTGAAATGTCATAGTTTTGAACTTAGAATCAGCATTCTAGCTGCATGTGTAAAAATTGTAAGTTTGATTTAAACTGGGAACCCAAAATGACATGTAGCTAAAAACTGGCTTAAAGAGATTCCAATTCTGCCTGACATCTACCCCCACAGGAGTTGAAACTTGATCAAGCAGGTTCCCAGGCCTGGCTGCATTCTGTTGCCCCTGCCAAAAGGAGGTCACACACTCTCTGATTGAATTACCTGGGGACTGCAGGAAACTAAACAAAGGGCCCAGGCAGATGGTTTATTGGGGGGGTCGTAAATGGCTTCCTTTTGAACAAAGCCCTTCCTTGACTCAGGCAGATGGTTTATTGGGGGGGTCGTAAGGTGGCTTCCTCTTGGCAGAAATGGGGAGGGGCAGCCCCCTCTGAGGACAGGCTGAGCTTAAAGAAAGTGGATAGACTGGTTTCTCCACCATGTGACCTGGGAAGACACACCCCTGTTGGCCAGAATATGATTTTAAGAAAGATGTATAACTCATGGTGCGGACTTGTCAAAATTATCTAAATGATACCATAATTCTTGTGATTTTTCTGCCCACATTTTAAGAGGTTTTAGGAGCCGGTGGTATGATCTGGGGGTTTACTAGCGGAAAAGAGGCTGTTACTCTAAATGTATGCATGTTAAAAATCTGACACTTCCTTATCTAAATGCCCACATGCCTTGCACACAATTGTATAAATTTGGAGAAAAATCCGATATGGGGAAAGCTACTAAAAAGCGCAAAAAGTTGCCATTTCTTTACCCAAGCTCCTAGAAACGCCAGGGTCGGAACAGTGCCTCCCATCAGTAATGCATGATGTGTGTATGCAATGACAAACAACTGTGTGTCTGTGGAATATGTATTTGGGTCAAATATAGATTTGTGTGCAATTTGACAGGGGAGTGTCCTTTCTGCAAGCCATAAAACAGCATCACCATGACTCACATTTCCTTTCCCCTATCAAGGAAGAGAGAAAAGCTTGACCAATGATCAGTTGAGAGAGGGGCTGGCTTAGTGATGCTGCGCACACACCCACTTTCAAAAGACATAAAAAGAGCCACTGGAAGCTAGAGAGGACATTCAAATCCAGTTGCTGCGGAGCGTTTTGCCGGACCACATAACATCCAGAAGATACCAGTTCCAGACTGACTCAAGCTACATACTCCAGAACCTAGAACTTATACTTTAGAACCCAAATCAGAGGCCTAAAACCACAAGCTGAGTTCTCTGCAGCAGGCCTCAAATCATTACAAGCTACTTACAGCCGGGCGAGCTGCTTGAATCCCTTGCCAAGCACTTTTAAATCCGAAAAACTACCTTTATTTAATCATCCGTATCTCTGGAACCGTTTGGGCTAGGAACGAAATTTAGAATCTCAGCTTTCCAACGAACCTAGAGCCGACTTGCTACTCCTTATACTTTTGCCGTAACCCCGATTCACGCACTCGCGAATTTTACCGCGATTTGCGATTTGGTTTAAAATTCAGCCACGTGTAACCATCAGCAGTCATTTCTTTCCTTGCTAAAAATTCGTTTGCCTCTTAATCACCATCTCTGAATCATTGCTAAAGTGAGCCTGAACTCATCCCAAGTATCTCTCACTCACCCTGAACCTCCTAAAGGGAATTAAAAGCATTTTCAGCATATTTCTCACTTCATTGCCACCACATTCAAAGCACTTGGGCCTGTGTTTTAAAACTCATACCGGTTTTCTCTAAGCTTGCTGGGGGGGAACTGAATTTCATATTGTATTTGAGTGCATTCCTGAGAACTGTGTGCTCCTCTTTTCATCTACTTCCATGTCTTACATTGCATAGGGGAGGGGGGTGAATTGCCAGAGAAAAAGTGATTATATTATCTTTTGCTAAAATCATCTCAAGTATTTCTGTACTGCATTTTATTCCTCATTGCTTATCCCTTGAAATCATAAAAGTATTTTTGCTACTTGATCCATCCTATACTAACTCCTCATTGATTATAAAAGAAGTGTGCTAGTGTCAGATTACCCATTGTTGATTAACATTATATTTATAAGGGCGATATCGATTATTAATTTATTATAAAAGCGTGATATCTATATTTTGTCTTATTTCTCAAATAAACCTTTTAAACTTGCAAAACAGAACTACTTCTTGGCTCAGTGGGATCAGGGGGATTCTAAGAGAGGGGTGTTATATAGGGGTAGTCATCCAGAACTCATGAACTGGACATAAAGATATATCAATAAGGGTTTCCATTCAGTATCCCAGACTAGGCATTGACTTAGCTGTAGTGTTGAATTGAATCTTCTTACATTGTTCATGAGATTCCGAATGAACCTATTCCATACAAACGAAATACTAAAGAGTCGAAGATCAAGAGTCTTCCAAGATTAAAATTGCTGATTATGCAGTTGTGCAGTGGAAACCTTCCAACCCCTGAATTTATTTTGCCCCATTTTGAGAGATATGAGAACACACTACTTAGGAGATTTCAGACTAGAGAGACGATAATTAAATGGAGAAGATTGTTGGCAACTCTTATGTTGGGGCAACAATTTAAAACTAACCTTTGCCTTAACTACATGTTTAGATGATATTTTAAAATTATTTTTTAAAGGAAATGTAAAGATTGGAATTTTTAACCAACTTTGTTAGTAGAACGCAATAACAAACTAATGTTATCTGCCTGTCCTAAACATGGTTAAATGTCTGCTTTTGTTGAATGATTAGACAAACACAAATATACATGTTTCGTCTCAAATGCCATGGACAGGATTTGTCATGCTTTCCTTTTTTTGTGCAAAACTTTGTAATAAACTAAACATAAATAACAAAATAAGGAAGGGGATAGTTTTGCACAAAAGTGCACATATAGTGGGCCCCTATGCACCAATTACTTTCAAGTTAAAGCCCTAAACCTTTGACACTTCTGGTCATTGGTTATCTCATGTGAAGTTTTTAATGTGGGAGTTTTGAATCAGCTAATTTACATTATTCCACAATAGACAACACAAAATACAGATGACGGATGAATTCACAATTTACTTAATGTGTGGAATTTGTATCATATGATCCAAATCAGCATAGTGTCCTCTCTGACGTAGTGCTGCAGAATCTTTAAGGGTGATGGGAAAAGTATCAACTGTGGTCCATGAAACTGAAATTCCTTTTCCTGAGCATGTGCGTGTAACCACATTCAAAGAGGAGGAACAGATCCAATTACCTGTCCAACAAGGAAGCAATTACTGAGGCATGGAAATCCTACATGCTGGGTCTCAAGAAGACAATCTTCAAAGCACATAGATATGCACCACACCAAACATATTTAAAAAATCTGGCCCTTTATTGTTAGCCAACTTTATTTTAAACGAATTAGCACATGTGGTAATTACCACAGGGGATCATTCTTCGAATATGTCCTACTACTATAAATCTCACTGGTATGTGGTAACAAATGCTGATTTTTTTACAATATTGCCTGTGTTAATCCTATAAATCCATATACAAAATTTTAATTTTGTTTATGCATTTCTACCCACATTTTGAGAATGGAAATTGATTGTATACACGATCGATTCATACCGCAAAAGCACACCATTTTGTAAATGAAGAAAATGTTCAATTCTGACACGTTTGGCAAAGGTGGAGAGCAGGTGGGCATCGTTTATGGCCGCATTGTCACCCCTTGACACATCCCCATGTACATACATTGTTGGCCTTATTTGAGGTAAGCACTTGCACTTCTGTTCAGTAGAGGAAAATAATGTTCATAAACTTTAGGGGACAATTTTAACATTAGTTCCTCTGCATCCTAAAGTTTAAGAATTGTGATACATTCTCGGGAGGATAGCTCAGCTGCAACGTGCTTGCCTTGGAAGCAAGATAAAACGGAGCAACACGGTTCGTCCCTGGGTCCACGCTTAGAAACTCTGGGTATTAAGCACGTTATAAATAACACATCATATTGCCTCAAATTACAGTGGCAATTGTTATATGTGTTTTTTTTATGGGATACGGCATGAAGTAATTCCATCAGGCCCATAACCCTGCGGTAGTAAAAAAATATTATGTTGAAATATTGTTACGATTGGCTGTTATCACTAAGCTCATAGTACAGGCCATGGCGAATAGCAAATGCACCAATCTCCACCACAAAGTCCATATTTCTTAAATCGGAAATCACACAAAAACCTGACTACAGAAGTGTAACCATTTAATCTGAAAACTTCCCAAAATCAGTGCCGAGGCTCCCGTTAATGCTCTGCTCATTCTCAAACCACTCAGATTAGCAGCTTCCTTGATCAAATTCATCGTTCACCACAGAAGAACCCGAGCCTGCATCAATGAAATAAGGACCACTTACTGCCCATTGGCACTTTACATGTATAGTACTGTGAATCAGCTCCCAGAAACAAGCATTCATTATCATGACCTATTTTATGACATATCATTCCATGAAAGCCTAACCTAGCTATGACTTTGACAAATGTGCTTGCATTTTTGATCCGCTTTAATCCAAAATATCCACAACATGTTTCACTTTTCCAAATATCCTTCCATTTTGCAAATACCAAAAATAATCTCTAATGACCAACATGGAGAATTCCTTGAATCTAATTCTCTAGAATAAAATATATCTATTTATTTATAGGCACATACATATATTGCTGGTCCTTTCGAGGTCTTGACACACGTGAAGAACCAGTGTCTACTCGACAGAGAAGTATGTATGTATGTCTTTGAAATCCGCTGACATTCCTCCTTTTTTAATCAGGCCCGCCTCTATTACCAGCGTTATCTACTCGACTGTCTTCTACACAATGAGCCTGATTAACAAAAGCCTTTTACAATGGCGCAATCCTACAGAAAAAAGGCTTTGTAAATCTGGCTCAATATGTGTATATGAATTTATAAAGGGCCAACCCAGCTGGGAATGCACCTAGGGGTTTAAAGAAAGGGTGGGGGCAGCAGAAGAGCTGAGATAGATGGATGAGCAGGGGAAGAAATATGGTTGAGTAGAGCAATCAGTGATTTGTGAGATCTTCTTTAAAGAGTAGGGTCGTCAGGCCCTTCTTGAAGTGTAGGATGGAAGGGGCCATGTTATGTGGAGTGTTGTGGCTGCTTGCACGAACACAGTGGAAATCATGGAATTCAAATAGATGAATTTTAGGGTCTTGCAGCATTTTCAGGTAGGCACCAGTACGAAGAGTGCTCTCATTTGTATGGGCAGCAGATCAGCGAGCTACAACGCCACTACAAACAAGAGTCGCTTTCCACCTTGGCTGCACAGAGCAAGAAGGTGAAGATTTCAAGTCTCTTCAAGGGGAGATTTAAACCTGAAGTTATCAAGAGTCCTTTACAGTTAAGAGAGCCGATGCATATTTTTTTCTCACAAAAAATGATAATGGGCACATTTGGTATAAATGCCTTCATGCAGATAACCTGTTGTGTGTTGAACCCTTTTTTATTGTGTTTTTTATAAACATCAATAAATAGAAACTGCACAGAGTACAACTTGCATGGAATTCCAAATTTAGTGTATACAAAATAATATTCTAATGATGGAGTATAGACAAAGAAAAGAGGAAAAGCCAAATCATAGATCAAAGTCATATCAGCTAATAACAGTGCATCATGGCTTCATGCCTGGGTTTCATAGATTTAAAGGGTTGTCTCTTCCTGTCTCGTAGTGTTCAGCTTTGGCAGATAGGATACACATTCCTTGTCTCTTTCCTCAGTAACCCATTTCTGAATAGGGTCCAGATATCCACGGGCCTTGCGTTAGCATCTGAGAGTAGGTTTCCTCTGTATCCTTGCAAACTGCTACCTCTTTCCGCCGCCCTTCCACTTGCAGGGTGTGTCCCCTCTGCCTCTCCTAGCCACAGTTCTATGAGCTATCACTAATAACAGACCAATCAGGCATGGACATTATCGGTAACATTCTTTGTGTGGCCTAATAAGCCTATTAGGAAGCAGCTGGTATGTCTTGATCTTCTGAATCACGACAAACACCCTGGTACAGAACTGTTGAATAGATCTACATGCCCAGGCTAGATGAGAAACGTTTACAATTGGCTGGGGATAATTACATTTGATGCAAATTGAACTGTATGATTTTAAATCTGGCATTAAGGGAGAACCTCTTGGTCTGTAGACATGTATATTTCCTTTCCCCCTCAGTGATTTCTATATCAACCATTCCCATATTTTCGTGGCTTCGGTTTCTTTACTGGCAGTGCCCCTATTCAAATTGGGAAACATGCTAGACCCCAGTCTACCCTCTCCTTGCGCAACTATTGCATCTTGCTAAAGTTGTAAGTGTTGGGCTGTGTTGGAAAAGGGGGCATAATAGCCTTTAGTGCATTATATATTTGAACATATAAAAATATCTCCAACAGTGCGACAACTCCCCTTCCATTAAAGTCATCTAGGAAAAGGAATTGCCCTTCAGGAAATAAGTCTGCTAGTACATGTATTCCGGGCTTCTGTACAGTGTTAATACATCGTTTGTCTGACTTCATTTCCGGACCAGCCATATTATTTGCTGGAGACAGGGTTGAAAAGGAGCAGTCTAGATTTAATTTAGCGTTTCTTTTTTTCCAGGCATAACAGGTGCATGCTACCATGATGAGTTCAGCTTTGCTACCTTTAATTCCTCATAGCACAATTATCTATAGAGCGAATGGGCCGGTACAGCCCTCTCCACCTGTAGAGGGGTCGTAAAATGTCTTGTAGAATACCATAATGATAAGTAGTGTAGCTGAGCGGCCTGATAGAAACTCTTAAAATCTAACATCGCCAAACCCCTCTTGTTGCGTCATACACATCTCACTTACTATAATCGTGTCCGAAAAATACATACTGTTATCAACTGCATGTGGCCTCTCACCAGTAGCCATAATGTGTGTACCTTCAGACATCACTATATTGTTCTCAATATTCATAATTGGTAAGGTGTCAGTCAGACTCACATCTAGGCAAACGAAAGCCGTGGATGCCGCCCGCAAAATTCCTTCTGTCGGGCATTAAATCGGCTGGCCACTTAACTTTTTCTTTAGAGCAATTGTTGGTGAGGGTTTCTGAGTTACAGCTTTCAGCAATAATGAAGCGCGTGTCACCACTACATTCGCCGGCATTCCTGACTTTAACGTAGTGTGGCGCTGCCCCGTGATGTAACACGCACGAGGCGGAGTGACGTTGCACGCCGCCGCATGCTGCATAAATAAACGGGGCGTTCCCGGCCGCGTCAGAGCGACCGGGAAGCCCGAACTGACAAGACGTGTGTGTGAGTGTCTGTGCAGTACGGGGGCTTACGGGACGCATGGGGGCCCCGACCGACCCCCAACAGTGGCGACGAGTGGATGCGGATGCCCGGGCCCGCGGTGATCAATGTCACAATTTTTCCAGATGGAAACGGAACGGATGACATTTCGTTTCACGCCGTGGCTGCAGATCGCACACGCGGCTGGCGGCCATTTTGTCAATACGACCGTGGAACTTCTCCTAGCTCCGGTTTGGATGGGGAAGGTGATCCAGGTCTACTTTTAGGACAAACTGCTTGCATGCAGTATAACCTGCATATACATGCACAATTTTTGATTTTTACTTCACATTTGGGCCTCCTACGTCAAGTGAGAGCAAGGAGAAGGGCTAAAATGGCAGGGCCTGCCTAGCCCAGTTTTCTTTTTCTTCTTCTGTTCTTCAGCCAATTTTTGGAGCTTTTACACCACTGGTGTTGCTGCAGTGGAGGGGCACTGTGCTTCTTCATCCTCTTCATCATCAGGCTGCTGTGGCCTCTTCTTCGTCCTCTTCATCATCAGGTCAGAGTACTGCAGTGGTGGATCCTCAAGTGGGCAGTCATCTTTTTCTAATTCATCAAAGCCGAAGGCAAGATTCCACCAAACCCTCCCCAGGTTGGACTGTTGCTGTGCCTGTGGAAGGGGTATCCAGGTGAGTGGTGGTGCTGGGTGACTGAGTTGCGGCCCCCAGGTCCTAGTGTGGGGGTGCCTGTGCGCTCAGGCCCATGAGTGGCGCTGGTGGGCAAGACGGTGGGCACCTTGCAGCCGCACCACTTCCCCAGGACGGCGGCCAAGCGGGAGGTCAACAACAAGCTCCTCAGGCTCCAGTGATTCCAGCTCTACAGCCAGTGGCCACTCCACAGCTACCCCCTCAACCCCAAGTAGGCGGTCAAGCTCCTGCGCCTCAGGGGCCACCGGTCGTGCAGCCAGTTGCCCAGCCAGGACCTCCTATCATGGCCCAAGCGCGAGCCCATGCAGCCCAGCAGCCCATTCCAGAATTTGATGCATCGGGCCCGTCGTCCAGCATGGGGCCTAGGTGGAGGAGGTGGGTTGGTCATCTCGACGGGGGATGGCAGCTATGACGCAGCCAAGGCGGCACTCCTGGCCCACTTCCTGCCCCTTGCCAACGTGGACTATGAGAGGTTTGTCATGCTGTCGGACAAACAAAAGGATGATGAAACATTGGACACTTTTTATGGACGCCTGCGTCGCCTCTCCCAGGACATGATTCGCACAATGCTAATTCAGGCGTGCTCCTCAGGCAAACTCAGGAGGCAGGTCCTGAGAGAGCCGGGTATCACTCTGCCCCGCATCCTGGAACTCGGCCGCTGCCATGAGGTGGCAGAAGCTCGAGCAACTAAGATGGAGGCGGGATCCCGCTCAGTAAAGTCTGAGGAGGTGTGTGCTATGTGGCGTGGTGGTAGAGGAGTGAGATGACCTGGGGTGGGACCCCGGGACAGAGTAGGGAGAGCGGGGGAATCGTGCCAGAAGTGCGGATACGACCTCCCTCACCCGACGGAGTGTCCGGCAGCTGGAAAGACATGTGATAGGTGTGGCCTGCCTGACCATTTTTCGAGAGTATGCAGGGCTGCCCTGCCCGTGTTGGTACCAAGAGCACAGGCTCGAGTTTGGGTCCCGCGCCAGAACCGCCCACCGAATGTGGCCCAAGTGGACGAGGGCGGGGAGGATGCCCATGAGGAGGAGGCAGAGGAGGATGAAGAGAACATTTTCTTTGTCTCCAGTGTGGAGGTCCTAAAAGGAAAGAACAGAAGGCAGCCGAGATGTGTGGTTGAGATCAATCATTCGCCGGTCCCGGTGCTGGTGGACACGGGAGCCTCGGTCAATGTGATGGCCAGGGGGCACTATGATACCCTTGAGTCCCCCCCAAAGCTGCTCACACCGAGGGCCTGCGTATTTGCGTTTGGAGGTCTGGAACTGATACCACTGGATGGTGCCTTCGTAGCGAAGGTGGAGCATGAGGGCTCGCAGATCAAAGCCCGGTTCTAAGTGACGCCCGTGAGCAACAACACTCTGCTAAGCTGTGCGGCTGCAGAGGCCCTCGGAATTGTCAGCTTAGCGTACTCGGTGTATCTCGAAGACATCAATGACTTGCTCGGTAAATATGCCTCTTCAAGGGCATTGGAAGGATGACTGGTGACCCGGTGCGGTTACACATCGACGAGTCTGTGCAGCCCGTTGCCCTGAAACACTGAAGGGTACCGTTCCATCTCAGGGAGCAGGTAGACAAGGAGCTGGACAACCTGGTGAATTTGGACATTATTGAAAAGGTGGAGGGCCCCACTCCTTGGGTATCCCCGATTGTTGTGGCTAGGAAGCCCAAGCAACCTGACTCTGTCCGCATCTGTGTAGATATGAGGCTCCCCAACAAGGCCATTAACAGGGAGCGGCATCTCACCCCCATCATCGATGACATTATTGCGGAAGTGCAAGGGGCTCGGTTCTTCTCCAAATTAGATCTCCGAGAGGGATATCACCAGGTCGTTCTCCATCCGGAGTCTCGGTATATCACCACCTTCACCACTCACCAGGGGCTCTACCGATACAAGAGACTCAGCTTCGGAGTATCATCGGCTGCAGCGGTTTTTCAGAACATTATTCGAGGTGCCCTCGCAGATCTGGAGGGTGACTTAAACATCAGCAATGGTATTCTGGTGTTCGCAAAGACTGAGGTGGACCATCTGAGAAAGCTGGGGAAGACCTTTGAGAGACTGCAATCACTAGGTCTCACCCTCCACAGGGACAAGTGTGAGTTCCTGTGCCCTTCCATCGAATTCTTCGGATTTGTTTTTAAAGAAGGGGGTGTGTCACCAGATCCGAGGAAAGTCCAGGACATTAAGAAGGTGCAGCCTCCAGAGTTGGCATCTGACATTAGGAGTTTCCTTGGCATGGTGACATACTGTGGGCGCTTCATCCAGAACCTTGCCTCAAGATCGGAACCGCTCAGGGCTCTGACGAAAAAGGAGTCAGCCTGGCACTGGGGCACGCTTGAGCGGGCGGCCTTTGAAGACATCAAAGGCGCCCTGGCAGCGGAGGACACCATGGCATTTTTCGATCCGGCGCTAACATTGGAGATCGTTGTGGACGCCAGTCCATTTGGTCTAGGGGCCGTCTTAACTCAGGTGGACCGGGATGGGAGCATCCGGCCAGTGGCCTATGTCAGCAAAGCACTCTCTGAAACTGAACAAAGATACTCGCAGATTGAGTGTGAGGCTCTGGCGGTCCTCTGGGGCCGCAGACACTTTCGGCTCTAGGTCTTGGGGCGTCCAGTGACGGTGGTGACGGACCACAAGCCCCTGCTGCCCATTCTGGCAGGGTCATCCTCCAAGCCACCGGCCAGAATCGAGAGGTGGATGCTCGCCCTTCTCGAATACGGAGTGACAATGGTGTACTGGCCAAGGGCCAACAACGCAGCGGACTATCTCTCACGACATCCGGGAGTGCGTGGGGGAGAGGAGTACGACACCTGCGAGGAGGAAGCTCACGATCACGTCCGGATGGTGGTGGAGGCGGCCACGCCGAATGCCATGCCCCTCTCAGAGCTGGAAGCGGCAGCTGCCGAGGACGAGTGCTTCAAGATCCTCCAGCACTCCATGCAGCACGGCTCCTGGAAGTCTGTCCTAGAATCCCTGGCGGGGCGGACCCAGGAGGCCAAGCCAGCACTCGAGCAACTGTGGAAGGTTAAGGAAGAACTCTCATTCTCAGCGTCTGGCCTGCTGCTGCGAGGTGACCGGATTGTGGTCCCCCAGTCCAAGGTACAAGACGTGATCGCTCTGGCTCACCATGGGCACCAGGGCGCCGCCAAGAATAAGGCCAGGCTGCGTCTGAAGGTTTGGTTTCATGAACTGGAGCGGAAGGTCGATGACTTTGTGGCGGCCTGCATATGGTGCCAGACGGCGTCTCCCTTACAGCGAGAGCCCGCAATTGAAGCGATGCCCCGGGGGACGTGGCCGTGGGAGGTCATCCATGCGGACTTTGGGTCGACATCTGTGGGCACCCACTTTCTGGCAATCGTGGACGAATATTCACGATATCCGGAGGTGGAGTTTGTCGAATCGGTGGCCTTCGAGCATGTGGTCGTGGCTGTGGAGAAGGTGTTTGCAGCTCATGGTTTTCCCCACACCTTGTGCTCAGACAAGAGTTAGTGTTTTGCGGAACTCATGGAGAGCTCATGGAGAGCTGCGAGGCCCAGCACAGAAAGGTATCCCCATTGTGGCCCAGGGCAAACGGAGATGCTGAGAGACTGATGCGGACACTCAGCAAGACTTTCAGGATCGCCCAGGGACAAGGACAGTCACTACAGCGAGCCCTGTATCAGTTTCTAAGGGTGTACCGCAACACCCCTCATGCATCCACGGGGGTCGCTCCGGCAGAGGCCCTGTTCAAGCAATGCCCCCGGGGACTACTACCTGATGTCGGAGAGAAGGAACCGGGGTGATTGACAGTCAACAGGTCGAGGCAGACCGGCGGGTGAGGATTGAGCAGGAAAACCTGCGAAGAGGGCTCTGCCCCCAGCGGCTGGAACCGGGGACGAAGTCCTCATCCGTAATCGACACCCCCACGGAAAGCTGTCACTCCCCTACGAGCCGGAGCCATTGGATGTGGTGGCCGTAAAGGGATCCATGGTAACGGCATCTGACGGAAGGTCCGCTGTCACCCGGAATGTCAGCTTCTTCAAGAAACTGGGTGATTTACGAACTGAACCGCCGCTGGAACCGGACGTGGGAGAGATACCAGAGGAAGGAGGAGGCCCCTCCAGCACCCCTGCGTCCCCTGCCCAGGAGACGCCTGCTGAAAGACTTCACGTGCCGGAGGTGAGCGGGATGTACCCCCAGAGGGCTGGGCAAGGGAAACCCGCTTACCTCAGCGATTATATTTTGGGACTGTTGGTTAACCAACCTGAGTAAGGGGATCCGGGTGGTTGACAATAAAAGGGGTTTGGGCAAGTTGTGTTGTTAAGTGAAACGGTTTATATGTTTGTTTGGCTTGCAGTGTGTGTTCAAAGTGTTTCGTGTTCTCCTGGAAAAAGGAGGAGTGTGGTGCTGCCCCGTGATGTAACACGCACGCGGCGGCGTGACGTTGCACGCTGCCTCGTGCTGCATAAATAAACGGGGCGTTCCCGGCCGCGTCAGAGCGATCGGGAAGCCCGAACTGACAAGACATGTGTGTGTGTCTGTGCAGTACGGGGGCTTACGGGACCGCATGGGGGCCCCGACCGACCCCCAACACGTATATGAAATCCCTCGCATTCACAGTCAGTGAATCAGTTTACACGCTGCAACGCAATCGTACTCATGCCACAGTAATTAGTAACAAGCTGACTGGGTTATGGCCACAGTTCCCCACCACAAAGCTATAGTCCTAAACAAGAAACACAAGCAACAACATCTATAAATACCCGAATAGAGTTGAAAGTTCCAGCAGCAAAGTCGAGTCGCGCTACGCTGCAACGCTGCAACAGCTTAACAGCCATAACAGCAGATTTAGAAAGCGGACTTGCAGAAGCGTGCAAGCATGAAGCGCGTGCGTTGTGTACAAATGGTGTTCTGGGTAAAGTAGGTGGGATTATCCAACTCCAATACCCACAACAACAAAAAGTATCAGTTGTAGCAACAATCCACTTCCAATCCACTTCCAAGGTCAGTCAGTAAGAGCCAAATGTGACCAAAGTCTGCAGTTCATACCAAAGTCTCTGCAGGACTGCTCGCAGCCGTAATATCAAAGCATCTGAGGCAATCAGATCAGAGCGTTCCAGCCGTAACAGCAGACTTAGAAAGCGGACTTGCAGAAGCGTGCACGCATGAAGCGCGTGCTTTGTGTACAAATAGTGTTCTGGATAAAATAGGCAGGATTATCCAAATCCAATACCAAAGAATCTGCAGGACTACTCGCAGCCGAGGCAAGCAGATCAGAGCGTTCCAGCCTTAACAGCAGACTAAGAATGCGGACTTGCCAAAGCGCGTGTAATAGAAATCAGGGTACACAGACCTCTATGTTTTCAAAAACACTGAATTGGATGGAAGGAGGAAAAAGACTGATTTGTCAATGTAGCCTAATTATTTTGTAAATCTGGTCCTCTTTCTCTGTAAAGGCTCTGGGAGTTGCTAATAATGATGACCCACGTCCTGGAGTCTTGGAGTAGTTGTGTTTCAGTGATCAATAAATATGCAAACAGTAGCCAGTGAATGGCTTAAGCAATAAAAAAGCTTTGCCTTTCCTACACCTGACCAACTCTGTTTAATAAACTGCGACACAACAGGTCAATTTGAGTGTTGGCAACTGACACTGACCTGCCTTTCATTGTCTGATCCCCAAGTACTTGATAGGCTTTCAGTGTCAAAATTAAGCTTGCATCTAATTTAAGGACTCAAGTGAGGTGCCGACGTGGTTATCTATAATAGATTTAATAGTTTACATTTTCACAGGGGTCGTTTCACTGCAAACGATTGGTTCCTGTTTGCATGTATTTAAAAGGCAAACATCATTCTTTAATCAATTTAAATAGGTCTGGTTAAAAAGTAAACATATGGGCTGTCATAAAGTTGTGCTGCTTTTGTCGAGAAATGTTTCTGTGTGCACATCGTTTCAAAACTTCACATGGTAAAAACACAATGTAAAGGTCTCAAATTAAACCTGTACTCTTGAATGCGAAGCAGTATACCATATGCAATATTTCCATTGTAATGATGTACGAATTCGTTTTCCCTTTGTTTAGTTTAGGCTATTAGGTGTCACTTGAGACACCTATAAGCCAAAACTATTGCATTAGAGTACAAATAGGGAGGAAAGCCATTTGAGGAGGGGCACAGAGGACCCGATTTATGGAATGTGGAGCAGAAATGGTGCAACGTCTGCGAGAGCTGTGGTGCAGAAAATATTTGAACGCCACATGTATTCACGGAATTAAAGACACATTACTACCCGTCGCGCAACTAAAAACAAACTGCGCGAGGAACGGCCAACACACATCCCTAAGCACACTGAAAAGCAAGGAAGCAAAAGGAAAAATACGGCTCAAGCCTCTCTGCCACCCCTGGCCCACCATCCAGTATCCCTGTGAGAAAGCGTGCCTCCTCTCACAAGCCCAGACTGCACCCAGCGAAAATGTGAGTCCTCACTCGCAAACCCATACTGCACCCCAGCGAAAACGTGCACCTCACTTCGCAAGTCCAGGCTGCATCCCAGCGATGACGCAGGTCTTCCCTCGCAAGAACAGGTTGCACCCCAGCAAAAACATGCGTCCTCCCTCGCAAGTCCAGGTTGCACCGCAGCGAAAATGTGGGTCCTCCATCACAAGCCCAAGCTGCACCCCAGCGAAAACACAGGTCCTCCTTCGCAAGCCCAGGCATTCCACTCCAGACTGGGCACCCACCACAGACAGCCCCCTCCAGACTGCATACCCCCAACAGGCAGCCCTGTCCAGACTGGACACCCCCCATAGGCAGCCCCCTCCAGACTGTACACCCCCCCAGGCAGCCCCGTCCAGACCGGACACCACCCCAGGCAGCCCCCTCCATACTGGACACCCCCAACAGGCAGCCCCCTCCAGACTGGACATCCGCCACAGGCAGCCCCCATACAGACTGCACACCCCACACAAGCAGCCCCCGTCAAGATTGAACACCCTGCACAGGCTGTCCACTCTAGACTAGACACCCACCACAGGCAGCGTCCTCCAGACTGGACACCCCCCACAGGCAGTCCCTTCCAGACTGGAAACCCCCTACAGGCAGCCCCCGTCCAGACTGGACACCCCCCAGGCAGCCCCCTCCAGACTGGACACTCTCCACAGGCAGCCCCCTCCAGACTGGACTCCTCCCCCAGGCAGCCACCATCCAGACTGGACACCCCCCACAGGCAGCCCCTGTCCAGACTGGACACCCCCCCACAGGCAGCCCCCACCAGGCTGGAAACCGCCCACAGGCATCCCCGTCCAGACTCGACACCCCCACTGCAGCCCCTACCCAGACTGGACACACCCAGGCAGCCCCCTCCAGACAGAACACCCCCCACTGGCAGTCCCCTCCAGACTGTACACCTCCCAGGCAGCCCACTCCAGACTGGGCACACCCCACAGGCAGCCCCTTCCAGACTGGACACCCCACCCAGGCAGCCCCCTGACATTCTTCCACAATACCAGTGCAATTCATGTCTGCAGCTTACCTGAAACTGCTTGTTATGACAGCACCATGAAGGGCAACAACAACATGTACACTGCAAATACGACCAACTGGAAACACCAAGGTCCATCCATGAGTGATGCATCTACTCGCACATCCAACCAGGCTTTCATCAGCCACCCCCGTACACATGTGACAAGTGAATACAAATCCATGTTCATGTTGTCCTGGGCACATTGCCAAGACATCAAAGCACAGAAACTGAATGTGTGCCCACAACAGAAGGAAACCTACCAAAAGATGTTGCAACATACACAAACAACGGCCAGGCGTGTCACAGCCTGAGCATCAGTGACCTGGGTCAAATGGGTGGCCAAAAAATGTTAGTGAACAATCACACGACAGGGCCATGCATAGGTGAATGTAGGGAAGTCAGAGAGAGCATGACTCACACAGACAGGAGAATTGTGCTGCCACTCCTGAAGTGCAAACATGGTACTCTACTCCATTCCAGGGGAAGAGGTTGAGCGACAAATGAGCGAAGGCAGTGTGTGACTGCACATGCTGGTTTGTGTGTCTGGACGACATGGGATTTACACAACAATTCCAAAGAAATGTGCTATTAATGTTATGTTATGTTATGTTAACGGTACTTGTATAGCGCACCGTCACCAACGGAATTGGTCCCCAGGCGCTCTGGCGGATCTGTAAACAAGAAGGGTGGGGTTAGGGTTAGTCGGGAGGAGGGGAGAAGGAGAGTGGGAGAAGTGTTGTGCTGTTGGCAGCTACAGCTCGGTATACACCAAGTGCTGGGGTTTTGTGCTAGTATCGGATCGGATGAAGGCCTCGAGTGCTGTGGGTGAAGTTTATGTGTTGTTGCTGCAGTGTTGTAAAGTGTGTGCGGATTGCTGGGAGAGAGATGTTTGTGTGGTTTGTGTGGGTTTAAGTATGCAGAAGATTGAGGGTTTGGTTAGTGTGACCATGGAACTCCTCCACAGTGAGCACACCTCCCTCCACCCCAACCACACTGATGCCAAACACACAGTGATGCTGCACAGGTAAATGCTGATGTAAACATAGAGTGCAGACCCAGTCATCTAATAGACCCACATTCCACATGTCAGGCACATGTGCATCCTACCATCTGCAACCATCTCAGCAACAGCAACACACAAGCAAGCATGCCACAAGACACATGAATTGCCATGGAGAGATGCACTGGCTGAAAACAGAACCATCAAAGAGGCCGACACACAAATGAACTGCATGGGGCATGGAATGTAACAATGTACACAAATAAATGGGGAATCAAGTTCAAAGTAGTCCATGGAAAATATGAAATAAAACAAATATCCTATGCCTAAACAAGTATATACAATAATAATGGGGAAGGAAAGTCGGAAAGTCTGGGGAAAATAATAAATAAAAAAGGAAACCTACACCTAAATAACTTTGTACAAATGTAGCGGGCTCGTCCTCCTCATCTCCAATCTCACAGAGCCTTTCCACCAGGGCTGAGTCCAGCGCCATGTCCTCACCTCTCAGGTGGGCCTTCATTGTTACATGGAGGGCTTGCAGGATCTCCAGCATTTGTCTCTCTATCACTTGAGCGTCCCTGCAAGTGACCTCTGGGATGGCAGCCCACCTCCTTGCCAGACGCAGCGCAATTTCAGCCCTGGGCATCACAACCCTCGCTTCCCGAGCCCGCTGCCTCTCTGCTACGATTTGCACTTCATATCCACGGAACACAGAAGACACCCTGTCCCTCAGGTCCATGTGTGTCTCCTGCCTCAGATTTCGCACCTGCCTCCTGATGGTGTTATGCCCTGAGAAAAATAGCCTCCCCCTCATTGCCATCTGCTGCCACAGTGCCCGGTGCCTGCTATGTGGGTACGCCCTCTGAGCAGAGGATGATACCCGGGGCGTACAGCACCTGCGCTGCTCATGGGTGCCTGCTGTCCCTCCATTGCCGGTGCCCCTTACAGAGCCTGGTTAGGCATGGTGATCACCTCGGTAGATGTGCCTTGGACACCCCAACTCGGGCAAGCATGTGGGCTCCACCAGATGGGGAATTGTGGTTGGGACTGCTGTACAGGGGGCCTTGGTGGTATTGGGCTGGAAGGCATGCTGGAAAATGATTAGCACACAGAGGAGGAAGACGACGCGGTGGTCGCAGCAGTGAACATCCCATGGAGCACACCATGGAACAGGCATGTTGCAAGCCAGCAGATGAGGCGGGATACTTCACTGTGATGATGAGCAAGCAGACTACGAGTAGCCTGAACATCATCACAAATGACAGCTGTCCACCTCGCCAACCCGGCCTGCAGGGGTAGCACATAATCCTGGATGGTAACACCAGATGGTAAGGGGTTGTCAGTCTTGGTGGACACATCAGCTGACACCGGGAGGTAGGTCTGGGTGGAGGCATCCCAGCAGGCGCATACTGCTGCATTTGATGGCCCAGGGACTAGCTTTTGCACAGGCTCCCTCACGGAGGCCTGCACAGCCTCATGACCCTGGGACAGAACTGCAGTAGGCATGCCCGCCTGACCCCATGGGCTGGACTGCAATGGTCACCTCCTACACCTCTGCAAACCTGGATGACTCTGGGTCTTCTTCCGCTATGGAAGACCCCTGTCTGGCATCACATGTCCCCACCACTGCTGAGGAGTCCACTGCCACCTTTACGTTCTCTGACCCCGAGCAGCCATGCCCGGTGTTACCAGCACTGCCAAAACCATACCGCTCCCCAAAGATGATCCGTCATAGGGGCGTAGCTGGACCCTGTGCATCTGCCTGGTGGAGGCATCCCTGTTGCCATGCTCCACAGCACTGGTCCCCCCCTTCATCAGATACAACTGTGGAAAAGGAGACAGAAACATCAATGTACTGCACCAGATTGTGTGTGGCAACACCAACATTCACATGAACATAACTAGTCAAGGGAACAACCATCAACCTCCACACCCATACACATGGACATGCAATCCACATCCATGAACACACTTGCCTGGTCATCACTCCACACATTCACATCAGGCTACTTACCACTGTCACAAGCAATCAATTGTGTATGCTATATATAAATGCATCATTTGCACATGCACATGTGAGCATGCCACAACAACAATCACATACACATGTCATGCACACATGTCAACTGAGAGGCCCCAAGCAGTGGGATAACTAATCACAACAGGGTTACGTGAACTGCAATGCCTCTATGTGACTAAGCCAGACTTCCTAATGCATGTGTTGCATCCAGGTGTGAGTGATGCCCAGTCACACATTCACATCTTTGGCACATACACAAGAACATCATGCATGCACATGACGTGGGCAACACTACCTCCACTGTCATACTTGTCACCCTGGCATGTCTCTGACACAAGTAACATTTCATGTGCATGGTCTGAAAGGCAACACTACAACAGACAATACAAGTGATAGCACATTAAAAATACATATCGATCCGAATGCACACATGGAGAGCAATGTATGGGGAATGCATGGAGACATCCATCTCAGAAGCATACTGGCTGCAAGCCTCAGGGGGTCACTGCCAACATGCTGCTACATGCACAGAGCACATGCACTGTAGAGCATTCCACCACATGGCTACTCACCAATTGACTCCAGATGTTCAGGTAACTCGCAGACCTGTGAGTGCAGCGCCAGGTAGAACTTCTCCATGACCCTCTTGTTGTTAGCTGACATCCGATACATGCGCACACAGTGCGCCTCTGCAGTGCAGGACCTTGCTGTGGGTCCTGGATTTCAGGTCCTCATAGCACTTGTGCACCATCTTGAAGGTGCAGGATGCCCCCCAGCTGTGTTGCGTAACAGGGTTGAAGAGGGCATCATAATGCTCCATGACCTTATCCAGCAGGATGTCAACTTCCCTGGCTGTGAAGTTGACAGCCTTCTGCCTCGCTGCCGTGGGGTTGCCACTCTGGTCTGATGATGATGGTGCAGACATGGCAATCCCAGAGGCAGGTGTGGGTGGGCAGGGTGGTCCTGGAGCTGGGCTGTGAAGCATTGGTGGAATGGCACTGTGGGAGTCTGATGAAGCAGCTGAGGTGGTCACAGGGCCAAGGACAGTAGCACTGACAATGGCTGGACAGCAGGCAGTCCAAAAGCAGTGCAGGTGGCCAGCAGATACACACACTGGACAGGCAGCACAGGGCAGTAGGAGGCAGGTAAAAAGGTACAGAGGCAGGATTGTGGGTCTTCCGTGTATATCTATGATGGCAGCCGGAAACAGAGTGATGGGATTTTTGAGTGTAGAAAATGAGCGTGGACACGTGAAAACTGAGGAATGGCCCTCAGCACGTAACTTACATGACACGCGCTGCATGCAGGCATTGAGCACACCATAATCGGGGAAACATTAGTAAGTTTAGAAATAACTCTGAACGTGCATGCGAAGGGGAGGAGATGGACGAGTGGAGTACTGTGTATTTTGGGGTGCCAGGAAATCAGCTCACTTTAGGGACCGTATGAACTTCTTATTTTGGTCGAGGATTTGCCTCTGCACATACGTGCATCTACTTTTGATTTTTGTGAGGCTAACGGTGAGTCGTGTACGCATTCTTCCAACTCTGGGTGTCCACATGTTTCACGTACCTCTATTCTTACCTTTCGGGTAGCATTTTTATGATGTTCGCGTACATATTTTTTGTGTTGCTGGGTGCCACTGCATATCACCTATTGGTTCTTTTTCCGGAAGCTATCCTGGTCGTGCGTACGCATCTATTTTTTCTTTTTGGGGTGCCTGTGTGTTACGCATACTGTTATTTTCACATCTGGGGTACTTTTGAGCCTTGCTGCACAACAGAACTACGTCATCGTTCATGTAGACTGCCACCCTCACTCTAATTGCCCAGGACAGTTGCTTGGTGTGCCTTCTAGTTTTCCCTTACACCTGGAACATGAGTGCAAAAGCCCCAAGGGGGAAAGGGAAATTGATTCTCTTTCAAAAAACAAAGAGATTATTATAAAAAGAGCAGATAAAGTAGGAGGCATAGTTATACTGCATAAAAATTATTATGTCAAAGCATGTTTTAGCTAGCTTAATAACAACACATACTATAAAAAATTGACAGAAAGCCCAACTAAGGAACTACTACAAATGATTGACTTGAAAGTAACAAAAGGAAAAGAACGGGGTTCGATAAGTGGACAAGAAAGTGAATTTCTGATAAACATGGATTCTTCAATCTCTATGTTTTATTTTCTTCCAAAGATCCACAAGACGCTTGTGAATCCCCCTGGCAGACCTATTGTGGCTGGTATAAATTCAATTCTAGAGCCGCTTTCAAAATTTGCCAATCACTATTTGAAGAACTATGTAGTCCAGATGAAATCCAATTTAAAAGAAATGAAAGATCTTATTAAATATTTCGAAAATGTACCATACAATGCTAATACACACTTTCTGATAACTTTTGACAATGTATCGCTCTATACCAAAATACGCAAACGAGAAACAGTAGAAACCATCGAAGAAATCCACTTAACTCGGATTGATCAAACCCTGTGCCAATATCATTCATGTTATAGTGCATAGAGGTCTCCTTAACAAGGAATTTCTTCGAATTTCAAGGTAGCTTCTACTAGCAAATTGAGGGAACAGCTATGGGGTCCACTATGGCCTCAAGTGTGGCTAATTAATTTGTAGAATTCTTTGAAAAGAAGTTTATTTATACAGCCCATCCTTTCGAATCCAATCTTCTTTCCTGGGCAAGATACAGAGATGATATCATTGTGATATGGCATTGCACTCAGATCAAAGCCACAAACCTCCTCACATGGTTGAATCAATGTAATCGGCATTTACAATTTTCTATGACCATTAAGAAGGAGGAGATTCACTTTTTAGACCCTACCATGTTTCGTCAAGACAGACTCCTCCTAGTCAAACCATACCATAAAAGTACCAATAAAAATTCCTTTTTGCAATATCACAGCCACCACGTGAAACACCTGAAGGATAACCTGCCCTATGGACAATGTTTACGGTTAAAAATAAATTGTAGTAAAAAGGAAGTGTACGAAGAAGAGGCTAAGGCCTTGTCCAAAAAACTGAAAGAGAGACAATACCCTAAAAAAACTCATTAAAAAAGCTGCTGAAAGACCACATAATAACAACCATGAATCCATCCTGGAGAAAAAGGTAAAGAAGCCTTTAGATAATAGAATAGTGAGTGTAAATACACATACCAACTTGAGTCTCACTATTACAAATATTGTTCGAAAGCAATGGAAGATCATTGAAAAATCATCTACTAAATTACCATGTCCACTATTTGCGTGTAGAAAATCTACTAGTATTGGGAACTGCATAAGCAACAGTAAATAAAGTGAGAAACAACCTAAATTTGAAACCTTTACAAAAACATAGGGGTTAAGCCTGATCATAGGCCACCATCCATGCGGACAAAAGAAATAGACATCAGCCTAGGTACACCATGGCAACAAGTGCAGTTTTCGAATTGCAATTCAGACTTTGTAATCTATATGAGTATATGTCCTTGTAAACATAAATACATAGAAAAAATGATTAGAAAGTTAAAACACGTATTATTGAGCACAGAAACTGTATAAAAAAACAAAACAGTGATGGCACCAATGGTAAAATATTTTCTGGAACAAAACCATACATGTGAAGATTTCAGTTGCACAGTCTTAATGACCATGAAAGGGAGTGACATTAACAAAAAGAAAAAAAATGCTATTGGAAAAAGAACAAAGACTATTTTTTCTTACTAAGAGTGATAAAGAGGGTTTAAATGAAGCTATCGAGTGGCATTAAAGTTAACACCTAAGCCACCATCAGACTATAATACACCTATAGTAGTAACTTAATTTTAAGGTAGATTTAAAGTGACAATGAAAATCAGCTCTAGCGCTACTATAAGTATCCGGATGGAGACACCAAGTGTTCTTACTCTATCTAACCTGGAATCCTAATTAGATCATTAGATTATGTATCAGCTAATTAATCAAAATAGCCATTAGCCAGCTGTGTGAAGCCTATATATAACATGAGAAAATATAATTAATGAGTGTTACTCATAAATAGAAAATATTTATTTAACATCAACATGTCTGGTTCACTTTATAGAACATGAAGCGCTATATTCCTGTCATTAGACACTTGAAATAACTAGGCTATTGTAGTCTGTATTGTAGTCCAAAATTTGCCCTAAATAAGGAAAACAAAGAAAGGACCAAGCTCTCGTTTAAGGGTCCCTATCTAAGATGGCGACCACGTATCAACGAATAGAGAGACAACGGTATGAACTGTCCTAACCTCGTCTCAATAATGATAACAAAGAACGGACTCTAGCCCCTTTATTTACCCCCACATTCAAGATGGAGACCACGTACAAACTTACAGAGAGGCAGCGGTCTAAGAAGCAGGTTTTTTAATGCATAGCGGCTCTTCGGATCCTCATGAAGAGAAAAGGTGCTTCAATTTAAAAGCTTGATACCAGGTAAGTGCGGAATTATCGCAGATTCAACAAATGCTGCGATATGCTTAATTAAAATTAAAAGCGGCTCACTGTCTCACGTTAACACACTTGATAGATAAAAAAGAGTCCACCCTGATAAAAAATAGTCCACCTACTTTATGTTTTAAAGACGGTGTAGAAAGGTAACCGAAAGGCCATTCTACCTAGTACTATTCATTGTGCATTTAACCAGCCAACGTAAAAATGACTTGGGTGCATGGCTAATTCAGACCTCAAGTTTACAAAGACCTAAGAATTAAACTGAGGTAAGCCGTCAAAATTTCGAAAGACAGCCTCCATTCAATACTGAAAGCTAGACTAATCACAAGAGTGATCCACCTTATGCTTTCCTTTCCTTTACCTTCTTCTGTTCCTGTCTCCTGTCTAAATCACCTGCTAACAGTGACCACTGATAGATACTTCAGCTGAATTCAAAAGCCTAAACAATTAAGTGGAAGAAAAGGATTCCACATTTCCATCTACTTTACTATTCCAAAATAGGTATGGTGAAACTCCATCAGAGTAATGGATTTTTTAATGTGAATAGAGAGTGCAGCAAATTTCTTCGAACAATAGGTCTAAAAACCTGTCTACATTTGATTTACAGGTCAAGCTAGATTGATTATGCGCTCAGCTCTGACAAGAAGAGGAAACCCCCTGCTTAAATTAGGATTTTGCCTCCCAAAGATTTTTCTCCACAGACTGAGCCAGGTAATTTCTATTCTAGGTCTAGTATAAGATACATTTAAATTATCAAGAAGAATACGAGCAATGATAGCTTAGCCCTTCTTTTCTCTAATTTTTATCAACAGTCACATCTTCAAATACAGATTGACGCCTTTCCACTGTCAACAAGAGTTGTAATTGTGTTCAACTGAAACTATTGCAGTTTGTCTTGTTTTTATGGTAATTACGATTGTAGAGTGACATATCTCCTTGAGAAAGTTCCAAGAACAACAATAGAGAACAGAAGCATGTTGAGTTCCTCACTCTTGTACAAAGGTTAACCAGGGAAAAGTATATAGCCCAACAAAAGAGCCTTGACTATATTAATTCGGCAAATGCCTCTATAATAATCAAAAATGAAATGATGTTAAAAAATATATACATTATCCTATTTAGGTCTCTCTGTCATGATTTAATTGTCTGTTTTTAATACCTTGTGTGGCAACAGATAGTTTCTGATGTCCCTCTTTTAAGCTTGGAATATTTTGAATAAATGAATTTTTTGTACAATGAAACGGTATTGATTTAATGTATAGTTACCGTGACTCTTGATAAGAGCTAACTACCTTCATTTTACATGTGTTTGTAGGGGATAACATTAATATTGTTTCTCTAAAAGGTGATTTAATCACTGTTACACTTTAGATTAACTAAATAATAGCAACATCCCAAACATTTGTTACACGGGAACAACAATTTTGTTGTATTATTACTACTCCATTCAGTCCCCGTTGTATTTGCATTTCCTCTTTGTATCCTTCAAGCAAGGCATGGAGGCCTAGAAACTTATGAGGGCACGTCCGGTAAGTGACCAAGATTGTGCATCCTGAGTACGTGTAGTGAAGCATCAACAAATTTATGACTGTGGTGCACATCTGGCTGCATTTGATTGACTGCCCCGGGTAAACCATGTCATGGTGTACTGACTCCTGTTCAGTGTACACAAGAGTTGATACAACCCATTTGCTGTACATACGTTGAACATGTCAGTGTGACTGTACTCTTCCCCCACTAGCATTCCCCCAACAACTGCAATATGATACCACAACATGCCCTCTTTGTTAGCTGCATTCTTGATGTCAGTGACTCTGCTCTGCTAGACATGTGCTTGTTCCAAAATACAAGTTACACCTCATGCCCTGCAGGGTACAGATGATCTTTTCACACATGTTCCTAGGTGCTTCCATGCTACATAGAACATCCCAGATGAAAACCAACACTCCTTACGGCATGCCCTGAGTGAGTGTTCATATGTCTAGACTGTGCACATCCTTGCTGCCCCAATGGCAATAACTCCTGAAGAAAATATTTGTGAGGCTTGATCCCTGTTACCCACCCACACTCAGCACATACCTCATGGGTCCATTCCCCTCTCCCTCTTGTGGGTCACTGTACCTTGTTCATATAGACAACTCCATTGACTTACTCTCTCCACTTCACAGTCCTTTGTTAGGTGGTACTCTTACAGCCATACATCAACTGGGACGGTTTCTTTTTTCACACACTTATGGCATGTTCATATTTTGTACAGACACTGTATCAGTTCAACACATGGTGTGGCATGTGATGGATGCAGACTTGGATGTGGATAAGTGTGTCTGCTTGTTGCCATGTCATGTAATTGCACATCACACAGCCACATGGCATGCCTATTTCACTGGTATTAGTCAACATAAGCTGTGCCATGGGCCATGCTTGTTAATGACCATGTTTATTGGCAATGTGTCCACTGGCAGCATGACCCTGATCAGGGAATGTTGTTGCCAGTTTGCATATGCCATGATCATATAGCTTCTTCTACATAGTGTGTGGATGTTGTTTTCTTTATGGTGACATGCCCTGCATTTTGTTGCATGACAGCAATGTGATACATATGTTCACTGTAGATGCGTTGCACATGACTCCACATGTCTTTTTCTGTCCATGTGCAGGTGAGGGGGCTCCAGATGCAGAGGAGTGGGGAAGAGGAGGAAGAAGAGTCTGTGCTGCTTCAGACTACCAGTGGAGGATGTGGCGTGCAGGCTGTGAAAATCCACTGGTGCTACAGACCACACTGAACCATGCTGCAGAAAGTTCTGACTCTTCGGACTCCAGTAGCTCTGATACTGAACCGGATGTGCAGTCCTCAATGCTGGTGGAGGTGAGTGCACCGATGGATAAGGCAGTTGGGGCCCATGAGTCTGCAGGGGGTCAGGTGCCTTCACAAGGCCAGTCAGCGGTGTCACGCCCATCTGTGGTGGCTATGGCTGCAAGGCCGCACTCCCATGTATTGGTTTATGGTCCTGGGGCAGATGGCCATGGGAGGGTTACAGTCCTGCAGCCAGAGTCAGTGGCATCACGGCAGGGGCCATGCTCCCTTGGATCATGCAGGCAGGGGCCCCACACATTTGGGGGACGTGTGCAGGCTGGGCAGACAGTGTGCCAGCAGCAGATGTTGCGTTCCACACAATAACAGGGTGCTGCCTATGAGAGTTTGGCTAAGGTGTCCAGTGCCATGATCCCCCCAGCAACACAGGTGGAGCAAGAACTGCAGGTAATGCAGTCCACATGCCGCTCCCACAGGCTGCACATGGAGGCTAACATCAGGGGCGACAGGTAGATCTGAAGTTTCTGCAGGAATCCCTGCTTGCAGAGGGTCGGGCACAGAGGGAAGCCATGAGGCAAGAGTTGTTGGCCCACAGAGCTGCAATCCATGGGGAAGAGGCAGCCAGCAGAAGACTTTTCTGCTAGGAGATGCTATGATTGAGGCAGCCTATCATGGAAGAACTCTGTGCATCCCGTGAGGGTGTGCATACTGACCTCCAAGCCCTCAGTCTGCTGGTCCATTCATCAGTGTCATGCATGGCTGCTGCCACTGAGGACCAGGCCAGGGCACTGGGTGGTGAGCATCCACCACCACTAACACCTTCTGATTCAACGCAAAATGGTGGTGCCAGCAGAGACATGCCTCCCATTCCACCATAGCCGTGCACGCCATGAGCCCATGGAAGGTCATTTCTTTTTTTTTTTTACGTGCACCCATGTGGAAGTTGACATGCACCCTGCCCCTCTTCTTTCCTTGGTGGGCCCCCCTCCCTGCTCCCGGTCCATGATGCCCAACCCCGGCCCTGGTCCATGATGGACATTTTTGATTTTTTGGGACATTTTTGGATACTTTAGTTGACCCCAGGGCGGATGTTGGCATGTTATTTTTGAGTTGTCCTTTCCAGGTTTTATTTTTAATATTTTACTTATTTTTTCCTTGAGTTGTGCTGTTAACCTCTCAAGGCCATGATGTTTGCAGTGTTGGAACTGCAGGCATGCATAGTGAGGTCAACTAGTATGTGCTAGTGGTGGTGCACAGGATGGCATGTATACGTAACTGTGGGTTCAGTGTTTACTTGCACATGTGTGCTGTGTGTATGGTACTTCACTATGCCTGTTGTTATGTCTTCTCCCATGTTGTTTCAATAATCTGTGATCTGGCAGTGGCTGATGTCCCGGGGGAGAAACCCTGCAACCTTTGACGTCCATGCTCCCCCTTCCCTCCACCAGGCACTGTCCCTCCTGCTCTAATTTGGAGTCACAGTTCCGGGTGAATGTGATGCGAGATTGACACCATGCCTCCGCAGTCAAAGGGTAAGCATGAACACTGTCTTGCATGTTGAGCATGTGTCATTGGTCAACATGTTTGCTGTATGTGTAACTTAACTTATATATGCTTTGCGTGCTACCATGCTGGGATGGTTATTTAAGAATTACTCATGTCACATTATTAGCTCCCTCTGTCAATTCATCTATGGCCGCACCTGCTGTGGTGTAGTGCATGTCATTGGCAATCTCCAATCCAGGGAGTGTAGTCCTTGATGTGGCTTTTAATGGCCTTCCCTCTCAGTGTCACTCCCTCTCCCTCTTTCTGTTGTGGTATGCTGCACTCAAGGGCAGACCACAATCTATGTCCTTTCACCCTTTTGCACCCTGTGGTGGTTCTGCAGTGGGTGCTCTGGATATTTGGTGGAACTATTCGGTTGTTTTCATGGATGTGCATGTTCTTTGTGTTGTTACTATGCATGGCATTGCATATTGGTGATGCGTCTCTCGATGGGGTGCATTGTAGGCAAAGCAGGTGGGTACCCTGTGCAGGTAAGTGAAGGGCATTTGAAGATTCATGAGTGGTTTTTGGCTGGGAGTCATGCACTGTGTGTGATCACTTGGGATTGATTTGTCTTGCGGGGTACCAGTAATTCTTCATGGGTGCATGTTGGTGATAGGACTGGGCATGGTGTTGGGCATGGTGTTGTTAGTATGGATTGGTGGGGCCACTGGTTTTATATTCAACACTGTGGGAGTTCAAACTGTGTGGGACTTTCTTGGGTGTTTGGTGGTGGGTTGCAGGGCCGGCTGTTTGTGGCCTGTGAAAGGTGTTGTTGGTTGTGCTGGTGTGTGTCTTATTGCACTTTGATCATGTGTACTGAGTGACACTTCACATTCCTTGCAATGTTTGTGGGGTTATGTTTCAATGGAACATTTGCCCTCTCTTACTTAGGGTTTCCCAATGATGGTATGCAGGACCAGTTACAAGCCACAACCATGGGAACATTGATGCACATTTATGGGATGCTATGTTGTGTACCAGCGCATTATGTTTGGTCGTGTTGGTGTTTTCACATGCATGTCCCATTCTTGCTGTACCATGGTGTTTGCAGCTTCAAGTTGACCGCAGCTGGGTGCATGGTACTGCAGCATTACATTGAATGCAGTATTTGACCAATTGTGTGCTGTCACAATGAAGTCTGCATTGACCATGCACCTTTTATGTGCACCCTACATTTAGCATGCATTTATCCCTGCTTGCAGTATCACATTGCTTTGTGTTGTATGCTTATGTCTTCCATGGAAGTTGCCTCGGTGCTGTCATGATTCCTGCCCCTCTTGTCCCCAGCCCTCCAAGATGTCAGGCTGGAGCCATGCCACGATCACCTACATGGCCCCCAAGGGCCCCTACATCCCTCCAAAGACCCACTTGGAGTCAGACTTGGCGCTTGTGGCACCAGACTCACTCACTCCCATAGGATAACATTGGGGATTGGACTTGTAGTGCATTGATGGGGACAAGATGGATGACCCCACATATTTCGGTTCCCAGAACTGCATGTGTAGTCTAGTCTTTTGGGTGTGGTTCAGCCCAGAGACACCTGGGATACCCAGAGACTATTTAAGCCATGCCCAGGCTGAGAAACATGCTTTGTGTTTTCTGCACCTGCAGCGTGACACTCACCGTGCTCGGATCGGTCTCCAGTAGGCCTGCAACTTTCTTCTGTGCTCAGCTCCTGCAAGAACAAGAACACCGTTAGAAACAGCCTTACCTTGCGGCGCTTCTACCCATCATTCATCGCTCCTTCTGTTCTGCGGGTATCTTCGGCGGTGTCATTTCCATCCCGGCACGCCGCTTCCGAAGGAAAAGGGAAAAGAACAGAAAAAAGGCATTAGTAAGCATTCAGCAAATCTTCGCTTATTTTTAAAGACTGTACGAGCTTCAAACGCTTACCTGAATCCCAGCCGCTCTGGGGGAACTCTATCTCCGGAACTTCTCATCCATCTGCAAGAGGGAAAAGACACTCCAGGTTAGCGTGCAAACATCTAGAGGCGCTGCATACCACGCTTACTCACTGCATTTCTTCTTCATAACCGGCATCCACGCTGAAAATGTTGCGGCACCTAAAAGACACAGAAATCGCGCTCTCACTCACCTTCAGCGCTACTCATCTCAGCAGCACGTCGCCATCCCCGGACGCCAACCATCATCTAAGGAAGGAAAGGATTGAAGTTAGAGAACTGTTCAAAAGACTCATTATACTTACCTGTCGGACTCTTGCCAGTGAAGTAACTAGGCAGCAATGAGCCCGCATCAATCAACAAGCCCCTGCGCTGAAAGCAGGATGGAGAGCACACTTTTCAAGAAAACAAGATGACCTGTGGATCAAAGGGAAGGGTTGGACCCCGGGGAAGAAGGGGTTCAAGCACACAGAGACAATAGGGAGTTAAACTCTACCAATCCTGCGTTTCAAGCCCAGTCTCCAGTCGAGTAGACTCCAGGGAAGGGTTTGAGGTCATAAGAGGTCAGAACAGGCTGAGTGACGTCCCCGTGGATACCAGGTGAGCGTTACAGAACACAAAGCCTCACATCAGAATCCACCTGGGCGTCATGGAAACGTCAGAAACCGACCAGTTAGCCCACATGTTGGGGCAGCTACGTTCCAAAGTACATGCAGCCAGACAGGAGACCAACACCCTGAGGAGAGAGCTGATAGTAGCCAAAGAATGCACTGATGATTTAAGCCGGCAACTTCTCCAGTCACAAGTAGGGCATGCACCAGTGCCGGGAAGCGTGCCCTCGATGCCAGCACCATCAGCCAATCCCGTTCAGATAACCCTTCCTGGGGCAGTTCCCTTGGCCCCGCCCAAACGATTTATGGGGGATACCAAGAGGTTTGCAACGTTCATGAACCAGTGCCACCTGCACTTCCTTTGTAGACCAGAGGCCTTTCCGAATGACCAATCACGGGTCGCTTTTGTGCTCTCCCACCTGAGTGGTAGTGCCGCGGACTGGTCTGTACCCTTTGTGGCCCAAGACGATCCTTTGCTGCATGACTTCAGGGGTTTTCAGCAGGAGATGGAAAAGCTGTTCGCCCGTCGTACTCATGGGCAGGCATTAGACAACGAACTTCTGTCCCTACGCCAAGGGAATCAAGACCTATTAACATACATAGCCACATTCAATAGACTCGTAGTTGAAGCAGAATGGCCAGTGGAGAAGAGAACCACGTTATTTTATCGGAGGTTGCGGGGGGAGCTCAAGGATGTTCTCGCACAAGTAGTGAACCCCCCGAAAGACTGCTCAGAATTCATTGACCTTGTTGTTCAACTGGATCATAGGTTGCAGGACCGAAGAGCAGATCGAACCAGACCGGACCCTCGCCCTATGTATGTGTGTTCAAAGGACAATATTGCCCGCACAACGGAAGGTTCAGGAGAACCAATGCAAATCGGGGTGGTCAGATCCCCCTTGACTAAAGCAGAAATGGATAAAAGGAGACAGCAGCAGTTATGTGTGTACTGTGGAAGGTCAGGTCATATCCTTAAAGAGTGCCCTGTGAAGCCACCGAGGAGGACGGTAGGGGCCACGGACAAGGAAGATACCATAAAGGAATCAGAAAACTCCCCAGCCCGGCAAGTGTAGGGGTCCACTTGTCGAGCAAAGAAAGTGAACTACAGACCTCCCATTTCTGTGGTCTTGATCAATCACCAACAACCATCTCGGATGCACGCAGTAAGAGGGTACCTTGACAGTGGAGCCATTGGGAATTACATTGACCAGGATCTTGCGGCAAAGATGGGGTTCCCGTTACGCCCTAAATCAACCACCGACACTGTTACCACTGTCGACGGCACGGAAATAGCTTCTGGTCCAGTATCCCAATGCACTGCAGCTTTAACCCTTCTGTGCCAGGATGGACACCAAGAATCTATCGTTTACGACATCATTAAGGCACCACAGTTCCGGTTGATTTTGGGAATGCCATGGTTGGTAGCTCACAATCCTCAAATCTTTTGGCTAGCAAAAGAATTGGCCTTTCCCAAGGCTTGCACCCACACATGTTATCGCCAAGAGAAACAACCAATAGACACCAGAAGCTCCACGCTTGCGACTGTGGCAATCGGCACCCTACCATGTGAATACCAGGACTTTCAAGATGTCTTTCAGAAAGAACAGGCTTATACCCTGCCACCGCATAAACCATACGATTGCCAAATCGACCTGATACCCGGCGCACAAATCCCTTGTGGGTGAATTTACGCACTCACTGAACCAGAAAACCAGCATCTGATGGCCTATCTTGACCAATACCTGTCCAACGGGTTCATCCGTCCCTCGAAGTATATAGCAGCCAGTCCTCTATTCTTCGTACTGAAAAAGGAGGGGGACTTGAGAACGTGCATTGACTATCGTGCACTGAACCAGATTACCATAAAAAAATGCTACTCCCCTGCCACTGATCCCTGAATTGCTTCATCAAGTCAAAGATGCCCAAATCTACACAAAACTAGACCTGAGGGGGGCATATCACTTTGTTCGCGTAAAACAGGGGGACGAATGGGAAACTGCTTTTCGCACCAAATACGGCTTGTACGAATATCAAGTAATGCCCTTTGGCCTTTGCAACACGCCTGCAGCATTTCAATACTTCATGAACGATGTCCTACGGAATTGATTGATGTATGTGCTCTAGTGTACATCGACAATATTCTAGTATATTCCGCATCAAAGCAGGACCACGTTAAACACGTCCGATCCGTATTGGAGAAACTCTGTCAACACCAGCTCTACGCCAAGCTCGAAAAGTGCTCATTTCACGTCTCCGAGGTGGAATTCCCGGGCTTTATTCTCAGCCCGAATCGAATCCGAATGGATGTACACAAGGTAGATGTTATCCTGAACTGGCCATCCCCAAATTCATTCAAGTGGGTTCAAAGTATGCTGGGTTTTGCAAACTTCTACCGCCGGTTCATCCCAGGATTTTCGCAAATCGTGCATCCCAACCCGTCATTGCTAAGGAAAAGCAACAAAAAGTTCCAGTGGACAACAGAAGCCGAGGAAGCTTTCGAGGAACTCAAACCAAGATTCAAATCTGCCCCAATCTTACGCCACCCTCGCCCTGATCTCCCATACCTGGTGGAAATGGACACCTCAAGCATGGCTATGGGAGGCGTCCTCTCACAAAAGTACCCCGAAATCGGCCAGTTACACCCTGTTGCCTTCTGGTCGCGTAAATTCACACCCCCTGAACTCAATTACGCTATCACAGACAAAGAACTCTTGGCCATTAAGTCAGCCTTTAAGGCATGGCGGCACTACCTCTTGGGCACCAGACACACAATCACCGTACTAACTGACCACCGGAACCTCCAGTACCTAAAAACGGCAAAGGCCCAATCCTCACTACCACTACGTTGGGCTCTTGTTTTTGCTGAATATGACTATGTGATTACATTTCGACCAGGGGTGAAAAACGGGAAGGCCGATGCCCTTTCCCGTATGGGGGTGGAAGAGCAAGGGTATCAGACCCCTGACCCAATAGCAATAATCCTGAGTGACAAGCTCCTAGGAATCACAGCAACCATAACTCAGAAAGAATTACATGAAGAAATCCAAAACCTGATGAGTCCGGCGCAATTACAAGCGTGGAGTGCAAAAGGAGTACATTACATGATAAAAGATCAGTTGCCCTACTTCAGGAATCATTTATTCTTACCAAACCAAGAACTATGACAACAAGTCATGTCCGGTTATCATGATTGCTTGATCGAGGGTCACCCCGGAATTGCTAAAACCCTAGCCAAGGTAAAAACGAAATTATGGGTGGCCCACGTGGCGTAAAGACATAATCCAATTCATCCTATCTTGTGGAGTGTGTGCTCAACACAAGGCATCCAAGCAGAAACCGACTAGGCTATTACAACCACTGGAAATCCCACCAGCACCCTGGCACACGTTGTCCCTCGATTTTATTACTGACTTACCACCCAGTCAAGGGTTTAACACTATTCTTGTGGTCGTGGACCTATTTTCAAAAATGGCACATTTCATTCCTCTTAAGGGGGTCCCAAATGCTTCCACTCTGGAAAAAGTATTTCTTGAAGGCATCGTATGGCTCCATGGGTTTCCTTCAGTTTTGGTCTCAGACCGAGGTACACAATTCGTATCTAACTTCTGGAGAAAATGCTGCTCTATGGCCCAGATCGACATCCGGCTATCCACCAGTCACCATCCCCAAACGGATGGTCAAACTGAGAGGACAAATCAGACGCTCGAGCAGTATCTGCATTGCATGTTACACCAAGCTGAAGGAAGCAGGTTCGACCTATTATGGATAGCTGAATATGCTTATAATAATTCCCTACACACCAGCACTGGGCAGACACCCTTTTATACCATGTATGGCAGGCACCCACATACTTCTGAGTTGGACATTCCTACAACCCTGGAAATGCCAGCAGTCAAAACCTTGCACACAACCATTTCTCAAACCTTTAAAAGGGCAGCTGAACACCTACTTTAAGCTAAGAATCGCCAAAAGAAGTTTGCTGATCACCACCGAGCAAAGTCCCCCAACTACCAAGTGGGAGACAAAGTCTGGCTGGCGTCTACACATGTGTCCATTAAAGGAACCTGAACTTTCCATCCAAGATACCTGGGTCCATTCACCGTCACCTCCGTGATAAATCCTGTGGCGGTCAGACTAGCTTTGCCGTCAAACATGCAGATTCATCCTTTGTTCCACGTCTCTCTTCTTAAACCTGTTCAACCTGGAACCCAGGTAGCAAAGCCACCGCAGCCAGTAGTAGTCGCCGGGGAGACAGAATTTTAAGTCAAAGTACATCAGATCCAAATTATACTACTTAGTAGACTGGAAGGGGTATGGTCCACAAGACAGGACATGAGAGCCTTGTGAGTACATCCATGCACCTCGCTTGCTTAGACGATTTCATCAAAACCATCCAAACAAACCAGGACCAAACAGAAGAGCCACCTTGAGAGGGGCCTTGGGGGGGAGTGCTGTCATGATTCCTGCCCCTCATATCCCCAGCCATGCAAGATGTCAGGCTGGAGCAAGGCCACTATCACCTACATGGCCCTCAAGGGCATCTCCATCCCTCCAAAGACCCACTTGGAGCCAGACTTGGCACTTGTGGCACCAGACTCACTCACTCCCATAGGATAACATTGGGGATTGGACTTGTAGTGCATTGATGGGGACAAGATGGATGCCCCCACATATTTCGGTTCCCAGAACTGCATGTGCAGTCTAGTCCTTTGGGTGTGGTTCAGCCCAGAGACACCTGGGATACCCAGAGACTATTTAAGCCACGCCTAGGCTGAGAAACATGCTTTGTGTTTTCTGCACCTGCAGCGTGACACTCACTGTGTTCGGATCGTTCTCCAGTAGGCCTGCATCTTTCTTCTGCGCTCATCTCCTGCAAGAACAAGAACACCGTTAGGAACAGCCTTACCTTGCGGCGCTTCTGCCCATCATTCATCGCTCCTTCTGTTCTGCGGGCATCTTCGGCGGTGTCATTCCCATCCCGGCACGCCGCTTCCTAAGGAAAAGGGAAAAGAACAGAAAAAAAGGCATTAGTAAGCATTCAGCAAATCTTCGCTTATTTTTAAAGACTGTACAAGCTTCAAACGCTTACCTGATTCCCAGCCGCCCTTGGGGAACTCTGTCTCTGGAACTTCTCATTCATCTGCAAGAGGGAAAAGACACTCCAGGTTAGCGTGGGAACATCTAGAGGCGCCGCATACCGCGCTTACTCACCGCATTTCTTCTTCATAACCGGCATCCATGCTGAAAACGTTGCGGCACCCAAAAGGGTCATCGCGTTCTCACTCACCTTCAGCGCTACTCATCTCAGCAGCACGTCGCCATCCCCGGACGCCGGCCCTCATCTAAGGAAGGAAAGGAACGAAGTTAGAGAGCTGTTCAAAAGACTCATTATACTTACCTGTCAGACTCTTGCCAGTGAAGTAACTAAGCAGCAGCGAGCCCGCATCAATCAACACGCCCCTGCGCTGAAAGCAGGACGGAGAGCACACTTTCCAAGAAAACAAGGTGAGATGTGGATCAAAGGGAACGGTTGGACACCGGGGATGAAGGGGTTCAAGCACACAGAGACAATAGGGAGTTAAACTCTACAAATCCTGTGCTTCAGGCCCAGTCTCCAGTCGAGTAGACTCCAGGGAAGGATTTGAGGTCGTAAGAGGTCAGAACAGGCTGATTGACGTCCCTGTGGATACCAGGTGAGCGTTACAGGTGGCCAGCCTTCCAGTCTGACATCGACCTCTGTGAATTGTCATAATCCTGCATGTAGTGCAAGAGGTGAGTATTTGTGTGCTTGTATTCTTGTGCTTTGCATCATGGTTGAACGCTACAAAAATCTGCAGGGAACCTGCCAACCCATCCACTGTATCTTCTCCCCCTACTCCTTCACAGTCCCTTTGTAATGCCCTCACCTCTCACTTCTTTAAAAAAAAACCTGGACATACTGAACATCCTTGTCACGCACTCTTAGAACACAACCCTCCCCCCTCTGTCCCGCCTACCACTCACCCTCCTCCTTCCCCCTTCTCCACCTTCGCTAATATCTCCCCTGAAGAAGTCAACAGAGTTGTCAACTCCATGAAGCTCTCTTCCAAACAGGTTGGCCCATGCTCCTCCAGAACCATCTAGGGCAACATTTCCTCTCTCGCCCCTGCTCTGCTGATTTCTGCAACCACTGCTTCACTACTGGTTCTTTTTCATCCTCCCTCAAGCACTCCTGTGTGTGCCCCATCCTTACAATACCATCTGCAGACCCTTCCTGCCCAGCCAACTACCACCCCATTTCCATCATCCCCTTCCTGGGAAAACTGCTAGAGAAGATGGCCCTCCCCCAACTCAATGCCCATGCCAAACTGGTTGGCGGTCTACATGACAACCAGTGTGGATTCCAAGCTTCAAGAGCCACGGACACTGCTCTCCTGAACACCTGTGAAGAACTGCTTGCATCCCTCAATTCCAAATCCCCTTCTCTCCTCATCCTACTTGATCTCTCTTCTGCATTTGACACAGTGAACAATTCCATCCTCATTATAAGGCTCCATATCCTTAGTATCTTGGAGCGGGTACTGGACTGGCTTTGCTCATTCCTAACCCAACATTCCTTCAAAACCATTCTGTATCCTTTCTCCTGCCCTACTTCCTCCTCCACCTGTGGCATTCCCCAGGGCTCCATTCTTTCACACTGCCTCTTTAACATATGCATTTCCCTGCTGGAACACGTCATTGCCTCCTTCTCTCCAACGTACAGTGCTACGCTGAGACGCACAACTCTTCTTTAAACTTCCTACTGGCGCACTTGCACCTTCCTTTATACCTGACTGCCTCTCCGCCATCCTGGCCTGGTGCACTGCTAATGACCTAAGCTTCTATGCCAGCAAAACATAGAGTCTCTTTTTTGGATCCCCTGCAGCCTACTTCTTCCCTTCACTCTGGCCTTCCACCATGGGCTCCCCACTACCCCCCTCCTCTGAAGCCAGGAATATTGGAGTCATCTTCGACTCCTCCCTTTCCTTCATCCCTCATAGTCAGGACATTGTCAAGAAGTCCCACTTTCAGCTCTTGCTTCTCAAAGTAACTGTACCCTTCCACACCTTCCACCAGATACTCAATGTTACTTGTGCTCTGGTTCTCTCCAGACTAGACCACTACAACAGCCTCCTGATTCCTTGATCCACCCTGTGACCGCCTCCAACTCCCTCAGGGTCAGCCGCTTCTCGAAGCAACGAGCTGGGGGTAGATCTCTCTCCGCGGCAGGGGCCTCCCTCTGGAACAGCCTTCCTGCCTCCCTGAAACTTGAGGAGAACCATCTCCGGTTCCGGAAGCACCTCAAAACCTTCCTCTTTGCTTCTGCTTTCTCTCCCCCTCTCCCCTGCTGAACAGCTAATATTCTTCACTGAAACTGCACTGATTCTGCAACTGGACCACTCTTAACGGCCTCGGTCCTGGGCCCAGCCACTCTCCACTTGCACTGATGCCCTGGAACCCCTCTGCACTGCGGGACTGTCTCTGTATCCCTACAGCCCCCCCCCCTTTTCCAGCACTTGTTCTGCACTTACCTTGCACTTGCCACCAGCTGGCCCCATTTATTTATTACTTTACGCCACTTACCTTGTACTGCACTTCCCCCCTCCCCTCCCCTTGCACTTTTCCCCCTCCCCCACCCCTGCACTTGCGCGATCTGAATGACACCTGGCCTAGTAGGATCATTGTCTGTCTCCCCTTGTTCCTCCCCTCCCTGCCTCGTCGCGCCTTGAAACACCTGTGTATAGGCGCGTTACAAATGCCATATCATATCATATCATACCCAGAATAGGGCAGAAACATTTAATATTAGTGTTAGGCCCAGTGACCGCATCTCTCCAAACCTACAAAGCCTTTACTGGCTCATGATCTCAGCACTGTCCCAATGCAACCCACGTGATGACATGCCTTGACATGCCATTGGTAGTCATGCAGTCACTGCTTTTTTGTGGCCTCCATGATCTGCATATGTGATGTCATCTCTTTTTCATGAAGCATGTTGACTGATGTGTGCGTTTTGTATGTGCCATCATATAATGAATGGGGATATGTGATATTTCCATTGGCTGCATGTCATTGAGGGGGACAGGCAGTGTGGGGGATGTTTTTGTTTGTCAGTGTGTGTTTTTGCGTTTGATTTGCATGCAGTTTGTAGATGTTGCTGCATGTGTGCTGGGACACATGTTGATGGTTGTCTTGTGAGTTGTTGTTTGCATGTGTTGTATGTCACTGAGGGGTGCCTGTGGGCTTTGAATATTTGGGTGCATCGATGTGTTAGCTGCACTCTGTTTCATTTGTTCATTGTCTGCAGATCCTTCCATCAGGGAATGATGGCTATTTCATGGGTTGAAATTTGACTGTCGGCTGCATGCCAAGGGCACAGATAAGATGTGCATTTATCTTGATCGTTATGGAATGGCTACTTTAGTTGCTGCATGTTTGCATGTTTACGTCATTCTGGTGGATCTCACTCTTTGTCACAATTGTCTATTACCTCTTGTTAATATCTTTTTTGGGGGATGAGGTGTATTGTGGTCATGTTTCCATGTAGAGTAACATGTGCGTCCATACTGCATTGCATTTTTACAACGCACAATCGGGAAATGTTTGTGCGCATCATGCACATTATAGAACATGTGTGATGCTATATGCAATTGTGAATGTTGTATTTTGGATACATGTAAATTGTTGAGGCCATGCAGACATGATGTTTCAGGATATATCGCTGCTTACACATTTGACAGGTATGTTAGTTAGTCAGATCTGCCAGAACGCCGGGGGACCACTATGGTGGTGATGTTGCGTGGTATAAATACCCTTTAACTTTACATATGGGATGGTTTTGGTGACAAATAGGTGATTTAATTAAACAGTTGGCATGATGGTATTGGTGTCCTCCCTCTTCAATGTGTTTCTTTTGGAAACACAAAATGAAATGTATTTTAGTTCTAAGGGATGTCCACAAATGTGCACTTGCAAGGGCACTTTCTCATGGTGGTTTTTTGGGCACAGTGGATTGGCCCATCACCATCATTGAATGTCACCTGCAATTTTGCGGGATCGTTTGCACTCCCTTGTTGAGTGATTTTATGTTAAATAAGATTGCACAAACTGGGTATGTGCACCCTCTCCACATGTCCTTTGCCCAGCCATACGCAAGTGGTGTGCCTGTGGGTGTGGATAGGGTGCCACCACCATGTCCACCTGGACACCACGCTGTGTTGCAACATTGTACAGGACACATGCTGTCACAATAACCCTGCAGACTACTGGTGGTGCAAATAGGAACACACCACCAGAGTGGGTCAAGGGAGCGGAAACGTGACTTGAGCACTCCAACTGTGTGCTCCACTATGCCCCAAGTTGCAAAATGGGCATTGTTGTACCTTATCTCGGCAGGGGTGTTGGGGTGGGGTATGGGCATCATCATGTATGTGCTTAGAGGGTAGGCACTGTCCCCTGTAGAGGTGAAAATGGCTTTCATTTGTTGACAGTGTCTATTGGTCTGTGTGCAACATGCATGCATGTGCATGGCCATTCATACTCACCAATGAGCCATGTGTTGCCATGCTTCCCAACTTCCAGGGCCCGGGTGTAGCGGGGACATCCTTAAGATTTAACTATCATGTGTGCTGCCAGGATAGTTGGCATACACTTCAGTAATGGTGCCCTTGGCATCACACACAACCTGAACATTGATGGAGGGCCAATGTTTCTGGTTGTAGTAGATGTACTCTGTTGCTCGCGGTGGACATTGAGAAACATGTGTGCAATCAATGGCACCTAGCACCTTTGGGAAGTGGGCATAAAAATCCTGGACCACTGCTTGCCTTTCTGCCGGTGTTCTGGGCATATAGATATGCCGGCTGAAAGACAGACATTGAGTTTGAATTTCTTAACACCTGGTTTAAGCAGTGTGACTGTGTGGCCTGGGAGATGCCACCTACTATGGCAGTGGTGCGCTGGAATGAGCCTGTGGCCAAAAATGCAGAATATTGAGCATCTTTTGCAAGGGGCTCAGTTCTTGGGAGCACATGGTGGGTAATGTGAGGTCATATTCCCACTCCGTGACCAGGTCGATGATGATATGGGGTGGACCTATATCTCCCATACATCTGGTCATCAGGCTGGTCCTTGGGTGGAAGATCTGTGCCCTGGCCATCCTCCTTCTCCTGCAATGTCTCTGGGTGACTTCTGCAACAAATGTTGCATTCATCGAGGCTGTATCTGTGCATTTGTTGACCTTGCCATGCTTTTTAATCCTTTTTTTAGTGTGCACATTGAGGTTTACGCCTGCTATCATGTGGCATAGGTGTTTCTGAATTTGCGCATGGTTTTTCGCGCCATCGTTCCCTGTTCAATTCCATGAATATGTTTGTTTTGCACACGTATGGGTGGTGCGATCGGTGGAACATCCCTCATAACGCCCATATTTTCACTTGTGCTTCCTCATTCCACTTGTTCTGCCCCCTTTTTAGGTTGCTGCACAGGCCCGGACGGCCCTTCACTTGGAGTCTCGTGCAAGACATTTGTTGGCTCGCTGTGACATGGTGGACCGGCGCAGATTCCTCGCAAGTCCCGGTTATGCCGTGCACATTGTGTTCCATGAATCAACGAACGGGGACTTGTGCACGAATTTCCTGCGCTAGTCCAATTTTTCCAGTGCAGATTATTCCATGATTCGGGCCCAGAGTCTTTAGGTGTTGTTTGGTTATGTGCCCACCCATTGTCTGCCCATGGCCATGCTAATCTTTCTGGTCATTCCCACCCATTCCTGCATCTGCCCGCCCAAAACACCTCCTCATGGGAACTCTTTGAGTTTGCTTTAATCACGCCTTACCATCAGGCTTTGCATTCAAGGTGCAAACACTGAAAAGAGCAGGGTAACTCTAGCCTCCGGACCAGAGTATTATAATAACATCAAGAAACAGAAAAGATATGTCCAGAGCAAAGTATATTTAGAAAAAATGTATCCAAATTTATTAAAGATGATACAAAAATTGAAAACTGGTGAATAAATCACACAAAGTTATTGTACACTAATCATTTTAACATAACAAAACAGCAGCAACAATATGCCGAAAATCGGCTAAAACTACATCACTCATACTCAACATACCAAGTTCATTCATACACACACAACTCATCATACCGTGGCATACATCCAAAGTACTACAAAACACCAAAAAACATGCTAAAAACCAATGGGGAAGAGGAATTCATAACTAGTCCCCATAATAACACACATTATTGCGGTGTTTGCAAACAATAGAAATAATTCACAAACAATCTATTGTCAGGGTGGATAGAAAAAGCAGATGCAAAGATCACATCCCTGTAGAATTTTCTCTCGACCGGTTTCGACGTGTAGTAGTGGTTAACTGAACGTCTTCCTCAGGAGGTGGATGTTACCATTCTGCAAAACAAGTACGCAAAAGCGACTATAAGCTACTACATGAAAAAGTCTTTGCCGACTGCCTATAACATACAATTAAAAAGGAGAAACAGGACTGTTAGCTAGCAGCCTGAATTGTTAAAAACAATTTAGGAACCGTGTATACCATAATGAAAATAAGCATATACGGCCCCCACTACAACAGCTGTGTAAACCAGAGCAAAAGGGTTAGTGACTCCCAAAAGAGACCCGTGCAAGATGAGAGGGAACCTTCAGGACCATGGTGAATCGACAAAAAGAATGTGTATATATAATAATATATATCTAGATATCACTGGCAATATCTGTGTCTAAAAAGGACTAATAGTGGACTAACCTGATGAAAACCTTACTACTGCAACAATCTATGCAGTGTAGTGTGGCCAGTCACACGAAACAATTCAGGACTAAAACATAACCTGAAACAAGAAACAAGACCAGAATGCACTAGGTCAGGTAAATGAAAAACCTAAATTCAAAGTGGAGTGTCTATAACTGAGGCAAAAGTACTAATATCTCACCTGAAGGGCGCCCCATGCAGTTTAAGATGATCCAGCAATACATGTATTTGAAAAATGAAGAGGCAGCGCCACTTAGCCTTAGCCTTCAACACCGTCTGCAAAACACTGCAAAAATGGCACAAGAGCTCCATTACAATACAGTTTTCAATTTTTGTATCATCTTTAATAAATTTGGATACATTTTTTCTAAATATACTTTGCTCTGACATATCTTTTCTGTTTCTTGTTTGCATTCAAGGTGCCTGCCAGTCTTTGTTCAAAGCAGTCTTCTCAAAGTGAATTACTTGTTTAGAGTTGTAAACATGCTCTCTTACTAGGCCTGCCCTCAGTCACTCCATTATAAGCACTTGTATCCCTGTTAAAAACAAGCACTGGCAAAGCCGCTGAAGTCCTGTTTTAAACAAGCATTAGCAAAGCCAACATTTCTGGCTTGTGCATAGGTTTTAGGCTTTTGCCAGGTACCAGCACCATGTTGCACCTGTTACCAACAATGGGTAGTTAAAACCACAATACCTGTGCCTTGCAAGTTTCCGATGCCCACATACAAAACCCAAACGGTTGGCATTGCCAATGCTTGTTTTTCCTTTGGAGTCGTTTGCTGCTAGTTGGTGCTTCTTTCTCTCAGTCGTCTTCTGTAGTTCCTCTACAGACCCCAACTTTCGAGAACTGGCTCAGAAAACCAGACATCTGAGCCTGTTTTCCTTAAAATGTGAAGTGATAGAGTTCTATTTTGTCCTATTGCTCTCTTGAAAATACTTATTCCAGCAATTGGCCTTGCGGGGGGCGGGGGGAGGGGTCTAGGGAGGGAGTGGTATGCTGTCTGTCCATGTGTCCCTGAAATAATCCAACAATCTGTGAGTAACGCTGCAGGCCTGCTGCAGAAACGGTAAGTGGCTGCACAGCAGAAGCGCACACACATGGCACCCCTGACTGAGATGTATTTGCTAATGCTGCTTTCATCATGAATTGTGAGGTAGATATAGGAACAAGAGGGGGAGAAGGATGATTGCAGGAAAGTTGAGAGGAAAGAAGGCAGAGTGGATCGAAAATGGAACGGAGGGTAGGCGGAAGATTAGAAAGGAGAGAAAATGGAAGGAAGCAGGGAAGGAAGGAAGGAAGGAAGAAGAAAGGGAAGAGATGGAGGGGTGAAGGGAAGAGAGGGAGGTGGGCCATTTAGAGATCATACTACATTAATTAGAGGTGCTCACCAGTGGGCATCTCAACCAACACAAAAGAAAAGAACGAACAAACATTTAAATTGAAGTTTATTCAAGAGACCTTCTCAATTGGCAAATGATGTGCCATGCATTGGGAGCAAAGTCTACAACTCTACTCTTTCAACTCACGGCTACAATTAGGTTCTTAGTGCCATGCCATAGCACAACAGAAGCGAACAGAAACCCATCAGATGAGTTATGTTCTTTTATTTGGCCAACGCATTACAAGGAGATCGTACATGTGTCTAACATAAACAAAAATAAATGATTCTTTTGATTTTTGACCCTTGGCATTTTTATAATTTCCCACCTGGTAGAATCCTAATGATATCGGCTTGCTGAGATGCCTGGGTGGATTTCAGCAGGTGTTTACTTGTGTGCTTGCAACTAGAGGGGATGCGTGGGTGTGAATGTGTGCCTGAAGTGTGCCAAATGTGGTTAATGTCAGATGCCGTGCAGAATTGCCACGGATGTGTGCTCATCATGTTTTGACACATTAGCAGTGTGTCAAGAATTGTTAGCACCTGATTATTATTATTATTATTATTATTATTATTATTATTATTATTATTATTATTATTATTATTATTATTATTTTAATCTTGTAATGCGCAACACGCTCACAGGCCTCAGTGGCCGGGGGTTTAATGGGAGTAAACTCGCAGTGTTCATGTTGCTAGGAAACATGATGGAAGTATCTGCGGGATAACGGGGATGCCTTTTTGCAAAGAACAAAGGGAATGCTACCTGATTTGTCCAAAGTGTTTGCACAAAACATTGAAAGCAATGAACACATCAACCCTTCACAAGCTCAATAAGTAGTTTATTATTTAAGCTCGTGAACTGCCACGGTTCACGTCCGGGTCGATTTCTTGTCCCACTCCAACCCTGCCAGCCTTCCGTCACTTTTCATTTCAAATAGAGCTCATGCTCACGCACTATCCTTTTGGGCCTTCAGTGCTTCCCAGTGAAACACTCGCGCCTGGAAACACTTGTGCATTGGCGCGTTGTAAATGCCACATCATATCATATCATATGTGGGATCCTTTTCTTGTTTTGAGGTTGAATGCATTATCTATTCCCTCCACTTTCACATCATATTTGCTGTAAAACGACTTAGGCGTTTGTAGTTTTTTTTTATTTTTATTATGGTTGATTTGTACAGTTGCAAAAGCATGCACAATATTGAAAACCAAGTGCACACAAACCACGGTTTTGGAAAGGTGAGGGACATATTAAGGTATTGTGGTGTTTTGGATCAGCGTTTTACCAACATAAAGCGCAGAATTGGCCACGTCGGTGCATATGCAGGAATTAACCACCCGTTTGTAGCAAGCATATTCACGTAATTCCTGAAAAGCAAGGAATGTGTTTAGATGAGGCATCTTCACTGTCAATTCCGCCCCTGCAAGTGGAAAAGTGTGCTCTTCCTGGTGCCACCAACCTCCCCTGGAACCCAACAAGAGACTAAGGGGGTAATTCATAGAATTAAGCGCACAAGTGGCGCACGCGGCTGGCGCACAGTGTGCACGTGCGACAGTCTGCGCCAGCCGCATGCGCCAAAATCCATTTCGGCGCACAGCGTATTCATGGATTTTAGCCACCAAAAGCAGCTGCGGCGCAGCGACCCTGCAGCAGCGCCAGTAAGGCCCCCAAGAACGCCCCTCGCGCAAGGAAAAGCCATCAAAATCCCCAATCCAGCGCAAAGGGCCGCGCTAACCCTGGACCAGTATACAGGGCCGCCACACAGCACACAGCAAGCAGGAACGTGTATTCCTGAGGTTTGCAGGAAGTTTCACCCGCGATTTCAGCAGGGTATGTGTATTCCTGGGGTGCGGGGAAGTCTAACACGCGATTTCAGCAGGGTACGTGTATTTCTGGGGTGCGGGGAAGTTTAACACACGATTTCAGCAGGGTACGTGTATTTCTGGGGTGCGCGGGAAGTTCCACACGCGATTTCAGCAGGGTACGTGTATTTCTGGGGTGTGGGCAAGTTTAACACGCGATTTCAGCAGGGTACGTGTATTCCTAGGGTGTGGGGAAGTTTAACACGCAATTTCAGCAGGGTACGTGTATTTCTGGGGTGCGCAGGAAGTTCCACAAGCGATTTCAGCAGGGTACGTGTATTTCTGGGTTGCGGATAAGTTTAACATGCAATTTCAGCAGGGTACGTGTATTTCTGGGGTGCAGGGAAGTTTAACACGCGATTTAAGCAGGGTATGTGTATTCCTGGGGTGCGGGCAAGTTTAACACGTAATTTCAGCCAGGTACGTGTATTTCTGGGGTGTGGGGAAGTTCCACACGCGATAGGCCCTGTGCGAGTGGGGAACGTGTATTTCGGGGGTGCAGCGGATTCCTACACGTGAATTGGCAGTGTGGGTCCTCCCAGGTGTTCCCTCTACACCCTCCACAGCCCCTGCAGGCAGACCACACCACAGGGGACTACCCTGCACCCCTGGGCATGTCCCGCAGGCAGCCCATCCACCATGGGCATGCCCCCCCAGCCAAGCCACATGTCACCTTGCACTAGTGATCACCAACGCATTATCCCCTTGCACCCCCACCCCTCAGCTGTGCAGGGCACCTGCCTGCAGGCCCCCACTCATGTCCCCCAGCACCCGCAACCACCAGCAGTCAGGGGCACCTGCCAGCAGGCCCCCACTCATGTCCCCCTGCACCCCCACCCCCCAGCAGTGCAGGGCACCTGCCAGCAGGCCCCCACTCATGTCCCCTTGCACACCCACCCCACAGCAGTGTGGGGCACCTGCCAACAGGCCCCCACTCATGTCCCCTTGCACCCCCAGCACTGAGGGGCACCTGCCAGCAGGCCCCCACTCATGTCCCCTTGCACCCCCATCACTGAGGGGCACCTGCCAGCAGGCCCCACTCATGTCCCCTTGCACCTCCACCCCCCAGCACTGAGGGGCACCTGCCAGCAGGCCCCCACTCATGTCCCATTGCACATCCACCCCCCAGCAGTGCGGGGCACCTGCCAGCAGGCACCCACTCATGTCCCACTAATGTCCCCTTGCACCCCGACCCCCCAGCAGTGCGGGGCACCTGCCAACAGGCCCCGACACATGTCCCCTGCACCCCCGCCCCCCAGCGGTGCGGGGCACCTGCCAGCAGGCCCTGACACATGTCCCCCAGCCAACACGTCATCACAATCTCGATCCCTGGCCCTTATGGCCAGCCTCAACATGCCAAAGACCCACCCAAGTATTGCATCCACCCACATAGAAATGCCAATTACATGACACAACCCCAATGGCAAGTATGTAAATGAAGACATTTCCCTCACACACACACAATGGGTGCAAGTGAATCTCAAAACCCATATCATGACATGCATGAAACCAATGAGATAATACCACACATCGAAGTTTGAAGAAAAAAATGTATTAAAATTAACATGAATGGAATTAAAATCAATCAAACGACAATGGAAATTAAAAAAGAAAAGCTGCATGTCTGTGAAATAGTGAAAAACAACAAATCATAATCCAAAGGAAAGGTGTCCAAAGTCACAGTTCCAAAAATGAAATCCAAGGGAAAAACAAAAGTGAAAACCATTGCTCCATGGGGAAATCCAAACAAAAAAGTAGAATCCAACAGTTAACTATATACAGATGAGCAATCCAGGGTACATGATCCCAACTGAAGAAATGAAACCTATCAAAAACTCCTACCTAATAAAAAAAAACTATATACAAAAATGTGGTCCATTGTCCAAAAGGTCCAAAATAAAGAAAAAACCAAAGGAAACCTAATACTAACCAAATAACTATTTACAAGGGCAAGCGGGCAAGTCCAACGGCTCACATGTTGATGTTCCGGGCCAGGGCATCATCGAACTCCTGCTCGATGTCCCGGAGGCGGTCCTCTTCCATGGCCCCGAGGGTTCGCAGGAACGATGACATCTGTAACTCCAGGTCCCAGCGAATGGCCTCGAGGCACTGGGCCCGCCTCAGGGCCCTACTCATGGAGTCCTCTGCCCTGACCATCGTGAGCCATGCCTCTTCCGCCCGCTGCCACTCCGCATCTATCGTATGGCCCAAACGCTGCCACACCGAAGACACTTCCCATCCAGGGTCCTCCTTCCCTCCGGCTGATGCCTGCCCCTCCGATGATGAAGGCCCTGAGCCATCATGGCTCCCACTTTGTTGCTGCTGCTGTGCCGCTGCCTTTGCCCTGGCTCCTGCTGCCTGCACATCCTCCTCCAGCTGGGGTGCAGTTGTTGAGGTGGCCACCCCTGCTGGACGTCCAACTCTCGACTGTGGCAGGGATCTGTTGTCCACCAGCCTGGCCGAAGGGTCAGAGGCAGCTCCACAGGGCACCCAGGTGATACATGGGTGGGAAGATGGCATGGAGGACGACTGGGGCATAGGGGGTTCAGTTGAGGAGGGGTCGGAACAAGGTCCAGGAAACGGAGGAATCCGGCCCTGGTGAGCTGTCCCAGTGGGTCACCGCGGTCAACGAGCCATGCGAGAAGACGTGCAGTCTCCTTATGAAAAGACTGCAGGTCACCTCGCATGGCACGTTGACGCGACGCCACCCCACCCAGGACAGGCTCAACCCGGTGCCGGATAGCCACATCCGCAGGGAGAGGAAGGCCAGTTGGTGTAAGCCAATCCCCACCCTGAGAACGGGTCTGGACGTAGGCATCCCTGCTGGTGCAAGATGATGCAGTGACAGGATCAGGGACAGGATTGCACACAGGCACCTCCGCGGCGGCCTGTGCTGCCTCCTGTCCCTGGTCCTGCACTGCACCACTAGCACCAGTGGAATCCCCACCTCCAGACCCCGTCTCTGTCCCTTGCATGGCCTCCTCCTCCACCAAACCCCCCACCAACCTGGATGACTCCATGCCATCTTCCTCCGTTGGGCCCTGTGGGGTCTCAGCTGCCCCTTCTGCTGCCGAGGAGTCCAACTCTGATCTCCGCCTCTTGGACCTCCCCTCGGCAGCTGCGGCCTGGGACGCTGCACCGGACTCCTCACTCCCCGGCGAGATGACAACCTGGGAGGGGAGCCGGGCCTTGCATCTCCGGTTGGTGGTGCGATCCCTGCCGCTGTGCTCCACAGCACCTTCTCCGCCCTCTTCATCAGTTGACGCTGCAGACAGGGAGAAATAAAACACAGGCATCGGGGCACTGTACAATGGACTCATACACACATGACAGTTGTACATGAGTGGCATTGTCAAACTTCAGACATGGCATCACAGTCCCCAACACACATGTCATTTCGACTCACACACATGAGCTATTCCACAGCCATATCGCAACAGCCAGCACCATCCATACACATACAACAGCATGAGCAGCCAAAGGTGAGCCAGACATCACATGAAACACAGGGAGTGCACTACACATGCACACACGCCACCACACTTACATGCATGTGTACACCTCCGCCAACTGTCGCAGTGTTGAGATCGGCATTCATGTCACATCTGCCAATCAGTCTTCCACATATCAGTGTCACATGCATCCATGTTGCATCACTGTTGCACCCTTGTCAAATAGACAAGATGGCATGGAGGACGACCGTGTACATGTACATGTACACGGTGCAGATACATGCAGCTGGAACCAACATCCATGCGTGACACCACAACCATGCCAACTGACATACACAGTAATCCAAACATGTGTGCTCACACATCTGCATTTGGCTTGCATGCTTACCCACACATACACCATCCATGTGTCTCACACATGAAAGGACTTGCATGTGTCAGCCTCACAGCCCTGTACATACACATCCATACATGGCCCTAGAAAACCACATGTACAACCTGCACACTACTGGCACACCACCACATGCACAGCTTCTAATCAGTATGCATGTACACTTACCGCTCAACTCCAGACGGGTCTGCCTCTCAAGGACCTGGACGTGGAGCGCTGGGCATATGCATTCCAGGACCCTCATCTGATGTTGCGAAAGGTGGCACCGGCACCCCTTAGCATCCGCTGCCTTCAAGAGGCGCCAGGCCTTGTTGAGGGTCCTGGACCTGAAGTCCTCCCAGCGCTTCTTGACATGTTGGAAGTCGTGGAATGCCACCCCCTCCGCGTTGATGGCAGTCACGATGTCCGTCCAGATCCGAGTCCGTCTTTCCTTGTTGGCGCATCTTGTTCCGAAGAGGGCATCATACTGCCCCAGGACTTGCTCCACCAGGACACCAACTTCGGTGGCAGTGAAGCTGGTGGCCCTCTGCCTCTCTGGCTGGGGGTTGCCAGTGGTGCCAGATGGTGTAGTGCCCGACATGGCAACCCCAGAGGCAGGTGTGGGTGGGCAACTGGGTCCTCGGGCTGGGCTGTGGAGCGATGGTATCCCAGTCGGGAGTCTTCAGTTCCAGCAGGGATGGTCACAGCAACTGCACCCCTGGCTGATGTGCAGGCAGCAAATAGCAGGGCACGTGGGCAGCAGGCAGTCAGGCAGCAGCAGATGGCAGGTGGGAGCGTGCTTGGGGTTCTGGGGGGCAGTGATTTGGCCTTTTGGGCAGGAGCATGGTCATCCGTGTGTTTTCGCTTGGCCAGCTTGATACGGAGTGATTTGGCACATGAAAAATGTGCAAGTCAGCGTGTGATTCGAGGAAAGGCCCCTAGCGTGTAAGCGCGTCAGCACTCGTACGCGCTTTCATTGGACCAAAGGCCCTTCAAGCGTAAGCGCCTCTGTGACGTGACGCGCGTGGGCGTGCGTGGGTGTTTCCCTCATGACGTTAGCATAGCGGTTCAACGCCCGTGAAAAAACTGCACGTCTGCGTGTGAATGCGTGTAATCCGAGGAAAGGGCCCATGCGCGTAAGTGACGTGATGCGCACAGGCGTTTCCCTCAGCACGGGTTAAAGGTGAGCGGGGGCAGCAGTTCGCTGTACGTGCCTTTCGTGGAGACCGACATGTGTTGCTGCTTCCTGTTGTTTCGCGCGCCATCACAACTTCACAGCTATCAAGGACGTATCTCTTCTTTTGGCGGGGGTATTGGCTACGCGTGTTTTTCTGCATCACGCTAGTCAGACGGTGAGTCGCACATGCTATTTTTCCCACTGCGGGTGCTCCTGTGTATTGCACCCATTTTCGAGGTCATAGTAGCCTGCGTGTCCCACGCGTACGCGTTATTCGTGTTACTGGGTGCACCCGCGTACTGCGGGAGGTTGCTTCCATGCACGTAGGCTGCAGGGTTGCGTGCACAGTTTTACTGCAGTTTTGGGGTGCCTGAGCTTTGCGTGACCCGTCACTACATCACTGGGGTCACATACAGCCTTGCAGGTGCAGGGGGGCTGTTAACATCTTGCTTCCCACCCCCTTCACCCCAATTGCCCAGTTCAATTGTGCTGTACACCTCCCATTGGCACTACTCCATCTGTGCCGGCACTACTACACCTGGGCCATGGTTGGGAGGCCAGCAAAGGTGAGGGGCGTCTCAGCTGGGCGTACTCCTTATGGCGGGTGTGGTCGGGGACGTGGCCGTGGTGACCAGGGAGTAGGGGGACTCCAGGGTGTCCAGGGCTGCCACAGAGGGGGAAGAGGCAGGGGTGCGCCACTTGAGCACAATGTTGTGCCATGTATCGGTGCAGTCATGCCACCCCCCCTGTGGTTCCGGGAGATGCAGCTTCTGCATCTGGCACTGGCGCCCGTGTGACCCGGCAGTCCATTCCATCGACTGCCACGGGCCCAAGGGTAGTGGTAGCTGCAGGTGCATCTGTGGACACCGCCACCCAGGCTCAGGGTCTGCCAGCGCAGGCTGCGTTGGCACTTGAGGAGCCCTTGGAAGATTTCCAACTTACCAGAAGGGAAACCGTAGGGGCATGCAGGGCTGCTCTGACTAAGACACGTGTCCCTGGGGCAGTTATGTCATCTGCTGCCCCGAACAGCCGGGTGTTGGCAAGTGCAGGGGCAGATGCACCCAACAACACCCCGGTTGTGAGTCTGCCAACCAGGACCGTTGCGGTCAATGACCCTGCCACAGCGGATGTTGCTGCGCACGGTCCATTAGAGGGCACCCAGCTGCCACTGACACAAGTCAGGCATTTGGTCGTCCCTCCACCTGCCACTCCCTTGGCTCAATCCACCGAACCCACTGGCCATACTGTTCAGGGTGGCATTAGCCAGCCAGGGTCTGCGCCACAGTCCAAGAGGAGGAAGGTTGCACCTGCAGCACAGGCTGGGACCCCACACACAGCCACGACCTCCTGCACGTCGAGGAAGAAGCCTTTCTGCAAGCAGGAACTGGACTTCCTCGTGGACTACGTGCGGGTCACAGCCGTGACATGCTAGTGGGTGCCAATAGTCAGACTACGGCTGCCCACAGTGACACCCACTGGAAGCAAGTTGCGGAACATGTCAGTTCATTCGGCCATGAGGTGCGCACGGCACAAGAGTGCAAAAAGCGTTGGAATGACCTCAAATGCAGCGCTAAGTCTAAGCGTGCCTCAAATTACAACTTGATTATGGTGACTGGCGGTGGGCCTGCACCAGAGGAGGAAGAGCTCACTCCGCATGAGTCACTCGTTGCGGAGTTCATACCACCTGAATCGGTCGAAGGAGTGGGAGAGATGCTGGACTTTGATGCCCAGTCCAGTGAGTGTTGATGCGTGTTTGTTGATGCGTGTGTGTTTTACTTGTGGGATGTGTTGGGCATGATTGCCACTACATGTGACGTGTACATGGTTCTGATGTGCAAGTAATGCAATGCTTCCGTGATGCATGTCTGCTCTGCTGGATGGTGGACATGTGGAGCAGACGGGGACTGTCCGCATCACCACTATTGCACCCTACTCACATGCTGGGTACCACCCCTCCGGTCCATGTTCCAGCTCACTGGCCCTTCTGCATGTGGCGCAGGGTGACCTTCCTCTCAGCCCAGGCACAATGTCATAGCATGACTGACGTGCATGTGTCCTCTGGCTGCATTGGGTACTCCATGTAGGCATTCTCCCTTGCCCCTCCTCCGCCACTCTGCACCCCAGTTCCACCTTTGCACTGGTCTGCTTCAATCTTGCCATTGGGTACTTTCCTGTTCATGCGCCCTGTGTACATGCTAACTTCCAGCGGACAATCTGCCAGACATATGCTGTGTGGTACAGCCTTAGTACTTGATGCAGGGTATCTCACTTGTACTGTGCATAGGTCAGATGCCCCGCAGGGACATGAGTGCCCATTCATGCTCCATGTGCAAGTCCTGGGTCGCATATATTGCATGGCATCTCATCAGCCTTCCCATGTCAACTGTGGCTCAGTACTGCGTTGCAAACATGTTTAGGGTCTGACAATCTGTGTGGGTAACAGGCCTCAGCCTGTTTAATGGCCAATGACTCTGTCCGACTGTTGTAGTGTCTTCTTCACACGTGGGCGGCCTCCAGAGTTTTCATCATGTGTCCTGCTTACTGTCCCATCATCATTTGCAGTGTTGTCACTTGAATCACATTAAGCTTTTGATGCCAGTCAACACTGCCTGTCATTACACAGGCCTATGTCAGCATTTTGATACCATGCTAGGCATCCCTGCTTATGCACTTGGGTGGAGGGGTGCTTTGCTTGTAGATAAGCTACCCATTGAATGCACATTGCACGTGATGCCTGAATTTGACCTTGAACTGCCTTCACATTTCCTGACACACACCATGAAGTCCTTGTACATGTAGGTAGTGAGTGACATACACATTTGCTGCACTGCATAGACCCACTTCTATGCAAACTGCCACCTTTCAACAGGTCTGATCACAGAACCAATTCAAAGTTGAACCAGCATGCATGCCAGGTTCTATTTTGTGTGTCACATGTCTGCCTGATGTGTTTGTTGTCAGTATGTGTGTGTGTTGTGTGATTCTGACATGTGTAGTGACCTTTTTTCTCTATATTTTTCAGATGATGACGCAATGGAGCCGGAGGATGGTGTTGTCATGCCAGACACAGAGTTGTTACCACTACATCAACCCGGCACAAGTGGGGGTCGTGGGGTGGTAGGCCACGAAAACCCTCAAGTGCTACAGTCCATCTTGTCTCTGGCTGCCTATGAGTCCAGCCCTGATGACGACTCTGACATCCATGTCGAGTTGGATGAGCATCAAGTCCATGTGTCAGGGGTGAGTGATTCTGATGTGGACACTCCTCTGTCTGTGACACCTGCACTGAGGGGTCAGACAGTCTTGGTACCTCCGCCCATGGTGGATCGGGATGCAGGGTCACCCTCTACACTAGTCACTGATGTGCCTGGGATATCACGTCGACGGGGGCCTGTAGTCGTGCAGCCGCGGGCGGTGCCAACACAGCGAGTACACACGGTCCTAGGGTCCCGCAGGGGTCAAGCCCAGCAACGCGGTCGCCGCGCGCAACCGCAGTATACTGAGTGGGAGCAAGACATGACTGCCAATTCATATTGGCATTGGGCAGCAATGGAGAACATCGCTGAGAGCATGGAGCGTGTGGCCCGATCTGTGCTCCCCCCTGCTAGGCAGGTGCTTCTCCAGCAGCAGGTGGCACGGTCCACGGCCCGCTCACTCAGGCTGGGCATGGCGGCCTCAGACAGGGCACGCCAGGCTGAAATGTCGTCTCTGCGTCAAGCAATTGCTGCTCACGCAGAGGCTCACATGGATGCCCTGAGGGAGGAGTATGCTTCCCTCAAATCCACTCTGGGTGTCCTTCTGATGTCCCAGAGGCAGCGGGCAGAGGAGAGGTTTGCACAGCTTGAGTGTAACATCTCGGCTGAGCTACAGGCTTGCCGGCAGGTGCAGCGGTTGTCCAGCCAGGCCTTGCAGGAGGAACTCTGTGTTACACGTGCTACCTTGCAAGAGGAAGCACGTGTATCACGTGAGGTTCTGCATGCAGACCAACGTCACATTGCCACACAGAACCAGGCTCACTGGTCCGGCAGACTTGCTGCAGTTGAGGGGCAATCTGCGGCTAGGCATGGCCAGGCTACTGTGCCACGTCTTCCTTTCCAGGATGAGCCAGACTCGGACGACCATCTATCTCCCACATAGGTCGGGCTGTGCAGGCTGTTGAGCCCATGGAGTTTTTTTTTTTGGCTCAGCATCATCGCATGTGGGTGTTGAGCAGCACCCTGTATCTCCCCCTTCCTGGGTGCCTCCCCACCCCCCCCCCCGGGTCATATGTGGCCATTTTTGATTTTTCTTCAGTTTAGTTAGTTAAGTTTCTGTTTGATAGTTAGTTTAATTAGGTAATGTGGGTTTTTCATAGTTAGTGTAATTAGTTGATATAGTTTAAAATTGCTTGTCTATTGTGCTTTCATGTGACGGTGTGGTGCTTTGTGGCTTTTGAAATCATCCACTGTCTGTTCCAGCTGGGCCCTTCAGGCTTGTCTTGTGTATGTGTTTGCTGCTTGGTGTCCTTGACTCACATATGCCACTCCTGCTTCCCTTATCCATGGGCTCGCAGGGATGGTTCGGTGTAACAGCCTATTACACAAGGGCTTTGGACTGTCATATCTGTGGCATGTCTGGTGCTGTGTAACTTGTGTTAACACCCCTAGTGGGGTTGATTGCGGTGTTATTGACCACTGTTCTGCTTTTGCTAGATGGGGTGTTTCATGATGAATGTGTACATTCATTGCTATGCATTGTGTAGTATATTTCTTATCTTTACTGTACACGTGCTTGTTGCAATTCATGCCGTATATAGTGTGTTCCACACTTTGGATGTGAAAGACGGACTGATGGTGTGATTTCTGATGTACGTCTCTGACATGGTCCAGTAATGAGATGCCTGAAGAGACACACACAGATGACTCTAAAGCATTAATCATGTGTTTCATGCCCTTTCTGCAGGGGGATGAGCCTCCAGACCACCTTTTCCAGCAGACATGGCCCATTGGACGTCTGGATTCTGGACACGTTTGTTGGTGCCCACATGCACATGTGTGCACAAGCAGAGGCACAGGGATTGCAGACATACATCCTAGAACTGCTGAAGTGTTTCAAGGGACTCCAGGCAAGGTGAGCAGCACAGGGGGGCCACAACACAGCAAAGCTTCCACCAGGCCAGTTGCACATGCAGGCTTAGTAGCAGCACTGACGGTGAGCTTGGACGAATATTGGTGTTGAAGCGCACAATACAGCTCAGATGTGTTGGTGGACTGATGGCTAGTTGATTGTAAGGTTGTCTTGGGCACCTGCAGGGGCAGTGGCACATACCCTCCGGTCCACCATGGGACATTGAGGCACTTGTATCACCCATGTAGCCTTCCGAGACATCGAAAGGAGCAGCTCACAGGGACATACAGCAAGGGACAGACTCGGGTGCAGTGCATTTCATTTCCATGTACATTTTGAAACATGCACTGCCTATTTTTTTACGGTCATGGTGGGACACGACTTTTTCTGAAGTCATACATTGATATATGCGTCTGTCTGCTTACCCAGGGAACATTGCATGTTGTGTGAATCATGACACATTGGTGTTCCATTTGCCACGCACCCACCGGCACCTGACTTACTGCATTGACTGTGTATGAACCATCACAGGGGGAATGTTACGTATGGGTGCGAAGCATCCACACCATATTGTCTGTTTGTAGAGTAGTGTGTTGCTATGGGGCATATTTGGTGGTGTGTTTGTGTGTTATGGGCATGCACAGATTATTAACTGTGGCTCTCTTTGCAGCATTGAAGTCCTCCTGCAACCGGACCTGAGAGTGTGCAGGCAGGAGGCCAGCACTCAAAACCAGAGCTGAGTGTCTTGTTGTTTTTCCTTTCAAACTGCTCTACATAGGCTTGCTGGGGGGTGCACTGATGCATGGATGAATGTGTAATTCAATTTGGTATCTTTTTTTTTCCCTAATCACCCCGAGTCCTATCCAATTCTAAACCCTGTACCCTCTACCCAGTGTTCCTGCTTCCCGTACCTATCCAACCAACGTTCCCTAAGCCACTTTCCCCGCTGGGGTTGCGGATGCCTGTGTAAGCCCCAAGCTTGCAGGCGCCAAAACGCTAGAGGGGGTGGTTGGTTCATGCCACTCCTGCCCCTGGACTCCGGAATGACAATGATGTACAAGTTTGTTATGATTGTGTATGTGTTAATGCAAGAACTCCATTTTAGTGTATTCCCTACTTTCACGTGTCATTCCTACTCCCCTCTCCATCCCCTCATTCCAGTTATCCAGTATGCCAACGGCTGTCCCGACTGCATATCCCTGACCCTCCTTCCCCACCAGGGTCTCAGAGGCCTGTGTGAGTTTGACCTTGCAGGCACCCAGGCCACGGTGGGGGTGGTTGGTTTGTGCCACTCCTGCGCCTGTACACGGGAGCTGTGACAGTACACATCCGTTCATGGTGCATCATTCTATGTTATGTACCACACATGGTTCACATCCTGTTGTGACATTGTTTTACTGTGCTACCTTGGTTGTTACATCATTGTGGTAGTACTTGGACTTTGTGAGGTACTGCTACTTCAAGTCATCTACTGGAGGCTGTTCTGGTTCGTTTTTCTGCCTTGGATTTTGTGTCTTTGCAAATGAAGGTGGACTCTGAGGGTGCAGGCAACTTTTAACACACAAGGTGGGAGATGGTGACGAAGGGGAAGGGTGATCCTGTGGCCAGGTGAAATTGAGGGTTGAAGGCTCCATGACCCAGGTGCAGTTGTTCAGTGGGTCATGGTCATTTGTGAGGGAGGGGGGGTGTTTTGTTGTTGATAGTTGCCTTGCCCTGCAGTGTGATGGGAACCCTGACATTGTAATTTTGGTATCCTATGTACATGATGTGTTCTGCTGATCAATGCATGTTAATGTGTTGTGTTTACCTTTCAGGTGTGAGGGGATAGTTGTGGTTTGACATGCTGGGTTGTACACATGGTGAATGTTCACATGTGATGTGTAGAGGACACTGATGGTCATTTGATTGCACATGCATATGTTGAGTGCATGTCCTTGCTGACCCACATACTCGCTTTATGATGCACTACATGTACAACCACCCTTCGATATCCATATGTACACTCTGTTTGCCTTCTGCTGCCCACTGTGTCCCTGCAGCACATGTTCTGTGACCAATTATGGATCCTGTACATGCCTAATTTGCTTTTTGATGTGGTATGTCGGTTAGATGTGATGCTCAGGGTGTGCATCACACACAATGGCTGTTCACTGTGCTGTGTGCTGAGCAGTGTGTCGCAGGAGTTGGACACAGCACACAGAAGCTGCATTGTTGATTTTGCAATGCACAATGTGCATGTAGACAGGCATTCATTGTTATGTTGCGGCTACTACTTTTGTGATGCATTTGGGAATGACTTATTTTGGGTGGGAGGTTGTTGGTCAGTCATTTCATCTGATTCCATGTCAGGCATCATTGTCTGATGCCAATTTACATTTTTCACATGGCAATGTGTACCTTATTGGTACTGTGTTGGTGTATGGCTATTGCTTGCCATGTCATGTTGTGGTTTGGGAGGGTTTGAGGGACATAACAGTGATGGTCATGGCCTGTTTTGCAGGTATGTGTGATTCACACCTTGCATGTCAGGGTCAGCCGCTTCTCGAAGCAACGAGCTGGGGGTAGATCTCTCTCCGCGGCAGGGGCCTCCCTCTGGAACAGCCTTCCTGCCTCCCTGAAACTTGAGGAGAACCTACTCTGGTTCAGGAAGCACCTCAACACCTTCCTCTTTGCTTCTGCTTTCTCTCTCCCTCTCCCTTGCTAATTTCTTCACTGAAACTGCACTGAATCTGAATCTGCAACTGGGCCACTCTCACCAACCTTGGTCCCTGGCCCAGCTACTCTCCATTTGCACTGCCTCCCTGGCAACCCCTGCACTGCGGGACTATCTCTGTATCCTTACAGCCCCCTCTTCCCAGCACTTGTCTGCACTTACCTTTGCACTTGCCACCAGCTGGCCTATTTATTTATTTTTTATTCTACTTACCCTGTACTGCACTCCCCCACCTCCTCTTCCCCTTGCACTTTTCCCTTCCACCTACCCCTGCACTTGCGCGATCTAAATGACACCTGGCCTAGTAGGATCGTTGTCTGTCTTCCCTTGTTCTCCCCTCCCTGCCTCGTCGCGCCTTGAAACACTTGTGTATAGGCGCGTTACAAATGCCATATCATATCATATTATATATCATATGTGTGCCTTTTGGTCACACAGGATAGCTTGTGTTTAAGTAGCTAGGGATGCACATAATGTGGCACTTCTCTTTGTCATCATCAATTGTCACCTGGTATGTGCCAGGCCTGTGTGCACTCCGCAGGGGTGGGAGTTTAGGTGAAAAATGTGGCCACAAGCTGGGTCCGGGCTTCCTCGCCACGTGCCCTATCCTCTCCCATGGGCAGCGCCTGTGCCTGTGGTTGGGGATGTGGGGGCACCACCATGTCCACCGGTACGCCCTGCCGTGTTGCAACATTGTGCAGGACACATGCTGCCACAATGATCCTGCACACTACTGGGGGTGCATAGAGTAGCTGCCCGCCAGAGCGGTCAAGGGAGCGGAAGCGTGACTTGAGCACTCTGAATGTGCACTCCACTATGGCCCTGGTTGCAATATGGGCCACGTTGTATCTTACCTGGGGTGGTGTGGTGGGGTTCCGGATTGACGTCATCATGTGGTTGCTCAGAGGGTAGGCACTGTCCCCTGGGGAGGTGATAATAGTTGAGATTATTAGGGTTTGGGTATTTGTCTGTGTGTGACTTGCATGCATGTGCACAGGCATTTCTACTCACCTAGGAGCCATGTGTCACCATGCTGCCCAGCTTCCAGGGCCCGGCTCAGGGCGGACATTCTGTATATGAAACTGTCATGGGTGGAGCCAGCGTAGTTTGCATAGACAGAGGTGATGATTCCCTTTGCATCGCATACCACCTGTACGTTGATGGAATGCCAGTGCTTGCGGTTTCGGTAGATGTGCTCAGTAGCCCTAGGTGGACGTAGGCCCACATGGGTGCAATCTATGGCACTGAGCACTTTGGGGAAGTGTGCCACCCTGTTAAAATCCAGGACAACGGCCTGCCTTTCTGTGGGTGTTCTGGGCATGTATATGTGCCTGCGGACTGAGGGGCGCGCTGTCATGATTGCCAAGACCTGGTGTAGGCAGCTTGACTGCGTGGCCTGTGAGACCCCCCCACTATGGCAGTGGTCTGCTGAAATGACCCAGTGGACAAAAAATGCAGGACATTGAGCACCTTCTCCAAGGGGCTCAATGCTTGGGAGCAAAGGGTGGGGGATGTAAGGTCATCTTCCCACTCCCTGACCAGGTCTAGGATGATATGGGGTGGAAACCTATGCCTGCCGTAGACCTGGTCATCAGGCATCCCAAAAAGGCTTGTCCGTGGTGAGAAAATGCGTGCCCTGGCTATTCTCCTCCTCCTGCGATGTCCCACGATCAGTGCTGCGACAATTGGGGCACTCATCGTAGCTGTATATACGTGTTTGTTGTTTGTGTGCACTTTTATACTGTGCACGGGGACGCTTCCGCCTGCCTTCGTGTGGCGGACGCGTTGACGCCTCTGCACGTCTTTTGCCGTGCGCGGGTTTCCCGTATTCGAATCCATGAATACGGGTTGTTTGCGTGAGTGTGGGCGTTCCGTATAGTTCCTTGCAGTACTTCCCCAGTTACGCCTTCTTTTTCACGCGTTGTTCCCCGTTCCGCGTGTTACGCCCACTTTTGTTGTGTGCGCCGTGCTATGTGCGCTTTTGATGTGCGTGTAGCGCACGCCGTTTGATGACGTGTGTGCCCGTGTGTGAAATGAATGGATTTGGCGCACGACCAGTGGGAAACTAGCGCAGCGCCTTCCTTGTATCGCACGCGTGCGCTGATTTCTCACGCTTGCGCCACATTACGCCTGCTTGCACTGGGATTTTCGGCGCACGTTTGTTCCATGAATCGACCCCTAAAGGCCTTGTGCTTTCTTACACACTACCTGACAGACTGGCCATAATTTGAGCCCAACGCCTGCCTTGCAATGACGTTTCAAAGGTGTTGCACCTATTTGAAACGTGTTATTAATTTCTTGTGATGTAGTCTGTGTCAAATCCGTATTTTCATGTACTGTGACACAATCAGGTTCGAAGGACAACTGATGTCACTTGATATAAGTAAGCAGGTTGGGAAAAGAGTATGATTAAACTCTCACTTCCTTGTGTTGAAATGACGCCTGTGCATTGTCTAGTGTCGCCTTTTCCCCATGTGTTGCAATGACATCGTGTTATGTTATGTTATGTTATTTGGCATTTATATAGTGCTCTATATATCATTGGTATGACCACAAAGCGGTGGTAGGTTGAAAACCTTTGGGGACCCTAGTCTAGGTCAGTTGAAGGGTGCTGAAGGGTGCTTGGGTGCACCAGTTATGTATGCAGCAGATGTAATTGCCTGATGGTAGCTGCATTCTAGCGTTACGTGTGATGGAGTTGATAGTGGTAGCATTGCCTTGTGTTGACTTTTTCCAGAAATGTTTTGTGGCAGGACGTACGTTCAATAGATACTTTTTTTTTTTTTAACTATTACGTGGTTCTTCCACCACCTATAAGCCGAAACGTTTGCATTAGAGTACAGATAGGGAGAAATGTCATATGAAAAGGAACACACAGCTTGTAAGTTGGTTATTTGCCCATCCATTGACATCTCATGGTCGTGCTAAACCCTACTGCCATTACCACCCGGTGCCAGTGTTTTTACAAAGCAGTCTTCTGAGAGTTAATGACATAATTGGAGCTGTAAACCTGCTACTGGTGTAATAAAAAGTCGTAATCAGGTCTGCCTTCAGCCACTCGGTTTATTAGCACTATGTGTGCCCTTCACTGAATTCCTGTTAAAAGCAAGCATTGGCAAAGCCCACAGATTTTGCTTCTGTATAGGCATTAGGAATTTGCCAGGAACTGCTATTAGATGCGAACGTACTGCCACTGTGTTGCTACTGCTACCTTCAATGGCCAGTGAATATCACTATGGCAGTGCCTTTCCCATGTCTACACCAAAGCCCAAACTGTTGGTATTGCCAATGCTTGTTTGGGTAAAGTAGCTTGCTCATCACAATGACTAGACCGGGAAATACGTCCTACCATGACAGTTGCCTCCATCTGTCCCAGCGCTGCAGACCTGCTGCTAGCTGAGCTGTTGCACGTTCACTGCGTGACCATGATGTATACAAATGACTGATTTTGTCATGGGAATTGCATGCCTGCAGCAGAGTCCTTGAAGCCACTAATCCCTCACATCCACCAGAAAAAAATAAGAGAAGGAGCTTTGCATGCTGACTCAGGTAGAAAACCAAAGCACATTTGTAAAAGTGTCAGATGCAATCTTTAAGCTACAAGCTGTGATGCGTAAAACCTGCTGTATTTCAGGATCCAATCCATCGGGAGAATGAAGAGAAAGGCTGACCAGTAATGGAGGAACAGTCAACATGTGCGCATTCATATAGGTCCTGCCTTTGCATACATTGGAAACTTGACAAACAACTTTTACAAGCGTGTAAGCCACATTTTGCCCTTCACATTTGCACTCTGCAGTTTACAGGGAGTAAACGCTGCTGGCATGCCAGGCAGTTTTTACTTTTGATTGTGATCGCCACTTGCCATGCTTGCCTGGCACGCGGCGCTCACCTTTATATTTATAATGAAATGCTCTCTGACATGCTCACCTGTCAGAGACTGTTCAACGTTCATTTGTGAACACTGATTAGCATGCGATGGTGCAGTACGTGGGACACATGGCATTGTTATCTATAAGCGAGGAGTGTTGTTGCAGTGGGATAAGCGAGGAGTGCTGTTAAAGTAGATGGAGCTATTTTCTTTTCATCACGGTTTTGGTATTTGGATTATGACAAAATCAGTTGCACAAGGAAGCACAGCATTATTGTTTTTAAGGTACACACATCACGTGCACAGTGTGTGGGTGTGTACACGTTTACGGTAATTGACACGTGATATACAGATGGACCTAGCGACAGGGATTGGACGATTCTTTTACATACTGGATACTAGCTTGGTGCTGTGTCAAAAGAAGTTCTATTTAAAAAACTCACACATGAGTCATGATGTCGATTAACATTTCTTGTTAAAACCATGGTTATAACCAATTTGTAAGTATATATTGTGCTTTTCTAGGAACAATCGTCTAGCGAGACATTTTATTGATTTGTATTTTGATTGTTTGTTTTGTGTGGCCACCTGAATATGATCTTTATTGATCAAAATGTGTACATGTCTTAGCTCTGAATGTTGAACCGGTCGCCATAATGAATATGGAAAATGAAGATTTAAAACAATAATTGTGAAAGATTTAACCTAAGGGTGTGATACCCGATGAGTGAAAAGGTGTCGCCTGCTTTTCTATAGCAAATTTTACATCCCTGCCTGGGAGAAACAATAGAGACACGAGGTGAGCCGAGGTGGAGCCAGTCTGCAGCAGTCGTGCATAGCGACCACATCGTTGTGCAAGGAAGTCCTTATCACAGCCAGTACACCGCGGAGCGGTGAGCGAGTTGTGAGCCGAGGTGGAGCCAGTCTGCAGCACTCGTGCATACCGACCACATCGTTGTGCAAGGAAGTCCTTATCACAGCCAGTACACCGCGGAGCGGTGAGCGGAGTTGTGAGCCGAGGTGGAGCCAGTCTGCAGCAGTCCGCTGCAGACGCGTAGCAAGCGGGCAATGGAGACAGAAGTGCGGCCGCTCTTAGTGATTACAGAAACCTCCGGAACAGCCCCGGTATCAGGGGTATAAGGGTGCCAACCGGAAACGCCAGAGGTGGAAGAACTGTTGCCGTTAATTCGGACCACCAAAGAAAAGGCATTGACGGCTGCCGCCTGTAAGACATCAGAGGACGTACGTCCAGCAAAGCCAAGAAACCCCAGAGGTAAGCCTCTACTAAAAATACAGCAGAAACTTTTACAAACAGGCTTACCTACTACGTGGGTGACGAAGTCATCTTCCCCGGTCTTAACCCAGAAGTCCTCTGATCCACCTGGCGCCACGGTGGGCAAGAGTTGAGCCCGGGAAGTCCGGCCAGCGAGGGAGGAGGACCCGCAGTCCAGCGAGTCCGAGGTGACGGACGGGTGCGGTGTGAGGAAAGCAGCAGCCGCGCCCGCCCCGCCCGACTGCGCCGCAACAAAGGGCACGCGTACTGTCTTGGTGACGAGCGGGGAAGACGCTGAAGCTGTCGGAGGACGGCCAGCGGCGGACCCTTCACGGGGCCCAGACTGCGGGGCGGGAGGGGGGGGTCGGTGCGTGGGGGAGGACGGAGGCGGTGTAACCGCGTGCTGGACAGTCCCGCGGGAAAGTAGCGCAAAACAATCAGAGCCCGGATTCGAGGAACTGGAAGTGTTGAAGAGACCAGTGGAACACAGGGTCCCGATACAAAAGGGAGCCGTAAAAAGTCTCAGCACCCAAGACGAGAGAGGCCCAACCTCAACGAGCAAAAGGAAGATCTCGCTGGGATCTAATCCCCCGGTGTGGCAAGGACTACATAACCACTGCAGCCAACATGCGGAACCACTACAGGCAAGCAACCTTCAAAATCAGACTACTATGGATCAAAGAAAAGCAAATTCATCATCCGCACTTTTGGACTTAGAACCCAAAACGGATACTATGCTGACGTCTTCTATCATCAAAGCAATGATACATTCTTCAAATACAGTTCAGGACACTGACCAGAACATCAAGCCCAATGGACCAAAATCGACACAACCGGGCCGTTCTTCAACAAATATCAATAAGAGACATATCGAGATTAACTCCGGTGAATCACCCTCAGATAGGGAGAGTGACGAAGTCTTCGTAGAGTGCTATACATCAGAAGAATCGCCTAGTCTAAGTGAACAGGAGGACTCTACCAGGGAAACAGAAGACGAGCAAACAAAGACAGGTCGAACTCAACAAAGAAAGAAAAAAGTGGAATCCAAGAAAAACCAAACCCCTATGAAGATACCTGTACCGCAAATAAACAAAAAAAATACGAAAGACGTAAATTACAGAATCATAGAGGAAAGAAAGACCATACAAAAAAAAAGACTTTCTACCACTAAGCTATCCTTACCTGCATTATCCTGCCCTTTAAAAGCGTTCTTCACCCAGCAACACAAACGAAAACTGACAGTGGACTCCGAGGTATCAGATGCAGAGATGCTGGAAGTGATGCAAGACTCGACGTCAGGGTCGAACCTAAGAAAAACAGATGAAAACCCCTCAAAGACCGTGAGGCTAGAACCTCAACTGAAATCCTTAGAAAATGCAAAAAACAGCAACGAGAGAGCCAATGAAACGCAGACTACGATCCGGAGGGAGAACCAACCTCAGATCAGAGATATAGAGTCAACGCACACGAAACCCACATGGGACCCTGATAAGGCCAGCTCGGAACAAAACAACAAGCCACAACCAGCCTCGGAAGTCAACAAGGGGGGTGAGGCAGTGATGACAAAAGAAAACCGTACCTCAAGCCCGTGTTCGAAGGCAACACAAAGACCACTCGAAGCAATGAATGATAAAGATCAGCGGTTAACATGGACGAAACGGCACCTGACTAAGGGTCTGCAAAACATGGCAGAATCAATAACAAGGAACGAAGAGCCGACACGCACTCCGAGTGATACCAGGATGGGTCGACAGCTAATAGACCAGGACAATGGACTACCCAGGCCTACAAACCCCAGGCACATCAAAAAGGACGGAAAAAGCCCAATTATCATCAAAAAATCGCCGGCTAAGCGACATTGCCATGGCAATTCACAAAGACTCTTCAAACAAGAATCCTGATATGGTAACAATTATGTCGGCAATGTCCATTGTCTTAGCGCCCTTCTGTAAACTATATGAAGCACTAAAAGAAGAGTTGCAGGACAACACAGCAATCCTTACCAACATGATAGCAAAACTGTCACATGTGGAAAGTTACATAACAGCAGTAGAAGCACAAAAAGGTATTCAGGAAACGCTCTGGGAAAACAAAATTGAGATTCTGGAAAGAAAAATAGAACACTTGGAGAAACAAAACATCGTCTCCGGAGTAACCCAAGATTTAGAAGCGGGTAAGCACGCGACAGTCAAACCACAGAACCTGTGTACAGGACTAAATACGCAGGTGGCCAATACAGAAAAGAACACGGCAAATCAGCCATTGATCAAAAACAAATTAGCAACATCGAGTGCACCACGCTCACTTTCCTGGGATAGCAACGTGCAACTGGGACCTCAGGTGCCAACCTTAAAACAAAAAGCAGAGGTGAAGAAAGATGAGTGCTTAACCCGGGACGGTCTGTCCCCGTCAAAGTCCCCCGCTCAGAGGTCACCGAGGACGGCAGAAGATTTTTTGTTGGACTCGTCGTTGATGAACGCCTCATTGCATGAGGAACAAACTCAAACAGCCAGTAGATTTCAGGTGGCTACCGCCTTGCCGGTAACCAAAATAAGGAGGGAAGAAAAAAGCAACACAGAAGAAATAAGAGCTCTGAGCGACGAAGAGGATAAATGGGGAGTAGTAAAAGATAGAGAGAACTCATCCAACAAAGGAGTAGCCAACGTGCGAACCAGGAAAACTCAGAAGGACAACAAACATACGCCGCAGAGCCAAACCTCAAGAAGTAGAAGCAGCCCGAGAAAACAAATGCCCACAAGAGTAACGAAGAAAACGGAACCAGCAGAGAAGGGCGCAACTCGCCTATTTAAGCTAGAGCAACAAGACCTCAAAAAAACCAATCTAATCCTAAACCGGCCAACCATCTTGCAGATCTTGAAAAAATCTAAGACTCTCAAGGGCGTGAGAACAAAAGACCTGGTATTGGTCGAACCATACCATAAGGGCAAGATTGCGAAATCTTACTTACACGTAAAAGCTGAGAGTATCACACACATGGACAAATCGGTGTTCGAAGACCTCTCATTGATGGGATTTCGGCTGACCGAACTAACAAAGCCGCAGCAGGAGGAGCTAGTCCAAAAAACAACAACAGTCAACAAACACAGAATACATTACCATTCCATAACAGAAAAACGGTATTGTCAGAATCGGTGGAATAGAAGGAAGAAGGATGAGATTTCTCGAGACGACCTGAGACATCGCCGAAGACCAGCACCGTTTGACCTGGAAGGAACCTTGAAGTGTGAGAGGCCAGGCTCGCACCCACGAAGGGCCTCGGAATATACCAAGCGACCGTACGAAACGAGATCAAACAGAAACAGTGGGAAAAAGGTTGAACCATTAAAATCAAACAGGTTTGACAGTGTAGAAACACCAGAGAGGAATTCAGCTGACAAAACAAAGGACACTCATCCAATGAGAGGCCCATGGGACTGGTTCACATCTACCTGGTCAAAGAAAGCTGTCAAATAGCAACAAAAAGGTCCGAGCCTCGAGGTAGAGAATGCAGCGACGCCCTCTAAGAAACGGCCCGACAAAAACCAGTATATTGTAGGATCCTGGAACACCAGAGGACATAACCACTTAACAACGCCTGGAGACGTGAATCTGGGGGCCTTTGATATTCTATGTCTGCAAGAGACGTGGTTACTGGAGAAACCAATGCTGGATGGATTTTGTTTGGAAATCTCTGCTGCAACTAGGGGTCCTTTTTGAAGACCATCATCAGGCCTGTTAACAGCCATCAAAAACGGCCTAGGTCTAGACCCACCAAAGAAATGGAGAGAATCATATGAAATGCTGGTGACCCTGTCCACATGGTCCCCAGCCATGGGGAAAAGCATGAGGGCCAAAAGGAACACCTTGGCAATTATAAATTGCTATTGGAACCCACAGCGCATGCCAGCGAAAGTCTTCTGTTCCTCAATGAGTGCAACCATCGATCAGCTTTACGAAGAGTTTGACGAAATTGAGATTATGATATGCGGCGACTTCAACGCCAACTGTAATAAAGTAACTGAGAGAACGTGGAAGACCTCAACACTGGAACGCGGAAAAGCCTGGTTGGAAGTAATCAGCTCCAGAAACCTACAAAATATAGCGACTTTGTTTCCAAGTCAACAGAATTTACCTACTTGGGAAAGGGGAGCATCAAAAGCAACCTTAGATTACATTTTCACCTCGTCTGCCTTGGCAGCAAACATAGTCAGCTTTAAAGTTGTAAAAACGACCAACAGTGACCATAACTTACTCACGTGTACGTGGGGCGGTCGGAGACCAACGAAACTTGTATACAAAACCAGGGTTGAAACTAACGTTCAACAAACTCGGTTACGAATAACGGAAGCCAACATCCAACAAATAAAATCAGCTTGGGAAGAAAAAGTAACAGCAAACCATCGTTGTAAATTAAGCGAGAAACCAAACTACCTTCCTCTCCTTGCACCCTACCAAAAACCAATAGGAACTAGAAACCCAGCGGCCTTTCAACCCAGCCATGTATACAACAAAGAGCTGGTTGAACAAAGGAAACTAGGCCGACAACTAAAAAGGAAGGCAAGGAAATCAAAAGCTGAACAAGACTGGGCAAATTGGAAATGTGAAAAAAAAAGATATACAACCTGGCGAAAACAATCTAAAGCAACACAACACCAGTTGGACGCAGAAGAAATGATGAGAAAATTATCAACCAATAAATCCAGTGACTTCTGGTCCCTAATCAAAGAGAGCAATTGGGCATCCAATCTAGCACCGACAAATGCAGTCTCAGAAGAAAAATGGATGGAATACCTATCGAGAGAGTTTGACAAACCCCAGACATCGGTAGAGCCCCTGGAAATAACAAAAAACGCAACATGGGTGACGACATCGAACGCAGAAGACATTGAAGCAAAAATAAGAAACCTCAAAACATCTAGAGCACCAGGTCCCGATGGACTCACAAATATAATGCTAAAGCAATTCCCGAAGGAATGGTCAGAACTAATTGGAATGATATTTAGCATTTGTGAACAAACCCACGAAATTCCGGAGTCTTGGTCTAAAGCACTCATCGTCCCGATCTATAAAAGGGGCTGCCGGGAGGACCCCGTGAACTACAGAGCGATCGCATTGCTAGATATCCTAGGAAAGATCTTTTCCTCTCTCATCTTGGACCATCTGAGGATATGGGAAAAATCGGCAGAGTGCAAAGACATCTTGCAAACGGGCTTCCAAAAAAATGGAACAATAGCAATTAACATCTTGATAATGAACATCTTTAAAGCAAAAGTCAAAGAAGGGGTGCCAAAAATCTACTTAGCGTTTGTAGATCTGTCAAAAGCATTCGATAAAGTGGACAGAAACATGCTATGGAAAAAATTGGAAGCCTGGAAATGCCCCAGATCACTACTCAACCCACTAATTGCGCTCCACTCAAACACAACAGTGAGAGTAAAGCTTAACCAACAGGGAACCTTATCAGAAGAAATACAAGTTGAAAGGGGTGTAAAACAGGGTTGCCCACTTGCTCCCGCACTCTTTATCGACTTTCTGGGGGACCTGCAGTACTCAGAAAACAAGATCAGAACGTTTCCACCTCAATTAGGAAAAACCACAATTCCTCGTCTCTTATACGCAGACGACGTGATTCTGATTGACCAGACTAAAGTGGGCCTGCAGCAGAAATTGACAAACCTGACAAAATACTTAGAGGAAAATCACTTGGAGATAAACAAAAACAAAACTAAAATCATGACACTTGAGAAACAACGGAAAACTACTACAACAATGGAGTCATGGTTCTTAGACGATACAAAAATCGAAAAAGTAAACAACATCAGATACCTGGGATTTGAACTAGATAACACACCAACAGATAATGCAATGCAAGTAGCGCTCTGGGATAAAGCGAAGAGACTGACAGCGCAAATGAGAACGTTGGATAAGAAATTTGGTAAATTTACTCTAACCCCGGCAATACATTTCTATAAAATTAAATTGGTGCCCTCGCTGACATGTGGAACGGAAGCATCACTGTGTATCCCGGAGAACATCTGGAACAAAATAGAAGGCATGGTTTGGAGAACCGTTCTGGGGCTTCCCAAATCAGCCGCAATAACGGCTATCAGAAGGGAGCTTGGTTTAATATCCTTGGCCTCGATAGTCGACGTCAGCGCAATGAGACTATTCAGAAAAATCATCCTTGCCGACTCCCTGCCAATCTACGCATTGATTAAAGAACTTGACAATGGAAACTGCATCTTATTCAAGAAGTGGGCAGAATTTAGAAAGGAAAGGTTGTCTGAAATACTGTGCACGGAAACAGACCTAAAAGAAAATCCAGATAAAATCAAACGGAAACTCGAAGAAAGGGATTGGATTAAAACAATAGAGGCAGCAACAGAAAACAAACTATTACAACATCTCCCACCAACGTTCAACAAACCAAAGGTTCCAATGAAATACGTGAGCAAATTCCCGGACAAGAAAAAAAGATATTTGTTTATGAAAGCAAGACTAAATTTACTACAAACTAAACAAATACTCGCCATCCGAAATATGGCGGAAAACCAAGTATGTCGACTATGTAAAAACTCAGACACTGTGGAAATGATCAGACATTTAATTCTAAACTGCCCCTGCACGAAACAGAACAGAATCACCTACCTATCACCGCTGATCACGAATCATTGGATGATTCAAGAAGAAACTTTGTGGAACAGACTCATCGCCGGTGAAGCCACTAGGTGGACAATGGCCATGACAAATTTACTCGAAATGGCTTTCAAACAGATAAACGAGACCCTGCCCACGGAACCTACTGAAGCAGAGCATGGCTAGGGGACCATTAGTCAGATGACTTCGGAGGTCTCCCACAAGCACTCTAACAAGTCGGATCTGTGAAAAGCCATTTTCGAGGAAATCATTTTCGATGAAACCAAGAGGAACAAATTGCAGGACAAAACTGTGCCACACTCTTTGACAAAATTACAGGCTTTTTCCTGAATATAAGTCAAATAAATAAATTAAAAAAAAAATAGAGACACACGACTGAAGGTGATTACACCAGAGTGCCCTTGTCATCAACTAAAACTTCATCCAGAAGTTGCCAGACAAATTGTTATTCACTGTGAAATAACCACGCATGTTACTTCATCATACATGGCCATTATGTCAGAATGTACATTTAAGATGTCTGAGTAAGGATTCCAGAATACTTTTTTGGTACCCCTAGAATGTTGCTTTTATGTGCCACTAACCTTTCCTTCAGTAGAGGTGTTAGCTGTTTTAGCTGCTAAAGCTTGGATCGTGTGCTGTTGTGTAACAACTGCAAGCAAACCCAAATACATATTTCATATGTAATTTCATATGCAACCTCCCTTTTTATGCTCTCACAGATATGAGAGATTAGATGCTACCCGTTAACAGGAGAGCGGCACTGCATAAGCTGCCTGTAGTTCAACAACTCCCAAAGTCTATAGCATGACCTGCCGGACAGTGTCTCCGCTAGCCTGGTGGGGATAGGAATGTGCCCCATGAAGAGATGACTCTTTGGTGGCACTATCTTGCCCGCTCAAACATTGTAGATAGCACTTCAATGTTGACAATATCAGGAATGAATGGAGTCTCACACCACTACACACACATACACACACCCAGACACATGCACACAGAACACACACCAACATCATGATTTATTAGGTAGGTAGATAGGTATTTAAATTCATAAAATGCTTGACACTAAATACTATAGATATAAAATCATTCTGTGTTCAATACATTTACTATGGTTTTCTCTGGCTATGAGCACCTGCTGCCTGGCCAGTGGTTAGTAGCCAGCGTAGTTAAAGTTGAGAGATCATGGGAGTTGTAGTCCAAAACATCTGGCATGCTATAGGTCGCAGACCTCTGCTCCAGGTACTATACGAGTACGAGGGCCCCATAGAAACCCTCGGCAGGAGGTTTGTGGGCCTTCTAACCCTTTAGAGCAAAATCAGTTGGTTACATTTTTGGGTGTCTACATCAGCTTGGCGGTCACTAGAACCTTACCTTTACTCATAATGTTTCCCTGTATTGTAAGGAAACCCCTAGGGCTGTTGATAGTTACAGCAGGCATAGAAACTCCCCATAGAATTAGGGGAGCTTGTGTCCTTCTGGAGTCTTTGCACATCCTTTTTTTCACACCTCACTACCTCTCCCCAAACACCCTTTGGATGCTTTAGCTCTTCATCATCTCTCTTGCTCGACACTGCATTATGCATAAGGGCTTTATAGCAAATGTGTGCTACTTTGCTGGGCTTTTGGACCCTCACCCTTTTTAATCAAGATTGATTGATTGACTGATTGATTGATTCATTTCAGACAATTGTATTGCTTACTCAAACACCAAAGTGACTCTGTGCTGGTAACCAAGCCGCTCATTGGAAGACATGCATGTCAGGCAGCTTCTCAGGGATGCCAGGAACCCAATGTTTTGCATCTCCCCAGTCGACCATTTCAGAATTTTGCAGCCTGGCAGCAAATAGTATGACTTCCTTGTCAGTGTGAAACATGGGACGGAAAGAGGTGAGGCACAGAATGTATCCATGAACAGGTACAATTATACAATTACATGCAGGGGATGACATATAAGGACCAGGCAGATTAATTTAAATTTAATTTTGTCCTTCACTATCCACCACTGGAGGAAACATCTGCCCTCTTTAATTTCCAGAGGTTACAGACAAAATGAACATCCACATTCTTTGCTCGCTGGAGCAATCAGGTTAAAAGGGGGACCTGCATAAAGGACATTATCATAGTGGAGATGGGCATCAACTGTGCCCATGACCAACTCTTGGTGTTGATCTGTAAGCAAAGGGATGTTAATGTTTAAAAGTCTCAATTGAAAGAGACATCTGCTGGTCACTCCATTAACTTGAGGCTCCAACATCATACAGGAATAAACGAAAATCTCCCATGGTATTTGATGTTGTTGCTCAGGAGTAGCGGGTGACTGATTAAAGCCAGAATCACAATCTCTTGCAGAGGTTTCATGTCGGAGGCAATGAAATATATACATTCTATCGTGGCCTTATTCAGCTGTAGATTGCAAAATCTAGTCCATGATACAATGATGTTGGGACAGATCCGCAGTGGATGGAACTCATTCTCAGTGTGACATTTCCACAAAAACCACAATGTCTTTCGTGTAGGATTGCATGAGTGTAGGAAGCATTTCTGCTCGATTTGTTCTTATTGTTTGGTTTTTTAATCACACAGGTAAAGATTTGTTTAGAGCTGTGTTATGATGATTAAAATCCAGTGGTGTGCAGCAGTGTGTTTTGGCAGCAACGAGGAACGAGTGGCTACAGAGGTCGGCAGAGTCTGCTTTCACTTTTGACTTGCTGGAGGGTGATAGTTCAATACAACTAAAGTCATTGGGTTTCATATTCTGTCCCTACCCACTTGTACTGTAACACATCACAGAGTACATTTTATTAAAAAATTATTCCTACATCTATAGTTCCTGCAAATAACTAAATGTCCCTACAGAGAAATTCTCACTATCCCTTTAGTTTGCTGTCCCTAGTTGGTAAACCCGCCGCCACCGTTGTTTCCATGCCGGGCGATCACAACTCCTGCAGGCGGGAGGTGATGTTCCCGCCAGGTTTAACACCGCCCGCCTGCAGGCGGACGAGGAAACACCGGCAGCATTACGAGATGCTGCCGGTGTTTCCATGATCCCCATTCCCATCGAGTCCCATAGGACTCGATGGGAATGGGGATTAACACCATTCCGCCTCCGTGATTGTAATGCCCCGGTAATTCCGGGAATCACGGAGGCGGAATGGTAATACGAGTCCGGCGGTAACCAGGCAGTTTTACCACTGCGGTTACAGCCAGACTCGTAATGAGGCCCATAGTCCCCAAAAGAGGAGGGAACATGGGAGCCATCCTCCTAAAAAGGGAACATTTATAGATTTTCAGGTTGAAAAGTCAGTGGAAAGGACTCAATTTTGTAACTACATCTAGGCCAATTTTACATTAAGCCCCATTGATGTCTTTTGAAAAGCTGCAGTAACCCACAGTTAAAACGGGGGTCCTTTACTAATGTGAAGGTTAGTACAGCGCTCTAAAGAAGCTGGGACAGCTGTCTACAGGTAGCAATAATAAGAATTCTAGTTTGCTACTACCTCTAGATAGTTACGCGAGTCCCAGCGTAGATAGGCAATCTATGAAACCAGGATTCCATTTAAAATAACCAAAGGTGTGCCCTGTCTTTCAAAAACATTTTTTTTAGAAGAGATGCATTAATTGAGTTACATCTAGAGAGCTAATACATCTAGGAAAACTGACTAAAAAGCAAACTGAATGATGGCGTGAATGATAGTTTCCACTGTGTGAAGAAATGAGCGCAATATATTTAGCAAATAACATTTGTTTTCGTGACAATAAGTAAACAAGCTTTTCAGTACTCCGAACAACATAAATAGGACTTAGCTCAGAGAACGAGTGGGTTGACATGTAGTCACATATAAATAGAGCGGAAACTCCCACGATGGCGGCCGCGACTCAGAACAAACAGCAAGGAAACACTGCATGCTGCTAAATCAGGTAGGAAGCTAGTTAAAACGATTACTTTTAAGTCCTAACTAAACAAGGCCGGACATCGCCACCTAGAAGCGGGTGTAGCGAAAGCCAGATGCAGATTGCATTTAGTATGAAAACCTGACACCAAGGTTACCGTGACAACAAGGACATAAGAGCCGAAATGGGGGTGGGCAAGTTCGGGCCTCTAACGATCGGGCTACTCCATATATGGGTAGACGGATGAACATGACTAATAACACAGTGCCAGGGTGATGTCATTTAATGAACAGCTGTCTAATAACAACGAGGAGTAAGGACTTAACTATAATAACTTATTTCACCCCCTCAGGTCGTTCGACCTTCCACAGAAGTGGATGACCAGTGAAATAACCACCAAGGATCAAAAAAAGAATGTCCACTTGAGGGCGACTCAACCAAGGGTTTACTTGAAAATGATGAAATAGGTTTTTACATCCCAAGACACACACTTCGACAATAGGGGTAAGTGATGTGCAGAGATGCACAGGTACACATTAGCTTATATAGAACTGATGTAGAAGAGATATATGACCGTGGATTATGTGTTTCCAGGAGATGGCACTAGGAATGCAGATAGGACCGCGATGACCTTGATATGCTTAAATATGGAACTTCATTGAACACCTAGACAGGTAAGATCAATATGATCGAATAGAGATACAGATGAAATTAGGAATAAGAATACGTTCTCATGGTTCCCTTTTATATGTATTTCCCCTTCTGGGGATTGTGAAACAGGATAAGACGTCCCATGAAAATTGCAAGACACCCCCTCCAGACAAGAAAAGTCGACGTTTCAGACATACAATAATAATATTGTCTTTTGTAGAATGTAATGTGACCCAGTGTGCCACAAATAGAGTCGTCAAGAAAATGGTAAATGGCTTAATCCCGCTGAAACCGGTTGACATAAAGAGGCTCAGGGTGATGTCCTAATCCCCTTGACTCCCATAACAAATAGTACGCCTGGTAAAATTGCATCATTTTATCAATAAGAGTAAACAGCATAATACAACTATACCTTTGCTCTTTATAGGTATGCTTTTTTAGAATGATAAGTCACACTGAATGGAAGCAACACAAATCAATTTAGAGTTTTCTTTGACTTCCAAACAGTGCGCTCTCATTTTTAGAGATTGAGGAACGTAGTGAGTTAGGACAGGGACAGATTTCCCTCCTATCCCCTGACCTAGATAGGCGACACACCTGCGCTCAACTAGGGACAGCAAACTAAAGGGATAGTGAGAATTTCTCTGTAGGGACATTTACTTATTTGCAGCAACTATAGATGTAGGAATACTTTTTGAATAAAATGTTCTCTTGCTGGAGAAGGAGCCTTTAAAAACTCCAACACCGTGCAGAGCGCAGCGGTGTGCAGCAGTGTGGTTTGTCAGCAAACGAGGAATGAGTGGATGCAGAGGTCGACAGAGTCTGCTTTCACTTTTTACTAACAGGAGGAGACTTTAAAAACTACAACACAGCGCAGAACACAAAGGTGTGTAGCAGTGTGTTTTGTGTTTGGTGTGCAGGGGGGTGAGGGCAACAGCAGTAGCGGACCTCTGTGCGATCCCTGTGTGAGCCAGGTAAGAGCATCAAGCTACACTAGTAGCGATTACTACATAAGATTGAAGCTTGCCTCCCTTCCCCCACCTTCAATTCTGACTCTGGCCGGCACACCTAGCCTTGGCTTCACCAGGTTCTAGAGTCCTGCATTCAAGCCTTGATCCTTGGTGGGGGAGTTTATTGCAAATGAATATCTCCGGTCAGAGGTTGAGTTGACCGGGTCAACAGAAGTACAAGCGGTGTGAGCTGTTCGACGTGAGTGCTCCTTGCTGCCCCTTGAGCAAACTCTTTGAAATCTTTGAAATTTGGACTAAGCACCTCAACTTTGATTGTCTGAATCATCTGAGACTTGTGTTGGGTGATTGCTGTGTTTTTGAATGTCTTTCAGCCACCCAATTGTGTTTTAACTACCAAGAAACTAGGAGTTGGAGTAGGGGGGCAGCGGACCCGCAGTCAGGTCTTCCTACACCACAGACAACATTTGGAGAAGAAGGAGAGTGGCACAAGTCTGTTGCCGGCCATGTCAGCATGCAAACTTGACCAGGCAGTTGTGGGCCCGCTGACAGGCACCACTAAAGATTGCAGTGTGGCATGCACTGTGCTGCACCCCACTTCCTTGTCTGATCCCTCACTTCTGCCCTCAGTATCTTAGAGGCCGCATCTCTAGAGTGTGGGGTTCACATGGTGCAGCCCTGCTAACCAGTCTCCCCTTACAACAGATCCACTGTTAATGAGGAAACCAGCAAGGGGTGCGCCAGCCAAAAACAACGGTAATGCTACATGCCCCCCCCTTCGACTGCAGACAAGTGCATGATGGCCCTGACCACCACCATGGACAAGCCCAGTCTTGGAAATGAAAATTGAGCTACCATGGAAGCATCTGGATTGGACCCAGCAGAATCCCCTAGGACCGAAGGGCATATTCAGATTGAACAGTTCCCTGAAACTGTGCCTGCTACAGAGGCACTTGTGGCCTCAAAGTCCACTGTTGCCCTGTGGGCGCTTTGAAACAATTTAGCTAATTGTATAGGCGCCTAACAAGTGACCAAAAAATCCATGAATGCATACATGTGCTCTCATGACAGTGTTCAGGGCACTGTCCCAATGCTACCCACATGATGACATGCCTTGACATGCCATTGGTAGTCATGTAGTCATGCTTTTTTGTGGCCTCCATTATCTGCATATGTGATGTCATCTCATTTTCATGAAGCATGTTGACTGATGTGTGCGTTTTGTATGTGCCATATGTATTTTGCTGCATGTCATTGAGGGGGACAGGCAGTGTGGGGGATGTTTTTGTTTGTCAGTGAGTGTTTTTGCATTTCATTTGCATGCAGTATGTAGATGTTGCTGACCTGTGCTGGGACACATGTTGATGGTTGTCTTGTGAGTTGTTGTTTGCATGTGTTGTATGTCACTGAGGGGTGCCTGTGGGTTTTGAATATTTGGGTGCATCGATGTGTTAGCTGCACTCTGTTTCATTTGTTCATTGTCTGCAGATCCTTGCATCAGGGAATGATGGCTATTTCATGGGTTGAAATTTGACTGTCGGCTGCATGCCAAGGGCACAGATAAGATGTGCATTTATCTTGATCATTATGGAATGGCTACTTTAGTTGCTGCATGTTTGCATGTTTACGTCATTCTGGTGGATCTCACTCTTTGTCACAATTGTCTATTACCTCTTGTTAATATCTTTTTTGGGGGATGAGGTGTATTGTGGTCATGTTTCCATGTAGAGTAACATGTGCGTCCATACTGCACTGCATTTTTACAACCCACAATCGGGAAATGTTTGTGCGCATCATGCACATTGTAGAACATGTGTGATGCTATATGCAATTGTGAATGTTGTATTTTGGATACATGTAAATTGTTGAGGCCATGCAGACATGATGTTTCAGGATATATCGCTGCTTACACATTTGACAGGTGTGTTAGTTAGTCAGATCTTTTCTTGTTTTCTTTCTGCACTATTTAGGGCAATTTCAACACTGAATATATTATGTGTTGCCCTCTGGGAAATTGGGCTTTCTTAATAAATGGGTTTCCTTATAGAAGAAGTCTGGTTATTCCTAATCACTATGAGTTCCGGTCTCGTTTGAACAGCCCTATAAGTAGATAAGTTTGGAGTATTGAATAGCTCCACAGACATTGTAATATAACAGTCTGTTGAGAGAGGGACTATACTGATTAGTCTTTTTATCTCCGTGTCTTTCTACAGGTGTCACGTGTCTGTCCCTCGTGGGAGGGTTTTTCGAAGTATACCACAACAACAGGAGAACAGCTGCTATTGTGTGGGATTCAGCATTAGGCAACTTCGTACTAATTGTAAATCGTTCTTGCCACACCTGCCCTTTTAAGTCAATTTCCACGAAGTTTCCAATATGGCTGTCGGCTTATGAAGTGTGAATAATAAATGCTTATCGAGTCTCAATTAGGTTATGAGGCGGTGATTATAGCTCCGCCCGACTATACGACCATTTATGACACATTTTGCTTTTAAGTATATACCCCTGATGAATTTCCCATGACTGTGTATGTATGGAATGAGTGAGGAATGAAACATGTTGGGTTGAATGGGAGGGAATTAGTGTGGAATTTATTAGCTAATCCAGTTGTGGTATTTTGTATTTTTTCTTGAAATCTGATTTTTGTGGTAACAAGTTGATTTAGAAATTTTGTTTATTGTTATAACCCTCGAGTTTGTGCTCTTTAGGTTTACCCGCACACTTTTCTTTCCTGGTGTACTTAATTTGTCATTTGTGGGTTTGGTCGTTGTCATTTTCTGTTCTTGGGTTTTTCCCTTTTTCCCCTCCCCCTTTCATTGTCCCCCCCCCCCTTTTTGATGTAAAAATATTTTATGTTTTAAAAAAAAGGGCCTTTACGGACCGTGCTAAAGATGTGTATTTAATAATGAACTATGCCATGTTGGCATTTTTATTATGTATATAGACCATTGAAGGTTAAATAAAATGGATAATTGATAATTTGTTAAATGCATTGTTGTTTGCATCTACTCTCTACTGTGTAGTGTTCAATATCAAAATACAAATGATTAGCGAGATGAGAATCTATCTCTTCTCTATCTCCATTTCTGCCTCTTGATTCGCGAGGTCAGACACATGACCCTAAGACACTATACTGTGGACCAATTCTTTAGTTTTTATTATTTAGGTGTTCCTAAAGTTAGGGAGCTCTTTTGGTCTCACAGTCTAATTCCCCTATCTCTTTTATGTACATTGCAGTTAGTCAGATCTGCCAGAACGCCGGGGGACCACTATGGTGGTGATGTTGTGTGGTATAAATACCCTTTAACTTTACATATGGGATGGTTTTGGTGACAAATAGGTGATTTAATTAAACAGTTGGCATGGTGGTAGTGGTGTTCTCCCTCTTCAATGTGTTTCTTTTGGAAACACAAAATGAAATTTATTTTAGTTCTAAGGGATGTCCACAAATGTGCACTTGCAAGGGCACTTCCTCATGGTGGTTTTGTGGGCACAGTGGATTGGCCCATCACCATCATTGAATGTCACCTGCAATTTTGCGTGATCGTTAGCACTCCCTTGTTGAGGGATTTTATGTAAAATAAGATTGCACAAACTGGGTATGTGCAGCCTCTCCACATGTCCTTTGCCCAGCATACGCAAGTGGTGTGCCTGTGGGTGTGGATAGGGTGCCACCACCATGTCCACCGGGACACCACGCTGTGTTGCAACATTGTACAGGACACATGCTGTCACAATGACCCTGCAGACTACTGGTGTTGCAAATAGCAACACACCACCAGAGTGGGTCAAGGGAGCGGAAACGTGACTTGAGCACTCCAACTGTGTGCTCCACTATGCCCCAAGTAGCAAAATGGGCAGTGTTGTACCTTACCTCGGCAGGGGTGTTGGGGTTGGGTATGGGCATCATCATGTATGTGCTTAGAGGGTAGGCACTGTCCCCTGCAGAGGTGAAAATGGCTTTCATTTGTTGACAGTGTCTTTTGGTCTGTGCGCAACATGCATGCATGTGCATGGCCATTCATACTCACCAATGAGCCATGTGTTGCCATGCTTCCCAACTTCCAGGGCCCGGGTGTAGCGGGGACATCCTTAAGATTTTACTATCATGTGTGCTGCCAAGATAATTGGCATACACTTCAGTAGTGGTGCCCTTGGCATCACACACAACCTGAACATTGATGGAGGGCCAATGTTTCTGGGTGTAGTAGATGTACTCTGTTGCTCGCGGTGGACATTGAGAAACATGTGTGCAATCAATGACACCTAGCACCTTTGGGAAGTGGGCATAAAAATCCTGGACCACTGCTTGCCTTTCTGCCGGTGTTCTGGGCATATAGATATGCCGGCTGAAAGATGGACATTGAGTTTGAATTTCTTAACACCTGGTGTAAGCAGTGTGACTGTGTGGCCTGGGAGATGCCACCTACTATGGCAGTGGTGCGCTGGAATGAGCCTGTGGCCAGAAAATGCAGAACAGTGAGCACCTTTTGCAAGGGGCTCAGTTCTTGGGAGCACATGGTCGGTGATGTGAGGTCATCTTCCCACTCCGTGACCAGGTCGATGATGATATGGGGGGGACCTATATCTCCCATACGTCTGGTCATCAGGCTGGTCCTTGGGTGGAAGATCCGTGCCCTGGCCATCCTCCTTCTCCTGCAGTGTCTCTGGATGACTTCTGCAACAAATGTTGCATTCATCGAGGTTGTATCCGTGCATTTGTTGACCTTGCCATGCTTTTTAATCTTTTTTTAAGTGTGCACATTGAGATTTACGCCTGCTATCATGTGGCATAGGTGTTTCTGAATTTGCGGTTGATTTTTCACGTGCCATCGTTCCCTGTTCAATTCCATGAATACGTTTGTTTTGCACACGTATGGGCGGTGCGATCGGTGGAACATCCCTCATAACGCCCATATTTTCACTTCTGCTTCCTCATTCCACGTGTTCTGCCCCCTTTTTAGGTGACTGCACAGGCCCGGACGCCCTTCACTTGGAGTCTCGTGCAAGACATTTGTTGGCTCGCTGTGACATGGTGGACCGGCGCAGATTCCTCGCAAGTCCCGGGTATGCCGCGCACATTGTGTTCCATGAATCAACGAACGGGGACTTGTGCACGAATTTCCTGCGCTAGTCCAATTTTTTCAGTGCAGATTATTCCATGAAACGGGCACAGAGTCTTTAGGTGTTGTTTGGTTATGTGCCCACCCATTGTCTGCCCATGGCCATGCTAATCCTTATGGCCATTCCCACCCATTCCTGCCTCTGCCCGCCCAAAGCACCTCCTCATGGGAACTCTTTGAGTTTGCTTTAATCACGCCTTACCATCAGGCTTTACATTCAAGGTGCCTGCCAGTATATGTTCAAAGCAGTCTTCTGAAAGTTAATTACTTGTTTAGAGTTGTAAACATGCTCTCTTACTAGGCCTGCCTTCAGTCACTCCATTCATAAACACTTGTATCCTTGACCAATGTAAAAACAAGCACTGGCAAAGCCACTGAAGTCCTGTTTAAAACAAGCATTAGCAAAGCCAACATGTTTGGCTTGTGCATAGGTTTTAGGCTTTTGCCAGGTACTTGCACCATTTTGCACCTGTTACCAACAATGGGTAGTTAAAACCACAATACCTGTGCCTGGCGAGTTTCCCATGCCCACCTACAAAACCCAAACTGTTGGCATTGCCAATGCTTGTTTTTCCTTTGGAGTCGTTAGCTGCTAGTTGGTGCTTCTTTCTCTCAGTCGTCTTCTGTAGGTCCTCTACAGATCCCAACTTGGAGAACTGGATCAGCAAACCAGGAATCTGAGCCTGTTTTCCTTAAAATGTGCTATTTTGTCCTATTGCTCGCTTGAAAATACTTATTCCAGCAATTGGCCTTGCGGGGGGTGGGGGAGGGGTCTAGGGAGGGAGTGGTATCCTGTCTGTCCATGTGTCCCTGAAATAATCCAACAATCTGTGAGGAGGGCTGCAGGCCTGCTGCAGAAACAGTGAGTGACTGCACAGCAGAAGCGCACACACATGGCACCCCTGACTGAGATGTATTTGCTAATGCTGCTTTCATCATGAATTGTGAGGTAGATATAGCAACAAGAGGGGGAGAAGGATGATTGCAGGAAAGTTGAGAAGAAAGAAGGCAGAGTGGAGCGAAAATGGAACGGAGGGTAGGCGGAAGATAGAAAGGAGAGAAAATGGAAGGAAGCAGGGAAGGAAGGAAGGAAGGAAGAAGAAAGGGAAGAGATGGAGGGGTGAAGGGAAGAGAGGGAGGTGGGCCATTTAGAGATCATACTACATTAATTAGAGGTGCTCACCAGTAGGCATCTCAACCAACACAAAAGAAAAGAACGAACAAACATATAAATTGAAGTTTATTCAAGAGATCTTCTCAATTGGCAAATGATGTGCCATGCATTGCAATACCACCCAGCTAGTGTTGGGAGCAAACTCTACAAGTCATTTCAACTCACAGCTACAATTAGGTTCTTAGTGCCCTATACATTTACAAACCATAACATAACAGAAGCGAACAGAAACCCAAAAAATGAGTTATGTTCTTTTATTTGGCCAATGCATTACAAGGAGATCCTACATGTGCCTAACATATGAACAAAAATAAACGATTCTTTTGATTTTTGACCCTTGGCATTTTTATAATTTCCCACTTGGTAGAATCCTAATGATATCGGCTTGCTGAGATGCCTGGGTGGATTTCAGCAGGTGTTTACTTGTGTGCTTGCAACTAGAGGGGATGTATAGGTGTGAATGTGTGCCTGAAGTGTGCCAAATGTGGTTAATGTCAGATGCCGTGCAGAATTGCCACGAATGTGTGCTCATCATGTCTTGGCACATTAGCAGTGTGTCAAGAATTGTTAGCACCTAATAATAATAATTATTATTATTATTATTATTATTATTAATTCTTGTAATGCGCAACACGCCACAGGCTTCAGTGGCCGGGGGTTTAATGGGAGTAAACTCACAGTGTTCATGTTGCTAGGAAACATGATGGAAGTATCTGCGGGATAACGGGGATGCCTTTTTGCAAAGAACAAAGGGAATGCTACCTGTTTTGTCCAAAGTGTTTTCACAAAACATTGTAAGCAATGAACACATCAACCCTTCACAAGCTCAATAAGTCGTTTATTATTTAAGCTCGTGAACTGCCACGGTTCACGTCCGGGTCGATTTCTTGTCCCGCTCCGACCCTGCCAGCCTTCCGTCACATTTCATTTCAAATAGAGCTCATGCTCACGCACTATCCTTTTGGGCCTTCAGTGCTTCCCAATGCCTGTGAAACACTCGCGCCTGGAAACACTTGTGCACTGGCGCGTTGTAAATGCCACATCATATCACATCATATCATATGTGGGATCCTTTTGTTGTTTTGTGGTTGAATGCATTATCTATTCCCTCCACTTTCATATCATATTTGCTGTAAAACGACTTGTGCGTTTGTAGTTTTTCTTTTTTTTTCATGGTTGATTTGTACAGTTGCAAAAGCATGCACAATATTGGAAACCAAGTGCCCACAATCCACGGTTTTGGAAAGGTGAGGGACATATTCAGGTATTGTGGTGTTTTGGAACAGCGTTTTGCCAACATAACACCCGTTTGTAGCAAGCATATTCACGTCATTCCTGAAAAGCAAGGAATGAGTTTAGATGAGGCATCTTCACTGTCAATTCCGCCCCTGCAAGTGGAAAAGTGTGCTCTTTCTGGTGTCACCAACCTCACCTGGAACCCAACAAGAGACTAAAGGCCTTGTGCTTTCTTACACACTACCTGATAGACTGGCCATAATTTGAGTCCAACGCCTGCCTTGCCCCTGCACCTATTTGAAACGTGATATTAATTTCTTTTGATGTAGTCTGTGTCAAATCCGTATTCTCACGTACTGTGACATAATCAGGTTCGAAGGACAACTGATGTCACTTGATATAAGTAAGCAGGTTGGGAAAAGAGTATGATTAAACTCTCCCTTCCTTGTGTTGAAATGACGCCTGTGCATTGTCTAGTTTCGCCTTTTCCCCATTTGTTGCAATGACATTGTGTTATGTTATGTTATTTGGCATTTATATAGTGCTCTATATATCATTGGTATGACCACAAAGCGCTGGTAGGTTGAACACCTTTGGGGACCCTGGTCCGGGTCAGTTGAAGGGTGCTTGGGTGCACCAGTTATGTATGGAGCTGATGTAATTGCCTGATGGTAGCTGCATCCTAGCTTTACGTGTGATGAAGTTGATAGTGGTAGCATTGTCTTGTGTTGACTTTTTCCAGAAATGTTTTGTGGCAGGACGTACGTTCAATAGATACCTTTTTTTTTTGGAGCTATTAAGTGGTTCTTCCACCACCTATAAACCGAAACGTTTGCATTAGAGTACAGATAGGGAGAAATGTCATAAAAAAAGGAACACACAACTTGTAAGTTGGTTATTTGCCCATCCATTGACATCTCATGGTCGTGCTAAACCCTACGGCCATTACCACCCGGTGCCAGTGTTTTTACAAAGCAGTCTTATGAGAGTTAATGACATAATTGGAGCTGTAAACCTGCTACTGGTGTAATAAAAAGTCTTAATCAGGTCTGCCTTCAGCCACTCGGTTTATTAGCACTATGTGTGCCCTTCACTGAATTCCTGTTAAAAACAAGCATTGGCAAAGCCCACAGATTTTGCTTCTGTATAGGCATTAGGAATTTGCCAGGAACTGCTATTAGATGCCCACGTACTGCCACTGTGTTACTCCTGCTACCCTCAATGGCCAGTGAATATCACTATGGCTGTGCCTTTCCCATGTCTACACCAAAGCCCAAACTGTTGGTATTGCCAATGCTTGTTTGGGTAAAGTAGCTTGCTCATCACAATGACTAGACCAGGAAATACGTCCTACCATGACAGTTGCCTCCATCTGTCCCAGCGCTGCAGACCTGCTGCTAGCTGGGCTGTTACACGTTCACTGCGTGACCATGATGTATACAAATGACTCATTTTGTCATGGGAATTGCATGCCTGCAGCAGAGTCCTTGAAGCCACTAATCCCTCATATCCACCAGAAAAAAAATAAGAGAAGGAGCTTTGCATGCTGACTCAGGTAGAAAACCAAAGCACTTTTGTAAAATTGACAGATGCAATCTTTAAGCTACAAGCTGTGGTGCGTAAAACCTGCTGTATTTCAGGATCCAATCCATCGGGAGAGTGAAGACAAAGGCTGACCAGTAATGGAGGAACAGTCAACATGTGCGCATTCATATAGCTCGTGCCTTTGCATACATTGGAAACTTGACAAACAACTTTTACAAGCGTGTAAGCCACATTTTGCCCTTCACATTTGCACTCTGCAGTTTACAGGGAGTAAACGCTGCTGGCATGCCAGGCAGTTTTTACTTTTGATTGTGATCGCCACTTGCCATGCTTGCATGGCACGCAGCGCTCACCTTTACATTTATAATGAAATGCTCTCTGACATGCTCACCTGTCAGAGACTGTTCAACGTTCATTTGTGAACACTGCTTAGCATGCGGTGGTGCAGTACGTGGGACACATGGCATTGTAATCGATAAGCGAGGGGTGTTGTTGCAGTGGGATAAGCGAGGAGTGTTGTTACAGTAGATGGAGCTATTTTCTTTTCATCACGGTTTTGGTATTTGGATTATGACAAAATCAGTTGCACAAGGAAGCACAGCATTATTGTTTTTAAGGTACACACATCACGTGCACAGTGTGTGGGTGTGTACACGTTTACGGTAATTGACACGTGATATACAGATGGACCTAGAGACAGGGATTGGACGATTCTTTTAAATACTGGATACCAGCTTGGTGCTGTGTCAAAAGAAGTTCTATTTAAAAAAACTCACACAAGTCATGATGTCGATTAACATTTCTTGTTAAAACCATGGTTATAACCAATTTGTAAGAATATATTGTGCTTTTCTAGGAACAATCGTCTAGCAAGACATTTTACTGATTTGTATTTTGATTGTTTGTTTTGTGTGGCCACCTGAATATTGTTATGTGCGGGGGCGGTGTCAGGCCCCAAGCTAGCATTCACTCATGCGCTCCGCATTCGCACAAGGAGACACGCCGGAGACGTGTGGTTGCTCGGGTCCCCCGGCGCGAACTGCCGGCGGGCCGTCTTTATTTTACACTGCGCATGCGCGAGCCTCGTCAACGCTCACGCATGCGCGCACTCGCGTATTACTACGCAACATCCCTCCTTTTCCCCCCAAACAGTAAACTTTAACAAACATTATATTTAACAGTGCGCTCTTCGAACCTTCTCTGTCCATACTGTACTGACTACGAGGCAGGGTCCATAATGAAGTCCTGGAACCTCTGCGGCGGCTTGCGCCCCGCCCGGCTCGGGTATCTGCGTGCCTCGGCCTGAGGCACATCTTGTGTCCCTTGAGTCTCTGGCGGTTCATCGTGTCTCAGTGTCGATCCTGCGTTCCGCTCTGGTCCTTGTGTGTCGGTCTCCTCCGTTTCCGCAGCTCTGATGCGTTTGAAGAACGAGACGTTCCTGGTGACTGTTCCTCGCGCATTGGCGGCGGTAACCATCGATCCTTTGATGTGTGTCACTCCCAGGGGCTGCGTTTCGTATGGTAGCGACAACTTCCCTTCTGCTCTCCTGTTTCGCACTAGCACAGTGTCGCCCGCGGTAATCTCTTTCTCTGGGAGTCTCCTTCTGATTGTCTCCCTTTCATTTTGAGCAGCTCTCTCCGTTTGCACGTGTTCATTATCAATTTCTCCCGGATGACGACCTTCAATTTCCGGGAGCAGCCCTCTTGGTACACGCTTGAAGAGTGCCTCTGCTGGGGCAACCCCGGTGGATTGATGCGGGGTCGGGCGGTATTCTCAAAGGAAATCAAATAGGTTGCGTTGGAGGTCTTCGTCCCCATCCACCGATATGCTAAACACTTTGTTGAGTGTACGCATGAAGCGCTCTATCCTCCCCATTAGCCCTCGGCCAGAGGGGGGTGACTTTCCTGTGTCGTATCCCTCTTTCTTCACAATAGCGGGCAAATTGTTGTCCCTTGAATGGTGCCCCATTGTCCGAACATATCTCCAGGGGAAACCCATGTGTGGCGAACATTGTCTCAAAGGCCATGATGGTGTGGTCACTGGCCGTGGATTCAACCAGCTCAACCTCTGGATAGCGCGACCACTGGTCTGTCACCGCTAGAAAGTATAACCCTCGGCCTGTGGACCCAAAGTCGGCATGAACCGGCCCCCGTTGCTGGTCGCTACTCTCCATGGCCTGGATTGGTGGGCCCTTCTCCACAGGGTGTGCTGCTTGGCAGGGGATGCAAATTCTCACAAACTCCTCCCCTCTGCTTTCCAGGTCCGGGAACCAGACTTTTAGTCTCAGATGTGCTTTCATCTTGGCCATCCCCTGGTGGCCATTGTGGGCGAGGTGTAGGACCTTGTCAACCAGTGTTCTTGGAATCACAATCTGGTGACCCCTTAGCAGGAGGCCATCCTCAGCTACGGACAACTCGTGTTGCGCCCTCCAGAGGGCTTGCAGGTCTTTCTGTGCCCCTGCGTTCCTCCAGGAGTTATCCTGAAGGACCCCGCACCATTCCCCACTTGCCATCGCAAGCTTTATCTTTATGAATGTCTCGTCCGTGTTGGATTCTTCCGCGATCTCCTGGCGGGCCAGGGTGACGGGTAGCGCCGACTGAACTGCTAGGTGAACTGCCTCTACACCGTCAGCCACCTCCATTGAGTCACGTGGTCGCCCAGCGCCTGGATGGCAGGACAGATAGTCTGCTGGATTGTCTGTACCCGGCCGATATAGTAGTTTGACACCATACTCCATTAGCGAAAGCATCCATCTTTCTATGCGAGGTGGTGGTTTGGACGAGGTCCCTGACAAGATCGGGATGAGTGGTTTGTGGTCCATTACGACGACTACTGGTTTTCCCAAAATGTAGATCCGGAAGTGACTGCACCCCCATAGTATGGCCAAGGCCTCTCGTTCAATTTGGGAGCACCGCCTCTCTGTCTCGGTGAGAGCTTTGCTGGCATAGGCGATGGGTCTCATGGTCCCCTGATTGTTTGCCTACATGAGGACTGCTCCCAGTCCTACGGGGCTGGCGTCAACCACGATTTCTGACTCACGGTCAGGGTTGAAATAGGCCATTGTTTCTTGTCCCGATAGGGCATTCTTGATGTCGTTGAACGCCCTCTGTTCCTTACCGCTCCAGTTCCATGCAGCGTCATTTTTGGTGAGCGCTCTCAGGGGTTCCGACAAGGAGGCTAAGTCGCGGATGAAGCGACCACAATAAGTAACCATCCCCAGAAAACTTCTGATTTCCGCTGGTGAGGTTGGCGGGGTCGCTTCTCAGATGTCCTTTACCTTTTCGGGATCCGGGGAGATGCCCCCAGCCCAACCTATCCTTTAGGAACTCACATTTTTCTTTGTGTAGTGTTAAACCGAGGTCACGCAGCCTTTCAAGGGTGTTCTCTAGGAGCTTTAGGTGTTCCGCCTCCGATCGGGCAAAGACTAGGATATCGACCGACATGTTGATCACCCCATTGAGTCCAGACAGGGCCCCCCTGATGGCATTCTGGAAGACCTCTGCCGCAGACGAGACCCCAAAGCTGAGTCTTTTATATTGGTATAACCCCTCGTGAGTCGTAAAGGGCGTAATGTATCTTGACTCGGGGTGGAGCTCTAACTGGTGATACCCAGATCTCAAGTCCAGTTTCGAAAATACTTTTGCTCCCTGGAGTTCTCCAATAATGTCGTCCAAGGTGGGCGTTAGGTGGCGTTCTCTTTTAATTGCTATGTTGGGCAGCCTCATGTCCACGCAGATGCGTACTGCACCCGGCTGCTTGGGCTTTGGGGCCACCACGATTGGAGAGACCCACGGGGGGGGCCTTTCACCCTTTCAATGATGTCCCGGTCAATTAGGGATTGTAATTCTTTTTCCACCTGTGCCCTCAGATGGAATGGGATGCGGCGGTGTTTTAGTGCTGTCGGTCTCACTGACCCATCGATGTGGAGGCGTATCGGGTCGGCCTTTAGTTTCCCTACGCCTCTGAAATTCATCTCAAAACGCTGCAGTAGATTCTCCAGGTCGGCGCGGTAAACAGCAAATGAGAAATGTACAATGTTTAGTGCCTCAGCTGCGGCACAACTCAGAAGGGAGTGTGGGCTCAAGCTTGTGACAAAGAACCTTGCTCTTATTTTGTTCTGCCCATGAGTTACTGGAGCCACAAACACTCCTTGGATGGGAAGAGGTGTGTGTCCTCCGAAGGCGTATATACGTGCTGTGGATTCTGCCAAGGCTGGCAGACCAAGGAGTGCGTTGTAGTGTTCAGTCGCCAGCACACAGACGGATGCTCCAGTGTCTATCAAGACTGGCGTGGGTGTTTCCCCAATGTTTACCATGCACGTGGGTTGTCGTCTTCTTCCTGGGCCCTTGGCTATGCTTGAGATGAAGAAGATTTCATCCTCCTCCTCCACCTCCTCGGCGATGTTTAGATCTTGCATGCCTTGTTTGATGGATGACACTCCCCTTATTCTCCGAGTGTTGCCTCTGCCAATCCTCTCGGGCCCTCTAGATGCTGCGACTGGTGTCCTTGCTCTGCACACAATAGCATAGTGTCCTGGTGTGCCACACCGGCCACAGACTCTCGATTTGGCTGGACAATCACCCACGTGCGGCAGGTCATACCCGCAGTATTGACACGATGGGGCGTTGCCATGCCCCGTGGGGCTCTCACCAGCTCTTGACGCCCATCTTGCCTTCCCTGGGGTGGAGCGTCTGATTGCAAAAGCTTTATCTTCCTTTCTCCCGTGTGTGGCTGCGTCCATCTTCGTTCCCCTGGCATCGGCCAGTTCATACACTCTCCCCGTGTCCAAGATCTGTTGCAGAGTCAAACCTGGTTCTCTCAGGACCTGTCTCCTCAGTTTTCCCGAGCTGCAACCCTGCAACAACTGGTTCCGAATCATCTCCTCTTCGTTCCCCCATCTACAGGAGCTTGCCAAAATTCTGAGCCGCGCACAGAATTGGTCCAAAGACTCCTCCTCACGTTGCTTCTCCGCACTCTTGACAAACCTGTCAAAGTCGACATTTGCCATGGGAAGAAAGTGATCTTTGAGTGCTTGTTTCACGGCATCATATGTGGCGACTAAAATGTTCAAAGAGTCATACATTTTGTGGACCTCTGCCACTGCCGAGTACACCATGGTGGCTATCCTTTCTTCATCGTCCCTAATCCCTGAGGCCCTGAAAAACATCTCCAACCTCTTTACCCACAGGAGCCATTTAGGTCCCAACTTGGATGGAGGGCCCGTGGTATCGAATTCGGGCATGGGAGCTAGTGTACTGGTCATCCTGCGTGGGATGGGGGCAAGGGCGCCTTCCTGATCATCTTCTTCCCCCATTCTGGAGCGTGTTACTCAAAGGTAATTGTAAAAATTTGCCAGTGATTGAGGCTCTGATCAGCCTAGTCCACTTGTGGCGTAGTTCCTTCCTGCACTTCTTCTCACCTCCAGGCAGTGTGCCACAGCCTTGCAGCTGCAGAGGCTGTGGGAGTTCCAAAAATTGATGCTTCGCGGTGCAGATTGCAGGTGGCGCACGAGCACCCTCACGGGCTGCAACCACTGCACTCTGCGTGCGATCCAAAACGGCCGCTGGCCACACGTGTGGGTCCGTGTCCACACGGAGCAGCGTTCGCCTCCTCGAACGCTATCGGAGCGGAGGACTGCTCCAGTGCCGTCCTCGTCGCCAGTGTTGTGTGCGGGGGCGGTGTCAGGCCCCACGCTAGCATTCACTCATGCACTCCGCATTCGCACAAGGAGACACGCCGGAGATGTGTGGGTGCTCTGGTCCCCCGGCGCGAACTGCCGGCGGGCCGTCTTTATTTTACACTGCGCATGCGCGAGCCTCGTCATCGCTCACGCATGCGTGCACTCGCGTATTACTACGCAACAAATATGATCTTTATTGATCAAAATGTGTATATGTCTTATCTCTGAATGTTGAACCGGTCGCCATAATGAATATGGAAAATGAAGATTTAAAACAATAATTATGAAAGATTTGCAACCTAAGGGTGTGATACCCGATGAGTGAAAAGGTGTCGCCTGCTTTTCTATAGCGAATTTTACATCCCTGCCTGGGAGAAACTATAGAGACACATGACTGAAGGTGATTACATCAGAGTGCCCTTGTCATCAACTAAAACTTCATCCAGAAGTTGCCAGACAAATTGTTATTCACTGTGAAATAACCACGAATGTTACTTCTTCATGCATGGCCATTATGTCAGAATGTACATTTAAGATGTCTGAGTAAGGATTCCAGAATACTTTCTTGGTACCCCTAGAATGTTGCTTTTATGTGCCACTAACCTTTCCTTCAGTAGAGGCGTTAGCTGTTTTAGCTGCTAAAGCTTGGATCGTGTGCTGTTGTGTAACAACTGCAAGCAAACCCAAAGACATATTTCATGTGTAATTTCACATGCAACCTCCCTTTTTATGCTCTCACAGACATAAGAGATTAGATGCTACCCGTTAACAGGAGAGCGGCACTGCATAAGCTGCCTGTAGTTCAACAACTCCCAAACAACTCCCAAAGTCTATAGCATGACCTGCCGGACCTTCCGGGATAGGAATGTGCCCCATGAAAAGATGACTCTTTGGTGGCACTATCTTGCCCGCTCAAACATTGTAGATAGCACTTCAATGTTGACAATATCAGGAATGAATGGAGTCTCACACCACTACACACACATACACACACCCAGACACATGCACACAGAACACACACCAACATCATGATTTATTAGGTAGGTAGATAGGTATTTAAATTCATAAAATGCTTGACACTAAATACTATAGATATAAAATCATTCTGTGTTCAATAAATTTACTATGGTTTTCTCTGGCTATGAGCACCTGCTGCCTGGCCAGTGGTTAGACAATAGGCATACACAAACACATATGTGAAGTGATACCTTTCTACATATGACTTCTAGTTCAGGGGTCTGCAGCCTTTATCTCTCTGAATGTTTTGGACTACAACTCCCACCAGTCCTAGCCAGCGTAGTTAAAGTTGATAGATCATGGGAGTTGTAGTCCAAAACATCTGGCATGCTATAGGTCGCAGACCTCTGCTCCAGGTACTATACGAGTATGAAGGAACCATAGAAACCCTCGGCAGGAGGTTTGTGGGCCTTCTAACCCTTTAGAGCAAAATCAGTTGGTTACATCCTTGGGTGTCTACATGAGCTTGGTGGTCACTAGAACCTTACCTTTACTCATAATGTTTCCCTGTATTGTAGGGAAACCCCTAGTGTGACAGTATCTTAAATGGGCTGTTGATAGTTACAGCAGGCATAGAAACTCCCCATAGAATTAGGGGAGCTTGTGTCCTTCTGGAGTCTTTGCACAGCCTTTTTTTCACACCTCACTACCTCTCCCCAAACACCCTTTGGATGCTTTAGCTCTTCATCATCTCTCTTGCTCGACACTGCATTATGCTTAAGGGCTTTATAGCAAATGTGTGCTACTTTGCTGGGCTTTTGGACCCTCACCCTTTTTAATCAAGATTGATTGATTGACTGATTGATTGATTGATTAATTTCAGACAATTGTATTGCTTACTCAAACACCAAAGTGACTCTGTGCTGGTAACCAAGCTGCTCATTGGAAGACATGCATGTCAGGCAGCTTCTCAGGGATGCCAGGAACCCAATGTTTTGCATCTCCCCAGTCGACCATTTCAGAATTTGGCAGCCTGGCAGCAAATAGTATGACTTCCTTGTCAGTGTGAAACATGGGACGGAAAGAGGTGAGGCACAGAATGTATCCATGAACCGGTACAATTATACAATTACATGCAGGGGATGACATATAAAGGCCAGGCAGATTAATTTAAATTTAATTTTGTCCTTCACTATCCACCACTGGAGGAAACATCTGCCCTCTTTAATTTCCAGAGGTTACAGACAAAATGAACATCCACATTCTTTGCTCGCTGGAGCAATCAGGTTAAAAGGGGGACCTGCATAAAGGACATTATCATAGTGGAGATGGGCATCAACTGTGCCCATGACCAACGCTTGGTGTTGATCTGTAAGCAAAGGGATGTTAATGTTTAAAAGTCTCAATTGAAAGAGACATCTGCTGGTCACTCCATTAACTTGAGGCTCCAACATCATACAGGAATAAACGAAAATCTCCCATGATATTTGATGTTGTTGCTCAGGAGTAGCGGGTGACTGATTAAAGCAAGAATCACAATCTCTTACAGAGGTTGCATGTCGGAGGCAATGAAATATATACATTCTATCGTGGCCTTATTCAGCTGTAGATTGCAAAATCTAGTCCATGATACAATGATGTTGGGACAGATCCGCAGTGGATGGAATTCATTCTCAGTGTGACATTTCCACGAAAACCACAATGTCTTTCGTGTAGGATTGCATGAGTGTAGGAAGCATTTCTGCTCGATTTGTTCTTATTGTTTGGTTTTTTAGTCACACAGGTAAAGATTTGTTTAGAGCTGTGTTATGATGATTAAAATCCAGTGGTATGCAGCAGTGTGTTTTGGCAGCAACGAGGAACGAGTGGATACAGAGGTCGGCAGAGTCTGCTTTCACTTTTGACTTGCTGGAGGGTGATAGTTCAATACAACTAAAGTCATTGGGTTTCATATTCTGTCCCTACCCACTTGTACTGTAACACATCACAGAGTACATTTTATTAAAAAATTATTCCTACATCTATAGTTCCTGCAAATAACTAAATGTCCCTACAGAAACCTTTTCACTATCCCTTTAGTTTGCTGTTCCTAGTTGAGCGCAGGTGTGTCGCCTTCCGAGTTGTGCAATTCCTCATGAATCGTAGGAATTGCCCAAATGGTAAATTTTCTTCCAGGGATCTCTGAATAATAAATTTTGTTATTAAGTCACTCTATGAGCTTCATAGAGTGGCTTTATAACAAAAATCCTTTTCTAAAATTCACTCATGTATTTAGTAAAGATACAGCAACATTTTTGGACCTCAGGCTCCACAGAAAAGGATCCAGAATAGAGACCACAGAATATCAAAAACTACAGACCGTAACGTTCTGTTAGAATTCAACAGCTTCCATCAGAGATCCCTGAAAGAAAATTTACAATTTGGGCAATTCCACGATTTAGGCGGAATTGCACCACTCAGAATGAATATGACATTCAAGCTGAAAAACTTACTTGGAAAATCAGGGAGAGAAATTATCCAGAAAGGATCACTAGACATGCCAAGAAAAGGGCTAAGAAAAGGGCTTGCAACATCCCCAGAGATGTCACCCTGCAGCAATATCCCAAAAATTGAGAGATGAGAACCAAATCACGGCAGTATTCAGTCACTCGCCAGTGATCAATCGTATCAAAAAAGAGGTGAAAAAGCTATGGCATATCCTCAATGTAGGAGAGAGCACATTAAGTGTCCTACTTTTTCCAATAAAAAGAAGAAACATCAGGGACACCCTAGTACACACCTATAGAGAAGAGAAGCAGGAAGGTGCTTTTGTAATTTACCAAAAGCCACTGGACATACAACATGCGGAACCTGTGCAGCATGCCCTTTCACAAAATGGACCACATCCATTGAGATAGGCTGGAACAGACCGTGGGAACAAAGATCTCTCACAAACTGCAACACCACGAATGTTGTGTATCTGATTAAATGCCCTTGTGAAAAAATCTACCTTGGAATGACCACTAGAGCAATACAAATAAGAATAAGTGAGCATAGATCTATCATCAGGATGAAACAAATTACTACCCCTCTAGTTGAACACTTTTTACAACAAAAGCATTCTGAGAACAGCATTAGTTGGACAATCTTGTAAAAAGTAATAGGGCCTCATTACAAATCGCCCGGTATGGAAACAACGGTGGCGGTAAACCCGCCGCCACCGTTGTTTCCATGCCGGGCGATAACAACTCCTGCAGGCGGGAGGTGATGTTCCCGCCAGGTCTGACCTGGCGGGTTTAACACCGCCCGCCTGCAGGCGGACGAGGATACACCGGCAGCATTACGAGATGATGCGGGTGTTTCCATGATCCCCATTCCCATCGAGTCCCATAGGACTCGATGGGAATGGGGATTAACACCATTCCGCCTCCGTGATTGTAATGCCCCGGTAATTCCGGGAATCACGGAGGCGGAATGGTAATACGAGTCCGGCGGTAACCAGGCAGTTTTACCACCGCGGTTACCGCCTGACTCGTAATGAGGCCCATAGTCCCCAAAAGAGGACGGAACATGGGAGCCATCCTCCTAAAAAGGGAACATTTATAGATTTTCAGGTTGAAAAGTCACTGGAAAGGACTCAATTTTGTAACTACATCTAGGCCAATTTTACATTAAGCCCCATTGATGTCTTTTGAAAAGCTGCAGTAACCCACAGTTAAAACGGGGGTCCTTTACTAATGTGAAGGTTAGTACAGCGCTCTAAAGAAGCTGGGACAGCTGTCTACAGGTAGCAATGATAAGAATTCTAGTTTGCTACTACCTCTAGATAGTTACGCGAGTCCCAGCGTAGATAGGCAATCTATGAAACCAGGATTCCATTTAAAATAAACAAAGGTGTGCCCTGTCTTTCAAAAGCATTTTTTTAGAACAGATGCATTAATTGAGTTACATCTAGAGAGCTAATACATCTAGGAAAACTGACTAAAAAGCAGTCTGAATGATGGCGTGAATGATAGTTTCCACTGTGTGAAGAAATGAGCGCAAGATATTTAGCAAATAACATTTGTTTTCGTGACAATAAGTTAACAAGCTTTTCAGTACTCCGAACAACATAAATAGGACTTAGCTCGGAGAACGAGTGGGTTGACATGGAGTCACATATAAATAGAGCGGAAACTCCCACAATGGCGGCCGCGACTCAGAACAAACAGCAAGGAAACACTGCATGCTGCTAAATCAGGTAGGAAGCTAGTTAAAACGATTACTTTTGAGTCCTAACTAAACAAGGCCGGACATCGCCACCTAGAAGCGGGTGTAGCGAAAGCCAGATGCAGATTGCATTTAGTATGAAAACCTGCCACCAAGGTTACCGTGACAACAAGGACATAAGAGCCGAAATAGGGGTGGGCAAGTTCGGGCCTCTAACGTTCGGGCTACTCCATATATGGATAGACGGATGAACATGACTAATAACACAGTGCCAGGGTGATGTGATTTAATGAACAGCTGTCTAATAACAACGAGGAGTAAGGACTTAACTATAATAACTTATTTCACCCCCTCAGGTCGTTCGACCTTCCACAGAAGTGGATGACCAGTGAAATAACCACCAAGGATCAAAAAAAGAATGTCCACTTGAGGGCGACTCAACCAAGGGTTTACTTGAAAATGATGAAATAGGTTTTTACATCCCAAGACACACACTTCGACAATAGGGGTAAGTGATGTGCAGAGATGCACAGGTACACATTAGCTTATATAGAACTGATGTAGAAGAGATATATGACCGTGGATTATGTGTTTCCAGGAGATGGCACTAGGAATGTAGATAGGACCGCGATGACCTTGATATGCTCAAATATGGAACTTCATTGAACACCTAGACAGGTAAGATCAATATGATCGAATAGAGATACAGATGAAATTAGGAATAAGAATACGTTCTCATGGTTCCCTTTTATATGTGTTTCCCCTTCTGGGGATTGTGAAACAGGATAAGACGTCCCATGAAAATTGCAAGACACCCCCTCCAGACAAGAAAAGTCGACGTTTCAGACATACAATAATAATATTGTCTTTTGTAGAATGTAATGTGACCCAGTGTGCCACAAATACAGTCGTCAAGAAAATGGTAAATGGCTTAATCCCGCTGAAACCGGCTGACATAAAGAGGCTCAGGGTGATGTCCTAATCCCCTTGACTCCCATAACAAATAGTGCGCCTGGTAAAATTGCATCATTTTATCAATAAGAGTAAACAGCATAATACAACTATACCTTTGCTCTTTATAGGTATGCTTTTTTAGAATGATAAGTCACACTGAATGGAAGCAACACAAATAAATTTAGAGTTTTCTTTGACTTCCAAACAGTGCGCTCTCATTTTTAGAGATTGAGGAACGTAGTGAGTTAGGACAGGGACAGATTTCTCTCCTATCCCCTGACCTAGATAGGCGACACACCTGCGCTCAACTAGGGACAGCAAACTAAAGGGATAGTGAGAATTTCTCTGTAGGAACATTTAGTTATTTGCAGCAACTATAGATGTAGGAATACTTTTTGAATAAAATGTTCTCTTGCTGGAGAAGGAGCCTTTAAAAACTCCAACACCGTGCAGAGCGCAGCGGTGTGCAGCAGTGTGGTTTGTCAGCAAACGAGGAATGAGTGGATGCAGAGGTCGGCAGAGTCTGCTTTTACTTTTTACTCACAGGAGGAGACTTTAAAAACTACAACACAGCGCAGAACACAAAGGTGTGTAGCAGTGTGTTTTGTGTTTGGTGTGCAGGGGGGTGAGGGCAACAGCAGTAGCGGACCTCTGTGCGATCCCTGTGTGAGCCAGGTAATAGCATCAAGCTACACTAGTAGCGATTACTACATAAGATTGAAGCTTGCCTCCCTTCCCCCACCTTCAATTCTGACTCTGGCCGGCACACCTAGCCTTGGCTTCACCAGGTTCTAGAGTCCTGCATTCAAGCCTTGATCCTTGGTGGGGGAGTATATTGCAAATGAATATCTCCGGTCAGAGGTTGAGTTGACCGGGTCAACAGAAGTACAAGCGGTGTGAGCTGTTCGACGTGAGTGCTCCTTGCTGCCCCTTGAGCGAACTCTTTGAAATCTTTGAAATTTGGACTAAGCACCTCAACTTTGATTGTCTGAATCATCTGAGACTTGTGTTGGGTGATTGCTGTGTTTTTTAATGTCTTTCAGCCACCCAATTGTGTTTTAACTACCAAGAAACTAGGAGTTGGAGAAGGGGGGCAGCGGACCCGCAGTCAGGTCTTCCTACACCACAGACAACATTTGGAGATGAAGGAGAGTGGCACAAGTCTGTTGCCGGCCATGTCAGCATGCAAACTTGACCAGGCAGTTGTGGGCCCGCGGACAGGCACCACTAAAGATTGCAGTGTGGCATGCACTGTGCTGCACCCTACTTCCTTGTCTGATCCCTCACTTCTGTCCTCAGTATCTTAGAGGCCGCATCTCCAGAGTGTGGGGTTCACATGGTGCAGCCCCACTAACAAGTCTCCCCTTACAACAGATCCACTGTTAATGAGGAAACCAGCAAGGGGTGCGCCAGCCAAAAACAACGGTAATGCTACATGCCCCCCCCCTTCGACTGCAGACAAGTGCATGATGGCCCTGACCACCACCATGGACAAGCCCAGTCTTGGAAATGAAAATTGAGCTACCATGGAAGCATCGGATTGGACCCAGCAGAATCCCCTAGGACCGAAGGGCATATTCAGATTGAACAGTTCCCTGAAACTGTGCCTGCTACAGAGGCACTTGTGGCCTCAAAGTCCACTGTTGCCCTGTGGGCGCTTTGAAACAAATTAGCTAATTGTATAGGCGCCTAACAAGTGACCAAAAAATCCATGAATGCATAAATGTGCTCTCATGACAGTGTTCAGGGCACTGTCCCAATGCTACCCACATGATGACATGCCTTGACATGCCATTGGTAGTCATGTAGTCATGCTTTTTTGTGGCCTCCATTATCTGCATATGTGATGTCATCTCATTTTCATGAAGCCTGTTGACTGATGTGTGCGTTTTGTATGTGCCATCGTATAATGAATAGGGATATGTGACATTCCCATTTGCTGCATGTCATTGAGGGGGACAGGCAGTGTGGGGGATGTTTTTGTTTGTCAGTGTGTGTTTTTGCATTTGATTTGCATGCAGTATGTAGATGTTGCTGACCTGTGCTGGGACACATGTTGATGGTTGTCTTGTGAGTTGTTGTTTGCATGTGTTGTATGTCACTGAGGGGTGCCTGTGGGTTTTGAATATTTGGGTGCATCGATGTGTTAGCTGCACTCTGTTTCATTTTGTTCATTGTCTGCAGATCCTTCCATCAGGGAATGATGGCTATTTCATGGAATGAAATTTGACTGTCGGCTGCATGCCAAGGGCACAGATAAGATGTGCATTTATTTTGATCATTATGGGATGGCTACTTTAGTTGCTGCATGTTTGCATGTTTAAGTCATTCTGGTGGATCTCACTCTTTGTCACAATTGTCTATTACCTCTTGTTAATATCTTTTTTGGGGGATGAGGTGTATTGTGGTCATGTTTCCATGTAGAGTAACATGTGCGTCCATACTGCACTGCTTTTTTACAACCCACAATCGGGAAATGTTTGTGCGCATCATGCACATTGTAGAACATGTGTGATGCTATATGCAATTGTGAATGTTGTATTTTGGATACATGTAAATTGTTGAGGCCATGCAGACATGATGTTTCAGGATATATCGCTGCTTACACATTTGACAGGTGTGTTAGTTAGTCAGATCTTTTCTTGTTTTCTTTCTGCACTATTTAGGGCAATTTCAACACTGAATATATTATGTGTTGCCCTCTGGGAAATTGGGCTTTCTTAATAAGGGGGATTCCTTATAGAAGAAGTCTGGTTATTCCTAATCACTATGAGTTCCGGTCTCGTTTGAACAGCCCTATAAGTAGATAAGTTTGGAGTATTAAATAGCTCCACAGACATTGTAATAAAACAGTCTGTTGAGAGAGGGACTATACTGATTAGTCTTTTTATCTCCGTGTCTTTCTACAGGTGTCAAGTGTCTGTCCCTCGTGGGAGGGTTTTTCGAAGTATACCACAACAACAGGAGAACAGCTGCTATTGTGTGGGATTCAGCATTAGGCAACTTCATACTAATTGTAAATCGTTCTTGCCACACCTGCCCTTTTAAGTCAATTTCCACGAAGTTTCCAATATGGCTGTCGGCTTATGAAGTGTGAATAATAAATGCTTATCGAGTCTCAATGAGGTTATGAGACAGTGATTATAGCTCCGCCCGACTATACGACCATTTATGACACATTTTGCTTTTAAGTATATACCCCTGATGAATTTCCCATGACTGTGTATGTATGGAATGAGTGAGGAATGAAACATGTTGGGTTGAATAGGAGTGAATTAGTGTGGAACTTATTAGCTAATCCAGTTGTGGTATTTTGTATTTTTTCTTCAAATCTGATTTTTGTGGTAACAAGTTGATTTAGAAATGTTTGTTTATTGTTATAACCCTCGAGTTTGTGCTCTTTAGGTTTACCCGCACACTTTTCTTTCCTGGTGTACTTAATTTGTCATTTGTGGGTTTGGTTGTTGTCATTTTCTGTTCTTGGGTTTTTCCCTTTTTCCCCTCCCCCTTTCATTGTTTCCCCCCCCCCTTTTTTTATGTAAAAATATTTTACGTTTTAAAAAAAAGGGCCTTTACGGACCGTGCTAAAGATGTGTATTTAATAATGAACTATGCCATGTTGGCATTTTTATTATGTATATAGACCATTGAAGGTTAAATAAAATTGATAATCGAACTGTTTGTTAAATGCATTGTTGTTTGCATCTACTCTATACTGTGTAGTGTTCAATATCAAAATACAAATGATTAGCGAGATGAGAATCTATCTCTTCTCTATCTCCATTTCTGCCTCTTGATTCGCGAGGTCAGACACATGAACCTAAGACACTACACTGTGGACCAATTCTTTAGTTTTTATTATTTAGGTGTTCCTAAAGTTAGGGAGCTCTTTTGGTCTCACAGTCTAATTCCCCTATCTCTTTTGTGTACATTGCAGTTAGTCGGATCTGCCAGAACGCCGGGGGACCACTATGGTGGTGATGTTGTGTGGTATAAATACCCTTTAACTTTACATATGTGATGGTTTTGGTGACAAATAGGTGATTTAATTAAGCAGTTGGCATGGTGGTAGTGGTGTTCTCGCTCTTCAATGTGTTTCTTTTGGAAACACAAAATGAAATGTATTTTAGTTCTAAGGGATGTCCACAAATGTGCACTTGCAAGGGCACTTCCTCATGGTGGTTTTGTGGGCACAGTGGATTGGCCCATCACCATCATTGAATGTCACCTGCAATTTTGCGTGATCGTTTGCACTCCCTTGTTGAGGGATTTTATGTAAAATAAGATTGCACAAACTGGGTATGTGCAGCCGCTCCACATGTCCTTTGCCCAGCATACGCAAGTGGTGTGCCTGTGGGTGTGGATAGGGTGCCACCACCATGTCCACCGGGACACCATGCTGTGTTGCAACATTGTACAGGACACATGCTGTCACAATGACCCTGCAGACTACTGGTGTTGCAAATAGCAACACACCACCAGAGTGGGTCAAGGGAGCGGAAACGTGACTTGAGCACTCCAACTGTGTGCTCCACTATGCCCCAAGTAGCGAAATGGGCAGTGTTGTACCTTACCTCGGCAGGGGTGTTGGGGTTGGGTATGGGCATCATCATGTATGTGCTTAGAGAGTAGGCACTGTCCCCTGCAGAGGTGAAAATGGCTTTCATTTGTTGACAGTGTCTTTTGGTCTGTGCGCAACATGCATGCATGTGCATGGCCATTCATACTCACCAATGAGCCATGTGTTGCCATGCTTCCCAACTTCCAGGGCCCGGGTGTAGCGGGGACATCCTTAAGATTTTACTATCATGTGTGCTGCCAAGATAGTTGGCATACACTTCAGTAATGGTGCCCTTGGCATCACACACAACCTGAACATTGATGGAGGGCCAATGTTTCTGGGTGTAGTAGATGTACTCTGTTGCTCGCGGTGGACATTGAGAAACATGTGTGCAATCAATGGCACCTAGCACCTTTGGGAAGTGGGCATAAAAATCCTGGACCACTGCTTGCCTTTCTGCCGGTGTTCTGGGCATATAGATATGCCGGCTGAAAGACGGACATTGAGTTTGAATTTCTTAACACCTGGTGTAAGCAGTGTGACTGTGTGGCCTGGGAGATGCCACCTACTATGGCAGTGGTGCGCTGGAATGAGCCTGTGGCCAGAAAATGCAGAACAGTGAGCACCTTTTGCAAGGGGCTCAGTTCTTGGGAGCACATGGTGGGTGATGTGAGGTCATCTTCCCACTCCGTGACCAGGTCGATGATGATATGGGGGGACCTATATGTCCCATACGTCTGGTCATCAGGCTGGTCCTTGGGTGGAAGATCCATGCCCTGGCCATCCTCCTTCTCCTGCAGTGTCTCTGGATGACTTCTGCAACAAATGTTGCATTCATCGAGGTTGTATCCGTGCATTTGTTGACCTTGCCATGCTTTTTAATCTTTTTTTTAGTGTGCACATTGAGATTTACGCCTGCTATCATGTGGCATAGGTGTTTCTGAATTTGCGGTTGATTTTTCACGTGCCATCGTTCCCTGTTCAATTCCATGAATACGTTTGTTTTGCACACGTATGGGCGGTGCGATCGGTGGAACATCCCTCATAACGCCCATATTTTCACTTCTGTTTCCTCATTCCACGTGTTCTGCCCCCTTTTTAGGTGACTGCACAGGCCCGGACGCCCTTCACTTGGAGTCTCGTGCAAGACATTTGTTGGCTCGCTGTGACATGGTGGACCAGCGCAGATTCCTCGCAAGTCCCGGGTATGCCGCGCACATTGTGTTCCATGAATCAACGAACGGGGACTTGTGCACGAATTTCCTGCACTAGTCTAATTTTTTCAGTGCAGATTATTCCATGAAACGGGCCCAGAGTCTTTAGGTGTTGTTTGGTTATGTGCCCACCCATTGTCTGCCCATGGCCATGCTAATCCTTATGGCCATTCCCACCCATTCCTGCCTCTGCCCGCCCAAAGCACCTCCTCATAGGAACTCTTTGAGTTTGCTTTAATCACGCCTTACCATTAGGCTTTACATTCAAGGTGCCTGCCAGTATATGTTCAAAGCAGTCTTCTGAAAGTTAATTACTTGTTTAGAGTTGTAAACATGCTCTCTTACTAGGCCTGCCTTCAGTCACTCCATTCATAAACACTTGTATCCTTGACCAATGTAAAAACAAGCACTGGCAAAGCCACTGAAGTCCTGTTTAAAACAAGCATTAGCAAAGCCAACATGTTTGGCTTGTGCATAGGTTTTAGGCTTTTGCCAGGTACTTGCACCATTCTGCACCTGTTACCAACAATGGGTAGTTAAAACCACAATACCTGTGCCTGGCGAGTTTCCCATGCCCACCTACAAAACCCAAACTGTTGGCATTGCCAATGCTTGTTTTTCCTTTGGAGTCGTTAGCTGCTAGTTGGTGCTTCTTTCTCTCAGTCGTCTTCTGTAGTTCCTCTACAGATCCCAACTTGGAGAACTGGATCAACAAACCAGGAATCTGAGCCTGTTTTCCTTAAAATGTGCTATTTTGTCCTATTGCTCGCTTGAAAATACTTATTCCAGCAATTGGCCTTGCGGCGGGTGGGGGGAGGGGTCTAGGGAGGGAGTGGTATCCTGTCTGTCCATGTGTCCCTGAAATAATCCAACAATCTGTGAGGAGGGCTGCAGGCCTGCTGCAGAAACAGTGAGTGACTGCACAGCAGAAGCGCACACACATGGCACCCCTGACTGAGATGTATTTGCTAATGCTGCTTTCATCATGAATTGTGAGGTAGATATAGCAACAAGTGGGGGAGAAGGATGATTGCAGGAAAGTTGAGAAGAAAGAAGGCAGAGTGGAGCGAAAATGGAACGGAGGCTAGGCGGAAGATTAGAAAGGAGAGAAAATGGAAGGAAGCAGGGAAGGAAGGAAGAAGAAAGGGAAGAGATGGAGGGGTGAAGGGAAGAGAGGGAGGTGGGCCAATTAGATATCATTCTACATTAATGGAGGTGCTCACCAGTGGGCATCTCAACCAACACAAAAGAAAAGAACGAACAAACATTTAAATTGAAGTTTATTCAAGAGATCTTCTCAATTGGCAAATGATGTGCCATGCATTGCAATACCACCCAGCTAGTGTTGGGAGCAAACTCTACAAGTCATTTCAACTCACAGCTACAATTAGGTTCTTAGTGCCCTATACATTTACAAACCATAACATAACAGAAGCGAACAGAAACCCAAAAAATGAGTTATGTTCTTTTATTTGGCCAATGCATTACAAGGAGATCCTACATGTGCCTAACATATGAACAAAAATAAACGATTCTTTTGATTTTTGACCCTTGGCATTTTTATAATTTCCCACTTGGTAGAATCCTAATGATATCGGCTTGCTGAGATGCCTGGGTGGATTTCAGCAGGTGTTTACTTGTGTGCTTGCAACTAGAGGGGATGTATAGGTGTGAATGTGTGCCTGAAGTGTGCCAAATGTGGTTAATGTCAGATGCCGTGCAGAATTGCCACGAATGTGTGCTCATCATGTCTTGGCACATTAGCAGTGTGTCAAGAATTGTTAGCACCTAATAATAATAATTATTATTATTATTATTATTATTATTAATTCTTGTAATGCGCAACACGCCACAGGCTTCAGTGGCCGGGGGTTTAATGGGAGTAAACTCACAGTGTTCATGTTGCTAGGAAACATGATGGAAGTATCTGCGGGATAACGGGGATGCCTTTTTGCAAAGAACAAAGGGAATGCTACCTGTTTTGTCCAAAGTGTTTTCACAAAACATTGTAAGCAATGAACACATCAACCCTTCACAAGCTCAATAAGTCGTTTATTATTTAAGCTCGTGAACTGCCACGGTTCACGTCCGGGTCGATTTCTTGTCCCGCTCCGACCCTGCCAGCCTTCCGTCACATTTCATTTCAAATAGAGCTCATGCTCACGCACTATCCTTTTGGGCCTTCAGTGCTTCCCAATGCCTGTGAAACACTCGCGCCTGGAAACACTTGTGCACTGGCGCGTTGTAAATGCCACATCATATCACATCATATCATATGTGGGATCCTTTTGTTGTTTTGTGGTTGAATGCATTATCTATTCCCTCCACTTTCATATCATATTTGCTGTAAAACGACTTGTGCGTTTGTAGTTTTTCTTTTTTTTTCATGGTTGATTTGTACAGTTGCAAAAGCATGCACAATATTGGAAACCAAGTGCCCACAATCCACGGTTTTGGAAAGGTGAGGGACATATTCAGGTATTGTGGTGTTTTGGAACAGCGTTTTGCCAACATAACACCCGTTTGTAGCAAGCATATTCACGTCATTCCTGAAAAGCAAGGAATGAGTTTAGATGAGGCATCTTCACTGTCAATTCCGCCCCTGCAAGTGGAAAAGTGTGCTCTTTCTGGTGTCACCAACCTCACCTGGAACCCAACAAGAGACTAAAGGCCTTGTGCTTTCTTACACACTACCTGATAGACTGGCCATAATTTGAGTCCAACGCCTGCCTTGCCCCTGCACCTATTTGAAACGTGATATTAATTTCTTTTGATGTAGTCTGTGTCAAATCCGTATTCTCACGTACTGTGACATAATCAGGTTCGAAGGACAACTGATGTCACTTGATATAAGTAAGCAGGTTGGGAAAAGAGTATGATTAAACTCTCCCTTCCTTGTGTTGAAATGACGCCTGTGCATTGTCTAGTTTCGCCTTTTCCCCATTTGTTGCAATGACATTGTGTTATGTTATGTTATTTGGCATTTATATAGTGCTCTATATATCATTGGTATGACCACAAAGCGCTGGTAGGTTGAACACCTTTGGGGACCCTGGTCCGGGTCAGTTGAAGGGTGCTTGGGTGCACCAGTTATGTATGGAGCTGATGTAATTGCCTGATGGTAGCTGCATCCTAGCTTTACGTGTGATGAAGTTGATAGTGGTAGCATTGTCTTGTGTTGACTTTTTCCAGAAATGTTTTGTGGCAGGACGTACGTTCAATAGATACCTTTTTTTTTTGGAGCTATTAAGTGGTTCTTCCACCACCTATAAACCGAAACGTTTGCATTAGAGTACAGATAGGGAGAAATGTCATAAAAAAAGGAACACACAACTTGTAAGTTGGTTATTTGCCCATCCATTGACATCTCATGGTCGTGCTAAACCCTACGGCCATTACCACCCGGTGCCAGTGTTTTTACAAAGCAGTCTTATGAGAGTTAATGACATAATTGGAGCTGTAAACCTGCTACTGGTGTAATAAAAAGTCTTAATCAGGTCTGCCTTCAGCCACTCGGTTTATTAGCACTATGTGTGCCCTTCACTGAATTCCTGTTAAAAACAAGCATTGGCAAAGCCCACAGATTTTGCTTCTGTATAGGCATTAGGAATTTGCCAGGAACTGCTATTAGATGCCCACGTACTGCCACTGTGTTACTCCTGCTACCCTCAATGGCCAGTGAATATCACTATGGCTGTGCCTTTCCCATGTCTACACCAAAGCCCAAACTGTTGGTATTGCCAATGCTTGTTTGGGTAAAGTAGCTTGCTCATCACAATGACTAGACCAGGAAATACGTCCTACCATGACAGTTGCCTCCATCTGTCCCAGCGCTGCAGACCTGCTGCTAGCTGGGCTGTTACACGTTCACTGCGTGACCATGATGTATACAAATGACTCATTTTGTCATGGGAATTGCATGCCTGCAGCAGAGTCCTTGAAGCCACTAATCCCTCATATCCACCAGAAAAAAAATAAGAGAAGGAGCTTTGCATGCTGACTCAGGTAGAAAACCAAAGCACTTTTGTAAAATTGACAGATGCAATCTTTAAGCTACAAGCTGTGGTGCGTAAAACCTGCTGTATTTCAGGATCCAATCCATCGGGAGAGTGAAGACAAAGGCTGACCAGTAATGGAGGAACAGTCAACATGTGCGCATTCATATAGCTCGTGCCTTTGCATACATTGGAAACTTGACAAACAACTTTTACAAGCGTGTAAGCCACATTTTGCCCTTCACATTTGCACTCTGCAGTTTACAGGGAGTAAACGCTGCTGGCATGCCAGGCAGTTTTTACTTTTGATTGTGATCGCCACTTGCCATGCTTGCATGGCACGCAGCGCTCACCTTTACATTTATAATGAAATGCTCTCTGACATGCTCACCTGTCAGAGACTGTTCAACGTTCATTTGTGAACACTGCTTAGCATGCGGTGGTGCAGTACGTGGGACACATGGCATTGTAATCGATAAGCGAGGGGTGTTGTTGCAGTGGGATAAGCGAGGAGTGTTGTTACAGTAGATGGAGCTATTTTCTTTTCATCACGGTTTTGGTATTTGGATTATGACAAAATCAGTTGCACAAGGAAGCACAGCATTATTGTTTTTAAGGTACACACATCACGTGCACAGTGTGTGGGTGTGTACACGTTTACGGTAATTGACACGTGATATACAGATGGACCTAGAGACAGGGATTGGACGATTCTTTTAAATACTGGATACCAGCTTGGTGCTGTGTCAAAAGAAGTTCTATTTAAAAAAACTCACACAAGTCATGATGTCGATTAACATTTCTTGTTAAAACCATGGTTATAACCAATTTGTAAGAATATATTGTGCTTTTCTAGGAACAATCGTCTAGCAAGACATTTTACTGATTTGTATTTTGATTGTTTGTTTTGTGTGGCCACCTGAATATTGTTATGTGCGGGGGCGGTGTCAGGCCCCAAGCTAGCATTCACTCATGCGCTCCGCATTCGCACAAGGAGACACGCCGGAGACGTGTGGTTGCTCGGGTCCCCCGGCGCGAACTGCCGGCGGGCCGTCTTTATTTTACACTGCGCATGCGCGAGCCTCGTCAACGCTCACGCATGCGCGCACTCGCGTATTACTACGCAACATCCCTCCTTTTCCCCCCAAACAGTAAACTTTAACAAACATTATATTTAACAGTGCGCTCTTCGAACCTTCTCTGTCCATACTGTACTGACTACGAGGCAGGGTCCATAATGAAGTCCTGGAACCTCTGCGGCGGCTTGCGCCCCGCCCGGCTCGGGTATCTGCGTGCCTCGGCCTGAGGCACATCTTGTGTCCCTTGAGTCTCTGGCGGTTCATCGTGTCTCAGTGTCGATCCTGCGTTCCGCTCTGGTCCTTGTGTGTCGGTCTCCTCCGTTTCCGCAGCTCTGATGCGTTTGAAGAACGAGACGTTCCTGGTGACTGTTCCTCGCGCATTGGCGGCGGTAACCATCGATCCTTTGATGTGTGTCACTCCCAGGGGCTGCGTTTCGTATGGTAGCGACAACTTCCCTTCTGCTCTCCTGTTTCGCACTAGCACAGTGTCGCCCGCGGTAATCTCTTTCTCTGGGAGTCTCCTTCTGATTGTCTCCCTTTCATTTTGAGCAGCTCTCTCCGTTTGCACGTGTTCATTATCAATTTCTCCCGGATGACGACCTTCAATTTCCGGGAGCAGCCCTCTTGGTACACGCTTGAAGAGTGCCTCTGCTGGGGCAACCCCGGTGGATTGATGCGGGGTCGGGCGGTATTCTCAAAGGAAATCAAATAGGTTGCGTTGGAGGTCTTCGTCCCCATCCACCGATATGCTAAACACTTTGTTGAGTGTACGCATGAAGCGCTCTATCCTCCCCATTAGCCCTCGGCCAGAGGGGGGTGACTTTCCTGTGTCGTATCCCTCTTTCTTCACAATAGCGGGCAAATTGTTGTCCCTTGAATGGTGCCCCATTGTCCGAACATATCTCCAGGGGAAACCCATGTGTGGCGAACATTGTCTCAAAGGCCATGATGGTGTGGTCACTGGCCGTGGATTCAACCAGCTCAACCTCTGGATAGCGCGACCACTGGTCTGTCACCGCTAGAAAGTATAACCCTCGGCCTGTGGACCCAAAGTCGGCATGAACCGGCCCCCGTTGCTGGTCGCTACTCTCCATGGCCTGGATTGGTGGGCCCTTCTCCACAGGGTGTGCTGCTTGGCAGGGGATGCAAATTCTCACAAACTCCTCCCCTCTGCTTTCCAGGTCCGGGAACCAGACTTTTAGTCTCAGATGTGCTTTCATCTTGGCCATCCCCTGGTGGCCATTGTGGGCGAGGTGTAGGACCTTGTCAACCAGTGTTCTTGGAATCACAATCTGGTGACCCCTTAGCAGGAGGCCATCCTCAGCTACGGACAACTCGTGTTGCGCCCTCCAGAGGGCTTGCAGGTCTTTCTGTGCCCCTGCGTTCCTCCAGGAGTTATCCTGAAGGACCTCGCACCATTCCCCACTTGCCATCGCAAGCTTTATCTTTATGAATGTCTCGTCCGTGTTGGATTCTTCCGCGATCTCCTGGCGGGCCAGGGTGACGGGTAGCGCCGACTGAACTGCTAGGTGAACTGCCTCTACACCGTCAGCCACCTCCATTGAGTCACGTGGTCGCCCAGCGCCTGGATGGCAGGACAGATAGTCTGCTGGATTGTCTGTACCCGGCCGATATAGTAGTTTGACACCATACTCCATTAGCGAAAGCATCCATCTTTCTATGCGAGGTGGTGGTTTGGACGAGGTCCCTGACAAGATCGGGATGAGTGGTTTGTGGTCCATTACGACGACTACTGGTTTTCCCAAAATGTAGATCCGGAAGTGACTGCACCCCCATAGTATGGCCAAGGCCTCTCGTTCAATTTGGGAGCACCGCCTCTCTGTCTCGGTGAGAGCTTTGCTGGCATAGGCGATGGGTCTCATGGTCCCCTGATTGTTTGCCTACATGAGGACTGCTCCCAGTCCTACGGGGCTGGCGTCAACCACGATTTCTGACTCACGGTCAGGGTTGAAATAGGCCATTGTTTCTTGTCCCGATAGGGCATTCTTGATGTCGTTGAACGCCCTCTGTTCCTTACCGCTCCAGTTCCATGCAGCGTCATTTTTGGTGAGCGCTCTCAGGGGTTCCGACAAGGAGGCTAAGTCGCGGATGAAGCGACCACAATAAGTAACCATCCCCAGAAAACTTCTGATTTCCGCTGGTGAGGTTGGCGGGGTCGCTTCTCAGATGTCCTTTACCTTTTCGGGATCCGGGGAGATGCCCCCAGCCCAACCTATCCTTTAGGAACTCACATTTTTCTTTGTGTAGTGTTAAACCGAGGTCACGCAGCCTTTCAAGGGTGTTCTCTAGGAGCTTTAGGTGTTCCGCCTCCGATCGGGCAAAGACTAGGATATCGACCGACATGTTGATCACCCCATTGAGTCCAGACAGGGCCCCCCTGATGGCATTCTGGAAGACCTCTGCCGCAGACGAGACCCCAAAGCTGAGTCTTTTATATTGGTATAACCCCTCGTGAGTCGTAAAGGGCGTAATGTATCTTGACTCGGGGTGGAGCTCTAACTGGTGATACCCAGATCTCAAGTCCAGTTTCGAAAATACTTTTGCTCCCTGGAGTTCTCCAATAATGTCGTCCAAGGTGGGCGTTAGGTGGCGTTCTCTTTTAATTGCTATGTTGGGCAGCCTCATGTCCACGCAGATGCGTACTGCACCCGGCTGCTTGGGCTTTGGGGCCACCACGATTGGAGAGACCCACGGGGGGGGCCTTTCACCCTTTCAATGATGTCCCGGTCAATTAGGGATTGTAATTCTTTTTCCACCTGTGCCCTCAGATGGAATGGGATGCGGCGGTGTTTTAGTGCTGTCGGTCTCACTGACCCATCGATGTGGAGGCGTATCGGGTCGGCCTTTAGTTTCCCTACGCCTCTGAAATTCATCTCAAAACGCTGCAGTAGATTCTCCAGGTCGGCGCGGTAAACAGCAAATGAGAAATGTACAATGTTTAGTGCCTCAGCTGCGGCACAACTCAGAAGGGAGTGTGGGCTCAAGCTTGTGACAAAGAACCTTGCTCTTATTTTGTTCTGCCCATGAGTTACTGGAGCCACAAACACTCCTTGGATGGGAAGAGGTGTGTGTCCTCCGAAGGCGTATATACGTGCTGTGGATTCTGCCAAGGCTGGCAGACCAAGGAGTGCGTTGTAGTGTTCAGTCGCCAGCACACAGACGGATGCTCCAGTGTCTATCAAGACTGGCGTGGGTGTTTCCCCAATGTTTACCATGCACGTGGGTTGTCGTCTTCTTCCTGGGCCCTTGGCTATGCTTGAGATGAAGAAGATTTCATCCTCCTCCTCCACCTCCTCGGCGATGTTTAGATCTTGCATGCCTTGTTTGATGGATGACACTCCCCTTATTCTCCGAGTGTTGCCTCTGCCAATCCTCTCGGGCCCTCTAGATGCTGCGACTGGTGTCCTTGCTCTGCACACAATAGCATAGTGTCCTGGTGTGCCACACCGGCCACAGACTCTCGATTTGGCTGGACAATCACCCACGTGCGGCAGGTCATACCCGCAGTATTGACACGATGGGGCGTTGCCATGCCCCGTGGGGCTCTCACCAGCTCTTGACGCCCATCTTGCCTTCCCTGGGGTGGAGCGTCTGATTGCAAAAGCTTTATCTTCCTTTCTCCCGTGTGTGGCTGCGTCCATCTTCGTTCCCCTGGCATCGGCCAGTTCATACACTCTCCCCGTGTCCAAGATCTGTTGCAGAGTCAAACCTGGTTCTCTCAGGACCTGTCTCCTCAGTTTTCCCGAGCTGCAACCCTGCAACAACTGGTTCCGAATCATCTCCTCTTCGTTCCCCCATCTACAGGAGCTTGCCAAAATTCTGAGCCGCGCACAGAATTGGTCCAAAGACTCCTCCTCACGTTGCTTCTCCGCACTCTTGACAAACCTGTCAAAGTCGACATTTGCCATGGGAAGAAAGTGATCTTTGAGTGCTTGTTTCACGGCATCATATGTGGCGACTAAAATGTTCAAAGAGTCATACATTTTGTGGACCTCTGCCACTGCCGAGTACACCATGGTGGCTATCCTTTCTTCATCGTCCCTAATCCCTGAGGCCCTGAAAAACATCTCCAACCTCTTTACCCACAGGAGCCATTTAGGTCCCAACTTGGATGGAGGGCCCGTGGTATCGAATTCGGGCATGGGAGCTAGTGTACTGGTCATCCTGCGTGGGATGGGGGCAAGGGCGCCTTCCTGATCATCTTCTTCCCCCATTCTGGAGCGTGTTACTCAAAGGTAATTGTAAAAATTTGCCAGTGATTGAGGCTCTGATCAGCCTAGTCCACTTGTGGCGTAGTTCCTTCCTGCACTTCTTCTCACCTCCAGGCAGTGTGCCACAGCCTTGCAGCTGCAGAGGCTGTGGGAGTTCCAAAAATTGATGCTTCGCGGTGCAGATTGCAGGTGGCGCACGAGCACCCTCACGGGCTGCAACCACTGCACTCTGCGTGCGATCCAAAACGGCCGCTGGCCACACGTGTGGGTCCGTGTCCACACGGAGCAGCGTTCGCCTCCTCGAACGCTATCGGAGCGGAGGACTGCTCCAGTGCCGTCCTCGTCGCCAGTGTTGTGTGCGGGGGCGGTGTCAGGCCCCACGCTAGCATTCACTCATGCACTCCGCATTCGCACAAGGAGACACGCCGGAGATGTGTGGGTGCTCTGGTCCCCCGGCGCGAACTGCCGGCGGGCCGTCTTTATTTTACACTGCGCATGCGCGAGCCTCGTCATCGCTCACGCATGCGTGCACTCGCGTATTACTACGCAACAAATATGATCTTTATTGATCAAAATGTGTATATGTCTTATCTCTGAATGTTGAACCGGTCGCCATAATGAATATGGAAAATGAAGATTTAAAACAATAATTATGAAAGATTTGCAACCTAAGGGTGTGATACCCGATGAGTGAAAAGGTGTCGCCTGCTTTTCTATAGCGAATTTTACATCCCTGCCTGGGAGAAACTATAGAGACACATGACTGAAGGTGATTACATCAGAGTGCCCTTGTCATCAACTAAAACTTCATCCAGAAGTTGCCAGACAAATTGTTATTCACTGTGAAATAACCACGAATGTTACTTCTTCATGCATGGCCATTATGTCAGAATGTACATTTAAGATGTCTGAGTAAGGATTCCAGAATACTTTCTTGGTACCCCTAGAATGTTGCTTTTATGTGCCACTAACCTTTCCTTCAGTAGAGGCGTTAGCTGTTTTAGCTGCTAAAGCTTGGATCGTGTGCTGTTGTGTAACAACTGCAAGCAAACCCAAAGACATATTTCATGTGTAATTTCACATGCAACCTCCCTTTTTATGCTCTCACAGACATAAGAGATTAGATGCTACCCGTTAACAGGAGAGCGGCACTGCATAAGCTGCCTGTAGTTCAACAACTCCCAAACAACTCCCAAAGTCTATAGCATGACCTGCCGGACCTTCCGGGATAGGAATGTGCCCCATGAAAAGATGACTCTTTGGTGGCACTATCTTGCCCGCTCAAACATTGTAGATAGCACTTCAATGTTGACAATATCAGGAATGAATGGAGTCTCACACCACTACACACACATACACACACCCAGACACATGCACACAGAACACACACCAACATCATGATTTATTAGGTAGGTAGATAGGTATTTAAATTCATAAAATGCTTGACACTAAATACTATAGATATAAAATCATTCTGTGTTCAATAAATTTACTATGGTTTTCTCTGGCTATGAGCACCTGCTGCCTGGCCAGTGGTTAGACAATAGGCATACACAAACACATATGTGAAGTGATACCTTTCTACATATGACTTCTAGTTCAGGGGTCTGCAGCCTTTATCTCTCTGAATGTTTTGGACTACAACTCCCACCAGTCATAGCCAGCGTAGTTAAAGTTGATAGATCATGGGAGTTGTAGTCCAAAACATCTGGCATGCTATAGGTCGCAGACCTCTGCTCCAGGTACTATACGAGTATGAAGGAACCATAGAAACCCTCGGCAGGAGGTTTGTGGGCCTTCTAACCCTTTAGAGCAAAATCAGTTGGTTACATCCTTGGGTGTCTACATGAGCTTGGTGGTCACTAGAACCTTACCTTTACTCATAATGTTTCCCTGTATTGTAGGGAAACCCCTAGTGTGACAGTATCTTAAATGGGCTGTTGATAGTTACAGCAGGCATAGAAACTCCCCATAGAATTAGGGGAGCTTGTGTCCTTCTGGAGTCTTTGCACAGCCTTTTTTTCACACCTCACTACCTCTCCCCAAACACCCTTTGGATGCTTTAGCTCTTCATCATCTCTCTTGCTCGACACTGCATTATGCTTAAGGGCTTTATAGCAAATGTGTGCTACTTTGCTGGGCTTTTGGACCCTCACCCTTTTTAATCAAGATTGATTGATTGACTGATTGATTGATTGATTAATTTCAGACAATTGTATTGCTTACTCAAACACCAAAGTGACTCTGTGCTGGTAACCAAGCTGCTCATTGGAAGACATGCATGTCAGGCAGCTTCTCAGGGATGCCAGGAACCCAATGTTTTGCATCTCCCCAGTCGACCATTTCAGAATTTGGCAGCCTGGCAGCAAATAGTATGACTTCCTTGTCAGTGTGAAACATGGGACGGAAAGAGGTGAGGCACAGAATGTATCCATGAACCGGTACAATTATACAATTACATGCAGGGGATGACATATAAAGGCCAGGCAGATTAATTTAAATTTAATTTTGTCCTTCACTATCCACCACTGGAGGAAACATCTGCCCTCTTTAATTTCCAGAGGTTACAGACAAAATGAACATCCACATTCTTTGCTCGCTGGAGCAATCAGGTTAAAAGGGGGACCTGCATAAAGGACATTATCATAGTGGAGATGGGCATCAACTGTGCCCATGACCAACGCTTGGTGTTGATCTGTAAGCAAAGGGATGTTAATGTTTAAAAGTCTCAATTGAAAGAGACATCTGCTGGTCACTCCATTAACTTGAGGCTCCAACATCATACAGGAATAAACGAAAATCTCCCATGATATTTGATGTTGTTGCTCAGGAGTAGCGGGTGACTGATTAAAGCAAGAATCACAATCTCTTACAGAGGTTGCATGTCGGAGGCAATGAAATATATACATTCTATCGTGGCCTTATTCAGCTGTAGATTGCAAAATCTAGTCCATGATACAATGATGTTGGGACAGATCCGCAGTGGATGGAATTCATTCTCAGTGTGACATTTCCACGAAAACCACAATGTCTTTCGTGTAGGATTGCATGAGTGTAGGAAGCATTTCTGCTCGATTTGTTCTTATTGTTTGGTTTTTTAGTCACACAGGTAAAGATTTGTTTAGAGCTGTGTTATGATGATTAAAATCCAGTGGTATGCAGCAGTGTGTTTTGGCAGCAACGAGGAACGAGTGGATACAGAGGTCGGCAGAGTCTGCTTTCACTTTTGACTTGCTGGAGGGTGATAGTTCAATACAACTAAAGTCATTGGGTTTCATATTCTGTCCCTACCCACTTGTACTGTAACACATCACAGAGTACATTTTATTAAAAAATTATTCCTACATCTATAGTTCCTGCAAATAACTAAATGTCCCTACAGAAACCTTTTCACTATCCCTTTAGTTTGCTGTTCCTAGTTGAGCGCAGGTGTGTCGCCTTCCGAGTTGTGCAATTCCTCATGAATCGTAGGAATTGCCCAAATGGTAAATTTTCTTCCAGGGATCTCTGAATAATAAATTTTGTTATTAAGTCACTCTATGAGCTTCATAGAGTGGCTTTATAACAAAAATCCTTTTCTAAAATTCACTCATGTATTTAGTAAAGATACAGCAACATTTTTGGACCTCAGGCTCCACAGAAAAGGATCCAGAATAGAGACCACAGAATATCAAAAACTACAGACCGTAACGTTCTGTTAGAATTCAACAGCTTCCATCAGAGATCCCTGAAAGAAAATTTACAATTTGGGCAATTCCACGATTTAGGCGGAATTGCACCACTCAGAATGAATATGACATTCAAGCTGAAAAACTTACTTGGAAAATCAGGGAGAGAAATTATCCAGAAAGGATCACTAGACATGCCAAGAAAAGGGCTAAGAAAAGGGCTTGCAACATCCCCAGAGATGTCACCCTGCAGCAATATCCCAAAAATTGAGAGATGAGAACCAAATCACGGCAGTATTCAGTCACTCGCCAGTGATCAATCGTATCAAAAAAGAGGTGAAAAAGCTATGGCATATCCTCAATGTAGGAGAGAGCACATTAAGTGTCCTACTTTTTCCAATAAAAAGAAGAAACATCAGGGACACCCTAGTACACACCTATAGAGAAGAGAAGCAGGAAGGTGCTTTTGTAATTTACCAAAAGCCACTGGACATACAACATGCGGAACCTGTGCAGCATGCCCTTTCACAAAATGGACCACATCCATTGAGATAGGCTGGAACAGACCGTGGGAACAAAGATCTCTCACAAACTGCAACACCACGAATGTTGTGTATCTGATTAAATGCCCTTGTGAAAAAATCTACCTTGGAATGACCACTAGAGCAATACAAATAAGAATAAGTGAGCATAGATCTATCATCAGGATGAAACAAATTACTACCCCTCTAGTTGAACACTTTTTACAACAAAAGCATTCTGAGAACAGCATTAGTTGGACAATCTTGTAAAAAGTAATAGGGCCTCATTACAAATCGCCCGGTATGGAAACAACGGTGGCGGTAAACCCGCCGCCACCGTTGTTTCCATGCCGGGCGATAACAACTCCTGCAGGCGGGAGGTGATGTTCCCGCCAGGTCTGACCTGGCGGGTTTAACACCGCCCGCCTGCAGGCGGACGAGGATACACCGGCAGCATTACGAGATGATGCGGGTGTTTCCATGATCCCCATTCCCATCGAGTCCCATAGGACTCGATGGGAATGGGGATTAACACCATTCCGCCTCCGTGATTGTAATGCCCCGGTAATTCCGGGAATCACGGAGGCGGAATGGTAATACGAGTCCGGCGGTAACCAGGCAGTTTTACCACCGCGGTTACCGCCTGACTCGTAATGAGGCCCATAGTCCCCAAAAGAGGACGGAACATGGGAGCCATCCTCCTAAAAAGGGAACATTTATAGATTTTCAGGTTGAAAAGTCACTGGAAAGGACTCAATTTTGTAACTACATCTAGGCCAATTTTACATTAAGCCCCATTGATGTCTTTTGAAAAGCTGCAGTAACCCACAGTTAAAACGGGGGTCCTTTACTAATGTGAAGGTTAGTACAGCGCTCTAAAGAAGCTGGGACAGCTGTCTACAGGTAGCAATGATAAGAATTCTAGTTTGCTACTACCTCTAGATAGTTACGCGAGTCCCAGCGTAGATAGGCAATCTATGAAACCAGGATTCCATTTAAAATAAACAAAGGTGTGCCCTGTCTTTCAAAAGCATTTTTTTAGAACAGATGCATTAATTGAGTTACATCTAGAGAGCTAATACATCTAGGAAAACTGACTAAAAAGCAGTCTGAATGATGGCGTGAATGATAGTTTCCACTGTGTGAAGAAATGAGCGCAAGATATTTAGCAAATAACATTTGTTTTCGTGACAATAAGTTAACAAGCTTTTCAGTACTCCGAACAACATAAATAGGACTTAGCTCGGAGAACGAGTGGGTTGACATGGAGTCACATATAAATAGAGCGGAAACTCCCACAATGGCGGCCGCGACTCAGAACAAACAGCAAGGAAACACTGCATGCTGCTAAATCAGGTAGGAAGCTAGTTAAAACGATTACTTTTGAGTCCTAACTAAACAAGGCCGGACATCGCCACCTAGAAGCGGGTGTAGCGAAAGCCAGATGCAGATTGCATTTAGTATGAAAACCTGCCACCAAGGTTACCGTGACAACAAGGACATAAGAGCCGAAATAGGGGTGGGCAAGTTCGGGCCTCTAACGTTCGGGCTACTCCATATATGGATAGACGGATGAACATGACTAATAACACAGTGCCAGGGTGATGTGATTTAATGAACAGCTGTCTAATAACAACGAGGAGTAAGGACTTAACTATAATAACTTATTTCACCCCCTCAGGTCGTTCGACCTTCCACAGAAGTGGATGACCAGTGAAATAACCACCAAGGATCAAAAAAAGAATGTCCACTTGAGGGCGACTCAACCAAGGGTTTACTTGAAAATGATGAAATAGGTTTTTACATCCCAAGACACACACTTCGACAATAGGGGTAAGTGATGTGCAGAGATGCACAGGTACACATTAGCTTATATAGAACTGATGTAGAAGAGATATATGACCGTGGATTATGTGTTTCCAGGAGATGGCACTAGGAATGTAGATAGGACCGCGATGACCTTGATATGCTCAAATATGGAACTTCATTGAACACCTAGACAGGTAAGATCAATATGATCGAATAGAGATACAGATGAAATTAGGAATAAGAATACGTTCTCATGGTTCCCTTTTATATGTGTTTCCCCTTCTGGGGATTGTGAAACAGGATAAGACGTCCCATGAAAATTGCAAGACACCCCCTCCAGACAAGAAAAGTCGACGTTTCAGACATACAATAATAATATTGTCTTTTGTAGAATGTAATGTGACCCAGTGTGCCACAAATACAGTCGTCAAGAAAATGGTAAATGGCTTAATCCCGCTGAAACCGGCTGACATAAAGAGGCTCAGGGTGATGTCCTAATCCCCTTGACTCCCATAACAAATAGTGCGCCTGGTAAAATTGCATCATTTTATCAATAAGAGTAAACAGCATAATACAACTATACCTTTGCTCTTTATAGGTATGCTTTTTTAGAATGATAAGTCACACTGAATGGAAGCAACACAAATAAATTTAGAGTTTTCTTTGACTTCCAAACAGTGCGCTCTCATTTTTAGAGATTGAGGAACGTAGTGAGTTAGGACAGGGACAGATTTCTCTCCTATCCCCTGACCTAGATAGGCGACACACCTGCGCTCAACTAGGGACAGCAAACTAAAGGGATAGTGAGAATTTCTCTGTAGGAACATTTAGTTATTTGCAGCAACTATAGATGTAGGAATACTTTTTGAATAAAATGTTCTCTTGCTGGAGAAGGAGCCTTTAAAAACTCCAACACCGTGCAGAGCGCAGCGGTGTGCAGCAGTGTGGTTTGTCAGCAAACGAGGAATGAGTGGATGCAGAGGTCGGCAGAGTCTGCTTTTACTTTTTACTCACAGGAGGAGACTTTAAAAACTACAACACAGCGCAGAACACAAAGGTGTGTAGCAGTGTGTTTTGTGTTTGGTGTGCAGGGGGGTGAGGGCAACAGCAGTAGCGGACCTCTGTGCGATCCCTGTGTGAGCCAGGTAATAGCATCAAGCTACACTAGTAGCGATTACTACATAAGATTGAAGCTTGCCTCCCTTCCCCCACCTTCAATTCTGACTCTGGCCGGCACACCTAGCCTTGGCTTCACCAGGTTCTAGAGTCCTGCATTCAAGCCTTGATCCTTGGTGGGGGAGTATATTGCAAATGAATATCTCCGGTCAGAGGTTGAGTTGACCGGGTCAACAGAAGTACAAGCGGTGTGAGCTGTTCGACGTGAGTGCTCCTTGCTGCCCCTTGAGCGAACTCTTTGAAATCTTTGAAATTTGGACTAAGCACCTCAACTTTGATTGTCTGAATCATCTGAGACTTGTGTTGGGTGATTGCTGTGTTTTTTAATGTCTTTCAGCCACCCAATTGTGTTTTAACTACCAAGAAACTAGGAGTTGGAGAAGGGGGGCAGCGGACCCGCAGTCAGGTCTTCCTACACCACAGACAACATTTGGAGATGAAGGAGAGTGGCACAAGTCTGTTGCCGGCCATGTCAGCATGCAAACTTGACCAGGCAGTTGTGGGCCCGCGGACAGGCACCACTAAAGATTGCAGTGTGGCATGCACTGTGCTGCACCCTACTTCCTTGTCTGATCCCTCACTTCTGTCCTCAGTATCTTAGAGGCCGCATCTCCAGAGTGTGGGGTTCACATGGTGCAGCCCCACTAACAAGTCTCCCCTTACAACAGATCCACTGTTAATGAGGAAACCAGCAAGGGGTGCGCCAGCCAAAAACAACGGTAATGCTACATGCCCCCCCCCTTCGACTGCAGACAAGTGCATGATGGCCCTGACCACCACCATGGACAAGCCCAGTCTTGGAAATGAAAATTGAGCTACCATGGAAGCATCGGATTGGACCCAGCAGAATCCCCTAGGACCGAAGGGCATATTCAGATTGAACAGTTCCCTGAAACTGTGCCTGCTACAGAGGCACTTGTGGCCTCAAAGTCCACTGTTGCCCTGTGGGCGCTTTGAAACAAATTAGCTAATTGTATAGGCGCCTAACAAGTGACCAAAAAATCCATGAATGCATAAATGTGCTCTCATGACAGTGTTCAGGGCACTGTCCCAATGCTACCCACATGATGACATGCCTTGACATGCCATTGGTAGTCATGTAGTCATGCTTTTTTGTGGCCTCCATTATCTGCATATGTGATGTCATCTCATTTTCATGAAGCCTGTTGACTGATGTGTGCGTTTTGTATGTGCCATCGTATAATGAATAGGGATATGTGACATTCCCATTTGCTGCATGTCATTGAGGGGGACAGGCAGTGTGGGGGATGTTTTTGTTTGTCAGTGTGTGTTTTTGCATTTGATTTGCATGCAGTATGTAGATGTTGCTGACCTGTGCTGGGACACATGTTGATGGTTGTCTTGTGAGTTGTTGTTTGCATGTGTTGTATGTCACTGAGGGGTGCCTGTGGGTTTTGAATATTTGGGTGCATCGATGTGTTAGCTGCACTCTGTTTCATTTTGTTCATTGTCTGCAGATCCTTCCATCAGGGAATGATGGCTATTTCATGGAATGAAATTTGACTGTCGGCTGCATGCCAAGGGCACAGATAAGATGTGCATTTATTTTGATCATTATGGGATGGCTACTTTAGTTGCTGCATGTTTGCATGTTTAAGTCATTCTGGTGGATCTCACTCTTTGTCACAATTGTCTATTACCTCTTGTTAATATCTTTTTTGGGGGATGAGGTGTATTGTGGTCATGTTTCCATGTAGAGTAACATGTGCGTCCATACTGCACTGCTTTTTTACAACCCACAATCGGGAAATGTTTGTGCGCATCATGCACATTGTAGAACATGTGTGATGCTATATGCAATTGTGAATGTTGTATTTTGGATACATGTAAATTGTTGAGGCCATGCAGACATGATGTTTCAGGATATATCGCTGCTTACACATTTGACAGGTGTGTTAGTTAGTCAGATCTTTTCTTGTTTTCTTTCTGCACTATTTAGGGCAATTTCAACACTGAATATATTATGTGTTGCCCTCTGGGAAATTGGGCTTTCTTAATAAGGGGGATTCCTTATAGAAGAAGTCTGGTTATTCCTAATCACTATGAGTTCCGGTCTCGTTTGAACAGCCCTATAAGTAGATAAGTTTGGAGTATTAAATAGCTCCACAGACATTGTAATAAAACAGTCTGTTGAGAGAGGGACTATACTGATTAGTCTTTTTATCTCCGTGTCTTTCTACAGGTGTCAAGTGTCTGTCCCTCGTGGGAGGGTTTTTCGAAGTATACCACAACAACAGGAGAACAGCTGCTATTGTGTGGGATTCAGCATTAGGCAACTTCATACTAATTGTAAATCGTTCTTGCCACACCTGCCCTTTTAAGTCAATTTCCACGAAGTTTCCAATATGGCTGTCGGCTTATGAAGTGTGAATAATAAATGCTTATCGAGTCTCAATGAGGTTATGAGACAGTGATTATAGCTCCGCCCGACTATACGACCATTTATGACACATTTTGCTTTTAAGTATATACCCCTGATGAATTTCCCATGACTGTGTATGTATGGAATGAGTGAGGAATGAAACATGTTGGGTTGAATAGGAGTGAATTAGTGTGGAACTTATTAGCTAATCCAGTTGTGGTATTTTGTATTTTTTCTTCAAATCTGATTTTTGTGGTAACAAGTTGATTTAGAAATGTTTGTTTATTGTTATAACCCTCGAGTTTGTGCTCTTTAGGTTTACCCGCACACTTTTCTTTCCTGGTGTACTTAATTTGTCATTTGTGGGTTTGGTTGTTGTCATTTTCTGTTCTTGGGTTTTTCCCTTTTTCCCCTCCCCCTTTCATTGTTTCCCCCCCCCCTTTTTTTATGTAAAAATATTTTACGTTTTAAAAAAAAGGGCCTTTACGGACCGTGCTAAAGATGTGTATTTAATAATGAACTATGCCATGTTGGCATTTTTATTATGTATATAGACCATTGAAGGTTAAATAAAATTGATAATCGAACTGTTTGTTAAATGCATTGTTGTTTGCATCTACTCTATACTGTGTAGTGTTCAATATCAAAATACAAATGATTAGCGAGATGAGAATCTATCTCTTCTCTATCTCCATTTCTGCCTCTTGATTCGCGAGGTCAGACACATGAACCTAAGACACTACACTGTGGACCAATTCTTTAGTTTTTATTATTTAGGTGTTCCTAAAGTTAGGGAGCTCTTTTGGTCTCACAGTCTAATTCCCCTATCTCTTTTGTGTACATTGCAGTTAGTCGGATCTGCCAGAACGCCGGGGGACCACTATGGTGGTGATGTTGTGTGGTATAAATACCCTTTAACTTTACATATGTGATGGTTTTGGTGACAAATAGGTGATTTAATTAAGCAGTTGGCATGGTGGTAGTGGTGTTCTCGCTCTTCAATGTGTTTCTTTTGGAAACACAAAATGAAATGTATTTTAGTTCTAAGGGATGTCCACAAATGTGCACTTGCAAGGGCACTTCCTCATGGTGGTTTTGTGGGCACAGTGGATTGGCCCATCACCATCATTGAATGTCACCTGCAATTTTGCGTGATCGTTTGCACTCCCTTGTTGAGGGATTTTATGTAAAATAAGATTGCACAAACTGGGTATGTGCAGCCGCTCCACATGTCCTTTGCCCAGCATACGCAAGTGGTGTGCCTGTGGGTGTGGATAGGGTGCCACCACCATGTCCACCGGGACACCATGCTGTGTTGCAACATTGTACAGGACACATGCTGTCACAATGACCCTGCAGACTACTGGTGTTGCAAATAGCAACACACCACCAGAGTGGGTCAAGGGAGCGGAAACGTGACTTGAGCACTCCAACTGTGTGCTCCACTATGCCCCAAGTAGCGAAATGGGCAGTGTTGTACCTTACCTCGGCAGGGGTGTTGGGGTTGGGTATGGGCATCATCATGTATGTGCTTAGAGAGTAGGCACTGTCCCCTGCAGAGGTGAAAATGGCTTTCATTTGTTGACAGTGTCTTTTGGTCTGTGCGCAACATGCATGCATGTGCATGGCCATTCATACTCACCAATGAGCCATGTGTTGCCATGCTTCCCAACTTCCAGGGCCCGGGTGTAGCGGGGACATCCTTAAGATTTTACTATCATGTGTGCTGCCAAGATAGTTGGCATACACTTCAGTAATGGTGCCCTTGGCATCACACACAACCTGAACATTGATGGAGGGCCAATGTTTCTGGGTGTAGTAGATGTACTCTGTTGCTCGCGGTGGACATTGAGAAACATGTGTGCAATCAATGGCACCTAGCACCTTTGGGAAGTGGGCATAAAAATCCTGGACCACTGCTTGCCTTTCTGCCGGTGTTCTGGGCATATAGATATGCCGGCTGAAAGACGGACATTGAGTTTGAATTTCTTAACACCTGGTGTAAGCAGTGTGACTGTGTGGCCTGGGAGATGCCACCTACTATGGCAGTGGTGCGCTGGAATGAGCCTGTGGCCAGAAAATGCAGAACAGTGAGCACCTTTTGCAAGGGGCTCAGTTCTTGGGAGCACATGGTGGGTGATGTGAGGTCATCTTCCCACTCCGTGACCAGGTCGATGATGATATGGGGGGACCTATATGTCCCATACGTCTGGTCATCAGGCTGGTCCTTGGGTGGAAGATCCATGCCCTGGCCATCCTCCTTCTCCTGCAGTGTCTCTGGATGACTTCTGCAACAAATGTTGCATTCATCGAGGTTGTATCCGTGCATTTGTTGACCTTGCCATGCTTTTTAATCTTTTTTTTAGTGTGCACATTGAGATTTACGCCTGCTATCATGTGGCATAGGTGTTTCTGAATTTGCGGTTGATTTTTCACGTGCCATCGTTCCCTGTTCAATTCCATGAATACGTTTGTTTTGCACACGTATGGGCGGTGCGATCGGTGGAACATCCCTCATAACGCCCATATTTTCACTTCTGTTTCCTCATTCCACGTGTTCTGCCCCCTTTTTAGGTGACTGCACAGGCCCGGACGCCCTTCACTTGGAGTCTCGTGCAAGACATTTGTTGGCTCGCTGTGACATGGTGGACCAGCGCAGATTCCTCGCAAGTCCCGGGTATGCCGCGCACATTGTGTTCCATGAATCAACGAACGGGGACTTGTGCACGAATTTCCTGCACTAGTCTAATTTTTTCAGTGCAGATTATTCCATGAAACGGGCCCAGAGTCTTTAGGTGTTGTTTGGTTATGTGCCCACCCATTGTCTGCCCATGGCCATGCTAATCCTTATGGCCATTCCCACCCATTCCTGCCTCTGCCCGCCCAAAGCACCTCCTCATAGGAACTCTTTGAGTTTGCTTTAATCACGCCTTACCATTAGGCTTTACATTCAAGGTGCCTGCCAGTATATGTTCAAAGCAGTCTTCTGAAAGTTAATTACTTGTTTAGAGTTGTAAACATGCTCTCTTACTAGGCCTGCCTTCAGTCACTCCATTCATAAACACTTGTATCCTTGACCAATGTAAAAACAAGCACTGGCAAAGCCACTGAAGTCCTGTTTAAAACAAGCATTAGCAAAGCCAACATGTTTGGCTTGTGCATAGGTTTTAGGCTTTTGCCAGGTACTTGCACCATTCTGCACCTGTTACCAACAATGGGTAGTTAAAACCACAATACCTGTGCCTGGCGAGTTTCCCATGCCCACCTACAAAACCCAAACTGTTGGCATTGCCAATGCTTGTTTTTCCTTTGGAGTCGTTAGCTGCTAGTTGGTGCTTCTTTCTCTCAGTCGTCTTCTGTAGTTCCTCTACAGATCCCAACTTGGAGAACTGGATCAACAAACCAGGAATCTGAGCCTGTTTTCCTTAAAATGTGCTATTTTGTCCTATTGCTCGCTTGAAAATACTTATTCCAGCAATTGGCCTTGCGGCGGGTGGGGGGAGGGGTCTAGGGAGGGAGTGGTATCCTGTCTGTCCATGTGTCCCTGAAATAATCCAACAATCTGTGAGGAGGGCTGCAGGCCTGCTGCAGAAACAGTGAGTGACTGCACAGCAGAAGCGCACACACATGGCACCCCTGACTGAGATGTATTTGCTAATGCTGCTTTCATCATGAATTGTGAGGTAGATATAGCAACAAGTGGGGGAGAAGGATGATTGCAGGAAAGTTGAGAAGAAAGAAGGCAGAGTGGAGCGAAAATGGAACGGAGGCTAGGCGGAAGATTAGAAAGGAGAGAAAATGGAAGGAAGCAGGGAAGGAAGGAAGAAGAAAGGGAAGAGATGGAGGGGTGAAGGGAAGAGAGGGAGGTGGGCCAATTAGATATCATTCTACATTAATGGAGGTGCTCACCAGTGGGCATCTCAACCAACACAAAAGAAAAGAACGAACAAACATTTAAATTGAAGTTTATTCAAGAGATCTTCTCAATTGGCAAATGATGTGCCATGCATTGCAATACCACTCAGCTAGTGTTGGGAGCAAACTCTACAAGTCATTTCAACTCACGGCTACAATTAGGTTCTTAGTGCCCTATACATTTACAAACCATAACATAACAGAAGCGAACAGAAACCCAACAAATGAGTTATGTTCTTTTATTTGGCCAATGCATTACAAGGAGATCCTACATGTGCCTAACATATAAACAAAAATAAACGATTCTTTTGATTTTTGACCCTTGGCATTTTTATAATTTCCCACCTGGTAGAATCCTAATGATATCGGCTTGCTGAGATGCCTGGGTGGATTTCAGCAGGTGTTTACTTGTGTGCTTGCAACTAGAGGGGATGTATAGGTGTGAATGTTTGCCTGAAGTGTGCCAAATGTGGTTAATGTCAGATGCCGTGCAGAATTGCCACGAATGTGTGCTCATCATGTCTTGGCACATTAGCAGTGTGTCAAGAATTGTTAGCACCTAATTATTATTATTATTATTATTATTATTATTATTATTATTATTATTATTATTAATTCTTGTAATGCGCAACACGCCACAGGCTTCAGGGGCCGGGGGTTTAATGGGAGTAAACTCACAGTGTTCATGTTGCTAGGAAACATGATGGAAGTATCTGCGGGATAACGGGGATGCCTTTTTGCAAAGAACAAAGGGAATGCTACCTGATTTGTCCAAAGTGTTTTCACAAAACATTGTAAGCAATGAACACATCAACCCTTCACAAGCTCAATAAATAGTTTATTATTTAAGCTCTTGAACTGCCACGGTTCACGTCCGGGTCGATTTCTTGTCCCGCTCCGACCCTGCCAGCCTTCCGTCACATTTCATTTCAAATAGAGCTCATGCTCACGCACTATCCTTTTGGGCCTTCAGTGCTTCCCAATGCCTGTGAAACACTCGCGCCTGGAAACACTTGTGCACTGGCGCGTTGTAAATGCCACATCATATCACATCATATCATATGTGGGATCCTTTTCTTGTTTTGAGGTTGAATGCATTATCTATTCCCTCCACTTTCATATCATATTTGCTGTAAAACGACTTGTGCGTTTATAGTTTTTCTTTTTTTTTCATGGTTGATTTGTACAGTTGCAAAAGCATGCACAGTATTGGAAACCAAGTGCCCACAATCCACGGTTTTGGAAAGGTGAGGGACATATTCAGGTATTGTGGTGTTTTGGAACAGCGTTTTGCCAACATAACACCCGTTTGTAGCAAGCATATTCACGTCATTCCTGAAAAGCAAGGAATGAGTTTAGATGAGGCATCTTCACTGTCAATTCCGCCCCTGCAAGTGGAAAAGTGTGCTCTTTCTGGTGTCACCAACCTCACCTGGAACCCAACAAGAGACTAAAGGCCTTGTGCTTTCTTACACACTACCTGATAGACTGGCCATAATTTGAGTCCAACGCCTGCCTTGCCCCTGCACCTATTTGAAACGTGATATTAATTTCTTTTGATGTAGTCTGTGTCAAATCCGTATTCTCACGTACTGTGACATAATCAGGTTCGAAGGACAACTGATGTCACTTGATATAAGTAAGCAGGTTGGGAAAAGAGTATGATTAAACTCTCCCTTCCTTGTGTTGAAATGACGCCTGTGCATTGTCTAGTTTCGCCTTTTCCCCATTTGTTGCAATGACATTGTGTTATGTTATGTTATTTGGCATTTATATAGTGCTCTATATATCATTGGTATGACCACAAAGCGCTGGTAGGTTGAACACCTTTGGGGACCCTGGTCCGGGTCAGTTGAAGGGTGCTTGGGTGCACCAGTTATGTATGGAGCTGATGTAATTGCCTGATGGTAGCTGCATCCTAGCTTTACGTGTGATGAAGTTGATAGTGGTAGCATTGCCTTGTGTTGACTTTTTCCAGAAATGTTTTGTGGCAGGACGTACGTTCAATAGATACCTTTTTTTTTGGAGCTATTAAGTGGTTCTTCCACCACCTATAAGCCGAAACGTTTGCATTAGAGTACAGATAGGGAGAAATGTCATATGAAAAGGAACACACAACTTGTAAGTTGGTTATTTGCCCATCCATTGACATCTTATGGTCGTGCTAAACCCTACGGCCATTACCACCCGGTGGCAGTGTTTTTACAAAGCAGTCTTATGAGAGTTAATGACATAATTGGAGCTGTAAACTTGCTACTGGTGTAATAAAAAGTCTTAATCAGGTCTGCCTTCAGCCACTCGGTTTATTAGCACTATGTGTGCCCTTCACTGAATTCCTGTTAAAAACAAGCATTGGCAAAGCCCACAGATTTTGCTTCTGTATAGGCATTAGGAATTTGCCAGGAACTGCTATTAGATGCCCACGTACTGCCACTGTGTTACTCCTGCTACCCTCAATGGCCAGTGAATATCACTATGGCTGTGCCTTTCCCATGTCTACACCAAAGCCCAAACTATTGGTATTGCCAATGCTTGTTTGGGTAAAGTAGCTTGCTCATCACAATGACTAGACCAGGAAATACGTCCTACCATGACAGTTGCCTCCATCTGTCCCAGCGCTGCAGACCTGCTGCTAGCTGGGCTGTTACACGTTCACTGCGTGACCATGATGTATACAAATGACTAATTTTGTCATGGGAATTGCATGCCTGCAGCAGAGTCCTTGAAGCCACTAATCCCTCATATCCACCAGAAAAAAAAATAAGAGAAGGAGCTTTGCATGCTGACTCAGGTAGAAAACCAAAGCACTTTTGTAAAAGTGACAGATGCAATCTTTAAGTTACAAGCTGTGGTGCGTAAAACCTGCTGTATTTCAGGATCCAATCCATCGGGAGAGTGAAGACAAAGGCTGACCAGTAATGGAGGAACAGTCAACATGTGCGCATTCATATAGCTCGTGCCTTTGCATACATTGGAAACTTGACAACTTTTACAAGCGTGTAAGCCACATTTTGCCCTTCACATTTGCACTCTGCAGTTTACAGGGAGTAAACGCTGCTGGCATGCCAGGCAGTTTTTACTTTTGATTGTGATCGCCACTTGCCATGCTTGCATGGCACGCAGCGCTCACCTTTACATTTATAATGAAATGCTCTCTGACATGCTCACCTGTCAGAGACTGTTCAACGTTCATTTGTGAACACTGCTTAGCATGCGGTGGTGCAGTACGTGGGACACATGGCATTGTTATCGATAAGCGAGGGGTGTTGTTGCAGTGGGATAAGCAAGGAGTGTTGTTACAGTAGATGGAGCTATTTTCTTTTCATCACGGTTTTGGTATTTGGATTATGACAAAATCAGTTGCACAAGGAAGCACAGCATTATTGTTTTTAAGGTACACACATCACGTGCACAGTGTGTGGGTGTGTACACGTTTACGGTAATTGACACGTGATATACAGATGGACCTAGAGACAGGGATTGGACGATTCTTTTAAATACTGGATACCAGCTTGGTGCTGTGTCAAAAGAAGTTCTATTTAAAAAAACTCACACAAGTCATGATGTCGATTAACATTTCTTGTTAAAACCATGGTTATAACCAATTTGTAAGAATATATTGTGCTTTTCTAGGAACAATCGTCTAGCAAGACATTTTATTGATTAGTATTTTGATTGTTTGTTTTGTGTGGCCACCTGAATATTGTTATGTGCGGGGGCGGTGTCAGGCCCCACGCTAGCATTTACTCATGCGCTCCGCATTCGCACAAGGAGACACGCCGGAGACGTGTGGTTGCTCGGGGCCCCCGGCGCGAACTGCCGGCGGGCCGTCTTTATTTTACACTGCGCATGCGCGAGCCTCGTCATCGCTCACGCATGCGTGCACTCGCGTATTACTACGCAACATCCCTCCTTTTCCCCCCAAACAGTAAACTTTAACAAACATTATATTTAACAGTGCGCTCTTCGAACCTTCTCTGTCCATACTGTACTGACTACGAGGCAGGGTCCATAATGAAGTCCTGGAACCTCTGCGGCGGCTTGCGCCCCGCCCGGCTCGGGTATCTGCGTGCCTCGGCCTGAGGCACATCTTGTGTCCCTTGAGTCTCTGGCGGTTCATCGTGTCTCAGTGTCGATCCTGCGTTCCGCTCTGGTCCTTGTGTGTCGGTCTCCTCCGTTTCCGCAGCTCTGATGCGTTTGAAGAACGAGACGTTCCTGGTGACTGTTCCTCGCACATTGGCGGCGGTAACCATCGATCCTTTGATGTGTGTCACTCCCAGGGGCTGCGTTTCGTATGGTAGCGACAACTTCCCTTCTGCTCTCCTGTTTCGCACTAGCACAGTGTCGCCCGCGGTAATCTCTTTCTCTGGGAGTCTCCTTCTGATTGTCTCCCTTTTATTTTGAGCAGCTCTCTCCGTTTGCACGTGTTCATTATCAATTTCTCCCGGATGACGACCTTCAATTTCCGGTAGCAGCCCTCTTGGTACACGCTTGAAGAGTGCCTCTGCTAGGGCAACCCCGGTGGATTGATGCGGGGTCAGGCGGTATTCTCAAAGGAAATCAAATAGGTTGCGTCGGAGGTCTTCGTCCCCATCCACCGATATGCTAAACACTTTGTTGAGCGTACGCATGAAGCGCTCTATCCTCCCCATTAGCCCTCGGCCAGAGGGGGGTGACTTTCCTGTGTCGTATCCCTCTTTCTTCACAATAGCGGGCAAATTGTTGTCCCTTGAATGGTGCCCCATTGTCCGAACATATCTCCAGGGGAAACCCATGTGTGGCGAACATTGTCTCAAAGGCCATGATGGTGTGGTCACTGGCCGTGGATTCAACCAGCTCAACCTCTGGATAGCGCGACCACTGGTCTGTCACCGCTAGAAAGTATAACCCTCAGCCTGTGGACCCGAAGTCGGCATGAACCGTCCCCCGTGGCTGGTCGCTACTCTCCATGGCCTGGATTGGTGGGCCCTTCTCCACAGGGTGTGCTGCTTGGCAGGGGATGCAAATTCTCACAAACTCCTCCACTCTGCTTTCCAGGTCCAGGAACCAGACTTTTAGTCTCAGATGTGCTTTCATCTTGGCCATCCCCTGGTGGCCATTGTGGGCGAGGTGTAGGACCTTGTCAACCAGTGTTCTTGGAATCACAATCTGGTGACCCCTTAGGAGGCCATCCTCAGCTACGGACAACTCGTGTTGCGCCCTCCAGAGGGCTTGCAGGTCTTTCTGTGCCCCTGCGTTCCTCCAGGAGTTATCCTGAAGGACCCCGCGCCATTCCCCACTTGCCATCGCAAGCTTTATCTTTATGAATGTCTCGTCCGTGTTGGATTCTTCCGCGATCTCCTGGCGGGCCAGGGTGACGGGTAGCGCCGACTCAACTGCTAGGTGAACTGCCTCTACACCGTCAGCCACCTCCATTGAGTCACGTGGTCGCCCAGCGCCTGGATGGCAGGACAGATAGTCTGCAGGATTGTCTGTACCCGGCCGATATAGTAGTTTGACACCATACTCCATTAGCGAAAGCATCCATCTTTCTATGCGAGGTGGTGGTTTGGACGAGGTCCCTGACAAGATCGGGATGAGTGGTTTGTGGTCCGTTACGACGACTACTGGTTTTCCAAAAATGTAGATCCGGAAGTGCCTGCACCCCCATAGTATGGCCAAGGCCTCTCGTTCAATTTGGGAGCACCGCCTCTCTGTCTCGGTGAGAGCTTTGCTGGCATAGGCGATGGGTCTCATGGTCCCCTGATTGTCTGCCTACATGAGGACTGCTCCCAGTCCTACGGGGCTGGCGTCAACCACGATTTCTGACTCACGGTCAGGGTTGAAATAGGCCATTGTTTCTTGTCCCGATAGGGCATTCTTGATGTCGTTGAACGCCCTCTGTTCCTTACCGCTCCAGTTCCATGCAGCGTCATTTTTGGTGAGCACTCTCAGGGGTTCCGACAAGGAGGCTAAGTCGCGGATGAAGCGACCACAATAAGTCACCATCCCCAGAAAACTTCTATTTCCGCTGGTGAGGTTGGCGGGGTCGCTTCTCAGATGTCCTTTACCTTTTCGGGATCCGGGGAGATGCCCCCAGCCCAACCTATCCTTTAGGAACTCACATTTTTCTTTGTGTAGTGTTAAACCGAGGTCAAGCAGCCTTTCAAGGGTGTTCTCTAGGGGCTTTAGGTGTTCCGCCTCCGATCGGGCAAAGACTAGGATATCGTCCGACATGTTGATCACCCCATTGAGTCCAGACAGGGCCCCCCTGATGGCATTCTGGAAGACCTCTGCCGCAGACGAGACCCCAAAGCTGAGTCTTTTATATTGGTATAACCCCTCGTGAGTCGTAAAGGGCGTAATGTATCTTGACTCGGGGTGGAGCTCTAACTGGTGATACCCAGATCTCAAGTCCAGTTTCGAAAATACTTTTGCTCCCTGGAGTTCTCCAATAATGTCGTCCAAGGTGGGCGTTAGGTGGCGTTCTCTTTTAATTGCTATGTTGGGCAGCCTCATGTCCACGCAGATGCGTACTGCACCCGGCTGCTTGGGCTTTGGGGCCACCACGATTGGAGAGACCCACGGGGGGGGCCTTCCACCCTTTCAATGATGTCCCGGTCAATTAGGGATTGTAATTCTTTTTCCACCTGTGCCCTCAGATGGAATGGGATGCGGCGGTGTTTGAGTGCTGTCGGTCTCACTGACCCATCGATGTGGAGGCGTATCGGGTCGGCCTTTAGTTTCCCTACGCCTCTGAAAATCGTCTCAAAACGCTGCAGTAGATTCTCCAGGTCGGCGCGGTAAACAGCAAATGAGAAATGTACAATGTTTAGTGCCTCAGCTGCGGCACAACTCAGAAGGGAGTGTGGGCTCAAGCTTGTGACAAAGAACCTTGCTCTTATTTTGTTCTGCCCATGAGTTACTGGAGCCACGAACACTCCTTGGATGGGAAGAGGTGTGTGTCCTCCGAAGGCGTATATACGTGCTGTGGATTCTGCCAAGGCTGGCAGACCAGGGAGTGTGTTGTAGTGTTCAGTCGCCAGCACACAGACGGATGCTCCATTGTCTATCAAGACTGGCGTGGGTGTTTCCCCAATGTTTACCATGCACGTGGGTTGTCGTCTTCTTCCTGGGCCCTTGGCTATGCTTGAGATGAAGAAGATTTCATCCTCCTCCTCCACCTCGTCGGCGATGTTTAGATCTTGCATGCCTTGTTTGATGGACGACACTCCCCTTATTCTCCGAGTGTTGCCTCTGCCAATCCTCTCGGGCCCTCTAGATGCTGCGACTGGTGTCGTTGCTCTGCACACAATAGCATAGTGTCCTGGTGTGCCACACCGGCCACAGACTCTCGATTTGGCTGGACAATCACCCACGTGCGGCAGGTCATACCCGCAGTATTGACACGATGGGGCGTTGCCATGCCCCGTGGGGCTCTCACCAGCTCTTGACGCCCATCTTGCCTTCCCTGGGGTGGAGCGTCTGATTGCAAAAGCTTTATCTTCCTTTCTCCCGTGTGTGGCTGCGTCCATCTTCGTTCCCCTGGCATCGGCCAGTTCATACACTCTCCCCGTGTCCAAGATCTGTTGCAGAGTCAAACCTGGTTCTCTCAGGACCTGTCGCCTCAGTTTTCCCGAGCTGCAACCCTGCAACAACTGGTTCCGAATCATCTCCTCTTCGTTCCCCCATCTACAGGAGCTTGCCAAAATTCTGAGCCGCGCACAGAATTGGTCCAACGACTCCTCCTCACGTTGCTTCTCCGCACTCTTGACAAACCTGTCAAAGTTGACATTTGCCATGGGAAGAAAGTGATCTTTGAGTGCTTGTTTCACGGCGTCATATGTGGCGACTAAAATGTTCAAAGAGTCATACATTTTGTGGACCTCCGCCACTGCCGAGTACACCATGGTGGCTATCCTTTCTTCATTGTCCGTAATCCCTGAGGCCCTGAAAAACATCTCCAACCTCTTTACCCACAGGAGCCATTTAGGTCCCAACTTGGATGGAGGGCCCGTGGTATCAAATTCGGGCATGGGAGCTAGTGTACTGGTCATCCTGCGTGGGATGGGGGCAAGGGCGCCTTCCTGATCATCTTCTTCCCCCATTCTGGAGCGTGTTACTCACAGGTAATTGTCAAAATTTGCCAGTGATTGAGGCTCTGGTCAGCCTAGTCCACTTGTGGCGTAGTTCCTTCCTGCACTTCTTCTCACCTCCAGGCAGTGTGCCACAGCCTTGCAGCTGCAGAGGCTGTGGGAGTTCCAAAAATTGATGCTTCGCGGTGCAGATTGCAGGTGGCGCACGAGCACCCTCACGGGCTGCAACCACTGCACTCTGCGTGCGATCCAAAACGGCCGCCGGCCACACGTGTGGGTCCGTGTCGACACGGAGCAGCGTTCGCCTCCTCGAACGCTATCGGAGCGGAGGACTGCTCCAGTGCCATCCTCGTCGCCAGTGTTGTGTGCGGGGGGCGGTGTCAGGCCCCACGCTAGCATTCACTCATGCGCTCCGCATTTGCACAAGGAGACACGCCGGAGATGTGTGGGTGCTCTGGTCCCCCGGCGCGAACTGCCGGCAGGCCGTCTTTATTTTACACTGCGCATGCGCGAGCCTCGTCATCGCTCACGCATGCCTGCACTCGCATATTACTACGCAACAAATATGATCTTTATTGATCAAAATGTGTATATGTCTTAGCTCTGAATGTTGAACCGGTCGCCATAATGAATATGGAAAATGAAGATTTAAAACAATAATTATGAAAGATTTGCAACCTAAGGGTGTGATACCCGATGAGTGAAAAGGTGTTGCCTGATTTTCTATAGCGAATTTTACATCCTTGCCTGGGAGAAACTATAGAGACACATGACTGAAGGTGATAACATCAGAGTGCCCTTGTCATCAACTAAAACTTCATCCAGAAGTTGCCAGACAAACTGTTATTCACTGTGAAATAACCACGAATGTTACTTCTTCATGCATGGCCATTATGTCAGAATGTACATTTAAGATGTCTGAGTAAGGATTCCAGAATACTTTTTTGGTACCCCTAGAATGTTGCTTTTATGTGCCACTAACCTTTCCTTCAGTAGAGGCGTTAGCTGTTTTAGCTGCTAAAGCTTGGATCGTGTGCTGTTGTGTAACAACTGCAAGCAAACCCAAAGACATATTTCATGTGTAATTTCACATGCAACCTCCCTTTTTATGCTCTCACAGACATGAGAGATTAGATGCTACCCGTTAACAGGAGAGCAGCACTGCATGAGCTGCCTGTAGTTCAACAACTCCCAAACAACTCCCAAAGTCTATAGCATGACCTGCCGGACCTTCCGGGATAGGAATGTGCCCCATGAAAAGATGACTCTTTGGTGGCACTATCTTGCCCGCTCAAACATTGTAGATAGCACTTCAATGTTGACAATATCAGGAATGAATGGAGTCTAACACCACTACACACACATACACACACCCAGACACATGCACACAGAACACACACCAACATCATGATTTATTAGGTAGGTAGATAGGTATTTAAATTCATAAAATGCTTGACACTAAATACTATAGATATAAAATCATTCTGTGTTCAATAAATTTACTATGGTTTTCTCTGGCTATGAGCACCTGCTGCCTGGCCAGTGGTTAGACAATAGGCATACACAAACACATATGTGAAGTGATACCTTTCTACATATGACTTCTAGTTCAGGGGTCTGCAGCCTTTATCTCTCTGAATGTTTTGGACTACAACTCCCACCAGTCCTAGCCAGCGTAGTTAAAGTTGAGAGATCATGGGAGTTGTAGTCCAAAACATCTGGCATGCTATAGGTCGCAGACCTCTGCTCCAGGTACTATACTAGTATGAGGGAACCATAGAAACCCTCGGCAGGAGGTTTGTGGGCCTTCTAACCCTTTAGAGCAAAATCAGTTGGTTACATCCTTGGGTGTCTACATCAGCTTGGTGGTCACTAGAACCTTACCTTTACTCATAATGTTTCCCTGTATTGTAGGGAAACCCCTAGTGTGACAGTATCTTAAATGGGCTGTTGATAGTTACAGCAGGCATAGAAACTCCCCATAGAATTAGGGGAGCTTGTGTCCTTCTGGAGTCTTTGCACAGCCTTTTTTTCACACCTCACTACCTCTCCCCAAACACCCTTTGGATGCTTTAGCTCTTCATCATCTCTCTTGCTCGACACTGCATTATGCTTAAGGGCTTTATAGCAAATGTGTGCTACTTTGCTGGGCTTTTGGACCCTCGCCCTTTTTAATCAAGATTGATTGATTGACTGATTGATTGATTGATTAATTTGAGACAATTGTATTGCTTACTCAAATACCAAAGTGACTCTGTGCTGGTAACCAAGCTGCTCATTGGAAGACATGCATGTCAGGCAGCTTCTCAGGGATGCCAGGAACCCAATGTTTTGCATCTCCCCAGTCGACCATTTCAGAATTTGGCAGCCTGGCAGCAAATAGTATGACTTCCTTGTCAGTGTGAAACATGGGACGGAAAGAGGTGAGGCACAGAATGTATCCATGAACCGGTACAATTATACAATTACATGCAGGGGATGACATATAAAGGCCAGGCAGATTAATTTAAATTTAATTTTGTCCTTCACTATCCACCACTGGAGGAAACATCTGCCATCTTTAATTTCCAGAGGTTACAGACAAAATGAACATCCACATTCTTTGCTCGCTGGAGCAATCAGGTTAAAAGGGGGACCTGCATAAAGGACATTATCATAGTGGAGATGGGCATCAACTGTGCCCATGACCAACGCTTGGTGTTGATCTGTAAGCAAAGGGATGTTAATGTTTAAAAGTCTCAATTGAAAGAGACATCTGCTGGTCACTCCATTAACTTGAGGCTCCAACATCATACAGGAATAAACGAAAATCTCCCATGATATTTGATGTTGTTGCTCAGGAGTAGCGGGTGACTGATTAAAGCAAGAATCACAATCTCTTACAGAGGTTGCATGTCGGAGGCAATGAAATATATACATTCTATCGTGGCCTTATTCAGCTGTAGATTGCAAAATCTAGTCCATGATACAATGATGTTGGGACAGATCCGCAGTGGATGGAATTCATTCTCAGTGTGACATTTCCACGAAAACCACAATGTCTTTCGTGTAGGATTGCATGAGTGTAGGAAGCATTTCTGCTCGATTTGTTCTTATTGTTTGGTTTTTTAGTCACACAGGTAAAGATTTGTTTAGAGCTGTGTTATGATGATTAAAATCCAGTGGTATGCAGCAGTGTGTTTTGGCAGCAACGTGGAACGAGTGGATACAGAGGTTGGCAGAGTCTGCTTTCACTTTTGACTTGCTGGAGGGTGATAGTTCAATACAACTAAAGTCATTGGGTTTCATATTCTGTCCCTACCCACTTGTACTGTAACACATCACAGAGTACATTTTATTAAAAAATTATTCCTACATCTATCGTTCCTGCAAATAACTAAATGTCCCTACAGAAACCTTTTCACTATCCCTTTAGTTTGCTGTTCCTAGTTGAGCGCAGGTGTGTCGCCTTCCGAGTTGTGCAATTCCTCATGAATCGTAGGAATTGCCCAAATGGTAAATTTTCTTTCAGGGATCTCTGAATAATAATTTTTGTTATTAAGTCACTCTATGAGCTTCATAGAGTGGCTTTATAACAAAAATCCTTTTCTAAAATTCACTCATGTATTTAGTAAAGATACAGCAACATTTTTGGACCTCAGGCTCCACAGAAAAGGATCCAGAATAGAGACCACAGAATATCAAAAACTACAGACCGTAACGTTCTGTTAGAATTCAACAGCTTCCATCAGAGATCCCTGAAAGAAAATGTACAATTTGGGCAATTCCTACGATTTAGGCGGAATTGCACAACTCAGAATGAATATGACATTCAAGCTGAAAAACTTACTTGGAAAATCAGGGAAAGAAATTATCCAGAAAGGATCACTAGACATGCCAAGAAAAGGGCTAAGAAAAGGGTTTGCAACATCCCCAGAGATGTCACCAATAAAAAGAAGAAACATCAGGGACACCCTAGTACACACCTATAGAGAAGAGAAGCAGGAAGGTGCTTTTGTAATTTACCAAAAGCCACTGCACATACAACATGCGGAACCTGTGCAGCATGCCCTTTCACAAAATGGACCACATCCATTGAGATAGGCTGGAACAGACCGTGGGAACAAAGATCTCTCACAAACTGCAACACCACGAATGTTGTGTATCTGATTAAATGCCCTTGTGAAAAAATCTACCTTGGAATGACCACTAGAGCAATACAAATAAGAATAAGTGAGCATGATCTATCATCAGGATGAAACAAATTACTACCCCTCTAGTTGAACACTTTTTACAACAAAAGCATTCTGAGAACAGCATTAGTTGGACTATCTTGTAAAAAGTAATAGGGCCTCATTACAAATCGCCCGGTATGGAAACAACGGTGGCGGTAAACCCGCCGCCACCGTTGTTTCCATGCCGGGCGATAACAACTCCTGCAGGCGGGAGGTGATGTTCCCGCCAGGTCTGACCTGGCGGGTTTAACACCGCCCGCCTGCAGGCGGACGAGGATACACCGGCAGCATTACGAGATGATGCGGGTGTTTCCATGATCCCCATTCCCATCGAGTCCTATAGGACTCGATGGGAATGGGAATTAACACCATTCCGCCTCCGTGATTGTAATGCCCCGGTAATTCCGGGAATCCTGGAGGCGGAATGGTAATACGAGTCCGCCGGTAACCAGGCAGTTTTACCACCGCGGTTACCGCCTGACTCGTAATGAGGCCCATAGTCCCCAAAAGAGGACGGAACATGGGAGCCATCCTCCTAAAAAGGGAACATTTATAGATTTTCAGGTTGAAAAGTCACTGGAAAGGACTCAATTTTGTAACTACATCTAGGCCAATTTTACATTAAGCCCCATTGATGTCTTTTGAAAAGCTGCAGTAACCCACAGTTAAAACGGGAGTCCTTTACTAATGTGAAGGTTAGTACAGCGCTCTAAAGAAGCTGGGACAGCTGTCTACAGGTAGCAATGATAAGAATTCTAGTTTGCTACTACCTCTAGATAGTTACGCGAGTCCCAGCGTAGATAGGCAATCTATGAAACCAGGATTCCATTTAAAATAAACAAAGGTGTGCCCTGTCTTTCAAAAGCATTTTTTTAGAACAAATGCATTAATTGAGTTACATCTAGAGAGCTAATACATCTAGGAAAACTGACTAAAAAGCAAACTGAATGATGGCGTGAATGATAGTTTCCACTGTGTGAAGAAATGAGCGCAAGATATTTAGCAAATAACATTTGTTTTCGTGACAATAAGTTAACAAGCTTTTCAGTACTCCGAACAACATAAATAGGATTTAGCTCGGAGAACGAGTGGGTTGACATGGAGTCACATATAAATAGAGCGGAAACTCCCACAATGGCGGCCGCGACTCAGAACAAACAGCAAGGAAACACTGCATGCTGCTAAATCAGGTAGGAAGCTAGTTAAAACGATTACTTTTGAGTCCTAACTAAACAAGGCCAGACATCGCCACCTAGAAGCGGGTGTAGCGAAAGCCAGATGCAGATTGCATTTAGTATGAAAACCTGCCACCAAGGTTACCGTGACAACAAGGACATAAGAGCCGAAATGGGGGTGGGCAAGTTCGGGCCTCTAACGTTCGGGCTACTCCATATATGGGTAGACGGATGAACATGACTAATAACACAGTGCCAGGGTGATGTGATTTAATGAACAGCTGTCTAATAACAACGAGGAGTAAGGACTTAACTATAACAACTTATTTCACCCCCTCAGGTCGTTCGACCTTCCACGGAAGTGGATGACCAGTGAAATAACCACCAAGGATCAAAAAAAGAATGTCCACTTGAGGGCGACTCAACCAAGGGTTTACTTGAAAATGATGAAATAGGTTTTTACATCCCAAGACACACACTTCTACAATAGGGGTAAGTGATGTGCAGAGATGCACAGGTACACATTAGCTTATATAGAACTGATGTAGAAGAGATATATGACCGTGGATTATGTGTTTCCAGGAGATGGCACTAGGAATGCAGATAGGACCGCGATGACCTTGATATGCTCAAATATGGAACTTCATTGAACACCTAGACAGGTAAGATCAATATGATCGAATAGAGATACAGATGAAATTAGGAATAAGAATACGTTCTCATGGTTCCCTTTTATATGTGTTTCCCCTGCTGGGGATTGTGAAACAGGATAAGACGTCCCATGAAAATTGCAAGACACCCCCTCCAGACAAGAAAAGTCGACGTTTCAGACATACAATAATAATATTGTCTTTTGTAGAATGTAATGTGACCCAGTGTGCCACAAATAGAGTCGCCAAGAAAATGGTAAATGGCTTAATCCCGCTGAAACCGGTTGACATAAAGAGGCTCAGGGTGATGTCCTAATCCCCTTGACTCCCATAACAAATAGTGAGCCTGGTAAAATTGCATCATTTTATCAATAAGAGTAAACAGCATAATACAACTATACCTTTGCTCTTTATAGGTATGCTTTTTTAGAATGATAAGTCACACTGAATGGAAGCAACACAAATAAATTTAGAGTTTTCTTTGACTTCCAAACAGTGCGCTCTCATTTTTAGAGATTGAGGAACGTAGTGAGTTAGGACAGGAACAGATTTCTCTCCTATCCCCTGACCCTGATAGGCGACACACCTGCGCTCAACTAGGGACAGCAAACTAAAGGGATAGTGAGAATTTCTCTGTAGGGACATTTAGTTATTTGCAGCAACTATAGATGTAGGAATACTTTTTGAATAAAATGTTCTCTTGCTGGAGAAGGAGCCTTTAAAAACTCCAACACCGTGCAGAGCGCAGCGGTGTGCAGCAGTGTGGTTTGTCAGCAAACGAGGAATGAGTGGATGCAGAGGTCGGCAGAGTCTGCTTTCACTTTTTACTCACAGGAGCAGACTTTAAAAACTACAACACAGCACAGAACACAAAGGTGTGTAGCAGTGTGTTTTGTGTTTGGTGTGCAGGGGGGTGAGGGCAGCAGCAGTAGCAGACCTCTGTGCGATCCCTGTGTGAGCCAGGTAAGAGCATCAAGCTACACTAGTAGCGATTACTACATAAGATTGAAGCTTACCTCCCTTCCCCCACCTTCAATTCTGACTCTGGCCGGCACACCTAGCCTTGGCTTCACCAGGTTCTAGAGTCCTGCATTCAAGCCTTGATCCTTGGTGGGGGAATATATTGCAATTGAATATCTCCGGTCAGAGGTTGAGTTGACCGGGTCACCAGAAGTACAAGCGGTGTGAGCTGTTCGACGTGAGTGCTCCTTGCTGCCCCTTGAGCGAACTCTTTGAAATCTTTGAAATTTGGACTACGCACCTCAACTTTGATTGTCTGAATCATCTGAGACTTGTGTTGGGTGATTGCTGTGTTTTTTAATGTCTTTCAGCCACCCAATTGTGTTTTAACTACCAAGAAACTAGGAGTTGGAGTAGGGGGGCAGCGGACCCGCAGTCAGGTCTTCCTACAACACAGACAACATTTGGAGATGAAGGAGAGTGGCACAAGTCTGTTGCCGGCCATGTCAGCATGCAAACTTGACCGGGCAGTTGTGGGCCGCTGACAGGCACCACTAAAGATTGCAGTGTGGCATGCACTGTGCTGCACCCCACTTCCTTGTCTGATCCCTCACTTCTGTCCTCAGTATCTTAGAGGCCGCACCTCTAGAGTGCGGGGTTCACATGGTGCAGCCCCGCTAACCAGTCTCCCCTTACAACAGATCCACTGTTAATGAGAAAACCAGCAAGGGGTGCACCGGCCAGAAACAACGGTAATGCTACATGCCCCCCCTTCGACCGCAGACAAGTGCATGATGGCCCTGACCACCACCATGGACAAGCCCAGTCTTGGAAACGAAAATGGAGCTACCATGGAAGCATCTGGATTGGACCCAGCAGAATCCCCTAGGACCAAAGGGCATATTCAGATTGAACAGTTCCCTGAAACTGTGCCTGCTACAGAGGCACTTGTGGCCTCAAAGTCCACAACAGCCTATCCTGTGTGTCGGATGAAAGAGAGGGGAAGTGCCCGAGCAGCGGGGGGCAATGGAATGTGCAAAGCTGCCTTCTATGGAACTATCTGATGTGAAGTTACTGGAAAACGAGAGCTTCATTGTTGGGCTATCGCAAAATGTGTTCTTCAAACCACATCAAGGCACCTCAAGGCGGCCTCAAACTCACTCGGCCCCCTTGACGGCATTGGTCCCTCACTGTACCTTAAAAAAGAGATGCATTACGGACTTACATACACCACCAGTTTTAACCTCTGAGCTCTCACATGTTGTGGCTCTAAACCCTAAGGTGGGTGAAGTCACTTCATTGGGGGAACAATTGTCTAGCGACACCTTCAGCACACCAGTGAAGACGTCCCTCAAGAAGGTATCTGCAAGAAAAAGGAGTATACATGAAATTAGTCATTGCTCCCTCTCATATGTGAATTAACACAGAAGGTCTGACTCAAACGTTAAGGAATCCATCTCCGACTAACGCTACAGTTGTAGGAGAGCCAACTATCTAGAGGCGTTTGGGAAGTGGAAATGATTAACTGGACACTAGCTCCTACTCGGAATCACCACCTTCAGATTCAACACCCACTTTGAGAGATAATACAAGGTCCAGAGTGTGCTATAATACTAAGTACAAGAGAACGGACTGAAACAATTGTGAAAGCACATCTAACTTCCAGTCTCAATGTAGCCTGATGTCTGCTTTAACTATATCTCTCTCTCCCTTTTAAAGCTTTATGAATCTATCAATGATAACTATAAGGTCCCGGCTACTCTCCTGGCCATGACCCATTCAAAGCTGATTCACATTGAACCCTTTTTTAACATCCTGCAAAGTAGTGTAGATAGTAGATAGAGAATTTGAGGCGGAAAGAACCCTACAGCAACTCCTCCGTGATCATAAGAGGGAAATGTGAGCAAATAAAAAACGTCAACTTGAAGCAGCAAAGAAGTTTCTGAAATGGGGCAAATAATCATCAAAAAGTGTACTCCGGAGGTTGTTAAAATGACTAAATCAACCAGTACCGAAAGTGCATCAAACTAACAGGCTGGTGCAGGCAAAATGAATCACGGGGTGGCGGACAAGTTACCCCTCTGTGGCAATGAAACACCACAATTAACCTCATCTAACGCGAGTGGGGTCAGAAATTATGAATTGTCCAGACAAAGTCTCGGCATTGAAGGAGGTGGACAAGGGCGTGTCTGGTGAGATATCGATACCCGACAACGAGGATCAGACTGCATTGGAGCATGAATCATCAGGTGAAATCGAGGACCAGGTTGAGGATACCAATTATGACATGTTTCATTCATGAAGAAAGAGGAAACTACTAGCTAAAACAAAGCCTTGCTACAACTGAAGGAGCAACCAAATAAATCAAAAAACATACAAGCCAAGAACCTCTTAAATCGAATGGTGCCCAGGACTTCATCTGGAATTTAAAGATCCCTCTGCCGGAGCAGGTAACTGAAAAACAAAAGTCAAATAACCCAGTTGGAGGCACGCTGGTCGGAGATACTACTCCAGGCAACTTGGAAGAGGCGCTTAAGGGACAGTCCCCAATGGCTAGTTCTAGCCGGTATGTGGAGCATATGGACAAGGACCTACTGGACCTATTGGTCTATGACATGGACGATAGCGCTCAGGACCCCCCAACCACACAATTTTTAGACAAATCTGATGGAAGTTCAGATCATGTAGATTCCCCAGAAATCTGGATAGTTAGTGTGAACGCACTGACTGCTTCAAAGAATTCCTGACTCTGGAAGATAAACGTTGCCAACTGATATCTCAAGCAAAAAACAATGAGCCCTTTAAACCCTCTAAATTTCAACATTTGGGGGACGAAAAGGCTCAAGATCATAGTAACTCTGGGGGGAATGACAAGAACGACCGTTGGGAGTATTGACAGTCGGACCAGCAATACAAAAGAACTTACAAGAGAAACATTGCTGATTACCAAGACAGACGCAGAGTTGCCGAGCATACATCAAAAGCTTACATGATTTTCTTGGACATAATACTATCAGTGGTCACTGAGACTAATACAGACAAATATCCTGAGATTGTTCCAGCATATTATTCCTAAATTAAGAGACATTACATCAGATGATATTACAGTGGTGGAGTCACCAAGAATAAAACAATTAGACCAGGTTTACATGCACATAAGATCTAAAATCATTAACAACCTATTATTGGAATTGACAGAGACCTTATGGCCACTGGGTTTCAACATCAGAGACAAGAGGGACTCTAAATTGCATGGGCGAGGAACCCCAGTGAAGTCCGAGTCAAGGATTTCTACTAATGTGGTGGACAAAGGGTGCCTTTATAACAGATTCCAAGATCCCAAAGAAAATCGGGCCTGGGAAGTTGGTGGCTCCCCAAGTTTGGGCAAGGACCCATTTCAGAACAAATTGCCCCGAAGGATAACCTTTTAATCGGCAAGTTGAGGTTGGGAGGTCCATAGTGGCACAATTTAATCTAAAACCCAATCTATCGAAAGGGAAGAACCGGTTGTCTGTGGCAAAGACACTAAATATAAACAAAGCTCAGTTACACCCTAGCCCCACAACCAGAGACTCGATGGTCCTGGTTTCCTGGAAAACAAGAGGATGTAGCCTCTTGTTTAATTGTGATCTTGGAAACCTAGTAACATTTGACATCTTTTATTTCCACTAAACGCGGCTCTCGACTGCTCCTGTGGTTGAGGGCTTCAATCTTTACTTAAACCCAGCTAAGAGGGATGAGAAGGGAAGGCCTTTCATGGGCCTCTTGACGTTGATAAAAAATGGGCCAGGGATTGAACATAATTAAAACTAGAAACCCTTATCCCTATGTGCATACTATCTGGTTAGAAATAGAATCCCAAGTTGAATGGTCTGCCCGTTTGGTGATATTAATATATCCGTATTAGAATTCAATGGTTTGAAAGGAGGGGCTTGTTGCCACTTTAATGAGATTGCCTGATGATTTTAGGGTGAACCTGCATGATCTGATGATAATTAGTTGTCGAGACCTTAACATAAACTGTATAAGAGAAATGCTGCAAGAGGGAGACACACTCTTGGGGACAAACCTGGATGGGAAAAAAAAGTTAGATCTGAAACTTGGTTTAGGGAATTGGAGGAACGTGACTTCCACATGTTATGTGCTGGGGACATACCAGCGGCTCCTACTTGGGGAAGAGGCAATCAACGTTCCACTTTAGATTCCTTCTTGGCTCTGCTAGGCGTTTCAGCCTTGATTAAAAATTTATTAAATCTTTGGAGGTAATTAAGATGGAAAATGGGAACAATAATTTAGTTCAGCTGACCTTGGGGAAAACAGTAGGTAGGAAATGGTGTCATGGGAGCATGAGGTGGTTGTCGGAAAGGGAAGAAATCGACTACTTCTGATTCGAAAAAAAATGTTTTCCCTTAATAATCAATACACCATAGCTTTGCAAGATAGGAACATTGGCTGGGATTATGTTCCACTGTTGATTGATTACTGGGAATCTAAGAGGGGTGGATCAAAATCCCAGCTGAAACAAAATCATCAATATGACACCAAAGTGGTAAGGCAAAAAAGGGAATTCAATAGAGACATAAGAACATTGTTGTATATAGGGGCCTCGAAAGTGTACTTGTACTAAAAAAGCAGTGACAACAATACAAAAACTGGTTAATAACCCACAAGAGTACTATGGTGCAACGGGACACTGAAGTCATGCTAAGGACTCTGTCAGCTAATGACTCCAGGAGGCTATGGCGCTCTTTAAATGAGGCGGGTGGTTAACAGTTGGCGCTTCAGGTAACCACTCTCCCGGGTTGCTTTCCTCAGCACCCTTTTGGGCAAGTTAGGCAAGAGGGAGACTCAATCGAGGACTACAACAGAAGGGGCAAGGTGGAAGCTGGGCATTATGAAAGAGGAGGTCCTTGGGTCGATAAAGAGGGCAAGTAATTCCAGAGCCCCGAACCTGGGCTGCCTTTCAAACATAATGCTTACACAAGCTCTAGAGGAGTGGGTGTCTTTCCAAATGAACCTATTTAATGAGCTCATATTCAGGAAGGTGGTGCCAGATTCCTGGAAAAGAGCAGTGGTTGTCCCGATCTTTAAGAAGGGCTGTAGGGCAGATCCGAAAAACTACCATCATATTGCCCTTCTTGATGTCTTGGGGAAGATTTTTGCACCACTCATCCTGGTCAGATTGAAGCGCTGGGTGATTGATTCTGGACATTATGATGAGAGATAAAGCAGATTTGTAAGGGAGGTGGGATGCAGTCTGAACCTGTTTCTGTTGAGCATCCTTAAGTTTAGGGCAACAAAGGAGAAACAAAAAATGTGTGTTGCCTTCGTTGACTTCACCCATGCATTCCACAGTATTGATGGTGGCCTGTTATGGGCCAAACTGGCTGCATGGGATTGTCCCAGTGAACTTTTTTGCTCCAATTAGGGTCCTGTATTCTAATACATCTATGCAGATCAGACTGACCCAGAAGGGCCTTTTATCTAGAGAAATCCCTACATCTAGGCATTTGAAACAGGGTTGCACACTCGCCTCAGAGCTGCTTGATTTATTTATATCAGATCTATGAAGGGGAGTGGTGCATTTCCACCTAAGATCAACAGGGAGCCAGTAGGCTTGATTAAACAATGAAACTAGACACTGTACAGGTCTATGTCCAAAGGAACGGCCTGAATGTAAACGTGTCGAAATCGATGATACTGGTGCGAGAAAGCCTAAAAGGGAAAAACACAACCCCTTAATTGGGCGACTGGGAAAAAAAAGGTGAACCCACTAGGAAACTTTGGATAACTGGGAATCCAGATAAACTCTAGCCTAGACCATAACCCTGCTAAATGGAATTAAAAGCCAAGATGAAGAACTTAGCTACCCAAGGGCTTATAATACATAAGAAGTTTGGTAAATTCTCACACCTCCCGGTTTTGAAATTTTACAAGCAAAAGTCATTCCAATTATAGCATACAAAGCGGATGCCTCATTATGCCTATCATGGGAAATGTGGCCAATGTTGGAAGGCTTGCTTTGGAAAATAATATTCCACTTACCCAGAAGTGTGCCAATAGCAATCATAAGGCATGCACTAGGGCTTCTCTTAATATATGCTATATTGGCTTCGAAGTCCCTATTGCTGTACCAGAAACTAATCATACAGAAGCCGTCCCCCACAATTTAATGTAGTAAAACCCAAAAAAGGAAATAAATTGGATGGGGCTTTCGAATTGTGACTGATGCGTTGCTTTGCAATATTGCACTATGGTGGCGTTACTGGGGAGCTATTGGAGTCCAATCCAGATGCTGCTAAAAAGAAAATATTGGACTGGGTTTGGATTTCCGCAGAAACACTTAAAACACAATGTAAGCTATTTGCACATCTGGGTAAGGAAACAAAAGCTTTAAACATATTGCCTAAATACCTGGTAAAATTCCCTAGTCTGCAACATCGTACTATTTTTATGAGATGTAGGATTAACCTATTTCATACTCGAAAGATCCTTAATACTCATAACCAGGTCTTGGACAGCCAGGAAGAATGTAGGCTCTGCAAGGCCCATAAAGAAACGTTGAAGCACTTGACATTTTACTCTCCAACTCTGACAAACTTGAGAACACAATTCTTGGGGGAGTTCGTACAGGAAACACGCTCTGACAGCACGTCTGAATGGCGAGATTATCTTTGCTGGGGAGAAAAAACTAATTTTTGCGTTGACAAAATTCATAGATGAAATGTTTAAATTGGTTTAAGTAGAATAAGCAGATCATAGGGAGAGCTGTTCTTAGACAGTGGGATGATTTTGGTTTCAAGAAGGGAAGCGTTTGCATTGATTCTTTATGAAACTCTAAAATTGTAAGTATTGTCTATTTTGAATTGTGAACTTTTATCTTTTTTATATTTCCTATGGTATTTTAATGTGCAGATTATTGTCTCGGTTGTCCGTTTTCTTTTCCTTTCCTACTTTTAATTGTCTTTGATCATGTTTGTAACAAACTAAATGCTGCAAATAAAAAAATAAAAATCCAGGAATTCTTGCCATGCACGAGGCATTTAAGCCATCCAGTAACTATTATTTTAGATAGACAGCTGTGAGAAGTGTTCCTTCCATGCCATAGCTACAATGTATTCTTTTGGCGATGTAGTTCTTTTGGCTGCATGTCCTGCAGGACTGCCCTTTACTCTCATTTGCGGAGTTATTGGGCTGACCTCCACTGAGGATTCTGAACTCTGGAATCTGTGAGGCAAACTGCTTCCAAAACGTTCTTTAACTAATCTAGGCTTTTACAGGGACGTCATTTCACCAAAATGTTAGGGGTAGCGGAAGTGACATCACACGACCCTTGACCCCCTGATGACATCACAGGAAGTGATGTCATTTGACCACGCCCCGAAGTGATATCGCAGGAAGTGATAGAACATGACTTTTCACCCGTTGACAAAACAGGAAGTGGCATCACATAGCATTGAACACTACGGTAAATATGGATACTATAATGTGACGTACATTTTATACATGAATGGATCGCCATATATATATTGTTAAGATCAGTGTGTATAGGCCCATATTACCAAATTACTGTGAATGCAAGCAGACGTCCATGACCAAATGACAATGATGTGTTATTATATAGCACTTACGCTTAAGTGCTTTATATTGAAAAAATATACACCCACTATCACCCAACCTGTGTTGGTACTCATTTATCGACCTAAGAAGGAGGAAAGGCTGAGTTGAAGCGTTTAAGAACAGACTAAATCAGTGACTCACCCCCTGAGGTGTGCCTGAAATAAACCTTCAATGAGTCTAGCAATTGTTGTATAGAATTCCAGAAAGACACATTATTTGGCATTCCTATTCTTTCTTATGTTGGGTCAGTGCTGAAATTGTTAGACTTGTAGAACTCCTGTTCTTATATTTCTTCTTTTTTAAGGGGCCTGAACAAGAAAGCCAGCCACTCCAGAAGTAAAGAGCCACACGGTGCTGGGAGTCTACCATCTCAGGAAATTCCCCCATCATCTTAACTTGGTATTTGATCTTCCCACTTGGAAATCTGTTTAGATCATACTTTTGACTTAGCCTTGTTTAATACTAATTAGTACCCGGCGAGAGTCAAGCAGAATGCAACACGCATCTGATTGGCTCGCGCCGGGTCCTTAACTGGCCGGGAATCCTTCGACTCTCGGCCGGGATTCCAGATGCCTTGTCCTCGGCGGGGGACGTGGCAGCCCCTCAGCCAATGAGGAAGCTGGAAGCGAGGCCATCCCCGCTCCGAGCCTCCCCGCGGCTGAGAGGCTGCCTTTGCCCCCTGCCTGGGACTCGGGTAAGGCTTTTTTTTATCTATTCCCTTTCCTCCCTCCTTCCCCCACCCCCACTTACCTTCTTGCTCCTGCGTCCCAGGCAAGGGACGATGGCAGCCTCCAGCTGTGTGGAGACTCGGAGCGGGGCCATCCCCGCTCCGCGCCTCCACGCAGCTGGAGGCTTCCCTCGTCCCTCGCCGGGGATGCAGGTAAGTCTTTTTTTTAAACTTTTTTTTTCTGTCCCCCTCCCGATCCCACTTACCTTCTTTTTCATCCTTTTTCGGGAGCGGATGCGCTGGGAACACTCGTGTTCCCAGCGCATCCGCTCTCGATGGCCGCCATGGAAAGGGAAAACGGACTCTGTTTTCCCTTTCCCGGTGGCCATTTTCTTGGTCGTTTCTCTTTTTTTTTTTTTTTTTTGAAATGCTGCAGCGTTTCGGGACAGAAAAAAATGCTTTTAGTGCCCCGGTCATGCAGATATTACAGGCCAGGGTGCTAATAGCAATATGACCCTCATGGCGGGGGCATTACCTTAGTCAGTAATGCCCCCGTCGTTTGGGTCATATTGCTTAAATAGTTCCATTGACAGTGGTCTGTTACAGACTTCAATTTGGCTTTAAGAGCTTTTGGAGTCTGGGCCGGTAGAATGGAATGCATGCCGAAGCGTGGGCATTGTTTCACCAGAGATGTATGGCTTGCGGTGCTGCTAATATAAAAATTAAAGAAAGGTGCCCTTTAATTATATAAGATCCGTATAAGTGACCATTTATAAATTGTTATTCACCAGATGACTTTATAATATATGTTTGTATTTTTTCAGAAACACTCCAATACACCCAAGATGCTGAATGATAAGTGTAAATAAACGTTGTAGCCCTTAATAGAACATATAAAAGCACATAGCACGTGCCCGCGCTAGCGTTTTTCTTGGATCTTTGAAAGAAAATGGCAGTGGTCGTCGAATATCGAAGTAAGTAAAAGACACTTTATCTCTTTTAAAAACAACTTAAAAGAGTATTTGGAAAACAAACTTACAATTGCTGCACTGGTCTGCTTCTTTAAACAGGAAACAGAGTTCCATGAAAAAGTTTTCACGTGAGTGCAACGCGGCAAGTGTGCCCGCTGTAGCGAACAATGCAGGAAGCAAGCTGTTCGGGAAAAAAACACCTGCTTGCTCAGGAACACCTCGAAGGTAACAAATGAACAACTAACTGCCACATGATGGGTGTTACAAATAACATAAACAAATAGCATTCTGAATCGATGGGCAGTTCTGATAATAAGCAGTGTTTTCGTTTATTGTCATTTGGTAATAGGTGGATGTGAAGTGTATGAGATCCCAACTGGTGAATATACTATCAAGAAGATGAAGATTTAAAACAAATATTGAGGATGCAAGTTAAATGAATTAAGGTAATCGCATGTATACAACGAGGTTCAGTTTTCTAGTAATCCCTAAACTAATAAAATCCTGGATTAACATAAAAATTGATCAGTAACATTGATATAGTCAAATTGACATTAATTGTGTACAAATAGTTCTTCTTCTGAAATGCATTATAGTAGGAAAAGAGAGCCAAAATATTTGCATATGGTTCTCTCCCCGGAGTGTGCAATCATCCCCAGTGCTGGAACCACTGTACAGATATCGCTTTCAGAAAGGGTTCCTCAGATGCCACTCAAGAAATAAAAGGTTAGTGACACATCCATCACGCACTAGACAGGGGGATGTTAATGTTTTTTAGTTTTTAGTAACCAGTATTGTATTTTGTTTTTTTATAGTTCTTCACATGTATAAAGACAGATTTTAATCAATATATTCTGTCTTGCAAAGTTGTACAAACAAGAAAAGTCATGAAGATGGGTCAATCAAACTACGTTATTGAGACTAATCCGGATACGTTCTTTTGGTGAACCCAGAAACACGACTAAGTGTCAACACATAAAAATACAAATCAAAAGTTTGGGAAGAATTGTTTAAAGGGTTGATTATTACAACCTCCCCACACCTTCCTGTACTAGCCTAGTAGGAAAATGGCAGGAACAGGAGAAGGCAAGTAGAGGAGCACAAATAACAAATAGCAAACTGACAATTTAAGAAGTTAGGGAGGGGTAGATCTCCACAGGTTGGGAGACAGAGAAGCGAGAAACAAAGGAGTGTGTCCAACAAGAAAGTTAAGACGCACCGAGGGGAGGTCTGAAACCCTTGAATACATGCAGCCTCAAAACGAGCTTTCGTCAAACATTGCCTCAGCAACGCCAGAACACTGTGCAGAGTGCATGCACAGAGTCACAGCAGTAGTCTCCTTTGAATGCACATCCTAAGCAAGATGGCGGCACCCAGAGATCGAGGATGGTGGAAGCCAGTAAGGGCACTGACAAGACCGGACCCAGTGACCGATTTTCCGAGAGCAGGCGCCATGCTGCCAGACTCTTGGTCCTGTGAGGCACCACTGGTAGTGCAAGTGCCAAGATCTATCTAAGGCATACTATTGGGTGTGCAGGTATGGTGCACAACACTCCATCCTCCTTCCTGGAAGACCAGGCACAGGGATTCCAAGGGTAATTCATGTAGAATTAGTGCAGGAGCTGCTTGGCATGGACCTGAGAGGCAGGTTCTCCAGAGTGGAGTGTAACCTTTCCAATGGACAAAACATAACAACCGATACTAGTATTGCATATGTACTGCACTTTGTACTCAGGTTCTCCATCCATCAGAAGCTGTATGGGGCATGGACTGGGCTAATAGAAATGATTAGGGATGAATGGTTTCAGCAAGGAGAAATGTAACATCAGGTGGATGAGTCAGGAGAAAGGTAACAACATGCAGAATGCCACAGATGAAAGGTACTTGTCGATGCAGAATGGATGCAAGAATCGCTGAGCCAATTTCTGAGGAAAACTATGCAGAGAAAAATTGGACAGTCAGACCTTATCACCCACTTTAAGGGGAAGCTCAGGGGAACGCTTCTTGTTGGCGTACTTAGCCTGGTCCACCTTGAATTTCTTAAGCATAACCAACACTGGTTTGTGAATGTCCTGGATCTTGGATATTGACACATCAGCTTTGAGCACACAGGTGGATTTGATTGATAAAATAGGCATTATCTTTGGATGTATCCCAAACGGAAGGAACACACACTTTTATTAGTGGCAGAGTGTCTGCGGTTGTTGAAAGACACTTTGGTGGTATCAAGATGATCCGACCAATCGGACTGGAGGTTGTTTGCAAAGAAACATAGGTACTATTCTAGTGTCTGGTTCATTCTCTTGGTATGTCCATTAGTCTGTGGATGGTAGCCAGAGCTAGGTGCCCTGTGAATCTGATCTTCTTCTTTGGAAGTCCATGAAAAGTGTAAATGCCATGTCGAAATATCATAGCCATCTGGGCAGAATGGGAGCCCAAGGCAATGAAATATGCAAGTTTGCTGAAGCAATTCACAACAACCATGATACAGGTTAAACCTTGAGATGGGGGTAGACAATAAAGTCCATCACAATTGTGTGCCAAGGGTGAGGTGGTACCTCTAAAGATCATAGTAAATATATGCCGTCATCATTATGGGCCCCCCTGTTGCACTCGGAGAAAACTCCTTCCTTGAAATGTACGTAAAATACCTAAATTCATTCTAACCAAGCATTTGTATATTCATGACAATTTCTTATCAACTTGATTTATTACATCAACTACAAATATCCTTGTTTCTCAATGTCTTCTTTACGTATAACATTATTCTAAATGAATTATCCTCTTTTTTACAAAAAAAATCAATCATTAAGTTTCTGCAGTTCCTTGATTCTTGAATTTCTTTAGTGGATTTCAACAGATCAAAAAAACTTTGGAATTTATCTATGTTCTATTCAATTCCATTTATCAACGCATTTCCGATCAAATGTCCTTCATCAAGATAACTTTTGATAGGTTCCTACAATAACTAATAAAAATTATTTCATTGTGTAATTATAAATTAAATTGACATTATCCAATTAACTCATAAAATGACCTTAACATAGTCTCCATTGTTGTCTCTTGCCTTACGCTCATATTTCAATTAATTCTGTAGAAAACATTGTCTCAACATTACTCTTGCCTTGTCCTTTACGTATGTTATGTACATCTCATAGACCCTAATTCCGAGTATGGCGGTCCAGAAATAAGGGTGCCGGAAGCAACATACCAGCACCCTATTAAGAGCGCAATACTACAACAATGCTGGTAGGGTCCAGGGATCCCCTGGCAGGGCGGACCTGCTTTGCTTCCAGACCACTACCAGCATGGTTGTTGCGAAAGCACTGGCTCCAATAACAATGGTACTGGTGCTTCTGTGTCCCCATTTCCATAGAGTCCTCTTATCTCTACCATATGTTCGTAGTTAATTTTACTTAGATCATTTAAGTCTGCCCAGTGAAACCATTCTAGTTTAGTGTTGTTAGCATGTGGTAGAAACATAATCTTTGGTTTTATCTCTGTGAATTCTGTAATATGGGAATCTATTCCCTCCTCTGTCTCTAGATTGTCAAACAATAACCTTAACTTAATTTTCCTATATAGTCTAAAAAAGTAAATGTTCTCTTTTAATACATGTCTCGAGCATTGCGGGACAAAAGATAAACCTTTCTGTTAAGTGTGTATTGCTAATTCCCATCATTCCCTTCACGTCAGTAATACAACTGTCATGAGTATACTATGCCAAGTTTGTAGAAAGGTGTATCTACGAAATGTCCTTATTTTTTTAGAATCTAGTTCTCTCTAATAACCCTCTATTTTTTGATTGGTATCCTGTAATGTATGTTGTGTTATGTTATTGTGCTTTATACCACACACCGCTTCCATTTTAATGGTATTCAGGTGCTCTGGTGGATCTGAAAAGGAAAGAGGATTGGGAGGGCTTAGTTAGTTGGTTTGAGAGGGGAAAGCGCAAGAGAGCTTTGATGTGCTGTTGGGTAGCTTCAGTTCAGACAAAACGGTTACTATGTGCTAGTTTGTTTTTAGTTGGTAGACATTACATGGTTTGGTGCATAAATGTGTATGGGGTAATTTGTTTGTGATTGGTTTCCTGTTGGTTGCTGTGGGGTGTGTGTAATTTGTAGTGTTTTTCTTTTTTTTCTATGCGTCAGAAGTATGATTGTGATTTGCTCAATGTTTGAGGATGAGTAGGCAGCGTATTAGCATATTGGAGAGTTTTTAGTAGGGTTAGTGGGCTTCTCACCAAAGTCCTTTTGTGAGAGGTTATGTTGATCCATCGAGTTGATATTATTCGGTGGTTATTTGCAGTAGAATGCTTTATTTCTTTTGGTAGCCATGTTTTAGTTCCAGAGGTTTCAGTTGTTTTTGGTGTTTCTATTGTGATGTGCAGGCCATTTCCCTTTTCTGATGTTTCCTGCTCAGCTTGGTGAGCTAAAGAGCCATGTTTTTAACAATTATCAGAACTTTAGGTGATCTTCAGCTGTTCGTATTTCCTTTGGAAGCAAGTTCCAAAATCTTGCCACTATGCAGGAGAATGCTGCTGCCCCCAATTTCTGCTTTGAGTATTGTTTAGTTCTGAGGGAAATGTTGTTTTCCGGAGCTTAGTGTACGGTTTGGTTTGTAGATGGACATTTTCCCTGTTTGTATTCTTTTCCTTGGCCATGGATTGCTCTGTGTGTTTTGCAGATAATTTTGAAGAAAATGTGTTTCTTGACCGGTAGCCAATATAGGGGTATCAGTGCTGATGTGATGGGTTCTCTCTTAGAGAGTCTGAGGAGTAGCCTTGCTGCTGTGTTCTATTTTCATTGTAGCTTTTGATAAGGTAAACCAAGATAGATAATGTTGGTGTAGTGCATTATTGACATGATCAGAGAAATTATGGCAAGCGTTGTATGTGGGAAGATAAAAAAGGAATTATCTGTTTGATTGTTTGTAGGTGTAAGAAGCATATCTTTACTACTGCGTTGACTTGCGGTTCGAGTGTTAAGTCATTGTCCATTCATTTTCTTATATTTTTTACTACTTTGCATGTTTCTGGTCTGTTTGCTAATTCAGTAGGCCATGGAATGCAGCAATGGTTTGGCGGGTCATTGGGGGCGAACATGATTCATGTTTTGTATGGGTTGAGTTTAAGGCTGTTGGTACACATCCAATGGTTTATTTCTGGGAGGCAGTTTGTAAGCTTTGGTTTTTGTTCTGCACTAGCGTTGATTTTGTGGTTCTATGCAATCATTTTGCTTTGTTTAGGTCGCCCAACAAAAAGACCATTTTTTTGGGCTCTTTTTTGGTGGCCTGCAAAAAGGGAAAACCCACATTGCCTTGTCCCCCACCCACACCTGTCCCCTCCCGTGACAGAATTTGCTCCAAATCAAGGGTATTTCACCCCATGAACCACCCTCCCTCAGCACCCCCCACTATCCCTGCACTCACGAAAATAAACACATATACACGCAACACCACTGCAACACACACACTTACCCATTCTCTATCGCAGCCACTTTCGGGTCATGGCATGCCTGTCAACCCCTGTGCGCACTCGAGTGCATCGCAGGGTCTGGGAGTTCAATTTAGAAAGACCACTCTGGGCGGTCACAGAGCAGTCTTTCTAAAAAAAAAAATGTATTTATTTTTATTAAAGGTTTATTGACCTAATACCAATTTTGTGAGTCATCTGCATAATTGTTTCAGGTGCGGCCCTGTTTTTTGATGAGGTTGTTGAGAGGGGTCATGTATATGTTGAATAGTAGTGGTGAGAGGTATGAGCCTTGTGGGACTCCGCAAGTTGTTGAGCGAGGGGTTGATTTGAAGGGGGTTAGCCAAGTTGTTTCTGTTCTTTCTGTCAACTAGGACTTTAGCTTAATTCACACTTCATTGCAGATTCCTATTTCTTCAAGTTTTTTGATCATTGTTTCATGACAGACTTTGTTGAAAGCTGCTGATAGATCAAGTAGGATTATTGTTGCTTTGACGTTGGAGTCTGCATTGGTTTTTACATCATCCCATATCAATAGTAATGCTATTTCTGTTCCTCCCAAGGGTCAGAAGCCGATTTGTGCCTCATCTAGTATCCAATTTATTTCTACATTTCCAGGACTTGTTCATAAACATAGCTTTCTAGGAGTTTCACCAGGTTTGGGATGTTTGAGATGGGTCAGAAGTTGGTTAGGTCTTCAATGTTTCCCGATCAGTCTTTTAGGAGTGGCTCGATGTATGCAAATTTGTAGGCTTGTGGCATAATTCTTGTTGCAAATGAGTGATTGAAAAGGTTGATAAAATATTCTACATGTGATTTCTGGTTGAAGAGTCTTGTATATGTGTAGTGAGTAGGGGGCTTATAAAGAGGGCTCTGTTGCTTTTGCTAACTAGGCCGTTGAATGTTTCTGTCGAAATTAGTGGTTAGTTGTTTAGTCTTGTAGTTGGCTCTGGCATTGGCTGGTTAGGGGAGCTGTTGATGTTTTTAGGCATGCTCTTAATGACTTGCTGGATGTTTGTGATTTTGGTTTTTGCAGTGGTCTGCAAGGTCATCTCATGGTTTTTGTGATGACATGGGTGTGTTGAGGCATGCTGTTGTGTTTCTTAGCTCATTGATGCTGTTGAATATCTCTTTCTGGGTGTTGCTTGAGTTTGTGGTCTGTTAGTTGTAGTCTGTCTTTTTTGCGTTGAGTATTTCAGCTTTGTATCATTGTATCTGTCTTTGTTATGTGATTTGTTTCTGGTGATTGTAGTTTTTTCTCAATTCTTGTTCCAGTTTCCTGTTATTTTTCTTAAGTTCTCTGAGGTTTCATTTATTTTATTTATTATGACATTTACATCAGCGCACCAAACCCATGGGTATCTAGGCACTAGTTACAAAGAGCAGGAGTGATAGAAATGAGGATAGAAGATCAGTTGAAGAAATGAGGCTTGTTTTGTTTCCTGAACAGGTGGTAGGAGGGTTCAGCCCACAGGGGTAGAGGAATATTGTTCCAGAGAGACTCGGCAAGAACCGGGTAGCTGGTACCACAAACTCCTTTCTGGTTGAATCTCAGGATGGTGATGCAGTGGTTGTGAGCTGATCGAAGAGCCCTGGCCAGTGAGGGCCTCTTGAACCTCTGAGTCAAATATGATGGTGCGTTGTTTGACAGGCATCGGTCGGTGAAAGAGTTTTGAACTTGATTCATTCTCTGACAGGGAGCCAGTGAGTGGATCTTCTGGCATCATAGATGTGTTAATGTTTTCCTAAATTCAGAACCATGCAGAGGGCATCGTTTTGGGTTACTTGAAGTTTGTTTAAGTACTTTTCAGTGGTGCCACAAAGTAGTGCATTGCAGTAATCCAGTTTTGATCCGATGAGGGACAGGACTATCGCTAGGTGGTTTTCATTGGAGAGAAAGGGTTTGCTTGCATCGATGACCTTCATGCGTAGGCTAAGGTAGAGACAATGTGATTGACTTGCCATGACATATTGAGTGTGGCGTCCAGGTATAGACCCAGGGATTTTACAGAGGAGGTGACAGGGATTTTGAGGCCATTGATGTGGACTTGATTGAAGGCATTGTCAAGTTTGGCATGGCGGGCTGGGGATCCGATCAGAAGTAGCTCTGTTTTCTCAACATTCAAGCAGAGGCACTGTTTGATTTTGATTTCGAAAATGTATTACGCACACCAAACAGACATATCTGCATTCGGGCGCAGATGATCACTATGTATCAAACATAGAGTTTGTACAATTCCAAGTGAGCTGTAACTTGACTAAATTATTTGAGTAAGAAGGTTTTTAGCCTTTTCCTGAATGTTTCCATAGTCTGGCACGTCCGGATGTCCAGAGGTAGCTGGTTCCACATTTTAGGGTGAAACACAGCAAACCTCCTGTCTCCTCTGGATACCTGTTTAGCCCAAGGTATGCACATCAGCAGTTTGCCTCCTGATCGGAACTCTCTTGTTGGATGATAAGAGCACACCTTGGCTGCGAGGTACTCAGGTGCAAGTCCATTGATGCATTACTTTGAGGCCATCCAGGCTCGGATAGTTTTGAAGATAGAGTTCACTTTGAGGTAGTCATGGGAGTGATCACCAGAGAGGGGGGTGGGGATTTGGATGTTGTCGGCATAGTTACTGTAAGAGATGCTGAGAAAGTCAAGGTAATCGCACAGTGGCTTCTTGTAGATGTTGTAGAGGGTGGGTAAGACGTTGCAGCCTTGGGGGGCACCACAGGAGAACGGAGTGGCGGGGCAGCATCGCTTGTGAAGACTCTGGAGATTCTGTTATGAAGGAGGAGTTCAATTTGGTGGCATCAGGGGAGAAATGAGCAGATGATGTGAGGTGGTAGCAGAGAATTTTGTGGTTAATGAGGTCAAAGGCAGCAGAGAGGTGGAGGAGTAGGACGAGGGAGAGCTTTCCAGAGTCGAGTGCATCATTGAGTTGGTTCTTAAGATCCAAGAGGGCCATTTCGGTTCCATGTCTTGGGCGGAAGCCAGATTGCCTAACGCTCAGAATGTTAGGTTTTTCTAGGAAAACTTGAATTTGGTGGTAATTGACTCTGTCAATGATTTTCAAGAGGAATGGGATGGTAGTGATAGGCCGATAGTTGATGGAAGTCATTTTGTCTAAGGAGGGTTTTTTGAGCAATGGGGTGATCACAGATTCTTTAAGGGTGGAAGGGACAGAGCAGGATGCAAAGGAGAAAGTAACGATGGTAGTGATGAGGGTTGCAGGGGTTCTGCACATTCCCTTACAATGAGTACTTGGCATAAGGCACCTTTACACCTGGAGGATGTAAGCCCTTTGATGGTAGTACAAAACAAAAGCAGTGATGGCTGGAAGGTTTCAACTTAATCTTAACCTCTGCCATTGCTCTGGGCAACCCTCCAGAGCATTGTTATCCTCCTGCAAAGCCATTACAAAAATGGAAAGACCATATGCAAGTCAGGCTTGGTCCCATCATTTTGCACGAGACCACAAACATCCCCAAACATGTTTTGGCCTCGTTGGGCCTCTAAGCCTAACGGGCGCAGGACCCACGTCTGGGCATCCCGTCCCACTTGGGGTGACTACAGCAAAACAGAAAAGGGGATGGCTGGAAGGTTTTGAATTAATCTTAACCTCTGGCATTGCCCTGGGCAACACACCAGACCATCATTCTTCGCCTGCCAAGCCTTAAAAAAGGGGAAAGATAATAAGGGCTGGGAGGATATCTCAGGCGAAATGTGTTTGTCTTGGAAGTAGGAAATTGCATAGCAACACCGGTTTGAATCCCGGGCCCGCACTTGGAGACTGGTCTCTGGTATTAAGCAGGTTATAAAAGAACATTTATATAATTATATAATATACATGTAAATCAGGCTTGGTGCCACCCCAAAATGTATTTTATTTTTGATGGCAGAGCCCAGATTCAATTCAAAGATGAGTCGGAACTTGAAGAGGGGGATGTCGGCTGGGTGCTGGGCTGAGGAATGGGCAGCAGGGATCCTGGTGCATGGGAGCGTTTGGAAGTGATTTTGGCTTGTAGTTGAATAATATCCACAGTGATGGCACCTTGGACATTACTGCACCAGCAGCTGTCTTTAAAAATGGAGGATGGGGGTAAAATGGAAGTTTCAATCTCTTGTAGGATACTGAAGAGCTCACAGGTACTGGAGGATGTGTTAGAAATTCTTTAATTGCAAATAGCAGCTTTGAAAGTGTGAATGGCATGCTTGTAGGCCAGGGCGATCTTTTAATAGGAGACTTTGTTTACTGCAGTGGGATCTTTCTGCCAGGCTGACTTGGCTGCCCTCTTTTTTGCATATAGTGCACAAAGGTATGAGGAGAACCATGTATTTGGCGTTTGATTTTTTTTGTTTTGTAAACTTTGAGAGGGCTTTGGAGTCGACTGCCTTGCTTGGGAGCGGGTTGCAGTAGTCCACATACTCAGCAGGGTTTTCAAAGGTGGGCACTGGATGGTTAAGTATGGAGAGGAGGTGGGCACTGGTGAGGACATCAAAGCTCCGGGACAAGCTAGGTGGTTGATTGGAGCAGGTTTTGGTACAGGTGTTGGGGCAATGAGGGGGTGAATGATTGTTCTGGTGCAATGTCATCAAGTGTTTTTACAATCCATTTCTGAATTGTATTTGTTCTCTCTTAGATGTTGGATGTGTCTAACACAGTGATTGATTGTTTTGTGGCTTCCAGTCTGGTGTTTAAGTATGCAATGTTTATGGATTTGCATTTTCTTTTCTGAATTGGAGTATTTTTTGGGAGGTTTGATAGTATTCGCGCTGGCAGGTGGATAATGAAGTGTATCGTGAGGTGGTCTCTCCAGAGGATTTATATTGGAGGAGCAGTTGTGACCAGGCTTTTGTTGCAGGAGATTGCATCTAGGATGTGGCCTACTGTGTGCCTGTTCCCTTCACCAATTCTTGTAGATGCATCGTTGCTAGCTGATTTGTTAGAGTTTTGAGTGAATCAATGTTTTCTTCTTCGAACCAGAAGTTGAAATCTCCCAGTATGATCACCTGATCATGTTTAATGGCAATGTTAGTGATGGTGTCCACAAGTGTGTCCATGAAAATAGGATTGTATGTCGGTTGCCTGTTGATACGTAGAAATGATAGGTTGGTTTGGTGATCTAAGGCCAAGTGCAGGAGGACAGATTTGAAGTTTAGCATGCTTAGTGGTGGTTCTGTTGTCATCTTTAGGTGGTCCTAGTATGTAACATTGAGACCACCTCCTCTTTTTCCATCTTGGTTGGCATTTTCAACTTGAAGTTGTTGGATAGGGATAAGTATGCTGTTACCTTGAAGTTTTGAGTTAGCCAGGTTTCCAGTGGGTGCGTAGGTGTGATATTTATTGGTGTTGGTTGGTTCCTGGGTGTGGTGTTTTGAGATGGTTGTCCTTGTTCCAATTGGTTAGTTCTGTTTTGGTTATTTCTTGTGCGTCAATATTTCCTGGTGCAGTGCATTTTGTGGTGTGGGCGTGTTGCTAGGGACTTGGGTCTCTTGTGTGTTTCTGTTATTTTCAAATCAGGTTGGATGTTCAGGTTTTATCCTGGTGGATTGGCTGTCTATTCTCTCAATTTTATCTCTTCACTTGGGCTATTTGTGCTATTCCAGCATGGAGCAGAGGTGTTGCGGGGGTAGTATATAGGATGATATTATAGGGCTATCCCAGTGGTCTAACTGCCCAAGGAGCTGAACTGTTTCAGGCATCAAACTGTCCTGTGGGTAAACCTATCCCAGGGTAACCTGGTCCCGGGGAATAGCCTCTTCTTTAGGGGTAGCCTTATCCCTGGTCTAAACCTAACAGCGCAAACTCCAAAACATTCCTGAAATATCAGCAGACATTTGTCTTGCTGGTAAAACACAGCAAGAAAGCAGGATCACCCATGGATCCCTGCCTCCCTGACATCTACAAATCAATCCTCGCACAAGGAACGCCATAAGAATACTACAGAAACCTCCTAAATCTCTCACTAGCAACAGGAACTGTACCAAGAACCTTCTAATCAGCATATATCAAACCATGTTTAAAAAACACAATGACATAGAAGATCTCTTCAACTACAGAGTGATTTCAAACATTCCCTACCCAGCAAACTTCCTTGACACTTACGTATACAAATTAACCCAAGAACATGTAGAAAAACACCACCTGCTTGACCAAGCACAAGTTGGTTTCAGACCCGCAAGAGGAACAGAAACAGCACTACTATCCATCTGGGATGACTGGAAAACAAATACAGACTCCAACACAACCTCAGCCCTGATTCTGCTCGACCTCTCTGCAGCCTTTGACACAGTTAGCCATAACACCCTAACCAAAAGACTAGAAGACATAGGTATAACGGACATGGCACTACTCTGGATTAAATAATTCATAGCAGACAGAACAGAAACGGTATGGATAAAACCCTTCAAATCCACCCCACAAGTTACCGACTATGGAGTACCACCAGGGTCCTCACTATCACCACTGTACTTCAACATCTACCAGACTCCAGTAATCAGAATCTTCAAAAAATACAAAATGACATGCTACAACTACGCAGATGACACTCAAATCCTCTACAAAATCGAAAACAATCGAAGACAAGCCGAACAATCAACCCTAATGGAGTGTCTAAAAGAAGTCTTTAACTGGATGAACGCCAACAACTTGAAAATCAACAGAGGAAAGACAGAAATCATGATTATATCCAAAAACCAAGAGAACAACACCTACATTCCTTGGCCAATCGAAATGGGAACCGCACCCACACCATCTAAGGTAATAAAAAATCTGGGAGTCCTGATGGACAACACCCTAATGTTAGAACCACAAATAAATGCAATAAACAAGAAATGCTTCTTCTTCCTTCACACGACAAGAAGAATCTTACCTTTCCTCTCCTTCACCCACAAAACACTCACAATCGTCGCCCTCATCATGTCAAAAATCGACTATGCAAACATCCTCCATCTCGGGATGCCAGAATACCCCCTGAAGAAACAAACAGATCTGAAATACAGCAGCCAGGCTCCTCCACAAACTATCCAGAAGAGACCACATCACTCCAGCACTAAAAACACTGCATTGGCTCCCAGTCAAACATAGCATCACCTTCAAACAATGTGAATAACACACAGGGCAATCAGCGGACAGGGAGCTGAATTCCTACAAAAGAAAATAACAATCTACAAGCTGACGAGACTCCTCAGATCAAGCAACTAAATCTGCCTGGAACAAAATCCATACCTTAAGAAGAAATTTGGGGGCTCCTCCTTCTCCCACCTAGCCGCAAAAACTTGGAACAACATCCCAAAAGAAATAAGAAACACCAAAGACCACCTACAATTTAGAAAACAACTAAAAACCTGGCTCTTCGACATCACAGATTCAAATTGAAAAAGCTAAACAATCAAATGGGAAGCACAAAGAACAGGATGACAGAATTTAAGATGACACTGATAACATCTAGAACCGACTTAAGGAAACTATTACTACAACAAGAGAGACAATGCTAGGTCGAATAGGACACAAGTGACACCCATGAGGACAGAAATAGCATCCCTAGCCAAATCCAGCCAACAACCTCACCTGCTCCATAATTGCCAGCAGGTATCATACTTGAATAGAGTTTGTGTGAATGTTAGCACTTGCCACACTTGAACTAAGTTGTGGACATTGGCATGGTCCTAGACTGGAGGGAGTTGTGAATGATGGCCGGTGCTGCCCCTGGACGTAATTGTAAGCGTTGGCATGTGCCACACTTCAAAGGGCTGGGAGTGGTAGCCTGCATGAGCAACTGAATAAGATGATGAATGCCAACCTCTGTCACATATGGATGGAGTAGCCTTGGCTAACCGATGCTGCGCACCGACTGGATTGGGAATGCTCTCTGGGCAAGATTTGAAGGGAAGCCCAAACGTCTGCCTGCCCTGCATACAGACAGGTTTGACGTAGGTGGCTGGGGTGGAACTTGGGCAAGATTATGAATGTGATTATGAATGTGATTATGAATGTGAGTCAATGCCATGTGTGAAAGGGAGATTCTGGACGGAGACGCAGAGATGCTCGCGCATCCCACCTGGAGAGAATATGGAAGTTTAGCACCATGCTTCCAGAAAGCAATGCCAATTAACCAATCCACTAACAATTTCACCCCTCAGCATACACCTCTCAAACTGTAACCACACACAACCACAAGCCTACAACACATGTCTGCACAAACTTCACTACACTGCAACAGCAAAACAAACCACACATAGACTCGCACAACAGCACACGTTGACTACTGACTGGAAAATACCCCAACCCCAGCCAACTGAGTTTTCCTGGGCTGAGGCTGCCAAAAGCACTACTCTCTTGCACTTTTACAGCCTATTACCAGTAACTCACGCCCCCTCCCCATTTTCAGAGCTGCCAGAGCGCCAGGGGACCACTCTAGTGGTGATAGTGTGCGGTACAAATATCCTTTAACATTAACATTAATCCCAGGGGATCCCAGGAGCAGGGTCTATCCCAGAAGTAGGAACTATTCTGGGGCGGGACCAATCCCATGGGCAGGACCTGTCCCAGGGATGGAACTTATGCCAGGGGCTAGACCTATCACATTGTCAGGAGCAATCATAGGGGTGGGAGCTTTCCCAGGGGTGGGAGCAATTTCCAGGGGCAAGAGCTATCTTGGGACCCAGTGCTATCCCAGTGGCTGGAGCTAGCCCAATGCTGGATCTATCCCTGAGTGTGGAGTTATACCAGGGGATGAGCTATCCCAGGCGCCGAGCTATCCCAAGGGCAGAACTATCCCAGGGGTTGAGTTATTTCAGGGTAGAGCTATCTTTGGGGAAGAACTGTTTCCATTGCAGGGTGGTTCCTGGGGCAGGGCTACTCTAGGGGTTGGACCATTCCAGTGGCAGGGCTGTCCCAGGGGCAAAACGATCCTGGTGGTGGAACTAGCCATGGGGAAACTACCTTAGGTGAGCGTATGGCAGGTGCAGTATTATCCATTGTTCACAGTTTTCTCTGAGTGGCTTTCCTGTGATGTAGGCTTCTTAGAGCTAGGAGCTTGTGATGGGGAGGTCACCCAATAGCAGGATCTCTGAATGGTAAGTCCTTACTGTGTTACGGTTTCTGGTCGTGAGTCCCCGTAGCAATGGTGCCTTGAATTGGTGAAAGATAATGTGACTTTAGCTTGAAATGGTTTCGGCTCACTTTTTTCAGTCTCAGAGTCTTGTGCTACTTAGAAATCCCAGCTTGTTAGGGTTTTGTAGTGGTATTGGGTTCACAATCTGGAAAGCATCTCTGTGGTGATTGTATCTTAGTCTCAGAGTCTCATCATGCTTGGGAACCTCAGCTTCACAGTGGTATCCTCCAACTGTTTTTGAGGAAAATATTCTCTTTCATCTAACATATTTCACTATCAATTTTCTGTAATGAACTTGCTAACTCTTAAATGGTTAAAATGATTAAATCCAACAAACATTTATTAGGTATTTGTCTTCATTTCTCTCCAAAAAGTTGGTTCTCTTTACACAAGGTTGGTTGTAGGGGCATCCTCAACCTTTTGAGAATCCACTGTGCCCTATGAAACTGCACTAACCATGCAGAGTGTATCTCTTCATTAATCTCTGTCCTTATCGATTGTTCTAACTGTTGAATGAAAGTTCCTATGTTTCTCTATATTCATCAAATCTCTTTCTGTCATTTTATTCAACCCTAGGCTCTTTGAGGCCTCCTCTTCAGTGAAGTCTAATGTTTCTGCTCTATTAGAAGTCAATGGGCCTCATTATAAGTCATCCGGTCCGGTATTAAAGTGCCGGTATTAATATATACTGGCTTTTTACCGTACTGGCCAACTACTGGTTTGCCAATGGGGCACCTGAGTTAACTCCAGCTAAAAGCTGGGAGTAAGGCAGGCGCCTTAACAGCAGAAAACACCATTATTTCTGGCACCTATCAGACTCCATGAATGGGGACTTATGCCATTAAACCAGTACTTGTGATCTGGCGGTAATGCTGCCGGACTGAGAGCCAGAAACGGTAATAGCATTTGCAGGTACCCTGGCAGATTTTCCATCAGGAAACCGGCATACATATAATGAGGCACAATGCATCTATTTTTTTAAAAGGAAAACATTGTTCTATGCTGTCCTGCCCCCTAATATTAGCCGATCATCAGAACTATGTGGATTCTTCTTCTAGGGCATCCTCAAACTGATTCCATATACTTAATCTTTTCCCGCTATTAATAGTACTTCTGGTGCATCAGAGTTGATCTTTATACTAAAATTGCAGTAAATGTATCCCATAATCTCTCTATCACACTCTGCTCAGAGAAAACTCCTTCCTTGACATTTTCATAAAATACCTACAATGATTCTAAATATCTCAAAAACCAATCATTTGTATGTTCATTGAAATTTGTTATCAACATAACTTATTACATCAACTACAAATATTGGATCCTTGTGAATACTGCAAATCAAAAATTTTGAGTCCAAGAATGCCACATTTTTTTCCCAAAAATTTCAAAACATTTCCCTGGAATTGTATGCGGGGGAAACTGCCACAAACCCTCCCTCAATATTTCCTTATATTTGTAATTGTGGGGTAATGTGCCCCTCAAAATTCTGCAATTTTGGATTCGACATTTTGGTCCGCTCAGTAATTGGCAGATACCCAAATATTTCTCAATTTCTTCTTTACATATAAAGTATTTCTAAATTAATAATCATCCTCTTTTTTTACAAAAATTAAATCAGTCATTAAGTTACGTGATTCTTCAATTTCTTTAGTTCATGTATTTCTGTTCGATTCCATTTATCAACACATTTTGGATGAAATGTCATTTATCAGGATAACCTCTAATCTGTTTTACTACAATAATTAATCAGAAGGATTTAATTTTGTAACTATAAATGAAACGTATATTCCATCGACTGACAGTATCAAATTAACTTACCCTAAATGTCCCCTCTTTTTGGGAACAAAAAATGGAGGAGTCGAATGCCAAGGAATGTCAGTTCTGTATGTACCCTTTGTGTAGGCAATCTCTGAGGTAGGTACACAGTTCTTCTTTTTATGGTCCAGTCAAGGAATATATTTGACCATGCAGAACCTGTTTGTGAGGTTGTAATCTAATCTCACAGTGGAAAGGCCCGTACCAAGGTATGGTTATATCCTTAGAGGGAGCAAAGACTTTATGAAACAGGGAATATTCTTCTGGTTTCTGGTGGCAACATGAAAGCAATTGCTTCAATAGGGGCAGCCAGTGTCTTGCGGCAAAGAGGTATCCCAATGTCCTTACCATAAACATCATTGACCTATTCCTTGATGCTCTGGAATCAATGAAGTCCGTGGTCTTGCTAGCCCTCTTTCCTGATTCCCTTTGAATGGCAACTTGAAGGACAAACAAGGAACTTGGAGGCATCAGATGTTATTCATGAATGGGAAGGATGGGTATTTCCACTGGGCTTACTGTTTCCTTTCTGACTGACTACACACACTTTAGTTTCCCCCAGGCTCGGAGAGAAGCACGGAAATGGTACTTAAGAAATGACCACCATCCCCACAACACAGACATAACTGATTAGCTCTCTCCCTCCTCTTCTCGGCCTTTGATAATAGTCTTCACAATGCCCCAGTTGCATGAGTTCTGCTGCCTGGTCTGTTTCAGGTGGTATCCTGGGAGGTAACATCATGGTTTAGTTTATGTTTCGGGACGGCTCTCCGCACGTCGGTAGATCAAACAGTAGTCACTCTCAATTGCCGTATTGATCATGGCTAGAAGAGTGACAGTTTCAGGGGCATGCACAAACATCATCATTACCACAGGGGATAAAGATGACTAAAATTGATCATACAAGCTAATTTCAGCACAATTGGTGGCATTTGGGACCAGTGTGTATGCACAATATCCATGAATTGCAGAGGCAAAAGTACTTGAAACACTCTGTTCTAGCCAAATGTTGACATTGTACTACAGCTGAGGGCGTTGTCATACCCTACATTTCTTTTGTTTGGTGCAATGTATGCACCTGATCATTGAAACAGACACTATTCATCTACCCATTAAACCTCTTATGGCAATTCAGTGCATTTTAATCACTCTCAACTCTGTTGCATACTTTGATATTCTCATTGGCTGTGTCCTCTAACTTAGGCAGGGTGTAATCAGTTACCGAATTTGCCCTTTTGTCATTGCAAATTGAATGTTGTGAATGCTCTGATATAAAGGGATTTTGGGCTGAGAATACATCTAATTTATTACAGAAATCCGATAGTGCACACCACTTCCCATTTATATTCTGATGATTGTGAATCAGTAACAGTATGTCAAACTCTTTTAGATTTTCATGCTGGATAACTTAAATCCCTCCCTCTGGCCCACACTTTATATTTATGTCATCACATATGATATATGATCAAAATCTCTTCATAGTGGTTTTATGGCCTCACATACAAATAATATCAAATGTTTTTTAAAACGTTATTATTTCGGCAATTGCCATAAATAGTTATAGCTATAAGTTGGTCACCATTTAGAAGAGCAATGTCACCTGCCATTGCACTTTGTTTAGATGGCACATATCGGCTTTTAAACAGGCGTGGGTCCTACATAAGATCTGGAGCCTCCCACCACCCAAATTCTACCCTGAATTCGAAGCAGAAACATTTTGTTGAGTTTTATTTAATTTGGGGACAGCTTCACACATATAGTTTATGTCCTGTAGATTTGTTTGACTGTTTCATGCTGCCTTCACATTTGACTCCAGTGCCTCGGACAGTAGGATTGATAATGTAACATTTGTGTGATGAAATGCAGAATATCCTCAGTTAGAAACAGCTTGGCCATTGTTAACAATTGAATAATGGTCAGCATCTGTGCATTCTCTTTTGTGCGTTCATGTTGGTCATTTGGAAGGTCTTCCGGCAAGTACTCACCCCATGGAATCTATTCATTTTGTATTTATATTACAATCTGTACCCTCCAGATCATCAGATGTAACACTCATTGGAAGTTTGCCAGATGTAATGGTGCTGGAGTCTATGGACGTTTTCTTAGCCCTCTCCTTCTCTTAATAACACCTTGAGCCCCATTTGTTTGCATTATGATCATAATGAATACTCAGCAGATCAGCCTTTCTTATGAACAGATTCAGGCTTGATGTTTCATTACCAATCAGGAAAACCGTTTGTGTTTGATTTTCTTCCTTAAAAGGATTATTTTGACTGTTTTTAAATATAACCTAATGATTGCACCCAAATTAGTTATTTCACTACTTGTATATTTCATTGATCAGATTTTCATGATGTTCAGGTTTTCTAGTCCCCGAAATGTTGAAGAGGATCTTATCCAGCACCAAGTCCGTAATTGTACTCAGACTCCTCAGATTAACTATTTTAGCAATTTTACATAGCTTCACTTCACTTAGTGTTGCTCGGGGATACAGGTTTCTGTTATGTTATATCTTTTGAATCTGTTATTAAAGTGCAATTTGATTTTTTAATTCCATATGGCTTTGTAGCCTTATTTTGCTTTTGTTCATCTGGGAGATGTCTGGTCCTCATTGATAGATCTTCTACTTAAATTGCTTCAATGTTTCCCACTATCATTTTGGATGTTTCCATTATAACTCTTAATACTCCTTGCTATCTACTTGCTCATGATATTTTCACATTGATCCAATACGCCACAGGGACCAGAGGTTCCTACATTATGGAAATTGAATTGTGTTGCAAACGTTTGTTGATCTACTTCAGGTCGATATTAACATGATGATTGAGATTCCTTGTGTGAAGACAAGCTGGCTGATAGTTTCTCAGCGGCCACTGTATAATTACAGGTGTCCATCCTCACTCTTACTTTCACAGCTTTTAGGTCTATTCCAATGAAGGCTCATAATGTGAACTATGCAGATTACCACTATCAGAATCACGTTTCATTTTCAATTCTATGGGAAAGTAAGGTTTGAAACAGGTGTTTTCATCTTCATAATAAGGTGATTGATTTTAAAGTTCTTAATGACCAAAATGCAGGCAATAACTGAAATGTCTGCAAGAGTTGTCATATTTGCACTTGGATCCTCTATTTGCGAACATCTTTGATTATTTGTTTAGTTTTTCCACTGAACTGCTTTTTCCTTCATTAGACTATTTCGTGAAGAATCTTTGGTCACCCCTTTTTATTTTCCAGGCTGTTTCTCCCGTAAAATTCTTCGGACATGGCAGATTGATTGATTGATGATGTTGATTTCATTAAAATCACAACAGCTCTATCGTGTTGATCAGACTTAGAGTCAGTTTGCTGGAATTAAACATTCTCACAATCTTCTTATTCTTGCCTCAACTTTCTCCATTACAGCTCAAAATGTATCAGTGTTACTTTGAAGCTGAGTGTCATTACCCAAATCACCATCAGCCCCAGCAGATGCCAAGGCAGGTAAATCTCTCAGTCTTATCAGTTTGCATCTCCACCTACGCCTTCTTTGTCATCATGGTCTAAGCTTGCCTGAAGTGCAACTTTTTAACTGCACTGAGCTTTCAGATCAGACAAAGTGAGGAAGATCTCTCGTGATCACACACATCTGCTTTTGGTACCCCAGAACTGTAACACACTCTGACAGAAAATCCCTTCTCAGGTTCAAGATGTGCCCCTCTGTATCCTACACCCTGCTGTATATATTTTCTGTTGTTACCTTTTAAAATTGCTCTTTTATTCATTTGTAATGATGTACACCTCTGTAAAGCACTCTGCTATGTTTCTGTATTGGTATATACCTCTGTAAAGTGCTCCGTTTCTTCTCAAAGGTAGTTCAGTGATCCATAAATACCATAATAATAATAATGGGTGTTACGCATCCCCCACAAGATCAAAGTGTTGCCCATGAAATGATGGAATATGAAATTGTATTTAAATCTTCAAATAACTGACTTGGACCTAAGGATTCGTCTGTCCAGTTAAACACCATAAAACACGATGTTTCCTACCATTGACAGAGCTGCCTACAGAAAAGAGGATGACATTACCAATCTACAGAAAGATTTTATTGGGCTGGTTAATCATTCTGCCCATGAAAACAGATGCATGTTAATGATCACATGCCTCTTCAGAAAGTTGATTGAATGTCTATCTTCTCTAATGTGCAAGGTAGAACAGCAACCACTTTGATGATTAAAAGCGCTGTTTCTCATGTTGATCTTCCCCAACAGATTGAGTCCATTTGATGTAATTATGTTACCATTGAGCTGATGACTAAGATGTGGGAAATCGTAGGTGTACAAAGAAAAATCCACATTGTCTACTGCCCATTTTTAAGGAGCGGTTTAGAAAGATACAATGAATCAAGCATGGTCATCATAAAGAGGTTTTTGATAGACACATGGTTGAGTTGGGATTTATGATTACCACTTTTTCTGATGGCTCTGCGATCAATTCCTTCTGCTACTAGGTTGCCCCCCTTTAAAGTATAGATTGGAAAGAAATGATATTGCTACAACACCTGCTATACTGAACACACAATCAGACATTGATTAATGACTCAACTACGCAGAAGTAAAAGGAGAAATTAAGGAAGCACTTACATTGTGCTTTCACTTATGCCTAATGCAATCTTGAGATGTCTTCTGTAGGTAAAAAAACATATTACGAGTTGAAAACCACTGCAACAGAATATGAGGTAGGCAATAAAGTCTATCTCTATAATTTCCAAGGGAACCCATCTACAGAGCAGAAGCTGTTGCCTTCTTGGAGAGCATCATTTGAAATTGTTGACAAGATCTCTCATGTCACCATAAAAATCCAAATCCCAAAAGGGGATGTGGGTGAGGAACAATAGGTCCATATCAATCTGTTGAAAAGCTGTCATTTCTCAATCAGCTTTGCAACAGTTTGATGAACCATTTGAATCTATAATGGAGGAGAATTCTGAAAAGATATAATAATGGAAATCTTTGTGCAAATCGTTCACGAGAAATGCATACAATTGTGAATTAACAGGAAAGTAAAAATGTATATAATGATTGTATGAAGGGATAAATGTACATGTCTTAAAAGTGATATGATTCAATAATAATAAAATGAGTGCATGAAGAATTTCTGAAGAATGTGCATCTCTTAAAAATAATATGAAGTAACATTAATCACTAGAAAGTGTTAAAAGCATAAGCCCTTCTGTTATTATTCATCTAATAAAGCAGCCTTTCTACCCCTTTCTCTAAGTCAAATATTAAAAGCGTGATTACAGATTGGGAACTGATATTGAATTAGTTTTGTGTGCTTCCTTCACCTAAAGGAAACTCAGGACCGAAGGGAAGGAAAAGGAAGTTAATGAAAAAGAAAAAAAAGTAGACATGAGTAGGATGATGAAACCCCTGCATAGAAGGACAATGTCATGATTGTCTATGAAGGGGAGACCAAAACTAATTAGCTATGAACAATGTCATTGTTGCAAGCAAGTTTTGAAAATAATAAGGAACCCCAATTGCAGACCTGGTATTAAAGGAAGTGGAATAGAACACATTGTTCCCATCATACCATGTCTCCAATGTCAACATGACCTAGTGCAGGATCTGTGGGGCTTTTACGGTGTTTTCTCAACAGAGTTTAAAATCCATTAAAACATATGAAATGAAAAGATGTAACAAAGGGGTCTCAACCATGTAACACATTCCATTTATATATTTAAATGTACATAGGTGTATGTATGCTGAAAGGTTATGTGTTTTAACTTCGGTGAAAATGTTTTGTAATCTGCACAGCAAAAGCAAATGTGTGCTTAATTGAAAAAAAACAATGTTCTGTAAAAAAAATGTTTTTTCAAGAAAAGACTGCACATGTTCAGAAAGAAAGTGTTCAAACAGATTTGTTAACGCTAATGTTCTGTAGAGGGACTTGGGAGATGTCAATATGGAATTGGAGAGTCCATTGTCTAAGACAAAAACTGATGCTATCATAAATAGGTTTGGCCATGGTTCCATTGCTTAAAAATACATAAATTAAATTAAGTGTTCTTAGATTATCAGCTATTTGCTTGACAGGTTAATGTTGCAATTAATAACATACTATGAGCGGCAAAGCTAGACAGACAAGACCTATTACAATTAGGTAATCTCCACATCATTAAGGGTAGCAAGCCAAAAGCTATTCATTAATGGCTATTAAAAGTGAACCCAGGACGAGTTCTTTGTTATATCGAATGTGAGGCAGGAAAACGATAATGGGTTGAAGAAAATTAAACTTAATCCTAGCATAATTTGTTTGCAATAAGGTATATCTTGGAGTTAAATATGATTGGAAAGTTAATGTCCTACAATGAACATACATATATGCGTTTTATTGTGACCTTTTACTGCATTCAAATATGTGAAGATTACTGTTGCTAAGTGACGTTTTGAAACTAAAAAATTAGAATCTATCATGACCCTTTCCCAAGAGCACTGATTTGACAGTGGAATCACATGTAGCAATGACGTTGGAGGCCAGATTGTCCCACTGGAAATAGGTATGAGAAATGGGGCTTCAGGGTACATGCTTACATGAAGAAGAGGATCACAGACGCACCTCCTGTGAACCAGTTTCTATTCAGGATAAGAAAAAACAAGAAAAGCTGCACCATCTCAAGACTTTGAAGTCTTGCGATCTCTGCTCCATATTGGGAACAGCAAATGCACGAGACCCGTCCACCTTTGCCACGTGTCCAGATCCACCTATCTGTAACAGCTCTATAGTGATTCACAATGATTGCACGTGCACCTGGAAGAGAACAAGGGGAACATCATTAGATGATGGAGATACCACCAATGGACCTTGCTTCATAAACTACTACTTACCTGGATATTACCACAAGCTCGTGGGCAGTGGACCATCTGAAATTGGCCGCCTGTCTGTAAGGAAGGGAGAAAAAACCAGGTGTGTCTGAACACACACAATACACATGTAAAACCTTTGGTTTGAAACATTTCGATTTGAAGTATAATTGAACATTGGAAAGACATAATTTGATTGGAAGCATCTGTGAGGCATTTGGATTAGTGCATGACATGCAAGGTATAAATGACATTTGATGGCAAAACCAGATTAGTTGTTGTTTTCAGCGCAGTCACTTCAAGGAACATGTCTTACCTTGTTTCACGAACATTGCTAATAACCTGAGTGAACGAAATACCTACTGTCTGTAGAGTGAGGACAACTACCAGGAAGGGATAGAGTCTTAAAGCTTCAGGGCTGACCGCCAGCTATGATATATGATATGATATGGCATTTGAAACACGCCTATACATAAGTGTTTCAAGGCACAATGAGGCAAGAAAGGGTGAAACAGAGGGAGGACAGAGACAGCAGTCTTACTATGCTAAGTTACATTAAAATTGCGCAAGTGCAGAGGAGGGGGAGGGGAAAAGTGCCAGGGGAAAGGGGAAGGGGTAGTGCTGTACATGGGATAAAAACAATAACAACAAGTACGGCCAGAAGGTGGCAGGTGCATGGGAAAGTACAGACAGCAGGTTTCCAAAAGTGCAGTCAGGGGGACTGCAGGGTTACAGATACAGACCCTAGTGCAAGGGATGCTGGGAGGAAGTGCGGGTGTGCAACTAGGCAGGTAGGGACCTGGGCCAGAAATCAGAGGGTAGCCAGGTGACCAGTGCAGTATCAGACAGGAAATCAGCAGGCGAGAGGAAGAGTGAAGGCAGAAGCAAAGAGGCAATCCTACATGTATCTCACCAGATGTGACAGTATAGCTGAGACGAGAACTTCAGAGAAGGCGTGCCGAAGTCTTAGACATGCAGTTGAGTGGTCTAAGATTTTACCTTTATTCATTACATGTTTGGCACAGCACAGTCCTTTTGCTATTAATCTTCCACAGGATCATCCCTGAACTTTTCCCTTGCAAGAATTCCACCCACACCCCAGGACACTGCCTGCACTTTTCCCACTGAGCCCAGGGGCCTTAACTGTCAGTTTCCTTTCCAGATTAAGACATGGTCATTCTTCTGTTCCAGACACCTAATGCTACATAGACCATTGTTACATCAACAGTCTTTTTGTTAATGTTTTTTTTACCCAATTATTTTCTTTCAAAAAAACACATCAAAATATATATGGGGTAGTGGGTAAGGGTATATAAGGGGTAAGGGGTAGAGAATAATCTTAAATTCATAGGTGGGTTTGGGGGAATACTTGTAATAACATAGAACCCATAGACCATATTACTCTTACCACCAAACAATTTTGGAATTTCTTCTGATTCCCCAGTCAGTGAAAAGAAATGTCAGTGGTGTGTATGTATTTGTATTTAGTGCATTGTAGGTTTGACACAGATATCTACTGAGAGTTTATGAATACAGGGAATTCCTGACGAAGGGTGCTGTAGAGCATTGTAGGTTTTCATATGACAGGCCAGAAACCAGTTACAGCAAAGGATGGTGATAGAGGTGGAGGGCAACACAGACAAGACAATATGCTCATTGGGAACAGTCAGAAAAGGATCATGTGCAAATTATACAGTGATTTCGTCATGTATCACAACAGAGATTTCATTTGGACAAATGAGAGAGGGTGAGGAATGATGAGGAGGGCACTAGGGCAGAAGTGGTGCACCCTCAAGGAGAAGGGGGTGCTTGTTAGAGCCAACTTTTAATTCTTTAATGTGGTATAGATTGAAAATAAATTCAAACTTTACACATATTACAAATTACAGACATTATACTCAAATCATAAATATGCAAAATAAACATGAATTAATAACAATATAAAATCAACTAAAAAGGACAGTTAAACAACTTTCCTTATGCTATTTCCAGGAGTTCATATATAAATGTATTACATAGAGGAGTTCATATATAAATGTATTACATAGACCAACTTGCATCTCGGATGTCATTGGAGTGAGTATTTTTAGACCATAATCAATTTCTATCTCATAAAAAGTACTCAATGTATTCCTTGATATCCCCAATATTTGGAATAGTTACAGTCCACGGGCCAGGCTAAGTTCGACCTGCTGCCAGATGTTATATAATGCAATGAATAAGTGCATATTGCAGGTGTTAGTGCAATATAGCCAGATTGACATTTCGCATATAGGTGTAGGATCGTGCACGAATTCACCCAGATAGCGTAAGATTGTATTCTTCAAAGTCTGGCATTGCGTAAGAAGATGTCTAGCTGTCTCCGGACATTCTGAGGATTTACAAAGATGGCATATACGCTCAGCGGCCGGGATATTATCACATGCTCCTCTGATATGCAAAGTAGGCAGTTGCTCCAATCGAAACAAAATGATGAAGCGTCTAAGTCTTCTAGAGGGGCATAGGTATAGATAGGCATGCGGTTTCATGAAATTGTATAATCTAAATTTCACAAAATGATGTGTCTTAAGGGTACCTATGTGTGCAAAGTTCTCAAGCCAATCCCAGAGGTCCACTTTTTTTCCTAGTGCATTTAAGGCTTCCTTGGTGACGGTAGCCCCTCTATGTCTCCATCCAATATCTATGAGCAATTTGGTCATATCTTTATGTAGGGGCGAAGTAGTATATTTTTTGGTCACCTCCTGATGAATCACAGTTAATAAGGGGTTAATAGAGCCACCTATCATTTTAAGATACAACCCTGCTCTTTTCCTCAATACCATTGCCTTCAGAGAGGGAATACCCAATTCAAGTCTAGGGACCCCCGGGGGTAGCCCCAATATCCGTCGCCAGAACTTGCCCTCCAGCACTTGCAGCCACGCTAAGTCTAATGTGTGCAGTGACTCAAGACCATATATGATCATGGGGGCAAACACTTGAATGTAAAGGTGGCGCGTTCCCCAGAGGGTAAAGCCACCCTGCTTGTTTGTGAAGGAGGAAATTAATGCTATAACTTGCATCGCCCTAGTAATGCGACCCTGTCTACAGAGTAAATAATCGCCAAGAGGCTCAATTTCAACTCCTAGATAGCGATAGGATGGAGCATAGGGTATAAGATTTTCATGTACTATCAGGTTCACTCGCGATACTCTTCTTCTCGTGAATCTAAGGACTTTTGTTTTGTCCAGATTGATGGTCAATCCATTTGTCCTGGCATAGTCCCATAGGGCAGAAGCGGAACGCCTCAAACCACCCATGGTTTTATCAAAGACAACCAGATCATCCGTGTATGCTAATACGACACACGCTGCTTCACCAATTTTAGGAGGGCAATTATCAACCTCAGCTAATACTCCAGGAATGACGTACACATATACAGGCTAATTCATAGAATTTCGCAGAAAAGTGTCGCAAGCGGCTGGCGCAGAGTGTCCGCGTGCGATTGTCTGCGCCAGGCACGTGCGCTAAAACCGATTTCCGCGCACAGCGTATTCATGGATTTTAGGCTCCCAAACCAGCCGTGGCGCAGAGTATCGCAGAGACCCTGCAGCAGCGCCAGTAACGCCCCCAAGAACGCCCTCGCGCAAGGAAAAGCCATCAAAATCGCAAAATCATCGCAAAGGGCTGCGCTAACCCTGGACCAGTTTACAGGGCTGCCAAACAAGGAACGCAAAGCGGGTAACGTGCATATCAGGGGTACGCGTGAAGTAATACACGCGATTAGCCAGGGTACGTGTATTAAAGGGGTACGCGGGAAGTATAACACGCGATTGGCCAGGGCACGTGTATCACAGGGGTATGCGGTAATTATCACACGCGATTTGGCTGGGTACGTGTATTACAGGGGTACACGGGAAGTTGTACACGCGATTCGGCTGGGTACGTGTATTACAGGGGTGCGCGGGAATTCTCACATGCGATTTGGCCAGGTACGTGTATTACAGGGGTGCGCGGGAATTATCACACGCGATTTGCCTTGGTACGTGTATTACAGGGGTGCGTGGGAAGTTACACACGCGATTAGGCTGGGTGGGTCCTCACAGGTGTTCCCTGTACACCCTCCACGGCCCCTGCAGGCAGCCCACAAAACAGGGGACTACCCTGCACACCTGCTCATGTCCCCCTGCACCCCCACCCCCCAGCAGTGCAGGGGCACCCTCCACCAGGCCCCCACTCATGTCTCCCGCCACCCCCACCCCCCAGCCACCAGAGGCAGCTTCCACCAGGCCCCCACCCATGTATCCCACCACCCCCACCCCCCAGCCACCAGGGGCACCCTCCACCAGGCCCCCACTCATGTCTCCCACCACCCCCACTCCCAGCCACCAGGGGCACCCTCCACCAGGCCCCCACTCATGTCTCTCACCACCCCCACCCCCCAGCAGTGCAGGGGCAGCCTCCACCAGGCCCCCACTCATGTCTACCACCACCCCCACCCCCCAGCCACCAGGGGCACCCTCCACCAGGCCCCCACTCATGTCTCCCACCACCCCCACCCCCCAGCCACCAGGGGCACCCTCCACCAGGCCCCCACTCATGTTTCCCACTACCCCCACCCCCCAGCAGTGCAGGAGCAGCCTCCACCAGGCCCCCACTCATGTCTATCACCACCCCCACCCCCCAGCCACCAGGGGCACCCTCCACCAGGCCCCCACTCATGTATCCCACCACCCCCACCCCACAGCAGTGCAGGGGCAGCCTCCACCAGGCCCCCACTCATGTCTACCACCACCCCCACCCCCCAGCAGTGCAGGGGTAGCCTCCACCAGGCCCCCACTCATGTCCCCTATCACCCCCACCCCCCAGCAGTGCAGGGGCAGCCTCCACCAGGCCCCCACTCATGTCTCCCACCACCCCCACCCCCCAGCAGTGCAGGGGCAGCCTCCACCAGGCCCCCACTCATGTCTCCCACCACCCCCACCCCCCAGCCACCAGGGGCACCCTCCACCAGGGCTCCACCCTTGTCTCCCACCACCCCCACCCCCCAGCCGGCGCGCACGGGCAGGCTCAGTCTGTTCCAGTCTGTGCAAGGAGGTGCACGGGGTGCCTAAACGTAAGTCCCACCTTGCCTGTTTCAGTGTGATTCTTTCAGCCTTTTCGCATATTACAGCCTGTTTGTGGGACATAGGAACGGGGGTTTTAAATCTCCAGCCTCTTAGGTACAGGTGGGGAGAGATAGAAAAGTAGAAACCCATGGCAGAGACCCATAGAGACCAAAATGGTATGGCGGCAGTCAGCAGGAACCAATCTCAGACGAAGAACCCCCCCATAACATACAGAGAGAAAGCTGGAGTGCCGAAACCAGACAACATTGGCAACATAGCAAAGTTGCAAGTGGGACTACTTAACACCCGATCCCTAAATAAACATGCCCATAATGTTCATGACATCATCAAAGAGAAGGACCTTGATTTACTTTGTGTAACAGAAATCTGGCTGAAAGACCCTATCGGCCCAGTGTGTGAAAATGCGGTGCCAGAGGGTTACATAATATATAATAAAAACAGAGAAAACGGTATAGGCGGAGGAGTTGCCATCATTGCCAGAGACACTTTGAAGCTATACAAGGCTGATTTTGTATGCTCGGGCTGTGAGGCAATCCAATTAAAATTTACTTTTTCACCGAACGATAGTCTTAATATCATCACCCTCTATAGACCACCTTCTCTAATCTCTGATTTTGAAAACGAAGTCACCTCTCAAGCTGCTAAACTTATCTCGACCAACACCTCCACACTTCTGGTAGGAGATATGAATAGATGGAGAGGGAACATCGAAGATAAGGAAGCAATACAGCTGGAGAAGTCCATGAAGAATCTGGGCTTCCCGGTAGTAAATAAAGAACCAACCACCCCCCAAGGGAATCAGTTAGATTGGATTTTTACTAATAACCTGAAGTGCCATAACGTGGTTACCGAACCATGTATATGGTCGGATCATCACCTAGTCACTCTGGAAATAGAACTAAACACACCTTCCACACGAATCAAAAATCCCCACATTAAAGTTTGGAGCAGAAATTTTAAAAATATAGGCCCCGAAATATTAAAACCACGCCTACAGAAGGTTGCTGAGTCCTTTCTGGAAAAGGAGGACTGCGAGAGCATGGTTAAGAAATATAATACCCATATGCAAGCTCTGGTGGAGGAATATGCCCCTCTGAAACAGAAATTGGTGAGGGAAAACAACAACCATCGTACATGGTACAGCGGAGAGCTCAATAAGCTTAAACAGGAGAAACGAACTAAAGAAAGGATATGGAGGCAAAATCCCAACCAAATTAATAAAGAAAATTGGAAAAGGGCCGATCACTGTTATAGGAAGGGGATTAAGGAGGCAAAAAAAAGTTATTACAATAAAGAAATTGAAGCAGCATCCAACACTAATAGTAAAATCTTTGACATACTAAAGGGGATGGAAAAACCCAGGGTGTTGACACCACCACATACACCCACCAGAGAAGACTGTGATAAAGTGCAAGAAGCTTTTGCTAATAAGATCCAAAAGGCTAGAAATAATATTATTACAGCTAGAACCGATAATGACAGACCTGTCATCCAAGCCGCAGCTACTAATGCGGAAGCAAATGGGAGTTTTAAGTTCCTACCCATATCAGAGGAGGATTTATGTAAGGTCCTAGCCAAGATGAAACCGACATCGTGTGCAGAGAATATTCTGCCTACTAAAATTATTTTGGAGCACAAAGAACTCTTCCTACCGGTTTTAACGAAGATTGTAAATGCATCTTTCAGTGAAGGGGTGGTTCCTAAGGACATCAAGGAGGTAACTATTACCCCACTAGTTAAAAAAGCAGGATTGGACCCCAAAGATCCTGGGAACTTACGGCCCATCACTAACTCAAACTTTATTTTGAAGATGCTAGATAAAGTGGCCACAAACCAACTGCAAAAACATGTGGAAGACTTGAAGCTGTTGCACAATCAACAATCAGGTTTTAGGGCCGCCCATAGCACTGAATCTGCTATGCTGGACCTTCAGTCGCACATGTTAGGCCTGAGAGATAAAGGCAAAACAGGGGTTCTCATGCTTCTCGATCTAAGCGCGGCCTTTGATTTGGTGGATCACCAGCTCCTTCAGGAGGCACTGGCCAACATTGTTGGTTGTTCCCCCAAGGCTTTGGCTTGGCTGTCATCCTTTCTCAAAGATCGGAGCGCTAGAATACATTGGGGTGATAATTTCTCCAAGGCCGCCCTCATCCATTATGGAGTACCGCAGGGAGCTAGCCTGTCACCTCTCTTGTTTAATCTATATCTGAGAAGTCTCTGCGAACTCCTGGAACACATCGGCGTTTTCTTTACTAATTACGCTGATGATACGCAGCTCATCTTTGAACTCACTGGTGATTACACCACTGATAGTGCTAAAATCTCAGAGGTTTATAACATCATTGACCACTGGATGCAACATCACTGGATGTGTTTAAATAATACCAAAACAGAGCTGCTGATTTTCGGCACGCGTCAGGCCAGATGTAAACTAGGGAATGAATACAAGTCCTTCACCATCAAGGACGCTAACATCCCGGTGTTGCCACATGTTAAAACTCTCGGGATGATGGTAGAGGCCTCAGTGGGCGCAGAGGTACAGGTAAGATACCTGCAGAAAAACAACACCTACTATCTACGACTTATGAGAGCAATAAGACCCTTCATTAATGAAGTCAATGCTGCAACTATCGCTAGGGCCATCATCCTGTCGCGACTTGACTATGGCAACGCTCTCCTGCTAGGGGCTACAAAAAGGGAGATTCAAAAGTGCCAAGTCATACAAAATGACGCAGTTCGCATAGTCAAAAACATAAATAATAGAGAACATGTGTCCACAGGGAGAAGAGCATTACACTGGCTAAGAGTGGAGGAAAGAGTCAGGTTCAAGGTTATGACTATAGTTCACAGATGCCTATATGGAGAGGCCCCTAGCTATTTCAAAAAACATTTCTCTTTCTATGCTCCTGGAAGATGTCTAAGATCAGCCGACAGGGGCACGCTGAACAGACCTGGGGCTAAATCCGTATTTTGGCAAGGCAAATCCTTCCCGGCGAAAGCAGTAGACCTCTGGAACAAGCTGCCGATGGCATTACGGCTTGAAGCTAATTATCAGAGCTTTAGGAAATCGCTTAAAACCTCATTGTTTCAATGAGCACTAGAGCTCCGCTTCCTTAAGTTTCCTACTTATCTTAATGAGGTGTTCCGTGTTCTCTGATTTTCTCGGTTTCCCGCGCCCTGATGCCCGCGGGCTACCGGCGCGTAATAAGTACGCACATAACATAACAGCAGTGCAGGGGCAGCCTCCACCAGGCCCCCACTCATGTCTACCACCACCCCATCCCCCAGCCACCAGGGGCACCCTCCACCAGGCCCCCACTCATGTCTCCCACCACCCCCACCCCCCAGCCACCTGGGGCACCCTCCACCAGGCCCCCACTCATGTCTCCCACCACCCCCACCTCCCAGTAGTGCAGGGGCAGCCTCCACCAGGCCCCCACTCATGTCTCCCACCACCCCCACCCCCCAGCAGTGCAGGGGCAGCCTCCACCAGGCCCCCACTCATGTCTACCACCACCCCCACCCCCCAGCCACCAGGGGCACCCTCCACCAGGCCCCCACTCATGTCTCCCACCACCCCCACCCCCCAGCAGTGCAGGGGCAGCCTCCACCAGGCCCCCACTCATGTCTACCACCACCCCCACCCACCAGCCACCAGGGGCACCCTCCAACAGGCCCCCACTCATGTCTACCACCACCCCCACCCCCCAGCCACCAGGGGCACCCTCCACCAGGCCCCCACTCATGTCTCCCACCACCCCCACCCCCCAGCAGTGCAGGGGCAGCCTCCACCAGGCCCCCACTCATGTCTCCCACCACCCCCACCCCCCAGCCACCAGGGGCACCCTCCACCAGGGCCCCACCCATGTCTCCCACCACCCCCACCCCCCAGCAGTGCAGGGGCAGCCTCCACCAGGCCCCCACTCATGTCTACCACCACCCCACCCCCCAGCCACCAGGGGCACCCTCCACCAGGCCCCCACTCATGTCTCCCACCACCCCCACCCCCCAGCCACCTGGGGCACCCTCCACCAGGCCCCCACTCATGTCTCCCACCACCCCCACCTCCCAGTAGTGCAGGGGCAGCCTCCACCAGGCCCCCACTCATGTCTACCACCACCCCCACCCCTTAGCAGTGCAGGGGCAGCCTCCACCAGGCCCCCACTCATGTCTACCACCACCCCCACCCCCCAGCCACCAGGGGCACCCTCCACCAGGCCCCCACTCATGTCTCCCACCACCCCCACCCTCCAGCAGTGCAGGGGCAGCCTCCACCAGGCCCCCACTCATGTCTCCCACCACCCCCACCCCCCAGCCACCAGTGGCACCCTCCACCAGGCCCCCACCCATGTCTCCCACCACCCCCACCCCCCAGCAGTGCAGGGGCAGCCTCCACCAGGCCCCCACTCATGTCTCCCACCACCCCCACCCCCCAGCCACCAGGGGCACCCTCCACCAGGCCCCCACTCATGTCTCCCACCACCCCCACCCCCCAGCCACCAGGGGCACCCTCCACCAGGCCCCCACTCATGTCTCCCACCACCCCCACCCCCCAGCAGTGCAGGGGCAGCCTCCACCAGGCCCCCACTCATGTCTCCCACCACCCCCACCCCCCAGCCACCAGGGGCACCCTCCACCAGGCCCCCACTCATGTCTCCCACCACCCCCACTCCCCAGCCACCAGGGGCACCCTCCACCAGGCCCCCACTCATGTCTCCCACCACCCCCACCCCCAGCAGTGCAGAGGCAGCCTCCACCAGGCCCCCACTCATGTCTACCACCACCCCACCCTCCAGCCACCAGGGGCACCCTCCACCAGGCCCCCACTCATGTCTACCACCACCCCCACCCCCCAGCAGTGCAGGGGCAGCCTCCACCAGGCCCCCACTCATGTCCCCTATCGCCCCCACCCCCCAGCAGTGCAGGGGCAGCCTCCAAAAGGCCCCCACTCATATCTACCACCACCCCCACCCCCCAGCAGTGCAGGAGCAGCCTCCACCAGGCCCCCACTCATGTCTCCCACCACCCCCACCCCCCAGCAGTGCAGGGGCAGCCTCCACCAGGCCCCCAATCATGTCTCCCACCACCCCCACCCCCCTGCAGTGCAGGGGCACCCTCCACCAGGCCCCCACTCATGTCTCCCACCGCCCCCACCCCCCAGCCACCAGGGGCACCATCCACCAGGCCCCCACTCATGTCTCCCACCACCCCCACCCCCCAGCAGTGCAGGGGCAGCCTCCACCAGGCCCCCACTCATGTCTACCCCCACCCCCACCCCCCAGCCACCAGGGGCACCCTCCACCAGGCCCCCACTCATGTCTCCCACCACCCCCACCCCCCAGCAGTGCAGGGGCAGCCTCCACCAGGCCCCCACTCATGTCTCCCGCCACCCCCACCCCCCAGCAGTGCAGGGGCACCCTCCACCAGGCCCCCACTCATGTCTCCCACCACCCCCACCCCCCAGCAGTGCAGGGGCAGCCTCCACCAGGCCCCCACTCATGTCTCCCACCACCCCCACCCCCCAGCCACCAGGGGCACCCTCCACCAGGCCCCCACTCATGTCTCCCACCACCCCCACCCCCCAGCAGTGCAGGGGCAGCTTCCACCAGGCCCCCACTCATGTCTACCACCACCCCACCCCCCAGCCACCAGGGGCACCCTCCACCAGGCCCCCACTCATGTCTCCCACCACCCCACCCCCCAGCAGTGCAGGGGCAGCCTCCACCAGGCCCCCACTCATGTCTCCCACCACCCCCACCCCCCAGCCACCAGGGGCACCCTCCACCAGGCCCCCACCCATGTCTCCCACCACCCCCACCCCCCAGCAGTGCAGGGGCAGCCTCCACCAGGCCCCCACTCATGTCTACCACCACCCCCACCCCCTAGCCCCAGGGGCACCCTCCACCAGGCCCCCACTCATGTCTCCCACCACCCCCACCCCCCAGCAGTGCAGGGGCAGCCTCCACCTTCCCCCACTCATGTCCTCCACCACCCCCACCCCCCAGCCACCAGGGGCACCCTCCACCAGGCCCCCACCCATCTCTCCCACCACCCCCACCCCACAGCAGTGCAGGGGCAGCCTCCACCAGGCCCCCACTCATGTCTACCACCACCCCCACCCCCCAGCCACCAGGGGCACCCTCCACCAGGCCCCCACTCATGTCTCCCACCACCCCCACCCCCCAGCAGTGCAGGGGCAGCCTCCACCAGGCCCCCACTCATGTCTCCCACCACCCCCAGCCCCCAGCAGTGCAGGGGCAGCCTCCACCAGGCCCCCACTCATGTCCCCTATCACCCCCACCCCCCAGCAGTGCATGGGCAGCCTCCACCAGCCCCCACTCATCTCTCCCACCACCCCTACCCCCCAGCAGTGCAGGGGTAGCCTCCACCAGGCCCCCACTCATGTCTCCCACCACCCCACCCCCCAGCCACCAGGGGCACCCTCCACCAGGCCCCCACACATGTCTCCCACCACCCCCACCCCCCAGCAGTGCAGGGGCAGCCTCCACCAGGCCCCCACTCATGTCTACCACCACCCCCACCCCCCAGCCACCAGGGGCACCCTCCACCAGGCCCCCACTCATGTCTCCCACTACCCCCACCCCCCAGCAGTGCAGGGGCAGCCTCCACCAGGCCCCCACTCGTGTCTCCCACCACCCCCATCCCCCAGCCACCAGGGGCAACCTCCACCAGGCCCCCACCCATGTCTCCCACCACCCCCACCCCCCAGCAGTGCAGGGGCAGCCTCCACCAGGCCCCCACTCATGTCTCCCACCACCCCCACCCCCCAGCCACCAGGGGCACCCTCCACCAGGCCCCCACCCATGTCTCCCACCACCCCCACCCCCCAGCAGTGCAGGGGCAGCCTCCACCAGGCCCCCACTCATGTCTACCACCACCCCCACCCCCTAGCCACCAGGGGCACCCTCCACCAGGCCCCCACTCATGTCTCCCACCACCCCCACCCCCCCAGCCACCAGGGGCACCCTCCACCAGGCCCCCACTCATGTTTCCCACTACCCCCACCCCCCAGCAGTGCAGGAGCAGCCTCCACCAGGCCCCCACTCATGTCTACCACCACCCCCACCCCCCAGCCACCAGGGGCACCCTCCACCAGGCCCCCACTCATGTCTCCCACCACCCCCACCCCCCAGCAGTGCAGGGGCAGCCTCCACCAGGCCCCCACTCATGTCTACCACCACCCCCACCCCCCAGCAGTGCAGGGGTAGCCTCCACCAGGCCCCCACTCATGTCCCCTATCACCCCCACCCCCCAGCAGTGCAGGGGCAGCCTCCACCAGGCCCCCACTCATGTCTCCCACCACCCCCACCCCCCAGCAGTGCAGGGGCAGCCTCCACCAGGCCCCCACTCATGTCTCCCACCACCCCCACCCCCCAGCCACCAGGGGCACCCTCCACCAGGCCCCCACTCATGTCCCCCTGCCCACAGGCCCTGACAATCCTCAAGCATGTGCCTCATGGCCAGCCACCACAGCCCAAAGACACAACCAAGTATTACATGTGCCCATGATACTACTCCAATGGAAACAATGTAAATCAACACATGTGTCTCCAACACACACAATGGTTGCAAGGGAACCTGAAAACCCATATCATGACATGCATGAAAACAATGAGATGAAACCACACATTGAAGAATGAAAAAATCAAAATAATGTATTAAAAACAACAGCAATGGCTATCAAAATCAACCAAAATACACAAGTAAAATAATTAAAAAATCAAGCAGGCTGTCTCTTTTCAAAATGAAATTAATAAATGACAATATGAAAAAATATCTTCCAAAGTTCAAGTCCATGAAAAGTAAATGAAGGTAAAAAAGAAATAGAAAACCATTGCTCCATGGCAAAAAATATTCATAGTTAAAAAAATATCTAAATCCAAAGTCCAACTATGTACAAAGTATTCAGGGTCCATCATCCCAAGAGAAGAAATGAAACCTACCAAAAAACCTATCTAAAATGGAACTATATACAAAAGGTGGAGCAGTGTCCTTCGACTCCAAAGAAAAATAAACTGCAAAGGAAACCTATCACTAAATAACTATATACAATGGCGGCGGGCCAGTCCAGCGGCTCACTTAGTGGTGTTCCGGGCCAGGGCATAATCGAACTCCTCGTCTATGTCCCGGAGGCGGTCCTGTTCCATGGCCCCGAGGGTCCGCAGGGACGCCAACATGTTCACCTCCAACTCCCTGCGGATTGCCTCGAGGCACTCGGCCCGCCTTAGGGCCCTCCGCATGGAGTTCTCCGCCCTGACCATCGTGAGCCGCGCCTCTTCTGCCTGCCGCCGCTCTGCATCTATGGCGTGGTCCAACCGCTGCCACACGGAAGACACTTCCCGTCCAGGGTCCTCCTGCCCTCCGGCCGATGCCTGCCCCTCCGATGTTGAAGACCCCGAGCTATCGTGGCTCCCACCTACAGCCTCCTGCTGCTGCTGTCCATGTGCCCTGTCCGATGGTGCCTGCACATCCTCCTCCAGCTGGGGTGCAGTCGTTGACGTGGCCACCCCTGCTGGACGTCCGACTCCCGACTGTGGCAGGGATCTGTTGTCCACCAGCCTGGCCGCACGGTCGGAAGCAGCTCCACAGGGACCCAGGTGACACATGGGTGGGAAGATGGCATGGAGGACGACTGGGGCATAGGGGGTTCTGTGGAGAAGGGGGTCGGAACAAGGTCCAGGAAACAGAGGAATCCAGCCCTGGTGAGCTGTCCCAGTGGGTCAACGCGGTCAACGAGCCATGCGAGAAGACGTGCAGACTCATCATGAAAAGACTGCAGGTCAGCTCGCATGGCCCGTTGACGCAACGCCACCCCACCCTGGACAGGCACAACCTGGTGCAGGATAGCCACATCGGCAGGGAGTGGAAGGCCAGGTGTCGTAAGCCAATCCTCTCCCTGAGAACGGGTCTGGAGGTAGGCATCCCCGCTGGTGCAAGATGATGCAGTGACAGGAGCAGGGACAGGATTGCACACAGGCACCTCCGCGGCGGCCTGTGCTGCCTCCTGTCCCTGATCCTGCACTGCACCACTAGCACCAGTGGAATCCCCACCTCCAGACCCCGCCACTGTCGCTTGCACGGCCTCCTCCTCCACCAAACCCCCCACAAACCTGGATGACTCCGTGCCATCTTCCCCCGTTGGGCCCTGTGGGGTCCCAGCTGCCCCTTCTGCTGCCGAGGAGTCCAACTCCAACCTCCGCCTCTTGGACCTCCCCTCGGCAGCTGCGGCCTGGGACGCGGCACCGGACTCCTCACTCCCTGACGAGATCACAACCTGGGAGGGGATCCGGGCCTTGCGTCTCCGGCTGGTGGTGCGACCCCTGCCGCTGTGCTCCACAGCACCTTCTCCGCCCTCTTCATCAGTTGACGCTGCAGACAGGGAGAAAGAAAACACAGGCATCAGGGCACTGTAAAATGGACTCATACACACATGACAGTTATACATGAGTGGCATTGGTAAACCTCAGACATGGCATCACAATCCCCAACACACATGTCATTTCAACTTGCACACATGAGCCATACCACAGCCATAATGCAACAGCCAGCACCATCCATTCACATACAACAGCATGAGCAGCCAAAGGTCATCCACACATCACATGCAACATAGGGAGTACACTACACATGCACACACAACACCAAACTTGCATGCATGTGTACACCTCCTCCAACTGTCGCAGTGTTATGATCGACATCCATGTCACACCTGACAATCATTCCTCCACATCCTGTGCCATGCAAGCCCACACACACAAGCACCATCCATGTGTCACACATGAGACCCCTCGCATGTGTCACCCTCACAGCCCTGTACCCCCCCCTACTTGGCCACATAAAAATACATGTTCAACCTGCACACTCCTGGCACACCACCACACGCACAGCTTACAATCAGTATGCATGTACACTTACCGCTCGACTCCAGACGGGTCTGCTTCTCAAGGACCTGGATGTGGAGCGATGGGGATATGCGTTCCAGGACCCTCATCTGATCTTCCGACAAGTGGCCCCGGCGCCCCTTAGCATCCGCTGCCTTCAGGAGGCGCCGGGCCTTGTTGAGGGTCCAGCGCTTCCTGACACGTTCGTAGTCGCGGACTGCCACCTCCTCCGCGTTGATGGCAGTCACGATGTCCATCCAGATCCGAGTCCGTCCTTCCTTGTCGGCGCGCAACTTTCCGAAGAGGGCATCATACTGCCCCAGGACATGCTCCACCAGGACACCAACTTCGGTGGCAGTGAAGCTGGTGCCCCTCTGCCTCCTTGGCCGGGGGTTGCCACTGGTGCCAGATGTTGCAGTGCCCGACATGGCAACCCCAGAGGCAGGAGTGGGTGGGCAACTGGGTCCTGGGGCTGGGCTGTGGGGCGATGGAAAATCAGTCGGGAGTCTTTGGTTCCAGCAGGGGTGGTCACAGCAACAGCACCCCTGGCTGATGTGCAGGCAGCAAATGGCAGGGCACGTGGACAGCAGGCAGTCAGGCAGCAGCAGATGGCAGGTGTGAGCGTGCTCAGGGCTCTGGGGGGCAGTAATTTGGCCTTCTGGGCAGGAGCGTGGTCTTCCGTGTGTGAACGCGTGGCCAGCTTGATACGGAGTGATTTGGCACGTGAAAATCCAACACGTCTGCGTGTAATTCGAGGAAAGGCCCTTAGCGCGTAAACGCGTCGCCAGCGTATGCGCGTCTATGAAGTCACGTGCACGTTGAATTGGGCACACGTTGGAAAATGTTGCGTGTGAAAAAAATGAAAGACACGTCCGAGTGTCAAAGCGTGTAATTGGTGGGAATGGGCCTAGCGCGTACACGCGGCCGTGACAAAGCGTGTAATTGGTGAAAATGGCCCTACACGCAGAAGTGACAAAGCGTGGAATTGGTGGAAATGGCCCTACACGCAGAAGTGACAAAGCGTGTAATTGGTGGAAATGGCCCTAGCGCACACACGCCGCGTAAGTGACGCTGGACGTGTGGGCCTGTATAAAAGGTATGTGTAGAACACCATTTCCTTGTACGTGCTTTTCGTGGAGAGCGAGTGGGTGAATTCTGTACTTCTTGTCGTTTCACACGCAATTTACTTCACGGCGTTTCAAGTTCGTACTCCCTGTTACCTCTGACAGCTTTTTCTCTTTTTTCTCTTTTACTGGTTTACCTGGGCCTGTTCCCTCAAACAGTGTTCCCTTCTACTGTTGTCCTGTCTCCTCAGACAGCGTACAAATCTTCTTTTGGCGGGGGTGTTGCCAACCAAACGCGCTCCTTATTCACGCTCTTTTACCTGGCAGACGGTGAGTCACGCACGTATCTAACATCTGTGCTTGCCCCGTGTGTAGCCTACCCCTTCAGAGGTCATTCTAGGCTGCGTGTGACACACATACGTTCATTCTTGTGTTACTGGGTGCCACAGCGTAGTGCAGGTTTTTCTTTCTGCACACGTGGTCTAGGAGGGGTTGCGTGCACGTCATCTCCCTTTTTTGGGCCTCCTGTGCGTAGCGTGACCCGTCATCTTTCCCCAGGGGTTACATTCAGCCTTGCTAGAGCACTAGGGTACAATTACCATCTGGTACCCAACCCCTTTGACCCCCAATTGCCCAGGACAATAGTTTACAGCCACTCCCATACGCACATTAACATCAGTGCCATGGCTGGGAGGCGAGGATTCCGTAAGGGTGGCAAAGGTGGAAGAGCCACAACTGGTGGCCGTGGTGGATCCGGTAGGGGACGTGGTCGTTACTTGCAGGGTGAGCCTGTCCCCCCATGTGTGGAGGACCAGTCAAGGGCACCCATAATCCCCCCCCCCTCCCGTTGAGGCTGATGTAGCTGACACCATCCATGCTCAGCCCTTGTTGGACCAGCCCATTGTGGCACCAGACCTGGCTGACTCCATGGCTGACTTCCAGGTCAGCAGGCCTATGACACGTGCGCTGGTGCACGTTGATGTCATCATGCCACGTGGATCTGGGGCAGCAAGGTCATCTGCTGCCCCAAGTAGGCAGGGCGGAGAGGCTGCAGGGGCAGCTGCGGCTCCATCCACCCCAGCTCTCACACACCCAGCCAGGACAGTGTCGGTCCTAGTCCATCCTGCTGACATTCCCCCTGACACCATTACATTTGAGCCAATGCCTGCACCAACTCCCATGCTGAGTGTGCAATCCCACACTCCTGATACAGAGTCCACCAGGGCTCCTGCCCCTAGTGTCCAGAGCGGTGCAGGACACTCAGGATCACCACCACCTTCCAAGCGGAAGAGGAAGAGTGCTCGTCAGGCACAGGCTAATGCCCCAGACACGGCTACACAGTCCGGCCCCTCGAGGAAGCCCAGCTTCACGGATGACGAACTGAATGCACTTGTCGAGTATGTGTCCGGACATGATAACGAGATGGTCATTGTTGCAGGATCCAAGACCACACCTGCACAACGCCAGGCACACTGGCAGACCGTTGCGGACATCGTAAGTGCCCTTGGAATCGTGAGGCGCACAGCCAATGATTGCTATAAGCGCTGGAATGACCTAAAGCGCAGGGCAAAGAATAAGCTGGCCTCAAGTCATGCCGCAACTCTAGTGACTGGAGGTGGGTCTCCAGTAGTGGGCATGGAACTCACTCCACATGAGTCAGTCGCTGGTACCTACGTCACGGAGGAACAGATCCAAGGCGTGGGAGATCTGCCTGATTACGAGGCATTGTCCGGTGAGTGCACATGCATGTGTGTGTCATCCATGTGCATGGTGTGTGTGTGAGGGCTTCTGTTTGTGTGCCAGGTGAGAGTGTGTGCCCCTGAAACGTATGGGTCAGCCATGTGCTTCATGCAATACATCCTGCGCAGCTGCATTTGGCCATAGCAGTATCCCTTCTGCCAACAGTAGACATCTAGCCCAACAGCACGCCAGTTGCCCTTGAAGTGTCACCTTGCCACAACATTGTTGCTTATTTTTCTCTGTTCATTCAGGCAGATTGTTTGCATTCCACCACTTTTACTAGGCATTTCTCAGTCCTCTAGTCACATGTCTGACATGGCTATGGTAAAGTGGAGTGACTTTGTTACCTGGATATCATTTGTTCACACATGTCCCTGTGCAATTGGACCATTTTGGACTGGCAGCTCCAGGTGAAAAATCTGACCTGTTTGAATTAGAAAAGCTATTACATGCGGGAACTGGACTGAATGAATAGGTGCTGCCCTCCTCTCCATCTTCACTCAATAGCAATGGTACATGCCATCTGTGTGATGGCATGTGTGTTTCACCTGGCAATCACAGGCCAATGTGTGATGCCACAGCCAGGCAGCATGCAGAAAATGTGTTCATCTTCCATCTTGGTGTCATCAGTGTGTGCCATTTGCCTGCCCTTCATATGCAGTGAGGGTGCATGCATGGGAGGGTTTTAGTCATGTGTGACATGTGTCAATCAAGTACTGGTTCTCTTGCTTCTCAGCCCTCATTGTGTGCCATGGTGCTAATGCCTGTTTCCATTCCTTTGTTTTCATATCTTTGCAGGGGAAGACGCACCTGATACTGCTGGGGTTGTGGAGATGGTGCAGACCCAGGAGGGGTCCGAGGGCCGACCAACCATCAGTGAGGGACGTGGTGTGGTGGTGGGTGAGAACCCACAAGTGCTGCAGGTCGTGCTCTCAAGGGGTGTCTCTGGCTGCACCTCCCCTGAGCTGTACTCAGGTGTTGATTCGGATGATGAGACCTACGTGCCGTCGCCCTGTTCCAGGGAGGGATTCTGTTCTGTCCCACCCACCTGCACCAGGGTCAGAACCCTCAATGGGGATGTCAGTGTTGGCAGCTACGCCTTTGGTGGTTACGGATGCAGGGTCACACTCCGCGACATCTGATCCTGTTCCTGGGCCAGCAGATCAGAGGGGGGAATGCAGTCCTGCAGCCTCATGCAGTGCCGGCACAGCAAGGCGCAGTTCGCCTTGCCCCAGACATGTGTGGTGCCCGCCGACGTGGTGGCCGTACGCCACCTGGCAATACCGCATGGGAGCAATCCATTTACGGTATGGCAACCCAACAGGCAGCATCATCCGAGATGATGGCTCAGGCCATGGATAGGGTGGCCAATTCCATTGTCCCCCCTGAAAGGCTGATGGAGCGACTACAGCAGGCAACCGACTCCATCTGCCAGTCACACAGGGAGGACATGTTGGCGTCCAACAGGGACAGGCGGGCGGCACTGGCGACTCTGCAGGAGGCCATCTCCATAGAGTCCCAGGGCCACAGGGAAGCCCTGAGGCAGGAGCTCCTTCACCTCAGGACGACTCTTGTTGAGCTTGAGGCTTCCACACCAAAGGACAGAACAGCAGCTGGAGCGTCTCACCCGTACGCTCTCAGCTGGGATGCAGGCAATGAGGGCGGAGGTCCGGGCATCCCGTGAGTTGTTTCATGGGGACCTCCGCACACTCATCCTCCAGAACGAGACCTACCACAGCCGCATGCTTGCAGCCATGGAGGAGCAGACTAGGGCCTTGCGTGGGCTGCCTCCCATAGTGCAACCACCTACGGATGCAGCTGCACAGGGTGATAATAGCGACAGCAGTGATACTCCCACAATAGGGTAGCTGTGTGGGCCATGAGCCCATGGAGGTGTTTTTTTTTCCCCAGGATCCACACAGGTGGGTTTTGGTGTGCACCCTGTCCTCGGACCTCCTGGGTGGCCTCCCCAACCCCCCCGGGGCCATCAATGGCCATTTTTGATTTTTTTTTATTTTTATTTTTATTTTTCCCAATTTTTTGGGACAATTTGTTGCCTTCCGTGGTTCCTGTGGGCATACGCTGCATTGTGGCTGGGCACATGCAGGCTTGTCATGTATTTGGTTCAGATGCTTGGGTTTGAGTCACACACACCCCTCCTGCTTCCCGTTTCCATGGGCTTGCAAAGGGTGTGCCCAAGTGACATTGACGTACATGGTGACATTGGACTCCCACTACATGTGTGGGTAGTCTAGTCAATACTGTGTATACATTCCTAGTGCATATTGCTGTTGTGTTTTACACTGCATGTTGCATTGATGTGTAACTCATCATCTGTGTCTATCTCCCAATTTGCAGGTCCCTTCCTCATGTCTACACAAGGCCCTCTAGTTTGGAGATGGGGTCCATGTTGGCAGCAGTGCACCTACAACTCTAAATGGCGCCAACACTGTACAGTTGGAAGTGGTGAGAGTGCAGGCATTTCCAGGTGGTGAGACTACTAATTTATTACATTTGTGATGTCATGTTAATGGTAGTACCTGCTCAAGTTTGTTGTTGGTCCTGCATTACTGTGAGCATTTCAGGTGTTGCAAGTTTCAATTAGGGACACTGTACATTGTGACACTTGTGTCATGTTGTGGGGATTACTTTGTTTACCTGCAAATAGCATGACATGGCACGGTGTGTCGTGTGGCGGTGCTGGGGATGGGTTGGCTGACATGGCACTGTCCTCTTGTTGCATTTTGCAAGTGGGTATTCATTTTAGCTGCTTGAATGTGTTTCTTCACAAAACTGCCTTGGTGGTGTCTGTGTGGGTAGGTTTGCACACATTGTAACACTTCCAGGTGAACAATCTCAGGCTGATATGGTTTTCACGGTTGATTCTCCAGACATTCAGGATCAGTGTCAGGTTGAGTCATCATTGATTGTCAGATGGAATGTGCCAGGGCAGTGTGCACTCCACAGGGGTGTGATTTCTATGTGAAGTAATTAGCCACTAGCTGTGTACGGGCTGCCTCCCCCGTGCCCTTTCCCCTCCCATGCGCAGCGGCTGTGCATGTGGTTGGGGATGTGGGGCCACCACCATGTCCACGGCCAGGCCCCGGCGTGTTGCAACGTTGTGCAGGACACATGCTGCCACTATGATCCTGCACACTACTGGGGGAGCGTATAACAGCTGCCCGCCAGAACAGTCAAGGGAACAAAAGCGTGACTTTAGCACTCCGAATGTGCGCTCCACTATGCCCCGGGTTGTAATGTGGGCTGTGTTATATCTTACCTCGGGTGGCGTGGTGGGGTTCCGAATTGGCGTCATGATGTGGGGGCTGAGAGGGTAGGCACTGTCCCCTGTGGAGGTGGTGATTGGTATCATTGGTGGGGTTGTGACCTTGCTCAGTATCTGACATGCATGCATGTGCAGTGGCATTCATACTCACCAAGCAGCCATGTATCGCCATGCCGCCCAGCTTCTAGGTCCCGGCTTAGGGTGGACATTCGGTAAATGAAGCTGTCGTGGGTGGACCCGGGATAGTTGGCATATACTGAGGTGATGATTCCCTTGGCATTACATACTACCTGCACGTTGATGGAATGCCAGTGCTTGCGGTTCCTATAGATGTGCTCTGATGCCCTGGGGGGACGTAGAGCCACATGGGTGCAGTCGATGGCACCTAGCACTTTGGGGAATCATGCCACACCGTAAAAATCCAGGGCGGCTGCATGCCTTTCTGCAGGTGTTCTGGGCAGGTATATGTGCCTGCGGACTGATGGGCGTGCAGTGATGATGTTCAAGACCTGGTGTAGGCAGCGTGACTGGGTGGCCTGTGATACCCCACCAACTATGGCACTTGTCCGCTGAAATGATCCAGTGGCTAAGAAGTGCAGTACATTGAGGACCTTCTCCAGGGGGCTGAGTGCTTGGGAGCACAGGGTGGGTGATGTGAGGTCAGCCTCCCACTCACTCACCAGGTCCAGTATTATATGTGGTGGAAACCTGTACCTCCCATACACCTGGTCATCAGGCATCCCGAAAAGGCTGGTTCTGGGTGTGAATATTCTGGCCCTGACTATCCTCCTCCTCCTCCTTTGGTAGCCCACGGCCACTGCTGCTAGGAACGGTATGTTCGTCCTGGGTCTGAGCTTGTTATTTTGTTAGCGCGCAAATGTATGCGTTGCGCGTGTTGTAGGCGAGCGTGTGACCCGCCCACCCCTGAAATCCAGTACCCAGTCCAATAGCGTGTGGAAATTCCTGCACACCCCGGGATACAGGTGCGCTGACGTACTTGCGTGTGTAAGTGCCCGCGCACCCCTGAAATACACGTACATAGGCCAATCGCGTGTACGCGCACTTTTGTCCAATTACATGCGATGACACTCTGACGTGCAGTCTTTCCACATGTGCTCCGTCATCACGTGCTGTGTGGGAAACACCCGTGCAGGTCACGTCACAGACGCGCTTACGCGCTGAGGGCCTTTGGTCCAATAGAATCGCGTATGCGTGCTGACGCACTTACGCGCTAAGGGCCTTTCCTCGAATTTCACGCTGACGTGCAGCATTTTCACGTGCCAAATCACTCCGTATCAAGCTGGCCACGCGAAAACACACGGAAGACCACGCTCCTGCCCAGAAGGCCGAATTACTGCCCCTCAGTGCCCCGAGCAGCCTCCTACGTGCCATCCGCTGCTGCCTGCCTGCCTGCCTGCCTGCTGCCACCGTGCCCTGCCATCTGGTGCCTGCACATCAGCCATCTGCTGTGTCCACCCCTGCTGGAACTGAAGACTCCCGACTGGGATTACATCGCTCCACAGCCCAGCCCCAGGACCCAGTTGCCCACCCACACCTGCCTCTGGGGTTGCCATGTCGGGCACTTCCACATCTGGCACCAGTGCCAACCCCAGGCCAGAGGGGCAGAGGGGCACCAGCTTCACTGCCACCGAAGTTGGTGTCCTGGTGGAGCATGTCCTGGGGCAGTATGATGCCCTCTTTGGATCGTCCCGCGCCAGCAAGGAAGGACGGGAGAGGATCTGGGCCGACTGTGTGGTTGCCATCAACGCGGAGGGGGTGGCAACCCGTGACGTCCAGAAGATCAAGAAGCGCTGGGAGGACTTGAGGTCCAGGACCCTCGTGAAGGCCCGGCACCTCGTGGAGGGGGGCCGGGGCCGCATGAGTTCCATCCAGATGAGGGTCCTGGAACGCGTACGCCCAGCGCTCCACGCCCAGATCCTTTAGAGGGAGACCCGTCTGGAGTTGAGCGGTAAGTGTCCAAGCATTGCTGTGTGAGACAGGGCATGTTGCGGTGTGCTGGTTCTCTGATACTTGCCTGTATGTGTGACATAGGCCATGTATGCATGTATGCGTGCAGGGACATCATGGTAATGCATGTGCGACCAGTGATGTGTGAACCACATGGTTGTTGCATGTGTTTAAATGCCACATGGGGAGCCCTATGCAGATTTTAAACATGAGAGCATGCCAGTCTCTGTTCCTGGACATGGGTGGGGGTGAGGGATGGGTGCTGATGCCAGGTACATATATGGTAGCCATGTCTGTGTGCCTGACCTGCGTGTCTGTGACTTGTGCATGCCATGGATGCATGACACATGTGTGTGACAATGCACAGATTCACTGATGCAGCCTAGTTACCCTTGTATCCGCTGTGTTTGGGGTCTATGGGGCCAGATGGATGTGACTGAGGTGAAGTGTGTGCATGTGATAGGCATGACCCATGATGCATGTGAGTTCCATATCATTGTATGTTTCAAGAGTCCATTGGACATGTATGGAAATGTCCATGGCATGCACCATGCCTGTTACTGTGTGTGTTTTGCCTGGACTGACCCATGTGTTGTGGAGCGACATGATGGAAGTGTACTTTGACAGTGGTACTCATCTGCTATTGCTTCCTGTCTAGGGGACCATTGTACAGTACCCTGATGCTTGTGTTCTTTGTCTCCCTCTACGCAGCGGCTAGTGAAGAAGAGGGCGGAGACGGCGCTGTGGAGCAAGGCGGCGGGGATGCCCCCACGGCTGCAGCGGAAGGGGTGGGTGAGCCCCCACAGGGGCCTGCTAGGGTGGAAGACGGTGAGGAGCCATCCAGGTTGGTGGTTTCCACAGAGGAGGAGGAGGCCGCCACAGGGGCACACATGGGGCCTGGTGGGGGCATCCCTGCTGGTGCAAGTGGTGCAGTCCAGGGCCAGGGGCAGGAGGCAGCACAGGTCACCGTGGAGGGGCCTGTGCATGTCGCTGTCCCTGACCCTGTGAGTGCACCACCATACACCAGCAGGGATGCCCCGTCCCAGGCCCGTCCGCAGGTAGAGGGGATGTACATGTCACCTGACTCCCCTCCACCTGCGGACGAGGGGACCCGTGTCCGTATGGAGAAGTTCCTGATTGGGGTTGCGATGCGCGCGGGTGCAATTCGTGATGACGTGCGTGCTTCCCAGGAGGAGCACGCACATCATCACGAAGAGCACCGTGCCGACGTGGCCCAATTGGGATCTTCCATGTTCGGGGGTTTCCTGCATGTGTCGGCCAATCTGGCGGCCCTCTCCTCCTCTGTGGAGGCTATACGCCGGTCGTTCTCCTTGCCGTCTTCCGGCCCAGATGCCACGAGGGCCCCCTGTGGACCTGCCCTGACCTATGCAGCCAGCTCGGTGGGGATCCCATCCCTGCCACAGTCGGGAGTCGGAGGTCAAGCAGGGGTGGACACCACAGCAACTGTACCCCAGCAGATGGAGGATGTGCCGGCATCATCAGGCAGGGCACGTGCATGACGGCGTCGGTGGATTCCATCAGCCTGGATGCCGTCGTGCTTGCAGAGGCAGTTGCGTCGGAGGCAGCAGCAGAGTCAACGTGGGAGGCATCATGGCTCGGGGCCATCAACATCGGAGGGGCAGGCATCGGCCGGAGGGCAGGAGGACCCAGGACAGGAAATGTCTTCCGTGTGGCTGCGGTTGGGCCAGCAGATAGGTGCGGAGCGGCGGCGGGCGGAAGAAGAGCGGCTCACGATGTTCAGGGCGGAGAACTCCATGCGGAGGGCCCTGAGGCGGGCCGAGTGCCTCGAGGCAATCCGCAGGGGGTTGGAGGAGCAGATGGCGTCGTCCCTGCGGACCCTCGGGGCCATGGAACAGGACCGCCTCCGGGACATAGACGAGGAGTTTGATGATGCCCTGGCCCGGAACACTACGGAGTGAGCCGCTGGACTTGCCCGCCGCCTTTGTATATAGTTCTTTAGTTTTAGGTTTCATTTGTTTATTCTTATGATTTGGAGCCGACGGACACAGCTCCACTTTTTGTATATAGTTGCATTTTTGTTAGGGTTTTTTGTAGGTTTCCTTTGTTCAGTTGGGCTCATGGACCCTTGGATATTTTGTACATAGTTCTTCATTGGATTGTTTTATTGTTTAATTTTTTATTTCTTCTCCATGGAGCAATGGTGTTTGGATTTATTTTTTTTCTGTCGGATTGATTTCATTTTTAATGTGACTTTGAAGTACATTTTTTTTGGATTTGGTGTTTTTAATTTTTTTGGACGGACATGCACCTTTTCTTTTTTTCATTGGCATTGTAGTTTGTTTCATTTCATTTGCATTCATATTTTTTTAATACAATTTTGTTTTCATACTTCACTGTGTGGTATCATCTCATTGGTTTCATGCATGTCATGTTGGGTGTTTTCAAATTCATTTGCAACCATTGTGTGTGACAGACATGGGTTCATTTGCTTTATGTACCTTGGGGGTGTAACATGTAATTTCCATTTCCATGTGGGTGAATGGGTTACTTGGTAGGGCCTTTTGGCTGTGGAGGCTGACCATTACGCACATGGTTGGTGATTGTGAGGACCTGGGTGCAGGGAGACATGGGTGGGGGCCTGGTGGAGGGTGCCCCTGCACTGCTGGGGGGTGGGGGTGATAGGGGACATGAGTGGGGGCCTGGTGGAGGCTGCCCCTGCACTGCTGGGGGGTGGGGGTGATAGGGGACATGAGTGGGGGCCTGGTGGAGGCTGCCCCTGCACTGCTGGGGGGTGGGGGTGATAGGGGACATGAGTGGGGGCCTGTTGGAGGCTGCCCCTGCACTGCTGGGGGGTGGGGGTGATAGGGGACATGAGTGGGGGCCTGGTGGAGGCTGCCCCTGCACTGCTGGGGGGTGGGGGTGGTGGGAGACATGAGTGGGGGCCTGGTGGAGGATGCCCCTGGTGGCTGGGGGGTGGGGGTGGTGGGAGACATGAGTGGGGGCCTGGTGGAGGGTGCCCCTGGTGGCTGTGGGGTGGGGGTGGTGGGAGACATGGGTGGGGGCCTGGTGGAGGCTGCCCCTGGTGGCTGAGGGGTGGGGGTGGTGGGAGACATGAGTGGGGGCCTGGTGGAGGCTGCCCCTGGTGGCTGGGGGGTGGGGGTGGTGGGAGACATGAGTGGGGGCCTGGTGTAGGCTGCCCCTTGTGGCTGGGGGGTGGGGGTGGTGGGAGACATGGGTGGGGGCCTGGTGGAGGGGGCCCCTGCACTGCTGGGGGGTGGGGGTGGTGGTAGACATGAGTGGGGGCCTGGTGGAGGGTGCCCCTGGATGCTGGGGGGTGGGGGTGATAGGGGACATGAGTGGGGGCCTGGTGGAGGCTGCCCCTGGTGGCTGGGGGGTGGGGGTGGTGGGAGACATGGGTGGGGCCTGGTGGAGGGTGCCCCTGCACTGCTGGGGGGTGGGGGTGATAGGGGACATGAGTGGGGGCCTGGTGGAGGCTGCCCCTGCACTGCTGGGGGGTGGGGGTGATAGGGGACATGACTGGGGGCCTGGTGGAGGCTGCCCCTGCCCTGCTGGGGGGTGGGGGTGATAGGGGACATGAGTGGGGGGCCTGGTGGAGACTGCCCCTGCACTGCTGGGGGGTGGGGTGGTGGGAGATAATGGTGGGGGCCTGGTGGAGGCTGCCCCTGGTGGCTGGGGGGTGGGGGTGGTGGGAGACATGAGTGGGGGCATGGTGGAGGGTGCCCCTGCACTGCTGGGGGGTGGGGGTGATAGGGGACATGAGTGGGGGCCTGGTGGAGGCTGCCCCTGCACTGCTGGGGGGTGGGGGCGGTGGGAGACATGAGTGGGTGCCCGGTGGAGGGTGCCCCTGCACTGCTGGGCGGTGGGGGTTGTGGGAGACATGGGTGGGGGCCTGGTGGAGGGTGCCCCTGGTGGCTGGGGGGTGGGGGTGGTGAGAGACATGGGTGGGGGCCTGGTGGAGGGTGCCCCTGCACTGCTGGGGGGTGGGGGTGATAGGAGACATGAGTGGGGGCCTGGTGGAGGCTGCCCCTGCACTGCTGGCGGGTGGGGGTGGTGGGAGACATGGGTGGGGGCCTGGTGGAGGGTGCCCCTGGTGGCTGGGGGGTGGGGGTGGTGGGAGACATGGTTGGGGGCCTAGTGGAGGGTGCCCCTGCACTGCTGGGGGGTGGGGGTGATAGGGGACATGAGTGGGGGCCCGGTGGAGGCTGCCCCTGCACTGCTGGGGGGTGGGGGTGATAGGGGACATGAGTGGGGGCCTGGTGGAGGCTGCCCCTGCACTGCTGGGGGGTGGGGGTGGTGGGAGACATGGGTGGGGGCCTGGTGGAGGCTGCCCCTGGTGGCTGGGGGGTGGGGGTGGTGGCAGACATGAGTGGGGGTCTGGTGGAGGCTGCCCCTGGTGGCTGGGGGGTGGGGGTGGTGGGAGACATGAGTGGGGGCCTGGTGTAGGCTGCCCCTGGTGGCTGGGGGGTGGGGGTGGTGGGAGACATGGGTGGGGGCCTGGTGGAGGGTGCCCCTGCACTGCTGGGGGGTGGGGGTGGTGGTAGACATGAGTGGGGGCCTGGTGGAGGGTGCCCCTGGATGCTGGGGGGTGGGGGTGATAGGGGACATGAGTGGGGGCCTGGTGGAGGCTGCCCCTGGTGGCCGGGGGGTGGGGGTGGTGGGAGACATGGGTGGGGGCCTGGTGGAGGGTGCCCCTGCACTTCTGGGGGGTGGGGGTGATAGGGGACATGAGTGGGGGCCTGGTGGAGGCTGCCCCTGCACTGCTGGGGGGTGGGGGTGGTGGGAGACATGGGTGGGGGCCTGGTGGAGGGTGCCCCTGGTGGCTGGGGGGTGGGGGTGATGGGAGACATGGGTGGGGGCCTGGTGGAGGGTGCCCCTGCACTGCTGGGGGGTGGGGTGATAGGGGACATGAGTGGGGGCCTGGTGGAGGCAGCCCCTGCACTGCTGGGGGGTGGGGGTGGTGGGAGGCATGAGTGGGGGCCTGGTGGAGGGTGCCCCTGGTGGCTGGGGGTGGTGGGAGACATGAGTGGGGGCCTGGTGGAGGCTGCCCCTGGTGGCTGGGGGGTGGGGGTGGTGGGAGACATGGGTGGGGGCCTGGTGGAGGGTGCCCCTGCACTGCTGGGGGGTGGGGGTGATAGGGGACATGAGTGGGGGCCTGGTGGAGGCTGCCCCTGGTGGCTGGGGGGTGGGGGTGGTGGGAGACATGAGTGGGGGCCTGGTGGAGGGTGCCCCTGCACTGCTGGGGGGTGGGGGTGATAGGGGACATGAGTGGGGGCCTGGTGGAGGCTGCCCCTGCACTGCTGGGGGGTGGGGGTGGTGGGAGACATGAGTGGGGGCCTGGTGGAGGGTGCCCCTGCACTGCTGGGGGGTGGGGGTGGTGGGAGACATGAGTGGGGGCCTGGTGGAGGGTGCCCCTGGATGCTGAGGGGTGGGGGTGCTGGGTGACATGAGCAGGTGTGCAGGGTAGTCCCCTGTGGTGTGTGCTGCCTGCAGGGGCCGTGGAGGGTGTACAGGGAATACCTGGGAGCACACAGCCAAATCGCGTGTAGAATTTCCCGCGTACCCCTGTCATACACGTGCCCAGCCAAATCGCGTGTGGAACTTCCCGCGCACCCCTGAAATCCACGTACCCGGCCAAATCGCGTGTGGAACTTCCCGCGCACCCATTAAATCCACGTACACGGCCAAATCGCGTGTGGAACTTCCCACGCACCCCTGAAATCCAGGTACCCGGCCAAATCGCGTGTGGAACTTCCCGCGCACCCCTGAAATCCACGTACCCGGCCAAATCGCGTGTGGAACTTCCCGCGCACCCCTGAAATCCACGTACCCTGACAAATCGCGTGTGGAACTTCCTGCGCACCCCTGCAATCCACGTACCCTGACAAATCGCGTGTGGTACTTCCCGCGCACCCCCCCTGAAATCCACGTACACGGCCAAATCGCGTGTGGAACTTCCCGCGCACCCCTGAAATCCACGTACCCTGACAAATCGCGTGTGGAACTTCCCCCACACCCCTGCAATCCACGTACCCTGACAAATCGCATGTGGTACTTCCCGCGCACCCCTGAAATCCACGTACACGGCCAAATCGCGTGTGGAACTTCCCGCGCACCCCTGAAATCCACGTACCCGGCCAAATCGCGTGTGGACTTCCCGCGCACCCCTGAAATCCACGTACCCGGCCAAATCGCGTGTGGAACTTCCCGCGCACCCCTGAAATCCACGTACACGGCCAAATCGCGTGTGGAACTTCCCGTGCACCCCTGAAATCCACGTACCCTGACAAATCGCGTGTGGAACTTCCCGCGCACCCCTGCAATCCACGTACCCTGACAAATCGCGTGTGGTACTTCCCGCGCACCCCTGAAATCCACGTACAAGGCCAAATCGCGTGTGGAACTTCCCACGCACCCCTGAAATCCACGTACCCTGACAAATCGCATGTGGAACTTCCTGCGCACCCCTGCAATCCACGTACCCTGACAAATCGCGTGTGAGACTTCCCGCGCACCCCGATATACATGCACACGTATTTTTTGTCAGCGGGTGTCCGTGTTTGTGGGTACCCCTTTGCACATCATTTGTCCTGGAGGGCCACAGTAGAGGACATTCATCATGGCTGTATATAGGTGCTATTTGTTGGCGCACCTTTTGGCGCACATTTCTTACAGGCGCAGAGATGCTACCGCCTGCTTTCTTGTGGCGGTCGTGTTTGTGCCTGTGCGCTGGTTTGAGCGTGCGCTTTTTTGCCCTATTCTATTCCATGAATACGTGTTGTAGGCGAGCGTGTGGGCGTTCCGCGCACTTGTACCCTGTACTTCCCCCGTGATGCCCACATTTTGGCAAGTTGTTCCCCATTCCGAGTGTTACGCCCCGTGTTCCGCCTACTTTTGTTGCGTGCGCCGCGCTATGTGCGATTTTCGCTGTGGCCTGTGCGATTTTCGCTGTGACCTGGCGCACGCAGTTAGATGGCCTGTGCGCCAATGGGCGCCGCGCACTTTTTTATCGCACATCCGATGGTTTTCTCGCGCACGGCCTTCCATGAATCGATGTGCGCTGCTTTTCGTGTGATTTTCGCACTTGCACTGCGATTTTCGCTATTCCACTGCGATTCACACGTTTTTTGGCCACTTGCGCCGCGCTAATTATTCCATGAATCGGCCTGATAGATTATAAATAAGGGGTGCAGTGACGCAGCCCTGCTTTACCCCCCTATCTTGGATCACATTTCTGGTCATGTTTCCAACCTGATCTAATCTCAGGCGCGATGTAGTATTTTGATGGTGTAATCTAAGGTAATATAATATGCCTGACGGACATCCCAATTTCTCTAGCTTAGTCCACAGCCTCTCATGATGGATGGAGTCAAATGCGGCCTTAAAGTCGATGTAGAGGGCGTACAGCGGGGGCTGCCCCTTACTAAGCACCCGTGTACGGAGTATTTCCATAACCAAGAGGTTATGTGAGGTGGAAAAGTCCTGTCTAAAGCCGCATTGGAATCTGCTGAGTATTTTGGCATTTTCTACCCATTTCTGCATCTCACTAAGCAATAGTGAGGCAAAAAGTTTACATGAAATATCAAGAATGGATAGAAGCCTGTAATTATTAGGGTCAGAACGGCTGCCTTTTTTAAATACAGGAATGAGAATAGCTGTCTGCCAGGACCGGGGAATTAGCCCCTGCACTAGAATCTTATTAAATAGTAGAGCGAACAGGTCGGCCCAAAAAAGGGGATGGTTCTTGATCACTACGTTTGCTAGCCCATTAGGGCCAGGGGCTCTAGAGGACTTAAGGGCAGCTATTTTATTCAGTATTGCCTCTACTGATACATCGAAAGGCAGATGGGTAGGTGCCTTTTCCGAAACTCTACTCGTGGTTTCCACTCCCGCTGAATTTCGCCTTAGTAGGAATTTTACCCATGTCTCCTCACTTATTGGGTTAATTAAGGGGCCGTTAACCTTCTCTCTATTCTCATTTAGTAGTGACCAAATGCTACGAGAATTTCTAGCGCAGATCGTTTGTATCGGCCGCTGATATCTGGTGTTTTTCTCTGTTATCTTAATGTTCTTGATATCCGCTTTATAACAGTTTTTGATATTTCTTAATTTTTCACGGTATAAAGCTCCAGATAAGTTCATATGTTTCAGGCCTCGGATCGCCGTCCGTAGCCCTCTCTTGGCGTCCCTGATTTCCCTGTTAAAGGGAAGTATAGCACCCCCAATTTTTAGCATATGTCCCTTGTTGGCCGTGGCATGCTGACCTGAAAATCCCGATATCCAGTCTTCGATTTCATTTACCGTCATAAGTTTGAAGTTACAGAAGCCCTGAACTAAAATAGGTTCAAGAGCTTCAGTGGCCAATCTTGTGTTCTTCTCAGACCACACTATTCTAGATCCTGCGCAGTTGGCTTGAATATTACCCATGTTAGCAGGTGAGGAAGTTGGAATAGGAATGCTGAGTGTACACTGTAGCGACGCATGGTCGCTCCATACATTAGGCTTTACTATCATATCGCTTACTCTAATCTGCATCTCGGGGCACATGAATATATAATCTAATGTGCTAATTGATGATCCACTCGCCCAAGTGTGTCTCCCCGGCCGATCTCCCAAAGTACGGCCATTAATCATAGTCATATCCCAGGCTCAAAACAATTGCAGCCAGCCTAGTCCTTCAACCTCCCTCTTTCCATGGGACATCCAACACCTTGCATTAAGATCAGGGTTAGAGGATATAAGTGTCTCGTCCGTCATATGGCAGTTAAAATCCCCCATAAACACCACAGCGGCATTGCCCGTTCTTAACAGCCAAGAAGACAATAGGTCTTGAATTGCCTCTTGTAATGAGTCCCGAAACAGTTCTCCTGGGGGATTATCCAGATTAATTAAAAGAAACCTTCCCGAGCCATTTTCGTCATGATATTCGACCTCTACTGCCAACAGCAGCTCCTCAGATTTACAACAAATCTTTCGGGACTTAAACGTGTTCATTACCCCAGTAAGTAAACCACCATATGGACGACCCTTACTGCCCCGTTTAGCAAACGCTTGATGTATAACAAAACCATCTAACAGTAAAGGGTCAAGAGACCATGTCTCTTGCAGACATATACAACTATGTTGGGACAGTAAGTCTACAGAGCCCTCCAACCTCAAGAGATGGGAGAAGCCTCTGCAGTTCCAAGAAAGTAAAGACAAACATCAATGGTTCTGTAACAGTTGCGGAATGGATTCTAGAAGTGACTTCAGGACTTGCTGTATTTCGACTAGAGCAGAATTGTCCCCTGCTCCAGATTTAAGCACATTAGCCGCAGGAGCTGTTGTCATAGCGTCCTCTGGATCAGCCGAGGGTACCTTCTCCAGCGGGTCCACATCAATGTCAATGTCCACTGCACTCAGATCTTCTTTATATTTTCTGATGTGTTGTGCCGTAGTTGGAAAAATGCAATGTAAGGCAGAGACATTAGGGTTAGGGCCCGACAGGGGTTCAATGAATAGAAAATCCTCAGATTTTAAGACATGAAGTTGAGGTATGTGATATAGTCTTGCTAATAACTCCGAGCGTGCTAACCAGGGATTTTTGCCACTAGAATACAAATTCTTAATGAAACAGATACGATTCGTATTTTGTCCTTCACTGCCTTCTTCTGGTCCAATGATAAGGGCTCGGCAGGTCCTTCCACCGCCCGTATTTCAGGGAGATGCTCCGGCTGCATATGCATACTAGTTTCCAGATCAGGCTCAGAGGACATAACTGAAACTTCGTTTAGGTCCATTCCCATTGACTTCTCTTTGGGTATCAGCCAGTCTGTTAAAGGGCCTTTTGTCATTGCCGCCCTTTGAGCTGCTCTCACCAGTCTTTTCCTGGCCTTTTTTGAGCGGGTCTCTGGTGCCGGTTTGGGTACTGTTATAAGTGGTTGGGCACCTTTTGCAGCGGACTTATTTTTAAGTGCCTTTTTTGCTAATCTTTGTTGTTTCCGTGTAGGAGGACACCGGGGGCTTTGCTCATGCTCTTGATCATCGGCCTCCACAGGGATTTCCTCAATTATGCTGTCGCTGTTGGGTACATATTGCACTTCGCCCCCTTCCACCACCTCATCCTGCTCATCAATCTCCTCAACTGTCTGTAATGCATCAGATAGATTCATTTCTGCCTCTTCTCGGAGGAGATCCTTTTGCCCTAATGCCAAAGTGATGGAATTAGTATTGGTCAAAATACGTCCCGACATTTGTAGGAGTATTTTAAGGGCAAATTGAAGAGCAGCCACTGATGATTGTAGCTCAGTTATCTGTAATGAGCTTGGATGTGATTCGATATTATCTTCCATCTCATTATCCGGTTCATCCTCCATCGACACCATTACCAGATTAGGAGAAGCAGATAAACGTCCGCTGATTCCCCCACCAGTATGCTCCCCCGAGACACTATTCATGCTGTTTTCTTTTAAAGGGATTATGCCACTGGATGACCTCTGGTGTGTTTGTGCTCACATCCCTCTCTGTATCGTTAGACAGAGGTCTAAGAGGGAATTATTGCCTATGTCGTCGAAATTGGAGGTGTTTAAAGAAGTGCCGCCACTATCTATCGGTACGGCTGTTTCCTCAATTACAGTGGAATTCGTGGCCAGGGAAGGATTCACAGGAAAGAACTCAGTTATGGTCCCTTGCGCCACCGGAAGAGCATATTTGGCGTTCTTTTTGGGTTTGCCCCCTTTCTTATGGGATTCCTTGGGTTCCTTTATGGGTTGAGACTTATTTTTACGTAGATTATAGATCGAGTGGGGTGCTCTTCTTCCCCGCTGCAAGTCTACGTTATGGCTCAATTCACGTCAGGAATTTATATCCAGTAAGTCCAGGTCAAACTAGGCAAGTGAGGTAATAAGGGCCGCTGCTAATAGGCGGGAATGATTTACCTCTTAATCTGCACTGGTGAGGTAACTAGATTGAATTTCCCACCTTTTTCTGGCACCCCCACATCAGTATAGTGACCCGGGGAGCTTACAAGCCCGGATCAAAGGCCACAGCCCGCAGTCTCCGGGAGAAACTCACAGGTTCCCCTTCTTCTCAGGGTCAACACCAGCACACTTCAAAGACAATGGATTGTGCTGAATTAGCCAGAGATTTATATAATTGTTCTCCCCGCCACGGCCTTCACAGGCTCGCTCTAAAAGTGGTCACTGTAATTATCTATCCAAGCAGTGACCACCTCTTTCGGGGGGGCTCCTTTCACAGGGGGCGCCTATCACCCAGTACCGCAGCAACTGGCCAGGTACTGAGATCATAGGCTGCAAGGAACCGTTACTGCAGGGAGCCACAGGAAGCCACAGGGAGCTGCCGCGCCGTGCCACGCTGTATTACAGCAGGGAAAGAAATTCCGCGGCTGAACGCGGCACAGCTAGCTTCCGCGTACTTCCGTTCTTCCTGGCTCTAAACCTGCTTCTCACCTTCGGGCTGCTATGTTATCCTTGCTCACCTTAACCTCCAACCGCGAGGCTTCCTGCTCACTCACTCGCTCGACTCTGGTCTCCGCTCCGTCTCCGCTCAACTCCTCAGTCGAGTTCCGATTCTGAGTTGGAGACTCTGAGGAAAGGACCCACATACGTGTGTGAGCGTGTCAAGCCGCACCTCTCTCTCTCTCTCTCCAACAGGTTTTGCACTGAGGCCGCTTCCGACACGACACGGAAGCCATCTTGCAGGCCATAACTGTAGGGGTGGAATTGATGTTTTGGTTGCAAAGAGTTCCAGTGGTGAGGAACAAGTACGAAAAAGGTGTGAGAGAGTTAGCTAGCGCAAAGAGGCAAGCAACAGAGAGGTTAAGAGCTGCTGCAGATAATAGAGTACAGAGGGGACTGTTGAAGATGGTGGTGGACAGGGTGCAAAGTCAAGTATACATTTGTAGGCAGCAGAATGAGTATAAAGAAAGAGTAGTTGTTGAAGGAGGAATTGGTGGCAGGAGGTATTAGCAGATTGGGCAAGAAAAAAGAGGATGCATAGGGAAAAGTTGATGATCTCATCCAGAGGGGAGAATCAGCACTGCAGCAGGCCCACAAACAAGCTGGTTCAGTATTGTAAGTGGCTGCAGAATAGGGTGGACATGAAAGAGTAAAAGATTAGATTGGTTGAATTCTCAGGCTGTTCATGAGGTTAATTCTGGCAGCCATTGCAGTGGAGATGATAAACCGCTAGAGTTTGAGATCACAGTCGAAGAGGGCACCCAAGTTGTGAGCCACAGGATTTGGACTAATGGTGTCCGAAGGAAACAATACAGGAGAGAGGAGGTGGTAAGGGCCAGATATGCTGGAAAATACATGATGTCAGTCATTGGTATCCTTCAGTAGCATATAGCTGTCATGTAGACAATGAATTTTGAAGAGAGTGCTGGGGTAAGCAGTGAAATACATATCTGAGTGTTGTTGTCAAAGAGATAAACAAGGAGATGAAATTGCACAGCGAGGAGGTGAGAAGGATGACAATGAGGGTGCCAAGCACAATGGGAAGAGACATTCCCGATGATGTTGCGCCATTCCATGATATGGAAAACGATCATCCAGGCAGGTAGGAGGCTTTCCCATTCCTCGGAGGTCAAGGAGAGCAAGTGTAGAGAGGAGTAATGAGTGGTCAACAGTTTTGAAGGCCAAAGAGCGATTAGGATAGATGACAATTTACGGTGGTGGGCAGTTGTGAGGAAGACATAGATGAGAGTTGTTTCCAGGTAGTGACAGCTGCAAAACAACACACTGGAGACTTGAGAGGGCTGCTGAGGCCAGGTCCTTCTAGATGTGAGTTGATTTAGTTGAAGAAAACACGTTGGAGTACATTGACTACGTTTTAGCAGTCAGGGGAGATCGCAGAGGAAAGGGATAGATTAACGAGGGAGTGGACAAGGTTCAATCTCAATATTCCGAGCTGAAAATGGTGGTGCAGACATATTTAGCCGACTTGAGGATAGGAAGCAATTTGACTGGAGAGGTAGGTGTGAAATCTGAGAATGTAGATGAGCAGGTTGGAGTTGCAGGTGTTTTGAATCAGGGAGGAGGGATGGCTAACAAACAGGGTGGTGAGGGTATCCTGAATCTTGGAGATATTGCAGGAGAATAAATAGGCAAAGTCGTCCACTGAGAGAGAAGAGGAACTGAAAAGTGGTCAACAAAATGTGGGAGCGCACTGGTTGGTTTAGTCAAGTTTGAGGGGGAGTTAGCGGATGGTGAAAAGGGGATGGATGAAGTAGCTGGATTTAGCAAAGTTAAGGGAAAAGACAAGGTAGCTTAAGGCCTCTTTGTAAGACTTAGGTGTATTTGCATATAAGGCATCCGTTTCTGAATGGCATTGGAGTTCAAGGATTGGTGATGGGGCAAGAGGAGTGTAGAATTGGGTAAATGGGTGGCAAGAGTATTGGAGAAGCATGCAAAAACACTCAATAATTGGGTGATTTGGCGCATGAGCAAATATGTTCACATGGTTAAGCAGATGATGTAACCTAGAGCCCCTCCTGGGCTTGTGCGGAGTCACGTGCACAGTGACAGGTGGTAGACATATCACCATGTTAACAAAAGGCATGCACGGCCGCCTGTGCACCAGTCGAGTACCATCTGACCTTGACTCATGTGTCGACTCATTGTGCAGCATCAGCATAGTAAGTGAGGCAGAAGGCCTTCCTGCAGAGCTCTGCACAAGAGCTGGCCGGCATCCCGGCCTAACATAACAAGCTGAGCAGTTGTATCGTGGTGTGCGAAATCAGGTTGGATAATCAACGACCACAGCAAGGTCCTGCATTAAGCGGGTGCACGCTCGAGAATTCCCAGTGCATTCTGCATAGATATGAAAAAAAAAGACAGGAACGCGCTTTTGCCTGGGGGAGAGAGAGGAGCGGCGTGTTGCAAAGATGGCCGGCGCATCACTGCTTGTTGTGCTCCTGCCTGATGAGAGAGGCGGGACACACACCACCACCACAGTTACAGTACACTGCTTCTGGCTGGGGAGAGAGGTATGGCAAGGACTGCCACTGCATTGGTGGGCAGTGAATTCCTGCCTGGGGAGGAAAGGGGCGAGATATAGACCGCCGCCACGTTGACCTTCAGCGAATCGCCTCAACTGCCAGGGCATGCCTGACAACCATCGGTCCACCAACGAGGACATGCCTGAGTGCAAGCCAGTGCTGCCGGAGAGCCCAAGTGTTCTCCTCCATCGACCTGCCTATCCTAGGGGCCCCCACAGCCAGGAGCAGGCCTTTCTATGCTACCACCCTCCCATGAAAAAAGAAAGGCAGCCGACGTGGCCCCCGATTCCCCTGTGTGTGGCTTTCCTGGTTGCCCAGACGCACAAGGAGTTTCCTTGCTGAACTACAACAGAACTATTACCCAAGAAGGGCAATGTGCATCCTGTACTGTGGCCCAGCCAAGATGCTTAAAAATGGATCCAGTAAAGGTGCATGTCCGGTTTCAACACCTCTCCTAGACTGATAAAGTGTCATCCCTGGAGGTCTGTGTCCCCAATGCCCAGTGATGTGGTTTGGTGCTGTGCTCTTACCCGCATGGCCGGCTTAATTTGGCCCCAATCAAAATGACGATTGTCCGCATTCATGTAACTAAGTAATGTGTTGAGTGCGTTGTTGAGTTTGTCCTCATTTTTTTTATACCCTTGGCATGGAATATTGCAACCTGTAGCCCTTCCTGGGCTTGTGTGAAGTCACGTGCACAGTGATGTCGTACGCGTCTCACTATGTTAATTAAAGGCGCGCACGGCCACCCGTGCGCCAGTCGAGTGCCATTTGACCTTGCCCCATTTGTCCACTCATTGCACAGCAGCAGCGCAGTAAGCAAGGGAGAGAGGCGGCCTGCAGGGCCATGAACAAGAGCGGGCCGGCGCCCCGACCCCGCATAACAGTAGACAAAGCCTTCGATGTAGCGGTGCCACTCCATTTCAACATGGCACATGCATCATATTGAATTCGGAACAAAATGTGTGATTTCACTTAATGCCAAAGAAACAATAGTAATTAATGTCATCTTTTGAATGAATAGGTAGCAATACTTGTTTTCAAACTCTGTCTTGCATTTAGTTGTACTTTTATGATTTCCTGCAAACTAGCAGTGTGGTTTTGCAGCACGAATTATGAGCGGCATTTTGATGACATACATGCCATCTGTCAAGCCTGTCTGTTTTCATTCTGCAAAGCGATTCCCATATGTATTGCGAAGGCACTGCTGACGATACTTAGCATGAAGAATGCTGGCCAGATGCAGTGGGATTCCTTTAAGTATTTCAAATGTAAACATGGCCTTTTGCTCGATGGTGTATGATGTCTCATCATGTCTGAAATACAACTCGTGCCCATGTTTTAGGGCGAGAGACTCGATAAGCACACAGCAAGCCTGGCATAGTTACCATGGGAAAGGTCCAGGGGAAATGTGTTCTCTGGTGACCATGTGTTTTCTTTGGATGCGCGTCCGTGGGCAACTGTCACATCTAAGTATTGGCTAGATAAGATAAATAGTAAAATAACATGTTGTCATCCTCATTGGTGTTTTCTCATAATAATCGTAAATCCTGTCCTTTGAAATGTTCACTGCCTCCCACTTGTTTCTGGAGCAGCGAGCTTTACAAGCGCTTGTGTTCCTAACATCTACAAAGACATGAGCTAACACTAAATTGATTATTACAGAGATTAAAAGAGATTATTTTAATAACGTGCCCGGCAGGCCAATGCAAAGAACTGCATATTTTAACATCATGTTTTACCGAGACTGGAGGGCAGCCGGGATGATATCTCCCACTCGCCATGGGGGCAGAATGATGCCATGCACCATAGGCTCCATACCCTCGTCGGGAATCCCCTACGTCAATGAATTGAGTATTACCTCCTGGCTAATAATGATGAAGTTAGTAACGTTGATTACCATTTGATAACATTCCTATACAAAACAATAGGCAATAATGTTATCTCTAAAACAGAGGTCATCTTCCTTGAGTCAGAAGGACCTCATGGTAGACTAAAGCTGAAGCCAATTGACCCATTCGATTTTTTAAATAAAATTCAAATGCTACACATGAAAAACTCGTTAGAAAACAACTAGTGCCGTTTACACATTTTCAAAACCCCTAGGAAGGGCGTTTGAGTTGGTGCAGAGGTACCTGCCATTTATTGTAAGTGCAGTGATCCTAGCTAGTCTTGTGTATTCTCCACGACAGTGCACTGGGTACAGGAGGAGTGTACTTTTGCTGTAGTTTGTTTGCATCTACGCATAGCAGAAGGGAGTGTGATAAAAAAGGACTTTTGCACCCCGCTGGAGTACAAGGATGAGTAGCGGTTAAACCCCGTACCCATCCCTCACACCTCTACAAACAGGAGCAATAGCAATGAAACAGCCACAGGTAAAAGATATACCTCCTTCAGCTTTTCTGGTAACGTGGGCCGAGGGCAGTGAAAAATCTTAAGAAGGCTGTGAATGTGAAAGAGTAGCCCTGCAAAGGGCAAGGTACAACAGTCCAAAATAAAGCAATGTCCAATCAGGGTTCTCTAAAAATATAAATACTTTAATTAAACATACCATATGCAAAAATAACTAAATAGAACAACATGATTAAGTGTGACCTGACCAGTGACTAGGGCCTAACAATAGAGCAGCGGGAAATTTAGCAGTAAATAATACCTTCTCAAAGTTCTTGGCGGTTCATCAGCATTGAACCAGTCTTCTTGGACCTGCGAGAGTGGTTCAAATCAGGTTTGGATGCAGCGGGTCATGATGATCCAAATGAGGAGCATGTGTTTAGTCAGGTTCAAATGAGGCACGCGACCGTTCAAATTCTTCTGTGTTGGCAAGCTTCAAATTTGTGCCGTGGCAAACACTTTCTCAGTTGGTGCAGTGCAGCGGCAAAATGCTTTGAGAGGTGCAACAACACTGCTATGAAGAGTTTACATTTGAGCGAAAGGCAGCACCACAAGTTCCATTGGTTTGAAGGCATTTGAACACAGTTGAACTACCAGAGACCAGCTGCTTGGCTTCTTCAGTTTCTGTGAGTCCTACTCCAGGGTCTCAGGGATAATACCAGTCCTTACTCTCATTCTCCCAATTATGGGGGTGGCTGGCAAACACCTGCAGTAGTCCTTCACCTTCAGTGAGGTCCTGGGTACCGGTGTTGCTGGCAGAGAGACAGGTCTTCCTCCAGCGTCAATATGCCATGGGGATGAATATGGAGCAGAGATTGTCTCTGCTTTCCATCAGCTGCATTTTTTAAATGAATGTTTATATACAATTGATTACTTCATCATGCTAAGCGTATGATGTCATATACAAACACAATACAATTTTGCTAACAAATGTGAAACACGGTTGTAACAAAAAAAAGTCATATTGCATGTTCTTGTTAAACGAAAAATACTATTATTTAGTTTCAATCTAATCTCTAAATAAATTCATCTTTATGTTATCAAAACATGTTTTATTCATTTGCTACCTCAAAAGCCAATAATATCAAATAACAAATATAATATATATGCCTCTACTTAAGGACTGTAGGCCAGCTCCAGGTAGACAGCCTTGAGTAGGCTGCTGGTCATGTGATCAGACACTGCCACTCAGTTGCTCCGCCCACCACCTATTTAATCAGTCCTTCTTAGACATCCTCATCGCCGGCATCCTCAGCAAAGGACATGCAAAGACAAGAACTCACCTGTTTGTGCCTGTTTGTGCATGATAGAGCCAAGGGCCTGTCCTGCATTTCCTACAAACTAATCGCTAAAACTGCTTCTCACCAAAATACATCATCATGTGTCTCCTCCCTCCAGAGCCCATTCCCACTCTCACTAGGGATTGAATGGCCAAGTGCCCTGGGCAGCCCCAGTAATCTTCGCTAGCAAAAATCATCAATATTTCCCCTGCCCCTATCCTTCACCCACAGACCACATGAACATGCCCTCTCATGTTTATCAATGCTTGCTCAGCAGTCGCTCACGCATCAGACATCACTGAATTTCTCTCTTACAACAAACTTGATGCCTTGTTCATCACTGAAACATGGTTTGCCCCATCCTCCCCACATGTTTTCGATGTCCTCCTACCCCAAGGCTACTGTATCCAACATGCAGACTGGCCAGAAAGGGCAGAAGGCGTAGTGGCAATCATCCTCAGGAGCGACTAGCCATGCTCCACAATCCCCTCTCCCAGAACAAGCTCATTTGAATCACTCACCCATCGGTTCACTCTATTGCAAAATTAATCGATCAACTTCCACCGCATCTAAAGATAACCCAAATTAGCACATTCGAATAATGTCTTTCTCATTGATTTTAATGTCCCCGGTTCACAGGCTGACAATTGAACTCGAAGCACGATTTTTGCACTGACCAATTCCATGCACCTTATGCAAAATGTGCTCTCCCGCATGCACAACAAAGGCAACACCCTATACTTAGTCTTCAGATCATACCCCTACATCACCTGTGCAGACCCTATCCCACTTGACTGGTCTGAACATGCTGCCATCCCATTATCAATCACCCACTCAACTACGGCTCACACAATTCAGGCTAAATGCCCCCTCACTCAACTCTTCTCATTCAAAACCTTCCCAAGCAATGAGTTAGAAGCAAACTTTGCAGTCTTCCCCACAACAGGGAATGCCTCAAGTCTCCAGGAATTTTTCAGCAACTCTGCTATGAAACTGGTGGACACTCATGCCCCCCTAAAATCCTGCCAGGCTAAGACCAAACCATCAGCCCAATGGTACATCCCTGAGCTAGCCTCCAACTAAAGCTGAATCAGAGCCCTAGAGAAATGGTGGTGCAAAAATCATAACTTGAGAGACTTTAGCAACCTCAAATCTCTGCACGCAAACACAGGATTCTGATTACGGAGACCAAAGCTGCTTACTACTCTATCTCTATTGCGGCATCATCTAACAGGAGCAAAGTGTTACAAAGCAAGTTCAGAAGTCATCTTTGTAGTAAGTCCTTAAGTTATTGGGTCACACATTTAAAGGTTACATCAGGAACAACAGGTACAGGAGATGGTAGGCAGGATAATAAGTATTTCAGGGAGATCCTACTGGCTCCCACCACCCAGGCTTTAGGACTCTCTAAATCTCTCTGGGCAGAACCAAGCTCAAGGCATAACATTCCAGGCTGCTGCATCAGCATGTGCTGTTCATTCTATGACATCCCAGCCACCCAGGATGAATCTACACAGATGTGCCAGGAGGTGGGAAACAGGATATAACACACCTCCTTTTGTTAGACAACCGACAAGGCAGATTCTGCAAACGCCAAAAAAGCAGGGGGAAACACACACAACACACTTTCTCTCCTTAACCAACCAAAAAGCAGGAAAGATCTTCACAAGATAACACATGGGAAGAACAGCAGGGGAGAAACACAGGCACAAAACAACCTCCCGCTCCTTCCTGAAAAACACCAAGACATCGAACTGCTTAAGGACTGGTAGATGCATGAATTTCTGAAGGGCGAATGGAACACCCAAAACGAGACATACCGGGACTAACACGCTAAAGCGGAACATTGCTCTCAACACCCATGTGAGACAGAAATCCACCACTCCATCACAGTCACAGTGACCTGGGGCTGACAAACCCAACAATAGTCCTCCAGGCTGTCATCACACTGTGCTCAGAGCTGCTGGCCAGGCAACTAAGAACCAAACTGCTATCGTACCACACACAACTGAGGACCACATGAGAAGATGGAACCTGTCACCGGGCTGAACAAGCACATTGCTCAAACACAAAGGGAAGCGACAGGCTGGGCTGTTGAGTAGCACACAATACAAAACAATCAACACTTGAACGGGTCAGTAAACTACATAATTGACGGTGATCGTGACTGTGTACTGCATGTCTGATCCCCTTCAACTCACTAGTGCCAGCAAATTCTTCCCCTACCTTCAAAAGCAACCTTGAACCACATTTCCAAACACTGCCAAATCACACTCGGCCTCATTATGACTGTGCTGGTAATGGCACCATTGTTACCGGACCAGCACAGTACGACTCTGCGGGCAGGTGCTGTCCTGCCCGCCAGGGTCAGATCTGTTGTTGATAACAGTGCCGGTGCTCCCGTGTGCCCATTCCCATGGAGTCCTATTGTAAGAGAATTACCGGTGCCTGACTTCCTGGCCACCAGACTTGGAATAGCCCAGTGGCACGAGAAGTCAGATGCCAGTCATTAAATACGTGTCTGGCAGCTAGCTGCCGGTTTTACCAGCGCGGCTACCACCGGACCCGTAACGAGGCCCACTGTCTCTAAACCAAAGCAAACTGAGTCCTCAGGGACCATCTTCATTATCATGGGAAACAAATGAGTAACACAGGTCTGACAGCTCACCTCACTACCAGAAATGGGTTGGACCTTTGCAGTGTTTTCCTGACACTTCCAAAACACAACATATTTTCACTGTGGGGACTTACAGCGTCCTACTGACAATGACCCGTGAGACCTTACAGCATCCACCATGATGCATGCCTACACCACAATACTTAAACATGTAGTGGCCTCACTGCCACAGCCCAAAACAATATCTTTGAGGACTTACCATGTCCTCCTTGATGCGTGCCTCATGAAGCCTTACAGAATCCACCCTGCTGCTTGCCAACACCAAAATGCATAAACACGTAATGACCATACTGCTACTGCCATGTAATGGCCTCACTGCCACACTCCAAAGCAATATTCTTGAGAACTGCATAAACACTTGATGGCTCCACTGCCACACCCTAATGCTTAAACATGTCATGGCCTCACTGCCACACTCCAATATTTAAACATGTAATGGCCTCACTGCTATTTGTATTTTATTTATTTTTAAAGCACAACCAAGCCCTGGACAATCTGGGCGCTGGGACTTACATGTTACACAAGCATTTGTATACAGACAAAATTGCAGTTTACAGGCATTGAAATGGAAGCAATAAAAATAACATGAGAAAAATGGTACAAGGCAACAGGTAAAACGAGCAAGGGTATTTGAACGATATATATTGTAGGTGTATATGGTACAAGAATAGAGGTAAGTAATTAAGCATTTTATAGGACAGATATATAGTATACGATTTAAGACAAATTACAGATATATATATACACCATGTGATGATGCTAAAGTAACAGTCTACGCCTAGTACAGGTTTTTTTATAGAGTTGGTAGGTTCCAGACCTGCTCGGAGAACCGAGCTTTGACCTTGCTACGGAATTGCGAGAAGGATGGTTCTTCTCTTATGGTGATAGGAAGGGCATTCAATTTTTTTGCAGCCAGGACTGGGGAGCTTACCCCACCAGCACGTTGTTTGCTAAATCATGTGACAACAACGCAATGCAATTGCGCTATTCTAGTTGGTCGCATTGAGTTGTGACGAGAGAAGGTGTTGCGGAGATATATGTGGGCATGGTTATTAAGGCACTTATGAGTAAGTGAGAGTGATTTGAGGTCTATTCTTTGCTCAATATTTAGCCAATTTAAGTTTTGTCTAGTTGAAGTGACATGTTGTTTCCTTGGAATGTTGCAGGCCACTCTAATTGCATTATTTTGCATAACTTGCATTTTGTTGATATTTTGTTGGGATGTACCCAAGTAGAGCGCATTGCAGTAGTCAAGCTTAGATACAGCTCTTGCTACTGAAATGCAATTGGTTGTAGTCAGATAAGGGCGGCAGGCTGTAATAAACTTGCATGTGTAAGCAGTGGATGATGTTAAGGCATTAGTTTGTCTTGTAAGTGAGAGTGCTGAGTCAATATAAATTCCTAGAGTTTCACATTGTTGGCTACTTTAATTACCGTCAATGTTAAAGGATTTGAGCATGGTTCCTAGTTTGTTCAGTTTAGTAGGTGAGCCAAGGAGGAGTAGTTCGGTTTTCTCATCGTTTAGACATAAACCATGCTTAGCCATCCATATTTGTATAGTGCTGTAGATATCGTTCAGGGTTTTGCTGTCTGCAACGTAGTCACCAGTTACAGGGATGAGAATCTGGGTGTCATCCGCATAAAAAATATACATGACACTGTTAAGCGGCTTCACTTCAACACTACAGCTAAGTCAATGCCTAGTCTGGGATGCTGAGGGAAACCCTTATTGATATATTTTTAGGTCCAGTTCATGTACTCTGGATGACAACCCTTATATAACACCCCTCTCTTAGAATCCCCCTGACCCCACTGAGCCAAGAAGTAGATCTGTTTTGCAAATGTAAAAGGTTTATTTGAGAAATATAACAATATATATCTATCACACTTTTATAATAAATTAATACTAGATATCACACTTAAAATATGACAGTGATCAACAATGGATAATGTTCTACTGGTAAACTGATTTAGTTACTTAGAAGTAGTATAGAGGATGAGGTAGCTGAAATGCTTTATGGTTTCAAGGAAATGCACAGTGGAATAAATGCAGTACAGAAAATAAACTGATATGGTTTCACAAGAGATAATAAGTTCACTTTTCCCCTGGTGGCAATTCACCCCCCCTCTATGCAATGTAAGAAATGGAAGGAGATGGAAAGAGGAGCACACAGTCTTCAGGAATACAATCAAATACAATACGGAATTCAGTCCCCCCCCCCAGTAAGCTTAGACAACAGGTATGCTTTTTAAAACACAGGCCCAAAATGCTTTTAAATGTGATGGAAATGGATGGGAAAATGTGCTAATTGATTTTAATTCCCTCTAGAGATTCAGGGTGAGTGAGAGATGCTTGTTGGTATTAGTTCAGGCTCACTTTAGCAATGCTCTATGAGTTATTACCAGGTTGCAAACGGATTTTAACAAAGGAAGGAATGGAGATGCTATTTTGACAAGTGGAGAAATTGAGCCAAAATTGTAAATCGCGGTAAATTTCGCGAGTGCGTAAATCGCGATTGCGGAAAAAGTATAGGGAGTAGGAAGTCGGTTCTAGGTTCCGGAGATACAGACGATTTAATAAAGGTAGATTTTCGGATTTAAAGTAAAACTCAAAATGACAGGTGACAGCTTGCAGCTTTACAAATGACAGATGACATGATTTCTAGGAGGCTGTTCTAATTAGGTTAAAATAGTTTGGATTAGATTATTTTAACTAAGAGATTGGGTTCTGCACAGTTCTGGCGGATATTCACTCCTAATTTTGAAATAAATGGGCCTCGTCACGGATCTGGTCAACATGTCCAGCGGCGGTTCTGTCTGCTCGGCGGGTCAATCAGGCACCGGTTCTGCTCACAGCGATCCGGATCTCTGGTTCTGCTCACAGTGGTCTGGGTCTGGTCTGCGGTTCCGGCACAAGTTCTTGGCAAAGAATTCAAACAGCTCACCCGGCTATTGAATGGTTTGGTTAGGTTTGCTGGATTCTGAAGGCCTGCTGAGAATACTTTTGCTTGCAGTGGGCCTTCTTGGTTCAAAGTTCTGTAGCCTCTGTTTAGCTTGGAAGTCTAAGTGTTGGATCTCTGGATGTGAAGTCGTCGGTCAGCATGCTCCGCAGCAAATGGAATTGAATGTCTCTACCTGTCCCAGCAGTCTCTTTTTATGTTTTTTGGAAGTGGGAGTGTGCGTGGCATAACTGAGCCTGCTCCTCTCTACTTGTCATTGGCCCAATTCTCCCCTCTCCCATGATTGGGGGAAGGAAATGGATTGTCATCATGATGAGGTCTGTTTATGGGTCAGAGGATCCTCCCCTGGTCAATTTGCCCACAAATCTATATTTGATTCAAATACATATTTCCCAGATACACAATTTGTTGAAATTACATGTACACATTATATATTCCTTATAGTCCATGCTTGTCCGCCTCTGATCTTCCTGGGGGCTTGCATTAAAAAATGACAACATTTTGCGCTTTTTGACTGGTTTACCAATATCGGACATTTACCAAAAATTACACACATGTGCGCAAGGAGTATGGACATTAATTGATGAAGTGTCAGATTTTTAACATGCAGACATTTGGAGTGAGACCCTATTTTCCGCTAGCAACCCCCCAGAATACACCACAGGGTCCTAACGCCTCTTAAAATGTGCACAGAAAAATCACAAGAATAATGATATTACTTATATAATTTTGACCAGTCCGCACTATGAGTTATCTATCTTTATAACTTATGCCCCGGTCAAAAAGGGGTGTGGCTTCCCACAACACATGGTGGAAGAACTGGTTTATCCACTTGGTTTATCCACTTCCCCCAAGCTCAGCTGGCTCTCACAGGCACTTCTCCTCCCACTTCTCCCAAGAGGAAGCCACTTTACGGCCCCCCCAATATAACATTTGCCTGAGTCCATTGTTCAGTTTCCTGCAGTCCCCAGGTAATTCAATCAGAGAGGTGTCACCTCCTTTTTGTGGGGGCAGCAGAATGCAGCCAGGCCTGGGAGCACAGCTGTTGATCCAGTTTCAACTCCTGTCGGGGGTAGTTGTCAGGCAGAATCCAGTTTCATTAAGCCAGGTTTCAGCTAAATGTCACTTTTTGTTCCCAGTTTCTACATTCAAATCAAACTGACAATTTTTACACATGCAGCTAGAATGCTGATTCCAAGTTAAAAACTATGACATTTTAACAGTTACAAACTATGTGACACTCAAAAGTAGGTCCCTCATTTAATTTAAACATTTCGATTTTAGTGGTTTTCAGTTCAGTTTAACTTAAGCTGCTGACCTCCACAGCTCAGCCAGTTTTGTTATGAACATTGTTTTGGGCTCTTTTTCTTTCCAGATTTTGTATGCACACAAAACGTCATTCTGCCAAATGTCTGCTGGTGTTCAGTGAGATTTTTGAATATCCTGCAATGTTTGAAATAGGCATTTTGAGCTTGCATTCAGAGAAACCAAGGTGATTTCAAAGGGCTTTTTAAGCTAACAGGCACTGCTGTTTTTCCCTTGGCACACATTCCACTCATGGCACCCCTGGCCCATCACGCTCGCACAGGTGGGTGGAAAGTTAGGCGACCATTTTGATGTACGCACAAACTGCGCGGTTCTTCTGGATTCTGGCGCACATGTGGGCTTTTTGGCCATCTTGGATTTTCTAAGCCCACAGCACCAAATGTTGCAGCTTAATGACTCAAACGTGGGTCAATACACCTCACAAAGCCCCCCCACCTGACTGCACTTTGAATTTGAGTCGAGGGGGAGTCAGGTGCCAAGAATGTTTTGACCCACGCACTGGTATGTCCGCATCATCTTCTTCCAATTCCGCAAATGGCACAGTTCAGCATCTTTTCCTCCATCCCGTTGGATCGATCGGTTCTCCTCGCCGGTCCTGATGGGAATATTGGGCGGTACCCCGGGCCCCTCGGATCTTTGCCCCCGGTCTCCGGATCGTCCTCCTTGGCCAGTCTCCAGGTTTTCTTTCTCCTAGGACGACACAGGAAAGCGGCAATACCTATTCGTAGATATTTCTTCCCCACCATTGATATAGTGGGGTGGCATATACATTTTATAGTCAAAACATTTGCGTTCTTATTTTAACAAAAAACAAGATACAATTATAAGACATTTTTTTTCCAAATTATAATATTTTAGAGACTATATGTGGGATATTGTAGGGTTGGAATGGAATTACTCTGGAGCGGTCCCCTCTGGTATTGCAGAGGACTCCTCCAGTTGTTGCAGAGTGTGCCTGGATTGGCAACACTTTAGCTGATTTATATGGACCCACTTATCTTCCCCCTCTGCCAACTACCTTTGGAGATGCAGATCTTATAGGCAACAGGGGAGATCTTGTCTATAATTTCAAACGGTCCCTTCCATGTAGGCAAGCCTTTTCGCTGTTTGGCCTGGTTCCTTTGGAAATTGTATAGATAGACCCAATCACCCACCTTATATTCCTTTCAGGTAGTTTTTAAATCATAGTGGGTCTTCATGCTCTCGGCTGATCTTTCTAGATTCCGCTGAGCATAGGCAAAAGCATGTTGAAGGTGTTTCCTTAAATTCTCCACATACTCATGAGTTGTGGAGGCATTTATCAGTGTCTGCTCTTGGGTCCTGTAGAGCAAATGCTGGGGAAGCACCATCTTGTGCCCCGTCATCAACTCAAATGGTGACATTTTGGTTGCAGATGAAGGGGTAGATCTGATGGCCATTAGGACCAGAGGTAATCAGATATCCCAACTTGACCCAGAATCTGCCACAAACTTTTTTAATATGCTCACAATGGTACGGTTGTATCTCTCTACGGCTCTAGAAGAAGCTGGCCTGTAAGCAATATGTAGCTTCCTTTTGACCCCCAGTATCTCCCACATCTTTGTCATTACTTCACTGTTGAAGTGGCTACCCCTGTCTGACTCAATCCTTTGAGGTAGACCAAACCGAGAGAAGATGTGGTTAATCATCAGAGCAGCTTCTGTTTCTGCCTTGCAGTTTGGGGCCGGGAGACATTCCACCCACTTGGTAAACAAGCATGTAATGGTCAACATGTGCTCGTATTCTCTAGACGAGCGAATTACAGGGCCTACAAAGTTGATATGCAAATCTGACCAATGCAGTGTCATCCCCCTCTTTTGGAGAGGCGCAGTATGCAACCTCTCTTAAGATTTCCAGTGTTGTGTGAAACCCCCTATGACCGGCGGTGGCCGCATCATGGGCTTGACTTAACATCAGGCTCCGAATGAGGTAGGAACCACCCACTGATCGTGGCCAGCTTTGGATTTCCTTACCAGCAAACTATCTTGGATTCGGAACATTTTTGGACATTTCATCAACACTCTTAGGTCCTCTTTCCCAATGTAATCGTTATCCGTCAGGGGAAAGTTCTCAGGGTCCTCAAGGTGTTGGTAAAACTTACCAATAATTGGATCCCCCTTCTGAACTGTAATTAAATCAACATCAGGGGTCTCCTTACTCCATTGTGCAGTTGAGAGATCATTGTGAGCATTTGTCTGGGACCTAGTGATAGCAGTGACCTGGATTTCCCCCAACAGGGACTCTGTTTCTATTAGATCCCTTTGGATGGCCCCGGTTTTGGCCAGCTGATCAGATAAGTCATTTCCAGTTTTGTCTGGTCCCTCTACTTTGGAATGACCCTTGATCTTTTTTCAGTAGATGGTCATCCCATTCGATGTGACCAGATCATCAATATTTTGGATTAGCTTCCCATGTTTCAGGGTTTGTTATTAGCACATAACATGCCTCTGGTTTTCCAATTAACCAGGTGCTCCACGAACCCGTTCCGTACATAGTCCGAATCTGTGATTATGACCAGTCGGTGGAGTTGATGTTGGACAGCAGTGAGGATGGCCTGATGCACAGCCATCAATTCTGCTACCTGACTACTTCGGGGACCAATTTTGTATCCAGCGGAGGGTTCTGGAGACTCCTTCACCCATGCATTCCCTACGCCGGCCACCAGTTCTTTCTCCCCGTTGTTGTCAACATGGTAAGAGCATCCATCCACATAGACAGTGGGCATTCCCTCACACTTGTCTTCTTCAAAGACTTTGTGTGGGGAATTAAGGTATGCCTCCATGTTGTCCTTGATTTTTAGACTTTCGTCCTCGAGACTCTGGCACAATCATGAAAGTCAGCCAGACCTTGCGCGAGGGGACTCTTCTTGTTTTGGCCATATCTGACCTCCACAGGAAAGCCTTGCATTGACAGAATCCAGGAAGTAATTCGGGAATTACTCACATTTCCGGCCCGGATTCTGTCACTTTGGAGATATTGCAGAGGCTGGTGTGGAGTCTCCACTATGATGTGTTCCCCCTGGATGAACGGGCGGTAATTCTTCAATGCCCACACTGTGGCCAGGAGTGCCTTCTCAAAATTGTTGAATTTTTCCTCCCCAGAGGATAAAGTTTTGCTCGCATAGGAGATTACTTTATTGACCTTGTCATGCTTTTGGTATAATATTGCCGTCAAGCACGTATTAGAAAACCATGTCTCCAGGAAGAACTCCTTGTTTCTGACAGGGTAAGCTAGGCAAGGCGCTTGTGAGAGGCTTCTTTTGAGTTGTCTTACTGCCTCGGATTGTTCTGGACCCCATTCCCACTTGACCCCCCCCTTCAAGAGATGAATCATGGGTCTGGTGATCTCTGTGTAGCCCTCAATGAACTTCCTGCTGTAATTAGTCAGTCCAAGGAGGCTCCTTAGTTCCCGCAGAGTGGTGGGGTCTTTCAGTTTCTGAAGTGCTTCCATTTTCTTTTCCTGGGGACAGACACCCTGAGGAGTAATCTCATGCCCTAGGAAATTAACACGGGTTCTACACCACTGTGCTTTCTGAAAGGAAAGTTTTGCTCTGGCGGCCCTCAACTGTGTCAGAACATAACGGATCTCCGCTATGTGTTCCTCCACTGATGAACTTTTGATGAGGACATCATCTACATAAGCCAGGTTACCCCTCGCACCCAGGTCGGGCATGGCCTTGTGTAGGAAAATGTTGAATTCATTGCCGGAGTTGAGGTCTCCGAAGGGAGTCCGGGTCCATGTGTACTGCTGGCCCCCAAAGGTAAAAGCTAGTTTGTATTGGTCCTCCCTACTGACAGGCACGGTCCAGTATCCATTGGTCAGGTCTATTGCAGTGAATACTTGTGACCCTTGAATCTGGGCCAGCCCTTGGTCAATGTAGGGCAGAGGCCATCGGGAAGTATGGACCCGTTTGTTGAGCTCCCTAAGGTCGACGCAGAGTCTCCACTGGCCGTTTGGCTTCAATATTCCCAGCACCGGATTATTGAAGGTGCTGTGTACTGGACAGATTATTCCCCGGGACTCAAGGTTCTTAATTATTTCAGTAAGGGACTCCATGGATGCGAGAGGCAAATGATATTGCTTCACAAACACTGGAGTCATTCCAGGGTCCGTGGGAATTGTTGTGGTGTGGATGTCGGTGCGACCACAGTCATATGAGTCTACCGCAAAGAGATCTTGGAAATCCAAGAAAACTTGTTTCAACTTTTGCTTTTGTTCCAGAGTCACACAGGCATCAGCTAGGTTGACTCTCTCTTCCACCATCTGCCTGAAGCCTGGAAAGACTTCCGGTTTGGCTATCTCAGCGGCCTCCTCCAGTTGGGTGGAGAAGTTCCTGGTCAGAGTGCTGATTTGGACCGGAGGCTACAGGTGGGAAAGGCAGCCCTCATGGACCTGGAAAATCACCTCATCCCCTCTGAAGTCACAAGTCACATCTTCCTTACCATAAGGGCAAGAAGTGCAAGAAGTGTACACCAGGAGGTTCCTCCCATGCCAGGTGAAAATCCTGTCTGATGTTGTATTGTCATCACTGCCACTGTCAATCGGTCCTAACAGTTCATTTCCTAAATCAATGGAGAAATGTCGGTCATCAACCGCCATTCCAATAATGGTGCCTGCGGCTAGAGTAATACTCTTTAAGTTGCTGTTATCCACCTCTATTGGAATGGTGTCTTGTTCTATGTTGACTAATGGTGTTGGGTTTACCCCTAACCGTTGCTGTTGGAGAGATGCATTTAGATGAATATAAGCATCAGGGTTTTTCAATTTTTGTCCTCTTTTAACTTTCACTTCCAGGGAGAATTGTCGGGTCCTTTCTGGAATGGTGACTTCCTCTTTAAGCTTGATTTCAACTGCATAAGGTAGCAATTGAGCTGACCTAAATGCTTTTTCTTGATCATCCAAGCCCATGGGATTATCCGCTAATCGGGACCAAGCTTTGAAGTGTATTAGGTCCAAACTAATGGCAAAGCGATTGAGAATGTCACTGCCTAAGTAAAAGGCGGCAGTGACGTCTCGCACGACCCAACAGTTATGGACTATGCTCTTGTTGCCAATGGAGATTTTGAGCATACACCTGCTTGGCAGGAGATCTTTGGAATTAGGTGCTTCCAGGTCCATTTCCCATTTGTCTATCAGTTTGAATGTGGGAATGGCTGGATCTTTTGGGAGTTGGCGGAACATGGCTTCGCTGATGAAGCTCTTACCGTTGTTCACACACACTCGAGCGAGGACAGAGTCCTTCCCATCATTTAACTGAAGAGGGATGAACAACTGCTCTCCAATTTGCTGAATATCAGCCAGGCTCTGAGCTGATTTCACATCTTTCTGGACTATAGGAGTGGGAGTTTCTGATTGTGGATTAGTAAAGAATTTCAGGGTGTTTCCTTCCAGTGTGGAATACCACCTTAAACTTGAAGGAAGGTTGATTTTCAGAAATAGAGAGGATACCCCGTCACCAGTCTGTTGTCCTACTGCTATTACTGTCACGTCTGGAATGTGGTTGTCCTGGAAGTGAAATTCTACTTGGTCAGATTTTTGTTCAACCATGTGGCAGGTGCCGTTTAAACTAACATGGTTGACACTCTGTTTTAATTTTATTGGTCGGCTAGCCTTGGTCCAGAGGACCTTGTTTGCACAATCTATTAGGGGTGACAACCTTCTCAGGAGGTCATTCCCTAGTAAAGAAGGGGTGCCCTCTGGAGTCACTACTATGACCGGGTGTTTCACCTTGTGTCGCCCAATTTTGATGTCCAAATCTGCAGTCCCCTCGACAGGAATTTCCTTCCCGTCAAAGTTCTGCAGTTGTCCAGGAAGAGAGGTGAGAGGAATACGGTAATTCTCCCCCCTTCCTGCATTTTGTTCCTCAAAGGCCCTTTTGGACAGAAGGGTAGCTTGGGATCCAGTGTCCACCAGTGCCAAAATTGTACCCTGCCCCTGTACTTGTACCGGGGCATAGTATCTTCCCTCCTTCTCCTCAAGGGGGCACAGATAATGCACATTTTTGGACAACTGGTGGGCTAATTTTCTGGTTTTGGACATGGCGAGAGAAGAGATTTGGGCGGAATTCTGTGGAGAGTCTTGGGAATCTGAAAGAAAAAGTTGGCAACTGGAGATCAGAGCCATTGTGGGTTCCCCTGGTTCCGTTTCTGGGCCGCCCCCCTTTTTGGAGGCAGTCACCAGGATGGGTTTGACCCATGGGATTTTGGTATTGTCGGTTCTGGGATGAGATGATGGGCGGCGGTAGCTCAGTCTCCACATCTCCCCAGTCTCAAATGGCATCCCTTGGGACCCATTTTTCCTTGAGAGGAGTTCCCCCATCTCTGAAGGAGAAGATCCTTTCCCCAGGATCTTCTGAGGATCCCTCTCCCTCAAATTGGAAGCCTGTACCTCCTCCACAAAGTGGGTATGTTTGGGTCCTTTGTTTCTCCTACCCCCTCTCTGCTCCTTGGGAGGCAGGCTTTCAGGGGCAGGAGATTTTGTTTCCGGTTCCTGGTTTTCCAGGGGCTGTTTACAAGTTGGGAAGGAAGCTTCCTCCAAGGCTTTACACCCCCCTACCCCTTGTGCCTCCTCCCTGGGAACCGGTGGGTTATCGGGGTGCTGCCCCGTCATTGTTCTGGAGCACCAGGCCCAGAGTTTGGGGCATTCTGCGGTGGCATGCTCATCTGAGGGTTCTGTTGAGCCCTCAGTATGTGACCCAGATCCCGTGCCATATTCTGGACCTGGCGCTCAAGTGGTGAAACCCGCTCAGGCTGATATGGGGCTCTATTTTCTCCCCTGGGCTGATCCCGGGAAGGGTAGCTATCCCTTCTCTGGAAGATTTTGGTACCCCTCCACCCTTGGCCTCCTCTCTCCTGGATTAGGTTGTCTGGGCTCAGGGAATTGGGGAAAGAAGGATGGATGATTTTGGGGCTGGAAACTGGGTGGGTACCTGGGAAAAAAGTTCTGCCCAGGATTTGGAGAATTCCTGCCCTCCTGTGGGAAGTTGGGAGGGAAGTTCCCTGGGTTAGGTGCTTGGCTGGATCCCCCCCCTTGGGCTGCAGGAGTCCACACATAACCCAGGATGGGTCGGTTTCCCTTGTAGCGGGGACATACATAATCAGGGGAGCGAGGGACCCCATTTGTGGGACTACCTCCTTGACTCCCTGTCTGTGACTGGCCCGAGGGCCTTCTGGGCTTGGCATTATTAGGAGCAGGTAGGTTTTTAGGCCCCCCATCTCCAAATCCAAAACGGGGGTGCCCTTTACCTCTGCCACCTTGGCAGCAGCAGGGGTGCTGTTGGTTTTGGGTTTTTTCTGCGCATTATTTTTATTTTCGATGGGCTTCTGCACCTCAAAGATCCGGGTAGCCTGTTCAATGACCCAGCCTAAAGATCTTTTCTCATGTAAATCTCTCACGAGCTGGGTCATTATGTATTTGGGTAAGGCATGGAAAAACGTATTTATAAATTCTCTGCTATCAGTGCGCACCTTTCTGGTGGTCTGCACAAAAGCACGCTTTAATTCTTGCACAAACTCTTGTGGGGCCTGATCCTCCCCACATTGCAAATTGTATGCTGCATTGCGAGCCTCTTGAGGATTTCTGTGCACAGAAAAATGTATCAAGATGGCCGCCCTGTATGTGGACCACCTTGAATGGTTTTGATCCTCCAGCCCTGCAAAGAAACTGGAGTATTCTGATGAGAAGGTCCATTTGACGTACTGGATGCAGCTACTGCTGTCCTTCAAATGCAAAGTCTCCATCATTTGCTCATAGAGCTCCAAGTGTTCCCAAACAGAATACTTGGCGTTCTTATGATAAGGCGTGATGACACTCCTTATTGCCTTTATTTGTTTCAATGGGTCCTTAAGCAAGGCCCTTTTTGCCTTATTGGCCTTGTTGGTTCGGGTAACCCTGGTCCATTCATCCTCTGACTCAGAAGCACTACTCCCAGAGGTGCCCGTCTGATCTTCCAGGTTTTCCTGTATTCTGCGAGCCTGGGAATGGCTGGCAGAATGTGGGGACCTGGTCTCCTGTGTCCTGTAATGCTCAGAGGAGTCTTCAGATCCCTCCTTGCTGCCAGGATTTGATGGGTACCCCCTCACTGACCTAACTGGGCAGAGGTTTTCAGGATGCTCTTAATGGGCCTACTCTCCTGGGGTTCCCCACTAAATTGCACTGTGCTTCGGTGCCCATACCCGTATTCCCTCCCCTCCATTCCTGGGAGATACTGGCCTATGAGCCCCATACTTCTAGCTGGGTAGTAATCTGCCATCCCTGTGGCCCTGGGCTCATGTGCGCGAGGGTACATGGGGGTGGCAGAGTCCAGGGACTGGGAGAGATGAAGGCCTCTGGTACTAGGGCTCCTGAGGTTATGCTCTCTTTCCCAGCGAACCTCATCTCTATCCACCCCTGTTCCCTGTTGTAATGCAAGAGCCTGCGCTTTCAGTTCCTCAGTTAATGCCTTACTAGACTCTATCAGTCTCTCCTGCATTGCTACCTGTTGCTGGAGCCTATCATTGTGCTGGCAGAGAGCCTCATTCTCTCTCTGTGCCTCCTGATTGGTCCTGGAGTACTGGGCCAGTCTTTGCTGCAGGAGGGTTACCTCCTGAGCTGTGTCCCTATTGGCCTGCTCCTTTCTTGCCAGAGCATCCTCCACCCTCCTGGTGTGCTCTAACAAATTCTGGTGTTCTTTATGGAGGTCACCCAGTCCCTGGAGGGCCAGGTGATTTTCTTCCATTTTCCTTTTTAAGTGGCAGACTTCCTGGCCTAAGGTATCCCTTTCCTGACTAAGAGCCTGCATCTGTGCCGCCAGGTCGTCCCTTTGCATTTGGAAGGCACCAGCTTTGTGGAACTCCTGGTCAAACTCTGCCTGGGTATCCAGGTCTTTCAAAATCAGTTTATTGCTCTCTGCCTCTCCCTATTTAGGTGGCTTTGCAGGGTGATTACCTGCTCAGCACATGCCCTATTGAAGTCTAACTGTTGCTCCAGCTTTTTCTGGCTCTTCAGTAGGGAGTCCAAACCTTCTTGGTACTCCTTCTGCAAGGCCAGAAATCTGGTATCCTGGTCCGCTTTTTCCTGTTGCAGCACATCCATATCCTCCTTTATTTTAGTGATGTACTGTCTGCTGTCCTTTTCTGACTCCTGGCTCCTGAGCAGCCTCTGCTCAGAAGAGTCCAGATCAGATTGGGCCTTCTCTAATGCCATCTTTTGCCTATTTGCCAGATCTTGGCCTTCAGCACATTTGTCCTGCATGGCTCCCACATATAGTTACAAATATGCCGCTATCCTGGCAATCTTATTATGTTCATCTTTGTCTTTAGGGGCCATATATAGTTCACTCAGGGCCACATGTAGGGGACCCTGATCTCTCCATTTATCTGACCGTGTTTCAGTGACCTGTTGCGCGATTGCCTGCAACCAGACAGTTTGGTCCTGATGAGTCCACTCACCTCTCACAAATAGCTTATGTAAGAAGTGTTCTCTGGCTATTTTGATGTCTACCAGTGTTGTCATTCTGGAATTTGAATTCCTTCCTGACTTACAGAAGTTTGTATTTTATTTTTGCAAAACAGACCATTTCCTTAGAGCGTTCCTTTGAGTAGTGCTTTACAGCATAACGCAGCGTGGTGATCCGACCGTATGTATGTCTCCTGTCAGTTAGCACACTGTATTAATCTGCACAAGTGATAGATCTAACCCAGAATCTCCGGCTACGAGCCCCCACTTTGTTAAGCAGCTTCACTTCAACACTACAGCTAAGTCAATGCCTAGTCTGGGATGCTGAGGGAAACCCTTATTGATATATCTTTAGGTCCAGTTCATGTACTCTGGATGACAACCCTTATATAACACCCCTCTCTTAGAATCCCCCTGACCCCACTGAGCCAAGAAGTAGGTCTGTTTTGCAAATTTAAAAGGTTTATTTGAGAAATATAACAATATATATCTATCACACTTTTATAATAAATTAATATTGAATATCACACTTAAAATATGACAGTGTTCAACAATGGATAATGTTCTACTGGTAAACTGATTTAGTTACTTAGAAGTAGTATAGAGGATGAGGTAGCTGAAATGCTTTATGATTTCAAGGAAATGCAAGGTGGAATAAATGCAGTACAGAAAATAAACTGATATGGTTTCACAAGAGATAATATGTTCACTTTTCCCCTGGTGGCAATTCACCCCCCCTCCCCTCTATGCAATGTAAGAAATGGAAGGAGATGGAAAGAGGAGCACACAGTCTTCAGGAATACAATCAAATACAATACGGAATTCAGTTCCCCCCGCAGCAAGCTTAGACAACAGGTATGCTTTTTAAAACACAGGCCCAAAATGCTTTTAAATGTGATGGCAATGGATGGGAAAATGTGCTAACTGATTTTAATTCCCTCTAGAGATTCAGGGTGAGTGAGAGATGCTTGTTGGTATTAGTTCAGGCTCACTTTAGCAATGCTCTATGAGTTATTACCAGGTTGCAAACGGATTTTAACAAAGGAAGGAATGGAGCTGCTATTTTGACAAGTGGAGAAATTGAGCCAAAATCGGGAATCGCGGTAAATTTCGCGAGTGCGTAAATCGCGAATGCGGAAAAAGTATAGGGAGTAGGAAGTCGGTTCTAGGTTCATTGGAAAGCCTAGAATCACAGCTTTACAAAGTTAAACCATGTTCCTAGGACAAACGGTTCCGGAGATACAGACGATTTAATAAAAGTAGATTTTCGATTTAAAGTAAAACTCAAAATGACAGGTGACAGCTTGCAGCTTTACAAATGACAGATGACACGATTTCTAGGAAGCTGTTCTAATTAGGTTAAAATTGTTTTGATTAGATTATTTTAACTAAGAGATTGGGTTCTGCACAGTTCTGGCGGATACTCACTCCTAATTTTGAAATGAATGGGCCTCATCACAGATCTGGTCAACACGTCCAGCGGCGGTTCTCTCTGCTCGGCGGGTCAATCAGGCACCGGTTCTGCTCACAGCGATCCGGATCTCTGGTTCTGCTCACAGCGGTCTGGGTCTGGTCTGCGGTTCCGGCACAAGTTCTTGGCAAAGAATTCAAAAAGCTCGCCCGGCTGTTGAATAGTTTGGTTAGGTTTGCTGGATTCTGAAGGCCTGCTGAGAATACTTTTGCTTGCAGTGGGCCTTCTTGGTTCAAAGTTCTGTAGTCTCTGTTTAGCTTGCAAGTCTAAGTGTTGGATCTCTGGATGTGAAGTCGTCGGTCAGCATGCTACGCAGCAAATGGAATTGAATGTCTCTACCTGTCCCAGCAGTCTCTTTTTATGTGTTTTGGAAGTGGGTGTGTGCGTGGCATAACTGAGCCTGCCCCTCTCTACTTGTCATTGGCCCAATTCTCCCCTCTCCCATGATTGGGGGAAGGAAATGGATTGTCATCATGATGAGGTCTGTTTATGGGTCAGAGGATCCTCCCCTGGTCAATTTGCCCACAAATCTATATTTGATTCAAATACATATTTCCCAGATACACAATTTGTTGAAATTACATGTACACATTATATATTCCTTATAGTCCATGCTTGTCCGCCTCTGATCTTCCTGGGGGCTTGCATTAAAAAATGACAACATTTTGCGCTTTTTGACTGGTTTACCAATATCGGACATTTACCAAAAATTACACACACGTGCGCAAGGAGTATGGACATTAATTGATGAAGTGTCAGATTTTTAACATGCAGACATTTGGAGTGAGACCCTATTTTCCGCTAGCAACCCCCCAGAATACACCACAGGGTCATAACGCCTCTTAAAACGTGCACAGAAAAATTACAAGAATAATATTACTTATATAATTTTGACCAGTGCACACTATGAGTTATCTATCTTTTTAACTTATGCCCTGGTCAAAAAGGGGTGTGGCTTCCCACATCACATGGTGGAAGAACTGGTTTATCTACTTCCCCCAAGCTCAGCTGGCTTTCACAGGCACTTCTCCTCCCACTTCTCCCAAGAGGAAGCCACTTTACGCCCCCCCCAATATTACATTTGCCTGAGTCCATTGTTCAGTTTCCTGCAGTACCCAGGTAATTCAATCAGAGAGGTGTCATCTCCTTTTTTTGGGGGCAGCAGAATGCAGCCAGGCCTGGGAACACAGCTGTTGATCCAGTTTCAACTCCTGTCGGGGGTAGTTGTCAGGCAGAATCCAGTTTCATTAAGCCTGGTTTCAGCTAAATGTCACTTTTTGTTCCCAGTTTTCTACATTCAAATCAAACTGACAATTTTTACACATGCAGCTAGAATGCTGATTCTAAGTTAAAAACTATGACATTTCAACAGTTCCAAACTATGTGACACTCAAAAGTAGGTCCCTCATTTAATTTAATCATTTCGATTTTAGTGGTTTTCAGTTTAGTTTAACTTAAGCTGCTGACCTCCACAGCTCAGCCAGTTTTGTTATGAACATTGTTTTGGGCTCTTTTTCTTTCCAGATTTTGTATGCACACAAAACTTCATTCTGCCAAATGTCTGCTGGTGTTCAGTGAAATTTTTGAATATCCTGCAATGTTTGAAATAGGCATTTTGAGCTTGCATACAGAGAAACCAAGGTGATTTCAAAGGGCTTTTTAAGCTAACGGGCACTGCTGTTTTTCCTTTGGCACACATTCCACTCATGGCACCCCTGGCCCATCACGCTCGCACTGGTGGGTGGAAAGTTAGGCGACCATTTTGGTGTGCGCACAAACTGCGCGGTTCTCCTGGATTCTGGCGCACATGTGGGCTTTTTGGCCATCTTGGATTTTCTAAGCCCACAGCACCAAATGTTGCAGCTTAATGACTCAAACGTGGGTCAATACACCTGACAACACCCAGATAGTCGAGTATATCAAATAATGGTTTGGTAAATACATTGTAGAGAGTTGAGGGCGCACACAAACCTTGCTACACTCAAAAGCAACATCCTTGAGGACTGCATAAACAATCAAAGGCCTCACTGCCACACCCCAATACTTAAACATGCAAAAGTCTCACGGCCACACTCCGAAATAGGATCTTACGCCATTATCTACATTTGTTTGCACACATTCACATCAAAAATAAGGAACTTTTACATTAGACAATTTTTGAAATATGTAATATAGCATGATATTTTCAAGTCCATTGCTGTATGATGTGCAGCATAAAGCTGGAAATTCATCAAATTCATTAGCTCTATACATTTCCCTTTGCATAGGTAATATCGGCAGTAAACATTTCCACACTCTCATAGCTAAAAGCAAAATCTCCACTTCACACACATTTGAAAGGCAACAGCAGCATTTTAAACAACCTCACGCATCGCACAATATTCCCATCACACACCTTTCTGACATTGCAAAAATAGATAAAAGTGTTGCATTATTTTTCCAAAAGTCCTTATTGCATTTGCGCAATGTAAATCTGTAATTCCTCAAACTGATTATACTGACATGCATATCTAAAAAAAGCTGTAAGGCCGTTTCATTCCAAAACACAAAAAATCGCATTTCATCCTCCCATTCATCCACACCTGGCTGCACTCACAACCACTAAAGGACATTGAACAATCACGTTGACACATGCGCCTAACGACATTTCCATGAGATGTAAACAAACTACACAAGCACCAAATAAGGAGAACCTGAACAGACAATAATAGTCTGGCAACATTACTGAATAACAATAGGTGTGCACATCACGTTTACCCATAGCTGTATTTTGATTGCCTGAAGCCAACAGCATTGCAGGACAGTTCCGATGAGCGCTCACTTCCTTGACAACTGATGTCTCTTGCTCGCCAGCAAGATGTGCCCTGGATGAGGAATGACAAGGAGCAGGGACCAGGCTGACCCAGGTGAGTACAAACAGACAAGATGCTTTATTCTTCTTAGTTTCATAGATACAGCTTATAGAGGTGGTAGAGAAGGTCTATAGCATCTGCCCTGGTCCCTATTCATACTCCAAGTCCCCAACTGTCAACCTCAGAACCCCCATGCCCTCAGCCTTCCACATTCCACCCAACATTCCATGAGGCCTGGCTTGCACACACAGTAATTCTCATTCATTCAAGATACCACAACATGTCCTTCCTTAACAACAAACAGCCATTTAGATGACACCCACTCACATGCCAAGACTAACAGTCAAAACCAAACTAGACTCCTTCTACCCTGGCCTGCCATGCCAGGGTCTCAGTGCTGCAACCATCGAGCACATAACTTGTCACACAGCGACAATGAAAACAAACCTACAATCTGAACCCTCAATTTGCTAAACTCCTTCCGCCAGACCTGCCACCCCTGGCCACAGGTCTGCCTCACCTGAGAACAAACCTAAACCTCAACCCGGGGTAACTTCACTTGCCAAAACAGCGTAACCCCAAACCTGGGACTACTACGATGGTCTAGGCATACCAACTAAATACAACAAAAACACAACCATTCACTCACAAACAAAACCTCATCCCTTTTCCCTCAAGAAAACATAGAACAGAAATGAAAAGTATAGTAAAGTGACTCACAAGACAACGAACACAAAAATCACAAAAGACACAACCACAAAAAGAAAGATGCATTGCGTATGCTATGCACAGTCACAACCATGCAAACAAAAACTATCCACAACCACCACAAGAATGGAAAATGTAGTGGTATGCATAGATTCAACTATGCGAAAAAACGTATTCAAAAGCACAACAAGAATGAAAAATGTTGTGCTGGCTAACATTGTTAAATAAGAAAAATGATCTTTTAAATAAATATATCACTCACCTAATAACTTACCAGTGTATAGTTCACCTGGTCCTCACCTGACCACAACTTCACTCAATGAACTACACATAACAACACTGGCTTCAATCTGTGTGACCACCTCAACACAATTTAAAAGTCAACTAGTCTTGCTTAAACCTACACTCCCACTTTACTTATGCACTGCCTGGCACCACAGAACTCAGCAAGGAGTCAAAACCATCACTCCTAAATGACACTATTCAACTCACTATTAAAACCAGAGACATGTGCGGTTACCTACAACGCACTTTATCCTAATGCATGGGTCCACTATCCCACACTTCACATGCCCAAACTGCACTTTATCAGTCTCCTATGTAAACCTCAGGCTTCTAGCCATAGTGTCTTAAAATACTACTACCCTACTCTCTAGGGTTCAACACATCAGAACTCTGCTCCTCTAAGAGTTCAACCCCTCTATTATGCAGGGTTTCGCATAGGTTTTCTTTTAACGGCACCACACCTGGCCACCGTGTGAGAGCTACACTGTCTCACTCATGCATGCTACATCTCAATTATACTAATATTATCAAGTATGTCCCTACATACTTCACTCTGCATTCTCTAATGCAACCTCAACACGTGCTTGTGCTACCTCTCACACGCATGCTATATATCACTCAAACATCATAACATTATACACTTGCGCTCACTCAACGCAATCTCAACATCACGTGCAAATATCAGTATACTTGCTCTCAAATAAACACATAGGGCCTCATTACAAGTCAGGCCTAAGGGGTTAACGGCACCGGTAAAGGTGCCGGCGCAGTCAACCCCGTACCGCCTGATTACGAGGTCCCCTCACCAGACGTGCAGAGCGGGTCCCACGAGGGGAAGAGGGAGCAAACAACGGGCCGCTCATAATCGGCCCGTTGTTTGCTCCCTCTCCCATTCCCATTCAGCCCTATGGGGGCTGAAATGGGAATGGGGAAGGCCCGGGTCCGGGTTCCCAGAGGGAGGAATTACGGGTCCTCCAAACTCGGAATGGCCCGGCAATTCCTCATTCTGGGAACACGTACCCGGACCCGATTTTGGCGGCAGCCATGCCGCCTATAGTGGCATGGATACCACCAAAATCATAATGAGGCCCATACACTCAAACCCTGTCCACACACAAAGCACAAAAAAACACATGTGCTTTAACAGAATACATTCTCCAAAGTAGGGATGTGTCACACCAACAGCAATGGTGGTGATCAATCACCAATCTGAAGGTGTTCTCAAAATCACATGAATATAAAACATCCCCATAACTCCTTTTGACTCATCATTTAAGAAATGTCATAATTCAAAACACTTCTAAGCAAACTCATACATTTAAAAAATGCAGTGGTCTTTTCATCATTTAAAACTAATAATCATCATTTAAGAAAACCTCATTTTCAATGCTTCGTGAAACATCATTTAAAAATGTCATCATTAAAGAAATCATCCCTGCGCAGACCTTATGTAAAATACTGTACATATTATCCAAAATGCAATTTTCATCCTTGCTCTCTCAGCACATAACGCGCATAATTAAATAATGCACACCCTATACATGCTGTGTAAAACATTTGCCATTACGATTGTGGACTTAAAACTCATCAAACATTAAATTAATTATGCACTATTAGCATCACACACGTAACAGTGCTACTAACGTACATTCAATCTCATAGCACAGTCTAATTGCAGCAGTACACTGTGTTCTTCTAACTTTAGAATGTTAAAACGACTCAGTAAAAAAAAATGAACTCTGCTATAGCGCTTCAAACTCATGTAGTTGCAGGAAAATTACTATAAAAATCAGACTCCATACGCCGCCAGCCTCTTGCTTCCATAACTTCTCCATGTCGTCGCACTTTTCCAATTACAGTACTTCACAAATGTCTAAACTGCCAGCATACCTGCTACGCAGCTTGAAGCACACGTATGAAACCAAATGTTCTCATTTAGTTCTGGAAACAACCACTCACTATTTCCGTGTACATAGTTATGCGTGTACACGTTTCAAGGGCCGATCCTCTAATGTCTTCACTGAACACGGAAAGGAACACTTATGGCGCTGTGTCTTTTCAACGCAGGGTCTGCTCGGAGCGCGCATTGCCAGCAGCTACTACGACCCTCACCAAGGGTCCAAACATGTCTGCCCATAATTTCTTTTAATTTTTTTCCTTCACAGTACCTTGTGGCTACTCATCTTCCCGCGTGGATTGGACCTCATTAAAACTTCTTTTCATGTAATTACGTGCACCGGCAGTGTGCACACACTCCTTATGGCTGCCTGCACGGGTACTCTGCTCCAGCCTCATATACCCCATAGCACAGGACTTATACTTGTGCCAGTCCCCTCCTGGACCTTCCTGCTGAAAACTTCCAGGCCTCAGCTCCTGCTTCCATTTGCTCCAATTGCTCTTCCCATGAACTGCCATCTCTTTTGGGTCCTTTGAGGCCTCACTTCTTCTTTGCCTCACTTCTTCTTTGCCTTCACTCTCCCCTCATCTCAGGACTCGCTTAGTTCCTCGACACCAAATGATGTATCCTGCTCGCCAGCAAGATGTACCCTGGATAAGGAATGAAAAGGAGCAGGAACCAGGCTGACCCAGGTGAGTACAGACAGAAGAGATGCTTTATTCTTCTTAGTTTCATATATATAGCTTATAGAGGTGGGAGATAAGGTCTTTAGCATCTGCCCTGGTCCCTAGCCATACTCCAAGTCTCCAACTGTCAACCTCAGAACCCCCAGGCCTCCAGCCTTCGACATTCCACCCAACATTCCATGAGGCCTGGCATGCACACACAGTCATTCTCATTCATTCAATATACCACAGCAACCTCTGAAATCCCTTTCTGCTGCAAATGGGCTGGCAGTACAACGTGACCTCATCACGCTCAAGTGGGTGCTGGCAGTTCCTTTTCTCCATACCTGCGGGCATCCTCTGAAAGCAACATCCAGAATTCAAAGTCACCACAGGTCTTCACAAGGAGACACGCATTGTACTCTCTCTGCTCTTTCCCCTTTTGCTTTACAGCTTGTCCCTTTGTTTTCTTCTCAGCCGGGCTTACATTATTTTCTTATAATGGTGCAGGGACTTCACCCTTTCCTCCTCTACTTCATGGCAAAGTGAGGCATCCATTATAACCACAGAAGCCTTCTGCCTTTTCCAGGGAGGCATATGCCATCTAGCTTTTTCTTTCCCCAGGGAACGTCCTGGGTGTATCACATTGCACTGGTGTATCACCTTGCCCTGGGTGTATCTCCTGCCCCTGTGTGTATCACCTGCCCATGGGTGTATCACCTGCTCCTGGGTGGTGGGACTGTCTCGTGGGGGGAGGGACATTGGGTCTCCATCTTCCTCATTTTCTTGATCCTGCACTCTGCACCCCCTGCAGCAGTCACCTCATACCTCTCTCATCTTCTCAGGTACCTCATCTCTTCCTTGGTTCACTTGAAGTTCCTCGTCGCCAGTGTTACAAAGCAAGTTCAGAAGTCATCTTTGTAGTAAGTCCTTACGTTACTTTATTGGGTCACATGTTTGCAGGTTACATCAGGAACAACAGGTACAGGAGATGCTAGGCAGGATTTTGATTATTACTACCCAGGCTTCACATCTCTCTCTCTAACTCTCTCTGGGAGGTACCAAGCTCAAGGCATAACATTCCAGGCTGCTGCATTAGCATGTGCTGTGCATTCTATGACATCACAGCCACACAGGATGAATCTACACAGATGTGCCAGGATGTGGGGAAGCAGGATTTAACATAAATCCCTCTTTTTAGTAGTAAAGCACTGTACCAAACCCTCACCCAACCATGAAGTACGAGCAACTCAGGAAAAATGTGAAAGGATCAACACATTTTTTTGGAAAAACAGACAAAATCCCAGAGACCATTGAATCAATCTCTCACAGCATTAGCATTCCATGCCCGCCGAAACTCACAATGCCCCACTGGACCGAATTCTCTCCTCTCTTTCCCCCACATCTCCTAAAAAAGATTGCCTCCCTCAAACCTAATACTTACTTTGATGATGTAATTCAGGCATCCATCATTAAACACTTGACATGCTCAGCACTCAATGCGCTCCTCAGCATTATCAATGCCTCCCTCGCAGAAGAATCATTCCCAGACACCCTCAAGACTGGTCTCATACGACCTCTTTTGATAAAAAAACAACCCTAGATCCAGATGGCCTGGTCAACTACAGGGCCATTACAAACCTCCTGTTTATTGGCAAAATCGTGGAAAAAATAGTTGCTAGACAACTACTTGCCACAATTGAACAACTCCACCTCCTAAATGACTATCAGTCAGGGTTCCTCCAAAAGTGTAGCATCAAGACAGCCACCATCCAGGTGGTGGATGATGCTGTCCAAATCATGGATAAGGTTGACTCAGGTTGACTCAGGCCTTGTCATCCTCTTTGACCTCTAGGCTGCATACGAAATGGTTGACCACCACATGTCTCTTTCCCTCCTTGCTGACAGGATGGGATTCACTGAACTGTCCTGAATTGGTTCACCTCCTACGTATCAGGCTGACACCAGGCTGTCCAGATTAACTCCAGATCCCCTGTGGGGTCCCCCAAGGCTCCAACCTCTCACCCATCCTTTTTAACTTTTACATGGAGACTCTAGGCACTCTCTTCAAAGATCCCAATATAGCCATCCACCATTACGCAAATGATACTCAGTTGTGCATGAGAATAAACAGCGCACTTCACATCATTCTTCTCCACAGTTACCTAGCCATCATCCAGTCCAGGATGTCGACTTCCTACCTCAAACTAAACCCATCCAAGACTGATTTGATCCACAAATCTCAGACTCAGCAAAATCCTTAGGCTTCACATTTGACAGCAATCTGTCTTTCCAGAAACACATAGCAAACCAGGTCCAAATAGCCTGGTTCAGAATCGCTACTCTTCAAAAAATTGAATCCTTCATCCCGCTGGAGGACTTCCAGACAGTAGTGCAGGCCTTGTGGCCTCGCACATCAATGGCGGTAATGCTCTCCTGACAGAGCTCCCAGCTGCTCACTTAGCTCCCCTAAAAGCAGTCCATCATCCTGCAGTATGTCTTATTATGGGAGCATGGAAATGTGACTGCATTACCCCATCCTACTCGAACTACATTGGCTTCCACTCCAAGCCAGGATACTATTCAGGACTGCATGTCTCATCTACAAAACAGTCACTAAGAGCCCACCACCGTACCTGCTGGTTAAGCTCCACATATCTGGTGACACATGCTCCCCGCACAGCAAATTGACCAACCAGCTTGAATCACAACTCGTATGCAAAGAGAGGATGCACAAACAATCTTTCTCTTAACATGCACCCACCCTCTGAAAATTTGATCCCAGTGTTGTCTCCCAATGCCTCCACAATTCCCCAATTTCACAAATCTCTCAAAACATGGCTCTTGCAGCAACACCTGACCAAGGAATAATTCCAACATACGCACATACCGACGCAAAGTCCTCACAGTACTGCACTAATGTTTAAAGATGCCAGTCCAAATTCCAGCTACCCACACTCAGTGCAGAACTTTCTCATCATCCAGTTGATGCATTTCATTCCAGTGGTTATTTTGTGTCTTTATTACCATTCCTGCTCAGATGTTCCTGTATTCTCACACATAATTTGCGGTCCATGCTACCTACATATTTTCTTACAGATATGTATATTATCAAAGACAACATATTTACTATGACAGTTCCCCAAATGTCTAATGTCAACAGTAAAGTTATTCATGGTATGTAGTGTTTGTATATTATTCTTTGGGTATTGACACATATTTCAGTGCCCACTTTTTAAAATAAATACCCTCATTTGTTGACCTTGTTGTAACCAATCCATTGTATGACTTGATGTTTATGTAAACCCCATTTCCTGTGGGATTTCAGCTGTTGAGGGCTAAATGTCCTGGTATAGGGACAGGCTGGTATTGTATAGTCCTTCCTCTATGGCCGCACCCCTCGCCATTGTATGGGTTTGAAAAAATTAAAGGACCCGAGATAGTAGGCTACACCAGCAGGGGGAGCGGGGCCACTGATGAGGGGATTCCACTTCAGGTGCTGATGGAGCTCCCTTGCTGGTGGTCAAGAATGGAAGAGCCAAGCAGGGATATTAGCTGGAGGAGGGATCACAGAGGAGGGAGCAGGAGAGAAGGAAGGCAAGGTAGAGGTCCAGGCAACTCCGGAGGGCATCGAGGCCCTCTGTTGAGTTGGGGACTCCCTCCCCATTGACCAAAGTCTGACTGCCTATCGGTGGCTGGCTTCTCTCCCTCTGCCCCCCCTGGGTCGAGAGATAGCGAGCCGGCAGAATGATAGGCAGCACTTGGCTCAGACGGCAGCCAGTGCCATCCAGGTAGGAGAGAAGAGAGAAGTGAAGTTCAGTGAGGTCACCCGCAGACCGCATGTGACAGCGTAGTTTCCCAGCAGGCTATGGTTTGTCTTGAAAAGTACTTGGGTGACTTAGCCACCGCTCCAAACTGGCGTCACCTGGTTGGTTCATGCAGTTGGATCAGGAGTAGGAGGCCGTGGGCAGGATCTTCCCATTTGTCGCCCTTAAGCTTGCTCACTGGAGTAGTGCCCGTAAGCTATTTGTTCCTCCCGAATCTTGCCTTAAACTTTTAGGTCGGGTGGTATATTTCCCGGTTCTTAGCGGCCACTTCCCTGGGGGTCTGTATTAGTAGCTTCCTTTGTAGTTTGTACTCTTCAGGGGATACCTGGGGTCAGATAGGTATTCACTTACCTAAGGTGAAATAATTCAGTCACAACAGTAGTGACAGTACCAGTCAGTTTATTTAGCAAATGGAAAAGTGATTCTCCTCAGGGGATACCGTTGGTCCGAAATGTTATGTGTTTATCAAAGGAGAAAGCGTTCTGTCACACAAGAAAGAATAGTGGCAGAACCAGTCAGTTTATTTAGCAATTCTCCTCAGGTAATACCGTTGGTCAGAAATGTGGTGTATTTATCAATGGTGGAAGCATTAAGTCACACGAGAGAGGCCAGTGACAGAACCAGTTTTTGTTTAATGAATGAGAAAACGTTCCTTCTCAGGGAACACCTGTGACAAGAAATGTGTTCTATTTATCAAAGGTTGGGTTGGAAATATTCAGTCACACGAGAAAGGTCAGTGACAAAACCAGTATTTATTTAATGAATGAGAAAGCGTTCCTTCTCAGTGATTACCTGACAAGAAATGTGGCGCATTTATCAAAGGTGAAAGCGTTCAGTCACACGAGAGAAGCCAGTGACAGAACCAGTATTTATTTAATGAATGAGAAAGCGTTCCTCCTCAGTGATTACCTGTGACAAGGAATGTTGTATGTTTATCAAAGGTGAACGCGTTCAGTCACATGAGAGAGGCAAGTGACAGAGCACATTATTTAGGTAGCTAATGAGAAAGTGTTCCTTCGGCGGGGATACCTGTGCCATGAAATGTTATATATTTATCAAAGGGGAAAGTGTTCAGTCATTAGGGAGGCTGGTGACTGTAAAGCTTATTCATTGGGTAAATAAGAGGTTGTTTACTCTCCAGTGGTACTGGTTACAGGGGAATGAATACATGTAAAGAGTGAAGTGATGGTTATCTTCAAAGGACACCTGTGAATGAAAAGTGTATGTACAGGTCAAATGTATAACCACTCATCACCAATGGATGCCTGAAGTAGTGAAGGCTCAAGTTTTTACCACGTGTGCCACTTTAGTTTTGCAGTGGGACTGGAGAGGTTCCTTTTTATGTTTATGTGACCATGTTATCCAATGTATGTGATGAGAGCAACTCTGTCAATGGCCTATTCATGTTGTACAGACTCAGTGATTGTATTGTCTGATTTAACCCTCTGTCTTTATATAAAGCAAAAGTGAGCCTCGCTCAGCCAAAATAAAGAAGTCTGTGCTTGTTTACTTGATCTTTGACACCTGCTGCTGTGGGTGCCTCGGCAGACCTTCCCCCAATTTGAGAGCTCATGGGGTTATCTCCCTGCTGGCAGCCATCTCACCCCCCTTGGGCTATTCAATACTCTGGCACATGTGTGCAGTACGGTGTTACACACCCATACTCAGGTCTCCTACAGGCTAAGCACTCACTTCAACAGAAAGAAATCAAGCCATTTCAACCCACAGGGAGAAACACTTTACACTTTTGGAGACACTGCTGAGATCCCATAGGGGGAAAGGGATTGCTCATCCAGGTATTGTGGAAAAAAAACATCCCCCTATTAGCATTTGGCACCCATAGTGAAAATGGCACAAGATTACGTGATACAGTGGATTCAGACTGAGGGACTTTGTTTCATCATAGGGGAGGTTCCTTCACACATAACCACAGATGACATTTTACCCATGACTGGTCCTTTAGAATCTGTCGCTGGTAAAGTGAAAAGTGTGGGATTGCATACCAGGGCATGATAATAAATGTAATATGTTATGTTAAGGTGGAGTTTCTCTTTCAGGAAAAGTCCTGGATATTGAAATTCAAGGCGGGGAACCTGCGTTTACCTGCCCTGTGTGGTAGCAAGACACATGGCCCGGAATACCTCAATGCCCTGAAGCTGCAAATCCCACTGAGGACGCCATTGTTATTACTGCTGTGGTGGCTGAACCAGTCCGGTTGACCATGGACAGACAATCCTCTTTGCCGTTGATCAATCAACATGGAGCCTAAACTAAGCTGCGCCCCTTTTCAGGAGACAAACCAGTGCCCAAAGGAGAAGAAGGGTATGAGGTAAGGGCCAACCTAGCTCAGCTTATGCTTCAGGATTGGTAAGTGTCAGAACATAAGAAACAGAGATTTGTGTTAGAGGCCTAGTGAGGACCAGCACTGCAGACGTTACAGTCCCTGCGCACTCTGAAACCAGATCCCACTTTGCTGCAAGTGATGACTGTGCTGGAAGGAGCATTTATACTACCAAGCATGCCAAGGATTTGATGATGAGGTTCCATTCCACCTCACTAAAATTGGGAGAGAAATTATCTTTATTCCTTGTGAGGATTGAACAAATTTTGCGTTTGGCACATCATAGGAGGAGTAGAGACTACCCAAATGAACCGGTGTAACTTGAAACAGATCCTTCGAGGAGCCAAAGATGCTGCCATACCCATCCTTCAACTGAGGCTGCGAGAAAAGCTAGACTCACCACCTCCGTATGATGAGCTACTGAGGTCAATAATAGCTTTGGAGGAAGAAACAGGTGATGTCAAGGCTCAAAGTCATCCAATCCAACTCAAGATCCCAACTCCCCACAATGCTTTCGTTCAACAGAAACAGATTGAGGACCTGCAACAGTTAGTGAAGAGATTACAGACAGGCAAGGGCTTGATCGCAAATCCCAAGAAGAAAGACAGCATTAAGGGGATCAAAATGATCAACAGGGTCAAAGGCATCGGACAGAGAGAATTAGGATAGAGGATAAGTTGGACAAATTCATGAGAGCCATTTCCGTGGAGTGACAGGAGCAGAAACCTGCTTGTAGGGGGTCTCAAAGGTTGTGGATGTCTAAGAAATGATGGTTGAACATACCCCTGCAAACACTTTAGAGTAATGCAGAAGGAGAGACACAGGAGAGAAAGTTAGCCAGTAGGTTTGGGTCAGTCCCTTGGATTTTTTAGGAGTGGGGTGACTGTTGCAGTTTTGAAAATAGAGAGAAGGTAAGCAGAGTTGAAGGCCAGGTTGAAGAGTTCAGCGAGGTGAGAGGTCACTAAAAAGGCAATAAGGTTGAATAGTTGAGGAGCAAGACGGTCTGATGGGGCACAAGAGGGGTTAGCTTTCATCGGTAGACATAGCACTTTGTCAGTATTAGTGTAACTATAGTGGGAAAGATAAGCAGAGGATGATACGTTAACTTGCAAAAACATTTGCACACAGCCATGAAGAAGTTCACAGTGGGTGTTGTATTGATAATATTGATACCCACATTCTGAAACATGCATAGGCATTTAGGTTTTTTTTGTGCACTAATCAATCTTTATGAACTCCAAGTAGTGTACATAACGTAGTTCATGAATCGATAATAATTATTATATAAAAAGTGCAGTGAAGAATTGTGCCTTTCACAACGTTTTTTGACAGTAGCAGGTGAAATGTTTGAGGCATATTGATTTCTGTGTACTGCTTATCAGCAATAGAATTTATTGGAGGCAAGAGTTAACATTTTGAATAATACAAATTGAGAGCAACCACCCTTACACCATATGATTATTGAATAATCAAGTTAAAGCAAATGACATCAAAGCAGACACCCAGACTTGCTAAAATGAGTACCTCACAACAACATTATTTGTTAATATCTTCACACCACATTTTATACAAACAACAAGTTACATTCATAATCAAAGTACAGACACACACACACAAACAATACACAAACACAACACAACACACTGCTAATTCCATAGCACATTAGGCCAATAATCCAAAATACATGATTGAGTTAAGTTTTCAGGGAAATTGGTTTTATTCTATATTATGTTTAATAATTAATATAGGCTAAAGCTTAATGTTTGCATTCCCAATGTCATCGATTTTACATTTTTAAACGGTCTCAGGTATTGTAAATTACCATAAAACATGAAATAGCCCACTGTATACATATAGAGGTTCATATATTTCAAATTCTCAAAATCAAAAACGTCATAAACATATTTATTATAAGCTGACATGCAGCCACTTTGGCCATATCACAGTCACTGCAATCACCCTCAGCAGTCTCATGATTTCTACCGGATGGTCCAATTCCCTCATATAATTTCAATAAGATTAAAAACATCCAGAAAGTTTGTATTCACTGTGCAGAAATGAACCCTCCATTAGGTTGAGGTGCGGGGAGGTTTTGTGAATGGAAGGGAGGCAGGGAGTAAGCCTGTCGGCGGGCACACGCCAACATGGCATCCAGGATGTGGGGCAGTGGAACCAGAGCTGTGCGGGAGAATAAGGAGAGGCTGGAGAGAAGGTTTAAGGGAGGGTTAAGGGTGGATGAATGGGGAGTGGGTTGTCCCCTTAGGGTTTGCATGGGGCAGGGTCTGGTGGTTGAAGGTGGGATCCCTTTCGAGACCTTTTGTGGAAAAGAGCCCCACAGTAATTACATGCAGACTTGAGCCATGGAAGCTTTTATGAATCAGTATTATGAAGATGCCAAAGTAGATTACAACATCAGAGGTATGACATGGCATACACTGCAGAAGCTGCATCCCCCTTTGAACTTTGACAGTGGCTTTAAATTGAGCTATATCACATTTTCTCAGAACACCAGGATGGAACCTGGAAGACAGTGGATGCTACTGGCTCCACTGGTGCCCTTCCTACTCGCAGATCAGTCAAACATATAAAGTGTTTCTGAGTATATGTGTTTTCTTGACACATGGGATTTAGAATTTCTTCACTACATCCAAAATATGACCGATGGCGAGCAAAGATCTCAGTTCACATAGATGTCTGCACCATGTGCATTAACCGCCTCAGCTCTAATAATGATGTTGAATTTACTGGCTTACGCATATCTACAAACAGTGTTCAACTCACTGATCTATTTGTGTGGGAATCGGTCCTATAACGTGCATTTATTTCTGAAGCACAGATACATTAATTCCAACAGACCACCATGTGCTCCCTCATTCCTTATAACTTTGCTATTTGAATTTAGGGTGATAATCATACTAAGCAATCCCAGCGGGATGCCCCAGTCATAAAACTTCTGCCACAGCCTCTCCTTGCAAATATTATCAGGCTGCACTAAAGTCAATAAAAGCGGTGTAAATTAACTACTGCTGCGTAGTCCGATTATACTCATTTATATCAAATAATGTAAGTATATTGGTCAGGTTGCCAGCGCCTTTTATAAAACCTGTATGATAAATGGATATCAGATTAGCTCTTCAGACCATTTTGTTAATTCCAAAAGAAGGTCCATGGCAACTGTTTTGTCTCTTGTATAAAGCATTGCCAGCAGCTTATAGTTTTATTTGAGTCAGAGTTAGAACCTTTTTTGTACTTAGGTACTATAATGCTTTCTCACCGGCTCTGGGGTATCAAGCCAGTAAAACTAATAGAGCTGACAAGACTAGAGAGAAGATTACTCCACCAATTTGGGTCAGCTTTTATCAAATCATTAGAGATGCCGTCCGGGCCCGGGTCAGGCAAACTCTTTATCGATCTTAAAACATTAGTTAAGTTGTTCAGTGCTAAAGTATAGTGCCAATGTTATGCATTCAGATCACCTGTAATTGCAGCAACCTATGTTCTACCCAAGGTACTATTAATACACTCTTCCCAGCTTACTTTCAGAGGTCACATTACAGCTAGTTTTTGGAAGGCTAGCCTGGGATATCACTATCTGCCAGAAGCGGCGGTGGTCCCATATATGAACCATGTGTGCTAAGGCCTGCCACTGCTCTTTCCTCTTCTGGTAGTGATGATGCTCCAACCAGGCTGTATATAAACGCTTAAGTCCCTTGACCAGGCCTGCTACTACAGAAACATACGTAGTGCAGTTTAACACTAGTCAAACATCGCTTCTTAGCATCCTCCTTTCAGTATGTATCTTTCTGTCATATGTATGCTTATATAGACCTTGGGAAGAAGCACAAGTGCCATGATGTTGCATGACTGCCACCACATGCGTCCGCATATTGTCCAGCAAACAAGGAAAGGATTCTAAAAAATAAAGTCTGTAGCACCAGATATAGGGTCTATATCCCCGGAGTAATCAGTGGCTTCCACTAAAGAATCTTTAGGGATAGAAATCAAAAAAGTGTAAAGCCAGACTTCTACTTGTAGGATTCCCTATTCATCTATGTGTCTTGTATTCACTTCTATGATATCTATCGATGACACAGATTCAGTATTTAGGTCCAGGTCAAGTACAATAAACAATGGGAAGTGATCACTTTCCTCCCTTGAAATAACAAACAGATCTAAGTTCCGCTGGAACATGTTTGAAGAACAAAAGGTATAATCAATAGTGGTAGATAAGGACCCTGGTACATGCAGTATAATTACCTGCTTGGTCATGTGGACAATGGCCATTCATCATTCAGACATCGACAAGTGCAGACTCTCTTTTCAATGCCTATACAAAAGCCAAAACTATTCGCTTTGGCAATATTTGGTACACTAACAACTATTATTGATGTTATTATTATTTAGAACACGTTCGAAAGAGCTGTGAGGATTAATTGACCACTCAGTTGTCTGGAGAGATAAGCGCCTTTCATTCAGAAAGGTTAATTGTCCAAGGTCATTACCGATTGCTTGAGTGGATAAAATGTCAGGTTGCAACGTATTTGCACATTAAAGCAGCATCTAATGTCTCTGTGCATTTGCCTGTGCATTTATCGATTCAAAAGAAATATGCACACTTAATAAAATCTCAGTGTATCATGCTAGCAGGCAACTCTTTTCCAAGTTCACATTGATCACGTTTAACATAAAAGGCTGCAATATTTTTAAAGCCACATATTTGCAAATGATGTATTAAAAGCAACAGGAAAGCACACTGCCAATCCGTAAATGTGACACGAGAGCACAGGAAACGAGGAATTATGGAGCCCTTCATCTGTCAAAGGTGATAAGGGTGGTTTGGAAATAATTGTGTTTTATATTGGAGTTGATTAGTCTCACAGAGCCTTCGGTGATTGGGATCATGATGAAAACACATGAAGGAAAATTAAAATTTAACAAAAAGCCGAGTACTGGATAAGGCTCAGCGAGCTTTCCCAGAAGTGATTATCGAATCACATATTCACGGTACCAAATGATTGGTTACCCACGAATATTCATTGATCACTTTTGGAGGATACATACCAGTCCAACTACATCCCCACAGGCACACATATCCACCCCACCACCCCCACACTGCTCTCCTGGGCCTCCATTACCTCCTGCAGCATCTCAAGATTATTACAAATCTTCTTATTGTAGTTATTTCCAGCATAAGAGTGCTGGAAATAGAACAACCTGAAGGAGCTGCCCGGCACCAGTGGGGTGGTGAGTCATGTTATACCACAGGATTCAGGATGCAGGCCCCTAACTTGGACCTCTGGGTGATCTGGTACGTCGCTGGATGTTCCTTTGGAAAAGTTTGAGACGTTCATATGAACAAAGAAGTGCCTAAAATTGGATAAATCCTCGAACCCTTTTGCCCAGCACCAGTTCTGTGTGGGAACATCCTCTGATGGGTGGAAGCTGCAAGCACCACCACAGTGGCTTAATTCAACTATACTTTCCTCAGTTGACAGCAGAAGCTTAGCACTCAGGGGAGTTGGCTGTGGTCTTTTCACAGAGAATATATTGGCGCCATTCTTCCCTCCAATTGCCCCATCCAGGAATAAATCCCTGCTATTTACCTGCAGTCTGCATTACTCCTATGTCAACTCCTCCTGCTCACAGTTCTTATTGACAGATGAGAATAATAGCTCCAATAGAAAAATCTACTTTAGCATGTCCATTATATAAACACGTTATTCCTTTTCTGCTCACAGGAGGCCATGCTTTCACTCCTCCTTACCTGATGAAGGAGCCCTACTCCAAGCATTCCGTATTTCATTCCAAGCCAGTCCAACAGCCTGAGGTCCTAGTCAAGTGGGGTAGTAGGGCCATAACCTCCTCCCCACGTTTAGTGACTTTGTGAATAGCTATGAGGATTTGTCAATCTAAGAAAAGGCAAACACAAATCAGGTGCACTACGCCATTCACACCATTGAGTGAGCAGTTCCAAAACATAACAAATCCTGAAAAACGGTGACAAGTTTCCAAAGCCTGTCATCAAAGTAGGGCAACAATAATACCACAAGAGAACATTTTTGGGAAGAACATACATGTTGAGCTGCCTCAGCATCATCCCTACCAATAAGCCAGGGGAAGAATTGAATCTGAGCTAATAACTCAGAGGTACAGAGAACCATTCCTGCGCAGTTCCATGAACACAAAGCTCATGACAAATGAGAGATTAGCGCAAAACAGAATGTCAAGGTCAGGGACGTCATTTCACCAAAATTCCAGGACTAGCGGAAGTGAAATCACAAGACCCTTAACCTCCGATGACATCACAAGAAATTATGTAATTTGACCGCAGCGCAAGGTGATATCATGGGAAATGATGGAACATGACCTTTCACCTCTAAACAAAATAGTCAGGGCCATCACATACCATTGGTCCTAAGTAAACTGTGAAATGTACGGTTACAATATCACTCTAATGTGATATACATTTCCTACAAGTATGAATCACCATATGTATTGTTAATATTAGTGTGTATAGGCCCATATTCCCAAATTAATGTGAATGCAGGCAGACGTCCAAGGTGAAAGGATAATGATGTGTTGGTACTCATTTATCAACCTCAGAAGGATGAAAGGCTGAGTTGGTCTTGCCGGGAGTCAAACCTGCAACCTGCAAATCACACACACATTACAGCAGCAAGTGTTCAACTCACTGAGCTATCTTACCTGCTATAACTAACTTACTGGCTATAGTAAAATGAGCAATTACGTGCCTCAATGGTCCGAAAGTCAGAAAGCAAATTACACCCTGTGGTGGATACCATTAAACTGGTAACTGACATTTGACATCAGGCTAGTTGAACTGCAGGTCTGGTGCAAAGTTCTCCACTTGTTAAGCCTGCGTGGATATACTTTTCAGGCTTCAGAGGTTGGCAAAATACATACCATTGGGCGGGTTCATAACTGTGTATTAAAAATTTTAGAGTAGAGCAGAGAAAGCAGTGCACACCCACTGCATCCCGAACTCTGGGCACCCGTTATCTCATACATGCAAACAAACATCCCAAACAGCATGCCAGGGAGATAGGAAAAATAGACACATTACAACAAAGCATTCATTGTGGCACAATGAAATCAAGGGCCACTTTATGTTAATGTTAATGTGAAAGGTATTTGTACTGTGCACCGTCACCACCGGATTGGTCTCTAGGTGCCCTGGCGGATTTGAAAAAGGAGGGGGAGATGGGTTAGTAGGGCACAGAGGGAACAGGAGAGTGAGAGGTGTGATGTCCTAATGGCAGTTTCAGTTTGGTTTCAACTGTTCGCTGAGGTTATCGGGTCGGTGCTAGACCCGATATGCTGATGGTCTGGGTTATGTGTTGTTTGTCTGTTGTTGGAGGGTGGTGAAGTACATATGGCTTGCTGTGCAGAGAAGTGGTTGTTAATGTTAATGTTAAAGGTATTTATACAATGCACCGTCACCACCGCTGTGGTCCCCAGGTGCTCTGGTGGATCTGAAAAGGATGGAGTCAAGAGGAGGGGACAATGGGGGTTAGTAGAGTGAAGTGGGAGTAGGAAAGTTGGAGTCTGTTGGCCGCTTCAGTTCGGTTTGAACCGTTTGCTGAGCTTAAGTGCACTTTTCAATAGGTGCCAGAAATCCCATGAGCTGCTGGGGTGGGTTATGTGTTGTTAGTTTGTTATTGTAATGTGGTGAAGTGCATGCGGATTGCTGTGCAGCGAGGTGGTCATGTAGGTTTCTGTATTTTGAGCATGTGGAAAGTTGACATTTTTAAGGTATGTTTATCATGGTTTTCAAGTATTTGTTGATTTCTTACCACTTTGTCTTCGCATTTCTGTGCCGAACTTTCACACCCATCCTGTGAGTTTGGTAGTCCAACTTGACCGTCTAGTTGGCATGCAAGCTGCGTAGTCAGAGCTCTCTTTTTGTGGCTCTAGTGGCTTGTCTACCTATCTCATTTCCACTGCTTTGCCTGCACTGCAGCAGGTGTAGTTTTGGTCACAGGACTTGTCCCTTATTGTCCATACTGTTGGGTGTTCCCGCCTATCCAAGTACCCTTTAGGAGTGGTGGCGTGTGGGCCTGGATGGGTGGTGCACGTCCACCCCTTATTTTATAATCGAGTGGAGGCTTAGGGATTATGGTTTCCTACCGGGGTATTCAAGCTTTCGTTTTGGTCCTTTCATCCTAGTTGATTCCTCCTGAATTTGGAGCAAAGAGCCATGTTTTTAGTAGTTTTCTGAACTCCAGATGACCCCTTGTGTTGCGTATGTTTTTTGGTACGTTATTCCAGGTTGAAGTTGCCAGGTGAGTGAAAGATGATCCTCCGAGGTTTCTTTTGTTGTAAGCTTTGGAACTAGGCAAATGTCATTGCTTGAGCTGAGAGATCTTGTTGGGTGGTAGATGGTTATTTATTTCTTTAGGAACTCTGCTCCCTAGCCATGTACTGCTCTGTGCGTTATGCCCATCGTTTTGAAATGTATTCTCTTTTTTATTGGCATCCAGTGTGGCATTTTCAGCGCTGGGGTAATGTGTTCTCTTCATGCTAGTCTGAGAAGGAGTCTTGCCGCTGTGTTCTGGATGTGCTGAAGTTTTTTTAACAATCGTTCTGGCATTACTCGGTATATGCTGTTGGCATAATCTACTCTGGACATGATGAGGGCGATGATGGTGATTGTTTTATGGGTGAAAGAGAGGAATTATAGGATACTTTTTACTGATTGTAGCAGGAAGAAACACTTCTTGATTATGGCATTTACTTGTGGTTCAAGTGTTATTTTGTTGTCCATCAAGACTCCCAGGTTTTTTACTATCATTGATGGAGTTGGTGCTGTAACCATTTATGTTGGCCATGGGATGTAGCGGTTGTTTTCCTCGCTTTTAGCTATGATCATTATGTCAGTTTTGGGGATGATTGTGAATTTCTGTATGGGATGTGTAGAGGAGGAGTCAAGTACCGCTACTGGAAATTCCGCCCCTATTCTGCCTATATGTTGGCAACCGGAAATTGCAACATGCACAAAGCCAATAATGGTGCCTATATCGCTAAATGTTATTGAAACAAGGTATCCTCTGAGAAAACCCTATATGTATCCGCTGAGAGATTACAGTCTTCTGAAGAAAATTCTGGAAGAAGTGTGAAAATTAATGAAAGAGAAGACTGGTGACGTCACATAAAGGAGACGTGACACACCCAGAAGAGATGCGAATGAAGGAAAAATATAGACCTTATAGAAGCTGATGACAAAGTAGTGAAGAGAGCAACATTTCGAGAGTGAAATTAAGATTGCACATGCGGAGAAGCACTGAAGAAATGCAAAACAATTTTACAAATGTATAAATGCAGTAACACAAGTAGACAAAGTAATCATAAATCTGGCTATGTAGTGAATATATTACAGGTGATGCACCAATATATATATATAGGAATGTATAGAATCTGGATGTTCTACAACACATTTTAGCAAACTTGAACCCCATGAATGAAAGGGCTGGAAGTGTGGCTCAGTAGAATAAGAATAGCTGATGGTGAAGGAAAATTCGAGAAAGCCTTGTTTGGCCCCGTCTCAAGAGATGGGGCCACCGAGAGCCTTGCCATGTATTCAAGAAGATACAATAACGTGAGAAGCAAGCTGAGCTCCTATTTGAGGTGTAATGAAAACCACTGAGGATGCCAAGATGTCTTCATTTAATAGTATTACATACAAAAAAGGAGCTAAAAACGTGGTCATCAGTCACATGGTCCGATGAAAATAGACTTTGGGGCGAGCTACACCGAGACCAGAAGATAAAGCCATGCCACACACCCTTTTATTCTCAGGCACAGTGAACCTCTGCAAGGCTGAGTTCAAAGAGCTAATTGAATGGCAGACCGGGTACCTGCTTGCGTGCTGCTAGCGAGTGGAATATTCTAGAAGGGTACAAGCGCGCCAACCAATTGTAGAGGGACACATATTAAAGAGCCCTATAGTTTGAGAAGCCAATAGTGTGTTGTGTATTAGTCTGACACGGAAGATGACTTACACTTGGGATGGGCTTAGTTGTCCACCTGATCTTAGAGACCCAATCACGTCCCTGTATCCCATAGAAAGACCACATAGATGTTCCCCACAAACCAACCACAACCCCTAGTAGGTTTTTTTATTTGCTCTGTAGTTTGAAGTCACTTATGATTAATTATTGCTATAAAAGTATTGTTTTTTATGAAATGCGTTGAGATCGTGCTGTGCGATGTCCATTGATGTCTGTTGTACTCCCTGTTTTAAAGACTTGTTATTAAAACAGCCTTGATTTTGACAACTTCTTGAGTCGGTCTGATTATTGATGTATGGGTAAAATCTGCATTCCCATCTATCTCAGATTCTGTTACCTCGTCTTAAAGGATCCGTTCCTCCGGTTCAGAAGTTTATGTGGAAATTGAGGTTTTAGAGTTGGATTAGCGTTGTTTTTTCTCTTTCTTTCTTACCGCTTTCTCTTTGCATTTATTTCTTATGCAACTGTGATTTTATTGTTTGTTTGTTATTGTAAAATGCCCACCTAGTTGGCAAGTATGATGATAGGTGGCCGTTCTCCTCTGTTTACATTAGTGTTTTTTTTGTACCTGGCTGGCATGTACCCCCACCCTGGGTTGGTGATGTTTAGGTTGGTGGATTATGGTCCCTGCCTGACAATTCAAGTTTAGGATCCTTACCTACCTTTGTTTCCTCTTTGGACATTGTCCTTTTGCCCACACTCACTGTCCGGCCTTTGCCATTCCGTGGGTTGTCCCAGCCTACCTATGATTTGTCTGTGGGCTAGTGGTATGCGGACATGGTGTCTTCACACCATCCTTCGGTTAGTGAAAGTTAATTTAGGGGTGCAAGGTTCCCTCTCTAGGATTGTTGTTTCCCACTGCGTATATCCTTCCTAGTCGTTTTATGCTGGTTCAAGAAAAAGAGCCAAGTTTTAAGTAGTTTCCTGATTTGAAAATGACCCCATGTGTTGTGTACATTTTTTGGTAGCTCATTCCAGGCTACTGGTGCAAGGTGTGAGAAAGATGATCCTCTGAATTTTCTTTTGTTGTATGGTTTTGGTTCTAGGCGGATGTTGTTGCTTGATCTAAGTGGGCTTGTTGGGTGGTATACGTTTATTTTTTCTATTAGGACCTTATTAACGATGGATTGCTCTGTGCGTTAGGCACATCGATTTGAACTTTATTTGCTGTTTTATTGGCAGCCAGTGTAGCATTGTAGCATTGGCTCTCTCAACTTAACCTTCATTCAGATTCTGTTGGCTGTCTTCATGACCACCAGTCTGGCTTCAGAGTGGCCAGAAGCACAGAAACTGCTCTCCTGAACATCCGTGAAGATCTGCTCTCCAACCTGGACTCTAACATTCCCTCTGTCCTCATCCTTCTTGATCTCTCTTCTGCCTTCAACACGGTCAAGCACACCACCCTGCTCAAACGGCTCCATGATAACCTGGGTATCACTGATCAGGCTCTGGCCTGGCTGACCTCTTTTCTCTCTGATCGACCCTCCCAGGTCCAACTCGGGTCCTTCCTATCATCTATCTTCCTCTTTACCTGCGGAGTTCCCACGGTTCTAACCTCTCACCCTGGCTTTTCAACCAATACCTGGCAACTCTTGCCCACTGCATTGCCATTTCTGCTCAAATTTCCAGTGCTACGCTGATGACACTCAACTAATTTTCCGGCTGCCCTCATCCACCTCCTCCACATCTCTCATCTCTGACTGCCTAACCGCCATTCAAGATTGGTGTGCCGCCAATGATCTTTGTCTGAATGCCAGCAAGACTGAGATCCCCCTCATCGTCACACCATTTCCTTCCTTTTCCCTCTCTCTCTGGCCTGCCTCCCTTGGCCCACCTCCTACCACTACCTGCGAGGCTAAGAACCTCTGGGTCATCTTTTACTCCACACTTTCCTTCACTGCCCTTATCTCTGAGGTCTCTAAAAAGTCAAACTTCCTACTGAACCTCCTCAGAGGTACTTTGCCTTTCCTCTCCTTCCCTCAGAAGCTCACTGTCTCTCAAGCTCTGGTTCTCTCTAGGTTGGACTATTGTAACAGCCTCTTTCTAAATCCACCTGCCTCTACTCTCTGCCCTCTTCAACTCATCCAGAACAGGACTGCGAGACTTGTCCTTGGCCTCAAGCCATGGGATCGTATCTCTCCAGCTCTGAAATCTCTCCATTGGCTCCCAGTGGATGCAAGGATTAAATTCAAAACCCTCTGCATTGTCCACAATGCTTTCTGGGGCTTTGGTCCAAAATATCTTCATCTATCCCTTCACAAACACCTCCCCTCTCGAGCTCTTCGCTCTACCTCTAACTCCCTCCGGTTTAATCGTTTTTCAAAGAAACAAGCTCGGGTAGATCTCTATCTTCGGCTGGGGCCTCCCTCTGGAACAGCCTCCCTGCCACTCTAAAACTTGAGGAGAACCCTTTCTGGTTCCGGAAGCACCTAAAGACCTTCCTCTTTGTTTCTGCCTTCTCTCCCCCTCTCCCCTGCTGACCCGCTCTCTCTTGGCACTGTGCACCTGGCCATCCTCTTTCCTCTGGGTAGAGGTACCTGCTCACCCTGCCGCCCTCCTGAACTGCCTCCCGGCCGCCCCTTGCACTGGATGGACTGTATCTGTACCCATACAGCCCCCACCCCATTTTCTTCTTTTCTGCACTTATCAGACTTACAAAGTCTGCCGCCATAAACACAGCACTTGCCACATGCTGGCTGCACTATCACTGTTTATTGCCTCCTTTCTATTTTTTTTATTTATTATTTATTTATCTACTCTCCTCTGCTCTGCACTTTCAACTCTCCCCCTTCCATGCACTTTTTCCCTTTTCCCCGTCCCATGCACTTGCGTGTTCTCAATGTCACTGGGCCTAGTAAGATCGTTGTTGTTTTTGTGTTCTCCCTTGTTTCCCCTCCCTTGACTAGTCACGCTCTGAAACACCTGTGTACGAGCGCGATACAAATAAAATATCATATCATATCATATATCATTTTCAGTGATGGGGTAATGTGTTCTCATCGTGGTAGTTTGAGCAGGAGTGTGGCTGCCGTGTTTTGGATGCCCCAGAGTTTCTTTAACTGTTGTTTTGGTATTCCTAGGTATCGGCTGTTGGTGTAGTCTACTCTGGACATGACGAGTGTGAAGATAGTTCTGTCGGCGATGGGTTGTAGTGATTGTTTTCTCTGCTTTTAGATATGATTACTATTTCTGTTTTGCCCAGGTTGAGTTTGAGGTTGTTTGAGTACATTCAGCCATAGAGGTCTTATAGGCAGCGTTCCAGTGCTGTGTTTTCTTCTCATTTGTCTTGTATTTTGTAGACTGTGTCATCGGCGTAGTTGTAGCATCTAAGCCTATGTCCTTTAATGAGCTTGATTAGTGGAGGCAGGTAAATGTTGAAAGGTAATTGGGAGAAGGATGATCTTTGTGGTACTCGTAGGTGGGTTTCCTTGAGGAGTATTTGAAAGGTTTGATCCATATGGTTTCTGTTCTGTTTGTTAGGAAGGATTTAATCCATAGTAGGGCTAGGCCAGTGATTCCTATTTCTTCTGATCTCCCAATGATTATGTTGTGGTTGACTGTGTCGAATGCTGCAGATAAATCCAGAACTATAAGAGCTGTGCTTTTGTCTGAGCTGCATTCACCTTTCAATCATCCCAGAATTAAAGCAGTGCAGTTTTTGTTCCTCTCATTGGTCTGAAGCCTTCTTGTGCCTGCTCCAGCAGAAGGTGTTCTTCAATGAATTCTTGTGTTGTTCTATGGACGTATGTTTCAAGCAGTTTTCTGTGTACAGGATGTTGGGGATGGGTCTGTATTTCAAAAGGTCCTCCACAGAGCGGCTTCATGTAGGCTGATTTGAAAGATTGTGGTACTTTCCCTACTGAGATTGACTGGTTACAAAGATTTCTTTAGTATTGAATGGGTGTTCCTTGTGTGAGGATTGATTTGTGTATGTCTGGGGGGCAGCGATCCATGGGGGAGCCTGCTTTTTTGCTATTACTTACCTGCTTGACAAATGTCTCGGCTGATATTTGGGGGAAGCTTCAGTGTTTGTTCTGGTGATCCTCAGATGGGTGGGCGAGTTGCATGTTGAGGTTGCTTGGTTTGCTTTGTATGATCTGTTGGATGGAGCTTATTTTGTTTTGAAATTTTCTGCAAGGTCATTTCATAGTTTCAGTGAGGGTATCAGTATGTTGTTGCAGCCAGGGGTGTTTCTCATTTAGTTTAAGATTTTAACAGTTCTTTTTGGGTGTTGGGAGCTTTAGTGAATCTGTAAGTATTCCTTTTTGGCCTTTTGGATTTCCTTTTTGTAAGAGTGGATTTGACATTGGAATTTCAATTTCTTGTACCAGTGCTCATGGCACTGAGTAGTGGGGTAAACCATTTTTCTGTCACTCTTTTGTGTGATTGGGAGAGGGGTTTTTCTTTGGAGATCTCCTCTATTGTTTTGATGATCCACTTGTGCAGTAGTTCTGTTTTTCTGTCAAGGTAAGCTTCATCCATGTTTCTTGCTGGTGGTTTGTTTATTTCCAGTAGTTTAATTAGGTTACTATTTTTGACGTTCCTCCAGTTTCTTTTCATGATAGTCGGTAGTTTGTCGGTTTGTTTGGCTGTTGATGTAGCCAGCGTTATCACGAAGGGGATGATGAGGTAATCGCTCCAGAGGATCTGTATTGTGGTGCTGTGGTAAATAGGATTTTGTTGGAGAAGATTGCGTCTAGTGTATGTCCCACCGTGTGAGTTGCTCCTTTGACTAGCTGATGTAGTTTCATTGTTTTCGGTTGTTTGGCTAATCATTTTTGTGTGTTTGTGGTTTCTTCATCAAACCAGATGTTGAAGTCATCAAGGATTATCAGGTGTTCCTGTTCGATGGCTAGGTTGGTGATTGCATCCACGAAAGTTGCACCATATGTCGGTGGTCTGTATACCAGATTGAACTCAAGATTTGATTTGGGGTTTGTTGATAGGTGAAGGATTAGGGATTTGCAGTTTCCGATGCTTAATGGATCTTCTGTTTTGATGTTTAGATTTTCCTTGTGTGCTATTGACAGTCCTCCTCCTATTTTGTTTTTTTCCTGTTTGCTTGTCAGGGAGGCAGTTATGGAGTGTGATTTTGTAATTGTCGTCTAGCCATGTTTTGGTTTTGAATAAGATGTTGATACCTCCGTCGAACTGGAGATCGTAGATCTCAGTGGCATGTTTGGACATTGGCCTGGCATTGATTATATTGCAGTGGATTTTTTTGATGTGGGTTGGTTTGTTTTTTGATCCTTTTATTGTCTTGCAGATGTTCAGTTGGAGAGCTTCTGTGTTGTCACAGATTGGATGGGGTTCAGTGGAGGCTACTTTGTCGTTGAGACATTCTCATAGGTTGATTGTTGGGTTTGGGAATTCTACAGTTTCATCTTCTTTTGTGTTTTGATTTGGTTGCTGGTGGTGCCCTTGGGTTTTTGTGATATATGGGGTAAGGGCGGTTGTATCGTACATTTCTCTTCTTGGGTCATATTTTCTTTTTTTTGCGGGGTTCCAATAGGTTTCCATCATGTTTGGATATGTCGGTGGCATTGCAGTGTTGCTGCTCTGTGGATGTTGCGAGTTACGAAGTAAGGTATAGGGACAATTCTCTTATGATGTTTGTTCTGTTGGTAGTAGTTTTTGTTGGAGTTCGTTCTGTATTCATTGTAGTAGCTACTGAAGGAGGGTGAGGGTGTGGATCTGCTCTGATGGATCCTTGCTCCATTTCTCTTTGGCAGCATCCAGTTCTATGGCAGTGCATTTCTGGTCCTGGGTAGTAGGATGGTTTGGTTATGGATGATATAGGGGCGGTTGCCCACCTGCAGGGCCTTGTGTTTGGATAGTATTGAGTTGTGTCCTCTAGTGTTGTGATAGCTGGATGTCCTTTACGGGTGGCTGTCCCCCTAGTAGCTTATGTTCAGGTGTTCCTTCATCCATGGGTGGACTATCTTGGCTGGGTGCTACGTGTTGGCCGGGGTGGCACAGTTGGGTCATGGAGGTCAACTATGGGTTCCTGGTGTGTTCCCAGGTGACTTGAGGGCCTATGGTTCAGCGACGGCAGGCAATGAGATAATACACCTAGTTCTGAGATTCCTAAGTAGTGGGAGAAAAGGCCTAGTTTTTTCAAAATGGCAGGCAGTGATAAAAATCATAAATGCACATAGATTTGAGATTCCTAGATAGTGGGAAAAAGGCCATGGTTTCCCAAAATGACAGGCAGTGATAAAATTACACCAGGATTTGGGAGTCCTCGATAGTGGGAGAAAGGCCATGGTTTCCCAAAATGACAGGCAGTGACAAAATTACACCCGGATTTGGGAGTCCTCGATAGTGGGAGAAAGACCATGGTTTCCCAAAATGACAGGCAGTGATAAAATTACACCCGGATTTGGGAGTCCTCGATAGTGGGAGAAAGGCCAAAGTTTCACAAAATGACAGCAAGTGATAAAGTTACACCTGGATTGAAGATTTCTAGATATGTGGAAAGGCCTAGGTTTCACAAAATCACAGGCAGTGATAAAGTTACACCCGGATTTGAGATTCCTAGATAGTGGGAGAAAGGCCTGGTTTCACAAAATGACATACACTGATCAGAATTACACCCGGATTTGTGATTTCTAGATAGTGGAAGAGAGGCCTAGGCTTCACATAATGACAGGCAGTGATAACATTACACCCGGATTTTAGATTCTTAGATATATGGGAGAAAGGCCTATGTGTCAGAAAATGTGCTACGGTGAAACATTTCTACACTGTACACAAGATTTTAGGCACAAGGATTTTGTCAAGTGACCGAGGACACTGAGATGGAATGTCTTGTGATAATCTAACAGCGACAACAGCAGAAACAAATATGCTATAACGGCAACTTGTGAAAAGCTAAATACATAGGACTTCATCAGAGGTTGGGCGGAGTGAAAATAATGTGGCAGCAACGCTATTACAGCCGCATTACCACTCAGCCTTGTTATGAGTTTGGGCAGAAAGCTGGAGGCTACGAGCTGGAGGTAAATCTCCAGCTTTCCACCCATTTCAGTGCTATTGCCGCTTGCGCTATTACCGCCAGTGGTAATAGCATTGAAAAAAGCCCCATAGAGTCCTATGGAGACTTAACAAAATTGGGAATTACATCCTTACCACAGCTCGGGATCTGGCACTAATAGCGCTGGACCAAATGCAGTAAAGCTACTTGCGCTGGCGGTGTCCCGGTCGCAATTACCGCTGGGATAATGCTGACACTGTGATGCGGGCCATAGTCCGAAATGGATGCTTATTCTACTCTAAACGCTTTTTGACATTTTTTGTCTGCATTGTGAATTTGAGGTGCTTAAGAACAGACTAAATCAGTGATTCACCCCTTGAAGAGTGCACGAAATAAACCTTTAATGAGTCCAGCAATTATTGCATAGAATTCCAGAAAGACAAATTATTTGTTATTCCGCTCCTTTCTTATTTAGGGTCACTGCTCAAAGTGTTACACTTATGTAACCCCCTGATTTTATTTAAGAGTCCTGAACAAGAAACCCAGCCTCTTCAGAAACATAGAGCCATATGGTGCTGGACACAGCTTAAGAGCTTCAGTTTAAAGAAAAATAAAGTTTTCTTTTTTTTAGGGGGCACAAGGAAGACCTTGTGTAGCACTTGTGGGAACACTTGTGGAAACACTTGTGTACGAGCATGTAATAAATAAAATATATCATATTATTACCACAGGGGTAGCAAAGGAGAGCACAAAGGACACAGTTGCGACCCCTGGCGACCCGCAAATAACGTCTCAGGTTGATGAATAGATGTCTATGGGCCTCATTACAAGTTCGGCGGTAACCATGCCGGAAATTCCGGCAGGTTGTCGCCGGACTTGTATTACCATTGCCAGGATCCCAGTGACCCGGTAATTCCGGAGGCGGAATTCTGTTAATTCCCATAGAACTCCATGGGAATGGGGAAGTGGAAACACTGGCACCATGCTGTAATGGTGCCGGTGTTTCCATGTCCGCCAGCAGGCGGGTGGTGTTAAACCCGCCAGGTCAGACCTGGCGGGAGTGACACCTCCCGCCTGCACGACTCTTAATCAGCCGGTCCGGAAAGAACGGTGGTGGCAGGTTTTACCACCACCGTTCATTCCAGACCAAATGACTCGTAATGAGGCCCAGTCTAAAAGATGTGTAGCACCACCATAGAGTGTAACACACCAGGGAAAATATTGTGAAAGATTTTGAAATGACAAATCAATTGGTTTTTTTCTGAATAGCTATGAAGGTTGCAGTTGGACAAATGTACCGATTATACATGAATACATTAACTTTTAAATTAAATGTCACATAACTGTTAGGCAGGTGTGCTAAAAGTAGTCAAAACCAACCGAAGGATAATGTGGGCATTTCCATGCAATTCCAGCTGGTTTAACCAAGAGTTGAACCAGACTCAGTTTACTAGGCACCGTTTGAGTCGTGCCCCCAAATCGTATGGCCCGAGACTCCGGATCAACTAGTAATCAATGCCCTTGAGCCATTGTGATTGTAGTGTGAGGGACATTATAAGACCCATTTTTACGTGTTGCAAGCTACTTTTATTATAAGTGATACAAAGCTTTTTCCCCCCATGTCACGTTTAACTCTTTTTACTCAATTGTCATGGTTTTTGGTCTCTTCAAGGCTGCGAGTATGTTTATTGTAAGCTTCTTTCAGATTTCTGAATAAGAGGAGCTGCTGTGATCGACAGCAGCTGCTTTGAAGGTATCAGGCAATCGGTATGTCCATAAGGGAGGGCTTGGCCAATCCCAGCTGTTGGCAAATGTTTATGGATGGAGCATGTTAAAATCTGGATCAACACTGTTCCTCCTTCCTTTGTTGGTTTTATTTGCATATTAGACTAGATAGGGTCACACATTGGTCGTTTTGGCGAACTGTGTAATGTTTTTGACAAATCTAGTACAATTTGCGAATGAGTTTCGGAGGATTTGTTAGTTGCTAGTGTTGCTTGTGTTTTTGATATGTGTTTGAACACTTTTTGTGTATTTTGTGTGCCTTAGTAAAGCCACCTCTCTAATATTCCCATTTTATCTTCACCCCCTAATTAAAAAAGAAGCACAAATATTTCGCATCACCATTCCTTTTCTTTGTAAAAGGTATGTGTTAACCTGTGAAGTGTTCAGGTCCCCTGAGCCCCTACTGTTTGTATGTTTGAAGAACACTTTCCCATGATATGTAAGTCTTGCGTGAATCAGTTTTTAATATGTCCTTTCATTTTGGTGCGCAGACAGAGGTTCAGCTGGTGTGTGGAGTACGGGAGGTGGAAGAGTCTTGTCATTTGGAGGGGTCCATGTTGGTGCAGGGAGACTTTGGATAAGACTTGATGGTCATACAAACTGGAAAGGAACAGGGAGAGAGTGTAGTTACCAGTGAAGATGAGGGTTGGTTTTTTTTTTCTAATTACACTTGCAGCAATTGCTTTTTGACTGCACCATTGGTTTATCACATCAAATTACTCACCAATCATCAATGCAGGAAAAAAAAAACATTGCACACATATACATGTGTGAAGTTTGTGTCTGTGAAGGCCGCAACAATGCAAATTCCTTCAATCACACATATGTAGTTATACGTCATTCTCAGGAAAGTCACAGTAGAAACACAGATAAAGGAGAATAACCGGAAATGGGTGGGATGTATCATGTATAATGCTGACTGTAGAACATGGCATGCTCATCTCTATAAGTGGCCATTTTATACGCATCGAACAGGTTTATGAAAACAAAATGTATTGATATAGTCGTACACGCACAGTAGATCAGAAGTTAATTCAATATCTAGTGACAATATGTACCAACTAAACAGCTAAAAACACAACAGTTGTGGAGTGTCAGCAATATGTGCCAATTAAAAAGAAAACACGGATCACACAAAAGAAAGAACTGCAAACACCTTAAGACTCTTAACAGATAAAACAGAACTAGGCGTCAAACATCAATACTCACAAACAGAAGAAAACAGTGCGAAAAGAACAGATGACCACACGCACCACACATACACCTTCTCCACACACCCCTCCCCACCACACACGCACTTGAGACACATATTTCTGTGTGCAACCATGTGGATGTTATACGCCCACACAGCCAACACTACCAACAAGTACCAATGTAGAGCAATGTTTTGTCACCACCATACACGCAGAACAGCATGCACAATAAGCACAATAAGCAGCAAGAACTACACAAACCTGAACACACAAGCACAGAATGAATGCATGGATAAAGAATCCACACAAAATGAGAGGCATCAAAACAGTCACAGCCAGCGTGTAGTTTTGACGTGGACGGCTTCCTATACACATACCATATGCATGGAATATGTATGTTCAAATATTGAATTTGGAATGAACAATGAAACACACATATTTTAAACAAAGAGGGATAACAGTTTAACATTTTTTTTAAAAAAAAGAGTGTACAGTCTATAACCAAGAATGCTTCTATAAACATTAGGAAGACCAATAAACAGGTGCCAACTCTCACTCCAAAGAAACACATTCTCTAATACAAGCAAAACCCAACACACTACGTATTTAATCTTAATTCACCACGATTCCACAACACGTTGTTTGATCATACAACAATTTCCCATGCAAACGGTTGCTGTATTTGTATTAGTTTTGTCGAGCACCCAATTGGTAGGATGCAAGACTCTACCACCTATTATCATTGAACAATGAAAATACGAACAGGTTTTAACAAGATGGAATATGCTTTGGAATCATACCTCATTGCTTTCCTATAGCAATGGGGCTCAGATTACGTACCTGATTAATGGTATCCCTTCCCTGACTACCAGCTTCATTATGAGTTTGGGCACTATTTCTGTAGTGCAGAATGACCATTACCGCCATCCAATGCGTTGGAATAAGCACCATATCGGAGTCCGCAGACTTGGGTGATTCATAATTCCATTATGCAGAATTACTGTAAACAAACCATTTCTGTATGGTAGCTCCTGCAGGTTTTAGCAAAATGTGCATTGCTAGCAAAATAAGTAAAGGAATCGCTGAAAGGTACCAACGTCCAAAATTGTTCAGAATTACCAACCAAAAATATTATCATTGAAGAAAAGGAAAGCCGAACAGTAAGTATCTTTAAAAACAAACATGCTTTCAAAATCAAGTATTTGCTGTACCCACCCAAGGTTGAAGGAGGCAAATACCCTCTCAGGGAGAAAAGTTAAATTAGAAATATCTGAAGAGAGACTGCGCAAGAGACCTGATTAGATGCCAAAGTCACGAAACCACCAATCAATGGAGGGCCCACATCTAATCTGAAATACCGAACAAGAGGGTGCAGTGGACATGGTGCTCTGGGACATGGCTGACGTAAAAAAGAGATATAACAATGTCAAGTCCAGAGTATGCCTCCTTGTTGCTCACCACCAACGGGTGACTTCTAGCACTGAAGGATGCACGGTAGAGCCACTGACTCTGGAGAAACAGGAGGAAAATGTCAGCCACAATCATGGCATGGCATTGAAGGAATCAGTGCAGAATAGGTGTGGCAGGCATCCAGGCTGGGTCCAGTGAGTACGTGCATCCCTTAGTCAAAGTGCAGTGCCCAGCATACCTAATTTTACGCACCCATAGACATGCTGTCATAGCATGTGGTTGCCATGTCCATGGTGGGACCACAACACCAATACTATGGGACCAGTCATGAGGGATCAGGTGGCTGACAGACAGACAGATTACGTCAAGATGAGGAAAGCAGGGATGTCCCTAATTAGCTGAACTGTCAATTCATGTTGCTGCTATGCAGCCTGTAATTGCGTCAGCAGCGTCTCTAACCATTCCTTCACATCCCAAACGAACCCCATGCACTCATGGCATTTCCTTAACTTCCACTACATCAATTTGGCTAGGGGCAGTGTACAAATAAAAATAAAAATGCATCTTGGCACATGAGTACCATCATACCTAGCTGGTGGTCACAGCATATAGACCCGCTGCAGTGCATAACCAAAGTGGATTTGTCACGATTGTTGAAAGTGTATGAACTGACAGCTGGCATCGCCACACTACCACAAACATGTCCTGGCCCATTAAGCACAAAACAGTGCCTGCCCACAGCATTTTCTATAGAAAGAAATAGTCCATTGAGGCCCAGATATTCAGTTCAAAATGGCTATATCACGTTGCAGATCCCACTCCACTAGAAGCAGTCTGCCTCCTACAAATTGCATCCCTATTGTGCAACTGAATGGCCTTGTCCACAGTGTAAGTGTTGGCATTTCACATCCTTCTGAAAAGGCACACATCACAGTCATTGAAAGGATCACAGTAGCAGCACAGCTGGCGTCTCTGCCATGCCAGCCTCCATCTCAGTCTCCACAGCAGCAGGATTCAGTTCTGGTTGCCAAAACACTGACATTGGCAAGGAAAAAAGACCATCCTTATTATAGCAATGCCCCCTCATTAGCCTCCAGTGGACATATCTATTTCCACTGGGATACCTATCCCCACCATGACGCCTACGTTGCTATCTGCTCCAGTGCCCAAATCCAGTATTTCATGTGAAGAGCCAGCCATTCCTGGTTCCGTGGAGATGCCAAATAGCACCACCATTCCCACAGAAGCATGTGAAGCAGTGCAGCATTGCCCTCAACCACCTCTGTCTCTGGGGTCCTGCAAGGAACTGCCACAACTGGGGACACCACCACAATGACTCCCAACCTGCCACCTCCGTTTGCCAGTGTGTTCCCATGCACCCCTGTCCTGGGCAGAGTTAATGAGGACTGAATATATCCTATGCCCTTCTATCCCGCACCACTCTTTACACTAGTCCCTCAACCTTATGCACTGATTGGACTTTGCTGTAGCAACAGCATCATGCAGTCCTCAGGATGATGATGGCACCGCAATGCCGCCATTCCTCATTGTCCATAGGGACCCTACACAGAATTGGAACATGCTGAACTAATGCATAACAAAGGCAGAATGCATGCAGCAACGTAGAGAGCAACAACGTATACACTCAAAAGCCATGCAAGAGGTGTTTCAGGAGGTCTCGCACAGAATGGCATGTGCCTTCGACCACCTGTCCAGGTGGATTTCGGAGGGCACTTCTGCCATCATATCAGAAATTCAGAGGATGCAGGCGTTAACTGAGGCCATGTTGGCAGGGCAAGATGCATTGCTCCATGGAATGACAGTAACACTGCAGCAACTCTGTTGTGAGTGGAGGGACTGTGCAAGCTCTGTCTTTTCAAACTAACAGAGAGGTATGTGGAAGCTCATGGTGAAGAGTGCTAACCTTGGACAGTTCGTCATGTCCCCCATCGTTGCACACACTGTTGCCTGCCGGAGCATGATATAATTGAATCAGAACCGTTACTTTATCATGGTGCGGGCCAATATGCAAGGCCTACTTCTCTCGTGTATTCGTCTTCCTACTGTGTTCTCTGTGTGCACACTAAACCTCTTTTACCATGGGGGCTGCTATGTGTTCGTCCTGCTGTACTATTTTTGGCAATGCTAGCGTGTGCACCTGGCGATCAAAGATGTGTGTGTTTTACTCTGCCATCAATAGAAACAAACTAAATGGTGCATTTTTAGGCTGTACCTCGGAGAAGGCCTAGATCAGCAAAGAAGGCTGGCCACCAGCTCTGGGTGCTTATATCCCTCCCCCCATCATCCTGGAAGTGGGGAAGTAGCACACTACATTGCGCATTATAAGGTAAGCCCTGATGGGCTTTGGAATCTTGTGTCTCCTGCATCCTAATGTTCGCTTATTTTAATTTGGATTAATTCCGCCGCACTTCTAAGTGTGGCTGTGTGTGGGTGGGTTTTCTACTTCTACAAATCATTGATACGTGGATGAAAAAATAAAAAAAATAAAAAATGAAAATTACTTTTAAATGGCCGCAGCAGCAGCATGTGTTTTGCTTGCTGCCTTGGTGCCTGCTGCCTTCTATGGATTGGGCAGCCCGTAGCCTACTACAGCAACCATGAGGTATCAGCAGTCATTAGCTAGCCCCCACCATTAAGACCCTCACATTAAGGCCCTCTCTGATCCTGCTTGTCCTCATCAGCACAGAAGGCTGGTCACCAGCTCTGGGTGCTGTTATCACCCCCTGCCCCACCATCACCCTGGAAGCTGGGAAGCTGCGCACTACCTCACTCATTAGAAGGTAAGCCATGATGGGCTTTGGCATCTTTTGTCTCCTCCAACCTATTGGTTGCACCATTTGTTATCTAAATCTGAATTGATCCCGCCGCACTTCTAAGTGTGGTTTTGTGTGGGTGGGTTTTCTACTTTTACAAATCATTTCTACGTGGATGAAAAAATAAAATAAAAAATGAAGATTAGTTTAAAATGGCTGCTGCTGCATGTGTTGTGCTTGTTGCCTTGGTGCCTGCTGCCTCTCCCTGATTGGGTAGACCGTGTCCTACTAAACCAACCAGAAAGCACCGGCAGGCGTTAGCCAGCCCCCACCGTCAAGGACTTCACGGCAAGGCCTTCTCTGTTCCTACTCCTACTCATCAGCACAGAAGGCTGGTTGCCGCTCTGGGTGCTGCAATCACCACCCCATCCCAACCTCATCCTGGAAGCTGGGAAACAGTACTCTGCATCACGCTTTAGAAGGTAAGCCCTGATGGGCTTTGGAATCGTTTGTCTCTTGCATCCTAATGTTAATTTTCACAGCATTTGTTATCTTAAATTGAATTGATCCCACCACACTTCTAAGTGAGGCTGTGTGTCGGTGGGTTTTCTATTTCTAAAAATCACTGCTACGTGGATGAAAAAAGAAAAAGAATATCAAAAACGAAAACTACTCTAAAATGGCCACCGCAGCCGCGTTTGTTGTACTTCTTGCCTAGGTGCCTGCTGCCTTCCCCTGATTAGGCAGGCCGTCACCTACTACACCAACCTGGAGGCACTGGCAGCCAAAAGCCAGCCCCCACCTTCAAGGACCTCACAGTAAGTCCCTGTCTGTTCCTGTTCCTCCTCATTAGCACAAAAGGCTGGTTGCCATGTTGGGTGCTGGTATCACCCCCCAACCATCATCCTGGAAGCAGCGCACTACATCACACATTAGAAGGTAAGCCCTAATGGGCTTTGGCATCTTTTGTCTCCTCCATCCTTATGTGCATGGCATTTGTTATCTTAATTTGAATATAACCTCCTGCACTTCTAAGTGTGACTGTGTGTGGGTGGGAATTCTACTACTACAAATCATTGATACGTTGTTGGAAAAAGAACAAGAAAATCAAAAAGGAAAACAATACTTTAAAATGGCTGCCACAGCAGCGTGTGTTGTGCCTTTTGCCTTGGTGCCTGCTGCCTTCCCCTGATTGGGTAGACCGTGGATTACCACACCAACCAGGAGGCACCGGCAGGCGTTAGCCGGCCCCCACCACAAGGTCCTCACCATAAGGCCCTGTCTGTTCCTGTCAGTCCCTGGCCATGCTCTGGACCCCACTTTCAGACATCATCATCCAAAATGCTCCTGAAGAACATATTCACATTCAACACTCTGCCTGACTGTTTCTTCCCGACCCGCACTATCATGTGAGTTCTGCTACACAGTGGCTGCCTTGGAACCATTCTCTCTTCATCTCTGCCTCTCAAGTCATCAACCCTGTGAATGCCCCATGTCTACGGTGACTCTGCTTTCTGCCTTCACTCATAGTGACTCACTTCACCAAATACTGTATTGTGGTGCTGCGCTTCCTGTGCCATTCAAAGTCTGTGTTTGCATGAAAATCGTTTTTAGCTGTGCCTCCTTCCTGCATTGAAACTGCGTGTGTGTTTGAACATTGTTTTTAGCTGTGCCTCATTCTTGCATTGAAACTGCTTGTGTGTCAGAAAATAATTTTTAGCTGTGTCTCCTTTTTGCATTGAAACTGCTTGTGTGTGAAACTGCTGCTTATATCTTATACCCAGTTGGCCTACTGTGCCAAGTGGATCAAGTAAGTTCACAACTGTGCTTTGCAGCATAGTCACCCCCACCTCTCCTCTCCCTCTCTCTGCCTCTCTCTTCCTCACTCGGTCCGAGATTGGCACTTTCCATCTCCCCTATCTTTTCCAACTGCTGCACCATCAACTATCCTCACTCTCTCAAGAAATCCGGACATAAAAAGCATAAAAAAGGCATTCTTACTGCTAACTCTGGCCTCCCAATTGCAGACACCTATGTCAGTGCATCCTCAAGAGAAATCTTCACTGACATCCTCTTTTCTGTCCCAGCCTGACCTTTGGAACTCTCACCTCACTGGCACACTCCCACCTTATTCTTCAACTTCCATTAATGGCAGCACCAAATGGGAAGTCCTCGTTGCAGGCTTTTTCTCGTCTTGCTTCTGTATCAATGTTTATGCACGGGTACAATCCGCTTCAAGGCCCTCAGACCAACCCCCTCCTATTTAACAGCCTCTTGCCTTCTCTCAAAAACTCCCTTCTATCCCCTCTACTCCTCCTCCCCAGACGGATGCTCAATGTCCTGACACTCCACCTCAGAAAACATTCAAAGGCAGCGATCATCTCCATCTGGCAACCCTCAGCTCACGCTCAGCCTTCAAACATTCTGATAACATCGGCCTTCTCCTTGAAGACACTGACCTGGACATTCTTGCACTCAAGGAAACTTGGTTCAACGCCAGTTCAGTTACTTCCTTTGACTCACTCCTTCCGGATGGCTATTAGTGCACCTCTAAACCTAGACCCCAATGTGCTGGCAGTGGATTTGCGTTAATCTTCCTGAGTCTACCATCTTACCGACTCAGCACTATTCATTCTTTGAGAGCCTAGTCTGTAAATTGGTCATGTCTCCTTCCTCCACCTTGACCATTGCTACCATCTTTTGGGCACTTCTGGCACTTCTTCTCTTTTCCTATCCGAGTGGGCGGACTTCTATTCCTCCCTACTCTCTACCACCTCCAACCTGCTTCTACTAGGGGACCTCAAAATTCACCTAGACTCCCCTTGCACAACAACCACCCTCCTCACTGACCTCTGCTCCTCCCTATCCCTCTACATTCTTCCCTCTGGCCCTACGCATACTGCTGGTCACACGTTAGATGCCATCATTCACTCCAACCTCACTCCCTCTTCTCCTCTGTTCACCCCACTCCCCTGGACTGACCACTATCCCCTGACCTCTCATTTGGGACCCTGTGGCCCTGTGGCAATTCCTCATAAAGCTCCTCCAACCTCGTTTATGAACATCTGTCCGATGAAACAAGTGTCAGCTGCTGCCTTCTCTTCCACCTTCATTCCCCCTTGCCTACCCACAGAGACATTTATGCTGACTCAGCCCTCCGCAACCTCCATCTGTCCATCACCAAAATCCTTGACATCATTGCCCCAGTCATGAGGCTCCAACGGAAACCTGCCTCCAAATACCTGATAAGGCTCTGATCCTGCATACCAAAAACATAATTGCAGGGCTGCTGAACAGAAGTGGGAGGCTTCAGGCTCAACCTCTAACAAACTGGCCTGCCACCTTATAGAGACACTGCAGACTCTCCATCCAAGCAAAAAAAAGAGGCCACATTCAGGAACGAGTGTCCAATGCATCCAACAAAACGGCTGAACTCTTCAAAATCTGCAGGGATCTCGCCAACCCATCCACAGCATCTTCAGCCCCTACTCCCTCCCAGGCCCTCTGCAATGCACTCGCTTCTCACATAATTTGTAAAATCCAGGATATACTGAAGAGTCTTGTCACGCACTCTCCTAACCCAACCTCCACCCTCTGCCCCCCACCTTTCACCCTCCTCCCTCCTCCTTCCCCTCCTTCACTCCTGTCTTCCCTGAAGAAGTCACCAGAGTTGTCAACACCATGAAGTTCTTGTCCAAACAGGTTGCTCCTTGCTCCTCCAGAACCATCAAGGATAATATTGCCTTTCTCACCACTCCTCTAGCTTATCTCTGCAACCACTCATTTGCCACTAGTTCTTTTTCATTTTCCCTCAAGCACTCCCTTGAGAACTGCTCCTTAAAAAAAAAAATCTGCATACCCTTCCTGCCCAGCCAGCTACCCTCCCATTTCCATCACCCCCTTCCTGGGACAACTGTTTGAGAAGCTGGCCCCTTCCCAACTCAACTCTCATACCAAACTTGATGGTGGTCTACATGACCACCAGTCTGGATTCACAGCATTCAGAGGCACGAAACTGCTCTTCTGAACATCCGTGAAGAACTACTCGCATCTCTTGACTCCAATTACCCTGGTATCCACATCCTTCTTGACCTCTCTTCTGCATTTGATACATTGAATCACTCCATCCTCATAAAAAGGCTCCATGACACCCTTGGCATCTCGGAGCGAGCACTGGACTGGCTTACTTCCTTCTTAACTGACCGTTACTCCAAAGCGATTCTGGGCCCTTTCTCCTCCCCTTCTTCCTTCGCTACATGTGGAATCCCCCAGGGCTCCATGCTTTCATCCTGGCTCTTTAACATATACCTTTCTCTGCTGGCACAGCTCATCTCCCCCAACTTCCAGTGCTACTCTGACAATACACAACTTTTCTTTAAACTTCCCTCAGATGCCCTTGCACCCTCCTTCAGCCCTGACCTCCTCACTGCCATTGACAATTGCCTCAATGGCAGCAAAACTGAGATTCTCCCTATTGGGTCCCCTGCACAATACTTCTTCCCAGTACTCTGGCCTTCCTCCGTGGACTCCCCCCAGCCCCTCCACTGTAGCTAGGAATCTAGGAGTCATCTTTGACTCTTCCCTTTCCTTCATCCCACATATTAAAGACATCGTCAAGAAGTCCAACTTTCAACTCTTCCTTCTCAAGGGACTCTACCCTTCCTCACCTTCCCCTCAGATACTTAATGATACATGTGCCCTGGTTCTCTCCAGGCTAGACTACTCCAATAGCTAATATTTCTTCCTCCACCCTGAGTCCCCTCCAGCTAACCCAAAATAGGGCAGCAAGACGTATCATTTGCCCAGTGACCACTTCTCTCCTACCCTACAAAGCCTTCACTGGCTCCCAGTCTCAACATGTATTAAATTAAAATCCCTTTGTATCATACATAAGGCGATCTGGGTTCAGGGACCACTCTATCGTCAATGCTTCCTGACCAAATACTCTCCTTCTAGACTTCTCTGTTCCTCTGTCACCAACTCCCTGCAGGTTAAGCGCTTTGCTAAACAGAGATCTGGTGGGTGATCCCTTTCCTCGGCTGCCTCCCTCCTGTGGAATAGCTTCCCTCTCTTTCTGCATGTAGAGCAAGATCGCCTTTTGTTCTGAAAAAATCTGACGACCTTTCTCTTTATCTCTTCCTTCTACACCTCTCTTCCCTGGTAATCTCACAGCAGCATGACTGATGTGCAGGGCCCTTATGTGTCCTCTGGGCTTTGATTCCCCACATCACTCATCTGAGCCGCTGTCTTCTGCTGCACTTACTTGATTCACCCTAACCCTGGGTGGTTGCACTTATTTTATGCACTTACATTCTTCTCCTCTTAGCACGTATCCTGAGCACTTCACCATGAGCTTCTATGCACCTTTTCCCTCCCCCCTCTGCCAATGCACTTGCACGTTCTGAACACTCACAAGGCATAGTAGGTTTGTCTCTCCCTCCCTTTATTCTCAATATTTTGTTCTATTAACACAATTATTTATCCTTGCTTATTACCTTCCCCTGTCCCAACCCTGTTTCCTCTGTGGGCGCAACAGTTTAGCTAATTGCTTAAGCGCCTAATAAGTGAACGATAAAATAAAATAACAAAAAAATTATTATGCAGTTTCAGCTCCCTATCAAGTCCTCCCTCCATTCTCAACATTGGCATCCTCAGCCTTCCAAACACCTTGGTGAACCAACAAAAATATTTATTCCACAATTTAACCTCCAGTGCTTTGTATTTTAACTACAAATCCTGCAGGGTCTTGCTCACTCAAAATGGCAGTCGTCTTGTCATGTCCAGTATGGAGTATGTGCCCTCCAAAGCTGAGCCTGTCACCATTTTCTAAGTTCCCTCTCTGTGCATTCAGCAACCTAAACTTCCCTATAGGTTAACACTAATTCCCTACAGTGTAGCAAAACGAACTCTATCCTACTTGTGTTATATTTCACTAAATAATTATATTGGCTGCAGTAAACTATTCCAGATTCCTTGTTCTATATGTCCTTTTTCGTTTGGGGACTGCCGGGGGTATGACCATGTGTGGCACTGGTTTTATCTGTGCCATTACACATCATAGAAAATACCTTAAAGACATAAAGAAAACAACCTTCTGTACAGAACTGTTTTCCTTTAGCATTAGTGAAGCTTAGTAAATGCTGATATACATTACAGTGGCCCATATCCAAATCAGAGATCACAATTCTTTAAACTTCTCCAACAAGTGAATCAATAATGCCACAAAAGCTTCTAAATTGAAAATTAAAGGATATTTTACTGTTTGGAACTATGCAAGAGACATAATTCCTCAAATAAGACACGGCCACGTTCACCCATACAGAACACCTTGCAGCGCTTCCTCAAATTGCTCTGTGGGTTTACTGCTCTTCTCCCCAAATTGTGGTAATTAATGCAAGATATCATGAGGCAACCTTTGAGCAATTACAGCCTATTCTCTTCAATAGTATATCCGGGTCTTCATCTTTAGCCTGCTCATTCTATTCACTGTGCATGGTTAAGCAGCTCACAAGTTGCATTATAAAAAGGAAGAACGTCTTCCTCATAAAAGCAATTTAAAAGCTGTCTGGGGTCTGATTAGGTAGTCACAAAGCACTCTTACGTCTTCAGTTTGTTTCATTGTACACAGGGGTAACCCCAGGCATTAAGATTGAATGCCGTATTTATAAAGCCCACATGGCTTTTGCAGTTCTAGAGGTCGGGAATTTTCCATCTAAAAAAGCAAATCCGGCCCCTACAAGAGACAAAAATCTAGAGGCCACATACTCTCAAAGCAGTCCTGCTGACTTTGCAGGAGGTTCACAGATGATTCCTAACCTGTTATATCCCCAGGTAGTACTAGAATTGCATGCAATAAAGATGTCACTGTGGTGCCACCGGCCATTGATACTCGACATCACAGTGGCGGCAAAACATGGGGAGTGCATTATGGAAGAAAGGAAAAGCATGCCAGCACTGGTAGGGAGATTTGGATCCAGCTACAAATGACTAGGAGCCCTGAATCAATAGTACTTCAATGAAACATATTTACAGCAGTGCACTGAATGCATCCCACACCAGTAAAAAACAATACATGTAAAATAAAAGAGAGTTTTGAACACAACTCTCAAGTTTGCTCCCTTTTATCAAAGGTGAGCTTCCGAAGCCCTTTCTTAAGAATGGTCTGTTTGTGAAATGTCTTCATCTGAATATACATAGCAGAGCATATGACTATTTATTTATTTACTTATTTTTATGTTTTGCATGTATTGCAACACCCAGACTCTGGGTTATAACGGCATTACTACATCAATTGTTAAGAGCGTGTTACACATTTAACAGTAGAATAGGACCACTGGTCACCGTTGCAGAGGTGACTGTTCAGAACAATAGATAAAATATATTATGACTATTCGGAACAATACATATAATGCAGTATTACCCATGCTTAACGAACAGCCATGTTTTGGTTCGTTTTTTGAAGGCATGGAATAAGTGTTCATTGCGAATGTGCACTGGTATGGTGTTCCAGAGTGTGGGGGCTGTAAAGCAGAAGCTAGCCCCACCTGCTCTTTTTCTCTTGAACAGGGGGTGACCAACGAGATACTGGAACTGGATCTGAGCGAGCGTGTGGAGACCAAATGGGTAATACAGTAGTTTAGATGCTGGGCAACGTCTTTGTGAACGCAATGATGTATGATAGTGTTTGCAGGACTGCCAGTGTGCTTTGCGTCTGAGGGCTGTGATATGGTCAGATGGTATGTGGCCGAGGGCGGAGCGCAGTGCTTTGTTTTGGAGTAGTTGGAGTTTTGATAGATCTGCTTTTGAGGTTCCCATGAGTAGCATGTTGCAGTAATCTAGTTTAGACACAATTAGAGTTCTAGCAAGAGTAATGCAACTACTAGGTGAGAGGAAATGCCTACTCAGAGCAAAGGAGTGGGCGTTGGATGATGATAGAGCATTAATGTGTCTGTTCCAGGGTCGGACTGGGAGAAGAAATAATCCCGGTCACCCAAAAAAAAGTGGCCCACCCCCTTGCCTCAAAAAAGTGGCCCACCCCTCGCCTCACGACCCTTGACCTCTTATGACATCACGGGAAATGATGTCATTTGACCCCACGCCAAAGTGACATCCCGGGAAGCAATGAAACACAACCTTTCACCCCTTGACAAAACAGGAATTGGCATCAAATCGCATTGCGCCTAAGTACACTAAATTACTGTGAATCCAACTAGACGTCCAAGGCCAAATGATAATACGTTATTGTATAGCACTTACACTTAAGCTCTTTTTTATAGAACAAATATGCATACAGTATCATCCAATGTGTGTTGGTACTCATTTATCGACCGAAGGAAGATGAAATGCTTTTTGAAAAAAAAAAAATGAAACAAAACAATATTTTTTGGAGACATTTATTTTTTCTTCCAAACCGACCCAGCAATGGTCAGAAACCGGTCCCCACTCCCCAGGGATGATTTCGGCCGGGCCAAGGGTCAAAAGGCCGAGGGGCCAATCCGACCCTTGTCTGTTCATAGATAGGTCAGCTTCAAGGTGTACTCCTAAAGTCTTTGTTTGCTTAGAAACTAATATGGGTCTACCGTCAATGCAGAAGTGGGAGAATGAGGCATCAAGGTGTTTGATCCGATGTGTTGAGGTAATGTTGAAGAAATTAGTTTTCTCTTCATTTAGTCAGAGATTGTAGGCAGCCATCCAATTTTGGATGGTGTTATTAACTGTGTTAATTTTGGTTGCATCAACGATGTGGTCACCTGAGAGTGGGATGAGCATTTGAGTATCATCTGCCAAGTTGGTATTTATGGTGACACTTTCATCCAGTGTATCGAAGAGGGGTTTTGTATAGGTGTTTTACAGGATGGGTGAGAGGCAGGACCCTTGAAGTACACCCAGTGTTGCTGGGATGACGCCCGCTGCTGAGTCCCCTACGGCCACTCGTGTGGTTCTTCCAGTAAGAAAGGATTTGATCCAGTCTGTGGCTTCATATGAGAATCGAAAGTGCTGGATGAAGTGCTGGCAGAGGATATTATGATTAACCAGGTCAAATGCTGCAGAGAGATCAAGTAGTAGAAAGATGGCTAGGTTACCAGAGTCCCTGAGTCTATCCATTTGTACTTTTATGACTAATACCGTGGTTTTCATGCTATGTTTTTGGACGGTAGCCAGATTGTCTTATGCCTAGCAAGTGATTGCTTTCTAGGAATTTCTGGACTTGTGCATAGGCTAGGCAATCCAGAATTTTTCATAAGAACGGGACGGAAGTAATGGGGCGGTAGTTAGTTGGGATCGAGGAGCCGCAGGTTGATTTATATAGTAGGGGTGTGATCCCGGATGATTTAATTTTGGTGGGCACTGTGCTAGTTGCGAAAGAGGCATTAGCGAACTCAGTAATCATTGCCGAGAGTGATGGCGAGCAGAGTTTCACGATATGGGCTGGGCAGGGGTCGCCTTTGCAATTGGTTTTCTTGGGGGTTCTGATGGTTTCTGCTATTTGCTCCGGTGTAAGTGGAGAGAGGGTAAACAGGGTGATATTTGATGGGGAAGCTTCTTTTGGGGGGCTGACTGAGTGTTGCACAGGAGATTTCTTGGCAAATATCATTCATTCTTACCATGAGGGATTCATTATGGTGGCAGAGTGCGTCTTTAATCGTGGTGCACCAGGCTTTGTCAGACCAAATACTGTTGACTGGGGGGATGGGAGTTTCCAACTCACGGAGGATAGTAAAGTTCTTTGCTTTTGTACATGACATTGAAGATTCAATCGTTAAGGCTATTAGCTTTGGCCTTCACAACCTCTTTCTTATATTTGAGTGCCAGGGCAGCAAGGGCGCTGCAGTTCATAGGGAAGGGATTTTCTTGCAGAGGTGTTCAAGGAATTTGTTTTCCTCTGTATGTTTATCAGCTCCTCGGCTAACCAGGAATTGTTAGTTTTATGGGGTGTGGAGTTTTTTAGTTTGAGCGCAGCGTGTGTATCAATGGCTTGTAGGAGGCACGCATCATATTTGGAGGCTAGATCCTGCACTGAATGATTAGGGGGCAGTACTTATGTACTGTTTAACCCTGTGAGGAGGGATCGCTTTAAGTCCTTGTGCAACAGCTTGCAAATATTGCAGGCTAGTCTGGGGTTATGTGGTTTTGGTGGGATTTTATGCAGTTTGGTAAGAGGGAGAGTAGGTGTATGATACAGTGATCAGACCAGGGTACTGGTCCATTTGCTGAAATTTTAATGAAGGCATTAGTGTCCAGTCCAGGATATGTTCTATGAAGTGGGTTAGAGTGGTGACATTTTGGATAAAGTACAAGTCACTCATGGCATTGGATAGTGCTGTTGCCTGAGTGTCGGTGGCATGATTATATCCTAGGTTGATATCTCCTAGAATGATGCATTTAGTTGTAGGTTTCAAGAAAGGGGTAGCCAAAAGTGGGATGTTGAGCTCTAGGTGGCTAGGCCTGTTGGGTTGCCTATATAGCAAGAATATGTTGAACGTGGTTTGTGGGTATGTGGTCAGCTTGAGTTTTAATATTTCATACCCTGGGTGGTGGGCAAGGGATAAACCCTGATTTGGAGGGAAACTTTAGCTTTGAGGGTGACTCCCCCTCCTAATGCATCTATTTGATCGGCTCTGTAAATCGTGTAGTTGGTGGGAATAGCTAGGGACAGTAGTGATCCTGAGGCCCCGTGGAGCCATGATTCTGTGATAGCTAATATATGAAGTTGCTCCTCCAAGATGAGGTCATGGATTTCTACTGCATCGGCACATAGAGATCTGGCATTAACGAGGGTGCATTTGAGTGAGTCCACCGAGTGAATATTGGCAGGGGTGTTTGTGTGTATCAATCGTGCTTTATGTGAGGAGGTGGGTCGTGTGGGGTGACCTAGTTCTCGGTAGGAGATCCGGGCTTCCAGGTGTAGGTAAGAGAGGGGTGGTGTAACCGATGTGCATTCTGGGTCACAGTCTGCAGAGGTGGGGATCCCTGAGGGAGCAAGAGAGAAAGAAGGTGTTTTCTTCAAATAGTAGGGATTACCGATTACTATTGTCAATCTTGGAGTTTTTTAGAATGCCTGGTCTCGGGAGGGAAAATCCAACAAGTGACGAGACGAGAGTGGAACCGCCCTTAAAGTGTGCCCCCTTGTCAAAATCTCAATAAAAACCCTTGAGCCTTCGCAACAAGTTGGGGTGTTCTTAAGGCTATTTGTTACAATATATGATTAAAGTAAAACTAAATAAAAATGATGTTTGTATATGTATGCAAAAGTATTTTTTATCCTCCTTTTTTATCTTGTTTCAATCTAATTTGGAAGTGTCATTATGGCTCTGCCATGGTAAATTACTATGCTGACATTTCACAAGGCAGATTGACATTGAAAGATATCCCATGCCGTACCTCTAACTGTCCTATACGGACATTACACCAGCAAATACGGTCATCGAAAGATATACCAAACTCTACCTGTCCCCAACAGTTGTAATTTCAGCCGATTTACAATGCACTATTGTCTCATTGAGTCACTGCTGATGATTATTTATTTTTTTCCTGTCACTAAAATGCCTCTCTACGGTGTGCTGCTAGATTAACAGAGTGGAACCCCTGTACAGGTTTGTGCCTGAGCAGAATACATGTCAATATATGGTGATGTCTTCCAGTTTGTTTGTACATCTTCATCCTTCAAGCATGTGATGTTGGGTTGGCAAGTGAATATGATATAGTCCTCTGAATGAGAATCAGGCACGAGAGCTGGGATGAAATACTGCCTCTGCCAAAGCCTTGTTGTTGTATGTATTAAAGAACTACAGAACTTAAATAAGTAGGCAATGCAGCATGCAGCTAATCTTGTGGCTTGGATGGCTGAGTGAAAAAGACAAGGATGGGTTAACAAGTCCAGCTCCACGTTAATCACAACATTTCAAACCCTTTTCCTACCCAATACGAATTGTATTTTATCTTTCTCGCTAGCCGTTCTTACTTGACAGTAACTGGGTGCCATATGAACTGGTAAAATATGCTAACAGAGGCAGTATTAAACCCCCTGCATTAGGTTAAAATCTCCACCAAAACAGCCACGAAAACCCCAAATTACAGGGATTGTAAGAAAGCTAAGACATTAAAAAGATTGTAGCAAACATTTCAATACAAATGTCATAATAGAAACCATTGTGATTATTATTGTTTTACCCAAAAGCCAAAAACAACATTGGTTGTTAAGCAATTCTGAACCTGTGCTATTTGATAGCTGAAGGGATTTTTTGACACAACCTCTGGGCATTGCAATGCATGGAAAGGTCATCAGAGTAGATAGCATACCAGAGCACAGAACACTTTAGCCAACCAAGCAACATTTGTACATACTGCCCCAAGTCTATATATAGTACTATATTGAGGGCCTGATTCACAGAGCATTTTCCTATGGGATTGTGTTAATATAAAACTAATCTGTGATTCAGGCCCTAAGTGTTTTTTTGTTGCATTTGAATTGCTGGAAGACATGAAAAAGTACCACGTTTTCAAAAAAAGAGTCAGTTAAAGAGGCTCTTGTTGGGAGTGGGGGGGCTGGACCGTCTTTAGGGGAATGCTCTAACCACCTCACCACCAACAACATGAAAATTAATCCTGGAAAGGTGTTGTAGATGATTATTCCATTCCAATTCCTCACAATTCACTCTGTTGAGGACAGCACGGTTTGGTTCCCACCTCCACCAATGATCTAATCTAATTGCCATTTATTTAACATAATTTTTGTACTTTTCTTCTTCAATTAAAATACAATAAATAAAAAAAATACACATACTAGTCTCAGATTCCAATACTTTATGTAGAAGCAACTAACATTGCAGCCTAGTTGTCCAAGTGGTTCCCGCCGCAGATGCACAGGAAGGTTTGAAATAATCCCTCCCGGTATTAAATACCTCCCGGTATTAAATAGCACAGGTTCAGAACTGCTTGCATAATCCTGGGACCACACCATCACCTACTTGATGGTGTGTTTGCCCAGTTGCTAAGACACACGCTGTGTTCAAACCCTGGTCCCTAATATATAGCTGGTATATCAGGTAGGCTTAAACTCCTGTGCACTAGCGCCCCCAACCGGCTCATAGAGCTGGGGGTTTCCCAATAGCACTTTAAGATGTGGCAGCAGTACCTGTGAGATGGATGGGGATGCAGATCAAAAATCTTGCATCAAATCAATAATGACAACTCAACGGTTTGGCAAAGGGAGTCAGTTTAATGACAAGTACAAAAAACGGGGAGTTCATGAATATCAGCAATTGCTTGATCTTCCTTCTCACTTCAACAACTCCAATTAATTTAATAAAAAACACATAATTTATACTAAAAACGTTTGATCGCTGACTTGTAAAGCTTAAAATTCGGCATGCAATTCCATTGGTTCTAGGAAGGTAACTTTAATATAGGTGCTACATCTGTTTATGGTAACAAAGTGAGGGGATTGGATAAACAGTGTCAGGTGGGGCATCTAAGCCTTTCCTTCAAAATGGTTACTGTAGACCTCACTAAAAATACGACGTCTCATTGGTTCTACTCACTATAGGACCCTAGATTACTTGGTCCACTATGATTGGGTTGGCAATAACCCCACTCATACTTTTCCACTTGCTTAGCAGCGTGCAGAATAGCCGGCCAGGTGCAGTGAGTTCATCTGAACCCCCAGGCTCCCTTCAAATATTGCAACATTCAATCATCACTTCAGTGGTCATGTGTCAATTATTTCTTTGTATTTTGGCCTCGAGACTGCTTCTTGAAAGTTAAGGCATCTGTGCATGGCAAACGTCCATGTGTAGGTGTGAAAGTTTCATCCCTTCTTGCTTGGCTGGTCACGTGATTCTGACACCATGAATTCGGCTTATTCTTCATGCAGTTTGTGTATTTGATTTAATTATGCCAGCCATCTGCCTCCTGTGGCTTATCTTGACCTTTCTTGAACAGGCTACTCTTCTTTCATGCATTGTATCCACTGTTGGTCTATTTCAGCCGATATGACAGTGGCTTCTTGGCATGCTTTGCCCTCATCAGAGTTTCTCTCTGTCTTTAATTCTCGAGTTGTTCACTGCGGGGCTCTCCTCTTGAGACCTTTAATAACCTTTGGTTGATTCTGCTCTTGTGGATAGTGGAAGTATACTTGTATTAAGTGCTCCTTTTGAGGTAGATATGTATAGGTGGCACTTTGCACAATATATCTTACTCCAGGAAAACCACAACCCGACCTTTGAGATCCGCGAACACATTTTTGTTCGAAATCCCTAGATTCAAACTGACCACGGCTGGAGGAACCAGCTTCCCAGTCAAAGCCGTACAAGTATGGAATACACTCCCAATAGATCTTAGACGTCCTCTACCCTGTGCCAGATTTAGAATCAACGCTCTCAAATAGCGTTGCTCCAATGACTAATAACCACCGCACCTAACATTACTACTGTGACTTACCTGTATCCACGAATGAAAATGTCTTTACTGTTTCATTTATTGTACCACACACTGTATTCACATGTATGCACTAACCTGCTACATGCATTGTAACTAAGCTTTAAGAATTCCTGTACCGTTGTGCCCAGCTGCCCAAGGGATCGGTGCACATTATCAAATTAATAAACAAACAAACAAACTAAGTTTAAGCAAGCCTCATGCATTCTTGCTTCTTGCAGTTCTTTGCATATGTACACGTTTTAACTGGCTGAATATCTTCATTGTGCTCATGGCATAGGTTTCTGACATTTGACATTGTTTTTTTCACTTTAGACTCAAGATGTCACTTATCCATGGTGTTTCGTCTCTTTTCATCATTCACAGGACATCATATCTTCTATATGTGAGTCAGTCTGGGTTCTTATGACATCATCATTTGTCTTCTTTTAGTATCTTCTTGGCTTCTTCAGGCATTGTATTTTGACAATCTCCATTCTGACTCATTTGTCGTGGGTACCTCACTGTACCTCACTGTCCAGGTTTTCTTAGGTGGCGGTACTTCAACAGGTGCTGTTCTTCTGATAGGTACTGGACAGAGTCCAACTGCAGCTCTCTGCTGGTTTAGTTGCTCACCATACATCACATATTTCAGCGTGAACACTCCTGGTACTTCAAAATTGATGTTTGGAGTGTGAATCGTGCTTGGGACCTCCTCTACACTCCCCCTTCTGGGCGATTCATCAACCACTTTCACTTCTTAATTTTTATCTACCTTTTCTTCATCCTCTGGGTCCACTTTTTCTTCTTCCTCGAGATCCATACATAGAGGTTTGAAGAAATACATCTTTGTGGTCCATATCTTTATGACTCCCTTCAGGCTTCCTGCTGTTCTCACGTGCTCATCTTTGTTCTAAGTCATTAGTTGACATTGTCCACTTGGACTACAATAGAACCATTATCCCACAAAATTTCTATTTTTCCTGGGATATCAAAACTTTGTTCCTTCTGGTGCATAAACGCTGGTCTTCACAAAGTCTCTTATTTCTTCATCAGTCAGGTCCTTAGGATTCCATCCTGGTTCGACATCAATCATGATCTTCATCCCTATGGCCTTTTTCGCAGTTTTCTGGCACTGAGAGATTATTATCTTGATAACACATATTCTGAGCAATATCATCACTAGCAGGGCTCCTAGGAATTTGAATGCATCTGCCATCCATTGTGGAACCCATGACAATAGTGATTCAAATGAAATGTTGTCGTCCACTTCATCAGTTTCATCAATAATTTGATTCTGTAGTTTCGTCAGCACACCTATGGCCTCTGTTAAGGTTCCATTTTCTTTGTCGTGAGATGGTATAAATGTGCAACATGATTCTCCGATTTTTGCACAAACACCTCCATCCATAGCTGTGATCATGTCAAGGACGTATCTGTTCTGGAGCGTCATTAGTTGGATCGGCCTTAACTCTTCCTTGATTGCATTGAATCTTTTTATGGTCGTGTAGATGTTCTGCATTAACTCCCGTCTGGTTATCTGCAACCATTTAGTATTTGCTCCAACTTGAACTCTTGGCATAAAAATTAGGGTGAGCACTGAAGAAGTCTGACTGAACAATCTATGTTCATATGGGATAGCATTGAAAGCTTCTATGGATTTGGCAGACAAGTAATTATCTCTCTTCATTTGGCTCATCAGTTCCACAAATCTCTTCTTCCTCAGGTGAGCATCTGCTTTAGGGAAACTGTGAATATTCAGATCACTTTTTGGAATCACCAACACTGGAACATGGTAATTTACCAGTGTGCATATACCTCCCCAATTCTTCGGCAGACTGATATATGCTTTGGATCCACATGCCCAGTAATGATCCATTATCACTGCAGTATCACGTCCCATTCCTGGAGCGTCAAAGACTTGGCCACAGTTCTGATTCTATCCCATTTTCCTTGTGCCATTATTCCGTAAGCAGATTTTCGGACTCTCCAAAGGCACTATCTGTAAGGGTCCTCCTCTGTCTTTGACCCATGTCAATAGTTTAGCAAGTTTTGGCCATAATGGCTTGCATCCATTTCACACTATGTTAATGGTGGGCTCGTCATGACTGAAGCCTACTCGTGCTCTGCAGATCACTACTCCTTTCTCCCATCTGTCTGGTGAAAGCACTGTTCCCCAAATTTGCATTTGGCCTCTGTTCTTCCACTTTCGAGCTTCTTCTGAGTTTTTCCTTCAACGTTCAGTTTTTGGTTTGCCTCTCTTCTGATGTCTGCTCCTTTAACTCCAGGCTGCTCATATCTGATCACAATGTGCTTTGTGTTTCCATTGTTTCTTCTCTTTATGTCCTGGACATAATCATCTTCATTTGGATCAGTTACTTCAGTTGGCCATTTGAGCGAACCATCACTTTGAACTGGCCACTGGTCTTACACATTGCTATGTGTGATAGAAAGTGCGCTGCCTGGACATCAATTGCCACAGCTACACAGATTTTTGACTTCCCCATGCTGTAAGGTAGGAGTGTGCAAACAGAGCATTCCTCCTTTGAATATCGTCGTCCAACTTCTTTCATATGTTGGTACCAGATGTTTTTTCCTCAAGTGTGCTGTGCTGTCCAGGTAGTCATTTAGTTCATTATAATCTCCTTGTGTGCTTCTCTTGATTCTCAAGGTTTTCATGTAGTTTGCTATCATCACATCTTTAATAGCATCCATGTAGCTTCTTCTCACTGAAGGATTCTCAGGTACTTCCATTCATGGTTCAGGCATCTTCATCTGTGCCAGTTGAGTAGAAGAAAGTCTGGCAATTTGTTCCTTGTCCTCTTATCTTTTCATGGCTCTGGTTATGAATGGACATTATGATTCTGCTATCATCTGTGCACGTGAGATTTTTTTCTGGGCTTGCACTTGCCTCTTGCTGGATCAGGGGTGCTTCTTAATGCTGTCTCTGTTTGTTTACTCTCCAACTCCTTTTGTCTCTCTAAAAGTTCAGCTTTCTCCATTTGTCTTTTCACTTCACTTGTAGTAGAACTTCTCATTGTTGGTTGTCTATTCTTCTCCCATTCTTTGGATTGTGGTTCTGCAGATACTGACACTAGATCTGGTGTATGCGCACTCATCATTTGTGTGTGTGTGTCTCTCAGTAACCTTTTCTCATTCTTACTCTGCCGACCCTGTCTCCTGCTTTTCAATTTACTTGTTACTACATGTGCGTGTGTGTCATTGCTAATCACATCCATTTCAAGTTCACTCATTCCTTTGTCAGACCTTCTAGGGACTGGAATAACTATAAAAGGTCTGGATGCCTTTGTGGGTGTCATGCGTACATCATTAGGTGGATGCACTGGAATCGGCAAACTTTGTACACCAATAATAAATGCAGTTTGAATCATCAGTGACAATAAAACAACGATGAATACAATGCATAGGTACATTAATCCTCTATAGGTTAGTCGGCAACACTTAGTTCTGGAATAATAAGAGTGTCTCTCCTTCTGAGGGATGACAACATTGCTGCTTTGGTTTCCCATCTCAATCATCTAAGGCAAGAAGACTAACTTTTAATACATCCTAGGCAATAATATCTCTGGATTCTGCTGTCTCTTCTTGTAGGTTGCAGGTATTGGAACAATTGTCCTCCTTTGCCTGGACAATGGATTGCCTCTTATCTTTGGACACAGTTCTCCTTTCTGTATATGAAAATGTCAAATCAGGTGATAGGTTCAGTGAATCTCTTAGTTTGCATGTTCAAAATAAACAAGCTTCCAGTCAATGGACCTCATTAGGACCCTGGCGGAGAGGGGTTTACGCCAGCGTAATGCATGGCGTACCTCTCCGCCAGACTACGACATTCCGTAGCGCCATGGAGATTTCTACGCCTGCTTTTTGCAGGCGGAAAAATCCATGGCGCTACGGGACTTGTTGTTAATTACGCCACCGTAATTTACGGTGGCGTAATTAACGCCTTCCCCACTCCCATTATACCCTATGGGGCAAAAATGGGAATGGGGAAGGGTAAATGGGGATTGGGGACTTACCGCCCCGCCAACCTCGGAATGGGGCGGTAAGTCCGCCAACCCCCATGGCGGTGTTGGCAGCTCTGCGCCATGGTCCATGGTGCAAATTGCACCATGGACCTCCGCCAGGGTCGTAATGAGGGCCAATGACTCGTATCTGTTTCACTACAGAAGACATGTTGTGTCTTTGTGAGCATAAACAGGAGTAAAGCTTTCTGGCAACACTTTCTCGATCTGTCCCTCGGCGGAAAGTTTGCAGTGTCCTCCGGAAATTCTGATGATGATTAGAAAGTTCAACCGGCATCACAATACCATGCAGAAGCATGCTCATCTGAGTAGATCTTGCTGGATCTCTGATGAAAGTGAGGACGTCTACACCGGCGGGCCTCCCCACAAGTTCTGGAAAGTCCGCAATCAGGTGAAAGAAGACGTTGCTTGCTAGTCTGCTATCTTCTGGTGACAGGGAAATTTGTCTTGTCCTTGCTGTCAAAGGAACAGCTCTGCAATTATGATGAACAGCTTCTGTGATTTCGATGAGCGTGAAGAGCAACCTGAATTATGATTCCTTTCAGGATTATACTCAAACGTTTTGTGTTTGCTGGATCTCAAAGAAATGTCAAGACGTCAGTGTCTCTCCAAACAAGATTGTAGTCTTCTATTAAGCAAAATAATAGCACGCTGACAAGCCTAGTCATTTCTTCTTCTGCTTGGGACATTTGTCTTGTCCCCGCTGTACTCCGGAAACAAAATGATGTCACTGTTGTGGGACACCATGAGTGAGTCCAAATAATTCTCCGGTTTTAAACGAGTCTGGATACTGTATTTTCTTCCAATTTGTGTGCCCTCGATCAAAATTTGGCATGTCCTTTTCTTATCAAGGATTCAGTGTGCCTCAGTCCGAAGTTCAAAGTCAATAACCTATGTTGTGGCTTTATGCATGCAATATTCTTCTTCACCCTGCAACTAGGATGCACAAAGTGTCAGTTGGTATGTCCTTATCCCCTTTTTTTTGCCATTGGAAATGTACAACATCAAGCCACAACTTTGCACAAAAGTTCTTTGTCTTTGCTTTGCTGATCATGCCTTCTTCTTCCTCGTCATGGATCTCGTCTGTGTAACGCTCACCTGATTCCCACGGAGGCGCAGGTCTGGCTTCGAGTGCTGATACTTCTTCAGTGGTGAAGGGCAGGACTCTGTAGATGGACAGGAAGGGCCCGCTACTCTGGCTGCTCCGGCTCGCAGGAATATTCCCCTGTGCGTGAAAAGTATTACCTACTGACTGAGTTATGCTCAAGCCTCCCACTCTCTTCCAACCCTCCACGATACCCTTCCACGATTCCCCGTGAAGTCTCACCTTAGGATCAGGAAGGATGAGCTCCCCATCCTGCTTCTGATGCAGGGGCGCGTTGAAACCCAGTTACTTCACTGGATTGAGGATTGATGGGAGTTCAGGTAAGCTTGACTATTCAGGTAAGGCTCTGTAAAAGTTCTGTTGCAAGTTCAAAAGTCCAAGCTTAATAATAATGTTCATTGTCTTTTTGCAGCAAGCGCTAATGCTTATGTCTTTTTTCCCCTTAGGGGCCGGGGTTCGGAATGCCGGAGATATGGCGCCGACCCGAAGTGAAACGTGCAGTTCCAGTTCCAGTAAATGGCAGGTTAGTTCTGGATGAGCGCTCGGGAACTGTCTTTGCATACGCTCATTCAATGTCTTTGTCTTTTTTCCCCATAGGGGCCGGGGTCCGGAAAATGCCTGGAAGCGGCAAGACCCGAAATGAAATGGGAATGACCCAACAGGTGAGTCTTATTCCCTACCTTCTCTCACCTCTTATTCTTGTCTTTTTCTCTAGGCTCTGGGAAGTGGCTGTGTATCCGGATGATCGCTGCTGAAGATGGAGGAAACCCAGGAAAGGTGAGTGAAATGCAGCGCTGCAGCGATCGTAACAAAATGCTTTTAAAAATAATGACTTCCCTTTCGGGATCGTCGGTGATGTCTCCGTGGAGCAGATTTAGCTGGTAAGGTCTCTTGTCTCCCTTTGCAGGTGACCCACGATGCTGACAGGCGTGGCTGAAGTCCAGATGCAGGAGCTGACACGGTGAGCGTCCAGCTGCGAGGAGCAGAACAACGCGAAGCGTGAGTTGCTGATCGGGTGTGGTTTAAATAGCTTTGGAAGAAGTTCCAAGTGTGTATTCTTCCTCCAATCAGGTATGTATCCTTCCCCGACCACACCCGGGTGGAAAGTAGTCCCACAGGTAAAGTAGTTCCATTCAGGCCTCAAGAGGGCCTGGATGTGGCAGCATGGTCTGCATCAGGTAAGTGCACATAAAAACACTTGAACACATGTCTAGCTTTATGAGCCTGGCGCCTAAGGCGCCAGGACAGAGGTCCAACAGGAGCCTGGCGCCTAAGGCGCCAGGACTGCGTCCAAAGGGCCCCAGCTTGGGCCCGCTGGCACTCCCCTGGGGGAAATGATGCCTGCCTCTGGGGTTGCTGGGTCGGACCTGGGTCCTTGGAGGTAGGCATCATGACAGTACCCCCCCTCAAGGCCCCTCCCAAGGTTCTTCCCTCCAGGGGTTTGGGCTTGTTCGGAAATCTCTGGTGAAACCTTCGTACTAATCGAGGTGCGTGGACATGGTTACTAGGCTCCCACGATCTCTCCTGAGGTCAATATCCCTTCCAGTCAACAAGATAGAAGAGTTTCGACTTTACCACCTTGGAGTCTAAAATGTCTTTAACTTCAAATTCTAATTCCCCTTCAATTTGAACTGGATCTGGAGGCTTGGACAATCGGGTTCCTGGTTGTACTGGCTTCAAAAGTGATGCATGAAAAACTGGATGAATATGCATGCTGGACGGTAGATCCAGTTTAAAGGCCACTGGGTTGATTATAGCTTTGATAGGATAAGGTCCTATGAATCTGGGATTGAAGGTTCGCGGGCCCTTGAGGGGTAAATGTCTAGTTGCTAGCCATACCTGGTCTCCTACCTGGTAAGGAGGAGTTTTACTTTGGTGCAAATCAGCGTTTTCTTTATACTTTTTCTTTGCTTGCTGTAAATGAGTTGCAGCTTCTTTGAAGGCTCGGGTTATTGTGGAATGCAGATGATTTACTGCGGGCATTTCCAGGGTCAGAGGTGGATCTAGGTCAGAGGTCCGAGGATGGTGACCATACAAAGTATAAAAGGGGGTTTGTCCGGTTCCAGAATGCACTGAATTGTATGCATATTCTGTGATCCAAAGGATGTCTTTCCAATTTAACTCGGATTGGTGTAACATGCACCGAAGATATTGCTCGAGAGTCTGATTGGTTCTCTCGGTTTGTTCGTCGGTCTGGGGGTGGTGTCTGGTGGATAACCACACATCTATTTGTGCTAGTTGGAAACACTTCTTCCAAAAATGTGAGATAAATTGACTTCCACAATCCGAGACTAATACTGAAGGGAAACCATGTATGCAAACTATATTCTCCAGGAATTCCTTGGCCAAGGTGGAAGTTGAAGGCAAACCCTTTAAAGGGATAAAGTGGGCCATTTTGGAGAATAGGTCCACAATTACAAGGATTGTGTTGTAACCAGCACAAGGAGGCAGATCTGTTATAAAGTCCATTGACAGGGTGTGCCATGGTGCCGGTGGAATATCCAAGGGTTGAAGTAGGCCGGCTGGCCTTTTCTTTTGAGCCTTGTTTTGGGCGCAAATTCCACAAGACAGTACAAAAGACTTTATGTCTTTTCTCCAAGAAGGCCACCAGAAGTGGCGTTTGATTTTTTCCTCCGTTTTAGCGATACCAGGGTGTCCTTCCATTAAAGATTCATGATGATGGGCAATAACAAGTTCTTGCAATTCTTTACTTGGCAGAAACAACCGCTACTGGAAGTAGGGTAAGTCATCCTTAACGGTGTAATGAGGACCCTTTTGACTCCATTCCAGTAAGGTTGAAGAGTCTAGAAGTTGTTTTACTTGCGTTTGGATATCCTCGATAGTTTGCAATGAAGTTAAGCCTAAGATTCTTTGCTCAGGTATGATGGGCACAGGTTCTAAGCTCGAATTAGGTTCTTCCATGCCAATTCGGGATAAGGCGTCCGCTTTTCCATTCTTGCAGCCAGGGCGATAGGTAATTACAAAATCAAATTCCGCAAAGAATAGAGCCCATCAGAGTTGTCGTGAAGATTGAGCTTTGGCCGTCTTTAAATACTGTAAGTTTCTGTGGTCCGTAATTACGGTGATGGTGTGTCTTGCCCCGAGAAGGTAGTGACGCCAAGCCTTGAAAGCAGATTTGATGGCCAGTAACTCTTTATCGGTAATTGCGTAGTTGATTTCAGGAGGAGAAAATTTTCTGGACCAAAAGGCCACTGGGTGTAGTTGGTTAGTTTTTGGGTCTCTTTGCGACAGGACAGCTCCCATGGCCGAACTGGATGCATCGGTTTCCACTATGTACGGGAGATCTGGGTGCGGGTGCTTCAATACAGGTGCAGAGGTGAATTTGGTTTTCAGGTCCTGGAAGGCTTGTTCGGCCTCAAGAGTCCATTCGAAGCGTTTGTTTTTCTTTAGGAGAGCGGTGATGGGTTGGACTGTTCGGGAAAATTCCGGGATGAATCTTCGATAGAAATTGGCAAAGCCGAGCATGCTCTGAACTCCCTTCACCGAGCTTGGAGATGGCCATTTGAGGATGGCGTCCACCTTTCGCGAGTCCATTCGGACTCCTTGAGGTGTCGGGATGAATCCGAGAAACTCAAATTCTGTGGTATGAAAAACGCATTTTTTGAGTTTTGCAAATAGTCTGTGCTGGCGCAGTTTCTCAAGAACTGCCCTAACATGTTTTCTGTGATCAGATTCTGAAGAAGAGTACACCAGAATGTCGTCAATGTAAACAATGACACAGACATCGATAAGTTCCCGAAGAACATCATTCATAAAGTACTGAAAGGCGGCAGGTGCATTGCACAAACCGAAGGGCATCACCTGATATTCGAAGAGCCCAAATTTGGTGCGGAATGCAGTCTTACATTCGTCGCCTTCTTTTATGCGCACCAGGTGATAAGCGCCTCGGAGATCTAACTTGGTGTACACACAAGCGTCTTTCACCTGGTCGATAAGCTCAGGGATCAAGGGCAGAGGATAACGATTCTTAATCGTTATTTGATTTAGGGCGCGATAGTCTATACACGTTCTAAGTTCGCCTTCTTTTTTCGGCACGAAGAACAGAGCTGAAGAGACAGGAGACTTGGACGGGCGAATAAAACCATTGGCTAGATACTGATCTAAATACTGACGCAAATTCAGGTTCTCAGGTTCCGTAAGAGCATAAATCCTACTACAAGGTAGTTGAGCATTGGGTACCAGATCGATTTGGCAATCATAAGACCGATGGGGAGGTAACGTGTTAGCCTGTTCTTTCTGAAAAACGTCTTGGAATTCTTGGTATTCTGACGGTAGCTGTACAGGGGTGGAAGTTGCTGAGGCTAGACCCATAGCTGGATTTCTTGGATAACAAGTTGGTTCACAATCAGAAAAACTTATCTTCTTTGCTCGCCAGTCAATTCTGGGATTATGTGTTTCTAACCAAGGAATTCCAAGAATTACTTGAAATTGTGGGGCCTTGATCACATCAAACACGATTGCTTCCCGATGTCCATCCTGACCCACCAGTGTCACTTCAACAGTGGAATGCGTTACAGGCCCTGAGGCTATTTCGGTTCCATCTACTGTAGTAATGACATCTTGGGTTACTTTCAGGCGGAGAGGAAGCTTAATCCTGGAAGCCAATTCACGGTCTATGTAATTTCCAATAGCTCCACTGTCGATGTATGCTTTTATAGCATGCAACTGCTGAGGCTGTTTTGGGTCCACGAGCACCATTGGCATGACAAAATGCGAGGTCAAAGAGTTAGTTTTCAAGCTCGGTAAGCGGACCCCTACGCTTGCCGGGCTAGGTCGTTTCCCGAATCAGGTGTCACTAATTCATTATCAGTAGCTCCAACCACCTTCTTAAGTGGTTTAACTGGACAATTTCGAAGAAAGTGACCGGAGGTCCCGCAATACAGACAAAGTTGCATTTGCCGCCTTCTCTCTCGTTCTTTCTGCGTTAATGGTCCTTTAACACCACCGATTTGCATAGGTTCAGATACGTCGGTACTCTTGGAGTTAGCGTGGGTTTTGATCGGTGCTCGGTTTTCATACTTGAACCGATCTGCTTTTCTATTTTGAAGTCTGTGATCAAGTTGAACCACCAAGTCAATGTAGTCTGCGCAGACCTGGGGTGGGTTTACTATCTGAGCTAGAACATCCTTAAGCTCTCCGCGCAGGCCTCGATGAAACAATGTGATCCTTTTGCTTTCTGGCCATCCAGTTTCCACAACCAGTCTGTTAAAGGTGGCTATGTAGGACAGAAGATCCTGATTACCTTGTCGTAAGGATAGCAGTTAGTTATCAAGGGCCTGTCCTTGAGAGTGTCGAACGAACAATCTTTCCATGCTGGCCTGGAAGCCCTGAAAATTCTGGAGAATGGGATCATCCTGATTTACCAATGGAATAGACCAATCGGCAGCACTGCCACTGAGGTAAGATAGTATAAAGGCTACCTTGGTCTGGTCGTTAGGGAAGGCTCCGGGTCTGCATAGAAAGTGTAAACGACATTGGTTCATAAAGACGGCATATTTCTTGGGATCCCCCGCAAAACGTTCAGGCGGGGCCAAAGGCATGTGTCCAGGTAGATTAATTTGTACCGGGTTACTCAAACCCATTGGGCCTCATTAGGACCCAGGCGGATTTCGCGGTGCTAAATGCACCGCGAAGCACGGCGGAAAGCCGTCGATAGCGCCATGGGGGTTGGCGGATTTACCGCCCCATTCCGACCTCGGCGGAGCGGTAAATCCCCAATCCCCATTCTGCCCTTCCCCATTCCCATTCTTGCCCCATAGGGTATAATGGGAGTGGGGAAGGAGTTAATTACGCCACCGTAAAATACGGTGGCGTAATTAACAACGAGGTCCCGTAGCGCCATGGTTTTCTCCGCCTGGTAAAACCAGGCGGAGAAAACCTCCATGGCGCTAAGGGAACTCGTAGTACGGCGGACGGGTCCGCCGCGATTAGCGCTGGCGGAAACCCACTCCGCCTGGGTCCTAATGAGGCCCATTGATGTGGAAATGTCTCCGGAATTAGGTAAAGGAGTGTGCCCTGCCTGGGCCTGTAATAACCTTTTGGCTAGGTCATCTGTTCTTTCCTTGGATAAGATCAGTTCTCTTTTGAGAGCGTTAGTCACCTGGCGGGCTAAGTGCACCTCTGCCCGTAATTCCCCTAAAAGCTGGGCCAGCTGGTCAGTCTCGGAAGTCTCCATAGCGCCCGGGTGGGAAATTGTGGGTAGACTTCGCGTTCTGTAACGCTCACCTGATTCCCACGGAGGCGCAGGTCTGGCTTCGAGTGCTGATACTTCTTTAATGGTGAAGCGCAGGACTCTGTAGATGGACAGGAAGGGCCCTCTACTCTGGCTTCTCCGGCTCGCAGGAATATTCCCCTGTGCGTGAAAAGTGAGTATTACCTCCTGACTGAGTTATGCTCAAGCCTCCCACTCTCTTCCAACCCTCCACGATACCCTTCCACGATTCCCCGTGAAGTCTCACCTTAGGATCAGGAAGGATGAGCTCCCCATCCTGCTTCTGATGCAGGGGTGCGTTGAAACCCAGTTACTTCACTGGATTGAGGATTGATGGGAGTTCAGGTAAGCTTGACTATTCAGGTAAGGCTCTGTAAAAGTTCTGTTGCAAGTTCAAAAGTCCAAGCTTAATAATAATGTTCATTGTCTTTTTGCAGCAAGCGCTAATGCTTATGTCTTTTTTCCCCTTAGGGGCCGGGGTTCGGAATGCCGGAGATATGGCGCCGACCCGAAGTGAAACGTGCAGTTCCAGTAAATGGCAGGTTAGTTCTGGATGAGCGCTCGGGAACTGTCTTTGCATACGCTCATTCAATGTCTTTGTCTTTTTTCCCCATAGGGGCCAGGGTCCGGAAAATGCCTGGAAGCGGCAAGACCCGAAATGAAATGGGAATGACCCAACAGGTAAGTCTTATTCCCTTCCTTCTCTCACCTCTTATTCTTGTCTTTTTCTCTAGGCTCTGGGAAGTGGCTGTGTATCCGGATGATCGCTGCTGAAGATGGAGGAAACCCAGGAAAGGTGAGTGAAATGCAGCGCTGCAGCGATCGTAACAAAATGCTTTTAAAAATAATGTCTTCCCTTTCAGTAAGACATTATTCTTCCTGGTGATGTCTCCGTGGAGCAGATTTAGCTGGTAAGGTCTCTTGTCTCCCTTTGCAGGTGACCCACGATGCTGACAGGCGTGGCTGAAGTCCAGATGCAGGAGCTGACACGGTGAGCGTCCAGCTGCGAGGAGCAGAACAACGCGAAGCGTGAGTTGCTGATCAGGTGTGGTTTAAATAGCTTTGGAAGAAGTTCCAAGTGTGCATCCTTCCTCCGATCAGGTATGTATCCTTCCCCGACCACACCCAGGTGGAAAGTAGTCCCACAGGTAAAGTAGTTCCATTCAGGCCTCAAGAGAGCCTGGATGTGGCAGCATGGTCTGCATCAGGTAAGTGCACATAAAACACTTGAACACATGTCTAGCTTTATGAGCCTGGTGCCTAAGGCGCCAGGACAGAGGTCCAACAAGAGCCTGGTGCCTAAGGCGCCAGACTTTGTCCAAAGGGCCCCAGCTTGGGCCGCTGGCACTCCCCTGGGGGAAATGATGCCTGCCTCTGGGGTTGCTGGGTCGGACCTGGCTCCTTGGAGGTAGGCATCATGACAGTACCCCTCCTCAAGGCCCCTCCCAAGGTTCTTCCCTCCGGGGGTTTGGGCTTGTTCGGAAATCTCCGGTGAAACCTTCGTACTAATCGAGGTGCGTGGACATGGTTACTAGGCTCCCACGATCTCTCCTGAGGTCCATATCCCTTCCAGTCAAAAAGATAGAAGAGTTTCGACTTTACCACCTTGGAGTCTAAAATGTCTTTAACTTCGAATTCTAATTCCCCTTCAATTTGAACTGGATCTGGAGGCTTGGACAATCGGGTTCCTGGTTGTACTGGCTTCAAAAGTGATGCATGAAAAAGTGGATGAATACGCATGCTGGACGGTAGATCCAGTTTAAAGGCCACTGGGTTGATGATAGCTTTGATAGGATAAGGTCCTATGAATCTGGGATTGAAGGTTCACAGGCCCTTGAGGGGTAAATGTCTAGTTGCTAGCCATACCTGGTCTCCTACCTGGTAAGGAGGAGTTTTACTTCGGTGCAAATCAGCGTTTTCTTTATACTTTTTCTTGGCTTGTTGTAAATGAGTTGCAGCTTCTTTGAAGGCTCGGGTTATTGTGGAATGCAGATGATTTACTGCGGGCATTTCGAGGGTCAGAGGTGGATCTAGGTCAGAGGTCCGAGGATGGTGACCATACAAAGTATAAAAGGGGGTTTGTCCGGTTCCAGAATGCACTGAATTGTTGTATGCATATTCTGCGATCCAAAGGATGTCTTTCCAATTTAACTCGGATTGGTGTAACATGCACCGAAGATATTGCTCGAGAGTCTGATTGGTTCTCTCGGTTTGACCGTCGGTCTGGGGGTGGTGGCTGGTGGATAACCGCACATCTATTTGTGCTAGTTGGCAACACTTCTTCCAAAAATGTGAGATAAATTGACTTCCACGATCCGAGACTAATACTGAAGGGAAACCATGTATGCGAACTATATTCTCCAGGAATTCCTTGGCCAAGGTGGAAGCTGAAGGCAAACCCTTTAAAGGGATAAAGTGGGCCATTTTGGAGAATAGGTCCACAATTACAAGGATTGTGTTGTAACCAGCACAAGGAGGCAGATCTGTTATAAAGTCCATTGACAGGGTGAGCCATGGTGCCGGTGGAATATCCAAGGGTTGAAGTAGGCCGGCTGGCCTTTTCTTTTGAGCCTTGTTTTGGGCGCAAATTCCACAAGACAGTACAAAAGACTTTATGTCTTTTCTCCAAGAAGGCCACCAGAAGTGGCGTTTGATTTTTTCCTCGGTTTTAGCGATACCAGGGTGTCCTTCCATTAAAGATTCATGATGATGGGCAATAACAAGTTCTTGCAATTCTTTACTTGACAGAAACAACCGCTCCTGGAAGTAGGGTAAGTCATCCTTACCGGTGTAATGAGGACCCTTTTGACTCCATTCCAGTAAGGTTGAAGAATCTAGAAGTTGTTTTACTTGCGTTTGGATATCCTCGATAGTTTGCAATGAAGTTAAGCCTAAGATTCTTTGCTCAGGTATGATGGGCACAGGTTCTAAGCTCGAATTAGGTTCTTCCATGCCAATCCGGGATAAGGCGTCTGCTTTTCCATTCTTGCAGCCAGGGCGATAGGTAATTACAAAATCAAATTCCGCAAAGAATAGAGCCCATCGGAGTTGTCGTGAAGATTGAGCTTTGGCCGTCTTTAAATACTGTAAGTTTCTGTGGTCCGTAATTACGGTGATGGTGTGTCTTGCCCCGAGAAGGTAGTGACGCCAAGCCCTGAAAGCAGATTTGATGGCCAGTAACTCTTTATCGGTAATTGCGTAGTTGATTTCAGGAGGAGAACATTTTCTGGACCAAAAGGCCATTGGGTGTAGTTGGTTAGTTTTTGGGTCTCTTTGCGACAGGACAGCTCCCATGGCCGAAATGGATGCATCGGTTTCCACTATGTATGGGAGATCTGGGTGCGGGTGTGTCAATACAGGTGCAGAGGTGAATTTGGTTTTCAGGTCCTGGAAGGCTTGTTCGGCCTCAAGAGTCCATTCGAAGCGTTTGTTTTTCTTTAGGAGAGCAGTGATGGGTTGGACTGTTCGGGAAAATTCCGGGATGAATCTTCAATAGAAATTGGCAAAGCCGAGCATACTCTGAACTCCCTTCACCGAGCTTGGAGATGGCCATTTGAGGATGGCGTCCACCTTTCGCGAGTCCATTCGGACTCCTTGAGGTGTCGGGATGAATCCGAGAAACTCAACTTCTGTGGTATGAAAAACGCATTTTTCGAGTTTTGCAAATAGTCTGTGCTGGCGCAGTTTCTCAAGAACTGCCCTAACATGTTTTCTGTGATCAGATTCTGAAGAAGAGTACACCAGGATGTCGTCAATGCAAACAATGACACAGACATCGATAAGTTCCCGAAGAACATCATTCATAAAGTACTGAAAGGCGGCAGGTGCATTGCACAAACCGAAGGGCATCACCTGATATTCGAAGAGTCCAAATTTGGTGCGGAATGCAGTCTTCCATTCGTCGCCTTCTTTTATGCGCACCAGGTGATAAGCTCCTCGGGGATCTAACTTGGTGTACACACAAGCGTCTTTCACCTGGTCGATAAGCTCAGGGATCAAGGGCAGAGGATAACGATTCTTAATCGTTATTTGATTTAGGGCGCGATAGTCCATACACGTTCTAAGGTCGCCTTCTTTTTTCGGCACGAAGAACAGAGCTGAAGAGACAGGAGACTTGGACGGGCGAATAAAACCATTGGCTAGATATTGATCTAAATACTGACGCAAATGCAGGTTCTCAGGTTCCGTAAGAGCATAAATCCTACTACAAGGTAGTTGAGCTTTGGGTACCAGATCGATTTGGCAATCATAAGACCGATGGGGAGGTAACGTGTTAGCCTGTTCTTTCTGAAAAACGTCTTGGAATTCTTGGTATTCTGACGGTAGCTGTACAGGGGTGGAAGTTGCTGAGGCTAGACCCATAGCTGGATTTCTTGGATAACAAGTTGGTTCACAATCAGAAAAACTTATCTTCTTTGCTCGCCAGTCAATTCTGGGATTATGTGTTTCTAACCAAGGAATTCCAAGAATTACTTGAAATTGTGGGGCCTTGATCACATCAAACACGATTGCTTCCCGATGTCCATCCTGACCCACAAGTGTCACTTCAACAGTGGAATGCGTTACAGGCCCTGAGGCTATTTCGGTTCCATCTACTGTAGTAATGACATCTTGGGTTACTTTCGGGCGGAGAGGAAGCTTAATCCTGGAAGCCAATTCACGGTCTATGTAATTTCCAATAGCTCCACTGTCGATGTATGCTTTTATAGCATGCAACTGCTGAGGCTGTTTTGGGTCCACGAGCACCATTGGCATGACAAAATGCGAGGTCAAAGAGTTAGTTTTCAAGCTCGGCAAGCGGACCCCTATGCTTGCCGGGCTAGGTCGTTTCCCGAATCAGGTGTCACTAATTCGTTATCAGTAGCTCCAACCACCTTCTTAAGTGGTTTAACTGGACAATTTCGAAGAAAGTGACCGGAAGTCCCGCAATACAGACAAAGTTGCATTTGCCGCCTTCTCTCTCGTTCTTTCTGCGTTAATGGTCCTTTAACACCACCGATTTGCATAGGTTCAGATACGTCGGTACTCTTGGAGTTAGCGTGGGTTTTGATCAGTGATCGGTTTTCATACTTGAACCGATCTGCTTTTCTATTTTGAAGTCTGTGATCAAGTTGAACCACCAAGTCAATGTAGTCTGCACAGACCTGGGGTGGGTTTACTATCTGAGCTAGAACATCCTTAAGCTCTCCGCGCAGGCCTCGATGAAACAATGTGATCCTTTTGCTTTCTGGCCATCCAGTTTCCACAACCAGTCTGTTAAAGGTGGCTATGTAGGACAGAAGATCCTGATTACCTTGTCGTAAGGATAGCAGTTCGTTATCAAGGGCCTGTCCTTGAGAGTGTCGAACGAACAATCTTTCAATGCTGGCCTGGAAGCCCTGAAAATTCTGGAGAATGGGATCATCCTGATTTACCAATGGAATAGACCAATCGGCAGCACTGCCACTGAGGTAAGATAGTATAAAGGCTACCTTGGTCTGGTCGTTAGGGAAGGCTCCGGGTCTGCATAGAAAGTGTAAACGACATTGGTTCATAAAGACGGCATATTTCTTGGGATCCCCCGCAAAACGTTCAGGTGGGGCCAAAGGCATGTGTCCAGGTAGATTAAAGGAGAGTTCCGGGACTTTTTTTTTATTGTCCCTACGGTTCGGCCATGCGTTTTTAAGCATAACTCGGTAGATCGTAGAAAACTTTCCTATGGACCTTACCCGACTTTTCGTCCATTAACGCACTCGAAATCAGCCGCCATTTTATGATAATCCTATCACTTGCCGCATCGCCCAGGCTCACCTGCTTTTGCGGCACTAAATCAAATCCCCCGCCCCTGAAACAGACTTTATCAAAACATTCATATTCCCCGCCTCTATCCGTGACGTGACTGTGCTGCGTAGGCAAACGCGCCCAGGCGTCTTCTACGCGACTCCACACAGAACCCGGAAATCAACACAGATCAGCTCACACAACACAGCGCGCCACAATTCGCAATATGAAACTGTACTTTTAAATCGAACCGCAAGATTGTAAATGTGGTAAAGTACATTTATTTGACATCAAATGTTTAGAGAATATTCAGCGATTTTCATTTTTATTTGCTCACGTTCCAAAAAGTTCGTTTTGAGGCACGCGATGTTCCTTTGCTGTACACAGGGTCTTAGATCATCTCACAATACAGCGCCACAATTCGGAATATGAAACTGTGGTTTAAAAGCAAACTGCAAGATTGTACATTTGGCAAAGTACATTTATTGGACATCAAATGTTTAGAGAATATTCAGCGATTTTCATTTTTATTTGCTCTCGATCCAAAATAGTTCGTCTTGAGGCAAGCGATGTTCGTGTGCAGTACACAGGGTGTTGGTTTACGATAAAATAAGCTCTTCGGTCGCACTGATAATCGCATGGCTGTTCCAACGACGAGGCACTAGGCCACCACAACGGTCTGTATGTTGCATCTAGCCGTTATGACCGTGTAAGGGCATACTTGTACTTGGCGATCGTCCCATAAAATGGTCAGGGTGGTAACGTTGTTCACGCGGAGAAGCAACTGGCGGTTATAAAATCCATCCGCCGGTGTCTGGTACTCGTGACACAGACAATAATGGGTGAAGTACCTGTTTGAAAAACATAAAAAATTAAATTAGTCTCACCATCAAATCTTTATTAAAATTATTCATTTTATATATTCGGTCGGGAAATTATTTCATAGCTAGGACAGTGCAACTGGGTTTTAAACGTCAAGGGGGGGCTGTAGGATACTGAGACAGTCCCTCAGTGCAGGGGTTGACAGGGAGTGCAGGTGGAGAGTTGAAGGGCCCAGGACCGAGATCGCAGACAGTGGACCAGTTGTAGCAGGGGAGAGGGAGAGAGAAAGCAGAAGCAAAGGTTTTGAGGTGCTTCCGTAAAAGTAGACGGTTCTCCCCAAGATAGTGCGCGGTACAAAACAATATGCCACATAGAACGAACAAGTACAACTTAACCCGTCTTTAAAGCTACTGTATAGTAATTAAATTGCGGTATAAACTCATCTAAAGAGTTACTTACATTATATTTGCATTTTCCATTGTGTCTGTGCGTAGGGCAGCCCCGAAATACCACTCCTTCTATGCCGACGTTATTTCTTCTAATGAACGAACATGAAATGGCTTTCGTTTCTGAAATTATATTCATTATCGTTTCTTACGTGGTCCCGGCCTGTCAAGGTCAAAATACAATAGAACCTTACACTGAGTCGTGGGCCATTCTGGCACCCGAGAAAAAATCAAAGCAGCTGACCTTCACTTTGAACGAGCACACATTCCTAGTTAGCTACATTCAGTGTAAGGCATTCTCACAGGACTTGAAATTTACACTCCATCTTTGCATTTTGTCTGCGTGCTTTGCAGCCCCACAGAACCATAAATACGGAGACATTCTATATTTTTTGAAAAATGATTTATATTACTGTTTGGTTTAATTTAATGCGCAAATGAACAAGGTTGGATAGATACACATATTCAATGGGCCTGCGACATGAGGAGACTCGAGAGAACAGACAATCAAATTACAATCATTTAAACCGTGATGTGTATTTCTCAATGAGTTCTTCTTTAGGTGGACATGGAACAGAGGCAATGTTGGGTGGCAATGCAGTTGTCCCCTGCACAGGTTCGTTCACAACTCCATTTATGTGCCTATCTAGGACGTCAACAATAAGTTTCTCAATAAACTCATATTGCATATCCTCAAACACTGGTTTGATCACCCATTGTTTACTTCTTTTAGTGAACGCCTTATTGTAGCGAAGCGTCCCTAAAGTTCCGGTCGTCCTACTTTGTTGACGGCCAACATTATGGATATGTGCCAAGACCGCTAAAAGAGTCCGATTTATCATGCCCTCCATGCCAAAATGCAATCGTTTTGGCCTGTACTTTAGGCACATATTGTGGAACACCTCCAAATCTCCTGTGTGGCAGAATTCCGTGAGTCCCCTCAAAGCTTTTGTTATAGTTTTATCAAATACAATCTTTTCAATGGCTTTGTGAGTGGGTGATGAAGGAATCAACCACTTCTTCTTCCGTGCCTCCTCTGTGGACAAATGGCCATGTTCACAATTGTGGAAATGTTGGTTCGTGTTCCATCGGTGAACGTTTGTACAGTGTGGCATTACTGACCGCCATTTTTCCAGTAGAATTTCCAACGACCCTCCACATGTTTTTGAGCTCCACCAAAGATGGTTGCTGATTGACTTGGACCACTGTGAAATACCTTGCAATTCTTTTTTTTTACCTGCAGCCGACAATTTTTTATTGATTGATTTTGCAAGATGCCAAACGTCAAATTGGTGATTTATATTTTTGTACTGTTCTCTCATTGTCTTGGCAATTGAAACGTGTCTGTCCGTGGCTATCAGGTCGATCACCATTCCCCGCGATTGTAGTTCTTGCAATGATGCTACAAAGCCAACTTTCTCCATGGCCACTGAGGATGTACTTTGTGACACCTGCACGACCACCGAACTCACAATTTTCTTACTTTCCATGTCCTGAAAGTGGTAGGTGCAGTACTTGGCTGAAAATCCTGGGCTGTCGCACTGTCCATCACCGGCTAGCCTGAACCGTTTGCCCGCGAATGTACTATCAATAGACATTTTTTCCATTCTCCAAGCTTCGCTAATGGCTGGAAATAGATAATCGGTTTGGTATTTGTAGAACTGAGTTTTCGCAATGAAATGGATTCCCACAAACTGAAAGAAAGACTCTAATTTTTTAAAACTTGAACCACTAAAAAGTGCAGCCGCTGCACAAAGTAGATTGCCTGCTGGCAGTTGTCCCAGCATAGGTTGTGCAGACCATGTGAAAGGATGATATTTTGTACAGGTGGCATGTATTTTAAGGTTAGTGCCTCGTATTGCACAAGTCACATTAATCAATGGCTCCCCACATACTTCCCCACCTACCAAATGCCCACATTTAATCCGAATAATAATATCAATCAAACAACTATCGAATACAATGAATTTGGCCTCTTTCCTTATACTGTCACTCTGCATCCCAGCTGGTTCGGCCTGTAACGTTGAGGACATGTCACTCACATGAAAGGTAGAATCTCTGATATCGTCTTCCGCTATGTTCAGTGATATTGATGGTGTTTCATTGTCGTCTACTTCATTCTCTTCCATTGCAACATCTGTTCCTTCTCCGGCGATGGGTGAATAAAACAATTTCTTCAACTTTCTCGCGGTCTTAGTTTTTGCGGGTGTCGATTCTGTGAATTGATCTCCGACTGCATCCGAACTACCAGGAGGACATTCACTATCAATGGCTGGTGGTGGTATAGCTCCGTTGTCAATCACTTCATATTCTTCCCATTGGCACGATGCTTCTCCAGTCTCAAGTCCCTGCCAAAAGGTTTGACAAGCAACATCTCTCGTTCGCTTCACTGTCTGTGTAGATCTAGTTCGTACACCCACTCGCAACTAGAGGACAGATTGGAAAAGGGGTGTTCAGTTTAAACACAACTTACAGTATTGAACTATTAACAGTGAAAAACAACATAATATAGTGCCCAGGACACTAACCTTCTTTTGCTTTCTTTTCTTTGAAACTTTCTTGCCTCGAACTTCAACATCAGGACGCTGTTGCTCCGACTCGTGTGTGCATGTCTCCACTTCCTCTTGCGCTGAAACGACTATGTTTTCCTGATAAGAACATCCATCACGCACTGACGCTCCATCGACTCCCTGAAACATAGAACTTTCATTAGTATGTATAATAATATCGAAAACACAAAATGTACTTGGGGACCAATACCCACGTACATCTCAATAGCAAAACACAAATGAACGCTTTGTGTAGAACATTCAAACGACAATTATTCACGCATTGTTGATCTAGTTAGATGGAACTGTCAAGATCCATACCTCGGGCTCCTCATAGACTTCCATTGATGATATTATTGAAGATGATGCTTCAGTGACTCCCTGAAACACAGTAATTGCATTAGTATGGTTTTCTATTTTGATAAAAAGAACAGAAAGTTTGTGCAGGCGTGAACGGCTCATCTAAATAGACCTGCACAAATGATCAGTTGTCTAAAATAAATAATGGATATCTAAATATGATTCGATTTGCTCGATCGTTGGAAGTGTCACCACCCAGAAATCTGCATCAACTACTAGGGGTGATGTTCTTGTAGAAGAAGCTCCGTCATCTCCCTGAAACATAGTACTTGCGTTAATAAAGAAGGAAGTATAGCGGATGTAATCAAGTCATATGATCTCGCTTGATCGAGCTGTCAGTATCCATACCTCGAAATGCATAAGAACATCAAGGGACGATGTAACTGCGGTGCACACTTCTGCAAGCTGTTGCGCCGACCCGTACCTGCACGCTCCCCCTTCTTCTTGGACTAATGCTCCATCGACTCCCTGAAACATAGGACTTTCATTAGTAATGGACACAATATTGAAAAAAGAAGACACATAGGAGGGCGACGACAGAAGGACATATCAATGGCTAAAAACGAAATAAACATTGTGTGTAACAATCACGCTACAAGAATGCAAGATCTGATGATCTCCATCGATGGAACTGTCCTGAAACGTACCTCGAGCATCTGAGTGACATCAACGGTAGTCGTCAATACGTTGGACTCCTCAGCATCTCCCTGAAAGACAGTACTTGAATTATTTTGGATAACAATAATTATAACTGAAAACAATGACTAGAGGACGAGTACAAGGGTGTACCATTAGGTAAAATAATTACACGATAAATTAAAACTATTGATTGACATGCCTAAAACAAGTCAGTGGCAGAATAGCCAAGTAAGATTACCCGATAGGCGCTTGAAGTGGCTGATGACTGCAATAACGACACGGATGGAGAATCTTCCGCCTTCATATTGAGTGGATACATAAAAGGGGAAATTATTGTTAGCTAATGCTACACACTACCGCAAGGCCGAGAGATAAATACGTAAACTTGACTCACCAGTGGAGGGATGTGGACGAATAGAGTGGGAATAGCGGTTGAGAGCAATTTTCGCCTCGCTCGCGGTGTGTTCTTCTTTATTAGCAATGATGTGGAGTACATGTCAGAGGTAAAGTGCCTGTGGCAGATGCGGTATCGATCACCCCTCTTGTCCGCAAAGACTTCTAGGACTCTACTTTCAAGCTCAGAGGGTGGATATCCGCAATATCGGACCCATTCTCTTATCTGATCTATTGTCTTAGGGAAAACATGCATTATAGTACCTTCAGATTTATTATGGGTCTTCGAAGGGCAACCGCCAATGGAACAGGCAGGCATTGTGGAAAGTTCTGAAAAGTAAAGATCAACAATTCTCTATGAATACCAATGTGTTAAAAAATTAAATGACACATAAAAGGTTCAATGCAAGGTATGTTTTGGTTCTTGGAACTATACACGTTATTCACATGCGGATAAGTATTTGAATAACTTTAAAAAAATAGAAAAATAATTTGACTAAACTCAGAACATGTGACTAGTCCCTTGCATGTACTGTCTTGAACGAAAAGAAATTGGACGCAAAATGAGTATGGTACATGGCCTTACCTTGACGAGCAAACAGTTAGATGCAGGGATCAGAGTAGTTTCTTGTCGTAGAACAGGGAGCAGTTCACAGGTTGCAAACTGACGAGTTTCCTCGAAGTGGTCACGGAAGTTCACAGAGACGAAGAGCAGATAACCAGCACCTTCACGGGTTGACTAGCAAAGTGCAAAGAAGTTCTCATTATAAATATGAAGTGGGTTATAAAGAATTCGAAACAGGGGTGTGTTTGTGAATGAATGACGTGTATATGTCGTGGCATTATGCGGTTTGCAGGGGGCCGTCCAGCGTGAGGGGGGATGCTTGGCAGGAGACACGGGGTCTGGCGGTAGACATGGGAACAACAACCCATGCTCTATAGACCACTTTGAAGTGTACATGGTCTTTGGCACCTCTTGGCCTTTATCGCTCCCTGACAGCTCCACTTGCCAGCGCAAGTACCCCGGTGCGAACTGCCTTTGATAGGGCGGGGGGTGGATTGGGGCGGTGGTCGTGCAGACAAGACACAGGAAGACTCGTGAATGGAGACACACTTATGTGGATTGCAGGGGGCCGTCCAGCGTGAGGGGGGATGCTTGGCAGGAGACACGGGGTCTGGCGGTAGACATGGGAACAACAACCCATGCTCTATAGACCACTTTGAAGTGTACATGGTCTTTGGCACCTCTTGGCCTTTATCGCTCCCTGACAGCTCCACTTGCCAGCGCAAGTACCCCGGTGCGAACTGCCTTTGATAGGGCGGGGGGTGGATTGGGGCGGTGGTCGTGCAGACAAGACACAGGAAGACTCGTGAATGGAGACACACTTATGTGGATTGCAGGGGGCCGTCCAGCGTGAGGGGGGATGCTTGGCAGGAGACACGGGGTCTGGCGGTAGACATGGGAACAACAACCCATGCTCTATAGACCACTTTGAAGTGTACATGGTCTTTGGCACCTCTTGGCCTTTATCGCTCCCTGACAGCTCCACTTGCCAGCGCAAGTACCCCGGTGCGAACTGCCTTTGATAGGGCGGGGGGTGGATTGGGGCGGTGGTCGTGCAGACAAGACACAGGAAGACTCGTGAATGGAGACACACTTATGTGGATTGCAGGGGGCCGTCCAGCGTGAGGGGGGATGCTTGGCAGGAGACACGGGGTCTGGCGGTAGACATGGGAACAACAACCCATGCTCTATAGACCACTTTGAAGTGTACATGGTCTTTGGCACCTCTTGGCCTTTATCGCTCCCTGACAGCTCCACTTGCCAGCGCAAGTACCCCGGTGCAAACTGCCTTTGATAGGGCGGGGGGTGGATTGGGGCGGTGGTCGTGCAGACAAGACTCGTTTGCCACAGGGCCTCACCAAGGAGAGGCCATCTAACTGCATGTAAGAGGCAGGCTGCAGGATCTAGTACATGGAAGGCAGGGGGGTGAGTTTATAAATACCTCACCCTCCCAGGAGAATATATGGGTGCAGTTCACCCTGGAGACCCTGGATCCCTAGGCAGTTAGTCAGCAGCAGGCTGGCCTGTGGTGGCAAGGCGGCACGGGCCAGAGGGGGTCATCTCTGTACCCGGTGCCCAAAAGGATGATTTATTATGATCAACCATATTGATTATTTACCTATAACCATGTTTTGTATCAATAAAATCCAACGGCCTTCCTTTTATTGCCAACGCTTGAACAAAGTGGTGTGGTAAGTATTTTTGGGGGAGGAGGCAAGGCCGGGAGGCTTGATGCCAACCCGCAAAATAACATATGTATGTCTGCTGCATATGGGTTCAACGGTTATGTGGATTGAAGGTGGGCGGCCAGCGTGAGGGAGGATGCTGGCCGGAGACATGTGGTGTGACAAGACAAGGCACAGGAAGACTATTCAATGGAGACACACTAGATTCATTTAAAAAATCAAAACAACCATTGTTAAAATATATGTTGGGTTTTATTTTAGATCTTAATTTCAATTGAACATAAATAATAAACATTACACATTGTAAAGTTGCGGTTGCAGCACATCCAGGGAAAATCCGCGGTATTGTCCACTGTCGCTGGGGAAATGTTGTCTAATGGCAAGTACCGCACAGGCAGGTATTACTCTCCGAACGCGGTGTCCGAGCCTCCCATGAAGCCACCAAGTGAAGCAACGATAGGCCACCAGCCTGTACCACCTGTGAAAATGAAAGATGCAAACTGTATTAAAATGACAACTTTCTTATCACTGTCGATTCAGGTAAAAAATGTCATTCTGCTTTGAAAAAAATTCTATCTAGAAAATGCACAACATGGAACCAATTTACATGCATTCGAATGATATGTAGATGTAGTTTTATATGTGGGAGACGACCATGAAATAGTAGTGGCATCACTGACATCACAACCAGAGTATACTTACTCGTTACTCTGATTACGCGGACGAACAGTGCCGCAAAGTTCGTGCATAAGCACCATCATCATCCTCAACACGGTCTGTGAGAGGCAGGCTTCCCTGAACTCTGGCAGCTCGGTGATGCATTGCGGACTTGGCTCGCCTTCCGAAATGTAGGCCAAGCACCCGGAATTTTCACGGCAGCAGCAGTTCTCCTCCTCAGTTGGCATTAGCTCGCACCGATTGCACGTGCACCAGGTGGAGACGCCGTCCATGCGACATGGTCCAGGCTCTTCATCCGTTGACTGGTCCTCCCAACTGCCGTCCGAATCCCCATCGTTTTCGCGTGCTTGCCTTTCCAGTAGTTCTTCCTCGGTGTACTCGGGCTCGTACATATACGGCATTATTGTAGCCATTGTGTGGTAAAGAAAGTAAAATAATTTACAGAGATGGTACAGGTGTTCACAAGGCCTAGAAGCGGCGAAGGTAGCTGACCAGAGCACAGAAACGAGTCACAGAATACTCAAAGTAACACAGAGAGAGTAATGGAATCGAAAATCTGCTGCTGTGTGTTGTGAAACGGTGTGTTTATACTTATTGAGGAAAGAGGCGTCCTGCCATTTCCATGGCGACACTTCATTAGCTGAGGCGCAGCGATTGTTGACACGAAACGTGCTTTGGCGTTGGGAAATGGGCGGTACGCGTCTGCTGATGTCAGGCTCAGGGGCGGGGGATTTGATTTAGTGCCGCAAAAGCAGGTGAGCCAGGGCGATGCGGCAAGTGATAGGATTATCATAAAATGGCGGCTGATTTCGAGTGCGTTAATGGACGAAAAGTCGGGTAAGGTCCATAGGAAAGTTTTCTACGATCTACCGAGTTATGCTTAAAAACACATGTCCGAACCGTAGGGACAATAAAAAAAAAGTCCCGGAACTCTCCTTTAATTTGTACCAGGTTTCTCAAACCCATTGATGTGGAAATGTCTCCGAATTAGGTAAAGGAGTGTGCCCTGCCTGGGCCTGTAATAACCTTTTGGCTAGGTCATCTGTTCTTTCCTTGGATAAGATCAGTTCTCTTTTGAGAGCCTTAGTCACCTGGCGGGCTGAGTGCACCTCTGCCCGTAATTCCCCCAAAAGCTGGGCCAGCTGGTCAGTCTCGGAAGTCTCCATAGCGCCCGGGTGGGAAATTGTGGGTAGGCTTTGCGTTCTGTAACGCTCACCTGATTCCCACGGAGGCGCAGGTCTGGCTTCGAGTGCTGATACTTCTTCAATGGTGAAGCGCAGGACTCTGTAGATGGACAGGAAGGTCCCTCTACTCTGGCTTCTCCGGCTCGCAGGAATATTCCCCTGTGCGTGAAAAGTGAGTATTACCTACTGACTGAGTTATGCTCAAGCCTTCCACTCTCTTCCAACCCTCCACGATACCCTTCCATGATTCCCCGTGAAGTCTCACCTTAGGATCAGGAAGGATGAGCTCCCCATCCTGCTTCTGATGCAGGGGCGCGTTGAAACCCAGTTACTTCACTGGATTGAGGATTGATGGGAGTTCAGGTAAGCTTGACTATTCAGGTAAGGCTCTGTAAAAGTTCTGTTGCAAGTTCAAAAGTCCAAGCTTAATAATAATGTTCATTGTCTTTTTGCAGCAAGCGCTAATGCTTATGTCTTTTTTCCCCTTAGGGGCCGGGGTTCGGAATGCCAGAGATATGGCGCCGACCCGAAGTGAAACGTGCAGTTCCAGTTCCAGTAAATGGCAGGTTAGTTCTGGATGAGCGCTCGGGAACTGTCTTTGCATACGCTCATTCAATGTCTTTGGGCCTCATTACGACCCTGGCGGAGTGGGTTTACGCCAGCGGTATTCGCGGCGGACCCGTCCGCCCCACTACGAGTTCCCGTAGCGCCATGGAGCGTTTTCCGCCTGGTTTTTCCGGGCGGAGAAATCCATGGCGCTACGGGACCTTGTTGTTAATTACGCCACCGTATTTTACGGTGGCGTAATTAACGCCTTCCCCATTCAGGCCTCAAGAGGGCCTGGATGTGGCAGAATGGTCTGCATCAGGTAAGTGCACATAAAAACACTTGAACACATGTCTAGCTTTATGAGCCTGGCACCTAAGGCGCCAGGACAGAGGTCCAACAAGAGCCTGGCACCTAAGGCGCCAGGACTGCGTCCAAAGGGCCCCAGCTTGGGCCCGCTGGCACTCCCCTGGGGGAAATGATGCCTGCCTCTGGGGTTGCTGGGTCGGACCTGGCTCCTTGGAGGTAGGCATCATGACAGTCTGCACGTGCTGTGGTTCTTCCCCGCCGTCTGTAGTCTCTACACGTTGGGGAGCGGGCAAGGGGATTTCTCCATTGTATTGCCTGATATCACCCAGGAATAGCTAAGCTGTCTTTCTTGTAGCTTGACTGCCGAGGGAGTGACGTCTTCTACTTTAAAGGGTCAGTTGAACCTTGGCTCGTCCCACTTTATTCTCGTGTGTTGCCTCACCAGGACCGTGTCCCCAGGGAAAACTGGTCGTAGATGTAAACTTTGAATCAGGTCTGTTGTAGTATCGCCTTCTGTGTTCTGTGCTGCCCTGCACCCTTTTTGTCGTTGCTGCAGCTGTTCTGCAATTACAATAAGACAAGATGTCATGCAATTCAGGTAATTTTGCATTTCTGATCCTAAAATTTCCCCTGTTGGCTGAGCATCACATCTAGCTCTATCGCGGGGTGTCAATGGAGTGTGCATCCTTTTGCCCGTTGCTATTTTGTGTGCCGTAAGATGATGGTCAGAACCAGGCTGGTTTCTGAGTACATACAGTGCCAGTGGAAGGCAGTGTAGCCATCCTTTCATTAGAGTAAGCTTCAATTTGGCTATCCTTTCCTTTAACAAACCGTTGAGCATCTCACGTATACCTTTACCTTGTGGATGATATGCCAATGAGAACTTGTGCTTTATACCAAGCAGCACGCTAATTTGTTCAAAGACTGCATTAACAAAGTGAGGCCCATTATCTGACCTCATGACCTCGCATATTCCCCACCTGGTAGAGTCTGGGTGTGTACATGGACCTGTTTCTATCCATCTAGAGAATGGACACACCACAACAATTAGATATCTGTACCCATTACATACTTGAATCATATCGACATAATCGACATGCAATTGCTGAAAAGGTCGATTGAGCCTTGGGATGACTCCTCTCATTAATTTTAGTGTGTGCCCAGCCGTGAACTGTTGGCAGATTATACAGTTCATCATAAAAAAAGGCAACATGCTCTGCTAAGTTCGATATAAACCAATCTTCAGCGATCGTTGCTGCTAGATTTTCTTTTGACATCTGTGCTGGATAGTGCAATTGTTCCCATGCTATTTTTAACAGGGCTATAGGCATCACCAGTTTACCAGTGCTGTCTTGTCACCTCAAGCTCTCAGAGGGGTTTAAAGAACACCCTTGCCGCTTCCAGAGATTGTTCTCCTCCTGTGGTGCCTCCCCTTGGAATTCCATTAACTGGGTTTGCCCCATGTTACTATAACCCTCAGGTTCGCTTCGTACAACAATCATTTTCTCAGGCACATCAGTTATTTCCACATTCATTATTATTTCGTACTTGGTCGCCATACGCTTGGCTTCCGTATCTGCTGCTTGATTTCCTTGTGAGATAAAATCTGTCCCTTTCGTGTGGGCGGCACATTTCACGACCGATATGCCCACTGGGAGCTGTAGCGCCTTAATCAGTCTGTCCAATAGGGCTGCGTGTTGCACTGGCATTCCGTCGGCTCGGAGGTAGCCACTCCTTTTCCAGTGTACGAGTCCTGTGTGTACTGTTGACATGACACAGGCAGAGTCACTGTACACCGTCACTACCTGGTCTGCGTGATTCTCAATAGCGAGTATCAACGCCAATAATTCTGCAGCTTGCGCTGAATAATTTGATTGTAATCGTGCACTAATGAGTACACGAAATTCTCCATTTGCTGTGTGCTTCACCACAGCGGTGCCTGTATATCTTTGCCCATCATTTTGATTGATTATCGAGGAACCGTCAATGAAGACAATTTCTCCTTCTGCCAATGCATTCTTTTTCACTCTGGGAATCTCATCATAGAATTCTTCATAGTTTGCGCAGTCATGGATTGGCTCTCCATCACTGACTGGCTCTGCTATAAACATAGCTGAGTTCACTATCTTGGATCGAATATCTTAATCGATGGAATTGATATGATTACTTCATAAGCAGAAGCTCTCTGAAATGTCAATGTGCCTTTCAGTTTCTCTAGAATGGAAAATAATGTGTGCTTGATGAACAGCGTCATTGAGCATCCCATCACAATGGTTGTAGCCTTCTCTATGGCAAACACTGCAGCAGCTAAACTTTGTTCGCAAGGGAAGTGACCTCTCATCACTGGGTCCAAATTCCCACTGTAGTTTGCCAGGGGCTTGTACCCCAACATGGTTCTATGTGTGAGTACTGCTGTCATAACACTGCCATTCGTGTGTGAAAACAGGTAGAATTCCTCTGCATAATTGGGAATTCCTAAAACTGGTGCCGTGCAGATGGCTCTTTTGCGTTCACCAAACCCTTCTTCCATGTTCTCGGCCCATTCAATGTTTTCTTTTGTCACATGTGCTTTCATTAGGGCCTGTAACAAGGGCTTGGTATATGAGCTATAGTCAAAGACCCATGGCCTGACATAATTGCCTGACATAATTGCAAAGGCCTAGAAAACTCTGCATCTGTTTTATCGTGTGTGGTTTGGCTGTGTTCAATATGGCCTCAGCCCTTTCAGGGGTAACCCTTTCCCCCTCATGTGAGATCAGCGGGCCTATGTAGAGTACTTCTTGATGACAATAATGCAACTTCTCTTTGCCAACTTTATATCCTTTTTCAGCCAATATACTCAATAACTGGATAGAATTGTGTCTGCATGTTTCCTCTGTTGTGCTACAAATTAAGATGTAATCCACATATTGCAAGACAACACTCTCTAAGGCAATATTGCTTAAGTCGATCTACAGGACTCTGTTGAAAATCGAGGGAGACTCACAGTACCCCTGGGGTAACCTGGTGCTTTTCAGACGCAACTGTCTGAATATAAATGACATAAACTCTTGTGAGTCTTTGTGCAATGGGATTGAGAAAAATGCATTTTTTAAGTCAATCACAGTGATTAAATCCAAGACCCTCCCTTTGATTTTTTGATAGGGTACACTGCGGTATTGCATGGCAACTCTGATGTCACTAAGATGCTCTGCTCCATCATGGCAGAAATTGTCTTGAATATCCCTTCATCTGCTTCCATAGACATGGGATATTGTTTTGCGCTTGGCAAAATTGCTAATGGTTTCAATTTAATCCTCACTTTTCCTACTTCTTTTAACAAGCCTACATCATAGGGGCCTGTGGTCCACACTGAGACAGGCACCTGGGCCATATCGTCATCAAAATATTCAGGACGGGTTTGTGCCAGCATCAGTCTCTGGGGCACCTCTCTTTTGATCATTCTCATCCAGAAAACGAGATTTAACTCAACTGTTGTTTCATCTACATCTGTTTGTTCGTCAAACAGATCATCATCAGTGACGTCAGTCAATTTGTACCCTTCCTCAACGGCGATTACTGTGCACCATTGTCTGCCTTCATTATCACAACCATCGATCAATGCCAGTTTCCCTCACACTATAGCTGTGTGTATTGTCAAGGGAAACACTTGTCCATTTTCCTCATGCATAGGTATTCTTGGCCTGAATAGAAAGTCATCGGGGGTCCTCATGGTTTTGTCTGCAAGGCCTGGTAGCACTGCCATTGATACACGCACTCCATACATGAACCTTTATGGTTCCAATGGGACAGCCGTCATAGCTGTTTGTCCTGCTTATGGTCTAATCATTTTGCATACGTTCAATTAATGCATTCCTGGAGTCGAACATACTACGCCCTTCTTCGTGAACGAGATTTTCATGTCCACACTGAGACAGGCACCTGGGCCATATCGTCATCAAAATATTCAGGACGGGTTTGTGCCAGCATCAGTCTCTGGGGCACCTCTCTTTTGATCATTCTCATCCAGAAAATGAGATTTAACTCAACTGTTGTTTCATCTACATCTGTTTGTTCGTCAAACAGATCATCATCAGTGACGTCAGTCAATTTGTACCCTTCCTCAACGGCGATTACTGTGCACCATTGTCTGCCTTCATTATCACAACCATCGATCAATGCCAGTTTCCCTCACACTATAGCTGTGTGTATTGTCAAGGGAAACACTTGTCCATTTTCCTCATGCATAGGTATTCTTGGCCTGAATAGAAAGTCATCGGGAGTCCTCATGGTTTTGTCTGCAAGGCCTGGTAGCACTGCCATTAATACACGCACTCCATACATGAACCTTTATGGTTCCAATGGGACAGCCGTCATAGCTGTTTGTCCTGCGTATGGTCTAATCATTTTGCATACGTTCAATTAATGCATTCCTGGAGTCGAACATACTACGCCCTTCTTCGTGAACGAGATTTTCATGTTTAAAATCGTCATTAGGTCCCGTCCCAATATATTTACTGGGGTTTACCTTGAATATAGCAGTGGCACATTCATGTCACATTCTCCTATAGAGACTGGAAGTTCATTTGTAAAAGGAACACAACTTGTTGTTCCTGTGAAGCCCTGAGTATTTATGGCATCGCCGGACAAAGAAAACTTGCCTTCACGTATACATGAGCGTGTCGCACCTGTGTCAACTAAGAAGGAATATTCTTTTTCCCCTATAACAACATCTACCCTTGGTTCCTCGCGAGGGTTCAGTGTCACTGACAGGATAGAACACATCAAGTTTCCCAGGAACCTGTCCTAATCCATATATAACTTTGTCCCATGCTGCGTGAATAGACTTCCTCCATCACCAGTGTTATTTCTCATTCCAGAGTTCAGTACCTGTCCTGCAGTGGTAGTCTGTGACAGTTGCATCAACGACTGTTGAGACTGTCCTTGTGGAAAATGTATAAAGTTTTGAGGTTGCAAGCTTTGCTGTGCTCCTGGCGCTTGCTGTTGCACTGTGTGATTTTATGCAACTCTATTTCAACCCTGCTGTAAAAACACAAGTGGATTCACCATTCCTGCTCTTGTTCCTTGGTCATTTTGCACCATGCCTTGACTTCTGCATGTGCATGCTAGATGCCCTGTCATTCCACACGTCCAACATATTGGTGGTGGTCTGATTATTTGCCCATTTGACATATCCTGATTGCCATTTTGCATGTTTTGAAACCCTCCCTGATTACCTTGGAAACCTCCCTGATTACTCGGCCATCCTCTTTCTCGAAAGCCTCTCCCTCTGGGGTAAAGCCCATTACTGCCCTGATCAACTTGCTGTTGATTATTGACCTGCTGTATATTCAATCCGTTTGTGCTAGTTATCATTGCCCTTCAATGGCATATTTTGACAATTTTTTCTGCACTAATTTTGCCTCTTCAGCTTTTCGTGCAGCCTCTTTTTTGCGATTTTTCTCTTGCAGTAGTCTGCAATAGTGAGCTATGGTCAACTGGATTTCAGACCACAGTTTGGCATCGATTCCTACCAATTTCTTGAGTTGCTTCTGCACCTGATCTGGCAGCCCTTGGCATAATATATGGTAAAGCACGGGCATAGATTTCCCCCAAGATTCCTGAGTTTTCAATGCCCAGGCGTCTTGGAAATTCTGAATGTAAAGTAAAGGATCCTCTGACGCCTTCATTTTTCATGTCATTATAGCTCCCATGTCAGAAGGATCCGGGTATAGCAATTGTAATGCTTTCCATACAGTGACTCTGCAATTGTTAAATGGAGCTCCATCATGTGCAGTATTAACTGTTGTCACGCCAGGATAACCTGCCCGTGTCCACACATCGTCAGCTCTATCACCAAGTATGGCAATTAAAAGACCCTTAATAACCCCTATAGCTAACGTGTTCCCTCCCGTCACTTTTTCTAACTCGTGTATCCATTTTCCGGCTCCCTATGTTAACATTGGAAACATTTTTTTCTGATTTTCTTGATCCATGTGTGGCCATGGAATATACTGTGGCCTTGTTCCTCCTTTTTCGAGCAACGGGCATCGTAATACATGACACTCCTTTTCCTCTCTCATCATTTTTCTATCCACTGCAGGGGTGATAGTCCTGCATCGCTGTCTACCTGGCAATGTCCTTAGTCAGCATCGGTGGAGACACCCCCTCTGACTGTAGGATACTCCTTCTTGTCTGTCCGATTGGGTGGCTGACTCTGATGCCTTAGGTGCAGACGCGCTAGACTCTGACCATATAATCCCTTTTCCTCCAGAGAAGCATTTTTCGCATCTTCTCTCTTCTTTCTTTTCCTCATATTCCTCTCTTTCTGCATCTGATATTGTCTGTGCCCAACTCGTACAACTCCTCTCATCTTCCTCTTGTCTATTGTCACCTGTCTTGGGACAACTCTCTATTTCTGCTATTTCGGGAGGCATCTTCAGTGTCATACAACTGAGTGCTCTCAAGACGTTCGTCCTCTCCTCTCCCTTGGGGTACCTGTTCTAGCCCCATTTCATCATATTTTCTATCGATCGTTTCTCTGATGCTTCTGGTGTTGAAGTCATCTTCCATATTTGCGCTAGACGTACCTGGTACTGAATCGTACTCAAGAAAGAATTCTTCTATGTCTTCCCAGTCTACTACTGGATCAGGTTTTTGAACCTCTCTCTCCAGATATTCAAGATCCCGTACTCTCTGTCTTCGCTTGCGTTCTATGTTGTCATCGGACTCTTTGAGCTTCCTCGCTTCCTCTCTGACCCTACTTCCTGTTTCTTCACATCTCTTCGTTCATTTGCCCTTTGTATTTCCTCACCCCTTTGTCTTTTTATTCTCTTCTCCCTTATCTTTTGTTCTTCTTCCTCTATTCTTCGTTGTTCCTGCCTGCTCTGAGTGTTAGCTGTTCTTGGCTTATGATCGCGTTTCCTTTCTTGCTCCTCGCGATACAACTGTTCTCATCTCTGTCTAGCTTTTTTCCTGATCCTCTCATCTCTCAATCCTTTTTCCTTTTCCTTCTCTTTTCCTTTTGAATCGTCTGGCTCTCCCTTTTGTCTCACTCCCTCAATGCCTTTACCATCGAGTTTCAATAGAATATGACCTCCCATCCTTTCATTCTGTGTGAATGCCATCTCATCAGTTCTGTCCTCATCTCCTTTCCATCTCTTTCCCTCTCTATTCGTATCTAGAGATGTACTTGTTTGTGCCTGGTCTCCTCTTTCTTTCTCGTGTCTCTCCTTGTCCCTCAGGACTTTGGAGGTGATATCTCTATCTCTATCTTTGTCTGGGTTTTCGTCACTACTCTGCATAGGTGACTCATATGCCGGGTTGCTGTACCCCGTGGCTGCTTTAAATTCCCTCAATGGGTATAATCCCTCGTCTTTACTGGCTTTGCTTTTTGGTTCAGCTGGGGCAGGTGGCACAGAAGGTGTTTCACCCCCTTCTGTGCATATGTTAAGTATCCAGTTTAGCATTGGCTCCTCCTCCTTATCCTCTTGGTACATCTTCCACAGTTCTCAACTAGCTAGGCGTTTGTCTAACTTTTTGCCAGTGTATGTGGTGTGCAAATATGTCGTCATGTGTTGCAGGATCGTTTTAGATAGCGAACCACCCTGGGGCCATGGCATAAACATTTTGTGGGCGGCTCCTTTAACCCATTCTGTACTGTACTTTTTCAGTTTATGTGCATGTTTTGACAACTGTTTGCACAAATGTATTGACGGTGTAACGTCTTCCATGCTTAAATCAGTTTATCCTCTCCTCATAAAACACTTTGTTAAGCTTTTACGTTTCTTAAACTAAATCAACAATATGAGCGAGCAACAATCGTCGCAAGCTCCGATCCCGTTTTTCCACCCAAAGATTATTTTTACTTTTACAAATAACAATCATCAATACATATACAACATCCTGGCTATACAATTGTGCAATTTTCATGTTGTTGACCCCCCAAAAAATGTCTTAATTTATGACGTCAGAGGAGAAAAAAAAACACAAGACAGGCATGACAGATTAGACAGATGCCGGCCGGCTATATAAATCTCCAGCCCCTATCACTATTCTGACATGGAATGTAAGCCCATTCCTTTCAGATCGCCTCTTTCATCGATTCTGGTCTCCTACTGTGCCCTATTTTTTCAGGACTTTGAATGCAGGCTTCTTCTAGCGCTATATTAAAGCGTAGGTATCTGGGCGTATCCTCTCTCTAGCTCGAGTAACCTCCTGGTATCCTCTATGCTCTGGTATCCTCCTGGTACCTTTCTCTATTGTTCGGGCACGCTCGAGTCAATATTTCTTTCCCCTTATATATATACATTCTACTCTTGCTCTGACATTATTTTTTGTCCCAACTCCTTCCGTTACCTTCCCTTACTTGTTCTAAGACATGCAACTTTTTACCAAAGCATTTAGTCTTTTTTCACTCACCGTTTGCATTTTTTTCCTCTCTGGATGCTCAGGATCAACGCTTTCGTTACCACCTCTCCTTGCTTTTCGCTCAATCAGCTTCTCGTAGCAGTGGGAAGGGGTTTGTGGGAGAAAGCACAGGTTCCTTCAGACCTCAACCTGCAGGTTTTACACTTTAGTCTAACCACTATCCACAGGGAGCCTCTCAGACTACTTAGCCAGATGGCAAAGGACTTGTGATATTGCAGAGGATCTAAAGTTACTAATGTCGATGGCCAATGGGTGTCTTATCTAATCGATAGTCGATAAACCATCCTCTCTCTGCTACCAAGTGTGCACTAGAACCCCAACCTGCCCATAGAGCTCGGGGTTTCCCAATAGCACTTTAAGATGAGGCAGCAGCACCCGTGAGATGGATGGGGATACAGATTAATACTCTCGCATCAAATCAATAATGACAACTCAACGGTTTGGCAAAGGGAGTTTGTTTAATGACAAGTACAAAAAACAGGGAGTTCATGAATATCAGCAATCGCTCGATCTTCCTTCTCGCTTCAACAACTCCAATTAATTTAATAAAAAACACAACATTTATACTAAAAACTTGTCATCGCTGACGTGTAACGCTTAAAATTCAGCATGCAATTCTATTGGTTCTAGGAAGATAATTTTAATATAGGTGGTATTTCTATTTCTGTATAACGAAGTGAGGGGATTGGATAAACAGTGTCAGGTGTGGCATCTAAGCCCTTCTTTCAAAATGGCTACTGTGGACATCACTAAAAGTACAACGTCTCATTGGTTCTACTCACTATAGGACCCTAGATTACTTGGTCCACTATGATTGGGTTGGCAACAACCCACCTCATACTTTTCCACTTGCTTAGCAGCGTGCAGAATAGCCGGCCAGGTGCAGGGAGATTGTCTGCACCCCCAACCTCTCTTCAATTATTGCAACAATCAATCATCACTTCAGTGGTCATGTGTCAATTATTTCTTTGTATTTTGGCTTCAAGACAGCTTCTTGGTCTGGAAATGTTAAGGCATCTGTGTATGGCAAACGTCCATGTGTAGGTGTGAAAGTTTCATCCCTTCTCGCTTGGCTGGTCACGTGATTCTGACACCGTGAAATCATCTTATTCTTCATGCAATTTGTGTATTTGATTTAATTATGCCAGCCATCTGCCTCCTGTGGCTTATCTTGACCTTTCTTGAACAGGATACTCTGTTCTTCTTTCAAAAATTGTAACCACTGTTGATCTATTTCAGCCGATACGACAGTGGCTTCTTGGCATGCTTTGGTCTCGTCTGAGTTTCTCTCTGTCTTTAATTCTCGAGTTGTTCACTGCGGGGCTCTCCTCTTGAGACTTTTAATAACCTTTGGTTGATTCTGCTCTTGTGCATAGTGGAAGTATACTTGTATAAAGTGCTCCTTTTGAGGTAGCTATTTATAGGGGGCACTTGCTGCAATCTATCTTACTACTAAGCTTAAGCAAGCCTCATGAATTCTTGCTTCTTGCGGTTCCTTGCATATGTACACGTTTTAACTAGCTGAATATCTTCATCGTGCTCATGGCATACGTTTCTGACATGTGACATCGTATTTCACTTTAGACTCGTGATGTCACTTATCCATGGTGTTTTGTCTCTTTTCATCATTCACAGGTTATCATATCTTCTATATGTGAGTCAGTCCGGGTTCTTATGATGTCATCATTCGCCTTCTTTTAGTATCTTCTTGGCCTTTTCAGGTATTGTATTTTGACAATCTTCATTCTGTCTCATTTGTCGATATGGTTTTCTCAATGGGTACCTCACTGTCCAGGTTTTCTTAGGTGGCAGTACTTCAACAGATGCTGTTCTTCTGATAGGTACTGAACAGAGTCCTACTGCAGCTCTCTGCTGGTTTATTTGCTCATCATACCTCACATATTTCGGCGTGAATGTTCCTGGTACTTCAAAATGGACGTATAGAGTGCGAATAGTGCCTGGGACCTCCCCTACTCCCCCACAGTCACTGCACTATAGAGGGCAGGATGCACCTGAATGCTATGTGCTTAAATGGATGCCTACATCACACTCCCCTCCCATGTGCAGTGTTCCCCTGAACAGCGCATGAAGTGTGGGTGCTTTCAAACCCTTGCAAAGTGCCAACAAGTAGTGAAATGATAAACAGTAGTTCGATAACCTGTTCACAACCAATATTGAGCACATTCTGGGGAAAACCTTGCATCGACATCTGTGGCCGATGTGGCCAGTCCAGCTGATAAACACATGCACTACATAAAGGTAATAATTCAACAGGATTTCTCTAACAAACTAACAAGCATGCACCTACTAAAAAACGAAGAATGTGTACCCATCCAATCATCATTAACTCAAAGTTAATACACTGCACATGATTGCCATAACACTCACCAAAACAACAGTCACAGGACGTAACGGTCTCGTATAAGCAGTATCGGATAAGCATGCATGCATGATAGCATCCATGAAGGACTACCTACAAACAACTCACTTTTTAAATGCCACACAACTGCATGCACACCAGTAATGTGTTCACATGAAAGTTATGCTTTGAGCAAAAACCCCATAACTATGCAAACAATGACATAAATGGGTACATAGAAACCGCTGCAATGATCTTAGTACTCACACTCTAGGCACCATGTGCACCCGAGTATGCAAGAATATTTCGACTCTGATTGTAGACAAGTCAGTTGATGCATCTGTATGCTCACCCCAAATAACATATATGGTGCATTATATACTTGGGATATAAGGCAATTCAAGGACCACAATAGTTGATGCCCACTAAACACACCCAAATGACTGAACATATCCACCATTTTGCACCAGCACACTTAGGGCCGCATCACGAGTTGGGCGGTAATGCTGGCGCTATTAGTGCCGGCGCTAATGCCCTACCGTCAAACCCCCTGGCGCTATTAGCGCCGGATCAAGGGTTTGGCAGAAGGATTATTGCCCATTCCCCATTGGGCCCATTCGGGAATTCCTCATTACCCATTGGGCCCAATGGGGAAAATTCACACTATTTCCGCTGGCGCATTTCCCGCCGGTGGTAATCGCGCTGAAAATCGGCAATTTGCTGCAGATTTCACCCCAGCTCAGAGCTAGGGGGAAATCTGCCAAAGCCATGATCTGGCAGACCCTTAAATGCGGCGGTAATAGCGCTACCGCCGCATTTAAGGGTTACCGCCAGACTCGTGATGAGGCCCTTAGTCTAAGCAATGCACCTATAAGAAACACTTACAATATACACGCCTGCATGTTGGTCTAACAAAGTCTGGTTACTGGAGTATAACCTTAGTGCTCACCCCTACCATAGCATCATCAAACGGTTTCATCTAGCACACACTGGCGACAGACAGTGCACCAACAGTAAAAAAAAAAAACCTAGTGTGTGTTTGTCCAGCATGCAAGTTGACTCCGAAAAAAGCAAACACTCTGCACTTCTCAAACTTCTTAATTCTGAGGTCCAAACAGACAGAAACCTGCTCTTCACGTGAAGGACTCAATCATGGCAAATTGGGCATCTGAACTTACGTATCTTCCAGATGTGATTAACATGCAGAAGATGCACCTTTCTTTTCAGAGCCAAGTTCTAATCGCATCATGCTTGGTTATCCTGTAGGCACTTTACTGAACTAGTATACATCTCATATATACTACATGGTTAACTTGGAATCAGGAATTCATATCCATTTGCCCTACTTAATATCGATGGCATTCGTCTGTAACTGCGACATCCCACATGAAATATTACCTTGCATAATGTCTCTAGCCAACAGTCTGCTTACTATGACTCTGCTCCATGCAACATATGTGTCCTTGGCTACATTGTGTCCATAGCAGTGCCTACGACTGCCCTCTACAGATTAAAGCAGGGACCATTGTTTACCAAACATCACCTTTCAAAATGTGTCTCTGACTCCCTCATCCTCAAAGCGCAGGCCCATGCAGCGCCCATAGAGCACTGGAGCAGTAGCTTCATCAAAGAGATGCTCAATGATCGACCCCACAACAAATACAACTGCCATTTCATTTCCGTAAAAGTGTTGGGTCGGAATGGGACAAAAAATGGACTCAGCACCAATAGGAAAATGGCCCCGGGTTGCAAATGGCCATTGATGTCTTTCTTAACAGGCTATTCGAGCACAAAGAGTTTTTGATAAAAATAGAGCATTTCAAAGTACACTTGTTCCGTAATAATCGTAAGTCTACAAGCTGCAGAAGGAAATAACTCCAGTGACCAGCCAATGTTGGCGTAATAGGCTACTTTGAGCCTGCTACTCCATTATCTAGAACATTTCACTCGTTATGAACATTTCATTACATGTGTGGATATTTCCAATAGGCTGAAAGATAATAGATTCACCATATGCTGGATTGCTACGGATGTACGAGAAAAGTTTGAATCAAAAATACTTAGGTAGAGAATGCAGAATGTGTTTTAGTCTAATATTTCGACTTGCACAGACTCCCAACATTCCCCCTATCCTATGCTATCCCATTACCCCACCCCATCTATTTATTGCAGAAAAAAGTCGAAAATTGGATTTTAAAAAATCGGCATTTTCTGCCGCGATATTTTCTCATTCGAAATCTTTGACGGATCCCTGTCCAGATTGGAGGATGTAGCCCTGAGGTGCGGTTTGTATCTGCCCATGCAGAGCGGAGGCAGAGGCGCTGACCATCTATGCTTTCTGCCCCTGCACCGACACACGCGGCTGCTAAGTGGGCCCCATGCGGTCTGATGTCTGCTGCCCCGTTACTTCTTCCTTCCTTAAATCCTTCTGAAACCCGCAGCTGCTAACCACGTGGACTGTCTGCAAAGAGGGCGGGGGCGGGGCAAACGCTTAACAAAGAGAGGAGATGCCGGCACACCTTAAGAACTCGTTATACATACACAAAAGGGGGCATTTCGGGTGGTAATAAAGAGTGCGTGTAGCAAGAGATTAAAAGAAACAACTTTTTTTTTACAAAATTACACCACATCCAATTATGTTCCCTCTATGTTTTAATGTCATAATGCAACACATGATCGTCCTCTTTTGTAAAGTTAATACATATTCTTGAATGGGTAGGATTACTGGTTTCTTAGCCAAGGCAATGTGCTTTTGCTAATTCAACTTGTTGTCTTTGTGTATATGCTTAAATACACTTTCCGTGCTTAGTGCTGCTCCTTCAACTCTCTTAAACATAATTAAACCTGTTACTTAAGGATTAAGGGGCAATTGTTCATGTTAGTTATGCATGAATGGTAATAGTTTTGTTATTGAAAATGTTCTAATTTAGTTCGCGTGGGCACCACCACATCCACTTCATTCGGCGGTGAGTGCCAAGCTTGAATACATGTGTCCCCCTATGTATGTTTAGTTTTGGCTATAAGGTGGCACTTCAGCGCCGCCTATTAGGAAAATCAATTGCATTGTAGTACAGCTAGAAGGGAGATGGCATGTGAGGAGAATCATATAGCTTGTATGAGTTGTTTGGTTATTTACACACCCATTGGCTGCCCACCGCCATACTGATGCATGTGCCCCTTTCTGCTCAGTAGACTGCTCCTCCCAGCCCAAACCACATCCCATGGGATCTCTTTGAGCTATCTTTAAACAGTAACATCAAACTTTGGTGATTGCTTGAGGAATTAAATAGTGTCTGAATGACTTAATAAAAAATCTACATAGGTAGGGTGCAAAGATGTCCTGGTATTTCAGGATTATCTTTGAAGGAAGAAGGTCCCTAGGACAGCTTGTTGGATGCATAGCTTTCAAGATATTTTTAATTTCTACAATGGATAGCTTAGAAAAACGGAACCCGGTGGAATGTGTCTGCTGGTTCCAATCTCCTGTGTTGGGGGGCGAACAACCTGCCATATTGCTGCCATTGCCATTCCCCATAGTGGTGGCATCAGTATCACATTTAGATAGATTTGTGAAGGCAATGACTCACATTTAGATAGAATTGTGAAGATTAGCCATGTGTCACATTTAGATATATTGTGAAGATTAGCCTTGCCTCACATTTAGATAGAATTGTGAAGATTAGCCATGTGTCAAATTTAGATAGATTTGTGAAGGTTAGCCATGCAGCACATTTAAATAGAGTTGTGAAGATTACCCACCTAGAAGAACTTTGAGGATACCCAATTTACTAACCTTCCCACTCCCCTCCTACATGCCTCCCTTGTACCATACATACCAATGGGCTAGCCAAACTACACACAAACACACACCCAACATAACTAACACTTGCATACAACAACCATCTCAGGCACTGGACCATACCCCTATGGACACAACCAGCCATTGCGCACTGTCATGGGTACTAAGTTAGGTGGCCCTATCCAGTCGATTTCATTCCCAGTTCATGATAACTGGAAGAGAAATCGGTCAGGAGCATTGTCGGTAAGAGCATGGAGGGCTAGGTCAGGGTTGATATCCATGTCTCCCATAGGAACCTCCTACGCCCATAGGATAACATGAGACTTCCTATTCCATTAACATGGATCCCTTTTGTGCCAATTCGGAATTTATGCAACGCTCTAGTCTTTGGGCGAGGCACTCTATAAAAGCCACGGCCAAAGAACAAGACTTGCTTCGTGTGATTTCTATAGCAGTGAGCACGCGCTTACCTGGTTCCAGTCTCCGGAGCTTCTCCCACGGCATTCTGCAGATCCGATTCCCGGCAGGACAGCATCCTCGCTTCTACGAGCTCCGCATCTGCAAAAGAAAACAACAGAAAGCATTAGCGAACTTCGTTTTTCAACTCACCTGTTTTTCGGCGGTTCCGATCGTCTCTTCAGCTTCATCTTCATCTTGCGGACCTTCAGGTCACCCCCGCTCGTTGGATTCCTTTCCGAGGAGGTATTTTCTTGACAAACCAGCTAGGAGAAAAAACAAGGGAAAGGCGGATTAGACACTAAAGACAATTCTGGGTGCAAACTCCAAAAAGACAACTCCACACTTTCTCTTACCAGCGCCTAGTGAAGTAACTGGGCAACCGGGGACACTTGGACATTTTGAACTCTCAAGATCCACCGCATAAGGGTCCAGTGAAGTAACTACCCCTGGACATTTTTGGGGATCGCCTGAACTTTTCAAACTAAGGAGGTTGCTACGCCTTCTTTCCTGCAGCATAACAACGACTAGTAAGAACAGCATTACTATTGCACAACAGCAATTCGGCCCTGCACCATAGCGCCCCTGCAGAGCCAGGACGGAGAACACACCTTACCAAACTAAGAGGTGAGCCCCTAAACAAAGTGCTTAACTTAGGGAGTTGGGAAGGGCGTCTAACCAGGGTTTGGCACCATTCTTAACCCGTCCTTTACCTTACCTTACAGGAAGAACCCCAGGAGAGGGAGATAAAGTAGGATTCAGGCAAGAGAAGAGCAGAGCAGAGGTCGAGGCAATCCATCGCTCCTGCAGAGTTTTCAGGTGAGCGTGACAGAACACGAAGCCACCTTAAAACACCTTCGCCTGAGCGATGGAGACCTCGGATGTAGACCAACTGTCACAGTTATTGGGGGAGCTGAGGGCTGAGGTACACGCAGCTCGTTCGGAGACAAACGCCTTAAGGCGTGAATTGGAAGTGAACAGGGATAAAACAGATGAGATAGCTCGCCAATTACTTCAGACTCAAGCGGGTATGACCCCATTAGCAGGGGGAGCCACGGCCCCACCAACTGTACCACCCCAGACCATAGCAGCTCCAGTGCAGGTAGTCCTTCCTGGCAACATACCTCTGGCGCCCCCGGAGAGTGTCTCAGGGGAGCCCAAAAGATTCAGCACTTTTATGAATCAGTGCTGTCTACATTTTCTGTGTAACACAGGGTTGTTCCCCTCAGACCAGACTAAAGTAGCCTTTGTGTTGTCATATTTGGGGGGACATGCTGCGGATTGGTATGTACCGTTAGTCAGCAGGGATGACCCCTTGCTTCGAAATTTTGCGGGTTTTCAACGTGAATTGGAAAAGATTTTCGCCCGTAGTACACAAGGGCAGGCCTTAGATGATGAGTTGTTATCTTTGTGACAAGGGAATCAGGATCTTTTGGCTTACGTATCAACCTTTAACCGCCTGGTAGCCGAAACAAACTGGCCCGAGGAAAAACGGACAGCCCTTTTTCGCTGAGGTCTAAGGGGAGAGCTTAAAGACGTCATGGCACAAGTAGTTAATCCACCCGATGGGTGCGCTGAATACATAGACCTAGCACTTCAACTTGATCACCGTTTGCAGACCCGGAGGGCCGACCGCTCACGCATGGAGAGCAGGACATTTTACATGCGGGCCAAGGAGACGTCAGTTCGCCAGTCCACGGAAACACATCCTGAACCCATGCAACTAGGGGGAGTCCGAGGTCCCCTCTCTAAGGCGGAATGTGATAGAAGGCGGCAAGAACAATTATGTTTATACTGTGGTCAATCTGGCCATTTCTGTCGCAACTTCCTGGCCAAACCGCCGCAAAAGACTGTAGGCGCCATGGATGGGGTAAAGGAGACAAACGAGGCAGAAACCTCCAACGCCCGGCAAACTTAGAGGTCGGTTTATCGAGCGCAAAAAAGACTCCTTTGACCTCTTATTTTACCATCCCAGTTACCATCGTGGACCAGCACCAACCCTCTAGATTACACGCACTTGAAGACTTTGTGGATAGTGGAGCCATAGGGAATTATTTGGACTTAGAGAAGGCCGACAAAATCGGTTTACCAATTTGTTCAAAGGAAATTGTGGACAATGTAACCGCTGTCGATGGAACTCAGCTACTATCAGGACCAGTTACCCGTTGTACCGCCAAGGTCATTATGCTCTGTCAAGACAGGCACAAGGAGGAAATTTCATTCGATCTGATTTCGGAACCACAGTTCCAGATGATCCTTGGCATACCTTCGCTCGAGAAACATAACCCACTCATAGATTGGTGTAGTAGACCATTAACCTTCCCCAGGGACTGCAGACACTGTTATGAGTCAGGTTGGATGCCGGAACGACCAATAACAGCATCTCAGGAAACTCTCCCAGGGTTGGGGATGTTGGGAGTTTTACCTCCTTAATACCAGGAATTTCGAGATGTATTCGCCAATGAACAAGCCAATGTTCTGCATCCGCACCGTTCTTATGACTGTCAGATAGACCAGGTACCACGGGCAAAGGTTCCGTGTAGCCGCATATATGCTTTGACGGAAGCGGAAAACGCTCATCTAAAGGCTTATTTGGACCAATACCTCACAAATGGTTTTATCTGCCCTTCCAAATCCCCTGCAGCGTCTCCCCTCTTCTTCGTCCCTAAGAAGGAGGGGAATCTAAGGACGTGCATTGAGTATCGCGCGTTAAACCACGTCACGGTGAAAAATCGGTACACGTTACCTCTAATACCCGTGTTACTCGACCAAGTGCGCCACGCGCAGGTGTTCATGAAATTGGATCTTCGAGGGGCCTATCACCTGGTGCGTGTTAAAGAGGGTGATGAATGGAAGACCGCGTTCCGCACCAGGTACGGCCTCTACGAGTACCAGGTAATCCGTTCGGGTTATGCAACGCGCCAGCGGCATTACAACACTTCATGAATGATTTCCTACGAGAACTGCTAGACGTATGTGCCGTAGTGTACATAGACGATATCCTCATCTATTTGGCTACTGTACAAGAGCATGTATCTCATGTACGGGCAGTTCTTCATAAGCTGCCCAACAACCTCCTTTATGCCAAGCTTGAAAAGTGCTCCTTCCATGTCACCGAAGTTGAGTTTTTAGGATTCGTCTTGTCGCCACAAGGCATCCGTATGGACAACAGGAAAGTAGAGACGATTCTCACTTGGCCCTCAACTTGGTCTCTAAAGGGAGTGCAGAGATTCCTGGGTTTTCCAAATTTCTACAGATGCTTTATACCTGGTTTTTCACATTTGCTGCATCCTATTACCACCCTTTTACGCAAGCATCGGAAATTTGAATGGACCCCCGCAGCTGAGGAAGCTTTTTGTGCTCTGATGAGCAGATTCACATCCGCCCCAGTATTACAACACCCGCAACCAGATCTCCCTTATATCGTTGAGACTGAGGCTTCAAGCGTGGCCATGGGAGCGGTCTTGTCCCAACGGAATCCAGACACTGGTCAGCTTCATCCCGTGGCTTTCTGGTCGAAAAATTCTCACCAGCAGAACTAAATTATGTGGTTACGGATAAAGAACTGCTTGCGATAAAAGAGGCCCTCAAGGAATGGAGGCATTATTTACTCGGAACCAAACATACCATTACCATAATAACTGATAATCAAAATCTCCAGTACCTACGTTCAGCTAAAGCACAATCATCTAGACAGCTTTGTTGGGCTCTGTTTCTATCAGAGTATGATTTTGTGATTACCTACCGGCCTGGAGTTAAAAACAGGAAGGCAGACGCTTTATCGCGCATAGGCAAAGGAGAACAAGCTTACAGAATTCCTGATCCAGAGGACATCATCCCAGGAGACAAGATCCTCGGTCTGTGTGGAAATGATTCTTCATGGGAAGAAGTCAAGCAGAAGGTAAAAAAAAAAGCATGCCCATAAAGGAATTACAGACATGGGAAGAAAAGGGGGTCAACTTTTCCATCAGGAATGGTCTACCATACTATCGAGACCATCTGTACCTCCCAACACGTACCCTGCAGGAGGAAATACTTGTAAATTATCACGATTCACCAATGGAAGGCCACCCTGGAGTGAGTAAGACCACTGAGAAGATTGAGAGATCCTACTGGTGGCCAAATTGGCGCCAAGATATCCGCGCCTTTGTCAACTCATGCGGAACATGCACCCAAAACAAGGCCTCAAGGCAAAGACCTGCCGGCTTACTGCAACCACTGGCTACGCCACCTACACCTTTGCATACAGTCTCAATGAACTTTATCACAGACCTACCTCCCACTTCTGGATTCAACGCCATCCTTGCGGTAGTTGATTTATTCACTAAAATGGCCCACTTTATCGCCCTAAAAGGGATTCCGTCAGCTCAGGTCTTGGCTAGGGAATTTCTCGATAACATTGTGAAGTTGCATGGGTTTCCATCCATATTAATCTCCGACAGAGGAAGCCCATTTGTGTCTCGGTTCTGGAAGCATTGCCTCCGTTGAGCAGTACCTCCGTTGTCTACTTCACCAGACAGAACGCTCCTGGGAAGAGATCCTGTGGATGGCCGAATATGCATATAATAATTTGATAAATGCCTCCACATGCATGACACCGTTTTACACTCTGTATGGCCGCAACCCTAGAACCTCAGCATATGACCCACCAGAAGCCATCGAAATGCCAGCCATCGAGACTTTACATGAGAGGATTTCACAGGCAAACAAAGATTCAATAGAACACCTTGAGGCAGCTAAGATCACAAAGAAAAGGTATGCTGACCGCCACCGACAAGGGGCCCCTAACTACCAAGCCGGGGATCCAGTATGGCTAGCAACAAAGTATATAGCATTGAAGGGGGCCAGGAAATTTCAACCCAAATTCTTAGGCCCGTTCACAATAGAAAGTGTAGTAACTCCTGTCGCCATGAGATTAACTCTACCTCCACAAATGCGCATACATCCCGTGTTTCATGTTTCCTTGTTGAAACCTGTGCAGCCTGGAACTAGAACATTAGTACCCCAAAAACCCTAGTATTAAAAGGGGAGGAACCGGAATATGAGTTCAAACAAATACTAGATTTGAAGATAGTGAGAAAGACCCTGTATTATTTGGTGGACTAGAAGGGATATGGTCCTCAAGACAGGTCATGGGAGCCAAGAGAGAACATTCATGATCCTCGATTATTACTCAAGTTCCATAAGAACAATCTCACTAAGCCTGGTCCGGGAAACACATCCTTGGGAGGGGTCTTGAGGGGGAGGACTGTCATGGGTACTAGGTTAGGTGGCACTATCCAGTCGATTTCATACCCAGTTCATGATAACTGGAAGAGAAATCAGTCAGGAGCATTGTGGGTAAGAGCATGGAGGGCTAGGTCAGGGTTGGTATCCATGTCTCTCATAGGAACCTCCCACGCCCATAGGATAGCATGAGACTTCCTGTTCCATTAACATGGATCCCTTTTGTGCCAATCTGGAATGTATGCAACACTCTAGTCTTTGGGCGAGGCCCCCTATAAAAGCCACGCCCAAAGAAAAAAACTTGCTTCGTATGATTTCTGTAGCAGTGAGCACACGCTTACCTGGTTCCAGTCTCCGGAGCTTCTCCCACGGCATTCTGCAAATCTGATTCCCGGCAGGACAGCATCCTCGCTTCTACGAGCTCCGCATCTGCAAAAGAAAACAACAGAAATCATTAGCGAACTTCGTTTTTCAACTCACCTGTTTTTCGGTGGTCCCAATCGTCTCTTCAGCTTCATCTTCATCTTGCGGACCTTCAGGTCACACCCGCTCGTTGGATTCCTTTCCGAGGAGGTACTTTCTTGACAAACCAGCTAGGAGAAAAAACAAGGGAAAGGCGGATTAGACACTAAAGACAATTCTGGGTGCAAACTCCAAAAAGACAACTCTACGCTTTCTCCTACCAGCGCCTAGTGAAGTAACTGGGCAACCGAGGACACTTGGACATTTTGAACTCTCAAGATCCACCGCATAAGGGTCCAGTGAAGTAACTGCCCCTGGACATTTTTGGGGATCGCCTGAACTTTTCAAACTAAGGAGGTGGCAACACCTTCTTTCCCGCAGCATAACCACGACTAGTGAGAACAGCATCACTACTGCACAACAGCCATTCGGCCCTGCACCATAGCACCCCTGCAGAGCCGGGACGGAGAGCACACCTTACCAAACTAAGAGGTGAGCCCCTAAACACAGTGCTTAAACTTAGGGAGTTGGGAAGGGCGTCTTACCAGGGTCTGGCACCATTCTTAACCCCTCCTTTACCTTACCTTACAGGAAGAACCCCAGGAGAGGGAGATAAAGTAGGATTCAGGCAAGGGAAGAGCAGAGCAGAGGTCGAGGGAATCCATCGCTCCTGCAGAGTTTTCAGGTGAGCATGACACGCACAGCCATAACCTTAAATACCAGCCAGTTTACACGTAAAACACACATCCAACATAGCAGACATTCATATACAACAAACAACCCAGGCATTGGGCTTCACCCTTATGGATACACCAGCCAGTGCACACTATCAACCCATCTGCAACCCAACACACACAGATGCCAGTTTCTCCTGGTTCTGGACCTATCCTATCCCTCTATTCTCACTAGCCAACCATGTCCTCTTTCTTGCAGAGCCACGTGAGCATCTGGAGTCTGCCCCTGGGTGGTAGCAGTGCGCGATATAAGTCAACATAACATAACATATTATTTAAGGCATATTCTCCACCTTAAAATGTGCTGATCCAGACACATTTTATGGGTATAAGAACATGTTGTGATTTGTAAATGCTCATGAGTAGCTTTAAACTGGTGGTGCCCACTGCACACCATCATTTCCTTTTATTGAGTACATTAATTTTTTACATTGAACCATATATTAGTAACCATTGTTGTTACTGTGCTGACTGTGACATTTGAATAGAGGTAGATTTCAAAAGGTGCATACTTACACGTCCTTGATTAGGCGTGTTTTTTGCTCCATTCCTAGGTTTTCTGAGCCTACGCACACCTTTCGCTGTGACTGCTTTTTCAGTGGCCACACATCATTTTCTTGTATTTCCCATATCTTTTCCTGAAATGTTTACAGCAATTATTTTTATGTTCGGATTGTCCTGTTTTTTGAGTCTGGTTTGGGAGCTTGGAGGGAAAATGGTTAGGGGCAAATTACAAAATACCACCCTAACCATTATTTTGCATGCAGAGGCAAATCAAAATTATTTCTTGAAGTGCATTTGAGTTCTCTGATATTGAAGTCTGAGCTCAAATGTTTAAGCCTCCCAAAGTGGCAGGGAAGCTGGAATCACAGAGATCTGAAGTTTCTGTGTCCATGTACGAGGTGTGACTAAGCCATCCAGTCCTGATTTTGCTTGAAATGATGGGACTTGCAGTTTTGTTATGTTATGTTATATTGATTTGTACCGCACACCGTTACCATTTGCATGGTCTTCAGGCACTCAAGTGCCTCTGTAAGAAATGGTTGGGGGTAGGTTAGTGAGGGAGGAAGGATAGGATAGAGGTTGTGCTCTTCTGTTGGTGCTTGCAGAACCAGGAGAAACTGGTGTCTGTGCTTGTTAGCTTTCTGAGTGTGCTTTGATTGTATGCACTGAACTTATGGTGTCCTAAGGGGGCAACGTCCAGTGTCTAAATTGTTTGTTATTTGCAGCAGTTTGTTCTTGTGGCGGATGTGAGGCGTGTGTGTTTGTGTGTAGATAGGCGAGCCCATATGGGCGTCTGTGGTATGTGGAAGGTGTACTTGAGAGGTTCAAGGAGCAGGGGTGGTTAGTAGATTTAAAGCAATGGCAAAGTTACTACGGCAGCAGGATTTAAAGCATTGGCAGACTTCCGAGCACAGCAAGATAGAAAGCCATGGCGAAACTTCACATAGAAGCTACATTCAACCCAATGGCAAACTGTAGAGCACAGCAAGACTTATGGAAGTGGCAAAACGTCATGGGGCAGCTAGATTTGACCCAATGTAATTTCCTAATTTTCAAATGGGAAAGAAAAAATGACAAGTACCAGGATCCAAAGGAAGAACAAAACATGACTTGATGGCCACTTAAATTCTGAAAGCTCTGGAGTCAAACGTTGTCAATTAAGGGGCTTTAAGCACTGCCTATAACCAAAACTATTGGTATGGAAATGGAAGGTAGCAGAGAGTTAGAATGTGATGAGGACACACATGCACTGGGTATTGTTTGGATATTTTTCCACCCATTGCCCACTCATTGCCATGCTAGTCCATGTGAACATTCTCAACCAATACCCTCCCCATCCCATCTAAAATACCCTTTCACCATGATCTCTTCGAGCTAGTTATGTGCTTTGAAGGGAAAGCCTACATTATTTCCAAGCAGTCTTCTGTAAGGTAATAGTGTATTTTCAACTATAAACCAGCTGCTGGTTTAATACAAATTCTCACCTAATTGTGCATCCAGGCACTTTATTTATAATCAGTATGTCTGTCCCAGCATCTGTTCCTGGCACTGAATGAATGCATAACAAGCATTGGCAAAGCCAATAGTTGTGGCAATTCTATGGGCATTACATACATATGTGTAAGTCATTTTCATAATAAACCCATGTGCAAAAACGATATGCCAGTTGTTGGCATTTTATGGCCATATAGAACAATCATGGCAGTGCCTATAAAATACCTCTCCCATGCCTACATAAAAGTCAAACTGATGGCTTTGCACATGCTTATTTATCTTCATGAATTAGAGGCATGTCACAGGTTTTAAGAGTCAAGTATGAGGATGCAATAAATATTAGTTGATCTCAAGCACCGTCTTTTTAAGCATATACTGATAAAGATGAAAGTGCTAGAACCAAACCGTGCAGTGTTCTGTAAGGGCGTTTGGCTAATTATGCGTAATAGACAGATCACGAATGTTCCCTTTCTTGCAATTGTGAAGTTATAAAACATACATCAATTTAGAGCTCTCATGCTTCCCAAGGAAATGCTTGAATAGGTCATGAAGTCCTTGTATTTTTCTTTGCATTCTCTGGCTTGCAGCATTGCCTTTCTCATGTGAAATTCAGAGCTACAGCTCCCAGAATGCAAAGCAAACTCTCTTGTCATAGGTGTATTTGTATTTGTTTTATTTATAAGGCACAAGCCATCATGCCCAGAGGCATCAGGGCGCAATTTGTACAAAGTTACAGAAATGCATATATACAGACATAAAAATTACATTGACAGAAATGTTAACAGAGTATCTATCTACATATAATACAGTGGTTTCAGTGCCGCTTAGGCTTAACAGTGGATATACCCATAGGGTGTATAGAAAAAATAGTAACGGAGGTCAGCGGGCCAGAGTATGCAAAACAAGGGCACAGAGCATGTCTTAGTGCTGGTCAAAAAGCCACGATTTGGTTTAATGTGTTGAATGAGTCTTCAGCTCTGATTGTAGAGGGGAGGGAGTTCCATAGCTTAGAGGCTAGGAGAGGGAAGCTAGAGCCCCCTGCTTTTTGAAGTTTAAACCTAGGGATCAATAGACAGTGGGTCTGGACAGTTCTTAGAGGTCGGGAGGTCGAGAAGCGAGACAGCCGACTGCAAAGGTAGATAGGGGCCTTATTAGCCAAGCATTTATGCGTGAGGGCAAGTGATTTTAGTGAAATTCTCTGCTTGACAGGTAGCCACTTTAAGTTGGTTCCAGATTCTGAAATGAGGTGGTTGCGGGGGATGTTTAGGGCAGCACAAATGGCGTTGTTCTGGGTTATTTGGAGTTTATTCAGATTCTCTTGGGTGGTACCTAAGTAAAGAGCACTACAATAATCAATTTTGGCCATAATGAGGGTTCTAGCTTATGTGACACTGTTAGGAGTGGTAGGAAACGGTCTGCAGGCTGCAATAAGTTTGCATGTGTATGCAGAAGCAGATCTGACTGCATTTATTTATCTGGATAAGGATAGGGTGGCGTCAAGGTAAAAAGCCAACGTTTTTGTATCTTTCGAGACTCGTATGTATTACCGTCTATGTTGAATGACTGATAGGACGGCTCTAGTTTGTTCAGGCGTTGTGCGGTGCCGCGGATAAGGAGCTCAGTCTCATCGTCATTTAGGCATAACTGGCGTTGGGCCATCCAGGCTTGGATGACCAGGTAGACGTTGTTAAGGGCCTTGATGTCAGCTAGATAATCACCTGTGATGGGGATGAGTATCTGGGTGTCGTCCGCATAGTTAGTGTAGGAGACACCCAGATAGTCAAGCACATCAAAGAGTGGTTTTGTGAAAATGTTGTAGAGTGTAGGTGACACGCAAAATCCCTGAGGTACGCCGCAGTGAATTGGGGAGGGGCTCGCAGTTGTGGAAGAGGCAAAGACCCTCATGGATCTATTTCTCAAAAAGGATTTGATCTAGGCCGCAGCAGAGGACGAGAAGTTGGCAGCCGAGTGGAGGTGCCTGCATAAGATCTGGTGGTTGACCAAGTGAAATGCGGCAGAGAGGTCGAGCCGTAGTAGCATTGCTAGTTTGCCCTTATCCTTCAATACCTCAATTTGGGTTTTTAGGTCTATTGAAGCAGTTTCCGTCCTGTGTCTGGGACGAAATCCGGATTGTCGTAGACCTAGAAAATTGTTAGATTCCAGGTAATCTTGGATCTGAAGGTATGCTGCGCGGTCTAAAATCTTAAGCAAAAACGGTACCGTGGTGATAGGTCGGAAGTTAGTGGGTATGCTTGGGTCTAGGGAAGGTTTTTTGAGCAGTGGGATCACCCAAGCGTCCTTAAGGTTGTCCGGGACAATACCTGTATTAAAGGAGGAGTTAATGAAGGCCGTAATGAATGGGGCCAAATCATGTGCAGAGTCCTTTATGATGGGAGCTGGGCAAGGGTCACCTTGGCAGTTGGATGGTTTTATTCTCAGGATGATATTTTCCACCTCAGTAACGGTAAGCGGTGAGAAGGCAAATGGTTTGGTGTTAGCAGTGTCTAGAGGGAGGGCCTTAGCAGGGGAGAGTGAGCGGTTGTCAAGCTTCAGGCTGTCCTGCTTCTCTATGATTTTAGATTGTAGCGTGGAGATTTTATTTAGTAAGGCTGCTTGAATGTTAGCACACCATTTACTATCTTTCGTGCAGGTGTCTGGGGGTGCGACTGGAGTTTCTAGCTTTTAGGATTCTGAAGAGTTCCTTTGTATTCGAATCAGCTTGCAGAATGCGATTGTTAAGAGATTATTTTTTTGCAGTGATGATAGCATCTTTGTAGGTGAGTGAGGCAAAAAGGAAACCATCTTTATGCTCATTAGAGGGGTGGCTTTTCCAGCGATTTTCAGCACAGCGTTATCTTTGTGGAGCATTCTTAACTGTGGAGTGAACCATGAATTAAGATGTGCTTGTGGTTTGGCCTTCCTAAGTTTGATGGATGCTATGGAATCTATGGCCGTGAGCATAGTTTGGTTATAGGTGTCTGCTAGGGAGGTGGGATCAGAACAGGTGTTGGTGGCTGCAATGAGGGAAGGGAGTAACAGTGGGAGGAGTTTCTCCTTAGTTATGTCCTTTTTACTTCTAGTAGGGAGTGCTGGGGCTATTGGTGTCGGAATTTGCGGGTTTGCTTCAATATTAAAAGTTTGATGTGATGGTCAGACCATAAGCAAGGAGTATTGTCGAGAACTTTGATATTGCAATTAGAGGCAGCTAACCGGTCAAGGGTTCTGCCTTTGATATGGGTGGGTTCTTGAATGTACAGGGTGAGGCCGAGGTCAGTTAGAACATTCTCCAGATCTATTGCCACGGGTCTTTTGGGTCACCAAGGCCTAAGTTAAGGTCACCTAGTATGATTGTTTGTGAATTATTTTTGGTTTTGTCGAGGAGGAGAGTGGATATTTCACCGACAAAGGTCGGTGCCGGACCTGGGGGCCTGTAGATAAAGTGGAGGGTGGCTGTTTGGTTAGGCGTTAGTGATAGTTTGACTGACAGCGACTCGGCTAATTCAAGTTTAGAGTCGGATATCACTCTTAGGTTAAGAGAGTTTATATGGATGAAGGCCATGCCACCGCCTCTGTGATGGGCAGTGTTACGGTCACATCACGTGATGCCGGCCAGATGCAGCATGTAGCCACGTTTCGGATATAGCGATGAGGTCAAGGTCAGAGGTGCTGATGAGGTCAGCAATGTCTAGTGCGTGTGCTGTGAGGGATCTAGCGTTGATAAGGGTGCCCCTGAACACAGAATCAGGACCCTAGATGTGTAGAGCAAGCAATTATATGTGCTCGCTGAAATGAATTTTTATAACCACTTTGCCGACTGTGAAAACAAATGATATTACTGCCTAATAAAGCACACTAACTAAACAGCAGTAGAAATTACCTATCATGGGAAAATGAATATAAAAACTAGGCTGAACGTTCCAATTGAGAGGGGCTTCTAGCCAAGGTTTTACATAAAGTAGAGATGATAACCGTATTTCCTGCAGACTCTGACTATTGTGACTGGCACTGTTGCAAGCCTGGTCCTCTTCTGATAGCTGCTCCCATGTTCTCCGACTGCTCTGTCCCTCTGCGGTCCTCACAAGATATTAATGGTGGCTCAGAGATTTGTCAGCTGTGCAGCTTCTAGTCTCCTGACAGTCTCTTAACCATGCTTGGTGCATGTGACTCCACTGTTCGGACCAGTAGACATTTTAGTATTTTAGGCAGAAGATGAGTATCCTCACATGGTTTGAGGGTTAGAGTTTTTCAGCTACTGTCTTTTCTCATCCATGCATTGCCACTTAAAGGTACACACACAGTCTGTGTAAATTCATTGAATAATTATAACGGGCCTCCAGTACAAAATTGTGCTGGTGTATTAAATGTTTCTGGGAAGTAACTAAGGAAAAGTATTAAAGAAAAACCAGACACTGGGACACCTTTGGCAACCTCTCCAAACTGTCTAAACCTACTCTCAGTGTAGTATATTCATTCTCTGCTTGCTGATGCAGAAATGCAAGGCCCTTCCCCGGGTGGCGCCATTATGTTTTGTATGTGGGGAGGCAACATGGAGCCTCTCCCTGTTGCCTCCCCGCTCCTCCAACCAAACCCAAACTTCTTCCCTATCCACTCCCTTCCATCCCACTTACCTGCAGGACCAGAGCAAGGCCCCAGTATGCCTTGTTCCGGCTTCTTCCATGGAAATGGAAAGGGGACTTAGCCCCTTTTCTCTATAGTGGTGGCAATCTTTGATCCATTCTTTTTATTCTGATATTGGCATTGCTTATGGCAGCCAATCTCTGTTGTGAAAATAAGAAAGCCAAACACAACCCGGATGAACACTGGGGTGTGAATGGCATTCACGCCATGGCTGGGAGGCGGACATTAATGGCCCACAGCATGAGCAGAAGCTCTCGTTTAGCTCGGGCCTACCATGGCTCGGGCTGAATGTCCGTTACCAGCCGTTTCTTCTCCCTTTCCCCGTCAGGGTTTGAAAGCCATATTCCATCAATGATGCACCAGCCTCATTGACACTAATCAAGCTTGCAGTATAACGCGCAGAACCGTGCATTCTCTCTCCTCATCCCTTCTCACTGGAACTCTCTCAATCAATCATCTGCCAAGCTCTTTTACAAGTAATTTCCTCCAGTCATGTGGCCCATTATCGCTCGTCCAGCACTAAGCGCGATTCCGTGTCTTATAAATATCACAGATAAATAGCTGTGAGTCCCTTAGCCTTTCCGTTTCCCTTAGGCTTTTCCCTGATCACATGACCGTTTTTCCCAAACAGATCAACAGTTGCTTTAATATCTCATCTTGTTCAAGGCATACTTCTATATTTTCACTTTGTTTATGTTGTTCGCGGACTTCGCGCTATTTTGTAATCACGACTTGGCTCATTTCACTGAACGTAAAAACACAAGAAGAGCCAAGAAAAGCGCACGCTTCTTATCATCATCTAAAAAAAGAGCAAACAATCGCAAAGCATCAGCTCAAAGTTCCTGCACAGAAAGCTCGAAAACAAATTATGTACAAGTTGCCACTTTTTGACGTTCTTAGCACAGCAGAAATGGTCCTTTCTAATGGTTGACTGACCTGGTTAAACTAAGCATATGAGGAAAGCGGATATGTGAGCCTGGCGATGCAAGGAGGCAATTGCTACTGTCGCCGTGGTCGAAACTAGGTTTAGTTTGACCTTCAGAGTCGAAAGCAGTGCAGGAACTTCTGTCCCACGTGGCCAATTGCAGAGATATACAAATTCTTGCAGCCATGTTGGTTTGGGTAAGAGATGTAAGCACTGGTAATTGTAGGGATGGGCGCATTCGTCAGCTACTTGATATGGTCTGATTCTCTGTATTGAATGGAGGTGAGGTTGGGGGTGGGGGGATGATAAAGAACATTCCAAAGTGAGATTAAAGCCTGAAACTCGTGTGGCATGGTGGAAACACATCTCATTATTATAGATAAAAGGGAGATTCTCACTTACATGAGCAAATCACAGTTCTTTGGAATGAGTGAAATGAATACCAGGACATAGCTCCCAACCTTTTTTGTCACCAAAGCGGGTGAAAACACCCGATTTTCTTTTTGGTGGGTGAGAGGCCCATAGAAGTGAATGGGCGTAAGAGGGACTTGGCGGGTGATTCGTCTGCTTTCAAGGCGGGTGACACCCGCCAAAAGCGGGTGAATTGAGAGCTGCTGTCATTGTCTATTTTTATAAATAAATGTGCCCCTCTCACCCCTGCTCAGGAAGGGGAGAGAGGGGCACATTTTAGAATAAAAGAGCAGAGCAGACGCTATGAGAAAGAGTTGAGTTTGTCTGATGCTAGAGTCTATATACCTGATCATCCATCACGCCCCACTTGTGTTTCCTGAACAAAACAAGAGTACTTGAGCAAAGATGAGGTTATTAAGACTGTTTAGGAGGCAACTTACAATCATAGCTCTCAACCATTTGTGTCGCAACGGCGGGTGAAATCACCCGATTTTGTTTTTGGCGGGTGAGACGCCCATAGGAATGAATGGGCGTGCAGGAGGCTTGGCGGGTGAGTCAGCTCTTTACAAGGCGGGTGACACCCGCCAAAAGCGTGTGAGTTGAGAGCTATGCTTACAATATGTAGTGTTCAAACAAAATGTGCACTTTGCGCATCCTAGTTGAAAATAAGTATCACGCATGCATGTGACTCACGCGGGTTGGCCACGTGTCATTCGTGCAAACTGCTTCATTGCTAGGACGGTGGGGATGCCATATTGAAGCAAATCCCCTGTGTACAAAGTGTAGCCCTCGTTTCCAGAATTTCCCTAAGGCCCAGTCAGACTTGATATAGGGGAAGGCGCAAAACAAAAAGGGAAATGTCTGCCCTCGTTCTACAGGCAGCTCCTTGCACCAGCCCCTATAAACTCATGAGCAATTGTGTATGTGTTTAATTTCGAACCCATTTTTATGAATAGGCATACATTAAAAGGCACTGCTCCGGACAGCCTCTTTATAGTTTGTCCTTGTCATTATGCTCTCTGCATTCACTTGAATAGCGAGCCATGGGCAAACTGACGTCAGCCCCATTGCGTCACCCACACTCAGGGCATAGACCCACCAAATCTGTAAGTAGCGTACCCTCGCCGGAATCTCTCACCTGCAGTGAGAGTAAGGCTGTCTGGCCCTTTAGCAAACAGGTCTTCTTGGTGAATACAGGTCCTGCATGATGTTCAGGCCACATGACTATCAACAATACATAATTTAGTTTGCATATATCATATTTGTATCAAATTAAACAACTCCTAAGGCAAACATTCTGGCATTGGACTGTAAACATCTCCTCAACAGTGTTGCTCCACTGACCCCTGCCATCTTGACTTTATTTAGTGAACAAGTTGCTACCAGAGGACCACCAGAGTGCTTGTGGATGCTGACCTGGGCACCAGCACTCAAATGACAATAGTGGTCCAAACCTCCAATTCCAGGTCAGTCTACTGCGACCAATTATTTAGTATACCCCCAGCCTATCTCCACAGTACCACCGTACGGCCATGGAAACTAACTTCAGTATGGCAGGCATGTCCACCGACTAAACTCCCGGTTTGCAATAGCTGCTGGTCTAATTTGTTCATTGAAAAATAAACAGGTCTAATGCTCTATACCAACAACCATTTGAACCTAACGTTAATAACATATCTTGTGCCTTGGACATGCCATTGGCTCCCAGTTAATACATGAATTGGGGTTGTTTTACCGTGACTGAAAGGTCCGCCACGGAAATGACAGCATGAGAAATGAACGATATACATAAATGTTCGTACATTTCTCATGCGGACATTCCTTGTAAAACAACCCCAAAACATAACAACTGGCCACACCCCTGCCACCGCCCATACCCCCAACACACCCACACCCCTCTACTTACCTTTCACCTTGACGCGCTGTGTCCCTGCGACAGTGGTTCCCTTTCACTTCAGTGATCGGGAACCAGCGCAGCAGAGTCCCTTTTTTTTAGGGCGCTGCAGGGTTGTCCCCCGCATCCCCCATTCACGATACTGTATACTGTGGTGAGCGGGGTGTTGCGAGGGAGACCCCCGCAGCACCTGCAACTTTTTTTTCTATTTTTGGGGGATAGCTACGGGGATGTCCCCTGCAATCCCCGCTCACAGTACTATATTGTATAGTGAGTGGGGGTTGCGCAGGACACTACTGCAGCCCTCGCAGCTTTTCTTTTTTTGGACTCGGGTCAGCTGCAGGTGTGTCCCTTGCAACCCCCTGCTCACTATACAATAAAGTATAGTGAGTGGAGTGTTGCGGAGGACACCCCGCAGCCCTCGCAGCTTTTGTTTTTCTTTTTATTTTACCTACCCCACTAAAATATTCATACCACAAAAGGTTCAAACTTTCTGTAGTTTGAACTTTTGGTGGTATGTATTTTAGGTCTTTTGGTGGGGTAGGTAAAATGGATTTGGTAATTTCAGCTGAATCCTCATAGATTACTCACGTCTGTGCCTGATTTATAAAGCCCTAACGTGCACATTAGCCAAGTACCCCAAAGACAAGATTGAGGACTAGCCCACCCCTGCCCACTGTTATTGGCTAATGCCAACTTCCTGAATGTCATAAGGACAAACAAATCAGGGGAGACATGTTTTTCAGCTGTGGACACCACCTGTGGGGCAATATTCCTCCTTAAATCACTCTCGATCACTTTTGCTGCCATCTACAGAACCCCTGAGCAGATCTCCTTCTTCCTATAGGAGTGGGTCACCCTCCCCTCTTTTCTCCTAACTTCTACCTCTAAGCTCCTCTGCCTCAGAGACTTAAAAATTCATCTTGATTCTCCTTATGTGGCCTTACCTTTCTGCAACCTCTGTGACTCTTTCTCCCTGCCCATTCTTCCCTCTAGTCCTACTCATTCAGCCGGGCACACTCATGATGCACTCATCTCAGCTGACCCCTCTCTCTCTAGCCCTCTCAGTACACCTCTCTCTTGGTCTGATCATTCTCTCCTCTGCTCTCACCTGGAGCTCCTCATACCCTAGCTAAGCCTCTGCCCACACTGCCTGCATCCTTCTCCGTCATCTGACCAATGAAGTGAGCGTCAGTAGACGACTTTGCCATCTCTTTTATTCCAAAAAGTCAAATCTTGCTGCCCATTGCGTAATTCTCTGTATTTTGCTTGTATACTGTTTCTTCTCCGTAACTTGCCAGCCCAGTGACCTCACCCCTCTCTTTTGTCTCACACCTATCTGCCTTAGCCCCGCAGTACCCCCATCCTCTCATTACTTCCACCCCAATGGTGCTTTCTGTTTCTCCTATCGTCTCCAACTGCTTCTCCATTGACTATCCTTCCCTTCTCACTAAGTCTGGTAGGAAGACGTTCAAAAAGGATATCGTGGACTCTAATCCTGGTCTTCCTATCGCCGACACCTACTCCAATGCTTCCGCCAGACAGACCCTTACCGACATCCTCTTTGTCGTTCCTTCGCCAGATCTATGGACTCCTCATATGGTCTCTGTGCTCTGCCCTATCTCCTCCTCTCCCATTAATGGTGACACTCGCTGGGAAGTTCTCTGGGCTTCCTTCGACTCCTCTAAAGTCATCATTAATGTCTACCTAAATGGCACTGTCATGGTCCAAGGCCCTCAGGCCAATCTCCTCCTCTTTGATAGGTGCTTCCCACGCCTTATCAATTTCCTATCATCTCCTGCTGTCCACTCCTCTCCCCCCTTGGCTACCTTGCCCTCTCTCTGCTCCTCCTCCTCTGCCCCTCCTAGGGCTCTTTCTCCGCCGCAGGGAGTACCTCTGATCTGTACCCCTCCCTGGAAGGTCTTTAAGGCTGGCAACCTTCTTCATATTGCCACTCTCAACTCTCGTTCTGCCGTCAAACACTCCTCTGACATCAGCCACCTCCTTGAAGAACTAGACCTTGATGTCCTTGGTCTTACTGAGACATGGTTCACGGCCAGCTCTGTCACAAGCTTTGACGCTCTTCTCCCTGATGGCTATAAGATCCTCTCAGCACCCAGATCCTCCCGGTCTGGTGGAGGGGTTAGCCCTGATCTTTCCTGAGTGGATTCCTACCTCAATCATTCCCACTCAGACCTACTCCTCTTTTGAATGCCTTGTCTGTAGGCTTTCTCTCTCGCCTACCCATTCTCTTACTGTGGTTACCATCTAACGGCCTCCTGGTCAAATCACCTCATTAGTGGGCAGACCTCTCCTCCTCCCTCCTGGCCTCTACCACTCAACTCCTCCTCCTCGGTGACCTGAATATACATTTAGACTCTCCTTGCTCCTCCTCTATACTCTTCCGTGACCTCTGCGACTCCCTCTCCCTGTCTATCCTCCCCTCTGGGCCGACTCACTCTGCAGGGCACACACTGGATGTCTTGATTTACTCTGACCTCCCCCTCTCCATCCCTCTGACCACTCCTCTCGCCTGGAGCGATCACTCCCTCCTTTCATCTCATCTCTCCCTCTCTTCCCCCCAAACCAAGCCTACGCCAACACTGCCACCTACCTTCTCGGACATCCGGCCCATGAAGCGTGTGTCAGTTGAGGCTTTTGCGGCCACTTTCTCCTCCCCCCCCTCCACCTTTGGCTGACTCACATCCTGACACAGCCCTGTCTCTGCTCTACTCTTCAATTTCTGATACGCTTGATGCTCTTGCACCTGTCATGAGGATCTGTTTGAAGTCCAAAGCCAAGTGCAATTCCTGGTATGACTCTGACCTGGCTACACTTAAACGTAAGTGTAGGACAGCTGAGAGGAAATGGAGGACTTCCTGTTCATCTTCTGACAAACTGGCCTGTTGCCTGCTACAAAGGCAATACCAACTTTCTGTCCTCACCAAGAAGAGAGTCCACATTCAAGCTCGTGTCTCTGCGGCATCTAACAACTCGGCCGAAATCTTTCAAATCTGCAAGGAGCTGGCCAACCCTGCTGCAGTCTCTACCCCTCCTGTTGATTCCCAGGCTCTTTGAAATGCCCTTGCCTCTCACTTCATTTCAAAAACCCAGGACATCCTGTCCGCCCTCTCCACCCGCAGCCCTCCTCTTCCCTCTCCATCTGCGCTTGCTGACACTCTTTAGCCACCCTCCCACCATCTTTCTCGCCCTTTCCTCTTTTCACCCCTGACAAGGTCGCTAGACAAGTCCGATTTATGAAAGCCTTGTCAACCAGGTTCATCCCTGTTCCTCTACAACCATCAAGGACCACATTGACACACTCGCTCCGGCCCTTGCTGATTTTTGCAACCACTCCTTTGCCTCAGGATCCTTCCCCTACTCTCTGAAGCACTCCTTTATGCATCCTCTTCTCAGGAAACCCACAGCTGATCCTTCTTTTCCAGCTAACTATCACCCAATTTCCATTACTCCCTTTCTTGGTAAACTCCTGGAAAAGTTGGCCATATCTCAGCTTAACCTTCATTCCAATTCTGTTGGCTGTCTCCATGACCACCAGTCTGGCTTCAGAGCTGCCAGAAGCACGGAAACTGCTTTCCTGAACATCCGTGAAGATCTGCTCTCCAACCTTGACTCTAACATTCCCTCTGTCCTCATCCTCCTCGATCTCTCTTCTGCCTTCGACACGGTCAACCATACCATCCTGCTCAACAGTCTCTGTGAAAACCTGGGTATCACTGATCAGGCTTTGGCCTGACTGACCTCTTTCCTCTCAGACCGACCCTCCCAGGTCCAACTTGGGTCCTTCCTTTCATCTATCTTCCTCTCTACCTGTGGTGTTCCCCAGGGGTCTAACCTCTCGCCCTAGCTTTTCAACCAATACCTGGCAACTCTCGCCCACTGCATTGCCATTTTCTGCTCAAATTTCCAGTGCTACGCTGATGACACTCAACTCATTTTCAGGCTGCCCTCTGCCACCTCCTCTCCCTTTCTCGTCTCTGATTGCCTAACTGCCATTCAAGATTGGTGTTCCGCCAATGATCTTTGCCTGAATGCCAGCAAGACGGAGATCCTCCTCATCGGCACACCTTCACCATCCTTTCACCTCACTCTCTGGCCGGCCTCCCTTGGCCCTCCTCCTACCCCCACCTGCGAGGCTAAGAACCTCGGGGTCATCTTTGACTCCTCCCTTTCCTTCTCCACCCACATATCTTAGGTCTCTAAAAAGTCAAATTTCCGACTGCACCTCCTCAGAGGTATTCTGCCTTTCCTCTCCTTCCCCCAGAAGCTCATGGTATCCCAAGCTCTGGTTCTCTCTAGCTTGGACTATTGTAACAGCCTCTTTCTAAATCTACCAGCCTCTACTCTCCGCCCTCTGCAACTACTGCAGAACAGGACTGTGAGACTTGTCCTTGGCCTCAAGCCCTGGGGTCGTATCTCTCCAGCTCTGAAATCTCTCCACTGGCTCCCAGTGGATGCAAGGATTACATTCAAAATCCTCTGCATTGTCCACAAGGCTTTCTGGGGCCTGGGTCCAAAATACCTTCAGCTATCCCTCCGCAAATCCTTCCCCTCTCGAGCTCTTCGCTCCTCTAACTCCAACTCCCTCAGGGTCAGTCGTTTTTCTAAGAAATGAGCTGGGGTAGATCTCTGTCTTTGGCTGGGGCCTCCATCTGGAACAGCCGCCCTGCCACTCTAAAACTTGAGGAGAACCATCTCCGGTTCCGGAAGCACCTCAAGACCTTCCTCTTTACTTCTGCCTTCACTCCCCCTCTCCTCTGCTGATCTGTTCTCTCTTGGCACCATGCACCTGGCCACCCTCCGTCCTTTGGGCCAGGTACCTGCTCATCCTGCCACCCTCCCGCACTGCCTCCAGGCTACCCATTGCACTGGGGTCTGAATCTGTACCCATAAAGCCCCCCTTTTTTCCACCTGCACTTATCAGACGTACCCTGTCTGCTGCCTTAAACCTAGCACTTGCAAATTGCTGGCTGCATTACCACAGTTTGTTGCCCATATTATTTATTTGTTATTTATCTGTTTCTCCTCTGCTTCGCAATTTCCACCTCTCCCACTTCCATGCACTTTTCCCCTCCCCCCTCTCCCATGCACTTGCATGTTCTCAATGTCACTGGGCCTAGTAAGATTGCTGTTTTGTTCTCCCTTTGTCCCCCTCCCTTGCCTTGTCGCGCTCTGAAACACTTGTGTATGAGCGCAATAGAAATAAAATATCAATCAATCAATCAATCAATCAATCACCCTCAACCCCTGCTCTGGACCCTCACTCTGACTCTATCCTTGCAAACCTCAACCTCTACCATTTCCAAAAACCTTGGCATCCTTGCCCCTGCCATGAGGATCCACATGAAGCCTGTCTCCAAGTGCAACAGTTGGTATGATTCCGACCTAGTCTCGCTGAAAAGCAAGTGCAGCGTTGCGGAACGGGAGAGGTTGGCTTCAGGTACATCCTCTGACAAACTGCCCTGCTGCTTGCTCCAAAGGGATTGCAGACTCTCCATTCGGTCCAAGAAGTGGGGTCATATTCAAGTCATCAACTCTGGGGCCACCAACAACATGGCAGAATGTTACAAAATCTGTAAGGAACTTGCCAATTCTACTGCAGTCTTTACTTCTCCTCTTCCTTGCCAAGTCTTCTACATGGCTTTGTCTTCCCACTTCACAACCAAAACTGAAGACATTGTGTCTTCACTTTCCTCTTCTCCCCTCCCTCCTCCACATAGGCTCCCTTGTCCCCTCTCTCTCCTTCTCTACTCCTTCTAACCCATAGAATCAGATTAGGTCACCAAGTTGGCTCTATGAAAGTTCCCTCCAAACAGGTGCTCCCCTGCTCTACCAGAATTTGCAAGGACAATATTGCCGTCCTCGTTCCCTCTTTAGCTGAATACTGTAATCACTCTTTTGCACTAGTAACTTCCCTTTACCTCTCAAGCACTCCCTTGTGCACCAACTCCTAAAAAAGTCATCTGCGGACCCTTCCTGCCCGGATAACTATCACCCTATACTCACCACCCCTTCTTGGGTGAACTATTGGAGAAGTTGTACATCTCACAATTAATCCATCACACTGAATCTTTTGGCTGTCTCCATGACCACCTGTCTGGCTTTATAGCAGCCAGAGGCACAGAAACTGCTCTCCTGAAGACCCTGAAGATTTACTCTCAAACTTTGGTTCCAACTCTCCTTTTGTTCTCGTCCTCCTTGATCTGTCCTCTGCCTTTGGCACAGTTAATCATGCCACCCTCTTAAATCATCTCCATGATACACTTGGCACCACGGATAGGGCACCTGCGTAGCTGGCCTCTTTTCTTTCGAATCAGCCCTCCTAGGTTCAGCTCCCTGGCAGCCTGCCCTGGCCACATACCCTCATCCTGTTGTGAGGCAAAACACCTGGGTATCATCTTCAACTCCTCTCTCTCCTTCTCACCTCACATTGCTGACCTTGCCAAGATGGCTCACTTTCAGCTTCACCTCCTCAGAGGAATTCTCTCTTCCCTCAGAAACCCAATATCTGCAGAGCTCTGGTTCTCTCCAGGCTGGACTACTGCAACAGCCTCTTCTTCAAAATGCCTCTTTCCTCCCTCAGCCCTCTTCAACTAATCAAGAAAAGGAATGCAAGATGTATCCTTGGCCTTAAGCCCAGGGCCCGCTTGTCCCCAGCCCCAACATCTCTCCCCTGGCTCCTGGTGGCTGCAAGGATCGAATTGAAGACCATCAACATCATCCACAAGGCTTTCTGTGGCATGGAGCTGCTCTACATCCAACTTTCTCTCACTAAATAACTCCCGGCTAGAGCCCTTTGGTCCTCTACTTCAAACTCTTTGCAGATCAGAGGTTTCTCTAAGAAGAGAGTGGGAGGGGGGTAGATCTTTTTCCTCGACAGGATCCTCCCTCTTGAATGGCCTCCTTCCCCTTCTCACACTTGAGCCGGATCTCCTTAAGTTCTGGAAGCTTCTCAAGACCTTCCTCTTCTCCTCCTCCTTCCCTTTCCCACGTCCTTGCTAACTGACCCCCCTGCTGTTGCAACTAGCTACCTGGTCCCATCTTTGTCATACATGGGCCAGACCTTCCATAGACAAGTCTACCGCAGCACCTCCTTACCAGCACTTGCCTTCAGGCACACATTACTGATTAGAGTACTGAGTCTGGATCCCCACCTCGGCGCACTGACCCTTATGCATTTGCCTTCCTGTTCCCATTAGCACTTACCCATTCCTTGCCCCTATTCCCCTTCCCTTTGCCCTGACCTGCTCCTCACCTTCCCTGCACTTTATGTCTGCTGCGCTTGCATGATCCACATGTCACAAGGCCTAGTAGGACCGTATATTGTGTGTGATTTTCCTCTGCACTGTTTTCCCCCTTAGTCTTGTGGCACCTGGAAACACGTTGTGTGGTATAGGGACCTTGCAAATGTTCAATAAATAAATAAAATAAAACAATAATAAATATTTAAATACAAAATTTCCCTTCAATGAAATGGATTTGGGTCACTGTCAAGACCCCTCTTGTCACTGCGACTACATATTAGGCTCCCTCAACAATTGTGGTATGCTGAATTAACTCTTATCCCAGGAGGTGATATTATCTACCTATCCCTTGCCACCTGGAAAGTACAGCTAGCCTCCTTTCTCTGACAGCAGATGGTTAAGTATGTCAATCAGGTGATGTACCCTGGTCTCAGCTTAGTATGCAGAGCACAGCTGATATGCTTATTTTATTATGTCTAAAGGTTCAATATACTGAGTGATATACCACTCATATCACGCCCCTTCTCACAATACCCCAGGTCACAATGGACCAGGAATCAGGCTGGTTGGTAAAGGTAATAGCTATTTATTTATTTAAAATTCAAATTAAACATATACTTTTGAATAGGGAGCAGCAATCACCAATGTGGTAAATTCATTCTTTAGCACACAAAATATAAAACATCAAAGGAAAGAACTGTCATGGGTACTAGCCAGGGCCTCCCTGTCATGTCCTTTTTGCCCCAAGGTAGGGGTAACATTTGGAAAGAACAACTAGGAGCCATTTGGGTGGGAGCCTGGCGTGCAAGAAACTCAGTCCATCCATGTAGTAACACTTATACATGTGCTTATAGCAAGCCATTCCTTGCCCCTATAGTTAGGATGTTACTTCCTGTTACAGTTTCCTGTGTGCCAACCAGGAACGCGCGGCGCTCTAGTCTCTGAGCGTGGCTGCCTTTATAAGCCATGCCCGGAGACTGGCCAGTGCTTCACGTGTCCTCTGTTGCTGAAAGCACACGCTTACCTTCGTTTGGATCCAGTTTTCCTTCAGCGACGTGCGTCTTCTGTATTCCTGTGCATCCCTGGGAGAAGGAAAGAACAGAGCAATCAGTGAGTAAATGCCATAAAATCCACACAGCCATCCTTACCTGACTTGTTCGGATGCTACCCTGTTGGAGCCAGACCCGCTCCCTTCTTCACTGCATCCCGACGCCGCCCTGTTGGAGCCGGAACCGCTCCATTCTTCATTGCATCCCACGTCTTCCGATCTACAAATGAAAAAGACAAGAGAGTTAGTGGACCATTTTCTTTGTCGGCTCTAACCTCGTTATTCAAGAATTTACCTGAACTGAACCATAGTAGTCCAGTGAAGCAACTGGCACCTTCATAGCTATGAGGATTCACTCTAACTGAATTTACCTAAACTGATAAACCCAGTGAAGCTAACTGGGCCCATCCAGGCGCTCCGGATTATTAATAGGACCAGTCAGATCTACGGCAGAATTTCTGCCAGTGCACAACTTCCGCCCCCAGAAGCACCCCTGGAGATTCAGGACGGAGAGCGCACCAACCTTAAAAAGAAGGTGAGACACTTATTAGTTTAGCAACCAGAATTCAGGGAAGAAAGGGGTGAGGGGGTGGAAAGATACTTACCTGGGCTTCCACGCTAATATCTCCTTCTCTTAACAGATCACCTTCCCTATTGGCAAGACGAATGAAGGGTACCAGAGTCTCTCGTTGCTCCCGCAGAGATTCAGGTGAGCGTGACAAGGACACTTTTGGCTTGTTTGGAAGAATAGCACTTAAGTTAGGATTTCCCCCTTCAATATTCCTCAACCCACAAATAAGCAATTCTAAGATGTAGATGTGAGGAGGCAGCAGGTATTCAGGAATAAAGAACAGGAAACAGAATTGGAATGCAACCTTCCCTCCCAGGGTTGGAAATCTTACACTTATAAAATGACATTGGAAAATGGCTTAGCAAAACAATGAAAAGTGTGCAAAATCTGTAATCAGTATACATTTCTAGGTCAAATTCCTATGTACTGGTTATCTGTAACCTGAGATGAAAATATTTGTTTCTGCGTCTGCAGAAAGACTCAAGTGTTCAGTGCAAGTTTTACAAAATGAAATAAACATAATCTCCATGTAGTCTTTTATGAATTGGTCCATATGCACCGATGGAAAACTTACAGACATGAACGGTGGCATTAAGTCCTCACACAAATGAAATATGTTGTTCCTTTACACTCTTCTAGTTTATTAATGGTTTATGGAAAATGTATTGCCAGAAATATCTGAAATTGTTCAATTTGTATTCAAGGAGTGTTATAATATTGTTCTTCATTTTATGTCTTTCATTCAAACTGTAGATTTTAATAAAATTGCCAACACTAAAATGAAGCAAGATATCACGATGAATAATAAGAACAAAATAGACGTTGCCCCTCCTGCAGGAACACAAAAAAGGAGCTTGAGCCAGTTCTGACCCTGATTTCGTGCCCGAGCTCCACCTCGCTCACCCTCTCAGAGCCACCACACAATACTGTACTTTCCTTTGTTCTCTACCAACATATTTATTGGTTCTAGCGGCCTATGAATTTTCTATTGGTTTGGCCCCAGCCTATTCACATGCATTTCTGTTGCTCTCTACCGTCATATTTGTATGATTATTTCTGGTTGTCAATACCTGCTGAGTTAAATATAGTCACCTACTGTGCCCCACGCCCCCCACAAGGGCCATACTTCATTGTCCTTACCGTTACTGCTTATGTATATTTCTCGCTGCTATTATCCAAATGCCTTCCAGTCCACCATTCCAGATATATCCCCTTTCCCAGTCCCCCCACCCCGTCACCAACTATCTAATTTCCATTTTATGCATCACTGATTGGAAGCAACCATGTGGTCCTTCCTACTCCAACCTATTGCTCTATGCTCTTTGCCCCTCTATAATTACACACTGTGACGAAAAATAGAATTCAAAGTACAATGTAATGCGATTACTAAGAGACTTGATGGAAAATCAAAAGGCTCAAATAAGCTTGGCAGATCTTAAACTGATGTATGTTAAAGTGAAGAGAAAAACATATATTCATAGCATGTTTGTATATGATGCCACATTAGCAACATTAGAATGCAGATTGGTTCATGCAATGAGGTCAAATAACTGATAAAGTCTTTTCTAGTTCACAAGAAAGGACTTAAAGGCCATTTATTTACTTTGCTTGTTCAGTTGCCAGCTTATCTATCTATCAACTGGGTGTGACTAAATTACTTCTAATCAGTGTTTCTAATGTTAACTGCACAAACCTTTATTTTAGCAGACTAAGGGCCTCATTAGGACCCAGGCGGTAAGGGGTTTACGGCGGCGTAAACAGCGCCGACCCTTACCGCCTGATTCCGAGGTCCCTTAGCGCCATGGAGGATTTAACACCTGCTTTTAGCAGGTGTTAAAATCCATGGCGCTAAGGGACCTTGTTGTTAATTACGCCACCGTAATTTACGGTGGCGTAATTAACGCCTTCCCCACTCCCATTATGCCCTATGGGGCAAAAATGGGAATGGGGAAGGGTAAATGGGTTAATGGGGACTTACCGCCCCGTCAACCTCGGAATGGGGCGGTAAGTCCGCCAACCACCATGGCGTAAACGTAGTTTACGCCATGGTGGTAAATGTACGACCCAGGCGGTAACTTAACGCCTGGGTCGTAATGAGGCCCTAAGTTGTAGACACAGTCCTCCTCAAAACACCCAGCTGCCACCAGTGTGACAAAATTGCTTCTGCTCTGCTGTAGTGCAAGGATGAGTATTGGCTAAACTGTCCACTCAGCCCCCATACTTCCACAAATTAACAGATATCCCAATCATAAAGGTAAAACAGGCACAGCCAAGAGATATATCTCCTTTGTCTTTTGTGGCAATGTGGGTGAGGGGAAGGCTATACCATCAAACGGGGTTTGTATGTGTTCCAGTAGCAACCCAAACGGCAATAGTACACCGTGCATAATGTCCAATCAAAGGTCTGTAAAAATATAAATACTTTACTGAGCAAATTAATTGTACAAATAACTATTAAAAACACTATAAAAACTCACCACTGTAAAAGAAGACAGAGACATGCAGAACAAGAATGTAGATACTTTTTTCACGGTTGAGAAGGCAAGAAATGCCACAGTGGTTCAACAAGGCTATCTTGTTGAAGAAAAAAGTGCAACAAAGGTGGCTTAAATGTGTACTAGGGGGACAGGGCATATCAAAAGTGCCTTTTCCTGTTAATTGGTGGTTTGACACAGTTAAATGCGGTTTTGAGCTGCACTGTGGTGCAGGGTGAAACAAATCAGGTGCAGTGAATCATAATGGTCCAAGCAGCAGGCTGGTGTCTAGTTAGTTTGAGACAAGAGCTCAGTGAGATTTGAGTGCAGAATTTGGGTCAACCATATGTTGCACCACCAGGTCCCTCTGGGTCAGGTGTAGTGAACATAGTTCAAATGCAGTTGTACTGGTTCACTGCAGCGGACCAGGGATCTGTTTGTTCTAGTCCTGCAGATTCTGTGAGATGCAGTGCAGGGGCTTTAGAACAGGGGCATTCCTTTCAAATTCTGCTCCTCCAGCCTATGGTGGTTTGGAAGCAGGGTGCAAGTCCTGGTCCTCAGCAAGAGTCATACCCAGTGTGCTCAGTGAGCAGGTAGAAGAAATAGTTCACCTCTGCCTTTGAGCACTCCTTCTTCACCTCACCTCAGTGGCTGAGAGCTTTGGAAAGATCACACTCTACCGAAGAGGTCAATGTGTTATAAGCAGATAATACAATATCATTATTAGAAAGGGTATTCACCCAATAAGAGTGCGTGTCAGACCCCCATGAACACTAACAACCTTAGTGTTCCGAATTTTAAGTGTAATTACCTGTCCTGCTTAAGGTTGGAAGTTCAGCACCTGACTAATGCAAATTAAGTCAACATCACCCTTACATAACACTTCAGGGAAGCCTGCATCCTTGATTTTCAATTCTCATCCACATTGTGAGTGTCCTAAATTCAATGAATGTAGATGCATATCACAATCTTCAAAAGGCCACCTCATTAATGTTAATATGCATATCCAACGCTCAACAAGGGGAGTGCACGTATAAGATAAAAAAGTAACGCAGTAAGACCAAAAGTAATGTGGAGGGTGACGTCATGACGCACAATGTACATATATCACACCAACATTACACCTAGTGCACCACACATCAGGAAGCAGGGTTCTGTGCAGGGAAGCACACGTGTGAAAACACAGAACTCATATGTATCCTTAATTAGTAGGTAACTAGGGATAGGTTAGCATGGCTGCCGCAATGAAAAGTACATGTGCACCAACAGTAATGTGTTTACATTTTCTTTAAAAGTAACTTAAAAGTGTAATCAGGTTAAGGGTTAGGTATATCAATGCATAACAGTTTGAACAGAGTTCTGTTTGACAAGGGCAGACTAGACAGAAACCATTTATTTGTTAATTGAAAGGCTACAGCTCACAGTAGAATTGAAGTTTTGCTGACACTAGAAAGTCTAGATTAGGTCACCAAGGGGAGACACCAAGAAGCCCACATTATCTAATAAATTGTTGCAGAAGGAAATATTTCTCATGGGAAGAGAACTACAACCAGATGCCAGGTGCTGTCCCACATGACAATTTGAAAGACACTGTGCTGGGTACTAAGGGCCCTGGCAGCGAGCGGCACAGCCAAAGAGAATTAAATAGTAGAAATTCAGTTTCACCAATGGTGTCCTGCACAGTATTTTCTACCTAGAGCTATCACGATGCAAGGGAGAAGGCTGGCAGTGAACAGCTGCAGGGGGTGAGGGAAGAAGGGAAGCAATTAGTGGACTGAGATATGGTGTTTCAGGGATGTAGCAATGTCCATGACCTTGCTGCTGTTCCCTCAAAATTTCAATGGAATATTCGGTAGGATGCTGTGGCTCGAGTTGGAATTGCCTCTAATGAAAAGGTGCAATCGCATGGAGAGAATGTTCAACTTGTATATTAGCGGATGGCAACCAATGGCATGCCAGAATTTTTGCAGGTCAGCAGATCATGATGTAATTGAGGGAGGGACGCTCGAGGGTCATGACATCATGAAGATGTTTTGAGGGTAGTGTTCCAGGAAATTTTTTATCCAATCAGAACATGTAATGTATAAGATTGTATAGGGGTCCTGTAACGACCTACCAATCATGTATTACCACATCCCCAACATTGTAGCGTTTGACAAGTTATGCTAATATGTAATTTCCTCATATAAATATTGTAGCCCTTTTGGGTGGAGTTGAGAACTCTTTACATACAGTTCAGGTCATGGAGCTGTTTGTTTTGCCAGCCGACTGTTCAATAAAGCTGTGTTTTTCTTTTTACACAGTACAGTTGTTTTGGATTACTTTTGTATTTTTCTTGGATTGCCCCTGAAGACTCCTGGTCTATATTAATATACCTTTAAAATGCTCTTCTCTTCCTCTTTCTCTCTCCCTCTACCTTGTTAACCTGCTCTCTTTTCCTACCTACTTCCTGCCTACCTCTCTCCTTAACACTGCTCCATTTCCTGACTGGTCGCCTGATGCACCTGCAGAGCCAAACAGGTATCAGGCTCACCACCATTCCTCGCACTTGCCTCCAGGCCTCTGCACTCTGCTCACCACTACTGCACTTCTGGAATTCATTCCATGCGTGGGTAACCTCTCTGCACTTAACCCAGGGCCCCGCTGGACTGGGCGCACTTGTTCCCTTGCCTTCCCTCCCACTTCGGTCTGCGCACTTACATTATTACCTTAGAATGTATTAGGCCTAGTTCGCAAGGCCGAGCACGGTAGTTCCTTGTTTCCATATGTCTTCTCGTTCGCCCCCTTATCACCTGTATGTTCTTCTCCTTCATCCCCTTATCACCTCACTCTCTGTCTTGCACTTGCATTAGCTGAAATTCCTGGCCTAGCACGGTTGTTTAAGGATTGCATGCTCATCTCCCCTTCTCGCCTCCCTGCTTCTCGTGCACTTAAACTAGTAGTAATGCCGTCAGGCTTAATTTGATAGTCTTTTTGTTAGATCATTCGGAAAAAGCAAGGCCTAAGAATAACTCTGTATTCCCTTTTTCCCTTCCCGCCTTGAAGCACTTCGAAGCACTTCACTTGTGTATACGCGCTTTACAAATAAACAGTTACAATTACAATTACAATTCCCTCTTCTGTTCATTCTAGTTACAAACAGCATAGCAGTATAATCAAAGCAACGTGCCTTCTTATGGTAGTACTCTTAGGCATAAGGCCACTACGGAGTCTGGAGCATCTCCAATAGAGGTGCACTTCTTTCAGAGCCATTGTTACCTTTGTCCCTAGGATCCTCCAGCACAGATAGTTGTATGTGCTAAATAGTGCATGGGGGTTATTCACAAAATTATTTAAATTCAGCTGACTTTACACATTCAGTGATTCTGTAATTATACTACTCCACTAGAGGTTAAAAGCAGCACCGAAGCATCTGCATTTCAGTGTACAATGTTAATTTTGGGTTGCAAAAAAATGATCTCCAAATATATTTCTTTTAGTGCAGATGTCAGGCAGAGCTATTTTACTAGATATCAAAAAATAAAATAATCATAAAATGGCTTTTGAATACATAATAGTAGTCACATGAGACCAGCGAATAATGAACAGGTCTCCTTTTGTTGTCCATGTCCAGTTTGCCTCCATCCATCAACAAGCATTGGCGATGCTACCAGTTTGGACTTTTGTAAACAAGAGCTTTTGTGTAGGAATAAAAAAGGCACTTGTGAGGCACAGCCATTGTGGTATTAACTGTCCATTGATGGTAGCAGGTGCAAAATGATCTGAGTACCTGGGCATCTAATAGCAGATCCTTGCACAAGTCTAATGCTTATACACAAGCCAAAACTGTTGGCTTTGCCAATACCTATTTTTAACAGGACATCACTGTGGCTGAAGGCAGACCTGATGAGACATTTTTATTACGCCAGTAGGATGTATACAACTCCAATTAAGTCATTAACACTCATAAGAATGCGAAAAATACTGGCAGGCACTAAAGGTGCAATGTTTGATGGTAAGGCGTGTTTAAAGCAAGCTCAAAGAGTTCCCATTAGGAGTTGTCTTGGGCGGGAGGGGCAAGAACTGGGTGGGTTTGACCATAGGGATTAGCATGTCCATGGACAGTCAATGGGTGGGCACATAACCAAACAACACCTACAGGTGTGTCCCTGCTCATATTTTATTTCTCCCTGTATGTACTCTAACGCAACAGTTTTGGCTTATAGGTGTAAAACTAAAAAGCCTGTGTGGTAGAGTGAGAACGAGGAAGACAAGCAATAAGTGAGCTATTCAGCAATGATCCAATACAGGCCCCCTTACCCACACCCCTGTCCTCAAGCAATGGGAACCAAGGGTGGATGGGCCTATGTGTAGGACTGGGAGGACTAGGATGACTGAAAAGCTTACTGTTTCTTATTTGGGTCAGCTTCTTTAGGACACACAGGAATAAATAGTTTGCAATTCCAAACTGGAAATGTAAAGCAATTTCTCCCAACAGACTTTATCAACAATCTGTGCCATTGTGCATGCCTCAATAAGAACACTACATCTCCCACAATGCACTATGTTGTCCTTCTGCAATATCTAGATTATGTAGAATCAGAACCTGTACATTTTAGAGCTTTATCCCACAAAGTGCACTTTGCTGATTGAATGGTAGATCAGCAAATGAAATGTTCAGATTTCAGCTTCATATTTACAACAATGTTCTCTGGCAATATATGTGAAGACCTCTAAGAGGTAATGCACTTTTAAACACTATTCAACACTACAGTCATATGCTGGTCTCCCAGAAGACCTGACACCCAACTATGCAGTTTCAAACGTTGTCCACAATGTACTGTGATGATGAACATAGAACTGGCAAAGATCACTTCTCCCACATTGCAATAAACCTATCTACAGAATAGCAAGGCCTGGGACCATAGTAAACTTTTATTACATTTGTGTACAGTATCATGATGGATACAATGCTGAGAAAAACCACATCTGGCAAGATTCCACCTTCTTAACTGGTTTGAGCAGTACCACGTTAAATCATTAGATTTGGAAGGAGGATGCTCCTTGCTGAAGTGGTCTCAGATCATTAGGCTGATCCCCAGCAGCATTGTGATTTCCACTGCCCTTTTTCCCAGCAGTTCATGGTGCCCATTGGTTCCTGGCCAGAGCAACTGTATGATGGAGTGTGTTTTGTTTGTGTTTGTGCAAACTGCTTGTAGCAGTAGTGTTGTCTTTGGAAGCATTGTTCTGCTGTTCTCTGCCATCTAAGATGGTTTTAAAGCTGCATTTTGAACAATAATGCAGGGGCAGCAGTGTGAACACTCATCGTAAGTGGCTACATTGTATTTGTTATCATATAGCAATCTTGCACCCTTGTGCAGGAATCATGCCCCCTGTTGGCTGTGCAGAAACTGCATATTGTTTTGCAATGATTACATTCCAACATCCCTGGTTGCTCATTCTGATCTGTGGCTAATGATTCTATGAATCTTTAGATTCTAGTAAAAGTAGAACGACAAGTACTGGAGTCTAGCATATTAAACAACACAGTGATATTCTGAAGGAATAGTCGGATTTAATTTAGTAACAAAGGGGCTTTAGAGTCACCCCACGAGAAATTGAATAGCTCACATAATCTTGAACTAGTTTACAGGGTTGCTCAGACGAAACACTGGTGATAAAAAAAAAAGCCTGCAACAAGTAATAGAAAGACAGTATACCGCACAAGGAAGAATTTGGGAGAGGAAGCCCATGAAACCTCACCATCACAGAAAAAAATGGGCCTGATTTACGAAGTGTTTTTTATGTGCATGTTACCACTGGAAAGCATGTTTGTAAATCGGGCCCAATGTCTCCTCTGTTCAAGGTTTTAAAAAGCACAGCTTTGAAAATGTACAGCTTTTAACCTATTATGTTAGTGATACACTCAGTGCTCCACTCTGTGGACTACATCTATTATTTAGACATTTACTGTTCAAAGACCCAAAGGTTTTGGGGTTCTACTTATTCCTGTATTGATTGGCTGGTCAGTGGTTCATTGCTTAAGAAATACTGCATCACTCATCTGAGGCGCAGGTTGGGCTGAAAATGAACTCTGGCAGAGAATCTATAAGAAATCATCATCGCCAGCTAACACCTCCCTAAATCCTTTGATTTTGTTTAATAATTTGTTTGGAATTGACTTGTAAGGAGCTCTCTGCGAATGCAGTCAGTTTTAGCAAGTGTGTCAGCTGTCAGGATAGCATGTAGACCTGTTGAGACCTGCTGGGCAGGAATGGAGTCTAGACCCAGCCCCACTATGAGCCACTTGACGCAGGAAACCAGGTAGGTGTTATTTACATATTCATGTTGCAGGGTTATGTTGCTCTTAATCGAGTTACATGACAGAGAGACATGGATCAGACCATCCACCAGCCACCTTCTAGGTCACACAGCTCAGGCCCAACGGACACTCAGAACACTCAAACACAGCAACACTCACCAACATTGCACTGAGCTGACTATCACTGCTATCACCAACATACGCATCGATGGCCAACAGGGACAGGACAACATAAGCACATTGTAACAAGACCTCCATTGACCTGCATGCATACACCTGAGATATCACACTTTATAATTATATTAGCAATGGAACATTGCTTAAATACTTCACCTGAGAATTTGTTTTTAAGCTGGTCATATTTGCAGAGACTTTAATTTTGTTTCCTATTTAGCTTAGAATTTTGACACCTTCTAACAGCTGTAATAATCCCTCCAAGGACACTTTTGAAATTTGCAGAGACCATAAAGAGACCTGTAAATATGTTAGATTTCCACCTGCAGGAAGCCATTTTTCTGACGAGAAGGAAGTCTGACCGGAAGGAAGTCTGACTGGTCCTCTGCCTCGTGACTCTACTAAGCAGAATTTGATTGCCTCTGACTGGCGCCTAGACCCACCTCTTGCACGTACACATGCACATTCTCTGGGTCTGGGCACGGCTATCGCTCTTCTAAGGCTAAGCGATAAACTCCTCTAAAGGTCCTTTCAAACCATTTGCTTTCAGACAGCTGATGGTTGCATCTTTCAGGAAAAAGGCCTGATGAAAACACTTTGGACACTGCTGGCACCCTCGCCTAGAAGGCTCTCCTGCTAGATCTGATTCTTGTGGATAATCGTCCATGCCTCAGGAATAATCTTCCTTCTCTTTTAAAAAAAACACCTCCTGACCCTCGATAGGTTGTATCGCCTGCCCTTATGAATGTCGGCTCTACCTTTAGCTTTCCTGTAGGCTGTTTATGCCATGCATTGTTTATTCATTGCTCCTGTGCACCTTGCATTGCACTACCTATTGTATTTGGTGGCCCTTACCTTTATTTTACATGTCTGCTCCTGTTGCACCTACCCTATAAATAAATAGATACATGTATAGCTGTGCCTGTTTGGCGAAGCAGTTCTTTATCACCGACCCATGTGTGCCCAAAGTATTAATAGGGAGTGTTGAGAGGATTGGATCGAATTGAATGCCACCAATCCAGGCATTGTTCGGTGCTGCTAACTTTGTGTGTGGGAGATTCTATAGGCTCCCGTTGCTGTCACTCTGATAGAAATATGAATCTTGGTCTCTGCAGAAGACGATTTATTTTCTCGTCCTGTTACATTACGATGAATTATGGCATGCCACGGTGCTGCAGAAGAAAAATAAACAGTTTGCTCTATTGGGTAGTGTAACAGCTCTAAGATGTAATGTAACTGCCTCAAACAGTAACTGTGTTTAATATTTTACATTGTAAACCTCCTTAAATCATTCATTTTCACCATCTGCATGTGGACAGCTCTAGTCCCATTTCTAAGGACTGTAATGATAGGTATGATATGATTTGAAATGATGAGTCATTTATAAGGCGCCTGTGCACAGGTGTTTCTATGCGCGACACTGCATCATTTGCACCCAGAGACTATGAAAGAGTGCTGTGACATCATTGCTACACATTTCCCTCCTTACAGGGTGTTCTTATTACCATCTATGCAGTTATGCAAATGTTTGACTTTTCATGGCTGACGATTAATATACAAACCACAAAGGTGCAGGACAGTGACAGATGTCTGCAGCAGGTGCTCAACTCATTGAGCGATATTAAAGCCAAACAACATGTTTAAACACATTACTATGGTTGCAGGACTCTCTTGTTTACAGAAAGCTTGAATGATGTTCTGCACTATGGATGTAAGCCACCCTAAAGAATGTCCATTCAAATGGTAGCAATGATATTACTATAAATGTTGTACTCTCTTACTCAACAGCAGTTTCATCCATACACTGTAACTGTTGGCCTGGCAAAATGAACCAGCACAAGTGTGATAAACCCACATGAATACATGAAAATGGACTCTGACACAGAAAGTAATTTGCAGAGACAGGCCACTACACTGGGGGAGATGGAGGGCCTCTAAGAAGGGAAATGTGGACCAATGATGTCTTAGCACTCTTTCACAGTCTCTGGGTGCAAATGATGCATTGTCATCCCATGAGAGGAAGCCTTTGCGTAGGGCAATAACAGGGGCGACTGTGCAAGCTCGTGTTATTCATTTGGCACACCAAAGGCGAACATTTCTGGGACAATGTGACTGTTTTACTCATTTGATACCGTTTAGGATCGCCCTTCTCTAACGTGAAATGTTGTGCATGCATGGCTCAATGTACCATCTGCCTAAATAGTTGTGCAACCCACACATCACACGGTCGATTTTTGACAGAGCAGATTTCTGAGCCTACTTTTACCTACAGTTTGCACTGTAGCGCTTGAGATTTTTTTTAGAGACACCAATGCCCTGTACGACTACAAGCTGCTTGATGTTGTTTTTAACTGACTAGGAGGAACTGAAAGCTGATGTAAATAGTTACTTTCTTTGGCTGCTCCAATACAAATGTTTTCACCTTCACAGAATTAACTTTTTTGTAATTATTACATCCAATGGTATTTGTATTTTGCCACATTCTGAACAAGTCACTTCACATTTTAGAGATCTCGATTCGTCCTTTTTTCAGGTGTGAGTACCTCCCCTGGTCCTGCAATTTCTTTGTCCTGCACCGAGGAATGCCATTAATCATGAGGTATGAGGAAATCCTAAAGAACCAGTATTAGAGTTCCCAATTAGAAACAACTCTAGTGCAGCCTTATGACAACCAATAGAGTCAGGGTCGGACTGGGACAAGAAATAAGCCCGGATACCCAAAAAGAAGCAGGCCACCCATCGCCTCCAAAAAGTGTCCCACCCCTTGCCTCATGACCCTTGACCTCTGATGACATCACAGGAAGTGATGTCATTGGACCCCACCCCAAAGTGACATCCGAAAGCGATGAAACATGACCTTTCACCCCTGGACAAAACAGGAAGTTGCATCAAATAGCATTGTTCCTAAGTACACAACGAAAAATATGGTTATGATTTCACTAATGTGATATACATGTCATACAAGAATGGATCACCATATGTATCAATAATATCTGTGTGTATAGATCCATATTGTCAAATTACTGTGAATGCAAGCAGACGTCCAAGGCAAAATGATAATATGTTATTGTATAGCACTTACGCTTAAGCTCTTTTTTATAGAACAAATATGCATATAATATCACCCAGCGTGTGTTGGTCCACATGTATCGATCTAAGAAGGATGAAAGGGTGAGATGGCCTTGCTGGGATTCGAACCTGCAGATCACACACACATTGCAGCAGTGAGTGCTCATCAGCTATAGTAAAATGAGCAATTATTCTGTAGTGAATGCCATTAAACTTGTAACTGAGATTTAACAGCAGACCAGTTAAGTTCATCTGCAGGTCTGGTGCAAAGTTGGCCACATGTCAAGCCTGCATGCATCTACTTTCAGGCTTCAGAAGTTGGCAAAATAGGAAAAGGAGCGCACTCACAGGACATCCCATACTCTGAGCACTCCTTACCTCATACATACAAACAAACATCCTGAACAGCATGCTAGGGAGATGGGAAAGATAGACACATCACAACAAAGCATTCATTGTGGCACAATAAAGTCAATGGCCACTTGATGTACTATGGTCAAATATTTCTACACTGTACAGAAGCTTTTAGGCACAAGGATTTTATCAAGTGACCGAGGACACCGAGATGGAATGTCTTGAGATGATCTTAACAGAGACAACGGCAGAAAAAAACATGCTATTACTGCAACTTGTGAAAGGCAAAATACATAGTCCGACATGGATGATATCACTAATATCACTAATACATATTTATCACTAATACAACAGCACAGCAACTCCAGAGGGCACCGTGCCCACTGGAGTGGCAGCATAGTGACAGCCGCCGGCACAGCGGCAGCTCCGGCCCCTCAACTTTGCATGCTGCAGCAGCATGTGAATGATGCATGCATCACAATTTATGATGCACACATCATGCATGCAAATAAATCATCAAAGAAAGGTAACCTGTGTTAACCTGCTTTGATGAATGATGCAATTGCAGGTGTTATTTTATTTTTAAAAAATAATACAAATGTTTTCAAATTCTTTTTTTTCAATGTTTATTGTTTTTTTCAAAATTGTGCAAGGCGTCGGCAGAAACCGGCCCCCACTCCCCAGGGAAGATTTCAGCCCGGCCAAGGGCCGAAAGGCCGAGGGTCCAATCCGACCCTGAATAGAGTTCTCAATTAGTTGCATGTCAAGCAGGTCTAGCTCATCCAATCCTGATTTTATCCTCCTTGAGACTGACATTTTTACTAATGAATGAATGAATTCATTGCTACATTTGCCTAGCAACTTACACCAGTTATATTTGAAAATTTGAATGGACCAGATAGTTCTGTGTCCAAGTCATTTTTTCGGAGTGTGTGCTGCTTCTTTGAAGAAGTACCTGAGTTACTTTGAGTAATAGGTTGTTCTTTGGTTGTGGTAATTGATGAAGTATTAGCTTCTTTTACTCTCTTTGGAGGACTTGCAGTGAGATCCTGTTGCATTTCTGTTTGAAGTAGTTTTCTTTTACAACATTCTGCTTTTTGTGGAACAGGATAGATTTTAGATGGGGGTGTGCAGTGAATGTAGTCTATTGTATTCTAAAATGCAAGGAATAGCAGCCTTAACTTTACTTGCATCACAGTTTATTAGAAATAGACAGTCAAGTATACGTAAGTGTGATAGTGCTGCGTAGCTCATGCCTTCTTTAAAGACTGTGTTCCCAATATCTATCAATGCTTTATCTTGGGTAAAACCTTGTGATTTGTGAATGGTGACTGCGTATGCTAGAGTTAGAGAAAATTGTTCTCTGCGTACATACATGTCTTTGAAAAGAAGGAATTGAGCTGTTGAGCGTCCTAACCTTTTTATTTCTGATAGTTTGTCAAAGAGAATATTGACAAACTGAATGTTGTTGTCACGTGGGTATGTTTGAAAGCCAACAACAGTACCAAGTGCTCCATTAACTAGTCCTTGCTCCACGTCAAGGTTACGTTTAAGCATTACTGTACAGTTTAAAGATAATTTTAATATTTTGTCCAAACCAGCTGTGTTTTAGATAGAGTTTTCTAATGTAATTAGTCTTGTTGTGTCTTGTTGACACATGGGAAGTGTCATACTATGTATGTCCAGTTTGTCTATGGAGCACATTTCAATTATTGGTTGCATTTATTTTTTCATCATTGTTTCATTGAATTTGGAACAGCTTGCAAGAGTTGGCATCAAGGACATACAATTGACATTTCTGTGTGCTAATTGTTCCATGACTCAAGTAGCACATGAGTTATGGTCTTAAAATGCATGGATGTGCCGGGTTTTTAATATTGCTTGTGCCTCTTGAGATAGTACACCAACTGTAATACTTTTTAAAATGTTGGCGTAGGTGAGGTCTGCAGACTGGTGCATGTTTTCTGTTAATTCTCTGTATTGGAAATGTTGGTAAAGGTTATCATTTCCTATGCTGCCAACAGTTTTATGGCAGAGTCTGTGTCCTAAGGTTTTAAAAATAGGTTCACCTTTCACTGGCGTCAATTGAAGAAGATCACTAAACACAATAATGTGTTTTCCTCCAATGAGCTCTTCGTAGTTTGTTTTGAGTAAATCTTTTAATCTGAGGTCAATCAAAGCCAACATTAGGTTGGAGACCATGCTCACTTCATCTATTAGTAGCATTTCCATTTGTTTTAACGTTCTGTGTAGTTCCATTTCAGCTTCTGTAGAAAGCTTGTAATATTCTAATTTGTTTTGGTGTTCTAATGGAAGGAGTAGTAATCGGTTTAAAGTGACACCGCCTATGTTGTAGGCAGCTAAACCTGTGGGGGCAGTTACAACAGCTGACAGTTTGTTGTTTGTCAATTGTTGAAGGAACTTGTTGATGATTTTGATTAAGAATGTTTTGCCTGAACCAGCTTCACCACTGACGTATAGTAGTATAGGTTTGCAATTTTGGCAGGGACATTTTTTTATTTTCATGTTGTACACCTTGTGCAATTTCTTTTGTTACTTCTTGAAAAATTGTACACTGCTCTTTGTTCAGTTTTGATCGTAGTACAGTTAAGTCTTCTGTATCTTCTTCATAGTGACACATGGTGTTTTCTACTTCTGCCATAGCTCATTCTGCCTCATTTGCAATTAGCGGCTGTCCCAGTGGTTCTTGGCTTCCTGTTACAGAAGGTTGACTACTGTCGGGATTGTCCTTATGTAGTTGGGCCTGGAGTTCTTCTTCATGTTGTTTCTCATTGTGCAACATTGTTTTGTACTGTATAAAGTTTCCATCGGTTATAGTGCTTTCATTTGCTTTGAAAGCGTCTTCATAGGAGTCATAGATATGTAGTATCTCGTCTTCTTTTATCTATGGTTTAAAAAGTTGTAGCAGGGACATGTAATATAGTTCTTTATGTTGAGGAGTTTTTAATGACAATTTGATATGATTAATTAAGCTTCGTTTGGTAAGTTTCACTAAGCTGCCTTCACAATTTGTCACTCTGTATGTACATTTTTTTCACCAGGTTTTATATCATTTTTGTATGGGAAGTTTTGGGCTTTGTGGTATAGACACATGGTTTCCAAAGTGGTACTCCTGTTTGGGTAGTATGTGTCTAGTAAATTGGTTTTCCAAATGTCTTGGTTGTTGGGATAATTTTTGACTATTGTTTCTATGTCGTCATATGATTTGAGAACCCTTTTTCTAGATTTAGCAGGACCAAGACTTACCCATACTATATTTTTAGATGTTCCATACAAAGCAGTACCGGTTAAACGATCTGCAGCTTCATAGCAGCCACATTCTCTATGAGAGAGAATTGTTATGCCTAAACTGTACAATTTCTGAGGCAGTGTTTTGTCCGATGATAGGTCATTCCAGAGGTCTTGAAGCTCTTTTTTTCCTGCTTTGGTTAAGTAGGCTGTAACATATTGTGCAACTGCAGTGGAATTGTCTCCAATGTACTGCACATCCATGTTTGCATTCCATATGAGGGCAATGATTGCATTGTAATCATTGATATATTTTGCTTCTTCTGTTCTTTTTATGTAATGTGTGTTCTTAGGTGATTAACCTTTAACACTATGTCTAACTGTAGACATGAAGTTGTTCACTTCACCTGTTTCTGCAACTGGTCTAGGGACACCAAAGAGGCATTTGGTGTAGCATTTCCCTTTGTTTTTGCATTTGCAACGACAATATTTCCCACAATTTTGTCTTTGCAATTGTAGAATTTGTGCATGAAGATCACTATTTGTTGCTTCTGATGGAATTTCACAAGTGACATATTTTTCGATAAGCTGTAAAACAGTGGCATCACTGTCTTGACCTAATTTAGGAGCATCTTTAATCCATAAAAGCATGTGGATATGTGGTGCTCCTCTGGCTTGGTATTCTTTTCTCCAAAAGAAGTGTTGCACATCTCTGAGGGGAGGAACAGTTTTATTACAAATAAAGTGTAGCATAGCAATGAAGCGATGATGGAAATATCTTGAAACCTTAACAGGATTTAGATAGCAAAGTTCTCCAGGTGTTAGTATATCTATGTTTGTTTTTTTTTTGTTTGATATGCATAGGAAATCATGTAAATCTTCCCATGCATATTCTGCACAACTTAATGTAACAAACCAAGTGGGTGGGCTAAGGTTTCTTATCATCTCCTTGACGTCAGAACCGGTACTCTTTAGTACTACGCATGTTTGCTAACAGATTTGTAATGCTTGATTGTAAAACCTCATCTTTTTCTTGCACTTTTTGTAGTAATTGTGTAGCTGACATATTTTGAAAGTGGGTACCTGATTTCAATGTGTGTGCAACTCCATAACATAGAGTTGCTAGTTCACTTTCAAAGAGTAGGTGGAATATGTATTCCACATTTTGTGTAAATCGGGGTCTTCAGAATACATTTGTAATGAACGGTATTCTGATGCTGCTATATGAATGGGTCTATCATTGTACCTTCCTCCTTTCCCAGTAGGAAAGATTAGAGGAAAAGCACATGCTTCTATACTTGTTTCCCATATGCTGATTGGTGATCCTTTGGTTTTTCGCATTTGGTACATTTCTAGTGCATCATCTATGGTGTCATTAGAGTGTAATGGATGAATTGTATAATGGTCTAAAATATTGGATACTGTAGCAGGATCTAGAAGTTCAAATTGACCAGTTTCTGGTGACTCTTGAATTATTTCAGTGGTTTCCCTCAGGTTTTCTTCAATATTCATTTCTTTGTAGTATTCATTATTATCTTTTAGATATTGCAAGACTTGTCTAACTTTATGTAAGTCTAAGATTTGTTGCCAATTTGTTTGTCTTTTGTAGGTACAACATTTACTAAGACAATTAAAGATTGCTCTATTGGACGTTGCACTCCCAGAGTGTGCACATTTTCTTTTAGATCTAATGGTAAATGAACTACTTTGCCACAAATGCCTTTCACTAATTCAGAGAGGGGTAATTTTGCTGTTTTTGGTTGAAATGGGTGCACTGTTTGAATTATGATGCTCTCATATAAATTGAGTTGTTGCAGTGGTTTTGGTAGTGAGAATAGTTCCAAGTTATTTGTGATAGCACGTGAAGGAGTTTGGTTGTTGTCAAGTTTTGTAGTGCAGTAACGGCAAAGTATTAAGGGGTCAGTTATTTTGTATTTGTTTTCTGCTATAAGGTAGAGAGTTAATTCAAACCATTTGGAATCTTCATTGTCTTCTATTTTGTATGTTACGTCTACAGTTTTTGTGTTATTTTTATAAAAAGTTATGCGGCAACACACACAAACATGGTTTGGTACTTCAGCAGATGTACTTTTAAATTTTAGTATTTCTTTTTTTGTATGTGTGTAGTAGAAGGTTGCCATCTGTACAATTGTTGCTAGTCTGTTGTAAAGCTATTCCATTTTGTAAGTGGCTTTCACTTCCAAAATATTTTCTCTGGATATGCTCTATTTCTTCGAGTAGGTCTTTGGCTGTACCATATAGAAGATTATTATTTAAATTGGCTAGTGCTAAAGCAGGACTTTTAGCATAGTACAGTTTATAGACTAGATTTCTCATAGTTGAATGATGTGTTGATATCATTTTGATATGATGGAAGGTGCTTTTGCAAATAGGTCCTGAAATGCAGGCTAATGAATGTCCTTGTAGCCCTGTGTATTTGTGCACTGGTGAGGTATCCTTATTTTGTAGCAGTTTCATTTTGATTTTGTCTTTGCCTTTCACATACTGATTGAGGAACTGGCGTAAAGATTTGAAAGATTTTTGTGTCAATTTTACACATTGACGTGCATGGCCATTTGTATACTGGACGTTCTGGTTCAGTCGAATGGAGAGGTGACACTGAGTTTTCTGGGGATATTTTTGTAAGCAGTATTTCTTGTTGCATTATGGTATTATTAAGTCATACCCTTGTCCACTGCTATGTATGGCAATTGTGTTTGTTGCTTTTGTTTGTATGCTTCTTCATTGAAATATGGTTCTGTGCTCGTGGTGTCACTCCATTCACCTCCACAGATATTTAAGAAGTTATTTTTGTTGACATTCTGTTTATTGAGATGTCTTTTTTTGTAATTTAGTAGTTAGTTTTGTTAGTTGTTTCATTCTGTTTAATACTAAAATAAATAACTTCCTTTTGAGAAGGATTGCACTGTCTATCAAAGCTTCTAAGATTAATTTTGTACAGTATGTTTTAAGGGTTGTGCATGATTTGTCTCCTGTTTTTATACGATTCTGAAGGACTCTGTGGCTGAGCATTTTTTTAAAATACTTTTTTTGGTATGGTTACTTGCCACTACATCAAGATGTATAGGAGCAGTGTTAGCAGTAGTGGTAGCTGAATACTTGTTAATCACTTTCTGTTTCGTTTTATATTTTGATAGACGAGGCAAAGTTTCTATACTGGAAGCTTGTTTTTTTTTCGCTTAATGACTGTATTAGCTGTTTTGTTTTAACTTTTTGTACAAATTCTGCTGGAGATGGATGCTTATTTTGGACACTTTTATTTTCATTTGCTGTACTTCTGCGTTGCTTTCTACGGACTTGCTTTTTGGTAGGCATTCTTTGGGGTCTGTTGAAAGAATTGTTCAATTTAATGCAGGTGTTAACAGCGAAATGCTTTACATTAGTCATTGCTAGGCTTTTGTTAACAGCGAAACCCAGGTGCCGTTTAACATCTGTGTCCTGTTCTGTACGGCAACAGCTCTGTAGGTCAGCCAGGTCTAGTCAACATAACCCAAGATGTCAAGGGGAGTACGGAGAGCTGAAGCCCAGCCAGCTCAATGGTGTTGTGACACTTCTCATGTTTAATCCCTTAGTTACTTATTGGTATCCTTCATTACATAAAAAATGGGGTTTGTGCGATAAATCGTAATGGTCATCCATGACCAGGCTAAGCAGGCTTGTTATGTGGTATTAGTGGCTAGAGAGGCTTTTTGGTGCAGACAGTCTAGTAATTTCTTAGTTTGGCTTGACTTTTTTTTATTGGGAAGCTCTAATAAACGATTCCTGCTAAGTGTAATGACCTGGCTTGACTGGCATTTGTGTGCAGCCAGTCTAGTGTGAGAAACCTGAATATATCTCACATACTAATTGCCGGGGATCTGTCATGCAGGTGGCCAGGACACGGCCATCGCTATTGGATCCAGTTCCTGGGGATGGACCAGTGTGGGATTGTAAAGACCGGAGGGGGGTTATCTGTACTCCTGCCCTCTATATGGCAGAGTAGAAGCACAGAGCACCCCAGCCAAGGTTCTCTATTGTGGTAGCAATGAGCGAGCAACCAAGTATTAAGCTCTCAGGAGGTGATGCAGGCTGGTTCTTAAGTACAATGTAGTCCCCAAGCACCCCACAAAGGAATGTCCACACATTATGTGCTAACACATTTCTTAACATAAAAATAAGGTTCAATATATATATATATATATATATATATATATATATATATATATATATACAATTAATAACACACTTTGTACTTTGGCAAATCTAATATGGCAAATATATACAATGTCTGTGTGGTACCACACTTGGCTATTGACTCCTTTAAAATGCACCAAATGCTGACAGTTCTAATGACATACAAATCAAACAGTAATGTGTATCAGCATAGGACATACAAAGGAAGGAAAGTTAGTTTAAACAATGGCAGAATGGTACGTTAGCTACTAAGACACAGTTTTGTGTGAGGATCCCCCACCTGGGAAACCTGTAATAAAGTATAATAACAATCCCATTCCATTAATGTTAAAATAGTCTTATTTTCTTGGTCAAAAATGTCCCACTACCCCAATGTACCTCAGTTAGCAGAGTTTCTTCGATAGTTCATCGACGGATCCCTCGTGAGTGGACTCCCTTTAAAGCAGTAGCTACAGGGCATCGAGATTCCCTCATAGAAATGTGTACCCTGTCGTTGAGACAGTAGCTTTGACCGTTGCTATGCTCATTGATGATCGATTGTGGATATCCTGCGAAGACAAGGCATACAGTGCACCTCAATGTAAAGAGTTTGGTGACACAAAGAAGACTCAGTGAAGAATGTAGGCCCGGCAGTGGGTGTCAGGTGTTGGTGTCGGCGTCAATGATTGGGACCCGACCATGGCTGGATTTCGGATCTTCACTCGTCAGCATCTTTGTGGACTTCAATTGGCAGGAAACCCACCGGCGGATTCTCCTCGGCCGTCGACAACCTCGACTTTCCCCAGCGGGACAAGGCGAACGACAGTAATGGCAAGGGAGCCCTTTGTTGAAATGTTATTAGGCAAAGGTGCGACTCTGGTCATTGAGCAGCATGGAGTCAAGCTGTCCTCGCTTCTGGGCAACACGACTCAACTGGCTTCCAGCTGTTACAGAAATCCTCCGAACCCGAGTCGACGACGATGGACGTCGTTGGCCTTGATGTCCTGGTGCTTTATTTCTTTCTCGGCGGACCCTGTCTCCGGTCGACAGCCTTTCGGGACTGGCTTCCAGGGTGCCTTCGATGAAGATCAGCTTTTGGATGATGTTCCTCCATAGCTCAGGGAGAGGTTTCCTAGCTAGGTGCTCTCCTCGATCAGTCCTTGACAGATGCGACAGCTTTTAGATTTCGTCAATGGAAAGCAGCAGCAAACCTTCTTCTTCCAGCTGGGCTTCAATGATAAACAGCTTCCAGTTTCAACTTCAGTTTCTGAACAAATTGTTAAGTGAGAGGTCCCCAGATATACACATCTGTCCCTAATTCATACTTCAGAGCCAAGCTCAGTCAGTCAATCAGACAGAAGGGCATTCATGCAGGCAGGTCGCCAATCAGGCTCACAGTGCATTCAGGCCATTCACTTCCATCCACACCCATAACAAGGAATGTGGATTGGGCAAGCACTCAACCTTTCATCACATCGCATTGCATGTATGTCAGTTTCGGGCAGGGTTGTCTCATTCATTGTGTCACACACACAGATACCTGACACCCATTACATGGAATGCATATTGATCAAACACTGCATTCACCCAGGTCGCACCCCAAGGGTGTACCCACAACATAAAGTCACTGGGAAGGTGGCCGGCCGTCTGGCCTGGACTTCCCCGCAATACCATATATGGTTCTTCCCCCCCAAAAGCCAGTCAGGGGAAGGGACAGAGTCAAGGCTTGCCAGGACTTTGGGAAAAAAAGGTAACAGGTAATAGAAAACAAGAGGCAATAGGGGCCATCTTACCTTCTATCAGGAATCCACTGATTCCTTTGGCAGGGCCTGGGTTTCCAAAATGGAGGCTACTCAGAGCACCTGTAAAATTCAGCATGGAGCTGCCACCAGTCCATACCCTGTTCTCTGGGCCATACACAGGTGCCCAAAAACATACACTAGGAGTACAGGATTGTACCCCCACCCATGGGTGCCATAAGGTTATCCCAAGGGCCTCTGTTCACCACACCAAAAAGAGGAAAAGCTGCACTGCTAGGAGGCCCACATGGACTCCTGTGCAGAAAACAACACCAAACACACATGAAAAGGCAGTACAGGAGAAGGACATGGAGGCCCTGTCCCTCCAATTCATTTCCAGAATCACAGTCACCCCCCAGATGGAGGTTAGGGTGATCCAATCTCCCACGAGATTGACACTCTCATCCACATGGTCAACATACCTTCCTGAAAGGCCATCTGCGTTATCATGACTTCCCTGCTCTATGCTCAATAGTGACGTCTAGCCCTTGCAGGCTAATGGACCACCTGAGCAATTTAGGGGTTTCACCCTTCATCTGCAAAAGCCAATTTAAGGGCGTTTGGTCTGTTTGGATCTTGAAGGTAGACCCCGCGAGGTTGGACCTAAAAGGCCTAAGGCTCCAAACTGTACTGAAACATTCCTTTTCAACAGTAGCCCACCTACATTCTCTACCTTTGAGTTGCCTAATGATGAATATGACAGGATGATTCCCCCCGTTATCATCTAACTGGGACATGACAGCTCCAATTCTGGTGTCACAGGCATCAGTTTCAACAATAAAGGGTTTGCTGTAATAAGGCGCACACAACAGAGGTGCCCTACACTGACTTTCCTTCAAGCCAACTAAGGCCCTCTGACAGTTTTCCCTTCAGTTAACCTTCCTTGGTTGCTTGGGCAAAGTCAGAGCTTTCAGAGGGGCAGCTATGGTTCCATAGTCCACCATGAAGTTTTGATAATACCCAGTGAGGCCCAAAAAAGGTCTCAATTGGGTTTGAGTAGTGGGAGTCTCCCAGTCATGTACATCCTGTACGTTACTGGGGAGAGGTTGGATTCAACACCCTCCTACCTCATGACCAAGTTAAGTGACTTTCCCCTGAGCTATCTAGCACTTGGTGGCCTTGATATTGAGGTTAGCTCTTTTCAAGGCCTGCAACACTTTAGTCAAATGAGTAAAATGCTCATCCCATGTGGAACTGTAGACAGCAATTTTGTCTAGTTAAGCCACACAGAAGGGCTCCAGCCCACTGAGCGCATGGTTGACTAATCTTTGGAAGGTGGCAGGTGCATTCTTCAACCCAGAAGGCATGACTCTAAACTGGAAGAGCACCTCAGGTACTGAGAATGCCTGGTACATCAGAACTATTTGCCAATATCCTGAAATGAGGTGAAATGTGCTTACAAATTTGGCAGCAACTATGCTGTCCACAAGCTCATTAGCCCGGGCAATGGGTGCGCATTAGTTTTGGTGACAGCATTGACTCCTTTTTAGTCCACACATAACCTCCAATCTTTGGTACCTGCCTGGGAACTTGCCTTGGGACAAGGACCACTGGACTGGGCCAGGGACTGGTTGAGGTTTCAATTATACCTCAGCCTGGATGTGGTTCTTCACGGTATCTGATATCCAATAGCACCTGCTTTTGTCAGGTACACTGTCACCAGTGTCAATTTCGTGCCTGGACAACAGGGTGAGGCCTGGTCTCAGTGAGAACAGAGGGGCATACTGCTGGGGCAAAGCCCTGCAGGCCCTCTGCTGCTCTGGTGTCAGATCTGGAGAGAGGCACACTCCTTCCAGTGAGCCATCCTGAGGGTTGCTATGCAGCAAATCGGGAAGGTGCTCACTCCCATCCTCCTCTTGATCTGAAGCTAGCAGAAGACATGAGACTTCCTCTCGATGAGTGGAAAGGCTTGAGCCTGTTAACGTGGAATAACTGACGGGCTACCACAGGTACTCCCATGTCAACCAGATAGTTGACTTTTCCCATCTTGGAGATTATCCAGAAGGGTCCAATCCACTTATCTGCCAAAGCCAGAGGCTTGGTAGGCTCCATCACAATGATCTCCTGTCCTGGGGTCCAATCCACTTGTGAGGCCTTAAGGTCATGCCAGTAAATGTTTAATTCTTGACTCACCTTAAGATTCGCAGTTGCATTGGCCCATCACCTGTGCCATTCTCCTTCTGACGGCTAGCACATAGTCCCTCACTTGCTTGGCAGGACCTGGAGGGGTGGCTTCCAAACCTTCTCTGATTAAGGCAATTAGCCCCCTCACAGAATTTTCAAAGAGAAACTCAAAGGGGCTGATAGCAACAACCTTTTGAGGCACTTTCTATAGGCAAACAGGAGGCAGGGTAAAAGGAGATCCCATGTCTTCCTTGGGGGATCTTCCAAAGTACCCAGCATGCCCTTGAGAGTTTTACTAAACCTCTCAACCAGACCATTGGTCTGGGCATGGTAGGAGGTGGAAAACGTATATGTTACCCCACATTCCTTCCACATCGATTGCATGTAACTAGACATGAAGTTGAATCCTCTGTCAGAAACCACCTCTTTAGGGAATCCAACTCTGGTAAAAATGGACAGGAGAGCCCTAGCAAACACCTTGGTGGTAATGTTCCTAAGGGGTATAGCCTCTGGGTACCTGGTGGCATGATCAACCAGGAACAGGATAAACTAGTGTCCAACGGTGCTAAACGGGAAATCATATAGTGCCTACTTTAGATTTATATTGGGCTAAGCCTAGTCACAGTATGGGGAAAGCCGCGTTGCAAAGTTCCGATTTTGGATTGACTTTGCCGCCATTTTAGAATCATCCGCCATTTTGATTTCTGTTCGTATGATTCTCTGTTCTAAAATGGTGGACTGTGTTTTCAACTTGCAACCAAGCCTCCCGACCTTTGAGTTCTGTTAATGTTTAAGTTGTCCGAGAGCCGACTGTTTAGACTGAGTAAAGAGACCTTGCGCTCCGTATGAACTACCATCTGAGTATTGTCTACGCACATAAGATTCATCCCTGTGTAAACATTGGGACAATGCAGAGTAAATCTCAAGCGTGGACACAGGCCGAACTACATTGTGAAGGGATATAGAATAAGGCTTACTGCGGATCCGAGAATATACATCACCATTGTAACATTGATGGAAATGCAAACTCATGTAATCCTTCTGCATATTAATGTATAAGCTGTATGTGAACTAGGCACAAACTCTAGACCGCAGATTATTAACATGTAGAGGGGTTGGATAATTTCTGAAAATTGTATAAAAGCACAAATGTTTAGATGTCCAGCACTCTCTCTCCTCTCTTTGACGGGCTGGTACTCATTGTGGGGTGTTGCGAGCCACATAGCTATCTGTGTTTCTTTGTAACTATACAGAATAAAGATCTGTAAATCTTTCTAGCCAGTGATTGGTGTATTTCCTTTTATGGTACTCAGTCTCGATATTTCCTTGTTTTGACAGATGGCGCCCGAATAGGGACCCTCAAGATTGATGCCATCTCGTTGAAGTGTTGACGCGGCTATCGGACCGGGATCAGACAGTGAGAAAAGGGGCCCCTTCTTGGATGCGATGCGACACCTCAACAGAACTGCACGACCCGATCCCTGGACAGTGAGCACGCATTTCGAGACAGCATCTTGAAGAGGGTCCATATATCAAGGCGGGCAGTTTTGCCGAAATCACCAACCACAAGGGTCCTTTGTTGTCCTTAGTAATCCGATCGGACCTCTCTTAGTCCTTTGATCAGGTGAGACGTGCCCCGATTCCTAAGTATCCTGATATTTGATTTGGCGCATTGTCCTCGCGAGTACAATTACTGCCAGGTAACACCAGAAATCTGATATGCCTGAGAAATTGTCTGCCCGTTTCAGGGCATTATTTCGTAGAGACAGACAATCTTTTGAATTTGGCCATCCGGCACCACAGGAGGGGTCGCCGGTATGTACTATGTACTGTAAATACGGCATTGGTAGTATAGTGTTTAATGATATTTGACACAGACAAACTAGACATGTTTCCGAACTTCAGTGGCCAATCAATGGTAGCTTTGAGATTTCTCGCATAGAATATTTAGAATCTATATTGTTAAAGAAAAAAGCTAGACCTGCAGCATTTGATGCATTACAAAATTGGAAAAAAGAAGCTATGCAGCAGTTTAAAAGTAGAGAGAAACATGCGCGCCATCATATGTCGAACGCCGAGAAAGCATTATTGTATGATCAACAAAAACAGTCAAAGTCTGCTAGAAACATGGATAGGGCTTTTCAACTTGGCATCCAGAAAATATACCCATCTAAAGATTTTCATGCATCAGATGAACTGATTGATAAACTTTTAAATGAACGAAGGCCTGGTGCCACTGCGCCACCGCCTTATGTACCTATTCTTTTTGCTTTACCTCTTCCTGCTGCTGTTCCTCCTCACGTAGTAATTCCTGCATCTCTTATTACTCCTCCACCACTAGCTATTGCTCCTCTTCCTATTGTTGCTCCTCCACCTGTACCTCCACCTTTGCCTGCTGCCATGGGGCCGGTAAATTTGTCTTTTACACCAGTGATAGTACCTTTGTTACCTATTGTACAAGATGTGTCTGCTCTTTCTCTTCCAAGTAGTTCTGTTCCGCTTACAGTTGATAAGGGAGCGGGATCGAAAATTGTAACTCGTAATACAGTTTCTAAAGAAAGAAAGCGAGATCTGAATGCATGGGCTAGACAGTGCATGGAGAAAGGTGAACAATGTGATGTTTTTGCTACACTCTCTAATCTAGAAGGTTTTCCTGAAAAAACTGTTTTTATTGAAGGACTGGGAATTCATTTATCTGTAATGTGGAACAAACTGAATGATGACGATATCCCAAAGGGGTTGAGGGATCTGAATAGCATATTCAAGAGATACTGCGGACAAAGTATAAGAGCACATCGAGAGGGTTTTTGAGTATAGAAGGGAGTTGGAAAGGTAACAGAATGATGAAAGAGATGGTGATATTTTGGCCGCTATGTTTGTACAGAAAAGGTTCCTTCCTTTTAGTAAATCGATGAGTGAAGAAACACGAATTTGCACAAGAGATGCACTTAGATGGATTACAGACATGTCGATATCTCGCGTAGAAGTATATGACACGTACAGTCAGTATACGCCAGAAATGCAGAGGAAAGTGATACAGGTTATGGTAGAATACCTGCAGGATGAATGTATAAAAAGAAAGATTTGTTGTCCTGCAGAATTATTGAATGTCTATAAGAGAGCTTTTTCATCTGACACTCCTTCAGCTGCTTTAGCGCTCGATTTGGCTCTGTTGCTCAGAAAGCGTTCGGAGTTGCCTACTTCTCAGTTGCCTATATGAGAGGTTCCTCCGACATTTGTCCCTAAAGTTGAGGTTCCGGCTAATGCCTCAACGGGTGTAGCCACCTATGACATTGATGCACATTATGCATCACAGTTTCTTCACATCCCGTTCTCAAGACAGGAGGTGAATACCATTAGACAATGTATCCCAGATATTAGGAAGAATCCGACAGGGTTTTATAAAGAAATGGAATCTGTCTTGAAGTCGTCAGTATTCACTCTGGGTGATATAGACTTGTTATTTCCTGTGCTCCTACCTGCTGATTTGTGTAAACAGATTAGGAGAGTAGACAATGTACCAGGGTTAGGGGACACATGGGATAATTTGGATAGGCAAGATAGAGAAAGGAAAGCTGGTGAGAGACCACCACAGATAATACTGACTTTGCCTGATAGAATAGTGACAAAACTGAAAGCCTTAATTCCTGAGAGAAGGATTGTCGGAGACAAACTTACTGCTTGTATCCAAGGAAAATCTGAGGGTGCTACCGAATTGTTTAATCGGTTTGAACAAGCATTTTCAGATTTTAGTGGACAAGATTTAACTACAGAATCTGGAAAATGATCATTTGTAGACAAATTTGTGCGTGGATTGTTACCCGACATCCAGTCGCAAATGATGACTTCTGAGAGTGCTTGGCAACCTAAGCCTCAGTCTGAAGTGTTGCATATGGCTCAGTATTATGAAAATCGAGTCAATAATGAGAAGGAAAGGAATGAAAAGAAAAAGGGAGACTTGAAAACTAAGGTGTTGTTGCAACACATTTTTAGAGGTCCTATAGGGGATAGTACACAATTTCAGGGACAGTATGTTCCACAAGGTAATGTGCGGTTGGGTCCTGCACATGCGAATCAATGTGCTTATTGTAGACAGGAGGGTCATTGGCGAGCACAATGCCCGATCCCCCAGCAGAGGTCGAATAACACATTTGGTATCATGGGTAAACAATCCAGTGGTCTCCCTGGGGGAAGGGGTCCTGGTAGAAGCCAGTTTTATCAGAATTCTCAGTCTTTTTCACAAGACAATCAGCCACCGAGTATGGATAACAGAAACATTTTGATCATCCTTCTACTGCTTATCTCTCTGAAGACCTTCCCTTTGACGATATATTGTTTCGCTAGGATTGCCCGAAGCGGGGTTTGGAACCGACGCCTATTCCCATTAATCAGAAAGGTCCCTACGTTGAAATGATAGTGGGAAATAGGAAACATCTATTTCTGAGATACAGGAGCACAGAAGTGTTCCATTGACCATTCAAGGGTTCCAGACATTCCACTGTCAGGGCAAACTAATGTTTCTGTAGGGTTTTCCGGTACGCCAGTGGTTATTCGGGTTTCTTCGCTGGTACCGATTTCACTGGGTCCATTCACGGATCACTGTCCATTTCTTTTGACATCAAACTGCGGTGAGAATTTGTTGGGGTTGAATCTGTTGAAGGAATTAATGGCAGTAATTCATTGTTCTTCGGATGGAGAGTGTTTGACGATTTCACCACAACAATCTTCTATCTCACAGTTTCTGACTAGACCTTTGCCGCCGGAATTTAGTGATGTTCCGGAATCTTTATGGCCGATTGATGACAATGATGTTGGTGTTTTACAGATTGAGCCTGTTAAAATCATTTTGAAACCAGGAGTAAAGCTGCCACGTATTCCACAGTACAAGATTTTGGTTGATGGTGAGCAAGCTTTGAAGTGTATAGTTTCCGATTTTGTACACCGTGGGGTAATTGAAGAAATTAAGGTAGTTTGTGCAATAGTCCGATTGTACCTGTGTATAAGAAAGGAGATAATGCAATTCCTTTTCGCTTTATTATTGATTTATGTGCTATCAACAAGATTGTTGCTCCACAATTTCCTATTGTACATGATGTAACGACGATATTAACGATGATCCCAGCTTCTGCTACTCATTTTAGTGTAGTAGATCTTAAGAATGCCTTCTTTAGCATTCCTATACACAAGGATAGCAGATCATGTTCGCGTTCACCCTAGGGGGACACTCGTTTACATCACCCGTGCGCCACAGGCGTACACGGAAAGTCTGAGCATCTACAGTAGGGCTTTGAAAGAACAGCTTGATACACTTGAGTTGCCTGCTACTTGTACATTGCTTCAATATGTCGATGACTTTCTTTTAGCTGCAGACTCAGAAAGTGCTTGCAAGGAGGGCACCGTGTTGTTGCTTATTCACCTAGCAAAGCATGGACACAAACCTTCACTGAAAAAGTTTCAATATTGTCGACAGGAGGTCGCCTATTTAGGCTATCTCCTGTCAAAGGAGGGAAGAAGATTGACACCTGAACGGATTAAAATCATTTCTAGCATGTCTGTCCCAAATACACAGAAGGAAGTACGAGCCTTGATAGGAATGGCTTCTTACTGCAAGCAGTGTTTCCCAAACTTTTCACTAGTTATCAAACCAATGTTCGGTCGTTGACAAAGAAGGGCATTTATTTGCCATTGCCATGGAACTTGGAACACCAGAAAGCTTTTGATTTGCTCAAGACCGCATTGTGTTCAGCACCGGTTTTGGGCACACCAAATTACGAAAAGGCCTTTGAGTTGTGTGTGCATGAACGTGATGGATGTGCTTTGGCTGTGTTAATGCAGGAACATGGGGGGGAGAATAGTCCTCGTGGTTACTTTTCCTCAACCCTTGATCCTGTTGCACGTACTTTGCCGAGATGTCTGAGAGCTGTCACTGCTGCTGCTGCGTCTGTAAAACAGAGCGAGGGTATGGTCCCAGGCCATGCTTCAACCTTGTTGGTACCTCACTCTATAGACGTTCTATTAAATAGAACGCAAACACAACATCTCACTTCCGCACGATTAACGAGATACAAATTGATCTTGTTTGCACCGCATATCAAAATGAAGAGATGTTGTGTATTGAATCCGGCTGAATTATTACCTCTTCCGCAAGACATTGCTTGCAGTGATGAAATGTCACATGACTGCCTTTATACCACTGAGCAAGAAACTAAAGGTAGGATTGATTTGAGAGACACACCTTTGAACGATCCACAAGGGGAGCTGTTTTGCGATGGCTCCTGTTTCAAGCTTCCGGATGGCACATCCACTACACTAAGCACGATTGTGGAAACCCAAAGAATTTCGCATAACTCCGCGCAGGCCGCAGAGATTATTGCATTGACTCGAGCTTGTGAACTTTCCGAAAGGCTTACAGTAAACATATATACAATAGTATGCTTTTGGGGTAGTTCACAACTTCGGTAGACTTTGGTCAGAATGAGGCTTCTTGACCTCAAATGGAATGAAGATCCAATATGGCACCTTGATAGTTCAGCTACTCTCAGCGCTTTCACTTCCCGCTCAGTTTGCAATTATGAAGTGTGCGGCACATCAGACAATCATAGATGATGTAGGAAAAGGGAACACTTTCTCTGACCAGATAGCCAAACAAATTGCTACTGATCTCTATTCAGATATGTACACTAAAAGGGAAGCCACACATGTCTGTACTATAGATGAAGGAGTTGATTCTATAAAAAATATCCAAGCAGATGCCACTCTAGAGGAAACTAAGCAATGGGCTGAGGGCTTGGCGAGGTTGGATGATGATGGGTGTTGGGTGGATAACTTGGAGGGATAATGGATGCTGCCAGGCGCGTACATCACTATGATGGTTTCAATGGCTCATGGTCCCACTCACATATGCGCTAGGAAAATTTACAAAATGTTAGAAACTGTCTGGGTAAATGTTAACATCCCGAAAACTGTTGAGCGTTTTGTCCAGAGTTGCATGGTCTGTCTACAGCACAATATGGGAAAGGGTACATCAACACCAAGGGGTAATTTTGGTCCACTTTCTGTCCCTTTTGAGGTGATTCACTTTGACTTTATGGAAATGGAGCATTGTAATAATCTGAAATACTTCCTGGTTGTTATTTGTGCTTTTAGTAAATGGGTTGAAGCGTTCCCTGTAAAAGATGCCACAGCAATGACAATGGTGAAAACCATGCTTAAGGAATATTTTCCTAGGTTTGGTTTGCCGAGGGTCATCTGGTCAGACAATGGTCCACATTTTATCATTGCTGTAATTCTACAAATATGTGCAGGATTACAGATCAATAAACTGTTCTATTCAGCCAGACATGCTCAGAGTGCTGGATTGGTAGAATGACACAATGGAATCTTGAAGAACAAACTCGCTAAAACGTGTGCCGGCACCAATTTGAAATGGCTGGACGCCTTACAGATAATATTACTCTCCATGCGCACAACCCCACAGACTAGGACTGGGCTCTCCCCGTACGAGGTGGTGATGGGGAGGCCAGCTAACATTTGGAATCTTCCTAAACCTAGGGCTTTGAGGGATATAGAGCACGTACTTCTTTCTGAATATTGTGAACGGTTAACTCAAAACTTGTATTTTATCCATCAGCAGGTGTGAGAAGCCCTCCCAGCCAAATACGAGGGGCCAGGTCACAGCATCCGACCTGGTGACTGGGTGCTGACCAAATCAATCGAGAGAGCATCCTGTCTTGCACCACGGTGGAGAGGGCCCCATCAGGTCCTATTGGCCACACAGACTGCTGCACGAGTAGCGGGGAAGCATCACTGGATCCCTGCTTCACATGTCAAGATGATACCTTTCCCTTTGCCACATGACGAAGAAGATAAGGAGAAACTTACTTGCTCTGTTCCCAGCGATCATTCAGCATTGAGCAGCACTGAGGGTGCTTCGGAGACACTCCCTGAGCCCACAGGGCCCGTTGAAACGGCTGTTTTGTCTCCACACTCTTCTGCAGATCCTTTTGCATCTTTGTCTAACTCTGCTGAAAATTCATCACTTCCATCCGGAAGCAACGGCGAACTGTTCGCAGATCATACGGTACCAGGAGTCACAAGGTACAATCTGCGTCTGCGGCACTAGTCACACTGCATGGATATGACTGTGCCCACAGGAAAATAATTACAGAGCTTGTCCTTTGCCACTTTCTGCACTGAAGGAAAGTAGGTGGACTGGGGATTGGGAAAGAAAGCGCGTGATCAGGAGATCACCAGCAAACGGACTACGGAGATTTTCGCAGGAACTTATCAGAGCTTTAAGGAACAATGCCTGTTATCGACCCTACTCGTGCGGCAAAAACAGTCGCGTGTGTGGCCAACAATGACAATGGACGATCAAATACATGGTCCTTCAAGACGTGTTGTCTTCTTGTAATTGTGTTAACCAGTTTCATAGTATTAGCTGCCTTAGGATTTTGGTACATGGAAGAAGTATGCCCACTTGCAACATTCTTGCCTACTGAGAATGTTCCTACTGTATCTGCACCTTTTGTGCACCTGCACACTCTATCTCCTAGAGACTCTCAACATAGACAGAGCTATCATAATAATACACTACTGCTAATAATGAACGCAACTCATGCCATTTTGAACAGAAGAAACTGCTGGATTTGCTCTCATTTACCGCAACATGGGGAAAAAGGGTTGGGCTGGTATATTCATCCTTTGCCTTTAACTACTGCATGTTATGCTTCTCTACGGGCACTATTCTTTGGCCGATGGAATGATAGCATCTCAGGGAACTTTGGTGGGACAAATTTGAACACATTTGAAAGGCGAGTCCTAACGCCTCTGGGATGCTCACTCTTCGCAAATAGGAGCAAGCTCAATGTCACTTCTATTAGGCCTTCTGATAGATTGACCCGACCTTTTCAATCATTGATTTATTTTAAGATGGCTCCTATCGGCAATAGGGATGCCATGCCGACTTCTTATACTGTTAACCATAGCCCCAACTCTGTTTCTTACTGCATACAAAGGAATGGTACTCAGTCAATTGGCGATTTCAAGGGTTGCACTAGTCTTGCAAACTTGACCGGTGAGGACAGACCTTTGTATGTAGGAGAACCTGTCTACTTCGTTTGTGGTAATGAATCTTATCCATGGCTAACTAGGGATTGGCAGGGAACTTGTTATTTCAGAATTCTGCTACCTGGGGTATATGTAGCCAGTACCACTGAAATCTCTAGGGCTCGTCCTAGGCGGGACGAGAATGGCGATACTTTGTCACAAGTTCTGGGTGATGTAGCGAAATCCTTTGTCACTTTTTGGGGGCAGATTATGAATTTCAAGGATATCAGGAGACTAGCAAGAGTACTGGAGAAAACCATCAACCGGACCACTGACATACTCTATAACATGACTCTATAGCTAAATTAGAGGTGCTACAAAACCGGATGGTATTAGACATCATCTTGGCTGAGCGTGGTGGAGTATGCAAATTAGTGGGGTCCGCTTGCTCTGTTTTCGTACCAGATTCCTCCACAACTATCTTTAAGGCAATACAAAATCTGCACGTCCTGAGTTCAGAAGTACATGTTCCAGAGGGAAACTGGGATCTTGGTACATGGTTCTGGGACTTCTTACGATCTTGGGGATGGAAGCTTCTCTCGGTCTTATTGATAATTCTGGGTATTCTGTTGTTCTGCTGTTGCTGTATACAATGCCTTCCTGCCATATGTTCAATGTTAGGGGGATGTTGTGCACAGACTATGGGAACGTTAGGGCCAAAGGTACACGCACCGGAAAGAATGACCAACGGATTTGTGATGAAGGAAATTTCCGCCACAGATCTTATGGCGATTGATATATCTGATGAATGTGATTCAGGATGTATGGATATTGAAACGTGGAGTTACTCGTAAAGCGACAAATTTTTAGTTTAGCTCTTGGCTTAGGCCAAAAGGAGGGTTTGTTAAACTGGAAATCATATAGTGCCTCCTTTAGATTTATATTGGCCTAAGCCTAGTCGCTCTATGGGGAAAACCGTGCTGCAAAGTTCCGATTTTGGATCGACTTCGCCGCCATTTTAGAATCATCCGCCCTTTTGATTTCTGTTCTTATGATTCTCTGTTCTAAAATGGTGGCTTGTGTTTTCAACTTGCATCCAAGTCTCCCGACCTTTGAGTTCTGTTAATGTTTAGGTTGTCTGAGAGCCGACTGTTTAGACTAAGTAAAGAGACCTTGTGCGCCGTATGAACTACCATCTGAGTATTGTTTACGCACATAAGATTCATCCCTGTGTAAACGTTGGGACAATGCAGAGTAAATCTCAAGCGTGGACACAGGCCGAACTACATTGTGAAGGGATATAGACTAAGGCTTACCGCAGATCCGAGAATATACATCACCATTGTAACATTGATGGACATGCAAACTCATGTAATCCTTCTGCATATTATTGTATACGCTGTATGTGAACTAGGCATGATCTCTAGACCACAGATTATTAACATGTAGAGGGGTTGGACAATTTCTGAAAATTGTATAAAAGCACACATTTTTAGATGTCCAGCACTCTCTCTCCTCTCTTTGATGGACAGGTACTCATTGTGGGGTGTTGAGAGCCAGATAGCTATCTGTGTTTCTTTGTAACTGTACAGAATAAAGATCTGTGAATCTTTCTAGCCCGTGATTGGTGTATTTCCTTTTGTGGTACTCAGACTCGATATTTCCTTAATTTTACATAGGGGACACACAATGTCGATGCCAGCCCTCTCAAAGGGCATTCCATCCACTGGCAAAGGCTGCAGTGTGGCAATAACATTGCCTCCAGTCTTGCCAGACAACTGACAAGTGGGACAGGTCCGACCGTGGGACCCCACTTCTACTCCCATCTGGGGCTCGTAGAAATGTGCAGAGAGCCTTTGCTTGGTCGTCTTGGTCCCTAGGTGACCAGCTAAGGGCACCTTATGTGCCAACTACAACAGGAAGGGACTGTAAACCTTGGGCACCACCAATCTCTTGAGGGCACCTGGTTCAGGCTTAGTGAGCTCACTTAGAGTTCACCCTCCCAATACATGTTGAATGACCTAGGCACTTCACTTTGTGCCTGGGCCTGTTTTCATAGACCCTCAAGAGAGTGGCACTCTCTCTAATGCTTACAGAAGTCTCCCCTAGAGGGCCCCTGTTAGGTCAAATTTTCAGTTTAGTGCTAAATTCCTCCCACCTTAAAGATGACCAGCACTTTTGCTGAACTTAGATGCTGTGTAGTTTTAATTCGATGTGTTTCTGTTTTTCTTTTGACTTTGGAGTATGACAATCTCCATAGGCACCATCTTTACATTGTGACACCCAGCACCTTCAGTGCAGTGACACAGGGAAGTCTCTTGGATTTCCCAGAGGCTTAAATACTTTTTCTTGATAAAACTACTCTTTCCAAGAGCAGTGAAGTGAAATTGACTTTGCTTACATTTTTTAACTTTCTAGACCCAGCACACACTATCTTGCAATAGGGTGCTGGATGGGTTACTTAGTATCCCCTTTGTCTAATTTCTCACTTAACATTTTTATGTTACCCTTTCTACAATTAATGGCTGGTGGCAGTAGTTACTTTTTCCTACCATGGCGTTTTTACCGTGGGCTGTAATTGCAGCTGCAGTAAGGCACCCATGGTTGCCCATTTTGTCAAAATGGCCCCGGTCTTCTTTTTTTGACATTTCCTGTTGGAAAGTTCCTTCTTGAGATTTACTCTGTGAGCCAAACCAGGTTTGATCCCTTTGTTTGTTTTGTCTTTGGTGGGATTCACGAGTCTAGCAGGGCAGGAAAAGAGGGAGGTGCCTGAAACTCCCTATGCTTAGACTCCTTGGTTACAAGAATATACCCAAGGGCGATTGGCTGGAAGGCTGTCCTTGGAGGACAGCCACCCTGCTATGTGATTGAAAGCTAGGCTGCAAATGAATGGGAGAAACCTGCATAAAAGGCGAGGCTTTTTGCTTGGAAGGTAGAGTCGACCACTGGACGAAGGAATCCGAAGAAGAACTTGGAAGAGATGCCTGCTGAAACTCTTGGACCATTGGTTTTCCCGGAGAAGCCCTACTGCAGTGCTGAAGCTCCAAATTTGCCTCAACTAGAGAAGACTTCCAAAGGAGGAACAATCAACCCCAAGACAAGCTCATCTGGAAATCCTCTTGGGGCTGGCTGTACTTCCATTGCTGCTGCAGGAACCGAAGTGCCAGGGAGAGGAACACCAGAAACAGACTGCTGGACCCCAGATGTGAGGAAAGTCCATAGTGGTATCCGTGAACCGCGGTGGTGCTTTTTGCACGAGCCGCGAGGAGCTGAAACCGCGAAGTGCAGCTGATCTGAAGTTTGCCCATTGCTGCCGCTAACCTTCAATTTTTAGTGCAGGAGTCCTTAGACATCCTCCCTCTTGTCCCCACAACTGAGGCCCAGGAACAACAAGATCCACAGACCTACACAAGGACAGAAGCCAGCTGGAACCAATTTCTTCTAACCAAAGGTACTGTTAAATTAAAAGGACGTACCTCTTGTTGTGTAGCCTTGCTAGTTCTCAGTTGAGACTTGTCTTGGTTGCTTTTGCAGTTGCTTGCAGCTTTGCCCCTCCCAAGCCTCCCAGCTTGTGGCCCTACAGTGATTCTATTTTTTCTACAAAGACTTCTAAAACATTGCGCAAGACCTTTACTTACTTGCACATGTGCTTCAGCTCACCTACACATTTGCTCAATTAACTTTGGCTGGCCTGGCTCCCTGAAAGACCTTTTTTACCTCTGACTTTGTGCTTTACCTTTCCTCTAGGAAAGGGTTAATTGACTTTGCATTGGGGGGTTTAAAAGTACTTACCTGCTTCAGAATATTTGAGTAAACTGTGTTGTATTCTTAAACCCTTTCTCTTTGACACCAAACTTAGTATTGCTCTAAATATACCAGTGATATATTCAAGTCCACAGTGTTCTAGTTATTTAAGTCACCTCAGGCTTTAGGAACCATCTGTTTGCCATCCCAAATGAGTACTTGCTGATTTAGAGAAATCAAGAGAGTGTATTTTGAAGTGTATTTCTGTGTTACTGATATATTGTTCACTTCTGAAGAAGGCTTATTCAACTGACTGTTAAATAAATGAATAATTGTTTAATCAAAAAATGGTATGATATGGTATGAAAAGCTTGTTTGAAGAACTGAGATTCTTTACTCATGACCTGGAAATGACCATAAATATTAAGAAAACTAAGATTATGCTCATTTCCAGTAAAAGAGTCAATCGGCCCAAAATGTCTCTCAGTTGGGGCTCGATTGAATATGTCTCTATGTGCAAATATTTGGAAGTTGAAATTGATTCTGCCAAGGGATATGTCAGTTTAATTACCAGGAAAATCAGACAGGCATAACAAATTGCTCTGTTGATTAGTAGCTTTGTCCTGAATTATGCTGGATATTCTCTACACGGTATACTTATGTTATACTCTCAGTGGCTAATTCCTGTAGTAACGTACGGTCTTGTGGCATTGACGATCAAACACCTAGAATGGCTGACCCAGATAGAAGGTTACTTGTGGCGTACTGTTCTACGTCTCCCTCGTTCAGGCCCAATTCAGTATATTCACTCAGAACTGGGTTTGACCTCGCTAAAATGCACTGTGCTACAGCAACGTGGTCTCTTTGATTTGAAAGCTTTATGTGATCCTGAAAGCATGAGCCGACGTTTAATTGCAACCAACATTATTCAACTGTACGATTTGATTAAATCCAATACCTATAGAGGTATTTGCAATGCAGAGCCCTCTTTGTTGACCTAAACTGGTCCATCGACAGGTCTGGAACAGGGAACTTTAAGGTAATCAAATATGCATTTAAAAAGAAAATCCTTAGGAATGACTGGAGTAGCAATTTTGAATATATATCTGGCCTGCAAAACTGTACATTTCTCAAGGGCATTGATCATGTATACAGGAAACCGCAGATATACTTAATCAGATGCCCCAGTCCTGCAGTTCGTCAATTCAGGCTGTTGATGTGCACAAACCAGCTGCCTGTGAGAGCCACTTGCAGATCACAGTGGAATTTAGATGTTACCCAACGTTTCTGCAGGCTGTGTCATAACCCTGAAGCCTTGGAAAATGTGAGACATATCCTAACAGAATGCCCCAGTTTAAAGAAATGGTACCTTAATCTGTATGATCGATATGTTCATTGTTATTCTACCATAGTGTCTGTCCATTACTGGCATCTTTGTTTGAATTCTCCTATGAACTAATTGCACATTGCAATCTATAAGATATGGTCTGTGGCAGAGTTAAAATGGAATAGTACAAAGTAAGAACACCCAGTTGTTTCGATCCTGTCATAAATATGAACAGATCTGTGTATTATTTGCAGTATAATGAATTTAAATTCCTATGAAGACGAAATGTAATGAAATGAAATGTTATTTGGATGTAATGTTTGTATATACATAATTCTAAGAAATTTAACCAGGAATTTAACAAAAGAAGCGAAACCAATAATGATGCACTTTATATGTTGATTATATGAGATGTTTCGTTTAATCACTGTTAATGTTGTGATATTGTGCTGTTACTTGTTGAACCAATTGTTAAGGTTCTATGAACTAAAATACAACTATAATAATAAATAAATAAAATTTATCAAGAAACCTTGACTGTAAGAGTTTGTTTGAATACTTGTCACTGTGAATCTCTGTGTAAGAACCCTACTGCTCACATTGGCCCCTCTTGAGATAAGCCTGGCTGCTCAGCCACACTACCAACCTGTGTAGTACATACTTATATACTAAAGGTTGGTACCTATTGCCAGGAGGACAAGGTTGGTGTAGTCTCCCAAAGGGTACTGCATACAGTCTTGCCTAAAAGCCCCCCTTCAGCCAGGAGGCATTAAATGTCAGGGTGTTCCTCTGCATTGAGCACCTCTCGCACAGGAGGGTCTTCTGGCTCTTCTGCCTCAGGAGTTGAGTCTCGGGGTAACACTGGACTCAGCTCGTCGCGAGCCTGAATCCCAGTGGGTGCTGCTGAAAAAGCAGGAAGAGAAGGAGCCCCCATCTCAGAGGTGCTCTTCCTTCTTGTTTCGGCTTTCCCCTTTGGCTTGGGTACCTGACTAGCAGTCAGACCGGCTGTGATCTGGGACCTAGTGACTGCAACAACAGTCAGGGTAGTCAATCCGAGCTCCAACTCCAACTCCACTAGATCATTCCCTAACAAGATTTTGGCAGGTACATTGTCCTGAACCAGGATGGGGAGCTTTTCTGTCTTGTCCGCAATCGTGATGGTGACTAGGTCTACAAGAGATAATTTGGGCATCCCACCAGCTAACCTGTTAGTTCTCAGAGGAGCCCATACATAGTCCTCTGGCATGAGCAGGGTCCTGTCCACCACTCTCATACTTGCCCTATTGTCTCTCAAACCAGTAGAAGGCTGCCCATTCAGGAGCACACTTCTCAAAAATCTGCAGATGTTTTGTGGGATAGTAGCCAGTACTTCTGCGTACTGGTCCCAGGCCGCAAGGGACACTAGGGAAATCTCTACAGGAGTGCCAAATTTGATTCCTGTAGAGGACGGGAGGACAGTGGCCTCCACCTCAGGCATGAAGCAAGGGTAGGTCAGGCTCAAAGCCTGGACTCAGAGTGCCTTACCTTTACACTTGGCGTCACCCTTCTTATGGTCCAGAGCCCCACAGTCCCAACATGTGCCTGGAATGCGAGGTACGGTACTGGATCCACTAGAAGCTTGCTTTGCAGCAGGAGAACCGCTACTCTTACTCTCACCCCCATGAGACCTATCCCCACTAGATGTTTAGTCCTTAGGAGAGGGAGGTTTAGTTTTACTCGACTATGAATGCTCTGGGACTCCTTAGACTTCTGAGAGGTCCCTTTCTCTTTGTCCTTCTCCTTCCCGCTGGGTTCCTTAGGGGACACCCAGTGGGAGACTCACTTGTGAGCATGCCTGGCCAGTTTAAAGGGATACAAAATGTTCTGGTCAGCAATGTACTGACACAGCTCTTTTGAACCGGCTTCAGAAAATGCTGAAAAAACAAAAGGTGGGACAATTCAACAAACGCAGCACTCACCCAGCCAATCCAAGACATTCTCTCTTTTCTTATATTCCCAGAACCTTTTAAGGTATTCGGTAAGTGTCTTGCCAAACTTGGCAATCAAAGCAGCTTTCATGCACTCAGACTGACCCCTTTCTTCCACACTCAGTTTCAGAATACAGTCATAACCAGTCTGAGGCACTCTACTTAACAAACACTTTGCCAAATCTCCTCTATCAACATCATGGATTCCACAAGCCATTTCAAAAGCTTTAATCCATTGGAGGATATCAAAACCCTCCACATAAACACCAACCAAATCTTTCATAAACTTGGTGGCAGAGGACCTGACACTCTCAACCGGTTTGAATGAAGTCTCCACTCTAGCTTTCTCTAGCTGGATTCTCTGCCATTCATTGTCTTTGTTTTTAAGTTCAAGATCCCTATCTTTGAGTATCACTTGCTGTGCCAACAACTCCTTCTTTAGTTCAGCTTCAGTTTCCAACTTTTTATATTTGTAGGCCAATTTCATCCTTAATAATTCAGGTTCCAAGGCATTCCCTGAAGAAACAAGGTTGGGTTTTGCAATAGAGGCAGCAGAAGAAATGGCACTCCCAGAAACAGATTCAATAAAAACCCCAGGGGCAGGGTCTTCAGTGGTTTCAACCCCCCACCCCTTCATCCCCCTTCATCAAGAGCATCACCACCAGCTTGGTAGTCCACCAGCTCAGCCATAGACTTATCTTCATCGTCTAACTCCCTGACTTCATAAGCACTCTATAGAGCCTCTAAGCTCATCATAGCCATTTACCATTTGCAATATTTTCCATTGCTTGTAGTGAAGTTATTCTAGTACACAACTAAACCTCAAATTAGCAAAGTGTGGAACTTTTAAAACCATTAGCATCCCACTTCTGACACCAGTGTAAAGACTGGCGGGGGGTTATCTGTACTCCTGCCCTCTAAATGTGTCAAACCTGGACTCTTCTTCTATGAAATTGCTTAACACCAGATCCCCCTCCACCTCACATGATCATTCTGATGGTGATTCCTGAGGTTTCTTCTTTTTCTTGTCTTTGGTCTTTTTCTTTTTGTAGAGGTACGACCTCCCACAAGTGGAAGCCACTCTGTCACTTGATCTGATAGGGCAAGCAGAGGACCCCCTCCTGTGAGCGCCAGCGAGAGGAAAAAAGCCCAAGGCTAAAAAAAACTCTCTTTGTTCCGGTGAGTAGACACAGATGCTGGTAAGTACAGTTCCAGAGTTGGTCGTCTGTTGTTTCAAGTTCGAGTGAGCCGAGTCCAGTAAGAAAAATGGAAGAAGCTATGAAGCAGTCCATCGAGGAAGAGGATGGCTCTGCAGGACAGGAAGCATCAAACTCCAGCATCTGCAGCCGCAAGGATAGCTGCACACGGAAAAGAAACGGGAGACCAGGAAACGGCCCAGACAGAAGAAAGCAGGTCCTAGGTAAGGAGTACCTAGAGGAAAGAAAGAGAAAATTCCAAAGGGAGAGGACAAAAGGGAAAGAAAAACAAAGACGCCACAGTGAAACTGAGCGAAAGTAAAAGAAGAGAGAGAGGCCAAAACCAGAACAACGATGGGACTCATGGCAAGACCCAGGGAAAAAATAGAGCCTAGGAAGGAAAAAACAGGTAAGGAAAGTTAGTAAACACTAGCGTGGAAACCCAGCGGCGGAAAGCAAAGGGGTTGCAACACACCGAGCGGCGCGAGAGCCATGACTAAATATAGAAGGAAAAAGAAACACAGAAAGACTAGAATGAACAACAACGAAACGGACAGAGAATGGCACAACCTAGTGGCGGCAATAGTACCAAGTAGACCACAGCCGCCAAGAGGGCATGCGAGGCAATATGCCCCCTCCCCAAGGGCGCACCACCAGGCTTACCTGGAAACCGGCAGTGGAACAGACGGACCAACTGGGGGGCATGCAGGTGAGCCACCGGCTCCCATGAGTCTTCTGAATGGGCATAAGCCTTCCAATGGACCAAATACTTAAGGCGACCCCTCCTGTACCTGGAGGTAATTATGCCAGTCACTTCGTACTCCACAGGTTCTGGGTCAGAAACAGCTGGGGAAGGAGGCATGGGACGATGGTAACGGTCCTCCCGAAATTTCTTGAGCAGCGAGGAGTGGAAGACCGGATCGATCCGCCTCAGGTGATGGGTAGCTGCAAACAGAAAGCCACCAGATTAATGTGGTCGGTGATGGTAAAAGGACCCAGGTACCTGGAAGACGGTTTAGAAGGTCTGTCCCAGCGGGGTAGGAACTTGGTATAGAGCCTGACTTTCTTACCCCTGTCCCATGCAGGGGAAGGCAAGCGATGCAGGTTAGCCTGGGCGCTGTATCTGCGCCGGCTGGACAGCAAGCCCATTCGAGCGACCCGGTGGGCATCGCCAACATTGGCTAACACTGCATCAACAGAGGGACCAAAGAGACCGGTGTGCCCTGGGTAGACAAAAACCGTGGGTGAAAGCCATAGGAACAGTAGAAAGGGCTGAGCGTGATGGCACTGTGACGGGAGTTGTTGTAGGCAAATTCAGCCAGAGGCAGGAGAGCCACCCAGTTGTCTTGCTGATGGTTAACATAACACTGCAGGTTTTGTTCCAAAGATGCTTTCAAGCATTCAGTCTGGGGGTGAAAGCCTGAAGAAAGCACCCTGTCTATGCCCAGACCTTTGCACAGCTCCTTCCAAAAACAAGAAGCGTACTGGCTGCCGCGATCAGAGATTATCTTGTTCAGTAAACCATGCAGACGGAAGATGTCCTTAGAGAAGACTGAAGCCATCTCGGCCGCCGTTGGTAACCTGGCCAATGGGGAGAAGTGGGCCATCTTGTTGAAGGTGTCACCCGTCACCATGATACAGGTACAGGTTGTGAGAACGATCCATGGCCTGGATGGTGGAGGAGTCTGCTGCAGCAGACCAATGGGACGTTGATGACAGTACTTGGCATGACAACAAACAGATTAGGCGCGGATGTACTCGTCGACTTCACTGGGCAGACTGACCACCAGAAATGCCTCTGTATCAGCTCAATGATGTTTGAGACCCCACGATGACCAGCCACAGGATCCTCATGACACCATTTGAGGGCGATATTTCTAGATGTCTGATCTGGAAGGAATGGTTGATTGTTGTTGTACCACAGACCGACTTTTTTGAGCATACTGTCCAGAGGCTTCCCTTTGGGTGGTGAATCCAGATGTCTAGTGGTGTTCTTGATCCCTCTCAAAAAGGAAGCAACTTCACTGATTATCTTCCTTTGAGGTAGAATGGGTTCAGGACTATTTTCCAAGACAACACTCGGTATGGGTATTCTGGACAGAGTGTCAGCCAAGACATTCTTGGTACCTGGTAGGTAAGACAGAATGAAGTCATACTGAGAGGAAAAATGGGCCCACAGGGCTTGGCGCGAGTTAATGGACTCCATCCGTTGTATCACTTGTAGATTCTTGTGATCGTTTGAAACAGAAATGGGTGCGCTGTTCCTTGCAAAAGATGACGCCATTCCTCACAGGCTATCTTCATGGCCAGTAGCTCCTTCTCGATTACAGAGTAATTGACTTGGCTTGGGGTGAGAGTCCTGGAAACATAGGCAACTGGGTGTTCTATGCCATCGTATTCCTGCATCAATACAGCACCCAAGCTTCAGCTGAAGTGTCGCCATCCACTATAAACTGTCGGCCCTGATCAGGATGACGTAATATAGGGGCTTTGCAGAACAGATCTTTCAGCCGGCGGAATACTTCCTCTGCCTCTGCGGTCCATGAAAAAGGTGTTGCTGTCTTTTTCAACAGTGCTGTTATCGGTAGGACCGTGGTGGAAAAACCTGAGATAAAGTTCCGATAGAAGTTTCTGAGACCCAAAAAATGCTGCACTTCCTTGACAGTAGTCGGAGCGAGCCATTCTAGAATGCCTTTACCTTGCGAGGGTCCATCTCAACTCCAGCTGTAGACAACACAAAACCCAGATAGGGTATAGAGGACATTTCAAAGATGCATTTGTCGGGGTTGACCAATAGATGGTTTTCTTGTATATGCTGCAGGACTTGACGAAGGTGTACCTTGTGGAGTTGAGGAGTGGGAGAGAACACAAGGATATTGTCCAGATACACTATAGTTCTATGAAAAATGAGATCGGAAAACAATCGGTCCCTGAACCGTTGAAAGATTGAGGGCGCGTTCACCAGACCAAAAGGCATTACACAGTACTCATAATGCCCGAACGGGTACGAAAGATGGTTTTCCATTCGTCCCCCGAATGAACATGGAGAAGATGGTAGGCTCTCAGTAGGTCCAGTTTTGAGAAGACCACAGCTCCCCGAACAGCCTTGAGGACATCTTTAATGCGTGGAATCGGGTATCTGTCTCGGATGGTAAAGCAGTTAAGACTGCGGTAGTCTATGCAGGGCCTCAGTTCCTCTCTGTCCCTTTTGGGAACAAAAAGCAGTGATGCACCAGCTGGTGAACGTGAAGGTCGGATAAGGCTGTTGCTGAGATTGGTGTCAAGAAACTGCCTTAGTACCTCTTTCTCTTTTAGAGAGAGTGAGAACATGCGCCTAAAAGAAATAAGAGCCTTGGGTTCGAGTTCTATGGCGCAGTCGTCTGGCCGATGAGGTGGTAGATCTAGAGGTTCCTTCTCTAGGAATACTTCGCTGTATTCGCACAGGTGAGTGGGAATAAAATGAACCCCTATGGCTGAAAGCTGAGGTGCTGAAACCGATAAGATCTTGATGGTCGCATAGTGATTACCTGGCAGGCATGACTTGGGACAATAATCAGAGATGAATGCCATCTGGTTGTTTTTCCAATCAATGGTGGGATTCTGCTAGTGTAACCAGGAGATGCCGAGGATCATGCCCTGATGAGCTGCCCTGATGAGGTGAAACTGGATGCTCTCAGAATGTTGTAACACTGTCATGGTTAACATAGTGGAGGTATGTGTTATGAGGCCTGAGCTCAGGGGTTTGCCATCCACGCCTTTGACCTTCAGGTCCTCTTCCTTCTCAAGATGTTCTATGCCCATATTTCTGGCCCAGATGATGTCCATAAAGTACCCAGCGGCTCCGCAATCCACAAGAGCCAATATGTCAACGTTCTTCTGTTTGATCTCCAGTCGGACGGCCACTACCATAAGGCGATTGTCATCAGTAGGTTTTAGTAGACGTTACTGACATCGAAACGTAGGGACTGGGAACCCCCCCTCAGAAGTTTGTCCCATTCAGTTCGGAGGCGAGCGTTTCCCGGCCGGCGTGGTGGGACTTCGGGGCAGTCCCTCAGGAGATGTTTCTCAGAGCCGCAGTACATGCAAAAGTTGTTGTCCCTACGTCTCTTGCATTCCTCTGAGGTTAGAGGTCCTCGGGTAGTACCGATCTGCATGGGTTCTTCTTGAGACTGCCTAGGTGAGGAAGGAGGAGGTATTGGTAAGTCCGGCTGACCCAGATGACTGCAACCTTTTCTCCCCTCAGAATGTCTTTCGGACAAGCGGAAATCAATCTGAAGGACAGTAAAGAGAAGATCTGAAAATGTGGTTAGGAGAGATACACATGCGAGTTTGTCCTTCAGTTCCTCGTGCAGCCCTCTGCGAAAGATGGTATACCGTGCATTCTCTGGCCACCCAGTCTCTGTTGCGACTCATTTGAAAGTTGAGATGTAGGTCAGGAGGTCTGTGGAGCCTTGTCGGATGTCCAACAACTCCTCACTTGCGAATTGTACAGTCTTCAGTCTCTCAAAGGCTTCCTTGAACTGAGCTGTGAAACCACTGTAGTGCTGAAGTAAAGGGCTGGCACTGGTAACAAGTGAAGTGGCCCAGGTCAAGGCGTTACCCAGAAGGTTTGAGATGAGAAAGCCTATGCGTGCTTGATCGTAGGCATAGGTCTGGGGTCGGAATGTAAAGTGTATGATGCATGCCTCCATGAATTCTTTGAACCGGCGTGGTGAACCGTCATACTTCCCAGAGACCAATGACATAGGGGCTAGTTCAGTCCTGGGTTGATCCTGATTAGTTACCAAAAGTCGTAAATTGGCGTTCTTAACTTTGAGGGATTGCACCTCCTGAGATAAGCCTTGCACAGCGTTGAGCAGCTTCTGAACTTGTTCGGCAGTGGCCATGGAAGGAATGTTCGGGCATTGCAAACTGTCAAACTTGAACTCTTCTTCTATGAAATCGCTTAACACCAGATGCCCTTCCTCCTCACCTGATCCTTCTGATGGTGAATCATGCGGTTTCTTATTTTTCTTGTCTTTGGTGTTTTTATTTTTGTAGAGGTACGGCCTCCCACAGGTAGAAGCCACTCTGTCACCAGATCTGACAGGGCAAGCAGAGGACCCCCTCCCGAGAGCGCCAGCGAGAGGAAAAAAGCCCAAGGCTAAAAATAAACTCTCTATGTTCCGGTGAGTAGACGCAGATGCTGGTAAGTATAGTTCCAGTGTTGGTCGTCTGTTGTGTCAAGTTCGAGAGAGCCGAGTCCAGTAAGAAAAATGGAAGAAGCTATGAAGCAGTCCATCGAGGAAGAGGACAGCTCGCAGGACAGGAAGCAGCAAACTCCAGCATCTGCAGCCGCAAGGATAGCTGCATGTGGAAAGGAAACGGGAGACCAGGAAACGGCCCAGACAGAAGAATGCAGGTCCTAGGTAAGGAGAACCTAGAGGAAAGAAAAGAGAAAATTTCAAAGGGAGAGGACAAAAGGGAAAGAAAAACTAAGAGGCCACAGCAAAACTGTGCGAAAGGAAAAGAAGCGAGAGAGGCCAAAACCAGAACAACGATGGGACTCAGGGCAAGACCCGAAGAACCCAGGGAAAAAGCAGAGTCTAGGAAGGGAAAAAAAGGTAAGGAAAGTTAGTAAACACTAGCGTGGAAACCCAGAGCCGGAAAGCAAAGGCTTTGCAACGCGCAGAGCGGCACGAGAGACGTGACTAAATATAGAAGGAAAGAGAAACACAGAAAGACTAGAATGAACAACAACGAAATGGACAGAGAATGGCACAACCTAATGGCGGCACTAGCACCAAGCAGACAACAGCCACCAAGAGGGCATGCGAGGCAGTATGCCCCTTCCCCATGGGTGCACCACTGGGCTTACCTGGAAACCAGCAGTGGACCAGACGGACCAATGGGGTGCATGCAGGTGAGCCACTGGCTCCCATGAGTCTTCTGAATGGGCATAAATCTTCCAATGGACCAAATACTCAAGGCGTCTCCTCCTGTACCTGGAGTCAATTATGCCAGCCACTTCGTACTCCGCAGGTTCTGGGTCAGACACAGCCGGGGAAGGAGGCATGGGACGATGGTAACGGTCCTCCGGAAACTCCTTGAGCAGCGAGGAGTGGAAGACTGCATGGATCCGCCTCAGGTGATGGGTAACTGCAAATGAAAAGCCACCGGATTAATTTGGTTGGTGATGGTAAAAGGACCCAGGTACCTGGAAGACAGTTTAGAACGCCTGACCCAGCGGGGTAGGAACTTGGTAGAGAGCCTGACTTTCGTACCCCTGTCACATGCAGGGGAAGGCAAGCAATGCAGGTTAGCCTGGGTGCTGTATCTGCGCCGGCTGGACAACAAGCCCATCTGATCGACCCCGTGGGCATTGGCAACATTTGCTAACACTGCATCAATAGAGGGTACCAAAGAGACCGGGGTGCCCTGGGTAGACAAAAACCGTGGGTGAAAGCCATAGGAACAGTAGAAAGGGCTGAGAGTGGTGGCACTGTGAAGGGAGTTGTTGTAGGCAAATTCAGCCAGAGGCAGGAGAGCCACCCAGTTGTCTTGCTGATGGTTAATCCAACACTGCAGGTATTGTTCCAAAGATGATTTCACGCATTCAGTCTGCGGGTGAAAGCCTGAAGAAAGTGCCCTGTCTATGCCCAGACCTTTGCACAGCTCCTTCCAGAAACGAGAAGCGTACTGGCTGCCACGATCAGAGATTATCTTGTCCGGTAAACCATGCAGACCGAAGATGTCCTTGGAGAAGACTGAAGAAATCTCGGCCGCCGTTGGTAACCCGGCCAATGGGGAGAAGCGGGCCATCTTGGTGAATGTGTCAACCGTCACTATGATACAGGTACAGGTTGTGAGAATGATCTATGGCCTGGTTGGTGGAGGATTCTGCTGCAGCAGACCAATGGGACGTTGATGAGAGTACTTGGCATGACAACAAACAGAGCAGGCGCGGATGTACTCGTCAACTTCACTGGGTAGACTGGCCACCAGAAATGCCTCTGTATCAGCTCAATGGGGTTTGTGACCCCACGATGACCAGCCAGAGGATCATCATGACACCATTTGAGGGCGATATTTCTAGATGTCTGATCTGGAAGGAACGGTTGATTGTTGTTGTACCACATACCGACCTTTTTGAGCATACAGTCCAGAGGATTCCCTTTGGGTGGTGAATCCAGACGGCTTGTGGTGTTCTTGATCTCTCTCAAAAGGGAAGCAACTTGATCGATTATCTTCCTTTGAGGTAGAATGGGTTCAGGACGATTTTCCAAGACAACACTCGGTATGGGTATTCTGGACAGAGTGTCAGCCAAGACATTCTTGGTACCTGGTAGGTAAGACAGAATGAAGTCATACTGAGAGGAAAAATGGGCCCACAGGGCTTGGCGTGAGTTAATGCACTCCATCCGTTGTATCACTTGTAGATTCTTGTGATCGTTGGAAGCAGAAATGGGTCGCCTCTCCTTGCAAAAGATGACGCCATTCCTTACAGGCTATCTTCATGGCCAGTAGCTCCTTCTCGATTACAGAGTAATTGACTTGGCTTGGGGTGAGAATCCTGGAAAAATAGGCAACCGGGTGTTCTATGCCATCGTATTCCTGCATCAATACAGCACCCAAGGTGCAGCTGAAGCTTCGGCATCCACTATAAACTGTCAGCCCTGATCAGGTTGACGTAATATAGGGGCTTTGTAGAACAGAACTTTCAGCCGGCAGAATACTTCCTCTGCCTCCGTGGTCCATGAAAAAGGTGTTGCTGTCTTTTTCAAAAGTGCTGTTATCGGTAGGACCGTGGTGAAAAAACCTGAAATAAACTTCCGATAGATGTTTGTGAGACAAAAAAATGCTGCAAATCCTTGACAGTTCCGAAGTGAGCCATTCTAGAATGGCCTTTACCTTGCGAGGGTCCATCTCAACTCCAGCTGTAGACAACACAAAATCCAGATAGGGTTCAGAGGACACTTCAAAGATGCATTTGTCGGGGTTGCCCAAGAGATGTTTTTCTTGTAGACGCTGCAGGACTTGATGAAGGTGTACCTTGTGGAGTAGAGGAGTGGGAGAGAACACAAGGATATTGTCCAGATACACTATGCTACTATGAAAAAGGAGATCGGAAGACAATCGGTCCCTGAACCATTGAAAGATTGAGGGCACGTTCACCAGACCGAAAGGCATTACGCAGTACTCATAATGCCCGAACGGGGTACGAAAGATGGTTTTCCATTCGTCCCCCGAATGGACATGGAGAAGATGGTAGGCTCTCAGTAGGTCTAGTTTTGAGAAGACCACAGCTCCCCGAACAGCCTTGAGGACATCTTTAATGCGTGGAATCGGGTATCTGTCCCGGATGGTAAAGCAGTTGAGACTGCGGTAGTCTATGCAGTGCCTCAGTTCCTCTGTGTTCCTTTTGGGAACAAAAAGCAGTGATGCACCATCTGGTGAACGTGAAGGTCGGATAAGGCTGTTGCTGAGATTGGTGTCAAGATACCGCCTTAGTACCTCTTTCTCCTTTAGAGAGAGTGAAAACATGCGCCTAAAAGAAATAAGAGCCTTGGGTTCGAGTTCTATGGCGCAGTCGTCTGGCCGATGAGGTGGTAGATCTAGAGGTTCCTTCTCTAGTAATACTTCCCACGCACAGGTGAGTGGGAATAGAATGAACCCTTATGGCTGAAGGCTGAGGTGCTGAATCCGATAAGATCTTGATGGTCGCACAGTGATTACCTGGCAGGCATGACTGGAGACAATAATCAGAGATGAATGCCATCTGGTTGTTTTTCCAATCAATGGTGGGATTGTGCTTGCGTAATCAGGAGATGCCGAGGATAACACCCTGATGAGCTGCCCTGATGAGGTCAAACTGGATGTTCTCAGAATGTTGTTACACCGTCATGGTTAACATAGTGGAGGTATGTGTTATGAGGCCTGAGCTCAGGGGTTTGCCATCCACGCATTTGACCTTCAGGTCCTCTTCCTTCTCAAGATGTTCTATGACCGTCTTTTTGGCCCAGATGATGTCCATAAAGTACCCAGCGGCTCCGCAATCCACAAGAGTCAATACGTCAACGTTCTTCTGTTTGATCTCCAGTCGGACGGCCACTACCATCAGGCCATTGTCATCAGTAGGTGTAGTGGACGTTACTGACATCGAAACGTAGGGACTGGGAACCCCCCTCAGAAGTTTGTCCCATTCAGTTTGGAGGGTGAGCGTTGCTCGGCCGACGTGGTGGGACTTCGGGGCAGTCCCTCAGGAGATGTTTCTCAGAGCCGCAGTATATGCAAAAGTTTTTGTCCCTATGTCTCTTGCATTCCTCTGAGGTTAGAGGTCCTCAGGTACTACTGATCTGCATGGGTTCTTATTGAGACTGCCTAGGTGAGGAAGGAGTAGGTATTGGTAAATCCGGCTCACCCTGATGACTGCAACCTTTTCTCTGCTCAGAACGTCTTTCGGACAAGCGGAAAACTATCAAAAGGACAGTAAAGAGAAGATCTAAAAACGTTGTTGGGAGGGATACACGTGCAAATTTGTCCTTTAGTTCCTCATGCAGCCGTCTGCGAAAGATTGTGTACTGGGCATTCTCTGGCCACCCAGTCTCTGTAGCGACTCGTTTGAAAGTTGAGATGTAGGTCAGGAGGTCTGTGGAGCCTTGTTGGATGTCCAACAACTCCTCACTTGCGAATTGTACAGTCTCCAGTCTCCCAAAGGCTTCCTTGAACTGAACTGTGAAACCACTGTAGTGCTGAAGTAAAGGGCTGGCACTGGTAACCAGCGAAGTGGCCCAGGTCAAGGCGTTACCCGTAAGGTTTGAGATGAGAAAGCCTATGCGAGCTTGTTCGGAGGCATAGGTCTGGGGTCGGAATGTAAAGTGTATGATGCATGCCTCCATGAATACTTTGAACCGGCGTGGTGAACCGTCATACTTCCCAGAGGTCAATGACATAGGGGCTAGTTCTGTCCTGGGTTGATCCTGATTAGTTACCAAAAGTCGCAAATTGGCGTTCTTAACTTTGAGGGATTGCACCTCCTGAGATAAGCCTTGCACAGCGTTGAGCAGCTTCTGAACTTGTTCGGCAGTGGCCATGGTAGGAATGTTAGGGCGTTGCAAACTGTCAAACTTGAACTCTTCTTCTATGAAATCGCTTAACACCAGATCCCCCTGCTCCTCACCTGATCCTTCTGATGGTGAGTCATGTGGTTTCTTCTTTTTCTTGTCTTTGGTCTTTTTCTTTTTGTAGAGGTACGGCCTCCCACAGGTAGACGCCACTCTGTCGCCAGATCTGACAAGGCAAGGAGAGGACCCCCTTCCGAGAGAGCCAGCGAGAGGAAAAAAGCCCAAGGCTAAAAAAAAACCTCTTTATGTTCGAGTGAGTAGACGCGGATGCTGGTAACTACAGTTCCAGTGTTGGTCGTCTGTTGTGTCAAGTTCGAGTGAGCTGAGTCCAGTAAAAAAAATTGAAGAAGCAATGAAGCAGTCTGTCGGGGTAGATGACGGCTCTGCAGGACAGGAAGCAGCGAGCTCCAGCATCCGCAGCTGCAAGGATAGCGGGACCGATGAAAGGAAACCGAGACCAGGAAGGAGCCCAGACAGAAGAAAGCAGGTTGTAGGTAAGGTTTACCTAGAGGAAAGAAAAGAGAAAATTCCAAAGGGAGAGGACAAAAGGGAAAGAAAAACTAAGAAGCCACAGCAAAACCGGATGAAAGGAAAAGAAAAGAGAGAGAAGCCGAAACCGGAACAACGATGGGACTCAGGGTGAGACCTGAAGAACCCGGGGAAAAAGCAGAGCCCGGGAAGGGAAAAAAACAGGTAAGGAAATTTAATAAACACTAACGCGGAAACCCAGAGGCAGAAAGCAAATGGGTTGCAACGCGATGAGCGGCGCGAGAGCGTGGCTAAATACGGAAGGAAAGAGAAACACAGAAAGACTAGAACGAACAAAAAGGAAACGGACAAACAGAGAATAGCACAACCTAATGGCTGCGCCAGCACCAAGCAGACCACAGCCACCAAGAGGGCATACGAGGGAGGCACATGACAATATGGCATTGTAGAAACACATAGCACCCAGCCAAGGTTCTCTAGTGTGGTAGCAATGGACCAGCAACCCCCAGTACGTTCACCTCGAGGTTGGAGCAGGAGCTCCCTCTCCACAGAGGCTTCAGGAGCAGCCCACCCTCTCAACAGGCACTGGTGTGCCTAAGGTAAGCCTGGAGGCTTTACTGCAATCAGACGCCCAGACCATTTTCAACTTGTTATATTGGTGCATCACCATCTTGTAATCCTTGCTGCTGCAACCTACAGAAGCTGTGCCCACACCAAGTTCATTTGCCCAATATCTTATGCACATCCCATGTTTTTGGCAGTTCTAACCACAAGGTTTTGCTGCTCTAAGATGGCCGCTGCCGCTTTCCTGACCTGCATCTACATTCTCTGAGAGAGCCACAGCAAGCTGATGTGCCCTCCCTCGCTTGATAGCCAATTGTGGGGCACTGGCAGGCGAAAGCCGGCCCCCAACAAAGGCAAACAAAAAAGGCTCTGCCTGACTGAGCCTGACCGAGTTTGGCAAGTTCAGCGTGCACCCCACTCCATACACTATCGTGGCCCATGATCAACCTTACAAACTCACCTCATCATCTCTCAGAAACTCCACTCCCGGATGGACGACTGAGCGTACTCAACCCTGCAAAACACAACGCTGCGGTGAGACACTTATTCTCGCATGCTGTGTTACATCAGCATTTGCTTCTGTGCATTTGTTAATCGGCCTGCGTAATCTGACCTGGCTATTCTACAAAGCTCACATGCACCAGAAACCCTGTTGACTATTGCGCCATCCTGCCATTAGTGTCTAGACTCATTGTTAGCATGCTGATGTCCCACACACCCCACCCGATGATTAGACTACAGAGTCTGTGAATGCCAATATGCTAGTACTGTGCGACACTCAGCCGCGGCTGATCACGCTGTTCAAACTGTATTTTTTGTGCACTCCCAATGTTGTTGATCTTTGTACCACTCTAACCGCATTTTCCTCTACCACCATAGTTAGAGAGTTATTCTAGACTGTCTACATTACTAATAGTTGATCGCCCGTAATACCTATGACTTTGACGAGCCGATTTGCATCAGTATTATCTCACCATATCTCCTTATCTCTCCCTTCACTGTACTGCCTATGCCCAACCATATAACTTAGACAAGAATCAGTCTGCACATGACCCCATAATGCCTAGGGGAACGACCGGCGAGTAATCTCACAAATGCCCACGGTGCCTTTCGAGTCTCCACTCTTCCATATTCATTAATGTCACAATGATATTCTCCACACACATCCGCTTTGCTTGTTAGCCGCATCTACCTTAGCCTAGATAGTTACCAAAATGGCCAAGAGAACATCATGTACACCATACCTCTTATACTATTACTACTACTAGTGTCAGGTCTCCTTGGGGCCACCAACAGGTTTCCTCCATCGCCACGCCCTGCTAATGAGTACCTCATGGCCTTAAATACAATTAAGAACAGAGTCTTGCCCTCTAGGATCAAAGCCACCTCCTTCCTGCCTTCACTGAATTTTGATACACCCAACACCTCAATCAAGCCTACCACATTTTTGCCAAGACTACATTTTAAGTCACAAGGCACGAATAAGACTGCAGCCCCCAACATCACAGTCTTAAAGCCACCTACAAACAAATGTACAAAAAAAGGTAGCAGGCGCCCATCTCTCTAAAGAACACGGCATGATAATAATCAGGGGTTATTAACAACTTTGAGAGTTCGTAGCCATCTGCTTTTTGCTCACTGTACCTTTCACAGATGTGAAATATCCATTTGCATATCAGTCTTTGTCCTGCCCACATGGGCAGTCCCGCACCGAAATGCTATGGCAATTCCTCTCTGAACAAGAGCACCAACAGCAACCCCATACACATGTTTCAGCCTTGTTGGGCCTCATCAGTGAGGTGAATCTGTGCCTCTCTGAGCACAGTGAGCAGGGAGTCCACGTCTGGTTGCTCCCAGGTAACTAGGTAACTTAGGGTGACCAACCCCACGTTCCTTCCAAAAATACAAAAAAGGTAGCAGGCGCCCCTCTCTCGAAAGAACACGGCATGATAACTGTTTAGTGGTTATTAACCACTTTGAGAGTTCGCAGCCATCTGCTTTTTGCTCACAGTACCTTTCACAGATGGAACATTTCCATTTGCATATCAGTCTTTGTCCCGCCCACATGGGCAGTCCAGCACCGAAATGCTATGGCAATTCCTCTCTAAACAAGAATACCAACAGCAACCCCATAAACGTGTTTCAATCTTGTTGGGCCTCACTGAGCACAGTGAGCAGGGAGTCCACGTCTGGTTGCCCCAATGTAACTTAGGGTGATCAACCCCTAGTTCCTTCCAAAAATACAAAAAAAGGTAGCAGGAAGCCCCTCTCTCGAAAGAACACGGCATGATAACCTGTTCAGTGGTTATTAACCACTTTGAAAGTTCGCAGCCATCTGCTTTTTGCTCACTGTACCTTTCACAGATGGGAAATAACCATTTGCATATCAGTCTTTGTCCCGCCAACATGGGCAGTCCAGCACCGAAATGCTATGGCAATTCCTCTCTGAACAAGAGTACCAACAGCAACCCATACATGTGTTTCAACCTTGTTGGGCCTCAACATTGAGGTGAAGCTGTGCCTCTAAGAGCACAGTGAGCAGGGAGTCCACGACTGGTTGTCCCCAGGTAACTTAGGGTGACCAACCCCAAGTTCCTTCCAAAAATACAAAAAAGGTAGTAGGCGCCCCTCTCTCGAAAGAACACGGCATGATAACCTGTTCAGTGCTTATTAACCACTTTGAGAGTTCGCAGCCATCTGCTTTTTGCTCACTGTACCTTTCAGAGATGGGAAATATCCATTTGAATATCAGTCTTTGTCCCGCCCACATGGGCAGTCCAGCACTGAAATGCTATGGCAATTCCTCTCTGAACAAGAGTACCAACAGCAACCCCATACACGTGTTTCAGCCTTGTTGGGCCTCATCAGTGAGGTAAAGCTGTACCTCTCTGAGCACAGTGAGCAGGGAGTCCACGTCTGGTTGCCCCCAGGTAACTTAGGGTAACCAACCCCAAGTTCCTTCCAAAAATACAATAAAGTTAGCAGGCGTCCCTCTCTCGAAAGAACACGGCATGATAACCTGTTCACTGGTTATTAACCACTTTGAGAGTGCGCAGCCATTTGCTTTTTGCTCACTGTACCTTTCACAGATGGTTAATATCCATTTGCATATTAGTCTTTGTCCCGCCCACATGGGCAGTCCAGCATCGAAATGCTATGGCAATTCCTCTCTGAACAAGAGCACCAACAGCAACCCCATACACATGTTTCAGCCTTGTTGGACCTCATCAGTGAGGTGAAGCTGTGCCTCTCTGAGCACAGTGAGCAGGGAGTCCACGTCTGGTTGCCCCCAGGTAACATAGGGTGACAAACCCCACGTTCCTTCCAAAAATACAAAAAAGGTAGCAGGCACCCCTCTCTCGAAAGAACACGGCATGATAACCTGTTCAGTGGTTATTAACCACTTTGAGAGTTCGCAGCCATCTGCTTTTTGCTCACAGTACCTTTCACAGATGGAACATTTCCATTTGCATATCAGTCTTTGTCCCGCCCACATGGGCAGTCCAGCACTGAAATGCTATGGCAATTCCTCTCTGAACAAGAGTACCAACAGCAACCCCATACACGTGTTTCAGCCTTGTTGGGCCTCATCAGTGAGGTAAAGCTGTACCTCTCTGAGCACAGTGAGCAGGGAGTCCACGTCTGGTTGCCCCCAGGTAACTTAGGGTAACCAACCCCAAGTTCCTTCCAAAAATACAAAAAAGTTAGCAGGCGTCCCTCTCTCGAAAGAACACGGCATGATAACCTGTTCACTGGTTATTAACCACTTTGAGAGTGCGCAGCCATTTGCTTTTTGCTCACTGTACCTTTCACAGATGGTTAATATCCATTTGCATATTAGTCTTTGTCCCGCCCACATGGGCAGTCCAGCATCGAAATGCTATGGCAATTCCTCTCTGAACAAGAGCACCAACAGCAACCCCATACACATGTTTCAGCCTTGTTGGACCTCATCAGTGAGGTGAAGCTGTGCCTCTCTGAGCACAGTGAGCAGGGAGTCCACGTCTGGTTGCCCCCAGGTAACCTAGGGTGACAAACCCCACGTTCCTTCCAAAAATACAAAAAAGGTAGCAGGCACCCCTCTCTCGAAAGAACACGGCATGATAACCTGTTCAGTGGTTATTAACCACTTTGAGAGTTCGCAGCCATCTGCTTTTTGCTCACAGTACCTTTCACAGATGGAACATTTCCATTTGCATATCAGTCTTTGTCCCGCCCACATGGGCAGTCCAGCACCGAAATGCTATGGCAATTCCTCTCTAAACAAGAGTACCAACAGCAACCCCATACACGTGTTTAAATCTTGTTGGGCCTCATCAATGAGGTGAAGCTGTGCCTCACTGAGCACAGTGAGCAGGGAGTCCACGTATGGTTGCCCCAATGTAACTTAGGGTGATCAACCCCTAGTTCCTTCCAAAAATACAAAAAAGGTAGCAGGAAGCCCCTCTCTCGAAAGAACACGGCATGATAACCTGTTCAGTGGTTATTAACCACTTTGAGAGTTCGCAGCCATCTGCTTTTTGCTCACTGTACCTTTCACAGATGTGAAATAACCATTTGCATATCAGTCTTTGTCCCGCCAACATGGGCAGTCCAGCACCGAAATGCTATGGCAATTCCTCTCTGAACAAGAGTACCAACAGCAACCCATACACGTGTTTCAACCTTGTTGGGCCTCAACATTGAGGTGAAGCTGTGCCTCTAAGAGCACAGTGAGCAGGGAGTCCACGTCTGGTTGCCCCCAGGTAACTTAGGGTGACCAACCCCAAGTTTCTTCCAAAAATACAAAAAAGGTAGCAGGAAGCCCCTCTCTCGAAAGAACACGGCATGATAACCTGTTAAGTGCTTATTAACCACTTTGAGAGTTTGCAGCCATCTGCTTTTTGCTCACTGTACCTTTCACAGATGGGAAATATCCATTTGAATATCAGTCTTTGTCCCGCCCACATGGGCAGTCCAGCACCGAAATGCTATGGCAATTCCTCTCTGAACAAGAGTACCAACAGCAACCCCATACACATGTTTCAGCCTTTTTGGGCCTCATCAGTGAGGTGAAGCTGTGCCTCTCTGAGCACAGTGAGCAGGGAGTCCACGTCTGGTTGCCCCCAGGTAATTTAGGGTGACCAACCCCAAGTCCTTCCAAAAATACAAAAAAGGTAGCAGGCGCCCCTCTCTCGAAAGAACACGGCATGATAACCTGTTCACTAGTTATTAACCACTTTGAGAGTTCCCAGCTATCTGCTTTTTGCTCACTGTACCTTTCACAGATGGTTAATACTATTTGCATATCAGTCTTTGTCCCGCCCACATGGGCAGTCCAGCACCAAAATGCTATGGCAATTCCTCTCTGAACAAGAGTACCAACAGCAACCCCATACACGTGTTTCAGCCCTGTTGGGCCTCATCAGTGAGGTGAAGCTGTACCTCTCTGAGCACAGTGAGCAGGGAGTCCACGTCTGGTTGCCCCCAGGTAACTTAGGGTAACCAACCCCAAGTTCCTTCCAAAAATACAAAAAAGTTAGCAGGCGTCCCTCTCTCGAAAGAATACGGCATGATAACCTGTTCACTGGTTATTAACCACTTTGAGAGTGCACAGCCATATGCTTTTTGCTCACTGTACCTTTCACAGATGGTTAATATCCATTTGCATATTAGTCTTTGTCCCACCCACATGGGCAGTCCAGCACCGAAATGCTATGGCAATTCCTCTCTGAACAAGAGTACCAACAGCAACCCATACATGTGTTTCAACCTTGTTGGGCCTCAACATTGAGGTGAAGCTGTGCCTCTAAGAGCACAGTGAGCAGGGAGTCCACGACTGGTTGCCCCCAGGTAACTTAGGGTGACCAACCCCAAGTTCCTTCCAAAAATACAAAAAAGGTAGTAGGCGCCCCTCTCTCGAAAGAACACGGCATGATAACCTGTTCAGTGCTTATTAACCACTTTGAGAGTTCGCAGCCATCTGCTTTTTGCTCACTGTACCTTTCAGAGATGGGAAATATCCATTTGAATATCAGTCTTTGTCCCGCCCACATGGGCAGTCCAGCACTGAAATGCTATGGCAATTCCTCTCTGAACAAGAGTACCAACAGCAACCCCATACACGTGTTTCAGCCTTGTTGGGCCTCATCAGTGAGGTGAAGCTGTAACTCTCTAAGCACAGTGAGCAGGGAGTCCACGTCTGGTTGCCCCCAGGTAACTTAGGGTAACCAACCCCAAGTTCCTTCCAAAAATACAAAAAAGTTAGCAGGCGTCCCTCTCTCGAAAGAACACGGCATGATAACCTGTTCACTGGTTATTAACCACTTTGAGAGTGCGCAGCCATCTGCTTTTTGCTCACTGTACCTTTCACAGATGGTTAATATCCATTTGCATATTAGTCTTTGTCCTGCCCACATGGGCAGTCCAGCACCGAAATGCTATGGCAATTCCTCTCTGAACAAGAGCACCAACAGCAACCCCATACACATGTTTCAGCCTTGTTGGACCTCATCAGTGAGGTGAAGCTGTGCCTCTCTGAGCACAGTGAGCAGGGAGTCCACGTCTGGTTGCCCCCAGGTAACTTAGGGTGACCAACCCAAGTTCCTTCCAAAAATATAAAAAAGGTAGCAGGCGCCCCTCTCTCGAAAGAAGACAGCATGATACCCTGTTCAGTGGTTATTAACCACTTTGAGAGTTCACAGCCATATGCTTTTTGCTCACTGTACAAATGTATTCCTATAGCAGTAACATGCTCTAACCGCCCATGCCTACTCATGGACAGAAATTCACAGACTCTGCGACTCTGCTCTAGACTCCCATCACCCAACCAGCTATTCCTCAAAAACTATCAGAACAAACCCACTCCAACCATTATGAAAAATGCTTGAGAGGAGACTCCCAGCCGCAAACATAACCTCAACCAGACAAAATGAGAACCAGATAGAGCCAAGAACTACCACCTCTACCCCTAATGAGGCCAAATCCACCATATCGAGAGCTCTAATAAATGCTAGGTCTCTGATAGCCCACGCTACCGACATAGCAGACACCATTCTAGACCATAACTTGGATTTCCTAGCAGTAACATAATCCTGGTGCATGCTGCATTGGGCCTCTCACTTCTACTAGCGACACCAGATAACTAATCTATCAATCATCAGAGTGGACAGACAAGACTCCAGAGGAGGGGGCATTGCCATCATCTTTAAAAATGTCCTAGATATGAGAATAGTCAATACTTCCTCACTCTCCCCATGCATACTACTCACAGCCAAGCTGCAAACACTGCACAAAAGTACCATCACAATTCACTTAATTTATCGATCCCAGGACCCATGGGCTCCTTCGAGGAAGATTGATGACCCTACTTTCAGACAACATCAAAACCGCCTCCCAATTTCTAATTCTAGGGGATTTCAACATATACTTCAACGACCCAAAGAATACCCATGCATTATCAATAGCCGACACCCTGACTGAGCATGGATTCAACCAAAAAATTACCCAGCTCACCCATGTGAAAGGTAGGACCATTGATTGGCTAGTAGACCTTAACTGTAATATCACAGTGAATAATATCCACCCTCAACCATCGACCGACCACTACCTGATATCATTCTATTTCAGCATCTTTAAACCACTGAACAACACTAGCCTCATAGTACTGCCATGCCCAACTAGAAATAAACGAAATATCAATTATGCTTCTGCTAATCCCAACCTTAAACTCTCTCCCCAACACCATGGGCCCCAATCTACTGGTAGATACCTACAATTCTAACATAGTTGCACCCCTCAAAATGCTCAATAATAAACCAAGAGGAAAACTTGAATCACTATGGAAACATACCGCCACCTTAGAGAACAAAACTAACCTGGCCAGCCTCTCTGCTAAATACAAAGATGAGATTTTCCACACCAAACAGGATACCTACAACAACAGAATCAATCAAGCGGGGTCCGGTACTAAAGAGCTCTTCACTATGATAAGAGAAATGGAGACGCCCAACCTCCCCATTTATTCATGCCTCAAACATAAATTCGGGTGCACGAACATCCAGAATGCTCTCATGAATAAAATTGCCACCCTGCAGACAAAAATAGCAGACAAACGTTGCAACCTAACCAACCTTGCCTCTTCTCAGTCATCGCAAGAGCCTCCCCTACAACAACACCTAGGCTTTGAAATCTCCAAAATAATGGTATCAGAAGTAGAAAAAATGATAGGCTCTCTGAAACCCTCAAAATGCCAAGGCGACAGCTGGCCAGCACAGGTTATCAAAGATGCCGCCAGGGACCTGGCCCCCTTTATAACAAAACGAATCAACGTCTCATTCGCAACGGGCATTGTACCCAGTAATCGGAAAGAATCATGGGTACTACACTCAAAAAACAATCCTTAGACGCATCTATACCTACAAATTTACAGACCAATCACATCGGCCCCATTTCTATTAAAGATCCTGGATGGAGTAGCATACCTACAAATCCAAGAGCACTTAGAAACAAATCAGCTTCTGGGAACTCGACAATCTGGCTTTAGACCCCAACATGGGACCAAAACGGCCCTCATTGACCTCAAAGCCAGATTGACTGACTCAAAGACAAATGAAAGATGGCAATCCTGCTCCTGCTGGACCTATCCACGGCCTTTGATATGGTCGACCATAGAGTACTCTGTCATCACCTCTTCTCTGCAGCCCATTTCTCCCAATCTAGAATCACCAGGAGTCAGTCATTCCTCAACAATAGGACCATGCCAGTCTTCTCACCATCTGCATCAGCCAACCCCATACCAATGACTTGTGGAGTCACTCGGGGCTCATGTGTATCTCCGACACTACACAATATCTTTACAAAGCTTCTGTTTGATGAACTAGACCACCTGGGTGTCATCGACACGAATTACGCAGATGACACTCAGATCCTCCTTCCTCTAACAGGCACCTACGAGTCGGAGGCATGGCAAGTGAATGAAATGTACCAAGTCATTCAGGCATGGATGGCCACTCATGGCCTCTTACTGAATGATGACAAAACAGAACTCCTATTTGTGGGCTCTCCAGCCAACATAAACAAAATGAATATGAGCTATGCCTCCTTTAACATAGATAGGAATACCATCCCAGTATCCAAACATGTAAAAACTCTAGCCTTCTATCTGGACGCCACTTGCAACCTAAACAAACAAGTCAACATGACTGCCTCAGCTACTGCTTAGACAGGCAGACTAATAAGGGCCTGTAGACATCTGCTCTCAACAGAAAGCTGCCTCACCCTGGCCAGAGCTCTCATATTGTCTAAAGTGGACTATTGCAATGGCCTATACTTGGGTGCTAGCAAATTTATGCTCGACAAATTACAAATATTGCAGCATAATGCACTCAGTGCAGCTTTAAATATACCAAGAAGAGAGCATATCTCAGCAACAAGAAAACAGTTCAAATGGCTCTCTGTACAGTTAAAGATCGAGTTGAAAACATTTTGTCTCACCTTTAAAGCATTGAACTACACTGCCCCACCTTACCTCACCAAAATGATCACTATCAGATCATCAACACAAGTCACCAGGTCCTCCACCTCTGGCCTAGAGGTCCCAGGGTGCAAATATAAAAGAGCAGGAGGGAGCAGCTTCCCTGTCATAGCGGCCCAACTGTGGAATACCCTCCTACTTGCACTTAAGACCACCCAACTGTTATCCAACTTCTGGAGAAATGTAATTTCCTGGCTACTTAGTAAGGAATAACTGAGCCCTATCATTCTAGAGTCTGACATCTTTACACCAACCTGAGCAAAACCCGCCTCCTCTTGCACTTACTAGTTCTTTCGGCAATCCCTGCCTGTCTCTTCTGCTTGTCATGAATATGTTCTGTATGATCATGTAACCTCACCTATGCTTTTGTATACTGACCACACTGCATCAGTAATGTGACCTGCCTGTCTCTTCTTCATGTTTACCTTATGAATATGCTCTGTATGTTTATGCAACTTCTCCTATGCTTTTGTATACTGACAACACTACATCAGTATGTGACCACACCTCTTATTTCTGTAACTGCATTTTGATTTTATTGCCTGCAACAACCTACTTGTAACCACAAGCGCCCAGATACCCCCGGGTCAGGTGTGCTATACAAATAAATAAACAAACAAACAAACCACATCTTAAGCTCTCAGGAGGTGATGCAGGCTGGTTCTTAAGTGCAATGTAGTCCACAAGTCCCCCCACAAAGGAATGCAACACAGTTCTTTATAGAAAAATAAGGTTCAATATATATACACAATTAATAACACACCTTGTACTTTGGCAAATCTAATATGACAAATATATGCAGTGTCTATATGGTACCACACTTGGCTATTGACTCCTTTAAAATGCACCAACTGCTGACAGTTCTAATGGCATACCAATCAAACAGTAATCTGTTTCAGCATAGGACACAGGAAGGAAGACAAGTTAGTTTAAACAATGGCAGAATGGTACTTTAGCTACTAAGACACAGTTCTGTGTGAGGATCCCCCCACCTGGGCAACCTGTAATAAAGTGTATTACCAAGCCCAGGCCATTAATGTTAAAATGGTCTTGTTTTCTTGGTCAAAAATGTTCCACTACCCCAATGTACCTGAGTTAGCAGGGTTTGTTCGACAGTCTGTTGACGGATCCCTCATGAGTGGACTCCCTTTAAAGCAGGAGCCACGTGGCATCAAGATTCACTCAGAGAAATGTGAATCCTGTGGTCCAGGCAACAGCTTCGACCTGCGTGGGGCTCATCGACGATCGATCGTGGATGTCCTGCAGAGACGAGGCGTGTGATGCACCTCGATGTAAAGAGTTTGGTGCCACAAAGAAGACTCAGTGAAGAATGTAGGCCTGGCAGCTGGAGTTGGGTGTCGGCCTCAGCGTCGATGATTGGGACGCGACCACAGCTGGATTTCAGATCTTCATTCGTCGGCTTCTTTGTGGACTTCAGGTGGTGGGAAACCCACTGGCAGATTCTCCTTGGTTGTCGACGGCATCGACTTTCTCCGGCAGCCAAAGCGGTCGACTGTGATGGCAAGATAGCACTTTGTTTAAATGTTCTTAGGCAATGGTGGATCGCTGTGGCTTCGGTCGTTGAGCAGCACAGCGTCAAGCTGTCCCTGCTTCTCTGCAACATGACTCGACTGGCTTTCAGAGGTTATGGAAATACTCCAAACCCAGGTCGACGATGATGGACGTCGACGGCCTCAATGTCGTCCCGGGAGGATAGCTCAGCGTCAACATGCTCACCTTGGAAACAAGACGACATGAAGCAACACAGGTTCGATCCCCGGGTCCGCGCTTAGAAACCTCTGGTTATTAAGCGTGTTATAAATACGCAACTAAGACATATTCCTGTAACAGCGCCTCGATGCCCCTGGGCTGTGAGAGCACTTTAAAAATGCAAATAAATAAAAATAAAATAAATAATGTCCTGGTGCTTTAATTCAAGATTTCTCTGCGGACCCCATCTCCGATCGACAGCCGTTTGGGACTGGCTTCCCGTATGCCTCGATGAAGATCAGCTTCTGCAGCCTCATAGCTCTGGGATAGGTCTCCTAGCCAGGTCCTCTCTTGGATCAGTCCTTCACATACTAGACAGCTTTTATATTTCATCGAAAGAAAGCATCAGCAAAACCTTCTTCATCCAGCAGGGTTTCAAGGAAAATCAGCTTCCAGTTTCAACTTCAGCTTCTGAACAAATTGCTTAGTGACAGGTCCCCAGATATACAGATATGTCCCTCATCCACACTGCTGAGACAAGCTCAGTCAGTCAATCAGACAGAAGGGCATTCATACAGGCAGGCAGCCAATCAGGCTCACAGTGCATTCAGGCCATTCATTTCCACCCAGACACCCATAACAACCAATGTGGATTGGGGCAAGGACCCAGCCTTCAAGCACACCACACTGCATTCATGTCAGTTTCGGGCAGGGTTGTCTCATTCATTGTGTCACACACACAGATATAAGACACCCGTAACATGGAATTCATATTGGTCACACACTCCATTCACCCAGGTCCCAGACCAAGGTTGTACCCACAACAAACATTCACTGGGAAGGCTCCAGCAGTCTGGCCTGGACTTCCCCACAATACCATATATGGTTCTTCGACCCAACAAACAATCAGGGGACAGGACACAGTCAGGGCTTACCAGGACTTTGGGAAAGCAAGGTAACAGGTAATAGAAACCAAGAGGCCACAGGTGCCATTTTTCCTTCTATCAGGAATCTACTGATTCCTATGGCACGTCCTGGGTATCCCAAAATGGAGGATAGTCAGAGCACCTGTCAAATTCAGCATGGAGCTGCCACCAGCCCATACCCTGCTCTGTGGGCAACACACAGGTGCCCAAAGACATACACTAGGAGTACAAGGTTGTACCCCACCCATGTGTACCATAAGGGTCTCTGTTCACCACAACCAAAAAGAGGAAGAGCTGCACTGCTAGGAGTCCCACATGGATATTTGTGCAGAAAACAACACAGAACACACATGATAAGGGAATACAGGACAAGGGCATGGAGGCCATGTCCCTCCAGTGCATTTCCAGCATCACAGGGAGGATCAACTGGATGGGGGGGGTCTTCGGGCATTGGAAGTGGGACACCGACAGGTGAGATGCAGTATCCCCCTTCTTTCAACACCTTTTCCCCAATCCTACCATGTAGGACGTTCAGAAACACTTCCCCCCACCTTTTCCAACACAAACACTTTTGCATACCAAGACAGACAACGGACTAACACCAAATACGTTTACCAGGCAATTGACCAGAATCACACACACCTGTTGGCACTTTCCCTTCCCCACAGGAATAAAAAGTGGAGCACAAGAGCACAATACAAATAAGGCAGGTGGCACAACGAAACAGCTATCCAAGCATGGCAGTTCAAAAGGAGGAGAAAGGCAGCGAGAACCGAAAGGACGGCAAGGAGAGAAGTGACCTTGCCCTTTCCGACCCAGACCGACGATGCCTCCGTGGAAGGAATCATAAGACCACAAACAATAGCCAGCATGTGTTGCAGCAGATGTCAACGGTACACAGAGCATGGCTACGCTGATAAGCAGGACAGAGAGAGACGCCTGCTACTGTGGTACCAGCCTTGACTCCAGATATAAGAAAAGCCAAGCAGTTAATCACAGCCGGTGAGTCAAGAGGAGAGCTGATAAGAAACCAAATTGTGTTGAATGAAAGTGTCAATTTGAGGAAAAAGAACTGTAACTATTAAGGGAAAACCAGCTTCAAAGGGATCCGGCACCACGTGGGTGGTCATTCAAGAAACTCTCGTTAATCCCACGTTTTGATGAAACCACTGATACCAGAAGGTTGTAGTAGAGCAGCAAAGAAAGGTCAAAGTGGTCATAAAGGGTTCTTGGAAAATCCTCTGTAAAATCGAAAGTCTTTGACCCTGCAAACGATTAGCGAACCAAGGGAAACACAGGAGCTGTAAGATTGGCAACTACCTACCGAATGTCTTGATACAGCTAAGAATTTTATAGTGATTGGAACACAGAAGAGGGGGATCCAGGGGTGGCAGGTCCTCACCCAAACTACGATAGGAAACAAACTTTAATTTCTTATATTGGATACAGCAGGTCCTCGAGGGAAAGAGACTTTTAATGAAAGGAAACTTAACCCATCAAAAAACCTGATAGCTGAAAACGGAACTGTCCGCTCTTGCTGGGAAATCTCAAGCGTGTGCTGTGCTCAGGAGTCCTGCTTTGTCCCATGCTCAAAACGTGGGAAGGGGATATCCTGGTTACTCCATCCTGACATATCATTTGTGAACACTTCTTTTCTTTCTTGTGAATCCTATCCCACACTCCTTTGTATTTGGCAATAGTTTTCTTTAGTATAGGCCATTTTATTTGACCAGACACCACTAGGACTGCCTTATTTTTAATTTGATGGTTCTAGCTTGCTCCCATTTTTTCTTTAGGTTTAGATTAGGCATTTTTCGAACCTGCATATCCAGTTTAATAAACACCGTTGAACTGTGATCACTTGTGTCTTTCTAATCTTGATACAATGCCTTCCGTAAACTAGCCATTTCTTACTGCATCATTGCATATTTTTCTGGGCATCTGTGATAAAATAACCATGATAAGTGTTATTGTTTCGACTGGTATTTTGGTGCATCCAATCTAGCTTTGTGTAAATGTGGCCTGGCATGCTTTACTGTAATATGTTATTACGTGTCTAGACTTGTCTACATTGTGCAGCCAGTTGGACATGTTTTTATTGTGGTATGGCATTATAGAAAAGCATATTAATTAAAGCATTATTGTTCCTGTGCACTGTTGGTGACTTGCATGCATTGGATTTTTAGATTGGCGTTATCCTACAAAAGAATTGCAAATGCTCTGGCATTTTAGCAATTTTTGCTCAGAAAGTGTGCTGTATAATGCATTAGAACACATCTTTAAATCTTTCTACTAGTGCAGTGTGTGGCGTACCCCTGCAGAAGCACATTTCTGTGTATTGCGCAAGTGTGGTAATCTAGGCCGGCCCAGAGTGTGACGCGACCTGTGATATGTTGGAGAGTTGGGGGCAGGGTTCTCCTCAGCATGGCTTGCAGGGGGCACCTAAATTTTGTGTTACACCACTGAATTAGTCCATCATCTCTCATCAGTCCGGCCATGAGTCATAGTTTCCCATCTTAGTTGACCTTGTAACCTGCTCTCTGTTCTGGGACATTCAAGGGAGTGTAAGCACACCACTGTCTTCATCCGAAGCATGATGATTAGCCCTTGTTTATGATTACTGAGTCACATGCGTAGAGATGTGCTATTCGATTTAATTATACTGAGTGTCATTGCTCTTCTTGGCCTCTAGAGACTTACTCACTCTACCTTGTATAGACTTTATACACTTTTAATTGTCCAATACTTGGCTCTCGCAAATGTTTTATTCTTCTTTAATCTAATTGAAATATGTCTCATCCGTGGCTTATCCATCTGCCTCTCTTTGTGCTTTGCAGCTATACCTTAAAAATAGTATCCTTAATCCCAAGCCAACAGAGACTCCTCTTTGTTCTGCACACAAAGCAGTTTTTCAAGCGTCTCCTGGCTCTTCAACCCTGATCTGTTTCTGAGGTAGCTGAATTGAATCTTAACACGAGCCAGCGTCCATTTTCCAATTATGGGCATCCTAGCCACGTTATATCTTCCTCTATAGCAAGCTTCTATGTGTCTTTTCTACCTTGCGTTACTGCATATGTACACTTATTGGTCTGCAAGTTACTTTGTCTTCTTTTGTATTCATGATTGCTTTATCATTTCATACATGTTTCTCTTTTTATTCCTGTTACATCATCTCTCTTATGTATTTTCATATCGTTTCAGTATGGTTTTGTAGATTTGCTTTATGGCATTACTCTGCCCTCTTCAGGTTTCACTCAGCGCTCTATGATGTCCAATGGTGCATGCTGACATCCTTCCACACGGCATCCTTCCACACTTTCTGTGTGAGGGTACATTTGGAATGGCTGTCTGAGTGCATATCGTCTCTCGTCCACTCGATGTGGTATAGGAACAACACATGGGGTCCCATACAGAGCTCTTCTCTTACTGTTCCAGTATGATGACAGTGAGGGTGCGGGAGTTAGATATAATGAGTCCAACTGCTCTCCTCCCCACTTATTGAGGCAGAATTGTTCTGGGAAATTAAGCAATGGTGGCTCTTGCTTCTTGTTTCTTGTTTCTTGATGAGGACTAAACCCTTATGTGTATTCCGTTTTTTCAGAAAGCACTGTGTACATATATTTCCATGCATGAATCTATTAAAAGTGAGGTAGAGTGCAACCTGGAACATGTGTTACTGGGGGCCTCTGTGGTTAATTCAATAGAATGAATCCTGTTATCAGGTGAGAAATGATTGTCATTTGAGCTCCCTACTACATTTAAACTAGTTTTAGGTGATGCCAACCTTCAAGAACTCTGCGATCCTCCAGATACCTAAACCTAAATATACCAAGAAGGGAAAATATTAGATGCTTGTTGGGGGTGCCTAACTGCACCCCGTTCTGTTCAATGAGATCAGAACTAGAACTGTCATACTTCAAGTTCATCTTAAAACTAAGAAGCTGCTTAGTTTTCTTGAAAATATGCTTATTGAACAAAATCCCAATCTGCACCTTAATTTGGAAATAGATAAAAACGCAAGGCAGATGTGCATTAACATAATTCGGAATCAGCTGTATCTCAGCTTAGAAGTAATTGAATGGAATATAGATTGGGATAAGGATTTTATGGTGTCAAGAAAGGAGCTCATTACAAAAAGCATGCTCTGGGACTTAAGAATTAACCTAGAGATATTAAATCAATATGGTGCTGTGCATGACTTTATTGAGTTTAAATACAATATGAATAATGCTTCACCACACTTGAAACGCAATATGTACTTAATACGGTGCGTGCATGATGACACCCCTAATATGAGGAACACATTTTGGATGCGATGCTAAGCAGATAAACAGCAATCCCTCAAAATTGCTTTAATACAATTATGGAAGGACATAATGAAATTACTGCCGAATTGATTATAAATCTGCAGTGTGGAAGTTGTCAGTGTTAATATCTCATCTACTTCTGCTATTTGATGTATCTTTGCTGTTATTTAAAAGATGTTCATGAATTGGATCAATTTGTACATAGAAAACCTTAACTAAAATGGTGTTTTATTTATATGAATGAAGATGTATATTTTGTAACACGTTTTAGTGTGAAAAGTAAAAATGATATGCCTGTAACATGCTATGCTAAATACAAAAATACAAACAAGTGTGCTTTCATAATTGACGAAGCCAACAATGTTGGCTTGTGTATAGACATAAGGTAGACATTTGCCAGGCATTGACATGCTATGTTCAGGAACTCTCTCCATTTTCCAGCTGTTGATAACGTATTGCCAGTTAGTACCAGTATGGCAGTGCCTGGCAACAGCCTATCACATTCCTACACTGAAGCCAAAACCGCTTTGCATTGCTTGTGTTTCTTTGGCAGTGCCTGCCTACCTACCTTCTCATGCTCATGAAGGGCACTTTGTAGCTTTTATTGCACTGAATTGACATTCGTAGCCCAGTCTCAGAGAGGGTAAGCTAGCACGTTTCACGGAAGAAGCTTCAATTCTTGCAAGGGGCTAGATGAGAAAGGCACACTGTCTTTCTGAATTAAAGCATAATTTGTCTCTCCTTTTGAAACAGTTTCACTTTTTGGAATATAGGAAAGCATAGATTGTCTTTGTAGTGTTTTACGCCTCTGTTTAGTATCCCCCATATATCATATTCAGAGTCAGGCACTCAGCCAATCAGGTGGCTGGAACAGCGGGCGAGAATACACATTTCCCGGGTGGTGCCATTTTTATTTTTTGTAAATGTGTGGAGGCAACAGAGAAACCTCTCCCTGATCCCATTTCCCACCCCATCCATCCATTCCCACTTACCTGTGGAACCGGATCTCTGTGCTCCGGTCCAGGCGCTCCTCACGTCTCCTAGCTGCTGCCATAGACGTGGGAAAGGGATGTAGTCCTTTTTCAATATGGCAGCAGGCATTTTTCTTTTGTTTCCCCTCTGGTGATCGGCTGCACAAGCAGCGTAAATCTCCTGAGGGAAAATAATGAAAGCCATTTGCACCTTAGATGAACCCAGGGTGCGAATGGTTTCCATGCCTGCTCAGGAGGGTGGACATAGCCAGTAACGCCCCACAGCACAGGCCTGCATTTGCTCGGGCTGAGGGGCCATTACCGCCATGTCTGCCCACCTGAGTGGGCATGAATGCCATATTCATGCTCCACAGGTATTATTCGTTTGGAATCCTCCCAATTTTAAAAGTTACTATGGTCATATCACTTCTGACTTTTGGGAAGAGGGCATGTTCTTCCCACACCCCCAAGTGCTTTACAATAAAGCAAAGGCAGTTATCAGTGATGTAAGAGACAGGGGGGATGTGGTGCCCTTACCGGCCTATTCACAATCATATTATTTTACATCTTGTAGGTGTAGTATGCATGCAGGAATAGCAGCCATCTTAGATAATAGCATCCATAGAGCGATACATAGCTTAAACAGTAGTTAGCACCCCAGGCCTAGGCCGCAAACATGAGTGCAGGAATAGGTTGCATTACAACCACTGATGAGAAAGCCCAGAGTTACAAAGATCCATAAAATCCTTCATTGTCCCGAATTGTTGCGAAGCTTTGCGCCCTGGGAGGAATGTGCTCTGCGAGGCCGCGGGAGGAGCACAGTGGGCCTGGGAATAGCGCAATCCCATAAGAAAGAGGGCACAGATCTCCAAACAGCACCAGCCCTAATCCTAAATTACAGCACCTAAATGTCTTGCCTTTAAGAGCCCTGAATTCCAGACCACTGACCATGAACCTGCTGGTCCCCCGATCGATCAAAAGATCAGAACGCAGGATCCTCCTGTCTTCACTCGTAGGTCATGTAATTTGTGCTGTGAGGTGCAGGGTGGGATGTAATTATAACCCAGAACGAGGGCAGGAGACCTTGGAGGCATGCCGGCCGGTCTGGGAGCGAGTGAAGAGTGTCTGAGTTATTATGAGCTTGGCTTTCCTCCCCGGTCCCTCTCTGCTTTGTGCAAGGTGCCCTGTTACATTGAGAAAGATGTGTTTTTCTAGTTAATAATATAATTGTTACTTGACCATCAGCAGACCAATGACAACTGCAACATTGGTCATGTGGAAGAAGATGGATGGATCAGGCGGAGACCAATGGCCTGACATCCCCTATGGAGAAAGTGACCTATGTGTAGGGTCTCTCAGAACAAAATGGTGAGTCTCTACTGTTTGTAATGACATCACCAGTGATGCTGTGCACTGTTAAAATGTAGTGCACATGTGGAAGTTGCCAGAATGTTCCACTGCAGCATAGTTCTTTGTTGGTGCGTTTTCCTTTTGTATGGAAATAAAACGTGTGATCCTTGCAAGAGTTAAATTGGGCCTTTTTCCTTAGTGGGTTGTAGTTTTTTCTGGTGTGAACGTCTAAGGGGCTTTCCTAAATTTGGGGACCCCGACATGATACCAGCGACCCTGCGATGACTGAGGCTTCCAGGCCGCTTCTCTGAAGGGGCCGTGCCCAGCTGTAGCGACCAGTCCCAAGCGCACAACACGCTGAGATGTGCAGGGGCCAATTTTTGCATAATTCCTGTCTGCTCTTTGGAGTGGGGCGTGGCTCATGGGAAAGTGCAAGCTGTTATTGGAACCCAGCGACAGAGGAGCTCAGGTGACCACACAGACGTGAGTATACTCCTTGCGAGGGATAACGACGAGGGGTAGCGTGCGTGGGGGAGTGTGACATGCATGGGTGAAAGTAGGGTGTGGTAAGGCCATGTTGTGAGATTTTGGTTAGTGTTACTATTTCTTAGATATTTAAGAGGATTTTACAGAGGAAAAACAGGAGTGTAGGGGGGCTTTCCGAGTGAGGGAAGATGATGGCGTCATTTTCTGTGTAATAAGCGGATACAAAGGATAACAAACTGAGCTATATGTAGTTAGTTGGCTCTGTGGAAGTAGTGGTTGTTATTTTACCTTGTTATTGTAGCTTGTTGTTTTGGTGCACTATGATTTTTTTGTACGAGGCAGAGGCCAGAGGTGAGCCAAAGGTGATAAATTGATTTGAGAATGAGTGGTGTATTAGTGTGTGTGTGGAAAGGGGGGAAGAGGGAGGTGATCAAGGGTAGCAACGGGGAGGCAGGGACAGTGGACCAGTAGAGAAGTTGCATAATTAAATTGTTTGCCGCGCATATTTGTGGAGGGTGGGCTTTTGGGGGCGCGCAACTTGTGCAAATGGGAGAGGGAACACCATTAGAATACATGTGTAATACATTCCCATTGTATAGGGACAAGATTGAGCAATTTCACAAACAATGGATGTAGATACAAAAGGGCTGGGTGCCTCCCTCCTGGCCAGAGCAAGGCATCCATAACAGAGGGACATTGGACCACATGAGCACATTCGTAGCTGCTAAATATAAGTGTAAACAACTCCTAAAAGAAAAGAGATTTTGGAACTATGGAAACTGATTTAGGATGGGGAGGATGGGGGTGAGGGTGGGACTCAGGGTGCTGAAGGGGCTGCCCTAGATGTGATGTACATGACAACACAGGGAATGGGCCTGGGCTCCCATATACAGGACTTCAACCACTCACCTCCCGACAGCCCAACAGCTAACACTATCCCGCCCCAAGGAAGCAAGATACAGAAAGAAATAGAAGAAGCGTTGGAGCGAAACAGGTGGAATTAGCACAATTAAGTGCAGCACAGGATGAAGGAGGGAAGAAGGGGAAGGGGATGGACGAATGAAGAGCCAGAGATATTTTGTTCAGGTTAGACAGTTTGGCGATCAATGATGTGCATTTAGAGAAGGAGGGAGGCGGCAATGGGCCAGCCAGAAGGACGGGTTATGGGACAGTATGGTCGGACAGGGGTACAGACAGCGATGACCCCCTTAGCTGTGGGGGATGTGAAAAGTTTACTTGTCGCAATAGTGGGATATATGACTTGAGATGTGTAGGTCAAGGCAGGGTATCCTGTAGAAAAACTAGATGATGACGTACATGATGGTGCGCCTTTTAACAATATCAGAGAGCAGGTTTGGGAAGCGATGCGGCCAACGTAACTCGACACACCAGATCTGCAGTCTATCATGCAATATACCATGGGAGACGACAAGGTTAAGGAGATGTGGAGGGTGGAGACAGTGAGACCAATGGGACCATTTAGTTCCTCTTTGTATTTTGTCATTAAAAAGAGTTTGTGGGGGTTGTTCTGTTGTGCTGGTGACCGCATGCAGCACTGAGTGCCTGCTCTGGGGACGAACTAGGGTCTGGGCTGAAGAAATCCATCATAAATGCCTAGTTTTTCAGGATAATTGAAGAGAAGGTGTATAAAGGACTTAATTGCACGTGAAGCCATGAAGCAGAACCGGAGATGCAGGGACTTTCTGCATGGCCCCTTGCGTCCTCATTGAAGGTACATGCTGCTGGGAGAAAATAACAGGGGTCTCCCAAAGTGATCTGCAGAGACACCAGTGGCACATCGCCAACAACTCGACAAATGTTATGGAGACCCCAACAGCACCACCTTCGCTTGGTCGCCCAGTGAGAAGCTACCTCAGTCAGCGTGTGGTGCTCTGCCCTGCGGATGGCAACAGAGGGGAAGGACCATTGGATATGTGGGGTGTAGACCCTGCATGACATACGCTGCAACAGCGATCTGGACAACTGCCCCACTGGAGACCCAACTGTGTCAGACCAGGAACAAAGCATGCTGCAGTCCCATCACGTCTGCATGGAACCTGCCCTGAATTACCCGACTGCAGAGTGCAGAGGGAACCACAGAATCGTCCCGGAGGCTCGGTGCCTATCCATTGTGGCTGGCTGCAGAGGGGACAGCTCCCGAGGACACCACGCACCCCACTGGTCGAATACCAAGGTATCAGGCCCGGGCCTCCAAGGTAAGGTAACCCTGATATACCACAGCCCCCGCTATCAGTAAACAAGGGACTGTGGGTTGCTGCAGCAAGTATCCAGAGCATAATCAGGCGCCACCAACACACGTAGTGTAACCCAGAGCACACATACCTGCCCATAGCACTGCCGGGGTGGCCGCGATTTGACCGCCAACGCATAACTCAGAGAAACATTCCAGGACCCCAAGTCGGGGCGAACGTGGCGCCGAACTCGAGCAGACCTTCGGCGCCACCAGAATTCCAGTTGTTACACAAGCGCAGAAAAAACTACAAAGACCCACGCCACGGCGGTCAAACAACCGGACTCCCTACTCCATTGGCCCCCTCAGAAAACATACCCACCAAACCCCCCTAGTAGCATGAGAAGGCACCGAACGGATGGGGGAATAGGGAACCGGTGCGCCAATGACAATATAGCACAAATAGGGTAAGTGGGGTCTCTTACGGTTCTGCTCTCTACTACAGGCTGCACAATTACACAGGCCGCACACACAAGCGGTGACCCGAAAGACCCATAAGCTGCATACCGCTGATACCTACTGCAACCAAGAGACGCTTTGACACTAGCTATGTAGTGGCCTATCTACTAGAACCAGAAGAATAAAGACAGCCGTGCAGTGCAGACCAAGGGGCCAGCCGAGAAACATAGATATAGGAGGCAAGCGACAACTAGCGCATTGACTAATGCAAGGAGCACTCCTCCCCCGGCCACAATGAAGGGACTCGCTGCCCGGCCCTCCCGGTGACGCACCCACGCTAAAGAGTGTGGAAAAGGACAAAGATAAGAAACCACTCAAAACCTCACAAAGATACACAAGGCAGATACACAAGGCAGATATTTTAGTTACACTTTTGAGTGCAGGGCACAATTGCACTACACTGATACGTCCTCTATAATGAACTACACAACCGAGAGACCTCCACGCCAGGGGCATCGATAGCACGCAGATGCAACCACGCTGGACAGTACTCTGCCCCGCCGTAGCTCACGCTCCTCATCGGTTCTCCCACGACAAACAGGGAAGAAAACCTGAACAGTGACCTATTATAAGGGGCCAGTGGCAGCACAGCTTTTGTGACACCTAACGTGAATCCGTGAACATTGATACAGTATGATGCCCAAGGGGGCTGCTGCTAAAAAGTCAGGATCAATAGAAAGGTTAATGAAACCGTCACCAAGGAGAAAGACAAAAGTATTAACGCCACTGCCCAAATGGCCTCACCCTCATCACAATCACCACAACCACCCATGGACCTGTTTGGGGTCTACAACTCCAAGCAACAAGGGTTTGCAGCGCTTAACAACAAACTGGATGGTATAAACACCAACGTGACATCGATCTGGAGCCAACTTGAGAAACCAACAGGCCACATCACCGAAGCCGAGACAAGGATAAGCAAGACAGAAGATGATCTAACTGCTCTACAAAACACAGTCACCAATATGGCCAAAGATATAGGCACAGTAAAGCTAAAATGTGAGGATCAGGAGGCGAGTTCATGCCACAATAACATTCGCATTATCAGAGTCCCAGAGGACGCACTCAAGGGCCCAATGGAACAGGCGGTGGAAGAATTACTTAAAGACCTGCTCTGCGACCCGGGCTGATTGGCAATGTTTGTGGTCGAATGGGCACATAGATCTCTGGCCTCTCGCCCGAAAACCCGGTGCATACCCAAGGCCGATAATAGTCAAACTGATGAACTACAGGGACAGGGACTTGGTACTACGAGCAGCCAGGGATAAACACAAACTGAAGCTTGGATCCAACCTAATACGTATATTCCCAGACTACACCCAGTCGGTGCAACAAGAACGGCAGACTTTCTTGGGAGTGAAGAGCGTGAGCGGAAGATTCCACACGCGATGTTGTACCCTGCCAGGCTCAGATTGTAACATAACAATAAAACCTATTTCTTCACATTTCTGGAGGAGACAGTCTCTTTTGTATAGACATACATCCCTATTCCAGACGGGCGGTCCCCACAAAGGGAAGAAGCCGCTGAATGAAAAGTCCTGGAAACATCACTCAGGGAAACTGTCCCGCTGTGGCATATAGCTGCGGCAGATATGAAACGCAGAATCAGCTTCTCCTGATTCTGAGTACAATAATGTGATATGTGATTTGTCATAAGTAGTTACGAGAGATAGTAACACAAGTAAGATTTAGCCGAGACGTAATAGTTACAACATCATGCCCTGCTATGGCTGTCACCGAAGTGACTCCAAACATGCGAGTGCAATGGTTAAATAAAGGTGTAGTAGTGAGTAGAGGGGGAGGGGAAGGGGAATTGCATAATTGAAGTTTGTGGAACTATGAGGGCGGGGAGGGCAGAGTGGGGAGAAGTTGGGGCGTTAAAGTTAAAATAATGTGTAGACAGAATACATTTGATAACAGTAACAACATTAATTCATGTTTTAATATTGGGACAGACATAGCGGAGAATGGTCCAAATGGCTAGTGCGAACCCCGAGGCTATAACTCTGATGAGCTGGAATGTCAGGGTCCTGGGTATGCTGATGTTGTATGTCAACAGGCTCAGCGCGCACATATTATTTCTTTAAGAGACGCACCTACTAGAAGAACAGGCCAGAAAATTCACTCCAGGATGGGGCGCCCACAGCTTTTACACATCTTATTCATCCAGAGCTCTGTGTGTCTTGACACTGGTACATAAAACTATACCATTAATTCCCTTGGCTACAGAAGCTGACCCTAACAGCAGATGCATATTAGTACATGGTAAACTAGACCCTACTGAAATATTACTCAATAATATATATGGCCCCAATGTGGACGACCAGGAATTCTACACTGAGGTGTTCCAGAAATGTGCTAAATATCCCACAGCCCAAATCATCTCCCAGGGGGGGGGCTTCAACATCATGTTAGACCTGAGCCTAGATAGGACATCATGTACCCCGAGACAACTAGCCAATGCATCCCGCAAAATAGGCAAATACATGGCAGATTTAGGTCTAACAGACGCCTGGTGAGCACTTCATGGCACACAGCACGCTTACACTTTCTACTCTTCAGTGCACGACATGCACTCTAGGATCGACCTCTGGCACTCAAGGAGCGTTAAGCTGGTCATTAGAAACTTCATTGCTACCCAGAACCCTATCAGACCACTTCCCGATACTACTAGAGTTATCCAACTCAGAGGCAGCCCCACAACGATTCCCATGGTGATTTAAAGCGGCGGCACTGACGGACCCATTATACAAAACCAATCTGGCACAACACATTCATGAATACTTTGAACACAATGATGGGTCTGTCGGTACTCATGCAGTATTATGACAAGCATTTAAGGCTTATATAAGAGGTATTGCCATAATCACTGAAATGGAGGTCCTTAAAGACATACATAGGGAACTGAAAAGGAGGGAAGGGGAAATAGCCAAACTTAAGGGATGATAGGCAGCCTCCCCGTCAGAATGCATAGCATCAGCAATTAAAGCACAATTAGATGGATACCGCGCCACGGCAGACCTGGAAATATGCTACTTTGACAGACCGGCTCCAGCACGGAGATATGGTGAGCAAAAGCGTCCATGCAGACTATTGGCGCAGTTAGTCCAGGGCGAAAAGTGGACAATGATCATACCATGTATTACGGGGATGGACGGTGTGGTAGTAACAGGTCAGGAGGCAATTAGCAAGGTCTTTTTTTACTTTTTTGTCTGTATTCCCCCCAGAGCACTGCCACGAGCAAGGAAATAGACAGCTATCTCTCTAAGATACCTTCCACCCTGTTATCCAAAGAGGCCAAAGATACTCTAGATACCCCCGTAACATTGGAGACAATTAAAAAAGCCTTAAAAGCCCTACCGGGTGGGAAGGCACCTGGCAGTGATGGCTTGGAGGCAGAGTTATAAAAAGAATTCATAGATATAATAGCACCCTGTCTGCTCACTTTGTGGACTGAGGGCCTAGAGCTGGGGATATTACCAGATACCACGCGTGAAGTGGTCATAACATTGTGGCCCAAGCCAGGGAAACAACCAGAAGACTGCAGCTCTTATTGACCTCTATCCCTGATAAACACGGACACAAAAATATTTTCAAAGCTGCTGGCAACTCATCTTACTCCCTTTATGCCACATATGGTGCACGCAGATCAGGCAGAGTTTGAACAAGGCAGGTCCACAGCAACAAATATTTGTCGATGCTAAAACATCTTGGCGAATGTCCCGAGAAATACGGAAGGGGTCGCTATATCTTTGGAAATGCAGAAGGCTTTTGACACTGTCTGTTGGCCTTTTCTATTCAACATGCTTGAGAACTATGGCTTTGGCCTGAATTTCATAAAGTGGGTTTGGGTGCTTTACACACAACCTCACGCAAGAGTGTGTGTAGATGGGATATTATCCCAAATACTCGAGTTAGCCGGAGGCACAACGTAGGGTTGCCCCTTATCAACGCTATTGTTACCTTTAGTGATCAAACCACTGGCCGACTTGCTAAAGGGCACAGTTTGGCAAATCTGGGATATCACTGGCAGGAAAAACAGGACCCGTCACTCTCTACGCCGATGATATCTTGTTATACATCAAAAATCCAGAGACGTATATGGCAAGAGTACTGAATGCAGTGAGAGAATTCGGTCATTTCTTGGGCCTGAAGCTGAACGCAGCAAAATCTGAGTTATTCCCATTGATGGACGTAACTACACGCCCTGCGGATCTGCACCTGTGGAATATCTGGAAGTGGACATAGCGCCGACAACTCAACTTACTCGATCACTTAATTACGGGAAACTCGAGGAGGCTTTCTGCACCAAACTCACCCATTGGGCGCTCCTCCCAATTTCACCAATGGGACGTCTAGCACTGGTCAAAATGATCATACTCCCAAAGCTGTTTAATCTATTCAGCACTATTCCAATATGGCCGGAAACATCTTTCCTCACTAAAATACAGGGAGCGTGTTCAGCCTTCATATGGATAAGACAGCCAAGACTGAGTTGGAAGCGCCTCACTGAACCATATGAGAAGGGTGGATTGGGTGTCCCAGACTTTGAACGCTATTTCCTTGTGGCACAAACTCACTACGCCGTGGCTTGGGCAGAAGGGGGACCCGGGGGTGAGGCAATACAGGGTGAAGGCCCTGCAGAGCTGCTACACAAACTAGCTGCACAGAAGTGAATACATGACAACGCCATTAAACCAATTTCAGTGACATGTAGGGCGTGGGATAGGTTACCAGGCAACCTGCAAAACACCGTACTCTACCGCCCCTGCATGCCTCTCTTGGATGCAGCCTACCTCCCCTCGATGCGGGACACAGCAATGTCCACACACTGGACGAAAAAGGGCATTCAACTAATGGGGGACGTATTCATAGACAAACACTTCATCAGCTGGGAGGAAATAAAGCCCATTGTGGGGGATAGGCTGCTCCAACGGCTACAATATCTTAGACTACGCTTGGCAATGGCCAAAACTTGGGAAGGATTTCCTGAAGAACCCCCAACACACTTAAACCTGGGACATGTGCTCACACCGAGTACCACAATGAAGTCAGCGTCCACACTATATAAAATCTCATTGTCACACAGAGCGCCTCAAACCCCTAATACTAAAAGCGAATGGGAACAGGACCTAGGGACCACTTTAACAGACACACTTTGGTCACGTTTATGCAGTTTAAGAGAAAGCATATCTTGTCATTCCAGATACGGGCCGATCCATTATAAGATACTTAATGGAGTCCACTTCACCCCCGCATGTCTAAAAAGTATATACGACACAGCAATAGTGATATCTCCCAGATGTGGGAGTGAGGATGCGGGTATTTTTCTATGGTCATGTGTCAAGATTGTGGGATACTGGGCTGATGTCTGCAATTAACTGAATGCTATTGTGTCTGTCTGTACAAGATAAATAAAGTTTAAAAAAAGGGGGGTTTGCCCAAAGGAGTTCAGAAAGCAGTAGAGAAAAATGGTGGGCATTGAAGCGAAGGGGTGGGAGAAGATTCAAACTATTATATCACATCTTTGTAAAAGAATAGAAGAGCACAAAAAGGAAATGGCCCAGTGACTGCAGGCAGAGGAAGCAAAACTAGTGCAAAAGAAATTGGTAAAGATCACAGTTGAGGGGGATTGAGCATGTGAACAGAGGGCACTGAGCAGGCTCAGACCCCTCCAGATGTCAGAATAGCAGCATTTTGGCCTGGAGGAGGTCATGGGTAGTGTGGAGGTGGACCTATCTAGAGTGGCACCAAGTAAGTCAGCAGTTCAGAGGGGGAAAAAGGTATTAGGAGGGATAGGACCCCAGGGACCAGAAATGGGGCCAACACAATGCTGGAGATGTGGCAAATAGGTACATTTTGCAAGGGAATGTATGAGCAGGCAGGGGGTGGGATACAGACCATAGAGCAATTATTGCCCACCGCCCTAGCCCCAACAACAGGTATAGCTCCCGAAGCCAACATCACACCCTAATAGATACACCAGACTTACATTCAACTACCACCATGACCGTCAGGTGCACAAGCACAACACCCACAAATGACACAATCCTTGGTGCTGCAGCAGTAACATGTCAACAATCAACGTAGTGTTAAACGGCACTGTTGTACCCTACCAAGGGGTGAGCATGGTGGAAAACAACCCTTTCATGTTCCCCAGTACCAATACATACCATGGCTAGGACAGCCCACAGAGAACACTTGCATGCCCATTCCTGTCAATGACAGTCCACCCTGACGAGGAACCTTGGTGTGCACTGAGATAGGTAACAAACAATTAATCTTTATGGTTGTCACAGGTGCTACTAAATCATGGGTCAGTAAGGGAAACTTCCCACTATCAAGTGAAACTCTTGACACACAGGGCTTCTCTGGGGCTGTCGCCATGGTTCCATATACAGAAGAACTTGACATATAAATTGGAGGAAAGGTGGTGCATGCACCATTGCTATATTCTTAGAGCTCCCTGATAAATGTATTGGGGCGAGAATGTTGAGGCAACTGAATATGACTGGCTCATTCACAGATGGGGGGATAGTGTGCACCCCTCTGGGCATGTGTGTCATAAGAGCAATGGTCATATTACATGCGAGGGGTGGAGAGGTTGTAGTTCAGGTATCCCTGTGGACCCTGATTTGTTTGTCTATGGCATAAGCGCTGCCCCAGTTTCGTAAAGTTTGTTGGCAAATACCGCCGACTACATTTTTTGACCTGTGGTGTCCCCTGAACAAGTGGCTGGAACGATATAGTTCCTAGATTTGCAGGGTCTGTTGGTGTCAGCTAAATGGATTGTTGTAATTGGAACAGGCTCAGATGGATGCAAGTGGTGCACAGTATTGTGTGTTGACCCTACAATTCCCCTCAAGGAAGTAACAGATGCAGATTTGTTTGAAGAGAAACCAGAGTATGGTGAGATTGGGTTAGCAATTTCTAGCCCTTGTGAGATTATGGTTCAGTATCGGAAAGTGCAGTTATCAGTTGATGGCTCTTGTGGTCCCGCCCCCCTTCACTGACACAGACTTAGAACAGGTCCCTCAGAGACTGTGGACAACAAGTGCACACAATGTCAGGCTCTTGCAAAGGGTGACCCCAGTTCAAATAACCCTCAAACCAGGAGCAGTATTGCCACGGGTGAGACAGTACCCCTTATCGAGGGAGGCAGAGGAAGGAATAAGAGACACCATTGTTGTCCTATTAAACCAGGGGCTAATAGTAACATCTACCTCTCCATGGAACACAGTGATCTATCAGATAAAGAAAGCAAAAGGGGGGAGTAGGTGGATGATTCAAGATTTGCACCCTCTTCATGACATTGCACAGGCAGAACTTCCAGTAGTCCTGAACCCTGCAACAATACCTTGTAACACTTTACTGTGGTGGACCTTAAAAAAGTCTTGTTCTCTGTTGCTGTGCACCCCATCTCACAGTACCTCACTGCATTTAAACATGGGGGGATGCATTTTGAACACATGAGATTGTCTCATGGGTATTGTGATTCAGCCAGCATTTTTAACGGATACTAAATACTGATTTGGGTAACATTCAGGTGCCTACTACTATCACCCAGTATTTTGACAATTTACTAGTGGCTATTGCCAGCGAACATCAGTGCAGGCAGGACTCTATAACACGGCAACTTCTGGCCCACAAGGGATACAATGTGAAAAAGGCTAAATTACAGTATTGTCTCCTGGAGACTCTATGTTTGGGTCAATTCATTACTGTCAATGGTAAAAGAATAATTCCCAATCGCGTAGCATCAGTGCACGCCACCTCTCAACCCAAAACAGTATAAGAGATGCAAAGAATCCTGGTACTATTTAATAACTGAAAGGCATGGATTCTGGATTATGCAGCTTACACAATACAACTGTTGCAGGGCCTTAAAAAAGCTCAAAAGGGTGACAGTAAAATAATATGAACAGAAGAAATGTGTACCAATTTCAATGACCTCAAGGAGGTCATTTCGACTGCGCCAGTGTTAACAATCCTAGACTACACGCAAAAGTTCAACCTATTCTCCCATTCTAATGGACTGTTAATGACTGCGGTACTCACACAGAAATGTTCCATAGGTCACAAGCCACTGGCCTTTTACAGTTGTATCCTAGATTCAGTAATGCAGGGGCAGTTCTCCTGTGAGCAAGCACTTGCTGCAGCGCTTTTGTGATCGATAAAGGTTCTACCTTTGTCATGGGCTGCTCTGTAACATTGTACCTTGAGCACAACGTTTTTGCCATTTTAGAACGCTCTAAATCCACGCTGACCACACACTGACCATCCACATATGAGATCATCCTATCTAGTACAAGCATTCAAATGTGCGGTACAAGACAATTAACTCTGCCACCTTCCTGACAGATATGTGTTTGTAAGAAGACTTTGCCAACCACGATTGTGTAACATTCAAAGGTATGGAAGATGACATTCCCAAAGGAAGTGACAGGCCGCTAAAGGGTGGGTCGATCCTCTTCATTGACGGGTCAGCAATAATTGACCAGGATATGGGTTTGCGGCACAGTGAGGTGGCCATAGTACATCTGGTGGATGGGAAATATGAGACATTAGTGCACAAGAGATTAGCAATTCACTTCTGAGCCCAGTCAGCCAAGCTCATTGCTCTTATTGAGGCACTTCAAGCATCCCAAGGGTGTGACGTGACCATCTACTCCGATTCGGCTAACATCACCACATACATCACCACAACAGTAAATGCAGGTCTTACACGGTGGAAGCAAAGGGGATTTAGGAGGGCAGACGGATCTTCCTTGCAACACGCTGCATTACCGTCAAGCTCATTTATGCTCTTTCTCAGCCATCTGTAGTGGTGGTCATCAAATGCACTGCCCACACTAATAGCACAGGCAGTTTCTCACTCAGTAACGCAGCATATCTCCAGTGCTACAAGTGGCAGAGTATATCGTGTTGACACACAACACAGAACAGTTGCCTACCTCATAAAATGCCCTACAAATCTGCAAATAGCCCAGTTGATTGAATTGCAGGTGCAGGCACCACAGGAGGAGAAAGAGCTTTGGATACAAATGGGGTTCAAACAGTCCCCAACAGATCTCGTGTGGCAGCAGGAGACATCAGGGAAGGCGGTGATGCCCCATGATGTATTACTAGTAGCGTTTGACCAGCTGCACCACCCATCACACATCTTCAAACAGCACATTGCAGCAGATATTCAGGAACACTGGTTTGCTCCGAACCTACAAGGGAATTTGACAAATATGGCCATGTGTTGCACTATGTGCCAAACTTACAACACAGGCCTCACACTGAGGACTATCAGAGGCACCCTGACCCGCCATACTGGGCCGTTCCCCGTACTCCACATTGATTACATGGAGATGGCCGAAAGGTGTAATGGATCTTGTTACATAATTGAGGTCGTGGGTCCTTTTTCATAATGGATGGAGGCGGGACCTTGGGCATATCCAGATGCTAAGTGCATTGCGAAAAGGTTCTTACTCAATGGCGTGTGTGCAATGTATTAAGGTCAGTCAACGGCACATATTTCTTTAATGAACTTTTTAAAGGGATTCAATCATCAGATTTATTTATTTATTTTAATTTGTGTTACGCGCCACATGCCCATGGGCCTCAGGGTGCACAAAAATGAGAAACAAGACAAACAGAACATAAAGAGACTGGCCAGAAGAAGTGAGCGGAAGTCGCAGGTTTACTCTATGTTGAAAAGGTGTGTCTTTATAGCCTTTTTAAAAAGAGGATAATTTTGAACCTGGCATATGGCAACCAGGAGTGCGTTCCAGAGCAGAGGAACCTGGGAATCGAGAGTGGTACCTCCAAATTTAGCAATCTTAAAACTGGGGGGAACAAGTACTGTAGCAGTAGAGGAGCAAAGGTTCCTGCCAGTTGTATTGACTTTGATGCGTTCTGACAAATAGGTGAGGCTACTTAAAGACACACACTTGTGTGTCATTGTCAACACCTTGTGTGTTATTCTGTGTTTTACTGGAAGCCAATGTAGCTTATTTCTGTTGATGGAAATGTGGGTGCGGCACAATTGTTTAAAGAGGGTGCACACACCATTATTCCGAGCCACTTGCAGAGATTGTATATTGACAGCGGTGGTGCCGGACATTAGGCTGTTACAGTAATCCAATCTGGAGTTTATCAATGCTGTGGACAGAAGTGCACAGTTTTCGGTTATTATAAATGGGTGAATATAGTGTATTCGCTTGTTAATCGGCCGCAGCTAGACCGGATGTTGGAGAAATGAGGCTTCATGGATAGTTCGTCATCCAAAACGACGCCTAATGTTTTTACTTTCCTTTGGACCGTGATGACATTATCCGCAATTGTAAAGTTGGCATAGTCTGTGGGTAGTTTGTCCCGGGTGTTCTTAGAGGATACTATCATAAGCTCTGTTTTGGTTGTTGTTCAGGGCCAGGGAGTTGCAGGCCATCCAATCCTGGATGGCTTTATAGATGTTATTGATAGTTTCAGAATATTTTTTTATAGTGGCCATTGAGCTGGATGACAACCTGAGTGTTGTCCACGTAGTTTGTATATTGTACACCCAACTCATGTTGATATGCATGTATTATTACACGTGTCTATAGCCACATAGGCATAGACCATCTTTTCTGTGAAAGTGTATTGGGACTTTCTTCACCTTTTTGAATCAACTAACCTCTTTGACTTTTGTTGCACAATTCTTTTTTCATGAATTTTATTACTTTTGTGTCAAAACACTGTTTTTGTCTTAACCTATCAACAGTGAGCGAATATAACACTTGCTAATATAATTTCTTTGCCCAAGGCTTTTCCTTTTCTTTTTAGAGCATTGTTTGTCATTGCTTTACATTGTCATTGCTTTACATTGAATCCCTTTAAAACATGCATTGCTCACTTTCAAGTAACCCAATGCTCAGGGCTTTCCTGCCTTGTTGCTACCCAGCATGATATCCGTGTTGATACATGCAACCACTGCAAACAATTTCTCTTTCCTTCATTAATTCCGAATAATTAAATACCCCGCCACCACTGTTATTAGGGTTAGTCCATACCTGCTACCACACAATTCTGGAATGAACATGTCACAAAATGAATGTGGGTCGAGACAATGGGAAAGCCAGTAACAGTGCTGCAACAAAAAAGTCATGAACTATGCTTTCATAATGATGGAAATGTTTTCGTGGGGGGGCAATCTCAAATGCAATAAGACACTGTTTATCCCACAACTCAAAAAAGGCATGGCCGCAGTGATGGAATACTATGATGTGTGTGAACAGCAGAGCCTTGTGATCCATGAAGAGCACCTTGCAGTAGGATAAAGTCCTTGCCTGTCCCAACCCAAATCCCTGTTAAAATGGGGCCCACAAGAAACCCATCACCACACCCTGCCTTCCATGTCCTGCCTGAGAAAGAGAAAAACAGCAAGCTGGCAAAAAAAGAAGATCCAGTTACCTATCTCAGGACTCGTCCCAATTGCTTACATTTTTTTTAAAATTCTAGACTGTTTTCCAAAGAAGAAATGTTTTTTACATTGCTACTTTTGCTTGGGGTCCAAGCAGCCACAAACATAAAATGTCTGCAGATAGGCTGGAGGTTGTGCAGCTTGCTAACTATACAGTGCAAGACCCCAACTCAATAATGGTTGAGATGCAGGCCATAAGGTTGATGATGCTCCAGAATCGTTATGTGCTTGATTTCGTCACAGCAATGGAAGGAGGGGTTTGGAAAAAGATTAGCGATTCTTGATGCACATACGAGCTTCCAAATGATGCAGAGAATTGCTCCCTGATGCAGGAAATTGGGGCATTGCATACCCTTGGAGTATACATGGAAACTGAAGCCGGTATACAAAGTGAGGACTGGTTTGATGGACTTGTTACGTGGGCGCCATCCTGGTTGGGGGTGATCGTGAAAATGTTGGTGCCTATTATAATGTTCATATTGGTCATATTTTACACCTGCCAATTGAGGTTTCGTTGTTGTGCCAAAGCAGTACCTAGCAGTGACATGATGATGATGGTTTCAATTGGGGGATCAAAACCATCTTGGGGCACAAAAGACAGAGCTGTCCAAACAGATCAGACAAACAAACCATGCATGGTGGTGGTAGAGCAGCAATTGCACTCTCCCTGTACTATCACTACACCCCCACCTGATTCTGAGTACTAAATAGAGCATTGGGTTGACCTTGCAGGGGATGGGGGTATATATATGACTTGCACACCTGAAGAATTTGTGTTGAATAATGCATAGGTAATCCTTTTTTCACGGGAATCTCATACTCCCCTTCCTCCAATCGTACCACTGCTGCATCCACATGCGTCTCTGTCCTGGACAAATAGATGCAGACCCATCCACAAAGTAAATCTCACCCTATTCTAAGGCATTCTCATTTGCTTAGGGAATTTCGTCACCCTCCCCCTCATACGTAGCACAATGGTGGTTTTTCATGTCTTCTACTGTGCATGGCACAGTGATGAATGTGGCTGGATTTACTTTCTTGCGGTGCACTATGTGAATGTTAGAGCTGGAGAGTATTATTTCATAAGTAGTTACCCTTTGTGTGGTGATTGTGGATTTTGATCGCTGAAGAATTGCAAACAAGGAGTGTTCAACAAACAGTGTTATTGAGCATCACATCACTATGGTGGTGCTCTTTTTTCGATTGCAAAAGCGGCGGCTGCAAAACCTTTTTCACATGCGAAATGCCCCTGCATCACAGAGTCTAAAGTGCCGCTGTAGTATGTCAATGGTTTGTGCCCTAAAGATGTTTTCTGTGTTAGGACAGCTGTCATGAGTGTTCCATTAAAGTGTGAAAACAAGTAGAATTCTCGATTGGTGTGTTGAAGGCCGCGTTCATTTCTTGTGTCCATGTGATGGCTGTTTTTTCCTTTTGTGCTTCCTTTAGTGCGTGTAGTAGGGGCCTTGTGTATGCTGCATAGTCAAGTATCCATGCTCCTCAATAGTTACATATGCTGAGGACTTTCTGCACGTCTTTCACTGTCCCAGATACAGTACTTCTGCTAGGCAGTACTACCACCTCCCTATGTCCACCTTGTATCCCTTCTTAGCTAACAAATTTAGTAATTTGATGGAGTCAGCTCTACACTGTTCCTCACTTTCGCCACAAATCAACAGATCGTCTATGTACTGTATCACTGTGCTTTTGACAACAATATTGCCAAGGTCTTCATGCAATATCCTGTTAAAAATACTCACGCTTTCACAATATCCTTGTAGTAACCTGCAATGCTCGTGTCGTTTCCCTCCTAGGGTAAATGCGGTTAGATATTGTGAGCCTGGATCGAGTGCTACCGAGAAAAAAGCATTTATCAAGTCTACCACTGTGAATCACGTGGCTGATTTTGGGATGCTGCACAAAATGGATGCAGAATTCGGGACAAGGGGAAACACCTTCTGTATGATGTCATTAAGTGGGCGTAAATCCTGTATCATCCTCCTAGCCCCATCCATCGCTTTCTTAATCGGATAAATCGCTGTGTTACATGGGAATTTGATGGCACAATGGTACCCTGGTGTAACAGTGCATGTATTGTCTCTATTATTCCCTCCTCTGCTTCTCTTGATAGGGGATATTGTTTTACGTGGGGAGCACTGCACCAGGCTTAAGTTTGATCTTAACTGGTGTCACCTCCTGCTGGACCCCTACATCATGGGGATTAGTTGTCCATAGATATGTGGGTACCTGTTGCATGTCTTCATTGAAAGATGACAGTGGTATATTGACAATGGCCATCAGGGGGTTTGTCACTCGTCCTTTTTGGACCATTATGTCACAGGTCATGCATATTTCCATTATTATCTCCCCATCATTGTCATTGTCAGTGAACAGTTTGTCATCTGTCAGATCACGCAGCGCTTTGTTTGGGTCTATGCATAATACGCTTCGCCACTTGCACCCATGCATGTCCAGACCTATCACCACAATACATTCAGCTGACACTCCCTGAGAATCTAGGGAGATGATGGTGCCTGGTAGTATCTCAGGGGCGGACACGGGGCAGAAAACAAAATCAGAAGGTACTTGCCACTCTGCTCGTGTTATTTTAGGCACTACTATTGCAAAGACCTGTATACCATATAGAAACATGTCTGCATTGGTGGGCACTCCTCGTACAGCTATTTAATTTGCAATTGTGTTAATCAATCCGGAGTTGAGCATACTATGCCCCTTTCAGTAAAAGAGATGGTCATGTTGAGCTTACTAAGGAGGTCCCTCCCCAGCAGGTTTATCGGTGAGTCTTTGTGATACTGTAGGAGCTGCTCGAACCGCTTCCCCCACCAACGTTATATCCAAATCCTTAGTGTATGGAACCCTGACCATTGCCCCAGAGAATCCCTGTGTTAGCACATTTTTGCCCAACAGCAGAAACCGGACTTCCATTAGGCACAATTCTTCCGCTCCTGAGTCCACCATGAAGATGAACTGCCTGTTCTCTATCTCCGTCCCCACCAGTGGTTCCTCCTCTGGACATATGGTAGTCGATAGGACTGGATACTAGTCGATAGGACTGGACACGCAAGTGCTCTCTATGGGCTGTCCTAATCTGGGTGTGTGTTTATCCCCAGGAAAGAAAAGACATTTTCCCCAACCATGGCTGTTCCCCGGTACGGTGCTGGTGCGCCATTGGCTGTGGTGGCGAAAGGGTTACTGTGCATGTTCCCCATCTGATTTTGCCGTGTTAATCGTTGCTGTGTTCCCTGTGTTGGTGCTCCGTGCTCTTGTGTGTGGCAAGTGTCAACCTGTTCCCCTTGTCTGTATCCTCCCATAGGTAACCCATGGAGACTGCCGGGTGGGGATGGCCATACTGTTGCTCATTATTGAACCCTTGTGTGTTCTGGTAATATGCCATGGGACAGGTGTGACATTCCCTTGCAAAAGTGGCCACAGCTTCTGCATGACCAACATGCTCCCTGTCCCCTTCCTCGGGGGCCTTATCCCCCTCTCTGTCCCCGGTACCCACCTCTTCCTCTTCCAGGTCTTCTTGCCACTGGGGCCCTACATACTGCTCCTCTCCAGCCCATTGTTGTTGTCCGTTCACAGCCCAGGTGGCTGCCATCCTAGCCTGTATTGCTATTGGCCCCTCCTCCCCATCTCCCTGCCAAACTGCGGGGGAGGACGGCTGTTACTGTTGCAACCTTTACCAACTTATTTTGTACGAGTTTCGCTTTGTCTGCCAATCTTTTCTGTGCAATTTCTTTCTCTCTGTCTTTGTTCCTCCTACAATGGTGTACTATGATGCTTTGTATTTCTGGCCAACCTTTGGCTTCAATCCCAGTAATTGTATCTAGGGCCTTCTGAACCTCCTTTGGTAGGCCTATTTTGACAAAGAAGTAAAAGAGGGAGGTTGACTGATCCCAGGCGTTGTCCGTCTCCGCTCTCCACATATCCGGCACCCGAAGAATGTACTGCACAGCATCTTCATCATCACCCATTGTGCATTGCATCACTGAGAGTAAATCGGGTGTGGCATGGAAGGTTCCTCGCAGTGCATCCCGCACCTGTGCTCTCACTTTGTTGAATGACGCCCCATTGTGCCGATCACAGTCCATTGTTACTCCCAGGAACCCCGCTTTCACCCACACCCTGTCTACTTGGCCACCAACTGCAGATGCTAGTAAGCTCTTAACATCCCCTATAGCCAATGGCACCCCTGCAGTGTGTTTCTCAAAGGCATATATCCATTTCCCCACCCCTTCTGAAAGTAGGGGTAGTGCCTTCAACACATTTGTTTTGTCTATTCGTGCCCAGGGCACATATTGTGGCCTTCCCGCCCCCTTGTGGATGAGAGGCATCTGAAAATGTGTCTTCCCTCTGCCTTTAACTACATTTGTTCCTTTCCTTTTTGCCAGTGCCATTCTCCCCATCCTGATCCTAAGCCTACCCTGCCACGCCGCCTCCCACCTGTGGGATCAAATATGTACTTGCAGGTCTCCTCCCACTGCTCCGTCCTCGTACTCATCGATATTGCTCCAACATTCTACTTCCCTGTTGGATATCACACTTCCTTGTCCTGCACTTACCTGATCACCTTCCTGCCCTACTCGCACTATCTTGACTAGGGAAGAGTAAGTACCCAGACTTCCATTCATCCTCGGCTATAATAGAAGGTGTTTTTGGCGGTGGTGGTGGTGGCGTCTGTCCTCCCCCTGTCACTAGCAGCTTGTCGCCACCCCGGGACGCTAGTCGGGCCAATTCCTTTTGGGTATGAATGATGTGATCTTGTATATTTCGGGTGATGCGCCCTATATCAGCTGGGGATGTGCTTGTTGGGCCATATGGGCTTTTATGGTCATACAGGGGAAGGGTTTGCTAGTGTCAGTGTGGTTGGTGCACTTGATCAGGGCAAATACATTAGGTCACTATATCAGTAATGGGTACATCTTTTTTGGTTCCTCTCCTTCCTTTCCTCCACCTCCTCCCTCCTAGGTTGTGGCCCCTACAGAGGGTAACTCCTTTTCCTTGTTATTTACGGGAGGCATTTCTTCAAACATCCTTCAAAGATCCAGTACCTCCCTTCTCTTTTGAAGCTGTTTTCATTTATATTAAGCCAATAAGTATGTTGCTAATAGCTCCAATACCCTCTTATCAAACAACCTTCTGTCTGGCCATATCTGAGATGATCCTTCCCCCTTAATCTCGGTCAGTCATTGGAAATGATACTTTTTTTATTTTCTAACTTTATAAGGGGAGGTGTTGACAAATATGCAGAAATGATGTATCCGCTACAATATTTTCTTTCCACTGTCTGGCTGCCTGTGTGCGTGTATGTGTCAGTTATCACTAGTAATAATTCAATAACCTTGCATCTTCAAGCAAGACATTTTCAAAATTGCATTTCAAAACATTTCACTTTCACCTTATTTTCCTTTGACCATAGAAGAAGCAAAACAACCATTAAAACATAAATTACTGAACAGAAAGACCTGACAGACTGACACACCTTACTGCCGATGGAAAACCTTACTGACAACAGAGAACATAAAACATGTATTTTTAAGCTAACTTTTTAGGCCTCACTCCCTTTTCGGAAATATTAAATTCTCCTTTTCATTCACACCTCTCAGTAACGCCACCCTGGCCCCTTACCACACTAAAAAAAGAAAACAAATTAATAATATTCTCTGAGTCTACTCAATAAGCAAGACTTCTACTTATTCCTTTTTTCCTCATTTGTAAATCTGCACTGGTCGAGACAGGACTATGCAGCACCGCCTTCCACCCCCTTTCGGAGCTAGGTTTCCATATCTCCTCTTCTTTCGTCACCTTATATAAAAACCTAATGGCCATATGAAGATATGAAGAAGAAAAACACTTTTGTCAACAGTCGCTCACTCTTACTCACACCCAACCCTAATCATAGGCCGTTCCCCTGCTGTTTTAATCTGACCCTTTACTTGTTAATTTTCCCTCCTTTAATTCTCCTTGCAATCAATACTCACATGTTCGTGGTGATCCGAGAGCGTCCGTTCATGGTCTTTCCAAAATCAGGGTGCCTCCCCTAACCAAGCCGTCGCCCGCTCCGGCGAACAGTTGGGTGTTTGCAAAGCTGCGGCCCACAAAACCTGCTCAGGAGCGTAGGCCTTTTAAATACCAGTTGGCCATAGGTGGCGGTGATCTTGATGGGGGTGCCCCGGATCTCGCCATAAGGCACAGGGGTTTTCTCAGAGCAATCACTTTGTCGGGGTCATCAAGTGACGGTGGTCATTCACCAAAATACAAATCCCAAACTCAGAATAAATGGACACGCTCCAGTAGGGAATGAGACCAAGAGAAAGATTGCTAGTTGAATAAAGTCGTATAAAGTAAATGATGCATGCAGAGGACTCTGCTGCTCTGAGAGCGCTCTGCCAACAATACATAAACAACATATCTTTATACACAATTTTCGTCATCGGGGACAAACAGTATAGGGGATGAATAGTGTGAGCCAATTGGTGCATTGCAACGATACAGTATAGTCCATAATGGGATGGTGCAGCTTCATTGGTTGGTGCAGAGCTGTTGCTTCTCGCAGCACGTGGGTCAGCTGGGCTCATCTGGGGGGGTGAAGGTCAGACTGGGTCCACAAGATGCGATTGTCCTAACTAATCTAAACTACACAGTAATCATTGATATCCTAATTGTGTACCAGTATGCAAGGTGGCCTGTAAATCATGAGCAAACATATACACATTCTTAACCTAGGCCTTTGTGGAGCAGGGGTGCAATGGTCCTTTTTGCCAGGTGGCTTATCTAAGGATTTTGATCGGAAATGTATTTGCCCTGATGCCTCATGGATCAAATAAATGGATTGATAGGTGTTAACACATGGAAAATATATGATGACACAAGATTAGTTATATGGGGGCAATCTAGGGTGGCCAGTGGGGAAGGGTCTCACCAACTACTACATGAAAGGAGAATAGGGGGGCAAAAAGGTTGTGCAGGAAATAACTCCTAAAAGTGGGGATCGGAGGAGTAGGGGCAGGTTTGTGGAGACGAATGAATACACAGTCAAGATTCGCCGCGGTCACACACAGGGCAGTGAGCTCAGAGGAAGAGAAAGAATACAGTTTTCAGTTTTCAACAATTCACGGCTGGGCTTCCGTCAGAACTGGGCTGGTGTGGTGCAGACATGGGAGGAGGTGATGGGGGCTGTCAGAGTTGGCTGTGCGCGGCGCTGGGGGAGGGGAGAGGAGACCTTTTAGAGATCATTGTGCGGCCTAGTACAAACATGAAGTCTAAAGTGGCACAAAATGTGTCAACCAATGGCTTCCTTCTATTGTCATCAGTGAATGACATGGGGGATGTCTCCCCGCGATGAGAGGAGCAAATAGACTTATTTTGTGCAGAATGTACTGGGTGGGGCACACAGACCCTTCCTTCCTTACAACAGTCTTCCCAGAGTTTATGTCATGTATGCAGAGCATGGGTTCCACAGCATGGGTCACCGCCTTATTTAGCGGCTGAACGGTTGGAGGAGGAGCAAATGATGGGGCCAAATAAGGGTGGGCTCATAGGGGAGTTTGTTAATGTAGAATTATCAAAAGGGGGAATGTTAGGAAGGGGACATGTTCTTTCCACACCCCAAGCCCTTAGAATAAGGCAACAGCTTTTATCAGTGATGTAAGAGACCGGGGGGGTGGGTGCTCGTATTACTGTACATCTTGTATGTGTGGTATGAATGCTGGAAAAGCAGCCATCTTTCATAATAGCAGCCATATTGTGGCACACAGCTTAAAAGTGGCACAGTACTTACCACCACAGGCCTAGGACGTAAACATGAGTTTATGTATAAGGTTGAATTACAAACACTGATGAGAAACACGAGTTACACAGATCCATTAAACCCTTAATTGTCCTGAAATGTTGCCAAACGTTGTGCCCTGGGAAGAATGTGCCCTGCAAAGCCACAGGTGGGGGGCTGTGGGCCTGTGAGCAGTGCAATCCCAGGAGAAGGAGGGCCCATACCTCCAACCTCCACCTACCTCATAGCACCCAAATGCCTTGGCTTTAGGACCCCTGAATTCCAGTGTATCAGATAACCCCAGACCACTGACCATAAACCTGCTGGACTCCCGATTAATGAAAAGCTCACAAACCAGGAGCCTCCTGCCTTCACTCATAGGTCACGCGCTTTCTGCTGTTAGGCGCACAGTGGGATGAAATTATAGCCCAGAATGAGGGTGGGAGACCTTGGAGGAATGCCAGCCTGTCTGGGAGCGAGTGACGAGTGTCTGAGTTAGTATGCCCTCAGCGTTCCCCTTGGATCTCTGTCTGCTTCATGCCAGGTGCCCTGTTACGTAGAGATAAATGTGTTTTTCTAGTTAGTAATATAATTATTACTTGGCCATCGGCTGACCCATGAGGACTGTAACATCGCCCACGTGGAAGAAGATGGACAGATCAGGCGGAGACCAATAGCCTGGCATCCCCATAGAGCTGGTGAACTATTTGTAGGGTCTCTCTAACCAAAAGCACATGCACTGTATGTAATGATGTCACCAATGATGCTGTATACTGTTATAATGTACTGCACATGCAGAAGTTGCCAGAATGTTCCGCGGAAGCAGAGTTCTTTGTTGGCACTTTTTCCTTTTGTATGGAAATGCAATTTATTATCTTTTCAAGAGGTAAATTGGGCCTTTTTCCCTAGTGGGTTGTATTTATTTCTGGTGTGAATGTCTAAGACGCTTCCATACATGACCTGGGAGAAACTTTCGTATGCTTCACTTATTAACGCATTCATTCTGTTATAACTCGCTCATGTAGCAACCTCAGGAGGTGAAAAGGTAGGGTGGCACCACAACATTCAAACTGTCAGGTTATGTTGGCCACTGCAACAGGCGCTTAACCCATTGGGTTGTCCTCATAATTCTAACAGCAGACAGCTGTGCCTGCCACAACATCTGGACAGAGGTAACAATGATGGCAATGCTGCTGTGGAAGTGTCTTTTTAGTGGTGGGAACCTCACGTGGCATGATCAATGGATGTAATGTTGTGAGGCAGAGCACATTCCCAATACCCCTCCCCCCACAAGTCTATTACTTTCCCTGCTGACATACCTCAGCAGAAAGTGTATAAAGCTAATGTTATGCAGAATCCCGTGCAGTTCCCTCAGTGACCACTACCCAGGATTAGGACTACAGGTGGGAGCAATACATCCCCTTTGGTATCAGTCTGTACCACGAAGATTTAGTTGGTAGCTGTGGCTAAACAGTCAGACTTATCTCAAGAGGGAGATGAGCAGTATTCAGGGTTTACACAATAGGCATCACAGTTCTATGGACCAAGGAAACACTGACCAAAGCTTTGTATCAAAGAGAATATATATTTATTTTATACACATCTAGTTCAACACATGAATCACAGTTGAGAAAGTAAGTTAAAATTTAGTCAAGGAAAAGTATATACAACTCCCTATTCAATAGTAGACAAGTTTGCGGTAGAGTGAAAACTGAGCAAAACGGCACAGTGAAAACCAACTACAAATGGCACTCTATAAATTTAACGAAAGGGAGGGAAAGCAAAAGTTAAACCGAAATATCTTCAGGCACCCCCTAGTAAAACTTCCCTGAAGTTTTGTGAACAAGTAATGCACAGTAACACTTTAGCAGAAAGATTAGTGAATGAAAACTGAGCAAAATGGCACTCCACAATTCAGGTACATCAACACATTTATCATTGAAAATCACAATCTAACAAATCAGCCAGATTCAATAGGCCTGAGCCAGAGTCAGTGGTACAGGACCAAGAGCTTAGGAGCAAAAATGTTCTTGTAGCTGCAGTCAAGTCTTTGGTAGACGAATATTGAAAGGAAGATGCGAGGGGAAAGACAATATTAAGAGAGAGGGCGGCCAACCCAACAAGTAGATAAAGGATTTAAAACACCTTTAGGGCTACCACGGGGAAAGGGAGGCCTGGCGGAACAATGTACCTTAAACGTGAAGAAGTGGCTCCTGCGGTGACGGTTGTTCCTGGTAGTTCCTGCAGTTCGAGGGGTCCAACAGAGGAAGAGAGGCTCTCGTCGTGGAGGAAAGATCGAGTCGCTGCACTACCCAGGGATGAAACCCGCTGCGGTGCTGCCAAACGAACTTTAAAAAGTACGCTCCTTTTAATCGCGGTCCGGGTCAATAGCTGCCTGGCTATCCGGTCTCCAAGTGCTGGACACTGTCGATTCGACCAAGGCAGGTTCGGGGAAGCGATGAGTGAACTGGTTGGTCCCACCAGCTCAAGGGAAGAAGGCTCTTTCGCTGAAGATCTCCTCTCGTCGTGTGGAAGAAAAGTGGTGAGATGATCCGGCAGGGTTTCACCGGTCGTGTAGAAGCTGAAGATGTCTGTGGCTTCTCTCCCCTTTGGTTCCGTAGTTCCAGTGGCGACGTCTTGCTGTTCCAGACCTCAGGACCTTGCTTTTATGCAGAAAGAGACCCATTCATACAGCCTAGCTGTCACTCACACAGTGAAGTGGTCTTCTTGGTGGGAGACCCTCCAGCCTATCAGGTTAGAGTGCAACCTGAGTTGCTGCAGCAACTCTGTCCAGGGGCTCTACTCTCCCTCCCAAACAACAGACACATCCCAGACTCAGAGGCGCCGAAAGGAGGGCTTCTTGGTAGAACGAAGGATTTCGACCTGTGTTAGGAGTTTAGAGAAAGACATGAGAACAAATTTATTTTAAAGTTCTGGCAAATAAAACCTACCAGAGTAAAGTTAATAATAAAATAAACCGGCTGTATGTTAGAGGCTGCCATTAAAAGTGTTAGCCTCAAACAATGGGAAAATCCCATAGGGAAATATTCGCAGTCGAATATTTATGGTAGTAACCACTGCCACCAGCCAGAAACTTTAGAGAGCGGGACTTTAAGGTACCCCCTCGAAAATGAACCCAAGGGAAAAACTATTAACCCTTTCCAGTACCTCCATAGTAAGATGGGTTGTACTGGTTAAGTTCATAAGATTTGACTAGTAAAGTCAATGGGGACTTTACATGCTCTGGGAAACAGTAGTCAGTCCGAGGGTATGGAGTCTATGTTTGGGGGACGCTATGACACCCCTGTGTCACTGCTGTGTAACACATGTGAATAAAGATGGTTCCTATGGGTGAGAGAAAATCTCATAGGCATTAAACACAAAAATAGCCTAGAACACACATAGCAAAAATGCCTAAGAGTGGGAAAAAGAGTCTCACTCTTAGCAGGTAAAAAGAAACAAACCCTTCAAATCCAGCAAAGCTGCTGGGGGACTCTATAGGTATGGGAAATTAGCCATAGAATGAGAATTCTCCCTAACACTCCCCCCCCCAGACTAAGGGACAGGAGGATCTAATCCACTCCTGGATGAGTCTCATACCTCTAGTCGGTTATACAAATCCCAGAGAGACCATCAGCATTTTGGTGGTGACATCCTGACCTTTGCTCAATGGTAAAATCAAACCCTTGGAGGCAGACTGACCATTTTAGCAGTTTTGGGTTTTCTCCTTTCATTTGCATCAACCATCTCAAGGGTTGGTGGTCTGTTTGAATAGTGAAAGTAGATCCATACAAGTATGGTCTAAACTTCTTCAAAGCTAACACAATGGCAAACATTCTCTCTCAATAGCTGCCCACCTTGTCTCAGGTTCCTTCAGTTTCCAACTGATGAAGCAAATGGGGTGCTCCCTACCTTTCTCATCCAGTTGACTGAGTACTGCACCTTTACCTATTTTGGAAGCATCTGTTTGTACAATGAAGGGTTGGTGGTAGTCAGGAGCTCTGAGAACTGGAGCTTGACAAAGGGCTTTCTTCAGGCTTTCAAAGGCCTGATTGCACTCCTCATACCATTTGATCTTTTTAGGGAACTTAGGAGAGGAGATTACATTCAGTGGAGAAGCCATGGACCCATAGTTCTTAATGAAATTCCTGTAATACCCAGTGAGGCCTAGGAAAGCTCTCACCTGGGTTTGAGTAGAAGGGGTTGTCCAATTTTGCACAGCTTCAATCTTGCTGAGCAAAGGCCTTATTTCACCATCTCCTACCTCATGCCCAAGGTAGATGACTTTCTCTGACCAATTTGACATTTGCTTGCCTTTTGTCAGGTATTGTCAGATTGGAGTGACATATTCTTTACATACAGTATCATATACTCATTTACATTGGGTCAGGGGAGACACATATTTAGTATAGAAAGGTTTTAGGAAGTTAATATGGGTTATGTTTTTAAACAGCCAATTTTGCCCTTAACCTTCATTGCAGTCTATGGAGATTGCTCCAAGCCAAGATGGAGGTTTTCAGTATAAATTCTGATTGGCTGGAGATTGTTTATAGGGATGACAATGAACATTCTAAACTGCCTTTCATCGTCCTTGCCCAGCTGAGAGGTTGTGTGCCTTGTTGCTCCTGCTTAACTTTGTCAAGGGTGACAAGTTTCTAGCAGTTGAGCGGAAGATCTGAAAGTATAACAGGAGTCGTGTTTGGAGTTTGGTGGAGACACAGGAGAGTCAGAAACTTCCATTTTTTCTGAGAAAAGAAGTTTTCAAGTCTTATTCACAAGATAAGTGACTTTCCAGTTTTGTTGAACTTTGTAAAAAGGTTATATTTATCTAAGGGATTGAAATCAAATCTGTATCTAAAAAGCTTGAAGCGCGTACGTTTGTTTTTATCGCTACATGTCAAATCAAACTAGCGCGTGAGTTTTTTGTCCGTTACTTTTCACCCGCGCGTGTGTCTCTGCACGTGAGAGTGAAGCGTGAGCATGTACTTTGGACTCGCGTTTACTGTTTGTTTACGCAAGGGTTTTTTCTGCGTGATAAAATAAGCGCGTGTGTATTTTGTGCGTGTACGTATTTATTTGTGAGTTGGACATTAGCGCGAGTGCATTTTACACGCAAGTGAATTGTCAGCGCGTGAGCGTATTTTCCGCGACTTGGAGGGAAGCGCGTGTAATTTTTATCGCGTCTTGGACTTTAGCGCGAGTGCGTTTTTTCCCGCGAACTTGATTGTTAACGCGTGTGCGTATTTCCCGCGATTTGGAGAAAAAGCGTGTGATTTTTTCTTCCTGCGGTTTCTGGCTTTCCACGTGAAGATTCCATCGCAAGTTAAATTTGTTCCTGAGAAAAAGACTCTGTACAAAGAAAATATTAAAAACAAATACAAGAACTTAAAAGAACTTCATACATCTTACTTGAAGACCTTGTTCAAGAATCTTAGATTTGAGCAGACTAACTACAAAGTTAAATTACATTCATGGACCTACTGAGAAGGCTGAATTATCTGTAAGATTCTGGTCCACAAGTAAGGAAGTCTTGTCTGCTTTTCACTTCTCTGGGCATTCTGAAGAGATGAACTAGGTGAAGAACCAGCGAGTTGATAGCTTCCAGCCTGGTGTTTGTTTCTTTGTCCCTTCCCCCTTTCCCCTGAAAGTGAGGTAAACTGAGCAGTTATATTTATGTCAGCTCAGAGTGCCACATTTTGGGTGGATTGTCGGGGGTTCAGCAGCTTCCGCAGACACCAGGTTCTCAGCATGACACCTTTATGGTCAGATGGGCCTGTTCAAGAGCCTGCAAAACATATCCTAGGTGGTCAACATGTTCTTTCCAAGTATGCCATAACACTGCAATGTCATCCAAGTATGCCATGCAGAAGCCCTCCATCCCATTCAGAACCTGATTATCCATCCTTTGGAATGTAGCACTTGCATTCTTTAGTCCAAAAGGCATCACCGTAAATTGGTATAAGCCAACTGGGGTGGAGAATGCAGTTTTATCCTTGGCATAGTCAGTCAGGGCTATTTGCCAATAGCCTAACGTGAGATCAAATGTGCTGAGGAACTTGGCTGAACCAAGTCTATCCACCAGCTCATCTGTCCTTGGCAAAGGATGGGCATCGGTCTTAGTGACTGCATTTAGAGCTCTATAGTCCACACAGAATCTCACCTCTTTGGATCCTGCCTTTAGTACTAATACAACTGGACTAGACCATGGACTAGTAGAGGGTTCTATTACCCTGAGATCAAGCATCTTGTTGACCTCTCCATTGATGTGGGTTCTTACATTTTCTGACATCCTGTAGCCCCTGCTTTTGACAGGTAAACTGTCACCAGTTTGGATATCATGTTGACCGCAAGGGGTCAAACCTGGTGTCAGAGAGAACAGAGGGGCAAATTGATTTAACAAAACTTTGCACTCCTCCTGTTGCTCAGGTGCCAGTTAGAGGAGAAGTTGACTCCTTCTATTTTTTCATCTAAAGGTTTGCCTCTGAGGAGGTCAGGTAGAGGTTTGCTCTCCTCCTCCTCTTGAGATGAAGCTAGAAGCAAAGCTCCCAGTTCTGGACTCGAGACATAAGCTTTTAGACGATTGAAGTGAATGACTCTAGGAGCCTCCTTAGGATTGCCTAAATCTACCAGATAGTTCACCTCTCCAAGTTTTCCCACAACCTTGAAGGGTCCCATCCATTTGTCCTGCAAGGCCCTCTGCCTTGTGGGGACCATAACAAGAACTAGCTGGTCTTGAGTGAACTCAACCATGTTGGCCTCCTGGTCTTGCCAATGCTTGACCAGAGCCTGACCTGCTTTCAAGTTATCACTTGCCTCAGCCATCATTTGTGACATTCTTCTCCGGAGTCCTATCACATAGTCAGTGACTCTGACTGGTGTGGGGGAAGGAGCACTCTCCAACCCCTCCTTGATCAGGACCAATGGACCTCTAACCGGATGGCCATAGAGAAGTTCAAAGGGACTGTAACCCACTCCCTCCTGAGGGACTTCTCTATATGCAAAGAGAAGGCATGGCAGTAGAAGATCCCACTTTTTCTTAAGTGGGTCTTCGATGGCACCTATCATGCTCTTCATGGTTCTATTGAACCTTTCTACCAACCCATTTGTCTGAGGGTGGTATGCTGTTGAGAACTTGTAGGTAACTCCACAGTTTTTCCACATGGCCTTCATGTAGTGGGACATAAAATTGTACCCACTGTTGGATATTACCTCCTTAGGAAACCCAACCCTGGTAAAAATACCAAGGAGTGCCTTAGCCAAAGCCGGAGCTGTAACAGTCCTCATAGGAATTGCTTCAGGGAACCTAGTAGCATGGTCTACTACAACAAGTATAAACCTGTTGCCTGAAGAAGTTGGAGGATCAAGGGGTCCAACAATGTCGATTCCTACCCTCTCAAATGGTACTCCCACCACAGGGAGAGGCACTAAGGGTGCCACATTTGTGGAGCCACTTATACCAGAAGTTTGCCAAGTGTGGCAACTCTTGCAATACTTCTCTATCTCAGACCCCATTTTAGGCCAATAAAAGTAGAGAGAGAGCCTTTCCTTGGTCTTCTTGAAGCTCAAGTGACCAGCCAAAGGTATCTCATGGGCTAGTTGCAAGAATTGGAGTCTGTTCCCTTGGGGGGCTACAAGTCTCTTGTAGTCTCCAGGGGTTGACTCTGTCGGTTCACTATAGAAGAGGCCATCTTCCCATTGTAACCTATACTTCCCAGGCTCTTGCCCTTCAAGCTGAGAAGCTGCCTGGTGGCGAAGACCTTCCAGAGTTGGACATTCTCTTTGTCCCTTACTGAAGTCTGCCCTTTGGGGTCCACCTTCTGCCAGTAAAGACTGCAGCTCAGGATGGTCCACAGGGTCAAGATCTCCAATGAGTTCCTGACCTCCTACTAGATCTGAGTCCTCAGGCTCTAGTTCAACCACACAGGGTGGTACCTCACTCTCAGCCTCAGCTGGAAGAGGAATCACAGGTGTGATTTTTGCTAACCTAGGAGATTTCCTGGTTGGCAGCATTGGAGTGCGTTCTGCTTTCTTCTTTCTTGAAGTCTTGGGTTTCCTCTTTGCTTCTGGTTGCTTGGAAATAGAAGTTAGTAACTCCAGTGGTGTAGGAGTGATTTCGTTGTCTATTATCTCCTCAGGAGAGCCTCTCAAGGTCCTCTCCCTTGCAGGTTCGGTAAGCTCCTGTAATCTTTTACTAGGAGGTCTGGGAGTACTTGACACCACTCCCAGGTCTTTCAGATCATTGCCCAACAGCACCCTTCCTGGTACATCAGATTGTACACTTACAGGTATCCTGACAGTCATTTCATTGCACTGGAGGAGAGCTGGTAATTGGGGAAGCATCTGCACAGGCCCTCCAGCTAACTTAGTGAGGCCTTTGGGTGTCTTAGCAACATCCTCCACCTTGAAAAAAGATTCGCCCACCACAGTTATGCTGGCCCCAGTGTCTCTAATGGCAGGAGTCTCCTGACCATTGACTAGGACACTGGGCCTCATTACGACCCTGGCGGTAAGGGGTTAACGCCAGCGTTAGCTGCGCCGACCCCTTACCGCCAATTACGAGGTCCCTTAGCGCCATGGAGGTCTTAACACCCGCTTTTGGCGGGTGTTAAAATCCATGGCGCTAAGGGACCATGGAGTTAATTACGCCACCGTAATTTACGGTGGCGTAATTAACGCCTTCCCCACTCCCATTATGCCCTATGGGGCAAAAATGGGAATGGGGAAGGGTAAATGGGGATTGGGGACTTACCGCCCCGCCAAGGTCGGAATGGGGCGGTAACTCCGCCAACCACCATGGCGTAAACGTAGTTTACGCCATGGTGGTAAAGTCACGGCCCAGGCGGTAACTTACCGCCTGGGTCGTAATGAGGCCCACTGTCTTTATAATACTCTTTAGTATTAGGAGGGATAGAATTATACACATCTAAATTTTGTTGTTCCCACAACCCAAGAGATACTAAAGATACACTGGCTGAGACGCCAATGGGATCTTCAGCCAGTAGTTGAAAGTTTCCACTGACCATATGTACTTCCTCCTCTGGAGCGAAGGCTAAGGAGACAGTGTGGACCCCTGAAGGTTTAACCTTACATCTGGAATCCCCTTTCACATGATAAGTAGAGCCACAAACTTAACATTTCCCAAATGTCTTTATGAATGGTGGCTTGTTCTGACCTCCATCTGGTCTGGGAGCAGAAGGTACACTAGCCTGATTTGGTTTCCTTTGTGGCTTACCCTTAGAATTTTGTTTGGAGCCCTCTTTGGAATTGGAATTAGTTGAATTCTCTTTGTTGTCTTTCTTAGGCTGCTTTCCCTCATCCTTTTTCTGAGTTAGCCCTGAATCATTGTGAGTGGCCCTGTTGGCAACCCACAAGTCAGCAGCCTTGGCTAGTTTCTTAGAATCTAATTCTTTTGAATCAGCCAAGTGTTGTCTGAGCTTAGGAGAGCAGGCATCATAGATAGACTCCATCATAACAAGATTTCTCATTCCTTCATAAGTGTTAACTCTGTAACCCTTAATCCATCCCTCTAAGTTCTTCAAACATTCATTCACCCAAGTAGCCCAAGGGGTACTATCATGCTTTTTGAGGGTCCTAAACCTCTTAAGGTACTGAGAAGGAGTCTTCCCAAATCTAGCTATTAAAGCTAGCTTTACACATTCATAATCCATCCTATCCATCTCCCCTAACTCTATTACTACATCAGATGCAACAGGGGGGAGCCTAGAGAATAACCAGGGGATCAACTGATTCACTGTGATATCCTGAAGCCCATGATTATATTCAAACATAGCAAGCCAATCTAATACTTCCTCCTTCGGTTCATAGATACCCACAATCTCTTTAGGCATCCAGTGTCTTTTTGGACTGGAAGATCTAGAGGATTCGGGGAGAGAAGCATTTTACAAAGACAATTTCTGCATCTCAAGCTCATGGTTGAGTTCCATTTCGTTGAGCCTTAGTTCTTGATGTCTCTGTTCAGTTTGGCCACTAATTCTTTTGAATTCAAGTTCAAGTATTATTTTTTCTAGGGATATAAATTTAGGACTTAATCTGGGGCCTGGTAAGGTTCCAGTAGCTACAGGTTGAGGTCCTTGAGCAGGCATAGGACCAGAGAGGGTGACATTGTTATCCTCCTCTTCCTCATCTGACTCAACAATAACATTTTCAACATTATCCTCATTACTGTTTGCAACATTTGCTGGAGTAGTAGGGCCTTCAGCACCACTATCCAGACTGTGTTTCTCTAATAATCTAACAATCATTTCTGTTTTCTTGCCTTTGACAGGAAGACTTTTCTGCCTGCACAAATCTTTAAGATAATCAGCAGTTTTTGCAAGGAGGTTCTCCTGACTATAACTTTCCATACCTGACTTTGTTAAAATAAACTTTTTGTGATTGTTAACCTTGTGGTTAATTGAACCAAGGTACTAGTAGCACACTAAAATGTAAATCCAATACTTTGATCCTCACCAATGTACACCAGTGTTAGGCAGAATCCCGTGCAGTTCCATCAAGGACCACTACCCAGGATTAGGACTACAGGTGAGAGCAATAAATCCCCTTTGGTATCAGTCTGTACCACAAAGATTTAGTTGGTAGCTGTGGCTAAGCAGTCAGACTTATCTCAAGAGGGAGATGAGCAGTATTCAGGGTTTACAAAATAGGTATCACAGTACTATGTAACAAGGAAACACTGACCAAAGCTTTGTATCAAAAACAGAATATATATTTATTTTATACACATCTAGTTCAACACATGAATCACAGTTGAGAAAGTAAGTTAAAATGTAGTCAAGGAAAAGTATATAGAACTCCCCATTCAATTGTAGACAAGTTTGCGGTAGATTGAAAACTGAGCAAAACGGCACAGTGAAAACCAACTACAAATGGCACTCTGTCAATTTAACAAAAGGGAGGGAAAGCACAAGTTAAACCGAAATATCTTCAGGCACCCCCTAGTAACACTTCCCTGAAGTTCTGTGAACAAGTAATGCACAGTAACACTTTAGCAGAAAGATAAGTGAATGGAAACTGAGCAAAATGGCACTCCACAAGTTAAAACAGTAGGAAGGAAGAGGAGTTTAGAAGATTCAGGTACATCAACACATTTCTCATTGAAAACCAATCTCGTGAGAGCAGATGTAACAAATCAGCCAGAGTCAATAGGCCTGAGCCAGAGTCAGTGTTACAGGACCAAGAGCTTAGGAGCAAAAATGTTCTTGTAGCTGCAGTCAAGTCTTTGGTAGATGAATATTGAAAAGGTAGATGTGAGGCGAAAGACAATGTTAAGAGAGAGAGCGGCCAACCCAACAAGTAGATAAAGGATTTAAAACACCTTTAGGGCTACCACGGGGAAAGGGAGGCCTGGCGGAACAATGTACCTTAAACGTGAAGAAGTGGCTCCTGCGGTGACGGTTGTTCCTGGTAGTTCCTGCAGTTCGAGGGGTCCAACAGAGGAAGAGAGGCTCTCCTCATGGAGGAAAGATCGAGTCGCTGCACTACCCAGGGATGAAACCCGCTGCGGTGCTGCCAAACGAACTTTAAAAAGAACGCTCCTTTTAATTGCGGTCTGGGTCGATAGCAGCCTGGCTATCCGGTCTCCAAGTGCTGGGCACTGTCGATTTGACCAAGGCAGGTTCAGAGAAGCGATGAGTGAACTGGTTGGTCCCACCAGCTCAAATGAAGAAGGCTCTTTCGTTGAAGGTCTCCTCTCATCGTGTGGAAGAAAAGTGGTGAGACGATCCGGCAGGGGTTCACCGGTGGTGTAGATGCTGAAGATGTCTGTGGCTCTCTCCTTCGGTTCCGTAGTTCCACTGGTGATGTCTTGCTCTTCCAGTCCTCAGGACCCTGCTTTTATGCAGAAAGAGACACATTCATACAGCCTAGCTGTCACTCACACAGTGGAGTGGTCTTCTTGGAGGGAGAGCCTCCAGCCTATCAGGCTAGAGTCTGACCTGAGTTGCTGCGGCAACTCTGTCCAGGGGTTCTACTCCCCCTCCCAAACAACAGACCCACCACAGAGGCGCCGAAAGGGGGGCTTCTTGGTAGAAGCCCGCCAAAAGAGCGAACAAAGGATCCCGACCTGGGTTAGGAGTTTAGAGTAAGACACGAGAAATAATTTATATTAAAGTTCTGGAAAATAAAACCTACCAGAGTAAAGTTAATAATAAAATAAACCGGCGGTATGTTAGAGGCTGTCAGTAAAAGTTTTAGCCTCGAACAATGGGAAAATCCCATAGGGAAATATTCGCGGTCGAATATTTATGGTAGTAACCACTGCCACCAGCCAGAAACTTTAGAGAGCGGGACTTTAAGGTACCCCCTCGAAAATGAACCCAAGAGAAAAACTATTAATCCTTTCCAGTACCTCCATAGTAAGATGGGTTGTACTGGTTAAGTTCATAAGATTTGACTAGTAAAGTCAATGGGGACTTTACATGCCCTGGGAGACAGTAGTTAGTCCCAGGGTACAGAGTCTATGTTTGGGGGTCGCTACGACACCCCTGTGTCACTGCACTGAGGGTGCTGTGTAACACATGTGAATAAAGATGGTTCCTATGGGTGAGAGAAAATCCCATAGGCATTAAACACAAAAATAGCCTAGAACACACATAGCAAAAATGCCTAAGAGTGGGAAAAAGAGTCTCACTCTTAGCAGGTAAAAAGAAACAAACCCTTCAAATCCAGCAAAGCTGCTGGGGGACTCTATAGGTAAGGGAAGTTAGCCATAGAATGAGAATTCTCCCTAACAGGTAATGTCCCACTGAGAGGAAAACAGTCAAAATATAGATAGTGTCATATTTTCCTGATTTCATTTGACCTCCATTTGACCACACACTGCCACATTCCTACATACACAATTTCAGATGTGTGTGGGGGTGGGGATATTTTCATATTCAGAACCTGCATGGTTTTTAGCTTTACCACTGCTTGTTTAGCATTACTGCTCAACTGTTTGCCCCATGGTTTCTGTTATTAGTTCAATGTTTTGTCATTTTGTATATTTTTCATTACTCATGTACCCATCCCACCCTAACACCACATATTATTTTTTGTAACTCCCAGCATCGAGCAGTCAACTTCAATTGGATCATGCAGCCTCCTCTGTGAAGGAAATGTAATGCCTGGTTGTCATTGTCATATATGGACACATACAATTTCATCCTGACTTCTACACGTGACCACGCTGTATGTTTCTCGTCAAAGGGCATTACCACCTGGAGAGTTAGTTCTCATTTATGGAAGCAGTAAGAGAAGGGCAAAAATACTATTATGCATCACTATATAACCACCAGAACAGCACATAACACATTACACACCACTCTGACACTACTTTATATACATGTTGAACACTTGAGCCTCTCCGCATTAAACATTGTTTAAACAGTGCACAATGATACTCATCTCTCTGTGGCTCCCTTTCTCCTTGGTCTGTATTCTTTGGCTGTCCAGATGATTTGGACTTCAACTTCTGTGATCCATCATCACTTGCATTACAATTCCCATCAGCCCCCGCCAGCAAAGTCAGTGATGATGGATCATAGGGGATGAAGTTCAGATCATCTGGAGGATGCAGGTTGCAGACTCCTGATCTCTACGAAGGCTATAAAACTCCTGCCTGCACCATGGGAGGGGCACTGACATAGGTTTCACCCTGTTTAGCTTTCCCAGCATCCAGGGCATACCACCTCAAGGGTTGCACAGACTGTAATCTGTCCAGTACAGGGCAAGCTCAGAACTTCACTACTTGAATGAAGTTTGTAAGGGCCAGTTGGACTATAGTCTAGGCCTTTTGGACATATTAGTGGGTCCCCAGTCCTTAGGCATGGCTCCCCATCTCCCTGGTGAACATGGGCTGGAGCTGTTCTGAACAGTGCCGAACATGGGTTAATGTAAATTTGGCAGAGCCCTCTGCTGTCTTTGACACTTTCCAGTGAGCTCTGAAATGTTTCTGATCAGTATGGATTGTAATGATTTATTGAGAAGCCACCCTCAACACAGGGATTTCCTTCCGTCCCCACTTAAGTTGTGATGCAACAAACTGTTTAACGTATTCTTTTCTTCAGCCCCACTTCAGACAGATATCATGCCCCTTGGTTCCCTCCCCTAAGCTAACAATGAGGGCAAGAACCAGGCCGGTGTATAGGAAATATATTGGTATTTATTTAAATAAAAGTAATTGAAATTAGCACAAACATATCAAACACCACTTTATCCGTGGCAAAACACAATCAACTTTTCTCAACATAAATAAATCACAAATGTGAGTTGAAAAGAACACCATCAAAATTCTTCCCTTTCTGGAAATTTCACTTCACGAAAATAATTACACTGATCAATATTGAAAGCAATTATCATGTAGTGTTGCGCTATTTTGATTTTCCTGCTGGCTTAAAAGGCTAGCAGTAGGATTTCAAAATTGGTAAAAATGCATACGCCAATTATGATTTTGCCCACGCTTTTCTTTTAAAATAAACAAATGTTGATTTACTGGTTTGTTTTTCAGATCCCCTCCCCCTACTTTGGCCCATTTTAGGGTAGTCGGATGGAAATATTGGAATGATTTGGGGAGTTTTGGATTTCAGACTCCCCTCCACTGAAAGGCCTGTGTTGTGGAGGCTGGATTAAAATTTAACAACAAAGACACTCCTCTTCCTTAAAGAAGTCGGGGTCAGCAAATCAAAAAGGATTACTCAATAAAATTATAGACTATAATTTTCAGTGCACACTGTGAAGTGACCTTTGTTAATTTTGAATTTTAGCAAAATTCACCCTTAGTGTTCTGCCAAATGGGGAATTAATTAAATTAATAGTTTTAGTTAAATAGGCGAAGGCTCTACACAGTTTTGTCCCCCCCCTCCCTGCCCACTATAAAGTGAAAGGATTCAAGGCAAGCAGACTCCCCCATCATTTGGTTTCCTCGGGCTCAGTTCTGCTTACATAGAAAGTCTCTGTTTAAAGTTCAGGAAAGCCAGCTGCTTCTCAGGACACTCTGGAAAGATAGGGCAGGGGTCTGGTCACTCCACTCTCAAAGGTGGCCTCCCGCTCTCCACCATAGGATGCGGTTAGTTTTGAGGCCTTCCTGGAAATAGACAGCTCCACCCAGATGCACTCTCAGCAGTCTACTCTGGTGTTTCCTTCTAGCAGCTGTCAGATGGTAAGTTTCAGCAGCCCTCTCTGTCTCTCTGTCGGTCTGTCTGTTCCTCTGTCCTAGTGAAGCCCCCCTTATATAGCAGCAATGCCGCCACCAATTTTACAATCTTTTACAATCATTCCAGCAAGTAGGATTGGACGGTTACCCTTCTCTCTCCTCTCACACAGAGCCTCCAAGTCAGGATTGCTTTAGGTGTCTGAAGCAACATATTGTAATGCCCATTTGTAATCACTGTTTGTTCTGTTTTCATATTTTTGGCAAAAACTTGTTATGTATCACTACTTCATAATTTTACTAACAACTGCCATAATATACATAATTCCTGATTCAGCTAATTATTGGGAATTAGATAGGCTGACAATCAGGTCTGTTCCGTGTAGCACGGCCATGTGGCCCAATTCTGCATCTTCAATAAAAAGCATAACAGTTACGAATATGTGAGTTATGCATTCTCCACCCGGTCACCAACTCTCACTTTTGGAACATGTCCAGAAACCCATCTTAGCTATTGCAGTTCCCTGAGTCAGAGGTGGATGACCTTTATATCTCCAAAATCACCTGGACATTACCAAAAGAATGGTACGTATATGAAGAAAATCTACCCGATGGTTGCTGAGAAAAGGGCGTAAATGATAACAGTCCTTTTAAATTAATTGTGAATCTTCATGTGGGACAAATAGCCCTTCTCTTTCCTTCCGGACATTTTGTTTTCACTGGCTCAGCCTTTTCCCAGAGTTTATTTTTATTTTTTATCAGTCTCTTTGTGTTGGAAGCTTGCTCTTCGAAGGTGTTGCCCTCATTTTAACACATATTGGTCATGCTCCAGCCAAGGGGGACTTCTCCTGCAGTAAATGCCTTCAGAGCCAGCAGGTTATGGAGAACACTGAATTCCGACACCTTTAGCAGGACAATGTATTGCAGTCGGTAATTAGCTGGGGGATGTAAAATCCAAACTGCCAGAGGGAAAATGCTTTGGGAAGTGTCCCACAGCCAGCAAAAGGGATTTGTCTTGGGCTGACATTTTTCCATGAAAACAAAGTGGCTTTTCAAATGTCACATGTTTTGTATGGGAAACATAATATACATTGCTTTTTGTCAACCCACACATGTCTTTTCTCTGTCATTTTTCTTGGAGCAGTGATACATTTCACATTTAAGCAACTTTTATTTGCACACATCTGTACAAGCTGTTTTTGTGTCACTGGTTAAAAATCATGTTTTCCATGTGAAAGGGATCTTTGTTTCCTCCTTCTTTTGTGAATTAAAATGATGCTTTTTCTTTGGTAATGACAGGTAGGCCTCTTTTCCACATCGCTCTTTAGTTTTACTTGAAAATATAAAAACATAGGCCACACCTGTTTTGTTTCAGTGTTTAAAATCCTGCTGTTCATGTCAAAGGGACAACTGTTTGGGGCCTTTCAATGCACCCCACAGCATGTATACTCATTTGTGTACAGTTGATTTGCACAGCACCAAGGATTTCATTTGCAGCGGTTTCCATTAATGTTCATCAATGTCCAAATCATTAATTATTTTTTGCACCAACGTCACCCTCACCGAGGTGTCTGAGTGTCTTAAGGGCAATGGCTTCACTCATGCAGTGTGCTGGATGTCACATGCCATGGTAGAGATTGGTTTGACAGTTAAGCTGATGAAGTTGTATTGGATACCTGTGCAGTGTGAAGCATTTTGATTTAAACCATGCAGAAAATCTGGGTAGCATGATGCACTGTTTTGCACATGGGCATTATGGTGCAGTAGTGTTCGTCAGTGAAGTGTGATGCTGCAAAACTGACAGTGCTATTATGATCTTTGATCTGTTACGCTACATGAACTAGCATTGGCAAATCCAGCAGTTCTGGCTTTGATGTAGTCATGGGATAGGCATTTGCCAGGCACTGCCATAATGGCACTACTTGGCCATAAAATGGATACGGCTGACAAATGGTGTGTGTATGGGCCATATGATGTCAGTGCCTGTCAAACGCCTATTACCTATTAAAGAATACATTTAAAAAAAACATAACTATTGACGTTGCCAATGCTTGTTTATAATGTGTTCTGTTTGCATTACAGCTTCATGAACATCTTTCAAACGAGCCCTTGCAACTCGAAGATTTACCAATGTGAGCAGTCAGATAGATACAGCAGCCTGGAAAACAGGCAGGCGTTGCTGGGTATTCTCCTACATCGCAGCACTCCCTCAGTAGAATGTTGCCTCGGTTACAGGGTACTGGGCGCTCCTTTGCATGGTTTCCCAGGAACTCCCTGAGACGCCCTCGCCATATTCGGAGTTTCCAGGACAACTGGAATGTGATGCCTCCGGGAATTGGCGTCTCTGTTACACGAGATGGACACTTCTTCCAGTTACTCGCATGGCATGTAGTTTTCATTCACTTTTTTTTGTTTTACTTTTTTTGTTCTGAATGGCTAATTCCTTATGTCTAATTGAAAAAAGGTTGCACAAGTTATACGTCTATGTGTCTTCAATAAAATCTAGATCTTTAATTACACTTCCTAAAAATGCATACTGGGGACATTACACCATGGGCTCTTGGGTGGTGTGGGTGGCACCATGTCACTGCAACAACCAATAGTAGATGAAATGCCTGCATTTCTTATAGACATGCTTTTACATGTATTTTACTTGCTTTGTACGTTCTACATAAAATACACTGTCAGTTTAAACTGCCACTTATTTTTGTAGGTTCTGTTTTCAATTATAAATTACTAATTGAGATCCACTGCATCGCCCCCTTGCACCATTACCTAAACGTATATTGCCTTCCGTCTACTCCCACTGAGGTCACACCAGCAGCATGTCCTCACTGTTCAGTGGAGTCACATACACTGAACAGAGTGACGTTACATTCAGGAACTAACATTGCTGTGCAAGAAGGAAGGCACTACACGCCATTGGAACCGCTGTAATGTGCCGCAATGATGCTAAGAGAGGCGTCACTAGACATAGAAGAGAGATTCTCCAGAGGTCCTCTGCAATTCTGGCGTCATGAGGAAAGTGCTCTCCAGCTGCTGTGTCTTTAACCTTGCGGCCAGCGTTGACTTTCTGAAGTGGCTATATGCATTTCCCATGACTGTGACGGCTGGATCAGATGAGCCATGCGCACGTGGTTCGCAGCATGTCCTGTCGCATCACACAGAACCAGAGACGTATCGCTGACGTTTGATTTAGAGGTGGGATTCACTGAGCCAACTGAAGCTATGGCATCAAGCATCGTATCATCGTTTTCTTCAATGATACGGTAGTGATGACGTGTATGTAATGTTTTATTCTGTTCGTAAAGAATTGCTGTTTTCCATATCGCGCATAAGCACATGACTAGACATGGTTTTCGTTTCCCTTCAATTTAATTGCAATTAATGTTGTATTACGAGAGGGAAGTTAACTATGTGCGGTGTGAGACTGCCACCTTGTGTTTTTGATACACGTGTATTTCCAAGACAAAACTACAAATTCTCCGGCCTTGTGGTCGTAATGCTATCTGCTCTCAGGAAAGAGGCATATCAGTTGCATTCCATTTTATTGTATCTATTTCTACTCCGAGTGAAAGCAGACAGAAAATAGCTCCACACAGCATTGCCCTGGGCAGGCTCTGGCCGGGCCTCATTTCGGTTTCACTTATGATGTGCATAGTTTTGCTGTAGAGATGGTATATGTGTGAACCGTAGGACAATTGATAGTATCGCTCATGCAGTATATGTGTGCATGTACACACTACAGAGCAGGCAACGTTGTGATGCAACTGGCAGGAACCTCTGCTATGTCTGATTCCCTGAACATTGCACTCTTATTGTGCACAACTGGGGCTTAGTGGAGCACGAAATTCGAGAGAACGCATTACCTTGCTGTTGGTGAGAATGTTAGGGGCAATGTGGAAAGGCATGTGTAAAGTTGGGGTAGGGGTAGGAACAGGAAGCATCTTTAATAAGTTCCAGCTCTGGGCACAGGGTACAGGAATACATTTAGGCCACATCAGGTAAGTTACTAGGACAGGCATCAACCGTCTTACTCTCTCAGTAACCATCTTCTCAACTGCACATTCACAGAACCATTCAGAACATAACATTCTCACACACAGCATTCAATGTCAGTCACTCACAGCATTTCATGCATACAAGGCAGGGTGCAGGGACAGACAAGACACAATACAATGCCCACAATGGGTCAAGTGCCACCCCTAGCTAATATGGGGGGAACCACCAGAGTCCTTCCACCCTTGCCAAACTTGTGATTCACATATATCCAGGTATATTTTCCAGAAACCCTTAGCACCAGCCAGGGGAAGAGAGGGGTGGGCACTCAAGGGCTTCACAAAGCCTCACGATCCCACATTATGACATCACAGTCAGGAAAGTATCCCACCCAAAGAGTAAGTCAGGGGACCTTTCTTGTGAATCCTTGATCTTGGAAAAGTTAACCTAAGAAACCCAAACTAAACACAGCACAGCAGTCTCATCACTTGTACATGGTCCCCAGTACCAGAGGTTCACGTATGTGATCCATATTTTCACTGCAAACCTCTGATATGTGAAGAAGCTGGATTGCAAAAAATGCCTCAAACACTTTACCTGATTGAAAATGCTTAGGACTGCGAGCCTGGACCTGCACAGAGGATGAGCGTGGTGCAACATAGCGAGTCAGGAATTAACATCTGATTCTAAAATGATTGATGGTGTTGTTGGTGATACTTGACCTAAGCATGCAGTGAAACAATTAGGTGAACTATGGAACAGGAACTGAGAATACCAAAACCTCTAAAACAAAATGAGGAAAGTGTTCATACCAGTGCAGGTTAATGGGGAATCAAAGCTTTATCTCAAATCAGAAGCATTACTGGATTATCAGGCCTATTAAGTGCACCGTATAAAGGCACTGCATGAGCCCTCAGTAAGTGGCAGGAAACACAGTCCAGGTTATAGCCCTAGAAGAAAAAGGTCCATAGAAAGAGCCAACAGGAAGTGAGAAAGCTGCACACCTGCTAGACGCGCTGGCTGAGACAAGATAATAGAAGGGAAAAAAACAGTATGATTGCTGAGTGCCAAATCTCAGACACTGGATGTGACTGGGACCAAAAGAGAACAAAGCACTGCAAACCTGCAGAGCACTATATCTCATTAACTGGCAGGAGCTTGAGATCAAAAAGGAGAGCTGAAAATGACGGTGCAAGAGGGAAGCTCATCACTGATGGGTGTGAACCAAAGAGGTAAGAAATACTTGCTAACAGGAGAAAGTCACAGATTATACCCTGAGCAAGGCAGGAATTAAATACTTGCTAGCAGGACCATGTCCAAAGCTAATACCTTATCCCAAAAGGCAACAGACACTTGCTTGTATGTGCGGTGAAATATAGCACCTACATGCCAGAAATAACGAGGACAGAGTGATTTGGAAAATCCAATTGAAGTATAAGGCCAGCACAGAAATGGTGATGTCAGACATGAGGTTTATTGAACCAGAAACAGGCCTAAATCTCATAGGGAAGAAAGTGGGCTTCCATCCCAATAGTGCAATGATATGCACATTGTATTTCAGCAAGGAAAAGAAAGCATGGGGGGGAACAAACTCCCTGTGTTCAGTGTGACCGCATAATAAACCGCAACAAAACTGGGGACTCGTTCAGAGATTGGTGGAGAGTTTCCACTCATGACAGTGCAGTAGTAGCAGACTATTCATTTAGGTGTAATTGCATTTCAGTGCATGGAAAGTTGTGTTGCATTTTGAAGGCACAATTCAGACCTGTACCCGAGTTTACAGGGAGAATTGAGTTGTGATTGTGAGTACAAACTAGGCAGGAACAGGGATTCGATTTTGCCCTTGCATAGAGAACATATTAGGGGAAGAACGCATTTCAAAATGAGCACCATAGACTTCAATATGGCCAAGAAGCACCTTCTATCCAAATTGTTTATTAAAGGTGAATGGGTAGAACAGGAGCATGAAATGTGGCAAGCTAGAATAATGCAGGTGGTTACTTCTGTAAATGTTGATATGTGGCAGGATGATGGACTGTTACATCAAGCCCTGACAGACTTTTATATGACACAGACCAGCAGAGATGGGCAAATAAAAATTGCTCAGCTCGCAGCATATATGTAGTTCCATATGATGATCATGGAAGAAAGATACCAGGATAATGTAGCCTCTGTGCAAAATCAATCTGGGCTTTTGGATAAAGCACAGACAGAGAACAATTAGAGGAAAAAGTGCAACAGAGCCGAAATTCACAGCTGAAATTAGAAGACATTATTCAGCAGCTAAAGGATGAGTTTGTAAACAGCAAGCAAATTCAGAGCATGAGGCTCAATGTTCTGCACTGAAAGAGAAGTATCGAGAAGGTTTTAAAAACTTGAGAGCAAGTCAACACAAATTAAGTGAGCAGGTTGTTCACAATAGAGCCTTGTTAGAGGACATTTTTGCTTTTCAAACGCAGCTTAAACAACTGAAAGATGAAATAGCCAGTGGATCATTAGGGATCTCAATGCCCAGGTGAATTTCGATCAGATGCGCCAAAATCTAAAAACTCTGAAACAACAGAGAGAGCAGCTCAGGGAAGAGAATAGCAAATTGTGTCAGGAGAAAAGAGCCCTGTTTCACGAGGTGTGTCAGTTAAGGATGGACATGGAAAAAAGTGAGTCATGTTTTCAGGAACTGACTGACACGAGGATAGAAAATGAAAAATTAATGGAACATGTGAGGCATGCCGAGTTTGACATAGAGCAGGCAACACAGGCCAAAAATTCACAAACAGAGGAGATTAGTCTCCTACCAAAGTAGAGGTCTGAATATGCCCAAACAATACAAGCCTCACAGTAGGAAAATTAGCCCCTTTTCTGAGGAGAGCAAGGGTCTCAGTGACCAAATAGTGGCACAAAATAAAGTACTAGAAGCTACTCAAGCACTGATATAAGATTGGAAAACTCAGACCTCTTTGTATCACCAAGAGATAGTGGGCACCCTGACCAGTTAGAGTATGGAAAGGCACCCTCCGATCACAGAGTGATGACCTTCTTACCAGGGACCTCAAGCCGACTCACCGCCTTATATGCACAGGGTGCTGCTAACTTCATGTCAAGAACAGGAAAACATAAGGCAGCTGGACTCAACCAGGTCTAGTCTAACTGAGGCTGAAAGCCAGTCCTTATCAGATATTGGTGGGTGTTCATCTTTACCCAGATTAAAAAATATCCTAGCATGTACTTCTGACCAGGAGGGCTCCTATGATGAAAAGAACATGCAGAAACTAAAGTTACAAAGGGACCACCTTGTCCACTTTGCAGACACAGAAGAACCAGAGTCCAGGCCTTAAAAGAGTATTTCAAAAACCTTCACACATTAAGGGTGTTTGGAGGAATGATCCACCATGCCTGGAAGAAGAGATGAGCAAGATGAATACTCCCCACTGCAAAATGGGGATTACAGGGTAAGTGAACCTGAGAGCCCACAGCATCACAGGGGAGAAGAGACCAGACCCCACCATTCTGGGAAGGATTTCCAGTCTCATAGAGGTAGGAAGCGCCTAGAGGACAGGGAGTGGACCACCAATAGTAGCAGCTCTGAATCAGAGGGCAAGTGGACTCAGGTGCAGCAGAAAAGAAAGTCTTCCAAACAGAAGTGGGATTTTGTAAAAGACCCAATTCGGCAGATTAAGTCCATAAAGAGCTTTATGACTCTCTGTGCCAAGAAAGCCAAATACTCAGTATGGGAGTATCTAGAACTGTATGACAAAATGATGACATAATTTGGTATCAAGAATGATCAAGTTTCCATGGAGTTCATCAAATGGACATTTTACCCGGCATACTCCAGATTCTTTGCAGGGCTGGAGGACCAAGATCACCTATAAGGCGGCTATCTTAAAACATTTCTCAGTTCACAGGAGCCCTCAAGAGGCCCGCAAGGTGGCCTCCAACCTGCAGTGTGGAGAAGACCAAGCACCTAGAGAGTTTGTGCAAGAGCTGAAGTGGGCATTTGCACAGACCTCTAGTAGCCGGGTGAACACCAATAGCCGGGAGTTAATTAACACTTACTTCCATGCACTTCTAAAATACATTATGACCCAACTGGTAAGGGACTTGCATGAGTGTAGGAACCTGGATTGGGTGATAGAACAGACCAACCAGATTTATGTACAAAAGCCCCCTGAAAACCAACAAAATCCCCCAAAAAATGTCAATAACGCCCGCTGCTGCAAAGGTGGCAGAGGTGAAAAATCCCCCCATATTGGACTAGGAAATGGGGGTCGCCTAAAAATACTCCTTCCGCTAATACAAATAAGCAGAATGAGACGAAAAGGAGACCATCTGATCCAATCCATTCGGGTGGTAGCCAGGCAGGGTATCCGACTAATGCGCCATCTGACCCTGCCACCTATATCAACCCTACACACAAGGGTAACAGACCCATCTTGGGGTATGTATGGACTCCCCTGGCACAAGGGGGGACAATCAGGTAAGTACTGCCCCAGGAAACCTCCCTCAAAACCTCTCGCAGAACTTCCCTTAGGAGGGAAGAAATACCCCACCCCCCAACCTAAGTATCTTTGCCAGGTACCCTTCAAACCCCAAGTTCCTGAAAAATCCTCCTCTCTCTCCCCGCTTTCAGGACAATAAATTCCAGAGTCAGGAAGAAGGGAGACCAAGGATGGATGGCTAAGAGGGAAACTCTCAATACCTAAGCTACTCTGGGAGAAGGGACAGCTACACTTTCCGGGAGCAGCAAAGGTATGAATCCAGACTTCCCTTCCAACCAGAAAGGATGTCTCAAATGGAGCATCAGGTCCAACATTTAACACAATACCTGGGTCGCATTTGGAGGGCTCAGCAGAGCCCTCAAATGGAAATTGCTTCCCAGGACAGCTCAACACCTGGGTCTGGGGCCCCAGAGCAATAAAGGGAAGAAATCTCTGACAACTAACAGGTTCCAGAAGAGGGGGCTGGGGGAAAGGGAGATACAAAGCCCTAGAGGAAGCTTCCTTCCTCACCAGAACAGAACCCCTCGAAACCTCTAAACCTGAACAAAAGTTGGAGAAATCAAGAGCAAAAGAGAACCACTTTGTGGAGGACGTCTGCATCATACTGTTTGAAGGGGAAGAACCCTTGGAGTATTCAGGGAAGAAAGTCCTCTCTTTCAGGGATAGAAGGATATATCCCAAGGAAAAATTGGTCCCAAAATTCAGTGACTTAGAATGGGTAAGTATGGAGATTGACCCAGAGTAATCAATTCTTAAACCCCAACGGTGTCACCAGGATGACCCTGAAAGAAATGTGGGATCCTCCCCCCAAACAAACAGATTTTGGTAACTGTCCCCAGGAAAAGGGGGGCAGCAAAGAATCAGGGGAGAAATGGGACTTCCCAAACCCACAAATATCTGGGTGTAAAATCTTCTTTACAGATTCCTGGACTCTGACACAGAAAACTGTCCAAGATCACACAGTGTTGGAGTTCAATATAACCAAACTAAATGCCAAGCTCACACAAAATGCACATTTTCTTTGTCCCCTTGAAGAGAGAGAAGAAAGATTGTATGCCTCCATCAAGATACAGGGTCAATATACATTATAAGCAATGGTGGCAATTGGATCTCAAGACACTCTCCTGTACAAAAAGGCATTTGTCCAAATAAATTCAGGAAGGGGGGAGAGTCGCCATATTCCCCTCACACCCCTTACTCCAAAACTTTGATCTGAATGATATTTCGGTCAAAGGGACTGCGGATCTGGAGATCAAAATTGGGTGACATAGGGTCAAACACGCAGTGATAGTCACTCCAGAAGGCACACCTTGTCTACTGGGGAATGATCTACCCTGATTGGTTGTGTGAACAAGGTCCTGTGGATTAACTGGCCAATCAAATGAAATCAAAGTACACATTGGTTTATAGTGATTTCATCGATTGCCAAAGCATCGAATGCCTTAGCATCTAAAAAAAAGCAATGAAAAAAAACATTGAATGCATTTTTTATTTTCATTTTTTTAATGAACCCCTATTTTTTAATGAACCCCTATTTTTGTACCCCATTATAATAAAAATAAAACCTTTACCTTTGTAAAAAATGAATTTGATGCTTTTTTAACGCATTTTCTAATGCTTTTGGCAGTGCTCCAGATAAGATTTTGAGGTGGGAGTATTTTACGCATGATTTTTCAAATTAGAGCGTAAATGCAATTTCAAGAGAGTAAAAATTAGTTTTTTCCTCTGCAAGAGAGTAAAACTTATCCAACACATATGTTATGGGTATGAACACATTTTAAAAGGGTGCATGCTTTATTGTGTTGCTCGCTTAGCTGTCACAGATTTGGTCTTTCAGTTGGAAATTCACCATCATGCATAAGAAGGCTATGCTGTTGACATAAGACATGCTACATTGCCATCTAGTGTTGGAAAGTATGTTTTTTTAATGAATAAATCAAAGCGTACACGGTACGCAGTACAAAATTAAATGGTCTGTATTTGCCATATTTACATGCGTAAAAGGGCAAGATACGCACGTTAACTGGTAGGCTGGCATTTGGCATTCAATGCTTTGTATTTGATGCATTGACTGGATACCTACAAATTATGTGAGTTTAACTGGCACATGCCACATAATTGAACAGTGGTCCGACAAAATAGAATTCCACTTTAGGAACAATCAAGTCCCAGACATCACTGTCACCTCTGTTGGAGAATAAACTGGTGATTGGAACGCTTCTCCATTTTTGAAAATTAACCTCTCTCCCAGTTTGAAGTGGCATTTTGAACTGGAAGGAAATACTCTGACATTTTATATAAATCCACAATAAGAAGAAAACCCAAATCCCATGATAAAATATGATGAAAAACCAGCTCAAAGTTGGACCGACATCCAGAGAAAGGGTAAACAGCTGTTTTTTCCCATTTAGGTAAATGAGTGGGGGAGCCTGCTCTCGCCAGCGTATGCCTAAATAATGGAAGAACGTTCATTAGCGAAGCATTATTCAGGAAACTCCCAAAAGATCAGACCATTCTCACGTTTAAGTTGATTGATAAGTGGGAATTGGGCCTGGAAACTCCAAATTCCAAACATCTCCTGCCTAGCAGGTGCATGCTAAAAATGTCATTTGGCAACAAAAGCATAGAACATAATTGTTGGGTTGTGAGAGATGCCCCCTCTGGCTTTTATTTAGGCAGTGACCTCCTCAATCAATTCTCAATTAATTTGGACCTAATTAATTACAAAGCCTGGTTCCGGCACGGGGGGTAACCTCATGGGCTTTGACAACACTCAGAAAGCATTTCGGTCAGCTCAATTGCTGCTGTATGTGGTGGAAGTGCAAATGCGAGAAGAGGTCACCATCGCAGGAAAGGTACGACAATTAACGCAAACTTAAGCAAGGACGGAACCTCAAAAATAAGGATGATTATATAAATAAATTTAAATTTGAATTATTACCTCCAACAGTAAGGTTTGTATTTACATCCGACACCCCTAGGTGACACCATTTCAATATTGGTGGATAGCAGCGACCCTAGAAGTATAACTTTGGGCACAGACACCTTTTTTAGAATGACGGTTGATGCCAAACTTTGTTCTATTGACTTAGGTAATGAGATCATTGGACCAATTCCCAATGACTGTCACGATTGTGACAACGATATCCCTCCAGAAAAGATTTTCACCCAGCAAAGGGGACATTTCTCGGTGTTCTCCTCCTGCCCTTATGGTGGGAAAGAGGTGACCTGTGACATCAGAAAGGATGAGGTACTATTTCAAGTCAACAGTGACTACTTCCCACCTTGAAACCTCATGTCAAGGTAAACACCATAAGAAGAGATCTCTACACCCAGCTTGAGGATAGCGCCAACATTGCCAAACCCAAGGTCTTTCCAGGCTTTAAGAAAATGGTTGAAGAACAAATAAATCTTGCTGATGCCTGTGAGACGGAACAGAAGCTGAAACAGGTGTTTTGGATTTTCAAGATATTTTTGCCGTGGTTTTGTACAACTGTGAACGTAAAGAGATACATTCAACCTCCATACCTACGGACACTGAGATGGCTCCAGTGTTTATCAAGCAATACCAGTTGCCGCTCACATCTATGAAATCACTCACAGAGATTATTAAAAATGTAGAATCCTGTGGGATAATTTGTCCAGTCCACAGTACCTTTAACAACCGGTTAACATGCACTTGCGCAATCTGAATGACACCTGGCCTAGTAGGATCGTTATCTGTCTTCTCCTGTCCCCCTCCCTTGCCTCGTTGCACCATGAAACACGTGTGTGTAGGTGCGTTATAAATGCCATATCATATCATATAATATCATATCATATCATACTGGGGATGCTGAATCCCAATGGCCAATGAAGACTTTGCACAGACGTTAGGGAGTTAAAATAATGGGTCCACATGTCAAGAGTGCCCCTTCCCTATATCCATCAGGGACTGGCCCAGAGTCAAGGGTTAAACATGTATACTGCCATTGACCTGACCAAAGGTTTCTGGACCGTACCCATGAGTAGGGAAGACCAGTACAAGCTTGCCTTTACCTAAGGGGGCAGCAGTACACGTGAACCCGAACCCCCATTGGATACATAAACTCTGTCAACAAATTTAAGATCTTCCTACATAAAGCCATGCCCGACTTGAGCAAAAGGGGACACCTAGCATATTTAGATGATGTCTTAATCAAGAGCTTGACTGTGGAGGAACACATAGCTGAAAAAAACACTATGTTCTCTTCCAGTTGCAGAAAGCCGGAGCAAAACTGTCCTTTCAGAAGGCACAGTGGTGTGCGACCAACGTGAACTTCTTAGGGCATGAAATCACCCTTGAGGATCTCTGTGCCCAGGTGAAAAAGGTGGAAGAATTATTGAAATTCAAAGACCCTACTACTCTACGTGAACTAAGAAGCCTTCTTGGACTCACTAATTACAGTAAAAATCTCTTAGAGGACTACGCAGAGGTCACATGATCCTTGGTACATTTCTTAAAGGCCGGGGTTAAATGGGAGTGGGGTCCAGAACAATCTGAGGCAGCAAAACCACTAAATAGAAGCCTTTCTCAAGCGCCTTGTTTGACTTACCCCGTAAAGAACAAGGAATTATTCTTGGAGACAGGGTTCTCAGATACTTGCTTAACGGCAGAATTATACCCAAAACACGGCAAGGTCAACCAAGTAATCTCGTACACGAGCAAGACTTTGTCCTCTGTGGAGGAAAAATTCAACAACTGCTAAAAGGCACACCTGGCAATGGTGTGAGCATTGAAGAATTACCTCCCATTCATCCAGGGGAGCACCTCATTGTCGAGGCTCCTCACCAACCCTTGCAATATCTCCCAAGTGACTGAATTCGAACAGGGAATGTGAGTGATTCCAGAATTACTTCCTGGATTCTGTCCATGCAAGGTTTTCCTGTGGAGGTCAGATATGGCCAAAACAAGGTGTGGCTGATTGCATGACTGTGCTGGCATTGGGAATGCCTGTGTGAATAATGCCCCAGAGCGCTTGGTACAAAATAGTCCCTCGAAGTAGTCAGGTGGCAGAGTTGATGGTACATCAAGCCATCCTCACTGCCGTGTAACAGCAACTCAAGGAACTGGTCATAATCACTGATTCAGATTATGTCAGGACTGGGTATGTGGAGCACCTGATTCATTGTAAAAATTGAGGCATGCTCTGTGTGAATAACAAACTGCTCAAGCATGGGAAATTAATGCAAGCAATTGATGATCTGGTCACCTCTAATGAAATGACCATCTATTGGAAAAAAGATCAGAGGTCACTACAAAATAGAGGGACCAGACAAAAACGTCTTGGCTGACCAGTTTTCCAAAACTGGAGTTATGCACGGGGATCTCACAGAAAATGAATCCCTTTTGGGGAAAATCCAGGTCTTTGCTGTCACCAGGTCCCAAACACATGCCCAAAATGAACTTTCAACGGGCCAGTGTAGTACTGAAAATGCTGATGCTGATTTGATCAGGGCACAAAAAGAGGACCCGATTATTGGTAAATGTTATCAACATATTGAAAATTCTGGGAATTTTTCTCTGAAAGAATTCGATTATATCAGGAAAGAGGATCTTCGGGTGTTGATGAAGTTTTCCAAAATGTTCCGAATCCAAGCGGTTTGTTGCTACAGCAATCCATATCTGTATGTGACCATTGGGTGGTACCTACCTCGTTATGAAACCTGATATTAAGTATTGCCCATGACGCGGCATTGCCGGTCAGAGGGTGTTTCAGTACATAGAAATCTTGCGAGAGGTTGCATACTGGCCACACATGGGTCAGGACCTTGACCTATACTTGAAGGGGTGTCTTGTGTGTGCTCAGTTTCAGCCAAGTTCCCTCACATACAGAGCTCCCCTACAGAATAGTGGAATGACACTGCCTTGGTCAGATTTGCAAGTCGATTTTTATTGGGTCAGTGATTCACTCCTCTAGAGGAAACAAGTATATGTTGACTGTGACATGCGTGTTTACCAAGTGGCTGGAGTGTCTTCCAGCCCCAAATTGCAAGGCAGAAACAGCTGCCGCCCTAATGATCAATCACATCGTCTCTCATTTTGGCATTCCCCAAAGGATTGAGTTGGACCGAGGAAGTCATTTTACCAGTGAGGTTATGACAAAGATGTGGGAGATTCTAAGGGTAAAGAGAAAACTCCACATTGCCCACCGCCCAGTCTTCAAGCTGGGGAGTTGATAGGTATAATAAAACAATTGTGGGCATCTTGAAGAGGTTTGTGGTGGACTCTGGACCGTGTTGGGAAATCTGATTACCGCTTGTCCTGATGGCCATCAGGTCTACACCATCTTCTGTGACAAAAATAGCTCCATTCAAGCTCATGACTGGACAAAACATGGTGCTACCTCAGCGTCTGCTCTACAGAACTCAAGAGCAGACCCTGATCAACACGTCCATGACTCATGAGTACATTTAAAATGTACAAAAACACATTCAGCACACTTTCGCTTACACTCAGCGAATTTGAGAAAAGTCAGCAGATGGGATGAAAACCCACTATGAATTAAAGTCCACCAAGAAACAGTATGAAGTAGGAGACAGTGTCTACCTGCACAATTTCCAAAGGAACCGGACCAAAGAGAGGAAGTTCCTCCCCTCTTGGCACGATGCTTTTGAAATTGCCGATAAAATCTCACCTGTCGCCTATAAGATATGCATCACTAATGGAGAACAGATGGGAAGAGATATGGGTTCATATCAATCAGTTGAAAAGCTGTCATGCAAGACAGAACTTGCGACTAATTGAAGAATCCAGTGAGGGCAGAGCCCAGGAATTATCTGAAGAATAAAAGTAAAGAAGGGTACCCAGATGGGGAAAATCACACATTTGCAGGGAGTTAAACAACTTATACTTATCAGGAATGTACCAAAAGCAATGATCATGTCTGAAATTGTATATGCCAAGGGGAAAGTTATGTGTAACTCGTTGGTTGTCAATGTGCACGTTGATCATACAGGGGAAATTAGTATGGTATGAAATACTTAATCTCTCCTTGATTCTCGGCAGATTAAATAACTCCTTGCCTCTACAGGCTGGAGGTGGAGCTACTGGAAAGGCGTGGGGGTCCAGGACAAACAGCTGAAAATCTAAAAAAAGTCAAGTGCAGATCAAAGCGCCACTCACCTAGGACAGGGAAAAGAGCTGACATGATGCAACAGAGATTCCTGGAATGAACCCAGTCCACATGGAAACAGAAACCCCACTCTCCTGTTGCTCTTCTTGGTGTGTCACTGGAATCAAAGAGTCTGGAGGGGGGGACCTCTGGGGTGAAATACAGAACCTGAATGCCAGAAATAAAGAGGCCAGAGTGATTTGGGAACTCCCTTTGAAGTATAAGGCCAGCACAGAAAAGGTGATGTCAGACATGAGGCCTATTGAACCAAAGACAGGCATACATCTCAAAGTAAAGAAAGTGGGCTTAAATCCCCAAAGTGCAAAGATGTGTGCAATGCATTTCAGCAACGAAAAGAAAGACATGTAGCTGACAATTCTGTTATAATCAATCCAAGGAGAACTGCACTTTTACTTAAAAAGACAGCAGTGCGCACATTATCTTCAATGTAATACCAGATTGTGCTCCAGTCATCTAAAGTGAAACCAAGCTCATTGAAATTATAAGAAATAAAAGAACTTCCTTTTTCCTCATCCAAATGACAGTATACTAAGAGACATGCTCACTAGACTTTCAGAGTTTGAACATGGTTTTCTCAAATAACTGCCCTATACATATGGACAATCCAGAAGTGATATTAGTGTATTTTGCCACTGTGAGATTAAAGAAGTACATTACACATGGATGTAAGGCACAGGAGCCGTATAAAATGTCATGTAAAATGTATTACTTGTGAGTTTAAAAGCCATTTCTGGCAGAAATGTACATGCAGCCGGTCATTTCTCCTAAACATAAAACTTAACCTCCAAGACCGTTCCTCTGCTGATCCTGGAAGGGGAGGTGTGGGTGTCAACCATCAATCAGGGCCATTGCTTAAAAATATCGAAAGTAATACACTGCTTAGATTTAAACCATGGTGGAAACAGAGAGGGCCATGCCTGTTCTTTCAGCAGAAGTGACCTTGAGGTCACAATTCCCATACAATGTCCATTATAGTTGCAATCCGGTCCATTACAGGCCTTGAAGGGGGTGGCAAACATAAACATGAGCCAGCCTCTGGTTGATGACCTGTGTAAGGGTTAAGGGAGCAAAGGAAAAGGCTGAAGTCTAGCTAATGGAAAAATACAATTTATTGCATAAAAAGGGCAGTGTATATGCCACAACGGTCATTCCAGTCTTTCATTAAAGGTGACAGTAACCCCCTTTGAATCATGCTAAAATTATTTTGGTGTGATGAACATACCTAAAGTTAATAATGAAAGTTTGATTTGGGCCTTCCCTTGATTCTGAGAGATTTGAAAGTTGGTGTGAGCGTGGAGGACAAAATTAACATGGAAACTATGAAGTGGCATATTGTTCACTGAAACGGCTTCTGAGTAAATTAATAGAAAATGTATCTCTGCATAGGAAGAGTATGTCAACTTCAAATTAGCATCATCTGATTTGCCTTAAAATGTAGTTCCTAAAAATATATTGATATATGTAAAGATTAGAAAAATTAGGATACTTGCCATGTTGATAGATTTTTAGAGATTTGTACATGCCGAGCCCTCATGTCAGTTTGGGGTGACAAAGCTTTCTGCTCCCACAGCTTTCCTAACTCACACCGCTCCCCTCCTTGTCCTATTAGCATACAGGTGGGAGGTTGGTAAAACCAACCAATTCCTTCCGCAGGAATCATGACAAGTTTGCGATGTCGTTTGCCATATAAGTAAACCAGTTTGCATTAGAACTTGGCTTTTTCCACTTATTCCAGGAGGTAACCTGCTGCTGAACGCTTGTGAGAAACATCCAAGCAGTGAGGCCCCAAATCTTGCTTTGTAACCAGGGACCAGGAGACCTAGAAATTACTGGCACCCCTTGGAGGATTCAAATGAGACTATCCTTGACTGACACCCTTGCTGTCCCAGAGGGGCCCTGCTGTTCCCTGATGCTCATTACAAGGCCTCTCCTGTAAGTAACATTATCCCCAAAGCCATAGATTGTGTAGGACCTGCATTTTCAAGCCTTGTTTTAGTGATTTCCCCATAGAAAAATATCCTGCTTGTCTGTGTAGATCCTTAGCATATTTAATTAAAGTAAATCAATTAATTCCCCTATGGAAATTACGGGATGTGTTTTGTTGGCATTTGAAACTAACAAGCTCTTCCCAGTGTGTTTTGAGCCAGTATAGACATAAAGTTGTGCCCAAAGAATGAATCCCAAAACCCTGTTTCTACATGAGTGTGCATGGTGCAAAACGAAGATACGCCTTTGCTCCCATTGTGCTCTGACCAAAACCACAAAGCCCTGCCTGTTCTTTTTATGTATGGCAAAACACATTTTCCCATTGCTTTTCTTTCCCTCATATTGCATCTGTGGTAATAAGATTTTGTCCCTTGAATCCCTTTTTCCAAAAAGTGCATGTTATCAGGATTACAAAATGATTTTCGCATTGTGTTACGCCTCTCTGTCACTGGCCTTCAATTCAAGGGGTCAAGTCTCATTGATGTTTGGAGGGTGGGGGTTGCTGGGAGAAAAAGCATTATACCTAAATCAACAATCACTGTATGTCTTGAATTGTTTTTTTTTTCAGTATTGGTGGGTGATTTGAAAAAAAATCTGCAGGAAGTTGTTACTGCATATCTCAGTATTATCTCTGCGTTGGTGCCTTTACGGATGTCATTTTTGTTCTTGGGTTGCCACAGCATTTGCCGTAGATGTTAGTCTATTTGTCAAATTTGGTTTAAAGAAATCAATAATCGATATTCTTACTACACACCGGCCTGGTTCCTAGTCCATTGTGGCACCGGGTATTTGTTGGGATTGGGTGCGAGACGGGTTGCAGGCCTAACCAAATAGACACTGAATCAAAATCATATTGATTTATTGTGCACCATATTCATTTGTTGGGAAAGGCACTCCTTGAGTTGAGTGTGACCGCGTAATAAACCGCAACAGGTAGGAATGTAAAAAGCGAGCTTTATGCCATATACCTATGACTACAAAGCAGTTCACTAAATCCGTAAAATTGCCAAGAAGCAAATTGGGGGCTATAGCTCTAGGCTTTCCAAAAGCTTGTGGAGTACTTAATGCCTTGCATTGTCAATGAGCTTTACCCCTTGTATGGAAAAGTCAAGAAATTAGCTATGTAGTATATTCCTAGGATTGAGAGTTAAGAAGCGAGCTGAGTGCTATAACACTGAGACAGTACATTTTTGAGGCAAGAAGCAGATTGGCACTCTGTCCTGAAGGCTATATATTATGTATTTGATATGGTTGAGAGACTCAAACTTTCAATATATAAAAACAGTAAAAACAAACCTTATTTTTACATTTGACATTTAAATATAATTTAACACTCATTACAAAAAAATCATTAAGAAGTGAAACATAACATTTTTTTTCCCCAGAATTTCCAAATTATCACTACATAGTACAACTTAGGAACCTTGGGCCGTTTACATCTGACTTAACCACTTTTCATTATGAGGACATTTTTCTATCTGTCATCCATCTCATCTCTATCAAGTTTTAACTCATTCAAAAAATGTATCGATGCATACCCAACTGATTTTGAGTATACATGGAATATGTACTTCCATAGATCTTCTGCTCCCATGTGTAGTTTGTATTCAAATAAGGCTTTAAAATGCTTAGTTCATAAGCCCACTAACATATCACATTTTGTAATGATATGCTCTAAGGATTCATCCTCAACTCTGCAAAACCGGCATGTAGTAGTCACTGTTGCGTCTTTGGCCCATTTAGCTGTTACTGCTCTTGTATTCCATAAATTCAATCTTAATCGCATAAGTCCTGCACAATGGATAAAACTGGGGGTGTTTAGAAGGTACATCTCAGTATTACCATAAGCTTTAAGGGCAAATGGATTTTGGATGAATTTTTTGGACTTATGGCACAATTCTCTATTTTCTATCCAATCCATCTCCCACATTTTACATTTGGCTTTGTCAGGATTTTGATAAGTAGGTTATCTGTTATGTTTGCATCTTGCATACATTTCTGCACCTGTAATTTCCATTGCAGAATATAGGCATCATTTGAGGTTTGTATGTAATGAGCCAGTTGAACAACAAGACCGTTCCTGTGCTTGTCCAGGACACATTTCCTATAGAGCATACAAGCTTTCCGTTTGTAGGTGGCATATAAAGATGTTAACCCCATAACCCCAATTCATGCCTTATTAGGGCAACGGGTACAGTGAAGGCAAACATAATAAGGATCTCCAATAGAACCCTTCCTTCTTATCCCAAAAGCTGTTGGTTTGAATTGGTTTAGTTTCTGCACCATATAACAGAATTGGCATAGCTTTTTGTTTATAAAAAGTGGAGCAATATTGAACTTACAATATTTGCCCCTAATTATTTTTGACTGCGATATCAGATTTTTCCACTTTAAGTTTAGACTGGAGTGGTAAGGGGAATCAAGGGAGTTATTACTGATGTTTATGCCCAAGTATACGTATTCAGAAACTGATTCTACAGCCTCTCCATACAGCTTCCACTCTATTTTTTTAGTTTGTTGTTTACAATTGCCAAATTGGATCACCTGGGTTTTGTTGGTATTGATAGTCATTTTATTATGTGTTGCATAATTCTCCAAGACACAAAGCATGTTTTTGAGACCCATTGGCATTTTGGATAACAGCAGAAGATCAACGGCATATAACAACCATTTAACCTCACACACGCCCAACTTTGGGCAGTCAGTTACGATATTATCAAAGTCTTTCCCAATATCAAGGATAAAGAAGTTGAAGATAGATGATGCAAGGATACACCCTAGCTTAAGACCTCTAGAGCTGTAAATCGGGCCGGATAAACTCCCATCGTTGGCCAGTCTAATTTGTAATGAGGTTTGGGAGTGTAGATCAATGATCCATTTAAGAATGTTCCAAGGGCAGTTATTTTTCATCAACTTTATAATAAGAAGTTCCCTTGGAAGCGCATCAAATGCGGTTCTAATATCTACAAACGCCACATACAAAGGAGATTTTAACTTGGTGTGCTTAGCAATGATCGTATTTATACATAAAAAACGGATCCCTGTACCTAATCCCTTTAAGAATCCGTTTGCCATGGATCTCTTAAACCCTCGCCATCAAGCCATGCATTAAATTCACGAAGCACTAGGCGTGCAAAAATGTTCCCCGGGCAGTCCAGGAGGGCTATGGGCCTATAAGAGGCTGGGTCTAATCTATTGCCTTTTTTATATAAGGGTATGAGAATGGACTTTCTCCATGAGGGAGGCACAACCCCAGATATCATTGCTTCTTTGAATATGTGGGTGATTATACTTGCCCATATATTGGGGTTCTCCTTCAGCATTTTATTATTAAGCCCATCAGGACCCGCAGCCCTCGAGCTGCTAAGTTTTGCTATATACATTACTATATCGTCCCGGTCAAATGCAAATAGATGATTCCAATTCTTGCTTTCTTTTTCAAAGGCAAACTGGATATCACTATAAGGAGTTTGATATATCTGGTGGAAATACATGCACCAGGTTTCAGCTGGAATGGAGTTTATCTGAACAGAATTTTGATCCTTATAGGTAGCTTCATTTAACACACTCCATACTTCAGCCGTTGATTTTGAGGCGATCTTTCCTAACATGAATTCACTATCTCTTTGAAAGCACAATGCTTTCTTTCCTTTTTGCCAATTTCTATATCTCATACGGTGTTGTTTAGTTTTTAGCATCCTTTCCTCCCTCGATAGATGTTTTAACATACGAATTTGATGTCGTAGCTCTGACTTTTTATCTTTCAACTCTATATCAAATGTATGTGTATGTTTATGGCTTTGACCTTGTTTTGAATTGATACATATTGAAGCATTGAGGAAACATTGCCATTATAAGTTCCCCCATGCTTTACTGAGGGTTCAATCTCCAATTCCCACTTTAAACAAAGTTGATGATGGGCACTTTTAGTATTAGATCTTATATTCAGGGACTGAATCATGTTCATCATTGCTTTATTACAAAAATGTAGTCAATAGTAGCCTCGAATAAACCATTATGCCATGTACTAACAGAGGGGGTATCACCCTCCACAGCACCATTGACCATAACCAATTGCATATTTTGCATACATTGATTCCACCTTATCTCATCATTCGTTAGTTTTCTCTTATCTTGAAGCATCAAATGCAAGTTAGTGTCTCCCATCACTAGGACAAAGTTAACATTTTTTTCTAATGCAATCCTCAAAAAGATTTCCTCTAGGTGATTGAAGAAACATTCTAATGACAAATGAGCTTTCCCCCAGTATATATTGACTAGCAAAAAAGTATGGACCTCACTTGACAATTTGATGAATTGAATGAAGGGCGTACCAGAATTTAGATTTGCAATTTTAAAACCTTTGGATTTCCTTATAGCTACAGGTAAACCAGCCATAGGCCTACCCCTAGGTGGTGAGATTGCAGGTCGAACACTATATCAAATCCATTCCAGATGGGCGAATCAACCAACCAAGTTTCCTGTAATACTATAATATCCAAACCATCGAGCTCTGAACTATTAGTATTAATGAAATGTTTGAAAACCCGGGTATTCCAGCATACAAGGTTGTTTTTTTCTTTAGTAATGATTGTTATGCATGGTTAAATCTTTCATTTCTATGTGTAGTTTGGTCTATATTCTTTGATCCAAAAATGTGCAGAGCCCATTTTTTTAATCCCATCCTTTCACCTCCTGTTTCCTGACACTCTTCTCTATAGATTTTGAAACCCATATGAAAAAATGAGTTCCTGGCCTCCCATACTATATCAGCCACAACTGTTGATTGTTGATCGAAACATAATCCTTGACCTGGACAGATCTTTATCACTCAAAAATTCCATTCTGTCAATGTCAGAGGATATTATGTTTCTCAATTCAGGTATTTCTTTACAGATGTTGAAGTTGCATGAGCGATTGAGATCATATTGATCAAAGGGGTGTTCTCTACATTCTAAAATGAAACCATGATATTTATTTTGCCCCATTACTCTCGGCTTGGGGAGGGTTGGCGGGCATGGCTTGTACTTGCTTGCCACTGTCCTCCTTGGGTCGTTCTCCCTGTCTCCACCAAATCCCTTTCATCATTAGGATGAGATGGCACGGAGGCACGCTTAGATTTCCACAACATTGGATTTGCCTGCTCGGTGTCCTTTTTACGATTTTACGATTGTCTTTCCACAATATACTGTTCAATGGTCTTGTTTTTTTCCTCATGCATCTGCGCATCAATCCGCCCACACCCATCATCCTCTGATTGTACTGACGAAGGCGGGTTGACAGGAGCTGACTTCAATTGAGCACCTTCCTTCACTCTGGCTACCTCACTTGCAGCCACCAAATCATCCCAAGGTTTATAACATAACCCAAATGAGAGTTTCCCCTTATTTGCCACTAACGGCTGATTTGGTTGGACTATACAGTCATCATTCTTCCAAACCTTCAGCGCATAATCATGCTTATCATTAGTTATTTTTAAGAATCGTCTGGGTTTAGCCCGTAGTTTGACGATTATTTTCTTTTTGATGGGGTCAGCTTTTTTACTGCTGAGAGGATCACCTGGCAACTTTCTCATTGGTACATTAGTTAGCTCAGGTTGACTTCCCACATTATTAAAAGCATCTTTGGATATCACAGCAATTGGGCCGGTCATTATACTCTTCAAACCCTCGCTATTTGAGTCAGTCTGGATTTCTGACTCCAACTGTGAATTCCCATTTGTAACAACTTTGCATTTGCCAAAAATGAAGTGTTTAGGCTGGGCTTGCCTTCGGCTATCATTACCAATCAGACTCTCAGTTTGTGACTCTGCATCTTTTACACTACAGTGTCTGAAGATCTCAAATTGGGGTTCACAAGCTCTAGAAGTGGACACACCCTTGCTTGCATTGCACTTATCCGTTAGTTTAGTCAATAATATCGTCTGGTAATTAATTCTTTGATCCATGGCTTCATATAATTTGGCCAATGATAGTATGGCTATGTTCATTGTCAAAAGGGTTGGGCTCATTTCACCCTGTAGAACACTTTCCTCCAATTGAATATTACTACAACCCACAGCAATATGTCCTTCCCGGGGTTTCTTTACTTGTCTCGGAGTAGGTAGGACAAATGATGATGGGCTTATGGGGGGATCTTTGTCGGAACCTAGTGTTGTATCAAGGGAAGCCTGAGGGATCTTATTCATGGGAGTATAAGGTTCACATGCTTCAGCAGACACCTCTGGTGGAGCCTTATTACTCATATTTTGCATCCTAATTGGCGATAAATCATCGATCTGCCTAAGATCACCTGTGTTAGAATGCACAAAAACCACTTCCTCTTCACTAGAAGACATACCAGATAGGTTCATAAAATTAAGAGCATCCTCATCAACTTGACCAGTTATGCGTGTGAAGTCCTCCCTTAGTCATTGCTGAGCAGCCACAGTACATGTTTTGGGTTAATTTTCAACAATTGTACTAAGTCTATTACCTAGACCTTGAATATCATTCTCACAACGTTTGCTTTCGTTTTCCATAGTAATGTCTGAAATCATGCTTACACCCTTTGTGCACTCAATTGTTTGAGCATTGTTTTTAAAGGCAGCTACTTCAAAATCAAGACGGGTGTTTAATTCATGGAGGTTAGCAAGTTTGCCATGCATAGTTTTAGTTTGGAGTGAATTATTATCCCTTGCACCAGTGGCAGCCCCCAAATTATAATATTGGCGAATATCGCATCCTTTGGTGACAGAAAGGTTTCTGGCTTTATTTGCCATTTTTTTAACACCCATGCGCATCGCAGGATCTTTCTTTTGCTGTTTTGATGAAGTATCCATGACGTTAACCACACGAGTATGAATTACTTTTGCTCTATCTTTAACTAACGTTTAATTTATTGCTTGCATACCTGTTTTCAAGGTAAATGACATAATTTCACTTGCTTACGACATAGTCAATGACTATCTTTGAAACTCCTTAGGCGATATGCACCTTTCTTTACACGGGAATATGAGTTCCCCAAAAGGAGGAAAGAAAAAGTGAAAGACAATTATATGTAAGATGGCTGGACAAACAGACAATGTACTTAAAATCTATATGACAATCAACACTTTCCAAGAATCACTATATCATGTTAAAAAAGGATATGTATAATATATTAACACTGCCTTGGGAATACCCAATGGCTTGAGGAGCAGCCTTAGTCCGTCTCTCCTCCCCAATGTCCAACTAAAAACAACAGTAACCTGAACGTATTGCGACCGTGGTTAATTAAACACAAAGTTACCAGATTACCTCCAGGAACCACGGCCACCAAGAGCCAAACAGCAGCAAAACAGCTCTTCACACATAAAATGCAGTGCCCTTTACTCCGCAGTCGGGCTTAACGTTGCAAGGGTGGCTGGGGCGGCTTTTTCTAACTGGATAATGTCACGTGACAGCTCACGTGACCGTCGATGAGTCCTGCCTCCTCCAGGAAGTGAGAACAAAACGGCAAGAGTCCCACAAGACTCGCAGTGCCGGTAACAAGTACTTCTGGAAACAAACGTTCTTGCAAAAAAAAAGATTTTCCTTAGATCAGCAAACACGCCGCTCGGGCAGCTGGGGCAGCTTTTTCTAGCTGGATAATGTCACGTGACAGCTCACGTGACCGCCGATGAGCCCCGCCTCCTCCAGGAATTGAGAACGAAATGGCAAGAGTCCCACAAGACTCACAGTGCCGGTAACAAGTACTTCTGGAAACAAGCATTCTTCAAAAAAAACGATTTTCCTTAGATCAGCAAACACGCCGCTCGGGCAGCTGGGGCGGCTTTTTCTAGCTGGATAATGTCACTTGACAGCTCACGTGACCGTCGACGAGCCCCGCCTCCTCCAGGAAGTGAGAACGAAGTGGCAAGAGTCCCACAAGACTCGCAGTGCCGGTAACAAGTACTTCTGGAAACAAACGTTCTTGCAAAAAAAATCGTTTTTCCTTAGATCGGCAAACACCTGAAGGCTATGTAGTAGGCCAGGATTCCCTGAAAATAATACCGTTCCCACGGATTGATAGTTTCATCAGTTTCATTATTTGTTCCCCAACATAACTTTAGTATGGGTTTCTTAGGTTAACTATTCCAAGATCAAGGATTCATAGAATAGGTACTCTGACTTACTTTTAACTTCCCTGAACACAATGACTTGCACATTCTGACACTTTTATTTAGGTATCGATGAGCCTTAAATTGCACTTCTTGAATGTCGGATGGAACAGTCCAAAAAACATTGTATTCATCTTGAGCCATTCGGTGCCTCCATAGAGATGGTTGTCAAGTGTTCTTGAGCTGAGTCAATACATTTGAGTTTCAACTTATAGGTGACTCTAATCCATTTCGAGCCACTAGGTCACTATGATTTAAATTGTGTTAATGCTTTTTTAAAGAATACATATGTATTGAGTTTGAATCAGCTTAGCCTTTTTCAATCTAAGGGAAACCTTTGATTCAAATCATCTTTCATTGGGTCATCTTGGTAAGAGCAACTTATTGCTGAACACATGTTCTCAACTTATGTGGGTTTAGTGCTTCATGAGGGATTTCATTAGTGACACTTAACACTTTTTAAAAAATAAAATAAAAATAATTCGCCCACTTCTTTGTTCTATCTGATATCAAGTAAGACATGACAGAAAAGGGCAGCTTGATGTGTGAGCACTGGCTGAATGAGGTTCATTATGAGTCTGGTGATGTGGTTAAATAAATGTTGGTAATTCCTTCACAATCACATATTTTGTAAGTAATAAAATAACTACCACTTTTATTGCATCACCAGTTTCCAGATCTGGCAATACAGTGGAGGGGATATGAGTGGAAAAGTGCTAGAGATATGGCCTCCACGAATAGCCTATTTTAGCCCTTATGCTGTGGGTGCAGGAGCATTGGCAAAAGGGAATCATTAGAAGAAACAATGCACCTGAGTACACTTGGGAAAAAGGAAATACTCATGGTGATGCAGCGGAACCACGTAGCCTACTCCAGTCACAAGGCCCCTGGCTGATGGGGAAATGAACCCACCAATCAGTACTCTTATTTGAACAGTTATTGCCAGAGCCGATTTATATAAAAATAATTGCAGATCATTAAGCTGTCCCCGAGTGAGAATGGCATTCAAGAGTGTTTGCGTGGTAGAGGAGGAGCAGGAGAGATACAGAGGAAGACCATGCCAAATAGGACACATTGCAATAGATTTAGAAACAAGGTGGGGCAGTGCTAAACTGCGAGAAAGGGAAGAGTTGCAGACTAGACTTGTGTACATTATTATGATGTTTGTATTTATGCTGGCATGGGTGCATGAATGTAATGGTGCTGGTATGTGTGTAAGACTAAATGTAAATGTCAGCATTAGATTATGGATGTGTGTGTGTGCATGCATTGTGAATGTGTTTGTGTTTGTGTGGTAGGCACTGGGGGTTGGGGCACTATAGCATTAGCATGTCCCTCACCCACACTGTAATGCTACAGTAAACAGGGTAGGGCCGACCCTAGGATTTGCAGGTCCTTTGGTGGCATAGATATGTGGTTCCCCCCCCTTTACGCATGCACATTGACATCAGTGATATTACAGAAAATGATATCACAGAATTGTTCTTTAATACACAAAGGTATCATGGGAAGTTCAATTATAAACAGGTTGCCAGGAGTAAGGTGGGACACACATACACTGTAACGTCCAGTATGTGATTTGTCATTGGTAATATTTACCTATGTGCCAATATCAGAAGTGAGAATTTTTTTGAAGTACCAGACAGTGTGAGCTGAATACTTTGTACAGATTTCTAATTCTTACAGATAAGGCATAGTGAGATAAAAGTATTTGTACAGAAGCACAATCTGGTTAAGTAGTGAAGCCGGGACTTGCGACCAGTCTGGAATTTAGGAACTTGATGTACTTGTTAGACATATTGTTTGCAAAATGTATTTTTGAAAGTTTGGTTTGGAAACACCATCTGACTTTGCAAGGAAGGGCATTGAAAACATATAGTGATTGTGTTTTGCTAACCAAAGAGAACCTACAATAATCTTTTATTTCATCAGCTATAAATCAGGATTACTCTGACTGTCAACGGAAATGAACTCCAAACAAGTTCCAAGGATGTCAGGGCAGATAATTGGACCTGGGGCAGAGAGGTAAAGTAGCGACTATGGCGGTATTGCCTGATGATGTAATAGAGCCTATTTACATGGGAGGCTTGGTGGCAGTGAGAGTAAGTAATTTGCAGGTCTTCAAATGTCAACAAAATTAACAGGGCTCAAGTCCTGAATAAAGTTGGGAACCTAATAATATACACATAGGAGGTAGATGGGGGCAGAGGGTGCAGGTGTTCTCCTTGTCGTTGAACAAATGGGGTCATGAGTGTCTTTTTGAACCTATGGAGATTCTACAAAGTATTTGGACTGGGTTGCCAAAAATGAAAAAGAAATTTGAATTGAGTGCAATGCTGCTCTAACCCACTGGATGTGTCAGGATTTGACTCTTCCTCTGCTGGATTCAGGCTTGTTGACGTATTAGCATGCATCTTAAAAAATGTTCAAGTGCTGCTCACTTCAAAATGAGAAGGGAGTCTCATCAATGTACCCCTTGAGCCTTGATTGCAGGGGGTGATCAGGCCGAAACATTTTGGTGGAGTGCAGGAATTGCAGGGGGATGCAAGGGATCCGACAGCAGAATGATGATGATGATGTGGCATTTATAACGCGTCTGTACACAAGTGTTTCTAGGCGTGACAAGACAAGGAGGGGGAAACAAAGGGAGGACAAAATAACGATCTTACTAGGCCCTGTGTCATTAAGATTGTTCAAGTGCCTGGAATAGGGAAGGGAAGAAGTACCAGGGGGAAGGGGAATGGGGAAGTCCAGTTTACTCACAAGTGGCAGCCAGCGGGTGATCCATAAGTGCAGAGAGAAGACTGTAGGATTGCAGATACAGACCCTTAAGTGCTGGGGAGCCCGGAGGCAGTGAGAGGGCAACTGAACATGCAGGGGCCTGGGCCTGAGTTCAAAGGGTGACCCGGTGGCCAGTGGGTGGAGCAGTCAGGTGCATCAGCAGGGGAGAGGAAGAGAGACAGCGAAAGCAAAAAGGAAGGCCTTGAGTTGCTTCCAGAAACAGAGATGGTTCTGCTCAAGTTTGAGAGATGCCAGGAGCCTGTTCGAGAGGGAGGCCGCAGCCGAGGAGATAGTTCTTCCCCCAACTCTCTACTTGGAGAAGAATAAGACCGTTGGAGAGTTGGAGGTGGATGAGCGGAGAGTTCGAGAAGGAAGATGTTTTGGAAGAGAAAGTTGGAGATAGAGCGGTCCCAAAGTTTGTCCATGAAAGGAGTTATGGAGATTGGACAATAGTTAGCCAAAGAAAAAGGATCGGTCGTGGGCTTGTTTAGAAGAGGGCTACAAGAGAGTGCTTAAGGAGGGAGGGAAGTTCCAGTGGCAAATGAGTAATTGCAGAAATCGACCACGGCTGAAGCAAGGGTGTCGATGTGGTCCTTGATGGTTCTGGATGAGCAGGGGAGAACCTGCTATGACAAGACTTTCATATATCGGCCTTGTCTAGAAACATTGTCAGGGGTGTCAGGGGTGAACAGGGGAAAAGAGGAGAAAGGAGGAGGAGATACGGCCTCAGACGGGCCAATAGTGGCAGAGGAGGGGGAAGAGGAGGTAGAGTAAGAGAGGGTGGACAGGATGTCCTGAGTTTTAGTAGTGAAATGAGAGGCCAAAGCTGTGCAGAGGGCCTGGGATTGAAGAGGAGAGGTAGAGACTGCAGCAGGATTGGCCAGCTCTTTGCAGATTTTGAAAAGTTCAGCCGAGTTGTTAGATGCCTCAGAGATGCAGGCTTGGATGTAAGCTCTCTTCTTATAGAGGACAGAGAGTCAGTACTGCCTTTGGAGCAGGCGGCAGGCCAGTTTGTCTGGGGGTGCCCCCAATACCCGTCACGTCCTCTTCACCCCCCTACACTTGCGTTTAAGGAAGGAGAGGTTGGAAAATTACCAAGAGTTGCACTTGGATTTGGGCTTCGAGTGAATCCTCATGACAGGGGCAATGATATTTAGAGTGTTAGAGATAGAGAGATGAAGGTTAGAGTGGACTGTGCCAGGGTGTGTGTCAGCCAAAGGTGCAGGAGGAGAGAAAGTAGCGGTCAAAGGCTCAACTGACAAATGTTTCATGGATAGGGTGACTGAGAAGGTGTCAGTGCTGGAGTCGGCCTTACCTACGGGAAAGAGAAAGAGAGATGGGAAGAAAGGAGAAAGTGATCACTCTAAGAGAGAGGAGTTGTTGGAAAGGCAACTGAGCGGGTTAGGTGACTGTTGCTGAGATGTTATATGTTTATATCTTCCTCTAAATCATATGGCATTTTTTCCTATTCCTCCTGCAACATGTGCTGTAAAATGTGGTGTTTCAACATAGGGATGGGTATGTCACATTTGAGTATGCACACAGTAGGTGAATATAACAAATGTTGTTCAATTGACTTTTCCACGCAGAAGTGCACAAGACAAAATAGCATTGGCCTTTCAAAAAAATGTATTAACACCAGAAAGATAACCTGAAAGTGGAGATTTTCAAATAACTACACTAGCAAAGTATAAAATGTGCCCCCCTTTTAAACCCAATAATCTATACTGAAATATTCCCTAGAAAACAAAATCCCAATATGAGACATGTGCTTTGATGACACTTTTACGTGGTCTTGTGGGTAAGCGTCTGCAGACGGAATATGATAGCCTGTGCGAAATCCTGTTAGCGAAACATGTGAGAAAGGTTGCCGGCCTCAAAAATACCAAGCATCCTCCCACTGAAACAATGTTGTCCGCCCACAGGTATCATCTACTTGTGCTCTGAAAAACAGGACATGGCCACAACAAGGCAATATAACATGTCCAGCATTGCAAACTCTCTTGCCACATCCTGGGCTAATATTCATGACTCACTTTCCCTCACATCATTTACCATCCTCACCCCAATGTTTGGCTTCCAAATATACTCTGTTTTGTAAAGATGACTTGAAAAATACACAAACCATAAAAAGGTACTGTCACAAATATATCCTCTCATCTGCCTTCCAGCTAACATTTCCCCCTGCCTCTATCTTGCCTCTGCACTCCATTTCTCGGCCTTCACTACATCAGTTCATTCTTCATTATCACAGCCCCAATGCAGCTGGCTGTAGTGCCTACCTGCACTTAAAAATGTCCATTGTTGATTGTCCTTAATCTATGTAAGTTCACCCATGTATTGTCCCTGGTGACTGTTCCATTTACGCTATCCTCCATAACCTGGTCAGAATCACACACAAACTCACCCCATTGTTAGACGCTCACTGCCTACCGTCACATTTGATTTCTTATCTATTGTACAGTTTGTGTGAATAACAATAAATATGTTTAAAAAGAATATATATTCTTATAGAAATATGTTATGTAAAACGTGTACAAATGTGGCATTATTAGCCCCAACTTAAATGGGAGACTACAAATACCAGGATTATATTATGCAGAAGGCAATAACCGATAATGTGTGAAAAGGTAACCTGTTTGTGTTTCAGTGTTTGATAAATGCAGGGTTCATATATGGAGTGATGGCAATATTACATTCTACCAAACTGAACCATTATTGGTGTGTTAAATATGAACAACTGATAATAATGTAGTTAGTTTTAAACTGTTTTGTGTGATATATTTTAATGAACGTTGAGGAAGGTGTAGGTTTAGAGAGCTAGATGGTGCTTTGTGTGTGCTTTCAGAATAAATGTGCCCCTTTGCACTTCTTCACATGAAAACGTTAAGGATATCTTACCCAAAACAATGGTCTCTTAAATGAGCCATTACTTCTAAATCATTCCTACTTCAAACACTCTGCTAGAATAAAGAAAATGATAAGTGATAATTATGAGGCCTGCAGCTTTTGATGGGCATCTGGGAGGGGGAGAGTTGTCTTTGGAGTACCTCCTGGGGTTGAGGGTGACAACGTGGCCTCACTCTGACAAACAGAAAAGCTATCCACGTTCATTGAAGCAGCAAGGCTCCTCTTTAACATAATATTACTTGGTATAGTCAAGGCAGGCACTGGTGCATGCTGGACTAGCCTGACAGTAAAGCCCTCGGCAAACAATCAGACTGCCCATGCCTCAAGCCGGCTCTGGACCAAGGCCTGCTGAAGATGTGTCATGGCATACATTAGAATGCAGACAATTGTCTTAATAGCCACAGATTATCATGAGCGGGTCAGCCAATGGGGATCAAAAACACTCACAGGCCGATTCATGGAATAATTAGCGCGGCGCAAGTGGGCAAAAACGTGCGAATCGCAGTGGAATAGCGAAAATCGCAGTGCAAGTGCGAAAATCGCACGAAAAGCAGCGCACGTCGATTCATGGAAGTCTGTGCGCGAGAAAACCAGCGGATGTGCGATAAAAAGTGCGCCGCGCACGTTGGCGCACAGGCCATCTAACAGCGTGCGCCAGGTCACAGCGAAAATCGCACAGGCCACAGCAAAATTCGCACATAGCGCGGCGCACGCAACAAAAGTAGGCGGAACACGGGCGTAACACTCGGAATGGGGAACAACTTGCAAAAACGTGGGCGTCACGGGGGAAGTACAGGGCACAAGTGCGCGGAACGCCCACACGCTCGCCTACAACACGTATTCATGGAATAGAATAGGGCAAAAAAGCGCACTCTCAAACCAGCGCACAGGGTCAAACACGACCGCCACAAGAAAGCAGGCGGTAGCGTCTCAGCGGCTGTAAGAAATGTGCGCCAAAAGGTGCACCAGCAAATAGCACCTATATACTGCCATGATGAATGTCCTATACTGTGGCCCTCCTGGACAAATGACGTGCAAAGGGGTACCCACAAACACGGACACGCTGACAAAAAATACGTGTGCGTGTATACCGGGGTACGCGGGAAGTCTCACACGCGATTTGGCCGGGTACGTGGATTTCAGGGGTGCGCGGGAAGTTCCACACGCGATTCCATCAGGGTAGGTGTATTTCAGGGGTGCGCGGGAAGTTCCACACGCGATTCCATCAGGGTACGTGTATTTCAGGGGTGCGCGGGAAGTCCCACACGCGATTACAGCAGGGTACGTGTATTTCAGGGGTGCGCGGGAAGTTCCACACGCGAATAGCCTGGGTGCGTGTATTTCAGGGGTGCGCGGGAAGTTCCACACGCGAATAGCCTGGGCGCGTGTATTTCAGGGTTGCGCGGGAAGTTCCACACGTGAATAGCCTGGGCGCGTGTATTTCAGGGGTGCGCGGGAAGTTCCACACGCGAATAGCCTGGGCGTGTGTATTTCAGGGGTGCGCGGGAAGTCCCACACGCGATTCCATCAGGGTATGTGTATTTCAGGGGTGCGCGGGAAGTTCCACACACGATTCCATCAGGGTACGTGTATTTCAGGGGTGCGCGGGAAGTCCCACACGCGATTACAGCAGGGTACATGTATTTCAGGGGTGCGCGGGAAATCCCACACGCGATTACAGCAGGGTACGTGTATTTCAGGGGTGCGCGGGAAGTTCCACACGCGAATAGCCTGGGCGCGTGTATTTCAGGGGTGCGCGGGAAGTTCCACACGCGAATAGCCTGGGCGCGTGTATTTCAGGGGTGCGCGGGAAGTTCCACACGCGAACAGCCTGGGCGCGTGCATTTCAGGGGTGCGCGGGAAGTCCCACACGCGATTACAGCAGGGTACGTGTATTTCAGGGGTGCGCGCGAATTTCCACACGCGAATAGCCTGGGCGCGTGTATTTCAGGGGTGCGCAGGAAGTCCCACACGCGATTACAGCAGGGTACGTGTATTTCAGGGGTGCGCGGGAATTTCCACACGCGAATAGCCTGGGCGCGTGTATTTCAGGGGTGCGCAGGAATTATCACACGCGATTTGGCTTGGTATGTGTATTACAGGGGTGCGTGGGAAGTTACACACGCGATTAGGCTGGGTGGGTCCTCACAGGTGTTCCCTGTACACCCTCCACGGCCCCTGCAGGCAGCCCACAAAACAGGGGACTACCCTGCACACCTGCTCATGTCTCCCACCACCCCCACCCCCCACCATCCAGGGGCACCCTCCACCAGGCCCCCACTCATGTCTCCCACCACCCCCACCCCCCCAGTCACCAGGGGCAGCCTCCACCAGGCCCCCACTCATGTCTCCCACCACCCCCACCCCCCAGTCACCAGGGGCAGCCTCCACCAGGCCCCCACTCATGTCTCCCACCACCCCCACCCCCCAGCAGTTCAGGGGCAGCCTCCACCAGGCCCCCACCCATGTCACCCACCACCCCCACCCCACAGCATCCAGGGGCAGCCCCCACCAGGCCCCCACTCATGTCCCCTATCACCCCCACCCCCCCGCCACCAGGGGCACCCTCCACCAGGCCCCCACTCATGTCTCCCACCACCCCCACCCCCCACCATCCAGGGGCACCCTCCACCAGGCCCCCACTCATGTCTCCCACCACCCCCACCCCCCCAGTCACCAGGGGCAGCCTCCACCAGGCCCCCACTCATGTCTCCCACCACCCCCACCCCCCAGTCACCAGGGGCAGCCTCCACCAGGCCCCCACTCATGTCTCCCACCACCCCCACCCCCCAGCAGTGCAGGGGCAGCCTCCACCAGGCCCCCACCCATGTCACCCACCACCCCCACCCCCCAGCATCCAGGGGCAGCCCCCACCAGGCCCCCACTCATGTCCCCTTTCACCCACACCCCCCCGCCACCAGGGGCACCCTCCACCAGGCCCCCACTCATGTCTCCCACCACCCCCACCTCCCAGCAGTGCAGGGGCAGCCTCCACCAGGCCCCCACCCATGTCCAACCGATGTCTCCCACCACCCCCACCCCCCAGCACTGTGGGGCACCTGCCAGCAGGCCCCCACCCATGTCACCCACCACCCCCACCCCCCAGCACTGTGGGGCACCTGCCAGCAGGCCCCCACCCATGTCACCCATCACCCCCCACCCCCCAGCCACCAGGGGCAACCTCCACCAGGCCCCCACGCATGTCCCCTATCACCCCCACCGCCCGCCACCAGGGGCACCCTCCACCAGGCCCCCACTCATGTCTCCCACCACCCCCACCACCCCAGTCACCAGGGGCACCCTCTACCAGGCCCCCACTCATGTCTCCCACCACCCCCACCCCCCACCATCCAGGGGCACCCTCCACCAGGCCCCCACTCATGTCTCCCACCACCCCCACCCCCCCAGTCACCAGGGGCAGCCTCCACCAGGCCCCCACTCATGTCACCCACCACCCCCACCCCCCAGCACTGTGGGGCACCTGCCAGCAGGCCCCCACCCATGTCACCCACCACCCCCACCCCCCAGCCACCAGGGGCACCCTCCACCAGGCCCCCACCCATGTCACCCACCACCCCCACCCCCCAGCATCCAGGGGCAGCCCCCACCAGGCCCCCACTCATGTCCCCTATCACCCCCACCCCCCTGCCACCAGGGGCACCCTCCACCAGGCCCCCACTCATGTCTCCCACCACCCCCACCCCCCCAGTCACCAGGGGCAGCCTCCACCAGGCCCCCACTCATGTCTCCCACCACCCCCACCCCCCCAGTCACCAGGGGCAGCCTCCACCAGGCCCCCACTCATGTCTCCCACCACCCCCACCCCCCAGCAGTGCAGGGGCAGCCTCCACCAGGCCCCCACCCATGTCACCCACCACCCCCACCCCCCAGCATCCAGGGGCAGCCTCCACCAGGCCCCCACCCATGTCACCCACCACCCTCACCCCCCCAGTCACCAGGGGCAGCCTCCACCAGGCCCCCACTCATGTCTCCCACCACCCCCACCCCCCCAGTCACCAGGTGCAGCCTCCACCAGGCCCCCACTCATGTCTCCCACCACCCCCACCCCCCAGCAGTGCAGGGGCAGCCTCCACCAGGCCCCCACCCATGTCCCCCTGCCCCCAGGTCCTGACGATACACAATCATGGCAGTAATGGGCAGCATACCCAGCACAAACACCCAGGCAAGGATTGCATCCACCCACATAGTGAATGCAATTACATGACACAACCCCAATGGCAAGTATGTAAATGAACACATGTCCGTCACACACACATACACAATGGCTGCAAGTGAATGTCAAAACCCATATCATGACATGTATGAAACCAAAGACAAAATAACACAAGTGGAAGTAAAAATAAAAAATGTATTAAAGATTAAAAATAAGTAAACAAATCAAACATACAACTATGTGGATAACAAAATAAATAGTCCATGTCGGAGAACAAAAGTAAAAATCAAAAAAAGAAAAAGGAATACAAAAACAAATGTTGACCAAAGCAATATCAAGTAGAAGGAAAAGAATGAAAAACCATTTCCACATGGTGAACACAATAATGAAAAAAAGAAAATGTTCCTTCAAAAAACAAACTAAATACAGGAATGTACCAGGGTCCATGAGCCCAACACCATAAAGGAAACCTACTACTACCTAATGAAAAAGAATATATACAAAAAAGTGGCCATTGTCCGAGCGGTCCAAAATAATAAAAACAAATAAAGGAAACCTAACACTAACTAACTATATAACTATATACAAAGGCAGCGGGCAAGTCCTGCGGCTCACTTGTTGATGTTGCTGGCCAGGGCATCATCGAACTCCATGTCGATGTCCTGGAGGCGGGACTCTGTCCTGGCCCCGAGGTCTCGCAGGGATAACCCCATGTTCAGCTCAAACTCCCTGCAAGCTTCCTCGAGGCACTCAGCCCGCCTCAACGCCCGACGCATGGAGAACTCCGCCCTGACCATGGCGAGCCGCTCCTCTTCCGCCCGCTGCCGCTCCGCACCTATCCGCTGGACCAACTGCTCCCACACGGAAGACACCACCATCCCAGGGTTGCCCTGCCCTCCGGCCGATGCCTGCCCCTCTGATCTTGATGGCCCCGAGCCATGATGCCTCCCACGTCGAGCCCGCTGCTGCCTCCGACGCCACTGCCTCTGCCAGCACGACGGCATCCAGGCTGATGGAAACCACCGACGCCGTCGTGCACGTGCCCTGCCTGATGATGCTGTCACATCTTCCATCTGCTGGGGTCCAGTTGCTGTGTTGTCCACCCCTGCTGGACCTCCGACTCCCAACTGTGGCAGGGATGGGATCCCCACCGAGCTGGCTGCATTGGTCGGGGCAGGTCCACAGGGGGCCCTGGTGGCATCTGGGCTGGAAGACGGCAAGGAGAACGACTGGTGGATAGCCTGCACAGAGGAGGAGAGGGCCGCCACATTGGCCAACACATGCAGGAAACCCCCGAACATGGCCGATCCCAATTGGGCCACGTCGGCACGGTGCACTTCGTGATGACGTGCGTGCTCCTCCCGGGAAGCACGCACGGCATCACGAATCACAGCCGTGCGCATCGCGACCCCAATCAGGACCTTCTCCACATGGCCAGGGGTTCCCACGTCCGCAGGTGGAGGGGAGTCAGGTGACATGGACATCCCCTCTACCTGCGGACGGGCCTGGGACGGGGCATCCCTGCTGGTGCATGGTGGTGCACTTACAGGGTCAGGGACAGCGACATGCACAGGCCCCTCCACGGTGACCTGTGCTGCCTCCTGCCCCTGGCCCTGGACTGCACCACTTGCACCAGCAGGGATGCCCCCAGCAGGCCCCATGTCTGTCCCAGTGGCGGCCTCCTCCTCCTCTGTGCAAACCACCAACCTGGATGGCTCCTCACCGTCTCCCACCGTAGCAGGCCCCTGTGGGGGCTAACCCACCCCTTCCGCTGCAGCCGTGGGGGCATCCCCGCCGCCTTGCTCCACAGCGCCGTCTCCGCCCTCTTCTTCACTAGCCGCTGCGTAGAGGGAGACAAAGAACACAAGCATCAGGGTACTGTACAATGGTCCCCTAGACGGGAAGCAATAGCAGATGACCACCACTGTCAAAGTACACTTCCATCATGTCCCTCCACAACACATGGGTCAGTCCAGGCAAAACACACACAGTAACAGGCATGCTGCATGCTATGACATTTCCATGCATGTCCAATGGACTCTTGAAACATTCAATGATATGGAACTCACATGCATCATGGCTCATGCCTTTCACATGCACACACTTCACCTCAGTCACATCCATCTGGCCCCAAACACAACAAACACAGCGGATACAAGGGCAGTTTGGCTGCTTCACTGAATCTGTGCATTGTCACACACATGTGTCATGTATCCATGGCATGCACAAGTCACAGACACGCAGGTCAGCCACACAGACATGGCTACCACATATGTACCTGGCATCAGCACCCATCCCTCACCCCCACCCATGTCCCGGTACAGAGACTGGCATGCTCTCATGTTCAAAATCTGCATAGGGGTCCCCATGCGGCATTTGAACACATGCAACAACCATGTGGGTCACACATCACTGGTTGCACATGCATTACCATGTTGTCCATGCACACATACATGCATACATGGCCTATGGCACACATACAGGCAAGTATCATAGACCCAGCACACAGCAACATGCCCTGTGTCACACAGTAATGCTTGGACACTTACCGCTCAACTCCAGACGGGCCTCCCTCTCAAGGATCTGGGCGTGGAGCGCTGGGCGTACGCGTTCCAGGACCCTCATCTGGATGGAACTCATGCGGCCCCGGCCCCCCTCCACGAGGCGCCGGGCCTTCACAAGGGTCCTGGACCTCAAGTCCTCCCAGCGCTTCTTGATCTTCTGGACGTTGCGGGTTGCCACCCCCTCCGCGTTGATGGCAACCACACAGTCGGCCCAGATCCTCTCCCGTCCATCCTTGCTGGCGCGGGACGATCCAAAGAGGGCATCATACTGCCCCAGGACATGCTCCACCAGGACACCAACTTCGGTGGCAGTGAAGCTGGTGCCCCTCTGCCCCTCTGGCCTGGGGTTGCCACTGGTGCCAGATGTGGAAGTGCCCGACATGGCAACCCCAGAGGCAGGTGTGGGTGGGCAACTGGGTCCTGGGGCTGGGCTGTCGAGCGATGTAATCCCAGTCGGGAGTCTTCAGTTCCAGCAGGGGTGGACACAGCAACTGGACCCCTGCAGATGGCTGATGTGCAGGCACCAAATGGCAGGGCACGGTGGCAGCAGGCAGGCAGGCAGGCAGGCAGCAGCAGATGGCACGTGGGAGGCTGCTCGGGGCACGGGGGGCAGTAACTCGGCCTTCTGGGCAGGAGCGTGGTCTTCCGTGTGTTTTCGCGTGGCCAGCTTGATACGGAGTGATTTGGCACGTGAAAATTCGGCACGTCAGCGTGAAATCCGAGGAAAGGCCCTTAGCGCGTAAGCGCGTAAGCACGCATACGCGATTCTATTGGTCCAGAGTCCCTCAGCGCGTAAGCGCGTATGTGACGTGACCCGCACGGGTGTTCCCCACCCAGCACGTGATGACGGAGCACACGTGTAAATACTGCACATCAGAGTGTCATCGCGTGTAATTGGACAAAAGTGCGCGTACACGCGATTGGCCTATGTACGTGTATTTCAGGGGTGCGCGGGCACTTACACACGCAAGTACGTCAGCGCACCTGTATCCCGTTGTGCGTGTGAATTTCCACACGCTATTGGACTGGGAACTGGATTCCAGGGGTGCGCGGGTCACACGCTCGCCTAGAACACGCGCAAAGCATGAATTTGCGCACTTTAACAATAACAAGCCAGACGCCAGGATGAACATACCGTTCCTAGCAGCAGTGGCAGTGGGCTACCAAAGGAGGAGGAGGAGGATAGTCAGGGCCAGAATATTCACACCCAGAACCAGCCTTTTCGGGATGCCTGATGACCAGGTGTATGGAAGGTACAGGTTTCCACCACACATAATACTGGACCTGGTGAGTGAGTGGGAGGATGACCTCACATCACCCACCCTGTACTCCCAAGCACTCCGCCCCCTGGAGAAGGTCCTCAATGTACTGCACTTCTTAGCCACTGGATCATTTCAGCGGACAAGTGCCATAGTGGGTGGGGTGTCACAGGCCACCCAGTCACGCTGCCTACACCAGGTCTTGAACATCATCACTGCACGCCCATCAGTCCGCGGCACATATACCTGCCCAGAACACCTGCAGAAAGGCATGCTGCCGCCCTGGATTTTTACGGTGTGGCACGATTCCCCAAAGTGCTAGGTGCCATCGACTGCACCCATGTGGCTCTACGTCCCCCCAGGGCATCTGAGCACATCTATAGGAACCGCAAGCACTGGCATTCCATCAACGTGCAGGTAGTATGTAATGCCAAGGGAATCATCAACTCAGTATATGCCAACTATCCCAGCTCCACCCACGACAGCTTCATTTACCGAATGTCCACCCTATGCCGGGACCTAGATGCTGGGCGGCATGGCGATACATGGCTGCTTGGTGAGTATGCATGCCACTGCACATGCATGCATGTTGGATACTGAGCAAGGTCACAACCCCACCAATGATACCAATCACCACCTCCACAGGGGACAGTGCCTACCCTCTCAGCCCCCACATGATGACGCCAATTCGGAACCCCACCACGCCACCCGAGGTAAGATATAACACAGCCCACATTACAACCCGGGGCATAGTGGAGCGCACATTCGAAGTGCTAAAGTCACGCTTTCGCTCCCTTGACCGTTCTGGCGGGCAGCTGTTATACGCTCCCCCAGTAGTGTGCAGGATCATAGTGGCAGCATGTGTCCTGCACAACGTTGCAACACGCCGGGGCCTGGCCGTGGACATGGTGGTGGCCCCACATCCCCAACCACATGCACAGCCGCTGCGCATGGGAGGGGAAAGGGCACGGGGGGAGGCAGCCCGTACACAGCTAGTGGCTAATTACTTCACATAGTAATCACACCCCTGTGGACTGCACACTGGCCTGGCACATTCCATCTGACAGTCAATGATGACTCAACCTGACACTGATCCTGAATGTCTGGAGATTCAACCGTGAAAAGCATATCAGCCTGAGATTGTTCACCTGGAAGTGTTACAATGTGTGCATCCCTACCCACACACACCACCAATGCAGTGTTGTGAAGAAACACATTCAAGCAGCTAAAATGAATACCCACTTGCTAAATGCAACAAGAGGACAGTGCCATGTCACCCAACCCATCCCCAGCACCGCCACACAACACACCGTGCCATGTCATGCTATGTGCAGGTAAACAAAGTAATCCCCACAACATGACAAGTGTTGCGATGTACAGTGTCCCCAATTGAAACTTGCTACACCTGAAATACTCACTGTAATGCAGGACCAACAACAAACTTGAGCAGGTACTACCATTGACATGACTTCACTAATGTGATAAATCAGTAGTCTCACCACCTGGAAATGCCTGCACTCCCACCACTTCCAACTGAACAGTGTTGGCGCCATGTAGAGTTGTAGGTGCACTGCTGCCAACAAGGACCCCATCTCCAGACTAGAGGGACTTGTGTAGACATGAGGTAGGGACCTGCAAATTGGGAGGCAGACACAGATGACGAGTTACACATCAATGCAACATGCAGTGTACAACACAACAGCAATATGCACTAGGAATGTATACACAGTATTGACTAGACTACCCACACATGTAGTGGGAGTCCAATGTCACCATGTACTTCAATGTCACTTGGGCACACCCTTTGCAAGCCCATGGAAACGGGAAGCAGGAGGGGTGTGTGTGACTCAAACCCAGGCATCTGAACCTAATACATGACAAGCCTGCATGTGCCCAGCCACAATGCAGCGTATGCCCACAGGAACCACGGAAGCCGACAAATTGTCCCAAAAAAATTGGGAAAAATATAAAATTAAAAATAAAAATAAAAATAAAAATAAAAAAAATCAAAAATGGCCATTAAAGGGCCCGGGGGGGTTGGGGAGGCCACCCAGGAGGTCCGAGGTCAGGGTGCACACCAAAACCCACCTGTGTGGATCCTGGGAAAAAAAAACACCTCCATGGGCTCATGGCCCACACGGCTACCCTATTGTGGGAGTATCACTGCTGTCGCTATTATCACCCTGTGCAGCTGCATCCGGAGGTGGTTGCGCTATGGGAGGCAGCCCACGCAAGGCCCTACTCTGTTCCTCCATGGCTGCAAGCATGCGGGTGTGGTAGGTCTCGTTCTGGAGGATGAGGGTGCGGAGGTCCCCATGCAACAACTCACGGGATGCCCGGACCTCCGCCCTCGTTGCTTGCATCTCAGCTGAGAGCGTACGGGTGAGACGCTCCAGCTGCTGTTCTGTCCTTTGGTTTGTTGAAGCCTCAAGCTCAACAAGAGTCGTCCTGAGTTGATGTAGCTCCTGCCTCAGGGCTTCCCTGTGGCCCTGGGACTCTATGGAGATGGCCTCCTGCAGAGTCGCCAGTGCCACCCGCCTGTCCCTGTTGGACGCCAACATGTCCTCCCTGTGTGACTGGCAGATGGAGTTGGTTGCCTGCTCTAGTCGCTCCATCAGCCTTTCAGGGGGGACAATGGAAGTGGCCACCCTATCCATGGCCTGAGCCATCATCTCGGATGATGCTGCCTGTTGGGTAGCCATACCGTAAATGGATTGCTCCCATGCGGTATTGCCAGGTGGCGTACGGCCACCACGTCGGCGGGCACCACACCTGTCTGGGGCAAGGCGGACTGCGCCTTGCTGTGCCGGCACTGCCTGAGGCTGCAGGACTGCATTCCCCCTCTGATCTGCTGGCCCAGGAACAGGATCAGATGTCGCGGAGTGTGACCCTGCATCCGTAACCACCAAAGGCCTAGCTGCCAACACTGACATCCCCATTGAGGGTTCTGACCCTGGTGCAGGAGGGTGGGACAGAACAGAATCCCTCCCTGGAACACTCACCTGCGATGGCACGTAGGTCTCATCATCCGAGTCAACAGCTGAGTACAGCTCGGGGGAGGTGCAGCCAGAGACACCCCTTGAGAGCACAACCTGCAGCACTTGTGGGTTCTCACCCACCAGCACACCACGTCCCTCACTGGTGGTTGGTCGGTCCTCGGACCCCTCCTGGCTCTGCACCATCTCCACAACCCCAGCAGTATCAGGTGCGTCTTCCCCTGCAATGACATAATGACAAAGAAATGGAAACACGCATTAGCACCATGGCACACAATGAGGGCTGAGAAGCAAGAGAACCAGTACTTGATTGACACATGTCCCACATGACTAAGACCCTCCCATGCATGCACCCTCACTGCGTATGAAGGGCAGGCAAATGGCACACACTCATGACACAAAGATGGAAGATGAACACATTTTCTGCATGCTGCCTGGCAGTGGCATCACACATTGGCCTGTGATTGCCAGGTGACACACACATGCCATCACACAGCTGGCATGTACCATTGCTATTGAGTGTAGATGGAGAGGAGGGCAGCACTTATTCATTCAGTCCAGTTCCCGCATGCAATAGCTTTTCTAATTCAAACAGGTCTGATTTTTCACCTGGAGCTGCCAGTCCAATATGGTCCAATTGCACAGGGACATGTGTGAACATATGATATCCAGGTAACAAAGTCACTCCACTTTACCATAGCCATGCCAGACATGTGACCAGAGGACTGAGGAATGCCTAGTATAAGTGGTGGAATGCAAACAATCTGTCTGATTGAACATAGAAAAATAAGCAACAATGTTGTGGCAAGGTGACACTACAAGGGCAACTGGGGTGCTGTTGGGCTAGATGTCTACTGTTGGCAGAAGGGATACTGCAATGGCCAAATGCAGCTGCGCAGGATGTATTGCATGAAGCACATGGCTGACCCACACAAACAGATGCCCTCACACACACACCATGCACATGGATGACACACACATGCATGTGCACTCACCGGACAATGCCTCGTAATCAGGCAGATCTCCCACGCCTTGGATCTGTTCCTCCGTGACGTAGGTCCCAGCGACTGACTCATGTGGAGTGAGTTCCACGTCTAATACTGGAGACCCACCTCCAGTCACTAGCGTTGCGGCATGACTTGAGGCCAGCTTTTTCTTTGCCCTGCGCTTTAGGTCATTCCAGCGCTTATAGCAATCATTGGCTGTGCGCCTCACGATTCCAAGGGCACTTACGATGTCCGCAACGGTCTGCCAGTGTGCCTGGCGTTGTGCAGGTGTGGTCTTGGATCCTGCAACAATGACCATCTCGTTATCATGTCCGGACACATACTGGACAAGTGCATTCAGTTCGTCATCCGTGAAGCTGGGCTTCCTGGACGGGCCGGACTGTGTAGCCGTGTCTGGGGCATCAGCCTGTGCCGGACGAGCACTCTTCCTCTTCCGCTTGGAAGGTGGTGGTGATCCTGAGTGTCCTGCGCCACTCTGGACACTAGGGGCAGGAGCCCTGGTGGGCTCTGTATCAGGTGTGTGGGATTGCACACTCAGCATGGGAGTTGGTGCAGGCATTGGCTCTAGTGTAATGGTGTCAGGGGGAATGTCAGCAGGATGGACTAGGACCGACACTGTCCTGGCTGGGTGTGTGAGAGCTGGGGTGGATGGAGCCGCAGCTGCCCCTGCAGCCTCTCCGCCCTGCTTACTTGGGGCAGCAGATGACCTTGCTGCCCCAGATCCACGTGGCATGATGGCATCAACGTGCACCAGCGCACGTGTCGTAGCCCTGCTGACCTGGAAGTCAGCCATGGAGTCAGCCAGGTCTGGTGCCACAATGGGCTGGTCCAACAAGGGCTGAGCATGGATGGTGTCAGCCACATCAGCCTCAACGGGAGGGGGGGAGGGGGGGGATTATGGGTGCCCTTGACTGGTCCTCCACACATGGGGGGACAGGCTCACCCTGCAAGTTACGACCACGTCCCCTACCGGATCCACCACGGCCACCACTTGTGGCTCTTCCACCTTTGCCACCCTTACGGAATCCTCGCCTCCCAGCCATGGCACTGATATTAATGTGCGTATGGGAGTGGATGTAGACTATTGTCCTGGGCAATTGGGGGTCAAAGGGGTTGGGTACCAGATGGTAATTGTACCCTAGTGCTCTAGCAAGGCTGAATGTAACCCCTGGGGAAAGATGACGGGTCACGCAACGCACAGGAGGCCCAAAAAAGGGAGATGACGTGCACGCAACCCCTCCTAGACCACGTGTGCAGAAAGAAAAACCTGCACTACGCTGTGGCACCCAGTAACACAAGAATGAACGTATGCGTGTCACACGCAGCCTAGAATGACCTCTGAAGGGGTAGGCTACACACGGGGCAAGCACAGAAGTAAGATACGTGCATGACTCACCGTCTGCCAGGTAAAAGAGCGTGAAAAATGAGCGCGTTTGGTTGGCAACACCCCCGCCAAAAGAACATTTGTACGCTGTCTGAGGAGACAGGACAACAGTAGAAGGGGACACTGTTTGAGGGAACAGGCCCGGGTAAACCAGTACAAGAGAAAAAAGAGAAAAAGCTGTCAGAGGTAACAGGGAGTACGAACTGGAAACGCTATGAAGTAAATCGCGTGTGAAATGACAAGAAGTACAGAATTCACCCACTCGCTCTCCACGAAAAGCACGTACAAGGAAATGGTGTTCTACACGTACCTTATATACAGGCCCACACGTACAGCGTCACTTACGCAGCGTGTACGTGCTAGGGCCATTGCCACCAATCACACGCTTTGTCACTTCTGCGTGTAGGTCCTTTTTCACCAATCACACGCTTTGTCACTTCTGCGTGTAGGTCCTTTTTCACCAATCACACGCTTTGTCACTTCTGCGTGTAGGTCCTTTTTCACCAATCACACGCTTTGTCACTTCTGCGTGTAGGTCCTTTTTCACCAATCACACGCTTTGTCACTTCTGCGTGTAGGTCCTTTTTCACCAATCACACGCTTTGTCACTTCTGCGTGTAGGTCCATTTTCAACTATTACACGCTTTGACACTGGGACGTGTCACGCAACATTTTCCTACGCGTGCACATCGATTTACACGCAGACGTGTTTGATTTTCGCGTGCAAAATCACTCGTATCAAGCTGGCCACGCGTTCACACACGGAAGACCACGCTCCTGCCCAGGGGGCCAAATTACTGCCCCCCAGAGCCCTGAGCACGCTCCCACCTGCCATCTGCTGCTGCCTGACTGCCTGCTGGCCACGTGCCCTGCCATTTGCTGCCTGCACATCAGCCAGGGGTGCTGTTGCTGTGACCACCCCTGCTGGAACCAAAGGCTCCCGACTGCTTTTCCGTCGCCCCACAGCCCTGCCCCAGGACCCAGTTGCCCACCCACTCCTGCCTCTGGGGTTGCCATGTCGGCCACTACAACAGGTGGCACCAGTGCCAACCCCGGGCCAAGGAGGCAGAGGGGCACCAGCTTCAGTGCCAGGGAAGTTGGTGTCGTGGTGGAGGCTGCCCCTGCACTGCTGGGGGGTGGGGGTGGTGGGAGACATGGGTGGGGGCCTGGTGGAGGCTGCCCCTGCACTGCTGGGGGGTGGGGGTGGTGGGAGACATGGGTGGGGGCCTGGTGGAGGGTGCCCCTGCACTGCTGGGGGTGGGGGGGGTGGGAGACATGGGTGGGGGCCTGGTGGAGGCTCCCCCTGGTGGCTGGGGGGTGGGGGTGGTGGGAGACATGGGTGGGGGCCTGGTGGAGGCTGCCCCTGCACTGCTGGGGGGTGGGGGTGGTGGGAGACATGGGTGGGGGCCTGGTGGAGGCTGCCCCTGCACTGCTGGGGGGTGGGGGTGGTGGGAGACATGGGTGGGGGCCTGGTGGAGGCTGCCCCTGCACTGCTGGGGGGTGGGGGTGGTGGGAGACATGGGTGGGGGCCTGGTGGAGGGTGCCCCTGCACTGCTGGGGGTGGAGGGGGTGGGAGACATGGGTGGGGGCCTGGTGGAGGCTGCCCCTGGTGGCTGGGGGTGGGGGTGGTGGGCGACATGGGTGGGGGCCTGGTGGAGGGTGCCCCTGGTGGCTGGGGGGTGGTGGGAGACATGGGTTGGACATGGGTGGGGGCCTGGTGGAGGCTGCCCCTGCACTGCTGGGGGGTGGGGGTGGTGGGAGACATGGGTGGGGGCCTGGTGGAGGGTGCCCCTGCACTGCTGGGGGTGGGGGTGGTGGGAGACATGGGTGGGGGCCTGGTGGAGGCTGCCCCTGGTTGCTGGGGGGTGGGGGTGCAAGGGGACATGAGTGGGGGCCTGGTGGAGGCTGCCCCTGCACTGCTGGGGGGTGGGGGTGGTGGGAGACATGGGTGGGGACCTGGTGGAGGCTGCCCCTGCACTGCTGGGGGGTGGGGGTGGTGGGAGACATGGGTGGGGGCCTGGTGGAGGGTGCCCCTGGTGGCTGGGGGTGGGGGTGGTGGGAGACATGGGTTGGACATGGGTGGGGGCCTGGTGGAGGCTGCCCCTGCACTGCTGGGGGGTGGGGGTGGTGGGAGACATGGGTGGGGGCCTGGTGGAGGCTGCCCCTGCACTGCTGGGGGGTGGGGGTGGTGGGAGACATGGGTGGGGGCCTGGTGGAGGCTGCCCCTGGTGGCTGGGGGGTGGGCGTGGTGGGAGACATGGGTGGGGGCCTGGTGGAGGCCGCCCCTGCACTGCTGGGGGTGGGGGGGTGGGAGACATGGGTGGGGGCCTGGTGGAGGCTGCCCCTGCACTGCTGGGGGGTGGGGGTGGTGGGAGACATGGGTGGGGGCCTGGTGGAGGCTGCCCCTGGTTGCTGGGGGGTGGGGATGCAAGGGGACATGGGTGGGGGCCTGGTGGAGGCTGCCCCTGCACTGCTGGGGGTGGGGGGGTGAGAGACATGGGTGGGGGCCTGGTGGAGGCTGCCCCTGGTGGCTGGGGGGTGGGGGTGGTGGGAGACATGGGTGGGGGCCTGGTGGAGGCTGCCCCTGCACTGCTGGGGGGTGGGGGTGGTGGGAGACATGGGTGGGGGCCTGGTGGAGGCTGCCCCTGCACTGCTGGGGGGTGGGGGTGGTGGGAGACATGGGTGGGGGCCTGGTGGAGGGTGCCCCTGGTGGCTGGGGGTGGGGGTTGTGGGAGACATGGGTTGGACATGGGTGGGGGCCTGGTGGAGGCTGCCCCTGCACTGCTGGGGGGTGGGGGTGGTGGGAGACATGGGTGGGGGCCTGGTGGAGGCTGCCCCTGCACTGCTGGGGGGTGGGGGTGGTGGGAGACATGGGTGGGGGCCTGGTGGAGGCTGCCCCTGGGGGGTGGGCGTGGTGGGAGACATGGGTGGGGTCCTGGTGGAGGCTGCCCCTGCACTGCTGGGGGTGGGGGGGTGGGAGACATGGGTGGGGGCCTGGTGGAGGCTGCCCCTGCACTGCTGGGGGGTGGGGGTGGTGGGAGACATGGGTGGGGGCCTGGTGGAGGCTGCCCCTGGTTGCTGGGGGGTGGGGATGCAAGGGGACATGAGTGGGGGCCTGGTGGAGGCTGCCCCTGCACTGCTGGGGGTGGGGGGGTGAGAGACATGGGTGGGGACCTGGTGGAGGCTGCCCCTGGTGGCTGGGGGGTGGGGGTGGTGGGAGACATGGGTGGGGGCCTGGTGGAGGCTGCCCCTGCACTGCTGGGGGGTGGGGGTGGTGGGAGACATGGGTGGGGGCCTGGTGGAGGCTGCCCCTGCACTGCTGGGGGGTGGGGGTGCAAGGGGACATGAGCAGGTGTGCAGGGTATTCCCCTGTTTTGTGGGCTGCCTGCAGGGGCCGTGGAGGGTGTACAGGGAACACCTGTGAGGACCCACCCAGCCTAATCGCGTGTGTAACTTCCCACGCACCCCTGTAATACACGTACCCAGCCAAATCGCGTGTGATAATTCCCGCGCACCCCTGTAATACACGTACCTGGCCAAATCGCGTGTGATAATTCCCGCGCACCCCTGTTATACACATACCCAGACAAATCGCGTGTAGAACTTCCCTTGTACCCCTGTAATACACGTACCCAGCCAAATCGCGTTTGATAATTCCCGCGTACCCCTGTAATACACGTGCCCTGGCTAATCGTGTGTGAGACTTCACACGTACCCCTGTAATACACGTACCCTGGGCAATCGCGTGTAAAACTGCCCGCGTACCCCTGTAATACACGTACTCTGGCTAATCGCGTGTAAAACTTCCCCCGTACCCCTGATATGAACGTTACCCGCTTTGCGTTCCTTGTTTGGCAGCCCTGTAAACTGGTCCAGGGTTAGCGCAGCCCTTTGCGATGATTTAGCGATTTTGATGGCTTTTCCTTGCGCGAGGGCGTTCTTGGGGGCGTTACTGGCGCTGCTGCAGGGTCGCTGCGATACTCTGCGCCACGGCTGGTTTGGGAGCCTAAAATCCATGAATACGCTGTGCGCGGAAATCAGTTTTAGCGCACGTGCCTGGCGCAGACAATCGCACGCGGACACTCTGCGCCAGCCGCTTGCGACACTTTTCTGCGAAATTCTATGAATTACCCTGTCAATGTTTAAGGAACGACTACTCATCCTTTTTTGTCAGCAAAGGGTTAATGTGGCCCCTTTGGAGTAAAAAGGTAAAGAAGTGATAAGAACACTTCTAGATACTATGGAGGCCAGGTATATCCATGTCATAAGATGGCTGACTGACTACATGAAGGCATTTGCGGGTGTCTCCCTCATGCTTTGGGTTACTTTCAAATGAAAAGGGTGAAAGGCCCAGACTCGTTCGCTGACAGTGCCTCATAGTCCTTGTTGCATTACTCTGTCCTCTCCACCCATGGTGGGGGATACATTAATGCTCCAGTGACTCACTATCACTGCAGCATTACTCTGCCCCCCACCCATTGTAGGGGACAAGGTATTGCTGCAATGACTATCGGTTAACATTAGGTGGCACTCAGGTATGACGCGAGGGAGAGTAGGCTCACGTTTGAGCTGAAGAAAATAAGGGCACCTGGCTATGCCCTGAATAACCCAGGTGGGCATAGTTGTATCAACAAAACAAAATTTCAGGGTGTGAGGTCGCACCAAAACAACTGGTTTCACATAGAAGTGTGGTGAAAATCAAAACCTGCTCATGTCTTGACTCTTGACACTAACTTCAAAAGACCTAAACGCAAAGGAGCCTGTTATATGTTTTAATGTATGTTACAAACTGTAGGTATAATACAAAGTATTATAATTCTTGAATGAATGTTTCTGTTACATACCAAACACATCACATATTAGATAATACATATAACAATATTCAATTTTTGGAAACATTTCATCACATCACTGGAAGTAAAACAAAAATATATTGTGCCAAGTGAAACATCCCTGGCAAAAACCAACAAATTGTACAGACATTTAATGTAATTTAGCACATGCATGAACAATAATAATAATACACATTTGTGAAAAAGTTACAACTCATCCGTGAGGTTGCCCTACATGTCTGTAGGAAATGTACAGCTCAAACGTGACACAATTTCAGGGTGTGAGGTCACACCAAAACAACTGGTTTCACATAGAAGTGTGGTGAAAATCAAAACCCGCTCATGTCTTGACTTGATACATTTTAATTAACATACAATTTGTGATGACGCAGTGTGGGGATAGAGTACCCAGAGATATGTAGAAAACATACAATACAGGTAGGTACAATCCAGCGTGATGAACTGGATTCAAATGGATAACATACAAATTCTGCTAAAATCTGAAATCCTATTGGGTTGTGCAGGTACAACAGGGAACAAAGAAACAAATCCCATGAACATATATCAATAAACAAAACAATGCTTGAGTTGTGCGTTGTACATATGGAATGATCGTCGACACAAGGTGTATCGGCCAAAGGGTGAGCTTTATGTACAGGCGTTCTTCAGGGCGTGAGATTTAATGTGTCGGGGTCCCGGGGTCTCTATCTACAATTAACAAATGAGTGTGATAAGTAAAGGGGTGACCTCAAAGATGAATGATTAAATACTTAATAAGGCTCAAACACAGATGCTCAATAATTATAACACAAAAACACTCCATGGGGATAAGGAGTGTGGGTCTTACCTAAGACTTATCCAGTGTTAGGGTAAAATGTGGCATCCATCTTAGTGCGGATGGCACGCTGGCGTATGACTGGCAAAAGTGGAAACAGGTGCAAACAACAAAGAGGTAGAACCTGGTTTGCACAACTAGTGCAAAACACTGATGTTATAGTGACAAATAAAACTATGCAGTCTTACCTCAAAAGGTGGAGACTGTCCTCAAAATTGAAAGTTGAATGAGGGGGGAAATTTGGTGCCCACTTGTCGATGCAGATACTGCACGACAATTTCATCCGAAATTGGCGAAATCTGTGTATGAGGCAAACAATAGTTCTATAAAGGCTGCTGTCTTCCTCCACGGCCAGCGATAAAGAAATATCAGCTGTGGGTGTAGGTTGTTAGAAGTAATCGAGTCCAAAGGACTACTGGTGACGGCTAAGTAAAGTATATTGCTGGCAGCAGATACCGCCATAACATTGCTGCTATGCACTTACTTAAATTGGTTGAGGTTTTTGTCTCAAGCCGCTCTGGTCTGGCTCGCAAGAACTACTACCAGAATAATTTAACTCCCAAGGAAAGAAAATCGCTGTGGGATCTCAATAGCGATTCAACCATCACCCTAAAACCAGCAGACAAAGGGGGAGGAATCATCATTTTAGATACGACCGATTACGACAAAGAGTGCCTACGGCTACTGGCGGACAACACCTCTTACAAGCCGTTGGATCGTGATCCAACATCTAGGCTACAGGAAGAAATCACCAGTTTAACCAAACATGCTGAAGGTTGTTAGAAGTAATCGAGTCCAAAAGACTACATGTGACAGCTAAGTAAAGTATATTGCTGGCAGCAGATACCGCCGTAACATTTCTGCTATGCACTTATTTAAATTGGTTGAGGTTTTCCTCTCAAGCGGCTCTGGTGCGGCGTCTCTCGTTGCGATCACTGAAAGGAATGAAGCCATCTCCCTGGGAGACCGCGGCTAGTTGTCTTTGACAACCTGGTGGTGTAACATCAAAAATAGGTATTTATTTGTGTGATGTCAATCATTGACAAAATGAAGACACGTGGAGAATTTGTGGTCTGTTTTATCTACAATGACTGTAACAGATGGTGGCCTCCCTCAGGCTCACAAGCAAATGATTTAAAGTGACAAAAACTGCTTCCACAACCTATCTATGCCAGTATTGTTCCAAGTAAATGACATGCATGACGATCCAGCCACATTCCATCTATGCCAGCAATGGTCAATGTAAATCATTTCATGAAACTGCCTAGCATGCAATGCTTTACACACCTTGATTTACATTGACCATTACTGGCATAGATAGGTTGTTGAAGCAGCTTCATATATGTGATTTACATTGACCATTACTGGCATAGATGGGTTGTGGGAGCAGCTTCATGCGTGTGATTTATATTTACCCATACTAGGATATGGAGATTGTGTCAGCAGCCTCGGGCAAGTGGTAAACAGGGACCACTACTGGCAAAGATGGGTTGTGAACGCAGCCCTGTGAAAATAGTGTAAAGTGCTGCTCTGTAGTGTACTGTTTGTGACTTGGAATATACTGCATTTTCTCATGTTTTACCTTAGATAACATACTGTAAATTAAATGGGTTTCTACCTCATTGTCTCAAAGACTGTTCTGCAAGATACATAAATCAAATATAGTGTTTAAAAACCTTTCCCAGGTGAACATACGCTCGCCTAACCCATCTTAATTTTAGTGGGCTCCCTCCTTATGCTCAGTTGTTTAGACTAATTTGAGAAAATATTTAGGCTACTCCACTGAAAATATTCACCAGACATTGTGGGATGTTTTTTCCCATGCATTCAAGCCCTACCACAAAACTGTGCATTACTGGCATTGAAAACATCATGATGGCCAGAACTCCCCAGAAAGTGCACAGGAAAAACATGAAGAATAGGCTGCAACCCATTTTTGCCTATGTTTGTGAGCACAGGAGGGCACTGCCTAAAACCACCATTGTGCTACACACACAGTAGCCTGAAACTATTGGGAATGGCAATGCTGATTGCCAATAGCAACCCAGAATTGTTGGGAATTCATTTTTTTGATGTCAAAAAGTTGCTAAAATCATGGGCACAAGACCACTCTAAAGATTCAACCTTCTTGTGGGGGATTCCACATCACCACTCTAAGTAAGGATTCCCATCAAAACAATGTTAAGCAAGGATCATATACTATCAAGCAAAATCCCCTTTTTGAAATGCATTAATTCAAGACAGATCCCAAAAATGGGTGCAGTACCGGCATTTTCCACAAACCGGCGCTAGCAGTCTAAACTCTGACAGTAGAACTGTACTTCAGGAGTTGCCAAAGGATCCTGAGCCAGCTGGAAACTTCAAAGCCTTTTGGTTAATTAAAATTCATAAACACCTGCTGTTCACAGAAGACAGGCTGATTCAATTAACAGTCCAGGAGGCTGGGAAACCCTCTCACCTCAGAACTCCACACAAGAAGCCAGGAGATCACATGGACATGCTAACCAAATGCAGAGTGGCCCCCTGGCCTGCTGACCTCAGCCGACACAATAGACTCTTTCCATTGAATAGGATATGCTGATTTGGGTGTTGACTGTAAACAGAGCTCTGCCTGGTAGGAGAGACATGTGATTCCTGACTCTCCCAGTTCCTAGGGGCGGGCTAGACTGGAGTGTGAATTCATATTGCAGCAAATGTATGTTTGATTAAATTGCTTATAAAATCTTGTATTAAGCTCACAGAAATGTGCAATTTGGGGGTCCACAAAATGGTAAAGGCCCTCACGATTTGAGACCAAACTCCAATTTGTGCGGTGTCCTAGGACCGAACCCCGCTAATTATTAATGCTGCAGACACTGCGCTTATGCTAGAAACCTAGTAAATTACTGAAATATGTGTAGAAGGGGGGTGTACATTTGTGTAATTTTGGGTAAAGATTTAACATTGGTTAACCAACTAAAAACGAAAATAAGTTGCCATTTTTGAATGCAAGCCCCCAGGAAGATCAGAGTTGGGCCAGAATGTACCTTAAGTCATCTGCAATCTGTACATGCAATGTCAACCACTTGTGCATTTGGGAAATATGTTTAGTTATGAGAATGAATTCTGAAGCAAAAGCAAAGGGGCGTTTCTTCAATAGATTGTAAATGGCAGCATCACCCTGACTCACAACTCAGTTCCCCCAATCAAGGGAGAGAGGAGGAACTGGCCAATGATAGGTTGAGAGGGTTGGGCATGCAGAATGAGCCGACCCACCCACTTTCTAAACAGATAAAAGGAGACTGTGCAGGACAGGTAGGGACATTCAATTTCCATTTCCTTGCTGAACACGCTGACAGACGACGTCACATCCAGAGTTCCAGACTAACTCCAGCAAGACAGAGACCAGAACTTAGAACTCTGACTCCAGAACTCAAAGCAACGGCCTAACCCACAAGCTGAGTTCTCTTCAGCAGGCCTCAAAACCTAACCAAACTATTCACAGCCGGGCGAGCTGTTTGAATTCTTTGCCAAGAACTTTTGCCAGAAGCGGCAGCAGACCCAGAAAGCAGTGCTGTATCCAGAGAGACCAGAGGTGCAGAGATCCGTACAGTGCCGAGTGCCAGACCAGACCAGCAGAGCAGAACTGACCCAGATCGCTGTATGCAGAACCAGTACCAAGTGGCGAGAGACCCGCTCCGTGACGATGTCGCATTCCTGTCCAAAATGTAGTGTGAGTACTCAGCCAGAACTGTGCAAAACCCAATCTCTTAGTTTAATATAAAATAATTCAAACTATTTTAACCTATTGAGAACTGCATCCTAGAAATCGTGTCATTCTGTCATTCTAAAGCTGCAAAACTGTCATTTGTCTTTCTTAGCTTTATTTTAATTTCGAGAATCTACCTTCACAAAATCGTCCGTATCTCCGGAACCGTTTGTCCTAGGAATGAAATTTCATCTTAAAGCTAAGAGTCTAAGCTTTCCAACAAGCCTAAAACCGTCTTTCTACTCCTTATACTTCCTCCGTAATTGCGCTCGACGCACGCGACTAAATTGCTGCGATTTGACATTTTGCTTCATTCCAGCCACGTGTAAAAACATTTGTCTTTTGCTCCCATCCCTGAATCATTTATAGGGCTGGCCTGAACTGATTTAAAGTATCTCTCACTCACCCTGAACCTCCTATAGGAAATTAAAAGCAATTTGAGTATATTTTTCACTTCATTGCCACCACATTGAAAAGGATTTTGCCTGTGTTTAAAAGCATACCTGTTTTTCGCTAAGCTTGCTTGGGGGGAACTGAATTTCGTATTGTATTGTGATTGTATCCATGAAGACTGTGTGTGTTACTTTCATCTCCTTACATTCTCGGAGTGAATTGTCCGAGAAAAAGTGATCATATTATCTTTTGCTGAAATCATATCAAGTTTATTTCTGTACTGCCTTTTATTCATCTTTGCATCTCCTTGAAACCATAAAGCATTCTCTGATACCTTATTCCCCTGTTCCTAGTCATAAGTCACCAGAACTGTGCTATTGTAGGATTACCTATTGCTGATTACTGCTCATATTCACAAGTGTGATATCAATTATCAATTTATTTATAAAAAGTGTGATATATATGTATTGTTTAATTTTTCAAATAAACCTTTGAAATTGCAAAACAAACCTACTTCTTGGCTCAGTGGGGTCAGGGGGATTCAAAGAGAGGAGTGTTGTACAAGGGTTCATCATCCAGATTATAACTTGCCATACACATATATAAATAAGGGCTTCCCTTGGGCATCCCAGACAAGGCACTGACTTAGTGGGATTGCTTGATTGGAGTCATTTAACAACATGACTGGCCATGAATTCAAAAATGTACTGGATTTTTCCCATGTGTTTCCCCAGGCAAACAGTTGTAAATTATATGTTTTTTTACCCCATTTTCACTCATTACTTATGTCGAAAAATGCATCTTGTTAGCACATTATTTTGAAATCCCCTCAAACAACCCTTATGTTGAACTCTCTTCAAATGCTTAGTCGCTAGTGCCCATTTGTTGAAATGTTTAGAACCAACCATTAAAACATTCACCAAATATGAGGGCTCACCCATAAATAATTACAATCATGGTGCCCCTAAAGGGGATATCCGCCCATTTGGCACCAAAATCTACCAGCACTACTGCCAAAGCACACTTTGAATACCCAGGATCTGTAAGTGCATGGACATGTGCTTTACCGTTTGTGGCTGTTCTGGTATCTTGTGTGATTTACTCCTTCAACCAAATGCTGTCAAGAGGTATGATGAAAGTACGGTAATGGCCAAGGGATCAACAGGTAACGTAGAGGTGTTAGAAATAAAATAACAACATGCATGTCACCCAACTAGATCCTTAACTTCCTTGTGGAAAATGGTCCCCAGTCCTTCCCTCTCTTCCTTGTGCAAGGCATCTCCCAGATTACCTGTACACAGTCATACACAGAATCTGGCATTTCATGGTGGAGCACTTCTTTCTTGATGCTGTGCCATTCTTTGCTCCTAGTGGGCTATCATGTTTTCACTCTGCTCGTCGAAGACCCCCTTCCAAGCACCACCAACAGCACCTTTAGGCTGACTGATGGCTCTTAGGTGTCAGACACAGAATATAGAGTATGGTCCCAGGATTCTACAACCTTTACCCTTCAGATTTATTCTGAAAGGCTTAACTGTGGCCCTTGATCCTGACCCTCACCGCAAGATTACGAGCACTCTCCTTGATCATGTCTAAAAGTTCTCTCTTTCCCTTTTCTTTTCATCCTTTCAAGACTACCCCCCAATTCTCATCCTAATGTGTTTTGAAGCCCCTCCTTTCGTTTGTCTGCCTTCTCCCCCTCCATTTCTCTTCCGATCCCCATATGTGGCACCTCATGCTCCTCTCCCACACTCCACTTTCTCCCTCTCCTTCCACTCTGATGATTCTCAATCTATGTTGTATCTATTTTGTTATGTTATAGTGATTTAGACTGTGCATCTCTGCCATTTTTATGGTCTTATGGTCCTCAGACTCTCTTGTGGTTCCTAAATTAAAAGTGGGTTATGGGAGAAAGAGGGAAAAGACAGGTGAAGTGCTCGGCTGTTGATGTGAGTACAACCAGGACTAACTGGTGTCTGTGTGGGTGTGCTTTCTAGGTGTGTTTTGTTGTGTAGACCGGCATGATATTTCCAAATAGGAGACATCCAGTATTTGACTTGCCAGGTGCTTCAGCTAGTTGAGGGGATTGTGAATTGGAATGAGAACATTTGTTGTTTTGCAGGGTTTTAGCATGGTGGTTTTCGGTAGCTGGCGGAGGTATGTATGGTCAGTGTGTGGTGAGTGAGAGCGGTTTAGTAGGAGATTGTCTTAATTTTTGGGTGTATAGTAGTGGATAGCAATTGGGCAGAAGGCGGCTGTGTGGTTGTTCTTTGTTGCGTACCCTCTTTTCAAATGGTTAATTGAGATCTGCCTATTATCATGTTGCAGAAACCTTTGCGACATAGTGCCAATGGTGGCTTCATGATGTGTAATCCGTATTCGCCTTCTATACTGGAAAGTTGATTAACTAGATTTGTATACATTTTTGAAAGGTCAAATGGTTCTCAGCCATCCTGATTTCTTTAGGAATCGAGTTCCATAGTTTTTTCTAGGAGAATAGAGAAAGCGGTCCCTCCAAATTTATGTTTGGCTAGTTTCTTCTGCCTATCCATGTAATGCCCTATTTGTGAAGCACAGAGCTATAAAAATTATTCTTTTTCTTTAACCAATAACCAGTCCAGACTTCTCAGGGCTGGGGTGATGTGTTCTCTCCTGTTTACTATGAGGATTCTTGCTGCTGTGTCTTTGATGTGTTGTAGTTTCCTGATGAGGTAGTCAGGCATTCCTAGCTACAGGCAATTTACATAGTCTATTTTTGATATTACCAGGGAGAAGATGGCAAGGGTTCAATGTGTGAAGTTTAGGCATGGAAGGATGCCTCTTATCAAGCTTAGGTGGTAGAAACATGTCTTTGATATTGCATTGACCTGTGGTTCTATAGTGAGTGCACTGTCCAAGAACATTACCATTTCTCATTCTCCACTTTCCTTTCCATTCTCCAATCTCTCTCATCACCTCTCAATTACCAACTTTGTTTGCTTTCCATCTGACTCCTAGCAGCCACTCTTCCAATTTGATTGATAACTTTTAATATTCTAGTGAAGTTTGAAATGTGTCTTGTAAGTGTGAGGTATGAGGCAGTGGTGCACTTTTAGGGCCTTCTGATTGGCATATACGTGTTAGACTATGATTTACCCATGTGAGATTGCATGTCTGTTGGACTGCCCTGCTTCTGCATATGCCAAGGCTAGGCAATGGCCATTGACCATCTTGAAGTCAGGCAGTAATTTCCTTTTTGTTAACTGACTTGATGGTGGCAGCAGTGTTGTCTGCTGCAAAAGTCTACTGGTGGTTGAGTATGTAATTTCCTCTGAACTGGAGTGTGTCCCATTAGTTTAATATGGGCTAGGTTTGCGGCAGCTCCAACAAGTGAATATTTCTAGTGACAATTTGCAGATTGCAAAGTGCTGTGATATGAAGGCAAGTCCCTTTTTACTCACACTCCAAAATAAAGACAGCTCGCTAGGGAAATAGGCCAGCAGATTGTGTTTCAAGGATAACAAGGTTTAATTGTACAGGATACAAATATCAGCAAAGGATTCTGCTGCTTGAGAACGTTCTGCTCTTCCTACTACAAACAAGAGCTTAATAGGCAAACAAGTGTCATCAGCTATAGTACAAATGGTGCTCTATAAATGACACATCATTATGATTATATAGTACAAAAGGATGCTACTGATTGATGGCACACAACACATGGGCCTGCTCCATAGGGGATGCCAAGCTACCATTGGTTGGTTCATTCCTGTCGAACAGGATTCATGTGTGTCAGCTGGGCTCACTTATACAACATTGTTTCTTTGTAAGCTAAACATGCTAAACCTCGTTACTATATAATTGTGGCATGCACCTGGGTGGCACGCGAAATGGTGCCAGGGGGAAGGGAGGACAAAATACAGTCACGCTGACCTACACATTCAGGGCTTCATTGATACCTACAGTTCCCACACTCAAGGTCTCCACCCAGGGTTTTGATCTTTAATTTATCCCTCCCTGTACCTTGTGTTATAAGAGATGTGTTTTCATGCTTGAAGCAATACTACCGTGCATGCTTAGATCTTCTGCAGACCCTTGATTTGTTTTGTAACAGGCGGGTCATTTGCTTATTGGGAAATGCAAAGGTCTGATGTTTGGGTCAGTTGTGTGGGGCTGGCTCCGGGCTGGCTGGGTGGGGGTTAGGGGCCTATCGGCAGTGTAGTGGAGCTGGATGGGTGCAGTGTGGAGCCCGGTCTTGTTTCACAGACTTGCATGGCGAATTCCTTTGGAAGATACTAAATATTTGCAACACTGGAGTGACGAGGGGGAAGTGAACTTCTTTGGGATCGGTGCTCTGTCGATTCATTCTGTCATAATGAGATTGGGCCTAGTGAGCTGGTTCATGAACAGTGCGATTATGCAAGCTCCTACTGTTTGGACCTAATACAAAATGTTGTGTGCTATGTGATATCTAGTGCGGCACATCTACTATAGGTGATACAGTGCCTCTAAACAGTGCTTAATAGTGTAGATTACTCCCCTCTTATACACTACATTACCTCATAGGGTGTTTGCCTCACCTGAAAGTGCCTAGAGTGGTGCGATAGGCCCATTTCCATCCCAACATTCCCCCCTTTCCTTCCTTCTAAAGTAAAAAACTCTCCCCCACCATATTTATGCTCATTTGCAAGCCTTTCTGCTTCATTTCTCGTGGATGATCCCTTAATTGGCATCCGTGCTCTACATATGTTCCATAAACTGTTGACCCTCTGTGCATACTGCTCCAGGGATACACCTCATATAGCTGCACCCTCCCTCACCTGCCAGGTTCGCCCACACTTTCTTGTAATTCCCGGGATCAGGGGGAGGAACAATGGTTGTGTGATACAAGTTATCAACTACATCGCCAATAGGGATTGGGACCATATGGTGAACGGGGTGGTAATTTTACTCAGTCTGTTTCTCTTCTTCGTTTGTATCACAAGGTACCTTATTATTTCCAATACTGATCGTCATCATTGCGCTATTCGGCACATCTTTGGCACAACACCGGACACCCAATTGGCACATACAAAAGATCACCAGGATAACCAAGATGATGGGGACCAGCATTTTTATCAATGTTCCAAGCCATGATTGGACCCAGTTGAAGGCCATGGTGAACCAGACTTCTTCCTAGACCCTATCTTCCTTTTTAATTTTCACTCCCAGTTCATGCACTGCTGCAATGATGCGATAGTGTCCCGTTTTCAGCATCTTCATAATGTCCGAATGTGCGACATGAACTCCCAATCTTTTTTCAAACACCACCCTCCATAACTGTCAGGAGACCCAATACGTAACAAATTTGCATAGTCATTAGTCTTAGGGCCCTTAGTTCCACTTTCATGACATTGAACCATTGTTGAGTATTGTTCGCCAGCTGGATCACCTCCCACCGGTCTATGTGGGCCCACTTTGCATTTGCTTGTGTCTGGATGCTGGGCATTAAGGATGAAAAAAATGTCTGCTGAATTATAAAGCTCGTATTCATCAGGTATCTGTGCGAGCAGGTTAGATGATCTTGAGATAAATAATTTGAGAACCGTTTCTTACTTTTCAGCGGATCATTGCAGTCATTTTCAGGGCGAATGCAGAAGGCTGGAGGTGGCAGGGTGGGCAGTACTTCTGTGGTCAGGGGCACTGTGTGCTCTTCATCATTCAAGGGTCCTCCCTTTTGGTGTTCTTCTGGTACTACTAACAGGGCCAAGTGCAGCAGTGCAAGCGGACAATAGCCCCTCAAAGAAGGAGGGAGATGCAAGTATGCATGCTGGTCACAAACCCATTAGTAATCCATCAGTGCTGCAGTGTCTTTTCTGAGATCTGCAATTAGTATAGTTCTGTTACATCATCTGTTTGATCCCACTGAGATAGTTCCTTTGCTGTAAAAACATAGTTTGTCGCTTTCTTCTTGATGCACCGTCACTGGCTTCTCGATTGATGTGATCCATGTCAGTTTTGTGACATGCTCTGTCCATATTTGTATGCATGCTTGTTCTACAAGGGCTAGTGTTTTTTCTACAAGTCCTTCTGCATTACACACAAGAGTTGTCTCTTGCCATTTATTGTTCATATACTTTGCCCCTTGTATTGCCATGTGCACTTCCTTAAAACAGTTGGGGTTGGTGGAACTCGTTTTGCATTTTTTCAGATGTCTGGCTAGACGAGTTGTAGGTGGACGTTGCGTGCTTAAAAATTGCCTTTGATCCTAATTAGCGCAAGATGAATCAGGCACTGTGTCTCTACTATGGGTACTTCTTGTGGTACTAAGACCTTGGGTGCCCCATATGCATGCAGTTTTAAGGAACAGACGTAGCAACTCCCATTAGTCACTCACCTTCCCATTGCACTCATGCCGTAGTACCAACTGTTTGAGTGTTCGGGATGACTCATGTCTTCCACTGTATCTAATCCTAAGCCATGATATGCATCATATATATGTTGGTGTGCTTGCTTTTTCTTTCTGCTACTGCGCAACGCGGGCCATTTTCCTACTGACATTGTGTCTCGAGTAATATTTCCATTGCTGTTGGCATTATATAGGGACCTTTTTACACATGGCATTAATATTTCAAACATTTTGCTATTGCATAGTGTGGCTTGGGAGCTGCTGTACTATTTGCAATGGTGTTGTTATACATTTATCCATTAGTTGCCATGGTGGGTGGTTCTAAGATTTTTACTGGTACACTTTCATTCATTCTTTTAGTTGTGTTCAGGTTTGGGCTGGAAATTATTATTGTGTCATGGAAGGAGGTAGGGGTTTGGGGTTTGGGTGGTTTTAGTAATCAAGGAGTACATTGGGGTAAAACTAAGGGCAGTGGATGGTACTTCAGTTACATTTGAAAGAAATACAGTAAGATTGGAGGGTATTTTAGTCGCATTTAAAAATAATCATGTAACATTTAAGGATGTACTCATGTTCCAGGTCTCTTTAGATGCCATCCCCCTTGTTTTAGATGGCCAGCTCTGATAAAAGACGTTCTCCAATAAATGCCTAATGCATATATGAGTATTGTAAACACAACTGCTGTAAAATGGAGGCCACAGTCATAACTGTAGGCCCTAAAATTACTAATGCTATTTCTATCTATATTCAAAGAATCTCTCAGCTGTGTCATCATTGTTGTACCTGCAGATTTAGGAGAAAAACGTGAAGGGTGGGAGACGGGGAAGAGAGAGAGAGAGAGAGATAGAGAGAGAGTTTTAGTTTACGTAGCTTGTGCTCTTGCAGCAATCATGTACTGTAAAAGTTCTCACATGCATAAATATGGTCAGCATAGAGCTACTGCTCTGAGGTAGTGTGTTCTTCTGTCTAGACGCCTGATGTGGTGTACTTTGGGGTCTGGCAAACATCGGAGAGGTGTGTCCAATATCTTAGCCCCTTCACCTTTACTGCAAGAGGGGTGCAAAACACCACTTTGTTGGGCCCATGGACCCTAGGGTTGTTCCTTTTTCGCACAAAGCTTCTGACATAAACCAGAAACAATGGTTGTGCAGGGGTGATGTTCTGTGATACATCTTATCGCACATGTTAGTTGGGACAGGTACTGCTTGAATACTTCCCCTAGAATTATTGCTGCCCTATTAGCATCTGATGCTCTCCTGACCGGTGATAGGGGTGTCTGCATGCACCTGCCTTTCACTGTTTCATGGGGGACAGGTGGTGGTCCTTTTTGGATTGTATGCTTAGGTAGAACAGGGCCATCATATGCTGATGCTCTTTGTTTGGTGAGTATGGACATGGAGTAGTCCAGTATCACAAAAAGTGAGTGTTCCACGTATAAAATTACTGTGCACCCCATGACAATTGTAGAACTTTTCTCAGTAGTAAAGGCTGCGGCAGCAAGGTCTTGTTCACAGGCAAATTGTCCCTGCATAACAGAGTCGAGAGTGCCACTGTAATAGGCTAGTGGTTTATGGCCCATTGTGCTTTTCTGGTTGAGTACTGCCATTCAATTGGGAGAAAATGTAGAATTTCTGTGTGTGTAATCAGGGGAGGCAAGGACAGAAGCTGATGAAATTACCTCTTTCAAGTCATTAACACTAGTTATCATCTCTGCTTTTCCCTTGATTTTGTTACTCTCCTTTTGGGCTTCCTTGAGGCCTTGTAGGAGTGGTCTGGTGTAGGATCCGTAGTCTAAGATCCATGCTCTGCAATAGTAGCATAACCCCAGGAACTTTTGCATGTCTTTCACTGTGAGTGGCTTGGGAGTGGCACGTACTATAGCTGCCCTGTCAGCTATTATCCGCTTAGCATCCTTGGAAATGAGTTGCCCTAAGTAAGTAAAGCACTTCCAGATGGCAGTACTGGAGCTCTGCCTTGTCCACCTTGTACCCTTTTCTTGTTAGTAGCTGCAGTAGTGCAATTGAGTCCCTTTGACAGCTCTGCTCACTGTTGCTGTAGACCAGTAGGTCATCTACATATTGAATTATCATTCTGGGCACTTGTATGTTCCCTAGATCTTCTTGTAGTATCCTGTTAAAAATACTGGGGCTCTCACAGTACCCCTGGGGTAAGCGATAGTTTTCATAGTGCTTCCCGCCTAGTGTGAATGCTGTAAGGTACTGTGAGTCTGGATGGAGGGGTACTGAGAAGAATGCATTCTTCAAATCGACCACCGTGAAAAGGGTAGCCTCTTTGGGAATGCTACACAAAATGGATGCTGGTTTGGGAACAAGTGGAAACTCTCTCTGTACAATATCATTAAGGGGTCGAAATTCCTGGATCATCCTCCAACTGCCCCCTGTTGCCTTTTTAATGGGGTATATAGCCGTATTGCATGGTGAGGTAGAGGGCACTATGATCCCTTGGTGCAATAGGGCCTGCAGTGTTTCCTGAATTCCTTCCTCCACCTCTCTGGACAGGGGATATTTTTTAACCCGCAGGAGTATTGCTCCTGGTTTGAGTGTTATTTTTACAGGTGTCACTTCTAACAACATCTCTACATCGTGTGGCTTTGGGGTCCATAAATGTGTGAGGACATATTGCAAATGTGTCTCACACGAATAGTCCGCTAACAACAGCCGTGAGGGGGCTCTGCACTTTCCTGTATTGTATCATTATTTCACATGGTATGCACATTCAAGGATGATTTCCCCATCACTATTGTCATCCTCGAAAAGCTCTTCATCAGACAATTGCCATAGGGGCACATTGGGGTCAATGCATAGTACCGTGTGCCACTGGCACCCAAGAGGATCAGTACCCAGCACTACAATCTGTTTAGCAGACACCACTAGGCCTTCCAGATCTAACATTAGGATTGTGCCTACAACCAACCTGGGGAACCCTACAGGTCGGAAAATGAAGTCGGTGGGTACCCTCCACTCTTTTCGGGTAATTTGAGGGACCGCTCATGCAAGCACCCTGATGCCATAAACAAACATGTCAGGATTCATGGGGATACCTCTCACTGCCACCTCGCTGGAAACAGCATGTATTACCAGCATGGCTTGGAGGAGCACATACCAGGTGTGGCACAGGCAATCCCTCTATCTGTGAGCAATATGTTCATGTTTAATTTGCTAAGCAGATCCCTACCGAGCAGGTTGACAGGAGAATTCTCTGAATAGAGAAGGGGGACTCGTACAACCTTGCTTCCCACCTTGATGCCTAGATCTTTTATATGAGGAACCGTCAAAACAGCCCCAGAGAATTGCTGCATGTGGAGAGTCTTTCCTGATAGTGCAAAGTTTCCTTCACTAATGAAAGACTTCTCCGCTCCAGAGTCCACCATGAAGATGAATTGTTTGTTCCCTATCTCTGCCTCCACCAGTTGTTCCTCTTCTGGATGTAAGGTCATCGACAGGACTAAACACGCAAGTCCTAGTTGGGGTACGTGTCTGTCCCAGGGAACAAGAAAGGTTTCCCCCCTACCACCGTTGCACTCTGATAGAGGCCCACTGATCTGTTTGGTACAGTTGCGAATGGGTGTCTGCTCTTTGCAGCCTGTTGGTTGGGCCGGGGCTGGTGTGGCTGCATGGCTTGCTGCTGATGTGGTGGGTGGTAAGGGCTGGGGATTTGGGAAGGTAATCTTTTTTTTATTTGTTTGTTTTGGTTGTTTATCATTCCCTTTCAAATCAATACAAAAAACATATCATACTAATTAAAATCAAATGCAAATTTTACAAATAACAATTAATTTCACATACTCCCAAACTTTACCAAACAAAATAGAGTGAACAAAAGAAAAAAAGAAAACATTTGCAGTATCTCGTATCATCGCTTAGTATCCACAATGCTCTTATACAGGACATTCCATTGACTTTTTGCATCTAGCAACTTAATTGCAAAAACACCTCAATACCTCTGACCAGGATCACTTCATTTCAATAGGCCCATCATCATGAATTTGTAAAGCAAGTATAACATCTACAGAGGCAATATGTAACAAAATTAGCTTTCCATTAAAAATCATATTCCACATGTTTTCTTGATTTAAAAGTATGAATTGATTAAAAAATGTATAAAACGATTACTTTCTTAAGCTATTCAGGTTCTGACATTCCACAAACCGATGTTTTAGAGTTTAATTTGTTCATTGGTCATTACACAATCTACAAGTTTGGATAGTATCTTTCTTCTTAGAGTATTTTGCTACTTGTACTTTCGTTGGCCACAAATTTAGTCTTATTCAGATTAGAATTCTCGCATATTTCACATCTAGAAATGTCATCTAATTCATTGGGACTGTATGCAAGGATTTTAACACGAATTTCCCTGTTTTGAATGTTGCATACTTATTACATTTATCCCATGTCATGGACCAGTCCCACTGCCACAGTTTCATTTTAGCCTTATCTGGGAAGTTCTATATCCACTTTATTTAATATGGCCTTACAATATATTTCCCACATCTTTATAAGGCTATTGTTACTTCTTTCAAAAGTATTGTGTAGTAGTGGGTTCAATGTCTGCATGTTCTCTTTTGACAATAAACATTTTCTCCATAAGCTCAAAGTTTGCCACACTACTAAAGCAGTCAATGATATCAGTCCCAATTCATACCTCATGATCACAATATGGATCATCTGGGGCAAATAAAGTTCCTTTTTCAAAAATAAATGTTTGTAGAGAATTCTAAATTGCGTGATTTCCCAGCTACTTTGCCTGGGAGCCATAGATGATTACTGGGACAACTTTTTGTTTATAAAATTGAATAAGCACAGCATGTGTGAACTTCCCAAATTTGGCCAGTACGATTCTACCTTGAGAAGCTATTGTTCACATTTCTGCTGGTAACTCAAATTTGTACGATTAGTTAGTCAGCCTATTATTAATATTTTGGACTAGGTATTTATATTCATTGACTAGTGTAACTATTATATTATTAAGTGTCCATGTACATTTATTATTAATTTAACTGTCTTTGTGATGTACTATGATAATATTGGATTTTGGGGTGTTCACCATTAATCAATTCTTCACTGCGAATTCGTCCAACGCTTTTTAATTTTCTTTGAAATCTAATTTGCGTTTGATCGATTATCAAGAGGTCATCTGCATATAATAGCCATGATACTACCACAGAAACAATTTCTGGCGTAAAAGAGCGTGCAAAATCTAAATAAATATTTTTATCTTTAATATAAATATTAAAAAGTATTGACGCTAAATTGCAACCTTTTTTTCAAATCAAAATTAGTTGGAATAGACTTAGTAAGCAAACCCTCTTGATTAAGCTTTGTCTAAGTAGAATTGAGATATCCAATATAAAATGTATGTTGGACATGCATTAGCAGTTTTTTCCATAATCTGTTTCTTGGTACTGTGTCAAAAGCTTGTTTAAAACCGATGAAAGCTAAAAATACTGGCTGTTTACTCATGACAGTTGTTGTTTTAAAATTGCTAATAAAATATAGTATAGCATGGACTTGCAATGAAGCATACGACTAATCATTATTAACCCCTAACCTACTAACCTACTAATCCCTTGCTAATATCTAAGGCAGCTCAGTTCATAGCTCATTGGTACAAATCATTGGTGCAGATGAGCCAACTTAATGAGATTGCAGGTGCAGGCTGAAAGGCTGTTTAGAGTGCAAACGGCAGAATTAAAGTAGTCTTCACGGTGAAGACATGATAAGTTAAGGTACATGGTCCATTGTTTGAAGCTTTCAGCTTCTAGCACAGGAAGCAAGCATAGAGAAATGCAACTCTTTGGCATCCGTTTGCTGCCCTGAATCTCTGTCCAAAGGGGCAGTCAAAACAACTATTCTATGGATGATTCTAGAGGTTTGGGCATTTGGGAAGTGGTGTCTGTTTTGCTTGTGACATCACAGCCAGGGGCAGGCAATTCTTACACTTTCTGGAGGAAGACATACATCAAGGGGCAGATCATAGAGAGAGGCCTTAAAAAAGAGAAGTGCAGAGAGAGTGGGGGATGTCTCTCAGAGGACCTGCTGCCTTTGCTGACTGAGTATCTGACAATTAGTTTGCTCGGTTTGTCTTGCTGCATAGGAAGGAGGGTGCGCTGAGGGAGAGACAACCGTGCTGAGACCAAGGAGAGACTGAACCTGTTCCTCGCTGAGTCTGCTGGTGTGGATATTTCAAGCATTCTTTAGGTGAGCATAAGAGCATTGCTTACAAAAAACCTTTGTACTTTAGTCTTCTTTCACAAGCTTATCCCCAACACAGTCTGATCTATTATCAGCTCTTTCCGACTGACCGGCTGTGCTAAACTCCGGTGGGGTCTCCTGCCTCTGGAGTCAAGGACACTACCATGATGGCAACTGCTTCTCCCCGCCCTGGCTATCATTGCGGTAGGATTCTATGTAGAAAGGGAATGGAAGACAGGAATGGGCAATTCTCTGCAATTGCCTGATTCTGCCTGACCCTTGTGTTGGGACATGTCAGGTATACAGCACTGGTGTTAGTCCGTCATCTTTTGTGGTAATCAGTCTGTGAGAAAGTGTTTGTGTGAAGAAAGGGGGTGGTAGAGTTTTTAGTTATCCTACAGGGTTAGGATGGGGAAAGGTGCCACAAGGAAGGCGGTACCGCATCTCACCTTTCGGTGTCCCACTTCCACTCCCCTAAGACCACTCACCCAGGTTATCCTCCACCCCCAGGAACTGGATCCAATAGCGATGGCTGTGTCCTGGCCACCTGAATAACAGATCCCTGAGTACTAATAAGTGAGACACCTTCAGGTTTCTCACACTCCCTCAGTGTACTAGAGGATCTGCTACACAAGCTTCCCTTCCATCTTCACCAGACATTGGGGCCTCATGGCTTTGCTTCCCGGTAGCCTAAGGTACCTTCTGCTTGAGCTTCCTCTACCCCACACCAGGCATCAGGGATAGCAGCATTGGCTTCCTGGTGGCCAACACCATAGAGAGATCCCAACGTTCTCATCACCTAACATTGGGGCCACCAGGTTTTGCTTGAGGCAGCCCCCGCTTTCTATTCTATACCGGTGATAAGGTGTGCACCCCTTGGATACAAAGCTGCAACAACTGAAAGTGTTGGTGCCACAAAAAACATATTTATTAATACAAACGTGTCTTTTGGGTCACAGATAATTTCACTTGGTGCATTATTTGTATCACATATGTAAATGACATTGATTGGGAGACAGCTTTGGCACATTTATTTATTGGAGAATATGTATTCTAATGCTCATTGCAATGTGTGACTTCCTGGCTTTGTGAACAAGTTTGCATGACATAAGTCCCACCCTGAACGTCATACATTTCCAGCCATATTTGCCGTCCCTCCTCAAAGAGCTGAAAGCAGGGTTAATGTGGTGTGTGTAATTTTTTTTACAATTGCAAATGTAGGCAGATGACTTTATGTGTTTTGTGCTCCATCCACGAGAACAGACTTCACATCTATAAGCTTAAAGCTAAAGGCTCTGCTAAAGTGAACAATACTTTTCATGGCCATAAGATAACAGTGTTTTGGACTGTATGCTAGAAGTGTAATTGAAATCTATTGTGGGAGCAAGGGTTTTATTGCAGGGGAGGCAGTTACCGTGAAGTGTGCCTGCAGCTCTGGTTAATGTCTAATTCTTGAACACCTTTTGCAGAGGTCGGTATTTGTCCAGAAAATCCATGTTTAAAGTGACATAGGGCCTCATTACGAGTAGGGCGGTAAGGGATACCGGGCACCGTTAAGGAGACCGGTGCCGGTAATGCCTTTCCGCCCTAGTATGAGTTCCCTTAGCGAGTCCCTCCTTCAATGCCTGGTTTTACCAGGCATTATGGAAGGGACCCGCTAAGGGACTTCAGAGCTAATAACGGTACCTCAAATTGCAGTACCGTTATTAGCGCCTTCCCCCTTCCCATTGAGCCCTATTGGGGCTCAAATGGAAATGGGGAATGGCTTTTTAAATGGGGAATTACCGGTCCCACAAAGGTCGGACTACACCGGTAAGTCCCCATTGAACGAGACCGGTGCCGGTACCGTTATTGGAGACAGTCATGGCGCAAATAGTGCCATGACTACCTCCAATCTCGGAATGAGGCCCATAGACTTTAGTTTGTGAAGAAGTCTAATGTTTTCTTAGAGGATGCGTACATGCATACAAATCACTATGTGCTGGAACATGTTTTGTAAAATTTAATAATAAATATATAAACATCCTCCCATTTTAGCTGTCTCGTTCCACTGCCCCCTCTGGGTGCATCATTAGTGCCAAGATGCCTCTGGCAAATGCTCGCTTTACAAATCAGATAACCTAACATAACTTAATATAAAACCTGGGAATACTCATGGATAGTGGCCTCAAACTAGAACCACAGGTTCATGCAGCAGAAAGGTCATGTTCCTACAATCTATGCCTAATAAGAGGCATCAACCCATACCTTAACTTCCTACAGTGAACCCACATCACCCCAGCCCAGATAAGTCTACATTGGTTATCAGTCAAAAAACAAATCAGTTTTAAAGCCCCCTGCATTGCCAACGAAGCACTACATCGAGCTGAATCACACAATACCAACTCTGAGATCAAGTACTGACCTCTGCATACAAAAATTCGGAGGAACCACTTTCTCTATTCTCATAGCCAAACTATAGAATTCGATTCTTAAGGAAATCATAGCGACGAAGGACCACCTGACTTTAGAGAAACAGCTAAAAACATGAGAATTGAACTCACCCCAAAAGAAATGAAACATCCAGATAGAGATCAATGTTTGTACAGATGGGGGGACTCTCATCATTTCCATACAATGCTCAAGTAATTTCTGCAAAGGCATTTGAAAGGCAAGTCCCTAAGTATGAATCTAGAGTATCCGGACAACCTAAAACACCAGATTTCTTACACCAATATCAAGCAAAACACATCACATCTTTTATTCAGACAATACCCAGAACACATCACAGTGGCTTTCCAAAAAAGGTACTATATAGCAGTACTGCACCCAGGGACTTTTCCCAGATTGATAACCAAAAACTACTATCCAACTCCATTCTCAACTACCCAGACTCAAACTTACCATACACACACCAAATCGCTATAAAAAACACCAGATAAACACAGCCAAACCTCACATCTTTCTGAAACCAACATGCAAATCCCCCTTCTAGCCTCTAACACAATCACTCTGGGGTTTCAAATGGTTCTCTCTAAGATAATGCATTTTTGTTTAATAATGGGTTAAAATGGAGTATGTTACAGCACACATTTTTAGAAAAATTGGTCAATAGCCTCACAGTTGGTGAGGCTGGGCTTCCTTTCGGTAGTTGCTAAGCAACCTGCATATTTATCAGCAACATCCGCCGGCAGGCGGAAGGAGCCGGCGGCCACATCCAAGGCCACTATAAGGCCTGCCCTGTTTGTCCCTCAAGATCCAGTGTGTGCCCCTCGTCGGTGGAGAGGGCAGGAGCCCCCACCAACTGCCCCTGCCAACCTACATTCTGCGTGCCTGCTAACGGAGATCCAGCTACCCACACCAGGACCCGTAACCTGTGGCCTATGTCATCTGGTGAGCCATCCATTGCTGTAGCCCCCCCCTGGGTATCCCCTCACCTCTTACCTGCATCAATCCACCCTGAATTTTGCCCCGAACCGCACCACGCCAACATGCTTCTTTTTCAAACTGTCGGGCACGATGCGGCATGAAAATGAGGCTGGGCTTCCTTTCGGTGGTTGCTAAGCAACCTGCCTATTAATCAGCAACATCTGCCAGCAGGCGGAAGGAGCTGGCAGCAACATACAAGGCCACCATAAGGCCTGCCCTGTTTGCCCCTGTTCGCCGCAGTGAGCAGCACTGACTCATCTATATATCTTTCCATTTAAAAATCACTCAACCTGCTTCCATGACCTGCAGATGCATCCACGCCTACTTGTAAGCTTGGACACACCGCAAGTAATTATACATAACCACGGCCATGCCCTCCACTAACTCATAGTATTTTCACCTATGCTATTGTGACGTATGATCTTGGTTCCCCGCTCTACCCATATGACTTTATACACGTACTCCACGTGCTGTTCCCAGGTCATTTCCTGCCATAAATTGCATTAAACCCTCAGGTCACCACAGTATTAGCCCACTGTATCCGCAACGAATATCCCTGCTGTGCCTGACAATCCCAGCCTATGGTGTCTATCTTAAATTAGCCTATTTTACAGTCCCTGATGACTATTTTGTAGCCTACTGTGCCTATTTTGCAGCCTACTGTGCCTATCTTGCAGCCTCCTGCGACTATTTTGCAGCCTACTGTGCATGTTTTGCAGTCTACTTTGCCTGTTTTGCAGCCTACTGTGCCTGTTTGCAGCCTACTTGCCTATTTTGCAGCCTACTGTGCCTGATTTCAACCAACTACGCCTATTCTGTAGACTACTGCACTCACTCTGAACTAGCCTGATGCAGCCCACTACACCTATTCTGCAGCCCACACCATGCAAATCCTGTTCACATAATACTGCTACCCTACTGTATGATCCTAGATAGCGTGCCATGCCTTGATACCCACTATATAGCCCACAAAGATGGTCTGTCCAAACTTGCCTGCCCCTGGCACCACCCTATCACCTGCCCTACACCTTTTCTGCCTGCCAGACCGCCATTTCCACCCGACACTAACCTCACTTCTACCACTAACATCAAAGGAACATTTGACACTAAAACTAGCATTAATTCTCTCACAATCGAGCATACTCGCCTCCACTTCAATTCTGTAAACAACCTTTCCCACCCTGTCACTGGTATGACTAGGAGTCACCGCCTAAGATCTCGCACACTTTTTCATACTCACAACACCTCACTTAGCCCTAATCATGGCACACCTATACTTACAACAACAAACAAAAACAAACCTGCCGAATTATATTTGGGCCACGGCGAGATTCGTCACGATACAAGAGGCAGTTCAACACTTTGAGCAGATTTCCTGTACCTAGCCATTGATGATGGATTCTGAGGAATAGACAAACAGAACCCCACAATGGGATTTACAGAGTTCTTATAAGACCTTGGGTATCTGGAGCTGGGCTTATAGCTGATATCTGAATTTTGATTTATATCAAGATAACCAGAAAATTTAAAACTCATTTGGTTTCACAAAATAATTGTTCCTTTACAAAGTCATAGACACCGTGAAGCATTTGTTAAATACATATACTCGCCATCCCGTAAATTGACACATGGGGATTGGAAATTGGTTTACACCATTCCAAATACAAGGGCAGACCTAATTGGTCTTACCTTACGTCCTGAAGAAGGTCTCGAGAATGAAAGACAGCAATATCTGTTAAATGTGGACCGAAACATGTGTCAATGATTATACAAGATATTCTGGTTAATTTATTGATCGGATAAAATACGACACCTGAAAACAAAAACTGGGCCAAACAACATTTGTGATAATTATGTGTTGGAAACATATGTATTAGGAGAACAATACATTCCGTGTAATGAGTCAAATCTGTTTTTTATGAAATGATTGAATGAATGAATGAGTGAGTTTGGGATTGAGGATGAAAGTTGAATATATGAAGTATATGATGATTAATTGTTATTTATGGTTTTAAAATATTTCATATAATGTTGTACTATTTGCTTATTGATTAAAATTTGTAGTAATATGTTTTGAATAATCTGTGTCATCTTCATCCACTGGTCCACTGTTTGTTGTTGTAAATCCTATATATCTTACCTGAAGGACCAGGGATTATAAGCAGGTACACCCCTTTATTTTCTAATCACACCTATACTTACACCTACCGTATCCAAGCAGCAAGTAGGCACACCTGCCACGAACCCCGACATAACAGAGCGCAACACCAGAATAAGTAACAGACCACGAATTCCATTCCACTAGCCAAACATAGCACCAAGACCATTAGGAAATTGTACACAGTCTCTAACAATCCCACACGTACGTGCAAAATGTCCCACACTCCTAGGATTAAGAACTTACCTGAGCTGACAACAGCCTTCACCTCATTCAGAGGAGCACCCAAAAACCTCCTATAAAAGGGGCACTACGAAAAGTCAGGTCCCTTGCTGCCCACGCGACTGAAAAAGCAGATGTCATCCTGTCCAACAACTTAGACTTCCTCGCAGTAACAGTAACAGTAACATAATCCTGGCTGCATGACGCAGCTGGCCCATTTTTAACCTTAGCCATCCCCGACCACTATTCCATCCTAAGAGCTGACAGACCCAATGCTCAAGGTGGAGGAATAGCCATCATCTTCTAATCTACCCTAGACATGAGAATAGCCACCTCCTCTCCTCTGGCATCCTGTGAACACCTCACGGTCAAGCTCCAAACATCTCCTAAAAACACTATGGGCCTCATTACGACTCAGGCGGTAAGGGTTTTACGGCGGCGTAAACAGCGCCGACCCTTACTGCCTGAGTACGAGGTCCCTTAGCGCCATGGAGGTTTTAACACCTGCTTTTAGCAGGTGTTAAAATCCATGGCGCTAAGGGACCATGGAGTTAATTACGCCACCATAATTTACGGTGGCGTAATTAACGCCTTCCCCACTCCCATTATGCCCTATGGGGCAAAATGGGAATGGGGAAGAGTAAATGGGAAAATGGGGATTTACCTCCCCCGCCAAGGTTGGAATGGGGCGGTAAATCCGCCAACCACCATGGCGTAAACGTAGTTTACGCCATGGTGGTAAAGTCACGGCCCAGGTGGTAACTTACCGCCTGGGTCGTAATGAGGCCCAATCACCATCCACCTAATATATAGGCCACCAGGTCCCCCCAGATCTTTTGAAGAAGACATCACAACATTAGTAGCCGAAAACACTAAACCCATGGCGCAAAACATCATCCTAGGTGACTTTAACCTTGGCTATAATGATCCCAAAGACCTACCAGCTATCTCTGTAGCCAATGCACTATCAGAGCAAAGCTGCGTACAAATAAGCACCCTACTCACTCATGTGAATGGTAGGATACTCGATTGGGTAGCAGCCCTCAACTGCACTATTACCCTAAAAGAATCCTCACCACTCGTCTGGACTGATCATCATCTCCTTTCCTTAGAATCAATGCCAACAATCTAGAGCCTAAGAAACCCCCCATTTCACCTCCTTGTCTGACTAGGAATAAACTTAACATTACTGCTGAGGCCATAATACCTCTGGTAACTCCAACACTCAACACCATACCCTCCACTAACGACTTGAATCTGCTGGTCAACACCTATAATGAGGCCATGACCAAAGCCATAGATACTATCGCCCTGCTAAAATTCTGAACTGCTGGTTCACCCCTGAATTGAGACTCCTATGTATGATATGATATGATATGATATGATAGTTTATTTATATAGCGCCTATACACAATGGGGGTGATTACGAGGTTGGAGGTAAGTACCGGTCATTACTGGCATGGAGCAAATACTGTGTCCGTGCTGGTAATAGACCGCTAAAAGCGGCCTATTACGACTTTGCAGGCACGAGCTTTGCGCCATGCCGGTAACGACCTTACCGCCATGCCGGTAAAGGGCGAAAAATCACCCTTACCGGCATTGTGCGAAGCGTAGATAGCTCCACCGCCATCCAAGCCATCTGTATCAGTGGTGACCGCTAATAAGCGGAACCGGAACTAGCGTCATCGCACAGGAATGGGAAAGAGCACGGGCCATCTTTAAAAACACAATCCATTGCCATCCTCTGTAACCAGGACCCCAATATCTTTCTCACCTGTACCATAACCTGCTGCATCTAATAATGCCAAAATCTCTCAAAAAAAGCGCAGACCGCCTGTGCAAGAAGCGCTTCACACAGGAGAAGCTGAACATGCTCGCCGAGACGCTGCAGGAACATGCAGAGGTAGTTTTCTCTACCAACATGTCCCGACCCGCATTGCTGCGCAAGAAGGCCATATGGGCGGAGGTGGTGCAGAAAGTGAGTGCCGTTGGCACCACCCCGCGCACACCAAAAGACGTCCGGAAGCGCTGGGACGACCTGCGCTTACGCGTGCGCAACATGCTCGGGGTCAACTGGAAACAGGGGATGGCTACAGGTGGTGGTGCGGACTACCCCATCAAGTTGCAACCGTGCGAGGAGATCTGCGCAAGCACAATAGGGATGGAGGCCATAGAAGGAGTGGGGGACATGGAGTGAGGAGCCCCGTCTTCGGCAGATGCAGGTAGGTGTCACAAAATAAACACTCTAATGCCCTCCCTCTCTTGCTCCCCCACAGGCACGCAATCAGACACTGATGAGCAGGACACCAGGGAGGATGCCGCAACGCCCCACAAGAAGGCCAGGGGCATGGAGGAACCAAACTGCCCTTCTACATCAAGGGGAAGAGGGCAAGCTGCAGTATTGCACAAGGACAAGACAACCCCAGTACCTACACCACCAATTTCCATTACGGCCAACACCACAGCACCCACACCAGCCACCAACACCCAGGAGCCAGTGGCTGAAGGCACTGTTTTGGGTGCCAGCAGTATTGTTGGGGAGACAGCTGCCACAGCAGCTGTGTCCAATGATGAGGCTGAAAGTCTCACACAAGGCACAACTGCCGCTACAGGACCACTGCATTCGTCACAACTCTCACCAACCAGCATTGACAACATCAACAGGCAAGAGCTGTCTCCTGGGGAGTCATGGGCTGCCAGTTTCAGCCCCCCACAAAGCCTGCCTGAGGAACCAACGATGGCAGTGGCACATCATAGCTCCACCAGTGTCCCAATCAGCCAAGAGGGATGAGGGCAATTCAACAGCGGCAGGAGGAGCTGGCAGGGATGTTAACCCAGCATATCCAGAATGTGGACATGCAAGGGGTGAGATGAGGGAATGCGCCTCTTCCATCAGATCTGCTATTGAGACAAGCTCCAAAGAAATGTGTAGCAAATTGGCAGCAATAAGGCAGGTACTCTCACAAATGGTGGCAGCAATGCAGGCCATGGCTCCGGCACAGGTGGACGAACAACCTGCCACATCGTCGAATTCCAGCTCCACGAGGTCCATCCCCCTGCATAGGTCTGGGCGGAACCTGCGCAGGTCGGCCAAGGGTCCACCTGATGCCGGAAGAGGCGAAGGGGTGTAGTCTCTGGCAGGCATCCTGAACTCATGTTTACAGTGCATGCAAGTGCACACCATGTGTGGGGAAGTTGAGGGGGCAGAGGGTGTCTGGGGAGTTGAGGGGGAGGGGTGAGAGGGTGTGTGGGGGAGTTGAGGGGGTGGGGGTAGAGGGTGTGTGGAGTAGAGGGCTTGTGCACTTTGTTATGTTTCTTTAATACACCTGTTGGAAAATCATAATTCACATGTGCGGACATTGCTTATTGTGTATGTGTGCTTTATTGGTGAACAGTCTACAGTGTCCGTGTCCCTGACACACCCAATGCCCTGAGTGCTACCTCCATATCACACCCCCCATCCATGTGTGCTAGAAACATTGGTTAATCAGAGTCAGGTGCATGTCACGTACCTCCTGTGCATCGCTGCCTCCCTGAAGTGCAGCCCCATCACCACCCTCCTCATCCTCATCGTCAGGTGGTTGCAGTTCAGCGTCAGGGGGCAGATGCACATTCCGTCTGATGCACATATTGTGTAGCATGACACATGCCATGACTATCTTGCCCACCTTCTCATGGCTGTACAGGAGTGCCCCACCAGACCTGCTGAGGCAGCGAAACCGTGCCTTCAAGAGGCCAAATGTCTGCTCAATCACCACACGGGTACGTGTATGCACACGATTGTAGTCCTCCTCGTGCCTGTTGTGCGTGTTCCGGACTGGGGTAAGGAGCCACCTCTTCAAGGGATAGCCTGCATCACCTGCATGTGGGCAACAATGATTATGTGTATGTCATCACATCATATGGGACCTGTATCAATGACATCATAGCATGCATTTATTTCCTGTTTGCTACCACATATCCATGCATGAATAGAGACACACGATGTGACTGCTATGTGTGTATTCCTCCTATGGACAGGTGCGCGTGCCATCATCTAGTGGGCGCAGGGGGGTCCTATTCCTTGTGAGTGATCATGCACTGTTTTAGTCCATGCTGGTGCTGGTTGTTCACATAATCTGGCTGATGTGCAGTCATTTCTATGCTTTCGTCCTGTCACCGTTGATGGCAGCCTCATGATGCTCTCACTATGCATGACAAATGGTGACATGCAGTTTTGGTGGACCTCCGTGTTAGTGTAGTGGTGTTTTAATGTATTTGTCCCTCATGTGACTCCTTTGTACACAGTAATGGAGGACTTTCCTTTCTGTTGATGGTATTTGGTGCTGTGCATTGGCCATACTAATTGCTTGTAGCTGCATTGTGTTGCGGGGGATATGGTCTGATTATGTACAGTCCACATGTTGATGGCTATGGGATGGTTGTAACACTGCATCATTTTCATGGTAGGGCAGCTTACGTCTTGCATTTTGGGGTCAGGTATCAGGTCCAGTCTGGCCTGCTTTGGGGTATGAGCATGGTCCATTCTCTCAGGCACTCTTAGCCAGGTGAGGTATGCATTTCTCCCCCCCACATCTCAGCCAGGTGAAGTATACAACTCTCCCCCGCCATCTCAGCCAGATGAGGTACGCATCTCTCCCCCCCATCTCAGCCAGGTGAAGTATGCATCTCTCCCCCATCTCAGCCAGGTGAGGTATGCATCCCCCCCATCTCAGCCAGGTGAAGTATGCATCTCTCCCCCAATCACCTACCCACATCGCATTTCCATTAGCCTAACATGCAACTCACCGAGAAGCCAGGAACCCTGCCCTGCATTTCGCTCCATGTAGTGTGGTATTCCGCATTGACCATTGAATCATGGGTTGATCCGGGGAATCGGGCACAAAAATGTGTGATGATCTTGTTTGAGTCACATACCATTTGCACGTTGATGGAGTGGTATAACTTACGGTTGCGGTACACTACCTCCATGGCATGTGGGACCACCAATTCCACATGGGTGCAGTCGATGGCGCCAATGCAACCAGGGATGCCGGCCAGTGAATGGAAACCAACTTTGGTGTTGGAGATCTCCTGGGCTGTCCGTGGTAGGTAAATGTGGTCACCTGTGTGCTTCAGGAGGACATCAAGCACTTGGTTCAGTGTACGTGAGAATAATGGTTGTGATATGCCATGCATGTGCCCCACTGTGTGCTGGTAGGTGCCTATGGCCAGGAAGTAGAGCACAGACACTACCTTCAGTAGGGGTGGGATGGCGGTGCGTATTTCAATCAGGCTGACAATGTTGTCATGTATCATGTCCACAATGGTGGTGATGGTGTCCCAGTCCAGAGAGTACAGGGTGTGGATCTGCTCAGGGGTTAGGTTGAATGGACTGGCTCTGATGCGAGGGATTGGGGGCTGCCTGCGTGGTACCACTGGCTGCACTGGTGGGGCATGCTGGGCCTGCCTCAGCCTCCTTCTCCTCATGTGCTGCCTGTTGTTGTTGTTGTTGTTGTTGTTGTTGTTGTTGTTGCTGTTGCAGCAGTTCCACTGCAATCATGTCCTCCAGCCCCAGCATTGCTAGTAGTATTGGAATCATTTTGGTGTGTGACTGGGTGTGGGAAGGGGTGGGGTTTGCTCCTTTTGTGCTAGCCCAGTCTATATTGCCTCCACCTGTGCTGATTGTGTGCACCTGTGGCAGTTGGGAAAACTGCACATGGCCGTTTACGGGTGGTCCGCGATGCCGGTATTTGCTCCATGCCGGTAAGGTACTTTTCGTGCTTCAGTAGGCCGTTATTTGCATGTCCGCCTGACTTGTGATGTTCTCCTGTTTACGCCATGCCGGTGTTGCCGGCATGAAGGGTCGCGTGCCCGCGCCACTGCCGCTATTAGCGGCACCGTTAATTATGGTGCTGCTAATAGCAGGTTGGAGTGTCATAATCGTGCAGAGCGGTAAGCCATGCCGGTAATCCATTACCGGCATCGTTTTCCCCTTATCTCCAACCTTGTAATGACCCCCAATGTGTTTCAAAGCGCTTCAAGGCAAGGGAGGGAACAAGAGAAAATAAAATGACATTCTTACAGGCCATGAACAGTAAGGATGTGAAATTAACTATCATACTCAGCCTGACAACATTCCAGATAGTGCAAGAGATACGACATAGATAAGGAAGGGAGGGAGAGAGTGGGAAGGAAATGGAAACAAAACAGGCGACTTTGATACTAGGCCTGACGACATTTCAGATAGTGCTGGTGGCGGCGTGGGGAGGAAAAAACAGTAATGGGAGGGTGGAGGAAACAGATGAGGTTGCTATCATATTAGGTCCAGGGACAATTCAGATAGAGTAAGTGCATAGAAGAAAGTAAGGGGAGGAGATAGGAAAAGGGAGAAGGGAAAGGAGGAGAGAACAGAGAGTAAGCAGTCAAAAAGAGTGAAGAAGCAAGAGTGGAGAGCGAATACAATTGCACAATTCAGTAGTAACACATAATGTTGCAAGCCAGGATACAGGATGAAGATGGGAACAGCATGATTCAGGGGCACCATGAGTACAAGATGCGAAGGAAGTCCAGCATGAGAGTTGAGAAAGGGTGACGCACTGTGAATGAATGAAGTCCATAAAGGTCAAATCCAGCATTGGCCAAAAGACGGTGATGGTGAAACCAGAATCTATCAGGACAGACTCCTGCAGAAGTAGGCTGGGGGAGGTTGAGGGGGAGCAGGGTAGAAGAATCAAACAAAACAGGCAACACCTGTGTGTGAGAAGAAAAAATAAAACTTGAGACACTTTGGAAAACCACCCCCTCCATTGAAAATGAAGCTACTCTAACCAACATTACTGCTACTTACAAACGTGAGATAATCTGCACTTAAAAATAATCTTTCAATGTCAGAATAAGCCAGGCAAGCTCTAGCACGAAAGAACTATTCAATATTCTAAAGGAACTAGAAACCAAAATCCAGCTATTGATACCTGTACCAAGGACAAATCCTGGAGCACCAGCGTTCAAAATGCTCTTTCCATTAAAATCACAGGGTTCCAGTCCAAAATAGCTAACAAACGGCACCAACTTGCCTCTGGCAATCTCACCAGCCCAATAATACAACCTACCGCACACCTTAACTCAGGCTTCACTTTCAACCAGGTGTCTATACCGGAGGTAGAAAGAATTATAGCATCTCTGAAACCCTCCAATTGTAAAGGGGACAGTTGCCCTGCTGAAATCATAAAAGACGCAGCGAGAGATTTATCTCCTTTTATCACCAAACTCATAAATTCCTTATTTGCTAGCACCTCTGTCCCAAGTAAACTGAAACAATCCTGGGTTCTCCCATTACTCAAAAAAAAAAACACTAGATCTGTCTATACCAACAAATTATAGACCAATCACCACAGTCCACCTTCTTATTGAAAATCTTAGATATAGTTGCATACCTGCAAATTCAAGATTACCTAGAGACAAACCAACTATTAGGAATCCGGCAATCCGGCTTTAGACCCCATCATGGTACGGAAACGGCCCTTGTTGACCTTAAGAGTCAAATCAATGACCTAAAAGACAAAGGTAAAGTTTCCTTCCTACTTCTTTTAGACCTATCAGCAGCCTTTAATCTGGTGGACCATAAAATTCTTTGTGACCACCTGTTATCGGCAGCACACTTTTCCAACTCTGCTGTAATGTGGATCGAATCCTTCCTCGCAAATAGAACCATGCGTGTTTTCTCACCCACAGCTGTGGCTGACCCCATCCCCATCACATGTGGAGTTCCTCAAGGCTCCTGTGTATCGCCTACTTTGCACAATATTTTTACAAAGCCCCTTTTTGTCAAACTGGACCGTCTGGTTGTCACCTACACCAACTATGCAGATGACACCCAGATACTCCTAACACAATCAAGCATCTACGACTCTGATGTCTGCCGGATCAACAAAGTCTACATCATCATTCAGGCATAGATGGCCACACATAGCTTCTGCCTGAATGATGATAAGACTGAGCTACTCCTAGTCGGCTCACCTAACAACTTGCTCCAACTCAGTCCCAACTACAGCAGCATCCTCATTGATGGCAACAACATTCCGATTGCCAACAAGATAAAAACACTTGGCTTCTACCTCGATGCCAACATCAATCTCACCAAACAAGTAAACATGACTGCATCAGCCACCGCCTACACTGGTAAACTGATCAAAGCCTACAGACCCCTACTTTTCTCTTACAGCTGCCTTATACTGGCCAGAACACTTATACAGTCCAAACAGGACTATTGCAATGGCCTCTACTTAGGGTCCAACAAATCTATAATCAATAACCTACAGGTTCTGCAAAATAATACACTTAGAGCTGCATTAAACATTCTTAGAAGAGAGCATATCTCTGCCTCACATACAAAGCTCGGAACCACCTTGCCCTGCCATACCTCACGGGCAAATTTACGCTGAAATCCTCCGTCAGAATGACCAGATCCACTAACACTTCCTGTTTGGTGGTGCCCAGATACTGCCTAAAAGGAGCTGGTGGAATGAGCTTCCCGGTTCTAGCCTCCCAATTGTGCAACACACTCCCACAGGACATCAAAACAAGCCCAACTTTTGAAATATTCAGAAGCCAAGTCATCACCTGGTTACTGAACAACAACTAACTCGACCCCCCACATTCACACTCACAACCACACATATTTCTCTCCTGTATATATCTGTCTTCGCTTTATTATACCCCGTACCTACCTGACTTCCAAGCCATTCTAAGGTTTCATCTACAATGTGTATATGTAAATTCCTGTGCATAAACAGTATATCTGAATCTCCGGGCCATTCTATTGCTTAATCTGTATTATGGATGTATAAATTGTATAAACTGCATAAACTGTATAACTGCATCATGTAACCATGAGCCAAGATACCCCTGGCTCAGGCGCGCACTATAAATAAAACACACAAAAAAAACAAAAAACAAACAGTTAACCATCAGTTTTGTATAGTAACTCCTGAGCGATGGATTCTAAGTGACCAACAGCAAACATGAGCCTTTTACAATACATGTTCATGAGGCATTTTCCCAGAGTATATGCCAGAATTATAACATTGTAAAAAGAAATTGTTCGTGTTGGCTGTGCTCAAACATGTCCTTGTTCACATCACCACTGTAGGCCAATATCTGCATGTAATAACAGTCATCATGTTGCCTTTTCCCATAATGCCCCGATATAGATCTGTATCCACATGTAAGAACACTTGCCATGGTGGCTTTGCCGGCAACTATTAGGTCCCCTACTGTCTGATGTGAAAGCTCCCTTGATTCTAAATGAAGTTAGAATAAACTATTCATTTCCCATTACAACATAAATGTATTTTAGTAGTGCCCTTTTCAGACCCCACCTTCTGGGACTTAGCAAAATGGTTCTAGAGAGATTATATAATTTCAGTTGGAGGATTCTAATGCTCACTTTGGGTAATTATTTAAAGATGCACAGACAGCTGAGACCCACCTTGCCCCTTCCTCCATTTTTAAGAAAAGCAGATCTGACTCAAGTTAAGCTGGTTCCAATTCTCTCATGGGTAATGCATTGGCATCATCAGATGATATAAAATTCAGCACTCTTTCAGAAGGAACAGGGCAAATTGTTTGCTGAAGCTCCTCCCAGAGACAGAATCCCTTCTGTATGAGTTCAAGCTTTTTAAAAAGTGCAATATTTCCACACTTATGTCACATTATTTGATTGGTCAAATATTTCCATTGTCTTGCCCAACAGTCAGGCACTCCCAGAGAGCAGGAACTACAAACTCCTTTGGATGTTCATAAATCTGAATATTAAAAAGGTGGTGACCAATTTTCTCTAAGTATTATGGAATTCTAAATGATGTTTCCATTTACATAAAGTCGTAGCAATAAGGTACATTAATGAAACACACATTTCTGTAATCCCTGATCCACATGCACATCATTTCTGAATATTAGCTATGTTCTCAATTAATAATACGGGATTTGATTCTATACTGATTAAATATATTTCTATTATTTTATTTCATTGTTTAACGTGTGAACCTAGCTTGAGAGCAGTGGAGTGCTTTACAGAGTCTGGCTAACTCAGCATTTGGGCTGGCACCTTTTTACAGTAGGGCATTACCGTGGGTTCTGTGCATCGGTATACTCATCCATTGGAATTAGTCTTTGCTCAGGTGTTGTTGAAAGAGCCATGTTTAGAGAGATTTGCTAAATTGGAGAATTGTGGGGGCATTCCAAGCCAACATAGAGATTGAGCTCCAGAGGGTGGGCGCATGACAAGAGAAGGATTTGTTTTTGGATCCTATCTTTGTGGACGAGTTGTGATTCAAGCCACTTGGCCGATTTACTGCCCAAGGAGCATGTGCCACCAGATATGTGGAGCTTAACAAGCTGGTATGCAGGTGTTGTACTTGTAACTGCTTGTAGATGATACATGCTATCTTGAACAGTACCCTGGCCTGGAGTGGAAGCCAATGTAGTTTGTGTAGGATGAGGGTAAGTTGGTCACATTTCTGTGCTCCCATAGTAAGATGTGCTGCAGCATGGTGGACTGGGAGCCAAGTGATCAGCTGGGAGCCCTGTCAGGAGAGCATTTCCCCCATCGATATGCAAGACCATAAGGGACTGTACTATGGTCCGGAGGTCCTGAGGCAGGATGAAGGTTTTGAATTTTCTAAGGGCAGAGATTCTGAACCTTGCTATTTGGGCCTTCTTAGCTATGTATTTCTGGAAAGACAGATTGCTGTCAGTGGTAAAGCCTAGGGATTTCTTTGAGGCTGAGAGTTGTAGATCAAATACTTCTAGGCACATATCATTGAGGCATTGTTTTACAAGTTGATTATTAGCTCAGGGGCAACGCGCTTGTCCTGGAAGCAAGAAAACACAGGTTTGAATTACGATCCCATTCTTCGAAACCATTTGTTGGCATTAAGCGTGTTATAAAAGAACAATTATAATTATAATTAGCAGGTGGACCAATGAGGACGAATTCAGTCTTGGATGGGTTTAGTTTGAGGTAGGAAGTTGACATCCAGGACTGGATGATGGCTAGGCAATCGCAGAGATGAATGATGTCCTGCACTCTATTTACTCTCATGTACATTTGAGTATTTTCTGCATATTGGTGGATGGCTGTAGTGGGATCTTTGAGGAGAGTGCCCAGAGGCTCCGTGTAGAGATTAAAATGGATTGGTGAGAGGCTGTAGAATTGGGGGACTCTGCAGAAGACCTGGAGTTAGTTAGAAAGCAACACGGTCATCTGGACAGCCTGGTGTCTCCTGAAAGTTAGGAGGTAAAGCAATTCAGGACAAAAATCAGAAAATGCCATCCTGTCAGCAAGGAGGGAGAGATTGAAGGTCTCAAATTCAGTTGAGAGGTCAAAGAGGACGAGGAGGCATGGGTTGCCCTTTTCCATATTTTGGAGAGCATCATCCACCACCTGTATGGTGGCTGTCCTGATGCTAAACTTTGATTGTAACTCCTACTGATAGTCATTTAGGAGGTTGAGTTGCTCGATTTTGGCGAGAAGTTGTGTAGCCAATATTTTTTCCAAGATTTTGCCAATAAAAGGGAGGTTCGTAATGGGCCTGTAGTTGCGCAGGTCATCTGGATCTAGGGCTAGTTCTTTCAAAAGAGGTTGTATGAGACCAGTCTTGAGGGTTTCTGGGAATGATCCTTCTCTGAGGGGCACATTGATAATTCCAAGGAGAGCGTTGTGAGCCAGGCCCCGTCAATTGTTTAATGATGGAAACTGGAATTATATTGTCAGAGTATGAAGTATATTTGAGGGAGGCAATAGTTTTTAAGAGCTCCAGGGGAAAGAGAAGACATAATTTAGACCAGAGGGGCAGTGTGCATGACTAGGTGTAGGTGATGCTAATGCTGTATGATATTGCTTCTATGGTCTCTCGGATTTTGTCTATTATCAATAGAAATATGTTTATTATATCGCATGTTTGCTGAGTTCCTGGTACCTCAGGGTCAGGTGAGGGTTTGATACAGTCCTTTACTACTTCAAAGAGGGCTCCTGTTAGAGGCTGCTGCAATGGTGGTGAGGTCTCCCAAATTATGTTTTTTGCGCCGCTGTTTTTCTAGGGATCTGATTAGCATTTGTTGGAGGCTAGCTCAGGGGTGTACCATTGGGTGGATGGTTTGGTGTTAGCCCGGCTGGATTTTAGGGGGGCATGAGTGTCCACCAGTTTCATCAAACAGTTGCTGAATAATTCCTGGATGTCTGAGGCACACCCTGTGGTGGGGAAGTCTGCAAAGTTTGCTTCTAGCTCATCGACCAGGAACATTTTGAATAAGTAGCGTTGAGTGAGGGGGCATTTAACCTGAGCTTTGTGAGCCATATTTGAGTGGGTGACTGATAATGTGATGGCACCGTGGTCGGTCCAAAAAGTAGGATAGGGTCTCCACATCTGATGCAGGGGGTTGAAGTGAAAACTGAGTGTAGGGTGCTGCCTTTGCTGTGCATGTGGGAGAGCACAATTTGCTTAAGGTCAGTGGAAGCAGTCAGTGAGAAAAGGATGCTTTGAATGTGGTTTTCAGCCTGTGACTCAGGGACGTTAAAATCACTGAGAAAGACATTATTTTAATGTGCTAATTTGACAGAGATGGGTAAACTGTAGATATCTACAATGAAAGAGTCACTCCTGTAAGGTGGTCTGTAGATGAGGTGGAAACTGATTGATTCTTTTTGCCACAGAGGGAAATGGCAGGCGAGTGATTCAAATGAGCTTGTTCTGGGAGAGGGGATGACGGAGCATGGCCAATCGCTCCAATGGATGATTGCCACTCCGTCTCCTGCCCTTAGTGGCCATTCGGCATGTTGGATGCAGTAGACTTGGGGTAGAGTAGAGTCTCACAGTAACGAAATCTATCCCCATGTGTGTAAGTCAAATTGCTGCAACACTGTATGCCAAATGTGTTTCTGTATGTAAAATACAGTATTTTAATCATGCTATACATTTAACCTATGGACAGGATCATGTGCTTCAGAACAAGACTCATGTAAACTATTCTATGTAATTATTCAAGTATGGGTTTGAATAACATGACAGGCCCTCCTTGCTCTTCTGCATTAGGTAGACAAAATGTTTGAATTTATGGCAATGCAAAGTACAACAGGTGTCATTTTAATGGAAGCATTTGCTCTGTGGCTTTGCTTTGGACAGCAGATGTTTAAATCAACTCACACTGTAAATCTCAAGATGTTGGTACTTTAACTTATATTTTTTAAGAATCGTCTTGAAAGGTGCTCCCAAGGGTGGGTCTAGTTTGCTCACAGTTGAAACTCTGATCAATTAACATCAGCACAATAGACAGGTTAGGAAAAAGTCGTTTCAAGCCAAACATAAAAGAACCACTGCTTTTTGACATATGTGCACTAAAAATATTGTGTGAAATCCACCATGTTGTTATTAACTTTGTACACGCTGATGGTTGAGAAAAGAAATGAAATCTTACATTGGAGAGATTTTGAATAAAATTATGGTTCACTTTGTCTTAATTTGAAACACAGCGGGAGAACTACATAAGCGTTCAAATCAATATACTTATTGTCATTTTATATGCATTTATTCAGAAGATAAAACTTCCATTAAACTTTAGAATTCAAATCGCATTTCCTAGAAAATATACAATCAATCAATAAACAAACACTTTTTAAAAACGGTGGGCCTAAGAACATCAAAAGCAGAGACTTGCACACTCATATTTATAACAAGCAGTTAATATCAAACAAAGCGTTATAAGTACAATTCATTTAATAAACTATCTCTTATTCTCAGAGAAGATTTTGAAAATCTCATTATGCACCAGGCTACAGCAGGAAAATCCGCTTCTAAGAGAAACAAAAGGGCTATTTTGCATTGAGTACTTTTCATAGGTTTAAGAATTGGGGTTAAGAAGTGCTGACAGGTCTGCTAATAAACTGGACAGACAAATGCATACATAAGATCTTCTTTACCTCCATTGCACAGCAAGCAGTTTGAATTTGTTATTAGGTTGCCTCTCTACTTGGCAGTAACGCCATTTAAATAAGCAACATTAAACTGAACTCTAGTTATTATAGCATTCTCCTTTGTTCTTTTTGGCATGACAAATAACCTGGCAAGTATACGTCATATAACGATCATGTATTTACCGGTTTCATAATTTCTGTAATCTGTCTTTCTAAATGTCTCATTCGTAAACCTGAAATTATTCTTGATGCCATCATTTGGTGAGATGTGTCACATTAATAAAGTTGGTCATAAAGTCCCAACAGATAGGGATTGTTTTATGAAAGGTATACTTGAATAAATATTATCACTTGACTTTTGTCTTTTTAAAATCTTTCTAATATGCAGTTCCATGATTTTTAAGTAATGAGCTTTCAACCTCACCTGCTAATGATTTTATGTACTTTAAAAGGCAGTCTTTGGACATGGGAGTTCCTGATGTATGTGTGAAATGCCATGCAATTTATGGGGTGCTGATTCCCAATGAATGCATTACTAGTATGCCATAATGCACCCTTGTCGTTGTGGCTAATAAGAAGCAGAAATCAAGAATGATGTAATGCATTTTTCTGACACTTCTTTCACTTAAAATTTAGATACCGTTGGCCTCATTACAAGTGAGGTGGTATGGGGTTAGCGGCGCTGGTAAAGGTGCTGGCGACCTTAACCCCTGTAAGTGGTTTCAACCCAGCATTCCACATAAATTAATGCCTAGCATGTGATGCACAGCTGGAACCCTTAATTATATATTTGTGTCTATAAGTTATTTTATTTCTGAATGATGTACCCTTATATCACGCCCCTCTCTTTGAATCCCCCCTCGGTCTCACTGAACCAAGAAGAAAGTTGTTTTGCAAAGTTAACTGATTTATTTTATGGATTTGAACACGATATATATCACACTTGTATGAATTTGAACAATATCTAGATATCACACTATTAATATTTATACAATGATCACCAATGGGTGATATTACAATCAACAATCTCTTTAATCAGTAGGAGTATGGATGAGAAGAATAATGTAACATAGAATAAAACTGTGTGTGGGTTCAGTCAAATGCAATAGGAAATTAATGCAGCACAGAAATAATACTTTTGTGTGTTCAATCAAAAGCAATGTAATCACTCTTTCCCCCTGATACTACTGAATCCCCCTAATATGCAATATAGAGATGGAAGGAGAGAAAACAGGTTTCAGGAATATACAATCTCAACCAATACAGTTTCAATCCCAGTTCCCCCCAGCAAGCATAGAGAGAAACAGGAATGATTTCAAAACAGGTCAAATGCTTTTGAATGTAGTTTTGAATGAATGGGAAAAATACTGAAAAATGAATTTAATTCTCTAAATGCGATTCAAAACTAGTGGGAGCCGATTTGTATAGTTTCAAGTAAACACTAGCAATGATGATTGAACAACCAGCAGATTGATGCAAAGAATAGCTGTTTTACACGTGATGAAATTGAGCCAAATGCAAATCCGCTGCAAACTTTTCAGCATGCGAGAAACGCGATTGTGGGACAACCATGAGGAATGGGAATGTGCAATGGATTTGTTCGAAAGCTAAGGATTTTAGCTTCAATCTTACATTTAAATTTCGTTTCTAGCATGTATGGTTCAGAGATTATGAAGGTTTTTAGTAAAGATTGATTTTTCTCAAAAAGAGTCAAGATTTTCAAATGAAAGATGCACTTTTGAATCTACAAACAGGTTTGCTTTACACTTAAGGAGGCTATGAAAATGCAAGATACCCAACGGGACAGCCACCAGAACAGTAGAGCCTCTGCTCTGACTTTTGCCCGCCCAGACACTTGTCTATCTTCAGCAAATATATTAGCGCAAAGATGAATTTATCACTACAATTAACAAAGGAATATATGGATGAGGGAAAGATTCAGAAAAGACAAAAGAGATTCTACAATGCAGTTATGGATAAGCTAGAACGGTTTTGGATTGGATTACTTAAAGCTAAGAGATTGGCTATGGACAATTCTATGCTAGATACTCACAACTATGGTTTGGAATAGGCCCGTCAAAGATCTGGTCAAAGGTTTTGGACTGGAATTCTGCTAGCCCACCGGACAGGACTCAGGCACCCGGTTCTGCACTCAGCATGGCAGTGGGTCATTGCACAGCCTCTGAAATGGATCTGACGGGTTGGTTCTGGGTTACAGCTATCTGGTTACAGCTCTGCTCTACTGGTTTGGATATCTGGGTTCTGGCAAGAGTTCTTGGCAATAAGCAGAAACAGCACAGCCAGGCTGTTCAATTTTTGGTGTGACCCTTGGAAGTCTGGAGGTACAATCAGGTTGCAAGATTTTAAAGGCCAAGCTGAGAAAGGTTCAGCTTTGGAATTGGGCCTCTCTGCTTTCAAAGTTCTGGAATCTTGGATCTGGGTTCCCCTGCAGAGCGCTTTGCCAGTAAATCAGTTAATGGGTGAATGTGGGTGTCTCTCCAGGTCCTAAACAGTCCCTAATTATGTATTTCCCAAAGGGGTGGGTAGGCTGATTATACTAAGTCCACCCTCTAGGAATCCATTTGGTCAGAGTATTTCCCCTCTCCTGATTTGAGAAGGAAATCTGGTGTCATAGTGATGCTGCAATTTACAATCCAAGGAGTACCTCCCCTTTGTTTCAGTACAGTATATCTATTTTTCACATAAATCATATTTACAATATCACCAAGTTGCTAATAATACATATTCACATCACAAATTTAGTAGAGCACGTATCCGTCTGAGTCTCCTTTTAGTGCAAGCTTTGGTTCAAAATTAACAGTTTTTCGTGCTTTTGGTGGAGTACCCAGTGTCAGATCTGTCCACATTTTTCTCCATACATGTGCATGACATCTGGGCATAATCCTGTGAAGTTTCATATTTCTAGCATTATCACAATTGCTACAAAACCACAAATTCTGCAGTTAGTTCCCTGAACATAACACAGAGTTCTGAGTACTTTTAAAACGTGACCCGGTTTTTCATATTATCAATACTATAATTTTACTATTTTTACAATTTCGCACAGTTCTGTGTTAGTCCTTTTCAAAATATACTTTTCTGTGCTTTCAGAATAAACAAAACTGTTTGTCCCCGCCCCCAAAGTTTCAGGTGGCTGAAGAGCAATCCCTGCCTCCTTCCTCTGGCAGGGGCTACTGTTTCCACTTGAATCTGCATACTCTTTCAGCCCAGGAAGTCCTTTGTCTAATTCCCAGGAGCAGCAGACAGTGCCCCTCTCCTCTTAATCAACACCTGAAGGTGAGCTCCTGCCCTGTTGGTGGGAAGCAGAAGGGTAGTGTGTTTCCCAGTGGGGGAAGCTTCTTTGAAGTTTTGCTGAATCAGGTTACTTTAAAGTACATTTTTACAATGTTCTTTGTTGAAATTAAAGTTACAATTTTTAAAACAGGCAAACAAATCTCTAATTCCAGTCTTTTTAAAACACAGAGATTAAATAGTTGCAACCTATATTGCTTTTGATGGCAAGTCACTTAATTTCAACCATGTGATTCTAACTGCAGAAGTTAAGCTTCCAATGTAATTAACTAACAGCTTTCATACAGGCGGCCAACGGTACTGCGCCCATATTTTACAGATTTACACAGACAAGTACACTTTTTACTGTGGATATTCTTATGATGGATTCTGCTTCTCCTGACATTGTGTCCTTCTGTTTATTCTTTAAATGAAGTGATGGGTAACACCCAGCAAGGATGTTGGACATTTTCTGATGTTTTTGAACCATTATTTTGCAATTTCAGCAGCCAAGGAAATACGGATTTCAGAGCACCTTCGGGTTTCCTTGCAATAAAGCACTGCCTTTCATGAAGTTTCCATTTGCACTCTGTGGGCAGCCTAATGACAGGTTTTGGTAGTGTGGTCTCCGGTTCCACCACTGACACAGGCAAAATGGATTGGCGGCCTATTTTTCAGGTTTCCCTGTGCACTTCTCAGAGATTTTTTAGCGCATAGAGCTTTTTGGCGGCGATCCTGTTGTTTCTGATGAAAACAGCACACAGCGATGTTGCAGGGCAGAGCCTTTTGGGTCAGAACATCCCACACCCTGTACCGCATCATTACGAGGTTCCCTCGCGGGACCCGCTCTGGACGTCTGGTCAGACCAGATGTCCTTTGAGGGTCCCATGAGGGGACCAGCATGCTAACAATGGGCCCGTCATTAACGGGCCCGTTGTTAGCATGCTCCCCATTCCCATTGAGCCCTATGGGGACTCAAATGGGGATGGTCCGGGTTCCCTGAATGGGGAAATACTGGGCCCTCCAAAGTCGGAATGGCCAGTATTTCCCCATTCAGGGACCACGGACCAGGACCCGAGTTTGGAGGCAGCCATGCCCTTCTTCAGACAAGAACCAGAAAGTATGGAGCGGTTTCAGTCAAACACCTTTCCCCAAACATCAAAGGACATTAAGGAGTGTGACCTAAGAAACCTTCCATCTAACAACAACCCAGACATAAATAGAACATATATGCACACAAACAGATCTGGTTTCTGTTTTTTTGCAATCTCAGTCAAATTATTGTAAACTAAAAAAAGTTCCTTAAAATAACATTATAAAATATGTTTTCTAAAAATGCTAAAATTAATAGTTTATTGCATTTATTGACAATAGCCCATTTTACGCTGTAGTCCATTCTTTTTTATGTGATAAGGTGCTGTGGCACAAATGGCAGAGGTTTCAAATCTAAGTAGACTGTGTTTTGTTTTCACAGTGCGGTCACTGGTAAGTGGAGTTTCAGTTAACATGCTGTTGAGTGAATATTCTGTTGCAGAGCAGGAGAATTAGGTGTTAGCTGCCATTTTTCCTTGGATATTCTAGTTCAAGATGAGAAATGATTTTGTGTAAGATTAGGCGTTAATTTGGATACAATTGAGGAGTTGAAGAAGAACGGTTTTGCAAGTCAGATGGTGTGGGATGAAGTGTGATTATTGCATCATTCAATTAATTACTTAATCTTTTATAGCACGCTCAATACCTGAGATCAGTCCCTATGTGTGGGAACAGGAAATAAACCTGTGTTGCTCGCCAGTGACTTGCTTCCAAGACAAACGTATTTCCCCTGAGCTTTTCTCTGTACCTAGTGATCATATGTTGGTCTTACAATTGAGTAGTTGCCTGTGGTGACCATGGAAATGGACTGCATAACTTTGTGAAAATATGTCCTCAAATTAGAGAGTTAGATTGATTTAAATGTTCTACTATTATATATCGATGAAGCCTTGCCATGGTATTGCAGTACACATACCTTACATATATGCAAATGCAAACAATATTATATTATATGGAACTTCTACAAATATACAAGCCAAGGAATAATTTGGCTATGGAAGGCCAATGCTCCTATCCAGTTGCAGGGAAAGTATAATGAATATACACATAGGGAAGGTATCCACTAATGTGAGATTCAGGATATAAAGTAGGAAAGTTGATCTGTTGAGGGCATATAGTACATGAGTAAAATGTCCAGGTGAATGTGGATTGGGTGACTAGGATGAGGGTAGTCACAAAGAAGGTTTTCGGGCCATCAAATAAAGTCCAGATAGACTGATGGTAGGCAAATATGCACATGCGGTGTGCCTTGATCTCCCCACTGCATTTTCATGAATTCGGGGGGTGTGGGGGGGGGGGGTTGGGAGCGGCGTTTGTGTGTGTGTGTGTGTGTTTTTAGGGGGCATGGTAAGGGAGGGCTGATGGCGGGAAGGAGAGCATGGAGGTATGGAGAGGACCCCCTCTAAACAAAGAACTAAACATTGTACAACCAACAGGAGTCGAACTAAAAGCCAAAGGGGTAAGTGTGGTTGATGAAAACACATAGAACCCTGTTTGACGTGCCCATTGTATTAAAATTGTGCCACCTCACTGTGGCAGTCCATCAACATGCTTTTACGTCATTGTTTTCTCAGGTCACTGTCAGGCTGAGGATAGAAAACTGTTAGACTTGACTTGGCTCATGGCGAACATGAACCGTATAATTTCCTAATGTGGGTTGGCAACGGCAGTATTTCTGAGGTGGTGGCAAAGAGTAGAGCACGATTGGGAAATCTTAAGAAACACAAAACCTACAGTTCATTTTAATCCTCGCAGCAGCCTTCAAATACATATCATATGTTAGGTCGGTGATTGAAATTAAACAAATAAAATGTGAGGATTAAAGAGAGCAATGCCTTCACTATAACACGATTATGCTGGCACAGGACGCAGCACCTCCAGAAATAAAAGTGTTGGATGATTCGGAGCTTATGCGTCATGTTTTAATAAAAATGGAACATTGATGTTTGCAGAGCTTTCAGACACTCAAGGGACAGGAGATTCCAAGTGTTATGTTTACCTGCCGCTGCTTAATGTTTGATGAACCGCCGAGATTAGCGTTTCATAGTGAGTAAGCAAGGGATCTAGCCTGGCGCTAAATAGCAGTATGATGGTTTCATAGATTGTATTTCCAGGTTCGCTCTAACGTCGGTAAATACGTAATTCCGCAGCAACTGGGCAAATCCGAAGTGTAAAGGTCAAGCAAACACCAGTGCAATGTGTACCGAAGGGATTTCTGAGAGGACCTGACCTGGCATTAAATGCTCTAACATCCTGTCTATTTAAAACATGGATCTGGAGCCTTTTTCGTACAATCCCTCCCCTTTCCACTCTCCTGCTCCTGCTCCCCCTCGTACTCGTCACCCCCGACTCCTCCCCCGCTAATGAGTACGTCTTCACTTCTTCCCTGCACTCTTTGTTTGTGTGCCATTACACTCAGATGCAAGGAATAGAAGACAATAGGGAATGCAATGACAATCAATACAAACAATAGAGATTATGAAGTCACAGGCAGGACACAGCAAAACAGAAGGAGTGATGGCTGGAAGCTTTTGAAATAATCTTAACTCTGGCATATATCTGCAGAATCCCACCCCGAAGAAAATGTCTGGGATGCATGTGGTTCGTGCAGAAGGGGTGTAACTTAGCATTTCGGGTGTCCCTTTATGGGTGGGACCAATCATTATTTTGCATATTGTCCATTTCCCTTCTGCAATCACTTGGCGGGCTGAAAAACAATGCTCTGTAAGGGTGCCTATGAATAATGGCCATGGTTGTGATTAATTCAAAGTCTCCCAGCCATCAATTTAAAGTCAGAGCCAGGCTTTCCACGCAGCTGTACGAGGCAGTGATTCATTTCATTGTGCAATGTTAACATTACTAGAGTGACTCTGTGCCAGGAAAGGTTTTAAACTACGTTAGTCCATTTTTGAAGGGGAAACAAAAATCCAAGATTTTAAACCCATTGGCCCTCATTACGACCCTGGCGGAAATCGAAAAACGATGGCGGAAATGCAATACCGCCATCGAATAGCGCTCGGTGCGACTATGACCCGTCACCGCAAAGTACGAAGCCATTAGCGACACCGTAGTGAACGCCAACGCTAACTGCACCAAGCACGCGCGCGCGCGCCATGCCAAACCGCAAACACCACCATGGTGCAACGGTACGCCAATTCCGACCCTAGCGGACATGTACCTAACGCCATCAGGCACGGCGTAATGTACCATTCCGCCATGGCGAGAAGTACGGCATCGCGAATCAACCGTAAACGGCCCCACTGAGTGCCTGTACACCGCTCCCTGCCCACAAAGTACAACTCCCCGTAGGTGCAATGAAGCCACAATGCAACCATTGAAATGTACAAGTCACCCATGCATGCCAACGAACAAAAGAAACACAAGAGGGGCCAATGGGAGCTGCAGGGCACAGATGGCACGAATACAGAAGCCATCCCAATGGACATGACCACAGTCCCCCACCAAGAAACGCACGCAAACACAGGCACCTGTGACCAGCAATATTCCGAAAACCACATCATTCCACCAGTCCACCTGGCTGACCGGCATCAGTTACACAAAACCCAATCCCCCGCCCCTGAGCATGACAACATTCAAACTGGCATATTGGCAGCCCCCATCCCTGACCTCACTGGGCTTCGTAGGCAAACGCGCACAGCACAGTACCACGCAACTAAACCCCGAAGCTGGAACCCAATGCAGATCTCCTCACAATACATCGCCCCCCAAATAGGCATATGCCACATCACTTGCAAAGAAAAACGCTACACGGGCCAAATCAGAATAGAAATTTTATGCACATCAAAATCACCAAGCCCATACAGCCATCAGGCCATGAACTCCAAAACACTAATCACCATTGTGGGCTGCTTCCGCAAGAAATGACCAGCCACTACCTGTGTGTCGCCCTGTTCCCCCATGGTACACAGAGCCACATTCACGTACGAAAAGGCAACATGGAAGCGCACAGAACCGCAGGGCCGTCCCAATGGGGAGGCACTAGTCCAGCTGAAAGGCCGAAATGTTGCTCCGAGCCACCAGTACTGCGTAAGGGCATGTGGCCCATTGGCGATCGTCCCATAAGATCGTAATGCTGCTCCACTGATTAACACGAAGCAGCAGGTGTCGGGAGTAAAATCCATCTGCAGGAGTGGCATACAGATGGCAGTGGCAAAAGGGGAGGAGATACCTGTCAACCAAAAGAAAAGAAAAAGAACAGAATGGCCATCAGCACTACATACCAACAACTCACTTCAATGATCACACGAAATCCACAGCCATATGCATGCTAGCCCACTCCAAAGGAACATCACCACCCCAAAACCACTTGCGACTCATAACCATCTATATCGAGGTGCAAACACCATCACAAACGAGTGTCTGAGGGCGCCTCGAGACAGGGAGGGCTCAACAAGGCCAGATGGACGATGGTCCCACTATGGCAGCCCTGCATCACATAGCGTAGGGGAGGCGGATAGATCCCAAGAAGCCCTGTACATGGCAAACTCTGTATCAAATCACCTGCCCATGCATCCATCCATCATTCCCTCATCCCGGGATCAAAATGCCTGAATAATTACTCACATAACATTAGAAACATCCATTGAGTCTGTGCGTTATGCAGCCTGCTAAATCCACAGTGCCCCAGCCCGTAATTCCAGTGTTGTGAAGTAACATGTATTTGGGAACGGACGGCCTCATCGCCCACGTAGCTATTGCGCATCCCAAACTATTCATATCAATCATTGCTCCCTCGCCATGGGCCCTGTCTCAAGGACATAGAACAATAGAACGTTACATTTGCAGTCAGACCTGTGGGCATCTCCTCGCCGCTAGCTGGAAACCGAAAGCGCCGCCCTTCGAATTCCTCATTTGCAACATCACGTCGAAAAGGCATCTGTGGCCGTTTGAAATCACTAATTATTCCATCGAGTGCGGCTGTGTGTGAAAATGGCAACTGCCTTCACCCACGAATGGGACGCCCCGCCCGTCGTTGCAACTCGGTACAGTGATGCATGAGGGCCCACCGTTACTCGAGTACTACGTCCCACTGACCCCTCACAAGTCTGTTCGCGACTGCACAGATAGTATGTGAAACAATGGGACCACAGCAGAATGAACATATCAACCAATCTTACACGGCCATCGGGTACAAATACATGATTGCAATAGCAAGATACAATTCCCCGAATTGCAGCGTTGTGCGCGGGACGTGCTCGGCCAAAGGGGAGAGCAGTTTGCACAGGTGGAATCAATCACCACAGGTGGAGGCCATACAGCCTGAAAACACATAAATTGCACAGCCAGTCTCCTCCCACAACCACACCGAAATGCTACCGGCAGGACTCGCGATGTTGGCCCTGGGGGACCTGATAGCACTGCAAGTGCTCCGACTCCAAGAAGTAGACGAACACCAACTACAACCAGCCGCACGGAGGAGACGCAGGAGGAGGAGGAGGCTAAGGCAGGGCCAGCAAGGCCCACCAGCACAGCCACTACCACCACGCAGGCAGCCCGCAATTCCACGCCTCCGAGCACATCCGTTCAACCTCACTGATGAGCAGATCCACACCCTCTACCGTCTGGACCGGGACACCATAGCCGCCATTGTGGACATGACACAGGCTGACCTTGTCAGCATGATAGATAGCCCAACCGCCATCCCACCCCTACTGAAGGTGGTGTCTGTACTCCACTTCCTGGCCACAGGCACCTACCAGCACACAGTCGGACAGTTGCATGGCATTTCTCAGCCACTGTTCTCACGGACACTATTGCAAGTGCTCGATGCCCTCCTGAAGCACGCAGACGACTACATCTCTCTACCACGCTCGGAGCAGGAAATAACCAACACAAAAGTGGGATTCCATGCACTTGCCGGCATACCGGGTTGCATTGGTGCCATCGACTGCACCCATGTTGAATTGGTCATCCCACATGCCATGGAGGCCCAGTACCGCAACCGAAAACAATTTCATTCCCTGAATGTACAGATGGTGTGTGACTCCAACAGGATCATTACACATTGTTGTGCCCGATTCCCTGGATCAACCCATGATTCTATGGTCTTGAGGAACTCTACAATACCACGCTACATGGAGCGACACGCAGGGAACAGATCCTGGCTACTCGGTGAGTCTCATTACATGCATGATGATGTGGGGTATGTGAATTGGCAATGACCTGCCAGGAAGGGGGGGGGGGTGTGCGTACGTATCAATGGCATTCCACATCATACGTTTCTCGTCCACATACAGGTGATGCTGGATATCCACTGAAGAGATGGCTCCTCACACCAGTCCGGAACCCACGGGACCAGCATGAGGAGGACTACAACCATGCCCACTCACGTACCCGTGTAGTCATTGAACAGGCATTCGGCCTACTGAAGACCCGTTTCCGCTGCCTCAGCAGGTCTGGCGGGGCACTCCTGTACCGCCATGAGAAGGTTGCAAAGATGGTGATGGCATGTGTCATGCTCCACAACATGTGCGTACGTAGAAATGTGCCCATGCCCCCTGACGCTGAACTGCAAGCACCTGATGATGGTCATGATGAGGGTGGGGATGTGGCAGCACCTCATGGAGTCTGCGAGGCACCGGAGGCCCGTGACATTCGTCAGCATCTCATTGATGTATGCTTCTAGCACTCACGCCTGGTGGCTGATACATGGACACGGGACTCGTGGCACTGCGTGTGTCTGGGACATGCACAATATGGACTGTACGCCTATGATGGCCTAGTACACAAAGATCAATGTCCACACTTCTCATTGGTTGATCGTGCACTTTTTATGGCATATGTGATATAATGTTGAACACCCTATCGACCCGCCACCCAAGTGAGCCCAACACACCCCCTCCACCCTCCTACCTCCCCCCCGAACACCAGTGTCCAAAGATGCTCATTGTCAGTGGGCTGTCGCTATTGCATGCCCCCTCTGCGGGTATCAGGGGCACCCCTGCCTGTGGAGCGCAGGTTCCTTCCAGATCTACGTTGGGGGCTGCCCTGGACGGAACTTGCAACGGATGATGTGTCTGCCTGCTCACGTCCATGCATGTCCCTAAGGGTTTGCGAGAGCTCAGTGAGCACACGGCGCACTGCGGCAAGTTCGGCACATACGTCTTTGGACGTCGCATGCAGTTCCCCCCTCAGGCTCTCGGTGCTTCTCTCAATTTGTGCCCTTAGCGTCTCTGTACCTCTCTCCATTTCTGCCCTAAGTGTCTCAGTTGATGTTTCTATGTCTGCCTTAGTGCCCCCACATTCATCGGCATGGTCCTTGAGGAGTGTGGCCAGTTGCTGCTGTTGTTCGATCAACTGGTCGAGGGACTGTTGCCTCTGCTGGGCCATGGCCATTTGCGGGGGTGTCACAGAGGGGCTGTTGTCCTCATGTTGCCTTGCCACAGGGCTTGTGGGGGATGGCCAGTCGTCGTCTTGTGGGTGCCCCTGCGTGGTATCCTCATGTTGTACGGGATGGGACAGACAGGGGGATTGGGACAGGTCATGGATGGATCTGACTTCGGCATCCCCGTTTTCTGTGTCCGAGCATGCTGCCATCAATGGGGTGTCACCTATGGTGCTGCTGCCACCAGAGGCAGTGCCTTCTGTGGCATCCATTGGGGGGACCTGTGGTGGTGGTGTTGTGGGCATGCTGGCTGCTGGGGTGCCTGTTGATGTTCCCTCCTCTGTGCTGCCACCTGATTTGTGCTGCTGCCGTGTCTTGATGCGTGCAGCTGAGGTGGAGGGTCTCTGGCCGTTGGTCTTGGCCCTCTTTGCAGGTGTGCTGGTAGGGGTGTCCTGTAGCTCGTCGTTTGGATCGGACCCTGTGGTGGAGTAAAGGAGGGCGAGGGTTATTGATGGGTCAGTGGGAATTGGAATGGCATTGTATCACATGCATTGGGGTGGTACCTGAGGGTGATTTGGGTCGGGGTCTTGGAGGTGCTTTGATTTGTGTGTGGAGTGAGGGTGCAGTTGTTCGGCAGCCTGCAGTTAGGGTGTGCCTGCTGCACGTGTAGTGCGTGTATTAGGGGTTTTTAATTATTTATGTATTTATTGTGGGTTTTGACGTGCGCTTTCAGGCCGATGTGTGTGGACGTTCTCCTGGACATGTGTTTCTGTTGCACTATGTGGACGCATGGTACTTCACATGGATGGACTGTGTGGATTTGGCATTGTTTTATCTGGCCCACCTACCTGAATCTTCGGATGTCTGCACTCCTTTCTCCATCCCTCCGACTCCCTCTATGCTCTCCATTCCGATGGTGGAGGCACAGATTTCTTCCCAGGGGGTCAACTTGATGGGTGATTCAGGACCTCCCCCGGTGGCTGTGGCAATGTTGCGGTTGGCAGAGAGTATGCTGCGGACGCGTATCCGCAGGTCGTCCCATCGCTTGCGGCATTGCTGTGGGGTGCGGGGTGCGGTCCCCACCGCACTTACCCGCTGTGCCACCAGAGCCCATATGGCCTTCTTGTTTGCAAGTGCCGTCCTGGTCATTTGCGTGGAGAAGACGACGGCAGCATTCTCCTGGAGGGTCTCTGTTAGCACGGTGAGTTCCTCACGGGAGAAGTGGACCTGCCGCTTGCGGTCGCACGCTTTCTTCGCTACTTTTCCCATTTTTCTTGGTTTCGCTAGGGTGGTTGACGGGTTGGGGTGTGTTTCAGGGTAGTGATTTTAGTGGTTGTGTGGTTTTAGTGTTTTTATAGGTGTACGCCGGGATGTTTCCCGTTCCGGGCCCATGTTTTAACTTCCGTTTCCGTATATTTCCGGGCACCGTACTTTCCGGTAGGCGCACACTGCGGTGACCGCTAAGAGGGGTGGCGGTATTGCACCTAGGGCGCCGTACGGCGGCGGTGTGGGCCGTTTTGGGGTCATTTCCGCCATCGCGGACTTTGCACTTCCGCCGTGGCGTGGTGCTCGTGCCCGATGGGTCGGAATGGGCCGCACTTTGCTCCTTCGTACAATGGCGGAAACGCTATTTACGCTGTGGCGCTCCGGTCAGTCGCTTTCCGCCAGGGTCGTAATGAGGGCCATTGTCTCATTAAGTAAAAAATAAAAATGATAAAACTAAGAAAAAACAAATAATCCCATAAAAAGGAACTCGCGAGAATTAAGAACAGTAGTGCAGTTACCAGTGGTGCATCGCTATGATTAGTAATGGCCCAGCTAAACAGGAGAACTCTACACAAAGCATGATATGCATAGAGAGCCGGGCAATAGTGATTTATCGTGCATAACATCAACATCTATTTTACCATTTAATTTCATATCCTGGAGCATGACGTTTCCCACACAACTACTCTGATCATGCTCTGGTCTAAAACTCTTCTCCATTACCTATAATCCACATTAGCATCCATTACTGGTTATGCCACTCACGCACGAGCCAACACCAAATATAGGCTCCTAGCTTGCTACTCACTTGCACCTCCATGGTTCAACGCTGACACTTCCTTCCAGATGTTAACAGTGGCTGCAGCAAGGGGGCCTTAATGTCTATTGACACCACCAAGGATGCTGGGGGCATGCAGGATGGTAGCACTTGAATACAGAACAAATGTCACCTGCTGCTCCATCTTGTTATTCCCCACATTCGTCAATGTTTTACATATTGTGGTGCACTTGTCACTTCTGAGCCTGGCATTCTTTTCTGGCAAGTAATTCCCTACAGGATGGAATGCAAACATGGTGTGTACTCTCAAGTGAAGAATGGTGTTCTTGATTCAAAGTGTTTCTGTGGGCCTAGGCATCCAAGTGATATGCTAGGTAAGGCGATATGGGGAACCAGGGATCAAGTGAGCCCTACTGAAGGGAGCAAAACTACTGAGACAGGAACACTACTGAGCCTGAAAATCTTTTAAAGCAAGCAAAAATTGTTCTTTCTCTCAAGTGAGGAACAGTGATTTTGATTCAAAGAGATTCTGTTGTGTTGAAAAGTGTTGATAAGAAGAGGAATCCTGAAGTGAATTGCGAGGAGTGCAATCTTCCAAGGAGCTACTGGATGGGTGAGAGTGCCCTCCCTGATGCCCTGGTGCTTTGGTTTTGTCCAGAGAGCTGAGTGGCACATTGTAACAAGGGGCTGTGTAGCACACTGGAAACTGGTGGAGTGCTGCTGCGGGAGGTAGCCTGTGACAGCTGGGTGTGCTACAGGAATACAAGTTCATTCGTAGATGAATAGTACCAGGGATTCAGACAGTTTTGGCCATAGCAGTGAGGAGTAATGACCCTGACTATTGTTGGAATGCATGTCCAGACCACCGCCCCTGCTAAACAATTCAGCTACATCCACTGAAAACAGTAAAAATGAAAATAAATACTTAGGGCCCGATTCATGGAATACTTTGCTGGGAAAATAGGGACATTGTAGGTCATTTTGCACGCAAACCCCCCCTTCGTTGATTCATATAATTGACTATGCAGGACTTTTCCGTACCTTGGTTGGCACGTCACCGCGTACAGTCGAGCGCATTGCTTGAGACTCCACAGAGAGTGTGGCTGTGGCCTGCGCAGAGATTAGAAAAGGGGGCAGAAAATGCATATAATGTGGGCGTGTTGAGGGATGGGGCACGCTAAGCAATGGCACACTCACTCCACCTCAAACCCAATGGAATTCATGGATTCCAATGCACAACCTCACATTGGGAAAAGTCAGCCGCAAACCCTGTGATCCAACCTCCACATGATAGCAGACGTAAAAAAGTACAATGCACAAAGGATCCAATGCATATAAAGCATGAAATGCACACCAAAGTTTGAACAGTCACGATTAATGCTGCAATAGTGGGAGCCATCATACATGAACATAGAAGGAGAAGGATGGCCAGGCCCTGGATTTTCGCACAACGCACCACGTTGATTGGGATGCCTGACAATCTGTTTTATTCTAGGTACCGGTTCCCACCCCTTGTCAACCTAGACCTTGTCAGGGAATGGGAGCAAGAGCTAGTATCGCCCACCATCCGTTCCCAGGCCCTTACCCCCCCTGCCAGCGCACCACTGCCATAGTTGGTGGGATATCTCAGGTCACACAATCCTGCTGTCTCCACCAGGTCTTGGCTTGCATCACATCACATACATGCCTTCTAAGGCACTTATATATGCCTAAAAGCACTGGAGGAAAATCAGACTGTGTGCCAGGATTTCTATGCAGTTGCACACTCCCCATGTGTACTTGGAGCCATCAGCTGTGCACATGTTGTGCTATCCCTTCCAATTGGCAGAGCACATATACCACAATCGTGAGCACTGGCATTCCATCAATGTGCAGGTCGTATGTGACTCAAATTGCGTGATCATGCAAGTCAATGCCGATTTCCCTAGTAGCACACATGACAGTTACATTTACCACCAGTCACCACTCTACCAGGCCCTGTGTGGGGACATCACGTGATCGCAGGAGCGCGGTCTCGCGAGATCTCGGCCAATTGGGATCTCGCGAGCCCGCGCTCCGCGAGAAGCGTTTGGGGCCAGTAGAGAGGCTGGCAGTGACAAGACCAGTCGCACTGGCGAGCGCTGCTCCTTATGAGGAGCCTGATAACAGGAAGCCAGTTAACCTGTTGAGTACCACTTCCAGGGCATAAGTCCAATGCCACAGGAGGCCTCACGGGGGCCCTGGAAGTTACAGCGTGCAGTCCATGCACACCTTGCCTCTAGTGAAGTAACTGGGGAAGCCCAGCCGCAGACTGTGAGTACATGCCCTGCCCCTTTGCATGGTCAGTTGCAGTTAATTGTTGTATCAGGCAATAAAGCCAGTTAGAACCTCTCCAAGCGTCCTGTCATCCTTTGAGGCCACAACATAACTGGCGATGAGGATATCTCATGACCCACGGACCCACCATGCAAAGGGCCACACCGCCCCCTACGTTCCTCCCCTCACCCGGGACCCCGGCAATTCCGTGGATGCAATGGGAGCCCCTTTTCTCCAAGTATCTGGAGGCCTTAGGCGGCACGGGATATGCCCCTGCAAGGAAGAAGGCGATGCTGCTGAACGCAATGGGGGTTGAGGGACAGCGCATTTTTGCCAGTTTGACAGCCATACCAGTGGAGGATGACGACGACAACGTCTACAAAGAGGCAATCCGTCGCATAAGGAGAACGTGGTGCTACACAGGCTAAGGTTCTACACTCACAAACAAGAAGGGAGTGAACCCGTGGACGACTACATCACCAGGATGAGGGAGCTGGCATCCTTATGCGCTTTCGGCGTCAACGTGGAACAGGTCATCTGCGACATGCTGGTCGTGCACACCAACTCTAGGAAGGTGCAGGACAAGTTCATACAAGAAAAGGAAGTGACCCTCGACAAAGCCATCCAAATTGCCAGGGTGGAAGAAGAAACCTCCAGCAGGCGCAAAGAGGCGGGAAGTCATCCACCCGTACCCGAGCTTGCAGCGCTACAATGGAGAGGGTGCAGAGAGAAGCAGCCCCACGACACTCCCAGGGAAAAAGGTCCCAGGCAAAGGGAGGTGCCGAAATGCTACAGATTTGCCAGCACCAAGTACATGGTGAATGATCGTGACTGCCCTGCCAGGAATAAGGAGTGCTCCAAGTGCGGCCGCATCGGCCATGTGGCCCCGGCATGCACGTGGCGGGAAAGAACTATCTCCTGCGTCGATGGCGACCACACCTCAAGCGACGATGACGAGCTACAGGACAGACCCATGGTCGTCATGGTAAATGCCCTTCACGGCAGGAGAGAAAAGCCCCACTGCACCATCAAAGTGGACGGCATGGAAGCACATGTCATGGCAGACTCAGGATTGGACCTCACAATCCTCCCCATTGACATGTACAAGGAGATGATGGGACAAGCAAAAGTGGAAATCCTGTCGACCAGGCAGAAACCGGCGGTTTTCAGCGGAGCAACCGTCGACCTACTGGGGTACATTAGATCCCAAATTGAATTCAAAGGGAGAACCACCACCACCAGGTGTAATTCTCACCCAAAGGTCCAGCTATGCTCGGATGGGATGATCAACACAGACTTAGCATCAAACTAGATCCCAGCACTCCGGAACAGGTACTTATGGTCTCCTCAGGAGCAGCGCAAGATTACAAGGAGATGTTCCCAGACCTGTTTTCCGAGAGACCGGGGAAAGTGAGAAACTTTGTTCACAAGATACGTTTGAAACCCAATGCGGTACCTGTGAAACACAAAGTTAGACCGGTGCCTGCCATGGCAAGACCTGCGTTGGATGCCCATCTTCGGAAGATGGTCGAAAAAGGGACCATTGAGACATTGGAATCCTCAGAGTGGCTGAGCCCAGTGGTTTTAGTCAAGAAGAAATCCAGCAACGACCTCAGAATATGCATCGACCTGAGAAGTCTGAATCTAGAGGTCGTCACTGACAGCTTCCCGCTCCCCAGTATCAGCGAAATTGTCCTAATGATGAAAGAAGCGGCAATCTTCTCGAATTTAGACATGCGAGACGCCTATCACCAAATTCCATTACACAAGTCTTCACGCCCCCTTAGGGCATTCATCACTCCTTTCGGCACTTTTCAATACACCCGCATGCCGTTTGGGCTGTCCTTGGCAGCGTCAGCATTTCAGAGAATGGTGAATTCCCTACTTAAAGGACTCACAAACGTGTCATTCTTTCAGGACGACATCCTTGTGTATGCCAAGGACAATGAGACCCATGACAGAGCACTCAGGGCTGCCTGAGCAAGCTTCAAGAGGCTGGCGTTCATCTTCGCCACGAGAAATGTGTCTTCCGGGCGAGCAAGGTAGAATACCTTGGGTACTGTATCTCAAACGAAGGGGTGAGCCCCAAGAAGAACCTATGGAAGCCATAGCAGACACCCCGGCCCCGATGTCCAGAGAAGAACTCTGCTCATTCCTGGGCCTGTCGGAGTACTACTCAAAATTTGTCCCAAGGTTCTCCCAAACCACGTCTCCCATGAGGGAACTTCTGAAGAAAGGTGCAACATACTCCTGGGGCCCAGAGCAAGACGGAGCCTTTTCAAAAATCAAAAGTAGGATTATGCACGCACCATGCCTGAAACCCTTCAACCCTGAATGGGACACCTGCATCACCACGGATGCCAGCGTGTATTGATGGGGGCTACCCTAAACCAGAAGAGGGGCGGCACTGAAAACATTGTGACATTTGCATCTTAAGCACTATCATCAGCGGAGACGAATTACTCCACCGTAGAGAAAGAAATGCTGGCTTGTGCCTGGGCCATCGACTACTTCAGATCTTATGTTTGGGGCACAAAATTTAAATTGGTCACCGACCACAAACCCCTCATCCACATGTTAAGCCCAGGCGACACCAAGACTGCTACCCCGAGACTGGCCAGGATCACCGCAAATCTTCAAGAGTATACATACGAGATAGCCCACATTCACGGCTGGAAAAATGCACAAGCGGACTGCATGTCCAGGCTCCTGAACCAAAACACCCCTGGGACCACATTCCTAGAAGACGAATGTGTCGTAGCCTCCATAGGCGACTTGAGGAATGGCGAGTACATGGACCTGAGTGAGCGCCATTGGCAGGAGGAATTCGAGCAGGATGATGTCCTATGGCGCGTGGCAGCCAGGGCCCGCGAAGGTTGGCCTGATGAAAAAGCGATTCCCGAAGGCCTACGTCCCTACTGGAAGGTGAATGACGAAATCACTGCCATGAATGGTCTCATTCTGAGAGGCGACCAAGTGATCCCGCCCAGTGGAATTCGCAAAGTAATACTGTGCAGAGCGCATTCAGGCCATCTGGAGTGCAACATGAAAAGGCGCAGGATTCGCAACGCCTACTGTTGGCCAGGCATGGATCAGGACATACGACAAATGGTTGAAAGATGCCATGAATGCACAAACAGCGACAAGCACCTGTCTATGAGACAAGCCCCCATGTTACCCACCGAGATCCCCAAGGGAGTTTGGCGCAACCTAGGCTTGGACTTCATCGGCCTGCTGGACAGCATGCCTCCAGAACATAAAAACGGGATAGTCACAGTCGACTATTTCTCAAAATGGGTCGAAGTCGATTTCACTTCGGACATCACCACAAACACAGTCATTGAAGCACTCACCGCCATATTCCACCGTGAAGGCCTCCCGGAGGAAATTGTGACGGACAATGGTGTCCAGTTGGTCTCTCGAGAAATGGAGAAATTCCTCAGACTCAACAATATTCAACAGCGAAGAGCAAGTCTCCACCACCCACAGGCCAACGGCCTGGTCGAGCGGCGAACCGCTTCATCAAAGGAGCGCTGCAACTAGTGCATGCCTCGGGCCTCAACCCATACAAGACTGTCAAGGAGGCCGTCGCGGCCCATCGCATCACCCCTAACGCAGTCACTGGCGTGTCACCATTCCATCTGCTGAGGGGGAGAAGGGCAGCATCCACACTGGTACCCCCATGGCTCCATCAAGTGAGGGTTGACGAAGACGTGGACATGGGAGACGTAGTCTTTTGCATGCAGTGGAACAAGGAAGCCATGAAGGCTCAAGGAGACACGCAGCGGGCTGCTCGACACACAGCAGTCAACAGAGGTGACTTGGTCAAGATTCACCTTCCCCACAAAGACATGGTGACTGGTTCCAGGTACAGCAGTCCCATAGAGGTTGTTGCCAAAGGGTCAAACCACATCTGCACCAGTGACGGAAGAAAATGGAATATAGAAAGAGTGGCAATGTACCGCAGGAAGGAATCCATGGAACAGCCACACTGGGAGACCGGAGAAGATCAAAACCGAACAAGAACAATCCGAAAGCCATCGCCAGTCGGAAAGAGGTCCCTCGGAGTCAACCTGCGGCAGCGAAGTCTCCAGGAGCAACTCCCCAGCCCCACTCAGGGAGTTACAGAGCAGGGCAAAGCAAGGAGAACTTGAATCACCCGCACCTCCCCAAGAGTACTCTTGCACCCCTGGCCCACATCCAGATCAAGGCAGACCACAAAGAGAGAAAAGGAAACCCAGCAAGTTTGCAGACTTTGTCATGGAGTGACCGTCCATCCTTTTCCCAGCAAAGGAGGTATGTGGGGACATCACGTGATCGCGGGAGCACGGTCTCGCGAGATCTTGGCCAATCGGGATCTCGCGAGCCCGCGCTCCGCGAGAAGTGTTTGGCGCCAGTAGAGAGGCTGGCAGTGACAAGACCAGTTGCACTGGCGAGCGCTGCTCCTTATGAGGAGCCTGATAACAGGAAGCCAGTTAACCTGTTGAGTACCACTTCCAGGGCATAAGTCCAATGCCACAGGAGGCCTCATGGGGGCCCTGGAAGTTACAGCGTGCAGTCCATGCACACCTTGCCTCCAGTGAAGTAACTGGGGAAGCCCAGCCTGAGACTGTGACTACATGCCCTGCCCCTTTGCATGGTCAGTTGCAGTTAATTGTTGTATCAGGCAATAAAGCCAGTTAGAACCTCACCAAGCGTCCTGTCATCCTTTGAGGCCACAACACCCTGGCATTAAGGAAAATATAGCAAAACATGTCTCATTGGTGAGCATGCACTGTCGCATACATGAATGCATGCATGCATGTCACACAATGAACAACAAACCATAACAGTAATTGCTAATAACCACCAGTACAAATTATCAGGGACAGTGCCTACCCGCTAACCCTGTACATGATGACGCCATACAGGTTTCCTGCCACACCAGCTGAGATAAGCTATAATGAAGCCAATGTAGCCACAAGGGATATAGTGAAGCACATATTTGGGATGCTTAAGTCACGTTTCCGCCCCATAGTCCAGTCTGGTGGGGTTTTGCTATATGCCCCACAGAGTAGTCTGTAAAATCATTGTTACAGTATTTGTACTGCACAATGTAACCACACAGCGTGGAATACCAGTTGACATGCAGGTGGGACATCACCCTCAGCCACAGGCACCACCATTGCCCAGCATGCAACCAGCTGGTGCAAAAATACTTTATTTGAAAACCTGCCCCTGTAGAGCACACACAGTGAGGCCCAGCCCTTGTGCCATTCAATGATGATTTGGAGCCTATCCTTCGTGCCCATGACAATAACCTGAGAATGTGTGTCTGCGAGAGGCAAACAGTGTGTGTCCACTAGACATAATATAACATGCACCAAACACTGACTACGTCATAGGAAATGGAAACAACAGTATTCATTTTTTTGTTGAGATGTACATTCAGATCCCAGCCCCTCCCAAACAATTCAGATTACAGAATGTCTACTAACACGTGGGGAATGCATAGGGGTGGCATATGGGGAGGGGTGAATCTTGCGGGTAGAGGTAATGGCGAGAGACACATGTATTGTTGAAGCACATACATATTAAAGGGAAAATAACCACTTGCTTAGTAGAAGTGTCACATAGATATACAGAACATGAACTAACACCATATTCGAGAGTAGGCCTCAATCCTCGCAGGCTGTGTTGGACACAAAGAACAACAAGTCCTCTTCTCTTGCTTGACTATCACATCCCAACCCCCAGGCAAGGCAGGCAACATGCATGTACACACACATACAAATTTACCAAGTTAGAACTTTGTACAATTAAACAGGAATGCAAGCAGTCAAATGAGAGTAGGGCTGCGGGCAATTGTGAAAGGTCATACCCATGGGAGCCAGGGCATAGGTACTGAGCTTCCAAAACACGAGCTGAGAATTAGGACACCAGCACCACCTAGGATAATGGTCATCCCATTTGAACCACTAGATACCCAGGGACATAGATCCTAAATCCCTCATGAATCATATGGATCAGTGGGACATGCAGGAAAGCCAGGCCTACCCCTGGGAGAAGTACCTGACAAAGGGGGAAACAGAGAACAAGGATCATGATTTGTACCAGGGAGAGCAAAGTTTGATGCCAACATTTATAGGATTGCGGCGGGGAGACCTGATGTGGGCACTTGTGTCTCTGGGCAGTAGAAAACAGTTGCCTTGTGTACAAGGACCAGGCTGAACTCAACGTTGTCTACCGAGCTCATGTTGACAGCCAGGTGCACATCACATGGTCAGACCTCAAGATAGGGTGGAGTATCCAAACCCTTACCAGTCATTGCACAGTGCCCCAAGGTGAAAAGACCATCATCCATGTGTGAAGAAGTTGGAGAAGATGATATGGCCAATGGAAGAGGGGTAAATATGTGAATATCTACACATAAATAGAAGGTAGTCAATGAGGGTGGTGGATGAACACTACACGAAATGCTTCACACCTGTCAATTTACACTGTTAGAATGTGCTGCTTGCTTTGATGAAGACAGAAAGGTCTGTGGCAGTGGGCTAGTAATACCTAGTCACCGTTTTCATTTTTTATACAAAATAACACGCTTGTTCTTTTGGAATATGGGTGCACAAAGCCTTTTAGTCAAAGGGGTTGCAATCACTATGTCTGATTGTTGTGAGGTTTCCCTACATTGTCAACAACAAAGCACACCCCAAAAGCAACAACGTCCCTGACCACTGTCACATGGAAACCATCAACTATTGTGTATGTAGACCCCCAACAGCACACAGGAGAACACAAGTAGGAAGGCACAGCACAAAATGGAAAACAGCAACTATTGCATGTCACAACAGCCCTGGCCACCCTATGCGTGTCACACAAAAATATACAGGTGGAGTGGTCACCACATTCTGTGACAAATATGCTCACAATACACAATCACATAAACGTAGCCATGCAGTCATTCAGAAGTGCAAGTGCACTGCAAATTTGATGCACATCTCACCTCACATCTTTCCCATTCTGAACCTGCACGAGCTGTACCGTTGAATGCATCAATGCTTCCCTCTGTACATCTGCCAACTACCCAACTCTGTTGATGTGTTCTGTGCAAGTATCCAACAGCAATGTCCCCTTCAATTGCACCAAAAAATGTCCCCTGCAGAATGCCTCAGTAGAGAAAAACAACACAAGGTCAGGGCAGGTAACACATCCATGCACCAAATTACACTGCAACATGTACCCCACTGAGTGCCATGCAGCATATGCAAAGAAGAACTCCCCAGCCACCCGTCACCCTGTGTCCCTGCACCCATGCAGCCAGATTCAACCACCTCAGGCAAATGCAATTAAAACACCCCACATAGTGACACCTTCAACACCCACAACACTTTCACTGACAGCCCCCCAAAGTGACATCCAATGAAGATCCAGATTCCACTTATCCCTTGTTTTGGTGAGGGCACATTGTGAACATTCTGATCCAGCTTCAGCCAGAATGACACTGAGAGCACTCCCAAAAAAATATAAATGAGAGTTTAGAAACCAAGGATCCCCTTTGAAGCACTCTCAATGCCACAAAATGGCATCCCCTGATTAACGTGGCATCAGGACAGTGCAGTAAAGCCAATGATTCAAGTCGACGGGATACAAACATCTCATCAATTGCAGTGAAAACAGGATCCGGCCGAAGGCAGCTGGTCAAAGAGACAGCAGTTACACAGGAAGGCAGGATTTGATCTATCTCTATATTGGAAGCGGCTGCGTTTACGGTGTGGTTTGCTGCCTCATGCAATCGGGTCACTTCCTCTAGCATACTGCTGTCAGCTCCATCTTTCTCCATGGTACCAGAGTGTTCTTCTGTGCTGGTGGCGACCAGCTTCAGCTTTAGCTTCAGCTTCAGCTGATCCTGCTTTTCTTCTGAGCCTCCACGGCTGAGTGTGGGTTCTTAGGGTAACCACCTCCATTTTTGCCTCTTGACTATCTGAACCTCTGGGACAACTAGCAAGGAGCTGCCAGTGGATCTCAGTGGGAGCGAGGCCATACAGGAGAAAAGACACCATCGCCCCCCCCCCACCTGCCTGCTGACACCTGAGGCTGTTGCCACTGGAACCTGACTTCCGTGTTCCTGGTGAGGGGGGGGGCATGTGTGCAGGCGAGCTGCATGTGGGCGAGGTTATCTGGGACAGTGAACTGCGGCTGCAGGCTCTTATACTGCGGTATATAGTCATACTGCAGTAGATATTGCAAGTGTGTAGTAGCTCCTGGACCATCTCAGGGACCTGTGCGCCACTGTGCCTTTGGCACCACGGGTGCCCTGCAATGTGAGCTGCCCATGTGTACCAACCTTTGTCCACTGCCTTCGGCCATCATAATTACTTCTCTGTTTGCCTGGACAGTGGCAGTCCATCTATTGCTCAATTGGCTGTTGGGCTCCTTTCTTTTCTGCCTCTTGGATATCGGCTGTGGGTGCTACTCATCCTGCCTTGCAGCTTCTCCCCTCACCCAGTGGGGCCTGGCCATCTGCTCCTCGGGATCTGCTCCCACTGTCAACTACCTGCTGCTCTGTGCCCTGCCAAACCTTCTTCTTGCCTTTTCATTTCCCCCTGCCCTCTTTAACATCACACCAGGGTGATATCCAGCATAGCCAGTTCATGTTTCTTTGCTGCTTTACACTGGAAGCAGGATATGGGCTGGACCATCAATGGTAGTTGCCTTTTATTTATTTTATTTATTTATTGTTTGCTTGTTAGGTGCTTCTACAGCAAATAACATACTTTTTCAAAGCACCCACGGGGCGAAGGGAAGGAACAAGGGGAGTGAAACACATTACAAAACAGAATATTTAAGAGCAGTGGGAGGAAAAAAGGAAAGAGGACAAACCTACTATGCCTTTTGAGTATTCAGAATGTGCAAGTGCAGCAAGGAAGAAGGCAGAAATGGTAAGCGCTGGGGAGTATGACCTCATGGCTGATCCACAGATGAAGTGCTAGTATTGCTGAGTGCTACACAGCCTGAAACCGCGTTTGGTGTATGTCCGAACCTCCAGGGCGGAGGGTGTACCGATCAAGTGCTGAGGGTAGAGAGGAGCTGGGCTCATTGGGTGTGGGAGATCAGGGGTCCATATGATGCATAAGGGCCCTGGACACCAATCACTACAACTGTGGGAATAGCAGAGGAGAGAGGAAGGGAAGGAAGAGATAAAGAAGACAGTCTTAAGTAACTTCAGAATTTAAGAAAGTCTTGCACAACGTGCAGAGGGAGGGGGAGGCTGTTCCATAGGAGAGAGTAAGCTGAGGAAAGCGAACCACTTACCCTCTGTTGAGGAAAATGCTATACACCCAAAGAGTTGGTGACAGAGAAACATAGTGGTCTAGAGGGATAGTATTTATTAAGATAAAGTTGATGATAGCGTCACCCCCAGACCTAGACAGCCTTGTGGATGATGCAGAGGGATTTGAATTTAATCCGTGCAGCAACCGGGAGCAAGTGAAGACTTTTTAGGGCAGTATAAATCCAGTCCCTGGGTTTAAGGTCAATGAGCAGTCTTACTTCCCTATTGTGGATTAGCTGTAGGGGTCGCAGAGTGGAAGATGGTAGATTCAGAGGGAGGCTATTGCAATAGTCAGCCCTAGAGCGAACAAGGGCTCGGGCAACATTGAACCTCTGGGGGGGAAGTGAGAAAAGGGAGAATTCTTGGCAATGTCCTTGAGTGTGAGGGAGGAAGGAGAGAGATGAGTCGAAGATCACTCCAAGGTTTTTGGCTTCAGAAGAAGGAGCAGGGGGAGAGCCCAGGGAGGAAGGCCAGAGTGAATGGAAGAAGGAAGGAACAGGGGTCCGGATGGGAAGGATCTCAGTTTTACAGGCATTGAGGCAGTGATCATTGGAGGTGCACCAGGACTGGGTGGCAGACAGACAGCCAGGGATGATGGATGGTGCAAGAGGTTCAGCAGGAAGTTTGAAAAAGAGATGTGTGCTATCTGTCTAACAATGGAGGTTGGAAGAGAAGGAGGAGATGAGGCGTGCAAGTAGAGCAAGGTAGATGTTAAAGAGCCAAGGGGAGAGGATAGAACCCTGGAGGACACAACAGGTGGAGAAGTAAGTAAGAGAGGAGAAGGTGTACAGGATGACTTGAGAAGAGCAGTCAGTAAGGAAAGATGTTTGCCAATCCAGTGCCCGTTCCAAGATACGAAGGGTGTTAATGGATTGGTTAACTGTCTCAAACTCAGAGGAGAGATGGAGAAGGATGAGGAAAGCTGGGGGGTGGAGTCCAGAGATGCAAGCAGTTCTTCACAGGTGTTCAGAAGAGCAGGTTCCATGCCTCTGGATGCTTGGAATCCAGATTGATGGTTGTGGAGACCAGCAACAAGTTTGGTGTGCAAGTTGATTTGGGGCAATGCCAGCTTCTTCAGCAACTTCCCCAGGAAGGAGGTGATGGAAATAGGATAGTAGTTGGCAAGGCAGGTAGGGTCTGCTGAAAGTTTTCTCAGGAGTGTGTGCACAAGGGAGTGCTTAAGTGTGGAGGGGAAACATCCAGTGTCAAAAGAGTGATTGCAGAAATCAGCGAGTGCAGGGGCAAGAGAGACAATATTATCTTTAATGGTCCTGGATGAGCAAGGGGAAACCTGTTTAGAAGAGACCTTCATGGAGCAGACAACTCTGGTAACTTCTTCAGGTGTTTCAGAGGAGAAAGAGGAAGAAGGAAACTGGGGGGCCAAGGGAGGTAAGGGGGTGTGTGATGGGTTGTGATGATGTGTAGCAAGGGTGATCAGGATGTCCTGAGTTTTGATGGGAAGTGTCAGTGCATTGCAGAGGGCCTGGGAAGGAGAAGGGAAGGAGGAGAAGACTGTGGTAGGGTTGGCTAGTTCCCTGCTGATCTTGAAAAGTTCAGCCATGTTGCTGGATGCACCGGAAACCCATGCCTGTATGTGGGCTCTTTTGCTTGCACAGATGGAGAGTCTGTATTGCCTTTGGAGCAGGTGGCAATCCAGTTTGTCTGGGGAAGAGCTTGAGGTTTGCCAATTGTGTTCTGCGGCCCTGCACTTTCCTTTCAGGGACGCAAGTTTGGAGTCGTACCAGGTGTTACGCTAAGAGACAGGTTTCAGGTAGATCCTCATGGCTGGGGCAAGACTGTCAAGAGTATTGGCGATGGAACGGTGGAGGTTGATGAGGGCAGAGTCAGTGGTAGAATCAGAGGTGAGGGATAAGGGGGGATGAAGGTGGAAGTGAAGGCAGAAGCTGGCACTCACTTCATCAGGCAGATGTTAGCGAACGAGGTTGGCAGGACTTCTGGGGAGGGTCAGAGGGCCAAAGGGACCCAGGTGGGAGGAGAGGAGAGAATGGTCTGACCAATAGAGAAGGGTGTCTCGTGGGGGGGGAGAAGTTAGAGTGTATGAATGTATCCAGAGTGTGTCCAGCTGAGTGGGCTGGCTCTGAAGGGAAAATGGAGAGTGAAAGTGAGGTACAGCGTTCAGTGAAGAGAATGGATGCAGAGCCAGGGGAGTCCAGTTGGATGTTGAAATCACGCAAGAGGAAGAGGCTGGAGGTGGATGAAAGTAAGGAACAGCAGAAATCAGCATATTGAGAGATGAAAAGGATGGTGGCGCCTGGAGGCCAGGAAATGGTGGCAATGGTCAGGGTGGAGCTGGGAGAGATGACCAACTTGCAAACCAGGTTTTCAAAGGAAGAGTGGAGAAGGGTGAGTAAGATGGAAGCAGGAACCAACTCAGGGAAGATTAAGGCAACCCCGCCACCAGTGCGATGAGGTCAAGATTGGAGATGATCTTGAAGCCGTCAGGGAGGTGGGGGGGGGGGGTCAAAATCAGTGACTGAGCTGGCATTGAACCATTTCTCAGTAAGAGCGAGAATGTCGAGGTCAATGTCTTCAAGAAGGAGGCAGATGTCAGTGGAGTGTTTGTTGGCTGAGTGGGTGTTGAGTCTCCAGATGGAAGTGGACTGTGCCAATGAAGCTTTTCTGAGGTGTTGCATATTGGGGCGTGGTACACCAGTCAGAGGAGGGATAGCGAGAGTAGAAGGGGGAGATGGGAGAATGCAGGATCCAGTCAAAGACAAGAAGGTTGGGTTAACCAGGATAGTGCCAGTGTGTTAGACATTAACGAAGCAATGTGAGGATGAGATGCCGGACAAGAGGACTTCCTACTTGGTGCCACTGTTAATGGTAGAGTATGTGGAAGGAGATAGAGTGCAGATGGGGGGGTCCATATGTAGAGGAGGTCCCAGACATGGCCTGCACCCCTTCCCCTCATTTCAAGGTACCATGAGTGTACTCGCCAAGGTATGTGACGTATGGGGAGCAAATGAACCAACAAAGAGCTGCACTGGGACTCTGCCCAGTGTACATCAAAAGATCCATACCTGTTGAAGCGCCCATAACCAGACAACCCTGGGCAGCAAGGTACCCTATCAGACAGTCGTACCAGCCGCTGATAGGAAACGAAGAGTACCTACAGACGGTCCATGAAGAGACCCAAAGAGCCCTAATGGAAGGACAGTGGAAATGACTCAGGGCCTGAATAGACTCGTGAATGAACAAAAGCAGCTATCGAAGATAGCACGCCAGTGCGAGTAACTACGAAAATAAATATAATGGACACAGAAAAGAGACAATGTTAAAACGTGAGGAAACATTGCTACGAGACAATATGGGAGCAACCAACCTGTCAAACATGTGTAAATAGGCTTAGAACGCAAAAAGCAGCTATCGAAGATAGCACGCCAGTGCGAGTAACTACGAAAATAAATATAATGGACACAGAGAAGAGACAATGTTAAAACGTGAGGAAACATTGCTACGAGACAAGATGGGAGCAACCGACCTGTCAAACATGTGTAAATAGGCTTGGAACGCAAGAGGCAAAAGCAACGATACTGCTTGCAATGCTTAGTAGAAGATTAGAGTGGCAAGCGCCAATCATATATCTACCTCAACAAGGCACATTATACCAGTGTGACTCCATTTTGTAAAAGTAGAAATGTACCCAGGCTGCCAGAGGCCTGACAGGCCAAGTTTCGTAACCTAGCCAAAGGCAAGAGAAGGAGCGGAATCGAAACTCAACAAAGAGCGGCTCATGCCTAGGAAATCGAGGTCAACCAGAGAAAGGGAGGAGAGCGTCAGCTAACAAGACTCAAACTTCAGAGCATACCAGCCTGCCTCATGAAGGTCAAGATAAGGGGGGCCCATGCAGGTGGCGAGGCTGAAATAGAATTAAATGCACTAAAAGCTGGACACTGAAGCAGATTCATGGTGAACTAACACGTGACCAGCCAGCCGCGAAGAAGTACCACCGCCTGATGTCATCCAGGACCCGAGGATGCCATAACTTTTCCCCATAAGAGACTACAGTTTTGAGGCCATCCTTAACCAACTAATTGACACATCGCCCTAAAACACTGATTGAAAGGAGGCAGGGTGAATCCTGGGGCACAAGGCCCCTGGGTGTCCATTCTGCATGCCGCTAATTAAAATGGGGATTCATGTCTACGTTGTAACCTGCCCAATCACAATGGGCCAAGTTATCTGGAGTCCTATAGATAGTGCAACCAATAAGACGTCGTACTTGTAGTGACGTCAATCACGTGTGGTGTAGTGGGATGGGCGTAGACACCCACCCGATAAGAGTTATCCAATCCGTATGCCCTATTATCATATACAGATATAGCAACTAAACTTATGTTACCTTTCCTAACCAATTATATTGCATGTCGAGTTTTGTAGAGTTAGACGTCAATGATGACGAATATTGCCTCTCAGAATTGCTGTTCAACTGAAGTTCGAGGAAGTCGGAGCGAGACAGGTGATCGCAATGCTGCTGATTTCCATTTGTTTCCCTGTTTGATGTACTTGTCGTTAAACAGACTTCCCTTTGCCAACTTACTGAGTCCTCATTATTGAGTTGTGTTGGAGTAAATGAATCCTGCACCCCCTGTCCTCACATGGTGCAGCTATCTTGTCTTACAAGTTCTAGAGGGTGAGCGCTGACCTATGGGCCCATCAGTGAATTCCTCTCCTCCTGAACACTTGGTAGCGTGAGGATGGTTTCGGCCATTTATTATTGATTATATAATACTAAGACCCCTTACACCGACGGCACTAAGTAACTCGGGCCCTTCGGCAATATAACAAGTCCTTTCGCCATTCCGGCTGAGTAGACTGAGAAGCTCCCCGTGGACAATGATAGAGTAAGTCCATAAGAAATCTGCAGTGGGTCTGAAGGAACCCGCCTTTCCAAGCATAACCCTTCTCATTCCCATGGGCAGCCAATCGGACGAAAAAACCTTAAAAGGCTGGAAGAGGAAGGGGCAGTGATTCCGAAGTTCCAGAGAGGAAAAGATGCGATCGGTGAGTGAAACAACAAACTCACTACTTTGGCAAATGTTGTGTAGGCATTAGAGCAAGTAAGGGAAAGGTTACGGTAGATGGCGGAGAAAAAATTAAATAGTCAGAAGTATAGAAGACTGTATATATATAGGGGGTAATGACTCGAGCATAAGAGATAAAGAGTGGATACCGGGGGGACACCCGAGAGAAAAACAATGGGTACCGGGGGGACACCTGAGAGAAAAACAAGGGATACCGGGGGGCACCCGAGATAAAAATGAACGATTACCAGTAGGACACCTGAGATAAAAACAAAGGATTACCAGGGGGGCACCTGAGGTAAAAACGTAAGGATTCACCTTATTCCTGTGCTTTAATACAGCGGTCAGAAGAAATGTGAACTCCTAGCCCATATAATAAGGGACAAATAGACTACGGTGACGTTTAAAATCGTATCAAAGTAGTTCGTTTAAATCCCATGATGGGCTATTGATTAGAAGGCAGGTATACGTATGACCAGCTGCTGTTTGTCTAGTCTGTCAAGTGTCTCTAATACGTGTCTTGTTGTACGTCAAATGTAAAATAATTGTATTAATGATTGTTTGAAATGCATTTTGGCTTTACGCGATTCTCTAACTAAGAGGGATTCCCCATTGAATTGATGGGGTTTGAGTAAATTGTTGGTATAAATTGTGGCGGGAAAACATTGGATTGGAGCTTGCGTATTTGGTGCTTGTTCATACTATTGGAAGGATAAAATACTGTATAAACATTGTTGGTGGCGGAATCAAAAATGGAGGAGGTCACCCCACTTGCGCATCTGTGCATGCAACTACCTAAGAATGCACCAAAACTCAAGAAGTATAGCACAGAGTGGGTTAAGGGTACCGCCCACAAAATGTTCATGCCTGGGCCACAGAATTGGTCCCTTTCTTTCTAAGGCTGTTTTAGAGCATATGACGACCTTCCTACACGCCACATATACAGGCAAGAAGCTAGAGAAACGTCTTGCTTTTCTAGAATTGTGGAAGATGTTTGAAGAAACGAAGGTGGAAGAGCCACCCACAGACTGGATACTAAATGTATGTACGGAGGGGGGTGAGACGCCTACCGCACCACCAGCCCTGCCTGAGCCAGTCATTGAAGGGAGTAAAACAGAGGGGCTTTACCCACTAAGAGAACTTAAGACAGCCACGGGCAATATCAACCCTGCATATGAGTCGCCTACGCACAGTAGTGACGATAATGAGGGAAAGGAACAGGAAAACAATATCGCCTCTGCGGTCTCAAGGGACAAAGAGAGATGGGAAGATGAAGGAAAAGATTGGGCATGAAGTTGTGTACCTCCAGATAAGGAGAAAGAGGGAAATAAACGTAAAGGAAATGAAGGTAGAGTTGATGAGATAGCATTCCCGAAAGACGAATGGATGGGAGGTCAGATATTACTGAAGTTGGATGGAAAAGTAAGTGATGATTTGAGGTCTGATGAGACTCAAAGGAGAGAGAGAGAGAGAAAGAGATGGAAGTAAGGGATGAAAGGACAAGAAAGAAAGATAGGCTAAGGCGAGAACAACTATATCGCGAAGAGCAAGAGAAACAGCTCGATCGCAGTCAAGAGGTAGCCTACGACCGGTACAGACAGACTAAGCAAAGGATGGAAGAAAATGGCAAGAGGTACTTGAGAAGAGAGCGAAGAGATGAGAAGAGGAGGAAATTAGAAGGGCAAAGGAACGTAGAAACAAAAGAATGAGGGAAGTAGATAAGGCTAGAGAAGAAGCATGGAAGCGCAAGGAAATAGACGAGGAAGTAGAACGTAAACGCAGACAAAGGGCACAGGATCTTGAATATTTGGAGCGGTAAGTCATTAAAGCCAATCCTAGAGTAGAATGGGAAGACATAGAAGAATTCTTTCCTGCAAGCGATGCGGTACCAGGTACAAGCGGGACAAATATTGAAGATGACTTTGACACCAGAAGCATTGGCGAAACGATTGATAAAATCTATGACGAGATGGGGCTATAACTAATTTCCCAAGGGGGAAGGGAAGATGAGCGCTTAGAGAGCACTCAGCTATATGACACTGAGGATGTCACCCGAAGTAGTGGGAGCAGGGGACTGTCCCTAGACAGGCTGGAGATCATGCAGAACGAAGAAGATGCAAGGAGTTGGGTAAACTGGGATCATTCAGAAACCGACTCTGGTGGGGAAATGGAGGTCGAGGCACAAGAGGAAGGGAGAAGGTGCGAAAAGCGGTTCCCGAGGGGCCAGGGGGTACGATGGTCCGATGCTAGTAAATCTGAGCCCAGTACATCGAATCCTGCAACAGTGCATGGCCAACATGAGGGAACTCCCCACGGGCAGAGGGGGGAGCCAGAATCTACCTATACAGGCAAATTAAGGGCACTGCTGGGTAGACGGCAAGGTGGGAATGCTGCCCCAGCAGTAGACCGGAGAGCTGTGGGAAAAGAAAAGGAAGACTGTGCATTCCAATTCCCATTGCTAGAAAAGGGCGGAGCAAGACCACAATATATTCCATGGCCACACATGGACCGAGAGAACCTTAAAAATAAGCTTCCCATGCTGACATCGGGAGCTGGAAAGTGGACACATGAGTTAAAGAAAATGACGGGGGTGTCACCTTAGCTATAGGTGACATTAAGGGCCTCCTAATTGCCATACTTGGTGAAAGAGCAGATGATGTATGGAAACAGGCAGGCTATACTAGGGTATCCCTAACTAACACCTCCCATGACGGAGCACCATTTAATAACTGTAGGGTAGCAGTGTGGAAAGCTCAGAAAATGAAAGAGTCAGAGGATCCGTTGATCTATATCCAGAATTTTCAAGATGCGTGGGTGCTTGAAACGCATGAGTCTTGGACGAAATCTATCCCTGTATTCTACCTCATATTATGCCAAGGGTTGCCTGAACCGGTCCAGGAGCAGCTAAAAAAATTGGTAGGAGTAGAAGGAAAACCATGGGCCGAAATACAGTTGATAATTTCACATTACTGTAGACTACTGCAAGAAAAGAATCAGAAAAAGGAAGCAACCCGTAAGGGTGAGGAGGCAAAGCTGGTGCAAAAGAAACTCTCAAAGTATGCTCTCGAGGGAGCCATGCTGACGAGCCCAGCTGAGCCAAGCACACAGCAAGCGACTAACCCAATCCAGAACAATCAGGGTAACGCAGGATTTTACCTGAGGGGAAGGGGTTTTGGAGGAAGAGGATGGCAGAGTAATCAGGGAGGGTTTCGAGGTAACCAGGGAGGCTTTCAGAATAATCAAAATGGCTTTCAGAACACGCAGATGGGTGGTCCAGCTATGCCAGATGGACAGATGGCCCGACCACTGCCAGTGTGTTGGCTGTGTGGAATGACAGGACATGTGGCGCGTGTGTGCAGAAGCCAAGGCATGTTGCAAAATAGCCAAGGGATGGGGGCAGGCATGGTGAATCAGCCTGCCGTCCCGCAGCAGGGCACTGCACAAAATCACACAGTGCAGCAGCAGGCGCCAGGCCTGCAGCAAGGTGCACAGGAAGTCGTTCAAAGCTCACACATGGGGAACGTACCGCAGTGACAATCCCAGCAGGCACCACCGCAAATGTCACAGGGCACTAGCTCTGGAGGGGGAGTCAACCCTGGGGCTGGGGGAAATCAACAAGTATACAGTGGGCGGAACTTATATATGAAATAGGACAGCTCACGGGGGATTCTGATGTGTTCTATCCTATCAGTGACACCAGACCCTAATAGGGAACCTAGGGTGAATGTCGTCATAGGGGGTAAAGAATATTCCTTCTTAGTTGACACAGGTGCAACACGCGAAGGCAAGTTTTCCTTAGGTGGCCATAGATACTCAGAGTTTCACGGGAGCTCACAGTAGAGTTCCCTTTACAGACGCACTCCCAGTCTCTGTGGGAGAGCACAAAATGAATGTACCCTTATTATACTCACGTCAGACCCCAGTAAACATCCTGGGTCGGGACTTAATGACTAAGTTGAATATGACAATCTTGTTTACCGAGAACGGTATAGTGTGCTCCACTCCAGGAATGCATTATTCAAACGTGTGCGAAATGATCAGAGCATACTCCGGATGTATAGCCATGAGAGCTATAGCGCTAGAGCCAGAAGTCTTCGCATATGGGGTGCAGGTACTCATGGTAGGATTGCCAGGCCTCGCAGATAGAACTATGAAGACACCCGATGAGTTTTTATTCAGACCCAGAATACCTATGCACAAAGAGAAGGGACAAGTATTTCCCGTCATGATACAATCTGCCACAGTGTGAGGGAAAGTGGTATTGGTAGAAGGATATGATGATGAAGTCAGACAATGGTGTGCTATTATCGCCATCGAAGAAGGGTATCGAGTGACTGACGTCACCGACGACGATTTGTTCAAAGAACACCCTGACCTGGAAGAGACGAGATTAGAAGTAAGTCTGCCATTTTGGGTCAAAATGATCTAACGGGAGGTGCCACAGAGAATGATGTTGGCGCTGATACATCCAGAATACTTTGATGACGACATGGCCCAAGTGCCTGCCGTGGTATAGACTACAGGGCCCTATGACGTAGGCCTCCTGAAAGGGGCAGGTGAAGTAAAAATTAAACTGAAACCAGGAGCAATTTTGCCATGAGCACGACAATATCCCATGTCCAGAGAGGCAGATGAGGGGATCGCAAAGACAATTTCCGCCATGATGGAGAAGGGCATCCTAGTGACGTCAGAATCACCTTGCAACACGATTATTTACCCTGTCAAGAAATCAAAGGGAGGGTCTTGGCGTTTAATCCAAGATTTACAAGCATTAAACAATATAGTTGAAGCCAAATTCCATCTAGTCCCTAATCCATCCACAATTCTGTGCAAAATATCAAATGAGGCAAAATATTTCACAGTGATTGACCTGAAAAATACATTTTTCTCAATCCCGTTGCAACATGACTCTCAAGATCTGACGTCATTTACTTTCAGACAAATGTGCCTGAAAAGCATGAGGTTGCCACAGGGGTACTGTGAGCCTCCATCCATTTTCAACAGAGTCCTGCAGATGGACCTAAACAATATTGCAGTAGACAGTGTTGTTTTGCAGTATGTGGATGACATTCTGATCTGCAGCACCACTAAGGAACAATGCAGGCGCGACTCTGTCCAGCTACTGACAATCCTGGCTGAGAAACGATACAAAGTTGATAAGGAAAAGTTACAATACTGTCAGCGAGAGGTGCTGTACATAGGCCAGCTACATGAAGGGAAAACGTTAACCCCTGAAAGGGCTGAAGCTATCATGAACACGGCTAAACCACTCACGATAAAACAAATGCAAAGCTTCTTAGGCCTGTGCAATTATGTCAGCGCATGGGTTTTCGACTACAGCTCGTATACCAAGCCCCTGCTTCAGGCTTTGAAGAAAGCCCAGTCAACAAAAGGAGAAATTGAATGGACTGAGGCAATGGAGAAGGGGTTTGCAGAACTTAAGGAGGCAATTTGTAAGGCCCCAGTTCTCAGGATTCCTAATTATGCAGAGGAATTCTACCTGTTCTCACACTCTGATGGTAATTGAATGACGGCAGTGCTCGCGCAGCGAACCTCGCTGGGGTACAAGCCCCTAGCCTATTACAGCGGGAGTCTGGACCCGGTCATGAGGGGCCACTTCCCATGCAAACAAAATCTAGCTGCTGCTGCGTTCACCATTGAGAAGGTGTCATCTATTGTGATGGGGTGCTCCATGACATTGTACGTCGAGCACTCATTATTCGCCATACTAGAGAAGCCAAAGGGCACTCTGACATCACAGAGAGCATCTGCCTATGAGGTGATTATCTCCAACCCATCGATCAAAATAGTTTGATGTAAAACTGTGAACCCTGCTACATTCATAGCTGAGCCAGTCGCATAAAAAGAACCTATACATGACTGTGCAAATTATGAGGAATTCTATGATGAAATCCCCAGGGTAAAGGAAAATGCCCTGGCAGGAGGCGAAATCGTGTTCATTGACGGTTCTTCAAGAATCGATCAAGAAGACGCACAAAGATATACAGGCGTGGCCGTGGTAAAACACCTAGCGAATGGAGAGTTCCAAGTACTCATCAGTGCGCGAATACCCTCTCCCTATTCTGCACAAGCTGCAGAACTGTTGGCGCTGATACTCGCCATTGAGAATCATGCAGACCAGGAAGTAACTGTGCACAGTGACTCAGCCTATGTGACGTCCACAGTACATGCAGGTCTAGCGGGCTGGAAAAGGAGGGGCTACCTCCGAGAGGACGGCATGCCAGTGCAACACGCAGCCTTACTGGACAGGTTGATAAAAGCACTACAGCTTCCAGTGGGCATAGGGGCCGGGAAATGCGCCGCCACACCAAGGGGACAGATTTCGTGTCACGTGGAAACCATGAAGCGGACACGGAAGCCAAGCGCATGGCATCCAAAATTGAAACAATCATGGACGTGGAGGTGGCACGTACCCATGAGAGGATGATGGTAGCGCGAGCTACACCTGAGGTCTATAGTAACATGGGGCAGACTCAGCTAATGGAACACCAAGGGGAGGCACCTCAGGAAGAGAAAAATGTGTGGAAACATTGGGGGTGTTCCTTAAACCCCTCTGACGATTTGTGGAGGCAGGACAGCACTGGTAACCGGTAATGCCTGTCGCCCTACTGAAGGTAGAATTGGAACAGTTACACTACCCTATACATATGACAGAAGAAAACCTTGCTGCAACGCTCGCAGAAGACTGGTTCACACCCAATTTAGCAGAGCATGTTGCATTTTTCATGGTGAACTTCATTATCTGCCAACAGTTCACCGCTGGACACACATTAAAAGTAGTGAGAGGAGTTCTCCCCCGGCCAAATGGGCAATTCCAGCACTTGCATATCGACTACGTCGACATGATTCAAGTGTGCAACAGGTACAGGTATTTAATTGTGGTGGTGTGTCCATTCTCTAGATGGATAGAAGCAGGTCCCTGTACACACCCATATGCTACCTGTGCTGCCAATTTCCTATTGAGGGAAGTGTTCCCTAGATGGGGGATGTGCGAAGTAATGAGATCAGATAACGGGGCTCACTTTGTTAATCCAGTGTTAGAACAGATCAGCTTGTTGCTTGGTATAAAGCACAAGTTCTCGTCGGCGTATCACCCGGAGGGGAATGGGGTATGTGAGCGGCTCAACGGCCTGTTAAAGGAGAGAATAGCCAAGTTGAAGCTCACATTAAGAAAGGGATGGCTGCACTGTCTACCACTGGCATTGTATGCACTTCGGAGCCAACCCCGACTCCGACCATCATCTTACGCGGCACTAGATAGTTACAGGCAGAAGGATGAGGACCCCTCTTACCCCCCGAGATAGAGCTAGATGTGATGCCCAGCCAACTAGAGAGGTTCTGGGAACAGAGATGCAGGAGTACCTTAACTGTATGACATCCAGCGCCTCTATAATTTCAGCCCAACCGCAGCGACGGCGAAAAGCGGACACATCAGGAAGTGCTGAAGCAGACACCGCGCAAGGTATACATTTGCCCCTCATCTTCCCTGGCGACAGAGTACTCATAAGGAACTTTACCCGGAAGAGGTGGGACGAGCCACGATTTAATGGCCCTTTCATCGTAGAGTCCTGAACCCCCTCAGCCGTCAAGCTCCAGGTCAGAAGGGCATGGCTCTTCCTGAATGACATTAAACCTTATATAGGAGAAAGCCCTCTAGCTGCATCTAGCCATGAAGAAACCACAGACAACGGGGAAGAACTTCAGCACGTGCAGACAAGATCCATGGCGAGGAAGAAGGACGCATGAGCAGCAAAACAATGACAAAGAACTCTGTTTTAATTTGTGACTGTTAAATAATAACATTTCCCCAACCCAAAGAAAGGTGATAAAGAACAATAATACGGACATTCTGTGCTCCACAGTTCCAGGATAAAGAAGAGAACTACATACACAAAGCCACACCAACGTTGATAAAATGAACTTTTGAAATAACGTCACGTTCAAGTAGTACAAAGAATCACGAACTCTAATAGACTGTAAATAAGGTGCATTGTGGAGAACGTATCACAGTATCCTGAAGCAACTAGTATTACGACTTTGTTCACAGACCTAATGGAATCCCCCAGCAGAAGCCTCAAGTGTGATGTGTTAACCTACTTCCAGCTGGTGGTAATATCATATCCATCACTCATAGGGAGAGAAACCAGTGTCACAGACTTTATTCAAGATCCTGCGAACGAGAAAATAATCAGGCAACTACTGACTGTCATCGCAGAAGCCTTCATTGTACTGCCTGATGATAAGGACACAGATGCTTCCACCACAAGTGATCATTGATGGGCTGACATACACGCTTTTCTTTCGCATCATAGAGGAATGCCCAGGACTCGTAGGGAGAACCACGGATACCCTAACTTTCATCAGAGATCCGAGAAACAATGAATTCCTGAACCAAGTGTGGATCAAAATAAATTACGTGGTCGCAATCCACGCAGCAGGAAAGTGCAGAGACAGTTCACGTCTAAAGAAAGGCCTGTGACCCTGAACCCGGCAAAACATGACGAAGGTCGTTATCACCAGAAGACAGCAGATATGCATACCATGTCTTCTTTTACCTCATTGAGAACTTTCCAGAGCTGGTGGGAAGACCAACCAATGTTGACGTACCTACATTCCTCAGAGATCCAGTGAAGAATACCCAGCTAAAATTGCTCTTGCATGCCATTGTAGCTCAGATTAAAAACACTAATGTTCATCGGGTTCTTGGGAGATTCCAGTGAAACTTTCTGCTGTGAGACAGATTGTGGAGACAGAGAAACAGTGCTTTATCTTTTCACCGTGGAACAAATCGAGGTTAGAGACAAAGTTCTTCACTTTTCCACCACAGGACAGATCAAGGAGAGCAACTACACCATCCTATTTTTTCTTTTTTTACTTTTTCCTCTATTTTTCCTTATTATTATTTTTATTTTTATTTTTCATGTTCTCTTTCATTTTTACTTTTATTTTTATTTTTGCTACATTTTATTTTTGTGTGATTTTTAGCAGTTCCATCTTTCATTCCTTTGCATTGAACAGGTTCCAGCATGTCCTCAGGACCAAGCCAAATTCGAGGAATGCACTGTGTCTTTACCTACTGTAAATATGCATTATGAATGTGATATGCCAAAGATGCTAGCCTAACCCTTCTCCATAGCCTAGCACAGGAACTGTACTGAGTACCCAGAGACTACCGTTGTCACTCACATGAGGAGGGATATTTGAAAGGCACTAGTCACTTAATAGTAATGAACTCTCGAACTATGAGAACAGAGCAAGAGAAGGAATAAATAACTGACTATGAACTCATTCGAAATGGGGGCCCAAAACAGTAACTTGGTTTTACCCCCAACAGAAGGGCGCCCCCACTTTCCTGGAAGAAAATGCTGCAAATTGTCGTTCCAAACGATTATGTGTATATGTATAGTTATTATTATTGTTTTTCTGTCATTAACAATCAGAACTGCTTTCTTTATTGGTGCACGAAGTGTCCCAATCTCAGTGCACCCACCAGATAATGAACGTCTGGGGCCTACGAAAGCACCCAGACCCTATATAGTTATTCCAGTCCCAAGAAAACCTGATGATAAAAGTAACAAACTAAAATTAAATGTAATTAGCAGTAATTTAGACACATTTGAGGTCACAAATGAAGAGAAAAGCTGGAGACAGGGTCAGCACGGAATGAATGACAACGCTGCACCGACCACTGCACGCACCCACACACAGGATGCACACAGACAAGGGCAAGTGTCAATGGCTAGAGAACGTCCAACGAAGGCAGCAGAGAGAGGGTGACTGCCTGCCGAACAATCAGTTCCAAAAAACAGTGGAAGTACCCAAGAGGAGCCAAGTGAAACACTAGAGAGAGAAGGCATAGCAAAATCCCTCAAAAGAACAGAAGTAGCCACAAAGGAATTCACAGAGAAAACACAAACGCTGATAGATTATTTATTCCCACTCATAATCAGAGCAAAGAAACTGCATAAGGAGCTGGAACATAGAACTGCAGAGACTATAACGACAAGCACGCCAGCTCGACCACTGCAAACAAGCACCAGATCTATGACTAAGCCACACGTTGAGGAGATGGTGAGCCAATGGCGGCCAGAGAACCACAATGAAAAACTACAAGAGGAGAGGAAGAGAAACGAAAAATATTTTCCTACCAAAGCAATGCAGCAAAAGGACCCTGCTCCACCAAGACGCACAGAGAGGAAAAGCAGCACAGACGCATTTAGAGACATAGTCATAGCAAACTACAGAAGAACGCTGAGAATCAAGAGGAGCCCGCACGAAGATAACAATGAACTTAATGATTACCTGGACAGCACAGCCCATCTCGGAAACAACATATGGTACCAGCACATGAAGGAAGTAGGACAAAGGCAGTCAGAAGGAGAATGCTTCGTCTGTCCTCTCCTACCGTTACAGCATGGGAAAATCCAAGATCTTCGTGGCTGTAGAAATTGATGTCCCTACAGCACACTGTATGTCACACGTGGCAATGTGAAACACCAGAGGACAATTTATAATAATTAATAATAATAATTAGGCTTTTTATATAGCGCTACAAACCCTCAGGTATCCGAGCGCTGCTTATTATTACCCACGGTGTGTGGTGCTCATTTATCGACCTCGGAAGGATGAAAGGCTGAGTTTGGCCCCGCCGGGATTCGAACCTGCGTTAACAGGCTCTGCACGGGTGTCAAAGCGAGCGCTCTACTCGCTGTGCCACTTGACCGGCTGGGAAGAGACGCTTCACTGATATGGGCCACCGAAAAAGACTACCCAGATGAGGATGGCTACGTCCAGGACATTAGAACAAGAAACAGGACGCACGCCAGGAATCATGTGATCCGATACGAGAATACTGATGTCAAAGGATCAGGGCCACGATGGGTGACAAACCCAAGACTGAACATTCACGGAAAAACTGCAAAAGAGGCACAAATCTGGAATAACAGAGGCCAAATGCAGATCTGGGGAACAGTGGTTTCCCCAAATGGATGGGAAGAAGGAGTAGTGATCTGCCGAGTTTGGATGGTCCTTGCAGCCTGCAAAGAAGCAATAGAAAACTCTCAAAAACTGTGCAAACCCCTATGGCCAAATCTAGTAAAGTTACTAACATGGGTCGAAGATAGAGGGGGACCCCTGCAGATAGTGCCACTGGAGAGCCCGGAACTATGCTTCAGAAACAATGGCACAAGGAAGATGGGAGAGAATCAAAACTGCGGACGGATCTTTGAAGCTCCAGGAATGACACAAGGAACCACAGTTATTATGGACCATTACTGGGCGTGTGGATCCAAGGCAAACATAAGGCTGCTGAAAAACTGAGAAGGCATATGCACATTAGTGAACGTCCACATTCCCGCGCTAGTGATCCCTAAGAATGACCTGAAGTTGGACAGTTTCCCGAAAGCAGATGCTCATCTAAGAAGAAAGAGATCTGTGGAAATGGTATACAGGATGAAGAGGGAACATTTTCTCTCAAATCAGAAGAGGCATTCCATGCAATCCCATACGAACACAGGCTGTTCAGCCTCACCGCAACAGTATTCACAACACTACCCCTGCCCCACATCCAAGTTAGAGTGAATGCTAAATGGTTGCAGATAACCAGATGGGAGTTATTGCAGACCATTAATACCACCATAAAAGGATTTAACGCGATCAAAGAAGAGCTGAGAGCAATCAGACTGATGACCCTCCAAAACAGATATGTGCTTGACATGATCACTGCAATGGATGGAGATGTTTGTGCAAAAATCAGAGAATCATGTTGCACATTTGTACCATCACATGATGAAGAAAACTGAACCATAACAGAGTCCATAAGCATGTTGACAAACCTGAAAAACCAGATGATCGATGAAAGTGACGAAGTGGACGATGACAGCTGGTTTGGAGACCTATTCTCATGGGTCCCACAATGGATGGCAGATATATTCAAGTTTCTGGGAGCTCTACTAGCAATGGTGTTGCTAGGATTCTGTGTTATCAAGATAATCATTACACAGTGCCAGAAACTGCGAAGAAAGCCATAGGGATGAAAATAATGGTTGATGTCGAGCCAGGGTGGAAGCCCAGAGACCTGACTGATGAAGAAATAAGAGACTTTGTGAAGGCCAGCATATTTGTGCCAGAAGGAACAAGATTCACATACCCTTAGAAACGAAGAAGGTATGAAGGAAAATTGATCTACTGCAGCCCAAATGGACAATGCCAGCTAATGACCTGGAACAAAGACGAACATGTGAAAACAGCAGGAAGTTTGAAAGGAGTGATAAAAATATGGACTCCAATCTATTCACACCATCATGTACAAACCCTGAAGACGATGAACAGGACATCAAAGAATCAAAAGAAATAAATGCAAAAGATGTTGCAGAAGTGGTCGATGAACCGACCAGAGGGGGGAGTGTAGAGGAGGTCCGAGGCATGGCCTGCAACCCGTCCCCTCATTTCAAGGTACCAGGAGCGTACTTGCCAAGGTATGTGATGTATGAGGAGCAAATGAACCAAAAAAGTGCTGCACTGGGACTCTGCCCAGTATACATCAGAAGATCCATACCTGTTGAAGCGCCCATAACCAGACAACCCTGGGCAGCACGGTAACCTATCAGACAGCCGTACCAGCCACTGATACGAAATGAAGAGTACCTACAGACGGTCCATGAAGAGACCCAAAGAGCCCTAATAGAAGGCCAGTGGAAATGACTCAAGGGCCTGAACAGACTCGTGAATGAACAAAAGCAGCTATCAAAGATAGCACGCCAGTGCGAGTAACTACGAAAATAAATATAATGGACACAGAGAAGAGATGATGTTAAAACGTGAGGAAACATTGCTACGAGACAAGATGGGAGCAACCGACCTGTCAAACGTGTGTAAATAGGCTTGGAACGCAAGAGGCAAAAGAAATGATACTGCTTGCAATGCTTAGTAGAAGATTAGAGCGGCAAGCACCAACCATATATCTACCTCAATAAGGCACGTTATACAAGTGCGACTCCATTTTGTGAAAGCAGAAATGTACCCAGGCTGCCAGAGGCCTGACAGGCCAAGTTTCGTAACCCAGCCAAAGGCAAGAGAAGGAGCGGAATCGAAACTCAACAAAGAGCAGCTCATGCCTAGGAAATCGAGGTCAACCAGAGAAAGGGAGGAGAGCATCAGCTAACAAGACTCAAACTTCAGAGCATACCAGCCTGCCTCATGAAGGTCAAGATAAGGGGGGCCCATGCAGGTGGCGAGGCTGAAACAGAATTAAATGCACTAAAAGCTGGAAACTGAAGCAGATTCATGGTGAACTAACACGTGACCAGCCAGGCGCAAAGAAGTACCACCGCCTGATATCATCCAGGACCCGAGGATGCTGTAACTTTTCTCGATAGGAGACTACAGTTTCGAAGCCATCCTTAGCCAACTAATTCACACATCGCCCTAAAACAATGATTGATGGAAAGGAGGCAGGGTGAATCCTGGGGCACAAGGCACCTGGGTGTCCATTCTGCATGCCGCTTATTTAAATGGGGATTTATGTCTAGGGGTGTAACCTGCCCAATCACAATGGACCAAGTTATCTGGAGTCCTATAGATAGTGGAACCAATAAGACGCCGTACTTGTAGTGACGTCAATCACGTGTGGTGTAGTTGGATGGGCCTAGACGGCCGCCCGATAAGAGTTATCCAATCCGCATGCCCTATTATCATATACAGATATAGCACCTGTACTTAAGTTACCTTTCTTAACCAATTATATTGCATGTCGAGTTTTGTAGAGTTAGACGTCAATGATAACGAATATTGCCTATAAGAATTGCTGTTCAACTGAAGTTCGAGGAAGTCGGAGCGAGACAGGTGATCGCAATGCTGCTGATTTCCATTTGTTTCCCTGTTTGATGTACTTGTCATTAAACTGACTTTCTTTGCCAATTTACTGAGTCCTCATTATGGAGTTGTGTTGGAGTAAATGAATCCTGCACCTCCTGTCCTCATATGGTGCAGCTATCTTGTCTTACAAGTTTTAGAGGGTGAGCGCTGACCTATGGGCCCGTCAGTGAATTCCTCTCCTCCTGACCACATAGATCTGGAGAGGGGACAAAGAAGCAAATATTAGTGAAAACCTATCTAGAGGAAGCACTGACATAGGTGTCTGCAATGGGAAGTCCAGGGTTTTCACTCAAGATGCCTTTTTTGTACTTTTTCCAACTGGAATTCATGAGAGAGAGGGATATGTGATAGTGTAGCAGTTATAGATAATCTGAGAGATGGAGAGATCCTCAGGGGCGGCAGAGGTTATTTGAGGAATGAAAGAAGAGTAGCTGCACAGCACCGTTCTTGCTAAACTCACCAGGTGGCCTAGTAGAAGTAGTCACAAAGCCATACATGCAAACCAGAAAGGAATAGAATGTCAACAGACATGAGGTTCACAGATGAAAAACAAAAACAACAAAAAGTAAGCGCACCTAAAATTGTTTAAAAAAACAACAAAAAAAGAGGCACAAATGTAATGCAGGAGGTTCTCAAATGAAAAAGTGAACACTCCTAAAATCATTTTTTTTAAAAAAGAGGCACAAATGCTGTGAAAGAAGATGTAGGTTAGTAGCGGCAAAGAAGGCAGAGTGCCAAGGCACAGTAAAAGATTCAGAAGAGGTAAGTGGAGGAGTTGAGCCATAACTCACTTGCAGATGTGCAAGGAGCATAGTTGTCCAAGGATGCAATAACATGGGGAAGCAGTAATTAGTTTGGAGGCTGTTTTTTAGTTTGAGGAGGGTTAGAGGGCCTTCCTGGCCCTCCTCGGCCTGGACAGGCACAGACAGGGGCCTCAGAATTGGGCCTTGGAAGGGGGCTGGCTTCACGCAACAGCTTGCCTTATTGGGCATTTGATGGAAGAGGGACCCAATCACAGCAGGGCTTTCCACCCCAAGGCAGTCACTCCAGTGTCTACAAATCCAGCAGCACCCATGATGGAGAGGATGGCCCTCAACTGAAGCCAATGGATGGTAGAATGCACAGAGGCACACAACAGCAGTGCAACGTGGCAAATGTTTTTCTTTTAATTTATAGTCTTGCAAAAAATAATTATTTCGTTTTTCTGATATTTAGGCAAAAACACATGTGCGCCAGAGCGCTGGGGGTTATGGCTCCACAAAAGCCCAACAGGGTTTACCTTTCATCTGGGTGGTCAGGTGACACTTCCAAGCCATGTGGTGAGGAGAGAGCAATGATGTGCCTGCTGTATGACTTAAGGAGAAAAAGCTTCTTACACTTATGCCCCATGGATGGATCTGGGAAACGTGTTCCACCTAACTGACTCCGCACTCTGTAGTTTGACTTCCGATTCCACGACCACACACTTTGGCTTTTACCCCTATTGGCTTCACATTGGCCCTACCTCCATCAACACCTCGCCTGGGAGACCCTTACGGTAAATCGTGGCTTTTAGATTCAATGTGGCAGCCAAATAAATGTAATCTGTAGGGAAACCTTGACTCTCTTGCTTCTCTGAACGCCACGCAACCAGCCCCTCCAGTGGCTAGCTCCAGAACGTTTTACATCCTTGCACTGGCTACACTTTTACTCCTAAAAACTGTTTTTCCTTCTCCTTTTATTATGTCTGATGCTGTTTTTCCTGTTCCTACTCGCTGCACAACTCACTCCTTTACTTATTTGTTTATCTTCCCGAAACCTAAAAAACGTTATGTATCCTCCGCTGCAATATGCTCCTTTTCTACCCAACTCTACTTCTATTAATCTTGCCCTTTCACTATGCAAAGAATCCCACTAAGTCACTATTTTTGTTCACCTAAGACTTCATTTTTAGTGTTTCACCAAAACTTGTCCCTCCCCTTCCAATACCATGATTCCTGCTTCCTTTACTACGTCTTCTACTGCCTTTGTGAACACCCCGTCCTGTGATGCATGGTGGCGGAACAGGCATTCTCTATTCTCCCTCCTTTGTTGCCTCTTCTTCTCCCTCTCTCCTCATCTTTCCCTCATTTGAATATTCTCTAACCACCTTTATCAAGCCTTATTCCATTACTTTCTCATTGGGTTGTCATACTCCGGGTTCGGTTGCTACCTTTGGTGAGGTTATTGACACCTTATTCTCTGTCATTCTGCCTTCTTCTACCATGCTCCTACTCCTGGATGATTTTAATCTTCATCTCTCCTCTACTCATTCCATGCTGCCACTCCTTGCTATTCTCGATTCCTACCATCTCTCTGCTCTTCCCACTCCCCATCCCATTCAGCGGGCTCCAGTCTGGACCTTATATTAGTTTCTTCAGTACTGTGCTCTCCTGTCTCTGCCCTGTCCATTTATTCTTCTGATCATCATCTTCTCCCCTTCTTCATTGTTCCTCCACCCACTCCACCTCTTTTAACTGGACCTGAGGGATCTACCTATCTCCATCATGATCTTCGTCCCTTCAATACTCCACTATTTATCTCATCCAGTATTTCTGCTCTTCCTTCTCATTCCCCATTCTCTGCCCTCTCGGCTGATTATGCTGCAACCTCTCTTTCTTCCTCCCTCCCTTTCCTCGTCACTTGATACCCTTTATCCTGCTTCTTCTTTGCTCCCTCTCGCAAACCCCTCAACCTTGCCTTTCATCCCATCTCCGTTCAATGTGGCGAGTATTCTGGCGACTTAAACTTCACTGGTCCAAGTCCCTCTCAGGCTCTGATTCTTCTTTTTCTTCTTATCACTCCCTTCTTTTCGCTAAATGCAATTACTACTCTGACCCTCTGCATGCCCAATCTACTAATTCCCTGCATCTTTTCCAATCTAGAACAGGACTGAAAGACTTGTCCTTGGCTTCAAGCCCAAAGATATTGTATCTCCCCAGGACTGAAATCTCTGCACTGGCTCGCAGTGGCTGCGAGGATTAAGTCCAAAACCCTCTGCATTGCCCACAAGGCTTTCTGGGGCCTGGGGCCTCAATACCTCCAACTCTCTCTTTCTCAATATCTTCCTTCTCGAGCTCTTCGCTCATCCGCCTAAAACTCCCTCAGGGTCAGTCGCTTCTCCTGTTATGTTATGTTACCTGGACTTGTAGAGCGCACGGTCACCCAAGGGCATCATGGCACTGGTGAGGAAGCTACCGAGCAGGAAGAACAGTGGTAGCCAGAGAGCTAAAATAGAGTTGTTTTCAGGGCTTTCCTGAAAGCCAAATGGTTAGAGGTAGACTTGAGTAGCAGTGGGAGGGTGTTCCACAGCCTGGCCGCAGCAATGGAAAAAGCTCTGCCACCGAGTCTTTCCCGGTTGTGCCTAGGGACCACCAAGAGGTTGGTGGTCGAGGAGCGAAGATTGCGTTCCGGAGTATATCGGACAAATAAATGTTAAATGGTAATTATATAGTGCCTCCTTAGTATTTATATTGGCCTAAGCCTATTCGCGCTACACGGAAAACCACGTTACAAAGTTCCGTTTTTGGCTTAACTTCGCCGCCATTTTAAAATTCAGCCACCATTTTGATTTGTACTCATGTGTTCGTCGTTCTAAAATGGTGGACTATGTTTTCAACTTGCAACCAAGCCTTCTGACCTTTGAGTTCTGTTAATATTTAGGCTGTCCAAGAGCCAATTGTTTAGACTGAGTAATGAGACCTTGTGCTTCATATGAACTGTTGTTTAAGTGTTGTCCGCGCTCACAAGACCCATCCTTGTATAAACATTGGGACAATGAAGAACAAACCTCGAGCGTATACATTGGTCGAGCTGTATTGTAAAGGAACATTGTAAAAGGCTGACCGCGGCATCCGATAACATACATCACCATTGTGCCTTCATGGAAATGCAAACCTATGTAATCCTTTGCATAATATTGTATAATCTGTATGTGAACTAGGCACGAACTCTAGACCGCAAATTATTAACGTGAAGAGAGGCTGGACAATATTACACAAATTGTATTAAAGCATGAATGTTTAGATGTCCAGCACTCTCTCACCTCTCCTTGTCGGCTGGTACACATCGAAGGTGTTGGGAGCCTGATAGCTATCTGTTTTGCTTTGTAAACTGTACAGTAATAAAATATCTGTGAATCTTTTTAGCCCGTGATTGGTGTATTTCCTTTGTGGTACTCAGCCTCGATATTTCTTTGTTCTTTCAGATGGCGCTCGAATAGGGACACTCAAGAATGATGCCACCTCATTGAAGAGTTGACGCGGCTATCGGACCGGGATCGGACGGTGAGTAAAGGGGGCCCCTTCTTGGATGAGACGCGACACCTCAACAGTACTGCACAATCTGATCCCTGGATGGTGAGCTTCCATGCAGCAACTTAAGTGTAAAGAGGAGCATACACGTCATCACATGTCAAACTCAGAAAAGGCATTATTGTACGATCAACAAAAACAGTCAGAGTCTGTCAGAAACATGGATAGAGCTTTTCAACTTGGTATACAGAATATATATCCATCGAAAGATTTTCATGTCTCAGGTAAACTAATTCATAAACTTTTAAATGCACCACCTCCTTATGTACCTATTCCTGCTGTCTTACCTCTTCCTGCTGTCGTTCCTCCTCCCATAGCAATTCCTGTTCTTCCAGTTTCTCCTCCTCTGCCAATTATTGCTCCGCTTCCTGTTGTTGTTCCTCCGCCTATACCTCCACCTTTACCTACTATTACTGTTCCAGTAGATTCGTCTTTATTGCCAGTAGTAGTGTCTCCACTACCTGCTGTACAGGATTTGTCTACACTCTCTTTTTTTCTAGCGGTTCTGCTCCACTTGTAGTTGATAAAGGAGCGAGTATTGAATCAAAAGTTGTAACTCGGAACACAGTTTCCAAAGAGAAGAGGAGAAATGTGAATGCATGGGCTAAGCAATGTATAGAGGAAGGTGATCAATCTACTGTCTTAGCTACACTGTCTAATCTAGAAAGTATTCCCAATCAGAACGTCTTTATTGAGGGGATAGGGATACATTTGGCTGTAATGTGGAATAGATTGACAGACACAGATGTCCCACAAGGGTTGAGAGGTTTGAATGTTTTAGCTTATTCAAGGGATACTGCGGGGAAAGTACATGAGCATGTCAAGAGGGTTTTTGAGTTTAGAAGGGAGTTAGAATGGTTGCAGAATGATGAAATAGATGGTGATAGTTTGGACGCTTTTTACCTGCAGGAACGATTCCTTCCTCTTTGTAAGTCAACGAGTGAAGAAACGCGAATTTGCACAAGGGATGCGCTTTGATGGATTTCAGATATGTCGATATCTCCCGTAGAAGTATATGATACATATAGTCCGTATACTCCAGAAATGCAGAGGAAAGTGTTACAGGTAATGGTAGAATACCTGCAGGATGAATGTATAAAGAAAAGATGTGTTGTCCTGCAGAATTATTGAATATCAATAAGAGAGTTTTTGCGTCTGATAAGCACTTCCATCACTTTAGCGCTTGATTTGGCTCTGTTGCTTAGAAAACGTTCAGAGTTGCCTACTTCTCAGTTGCCTATGAGAGAGGTTTTCCTCCGACATTATTTCCCAAAGTTGAGATTCCGGCTAATGTTGCAATGGGTGCAGCAGCCTATGATATTGCAGCTCACTACGTATTACAGTTTGTTCACATCCCATTCTCAAGACAGGAGGTGAATACTATTAGAAAGTCGATTACAGACATAAGGAAAAATCCAACAGGGTTTTACAAAGAAATAGAATCTGTCTTGCATTCGTCAGTTTTCACTCTGGGTGATATAGACTTGCTGTTTCCTGTGCTCCTACCTGCTGATTTATGGAAACAGATTAGGACTGTAGATGATCCAGCAGGGTTAGGTGACAAATGGGTTAACTTGGTTAGGTTAGATGGAGAAAGGAAAGCTGGTGAAAGACCACCGCAGTGATACTGACTTTGCCAGATAGAATAGTAACAAAATTGAAGACTTTAATTCTCGAGAGAAGGATTGTTTGGGACAAACTCACGGCTTGTACCCAAGGAAAATCTGAAGGTGCTACCAAATTCTTTAATCGGTTCGAACAAGTATTCTCAGATTTTAGCGGACAGGATTTAAGCACCGAGTCAGGAAAGAGATTGTTTGTGGACAAGTTTGTGCGTGGATTGTTGCCTGATATCCAGTCACAAATGATGACTTCCGAGAGTGCTTGGCAAGCTAAATCACAGTCCGAAGTATTGCATATGGCTCAGTATTATGAGAATAGAGTCAACAATGAGAATTGAAAAGAAAAGGGGAGATCTGAAAACTAAGGTATTATTGCAAAAGATGGTTAGAGGTGGTAGTACGCAGTTTCAAGGTCAGTTTGTTCCACAAAGTAATGTGCCGCTGGGTCCTGTACAAGCAATCCAATGTGCTTATTGCAGACAAGAGGGTCATTGGCGAGCACAATGTCCGATCCTCCAGTAAAGGTCGAATAACACATATGGTGTCATGGGTAGACGATCCAGAGGCCGCCCTGGGGTAGGGGGTCCTGGTAGATGCCAGTTTGCTCAAAATTCTCAGTCTTTCTCGCAAGAAAATCAGCAACCTAGTGTAGATAGCAGAAATATATTTGATAATTCTTCAACTGCCTATCTTTCCGAAGATCTTGTCTTTGATGATATATTGTCCGTTAGAACAGCCCGAAGCAGGGTCTGGAACCGACGCCAATTCCCGTTAATCAGAAAGGTCCCTACATTGAGATGATGGTGGGGAATAGGAAGCTTCTATTTTTTGATAGACACAGGAGGACAGAAGTGTTCCATTGATCATTCAAGGGTTCCAGGCATTCCACTGTCAGGGCAGAATAATGTTTCTGTAGGGTTTTCTGGTACGCCAGTGGTTAGTCCGGTTTCTCTGTCGGTACCGATTTCACTGGGTCCATTTACAGATTACTATCCAATTCTTCTGACAACGAACTGTGGAGAGAATTTGTTGTGGTTGAATCTGTTGAAAGAATTAAATGCGGTAATTCATTGTTATTTGGATGGAGTGTGTTTGACAATTTCACCACAGCAATTTTCTGCCTCACAGTTTTTGACTAGACCTTTGCCGCCAGAATTCAGTGACGTTCCGGCGTTTTTATTTGCAATTGAAGACAATGAGGTTGGTATTTTGCAAATTGAGCCTGTTAAAATTGTTTTGAAACCAGGAGATAAGTTGCCACAAATTCCACAATATAAGATGTCAGTTGATGGTGAGCAAGCTTTGAAATGAATAGTTTCCGACTTTCTACATCGTGGAGTAATTGAAGAAATTGCAGGAAGTATGTACAATAGCCCAATTTTACTGGTGTATAAGAAAGGGAATAATGCGATTCCTTTCTGTTTCATTATCGATTTGCGTGCTATCAATAAGATTGTTGCGCCACAATTTCCAATTGTACCTGATGTAACGACAATACTAACACTGATTCCAGCTTCTGCTACTCATTTCAGTGTGGTGGATCTTAAGAATGCCTTTTTTAGCATTCCCATACATGTGGATAGTATTTTTTTTTTGGCGTTCACCCTAGGTGGACGCTCGTTTACATTCACCTTTGCGCCACAAGGGTACATGGAGAGTCTGAGCATTCACAGTATGGCTTTGAAACAGCAGATTGATAAACTTGAGTTGCCTTCTACTTGTACATTGCTACAATATGTTGACGACCGTCTCTTAGCTGCAGATTCAGAAAGTACTTGCAAGGAAGGCACTGTGTTATTGCTTATTCATTTAGCAAAGCATGGGCATAAAGCTTAATTGAAAAAGTTTCAGTATTGTTGACAGGAAGTCACCTATTTAGGCTATCTCCTGTCAAAGGAGGGAAGAAGATTGACACCTGAACGAATTAAAAGCATTTCTAGCATGTCTGTCCCAAATACACAGAAGGAAGTCAGAGCCTTGATAGGAATGGCTTCTTACTGTAGACAGTGGATCCCTAATTTCTCACTAGTGATCAAACCAATGTTGGCATTGACAAAGAAGGGCATTTCTTTGCCACTACCGTGGAACTTGGAACACCAGAAAGCTTTTGATCTGCTCAGGACTGCACTGTGTTCAGCACCAGTTTTGTGCACACCAAATTATGATAAGGCCTTCGAGTTGTATGTGCATGAACGTGATGGATGTGCTTTGGCTGTGTTAACGCAGGAACCTGGGGGAAGAATAGACCATGCGGTTATTTTTCCTCCACACTTGATCCTGTTGCATGCGCTTTGCCGAGATGTTTGAGAGCTGTTGCTGCTGCTGCTGCGTCTGTAAATGACGAAATGTTACATGACTGCCTTAATATCACAGATCAAGAAACTAAAGGCAGGATTGATTTGAAAGATACACCTCTGAATGATCCACAAAGGGAGCTGTATTGCGATGGATCCTGCTTCAAACTTCTGGATGGTACATACACTGCTGCTTATGCCATCACTACACTAAGCACGATTGTGGATACCAAGAGAATTTCGCATAACTGACTCGAGCTTGTGAACTTTCTGAAGGGCTTAGAGTGAATATATTTACTTACTGACAGCCAGTATGCCTTTGGGGTGGTTCACAACTTCAGTAGACTATGGTCACAACAAGGTTTCTTGACCTCACATGGAACCAAAATCCAACATGGCATCTTGATAGTTCAGCTACTCTCAGCACTAGTGCTTCCTACTTAACTATCAATCATGAAGTGCGCGGCACATCAGAAAGTAGTAGATGATGTAGGGAAAGGGAACGCTTTTGCTGACAGGATAGCTAAACAGACTGCTACTGATTTGTACTCAGCAATGTGCATTACAAAGGAAGCCACAAACACTTTTACTTTAGATGAAGGGATTGACTCGATAAAGAATATTCAAGCGGATGCCACTCTAGAAGAACTTAAACATTGGGCGGAGGGTTTGGTGAAGTTGGATGAGGGAGGGTGTTGGGTAGGTGATTCAAAAGGAAGATGGATGTTACCCGATGCATATGTCACCGCCATGATCACAATGGCCCATGATCCCGCTCATATATGTGCTAGGAAAATCAAATGTTAGAATCTGTCTGGGTGAATGTTAACATCTCAAAAACTGCTGAGCGTTTTGTCCAGAAATGTATGGTTTGCTTACAGCATTATACGAGGAAGGGTATGACAACACTGATTGGTAGTTTTGGTCCCCCCTCTGTGCCTTTTGAAGTAATTCATTTTGACTTCATCGAGATGGAAAACTGTAATAATTACAAATATATTTTGGTAGTCATTTGTGCCTTTAGTAAGTGGGTTGAAGTCTTCCCTGTGAAAGACGCTACAGCGATGACAATGGCGAAAACCATGCTTAACGAATATTTTCCTAGGTTTGGTTTGCCGAGGGTCATCTGGTCAGATAATGGTCCACATTTTATCGCTGCTGTTATTCTGCAAGTATGCGCAGGATTACAGATCGATAAACGGTTCCATTCGGCTAGACACGCTCAAAGTGCTGGACTTGTAGAATGCCACAATGGTATCTTGAAGAATAAAATTGCCAAGGTCTCTGCTAGCAGTAATTTGAAATGGCCAGACGCTTTACCTATAGCACTACTGTACATGCGGACAACGCCACAGACTAGAACTGGGGTCTCCCCATATGAAATTGTGATGGGGAGGCCAGCTAACATTTAGAGCCTGCCCAAGCCAAAATAATTAAAGGATGTAGAGCATTTGCTTCTTTCTGAATACTGTGACCAGTGGACTCAAAACTTGTATTTGATTTATCAACAGGTGCGAGAATCCCTCCCAGTTAAATACGAGGGGCCAGGTCACAGATTTCGACCCGGTGACTGGGTGCTCACAAAGTCATTTGAGAGAGCATCCAGCCTCGCACCCTGTTGGAGAGGACCATTCCAGGTCTTGTTGGCCACACAGACTGCTGTACAAGTAACTGGAAAACGACACTGGATATACGTGACACACATCAAGAGGATACCTTTCCCTTTCCCACACGACGGAGAAGAAAAGAAGAAAACTACTTGCTCTGTTTCTAATGACCAATCGGTCTTGAACAACACCAAGGGTATTTCAGAGACTCTTTCTGAGCCCGAGGGTCCTGCAGAGACTGCTGCTTTGTCTCTGAATTCTTCTTCTGATCTTTCTGCACCTTTGAACGACCTTACCTCTGTTTCACCACTTTTATCAGGAAGCAACGACACACTGTTCGCACAGTACCTTGAGTCTTAAGGTATGATCTGCATCCACGGCACTAGACTTACTGCAAAGCATGGCTGTGCCCACAGGAAATGACTATTGAGCTCGTCCCTTGCCACTTTTGCGCTGAAACATAAGTAAGTGGCTGGGACCGGGCAAAGCTATCTTCAATCAAGATCACGTGATCAGGAGATCACCAGCAAATGAACTACGTGTTTATCACAGGAACCTTTCAGGATATAGCTTTGAGGAACAATGCCTGTCACTATCTCTACTCGTGCGGAGCAACCGATCGATTGTGTGGCTAACAAAGACATTGGACAGAAAAATACATGGTCCTTGAGGACGTATTGTTTCCTTGTAATTATGTTAACCGGTTTGACAGTAGTAATTGCTCTTGGGTTTTGGTATATTGAAGGGGTGCGTCCACTTGAAACACTTTTACCTACTGAAAGTGTTCCCATTATGTCTACACCTTTCGTGCATCTGCACACTCTATCTCCTAGGGATTCACAATACAGACAGAGTTATCACAATAATACACTTCTGTTAATAATTAATTTGACTCATGCAATCTTGAATAGAACTAATTGTTGGATCTGTTCGCATTTGCCACAACACGGGGAAAAAGGGTTGGGCTGGTATATTCATCCTTTGCCTCTAACTACTGCATGCTATGCCTCTCTGATGGCGTTAGTCTTTGGTCGTTGGAACGATAGCATCTCAGGAAACTTTGATGGGACTAATTTGAATGAGTTTGAAAGGTGAGTTCTGATGCCTCTGGGATGCTCTCTTTTTGCAAATAGGAGCTTGCTTAATGTTGCTTCTATTAGGTCTTCCGATAGACTATCTAGACCTTTTCAATTGTTAATCTCTTCCAAGATGGCTCCCGTAGGCAACCGGGATGCTACGCCTCCTTCCTATACTATCAATCACAGCCCCAACTCTGATTCCTTCTGCATACAAAGGAATGGTTCTCAGTCAATGGGTGCTTTCGAGGGTTGTACCAATGTTGTGAATTTGACTAGTTAGGACAGATCTTTGTATGTAGGTGATCCTGTTTATTTCATTTGAGGCAATGAAGCTTTTCCGTGGCTACCCAGGGATTGGCTGGGTACTTTTTATTTGGGTATCCTGCTACCAGGGGTATATCTAGCTAGCACCTCTGAGGTCTCTAGGGTTCGTCCAAGACAGGACAAGAACGTTGATACTCTTTCACAAGTCATGGGTGATGTAGCGAAATCCTCTGTGCCATTTTGGGGTCAGATCATGAATTCCGAGGATATTAGGAGACTAGCAAGAGTATTGGGGAGAACCATCAACCGGGCCACCGATATACTCTACAACATGACGCTAGAACAGAGAGCATTTAGATTAGTGGCTCTACAGAACGGGATGGTGTTAGACGTCATCCTGGCTGAGCGTGGTGGAATATGTAAATTGGTGGGATCTGCTTGTTGCGTTTTCCAACCTGATTCCTCCCGACCATATTCAAGGCAATACAAAATCTGCACGTCCTAAGTACAGAAGTGCATGTTCCCGAGGGAAACTGAGATATTATTTCTTTGGTTCTGGGTCTTTTTACGGTCTTCGGGATGGAAACGTCTTTCAGTTTTAATGGTAATCCTTGGTATTTTGTTGTTCTGTTGTTGTTGCATACAATGTCTTCCTGCCATATGTTCGATGTTAGGGGGATGTTGTGCGCAAACTGTAGGAACATTATGACCGAACATACACACACCTGAGAAGATGACTAATGTTTTTGTAATGAAGGATATTACTGTTAAGGATTTGATGGCAATTGATATATCTGATGAATGTGATTCAGGATGTACGGACATTGAAAGGTGGAGTTTCGAGTAAAGCAAATATAAAAATGAGGGTTTGTTAAACGGTAATTATATAGTGCCTCCTCAGTATTTATATTGGCTTAAGCCTACTCGCGCTACACGGAAAACCACATTACAAAGTTCCGATTTTTGGGTTAACTTCACCGCCATTTTAAGATTCATCCACCATTTTGATTTCTACTCGTGTGTTCGTTGTTCTAAAATGGTGGACTATGTTTTCAACTTTCAACTTGCAACCAAGCCTTCTGACCTTTGAGTTCTGTTAATGTTTAGGCTGTTTGAGCGCTAACTGTTTAGACTGAGTAATGGGACCCTGTGCTTCATATGAACTGTTGTTTAAGTGTTGACTGCGCTCACAAGACTCATCCTTGTATAAACATTGGGACAATGAAGAACAAACCTTGAGCGTATACATTGGTCGAGCTGTATTGTAAAGGAACATTGCACAAGGCTTACCGCAGGATCCGAGAACATACATCACCATTGTACCTTCATGGAAATGCAAACCTATGTAAGCCTTTGCATAATATTGTATAATCTGTGTGTGAACTAGGCACGAACTCTAGACCGCAAATTATTAACGTGAAGATGAGCTGGACAATATTACATGAATTGTATAAAAGTACAAATGTTTAGATTTCCAGCACTCTCTCACCTCTCCTTGCTGGCTGGTAAACATTGCAAGGTGTTGGGAGCCAGATAGTTATCTGTTTTGCTTTGTAAACTGTACAGTAATAAAAGATCTGTGAATCTTTTTTAGCCTGTGATTGGTGTATTTCCTTTTGTGGTACTCAGCATCGATATTTCTTGCTGGGGCCTCTCTCTGGAACAGCCTCCCTGCCTCCCTGAAACTTGAGAAGAACCATCTCCGGTTTCGGAAGCCCCTCAAGACCTTCCGCCTTGCTTCTACTTTCTCTCCTCCTCTCCCTTGCTGAATTCCTGACTGAAACTGCACTGGTCCCCTCCCCCCCCAGCTGCACACCTGCACTGCCTCCCGGGCAACCCCTGTACTTGGGGGCTTTTTCTGTATCCCTACAGTCACCACCAGCTCTTGACACTTGATGTCAGCACTTACCCCTGCACTTGCCACTAGCTGGCTGCACTTTTACCTACTGTTTTTATTTATTCTATTTATTTTATACTGTTGATCCTATGTATTGCACTGCATCCTCCCCCTATTGGCCCTTTCCTTGTTCCCCCTCCTCTCCGCGATCTCAATGTTACCTGGCGTAGTAAGATCGTTGTCTCTGTCTTCCCTCTGTTCCCCCTCCCTTACCTCGTCACGCTTTGAAACACTTGTGAATAGGCACATTTTAAATGCCATATCATATCATATCTGTTTCCCGCCTTCTTACACCACCCACTCCTGATCATTCCCTTCACTCTATTTTCACTGCTGCTGATTTTGCAACAAATTTCTCTACCAACGTTTCTTCTCTTCGTGCTGCCATTGTTCACACTATCTCCTCTCTTCCTCATTATTCCCCCAACTCCCTAATATCCACCTTCTCCCCCATCACCAACTTAGAAACCTCTGCACTTCTTACTCGCTCACATCCCATTGGCTCTCCTTTGGATAACATTCCATATTCCCTAATTCCCAGTCTTTCTTTCTCTTGTCTCCTATCTTAGCACTCTCCTCAACACCTTTCCCTTCACCTCTATCTTTACCTTATACTTTAAGCATGCTTCTATTCTTCCCATTCTTAAGAATCCTTCTCTCGACCCTTTTCTCCCTTCTAATTTTCGCCTCATCTCACTTCTTTCTTCTCTCTCGAAACTTCTTGAGAGACTTGTTTATACTCAGGTTTCCACCTTAGCTTCCATCCCTCCCACTCAACTGAGACTGCTCTTCTCTCTGTTTGTAATTCTCTCCTTTCCACATGTTACACAAAGCATTCCTCTCTGCTCATACTCCTAGATGTGTCTGCCACTTTTAACACTGTTGACCACACCCTCCTCTTGGCTTCTCTCACTTGATTTATGTTTGCTGACTCTGTTTTTGTGTCTTTTAGCTCCTATCTTTCTGACCGGACCTGTTCTGTCTGGTAAATATTCTCGCACACTTCCCCTCTTTCATGGTGTCCCTCAAGGTTGGTACTTGGTTTTTCCTATTTTCCCTCTACACTTCTCCTCTTGCTGCTATTATCTCGTCCTTTGGGATTTTTCAAAACTTCTATGACATGCCAATTTTTTTCTCTTTCCCCATCTTTACTCTTGACAATTACAATAATGTAGCTTTCTGCCTGCTTGCTATTAAGTCATGAATGTCAAATCACTTTCTGGTTCTAAGATCTTCAAAAACTGAAGTTGTTATCTTCCCTGCCAACAACATTCCCCCCTTCCCCTCCCTCGCCCTTTTCCTTTCCCCCTTCTTCTGCAAGTGCTGATTTGCGGAGTCGCGCTGTCCGTTGTGAGCTACGTGTACCAAAAAAACGACTTGCTGATCAACTGAGTGTTAAACCCTCTGGTCTGCCCCTTTTCCCAGAAGCACACAAAATCTCAAGTGTGCGCCTTCGTGTGCATGCATTCTCGAAGTGCTTCTGCAAGTGCTGATTTGCTGGGTCGTGCTGTCCATTGTGAGCTACGCGTCCCATGAAAACTACTTGTAGATCAACTGGTATGCACTGAGACTTAACTCCACTTGGATGATTTTCTCCCCGTGAACACTTATAGAGACTTCATACTTTGCCAGACTTTATTTAAATTGATTATATCTTCTTTTCTTTGTATTTTAGAGCGTGAAACCCTCTGGCCCCGCCCCTTTTCCCAGAAGCACATAAAACCTGGAAAGCGCACACATTCGCGCACATGCATTTTCGAAGTGCTTCTGCAAGTGCTGATTTGCCGATGTGCTGGAGGGCATGGAGGGGTAAAACGCTCATATCCAAGTTTTTCTGTTTTTTTTTCATATTCACATTGTATGTTTATTTGAAGTCTTCATTTGATTTACTTTGTGTTGTATGCAAGCTACATTGACTTGATTTAACAATTTAACACATGCATGGTAACATTTTATACCTTAACAATGGCAATACCGCCTCTTAATGATTTAGCAAAGGTGATTGCTGAAGCTGTTAGCACACCACAACGATCCTCACATAGTGTTAATCTTACTCGCAGTACAAGTGCAAAAACACGAGCGAGGGCTATATCGCTTACAACAGATATTAGAAAATTCTACCCTGGTCCAAATTCCGTTATTACTATATAAGAATGAATATCAACAAATCCGGTGCTAGGCAACACATTGCAACAGAATGAAATAGCGAGCGATGTAGTGGAGGGTGTAATGAATAAGGGTGTGACTGTAGATCTAGGCATGCACCCTGACTCCTTAATAGCCACGGTATTCAATCTAGAAACACCTTTGCTTGCTGCTCAGACAGATCCTGCGGCAATGCAAGATCCATCGAGTACTACCGCTCAAATACATATTCGTGACATGCTCCAGCCGTTCGCTGATTCACCACCCAATGTACCACTCTTTGCACAATTGTTGAATCAAGAGTTGAAAGAAGCAGATGTTTTCCAGCTTGCCGCCATATCTGTAACAACGTTAAATGAACAGAACACGGGGAGTGTAATCATTACAGCTGCTTCTCCATGCCACCTGTCCCAATCACTGATGATGATTTCGAATACTGTGCAAGAATCGTCTGCATTTTCCATCTCTTTTGCAGACTCTACACAGAGAAACGCAAGAGAACAACCTCGCCTAATGGCTGATTTACCTGCAAGAGCTGCTTTACCATTTGCAGAGATTTCCCTGCAGGAATACTGCACTTTTTTCGTTAGCGAAATGATATGAAAGCTTTGATAATAGGCTATGTGAGCAAAACGAAATGCTGAAAGCATGTATGCATTTAAGGAGAAAATCAAGCGAACAAATAGTGGTTGGCACCATGACTGAAAAGAGTGAGTTCAATGTTACAAATGTAGACACAAATGAAATAATTGAACTAAATGATGTTGTTATGAAACACAAGTCTACTACATATCAAAACAGTCAACGTTGATAAAGTACACAATTCAAACTTCTCGAACAGTTAAGAAATGCATAAGTGAGAAACAATGTTCAATGATGAATGGAAAATCGAGTGAATTTGAGACTGAAGGAGCAACCTCCATTCATAAAGAAAATATTAAACCTCCGTTTACTATTTTTTCAAATCAGCAATTAGCATGAAAACACCAGTCTCTCATTCCAAAGCAAACTCTCAATTCTTCATCCATTCACTCTCCATGCCGAGTACAAGTAAACAAGCTGTTAGTTTGGCGGTAACAAAAAAATATGCCATTATGGCGAGAAATACAAAAATGACACGACTTAACAAGCTGAACAAGACAGAATCTCTCTCTGCGATTGCGGTACGCCCATATGAACCTCTTAACAATTTAATTAAAGAGGTACATAAATCTCAGATAGAAGACATTCCTCGTCATATTTCTCCTGTGCAGACTGGGGTTAAAAATGTTGATCGTGTGACTCTAGGCAGCGATCCAAATGACGGAAATATAAAGTTTATGACTTTAAAACAAAGACGTGAAGAGATAGCAAAATCAATTGCTCTCTTCATGTCTCATTCCCAAAAACCGCTGAATAATAATGAAACAGCTTCAGTCAATGACCCAATAAGAAGACCCCTTGGTCCCTCAAAGGTTTAATTCCAGAGAAACAATGATGTAGTGTGGGAACGCAAAGTGGAATCTAAAAGATGAGCGTTAAACAATGTTAGAAAGACAAAGCATATCACTTGTGATTCTAACATATACCACAATTTAATTTTGCAATGTCGGTGGCGGGGGGGGGGGGATTTTCCCATATATAAGCTTAACAGGGCAAGTGTGCTAAATATAATGGAGGATGTACCATTATTACAAGATCTAACTTTTCGCGACTTTGCCCAGATTGAGTTTATACCTCAATACAATACTTCAGTTGTAAAGTTATGGATGACCTCAGGTGTTGTTAGAAACATCATCAGGCAGGCTCGACAAGAGGCTATAAACACTTGACTATGACTACCACAAACCCCTTAAACAAATACAATATAGTTACTCTTCAAGAGATATGGATAGCCACTCCGCCAGTGTGGGATAATTACACAGTAGGTTTGATTCCAGCTCGAACTATGAACAAAGGGAAACCCATGGCCGGCTTGTTAACTACAGTCAAGGTTTCTTCAGGGCCACATATCCAAGGGCCTCTCTCAATATGTTTTTACAGCTGGTGAAAATTGAATCTTCAACTGTTTCAATTGCTTGAATAAATGCATATTGGAATCACGTAGCCATTAGTGATGATCCATTCTTGCAAGACATCCAGCTATTGCTTGACTTAATTTCTAATGACTCATCAATTGATCATACAATCATTGCAGGAGACTTAAATATCAAATGTTTCCCTCCGAATGGCTCTAAATTACAGAAGGTTGCTAAAAAATGGGTGGCATTGATGAATGACAGAGGCTTGCTGATGGCTAATGGATCAATGCTAGATGTCATTCCACCTCATCATACTTGGCGAAGAGGTTCTCAGGCAGCCTTAATTGATTGTGTTGATGTAGATCACAACCTATTCGCTGTAACGACCAGATTCCAGATTGTCTCACAAACCTATAGTGACCACTGTTAGGGAGAATTCCCATAGCTGTGCTAATTCCCTTCACCTTAGAGACCCCCAGCAACTTTTCTGGATTTTGAGGACTTGACTTATTTACCTGGAGAGAGTGTGAGCCTTTTTTCCCACTCTCTCATGTATTTATATACATGTTTTACTCTTGTGTTCTTTGATTATCGAGTTTTAGACAACTCCATAGGCATCCTCTTTTCATGTGTGTTACACAGCACCCTCAGTGCAGTGACACAGGGAAGCCTTTATAGGCTGTCCCAAGGTTAAATACCTTCTCTGGGATAAACTACTGTTTCCCAGAGAATGTAAAGTTAAATTGACTTTACTAGTCTTTTCTAAATTTCTAGACACGAGATTCTAGAATGGCCTCTGAGAGAGAAGCAGCTTAGAGCAGCAGCTCCTGATCCCACCCTGGCAACCTTTTGAGTCCTTCTGAAGCCTGCTAATATTTTGTGATAATGTCCGGAAAAAAGAAAAATGAACTTGTGGATAATCCTCTTTCAAAGAAACCCAAACAGATTGCTCAGGAGCCTGATGAAGAAACCCAGAGCAGCAATGACATGTTTAAACTACTGAAGCAAGTAGCAAATGATATGCTTGAAGTGAAAGCAACTTTGAATGACCTGTCTGGAGCAGTTAATGGCTTGGAAACTCGCATGAAGGATGTTGAAGGCAGAACTGCTGGTTTAGAAAGGGAGGCCTCAGGAAGCTACAGAGCCTACCAGGAACTACAGGAGGGAATGTCAAGGCTCCAACTGGCAAATGTGAACTTGGAAATTCAAGCTAGGAGTAACAATCTGCGCCTGATTGGCATCAAGGAACAGCCAGAGCTAGCTTTGCTCACTTTGGTTGTTAATATCTTCCAAAGAAGCTTGCCTGAAAGTAATGTTCAGCTCAAGGATTTAGATCAGGTTTTCAGAGCTGGGAAGTTGGAAACTGGCAAACCCAGGCAAATTATTGTGAAGTTTGTTAAATCCAGCATGAAGGAAGACATCCTACGTATTTCCAGAGGACAGATTTCTCTGTTTTGGGAAGGAACTTCATTCAGTATCTACCCTGATTTCCCCAAAGAGGTGGTCCTTAAAAGGAAAGCATTTTGGGAGGCAAAACGCTTGGCTAAGGAGCGAGGGCTGAAAGTTTCCTTGTTGAAACCTGCTGTCTTCAAGCTTTTTCTACCAGACGGAGTTAAATTTACAGAGGTTCCTGAATAAACCTGTGCCTTGGATCAGAAACTGCCCTTGCTTGCTGACAAAGACATCATAACTTCATCTTTTTTTTTGTTTCCAATCCTTTGATGGGCTGTTTAGACCCTTTTTTTTATTTGTTATTTACTTGATGTTTAATGCTATTTAATATTGGTTTCATTATACACATATCTTTATTTGATTATCTGCCTTCTTTTCCTTGGTGTTGATATTTAAATTGTTGCAGTTCGTTGAACTGTTGTAGCACGTGAGATGTCATCCCTTTGTTTACCTTTCATTTGGGTGTGGAGCATGAATCCATATTAGAGTTGAGGACCCGCTGCAGCGCGTCTTTCTTTTGTCATCACGCTATGCGTAATGTCACGTAGTTCCGGAAGGCCCCGGATGATGTTGGCGTTTTATGTTCGTTTCGGCGCTTGGGGCCGTGACGCCTGTGAGAGTGCAGAGTAATTCTGCGATGCTTGAGGTGGGCATCCGGGTCTTGGCGTCGGGGAGTGCAGGTATTTATGTCGCCTAGGAGTTAGTAGAATTGCCAGGGAAGGTTCGTTGATTTAAAAAAACAGATCAAGTGTGTTCCCATTAGTCTCTGTGCTAGGGCTTTCAGGTAACGCACATCAGCCCTTGACACTTACTCCCCTAACACTCAGCGGTCTGCAATCATAATGTCTGCATGTTTTCGGGCGGTGTTTTATTTTTATTTTTGTGGGGTATACAGAGTTAACAGCATTGTTGGCCGGTTGCAAGGGAGTTTTCAGTATGTTGTAGCTTGGTGGTTATTTGTTTTCTCAGTATATAAAGCTTTCATTCCCATGCTTTTTAGTGCTTTGGAGCTGGAATTTGTTGCTTTGGGAAAGGCAGATTGGGTTTGAATATGTGGGCTCTCCTCAGGTTTCTCCACTGTGCTCCCTGTTTCCAACTGTCAAGGATTATGCAGGTGGTGTTGGTTTATTTGGTGCATTTCTGTGTGTGCCTATCATTTACTATAATGTCTGCATGTTTTGACTGTACTGTCTGCCCTTCTGCACCTACCGTTGCACCCCGTTAGATGTCCCCTTGTGGCGCCCAGTGATACAGTGTGTTGTGCAAACCTCCCACCATCCGACACTCCGAACATGTCTTTAGCACCAGGAATTAATCAAATGCTTCCTCCCTCTTTCTAACATGTGTGCACTATATAAATGTATACTTTTGGAAGGTGTTGTTCTGCTGAGCTGTGGGGATTTCGCTATTGTGGTGGATTTGAAGTGGCAAGACATGGGGATTGATTGTGTTAAATCCATGGGTAATGTTGAGGCTGATCGGTGGAGCTGGTCGCAATGCAGTATGTGCTTAAGTAGTGTTCATGGGGGTATTCCTGCTGCATCTTCTGTGTGGTTTGGCAACATGGTGTTTCCTTTCGGATTCGGACTAGAATTCTGGGTCCATGATTCGATATGTTTGTGACAATTATGGGTTGTGTCCTGGACTATATGAGGTGGGGTTTAGGATTAAAGCCAAGGTTCCTTGTTTTTGCCTATGTTTGGGTTGGTCTTGTTATGTGCGGGAATTATAGGATTATGTCTTAGGTTGTGAGTAAATTTAGGGTGGGAATGCGAGATCTGGGGTTGGTGTCTATTGAAAGTTTTGTGTTCTTGCGACTTTATACTTTAAGTTGCCTCTCTGCTGTATCTGTCCAGTGTGCTATCTACTTGTTACCGTTACTTACTGGTATATCATTGTGGTCTATTGCCCTTTTGGGGCATGTGCTTTATCTTTTTCTATCTTTCCTTACTTTCTTTTCATTTCTTTCTTCTGTTCTCACTCCCTGTCCTGTTCTTCAACTGTGGTAGCGTGTTTTATAGAATGTCTCAAAACTTGAACTGTATCTGGAGCACTAAATTTGTGGATCATCTGAAGATCATCTCGTGGAATGTTAATGGTCTCAACAATGTGGTGAAGAGGACTAAAATTCTGTCTCATCTACGTCAATTTCTTGTGACATTGCCTTCCTTCAAGAAACACACTTGGAGGACTCTGAGGCTGAAAAATTGAAAAGAGGATGGGTAGGGGATACTTACTTCTCTAATCACTCGAGTAGGAAAAGAGGAGTTTCAATACTGATTATGAGGAACCTGCCTGTATCAGTCCTTGGCAGTAGAGGTGATAAAGAATGTAGAATTATTTGTGTCTTGGTGAGGATTCAAGGTGTGGACATTCTCCTATGCAACATATATGCACCAAATTTAGATGATCTGCTTTTCTTACATGAGGTGGCTCAATTGCTTCAAGGTTTCAACATAGACTCCATTATTGTTGGAGGTGACCTCAATCAGGTCATGGACTCAGCTTTAGATCGTTCTAATGGAGATTGTACCAGGACCCCGAATAAATGTAAACGCTCCATGGAGAATTTAATTTGGGAGTTTAATCTCGCTGACATTTGGAGATTGGAGCACCCGTCGGACAGGGACTATAACTTTCACTCTCAATGCCATGATACGTATTCCAGAATTTACTTCTTTTTGACCTCTGGACGGGTGAAGTCAAGTTGCTATGACTCGGCAATTGGACTCATTGCCCTGACTGATCATGCAACTGTTTCATTACGCTTGTCCTTGCAGTACTCTCTAGTTAAATCATCTAGGTGGAGAATGAACTCTTACATTTTGACGGATGACCGGATCAGGCAGGAGGTGGCAGAGGAAATTGACAGCTTCGTTCACATTGATAGAACTGCAGAAGTCCAATTATCAACAGTCTGGGAAGCATTGAAATGCTTTGCTCGGGGGGGTGCTGATCTCCAAAACTTGTAGAGAGAGGAAACTGAGAACAGAAGAAATTAAAAGACTCACTTCTGAAGCTAAACGCCTTGATGTTCTATTTGCAGCAAGCAAGGATGAAAACACGAAGTCTGAATTGAGAAGGGCTAAGTATGATCTGAACAAACTTGTTTCCAGCCAGGTTGATTATGCCCTGTTCAGGCAAAAGATTAATTACTTTGAGAATGGTGAGAAAGCAGGGAAGTTACTAGCGCATAGACTGAGGGTGGCGGAAAGCGATCGCTTTATTGCTGCGGTCAGATATTTGAACAACACATTGGAGACTCGGCAAAAAGGTATTAACGATTTATTTCGGGGCTTCTACGAAAAGCTTTATGACTCTGAATAAGCCTGTGATGAAGTCGACATTGAAAATTTCCTTGACTCACATGTTTCTTCTAGTCTGATGCCTGAGGAGGCGGCAGCCCTTGAGGGAAGGGTGGATATGGAAGATATACAACATGTGATTTCAAAGCTAACTGTGGGTGAGTCGCCAGGCTTGGATGGTCTACCTAATGAATTCTATAAAATCCTGCCTGGTTCTGCACTGCAACTTTTGTGTGATGTTATTGGCTAAGATCCTGGCTGGACGATTGGCAAATGATATGATATGATATGATCGTTTATTTATATAGCGCCTATACACAATGTGTTTCAAAGCACTTCAAGGCAAGGGAGGGAACAAGGGAAAATACAACCACATTCTTACAGGCCATGAACAGTAAGGATGTGAAATTAACTATCGTACTCGGCCTGACAACATTTCAGCTAGTGCAAGAGGTAAGACATAGATAAGGAAGGGACGGGGAGAGTGGGAAGGAAATGGAAACAGACAGGCGACTACCGTACTAGGCCTGATGACATTTCTGGTAGAGCCGGAGAAAAACAAAAGGTAAGGGAGAGGGGTGCAGAAAGGGAGGGGAGGAACAAAACAAGCGACTATCATACTAGGCCTGACGACATTTCAGATAGTGCTGGAGGCATGGTGGGGAGGAAAAAAACAGTAATGGGAGGGTGGAAGAAACAGACGAGGTTGCTATCATATTAGGTCCAGGGACAATTCTGAGTAAGTGCATAGAAGAAAGTAAGGGGAGGAGATAGGAAAAGGGAGAAGGGAAAGGAGGAGAGAAAAGAGAGTAAGCAGTCAAAAAGAGTAGAGAAGCAAGAGTGGAGAGCGAATACAATTGCAGAAGTGATTAGTAACACATAATGTTGTAAGCCAGGATGCAAGATGAAGATGGGAAGAGCATGATTCAGGGCCACCATGAGTACAAGATGCAAAGGAAGTCCAGCATGAGATTTGAGAAAGAGTGACGCACCGTGAATTAATGAAGTCCATAAAAGTCAAATCCAGCATTGGCCACAAGACAGTGTTGGTGAAGGAAGGCACCAGGTGGGCGGGGCTTGCTAAGTGGTGAAAAAGAGCAGCAAGCAGGAAGGTACCAGGTGGGCAGGGCTTAGGCCAGGTTACCTAGATCCACTTGCACCTGCTCCCCATCTGCAAAGGAAAATAAGCTGGAGGGCTCCTTAAGTAGGGAAACAGAGCGGCAAGCAGGAAGGCACCAGGTGGGCGTGGCTTGCTAAGTGGTGAAAAAGAGCGGGAGCAGGAAGGCACCAGGTGGGCGGGGCTTGCTAAGTGGTGAAAAAGAGCGGCAAGCAGGAAAGCACCAGGTGGGTGGGGTTTAGGCCAGGTGACCTAGATCCACTTGCACCTGCTCCCCATCTGCAGAGGAAAAGAAGCTGGAGGGCTCCTTAAGTAGGGAAGCAGAGTGGCAAGCAGGAAGGCACCAGGTGGGCGGGGCTTGCTAAGTGGTGAAAAAGAGCAGCAAGCAGGAAGGCACCAGGTGGGCAGGGCTTGCTAAGTGGTGAAAAAGTGCGGCAGGCAGGAAGGCGCCAGAAGACCTAGATCCACTTGCACCTGCTCCCCATCTGCCTGTCTCATTGCTGGTGCATGAAAACCAATTGGGTTTTGTCTCTGGCAGGGCAGTGGCGGACAACATGAGACGCCTGCTGTTGACGGTTGAGAGAGGTCACACCCAGCCTATTGCCAATGCGGTAGTCTCTCTTGATGCTGAAAAGGCATTTGATCGTGTGGAGTGGGAATTTTTGTTTGCATGCCTTGCAAAAATGAACTTTGGGCAAGACTTCCAACGCTGGGTCAAGCTGTTAAATACCAATCCTTCTGTGAGTGTGCTGACGAATGGGCTTATTTCTGATGCTTTTCATCGAGGTACAAGACAGGGCTGCCCGCTCTCGCCTCTCCTGTTCATCCTGTCTATGGAGCCACTTGCGGTATGCTTGAGAGTGAATGAGAACCTTCAGCCCATTATTGGGAATGATCAGAACAACTTGCTTTGGTTGTATGCGGATGATTTGTTGGTCGCCATTCAGGACCCTGCCATAGGTATCACTCACCTGTTGCGAGCTGTTCAATCCTTCTCCCTGTTGTCAGGCTATAAGATTAACTGGAGAAAATCTGAGATCCTACCGATCAATAATCTGTGTCTGCGGCATACTTGTGCTCAGTTTGACTTCAGATGGTGTGCGGACAAGATGAAATACCTTGGCATCTGGATTGGAGCGGATATAGGGAAGCTGCCTGGCATACATTTTGCATGGATTCTCCCGAGACTAAAATCGGATTTGGAATGGTGGGGTCTCTTGAACTTGTCAACTTGGAGTAAGATAAACTGTATAAAAATGAATTTGGCACCCCAGATAAATTACATCATGAGTATGCTTCCTATTAAGATACCGAGGAGCATTTTCAAGGAGATCGATAGAATTCTGCAAAACTTTATCTGGAGTGGGAAACCTCCAAGGCTCGCGATTTGGAAACTTCAACTCCCGTTGAATTTGGGGGTATGAACCTACCTAACTTCATGGACTACCATTTATCTTTCTCCACTCGCCACTTGTGCAAGGTTGCTGACTCTGTTAATGAACAGTCTGAACTATTATCATGGGAGTCAGGTGTGGTTTCCCAATTGGACCCTAAAGCCCTACTGTCTTCTAAAAGATGTAAATCCAAAGTTGTCAGTGCACTTACTTTGTTTCTGCAGGACTGCTGGTGTGAACTCTCGAGTCGTTTGGGTGTTGATCCTTATTTACACCCAGATGCATCCATTTGGAATAACCCGGCATTGAAATTTTAGGGTAAGTCCCTCCTCTGGATTGAATGGTTTGTGGCTGGTATAAAATACTTTAAAGATTTGTTTGAGGATGGCAATTGGATACCATACACTCGACTTGCACAATTGCATCGCATGGTGAACTGCTCGTTTGCTGAATATAGAAAACTGAAGACTATAATTTCAGCTTGTGTTGAGGTGCCGCAATTGTCTGTTCAAAATGCTGCCTGGGCAGCTGTGGAGATATGCGCAAAGGCAGCACACCCTGCTTCTACAATGTATGGAATCATAAAGGCTACAAGAAAAGGAGATTCACGGCTGCCGACTATTTGGGCTGATGATTTAGGAGAAGACGTTGGCTTGAGATGTTGGCGGAGGTGCTGTGAACACACTCGTCTGGTGAGTTTGGATTGGGGCCTCAGAGCCTCCAAACAAAACTGCTGTTTAGGGCCTATTGGACTCCGGAGAGGTTGTTTAGGAGGGGACTTTTGGGCACTGACCTCTGCTGGAAATGTAACCACTCAAGGGGTTCCTCAGTCATTTGATTTGGTCATGTCCCAAAACTATGCAGTTTTGGGTAAAGGATTGTGAACGTTTGAGTCTAGTCCTGAACATTGCAATTCCCATGAATGCTTTGTTGCTCATTCTAGGCGATATTTCTAAACTGGATGAAATTGATTTTGGCAAGAAAATCTGGCTGCTGCGTGCATGCATGGTTGCTAAAAAAATGATATTGAGGTCCTGGAAGTCAAGCCTTTCTTTCAATATTGATGAATGGGTGGAGGAGCTTCTAACTGTTTCGACGTTTGAGAAAGCCATCTACAAATATAAAGATGAAATTCGAAAAGCTTTGGGACTTTTGGAGCGGTTTTCTGGATATCTATGGATGAACCTGAACTTTTATTTAGGGCTGCTGTGCCCTTGGCTTTGTAGATTATAGCCCTATGTCATTACTTACAATAATGTTTTTGTGATGTTCCTATATTTGCTGCATGAATTCTTGCTTTTGTGGGTTATGTTCTTTGGCATTTTATTTGCATTCTTTTCCCTTTCCTCTTTTTCTTTTTCTTCTCTCTTTGTTGTGTACTTCTATCCTTTTCCTTATACAGGATATTTAGTGTTAATTTATGTTAATCTGTTTAATATAATTAGACCCTGATCGGTGAGGAATGTGCTTTTAAGTTGTAATTTGTTGTTGGAAATAAAAATTTTAATGGATAAATAAATAAATAAATAAATAAATAAATAAATACCCTCCTAGACACAACACACCCTATCTTACAATAGAGTGCTGGAGGGGTTACCTACTATCCCCTGTGTCTAGAAACTCATGTAGCAGTCAAATGCTACCCTTTCTTATCGAAATGGCTGGTGGCAGTGGTTTTACAACAAACTACCGTGATTTTTCCCTGACCGCGAACACGGGTAGCGTTAAATCGTGGGAGCATGTTTTTCAAGATGGCATCTGAGTCTCCTTTGTCTTTTTTTTCACCATTTCTTTTTGGAAAGGTCCTTCTACAGTTTGTCTCTGTGTGCCAAACTAGTTTTGGTCCCTTTGTTCCTATGCCTTTGGCATTCTTCAGGACTGAAGACCGCTTCTGGTGCCTGAGTGTCTGGGGTGGACAGGAAGTGAGGGAGGTGCCCGAAACTCCCTGTGCTTAGTCTCCTAGGAGACCCAAATGCACTCTGGCGTGATTGGCTGGCTGACTGTCCAGCAAGGACAGCCACCCTGCTGGGTGAGTGGCAGCTAGGCTGGAATGAATGGGAGAAAACGGTTTAAAAGGCGAGTCTCTTGGCTCGGAAGGCAGAGTCGACCACTGGAACGAAAGATCAGAAGATGAGCTGGAAGAGGATGGCTGCTGCAACTGCTGGACCGTTGATTTGCCCGGTGAAGCCCTGCTGCAGGTCCGAATCGCAAAGTTCATCTCGACAGAGAAGCCCTTCAAGGGCAAATTCTTCCTTTGAGTTGATGGGACCAATCAACTTGTAATCCACCTGGATATCATTGTCAGAGCTGGCTGTATTTTCCTCAGAGTGCTGCAGGAAACCGAAAACCGAAAAGCCAGGGAGAAGGACACCAGTTTGTGTGCTTGAAGACAGCTACCAGAATTGAAGATTTGCCAGTTTGCCAGCTTTGTGACCTGTCCCCCGGAGTCCTCCCTCTTGTCCCCACGACTGAGGCTCAGGAACAGTGAGATCTGCAGGCACCGCCAGGAACAGAAGTCTTCAGCTGCATCTTTTTCTTCAATATAAGCTACTGTGAAAACCTGACCGAGAGAACTTACCTCTCACTGCGAAAGTGCGTGAAACTTTGGCAACTTTCAGGCGTAGTAAGCTTGTGATCATAGACATAACTCTTTCTTCTGAGATCAACTTCCAAGAACCGTGGCAAAGACTTTTCCATGTATCTACCAGAACCCTTCTTACCTATACAAGACACTAGCCCATTGATTTTGGCCTACCTATTGCATTGGACCTGGGGAACTCAAAATATTTGCACTGTTTAAAACCACCTCTACTAATCGTTTTATTAACGTATGCTTTTTTGCTCCTACTTCAATTGCTCTGAATGCCATTTTGCTCCTCCTTCAAAGTAGTGTAAATGTTTCAGAACCGGTTAGTGTGAAGTATTGTAGTATATTTTAGTGTGATATTGATTGCCTCCTTTTAGTGAATGTTTCCTAACTGACTGTGTAATAAATTAATACGTGTTTTACCAAGAAACCTTGAGTGTAAGTGTCTATTTGAATACTTGTAATTGTAGACCTCTGTGTAAACTCATTACAAGCTCCCATTCCCTCTTGAGAAAAGCCTGGCTGCTCAGCTCACTATCGAAAACGGTGTGGTACAGACTTATACCAAAGGTTGGTTTTGCTTACACCTGTAGTCATAGTTGTGTGTAGTGGTCCCGGAGGGTACTGCATGCAAACTTTGCCTAAAAACCACGACCTGTTGGATATTTCAGGGTCTTGGCCAAATTCAGTTAAGAGACATTCTACAAGCCTCTATAAATGCCAGTTAGCCATCTCAAATGCAGGCAATCAATTTAGATGGACTCCTGATACGCTTCATGAAGTTATGTTGAGAGCTGCATATCCTGCTGATATACTTCATCAGGAACTTATCCACACAGATGGAATATATGTGGCAGTTTTGCAAATCTTTAAGACAAATGATCGGTTTCCTCAAAAGCAAAACACTTTACATACACATAGTTTTGACAGAGAGACTCAGATGGAAAAATCAACCTATAGAGCGAATAAACATGCTCTAAAAATGTTGGCAACTGACCTGAAATCTCAGGCACTGATGAAACTTAAAACAAAATACAAAAATTGGTTGAGAGTGTATGGGAGGAAAGGTTGTTTAGGCCCCCCTCCCCTCCATTCCTGTCCCTGCATGCACACTATGCTCGTCCCACGGCTGGCCATGCGTCTCTGGCCAAAGGTGCCGGACAGCCTCGGGATGATACATACAGGTGCAACGCCTGCAAAAACGGCTGATTACTGTCTCCATTTTGTGTGCACACCAACAGCGTTGAGGAGGTCCCAAATATAGCCTGCACTCCAGTAACCCATTTTGAAGTACCAGGAACATTCACACCGAGATATATGATGTATGATGAGCAAATAAACCAGCAGAGAGCCGCAGTAGGGCTCTTCCCAGTAACTATCAGAAGAGCAACTCCTATTGAAGTCCCTATACCCAGAAAACCATGGACAGTAAGGTACCCATTAAGAAAACCCTACCAGCAAATGAGACGAAATGATGATCGCCTAAGTACTGTCCCGGAAGAAACCAAAAAAGTCCTAATGGAAGACGAATGGTGACGTCACATGGACCTGGACAGGCTCACAGATAGAAGAAATGACGACCCGAGAATGACACAAAGAGACGAAATGCCAGGAAAAAAGAGATTGTGAACCTAAAGTGGAAGAACGATGTTGAAATGCAAAGAAGTTCAAAACTGTAAGCAAGATGAAGATATTCAACCAGTTTACGCCTGTAAATATGCTTGAACCGCAAGAAAGCTAAGAAAACAGTGCGGCTTGCTATGCTAAGTATAAGAATAGTGCCGCAAGGGCCATTATACATAATTTAAGTCAAAACGAAGCACAGTGTTATAAGTGCGATTCCACTTTGCACGAAAAGCAGAATCAACTCAGGTTACTAAAGGCTAACAAGAAAAGATTCATATTCTAGCAAAACGAGAAGAGACGGCTGAATCGAAACTCGGCAGATGCAACTCGTGCCAGGAGAGCCGTGGTCATACCAATAGAAGGAACGAACAGTAGCTACATATAATTGAAACTTAAGAACGGAATACCCTGTCTCTGAAAGGTCAAGATAAGGAAGCGTAGGCAGGTGGCAAGCTAAATAAGAATCAAACACACAAATTGAGAGAAACCAGACAAATTCACGGTGTGGGAAGCATGACCAGCTGAGCGAGAAGAAGCATGGGTTCACACCTACGCTTGGCAGCCTCCAAGCAGAGATATCAGAACTTTTCCAGACAGAAGATGCAGTTTCGAGGCCAACCACAGTGAAATAATTGACACCTAGTTGCTGAAGCGATGATTGATTGGAACCTTAATTGGAGGAAGGCCGGGTAACTGAGGGGCACCTCGCACCTGGCTGACCATTCTGCGTGCTGCTGAGCAAAGTGGAAATTTATGCATGGGGTTGGTGCCAACCCAATCACAATGGACCAAATAATCTAGGGTTCTATAGTTAGTAGAACCAATGGGACGTTGTACGTTTAGTGACGTCTACAGTAGTCATTTTGAAGGAAGGGCTTAGACACCCACCTGACAGTGTTTACCCAATCCCTGCACTCTGTTACCATATACAGATATAGTACCTATATTAAAGTTACCTTTTCCTAACCAATAGAATTGCGTGTTAACTTTCGAGTGTTACACGTCAATTATGACGAGTTTTGAGTATAAATGTTACAATTTGTCTGAAGTTTGTTGGAGTTGAAGCGAGAAGGACGATCGCATCACTGCTGATTTCCATGATTCCCCGTTTTTTGTACTTGTCTTTAAACAGACTCCCTTTACCAAACCATTGAGTTGTCCTTATTGATTGGTGTTGGAGTAATAAATCTGCTATGGGTCGGCCGGGGGTCTCCGGAGTTCAACTCCATTTTGTATCTGCTTTAGTAGGCCTCACAGAAATGCCAGCATGCAGGCCCGCACCTCTCCCCTGGGTCCACGCACAGTTAGCCAACTACGTCCCTCTCTAACTCCCCTCTGGTGTCTCTGCGACTATCCTGTTCTCACAGAAAGCTGGGCTCGAAAGGCTACAAACAAAACACTGTATCTCTCGCCTTCCTCCTTACATCTCTGCCCTGTGAATGACCGGGTCAATGCCTGGTCTTGGAAAAAAACCATCCATCTCCACAAACCTGCTCTGCACTCGCAGACCCCACTCGGAGCATATACTACGCACACAACCTCTAACCTCACCTCTCATTTGATGTAACAGATGCCTCCCCCACGAGTGTGTGCCACTCAGATTCACCCCATCACCTATCCCGCGTGTGACCATATATCCTTCTTTGTATTAAAACCATAATAAAGTAGCCTTCATGAGGTCTGAACAAACACTTGATAAATATGTTAGCTGATTGATTGTAGTAGATGAAAGATTTGGGCCCAGATACCCCTGCCCCACAGTCCAGGTCAATTGCTGTCAACATAATGTACGCATAGGTTTGATGTTAGAAGAACCATTGGGCATAATGTAAATTACGTGGCCCCAAGGGCAGTAACAACCAAAAATGTATCTTGCTATAAATTGGACATGGCCAGGGTGGGGTAACGTAATGCATGTAAAAGTACAACTTTAACTTGAACCAAACCCCTCACAGGTCATATGTAGAGATGGCACTTGCAAAACTTATTCAAGACACATTACGTGTATTTTCAATTTCATTGACTTGCCCAGACTCCTCTTCCCAATGCAGTGCCGCACAATATGAGCGCTGATGACCCACCTTTTTCCCCTCCCACCTGTGTTGCTTGAGCTCATGTCCCACAGATGTCTCGATTTTAAAAATGTATTCTTTTCATCCTTCCACTGAGTCCGTGCTCCCATGCCCCTGAAAGAAACAACCCTCACACCTTTCACCTGGTCAACGATTTGCAGTGAACAAATAAAAGTGTACATATGAAATATATGGTTTTCTCCCTAAATGCCAAGATGTAACTGGTGATTGTTTATTGCATACTTTGAAGTATGTGTAGATTAGAGAGTTAGTACCATCCGCCGCACCCAGAACCAACATGACCTTCACCTCGCACCAACCAGCCCCGCTGATGCACGTGATGTCCAACGTCCCGCCAAGCCATCATCCAATCACATGGAGCCGGTTAATATACATCAATACGGGGCCAACTGCCCCACCAATTTTAATGTAACTTTTGTACTATATGTATTTTGCCATCAATGACGCTGTAACCCTTTAAAATGTACTGACAGTGTATTGTTTGGCAGAGCGCTCTCGGAGTGTGCAGAGACCTCTGCATGCCCTATTTGGATTTAGATACATTTTATCTCTTATATTCACCTGTACTTGGTCTTGGTCTCATTCCCTCCTAGGGTGTGTCCATCATTGACTCTCATTGGGGAGTTTGTATTGTATTTTGGGGACTACTCACTTTCAAGAGCAAGAAAAGCAAAAATACATGTTACTGATGCTCGAACTATGTTACAAACTTTATCATAAAAAAATTCAGCAATGATATGGGGTCTTATAAAAAAGCCACCAATAAAGAACAGACTGCAATGCAAAAAAGTGTAGTTCCAGAGGAGGTGTGGGGCAGATATTACAACTCTCTTTATGCCACCACTCAATGGTCAGATTGCTCTGCTTTACTAACATCTGAATGGTGGTCTGACATTCAAGTGAATGAAGAAGACCTAATTTTCTATACCAACAAATTAAGTTCCTCCAGAGCCCCGGGCCTGGATGGCTTATCTAATAATATGTTAAAATCACATCCTAAGGCGTGGGCGAAAATACTCCTGATCATCATTTTACAAGTAATCACACCAGACCAATTCCCTCGTCATTGCAGAAATCGGTCATCGTACAGATATACAAAAAGGGAGATTGTCAATGCCCTAAGACCTATAGACCAGTGGCTCTTTTAGATGTGCCGGGCAAGCTGTTTGCACGCCTTATAATAAAAGAATTCTCACAGTGGACTGTGAAAAAAAAAAAAAAAAGTCCCTTTTCAAACGGGATTCATGCCAGGTCTGGGGGCTGCAGTTAATTGACATACGCTACATGTCATTAAACATCATGAATGGGAAATAAAACAGCCATTTTATTGATCTGCAAACAGCTGTTGACTCTGTGTCTAGAGAGCCGTTATTTGTCAAATTGGCTGAAGCAAAATGCCGACCACACCTACAACACTGGATACGACAAGTTCATTCTACAACATCAGTCCAAATACAATTATCACTGGATGGCAAACTATCAAGCCCCATAGCAACATTTTGCAGCCTTAATCAAGGATGCATATTGGCATCAATACTCTTTAATGTTTTCATCTCAGACATTAACCAAGCTTTTCTTAATACAATCTCTGACTCTCCAAGATTAGTTGTACAAGCAATCCCCTGGAACTTTTACGCTGATGACTTGGCTCTCCTAGCAAAGGCTACCAGGGGCCTGCAGTCATTATTAGAACAACTTGAGTCCTATTGTCAGGCAAATTACTTAATCATTAATCTGTGAAAATCTAAAAATATGATAAGTGGCAAAGCTCAGGCAATAACAAAAATGCATCAAATGGTCCTTGCAAAAAGAATATCTAGAACAAGTACATGAGCACAAGTATTTGGTCCTTAATGTTAATGACTACATTTCTGACATCCCTTATTGTCTCGAAACCCAAAAGAAAATGAAAACTGCAGCAGCTCAGGCAACCATAATTCATGCAAAATATGGGATATTTTATAAACAAAAAGCAGTTCCAACAACCATTCATGGTGCAGAGACATGATCTTGGAGCAATGAATCCTATTGGTCAGTGTTCGAAGGAACAGTCTGGAAAAGAGTATTGAAAATACTGCAAAGTACATCCATGATGGGCCAGGGTGCCATGAGTGGAATGGGTGCCAAAGGTAAAACAGCAGCGCCTGTTAGCTCAAAAACGCTTTAAAAGTACCTTTGGTTTCTCTGAATGCCAGCTCAAAATGCTTATTTTCAAACATTGCAACACATCCAAAAATCTCACTGAACACCAGCAGACATCTGGCAGAATGAAGTATGTGTGCATACAAAATATGGGAAGATGAAGAGCCCAAAACAATGTTCATAACAAAACTGGCTGAGCTATGCATGTCAGCAGCCTAACTGAAACTGGATTAAAACCACCAAAATCGAAATGTTGAAATTAACTGAGTGACCTACTTTTGAGTGTCACATAGTTTCTAACTGTTAAAATGTCATAGTTTTGAACTTAGAATCAGCATTCTAGTTGCATATGTAAAAATTGTATTGACTTAAACTGGGGAACAAAAAGTGACATTTTAGATGAAACCTGGCTTAATGAAACTGAATTCTGCCTGACATCTACCCCCGCAGGAGTTAAAACCTGCTCAGCCACTCTTCCCCTTGCCAAAAGGAGTTGTCACCTCTCTGATTAGATTAGGGGTGGAGCAGCTGGGGACTACAGGGAGGTGAACAAAGGCCTGTGCTGGACTCAGGCAAATGTTATATTGGGGGCGTCGTAAAAGTGGCTTCCTCTTGGGAGAAGTGGGAGGAGAAGTGCCTCTGGGAGCCACCCGAGCTGGAGGCGGGGACAGGCAGAAGCTTCCCCCATGTGCTTTGGAACCTAAACCACACCCATCTGGGCCAGAGCATAATTTTAAAAAAGATAGATAACTCATAGTGCGGACTTGTCAGAATTATATAAGTAATATCATTATTTTTGTGATTTTTCTGTGAACATTTTGAGATGCGTTAGGACCCTGTGGTGTATTCTGGGGGGTTGCTAGCGGAAAATAGGGTCTCACTCCAAATGTCTGCATGTTAAAAATCTGACACTTCATCAATTCATGTCCATACTCCTTGCGCACATGTGTGTAAATTTGGGTAAATGTCCGATATTGCAAAACCAGTTAAAAAGTGCAAAATGTTGTCATTTTTTAATGCAAGCCCCCAGGAAGAGCAGAGTTTGAACAGAGTATACCTCATGTGATATATGATGGGTGCATGTAATTTTAAACAACTGCGTATCTGTGCAGTATGTATTTGGGTCAAATATAGATTTGTGTGGAATTTGACAGGGGAGTGTCCTTTCTGCAGGCCATAAAACAGCATCACCATGACTCACATTTCCTTTCCCCTATCAAGGAAGAGGGAAAAGCTTGACCAATGATCAGTTGAGAGAGGGGCTGGCTTAGTGATGCTGCGCACACACCCACTTTCAAAATACATAAAAAGAGCCACTGGAAGCTAGAGAGGACATTCAAATCCAGTTGCTGCGGAGCCTTTTGCCGGACCACACAACATCCAGAAGATACCAGTTCCAGACTGACTCCAGCTACATACTCCAGAACCTAGAATTTATACTTTAGAACCTAAATCAGAGGCCTAAAACCACAAGCTGAGTTCTCTGCAGCAGGCCTCAAATCATTGCAAGCTACTCACAGCCGGGTGAGCTGCTTGAATCCCTTGCCAAGAACTTTTGCCAGGACCAGTGCAGAGATCCAGGAGCCGTGCAGAGACCGCTGTATCCGGACAGACCAGACCAGTGCCAGACCCGACCAGACCAGACCGTGCAGAACCGCAGACCCAGAGACCAGATCGCTGTGAAGTGCTGCTAGCCTGATTGATCAGATCCGTGATGAGACCCAGTCCTTCCAAATATATTGTGAGTACAGCTAGGACGGGGCAAAACCAAAATCTCTTAGTTTAAAGTAATATAATTCAATCTATTTAACCTAAGTAGAACTGCCTCCTAACTGTCACCTGCCATTTGTAAAGCTGCACCACTGTCATTTGTCAATTCTGCAGCTGCAAAGCTGTCACCTGTCATTTGTAAAGCTGCACCACTGTCATTTGTCAATTCTGCAGCTGCAAAGCTGTCACCCGTCATTTTGAGTTTACTTTAAATCCGAAAAACGATCTTTACAAAATCGTTCATATCTCTGGAACCGTTTGGGCTACGAACTAGTTTAACTTCCCTCTGAAAGCTTAGAATGTAAGAACCGACTTCCTACTCCTTATACTTTTTCCGCCATCACGATTCACGCACTCGCGAATTTTACCGCGATTTGCGATTTGGTTAAAAATCCAGCCACGTGTAACCATCAGCAGTCATTTCTTTCCTTGCTAAAAATGTGTTGGCCTCTTAATCACCATCTCTGAATCATTGCTAAAGTGAGCCTGAACTCATCCCAAGTATCTCTCACTCACCCTGAACTTCCTAAAGGGAATTAAAACCATTTTCGGCATATTTTTCACTTCCTTGCCAACACATTCAACGCACTTGGGCCGGTGTTTTAAAACTCATACCTGATTTCTCTAAGTTGCTGGGGGGGGGGGAATTGAACTGAATTATATTTGATTGCATTTCTAAGAACTGTGTGCTCTCCTCTTCATCTCCTTACATTGCATAAAGGGGGGGGTGAATTGTCAAAGAAAAGTTATTGCTTGTTTTGTTGAAGTCATATTAAGTTATTTCTGTACTGCATTTTATTCCTCATTGCTTTTCCCTTGAAATCATAAAAGTATTTTTGCTACTTTATCCATCCTACACCAATTCTGCATTGATTATAAAGAAGTGTGCTAGTGTCAGATTACCCCTTGTTGATTAACATTATATTCATAAGGGCGATATCGATTATTAATTTATTATAAAAGCGTGGTATCTATATTTTGTTTTATTTCTCAAATAAACCTTTTAAACTTGCAGAACAGAACTACTTCTTGGCTCAGTGGGGTCAGGGGGATTCCAAGAGAGGGGTGTTATATAGGGGTAGTCATCCAGAACTCATGAACTGGACATAAAGATATATCAATAAGGGTTTCCATTCAGTATCCCAGACTTGGCATTGACTTAGCTGTAGTGTTGAATTGAATCCTCTTACAATACATGTAGAACATTTGCAGTTTCCACAGAAAATGTATTATTCTGTCCAAACCAAATTCAGTATTGGATATTTTAGTGAAATATTTTAAAAAAACAACTCATAAAAACATGACAATATGGTGGATGAGAGGTGAAGTGTTTATGGCTATGGCAGATGTGTCAGAACATCTGCTTGTGCATAATCCAAATAAAGCAAAGACAAAAATATGGGAATGGGATTGGATAAACACCAGAACTGAATTATTAGAGCGCAAGCACTTACAAGATTATAAATCAGTGATCAAAAAGCCGTAAATTACGGAATTCCCGGCCTCTAAGTATAGAGATCTATTTATTAGATTTTGGCTAAATCTATGGTATACAAAAGACATATTTGCAAAATGGAAAAAAATTCCCTCAGATGCTAATATTTGTTGATTTTGCTCAAATTTCGCCCAGCCTGAAACTCTAAAACACTGGTTGATTGCGTGTACTGCTTAATTGGAAACTAGAAAAAAATACTTAAAGCACTTTTTTTAATGAATATCAAAATGTAACTGCAGAAACTTTATGGAATGCACTATATATTGCTAAAAAAAACTTGAATAAGGTTAGCAGTGGTGAACATTTTATTTTTTCTGAGTTTGACCTAATACTTGATGGACTTGATTTTCACTGATGCATTCAATTTTGTTTATAAAGTAAATATGACGTGGCTTTCTTCATGTAATTCATGGAAATAACAAGATGGATCAATATTGTGCATGAAACATAGCTTTGTGGGTTGAATCTAATACAAATGGTGATATTTATAGATGATGATGTATATACAACCACTATGAAGTCCAGTATCTCAAAAGTATTTACGAATGCTTGAAATCTTGTGATTCTCTTTTACTTCTTTTTTTTAAAGAACATTTTTATATACTTTTAATGTAACTATGTATTTTTATCTAATTACAGTTGTGATATTTCTGTATTAAATGTATTGAAAAGTTGATTAAATTAACCAAATCAATAAAAAAATGACAACTCTATCTTTCCTTCACTACAATCTGGCTTCCTTCCCTCCCACTCAACTGAGACTGCTCTTCTCTCTGTTTGTAATTATCTCCTTTCCACACGTTACACAAAGCATTCCTCTTTGCTTCTACTCCTAGATCTGTTTGTGACCTTTGACACTGTTGACCACACCCTCCTCTTGACTTCTCTCACTTCATTTGTGTCTTTTAGCTCCTATTTTTCTGACCAGGCCAGTTCTGTCTCTTGGGCTGGTAAATATTCTCACACACTTCCCCTCCTTCATGGTGTCCCTCAAGGCTTGGTTCTTGGCTTTTCCTCTTTTCCCTCTATGCTTCTCCTCTTGCTGCTATTATCTCATCCTTTGGGATTTCTCAACACTTCTATGCCAACGACATGCAACCTTTTCTTTCTTTCCCCATCTTTACTCCTGACATTCACAATAACTTATCTTCCTGCCTGCTGGCTATTAATCCATGAATGTCAGATCACTTTCTGGTTCTTAAAAAACTGAAGTTGCTATCTTCCCTGCCAACACCATTCCCCCCTTCTGCTCCCTCTTCCTTCTGCTTTCCCCCTTCTTCTATACCTCTCTCTAGTACTTCTCGCAATATCTGTCTATACTTAGATACAGCCTTATTCTTTTCCCCTGACATCTTTACTATCTCTTGGCCCTGCCACTTCCATCTCTTTAATATTCATAAAGCCAACCCTTTTCTGACTTTTGGCGATACCAAACTTCTCATTTCATCTCAATTTTTTTCTCACCTTTTTTTACTGTTCCTCTACCCTCTTTGATCTCCCTCTTTTCTGTTTGGCCCCTCTTAGATCTATTGTCAATGCTTCTTAACATTAACATCACCTCTACCAGTTATCTCCCTGTGACTCAATTTCACAATCTCTGTCTTTGCTTGGTTGGCTGGCTTTTTCCTCCAGGCTCAAATTCAGCTTTATATATATGGTTTTTAAATCTCTCCATGGTCTTGCTCCCATTTATCTCTCTTCCTTGGTCTCCTTCTATGCACCCGCTCATCTTCTTTGCTCACATTCCCAGTTCCTGCTTGCAGTCCCTTACCTCCCGTCCTGTGCCCAATCCCGGTTCTGTTCTTTTTCTCTTCTTGCTCCCTATCATTAGAAATCACTCCATTCTACTACCTCCTACTCTCCCTTTCATACTTCTCTAAATACATTTCTTCTCCAATCTTAACTTCCAACTGCTTTAACCTAACTAATTCTCACTGTATCTAGTTTGTCTTGAAACATTTCTGTGGATCTACCAAATATCATGACATTGTACTGCAACCATTTGTATGATCGGTGCTTTGGAGTAATGTGTTCAATAAATGACAAATAAATAAAAAGATGCAAATACACAGAGGCAACTATCATAGAAGAGACAAGCTGACAAGTGAAAGGAATGAGAAAAGAGGCCAAGGAGACTGCCAAGCAAAGGAAACAGGGAACAGGAAAAAAGAAGGAAAGGAAGAGTTCACAGGGACTGGACTGAACATGGATCAATGTGCTGGGAACTGAATAGAGCATTGAGATGCACTAAGCAGCAGTCGACAGACAGCTAAATATCTGCTGGTGTACCGTGCATGGAACATGTTCCCATGGAAAACAACAAAAGCAGGGTAATGGTGTATGCCTGGTGTCTGTAGTGAACATGGCATCCCCAAATGGCCTGCAATGCTGTGCTGTGTGTGGATTTGTCTTGGACTCCACCCCAGAAGGGGCAGACTAACCAACAGTGGACTGCCAGCGTGGTTAGACATGACATGAACAGCTGAGTGAATGGGATGCCATGCGACAGGCAACCAACATGCAAAAACTGCAAGCAATCACTCACTAGACTAGTGACAAGTCACTTACAAATGGCCTGAAGTGACAGCCTCCCTCAAAACAATCTCCTCAAAATCAGTGCCCCCTTGATTACCATGCAAAAACAGCAAGCATATACTCACCAGCCTACCATCACCTTGCACCCATGAAGTGAGACTCGCACAGCTCAGTAGAAGGAAAGAAATTTAACAACCCACACAGCGGGCCGACTTCCTGCCACCAAGGATACCACAACAAGTGACACACTGAGAGCCTTTGACTTGCCTGCACAAGGCACAGAGTGTCTTGCATCCACAGCATCTCACCTGAAACAATATTCTGAACTTGCAAAGACATGCATTGCATCAATGTAAAGAAAATCGACAGCCTTGACAACTCCTGTATGGAACAAGGAAATAGCCATGGACCACCCAGTGTCAACGTCTGGATGTACAAATACCCTAGCATGAGCAACTATCGACATCCCAACAGCAAAACTCACCAACAGAGAAATCACTGGCAGCGAAGCAAACAGATTACAAGAACAGCACGAAATGCACCCCAGAAACAAGTGTCTGTCAGCCCTGGGATGCGGGCACAAGTGGGGACACTGATTGCAGGCATACAAGTTCTGCACACCCACTGTCAGGTGTAACTTATGGCTTTGGGTCACCCTATGATAGAGGGGAGTAAAAGGTCATCAAGTGAGAAGGTGATGGTCTCGGGAGTGGAAGTACAAGTGTAGTAGCTCATGAGAAGTATGACAGAGGGAGACAGGACACAAAGTGATGACTGTAAAGCAGTCGATTGGAGAGATAGAGAGAGGGGTGGGGGAATCAAGGTGCAAGGAGGAGACTGGTTTGTGGGGAGATGAGGAGAAATATTTGGACATTACAGCGGGTGAGGGCAGAGAGAAGCTGGGCAAGAGAGAAAGACAGAGACAGAAACACTTTTTTTTAAAAAGCAGCAAAGTCAGAGAGCCTGGAAGGCACATAGATGGCAAAGTAGCACATGTTGGGGGTGAGGAAGGACAACACTGGGCGAGGGAGAAGGGCAGACTGGAAAAGAAAGCCACCTGTGAAAGGTCAATCAGCTGTTTCACATCACAGAAACAAAATGCTCAACCCATCATGCCATGTAAACCAGAATGAGACCCATGTTCGCAACATCCTCACAAATAAGTGCCTTCAACCACATCTCCATGCCCTGCACCAACGACCAACCCCCAATGTGGGACATTACTGTAAATGGACATGAAGACAGTACGCAGCTGTACAATCAACCTCCAACAGACCACACACCCTGGACGAGACAGTCCCAGTAAATGTGTGGGGATCACAGGGTGCAGTGGCAATACCTACAATGGCAACAGATGAACAGAAGGTGGTGGAAGTGCATGATGTACCACATGCATGTGCCCTGTAGTAATATACATAGCGCTTCATAATATTTATAGCGCTTTAGAGTTTATAGCGCTTCAATAAATGTGATAGCATTTTGTTGCCAGCAATAATGTGACACACTCATATAGTTATTTTATGTTGCCAGTATAACATGTGAATATGTTGCTGGTGGGATGCAAGGTATAGAATTCATAATGCAGCAAAAGCCCAATGCAAAACTGCAGAGAGTAAAAGTGCATCATTTTTTTTTCTCTTGAATACCTCATGCATAGAATACTACATTATTGAACATTATTTATATAACTGACTGATTTAATTAACAATTACTAATCACTAATGCTAACTCATTAACATTATAATGTAGTCCCATGTACAAAATGAGGTGAAAATACATATTCTGAAATTCGTTTTTCAAATGTGCAATGGCATTTTTGTTTCTTCTTTCTCTTTCTGTGTTTGCAGAAAGCAGAAAGTATGCACAAAAGGAAATAATAATTGAAACAGTTGCTCAGTGAGCAATGATCCCATTGTGTAGAAGTGAAGGGTGATGCTGCCTCTTAACCTGATTGGAAGAAAGTTTCTGCAGATATATCATGTAGGCAAAGTGGGTAGGTGCAGAGCTCTGCTAAGGGGAAAACTGACAGGGAGAAGTTAGTTCGTGTTGGCTGGGCTCTGAAGACAGAAGTTTTTTTTGGGTATCACTAAGCACTGGCTTGGAAGCTTCGCCATGCATCCCAGATACCAAAATTACAGGGACGGTTCATGCTGACTGGGCCTGGTCTTCTGAGGGGAGCAAGGACATGGTTGTGTGGGGGAAAGCCACAAATATTTCTGGTAAGCAGACACAGTTTAAGTGAGGTTACTGTGTGCTGTTGCACGAACGAGCGATCCAATAATGTCATGTAGGCAGAGTAGCAAATAAAATCCCCTGCATTTTAATTTGTCATGTTCATAATGCTAAAAAGTAATGTCTATTTTTAAAAAGGTCTATTTGCTCTGTATCTGTTTTTTTTTCTCTTCTTCTTTTATACAGATAATGGTGAAATGCACATGGTAAGATTTTTTATTGTGAATTGTATTTGTTTGCAATACAAACAATATATAAAAGCAGATTGTGTAGATTTTTTTTATTGCATTGAGGATTGCTTATGTGGACACGGGGGAGATTCAGTTCTTTGGTAATACATTTGTCAATTTGCCCATGTAGATAGAATAACAAACAGAATAAGCAGTAATAAAATAAGTGTGGGTGTGTGTGTGTCCTCCTTGCATGTTGTTTGGGGGATTCTGATATAATATATAGATTACTGGGGGTCTATGAACCAGTAATGATGCCTACGGGCACATAGGTCACTGGTGTAGATAAACCTGTGATACCGGCCACAGGCTGTAGGTGGCACTCTATATAAAAGTGTTGGGTCCCCTTGTGTGTATAGATCCAAGGCCCTCTATAGATCACTAGGAGGTATTCTAATAGAAAGGAAGGTTTTGTTTATGATGGGATTATAATATAGGGAAGGAGACTATGCTCAACACTAAATGACCTATCACCACAAAATACCAGCAGTAGTGCATATTACTAGATTTGCCGATATAATGTAAGAAGGTATGGTCACTAGAATGATATGAGGCCAAATCCAATCTAAGTGCAAGGATAAGTATTACCAAACTACTGCTCATCTTTTAGCGGTAAGAAAATACCGCCAAACCCCAAAATGTACACAAAATATCCTACAGCCCACAATGTTCACACGCACACCCTGCATCCACTCACAGTGCTGGATTTGAAAAACAAGTAATGGAAAAAGAAGTCATCCAATAAATCCAGATGGAGAGAACATACTGAAAAGAACTATGAACAAGTGAGCTGATTGGGGAACACAGGTACAGTCCATCAAGGGTACATATGCACATAGCTGTACAACCCTAGATGCAGCAAGTGTGACAAACCTGTGCTGTGGAGTCAGTGTACACATATGCCCAGAACTGTGTCCCCGGAAGTAAGACCATGAAGCGGAGCAGCCAAGGTTGTGCAGACCTGACAATGGACGTGTGTGTTAGATGTGGAATTGTAGCAGGGCAGGTCATGTGAGCAGATAAGGGAGTGGAGTCGGCATTAGCACAGGGCAAAGAATAGTGTGGACAGGGAGTACACCTGCTGGGCCCTGCAGTACACATGGGACATGGGGAGGAGAAACGTGGCAGTAAGAAGACATCATAATGGCCGTTGAGGTAAGTGGTGATCAACCAAAATAGAGTCCAGATGCACAGATAATGCAGGACATTAATGAGGATGTAGATCCAGAATGTGGCAAATACTGCAGATATGTAACCTCAGAAACATTGCACATACATTGAAGTGGTAGGGCACATACACACACATGCACGTGGACAGACACACATTTGCACTGACATTTACCGTGACTCAATGATTGCACCCCCAGAAAGCAAATGTGTGAGAATGCAAGCAAAGATCATGGTGACCATTAATACAAGTATAACACTAGAGATAGTGCTCATCCTTACCTGCTGACAGACTGCCCTGATGTAATTCGCTCATCACCTCCACTAAAAACTGTACCTCCACATTTGTGAAAGGAGGGCCAGTGCCTGGCAGAGGGCCTGGGGTCTAATGAGCTGAAGGGTTAAGGGCGGACATCCCATGGAGTGCAGTCACTGGATGAATCAGGATCACTGCAACAACATGGGACATGGTATGTCACCAGCCATAGTAGCCAAACATGCATATAGCACATATGTGTAAAAAGGCCATCAACCCATTGTTACCTTCACATTTGATCCTTTTGTTCTCAAGGCAACCATGACAGTTGACATCACTGTACATGGATGCATCTCCAGTACTGCACTCATTATTCCTTTGAGAGGGCAACAGCACATCTCTCAAGGAAAACAATAAAAAATAAAAAGAGTCCATCTTTGATTGGGGAAAAAACACCACATGCCTCCATCCTGGACAGTGGTTTGAAAAAATAGGACGGATGGGTCCATCTCGATTAAGGGGCAAAGCAAAACAGAAAATCAGACCACACTAGTCAGGTAAAAAAAATTGATTCTCGACTGGGGGAAAAAAAGTCCACCCTGGAGGGGGGAGAGAACGGGTGCTTGTGAATTTCCACATGAGTAGACCACAAAACATAGAGACAAATAGAATAAAATGTCCCTCCATGGGCTCATGGACATCATGGCAAAGGTGGTTGAGGAGGCGTGAGGGTGCTGGGTCCCCCATCCTCTAGATCCAATTCACACAATGCCAAGGCCTGGTCTTGATTGACCAGGGCCAGCCGTGGCACTGCTGCATGCACCAGCATCCCAAAGTTGGTGAGGCCATGATACACTTCATCACGAATGGCCACAGGGTTTTTATGTGTGCTCACTCGTGACGCATCAAGTTCCTGGAAAAGTGTATGCCTCACGGCCTCCATCTTCTCATGGAGCTGTGTCCTTGTGCCTGAGAGTTCATCATGCAGTGCAGTCCTCAAGCTCTCTATCTCACTGTGATAGGATTCTATGAGATGCTGACATCGCACGCCTCAGGATCTCTCAATGTGCCCAGCATCCGCATGCACGGACTCCTGCAGACACCTCAGATCAGCCCGTCGGCCCTTGATGTTGGCCTCCACACCCAGTCTGTAGAGTGGCTTGAGGACTGCAGGATCTGCAGCTGTTGTGCATCCCATCACTGGTGGGATCATGTCCTTGGCCTATCGATCCATGCCCTCTGCAATTTGATCCAGCACATTGCCATACTGGATGGTTGTAGGTAACATTTACAGCTCCCACACTGTCTCTCCAGCCTGCACACATCCACCACCTATGTATGGTCCACAGCGGCGTGATGCAAGGGACCATGCCCAGTGATGCGGTGCCCCTGTCATTCGCTGCAGGTCTGCAACGCTGCAGGTTGGACCTCTTCTCCTCTCGCTCTGTATTCGCTGGTTCATCTCCTGCAAATGGACAGAAATTGACATTTTAGGCATACAGATACACAATGGCAGGACACCCATGCATCTCACATCGTGACTTGGCACACTGTGAGCTGTAGGGCACAGATGTGTGGCCCTTGCTGACATGCAACACCACCCCACCTCTTATCCTGTCCATGCTGCTAGTGGAAACATAGACATACTAAAGTTGCACAAACAATGGTGCAAGTGAGAACGTATGTGTCTGTCATGCATCGACTAATGGACACATACAGGGCTATCATGTCAGACAGGTGGTACTCTTTAATACTGTATTTACACATTTATAATTTGACCCTGCACCTACATGATATTCAATGCAGACAGGCAATCTCATTGGGATTATTCATGCCCCTAACCTTTTGCATGGGCTGTCTACAGACATTTCATATGGAGAATACCTAACTGCTCATGTTGCCATGATGACCCCCATCAGCTATTATTCACCCTGTTTTGTTTAGTGTTGCCCCTTGCATTACACAAGTTAAGTTGCGACTTCAGAAAGCCTTCTATACAGGGCAGTGGTCTGTGGGCACTGATTCCCTGGCAGGCTGCTCACACCACAGAGTGCCATCACCGGAAGCTCGGATATGCAGACTGACAAGGCATCTCATACAAGCAGGAGACAATACATACATGAAACTTGCAGCAAATGAAGTGTGTAATTGACATATATCGCATGTACCTGATCTAAAATGCAAAGAGACAGGCCCTAAAAAAGTAGAAATTAATGATACATGTGGTTGTGGCATTGTTTGGGTGTGACACAGAGGTGGGCCCTGTGGATGATGTGTGCCTGTCAGGGGTGCACGTTATGGGGTGTTGCAAATTGCACATGTTCTGAATATTGAAACCCTGCATGCCAGTACTGGCACAGCTGTGTTGGCCAGTACACATTGATGTGAACACTCCCCCAGTTCCGGCAGCCGTACAAGAAGGATACTACTAATACCTGCATCCATATCCTTGATCCCTACACTCACCTAAGATGGATGCCCACACTCCCATGTCGTGTTTACCATTGCTAGGTGACGGATCATGCTTTTAGCGAAGTGCACATCCGTCTGCAGGCAGAAGCCAGCCCAAATGGAGAAGGCCCTCAGGAAAAGGCCCTGTTTGCACCAGAGCCACTTGCTTCCAGACACAGGAAGGGCAGGGGCCGTTGGCCAATCGTGCCACAATCTTCAGCCCTGCTGCAGAAGCAGCACGGCCACCGCTTCAAAGCCTCCTCTCAACCTTGGAATCAAAAGGTGAGGCTAGCGTGCTTCCTTGCACACCCCCAGCACCGGCAGCCGTACAAGAACAATACTACTAATACCTGAATCCATATCCTTGATCCCTACGCTCACCAAAGGTGGATGCCCACTCTCCCACATCGTGTGTTTACCATTGCTAGGTCACAGATCACGCTCTTAGAGAGCTTACATCCGCCGGCAGGTGGAAGCCGGCCCAAACGGAGAAGGCCCTCAGGAAAAGGCCCTGTTCGCACCTGATAGCCGCCACCCTACTCCACCTCTGTCCTTTGTGATCTGCCCACTGCGAACACCTACAGGCATAACGGCTCCTCACAGCAGTATACCCTGCCTTGCCATTCCAAGGTCAAATGTTCGCCGAAAAATTCTCTGTGAGTAGCTCAGCCTCTGACACTTAAAGTGGAACTTTATTTATTAACTTTATTTCAGTAACTATCCTGCATCACGCCATGGTGAAAAAGGGTATACAATCCCTTACTTAGACATGTACCTCGTGCAAACCTCATAATCCCCTCACACTGTGTAGCAAATTGTGTCTGCAATATATATCCTATACTGTGCATCATTACACCGGACACGGTCCAAAACCCCCCGCCCTTTTCTCTCGGTATTACCCATCGCCGATAGTTGCCTGTGGCTAACAGAGGGTAAACCGTCATGCACGCACTGCTCTTAACACCGTCTGTACTGAGTACATATTGATTGTAATGTGTGAAACTGCATTGCCTTGACCCTACGGTGCTAATGTGCTTGTTTATAGGGCTGCTCGCAATACTATCATAACTGTCTACATTCCATATATTGAGACCAATGTTTCAAATTGTAGTGCCTCGCTCCTACGGTATTTACTGTGACTGATTATACTGCTTGCTCGCAACTCTATCTTTACTGACTGTATAGCATATATTGATAACATTGTACCAAACTACTTTACTCCTACGGTATTCAATGTGACTGAGTATTCCGCGTGTTCTCGATTCAATTACTACTGCATATATTGATACTATTGTACAAAATTGAGACTGCGTTGGCAAATTCATGTTACCCAGCTGGCTTACTTCATAACAAATACTGCTTATGCACATACTGTTTCTAACCACCTAGATTGTGCCATCCTGCCCACATGAACACAGAGTATAACCGCAAACACTGATCGCTACTACCTAGACTGTGTTGCCCCAGCATTACTGGCCTAGATTATATTGTGACTGAACTTGCACTCAACCTCTCTCTTTATCTGCTCTCCATGCACTGAAACTTGTATCCATACCTCCTTGCAAATCTTACTTACTCAAATGTGTACCACTACTAACCGCAGACCAGCCACATCTCTCCTGCCTGCGCACACATGCCACTACCACACTACATCTTATCATCCTCTCTGTAACTTTCATTCAAACTGCTCATTGGCTCACCAGCACCATGGCTCCCACCGATACACTCTTCTCACCTCCCCATCACAGACTCACACCAGCACATCCACCATTCAAACCACGCTTCCTACCCCCACACTGCCGTACTCAAAGACCAAACCCTCCTTCACTCCAGGCTCATCAGACTCAGAGCATGCGCACAACCCAACATTCACCCTTGCGTCCCACTCACCACATACTACAGAAATCTCAGACTTAGCACCCGCACCCCCATCATGTCCTCACGTACACAGCTAAACCCCACCCAACAACCGCTCCGTCGGCTTCAACCCACTCAGCTCCCACACTTGCACAGCATGTCCAAATCAGATCTCTCCTCACCACACAGACCCACTGCTAACACCCCCACCTACCATGCCACTCCAATCCCACCCTCAAAATAATCATACCCAAAACACTTGCCCTCAAATGTGCCCATATCAATGCTCGCTCCCAGGCAGTGCACGCACTGGAGATTAATGACCTCATTACCTCCTATGACCTCGACCTACTAGCAATTACAGAAACATGGCTCCATGAAGCATGAGGCTCAGCCATCACTCTTGCCATCCCCCAAGGATAATCCAAGGATACTCCATGCTCAGACAGGACCGGAAAGTTTCCAAAGGAGGAGGCGTAGCTCTCATCTTTAAATAGGCTCTCCCAATCAGACTCTGCAACCAACCATGGGAAACCAACGCTGACCTCCTCATTGCCAGATTAACACTAATTCCTAACTACACCATAAATATTGTGGTCATGTACAGACCACCAGGTACAACAGCAGACTACCAAAAGCACCTCCTACAAATCCTAGGAAATAATTTAAAGAGTTCCACTAAAACTATCCTGCTCTGTGACCTTAACTTAGGCCTGCATGACCCAAAGGACAAAGCAGCCTCCTCATTTGCCAAAGAGCTTATAGACTTAGGATTCATCCACACAGTCACAGAAACAATTCACTGTAAAGGCCATTCCATTGACTGGATCGTAGACCACAACTGTGCCTCATTCATTTTCAACATCTCACCCCTCTCTTGGACCGACCACCATTGTATGCATGTCACCATTCCCTCCAGACCTCTCACCAAAATACTCTCATATGCCCCCCCTACGAAAGCCAGAAGCGCAAAAAACCAAACCACCGTCAACCTCCTCTCTTTTCTGGACATTCCAGAATTTAAACCACCCTTTGACAACAACCCCACCTCTCTGGCCAACACCTATGCCCACATCCTAACCCAAGCCATTGAGTCTATAGCCCCACTGGAAGAAAAGGAGTAAGAAAAAATCCATGCATACTAACACCTGGTTCGCGGACGAGCTATCTGCCCTACGTGATAACAAACACCTGGCATTAACCAACTGGCAATCCACGCCCAACCAATCCACTCTGACTGAATTTTATAAAAAAGTCATCCATCTACAAAAAAGTTATATTTAAGGCCAAATCTAAATATTTCAACCTTAGAATCTCTGCAGCCAATTCTAAATCTAAAGAAATATTCTTGATTTTCAAAGAACTCATCAGCCCACCTACCGGTCCTGACAAAATCGTCAAAGACAAAGCTTGGTGTTCTAAGTTAAGCTTCTCCAAGACAAAATCCAATCACTGCTCAAGACACTACCCAAACAAGACAGTCCACCTCCTTCCTTCTCCCCTACTCAGCATCCTGATACCTCTCCTTTCTCCTTCAGAGACGTCACAGAAGAGGAAGTCGCAGCTCTCCTAAAACACATCAAACCTTCCACTTGTAAAGGGAACATTTGCCCACCATCCATCATCAAAGAATGTTCCGATGTGCTTACCCCGATCATTACAGCATTCATCAATGCCTCCTTCTCCTCTGGAATTGTACCACAAAGCTTAAAAGAAGCTTGGGTGTGCCCACTCATAAAGAAACCCTCCTTAGACCCCCATATGCTCTAACAACTACCGACTTATCACCATTGTCCCCTGCCCCCTCAAAATTCTAGTCAGAGCTGCCCATAACCAAATCCAACACTACCTTGATTCTAATGCCATCCTAGGTAGAAGACAATCAGGCTTCCGCAAAGAGCCACGGCACTGAAACCGCCCTCCTAGACTTAAAAGAACCAAATCACCAAAATAATGGATAAGGGCAAACTTGCCCTCCTGCTTCTCTTAGATCTCTCCGCTGCGTTTGATCTTGTTGATCATAGCATCCTATCCTCACACCTCTCTAACGCAGCCCACTTCTCAAATAAAGCCACTTCGTGGATAACCTCGAGAGAAGAGCCATGAATGTATAATCTGACCAGGACAATGCAGCTCCCACCACCATCCACTGTGGAGTGCCTCGGGTTTCATGCACCGCACCCACCCTCTACAACCTATTCACGAAGCCACTCTTTGACCTGTTGGACTCGCTCGCCATAGCCTACATGAACTATGCCGACGATACTCAAATTCTCCTGCCTCTCACTGCCTCATACGACCAAGACGCAGCCTCACTGCTTCAAATTTACACTAACATTCAAACTTGGATGACAGCAACGGTCTCTGCCTAAATGGGGATAAAACTGAGATCATCCTCCTAGGTTCTAAGGAAACCTTGCCTAAACTTAACCAAAAATACGACAACTTAACCATTGACAAGACCAGCATACCAGTCTCCTCATCAGTTAAGACCCTAGGAGACTACCTGGATTCAACCCACTCTATGTCAGGTCAGCGCCATTGCTTCAGCATCGGCCCACACCACTAAACTGATAAATGCTATAAAACCTTTTCTAACCACCCAAAACTGTCTCTCCATCGCCCGTGCCACAATAGGTGCAAAACTGGATTACTGCAATGCTCTCCTTGCAGGCACCTCAGTTAAAAATCTTAACAAGATCCAAACAGTACAAAATAACACACTCCGCGCAGCCCTCAGCATCCCTAAAAGAGACAACATCTCCCAGGCAAGGCGAGCCGCCCGCTGGCTTCCAGTCAAGGATAGGATCAACTTCAAGGTCCTCACACTTACACACAAATGCATCAGTCTCTCATCCCCATCCTACCTCTCAGAAAAAATCTCTAAAAATAGCTCAACACGACCCAAAAGAAGTCATCACAACAACCAACTCCGCGTTCCCTCTATCAAAAGAGGAAATGCCGGAGATATATGTTTTCCCCACATAGCACCCAAACTATGGAATTCCCTACCCAATGCACTTAGAGCTTAATCATCCCTATCCATCTTTCGCAAAACCCTCAAAACAACTCTATTCAACTAGCCCCAAATCTACACACCACAGGTAACTAAGCTCATCTCATCACATGTAACCACTATGCATGTAATGTAATGTAACTACTGCTTGACCTGCAACCACCAAGCTTTCTGTATACCTTGTAACCAGCAAGAGGTTTTTCTGTAACAGCGCCACGATGCCTAAGGGCTACTGCACACTTTAAAAATGCTAATAAATAAATAAAATAAATAAAACATGTGCCAGAAATGTGGAACACACAGGAAAATCAATGAACACAGTCCATGTGACACAGGTTTATACGGTAGCAAACATGCATTGCCCAAGGATGGCTGACAACTGCAGCCAGCTGTACTACTACACAAATATGGGTAGGTTAACCATGAGTATCAACATATATGATGCACACAATGCCACTCACCAGATGTATCCTCATGCGTCTCCACGCCTCCCACGCCTTGCACCTGCTCAATTCTGATGAGTTGACTTGTGGCATCTTTGATTGGAGTTTGCTCCTCCTCCTCTGATGACCCCCTCCAGTGGCAAGTGCAGTGGCCAGGTTGACAATGAGCTTAGGCTTGGTCCTTCACATGAGACCCTTCCACCACTTCTGGACTTGTTCAAAAGTGTGCATCTCCACACCTAAGGCATTGATGATGTCTGTGAAATGGATGCTGCAAAAATGTATTCTGCAGCAGTGCCCCCAGTTGTTCAGGCATTCATCATTGGACTGGTAGAAGTGTAATGTTGCAGGGTAGTGGGTGGAGCTGAGGCGGGCTGGTGGGTTGTGTCAAGGCTACCTGTGGTAGTGTCAGAGGTCAGGGGGGCTGGTGAGTGATGTCAGGCTGCCTGGGTTTAGTGTCGGAGATGAGGGGGGCTGGTGGGTGCTGTTTGGCTGGAGGGGGCTGATTGAAGTAGTGTCAGAGCTGAGGGGGGCTGGTAGGTTGTGTCTGAACTTGAGGGAACTGCCTGGAGTAGTGTTGGAGCTGAGGGAGCTGCTGGGTGGTGTCTGGTCTTGAGGGGGCTGCCTGGGGTTGTGTCGGAGGTGAAGGGGAACTTGGGTGATGCCAGATCCTGAGGGCCTGCCTGGGATAGTATTGGAGGTGAGGGGGGCTAGTGGGTGGTGTCAGGGCTGCCTGGTTTAGTGTTGGAGGTGATGGGGCTGGTGGGTGGTGTCTGGGATTGAGGGGACTGCCTGGAGTAGTGTCGGAGGTGATGGGGGCTGGTGGGTGATGTCTGGTCTTGAGCAGGCTGCCTTGGGTGATGTCGGAGGTGAAGGGGGCTGGTGGATGGTGTCAGGTCCTGAGTGGCTGTCTGTGGTAATGTTGGAGGTGTGGGGGACTGGTGGGTGGTGTCAGGTCCTGAGGGGCTACCTGTGGTAGCGTCAGAGGCTATGTGGGCTTGTGTCAGGTCACAAGGGGCTTCCTGGGGCAGTGTTGGAGGTGAGGGGGGGCTGGTGGGTGGTGCCTTGGCTTGAAGGGGCTGCTGTACAGTATGGCTATATGCCAGCAGTTTGGGTGTCTTGGGAGTAGGGGGGATGGTTTTTAGTTTTGCAGGGGTGCAGCCGCTACTTACGGGCACCGCGCACAGAATAGCACGGGTGCAGCCGTTACTTCCAGGGGCCTCGCTCAGATTTCAAGTTGTGCAGTCATTACTAACAGGGGACCTCGTGCAAAATAGCAGGTGTGCATTCATTACTTTTGTGGGAGCTTGTGCGGTTTTGATGGGGTGCAGCCTTTACTTACGGAGGACCTTGCTGTTGGGAGTGGGAGATGCTGTCTAGAGTCGTAGGTGCTGCCTAGGCACGTTGGTACTTGGGTATAATTCTATTTTAGGCATGTAGTCAAAATTGTAGTGTTGTTGTTCTATGCCACAGGTAATGTAATTTTGTAAAAATCAGTTGCACTGTGTTCTTTTATTACTGCTAACATTTAAAAGTAAATTATAAAATAAATCTAAATTGAACTCCTGTTAGTGCTGTATAACTGCATAGTGTTACGAACCCACATGGCATTTCATCTCTAAACGTTCATTTATAATCGCAGTGTTAAAAAGATATGTGCACTCTCCTGGAAACCACACATGCTTGCTCGCTGTGTGAATTACATCAAAGGCACTATTCTGTTCCACTGCAATGGAAGATGAAAGATCCTTTCAACATTGGAATAGCCCATCTGTTTGATAGCGTGTTAGGTTTTTCTTTGGTTAGGCTTTTCTGGTTGTGGTTTCATCTTTACTGGAAGCAGTGGCCGCTTTCGACAGCATACATATCTGTGGTATTTGAAACAGCCAACAAAAGAACAAGCAACACAAAGAACAATCCCAGAAGTGAACATGTTGCCAGCTCCATGATTCCAACAGTAAATGCAATGTAGATTTGGTCAATGCTGTTCATTTAAGGCAGGTACATTTTCCACAGATTTTCAATTAGTGCACATTATATGTTTCAAAGCAGCAGAAACAAAAACAGTATTATCACTATAGTCCTGCATGTCGGTGGCAATTTCCCCCTTACAAATAAGTGAGTGGTTGCCCCTTCTTGCCGCTTGCACTTCTGTGTGGGTTTGTTCAGGCCAGGCACACCAGCATTGCAGCCCATGCAACTCAGAAGAACTCTACTTTTCTGACTCCCTTAAACAACCTTTCACGGCCAACTTCCAAAAGTAGAAACTAAAATACGCTCAGCTTATAGAATGTTCTGTTCTCACCATGTCAACGTATTTATGTATGTATAAGTGGCAGAAACGTTACCAAAGATTTGCACTTACCTGCCAGGGCTGTTGCTTCAATAACCTCAGGCAGATTCCAAGGGCAGCAGCAGTTTACGACGTGTTTTTCAAACACTTTTGTAAATCAGGCCCTCCGGCTGTAAAAACAGAAAAGGGCACACGCTTAAAGTACAAAAGTGCTAAGGTGAAGCATAAAAGCAAGGCATACGCCATGTATACCTTACTTTTACAATCTGGGATATTTTTATTTGATTTGAAGGTGGAGATGGAACCCGCCCCACTTCGGGTACTACAGCAAAACAAACGAGGTAATTAAGCCTTTGTATACATTCATATCATAGGAAGCTTTTACTATTGCAATCAGGAGAGAAAAGAGAGTAACTGGAGCAAGGGGAATGAATCTACAGAACATGTAAGGTGGGGGAGAGGTCAGGTAGCTGTACAGTCACGTGCCGAGGGACAGACGGCTCATATGCTATACAGGAATGGGACAAGAAGTGTAGTGTTAAACGCAGCTGCAGGCAAGCTGAAGAGGGTTTTTGTGGCGTCACATTTTGAACTTTGGCCTCTTTACTTTTGCATTCTTCTTATTTCAGGCCTTCTGTTTGTTGGTTCTTTCCTGGTCTCAGGCTTTTTAATTAATTTGCTGTAATTGACGGATGTTGATCGGATTCAACATACCAACTACAGAGCCAGCCCATGCGTCCCTGATGGAGGTGCATTCACCTGGCAGAAAGTGTGAGATTTTTAGTTCCGAGCAGAGGCGTTGCTAGGGGGGGGCGCTAAGGGGGCTATAGCCCCGGGTCTTTTGATTGTAGCCCCGGATAGAAGCTCAGGGACTACAACCAAAAGGATATAGCTAGCCCCGAGTCCCGCCAGTCCTTACATTAGCTTAGCCCCTGATCCTTTCCAGACCTAGCAACACCCCTGCGAACCGGTGATCGATAAACAAAGCAAGCTACACGACACAACACTGTTGAAAGGTAAATCATTTCTTGCTGCACCTAAAGTATCCACACAAACGGTTTTATTGGAGAGAAGTCATATTTTGACAGACCGACATGCAAAATCAGTATACATTTGTTGCCTATGTAAAATTAATTTAACCACAATTACCTAAATGTAACTGAGATTAAAAATATATTTCTAAAAAGCAAAGCCTACGATGTGGCTTCCATTCGACACATGACCTTAGTGTAAAATGACATGTGCTGAAGATTAGGGAACAAAGACATTCATTTCTCTGAATAGATGCACTGCTGTGTATCCTCACGGTGGTAGCTGGCTCGGGGTTATTTTTAATTGTAAGTGTTGCGTGACAATGCACACTGTTGTATCTGTACTTCCTGTGTTGAGGGAAAGAGCACAATGCTTTGTTAAACAATGTCCATGGCATTATGCATGTTATCATTCTATACTGCATGTTATCATTCAGTGTGTGGCTACATCTAGACAGGACAGTCCAGACTGAGTGATGTGGAATGCAGGGAGATTACATACTCGTACACCGCTGGATACACTGTTGCAAGTAGCCTTTGTACCCCCAACACTTAGCTGCGAGAAAGGGAGGAGAAGCGTTTTTGTACTATCGCAGTGAGGCCTAGTCACCAAGATGGAGTCGAAAGGGGGTACACAAATGGGTGCCCCATGTCCTGCTCAGTGGTCCCATCTACGCGAAAGTCAACCAAAGTTAACATCGCATAAGGGCAAGGGGCGAACCCACTACTGGAGGCACTTGGTCTGAGTTTTGTACTGAGAAGTAAAGGATGCGAGGGGCCTCATGGCCCCTTGCTCCCACACATTCCCTAACTCTACTTAGGCTCTGTTATGCATATATAAATATAACCTCCAATTCTATTCCCTAACAATCCTAAACCACCATGCCTTTTCAAATGCCAAAACCATAGACTGTGCCAAGTTTGTACTTGCCTGCCTTGATATAGACACAAACTCCAACCCAGTAGAATCTCATATGCAGAATCTTGGGGAAAACCTACGAATTATGATCTGGTTGACTCCCTAGGGTTTTTAGGGGCTTGATTCCTGCACTAACTGTTATGCCTATCTTTAATAACAAATGCACTACTCCCTCTCTTCTTCATCAAACAAATAACACACTAGAAGCAAGTGCACCACCCTTCTTTGCAAGCACACACACTTCAATACAACACTTAAAGCATATGTTCTTAGTCAATAGCTAGGTTTTGCGCTACTAAAGTCAAGCATATGTGCAGCACTGAACTCATAGATTATTATGCATTCAAAAATGGGCTACTGATTTCAAAGTTCATTAACTGCGGTCAGTAACACCCAAAAAAACGTCAAGAGCATTTGCATTAGTGTTACAGTTCGACATTGTAGAATTTTGCCAACAATGTACTTCTGTGACAGAAAAAAGTAGCTCCTGAAAAGAAATTGCATGCAGTTGTATCTCAGTGCCAGTTGCACTAAAAAAGCTATACGCTCGTAGTGATGGAAACATTGGTGTCAGTGGTTAAAGTGCACGAAAAGAAGAAGTGGAACTATGTGCCCTGCTGACCTCCCCCCACTCCCCACCATCCCCATCGCCACGTCCCCTGCCATGCACAATTCAAACCCACAAACACACCTGCTGTTTAAGGGCATGTTCAGTGCAGTGCACTGAAGTGCAAGTTTCAAATTCTTCCTACACTTTTATTTTGAAAACTAAACCATTGCGGAATGGTTTATTTTAGAAATAAAAATATAGGAACAGTAAAAGAAGAGGAGCACCGCTTCCAACCACTCGCGCCGACTTCGACCATTGATTGGTATATCATCTTTCTATTTAAAAACTGTCTAATAGTCTAATGCAATTTAGAAGAAACCAATGAGAGCATTTGCTTCCTTAAAAACGATGCTGGTTAGCATGCCAGATGTCAACTGTTGCTTGCAAAAAAGAATGTATACTTTGGCTACTTAATGGAATTTGTAAGCCCTATTTCCTAAAGATCATGGAAAAAAGCATTGGTAGCCCTGGAGAACCCCGTGTTTGGCAGCCATTTCCTACTCAGGGGTTAGAGATTAATGGCACAAGCTCACGTATCAGTTTAACCAGTTTAGTCGATTTAATTTAAATGAAACAGATGCAGTGGTCTGATAATTTTCCAAATGAAGTCATCCAATCCTGTCATTTTGCCTAATGGGCTTGAGAACGATGCTGTTGAGCAGTCTCTGAAAACAGAGCCACTGAAAACAAGATAATATGTCTGCTAGAAATATAAAATGCGTACACTGGTCAAACGTTTCAATGTCTGGCCACCTGTTCTCTATGTTCGGAAATGCAACCACGAGAAACTAATCAGAATACATTATGTAATCTTGTTATAAGAGACAGGTTGGCCGAATTTCAGTTATTCATGTATTTTTTTGTTTTAAATATGGATGGGTTTCGATTTATGTAAACCTTTACAAAACATGCAATTTAAATATTACAAGATACTGTTAATCATTCCCTAAATGCATTACATTGACAGCAATTACATTCACCAATTTCTTTTTAACATAAAATCATTACAAAGTTAACCAATTTTACACACACAATTTAAAAATCTCTAAACCATTAGAATAAATGGTACTGATTTCCCATGCATGATTTTCAGCCAGAAACATATCCAAAAAGACCTGGTTAGTATCTGGGGCAAATTTGCTAAAATACCTATTCTTGGCACTCTCAAAGCTGGACAAGAAAGCAACAAATGAGGCAGTATTTCCACTTCAACAATATTTTTACAATATCTACAACCAACTTTAGTGTCCCCAGCCTTTCCTCTTATATTTAAAATCTCATTTGTTAAAATAACCTTGAACCTAAAACGCATGCATTCATTTCTGAAACCTTTGTTAGGGAAACACTGTAAATACGGTTCCATCATACCAGGTTCCTTATGACTCATTCATGTTGTTATGCACGATTATCAGTGGGTGATATGTGCTTGATGGCACTAATTAAACATCTATCCTAATTGCATCAGGAACACTCAAGAGAAATTGATTATAGTAAGTGCGTGATGCTCGTGAAAAGTAATAAACAGGTTTACATGGACTTGAAAGTTCAAGATAGATTGGCAGGGAGACGGAAACTGCTGTCACATTTGAATTATTCGTGAAGGTGTTGAATCTTTTATGTGCTGGAGAGTGTGAGGATGGATGCTACATTTTCAGTTATCAGAGTAATAGTCTGCGGAAATGCTTGGATTACTCATCAGTAATAGCCATAACATGCATTGCTGCTCTTTCTCGTCGCAGTACTTGTGAAGTCACTGATCCCCAGGACAGACTCTTTTAAATAGTAACATATGTGCACTGTCTGCTTTTTACACACCCTTTCTCCTGCTGCTATGCGGGCATAAACACCTACCATTCTTATTTCTCTGCCTGTATCATAACCACAGTCTAAGGGTCCATCACAACAATAAAGTGGTGGCAGAGATGGGCATATGTTCTGTGTCCTGGACTAGTTGAGCTCATAAAAAGCAATGACGTTTGTAGGTAAGCGTTGCAGGTGCTTAATCTACGTCACGCTCCCTTGTTCCATATTTATTTGTGAGGAATACCAAAGTGTTTGAGCAACCATACAAAAATAACTGCAGCGCAAGTGACATTAATAATCACATTTTGCTGCTGATCCAAGAACACCAGCTGCACAGCTTTGTGAGCAGGGCTCTCAAACCTGGAGACATTAATGTCTATCACATATGAGATGACTGTTCAGGTAATTATTATTATAATTGGTTACTTATAACGCGCCTAATACCCAAAGGTTTTTAAGCGTGGACCCGGAGTCAAAGCTGTGTTGCTCAGGGTGTTGCTCTGCATTGTCTTGCTTCCAAGGCGAGCGTGTTGCCCCTGAGCTATCCTCCCAAGGTAGCTGCCATATATACCTCCTGAAGGGGAACACGCTGAGCTTCCCCCCATGGATCTACTTACCTCTGCGTGAACCTTATGTGTACACTTTAGTGTAAGTGACTTTATGAGATTCAGTAAATTAAAGCAAAGAGAGGGTATCCCACAACCAGCTACTCAAGGAGATAGTTCCTATTGGATAGGACAAACATTCCAAAAATACTTTCAGGGGTCTGAATTGTTGTTGTCTTGTACGCGGACGGCAGGGTGGTCCTTCTAACATCCGACGACTGCCATTTAATTTTCCGAGTAGTGTCGCCAGCAAAAACTGCAGGACGCACAATGTTCTGCTTCAAATGAAATTAACAGAAAAACTTAGGTTTAAATGCAGGGTCACGTCAAAAAATGACAGTACTAGGCTGAACAATCACGGAAGGAGACCTACAAAGGAGTATCCCCAATTCATGCGTTGTTTCTGACTAGGAAATTGATATGAGTAATTCCTCTGGGGTCTAGAGGACGACAATGGAGTGCCTGGATAACCAGAAGTAAATGCTCAAGGACTATAGAACTCTGCAGGGGTGTCTGGAGGGGGCGGAAGGTTGGGCAGAACCATAACTAGGACAACTTTCAAGCAGTTTATTTAATAGGATCATGTTACTGTGTTGAGCAGATTTTGTTTGGTGATGGCACCCTTGCAATATCCCTCAACACAGCCCCTACCACAAGCAGTTCCCATCATCCCTGATATGTCCCAGATTTACTTCCCCTTTTGCTAGCCTGCTACCCATGCTTATCTCCCAACCCTTCCCCATGAGGACTGGTAAAGCAGTTGGTTAATATAGAAGGAGGGTGAGGATGGGCAGTAAAGGAGCTATTGTCAATGTTCACAAACAAAAAACCGATACTGCTCATCTACAGACTCTGGGGCTTCACCAACGTGGCAGCCACAATACATCCTCCTTCAGAAGGGTCTACTCTGTGTTCTCTGACTGCCTTGATATGTGTCCACATAACTCTAAGAGATGACACAGCTAAATCTGTGCAAAACCATCTTAAAGACATGGCAATTAATTCACATGTTAGAGAACAAAGAGATGTGGAACTGCACAAGGACTGGAAGTAGTTACATTCTCTAGGATTATATGCGTTCAAGGTGAAAGAAACCGCCAGAAGAACATCTGTATTGCCCTGGATGGTTCCATGTAATAAAGCTGCCGTGAAAATGGCTGTTTTATAACAAATCACTGCAAAGAGGCCATGGTGTGGCCCCCACAAATCATGTAACCGCAACCCCCTGACCCATTATACTGCACAAAGGGAGTGGGGGGCCCCCCTGCAACCCCTGCTCCCCTTGTGTGGTATAATGCAAACACTTTTACTGGGTCCCACCACTGCCTTTTTGGCGTGGTTGTTTGTAAAAACACCACTTTCTCGGCGTCGATATTACTGGATACCCCCTGGATTTTGAGGAGGTTCTTGGTAATCAGGAAACATGTGGGAATGCATAAAACGGCCCTCCATCCAGGAAATGGGTGACAGATCTGACTCCCGTTCCAGTGGTTTTGGGACCTGGTGCAAAAGTAGGGAAGGAGAACGTTTCATTTAGAGGCAAAACTGCCCATGGGATGCTCACTGAATTGCCAGCATTGTGTGCTCTCCCTAAATATGGTCTGCATATTATGACATCAGGTGTGCCTCTTCTCAGCAACACATGGATGAGGCCATCTCGAGATGCTGTCCCTACTGATTAACATAGGGTGCTGAGGTGGGAGTGTGGATTTGAACATGGACTACAGATCAATGTAACATTAAAAGATCATTACAAAGATAAAGCATGGGTCTCATGGCTGACTTAGAACTTGAGCTTTGGCCTGAATGGAAAGCCCTTTAAAATGTGCTTGCCACCGTTGAGTGCTTCAGTCTGTACTCAGAATCTGCGATGGTCTTGGATTCAATGGAAATTCCTTCTTCAGGTTGTAGAGGTTGAACCACTATTGAAGTTCCAACATGTTAGATTGAGTAATGAGAAGCATCTTGCTAATGGCCACATAGCTTCTGTAGATGGAACAACAGGCTTGTGAGGTGTTGCCTTGCCTAGGGCACCACAAAGGAGCAGGACTCCATCTAAGCCATGGGTGCACAACATACGTGCCGCGGGCCAGTTGCGACCCGCCATGCTGTTTTGTCCTGCACGCCAGGAACAAATACTTTCCTAATGGAGGACAGCTCGCAAGCAGCATCGGCCGCCCTCCATTAGGAAAGCCTTTGTTGTCTTCCGGGCCGGACAAAACACTGGCCCTCTCGCTGTGAGATAACTGTCACGGTTTTAACAAGACATTAAGAGCTGCTGTCTACTTAGAATTAATAATAGGATCTCATTATTAATTTAATAGATTCATAATTAGACATCAGATTTGTATTTGGACCTAAGATGCTAATGTTTCATAGTGTGTATTTTTTATGTTTTGTTTAGTATACAATTGGATGTGTGTGTTTGTAATATTAATAACAACCACTAATGAGTAACATTTGCTACATTAATTGTGTTTCTGTTTTTCTGATTATTAAAGGTGCAGGTGTTTTTTTTCATGTTAAACACTGAACTCCTTTAGTTCTTTCTTTGGTTTTCTGTCTTCTTTCTTTACTTGTTTTCTACTTTTTCATTTAACTGTTGTTTTGTTGCTCCACACAAATGAATTATTGTGGTTGAAATGCTGTTTTTATAAAAAAAACTTTTTAATATGGAATGAATTTTGTAATAAACCATAGCAATATATATTTCCAATGATGGTTGTGAGTGCAATTTGTTGCAACTAAGGAGGACAGGTCGTTAGGTATCCGAACAATTTATTTTGGATCCGTAAGGGCGAGGACTTGAGAGGAGCTAGGACCTTTTTTCTGTAATAATACGAGTTCCATTGGGCACCGTCCTAGGCCTCTCTATATATATATAAAAAACCCAGTCCTTTGTTAGTTCTTTGGCCTCATTGGTACAGTGCACACGAACCATGCAGCTCCTACGAGCCACGTAGTGCGTGTGTGCTGCACCAATGGAGTGCCAGCACTGCGGCTGGCGTGGCCAGTAAGGCTTGTTGCCGGAAAGGCATTTCAGCCTTGTCACACCCACGCCAGCTGTAGTGCCAGATGCCTCGCCAGTGGTCCAGCACGTCTGGTAAGTACATGGTGGGGGGGCTGTATGTTTGTGTGTGTGTGTCTGTCTCGGGTCAGTCCTGACTGTGTTTTTTTTTTTTGTTACTATGTTGAAATGCGGGGGTGGGAGAGTGTGTCAGGTGTGTATGGGTGTTTGTATTTGTATGTCTGCAGTGTATGTTGAGATGCGGGGGGTGGGGGTGTAGGGTCTGCTTGAATGTGTTTGTGTGCAAGCGCAGTGTGTGTTCAGATGTGGAGGGGTGTGTGTGTCGAGTCTGCCTGAATGTGTTTCTGTGCAAGTGCAGTGTGTGTTGAGATGCGGAGGGGGGTTATGTGTGTTGGGTCTGCCTGAATGTGTTTGTGTGCAAGTGCAGTGTGTGTTGAGATGCGGAGGGGGTGTGTGTGTCGGATCTGCCAGAATGTGTTTGTGTGCAAGTGCAGTGTATGTTGAGATGCGGGGTGGGGTGTGTGTCGGGTCTGCCTGAATGTGTTTGGGTGCAGGTTCAGTGTATGTTGAGATGCGGAGGTGGAGTGTGTGTCAGGTCTGCCTGAATGTGTTTGTGTGCAAGTTCAGTGTATGTTGAGATGCGGGGGTGGGGTGTGTGACGGGTCCGCCTGAATGTGTTTGTGTGCAAGTGCGGTGTATGTTGAGATGCTGGGGGGGAGGCGGGTGTTGGGTCTGCCTGAATGTTTGTTGTTGTGTGAAAGTGCATGTTGAGATGTGGGCGTCGGGTCTGCCTGAATTTTTGTTTTTGTTTGCAAGTTCAGTTTATGTTGAGATGCGGGGGTGGGGTGAGTGTCAGGTCTGCCTGAATGTGTTTGTGTGCAAGTGCAGTGTATGTTGAGATGCTGGGTGGTGTGTGGGGGGGGTCTGCCTGAATGTTTGTTGTTGTTGTGTGCACTTTCAGTGTACATTGAGACGCAGGGGTGGGGGGTCCGGGTCTGTATGTGTGCATGTTTGTGAGTTTGTTTGGTGAGTTGGGTGGTGGGGTGTTCAGGTCTGTATGGATGCATGGTGTGTGCTTGTGAGTTTATATGGTGAGTTGGGGGTGGGGTCTGTATGGGTGCATGGTGTATGCTTGTGAGTTTGTGTGCTGAGTTGGGGGTTTGGGTCTGTAAGGGTGTATTGGTGTATGCTTGTGAGTTTGTGTGCTGAGTTGGGGGTGGGGGGTCCGGGTCTGTATGTGTGCATGCTTGTGACTTTGTTCGGTGAGTTGGGGGGTGGGGGATTCAGGTCTGTATGGATGCATGGTGTATACTTGTGAGTTTGTGTGCTGAGTTGGGGGTTCGGGTCTGTATGGGTGCATGGTGTATGCTTGTGAGTTTGTTTGCTGAGTTGGGGGTTCCGGTCTGTATGGGTGCATGGTGTATGCTTGTGGGTTTGTGTGCTGAGTTGGGGGTGGGGGTTCGGGTCTGTATGGGTGCATGGTGTATGCTTGTGAGTTTGTGTGCTGAGCTGGGGGTGGGGGGTCCGGGTCTGTATGCATGCATGCCTGTGAGTTTGTTTGGTGAGTTGGGGGGTGGGGAGGTTCAGGTCTGTATGGATGCATGGTGTATACTTGTGAGTTTGTGTGCTGAGTTGGGGGTTCGGGTCTGTATGGGTGCATGGTGTATGCTTGTGGGTTTGTGTGCTGAGTTGGGGGTGGGAGTTCGGGCCTGTATGGGTGCATGGTGTATGCTTGTGAGTTTGTGTGCTTAATTGGGGGTGGGGGTTCGGGTCTGTATGGGTGCATGGTGTATGCTTGTGGGTTTGTGTGCTGAGTTGGGGGCTCGAGTTTGTATGGGTGCATGGTGCATGGTGTATGCTTGTGAGTTTGTGTGCTGAGTTGGGGGTGGGGGGTTGGGGTCGGTATGAGTATGTATGCATGGTGCATGCTTGGTGGCATGGGGCATAGTGCTTGGTTGGGGGGTGGGGGCCATGGGGCATAGTGTTTGCTTGAGGGGTGGGTGTCTTGGGGCACAGTGTTTGCTTGAGGGGTGGGTGTCTTGGGGCATAGTGTTTTGCATGAGGGGTGGCTGTCTTGGGGCATAGTGTTTGCATGAGGGGTGGGTGTCTTGGGCATAGTGTTTGCATGAGGGTTGGGTGTCTTGGGGCATAGTTTCTGCATGAGGGGTGGGTCTCATGGTGCATAGTGTTGGGTTGAGGGGTGGGGGGCATGGGTCATAGTGTTTGCTTGAGGGGTGGGTGTCTTGGGACATAGTGTTTGCTTGAGGGGTGGGTGTATTGGGGCATAGTGTTTACTTGAGGGGTGGGAGCCATGGCGCATAGTGTTTGGTTGAGGGGTGGGGCCTATGGGGCATAGTGTTGCACTCCAAGAGTGAAACCAAAAATAAAGCTAAAACAGGCACAGTTAGGAGATTTACATCCTTTGCTTTTTGTGGAAACCTGACTCAGCGAAGGCCATACTCCTCTTGGGCAACCCAAACAGCAAAGTATAGCATTCCAAAATAATGGAATGTCCAATCAAGTGTCAATAAAATATATATATAATTTAATTAAACAGACGATATGCAATAACTAAATAGAAATAAATAACAATGGAAAATGTGTAGTACAAAATATGTTTGAAATACAAATAAAAATCATTACACCTCAAAACGTGTTCTTTTTCCATGTGTTTAATAATAATTGGGGGTTGAAAAAGCCTCCTGCCACGTCACGCCCCACCGCGCCTACCGCTCCACCCACATTTACTTTTCGGCCCACCATAGCCATCATGTAAGGTCCTTTCGGCCCTCTGTCAAAATCAGTTGTGCACTCCTGATCTAAGTGCAACTCAAAACCATTGGGAGGCCGTAGCCTTTTTACACTGGAGAACATTCTGGCATATGTAGCATGATCTCCTGAAAGTAGCACTGAAACCAGGTGAATGCAGAATCGTACTACAAGGAACGATTTGAAAGGGATATGCTGAGATTTATTCTGGTCTGTCACTATGCTGATGCTCCATAGTTTCTGAAAAGTGTTGTCTGTATGCTGTGCCAAGACGGATTGTGAAAAGGTTTGTATCAACCAGTTGTCAAGGTAGGAATGGAGGGTATGCCAAATTGATGCAAAATTGACCCAATTATAGAAATCATCTTTGTGAAGTATATGTGCACCGTCTTCAGACTCAAGGAGCTAATGGTGGTTTGAAAGCAGTGATCCTCTACTGTGAACTGAGGGTGTATCACTGGTATATTAAAGTAGGCATCCATGAGATCCTGAGATGCCAGGCGGTCACCTTTGCATTTAAGTGGCCACACCAACTGCAGCTTCTCCATCTTGAAGTAAACACATTGTACTAGGTTGACCCATATTCATTTCTAAGACCAAGGAGAAGCCCCATAAGACCTAATGGACTACAATGATGATTGAATTGTATTTTAGAAATTGTGAACGTCAATATTGAGAGCCTGTGACGTATAAGTAGTGCAGGTGCTAGTTGTTAGAGATTAATATGCGCTTGCATATGTTTTAATGAAGGCGTCATCATCACTCGTATTATCCTTGACCACTGTCAATTCTGTAAACATAGATGATTGGCATAGATAGGTTTTCTGTTGTATGCCATTCGTTCACTTATATTGCTCTTCAGAGAAAGGAAAAGCCTAAAGTCGATCATCATAGACTATTGAAATTGCCTTATTCTTGGAGCTTTATTTTGATTTAAATGTATTATTTTTGTTATGTGCATAACTTGTGAACATGCCAGGCCGTGCGTAGTGCATCCGGGTGCAGGTGAATTGGATGCTGTAGAAAAGAAAAAGGGTACGAGATGTATTGAAGCAGCAGAGTCTTGAGTTCTGAAGCAGGGTCAGGCACAGTTGTTATAGGAAATCCCGGGCAATTCAAGGGTGGGTAGAGTCTTCACCAGAGAACTCTGATGCACCATTTAGTACATCATATACCACTCTCCCCGGGCCCTGCCTGGAAGGGAATCATACCCAAATGTTGCCCTCATATGTGTGCCCCTCCAATCACTGCAACTTGGGGGTGCACAAAATACTGACTCCCATTACTGCACCCTCGCTCTTCTTGGGCACAGTACTGTGAGTTGGGGGTTGCAGAGTTGTTCCCCACTTACCACGATTGTGGTAAGTGGGGGACAAGAAAGTAAAAAAATAAAAAAGCACCCTCCATCCCACATAAGTGTGAGGATCCGACACCGCAGGGATAGCGGGGAGTTGACGGCGCACACAGAAGTGTGCCGCCGTGAAGGTAAGTGGGTGGGGGGGCGGCTTAGGGGTATGCTGGGTGGGGGAGGTGGCAAAAGTTATCTATTTGATCACTGCGCTGTACCATATTTGGCATTGACATTTTCCGCGGCACAGTTACAGGCGGCACAGTGATCATATAGATTACCTGGAAGGAGTTGAGCACCTACCCGTCTCTGCTCCCACACCTTTTCCAAAACCCTCACATGGCAATATCCCAGTTACAACTCTCTGCATCATGTGGCAACACGAGGAGAAGAAGCTCATTCATAATGGGCGGCAGGATGCAGAACTGCCACCCATTATCTAAGAGTTAGAGGGAACGCCCAATGAAACCTGGGCACTCCTTCAGTAAGCATTTATGGGCTAGCCAATGTAGTGAGGAAAATATGGTGTATACCCTAGCATGTGCATGATCAATGGGCTATGCAAGTCAGGGGGTCAGCTAAAAGAGATCCAAACCATTCACTTGCTTGCTCGAATGCTTGCTCAAAGGGAAGCTCCTGTCCATCTGTGCCACAATGGCCTGCAAGCATCATTAGAATTCTATTACAGGCTGCAGAGAGAGGTGTGACTAATAACCACACTGCTTCCGGATTCCTGCATGGAGAGCGTGCAAGTGTGAGCATTCTGAATTGAACAATAGTCCGGAGCTAATGTAGTGGAGGGAGCGCAGGTAAGTTACAAAAATATGCGTGTGTATGTGTTTGCATTCATGTGAGTGTGCATGTAAATGTTTGCAAATTTTTGTGTGTGTGTATTGCAGTGTATATGTGTGTGTTTTGCACATGCACACACTGAGAAGATCCGTTATTTGTGTTTTTGTTTCAGAGCTTTTCAAGTGAGAGCGTGCATCATGAGTCCACTGGTAATAGGACGAGGGAGACACACAAAACAATGTGATCCAACAAGGAATTGTCTTATCTCTGAAGAATCATAGGTTTAGAACCCACATGCGCCTTAGATAATTGCTTAATTTTTCATTCGCGCCAGTCCTAAACTCTATGGTCTAGAGATGCAAACCTCAGCGTTCCTGGGAGCTAAATGCAAACACAAAGAATATAGGTGACTTGGTCCACTCAGTTGCAACAGTCGAATCATCATGTAAAGAATACTATCCCAGTTTTGCATATAGGTTTTAAGGGAATATAACTATTCAAAAGATGCCACAATGATGTGTGTTAGGAAAGAATTTCTTTTTGCAGTTTCCACTCCATAGATTCCTATGGAACCCCATTCTTTTTGCTTTGTTTTTGATCCGGACCTGAGTTCCTTCAGCTTCACTTCCCTTGCCCTTTGCTAATTTGTCACTATGAATCTGACCAGTCCTTCATACTATCAGAACTAGTGCAAGTGGATACTTTTCTATCACCCTAAGGTTTTACACTTGGGATTTGTGTTTACTTTTATATGTGACTAAAGGTAAGCTGGTGGCAGCAGTTACATTTTTACAATGTTTTGCTATATTTGTCATTCCTGTGTACTGTATATGGCACTAAACATGGCTAGTGCCATCAAATGGCTGGGGCAGGAGACTTTCGCTTGTTCTTTGGCCATATTGCAGTTCGGCCTTCTTCCTGCCTTCTCAAGTCAGGAAATCCCTTACAAGATCATGCACTCACTCGAAAAAGCTGCTGCCTTTGTGTGCTAGTGAGCCGTTGTCTGTGTGTGGTTATTTGAAGGGTACCATTCCTTTCCATTGGTGGGCTTGGCCTTGCTTTCAGTCCAGTTTTAGAAAAGAGGAGGACTCCTGCAAACATTCTTCAGATATATGTTGAAGCCAAGAATCATTCAAAGAAGAGCAGCTGCTGATGACCTGATGATGACCTCAGTAGTGGACCAGCATCCCCTCCAGTGATTGCCATGGTGAATACCTGCTCTTCTGCCTGATCTCTGAAGACACATGCCAGTGCATCAGCCATTGGACTAGTGAGACCAACTAGTCTCAAAATTTGCTCAAGGTTGCATGCCCCAAGAGTCTTCAGAAGTGTCCCTGGACTGCCTGGTGAACTGTCCAGCTCTGTTGGTGGCTAATTCACCAGAATCATCGCCATTCCACGTTCAAGCCTGGAACTTTGGTGGTCAGCAGCTTGTGACATAAGTTACCATCTCACAAATGTTCTGTTTCCTATAACCAAGGGCCCCTTCCTGGATCTGCTTCTTTGACCGCTACTGGTATGCTTGTCTTCACCTACAAACAGTGATCAACATTGGAACTCACCTTTATCCATCCCATGAAGTGTCCTAAAGAGGTCTGCATCGTGAAAGTGTGCATCTCTCCATGAAGTTGTACCCAATCCGAACAATCCTTGAAACTGCAACCCCATGGCACCTCTCACCAAAACAAAGAATTGAAGACTGCACTAACTGCAACCCCCAGATGATCCATCTTGACCCTTGGGAAAATCAGAGTCTTTTGGCCCATTTAAAAAAAAAAGACTGGACAAATGTACACTAAATTTACAAAAGCAAGCTTTTGGGACCAACCCGCTGCTCAAGCCGCACTTTTGCTGAAAATCCATCCACCGGTTTGGGCTGTAGACATGAGTAAGATTTTCTTTCTATTAAGTCTATGGAAAATACAGAAATGTTGGGACCACCACTATAACTTTGCCCTCCCCCCACTTGACAAAACCTCACAAGACTTTGCTAAATCAATCTGACGAGGCCATATAATTTATTTTGCAAAGTTTGGGGGGAGTGAAATCATAAGTCATCCAAAAAGTGTTCTTCCCATGGGTTGAGCAACTTAACCATAACTAAAGGGCTGATATCGCAGGCCCTGTAATATCTATATGTATATGTATGTGTGCTTATATAACTTGTGATTTTAAAAGGTTAAAATCTTTCTGCCTTTGTGTATACATTGTCAGGGATATCTGTGAGCTTCCATATCAATTTCTGACTCCTAGTTTATTCCTCTTTGTGAGTATTGGTGCTGTGCATGACTTCTTTATTGGCAATTGGAGTTCTGCTAATGCAATTTATCCTACAGAGGGCAGTGTTGCATTTTGATCATTTGGTCTCAAGGAGCATATTCCTCACTGCCTAATTTTCAGTCCTTAGTAACTTGTGACCTTCATTATAATACGGTTTGATGTACTGCCTAGGAACATACATTGTTATATCTCTTTTTGAGCACAGGCTTGGGAACTCAGCTGAACTGATGTACTTTGACCAATCAGGGTGCAGGGTCTTCTCCTTTAGTTCAGGGTCTGATATCTTTTTGTTGTTGCTTTCTCATGACCTCACTGCCAAAATCCGGCACGGGACGTTGTTCGCCCCTTGCCTTAACGAATCACTGCGTGACATTCAGTCTTTTGCTCTGGGAAGTTGCAACTTGGGATGTGTGCATCTCTCTGCAAATGTCTGGCTGGTGCTTTCTGCTGAGGGGGTGGGAGTTGTCATGTTTCAGAGATAGCTAACTAGATCTCTGGGGCTACATGTACTGTGTACTCAGCTAATGTAAAGGGTTATGGTCAATCACTATGATTATGAATACTTATTCTATGTTTACCTAACTAATGTATATATTTAAGGACACCCCGTTATGTTCATCTATACAGTGTATGCATTATGCTTGCAGAAGCATGGGTACTAATGCCTTGTTGGACCTATGAAGGAAAGCCTTCTTTATATGGGACTTCTGGCTTCTATGCTGTGTGCCGTTTCACAGTGACTTTCGCATCTTGTATTTACGTGCACGGTTAGGACATTCCATGTTTTCTCCAACATTACTGTACTCCCCAACACAATGATCATAACATGTCTTAAATTAAAACACACTGTAAAATTCTTAAAAGAGTAAACACCATTGGACATTGTTTTATGGCCTTTATGCAACTGTTGAACATGAGTTGACATTTTAGGGTGTTTATTAATTTGATTCAAAACATTTTTAAACCTTCTCCGGACTTACATGATATTACCTTTTTCTATCCATATTGGAGTGATCTGTTTCCTTAAACAAGTATGGCCTATTGCCCCTTTTTTGATGTGCCACCACATATATTGAATTCTAGAGATGCCACTGATTGTATGAGAGAGAACAACCCTTTCTGGTAGGATTTCCCTTCTAAATACAAAGGCTCAGGGGTCTCATATTGTTCAATTCATGCAGTGTTTGCTTTTTACCTTAATCTACTACCTTGAGTTCTGCTTATTGATAATTACATTGCTGATTATAAATGTAGGACTTAAGAAATAGAAGAAACATTGATAGGAAATCAAGACTCTCAGAGCAAGCCAAAGAATATGTGTGTATATTATCTGCTAAGTGTATCCAACCAAGCAACTGCTGACTTAGACTGGACATCACACCCATGTCACAGTGGAATACCTCAGGTGATTTCTGGAATGTAGAGTAAATGTTCTAGTTAACTGTTGTGATTCCATGTCTGTTTCCCCCCTCTAGATTACCACTCTACTGTTGGTTCTCTGTTGATTAACTTGTGTACTCTCTAGGTCAGTTTTTCCTCCTGTAGGTCCCAGCCCTACTGTTTGGTTTCTGTTGATTAACTGCTTTGCTCTCTAGGTCTGTTTTTTCACCCTCTAGGCTTGTGCTCCACTCTGTGGGTACTGATAGGTTACTGTGTCTCTGTTGGTCCACTATGCTCTTTCCCCCTGTCTAGATCTCTTTACATATATTTACTGTTGGTACTGTGGTGTGTCTCCTTCCTTACTTCTTCTTGTTGTGTTCCCTACTGTGTGATCCTCCACCCTCTCCGCCTGCACATTCTGCATTGCACAGCGTGCTCCTCTCCTTTGCCTCTCTCTCTCACTTCCTCAAACACTCCTCCTCACACCCTCTGTGTTCTCTGCATTTCTCCCATCTTCTCTAACTGCTACTCTATCACCTATCTTATCCCTCTCACTAAGTCTGGAAGGAAAAAATTCAAGAGGGATATCCTGGTCTCCAACCAAGGCCTTCCTATCACTGATAACCACATCAGTTCTTCCTCCAGACAGAATCTCACTGACATCCTCTTTGTCGTTCCGTCTCCAGACCTATGGACTCCTCATATGTACTCTGTTCTCTCTCCTCTCTCAAATAATAGTGTCAGCCAGTGGAAGGTCCTATTGGCCTCCTTCCATTCCGCCCAAATCATCATCAATCTCTATCTAAATGGCACTGTATTGTCCAGGGCTCTTGCTCAATCTCCTCCTTTTTGTTAGGTGGTTCCCACAACTTATCAACATTCTCCCTTCTCCTGCTACTTCCTCTAACACTTCTCTGGCCCCTCTGCCTCCTCCTTCCTCCTCCTCCTCTCTGACCCTTATGCCATCTCTGACTACTGCCTCTGCCCATTCTGAAGCCCCTCATTCTCCTTCTGCAGGGTGTCCCACACTCATTTACCCCACCTCAGAAGTCTTTCAAATGTGGCAACCTGCTCCATGTCGCTATTCTAAACTCTCTTTCTGCTGTCAAACACTACTGTGATGTCTGCCACCTCTTCGAACACCTTGACTGGGATTCCCTTGCTCTCACCGACACATGGTTCACGGCCAGCTCTGTCACAAATGTTGACACTCTCCTACCTGAGGGCTACAAGATCCTCTCTGAGCCCAGAACCAACCAGCCCAGAGTTGCAGTGGCCTTGATCATTCCAGAGTGGGTCCCTGCCAGGTCACCCTCTTCCTCTCAGATTGGGCTGACCTCTCCTCTTCTCTCCTTGTCTCTACCTCTTAACATCTCCTCCTTTGAGACCTCAACATCCACTTGGATGTCTCAAATCCCTCCTCTGGGATCTTCTGCAACATTTGGTACTCTCTCTCCCTTTTCATTGTACCTTCTGGTCTGACACACTCTGTTGGATACACCCTGGATGTTTTCATCTCCTCAGATATTCCTCTCTCTAACCCTCTTGCTAGTCCTCTCTCTTGGAGTGACCACTTTCTTTACCCCTCTTACCTGGAGCTTCTGGTCCCACAGACAAAGTCTACCCAAGCACTGCCACCTTCCTTCTCGGTCAGTCAGCCCATGATGCGAGTGCCAGTGGAAGCCTTTGCCTCAATGTTCACTGCCCTCCTACTCTTTTGTTTTGATTTTTTTGATTTGTTTTCTTTTGATTGAATACTGCATAGTGATTAGTCAAGGCAGGTGGGCGAACACAGTCTCAAGACAACATTTCGATAGTGAGGTCATGCAAAAGCAACAAAGAAGTAACAGATCCCAGAGATAAGGGACATATACTGCCCATTCACAGAGACACATCATTTTAGCCGAGTTCCAATCCAAAACCTGTGTTCAAAAGATATATAACAACATATGTTCCCAGTCAGTACATCAAAACATATTACATTGAAGGTCACAATGGAGCAAGGATAAACCAGTGAGCAATGCAGAGTGTACATGTTCAGGAAGAATGATCAAGGAACCTCATTGAAAGAGACTTAATTGCTAAGATAGGAACCACTCGTAGAGTTGAATTAATTAGTTACTGATAATGTTCCTGGAAGCCTATGAACAACCCCAAGAGTGCATACACGATATTAGTAAGGAGTATGTCTATAATATTGTAAAATACATATATTCATACCATTGTAAGAGAATTAAGTTTGCAAGCACCAAAGCCCCCAGCTCATAAGGCCAAAAACAGAGCAAATGATATCATGCACAAGCCATGAGAAAGGAAGTGTTGGAAGGGAAGTGAGTAAAGTTTCCAACAAGGAGTTGTAAAGTTAAACTGGTGATGAACAACTCATAATGATGGGAACGTAAGACGTTGCCAATCGATTAGCTCTTTTAGGAAGAGGATGCACAAGTTATCATTTTGTTGTCACACTGTCACATCTCAAACCGGGATTGGTTGAAATCTGCCAAGTCACTCACTCCACACATACTGCTCCTGAAATATCCAATCAGTACTCATTTCAGGTGATACAAAAAAAGAGTAACATCCAATCAGCACCATTGGGAAAGGAAATAATCTCAATGCTAATTAGTTAATAAACTAATGTTTTGTTGCGGTCAGAGGGTTAGAACAATCCAATAGGGCGAGGCATTGTATAGATTCACCTATAGTGCACATGACAATGTCCAATCACAGGCTGGAGATTTGTGAATAACCTGTAACATTTGTTGCCATTTCACCTCTGATAATTACTATACATACAGCCAAATTCGGTGGCCATGTTGAATGTCTTTTTGATAACTCCCCAGCCTATGCTGGTGTGTGTGTAATACACTTTTATTTTTCTCACAACTCGTGCATTCCTTTTTGGCTCTTTGGATTATTTTATTATTTGATTTGGGACTTGCCTTACACTTCTAAGTGCTGTAATGACAGGTGCTATAATTATCAAATGTGATGCTAGAAATGCGGTTGACATACAGGTTTCTTAGATTCACATTGATAAGATGGTGGTCAGGTTCTAGGAAGCCAACCTAGTTATGGTGAACAGGGAGACTCTGACAATTTAGCGAAAACCCAATCAAGTTAGAGTGGAGAGCAGTCAAGGCTGAGTCTCGGGCAAGTGTAGTCAGTGATCCTCCATGAGTCCTTGTAGACTATCACACAGTAATTCAGTTTAGAGAGTCAGTTATAAAAATACAGTTATGTATTTAGGCCTTTAAAACACACTGAACAAATATATACATATACCAGGTAAGTGTTGCAGATGTAGTAAAATTATGAGAACCAGTCACAGGCTAAACTTCCCTAAACGTTAGCAGCCCATCCAAAAGATGAATGGAGCCTAGTGTTGAAAAGTGACAGGTTGCAACACAAGGTTTCTCACAGGAAGATGTTCTCAAAAGGGACTTGTGGTGGTGATTCAGAATAGTTTCAAACTATTTAAAAGTTCAGCAATAATTTACCAGAATACAGGTAAGTTCTCTCTCTTCCAGAAATGGCCATGCGCCCAAGAATCTGACCACTGGCCACAACCAACACAGCACATTACCTCCATGCACCTAAGAATCCGGCCACTGGCCACAACCATTATATAATATGTGTATAGAAATTGAATCTGGCCACTGGATACAACCATTATAATAATATGTGTATAGTAATTATAGATAGTGTAGGGGCAGTATACAGTATTTGTAACATGGTGACATAATACAATTGAAGTGCAAATAGTGCATTTGCTAGATTTGCTGGTAATCTCTGTTTTAGAGAAACGGAAGTGCAGTTACATTCAAACCAACCACTTATTTTTTTAATGTATGCAGTATAGTGGCCTGCAGTGGTTGTGCCACCAGCGTGGTAGATTATGCCTATGGTTGTGAAGGTTTTCTTGCCAAGAGAAACTTAACTGTGTGTGAAGCTAGTAAGCTTGCATTTGTTTTTGGTACCATCTGTGTTGTACCGTAAAAGCATAAGTTTCAGATATTGGCTAGGTGAGTTTATGTGCATGGTTGAACGATTGTCTGAATTGCAATAGTGCATAATATGCCATGATTTGCATCTTGCAACAGCTGATGAAACAGAATGGATTCACAATTTGGTATAGATACATACACAAATCGTTTATTAGGGATGTGCTCTTGTGAAACATGGTTGCAGAAAGTGCATGTATGTTTCTACATGTATGAAATCTCAAAGATTTCATTTATAGGTATGCTTTTGGTTTCCAGTGCTTGCAGTAAGTACATTCAAAATGTGTGTGGATCTTCCTGTGTGTTTATGGTGAAATTCCAACTCTTGCCTTATTCCTGAGACACTGTAAGTGTCGTTAGGATTATGTGTGGCATTTCTATGAAGGATGATCATTTGCAAACACAACTGGTCTGATCCATTCAAGTACATTTTTTAACGATTGGTGGCCATTGGAACAGCATTTTGATTTCTACATTTGCATAGCAATTTACACTGGTTGTGTTGGAAAATATAAATGGACCAGAGAGTTCTGTCTCTGTGCCATTTGCTGAATCTCCACTTGTTTTTAGAAACAAATATTTATTGTTATATCTGCTGATGGATGTGCAGTTGTGTTTGCACAAGATCATTTTGTGGTTGTACTGTTTGCCTTCATTTTCTTTTTAAAACTTTACCTTTTTTCAGTACCATGGTACATATCTATATGGGGTGTGTAGAGAGCACGTAGTCTGTCATGCTCAGGGATGCAATGAATGTCAGCTGTGTCTTTGTTTGCATCATAATTGACTAGGAATAGTCCTTCGAGTGTATGTAGATGTGAAAGTGCTTCATAACTCATACCTTCTTTAAAGACTATGCTGCCACTGTCAATCAATGCCTGATCTAGGGTTAGACCTTGCTATTTGTGAATAGTGACTATATATGCAAGAGACAGAAAGAATTGTTCTCTCTGTAGATACATGTGTTTGAAAGAAGGAATCGTGCTGTTGAGTATCCTATCCTTTTAATTTCTGAAATGTGTCAAAGTGGATGTTAACAAACTGAATGTTCTTGTCATGTTGACATGTCTGGAAGCCAACAACTGTACCTATTGCTCCATTGATTAAACCTTGCTCTATGTCAAGGTTATGTTTAGGAAGTACTCTACAGTTTAGACACAACATTAACATATTCTCCAATCCAGCTGTGTTGGAGATATATTTTTCTAAGCTATTTAGTCGTACTGTTGCTTGTTGATGCATAGGGGGAGTCATGTCATGCACTTCCAGTTTGTTTATGAAGCTAATGTGCAATATTGGTTGCATTTCTTTTTTTAACACTGCCTCACTGAATTGACTACAGCTTGCTACGGGTGGCATTAAGGACATGCAGCTCATGGAAGAGTCTACTATTTAAGATGGAATGTGCAGCTTTAGAAAGAAGACCAGTTATAATTCTTTTTAAAATGTTAGCATAGGTAAGGTTGGTAGACTTGCACATGTTTTGAGTTAGTTCTCTGTATTGGAAATTTTGCCAGAGATGTACATTTCCTATGCTGCCAAGTGTGCTGTGGAAGTTTTTGTGTCCTAAGGTTTTAAATAATAGGTTCAACTGTCACAGATGTTAACTGTAGGAGATCTCCAAAAACAATAATGTGTTTTCCTCCAAAGAGTTGTTCATAATCCGTTTTTAGGACTCTTGCAACGGGAGGTGAATTAAAGCCAACATAAGCTGGAAACCATGCTTACCTCAACTATTAGAAGCATTTTCATTTGTTTCTGAATTCTGCATTCTTCAGTAGCAGCTTCAGCTGATAGTATGTAGTATTTTAATTTATTTTGGTTTTCTACTTGGTGGAGCAGTAGTTGGTGTAACAGCTAAAAGGTTGTTGTTTGTTAGGTTTTATAGGAATTTGCTGATGATTTTAATTAAGAATGTTTTTCCAGAGCCAGCTTCACCACTTACATAGAGGAGCAGATTTTTTATAATTTTGACGGCTACATGTATTACTTTCATGCTTCAAACCATGATCAATTTCTTCAGTCACTTCTAGGTAAATGGTAAATTGCTCATCATTTAGCTGTGATTTCAGCACTGACAAGTTTTATTCTGATTGTTTATATTGATACATGGTATTTTCTATTTCAGTCATGGCTATTTCTGCTGCATGTAGAATGAGTGGTTCTCCAAGTGTTTCCTGTTCCTGTAAGAGAAGTTTGAATGCCCTCAGGAGTGTCTTCATCTAGTTGTGCTTGAACTTCTTCATTTTTGTAAAATTATTTTTTTGAATGCTAAACTCTGGCTATGTTAACAATGTTGGATATAGTGGTAGGGTCATTAGCAGTTTTCTTCTTATTTCTATATTTTTTTATTTATATTTTTGTGAACACAGGCCCTAGTTGTTTTAGTGGTTGCTGATTTAGTTTTGTTGACTGATTGTATTAGCAGTTTTGTTTGAATATTTGCTGTACATTCTGCTAGAGATGGATGAGTATTTGGCATGATTTTTTTATCTGCTCTACTTTTTCATTGTTTTCTACAGAGTTGCTTTTAGCAGACATTCTGTTCTGTTTGGGATTGAAAGTTGTGGTATACATATGTCTATTGTGAATGAGTGAGTGAATATGCTGGCAGAGATAAATAGGGCTGTATGATAGTGTAATGTGTTGTTAGTTGTGGTTGGGAAGGTTGTAAGAGTAGCTGTGTGTGAAGGGCTCGGGTTAGTGCCTATGAGAGTGGTATTGTGAATTAATTAGTAAGAACATTACATTGTTTTAAGGATAATAGGGGATGTTACAATAATGGTGTTTAGGTGAGGATACACAGAGCGTATATGTTGAGGTGTAATGAGTGAGAGTGAAATAAATGTTGATTTGAAAGACATTTTGTAGGCTACTATGTGGCTAAAATATACTGTATGAGTAACAGAAGGAATGATACTACACTAATGCACTTTGTAGGATATGAAAAGTAGTTTTCTTCAGATTGCAGTCTTCCTGGAGGTTGGTGTTCACTGCAATTGCGAAAGAAGAAAATTAGTTGGTATATGTGGTAAAGATGAAATCATTTTAGTACAAGAAGACATTATTTATGAATTTAGGAGGAGTTGTTGGGAAGAAGAGTTAATATTATGAGTATGGTGGTAACCCTGCTGGTGCTGCAGGTGTGTTGCCACCAGATTCCCTATAATCTTTCGATACCTAGCTTCCCGGTGCCACCAGGACATTGCAAGTCCTGTTTGCTTGGAAAGTCAGGTGCCGGAAAATGTTAGTGCCTATTCCCCTGGAGCCCTATATGACTCTACGGGAATGGAGACACAGGAGCACTGGCACTGTTGCTAACAGGGACAGAGGTCCCATGATAAGTATGCTTAACGAGGCCACAAAAAGAAAATGAGACCTGTTTATACAATGTAAAATGGAAAATGCTGAGAATTTAAAAAGCTGTCCTTTTTGGGAGGCTGTACATGAAAGTCAAAAAATGGTTTTGTGCATTTATAGCAGCACTGTGCTTGCCAATTTGATGCATTCCAATGTGTAGTTGCTTATTAAATGATGGTTCTTTTGTTTGCGTTGAGGGAGTTGTGATTGAGAGACGCCAGCAACAACACATCGATTCTGACACAACGGTGCTGTGCGTTGTGCAACTAGCAGGAGCTCGCGACCACCAATATTTAGCAGGAAGCACACTCTGACGCGGCACAGCTACGCGCCTGCGGTATGCCCAGCTTCTCCACACGGACAGGAAGCAGAGGTGTCTCACTTGTGGGGATCACTAACTTTGGTCTCCAGACAGAATTAAATTCACATCCAAGACAACTGGTCCTGAAGAAGATGACCACAGCGACCTTGGTCGACGAAACAGGTCGACCCCTCACGGCACGAGGAAGAAGATGTCAACAAACCATATAAGAGCACACTTACAAAAATATTGTTTTAAGAGCGAAATTGCTGAATCAGTGTTTAGTACATGGTGCTCTGATAGCAGAGCTTTTTTATTGCCTCTGCCAGAATAAGGTCTGAAGTCATTGGCCCTTTCCCCCACTAGCTGGTCATTAAAACATGGATTGCAAATCCATTAGTGGGTGAAGGACATTGTTACTTAGTTAGAGACCCACAGTGTATTAGAATTGTTGTTCTCTGTGAGCTATGCTGCCCATTTGTTGACGTTAATCTGCTTTTATGATCTGATATGTATGAATGAAGGATTGATAGGGACAGTTTTCTCATCTACCTGTTAGATAGGCGGCACAACAGCCGACGTCTAGGAATAATTTCTTGCTTTCCGGGTGTTCTTCTGAATAGGGAGAGTACATATGTGGTATGATTATGAATAACAGATGACTGGTGTGTTTTGCACATAGATATATATTTTTCTATATATATATACATATACACATGTCCTTTATACTGTTATATCAACAGTCGCTGGAGGAACACTCCTCGGTCCAAATAGAAAATCAGGAAACAAAGTTACAAAAATCTTCCACTTTATTTTAAATGCAAAAAATCCTCGCACATTTTCATGGCAAAATAGTGTCAAAAGCCACCCCGATAGTGGTTCTCCCAAAGGGCCTGGCGCATCCTAGATGGGGTTATACATATACACATATCCATGTCATTGTAGGAGAATGAAGTTCTGCAAGCAGCTTAGCCCCAGCACCTCAGGTCAAAGTCAGGACAAATGAAATCATGAGAAAGGAAGGAAAAGCAAGTAATGTTTCCAACGACCCATTGCAAAGCGTACAGGCAATGAACAAGTCCCACTGGTGAGAATAGTAGGACGGTGCAAACCGCTTAGGTCAATGGGAAAGGATGTAAAAGTTATAATTACAATGTCACACTGTCACATCTCACATAGGGATTGGTCAAAATTAATTTAGTCATTCACTCCACACATACTCCTCCTGGAACAACCAATTGCAAGTCAACTGTAAATGACACGAGGTTAAAAGGGTGTCATCCAATCAGTAACATGTGAAAGGAGATGATCCCAATGCAAATTAACTAACAGTTTGATATTTTAATTTAGTCACGAGGTTAGAATAAACCAATAGAGTTAGGAAATGTATAGAAGCACCTATAGTGTCAAGGATGATGGTGAATAAGAAGCTTGGAAACTGTGAATACGTTGTAACATTTACAGGCCGATTCATGGAATTAATGTGCATGGAAAATCGCAGCGCAAGACTGAAAATCGCAGCGCAAGTGTGAAAATCACAGCGCAAGCGTGCCAAAACCGCGCACATCGATTCATATAGGTCCGTGCGCGTGTAAATCCTGGGATGTGCGCTAAAATCGTGGGTGGCGCATGCGGGCGCACACGTCATCAAACGGCGTGCGCTACGCGCACAGCGAAAGTGCACATAGCGCGGCGCACACAACAAATGTGGGCGGAACACGGGGCTTAACATGCGGAATGGGGAACAACGCGTGAAAATGTGGGCGTTACGGGCGAAGTACAGAAGGCAAATGCGCAGAACGCCCACACGCACGCCTACAACACGTATTCATGGAATCGAACAGGGGAAACGCGTGCACCAAAAAAGACGCGCTAATCCAGAAACACGTACGCCAGCAGGAAGCAGGCGTACGCGGCCCCGCGCAGCATAAAAGTGCGCGCAAACAACAAACAAGCTCAGACACTACAATGAATATACCGTTCCTCGCAGCAGTGGTCATGGGACACCACAGGAGGAGGAGGATAGCCAGGCCCCGCATTTTTACACCCAGGACCAGCCTTTTTGGGATGCCTGATGACCAGGTGTATGGGAGGTACAGGTTTCCACCACACATAATACTCGATCTGGTGAGTGAGTGGGAGGATGATCTCACATCACCCACCCTGTGCTCCCAAGCACTGAGCCCCTTGGAAAAGGTGCTCAATGTACTGCACTTCTTGGCTACTGGTTCATTTCAGCAGACAAGTGCCATAGTGGGGGGGTCTCACAGGCCACGCAGTCACGCTGCCTACACCAGGTATTGGCCATCATGACTGCACGCCCCTCAGTCCGCAGGCACATATACACGCCTGAACACCTGCAGAAAGGCAGGCTGCCATCCAGGACTTTTACGGGGTGGCACACATCCCCAAAGTGCTAGGTGCCATTGATTGCAGACATGTGGCTATATGTCCACCCAGGGCAACTCAGCACATCTATAGAAACCGCAAGCACTGGCATTCCATCAATGTGCAGGTAGTATATGATGCCAAGGGAATCATCACCTCAGTATATGCCAACTATCCAGGCTCCACCCATGATAGTTTCATTTTCAGAATGTCACCCCTAAACCGGGACCTAGAAGCTGGGCGGCATGGCGATACATGGCTGCTTGGTGAGTATAATTGCCTCTGCACATGCATGCATGTCAGATACTGAGTAATGTCACAACCCCACTAATGATACCCATCATAACCTCCCCAGGGGAAAGTGCCTACCCTCTGAGCACCCACATGATGACGCCAATTCGGAACCCCACCACAGCACCTGAGGTAAGATACAACACAGCCCATATTGCAACACGGGGCATAGTGGAGCGCACATTCGGAGTGCTCAAGTCACGCTTTAGCTCCCTTGAACCCTCTGGTGGGCAGCTGCTATACGCGCCCCCAGTAGTGTGCAGGATCATAGTGGCAGCATGTGTCCTGCACAATGTTGCAACCCGCCGGGGCCTGCAGGTGGACATGGTGGTTCCCCCACATCCCCAACCACATGCACGCCTGCTGCGCATGGGAGGTGAAAGGGCATGTGGTGAGGCAGCCCGTACACAGCTGGTGGCTAATTACTTCACCTAAAATACTACCCCTGTGGAGTGCACACAGCCCTGGTACATACCAGCTGACAATCAATGATGATGACATAAGGGACAGTCAACTGTCACAACCATACCAGCCTGAGATTGGTCACCTGGAAGTGTTACATTGTGTGCATCCCTACCTACTTAAATACAACCAATGTCGTGTGAAGAAAAGACACACATTCATGCTGCATGAATTACTACCCCCTTGAAAAATACACCATGAAAAAAGTGCCATGTCACCCAACCCCTCCCCATCTCACAACACATGACACAAGAGTCACAAAGTGCACTGTTCCAAATGTAAACAGGCCACAGACAATATGCACCCAGTAATCAATAAGAAACCTGCGTGGATGTTGGGATAAAAAATAAATACCTCCATGGGCTCATGGCCTGTACGGCTACTCTAATGTGGGAGAACTGCTGTTGCTCTCTTCACCTTCTGCTGCTACATCAGGAGGTGTCGGTGCTATGTGAGGCAGCCCACGCAAAGCCATGGTATGGTCCTCCATGGCAGCAAGCATGCAGGTGTGGGAGGTCTAGTTCTGGAGGATGATAGTATGGAGATCCCCATGTAGCACCTCCCGGGTTGCCTGCATTTCTGCAGGCATGGCCTCGCGTGATGCCCGGATCTCCTCATGTGTTGCCTGGAGCTCAGCTGAGAGCGAACAAGTGAGCTGCTCCAGCTGCTGTTCTGCTCTATAATTTCGGGAAGCCTCAAGTTCAACCAGATTCTCCCTGAGGAAATGAAGTTCTAACCTGAGGGCTTCGCTGTGGCCCTGGGACTCTACAGATATGGCTTCACGCAGAGTCTCCAGTGCCGCCCGTCGGTCCCTGTTGGACGCCAACATGTCCTCCCTGTGTGATTGGCAAATGGACTCTGTTGCCTGCTGTTGGAGCTCCATCTGCCTTTCAGGGGGGAGAATGGAAGTGGCCACCCTATCCATTGCCTGAGCCATCATTTCAACTGATGCTCCCGATGCTCCCTGTTGTGCTATTATACTGTACATGGTGTTTTCCCATACAGTATTGCCTGGTGGCGCACGGCCACCGCGTCGGCGATCTGCACCTTGCTGTGCTGGCACTGCCTGAGGCTGCAGGACTGCATTCCCCCTCTGATCTGCTGGCCCAGGAACAGGATCAGATGTTGTGGAGTGTGACCCTGCATCCGTAACCGCCAAAGACAGTTACCAACACTGACATCCCCATAGAGGGGTCTACCCCGGTGCAGGTGGGTTGGACAGAACAGCATCCCTGCCAGAAACACTCATCTGCGACAGCACATAAGTCTCATTGTCCGATTCAGCACCTGAATCATAGAGGTCTGGGGAGGTGGACCCAGAGACTCCCCTGGAGGATTGGGTTTTCACCCACCACCACCCCTTGTCCTCCACTGGTGCCCGGTCGTGGCTGAGATTCCTCCACCATCTCCTCCACCTCAACAGCATCAAGTGCGTCATCACCTGCAAAAACATGAAAGACAACAAATGGAAACAGGCATGAGCACCATAGCACACATAGGCCTGACAAGCCAGAGATCCAGTACATGAATTACACATGTCCCACATGACTATAACCCTGGCATGCATGCACTGTCAATGAGTTGGAAGGGGAGGCAAAAAGCAGACACTGAGGATTCCAAGATGGAAAAGCAACACATGTGCTGCATGCTGGATAGCACTGGAAGCACACATTAGCCTGTGACTGGCATGGGCAATCCACATACACATGCCAGCACACAGATGGCACGTAGCATAGCCATGGTACATTTGACAAGTACAGCCATATGTTACTGAATGAGTACTGTCACCCATCCATATGAGCTGGACATGATGAGATGAAAAAAGCAAAATTGTGTGACAAAATACGCATGTGCCACACACTGCAACACATCCAGTGTACAATTATACAGTGATGGCAGGCAGATGGATACATCAATGGCTGGTCACTTCAACATGACAGGAAATGATAATCATGTTCCACATTCAAACAGGCCCCAAAAATCAATGTGAACAGGCCCTTACTCAATCATCCTGAATGGTCAAATCATTCCCATAAAAAGGTTATAATATGGCCCATTGTGGGGTGTAATATATGACAGAAGCATGTCACATATGTGGCATTACGGCAGAAAATTGCGTTGAAAAAATTGGATTATTGAAACAATCAGGCTGAATGAACACTGAAAATTCCGAACATTGTTGTTGCAAGATGACATTTCAAGTGCAACTGCAGTAATGTGGTGCTAATTGGCCACTGTGGTCAGAAGGGATACTGTCATACCCAAATGCAAGGCCGGTGACTGGTTTGTAGGAAACACATGGGTGAACCATACCACTCAGGACTACACACCCTCACCTGGCACTCAATCACAACACATCACCCAAGCAACATACACATGGATTACACACACATGCATGGGCACTCACCGGACAATGCTTTGTAGGTCTCCCACACCTTGGATCTGTTCCTCTGTGACAAAGGTTCCAGCAACAGACTCATGTTCAGTGAGTTGGTCGTCCTCTGGTGGAGACCCACTGCCAGTCACCAGAGTAGAGGCATGATTGGAAGCCAGCTTGTACTTTGCTCTGCGTTTCAGGTCATTCCACCGCTTGTAGCAATCTTCAGCTGTGCGCCTCACAAATCCAAGGGCACTAATGTGGTCCACGATGGTCTGCCAGTGGGCCCTACGTTGAGCAGGCGTAGTCTTGCAGCCTGCAGCCACCACCATTTTGTGGCTATGTGCCAAAACATAGGCCACAAGTGTATCAAGTTCGGCATCATTGAAGCTAGGCTTCCTTGACGTGCCGGAGTGTGTAGCCGTGTCTGGGGTCTCAGCCTGTAGTGCTAGAGCACCCTTCTTCTTCTTCTTGTAAGGTGGTGCGGATCCTGAGTGGCTTACGCCGCTCTGGACAGTAGGGGCAGAAGCGCAGATGGACTGGGTACTTGAAGCCTGTAAAGGCACAATGACCACAGGTCTTGGTGCAGGCATTGGCTGCAGGGTGATGTTGGCAGGGCCAACGTCGGTGTGATGGACCTGGACCGACACTGTCCCGGCTGGGGGACTCGGAACTGACGTGGATTGTGCTGCAGCTGCCCCCGCAGCCTCCCCACCCTGGCTACTTGGGGCAGCAGATGACATTGCTGCCCTAGATCCACGTGGCCTGTTGACAGCAACTTTCACCGCCACACGTGGCTTAGACTTGGTGACCTGGGAGTCAGCCTGGGAGTCATCCTGTGCCGGTTCAGTTGACAAAATGGGCCGGTCCAACAGGGGCTGAGCTGGGATGGTGTCAGCTACCTTTCCCACAACCATTGGGGGGGCATAGGTGGCCCCGACTGGTCCTCCACACACCGGGCTCTAGGGGCACCCTGCAAATCCTGGCCACGTCCCCTACCGCGCACACCACGCCCACCTCTTTGGGATCGGCCACCTTTGCCTCCCTTACTGCTTGGTCGCCTCCCAACCATGGCACTGATGTTGTTGTGCATATGGGAGTTGCAGTAAACAATTGTCCTGGGCAATAGGGGTGAAAGGGGTAGGGTACTAGATGGAATTCGTACCCTAGTGCTCTAGCAAGGCTGTCTATGAACCCTGGGGGTAGATGACGGGTCACGCAATGCACAGGCACCCCAAAACAAAAGTACACGTGAACGCAACCCCTGGTAGACCACATGCGTGGAAAAATGAACCCGCACTACGCTGTGGGACCCAGAAACACAATAATATGCGTACGCATGTTACACGCAGCCTACAATGACCTCTGAAGGGGTACGTGACACACGGGGGCAACCACAGTTGGAAAATACGTGCACGACTCAGCGTCTGCCTTTAAAAAGAATGTGAAAAATACGCGCGTGTGTGCATTGGCAACACACCCGCCAAAAGAAGAAAAGAACGCAGTCTGAGGAAACAGTGAGTACAAACTGGAAACGTTGTGAAGTAATTGCGTGTGAACCGACAAGAAGTACTGTTACGCGGAAACCTGTGCAGTTCCCTCTGGGACCACTACAAAAGATTTAGGACTACAGGTGTTTGGCGGTGAACCTACTTGGTAGCAGTCTGTACCACACAGATTCATTTGGTAGCTGTGGCTGAGCAGTCAGACTTCCCTCAAGAAGAGTTGAGCAGAATGTGGAGTTTACAAAATAGGGCAATTCTTCCCAGCAAGACAAGTAAACACGCAACGAGGCTAAGTGTAAAGATATTAAGGTATTTATTTATAACGAAAACATCTATGAAAAACACTATGGCACTATCACGGCAAACAAATCAATCACAATTACTCTACGAAGAAGAAATGATCAATCCCCCTAGCAATATTTCGACAAGTCTAGGTTCTACCGGCACCACTTATTTACAGACAGAGGTGCATACATCAACCTAGATGGCACTCTAATATTAGTTAGGACGGGAGAGAAAAAGATAGGCAGGTTACGAAATCAACACAGTTCAATACTTCACGGGCAAAATGTACGGTAAGAAGGCAAGAACCACAATAGATCGGAGAGAGGCAAGGCGATATGTCCCAACAAGTCTCTAGTGGAGATGCATTCAAGTCTTTGTAGCAAATTGTTATCGGCAGATTGAACCAGTTCAGAACAATAAATGAGAAAAGCTTGGAGGCGACCCAACGGAAAGGAGAGGATTAAGACACCTCACTCGAACCGATCGAAAGGGAAGCCAGGCGGACATGGTACCTTGTTGTGGAGGGCAGCTCCGGCGGGGGCAGTTGTTCCTGGTGGTGGATGCACGTCGGGTCTTTGCCAAGAGTAGAGATGATCTCGTTGTCGAAGAAAAGTGAAGTCCGGTGCACCACCAGGGAAGAGACCAGCCGTGGAGAGCTCCGTCACAAGGCACCACCTTTTGGTTGCGGTACAGGGGTAGTGGCTATCCGGTTGCCGAGGTGTGCTGCATGGGCAATTCGACCACTGCGTCCTGAGGCGAATAAAAAGCAAAGGGGACTGGTTGTTCCCACCAGTCAGGGGAAGAGACTCTCCGGCAGGGAGATCTCCTCTGTCGTCGGGAAGTGGTGAGTCGGCTCAGCAGGGCTCCACCGGAGGTGTCGTCATTGCAGGTCGGCTCAGCGTTACCCTCGTCAGATTCTTAGGTCCTGTGGCGACTTCTGAAGATCCAGTCCCAAAAGCCCTGCTTTTATGCAGAAAACCCCCATTCATTCAGCCTAGCTGTCAATCAACACATGCTAAGTGGTGAGCGGGAAGGCTCACCACTTGGGCCAATCACTCCAGAGTGCGACCGGAGTTGGCAAGGCAACTCGGTCCAGGGTGCCTAAACCCCCTCCCACACCCCTGTGGTAACTCAGACAGAATGGCACCACTTTCGAGGGTCTCTGTACAGAGCCCGCCAAAAGTGGAACAAAGGGCTCAACCTTTGGTTTAGGAGTCACAGAGACGAACACAGACGCCATTTTAAAAACCAAGTTCTTGCAGAAAATACCTTCCGATAAACTTATTTACGATAAGTAGACCGGTGGTATGTTAGAGATTAACGAGGAAAAGTATCAATCTCCAACAATGGGATGAATCCCATAGGGTTAGGTTCGGGGTCGAACATAACAAGTAGTTTCCACTGCCACCAGCCAAAACTCGACGAGGGGGGACGGGACAGTGATGTGTGAAACACATGGATGGTGCATGTGTTCCAATGCAACATGGGGAGCTGTATGTGGAATGCACACATGAATGCATGCCAGTCTCTGTTCTTGGACATGGAGGGGGGTGAGGAATGGGTGCTGCTCTTATGTACATGTATGGTGCACATGTGTGTGTGTCTGAGAAGTGTGTGTGTGTGACTTTGAAATGCCATGGATGCATGACACATTTCTGTGATGATGTGTAGATTCACTCATGCAGTGCGGTCACCATTGTATCCACTGAGTCTGTGGTGTACAAGCCATGATGCATGACCCTCCGGTGATGTGTGTGCATGGGATCAGTATAAGCCATGATGCATGTGAGTTTTAAGGCAACATTTTGGTTAAAAGAGGCCCTTGTACATGGATGCTGATGTTGATTGCAGGCGCCGTGCCTGTTTCTGCATGTGTGTTGCGTGCATTCACCCATGTGTTGTGGAGGGACAGGATGGAAGTGACATTTGACAGTGCCACTCATGTGTTATTGCTTCCTGTCTAGGGGAATATTGTACTGTACCCTGATGCTTGTGATCTATGTCTCCCTCTACGCAGCGTCGATTGAAGAAGAGGGTGGAAACAGCGCAGTGAAGACAAGCGGCGGGGATGCCTCCACCGGGCAGTGACGTAAGGCCCAGCCACCCTCCCAGGAATTGCCATCATCTGGGAGCGAGGGGATTGGTTCCGCATCTGCCACTACGGCTGTAGCGGAGGGGCCGCGTGAGCCCCCACAGGGGCTTGCAATGGCGGAAGACGGTGCGGAGACATCCAGGTTGGTGGTCTTCACAGAGGAGGAGGAGCCCGCTACTGAGCCACACATGGGGTCTTGTGGGGGTAGTACCACTGGTGCAAGTCCGCAGGTAGGGGGGAGGCCCACATCATCTGCCTCTCCACTACCTGCGGACGAGGGGTCCCATGACTCTATGGGCTCCATCCTGATTGGTGTCGCATTGCGCACGCGTGACATTCGTGATGACGTGCGTGCTTCCTAGGGATCATGCACGCCATCACAAAGAGCACTGCTGAGAGGAGCCCTGGTCGGTGGGTTCCTACATGTGTCGCGCACTCTGGCGGACCTCTCCTCCTCTGTGGAGACTATGCGCCAGTCGTTCCCCTTGCCGTCTTCCACCCAGATTCCACCAGGGCCCCCTGTGGACATGGCCCGACCAACACAGCCAGCTTGGTGGAGATCCCATCCCTGCCACAGTCGGGAGTCGGCGGTCCAGCAGGGGTGGACACCACAACAACTGGAGACAAGCAGATCGAGGATGTGCAGGCATCATCGGACAGGGCACATGGACAGCAGCAGCAGCAGCAGGCTCTAGGTGGGAGCAATGATAGCTCGGGGCCATCGAAATCAGAGAGGCAGGCATCGGCCAGAGGGCAGGAGGACCCTGGAATGGGTGTGTCTTCCATGTGGCCACAGTTGGGCTGGCGTATAGATGTGAAGCGGCGGCGGGCAGAAGAGGCACTGCTCACAATGGTCAGGGCTGAGAACTCCATGTGGAGGGCACTGAGGCGGGCCGAGTGCCTCGAGGCTATTCGCAGGGAGTTGGAGTACAACATGGCATCATCCCTGCAAACCTTCTGGACCATGGAAGAGGACTGCCTCCAGGACATTGACCAGGAATTCGATGATGCCTTGGGACATCGGAAAGTGAGCCGTCGGACTAGCCTGCCGCCATTGTAAATAGTTTTTAGTGTTAGGTTTCCTTTCTTTTCATTTCTTTTGGGGTGATTGGAGTATGCCCCATACTTTTGTATATAGTTCTTTTCTTAGGTAGTTTTTTTAGATAGGTTTCATTTCTTTCGTTGGGCTCATGGACACTTTCAAAATTGATTTTACATAGTTGGACTTTGGATTTATGTGTGCATTTTCTTTGAATTTCACCATGGGGCAATGGATTTTCATTTTTACGTTTCTTTGGCTTTGTTTTGGTGGACAATGATTTTGTTACGCTCACCTGACTCCCAAGGAGGCGCTGGCCTGGTTCACGCTGCTGTGACCTCTTCTAAGGTGATGCGCAGGGTTCGGAAGACGGACTGGACCGTGCCCCCCAAATCTGGCTTGTCTGGCTCGCAGAAGTATCCTTCTGTAGGCGAAAATAGGGGATTAACTGTCTGCGGGGTAATGCAATCGGCCTCCCACTTTCCCCTCTCACCCTCCTTGAAACCCTTTTGTGATTTCTCGTAGCGTCTCACCTTAGGGTCTGGAAGGACGAGCTCTCCATCCTGCTTCTGATGCAGGGGCGCGTTGGTATCCAGTTACTTCACTGGATTTTCGGATTGGTGAGAACCAAACTTGTTTGGCTTCCAGGTAAGTTTTTTTTGATAGGAGGTTCCCCTTGTGTCCATGCATTAATGTACTAATGCTAGTGTCTTTTTCCCCATAGGGGCCGGGGTACGGAATGCCGGGGAACAGGCACCGACCCGAGATGAGAGGTGAAATCCTTGTAGAAATCAGGTAAGTCTTTAATGAGCGTTTTTTGGTAATGTCTTTTCATTCGCTCATTAACGCTGATGTCTCTTTTTCCCCTTAGGGGCCGGGGTCCGGAAATGCCAGGATGCGGCGCGGACCCGAAATGTAGAGGGAATGAATCAACAGGTAAGTCTTAACATGGAGATTTAGCTTTCCTTATTCCCTTCTCTCTCTCACCTTTTGTTCTGGTCTTTTTCTCCCTAGGCGCTGGGGTGTGACTGCGAATCCGGATGATCGCTGCTGAACATGGAGGCACCCTGTAAAGGTGAGTGGAATGCGGCGCTGCAGTGATCGACGCGATGAGCTTTTAAATTAAAGTCTTCCTTTTTAGGATTGTCGGCGAGATGTCTCCGGGATGCGGATTTAGCAGGTAAGGACTTTTCCTTCTTCTGTTCTCTTCTTCTCTTCCTTTGCAGGTGATCCAGGATGCTGGCAGGCGTGGCAGAAGTCAGGATGCAGGAGCAGACACGGTGAGCGTCCAGCTGCTAGATGCAGAACAACGCGAAGCACGTGTGGCTGTTCGGGTGGGGTTTAAATAGCCTTGGAAGAAGTTCCAGGTATGTATCCTTCCTCCAATCAGGTATGTATCCTTCCCAGACCACGCCTGGATGGTAAATTAGTCCCACAGGTAAAGTAGTTCCTTTCAGGCCTCAAGGAGGCCGGGATCCTGCAGCATGGTCTGCATCAGGTAAGTGCACCCAAGCATTCCCATAATGAGCCTGGCGCCTATGGCGCCAGGACTGATGTCTTTTATGAGCCTGGCGCCATAGGCGCCAGGACACTGTCCAAAGGGCCCCTATATGGGGTTGCTGGGTCCTTCCTTGGGGACTGGATGTCCGTTTTCGGGGACGCCGGGCTTGAACCGGCTCCCCGGGAGCGGGCATCATGACAGATTTTGGACCATTTTTCTTTTGGATTTATTTGGATTGCATCTACATTTCCTTTTTCATATTTTCGGACATGCATTTCATTTCATTTTTGTATTATTTTTTTGACTTTCATTTCATTACATTGATTTTGTTAATAATACATTTTGATATTTTAATTCCATGTGTGGGATTCGCTCATTGGGTTCATGCATGCCAAATTGTGGTTTTGCACAATCTATGGCAAACAGTGTGTGTGTGTGACCGACATGTGTTGATGTACATGGTTGACTTTTGATTTGTGTCATGACATAGGCATGTAGGTATGTGGTGGATTGGTGAAATCATTGCATGTCAAGACTGGGGTGGCGAGCTGTGGAATTGTGGTGCACATGAGGGCCATGATTGTGCAGCTACCTTTCGTGTTGCAGGGGGACATGAGTCGAGGCCTGCTGGCAGGTGCCCCTCAATGCTGAGTGGATGGGGGTGCTGAGGGACATGAGTCGGGGCCTGCTGGCAGGTGCCCCTTAATGCTGGGTGGATGGGGGTACTGGGACCATGAGTCGGGGCCTGTTGGCAGGTGCCCCTCAATGCTGGGTGAATGGGGTTGCTGGGGGACATAAGTCAGCGCTCACTTGTGCATGGTGACATGTGGGCTGGCTGGGGGGCTTCAGCAGGGTGGATGTGCTGCCTGTGGAGTATGGCCAGGGGTACAGTGTATACCCCTGTGTTGGGGTCTGACTGCAGGCCCTGGAGAGGGGGGAGAGGGTACACCTGGGAGGACACACACTGGCAATTCATTGGGGCACCCCCGAAATACCCCGCTCACACAGGGCCAATCGCGTGTGAAACTTCCCGTACACCCCTGAAATACACGTACCCCGCTCACAGAGGGCCAATCGCGTGTGAAACTTCCCGTGCACCCCCGAAATACATGTAGACCGCTTGCACAGGGCCAATCGCATGTGAAACTTCCCGCCCACCCCGGTACCCCGCTCGCACAGGAACAATCACGTGTGAAACTTCCCGCGCACCCCTGAAATACACGTACCCCGCTCGCACAGGGCCAATTGCATGTGAAACTTCCCGCGCACCCTCGAAATACACGTACCCGCCCACACAGGGCCAATCGCGTTTGAAACTTCCTGTGCACCCCCGAAATACACGTACCCTGCTCACACAGGGCCAATCGCGTGTGAAACTTCTAGCGCACACCCGAAATACACGTACCATGCTCGCACAGGGCCAATCGCGTGTGAAACTCCCCGCGCACCCCTGAAATACACGTACCCCGCTCCCAGAGGGCCAATCGCGTGTGAAACTTCCCGCGCACCCCGGTACCCCGCTCGCACAGGAACAATCGCGTGTGAAACTTCCCGCGCACCCCCAAAATACACGTACCCTGCTCGCACAGGGCCAATTGCATGTGAAACTTCCCACGCACCCCTGAAATACATGTACCCCGCTCGCAGAGGACCAATCACGTGTGAAACTTCCCGCGCACCCCTGAAATACATGTACCCCGCTCGCAGAGGACCAATCGCGTGTGAAACTTCCCGCGCACCCCCGAAATACACATAGCCCGCTCGCACAGGGCCAATCGCATGTGAAACTTCCCGCGCACCCCCGAAATACACATAACCCGCTCGCACAGGGCCAATCGCGTGTGAAACTTCCCGCACACCCTTGAAATACACATACCCCGCTGGCAAAGGGCCAATCGCATGTGAAACATCCCACCCACCCCTGAAATACACATACCCTGCTCGCACAGGGCCAATCGCGTGTGAAACTTCCCGCGCACCCTTGAAATACACATACCCCGCTGGCAAAGGGCCAATCGCGTGTGAAACATCCCGCCCACCCTCGAAATACACGTACCCCGCTCTCAGAGGGCCAATCGCGTGTGAAACTTCCCACGCAGCACGGTACGTGTATTCGGAGTGGTGCACAGGGATTTTTACGGACTTTTTCATGTTGGGGTCTGTATGCTGGTCCACTGGCCTGTGCGCCATGTACGGGATTTGTGCGCTGTTCATGGTGCACAGGGAGTGGCTGGGGGCGTAACTGGTGCTGCTGCAGGGTCGCTGCTCCACTCTGCGCCACGGCTGGTTTTGGATGTTAAAATCCATGAATACACTGTGCGCGGAAATGGATTTTGGCGCATGTGGCTCGCGCAGACTGCCACACGCGCACACTGTGCGCCAGCCGCGTGCACCACTTGTGCGCTGAATTCTATGAATTACCCCCTTTCCTCTTATGTAAATTGGTATAAAACTGGCCTTATGTTTTGTAGTCAAATGTCTTTTTAGATGATTCCTTGCCTGGGCTGTTATAATACATTGTTTGTTTTTCTCATTTCTTGTGCATTTATTTTTGTCTCTTTTGGATTGATTTGACTATTTGAAGGGCACTTGCCTTATATATTTGTTGCACTAGCTTTCGAACAATTAATACAAAATTACATAACAAAATAAATTAACATTCTGCAATCACCCACGCTCTTCCCTTTCATCATATACCTTTAAAGTCCAATCCAAAGCACCCTGAATGGTATCCATTTAAACTTACATATTTCAACTTTAACATGACAGGTCAACTGCTTTCATTAAAATGCCCACTCAGTGCCTTAACCAGGATCCATAGCAATGTCCCTTCTAACCCTGAACAATTATTTCACTATAATAATATCACATTTTTATCTAGTAATTCATGGCAGATACCCATCTTGTCTAAATGCTGTAATAACTGTTATTATTGCCCAAATGAATGGCAATGTAATATAATGTAAAGCGGTCTTGCATAGCGCATCTCTAAATGTTGTAGTGGCCTTGTGGTGGTGGCTTTGCACAAACAAAAGAGAAGGTAGCTTTAAGGGTAAGGCTTGTGATGTTGATGAGAGTGGGCCATAAGCGCCAGAGTCATAAGTGGTGTTATTGCTCTATGAGGTTTATGGCATTGACACTTGAATATGTGTTCAATCTAGAAGAGAAACAAAACGCACAATCTCCTAGATGACAGTACTGGGACACTGGACGGGCTACTGGCAGAGCACAGTATGTAATAGAGTTAAAGATGTAGCAGAGGCTGTGATTCGCTTCCTTCGAGCTGCTTTCAAGGGTCCATGTGGTTGGGGTGGTGGTGTCAGGGAGCGATCTGCTGTGTCTGTTATAGCCATTGTGTGTAGTTTAAAGATGCAAGTATGTTGGAAAGATTGTGATAGAGAGTGGTACTTTGGAGCTCCTATTAGTATTCTACAATCATACTGACTCAATAGAATTGAAATTATGGTATCATTCATCACCATGAGGCGTTGTTACTTTATGGGTTCCATTTTATTATGAATGGGGAGTCCTGTCAGTGTCTTATGTTGGATGGGGCAAAAAGGTTGGGGAGACTGACCGGACTGGGTTCCAATCTCCAAGGTGTACTTGAAAAGTATTGTTAAGGATTGTGCATGGGTATATTGCACATGTCAATGAGGCTAAACAGAATGAGTCTGTCTCTTTTGTGTCCTGTTTGTGAAGGTGCTGCTCTGATCAGCCTGTGTGTCCAGATTAATTACATCTATAATATTGTTAAAATCTAATGATCCATCCCTTGGGTGTTGCAGGACCCTGCTGGTTCATCTGAAATTTTCTGCTGGGTCTTTCAGCCCCCACCTGGGGTGACTTGCAATTGAAAGTGCTGTACAGGGTGTTGTGCTAGTTTATATTTTTCAGTTGCAGAACAGCCAGTTTTCGAGGGATTTTCTTAAGACTAGGGGGGTCATTACGAGTACGGCGGTAAGGGGTTAACAGCGCTGGTAAGGATGCCAGTGCCGTTATCCCCTTCCCGCCGCATTATGAGGTTCCCTCGCGGAAGCTGCTCAGAACATCTGGTCAGATCAGACGTCCTTTGCGGGACCCGCTAAGGACCAGGAAGCTAATAACGGGCCTGTGATTAAAGGACCCGTTATTAGCTCCCTGCCCATTCCCATTGAGCCCTTTGGGGGCTCGAATGGGAATGGGGATGGGTATTTTGAATGGGTACTTACTGGGTCCTCCAAGGCTGGAATGACCCGGTAAGTCCCCATTCAAAGAACCCGGACCCGGACACGAGTTTGGAGGCAGCCATGGCGCTAATAGCACCATGGCTACCTCCTAACTCGTAATGACCCCTAGGTGATCTCCCTTGTGCGTTGTGACCTGGGAATTTAATTAAATAGTCTACCCTGCCAGAATTCAAATTTGTGACATCACCTTGCACTAGTCTGAAATAATGCAGATGGACGTCCTTGGTTAGAAAAAATCTGGCCACTTTACTCCTTCACTGCAATCCCTAATCTGACTCCCTAGCAAAGTGTCATCTTTCAAACTTTGGGCTTGACTAACTCACAGTTATTACTGTGTCTATGGCCCTAACTACCTATGGAAAGCATACCCTGCATCAAAATGTGAGGTCCTCGATGGAAAAATACATTCGTTGGCATTATTCAAGCATACACATTTAGAAAGTTTAGTCAGGTGTAGGTTGGTTAGTTGAAGGGAAACAAACTTGTGCGAAAACTGTGCACTCATGCTGCCTATTCTGCACGGAACCTCATTTTTAGATGGGGCTATTAGCTGGTGCTGAAAGTGCTGCCTATAAGCCAAAACTAGTGTCATGGGTAGTGACCCATTCACTGCCTCTGGCCATGCTGATCCATATGGCCATTTCAACCCACTTCCTGCCTCTCCCCACACAAAACAAATTACACTGGGATGTTTTCGAGCTGCTTTATCAAGTATTATCATCAGATTTTGTTCTGCAAAGAGCCCACAAGTATTATTTCAAAGCAGAATTGTGAGAGTTAATGGCTTACTTGCAGCTGACAATGGCTACTGCTGTATTAAAAATGCCTTCACCAAGTGTGCTTTCATCCAATTGATTTATGAAAAGTGTGTGTCTTCATAGATAAAGTCCTGTTAGGAACACGCATCTGAAGACGTGTGTATTCATGCACACATATATAAAATATAAAGACTGAGAAAAAAGAACAGGTTTATTTGCTGTTGATATTAATTTGAAATAAATGGAACAAACAGAACTTTGCTTGACTGTGCTTTTGCACTTAAGCCTGTTGCGATGGAACACCTGCTTGAATGGCAGACCAGCAAAGCTAGTCTCATTGAATCTGCATTTCACAAAATGACTTATTTAGTGTTAGTAAATGCCATTTTTTATTTTTATTTTGTCTTTGGTGCTCATATATGTCACAGGGACAAGATGTTTAGGAACAAGAAATAAGTGCTGACAAATACTCCCAGCTATATCCTAGCTGAGAAGCACCGCCAAGGATATCATAACAAATGTGCAGAATGAGGACTGTGAATATCTCAAAGGCCCTAAAACCTACTGATCTCGCCAGAACATGGTGAGCCCGAGCCAAGAGACAACCAGGTTTACTCTGCTGTTTTTTTAAATCCACGTTTACATGCTGCTCACCACTGCTGTGGCTCTGCTGGCATGTGAACACATGTTGTTATTACGCCAAGGCAAGGGTGCTGGGTTTGCCTTTGCCTTGGAAGCGGGCTCAGCCCTGCTGAGTGTAGAACCAGTGGCTGCCAGCAGTCGTCAAGAAGCGCAACCAGTCATCACAAGGGCCTCTTCTTCTTCTAGATGGGCCCTTTCAAAAGCTTAACTAACTTCTTAACGAAATTTGTATTTTGAGAAGTAAAATATTTTGAGCGCGAATCGCAGAAACTGTTTTGATTAAATAACATAAACATAAAATATAGTCCTTTAACAACTAAATATGCAATTTTGTTAGATTCCCCTTTCGTTTAAATCGTGCATGTGTTTACAAAATCGATAAAAAAACAATCCCTGCTTCATTTCTAATCAAGTGATTTATTTACTGCCTGAAATGTGCCCTTTTTAATTTTGAAAAAAGGTACATTATTTTACATTGTGCCTCAATTTGAGTTTCCCGGTGCAGTAAAAGTGGTGAAAATTCCATTAGCCCCACATTTTTGGGAGGTAACAGAATAACTGCAATGTGTACTTCTCCACCAAATCCGGAGTTTGACATTGAATTTGAGGATTTACCTCCACCATAATGCTGGATGAAAATCCTCCACTTTAATTTCCACCAAAATGTATATGTAGTCAGTAAGACTTCGAAAATGGTGACTAACAACTCTCTACCGATAATTGTAATCCCATGGTAAACCAACAGGACAAGGTGGCGGTAATGATAACTAGTTTTGTTGGAAATTTGGTGGATTTTGCCAATTTAGGAAAGAGGCCCATTGTTTTTCCCATGTCTGCATGTCATTGCATACATTCTCAAGCTGCCGAATGGGATAAAGAGCGAGCCCACAGTTTACTTATTGTTTAGTATTGTCTCTTAGGTAGCGCTGAAACTGCTTTCTATAAACTGAAACTATTGTCCTGGGTAGTGAAGATAAGAGAGAGATGCAATGTTGTGAGGAAAGACAGGATAGGGTCTAACGTTTCTGTGAGCTAGGAGCTATTTAGCTCCTGGATTACATAGAGAGCTTAGTTACCTTGACACACCAAAAGCTACCAAGAGGTGGATGTGCAGGTCAACTGGTGCCAAACAAATATACTAATCTGTCGTTAACTCTGTGTTTCTGGGAATGTTCATTAGTACATCTCTACTGGCCGCAAAGTTATAGTTGTGTCTCAATTGGACTATAGATTTGCTGCATACTATGCACTGGCCCCTCATTCTGCAGCAGCAGAGAAAAAGAGAGACTGAACAAGGTTGCAAAACAGATAAAGAGGTGACAGAAGAATGAAAATATTGTGGCAGTAAAGAGACAGTAAATTAATGCAGTGACAGAGTTATGATGCAGCGACAAAGATAGATACAGGTAAAGTAAGAGGCTGCAGCAAAATGGAAGAACTGAGAGGAAACAAATGTAAAAGAAAGAAAAAGAAAAGCAATGAAAAGATAACTTAAAAGCTGAAGACATGAAAAACAACATGCAATGATTCATCAGAAACCATTGGCAATATAATACAAGACAGAGTAATACAGCAATAGAAAGTAGGGCTCAAGGCATTAGCATTTTTGGGAGCATACCCGAATTTGGGGGCAGAAACAAGTTCCACAATTTTTCAGGTTATATACTCACAAGACTGGATTTTAATAGCCCCTGGGCCACAATGAGTACATCCTAATCAGAGGAAAATCCTGATACCCAGAAGCTACTTCCAGCTACTGCTCCATGAAGTCCAATTTTGACCCCTACAGCCTGGGTGTGATGGATGGTTATTGATCCGTCCATTGACTGACCCTGGCCATTTTTATTTATTTATTTTATTGTGCAAGTAAATCATGTTTCAAAGCGCCCACAGGGCAACAGGGAGTGAACATGGGATTAAAAACCAATTAAAACACTAAATAATGAGGACAGACCTATTAGGCCTTGTGAGCATTCAGATTGTGCAAGTGTAGAGAGAGGGGAGGGGAAGAGGAAGTAAGCGGTAAGTGCTAGGCGTGCCCGTGCTCGTGAGGGGGCAGCAGATGTAAGTGCCCATTGGAGGAAGTGCTAGGGAAGGTCAGCTGCCAATACATAGGTAAGTGCAAGCCTACAGTGGAATAGGCCATTGGGTGCCAAGGCAAGTGCCGGTAACGGGCAGAGGCTGAAGGTAATTGGGTGGGGGAAACCAGGGACCGGAAGTACACATAAGGGTCCTGGTGACCAATCTCAGCAACTGTGGGATGTGCAGACGAGGGAGGAAGGGAAGGAGGAGGTGAAAAGGAAGATATTTAGGAGCTTCTGGAATTTGGTGAGATCCGGCTCAAGATGAAGACGAAGGAGGAAGCTGTTCCATAAGAGGGAGCAAGCTGAGGAAAGAGATCGACCACCAGCCCTTTGCTAAGTGAAGAGCTTAACACACAGAGAGTTGGTACCGGAGGAACGTAAAGATCTAGAGAGAAGTATTTAGTAAGAGTGTGTTGTAGATAGTGTGGTCCCTGGCCCCAGGCAACCTTATGGATGATGTAGAGGGATTTGATTTTGATCATTGAAGCAACCAGGAGCGAGTGGAGAGTTTTTAGGGCTGGATAGATGTGGTCCCTGGGCGGGAGGCCAAGGATAGGTCCTGCTGCCCTATTCTGGATTAGCTGGAGGGGCTGTAGAGAGGACGAGGGTAGATTCAGGAAAAGACTATTACAGTAGTCTAGTCTAGAGAGAACCAGAGCTCTGAAGACATTGAGCTTCTGGGAGAAAGGGAGAATTATTTTGAGGTGGAAGTGTTGAAAGTGTGACTTCTTGGCAAGGTCCTGAATGTGAGGGAGGAAGCAAAGAGAGGAGGCAAAGATGACTCTAAGGTTACTGGCTTCGGATGAAGGAGATGGGGGAGAGCCCATGGAGGATGGGCAGAGTGAGGGCAAGAAAGAGAGAGTAGGCGTCTCAATAGGAAGGATCTCATTCTTGCTGGCATTATCAGAGTGCCTGGCAAATGCCTATCCCATCCCTACATACAATCCCAAACTCTTGGCTTTGCCAATGCTTGTGTCTATTGGGGGATCAGGATGGAGTATTTGTAATGCATGTGACCTTTTGCTACCCATGTCCTTCTACCGCCAGATTATCCTTATTCATGTTAACTTGATTTTTAAGTGCATATTGATTGTACAATATATTTGTAGTTGAGTGTCAACACCAAGACATTAAGACATCTTTTTCCCGGCCCCTTTTTAATCCTGAATATATTCCAACAATGTGGATGGAATGGCAAACCCACTGCTGCTTCTTTACATGATGTATAATAATATGAAGGAGGAGAACTCCTGAGTTGTGCTCTGCAATGGCTCAAATGTTCAACCCCTCACTTTCAGCAAAATTAATTCAGTATTCTTGTACATTAAATGCAATTTTAGTTTCAGACTATAAAGCCAGGTTTTTAAGTACCAGAATGCATTGTGATGATGAGAACTGGTTTAACTCATTTTAGATGTCTTTAATCATCCCTCTGGGTTATATGTGTGATAGTCATCTGCACTTAGTCGTTGTTTGAGGAAGTCATTCAGCTTGTTGTTATGTATGATGGCCATATAAGCAAGAAGGCACATTTTCTATGACATCACATCACTCACAGATTACCTAAAAGTACAAAGTTAGCAAGAGATTGTGACCATCATTCTAAATAAGGTGGCGCAATAAAAAGTGGCAGTAATTCTATCATGGACATGTACTAGGTTCCTCAGGATGCACACCTATGTAGAACAATTAGTCACTGGTAGTCGGAATTATATACACTTAGGGTGCGGGTGGATGGGTAGCAACCCTGACCTAAGGATTATCAATACACAAATGGAAAAAGTAAGAGTCCTAAGCTTAAGTATGCCCGTGGACACTGCACACCACTATACTGAAAACAGTCCGTTTATAGGCAACAATATCAGTGCATTTTCACCAGAGAAATACAGAAACAGGACACCTTAGGATTTTTAATTAAAACAAAAATGTCATCCAATTTCGGATTCAGAGCTCTATGCGTTTTGGGTAAACACCCTTCGTCAGGAGCAAATTACTTATGTCAGAGTTCCAGAATCTTATATTTATCATCTAAAAAATGAAGAAAATATTGTAGTAAATTATCCATCTTTCACTCAGTATGTCTTTCAATATATAAGTAGTTCTGTTACAGAGACCTTCTCCCATGGTAAAGGGTAATGAGTCATCTGCATTTTAAAGTCCAACTTTCAAATTGTATTCTTCGTCCATGAAATAAAAGCAGACCATTCACTAGTAGTAAGGAGTCAGGTATTCAAACTAGGAAAACCGAAGAAAAAAAACATAGGGGGGAATCAGTATGGGTGCCAAGGTTGTCACCTGAGGTTGGAATGGCTAAATATCAGTATTAAGAAGGCACCCAGCCTTACCTCCAAATCCCCGAAAAGTGCTCTTTGCCAGAGGGGGCAAGGGACCAATTGCAGGGGAAAAGCAGGAATTAGAGGAGGTCGCAGCAATTGCCCCTCTTTGACCCCCTGTAAGGTCGACTATGCAAATACTCCTTGTCCCTCATGGGTGTTGTCACACTTCCAATTATTCTCCCTAAATCGTTTCATAAACAATAGCTTTAATACTGTACATTTGTTTTGCATTTGGCCTAGTACCTGAGACAATCCATGCCAGTTTATTGGTAACAGGGTACTGTGCACGCTTTTCTTTACAACCCGAAAGTGTCTAAGCATGCATAGCGGGCAGAACTTTAATGATCAATAACTCACACCCAATAAATCCATTTGGTTTAAATGTTGGGATCACCTGCTCGGACCACATTCCCAATCCCAGTGACATTTAAAATGAAGATAGTTTTGTAGAGATGTGATATTTTCAAAATATTTGAATACTAATTTCCATAATTGTCTTTGAAGGAGAATAGCACCATTCAAAACGAAAATTGAGGAGAAACGTCAGTATATTTTGCAATTCTCTAGGATTACTCTGATGTTTCATGAAATTAAGGGCGTTTTTGCCAAGTGACATGAGAAGAAAACTGGCAAAATTGTGCTGTCGTGGAGAAGTCATATGCATGTTTTGAATGTCTTTACGAGTTTTGCAGGGCTCATAGGAGTTAGCCCATTTTCAAAAATCAGTTCCCCGGGAGGAGCAGTGGAGTATGAGAAATTATCGAAGATTATGTTTTGCGAGGGGGTTTAAGACTTGCATCAAGATGGGCTACAAGTGGTCGTCTCTAGTAAGGATGGAGATCATGTGAGCTGTGCCAGAGAAAAAGACGTGTCTTGGCCCACTGTTGCTGGTGATTTATAAACTGGAGCGAGTCACTGGAAAATGGAACATGCAAGCTCAACTCAAGAAACACTATTTCCTTTGTTTTTAATTTATTTTGACTTATGCCACGCACCAGTTTTCTGGGTCTCAGGTGGCTTTGGAAGAAAGCGAGCAGGGTGGGTTAGTAAGGGAAGGATAGGATAGGTTCAGAACCAGGAGAAACTGGTGTCTGTGCTTGTTGGTTTGCTGACCTATCCAGATAGGTTTAAGACTCACCTCGTGGGCTCTTTGTTGTATGCAAGTGTTTGTTATGTTGGGTGTGTGTTTTGTGTGTTTCAGGTATAGAAGGCTGGTAGTTATGATTGTGTGCACTGGCTTGTTGTACCCTTAAGGGTAAGGTCCAGTGTCTGGGATTGTTTGTTGTATGCAAATATTAGTTATGTTGGGTGCATGTTTGTGTGTAGTTTGGCTAGCCCATAGGCGTGTACAGTACTTTGGAAGTATGTTGAATGGTAGCAGGAGCATGTTGGTTAGAACATTTGCTACTCTCAAAGTTCTTCCAAGTGTGTCCTCAGATCTCATTCAGCTGCAACAGAATGGTACCCTTCAATTTTTCAATTTTTCCAAGCAACCCCCATAACCCCTCCAAGCTCAACACACTAGCAACTCCTACAAATTCCTCTAAGTGCAATACATTAGCTGCCCCCAAAGACCCCTCTGTGCACAGCAAGTAATACTAGACACAAGTGTGCTACTGAGTGTAGCCAGATTAAACAGCTATGTGACGCATGGCTACTCTTCACAATTGTTTAATCTTAACAATTCTTTCTAAATGTGACGCATGGCTAATCGTCACAATTCTTTCTAAATGTGACGCATGGCTAATCTTCACAATTCTTTCTAAATGTGCAAAGTGGCTAATCTTCACAATGTTTCTAAATGTGGCAAGTTCAGTACATTGCTTACCCCAAAATACATCTCTAAGGGCAACACATTGCTTACCCCCAGAATTCCTCTAAGTGCAACACCCCACCCACTCCCAAAATGTACAAAGGTGCAATACAGTGCCCACATCAGGAATCATCTAATTGTGACAAAGGCCACCTGAGGAGCACACCAGTGTTTATGACAGTGGATATCTAGAGTGTGACTGAGTAATGGACAATAAACGAGGCAGGTTTTTACCACACTGTGCTCCCCGCCCATACCATCTTACCTGGGTTGTAGCTGTAGGGTGCTCCTTCAGGCATTCACGGGCAAACAGGGAATCAGAGCTGTGCTAGGGGGCTACTCTTTGCTTCGCTGGCTGCCAGGGCAAGAATACTCCAGGACTCCCATCTATGAGGGCTTCCTGGGAGTCCTGCAAGCCAATCAGGGAGGGTGGAAGGCGAGAAAAGGGTGGTGAGGGGAGTGAAGGAAATGGAGCGAGGAAAGGTAGGAAAGGGCATGGGAAAACCCATGCAGTACAAGCTAGTGGTTAAACTAATCCAGAGACAAAATACGTAATTAAATATTTCCGGGACCCAGATAAATATTCAAACAATTTTGGGGGCAAAGTAAATAATTAAATCATGCCACAAAGGTTGCATCTTGGGGTGGACGTCAACATCACACAAGAGCAGCAAAGGGTTGAAACCACGACACACTTGCTGGCACCACTTTGGATTTTGTCCTCCTTTGATTAAATGATGAATCCATCATTACATTGTCTTGTGGGGTAAAATGTATGCCAGAAATAAAGAGGCCAAGGAGATTTGGGAAGTCCCATTGAAGTATAAGGCCTATTGAAGGCCTATTGAACCAAAACAGGCCTAAATCTCAAAGGAAAGAAAGTGGGCTTGAATCTCTAAAGTGCAAAGATATGCGCAATGCATTTCAGTAAGAAAAATAAAGACATGTGGCTGACACTGCTGTTTTACTAAATCCATGGAGATATGAACTTTTACTTTCAGAGACTGATAAAAGAGTCTACATGATCTACAATGTAATACCAGATTGTGCTCCTGTCATCTCAAGTGAAACCGAGCACATTGCAATTATAAGAAATAAAAGAACATCCATTTTCCTCATCCAAATGACAATACGCTAAGGGAAGTGGTCACTAGACTTTAAGAGATTGAACATGGTTTTCTCATAGAATTGCCCTATACATATGGACAATCCAGAAGTGATATTCATGTATTTTGCAACTGTGAGATTAACAAACTATGTTACACATGCCTATAAGGTCCATGTGCCTTATAAAATGTCATGTAAAAAGCATTGTGTGTGAGTTTAAAAGCCATTTCTTGCAGAATTGTACATGGAGCCGGTCATTTCTCCTAAAGATGAAACTTAACCTCCAAGAGCTTTCCTCTGCTGATCCTGAGAGGTCTGATTGTGAATCATCAATCAGGGCCATTGCCTAAAAATATATAAAGAAATACACTGTCTAAATTTAAGCCACATTGGAAACAGATAAGGCTATGTCTGTTTGTTTCAGCAGAAGTGACCTTGAGGTCACAGTTCCCATAAAATGTCCATTAGAGTTGCAGCCAGGGCATTTCCAGGCCCAGAAGGGAGAGGCAAAGATAAACATGAGCCATCCTCTGCTGATCACATGCTCAAGGGAAAATTAAACTGAAAGCGAATAAAGAAAAAAACTGAAGTTTAGTTAATAAGAAAATACCTATTATTGCATAATACGGGCAGCATATATGCCACAATGGTTATTCCAGGCTTTTATTAATGGTGACAGTAAACTCATTTGAACCATGCTAAATCGATTTTTGTGTGCTCAAAATAGCTAAAGTCATTCATGAATATTTGATTTGGCCCTTCCCTTGAGTCAGAGAGATTTGAAAGTTGGTTTGAAGGTGAAGGATAAACCGAATATAGGAACAATGAAGTGGCATATTTTTCACTAATACGGCTCTGGCGTAAATTAAGAAAAACTGTATCTCTGCATAGGAAACATAGGACGTGCCAATTTCAGATTATCGTAATCTGATTTGCCTTAAAATGTAGTTCTTTAAATTATATCCATACATGTCAAGATTAGACAAAATAAGTTACTTCCTGTGTTGATAGATTTTCAGAGTTTTGAACATGCCAAGCCCACATGTAAGTTTGGGATGATGTAGCATTCTCTTCCCATAGCTTTACTAACTCACACCCTCATCTCCTTGTCCTATTAGCACACAGGTGGGAGATGGGTAGAGAAAACCAAGCAATCCCTTTTGCGGGAATCATGACACTTGTGCAATGTCATTTGCCCTATAAGTAAACCAGTTTGCATTAGAACTAGGCTTTTTCCACTTATTCTGGGAGGTAACCTGCTGCTGAGCTCTTGTGAGAATACATAGAGACATAGAAGCTGACTGGGACCCCTTGGAGAAGCTAGAGGGACTATCCCGGACTGACAACCTTACTGTCCCAGAGGTGCCCTGCTGTTCCCTTATGTCCATTACAAGGGCTCTCCTGTAAGTAAAAGTATCCTCAAAGTCATAGATTGTATAGGCATTGCATTGTTTTTATTATTTCTCCATAGCAAAATAACCTTTTTGTGTGTGTAGATCCTTAGCATATTTAATTAAAGTAAATCAATTAATTCCCCTATAGAAATCACGGGATGTGTTTTGTTGGTATTCAAAACTAACAAGCTCTTCCCAGTGCGTTTTGAAGGTATAGACATAAAGATTTGCCAAAATAATAAAACACAAAAACCTGTATCAACGTGAGTATGCAGGGTGCAAAAACAAAATTGCCCCTGTAGTCCCATTGTGCTCTGACCAAAACCACAAAGCCCTGCCTGTTTTTTTAGGTGTGGCAAAAACAAATGTTCCCATTGCTTTTCTTTCCCTGATATTGCATCTGTGGTAATAAGTGAAAAAACTATTTTGCCCATTGAATCCTTTTTTTCAAAAAGTGCATTTTATCAGAATCCCAAAACAATTTTCCCATTGTGTTCCCACTCTCTGCCACTGGCCGTCAATTCAGAGGGGCCAAGTCGAATTGTTGTTTGAAGGGTGGGGGTTGCTGGGAGAAAAAGTATTATAACCAAAACAGCAATCACTGTGTGGTTTGAATTGTTATTTTTCTGTATTGGTGGGTGATTTATAAAGAAAGCTGTAGGGAATTCTGACTGTATTTCTCAGTATTATCTCAGTGTTGGCGGCATTACAGAATTCAGTTTTGTTCTTGTGTTGCCACAACATTGGTGGCTGTTGTTAGTCTATTTGTCAAAATTGGTTTAAATAAATTAATACATCTATGTTCTTACTACACACTGGCTCGGTTCTTAGTCCATTGTGCCACCAGGTTTTTGATGGGGTTGGGTGCGAGATGGGTTGGAGACTTTACCAAACTGAATCTTAACAAACAATAGGGAGTTATTGTGTGCCACATTCATTGTGGGTAAGAAACTACCTGGGTTGAGTTTGATTGTGTAAATAAACTGTGACAGAACTGGGGGCTCGTCTGGGATTGGTAGATAGTTTCCCATCATGACAGTGCTGTAGCAGCAGACTATTCATTTATGTGTAACTGCATTTCAGTGGTGGATGCAAAGTTGTGTTGCATTGTGAAGGCACTATTCAGACCTGTACCCTGGGTTTCAGGGTGGTGTGTAGATAAAACAGTGTTCATTTGAGTTTTCATTGTGAGTACAAACTAAGCAGGAACAGGGTTGAGATTTTGCCAGTGCATAGAGAGCATATTAGGTGCAGAACCCCCTTTAGAATGAGCATTGTAGAAATTAACATGGCAATGAAGCACCTTCTATCCAAATTGTTTATTAAAGGTGAATGGGTACAACAGTTGCATGCAATGGGACAAGCTAGAAGGATGCAGGAAGTTAACTCTGCAAATGTTGATATGTGGCAGGATAATGGGCTGTTACATCAGGCCCTGACAGACTTTTATATGACACAGACCAGCAGAGATGAGCAAATTAAAATCACTCAGCACACAGCCTACATGTATTTCCATATGATGATCATGGAAGAAAGATACCAGGATAATATAGCCTCAGTGCAAAACCAGTCTGACCTTTTGGATCAAGCACAGATAGATTTGAAACAATTAGTTGAAAAAGCACAACAGAGCCCGCATTTAGAGTTGAAATTAGAGAGCATTTTTCAGCAGCTAAAAGATGAGCTAATGACACAACAGCAAGCAAATTCAGAGCATGAGGAGTATCAAGAATGTGTTGAAAACCCGAGAGTAATTCAACACAAATTAAGTGAGCAGGTTGTTCACAATAGAGCATGCTTAGAGGACATTTTTGCATTTCAAATGGAGATAAAACAACTGAAAGATGAAAAAACCCAGTTCATCAGTAGGGATGTCAATTCCCAAGGAGAATTCGACCAGGTGTGCCAAAATCTGAACGCTCTGAAGCAACAGAGAGAACATTTCAGGGAAGAGAATAGCAAATTACTTCATGGGAAAAGTGCCCTGTTTTCAGGAAGTGTGTCAGTTAAGGACAGACATGGAGCAAAGTGAGTTATGTTCTCAGTAACTGACTGACATGTGGATAGAAAATGAAAAATAAATGGAACATGTGAAGCTTGCAGAATTTGACATAGAGCAGGCAACACAGGCCAAAAGTGCATAAAGGGAGGAGAATAGTCTACTGCAAAAGAAGAGGTCTGAATATGCCCAGACAATACAAGCCTCACAGAAGGAAAATTAGTCAGTTGGTGAGGAGAATAAGGGATTCAGTGATAAAGTATTGGCAAAAAATAAACTACTAGAAGCTACTCAAGCAGTGGTTTCAGACATGAAAACTCAACCCTCTATATTTCACCAAGAGAAAGGGGCTGAGAAAAACAAATCTGAGGGATTGAAAAAGGAAATTGCCACATACAAGTAAGCTTTGAGGCATCCCAACCAGTTAGAGCATGGAAAGGCACCCTCCAATCACATAGTGATTACCTCTGTACCAGGGTCCTAAAGCGAACTCACCACCTTATATGTGCAGGGTTCTGCTAACTTCATGCCTGCCAGTTTTCAAGAACAGGGAAACATGATGCAGCTGGACTCAACCAGGCCTAGGTCAATTTAGCCGGAAGGCTAGACCTTATCAGATACTGATGGATATTCATCTTTACCCAAATTTAAAAATACCCTAACATGTACCCTTTGGGTGCACCACAACACCTCTGACCTCCTAGCAATAGGAACCCAACGGTATGAGCTTGCACTATACAGGTTGGTAGCGTGTTGAGCAGCCAGGCTTATCTCATGAGGGGTCCATCTGAGCTGTAGGGGAGTTGCACAGAGATTCACAGTGACAAGTATTCAAATAAACCCTCACACGCAAGGTTTCTTGAATAAACAATTATTAATGTATTTATCAATCAGTTAGAGTAAGCCTTCTTCAGAAGCGGGGATTATAACAGTAACACTCAAATACAATTAAAGAAATACACACTCTTGATATTTCTAAATCAGTAAGTACCCATTTGGGATGGCCCACAGACACTACCTACACCCTCCGGAGACTTCACTAGTTATGGTGCTGCGGACATTATTATATCACTGTTGTATTTAGACTCTGAGTTAACAGCTTGTCAAAGAGAAAGGTTTTTATGACACAACAAGTGATCTCACAAATATTTCGCAAAGCAGATAAGTACTTTTGTAAACCCCCCAATGCAAAGTTAGTTAACCATTTCCTGGAAGGAAGACCAAACACATTCACGGAGGGAAAACGAGTCATTCAGGGAACCAGGCTAAGACAAAGTCAATTGGAGCTAAAGTCTAGATGAAACTGAAGCACGTCTCAGAGGTAGGTAAAAGTCTTATGCAATGTTTTCAAAGTCTTTGTACATAGAAGAATTCAAAGTAGGGCCACAAGCTGTTTAGGCTTGTGAAGTAAAGAAGCTGTCAGCAACTCCACAAAGCAACCAAAACAAGTCTTGCCAACAGAGAACAAGTGCAGTTACACAACAAGAGATAAGTTCTCTTGGACTGTACAGTACCTTTAGGTTGAAGAAAAATGCAGCAGATGACTTCTGTTTCTGTGCAGCTCTGCAGATCCTGGTGTTCGTGGGCCTCAGTCATGGGGATAAGAGGGAGGACTTCTGGGGACTCTTGCACTGCAATGGGACTGTTACCGAACGCAACCGGCAATCTTCAAACAAGTGGCACTTCAGTGTTTAAGCTCCTCGCATCTACCCCAAATAGCAACACTGCGGTTTCTGGCTGTCGAGATGGACTTGCCTTGCATCTGGGGTCCAGCACTCTGTTGAGGTGGCTCAGGCTCAGTCAGTCCTGCTTCCTGGGAGTCCAGAGGATCTTCCTGGAGCTCTTGGCTAACTTAAAAGCAACGCACACACTCTGGTGTTTCTCTCCCTGGCATTTCAGTTTCCAGCAACAACTCTGTGGAAATTCAACCAACTCCGAGAGAATATCTAGGTGGCTTACTTTGAAGTTGATTGGCCCCACCATCTCAAGGGTACAAGTTGGCTTCTCTGTCAATATGAATTTGGAGTTTCAGCACAGCAGCAGAGCTTCACCAGGCAAACCAACGGTCCAGGAGTTGCAGCAGCTATCCTCTTCAAGTTCTTCTTTGGTTCCTTCGTCCAGTGGTCGACTCTGCCTTCCAAGCCAAAAGCCTCACCTTTTATTCAGGTTTCTCCCATTAATTCCAGCCTAGCTGTCAGTCACCCAGCAGGGTGGCTGTCCTTGCCAGACAGTCAGTCGGCTAATAAAATCACTACAGTGTGCATTTGGGTCTGCTGGGAGTCTAAGCACAGGGAGTTTAGGGCACCTCCCTCACTTCTTGCCCCCACCAGACACTCTGGAGCCAGAGGCGAGCTTCACTCGTGAATCCCAGCAAAGGCAAAGTGAACAAAGGGACCAAACCTGGTTTGGCGCGCAGAGTAAATATCAAGAAGGACCTTTCCATAATGAAATGGCAAAAGAAGAAGACCAGGGCCATTTTGACAAATATGACACCCTTGGGTGCTTTACTACAGCTGCGAACGCAGCCCATGGTAAATGCACACCACAGTAGTAAAAAGTAAACCACTGCCACTGGCCATTCAGTGAGGCAAGGCTAACTTAAAATTGTTACATGAGAAGCTAGACAAAGGGAATACTAAGTAACCCATCAAGCACCCTATTGTGTTGGGTCTAGAAAGTTACACATGTAAGTAAAGTCAATTTCACTTTATGCTCTTGGAAACATTAGTTTATGCAAGAGAATTTATTTAAACATTTGGGAAATGTGGAAGACTTCCCTGTGCTGCTGCACTGAAGGTGCTGTGTGACACAATGTAAAAGATGACGCCTATGGAGTTTGTCAGACTCCACAACCAAAAGGAACACAGTGTTTAAAATCACATTAATACATGAGAGAGTGGCATAAAAGGGTCTCACTCTCTCCAGGCAAACAAATCAAGTCCCCAAAATCCAGAAATGTTGCTGGGGGTCTCTAAGGTAGGGAGGAATTAGCACATGTCTGAGAACTCTCCCTAACAGTGACCCTGAGCTGAGAGCCCACAGTACCACAGTTGAGATTAGACCAGGCCCTGTCATTCTGGGAGGGATTACCAGTATCGTGGAGGTAGCGAGCGTCTAGAGGACAGGGGGTGGACCACCAATAGTAGCAGCTCTGAGTCAGAGGGTGAGTGGATCAGGTGCAGTGGAAAAGTAAGTCTGCCACCCAGAAGCGAGGTAATGTGAAAGATCCAATTTGGCAACTAAAGCCCATAAAGAGCTTTGTGACTCCCTACCACAAGAATGCCAAATACTCAGTATGGGAGCATCTAGAACTTTATGTCCAAATGATGATATCATTTGGCATCAAGAATGATCAAAATTCCATGGTGTTCATCAAATGGACATTCTCCCCATACTTCTCCAGCTTCTTTGCAGGGCTGCCGGATCAAGACCACCAAAGATGGTCCACCTATAAGGCGGGTATCTTAAAGCTTTTCTCCATTCACCAGAACCCTCAGGAGTCCCGCAAGGCGGCCTACAACCTGCAGTGTGGGGAGGACCAAGCACCTAGAGAGTTAGTGCAAGAGCTGAAATGGGCATTTGCTCAGACCTCTAGGTGGGTGAACACAAATAGCTGAGAGTTCATTAACACTTACTTTCATGCGCTCCCGAAATACATTATGACCCAACTTATAAGGGACTTCCATGAGCGTAGGACCCTGGATTGGGTGATAGAAAAGGCCACCCAGATTTATGAAGTACAAAAGCCCTCTGAAAATAAAAATAATCCTATAAACCCCCAACCGTCAACCACACCCGCAGCTGCAAAGGTGGCAGAGGTGAAAAATACCCTCACATTGGACTTGGAAATGGTGGGGCCTAAAAATACTCCTCCCGCTTATACTAATAAGCAGAATGAGAGGCAGAGGAGACCTTCTGATTCAACCCATTTGGGTGGTATAAAGACAGGGTATCCTATCAACGCTCCAGCTGACACTACCACCTATATCTGCACTACATACAAGGGCAGCAGACCCACCTTCGGGTATATATGGACTCCCCCAGCACAAGGGGGGGCCCAATCAGGTAAGTACTGCCCCTGGAAACCTCCCTCAAAACTTCCCTCAGAACTTCCCTCAGGAGGGAAGAAATACCCCACCCCGAACCTATGTTTCTTTCCCAGATACCCTTCAAACCACAATTTTCAGAACAATCCTCCCCCTTTCTCCCCGCTTTCAGGACAATAGATTCCCAAACCAGGGAGAAGGGACACCAAGGATGTAGGGTTATCAGAGCTACCCTGGAAGAAAGGACAGCTACCCTTTCCGAAAGCAGCAAAAATATGAATCCAGACCCACCTACTAACCAGAAAGTTGTCTCAACTGGAGCACAAAGTTCAACATTTAACACAAGACCTGGTTCGCATGTTGAGGGCTCAGCAGAGCCTCAAATGGAAATTGCTGCCCAGAAAGCTAAGCGCCCGAGTTCAATGACGGGAAGAAACCTCTGACTACCAACAGGTTCCAGAGGAGGAGGCCAGGGGAAAAGGGGTTACAGCCCTAGAAGAAGCATCCTTTCCCACCAGAACAAAGCCCTGGAAACCTCTGAACCTGAACACACATCTTCTACCCCGAAAAGCTGGAACCTAGGAAACAGAGGGTAAGTAGGAGAAATCAAGAGCAAAAGAGAACCCACTTTGTGGAGGAAGTCTGCATCATCCGGTTTGAATGGGAAGAATCCCTGGAGGATTCAGGAAGAAAATCTTCTCTTTCAGAGATGGAGGGATACCTCTGAAGGAAGAAATGTGTCCCAAAAGCAAAAGACCCTGATTTAGACTGGGTAAGTATGGAGACTGATCCAGTGCAATACATTCTTAAACCCCAACAATGTCACCCAGATGACCCTGAAATCAATGAGGGATCCTCCCCACAAACATGTTTGGGTAACTGTCTCCAGGAAAAGGGAGACAGCAAAGAATCAGGGGGAAAAAGGGGACTCCCCAATCCCACAGATATCTGGGTGCAAAATCTTCTTTACAGATTCCATGACTCCAACACAGAAAACAGTCCAAGATCACACATTGTCAGAGTTCAATATGAAAGAATTAAGTGCCAGGCTGGCACACAATGCATGTTTTCTTTGTCCTCTTGAAGAGAGAGAAGGACGATTTTATGCCTCCATCAAGGTACAGAGTCAAGGTGCATTATCAGCGCTGTTGGATACTGGAACCCAAGCCACTCTCCTGTCCCAAAAGGCCTTTGACCAAATGAATTCAGGAACAGGGGAGAGTCGCCAAAGTGCCCCCACACCTCTTCCTGGACAACTCCAAAATTCAATGGAGATTATATTTCCATCAAAGGGACTGCAGATATGGAGATCAAAATTGGGCGACATAGGGCGAAACACCTGGTTATAGTAGTCACTCTAGAGTGGACACCTTTTCTACTGGGGATTTACCTCCTTTGGAGGTTATCACCCCTGATTGACTGTGTGAACAAGGTCCTCCGGACTCAGACTAACCAGCCAATCAATTTAAAACAAAGTACAAATTAGGTGAGTTTAAATGGTACGTGCCACATGATTGAACAATGGTCTGACAAAATAGAATATCACTTTGGGAAAAATCCAGTCCCAGACATCACTTTCATCTCTGCAGGAGAACAAACTGGTGAGGGGAATCCTTCATTTTTGAAAATTAACCTCCCTCACAGTGTTACGTGGCATTCCACACTGGAGGGAAATACTCTAAAATGTTATACCAATCCGCAATCTGAAGAAAACCCAAATCTCATGATAAAAGATGAGGAAAAACCAGTTCAAAGTTGGACCGACATCCAGATAAAGGGGAACAGCTGTTTTTCCCCATTCAGGTAAAGGAGGGGGTGAGCATGTTCTCGCCAGCGTATGCCTGAATAATGGAAGAAGCTTCATCAGCGAAGCATTATTCAGGAAACTCCCAAAAGATCAGACATCCCACGTTTAAGTTGAATGATAAGTGGGAAATGGGCCTGGAAACTCCAAATTCCAAATATCTCCTGCCTCGCTGGTGCATGCTAAAAATGTCCATTGGCGACAAAAGCATAGAACACAATTGTTGGTTTGTGAGAGATGCCCCCTCCGCCTTTTTCTTAGGCAGTGACATTCTCAATCAATTCACAATTAATTTGGTCCTCATTTATCACAATGCCTGGATGGCGGTAACCCCATGGGCTTTCACAACACTGAGAAAGCATGTCGGTCAGGTAAAATGCTGCCGTATGCGGTTAAAGTAAAAATGGGAAAAGAGGTCACCATCCCAGACAGGTATGGCAATTTACAATACTCTAAAAATTAATTGAGGACACAACCTCAAAAACAAGGATGCTTATATAAATGTGAATTATCACCTCTAATAGCAAGGGTTGTATTTACATCCGACACACCTAGCAGACCTACAACATGACACATTTGAATATTGGTGGATAACAGCGACTCTAGAAGTATCACTTTGGGTGCAGACACCTTTATTGGAATTTTGGTTGATGCCCAACGTTATGCTATTGACTTAGGTAATGAGATCATTGGACCAATACCAAATGATTGTTGCAATTTTGACAATGATATCCCTCCGGAAAAGATTTTCATCCAGCAAGGTGGGAATTTCCTGGTGTACTCTTCCTGCTCTTATGGTGGGGATGGTGGGGAAGAGGTGACCTGTGAATTCAGGAAGGATGAGGTGGTATTTCAAGTCAACAGTGACTACCTCCCATCCTTTAAACCTCATGTCCAGGGTAACAGCATAACAAGAGATCTCTCCACCCAACTGGAGGATACAGCAAAATTGCCTATCCTGAGGTCTTTCCAAGCTTTAAGCAGCTTTCGAAGAACTAATCTATCTCGCTGATGCCTGTGAGACTGAGGAGCAAAAGCAGAATCTGAAACAGGTGTTTTGGGATTTTCAGGATATCTTTACCGTAGATTTGCATGACTGTGGACAAACAAAGATACATTCAACCTCCATACCTATGGACCCTGAGATGGGTCCAGTGTTTGTGAAGCAACACCAGTTGCCTCTCACGTCTATGGAATCACAGAGATTATTAAGAATTTAGAATCCCATGGGATATTTCGCACAGTCCACAGTACCTTTAACTACCCTGTACTGGCGAAACTCAAATCCAATGGCCAATGGAGACTTTGCACAGACCTTAGGGAGTTAAATAAATGGATCCACATGTCAGGATGGCCCCTGCCCTACATCGATCAGGGACTGACCAGATCCAAGGGTCAAAGGTGTATACTGCCATTGACCTGACCAATGGTTACTGGATCGTACCCGTGAGTAGGGAAGACCAGTACAAGTTTGCCTTTGCCTTTGGGGAGCAGCAATACTCATGGAACCAAACCCCTTTTGCATCATTGTCGAGACTCCTCACCAGCCCTTGCAATATCTCCAAAGTGACTGAATCTGAACAGGGAACATGAGTAATTCCAGGATTACTTCCTGGATTATGGCCATTTCCTGTGGAGGTCAGATATGGCCAAAATAAGAAGAGTCCCATAGCGCAAGGTTTGGTTGACTTGCATGATTATGCTCAGGAAAACTGTCTTGAGGACGAAAGTCTAAAGACCAATGATAATATGGAGGCATACGTTACTTCCCAGCGCAAAGTCTATGAGGAAGACACCTGCCAGGGGATACCCACAGTTTATGTGAATGGGTGCTCCTACTATGTTGATAATCACAGGGAAAAATAAATAGTGGATGGCATTGGGAACACCTGGACAAATGATGCCCCAGAGTCCTCTGCTGGGTACAAAATAGGTCCCCAAAATAGACAGGTGGCAGATTTGATGGTGGTACATCAAGCCATCCTCACTGCTGTGCAACACCAACTCAAAGAACTGGTCATAATCACTGGAGCAGATTATGTTAGGAATGGATTCATGGAGCACCTGATTAATTGGAAAAATTGAGGCATGCTGGTGCGAATAACAAACCGCTCAAGCATGGGAAATAAATCCAAGTAATTGATGATCTGGTCACCTCTAATGAAATGACCATCTATTGGAGAAAGATCAGAGGTCACTCCAAAAGAGATGAGCCAGGCAAAACGGTAAATGACTTGGCTGATCAGTTGGCCAAAACCAGTGCCATCCACGGGGATCTCATAGAAACCAAATCCCTGTTGGGGGAAATCCAGCTTGCTACTGTCACCAGGTCCCAAACACATGCCCAAAATGAACTCTCCACTGCCCAGTGGAGTAAAGAAACCCAAATGCAGATTTGATTACTGTACAAAAAGAGGACCGGATTATTGGAAAAGTTTATAAAAATATTGAAAACCCAGTGAATTTTCCTCTGACAGAATCTGCTTATATAGGGAAAGAGGATCTCCGGGTGTTGATGAAGTTTTCCAAAATGTTCTGAATCCAAGACGATTTGTTGGTACGGCGATCCATATCTGGCTGTGACCAGTGGGTGGTAGCTACCTCATTCCGAAGCCTGATTTTAAGTCATGCCCATGACGAGGCCACTGCCGGTCATAGGGGGTTTCATACAACTTTAGAAATATTGCGAGAGGTCACATACTGGTCACACATGTGTCAGGACCTCAACTGATACTTAAAGGGGTGTCATGTGTGCTCAGTTTCAGTGGAGCTCCCTCACACACCAAGCCCCCCTACTGAAAAGGGGAATGACAGATTTGCAATTCGAATTCTTCAGGTCAGTGATTCACTCCTCTAGAGGAAACATGTACATGATGACCGTGACATGCTTGTTTGCCAAGGGGGTGGAATGTATTCTGGCCCCAAAATGTAAGGCAGCTGCCTCCCTAATGATCAATCACATCTTTTCTTATTTCAGCCTTCCCCAAAGGATTGAGTCAGAGCGAGGAAGTCATTTTACCAGTGAGGTGATGACAAAGATGTCTAGCCTCGAGCAGGGGAGTTGTCATTGCCTAGTGCAGGGGATGTCATTGCCCAGTGCCTAGCCTCGAGCAGGGGAGTTGTGAGGTACAATAAAACAAGTGTGGGCATCTTGAAGCAGTTTGTGGCAGACTCTGGACCTAGTTAGGACATCCGATTATCGCTTGTCCAGATGGCCTTCAGGTCTACAGCATCTTCTGCGACAAAAATGTCTGCTACCTCAGCATCTGCCCTACAGAACTCAAGAGCAGACCCTGATCAATGCGTCCATGACCAATGAGTGCATTGAGAAATTACGAAAAACCTTCAGCACACTTTTGCTTATGCTCAGCAACATTTTGAAAAGTTGGCAGAGGGCATGGAAACCCACCAAGACATAATACGAAGTAGGAGAAATTGTCTACATATACAATTTCCAAAGGAACCAGACCAAACAGCAGAAGTTCCTCTCCTCTTGGCGTGGTGCTTTTGAAATTGTTGACGAAATCTCACCTGTCGCCTATAAAATCTGCATCCCTAAAGGAGAACAGGCGGAAGAGAAATGGGTTCATATCAATCAGTTGAAAAGCTGTCATCCCAAACAGACTTTGTGACTAATTGAAGAACCCAGTGAGGGTTGTGCCCAGGAATCATCTGAAGAATAGAACTAAGGAATGGGAAACCGGATGGAGAAAATCACACATTTATAGGGAGTAAAACAACTTATACTTACACGGAATGTACCAAAAGCAATGATCATGTCTGAAATTGTATATGTCAAGTGAAAGGTAATGTGAAAATTGTTGTTTTGTTGTCAATTTGCACGTCGATCATATCAGGGAAATTTGCACTGTATGAAATACTTAACCTCTATTTTATTCTCAGCAAACTAAATAATTCGTTGCCTCTACAGGCCGAAGTTGGTGCCACCGGAAAGGGAGGGGTCCAGGACCAAAAACACAAAATACAAAAAGAGTGGAGTGCAGACCAGAGCGCCACTCCCTCAGGATGGGGAAAAGAGCAGACATGCTCTAATGGAGATTCCCGGAATGTCCCCAGGCCACAAGGAAACAGAAACCCCACTCTCTCCATGCTCTTCTCTTTGTCTCACTGGAATCAAAGAACTAGGAGGGGGGACATGTGAAGTGAAATATAGCCCTTGAATCAAGAAATACATAGGCCAGAGTGATTTGGGAAGTCCCATTGAAGTATAAGGTAATCACAGAAATGGAAAAAAAGTTGGCTTGAATCTTAAAAGTGCAAAGAAATTGTAATGCATTGCAGCAAGAAAAAGAAAGACATGTGGCTGACAATGCTGTTTTACTAAATCCATGGAGAGCTGCACTTTTACTTACAGAGACAGATAGGTGTGTGTATATTATCTTCAATGTAATACCAGACTGTGCTCCAGTCATCTGAAGTGAAATCAAGCTCATTGCATTTATAAGAAATAAAAGAACTTCCTTTTTCCTCATCCAAATAACAGTATTCTAAGAGAAGTGCTCACTAGACTTTCAGAGATTGAACATGGTTTTCTCATATAACAGCTCTATACATATGAACAAGCCAAAAGTAATATTCATGTATTTTGCAACTGTGAGATCAAACAAGTACGTTACACATGGATATAAGGCTCAGAAGCCTTAACAATGTCATGTAAAAGGCTTTGTGGGTGAGTTTAAAACACATTTCTTGCAGAATAATACATGCAATGGGTCATTTCTCCTAAAGATTAAACTTTACCTCCAAGACCTTTCCTCTGCTGATCCTGGAGAGGGAGATCCGGTTGTCAACCATCAATTACGGCCATTGCTTAAAAATATAGGACAAAATACATTGGGCCTCATTACGAGTCAGGCGTTAAGGGGTTAACGGCGCCGTAAACGGCGCCGACCCTTAACGCCTGATTACAAGGTCCCTTAGCGCCATGGTGATTTTAACGCCTGCTTTTTGGAGGCGTTAAAATCTATGGCGCTAAGGGACCATGGTGCTAATTACGCCACCGTAATTTACGGTGGCGTAGTTAGCGCCTTCCCCACTCCCATTATGCCCTTTGGGGCAAAAATGGGAATGGGGAAGGGTAAAATGGGAAATGGGGATTTACCGCCCCACTCACCTTGGAATGGGGCGGTAAATCCGCCATCCACCATGGTGGTAAGGGTACGACCCAGGCAGTAACTTACCGCCTGGGCCGTAATGAGGCCCATTGTCTAGATTTAAACCACGGTGGAAACAGATAAGGACATGCCTGTTCATTCAGCAGAAGTGACCTTAAGGGAGGGGAGAAGATAAGCATGAACCAGCCTCTGGCTGATCACATGCTCAATGGAAAATGAAACTGAAAGTGATTAAAGAAAAAAAACTGAGATTAGTTAATAGGAAACTACATATTATTGCATATAAAGGGCAGCATATATGTCACAACAGTCATTCCAGACTTTTATTATTTTTACGGTGACAGTATCCCCCTTTGAACCATGCAAAAATGATTTTTGTGTGATTAACATAGCTAAAGTTATTAATGAAAATTTGATTTGAGCCTTCCCTTGAGTCAGAGAGGTTTGAAAGTTGGTGTGAGGGTGAAGGATAAAATTAACATGGAACTATGCAGTGGCATATTTTTCACTGATTCGGCTCCGGAGTAAATGAAGAAAAAACACAACTCTGTATAGGAAGGGCATGCTGACTTCATATTAGCAACATCTGATTTACCTTAAAATGTAGTTCTTAGAAATATATCTATCCATTTAACGATTAGAAACATTTAAGTACTTGCTATGTTGATACTTTTTCAGAGTTTTGAAGATGCCAAGTCCACATGTCAGTTTAGGATGACAAAGCTTTCTCCTCCCACAGCATTCCTAACTCACACCCCTGATCTCCTTGTCCTATCAACAAACAGGTGGAAGGTGGTTAGAGAAAACCAACCAATCAATTTTCAGGAATCATGACAAGTTCTGATGTCATTTGCCCCATAAGTAAACCAATTTGCATTAGAACTGGGCTTTTTCCATGTATTCCGGGAGGTAACCTGCTGCTGGGCTCTTGTGACAAACATCCAAGCAGAGAGGCCCCAAATCTTGCATTGGGGAAATGGACCAGGAGGCATAGAAGCTGACTGGGACCCCTTTTAGGAGCCAGAGGGGACCATCCTGGACTGACACCCTTGCTGTCCCAAAGGTGCCCTGTTGTTCCCTGATGTCCATTACAAGGTCTATCCTGTAAGTAAAACTATCGCCAACGTCATAGATTGCGTAGACCTTGCATTGTTCAATTATTGTTTTAGTTATTTCCCCATAGCAAAATATCCTGTTTGTCTTTGTAGATCCTTAGCATATTTAATTAAAGGCAAATCAATTTCTTCCCCTATAGAAATGACAGGATGTGTTTTGTTGGCATTCAAAACTAACAAGCTCTTCCTGGTGTGTTTTGAGCCGGTATAGACATAAAGATTTGGCAAAAAGTATTAATCCCAAAACCCTGTTTCCAAGTGAGGGTGCAGGGTGCAAAACGAAATTCCCCATTGGTCCCCTTAATTTTAAATCAGAAGTGTGAGGCTTTGCGTTTCTTTTGCATGTGTGGTGGGAAACAACATTGCCCCTTTGTTCCTTTTGTGCTCTGACCCAAACCACAAAGCCCTGGCTGATCTTTTTAGGTGTGACAAAACAAATTGTCCCATTGTTTTTCTTTCCATTACATTGCATCTGTGCTAATAAGTGCAAAAAGATGTTGCACTTTGAATCCCTTTTTCCAAAAAGTGCATTTTATCAGAATCCCAAAACGATTTTCCCATTGTGTTCCCACTCTCTGCCACTGGCCTTCAATGAAGAGGGGCCAAGTCTAATTGGAGTTTGGAGGGTGGGGGTTTCTGGGAGAAAACTTTTCATAACCAAATCAGCAATCACTGACAGCCTGATTCATGGAATTATTTGCATGAAAAACGAAGATTTGCGCACCTTTCTGCCTGAAAATCTTTGTGTGAAGTATAGGGATTTTCAGGCTGAAAGGTGTGGAAATCTGCGTTTTTCACGCAAATAATTCCATGAATCAGGCTGTATGTGTTTTGAACTGTTCTTTTTCTGTATTGGTGGGTGATTTGAAAAGAAAGCTGTGTGAAATTGTGACTATATATCTCAGTATTATCTCTGTGTTGGTGCCATTACAGATGTAATTTTTGTTCTTGGGTTGCCACAGCATTCGTGGCAGTTAGTCTGTCAAATTTGTTTTAAATAAATTAATACATCTGAATTCTTACTACACTGGTCTGGTTCCTAGTCCATTTTGGCACAAGGTATTTTTTGGGGTTTTGTGCGTGTCGGGTTGGACGCCTTACCAAAATGAACCTTAACAAACATTAGCGTGTTATTGGGCGCCACATTCACTGGGGGGGCACTCCCTGGGTTGAGTGTGAATGCATAAGCCGCAACAGTCTGACACGTACAATTATGCTACACAACCTTGTCTCAGGCATTGAGTAGATCATGGCAACAAGAGCATCAGTGAGAGTCTGGACGCTGGCAGCCTCCATCTGCTCAAGCACCCAGCCTCATCGTAGGTTTCAGCTGATTCCATGCCCTTCTGCATGTGCTTTATAAGTGCAAATGTTCCATTTGTTAAGCTTTGTGGGTATTGGTGTAGCGCAGAGACTGAAGTATGCTTTTTTTTTATTACTTGATGGAAAACTCCACTCAGGGTCCCGACCCTGGTATCCCTTTGGATGTTCCTCAACATAGCATTATAGTTCCAAAAGCACTTGTGGGTTCTTTAGATACAGCTTCTGTGAATTCAAGCCAGCACACAGAAGAGAAGGACCATTGGATGTGTTCCCCTTACTAAGATATCCATTCAGCTTGCTGCTGCCTAGAAGGACATAATGTAAGAGTAGAGTTAGTTGTGTGGAATAAAGGACATTTACCCACTAACTAAACAACCTCAGTTTATTTGTGATGTAACGTGAAGTGGTCTTGTTTAGCGCAACATCTGCCATTTTGGTGACTTCTTGGCACTTTCTAGAGTTTTCTAAACCTAAGACTAAAGCTTAAGCCATAGCCATGACATAGGCACATACCAGGATAATTGGAGTTTATCTTATTGATGAACAAGAGAAGGATTTTGAGCGAGACGGGCAGCACAATTCATGTTGTCCACAAATCACGTATTCCTTGTGAGTGCTTTCAAATTGTCACTAGTCTTCAAGGAACAATTGAAATCCAAGAGCATTTACACTGCAATACCTGACATTTGGGCGGAATTCTGGGGATGATTCGCACATTAGTTATTGGTAGTAATGACTTACTCTTGATCTACTCCTGGAGTTAGGGACTGTAGGATTCATAAAGAAGTTAATAGGAGTAACTTATTCCTGGTAATAGCCCAATACCTTTAATGGCTTCGAAAATGTACAGTGATGCTATGTAGCTTCATTTAATATTTTGCATTAAGACCGCCGATGATCGTTGTGGGAAGACTCCACTTTCGATTGCCAGACATCAACAAACCCAAAGTGCCCACTGCGACGTAGACCTGCATTGAAATGTGTTTGGTGAAATGCCACAGGACACACGTAGTTACAGTTAATCTCCCCGAAGAGTTGTTTACCCATTTCCATCCTGCATGGCCACATCTGAAACAACCCATCAGAGAGGATTTAATATGATGAAATGCTGAGACAGCACACAAATAATTCTCATCAGTTCCTTATTAACGTTGTATACGTCTCATGTGTAAATTAAAACACGACCAGACAGATGTTTGGCTTTCAAAAGAACTGGCAGAAAGAAGAAAGCAAACAATCAGACAAACTATTTGAAAAAAGAAAAAAAAATACATGTCCCCTGGCAGGCCAGCTGAAAGACATTTAGTGGGAGAATGAATTGGGTAGTAAGTCTAATGTGGGAAAATATTAGGGGCTGCATTCATAGTTCACACATGTGTACATATGGTGATTGCTTGGTGATGTGCAATAATAATATTTTCTGGAATAATACAAACCATTAATACTAAAATGGCTGAATATGTTTAGAGGAAAGATGCTCAAACTTATATAGTGAGAAATATTGCCTTACAAGTGTTCACGAAGTACAACAGAAAAGATTTGCTCCAGTTCGACTTACAGAGTGCCTAACACACCGACGTTGTTTAGTGTAAGGGAATAATGCACATTGTGGTCAATTCTGTACAATGCATGTAGTGTGTATGTTGTTTGTGGACAGCTTGGAGTGATGGACTGGTTTGGATATCTGGCGTATCCTTGAACCTTCCTGACATTCCCTGTAATTTGTTTTTTCTCATCACAGTATTTCAAGAAGCCTTTACAACGCCCCGATCCCAGAAAACATATGTCACATGCTTTCTAGAGGTGAACATTTTATTGCAGCTCTAAATTTGACCATAAACGTGACGGTAACTTCGATTTTCTCCTCTTTCCTTGGATAGATAAGAAACAGCCAATAACGCGGGCCTTGATTCATGGCTCTCGCATAAAACACTTTGGAATCTGATAAAGGTGTGTGAGAGCCTCTATGCTTTGCCTGCATCTGCGACAACATCAGCCAGCAACAGTGGCCGATTGGATGTATTTCAAGATCTCGGTGTTAATGAACTTGACATCATTGATGTCATTTCTCCCATGCGGTCAGCTTCCATGCTAATTATGAGCACATTTTTCCAAAGACATTCGCTTTTCCATTAGGCATTGAGTAGACATGTGTCAGGTAGTCGCGAGTGCCCATGAAATGCCAACACAGATCGAGGTAATCACATCAATGGGCAGGTAGAGTGAAGTGATGGTGAGAACTGAGGACAAGGTTTTGCATCTTCTGTGGACGGACAGTCACTATGCAGTCAGAGAAAACGCACCTCTTTGCCCAAACCTTTCTTCATACTGTACATCTACTTAACTCAATTTAAATATTAGGCAGGTTAAATCAAGTACACACTGGACACCTACGTATTCTATAGTTGAAGTGAGTCTAGTGAAGTGGTGTACAGTAAATGGTGTACTGCGAGTTTGATTTGTACCCATAATGACTTTAGGTACATACTGTTGACATATCCAACTTCTGCGTTCAATGATTGATAGGTATTGATCTAAAATTGCTGTAAAGACCAATTCTGAACTGTGTCCCGAGAACCCATAGCAATGTCTTTGATAGCATAGCAGGGTAGTATATTAAAGAGACTGCAGCAATGTTTTTCCCTGCAGAGAGCCTGTATACTGTAATTCCTGCAGCCCTCCCCTAACATTGACTGGTATGTCTGTATGCGCTCAATCAGATCAAATAAACTACTTACCTGCCTTTCAGAGGTATCAGAACACTGAGCTAGGATCAAAGACTACTGACTTATCTTACACAACAAGTAAGTGACACAACGAGTGTGGAAACAGATGTGTCTTTAATATCCGCTTGAACTCTACATAATTACCAATAAGGTGGGTGTTAACAGGCTAAGAAAGTCCAAGTCTAGAAACCAGTACTGAAAAAGAACCAACGCCCTAAGTACGTGCTTACATTTAGGTAGGATTATTGATTAAAACGCTTTTGAGCCCTAAGTACGTGCTTACATTTAGGTAGGATTATTGATTAAAACGCTTTTGATAAAAAAGAAACAGCGGCCTGATTATAATATCGCTTTCGGACCAAACACAGTGCCTAAAATTGAATCAGCTGGTTTACTGATAAGCACCAAGAACCGGGAAAATTCCTGCTCTTCGACCCAAATGTAGCAGCAGCCTAGTAATGGCATTTGAATAATTGGAATAATTTGAATAAACCCCTATTTTTAGTTTTCACTGTGTACCTTAAATACAGGATTCAGTACATCCAAGGATATGCAGACAAAGGTTCTTGTCGTTGCTGTGAGGTGCGGTCACCTCACGGGGATCTTGCAGATGTGGATGCATCCTCCTTTTTCTTCCTGCACTTATCAGACCCACCCTGTCTGCTGCCTTAAACCTAGCACTTGCAAATTGCTGGCTGCACTACCACTGTTTGAACCCTTTATTATTTATTTTGTGTTATTTATCTGTTTCTCCTCTGCTTCGCACTTTCCACTTCTCCCCCTTCCATGCACTTTTCCCCTCTCCCTCTTCCATGCACTTGCGTGTTCTCAATGTCACTGGCCTAGTAAGATCGTTGTTTTGTTCTCCGCTGTTCTCCTCCCTTGCCTTGTCGTGCTCTGAAACACTTGTGTACGAGCGCGATAGAAATAAAATATCAATATCAATATCAATATCCCGATGCCCTCTGCAAGATAGTAAAATGTGATTAGCTGGTGCCTCGTGAGGAGCCCTTCACTCCCTCTGCCACCAAACATGCCTTCGCCCCTGGCATTGGCATCCTCAGGGTGGTATACCCTGCCTCACGGAAACATCATGTAATCTTCTTCTGCACACCCCTTGAGGAGAGCAGATAGAGAGCCGCTACCTCTTGTGGTTGGGACCCCTCAAGATATGAGTCATTACTAGCATTCTCACCATGTAAATGTGTGTGATGCATAGTTCGGGGCTAGTAATCCAGAACTATATCCAGAATGGGTCGAATGGTAGCTTATGTGTTCTGTAAATCCATATATGTCCCATTATGTCCCATTTATCAATAGCAGTAGATCATGTTCCTGCAACAAAAAATAAATAACAGTCTATCAGCCATGTTGCATAAACATTTAACATGATCGGCACAGAGTGTGCTGCACAAAAGTGCACAATTATCGAAAGCCCTCTCATCTGCACCTCAAACAACTTTAAGTTAGTCTGTTTGGCAACAGATGCATTACGTTTAATTTTGGGTACATCCCTACTATAAAAAAAACTCCAATTCCCGCAGGAGGGGACACAGTGCAACATAAATGAATGCAATAGGCCAGGATATTCTTGTGCTTGAGAGGTTGAGACGCTTCCAGTTTTGGGAACAAATATGATGTTCACTAAACATTTTTAGCATCATATTTTATAGAGTCGTACCTGACGTCTGCCATAGATCTCCTTTGCCAACCACCTGACTCCTCCAAGGTCTTTTCTAGCTTGCATCCCCCTGCCATCCTCATTCTATAGGTCAAAGATAATTAAGGAAAAGGTTTGGCTCAAGCTCCACTGCACACACCTCCCAGGTGCACTGATAAAGGATGTATACTACTTAGCAAGGGTGTGGATTCTCAAAACCTTTTTGGTGTGCTACCACTCTCCTCCTCTGCTCCATACTGCTATTATGATATAACATGATGCCATTTAGAAATCGCCTGTACACCAGTGTTTCTATGTGTGATAACTTCTCTCTCCACACTTTTACAACCCCATACACGCTACTACTACCCCTCTTCACACTACTACTACCCTTCTCACCACACTACTACACAATCTACACACTATTACTACACTTAGCTACCCTCCCTTGCTCTATAATGCAATCCACTCACACTTCTCCCAACGCCACTGTACTTTCACTCCTTAAGTCACCTTTCTTTCACTCCCTATTTTCCCACTACTTACACCACTCAAATATCTATCACGCATACTCAAACTTCAGTACCTCTGTCTAACCAACACCTCCCTTTTCACACTTCTTCAATACATCACCTACACACATCTCCATACATCTTTCATCTGGTATCTTGGTCCCCCTACTCCACTCTTGACTTTGCGCGAATAACCCACTCATTCCTGATTCTTGTCCTCCCTTTTATCATCCCCCTTCTGCCACCTTTGTGTCAATCCCTCACCAAATTCCCCTGTTCAACCACTGGCTGTTTTCCCCGGTGATATGTTACTGACAGGCAAAGATTCAAAATGGGTCATAAGCCCTGCACCCTTTTCATCGGGGGCAACACCATTCCTTCATATTGGCGATCCAACACCATGAATTTCCTAGTTCATGTGAGGGTCCTCTGGCTTTTGAAAAATGCCAAATTGTCGAGATTGTTCCATCAAGCCCCATAGAGTGAAGCATCATGTCCAAATTTGCCTCAGTCTTGCCAGGTGCTCCGTGCCTATGCCTGCACTGGTGGGGGTTTGCTCATGGTGGGTGGTTTATGGAGTAGCTTTCCATGCTCTCGTTTTGCCGTAGTGTTTTTTCATGGATGGGCTGCATAGCGGCATACTTGATCCTTACTAATGTGTGTCCTGTGCTGATTCTTGTGGGTAGATGTTGGTCTGTTTTGGAGTCTTCCCTTCCCATATCATTGCTACTGATGAGTTAAGAGAAATACACTGGCCAAAATGGTGCTGGGCCAGCAAGGAGTGATAGACAATGCCACCGCTTTCATACAACCAGGCACCAGGGGAAGAGGCAGGAACTGGGCCCCCCATCAACAAACCTCACTTATGAGAATAATTAACTGTGGCTTTATCCCTGGTAGATCTCCCATCTCAGGCTTAGAGATGTCCCCTTCCCCACCAGAGTGGAACACATCTCTGGGCCTGTCCCACTAGGTACTGGATCCTCTTGTGATAATGTTAGTGATGATCTTGTGTCCGGCTGAAGGGATTTAATTGAAAAGAGAGTTTGCCCCATAGTATGTATTATTTTTTTCACTAGGCTGGGTCCCCCTATTGAATTGCAGTTTCTTTCACATAAGATGGATAGAGATGATACTGGGCCAGGCTATTGCACATGTTGCAATCTGGGGCTGCTGATGCAATAGGCAAGCGATGCTCAGGAGCACAGTTGGGCCTTCTTCTGTGCACTACTTGATCAGCTTGTGTAAATGCTTAGCAAGCACAGTATCAACCACAGTTTCCTCTTGCCCCGTCCCTCCTTCCATTTCTCTAATGTATTCCCCTCCCTTTCACCCTCTTCAGCATATTCACCCCCATCCCTTCTTTTCTGATGAATCACAGCCCTATTGGCCAAGAATCAACGAAATTAGCAGTGGTTCGTTGGCCTTGATCACCAAAAAAATCAAACATTAATGACAATGGGTTGGAGTGCAGCAGTCTATGAAATGTTGAAATGCTGGTCAAAGAATTGAGAGACTGATTTCAATGGTTCAATTTGCAATCCCTTTACATTACATCTGTTAACAAATCCAATCTAACTCTTTGAGTCGCCATTCACTCACTACCTGCCTTTCTTCCTATTTCATTCCAGTTCATTTACACTTCCTTAAATGTTGTAATCTCCCACCCCTCTAAAAGATGCCCAAGACTGAAAACATGTTACACCATTTCTATCCTTTTATAGGCCAAACGTTTTTACTAGGTTGAACTTCTTAATGAGTTTGTCACGACTCGGCCTGGTGAAGTCGCTCAACACATGGGTCGCTCACAATGTGGGTGATTAGAGTTTGTAGTGAATACATTCTTACAGGGCTAACCATAAGGTCTAGTCTTACCCTGGCACACTTTGCTGTGCAGCCATGATCGTACATATTTCCGTGTCCCTTCACTCATCAGGCAAGTCTCTCCATATGTGATGATATGGCAATCCATAGCAATCCTGCCTTCAGGGGCATACAGAGCAGATAACAGCTCCCCAGACTGAGCTTAGGTATGCAGTGGTGATCGCTAATCACACCCCCTGCTCCCTTTGTGGTGTGAAGAGCTTTAAAGTGTTTTCTTTTAACGTAGATGAGCTGCACGCGCATTGAGCGTGGCCTATATTCCAAATATAAAAAGGAAGATGGACACCACCATAGGAGATAGAAAAAAGACCTAGCCCTTTTCTATTTTTTATGGTGGCTGTTACATTGACAGAGGGTGGGCAATGCAGCCGGGTAGAGGAGGTTCTGATGTCAGGAGGAACATCTGGTTAGAAGGTTTAGGGGAATAGTGGGGGAGTGTGATGCTCTGAGGTGTGGGGAAATTGTGTGGAAAGGTCTGTGCGGGGTGGGCCCAGTACATATTTAAAGCTGCCACCTGTGGGAGGAGCTCAGGTGTCTTGGAGAACGTTGATGGCCGCTAGCAGATTCAGCCTGCATTTCCAGCTACTTGATTGGCTGAGCGTCATTCCCCAGGTGCGAATATCATTTCCTTTGCCTCTGAATTAAACAAAGTAGCATATATATTCGATGTGTGGCATGCATATTTTGCAGAATCTGTTATTCCCAAGTGAGGCTTTTTTTGGCTTTTCCTCCGCTCACTGACTGTACGATGCCAAGTTGTTGCTTGTATGTCAAAAAAGTGTCCTGGTTATAGGCTTTAGTGTTTCAGAGCCAGCAGAATCAGCAATCATTTGTACTGGGCCTCATGTACCTGTATGTTCCATTTCAAACCACTAAGCCTGTGTTGGTAGTCACTATGGTCCAGGTATGTTTGTTACTTGTCCATGTATCTCCTTTTTTATGTTACTTACTCTGAATTTCGGAGTTAACCTTCTTTTGTTGCTTTTCCATGAATAAGCTCAGACATGGAGTAGCGGCTGGTCCAGTTATTATTTTTATTTTTGTTTGAGCCCATCTTCCTATGTCAATGTAGGGGCCAGGGGGGAAGTGGGAAAGCTCAGAGGCAACACGTTTATCTTGGTAGCACGACAACACAGTGCAATACAAGTTTGAATCCCAATCCCGTGCTTAGAAACCAATCTCTGGTATTAAGCACGTTATAAAAGAACAATTATAATGTACCCCATCTGTTCATTGATCCTCTTACATTACTTAAGCCCATGTTTAAAACCTAGGCATGGGTAAACACAAGGTGTTTTTTCTACAAATAAATAGGCATATATTTGTGGAACATACCACAGGAGAAGCGATGGATAGCTGCTTCTTCAACAAAACAGGGTACGGATTGTGATAGTTCCCATTGTCAAGCTTGACTGCTGGTGGGTCCACTCTGTCTGTGTGGTTACAATGCACATTCATTTCATGGCTTGAGAGGTTTTACGTAGGAGCCCTGACAAGCTTCTAGCACTAGTAGGGCTTCTGGAATAGCAAGCAGTTCCCCCCTCAGTCACTGTCCAGTCACTGTCTCTATGAGGAGGCCAAGGGGTCAAGAGGTACAGAATAGCTGGCCAACAATCCATCCCGCCAGTCATTCTGGGACATAGGACATCCTCTGGGCTACGGCCATTCAGTGGTACTACCTCAATGGGAGTGCCCTGCCTAGGAAAGACCAAAGGATATCAATTGGGGATGGTGGGGGCGGTAGTATGAGTGTGACTACTTTTACTGAAAAATGTAGCCAATTCGAGTATTTTGGGGGAGGGACACCAGCATCAATACTGCATACACGTTCATATGAGATCATACGAGTAAGGATAATTTAGTAGGACACAGCATTTAGCAAATTTCTTCAGGTGAGACCAAGCTGCATTTTGGGTGCAACTTGGGGGACATTTGGTGGCTAAATAATGACCAATTGTCAGCGTTAGGGTTTCATTATGCATGGTTACTGAAGCTGCAACCTATTCCTGCAGCATATTCGGGTGTGCTCTGATTGGCTTAGGACACTGCATTTTGCTCAGTTCAGGCATACCAAACTGCAGTGGTGACTTGTTCAACTCTTAGGTGGAAGAATTTAGGACCTTCCTCCCTCCGTTGGACAGCCTCAACCTCTTGAATGGTGTCTTTGCCCCTCTAACAACATGGGCCCAATCCGCAATTTCCCAATTTTCACACAGTATCAGTCAGGGTGCCTTCTGCTCCCCCACTTACTACAGATAAGCCGTGTATTCTTTTTAGACTCATTGTACACGTTCTGCACTGCCCAACAGAGAGAGGTCACCTCCGCCAGGAATCCATTGGTGACCTCTCTCTGGTGTTGAGTATGGAACCATATTCCATACTCAACACCAGAATCCATGACAGGCAGTGCCTCTGTCTCGGGACCGTGACTTAGAAAAAATAACACTACAAGACCAGTGGTGTGGACAAGGCGAGTCCAGTGACTGCTTTTCATCGTCCTGTCTGCAATCCCCAGCCTGCTTGTTTGCAGCATAGGAATGAAAAATCATTTTCCTCAAGTGGGTTGGGTTCCCCTTCATTTTGGCACTGGAACAGGTTTAAAGTCTGGTATGCTGCATTTAAATGCCAAAGTAAAACACAGCAGTGCACTTCCAGACTTCATTGGGCCACTTGTAACAGTATGCCTATGTCAGTAGTTGAGTCCCTTCTACCTTTCCATGGCAGCCATGACTGAAGGGACAGAGCTGACTCAGAGTGAAGGCGGGAACATGGTAAAGGTGAGTCCAGGGGTGGTGATGGGTGGGTTGTTGTAGCACTGCATTGTGGCTGCAGATGTAGGAACAGAGCAAGTGTACATGAGAAATGGTTCGGGGATGAGCGCAGGAGGCAAACTGGCACAATCGGTGGCAAGACCATGATGTAATGCTTGCTTTTTGAAACGCCTGATTGGATTAGACGCCATCTGACATCATCTGGTGTTTTGGTAATACAAGGGGTTTCCGTAGAATTTCCCAGTTAACTAGAATGTAGTTGAACACACACCCTCCTCATTGATTAGGATATTATTCGGCAAGTGCTCAAAAAGGTTGTTTCAACCGTAATCTTCTCTCCTGATCATATATTGAGTACATCCTTTCGGGAGGATAGCTCAGCGGCAACATGCTCGCCTTAGAAGCAAGACAACATGCAGCAACACAGGTTCAATTCCCGAGTCCGGCGATTAGAAACCTCTGGGTATTAAGCGTTTTATAAATTACCCATCATATGGGCTGCTACATGCCTGGCATTTAACATGAGTAATATGGGCCCTGTGAAGGAAAACATACAGAGGCATAGGGCAATGCCCCACTGCCTTCAGTCATACTCCTAAGTAATAAAATATAAGGATAACCCATGTATGCTCTATACTTTAAAGAATATATAGCGATCTATAAAGAATGGAAGGGGTACTCATTCAAAATTCTAATAATTATAAGTCAACTTGCTTAACTCTAAATGTGATAATTCAATGTACACAAAATAATGCCAAAAATTGCAGGTGGTTAGATGAATTTAATGAATCATATTGATCTAGATATTTAACTTGGAAATACCTTCATATTATATTTTGGCATATAGCATCATATTGTGCACACAATTACAATGAGCAACACATGGAATAAATACAGACCATTAATTATACACTACAACATACGCTAAGAGAAGGAAATGAAACCCTCTTTGTATAGGCGCTGGATCTGTGAGAATTTCACTAAAGTCCTGTTGGCATCAGTAAATGATCAGTCCAGGCACTTGATTGTGCGTGTAGTTTTGAATTTATTGGCACAAAGTCGCCAGTGGTTATCAAGGCACGTGTGGTGCCTATTCACTTGAGGAAAGCCAACACGTGCTTCGACCAAAGGTCTTTATCAAGGCTGTGCAAAGAATTATACCATTTGTTGTCCTTGAATAAGGATGCTGGGTAGCCACTGTGGAGCCAGGATGGCTGCGGGATACAAGATGGGAAGTCATGGAAAGACAACCGAAAGATCACTGTGACCGCCCATCATGTATCCCACAGCCATCCTGGCTCCAGCCTATACAAACAGGGTTTCATTTCCTTCTTTTACCTCCACATATGGGAACCCATGAGCTTGTCCCGCTGAGACCTATATCTGGTAACAGGCGGAACATACAGCTTTGGAATTAGATCAGCACCGGGATCCGCCATTCCTATAAGTTCACACCACAAATTGTAAAATACAACATACACTAAATCTACAGATAAAAGAATTGTGATCACAACATTACATTTGTCATCCTGGTGGGTTGAAGGAAAATGTCTCCCCTGGGCCCTTACCGCCCTACTACAAGGTCCCTGAGTGGGTGCCTCCTTTAACGCCTGGTCTGACCCGGCGTTGTGGACGGGACCCGTTAAGGGACCAGGGTGCAAATAACGGGCTTGACATACGCAAGTCCGTTATTTGGGCCCTCCCCATTCCCATTGAGCCCTATTGGGGCTCAAATGGGAATGGGGAATGGCATTTTTAATGGGGACTTACCGGTCCTGCAATGGTCGGACTACACTGGTAAGTCCCCATTGAACTAGACCGGTGCCAGACCCATTATTGGTGGCAGTCATAGTGCAAATAGCGCCATGACGACTACCAACCTCGGAATGAGGCCCATTGTTTTGACTCAACTGAAGGCAGATGTGGTGTGGAGCTAGGCTGTTGTGATTGATAATGATAGGTTATTTATAACACGCTTAATACCCAGAGATTGCTAAGCACAGACCCTGGGTTCGAACCTGTGGTGCTCCTTGTCGTCTTGCTACCAAGACAAGCACGAATCCCCTAAGCTATCCTCCCGAGACATTGTCGAAAGTACTGAGTTATGGCAATGATGATCAGAAGCTCTCTGATGTTGGTCAGAGGATGTCCTCCAGTCTATGGTAAGGTAGAGCTTACGTGCTGGTTTGGGAGCAACTATCATTGGAGGTTCCCACTCCGCCCCTTCGAGTCATTCAATTATGCCCTGCCCTGCCAGGATTTTACATTCCTATTTCACTTCTTCTCCAATGGTGATCAGGACTCTCTGTACTTTATTCATCAATGGCACTGAGGCTTTGTGTAGCCTTGCACTGTGTGGGAACCCGTGAAGGTAACCTGTACCTTCTCTGGATACATCCTCTGCTATCCCAGCTTTTCCTCACACACTATCACAACTCCTTTGGCGTTAGGATTTCATTTGATCTCCAAGCCTTCTTGATGGCACATAAACTGCACCTCGTGCTTTTACCCCTTTGATTTTTGGCAGGGGGTTTATTCTTCGACTAACACTTTGCATGGGCCCTAGCCTATGGGTCTCAGCGCGGTAATGCCGAAATTTGAAACGCACGGGAAAGATCGGGCAGTTGTTTACAGTGGTATAGCGCTAGAAGCTTTAATGTCGCGAGATACCGCGCTGATGATTACAATTGCTGAACCGGGCTAACGCCACAGGGTACCGGTAACCGTAACACTGTTAGCCTAGAATTGAAAGTCAGTCAATGGGTTGTTTGACTAAAAATGAATGGTGCAAGGGGCATCTTGAGACCATTCTGCTGCAACTCATTAATATGGACATGTGCAGCGCAATATGGCACTATGGGGCACTAATGCACTCTTTCATGTTTACAGAACACGGATGTTAAAGTACGTGGAGGTCAATGTGAAGTGATTTACACTTGGAAATTCACCTTTGGGTAAGCCGGACATACCAGCACTTCAGTAAGTATAGCATTATCAACCCATTACATTCACACAATGAGATTTACAAGGAATCTGTTTGAAATTATTTCACAGACGAAAAAGCCGTGCCGGGACCGGAGATTAAATGAAAGATGCATGAATAAATCCAGAAATAAGGTGAGAAGATCTACATTTCTCCTTGCATTCCTGTGCTCTACGGCACAGACATATTGAGCCCTATGCAGCATCTGTCTTGTAGATGAAATGCAGCTGAGCGTGGCGTAGATTCAATGAAAATCAGATGCAGTCGTGCAAACGGCTAGGTGTGAAAGCATACTTCGTGTTTGACATTGAGGGCGATTAAATGGGTTTGTGACATATTGGATAGGGCTATAACAAATATGAATCGACCCAGCTTGAGTTTATTTTATTATTTGTGTTATAGATTTTTGGAGCAGGAAGCCACACTTGGGAGAGAAAGGCGTGACCTTTGTCCTCATGAAGGCAGTGGGACTGAGAGCAGTTTCCATCAGCTCATGAGTCCGAAAAACACATCTGTGTCGACACGTTTTGAAAACATCAGTGTAATATATACACATTGCATAATAAGTTGAGTGATGAGGTATATAAGATCACGTGAGTCCCTTGTTGAGAAGGAAGGGTCAAAATGTTGGACGAATAGCTGTGAAAAATGATCAATATGAAATACATGTAATGTTTTGCACTTTAGGCCTGTGAAATACTGTATTGCACTGCATTGTATTATGTGTGATGTTTTTAATGATGTGTTATATATATGTTTGATGAAATAAAAAGAATAGTTTTCTACTGAGAGAAGCTAAGTGATTCCGGTATTCCGGTAGCAGCCCCCAGAATCTGGAACTCACTACCAGCCAATATTTGTAACGAGCCCTCCCTAGTGAAATCTAAGAAAGTCCTCAAAACTTTGCTCTTCAACAAATTCTAAAAATTCACAAGTTCTCTACTTCATAATCTAACCATATATGCAAAATCTATGACTGTAAGTGTTTAAATCTGTATTACTGCGTAACCGTTAAGCTTTGTTGGTATGTTTGTAACCTTCATTTTTACTCTTGTCAAGCCATTCTACCATGTAACTTTCTATGTTGTGGAAGTAAGAAGACTGTAATCATGTAAACCTGTTTAACATGCAACGACTTGTATACTTGTAACTCCATGCCATGATACCCCGGGGTTTGGGCGTACAACCTAATCTAATAAATAAGGTCTTTACAAAATCGCCCTGATCATTGTGCTGTTTTACACCTTCTGCAATGGGACAATTGTCCTCTGTTGTCAATCTCGTTACTTTTGTTCTGTATTTGAACTCTTAGAATGTCCTAATTAAATTGTGCTTGGTTGTGTGATGTGCTCCATTGTTTTCAGAAGTGTAACACATTCAATCGTACGGTTGACTATTGTCACCACCTTCATCACTTTCTTTCTATCTGGGTCCTCTTTTAATCATACATTATGTCTTACCTTGGTCTCTCTATCCTGAAGCATAGATTGGTCTCTTAGGCATCCTTCTGTGGTCTAAAGTTGCACATCATGACCAGACCTCTTATTACTTTGATCTATTTCTTCACAGATTCTCCTCCTTCTAGAGCCTTCATCCTGCAGTGGCACTGTTCCAAGATGGCCCTTATTTCTGTGTAATAACACTTGCGTGTCAGTTGCATTCAGATCTTAAAACCTGCTACATCATCAACTGCCAGTTGTGGTCGGTTTCCACAATGATCCTGTCTTACCATTCTTGTAAAGTATTGTTTTTCTGTGCTGCCCTGATGCTCGCTCTGCTGGTCAGATGTATGTGATGGCAAAAGCCCTTTTTCAATTGCTTCTAAACAAATGGATGGTCTCCACTGTGTACTTTCTATAGAGTTGTCTCCCATACTATTGTAGTCCACTGCCTGTACACCATTGCCTCAGTTGTCACCTAACTTTTGCTCACTGGTGCCTGAGCAGGTACCTTTTTTTACCTCACCAGTGCCTCCCGCCAGTACTGGTTGGACAACTCTGCACCCATGCCAGGCCCTGCAATGCCCTCACCATTGCACAAAACCACCCAAGCAATCTCCCTCCCCCCGTGTTTCTGCTTAAGAAGTGGTTGAAATAGGGTTGGGGTTGGGTTCGAGGAGGATTTTCACTCTTTCCTTGGGTCTATACCTGTATGCCCTGGCACTAGCATATATTTCTCTCACCTTGTGCATGACTGACCTTTCATGGGTGTTTGTGTCATACTTATGAAGCTGCTTTCTCTGTGTGCTAAGAATATTGATTGCACTTACTCTTGCCTAGGGGTCAAATCATAAAAATGAAAGTGGGGGACTCATCAACAAACGCAATGGGATGTGACGTCACCAGAAATTAGCATACCATGGTGAAATATGCACATTTAATCAAATTGCCTTTGCACAACTAACCAAATTGAACAGGACGAATGACATTTGCCTTTTATAAAATCAGCACACACACAAAACCAAGAGAGGATATTTTCTTCTAATAGAGTTTTTTGAAAACGACAAAAGGTGTGCAGTACTGGAATGAGATATTTCCCTTAAGTTGCTTGTTATTTTTTATCAGGTTATATAGTGCAGTGGGTGAAGTGTACTGCCTACAAACCTGATTACTGCAGTTTGATCACTGAGGTTGGCTTTCATTCATAAATTCAATGAGGGCATCCAATATTTCTCTTTTCGCTGGGGAGACTGAGTCCACACTATGAATAAAGTGGGTGGACTCCGTCCCCCCGCGTGTACCCTCGACTTGAGCCCCGCTTGTGCCTTTCTCCAGTGACATTGTAGGCTAGCAGAGTGTCTCTTGCAACTGGGAACTTAACAAACTATCTGCTCTGTGTCCTTAGGCAAGAGATACATGTCTCACTATTGTTGTGGCAAGTGCGTGCATGAGTTGATGGCCAGCATTAAAAGAGTAAGCCGTGAACTGTGTGAAGCACCCATTTTACCTGAGCCCTCCTGAAACCACAAAAGTGGTCTTAGATTAATTTGGAGCAAAAAGAAAATGCCCCTAACATTTAGTAGGGCAATGCTGGTGTGGAGTCTGCCAGCGTTCTCCTAGAGTCATCCTCACTTTCCCGGTCTGTATACTGTGGGAACATAGGAGAGCGGCAATCTGGCATTGGAGCTGTTGCTTAGTAACAGTAAAACAATGGCTGGAGGTAGGTGAATTCAGGAACCTCTTTTATTGGAAAAGAACTAAAAAAAAACACTTGTGACCTGACCTGTGGGGAGCTTGCCACCAACTGTCTTCATTGGGAAAAATCAGGTTGGAACGCTGGTGGTGATTTTAGAAAGTGTTGAGTCGTATGATGCCACTGATCTAATAATATAAAAAGTGATGTTTTCTCCTAACATGCTATGATTTTGTTAGTTGGCCAAAGAGTTAGATTATGGGTAGGGTAAGATTTTATCTATGCAGCGCTACCTGGCCCATTCAGTAATTTGAAGTGGATGCATTACACACAGGCAATCTGCTATGAGTTTAGTGTGAGGAAATCCCTGATAGGGAGATCAGTGTGAATGCATTGCAGGGGAATCTCTGGGGGCACCTAATGTGAGTCTCACACCCATTTGATTCTACTGGGAGGAATCAGCAGACATTCAAGAGGTTGCGTTAGACCAGTCAGTGTCTTACTCTTGAAATCAGTTGAACATAATATTTCCATCAGTGACACAAGTGAGGAGGAGCACAGAATCTCTGAATGCAGCTGGTGTGAGACTAACCCTCATGATTTTTAGGGGGGAAACAGAATAGATTGAGGGAAGAGGATGATGCACAGCCAGCGTCTCTTTCTTGAAGTGAGTGGGTGAGACATGTGGCATTGATACCTGGGAGGAAGTGCAGATAATCCCTTGGTACAGATGGTGCAAGACTCTTGCTTGCTTGATTTTCGAGGAATGAAACAGCATATATTCATAGAGGTAGGTGATATGCCTGTCACTGTCTCTTGAATTGAGTTGATGAGACACATGCAATCGGATGGTACCTGGGAGGATGAGAGAGAATCCCTAGAAGGGAGCTAGTGTGAGTCATAAGCTTGCAGGATTTTTGAGGGAGGAAGCAGCAGAGATTTGAGGAAGTAAGTTGTACACCATTCAGTATCGATCTATGGAAGTTAGTGATTAATATACATTCCATCAGGTAAATCATGGGAAGAGGTTTATAAGGAAAGGCTAATTCTAAAGGAAGGCTTGTTACAAGACACGAGAAGTGATAATATAAGGTATTTGCCATCAGGTGACACCTTTGAGGAGGAGCATGAGGAGCATAGAATCCCTGATGGCAGCCAGTGCATGATTCACAATCATGTGATTTTCAAAAAAGGACTAATCAGACATTCAGGGGGAAGTGTCAGACATGAGGAGCTGGTAGACCAGTTTGAGCAGGTATTCCTTGAGTGTATCTGTTGCAACACACACGCTTGTCTGATTTATTTCAGTATGAAAGCATCATAGATTTAGGGAGCCAGGTCATACACCATTCAGTGTCCATCTTTAAAAGTGAGTGGATGGAACATTTGCCTTTAGGGCTTTTGGGTGACATCTAGAAGGAGGAGCAGAAAGAGCAAACAAGCCCTTAGGAAAACTAGTGTAAAACTAATACATTGTTTTTGAGGATATAGCATCAGAGATTACGAGAGTCGAATGATACACCAGTCCCTGTCTGTTCCTTGAAGTGTGCAGATGGGACACATGCCATTTGGTGACACCTGGGAGGAAGAGCAGAGAATCTGTTAGGGCAACTATTGTGAGGCTCACACTTGTGTGATTTGTATGGGAGGAAGCAACAGAGATACAGTGAGGAGATCGATGATAAACCAGTTAGTGGCCATCACTTGAATAGAGCAGGCATGACAAGTGCCATTTGTTGACACCTGGGAGGGGTACAGTGAATCCATAAGGGCAGCTAGTGTGTGGCTCACATGTGTGTTATTTTTGAGGGAGGAAGCAGCAGAGATTCAGGGAGGTTAGTGAAACACCATTTAGTGTCCATCACATGAATTGGACTGATGTGATATGTTCCATCGGTGGCACTTGTGTGGAGGAGCACAAAACCAGCTAGAATGATATGAGCAGTTGTGTGATTATTGAAAGATGAAGCACCAAGGTTTCAATGAGGTACCAGTTAGTGAGGGAAGATCACATTAGAACAACATTTCCACACCCAAACGATCCAGAGGCAGGGTGAGGCATGATGCGTGTGGCCTTTCAACCTCTGCAGCTGCAAGCTTTGTGTGCATTCGGGATGTTAGAATGACACCAGGCCAATTTAGGGTATCCTCTAACTCCACCCCGTCCAACTCAAGCGTCTCTGTGGTGCATGTATCATATATGTATGGGTAGTCCACTGCAATGATAAACATACACTGACAATGCCAGAGGATGGATGTGTGTTCATCACTCTCAACCTGCTCCAACTACATTAATGAGAAGAGGATCACATGTATTCATAAATTTCAGAGGAGATTTTTTATTTACAACTTGTCAGCCCACACGTGTTTCAAACTACTGCGGTCTTCCTTCACTGAAATGCTGAATGTGTTGAGTGCTATCTCTAAGGTGCACCCTTGTCTATTCTTGGTAGAGAGTAAGCAATAGAAATAATAACTACAATGATGCATTTTTATGGTGCCACTCTCACTTAAACTTGAAACCGTCTACATTGGTCTTTGATGCTCCCTACCCTGTGTCATCTGCCTCATACACTAAAGGAGCTGCTCAGTTCGCTGCGGTTTTTCAGCATTAGCTTGCTTTATGGAAATAGTCTTGGGTTGCATTTACATTGACAAACCTGAACATCTGAGTGACACTTGAGCAGCGAAATGCAATTAAAGAGTACTGAACCCTGACAGCAGAGATGTAGGTGGGACATTTTTCACACCCGGTCTGTGGCAGCTGCTGTTTAGTGTCCACTCTGCACTAGGGCCTTTTGCAGAAGCCAACAAGGCGGTTACCTATCACAATTCATCCATCGGTGAGGTTCTCACCCTATAGTCATTGAGTTCATTCTGAAAAACATGGTGTGTCTCCATGCCTTAGCAGTTGATTTTGATAGGTATTAGCTGTTCAGGGACCTGCTTTCAATATTTTGTGGCATTCCATAGACAATTGTATTTAACTTGTCTGATCACAACACCATCCCACATTTAAAACTTTCTGGTCAATGAGCTAACAGCATATTTTGCAGACTTCCCCACCACAGGGCATGTCACCATCATCCTAGAATTATTCATTAACTATGCCAAGAACCTGGTGGATACTTATGCCCCTTAAAAACCAGCCACACTAACACCACATTATCTGCCCCCAGGCACGCCAACAGCAAACGCACAATACGCGCCCTGGAGAAATGGTGGTGGAAAAAACCTATCTCTGATGATCTCACGAAACTCAAATCGCTCTGCGTCAACCATAGGATTCGAATTACTGTGGGGCAAAAGCTGTTTACTACTCCACCACCATCACAGCAACCTCCAACAACAGCAAAACACTCTTTTAAGTAGGGTACCAAACCCTCACCTGACTCCAAACTGCTTGCAACTCTGCTCTGGAAAAATGTAATGTAATCAACAACTTTATTTTGAAAAAATAGGCAACATCCCACAGATCATTGAATTAAACACCTGCAACATTAGCCCCACCTATACACCAACTCGCACACTGTCCTTCTGTACTAAATTATCTTCCCTCTCTCCCTCATACTTCCTAAAAACAATCACCTACCTAAAAATGACTTCCTACTCGGACAATGTTATCCTGGCCTCCATCATTAAACAAATTGTGAGTCCGGTGATGAATGCATTCCTCACCATCATTAATTTGTCCCTCACAGAAGGGTAATTCCCAGACAACCTCAAAACTTGTCTCATACTACCTCTTTTGGTAACAATTACCCAAGACCCAGACCACCTGGCCAACTACAGACCCATTAAAAACCACCAGTTTATTTGTCAAAATCTTGGAAAAAGTAGTCACTACACAACTACTCACCAGAATTGAACAACTACACCCCCTCATAGACTAGCATTCAGGGTCCCGCTACAAGTGTGGCATTGAGACAGCCAACATCCAAGGGCTGGATGATGCCATCTAAATCACAAATACGATTGACCCATGCCTCCTTGTCCTCCTTCACCTCTTGGCTGCATTCAACACTGTCAACAATCCTTCTATCCTTCCTCACCAATATGATGGGATTACATTTGGACTGTCCTGCATTAGTTTACCTCCTACCTCTTTGGTAAACACCAGGCTGTCTAGATGAACAAGTTGCACTCTAACTGACTCCCAGTCTCCTGCAGTGTCTCATACAGAGTCCCCCAATACTCCATCCTCTCACCAATATTTTTGAACTTTTATTTGGACCCTCTCAGGGCACTTATCATAGATCCAAATATAGCCGTCCATGCAGATGATACTCAGTTGTACATGTAAAAAGCACACAAGACATCAGTCACCTCTGCCATATCCTAGCCATCATCCAGTCCTGGATGTGTACTGACAATCTCACACTTAACCGAAACAAGAATGAATTTGTCCTCATCGTTCCCTGTGCTAAACAATAAGTTGGCCAATAATGGCTCAATGAAATGTGCCTAGAAGTATTTGATTAAAAACTCTCAGTTTCAGCAAATTCTTTAGGCCTAATCATTGACAGCAGCTTGTCCACAACGCTGCAGTGTGCTTTGTTATAGGGCATGCATATTTGATTAAATCTACCTCGTCCTATGCAAACTTAATTTGCTTCATCTCCAAGCCATGGTACTGTTCAGGACTGCATCTACCATCTATGGTGGCACTCGCTGGGAAGTTTTCATGGCTACCTTCGACTCCTCTAAAGTCATCATTAATGTCTACCTTAATGGCACTGTCATGGTCCAAGGCCCTCAGGCCAATCTCCTCCTCTTTGTTAGGCTCTTCCCTTGCCTCATCAATTTCCTCTGATCTCCTGCTGTACTATCCTCTTCCCCCTTGGCTACCTTGCCCTCTCTCCCCTCATCCTCCTCTACCCCTCCTAGGGCTCTTTCTCCCCCGCAGGGCGTACCTCTGATCTGTACCCCTGCCCGGAAGGTATTTAAGGCTGGCAACCTTCTTCATATTGCCACTCTCAACTCTCGCTTTGCCGTCAAACACTCCTCTGACATCTGCCACCTGGTTGAAGAACTAGACCTGGATGTTCTTGGTCTTACTGAGACATGGCTCTCGGCCAACTCTGTTACAAGCTTTGACACTCTCCTCCCTGATGGCTACAAGATCCTCTCAGCACCCAGATCCTCCCGGTCTGGTGGGGGGGGGTAGCCCTGATCTTTCCTGAGTGGATTCCTGCCTCTATCATTCCTACTCAGACCTACTCCTCTTTTGAATGCCTTGTCTGTAGGCTTTCTCTCTCACCTACCCATTCTCTTACTGTGGTTACCATCTACCGGCCTCCTGGTCAAATCACCTAATTTCTCTCTGAGTGGGCAGACCTCTCCTCCTCCCCCCTGGCCTATACCACTCAGCTCCTCCTCCTCGGGGACCTCAATATACATTTAGACTCTCCTTGCTCCTCCTCTGTATTCTTCCGTGACCTCTGCGACTCCCTCTCCCTGTCCATCCTCCCCTCTGGCCTGACTCACTCTGCAGGGCACACACTCGATCTCTTGATCTCCTCTGACGTCCCCCTCTCCATCCCTCTGAATACTCCTCTCTCCTGGAGCGATCACTCCCTCCTCTCATCTCATCTCTGCCTCTCTTCCCCCCAAGCCAAGCCTACCCTAACACTGCCACCTACCTTCTCGGACATCCGGCACATGAAGCGTGTGTCAGTTGAGGCGTTTGCCGCCACTTTCTCCCCCCCCGCCCCCACTTTGGCTGTCTCACATCCTGACACAGCCCTGTCTCTGCTCTACTCTTCAATTTCTGATACGCTTGATGCTATTGCCCCTGTCATGAGGATCCGTTTGAAGTACAAAGCCAAGTGTAATTCCTGGTATGAGTCTGACCTAGCTACACTTAAACGTAAGTGTAAGGCAGCTGAGAGGAAATGGAGGACTTCCTGTTCATCCTCTGACAACTGGCCTGTCGCCTGCTACAAAGGCAATACCAACTATCTGTCCTCACCAAGAAGAGAGTCCACATTCAAGCTTATGTGTCTGCGGCATCTAACAACTCGGCCAAACTCTTTAAAATCTGCAAGGAGCTGGCCAACCCTGCTGCAGTCTCTACCCCCCTGTTGCACCCCAGGCTCTTTGCAATGCCCTTGCCTCTCACTGCATTTAAAAAATCCAGGACATCCTGTCCACCCTCTCCACCCACACCCCTCCTCTCCCCTCTCCATCTGTGATTGCTGACCCTCCTTTAGCCACCCTCCCACCATCTTTCTAGTCCTTTCCTCTTTTCACCCCTGGCGAGCTCGCTAGACAAGTCCTATCTATGAAAACAGGTTCATCCCTGTTCCTCTAAAACCATCAAGGACCACATTGACACCCAGGCTCCGGCCCTTGCTGATTTTTGCAACCACTCCTTTGCCTCAGGATCCTTCCCCTACCCTCTGAAGCACTCCTTTATGCATCCTCTTCTCAAGAAACCCACAGCTGATCCTTCTTTTCCAGCTAACTATCGCCCAATTTCCATTAATTCCTTGGCAAACTCCTGGAAAAGTTGGCCATCTCTCAGCTTAACCTTCGTTCTAATTCTGTTGGCTGTCTCCATGACCACCAGTCTGGCTTCAGAGCTGCCAGAAGCATGGAAACTACTCTCCTGAACATCCGTAAAGATCTGCTCTCCAACGTTGACTCTAACATTCCCTCTGTCCTCATCCTCCTCGATCTCTCTTCTGCCTTCGACACAGTCAACCATACCATCTGCTCAACCATCTCCGTGAAAACCTTGGTATCTCTGATCAGGCTTTGGCCTGGCTGACCTCTTTCCACTCAGATCGACCCTCCCAGGTCCAACTTGTGTCCTTCCTTTCATCTATCTTCCTCTCTACCTGTTGTGTTCCCCAGGGGTCTAACCTCTCGCCCTGGATTTTCCACCAATACCTGGCAACTCTCGCCTACTGCATTGCCACTTTCTGTTCAAATTCCAGTGCTACGCTGATGACACTCAACTCATTTTCAGGCTGCCCTCTGCCACCTCCTCTCCCTCTCTCATCTCTGATTGCCTAACTGCCATTCAAGATTGGTGTTCCGCCAATGATCTTTTTCTGAAGGCCAGCAAGATGGAGATCCTCCTCATCGGCACACCTTAACCATCCTTTCCCCTCACTCTCTGGCCGGCCTCCCTTGGCCCTCCTCCTACCCCCACCTGTGAGGCTAAGAACCTCGGGGTCATCTTTGACTCCACCCTTTCCTTCTCCACCCACATCTCTGAGGTCTCTAAAAAGTAAAATTTCCGACTGCACCTCCTCAGAGGTACTCTGCCTTTCCTCTCCTTCCCCCAGAAGCTCATGGTATCCAAGCTCTGGTTCCCTCTAGCTTGGACTATTGTAACAGCCTCTTTCTAAATCTACCTGCCTCTACTCTCCACCCTCTGCAACTAATCCAGAACAGGACTGCGAGACTTGTCCTTGGCCTGAAGTCCTGGGATCGTATCTCTCCAGCTCTGAAACCTCTCCACTGGCTCCCAGTGGATGCAAGGATTAAATTCAAAACCCTCTGCATTGTCCACAAGGCTTTCTGGGGCCTAGGTCCAAAATACCTTCAGCTATCCCTCCGCAAATACCTCCCCTCTCGAGCTGTTCGCTCCTCTACCTCCAACTCCCTCAGGGTCAGTAGTTTTTCAAAGAAACAAGCTGGGGGTAGATCTCTGTCTTTGGCTGGGGCTTCCCTCTGGAACAGCCTCCCTGCCACTCTAAAACTTGAGGAGAATCATCTCCGGTTCCGGAAGCACCTCAAGACCTTCCTCTTTTCTTCTGGCTTCGCTCCCCCTCTCCCCTGCTGATCTGTTCTCTCTTGGCACTGTGCACCTGGCCACCCTCTGATTTCGGGCCCAGGTACCTGCTCATGCTGCCACCCTCCCTCACTGCCTCCGGGCCACCACTTGCACTGGGGTCTGTATCTGTACCCATACAGCCCCCCCTTTTTCTTCCTTCACTTATCAGACCTACCCTGTCTGCTGCCTTAAACCTAGCACTTGCAAATTGCTGGCTGCATTACCACTGTTTGTTGCCTTTATTATTTATTTATTGTTATTTATCTGCTTCCCCTCTGCTTCACACTTTCCACTTCTCCTTCCTTCCATGCACTTTTCCCCTCCCCCTCTCCCATGCACTTGCGCGTTCCCAATGTCACTGGGCCTAGTAAGATCGCTGTTTTGTTCTCACCTGTTCCCCTCCCTTGCCTTGTCGCACTCTGAAACACTTGTGTACGAGCACGATAGAAATAAAATATCAATCAATCTACAAAGTAGTCACGAGTAGCACACCAGCGTGCCTGACAGCTAAGGTCCCATGGTGGCCATGCTCCTCAGGCAGCAAATCGACCAACCCACTCAAATCACAATTTACCTGCAAAGAGAAAAAACATAAATAATCCTTCAGTTGCCATGCACTCAGATCTTGAAAACTTGATCCTGGTATCAGTTCAGAAGGCCCTAAAAATTCTTCAGTTTGGCAAATCTCTCAAAACTTGGCTTTTTCAACAACACCTGAGCTAATGGATGCACAGGCCACCGCACAGACCAACGCACAGGCTACAACTCACAGAAATTAGATAACATTAAAAGATGCAAGCTCAAATCGTGGCTACCCACACTCTGTACAACGCTATGTTGCTCCAGAGAGAGGTATGCCCTTAAACAAAAAATAAAATAAAAATGTAACATAACATTGCATACCTCTGCTGCTCTTCTGTTAAAGACCCAAGTTTCAATGTGTAAATGGCTACTTTTCAAGTATATGTGTTGAGGGAGGTGAGGTGTGGCTGAGAGCAAGGGGTTGAGGAAGTAAGGTTGATAACACTTGTTTTTTTAGCACTTGAACTCACTGGAATCCAAGCGATGGAGAGAAATGGCAACAGTCGGGAAACTGAGAGCACAGCCATCAGCCAGCTTGGAATTCAGACTTTTACTAGAAAATACAGCCAGCACCTGGAGTTTGCTGATTACCTGTCTACCTTAAGGAGAGTTCTAAATAGCATTAGCACCTAGTGTGGGAGTGTCACAAAATCAGAAGTGTGACAAATCGACTTCTGCTGTGCAAGAATATAAGGTTGAGTAATGTCTAAACCATCTACTGAGCCATGACACTTCTACAAACTACAAACCAATATTGACCGCAATCATAAAGGTAAAACAGGCACATCCAAGAGATATACCTCCTTGTCCTTGTGTAGTAATGTGGCCGAGGGAAGGCTATAATCTCAGAAGGGGTGTGAATGTGATGCAGTAGCAACCCAAACAGCAAAGTAACAAAGTGCAAAATAAAAGGAATGTCCAGTCAAGGTTCTATACAAATGCATGTGCTTTATTTAAACACACAAATGTAACAATACATATAAAATCACGATTCAAAAATCCACCCCTGCAAGGAAAAGACAGAGAAATGCAATATGCAATTGTTCAGCACTCTAAGTATTCAAGAGGGAGGAGAATCAGGCAAGGAATGCAATGATGAATTTAAAAAAGGAAATGTTCTTTGGTTAAAAAAGGTGAAAAGGGTACTTTGCCATTATCTAGTGACTTAAAGTGAAGTCCAGAGGGGCATGGGCAATGCAAAGTACCATAATCCAATGTTCAGAGGTCAATAGCTTCTAACGGGGCATTGAGCGGTTGTGATTGCAAGTCAAATCAGTGTCAAAGGTGTTGAGTTGCATTGATCTAGGCAGCATGTCAGCATTGACTCTTTTGTGGGTGCTCCATGTGGTTCTGAGGCAACGTCGAGCAGTGCAGGTCAAAGAGCTGTTTGACAATCACGCATGTTTTGAGACAAGGAATACACTGGTTTGGGTCGATGAGTGATGCAATGATCCTGTAGTTTAAGTCAAGTTGAGAAGCTAAATCCTAGTGGTTCAATGCTGGATATGCCACATGCGAGGCAGCGATTCATAGTCAAGTGCATGGTGCGCTAGTGCCCCAGCAGAGCAGGCGCTGGAGCTCTAGCGCATCAAGCCAGTTTGATGATGAGAGCACTGTGGTTGCAAGTTGAGGACATGCCTGAGGTAGCACTGGCTTGGCTGCATTGAAGGTGGCTCGAAGGTCGCTTGAGGCAGTTCAGCTTTGAGAAATATGGATCCTGGCTGCTCTGGCTATCAGGAGGCTGGGAAACCCACTACAGGACTCTTGGACCAGCTGAGTTCTTTCACTCCCTGTTCTAGGGAGGATTGCGTTAGAGGGGCGGGCCTTGATTCTCAGAAAGAGTGACCCCCAACATGCCCTGGGAGTTGATAGGAGCGAGGGGTTGCCTCTGTCTTGGAACACTCCTTCTTCACATCACTGCCAGAGTGCTTTGGAAAGGTCACACACTCCCAGAAAAGGTCCAAATTAATTCTTCCTTATGTTCTTAATGGTCCAAATGGTACAAATGTAAATAAAAGGAGGTGTATGTCCACAGGTGATTGGATGAAAGCAAGGCTGCTTTTAAGAGTCCAATTTCTGTTCTTGCGACAAGTGCACTTTGCCTTTTTGCATCATAAGCAGAGTGCTTTGTGCTAAAGAAAGTGAAGGTGAAAGGAAGTGAAAAGATTCACAGAGAGAAACAACATTGTGGAACCATTACCCACTCCTGCTCAGCTCCCCTAAATACTGTAACTCACCCCTTCCCGGACACCTTGCACCAAAGGTCCTTTTGTGTGCAAACACTAGTGTGAGGATAGACCTTTTGTGTTGGCCCTGCCCTTTGAATACTGTTTTGCAGGACAGATACCGTTGAGGGGATATCTTGCTAGACAGAGATGTTTCCTGACCTCCCCAAGTATCAAAGGAAGAGGCACCAGAGACAGCAGGGACAGGCAGTCTGGTGGGAAACAACACAGCCTGTCCATGGCTGAACTGGAGCACAATGTTGACATATGTATGAGACATATTTAGGTGTGGTTTGAATGAATGTAGGATTGTTATTTAAGTATAATACAGCCCAAAATGGCTTTTTATGAACACACAACTGACAATTCCACATACATAAAATGACTTCTATAACATACAGAACCACCTAAATCCTGCAAACAATGCAAATAAACCTCAACTCACTCCATAAATCCAGCCTTCCCACTAATAGTAATTTTGAATTTCTTGAGTAGGGTCTTGATTGTCACTCAGTATTTAGCCAATCTAGTTCCGATTATCTCCAGCATGTCAACTAAGTTGAATTTTAGCCTCAATACTCTGCACAGTGGAGCAAATTAGGAAAGGAGCAGGTTCACTGGCATAGGCACATCAGGGTAAGCAGTCCTTTAATATAGTCACCACTGTTAGCTTTAGTGAAGAGATGAACCCAAAGCTGATCTTTATCAAGATCCATTATGTATCCCTTGATCAATCTTTTATATTTGGCAAGTGAGAGGTGTCACATGTTGCAATCCAGTTGTGCTTCCCAGTATTCTCCCCATTCACAAATATAAGTGCATGTTGCATGCTTCATAAAACTTACTAGCTTTTTGTTATCCGTTTGTAAGGAGGTGAGCCACAGGTTATCACTGGGGATAGCTAGTTTCCAGTAGTACATAGCACACTGTGTGAGGAATATCGCCTTTACAGCATACATTTTTAACTCACAGTAGAAACTCCATTGGTAGTCGAGGGGGACATCTCATAAATATCTTAATACAAAGGCTCTCAAGTCACCTGACATTGTTCTCTCTCTTTTTTCCCCAAACTATGCACCCATATTTAAGTTCGGGATGATTTTCAATGTAGATACTGTAACTAGGGAAGCAAGAGAGTATCCATCATGTTCTGCTGCAAACCTTTTCAATTCTCCCAGTTGCTGGACTACTTCTAGCGCTAGCTTCTCAAGATGTAATCCCCAATTCAATTGGCTGTCAATGGTTATCACAAATAAGAATAGCCCTGAACCTGTTCAATTGGAACTCCATATAAGGACCATTGAAACCTGTTTTGCAGTTTGTTCTTCCTCGGTTGGAATGTCATCATTTTGGTTTTGGCAGTGTTTATTCTCAAATCCTGCACCTTAGCTGATTCTAATAATTGATTTATTAGGACTTGAAGCCCTCTAGGAGTAAAATTGATGAACAGCAGATCGTCTGCGTATCCTAGCCAGGCAATGCATATAGGTCGTAACTTAGGGGGACGGGATTTTGCTGCTTCCAAATACTCACATAGATCCACCATATATAGTTTGAGCTAATATAGAGCCTTGTTCCTGTATTTAATAGCCCATGGGGCATTCCCATGCGTCAATCTTATTGCAAAGGGCTGCACTAAAGTAAACAAATGATACATAGAGCGGTTGTTGATGAAAGATGAAAGCTTGAAGTGCTTTCAGTAATAGTCTTAAGGAGCATCAGATTATCTGTGTTTGAACAGGTCTTACAGAATCCTAGTTGATTAAAAGGTAGGTAATGTTTTAGTTCCACACCTTCTGCTACTTCTGCCAAAAGCACCATAGCAAACACTTTAGCTGGCCCATCCAGCATTGCTAACAGCCAATGGATGTTTGGATCATTACTTGGACCTTGTTTGTAAATACGTACCACATTGCTCTTGGTCCATATCCCTAGAAACAAGTGGGTCTCACTGATGGTCTGTAATCGGTAGAGTAATGTGCCCCATCTCTTGGGCCTTCTTTTTATCTGGGTGTTATAAATACCATCCCGCCCAGTGGCTCTGGAGTCTCTGATGTTTTTCATTAAGGTGATGATGTCCTCAAGTTTAGGTGCCACTTATCACTTACTCCTGAAGCAGCTGAATCCCTCACAGGATTCATACTTAAAGAATATTTTACACATTCTTCCCATGTGTCTTTTGACATTCCCTCTATCAGTCTCAGGTTTCTAGGATGGTCATTAACTACTTTCCCAAATTATTGCACTTCATTTCCTAATGGACTCAATTACATTGCTCCAACAGCATAATTTTTGGTTGTCTCTATAGGCACACATCCGACTACGAATGGAATTTGCAGTGGTCAATAACCAATTGTTGCTCAACAATAAAATGGACGTTGTTGCAGAGATACCTCCTTAAAGCTTGTTTCCTATGACGAGTGATACCATTGTAAGGACGAGCATGTTTTTTGTTGGAGAATGTGCCCTTAGGGATCAGATATTTTCCAAGGCATGGATAAAAGAAGCTCTGTTTAGATGGCATTGGTAATTAGCAGCACATATTTTTCCAGTAACCGTTCTGCCCTGGATGCCCCCTCCCAAGGATAAACAAGTTGAAAGTTTGTCACTCTACCTCCAATGTGTTCCATAAACATGTCTCTTTCGGTAAGGAAGCACTGTTCCACTCCTTCAAGTTTTTGGGGTTTCCAAATAATACATTTGTTCTCCGTAATTGTGCAAATCAAATCTGCCATTTCCAATGAAATATCTTTTGCCGGAGCATGGTAATGAGAAATAGTTGCTTTCTTCCCTACATTCTATTGTAAACGTAGGATTAGTGGGAAAAAGCATGCTTTCATAAAGCCATAGTCCAGAGTAAAATCACTCTTCCCATGTACTCTCATATAACTCTTGACGGGCTAAGCTTTTTTGTGATCCAGCGAGATTTCGCATCAAAGCCATGCACTGTATAACTTTGCATCCAGAGCCCTTACTAGCATGAAAGTGAGGAAGTGCAACATTTTCCTAAAGAGTCACAGTTTTACTATGCTTAATGGGAGATGGAGGGGTCTATTCCTCTATGTATTTGTTTGATATGATGTGAGTGAACCCCAAGTGAATTACTGTAAGAACATATTTGAAGTATAGCTCTACAAATATAGTACTTGAATATGAATTATGAGTATATGAATTTTAAGTTCCTGACTGTTACTGGCCTAGATATGTCAGTAAAGGACAAAAGAGGGGGCCAGACATGTGATGTCATCATTGATGTCATCAATAACATTTGTGATGTCATCTTTGATGTCCTGGGTGTTAGTCTTAGCAGTGCACGGTGGTGGCCGAGTTATGGTTGCTTAGCTTATCATAACTGGTGAATTTCAGGGGGTTTTCGATTTTACTTGGAACCATGAGGTCCCTTTAACAACGTTTTTTTCACTGAATTTCATAGGTTTTTAGTAGCGCAACTTAAACATAACGTCCCTTTAACTAAGTTTTTGTTCACTGAATATAAATATAGATAATGGAAATGTGATAAATGTTTACTAAGACTCCCTTACCTTACATTTATATAACATAGAATATACTAAACCCCCTGTCCTCCTAGTGATTTTGATGTCCGTGGACGGTGCGCATGTCCGTGGGCGGACACAGTCACCATCGGCACTATCCAAATACTGAGGGGGTATCTTACATTATTGTATCATACAATAAAAACACCAAACATATTCAAAAAGTACCACAAAAAAGCATTACATTTAATAATAAATAAGAAGTGGAACATGTATATGTAAGAAACCAACCATCCACTGAAGTAGCATTTCCAATATAATGGAATATACCAAAACAAAATAAATATGCTTCCAACTGAATTACCTCACAGAAACTGCACAGCAAGAAGCAAGAGCATACTTACACAGCAGTAACAGCAAACGTTTCTAAAAATGTAGTAAGTACGCTACATTTCTTTCATATACTTATACATTTTCTGTAGTATGTACACTAAAACTAATATATATATATATATTTTGTTTTTAACACAGAAATGTCCAGTACTTGGGAATGGCTGGAATAATATTTCCCACAAGAGGAAATTAATGAAGACAGTGATAATAATGGTAGACACATGTCTCTATATAAGCCAATTAATAACCATTACTTTATGTGTACCTGAAACATTATTTTTTTAACAGACTAGCAATCAATAAAAATAATATACCAAAAGAGATATTAGTAGATCCTCTGAAACGAATGGAACTACAAATGGATTTGTTAATGCAACACTTCAATCAACTAAAAGAGTCTGTTGTGGACCACATGAAAGAAAACATTAAATACCACTGTCCCACATGTACCTATTCCCCCTCTCCATGTCCCAGCCAATTATCCCCAAACCCTCCCCACCAAGAAAAATGGTACAATGAGACTTACAACCCTTACTCCCCTCCCATACATCATGTCCAAACTCCTAATTCCCCTGTATTTGTTACTGTTAAACAATAATAACATTTAAGTGTGTTCTTAGTATATGCCTGTGTCTTATTTTTTTTTTTTTTAAAGGCAGTCAGGGTGTCGCCGGACAGCGCGGCTGTCCCGGGTGTCCTCAATTAACCAACATGGGGGTGTCCTAAGGACACTATACCTGTTTGTACTGTCAGTAATTAAAATGGAGGTGTCCTTAGAACACACAAGATGTCTGCCTGTCCATAAATTAACCAAAATGGGGGCGTCCTAAGGACAAAATACCTGTTTGTACTGTTCGTAATTGAAATGGCGATGTTCTCAGAACACACAAGATGTCCGCTTATCTGCATTTAACCCAAATGAGGGTGTCCTAAGGAAAATATACCTGTTTTTACTGTTCGTAAGTAAAATGGAGGTGTCCTTAGAACACACAAGATGTCCACCTCTCCGCAATCACCCAAAATGGGTTGCTGTTCGTAATGTCCACAACCAGAATGAATATATCCGTAGAATACATATCCCGTCCGCCTGTCTGCAAAGTTTTGCCGCACATTTATTTTATTCGGGGACTTCAACATTGTTCGTAGAACACCCCCGCACATGTGCATCACACACTTGAGTCCCACGAACATCGTGTCTCTCTGCAACTGTCTGCTGCACATGTGTCACACTTTTAATTAGTTGGGGGACCTGACCACTGACCGTAGAACAGCCGCGTGCAAACAGTGGACAGCCGTCCCATTTGCAAATGTGTCCACAATGTCATCATGTGGCCACACCCACGCTGAACGTGTGTCCTTATTTGTGGACACTGTCTAGGCCCCCAAACATTTAAAAAGTGCATTTTTGAACAATCCAAGGTATTGTACAGTAAAGGTTCACCATTGGACATGTCCCACAAAATGTTCCTGCCAATCTACATACTTTTTGGAACTTTTTGAGCCCGTTCTTGGTGTTTGCAGTGTTCAGGATGGCACGGGTGTCCGCGAAGCGCTCCCCAGCACCCCTATAAAAGGTCACACCCTAGGGCTGATCCTCATTCTGCTTTTGGATTTCCAAGATTTACAACAGGACAATTGTACAGGCTGCTTTTTGTGGGTCCTTGTTCCTGGTTATTAACCTTCCAGATGGCATCCCAAATTGCTTCTGCTGCTATAGCCTCGGCATCAGCACCCTCACACCCTCCACCACCACCACATCCCCAAGGGCCTGCAGAGGGGAACAGGCGTGAGGATACAGAGGAAACAGATGAAGAGGATAAAGAGGATGAGGTAGTGGATGTCCCTACTACTAGCACTCATTGTGAGTCTTGGGTGTGGTGGTTATTTACCACAGTTGATGGAAAGTCAAAAGCTCAAGCAAACAAGGTGATCTGCACTCAGTGCCACATGGTGCTGAGTCTGGTTTGTATAGCTTTGGCACTACATTAATGAAGCGATACCTAAAGTCATTCCACAATGGGGCTATTCGTAAGGTTGTACCTTGCGATAAACATAGTACGTTGAGATCCTCTGCAGCATCCTCCGTTTCCATCCCTGTCACCACAAAAGACACTCCTGTGGGAAAGCGCATCCCTCCAGCTGCCTCACAGGCCATTCATGATCTGTTGACCCTTACCTTTTGAGGGTCACAATATTGTGCATGCACTGCGACAAAGTATTCTGCAGGGTGTAGAACCTTTGCACTGTTTTCGAGACTGCAGTCAAGGAGCATCAGAAGGTCTGCGACCTACCTGAATAAGGCCCACCCTACATCTTCCTCTCTCCACCTGCCCTTTCTTATCCCTGTGGTTGGTGTCCCTTCCTTACCCTCCTTTCCCTTCCTTTCCTTGTGTGGCATGTTTAAAAAAAAACAAAAACAAAAAAACAAAAAAACAAAAAAAAAAAAGGCTCTTTTCTTTTTCACAGTTTAAAAACAGAAGTGACAAATAAATAGTGCAGGGTCCTGTGCATTTTTTAGAGGTCTGCGGACATCTTAAAACTGTGCAGTGCTGCACTCTCACAACCATTGCTCTTTACTCTGGGAGGAAGTGGGGGCTCTGAAAAGAACCTTTTTGTGTGTTTTCTTTTAGTGTTTCGAAAACTTCAAATGCTCAACACCTTCTGAAAAATGGGTTGCTGTAATTCCAAAAAAGGTTGCAATGCATTTTGATTATTTTGCAGAAAAATGTGATTGCCAGCATAAGTAAGATGTACTCCATCTCTGCGAAAAATAAGTGTGCTACAAACAACAATATTTTCATTCTGAAAAGAGGACATACCAACATCTCTCAAAAAGGCACAAACAGCCTCGTTAACATTGCACCTCGCTTTCTCCATTTGTGGACCAAATGAAAAATAACGCAGCCACATTAGTCTCTTTGCAATACAGGAAAAAATTACTCATTTGGATACACGTCCATGACTTTCCCAAGTCCTTCTTTCATTGCAAATTGCAAAAAGATTTTAGACACATGTCCCAAACTGTTCTCTCCACAATGAATAATAATAATGTCTGGATGACGCTGTGTCTCCAAAGAAGCACAGAGGTAGCAAATCAACCCACTTCATTCCACGCACTCCGTAGCAGTGCACTTCCACATGAGAGAATCCAAGATGCGCAGCCACTCCACAAAGATCTGCATGCACCTCCAACCAATTTATCCACAAATCTCCCAAAATCTAAACAATCTGCTTTCTGAAATACACAGCCATAGCTATCTGCTCTTCTCTCAGAAAAACACCTACTGACAAACTCTCTCCTTACACAACACACCCAGTAAACCTTACTGACCAATCCCTTCCCTGTTCAGTCTCATGTGCATGCCTTGCAACACCAAAATCCCTGTATGTAATACGTGCTGCCCGCCAACAACCACGCTGTCTGCCGACAAATCTGAGCGTGGGGAATGAAAATTTAAATAGTGTGCCCTATTTCCCCTTTGATATTGGCTCTGAAAAGAGCCTTTTTTTGCAGATGCTTCAGAAACACCTTTTATTTTGTATTTTGTTTCTTATTTTCCTCCAAAAATCTTCACATCAGCTTCTCCAAAGCAACCCTTATGTTCCAAAACAGAATGTCATTTCCCATAAAAGATAAACAAATGCCATCTTCTTTAAAATAAACAACATTGCCAGAATCAATGTTATTAGAAAAGAACATACCAGCTCTAACCATGAAAGCAAACATTACTCGGTTAATTGAACACTGCGCAATATTTTGCTGAGGACAAAAAACACAACTATTGTCCCATATTGCTCTAGGTAACAAAGCAGAAAAAATAACCTTGGCATTTGGTAAGACTTTCATGATTGCCTGAACCAAGTTTTGCAGATCTTGCAACAAAGTAGGGGCACTGACATAGCCCAGCAGCACAGAACCACAATGTAGGACAACTACATGTGGACTATGAAACCCAGCCATATCCTGACAAACTACTAGAATTGTTGCAAATTCAAATCAGGCACAGTGCACCACATCCACTCCTTCTGTGTCAAAATGGTTAGCCACATTCCTAGATTTATCATACTGCTCCAAACCATTCTCAACCGTATCTCCAACCACCAACACCCTAACTTTATGCACTTCTGCCATCTTCACTACACACAGTCCCTCTCAATACGAAGCATAACCTCAACACCTGATTGGCTAATCCTCAAAATACACTCCCACTTCATGCTCGGAAACCCTGGATGTGGATTGTCCTGTCTGTGAACAACCACACTGGGGCAGCCCTTCTACCCTTTCCACTACACTCTCTGCAGCAGTTCCTCATTGTCTATTGTTAAGCAGTCACACAATCATCTACCAATCACATCCAAGAACTCTACATCTAACTCTGTCATCACAGATCAGCACTTTAGATGTACTATTGAAAACTCTAAGTACAATAAAGCTGTGACTGCAAAGGACCTACAGCAACAACTAATGTAAAACTCCCCAAGATTTCTACTTGCAGATTCATGCACATCCACATGCATGAACACAGACTACAGGTATGAATATTTCCTACAGAGTACATGTCCACCTCTTCTAGTAATACAATACATCCCGAGAGCACAGCTCAGCGGCAACGTGCATGCCTTGAAATCAAAACGACACGAAGCAACACAAATTCGATCCCCAGGTCTGCGCTTAGAAACCTCTGGATGTTTAAGCGCGTTATAAATACGCAACTAAGACAAAATGATTATGCAACTAAAAAACAAACAATTCCTGTATCAGCACCTCGATGCTCGCTGGCTGCATAAGCACTTTAAAAATGTAAAATAAAATAATATAAATATGAACAGAGTAACTGCTACTTACCCTGTATAAACTGTAAAATGAACTTACTGTCATTTCTACCATCTACTATGATGAAGTGTCAATTTCAAACATTTCAGCTCTCCAGATGTTTGTTTACACACACACCTATGTAAAAAAATATTGTTTCATATCATAAGATGGGAAAAATAACACTATAATTATAAAAAAAGACCATCCAGTGTATTATAAAATTACACACAGCCAGGATGAGTACACACATCTTCATTCAAGCACACATGCAGACAATATCATTAGAAAGGCTCCCAAATCAAACAACACCACTGCCTCTATATGAATTATTTCTGCTTTATTTCCCACATCTTTACAAAGCCATACATTGAAAACTTTGTACAATCCCTGCCATTTAACCTGTAAAAATAGCAATAAATGCATATAATTTTCTCTTCTATCTCTTAACATCCATTAACATAACATTAAAAAAACAAGTGTGATCTATACGTTTACTATTATACTCATTTCAAAAACATATTCAACTAACAGATTCTACATAAACATATACAGAATGCACATAAGCAAAGCAAAGTGCAAACCTATGTGTACGTTAACAAAAGTGCTATAAAACACAGAAATTCACTAACTTCTTTCTTTTACAATTTCAGTGAAGACCACTCTCCTGAAAAGCAGCAGCGTCTGAAGTACGAACAAGGACTTAGAATAAACCTACACTTTCCCTACAAAAAAGTAAGTACAAAACTAACAAAATGTTCTAACTATTGCTCAAACACACTAGCATTTTAGTATTCCAGAAGAAACAAATATATTAACCCTTAACCATTAGATGTCATATTAGTGCTTCCCCTTAACAGTTGCATACTTTATATTGTCAACTGAAGCCCAGTATAGTAACACACAAATACAAGAATAGCCTTCACACACCTCCACAATCATACTTACCATCATACTCAGACACTCATGCACAAAGCATGTATACACTGCACAACAGCCCAACCCACACTTTCTTTTTTTTCTCCAACAGACCCCAAAGAATGCCTACCATAAAACAACTCTGTAGAAAGCAACGCAGAAGTAGAACAAATAAAAATAAAAGCGTCCAAAATAAGCATCCATCTCTAGCAGATTTTGTACAAAAAGTTAAAACAAAACAGCTAATACAGTCATTAAGCGAAACGAAACACGCTTCCAGTACGGAAACTTTCTCTCCTGTATCAAAATGTAAAACCAAACAGAAAGTGATTAACAAGACTTTAGCTACCACTACTGCTAATGCTGCACCTATAAATCTTGATGCAGTGGCAAGTAAGCATACCAAAAAAATGTTTTACAAACATTTTTTGGCCAAAAGAGTCCTTCATAACCTTTTAAAAACATGAGAGAAATCATGCAGAACCCTAAAAACCTAATGTAGAAAAGTAATCCTAGAAGCTCTCGTAGACAGTGCAATCCTTTTCAAAAGGAAGTTATTTATTTTAGTTTTAAACAGGAATAAACCACTAAAAAAGCTAACTACTAAACTACAAAAAAGACTTCTCAATAAACGGAATATCAGCAAAAATAGCTTCTTAAACATCTGTGGAGGTGAGTGGAGTCACACCACAACCACATGACCATATTTTAATAAAGAAGCATATAAACAAATGCAAACAAATGCAATTGCCATACATAGCAGTGGACGAGGGTATGAAAAACTTAATAACACCATCATGGAACAAGAAACTCTGTGCTAACAAAAATATCACCAGAAAACTCAGAATCACCTCCCCATTCTAGTCAAACAAAACGTCTACTCTACAAATGGACGTGCACATCAATGTGTAACATTGTCAAAAAATCTTTCAAATCTTTGCGGCAGTTCCTCAATCAGTATGTAAAAAGCAAAGACAAAATCAAAATGAAACTACTACAAAATATGGATGCCTGTCCAGTGTGCAAATACACAGGACTACAAGGAAATTCATTAGCCTGCTTTTCAGGACCTATTTGCAAAAGCACCATCCATCATATCAACATAATATCAACACATCATTCAACTATAAGAAATCTGGCCCAAAAAACCCCAGTATGCTAAAAGTCCTGCTTTAGCACTAGCCAATTTAAATAACAATCTTCTACATGATCCAGCCAAGCAACTACTCGAAGAAATAGAGCATATCCAAAGAAAACATGCTGGAATTGGAAGCCACTTACAAAATGAAATAAATGTAAAACAAACTAGCAACTACTGTACAAATAGCAACCTTCTATTAAACACATACAAAAAAGAAATACTAACATTTAAAAGTACCTCCGCTGAAGTACCAAACCATGTGTGTGTGTGTTGCCGCAGGACTTCTTATAAAGGTACCACAAAAACTATATACATAACGTACAAAATAGAAGACAATGAAGATTCAAAATGGTTCCAATTAGCTTTCTACCTTATAGCAGAAAACAAATATGACATTACTGACCCCTTAATACTTTGCAATTAATGCACTGCTAAACTTGACAACAACCAAACACCTTCATGCGCTATCACACATAACTTTTCCCACTACCAAATCCCCGGCAACAACTAAATTTATATGAGAGCATCATAATTCAAACAGCACACTCATTTCTAGCAATAATATGCCTGCAACAAAAACAGCAAACTTAACTCCCTCTAAATTAGTCAAAGGCATTTGTGGCAAAGTAGTTTATTTACCATTAGATCTCAAAGAAAATGTACACACTCTAGGAATGCAATAGCCAATAGAAAAATCTTTAATTGCCTTAGTAAATGGTGTACCTAAAAAAGACAAAACAAAATGGCAACAACTTGTGGCCTTACATAAAGTTAGACAAGCCCTGCAATATCTAAAAAACATCAATGAATACTACAAAGAAGTTCATATTGAAGAAAACATGAGAGAAACCATTGAAATAATTCAAGAGTCACCAGAAAATGGTCAATTTGAACTTCTAAATCCTGATACAGAATCCAATATTTTAGATCTTTATACAATTTCCCCTTTACACTCTAAAGACACTATAGATGATGCACTGGAAACGTACCAAATACGACAAACAAAACTATCTCCAATCAGGATATGGCAAAAAAAGTGTAGAAGCACATGCCTTTCCGCTACGCTTTCCTACTGGAAAACGAGGAAGGTATGATGATAGACACACTCATAAAAGCATCAGAATATCGCTCTCTACGAATGTATTCTGATAACCCCAGATTCAGACAAAACGTGGAACACATATTCCACCTTCTCTTTGAAAGTGAACTAGCAAATCTATGCTACGGAGTTGCACAAACATTAAAATCGGGTACCCGTTTTCAAAATATGTCAGCTACACAATTATTACAAAACGTTCAAGAAAAAATGAGGTTTTACAGTCAAGTATTACAAATCTTTTAGCAAACATGCGTGGTACAAAAGAATAATGATTCCGAAGTCATGGAGATGTACGCTGTATGAAAAGAAACCTTGGCCCACTCACTTGGTTTGTTACATTAAGTTTTGCAGAATATGCATGGGAAGATTTAAACGATTTCCTATGCATAGAAACAAAAATAAAACAAACATAGATATAAAAACACCAGGAGAACTCTGCTCTCTAGATCCTGTAAATGTATCAAGATATTTCCAACATTGCTTCATTGCTATGCTACACTTTATTTGTAATAATACTGTTCCTCCCCTCAGAGAAGTTCAACACTTCTTATAGAGAAAAGAATACCAAGCCAGAGGAGCACCACACATCCAAATGCTATTATGGATTAAAGATGCTTCTAAATTTGGTCAGGACAGTGATGCCACTGTTTTGCAGTTCATCCAAAAATATGTCACTTTTGAAATCCTTTCACAAACAACACGTAGTGACCTTCATGCAGAAATTTTACAATTTCAAAGAAACAAATGCGGGAAATATTGCTGTCACAAATATAAAAAAAGGGAAATACTACTCCAAATGCCGCTTTGGTTTCCCTAGACCAGTTTCAGCAACACGTCAAGTAAACAACTTCATGTATTCAGTCAGACATAGTGTCAAAGGTAAATCACCTAAAAACACATATTACATAAAAAGAACAGAAGAATCAAAATACATCAGTGATTACAATGCAATCATTGCCCTCCTATGGAATGCAAACATAGATGTGCAGTACATTGCAGACAATTCCACTGCCGTTGCACGATATGTCACAGCCTACTTAACCAAAGCAAAGAAAACAGAGCTTCAGGACCTCTGGGATGACATGTCATCGCATAAAGCACTATCACAGAAATTGCACAGCTTAGGCATAAAAATGCTCTATCATAGAGAATGTGGCTGCTATGAAGCTGCAGACCATTTAACGGGTACTCCCTTGTATCGAAAATCTGACAATATAGTATGGCTAAGTCTTGGTCCTGTTACATCTAGAAAAACATTTCTCAAATCATATGAGGACATAGACCAATAGCCAAGACATTTTGAAAAACAATTTACTAGACAAATACTACCCAAACAGAAGTACCACTTTGGAAACCATGGGCCTCATTACGAGAATGGAGGTAGCCATGGAGCTGTTAGCTCCATGGCTGCCTCCGTCCCGGGCTCCATTACTGGGTTCCTGCAATGGGGACTTACTGGGTTACTCTGACATAGGAGGACCTGGTAATTCCTCCTTGCAGGAACCCATCCCCATTCCCATTTGAGCCCCCATATGGCTCAAATGAGAGGGGTAATAATGGGCAGGTTACACCTGGCCTGTTATTGCCTCTCTCTTCCCCTCGCAGGACCCGGAAAGCATGCCTGCTTTTACCAGGCATGCGATCCGGGTCCCGCGATGGGCAGCACGTAATCGGCACTCCCGTAATGAAGGGTGCCGGTGCCGTATAAGGCCCCATGTGTCTCTATTACGTAGCCCAAAACTTCACATACAAAAATAATGTTAAACCAGATGAAAAGAAAGGCAGATACATAGTGGTAAATTGTGAAAGCAGCTTAGTGAAATTTACTAAACACAGCTTAATTTGTCATATCAATTTGTCATTAAAAACTCCTCAACATAAAGAACTGTATTACATGTCCCTGCTACAACTTTTTAAACCATGTAGAAAAGAAGAAGAGTTACTGGATACATATGACTCCTATGAAGATGCTTTCAAAGCAAATGAAAGCACTATAACAGATGTAAACTTTACATAGTACCAAACAATGTTGCACAATGAACAGCAACATGAAGAAGAACTCCAGGACCAACTACAAGTGGACACTCCCGACAGTAGTCTACCTTCTGCAACCGGAAGCCAAGAACCACTTGCACAGTCAATAATAGCAAATTAGGCAGAATTAGCCATGACAGAAGTAGAAAACGCCATGTGTCAGTATGAAAAAGCTACAGAAGACCTTGATGTACTAAAACTGAACAATGAGCAGCGTAGCATTTTCCAAGAAACAACAAAACAAATTGGACATGGTGTGGAATGAAAATAAAAACTGTACTGCCAAGACTACAAACCTATACTGCTGGACGTGAGTGGTGAAGGAAACTGGTTCAAGCAAAACATTCTTAATCAAAATCATCAGCAAGTTCCTTCAACAATTGACAAACAATAAACTGTCAGCTGTTGTAACTGTTCCCACAGGTTTAGCTGCCTACAACATAGGCTTGTCACTTTACACTGATTACTACTCCTTCCAGTAGAACACCAAAACAAATTAGACTATTACAAACTTTCCACAGAAGCTGCAAAGGGACTACGCAGAGTTTTCAAACAAATGAAAATGCTGCTAATATATGAGGTGAGCATGGTCTCCAACCTAATTATTGGCTTTGATTCACCTCAGATTAAAAGAGGTCCTCAAAACAGACTGCGACCAGCTCTTTCGAGGAAAACACATCATTGTTTTTGGAGATCTTCATCAATTGACACCAGCGAAAGCTGAAACTATTTTTAAAAACCTTAGAGCACAAAATGTGCCATAAAACGCTTGGCAGCATTGTTAATGGCAACCTTTGGCAACATTTCCAATATAGAGAATTAACTGAAAACATGCGCCAGTCTGCAGACCTCACATGCGCCAACATTTTAAAAAGTATTAGAGTTGTTGTACTATCTCAAGAAGCACAATCAATATTAACAACCAGGCAAATCAATGCACTCTATGGCCATAGCTAATCTCCTACTGATGTCATGCAACAATTAGCACACAGAAATGTCAATTGTATGTACTTGATGCCAACTCTTGCAAGCTGTTCCAAATTCAATGAAACTATATTGAAAAAAGAAATGTAACCAATAATTGACATTTTCTTCACAGGTAAACTGGACGTACATGGTATGACACTACCCATGTGTCAACCAGCCACAACAAGACTAAATACACAGCTGGTTTGGAGAAAATATTAAAATGAGCTTTAAACTGTAGAGTATGCTTAAACATAACCTTGACATGGAGAAAGCACTAGTTAATGGAGCACTTGGTACAGTTGTTGGCTTTCAAACATACCCACATGACAACAACATTCAATTTGTCAATGTTCTCTTTGACAAACTATCAGAAGTTAAAAGGTTTGGATGCTCAACAGCCCGCTTCCTTCTTTTCAAAGACACGTATGTACGCAGAGAACAATTTTCACTAACTCTAGCATACGCAGTGACCATTCACAAATCACAAGGTCTTACCCTAGATACAGCATTAATAGATATTGGTAGCACAGTCTTTAAAGAAGGCATGAGCTACGTAGCACTATCACAATTATGTACACTTGATGGGCTATTTCGACTCAACTTTGATGCAAGTAAAGTAAATGCTGATATTCCTTGCATTCTAGAGTACAATAGGCTGTGTTCACTCCACACCCCTATCTGAAAACCTATCCTGTTCCACAACAAGCACAACGTTGTAAAAGAAAGCTACTTCAAACTGAAACGATACAGGATATTACTACAATTCCTCCAAAGAAAAAAAAAGAAATTAATACTTCATCAAGTACCACAAAAAACAAGAATCTATTGATCAAAGTACCTCAACTACTTCTTCAAAGAAGCAAAAAACACTCCAAACAAATGACTTCCACACAGAACTATCAGGTCCATTCAAATTTTCAAATATAACTGCTGTAAATTGCTACGCAAATGTAGCAATAAATATTCTATTCTAATTGCCACCAATTATTGAAAACATTTACTTACACAGTACTGACCAATTGTGTTTGCAAATGTTAGTCCTTCATAGAAATGCAACAAACAATCCTGACAACACTTACAATGTTCATGGAATAAGACAAGAATTGGACTAATGTGCTGGAATTGTCAAATTCACTATAAACTCACAAGAAGATCCACAAGAATTTCTAATGTACTTACTACAAGTACTGGAAAACAAAAACATACCGATAAATCAAGTCTTTCAGAATTCATACATGTGGAAATATGCATGCACTCTCTGCAACCATGTGGCACAGGAAGTAGTCCCCAATGAACTCTTTGTGTATGTATCCATACTAACTGTGAATCCGTTCAATTTCAGCAAATTTTACAAAATGCAAACCATGGCAGTTTATAAACTACCTGGAGTTCAGATAATCGCTCTACCTTACAAATACAGATACATAGTAAATACATAATAGTAATGCTTTTACGTTACAATGCAGATGGTACCAAAAACAACTGTAAGCTGACTGGATTCACACATGGTCAAGTATCACTTGGTAAGAAAACCTTCACAACAATAGGTATAATCTACCACGCAGGAGCCACAACCAACGCAGGTCACTGAACTGCATATATAAAAAAGAATTGTGGACGGTTCAAATGTAATGATAGTACCATTACTATAAAGCGGAGATTACCAGCAAATCTTGTAAACGCTTACTTAATATTCTTAAAACCAAAATTTAATACGTAATCTGTGTATGAACATAAGCACAACTTCAACTTCAAAACTATGCAAAGTTAGAATACGTAAACATGTATCTAACTGCCCCAAGATTCTGCAACAAGCAAACACATAAATAAATACCACTAAAATCAAACAAGGAATATACAGTTAGAATACGCCAACAGGTACCTAACTTCCCCAAAAAATCTGCAACAACCCAACAGATAGAAGATTAGCAAGAAACAAGAAATAAACAGTAAAACAATGAAAGAAATGTATTGTACCACACCATAGAAGGTTTTTTTTTTTAATCCAGCATGGATTTTTTCCCACCAGACCCAATGATTTAGAAAACAAACGCAGAAACTGAGCAAATTGCGCAGTACACTGGTTTGAACTATAGTACTTGTAAATTACTAAATATTAAGGTAAAAAAATGTAGAAATGTCTATTATGCAACGCAATAACTCATTATGAACTACCTCCTCTAACATATGATCTTTTCTTTTATCATAGAGATCGAAAAAGTATGTCTGGTCCAGTTACCCATGTCATGAAAATACTGCATACAACCACAAAAAACTCAACCAGTAAGTATCCAATAAATAAACTCAGAAACACTGCACTCCTTGTTACAAACACTACAATCTTAACTGCATAACCTAGCCAAAACTTCACATACAAACTCTCCAAATGAAACAGTACACAAACTTTTGGGTTGTGGATATTTGATGAGTATTTGATTCTATGGGTGTGTTGTGCTGTGGTGGTTGTGGCCAGGGCCTAGAGCCTTGGGTGCATGTCCTATGGCCTACAGCCTTCGGCAATGTACCCAAGACTCTAGGCCCTGGCCACAACCACTGCAGCATAACACACCTATAATACCAAACATTTTGACTGTGGTATGTGGGCTGCTTATAGATCATATTAATTATAATCAATGCTGTACTAACAACCCAAAACCAACATCATACTAAAGTAAAATAGCTAGTAGTGCATTCATTATGTCCAGGGACAGCCGCTATGACCGTAGGCATGGTGAACACATCAAGGGCACCTGCCACCTAAACAAATACAGTATTTGACCGATCTCTTACTCTTCAACTCTCCCCAAGCACTCCTGCACACCAACACACTCCCCAAAATTGCATTTTGCCTCTGTTCGCCGCTCCGCTGTCGGCAGATCCAAGATTGAAACAATGTGACGCGCATCTCGCCTCACCCAAGCCAATCGGCAAACACGTTGCATGTCCACAAACATGACGTAAGCCGACTAATCAATCGATGTCCTGTCCACAAAGCGAACAGTGAATTGTGTCCACAGAGCGGACATATATATCACACATTTTGTTGCCTTAATTTTGACCATTTAAAAACAAACTACCAGACAGATTTACACCAAATTAACAAAAGCACGCTTTCAGGACTAAGCTGCCGCTCCTGCCGCAAATTTGGCGGAAATCCATCCAGCGGTTCGAGCTGTAGGCGTGTGCAAAGTTTTTTCCCATTATGTCTATGGGAAAAAAAGACATTTTGGGACCCCCCCTATAACTTTGCCCCCCCGAACCAATCCTCACTTTGCAAAAAACATCAGAGTGGGTCATATACTTTTTTTGCAAAGCTTGGTGAGGATTCGTCCAGGGGGACGAAGTTATAAGCCGCCCAAAACGTGCTCTTCCTAGGGGATTAGCAACTTAACCATAACTATACAGCCACTAGCGTGGCTGTGTAATATAAACGTTTTTTAAGTATACACATTTATATGCACCTAACAGTTTTTTTTTTTAATCAAGAAGTGTACTGTAAATTATGTTTTAAAATAAGTAAAAGCAACCTGAAGTTAACTGCTTCACTGGAGGACAGTACTGTAAATATACCCTCTATGCTGCTCTTTTACGTCCCGCTCCGGATGCGTTGGAACCCCATTGTAACTCCATTGTCTAAAGATAATGTGTAGTTACAGGCAAGACCAAGTAGAGCACATGTTCACTGAATGTGTCCGAATCGAGATCTAGTGTGTAAAAAACAGCTGTCAAATGAGGATGATCTTGAGCATGGATCTACTTGTAAGGAATCTGCTGACTCTGATTGGGTGATTCTGTTGCTATGCATTCGATTCGAAGCTGCTCTTTAGATGGGACAAAAATTCGATCATATACTCTGTTTAAGAGCTTGGCCTGGATTGACACGCCAGGGAATGTGTTGCCAAATTACGTGTTCCACGGCCTTATTGGCGCCAATAGTCCGGCTGAATGCGCTCCTGACTGGTGAAATACTGCCTATTAGTTCAAGAATAACTTCAACTTGTGAAGCATGTGACTTTTGTCAGAACGCGGGCATCGGGCAAACCAGAAAACACCTGCTTATCGAATGTAATACCATACAAGAATTGAGATCTAAGCATTTTGTCGGGTTTGTGAAAAAAGGAAGAGTGGATACAAATGGAGAAGTTTTATCACAGAGTGGTGGGGGACAGGAGATGGGCCTAAATATCACTCTATTGAAATTCCTTGGTCCAAAGGGTATAGCCCTATTAAAGATACGTAGAATGTTCATGAATTCTGTGTAAGGGCCACATTTATTATTATGTAAGGAGAATTGAACGGATGATTTTATATTAAAAAAAAGAAATAAACTCAGGTGAGGTAATGATTGGGCATCACAACCTACTGTAGGGATGGCAGGGGGCGCCTCCCTATTCAGTCTGCTTGGCTTGGTTAGAGTTGGCTACAATTATACATGCAATTTAAGTTTGGGTTTTCATTTTAAGTGCTGGATGTATCACTTAATTTATTTGCTTGATATTGTGCTCATTGATTGATTTTAGAGTTTAGAGATTTTAGATATTATAGTGTTTGTGAAGTTGTTATAAGTATTGTATGATGAACTATGAATGAATATTATGTAAATATTGATTCACTTAATGTAAGGACGACTTGTTCACCAATTCAGGATAAAAAATAAAAAAATAATTCATGCAACTTTCTCTCATACACTTTCTTAGGTGTAAGGTGTAGAAAATATTCAGCCATTGATAAAAACACTTAAAAGATTGTTTATAGGTGTCCCCACGTTTAGCAGATAGGACAAACGAGGCCCTTAGATATGCAGTTTTCGCAAGTATACATGAGGTGAAATCAGATGTTATAAATACGTCCATGGTCTGCTGTACCCACACCTGAGGAAGTAGGCACCAGCAATACAAGCACATGGCTATACAACATGTCTGTGATATTTTATCACATCGAATTTGTACTGGTTGTTTTCTGAAACGGCATTACTACAAATCAATCAACAACACTCGCACAGATTCAAGTGGCACCATGCCATGTGTTCTACCTAGCAATGACATTTCATACAGCAGCAGTTTGTATTCTGGTACTTGCGTTTTGTATTCCCTCCCCCTTTAGGCGAGTTGAAACTTATATGTTGGCGATTTGGAACACTCTAAAAGCACATTAACATTATATAACATTATACGATTGAGCCCACTTGTCGTGGAATTCCAGGGGCCGTCTGATAGACAACTAGACCTGTTCAACCATGTAATGGGCAATCTGGCTGCTCTGAAGCAATATTGAAAGGAACCTCTTGTTTTCGTGTTTGCAGAAATCGATTTAACTTTTTATCTACAAGGTAATATTTCATTTGATGAAGGGCCATATACACATTCCATATATCCCCACAGGCTGTGCATATAGTCACATTTCGCATGTACACCGAAACACTGTACACCTATCCTAACACTGTGCACCCATCAACACAATGTAGATGTACCACTACACTTCACTCCCTCACACTGCACATATAGCTTTAGACTGCACATGTACACTCGTTTTGCCTGAATGTACCCTCACGCTTCACACATGAACGTACAGACTACATATACATGTTTATCCTGAAAGATGCATCCACACATAACACATACACCCAGATAATGAGATAATGTACATGGATCATAATACTGTACCAACACACACAACCACATACTGCACATGGTGCCATTCAGTAAACATACACCCACACACTGCATTGACCTGTTTACACTGCAGATTCACCACTTCCCTATACCTGCAGCAGCACACAGCATGTGCACATACATGCACACAGTGCACATACACACCCACACAGCATATAGACCCAGAATGTTCACACACAGACCCATACTCCCATTGTGCATATGTCCTCACACTTTGCATACACTCCCACAATAAACATGCACATACGCCAACATGTTGGGCCAGGAGGATAGCTCAGGGGCAACACGCTCTCCTTGGACATAAGACAAGGCTGCGCAGCAGCACAGGTTCGATCGCCGTGTCCGTGCTTAGAAACAGTTGGGTATTAAGTGCATTATAAATGACCAATTAAATGTACAATTACATAATACAGTGATGGCACTTCTATGTTTTTTCACATCTTCGTTTGACCTGCAGAAGGTAATTACTAGCCCGCAGTAAAGTGCATTCGTTTAGATTATGCAGAAGTTGGTGGCTGCGATGACTCACACAAAACTAGGAAGCAAAATGATTTCAATGTTGAAACGGAATAAAAGTACAATCTTGTGGTAAGCTTGTGAAAACACTACGTAAGCAATGTTGTAATTGTGTCATGGTACATTTGAAGTGAAATCATGCATTCGATGTAGTAAAAATGTCAACAAACACATGAAGCAAACTTTGAACATCATCTAGAGGGATAAACGGCTTTCTTTTTGCAGAAAAACTGTCAAGTCTCTACAAGAACAACACATGATCCTAGTGCGGCAAAGGACTTAAGTAACTGTGGTTTCTACTGATTTTATTGAAGGTACAAGAATTCAAATAAGAACACGTTGGACTTTTTGATGAAGGAATATTTCAAGCACAATATATTTAATTTGGGAAATACATATTTTGCCCAGCATGAAGGACTAGTATCAAAAAAGGGTGCATACGTCTTTGTTGTTTTTGCTTTTTCAATAATAGTAAAATGATACGATTAACTCCATCTAAGAAAGGTTGGGCTGCTAATGAGAACCCCCTTAACAAAAAATAACTCCATTCCAGAACCGTAGTGTGCCCCTGTGTGCTGCTGCATCAGTATCCTGATCTGCAGAGCCAGCTCTCCAGTGGCACAGAACTTGTTCAGAGGTCACGGGTGTCCTCTTGTCAGCTATAGTGACAGCCAAGTCACAGCAGCCCAAAGGCTGCAATTAAAATGTGTATCTCTGTTCACAAAATGCATAAGGAGAAGACATCACCATCCTGCACCTTTTGCTTTTGGTGAAAATCCGTCCAGTAGTTTCTTTTAAAATGACCAAAAAGTAGGTCACAAAAAATGTGTGATATCTAGGTTCGGTCCACGGACACACTTCCCTGTTCGCTCCGTGGACAGTGTCCTGATTGGCCAACCGGCTTGCGTCATGTCCGCAGACATGCAACGTGTTCTCTGATTGGACGGTGAAGAGCGTGAAGTGCGTCAGATTTTCGGGAACGCCCGCCATCTTGGATTTGTGTATGTCCGCGGACTGCGCGGTGAAACTTGGTGGAAAAATACTATTTAGTAGAGTGTTTTGGTGTGTAAAACTGTTTGGGGAGGGTGGAGGAGTAAGAGATGGGTTAAATGTTGTATTTATTTAGGTGGTAGACCCCCCTGTTGTGTTTGCTTTGTCCGCGGACAGCGCCGATGTCCTGAAATGTTCTAAATAAACGAAATGGGGGTTTCCTGAGGACACTACGCCTGGACGTATGGTTCGTAGGCAAGTTGAAACTGCTCTAAGAACACACGGGGTGTCCTGAAATGTTCGAAAATAAACAAAATGGGTGTGTCCTGAGGACGGTATGCCTGTCCGTTTTGTTCGCAGGCAAGTTGAAACTGTTCTAAGAACACATCATGTGTCCTGGGATGTTCGTCAATAAACAAAATGGGGTGTCCTGAGGACGGTATGCCTGTCCGTACTGTTCGCAAGCAAGTTGAAATTGTTCTAAGAACACATGAAGTGTCCTGAAATGTTTGTAACTAAACAAAATGAGGGTGTCCTGAGGACATTACGCCTGTACGTATGGTTCATAGGCAAATTGAAACTGTTCTAAGAACACACGCGGTGTCCTGAAATGTTCGTCAATAAACAAAATGGGGGTGTCTTGAGGACAGTATGCCTGTCTGTACTGTTCGCAAGCAAGTTAAAATTGTTCTAAGAACACAAGAAGTGTCCTGAAATGTTTGTAAATAAATGAAATGGGTGTGTCCTGAGGACACTGCGCCTGTCCGTTTTGTCCGCAGGCAAGTTGAAACTGTTCTAAGAACACATCATGTTCGTCATTAAACAAAATGGGGGTGTCCTGAGGACGGTGGATGTTCGTCAATAAACAAAATGGGGGTGTCCTGAGGACGGTATGCCTGACGGTACTGCTCGCAAGCAAGTTGAAATTGTTCTAAGAACACATGAAGTGTCCTGGGATGTTTGTAAATAAATGAAATGGGGGTGTTCTTAGGACGCTACATCTGTTCGTATTGTTCGCAAGCAAGCTGAAACTGTTCTAAGAACATTCATGGTGTCCTGAAATGTTTGTAAATAAACAAAATGGGTATGTCCTGAGGACGCTGTCCGTATTGTTCGCTGGCAAGTTGAAATTGTTCTAATAACACATCATGTGTCCTTGGATGTTCGTAAATAAACAAAATGGGGGTGTCCTGAGTACGCTATAGCTGTCCGTACTGTTCGTAGGAAAGTTGAAATTGTTCCAAGAACACATCAAGTGTCCTGGGATGTTCGTAAATAAACAAAAAGGGAGTGTTCTGAGGATGCAAGCCCTGTCCGAATTGTTCGCACGCAAGTTGAAACTGTTCTAAGAACACATGCAGTGTCCTGAAATGTTCGTAAATAGACGAAATGGGGGTGTCCTGAGGACGCTGTCCGTGTTGTTCACTGGCAAGTTGAAAGTGTTCTAAGAACACATCATGTGTCCTGGGATGTTCGTAAATAAACAAAATGGGGGTGTCCTGAGGACGGTGTGCCTGTCCATCCTGTTCGTAGGCAAGTTGAAACTGTTCTCAGAACACTCATCATGTCTGCGGACATTAAATGTTACCATATGGCACAGTTAAAACGTTTGACTCTATGGTGTGATATGCTGCGGTGGTTGTGGCCAGGGCATCGAGTCTTTGCCCTGGCCACAACCACCACAGCATATCACACCCATAGTGGCTTATAACTTTGGGATCCAAGAACAAATTTATAAGCAACAAAGTTATAAGCCACTATGGGTGTGATATGCTGTGGTGGTTGTGGACAGGGTCTATAGTCTTGAGTGCATGGACAAGACCAAATTTATAAGCAACAAAGTTATAAGTCACTATGGGTGTGATTTGCTGTGATGGTTGTACTTATTATGATACACATACTGTTTGGTTTAGTAACTGGAGTACACTTATTTCTTGTTCATTTCTGTGATAAAAGAAAAGATCATGTTAGTATTGGTATTTTGTAACGACTTATAACATTGAATAATCAAAAAAAAAATGTACCCTCATATTTAGTAGATTACAAACCAGTGTACTGTGCAATTTGCTCAGTTTCTGTGTTTGTTGCTAAAATCATTGGGTCTGTGGGAGAAAAAAAGAATCCATGTTGGATTAAAAAAAAAAAAAATTGTTATGCTACAGTCTATTTGTTTGTTTGCTTTCAGTCTTCACTTGTTGTTTCTGGCTAATGCTCCATATTGGCTTGTTGTAGATTTTTGGGGCAGTTAGATACCTGTTGACACATTCTAACAGTCTATTTTTTGTTATAATGAAGTGGTATTGATTTATCTGTTTGGATATTGTAAAATTTTGGGGCAGTTAGATACCAGTTGGCATATTCTAACTGTGTATTTTTTGTTATAATGTAGTGGTATTGATTTATCTGTTTGGTTATTGAAAATTTTGGGGTAGTTAGATACCAGCTGGCGTATACTAACTGTTTATTGTTTGATATAATTTTGTGGTATTCATTTATCTGTTTAGTTGTTGTAGAATCAACAATTGGTGGTCATTGAAATAGAATATTCATTGCTACATTTGCTTAGCAACTTACACCAATTACATTTGAAAGTTTAAATGGACCAGGTAGTTCTGTATCTGAGTGCTTTTTTGAAGAAGTACCTGGTTTACTTTCCCTAATAGTTTCTTTTTTGTTTGTGGTACTTGATGAAGTATTCGTTTTTCTTTTGTTATTCTCTTTGGAGGATTTGCAGTTACATCCTGTTGCATTTCTGTTTTATTTAGTTTTCTTTTAGAACATTTTACTTTTTGTGGAACAGGATATGTTTTTAGATGGGGGTGTATAGTGAACGAAGTCTTTTGTATTCTAAAATGCAAGGAATATCAGCGTTTACTTTACTTGCATCAAAGTTGATTAGAAATAGACCGTCAAGTGTACATAAGCGTGATAGTGCTACGTAGCTCATGCCTTCTTTAAAGACGGTGTTACCAATGTCTATCAATGCTTTGTCTAGGGTAAGACCTTGTGATTTATGAATGGTGGCTGCGTATGCAAGAGTTAGAGAAAATTGTTTTCTGCGTACATACATGTCTTTGAAGAGAAGGAATCGAGCTGCTGAGCGTCCTATCCTTTTCACTTCTGAAAGTTTGTTAAAGAGAATATTGATGAACTGAATGTTGTTGTCACGTGGGTATGTTTGAAAGCCAACAACTGTACCCAGTGCTCCATTAACTAGTCCCTGATCCACATCAAGGTTACGTTTAAGCATAATTCTGCAATTTAAGGATAATTTTTATATGTTTTCCAATCCAGCTGTGTTGGAGATTGAATTTTCTAAACTATTTAGTCTCATTGTGGCTTGTTCGCACATGGGTAGTGTCATACCATGTACGTATAGCTTGTCTGTGGCGCTAATTTCAATTATTGGTTGCATTTATTTTTTTAACATTGTTTCATTGAATTTGAAACAGCTTGCAAGAGTTGGCATTAAGGCCATACAATTGACATTTTTGTGGGCTAATTGTTCCATAACATCCGTAGCACATGCATTATCGCCATAAAGTGCATGAATGTGCTGGGTTTTCAATATTGCTTGTGCTTCTTGAGATAATATACCAACTCTAATACTTTTTAAGATGTTGGCATAAGTGAGATCTGCAGATTGCCACATGTTTTCTGTTAATTCTCTGTATTGGAAATGTTGCCAAAGGTTGACATTTCCAATGCTGCCAACAGTTTTACGGCAGAGTTTGTGTCCTAAGGTTTTAAAAATAGGCTCACCTTTCACTGGTGTCAATTGAAGAAGATCTCCAAAAACAATAATGGGGCCGATTCATGGAACAAACGTGCGCTGAAAATCTACGCGCAAGCAGGCGCAAGGAGGCGCAAGCAGGCGCAAGCGGAAAAAAAGAGGCGCACGCGCACGCGTGCGATACATGGAAGTCCCTGCGCGTGACTTCCTCGGGATGTGCGCCAAACCCGTGCATGGCGCACACGTCACTGCAACATCCCGAAAGACGTGAGCGACGCGCACAGTGAAAGCGCACAACCTCTGCGCATACACTAGAAAGTGGGCGGAACACAGGGCGTAACGCGCGGAATGGGGAACAACTTGCGAAAACAAGGGCGTAACTGGGGATGTACTGCAGGGAAGCAGAGGGAACGCCCACACGCACCCGAACCACACGTATTCATGGAACCGAATAGGGCAAAGCCACGCACAGTGAAAGACACGCACAAGCCGATACACGTCCGCCACACGAAGGCAGGCGGTAGCATCCCTGCGCATTACAAAAGTGGCAACATACAGCAATTGTGCGAGCGGGGCACGTGTATTTCGGGGTTGCGCGGGAAGTTACACACGCGATTGAGCGGGATACGTGTATTTCAGGGGTTCGCGTGAACTTCCTCACGCGATCGGGCCTGGGGGAGCGGGCTACGTGTATTTCAGGGGTTCGCGTGAACTTTCTCACGCGATCGGGCCTGGGGGAGCGGGCTACGTGTATTTCAGGGGTTCGCGTGAACTTTCTCACGCGATCGGGCCTGGGGGAGCGGGCTACGTGTATTTCAGGGGTTCGCGTGAACTTTCTCACGCGATCAGGCCTGGGGGAGCGGGCTACGTGTATTTCAGGGGTGCGCGTGAACTTCTTCACGCGATCGGGCCTGGGGGAGCGGGCTACGTGTATTTCAGGGGTTCGCGTGAACTTTCTCACGCGATCGGGCCTGGGGGAGCGGGCTACGTGTATTTCAGGGGTTCGCGTGAACTTTCTCACGCGATCGGGCCTGGGGGAGCGGCCTACGTGTATTTCAGGGGTTCGCGTGAACTTTCTCACGCGATCGGGCCTGGGGGAGCGGGCTACGTGTATTTCAGGGGTGCGCGTGAACTTCTTCACGCGATCGGGCCTGGGGGAGCGGGCTACGTGTATTTCAGGGGTTCGCGTGAACTTTCTCACGCGATCGGGCCTGGGGGAGCGGGCTACGTGTATTTCAGGGGTTCGCGTGAACTTTCTCACGCGATCGGGCCTGGGGGAGCGGGCTACGTGTATTTCAGGGGTTCGCGTGAACTTTCTCACGCGATCGGACCTGGGGGAGCGGGCTACGTGTATTTCAGGGGTTCGCGTGAACTTTCTCACGCGATCGGGCCTGGGGGAGCGGGCTACGTGTATTTCAGGGGTTCGCGTGAACTTTCTCACGCGATCGGGCCTGGGGGAGTGGGCTACGTGTATTTCAGGGGTTCGCGTGAACTTTCTCACGCGATCGGGCCTGGGGGAGCGGGCTACGCTTATTTCTGGGGAGCGCAGGAAGTGACACACGCGATTGAGCGGGGTACGTGTATCTCGGGGGTGCGCGGGAAGTTACACACGCAATTCCATCAGGGTACGTGTATTACAGGTGTGCGCATATCAACAGGGTACGTGTATTACAGGGGTGCGCGGGGAGCAGCACACTTGAATTGCACGTGTGGGTCCTCCCAGGTGTACCCTCTACACCCTCCACGGCCCCTGCAGGTGGCTCACACCACAGGGGCCTACCCAGCACATGTCATGCAGGCACCCCACCCACCATGCCCATGCCCACCAGCCAACCCACATGTCAACTTGCACTACTCCCCCCCACTGCATGTGACCCTGCACCCCCAGCCACCAGGGGCAGCCTCCACCTGGTCCTCAAAATCACCAACACACATGCACGTCAGCGTGTAATACGAGGAAAGGGCCATGCGCGTAAGTGCGCATACGAGGAAAGCCCATGCGCGTAAGCGCGCATGGAAACTGCACGTCCGCGTGTAATACGAGGAAAGAGCCTATGCGCGTAAGTGACGTGACGCGCGCGTGCGTTTCCCTCAGCACGGGTTAAAGGTGAGCGGGCCCAGCAGTTCGCTGTACGTGCCTTTCGTGGAGACCGACGTGTGTTGCTGCTTCCTGTTGTTTCGCGCGCCATCACAACTTCACAGCTCTCAAGGACGTATCTCTTCTTTTGGCGGGGGTATTGGCTACGCGTGTTTTTCTGCATCGCGCTAGTCAGACGGTGAGTCACACACGCTCTTTTTCCCACTGCGGGTGCCCCTGTGTATCGCACCCATTTTTGATGTCATAGTAGCCTGCGTGTCCCACGCGTACGCGTTATTCGTGTTACTGGGTGCCACCGCGTACTGCGGGAGGTCCAATCCACGCACGTAGGCTGCAGGGTTGCGTGCACGGTTTTACTGCAGTTTTGGGGTGCCTGAGCGTTTCATGACCCGTCACCACATCACCGGGGTCACATACAGCCTTGCAGGTGCAGGGGGGATGTTAACATCTTGCTTCCCACCCCCTTCACCCCAATTGCCCAGGTCAATTGTGGTGTACACCTCCCATTGGCACCACTCCATCTGTGCCAGCACTACTACATCTGTGCCATGGTTGGGAGGCCACCAAAGGTGAGGGGCGCCTCAGCTGGGCGTACTCCTCGTGGCGGGCGTGGTCGGGGACGTGGCCGTGGTGACCAGGGAGTAGGGGGACTCCAGGGTGTCCAGGGCAGCCACAGAGGGGGAAGAGGCAGGGGTGCGCCACTTGAGCACAATGTTGTGCCATGTGTCGGTGCAGCCATGCCACCACCTCCTGTGGTTCCGGGGGATGCAGCTCCTGCATCTGGCACTGGCACCCATATGACCCGGCAGTCCGTTCCATCGACTGCCACGGGCCCAAGGGTGGTGGTAGCTGCAGGTGCAGCTGTGGACACCGCCACCCAGGCTCAGGGTCTGCCAGCGCAGGCTGCGTTGGCACTTGAAGAGCCCTTGGTAGATCTCCAACAGGCCAGGGGGGAAACCATAGGGGCACGCTGGGCTGCTCAGACCAAGACACGTGTCCCTGGGGCAGTCATGTCATTTGCTGCCCCGAACAGCCGGGTGTTGGCAAGTGCAGGGGCAGATGCACCCAACAGCACCCCGGTTGTGAGCCTGCCAACCAGGACCGTTGCGGCCAAGCACCCTGCCACAGCTGATGTTGCTGCGCAGGGTCCATTAGTGGGCACCCAGCTGCCACTGACACAAGTCAGGCCTCTGGTCATCCCTCCACCTGCCACTCCCTTGGCTCAATCCACCGAACCCACTGGCCATGCTGGTCAGGGCGGCATTAGCCAGCCAGGGTCTGCGCCACAGTCCAAGAGGAGGAAGGTTGCACCTGCAGCACAGGCTGCGACCCCACACACAGCCACGACCTCCTGCACGTCGAGGAAGAAGCCTTTCTGTAAGCAGGAACTGGACTTCCTCGTGGACTACGTGCGGGGACACAGCCGTGACATGCTAGTGGGTGCCAATAGTCAGACCACGGCTGCCCAACGTGACACCCACTGGAAGCATGTTGCGGAACATGTCAGTTCATTCGGCCATGAGGTGCGCACGGCGCAGGAGTGCAAAAAGCGTTGGAATGACATCAAGCGCAGCACTAAGGCCAAGCGTGCCTCAAATTACAACTTGACTCTGGTGACTGGCGGTGGGCCTGCACCAGAGGAGGAAGAACTCACTCCGCATGAGGCTCTCGTTGCGGAGTTCATACCACCTGAATTGGTCGAAGGAGTGGGAGAGAAGCTGGACTTCGATGCCCAGTCCAGTGAGTGTTGATGCGTGTTTGTTGAGGACGTGTGTGGTTCACTTGTGGGATGTGTTGTGCATGATTGCTGCTACATGTGACGTGTACATGGTTCTGATGTGTAATTAATGCAATGCTAACGTCATGCATGTCACCTCTGCCTGCATGCGGGACTCCATGTAGGCATGCTCCCTTGCCCCTCCTCCGCCACTCTGCACCCCAGTTCCACCTTTGCACTGGTCTGATCCAATCTTGCCAATGTGTAGTTTCTTGTCCATGTGTCCTGTGTAGATGCCAACTTCCAGCGTAGAATCTGCCAGACATATGCCATGTCGTACAGCCTTAGTACTCGATGCAGGGTATCTCACTTGTACTGTGCATGGGTCAGATGTCCCGCAGGGACATGAGTGCCCATTCATGCTCCATGTGCATTGCACGCATGCCCCTATGTGTCCTTGACTGGATGTTCACTGTAATATCAGTCCTTGGTTACATACATTGCCTGCCATCTCATCAGCCTTCCCATGTCAACTGTGCCTCAGTCTTGCGTTGCACACATGTTTAGGCTCTGACAATCTGTGTGGCTCACAGGCCTCAGCCTGTTCAATGGCCAATGACTCTGTCCAACTCTTGTTGTGTCTTCTTCACACGTGGGCGGCCTCCGGAGTTTCCATCATGTGTCCTGCCCACTGTCCCAGCATCATTTGCAGTGTTGTCATTTGAATCACATGAAGCTGTTGATGCCAGTCAACACTGCCTGTCAATACACAGGTGCATGGTCAGCCTTTTGATACCATGATAGGCATCCCTGCTTTGGTACTGGGGTGGAGGGGTGCTTGGCTACTGGACATGGTACACATTGAATGCACAATGCACGTGATGTCTGATTTTGACATTGCACTGCCTTCACATTTCCTGGCACACACCATGTAGTGCTTGTACATGTAGGTAGTGAGTGGCGTACACATTTTCTGCACTGCATAGACCCACTTCCATGGAAACTGCCACCTTTCAACAGGTCTGATCACAGAAGCTATTCAAAGTAGACCCAGCATGCATGCCAGGTCATATGTTGTGTGTCACATGTCTGCCTGATGCCTTTGCTGTCGGTGTGTGTGTGTGTTGTGTGCTTCTGACATGTGTATTGACCTTTTCCCCTCTATTTTTCAGGTGATGACGCAATGGAGGCAGAGGATGGTGTTGTCATGCCAGACACAGGGTTGGTAACGCCACATCAACCCGGCACTAGTGTGGGTCGTGGGGTGGTAGGCCACGAAAACCCCCAAGTGCTGCAGTCCATCTTGTCTCTGGCTGCCTATGAGTCCAGCCTTGATGACGACTCTGACGTCCATGTTGAGTTGGATGACCATCAAGTCCATGTGTCAGGGGTGAGTGATTCTGATGTGGACACTCCTCTGTCTGCGACACCTGCACTGAGGGATCAGACAGTCTTGGTTCCTCCGCCCGTGGTGGATCGGGACGCAGGGTCACCCTCCACACCAGTCACTGATGTGCCTGGGACATCACGTCGACGGGGGCATGTAGTCGTGCAGCCGCAGGCGGTGCCAACACAGCGAGGACCCCCGGTCCTTGGGTCCCGCAGGGGTCAAGCCCGGCAACGCGGTCGCCGCGCGCAACCGCTGTATACTGAGTGGGAGCAAGACATGACTGCCAATTCCGAACGGCAGGGGGCAGCAATGGAGAACATCGCTGAGAGCATGGAGCGTGTGGCCCGATCTGTGCTCCCCCCTGCTAGGCAGGTGCTTCTCCAGCAGAAGGCGGCACGGTCCACGGCCCGCTCGCTCAGGCTGGGCATGGCGGCCTCAGACAGGGCACGCCAGGCTGAAATGTCGTCTCTGCGTCAAGCAATTGCTGCTCACGCAGAGGCGCACATGGATGCCTTGAGGGAGGAGTATGCTTCCCTCAGATCCACTCTGGGTGTCCTTATGATGTCCCAGAGGCAGCGGGCAGAGGAGCGGTTTGCACAGCTTGAGTGTACCATCTCGGCTGAGCTACAGGCTTGCCGGGAGGTGCAGCGGTAGTCAAGCCAGGCCTTGCAGGAGGAACTCCGTGTTACACGTGCTACCTTGCAAGAGGAAGCACGTGTATCACGGGAGGTTCTGCATGCAGACCTACGTCACATCGCCACACAGAACCAGGCTCACCCGTCCGGCAGACTTGCTGCCGACGAGGGGCAAGCTGCGGCTAGGCGTGGCCAGGCTACTGTGCCACGTCCTCCTTTCCAGGATGAGCCAGACTCGGACGACCATCTATCTCCCACATAGGTCGTGCTGTGCAGGCGTTGAGCCCATGGAGGTATTTTTTTTTGGCTCAGCATCATCGCATGTGGATGTTGAGCAGCACCCTGTACCTCCCCCCTCCTGGGTGCCTCCCCTCCCCCCCGGGTCGTATGTGGCCATTTTTGATTTTTCTTCTAGTTTAGTTAGTTAAGTTTCTGTTTGATAGTTAGTTTAAATAGGTAATGTAGGTTTTCCATAGTTAGTGTAATTAGTTAATAGTTGAGTTAGTTTAAAATTGCTAGTCTATTGTGCTTTCATGTGACGGTGCGGTGCTTTGTGGCTTTTGAAGGCATCCACTGTCTGTTCCAGCTGGGCCCTTCATGGTTGTCTTGTGTATGTGTTTGCTGCTTGGGTTCCTTGACTCACATATGCCACTCCTGCCTCCCTTATCCATGGGCTTGCAAGGATGGTTCGGTGTTACAGCATTTTACACAAGGGCATTGGACTGTCATATCTGTGGCATGTCTGGTGCTGTGTGACTTGTGTTGACACCCCTAGTGGGGATGATTTAGGTGTCATTGTCCACTGTTCAGCTTTTGCTAGATGGGGTGTATCATGATTAATGTGGACATTGATTGCTATGCATTGTGTAGTATGTTTCATTTCTTTCCTGTACATGTGCGTGTTGCTATTCATGCTGTAGATAGTGTTCCACACTTTGTAGGTGAAAGACGGACTGATGGTGTGATTTGTGATGTGACTCTCTGACATGGTCAAGTAATGAGATGCCTGATGAGACACACACAAATTACTTTGAAGCATTAATCATGTGTTACATGCCCTTTCTGCAGGGGGATGAGCCTCCAGAGCACCTTTGCCAGCAGACATGTCCCATTGGACGACGGAATTCTGGACCCGTTTGTTGGTGCCCACATGCACATGTGTGCAGGAGCAGAGGCACAGTGATTGCAGACCCACATCCTAGTACTGCTGACATGTTCCAAGGAACTCCAGGCAAGGTGAGCATCACAGGGGGGCCACGACACAGCAAAGCTTGCACCAGGCGAGTTGCACATGCAGGCTTAGTCACAGCACTGAGGGTGAGCTTAGACGAATATTGGTGTTGAAGCACACAATGCAGCTCAGATGTGTTTGTGGACTGATGGCTGCTGATAGTAGGGTTGTCTGGGACACATGCAGGGGCAGTGGCACATACTCTCCGGTACACCAAGGTCCATTGAGCCACTTGTATCAACCATGTAGCCTTCCGAGACATGGACAGGGGCAGCTCACAGGGACATGCAGCAAGGGACATACTCGGGTGCAGTGCATGTCTTTTCCACGTACTTCATGATAAATGCACTGCCAACTTTGTTTCGGTCATGGTGGTACACAACTTGCTCTGTAGTCATGGCTTGCAATATGGGTCTGTCTGCTTACCCAGGGAACATTGCATGTTGTGTGAATTGTGACACATTGGTGTTCCATTTTCCACGCACCCAGCAGCGGCTGCCTTACTGCATTTACTGTGTATGACCCGTCACAGGGGTGATGTTATATATGGGTACGAAGCATCAACCACAGATTGTCTGTTTGTAGAGTAGTCTGTTGCTATGGGGCATGTTTGGTGTTGTGTTTTTGTGCAATTGGCACGTACAGGTTGTTGACTGTGTCTCTCTTTGCAGCATTGCAGTGCTCCTGTAACCGGACCTGAGAGTGCGCAGGCAGGAGGCCAGCACTCAAAACCAGAGCTAAGTGTCTTGTTGTTTTTCTTACAAACTGCTCTGCATAGGCTTGCTGGGGAGTGTACTGATGCATGGATGTATGTGTGGTTCTATTTGGTATGTTATTTTCTCCCTAATCACCCATGATCCTATGCAATTTTGAAACCTGTACCCTCTACCCGGTGTTCCTGCTTCCCGTGCCTATCCAAGCAACGTTCCCTGACCCTCTTTCCCCACTGGGGTTGCGGATGCCTGTGTAAGCCCCGAACTTGCAGGCGCCAAAACCCTAGAGGGGGTGGTGGGTTCGTACCACTCCTGAGCCTGGACTACAGAAGGCCATGACAATGATGTCCAAGTCTGTTTGGATTGTGTATGTGTTCATGCAGGTTGTACATTTTCGTGCATTCCCTAGTTTCATGTGTCATTCCACCTCCCCTCTCCTGCCGCTCATTCCAGTCATCCAGTGTGTCAACACCTGTCCCGACTGCATATCCCTGAACCTCCTTCCCCACCAGGGTCTCAGGGGCATGTGTGAGTTTGACCTTGCAGGCACCCGGGACATGGTGGGGGTGGTTGTTTCGTGGCACTCCCGCGCCTGTACAGGGGACCTGTGACAGTACACATCCATTCATGGTGCATCATCCGATGTCATGTACCACACATGTCTCACATCCTGTCGTGACATTGTTTTGCTGTGCTACCTTGGTTGTTGCATCATTGTGGTAGTACTTGGCCTTTGTGAGGTACTGCTACGTCAAGTCATCTACTGGAGGGTGTTTGGGTTCGTTTTTATGCCTTGGATTTTGTGTTTCGGAAATGAGTGTGTATTCAGGGGGTTCAGGCATCTTTTTACACACAAGGTGGGAGATGATGACGAAGGGTAAAGGTGATCCTGTGGCCAGGTGGAATTGAGGTTTGGGGGCTCCATGACCCAGGTGCAGTTGTTCAGTGGGTCATGGTCATTTGTGAGGGAGGGGGGGGTTTTGTTGATTGTTGCCTTGCCCTGCAGTGTGATGGGAACTCTGACATAGTAATGGTGGTATCCCATGTACATGTTGTGTTCTGCTGATCAATGCCTGTTCATGTGTTGTGTTTTCCTTTCAGGTGCGAGGGGATAGTTGAGGTTTGACATGCTGGGGTGTACACATGGTGGATGTTCACATGTGATGTGTAGGGAACACTGATGGTCACTTGAGTGCACATGCATATGTGGAGTGCATGTCCTTGCAGAACCACACACTTGCACTCTGATGCACTACATGTACTCCCACCCTTGCATATACACATGTACACTGTTTGCCTTCTGGTGCCCACTGTGTCCCGGCAGCACATGTTCTGTGACCGATCATGGATCCAGTACATGCCTGATTTGATGTTTGACGTGGTCTGTCACTTAGATTTGATGCTCAGGGTGTGCATCACACACAATGGCTGTTCACTGTGCTGTGCGCTGAGCAGTGTGATGCAGGAGTAGGACACTGCACACATGAGCTGCAGTGTTGATTTTGCAATGCATGATGTGCATGTAGACAGGCATTCATTGTGATATTACGTCTACGACTGTTGTAATGCATTTTGAAATGACTTATTTTGGGTGGGAGGTTGTTGGTCTGTCATTTCATCTGATTCCGGGTCAGGCAGCAGTGTCCGATGCCACTGTGCATTTAGGACATGGCAATGTGTACCTTATCGTTACTGCATTGGTGTATGGGTATTGCCTGCCATGACATGTTGATGTTTGGGAGGGTTTGTGTGACATGACAGTGATGGCCATGGCCTGGTGTGCAGGTGTGTGTGATGCACACCTTGCATGTCCGTGTCATCCGCTTCTCAGAGCAACTAGCTGGGGGTAGATTTCTCTCCGCAGCAGGGCCCTCCCCCTGGAACAGACTTCCGGCCTGGCTTGAACTTGAGGGGAATCATCTCCAGTTCTGGAAGCACCTCATGTCCTTCCTCTTTGCTTCTGCTTACTCTCTGCCTCTCCCTTGCAGAATTCTCCACTGGAACTGCACAGGAGCTGCAACTGGGCCACTCTCACCGACCTTGGTCCCTGGCCCAGCCACTCTCCACTTGCACTGCCTCCCTGGCAACCCCTGCACTGCAGTACTGTCTCTCTATCCCTACAGCCCTCCCTTCCCAGCACTTGACTGCACTCACCTTTGTAGTTGCCACCAGGTGACCTATGTATTATTTTTTCGGGCTACTTCCCCTGTACTGGACTCCCCCCCACCCTTCCCCTTGCACTTTTCCCATTCCCCCTACCCCTGCACTTGCACGATCCCAATGACACCTGGCCTAGTAGTACCGTTCTCTGTGTTCCCTTGTTCCCCTCTCCCTGCCTCATTGCGCCTTGGAATACTTGTGTATGGCCCATATCATGTCATATGTCATATGTGTGCCTTTTGGTCACACAGGATAGCTTGTGTTTAAGTAGCTAGGGATGCAGACGATGTGGCACTTCCATGGCAACTATCTCAGGGTGGTAAGGTTGTGACAGTTGACTGTCTCTTTGTCATCATCGATTGTCACCTGGTATGTGCCAGGCCTGTGTGCACTCCGCAGGGGTGGGAGTTTAGGTGAAAAATGTGGCCACAAGCTGGGTCCGGGCTTCCTCGCCACGTGCCCTGTCCCCTCCCATGGGCAGCGCCTGTGGTTGGGGATGTGGGGGCACCACCATGTCCACCGGGACGCCCTGCCGTGTTGCAACATTGTGCAGGACACATGCTGCCACAATGATCCTGCACACTACTGGTGGTGCATAGAGTAGTTGCCCGCCAGAGCGGTCAAGGGAGCGGAAACGTGACTTGAGCACTCCGAATGTGCGCTCCACTTTGCCCCTGGTTGCAATATGGGCGGCGTTGTATCTTACCTGGGGTGGTGTGGTGGGGTTCCGGATTGGCGTCATCATGTGGTTGCTCAGAGGGTAGGCACTGTCCCCTGGGGAGATGATAATAGTTGAGATAATTAGGGTTTGGATATTTGTCTGTGTGTGACTTGCATGCATATGCAAGGGCATTTGTACTGACCTAGGAGCCATGTGTCGCCATGCTGACCAGCTTCCAGGGCCCGGCTCAGGGCAGACATTCTGTATATGAAACTGTCATGGGTGGAGCCAGGGTAGTTTGCATAGACAGAGGTGATGATTCCCTTTGCATCACATACCACCTGTACATTGATGGAATGCCAGTGCTTGCGGTTTCGGTAGATGTGCTCAATGGCCCTAGGTGGACGTAGGGCCACATGGGTGCAATCTATGGCACCGAGCACTTTGGGGAAGTGTGCCACCCTGAAAAAATCCAGGACAACGGCCTGCCTTTCTGCGGGTGTTCTGGGCATGTATATGTGCCTGCGGACTGAGGGGCGCGCTGTCATGATTGCCAGTACCTGGTGTAGGCAGCGTGACTGCGTGGCCTGTGAGACCCCCCCCACTATGGCAGTGGTCCGCTGAAATGACCCAGTGGCCAGAAAATGCAGGACATTGAGCACCTTCTCCAAGGGGCTCAATGCTTGGGAGCAAAGGGTGGGGGATGTGAGGTCATCTTCCCACTCCCTGACCAAGTCTAGGATGATATGGGGTGGAAACCTATACCTGCCATAGACCTGGTCGTCAGGCATCCCAAAAAGGCTTGTCCGTGTTGCGAAAATGCGTGCCCTGGCTATTCTCCTCCTCCTGCGGTGTCCCACGATCAGTGCAGCGACAAATGGGGCATTCATCGTAGCTGTATATACGCGTTTGTTGTTTGCGCGCACTTTTATGCTGTGCGCGGGGACGCTTCCGCCTGCTTTCGTGTGGCAGACGCGTTGACGCCTGTGCACGTCTTTTGCCGTGCGCGTGTTTCCCGTGTTCGGATACGGTCCGAGTGTCATCGCGTGTGATTGGAGGGGAGTGTGCGTACACGCAAGTGGCCTGGGTACGTGTGTTCCGGGGTGCCGGGAACTTTCACACGCGATTGGTTGAAATCCACGTGTGTTCTGTCATCACGTGCAATGAGGGTAACACCTGCGTGCGTCACGTCACTTACGCGCATAGGCCCTTTCCTCGTATTACACGCGGACGTGCAGTTTCCACTACGCGCATGGCCCTTTCCTCGTATTACACGCTGACGTGCATGTGTGTTGGGGATTGTGAGGACCTGGTGGAGGCTGCCCCTGGTGACTGGGGGGGTGGGGGTGGTGGGAGACATGGGTGGGGGCCTGGTGGTGGGTGCCCCTGCACTGCTGGGGGGTGGGGGTGGTGGGGGACATGAGTTGGACATGGGTGGGGGCCTGGTGGCAGGTGCCCCACAGTGCTGGGGGGTGGGGGGTGGGGGACATGAGTTGGACATGGGTGGGGGCCTGCTGGCAGGTGCCCCACAGTGCTGGGGGGTGGGGGTGGTGGGGGACATGAGTTGGACATGGGTGGGGGCCTGCTGGCAGGTGCCCCACAGTGCTGGGGGGTGGGGGTGGTGGGGGACATGAGTTGGACATGGGTGGGGGCCTGCTGGCAGGTGCCCCACAGTGCTGGGGGGTGGGGGTGGTGGGGGACATGAGTTGGTGTTCATTAGTTCAAGGAGACATGTGCCTTTGCTGGGGGGCATGCCCATGTTGGGTGGGCTGCCTGCGGGACATGACCAGGGATGCAGGGTAGTCCCCTGTGGTGTGGGCTGCCTGCAGGGGCCGTGGAGGGTGTACAGGGAACACCTGGGAGGACCCACACTGTCAAATCACATGTAGGACTCCCCGGCACCCCTGAAATACACGTACCCTGCTGAAATCGCGTGTAAAACTTCCCGCGCACCCCTGAAATACACGCGCCCAGGCTATTCGCGTGTGGAACTTCCCGCGCACCCCTGAAATACACGCGCCCAGGCTATTCGCGTGTGGAACTTCCCGCGCACCCCTGAAATACACGCGCCCAGGCTATTCGCGTGTGGAACTTCCCGCGCACCCCTGAAATACACGCGCCCAGGCTATTCGCGTGTGGAACTTCCCGCGCACCCCTGAAATACACGTACCCTGCTGAAATCGCGTGTGAAACTTCCCGCGAACCCCTGGAATACACGCGCCCAGGCTATTCGCGTGTAGAAATTCCCGCGCACCCCTGAAATACACGCGCCCAGGCTATTCGCGTGTGGAACTTCCCGCGCACCCCTGAAATACACGCGCCCAGGCTATTCGCGTGTGGAACTTCCCGCGCACCCCTGAAATACACGTACCCTGCTGAAATCGCGTGTGAAACTTCCCGCGAACCCCTGGAATACACGCGCCCAGGCTATTCGCGTGTAGAAATTCCCGCGCACCCCTGAAATACACGCGCCCAGGCTATTCGCGTGTGGAACTTCCCGCGCACCCCTGAAATACACGCGCCCAGGCTATTCGCGTGTGGAACTTCCCGCGCACCCCTGAAATACACGCGCCCAGGCTATTCGCGTGTGGAACTTCCCGCGCACCCCTGAAATACACGTACCCTGCTGAAATCGCGTGTGAAACTTCCCGCGAACCCCTGGAATACACGCGCCCAGGCTATTCGCGTGTAGAAATTCCCGCGCACCCCTGAAATACACGCGCCCAGGCTATTCGCGTGTGGAACGTCCCGCGCACCCCTGAAATACACGCGCCCAGGCTATTCGCGTGTGGAACTTCCCGCGCACCCCTGAAATACACGTACCCTGCTGAAATCGCGTGTGAAACTTCCCGCAAACCCCTGGAATACACGCGCCCAGGCTATTCGCGTGTAGAAATTCCCGCGCACCCCTGAAATACACGCGCCCAGGCTATTCGCGTGTGGAACTTCCCGCGCACCCCTGAAATACACGCGCCCAGGCTATTCGCGTGTGGAACTTGCCGCGCACCCCTGAAATACATGTACCCTGCTGAAATCGCGTGTGAAACTTCACGTGAACCCCTGTAATACACGTAGCCCGCTTGCCGTGCTGGTACAGGGTTAGCGCAGCCCTTTGCGCTGGATTGGGGATTTTGATGGCTTTTCCCTGCGCGGAAGGCGTTCTTGGGGGCGTAACTGGCGCTGCTGCAAGGTCGCTGCACCACTGTGCGCCACGGCTGGTTTTGGTGGCTGGAATCCATGAATACGCTGTGCGCGGGAATGTGTTTCGGCGCACGCGGCTGGCGCAGACTACCGCACGCGCACACTGTGCGCCAGCCGCGTGCGCCACTTGTGCGCCGAATTCTATGAATTGGCCCCAATGTGTTTTCCTCCAAAGAGCTCTTCGTAGTTTGTTTTGAGTACTTCTTGTAATCTAAGGTGAATCAAAGCCAACATTAGGTTGGAGACCATGCTCACTTCATCTATTAGTAGCATTTTCATGTGTTTTAATACTCTTCATAGTTCCATTTCAGCTTCTGTACAAAGTTTGTAATAGTCTAATTTGTTTTAGTGTTCTACTGGCAGGAGTAGTAATCGGTGTAAAGTGACACCGCCTATGTTGTAGGCAGCTAAACCTGTGGGGGCAGTGACAACAGCTGACTGTTGGTTGTTTATCAATTGTTGAAGGAATTTCCTGATGATTTTGATTAAGAATGTTTTGCCAGAACCAGCTGCACCACTGACGTACAGTAGTATAGGTTTGTAATTTTGGCAGGTGCATTCTTTGTTTTCATGTTGTACACCATGTGCAATTTCTTTTGTTACTTCTTCAAAAATGCTATGTTTCTCATTGTTTAGTTTTGATTGTAGTATAGTTAAGTCTTATATATTTTCATACTGACACATGGTGTTTTCTACTTCCGTCATAGCTAATTCTGCCTCATTTGTTATTAGTGGCTCTCCCTGTGGTTCTTGGCTTCCTGTTACAGAAGGTTGACTACTGTTAGGAGTGTCCTTATCTAGTTGGGCCTGGAGTTCTTCTTCGTGTTGCTGTTCATTGTGCAACATTGTTTTGTACTGTGTAAAGTTTACATCGGTTATAGTGCTTTCATTTGCTTTGAAAGCGTCTTCATAGGAGTCATAGTTATCTAGTATTTCTTCTTCTTTTCTCCATGGTTTAAAGAGTTGTAGCAGGGACATGTAATATTGTTCTTTATGTTGAGGAGTCTTTAATGACAATTTGATATTATTAATTAAATTTGGTTTGGTGAGTTTTACTAAGCTGCCTTCACAATTTGATACTCTGTATTTACCTTTTTTTCATTGGGTTTTATATTATTTTTGTATGTGAAGTTTTGGGCTATGTGGTATAGACACATGGTTTCCAAAGTGGTACTTCTGTTTGGGTAGCATGTGTCCAGTAAATTGTTTTTTAAAATGTCTTGGCTGTTGGGATCATGTTTGGTTATTGTTTCTATATCTTCATATGATTTTAGAACTCTTTTTCTAGATTTAGCAGGACCAAGACTTAGCCATACTATATTTTCAGATTTTCCATACAAAGCAGTACCAGTTAAAAGTTCTGCTGCTTCATAGGAGCCACATTCTCTATGGGAAAGCATTTCTATGCCCAAGCTGTATAATTTCTGAGACAGTGTTTTGTCTGATGACAGGTCATTCCAGAGGTCTTGAAGTTGTTTTATCTGCTTTGGTTAAGTATGCTGTAATATATCGTGCAACTGCAGTGAAATTGTCTGCAATGTACTGCACATCTATGTTTGCATTCTATAAGTGGGCAATGATTGCATTGTAATCATTGATATATTTTTCTTCTTCTGTTCTTTTTATGTAATATGTATTTTTAGGTGACTTACCTTTAACACTATGTCTAACTGAAGAAATGAAGTTGTTCACTTGACCTGTTTTTGTAACCCTACTAGGGAAACCAAAGTGGCATTTGGTGTAGTATTTCCCTTTGTTTTTGTATTTGCGACAACAATATTTGCCACATTTGTGTCTTTGAAATTGTAAAATGTGTGCATGAAGATCACTATTTGTTGCTTCTGATGGAATTTCACAAGTGACATATTTTTCAACAAACTGTATCACAGTAGCGTCATTGTCTTGACCAACTTTAGGAGCATCTTTAATCCATAAAAGCATGTGGATATGTGGTGCTCCTCTGGCTTGGTATTCTTTTCTCCAAAAGAAGTGTTGCACTTCTCCAAGGGGAGGAACAGTTTTATTACAAATAAAGTGTAGCATGGCAATGAAGCAATGGTGAAAATATCTTGATACATTAACAGGATCTAGAGAACAAAGTTCTCCAGGTGTTAGTATATCTATGTTTGTTTTATTTTTGTTTGATATGCGTAGGAAATCATGTAAATCTTCCCATGCATATTATGCACAACTTAATGTAACAAACCAAGTGGGTGGGCCAAGGTTTCTTATCATACAACGCACATCTCCATGATGTTGAAACCAGTACTCTTTAGTACCACACATGTTTGCTAATAGATTTGTAATATTTGGTTGTAAAACCTCATCTTTTTGTTGCACTTTTTGTAATAATTGTGTAGCTGACATATTTTGAAAGTGTGATCCTGATTTTAATGTGTGTGCAACTCTGTAACATAAAGTTGCTAATTCACTTTCAAAGAGTAGGTGGAATATGTATTCCACATTTTGTCTAAATCTGGGATCTTCAGAATACATCCATAACGAGCGGTATTCTGATGCTGTTATTTGAATAGGTCTATCATCGTACCTTCCTCCTTTGCCAGTAGGAAAGAGTAGAGCAAAAGCACGTGCTTCTATACTTTTTTCCCAGATGCTGATTAGTGATCCTTTAGTTTGTCACATTTGTTATGTTTCTAGTGCATCTTCTACGGTGTTCTTAGAGTGCAATGGATGAATTGTATAATGGTCTTAAGTATTGCACACTGTAGCCGGATTTAGGAGCTCAAATTGACCAGCTTCTTGTGACTCTTGAATTATTTCAGTGGTATCCTTCAAGTTTTCTTCAATATTAATTTCTTTGTAGTATTCATTATTGTCTTTTAGATATTGCAAGGCTTGTCTAACGTTATGTAAATCTACCAGTTGTTGCCAAATTTTTTTGTCTTTTGCAGGCACACCATTTACTAAGATAATTAAAGATTGCTCCATTGGACGTTGCACTCCTAGAGTGTGCACAATTTGTTTTAGATCTAATGGTAAATACGCTACTTTTCCACAAATACCTTTCACTAATTCAGAGGGAGGTAATTTTGCTGTTTTTGGTTGAAGGCGTATTATTGCTTGAAAGGGGTATACTGTTTTAATTATGATGCACTCATATAAATTGAGTTGTTGTAGGGGTTTTGGTAATGGAAATAATTCCAAATTATTTGTGATAGCACGTGAAGGAGTTTGGTTGTTGTCAAGTTTTGTAGTGCAGTAACTGCAAAGTATTAAGGGGTCCGTTATTTCATATTTGTTTTCTGCTAAAAGGTAGAGAGCTAATTCAAACCATTTAGAATCTTCATTGTCTTCTATTGTGTATGTTAGGTCAACAGTTTTTGTGTTACTTTCATAAAAAGTTTTGCAGTAACATACACACACATGGTTTGGTACTTCAGCAGATGTACTTTTAAATTTCAGTATTTCTTTTTTGTATGTGTGTAGTAGAAGGTTGCCATGCATAGAATTTTTGCTAATTTGTTTCAAAGCTATTTCATTCTGTAAGTGGCTTTCACTTCCAAAATATTTTTTCTGGATATAGTCGATTTCTTCAAGTAGGTCTTTTGCTGTACAATGTAGAAGAATGTTATTCAAATTGGCTAGTGCTAAAGCAGGACTTTTAGCATAGTACAGTTTATAGAATGGATTTCTTAAAGTTGAATGATGTGTTGATATCATTTTGATATAATGGAAGGTGGTTTTGCAAGTAGGTCCTGAAATGCAGGCCAATTAATGTCCTTGTAGTCCTGTGTACTTGCGCACTGGACAGGTATGCATATTTTTCAGTAGTTTAATTTTGATTTTGTCTTTGCCTTTCACATATTGATTGAGGAATTGGCAAAAGATGTTTTTGGGAATGTTGCACATTGACGTGCATGGCCATTTGTATACTAGATGTTCTGATTCAGTTGAATGAGGAAGTAATTCTACCTTTTCTGGGGATATTTTTGTAAGCAGTATTTCTTGTTCCATTATGGTATTATTAACTTTTCATAACCTCGTCTACTGCTCGTCTACTGCTATGTATGGCAATTGTATTTGTTTGATTTTGTTTGAATGCTTCTTCATTAAAATATGGTTCTGTGCTTGTAGTGTGACTCCCCTCACCTCCACAGATATTTAAGAAGTTATTTCTGCTGACATTTCGTTTATTGAGAAGTCTTTTTTGTAATTTAGTCATTAGTTTTGTTAGTGGTTTCATTTTGTTTAACACTAAAATAAATGACTTTCTTTTGAGAAGGATTGCAATGTCTATCAAAGCTTCTAAGATTCATTTCCTACGATAGGTTTTAAGAGTTGTGCCTGATTTCTCTCCTGTTTTTATACGATTTTGAAGGACTCTGTGACGGAACATTTTTGCTAAAATACTTTTTTTGGGATGCTTACTTGGAACTATATCAAGATTTATAGGAGCAGTTTTATCTGTAGTGGTAGCTGAATTTTTGTTAATTGTTTTCTGGTTTGTTTTACATTTTGATAGAGGAGGCAAACTTTCTTTACTTGAAGCTTGTTTTGTTTCGCTAAATGACTGTATTAGCTGTTTTGTTTGAACTTTTTTTACAAATTCTGCTAGAGATGGATGCTTATTTTGGACACTTCTATTTTCATTTGCTCTACTTCTGCGTTGCTTTCTACGGACTTGATTTTTGGTAGGCATTCTTTAGGGTCTGTTAAAAAAAATAAAGAAACTATGTGTTGGGGTGTTCTGCAATGTATGTGTGCTGTGTGCATGAGTGTCTGAGTATGATGATAAAGATGTATGTGATGGTGTGTGATTGTGCATTGTGCAACTACAACTAGTTGGGATGGGTATTCTTGAATTTATGTGCTACTAAACTGGGGTTCAGATGACAGTAGAAAGTAAGCTAGTGGTGTGGAGAAGTACAAATAGTAAATCTATAGGCATATCCTTAAAACAGTTGTTTGTTCTATAAAATCAAAATTGTAGGGGCTGAGTTTGGTAATTTGTGCGCCGAAAAATAGGAATTTGTGTGCCATTCTGCCTGTAAATCTCTGTTTAAGAAATGGGGATTTGTGGACAGAATGGTGCACAATCTCTATTTTTAGGCGCAAAAATAGCATGAATTAACCTTACAGTGTGTTTGAGTAATAGTACAAATATTATGGTGGTATTTAACTTACTTTTTTTCTGGAATGAGCAGGTTTCTTCTTAGTTGTTCTTTGTACTTCAAATTCGGTTGCTTCTTTTCAGGAGAGTGGTCTTCACTGCAATTGTAAAGGAAATAAATTAGTAATTGTGTTTGTACATAGCACTGATTTCAATTTAGTGAGTGTGTTGTGCCAGGAGAGAGATACTCTTTTTGCTAAGAGAAGAACAGATAGCTATGGCTGTGTATTTCAGAAAACAGATTATTTGGATTTTGGGAGACTCGTGGATACATTGGTTGAAGGTGCATGCAGAAAGCTGTGGAGTAGCTGTAGATCTTGGATCCCCACATGTGGAAGTGCACTGGTATGGAGTACATGGAATGAAGTGGTTGTACTTGCTACCTCTCTGTGCTACTTTGGAGACAGAGCAACATCCAGACATAATTGTAATTCATTGTGGAGGGAACAGTTTAGGACATGTGGACATTTGCAATGAAAGAAGGACTTGGGGAGGTCATGGAAATGTTTCCAAATTCTCAAGTAATTTTTTCACGGATTGTGCAGAGACAAATGTGGCTTTGTTCTTCTTCATTTGGTCCACAAATGGAGAAAGCAAGGCACAATGTTAATAAGGCTGCTTGTGACTTTCTAAAAGATTTTGGCATGTCCTCTTTTCAAAATGAAAATATTATGTTTCGTAGCACATACATTTTTCGCAGAAATGGAGTCCATCTTACTCATGCTGGCAATCAGATTTTTCTGAGAAATGTACAAAATGCATTGCAACCTTTTTTGGAATTACAGCATCCATTTTGTAGCAGGTGTTGAGCATTTCAAATTTTTCAAACACCACCAAAAGGCTCTTTTCAGAGCCACCACCAAACTGCAATGGTTATGATAGGGCAGGACCCCAAAATTTTAAATGTTCGAGGACTGTCCGCGGACTTCTAAAAAATACACAAGGCCCTGCTTCATTTATTTTCACTTCTATTTTTAAACTGTGAAAGGTGGCTCTGAAAAGAGCCTTTTTTTATTTTTGTTGTTTTATATTTTTTTGTTTTTTTTTATACATGACACACTAGGCGATGAGGGAAAAGGATGGTAAGAGGGGACACCAACCACGGGGATAAGAAAGGGCGGGTGGAGAGAGGAAGATGTAGAGTGGGTCTTACTTGGGTAGTGAGCAGATCTTCTTGTGCTCTCAGACCAGAGTCTCAAAAGCACTTCGAAGTCTCTCCCCCTGCAGAGTACTCATAAGGGTCATCAGCATTGCGTATGGCCTGTGAGACAGCTTGAGGAATACGCTGTCCCACAGGAGTGTTCCTTGTGGTGACAGGATTAGAAATGGAGGATGTAGTAGAGGAATTCAACCTACTATGCTCCTCGCAAGGTACAACCTTGCGAATGGCCCCAGTGTGGAATCACCTTAGGTGTCGCTTCATAGTAGTTGTCCCAAAGCTGTATGAACCAAGTCTCCCGCGACTGAATACCATTTTACACTCGTTGCAGGTGACTTGGTTTGCACGTGCCTTAGGTACATTACCAGGAATGGTAAATAACCAACACGCCCAAGACCCACGCCGAGTGCTGGTAGTAGGGACTTCCACTACCTCATTCGTGTCATCCTCTTCATCCTCCTCTGCATCCTCACTCCTGTTCCCCTCTTCGGGCCCTTGGAGAGGTGGTGGTGGTGGAGGGGGTGGGGATGGTGCTGAGGCAGATGTAGCACCAGGTGGCAGTACTGCAGCCATGGATGCCATCAGGTTTCAGATGAAAATCTGGAAAGTTGGCAACAAAATGCACTGTGTTCTGTAAAATAGCAAGAAACACAATGAGAATGAGCTCTAGGGTGTGGCCTTTTATAGGGGTGCTGGTGCGCAGTTCGCGGACACACGCCCTGTCCGCAGACAGATCGAACACCAAAAAAAGTCAAAAAAGTCCCAAAAAGTATGTAGAAACTCAGGATTACTGGCTGGGACTTCTCCTATGGTGATTTATTATTGAAAAATATTGTGGATTGCCTGAAAAGGTAGTTTTAAATTGTTCGGGGACACGAACAGTGTCCGCAGTCAGAACACACGCTCAGCGTGGGCACGGTCACATGATAGCTTCGCGAACATGTCAGCGAAGGGAACCGGTATCTGCATGACACCAAATGCACAGGAACTGTTTTGCGCTTGTGCGTTGTTGTTCTACGGACACTGTTCGGGTCCTGAAACTAATTAAAAGTGTGACACAAGTGAAACGAACAGTTACAAACAGGCGGTTGTTCTTAGAACAGTTTAAATCCACTTGCGAACAATACGGACAGACATAGCATCCTCGGGACACCCCCATTTTATTTATTTACGAACATGTCAGGACACTGCGTGTGTTCTTAGAATAGTTTCAACTTGCTTGTGAACAATACGGACAGCATCCTCAGGACACCCCCATTTTGATTATTTACGAACATTTCAGGATATTGCTTGTGTTCTTAGAACAGTTTCAACTCGCCTGCGAAAACAGACAGCATCCTCAGAACACCCCCATTTTGTTTATTTACGAACATTCCGGAACGCTTGATGTGTTCTTAGAACAGTTTCAATCTGCCTACGAACAGCACAGACATGTCTAGCGTCCTCAGGACACCCCCATTTTGTTTATTTACAAATGTGTTACTTTGATTACGGACATCTCGGACACCGAATGTGTTCTTAGAACAGATTGGACTTGTTTGCAAACATTACAGACAGGCATACTTTTCTTAGAACATCTCAATTTTGGTTCATTGCGGATATCCCGGACATCTTGTGTGTTCTTAGAACAGTTTCAACTTGCTAGCAAACAGTACGGACAGGTATAGTGTTCTTAGGACACCTCTATTTTCGTTTTTTCAAGGACATTCCAGACATCCGTGCTGTCCGTGGACATCTGAACTGCTTTTTTAAAAAAAACAAGGTATTAATTAGGACACAATATAATAATTTTACTTTATTATATATGGATGTTAAATTTAGGACAGAGAAGGTGAAGCAAAAAGTGAGACAAACACAGGAGAATTGGGGGTTTCAATAGGATTCATATAAGGTGAAGAAGAGATGGAAGTCTCATCAAAACGTTTTGGTTCATGGAGAGGGTTTGGGGATAATTGACTGGTATATGGTGAGGGGGGACAGGTACGTGTGGGACAATGGTATCTAGTTTTTTGTTTCAAGTAATCCTCCACAAAGTTTTTTAAATTGTTGAAATTTGACATGAGTAGGTCCATATTTTCTTCCATGTGCTGGAGAGTCTTATCCAATACTTCTTTTTCTTTACTATTTTCAATTTTTGTATGGTCTGTACAAAAAAAGTATATGTTAAATGTATATAAAATAATATTTATTAATTGATTTATATAGTAAAGTGTCCACCATTAGGTTCACTATCTTCAGACATTTCCCCACATGGGAAATGCTCCTCTAGCCACTCCAGAGTACTAGACATTTCTGTGAGAAAAAAAAATAATATCACTTTTTTTGTATCTAATACAGAAAGTTTACAAATATATGAGTAAAATGCAGTATACTTACTAGCTTCTGGTAAGGTGTGTTCTTACTGGTCTGTAGATCTGCTGTTGCTCTTAGTTGTGGAGTTTCTGTGAGGTAATCATGTTGGAAGCCTATCTTTCTTCTTTTGGTATATTCCATTTTAGAACATGCTGTATTTAAATGAATGGTTAATGTGTTATATATATGGGTTACACTTCTTATTTATTACTACATATAATGTGTATGTGTGCTGGTTTGTAAATTTGTACAATGTTCATATGTTATGATATAAAAATTAAACATACCCCCCAGACTTTTTGGGTAGTGTTGCTGTTGTCCGCATATGTCTGTGGACATTAGAAGAGTTCACGGACATCAAATTCAGTAGATGGGGGTCAGTATGTTCCATGTTACATGTACATAAAGTCAGAGATATTATTGTTAAGTTGCGCTACTAAAAACCTATGAAATTCAGTAAAAAAATGTGTTAAATGGACGTTATGGTTAAGTTGCGCTACTAAAAACCTATGAAATTCAGTAAAAAAACTTTGTTAAAGGGACGTTATGGTTAAGTTCCGCTATTAAAAACCTATGAAATTCAGTAAAAAAACTTTGTTAAAGGGACGTTATGGTTAAGTTGTGCTACTAAAAACCTATGAAATTCAGTAAAAAAAAACTTTGTTAAAGGGACGTTATGGTTCCAAGTAAAACCGAAAAACCCCTGAAATTCACCAGTTATGGTAAGTTACACAACCATAACTCGTGCCACCACTGTGCACAGCTAAGACTAACACCCAGGACATCAAAGATGACAACAACAAAAAAACAAGCAGCTGTTAATAGAAGCACATTCTTTGCTAGTTTGCCTTCTCATCCAAAATCTGTGCTTAGTCCCAAATCAGGTTTAATATATGCATCTGTAGTAATAGGGAGAGCCTATGATTGCTACATTTTGAAGGAAAAATCTGTACATTAGAGAAAAAAGCTCATTGTATGCAGGCTCATTGATGATTTTTAATGTCTCACAAAGGTCCTCTCTGTGACAAAATTACTTCTGCAATGCAGAAGTAATGGTGAAACCACCGGCTCAGGCCCCATACTTCTGAGCTTGTGACCCTTTAGTAACATGCATGCAATGAATGGGTTCATAGAATAACTCTGAATCCAAATAAACAAACCAACTCAGGAAGATGGCGAACGTTCGTCCAATTTCTCTCAGCGATCTTTTCACAAAACATGGACTTTATACTAAAAATACTAAAAATATGTCAGAAGTGACGCCATACTACGTGGCAAATAATACAAAACCTACTAGGGATTGTGATAGGGTTAAGGGGAACATCTAAATATACATTACATAGGAACTAGGATTGTGATTGGTTGACCACTGTCAGATGGACAATATATGCCTACCTCTAAAACATGTCATCCTTAAAATCAACGATAGTGAGTGCTCGCATACTCCCATGTATTCCCAGAGACAAGAATGCTTTGCAAGCCCAAGTTCAAAGACAATCTTCATGGCAGAAGGCTTGGGTGATGAAAGATGTTGGGCTAATTGTGTGGGGAGATAAAGTCAGGCCCACCTCCTTGCTCCTGGGTCTGGGATTATGTGCTTCTATGTGAACCAAATGTTCCAGACATGGCACACGCGTGCCAACCAATTGTAGATGTCTGTATAACGAAGGCCCTTATAGTTTAAAGACCAATTGAAAACTGTGTACTTAATCACCCAAGCCTTCTGCCATGAAGATTGTCTCTGAACTTGGCCTTGCAAAGTATCCTTGTCTCTGTGAATACATGGGAGTGCAAGCACTCACAATCGTTGTTCTAGGACTCCAAGTTCTACCTTATTTTCATGCTTGGCTCACATGAGACCACAATTTGGTCAATTTTTCAGGTTTAAAAATGTCTTAAATGAAAGAAAACACTTGGCACTCTTGGTGTTGATTTCTTCCACCCTTAACAAAAGATGATTCATCCTTTTGCACGTTCACTCCTTTCAGAAATAGATAACGACTTCAGTTTTGATACAGGCCAGGACAGTTTTGCCTTGCAGCTCACATTTTATCTTATTCTTGCAGTGATACAATTCTCCCTTTCTTCTTCATTGGTCCTGGCTTGCTAAAATTCATGATACCAATTTTCCAGCTTCTATACAGTTGTGGCTTCGCCTGCATTCTATTCACTACATATAGCCAGCTTCTATGATGACTTAGTCTACCTTTGTTTCAGCATCTGTACCAGTTATTGAACGGTTGATTCTCTGCAGCACTTCGTACACGTGTAATCTTCTTCATTTTTAAAAGTTCACTTGTCTCTTTACTTTGTCATTTGTTTCTATAGAATCCATGCATCCTTTTCAGCCAATATTTCGGGGCATCACACATGTCTCTTGTGGCGTCACTAGCTTCGCTCTTTGCTCTTTTTCCGATTCCTTCAGGGGGTTCCTCCCTCAGATTGTTGTCTCTTCGGGGTTATATTCGATAGAGTTGTCTCAATGGATATTATCTTTTGAATATACGCTAAAGGTATTGGCACAACTGCTGGTGTCCAACATGGCACAATCTCAGACTTCCAACATATAGGAGGCAGGGGGCGGGATTTCCTGCAGAGGCATGTAACTGCTCCTATACACTTCAACAAACAAACCATGATCCCACTCATAAAGTTAAAACAGACGCCGTTTAGAGAAAAATCTCCTCTGGTTTTTGTGGTAACTTGGATCCTGCTGCAACCCAAACAGAAAAGTATTACAGTACAAAATAAAGAGAAAGTCCGATCAAAATTCTATAAAAAATATATATAGTTTAATTAAACACACCATGTGCAATAATAACTAAATAGAAAAACACTATGCAAAATCCACTCCCCTGGAAAGAATACTGACTATGCAATAGGTAGAAAAATACGTCACTCTGGGTAGTAAGTAAGGGGTCAAAGGACATTCAACAACCACACTCTTCTTTAAAAGTATTATGTCTTCCATTTGAAAAGGGTGCACAGCACATAGGACAAGTGGTAAGGCTGCTCTGACAATCGGGAGCTCACCAATTACATACCTGCTTGATTAGAAACCTCTGAGTGTTTATAACTTTGTGAACCTTGCTGCTTTTCATTATTTTGTATTGATGTCGTAGTAATTTATGAAACTTAACAGCATTGTTATTTTATTCTGAGTGCTCTTGCACACATGGAACTCACTTGGAAGTATTTCTTCCAGTTCTTTTACTTTCCCTACCTACCCCCCATGTGACCCACCACACTTATGTGCAGGAATGTGTGGGCGTGCAGAAGGCGCATGCAACGGGCACAGTACAGTCAAGCCCATCTGTGCCTGTCCGGGTCCCGGCGGGTCCCTGGGACATTACACTTGGCCAGGAAGAGGCTTCTTCATTTCAGAAAATGTTCCAGTCTTCTACGAAGGTGGTCAGGCAGTACTCTTGCACAGAATTACTGTCCTTAGCTTCCTCTGATGCACGTTTTCCTTTAGGATTCTAGTTGGAAACACAAATTGTTCTCTTGCCAATTGAAAGGGTGAACAAGGCAAGTGACATTGGCGTCCTAGCCTCTATGACTCTTTCTGGTTTCCTAGTATATTCTAGATTTGCAGTGGCACAACACAGTCATATTTATACTCTTTTAGATGAGTAATCCCCGGATGTGCTCTGTCTCACACAGACCAGGTTCACACCATCTCCTGGGCCAGACTTTACACACTGATGCTTCCATCAGATTATTGTATTTTAAACATTGATGGACCTCCCCAGGGACTCGGGGTGGCCTGGCCCTGATTTATTGTGCCACTTTACATTGTACTGCGATCCTTCTTGTTCATCATTTGGCTTGTGAGCTTCAACTCATTTGCTTAAATATTTCTCCTAACGACACAATACATATTTGGTCTATCATCCAACATCTCATGCCCTAACAAATTTTGTTTATGATTTTGCACAGCTGGCTGCTGAGCTGGCTCTCTCCCCTCCTAAGCTGATTCTGATGGGCGATTTCAATTTGTGGGACAATAATATGGCTGACTCTTATGCCAGGAAGCTAATTGCTACATTGGCATATATGTATTTAACCCTTCAAAACTGTCTTCCAACTCTTAAGCAGGGCAACGTGCTGGATTAGATTTGTTTTTAAAGATCTCTGACTATTATCTACAAGCCTCTAAAAGTGATCAGGATGGATCATGTTGTTCTTCTGTTTACCATTGCTCTTCCCAATGTTCATTCTCACTTTGTAAAACTGACTGCCTCTCATCGGAGCTGGAATAAGGTCTCCTCTACCACCCTGGCCAACCAGCTTGTTAGTAGAACTAGCAACCTCACAAAAGATAGTACTTTGATCTGATGGGTGTTCTTCTTAAGGCCATGATGCATGCAGATGACTCTTTCGCACCTGAGGAACTTTCAACTCTGCCATCCCTAAAAGTGGATCTTTCATGCACACACGAACAATGTGATTATATTAGCCTATTTTTTACATAGATAATCTGCAAAATATGTCAATCTTTTGTAAGAAGTTTCTAACCCTGCAGTGGACTCTATTCTTCGTAATCCCATCAGTGGGAACGGTTTCAGCTTCATCCTATTACCAAAGATGTAGTTTCAGCTGTTTGTAAAAAGATCGAATCAGCCTTCCCTAGGGACTCCTTACCCTTTTGAGTTATTCAAGCATTACTGCAAACAGTTATTCCCTTGTTCACTGCTGCTCTCCAATATTCTTTCTCCGCTGGCATTATTCCTGATGACCTCAAACATGTGTTGGTTACCCTGCTTTTGAAGAAGCTTCCTCTGGACACTATCTTGGTTGAGAACTGTCGGCCAATCGTGCTCCTCCCATTTATGATGAAACTTATGGAATCTATTGTAGCACCACAACTCTCTCGCTTTCTGGAATGCCATCAGCTTGTACCCCCTTTTTATGGGCACAGAACAGTTATGATTTTGGTTGCAGATAATCTTGTTGGGTTACAGGACCATGGAGAAGTCAGAGTTTGATTCTCCTTGACTGCTCTGCAGGGTTTGATACGATTGAGCATGGCATTCAGATGTATACATTTTGGCCGTGGCACAATTGTTCGTAGCCAAATTGACCATGGTCAATTTGGCCATGAAGCCAATTTTGACGTGGGCAAAATGGCCCTAATTAAATTTCTGATTCACCCCCATCACTCCCAACCCACCCCCTACTTAACTTTTGGCCGTCCGTGCATGTTTTTACCCTGCAGCATCGGAACTGTCCCTCCTACATGGTTCGGATCCGACGCTGCAGGGTCTGCTTTTCATGTTTTTTTAATTTACATTTTTTTGTGGACAACCCCATTACCCCCAAACATGGCGAGCGGAGAACATCCCCGCAACACCCGCTCCCCATATTTGATAGTGATTACACAAATTGGTTGTTTCAAAACGAGCAAATGGTACTGGCTGAATTCAGCCAGTTGAACCATACGGCCAATTTGAAACAACCAATTTGGGTAATACCTGGCATTCATCTTCATCATATGCAGGTTTGTCTGGGTCTCCACTTAGATGGTTTCCATTTTGTCTCTCAGACCGCTCTCATTCGGGGTCTCTTTTCCCATTCTATTCAGACCCTGTGGCCCTTTCTTGTGGGGTGCCTAAGGGTTCTGCTCTGTCTCTGCTTTTGTTTAATCATTGTCTTCAAGCTCTGCCAGCACTCATCTCTGAACATGTGGTATGCTTTTAAACCTATGTGGATGATATCCAATTTCTTTTTCACCTGAACTCACCTGAGTCAGACCCCCCTTCAAAATTGTGAAACTGTCTATAAGCATTTGCCAAATGAATGGCAAGTAACTGGTTTAGGTTCAATCGAGAAAAAACAGAGATCTTGGTGGTGGGTTCTGACACTTATAGTATGACCTGGACTTCAGCCTTTTGGCCTGGCTGACTGGGCCCTTGCCCTAAACCCGGAGATTCAGTGAAAGGTCTGCGCATAAATTGTTACGTTCTGGATCCATGGACGCCCAGTATTTGGCAGAATGCAGATCTGTTTTTTTAGGCTGAAGATTCTGAGGAGCATTCTGCCTTTTCTTCCGCTCCCACTCCAACCCAGGCTAGTGCTTGCATTAATTATGGGCTCCTTAGACTACTGCAATGGAATTGATCTTGGGCAGCTTGGCTTTCTATTGACCATTTGCAGTTGCTTTAAAACTTTGCAACACATTTGGCATTGGGAGCTGCAAGAATGTCTCATTCCTCTAGTCTTCATCACCAGCTTCATTGGCTCCCAGGGATGAGCCACATTCAATTCAAGGCAAAAACAAAGAGGTGATGGCTGGAAGGTTTAGACTTAATCTTAACCACTGGCAATGCTCTGGGCAACCCTCCAGACCACCGTTCTTCGCCTGCCAAGCCATTACAGAAGGGAAAGACCATATGCAAATCAGGTGTGGCCCCACCCCAAGAGGGGCAGTCCAGCCCGAACTGCTAGGCCACATCCCTTCTGCACGAGACCACAAGCATCCCCAAACATGTGTCTCCCTTGATTCAATTCAAGGTTCTGTGTATTGTGCATCATGCATTTTCCAATACAGTTGCAGAATACGTGCAATCTGAGCTCACTAGATACTTCCCTGCTAAACAGCTGCAGTCCACTTCTCTGAATTTGTTGAATATCCCCAGGTTCTGCATGGCCCGTTTGAGGGGCTGTTCCTTTTCTGTTCAGGAACCTTCCTTATGGAACTTTCTCCCGCCTCGGCTTCTGGAGATTAGAGACCTTGAGTTTTCGTAGGGCCATACTGACCCATCAATGTTGAGCCTTGGGCCACTGTCTACTTCTGGTCACTCTCTTGTCTGACTGATTTTCTGTTATTTTGTCTCCTTCAGCGCCTAGATGCATTTGGGTGTTTTGTTTGTGCTTTATAAATTCTATACATAAATAAAATAAACAATAACCTAATTAGTCTCCAAGTCCCAAAGATGGACCAGTGGGGGAGTTATGGTTCAATAATACCTTTTTTCTGGTCTTTGGCGGTTCGACAATGCCCAACCAAGCTAAGAGCTCTTATGTGGACGGATCAATCTAAGTTCAGTTGCAGCAACTCATATCGCCCCAAGCGGCTAGCTTGTGTCAAGTCGGTACAAATGCTATGGCCCAGAGTGGTTTGAAGGTGGCGTTTGAGTGATGCAAGTTGGAATCTTCATCGGAATTGGTTTGGGGTCAATTAGGTTTGAGGTGTGCAGTGACCACTGGTTAGGGTTGGCGCTTGATGCTCCATCGGTTCAAGTCAAGGTCCAGTGATGGTTCTAAGCTGTGATTCTGATGTTAAAGCTTGCGGCTCGACAAAGTCATAATTTGAGGTCAAGCTGGGTTGAGTCGTTTGGGAACTGCTAATTCGAGTCGAAGAAGACTACTCCAGCTGTTCGACTCCAACTCGGGCGATGAGTGCTTGATTCGAGTTGAACAGGTGACAGGCTTTGGAGGGATACCAAGCAACATAAAGCTGGTTTGGAAATTGCAACACTTGACGGGTTCAGTTTAGTGCCAACAGCAGCACTGACGTATCCCTCTGGTTTGAATGCTACAAGCATGGTGTGAATGCAGATTGACAGGTTTGATTAGATATAACAGGGAGCCTTAGCTGATCTTGTCCACCAGATGTTGTGAGACTCACTCCAGGGGCTCTAGCACAGGATAAGTCCATTAGGTTCTGCTCTTCTGGCCTGGGGAGGTTTGGTGGCTGTTCTTGATCATCAGCAAGGGTCATCTCCAATTTGCCCTGGGAGTGGTAAGGGACAGCGCTTGCCTCTGCCTTGGGTTGCTCCTTCACCTCAATGGATGAAGGTTTTAGAGTGGTCCACTGTCCCAAAAGATGTTCAAATGAGTTCTTCCTAAGGCTTTTGTTCAAGAGTCTGTATGAACCAAGTCTCCCGCGACTGAATACCATTTTACACTCGTTGCAGGTGACTTGGTTTGCACGTGCCTTAGGTACATTACCAGGAATGGTAAATAACCAACACGCCCAAGACCCACGCCGAGTGCTGGTAGTAGGGACTTCCACTACCTCATTCGTGTCATCCTCTTCATCCTCCTCTGCATCCTCACTCCTGTTCCCCTCTTCGGGCCCTTGGAGAGGTGGTGGTGGTGGAGGGGGTGGGGATGGTGCTGAGGCAGATGTAGCACCAGGTGGCAGTACTGCAGCCATGGATGCCATCAGGTTTCAGATGAAAATCTGGAAAGTTGGCAACAAAATGCACTGTGTTCTGTAAAATAGCAAGAAACACAATGAGAATGAGCTCTAGGGTGTGGCCTTTTATAGGGGTGCTGGTGCGCAGTTCGCGGACACACGCCCTGTCCGCAGACAGATCGAACACCAAAAAAAGTCAAAAAAGTCCCAAAAAGTATGTAGAAACTCAGGATTACTGGCTGGGACTTCTCCTATGGTGATTTATTATTGAAAAATATTGTGGATTGCCTGAAAAGGTAGTTTTAAATTGTTCGGGGACACGAACAGTGTCCGCAGTCAGAACACACGCTCAGCGTGGGCACGGTCACATGATAGCTTCGCGAACATGTCAGCGAAGGGAACCGGTATCTGCATGACACCAAATGCACAGGAACTGTTTTGCGCTTGTGCGTTGTTGTTCTACGGACACTGTTCGGGTCCTGAAACTAATTAAAAGTGTGACACAAGTGAAACGAACAGTTACAAACAGGCGGTTGTTCTTAGAACAGTTTAAATCCACTTGCGAACAATACGGACAGACATAGCATCCTCGGGACACCCCCATTTTATTTATTTACGAACATGTCAGGACACTGCGTGTGTTCTTAGAATAGTTTCAACTTGCTTGTGAACAATACGGACAGCATCCTCAGGACACCCCCATTTTGATTATTTACGAACATTTCAGGATATTGCTTGTGTTCTTAGAACAGTTTCAACTCGCCTGCGAAAACAGACAGCATCCTCAGAACACCCCCATTTTGTTTATTTACGAACATTCCGGAACGCTTGATGTGTTCTTAGAACAGTTTCAATCTGCCTACGAACAGCACAGACATGTCTAGCGTCCTCAGGACACCCCCATTTTGTTTATTTACAAATGTGTTACTTTGATTACGGACATCTCGGACACCGAATGTGTTCTTAGAACAGATTGGACTTGTTTGCAAACATTACAGACAGGCATACTTTTCTTAGAACATCTCAATTTTGGTTCATTGCGGATATCCCGGACATCTTGTGTGTTCTTAGAACAGTTTCAACTTGCTAGCAAACAGTACGGACAGGTATAGTGTTCTTAGGACACCTCTATTTTCGTTTTTTCAAGGACATTCCAGACATCCGTGCTGTCCGTGGACATCTGAACTGCTTTTTTAAAAAAAACAAGGTATTAATTAGGACACAATATAATAATTTTACTTTATTATATATGGATGTTAAATTTAGGACAGAGAAGGTGAAGCAAAAAGTGAGACAAACACAGGAGAATTGGGGGTTTCAATAGGATTCATATAAGGTGAAGAAGAGATGGAAGTCTCATCAAAACGTTTTGGTTCATGGAGAGGGTTTGGGGATAATTGACTGGTATATGGTGAGGGGGGACAGGTACGTGTGGGACAATGGTATCTAGTTTTTTGTTTCAAGTAATCCTCCACAAAGTTTTTTAAATTGTTGAAATTTGACATGAGTAGGTCCATATTTTCTTCCATGTGCTGGAGAGTCTTATCCAATACTTCTTTTTCTTTACTATTTTCAATTTTTGTATGGTCTGTACAAAAAAAGTATATGTTAAATGTATATAAAATAATATTTATTAATTGATTTATATAGTAAAGTGTCCACCATTAGGTTCACTATCTTCAGACATTTCCCCACATGGGAAATGCTCCTCTAGCCACTCCAGAGTACTAGACATTTCTGTGAGAAAAAAAAATAATATCACTTTTTTTGTATCTAATACAGAAAGTTTACAAATATATGAGTAAAATGCAGTATACTTACTAGCTTCTGGTAAGGTGTGTTCTTACTGGTCTGTAGATCTGCTGTTGCTCTTAGTTGTGGAGTTTCTGTGAGGTAATCATGTTGGAAGCCTATCTTTCTTCTTTTGGTATATTCCATTTTAGAACATGCTGTATTTAAATGAATGGTTAATGTGTTATATATATGGGTTACACTTCTTATTTATTACTACATATAATGTGTATGTGTGCTGGTTTGTAAATTTGTACAATGTTCATATGTTATGATATAAAAATTAAACATACCCCCCAGACTTTTTGGGTAGTGTTGCTGTTGTCCGCATATGTCTGTGGACATTAGAAGAGTTCACGGACATCAAATTCAGTAGATGGGGGTCAGTATGTTCCATGTTACATGTACATAAAGTCAGAGATATTATTGTTAAGTTGCGCTACTAAAAACCTATGAAATTCAGTAAAAAAATGTGTTAAATGGACGTTATGGTTAAGTTGCGCTACTAAAAACCTATGAAATTCAGTAAAAAAACTTTGTTAAAGGGACGTTATGGTTAAGTTCCGCTATTAAAAACCTATGAAATTCAGTAAAAAAACTTTGTTAAAGGGACGTTATGGTTAAGTTGTGCTACTAAAAACCTATGAAATTCAGTAAAAAAAAACTTTGTTAAAGGGACGTTATGGTTCCAAGTAAAACCGAAAAACCCCTGAAATTCACCAGTTATGGTAAGTTACACAACCATAACTCGTGCCACCACTGTGCACAGCTAAGACTAACACCCAGGACATCAAAGATGACAACAACAAAAAAACAAGCAGCTGTTAATAGAAGCACATTCTTTGCTAGTTTGCCTTCTCATCCAAAATCTGTGCTTAGTCCCAAATCAGGTTTAATATATGCATCTGTAGTAATAGGGAGAGCCTATGATTGCTACATTTTGAAGGAAAAATCTGTACATTAGAGAAAAAAGCTCATTGTATGCAGGCTCATTGATGATTTTTAATGTCTCACAAAGGTCCTCTCTGTGACAAAATTACTTCTGCAATGCAGAAGTAATGGTGAAACCACCGGCTCAGGCCCCATACTTCTGAGCTTGTGACCCTTTAGTAACATGCATGCAATGAATGGGTTCATAGAATAACTCTGAATCCAAATAAACAAACCAACTCAGGAAGATGGCGAACGTTCGTCCAATTTCTCTCAGCGATCTTTTCACAAAACATGGACTTTATACTAAAAATACTAAAAATATGTCAGAAGTGACGCCATACTACGTGGCAAATAATACAAAACCTACTAGGGATTGTGATAGGGTTAAGGGGAACATCTAAATATACATTACATAGGAACTAGGATTGTGATTGGTTGACCACTGTCAGATGGACAATATATGCCTACCTCTAAAACATGTCATCCTTAAAATCAACGATAGTGAGTGCTCGCATACTCCCATGTATTCCCAGAGACAAGAATGCTTTGCAAGCCCAAGTTCAAAGACAATCTTCATGGCAGAAGGCTTGGGTGATGAAAGATGTTGGGCTAATTGTGTGGGGAGATAAAGTCAGGCCCACCTCCTTGCTCCTGGGTCTGGGATTATGTGCTTCTATGTGAACCAAATGTTCCAGACATGGCACACGCGTGCCAACCAATTGTAGATGTCTGTATAACGAAGGCCCTTATAGTTTAAAGACCAATTGAAAACTGTGTACTTAATCACCCAAGCCTTCTGCCATGAAGATTGTCTCTGAACTTGGCCTTGCAAAGTATCCTTGTCTCTGTGAATACATGGGAGTGCAAGCACTCACAATCGTTGTTCTAGGACTCCAAGTTCTACCTTATTTTCATGCTTGGCTCACATGACCGGAGACCACAATTTGGTCAATTTTTCAGGTTTAAAATGTCTTAAATGAAAGAAACTTGGCACTCTTGGTGTTGATTTCTTCCACCTTAACAAAAGATGATTCATCTTTTGCACGTTCACTCCTTTCAGAAATAGATAACTGACTTCAGTTTTGATACCAGGCCAGACAGTTTTGCCTTGCAGCTCCACGATTTTATCTTATTCTTGCAGTGATACAATTCTCCCTTTCTTCTTCATGGTCCTGGCTTGCTAAAATTCATGATACCAATTTCCAGCTTCTATACAGTTGTGGCTTCGCCTGCATTCTATTCACTACATATAGCCAGCTTCTATGATGACTTAGTCTACCTTGTGTTTCAGCATCTGTACAGTTATTGAACGGTTGATTCTCTGCAGCACTTCGTACACGTGTAATCTTCTTCATTTTTAAAAGTTCACTTGTCTCTTTACTTTGTCATTTGTTTCTATAGAATCCATGCATCCTTTTCAGCCAATATTTCGGGGCATCACACATGTCTCTTGTGGCGTCACTAGCTTCGCTCTTTGCTCTTTTTCCGATTCCTTCAGGGGGTTCCTCCCTCAGATTGTTGTCTCTTCGGGGTTATATTCGATAGAGTTGTCTCAATGGATATTATCTTTTGAATATACGCTAAAGGTATTGGCACAACTGCTGGTGTCCAACATGGCACAATCTCAGACTTCCAACATATAGGAGGCAGGGGGCGGGATTTCCTGCAGAGGCATGTAACTGCTCCTATACACTTCAACAAACAAACCATGATCCCACTCATAAAGTTAAAACAGACGCCGTTTAGAGAAAAATCTCCTCTGGTTTTTGTGGTAACTTGGATCCTGCTGCAACCCAAACAGAAAAGTATTACAGTACAAAATAAAGAGAAAGTCCGATCAAAATTCTATAAAAAATATATATAGTTTAATTAAACACACCATGTGCAATAATAACTAAATAGAAAAACACTATGCAAAATCCACTCCCCTGGAAAGAATACTGACTATGCAATAGGTAGAAAAATACGTCACTCTGGGTAGTAAGTAAGGGGTCGAAGGACATTCAACAACCACACTCTTCTTTAAAAGTATTATGTCTTCCATTTGAAAAGGGTGCACAGCACATAGGACAAGTGGTAAGGCTGCTCTGACAATCGGGAGCTCACCAATTACATACCTGCTTGATTAGAAACCTCTGAGTGTTTATAACTTTGTGAACCTTGCTGCTTTTCATTATTTTGTATTGATGTCGTAGTAATTTATGAAACTTAACAGCATTGTTATTTTATTCTGAGTGCTCTTGCACACATGGAACTCACTTGGAAGTATTTCTTCCAGTTCTTTTACTTTCCCTACCTACCCCCCATGTGACCCACCACACTTATGTGCAGGAATGTGTGGGCGTGCAGAAGGCGCATGCAACGGGCACAGTACAGTCAAGCCCATCTGTGCCTGTCCGGGTCCCGGCGGGTCCCTGGGACATTACACTTGGCCAGGAAGAGGCTTCTTCATTTCAGAAAATGTTCCAGTCTTCTACGAAGGTGGTCAGGCAGTACTCTTGCACAGAATTACTGTCCTTAGCTTCCTCTGATGCACGTTTTCCTTTAGGATTCTAGTTGGAAACACAAATTGTTCTCTTGCCAATTGAAAGGGTGAACAAGGCAAGTGACATTGGCGTCCTAGCCTCTATGACTCTTTCTGGTTTCCTAGTATATTCTAGATTTGCAGTGGCACAACACAGTCATATTTATACTCTTTTAGATGAGTAATCCCCGGATGTGCTCTGTCTCACACAGACCAGGTTCACACCATCTCCTGGGCCAGACTTTACACACTGATGCTTCCATCAGATTATTGTATTTTAAACATTGATGGACCTCCCCAGGGACTCGGGGTGGCCTGGCCCTGATTTATTGTGCCACTTTACATTGTACTGCGATCCTTCTTGTTCATCATTTGGCTTGTGAGCTTCAACTCATTTGCTTAAATATTTCTCCTAACGACACAATACATATTTGGTCTATCATCCAACATCTCATGCCCTAACAAATTTTGTTTATGATTTTGCACAGCTGGCTGCTGAGCTGGCTCTCTCCCCTCCTAAGCTGATTCTGATGGGCGATTTCAATTTGTGGGACAATAATATGGCTGACTCTTATGCCAGGAAGCTAATTGCTACATTGGCATATATGTATTTAACCCTTCAAAACTGTCTTCCAACTCTTAAGCAGGGCAACGTGCTGGATTAGATTTGTTTTTAAAGATCTCTGACTATTATCTACAAGCCTCTAAAAGTGATCAGGATGGATCATGTTGTTCTTCTGTTTACCATTGCTCTTCCCAATGTTCATTCTCACTTTGTAAAACTGACTGCCTCTCATCGGAGCTGGAATAAGGTCTCCTCTACCACCCTGGCCAACCAGCTTGTTAGTAGAACTAGCAACCTCACAAAAGATAGTACTTTGATCTGATGGGTGTTCTTCTTAAGGCCATGATGCATGCAGATGACTCTTTCGCACCTGAGGAACTTTCAACTCTGCCATCCCTAAAAGTGGATCTTTCATGCACACACGAACAATGTGATTATATTAGCCTATTTTTTACATAGATAATCTGCAAAATATGTCAATCTTTTGTAAGAAGTTTCTAACCCTGCAGTGGACTCTATTCTTCGTAATCCCATCAGTGGGAACGGTTTCAGCTTCATCCTATTACCAAAGATGTAGTTTCAGCTGTTTGTAAAAAGATCGAATCAGCCTTCCCTAGGGACTCCTTACCCTTTTGAGTTATTCAAGCATTACTGCAAACAGTTATTCCCTTGTTCACTGCTGCTCTCCAATATTCTTTCTCCGCTGGCATTATTCCTGATGACCTCAAACATGTGTTGGTTACCCTGCTTTTGAAGAAGCTTCCTCTGGACACTATCTTGGTTGAGAACTGTCGGCCAATCGTGCTCCTCCCATTTATGATGAAACTTATGGAATCTATTGTAGCACCACAACTCTCTCGCTTTCTGGAATGCCATCAGCTTGTACCCCCTTTTTATGGGCACAGAACAGTTATGATTTTGGTTGCAGATAATCTTGTTGGGTTACAGGACCATGGAGAAGTCAGAGTTTGATTCTCCTTGACTGCTCTGCAGGGTTTGATACGATTGAGCATGGCATTCAGATGTATACATTTTGGCCGTGGCACAATTGTTCGTAGCCAAATTGACCATGGTCAATTTGGCCATGAAGCCAATTTTGACGTGGGCAAAATGGCCCTAATTAAATTTCTGATTCACCCCCATCACTCCCAACCCACCCCCTACTTAACTTTTGGCCGTCCGTGCATGTTTTTACCCTGCAGCATCGGAACTGTCCCTCCTACATGGTTCGGATCCGACGCTGCAGGGTCTGCTTTTCATGTTTTTTTAATTTACATTTTTTTGTGGACAACCCCATTACCCCCAAACATGGCGAGCGGAGAACATCCCCGCAACACCCGCTCCCCATATTTGATAGTGATTACACAAATTGGTTGTTTCAAAACGAGCAAATGGTACTGGCTGAATTCAGCCAGTTGAACCATACGGCCAATTTGAAACAACCAATTTGGGTAATACCTGGCATTCATCTTCATCATATGCAGGTTTGTCTGGGTCTCCACTTAGATGGTTTCCATTTTGTCTCTCAGACCGCTCTCATTCGGGGTCTCTTTTCCCATTCTATTCAGACCCTGTGGCCCTTTCTTGTGGGGTGCCTAAGGGTTCTGCTCTGTCTCTGCTTTTGTTTAATCATTGTCTTCAAGCTCTGCCAGCACTCATCTCTGAACATGTGGTATGCTTTTAAACCTATGTGGATGATATCCAATTTCTTTTTCACCTGAACTCACCTGAGTCAGACCCCCCTTCAAAATTGTGAAACTGTCTATAAGCATTTGCCAAATGAATGGCAAGTAACTGGTTTAGGTTCAATCGAGAAAAAACAGAGATCTTGGTGGTGGGTTCTGACACTTATAGTATGACCTGGACTTCAGCCTTTTGGCCTGGCTGACTGGGCCCTTGCCCTAAACCCGGAGATTCAGTGAAAGGTCTGCGCATAAATTGTTACGTTCTGGATCCATGGACGCCCAGTATTTGGCAGAATGCAGATCTGTTTTTTTAGGCTGAAGATTCTGAGGAGCATTCTGCCTTTTCTTCCGCTCCCACTCCAACCCAGGCTAGTGCTTGCATTAATTATGGGCTCCTTAGACTACTGCAATGGAATTGATCTTGGGCAGCTTGGCTTTCTATTGACCATTTGCAGTTGCTTTAAAACTTTGCAACACATTTGGCATTGGGAGCTGCAAGAATGTCTCATTCCTCTAGTCTTCATCACCAGCTTCATTGGCTCCCAGGGATGAGCCACATTCAATTCAAGGCAAAAACAAAGAGGTGATGGCTGGAAGGTTTAGACTTAATCTTAACCACTGGCAATGCTCTGGGCAACCCTCCAGACCACCGTTCTTCGCCTGCCAAGCCATTACAGAAGGGAAAGACCATATGCAAATCAGGTGTGGCCCCACCCCAAGAGGGGCAGTCCAGCCCGAACTGCTAGGCCACATCCCTTCTGCACGAGACCACAAGCATCCCCAAACATGTGTCTCCCTTGATTCAATTCAAGGTTCTGTGTATTGTGCATCATGCATTTTCCAATACAGTTGCAGAATACGTGCAATCTGAGCTCACTAGATACTTCCCTGCTAAACAGCTGCAGTCCACTTCTCTGAATTTGTTGAATATCCCCAGGTTCTGCATGGCCCGTTTGAGGGGCTGTTCCTTTTCTGTTCAGGAACCTTCCTTATGGAACTTTCTCCCGCCTCGGCTTCTGGAGATTAGAGACCTTGAGTTTTCGTAGGGCCATACTGACCCATCAATGTTGAGCCTTGGGCCACTGTCTACTTCTGGTCACTCTCTTGTCTGACTGATTTTCTGTTATTTTGTCTCCTTCAGCGCCTAGATGCATTTGGGTGTTTTGTTTGTGCTTTATAAATTCTATACATAAATAAAATAAACAATAACCTAATTAGTCTCCAAGTCCCAAAGATGGACCAGTGGGGGAGTTATGGTTCAATAATACCTTTTTTCTGGTCTTTGGCGGTTCGACAATGCCCAACCAAGCTAAGAGCTCTTATGTGGACGGATCAATCTAAGTTCAGTTGCAGCAACTCATATCGCCCCAAGCGGCTAGCTTGTGTCAAGTCGGTACAAATGCTATGGCCCAGAGTGGTTTGAAGGTGGCGTTTGAGTGATGCAAGTTGGAATCTTCATCGGAATTGGTTTGGGGTCAATTAGGTTTGAGGTGTGCAGTGACCACTGGTTAGGGTTGGCGCTTGATGCTCCATCGGTTCAAGTCAAGGTCCAGTGATGGTTCTAAGCTGTGATTCTGATGTTAAAGCTTGCGGCTCGACAAAGTCATAATTTGAGGTCAAGCTGGGTTGAGTCGTTTGGGAACTGCTAATTCGAGTCGAAGAAGACTACTCCAGCTGTTCGACTCCAACTCGGGCGATGAGTGCTTGATTCGAGTTGAACAGGTGACAGGCTTTGGAGGGATACCAAGCAACATAAAGCTGGTTTGGAAATTGCAACACTTGACGGGTTCAGTTTAGTGCCAACAGCAGCACTGACGTATCCCTCTGGTTTGAATGCTACAAGCATGGTGTGAATGCAGATTGACAGGTTTGATTAGATATAACAGGGAGCCTTAGCTGATCTTGTCCACCAGATGTTGTGAGACTCACTCCAGGGGCTCTAGCACAGGATAAGTCCATTAGGTTCTGCTCTTCTGGCCTGGGGAGGTTTGGTGGCTGTTCTTGATCATCAGCAAGGGTCATCTCCAATTTGCCCTGGGAGTGGTAAGGGACAGCGCTTGCCTCTGCCTTGGGTTGCTCCTTCACCTCAATGGATGAAGGTTTTAGAGTGGTCCACTGTCCCAAAAGATGTTCAAATGAGTTCTTCCTAAGGCTTTTGTTCAAGAGTCTGTATGAACCAAGTCTCCCGCGACTGAATACCATTTTACACTCGTTGCAGGTGACTTGGTTTGCACGTGCCTTAGGTACATTACCAGGAATGGTAAATAACCAACACGCCCAAGACCCACGCCGAGTGCTGGTAGTAGGGACTTCCACTACCTCATTCGTGTCATCCTCTTCATCCTCCTCTGCATCCTCACTCCTGTTCCCCTCTTCGGGCCCTTGGAGAGGTGGTGGTGGTGGAGGGGGTGGGGATGGTGCTGAGGCAGATGTAGCACCAGGTGGCAGTACTGCAGCCATGGATGCCATCAGGTTTCAGATGAAAATCTGGAAAGTTGGCAACAAAATGCACTGTGTTCTGTAAAATAGCAAGAAACACAATGAGAATGAGCTCTAGGGTGTGGCCTTTTATAGGGGTGCTGGTGCGCAGTTCGCGGACACACGCCCTGTCCGCAGACAGATCGAACACCAAAAAAAGTCAAAAAAGTCCCAAAAAGTATGTAGAAACTCAGGATTACTGGCTGGGACTTCTCCTATGGTGATTTATTATTGAAAAATATTGTGGATTGCCTGAAAAGGTAGTTTTAAATTGTTCGGGGACACGAACAGTGTCCGCAGTCAGAACACACGCTCAGCGTGGGCACGGTCACATGATAGCTTCGCGAACATGTCAGCGAAGGGAACCGGTATCTGCATGACACCAAATGCACAGGAACTGTTTTGCGCTTGTGCGTTGTTGTTCTACGGACACTGTTCGGGTCCTGAAACTAATTAAAAGTGTGACACAAGTGAAACGAACAGTTACAAACAGGCGGTTGTTCTTAGAACAGTTTAAATCCACTTGCGAACAATACGGACAGACATAGCATCCTCGGGACACCCCCATTTTATTTATTTACGAACATGTCAGGACACTGCGTGTGTTCTTAGAATAGTTTCAACTTGCTTGTGAACAATACGGACAGCATCCTCAGGACACCCCCATTTTGATTATTTACGAACATTTCAGGATATTGCTTGTGTTCTTAGAACAGTTTCAACTCGCCTGCGAAAACAGACAGCATCCTCAGAACACCCCCATTTTGTTTATTTACGAACATTCCGGAACGCTTGATGTGTTCTTAGAACAGTTTCAATCTGCCTACGAACAGCACAGACATGTCTAGCGTCCTCAGGACACCCCCATTTTGTTTATTTACAAATGTGTTACTTTGATTACGGACATCTCGGACACCGAATGTGTTCTTAGAACAGATTGGACTTGTTTGCAAACATTACAGACAGGCATACTTTTCTTAGAACATCTCAATTTTGGTTCATTGCGGATATCCCGGACATCTTGTGTGTTCTTAGAACAGTTTCAACTTGCTAGCAAACAGTACGGACAGGTATAGTGTTCTTAGGACACCTCTATTTTCGTTTTTTCAAGGACATTCCAGACATCCGTGCTGTCCGTGGACATCTGAACTGCTTTTTTAAAAAAAACAAGGTATTAATTAGGACACAATATAATAATTTTACTTTATTATATATGGATGTTAAATTTAGGACAGAGAAGGTGAAGCAAAAAGTGAGACAAACACAGGAGAATTGGGGGTTTCAATAGGATTCATATAAGGTGAAGAAGAGATGGAAGTCTCATCAAAACGTTTTGGTTCATGGAGAGGGTTTGGGGATAATTGACTGGTATATGGTGAGGGGGGACAGGTACGTGTGGGACAATGGTATCTAGTTTTTTGTTTCAAGTAATCCTCCACAAAGTTTTTTAAATTGTTGAAATTTGACATGAGTAGGTCCATATTTTCTTCCATGTGCTGGAGAGTCTTATCCAATACTTCTTTTTCTTTACTATTTTCAATTTTTGTATGGTCTGTACAAAAAAAGTATATGTTAAATGTATATAAAATAATATTTATTAATTGATTTATATAGTAAAGTGTCCACCATTAGGTTCACTATCTTCAGACATTTCCCCACATGGGAAATGCTCCTCTAGCCACTCCAGAGTACTAGACATTTCTGTGAGAAAAAAAAATAATATCACTTTTTTTGTATCTAATACAGAAAGTTTACAAATATATGAGTAAAATGCAGTATACTTACTAGCTTCTGGTAAGGTGTGTTCTTACTGGTCTGTAGATCTGCTGTTGCTCTTAGTTGTGGAGTTTCTGTGAGGTAATCATGTTGGAAGCCTATCTTTCTTCTTTTGGTATATTCCATTTTAGAACATGCTGTATTTAAATGAATGGTTAATGTGTTATATATATGGGTTACACTTCTTATTTATTACTACATATAATGTGTATGTGTGCTGGTTTGTAAATTTGTACAATGTTCATATGTTATGATATAAAAATTAAACATACCCCCCAGACTTTTTGGGTAGTGTTGCTGTTGTCCGCATATGTCTGTGGACATTAGAAGAGTTCACGGACATCAAATTCAGTAGATGGGGGTCAGTATGTTCCATGTTACATGTACATAAAGTCAGAGATATTATTGTTAAGTTGCGCTACTAAAAACCTATGAAATTCAGTAAAAAAATGTGTTAAATGGACGTTATGGTTAAGTTGCGCTACTAAAAACCTATGAAATTCAGTAAAAAAACTTTGTTAAAGGGACGTTATGGTTAAGTTCCGCTATTAAAAACCTATGAAATTCAGTAAAAAAACTTTGTTAAAGGGACGTTATGGTTAAGTTGTGCTACTAAAAACCTATGAAATTCAGTAAAAAAAAACTTTGTTAAAGGGACGTTATGGTTCCAAGTAAAACCGAAAAACCCCTGAAATTCACCAGTTATGGTAAGTTACACAACCATAACTCGTGCCACCACTGTGCACAGCTAAGACTAACACCCAGGACATCAAAGATGACAACAACAAAAAAACAAGCAGCTGTTAATAGAAGCACATTCTTTGCTAGTTTGCCTTCTCATCCAAAATCTGTGCTTAGTCCCAAATCAGGTTTAATATATGCATCTGTAGTAATAGGGAGAGCCTATGATTGCTACATTTTGAAGGAAAAATCTGTACATTAGAGAAAAAAGCTCATTGTATGCAGGCTCATTGATGATTTTTAATGTCTCACAAAGGTCCTCTCTGTGACAAAATTACTTCTGCAATGCAGAAGTAATGGTGAAACCACCGGCTCAGGCCCCATACTTCTGAGCTTGTGACCCTTTAGTAACATGCATGCAATGAATGGGTTCATAGAATAACTCTGAATCCAAATAAACAAACCAACTCAGGAAGATGGCGAACGTTCGTCCAATTTCTCTCAGCGATCTTTTCACAAAACATGGACTTTATACTAAAAATACTAAAAATATGTCAGAAGTGACGCCATACTACGTGGCAAATAATACAAAACCTACTAGGGATTGTGATAGGGTTAAGGGGAACATCTAAATATACATTACATAGGAACTAGGATTGTGATTGGTTGACCACTGTCAGATGGACAATATATGCCTACCTCTAAAACATGTCATCCTTAAAATCAACGATAGTGAGTGCTCGCATACTCCCATGTATTCCCAGAGACAAGAATGCTTTGCAAGCCCAAGTTCAAAGACAATCTTCATGGCAGAAGGCTTGGGTGATGAAAGATGTTGGGCTAATTGTGTGGGGAGATAAAGTCAGGCCCACCTCCTTGCTCCTGGGTCTGGGATTATGTGCTTCTATGTGAACCAAATGTTCCAGACATGGCACACGCGTGCCAACCAATTGTAGATGTCTGTATAACGAAGGCCCTTATAGTTTAAAGACCAATTGAAAACTGTGTACTTAATCACCCAAGCCTTCTGCCATGAAGATTGTCTCTGAACTTGGCCTTGCAAAGTATCCTTGTCTCTGTGAATACATGGGAGTGCAAGCACTCACAATCGTTGTTCTAGGACTCCAAGTTCTACCTTATTTTCATGCTTGGCTCACATGACCGGAGACCACAATTTGGTCAATTTTTCAGGTTTAAAATGTCTTAAATGAAAGAAACTTGGCACTCTTGGTGTTGATTTCTTCCACCTTAACAAAAGATGATTCATCTTTTGCACGTTCACTCCTTTCAGAAATAGATAACTGACTTCAGTTTTGATACCAGGCCAGACAGTTTTGCCTTGCAGCTCCACGATTTTATCTTATTCTTGCAGTGATACAATTCTCCCTTTCTTCTTCATGGTCCTGGCTTGCTAAAATTCATGATACCAATTTCCAGCTTCTATACAGTTGTGGCTTCGCCTGCATTCTATTCACTACATATAGCCAGCTTCTATGATGACTTAGTCTACCTTGTGTTTCAGCATCTGTACAGTTATTGAACGGTTGATTCTCTGCAGCACTTCGTACACGTGTAATCTTCTTCATTTTTAAAAGTTCACTTGTCTCTTTACTTTGTCATTTGTTTCTATAGAATCCATGCATCCTTTTCAGCCAATATTTCGGGGCATCACACATGTCTCTTGTGGCGTCACTAGCTTCGCTCTTTGCTCTTTTTCCGATTCCTTCAGGGGGTTCCTCCCTCAGATTGTTGTCTCTTCGGGGTTATATTCGATAGAGTTGTCTCAATGGATATTATCTTTTGAATATACGCTAAAGGTATTGGCACAACTGCTGGTGTCCAACATGGCACAATCTCAGACTTCCAACATATAGGAGGCAGGGGGCGGGATTTCCTGCAGAGGCATGTAACTGCTCCTATACACTTCAACAAACAAACCATGATCCCACTCATAAAGTTAAAACAGACGCCGTTTAGAGAAAAATCTCCTCTGGTTTTTGTGGTAACTTGGATCCTGCTGCAACCCAAACAGAAAAGTATTACAGTACAAAATAAAGAGAAAGTCCGATCAAAATTCTATAAAAAATATATATAGTTTAATTAAACACACCATGTGCAATAATAACTAAATAGAAAAACACTATGCAAAATCCACTCCCCTGGAAAGAATACTGACTATGCAATAGGTAGAAAAATACGTCACTCTGGGTAGTAAGTAAGGGGTCGAAGGACATTCAACAACCACACTCTTCTTTAAAAGTATTATGTCTTCCATTTGAAAAGGGTGCACAGCACATAGGACAAGTGGTAAGGCTGCTCTGACAATCGGGAGCTCACCAATTACATACCTGCTTGATTAGAAACCTCTGAGTGTTTATAACTTTGTGAACCTTGCTGCTTTTCATTATTTTGTATTGATGTCGTAGTAATTTATGAAACTTAACAGCATTGTTATTTTATTCTGAGTGCTCTTGCACACATGGAACTCACTTGGAAGTATTTCTTCCAGTTCTTTTACTTTCCCTACCTACCCCCCATGTGACCCACCACACTTATGTGCAGGAATGTGTGGGCGTGCAGAAGGCGCATGCAACGGGCACAGTACAGTCAAGCCCATCTGTGCCTGTCCGGGTCCCGGCGGGTCCCTGGGACATTACACTTGGCCAGGAAGAGGCTTCTTCATTTCAGAAAATGTTCCAGTCTTCTACGAAGGTGGTCAGGCAGTACTCTTGCACAGAATTACTGTCCTTAGCTTCCTCTGATGCACGTTTTCCTTTAGGATTCTAGTTGGAAACACAAATTGTTCTCTTGCCAATTGAAAGGGTGAACAAGGCAAGTGACATTGGCGTCCTAGCCTCTATGACTCTTTCTGGTTTCCTAGTATATTCTAGATTTGCAGTGGCACAACACAGTCATATTTATACTCTTTTAGATGAGTAATCCCCGGATGTGCTCTGTCTCACACAGACCAGGTTCACACCATCTCCTGGGCCAGACTTTACACACTGATGCTTCCATCAGATTATTGTATTTTAAACATTGATGGACCTCCCCAGGGACTCGGGGTGGCCTGGCCCTGATTTATTGTGCCACTTTACATTGTACTGCGATCCTTCTTGTTCATCATTTGGCTTGTGAGCTTCAACTCATTTGCTTAAATATTTCTCCTAACGACACAATACATATTTGGTCTATCATCCAACATCTCATGCCCTAACAAATTTTGTTTATGATTTTGCACAGCTGGCTGCTGAGCTGGCTCTCTCCCCTCCTAAGCTGATTCTGATGGGCGATTTCAATTTGTGGGACAATAATATGGCTGACTCTTATGCCAGGAAGCTAATTGCTACATTGGCATATATGTATTTAACCCTTCAAAACTGTCTTCCAACTCTTAAGCAGGGCAACGTGCTGGATTAGATTTGTTTTTAAAGATCTCTGACTATTATCTACAAGCCTCTAAAAGTGATCAGGATGGATCATGTTGTTCTTCTGTTTACCATTGCTCTTCCCAATGTTCATTCTCACTTTGTAAAACTGACTGCCTCTCATCGGAGCTGGAATAAGGTCTCCTCTACCACCCTGGCCAACCAGCTTGTTAGTAGAACTAGCAACCTCACAAAAGATAGTACTTTGATCTGATGGGTGTTCTTCTTAAGGCCATGATGCATGCAGATGACTCTTTCGCACCTGAGGAACTTTCAACTCTGCCATCCCTAAAAGTGGATCTTTCATGCACACACGAACAATGTGATTATATTAGCCTATTTTTTACATAGATAATCTGCAAAATATGTCAATCTTTTGTAAGAAGTTTCTAACCCTGCAGTGGACTCTATTCTTCGTAATCCCATCAGTGGGAACGGTTTCAGCTTCATCCTATTACCAAAGATGTAGTTTCAGCTGTTTGTAAAAAGATCGAATCAGCCTTCCCTAGGGACTCCTTACCCTTTTGAGTTATTCAAGCATTACTGCAAACAGTTATTCCCTTGTTCACTGCTGCTCTCCAATATTCTTTCTCCGCTGGCATTATTCCTGATGACCTCAAACATGTGTTGGTTACCCTGCTTTTGAAGAAGCTTCCTCTGGACACTATCTTGGTTGAGAACTGTCGGCCAATCGTGCTCCTCCCATTTATGATGAAACTTATGGAATCTATTGTAGCACCACAACTCTCTCGCTTTCTGGAATGCCATCAGCTTGTACCCCCTTTTTATGGGCACAGAACAGTTATGATTTTGGTTGCAGATAATCTTGTTGGGTTACAGGACCATGGAGAAGTCAGAGTTTGATTCTCCTTGACTGCTCTGCAGGGTTTGATACGATTGAGCATGGCATTCAGATGTATACATTTTGGCCGTGGCACAATTGTTCGTAGCCAAATTGACCATGGTCAATTTGGCCATGAAGCCAATTTTGACGTGGGCAAAATGGCCCTAATTAAATTTCTGATTCACCCCCATCACTCCCAACCCACCCCCTACTTAACTTTTGGCCGTCCGTGCATGTTTTTACCCTGCAGCATCGGAACTGTCCCTCCTACATGGTTCGGATCCGACGCTGCAGGGTCTGCTTTTCATGTTTTTTTAATTTACATTTTTTTGTGGACAACCCCATTACCCCCAAACATGGCGAGCGGAGAACATCCCCGCAACACCCGCTCCCCATATTTGATAGTGATTACACAAATTGGTTGTTTCAAAACGAGCAAATGGTACTGGCTGAATTCAGCCAGTTGAACCATACGGCCAATTTGAAACAACCAATTTGGGTAATACCTGGCATTCATCTTCATCATATGCAGGTTTGTCTGGGTCTCCACTTAGATGGTTTCCATTTTGTCTCTCAGACCGCTCTCATTCGGGGTCTCTTTTCCCATTCTATTCAGACCCTGTGGCCCTTTCTTGTGGGGTGCCTAAGGGTTCTGCTCTGTCTCTGCTTTTGTTTAATCATTGTCTTCAAGCTCTGCCAGCACTCATCTCTGAACATGTGGTATGCTTTTAAACCTATGTGGATGATATCCAATTTCTTTTTCACCTGAACTCACCTGAGTCAGACCCCCCTTCAAAATTGTGAAACTGTCTATAAGCATTTGCCAAATGAATGGCAAGTAACTGGTTTAGGTTCAATCGAGAAAAAACAGAGATCTTGGTGGTGGGTTCTGACACTTATAGTATGACCTGGACTTCAGCCTTTTGGCCTGGCTGACTGGGCCCTTGCCCTAAACCCGGAGATTCAGTGAAAGGTCTGCGCATAAATTGTTACGTTCTGGATCCATGGACGCCCAGTATTTGGCAGAATGCAGATCTGTTTTTTTAGGCTGAAGATTCTGAGGAGCATTCTGCCTTTTCTTCCGCTCCCACTCCAACCCAGGCTAGTGCTTGCATTAATTATGGGCTCCTTAGACTACTGCAATGGAATTGATCTTGGGCAGCTTGGCTTTCTATTGACCATTTGCAGTTGCTTTAAAACTTTGCAACACATTTGGCATTGGGAGCTGCAAGAATGTCTCATTCCTCTAGTCTTCATCACCAGCTTCATTGGCTCCCAGGGATGAGCCACATTCAATTCAAGGCAAAAACAAAGAGGTGATGGCTGGAAGGTTTAGACTTAATCTTAACCACTGGCAATGCTCTGGGCAACCCTCCAGACCACCGTTCTTCGCCTGCCAAGCCATTACAGAAGGGAAAGACCATATGCAAATCAGGTGTGGCCCCACCCCAAGAGGGGCAGTCCAGCCCGAACTGCTAGGCCACATCCCTTCTGCACGAGACCACAAGCATCCCCAAACATGTGTCTCCCTTGATTCAATTCAAGGTTCTGTGTATTGTGCATCATGCATTTTCCAATACAGTTGCAGAATACGTGCAATCTGAGCTCACTAGATACTTCCCTGCTAAACAGCTGCAGTCCACTTCTCTGAATTTGTTGAATATCCCCAGGTTCTGCATGGCCCGTTTGAGGGGCTGTTCCTTTTCTGTTCAGGAACCTTCCTTATGGAACTTTCTCCCGCCTCGGCTTCTGGAGATTAGAGACCTTGAGTTTTCGTAGGGCCATACTGACCCATCAATGTTGAGCCTTGGGCCACTGTCTACTTCTGGTCACTCTCTTGTCTGACTGATTTTCTGTTATTTTGTCTCCTTCAGCGCCTAGATGCATTTGGGTGTTTTGTTTGTGCTTTATAAATTCTATACATAAATAAAATAAACAATAACCTAATTAGTCTCCAAGTCCCAAAGATGGACCAGTGGGGGAGTTATGGTTCAATAATACCTTTTTTCTGGTCTTTGGCGGTTCGACAATGCCCAACCAAGCTAAGAGCTCTTATGTGGACGGATCAATCTAAGTTCAGTTGCAGCAACTCATATCGCCCCAAGCGGCTAGCTTGTGTCAAGTCGGTACAAATGCTATGGCCCAGAGTGGTTTGAAGGTGGCGTTTGAGTGATGCAAGTTGGAATCTTCATCGGAATTGGTTTGGGGTCAATTAGGTTTGAGGTGTGCAGTGACCACTGGTTAGGGTTGGCGCTTGATGCTCCATCGGTTCAAGTCAAGGTCCAGTGATGGTTCTAAGCTGTGATTCTGATGTTAAAGCTTGCGGCTCGACAAAGTCATAATTTGAGGTCAAGCTGGGTTGAGTCGTTTGGGAACTGCTAATTCGAGTCGAAGAAGACTACTCCAGCTGTTCGACTCCAACTCGGGCGATGAGTGCTTGATTCGAGTTGAACAGGTGACAGGCTTTGGAGGGATACCAAGCAACATAAAGCTGGTTTGGAAATTGCAACACTTGACGGGTTCAGTTTAGTGCCAACAGCAGCACTGACGTATCCCTCTGGTTTGAATGCTACAAGCATGGTGTGAATGCAGATTGACAGGTTTGATTAGATATAACAGGGAGCCTTAGCTGATCTTGTCCACCAGATGTTGTGAGACTCACTCCAGGGGCTCTAGCACAGGATAAGTCCATTAGGTTCTGCTCTTCTGGCCTGGGGAGGTTTGGTGGCTGTTCTTGATCATCAGCAAGGGTCATCTCCAATTTGCCCTGGGAGTGGTAAGGGACAGCGCTTGCCTCTGCCTTGGGTTGCTCCTTCACCTCAATGGATGAAGGTTTTAGAGTGGTCCACTGTCCCAAAAGATGTTCAAATGAGTTCTTCCTAAGGCTTTTGTTCAAGAGTCAATCAGAGAAAGAATGGGAGCACCCTTCTTTTAATGGTAAAATTTTCCAGGTGAATGGATGAAAGCAAGCCTGTTTAAGGGGTGCAATCCCTGTCCATGTGACAAGTGGTTGTGACTTCTGACATAATACTTTAAGTGCATTGTGTTATGGGAACTGGAGGCGATAGGAAGGAGCACAGATAGAGACACAAGATGGTGATATCTTCCTCCAACTATGCTGAGTTCCCTCTGCCTACACTAACACCTCTCTCTTTTATTTGTCAATAGCATTAAAGGCTCTTTTGTTATGCTGTACCCTGGTGTGAGGCTACATTTCTTTCAGAGTGGTGTGCTCTTCGATGCCTATTTCGCAGGTTAGCTCCTTCAGGAAGGCTGCCATGCTGGAACGCTGTCCTTCTGGATAGAGATATCACCAGACCTCACAAAGGTGTGTTTATTTTTCAGACTGCGGTTATGTGGTGAGTGTAAAAACCCCAATGTAAAGACTTCCAGGTCCCATGGAATATTTAAACCTCCTTCATGCATCAACCACTAAAGCCCCAGACTACAAACATCACTAAGTTATACATTTCACAACAGCTTGCATATTCATCCCCTGGCCGGCGCACACCCACACTAGAAGCACACGGCTGCCTCTTTGGATGCAAATCTCTCAATCCCTCCTACCTTTCCCACCAAGACAACTTACAAGCAAACAGAGCTCAGGTTATTTTCGATTTGCATCCCCAATACAAATCACTGTACTCTTGCTTTTCTTTCTCTTCCCAAGTAACCAAACCCACCCGCTCCATTTCAGATCTGGCGAATCAATTGGAAACTATGCAAATGACAATGGTTAGTGGTACACATCATAACAGCATAACATAAATCTGGCTGTGGAAGTATATATGTAAAATATATGTGAGAGGATGTATCTGTGCTCAAGAACATGTGCATCTAAGTGCATTTGCATTTGATGCTGTATGTATGTATTTATTTTTCACATAAAAAACCTGTGGACAGGAAAATGAAAAACAATCTCATTGTAGTCTACCGATTATTAATACGGAATTTTAAATATTGCTGTGCCTGTTTTGTAACAATGGCTGTATGTCAGTACCACGAACAATCCAACATCTATTACTAGAATCTGCATATCTGAAAATTCATGGGATCTGTTTGAGGTGGTGTTTAGATATTTTCGTAATTAACTCATCAGTGATCAAGAAATTCACAACAACATAGGGAAAGCATCCTTAAAAGATGAAAAAGATGACAAACTCTAATAAGATCTGTGTCCTTACTTCCTTGTCACAACTAATCCTGATAAGCTTCTCTGGATTGTAACAGACCATTGGTGAGTTGGCTACAGAAGTGCCAACATTATCATCCAATGTCACAGAGTCTGTCATCTATTATTGCAACATAGAGGCTGCCAATGTGCAATTTGAATATGTTCCTGTGGTTAGGCTCGTTCTCTTTCACTCACTCACTGTGGAGGCCCACCTGTAGAGAGTGCCCAGGTGCATTTGTAACGTGTGGAAATCATCACCAGTGCCTCCGTTTAGCTACATGGAAGCCAATCAGTCCTTGCAGTATGCTGTTCCTTCCAGAAAGGTTGGGTGCTAAAGGATTTCTCTGTTTTTAATAAAATGAACCCCAGCCCAAGGGGTAACATCCCTGCCAGGCTGGAAGGCATTTGCGCTCGTACGACCCTTCCATGGCCACTCCTGTTATTGGGTAATAATAATTGTACATACAAATGTTCTATGAAAAGGGTTTGAATAAAAGTGTTGATTAAATGAGAGAGTATTAAGACTGCCAACTTCATACCCTAGAAAGGAATTCAAATGCATTATAGTTTAGACTCAGAAAATAGCAGGTGTACTACTTCTGATTTAGAAACAATGAGTGGCAGAGGTGCCTATTGACCTATTACTTGCTGAATACCGTCCAACACCCATGAAAGACTATTTACTCTGGCTCTCCACTGTCTTCTTGAAATCCATGCAGTCCCGATTTAAGATATAGATACATAGTTACAAACGTGTTGGTTCGTTTTCATTTCCCACTGCACAAATGTGTCTATCTAGCTCAAGGTGGACAACCCCGTCTCTTTTCAGATGCAATATATCCCTCTTTTTAATTTAACATTGTTCGAAGCATGATAAGCATTGGGCCATACTAGAGGACTCAAAGGCAAGATGATTTATGTCCAATCTAAAGGAAATGGAAGAAGCTGACCATAAGAGTGATTTGAGGCCTGCAGAGTAACTTTGGATGCCACATTCTGAGCTGATCCGGGGACAGATGCACATTTCTTCATAGAGTTCCCATCTCACCTTTCCAGAATAATCTGAAAAGGCACACATTATCCAACATTCCCACTCTGATAGAGGCACAAGCACTCGTTAGCTTGGGCCAGTGTTACATTTCCAGGGCCTTTGTACTTTAAACATGTTATGTGCACAGTGCACATTGTGCATGGGCTTGAAGATGTCACTCTTTTTGCGGCTCATGTTTGAAAACCACATAAATTACGCTGATGTTACCAGTTACATTTGCACTTTGGTGCAAAAAGGCATCTGATCTGCATTCTTTTCAGCTTTTGAACATCAGAGTCGAAAAGGGAGCCATAAAGTGAAGTTGAAATTGTCTTTACGACTTCCTTTTTTATCCACAATGCAAACACACTGAGTAAACGCTGCTTGCCATTTATGCATGACAGGTATTGTTTACAATGGATTTTTTAGGGAATAAGCCTATTTCCTGCTATTGTAAGAAGCAGGCACATTCCATAGGAACCCACATCATTCACAGCAGCATTAAAGAGAGGAAGGGGAAGCAAAATCAAACATTACAATTTGTGCCTCGCCTCTGCCATACAAATGCATACACATTTGCAGTCATGTTAAATGAATGCTTCAGAGTGTTATGCATGACTGTTACACATTAATTTAAGGATACTTCTCAAGGAACATGAGCCTATTTATGTTTGTGCTTGCTTTCGTCTTAATTATGTATGATAATGTATGCTATGTATTAAATTACAAAAGAACATTGAAATAAAATGCAGTGCTCAGCATTAGAGATTCTTGAAATATTCCAAGCTTGAAAAGATAGTGCCCATCTAATTTTGTATTTATATTTTTAATGTGAACGTTACATTTGAATATATGTACTCGTTTGTCGTTTGTTACTTTTGCTGCACATGCAAATAAGAGGAACCAAAGAAAAAGAAAATACATTTATACAGGTCGGTCCACACTAAACAATAATGTGCATGCATCCATTAATTGCACGTGTTGCTTTTTTGCCGTAACATCCAAATCCTTAGTTATTCCCACGAGTGCTGTGTTTCTGGCGCCCTAGGAGAGTTCACCTTTCTCACAATTAAAAGTCCAGCCAGTGTGGTAGTGCCGCTAAAGACAATCAGATACTTAAGATCGTTTGACTGTATAAAGCAGATGTTAGAACCCTCTCATGAAATAACCTCCTACTCAGTCAAAATGGACACAAATTGAATAGCAACGTCATTACAGATTGTGCCATTTGGAAATGATGTGCTGCAAACATCCTGATCCTGCACATGAAAAGCACAATTGACTTCCAAAGCAGAGCGATTTCTTTAGGTATGAAATATAGTTTTGGGTTTGTTCAGGTCTTATGGTTGTGAAGTAAACTGGTCCTAGACTGTTCACACCAACAATGTAAGCAGAGTACAGTATTATATTTATACGATCTCTAGGTCTCTTAAGCCACCAATCAATGAGCCACCTCATACACCAGCAAGCTAGGACAGCTAGAGAAGGAGACCTTACTTCTGTGCAATGGAATATGACACACCTTTACAATCTACCAACTGCAAATGTCCACCTTAATCTGGTAACACAATTATCAAAAGACGAAAGATTGTAGGATCTCAAGCTACAGACCCAGCAGTGACACTCTGAAACCCAGTCCGTCAGAATTACCTCCTAGAATCAGGCTGAAGGTTATAGAGTAGCAAGTGATTGTGCAATAGGAACACTGGACTCTGCCTATCTCAGAACAGATGGGAAACAACCTCATATCTACACAATAATAAGTAAATCTGACCATAGAAATGTAATCAAAGATCCTGCAATGTCTGATTGATCATGGTCATTGAAGCCCCTAATTTATCAAGTTTGTCGATTAATCATTTTGGAGGGGTCCACCAGCCAGAACATAAAATCATCCTATTAATCCTGAAGCAGGTGTCTTCACTATGAGCCCAGTACAAAATAAGCATCCAATAAACTCTGAAGAAAAGGCACAATAAAAATAATAATAATAATAATAATAATAATAACCTCTCTTGCTTGGGAGCCCAAGAACAAGTACTAGACTTGTCCCTTAGTCCGCAGAGTGGGACTTGCGGCATACTGAGAACCAAGACAGATAGGATCTCTGTTTTTCAATGCCTCAAACCAAACGTACTGCTTTCAAATCTGGTTTGCTGCATCTCAAATCTCAGGTCCTGCTCTGCTGCCTTTGGCACTCAACCATACCTTTTAACCACTGCCTCCACTCCACTCCGGTTACTTACTTGTCACTTTGCAAGTATAGCAAATAAACAATGTTCGTCCAGCTTGGGCCAGCCTCGGCATTCATGTGAGTGTGCTGTTTCATTCGCAGATGAATGTCTTTACCTCCATGGAAGAAGAGGACATTGGGCTGTCAATAGCTCCAATGCACATCTAGAGAGTGGTGCATGATGAATCCATTGATGGTGAAATCTTAGCAGGGGATCGATGCATTTTCTGGCCATCTGTTAGAATTCAATAATGATTCATTCATAGGGATGTGTTTAACCTCTTGTATGTATGTCCTTGCTCACAGGGAGTCACTGATTAAAGGAATCATACAAAATGGTAGAAACAAGTGTTCTTGCAACATAGCACTCTGACTGCCTTGGCTCTGACATATCCTGCCCCCTCTTTAAAAAATATTTTCAATGACAGTATTTCCCTTTCTTTTGCCTTTCCACGCCCTGACAGCTATCATGATTTTCCAAATAATGTCATGCATCTGTCCACCCATTGGAAATATGCCCTTTTACCTGAGGTGAACACTCTCACGGGGAGTCACAAGGGAGTTTTCTCGCTGGGACCAAAACCAGATGTTATGAACTTTTCAGCAATACGTGTTTTTCATCCAGTCGAACGCTGATGGGAAGATAAGGTTTGACAAATACACATCAGTAAAATCAGCATCGATCCTTTATAACTTTGTACTCCAACATATTGTACTTTGTTCGTTTTAATTGGTCAAATATGAAATTTCTAGATTGCTAGGCGCTGTTAAATTTTGTGGGAGGGCATAAGGCATGCTAATGGAAATTAGCCTGGAGCGTCAGCAATAAAAGAAAATACCTCATTGTTGCCAGGTAATTCCCTTACCAGATTGTAGTAAAATAAAGACACGTTCACCAACTCTGTCGACTAGTAGAGATAGGGTTAGAGGCACTAGTAGGCAAGTATCTGCCCTCAAAGAGAGTTAACATGTGTGTTCATATTAAAAACGTCAGAGCAAAATGGCTATAACTTTGGCATGATGGACTCTAGAGCAAATTAAAAGCTATTGTGCGGTTGTACACGTTTATCAGCAACGCATACACGTACTAGTATACAGCCACCGGATATGACAGTGACAATGACATGAAAGTACACCCTTTTACACAGCAGACAGTGAAAACAAGGGGCACATGACATGGTGTCTGTTTTACACCTGATGATTTTTCACTCCATTTATCAAATGTCGAAACGTGCATGGAGGGGGCCCAGCAGGACCCACGTGCAAACATGTTGTTCCCCTACATGCAATTGCCACTTCTTGTGTTATGAACCCGATAGTATATAAAATCGTTTTGTAAAAAAGGTTGCAAATATTCCAAAACGATACTATTATCATCAAACTCAGATGTACTTTGCCATGCTGTAGAATGGTCCAAAGCACCATTTGCTTTGGTTTGTCTGGGAGGGTACATCATGACGAACATGCCAAAAAACACATTTCTGAAGTGTTTTTCTACAAGTTTATAGTTTATCTGTTGCTGGCAAACCTGTGTAAATGCGGTGAGTTGCCAGGTGTAACAAACGAGAGTGGGGCGACTTTGCAAAAAGTCCACAGCCACTTAAATCCAATGTCAACAGAAATAAAAGACCGCAAAACAGAGCACACCCGTTGCAGCTAAATTATTGCACAAGTCTAGGTTTTAATTAACTGGCTATTTTATGGCACTCACCTATGATTTGTATGCAGGAAGCTTCGCCTCTGAAATGGGACCCGTTATCACCTGGCTTGATCTAAAACCATAAAGATAATGATAATAGTTCTTAGAAAGCCATTTGTTTATTGCTTAAACAACCTGCAAGCTCCATGAACCCTGTAGCCTCCCGTTTCTAACCCACGAGATTACATTATTGTAGAGTCATGGATAGTAACACATTTGCTTCGCATTTGTGAGTTAAAGGACAGATATTTTGCAAACACCATGATGACTTGTTTAACGAGTATACATGTGTTGTTCAGGTGCAGTCCACATTTTCAGTTGACTTTACCTGGTGAAATGGTAAAAAATGAAACGTCATAATATCCTAAAAAATATTTTGGGTATTGGAATGCAAACAAAAGAGATCATCGGGAAATTGGTTGGATTAGAAAATGTGACTGAAAAAGCAAACTGTGGTACAATGGACTGAAAACCGTACTGTGAGGCGCAAGCCATTTATTTATTTATTTTTACATTTTATTTATTTATTTATTTATATAATTATTTATTTATTTGCACTTATGGCAACGCCCAAACCTTGTGATATCTCAGCATTAGTACATCATAGTGTGAGCGTGTTATTATTAAGTAGAAAACAAGTAATTAACGGTGCAGACATGACAGTTCAGAAAAAATACATATTACACATAGTTACTAATACTTATTAAACAACCAGGTTTTGGCACATTTTTGGAATACAAGGAATGAATGTTCATTCCAAATGTGTGCTGGTAGAGTGCTCCAAAGTGTGGGAGCTGTAACGCAGAAGCTACACCCACCTGTTCTTTTTCTCTTAAAGTGGGAGGTGACCAGAGAGATGCTGGAGGTGGATCTGAGCAGGTGTGTAGAGACACATTGGATAATATAATCATTTAGATACTGGGAGGTGTCTTTGTGCACACAATGATGTGTGATAGAGTTTTAAAGTCCACATAGGCTTTGATGGGAAGCCAGTGTGTTTCAGGTCTAGTGGACAAAATATGGTCAGATCTTTTGAGGCCGAGGGTGGAGCGCAGTGCTTTGTTTTGGAGTAATTGAAGTTTTGATAAATTAACTTTTGAGGTACCCATAAGCAACACATTGCAATAGTCTAGTTTGGAGAGAATCAGGGCTCTACCTAGAGTGATGCAGTTGCTTGGTGAGAGGAATTACCTACTCAGAGCAATGAGTCTGGCTGTATAGGCTGTGAATGATGATAGGACTTTAATTGTCTGATCATGGAGAGGTCAGCTTCTAGATGGACTCCTAATGTCTTTATTTGCTTAGAAACTAGGATGGGTGTGCTTTCAATGCAGAAGGAAGAGAATGAGGGATCAAGGTGTTTGATCCAGTGCGATGAGCCAATGACGAGGAGCTCAGTTTTCTCATCATTTAGGAAGAGGTTGTGGATGGCCATCCAGTTTTGGATGGTGCTATAGACTGCATTCATTTTGGTGGTATCAGCAACAGGATAACCTGAAAGCGGGACGAGAATTTGAGTGTCATCCACGAAGTTCGTACAAATAATATCACTGGCATACAGAAGATCAAAGAGGGGTTTTGTATAAGTGTTATACATGGATTGGCGAAAGGCAAGACACTTGAGGAACACCTAATGTTGCTGGGATGGCATTGGCCGCCAAATCCCCTATGGCCACTCGTGTAGGCCTTCAACTAAGAAAGTATTTAATCCAGTCTCTGGCTTCATGGCAGAAATGGGAGTGCTGTGTGAGGTGCTGACAGAGGATATTATGATCAACAAATTCAAAGGCCGCAGAAAGATCGAGCAGTAGGAGGATGGCTAGGTTGCCGGAGTTCCTGTTAGTATCCATCTGTTTCTTTTTTTAAAGCGCGGTTTCTGTGCTGTGTTTAGGGTGGAAGCCATTTTGTCTTATGCCTAGTAGGCAATTTTTTCCTAGGAATTGATGGACTTGAGCATAGGCTAGTCAATCCAGGATTTTTATTAAGAATGAGACAGAAGTGATGGGGCAGTAATTCGTCAGGATGGGGGATTTGAGGGTAATTTTTTTGTCGTGGTTTGATTCAGGCTGTTTTGATTCTGGAGGGCACTATGGTAGTTGCGAAAGAGGCATTTGGAAACTCAGTGATAATGTGTGATTGTGATGACAAGTACTTGTGCATCAGTTTGCAAGTTTTGCAGACTAATCTGTGCCTCAGTGTTTTGGGCGCAATTTTATGAAGTTTGGTAAGAGGGAGGGTGAAATGTATAATGAGGTGGTCAGACCAGGGTACTGGTTCAATGGCTGAGACTTTGGAATGGGTCGGCGTGGTGACAGATTGGTGAAGCACATGTCGCTCATGGCATTGGATAAGGCTGTGGCCTGGGTGTCGGTGGCATCATTATATCCCATGTTGATATCTCCCACAATGATACATTTAGTTGCAGGTTTCAAGAAGGGGGTAACCAGAAGCGGGATGTCAAGCTGTGGATGACTTGGCCCATTGGGTTGCCTGTACAGAAAGAGTATTTTTAGTATGGTTTGTGGGTCTGTGGTCAGATTGAGGAGTATTATTTCATACACTGGGATGGTGGGCAAGGGACAGATCCTGATTTGTAGAGAGGCTTTAGCTATTGTGGGATGTTTTTACCCATGCATCCAAGCCCTACAATAAAACTGTGCAGTACTGGCATGGAAAACATCATGATGGCCAGTACTCCCCAGAGAGGGCACAGGGAAAACATGAAGAATAGGCTGCCACCCATTTTTGCCTATGTTGTGAGCACAGGAGGCCACTGCCTAAAACCACCGGTGGGCTACACACACAGTAACCTGAAACCATTGGGAATGGCAATGCTGATTGCCAAAAAAGCAACTCAGAACTGTGGGGAATTCATTTTCTTAATCCCAAAAATGGTTGCATTACCAGTACTCACCACTATCAGAAAGCCAGCGTTTTAAAACCACCAGACTTTTGTGTAAAACTGAACAAATGAAACAAAACCAGACCAAGGAAAGACTTGCTAAGTGGTGGATACAATGTAAAACTATATTCTGAAATGACTTGAAGGAAGTAATTATTTAATGTATATGTAAAAATTGTCAGTTTGATTTGAATGTAGAAAACTGGGAACAAAAAGTGACATTTAGCTGAAACCTGGCTTAATGAAACTGGATTCTGCCTGACAACTACCGCCGACAGGAGTTGAAACCTGCTCAGCCACTCCCCTTGCCAAAAAGAGATGTCACCTCTCTGATTAGATTAGGGGTGGAGCAGCTGGGGACTACAGGGAGTTGAACAAAGGCCTGTCCTGGACTCAGGCAAATGTTATATTGGGGGGCCGTAAAGTGGCTTCCTCTTAGGGTAAACTGGGAGGGGCAGTGCCTCTGCTAGCAGCTGAGCTTGGGGGAAGTGGATAAACCAGTTATTCCACCCTGTGATGTGGGAAGCCACACCCCTTTTTGACCAGGGCATAATTTTAAAAAGATAGATAACTCATAGTGCGGACTTGTCAGAATTATATAAGTAATATCATTATTTTTGTGATTTTTCTGTGAACATTTTGAGAGGCGTTAGGACCCTGTGGTGTATTCTGGGGGGTTGCTAGCGGAAAATAGGGTCTCACTCCAAATGGCTGCATGTTGAAAATCTGACACTTCATCAATTAATGTCCATACTCCTTGCTCACATGTGTATAATTTTGGGCAAATGTCCGATATTGCAAAACCAGTTAAAAAGCGCAAAATGTTGTCATTTTTGAATGCAAGCCCCCAGGAAGATCAGAGGTGGACAAGCATGGACCATGAGGAATATATAATGTGCACATGTAATTTCAACAAATTGTATATCTGGGAAGGATGTATTTGAATCAAATATAGATTTGTGCGCAAACTAACCAGGGGAGGATCCTCTGACCCATAAACAGACTTCATCATGATGACAATCCATATTCTTCCCCCAATCATGGGAGAGGGGAGAATTGGGCCAATGACAAGTAGAGAGGGGCAGGCTTAGCTAGGCCCAGGCACACACCCATTTTCAAAACACATAAAAAGAGACTGCTGGGACAGGTAGAGACATTCAATTCCATTTGCTGCGGAGCATGCTGACCGACGACTTCACATCTAGAAATCCAGACTTCAAATCCATCAATCTCCAAAGGCTAGAACTTTACTTCAGAACTTAAAGCAAGGGTCTAAACCCACAAACTGAGAACTCTTCTCAGCAGGCCTCAGCAACCTTGAAATCATTGGCAAACTATTCCACAGCCGGGCGAGCTGTTTGAATTCTTTTGCCAAGAACAATTGCCAGAGACCAGACCAGAGATCCAGAGTGACCCAGACCGCTGTGAGCAGAACCAGAGAGCTGACCCAGATCACTGTGAAGTGCTGAGACCAGAACCGGAGTCCAGTCCAAAACCTGACCAGATCCGTGGTGAGGCCTATTTCAAATGTATATTGTGAGTACCTAGCAGAACTGTGCAGAACCAATCTCTTAGTTAAAATAATCTAATCCAAACTATTTAACCTAAGTAGAACTGCCTCCTAGAAATCGTATCATCTGTCATTTTTAAAGCTGCACAACTGTCACCTGTCAATTCTGCAGCTGCAAGCTGTCACCTGTCATTTGAGTTTACTTCAAATCCGAAAAACATCCTTTATTTAATCGTCCGTATCTCTGGAACCGTTTGGGCTAGGAACGAAATTCTAGAATCTAAGCTTTCCAAAGAACCTAAAACCGACTTGCTACTCCTTATACTTTTGCCGTAATCGCGATTCACGCACTCGCGAATTTTGCCGCGATTTGCGATTTGGCCTGATTTCTTTACCTGTAAAAAGATAGCAGCTTTTTGCTTTCCTCTGCTGATCCGTTTGTCTTTTAATAACCATCCCTGAATCATTGCTAAAGTGAGCCTGAGCTCATCCCAAGTATCTCTCACTCACCCTGAACCTCCTAAAGGGAATTAAAAACATTTTCAGCATATTTCTCACTTCACTGCCACCACATTCAAAGCACTTGGGCCTGTGTTTTAAAACTCATACCGGTTTTCTCTAAGCTTGCTGGGGTGGGAATTGAATTTCGTATTGTATTTGATTGCATTCCTGAGAACTGTGTGCTCCTCTTTCCATCTCCTTCCATTTCTTACATTGCATAGGGGAGGGGGGAGAATTGCCAGAGAAAAGGTGATTATCTTATCTTTTGCTAAAATCATATCAAGTATTTCTGTACTGCATTTTATTCCTCATTGCTTTTCCCCTTGAAATCATAAAAGTATTGCTGCTACTTTATCCATCCTATACTAACTCCACATTGATTGTAAAGAAGTGTGCTAGTGCCAGATTACCCATTGCTGATCAACATCATATGTCTAAGTGTACTATCAGATATTAATTTATTATAAAGAGTGATATATATATATTGTTTAAATTCTCAAATACACCTTTTAAACTTGCAAAACAGAACTACTTCTTGGCTCAGTGGGGTCAGGGTGATTCTAAGAGAGGGGTGTTATATAGGGGTAGTCATCCAGAACTCATGAACAGGACATAAAGATATATCAATAAGGGTTTCCATTCAGTATCCCAGACTAGGCATTGATTTAGCTGTAGTGTTGAATTGAATCCTCTTACACTATGAAGACAACTCCCCCTCCTTTTATGTCTAATTAGTCGGCTCTGTAGATCGTGTAATTGGTGACAAGGGATAGATGTGGTCCCAATGCCTTGTTGAGCTAGGATTCTGTGATAGCTAGCATGTCAGTTTGCTCCTCCAATGTGAGGTTGTGGATTTCTACTACGTGGGCACCTAGTGACCAGGCATCAACAAGGACGACTTGAGCCAATCCGCTGAGTGAATATTGGTGGGGATGATTGTGTGTATCAATGGTTGTGTCTTGGGTGAGTAGGTGGGTCATGGAGATGGTGGCCTGGTTCTAGGTGTGAGTTTGGGGCTTATTGGTATCGGTAAAAGTGAGGTGGTGTGACCATTTTGCGATCTGAATCGCAGTCTGTGGAGGCGAGGTTCGCCCAGTCATGTTCTAGATTAGCCTATAACTGGGGCATTGGTGGGCGGTGGTGCCAGGTGGTGTGTTCATCCTGCTAAGTACACACAGAAATGTGGTCACAAGAAGGGCAATTAATACACAATGAAGGAATTGCAGTTGAGCAGAGAGACGAATATGACAAAAGCTGTGTTGTCCCTAGGTCCACACTGGGCATTCACTTGCTCTCTCTTTAACACATTTGTGCTCTAACTCCTGGAAGCATCTTCTTTATGCTAGATGGAATTACCAATAATTATCTCAGACCAATGAAGTGGACAGACTAAAGAAGCAGTTAAAATACTGCTTTAATATCAATGAAAGAAAGTAGTGGGAAATACAGCTATCAAAGTAGATGCTCAATATTCACACGTTAATTTGCTTGTATAGAGTTTATGTACTTTCACATATGTCATTTGTTATGTCATCCTACACTGCATTTCATAAAACCTATCGCCAGGAGGGATTAAATTAGGGGACCATATCTACTTATAGAATTATATAAGGGTTAATTTCTCTTTGGCTTCCCCTTCTCTGTAGGACATGCCCTGAGCTACTTCTACATATGTCACATACTGATTATAGCAGCGAATATGGCAGCAGTATAATAAATGCAATATTGTGTATGAAAGTTCATGGCAGGCCTTTTGATTTGTGGGTAACCCTATCCAACCTTGAACTTTCGTATTGTCTCAGTAGCACGTAAACAGAAGGAAATCTATGTGGTTGATCTGCTTCAACTTGTTCTCTTGTTTTCCCAATTAGTCATCGTCCTGATCCTTGGGTAAGGTCAATCGTTTATAGTTGACCTTGTAGTCTGTTCAATGTTCTGGGACATTCAAGGGAGAGCGCGCACACCACAATCTTAACTCAAAGCTCTAATGAATAGCCTTTGTTTTGAGTTTTCCATGACGTGTTAGAAGACCGTGCTTTTGTCCTTTTCAGCCTCTCAATTACTGCTATTTGATTTTATTAAACAAAGCGCCATAACCCTTTCTGGTCTTTAGAGACTTGCTAACTCCACCTCACATCAGCTTTATTCTTCATGTGTGTCCAATACTTGTCATCTGCAAATGTCCTTGCTTCTCCTAATCTTAGCAAAAATATTTCCTACGCACATCGTCTGTTAATTAGACTCCCTTTGTGCCTTGCATCCATCTCTCAAAATAGCCTCCTTGACTTCAGACCAACGTACTCCCTTATTCTGCACATAAAAACAGCTTCTTCCTCAATTCTTCAATTTGCAATCCTAGGGTCGTATTTTGAGGTATCTGGGTTGATTCTTTAACACACGCCATCGTCCATTTTCTTCCAATGGCTGTCCTAAACGTTATGTATATACTTCTTTTTAGCACGTTTCTATATGATTTTCTCTACCTTGCATTACAGAGTACGTACAGTTATTGGTAAGCAAGTTGCGTCATCTTCTTATTTTCACAATAACATCGTCTTTAGGTACATGCTTCTCTTAGTGCTTCTATTGGATTGTCAGTCTTAAGTATTTTCATATCATTTCAGCATAGGCTTGTATATCTTCTTCATTACATCATGTTGTCATTGTCAACCCTTTGTTTAGAGTTTGTCAATGGTTCCCATAGCCGCATTCTGGCACTTTGGAGGTGGACATCCTTCTTGGTAACTTCCTTCCACTGCCTCAATGTGAGGGTATCTTCTGAATGGCTGTCTGAGTGCATATCGTCTTTCACACAATCGACGCAGTATGGACATGTCGCATTAACTCGTGCATGGGTTCCTAATTGTAGCTCTTTGTCTGCTACTCCAATTGGGCAGTGGTGAGGGGGCAGGGACTAGAGAAGAGGGATCCACATGCTCCTCTACACATTGTTCTTATGATAAATGTTGTTTCTGTTCATCAATGTCTCATACATCCTTGTCCCTTCCCTGCATGATCTGGAAAGCCACACACCACATTTGTAGATGAGGTCCTGAAGCCCAATGCGAGTGAACACCATTCTAAGTGCATCTCTCCCACCATCTGTTTTTCATTGCCGTGAAACCATTGGCTGCCATTGCTCGAGACCTATGTGAAGGCCCTTGGAGGTGCAGCCCTTTCTTTAGGGAATTAGAAAAGTGGGCAGAAAGCTTGGGGAGACAGAAACAGTTAAAAACAGGATTTTGGAGAAAACAGGCTACTACCTTAAATGGTTATGTTCTTAAATGCATACAGGAACTGGCTTGGTGCAAGGAATATGATTAAATCTTTTTGGCATCAGTCGATTTGTCTTCTGCTTTTGACTTAATGAATCACAACTTGTTATGGTCCAAATGAGCAAGATAGGAATTCCAGCTGGACTGTTGAATCTGATTATTGGTCTACACAGAAATTCAAACATTCAAGTTAGAAGGAATCATCAGGGTAATCTTTCAAGGAAAATTCCCACCAGGTCAAGTGTGAGGCAGGGATGCACATTGGCCCCATGCCTATTTCATCTTTATGTTTCAAATGTGGATGAATACTTGGATAAGGCAGCTTATATTTCCTCACAATTAGCAGTATTCATGACTTGCGTGTGCAGATGATTTTTTTACTCTGTGATTGTTTTCAGATTGGGCTTCAGATGCTGATAAACACTTTTGATTTTTTTTCGACTAATAATTACTTAAAGATTAACCCAGAGAAAACAGCATTTTTTGCAATTGAGAGTTAAGAGGGTACATGGTACCCCAATAAGAATAAACTTGAAAATATTAATATATTAATCTATTTAGGGTTTTCCTTTACACTGTGGGATGTATTAACCCACTTCTGCTTTGCTATGCTATGCTATGCTGCAGCACTGTGTTATGATGGTGTCAGAAAACAGCCGCAAAACCCTTGTGCGTGCCAAAACCTCTGAAAACCGCACTTCGCAAGGCACAAAAAGAAGGCTGCCCAATCTGCCACGCATGTTGTCAGTGGTGGAACAGAGATTTCACTCCTGAAATATGTCACTGGGCTCCACAACAAATGAAAATGGAGTACAGAAGGAAAAAGCAGTGCTTTGCTAAAGGAAACCCAAAATCTTGCTTTAAATCCCTTTTTCTTTGTTGCTGAAACTGCAAAATGCTGGTACAGAACACCCTCAAACATTCAAAATGCTTGCTGGGTGATACAATTCACTTAGTTTAAGAAATCATTGTGAACTTACAAAGTCCTAAAAAGCTGAGAGCATAAAGACATTTCCACAGCAAAAGTGGCCTGTCTGTGGATCTGTCCAAAATCTCTGGATGCAGTACCATGGGCCGCCTGAATGACAGCTGTCAGGAGCCTGCCTGATTAAACTTTTTTTTTTTAATTGTATTTAATCTATTTAGATTTTTACAAAAATATTTCGTAGTGCAGAAAGAAAAACTAGTGAGAAGTGTTTACTGTTTTGACTGAGCGTTCTCAGCGGGGACCAAGAAAGAAAAGAAAAAGAAAAGTTCTACGGGTGGATACACTTCGGGGGGAGGGTCCCACAGTCTTCGTCTTCTAACTAGATGGATTTTTCTGTTTAGGTTGGGAGACTTTCTCCAAGGCAATGTTTAGAAGTTTGGCCGATGTTATTAGCCATCTAGTTTGGGCTCCTGTTATAAGGCGGTTCCACCAAGTGTTTTCGTCATTGACGAAGGAGTTTATAAACAAGGGGCAGAGGAAAGCTTTTCTTTCTTGGTCTATTGTCGGACAAACCATCAGAAGGTGCCTAATTGATTCTGTGGAGAAGGGATCTTTGCAGAGTCTGCATGCTTTTTCATCGGACGCTGTTCTGATTACCAAGATTTCTTGGGTGGGTAACAGGTTAAGTCGAGCTTTCAGGCCGGTGACGATCAGGCCCATTTCTGGAGGTGGGTCAGGAGGATTGTTGCGAAAACATTGCCGATGACATAAAGCAATGCTATGGGCCAGTAGTTGGAGGGATCTTCTCTAATGCCTTTTTTGAAGATTGGGACAATGACGGCTTGAATCCAAGAGCTTGGCAGTATCTTCCGTTCTTTGCAGTCTTTAAAAATCATACTCAGGACGGTTGACCGGGTCCTCAGGAGGTTGCTTTAGGTCAGAGTTTGCCAGTCCGTCCGGTCCAGGTGCTCTCGACAGTTTCAATTTTAAGATGACTTTTTTTATTTCTTCTTTGTCTGACAGGTCCAACCAGGTTCCATCTGTAGGTCGTTTTGTGGTCTCCGTGGTAGGGGTAGAGGACTCGAAGAGTTGCGAGAAGTGGGTGATCCAGCTGACTTCAGAGACTGAATTTATCATTTGAGAATTGGGGTGATGGTTTGTTTTATTAACAAGTGACCAGAATTCTCAAGTTTTTTTGTCTGTTAAGACCTTGAGCATTTTTTCTGCGTCTGATTGGTAGAGGGCAGATCTGTTGTTTCTTAGCCACTGCTTATATAGTCTCAACTCAGCACGGTAGGATTCCCATAGCGTTGTTGTGTTCAAGGTAGCTGCTTCTTTTTTTAGTTTCCTTAGGTGATCTCGTCTGATCACCAGGTTCCGGTTGTACGTGTGGGTGTGATTTAATGATGAATTATGATGGTGTTTCCGTGGTTTTTTTGTAGGGAAGTAGAAGAGGAATATAACTGTCCATGAAGGTTGAGTCGTTTGCTTAGGTGTCAGAAGTTAAGATTTTGTATTTGTCTGACAGAGTTTTAATGTCTTTAGTCGTCATACGCAAGTGAGTTAGTTGAGGATTTGTCTCGATCGCGGTTTTATAGAATTGCTGATCTCGGACTCTTGTGTTGCAGGTGAGGTTCAATAGGTTGTGATCGCTTGCTCTGGTTCTAATTACTACGAATGAGACTATGCTTGCATACATTTTTTCAGAGACAAAGATGTAATCAAAAGTTGCGCAAGACTGGTCGCGCTCCCACGTAGGTATCAGGTTTTGGCTGCTGCATGCATTTGGAGATTTTTAGACTTCATTAACGTAGCCCACAATTTTCCTCTTGCCTCTGTGATAGTAAGAGCAGACTGGTTCGTCTTGGTAGAATTTGAGTTTTTGCAATGTGTGTTTAGCTCTCAACAAATTAGGATATTCGAGGTCTGGTATTTGATCATAATCTCGCCGATAATGTTGGCTGCTGCATCGCAGAAGTTTGCTGAAGATGTTTTGTGGGGGTTCCAGTATACTTTGATTATGGCAAAAGCTTTGTGGGGAAATGTAGTTTCTGCTGGGGTTTCATCATTCCGTGTCGCAAGGACTGCCAGAAGGTTGGTGCTATTATCTTGGTGATGCTTATGTTTGATCCTGTTCGAATTGCTATCAGTAAGCCGGAAGATGGTCTGCCCAGGGGGCCTTTGAGGGCAGGTGAAATCTCTAAGGTGTAGCCATCCAGAGCTGGTTTGTCCTGCAACCAGGTTTCCTGGAGGCAAAGAATGTCATGGGCCCCCAGTCGGTCTTAGTTAAATGCATATGGCCTCTGGTATTCCATGAAGCTATGGACAGAGTTGGATTACAGAAGTCTTCATGGATAGGGTGGGGTGGCCGTGATGAATGATTGGCACCCCTGTTTGCTGCCATCTTTTGAGGCCTGGAGTCAGGGCGTCCCGTATCCATGACCAACTGCCCTTTTTTGGCATGACTTCTGGGCAGGTAGTGCTCGAATCTGATATTTGTTTTTTGCTTTTGCAGCGATCTGGCGATATAGGCCTTCGTTCATACTGGCGGGATCTTGAAGGGCTAGAGAGCGTTTGATGTCTTTCATACTCTTTGTAGTTTCTATACTCTCTTCTTGTTTCAGTTCTGCCATTGTGGGGTCGGTCGTATTTCGGTTGGTCAGATCTGTTTGTTCGTTTCCAGGATAATCTAGTATGGTTGTAATCTGATTTTCCCAGTGCAGAAGGAGTTCTTCTCCTTCTCACCAATCTGTATAGCTTCTCTGTTTGTGATTTGTCTATAGTTTTTGGTAGGGTATTTCTTGTAGTTTTCGGCCTGTTTCTTGGTAGTGTTTACCGCCTTGATCTCAGTTGGGAGGAAGCCGACATGTGCTAGTTTTGCGTATACATCTTGAGAGATTTCGCGAAGTGCCAAGTTTTTGATATGAAGGTAGGCCTTAGCTTGGTTGTTCCTATGGTAGGGCTCTATCAGGATAAAATCATCTGACTTTAAAGCTTGAAGCGTGTCCACTTGTTTGAGTATCTTGAGGACCGTTCTTCTGTTTAAGATCATGTATTGGTCGTCAGACGGTTTTTGTTCAATTCTGAACAGACGGACGGTGTTTGTTGATTGGCATTTTGCTCTTGGGCATCTTCTTTTCAATTGACTGGTGAAGTTTTTTGTTCTTAAGAGTGCATGTGGCTGGTAGAAGCGTTCGATTGGGTTGTCTCTAGTTTTTGGTAAAGTTGCTCAATACTCGTGTCTTTCGACAATGGTGTTCTGTCATTAAGCTCTGAGTAGAGGTTTGAAGATAGTGGTTTATTGTTGACCTTTTCAGGGCTGGGAGGTAGGCTTGACGATTGAGGTTTGGTGTTGTTTGTAGTTTCCATTTGCGGTTCCAGAATTTCTATTGAATCCCAATGTTGTGTTAGGTCGATCATGGAGCTTCGGATCATAAATTCCTCCACAGGCCTAGGGGAAGGGATGGAATGAGACTCAGTGTTGGTAATGTTTTCAGAGTCTTGTACAGCATCCAAGGGCTCTCTCAAGGTATTTTTGGTTTTCTTACTTGAAGAAAGCAGTGGGTCAAGCACAGTTACTTTTCCCGTGTTAGTGGAATCTTGTTGGGAGCAGGTAGCAAGTTTCAGGAGAGGTTGCTTTTTCGTTGTGGAAGTGGACTTTTGAGAGGAGTCGCTTGGTGGCGCTGGTTTAGGCACCACATTTGATTGAGAAGGGTTTTTGTCTTTTGATCTTGCAAAAAGTGGAGCCGATTTCATGGGTTGGGATTGGGGCAGTGTCTCAGATTCCTTATCAGCTGTCAGTGGTTTTTCATGACTCGTGGTTTGGAGGAGCTTTAATTTTTCTTCCAGAAGGGACATCTTCAAGCCCCAGGAGTCTCTGTGTTTCTTGTTTCTTTGGTCCAGGGTGGTGATGAATCCCTCCACGAAGATCAACTTGGTATGCATCATTGCTATTACTGTGATACTGGCTTTTAGCGAGTCATTAATGTTTTCATATAATTTCCCAAACGGAGCTACGGCTATTGTTATGGCCGACATGATGGTTGCAAGATCATTTTTTTTTGGCGGTGAGTCCTTGGAGTTTGAGGTGGCTATTTCACTTAGCCTCCTGTTTCTTGGAGGAGATCGGACTCTAGGTGTAGACGGCGATGCTGGCTCTCTTAGGGCAAAGCTGAGTAGGTCTGTCCAAGTTTTTTGGTTTCAATGAAAAGGGGTCTTGTTCAAGTTGCTTCATCGGTTTGCTCCCGTAGGGCAGTTGCAGCCTGGAAGCTGGGGAAAGTAATGGTTTTGTTCCAGTAGGTGGATTTTCTTTTGGAGAAATCTCCTTGTTGGGTACTAACGATGTCTTAGTTAGCCCTTCTTCATGGGGTGGCGTGGGCTTCTCGGAGTTGTTCGCTTGCGCTGCCTTTCCTAAGGTATTGGGGGTTGTTTTAGCTGACCCAGCTAACACTGTTTTCGCTGGGAGATGGTCAGGTATGGACACGTTTGGGGCAGTTGCAATAGCCTCATTTTGTTTCTCCAATGCTGGTGGAGCTCCTTGGGTAACATTGTTTTTTTCTAGTTCCAGTATTTCAAGGGTAGGCAACGTGGGTGGTTTTTTTGTATTGGTCGTTGTTTTTCTTGCTTTTGTTGCTGGAGGAGAGTCTTGGATTGCCTCCAGGATTTCTGCATTCGAGAGTTCTTGAGCTTCATCTAACTTTCTTTTGCACTGCAGCTGAGGATAGGAGTGGACGGGGAAGGGTTTTCTTCCCTGTGTCTTTTTTTCTGTATTTCTTTTTTGGATTTGGTGCTTTTTTGGGTTGAATATCTTGTTTGTTAACTTTTTCCATTGCTTGGGGTTCTGTGGCTTCGGAGTCAAGTACCTTGAGGTCTGCGTCTCGTTTCCGTGAAATCGGTAGGTTGGTGTTACTTGTTAAGGAAGAAAGAGGCTCTTTGAGGGTTGAGCAACCATCATTGCTTGACGATCTTGTCTCAGGCACAGATAGAACTCCATTGAAGAGGGTACTGGTTGTTGTTTTTTTGTTTGACGGTTTGGGCAGTAGATCAATGTTGCTCTGCCGCTGTGGTTCCATTGTTGGGTCCCTTGGTTCCATTATGGTGTAGATTTGAGCCAGAATCACTGTGGGCATTGAAGTTGAGATTGTTGGCTGTGCAGATCCCCCTTGCGGGCTCCCCTGCAAGCCAGCGGTCCGACTTGTAAACGGCTGGTGCTGGTGTATGGGAGTAAGTGCACCCGCGCTGTGGGAGGAGAAACCTTCGGCCACAGGCGGAGTCTGTCTTGGCTGCTCTGCCATCGGCACTCGTTCCAGTTCCCTGTTCCGGTCTCTGCCGCCCATGACCGGGTGATCGATTGCTGAAGGAGCACCTTCCTCCTCTGCCCGGACTGCAAGCATAGGGGCAGAGGCTGACCGTCCTACGACAGTCGAAGCCTCCACACCCCTCGCCACTGTGAGGGCCTGGCAGGAATGCTGGACGCCGCATGGAGAGGAGGAGAGGAACCCCGATGTGGAAGCTGATCGCGGTGAAGGCGGTACTGAGGGATGGAGGAGATCCTCCGAATCGGCGAGCGGCGGAACAGGTGAGATAGGAAGTGCTGGGGGCACAGTCCAGCCATTAATTAAGGTTGATGTTGTAGCAGAGGGGGTGGTTGAAAAGGTAGAGGGTAATAGTGCATGAGCACTAGAGGCGTAGGGGGCAGGTTGAATGGTAGCGTTGATAGCATTGATGGGGGTCCTCGTAAGTGGGTCGGTTGGAGAGAGAAATGGCGACCACCTGTTACCATCAAACAGATTTTCAAAGTCAAACAGTGTTTTCATTGTTTTGACTGCTTTGGTGGCGGCTGAAGTTGTGGTGGAAATTTGAGTAATTGGAGTCCTTACCTCCTTAGTTTTTTTAAGCCGTGATTTCTGTGATTTCTGAGCAGGGAGATCTGAGAGCTTATAATTTCTCCTTATTTGTCACGCCTCTGTTGATGGTTCAATAGGTTCAGATGGAGGTTCAGGGAGACCGCGCACAGCAGTTTCAGTTTCATTTTCAATGGGCTCCATCCCCAGGATCCTGGTCCGTCTGGGACCAGCCACGGACTGACGAAGATTGCTTCAACCTCGGCTCAAACTCCGCTCACTGCTTCGCGGTGTTGTTAAGCATAAGTGGGTCCTCCCACAATAGACACGATAGAGAGACTGCCGAAGACTGCCTCAACCTCGTCTCAAGCTCCGCTCACTGCTCTGCGGTGTTGTTGAGTATAAGTGGGTCCTCCCACAATAGACATGAAGGAGAGACTGCCGAAGACTGCCTCAACCTCGGCTCAAGCTCTGCTCTGTTAAACTTTAACATGTATAAACTGAAATCAAATGTTTGCAATCTAAGAGGCCTGTTACTGATAGTAACCCATATTGTAATTGTTGCAATCTAAGAGGCCTGTTACTGATAGTAACCCATATTGTAATGGTTTTGACCTCATGGTTTAAAATCTTGAATAAGTATTCTAGCTGTGATCTGATACAAAAAGTTTGTTTTAAGCTAAGGAAAAATTCAACAGAGTAACAATTAAAATTAAGCCTGGCTGAAGCCACCAAACTGGAATAACAGGTTTTCTCACAGAAGGAAGGTCTTTCCCCCAGCAGGAAATCATACAAAAGCTCTAAGTATGGGGTAGGAAACAATCTGGTCTACAGAGGCATGAGGAACAATGACCATCTGCAACTAAGGAAATGTGAGGTGTGAGGACAGTCGTAAATGGCCTCTGCCAAGAGCAAGCAGGGAGGAGACTTCTCCTGGACTGCAGGGAGACAAAAAGAGGCAGATACAAACAACCATCTGTGGCTGAACATTAACAAAGACATTTTTTTAAAGACATAACTTGCCAGTTAAAATTGTGAAAATTATAAAAGTAACAGATTTGTGAATCGGAATTTTGACTGCACGTTTCAAGAGGTGGCAACATCGTGTGACATGTTCTGGAAAGAAACAGCAAGAAATGTGATCTTACGCAAAAATGTATTTCCGCTAGCATTATGAAACTTTATACACCTATGCCCATGTTAAACGCGCACACTTGTAGAAATTTGCTTAAAAATTGGACATTGTGTTCCTGATGAAAAGGGCAACATTCTGTGAAAAGCGGAGACAAGATCCCACATCTACAGGGTTTTGAGGAGTAGCTGCCATGGAAAATATGTAATCGGTATATGTGATTGTTGTAGAGGTTGCACATGTGTAAATATGTATTGTGCCAAAAGTAGATTTTGTGTTCCAGGGGCTAGGGGTGGCTTCCCAGCCTCATAAAATCACACCATAAAGTTGACACACTGTTTCTCTCCTCCTATCAAGCCAGAGAGTAGACTCTGACCCAATCACCTGTCAAAAGGGGCAGGTTTAGGATAAACTGGGCCACACACCCCCTTATCATAGCACAAATAGAGACAGCTCACCACACAGAAGGACCGACAGATTCACTCACTATCCTGATGCTATCGCAGCACACTGCTGCTGAACTCTACATTTTCCTTGCTCCAGACTCCAGAAACTTGGCAAAGCAGAAACCCATTGCATAGCTGATCCATTTTCAGCTAGGCCTCAAATTGCAGAACAAAAACCCCACAAACATAAGGCTAAAAATCATAATACAGCCAGGCTGTGCTGTACTGCTTGCCTGCTGAAAATAATATCATTATAACCAAGAAGGGCAGATCCAATCCAGTCCTCTGCCATGCTGTGACCAGAGTGCATTGCAGATCCAGTCCAGTGCCGTGCCATGACCAGAGTGCCTTGCTGACGATGCCCAGTCTGATGAGCCCAGCCTTCTGTATTAAACCAGATCCAATCCCCTGACCACAATCCTGACAGTTCCATTTAAAAACGTATCCAGTGATTATCTATAGAAAGAAGTGTGTCACTGGCATATGTATTTTGCATAGTCCAATCCCTATCTTAAACCCATCCTATCTTGTATTGTTAGGAGTATTTTTGAATTGTCTGAACTCTCTATCCAAACCATCCTATCTTCCTCCTGTACTAGTATTGCTAAAACTATCTCTGCACTGATATTTTCTCATCTGAAGAAGGCGAGTTTGCTCCACAGGCAGTCATTCTGATCAAGTTGTTGTGTTCCTGTGTGGTATTTGTTTTGTTCATAGTCATCCTCTAGTGTAAGAAATCCTATTGTCATTTTAAAAGTGCATTCCTGTTTTCCATTCTTGTGCCTATCTCAAAAAAACGACCTCTACTAAAATGTCCATAACTCTCGGTTCTCCCATTATCGCGAATATTGCGCATTGAAGAGTTTGCTGCGAATTTGCGTTTTGGGAAAGTCTTACACGTGTATAAAAGCTTTTAATTGCTTCCGACTTGAATTTTAAGATTACAAATTGTTTCTTGGTATTAAATCATTGCTTGTGTTTGTATGCAACTATCCAAAGCGCTCCCATAAGAATTTATAACAATTTCAGCGATTTTGACCACATTTAGTGTTTTTGCCCAGTCCATTCTAAGGATAACTTTAAAAGCCATTCTGACAGCTTGACAGTCCATTCCGTTTTCTCTTGTGTTTGAAAGGGGTAAAGTGGGATTGATACTCTGTTGAATTCTGCCTTTCCTGAATACCTGCTCTCTCCTCCTATCTCTTTACATTGCCTATTGAGGGGTTGAGGGGTGTGTAGGGGTAACCTTTAACCATAGTGCTATCCGATCTGAAACAATACAAAAGTATTATTTTCTGTGCTAATTGTTTTGCTCACCGCTACTCCTTGTGTATTAAAGAGATGATTCAGTGCCGGATTGGTGACTGTTGTGTACCCATTAAGACATATTGTGATACAATTTGAAATACATAAATAAATCTTTACCTTTGCAAACCAGCCTGATTCCTGGTTCAGTGTGACTGTGGTGGCGCAGGGGTGTTCCAGGAGAAGGGCGTGATATGAGTGGTATATCGTTCAGAATAAAGAACTTTTAGACAAAAATAAATAAGGATTTCAGTTGTGCACTACATGCTAGGCATTGACTTGGGTGTATGCCGGATTGAAATCACTTACAACACCCAAACCAAGTAAGACACACATCTGTGAATTTCTGAGACATAATGAAGTAGCACTAGCTGGACAGATGTGTAAAACTAATGTAATATGTGGGACATTTTCTGTAATTGCGTTACTCAAATTCTATGAGGGAATGGTCTTTCCTAAATTAACTTATGGGGTAGAGACTATGCAATATTGGGTTTTAGATAACTCGGTATATTATGATGCTATGATCTGGTTGAGGGTGCTAAGGCTACCTAATTGTGCTCCTGCAGTGGTTATCCACTTTGAACTTGGTCTTTAATCGTTGCAAGCAAGGGCCAAGTGGAAATATCTATCAGTAGACCAGAACATTTGTGATCCACCGAAAAACACTCCATTTGTCAATTTTTAGATTGTATCATTAGTTCCACTGAGAAAACGAATAAACACTTTTCGGAAAGCATGAACTATGTAATGTCAAATTGGCATTTTACAGAAAATATTGGATTGACGCCATGGATAGTACTCATCGATATGAGTCTTATGCTCACCTGAAATGGAAACTCACATAGTTGGGAGGCTTAGCACCTTACCACAAGTTGTTTCCTAATAACCAATCGCATACTGATTTCATGCGATCCATTTCAGCTGAATCTTCGCCCTGCTAGATCAATTTTAACTAATCGAATGAAAGACATGTTGTTTTGCCTGTTTATTGGTAACACAAAAACCATGGAAATTCTGAAATATTTGACAGTATTTTGTCCTGCACTGCAGTCCCTTTGCACTTTATATTTTAAATAGCCGGTATATAGCTTAGAAATTATTGACAGTGAAAATGAGTGGAAATGATTGATGGGCGGAAACCCAACATCGGTGGCCTTGGATGTTTTGTGATTTCTTGACAGTATAAAACTGCTCTAAGGTATGGACTATAGATAGAGAGTGATATGCTGTATAATTTTGGATATGTTATGTTTATTTTAAACTGAAGAGGGAATATGTTAGCTGTACATAAGGTCATGTGTATATGTGTATTTATATTAATATATGTGTGGTCTTCGCGTGTAATTGTAAAAGGTTGAATATTTTCTTAACCATATACAATAAAAAAAATAAATGCGCTATCAGGGGTATGTTAGGGTTATTAATGTTCATACAGTTATTGTGTTTTGGTTTGGGTACCTTTTGGGATCCCTTAAAAGTGTGCCTGTTTTTAAATAATTGGAGTAAGGTAGGGACTCAGGGCATAGTCCATCTCTTGTTCTAACATCATATATTGCAGGTTGTGTAAAGCCTCTTCCTGTCCAGCTGGTCTGGGAGGTGGGGTGTTAGTTCCCTTGGGATGTATGCCTGGCAAGAGTTAATGAATGTACACCCATGCACTGGGCTGGGGCTGGTAAACAAAGGGCCTACACAATCAAAAAACAGTAATTGGGAGCCACCATGCGAATGTTGTCCTTTGTTGCAACCACTGCTATCTGCCCAGGAGCTAAGGTACCTCTACCCACTGACTCAGTGGTTTTCAACGTTGAGTGTTGCATTGACTGTAGTCTATAATTGCTTAATTATTAATGCTGTATTGAATGTACCTGATATTGTTTTGACTGCCCATACACCACAACTTCATCTGTAACTCGAGCTACTGGCTGGGAGAAGCTGCCAAACATGCTTTATTGGGTTCATTAGCCATTGCAGCAACTTCAGTGGCATTGGGGTCAAGGAGGCGGAGATGATAACAATGTCCTGTATGGGATGCCAAGGTGAAGGTGCTGGTCTGATAGCAGCCATCATCAGGAGACAGTGGCTGACTATTTGGTGCCTGCCGCTCAATCTCTTACTTACTAAGGTCCAATGAAAGGTCTTTGAATAAAGAGAATGGCACTCGAGTGGCTTAAATTTAAGTATAAATGCACCCTCTGCTGTAAGTGATCTCAGAAGCAGATAGTTGAGAGAATTCAAGTGTGGGGAAAGGGAGAGGTGTGGGATAATGAGAAACAAGAGACATAAATGTTTGCCACTTCCTTAGCCATGCACACACGAAATGTGGTAAGTGTGTTGCCAGCAGGACATCTGGAGAGTAAGTAGATTGTAATCTACCTCGAACTTGTAGAACTGGAAAGTGATTGCCACTTTGTGTCAGTGTGCATTATCAGTTTGTTGATGGTTGCATTGTCAGTTTGGGGATGAGTGGAGGCTCATTAACACTTAAGACTTCATTGCCACAGTCCTAGTTCTGAAGCAACAGTCTCCTGTGGGGAAGCTGTGTTCGATTCACACCTTCACCAATTCCTTCTGGAATCGATCCCTTTTTTTTAAATGCATTTCGTTTCTTTTATTTTTACATCATCAAGAAATGACAATTTAAAATAAAATAGGAAAATACCATTCTTTATAGTAAAAGAGTACCATCAACACCCACAAAAAAGCAATGGGTTAGCTGAAAATGAAAAGAAAACGCTGCAGTGTAAAATGTATGAATTAGTGAATGCATTGAAAGTTCAATGGGGGTGGATACAGTCTTTGGACCCATGTGATTAGGGGTCACCCAAATGATGGGACGAGTACCCAGTTTATAAGGCCTACCCCCAGGTTTAAAAAATGGTCCTCATATGCTTCTAAAGCTGAGGCCACAACTGCTTTAGAGAGCAAGGCAATTCTGAGCACCCTATAAGCCTCATTCTAAGTCTGGTGGTCCGGAAATAAGGGGGCCAGTAGCAACTTACTAGAACTCTTTCCGCACCGCCAGACTACGAGAATGCCTGCAGGGACTGGATCTCCCGGCATTCTGACCTGCCGGGAGTACCGGTCCCGCAGACATGTTTCTCAAGGAAGCACCGACACCATTATGAACAGTGCCGGTGCTTCTGTGTCCCCTTCCTGTGGAGTCATATGGGACTCCACAGGAATGGGGACTTACAGTTTCCGCTGCCTGACATTCTGGGCTGTTGGGAGTATTCTCAGAAATGTGCTAATTCCCTCTACCTTAGAGACCCCCAGTAACTTTGCTGGATTTTGAGGACTTGATTTTTCTACCTGAAGAGAGTGTGACCCTTTTTTTCACTCTCTTGTGTATTTTGACATGTGTTTTACCTCTGTGTTTTCTTGGATAGGGAGTCTAACCAACTCCCTAGGCATCATCTTTTACAGTTGTGTCACAAAGCACCTTCAGTGCAGTGGCACAGGGAAGTCTTTCAGATTTCCCAAGGTTTAAATACTTTCTCTGGAATCAACTACTGTTTCCAAGAACAGAGGAGTGAAATTGACTTCACTTAGCCCTGTACATTTCTCAACCCAGCACACCCTATCTTACAATAGAGTGCTGGAGGGGTTACCTAGTATTCCCTATGTCCAGTTACTCATATAACAGTCCAATGTTACCCTTTCCTCTCAGAATGGCTGGTGGCAGTGATTTTGTAACAAACTACCATGATTTTTCCCGACCGCAAACTATTCTTAGCTGTGGTAACGTTTAATCGCGGGAGCCATGTTTTTCAAGATGGCGCCCAGCCATCATTGCTAAAATGGTTCCTGGTGTTCTGTTTTCACCATGTCTATGTGGAAAGGTCCTTTTAGAGTTTTTCTCTGCGCGCCAAACCAGGTTTGGTATCTTTGTTCATTCGCCTTTGTCGGGCTTCAGGAGTAAAACCCGCCTCTGGCTCCAGAGTGTCTGGGCAGGCAGGAAGTGTGGTAGGTGCCCGAAACTCCCTGTGCTTAGTCTCCAAGGAGACCCAAATGCACTCTGTGATGATTGGCTGGCTGACTGTCCGGCAAGGACAGCCACCCTGCTGGGTGAGTGGCAGCTAGGCTGGAATGAATGGGAGAAAATCAAATAAAAGGCGAGTCTCTTGGCTTGGAAGGCAGAGTCGACCACTGGACGAAGGAACGGAAGAACAGCTCGAAGATGACGGCTGCTGCAACTCCTGGACTTTGGTTTGCCCGGTGAAGCCCTGCTGCAGGTCCGAATCGCCAAGTTTGCATCAACAGAGAAGCCCTGCAAAGGACGACTTCTCCCTTTGAGTTGGTAGGACCAATCAACTCCCAAGTAAGCCACCTAGACACCCATCTCGGAGCTGGTTGCATTTCCTCAGAGTGCTGCAGGAAACTGTAGAGCAAGGGAGAGGGACACCAGATTTTGTGCGTTACTTTGAAGCTAGCCGAAAGACGTTGAAAGATCCTCCAGATGCCCACAACATCAGACTGACCGAGCCTGACCCCCCCAGCTGTGTGTGGGAACTCGGAAGCAAGGACAGTCCACTTTGACAGCCAGGACAAGTGTTGTTACCAGTGCAGTAGCTGAAATGCGAAACAGCACTGAAAAAGAAGTTTGCCAGTTGCAAGCTTTTGACAAGTCCCAGTGCAGTGCAGGAGCCCCCGACGTCCTCCTCTTGTCCCCGCGACTGAAGCCCAGGAACCCCGAGATCTGCAGGAACTGCCATGAACAGAAGTCATCAGCTTCATCTTTTTCTTCATTGTAAGGTTCTGTGAAACAAGACTAAGAGAACTTACCTCTCACGGTGAAAGTGCTTGAAACTTTTGCAATTTGTAGGCCTAATCAGCTTGTGACCCACCATATTATTATTCTTTTTACAAACTACTTCTGAGAACTTGTGCCAAGATTTTTCTGTTTACTTATCAGAAACGCTTTATCCTATCCAAGACTTTAGCCCATTGACTTTGGCCTAGCCTATTGAATTGAATTGACTCTTCTGGTGGACTAAAAATATTTGCACTGTCTAAGATTATTTTTATTCTTATGTTCTAATAGATTTTGCCTTTTGCCTACCTTTTTTATTTTTAAGAGTATACAGTATTGAAGTATATTTCTGTGTTACTAGTCTATTGCTCCCTTCTGAAGAAGGCTTTGTGACTGACTGATAAATACATTATTAATTGTTTATGCAAGAAACTTTGAGTGTAAGAGTTTATTTGAATACCTGTAACTGGGAATCTTTGTGCAACTCCATTACAGCTCACAATTCCACTCTTGAAGCTTGGCTGCTCAACATGCTACCAAAACTGTGTAGTAAAGACTTATACCAAAGGTTGGTTTGCTTACACCTGTAGTCATAGTTGTGTGTAGTGTTCCCAGAGGGTACTGCATACGAACTTTGCCTAACACTGGTGGCAGCTGTGGGATATTGTAGAGTTGTTACATTTAGAGTTTGCTTTACTTTTGTTCAAATAGTAACCTCCACAATGCTAAGCTCTGCTAGAAAAGCAATTGTAACATGACAGATATGGGTAGCTTCAGACAGGAAGCCCTGATCATTTTAACAGTAGAGCAACTTAAAGAAATGTGTAAGGTCAGGAATCTACCGGTTAAAGGAACAAAAAATGAACTCAATGCAAGATTGTTAGAAAATCAAAGACTGGGTAGTAGGTCTGTCACACCTACTATTCCAGAATAAATGAAGAACTCATAGAGTATGAGTCCTCCCGTCTTCTGCACACCTATCACTACTGGAGATGCCGTCCAGTCAAAATATGTGTCACATTTAGTGAATTAAATGTTGGATAATCTTATTGATTTGTGTTTTCACAATTTCATTCACATCACTATTTGAGATAAGGAATCAGTCATAGTTTCATTTCATGTTCATGTATTAATCTCACACATGTATTCTATACCATTTAGTGTAAACCATAGATACCTTAACACTCAGTTTTGAAAATACACAGAAAGTTTTAACAGATAATTCAAAATACAAGTTTCAAAATTCAAAATTCAAAATAGAGCTCAATGTGTTTTGAGAGACAGTTTCTCTTCTTCAGGAGAAATATGTTAGTGTATTTCAATAAATAAAATAATTGTATCTGTAGTACATTTTCCAAGCATATTCCCTTTGTGTGCATTGATTTCACGTGGTAATAATATTTGGCCTCTCAATTTCCTCATAAACATGCGATCACCATGTAGAGTGATGGTTACTTTGGTAATTTTCTGGCAACAAACAGTGCCCTGAAATTAATATAGATAAGACTGAATTAAAAGGTAGTCTACAATAATTAATTGTCAAATTCGGTCAGAATGCTACATTATCACACTTTACTTGCAATGTGTTGGTATTTTTTCTGGTACAAATGTGCCTGTGCTGGCATGTAGTGATGGTCAACGTCAGTGTATGACGATGACTTTGCCCTTCAGAGAGCAATACGTGACCTGAAATATAGGTGAGTGGCTGTCAATGTCTGTCGTCTAGTAAGCGTGTCTATCCGCTACTATGAAGCACGAGTCATGTGTAGATAATTTTGATAAAAAATTGGAAAGTCTAACTCTAATGTTATTGGAGAGTCAGAAGAGTTAGAGGAGTCTCAGGATGTGAGCCCCTCTTTACCTCAACATGCTCTTAGGCCTCAACCTTTAGCCACAGGGACTCTACCAGGTCCAGTACTGAGTCCAGAATGCGTCTCTCTTGAAAAAATGATACTTGAGTTAGAATTCAAAAGATTGCAACTCCAAACTGAAGCCAAACAACAGGATCTCAAACTAAGGGAAATGGAATTACAACATGCTCTTGAAATGAAAAAATTGTCTCTTGAAATGTTTTCTATCCTAGAGTCTTCTATGTCTTCTAGTCCTAAGAGACCTTGCATGCCTAAGGAAGCTGTGAGAATGTATGAGGTGAAACTTGATATTTTGGATTGGTTGGGTGCTTTTGAATATAGGTATGGGATTCAGGGTTTCACAGGGAATCAGTTGATTCATTCGCTTTTGTCTAGGCTCCCGCAGGTTGCAACTGCTGCTGTAATAGAGGTGGGGGAACTTGAAAATGTAAAGTTAGCTTTAATAGCTAGATTTGGGAAAACTCCTTCCCACTACCTTAAGAGGTTTAGGACACTCAAAAAGACTGATGGTACCCCTTGAGCTACCTGTGAGTGGGAATGTTTTAAAAACTTATATGGTTGGGTTAAGGGTTACAGAGTGAACACTTTTGAAGGAATTAGAAATCGGTTGTTGTTGGAATCTATTTTTGATGCATGCTCTCCTGAGCTGAGACAGCATTTGGCTGACTCTAAAGAGATTGATCCCAGAAAGCTACCAAAAGCTGCTGACTTGTGGGTTGCCAACACGGCTACTCACAAGGATTCTGGGGCCACTCATAAAAAGGATGAGGGGAAGCAGCAAAAGAAAATGACAAAGAGAATTCTAAAACCTCCAATCCAAAAGAGGGCCACTAACAGAAAAAGGGTAAGCCACATGGGAAACCAGGTCAGTCTAGTGAAACCTCTGATGCCAAACCAGAGGGAGGTCAGCAGAAGCCCCCATTTGTCAAAACATTTGAGCAATGGGATGTTTGTGGGTCAACTGACCATGTGAAATGGGATCCCAGATGCAAGGGTAAACTTTCAGGGGTCCACACTGCCTCCTTAGCCTACATCCCTGAGGGAGAAGTACATATGGCAAGTGGAAACTTTCAACTACTGGCTAAAGACCCCATTGGAGTCTCTGCCAGTGTTTCTTTGTTGTCCCTCGGTCTGTGGGAACAGCAGAATTTAGATGTATATAATTTTATAACAGATAACAAAAAAAAGACTAAAAGGGCAGCGTACTTGTAAATGGACAGTAGACCCCTGCCATTAGAGACACTGGGGCCAGCATTACAGTGGTGTATGAAACCTTTATCAAAGCTGAGGATGTTGCTAAGGCACCCAAAGGCCTCACTAAACTTGCTGGAGGCCCTGTCCAAATGCTTCCAAGACTACCAGCTATCATCCAGTGCAACAATATTACTGTAAGAGTACCTGTCAGTGTACAAAGTGAGGTGCCTGGGAAAGTCCTACTGGGGAATGACTTATAAACTCCTGGAGTTGTATCAAGCACCCCCAGGCCTCCGAGTAAAAGGAAACAGGCGCAGACAAGGAAAGCCTGAGAGCTCACCCTAGATGACTCTCAGAAGGTTGTTACAGGAGAAGCTATAACACCCAGTTCACAGGAAATGCCAAGAAATTCTATTTCCAGGAAAAAGGAGACAAAGGGGAAACCCAAGGTCTCAGGAAACAAGAAAGATAGCACTCCTGTACATCGAACAGGACATCCCTGAGAGGACAGTCCAAAGTCACACCTGTGACTACTCCAGCAGCTGAGGCTGAGTGTGAGAAATAACCAGGAGAAGTTGAATCAGCTGTTGATTCAGAGCTGGAAGAAGACCTCCCCCCTGTTGGAGATCTGGATCCTAAAGACCATCCTGAGATGCAGTCTTTACTGGCAGACGGTGGCCCCTTTAGGGCAGACTTCAGCAGAGGTCAAAGAGAGTGTTCTACCCTTGAAGGACTTTGCCAACAGGCAGCTTCCCAGCTGGATGGGCAGGAACCAGGGAAGCACAGGTTGTACTGGGAGAATGGCATCTTCTACAGTGAACCTACTGAGTCTATCCCAGGGGACTACAGGAGACTTGTAGTGCCTCAGGAGATAAGTCATGAGTTTCTACATTTAGCCCATTAGATTCCTTTGGCTGGTCACTTAAGCTTTAAGAAGAACAAGGAAAGGATTTTTCTTTATTTCTACTGGCCTAAATCGGGGTCTGATGTAGATACATTCTGTAGAAGCTGTCACACTTGTCAGACTTCTGGCAAGAGTGGAGCCAAGAATGTGGCACTTTTGGTGCCTTTCCCAGTGGTGGGAGTTCCGTTTGAGAGAGTACGAATCGACATTGTTGGTCCCTTAGACCCTCCAACCTCTTTAGGCAACCAATTTATATTGGTTGTGGTAGACCATGCTACGAGATATCCTGAAGATATACCTATGAGGACTGTGACTGCTCAGGCAGTTGCTAAGGCCATAGTTGGCATTTGTACCAGGGTAGGTTTTCCTAAGGAAGTCATCTCTGACAGGGGATCACACTTTATGTCCCACTGCATGCAGGCCATGTGGAAAAACTGTGGCAGTTCTCAACTGCCTCCCATCCCCAGACCAATGGATTGGTAGAGAGGTTTAACCGTACTATGAAGAGCATGATAGGTTCTTTAGAGGAACCCCTTAGAAGAAAGTGGGACGTTCTACTGCCATACCTTCTGACACACATGATGACAGAAGCTTCTGATAACTTGAAAGCAGGTCAGGCTCTGGTGAAGCATTGTCATGGCCAGAAGGCCAACATGGTTGAGTTTACTCAAGACCAGCTAGTTCTAGTTACAGTACCTACAAGGCTGAAGACCTTACAGGACAAATGCATTGGACCCTTCAAGGTTGTGGGAAAACTTGGAGAGGTCAATTATTTGGTGGACTTAGGCAATCCTAAGAGGGCACCCAGGGTCTTTCAAACCAACCGTTTAAAAGCTTATGTCTCTAGACCAGAACTGGGAGCTTTGCTTCTAGCCTCTGCTCAGGAGGAGGAGGACAGTGTACCTCTGCCTGACCTCCTCAGGGGACAACCTTCAGATGGAAAGATAGAGTGAGTTAATCTCTCTTCTAATCTGACACTGGAACAACGGGAGGAGTGCAAATCTCTGTTAAATCAGTTTGCCCCTCAGTTTTCACTATCACCGGGCTTGACCCATTGGGGACAGCATGAGATTCTCACTGGTGAATTTTTACCTGTTAAAAGCAGAGGTTACAGGACCGCCAGCGGGCACTGAGGGCAATGGCTGCCTGAAGTGTCGCTCTGCTTTCAGAGGGGAATTAGGAGTTGATTAAGAGCCTTTTCATTCTGCCAAATCGAATGAAAATATAAGGGAATTATGTCAGAACTGCGTGAGAAGAAGAATACTCCTGGTGGAAGTGAAAATACACAGTTGAAGACCGAGACGCAGGGAAGTGCCCATCCCCCATCGGGCCGTAAGAAAAATGGCAGGCAAGGGCGGCGGATACGGAATTGGGACCCGAATACCATTAGCACGTCAGGATTGCTGGCGAGAGGGGATGCAAATAAGAGAGACCAGGAGAGAGACAGCAGTGCTGCCCCAACGGCATTGGTGAAGTAAGGGGAAAAGCGACAGCCTCCGCGCGTAAGTAGAGCAACGGTCTCAGGCAGAGACACAGGGTGAGCCTGGAGACGTGAAACAAACCCTGGTAGACTGGTAAAGAAATGCTGTCGAAGGTGTGGAAGGACTGCAGAGGGAGCCCGAGCGTAGAAGGAGGAGGCTGGAGCTCCATTGTAGGCGGAGAAGAAATGTTATGCTGAAAGTGACTACGAACGCAGAGGCAGCGCGAAAAAGGACAGGAGAGGGCATGGCAAATCAGCCCGAACAAGCAAAAGCAAGTATCAGATGGAGACATGTCCTACCCGTTCCAATACTCTCGTCAACCCATGAGCTGTTCCAACTGCTTGCCCCTCCCTCCATCCCGCACCCCCTTCTATCCCAACAACCGTAAACTGAATTAACCATAACAAGTGAACCACGGCCTTATTTGGCTGCCTTGGGCCCCTGGTTGGAGATGCCCTCTCTGACTTGAGGGCCACCAGGGATTATTTGCCACCTTCCTATGGGGTGGTTCTAATGTTCCTTTCCATTCCCTCTTCAAATATTCTCTCAGCTATCCTTCTTCATTTTCGTGGTTTCCTTGATGTTCTTAGGACCGTGTCCTTTGAGTTGCCTATGTTCATAATCCTCTCGTGGTGGTTTCGCCGGTGACACAGGGTTTGGCTTAAAATATTTCCTTCCAATCTTTGCTCTTTGCTGGTGTGGGGATTTTCTATGCTCCTCCACTTGCAAACTTGTCGCTTCTTGTGGGCTTGTAAGACCTTGTGTGTCTTTTGAGTCTTTCAGTCCTTTGAGGACTTGATTGGCTTCATCTGGAGTTGTGATCCTCTAGTCCTCTCCACGATACTGAAAAGTAAGGTCAAATGGATACCCCCACCTATATCTAACTTTCTGTTCTGTGAGTCATATAGTGAGTGGTCTGCATGCTCTCCTCCTCGCCAGAGACAGGCTTGAAAGGTCCTGAAATATTTTGATTTTAGAGCCATGAAAGTCCATGTCCTGCTTCTGTTTGGCTCTGAACAGAATTTATGTATTTTCCTTGTGGCTTGACAAGCTTTATGCTCGGGAGTTGAGGGAAGCTATAGAGGAATACTTTCAATTTAATAATAATGGAGAAGTAGACATGAGTATGGTATGGGAAGCAGGCAAGACAGTGTGGAGAGGGCACCTCATAAGGGAAGGAGCAAGAGGGAAAAGAAAACGGACACTAATTGAAGATAGATTGAGAGGGGAAATTACGGACCTGGAGAGGAAGATCCACACACAGGGTTTGTATCGGGTAGATCACCAAGCAACTCTCAAAGAGAAAAGGGAGGAATTTAAGAAACTCAGGAATGAGGATGTAATCAGAAAGCTGAAATTCCTAAAACAAAAATTTTATGAAAAAGCAGATATGATGCTTGCAGCTAGACTCAGAATGCAGAGGGCAGAGAGATGGGTGGAAAGCCTTCAAGTGGAAGGGGGAGAGATAATTAGGGTATCAAAGGAGATTGCGGACCAATTCGCCAGTTACTACGAAACTCTCTATACTGCGGAGGGTTCACAGATGGACCGGGAAATAGAGGAATATATAACAGAGGCAGGTCTGACCCGTCTCATGGAGGCAGAACAAACTAGCTTTGAATCAGGCATAGACCCCGAGGAAGTACAAGCGGCCATAAAGAGACTCCCGCCAGATGGGGGGGGTGCCAAGAGAGGACAGGTTTAGCATGAGATTTTATAAACAGTTTGCGGACGTCCTGTCCCTATACTTAGCTAATCTTTTTAATACCATACGGGAAAAGGGAATTGCACCACAGTCATTCTCCAAAGTGCACATAGCGGTTATCCCCAAGGATAACCATCATGTAAGTCGTATAGGTCCATATCCCTCCTGAATACGAATGTTAAAATATATACGAGAGTCTTGGCATCCCACATGGAGAACATAACGCCACGCCTGGTCGACCCAGACCAGGTGGGCTTCATAAAGGATAGACAGGGGCCGGACATGATGCAAAAGACCCTGGACATAATGGAGCACGCAATGGGTAATGAGGAACACCATGCCCTCCTTTGCATGGACTCAGAAAAGGCATTTGATAGGGTGGAATGGGGCTTTTTGTGGGCTCTACTGAGGAGCATGGGATTCGGCGAAATATTCATAAGAGGGGTTCGGGCACTGTACAGATCTCCAAGTGGGAGGGTGGTGGTAAATAACAATGTGTCTGAAGAGATAATCATAACCAGAGGTACAAGGCAGGGATGCCCACTATCCCCGCTGCTATACGCTCTCTCCATGGAGGCGCTTGGGAATAACATTAGGAAAAACCCAGGATTAGAGGGATAAGGGTGGGACCAGTGGAATACAAACTAGCAATGTTTGCAGACAACATCCTATTGTATTTAGCCAATCTTCACGAAGATGTCTCAAAGGTCCTCCAAGTAATCCGAGAATTTGGAAAATGGGCGGGTCTTAAAGTAAACGCTGACAGATCCACTCTCTTTCAATATAAAAACACACGTAGTGATAACCACAATGAGGCCACAATAGAGGGAATCCCAATAAATCACTGAGGGCTTAGATACCTGGGAATCAATATCACAAGTACCACAGAGGGACTTTATGAAGCCAACTTTCCCCCACTCATGAGGGAAATAAAAAGGGGTGGGCCTGCCAGACATGTATGAGTATTATCGGGCCTCAAAACTCAGGGTACTAGTGCCACACTTGAGAGAAGATGGGCAAAAACAATGGGTGGCGATTGAGAACTATCGAATGAGGCCGGTCACGTTGGAGGAATGGTTGTGGGCCCCCAAGAAATCTTTCCCTAGTCGCGTTATTAATCATTTAGCTATGGGCGCCCTCCTTCGGCTATGGTGGAGTAATGGGGAAATGAAACAACTCACAACGTGGCCATCGCCGATGAGCTGTATATGGGCCCCTCCTATTTGTAATGACATAGGAGATCTGATAAGGTTCCAGAATTGGTATGAGGCAGGGTTCACAAGGGTAGGCCAATTGGTGAAGCTGGTTGGGTGTATAACCATACAAGACCTTGAAGCCAGCCTACAAATAGACCCTCTGGAGGTATTTAAATTTTTACAGTTGAAAGGAACCTTGCTGGCAGGGAAATGGAAGGGACAACTACAAAGGGACCTTATCCCCATGGAACACATACTGAGTGAGTCGAATAGCACAAAGGTGCTCATTTCTAAGTTGTATATATCTCTGGTTGAAGCTAAGGGTGCCAAAGTAGAGGGCCCAAGAATGGAATGGGTGAAAGACTTGGGCTCACCAATGACAGATGCCCTGTGGTCCCAAATGTGTGTGGGACCCAATAAGACAGCTATCTTGGCACAACAAACATTGCATGAGCTGAAGTTGCTGCACAGGTGGCAATGGGACCCCAAAAGACTTTCGAAGATGTTTCCCCACACAAGCCCAATGTGCTGGAGAGGATGTAATGTTGAAGCGGAATACTGGCATATGTGGTGATCCTGCCCCTAGGTGCAAATCTTCTGGAGGGAGGTCCTGGGTTGGATCAAAAAGGTGGAAGGGGTTTTTAGGAACAACAATCACAGATTGGTTCTTTTTGGCCTGGAATTGCAGGGCAATCGGCTGAAGAGGGCACCACATTTGACTCATTTTTTTCTCCTGGTGGCGAGTGCCTGCATAACTATAAGGTGGAAACTCTCCCGATGGGGCAAATGTGGGCAAAAAAGGCCAAAGAACTTTATGAAATAGAACATTTAACAGCACAACTGCACGATAGGGCATCAGGCAGAGAAATTGAATGGACCCCCTTCAATGAAGCCTATGAATGAAGAATGAAAGGACGGTTTCCGATAATTAAGGGTCATGCGTACTAAAGCTTATTACCCTTCCAACTGTTTCGGGTTTCATTTTGAAAGGGGGAGAGAGGGGATAGGGGGATGAATGGGTTTCATGATGTTGCATTGTTTATGTGTTGGGATGGGGTGTTGATTATATTGCTGGATTGTATAACAAAATGAAAATAAAATAAAAAAAAAAACAAAGGTTACAGAATGTCAGACCATGTAATAACCCGCATAAAGGAAGATGTCAACAAGATGCTTGATCTCGGAGTAATAGAGCCATCTACAAGTCCATGGTCTAGTCCAGTTGTACTAGTACCAAAGGCAGGATCCAAGGAGCTGAGATTCTGTGTGGACTATAGAGCCCCTAAGCCAGTCACGAAGACTGATGCCCATCCTTCACCTAGGACAGATGAACTGGTGGACAAGCTTGGTTCAACCAAGTAAATCAGTACATTTGACATAACCTCAGGCTATTGGAAAATAGCTCTGACAGACAATGCCAAGGAGAAAACTGCATTTTCAACCCCAGCAGGCCTCTACCAGTTTAGGGTTATGCCTTTTGGATACAAAAATGCACCTGCTACATTCTAAAGGATGGTTAATCAAGTTCTGAATGGGATGGAGGACCTCTGCATGACATAGCTAGATGACATTGCAGTGTTCAGCCCTACTTGGAAAGAACATGTTTACCGCTTGGGATATGTATTGCAGGCTCTTGAGCAGGCCCATCTGACCATAAAGGCAAGTAAATGTCAAATTGGTCAGAGCAAAGTGGTCTACCTTGGACATGAGGTAGGAGGAGGTGAAATAAGGCAATTTCCTAGCAAAGTACGAGCTGTAGAAAAATGGGCCACCCTACTATTCAAACCCAAGTGAGAGCCTTTTTAGGTCTCACTTGTTATTATAGGAACTTCATTGAGAACTATGGGACCATAGCTTCTCCCCTGAATGTGGTCTCCTCACCCACATTCCCCAAAAATGTCAGGTGGAAAGAGAAGTGCACAAAGGCATTTGAAGGACTGAAGAAAACCCTTTGTCAAGCTCCAGTCTTGAGAACTCCTGACTACAGCCAAATCTTCATTGTGCAGACAGATGCTTCCGATACAGGTATAGGTGCAGTTCTGAGTCAGCTGGATGAGAAAGACCGGGAACACCCAAATCTGCTTCATCAGCAGGAAGCTGAAGGAACCTGAGTCAAGGTGTGCAACCATAGAACATGAGTGCTTTGCCATTGTATGGTCTCTGAAGAAGTTTAGACCATACTTGTATGTATCTACTTTTGTGATTCAGACAGACCACCAACACTTGAGATGGTTAATGCAGATGAAAGGGGAAGATCCTAAATCGTTAAGATGGTTAATCAGCCTACAGGGGTTTGATTTTACCATTGAACACAGGTTAGGGTGTAATCACCAAAATGCTGATGTCTCTTCAGAATGTTTGACCGACTGGAGTAAGGAGATTCATCCAGGGGTGGATTAAATCCACCTGTCCCTTAGTCTGTGGGGAACACGTGTGAGGGAGAATTCACACAAATGTGCTAATTCCCTCCATTTTGGAGACCCCCAGCAACTTTGTTGGATTTTGAGGACTTGATTTTTCTACCTGGAGAGAGTGTGACCCTTTTTTTTCACTCTCTCATTTATTTTGACACATATTTTACCTCTGTGTTTTCTTGGATAGGGAGTCTAACCAACTCCCTATGCATCATCGTTTACAATTGTGTCACAAAGCACTTTCAGTGAAGCGGCACACGGAAGTCTTTCAGATATCCCAAGGTTTAAATACCATCTCTGGGATCAACTACTGTTTCCCAGAACAGTGGAGTGAAATTGACTTCACTTAGACCTGTACATTTCTAGACCCAGCACACCCTATCTTACAATAGAGTGCTGGAGGGGTTACTTAGTATCCCCTATATCTAGTTACTCATGTAACAGTGAAATGTTACACTTTCCTCTCAGAATGGCTGGTGGCAGTGGTTTTATAATGAACCACCATGATTTTTCCTAACCTCAAACTATTTGTACCTCCAGTAACATTAAATCGAGGGAGCCATGTTTTTCAAGATGGCGCCCAGCCACTGTTGATAAAATGGTTCAGGTCTTATTTTTTCACCATGTCTTTGTAGAAAAGTCCTTCTAGAGTTTTACTCTGTGTGCCAAACCAGGTTTGGTCTCATTGTTGTCTTCTTTCAGGAGTGAAACCCACCTCTGGCTCCAGAGTGTCTGGGGTAGGCAGGAAGTGTGGGAGGTGCCCCTAACTCCCTGTATTTAGTCTCCTAGGAGACCCAAATGCACTCTGTGATGATTGGCTGACTGACTGTCCAGCAAGGACAGCCACCCTGCTGGGTGAGTTGCAGCTAGGCTGGCATGAAAGGGAGAAAACCCAATAAAAGGCAAGTCTCTTGGCTTGGAAGGCAGAGTCGACCACTGGATTAAGGAACCAAAGAAGAGCTTGAAGAGGACAGCTGCTGCAACTCCTGGACCGTTGAAGCCCTGCTGCAGGTTCGAATCGCCAAGTTCGAATTGACAGAGAAGCCATGCAAAGGGTGACTTCTCCCTTGAGTTGGTAGGACCAATCAACTCCTAAGTAAGCCACTTGGACACCCATCTCAGAGCTGGTTACATTTCCTCAGAGTGCTGCAGGAAACTGTAGAGCCAGGGAGAGGGACACCAGATTGTGTGGGTTACTTGTAAGCTGGCTGAAAGCATTTGGAAGATCTTCCGAACTCGCACGACATTGGACCGACCGAGCCTGATCCCCCTCCGCTGTGTGTGGGACCTCAGAAGCAAGGACAGTCCACCTTGACAGCCAGGACAAGCGTTGTTACTAATGCGGTAGCTGAAACGCAAAACAGCTACTGAAATTGAAGTTTGCCAGTTGCAAGCTTTTGACCAGTCCCAGTGCAGTGAAGGAGCCCCCGCCATCCTCCCTCTTGTCCCCAAGACTGAGGCCTAGGAACAGCGAGATCTGCAGGAACCGCCAGGAACAGAAGTCATCTGCTGCATCTTTTTCTTCATTGTAAGGTACTGTAAAACAAGACTGAGAGAATTTACCTCTCATGGTGAAAGTGCTTGAAACTTTTGCAACTTGCAGGCCTAATCCAATATATGATTCTTCTTTTCACAAACTACTTCTGAGAACGTGTGCCAAGACTTTTCCGTTTACTTACCAAAACCGCTTTATCCTATCCAAGACTTTAGCACATTGACTTTGGCCTAGCCTTTTGAATTGAATTGACTCTTCCGGTGAACTCAAAATATTTGCACTGTTTAAGATTATTTGTATTTCTTGTGTTTTAATAACTTTTGCCTACCTTTTTTTTTAAGAGTATACAGTATTGAATTATATTTCTGTGTTACTAGTCTATTGCTCCGTTCTGAAGAAGGCTTTATAACTGATTGATAAATACATTATTAATTGTTTATGCAAGAAACCTTGAGTGTAAGAGTTTATTTGAATACCTGTAACTGTGCATCTTTGTGTAACTCCACTACAGCTCACAATTCCCCTCTTTGAGATAAGCCTGGCTGCTCAACACGCTACCAAAACTGTGTAGTGCATACTTATACCAAAGGTTGGTTTGCTTACACCTGTAGTCATAGTTGTGTGTAGTGTTCCCAGAGGGTACTGCATACAAACGTTGCCTAACACGGGCCATCGTGACTTGTAATGTGCCAGTCTCACCAGGATAGCCGGTGGTGGGAACAGTGTTATGAGGTCAGCGGCAACCCGCTGGTATCACCGGTGGGTTACCGTTGGCCAAATAATGAGGCCCATATGTGCTATGAAGGACACCTACATACTCTCCTTCTCCCTCTCCATGAAGATGCAGGTGTTGCCAACCTCATTATGTGGCACGGAGGCACCTAGTGGTGAAAAGATAAACAGTGTCGCAAAAAAATGTGAACGTCGATTAGCAAAGATAGATTTGTCACATGTAGGTGCAGAGATTTGTAAATGAGATAGCCAAGTCAGCCAAAAAAAAAAGTGATTAATACTGTAGTGGTATTTGTCTATAGAGGGGAGTGTTGCTTGACTGTAGTGGTAGGAAGCATTTGTTGTGATTGATATTTCTCTTTGTCTCTGAGTGCATTTTCATTGTCAGTTGTCAGATTTTTACATGGGTGCCTTGTTACACTGGGATGGGTTGAACAGTTGACTGTAGAGGTGTGTCATTCTATTGTTGCCATTCAATCGCTGTGTGTCAACGGCTTACTTGGTATGTGTATAGTCTGTTTGAGCATAGAGGTTGTGAAAGTTTGTGCAGGAAGGTTAGTTGAGGTACTGTAGGGAAACCTGGAGCTACCATCTAGTGTGGCCATGGCAACGTGCCAGTACCAATGCCCTTTATGAACAGCACACGTGAGATGCCCTGAGGCAGCGTGGTATGAGAGGGTGTCTCTGGCATTACACTGTGTGCAATGACCGGTCTTTTATGAGAGAGTAAGAAACAGGGAGATGAAGATGGCATAGATTAGGAGCATGTTGAAATGGGTACCATTAGGCAGTGCTACTTTATTAAATATTATGTCATGGCATGATATGTTATGTTAAGTGGAAAAGTTTAACTATCGCACCTGTCACCATTGTGATGATCTTGCAGCACCATGGCATGTCCAGGTAGGATTGTATTGTGTCCCAGTGTGCTCTGTGGAAGAATGGAAAATGGGGAAAGGATAATACCAGTGTGAAATCAGTGAAAATGAATAGGCAAATAAATGGAAAAGTACAGGAGGGTGGTAGATGTGATAATAGGAGACTTTGGAGCACCATCGAATATGCAAAGAAATTGTACTGTTAGCTTTGGATTTTTTTGTTTTAAAGTACTCTCCTCATTAAGATACTCATAATGATGCACAATACGGCCCTCTTAGGTTTTCCTGAGTCATGTCCCTGATAACCACATGCATTATTTACCATTACCACATGGGGTAATCCCAGGAATCTGTTTTGTTACGGCAATATTGCCAGCATGCAGTAAACGATGTGAAACTTCAGAAATAAAGCTAGCTGTAATTCTCAACATCCATATCCCTATTTTTTTGCAATGTTTTCTTTCTCAGTTCCGTCCTCATTTTTGGAATGGGAAGAGATTCGATATGGAAGTTCTCCCAGGGACTACTGTACATTTGTTTAAATGTACAACAGGGTCAAATCTTAAATGGGAAAAGATGAGTGGAGGTGGTGCTTGATGGCTCCCATGCGGAAACGTCTTTTGCTCCACTGAAAGGAGGAGCTTGTGCTCCATTCTGTACGGTAGCTTTCCCTTTACCCCTTGAGATGAGGTAGAAATTGGAGAATCTGTTTGACATCCTCCAATGGCTGTGGTTCCTGCAGACATTTTTCCAGAGAAATACTGCATGAAGTAACTCCACCTGGATCCTAGTCAGACGGGTGGTATAAACAGGCAGTATTTCCTGCCTGTTTTAACCATTAACACCATACTCATAAACTCCCTTCACTAAACTCTCCTTGTGAACATTTCCCACCGATTGTAGTGGTAAATGTTCACAAGGGGGGTTTAGTGAAGGGATTCCAGAGAGGGAAGTATCCTAATGCAGTAAGGGGGCGTGGCCAACCGCCATGTAGAGCGGACGCGACTTCGGCAAGCTCCGCAAGATGAGCCATCGATAAGCTGTTTCTCCTGTATTTAAGCCAGCCTCAGCGCCTACAAATCATCCCGAGAGCCGCCGGCGGCGACGAGAACCTCCTGGACCCTTCACACGCGAGGGTGGAAGCCCGGGAGCCGAGCTGAGAGGATCGCACACCCCACGACGCGGACAGCCAAGATGGCGGCTCCCATCTGCTGAGCCATCCGAGAGAGGGCCGCCCTGCGCCGCCGAGCGGAACGGCGAGGGGGTGCCCCTGCTGACCCCCCGGTGGCCACCCCTGCGGTAGGCTCGGGAGCCCCAAGCCCGAAAACGAGTGATCGACTGAGGCGGACGAGGGCGCCTGCTGGCCCCGCTGTCGGAACCGCAGGGGACGGAGGCCCGGCTGGAACCGAGGCCCAGAGATCGCGCACTACACCGAGTGCGAGTGCACCGGCCACCTCGCGCTGCCCCGGTTGGCGATACCACCGGAGCTGCGCACCCCTGCCCGAATTGCGCCACGGGGGGCGGAGTGCTGGAACCGCGGCATTCGGAACGGGCAGCTACAGAAAGGAGTTCCCCCCCCCACCGGGCACCGAGAAAAGCAGCGCGGGCCGAAACGCGAAGACTTTCCACGAACCACCATATCAGGCCTAGCCAGGCCGTATCGCACCCCGCGGTGCCTGGAGGCCCTTGAGAACCGGCGCCGGAGCGCTTGACGTCCCGCGGGAGGGCCCGAAGCGTGGACCATAACCCTCCGAGCGCCGGAGGACATCAAGCGGGCAACTTCCACAGCGAGGTGAGGGGATGTCCTGCCCGGATAAGTCAGCGGGGAGGGGGACCAGGTCTAAACAGCGGCAGACCACCCTGGATGCCTACACAGCCCCCGAACCCCCCAGCCCTGAGTGCTCGACCTTGGCGACTGCCGCAGGGGACACGAACTCTACTCCAGCGACGCCTGAACCCACTAATTTGCAACTCTTGGAGGCCATCAAGCTAATCCAAACGACTATGGTGAATAAAATCGACGCAGTGGCCATAGATCTGGGACTCCTCCGCCAAGACGTCCGCTCCCTGGCTAATCGAACGGAGGCACTCGAGACTCAAGTACGCGAGAATTCCGAAGCGAACACCCAACTTCTCCATGACATGGAAGGCCTCCAGCAAACGGTCAAAAACCTCGAGAACAAGGTGGAAGAGGCCGAAAGGAGGGCCCGCCGGAATAACATCCGGCTGCTCGGACTGCCTGAGGGCATCGAAGGCCCAGACCCCACCAACTACGTGGAAAACCTCCTGCTGCAGGAAATCGGCGCAGAGAAACTATCGCAGGGGTTCTCCATCGAAAGGGCCCATAGGTCGCTTGCCAAGAGGCCCCCGCCAGGTGGCCCACCCAGGCCCATGATTGCTAAAGTGTTAAACTACAGAGACCGCGAGGTCGTCCTGGCGTACTCTCGGTCAGGGGGCCAGATATTGAGAAATTCGGCCAGGATCGCCATCTACCCCGACTACACTTTTCAAGTGCAGATGAGCAGGGCCCAGTTCATCTACACCAAAGCCAGGTTGAAGGCCGCTGGTTTGAAATACATGCTCCTTTACCCTGCTAGGTTGAAAGTAATACACAAGAACAGAGCCCACCTATTCGACACACCGGAACAAGCCCGGGACTGGATGGACGAGCAGCAACTACCAGACATAGACGACAAGAGGCGCAGGCCGCGCTGATACACCTACCTAAGACTATTGTATTATACCGCACCATTAGAACACTGCAATCCAACCCCAGGAGCAGCTGAAGGGATCCTACCACGCGGAACACCGAGGTTTTAGCTCCCTCAACCCCCCAGGAGCTTGTTTTTTTCTGTTTTTTCAGGGTACGTTTACCCACCCGTAGGGCACCCGAAGACCATGCCAGGTCCTAGGGAGCGGAAACGGGACAGTCACGACGAGGAGCACCTTGTTAGACCAGTTATTTGTTGGGGAAGTTTTTTCTTAGGGAAAGGGGTGCCGGATATCCGCACCCTAGTTGGGATCCCTAAAGTTGACACACCGGGACCACAGGACTCCTCCAATACCACAGCACCTCCAATGAGGCCTCGACCGGGACCTGGACTAGTGAGAGTACACCACCTTGACTATGGCTGAGAAAGTGAAAGTGATGACATGGAACGTCAGAGGCATGAATAGCTACGTGAAACAGCGAAGAATTCAAGCATACCTGCGACGATGCAAGGTAGGGATCGCCATGCTTCAGGAGACACACCTAACGGAGGCTAAACTGACTGCGCTAGCCAAAACCTGGCGGGGGACCTTGGTGGGATCCTCCTACTCCTCATATGCTAGGGGGGTCCTGGTGTGGATTAACCCGTCAGTCCCTTTTAAAGTCACGGACACAAAAACGGATAACGAGGGTAGGATGGCGCTGGTGCAGGGTACCATGGAGGGAAGAGACCTATGCCTGATTAGCACATACGCACCCAACCATGACGCCACAGCTTTTTTCCGCTCCTTGAGCTCTAGACTATGCCCCCACGCAAACAGCACCATGATCTGGGGCGGGGACCACAACTGCACTTTAGACCCCCTCAAGGATAGGTCAGACACCAAACACTCCCGCCCGTCCCCCCCCGCCAAGATACTATCCAAACTGATTTCCAATCTGTCCCTTAGCGACCTGTGGAGGGAACTGAACCCGGAGAGACGGGAATACTCCTTCTTCTCCCCGCCACATAACGTCCACACTAGGCTGGACTACATGCTAGTCAGCCTGGAGCAGCAAGCCACTTTCAGCGAGGCACAATACTTACCCAGAGTATTATCAGACCACTCACCCCTGTCGGTCACTTGGGAGGTACACCCGCCCAGACCCCCTATCCCTACATGGAGACTGCGAGCAGAAGCATTGCTTGACGCGGCCTTCAGGGACCACGTACAAGACAGCACAGACGAATATTGGCTACACAATCTAGGCAGCGTAGATCGCATCAGCACCGCTTGGGAGGCGTATAAGGTGGTCATGAGAGGGGACATGCTGGCAGCGGTAGGGGGAACCCAAAAGGCCATTACGAACGCCCTGGCAAAAGCAGAAAGTAAGCTGGGGGAGCTGGAGAATAGAGCGAACCCGACCCCCGAGCAGGTACGGGAAATAATAGCGCAGAGACAAGCCTGTCTGTCACACTGGGAGTCCCTGGGGAAACTAAGCTACGCCAAGCACACGGAAAGGACACACGCCCTGGGAGACAAGCCCGGCAAACTCCTGGCCTGGCTGTACAAAAGGGAATCCCCTAGGACCCCCATCTGCCACATCCTCAGACCAGATGGCACTGCGGTGCACACCCAGGCTGAAATTAATATGGTCTTCTCCGAATACTACCAGGACTTATATTCTCAAGCCCCGCCCCCGTTAGACACCGGGATCGAGGACGCCCTAGACTGCATAGAGTTACCCAAACTAGACCCACAGTTGGCCGCAACCCTGGAAGACCCAATCACCCCAGACGAGGTCAAGGCAACTATTAGATCTTTACCCTCTGGGAAAGCCCCAGGTATGGATGGTCTCCCGGGGGAATTCTATAAGAAATATGAGGAGACCCTCGCCCCGCTGCTGGCACAAGTGTACAATGAGGCTTTCGAACGCGGCATACTCCCTGACTCCATGAGGGAAGCTGTAATCATCCCCTTGCTGAAGCCCGGCAAAGATGGAACAGATTGCGGTTCCTATAGACCTCTCTCCATGCTCAATGTCGACTGCAAAATACTTTCGGCACTCCTCGCCAATAGGCTACGCAAGGTGATCCCCCTGTTGATTCACCACGACCAAACTGGCTATGTACCTGGGCGCTCTATCACTGAAAACTTACGCAGGTTGCACCACATCATATACCGCACTGAGCATGACACCCAGAAATACGCGGTGGCATCACTAGACGCCACCAAGGCCTTTGATTCGGTTAATTGGGAATGGTTGTACGCCACCATGGCCAGGATGGGCATTGGACCCGCCTTTCTTAAATGGACCCATTTGCTTTACACACACCCCGAGGCTAGAGTGCGTACCAACAAGACGTACTCTGACAAATGGCCCCTCCACAGAGGCACACGACAGGGATGTCCCTTATCTCCCATGCTCTATATCATTGCTGCTGAGCCAGTGGCCGCGTACATCCGGCAGGAATACGGTGGGGGAGGCATTATACTTGATGGAGTGACTCACATCATCTCCATGTACGCGGACGACACCCTCCTCTACCTCAATAACCCTGAGCATCTCCTGCCCTACATCTTGGAGACTCTGGACTGCTTCCAAAAACACACAGGCATCCAGATAAACAAAGACAAGTCGTGTCTCTACCCCCTCGCAGCGCTACACAGCAATGAGGGCGGACCCCTGCCCCCACTGGCTCTCCAGTGGCAGGTAACGTCCTTTAAATACTTGGGCATTGTCATACACCGTAGCCCGTACACAGAACACATCCTCAACACAGTCAGATCAAAGGACGCACTCACCAACTCCATGGCTTTCTGGGGCAAACTTCCCCTTTCTGTGGCGGGGAGGGCGGGTCTCCTCAAAATGGTAGCGCTCCCACGCCTACTGCATTGCTTCACCAATGTCCCCTACAACATCCCCTCAGCCTTTTTCAGAGAATTGAACAAACTCTGCAGAGAATTCCTGTGGCAGGGAGGCAGGCACAGGGTGGGGCTTGACATCCTCCAGAGACCCTACGAGAGGGGCGGACTGAAAGCCCCTAATTTCGAACTATATTATCTGGCCAGCCAATTGAAACACGTAACGCACTGGATGGCGGACGAAACCACCACTGACACCAGACTTCTCCAGCCGGCCCTGCCACTACTGCTACTTAGAGACTTGTTGTGGGTCGAGAAGGGGGCTCCACAACGTCACCCATACCTGGCCGTGTTGGGAACCCAGCTCTGGAAGAGGGCCTGTAAGGCTGTGGGGCTGCGAGATCCGTACTCCCCACAGATCCCCATCGCTGCAGTCATGGCGACACCCTCATGGGGGCACACCGAGGCTCGCTCGGTATGGGAGCCCCACGGAGTAGCGACGCTGGGCGACCTCATGCACGAACACGAACTTTCTACATTCTCCGACCTCTGCGAGTCGACGGGCCTGCCCATCGGGCAGTTCTTGCTCCACGGGGCAATAACTCGGGCCTTAAGGAAGAGATGGCCTGAGGCAGACAATCGATTTACAGAGAATGAAACCATCGAAACCTTGCTGGACACAGCCGAGGGAGGCCACGAAACCTCCAGAATATACGAGGCCCTGTTACAGGCAACAACAACGAATGAACTGAAATGCAAAAAGAGATGGGAGAGCGAAATGGGCCTTGTATTCGAGGACAACGCATGGGAAAAGATTACCCACTACCACAAAAAGACCTCCAGAAATGCACGCCTCCAATTAATACAGCTATACATCACGAACCGAGCCTACCTCACACCTGACGCCATATCTAAGTTCAAGGGGGCCTCGCCACAATCATGCCCCAAGTGCCATGCGCCACAAGCAGGAATGACCCATATGTTCTGGAGCTGCCCCATGGTCCTGAGGTTCTGGACCCAGGTACGAGATAGGGTGGCGCTGGCCGGGATAGAAGTCGAAATTCACGAACCAGCAGCTTGCATACTGGGGGCCTACAAGCGAAGCACCAAGAACAAGCCCCTAAATAGACTCCTGGACTTGATTTACATAACGGCAAAAAGGCGCATAGCCATGAGCTGGAAGAGCGCACGAGGACCTGGCGAGGCCCTTTGGTGGTACGATCTCAAGAGATGGGTCGCCGCGGAGACGGCGGCTTGGGAAATGGCCATCCAGGTACAAAAACTTGACTCCAGTGCAGATCTTCTCCGCTGGGTAGAACTGACTGAGCCGCTCCTCCGTTCAGCGACATCGGACAGCACTCCAAACAGTCCTGGTAGTCCCTGCTCGACACATGAGCACATTGAATGATTGGGGACTGACCTGTGGTCTCGGGGGGAGGGGGGCGGAACGGGTGGGGAGGGATTGTTGAGGTTGTTGGGGGTTTTTTTTGTGTGGGTGTTCACATATTACACCGCTATGCCACGCACTGTTTGTTATATGTTTTGAAAAACCAATAAAGATTTTTTCAAAAAGAAAAAAAAAAAAAAAAAAAAAAAAAAAAAAAAGTATCCTAATGCAGTAAATAGGATTCGTATCACCCCATCACTGTGCATCCCATCACTGGGGATCCCTAAATGTCGAATTTTCACATCCCCATTTCACTGCATATATATGTGGGGGGGGTGAAGTTAAAAATGAATGCGGGTCAGTATGAGGGTGGGGATTCAAGGGGTCTCTGCCCACATATATATGCAGTGAAATCGGGTGAAGAAGTCGTAGGGCATCAAGGGGTAAAATCACAGCAACATCTGAGAGGTTAAAATGACAGTGGGACACAAAGAAGCAAAGTTACAGTGGGGCACATGGGAGAAATTCTCAGCAAACAGAATAACAGCGGGGCATCTAGGAGCAATTTACTATAATATGGCAATAAGCCCCTCGACTGCGCGCCATTATGACACAAGGTAATGCCCCCAGGGGCCATAGTTACAGGTCCAAGCATAGCCGAGGGGATTATTGCCATTAGTACCTCATCCCTTTAGATCGGGGTACTAATGTTTTTTTTTTCCCGGCTAGAAGACGCGCTGAGTTTCACAGCCAAAAAAAAGGTACAAAAAATGGACGCCACAGACAGAAAACCTAATCTGTTTTCTCTTTCCGTGGCACCGATAGTAAACAAAAAAAATGGCCACCATGTAAGGGGAGAAGGGACTACGTGTAGTCCCTTCTCCGCTTTCATGGCGGTCATTGAAGTACATTGAAAAATATGTAAACAAAAAAATGTGCCGCCATGGAAACGGAAGAAGGGACTAAGCGTAGTTCCTTCTCCCTTTCCATGGTGGCTGGAAAAAAAACAAAGCAGCGCGAGGGTCACACAAAAACGTATTTAGATCCGGTAACGTGTGGATTGAGGTCAGTAAAGTATGAAGCAGATTTTATGCAATAAGCAGAGGTGGAGTATCTGCCTAGCTGTTGAAATCTCTTAAGGCAGTAGAGGAGGATGAACATTAAGCAGAGCAGCTATCTCACCCAGCACGCTATCAACACAAGTTGAACCAGAGGGCAGGGTTTGATACACCAGCGTACAATGTGCAGTTGGGCTAATTCTGAAGTGACTATATTATGAGACCTTACGCATGGTTGATTAAGAGTATGCAGATTTTCACTGATCGCGTATTATACCATTAAATAGGACTAGAGTTTCATCCGAAAAACAAATCTCTGCATTAAAAACCAAATGCCATAATCTGGATTCAGAGAACTAATAGATTACAAAGTGCTTTTCGGTGTCCAATTGGGCATTGATCAGTAATGTATTTGCCTTGTTTGATTCTGGGGACAGCATTATGGGCCTCATTACGACCCAGGCGGTAAGTTACCGCCTGGGCCGTGACTTTACCACCATGGCGTAAACTATGTTTACGCCATAGTGGTTGGCGGATTTACCGCCCCATTCCGACCTTGGCAGGGCGGTAAGTCCCCAATCCCCATTTACCCTTCCCCATTCCCATTTTTGCCCCATACGGTGGCGTAATTAACTCCATGGTCCCTTAGCGCCATGGATTTTAACACCTGCTAAAAGCAGGTGTTAAGTCCGCCATGGCGCTAAGGGACCTCGTACTCAGGCGGTAAGGGTCGGCACTGTTAACGCCGCCGTAAAACCCTTACCGCCTGAGTCGTAATGAGGCCCTATATGTTTAATGCATGAAGGATCAGCAGTCTTTCTGAAGGTAGTGTTAAATTCCAATTGTTATAAAAGGTCACACTGATAGCAGCCATAATCCCAAAGGGTAGTAAGAGGAACACAGCTCATGAATCAGTAATTTAACACAGCCAGGGCAGTAATTATTTGAGCCCATTTTGTTTGCTCATGCTCAGGCACAGACGGAATTGCCTTTGGCTGTCTCGCTGGACATTTCTGTGAACGTATGCCCGACTCCCACAAAACATAGAAGACAGACTTCAATTGAGCGTAGACTTCAACTAAATATTAAGTGCAAATGCATGCATAGAGAAAGGGAGTTTATACAGTCCCTAATATAACAATAAAACTATTATATCCCTGAATGTAATCGAGACACACAATCCATTTAGTGGAGTCCTTATTTATAATACACTTAATATCCAGAGGTTTCGAAACGCGACCCGGGATCGAACCTGTGTTGCTCCATATCATTTTGCTTCCAAGTCGAGCACGTTGCCCCTGTGCTATCGTCCCAAGACTTGCACGTTCTGTGCATTGATTATTTGCAAAAGTTGTATCCTCATGTTTAAACCTGATGCGCAGAGTCGATCCCATCTCCGTCTTGGAAGTTAATGGGGGTATGGAAGGTTAACACAGAAGCTTTTTGGCAGCATTTATACTTAATTAGTAAGATCATGATGTTCCTGCATGGCCTAAGCATAGTACTGTTCTGAGAAGCATACTAAAGAGCACACGTCTGTTACGTAAATGTACAATTGCATGCTCTGTTTTTAATACAATGAGCGAGGCACTTCAAAGAGGGAAACAAACATCAGAAAGAGTGTTAGCGTTCTCCACAAGCGAAGTAGCTCTGCAGACTTCCAACAACCTTTAGAAGTGAACCACAACAATGTACAACATATGTTCTCAATTGCAATCTGTATTCCTTCTGTTTTTTCACTTAAAGTGGATTAAGTTTGGGATTCTGTCATGTTTTTTCAAATATTTGTTTGGTCTTCTCAATTTCTTGCTCTTCCTGTGCGCATAGCTCCCAAGGCAGAGTATCAAGGACAACATTGGAACAAAGCAATCCTTGAGATTGACCACAATAACTGAAGACAGCGGAGCGTCATATGTTTATGCTTAAAAACAGAATCAATAGAATTTTCAAAGTAACATCTGATTGATGGAGACTTTATCAGGACATTTTTCCTGTAAGAAATTGATTTGCCATAATCCATGATAGATGCAAATGTTTACTGTATTGGAGCAGAAATAAACTATCACACATTGGACAAAGCGTGTATACCAGAAGCTTTCAATGGGTATTTGCTATCATGAACACGTCCTTTTTCCAATAGACTCATTTAGACACTGCAGATATCAAATGCACAAATCATGTGAAAGTCAGAATTTGATTACCAGTGGATATATATTCATTTGTCAGTTCTCCTTTGGTTTCTTTACTATAGTGGCTACCTTAATGCATGTGTTACATGTTTTAATATACACACTAAAGAACTCATTTTCCTTGAGCCTTTAATGGCAATCTAATGCCTAAAATACTTTCTAAAGGCGTTTTATACTCTAGATTCCTGTCATGCCTCATTTGCATTCATTTGTATGGTGGAGAGGCAGGGTAGATCATAACTTACAATGCCACCACCCTCTTCCTTTCCGCCATAGTAATACTAAGGCATCTGTGCTAGCTTGGACTTTCATGCCAAGGCAAATGCTGTAAATTCCTACAGTCCGCCTGCTTTCTACACCAGCAAAAGCAGGCGGAGTCCCTAGGAATCCATTGTAAAGACCGCCTGCCATGCGCATATGTCAGGCAGCCTTTACTTCATTTGCACGGTGGGGTGCAAAAGGGTGGTGTACAAGCGTGTACACCGCCATTTTGTACTCCCTTTTGCACTCTGCTGGGCAAATTATGAATATTAGGTGGCTGGGACATGTTTGCACAAAAGTGTAAGCATACAGGTCCCGCAGCCTAATTATGAAGGAACTCCAGTATGAACGCCTAAGGCTTATGAGTGTGGTGTTGATGGTTAACACATGGTCTGACTCAGGTGGAGTTACTTCATGCAGTATTTCTCTGGAAAAATGTCTGCAGAAGCTACAGCCATTGTATGATGTCAAATAGATTATCCAATGTTTACCTCATCTCAATAGGTAAAGGGAAACGTTTTTAAACTTCTTTTTTCTGTACAGAATGGAATGATAAACTCTTCCTTTCAAGAAACACGTTTCCGCATGGGAGCCATCAAGCACCACCTCCACTCGTCCTTTCCCATTTAATGCAGAAAAATATCAGATGTGACCCCTTCGGACATTTGTGCAGTAGTTCCAGGGAGCACTCCCATATAGAATCCATTCGGAACTGATAAATGAAACATTGCAAAACATAGGGATATGGATGATGGCAATTACAGCTAGCTTTATTTCCGAAGTTTCACATCGGTTACTGCCATGCCAACATGTAATCAGGCGGACCGCTCCACACACCTTAAACAGAGGAACACCTATCTCCATTTACTCCATGTACTCCACCCGCTGATGACCTGCCTCCCTCCCCTGACCCACAGTGCCTCTGATATGTCCAGTCTGCCACATCACATCATTACTCTTCTAAGTTCAATAACGCTACCTATGATGCCTCCGCAACGGATCAGGCCCCGTCTTCTCCAATCCACTATTTCGCGTAAACCATTTCGCGTAAACCGAGGCTTTTGCTTTTAACCCACACTAATCTCACAACAATGACTAAAGGTGGCCAGGCTCCTCTTATCACTGTGCCTCCACCGCCGTTTAGGCATACCCCAAAGATCCATCACATCTAATCTCAGCTTCTGCCAGACCCCCCTCTGGAGTCCTATGCTTCAATACAGTGAACCCACCAAACCCATTTCACCCAGACCCTCCACCTCCCACCCTTTCCCCTGCACTGGTTCAACCTCAAGGAATGTCTCCCTGCACTGCTATCCTGCCTCTGAGCCTCATTACTTGCAATGATTAGTCACCACCGATGACGGCGCACAGTGCGCCGTCCGCCTTTCGACAGACTATGCTCTGCTGAATCCCACTTCCTTCCTTTCCCCTCTCACTTCTATTGGCACTCCCAATGACGCCATTACCCAGACCCTGACTCACTTCTCTGGCAAACAGGACCCCGCATCCATCCATCAGGTTGCAATATGTTGCTCCCAGTCAACCATGAGGCCTGATTCGGCACACTTCAGCACTCTCCACCTACAGGTGATACCTAAGGAGGTATTCCCCAATCTCAACACTGCTAGCTGCCCGACTACCCCTGGCAACACCACCAGTGCCATCTCTCTCATGTTGCTCTTCCCCAGTCTCAGCACTCAAGGGTTCCTGCCATGATCCTGTATCCCCCCCTGCAGCGCAGTTAGAAGCGATTACAATGACTTCACCATCTTTCCCAAAGAACACATCCCTAGCCACTGTAGCACCAACTCTGCTTCCAATCCCTGCATCCTGGAGGAGTCCTGCCGTGCACTACACAGAACCCAGAGTGGCAACCCGCTCCAACCTATCTATGAGACTCTGCTCCACTCCTGCGCCACACCTGGCAGGGCCACCACTGACCAGCTTCCAGTGCACTCCTCCTCAAGTTCAGCTTACAAAGAGAAGCATGCTCCCATGTGTGGGATCCACCCCTTTAATGAAGCACGCCATAGTCTCCCTTTCCCCCACTAGGCGATGATAGACTTGCTACCCAATGCTTCCTCCAGACACTGAAGTGCATCACACCCCTAACTCTAAGATCCCCCTGCCTCCTGAAAATCTGTCAAGTTCACTCAACTGTGCACTAATTATAGTACGCTGTGTAGGAGCACATGCTATCAATAATCGTGTCACCATACTAGACCACCATCTTGACATCTTAGCCACCACAGAATCCTGGCTTCATAGTGCCTCAGGCCCACTGCTCTCACTACCTATCCCCCTAATTGCTCCATCTTTAGGGCAGACAGAATGAATGCCCCTGGAGAAGGAGTGGCACTCATTGCCAAATCCGCTCTTCAGATCAGACGCATCCCCATCCTTCCTACCTCTGGATACAAAGTGCTACTCATTTAACTACTAACAAGCCTCAACCCACCTACCACCTGCTTCTTGTATACCGCCAGCCAAACTGCCACAGCCACCCTGACAATGGCATCCCCATCTTGATTTCCCCACTCCTCAAACCTGCCACCAAATGAATTATCCAGGGAAACCTCGAACATGGACTTAAGGATGTGTCTGATCACAATACTAAAGCCTTATCACAAGCACTAGGAGGCATGAATTTGATCCAATGGGTCACCTCCCGCATTCACGCCAAAGGTTGTATTCTGGACTGGGTGCTCTCTGCCAATGCCACCATAGACGTTGCTGCCATAAGCACAGTAGCTTGGTCTGACCATTCCCTCGTTGAATTTAGCATTGCCCTTGCCAGCCTCCCAGCCTCAGTTTCTCCCTTTGAACCCTTTACTGGTCCGAAATACCCATGAGCTCACGCATGAGCTGCCTAATTCCACCCTGCAAGCATTGCTCATGTCGCGGCCAGTACCTAGCAACAAGAACCCCAAAGCCATAGCTACTTTTTAGCATAAATGCCTTCTATGTACTATGGACCAGCATGCACCAATCAAATCCAAAATTCCCAAACTGCACAAACAAATCAACATTTGGTTTTCGGAAGAACTCGTCAGTCCATGCAGAAACAAAAGAGCCCTCAAACACGTTTGAAATAAACACCCCTCCCTAAGCAGCAGCAAAACTCTCTCCTTCGCTACCAAATGCTATAAGAACGTGATAGTCTCACACAAAGCTAATTCTTACAACACTAGAATTTCCAATGTAGCCTCTGACACAAAAGAGCTTTTCTCCATTCTGCGAGAGCTCGCAATAGGAGAGGAAGCTCAGGCGAAGCAGAGAGACCGGAGGCATGGGAAAGCGTTGACATGCTTAAGATGAGGGCACAGATGGATCAGGGTTCGAAGGTAGTCGTTGAAGGGGGAAATCAGGCAGCGGGCTAAGTTCAAAAAGAAGACTGTGGCATTGGCTGGACGGTGATGCTCAACACAAAGGGGATATTTATTACCTGAAGCGAGGGTTGTAGGCCGTCAGGAAAGAGTTTCAGTCACCCAGGCAAGTTGGGCTCCATCTCGTCGTGGGCGTGGCAGAAAGTAGTAGGGAGTGGGGATGGGATGAAGGAACGCTCGACAAGAGGTTGAGCGCACTTAGCTAACGCCAAAGAGGCAGCGGACAGAAGGGGATAAGATAAGGGCATTGGAGAGTTGTGAAGGGCAGCGGTCAGGAGAGATATGACAGCCCAAACATGAGGATGATGGCGAGGAGCTGGGTGTCTCTTACCTGAGAAGTTGAACATGAGGCGAGGCAGGCAAAATCGTGGGGGTACTGGTAGCATGGCCTTCCATGCCCAGACAGGCACAAACAGGGGTTTTAATAGGATTCTTAGATAGGGTGCTTGGAGGGGGCAGGCATTGCCTGCCGGCTCCCGGTCTCGGTGGAACAAATACATGCCCATAGCCAATCCACAGCAACAGAGGCGGGCCAGAGGAGGAAGTAAGTCAATAGGCTGCTCCGGCAGCCATGATGCAGGGTCCGTCATCTCAATGAATGAAGTAGGAGCCCGGCAGGGCTCATCTGCGGCATGATGATGTTTCACCTGTTTCAAACTACCGGTACACTCCCTTAGATACAGCACCAGCATTACCACATACACCCCTCGCTTCAAAACAAGAGCGCAGGAGGGGTTTGTTTCTGTCTCACTGCACCTGCTCTTCGGAACTCCCTTCCGTCTCAAATCAAAAACTATTCAGCGTATGCCTCCTTCATAAAGTGTGTAAAAACCTGGCTACTCGACAAATACAACTAATGCTCTTAGCTTTGTTTTTACCTGTTGTGCATACCTATCTGTAACTCTGTAACACACGCTGTAATAAATAAATAAATAAACGCACATCCAGTGAAAGGGAACATTTTGGATTGTGGCTTATTCACTTGTAAACCTGAGAACTAGCCAAATGCTGTGATCTCGTAGATCATTGGTGTTTTATCAGTCTTCAGGTTTACAATTTAAATCATTAGGTCATCTGGGTATAGCGAAAGAAAGGTGTTGACACTGTTTATATTAAAGCCTCTGTTTCAGTGCTTTTACTTAAGGTGGTATGCCTAGGTCTCCATTGCTGTGGCAAATAAAAGCAGGAGTTGGAGGAAACCGCTGCCCAGGGATCCTAGCTAACATGAATGTTCCCGAAACCATATCATTAGTTAATAATGTGGCTCTAGGTGTATTATACAGTGGCACTATCATTTCAGTAAAACCCTGCCCTATTCCATTCCTGTGCAGCACCGCAGAGAGGTATGACCATTCCTGAGTGCTTCTTGTATGTTGAGTGTTAAGCTCATTGTCTATTTTATGTACGGCTGCAAACATCTTACGAAGATGATGTAGAGCTGTGCTGACAGGTATAAACCCAGCCTGCCCTGCCGGGACTTTGTTTGCCATCAGAGGCTGCAATAACTTGGCATATATTTTATAATCCTCATTGAGCATGGACAACGGCCTATATGATGCACATAGCTGCTTCCTTACCAGCTTTAGGCAGGACAAAACTAGTTGCTTCGTAGGTGGCCGGTGGAAGACAACCAGGCTCAATCGAGTCTTTGGAATAGGATAAGAAGTGTTGGTGCCAATTTGCCGGAGGAGGGTCTATAAAGCTCAATTCTTAATCCATTAGGGCCATGGGCCTTGCCTACGGCTAATTCATGAATAGCTGCCCTTTTCTCGGTGCCAATAATTGATGTCCCCAACCACTCTCTGTGCTCGTCTAACCATAGGCGAGCCATCTCATCAAGATATGATGCAATTTCTGGTTTTGAGGCCCATACTTTAGAGGTATATACATCAGAGTAGAAGGAACTGAGCCTCTCATAAATAAAGACTAGATCTGAGGTTAGGGCTCTGCCATAACCCTTGATTGCTTCAATCGAGCTTCGCCCAGATTCATGTTTAGTGAACTTTAGATAATATCTTGCCCGACTTATCAGACTCCCCAAATGTGCTGGCATCTTGTATCCCATGAATGAATTCACCCTCTCGGGATGCTAGCGTGTGAAACGCCCCCTTAACTGTAAATCTTTTCCAGGGTCCTTAGGTGCTCATTGGCCACTATTAATTTAGATCGAATTGATTTTAGGATGCCCTGCTCTTAGACGATACCCATTCCTCTAATAAAGTTTTTAAAGCTCTCCCAAAGTATGTGGTAGCTCATAATTGATCCTATGTTAACTGCAAAAAAGTCCAGTACATCTACCCTAAGGCCGGCTGTGTGCTGGAAATCCCAGGTGGTTTCATTTCTACATTTCCAGGCTTTCTTTAATCCAGTCAAATGTGGGTCTAGCGCCACAGGGCAGTGGTCGGACAGGCTCCTGGGTGGAACTCTGCATCCGGTAATATTCGGAATGAGCCTAGTCGGTGCCATCCTGCCATCTAGTGGAGGAATTACGCACACTGAGGTTCCTCTCTGTGTTGGGTCCTCCACACATTACTTAATTCCAGAAATGTAAACATATCATGCATTTTGCTGTCCACATTAGTTATAGGGTCGTTGGTTTTCCAGGATTCATCAAGTTTCAGGTCCATAACCTTATTCATGTCACTCCCAATTAGGATATGAGAGTCGTAGAAAGGGGAGCAGAGTTCCATAATGTCTTGGTAAACATATGGGGCGTTGTATTTGGGACCGTATACGCTTAGAACAGTGTGTGACATGCTTATTAGTACACCTGGAACTAGCACATATCTACTGCCTGGATCCAACCTACTTAATCTAAATTCAAAAGGTACATTCTTGTGGATTAGTGCTAACAAAACGCGCGATTGGTGTGTGGACAATGTGTGATACTTGTTTGTACCCCATTCTTTAGCTACCAGGTCATATTGTGGATTAGTGAGGTGAGTATCCTGTAACAGGAACACATGTATTCCATGTCTTTTTGCATATGCCAGATCCTTCCTTAATTTAACTTTGTTTTTGATCTCCCTAATGTTCTAAGACATTACAGTGGATTGCGTTATACTCCTGTCATGCCAGGTGTTATCCGGTGACTGATAATTCTATCTGCATCTCTGTTGGTATTAACCCAAGCGTGTTTCATCACCAATGAGTTATTGATGCTTGTGCAACTAAACACTGTGTATCGATTTCGATTCTTCCATGCATTACCCTCATCCTCCCACCTCCCAGACTGTTTCCCAAAACTACAGTGACATTCCCACCCATAGAATTCAAAGTAAGAACATGAAAAACACATTGTTTCTTTTAACTTTTAACTGGTTGCTACTACGTTGATAGAGTAGGGGGATGGGTAGTTCCCCGGGCCAAGTCACACCAACTATGCTTAAGCAGCACTGCTAGTAGGGCATAGTTCCTGAGACAGTGTCATTCACTAGCTCATCTACCCTAGTTTCCATGGCTGGCTGATAAAGGTCTCGTAGATAGACATGCGGTAGGAGCCCAGGGCTATCCCTCCACTCTCTGGGTTGGCTCACAAGGTCATTTCATGAAGGCGGCCTGCAAGATCTCTTGAACAAGCAATCTATAAATGCTTGAGCCTCAGCTGGATCCAAGAAAAAGTCTGATTTGTTCTGATGGATTATTTTGAGCTTGGCTGTGAACCTCATCTGGTTTTGTATGTGGAGATAGCGCAAGCTTTTATTGACTTCGGTGAAAGACCTCCGTGCTGCCTGTACCGCCGAGCAGAGATCCAGGAACATTTTATCTCTCCTAGCTCCCTGGCAGCCTTAAGGTTTAAATACCATTCCTAAGTAGTTAAAAGCCTGGCTACTATCACTCTCGTGGCTAAACCGGCACTGCTATTGGGCTGAGGAATCGGTGCTCTCTTTTCACCAGGAGGTTGGCCAGAATACTGTGTTAGCCAGTACTTTGGGAAGAACTTTTTCAAAGCAAAGTTAAGTCTAACCTTTGACGGCTGTCTCCTGCAGGCTCATTATACGTATATTAGTCCTTCTGACTTGGAACTCAGCATTCCAAACCCCTTCTTGAGGTTACTGTAAATGGGTGGGGTCCTTCACAGGGGTCCTTCACAGGTCACCATGCACTTGTTGGTTGTGGGCAAGCTGCATGGGCCCCTGGCCCCCTACTGCTGCGAATAATATCCACATGCATTCACCGTAGGGAGGCTGCTATGGTCCACCTTCTTATCTGTCCCAGCCGCTGCTGGCCCAGCTGCTGTGACACCTCCCTGTTCAGGCTTGGTATTGGTGGCTGTGATTGTTGCTGTATGATTTACGCAGATTTCTGGTGGTTGGGGGGAGAAGCTCGGAGGGTGGAAATCTGAAGACAGACCATTGGATTTATGCTGATACGCCCGGCCTGTTAGCCTCTGATTAGCGCCATTGGTGCTCCTTGCCTGTCTGTTTGCTGGTGCTTGCCATGCCCACTGTCTCAGCATCTCCCAGCCACAGTTCTGCACTGGAAGGTCTACTGCATCAGGGAAGCCGAGCACCGGAATGCTTCTATGCCTGCACTGCCAGCCAGACACACTGTCTACGATCTTAGTTTGTGTGGGAGTCGCCCATGCTCACAGGATTTTGAAATCAGGTTATTGCTGGGCAGACAGGCATTCAGTAGCTGCCAGCCAGACACACTGTCTACGATCTTAGTTTGTGTGGGAGTCGCCCATGGTCACAGGATTTTGAAATCAGGTTATTGCTGGGCACACAGGCATTCAGTAGCTAACCCACGCTGAGAACTATGTCTTTAATTAGTGTCTTTACCTGTTCAACCAAGGATGCTTTACACCTTCTGGGTGACAGTCAAAGGATTAAGACATTTTTGGTGTCCGATATCTTAAAGCGAACATCCCAGAGTTGTACACACATTTTCCATGTTGGCATAGTCAGCATAGGGCAGGGATAATGTTTGTTAGAGACAGGGATGTCTGCATTTCAAGAACCCCACACTTTTCCAAACGAATGCAGCATTTCTATATGCATAGTACTGATAGGTCCCCCTATGCAGAATTGTTGTTGCTGTGCTGTCCTTTCTGGTAGAGGATTCAAGGCTAACTACGGAATTTGCAGCTGGAGATATTTTCTCCTCCTTTAAAGAGTCCTGTGAATCATGGATCTGTTTTTCTTTACAAGAAATAAAGAGATTTCCATGAAAGTGATATATTGTATTAGCACTTGGGGAGAGACTTTGTATTATTATTATTATTATTATTATTATTATTATTATTATTATTATTATTATTATTATTATTATTATTATTAAGGTATTTATTGAGCATGGACCTAGCTTTGAGAAGCAATGGAGCACTTTAGAGAGGTATACAATATTACAGCTGCATATCAAAGTGATTTTCAGAGATAACAATAGAACAGATATACAGCAGGGGTTACGAAATAGAGGGTCACAGAGGAGGGGCACAGCTGTACATGGTCTGCAGGGAGCTGCGGGGTGGATGGTGTCTAGTGAGTCAGCTGGTGCAGGGGCGATGTGATGGCCTAGGTGTTGAGGAGGAGAGCCTCCATGAAGAGGTGAGTCTTGAGTTCTTTTCTGAATTGTAGGAGCGTGGGGGAGAGTCTGATGCGGATGGGGAGGAGGTTCCATAGTCTTGGGGCATAGGCAGAGAAGGCTTGTTTCCTCCTCCTTTCCTGTTTGCTGTGGCAGATTTCAAGTCTGCATGTGTCCTGGCTTCTGATGGTGCGCTGTCTGCCAGGGATGCTGAGTTTCTCTGCGAAGTAGCTGGGTGACTTGAGGGCGACTTTTATAGATGATGCAGCAAGACTTGAAGGTGATTTGTGCATGCAATGGGAGCCAGTAATGGCCGATGAGGGCTAGGGTGATGTGGTTGAATCTGCATTGACCCTTGGTGAGGCATGCGGCTGCATGTAGGGCACTTCTCAGGGGCACAAGGGAGGACGACAGGACTGTCCACCTTCCTCCATGGCCATCACCTTGTTCTCTCCCATCTACAATCATCTTTGTGACGTTTCCCATAGGCCCCATGTTACTCTCCCACCCTGAAGCCACCCTCCCAGAATAGGCCCCTTCAACCACCCTATCCCAAACACATTTCACTGGCTTCCAAAACCTCCCTCTCCTGCACAGAATACCGCCACGCAGCATGGAAAAAGAAAATGGGACTATGTCCCTTTCCTATTTTCAAGTGGACTTGTTGTGGGGGTAGTTTTTTGCGGATAATCAGCATTTGTGCAACGCATACAACTTGATTTCTATAGAAAAAAAGGGCAAAACAAATATGACCACCCCAGAGGGAGTCATGGGGCACTAAGACCTTCCACGCTCTTTTTTGGGAGTTGACACGACCAGCAACAGCCCTGAGTCCTCACTAAAGCCCTCTGCCGGCAGCCCATTACCAACCCTCTCAGCCCCTGATTGCAGGTCTGATAACTATATTGTAAAATGAGTTGACCTTCGTGCTTCCACTGGTGGGTCTCTCTTGGATTCAATCTGGTTAAGGTTTTCAGCCGCAAAACTGTTACCCCCATATCCCTTGAAGTAATTTCCAGCATATCTATTCTCAAAATCGAACCTTTTTCCGATCTATGTTATTTTTTCAATTTGCCATTTGCTAATGTTTTTCATACTTACCATAGTCGGATAACAAACTCCAATCTCCCTCCCTCCCTCAGCTATCTTCTGTAGTATCTCCCATCGGCCCTTTTGTCTGGAATGAGTGCCCCACTCTTTAAAGAATTAACTCTTTGTGTGCCTAGCAGTGGCCACAATCTTACTTTCCCCTATACTTTTACATTTCAAAATGCAATATCAGAATTCCGACACTGTGGACCATCCTGTCACCTTTATTTCGTTTCTTTTTTTATTGGCACTGTTGCATGCTGCCTTTTTAAGTATCTCTCTTGCAACCCACATTCTATCCCTTGGTCTGAACACTATAATTCTCATCATTAACATTGCCTTAAAAGTTCACTTTGCAGTGCGGGAAAACAAGAAGAAAACAAAGGGGTTGTAGAAAAAAATGTCTACTAAGGAAAACCAATACATATATAGCTGCACCCACCTTACACTATATGCAATACTTCATCTCCTACTACTGAAACTGCTACTATTACTAATAACAACAATAATAATAATGATAATAATGTTAATAACACCAACAATAATGCCAGGGTCTTATAAAGCACCCAATGGTGCAGTATTGCTGCTTCTACAGCCTGTTTACTCTGCCAGAAATATTACATCATGTGAATGGTTTCATGTTTGGAGGCCTACTTTCTAGCCAATTGTGTGACGTAAAAGGCCCATTTCTAGGTTGATCTATGAATTAAAGTTGCCTTCTTGCACCAAAGGGGGTGCGGAAAGCAGCAAAAGACCCTCTGACAGACAGCCACGTTCCAGTCTCTCTTCTGAAGTCCATGACTCCTGTTCCATGTGAAGTCCTCCAAACCCTGCTATCCTGTCTCAATGTGGTTATGTCTAACTGCCCGGTTTTCGAATGACTCTAGTGACCTACACTCACATCCCTCGATGTTCTGGCCAGCTTCATAGTCTTAGATTAGAACAGAGGTCTCATGATGCTTTTGGTCATCTCCTTCAACATAGCTCCTGTGTTACCTGGGCTTTAAGTGCCTTCCTAGCAACCTCCACGGGAAGGATGGTGCACAGGGGCTGCAGCAGAGGTCGTGGTTCATTGTGAACATAGAATCTCCCCCTTACTCCTGTATAATAACTGCCTAGATATGTTAGTGATGTTGTTTACCACAGAAACAACCCAAGCAACACATGCTTGGAAGACATGCACATTCATATTGTGAGTACATTGTCCAAGTGTCAAATGCATAGGGAGACCAGAATAATGCATACCTATGTGACAGACTTTATGTTGGCCAGAAATCCGATTAGGCAGAAATCGTTGCAACTATTCCTCTTATTTTGTTGTTATAAATCTATCCATTAGTATTTGTATTTGTATTTATTGAGTTTTATATAGCGCTTTTAACCAAAGCACTAAACACAGAACAATATGCAATACATAAATAAACAATGTAATTAGTGTTTAAGTACATGTGATGGAGATGGGGGTGTCCCAGCATCACACATCGCTTATATACCTCCTCCCTTGATTCATTGCTTGAAGCTAAGGCAATGGTTTTTCAAAAGCAACATTCCAGCGTCATCTTTGATATTCGCAAAAATGTGCCTTTGAAAGGAATCTAAAGAAAAGTGCTGCAGACAAATGTCTGTTATTTTTAAAATTAAAAATAAGTGCAGGGCTGAAAGAGAAGTGGTAGGCAGCTATGTGTTTCACAGACCAGATACACATGAAGTTGTAATAGGGGTCCTCTGAAGTGTTCGGTGCGTGTGCCGCGTGAAGCTGTGTCGCATGAAAGAAGCCCTTTCGCATAAAAAGGATAAACAATCGCTGGGCTTAATCTGAATGAGTAAAGCAGGCCATGCGAAGTAGCATTATTTTGACATTGAAAATCCTTTTAAGATATTTCATTTAGAGAACATTGGGGCTGATTCATGGAATTATTTGCGCCGAAAAACAGGGATTTGTGGGCCATTCTGCCCGCAAATCCACATTTGTTAAACAGGGATTTGCGGGCAGAATGGTGACACAGATCCCCGTTTTTCGGCATAAATAATTCCATGAATCAGCCCCATTGTCTATTGTTTGCTAGAAACAATTGTATGTAAGATTGATGTAGTGTGGTCCCTTTCCCTGGAATGGAATCAGTGTTTTACGTTTCCTGAGAAATGTCAAGTGCAGATTCCCCATTAACGCTGCCCACCTCTTCCAGTCTCCTATTAACCCAGCCTCAATGTTTCTCACTCTTCCTTGTCATGGGACCCCATAATCGGAATGGTATTAGGCCAATAGACCTTTTTTGAAAAAACGAAAAGAAAAAAAAGGCTATTTAGAAAGGCCGCTCCTCTGCGACCGCACAGAGCGTTCTTTCTAAATCGAATTGTTAGCCGTTGCGATGCACATGAGTGCGTGCTGAGGCTGACAGACACGCCAGGGCCCGGAAGCAGCCACAAGGGAAATCGGGTACATTTGTATGTGTTGGATGTACATGTATGTGTGTGTTTGTGTGCTTTTTGGGGGGCTTTGGAGGGAAGAAAGGTGGCGGGGGCTGAGGGATGGAAGTTCGAGGGGGTAAAACCTCCGATTTGGACAGAAAATGGGAAGAGAGGTTAGGGGGTGGGGGTGTGGGAAAATGTCATTATTTCCATTTTTGTAGGCCTCTTAAAATCGGCTGACAAAATCTGTCTTTTGGTTAGGCAACCTACAAAAATCAAAATAATGACAGAGAACCCATCACAGTACCTCATTACTGCTGCCTCACTCTTTTTTGTTCCAGTGCCCTATTAGACCAGCCTCCCTCTTCCTCCTCTCAGGAGCCCATTACCCCACCTCACCCGTCTTCCTCCCAGTTCACCATCAGTAATCCATTGCACTACCCCTCTTCCTCATACCAATAAACTATTAGTAATCCACTGCATTACCCCTGCCTCACTCCTCCTGGTCCCAGTATGACATTGTCTCAGCCTCACTTTTCCTCCTCCCAGTACCCCATTAACCAAGCCTCATTCTTCCTCATCCCAGTAACCTCTTAGTAATCCATTGTGTAAACCCTGACTCCCACTTCCTCATCAAAGTACCCTATTACCTGTGCCTCCTTCTTTTCGTCCTAGTATCCCAATAGGAATCCATTACATTAGCCTTACCTCCCTCTTCCTCATCCAGGAACCATATTAATAGTCAATTACATCACCCCACCTCCCCTTTAATTATCTGGGCCTATTAGTAATACATTGCATTAACCCTGCCCTCATCTTCCTCATCCAGATACTCCATTAGTAATCCATCACAATACCTTTGCCTCTCGCTTTCTAGGCCCATTAGCACATTAAATATCCAGTACATTACCTGTGTAACCCTCTTCCTCGTGCCCATGCCCTATTAGTTATCTATTATATTACCCCACCTCTCTTTTCCATGTCCAAGTACCCTGGGTACTGTGGCTCAGTGGTCTAATGCATCCACTACAGGGGCCTGTTTTGACCTCATGGTCACAGGTTTGAATCCTGGCAGGTCCATTCAGCCCTAAATCCTTCTGAGTTTGATAAAAAAAAAAGTACCATTAAGTTGGGTAACAAGAAACATCTGTTATCTGTTAAAAGCGCCAAGAGGCCCCCCTGGAGTTGAATGTGCACTCTACGAATACACCTGTTAGGTCATGTTACCCCATTAAAAATCCATTGTCTCGGTACCCATTAGTAATCTGTGCACTGATATCACAGCCCCTCTCACACATCCATGTAACAGTCCCCCATGTAAATGTCCCTTCCTGGCATCTCTGTCTCAATACTTTACGCACATCCCCATCAAAATCCCTTATGCGCATCCCTTTGTGCAAATCATCATCACAGTCCCTTGCATGAATCCACGACAGTCCCTCACACATAACCACATCACAGTTACAAGTGTGCATCCTCATCACAGTCCCTCAAGTGCATCCACATCAAAGTCCCTCACACACATCCTCATCACAGTTTCATCCTTATCACCAAACCTTTCCTGAATCCTCATCGCAGTTCTGTTGGTGTCCCTCTTCTTTATTGCTTTTTCATGTTCTAGTCTCCCTTCCTCTTCCTTGTTCCATTCCTCACCCTTTACCTCATCAGTTGGCAAGGCAGAGCACAAGTCAGGGAAGACCATGCCCTGTACAAAGTAGACAGTGGTCATAGCCATAGAACATAACCTGTGGCACACAGAACCCCTATGGGGAGAACCCATGATGTCTAGCTTAGAAACACACTGGTAATTTTGCATGTCATGAATTATGATATCAAAATGAAAAAATGTAGTATTGCCGCAGGTGTGAAATATTGCATAACTAAACCCTTTACTTAAGAAACACAACGCAACGTATGAACCTTCTTAAAATTATTTATAAAACTAGTGGTTATATTTATTAAAAATGTATATAAGTATGTAAGTGTTTAATATGTTTAATAGGCGTGGTTGAAAAAGGTCCACATTTGGTCGCGGTGTGAAGCACAAACGCACATGTATTTGTTGTAAACTCAGTTTTGGGGAGTGTTTCTTTATGGTGATTGTTTAGTGTGCAGTACAAATGCGCAATTGGTAATTATTTCCACATGCGTCTGTAAAGGAACAAGGGGTTTTCTTGGAGAATAAGTTGACATTGCATTTTTTTCGAAAAGGAACACCAGGTAAATCTATAGGCAAAAGTGGAATGTTTGCATTATTGGTACATTTTAATATTGTTATGTGTATTAAGTTGTGAACATTTTGTAGGTAAATAATTGTATAAATCTGTGTCCACGCTCATTTGTAGTGTTGCAGTATCATTCCAGTCACGTGACTACTGGCATAGGTGCAGCGGTATTACAGTGTACATGCGCACAATGTTTGTTCATCAAATTATGTGCATTGTAAATGAGGCTTGCATGCACACAGGTTTAGTATGTTATGCAAATCAGTATAGTTCATGTTTCACATGCGTGTCTATATGGACATGTATTCTTTTTGTAGTTTACGTTTCACATGCTTCACATATCTTTAATTATGCATGTGTTTGCATATGTATTTTTCTACGTGTGTGTGGTAGGGGAAAGCCATGTTATTCATTGGCGACTCCTGGGTTTATTGGCTGGAACATTATGTGAGGCGAGTAATGTTTCACCATTTGGTAACTTGAGCAGCGAATAGCTTGACTATTCAAGGTGGCAAATAGCAGCACATAGTTGAAAACCTTATTGTGTATTATGAATGCAATAACTGATTTTATTGTAATGCACGCTGCAGGGAATAATTGTGGCTATCAAAGAGGAACTGAAATAGGTTTTGACTTTCAAAGTGTCTTGTTACACCTACCAAGATTAATTACGGAAGCAAAAATGTTTGTTTCAAGTTTGTGAGGATGTAATATTTGGATCTGTGGCACTACAAATCATTGTAAGATCAATTGTGTACTCTTAAATATAAATAGATGTGTACCAACATGGCCTACATTTTATATTTCAGTGGGACATTAAAAGTCACGTTGACTGTATTTTTAGGCTGATGAAGGCCATTTAAATAATGAGAGGAAGAGTTTATTTTCAAGCAATATCATTGAAAACCTAAGTTATGTTTCCCAGTAAGGGGCTACTTTACTTTTCTTTTTTATACAGCATAGTTACTCTTTTTTGTTAATAAATTGTAATGTATTTCCTTGCTATAGTGTATATATTTGGTTGCTTTAATGTATTTAGTAACATGTATGCAGTGCGGTGAGTGCATATGTTGTGTGGGTATGATAATTTTGGCTGTATATTGTTGCTTGAATCATGTATTTAGTTGCTTGATTGCATGTTTTTAATGTCTATGCAGTGGCACTGAGTGCAATCATTCTGTGTGGCCCTGATGATGTTGTCTGCATATTGTTGCTTGAATTATGGATTTCATAGTTTGAGTGCAAGTTTGTAATATGTAAGCAGTGGGGGTGAGTGTGAACGCAGTGGGTGGTAGCTAGTATGTTGTGTGTGGTTGGCATATAGTGTGTACTTTGTTCGTCATTGCGCATGCATCAAATGTATGTTGAAGTGTGTATTCACTGTGAGCGGGGGTGCATCTAATGTGTGATGAAAGCTGCTGTGCGTATGTGTGGCATGGCTGCTGTGCGTATGGGTGGCATGTATTTTAACATTAGTTTGTATTTGTTTCAGTTAAAATGGTGCTTGTTATTACACATGGTCATACATAGAGACATTTTAAATTATTAATATCTCAAAATTAGGCAATTAGATTTTCATATTTTATTTGCAGTGCACCAATTCAAGTTGAAGTCTAGGCGTCTGCCAAAAATTGGGAAAACCCAACTGGCAATTCTGAGATATTTGGGCTGATTTATTTTCCCCTATCGAAAAACCCCATGTTAAAAGTTATTCAAAACACTATACAAGTAAGCATGTTTAAACTATGAAGCTATTAATGTGCAAATCCAAACTTTTGCATGTACAGGTGACTGCCTCGAAATGTTATTGTGAAATATTTTCTGATTTTTTAATGCAATCGATCAAAATTATTTTTTTTCGGAAATGCCATAGAACTCTGGGCCTCATTACCAGTTTGGAGGTAGCCATGCCGCTTTTAGCGGCATAGGCTACCCCCAAACCAGGTACCGGGTATCGTGTCCCGAAAATAGGGGATTACCGGGCCATGCCGACTTTGGCGGGCCCGCTAATTCCCATTCTCGGGACCGGGAACCCGGTACATCCCCATTCCCATTTGAGTCCGAATAGGGCTGAAATGGGAATGGAAAGATGCTAACAACGGGCCAGTTAATGACAGGCCCGTTGTGAGCATCCTGGTCTGCTCGCGGGTACCGGTAAGGACGTCTGGTCTGGACCAGACGTCCTTACCTCCACCCGCGAGCAGACCTGTAATGTGGCAGCCCGTAATGAATGGTGCCGGTCCCTTCCCGGCACCGTTCATTACTGGGCCGCCTTCATTGTAATGAGGCCCTCTGTCTTAACCTTAACTATGATACATGTATATATGCAATAAGTGAGGCATTGTAAAATTAACAATGCCAGGAATGTCACTCAGTACACATAGCCGCTTAGAAACGTTGGGCTAGTGCTACGTCTGGGGAGTCAGTTTGGCCATGCACGGCTTTGTGTTTATAGGGACCCACAGAAGGCAGCTTCTACCTGTAAACCAAACTTCTTGACGGTGTATTCTGAAGGGCTGCTCTCCACCACAAGACACGATTTGCTCTCCGTTGATGCCCAATATACTCCTTGCCCCCTTCGTTTGTGAGACACAAGAGACAAGTCCTCCCCTTTCTTCTACCATGTGGCCCAGTAGACCTGCCCCAAAATTAGCACTCCGGGTTCACAAATACGTAATTAGTTAACACTCTTTTTTTCATTGAAAGAATATTTCAATAGGTAGCTCCTATTTTGTGATAGATTATTGGAGTGACCTTTGTTTTTGCCAAGTGAAATTGTAATGCTGTGATACGGAATGCAATTGGTGCATTTTTCTTATCAATGCCCACTCAATGCTTGTTAGCTACCCAAATCTGTGCTATTTTTCAAGACTCATAATATGTGTCCCGTACAATTGAGTTCTCAGTTGGTTTTATTATCCTCATGCTTGCGTTTTTGTCACACTAAAAAGTATTCCCTCGTTTGTGGTAATTCTCATGTTATCATATATAGCATGACTGTGGCAACAACTACTACAACCAACTGACCTTATTACAGAGTATTTTTGCTTTGTGTCTTTAAGGGGGTAATTCATAGAATTCAGCACACGAGTGGCGCACGTGGCTGGCGCACAGAGGGAACGTGCGCTAGTCTGCGGCAGCCGCGTGTGCCAAAACCCATTTCAGCGCACAGCATATTCATGGATACTTACATACATAACCAGCCGTGGCGCAGAGTGGCGCAGCTACCATGCAGCAGCACCAGTTATGCCTGCAACCTCACCCAGTGCACCAAAAAAATTCACAAATCCCCTACATGGCGCAAAGGCCTGTGGACGAGCATACAGCCCCCCAACCACGAAAACACGTGTAAAACTCCCCGTGCACCCCGCTTGCGCTAGCGAAAACGCATGTAAAATTCCCCACGCACCCCTCGGAATACGCGTACCCCGCTCGCGCCAGCGAAAACAGGTGTAAACCTCCCCGCGTACCCCTCCGAATGCACGTACGTCGCTCACACCAGTGAAAGCACGTGTAAAACCGCCTGCGCACCCCTCGGAATATGCGAACCCTGCTCGTACCAGCGAAAATGCATGTAAAACTCCCCTGGCAGGTGCCTGTCACTGGGGGTGGGGGACATGTGTCAGGGTGACGGGCACCAGCCAGTAGGCCCCGACACATGTCCCCCACCACACCCCCAGTGATGGGCACCTGCCAGCAGGCCACGACACATGTCCTCCATCCCAGCCCATTGACGGGCACCTCCCAGCAGGCCCCGACACATGTCCCCCACCGCACCTCCAGTGACGGGCACCTGCCAGCAGGCCCCGACACATGTCCCCCATCCCACCCTAAGTGACGGGCACCTGCCAGCAGGCCCCGACACATGTCTCCCACCCCACCCCCAGTGATGGGCACCTGCCAGCAGGCCCCGACATATGTCCCCCACCCCCAGTGATGGGCACCTGCCAGCAGGCCCCGACACATGTGCCCCACCCCACCCCGAGTGACGGGCACCTATCAGCAGGCCCCGACACATGTCCCCCATCCCACCCCCAGTGACGGGCACCTGTCAGCAGGCCCCGACGCATGGCCCACCAAACAACATGCCCTAACAAAACAGACCCATGGCCCAAATGCCAACCCAAATCCCCCCTGCCCTCCGTACAAGCACGCAACCATCCACTGCACCAACTCCCAAATTACCCATGCCATGAGAGTCTTAAAAGAACCACCATGGCCATGCATAAATGTACAACAGAGCCACACAGTGGCAACACATGTCTGAGGCAATGCTCATAGAGACATGCACTAAACCAATGATAGTACACAACACCAATAATGAAGGCATATGAAATGTATTAAAAAACACAATGAAATAACATAATGAAAATTCAAATTCTCAAAGTAAGAAATAATGAAAGCAAAAAATAATAAAATAAAATCCAATGTAAATCAAAAATCCACAACAGGAAAATAGAAAAGTGGTCCATTGCCTATGTCCATATAAAGTAAATAAAAATAAAAAATAACCATTGATCCATGGATTGTCTAAAGAAAGAAAGTGTGTACAAGTCCGGATCTATATACAATGGAAGTCCAAAGGGTTCATGATCCACGAATAAAAGAAAACCTACAAATAAGTCCTACGAATAAAAAACTATATACAGAAAGTGGAGCAATGTCCATGAACTCCAAATGAAAATTTAAAAGAAAATATAAAACAAAGGAAACCTAACCCTAAAGAACTATGTACGGCTCACTTCTTGATGTTCCGTTCCCTGCGAGTTGCCTCGAGGCAAACATCCCACCTCAATGCCCTGCGCATGGAGTTCTCCACCCTGACCATAGTGAGCCGTCCCCTCTCTGCCCGCTGCCTCTCTGCATCTATTTTCTGGCCCAACCGCTGCCACACAGAAGACACTCCCAGTCCGGGGTCCTCCTGCCCCTCCGCCGATGCCTGCCCCCAGGGTGTTGATGGCCCTGAGCCATGATGCCTCCCACGCTGAGCCTGCTGCTGCCTCCGACGCAACTGCCTCTGCCACCACGACGGCCTCCGGGCTGATGGAATCAACCGGCACTGTCGTGCATGTGCCCTGCCCGATGATGCTGGCACATCCTCCATCTGCTGGGGTCCAGTTGGTGGGGTGGCCACCCCTGCTGGACCTCTGACTCCCGACTGTGGCAGGGATGCGATCTCCACCAGGCTGGCGACGTAAAACACGCAGGGTCCAGTTAACCCTTCCTGGGGCAGTTCCCTTGGCCCCGCCCGAATGATTTACGGGGGATCCCAAGAGGTTTGCAACGTTCATGAACCAGTGCCGCCTGCGCTTCCTTTGTAGACCAGAGGCCTTTCCGAATGACCAATCACAGGTCGCTTTTGTGCTATCCTACCTGAGTGGTAGCGCCGCGGACTGGTCTGTACCCTTTGGGGCCCAAGACGATCCTTTGCTGCATGACTTCAGGGGCTTTCAGCAGGAGATGGAAAAGCTGTTTGCCCGTCGTACTCATGGGCAGGCATTAGACAACAAACTTCTGTCCCTATGCCAAGGGAATCAAGACCTGTTAACATACATAGCCATGTTCAATAGACTCGTAGTTGAAGCAGAATGGCCAGTGGAGAAGAGAAGCACGTTATTTCATCTGGGGTTGCGGGGGAGCTCAAGGATGTTCTCGCACAAATAGTGAACCCCCCGAAAGACTGCTCAGAATTAATTGACCTTGTTATTCAACTGGATCATAGGTTGCAGGACCGAAGAGCAGATCGAACCAGACCGGACCCTCGCCCTATGTATGTGCATTCAAAGGACAATATTGCCCGCACAATGGAAGGTTCAGGAGAACCAATGCAAATCGGGGGGTCAGATTCCCCCTTGACTAAGGCGGAAAGGGATAAAAGGAGACAGCAGCAGTTATGTCTGTACTGTGGAAGGTCAGGTAATTTCCTTAAAGAGTGCCCTGTGAAGCCACCGAGGAGGACAGTAGGGGCCACGGATAAGGAAGATACCATCATGGAATTGGAAAACTCCCCAGCCCGGCAAGTGTAGGGTTCCACTTGTCGAGCGAAGAAAGTGAACTACAGACCTCCCATTTTTCACTATCTGTGGTCTTGATCAATCACCAACAACCATCTCGGATGCACGCAGTAAGAGCGTACATTGACAGTGGAGCCATTGGGAATTTCATCGACCAGGATCTTGCGGCAAAGATGGGGCTTCGTTACTCCCTAAATCAACCATCGACACTGTTACCACTGTCGATGGCACGGAAATAGCTTCTGGTCCAGTATCCCAATGCACTGCAGCTTTAACCCTTCTGTGCCAGGATGGACATCAAGAATCTATCGTTTTAGACCTCATTAACGCACCACAGTTCCGGTTGATTTTGGCAATGCCATGGTTGGTAGCTCATAATCCTCGAATCGATTGGCGAGCAAAAGAATTGGCCTTTCCCGAGACTTGCGCCCACACATGTTATCGCCAAGAGAAACGACCAATAGACACCAGAACCTCCACGCTTGCGACTGTGGCAATCGTCACCGTACCAAGTGAATACCAGGACTTTCAAGATGTCTTTCAGAAAGAACAGGCTAATACCCTGCCACTGCATAGACCATATGATTGCCAAATCGACCTGATACCCGGCGCACAAATCCCTTGTGGGTGAATTTACGCACTCTCAGAACCAGAAAACCAGCACCTGAAGGCCTATCTTGACCAATACCTGGCCAACGGGTTCATCCGTCCCTCGAAGTCTCCAGCAGCCAGTCCTCTATTCTTCGTACCGAAAAAGGAGGGGGACTTGAGAACGTGCATTGACTATCGCGCACTGAACCAGATTACCGTAAAAAACGTTACCCCCTGCCACTGATCTCTGAATTGCTTGATCAAGTCAAAGATGCCCAAATCTACACAAAACTAGACCTGAGGGGGGCATATCACTTTGTTTGCGTAAAACAGAATGGAAAACCGCTTTTCGCACCAAATACGGCTTGTACGAATATCAAGTAATGCCCTTTGGCCTTTGCAACGCATCTGCAGCATTTCAATACTTCATGAACAATGTCCTACGGGAATTGATTGATGTCTGTGCTCTAGTGTACATCGACGATATTCTAGTATATTCCGCATCAAAGCAGGACCACGTTAAACACGTCCGATCCGTTTTGCAGAAACTCTGTCAACACCAGCTCTACGCCAAGCTCGAAAAGTGCTCATTCCACATCTCCGAGGTGGAATTCCTGGGCTTTATTCTCAGCACGAATGGAATCCGAATGGATGTACACAAGGTAGATGCTATCCTGAACTGGCCATCCCCAAATTCATTCAAGGGGGTTCAAAGTATGCTGGGTTTTGCAAACTTCTACCGCCGGTTCATCCCAGGATTTTCGCAAATCATGCATTCCATCACGTCATTGCTAAGGAAAAGCAACAAAAAGTTCCAGTGGACAACAGACGCCGAGGAAGCTTTCCAGGAACTCAAAGCAAGATTCACATCTGGCCCAATCTTACGCCACCCTCGCCCTGATCTCCAATACCTGGTGGAAACGGACGCCTCAAGCATGGCTATGGGAGCCGTCCTCTCACAAAAGGACCCCAAAACGGGCCAGTTACACCCTGTTGCCTTCTGGTCGCGTAAATTCACACCCCCTGAACTCAATTACGCTATCACAGACAAAGAACTCCCGGCCATTAAGTCAGCCTTTAAGGCATGGCGGCACTACCTCTTGGGAGCCAGACACACAATCACCGTAATAACTGACCACCGGAACCTCCAGTACCTAAAAACGGCAAAGGCCCAATCCTCACGACAACGATGTTGGGCTCTTCTTTTTGCTGAATATGACTACGTGATTACATTTCGACCAGGTGTGAAAAACGGGAACGCCGATGCCCTTTCCCGTATGGGGGTGGAAGAGCAAGGGTATCAGACCCCTGACCCAATAGCAATCATCCCAAGTGACAAGCTCCTAGGAATCACAGCAACCATAACTCAGAAAGAATTACATGAAGAAATCCAAAACCTGATGAGTCCGGAGCAATTACAAGTGTGGAGTGCACAAGGAGAACATTACATGATAAAAGATCAGTTGACCTACTTCAGGAATCGTTTATTCTTACCAAACCAAGAACTACGAGAACAAGTCATGTCCGGTTATCATGATTCCTCGATCGAGGGTCACCCTGGAATCGCTAAAACCCTAGCCAAGGTAAAATGAAATTATTGGTGGCCCACATGGCGTAAAGCCATTATCCAATTCATCCTATCTTGTGGAGTGTGTGCTCAAAACAAGTCATCCAAGCAGAAACCGGCTGGGCTGTTACAACCATTGAAAATCCCACCAGCACCCTGGCACACGTTGTCCCTCGATTTTATTACTGACTTACCACCCAGTCAAGGGTTTAACACTATTCTTGTGGTCGTGGTCCTATTTTCAAAAATGCCACATTTCATTCCCCTTAAGGGGCTCCCAAATGCTTCCAATCTGGCAAAGGTATTTCTTGAATGCATCGTACGGCTCCATGGGTTTCCTTCAGTTTTAGTCTCAGACCGAGGTACTCAATTTGTATCTAACTTCTGGAGAAAATGCTGCTCTATGGCCCAGATCGACATCCTGCTATCCACCAGTCACCATCCCCAAACGGATGGTCAAAGCTGAAGGAAGCTGGTTCGACCTATTATGGGCAGCTGAATATGCTTATAATAATTCCCTACACACCAGCAATGGGCAGACACCCTTTTATACCATGTATGTCAGGCACCCACGTACTTCTGAGTTGGACGTTCCTACAACCATGGAAATGCCAGCAGTCAAAACCTTGCACACGACCATTTCTCAAACCTTTAAAAGGGCAGCTGAACACCTACTTCAAGCTAAGAATCGCCAAAACAAGTTTGCTGATCAACACCGAGCAAAGGCCCCCAACTACCAACTGGGAGACAAAGTCTGGCTGGCGTCTAAACACATGTCTTTTAAAGGAACCCAAAATTTCTGTCCAAGATACCTGGGTCCATTCACCGTCACCTCTGTGATAAATCCTGTGGCGGTCAGACTAGCATTGCCGTCAAACATGCAGATTCATCCTGTGCTCCACGTGTCTCTCCTTAAACCTGTTCAACCTGGGATCTGGGTAGCAACGCTACCGCAGCCAGTAGTAGTCGCCAGTGAGCCAGAATTCGAAGTCAAGGACATCCTGGATTCAAAGTACGTCAGATCCAAATTATACTACTTAGTAGATTGGAAGGGGTATGGTCCACAAGACAGAACATGGGAGCCTTGTGAGTACATCCATGCACCTCGCTTGCTTAGACGATTTCATCAAAACCATCCAAACAAACCAGGACCAGACAGAAGAGCCACCTTGAGAGGGTCCTGGGAGGGGAGTGCTGTCATGATTCCTGCCCCTCATGTCCCCAGCCCTCCAAGATGTCAGGCTGGAGCCAGACCACAATCACCTACATGGCCCTCAAGGGCCTCTCCATCCCTCCAAAGACCCACTTGGAGTCAGACTTGGTGCTTGTGGAACCAGACTCACTCACTCCCATAGGATAACATTGGGGATTGGACTTGTAGTGCATTGATGGGGACAAGATGGATGCCCCCACATATTTAGGTTCCCAGAACTGCATGTGCAGTCTAGTCCTTTGGGTGTGGTTCAGCCCAGAGACATCTGGGATACCCAGAGTCTATTTAAGCCATGCCCAGGCTGAGAAACATGCTTTGTGTTTTCTGCACCTGCAGCATGACACTCACCGTGTTCGGATCGGTCTCCAGCAGGCCTGCATCTTTCTTCAGCACTCAGCTCCTGCAAGAAGAACAACAACGTTAGGAACAGCCTTACCTTGCGGCGCTTCTGCCCATCATTCATCGCTCCGTCTGTTCTGCGGGCATCTTCGGCGGTGTCATTCCCATCCTGGCACGCCGCTTCCTAAGGAAAAGGGAAAAGAACAGAAAAAAGGCATTAGTAAGCATTCAGCAAATCTTCGCTTATTTTTAAAGACTGTACGAGCTTCAAATGCTTACCTGAATCCCAGCCGCTCTGGGGGAACTCTGTCTCCGAAACTTCTCATCCATCTGCAAGAGGGAAAAGACACTCCAGGTTAGCGTGGAAACATCTAGAGGCGCTGCATACCGTGCTTACTCACTGCATTTCTTCTTCATAACCGGCATCCATGCTGAAAACGTTGCGGCACCTAAAAGACACAGAAAAAGAACTCAGTTCAATGCAAATACAAAAGGGGTGCATCGCGTTCTCACTCACCTTCAGCGTCACTCATCTCAGCAGCACGCCGCCGTCCCCAGACGCCGGCCATCATCTAAGGAAGGAAAGGAACGAAGTTAGAGAACTGTTCAAAAGACTCATTATACTTACCTGTCAGACTCTTGCCAGTGAAGTAACTAGGCAGCAACGAGCCCGCATCAATCAACGCGCCCCTGCACTAAAAGCAGGACGGAGAGCACACTTTCCAAGAAAACAAGGTGAGCTGTGGATCAAAAGGACGAGTTGGACACCGGGGAAGAAGGGGTTCAAGCACACAGAGACAATAGGGAGTTAAACTCTACCAATCCTGTGTTTCAGGCCCAGTCTCCAGTCGAGTAAACTCCAGGGAAGGATTTGAGGTTGTAAGAGGTCAGAACAGGATGAGTGACGTCCCCATGGATACCAGGTGAGCGTTACAATAAGTGACATTATGCTTGCAGTGTTGCCTTCAGCACAGGTTAAAGGTGAGCGCGGGCCAGCAGACCACTGTACGTGCTGTTCGTGGAGACCGACATATGTGTTTACTCTGCTGAAATCACACGTGATTACTTCACAGCGTGTGAAGTCCGTACCTCTGCTTTTGGCGGGGTGTAGCCTACGCGCACAAGCGCATGTGTTTTTTATTTTTTTTTCTCCACGCAAGGCAGGCGTTATTTTTCCCATAGTGGTTCCACCTGTGTATCGCATACCGTTTTCGAGGTCATAGTAGCCTGCATGTTCCACGCGTATGTGTTTTTGTGTCCCTGGGTGCCACACTGTACTGCTGGAGGTAAAATCCACGCACATGGGCTACCAGGGTCACGTGTACATTTTTTTTTTTAATTTTCAATTTCTTGTTGTTCTAGTTTGTCAATTTTTTAAATGTTATTTTCTTTTGGGCTACCTGAGCGTTGCATGACCTGTCATTTTTCCCCAGGGGTCACAGACAGCCTTGCAGGAGCACTGGGGTACCTATTCCATCAAATACCCTGTCCCCTTCTAGCCAATTGCCCAGGACAATTGTTGAGTGAACCTTCCATAGCCTATTTGCTGTCGGTGCCATGGTTGGGAGGCCACCAAAGGCCAAGGGCAGCAAAGCTGGGTGTTCTCTCAGGGCTGGGCGTGGTCGGGCACGTGGGCACGGAGCCCAGGGAGGATGGGGAGTCCAGGGTGCCTACAGGGGGGGGAAGAGCAGGGTGCCCCTCTGGGGCAGGATGTCCAGCCACGTGCTGGTGCAGACATGCCACCACCCCCTGTGGCTCCTGGTGATGCGGCTGTTGCATCACAACCTGGCGCCCATTTCACCCAACAGCAATTTACATCTGCTGTCATGGGCCCAGCTGTGGTAGTAGCTGCAGGTGCAGCTGTGGGCACCTCTACCCGGGCTCTGGGTCAGACAGCGCATGTTGCATTGCATGACGAGGACTCACAGGACGATATCCATCTTGTCCAGAGGTTGGGGTCATGTGTGTCCACTCTAACTGTGATTGTAGCACATGTATGTGGGGCAATTTTGACATCTGCTGCCCCAAGCAGTGGGTGGCGGTAACTGCATGTGCAGATGCAGCCAGCACCACCCTGGCAGTGAGTCAGACCCAAGCCAGACCTTCTGTCCTCATACCAACACCCACTGCCTTGGTCCAGTCCACCAGCGCCACTGCCCCCACTGATCAGGGCCACATTGCCCACTCAGGGTCAGTACCACTGGTCATAAGTAGGAAGCATGCTCCTGCACAAGACGCTGGGACCCCAGACATGGCTCCCGCCTCCGGCACGTCAAGGATGAAGCCTTTCTGCAAGCAGGAACTGGACTTCCTTGTGGACTACGTGTCAGAACACCAACACGATATGCTTGTGGGCCCAAAGTGCCACACAACGCATCATCAGCATTGGGTCCACTGGCAGCATGTTGCAGATGGTGTGACAGCCATGGGATTCAGGTGCGCACGGCTCAGGACTGCTACAAGCATTGGAATGACATCCTATGCAGTGCAAAACATAAGCGTGCCTCCAATTATTCCATGTCTCTGGTGACTCGTGGTGGGCCACCACTAGAGGAGGATGAACTCACTCAGCATGAGGCGATCGCTTCAGAGTTTATCCCGGAAGAACAAATCCATGGAGTGGGAGAGAGGATGGATTATGATGCATCATCTGGTGAGCATTGATGTGTGTGATTCAATTACATGTGTTTTTGGCGTGTGTGTCCCTCCCAGCTACCACTTGGCTCCTTCCTTTCTTCAATCTCCCTCTCTACCTGTGGTGTGCACCAAGGGTCTGACCTCTCCGCCTGACTATACAAACAGCACCTGACAGCTCTCGCCTACTGCATTTTCATTTTCTGCTACCACTTCCAGTGCTATGCTTATGACAACCAACTCATTTCCAGGCTGCCCTTGGGCAACTCTTCTCCCTCCCTTATTTCTGATAGCCTCATTGCCATTTGCAATTGGTGTACTGCAAACGATCTCTGTCTAAATGCCAGCAAGACTGACATCCTTCTGATCGGTACACCTTCACCATCCTTTCGCCTAACTCTCTGGCCAGCCCCACTTGGCCCTCTTCTTACCTCCACCTGCATGGCCGAAAACCTCGGGGTCAGCTTTGACTCAACACATTCCATTTCCACACACATTTCTGACGTATCTTGAGATAGATTAACTTCTTCACATCCTCAGTGGTACTGTGCCTTTGCTATCATTCAACTACATGCTCACAGTCTCTCATGCTAAGTTTTACTCAAGGTTGGAGTACTGTGTCAGGCTCTTCAAATATTCCACCTGCCTCCACAATCCACCCTCTACCGCTAATCCAGTACAGGACTGCAAGACTTGTCCTTGGCCTCATGCCCTTGGATCCTACCTTTCCAGCTCTATAATCCCTTCATTGCCTACCAGTTGATGCAAGGATGATACTTCAGACCCTCTGCATTGTGCTCAATGATTTTTTGGGACTGGGTGCGAAATATCTGCAACAATCCCACTGCAAATTCCTCCCCTCTTGAGTCCTTTGCTCCTCCACCTCACACTCCCTCCAGGTCAGTTGTTAATTGAATAGATTAGCTGGGGGCAGATCTGTGTGTATGGCTGGGACTCCCTTTGGAACAGCCAACCGGGCATGTTGAAACTTGACGAGAAAGATCTCTGCTTCCGGTAGCAACTCAAAACCTTCCTATATGCTCCTGCATAAGCCCCTCTTCTCCCCAGCTGAACAGTTTCCTCTGTCGACACTGTGCCCCTGCATACACTGTGTCCTTCGGGCCCAGGTACCTGTTCACCCTGCCTCTCTTCTGCACTACCTCCATGCCTCCAATTGCAATGGCTCCTGTGCATGTACCCATACTGACCCCCACTCTTCTTCTGCACTCATCAGATTTGCCCTATCCAAATTATCTTGAACTAGCCAATTGCTGACTGCACTGCCACCTTCTGAATGCCTATTCTATCATTGTACTACATTTTCCTTCTTTGGTCTCCTCTGTTTGGCATGTTCCCCTTCTCCCCCTTCCGGGGTCTTCAACCCTTTATCCCTTCTCCATGCATTTGTGTATTCTCAATGTGACTATGCCCAGTATGATAGTTGTTTTGAATTCCTTTTGTTCCTTGTTCCACTCCCTTAGCTTGTTTGTGCTCTGAGCCACGGGTGTACGAGTGCAATCTTGATGAGATGTCATATCATGTCATATACATCCTTTGTCCTTGGTGCAGTGTGTCTCACTCTGACTGTGCTGATGGCAGTGGCTCCCTATGCACATGTGTGCACAATCATGTTCCATGTGCATTCTATGTATGCCCCAAGGTGTCCTTGACCACTTGCTCATTGTAGTATGTGTCCAGGATGATCCAAGTGTCATCTCATTTGGACAGCCATGTCATGCTCACTTTAGATCTGTGTGTCATCATGCACAACTTCAGGCTGTCCACATCTGTATCATGCACATGGCTCCCCCTGTTACAGGCCCACTGCCTATTTCCAACTGGTGTTGTCTTATACATGCATGGGTGTCCTATTGATGGTTCCTCATCTGTCCTCCATCATGTCCACTTCTCATCGGCTGTAGTGACATTTGAATGATGAAATGCAATAGATGCATGCCAACACTGTCTGCTAATGCACAGTTCTGTGGGGGAACATTTTATTGCCTTGCAGTGCCTCCCTGATATTGCCCAGAGGGTGGGTGTTTCACGGAATCCATGCTACATGGTGCATACCATTTGCACATGATGGCTGCAATTGCCCTTATTCTGTTGTCATGTTTGGAGCTTGTCATCACTACGTACGTGTTGATGTTGGAATTTGAGGGGCTACACATGCACAGCACCGCACACACCCACTCCTGTGCCAAGTTCAGCTCTTCAACTTGCAAACACAATGCTGCTGTGTGATGGTGACCTGACATGTATGTACCCATGTCCCTCCTTTCACTGTATAGAAAGGCACTAGCGTAGGTGCCTCCTGTGACACATGTACTCTGCATAGTTGATGGTAGTTGAGTGCTGCACATGAACATGCACATGCATGTTACATGTATCATGGTGTGTTTGGTTTGATTTCTAGCTGTGGCTATTTGTGTCTTCCCACATGCTTATGCTAGGTGCCATCTCTTTGTTACCATCTCTCATTTCTGCATTGGATATGTGCCTGCTAGAGGTTGTGTGTGATGGCGGTGATGTGCAACATGCAATCAATGGCACTGGATGCATGTTGGGGTTTGAGTTGCCTGTGACATGGCCGTTTCATTATTTGTCTGTCAATGTTGTGAACTGTATGCGTGTGGTATGTGCTGCTGACATCTGTGTCCTTGTTTCTTTTCTTTATGTTGCAGGTGATGACACACTTGCGGCAGAGGATGAAGATGTCATCCCAGACACAGTAGTCAGTTCACATGACCAACCAGAACCAGTGAGGGGCAAGGCACGACTAGGCGTGGTGAGTCAACTAAGCCAAGTCCACCTTCTGATTTCTATCCAGAGGGTGACAATGACAACTTATCTCCCACATAGGTCGGACCGTGCAGGCGCTGAGCCCAGTGAGTTTTTTTTTTATTATTCTCAACATCTACACATGTGGGTGTTGAGGTGCACACTGTACCTCCCCCCTCCTGGATGCCCCCCGTATCCCTGGGTCATATATGGCAATTTTTGATTTTATTTTATTTTTCCTGCAATTTTTTAACTCCAGCAGTTTTGTTTTTGTCCTGATTTTTTTTTTCATCCAAACTTTATAGTTTCTGGTAAGTATGTTTTTTCAAAAAAAAATTTCGATTATTTTTTATTACCTTTTTTACAAGAAATTATATATTTTTTAATTTATTTTTTAATTATTCATTTTATTTTTTATTTCAAATAATTATTTAATTTGATTTTTATTTTCTGCAGATTTTTTATTTATTGCATTTTCTTTTGTCTATTGTGCATACATGTGACAGTGTTGTGCTGCGCCGCATTGGAAGGTATCCACTGTGTGTTCCAGCTGGGTCCATTCAGGGTTGCCTTGTGTATGTGTTTTGCTTGGGGTCCTGACACATATGCTGCTCCTGCTTCCCCTCTATGGGCTCGCAAGGATGGCTTGTGTGTAACAGCATCTCACACATGGGCATTGGGCTTCCGTCATATCCATGGCCAGCCTCCAGTCCTACTTGTGTGTACACCCCTAGTGGGTATTACGGATGGATTCTCCAATGCATGTCTTCACTTCACTTTGGTGAGTATTCTGTTGACTGTGCATTTCATCATGTTGCTTATGATATTTGTTATGTTTTGACTGCCTATGTTCTTGCACTTCCTGCTGTAGGTGGTACCATGCCCACAATGGAGGCCCTGTCTAGCCCTATCCACCAGCCTTCTGGGTCACTTGATTGTCCCCCTGTCTCCCCTGCCCCTGCCAGTCTCCCTCTGTCTCCCCCCCTTTATCATCACATCCCCTACCCTTCTGCACCATCTGGTTTCCCTTTGCTCTCTGTGTGTGCTTTCTTTCCCCATCTCCCACTTTATGCATTTTGACCATGGCCCCCTCCTCCCTTCTCCCCTTCCTCTCCCTCTCCACCACCCTTTACCCTCCTCCTTCTCCTCTGTAATTTTCCACCACTACCCCAATTGCCATCAGGCATGGTGATACGTAGCCGCTTTGTATTTGCAGACATTTGCCCTTCTGCCTCCGTCCATCCGCCCCCACCTTTTTTAGTATTTTTTTGCCACTTACTTTTATAATTGGTCCCTCCACCACTGATTAGAGGTCGTCTGTTCCCCCATTCCCTTCTGTCTTTCTTCTCCCCCTCCCCAGCAATATCTTGATTATTCGTCGACCTGCCACAGTTTGTCACTTGTTTTGTTACTCTCCTCACCTCTTCCCTCCTCTTCCCTCACTCCCCTCCTTATATGACTCCTGCACTGCAACTATTATCGTCAGGCATAGCAATGTTGATGCTAGTTTTGTTTTCCAAAATTCCCTCCCTAGACTCTCCCTTATTGTTCCAGGCACTTGAAATATGTACTTTGATTTGATAGTTAATTTTCACATTGTGGACTGTTTGAAGGACTTGTGGGAATGTACTGTTCTTCACCTTTGTTCCCTCCTTCATTAATGTGCTTTGATGAATTTTGTGTGTAGGTTGTATTATGAATTTCTATAACTCAGTGATGGTCCACTGCCTGCCATTGACTATGTGGGGTACTCTGTACATGATATGCTCTGCTGGTCATTGGCTGATGCTATGTTGTGCTTTATTTTGAGGTGTCAGGGAATGGTTGTGGTTTAACATACAGGGGGGTCCTGGAGTGCAATGTTCACATATGCTGTGTACAGGAAATTGTGGTTCACTTCATTTCACATCCATGTATTCAATAAATGTCCATACTGACACAAACACTTAGGCAATGCCCCCCCACACCAACTGCATTGACACCATGCACACACGTGCACCCAGATTTCCTTATCAGACATGCTATGTCGGGACAATCCATGTTCACTTTTGAGTCATTGATCGTGTACATGTATGACAGGGTACTATTCGGTTGAATGACCTTTTTTCAAATGATGCTCAAGGTATTTCCCCAATGCAATGCACACTCAGAGTGCTGTTCAGTGAGCGGTGTTTGAAATGCCCATTTTTGATTGTCCAATGTGCATGGCAAGAGGTATTCTGACTTTTGTTGCTTGCACCACTGGTGGCATGCATTTGTGCCACTGTTTTCAGGGTGTGAGTTTTTGGTCAGTCATTTCTTCAGATTCCATGTCAGGTGTAATTGTCTGGTGCCTATTACATTTCTCACGTGGCACTTCATGACTATTGTGTCATGTGTTGTGCATATGGTTTGATGTTTTGCTGTTGCACCATGGCATGGTGTGGCAGAATGGGTTCATGGGTGTTGGGAGGGTTTGGGTGACATACCAGTACTTTCATGCCATGTTTAGCAAGGGGATGGGATATGCACATTGCATGTGTTCCCTTTGGTCACATGGGATTGGTTGTGTTTAATTAGCTAGGGATGCACACAATGTGGCACTTCCGTGGACACATTCACAGGGTGGTAAGGTTGTGATAGTTAACTGTCTATTTCTCATCATCGATTGTGACCTGGTATGTGCCAGGCCTGTGTGCACTCTGCAGGGGTTGGTGTTTAGGTGAAAAATGTGGCCACAAGCTGGGTACGGGCTGCCTCGCCACATGCCCTTTCCCTCCCATGTGCAGCAGCCGTGCATGTGATTGGGGATGTGGGGGTACCACCATGTCCACTGGTACATTATGCCGTGTTGCAATGTTGTGCAGGACACATGCTGCCACAATTATCCTGCACACTACTTGGGGTGCATATAGTAGCTGTCCACCAGAGCAGTCAAGGGAGCGGAAGCGTGACTTGAGCACTCCGAATGTGCGCTCCACTATGGGCCTGGTTGCAATATGGGCTGCGTTGTATCTTACCTGGGGTGGTGTGGCGGGGTTCCGTATTGGCATCATCATGTAGGTGCTCAGAGGGTGGGCACTGTTATCTGGTAAGGTGATAATGGTTGTCATTAGTTGGGCTTGTGTATTTGTCTGTGTGTGCATGCACGCATGTGCACAGGCATTTGTACTCATCTAGGAGCCATGTGTCGCCATGCTTGCCAGCTTCCAGGGCCCGGCTCAGGGCAGACATTCTGAATATGAAACTATCATGGGTGGACCCAGGATAGTTTGCATAGACAGAGGTGATGATTTCCTTGGCATTGCATACCACCTGCACGTTGATGGAATGCCAGTGCTTGCGGTTTCAATAGATGTGCTCAGTGGCCCTAGGTGGACGTAGTGCCACATGGTTGCAATCTATGGCACCAAGCACTTTGGGGACATGTGCCACCCTGTAGATGTCCAGGATCATGGCCTGCCTTTCTGCAAGTGTTCTGTGCATGTATATGTGCCTGCAGACTGTGGGGCGCGCAGTGATGATTGCCAACACCTGGTGTAGGCAACGTCACTGCGTGGCCTGTGAGATGCCCCCCACTATGGCAGTTGTCCGCTGAAATGAACCAGTGGCCAAAAAATGCAGTACATTGAGCACCTTCTCCAAGGTGCTATGTGCTTGGGAGCACAGGGTGGGCGAGTTCATCCTCCCACTCCCTGACCAGCTCTAGGATGATATGAGGTGGAAACCTGTACCTGCCATAGACCTGGTCATCAGGCATCCCACAAAGGCTGGTCCTGGGCAAATAAATATGGGGCATGGCTATTCTCCTCCTCCTGTGGTGTCCCACGATCACTGCTGCGAGGAACGGGACATTCATCGCAGCTGTATATGCTTGTTTGTTGTTTGTGCGCACTTTTATGCTGCACGGGGGCGCTTACGCCTGCTTTCGTGTGGCGGACGTAATTATGCATGTGTTTTGATGTGCACAGGTTTTCCCTATTCGATTCCATGAATACGTGTAGTTTGCGTGTGTGTGGGTGTTCCGTGTACTTCCCAGCAGTACTTCCCCAGTTACGCCCTTATTTTCACGCTTTGTTCCCCATTCCGCATGTTCTGCCCCATGTTCCGCCCCCTTTTTGGTGTGTGCGCTAATGTGCACTTTCGCTGTGCGCGTTGTGCACGGCCTTCGGGATGTTGCAGTGACGCGTGCTCCTGTGTGCGCCGCGCACGGATTTGGCACACATCCCGGGAAAAGCAAACACAGGGCCTTCCATGAATCGCACGCGTGTGATTTGCACGCGTGCACTTGTTTTTTCATGCTTGCGCCAGCTTGCGCCACAAATTTCGCCGCACATTTATTCCATGAATTACCTCCTAAGTCTTTTTAAGCACATTTACATGATCCAGAGGGCACTTTTAGGCCACACACTAAATTGTTTATGATATTTCTAGTCCTGCATTCAAGATTGGGAAAATAACGCTGAAAACATACTATGTTGCCTAACATATTTCTATAAGACGTTATATATGTTTCAAAGTACTTTATTACAATTTACTAATTTCTATAAATGAAGAATTCATGCAAGTCAAACAAATATTTGTAACAACTACATCTGTAAATATATGTCTTCAAAATGTGGAAGTTGCAGTCTGGCCTCAAATCCAAGCTTCAGCAGTTTATTAAACAGTGTGATCCTGTGCAAATCATTTTATCTCACGATGCCCTGTGTGCCAAAGTTCATAGACCATAGAGGTGAATCTAGTCACACTGCCTACTCCTCAAAAAAGCCTCACTCATGCTATTGTGCCATAAATAATAATAATAATAATAATAATAATAATAATAATAATAATAATAATAATAATAATAATAATAATAATAATAATAATAATAATATCTGTGACCATCAAAGCATTACACATCAAAGGTTAATTTGTCTCTTGGCTTACTCATATCAACTCTTTGCAGTGTAGCTTCTCATGAACCTCCCAAGTTTCAAAGACTCATGCCTAGGATTTCATGTTCTATGATGTAACTGTGAGGACAATACATGTATTCATAGAGGGCCCCCACACTTCTTTTGGTGTACAGGGCTCCCAAATCCTAGATTCGTTCCCGCGGCGCACGTGTGAATGGCAAAGAGCGTCCAATAATTACCTACTCATGTAGAGGTGGGCTGTGAGTCCATTGTCATCAAAGCATGTCTCCACCCTGTCCTCAGTTCCTCTTTTTGAATTAGGTGAAAGGCGACCTCCAAATGCTGGATCACAAATACTACATTGTTGCAACATTCCGCGACAGGCCATCGATAATATTTGTAATTTCTTACGGGTAATACTCTTCCAGCGGATCGTAATTAGCAAGTGTTACTGAGCAGAGAGTTTTGCACACAAATGGCTTGTGGGGCAAAGGTCAAGTGGCCTTACAAGATGGATGCGATGCATTAGTTGCCACACATTAATAATTCATGCTGAGTGCTTAGCGCCCCCTCAAGTAATATTGCCCATAACCCCATCCTACACAGCCTTTTTCTCATACTCCCATTTATAGGTTTGACATAAGAGGATCTCATCAAGCAAAACTAATTGGGAGTCATGATGCAAATAATGCTAATTGCAGGCAGAGGAACACCAGCAATAGAATGGGCGTGCTGTTGGAATAGACCTGCTGTTGGCTGGCCTGCAGGCAGATGAACACCAGGATTGGGATGGATGTGCTGTTGGCTGGTCTGCATGCAGAGTAAGACCAGCATTGGAATGGACGTGCTGCTGGCTGGCCTGCAGGCAGAGGAACACCAGCATTGGAATGGACGTGCTGTTGGCTGGCCTGCAGGCAGAGGAACACCAGCACTGGAATGGATGTGTTGTTGGCTGGCCTGCATGCAATTTAAAAAATGTACATAACAGTTTCAAAGTGAAGAGTGTTAAGGATTTCAATCAGGCGATACACTCTGTTCTCGGCCTAGTGTACAGTGCAATGGAAAAACGTATTTGATATATAGATTCAATTATTTGAAAGATGTACCAATTGTATCACACCCCCTCCTTAAAAATACCCCAGGTCACACTTGACCAGGAATCAGGCTGGTTTGTAAAAGGTATTATTTATTTATTTAAGATCAAAATCACAATATACATTTTAATAGGTAAACAACAATCACAAATGGGCTGACAGAACACTGAATAATATCTTTAATACACTAGGACTAAGTAATGACAAAACAAAGGTAGCACAGAAATAATACTTTTTTGTTGATTCAGATCAGATAGTTAGAGGCTCCCCCTGCAACACCCCTCAACCCCCAATAGGCAATGCAAAGAGATGGAAGGAGAGAGCAGGTATTCAGGAATAGTACAGATCAAACAGTGTCTCACTTCCCCCTTGCCCCCTTATGCAGAAAGAGAAAAACGAAGTGGGCTTTTCAACTGTCAGAATTACTGTTAAAGTGGTCGAGCAAGAACTCTAAATGTGTGGAAAAATGCTTAAATTATTCTAAATTCCTACGGGAGCCGTTTTGAACAGTTGCTCACAAGCATAAACGATGATTTAGTCAGCAGAAAACATTTGCAATCTTAAAATCCAAGTCAGAAAGAAATGGAAGCTATTTCACACGTGTAAACATTTCTCAAAATGAAAATTTGCCACAAACCTTTCCCTGTGTGATATTCGCAATAACGGGAAATAACTGTTCTGAAATGCGGGGTTCTATGGATAGCTATGGGTGTTAGGTACAAGTAGGAGTTGAAATTTCATTTCTGCCATAAAAACTGAGGGAGTTATAGAGGTTTTAGTAAAGGCTGTTTTTGCGAGATAGGCACATGAATGGAAAGAGGCTTCAGTTTTAAAATCAGAAAAATATTGACTATGGACTAGAGCATCCAAGCTAAGCCACCAGGATGGCACAACATAAGATTCAGGAGTGATTTCTGACTCGGTCCTGGTTCCTCGCTGTCCACTTTGGAGCGCTAGGCTGGTCACTCGAATGAAATTAATAGATCAACGTTGACAAAATGACTAGGAAAAGGATGCTTTTACAGATAGACAGAATACGATTTCACTACAGATTTAAACATTATTACTGAATATGGAAGTAAGGATAGTTCAGAGGTTAGGTGGGGACAAGATAATGTACGGGAATTAACAGTTTCTAGCTTCATATTAATACAAAACAAAATGGATTTAAGATTTTGGACCGTCAGGATTCTGGACCGTCAGGATTCTGGACCATTGAATCGGATTTATCAGGGACAGACAGCTGGGCACATCGGACTGAACAGTGTCAGCAAGGCGCTCTGGTCACAGCATGGCACAGCACAGCACAGGATCTGCCCTTCTTGGTTCTGAGGATTTCAATTCAGCGGCAAGCATTAACAGCATGCCCGGCTGTATTCTGATGCTTCCCCTAGGCTTTTGGGGTTCTGTTCTAGAATTTGAGGCCTAGCTGAGAATGGTTCAGCTAGGCAATAGGCCTTTGCTTTGCCAAGTTTCTGGAGTCTGGAACAAGGAAGATGTAGATTTCAGTAGCAGAGCGCTCTGCCAGCAGTCAGGAGAGTGAGTGGATCTGTCTGTCTCTATGTACTGTCAGCTTTCTCTATTTATCCTTTAAAAATGACATCACAAAGGGGTGTATGGGCCAGTTTAGCTAAGCTGGCCCCTTTGAGCTGGGATAGGGTCAATACTTCATCTCCGTCTTGCATTTGGGGTGATAGGATCAAGGCCGGCTGATGTCACATTTTATGATTTGCTTTGCAGTCCTCAGAGACCTCCCTTTAGTCACTGGTCAATCGGATTTTACACTAAACACACATTTCTACATTAGTCAATTTTATACAAATTGCACACAAAAATGCCATATTTTGTGTAGCATCTTTTCATCAAAATCTCACAGCTGTAGGATCTTGTTTTAACTTTCTAAAGAATTCTGTCCTTTTCGCTATGCACACAGTTTCCAAATGTCATGCAACTTTCAACAAATGTGTGTGTTTAACATGGGAATGAGTATATAAAGTTTCACAATTCTAGCAGAAAGACAGACCCCATAAACCCACATTTATTGCCATTCCTGTTCAGAATAAGCTACACGGTTGTACTAAGTTTTCAAAGGTAGTGCTAAAAATCAGGTTAATTAATCTGCCATTTTCAGATTTTGCATCCCTTTTGATAATAAGTTATACACCTTTTAAAAATGTTCATTACATATACTGTTAACACCAAATGGTCAGTATTTGTCACTCCTTGAAGCATGTGGTGGCCCCTCCTTTGGAATTTGCTTCTGTCAGCCAGGAGTTTCCTGGGCTGCAGCAGTTTTACAGCCTTTCACACCTTCCATATCCTGGGTTGGAGGATGTCCATTGTTCCTTAGCTTTCTATCGACAAAAATCTGGGCTAACCAGCGATTAACACCTCCCCATGTGTTTCTGCTGAGAGGAAGGCCGTCCTTCTAGGAGAGAAACCTGCTTTTCCAGTTCTGGCAGCCCCAGCCATGCTAATTAACTTATAAATCCAGCAAAACCAACTTTGTTGCATCAAACATAAGTACATTATTTTCTTAGCCTTAAATCTGTGGGATAAAAACACAACTAAGATCTGTACTCCTTTTTGGCAACAATCCTTTTTCTGTTTGCTAATCCAGCAGAATTTTGAGTTTTAGCTCACTTTTAAAGTTTCATCAGTCCTCCTCTGACAGCTGTCATTCAGGCAGCCCCGGGTACTGCACCCAGGTTTTGGCATAGAGGCTGTCAGTTGTCAGACTTTGTATGTTTCACAATGTTTCATTTGATATGTGGATTGTAGCACCAGGCAAGATTGTGAATGTTGAAAAGTGTTGTGTTATAGGTATTCTGGAGTTTTGGCACCAAAGCAAATGTAATTTGTGGGCACATTTTTGGGTTTCAAATGCAAAGTGCTGCTTTTCTCTCTGCACTCTGTTTGTTGGTCATGGAACCCCCTGGCACATTTCTGCAGGGTGTGCTCTATTTCCCCTGCACGTGCACCATGGGGGGGCAGGTTGTGCATCCCTCTTTTTGTGTGCTGAAGCACACGATTTTGGTAGGTTTTTGTAGGTTTTTGGTTCGCACAAGGGTTTTGCTGCCATTGTTGCTGTTTCTTTCCCCATAACTGGCAGAGTGATGCCGCATAGCATAGTGGGTCAATACATCCCAGAAGAGTAAATCCAATAGAAATCGCCTTCATGCTTCACTTGTATTCTCCATTTTGTAAAGTGTTGAAAAAAATGTAAACCTCATGCAGGGTCATTTTAAGATGGGCTAGACTGCAAAGTGAATGCGTGGAATGGTTTCCCGCCTTCATTTTGTGCTCAATCCTATGTGTGTTCTCTTCCAAGGCATAGGAGTGGTTCAAAGCAGAGTTTGCATCACTGCTGGCTTTCAAAGTAGGAAACTTGAAAACAGCATGCAAGTGCTAACATTGTGGGTCCCCTCCATTTAATTTGCAGTTCATTTAAATGGGCCTCATTCTAAACGGTGCCCGGAGTGGTAAATCACGGTGTTAAAGACAGGCACCCTACTTGTAGACTTTGATGAACCTCTCGCCTCATGTTCATGAAGTGTCAAGGAAGAGGAGAGGAACAGAGCAGAGATAAGATCTCGGCCATGCATTTCCTCTCTGCCTTGTCAGTGCCTTTTGTTTGACGTTTGAATTACATTTTAATTCAGGAAAGAAACAAGTGGCTTCGTATGGAGTCCACCTTGGTTTTATACCTGGTCAACACCATGTGCATTCCCCTTAGTAACCGGTGCCTGGGAGGAAATATTTCCAGGTGGTGTTTAATGTTTTGCAAGACAGAGGGGAACATGAAAGAGAAAACGTGAGTTTGCCTCACTTTTCACCTTGCCTTCTCCCCTCCACCTTGCAAATGTTTAAAATTGCATGCAGGGGTGGCGGGCTAGGGGTGCCGGACATACGTGCAAACGCATGGCATGCAATTCGCATTTAATGTAAAATGAACCCATTTGAGGTTAACGGAAGTTATTTTAAAATGGACTGGCGCAGAAACGAAAGTGTACAGGGAAGGCATACTGCTTTGGCCTATTCATTTTGTGCCACAGCCATTTTTACAGGGGATATGAGGGGCACGAAGCAAAGAGTTGTTCTCTCTCGTTTCCTCCTCTTCCTTGGAAATCCTCAGTGTTGTATTCCTGCATGAGAATTTCATGCAGGCGTACAACATTGAATTCCTATGGAATCGACCTTGATCCAGCCCCTCCTGAAGAACAGGGGAATTCCTTGGCAATCCCACTTTTTTTGTGCAAAACTACGCCTCAAAATAAAGAGCGTAGACCATTTCACCTGGCTTTCCTCTTCACTTTTGCGCTCCACCTTGCAAAAGGTGAAAATGCATGCAGGGGAAAGAACTGCATGTACGTTACCCCAGCATGCAATTTACAAGTCATTTAAAATGAGCCACAGAGGGAGAAAACGCGGCAGGAATACACGCCTTGTGAAATGACCCACTGCATGTTTTTACTCTATTCTGTAAATGTAAAAAATGATATGTAGGAAACCCGAAACACATACGTGCGAACGTTGGTGTTCCCCTGCATACAAATATTTTTTTTGTAAAATGATCCTCTTAGGATAATTACTTCTACGAATATTTCTTTACTCAGTTTCAGAGCCTGGAGCAGAAGAGTTCTCTGGTTAGCCAAAATGTAATTGCATGTTTAATCCCTTAAGGTTAAACTCGTGGCTGACGTTTTTCAAATAAAATGAAATAAGCTTCAGTTTTCTATAGGCTGGCAAAGCTATTATCTGTTAACGTGCCGAAGGCTAAGATGAAATACCGTGTGTGAATTAAAAGAATGCACCACCAGCTTGGCATCATGTTCTCTATTGCAAGGGAAACAGCGCCATCTACTGATCTCATCGTGTTCTTAAAACCTTTCGTTGAGTGTAAAACTGTTGCTAAATGCATTTGCTCCATTTTTATAACTGCTCTAAAGGTTAGAACATCTGGCTCCTGATGTTCAAAAGACACACATTTTAAAGAATGACTAATGCAATCTGAGCTAAGATGGAAGAAGTAGCCAAGGTGGCTATCGCAGGACTTACATTTATCATGAAAATTAGAGACTAACAATGGGGAACCTGCATCACATTAGGGATAATACGATATCAATTACTTCCCAAAAGAACAATTTAATTATGAGGGGCATTTTGTAAACAGTGCATGTGAATGCACTGGACCATCAGCATTATCACATGTATGTTGTTGGGCCGCCTGCATAAAGTTTTACACATTTACAAAATTAAGTAGGAAATTAAAACTTAACCCCTTAAGTGCCAAGCTATTATGCAAGTCTATGCACACAGGACACGCATACTTGACACTTGAGAAAACCGGCAAAATTGCCTTTACTCCATTTTGTAAACAAATTACAAGTGCACCTGCATGTTACGCTTTTCAGTCAGAATGTACAATGCATTTCTATGGAACCCAGGCCCCCCTATCACTGACACCTACACCAGTGCCTCATCCAAGGAAACTCTCACCGACATCCTCTTTGTCGTTCCCTCTTCAGACGTATGGACCCTACATATGGTCTCTGTGCTCTCTCCTTTCGCTTCTTCTCCCATTAATGGTGGCACCAGGTGGGATGCCTCCCTGGCCTCCTTCCACTTCTCTAAGGCAGCGGTATTCAAACTGTGGGCCGCGTCCCCACGGAGGGCCGCAGCCGCATCCCTGGGGGGCCGTGAGAGCCCAGCGTGAAATGTAAAAAAAATATATTTTTATTTTTATTTTTTAGATTGAAAGAAATGGGCAGCGGAAGCTCACATGGTCGGGCGGAAGCATGACACTGTCTAAGGCACCAACTGCAGTTGTAAATGGATATTCATTCACAGACTTTGAATAGTACCCAAGGGGGTGCTTTGAGCTAAAATGTAAGTACATTGTGATATTTATAGAATATTTATTCAGCAACAATCGTCAACATTCCTAACTGCATAGTGAAGTAACTCATCAAACTGGCCCACATTAGCCAAAAAGGTGGCACATTTTGACTGGCCCACACTAGCATTTTGCATTTTTGGTACAGGCATTGCCCTATAGGCCAGTCCGAGCCTGGTGGCTCATCCATAATGGTGAGGGGGCGCCCACCCAGTGGCCCACTCACCCGTTAAGGAGGAGCTAAGGAGCCAGCCCAGTGAAACAATGAGCACTGCCTCAGCTGCTTTTTGCGGCTGAGGGAGTGCTCCTGGGCTGGCTGAACTGTCAAAGGGAAACCCTATTTCCCTTTGACAGTTCAATTCAGTTCCCCAGCCGCACATGCTCACTGAGCCATGCAAGGCTGGGGCATTTTGCTTTGCCAGGATTGCATAGCTCATTGGAAATGCTGGTTGGGGACTGCATGTCTGTATGTGCGAGGGGAAGCTCCTGCACCTCTTCGCACATACAGACAGAGAAGCCTAGAACAGGGCGTTTCTGCACCCACATGCAGGCCAATGCAGAAGGTATGTTCATTTTTTATTGAAACATGTGTATGGATGCATGAATGCTTGTGTTATGTGTGAGTGTATGGTGATGGATGCTCGTGTGAATGATAGAGTGATTGCTGTATGAATGTGTGTGTGTGTGTGTGTGTTAGTTTGTTTTGGTCTGTTCAGCTGATTTTGGCAAGTGGTGGATAGATGAGGGAAGGAGGGTTGTACAAAAAAGGCATTTTAAAAATGCCTAAATGCCTTTGTTGCACAATCCCCCGACCCACCTGCCAAAACCAGCTCTCCTTCTGAGGTGCTGTGGAGCCCAGGGGACAGGGATGATATTGTTTTACTGGATTTCTACCATAGATGTCCAGTCAAAAATACCATGCTTTCCCCCATTGGCACCTCAGCGCCTTGCATACACACATAATCATGTTGATTGTGTTAGGCCTTGTGGGGCTCAGGGGACAGGGATGGTATATTTTTGCTGGCTATCTATCATAGATGGCAAGTAAAACATGTCATGCCTGCCCCCTCGGCCCCCGCAGCAGAAATTGCAAACTGTTTGGATATTTACCAATTTTTTTTTTAAGAATGCTCTACAATGCAACATTTTTAACCCCCACCCAATCCCCCAAAACCACCTTGATTGGTTCGGACTCCCTCACTGCGCTCGGTCGCTATGGCATTTTTGGGGGAAATAGTTATGCCCGCCACTTAAAAAATTCATCAGCCGCCACTGGCTCTCGGACTGTGTTGGGAACGGGATGGGGGAGCCCAGGGACTGTGGTGGGAGCAAGATGGGTGGGGACCATGGGATAGTGGTGCGAGCAGGGTGGGGAGAGCCCAGGGTGTGTGATGGTGTGGGGAGAGCCCAGGGACTGCGTAGGAGTGGGATGAGGAGCCCAGCCACTGTGATGGGAGCATGTGGGGAAGTCCAGGGACTATACAGGGAGTAGGGTGCAGTGACGTTGCGCAATACATACTGTCCATTTGTGATTTTTTGGGGGGTCCGGCCTGCCCAAATTTTGCTCGGGGGGGCCAGGCCTAAAAAATTTGAAGAGCACTGGTCTAGTGGATTTACGATGTGAGGCAACTTCTTTGATTGGCATGCTCGTCAGAGTCTCATATACAAAACAATCCAGTGTGCTTGTTTATGGACACCACACATTTTACAGCTATCTCTATAAAAAGAAATACCACCAACACAGAGGGGCGGGGCAGAGGGGTCCCGAACAATTTATTGTTTGCTCAGGGGGGCCTTGGCATAAAATGTTTGAAGACCACTGCTCTAAGGTCATCATTAATGTTTACTCTAATGGGACCGTCCTGGTCCAACGCCCTCAGGCCAACCTTCACCTCTTCGATAGACGCTTCCCATGCCTCATCAATTTCCCTTCTTCTCCTGCTGTCCCCTCTTCCCCCTCCACGGCCTCCTTGCCACCCTCTGCTGCCTCCTCCTCAGCTACCTTGCCCTCTCATTCCCTCTCTGCCCCCCCTCGGGCTCCTTCCATACCTCCGTAGGGCACCTCTGATCTGTACCCCTCCCCAGAAGTCCTTCAAGGATGGCAACCTTCTCCATACTGCCACTCTTAACTCTCGCTCAGCTGTCAAACACTCCTCCGACATCTGCTGCCTCCTGGAAGAGCTTGACCTAGATGTCCTCAGCCTCACCGAAACATGGTTCAAGGCCAGCTCTGTCACAAGCTTTGACACGCTCCTCCCAGGTGGCTACAAGATCCTCTCCACACACAGATCCAACTGCTCTGGAGGGGGTGTAGCCCTGATCTTCCCTCTGTGGATTTCTGCCTCTATCATTCCTACACAGGCCTACTCTTCATTTGAATGCCTTGTCTGCAGGCTATCTCTCTCTCCTAGCCATTCCCTTACATGGCTACTATCTATAGGCCACCTGGTCAGATTTTCCCCTTCCTCCCACCCACCTTCTCATCCGACCCATTAAGCGCATATCAGTTGAGGCTTTCACCACCACTTTCTCACCACTGTATCTCCTCTTGCCTGACTCTCGCCATGACTCTGCCCTCTCCACGCTCTACTCTGCTTTATCTAATACTCTTGATATCCTTGCCCCTGTCATGAGGATCCGCCTGAAGCCCACAGCAAAGTGCAACTCCTGGTACGAATCCGACCTTGTCACACTAAAACGCAAGTGCAGGGTATCCGAGAGGAAATGGCCTCCTTCTTGTACATCCTCTGACAAACTGGCCTGCTGCCTGCTCCAACGGCAATACCGTCTCTCTGTCCTCACCAAGAAGAGAGCTCACATCAAAGCCAGCGTCTCAGAGGCATTTAACAACTCGGCAGAACTCCTAAAAATCTGCAAGGAACTGGCCATTCCTGCCACAGTCTCTACCTCTCCTGTCCCTTCCCAGGCCCTCTGCATGGCACTGGCTTCTCACTTCATCTCTAAAACTCGGGACATCCTGTCCTCACTCTCCTCCTCTCCCCTCTCCCCCTCTACTCCCTGTTCTTCCTCTGGTCCTTCTGCAGCCACCTCTCCTCCCTCCTTCTCTGCCTTGCCCCTATTTTCTGCTGGTGAGGTTTCTAGACAAGTCTGATCTATGAAAGTCTCGTCAAAACAGGTTCACCCCTGTTCCACCAAAACCATCAAGGACCACATTGGCACCCTGACTCCTGCCCTGGCTGACTTCTGCAACCACTCCTTCACCACTGGAGTCTTCCCCTCCCCCTGGAGCACTCCCTTGTGCACCCTCTTCTTAAGAAACTGTCTGCTGATCACTCCTGCCCGGCTAACTATCGCCCAATCTCCATAGCTCCTTTCCTGGGCAAGCTCCTGGAGAAACTGGCCATCTCCCAGCTTAATCTCCACACTGAATCTGTTGGTTGTCTTCATGACCATCAGTCTGGCTTCAGAGCTGCCAGAAGCACGGAACTTGCTCTCCTGGACATCCTTGAAGACCTGTTCTTCAACCTTGACTCTAACACCCCCTCTGTCCTCATCTTGCTTGATCTCTCTTCTGCCTTTGACATTTTCAACCATGCCATCCTGCTTAATTGTCTCTGTGATAACCTAGGTATCACTGGTCAGGCCCTGGCGTGGCTGACTTCCTCCCTCTCTGATCTACCCTCCTAGGTTCAAGTTGGGTCCTTACACCCTGCTATCTTTTTCTCTAACTATGGTGTCCCCCAGGGGTCTAACCTCTCTCCCTGGCTGTTAAACCAATACGTGGCACTCCTTGCCCACCGCATTGCCGCTCTCTGCCCCAACCTTCAGTGCTATGCGGATGACAACCAGCTCATTTTCAGGCTACCTTCGGGCACCTCTTCTCTGTCCCTCATCTCTGACTGTCTTTCTGCTATCCAGGAGTGGTGTGCCGCTAATGACCTCTGCCTTCATGCAAGTAAGACTGAGATTCTCCTCATCGGCACACCCACTCCCTCCTTTCCTGTAGCTCTCTGGCCAGCCTCTCTTGGCCCTCTTCCTGATCCCACCTGCAAGGCTAAAAACCTCAGTGTCATCTTCGACTCTACACTCTCTTTCTCTCCTCACATCTCTGACGTCTCTAAGAAGTCACATTACCAGCTGCACCTCCTCAGGGGTATTCTTCCCTTCCTCTCCTTCCCCCAGAAGCTCACTGTCTCCAGAGCTCTGGTTCTCTCTAGGCTGGACTATTGCAACAGCCTCTTTCTAAATCTTCCTGCCTCTACTCTCCGCCCTCTGCAACTCATCCAGAACATGACTGTGACACTTGTCCTTGGTCTCAAGCCCAGGGATCGTATCTCTCCAGGACTGGAATCTCTGCACTGGCTCCCAGTGGCTGTGAACATTAAGTTCAAAACTCTCTGCATCATCCACAAGGCCTTCTAGGGCCTAAGGCCTAAATACGTTCAACCCTCTCTTCCTAAATATCTTTCCTCTCAGCCCTCCGCTCATGCGCCTCCAACTCCCTCAGGGTCAGTCACTTCTCCAAGCAACAAGTTGGTGGTAGATCTCTCTTCGCTGGGGCCTGCCTCTGGAACAGCCTCCCTGAATCTTGAGGAGAACCATCTTCGGTTCCGGAAGCACCTTAAAACTTCCTCTTTGCTTCTGCTTTCTCTCCCTCTCTCTTCTGCTGAAGTCCTGGCTGATACTGATACTGCACTGGTTAACTGGCCACCAATCTGTTCCTGGGCCCAAGCCCTGCCAGTTGCATGCCTGCACTGCCCCCCTGGTACCCCCTGCACCTGGGGACTGTTTTTGGTATCCCTACAGTCCCCCACCAGCACTTATGTCTGCACTTATCTGTGTAATACTTTTTTATTAAATTTGTATTATTAAAATGTGTGATTGCATTTCTCCTAAACTGCTGTTAGGAATTCGCAGACACACAGGCGGACACCTTTCTCCCTTTGTGAGTGATCCCCTTCACTCGCCTCGGGTCGTTGGTGGTCTTGCCTGTTTGTATGCGATGTGTACCCTTCAGGTGGTCTGCTTCAAGGGTGCATAATGTATTTCAATTGTGATGCACTTTATCTGTAGCATGAGCCAATATCTGGTACTGGAATATACAGACTGAATATGAATTTGATCTACTTTGTGATACAATAATAAAATGACAATGTATTCTTTTTAAAAAATTAACTTAATATTGTTTGGTGTTGTTTTTGGCCTCTTTGGTCTCGCTCTGGGCCATTTGCTTCTATCCTATGTCTGTTTAAAACGCATGAATTAGACTAAAGAAATGATTTGTTCCGCTTGACATGACCCCTGTCTGATTAACAAGGTGCAGGGGTGGCACAGAGCCAAGTTAACATCTCTTCTGTGCTTCTCTCCTTCGTCTTGTGCGAGCACTTCATGTTACGCCTGTATAAGGTTTTCAGCTGGAATATAACACATGGATTCCTGTGGAATATATCTCACATTATCATCTGTTAATGAGTACATGGATTGCATAGGAATCAATTAGTAAACCCGACCTGCAAAGCATCATTTGCAGGCAGTGTTTACTTGTTCACCCAGCAGACCAAAAGGAGAGAGTGAAGGTGACTGCACCTGTTTTATGTTTACTTTTGCGCTCCACCTTGCGAAACGTCCATGCAGGCGCACCAGCAGCAAACGGGTGGAATTATTGGTGGTCCCCTGCATGCAATTTGCATTGTTTTCCTTTTTTTCCTGTAATGTGCTCTCTTGAGTTTAAAAGTAAAGTCAAATGGCTAACTGTCTTTTTGGACACCTTACTTTTGTGCTCTGAGCCTAGAAAACGAGTGCTTATGGGCCATTTTAAAGCAAGTTGGAATTGCATGAAAGAGACTATCAATGTTATCACTTATCTGCTGTTGGGTCTCCTGTATGCGATATTACACAGTTGAAAGCTGGAGGTGAAAATGAAACAGTAAAACCAGGCAAAAGAACCTTTATGTTTTAATTTTACTCTGTGTCTTGCTAAAAAAGTAAATGATGCTGCAAATGATGCTTTGCAGGCAGTAGAATGTGCCCGCTCTTTAACGGGTGCTGTTTTGATGGACATTCTAGAGGAATCATTGTTTTAAATATGTGCATCAAAATATCATGCAAATGTAAAGCAAAGTGCTCTTCAGAGACTTGATGCCTCATCTCCAAATTGGAAGCTGAGGAAAATAAGCTTAAGCGGTAAATCAAGGTTTAAAAGTGTTCCACTGATCACTCATTATACAATGGCCCCCTTTGATGCATTGACTTTCTCTGTGCTTTTTTTGGCAGGGTCATAGGAATTTCTCTAAGAAGCCCGTTTTCAAGCATGATGTGCCCTTGAGTAATGCAGTAAGCTAATGTAAGGCTTTGTTTTATAGAATGTGTACATGGTTGTATTCATTATCAATTACCCCCTTGTGGGTGCAGAATTAGTTGCTTAGTTTTCGCAAAGGAGGACTTGAGGATTCGGGTGGGCATACATCAGATTCATGGTTGTGGGAGTAAGGGTGCAACACACATTTATTTTATAGGAGTGGATCTTAAAACAACCAGAGTAGATGGATGAAAATGGAGTGAAAGCATGGTGCGTGATGTACCTTGTTGAAATTCTGCCTTTAACATCCTGTGCAGAGCCTCTAGAAGCCCACCAGGGTGTGTAACACAAAGGAAAGGATCACAAGACCTCCTTCTGAAGAGAACTATGTCTCCCACCTCTCTGTCTCTCCAGATGTGTTGCACTACAACTACTATAAAACCCATCCAGCGTAGTTAATGGTGAGATATCATAGGAGTCATAAACCAAGCCATCTACAGAGAGAAGGTTGCAGACCCCGTCATAGACCCCTTCATAGATATAAATACTGGCTTTTATGCTCTGATGAAAAAGCAGTCTATGGGTTCAGAGTGTTGCATGGCTGAGGGCTGCCCTTCAAATAACCCATGACCTGGCCTCGCTGATTGAGCAGTGAAAGAACAGTGAACTGGAACGAAATGTAAGCTGTGCAGCAAAAACTAGGCCTTTATTTGCTAAATGTGTTCTAAAGACAATAGAGACATTGTCACGCCCAGTTCTGAGTTGTCTCGAGGTAGCCAGTGGTGAGTGTGCTATACTTGTTGCCATAAACGCCTATGGGAGGTGTAATTAGCAGACATTAGGTGATTGAGAGCGAGGATTAACGTTGTGCGTGAAGCAAGGGAATTAAGGAGGGCGTTGGGAACCTAATGTACAGGCATTCCATACGCCGCTGGTGGTGAGGCTTTCTGAACCCATAGGGGTCAGTGCTTTAAACCCCCAAAAAAGCCATTCTTGTATCTGCAACTGTAGCGTCCCCAATGTAAAGCATTGCACTTTGGCCATGCCGCGGGATGCTACTATGGCAGAGCTCAGCACGCAACCGCTGGATCGTCACCCGGCAGAAGCAATGATCGAGGGGGTATCCATACCAACGCCTGGTAGTGAAGAAAGAAAGAGGCAGGTGGCTTAAAGAAGCAGTAAACTGGAGCAGCGAAGTGGCCCATCCGGAGAAGGTGAGGTGCAGCTTAGACAGAAGAAAAAAGAGCATTCTAGTTGGCCCAGACAGGTGGAAATAAGTATTTCTGAGGATTTATGGGCTATAAGTGCTTGAATTTCTCTGACATCCTTGTTTCTGATTGGCTGAGCCCATAAGACATTCTAAAGAGGGTACTAATTGTGATTAAGTTCAAAAACACCCCCTTCTTGGTTGATTTTAATGTACATGCTCTTGACAAATTGATTGATTTTTTTCTGGAGAGAAGCTGACACCGATTGTCACGAGTTCAGAGCTCAGTAGTTTATCCATCCTTCAGGAATTCAGGATTTTGAGGAGTCTTTGTCAAGCGCAGCAGAGACACAGATGAGTTGTCTCCCCTTAACATTCAGCAGGATGCAGAGGCGGCAGAGTACAGTTTATATGATGGTAGTTGCCATACTGCCAGGATTCAGTGGGGAAACGAGGCTAATTTCCCGTATAGGCAGTATCCAAGACTTTATTTTACCGACAAATGAATGCTCATAAGTGGGGTGATGATTGTTGGGGGCAGAAACGTCCTGATTGGGGTTTTTCAGAACACTTAATTGTCTTACTTTGTGACTGTTTGGGTCTCTCCATTGTGTCAGTGAGGTGTTGGTCATTTTGAGCCAAAAATGATGAAAGGTTTGGACTATGGGTGGGGAGGACTTTACCATAGGATTTTAGATAACACCTTCCAGGAAACGAGAGAGGAATATGAGATTTTTCCAGGTCTGTACAGGGGAGTGGACTGAATGTGTCCACAACAGCTTACAAGTGACATTTTCATGACATAAGGCTGATGGTGATTGCATACATAGACACTGGGCCTCATTACGAGTTTGGAGGCAGCCATGGTGCTATTAGCGCCATGGCTGCCTACAAACTCGGGTCCGGGTTCCTTGAATGAGGAATTACCGGGCCATTCCAACCTTGGAGGACCCGGTAATTCCTCATTCAAAAAACCCATTCCCATTTGATTAGGGCTCAATGGGAATGGAGAGGGAGCTAATAACGGGCCCGTTATTAACGGGCCTGTTATTACCTCCCTGGTCTTCTTGCGGGACCCACAAAGGGCGTCTGGTCTGACCAGACATTCAGAGCGGGTCCCCCAAGGGAACCTCGTAATAGGGCAGAATGGGTTTACCGGCACCGGCACCATTACCGGCGCCGTTAAACCCATTCCACCCACCTCGTAAAGACGCCTACAATATTTTTGTATCTTATTTCATGGTTTTACAAGAGGAGAGCGAGAGGAGGTCTAAGATCCAGTGCTGGTTTCTTAAGAAGCGGAGGACTTGTTTGATCTTGAGGGGAAAGGGGAAAGGGCCTTGAGTTGGGGAGCTGTTGAGGATTGTCAAGTAACGCATACGATATGGCCTTAAGGGATGCTCACGTGGCAGTGAGGTCTTCCATAGTTAGTGATTTGAAAGTTGCCCAGGTAGTTGTGGTTTTGCGAGATGGTATGTGCTGTCAGTTGTGGCATGTGTTAACAGATCATGTTGGTCTTGTTAATGAAGAAAGAGTTGATGGTGGTGGAGTTCTTGATGGAGTGTGCTACGGGTGAATTGGGCAGAGGGTTGATGCTGCGCTTGATGGCTTTGAAGAGTGAGCTGCTTTAATTGTTGGCCTTGTCTATGGTGTTTTGGTAGTAGTTGGCCTTGGCAGTGTTGATCAGTCGCCTTCGTGTAGCACAGAGTTCCTGGAGCAGGGTGAGGTTTTAGCGCTGAAGTATTCTCGCCAATTATTTTCTTGTTTTCTGATGGTTCTTTGGTGGAGGTTGAGTTCTTTGGTGTACCAGGGTGCTGACGGTTTAGGCTTGAGGGTGTGCCATTTCACTGAGGCATGGTGGCTGATGTTGTTTGTGAGGGTGGTGTTGAGCTTTTGGAAACGTGAGTTACAGTCCTGGTTTGTCAGAGGGGCATCAGTTCATGTGCTGGAATTTTGTGAGGTGGAGTTTTGTGGAGTTTTGTGAGGTTTTCTGTGAGAACCTTCACTGGGAAGTTCTTGAAGGATCTGAAGACTTGATTGCTTGGTTTCCAATGGGTTTGCTTGAGAGGCGTGGTGTGAATAATCTCAAAGGGGATTTGCCAGATGGTCCAACCAGTCAAGGGGAATAGGAGAGCTGCGATGAAGGGTAGGCAGTGTGGTGATGATAAGGTTGAGGATATTACCTTTCTTGTGAGTTGGTTCTTTCTTGTTTGTTTATTTTGTTTGTTTGTTTGTTTGTTTATTTATTTGTATGGCGCTCCAAACCCAGAGGTAGAAGGGCGCTTAAGAATTTGGTTACAGAGTTGAGAAGTATCTATGTGTTGCATACTTCGTACAGGTTTATAATATATACATATATATACAGTGGTCAATAAACAGAACATATGCAGTACGTACAATATACAATTTTCAGAGTAAATACAGTGGGCCTCATTACGACCCTGGCGGAGTGGGTTTACGCCAGCGTTATTCGCGGCGGACCCTCCGCCCTACTACGAGTTCCCGTAGCGCCATGGAGCGTTTTCCGCCTGGTTTTTCCGGGCGGAGAAATCCATGGCGCTACGGGACCTTGTTGTTAATTACGCCACCGTATTTTACGGTGGCGTAATTAACGCCTTCCCCACTCCCATTATACCCTATGGGGCAAAAATGGGAATGGGGAAGGGTAAAATGGGGGATGGGGATTTACCGCCCCGCCAAGGTCGGAATGGGGCGGAAAATCCGCCAACCCCCATGGCGCTATCGGCAGCTTTCCGCCGTGCTCCATGGTGCATTTTGCACCGCGATTTCCGCAAGGGTCATAATGAGGCCCAGTGTCTAAACCAGTATCCGCACGGGTCTAGAGTTAGTGGTGTTATTCTTTGTTTAGCAGCCAGCTGATGACCTGCTTCCTAAAGATCTGGAAGGATTCGACAGTTTTGATGTTAAGCAGTAGGGAGTTCCAGAGTTGGGGGGCAAGCACTGTGAAGCTTACCCCTCCAGCTCTTTTTAGGTGGAATCTGGGCACTAGTAGGCAAAGAGTGTTGGAGGATCTGGTGAATCTGGTGGCAGGTTTCAGGGTGAGTTTATTAGCTAGATAAGGTGGTGCTAGGTGATTGAGGACTTTGTACGTGAGGCAGATGATTTTTAGATCAATTTTTTGGCGTATGGAAAGCCATTTGCAGGCTTTCCTAGTGGCAGAGATATGCTCTTGTCTGAGAATGTTGAGGGCTGCGCGCAAGGCGTTATTTTGTATTACCTGCAATTTATTGAGTACGGATTGATTAGCGCCTAGGTATAGGCTGTTACAGTAATCCAGTTTGGATTGTATTAGGGCCCTGGCAAGGGTGAGGCAGCTGTTGGGTGATAGGAAGGGTCTGCTGGCCCTAATGAGCTTGCCGGTATAGGCAGCGGCTGAGGCGGTCATATTGGTGTGTTTGCTAAGGTTGGTGTTGGCATCTAGATAGAAGCCAAGGGTTTTTACGCTTTTGGCTATGGGAATGGAATGACCATCGATGGTGATGTTATTATAGCTAGGGTCAAGTTTAGTTAGAGTGTTGGGGGAACCAACAATTAGGAGCTCTGACTTCTCATCATTCAGGCAGAGACCATGGGAGGCCATCCATGCCTGAATGATGGAGAATATTTTGTTGATCCGGGCGGAGTCTTCTTGGTAATTACCAGAGATAGTGAGGAGTATCTGGGTGTCATCTGCGTAGTTTGTGTAGGTGACACCCAGATGGTCCAGTTGGTCAAATAGAGGCTTTGTAAATATGTTGTACAAAGTGGGGGATACACAGGAACCTTGTGGGACCCCGCATGTGATGGGGATGGGGTATGCTGCAGCTGTAGTGGAAAATACTCGTATGGTTCTGTTAGCCAGGAAGGATTGTATCCATGTGATGGCAGGGGAGGAGAAGTGGGCTGCGGTGGCAAGGTGATTACAGAGGACCTCATGGCTGACCAGGTCAAAGGCCGCTGAGAGGTCTAGGAGGAGTAGGATTGCGGCATTGCCTTCGTCTTTAGTTTCATCAATCTGGCTTTTGAGATCAACAAGGGCGGTTTCAGTTCCGTGTTGAGGTCTGAAGCCAGATTGACGTATTCCTAGCAGTTGGTTGGATTCTAGGTATTCCTGAATTTGGATGTAGGCGACTCTGTCCAGGATTTTCAGTAGGAAGGGGACTGTGGTGATGGGCCTGTAGTTTGTGGGTGTGGCCGGGTCGAGGGATTGTTTTTTCAGGAGAGGGAGAACCCATGATTGTTTTAAGTTGCTGGGGATGGAGCTATTGCTGAAGGATAGGTTGATGAGTTTGGTAATGAATGGGGAGAGCTCTCTGGCTGCATCTTTTATGATCTGTGCCGGGCAGCTGTCTCCTTTACAGTTAGAGGGTTTCAGGGAGGTGATGATTTTTTGAACTTCCGGGATGGTGACTTTTTTGAACGAGAAGCCTGCGCTAGTTTTGTTAGGTGTGGGTAGGCTAAGGTTGATGACATTGTTATTGAAGAGTTGTTGCCGTTTGTTTTCGATTTTAGTTTGGAGTCCTAAAATTTTATTGTTGAGGGCGTTCTGGATGTTGGTGCACCAGGATTTGTCTTTCAGGCAGGTTTCCGGGTGCGAAATAGGGTTTTCTAGTTCCTTCAGAATTTTGAATAATTCTTTAGTGGAGGATCCTGCCTGAGTGATCCTGGTGTTGTAAGTATCTTTTTTGGTCCGGATTATCTCGCTTTTGTAAAGTGAGGATAAGTTAGTGAGGTTGGATTTGTTTTCCGCAGTGGGGTTAGTCTTCCAGGTGTGGTGAGCCTTAGCTTTCTCTTTCCTAAGTAGTTTGAGCTCAGGGGTGTACCACGAGTTCAGATGAGCTTTGGGTTTAGCTTTGCGTATTTCTGTCTGAGGGTCACTGTGATATTAATCTACAGCTGAATGGGATAGCATTATATATGCACATAAGCAATGACATGTAAACTACAGCTTCTGAAGGTGGCTGCTGATGCAGACAGAGTCACAAGCATTCATAACTCTACCATGCCCTATGCATACACAACCTCAAGGCAACATAGAGTAATGGCAGCCTGAAAATATATGGATTCCAATTAATCGTTTACTGACTAATACTATAACAAATACAACTTGCCCACACATGGTCAATTTAAGTCATGATGCACCAATCTTTCGTTTCTAAACGTCAATGCATGTTTCCTAGTATCTAGCCTCTGCGTGCCAGTTAGAAGCCAGTTAATACATGAAAACTCTCTAAAAGACCTTTATAACAACTGCCCACTTTAGGCAACTTTGATCAGCATATTCATAAAAGACTGTTTTAAGTATGAACAGTTGTGTTTCCATCCTTTAATGGAAGGCGATTGTGAGGCCCAAGTGACAATGGGAGGAATCCCTGTCTCTTCGTCCCAGTGGGTGCTACCTGAAACAAACACAATGATGTCATCTCCCGAGCACCCTGCAGAGGAATGAATACAAGTGTGATTACTCCTGTTTATGTATATTTGTAGTATGATTTCCCAGGTAAGCTGCAGTGGTTAATCAGGCCACTCTCAGGGTACTAAAATGCTTTTACCTTAGGCATAATTTCCTCCAGTGGCACGTCCTTTTAATTGGCGGTGCATAGTGCATGTATTTTCAGTATGAAGAATGTTTCACTAGGTATGTTCCAATGCTTAACATTACAGAAAATATACCAGTACCAAGCAGATCTACTCTACCTCTATTTCGTGAAGGGAGCTGTTCACATTATCATGCAGGGACTAGCATTCGATTACTGTTCTATTCATAATAAGTGTCAATAAACACCAATCCAATCAAATAAAATGCTACATGTTCTTATATCCACAAAGTAGGATGTCTTTAGCACTATGCAATTAACATTCCATAAAACACGAATGTCATATCATTACCGGCTCCTGCACATGTACCAAGGCATTGAAGAGTGGTGCCACACCAGCTTCTGCATTTTAACTAGGTGTCAAAAAAATCTGCTCAGAAGAAGCATGAATACCTGCATTAAGCAATTTAAGGACCCCGGTCATCAGTCAAAATATATCTGTTCGAGGGATGTTCTAAAACAACAAGGGCCGCAATGATGTTGTAGTTAATCCCTAGTATGCATGACATCAAGTTTCCATTTGGATAACGATCAGATTCACTGTTGAAAAACCAGCCATAGTAACCCAATACATATTATACTATTTTATGATCACTTGAATGCATGCAAGATGGAATAACCGGAAGACTGCCCTTCTCTGTCTTTGTCCCTGAATGTGGAACCCCCCCCCCCACCAATTAGGGTTCTTATACTGCGCTTCTCTCCGGAGTCCAGCCTCTAATCGCGTCGGATCCTTTACTACTCAGTCTTATCTTTCTCCCAAGACAAGCCCGTTGCCTCTGAGGTATCGAGATTCACCCCTTCGCTTATATACGTTATGAAGGATCGCAAGACCCTTCTCTTCACGGAATGGCTCCTGCTGAACACTGCCTCCTAACCTGAGACTGGGTGTTTTGCGCCCCTGCTTGCTCCTACGACAACTAGTTCTTCTCAGGACCCACCCACACCATTAAGCACTTCCGGGTCAGCTCTTAGTCACTGGATTACCTCTACTTCTACCCCAGTCTGGAATGGGCCTCCCAAAATCAGACTAGGACCCCTCTTACAGGATGGGTTTATTCCCTCCTCTGTTGCAATAAGACTTTCACCTTATATGATCACTGGTATACTTTATGAATCCTATGGGCCTGATTTACAAGTATGTTTTTAAATGGGAAAGTCCCAATGAAAACATTTTTGTAAACTAGGCCCTATGACTTTCTCCTATGGATGTTTCCCAGGATGCTGCTATGGTTTTATTGCAAGGGTTAGTCTATATCGCTAGCATCACCCCACCCCTTACTTGTAATCAGTGAGGATTGGATTCTAGGATTGTATGACATTTTAAAAAACAAGACCCCTAATTTCTCAGGTTTCTACCACCCCCTTACTGGAGAGGCAATCACATGTTTAATTTCATGCCCCCTTGTAGTATAATTATATCACCAAAGGGACAGTTTCACAAAATAGATATGAGAGCACTACATTCCCAAAATCTGTATTTACATGATGAAATATGAATGAATCACTATTTTATTATTGTTTTTATTAGGGTATATCTTGAGCGGAGACCTAGCTTTGCGAAACAATGGAGTGCTTTACCATTTTTAAGGGGAAGTACAAATTGAGAGAAGCAGAGATGCGAGAGCTAACAATGGGGAGGGAGAGGGCAGAAAATTCGGCAACAAATCAATAGGAAACTAGGGAAGAAAAGAGGAGAGTAGGTCACCAATTCTCAGATTATGTGGGGAGTGTGTGTGAGCATAGGTGTTAGGGAGAAGCCATTCCCTACAGTGGAGAGGCTTGAACTCTGCCTGAAATGTAGAATTGAAGGGGTGAGTCTTTTTTTGACGGGGAGGAGATTCCAGATTCTGGGGATGTACACAGAGAAGGCCTGTCTTCTGATTCTTTCCTTCCAGCACAAGTGGAGTTCAGGTCTTCACACGTCCTTACTTCTGGTTGATATTAGGCCTCCAGAGATGCTGAGTTTATGAGCAAAGTAGGTTGGGGAATTAACTGTGAAGGCCTCGTAGCTGATGCAGCAGTTGTACAGGGTTGCAGCCTTAGCTTGTGAGGTTCGTTGATGGTTCACGGACAATAAAGCTTACATATTTTGAAAATCCTACTGCAGATCACAATTATACCTGTAGCATTACTCTTGCAACAGTGGTTGGAAAGATATGGTCATTTCTATTAGTTGAAAGAATGAAATTAAAGTTTCTGCATTTAAACATTACGTATTTGTATTTTTTATTTTCAGCAAGTTCCAGCAGCTTCAAAGTTGGGACGCATTGTCAGAAACAGCAGTTACGAGTCTCTTTCTTTGAACAGAGGAAGCATGAATTATCTTGGTAACAAAAACTACTTCACCACTCTATTTCAAGATAGTATGGAGGCAAATGGCAAGTAGAGAAATATATTCAGTACTCAATGTCTGGCAGGAAGCAATGCACCAAATATCAGTCCTCTTCTAATCTTATGTGAGATAATGCACACTCATCTTCTTCCCCATATTCTGGCAGGATATATGATCACTTTGCAATGAATTCCCACCTGGGGACCCTAGACTTCGATTCTTGTCAATTATGGGGCCACATTTTGGACTGTTTTCCACTTATTGTTGTGCATTTTCTGACTATATCTTTTGTACTCACCGGTCCCAGAGTACTTTTATAGCCTGCTCAAACGTTGCCAATGGAAGGCTCCTGTTACTACTACTGCCCTAACAAGCTTTCAGGAGAAGTGTGCCATCAGCAGCACCTGTCTTTGCACATAACCCCCTCTACTATTCACATCATTGCAGGCAATAGGTTATCTGGAGGGCGATGGACCAGGGAAATTATGACATGCAACCTGAGGAGGAAAATGGAGTTCCACCACCTTTCTCTTCAGTCGGGTATTTTGTAAGATAGAAGAATTGGATGGTGGCACACTATGGAAAAAACCTGAGGATTTAAGTGGGTGGTTGTGCTCTGTGGAAAAACAAGAACTTTAAGGAGTGGCTGCACCTTGTGGAAGAATCTCTGAGAACATTATGGGGTGCTGTGACCTGTGGATATGATGACCACAGCAACTGGTCATCAAGCCCTTTCATTCTACATCTGCCCAGTTTCCAACCAGTCACACCATGGAAGAACCCCACTACACTTTTCAGCTTCTTGCATTGGCCAAGTATCAAATCATTATCATAATCTATGCTGGTGTTTTCGCTATGAGCAGATGTTTCATGGTCTTCCACATGCATATTTCAATATATGGCTTTGCAAAACTTCTCCTTTGGTTAGAGACAATAGCCACAGCCATAACAAAAGCTCCCTCCAAAAGCACAATGGTGTCTTGTAGCCTAGCGATTCAGAAGCAACTCGTAAAAGTGCCACTGGCCAGAGCACTCTCTGTCAGAAAACGGTAAACCAGTCATCATCCCTTCCTACAGGTGAAGTGTCCAGTTGATAGTCATCACATATGTGCGCGGTTGTTGGTATATTCGGCTCTCTGTTTCTGCTGATGACCCATCTCTATTCAAGATGCCTGAGCCACTGCTTTGCCAGCACTGCACACACAGATCTTCAACACATGTCAGTGAATTATTGGCTGTCACTACCATCAATCCAGAGCTTAATAGTCCCAGTGTACTTTGCAAAATGTGGGCTGAGTGGTGTTCTTCCTGCTGTCTGTTCTCTTTCTCCACTTGATGTTTCAAGTATTGCAACAAAGCAACTTTGCACATTTGCACAAGGTATGGGCCCTCGCCATGTTTGTCAAGTTCAGCTCACGAAAGTACACCAGAGGGTGACCTTCACTCATGGATGCATTGTTTTCCCTAAAACTTGGTGTCTATCTCTAAAGGTCATAGCACAGGGCAGACATTACACAGCAGGAGCCACTGACCCATTATTAGAAATGCTGTATCTAGAGTACTGTTGAGAGTGTTGCAGTAATGTGTTGTGCAGTGGCAACTTGTGGCACACGTTCCAGTGCATGCTCAGTTTGGTAAGCAGGGTGAAAAGTGAGCTGATCTTCTAGGCCTTATCGAGACTTGGTACATTGACTACATTTCAAAAATGACTCTGTCTGAGCTTTCATTCTCTCACATTGTCCTTTGGAAGCCACAGTGTGCTTTGAATACTTTTCCCAGAATGCTGCATCAGGACTGTCTCTCTCTCATGATGTTTTATGTCTTGGAATACAAGTCGCAAAATGCATCTCACAATCACTTTTGGATACTTCAGCACTTTTACTTTTTCCCCAGAATGCAATGCCTGAATTTGCTTTCTTTCATGCCATATAGACATGTCTGTACTTTCACTATGTTTGCCAGTAACCAATGTCTGAGTTTCTTCCTCCCTGAATCTCTTACAGATGCGTTAGCCCTTTGACTACATTTCCCAGAATGCTGTGTCATGGCGCTTTTTTTCTCATAATACCTTAGGATGTTTGGGTACTTTGAGTATGTTTACCATAATGCGGATTCAGGCCCTAACAAAGTATGTATTCATAAAGGTTCTCTCTTCCACCAGGGTGTGTCTTCATACTCGTGATCTGCCTGTCTCTCTTTCTTTGCTTTCTGCTTCAGTCTCTCCTCTGTATTTTGCGTTGCTTCCCACCTAAAGCACATTCTCTCTTGTTCTGGAGTCTAGCCTCTTCTCTATACCTCAGACAGGGCCTTCACTGACTTTCTGGTGGCCCCTCTGCTCGTTGGGGTATGCAGTCTCCTGAGCTCAACGTGGTTCTCTCGTCAGCAGTTCCTGGGTCTCTTTCTCCACCCTGGGGCTTCTCAGCTATCTTGAAGGTGCAGCCTACAGGACTCAGAATCCCTGCAGTGACTAGGGTTCTTTAATTGACAGTTTCACCTGATTAGCTCTTACCAGGTTGGTAGAGTCCCACAATCTGCTCACAAGGCACTTGGTTCTAGGTCCTCCATATTCCCCTGCACTCGACACAAGACCTATGAAAGGAAAGGTATGAATTATCATGCTGTGCTCTTGGATCACATTGCTCTTTCTCTTCAGAGGTGTGTGGTTTGAACTCAATGTTTTCTGCTCTCCTGTTGTGTTTCTGGTTCTATCAGTGTATGAAACAGCAGACACTTAATAAAGGCATTTTGGCATATGACTGTTTTTCTATAGATTTGAGTGGGATGATCTGCAGAAGTCCATCTTTCTTTTTAATGACAGTATAAAATATATGTTCTTCAGTCTTCACACTTTCCACATCTTTACCCGCAATCTTCAACTTGTATAGACCTGAGTCTGAGAAGTTCACCAACAGGCAATTTATTTTCTGATGTCACTTTTGAAGGTAACCAACACATACACACAAAGTCTTCAAAAAAGAAAAAAAGCGTCTAATCTTACACTACCATCCAGAGAGTGTTTCAAAGATTCAAACAAATGGTCCATATGTAGAAACCCTCACACATCTCCCACAATAATGTTGCAGACTTTCAGGGGAACCTCCCCTATTTATCAACAGACCACATCAAGAGAGCCCACATCCAAACCTGCGTCTCTGCAGCATCTAACAACTCGGCCAAACTCTTTAAAATCTCCAAGGAGCTGGCCAATCCTGCTGCAGTTTCTACCTTACCTGTCCCCTCCCAGGCTCTCTGCATGGCTCTGGCTTCTCATTTCTTTTCTAAAACCCAGGACATCCTGTCCATCCTCTTGTCCTCTCCTCCTCCTCCCGCTACTTTCTCCTCTACCTCCTACCCCTCTGTGGTCACCTCTCCTCCCTCTTTCTCTTCCTTTCCTCTATTCTCCTGTGATGAGGTTTCTAGAGAAGTCTGATCTATGCAAGTCTTGTCAAAACAGGTTCTTCCTTGTTCTTCCAAAACCATCAAAGATCCCATTGAAACTCTCGCTTCTGCCCTGGCTGACTTCTGCAACCACCCATTTGCCACTGGAGCCTTCCCTTCCTCCCTGAAGCCCTCTCTTCCCAAGAAACCCCCAGCCGACCCCTCCTGCCCGTCTAACTATTGCCCGAACTCCATCACTCCTTTCCTGGGCAAACTCCTGGAAAAGCTGGCCATCTCCCAGCTTAATCTTCACACTGAATCTGGCAGTTGTCTTCAAGACCATCAGTCTGGCGTCAGAGAAGCCAGAAGCACAGAAACTGCTCTCCTGAACCTCCGTGAAGACCTGCTCTCTAACCTTGATTCTAATCTTCCCTCTGTCCTCATCTTACTCGATTTCTCTTCTGCCTTTGACATGGTCAACCATGCCATCCTGCTCAATCGTCTCCATGATAACATGGGTATTACTGATCAGGCCCTGGCCTGGCTGACCTTGTTCCTCTCTGATTGACCCTCCCAGGTCCAACTTGGGTCCTTTCTTTCCTCTATCTCACTCTCTCCCTGTGGTGTTCCCCAGGGGTCTAACCTCTATCCCTGGCTGTTCAACCAATACCTGCCACCTCTCACGCACCACATTAACACTCTCTGCTCCAACTTTCAGTGCTATGTGGATGACACTCAGCTAGTTTTTAGGCTCCCCTCTGCCACCTCTTCTCCTTCTCTCATCTCTGACTGTCTGATTGCTATACAGAAGTGGTGTGCCACCAACGATCTTTGCCTTAATGCCAGTAAGATGGAGATTCCCCTCATCGGCACACCTGCACCCTCCTTTCCTGTCACCCGCTGGAAGGCCTGCCTTGGCCCTCTTCCTGCTCCCACCTGTGAGGCTAAGAACCTCAGGGTCATCTTCGACTCCACACTCTCCTTTTCTCCTCACATCTCTGACGTCTCTAAGAAGTCAAAATACCAACTGTACCTCCTCAGAGGAGTTCTTCCTTTCCTCTCCTTCCCCCAGAAGCTCACTGTCTCTAGAGCTCTGGTTCTCTCTAGGCTGGACTAATGCAGACTTGTCCTTGGCCCCAAGCCCAGGGATCGTAGCTCTCCAGCACTGAAATCTCTGCATTGGCTCCCTGTGGCTGCAAGGATTAGGTTCAAGACCATCTGCATTGTCCACAAGGTTTTCTGGGACCTGGGTCTTCAATTGTTCCAACTCTCTCTTTGTAAATACCTTCCTACTCAAGCTCATTTCTCCTCCAACTCCAACCCCCTCAGGGTTAGTCGCTTCTCCAATCAACACGTTGGTGGTAGATCTCTTTCTTTGACTGGGGCCTCCCTCTGGAACAGCCTCCCTGCCTCTCTGAAACTTGAGAAAAACCATCTCCGGTTGCAGACGCACCTCTAGACCTTCCTCTTTGCTTCTGTCTTCTCTTGGGGCTGTCTCGGGAGGAAAGCTCAGTGACAACGTGCTTGCCTTGGAAGCAAAACGACACGGAGCAACACAGGTTCGATCCCAGGGTCCGCGCTTAGAAACCTCTGGGTATTAAGCGCGTTATAAATAACCTATCATATCACCTATCATATCTTCCTCTCCCCTGCTGATTTCCTGTCGGATACTTCACTGGTCACCTGGCAACCCTCTGATTTCAGGCCCAGGTCACTGGCTGCCAAGTTGCACACCCGCACTGCCTCCCAGCAACCCTTGCACTTGGGTCTGTATCTGTAACCCTACAGTTCTCCTACCTGCACGTTTGGAGACCTGCTGTCTGCACTTATCTTTGCACCTGCCACCTGCTGGCCGCACTTCTTGTTATGGTGATGATCCCATGTACAGCACTGCACCCTCCCCTTTCCCCTGGCACCTTTCCCCTCCCCTGCCTTGCACCTTGCACAATCTCAATGTCACTTGGCCTAGTAAGATCATTGTCTCTGTCTTCCCTCTGTTCCCCCTTCTTTGCCTCATTAAGCCTTGAAACACTTGTGTATAGGCACGTTACAAATGCCATAGCATAGCATATCATCATGTAGCCCACCCCAGCCCCCTTCACAGCTCTTTCCAGCTCACCTGTTCCTTATTTCCTTTAATACTCCTCTTAACCTTCAACTGAAACAGTTGAAGGGTGGCATATGAGCCACGTTAAAGGAAAATGTGCAGAGTGGATGAGCCTAGAAATAATTGTTTTGTATTTTTCCTTGAGTTGACTTTGCAATCTAATTTTTTTTTTGATGTTTCTATTCTGTGTACACAACTCCCTACAAATCCTTTCCAGAAACAATAGAAATTGTGATTAAGCAATATGTTTTCTATATTTAGCACGTGTCATTGTGAAACAAGAAAACTGTGCGGAGGTTGATAGGACTCTGCATTAGAGGGGGAATGTTTTAAGAACACAAATGGGTTGATAATCCGACCAGTATCCTCACAGACTTCCTGATAAGCCGACCAGCTTACTCACAGCCTTCCTGATAAGCCAAACAGCATCCCCACAGCCTTCCTAATCACCCGACCAGCATCCTCACAGCCTTCCTGATAAGCCTTCACCAACATCCTCACAGCCTTTTTAGATAACCCATCCAGCATCCCCACAGCCTTTCTGATAAGTCTACCAGCATCCTCACAGCCTTCCTGATAAGTCGACCAGCATCCTCACAGCCTTCCTGATAAGTCGACCAGCATCCTCACAGCCTTCCCAATAAGCCGACCAGCATCCTCTCAGCCTTCCTGATAACCCGAGCAGCATCCCCACGGCCCTTCTGACAAGCCACCCAGCATCCTCACAGTCTTCCAGATAAACCAACCAACATCCTCACAGCCATCTGATAAGCCAACCAGCATCCTCACAGCCATCCTGCGTGAGCTCATTTGGAGTGAATCAACAAGATCATCAACACATTTTAGCAAACCATGCACACAGAGTTTGAAAAGAACTCGAAGAGAGCAGAATCACATGTGTCAGGTGTGCACAGGGATATGTGCTGTATGCATGCTAGCAGCATAAACAAGCTTATCTTCCCTACTGTTTTCTAGAGTGGCTTTTATTTTATTATTAGACACCATTACTACCAATCTACATATCAGGAGCCCAGACACACATTTGGACTGATTCCTATTATAGTTCCCAGCATGATCAAATGCATTCTCTATGTTACAGGTCCCTCTCCCCCAACTTATCATTTGAAGGACCAGTGTCTGTGCTCCTTCCTGTTTTCGCCTCTCCCTACTACCAAATATGTACAGACATCTTCTCTGCTTAAAAAATGGAAGTTGGCAAAAAATAGACTCAAAAGAAACATAAAAATACCGTCATTCAAATTATATAGTGGAATCTGAACAGCATTCACCACTGACGAAGATAGATACTCGTTATTTTAGGATGTCTGAGGATAGGTGGATCATATACTAGTTTTACTATAAGAAAACCCCCTGAAACAATGCTAAAGCTAAGTTGGAGAGCAAGCAGTTATTTGGTAAAATCTTTCATATGCGGGCGCCGTTCTTATTTTGGCAAACAGGGTCAAGGCTGCTATTATTATTAATATAAGCGAAGCCTAACGGGAATTGTTGTGATCCCATCATTTATGGCTCAAATTTAGATTACTTCAAGTTGTTTCAAGACCTACAAATGTTACCATTCGGTTGTCATATTCCATATAGTTTAGCAGGAATGTTAACATGTTGCCTGGGATAAAATAGCTTGCAACTGCCAAAATGGAATGGCAATAGGAAGTGTATATAAATGAATAGGTCGAATCTTCAGACTATAAACAGAAGAAATACACATCAACAAACATGTACCAATTATTGCTTGCATATCCATGATTTCCTCTCGGACATATGCTCAAAGCAAGCGTGAATGAACTGTCCGACACAAACCTCAAGCCACACACATGTCCACTGATCTCACCATGTTAAACTCTGACAACGTTTTTGAAAGGTTTTTCAGAAGTTGGAAGACATGGAGATGCTATCCAGTTCAAAAACAACTTTAAGAGAGGCAGGAGAATATTGCTTGAGGTAGGCTTAGCAAATGTAGAGAAGAGGTAATAAACTGGAGTGCCTCCAAAGAGGTTGGGCGGGGCTGAGGTTGGGAGTGATTATTGACTCAGTCAGAAAGTTATATTTAGTATAGCTTCTCGGTACACAGTGTAGTGAAGGGTTGGACTGAGGCATACAATTGTCTCGGGCACCAATGAAAAAGTGTCCAACAGTTGCAAATGGCTATTCATTCCTTTTGTGACAGACTGTTTGAATAGTACCCAAGGGGATGCTTTTTATAAAATGTGATGCAAATTGTGCATTTTAAAGATATGTATTCAGCAACACCAGTAAAAACAACTTGCTGCATGGTCAGGTAACTCATCGAACTGGCGAACATTGGCCAAATAAGTGGCTCACTTTGATGAAAATAACTGGCCTACACTAGCATTTTACATTTTTTATTTGGACATTGCCCGGTTGGCCTGTCAGCCAGTCCAAGCCTGGAAGTGGGTGAACAACTCAAGTGCCATAACTAGAGACTTACAAGGTTAAGTGGCACACCAGTGAGTGTCAGTCTCTTGAAGGAAGTTGATGAGAACATTGGCATTGGGTGATACGTTGAAGAAGCTGGAGGAGTCAGGAATCTCTGATAAAAACTTGTGGATGAGACATGCTCACCTGATTTTGCTGGAAGGAAGAAGCTAAGGAAGCTAGAGTTCGAAAAGGAGTGCTCATGAACATCTCCTGAAGTTACTGGAAAGGACACATGCCTTTGGGTGGCACCAGGGAAAAGGATTGGGGAGAGATGAGAATCCCTCAGGGCAGCTTCTAGCTGGAAGATGGCCACCTGAGTTTTCTGAGAGGGAGCAGCAGAGATTTGAGGAGATGGGCAAATCAGTAGTCAATATCCATCTCTTAAAGCAAGTGGATAATACAAATGCCATCCAGTAACACGATGGCGAGACAAGGTCGCCTCATTTTTCTGGGAAGGAGCATCTGAGATTCAGCCAGGTGGACTACACATCACACATTTGGCCTCATTACGAGATGGGTGGTAGCCATGGAGCTAGTAGCTCCATGGCTGCCTCCCAGACCGTGCCCATGTCCGGTCTTGTTCAATGGGGACTTACCGGTGTAGTCCGACCCTGGCGGGACCGGCAAGTCCCCATTGAACAGACCATTCCCCATTCCCATTTGAGCCCCCATAGGGCTCAATGGGAATGGGAAGGGTGCTAATAACGGGCTCGCGACTTGCAAGCCCGTTATTAGCGTCCTGGTCCCTTAGCGGGACCCGTAAGGGACGTATGGTCAGACCACAAGTTCCTTACGGTCCCCGCCAGGGACCTTGGAATAGGGCGGTAAGGGATTACCGGCACCGGTCTCCTTACCGGTGCCCGGTATCCCTTACCGCCCACCTTGTAATGACCCCCATTGTCTTTCTCATGAGTGAGCGTATATGACATATGCCATTGGGTGACACTTGGGCAGAGGAGCAGGAGGAACCAGCAATCCCTGTGAGCACTCACCTGATTTTGCTGGGAGGGCACAGTAGATATTCTTGGGGGTGGTGTCACACAAGTTAGTGATTGTCTCTTGAAGTGAATGGCAATAAAAGTGATGGCAGTAGACAGAAGTTCAATGCATATTCAATATCGACAGATACTCATTTGAAAAGGCTCACGCGCCCATAAGCACATCATCACTCTGGGTAGAAAGCACCTGTGATATTGGAAGGGCACACATCTAATGAAAGGAAACAGTCATTGAGTGAAGTATTTTGAGAGGCTGTTCACGGTCCTGTGGCTCCTGCGCGCCTTGAGTAAGTGTTAAACCTACTCCTCCATAACAATGCTCAGGAAAAGTGTTACCAGGACAGCAAACCAGCTTTCCCATTTGCTAAGGTCTATGAAGTTAGAATCCTAAATTGCTGTGATTAACTCAAGCTCTCCCAATACACAAATTGTAGTCCATTGAGCCCTCAACCTAATCTTGCCAGTGGGATTAAAGAGTGATAATTTCTCCTCACTTGTTTTCATTCTTACCTCCTGCCTCAAATAATTAAGGGGCAGACAATAGTCATCGCCAGGAAACGCCTCTCCAAACTTGACTGCTCTGAAAACCAATAACCAAATGGAATATAAATCTCATGCACCAGTAACACAACGGCAGAGTTGTCCTTCAAGATGTACACTGACCTGCGCAGTCAGTGAGGGCTGCCGCAGACGATTAGTGATCTTTCAGGGTCAGGTTTGAGAAAAAGTAGACTTATTGCTCAGTTCAGAGTTAACTGTGGTCCCGACAAAAACAAGTTGTACCAATTGGGGAAGGCAGACGTTTTAGGATGATCAGACACTGTATTAATAAAACGTGTCAGAGAACCCCCTTTCAGATGGTACCACAAAGTCAGTCCGCTGATGCAGAAGCCAGTGCTCTGAATCCTTAAGGTGTGTGCATCTAAGCAACCCCTATCCGCTTCCATATCCCACAGAAGTTAAAGCAACAACAGGGCTTCCTGATCCAGAGATCAGTTCATTGTCCCAGTGCATTTTGGCCTTCAATGGGCACAGACAGTGCAATAATGGAGGAGTCCAAAGAGGATCATTTGATCCATCCGTGGAGAGTAGGAATGTCACTTGTAAAGCCCCTAAAATATGATTCCAATAAGTGAGAAGAAACACCCTCCCCAAATAATCTGATGATTCCCACTGCAGTGTCTCAGGAGGATAGCTCAGGGGCAACGTGCTCGCCGTTGAAGCAAGACGACACGGAGCACCACAGGTTCGATCCCCGGGTCCACGCTTAGAAACCTTTGGGTATTAAGCGCCTTATAAATAACCTATCATATCATATCATATCATATCAGAAGCATGAGCAGTTTTTGGGCACCTAAAAAATGTCACAACACCTTTTGCCCCCTGTGAGAGTTTAGTCTTTTTCGGGTCCTGTTTCTCTTTATGAGATTAGATCCAGCTCCAAACACCTTGTTGCCAGCCCAACACCTTTCTCTCCATTTTGGCCCACACCCTCAATAGTCAATCGAGGAGGTCAGAAAGTGGTAATAGTGGTTGGGGATCATTAGGGGGCGCGCATTAGCATCACTGCACTCTATGACTCTGGGTCATGCTTGTAATAAAACACCTGGTTTCTAAGGTTGATGTTAAGGTCAGCTACTTCTGACCACTAATCCCCACAGACTGCTCTTTCTATGCAGTTCACCTCCCTCTTCTTAATTCTCACCCTGGTATTTAAATCCATTGAGGGAATGGTCAAACTTTACCTAGACCACCACATCTTCCACACATTCTGCAATTACAAGTCCTGTGTTATCTGAAAGTGTGTCCTCCCCTCTGTATTGCTTCCTAGTTTCTCCCATTCAACCCTACCAGCGACACACCCTACACCTGGCAGTGAAACATTTAACCTCTATGCAGGCCTTCAAAAGTGCCCTGCATTCACTAAATCTACTCAGGAATGGCACGTCGGAAGCCTGCAGGTTGTCATTCCTGCCCCCAGTATCCGCTTCCTCCTTGCGTGGTATTCAGGCATTACACAAATGCACTTAGCTCTATCCATTGTAAATATTATCATTGGGATTTAATGTACAGCACTTTAGTTGTTAACCTGTGATATCTCCAATGTTCCCATGTGAATCGTTCCACTTCTCAACAGTATTATCTAGCTAATGGACTTTCACCTTCACTTTTTGTAGGGTTCCCTAAATGGCCGTTCTTCACACACTGTTATTGTCCTTTTGTGAAGCATGTATGATAGAAGAGCTCTTCCTCTTCCTCCATAAATATACATACATATACATATATACACTGGGAACCCAGGCGAGAAAGCAGAAGACGGGACCCTTTTACAGTCATGGCTATACACAAATCTGCTAGGTTGGCGAGGCATGATTTCAATGAGATAATCGAACATGTCTACTGGTGTCAGTATTTTACAATTTTATTACACATGACACCAAAGAATTGCTGCAATGTTTGCACATTTTATTTTCTACAGAGTTAAAACTGGCTCTTGGCTTTATGTGGCAATCACTAACAAAAAACATTGTACAACTCATCGTGTGCACTTTGATATGCGACCACATAATTATTCTCATCCTCCCCCCACTGAGAACTCTGTGTTTCAGTTTATGAAAAAAATATATTCCCAGGGTTCAATTAAGGATATAAACAGTAATGTCATTGTTAAGTCCTTGTAAAACCTACTTCAACCACACTTCCTTGCTAGTACGGATAGCTCATGGCCAAATGCATGTACTTGCTCAATGCACATAGACATTATATTAAAGTTTAACTGCAAATCCGAGCATCAAACACGTGTATATTTCTGTTTTCTTTATCTATGTTTGCAGTTTCTAAATATGTAGGTATATTTATGTTGACACCGCACAAAAGCAGCTAAGCATAAGTCTACAAATGGGGGAGCCAGGCGAGAAATCAGTTGACAGCACAGGGAGAAAGGATGGTGAGGGCAGGGAGAGCGTGGGAATGCAGAGTGTGAGCAGTGAGTATCAGAAGACAGATTACTCAGGTAGGAAGTGGCTACCGCATGCATATATTTAAACACATTTTGAATTAATATGAATAGGAAGTGAATTTGTATGGACAGCCATGCAGCGTGGAGGAGGTTTGTGGAGGTGGGTGAGGACTCTGGGAGGTTGTAAAGGGTATGGGCCGTGAAGTTCAATGCCTTGTTGAGAGGAACAGGATAGTAGAGGGAGCGTCCAATGAGGAGGCTAAAGCAGTAATCCAGCATACTAAGGAGCAGGGTTGTAATGATTGTTTTGGGAGAGTTAAAGGTTAGGTGGGGATGGATTCTGAGCATATGCAAGTGGTTAAGCATTACACTTGTAGCAGTGATGGTGATCAATTTCTAAAGTGTAAGATCACTCTCAGTGAGGAACTCCGGGTTGTTGGGTTTAAGGGATGTGGGAAAGAGATCAGGGGGAAAGGATAGAGTAGTGTGTATGAATACGTGATGTTAACTGGACAAAGCAAGCATGTGTACTTTGGCTTTGAGAATGTAAACAAGATTCAGCAAATTGCCATTAAATGACACACAGCAGAAAGGCAGTTAATGTTGTGAGCGTTCAGCCCAGCAATGACATACAGGAAAAGAGTTTATCAAAAAATGAGAGGCGTTTGCCAAGAGAAGAATTGATGAGTGCAAAACGTAAGTGACCAAAGCCATGCACCTGTGGAGCGCTAGCTGGAGGGCAGTTGCAAGGCATGCCAGAGTCTTTCAGGCAATTTTAAAGAAGTGACCATTCAGATCGGAAGCCCCGCCAACAAGGATGCTGCCCTGTAAGGCAAGATGTGAGAGATTCTGACATAGCTTGGGCTGGTAGCTGAAGGACAAGGAGGACAGTGTAGTAGATACAACAAGCAGCGCAGCATTCAGAGAAAGGTGGAATACCTTGTAGAAGGAAGGAGGGAGAGGGCCTCATTCCGAGTGGGGCGGTAAGGGATACCGGGCACCGGTAAGGAGACCGGTGCCGGTAATCCCTTACCACCCTACTACGAATTCCCTTAGCTGGTCCCTCCTTTACCGCCTGGTCTGACCAGGTGTTATGGACGGGACCCGTTAAGGGAATTCAGAGTCAATAACGGTACTGCAATTTGCGGTACCGTTATTAGCAACTTCCTCATTCCCATTGAGCCCTATGGGGGCTCAATGGGAATGGGGAATGGCTTTTTCAATGGGGATTTACCGGTCCCGCAAAGGTCGGACTACACCAGTAAGTCCCCATTGAACGAGACCGGTGCCGGACATGTTATTGGTGGCAGTCATGGCGTAAATAGCACCATTACTACCACCAATCTCATAATGAGGCCCAGAGACTTGCTTTTTAACGAGCAGTGAAGGGTGCATTGCATAACTGCTCTGAGCTGTTGGATGGTTTTGATACATCTGCATCAATGAATTCCTGGCTTCCTAGGTGTACAGGAAATGCTTTATCCCACCCAGGAAACTCTTCATTATCATGAAGTGAGATTGTAAAACCTAACACACATGTAGAGGGGCTGACCACTAAAGGCGGGTGCTGAGCAATATTCAACTTTATAGGAGCCGAGTATCAGGGGCTTTGTGGGAGAGAGGAGGATTATGTCAGAGATCATTTTTTTCTTCAGGAGGCATGACCTGGGTGAAGCTACGGCAGACAGGAAGCCATAACTCAGAAGGCTGGCTTTCAGCACCTGGATCATTCCCTGCATGCCTTGCTTTGACTCAAAGTGACCACTTGAGGACTTACTCCTCTGGTAACTGCAGGCAAGAGATTAGTAACTTCCTGAAGGAATTATCTGTGTAGTGACGGAGCAAAAGGCTTGAAAATGCAACAATCCCCTGCAAGGATGTTGAAATAAATTGATTGGTCACCCACCACTTTGTTGATTCTTGTGGGAGCTGGGAACCTTTTAAAGTTCTCACCTAAAAAGGGGAAGAAAACTATCAACGTCGGTAGAGAAACCCTTACCTACAATGGGGCTCATTACAAGTTTTGAAAAAGTAAATCACCGGCATAATGGTGCTACTGTGTCCATGTAGCACTGCTGCCGGAATCTACAGTAGATTCCGAGTCAGTGTGCACGTGCATTCCGCATTCCGGAAACAGTAGCACCGGCATGCCAGTAACGGTCCCCAAACCTCTGATACCGGCATCCTCGATGCCGCAGGCACTGACTCTGGCACTGACGATGCTGTAATTACCGATACCCTGATGCCAGTAATACTGGCACCGGAAACAATGTAATAGTGCCAGAACGGGAAATGCACCGGTGGCCATCTTTAAAAACGCAATCCATTGCAATCTGCAGCAGTCCAACAGGATAACTGAGTAGGCAGCAACAAACCAGTGCATCATGCCATACAGGCAAGGCACCACCCTTCATCGGAAACCAAGATTTAGTGAGATTGAGCTAAACATGTTGGCGGACACACTTGTTGAACATGCCGACGTCGTCTTCTATGCTGACCTGCGGCGGCCAGCCCAACTACGCAACAAAGTCATGTGGGAGCAGGTGGCCCACAAGGTATTGGTAGTGGGGACAACAACCTGGACTGTCCGAGATTGCCACAAGCGCTGGGACGATCTTCGTCTGCAGGTCCGCAACCTCCTTGCTGCAGAGAGCAGCCAGGTCGCTGGCCACAGGAGACAAACCTCCATCGCCCCTCAAACTCACATCCTGGAAGGAGACCTGGAGCACTGTCATCCACATGGAGGGTATTGAGGGTGTTGGAAATACAGAGATGGGAGCTGCAACATCAGATGATGATGGTCAGTGTCCCTTACCGAAATCCCAAAGTCACACCACACACCTTCGTCCCCAATGCCAATGGTGAGGTCCAGATGCCAAGTAGATGGTACCAGATTCCTACTGCATTTCCACCCAATGGAAGCCACGACCCACACATCTACAATGTACCTGCCATGATCACATTCAATAAACCCCACATGACCCCTGTATTGCCAACACAAGTACCATCTGCATGTGCACACACACATCACTGTACAACTGCAGCCATCACCACTGTGTCACCTCATGGCAAGATGCACACATCACCACCACCAGTTTCACACCTGTCACACCCACCACATCCATGCATGCAGAGTAAAAATGCATCAACGTAAAGAATGGGAGCACATCAGTTCCACAATGAAACACCACATGGCACACAGCCCCTGTGGCATGGCCACAACACGCAAACCACTAGACACCTTTACTCCACCCAACAGACACTGTGCACAACATGGCTGCACCAGAAGGATGCTCCAACACTGCATCCCCCCATTCTTGTGTGCTCCATGCCAGGCCCTCCAACATGTCCATGAGAATGTGCATGACTCGGAATGTACTAGCATCGATGTATGTCAGATGGATGCACAGCCATAACTAATGCCCTGCCTCACCGTCCCCCACAGGCACAGGAACAGACAGCGAGGGTGAGCATGCCACAACACCCTGGAGAGCCGCTGCATGTCGGCGCTGCGGCAAGGACACTGCCTCCAGCCAGGTGCCGTCTACCTCCATGGCAAGACAGAAGCGTGCCACACCACCCATAGCACAGTCCCCCCGCCAACAGGAAACACAGGCTGGCAGCAGCCCGAGCAGTCACCATGAATCTCCATCAAGGCATTCCAGCAAACATCTACTCCTGCAAGCAAGGCCACCTGGCAAGCATCTACTCCTGCCAGCAAAGCCCCCGGCAAACATCGACTCCTGCCAGCAAGACCCCCTTGCAAACATCTAAATCTGGGGCACAGGAGGCACTTCAAGTAGAAGAGCCGGAATCCCCTGTGGCCAGTGAGCAGGAGGAGGCGGCTCAATCCGCACTGTACAGTGAGGAGGAGGAGGCAGACTCCCCAGGCCCCATCCAGCAGGAGGAGGCAGACTCCCCCGACCACAGCCATCATGAGGAGGTTGAATCAATGCCACCCAGGCAGGCAAGCACACGTGGTACACTGGTAGATGGCTCAGGTGAACACTGACATTCAGTCCGGCAAGCTCTCAGAGCCCACCTCCCCTGCCAGTACCTTGTATACAGCACATCAGGGACATCGAGGGGCAACTCTCCCGCATGAAAGGGCGACAGCAGGCAATGCAGGCCCTGGTCACACAGTATGTGACGGATGCAGAACAGACATGGCAGACCATACAGATGCCCTGCAAGACACTGCAAGGATGGTGAGGAGATGTGTGTACTGCGTGGGCAGGCATGTGCATGAAAGGAATGCAGTCATGGCTGCCATGGCCCAGTCCATCACCCATTTGGCAACTGCTATAGCGGAACAACGTAATATCACCGCAACCCCCCAACCCGGTCCATCATCCAGCACAACACTGGCCAGTTTGACTCAAACGAGCCCTGTGCATCACTCACAGTGACTTGTTCTCCGCCCAGAGGATCACCCCTCCTCCAAAAAGGGGGTGTAAATAGGAAAACTCACAAGTGCATGTGGGAAGGGAGTAGTTGTGGAGTTCTTGTGGGGGCAGTGGGGTAGGGGGTGTTGGGGTATTCGGGGTGGGGGTGGTGGGGAGGGGGTAAGGGTGGTGTTGGAGTGTTGGGTGTGGGAGGAGGTGTTGGGGTATTGGATGTGGGGGTAGTGGGGGAGGGGGTGTTGGGGTATTGGGTGTGGGGGTAGTGGGGGAGGTGGTGTGGGGTCAATTTAAGGGAACAGTAGTGGTAGTTAGTAATGCAAATCTGTAAATAGTTATACATTATTCAATACAACTGGTGTGTAAAAGAAAACACATGACTGGACATTGCTTCTTGAGTATGTGTTTATTTAATTATGTACAGTACCCAGTGCCCTGTGTGACCCATGCCCAGTGCCTTGTCTTTTCCAGACCATCAGAAGTAGTGGGCAATAAAATCTTGCTGTGTCACACGTCCTTCATTTACATTGTGCCACTGAGGAATTCCACCATCTTCATCATCATCATCCTCATCCTCAGGTGGCAACATGTCCATGTCAGGGGTCAGGGGAACGTTGCGCCGGATGCACATGTTGTGTAGCATGGCACATACTAACACAATTTTTCCCACCTTCTTTGGCCCATAAATGAGTGCCCACCCTGACCTGCTGAGACAGCGGGACCGGTCCTTGCTCAATGTTGACACGAGTGCGTGCATGTGCATGGTTGTAGTCCTGTTCATGCCTGTTGACTGGTTGCCTGATGGAGGTCATCAGCCAACCCTTCAGGGGATACCTGGCATCACCTGCATGGGAGCAAGAGAAAGGGTATTTGTGAATAATTTGGTAATTCCATGTTAGCACTGCCTGTACAGTGCTCATGATTAAATGCTACTAAGGATTCATAATTGCCCAACATGTTCCTTTTACAATGTCCCTGGTAAGTGTACTTAGGGCTCATCCATGGGTTGGGGCGTGGGTCCAGTTGCCGTCCCAAGGACCATTCAATGTGAACCTGCACTCTCACAAATCAAGTCCAAATGTCCATGATGGCCTCAGATTGCATTGATGTGTTACCAATGAAAATGGACTGTGCATGTACAGTGGGTCAGCCTATGCTTGTGATTCCCCCCCCCCAATCAACATCCCTCATGGCCCAGCCATCAGACACGTTGCCTATGCTTGTGACCCCCCCCAATCAACACCGTGATGATTTTGCAAGCATTGCACACCATCTGTACATTCAGGGAATTGTACAGCTTCCTGTTGCAGTACACTACCTCCATAGCATGCCGGACAACCAGCTCCAGATGTGTACAGTCGAAGGCACCAATGACATTTGGCATGTCTGCCAGGCAATAGCATGCTATTTTGGTTGCATTCACCTCCTCCGAAGTCCGTGGTAACTGGATGTGGCCGCTTGTGTGTTTCAGGAGTGCACCTAGCACCTGGTTGAGCACACAGGAGAAACAGGGTTGTGAGATTCCATGCAGCTGCTCCACTGTGTGCTGATAAGTGCCTGTGGCAAGGAAGTGGAGCACAGACGCTACCTTCAGCAAGGGGGCGGAGGGATGGCTGTCCGGATATTGATCAGGCTCACTAGGTCATCATGAATGAGGTCCACTATTGTGGTGATGGTGTCCCTGTCCAGCCAGTACAGGGTGTGGATCTGATCAGGGGTTATGTTGAATGGGCTGGTTCTTAGGCGGGGGATTGGTGGCTGCCTGTGGGGAACAACTGCCTTCACAATGGGTATATGCAGGCCCGATCTCACCCTCCTTCTCCTCCTGCACCTCCGCTGCATTCTCTGGTTGGCTGCCTCCTCAAAGAGTAGCAGTGCATGCATGTTCTCCATCCCCAATACTGCTAGTGCTAATGGTAGCATTGTGATAGGGGAGGGGTGTGGTGTGTGGGAGTGCTCCTTTTGTGCTGTGCCAGACTCCATTGCCTCCACCTGTGCAGAATGTGTGCACCTGTGACAGGTTTCTACATACCAGATTCCTATTAATGCCTGCACTGTGATGACGGTGTTAACGGCAGGATTGTATTCATTATTACTGGCATGTTCATGCCGGTAATTGCATGTCTGTGCACCTCTTAATGTGCACTTAACTGTGGCATGCCAGTGTCACTGGCACGGCACCCACGTGTCGATGCTCATACCGGCAAGGGTGAGGCCAGTGACGGCGGGTCCCTGCCGATACCGGTGACACCGGCATCACAGCTACTTATACTCTGGTCTGGTAAATGATGCCGGCACGGTAATACCGGCATCGATTTTACCGGACCAGCAACCTTGTAATGAGGCCCAATGACTCCTTAGAACATAGGGATCACAGCTGGAAGACCTTTGAAGCAGGGTGGCATGAAGGACACTTTGATCCAAACACCCTTAAGTGCCCTTTCCCATGAATTCCTATGTACTGTCTTTACCTTTAGACCTAGGTATTTGTTTGGACTAGTTTTCCCTACAGTATCATTTACAATTTAAAGTAGCCATTTGTGTTACTTTCACTTGAACCCTTTTGCCTATATACCCTCCTGCAGTATGAACACTTTAGAGTGTTTACTCTTTTTTGTATTATTTGTAGTGCGATTTAATTAAAGTAAACTTTTCTCACGGTTTTTAAAATAAATAATACAGTACTAATGTAGGAAACAGATACAATATGAATTTACAGATCTAATTAGTGTAATTCTAATTAAATATAGAAAAATACAAAAGCTCAAGGTTTCTTAAATCGTAAATTCTTTGTATATTTTTATGTTTGATGATTGTTTTCTCAATTTACACCCATCATGTAATTACTGCAATTAAAAAGATCAATTGTTTGCTGCTGAGCCAACGAAACCAACAAACATGCGATTTAATTGTGTTCGAGGAAGATATTAAACTGTTAAAATAACCAAAGTAAAGATCCACCAATAAGTCGTACATAGTAGCACTAAGCATGGAAGTGTATTAAAACGCAATAGTAAGTATGTTCTTCTAAGTTTTTGTGAATGGAAACGTAATTAGATACTGCTAAGCCTGGTTAAAAACTATATGCAATTGTGATAATTTCGTGAAGATGTTTGCACTTTTTAATCTCCATTACGTTTTGGGCCTAATCCCACCGTTTTGACTGTCCAATTAAGTATCTCCTTAAAATATTAAGACAAACAAGTTCAGTAGTCCAGAGCTTTTATATACTGTTTATATAATGTTATTTATAGTAAATGATGTTGCCTGCCTTCAATTATCTATGTGTTCTCCTATTTTCATTGTCTGTGTTTCTGTAAAATGTTCAATTTTAGAAACTTGCTTTGACATTCCTTTTATTTTCTATTGTTGTTTGGAAGCTGCTGACTCATGGCTCGGAAACGTTTTTTGTCTGCCCTCTGCCTATGTTACCATGATAGAGCAAAGGAGGCATGCTGTTAATGTTCTATCTGTTTTACTTTCATGGCTGAAAAACCACTGAGCCAAGGTATGGTTCAAATTTAGACCTAGCACAGAGCAGACTCTGCTCTCCCTTCTGATTCTTCCCGATAAAATACGATTTCTTCACAGTACTCACAGATTCACCAATCCAGTAGCTCACTAGAAGACAGGAGGTTTTAAAGAGACTGAACTTCCACTTTTAACCTGAAGTCCTTCTGTATTTGCTCTATATGATATATATGTTTCACTTTACCTTGTAAACACTTGGTGGTGGACACACAACACTGGGACACAGGTAGTATGTAAGCAGTGATAAAACAATAAACATGAGGGGACATACACAGAACAGAAAAACAGTCAAACAACGGTGTGATAATGGCTTATCAGACAACTCCTGTGCATCTTTTGCCAAATATAGCCAGAACTCTGACTAAATATATTTAGGGTGGCTGACACTGGAAAGTGAGGTGATACACAGTTCTTCATTATCATTTGCCCATATAATATCCTACAGTCACGCCTCTCCTGTGGGCAGCTCCTTCCAAGACCATTTCATTAATATCACACTTTTGGTCAAAAGCAATCCCAAGCTCAAAAACCTGCTCTTGCCGGTCCACATTTTTCCCGTAAATCACGTGCAGTTAGCACCAGATGCTGCCCCATGACATGTGAAAGCATTGCAATGACTGAACACCAAAACCCATGTAGCTTCTTGCAAGACGATACCATATGCAACAGAGTGGCATTCGCCGTGTGGCACCCAGGACACTCCTCTACCCTGCCACCCGCAAAAGAGCCCAATCCTAGAGGAGGAGTAGAATAGCCTGTTGAGAACCTTAACGTTTATCAGACAATGTTTAGACTTCAGAGATATCCCCTTCCTTAAAGTGCACTGTGGATCTGTAAAGTCTACTTGGAGGTCCCCACACCACTTAGCCCGAGCCCCTGTGCCTTCATGAGTGTCCAAGCTTTGTGCCAGCTTAAATAGTACTGAAATGCTCTTCTTCCCCATAGTGGGGATAGCATATACGACAGACCTGCTTTTGATGCTGGCTCCTGAGTAAAACGCTTGCCAATGTGACCTATATGCTGCTCTCACACGAAAGAAATTCAGGATCTGCAGTGCAAATAAATGTGGCTTCAGGTCATTCCAATCAGCAAAGTGGCCCTCCCTGTACAACCGCACCAGACTCAGTATGCCAACTGCCCCCCAGGTCCTCTCAAATCGCGCATCTGTCATGGGAGCCAGTACCTGCAACCACCACAGTGGAAGTCGTTTATCATATGGGAATTTGTCATCCAACCTCTAATTCAATGTTCCCCTAGCCCACAGTGTTGCTGCCACCAGATCCAAGGGGTAAGTGGGTTGATATGGGACCCCTTATAAAAGTAACAGCACCGGGGTGGGGTATACCCAAGCTTTCTCTAAACTGACATGCGGCAGGTACGGTCCATTCACTGCCCAATAGGATGCTTAAGTCCCCGCTCTCGTAAGGACGATCTAAAAGATTCCACTTCATGAAGACTGGACCGTTTTAGCAGACAAATGCGATGCATAACTTAATACGCTCATGGAAAAACATCCTGCTAGTCTACATGGGTATGTTGTAGAACATGTATACGCGCTTAGGCAGCACAATCATCTTGAACAAAGACAGCCGCCTCGCCAATGACTTAGGAATGTTCCCCTACTTCTGCAGCTTAACTACCAAAGCAGCAAGATATGTGTCATAAAGTCTTCATCAGAGAGTGGGAACAAGCCATTAAAACACCCAAATAACGAACAGATTGCCCGACCATCTCAGACCATTAGTTTTTCCAGGTGCTCGCGTATTATCAGTCAGTGGAAAAAGTTCAGACTTGATATTTTTCAGGCACAGCCTAGAATGCTGTCCAAACTCCTCCACAGTCTCTATTATCCCAATCAGATTTACTTCAGGTTCCCGAATATACAACAGAATATCATCATCATATAACAAAATTAGTTTCACCATCACGCCCAACCAAATATTTGCTGCTGTATGCTTAGCATGTATCTTATCCGCCAGGGAAAGTGGGCAGCCCTGTCTGGCGCCACCACGCAATTGAAGCACCTGAAATAGTTGCCCGTTTGTGTGGACCTGGGCAAACAGGCTTGCATAGAGCAAGCTGATCCATGCTATGAACGATGGACCAAAGCCTTAAATGGAAGAGAAACGTCCATGAAACTATGTCAAATGCTTTCTGCATGTCTGAAGATATCACTACATCAGAAGAGTCAAAGGGCAACCATGCAATAATATTGTATAACTGTCTAATATTCAGTGTGGTGGGGTGGCCAGGTTTAAACCCAGATTGGTCGGGATGAACCATGTAGGGCATCAGGGGAGATATTCTGCTCGTCAATACTTTGGCGAACATTTTCACATTGGTGTTAATGAAGGACAGTGGCCTATACGAGCCACACCCTGCTGCTGGATTGTCAGGCTTAAGTAACAGTATTAAAATAGCCTTATGCACCATCTCCAGTAGCATTCCATGTAGCAACACCTCCTCCCACATGTGCAAGGGATAAGGGGTCAGAATATCTGGGCACTCCTTGGACAATTAAGCACCACGCCCATTCGAGCCTGGCACCTTGCCCTTCAGCATATCCAATATGGTCACCTTTAACTCCCCTGCTGTCAGCCGTGCCTCAAGGGCTTCAGCAGCCTCCCTGGAAAGCAATGGGGTCAGTATTGCATTCAAGTAGGTCTCAGACTCAGCAGCCATAGCCCGGCCGTTCAGGCTGGTACAGCGCAGAGAAGAAGTCATAGAATACTTTGTTTATGTCCTCCTCAGTATGCCCCACCAACCCATCCAGCCTTTGAATATATTGTATATGAGTGGTACCAAACTCGGTCTTCACCAACTGTTCAAGTGTGTGCCCTGGCTGGTCTGCCTCCCTAAATCACCTAGCTAGCTTGGGTTGGTCACTAAATGTAATTTCCCTAGTAGCCAGGTCTCAAAAAGTGTCTAACATGGCCTTGATTTCTTTATGGAGTCGCATCGCTGCTGCAGTGTCCTGAGCACAGCTTCCGTAGTATCCAATTCTTTGCACATTTTCGACGGACCCTGAACTCCATAGCCATGGCCACTCCCCTTACATATACCTTATACACCTGCCAAACGGTCGAGGTAGATGACACTGACCCAACATTGTTCTCAAAGAAGGTCACTTGCTCATGTAAATTCAGTGAGAAGGCCGTCAAGTAAAGCGTAAGATTTGAACCTCCAAGGGGTTCGAGAGACACCCTACTTGCACAGTCGCAGGACCAACATCACTGGTGCATGGTATGACAAGTGTTTGCCAGGATTGTGCATTGTTCTACCGCATTAAGTAATGAGCCAGATATCGGCCATGTATCGATGCAGGAGTGGATATCATGAACTGAAAAGTAAAATGTGTACCCCCTACTCGTAACATGCAGCATCATCCATACATCCAGCATCCCCAGTGCCCCCGTATTAGTGAGTATGGACAGTGCTGCCTTAGATAGTGATCTAGTGGAGATGCCAGTGCAATCTAGTGTTGTGTGCAAAATGTTATTTAGGTCCCTACCACAAATGATATCGGCCAGCGGATATGTGGCAGACATCCGGAACACCTTTTCAGAAAAGGCTAGGTCATCCCAATTGGGCCCATACACATCAACCAATAGCACCTCCCTTATGTGCAATTTACCATGTACCAGCACATACCAACTCTCAACATCAACTCTTGTTTCCAAATGTGTAAATTGCAGGGACTGATGCATTAATATGAGGACCCCCTCCATGCTTTTGTGGACTAAGACATGTAGTAGTGGTGCAGCCCTCAACTCAGTGCAAAGCCAAGTTCCTGCTGCCCCTGGGCATGAATCTCCTGTAAAACAATATCTTTGCCCTCTGTCCGTTAGCATAAGGCATGATTTTCTGGACTTTAATCGGGTTAGTCAGCCACTGGACATTCCGGAGCATGACCATCTGTTTCAAACCCCCTGTCTGTGCCATTTGTGCATGAGTACAATATGCCACAAAGGGTCCAGAGACAGGCTGTGCCCATGTCCCTCTCTACCAAGTGAATTTTATATATATACTCCATCGCTCATACTTCCCCTTCCCCACCCTCACTGCTCCCCAAACATCAGCAGTGCCACTGCCAACCCAACAACAAAACAACTACCCAACAAACAATTGCACTTGCATTGGGGACTACTGTTACCGTCCAGAGCAGGTGGACCGCTAGCATCATATCAAACTTTCAGTATCATTGCCAAACCTGAAAACAACATTGTAACAAGCACATGCCAGCTAGCCACATGATGACATAAACTTATCTAATAACCTTCAAGGAGGGACTGACCCACCCGATCACATCCCATTTAGTACACCCATCCCCCCTCCCCGATCATGTATCCCTATACACCACCCCACCCTAACCCTTATATGCCCTACCCCTCAGCCCCCATATTTCTTGATGTTTTTTCGGCAAACAATTTCAGCAAGAGGAAGTGGTTGTTGTCATAGAGGTATTGAAAAAGAGGGGAAGACGAGTCAGTCAGGACTTCAATGCCTCAATGCCTTTGCTATTTTACTGACAAGATGCAATTATAGAAGCATCTCAATTTCAGAAATGTTGCTAGTGTACCTGTCAGCCACGTCAGATGGGCATACACACTGACTGATTAGCATGAAGAAGAAGCTACGCCCCACAAATATGGTTATTGCACCCAGTGTCAAACCTTGTTGGTAATATTGTCATAATTTTTTCACATATACTAATGGTCTCTTTCATTCCTCATAATTGTCTAACTACACCGACTTACCACAAAAGTCACAGTCCATACATCTTTTAGTTTGGTTCTCTTCTTTATTCTTTAAGATAGCATTGTCAATGCTTCCTTTTTAAAATGTCTTTCTCAATGGTAACTTCATTACACAAATAATCTACTATAATCTTCAAAATGACACATTCCATGTTGCTTTATTGTTCTTATAGATTTTCTTTTTTATATTCTCGTGTTATGTTTCAGCAAAACATATTCCGTGATATTTCGATTTGTATTCCTCCTCATGTTAGATGTAGTTAGAAATAAGAAGATGCAAAGCAGTAGGTCATCCTATAATACAGCTCCAAGTATTTCCAATAATGCAGTCAGTGTTATCTGACAAAACGCAGAATTTCTCAGATGTAAAACACTCAGGGATTTTCCAAGTTCAAATAATTTCAACATTACCACCAAACTCTGAGTAACTACCAAACCATTATATGTAATGTCTCATCCAGAACAGTCTAATGTGACCAAGAAAAGACACATTTTCTTATCATCATGAATACAAATAATAAATGTTTTTATTTAGGTGTTTTGGTTTATTACAAACGTTTAATCTTTCCAATGAATAAAACATTCACACCATATAAAGTCCATAAAAACATTTCACTCTTTTCAAAATCGCACAAAAACATCTTATGGTGAAACAAAGCACAAATAAGAGATATCATCTGACAAAACTTCACTGAAAATACTTCCCCATTAAGTTCTCCCATGATCCAACCCCGAAAAAGCACATCCAGACATTTACCCCACAGAAATCCATGGAAAGTTCTCCCCACCCAAAATATGCCCTCATTTCATGAAGTCTGTATTGATACAAGGTGTAATTTCCCCTTGCTTGCAGGTTTTAAATCCAGTCTTTAAACCCCAATTGACGATTTACATAATCTGGATTCAATGCCAAATTGCCTTTTGTTGTTCTGCGGGACCTCAACAGAACCTCAAATGTCTGCTCCCATTCCCCTAGAGGCAAGTCCCTTACCTTATGTAAGATTTCAAAAGGAATCAGCGGGTTGTCCATAATACATTTCCTGTACAAAGTCTGGACCTTCCATTCTACAACAGCATACATTGAGATCAGCCCCAATTCAAATCTTATTATCAGCATTGGGACTCCCCTTAGAATATACAATAAACAGGGGATAATATTTAGACAATATGATGGTAACTTGTTTGATAACAAAGGTTATATCTTAATAAGTTACCTTGTATGCTTGTTGAATTTTAACAAGTGATGCAAACGTAAAACAAAAGGTACATATAAACATGTATTTTTTGTAAAGAGAAAGTCAACCGCTTTAACTGTAATGATCTAAAATCATATTTTTTGGAATGGTTTACAGTCAATGTTGCATGTTGGAAGATGAATGACACTACTACATTGCATGTATTCATATTTTTTTTAAACATTATTACCTGTAATGAAAATGTCAACATTTCAATTATTTTGTCAAACCAAGATAATGTTGATTAATTTCTCAAACAATGTATTATTTTGTTGAATAAAATAGTTCAAATTTTAATTAATATCATTCAATAAATTAACACGTGTCATACCTCATCTGCTTGACTGGTTGTAATAGAAGAAGAGTATTTTGGTGAAGAATCGGCATCCTCCTGTATACATACTACAGAGCCAGCGGTAGCGGCCCTGCAGTTATTGATAAGTTGTGCAATTCATAGGAAGTGCACTTTTTGGGCGGCTTATAACTATGCCCCCACTGGACAAATCCTCACAAAACTTTGAAAACAAGTTTTGGGGAGTTCCAAAATGTGTGTTTTTCTTTTACACACAATGGGATAGAAAGTTTGCTCATGCTTACCACCCAAACCGCTCGCTAGATTTTCACCAAATTTGTGCCAGGAGTGGCGGCTTGGTCCTGAAAGTGTGGTTTTGTAAATTTGGTGTAAATCCGTCCAGTCATTTATTTTTAAATGACCAACAAGTAGATAATAAAATGTTTGTGATATCTGGGTTTGGTCCGTGGACCCACTTCCATGTTCGCTCTGTGGTTTGGCCTCCTATTGGTCCAGAGATGGGTGTAATGTCCGTGGACTTTGGACGTGCCTGCTGATTGAATGGTGAAAAGTGTGAGGTGCGTTATATTTCTGGGAAATACCGTCATGTTGGATTCGCGGACAGTGCCTGTTGTCCATGAGCATCACAGTAAAACATATAAAATAACAAAACATTGACCTTGTCATTCTAATGAAACAATCTCTGGAGAGGTGAGGGGTGATGAGGATGGGATGGGATATGGCTTTAAAAAGCCCAAAAAACAGGTAGCTTTTGAGATCCGACGTCTGCGAAGAGTCCAGATGCCCTGGGCAGTCCTGTGATGTCTGCGAACATGTCAGATGTTCGTGGACATATATGCTCATTTCTGAAATACAGGGTTGTTGAAAAGCAATTTTTGTATGGCTTATAACTTTGGCGCTACTCAATGAAACTGCATGAAGTTTTTGAATTTTATTCTAGACCTGTCAACATTTTTAGGTGACTTGTGGGGACTAAGATATATGACTAGTTTATGTATGTATATTTTGCCACTTTAAAAAAAAAAAAAAAACATGGCAGATTTGCAGCAAACCCGTGTAAGGAGCATTGGGAAGGACATAAAAGCATGGTATTGCAAATGTGTGCATGTTTTATTTTTTTAAAAGTGTCATAATATAGGTACAAAAAATAGTGATATACCTTTGGTGACTGAGGTATAGCCTGTGGCCATGGGCAGTGGCAAGATTGTCCGATGTCATTGGTGATTTCAGACATTTGTAATGTCATCTTTCATGTCCTGTGTATTAGTCTTAGCAGTGCACAGTGGTGGCACGAGTTATGGTTGTTCGCTTAGCATAACTGGCATATTTCTGGGGATTTTCAGTTTTACTTGTAGCCATATCGTCGCTTTAACAAATGTTTTCATTGAATTTCATAGGTTTCTATTAGTGCAACTTAGCTATAACATCCCATTAATTAAAGTGTCTTCAGTAAATGTATGTATATATATTACAATTATGTTTGAAGAGAGGTATAACTATATACATTAAATTAAAAAGAAAATGAATACAGTTGTAAGATTCTACATTCTTATTATTGCCAAAAAGACAAATAATCAATAATAATTATCAATTTGTTAAAAGTTGAACTTGACCTTAGACACCTATAGTATACTGACAGACACATTTAGAATTGAAAACAATATTACTTTAAAGGGAAGTGCTTGCTGTTGATTGCAGAATAGTTGTTGATGATGAAGCTTGTTCTTTTCTTCAATTGATATAAACTTAAGAATGGTAAATAGAAAATATATATTATTTATAAAACATAGACAATTGAATACACTTTTAACCAGTTTATGTGCATTTCATTACGGCTCACAGTTTGGATATGAAAGTCTCTGTCGTTACTTCAAAGGTAACGGTTTGGACTTCCATCAGTGTGGTCTACCTAATGACAGACATTTTTATCACTACATTTGAAAAATACCAAAGTACAGATACTGCTATTACATTTTAGAATTTTAGAAAGGCTGACATTGCAATGAACTTTTTAACATCCAGAAATTATGTATATATTGAAGTCTAAAATTGAAAGACATGTGTAAAATAAAACATAATTGAAAAAATGCAGATAAAATATCTATACCAATTTTTCCCCAAAATGTTGAGCCTATATTTTATATTTTTATAAATACATACACACAGGCACGTGGACAACTTTGCTCACCAAGTTCTTTATATTTCTTTGACAATGTCCTTCTGCAGCAACCGAGGGCGAAACACTGTGTGTCTAACTTAATGACCAGTAGACTGCGCAGCATGCCGCTGGGTGCCCTTGTATTGTGCTCCTGGGACTTGCATTGAAGGATGCAAGCCATGATGATGCCCGAGGTGAGTTTCATGTTTGTCCGTGAGTTCACTGATTCAGTGTGTTGATGAATTCACTCCTGGCCCTTATGCTCGGTCCATTTTCAATCCATTATTGGTGATCTTGAAATTGCTGCTCCACATCGCTCGAATATTCGTTATATTCAAACATGCAGGCAACAAGGGACGCTATCAGACATACACAAGGTGTACTGCTTTTTGATTAAAGTCAGCCATTGGTTCTACCGCAATCAAATAATGTGCCTGGGAATATTATACAAGATGTAAATGCAGTTATATTGTTAAAACAATTTGAGAAATTTCAGAAAAAAAGACATTTCGAAATGGTGGGAGGAGCGCTACTCACAGAATTATTTGGAAGTGTGGAGAATATCGAGAGAATTACAGATTCATATTACTCCATCATTTGAAGATCAGGATCCGGCTATGTTACAGAAATGAGACCAGGCCACTAATGAATCTTCGGCTAGGTTTCTGACTTTATTGGTTAAATATGGCAAATCTGATCGTGTAACAACCTTAATGAAAATCGCATAAGTGGGAACCAAGCTAAAGAGTATACAAATCACTGAAGTGGGGAATAAACTATGTGTCAATAATGATTTGGATCTTGTTTCCTATGATGAAGATATCAAACAATGTAAACAGCACACGTTTTTATGTGATAAACTGGATTATGAATCAGGGTGCATTTACATATTTGCGAAGAGATTTGATGCCCTTAAAAAACAGGTTATTGAATGCCAGGAAATTGTCACTTCCTGCATTAAAAAATAAAAGAGGTGATGGCTGAAAGTTTTAGAATGAATCTTAACCTCTTACATTGCTCTAGGCAACCCGACAGGCCATCGTTCTTCACCTAAACCATTACAAAAGGGGAAAGACCATATGCAAATCAGACTTTGTTCCACTCCAATGTTTGGGCAGTTCAGCCAAAACTGTTTGTTCACATCCCTTCTGCACGAGACGACAAGCATTCCGAAACACATTTTAGCCTTCCTCCATTGACCCCTCATCTGCCTAATCAACAGAGTCAGATGTCTCGAATAGTGATGCAGAGAAACAATCTCCTCGCCTCAATTTTTAGAGGAAATCTGGCTTCTTTGCAGGGATGGTAAAATACATGAAAGAGAAGAGGCAGCGGAAGGGGATGAGGAAGGAACCAATGATCAGAAAGTGAAAAATGTGGAGGAGAAAGTGTGGCACGTGCAACAAAGCAAATGCAACCAAAGAGAGTAACATTTTTGTGGTGGACGGGGCAAGAAATAAAACTGTCAACATCTAGGAATATTATGTATCTTTCTAAACACACCTTCACAACTAATCAATCTACTCTACTCAACCTGGGTTTGAATTTTTGTCCGACCATGGGCTTTGACTATACAAAGACTACATTGGATTTTGACCAATGTATTTGCAAATTTAAGCTTACAAAATCTTTCCACGTGAATCCACCCAAGGAAAACAGTCAACCAGCACGCACTGGTAGAACTAATTTACTCATTTCAGATCTTCCTATTTTATCGTGTATGGCGATTTGGCTCAAATCCCATGTGATGTTGGTAATGTGGAGTTGTCTGAATTTGGAATTGATACTGAATAGTACAAAGAAATGCAGATTCATTATACATCTGAGTTTAATCCCCTTTACATGTGGGCTGCCAGGAGGCTTTTCACAATCTAGTTTTTGCAAATTTAAGTTATGTCACACCACAACTACTTCTTAATCGAATTTGACTCCCAAAACAAGAATAGTCCAGCTCCAAGATCCTTTGGATGTGGTTACGAAACCATCCAATAAGGGTTCACATATAGTACTTCAAGATCGTCTAGTCTATATTTCTGAAGCTAAAAGCAATTACATGATCACCTCAGAGTAAAAGGTAGAACATTACACAAACTTGCTGCAGCGATTGAGAAAACAATGCATTACAGTAGTCAATGTGACTGAGCACAACAGAGGCCCGGAGGCCGATCACTTTCCCCAGCTGGCTCCCTCTTATGGAACAGCCTCCCCCTCCCTCCTTGTCTTGAGCAGGATCTCCGGAAGCTACTGAAGACTTTCATTTTCACCTCCCCCTTCCCTTCTTCCCTCCTCTGCTATTCACTATGATTGGTGACCAGGGCCCTTATGTATCGATGACATCCTGGACTTCCATACCCAATTGCCCTAGCCTCTGCCTACCACAAAGCACTTGCTTCAGCACCTACCGGCCTTCATCCTGTAGGCTTGCACTATCTACCCAATTCGGCCACTGGCCGCATAGCAATTTCCATATTATGCACTTCATCTGTTGCTCACCCACGAGCACAGACATTCCAACACTTACCCACCTTCCCACGTCCCCCTCATCTCACTGCACTTGCACGTTCTGAATACTCACAAGGCACAGTAGGTTTGTCTTTATCCTCCACCGTATTCATTGTTTTCAATCCCATGTTCCATCCCTTTTGCTCTGTGGGCACTTTGAAACAGAATTGACTTACTGTATACGTACCTTATACATGCAAAATAAATATATAAATAAAATAAAATTATATCCTTGAGTATACCCAGAGGAATGGCAGCAGAGGGGACTGCTGACTTAAGTCCTCTGACTCTTGTGAAGACTACCTCCGGAGAAAAAAACGGAAAGTTGGACCATACATGTGAAGAGGCTGTTTCAAGATCGACGGGGACAGGAACAGCCGCGTCCCGGGAAGCCAAACAGATATTATTAGGTATATCTACAATTGCAGAGTATCCGGTTATGATCAATTCTAGGAGAATATTGAACCATGGATGAGACTGACTTAACCACTGCAAATAATTCTTTGTGTTGGCTCAGCGCAGTCTCAACTTTATTAGTAAAAAAAATATGCTTAGCCTCCTGTATAGCAAAAAGGTATTGTTTGGTGAGTTGACAAAAATTAAACTTCTCAATTGGTTCATAAGATTAATGCCATTTGCATTCAGCTTCCCTTGATTTGAGGTGCTGCATATTCAGGTCATTGGTGAAACACGGCTCTGATGGCTATCCCTGAGCTCTGACACGTTTAAAAGGAGCAAAGCGGTCAGCTGCAAACCTAAACGCCTGAGAGAGAAATGACATATCCACCATAGGAGCGTTTTTGCACTTATCATTAATAAAAGTTCCCGGGGTGTCGCACTCAACTAAGTGCCAACAATGCCTAGCGACAGATTGCAGAGAGGGATTAATGTCCAGAGCCGGAGACAACAGCAAGAAAGGCACTATCCGATGGTCAGACCACAAGACTTGCATTACTGGGGAAACGGAGGCAAACGCTAAATCTGACAAGATAAGATCCAAGATGCAATCCAGTGAGTGAGTAGGATCCTGAACAATCTGACCTAGCCCTAAATCCAGCATAGACTTAAAGAACTGTGCTGCTGTTAAAGAAATGGGTGAATTGTCCCTAATGTTAAAGTCACCCAGGACTAACAGATTGGAGAATTTGAATTGCAGCATTGAAACCAAATCTAAAAATGATTTAAAAATGCTGCTGTTTGTACATGGGGACAGGGGGTCGAGAAACAATACGAATATGTAGCCAGAAAGATGCCGACTGGAGCAGCCACCATTTTAAAGGCAAGGGGCAATGGGATGACTGATAGTGAGTGCAGAGATGTACTTGGACCAGAAGAGTCCTTGAACAATGTCTCAGTTAAACAGAGAACATCGGGATGGTATTCATTGACAAACTCAGACACGGATGCTGCATGTGCGACCAGGGACTGAGCATTAACTAAGTATGATACATAGGCATATCCTCCTGAGTAATACTAACTTGCAAAGCAGTTGAAAAAGTATCTGTAAATTCAGTGCCTGATGGTGCTAAGTTTAAAATGTTTGACCGTGATTGTTTCTGAGCATCATTTGGAATGTATCCGGCCTACCCGTCCTTAGCCCGGACGGGCACAGAAGGGCTTAACTTTGGCACAATTTCAGTGGGGCGAGCTCGTTCCAGCTGCACTCGTCTGGTCACATCTCTAAAGAGACACATGATATTACCTATGCCCGCCAAACCCGTGAAGCTGTCAATACCCAGCTAAAACAGACTGACCACAGTCAGTAGAAGTGAGTGCGGGTCAGACCAAAAAAATGAATCAGTGACAGACCATGAGCCCTGATATGCTTTAATGACGCCACACACCCAAAACCAATGGATACAAGGAACCCAGTAATGTGCACGCCAGCAATGCAGCGCTCAGTTAATCGCCACAGTCCAGGTATAAACCCGGTACCTAAAAGGAAAGTAGAAATTATAGGAAAAGTAAAAGCACCAACAGAGTATAAATCATAGACAAAACACAGGGGGCCGGCAGGTGTACCTTATATATCTGACATGGATCGCCACCCACTGAGACTAAGTTCCTCAACAGCCAATCCCGTGAAGCTGCCAAAAGACAGAAAAGACAGACTGACCACAATCAGTAGAAGTGAGTGCGGGGTAGAACGAAAAAAAAAATAGCAGTAACTGAGCGTGAGCCCCAGTATGCTTTAATGAGGCCAGGCACCCACAACCAACGGATTCAAGGACCCAATCTATAAAAGTGAAGATGTGTGGGTTTGTGGCTTGGCGAAGCGTTGTTCCTCATACAATTCCACACCGTTTAACCAATCTGCACCAAATTGTGCATAGTTAGGACCCTCTGGACATTACTGACAATGTGATATTTGAACACCACACTCCTTTCCCCGGATGGTGAAATTCTAAATTTATCTGTGGCTTTGGTGCTTGGCAAAGGATTGTTCCTTATACAATTCCACACTATTTCACCAATCTGCACCACATTCTGCATAGTTACCTGTTAGGACCCTACAGACATTACTGGCTACACGACATTTGGACACCCCACCCCTTTCACTGTATTCTAGCTAAACTCTAAATTAGTTTGTTGATTTGTGGCTTGGAGAAGCATTATTCCTCATCAGTTCCATACCATTTCACCAATCTGCACCAAGGTTGCATAGTTACCTGGTAGGACCCTCTGAATATTACTGACTACATAACATTTGAACACCCACCCTTTAAGAGTGTTGTCATGTCTGTCCACAGAACCCGTTCGGAGAACGCATACTTTTAGCTAGTAAATAAAACAAGTGAAAATGTGCATGCAAGCAATGCAGCGCCCAATCACTCACCACGGCCTGTGTAAAAACCACGTGCCCAAAAGGAAAGTAAAAATGATAGGAAAAGTAAAAGCACCAACAGAGTATACATTTTAGAAACACAACACAGGGGACCCTTGGTCTTGTGTCCCTTTACATATCAATTGAGCATGTGGTAGGCCTGAGAGCCTGTACATTTTTTCTACACAGTAGATTCTTGAATTATCTTAGTAATACTGAGATGATCTTGGAGCTAATTTCATTTTGTTTGAACCACAATGATTTTCTTTCAAATGCCCCTCCTACCATCAAGTGAATGGGACTGTGATGGGTGTACTTTTTCCCCCTTCATGTACCAACCTCACTATGGGGTGTATGGTCCAGGGAAAAAGAGAAATTCACAGGTAAGGTGGTTTGTTTGTTGAAGTTACAAAGGGCAGGGGCCGAAACTGAATGCATGCCCACTGTCTGTAAAGGTTCCCATTTTCAAGGGAGAATTCACGGATGTTCATGGTGGTGTGTACGCAAAGTATGTGCACGGGCCATCACGCTCTGGGTGGGTATGTACTCTGCATGTCTACCATCCGCAACGTGGGGTATTATTTAAATGAACCCCGTCGTTGCCTTGAGAGATGTGGGCCCAGTAATAGACTGTGCAACCCCTCTGCCCATGTCAAGCTCCTGTACCCTTCCAAAATGGAGGTGGGTTGGTTCACCCACGCTCACACTGTGGCATGGTGGCAGGGGCCATGCAGTCACCGTTTAGTTTGTGTGCCCTACTTGCAGGGCACTTCATGGTGGTGGAGCCCGTCTCTGTCCTGAGCACTGCAACTGCACACAGGAATGACTATTTTCTATTAATGGGGGGCAACACCCCAGTGTTTGCCTGCCCAAGACTGAGTATGGTACAGCAATGGCCCCCCTACGCATTTGGATAATCTGTTTGTCAAAAGCTAATTAAGTCAGTTAATTAATATCAATTAGTACCGGGCACGCACGGCGCAATGGGAATACAGAATAAATAAATATGTTGCATTAGAAACAGCTTGGAAGAGCATCTGTTTACAAGCTGTTCAAGTCATCCGTTTGCCTGGACAGGATTACTCGAGGACTGTTTATTGAATGAAAACATGCAGCTGGTGTGAAGCACTGCAGCGTTTGGCTCTACTAGAGAATGGCAATGGATGCAGTCCACCTTTACTCACCACACAATGTGCATACAGCGATACAAATACATATAGAAAAAATAAACTTGAAAGTAAAAACATGGGATGTTTCAACTTTTATCTTCAGAAAGTGGCAGGCATTTAAATGGCGTTGGTTAGTTTTGCACAAAAAAAAAAAAACAAGATACACATAGCCTCAAAAATGTACAATTGGAAAAGACCACGTGACCAGCCACCACCAGCTTTGGTAACGCCGAGCTTTGTGAATGTCAAAGAGGGGCCCAATGTTACCTTACATGGGCCTCATTAGTGAGACTCTGCTCCTGTGCAAATGGCAAATGGTGCCACCTTCTCTTGAGTGGGTGAGCATTGTCAAGTTACAAAGGGCAGGGGCCGAAACTGAATGCATGCCCACTGTCTGTAAAGGTTCCCATTTTCAAGGGAGAATTCACGGATGTTCATGGTGGTGTGTACGCAAAGTATGTGCACGGGCCATCACGCTCTGGGTGGGTGTGTACTCTGCATGTCTACCATCCGCAACGTGGGGTATTATTTAAATGAACCCCGTCTTTGCCTTTAGAGATGTGGGCCCAGTAATAAACTGTGAAACCCCTCTGCCCATGTCAAGCTCCTGTACCCTTCCAAAATGGAGGTGGGTTGGTTCACCCACGCTCACACTCATGTACATTAAGAGTGAAATATGGTTAAAATGCGCATACGTTGTGTATTGTTGTACTTCCCTATGTGCACACCTGTGTGGTAGTTCTTCCTGTTCACCCTTGGTTGGGATGTTATTTGTTTTCTACTCTTTTGCAAGCAGTTTTGTTCTGTGTGTTCATCCCCTTGTGCGATGTTGTTGATATCCTTATACAGGTGGTCTGTTGTTGGCGTACCTATGTTGATGGTACACCCTTTGAGAGTGCCAGTATGGTTTAGTCAAGATGGCAGGCTCAAGCGTACAGATTCATGCTTGAGAGTGGCTGACAGTCTCGTGATCTGGAGGCGGCCGATCCAGATATAAGCAGTTTTAGTTTATGTTAGTCGGTTGTGGAAATGTGATTGATTTGCTCTGCTTGGAGCTGGTTGTGCATGAGTGTGGCAGGTCATCATACATTGTGTGGCAAGCTCATCTAGAAGGTTATTGGTCATTTTACTGTTGTATTATTGTGTAGCAAGGTGTCTCGGATGTACTGATATGTTGTTGTGAAGTTTTAATTTGATTGTAAGGCTTTTATCTGTGTGAATACAGGATTTGTTTTTGGTATGAGATAACATCATACTTCCTCTTTTTGCATTTGTGAAGGAGGGAGATGAGTAGGATGCATATGTACCACCTAATGCAATGTTGCGTGGTCATTGGAACCTGGATTACCCCCATGTTCCAGATGTGACAGATAGACAGGACTTCTACATGGGAACCTGAACTAAAAGGATTTACTATACCTTTCTCCTACCTGAACGTCTACTGTAACAAGAAGCAATACATTACATATTTTCCTTTCATACTTACTGCCGCAAGTAGTTCCTGTCTAATGTCTCCCATGCCTGAATATTTCATGAAGATATGTACTTGTGATCTGTATCTCTCCAACTGCAATCACAACCTCCTTGTGGCACCCCCCAAGGTCAATGGAAGCTGTACAGACAGCTGATCTTTAACGTCTTTAGCATTCAGAACACTAGGTCTAAGGATGAAGGATGAGGACAAGCACAATAGGAGCAAGTACATGCAACTGGCGGAAGACCCAGAACTAGTATCATGAACCCAGCAGTCTTCCAATGGGAGGGGGTTGTGGCTAAAGGGCCAGGAGCAGAATTCAGAGAAGAAAAGAGAGAGAAACCAAGACAATGAAGAGAGGAGTGAAGCAGATCAGGATGCCACTCATGATATGGCTCCAATACCAAGTGTAAGATGTCTTTTTTAAAGAAACGAGTTGTTCATCTTTTCCGAGAGCATAGGCGACTTGTCTAGCTCCTTAGAGCCTGTGGAAGGTCATTCCATAGGGTGGTACCCACTGTTTCAAGTGTTCTTCCTCTCTCTATTTCTCCTGAATTTTGCAACAATAATGTTTCCCTCATGAAGATGAAAGAAGCCATGACGGACAGTAAATCTCGATTTTCTGCATACGATATGTTGCTATAGTATGATTCTGATTTTTTGATTGTTGAGCAATTGCTTGACATGAAAGCAGTTCAGAAACAAAATGAACTCTACATTAGTTAACACAATAAAAACAAACAGAATAGGTACAATTGCTGTGTAGATCTGTCAACTCTTGAGATGTATGCATAACAGATTACAAAGTTTTTCCAAATGCTATTAATTCAGAAGCCAACAGTCTGCTTCTCCATAAGATTTTTTCCATACTTTGCTCTGTTAACAGGTCCTGAATCCAGTGATCAGCCGCACAGTCCAAGGAATGAGAGAGACACGATATAACACATCTCCTTCATTACACAAACAGCAGGCCACACACACAGACTCTAGGGACATCCACACTCCCATACACACATCTGCTTGTGAAACGAACGAAAGAGGTGCCCCAATCAGGCTTACCTAACAATCAACAGTGGAAATGCACCACCTAACTACACACACAACTACCTAAAATGAACAAGGCACCTTATATCCACCACTGCCACTAGAGGGTCTTGAGCCTGCCTCGCAGAGCAAAGCCTGCCCCTAGCTGGTCCTACCACCGACATTCTCAGTCTACCAGAAATGAACAAAACACCTTTTACCCCATGCTGCCATCAGTGAGTCTCAAGCCTGCCACCCTTTAGCACTGCATGCCCCTACCTCGGCTGGTACTGAATCCCGCTGCACAAAATAAAATGCGACTAACAACCACGAGAACCCATCTCAAGCTCAGTAAAATTTCACACAAATTAGGAACACGAATTAGGAACACAAGAGCATATCCTGGTTTCACACAACGACACACCATACCATCACACAGTCTTTAACACACACACACACACACCACAGGTGGCAACAGTGCAAACAACTGATTCCCCACCGTAAGGGTACATCTCTACCACCTGTTGCCAATCTGCTGATCAGGCAAATCAAGGACCAAACACTGGGTTCAGTCTCAGCAAGCATACTTATAATATACATCACAGCTGATGCCAAGACTTTTCCAATTTTAGACAGGACACGACTCAAATCTAATATTCACATAAGGCTTTTATCAAGTCACAACATTCCTCAAAAATACCAGCTGAGCCCTATCTACACCAAGACAACTCTCAACCATCAACTGAGGTGTTCTTGTAACTGGATTACTAAACAGAGTTCCAGAATCAGTGCAACCGGCACACAACTTTCTAATTCCAACAATTATATTGAAACCTTACAATTCCACAAGTGCGAACAACGATACCAAATTAACTTCAAATATCAGTTAACACCTCAACATTCATAACTCAAAACACTGACGTATGGCAGTTGTCCCAAACCACACCAGTATAAGTTTCACAAGACTGAAATGTGGGAGGTGTCCTCCCCATGCCAGCCAACTCCAAAACAAATCAACATGACAACATGCCTCTAGAATGGGCTGTATGTTGCAAACTCCAATGACAGACATAACTTAATTGCCATCTGCTTTCAAATGCAAACTATCCTCTCTCTGTAAGTGGACACATAAATGTCATTCTTGAAACATGCAAGTCCTGTACATGACAAAACATGCATATACACTTCTCCTAACAACAAAAAACTCACTTCTCGCGTTAAACCAACATAGCAATAATGCACTAAAAGTCCATGATGCTTACAAGCAGCGTGACCTGGAAATCCTCCTACGGTTATTACCAACGTGTAATTCACCACATTCGCAGATCACACTCCACAACATACGTCTCTCCCCTTAGGATGTTTTATTGTAAATGCACTAAAGGTCCAGGCTATGTCACAGCTATAGCCTGAAAATCTTCAAGTTACTAAATCTCAAGCAGACACTGAAGAGTAGTGCACCCATGGGAAGTCACGCCCAAACTCTTGTGAGATGACGCGAGACGGCGAGAGGCGACACCTTCCCTTGAAAAAGCATTCTGAGCGTGGGGAGTCAAAGGAGGCCACCACAGCCCCTCCGCTCCTCCTGACATTCGCCCAGATTCAGCCTGTAGTCACCCCATCTGCTATGCAAGCATCATCCCACTCAGATGAACTCCCATCTCCCTAAAGGACTGTAAGCAGCAATATTTATATTATGTACAAGTTGGCAATACAAGCACTGTTAGAAGATACCTGTCCACGCATGTTTATTGGGTAGGCCACAACAGACATCTTTAAAGATAATAAATATCAATTTAAAAGATTCAACCTTTAAACTGAGTAGCTTAACCCCGTACTGTTTCCAGACAGATATCAAAATGCAGTACCCAAAGATGGGGGAACTGGACTGCAAAAATAAAACAGAAGACTCGCATTGTGGCCCATTTCAACACTTTCATGTCCTCCTGTTTAGATCCGAATAGGAACCGTATCTAAAAATAACTAACCTCGCAGCGCTGGAACACCTTTTCACATGCAAACAGCAGCGCAGCTACAAAAAAACAATAAATACCTGAGATGTGCACCGAAAACGTTGCTGTCAAGTTGTCTAAAGAAAACCTGTTTTGCAAGTAACAGCACAATCATTCCAGACACTCTCTAACATTCTCACCACAACATCACCCAGTCCAGAGAGAGACAGAGACATGTTATAAAACATCTCCCTTTTTATATTCAGCAGCAAAACACACACACAGCCACACAGTCCAGCAAGAAACGACACAACAATCCAGACCCATTCGCTAAAGATTACACAGAACCTGACTCGCCAATGTTTTTCACTGCCATACCCCTTTCTCCTTGACAAGGGCTCCATGCAGGGTGAACATAACGGAGTGATGGCCCTCCACGCTGTACACGCACTGAATGAACTGTGACAGTCTCATGTAAAGAGGTGTTGGACGGTTCTCTTCTTCCTTGTCCTCGTCGGCAAAGTGATCACTTGTCGAATCCAAAGTCCTAGAGAAGATCCCGAGATCGCCATGTCACACTGGACGCGGGTTGATGTCACTCGTAACTGTAAGGCTAGGGGGCTGAACAGAGCTCTTGAGAGCTAATGGTCGCCCCCAGTGTCTAGTATCTGTTCTCACTGCACTTGCATCATTCCGACGCATGTTGGAACACAGATGATGCTCTGCCCTCATACTGGATGTTAGGTTAGAACCCCAGTCATAGAGTAAGCATCATGGACATCTGCTGTAATGAAGACAACTATGAATGCTGCTGTAGGATCGCAGTGTCAGCCTGCAGTCTCTCTAAGTAAGCAGCCATTTCTGGAATGCTCTTTCAGGTCTTTTCCAATCAACAGGCACTCTGATCTTTGTTCTAGGGGCAAGCAGACACATTTCTTTGCCCTGGGTGGTGGGATCTCACTTGTGGGGGCAGTGGGGACTCCATTCTCTTTCATTCTGACCCTTCTTTCTGCACCCCCCCACAGCAGTTACCTCCCCCTCCTTCTCCTCTGCAGACACCTGGTATCTGCCTTTCTTGTGCGCAGGGTCCAGATCAAAGCCAACTCATCGCCCGTGTTCTAAAGCAGACATCTTGGCGGTAGGTAGTCATCAAGTACTCTTTATCAAGTTATATCAATCAAGATAACAAACAGGATAAATTAATTAGGAGCAGGAGTGGATCCTGCTGGCTGCCGCCAGCCAGGCTACATAGCTTCCAATTGGCTGGGCTGGAAAACACTCTCAAGCACAAACATTCCATATGTTCACAAACATTCTCACCATGACATCACTCAGTCCAGGGAAAAAGAGAGAGAGACATGCTATAACAAATACATTATCAGCTCCGATTTTTTAACCTTTGCTTGATTAAAAAACCAAGACTACATTTGAGTTCAGTGGCCTCACCTCATCCATTTAACAAATATAGCAAAACATAAATTATTATTTTATTAACATATTAATAAATACATTATGTTATGCCTGCAGCTAAAGAAACATGAACGATGACTCTGAATTCAGAATCATTTTTGTGTGATTATGAACATATATGTCATTTTAATGACATAATGAAAACATTACGAGTTTGGAGGTATTTCAGATGAAAATCCTCTGAAATACCACCAAACAGATTTACTGTTACTGCCACTTGGTCAGGGGGAGTGGTGGCAGTGGGGTAAATCCCCATTTATTTTGGGCCCATTGGACCCAAATGGGCCTTTTTTTGCAGAATTACCCCAGCAGAATTATGGCCGCAGTAATTCTGCCAATTCTGCAGATTTTTGGGCCTTGAGTGGCAAGATTTACCTCCAGGGTTTTCCACTTATAGCCAAGACTCGCAATTTGGGTTAGGATAAAATGGGAGGTAACTCAATTACCTTTAATTTTACCACCTACCACCATACTTGTAATGAAGCCCAATAATGATAAGGAAAAGGGATATTTCAGCCCAATCTGATCATAATTTCTGAGCTGATGGCTAACTCACAGTTACATACATCTCCTAATGACATGGCAAAATACATTGTGCCAATCAAAGAAAATAGAAAGATACCAGTGGGCGTGAATAAGTGAATTGAACCTATACCAGGTTCTCTCCAATCCAAAATGTCAACTGATGCCCTACAGGTGGATTTTGTTGGATATTGAAAGTTAAACACACAGGAAGTGGGGAGTTTACTTGGGAAAGAATCAAAAGAAGAGAGCCTGTCCGACAGGAGAGTGAACTCTTCATGCCAATTCAAGTAACTTGCTTTCTGTTGCCTTTTCTATCTCACTTTTATAATTTCAAGTTTGTTTGCCCGTTTAACACTTCAAGATATCTTGCTGTATATTTTGTTCCCCAAAATAAATCTTCTATCCTGAACCCACGCCTTTACAATAAGTATACGGAAGTAAACCATACCTAACATTCTTGTATCTATATCCAAGCCAAACACCAATGTTGTCCAACAATTTAGAATGTAATCAGTCCTTGAAAGGAAAAGTCAATATTTTTCTCGGATGCCAGCACTTGCCAATGGCTTCAGAGAAAACAAAGTACATTTTGCTATAAAAATGTATTCTCAGAATATTTCTGTCTTTTTAAAACTCTCAAGTGATGCTAATGTGTTTGTTTATATTAAAGAGTGTATATTCTTTTGTCTAGAATAGTTATTCAGATTTGCTGTTATATGCATGGATGTTTGTGTGTATTATGAATGTAAACATTAGTCAGATTATGTTAGCATTTGATCTTGGCCCGGAGAAATTTGGCTCCTTTTCCATTTAAGTATTTGTGGGCATTGCAGAGGGCTTTGAATTTAATTTGTTGGGAGTCAATTTAGGCTTCTGAGGGCTAGCGTGATGAGGTGTCTTCTGTTTAGTCTCAGGAGTATCCTTGTTGCAGTGTTTTGTTATTGTTGGAGTTTTTTGGTGAGATGTTCTGGCATTCAAAGGTAGTGGCTGTTTGCATAATCGATTCATGACAAAACTTGGGAGATGATCATTAGGATTCTATGTGCAAAGGAGAGATAGGGGAGCATCACTTTAATTAATCCCAGGAGGTATTAATCTCTGGAGGTAAACACATTTCTTTGTAATAGCGTTGACTTGTGTTTCCAGTGAGCGTCCATTGTCCATTAGTATTCCCAGAATCTTTATCACGTTTGATGTCTCTGGTTAGTTTCCCATGCAAGGTGGCAAGTTCAGTTGAGTTGGTTACATTGTCCTCTGGGGTGAGATCATTAGTTCCATTTTGGCGAGATTTAATTTGAGGTTGTTTGTTGTCATCCAGCTGTATATCTCGGTGAGATAATTGTTGAGGGTGGTGCTCGGGTCTTAGGTTGTGGCTATCTTGACGATGAGTAGTGTGACGCCTGAGTAGTGGTAGGCAATCAATCAATGGTTCCAGATTATTTTCATCAAGGGCGAAGTGTATATGTTCAAAAGCCGTGGGAAGAGGCTGGAGCCTTTCATCACTCCACAGGCGATGTGAACTGGGGTATCCGACCCAACCCTTTAAGACGAGGCAGTAATACTTAGAGACAGATGGGGATGCAGAATATGCTCAAACATCAATAATCAAATTGGCTCAGGAAGTTGGCAAAGTACATCTGTTTTAATGTCAATTATCTAAAACAGGTAGTTACAACGAACATCAATGAAGTTGCTCGATCTTCTCACTCAATGCATTACATTAAAAAAGCAGGCTATGTACTAAAAACTTGTCATCATTGACGTCAATCTGCGTGGCAAACTACAAAAACCTACTTGGGAAGGTGATAGGCTTACAGGGAACATCTAGGTATATGTTCCATACATGTCAGGGAAGCTGATTGGGTATCTAATATCAGGTGGGGCAACTAAGCCCTCCTCTATTGCTGGTCCCTATGAGCGTCATCAAATACACAATGTCCCATTGGTTATACAAACTATAGGGCTCTCTATTACATGGCCCTCTATAACTGGTTGGCGCCCTTGCACCCCTCTGTATTATTCCACACACACAAGCAGCATGCAGGCTTGCACCCAGGTGTTGGTGGGCTGGTCATAACCATAGCTTCCCACCAATTAGCCTGTTATCAATCATCACACTTGCAGTCTGCTAGTCAATTAAGGCTTTGAACTTGGCCTTGGAAATGTTCCTTGCTCTGGAGAATAAGAGGGAGTATAGGCATACTCTGTCTTCTTGGTTTCGATAGAGCTCGTCCCACTGTCTATTTCCATCTGACCAAGTGACTGCAGAACATGTTTTCGAGTTTTGCTGCATTTAAAATACTATTACATGATGAACCTCTAACGTCTTTAATATTCCTGCTCCTCACCTAAGACAGGAGTTTGTTCTTTCACACATTCTGTAACTGCTGTATGCACATTGTGGCCCATGGTGGCCTTGACTTCCCCGTCTTGGGCCAACCGAGCCTTTCTTTGATTCACCTCCATGGTTAAGTTTTCGATTTCTAACTGCCTTTCTGTCTTCTGGGTCCAGCTCTGCTTAAGTGCATTGTGGAATCATCCATAGTGCTTACATTTCCAATGTATATACATTGGCGCATCGCCGCAATCTATTCAGAATACTTGGTCTTTTTGCGTTGCTGCTGCTGCAAAATTATAAAATGACTTAATAACTTCTTAATTATATCTGTAGCATGAGCATCTTCATCTCAAGCCTGAAATCTTGCTCATCAGTAATACCTCCTCTTCTAGAGCCTATAGAATGTTTATGTTCGCTCATCTCTGCATCTCTTCTTGGTGCATCAGCTCTGCTCTTTATGACGTCACAAGTCATAATAGGCAGTACGTACTGTGAGTGAGAGAAGAATTACAATGAACAGGATACATGTATAGATAATGTACCAGTAAGTCCATTTTACACAGCAATAGCTTCTTGCACGTCATGGTGTTTTTTCGTTGTTTACCACATTGTTATTGCTATCAATGTTGCCCATTTTCTACTTTTACTTTTAAGGAAGGAAAACCAAACCCTAATCAGGCAATCTTCTTAAATATTCTGGCAATTGGTGTATCTGCTCCACAAGCAACTGACTGATGGCAGGACGGTTGATAGGGTTCCTGATGAATACAATAGAGTCATCTTTTTGCCTAACCAAATGAGGATGTGCTTCCAACAAATAGTAGAAGGCCAATGCCGGTAGGTTGTGATTGTCCTCACTTGACAAACCCATCCATACGTTCAAGGAGATGTGTCAGGCAATAAACAGATCTGCCTGCGAATTTCATGTATCAGCCAATTTATCACAGGCCAATTTCTAGGATCCCTCAGAAATACACTTGTGTTGATTTGTCACCCAACAATACAAGGTGCTCTTCCATCAGGAAATAAAAGACCATTACCAGCAGTTTGTGTGTGTCTTCGTCAGGCAGGACCATCTGTGCTTGCTGTATTATACTCAGGTAGCTGGAGGATTTGCTCAATTATGGCTGCGAGCAATCTCCTCATGACTGGACCATTTTTGGGATCTTGCAAAAAAAACATAAACGTCAGTAGTTCTCCCAACCAATGTAGGATACGCACGAAGAATGAAGAGGAAAACAGTAAGAATGATCTGATGAATGTTGCCATTAGAAACCACCATGGGCACCTCTGAGAAACTCTGTGAGAAAGGAATCGGGGAACTGCTCTCTCTTCCAATTGTCAAAAAGGAGCTCCATGTCTGGAATGTCTTTTCCTTTCAAGACTTCAATATGTCTCAGTCCAATGTTAGCAAGCTCCTGTGGCACAAGAATAATATCTTTTTTAGCTCCTTGCTTTCCACAGCTATAAAGAGTGTCTCAAATGTACCACAGTCCAATTAACTCTTTATCTGGCTACTGGACAGTCTCTGTGTCCTTCTTCCTTGTCAATCGATCTAGTCTGCACTACTTCTCCGTGGCTTGCTTCCGAATGGGTGGGGGTGTGGTGGTGTCGCTGGTGTAGAGCTTCACATCTCCCAGGAACATCCAAGCGCATGTTCCTAGCACCTTGACTGCTGATGGAGTAACATCCTCAACAATGAAGGGACTGTTAAACCTGGGTTGATGAAATTTGCTGACAAAGTTCCAGATCAGAACCTGATCTCAGAGAAAAAGCTTTGGCGGTAAAAGATCATTTGATCCAGTTGCTGTATGATCTTCATCTGTGTTCTGAGACTGACACCCCTTCCGCTTGACTTGGTCTGAAATAACAGAGATACTTGTAGTGATACATGTTAAATATGCATGCAGCTCATCTCCTAACAATTCTGCTCTTGTCTGGGCATCACTTCTAGTCCTCGATGGAGGAGTGAGAGGCGGTCTAAATCACCTCCCCGTTACTAGTTCATGGGGCATAAAATGATGGTCAGAGCCTGGTTGATTCCTCAATGCATATAATGCAAGACGCAGGCAATGCAGCCATCCTTTTTTCAACTTAAGCTTGGCTATCCTCTCTTTGAGCAAGCCATTGAGTCTCTCGCATAGTCCATTTGCTTGTGGCTTATAAGCCAAAGAAAACCTATGCTTTATACTGAGAAATACACCTATTTGCTCAAACGCTTCATTCACAAAATGTGGGCCATTATCTGCTCTTAATACCTCACATATTCCCCATCAAGGAAACACTTCCCGAACTAGGAACTTTGCAGAGCAAGTGGCATCTGGATGAGTGCATGGGCCAGCTTCGACACACATTGAGGAGGGCCACACCACCACTATCATATATTGATAGCCATTACAGACTTGCAGCATGTCAACATAATCAATATTTAAATGCTGAAAAGGACCATTAGGTCAAGGTACGATTCCTCTAACTGTCCGCAGCATGTGCCCAGAAGTAAACTTTTGACATACGATGCAATTTACTACATAAAAAGGACTGTGTTCTGACAAATTCGGTACAAACTATTCCACTGCAATAGTTTCTGTGAGGCTTTCCCTAGTGACATGCACAGGATAGTGTAGCTTCTCCAACCACACCCTTAATAAGGCTATAGGCATCTCCGGTTTACCAGTGCTTTCCTGTCACCACCTTAGAAGGGGATAAATAACACCCCCTCTGTGTCCACAGATCCTTCTCATCTTGTGGTGCTTCCCCTTGAACTTCCATTAACTGTGTCTTCGATAAGTTATTAAAACTTTCATTTATTATCATCATCACCACCACCATTCTTTCATTCACATCAGGCGTATCAACACTCATAATGTCGGTTGAATATGCCACCCTTTTTGCCTCTTTGTCTGCGTCTTGGTTTCCATGTGAAATAAAGTCTGCTCTCTTAGTGTGCGCTGCGCGCTTAGTGACTGCAATGGCTACTGGGAGCTAGGGTGCTTTAATAAGTCTGTCCAATAAAGCTGCGTGTTGCACTGGAGTTCCGTCCGTACACAGGTAGCCCCTCCTTTTCCAACGTGCTAATCCAGTGTGTACTGTCGATGTCCCATAGGTGGAGTCACTGTACACGGTTACTTCCTGGTCAGCGCCACTGAGACGGTAGTCGTACACTCATCATTACTTCAAATTCCCCATTAGCCATGTGCCTTACCACAGCGGCACCTGAATATCTTTTCCCATCAGTTTGATCAACCTTTGAAGACCCCATCAATAAAGAGAATCTCCCCAGCTGACGAAACATTTTCTTTCACTCTCGGAATTTCATCATCCTTTGCGCAATCATGTACCTGCTCGTCTTCTGCCAATGGTTCAGCTACAAACGTGGCAGGCTTCACTGCCTTACATCTGACTAATTTAATTGCTGGATTCGATATAACCACTTCATAAGCAGAAGATCTTTGAGACGTCAGTCTACCTTTAGGTTTTTACAAAACAGCAAATAATGCATACTCAACAAACATCATCATGGAACACCCCATTACTATACTGGCAGACTTCTCAATAGCGAACGCAGCGGCTGTCAAAGATTTTTAGCAGCGGAAATGACCCGTCATTACTGGGTCCAAGGGCCCACTTTAATATGCTAGAGACTATTACCTCAACGTATTTCTCTGCGTCAGTACTGCCACCATGACTGTCCCATTTGTGTGCGGAAATAAGAAGAATTCCTTTGAATAATTAGGAATCTCTAAAACTGGAGCTGTGCAAATTGCCTTTTTCAGTTCATCAAAACCTTCCTACATCTCCTCAGTCCATACCATTTTTTCCTGACTTACTTGAGCCTTTTTCTGGCCCTGCAACAATGGCCTTCTGTATGAACTATAATCAAATACCCATGCTCTCACATAATTGCACAGTCCCAAAAATTGCTTTATCGTGTGTGGTTTTACCGTTTTCAGAATTGCCTCAGCCCTTTCAGGTGTAAGCTGCTTTCCTTCATTCGAGATTAACTGGCCTGTGTATAGCACCTCTTCTAGGCAATACTGATATTTTTCTTTGTTCACTTTGTATCCTTTCTCTGCTACAATAATCTTTCCCTGAACTGAGTCACGTCTGCACTCTTCTTCTAATGTGCTGCAGATCAAAATATCATCTACGTATTGCAGCACAACATTTGGCAAATCAATATTGCTTAAGTCCATCTGCAGGACTCTGTTGAAAATCGATGGAGACTCACAGTACCCTTGGGGTAATCTTCTGCTTTTTAACTTATTCAGTCTGAACATAAATAACGTCAGATCTTGAGAATATTTATGCAACGGGATTGAGAAAAACGTGTTTTTAAGTCAATCAGTGAAATATCGCGCCTCAACAGGGATACTACATAAGATTGTCGCTGGATTAGGATTTAAAGGAAACTCTGCCTGTACAATTTGATTAATTGGGTGCATGTCTTGAATTAAAAGCCACAACCCCCTTCGATTTTTTGGCAGGATACACTGCAGTATTGCATAGTGACTCTAACGTCACTAAAATGCCTTGATCCATCATGGCGGATATCTGCTTAAAAATACCCTTGTCTGCCTCTCGAGACATAGGATACTGTCGTGCTGAAGGTAAAATTGATTCTGGGTTCAGTATAATCTTCACTTCCCTAACCCCATTCAATAGGCCCACATAATAAGGGCCCATAGTCCATAAAGAAAAAGGCACTTTTGGCATGTCTTCATCAAAAAATGCAGGACGTTGTCTCACTATCATCATTCTCTGCAGGACCTTGCGTTGTTCTGCCCTCACCCAATATGTGATGCTCATGTCAAACACTACTTCGTTATCGGATGAGTCATCTTTAATATGTCCTCATCAGTGATGTCATCTAACCTGCAACCCTCTCCAATAGCAATACTGTGCTCCATGACCTGCCTCTATCATCAAATCCTATGAACATAGCCCAAACCCCTCGCACAACAGCTGCTTGAATATCTAAGGGAAACATCAGTCCCCAATCTTCGTCCATAGGAATCTTTGGTCTAAAGAGGAACTCATCAGGTATCCTCATAGTCTTCCCTACTAAACCAGGAAGCCATGTTAGCAGAATGTATACCCAATAAAGAAACACTTCGGTTCTAACGGTACCCCTCGTAAGGCTATGTGCCCTGTAAATTCCATAATGAATTCACTCACATTTAAATAATGTATTCCTGGTGTTGAACACACTATGCCGTCATCAGGAAACAAAATCGTCATAGTCAGCTTTGTCCTAAAATCTCGGCCCAGTATATTAACTGGTGTCTGTTTTGAATAAAAGAATGGAACAGACATATCACATTTTCCTATAGAGACTGGCAATTCTTCAGTGAAAGGAACTCTACGTTTAGCGCCTGTGAAACCTTGAGCATTCATGGCATTACCCGTTACAAAATGTTTCTTCTCGTATACATAAGTGAGTTGCACCCGTGTCTACCAAAAAAGAAAAAGCACTGCCTCCTATCGTGACATCAATCCTTGTTCCTCTTGAGGATTTGGCGTTACTGATAGTACGGAACACATCAAGTCACCCGGTGAGCTGTCCTATTGTGGGTAAATGCTTATCCCTGTGCCTGTGAAAGGATTCCCACCCTCCATGGTGACACCCCCTATTCTAGGAGTCAATAACTGTCCTGTGTTTGCGCTCTGCTGTATTTGCATGAATGCGTGCTGTTACTGCCCTAGAGGCGGATTCAATGGTTTTTGCTGTGGTTGCAAAGCCAGTTGTACTCTCATCGTTTGTGCTTGATACATTGTTTGATCTTGGGTAAACCCATCCCTACTTTGCAAGCTATATGCAGGCAGATATGCGGTCCTCCCTCTTGAGAACTGCCTAGTCTGTATATACCCTTGACTCCCACATGTTTGTGCTATATGCCCTGTCATTTCACATGTCCAACATACAAGAGGGAGCTTTCTAATTTGCCCTCCCTGCATGCCTTGATTATTGTTCTACCTAGGCTGAAACCCACCTTGGCTACTTTGGAAGTCCCTTGATTGTTCCTAAAACCTCCTCTTCCGCGGAAATGTCCTCTTCCTCATGGTTAGAAGCCATTCCCTCCTTGATCAACCTGCCATTGGTTATTCACCTACGGCATACCTGTTGTTTGCTGTTATCCTGACCCTTCTCCACTGGTTAACATTGCCCCTTCTATAGCATACTTCAATAGTGTTTTTTTGTACTAGCTTAGACTCCTCAAGCATCCTACCTTCTTCTTTCTTTTGACTGTTTTCTTGCAAAAATCGGGATTGATGTGCTATCATCAACTTTATTTCTGGCCATGGTTTTGCCTCCATACCCACCAATTTCTTGAGCTGTCTCTGCACCTTTTCTGGCAGCCCTTGACATTATATATAATAGAATACAGGTTTGCGCGTTTCCAACCTCCACTGCCCTTGGAAATTCTGAATGTAAATAAGAGGATCCTCCCCTTCCTGCATGTTACGTCCCATTATAGCACCCATATCCGATGTATCAGGATACTGTACTCGAAATGCTTTCCAGACTGCCGCTCTACAATTATTAAACGGTGCTCCGTCGTGAGCAGTGTTCTGGGCAGTGACACCTGCGTATCCTGCTCTCAACCAAATGTCATCAGCTCTCTCATCAAGTGTAGCTGCTAGAAGACCATTAATTCCCCCTATTACTAATGTATTTCCTCCTGTCATTTTCTCTAATTCATAGATCCATTTTCTAGCACCCAATATCAAACTCGGGAGTTTACACCTTAAATTATCCTTATCCATTTGGGACCACGGTATATACTGTTGTCTGACCCCTCCTTTCTCTAACAATGGGAACTGTAAATTGCTTTCATCCCCTATCATTTGCCTGTCCGTAGCAGGAACAATGGTTCCACGCTGTCTTCTTCCCATTAATGACCTTAGTTAAATGACCTTAGTGGCAAGTCCCCTCTCACACTATGGGATCAATCTTTAGGTCAACCTGGCTGCACCAGGGGCTCTGGCGTCCTCGATTTAGGTAGGTCCAAGTCTGAACATCTCACCTCCCTGTCTCTCTGAGGACATCCCTCAGGACCACATGCATTAGCCCCCTCCCTCCATGGAAGGTTTCTCTATCTTCATCTGACATATCTTGTCCCTGTGACTTCCCTCTTTCTCATCTCTATTCAGAGTTAGCCTGTCCAAAGACAAAGCTCTATGCTCGAGGCTAAACAAACTTCCCTCCTTACCTTTTTGCTGCATACTTTCAAACCAATTGTTTTTTCCCTTTCCTTTTGATTCACTTTTGGTCCTCATCTCATGATAGACCTTATCAATTTTGTCCCCAATGCTTCTTTTTTAAAAATATATTTTGACTTTTAGCACATTAAACAGCAATATACATACAAACGGAATAAAGTTAAATCAATTTACATAATCTATTTACAATTACTCAAATAAAACATGAGACATAAATCACTAAAAACAAAAGCAAGAAAAATAAGAGGTGAGACAACAAATCTCATAGTAAACTACCTTTTAACAAAACAGAAAGACTGAAGGCCTCTGGATTGCATCCCTTTTCTTCTCTCCCTGTAAATCTCAATCAACCACCAATTTGAGTTCCTTTAAGGTTCTGACAACCTCTAAAGACAGACAATACTCATTACCTGGGGATAATCTACCCCAGAAGTCATCAGCGTTTAACCAAGATTCATCATGGACAAACCTGCTAAATCTTCTAATCCTCAAACTCCACGTGCCACGGCACTTGGATAGTAGATGTTTACGAGTCTGGACTTCATTATTATCACATTTATCACAATTAGGCGTGATCGCCCCTTCATTATCTCTAGTAGCTAGTATCTCTAGAGTAGGGAGTAGATTTAAACGAAATCTCAGAAAGGATATTCTTAAATATGAATCAGTTGACATTTTTAAATAGGCAGTCACTACAGACAGTCGCTTTTACATCAATGTGAAGGAGGCTGATCTCTTAGCCTTCCTCATGCTGTCTATTGCGCCTATCCAGTCACACTGCTTCATTGTTTCTTTCACTTTTAATGGATTCTAAAGAAGAAGGTCAACACCACACACAGATCTGGACAGTATCTCAGAGCAATTTTGCTTAAATTTGACCAAAAGCCCATTTTTTTTCAGAATGCAACTCAAGAGCCACTTCCTCGAAGAGGGAGCTCTTTGGTGCATCTAAAATTAATCTATAGCGTGCCATCCGCTTCCATTCTATCCACGATCTAAGTGATGAAAGACCTTGTTCGTATCGAAGGCAAACTATCAGTATGCAGTCCGGCAAACCTAAGGTTCATTTCCACAACTTGGCTTTGATTGTGTCCCATTCTATATCCATGGCTATAGAGTTGTAATCCAAACCATACAGAACTATCAGAACTACCTTTCCTATATAGAATCTGAGGAGCAGGAGTATAGAAAATTAAAAGAATTTAGATTTGTTTTTTTCATTTGAGCTCCCAACTTCACCATTTTTAGGTCAATAGATGTCAACAAACTGCTCTTCGTTGGAAAGGATCTGAGTGTGGCTCCCAAATAGGTTAATTCTGAAACAGTCTCTATCGATACCTGATCCAAGTTCCAGGCATAGGTCTTAACTACCTTTCTCTGTTGTTTAAATATTAGTGTCTTAGACTTCGCAGGATTGATGGTTAGATTGTTGTTTCGAGCATAGATTTCTAATGCAGTCAAAAGACGCTGCAGCCCAACTTTAGAGTAATCTAGGAATACAATGTCATCCGCATAAGCCAACCAATGAACTTTTGTATTTCCAATAGATGGTGATATTAGCCTTTTTCCTGCAGCCATCTAGATAGATCTTTCAAAAAAATAATAAACAGAAGGGGAGCTGGTAAACAACCCTGATGAACACCTCTCTCGATCCTGATCGAGTTTGACAGTAGGCCAGATCTACAAAGCCTCACATGCATAAGATTATTATAATGTAACTCTCTCAGGATCGATAATAAACCAGGAGGAATCCCCCAGGCGTCCAATTTTTTCCACCATAGATTCCTATCAAATGCCTGGGAGATGTTGATCCAAGCTCCACACAAGGGGGGTCCACCCTTTTGGAACAAACATGCACCAAGACAACTCAGGACTAGCCCATTGAGTGATATAGATAAACCCTTCCTAAAGCATGTTTGCTGCCTTGGTATAATTCCCTTGACTTTAGCCCAGGCTTCCAATTCCCCTAATATGAGGCCGGAAAAGATTTTGCTACCGGCATCTAGGAGGGTGATCAGGTGATAATTTCAAGCCAGTAATCTATCGCCCTTCTTGTAGATAGGTATAATTATAGACTAATTCCATGAATCTGGGAATCTCTTCAAAGAGATGATTGTTTTAGAACCCTGGCCCAAGTTTGTGGGTCCATTTTAAGAAATGAGTTACTAAGACCATTAGGTCCCACCGCTCTAGTGGCTGAAGATTTCTTTATTAATAGTTTAAGGTCTAAGTTGGTAAATTCAAGGGACCACTTAATCATTGTTTCCCTCTATAAGGCTAATGATTCCGAGGAGTCATAAACTTTAGTGAAGTGCTCAATCCAGACCTGTTCTTGTATAACAGAATCCTGTTTCTGGTCCTGAGTTACTTTGTTCATTCCCAACATTGTCCAAAAAGTTCTGGAATTTCTAAGGGAGAGTGCATAATGCATTCTTTCTCAATCTTGCTGGAGTACAAGGTGCCTATGAGCTTGGAGCCAGTTTCTGTAGTTGTCATTGAAGTATCTAAGACCTTCTCTATAGGCTTGTACATCTAAGTGAGATCTCTTTAACTTCGCTCTTTGCTGTCTTAATTCTTTCTTTTGTGCTATAATTTGGACATTAAAGGTATGTTTGTGAATCTTATGTGGTTTCAGAAGGTGATGTTCTGATGGGGCCAGATTAGACAGAAAGTGAAAGAAGCCCCCAGGTTTACAGCGTTCCGACAGATGTTGGTCAGAAAGTTGATTCACCATTTTCCTCAATTCACGATTGAGCAGTTTTCCCCCTTTATCAAACTTCCTGACAACATTCCCTGCACAGTTAGTGGACAACTCATGATCATAAACTGATGCCACTAGATCACTATCATATGGCAGAGTTTCCTTTAGCATTACATGATCATCACTATTTCCATTCTCCAAATGAAAACTACAGCAACTGTCAAAAATGTTTCCTGAGGCAAATAAATAGTTGATTGTTGAGAACGATGTTCCCCTGTGCCAGGTTGGCGCATTGGAAATATCCCCCCAGATGTTGCCATTGAACATACAGAGGTCCCACTCCCGCATGAAATCTACCCACATTATTGCATTGCTGGTCTTTTGTCGAAAATTTCCCGACTTTGATCAAGTGTAGAAATACATTGAGAGTTTAAATCCCCAGCAATAATGAGATCATCTGCCGCATATTGCACTGGACAATCCACTAGACCATCTGAAAGGGCATGCAGGAAGTCACATAAAGAAAGAGCACTAGGATTCCAATACACATTTACACCTATCCAGCTTGGACCCACTTTGACAGCTTTTTTTGTTACTCTTACCATAAGGATGCCCTGTCTTGCATTCAATAGTATAATAGAGGTCTTAAACACCTCATTACTATAAGCCACCAACAGACCCCCCATTGGTCTAACCCTATCTAAACCCAGCGCCAGCTGCTGAAAGATAGAAAATCCTTCAATCCCCACCAGACAGGTTAACCAAGTCTCTTGAAACAATATTAAATCAAATGTCTTAAATATTTGTGTTTTCCTGGGTTCTTGGGAGCAGGAGGCATAACCTCTAGTATTCCATGACAGTACAATGATCTGTTTCTCCCCTAATACTTCTGCTGGGTCATGCCCATTTTAAGGAATACTTGTGAGATTATTTTAGGAACCATTTCCCACATATTTGGTGGACTTGATGCGTTGCCCTCCTTGTTTTTTTCCCCCACTGACCGTTCTTGAATCTCAGGGTGCAAACGTTGGACAGATGTTGGTACAGGGCATACCTGGGAGATCTTCAGTCCTCTTTGGTCCCATGCCGCTGCCTCTCACAGGATTAAGTCCAAGCCAGGTCTTCATTACAGTATTACTTCAGCAGTATTCATTTCGGTACCAAGAGGGAAACTCACTACCTCAATGTCTGCTGTTGAAAAGTACTTGAGAGCAGGAAATGACTTCATTTCAAGCAAGATTGTAGACCATTTTAATGGAATTATATTTTACAATGCCAGCAGTTTTATTGAGAGGTAAACTCTTAAATCCGTAGTTTGTTTATGTAGATTAAATTTTCTCTGGGCCCCCATTGCCATATTGCCAGTTCCAGTCGGGATTCCAGTAATATTGCTTGCACCATTTCCATTTACAGGATGTACACTCGCCTGTTGCTCTTGTGAAATTCTTTCATTCCATGGGGATGCAGATCCTTCACCCCCAATATTGATCATCACACCTGTATTAGCTTGATCCACTTTATTGCCAACCCTCGAATCCTCCCCAAGCCTCCGGAGAGTTCACTTTAGGCAATTTTTACCAGGGAATTAGCAGGTTTGCATTTCAGTTTTACTAATAGAAAGATAGGAGCAATGTTCTTTGGTGGCTCAATTACTTCCGTTTGACTTCCCACAGTTATTTTTCCCACTATTTCTACATTTTCTGTGGGAACATGATCTTTTTGACCTTTTGATTTAGAGGTTTTCTTCCCCCTTTTCCCATGGCCAATCTTAAGTTCCTTCTCTTTCTGTGATTATTCATCCTTCTTCAAACCCTCCTATAGCTTTCCAAAAGTTGATTAGCCTCTGATGCATGCTGCTTCTTCTTTCGTTTCCTTGATTGTTTGGCAAACTGGGGGTTTCATTTATTACTCTCGCCCTTCTTTTCCTTTTCTTTTTCGATTTTCCATTCAATTTCTTTCTCTGGAGCACTGCCAAATCGGAATCTGAAGATGATATGTTTGTTGGCAACCCCTGTTCCAAATCTTCTTGCAGGGATTCACTATCCGCCATAAGAGCCAGTCTTAAGAACTCCTCCATCAATGCAGCTGACAAAGGAGTATCATTTAAGATTGACTTTGGAGTGGTTTTTAGGGTTTTTAGTGGTTTTTAACTTGTTCCTCTGCCATTTGATAGGAGCATTCAGATGTCTCTAATAGAGTCACCAACACATTTTTTGAAGTCCCTGCACAATTCTGTCAGGTGATCCATTTTACATGATTGCTCTTTGACTTCTTCATGAAGATCCCTCATGATTTCACCCATTGACTGATTAATAGCAGATTATAAAGCCACCATAGTCATTTCATTTATCACCAGGTCTTTTGTAACCTCTAGTAATATGCCCGTATGCTGTTGGGCCTCTATTTGTACATTTTCAAAGACCTTAACCAAGGAAGTTAGGACAAAATATAGGACCGATATTGTTGGTGCTGCAAGTTCGTGGGATATATTTGGTGGTTGAGTGCTGGACATCGGTTGGGAATTGGCTTACACATTTGTGGGTTTTTGAGGATAAGGCTCCATTTCCAGCTCCAGCAGATCTTCATCTCTCGGCTCGCTAAGGTTAATGGTAGATTACATTTGGCGATCCTCTGATTGAACTGGACCCACTCCTTGATTTAATACATCTTCTATAATACAATTCATCACTGACTCAGTCGTTGACACTAGAAGCTTGTACTTGCTCCCCCCTTCTCGGGGAGCTGTGACTTCCTGCCAGCTTCAGTAATATTATTCTGACTATTACAGCTGGCTTGGGATCTCTGAACAGTGCTCATACATCATACATTTTAAAAGTAAATGTATGTCACCCCTCCACTTGGGTCAAAGGCCACTGGCCCACAGTCCCCAAGTAGGTCAATCAAGAGGGGTGAGTTTAGCCTTAAAAGGAAGACTTAATCAGGAAGACTTAATCAACAGCAGCTTCTCTGCTCAAGACAAAGATCTCGGGTCAAAGGCCAGATGCTCGCAGTCCCTGAATCTTTCAACAAAAATGTAAGCACTAATATTTAATGCACAGAGTGAAGGAGCACAGGGGCGTTTAAATCAAAATTGCCAGTCACTTGTAACAACTCTTCCTGGTACTACCCCAGAAGGACTGTTTCAATTTGACACACAAAAGAACAGAGGACTGGGCGAGGTTAGTAGAACTTGCCCCCGATCAGACAATAGTTTGTGATTAGTTTATTGGTGAGTAACTCCTTACCGGCACACAGTACGCTTAGCAATTCGAGCGCCCCCTCAGCCGAATAGCAGATCACTATCCGCGAGGGATTTGACCTTCAGAGAGATACCGTCAGAGTCCGCCCTGTGCCCCTGAGGACCTTTCGGATTTGGCAGATTAGTCCAGGCACTAACGGGCGCTAACAGATGGTTCCAGTTGTTTGCAAAATGTACAAATACGAACACGTCCAGGTGTAAACTGACGTTGGAATACCTTATTTCTTTTCCTTTTCTCTCCGGTTAACAAATAGCCGCAAATTAGTTCGGTTCAGTTCACAAAGATCAAGTCGATCAGCACCTGTTTATGCAGCAGTCTGCCTTCCCTGACGTGCACGTATTGCACAGACTGCTTCCTCCACTCGACTCCACTCCGCGTCGCTCCGCAAAGTTTCAATGATTTTAAAGGCTCCTCCCAGCTTCAGTTTGCAGTGTGAAAAGACTCAGGCAGGAAGAGAATCAGGCACAAACACAGACTGCTTTCTCCACTCGACTCCACTCTGCTTCGCTCCGCAAAGTTTGAATGATTTTAAAGGCTCCTCCCAGCTTCAGTTTGCAGCGTGAAAAGACTGCAGGAAGAGACTCAGGTACAAACACAGACTGCTTCCTCCACTCAACCTTATCGATTTTGTCCCCAATGCTTCTTATGTCAAACTCATCCTCTAGATTTGCTCTACCTGGAATTGCTTCATGTGGCGGGAAAACTCTTCTAAATCCTATCATGCTACTACTAGATTAGATTCCATTACCTCTTTCTCTATGACATCAATGTTGTGTGCCCTTTGCCTTCTCTTGAGCTCTTTTTCCTCATCAAACTGTCTTTGTTTCCTTGCTTCTCCCTTACCCTTTCCTATTCCTGTCTTTTCACTTCTCTTCTCTCATTTGCTCTATTCACTTCTTCATCCCTTCATCTTTGTATTCTTTATCTCTTAACTTCTTCCTCTCTTTTCGTTTCTAGGTTATCTTGTTCTTCAATTGCTTTTTGCCTGTTATCAAACGTCCTTCGCTCCTCTGCTCTTTCCTGTTTTTTCACCTACTCATCTTGGTACAGCTATTCCTGTCTATGTATACTCTTTCTTTTGGCCTGATCCTCTTTCAATCGTTTCTCCCTTTCTACATCTTTTCTATCTTGCTTGTCCTGATCTTCCATTTGCTTTACTTCCTAGATGCTCTTTCCATCAGGTTTGAGCAATATTTGACTGCCCATCCATTTGTTTTGTACGAGCGCTGACTCGTCAGCTTTATCCTTCTCTCCTTTCCATCTTTTTATCTCTCTCTCTATATGTAGAGATATGGCTGGTCGGTCACTTCTCTTCTTGTCCTGTGAGACTTTAGGAATCACATCTCTTTCTGGAGTCTTTTCGGGACTTTTGTTTCTGATACATGAAGGTGACTTATACGTATGGGTTATTGTACCCCCTTGCTGCCTTGAGCTTTGTTAATGGATATACTCCTTCATCTTTTGTACTATTGTATTGCCATTTGCTTCAAGCACGGTAGGGGGAGCAGAAGGCTCTTCACTCCCCTCTTTACACTGGTTAAGCATACAGTCCTCAGGAGGCAGGTCTTCCCATCCCTCCTGGTACATTTTCCAGAGCTCTACACTCGCTAACCTCTTTTCTAACTTTTTGCCCGTATATGTTGCATGCAAATATGTCATTATATGCTGCAAAACTGCCTTGGACCGTGATCCCCCTTGTGGCCATGGCATGAACATCTTTTCTGCCGTGCCCTTAACCCATTCTGCACTGTACTGCTTAAGCTTAGATGCATGTTTCGGCAGTTGTCTGCACAAGTGTGTGAGTGGAGTAATGTCCTCAAACATTATCTTTTACACAAAGAAAAAAGCTTTCCAGAAATATAATACGATATGAGCATGCACCACTCATTTCATCTTCAAGCCTCTATGTCACGTTTACTTCAGTCTACCTACACACTGTACATTATCAGTTAACTAATAAATAAATAATCAATATACAAATCTCATCATTTCCACCATAGTCTATTTCTTCCTTGTTCTATCAATATCACATCATACAAAATATACAAACAAAACAGAACAACTGACAGACTGGCCGGCCTACATATATCTGCGTCAACGCTCCTTGTGACTATTATTGCCACTAAAATGACTCTAATGGAGTATGAGCTGTCCTCTTTAACAACCCTTGTTCGTTTGTAGCCTATTTATGTCCACTTGGACTTTATGACAAGCTCCTTCTAAACGTCCATGACATAGGTCTCCGGGCTCACTCAGCCTACTCACCATTCACGTTTTTGACTTCCGACCCTCGGGATCATCTCCTCCTCAACCAGCCGCTTCAACCTTCGGTCCGCTCAGCTTCCTGTAGAAGTCAGGAAGGGATTCTGCTTGAAAACGAAGGACCCGTCCCACCTGTACTTGCAGGATTTTTAAACTAACGGCCGCAATCTACAGGGAGCTTCACGTTCCTCCAGCTAAATTATGGCAAACGTTCGATACTTTCAGCACCCAGCATACTAGAATTATGGGTTTTTAACCATCAGCTCTGCTACCACGTGAACTGGGGTATTGGACCCAGCCCTTTAAGATAAGGCAGAAATACTCAATAATCAAACTGACTTGGGAAGTTGGCAAAAGTATGTTTGTTTTAAGGTCAATTATCTAAAACATCAACAAAGTCGCTTGATCTTCTCACTCAATGCATTACATAAAAAAGAAGGTTATGTACTAAAAACTTGTCATCATTGATCTGAATCTGCATGACAAATTACAAAAATGTACTTGGGAAGGTGATAGGATTACAGGGAACATCTCGGTATACCTTCCATATTTGTCGGGGAAGGTGATTGGATTTCTAACATCAGGTGGGGCAACTAAGCCGTCCTCTAGCGCAGGTCACTATGAACTTAATTGGTTATAAAGACTACAGGGCTCTCTATTATGTGGCCCTCTATAATTGGTTGGCACCCTTGTACCCCTCTGTAATATTCCACACACGCAAGCAGCACGCAGGCTTGCAGCCAGATTCTGGTCGGCTGCTCATAACCATAGCCTCCCACCAATTACCCTGTCATCAATCATCACACTTGCCGTCTGCTAGCCAATTAAGGCTTTGAACTTGGCCTTGGAAATGTTCCATGCTCTGGAGAATACGAGGGAGTATAGGCATACTCTGTCTTCTTGGTTTCGATACAGCTCGTCCTACTGTCTATTTCCATCTGAACATGTGACTGCAGACCATGTTTTCGAGTATTGCTACATTTAAAATACTATTAAATGATGAACCTCTGACGCCTTTAATGTTCTCGCTCCTCACCTAAGACACTAGTTTGTTCTTTTCACCCGTTCTGTAACAGTTGTACGCACATTTAGGCCCACGGTGGCCTTGACTTCTTGGTCTTGGGCCAACCGAGCCTTTCTTTGATTCACCTCCATGGTTAAGTTTTCGATTTCTAACTGCAACACACTGAAAAGCCTTTCTGTCTTCGGGTCCAACTCTGCTAAAGTGCATTGTGGAATCAACCACAGTCCTTACATTTCCTATGTATATACATTGGCGCATCCACACAATGTATTCACTACATAGCTTGCCTTTAAGAATACTTCGTCTACTTGCATTGCTGCTTCTGTACAATTGTAAAATGACTTGATAACTACTTAATTATTTCTGTAGCATGAGCATCTTCATCTCCAGCCTGAAATGTTGCTAATCTTGAACACCTCCTCTTCTAGAGCCTATAGCATATTTATGTTCTCTTGTCTCTGCATCTCTTCTTGGTGCGTCACCTCTGCTCTTCATGATGTCACCCGTCTTCACCTTTTGCTCAGTTTTCACACTTCCTCCGGGATTTCATTCAAATGGCCATCATAGTGTTGTGTGTATATATGGCTTTCTCAATGGGAACCTTACTTCCAGGATTCTCCTTGGTATTGGTATGTTCACTGGTACTGCAGGTGTCTCACACTCTGGTTCCCAACATATAGGTGGGGGTACTTGGCTCCACCTCTACAGATGTATTTGGTTTTTGATATAAATGGTGGAAGGTAGGTTCTTTCATTTTGATCTGTAAGGAAGGATTTTATCCTTTTACACTGCACTCCTCCAATCTTTCAATTAGTGTTGTGTGTCTGGTTGTGTCGTACACCGCTGATATGTCTAGATTATGAGGGCAGATTAAGTATTGTTGTCTGCATTTATTTTTAAGTCAACCCATATTAATGGGAGCGGCAATTCTGTTTCTCTCATTGATCTGACGCTGACTTGCAAGTGGTCGAGTATTCCGTTTGTTTCTACATAGTTTAGTAGAATTTTGTATACATGATTCAGCAGTATTTTCGCCATGTAGGGCAGGTTGGATATCGATCTGTAATTGCTGGGTTCTTCTTCACTTTCCATTTAGTTTTTAATCAGTGGTTTGATGTAGGCTGATTGGAAAGATTTGGTTACCATTCCTGTGTTCAGTGACAGGTTCATCAGAAGCCTGAAGTGTGATGCTTGGGGGTTGTGTTTAAGGATTTCTTCATAGGTGCTCGGGGGACAAGGGCCATTTGTGGATACAGCAAGGTTGGTGTCTTTTATTAGTGTGAAGCATATGTTTTCATCTATTGGTGCAAATTGATTGAGTCCGGCTTTGGGTGGTGGGTCGTTTGTTGTTAATGGTTCCGTGGTTGCATTTATTTATAGTTGCGCTGCTTGCTTCAATGGTCTGTTGGATTGTTACAATTGTTGTTATAAGGTAATTGGTGTTGTTGTCACGTGGTGTTTGTTTTGGGATGGCACCTTTGTTGCAGGATGTAGGTTTTTGATTTCTTTGATGATTCTGAAGAGTTCTTTTTGCGGGTTAATTGCTGATGTGATCCTTGTGGCTTAGTGTGACAGTTTTGCTTTGAGGAATGCCGATTTGTATATTCTGAATTCTCTTTGGTATGTTATTTTGTCTGGTTGACTGTAATGGCTGCTCCATATTTTTTCCAGTTTGCGGTTGGACGTTTTGAATTCTCTCAGGTCTTCAGTGAACCATCTTGCTGCCATCTTTTTTGCTGTAGCTTTGAAGTGTTTTACGGTTGGTCTAGGGCCTTGGTAAGCCGTTGAGTATCTTTTCTGTAGAATCCAGTGTCAGTCTGTTCAACTCAGCAGGGTTTGGCTAAGTAGATTCCAGCAGCTCTGTTAAGGTTTCAAGGTCAAGGCTTTTCCAGTTTCTTCTCCTTGTCTTGTGTAATATTGTGTTTCCGGGCAGTATGCAGGTTTGAAGTTTGACAGAGAAAGATATCAGGAAGTGATCATTCCATACCATTGTTATCGGTGGGGTGGATACACAGATTACTTCTCTGCAGAATATTGCATCCAAGGTGTGTCCGATGTTGTGGGTGGATCCGTTTACTATTTGCTTCAAATGGAGTGTTTCCAGGAGGGTGCAGAGTGAGTTGGCTTTGGTTTTGTTTTCTCTTGCAAACCAGATGTTGTAATCTCCCAGGATGATTAGTTTATCGTGGTAGGTGGAAAGGTTGACAATGGAGTCTGTGAGTTGTGTTGCATAGTTCGGGTTGTAGGATGGTGGTCTTTAAATCAGGAGTAACACTATGTTGGCTTGATTATAGAATCTGTTCTTGATGAGGGGGGATTCACAGTCCACTATGTCAATTAAGGGGAGTGGCATGGCACAGATGTGCTCTTAGTGTGCCATTACGATTCTGCCCCCTCTTTGGTTTTCTCTGTTGGCGTGTATTCATTTCAAATTGTGTGGTATGGCTTTGTGCGCTATGGTTGTGTAGTTGTTTGATAACCATGTTTCTGTGAGGAATAGTGCGTTTGTGCATCGCTGTTTTGTGTTTAGCCATGGATCTTATGTTGAGTAGACTGCAGTGAGTTTGTCCAATTTCCCTTGTGGTTTGTTGCCTTTTCTTATGTGGATCACCGCTGGTGTGGTTTTTGTTGAGTTTCCATTACTAGGGATTCTCTCCTAGGCTGGACTGTTTGTTCCTGAATTTTCTGTCTCCTTGTCAAATAGTCCAATCAGGTTCATTGCAGTGTTGCTTAGTTTTTCTTTGTGCTGGTTTGTTGGTTGGTTGTTTGTGCAATGTGCTTTGTTCCAATATTTGGTGATGTAGGGCATGTTAATGGTTGTGGACTCAAGTCTGTCCTGATTCTTATTTTTATTGTAGTTGTTCCAGAGGTGTTTTCCGGGTTGCTGTGTTTTGGTGTATTTGGTTTGGCATCCTGGTGGGATCTAGGTTTATTTGGGTCCTTGCTTGTGGTTGTTTGTCTGTCATTTGTTATCCATAAAGTTGGAGTCATGGGTGGAGAGGTAGCAAGCACATTATTCTGTGTTTGTTCTTTTCTTGGTCAAAATCTTTAGTCTGTTTAGTGGTGTCCTCACAGCGTTCCTATGAGTTGTGAATTATGGTGGGTGGTTTGCCTCCTGTTTCTGTTTTACTTTCTTGCTTCTTTGCCTTTTTTGTATCAGGGCAAGTCATGGTGTGTGTTGTTGTTGCTGCTTCTGAGAGTCTGTGATGCTGGTTTCCCAAGGGCGGGTGTCTTCTAGGGTTGGGACTTCCTGGTGCCCAGGTAGTTTTCCTCATTCTTGCAGTTTCCTTTTCAGTTTGTTTTGTATGTTTGTTGTTTTGTTGGTGCGTGTGTCCATATGGATAGGTTGTTTCTTGGTCTCTTGTTATGTTTCTGTGCTTTCCCTGTTTCCTGGAGGTGCGGTCTTGCAATACTTTGTGAACTCTGCTTATTTGTTGTGCAGGCCTCTCTATATGTGTTGTGTTGGTACTTGAGTCAGGTTCCCAGTGTTTAAGTCTTCCGTGTGCTATCCCCAGTATTGATTTAAAGTGGCTACGACCTTTCTGTGGTGGTTGGCTTATGTGCTAGTGTCTGGTCCAGGTGGGCTTGTTGTTACCCCGGTCTGTTTCACGGTGGTATAGTTTACTTTGTCTTAGATGGGTTTGTTCTAGAGTTGGGTGCAGCCTGTGGATGGCTGCTCAATGTCGATCCAATGCTAAGTAGTGGGATGTGGTCTGGCTTCTGTCAAGTCTGTCCTATGCGGAGGTGTAGAGTGTGGTGTAATTGGGTCCAGTAAGGGCTGTAGGATTTTGATAGCTTTGTTATTTCATTTTTTATTTTTTTATTTACATGTGTATAATCAAATATTGATTTTTACAAGATCTATTGATTTACAAGTTATGGAAAGATCCAAGTTGTGCAGACATACAACAAAGGCGGACAGTTCGTAGATAGAGCGTGGTAAATATCTTTGGTGAGTCACTCTGAATTTTTTTTTTTAAAGTTAATAAGCCGCTGTTTTAGTTCAAAGGGGACAGACATGAATTGATCTTATTAAAGGTCGCTTCTAGTAGCTTCACCGTGGCAATAGTCCATTTTGTATTTTCCCCGACGATCAGGCAGCTCCACCATGCTTCTTCTTCTGCCATGTCCAGATCAGCCAATAGCGGAATTGGATACACTGCTTGCTCGTGTCTCATCTCGGGGCAGTGCAAGAGGAGGTGGCATTGGTTTCCGTTTGTTTTAGAATCTCGCACAGTCTGCAATCGTTAATGTTTGTCTGCAGTCTGGTGGCTAAGATCTCACGGGTATTGAGGAGGTTCAGGCGTGCTCTCATAAAAGTTTTCATGAGTCGTTTGGAAATTTAGAACAGTAGACCAGTGAGGTTTTTAATTTGTTGAAAGTTGGTGGCAGATGCATTTTGTTGGCTACTGCTTTTTCCGAGGTTGTGATCCAATCTTGGTACTGCATTTTGAATTTAATTCTTTGCGGATTTACTTTTAGATCGTCTTCAGTGCAGGCTAGATTATTTAGTTTATTCTTTTGGTCCTCTGCCCATGCGTTTAGCATTTTACATTGCTGATTTTTAATTTCTTCTGCAATGACCCTGCAGATAGGGAGGCTGTCTTGGAGAAGAGCATGGAGCTCAGCTCTACGGTTGTGGCTAAGGACAGTAGACCAAGTTCCCATCTAAGGGCGGCCACTGAGACCGATTTGGAAGGCCAAACACCAATCACCACAGGAACCCTTCGGGTTTGGGCCACAGTGCTGGTGGCATGTTTAAAGTGCCATCCATCCCATAAGTCAAAGTCGGCACCACTATTCCCTTGTAGAAGTGAATAACAGGTAGTAGAGAAAACTTTCAATATTTCTTATCTATGGCTCTCATTTGCACCGTGAGGTTCTTCGCTTTATCCCATAGGATCTGCTGTATTTTTTACTCTTTTATTGATCCATCGATTGTCACTCCAAGGTATTTGAAGTGTGGCACCACTTCTATATTTATGCTGTCCAAGAACCAGTTTAAATTGCTTTTGTTCTTATAGGGATGTTTTCCCAGAATCAATAACTTTGTCTTGGATTCGTTGATTGCTAGGTTGTTTGCTTCCATATAGATGGCAAGGTTTATTAGCTGATGCTGGAGGCCTATGTGAGTCTGATCTAATAGGATCAGGTCGTCTGTGTACAGGATTCGAGATACAGGGACGTCACCTATTTTCAGAGGGAAAGCTCTAATCGTTTTTTCCTTACAGTCGCCCAAGAATGCGACAAGGAGGGCTGGTGCGAGTGGACACCCCTGCTTTACCCCTTGTTCCGTAGATATTTAGTTTGAGAGAAGACCTTGGCGATTCAGGCAGACCCGTAGTTTGGTTTGCATGTGTAGAGCCATAACTGGGTCTAGAATTTCCGCTGGGCAGCGCCACGCTTTTAGTTTGTTCCCCAGGATAACACTATCTACTTGTCGAATGCTTGAGACAACTCCACAAGAAGACCGTTGGATCGCCGTGTTTAATTTTTGATATTATTATGTTTAGCAGAAAAAAGTTCACTGCAGTGCTTCCATTTTTTTTAAATGCTGTCAGGAAAGGGTCTGAGCTTGGCGATGTTCTGGCCCATTTTTTAAAGTGTTTCAGTAGCAGAGTGGCTAAGATTTTCCTGATAATATCTAGGAGAGCGATCGGGCGGTAGTTAGCTGGATCCTCTCTGTTGCCCCTCTTAAAGATAGGATCTACCACACCTTGCGTCCATGAAGAAGGAATTTGTTTTGTTCTTCTGCAGTGAGTGAAAATTAAACTGATGAATTTGGTCCATTCCTCGATATGTTGTTTTAGGTCAACATTCGTTAGGCCATCTGGGCCTGGGACTCTTGATGTTTTGAGTTTTCTTATTGCTTCTCTTATGTCATCTTTAGATGTTAAATCGATCCAGGGAGCTTCTATGTATCTCACAGGTGTCGCCATGTGGGAGGACGTGGCAGCAAAGAGCTCTGAGAAGAACTTTACCCACTCGGCTTCTGCGACTGAGTTGGAAATTGGACTATCCAGTCCGATTTTTTTATTAAGGACCAAAAGTCTATGGATCTTTTGGTGCTGAGAGTCCTTAACATAGTCTCAGCGTCGTTTTGATAGAGAGTATGTTTGTAGCTTTATAGGTCTTTATTTTGTTTTGCCAGTTTAACCAGGCCTTTTTTGTGTTCTTCATTATGGTGGCTCTTTTCAGTTTTCTCAAAGATCTTTTTTCAACCATGGTTTTGTTGTAAACGTGGTTAGTTTTGGTGGTGGCTTTGTTGCCTCCTTTGGTCACCACCTTGTACTTCAACAGGAAAGGAAGATAATTTGGTCTTTCTGGGGTTGTCGAAAGAGATTTGTTTGGAACCTCTCTAGTATACTTGTTTGTGAGTACTTTGATGTTTGCAGCAGTCAGATGTAAACGTGTTTGTTGGCTGTTTACCTCTACCATTGATTTATACGTTTTGTTCTGCGGGCAGACTGAATCCCAAGACATTGATAGTAGATTGTGGTCACTTGCTTTTGTTCTTATAACCTCAAACGACTCTATGTATGAGAGCAGACCATGGGAGATGAACATGTAGTGAAGGGTCGCTTTTGAGTTATCACGCTCCCACGTCGGGATCAGCGGTTGCCAGTCTTTCAGCCACACTACGTTTTGGTAGTTCCTAGAAGTCATTAAATTAAACCATGCCACTCCTCTTTCTTCCGCCGAGGAGTGTGTAGACAAGTTGTTGCCGTGTGTTTTGGGATTTAAGCATTTCGCGTTTAGACCTCCACATATGATCGTATTGGTGGTACTCTGGTCAATACTGACGTTGTCAATGAACTCTGCTACTGAGTTGCAGAAGTGCACTATGGATGTTTTCTGTGGGTTCCAGTATACGTTTGACAAAGCTAGTTGTTTTGTAACCCAGTGCTTGGAGGTAGGTGCTTGGTGTTTCCATGAATTTAGGACTGCAAGGATTCTGTAGGATTCTACCATCTTTTTGATGATCTCGATCCCTGAGCCCAAACAGACTGCCAGTAACAGGCCCAAGGAGGGGCGGCCGAGCAGGCCTTTTGATGCAGGTGATATCTCAATAGAGAAACCATCGAGAGACAGTTTCTCCATCAACCAAGTCTCTTGTAGGCATAGAATGACGAAAACCCCAAAATCTTGATTATCTGAGTTGGTTAAGTGGGGTGTCCTCTCGTGTTCCATGAACCCATGGTCAAAGATTTTTTGGGGAGGTTTTCAGGTACGGGCTGTAGTAGTTGCTATCTGCCAGGGTTTGTGGTTAGGGCTGCTTGTAGCCATTTCCATGGGCCCCTCAGGAGTCTCTTCTCAGTCTGGACCGGCGTTGTCTCTTTCAGTGAGCAAATTTTGTTATCGCATAGGCTCGGTCTTGTTTGGTGTCTCCACAATGTCCCGTTGTAGTTGTCTTTCTATAAAGCTCCTTAGATGTTTCCGTCTATAGGTCTTTTCAGATCTTTGGTCGTAGTTTCTTCTTCGTTCGTTCTCGTTTCGCACATGGCCGTTGTAGGATGTCCGTCTTTCTGATTTGTGTGTGTAAGACCTTTGGTAGTAGTTGTCCCGAAGAGACCAGTTAGTCTTGTGTCTCTGAGAACTATACAGATCTTCAGTTTTAGAAATTAGGTGGAACTTTTTTGTCCGAATATCAATGGATTTTTTTCTGGCATACCTCATGTGGTCCTAGAATTTCTGAGAGTAGAAATCCAGCCTGCTTGAGGTCCTTGTAGACGTCCTGTGGGACGTCTTTAAGTGCGGAAGCTTAAATGTGGAGATAGGCTTTTACCTTTTGGTCTATGTGCTATGGCTAAATTAACGTGAAATCTTCTGTTCTTAATGCCTGGAGTGTGTCTATTTTGCCTAATGTTCTAAGCATCGCCTTTCTGATTAGGACCATAAAGTTGTCTGTGCACGATGTTTGTTCCAGTTTGAAGACACAGGTCTTTTTTTCATGGTTCTCATCAGAGTTCCTCCGTGAGGGACCCATCTGGTTCGCCAATGCCACTTTTGGTGTCCGATGGTTTCATGCTTGTGTCTGGGCTTGCGGGTTACTGGCCTATGAGTTTGTTGAGTCAGGGTCTATTTGTTGGGCTATAGGTGACGATGCATTTCTGGTGTCAGAGTGACGCAGCGAAGATTTGACCTGCGAGGAGAATTCAGACGGTAGCCGATTGGAAGTTGCCGCAGTAGTTCTTACCCTGTCATGACCAGCTTCCGAAGTGGTGTTCGAGCGAATGGGTTGCAGTGGTTCTTCTGCTTTGGCCTCTGTCTCTGAATGCTGGGTTAAGGCACTTGAAGCCAGAAATTCAGCTGTGGTTCTAGGCGATTTGGTTAGGTCTAGGGTCTCTAGGGACTCCCTTGTGTTTGTTTGTTGAGCAGCTGGTCTGGCCAGACTTAGGTGAGTGAGGTTTTTAACTGAAGATTGAGCTACGTGGGAGGTTCTATTTGTGGTAGCTCGCTGATCTGTTCCCACTAATTGCAGGGCAACTTTATGTTTTGTAGAAGAGTCTTGTTTCCGGGTTAGTTGAGTGGTGGTTAGGCCTACATCGCGTGATGGACTTGTTGCTCTTGTCGCTTTTGTTGCTGGTATGTTGAAGATCCGGGCAATTTCCATTCCGGGATTGTCTGTCGTGGTCTGCGTAGCTTTTTCTATGCCCACTGGAACTCCTGGTGGATGGGTGTTTTTTCATTCTGAATGGCTTCCAAACGTGCCAGTTTGGCTTCCCAAAGGGCCTGTTGATTGTTGATTTTCGACTCTACAGCCGTTATGTAGCCCAGCACAAATGTAAGTTTTGAGTGGATCATAGCCAACATTGTTGTGTTGTCTTTGCTTGAGTCGTTGATGGCTCCATAAAACGTACAAAACGGTGCCAGGGCGATTGTTATTGCTGACATTACTGTTGTCAAATCCAGTTTCTTGTTTGGCAAGTCTTTCTGTGAGTCTCCCGGTATTTCGCTTAATCTTCTATTTTTGAGTGGTGCTGACGTGGGCTCTATGCCATGGTTCGATAGAGGGGGGAGAGTTGATTTTTCAATCAGATTACTCTCCTCTATCACTGAAGTTTGTCTCAGGGACGATGTCAGAGGTCCTCCCTTGTTCTGGATCATCGGTATCTGTTCTCTAGGTGTGCCCACCGGCGTGCTTTGCAGTTCTGGTTGGTGGAAATGGGCTTTTTCCCCATGGTTTCGGGCTCATCTTTCTCCCTGAGGAGCCTTCTTGGTAAGACAGCTGGTGAGTTGGGAGAATAAATTCACCACCTATGTTGTTGACCGTCGGGGGGGGTCTGCCGCAGTTGACCCATTTGCATTTTGCCCACCCAGTTGGCTTTGATCCTCTTGCCCCATATCTTGCTGGCTGTTTGGAGGCTGTGTGTTATCCCTTATTTGTTGGTTCACTGCTTGTAAATCTCTTGCTGGGGATCTTAGAATTCTGTTTTGAGGAGATGGTAATGCTGGGGAGTCATGATAGTTGCTGTGAGTGTTGTTGGTTTTTCTAAGCTTAGAAACTGGTTGCGATTCGTCTAACGCCTCCAGGATTTCTGTATTGGACAGTTAAGTTTCTGGGTCAAGTTTGCATTTTTATTGCTTTTTAAAGAAGTTGAGAAGGGCACTTGATATCAAAGGGTTCGGTAGAAGCTTCTTCGCAGCGTCCACTTTTTGTTGGCTGCAAGTTGTTTTTTTTTCAAAACTTGAGGCATAACGTTTTTTCTTTTTTTCCATTTTTTTCACCTCTTTTTTCTAGTCTTTCAGTGTTCAAACCCCTTTGAGTTTTCTTTTCCTCTTTTTTTGTATAGAATTCTTTTCGTGATGAGGGGCGAGGTTTTTTGGGCATGGATGCATCAATAATAGACCTCGATATGTCTGTGTGTGAGTGATCTATTTTCATCCCGTTTGGTGCTCCCAAGTAATGTTGTTTGTCATGATCGTGTTCCTGGCCAGCTTCCAATTGCAAGTCCACTTGCAGGTCGCCTGTTGCAGAAATCATTTCTTTTGGCGTCGAATTTCGATCATTTAGAATTGAATCATGGTTTTGTGGAGACATGTCGATTGAGTCGCCTGGGTCCAGTTCTGCACATCGACATGTATTTGGGCCGTCACCTTCAGGTGTTGGTTGCGGGTAGCACTAGGTGCAGTTTCAAGCTGTTTTGGGATTTTCGAGCCATCCTGTTGAAGAGGAGTCTTTGGCATTGTCATGGACGCATCTTCCATCTGGCTAGATTCACTGTGCAGCGGGCTGTAGCTAAGTCTTTACTTTGTTTCCCTGGAGTCTTGTGTTTGCCTCAGATGTTTTCGGCATCAGCCAGACCGTCAGCCTGAACATGCACCTCGGAGCTCCTCAGCTCTGCCAGGTGAAGGTCCAGCCCAAACAGTCCTCCAACTGGCTTGGCCAGTACACCTCTCGCTTAGGCGGTAATCTGGCGGGCGGGGGACAGAGTCGAGGAGGCTTCCACTGGCCGCGCCTGCACCTGCGAGGGCTTTTTGAAAAACATAGTAGGTGGTGTAGCTGAAGCAAGCGCTTTCCAGACCGCCATGGAGCTGAGCACCTCCACCTCGCCACCGCTGACACCGGGAGGAGCTGGATCAGGTAAGAGCGGTAAGAGCGGGTCCAATCTTGACGTTGGGACATTTTCAGCGTTTTCAGTGTTTTCAGAATTTTCATCAAAGTCCGTGCTTGTGCTTGTGCAGACTTCCAAGTTTTCAAAACCTGCAGGCAGAGCCGGTTGGGTGAGGAGCACAGGCACCGACGTGTCGCCGCGGACAGGAAAAGTCTTGCCCCGCTTCGGCTTCGGCAGGGATTTCTTTCCCAGTTGAACCGGATGGCTCCGTAAACATCGAATGCCCTTTTTAACATCAAAAAGTGGCAGTTGGTTTGTGTATGGTGTGCAGATCCTCAGGTACGACATCTCCGACTGCCGAGGACTACAGGACAGCTCCAACTCGGCGGTCAACTCCACGTTGCGCTTTGCAGAAAGTAGCACACGTTAAGTGTGTCCGCCCACAACAGCAGTCACAAACAACAGACTGCAGGACTGCTCCAACTCTGAGGTCAACTCTGCGTTCCGCTCCAAAGAAAGTAGCACACGTTAAGGGGATCGACCCACAACAGCAGTCACAGACAACAGACTGCAGGACTGCTCCAACTCTGCTGTCAACTCCGCGTCCCACTCTGCTTTGTTATTGTTGTCTGGGCTTATGTGTGTAACCATATCTTTGTGGCAGGGACCTTACTCAGTTGTTGCGATAGGCAATTACTTCTGTGTTTGAGGATTGATAGGAAACCCACACCCTGTTAGCCCTTTGGTGCTACCATATTTAAGCAGTCACAGAGTGTGAATTGAGTGTGACACAGTTCAATCAGAGGCTGGGGCTAACAGCAACATTAAACCTGTGTGTGGAACGTGGGTTGAACGGACAAATTATGTACTTCTGAACATGACAAGGTTGGACAGCAAAAGGACTCCCCTACATCTAAAACTTTGGATGCAGCAGAATACGCCATGGTTGGGCCAACAGCAGCCTTAACCTTTGTGTGCTCGTTTCCAATATGACCAGCAGCTACAATGTAAGCAGATTCAGGGCATGTGTAGTGACCACAGAACAGGCACACCACACAGAATGCAGCTAGTTTTGAATTATATTGGGGTCCAAAATATCGGTGGTGCCAGTAGAGGTACTGTACCCAAAGTAGCTATTCAGAATCTATACAGTGCCTAAATTCAGCAGGTTTCAAAACATAAGCAGCATCTATAATGCACATGGTTTCAAAATGTCAGCGGTTCTTGCAGAAAACCCAGATTAAAAACATAAGCAGTTCTAGCAATGCATCCAGATTCAAAACTGTAAACAATTCTAGCAATGCACCTATGTTCAAAACGTAAGGGGTACTTGCAATGCACTTAGATTCAAAACGTTAAGCAATTCTAGCAAAGGGCCTTGATTAAAAACCTAAGCAGTTCTAGCAATGTAACTATGTTTAAAACACACGTAGTTTTAACAATGCCCCTAGATTCAAAACTGTATGCAATTCTAGCAATGCACTTAGATCCAAAACTGTAAGAAATGCTACCAATGCACCTAGATTCAAAACCTAAGCAGTTCTAGCAATGCATTTAGATTCAAAACATAAGGAGTACCTATAGGCTAACCTACACAGTTGTTCTGTGAGTGGTGCATTGACGATACAGTGCAGTAGAATGGCAGGCTAAAGAGCACAGTGATAAACGTAGTGTTAGGAGTGAGGGATAGTAAAGCGTCAGGGTTTTACTGGAGTACAGAAATTGATTTATTTATTATTTTATTTTTTACATTTGTAAAGCGCAACTGCAGCCCGCGGGCATTGAGGCGCTGTAAGCGGTGCGTAGGAAGGCTTGATTAAGGGTTACAAAAAAGCCGCCCCAAAAGTGTTCTTAGACATGAATACAGTGTTACATGGGCAGAGTTCCTAGGTTGCGGACCAAAAAGCATGCACAATTATTCGAAGAGACTGGTCTTGATGGCCTTGCGAAAGGCAGTATGAGAGTCAATTTGTCTGGTGTGCGGTGGAAGAGAATTCCAGAGGGTGGCTGCCATGGTGGGGAAGCTGGTGCCACCAGCACGCACTCTGCGGGTTTTTGGCACAGTGATCAAGTTGGAGTAGGCCTCTCTTGATGGCCTAGATGCACAGGGTTTGGAGAATCTCTGCACGAGATACTGGGGGCCTGATCGTGGGGACATTTGTGCGTGAGGGCAAGAGTTTTGAAGATAATTCTTTTCTTAACCGGTAGCCAGTGGACCTGCCGCCTAAGGAGAACCCCACCCATGCCACCTTACTTGGGTGTCACTGTATGATATCCTCTCAGGCATCCATGGGCGAACAGGGGCAAACAGTAAATGGGAGATGCCCTTTGCCATGTGGCCCTTTGTCGGCTGCCGCTGACAAGGCTGCTCTAGGGGAGTATCTAAAGAGGGGGTGTTCCGGGTAACGTGGGTTACCACGGCCCAATTGGCAGGAAGGCCGGTAGGAGTGGGGAGGGGCGGGAAAGAGGAGGATGGGTACCGATAATTCAAGCACATTGGATGCAGGGGGAAAACACAAGACCGGACTCAAGGAGCGAAAACAAACTAAAGGTGCAAAATAAAGCTCACCTTTGGGTGCTCTGCATATGGCCTAGGGTATAATGGACCGGTGTGCTGAGAGCAAGGGGATTAGGTCCCCTGTGCAGAGGAGGTGTTCCAGGTCATGTGGGCTACCATGGACCAATCGGCATGGAGGCTGGTGGGAGTACGGAGAGACAGGATAGAGGAAGGTTGGTGCTGGGAATTCAAACACACAGGGAGGCAGGGGAAAACACAAGACCTTACTCAAAGAGGGAAAACAAATGAAAAGCAAGAAATAAAGCTCACCTTTGTTTGTTTTACACATGGAATAGGGTAGAAAGGACTGGTTTCCTGAGAGCAAGGGGAGTAGGTCCCCTGTGCCGAGGATGTTTTCAGGGTCATGTGGGGTACCACAGTCCAATTGGCAGTGAAGCCTGTGGAAGTGGGGAGGGGCAGGAAAGAGGAGGTTGGGTGCAGAGAATTCAAACACACAGGGAGGAAATGAGAAAACACAAGACCAAACTCAGGAAGGGAAAACAAACGAAAAGCACAACATAAAGCTCACCTTTGGGCGTTCTGCACACAGCCTATGGTAGAATAGGTTGGTGTGCTGAGAGCAAGGGGATTAGGTCTCCTGTGCAGAGCAGGTGTTCCAGGTGAAGTGGGTTACCACGGCCCAATCGGCAGGGAGTCTGGTGGGATTGGGGAGTGGTGGGAAAGCGGAGTCTGTGTGCCGAGAATTCAAACACAAGGGAAGACATAGCAAAGGCTGTTTCTATGTGAAAATGTCCCCTGTGAAAAAGTCAGATAGTGATTTAGTTTCCTCACATCCTGAACTAAAAGTCCACACCCCTACATAATCTAGGAAAGGTATTAATTACTTTTCTTACTCCAATCCTAGAATATTTGGGGAAAGTGCTGAATTTACGTGGGAGTGCACATTTTGGGCAATGTAGGCGACTGCAAAGTTTTCCCAGTTTATCACTGGATACCGGAAAGTTGTGTTTCTTTTCTTTACACAAGCTTCTGTATTTATATTGAATATTGTGGGAGCCTTTCCTAGTATTAAAGGTTAGGGGACCGAGCACCTTTAGTTTCTTGATTATTATTTTAAACAAAGTAGAATATTCCGATTCTTGTTCCAATAGTGAGGTAGGATTGACATGTTGAAGGGTATTAAATCAGATATATTTCCCAGCAAAAATGTCAAATGTTTGAAATTTAGATATATTCAATATATTGCACTCATTACATATATGACATGTACAGCACTGTGTTGCTCCCAAGCTGGGTGGGTTCTAAAAAAAATATAATAATAATAATAATAATAATAATAATAATAATAATAATAATAATAATAATAATAATAATAATAATGCTGATAATAATCCCATAATCCTGCAGTTTTAAAAATCTGTAAGTAGCAAATGCTTATAGTAGCTAAACTTGAACGTTACACACATATATCGGTTACAAGAGCAGCGGTAATAATATTGTATTGTTATGAGCCCAAATTAGCCCTGTTTCCTATGGATTTTTCTTTTTGCCGGTAGCAAAGAAATACTTGTGTTTTTAAAATATATGAATATCACATGTTGCGTGCTAAATGAAATAAAGCTTTGCTCTAATATTTTTGAACATGTACATTTTGTTTCCTATTCACCTTTACCGGTAGAATTGTGCCTGACCATTGCATGGTACTGTAATAGTATCCTACCTGAAGCTCAACCAAACAAAGTTTTAATACATTTTCTACATTTTCCTAGGAAACCACGACAAGCATGCCAAAGCCTAGTTACTAGGGGAATCCAGACGTGGACCCCTTGCTCACTATTCTTAGAGAGGCACAGCTACACCCTACTGATGAGGTTCAACCAGGACGAAACACGTGTCTGGGGTTGCTGTTGGTAGTCTTGTTCAGAGGAGAATTGCCTAGCATTTCAGTGCTGGACTGCCCCAGGGCAGGAGAAAGACTGATATGTTTAGGATATTTCTCCTCTGTGAAAGATAGTGAGCTAAAGACTCTTGTAAACCAGGACTCATGTCTGGCAGAGAGTCTCCCAGGACCCCCCTTGTAATTTGAATATTTCAAGTAACTTTGGGTCTCACCCTAAGTTACTAGGGGAATCCAGACGTGGACCCCTTACTCACTATTCTTAGAGAGGCACAGCTACACCCTACTGATGAGGTTAAACCAGACCGAAACACGTGTCTGGGGTTGCTGTTGGTACTCTTGTTTAGAGGAGAATTGCCTAGCATTTCGGTGCTGGACTATTATGTTTAGGATATTTCTCCTCTGTGAAAGATAGTGATCTAAAGACTCTGGGTAAGGCTCTTGTAAACCAGGACTCATGTCTGGCAGAGAGTCTCCCAGGACCCCCCTTGTTATTAGAATTGGCTGACTGACATGAAGCAAGTGGAATTCAAAACTCACCTCACACCCAGTGCAAACTGTCTCACCTTGATTGACTGTGACCTCTTACTAAAAAAACAGATTACCAAAAACACCCAAACAGCATGAAACCAGCTGCACTCCTCCACAAAGTCAGGGAACCAGCGGTGCTCCAAAATTAGGCATTTCATTTGTGCCCTGAGTTTCACAACAGTCATCCAAGCCCTGGAAGCCTCCCATCTGCATGGTGGAGAGCACTACTTGCAGAAGTCCCAGGTGCCACCTTGGCTGCTCTGAAAGCCGTCCATCCTGCTGCACCATGCCTTCACAAAAGAAGGGAAAAAAACATTCTCAAGGAGCTGCACTGACTACCCCTTGTTTATGCATCATGTTCAAAGAAGACACAATCAAAACAACAACCTAGATAGCTCCATCTCCTGAGGTAGATATCTCCATCTCCTGAGATAGATAGCTCCATCTCCTGAGGTCAGCATGCCATCAGAAGCCACAACATCACCAGGATGGAAACAAAGAACTTTTAAGTGGGTTGAAAAGGAAACATCCCTTTTATTGGTGCATACCCTATCTCTGAAACTGATCCCTTGCATTCTACACTCCTGGAAGGTCACGAAAACCCAATTCTTTAATGAGCAATTCACCAATCACTAATTTCTCCACTCAATCCTATTACTCCCCTCTGAACTCCACGCACCAATTGTTATCCTTTTCCACCTCTGTTCTACTACCTCTGAATCCTTACTTTTAAAATGTGGGTACTTTCCCTATGTGTAGCCCTCTGATGCTTCCCAGAATGGTCAACATTTTATAAATCCCGTACATATGTACATTCATCGTCCGACATGTGCCTGTGCCTCAATTAGAGATAATTTGTCTAGGTGAGTGAACACTGGCGAGCGTATTTCTTTACTCACTTCTCTGATACGACTATAGAGTATCTAACAGAACCACTTCATTCTCACCATGCTACATCACTAAACTACAACTGTACTGCCAATGTGCAAGTCCTGAACCAACAACACGAGAATTACTGATGACAGGTCTGGCTATGCTCCAATAAGCATCATAGTTATGGCACTGGTAGTGACCACCTTTGGACCAGTTCTTCTGAAAAGGGAGTAGCCATAGGAGCTAGGTTTGAATTTCTCCTCCTCCAAAGCCTTTTTGAATTAAACTTTTAAGTTTTTTTTTTAATATTTTATTTTATTTTGTGTTGATTTTGGTTAGCCATTGACAAGTAATATAAACATATGAATAGACAATATTTAGTTGAAGCATATTCATGCTTGGGGCAACAATTAGCATCACGGTTTGCCAGTGAAGGTTATCTGCAACATTCTTTGCAATGGTGCCAGACTGGTTTAGATAATCATCCATGGATCAAACCCTTTGACAATCAAAGTAGTGTTTTAGTTTTCTCTCTATGATCAGTCATAGTTACTCTGCTGGGAGGGGCTGCCGCTGATATACATATGTTGACCCGCTGCAGCTTGAGTCTTGTGGGACTCTGTGGGAGTGGGGACACAGGAGCCCCGGCATCGTTAGCAATGGTGCAGGTGCTTCCGTGACGGATCTGCCTACCGTGGCCGCTGTGCCCAGCAGGGTCAGACCTGTCAGCCACAGAGGCTACGGTAGGCAGACTCGCAGTTTGTCAGTCTGGAAACTATATTCTGGGTGAACGTTAACTAGCTTCTTCTATCTGCTCAACCACACATTTTAACCAATTTGACCTCTCCTGATGTACTAAACCTTACAATATGCTTCGGTCTGAATGGTGGACAATACACTGTGATTTTCTGAGGTGCTCTTGTCCACATCATTGTCATGCCAAAATAAACTAGAAGAATCATTTCTACAATACCAATGACTTTGGTCAAATTGTAATCTGATCCCCACTCACCCACACAAAGGTAGTCCAAGAAACAAGGTTAAAGAAATGTATGGCAGATCTTTTATCTTGTAGCCTTAAAATCCTTTATGGCGCAAACTAAATCTGTCATCCAAATCATCTGGAGTGACTTTGGAGGGATCGAACATAGACTTCATAGCATGTTGTTACACCAGGATGAACAGAAACACATCCCTAACTAAAACAACTTGTTGAGTTTAAAGCCAGGAAGCACAATCATTTGCTATATATATGGTATTCTGGAGGACTGTGTAGTTGAAGACAGCATGGGGCTTCTAATTCAGATGCTGCCTTAGATTCTAAAGTTACAATTGACATCCATGCTATGGATACTCAGTGTGCCCTTATAGGTTCAGCCCCGAAGCAAACAAGCACCACCAGGCTAAACCAGAACTATACATTATTATCTCCTCAAATGTACGCAAGTTATTGTTTTTTTAATTCTGCCAAAAAGATAAACCCAATCAAATGGTGCAGTAACACATTTCATAAATCAATATTTCTCTGTGAGTAGTGCAGAAAAAGGAAAGGCTTCCTGCTAAAATATCCACCTAGAGGAATATAAAGTCCAAATATAGATTAAAGAGAACAGACAGAATATCCATCACCATCAATGACTGGTCTACATGTATATAGGACCCATATAACCTGTATAAAAAAACATGGATGCACTGTCACACACAGTGATAACACAATCAGAGAATGCATGGAGGGAAGTGCCAGCAGCTGTATCTTGTTGAACATCTTCCCCAGTAAATTGAATCCCCACCGTTAAGGCTAAAGTGGATGTCAGTCTGTAAAGTAAATAATCTTTGACACACAAGTGCCACATCCACCCACACCAAACACTGAATTCTCCAATATTGTCTTAGGCATCATCGATAAATGTCTCCATAATGTGCGTGTTTTCATAATGTTAATCATAATAACATCTTGTGCTCTTGTTGCTAGTTACCGGGCATAGCTATATGCACACTATTCTTAACGTGTTCTCTGATGGGCTTTTATGGCTCATCTGATGTAGAGCAATTTGCGGTGCATGGCTGCTTTTGGAACATGTTATACTAGCCTCTTGAAAGACAAGTGGCCTTTTGTTCCAACTGAACTACCCATTAAGATTGCTGACTCAATAACTTCTTTCCTCCTGCCTTTCTCCTTGCCCATTTCCAGACTCCTCTTCAGATGAGATATCCTGACCATAAATTGCTTTATTCTACAGAAGAATGGATTACATAAACCTGTAAAAAACGGATCACCCCCACAAGGCAATAAACCAGCAGAGCACAAACGTCACTCCCATCTCTACATCACAAGATATATTCCAAATCCTCTAACAAATTAGGGAGATATTGTGCCTCATTACGAGGAGGGCGGTAAGGGGTTATCGGCGCCGGTAAAGGTGCCGGAGCCATTAACCCCTTACCGCCCCATTACGAGGTCCGCTTGTGGCACCCGCTCAGGATGCCTGGTTTTACCAGACGTCCTTAGCGGGTCCCGTGAGAGGCCCAGCATGCTAACAACGGGCACGTCATTAACAGGCCCGCTGTTAGCATGCTCCCCATACCCATTGAGCCCTATGGCTCAAATGGGAATGATGATGGACCGGGTCCGGGTTCCCTGAGTGAGGAAATACTGGGCCCTTCAAGGTCAGAATGGACCAGTATTTCCTCATTCAGGGAACCCGGACCCGGATTTGGAGGTAGCCATGCCCTCATTAAGGGCATGGCTACCTCCAAACTCGTAATGAGGCCCATTGGTATGCTTAAGATCACTTCTTGATATTTCCAGCAGATCAAAAATAATGGCAAAAGAGCCACAGTTCTTACACATTTTGAAGAATAAATGGTGATATATCATTATCCCTGGATTTCTACATAAATGAAATAGAAATGGTCAAACTAAAAGTTCTGTTTAGCCATTTTTAAAAGTGATGGGTTCCCAGTAGGATTCAGCAACCTGTCATGTGGCATAAAAGGTAGTGCTGCTACCCTAATTTCCAAACCACTGTATTAGACTCATTGGAATATCACAATACAAGATTGCACATAATGCAGCTGTAGATTTACAAAGAGGAAATACCAATCCCTAATATATACACCCCACTGTTAATATTGCAGAATGTTTAGAAACTATATGATACTGCTATTTAAAATAACATTTTTGAGGGGGACCATAGTTTGTTATTAGATAAACATTTGGACAGGAAATAAGCTGTTTATTCCTCCAAGTTTGTTTGTTTGTTTGTTTGTTTATTTATTTATTGTGCGCACCAGACCCTAGGGTAGCAGGGCGCAAGAGAACAAGGAGGTTTACAGCTTAGTTAACGTTTACAGGTTACAGATTAGTTAACGTTACAGGTTACAGGCATAGTGGACATTTCGAATCTGCAGGGTAGGGCAAGTGCAAGTGCAGATAAGGCGTAGCTAAACAGTCAAATCTATGGCGATCAAACAGTAAAAGCAGGTTAGTACAGACATTATAAGAAGACGTTACGTATAAAGTGACATACGCTATGTCGCATTCTCAATAAGCCATTTTATGGTGTTCTTTCTGAAGTTATTGAAGGTTTGGTCAGATCTGAGTGCAAGGGGTAGGGAGTTCCATAACTGTGCTGCCTTAACTGGGAAGCTGGAACCTCCAATGGTGGCTAGTTTGAATCTGGGCACTAGGAGGCAGTTGGGGCTGGCTGTCCTTGTGAGTCTCGTTGGATTTTTCCTGTTGAAGCGTTCTGAGAGGTATCGGGGAGCTTTGTTGTTTAGGCATTTGTGGATAAGGGACGCAGATTTAAGGTTGATTTTTTCTTGGGTGGAAAGCCATTTGTGTTTTCGTCTTATTTCTGAAATGTGTGCACTTCTGGGGATACTTAGGGCCGCTCTAAGTGCATTGTTTTGGAGCACTTGGATTCTGTGGATGATTTGTTTGGTAGTCCCTATGTAGAGGGCGTTGCAATAATCTAGTTTCGATAAAATGAGGGCTCTAGCTAGAATAAGACAGCTGTCCTCTGAAAGGAATGGTTTCCCAGCTCGTATTAACTTGCATGTATAGGCAGTGGATGATGACAGTGAGTTCACCTGTTTGGTGAAAGATAGTGTCGCATCAAGGTAAAAACCTAGGGTTTTTACTTCTCTGGCGACCTTGATAGTGTTGCCATCGATGATGAAGGCGGAGTAGTTTTGGTTAAGTTTGGAGATACGGGCTGCCGTGCCCAGGATGATGAGCTCTGTTTTGTCATCGTTCAAGCATAGGCCATGGTTGGCCATCCATGCCTGAACGATGCTGTAGACTCTATTCACCAGAGCCAGATCTTCGACGTAATCCCCAGTAAGTGGTAAGAGAATCTGAGTATCATCTGCATAGTTAGTGTAGGTGATACCCAGATTATCAAGATCGTCAAAGAGTGGCTTGGTGAAGATGTTATAGAGTGTCGGCGAGACGCAGGATCCCTGGGGCACTCCGCAGGTGATTGGGATAGGGTCTGCTGCCGCTGCGGGGGAGAACACCCTCATGGTCCTGTCACTAAGAAATGATTGAATCCAGACTATAGCCTCCTCTGAGAAGTGGGCAGCCGAGTCCAAGTGATTACATAGGACTTTATGGTCCACCAGATCAAAGGCGGCTGAGAGGTCTAGAAGGAGGAGGAGAGCTAGTTTTCCCTCGTCTCTGAGTGAATCTATTTGGGCTTTTAGGTCGATAAGGGCAGTCTCTGTGCCGTGTTGCGGACGGAAACCGGATTGGCGGGTGCCGAGGAGATGGTTCATCTCAAGGAAGTTCTGGATTTGGGTGTATGCTACCTTGTCTAATATTTTTAGTAGGAAGGGAACCGTGGTGATGGGCCTGTAGTTAGTAGGAATGTTGGGGTCCAATGTTTGCTTTTTTAGGAGGGGGAGTACCCAAGATTCCTTTAGATTGCGGGGGATGGTGCCCGTAGTAAAGGAGGCATTGATAAGTTTTGTGATAAAGGGGGCTAAATCCCTAGCCGCATCCTTGATCAGTTGTGCGGGGCATTGGTCGCCTTTGCAATTAGAAGGTTTGAGAGTCAAAATGGTCTTCTCTACCTCAATTACTGAGACCTTGGAGAAACGGAATTGGGTGGATTCTGGGTTGTTGGATGAGGGAATTTTGACTATCAGAGGTTGAGTTGGCAGAGAGGCTTTCTTTAGGGCAATTTTTGTTTGGAGGTTGGATACTTTGTTGGTTAGTGCCAGTTGTATGTCTGTGCACCAAGTTTTGTCTTTGATGGAGTCATCCTGTACTGTGATAGGAGTTTCCAATTCCTTTAGGATGGAGAATAGCTCCTTCATGCTGGAGTTGGATTGGGAGATCCTATTATTATAGGTTTCTTGTTTGGCCAGGATGATGTCTCTTTTGTATTGCGAGGAGATGTTAATTAGGTTAGTTTTATTTTCAGCGGTCGGATGTCGGTTCCAAGCTGTTTCGCATTTTCTCTTCTGTAGTCTTAGGTTTTTTAGGTGGGGTGTAAACCATGAGTTCAAATGCTTTTTGGGTTTACTGATCCGAAGTTTAAATGGAGCAATACTGTCAAGAGCAGAGCACATGGCTGCGTTGAATGCATCCACTAGGATGCCTGGGTCGGAGTGGTCAGGTAGGGAATTTAGTTTGGGTAGGATGTGGGGCAGAATATTGTCGGCTGTGATGTTTTTCTTGTTTCTCGTTAAGGTGGGTGTGGCTGGCGTGGGTGTTAAGACTGTGGGTCTTTTGGTGTTGAGGGTGAAAGAGATAAGGTAATGGTCAGACCATATTTGGGGGGTGATGGCTGTTATAGAGGGGTAGCAGTTGTGACTGGCAATCCAGACTAGTGTTCTTCCCTTGATATGTGTGGAAGTATTCACGAGCTGCGTGAAGCCTAGCACTGACAGAGTATTGCCTGTGGCAGTAGCATGATGGTCGTTGATATCGTTGAGCCCTAGATTGAAATCTCCTAGTACTAGTGTTTGGGAGGATTCTTTTAGCTTCTCAGAGATAACAGTGGTGATGTCTTCAGTGAAGGTGCTGACGGGGCCAGGGGGTCTATAGATAAGGTGGATATTTAGTGTTTGGGAGTTTGCAGTCGGTAATTTGATAGAGAGAAGCTCGCAGGATTTGAGGGAGGGTGTGGGTGTGATTCTCATAGAGAGATTAGATTTGGCGATAATTGCAATTCCTCCACCGCGCGAGTCTGGTCTGTCAGCTCTGAGAATGGTATAATTCTCTGGGACTGCCAGAGTGAGAGCCGGACCTGCTGCATCGTGGAGCCAAGATTCAGTAATGGCAATGAAGTCAAGGCTATTATCCCGTATGATATCTGCTATGTCAGTGGCATGGGCGACTAATGATCTGGCATTGATTAGAGCAGCTTTTAGTTCAGGTTCTAGCTGTGCTGTGAGCGGAGGTTTGGCTATAAGTTTATTGATTTTATGGTGTGGTTGGTGTCTGAGAGGGGCGGTGATTACCAGTGGTCGGCATATTTTGGGTCGGAGGTGTTCTAGGTTAATGTTATATTTAGTAATAGGTTCGAATATTTTAGGTAGTCGAGCCCGGAGTCTAAGCTTCCTTTGTTCTAAGTTGCAGGGTTTAGAGATGAGTTGTATGTGGGCACCAAGGCCCTCTGTAGGCAGAACTGTAGGCATGGTCGTGTAGATGATGGTAAGGATAATTGTCAGTTTGGAGAATTGTGCAAGGTGAACTGGGTTGGGCATGTGGAAGTACATACTGTTACTACTAGCTGAGCTAGGTGGGCTGGAATTAGTTGCCGTGGATGGATACGGGGCAGAGTTGGCAGAGTACAGTTCACAAATACTTAGCGAGATTAATGCAGCAGTGACGTACTAGTCTGAGAGTGGCAGTCAGATATTGGGCTAAGTGCGACGGTCAGATGTAGGTCTAAAAACCGAGGTCAGATACTGGGCTGAGAGTGATGGTACAGTGGTCTCTGGGCGACCACAAGGCACTACACAATAATACAGTGGTCTCTGGGCGACCATGAGGCACTACACAATAATACAGTGGTCTCTGGGCGACCATAAGGCACTACACAATAATACAGTGGTCTCTGGGCGACCATAAGGCACTACACAATAATACAGTGGTCTCTGGGCGACCATGAGGCACTACACAATAATACAGTGGTCTCTGGGCGACCATAAGGCACTACACTGTAATACAGTGGTCTCTGGGCGACCATGAGGCACTACACAATAATACAGTGGTCTCTGGGCGACCATAAGGCACTACACAGTAATACAGTGGTCTCTGGGCGACCATGAGGCACTACACAATAATACAGTGGTCTCTGGGCGACCATAAGGCACTATACAATACTACAGTGGTCTCTGGGCGACCATAAGGCACTACACAATAATACAGTGGTCTCTGGGCGACCATAAGGCACTACACAGTAATACAGTGGTCTCTGGGCGACCATGAGGCACTACACAATAATACAGTGGTCTCTGGGCGACCATAAGGCACTATACAATACTACAGTGGTCTCTGGGCGACCATAAGGCACTACACAATACTACAGTGGTCTCTGGGCGACCATAAGGCACTACACAATACTACAGTGGTCTCTGGGCGACCATAAGGCACTACACAATACTACAGTGGTCTCTGGGCGACCATAAGGCACAATACAGTGCAGTGGTCAGTTAGCGACCAAAGGGCACGGCCAATAGCAGTCATGAGGCATAAAGCACTAGGGGCTGAAAATGACTGAGCTATTAAAGAGGTGGCAGCAGTAACGCATAGAGGCGGCGGAGTTGGAAGCATAAGCGTATGTAGCAAACAGTTAAAACAGTTATCGAAGGTGAAAGAAGCCGAGTTCAAATGTTTGTGAGTGCGGAATAGCGGAAGACATACCAGAAAGCACAATAGTGTAAACTGAGGGTATCCCCTTTACTCACAAAAGATTAAAGGTCCGAGTAGACACTGGCTCCGAGGCTCCGGAGGCAAACAGGTGATTACACAAGGTGTTTGTGATGCCTGGAGCAGCACGGGCAGAGTTTGTGGCCCCTGGCTCCTGTGGCTCCGAACAGGCACCCAACAGGCCTTAGAGTGGCCTTGGAGCTGGCCGCCGGCGCGATCCGCCTGCCGGCGGTTACAGCTGATGTTAGCGAGGCTCAGCAACCAAGTAATGCAGCTATAAAGAAGGTATGACAATGATCTAAGCTAGAGCATTTTTGAACAGCTTTACGGATGTACGCCGGAAACAGAAACCTAAACTATACCTTTCATTCCACACCCCATAACTCTTCTAGACTTAATTATATATGGTGAATTTTTATTTGGTCAAGGTGTTGATCCAAGTGGATAGGAGCACTGCAACCCTCTATGATCATGCTCCAAATTGGGCACATTTCTTAATACAGGCTATGCACTAGACAAGTAGATGTGAGGTTTGATGCCTTGCTAATGAGAGATGGCACATTTAGGTAGAGAGTAGAACATCACTTCAAGAATTTGTTTGTGCTAAATAGCCTATCAGACCTGAAAGCCAGGGTTCCTGGAGATGCATACAATGCCTCTCTCTGGGCCCACATTATTGTACATTCAGCTAATAAAAAGGCATGAGAAATTCTATCGAGGGGTAGTGGACATGTAGGTTGATCTTAGAGTGTCCATATGCTGCTTGTAGGAAACGGACATTCCTAGATGACTTCATAACTACCAAATTTTAAATAGACACAGCTCAGACTTACCCTGCTATGATGGTGCTATCAAATGGAAGTGCGAAATACCTCTTTGGTCAAAATAGACAAGAAAAACAAGTATCTAATTACAGATATAAAAAGAATAACATTCAAGCATTAAAGATGGGTGAGCCATTTCTTATATTCAAGGCCAGTTAACTGCTAAACCCATTTTCAGAATTCTATAAAACAGTACTTGCACATCTCCTAAATTACCAAGATGATACAGCAAGTGGAAACGTACTCACTTGCCACCACATCCCCTCCATCTCTGGAGCTGACAAAATAGCACTCAATGAAGAAATCATGGTGCAGAAGATGGGATCCAACATTAAATCACATTGGCATAGCTCCCAGAGATGGCCTCTCAGTCAAATTATATAAAGGATTTTTATTATATTATTTTGTATATTGTATTATATCAATATTCACCATTGACGTACCCATATCTTTCCTGTGACAAGCCTCATTGCAAAATGATTATGAAGTGGGGGAGTCAGACACCAAATGTCTGTGCAATATGTCAACATACATGCAACCGAAAGCTATTTCCCTAAAGCAAAGTGATGCCGAAAAACATTGAACTGTGTTCCTCCTTTAATTGTGAGGGGAAAATGCTCAGTGTAGGGATAATCGAAGAGCAGTTGAGACTGTTTCAAGTTTAAGCAGGAGAGGCACCATAAATATGCATCATTTTGTAATGACTTCTGCCTCTTACTCACTGCCACAACAAGGATGCACCTGTTGGGTGCATGTAATAAACATTGTACCTAAGAGATAGCTCTCAACACATTGACATGCTGATTCATGGAATTATTTGCGCCGAAAACGGGGATTTGTGCACCATTCTGCCCGCAAATCCCCATTTGTTAAAGAGGGATTTGCGGGTGAATGGTGCACAAATCACTGTTTTTCAGCGACAAATAATTCCATGAATCAGCCCCTGGGCCTTTTAGTACATTCTATGCAAAGAATGTGTTTTTATTAAAGTGAAGTGAAATCGGGTGAAGCAGAATTAAAATGTGTGAAATGAAACTTCATTTCTAAATTGTAAAGAGGCCTGCATCTGTTTAAAACAACAGCCTGTTAGTCAGAGAACATGTAGTATCTTACAGACATGTTTAAATGATTACATTCCAGTGGTAGGATTGAATGTTCTGAATGGCGTGCACATGCCTTTTTCCTACTGTACATCAAATCAAGGAAAATAATCATTATTTATTTAGTCTTTTAATGTAATATCTCCAACAACTGTCAGAATATTGTACAGTGGAAACATTATGTAGAAAATCAGTGAATATTTTGTGTTGATTTGAATAAGATTGCTGTTTCATTCAGCCTGATAGTGTGCTGACTTCAAGTTGACTTTATTTTCAACATGGAGCCAGCTAACTAGTCTTTCATGATAGAAAAATGCTCTAATAGTCCAAGAATATGAAATCTGTGGGCATCCCAAAGTGAAATTTCTCCATTAGCTGGCACCTGTTGAGCCTGTGAAAAACAATGGAGAGATCCCAAATGTCCGCTATGGGCGGAATCCTACCTTGATTTTGGGAAAAACAAACTTATTCAATACATAGAAAGGTAGGAAAAAAGGTTAATTGTCAACAGCTGAACAGCTCGTCAGTAACTACATCAGTTTAGGAAAAATGTCAATTTTAATATTCTCTCATAAAAATCAGGAGCCGTAGTACATATAAAATGCATAATCAGACACTCTAAAATAGTACGCATATGTAACAAGACACAAAACATATTACACATTCTAAAAAATAGAGATAACCAATTTATCAATCTATATTCAAACCTTTGCTGTTAATCCTTATACATTCGGGGTTTTAATCCTTAATGGATCACTCTATGTTTTTATGTTTACGTGTTGAGCCTGTTCTTTCATAGAAATCAGCCATTTGCTGGGACATATACAATGAGAACAATGGGCATGTCAAAATAACTGATCAATCATTAATCAAGGCCTCACAAAGAGCTGTTTATATAATTCATGTGCTGACCACAAAACTGCAGGCTCAATAACAGGGAATATCCAGAGTATACATTTCTCTTGGTTTAAACTGCCCATGTTATTTACCATTACCACTGCCCAAAAATTTGAATAGTATTAATATTTCTGGAATTTTAAACATTAATCACACATTATGAAAATGTGAAAGAAATATATATAAAGATAAAGGCTAAATTGTAGTGTTGCATACCTGGGCATGTGTCTGCAAGCACAAATTCTAATACCATTGATTTTATGAAATTAGCATATTCCAGTCATAAATTATGGAATAAAAATGAAATGGCATTCAGCAGTGTAGGAGTGAAATATGCCCTGTCCCTATTTCATGTCAAACATATACAATTGGCATTCATACACTAATGATTGGGGTTGTGCATTCAAAGGTAGTGTCTGGCTGTTGGGCAAACCAATGGAAGGATCAGGCCAATATAATAAATCCAAATAAATAAATAAATAATAATGTGACATCATTATGAAATAAGCGTGGGAATTCAGGACACTTTAAAAACTGCTCAGACTGAAGTTATACGATTCGGACATTCCAAAAAACTGCTGGAAAGGACCATCATTTTATGATTAACAACACATTTTCTTCTGAACTGGAAGGTTGCTGAGATTGGAATATCTGGAAATGAGGATCAGTGTCCAGGAGTGAGACTGAAGCTGGTGGAGACAGATTGCACCTGGTGCCAGAGGGGACAGGAGACCAAGGTGGACTATTTACCTAGCTACTGCTAGTTGCATGAACTAAAAAAATGACCCGAAAGTCAGAATACAAATGCCCTAAAATAAATCAGATTTGCCCCTTCTATGATAAGTCCTTTGCTAAGTCCTGTGAGTGGGTGGTTTTAAAGTTCAAATAAATGTTAATTCCCAATAGAATACATGGTTATTGTCATTTGAAATGCGTTTTAATTTTTATCACAGTTAAGTACCAAGCGAGATTTCCTTTCAAGAAAACAGATCACCTTGTGCCATTAGTGTAGTATCGAACGGATAGAATGTCTGTTTGTTTGGTGAGCTGCTCTTTAAACATTATAATCTTGTTGTGTTTTACTAATAGTGTTTTCACAGAAATTATTAACATTGGGCTCTGGTATGTAGGTATTCATAGAATAGTCTTATGATGATATCTTTGTTGCTGTGTATTCTGTGAAGGTCATAGCTATTTAATCATGAGTGGGATATGACAGCAAATGTAAAGAAGTCATTTCTATGCCCATGAAAATAGTGCAAATGTAGATACCATGAAACCTCTAATTATGAAATTACACAGTAAGATTCATATGTGATTTGAAAGGGGATGAGATTTTATATGTTTTCAATACAATCTGGAAATTATCTCAGGTTAGGTGGGTGAGTCAAAATAGTCTGCACAACCTTCATTGAAACTATTATTTCCCTAACCCAACATCTGCAAAATTCTATGCAAGGAATGATAAGCTTTTTGTAAACTGTACATACATGCTATCAGCCTACAGCACCATATCCTCAAGGGAAGCAAGAGCCCTGAAAAAGCACTTTGCTTTTGGCATGTATTGGTGATGCTTTTCATCATTTAGAAATGTTTTGATGCAAATTAAGTGTTGAAATACTGGCTGATAAAAGGCAGAAGTAAAATGAATAGACCAACTGTAATTTCAAACTCAATATAAATGCAAAATTGCAGTAGCGGTCCTGTAGTTATGGTTACGTTGCTCAACCCATAGAAAGAACAGGATGTGGATGGCTTCTAACTTTGGCTCCTTTTGAAGAATTTGCATGAAACTTTGTCAAAAAAATGTAAATGGGTACCTCTGAATGATTTTGAAAAGTTTTGTGTGGTTTTGGCAAGGGCAGGGCAAAGTTATGAGTGGTCCCAAAAACATTTGAAATTTGTATAGACATGAATGGAAACATTCTTTTCTCGGGGCTACAGCCCAAACCGCTGGATGGATTTACACCAAACTTGCATGAGCCTGGCCCTAAAAGCATGCCTTTGCAAATCTGGTGTTAATCTGTACCGTAGATTTTTTGAAAATGCCCAAAATGTCAAACAAACGTGTCTGGTCCAGACAAATCAGGGAGCCGCGGAACATCTTTGTTTTAGTCTTAGCAATGCATGGTGGTGGCGTGAGTTATGGTTGCATATTTTACAATAACTGGCAAATTTGTTTGGTTTTTCAGTTTTTATGAGTGCAACTTAAACATAATGTCCCTTTAACAACATGTTTTCAGTGAATGTATATATGTACATATTAAAGTGCGGCAGTCGCAGCAATATAGTTAAAGTGAGTATCAAGTTCCATAGGAAACCTGAAAATTGAATTGCTAGTAATGTTTGACGTGCATTTCGGATTTGGCTGATATTTTGCAAACCAAAACTTTGTCAGGTCCCCACAAGCCTCCTCGTCCCTCCAGACTGGAAATGTTGGGAAAGAGTTCTTTTAAAATGAAAATAGGTGCACCGTGTAAGTACTTGAAAGTACTGTTGACTGACACGGAGCTCTGCTGGTCTTCGCTGTTTCGCCCACGGCTGCCTTTGCTTCGGTGAACCTATTGTACACCGTGCAGCTACATGTGGAGGACGTCTTAAAGCAGAACACCTATTGTGCCTGACGTGTGGAAACAAAGAGAGGTAATTGCTACGTGTACGCTGGGTTAAGCGTGTATGCTGTGTTCGCTGTTCTACCGTTCTACTGATTGCAGGCGGTTCCATCACTTTCTGAAATCTGTTTCTTTTTCTTTAAGGACATAATAATTCGGACTCTGCCCCTCGTGCGCCACGCCATCTGTTACCTCTATAGTATCCTAGCAGCCCGCGCTCTCACGCGCGCACCGTGTAAGTACTTGAAAGTACTGTTGACTGTTCACGGTGCGCGGCGAGCGGCGGCCTGCAGGTATTTGGGACATTTTGTGTTTCTTTTCTTTACTGTTTATCTTTTGAGTACGTGGTATACCGTGACCTTATATTTGTATTGTAGGAGTAATCAAAATGGTGAATGGCCTATGGAGTGGACGTAAGATCTATGATTCCAATGTTGAGTTGAGAAATGCTACGGTAATTAACTATACTATTGTAGAAAATTGTAGCCTACTAGCAAACAACAAAATTAATTTCTCTCAGGATAGAGGCACCTCCACATGTGTTGAATTACTAGGGGAATCTAGCAGGCTATTATCACAACAGGAAGTAGGCTCTGTAAATGATTTTACTCCCCCGATTCTGTCTATTCAAACCCTCTCGAATGCTCACCCTTCAATTGAACTTGAGACGTATAAGCTCAAAGAGATGAACCAAGATGAAGGTACTGGTTTAGTGGAAGTCCTGGTGAGTGGTGAGTTGTTAACTCAGATGGGTATCACTACGACCAAACCTAGAATTTCTGATGTATCTATAATTGCTCCTGCGATCGAGGCATTATTAGATAAAAGGATGAGGTTCTCAAGAAGAGGATACGGTATGGAAGATGTGCATGTTCATACTGCTCCCTGTAATTTGATAACCAGTCAGGCGCAGCTACATGCATATCTTGAGGAGAATCCAAAGGTAGCTAAGGGCACCAGTGGGTCTAAAAAGGTTGAAACTAGCTCCCCGTCTGAAACAGCATTGATTCTGGTGGGGTGCGTAGGGGGTCTGAATCTGAGAAGCCCAATGTTTCTATAGAACAATGGCAAAGCCTCTATGAATTGCAAGAAGAAGTTGAACGCAACGTATTGGGGACTTCTGCCCTGGGGGTGGATTTCCCGGTTTGGACTAGAATTCTAAACCTTCTAGATAAAGGTCATGAACAAACACATGCTCAAATGATTTACTCCCAGAGTTTGTTAATGGAGGTGATATCGAAAGTAAATAGGATTGAAGGTCTCCTATTCACTTGCGATGCTGTGGCAGCCTTAACAATAGGAAAACAAAAACCCCCTACTCAAATGATTGATAAAGATACGCAAACCCGAGTTGATTCTATAGTGGGGCCTAAATTAATGAAAACCTTTGCCACTGCTACTGCTGTTACTGATAAAAAAAGATGAACCTAATTTATCAACCAAACGCTTAGATCAGCTGATAATGATGGCAGCAGATAATGCTGTGGCAGTGCAACAGATCTTGTTAGGTACTACAAAGAATACACCTAATGTGCAGTTGGTGCAAACAATGCGGTCTATTGAACAGGAAAAAATTGAGACCGTAGCACAACCGAGGGGTGGAAATATGGGAGTGCATCCAGACAGCCCATCCGTGTTAACCAATTTAATTGATCTCGAAGATGAGTCTCAAAAAAATTATGGTTTAATAGGTTTACTGATGGGATAGGAAGTGGAGGACCAGGTATATGAACCGGTATTATCCAGGAAACAAAAAAGACTCCTGGTAAGAGAGGCTAAACGTAAGGTGCAGCAAGCAAAAAATGTAAAAATGATGAAAAAAAAAATGTAATAATAGACGGCAAACAGCTGTTTAAAGTTGAGATCAAAAATACGTCAATTGAAGAGGAGAAGATTGATCTCCAGCAACTGAATCAAGAGTCCAGAGCATTATTAAACATTGAAGCCTCTCAGGACCCCGTAGGGATGATGAAAGTGTTGGAGACATAATCGATTGTGAAAGGAAAAAAAGATCTAATGTGTGATGAAATGGCAGGTGTTGGCAAACAAAAACAATCTGATCTGCTAACTTTTTTTCCAGCCTTATATCGAAAAAAGGCATTGAATAAAATCAAAGTAGCTGTTCCTGTCAAATCGTCAAACAATGCTGTAGTTAGTAAATCTAAACAAGGTAGGCACAATAATAAGGTCCCACAGTCACAAACTATTGAGGAATATGAGCTACCAAAAACTACTTCCCCTCAGCGAATACGATCCAATATCAGGGAGCTGAAATGTCGTTGTCTAATGATGTAGGTACTAGAGTTGAATTACAAGAGACTAGTAATTATAAAAACGTGTCAAATAGGCCATTGGATAGATCATTTACAGAATATCATGTGTGTGCACAGGAACTTAATTCAAGTATACATGAATCTATGCCCAAGTCTGACGTGATGATCTTAACCTCTGATATGCCATCCATTATAGGCTGGGAATCCAAATCTCCATCTGGTATAAAAATGAGTCTTAATCGCTCGGTGATGCTCAAGGTTTTTCAAGCTATTCCAGCACTGCGTACTATCAGAAGCGATGACATAGATTGGGTAAGACGATCACATAATAATCTGACACAAATTATCTGTGGTTACCACTCGCATATCACCATGAGACTAATCTGGGAACAACAAGATAATTTTGAATCATTGGGTCTAATTCCATGTTTATTTAGTTCGGAGGAACTTGCTGAAATCTTTATTGCTACTCTACCAGAACTTCCGGTAAATTCTAATGGGGCTGGAACTTTTCCACTAATTAATGAGGATTTCTTGAAACAATTTATGAATTTCGCAGCTTCCTTATCGGGTATGATGGGCACGGGGCCTTCAAATCCAACTGCTGTCCCTAAAATAATAGACAGACAGTAGGATGAAAATAAGGCACTGTCTTTTGTGACATGGAATTTTTGTGGTAGTTCTAATTTAGTCCCTTGATGATGGTGTGTGGCCAGGGATATGCTTGATCCAAGAAACCATGGCAGTAGGTTTATTGGATTTGGATGGTTTTTATATTCATGAGCAGCCTGCTGTTAGAGGAGTTCTGAGTCGACCCTCAGGGGGACTTGCTATCTTAATTGACAAAAAGCTCAGTTTAGAGTCCTTGGTGAAGTGGGCTGATGATTCATTGCTGGTGGTTGAAATTAACTACAAAGATGGGTTAGATCAAGGTTTTTTATTAATCAACCTGTATTGGAATCCAGCTAAGTTCTCTTTTGTAACAATCACTACACAACTCGACCTTATATTTGAACAGGCTTCTTCAGATAATCCAAGATTGAATGTCATTATTGGAGGAGATTTTAATTCCATTTGTTTAACATTGGATAATAAGGGGAAACCCGCTCAGCATGAACAGCAATAAAAATCTATAGTGAATGGCAAAAAATGGCTAGAATATTTTCTGACTTGGGATATTCAAATGTTTCCGTTTAAATCAGGAAGGTATAATTATACTTGGACTAGAGGCTCATCGTCTTTCTTGATTGATTATATCTTTGCCTCTTCTAACTTGATGCAGTCCATTGACCCGAAAATGATTAGTGATCTATCTAGGGGAGATCATTTTGCCTTAGGTTTTCAACTCAGATTAAAATGTGTAGCCTTGAAATTGATCCCATAATTTCAACCATAAAATTTGATGGTAATCGGTTGTCTATAAAATGGACTTCAAGGAATTGTCAAAAAATTATGGTGAATATGCAAGACGATCACTTACTTATATGGGAGATGAATGTGAGAGGACAGGCTTGTGTGTTTGCTGAGATTCAGAATTCAATAAGAATTGCTGGACATTTAGCATGTATTAGGTGCACTAATGTAAGCAATTCTTTGCCAAATCATTGATACCTCTATAATCAGAAGTTGGCTAACTTGTGTAAAGAGAAACGGTATAGACTCAGACAAATTAGCTTGGGTGTATATACAGAAAATGAATATCATGCTCTGAAAACACATATTAGCTTGACATATAGAAGTCAAATAAGAAGCATGAGATATGAGATGATTAACACCGTTAACCAGAATTTCCTCACATTATTATTAAAGAACAAAACACGACAGGTATGATGTACCTTGCATACTCTGATTGGTAAGTCTAAAATTATTGAAGAACCTTCTATTGCTGCTTCTACATGGGTCAATCATATTAAAGCTAAGTTTCCTATGCCACAAGATTTTCAATCACCCTCCTTTTCAAATTGGCCTGATCCCATCGCTCGTGTTTTTGTTTGGAGTATTGAGGATATACGTATGGCCATTATTAAATCAAATGGCTCACGAGCATCCGGTCCAGACGGCATTCCACCGTGCTTAATTAAACTTAAACCGGAACTGTGAGCGTCGATTTTTAAAATCAAATTTGATGCGATTCATTACTTGGGTAGAATTCCTAATTTTTGGTGTTCCGCCATTATTATACCTGTATACAAGAAGGGGCAGATGAATGAGCCTGCTAATTTTAGGCCCATCACCCTTATGGACTCTGCTGCTAAAATGTACAATCCATCCAACACTTATAATCTTTTACCGAACTTTCAGATCGTTTTTTTCGCAGTCATATGGGTTGCCAATTAAATGCCACTGTAATTGCTCACCTATACCAGCTGACCAGGTTATCTAGATCTGGGCCAATTTATATGGCAGCCCTTGATTTGACGGCGGCGTTTGATTCAGTGATTAGAGTGGTACTGTGGGCGAAAATGATCAAATATGGTTTTGCGCCTCAATTGGTTGCAACGATTGCTGCCTTACATAAACAAACTACATACAGGGTTCGATTGACAAAAGCTTGTGCCTTAACAGATGCTATTCCTATGAAAATAGGCCTTAAGCAGGGCTGCAATCTTGTGGCGATACTGTTTAATTTATATTTATTAGATCTTGATGAAGAATGGAAAGAGGCGTGTATTTTCCCTGTAAAATTAAGAGCTCTACCATTACATTGGATACGTTTTGCTGATGATTTATTGTTTTTTGATCGGACACCTTTTGGGCTTCAGACTAAGCTGGCTTTATTTCACTCTTTTGCTAGCAAACATAATTTACAGGTCAACCCCGAAAAGTTTTGTATTTTGTCTTTGCTGATGGATGCAAGAAATTAGTGAGATTTACATGGTCACTAAATGGTATAGTGATTCTGAAATCGCCTTTTATTCGTTATTTAGGTTACCATCTTTCAAGTACATACTCACTAGCTGGCTGGAAGATGATTATTGATTCCAAAGTCCAATCACTGACTGTTCAGATGGAATTAATCTACAACCGATTGGGGACATTTTCCTTGCTTCCAATCCTTAAATTCTATCTACAGAAAGTTGAGCCGATCATACTATATGCCTTGGATATATGCCTTCATGATATAGAAGGAATATTACATATTGTCCAGGGCAAAATGTGGAAGAAAGTATTGGGTCTGGCTATGTCTACACCAAATGTAATCATTTGCCATGAGCTAGGCTTGTTACCCTTATCGGTCAAATGGCACTGGAGATCACTTGTGAATTATGCTAAAATGTTATCACCTCCTAAAGATTCATTATATGTAGATATAGGGAGGATGATTGTGAAAGGTTATCCTCCATCATTCCTGAAATTTAGGAATAAGATGGAGGAAATACTAGCTTCTACTTTGATTACTCATGAGGATTTAATATTAGGACTCCCCTCATGTAAATTGAAATATTGTCGCTACTATTGGTGGCTTCTGATAGATAAAATAAATACTTATAAATCTTTTTCTGAATGTGCAAAATTTACCAAACAGTGGGGCTATTGTCCACAGTACCACGTAATCTTTCTATGTAGTATAGCTCGCACATTATATTTGAGATTTCGGATGAATCAATTACAAACTAATGAAAAATTGATGAATTGGAATCAGAATAAAGACAAGTCTATCACTGGTTATTGAGGATTTTGTCAAAGTACCAATACTATAGAAACACTTAAACAGCTAACCGTGTATTGTGTGATGTTTGAATCTGAAAGGAAAGTGATGTTTGGCAAGTACCTCTGCACAGGATCTACGCTCAACAGGGAGAACCGTTGGCAAAGATGTATGTGGGGCAGGTCGCAAAGCCTTATTCTGAGTTTAACTAATTTTTGGAAAGTTCTAGAAAGAAAATTAGTTGAAAAGTCAGTGGTTAGCTCGGTGTCTGAAATTGTATTAAGCAAATAATGACCATGAAGTGTCTATGATGAGTATTATTTATGTAAAATATGTTTTATGTTTATTTGTCTTGAATTGACTTTCTATTATTCCCTTAATTTAGGGATGGAATATGGTTATGATTGTAAATATTTTTTGATTTTTATTTTATCAATGGAATATTTATAGCGATATGTAAATTTGTGGTTAAAAGTTTTTTATATGAATTTAAGAAATGTGTCTTTATGAATTGGTGATTGTTATGTTTTGAGATGCTTGGTAATTAATTTGATTCTTGTGATTTGCTTTCTTTTGTTTGATATCATAATTGTTACATTCGTATATACTGTAATTGTAGAGGTTTTTCTTAAACCATACACAATAATAATATATATATATATATATATGTATATATATATATATATATATATATATATATATATATATATATATATATATATATATATATATATATATATATATATATATTGTTAAGAAAGCAAAGAAATGCTGTTTTTGGCCTATTCCCATTAACACCCACATAGATAAAAAGTCAACATTTATGCACCATGCAGAGCAAAAACCACTGGACGGAGTTGGACCAGGTATGAAACAATTTGGGCACGAATTCACTGGGAGGGATCAGGGGTTATTCAGTCCAGTAGTTGTTAAAATATTTGACGCAGAAGGGGATGTGACAAATCAACTTCCGGGGCACCAGTGGTCAAGGGATGAATATCGTTTTCTAAACCATCAATCAACCCCACACCTCTAGTACACCAGAAAGGAACCAAACAGATTGGAATACAAGTGAATTATATGACCTTCTTGTCCAATTTTGGTAACGTGGATTGAACGGCAGACTTATCTCCGCAAGTTTGTGGATTGTTGGTTAGTTGCAACACAGCGTAAATACAATTATAACCTAATTATAAAATGGACTGTCCAAGTCAAGGTTGTATAAACATATCTATTTTATCATTAAAATGACGGACAGTTCTAGAACACTACAAATATGACCCACCCTGTAAAGGAACACAGAGGACAGAGAGCTTCACAAAGGAAAGGGATGCACCCTGGATACTGACAGGAGGGTATTTGGTAAAGTAATACATCTTAATCTTCAAGGTCATTTGGTTCCAGCACCAAAGGGGCAAAGGGTCCAAATGATCTCTAGGGGCCTTCAGACAAGGACCCGGGGACAGAACCACAATGTACGGGTGATGAAGAAGTTCTTGTCCTTAGTTCAGATACTCTCTGTCACTTCCCACCTAGGAAGTTTGCTGGCAGAACCTAGCAGTGCTGGAGCTGCTGGATGGGTCCTCCGAGTCCGGTATCTCCCTCTGTTCCCTGGGAGATGTTAAGGGGGGGGGTCTTGCTTCCCTCTTGGAACACCTGGCCTTCCTTGACTGGCAGAAGATGTAAGGTAGACTGTACCTTCAGCCCGGGTCCAAATGAGTTCTTCTTACTCCTTTCAAAGTCATTCGATGATCTGCTAAGTGAAGGGTTCAGCCCTCTTTTAAAGCAAAATGGGCCCCAGTGATTGGGTCCTGGGTCCCCACCAACAATCTTCTGTTATGCATGAGGTCAGGACCAGAGGGCTCTGCAACATGAAATGTAAGAGGTGAGAACATATACCTAAGTCCCACACATCCTCCTGTCTGTTGTAGATCAAAGTGTCACTCTGGTTAACTGGGCCTTCTGTGACTCTTGATTAAAGTGCAGATCGTCCTTGAAGTTTGTGACAAGAGCAGACTTCCTGTCTCCTTCAAATCACATACTTCTCCACTCTGAAAGGGATCGCTCTTCAGGGGAAACTACCGTAAATAATGGACTCAGACATGCCATTGACTGCCTTTCATACAGAGGGGTCGGACCTAGCTTCAAGTTGAAACATTGCATACCATAGGGTTATTAGCAATGCCGTCCTGTTGTCTGTTCGGCGACCAAGCCACTTCAAGAGGCTTGCCTCAATTATCTCTCATTAGTATGCACTGCCACCAGCTGAACTAAACAATAGGAAAGCAGATCCATGGAGCCTTTGATATTTGAATTAGGCTGTCCATGTCCCGAGGAAGGTGTGCCTTCCCACTTCTTGGGATCCTTTTATGTACCTGTGGCTGTCACATTTCAGCTGAACATGACAGGGGAGAATGGCGCATGTAGGCTGTGTCCTCCTGGAGTACATGTGACTATCTGTTTCATGCAGTGAGCAGAGAAAATGTGTGTGAAATGGCCTCACACATTTTCGGAGGATGATCTCCTATCATTCATTCTCACTATCCAAAAATCAAAAAAGCCCAGGTGAGCGCACACTGCCTGTGCAGATGGTCGAATTCCTCACCGGGGGTGCATCCTTCTCCAAAAGTTATAGCAATATCTCCCATGGTGCTTTGTAGCTGAGAGGCTGAGAAATGAAAAAGCATCATTATTTTCCCAAAATGCACTTGCTAATACATTTTGATTTCTGTAGTGCAAACCACTGGATAATGAGACAATACAATACAATCGTTATAGTTGGGCGTGGCCTCTCTGGATGTGTGGCCAGGAATCCTCCATCCCTGTGGAGTGTCTGGGATCATATCTAGGTCACCAAGTTTTCTAGGGTCAACCACTGGTCAACCAGACAATAAAAAACAATTCTCTGAGGAAAAAGGCTTGGCGCAGCTCTTGTAAGGTAACAAGGTTTTTTTTTATACAAAAAGGAAAAAGGTGTCAGAGGGTGTTATGAACCCAACTGCTACAGAGATCTCTGGCAAGTTCACAGTAAACACAGCATTTGGCCTTGTTCCAAGTCGGGCGGTATGGTAAAAAAGTGACTCTTGATTAAAGTGCAGATCTTCCTTGAAGTTTGTGACAAGAGCAGACTTCCTGTCTCCTTCAAACCACATACTTTTCCACTCTGAAAGGGATCGCTCTTCAGGGGAACATACCCTAACTAATGGACTCAGACATGCCATTGACTGCCTTTCATACAGAGGGGTCGGACCTAGCTTCAAGTTCACACATTGCATACCAAAGGAGTATTAGCTCTGCCGTCCTGTTGTCTGTTCGGCGACCAAGCCACTTCAACAGGCTTGCCTCAATTATCTCTCATTAGTATGCACTGCCACCAGCTGAACTAAACAATAGGAAAGCAGATCCATGGAGCCTTTGATATTTTAATTAGGCTGTCCATGGCCGGAGGAAGGTGTGCCTTCCCACTTATTGGGATCCTTTGATGTACCCGTGGCTGTCACATTTCAGCTGAACATGACAGGGAGAATGGCGCATGTAGGCTTTGTCCTCCTGGAATACATATGACTATGTGTTCCATGCAGTGAGCAGAGAAAATGTGTGTGGAATGGCCTCACACATTTTCGGAGGATGATCTCCTATCATTCATTCTCACTATCCAAAAATCAAAAAAGCCCAGGTGAGCGCACACTGCCTGTGCAGATGGTCGAATTCCTCACTAGGGGTGCATCCTTCTCCAAAATGTATAGCAATATCTCCCATGGTGCTTTGTAGCTGAGAGGCGGAGAAATTAAAAAGCATCATTATTTTCCCCAAAATGCACTTGCTAATACATTTTGACTTCTGTAGTGCAAACCACTGGATAATGAGACAATACAATACAATCGTTATAGTTGGACGCGGCCTCTCTGGATCTGCGGCCAGGAATCCTCCATCCCTGTGGAGTGTCTGGGATCATATCTAGGTCACCAAGTTTTCTAGGGTCAACCACTGGACAACCAGATAATAAAAAACAATTCTCTGAGAAAAAAGGCTTGGCGCAGCTCTTGCAAGGTAACAAGGTTTTTTTTTTATACAAAAAGGAAAAAGGTGTCAGAGGGTGTTATGAACCCAACTGCTACAGCGATCTCTGGCAAATTCACAGTGAACACAGCATTTGGCCTTGTTCCAAGTCGGGCGGTATGGTAAAAAAGAACCCCGTATTTGCGGATTGGGTTAAATCCATCCAGCAATTTTTAAAATATTCAACAGAGAACGGGGCGGGGGGTCTGCTCCTTTAAACCTTTATATCGGTATTGGTGCATTGGAGCAGAGAGGCTGAGAAAGGCTAATAACTTTTGACTTGCTGGATGGATTTGGATGACATTTTCAAAACCAAGGGTTTGTGAAGGCCCCCTCCCCTTCCAAACTGGATATTTTGTAAACAATTTGTCAAAAAATGAAAAGGTAATTAAGAAAAGACAAAAACACAGTTTTCAGCCTACTGCCATTAGTTTTCTCATAGAGGAAAAGTGCAGTTTTTGAACAGCCATTGTGTGAAAACCACTTGGCAGATTTGGATCAAATGAGAAACAATTTTGCCACAAAGCATCATCTTAATTTCCTTCACTGGTTTGGGGTAAATCCATCCAGTAGTTTTGAAAATATTCAACAGAGAATGGGGTGCACCCCTGCTCCTTAAAACATTTATATCGGTCTTGGTCTTACAGCAGAGAGGTTGAAAGAGGCTAATAAAATGTCCAGCAGGGGACGGTGGCTATTCTGTCAAGTAGTTGTGAAAATATTTGATGGAAAAGGAGGTGCCCCCTACTCCCAAAATTATAGCTATAAATGTGTCCCACAATGCATCAGCAAGGCTTTTCAGAATTGTAAAAGCTGCCAATGTTTTGTTTCCTCGATGCGAGAGATAATGTCATGATCTCTGCTTCCAAAAGGTCAGGGTTTGCCCAACTCCCTTGGAAGCAGATCCATAACCCAGGTTCCGAGTGCCAACCAGTCCCAATTGGGACCTTTTGGACCCAGTCCTGGCGCCAGTGGCACCAGGCTCATAAATATGCCCAGTCCCAGCGCTGGAAGCGCCAGGCTCATAATGCTTGGGTGGACTTACCTGCAGCAGACCATGCTGCTTACTTGCCTGCCAGTTGAGCCTCTGATCCTCTTCTGTTTGGAACTACTTTTCCTGTTGGGTGGGGCAGGAGCCACTCCCTAGGTTCAGAACACTGGAACTCTTCTGGAAAGCAGGAACTCTTTTCTTACCTAGGCGTGGCTGTGGAAGGAGACACCTAAGCACTACAGGAGGCTATTTAAACCACACCCGATGAATGAATCTTGCTTTGCGTTATTCTGCATCCTCTGCAGCAGAACGCTCATCGTGTCTTCTGCATCTGATCCTGGGCCTAAGGAAAAAGGCTTACCATCCTGAATCCAGTCTTCAGCAACACCTATAAAGACAAGAAAGAACAGGTTAGCATTACGGTCTTCAGTGACAGCTCTTCACTTACCTGGTCCATCGGCTGTCACCAACGCCTCGCGCTGCATTCCGGCATCTGAAAGACAAAGGCTTACCTACTCTTCGTGCGCTCCGGAGGTCTTCACACTGCATTCCGGCATCTGAAAGACAAAAGCTTACCAACTCTTCGCACGCTCCGGAGGCCTTCGGCGCTGCATCCCGCATCTGAAAGACAAAACAAGGTGCGTTTAAAGACATTGGGGAACTTTAATACTCACGTGCCATTACTCCTTTCCACATCTAACCCAGTGGGTATTCCGGCACCCTGCAGCCGCTCCGAACTTGTACCTGCAAAATAAAAAGACAGTTAGAGCGCATCGTGAAGCAGGCAACAAGCGCTTACTTACATGCTTCCAGGCGCTTCTATTTATCACACGGGCTCCATCGTCAACTCACTTCAGCCCGTCATCCGCCATCGCCGGAACCCTGCAAAACAAGAGACATCATTACTAAAGACTTTAAAGACATTACAATTACTCGAAACTTACTGTTCGTGCAGTAAACGACGGACAGCAGTCCTCTGAAGTCAAGAGTCCTGCTCCCCTTATCCAGTGAAGAAACTGGTTACAGCACCCTGCCCCGAGGCAGATGGAGAGCACAGCGTTCACTTACCTAAGGTGAGAGCGTTAACCTTTGGGGTTCTACAGGAGAAGAGAAAGGGAAGAAGAGAGAGACATTCAATAACCCAGTTCATTAATCCCATATTTTCTATCTGCAGACATCTTACCCTTCGAGTCAGACATACAGTGCACAGAGGTCCAGCCCAAAGAGCCAGCCGTGTGTTACACATCACCTTTGAAGATACGGTATACGCCCAGTCAAGACCGGCGCCTCTACGGGAATCAGGTGAGCGTTACAGAACGCAAAGCCTACCACAAAACTCCCGTCCAGGCGCTATAGAAACCTCGGATACCGACCAGCTAGCCCAGTTACTTGGGGAACTAAGGGCAGAAGTGCATGCAGCCCGTCAGGAAACGAACGCTCTAAGAAGGGAACTGATTATTTCCAAGGAGCGAACAGATGATCTCGCTAGACAATTGCTACAGTCACAAGCCGGACAGACCCCGTTACCCGCATCTGGGGGAAATCTTCCTTCTACATCCTCTATGAATCCAGTGCAGATCAACCTACCTGGGAATGTACCTCTGGCTCCGCCCGAACGATTTTCGGGTGACCCAAAGAGGTTTGCAGTATTTATCAATCAGTGCCGGTTGCATTTCTTATGCCGGCCAGCAGCCTTTCCAACTGATCAAGCTAAAGTAGCTTTCGTGCTTTCGTACCTTAGTGGCAATGCGGCAGACTGGTCGATCCCTCTAGTAAATCAAGATGATCCGGTCCTCCATGATTTTCAAGCTTTTCAGCTCAGTATGGAAAAACTGTTCGCAAGACATTCACAGGGGCAGGCCTTGGACAATGAGCTTCTTTCGTTGCGACAAGGTAATCAAGACCTTTTGGCTTATATTGCGTCTTTCAACAGACTGATAGTGGAAACTCAATGGCCCGAGGACAAAAGGATTACGCTGTTTTATAGAGGTCTACGTGGAGAGCTCAAAGATGTGTTAGCCCAAGTAGTGAATCCCCCACAAGATTGTTCGGACTATATAGACTTAGTCGTTCAAATAGATCACAGACTGCAGAACAGGAAGGACGATCGTTTCAAGTTTGATGCTCGAGTATTTTCCAAACCGCCAACTCCTTCCAAAGGAGTAGACTCCGGGGAACCCATGCAAATAGGGGGTCTGAAAGGACCACTAACACAAAAGGAGCGGGAAAGGAGAAAACAGTTGCAATTATGCCTCTATTGCGGAAACTCAGGGCACTTTCTTCGAGACTGTCCGGTGAAACCTGCCAAGAAGGCAGTAGGAGCCGCAGTTACCAAAGTTACAAACTCTGAGCAGGGAAACGACCTCGTCTGACAAGAATAGAGGTCCTCTTGCCGAGCGTGAAAACCAGTTCCGTGACCTCGCATTTCATGATACCTATGGTCCTCATTAGCCCTGATAATCCGGATCGATTACATGCAATTGAAGCTTACGTCGACAGCGGTGCCATCGGCAATTATGTGGATCATGAAATGGTTTTGAGGATGAATCTAACTCTTTGTCCCAAGGCTGTAAAGGACGTCATTACTACGGTGGATGGTACGGAGAGAGCCTCCGGGCCAGTAACGCATACCACTCAAGAAGTGACGCTAGTAAGTCAAGATGGACACCATGAGAAGATCGTGTTCGATGTGATCAAGGCCCCTCAGTTTCAGATTATTCTAGGAATACCTTGGTTAGAGAAACACAATCCTCTGATCGATTGGCGAGCAAGAACGGTCCAGTTTCCAGAATGTGTCTCTACTTGTCACCCTCCACCTGGTGTTGCACTGGCAGCAATTTCTTCAGAGACTCCCCAGTTACCTCCCGAATACCTAGAATACCAAGATGTTTTCCGGAAGGATCAGGCTAACTCTCTACCTCCTCATAGGTCTTATGACTGCCAGATAGACCTGATACCTGGATCTACTCCTCCTTGTAGTAGAATTTATGCCCTCACCGAGCCTGAGAACCTTCACCTTCGACAATACCTGGATCAATACCTGGCAAATGGGTTTATTCGTCCTTCCAAGTCCCCTGCTTCTTCAGCTTTGTTCTTTGTTCCAAAAAAGGAAGGAGACCTTAGAACTTGTATAGATTATCGCTCCCTGAACCAGATCACCGTTAAGAATAGATATCTGTTACCTTTGATCCCTGAACTCCTGGACCAAGTCAGAAAAGCATGCATATATACAAAGCTGGATCTTAGAGGAGCTTACCACTTGGTACGAGTAAAAGAGGGCGATGAATGGAAGACGGCCTTCCGCACCAAATATGGGCTATTTGAATATCAGGTCATGCCCTTCGAACTTTGCAATGCCCCGGCCGCCTTTCAATATTTTATGAACGATGTCCTCAGAGAGCTCATAGATGTGTGTGTTGTTGTTTACATTGACGACATCCTCGTTTATTCTTCATCGGAATCTGAACATCGGAAACACGTGAAAATGGTCCTCGAAAGATTGCGACAACACAAACTTTTCGCTAAGTTGGAAAAACGTGTTTTCAACGTGACTGAAGTTGAATTCTTGGGATTCATATTATCACCTGGCGGAGTGCGTATGGATTCAAAGAAGGTCGATGCAGTTCTCAAATGGCCATCACCATCCTCCGTAAAAGGTGTGCAAAGCATGTTAGGCTTCGCTAACTTTTACCGCAGGTTTATCCCCGAATTCTCTCGAATAGTCCAGCCCATCACTGCCTTGTTAAAGAAAAACAAACGTTTTGAATGGTCTACCGAGGCGGAACAAGCTTTCCAGGATTTGAAGACTAAATTTATCTCAGCACCAATCTTAAAACACCCTCGCCCCGAACTCCCCTACATCGTGGAAACTGATGCTTCAAGCCTTGCCATGGGGGCAGTTCTATCACAAAAGGACCCGGTAACGAATCAGTTGCATCCCGTGGCTTTTTGGTCCCGCAAATTCTCGCCTCCTGAAATCAATTACACGATTACTGACAAGGAACTTCTGGCTATCAAGTCTGCCTTTAAGGCTTGGCGGCATTATCTGCTGGGGGCCCGACACACCGCTACTGTGATTACGGATCACCGAAACCTGCAATATTTGAAAACCGCAAAAGCCCAATCCTCTAGACAACTCCGTTGGGCATTATTCTTTGCCGAGTTTGACTTCATAATTACCTATCGACCTGGTACAAAAAACGGTAAAGCTGATGCCCTTTCTCGGATGGGAGTGGAGGAACACTTGATCAACCCTAAACCTGTACCAATCATTCCCGAACAAAGAATTCTGGGTGTAATCGCCACACAATCCATAGAGGAAGTTAAGGATAAAGCCAGGCAACTTGTAACTCCAGCAGACATACAGAATTGGCATCTGCAGGGAAAGGACTTTGCAGTAAAGGACAACTTATTGTATTTCCAAGAACGAATATACCTGCCCAGCACAGATTTACAGAAAAAAGTAATCTCTTGTTATCACGATTCTTTAATGGAAGGACATCCCGGTATGGCCAAGACCTCAGAAAAGATCAAGCGCTACTTCTGGTGGCCGTCTTGGAAAAAAGATATCAGAGACTTTATAATGTCCTGTGGAGTATGCGCCCAAAACAAGAGTCAAAAGGAAAGACCAGCAGGCCTCTTACGCCCTATTGACATCCCACCTCGCCCTTGGCATACGCTTTCTATGGACTTCATCACCGATCTACCTCCATGCTCCGGATACAATACGATTCTAGTAATCGTGGACTTATTCTCCAAGATGGCGCATTTCATTCCGCTCAAAGGCTTGCCAACAGCAGCAACTCTGGATCGAGAATTTCTCGAAAACATCCTGCACGGTTTTCCTTCGGTTCTAATTTCGGATCGAGGTAGTCAATTTATTTCTCATTTTTGGCGAAGTTGCTGTCGGTCGGTCGGCTCAAATTGATGTGAGACTATCGACCAGTCACCACCCTCAGACCGACGGACAAACCGAGAGGACCAATCAAACTCTGGAACAGTATTTACGCTGCATGCTGCAACAAACTGAAAAAACTTGGAAAGACATCCTTTGGATAGCCGAATATGCCTACAATAACTCTGTCCATTCGGGAACTGGGAAAACCCCGTTTTTTCTTTTGTACGGCAGTCACCCTCGAACCTCAGAGTTGGATCCCCTCCAAGATCTTGAAACACCAGCAGTAGACTACCTGCATTCTACTATCACCCAAGCCTTTAAGGAAGCTGTTTCTCACCTTCAAAGGGCTAAAGAACAATACAAGAAAGGAGCAGATCAACATCGGAAGGAAGCCCCTCAATATCAAGTAGGGGATCAAGTCTGGTTATCCACCAAATATCTACCTCTAAAAGGGCCACGCACATTCAACCCAAGATACCTTGGTCCCTATTCCATCACTACCATAGTAAACCCAGTAGCGGTCAAGTTGGACTTGCCCCCGCACATGAAGATACATCCGGTCTTCCACGTCTCTCTATTAAAACCCATGCAACCTCAAACCCGACTAACTAAATCTCCAAAACCTATCCTAGTTGATGGGGAACTCGAGTTTGAAGTCAAAAGCATTCTGGACTCCAAGATCTCCAAATCTAAACTATTTTACCTAATTGACTGGAAAGGCTACGGCCCCCAAGAGAGATCCTGGGAACCTGCTGAATATGTCCACGCTTCTCGCCTAATCAAAAGATTCCACCGAACATTTCCTGACAAGCCAAAACCCCCGGAGAAGCCCGGTTTGGGAGGGGCCTTGAGGGGGGGTACTGTCATGATCTCTGCTTCCAAAAGGTCAGGGTTTGCCCAACTCCCTTGGAAGCAGATCCATAACCCAGGTTCCGAGTGCCAACCAGTCCCAATTGGGACCTTTTGGACCCAGTCCTGGCGCCAGTGGCACCAGGCTCATAAATATGCCCAGTCCCAGCGCTGGAAGCGCCGGGCTCATAATGCTTGGGTGGACTTACCTGCAGCAGACCATGCTGCTTACTTGCCTGCCAGTTGAGCCTCTGATCCTCTTCTGTTTGGAACTACTTTTCCTGTTGGGTGGGGCAGGAGCCACTCCCTAGGTTCAGAACACTGGAACTCTTCTGGAAAGCAGGAACTCTTTTCTTACCTAGGCGTGGCTGTGGAAGGAGACACCTAAGCACTACAGGAGGCTATTTAAACCACACCCGATGGATGAATCTTGCTTTGCGTTATTCTGCATCCTCTGCAGCAGAACGCTCATCGTGTCTTCTGCATCTGATCCTGGGCCTAAGGAAAAAGGCTTACCATCCTGAATCCAGTCTTCAGCAACACCTATAAAGACAAGAAAGAACAGGTTAGCATTACGGTCTTCAGTGACAGCTCTTCACTTACCTGGTCCATCGGCTGTCACCAACGCCTCGCGCTGCATTCCGGCATCTGAAAGACAAAGGCTTACCTACTCTTCGTGCGCTCCGGAGGTCTTCACACTGCATTCCGGCATCTGAAAGACAAAAGCTTACCAACTCTTCGCACGCTTCGGAGGCCTTCGGCGCTGCATCCCGCATCTGAAAGACAAAACAAGGTGCGTTTAAAGACATTGGGGAACTTTAATACTCACGTGCCATTACTCCTTTCCACATCTAACCCAGTGGGTATTCCGGCACCCTGCAGCCGCTCCGAACTTGTACCTGCAAAATAAAAAGACAGTTAGAGCGCATCGTGAAGCAGGCAACAAGCGCTTACTTACGTGCTTCCAGGCGCTTCTATTCATCACACGGGCTCCATCGTCAACTCACTTCAGCCCGTCATCCGCCATCGCCGGAACCCTGCAAAACAAGAGACATCATTACTAAAGACTTTAAAGACATTAGAATTACTCGAAACTTACTGTTCGTGCAGTAAACGACGGACAGCAGTCCTCTGAAGTCAAGAGGCCTGCTCCCCTTATCCAGTGAAGAAACTGGTTACAGCACCCTGCCCCGAGGCAGATGGAGAGCACGGCGTTCACTTACCTAAGGTGAGAGCGTTAACCTTTGGGGTTCTACAGGAGAAGAGAAAGGGAAGAAGAGAGAGACATTCAATAACCCAGTTCATTAATCCCATATTTTCTATCTGCAGACATCTTACCCTTCGAGTCAGACATACAGTGCACAGAGGTCCAGCCCAAAGAGCCAGCCGTGTGCTACACATCACCTTTGAAGATACGGTATACGCCCAGTCAAGACCGGCGCCTCTACGGGAATCAGGTGAGCGTTACAGATAACCACAGTTATAATGGGTATAAACGGGGTTAGGCAAAAAGGAACATTGGAAAAAATACCATTTGCAGGAGGAAATAAACGAAATGGCATCAAACTAGAGGTAGAGATGGAGGAATAGGGACCAAGTGCAGAGCTAGAACTTTTCCGCATAACCGGGGTTATCCGGCGGGATATCCGCGGTTATGATAGAAAACTAGATTGGGAATGAAAGTGCATCAGATGAAAGGACTCCTGTTGTGGGGACAATGGGGGAGGGATAGAGAGGGAAAAAGAACTTGAGGGGAGTTGGTGGAGCATGGCAGGAGGAGGGGGGCAATTGGTTAGAGCTTGGGAGGGCTGTAAAGAGTTTTGGATTTATCACGCTGTTGACTGATAACCATGGTTTTTTGTAGGCATTTATGAATAATCACAGTTATCTGTTGTACATCAATACATGTGGTTATGGAGTAAACATTATTTTGAAAGAAGAGTTATAAAAATGGGATTAAGACAAAAAAGGGGAATTTGATAGCTACAGTGAGGTGGGTGGTAATGGGTGTAGCCAAAGGCTATGGCTACTGGTTTACTTTAATGAACAGAAGGGTGCAATATGTAAAGTGGCCACGGCTGAAGTCCATGGCTAGTGGGCGCCAAGGAAACCTAGTGGGCAACATGTAGGTTATGTTATGTTATGTTGATTTATACCGTGCATGGCTATCATCCAGGGGCAGTCTCCATGCACTCCCATGGCTCTGCAAGAAAGGGGATTGGGGAGGTTAGTGAGGATTGGATGAGAGCATAGGTTCAGAACCAGGAGGAACTGGCACCCATGAGTGTTGATTTGCATGTGTGAGTTGGTGTGGCAGGCACCGTGCATTGCAACCGTATGGGTAAGGCTCAGTGCCTCGGGTCTGTGCTAGTGTTTTTGTTGGTGTTGGGTGTGTTGTGTGCACTGGTTAGATAGTGTCCATAAGGGATCCAGAGTCATGGGCGGCCGTAGCTGTAAGACTATTTGTTGTCTTAGTGTGTACTTGTGTTGTTGACGGTTTTATGTACTGTGTGGTCCAGTTCAATCTAGGCTTGCTTCCAGAATCTCAGATATGGTCGGTTTGGACATAGAATTGATTCCTGGTTTGTTTATGTGGAGTGTGGATAGCCCAATGTATGGTGTACTGGCATTGGTGTTGTTGGAAGAGCAGGAAGGAGGAGTGGGTTAGTAAGTCTGTTGGTTTGTTGGAGCCTCTGGTTGCTGCTTGATGGCATCCAACCAGGTTCTTGGTTGTGGTTTGTCAGCCCATCTTGCCTCCTCTCAAGTTGTTTGTTTGTGATAATATTGCTGCTCGTGTCCCTTTGCGGTTGTCAGTGTCTGTTTAATAACCACGTTTTAAGTTGTTTCCTGAAGGTGATGTGGTCTTTTGTGGTTCTAATTTATTTGGGCATGGTGTTCCAGAGGTGAGCCATTAGACCTCAGAACGCTGTTCCGCCGAGTTTCATTTATTTTTAATGTTTTGCCTCTATTTGTAGGTCATTGCTGGATTTTAGGGCCCTTCTTGGGCGGTACTGGCTAATCTTGTCTTGGAGGAACTCAGCTCCTTGTCTGCAATGCTTTGTGAGAGATGCAGAGTGCTTTGAATTTTATGTTTTTTTTTACTGTTAACCAGCGTAGGCTTTTCAGTCCTGGAGTTATGTGGTCTCTTCTCTTTAGTATTAATAGGGTCCTGGCTGCTGTATTTTGCAACCTTTGGAGTTTCTTGGTGAGTTTTTCCTGCATTCCTAGGTAGACGCTGTTTGCGTAGTCAATTCTTGTCCGAATCAGGGATATAATTGTGAGGGTTCTGTGAGGGAAGGAGAGGTAGTGGAGTATCCCCCCGACCCCCGCTGAGTAGTCTTAAGAGGAAGAAGCATTTTTTGGTGATTGCATTGACTTGCGTTTCCAGGGATAGTCCAATGTACATTAGTATTCAAAGGTTATTCACTACATTGGTAGTTTGCACTTGCGTTCCCGTGCCAGCAGGCCAGTCCAGTTGTGGATTCCCTCCATCGAATCCTGTGGGTGAGAGCATTTTGTCTGTTTTTGCCAGGTTCCATTTAAAGTTGTTCATTTTCATTCATTTGTAGATGTCTGTTAGGCAGTTGTTGAGTCAGGTAATTTTTTCCTAAGTTTTGCTTATTTTGACAATCAGTCGTGTGTCATCTGCACAGTTGTAGGTGGTAAGTCTGTGGGTTTGAATGATTTTTTATCAGTAGTTACATATAGATGTTGAAAAGCAGAGCATATAGTCTGGATCCCTGTGGGACTCTGCAGGATATATTTTTTTGTGTTTCAGGTGTACTGGGGTAGGTAGGTTCTTTCAGTTTGGTTTGTTATGAATGAGGTAAGCCACTTTATTGCAGATTCCTGTATGCCACATTCCATCAATCTTTTTATTAGTGTTGCACTGCTGATTGTGTCAAATGCTGCTGATATGTCCAGTAGTATGATGGCTGATTGGGCGGCAGCATCTGGGTTTATTTTCAGGTTGTCTCATATCGATATGAGTGCTGATTCTGCTCCTCTGTGTGGTCTGAAGTCAACTTGTGGCCGGTCGAGTGATCCGTTTGTTTTAATGTATTTGAGTAGGATCTTGTACAAATGGTTCAGCAGGATCTTTCTGATTTCTTTTTTATCAGTGGTTTGAGGTATGTTGATTTGAAGGCGGACGGTACTATTCCTCTTTTGAGTGATAGATTCATTAGGTTCCGGAAGTGTATCACCGGGGTTCTGAGGTTGTGGATTTCTTTGAAAATGTCAGTGGGCAAGGGTCCCTTGGGGATCCTGTAAGGGTGGTGTCCTTGATCAGTGTGACAAAGGTTTTTTCTGTGATTGGTTCTAGGCAGGTGAGTTTTGCTGTAGTCTGCATTTCGATGGGGTACTGTGGTTCGGCAGTTGTGGTTGTATTTCCTGGGCTCTGTTGATGGTCTCCTGGGTTGTATCTATTTTGGATCTCGGTGGCTGGTGATGTTGTCTCAAAGTGCTTGTGTCGGGATGATGGAATTCTTGCAGGATGAGTTTTTTAGCTCTTTGATGATTTTGAGAAGTTCTTTCTGTGTATTGTTAACCATTTCTAATGTTGTGGCATAATAGTATTCTTTTGCTTTGAGGACTGTTGATTTGTATAGTTTGAGATGTCATTGGTATTTTTATTTTGTCTTGGAGGTTGTATTGGTCTCTCCATTTTATTTCCATTTTGCAGTTGGTTTTTAACAGTTCTTTCAGTTCTTCTGTGAACCATTTATCTGCCAGTTTTTTGGGAGTCGCTTTGAAAGTTTTCACTGGTGCCACCTGGTCTAAGGCCCTAGTGATCCAACTGTTGAGTGTGTTTTCTGCTGCGTCTATGGTTGCTTTGGTGGGTTATGTTCTGCTTGAGAGAGTCAAGTCTAGCATGTTTGTTGGGGCCTCTAGGTCTAGATTCTTCCGGTTCCGTTTCTTGCTGGCATGGAGTACCTTTCTGGCTGGTAGGCAGGTTTGAGATGTGATGTAGAACAGTATCAAGTAGTGGTCGCTCCATACCATTGTTGTAGGTGGTGCATAGTCCTTCCCTGCAGAAAATTGCATCCAGGGTGTGATCGGCGTTGTGGGCCAATCCATTTACTATTTGTTTGAAATGCAAAGTTTCCAGGAGTGTGCAGAGTGAGTTTGCTGTGGAGTTGTTTTCTTTTTATAACCAGAACTTGAAGTCTACCAGTATGACTTGGTTGTCGTGGTAGGTTGATAAAATGGTGGCTGCATACACTAATTCTGTTGCAAAGTTGGAGTTGCAAGATGGTGGTCTGTAGATTATCAAGAATACTATGTTGGTTCGGTCATTGAGTTTGACCTTAATGAGGAGGGATTTACAGTCTTCTACGTCGGTTGTGATTAGTTGAGATGCTCGGATGTGTTTTTGTGTATGATTGCAATTCTGCCTCCTCTTTGGTTTTCTCTTTTGGCATGTATTCATTTAAAGTTGTCCGGTATGGCTTCATTTGCGATGGCTTTGTAGTTGACTGATAACCAGGTGTTACGCTCACCTGGTATCCACAGGGACACCACCCAGCTACCGGAACCCTGGTGCTCTTCTCGGTCGCTCCCGGGTATTATCAGTGGGGAGTTCTTTCTGGAAAACAGGTGGGCAATGTTCAAGATAGAGAAACTGGGGAAATAACCACCCAACACCCGGTATGCCCGCAGCGCCTCCCCGGGCCTTTCCTCACCTTGTTTTGGGCTTTGGCGAGCTCTCCGTCCTGCCTTCTTGGCAGGGGCGTGTTGTCCTCTGTGGGCGATTGTAATCGAGTTACTTCACTGATGCTGCCCCTTTGAGGCTCTCAGGTAGGTCTTATTACTGTTATTCTGTAAGCCTTTCTTTGAACTAATGATGTCTTTTCTCTCCCTGTAGGTGTGCGAGAGTCCGCTGTGGGCCGCTGACTGGATTTGGGCTCACCGGCAAGTGATGGTGTTTCGGTAGTGCCTCGATGCGGTAAGTGGGTGCCATACGTAGCGCTATGGTGCCGTGCTTCTGCTAACCTGTTGTCTTTTATTCCCGTTGGCCGCTGCGTTCACCGAAGCAAGAGGCTCCTAAGCAGTGCTGGTCGATGGGCGACTTGAGAGGTAAGTTGCCGACTCTGATGTAAATGTCTAATGTCTCTTTTCTCTCTTTTTGCAGGTTCGAAGATCCAAGAAGCTTGCTGTTCCTTGGGTGCTGATTGCAGTCTGCGGTGGAATCTCAGGTAATCTGCTGAAAATAAAAATGTCCCTTTGTTTTGCAGGTGCAGACTTTTCGAGGCTCAAAGATGCTGCAGAACACGATGAGCGTCACATTGCTGGAATGCAAAGTAACGCGCGTGTACTGGAGTTCGGGTGTGGTTTATACAGCCTTCAGGCATCCCAGGTATCACTGGGCCTGCCACACCCAAAACGCTAGACCGCATGGTTCAGTTTAGGAACTGAGCCATGTGGAGGCATCCATGTCGTTGCGCAATGCCCTTATGGGCCCTGATTACTGCTCTAGCATATGAGCCTGGCGCCAAAGGCGCCAGGACTGACTCCAGGAGAGTCTGGGGGCAAATGTTAAGGCCCTTGAGGGCCTGACGGGAGTAGAAGTAGCCCACCTGGCCTGGCTATCCAGGCTTAGGGCAGGGATCATGACACCAGATTTCTGTAAGAAAGAGCATGTCTGTGCCTCCTTCGCTTAAAAGGTCATGGATTGCTATTAAATGTTTTGCCATGGATCTAACGTTGAGAAAGATGCAGTGTAGTTTGTTTGATTTTCCTTTCAGGTTGTTATTTGTATTGTTGGTTCGGTTTGTTGTGTTGTCGGTTGGGTTTCTGTTGCTGCTGTTTCTCTCCTGGTTCTTCCTGTTGGAAGGTGGAGTTCTTTGGTGGTCAGTCTCTTTGTCACTTATGATCACTGCGCGCCCCATAATGCTGGCTTCCATTATGGCATGGCGCAGTGGTCACATAGATCACCTTGGCCCGCATTCTCTACCCACCTCTGCTTCTGCTCCCTACTTACCTTTCGGTGGCACACTGCTGTGTGTGCCTGCTGATTCATCTCTTTCCCTGCAGCGTCAGTTCCCTGCCACTAACGTAGCTCTGAACTTGCGCAGCAGGGTCCTTTTTTTAACTTTATTGGTTCCTGCTACCCATATAATGAGTAGTGGGTGACACCCCTGCACCCCCCAACTCTCATTACACTGAACAAAGGGAGCAGGCCACACCCCCACAACCCCATTGCTCATTATTCAGTGTAATGGGATTTCTTTTTGTTTGCATACATCCCGCATTTGCCCCTTACCAAATTTCCGACTGCGACTTCAGTCAGAATTTTGCTACTGGGCAAAAGCGCAGTAATTGTACAGTTCGAACTTTTGAAGTCAACTTTTTTTTACAATACCCTTAACTCTCCATGTTGCCTTTGCAAAGCACATGAGCACATGCATACTATAAGAGAGGGTATTCACAATGATATAAAAAATGGGATATCAGGGGCAAAGCATTATGGTGATATCAACTGGAGCACGCTGAGATAAGCTTTTCATGACTTCCCACATCCGCTGAATTTCAAGGGTTTAGTTGCGTTAAATCTGTGTATCTTAACTTTTAAGTGCATATATATTTATACGTATAGCCAAACATATATCTTAGAAAGTAAGGGGAGGAGGGGAGGAAATAGGAAAAGGGAGACAGGGAGAGGAGGAGAGAACAGAGAGTAAGCAGTCAGAGTGGAGAAGCAAGGGGGAGAGCGAATACAATTGCAGGAGTCAGTAGTAACACATAATGTTGCAAGCCAGGATACAATATGAAGATGGGAACAGTATGATTCAGGGCCACCAGGAGTACAAGATGCAAAGGAAGTCCAGCATGAGAGTTGGGAAAGGGTGACGCACCGTGAATCAATGAAGTCCATAAAAATCAAATTCAGCATTGAGCACAAGACAGTGATGGTGAAACCAGAATGTATCAGGACAGACTCCTGCAGAAGTAGACTGCAGGGGATAATAGGGGGAGCAGGGTAGAAGAATCAAACAAAACAGACAGCACCTGTGTGCGGGAAGGGGGGCACAATGGAACATCACGGGGGGACCAGAGGGAGTTGGGATGGCCTGTGGGGACAGAGGGAGTAAACACATGTTGGTGCATGCTTACCTGCTGTCTGAGCAGGGGTTCGGGTCCTGGGTCTTCCTGGTCCGAACAGGTGCAAACAGGAATTGCCATTTTCGTTTTCTATCCTTCGATGTGATGCCCAGGCGAGAGACACCCTTGATCTAAAAGTTAAGAGCAGGAAGGAAGTGGCAGGGCTAAGAAGATGGGTGGTGCTTAGGCCAGGTGACCTGGATCCACTTGCACCTGCTCCTCATCTGCAAAGGAAAAGAGGCTGGAGGGCTCCTTAAGAAGGGAAAAAGAGCAGCAACCAGGAAGGCACCAAGTGGGCAGGACTTGTTAGTGGGGAAAAAAAGCAGCAGCCAGGAAGGCACCAGGTGGGCAGGGCTTAGGCCCTGTGACCTGGATCCACTTGCACCTACTTCCATCTGCAAAGGAAAAGGGGCTGCAGGGCTCCTTAAGTAGGGAAAAAGAGTGGCAACCAGGAAGATAACCCGTGGATGGGGCTTAGCCCAAGTGACCTAGATCCACTTGCACCTGCTCCCCATCTGCAAAGGAAAAGAGGCTGGAGGGCTCCTTAAGTAGGGAAAAAGAGCTGCAACCAGGAAGCCACAAGGTGGGCGGGATTTGCTAAGTGGGGAAAAAGAGCAGCAGCCAGGAAGGCAAAAGGTGGGCGGGGCTTAGGCCAGGTGACCTAGATTCACTTGCACCTGCTCCCTATCTGCAAAGGAAAAGAGACTGGAGGGGTCCTTAAGTAGAGAAAAAGAGCTGCAACCAGGAAGGTGCCAGGTGGGCGGGGCTTGCTAAAATCCACTTGTATCCTGCTGCCAATCTGATGTTTTGTAATTGTATCCTTGATTTGGTATTTTTTTTTGTTTTTTGTATTTTATATTTTATTTATATAATGCCTTACGTCAGTTGCTTTCAATAGAGATGGAGGAATGGAGCCAGGAAGAATGTATATGCAAATATATAAACTGGAGATGATGAAGGCAGCTTCGACGTGGTGGCTACCAAACTCTGGAACAATTTGCCACTTTCCCTTCCATCCAAGCCTTCCTACCCTCTGTTCAGAAAAAAACTCTAGGCATACCTGTTCAACTTCCACATGGACGAATGTATATGCGTCTGGCTTAGAATGGCTTTGCCACCACCACACCAAATACTGGTCATGAAAGGTCACACAACTCCCAACTTATTTCCTGCCCCGCACTACAACCGTTCAAACTGCAGCGTATATGAGAGACTGCCTCGTGTTATTAGGATGTGTGTATGGAATGCTCAAACCTCTGCTTTGTGGCGCCTTCTTGGTCTTAGGCACCTTTTTGGTCTTAGGCGCAGCTGAAAAGTGCTCATTCATAAGTCCAATTCCTTTCTTTAATTCATTTGTGTCCAACTCTGTCAGGTGTATGTCCTTGTATGTAACCTCTCTTTTACTTAATTCCTTGTAAACAGGAGATTCGATTATTGTTCTGGCGGTGCATTTGAATCAGGAAATAACTGTAAAACTTTACGCTCAAATCAGACTACATACATGTCATGTATGTGCCTCTTAGTTCATGGGCCGGCTGCAGCAGGCCTGGCACCCGCCCAGTATCTTCCAATGCACTGCGGTCGTTAGCAGTTGTTCTATCAGGAATTAAGCCTACATTAATCAGCTTCGTTCTTACAGCTTTTTTATGGTCCATGTTTAGTATTAAACCTAGAAATACACGTTTGAAAAGTGTATTGCCATGGCACAACACATGAGAACATTCGGCATTTTAAATTTAGTGCATTCTGTAGGAATTCCGAGATAAGCTCTGCTATAAATCAGATGTGCTTCGAATGCCGGCCTGCTACTGGTCGGGCTATGCTGGCTGCTTCGCGGGGCTTTATTTAGGCTGGGAAAGTGAGTATGTTTGTAGATAGCAGATACTTGATTAGTATGCGACGATTCTGCCAAGATGCTAAAAGCAGTTTCTACCACAAATCACTGTAGAGATAAATAAATATAAATGACAACAACTTCTTTTAGATGCCAAATGCTCTCCGTTTCCGTCGGAGAAACAGAGCGAGTCTGTCCAAGAGCCTGCTGAAGCCAATGGAATGGCAGCGTTGCTAAATGATAGCATGGAGAAAAGACTCCCATCCACAGTATGCCTCAACCGAGACAAGGAGTGCGATACAGTGAATATGATTTCAAATTGAAATTAGACTCAATGCAAGATAACACATAATCAGAAAGGCATCTCCTGCTATACCAAAGGAGTCCTCATGAGGTTGCCAGTTAATATAAAACGGGCCTTATCTGATGATGGCCTGTTTTAACCAACCGCAGGATTCCAAAAACTGCATGTGCTAATACAGGTCTGCAGTGTGTAGAAAAAGTTGCATTTGTTGGGCTGCAACTACAAAAGTATTTCTTTTCAAATAAAGAAAGGTATTAGCGGTCCTAGACGGAAATTGTTCAAAATAAACGTTACACTTATTCAACACAGCATAGTGTATGGATAAACTTGTCAGAGCATTTAAACTGAGTAACTTGTTAAATTGTTCCTAACATAAATACATGACTATAAAAGAGGCAAGTATAAATAGATGCCATACAGGCAATAGCCAGATTGTAAACCACCATTTTGGTCCTATCCTGTTTTCAAGTCTGCCCACTGCTAAACATTGGACATGGAAAGTATTCATCCCATTCTTTGCGAGTACACCTGGATACCTGGAACTATTATTCTTTATGCCAGATAAGATGTCTGAATCCTTGATGGTCCCACTAGGTTCATAATTCATGAGGTCTCCCAAGTTTTCTATAGTCAGACATGTTTTGTCCATTACTGACTTTGCAAGAACTTATTCAAGAAGTCAGGTGGCAGGTGCTTCCAAGTGGGAGTATCTTCAGAATGGAAATCCCAAATATGGTGCCCACATTTCGGAAAACTTAATGGAAGTATCAGAGTTTAATATTTCCAATTTTACGAAAGGTGTGAATACAAAGTCGCTGCACCAGAGCCTTTAACAGCCTGACAGTTTGTGTACAAATGGGGAACTTCATGTCTCTCCATCATTCTAAATGTATGCGTTCTGAACCCTTCAAAAAGCTCTAGTTATAAATCCCAAATGTCCCATGTGCAAAATACAGAGAAACACACATTGGAGTAGCACATACAAATCACTTCGAATACTGCACAGCATTTGCTCCATCTAAATGATGGTAATGATAACTGTCGAGGGGAGTCCAATTCAGAAGCAGACCAACACGTCACATGCAAAGGGTATGGAAGGCCCACAACACACACACACACACACAGGTTCTATGGATCGACATGCAGGATGTTTGAATATTTAAGGTGCATGAGAACATTACAGCGTAATTGTGATTATGCCAGGTGTGAGTGCACATATTCAAAAGTTCTCTTACTTTTTGATTGAATCTACAGAGGTGGGGGCCATTGAGGAGGCTGTGCCAGGGCGTGGGTGGTAGAACCAGGCAGTAACAGTAAGAGGAGATTAACATAAACAGAGGAAGAGGATTTCCAGACACATTATTCTCCTCAACCTGCTTGCTTTGCTAGATTTCTGTACTCAAGACCATCCCATCCTACAGTGGGAATGTTCCAAGGCATGTACCAGCCTACAGTGTCTGTGGCCCGGAGCCAGGTCTTGGAGGCTCTGCTATTAAATGGCCAATGTCACATCTGCCTCCCATCACCCAGGCAGTTATCAAAGCAGCCACGGCATGTTGTCATGAAATTGGTGGCTTCCCCAACATTGTGGGGTTTCAGAGGATCCACCCAGTAATCAATTGTCAAGCGAAATAGCATGCTGCCCCAGCAAGTGACCAGGCTGAGCGGGATGTGACAATACTGTAAGTGATTTCAATCGGCACTTCACCTAAGTCAATGCCTAGCGTGTAATGCACAACTGAAATCCTTATTTATTTTATGTCTAAAAGTTCTTTTATTCTGAACGATGTACCACTTATATCACTCCCCTCTCTTGGACCATACCCCCACCCCCATCACACTGAACCAGGAATCAGGCTGCTTTGCAAAGTTAAAATATGTATTTATATATTCACAATATAATCACACTATTTTTAATGGGAATACAATGATCACCAATGGGGTGATGTCACACTAAGCAATCTCTTCAATCACAAGGAGTAATAATAAGCAAAAACAATGCAGCACAGCAATAATACTTTTGTGGGTGTGTGTTCAAATAAAATAGCAATGTGGTTACTATTTCCCCCTGCACACCCCTCAACCCCCCAATATGCAATGTAGAGACATAGGAGGAGAGAGAACAGGTTTCAGGAATGCAGAATTCAACAAATGTATCAATCCCAATGTCCCCCAGCAAACACAAGAGAGAAACAGAGTTGATTGGCAAACTGTCAAACTGTTTTTTTAAAGTTGTCTGAGAATGGATTGGGTAAAACACTAAATATGGCTTAAATCACTGACATTTTTAAATTCTAATGGGAGAGGCATTATTTGGTTGCAGACAAACACTACCAATGATTTGACACCAATAAGCAATGTGCAAATGGAAATTTGAGGTCGGGTGCAATGAAAAGCTATTTTACACGTGTAATATTTTGCCAAAACGAAAATGTGCGGCAAACTTTTGTGTGTGCGGTAATCGCAATTGCAGGAAGACCATATGGAGATGCGGTTAGTATGTTAGCTACAAGCTGACGTTTAAATTTTGTTTCTAGCATAAAATATGAAGAAGTTATGGGCATTTTAGTGGAGGTAGTTGTTTCAGATATAGGTGCAACAATGAGAAACAGGGATGCGTTTTTAAAAGACAAACAGGATATCTTTACACTAGGGAGGGACTATAAAGAAGCACATACTATGCGGGAGCACAGCCACCAGACCAGGACACCTCTGGATAAAGTGTTTGCCTGCCGAGGAGCTTGCCTTCTTCAGATGAAATATATCAGTGCAAAGATATGTTTAACAATACTATTACAGAAGGATGATAGTAGGGATGAAATAGAGAGTCAGGCAATTCAAAATAATTCTAACAAGGCAGTTCTGGATATAAGAGAGGATGGATTTGAGATAGGGATTGACTATGCATAGTACATAGCCTAGTGACAGTCCTACACTATGGATACTCACTAGATTGGTTTGAATGGAACCGTCAGGGATTCTGGTGAGGGATCAGACTGCTGGGCACACCGGACTGGACAGGGTCTGCAATCAGCAAGGCGCTCTGGTCTGCACGGCACAGCACGACTGGACTGGATCTGCAATGGCTCTCTGGTCACAGCACTGCACAGCACAGCACATTATTGGATTGGGTTCTATCTGCCCTTGTTGGTTATGAAGATAATTATTTAGCAGGAAAGCAGTTACAGCACAGCCCATCTGCTTCTTTGGTTTCCCCTTTAAGTTTGTGGGATTCTGGTTCTAGAAGTTTAAGGCCTAGCTGAGAATGGTTCAGCTATAGAGTGGGCCTTTCTGCTTTGCCAAGTTTCCGGATTCTGGAGCAAGGAATATGGATGGATCTCCTTCAGGGTGCTTCACCAGGATCAGGATAGTGGGTGGATATGTGTGTCTTTCTAAATCCTCAGCTTTCTCTATTTAGGAATTTGGTAAAGGGATGTGTATGCTGGATTAACCTAAGCGCGCTCCATAGGCTGGCTATAGGCTAGAGTCTCCCCTCTCCCTTGATTGGAGGAGAAAACAGGGTGTCACCATGATGATGTGCGTTTATGAGTCAGAGAATCCTCCCCTTGCCTTTTGAACATGAAATCTACTTTTAGTATGATACATATTTACAATTTTGCAGACTTTATAACAATAACATATCTCAGTCAAATATTTTGTGGAGCAAATGCTCTTCCGAGCCCCGTCATTGTAGGATCTTGTGTCGGCTTTTGACAGAATTCTGCCTTTTTGGGCCTTTTTGGGCCGGAACACAATATCTATTTTATCCAAAAATGTGTACAACTCTGCGCATTGTATCTGGGCATAAACGTGTGAAGTTTCATGCTTTTGACATAATTACATTTGGTATAAAACCACAATGTCTACAGTTACTTCCCAGAACATAGCACAGAGTTCTGGCTCCTCTTAAAATCTGCAGCCAAAAATTAGGTTCAGAAGTCCGGGGTTTACATATTTTTTACAATTGTACACAGTAAATTATCAGTCTTTTTAGCAATATGCTTTTGTCCATTGTGAATCAACAAAAGGCTGTCTGTCCCCGCCTCCTTCTCCTTCTTGCAGCTCGGAAGCAATCTCCTCCCCCTTCCTTCTTGCAGAGGCCATTTACGATCCTTCCTGATTAGCATCTCCTTGCCTTGGGGGAAGTCCATTGTGCTCTTTCCACAGCAGCCCAAGTTCCCCTCGCCTCTTAATCGACACAAGGGTGTGAGTTCCTGGTCTAGAGAGCAGAAGGGAGGTGCCTGGTCCCTGTGGGGGAAGTTGTTTGTGGTTTGGCTTGGAGTTAGGCTTAAATTTAAATGTCATTTTGTTGCAATTTCCTTTGTTTAAATAAACTTGTAATTTTAAAACAAGCAGCTAGAACACTGATTCGAGACTCTAAACCATGAAGTTTAAATAGTTACAACCTAGGTTACTCTTGAGAACAGGTCACTTAGATTTGGTACAAGTTTACAGTTTTAATTCAGGCTTTTGAAACAGTCATTCAGGCGGCCATTGGTACTGCGCCCAGATTTTGACAGATCCCACAGGCAGGCAAACTTGTGCTGTGGGTGTTTTGATGACCAATTCAGCTTTCCAGGATATTGCAATTTCACAATGATTTCTTGAATTCAGTAAAATGTGACACCCAGCAAGAATATTGGATGTTTGTGGTTGTTTTGTACCAGCATTTTGTATTTTCAGCAACCACAAAAAGATTTAAGATGCAAGATTTCGGATTTCATTCAGCAAGCACTGCTTTTCATGCAGTCTCCATTTTTACTTGCCGGGCAGCCCAGTGACATGTTTCAGGAGTGCGATCTCCATTCCACCACTGACAACATACATTGTGGATTTGGCAGCGATCTTTTTGTGCTTTGTAGAGCGCAATTTCCATAGGTTTTGGCGCGCATAAGGGTTTTGCGGCCATTTTGATGATTCTGGCACCACCAGGACACAGTGATGCCGCAGGGCAGAGCATAAATGGATTAATACATCCCACAATACACCCCACACTCTTGCTCCTACCCAATTATGCATCCCCCCATCACCCATGGTTACCTCCAGTTACATCATTGGGGTGCATGTGTCCATGGATCACAGGGGAAGCAATGAAGAAATCAGTCAAAGCAGGGCAATGTGCATCGAATGCATATAAAGTGTATTTACCCCAACACATTCATTTTCTGCTAGCATTTTCCAAGTCAATCAAGATATGCCATCATGCCATGGCTCCTCTCACAGATGCGATTCAATCTCAAAGTTTTTTATTAAAAAGATGATCAACATCAGGTACATTATTTCCGCTCCTGAATGGGAGGTGGTAGCCACTGCCTTTCAAAATATGTCAACTCCTTTGCATAATGACACCTATTTTTCTACTTTCCCCGAAGCTTCTTATGGTTATATTACAGTTACAATTCTTGCTCCCCTGTTGATCCTATTCCGCTGGAAGTATTACAGAAAATCGCTGTGAAATTAACTCCTACTCTGACTACTGCTGTGAATTACTCACTGAGTGAAGATTCAGTTCCTTCTGCCCTGAAACATGCTCTAGTGACCCCTCATATAAAACAGCCAAACTTAGTAGCAGCACTTCCTTCAAACATTCACCCCATTTCACTTTTAGAATGCCATTCATATCTGTTCCAGAGGCCCACACCTGTGGAGTCATCCATGGTTCGTCTATTTCACCTTTGCTTTTTAATGCTTATGTTTGCCTTTTGGCTAGCGTCATTCACTCCCATGGATGCCGTTTTTACTCCTTTGGGGTCAATACTCAGTTGATCCTAAGAGTTGACTAGAATCTGAAGGAATCAACCATAGGTTTGAGGGGTTGCCTGTCAGCTATATGTGAATGGATGAATAACAACTGGCTGAAAATGAATGGGGAAGTTCTTCTGGTTGGACCAACAGGTGCTCGGTCTCTTTGGTCTCCAGAAATCTGGCCTCCCACCTTGGGCCCACTTCCAACACTGATGGACTCGGTAAAACATCTGTGAGTTAACATTTCTGGCTCTCTCTTGCCGTATCTCCAAATGAGTGCCAGTGCGGCCTATTTTAAGTTAAACATTTTGAAAAAGGTGATTCCTTTCTTATCATATCTACTAAAGGGGGCATGTGGTTGCCTCTGCAGTCTTGGAAATTCTTGATTGCTACAATATGACTCTGTTAGCACAGCCTACATTTCAGCTCAGGAAGTTACGCATTCTTCACTACGATGTCCATTTAGTTGCTGGCCTACTGAAGTATGCCAATATTTCGCCCATTCTTCATCAACTCCACTGCCTCCCAATTGAAAGCAGAATTACATTTAAAGCCCTGTGTTTAACTCATCAGGCTTTTTACGGTTATGGTGCTTCCTATCTCCAGAAAAAGATTGTCCAATATAAACCACATAGAGCCCTTCGCTCTTCTAATCTTTGCCTACTTGAAGTCCCCGTAATTAGGAATGTTTCTGTTGGTGGCAGAACCTTCTTGGTGGTGGCTCCGGTCCTCTGGAATACTCTACCATCAACCCTTAGGTTCATGGAAGGCTATGCCAAATTTCAAAAAGCAATAAAGACTTCCCTGTTCTCCCATATAGTCTTAATGATTTAATCTTTTGTTGCAGCCTTCTCCTCATGGTTCGAAAAAAAACTCTGTCAGTTCCAGGATATGCTCTAAGAATTGAATTAACATAACATAACAGGGTGGGTGTGCACTTTAAAACACAGTTCCAGCTAAGGCAGAGGGTCAGCAGAGTGTTGCATGAGACAGCAGAATTGTGACCCCCCTTTGTAAGCCATGTGGTCACAATCGGATGAGACTTAATAGGATGTTAAGATGACTTGGGAACATGGGGTGGCACACTGCCACAGCACTTCAACTGTTCCATTGTCATAACTGAGTTTGATCCTTTTAAAGCACACCGCCTTTGCCGGATGCAGGAAAGGACACCCTGGCCGAGCCCATCTGGGCTTCTTTAGGCATTGCTATTGCCACAGGGAGATAGCTTCCAGATTGGGGGTCTCTGAAGAGATAACAACACTTTGGAGTCTGCAGCATTGGCACGCATGTACAGAGCATGTTTTAAAGCCACATTTTCTTGTACTCACTTTAAAGGTGTAATTGCTTACATACACGGGGCTGCACAGCCATCAATGTTGGGCCTGAAATACCTACAGTGTTATGTTGTTTGTGTGCCATTCTGCCTGAAACTCCCTGTATGATGAACGCAGATTTGCGGGCAGAATGGCATGCAAATCCCCGTTTTACACACAAATAATTCCATGAATCAGAGAGCCTATAAGTCCTAAAGGTCTTATATCTGCCAAACAACTCTGGTTTCCGACCTAGGTAAAACGTGCTCATACAACATAACAGTTTCCTTTGACTCACAGGGTTCCAGTGAGAAGGTTGCAGGGGATATTGGGATGTAAAACACTGAAATATATATTGGTGTATCCATACAAAAACATGCAAATCTGAGTGAAGATTAGCTTTGATAAACTATGGGAAATGATTGGTAACTGTGCAAGTAAACCTTTTTAGCTTTATCTCACTTAGGATTATAACCAAACACTTTAAAAATATTTGAGAAATGCTTGGCAAATATCCTGTCGAAGACCCTCATATTAAGCTAAAAGACATGTTTAAGGACTTTTTCAGCTGTCAAATACCTAGATTTAGGGAACAGAGTCGTTGGTCTGGGTACAGTTTAAGTCCTTCCTAATGCTACTATTTAAAACCCTGCAATTATTGAGTCCTCAAGCTTCCCACTCCAAACCCTGTTTTAGCCTTTTTGAGGGAACCACATTTGGATATGGATACATCTTTAGGCATCTCTCTCCCCTTAACTTTAAATTCCCGTCCTCTAGTTTAAGAACCATTTTAGAATCAGGGGATCATTGTGTTTTTGAAGCAATAGGCAAGGAAAGGGTTTCCTCTAAAGAGCCAATGCTTTGAAATTAGTGTTTCATCTCGTTTTATATCCTGGAACAACCATATGGTATTGACAGAGGGGAATGTTGGAGTTTTCTCCAACTGCTTTTCTATGTTATCTTTAAGTTGTTAGACATTACAATACGATCCTCAATGGATCTCACAGAAACATGGGCCTTAGATAGCATAGAATGTATCATGGAATGATAAAACCCTTCAACCCTCTGAAGATTGCTTGATGGACCAACAGATAATTAGATTAGATTCAGGAAATGCAATTGTAAAGTTCACATGGATGTCATTGACGTTCTAGGGCTTCTAACACTCACCTTATTGCATGTAATGTCATACATAGGCCCTATTGGTAATACATGACATTACAGAGCTTTGGTGTCACAGAGGTCAACCACAAATCCAATAAAGAGTCACATATGGTTTCAGTTAACTTTCATTCCTAGGCAGCATTCAGAGAGGAAGGAGGAACTAGTAAAATGGAATGGAACAGGTAGGGTGTGAATGGAACTTTAAAGAGTTAAAATAAGGGTATGTTTTGCTTCTGCAGCGCTGTGTGGTGCATCCAGTAATTTTGAGTGGGTGAATAACACACGTGACAAACAGTAACTTTAGGGAGTGAGGATTCCTGAAAGGGAGAGCGGATGAAGGAACATATCTGTGATTTTTGAAAGTTGGAGGAGATAATAGACATTCTTTGTTTAACTGACTGTGCGTGGCTCACTTAACATGAGAAATAAAAATGTGTCCAGCATGTACTTCACGCTTGGAAGGAGCAGGGGTAGCAGATATTCCCTTAGTGCATGTTGTGTGGGACTCACACTTGCAAATGTTCATTGGAGAAATTAACAGAGATTTAGGGAGAAGGGAGATACCAGTTAATAGTTTGTGTCTGTCTTGTGATGTGAGTGTATGAGACACATTCTATGGGAGGGAAGCTTGTATGAGACTCTCGCTCATGTGTTTTTTTAGAGAATGTAGCAGAGATTCAGGGAGTTGGAAAATACCAGTCAATGTCCATCTTGTAAAGTGTGTGGAGGAGACAAATTCCACTTGGAAGGAGTGACACTTTGGAGGAGGAGCAGGAGGAGCAGGTACACTCTGAGCCCAGCCTGTGTGAGAGCAAAACGTTCCTGATTTTGGTGAGAGGTAGCAGCAGCAATCAGTATTTGCATTGTGACGTGAGTGAATAGATAGTTGCCATCAGGTAACACTTGGGAGGAAGAGGAACACAATTTTTGTGGGAGGAAGTAGCAGAGATTTATGGAGGCAAGAAATACCAGTCAGCATCCATCTGTTGAAGTGGATCGATGAGGTTTTTCCAGAGGCCATTTTTGCCAAAGCCTGATTTCCTGAGCCGGGCTTTGGCACTGTGGGAAAACACCATTCTTGCATCTTCTCTCCCTGTGCACCTGTCTCTAATTTGGGGGAGTCCCCCGCAAACTTTGTTCTCTCTCCCCCAGCCTCTTCCCCATACATCACCATCCTCTTGTGTGGGGGATACTGCTATTACCCTGTTCTCCGATGTGGCACTGCTCTGTGCCCTCCCACAACGCTGCCTCCTTCCCCCGACTCCCCACACGCCCACACCTCTCAGTATCCAAAATACCATATCCCCCCCCCTCCCTGAACTCATATCTGGATATCACTATTGCAACATACTGCACCCTGGTTTGAAGAGACAGCACGAATGCTACATGAACAATTTGAAATTCACGAAGTGGCAAAGGGCCAACTGACACTACTCGTATTTTACCATAGGGATCCCTAACCTGCAGTGTTGGTAATATCAGTGCTGCAAACTTTGAGAAAGCAACTTTTCAAAGCTACTAATATAGCTGAATACTACTCTGATCAACGTGTTGCATTGGCTACCACACATTTATAATTTGAATGTTTCAATTATTTGGGGTACAGTGAATCTTCCTGGTTGTAAAGGCTGGAAGAAGAGACAACATGGTCAAATGTTTCTAATTCAGTAACAACATTTTAACGACTAACTACGTTAGTGGATTTCTACATTTACCAAATGCCCCAAAAGAGGATATACTATGACATATACATACCTAAGCAACAGGATCTAGGCGTGTAACAATGTTATATAATGTAATGCAAAAACCTATCGGAAGACCAGCACGCCCATTGTTATTGCACATCTGCCTCATGAGGAATTAGACAGTTCTTATGAACTATTGGAATAGGTATTGTTGAGTTCTAAATGTAAATTGCTGCTATTTAAAAGTTTACATAGGGTGTTCACAACTCCTCAAACTCTCTCAACAGAGGTACGTTTTTACATATTCTATGGAATTGTTCTCTGGTTGATAGGTTTTGGAGAGACTAATTCAAGCACATCTGACAATGTGTAGATTCATTTATACTGGTCTTCAGTGTCTTGAAATCAAATATTTTTTGTTTCTTTTATTGTGGAGTATCTACATACAACAAAACTGAATTAAAATGTGAGCAAACAGCGGTTCCCTATTTGGATGACTACTCATTTTCCTTCATATATAACGCAGTTGTTTCATATGAGACTAACTTGCATGACCAAAGCATATCTGGTGAGTAAAATTCCATGAGCGGACGGAGCTAGAGATGTGTTTATCTCATAAAGGTGTCTTTCTTCAATGGACAGTGCAAATAGCATGTACAGTGCAGTTGTTAATTATGATAAATCCTATGCGTTGCTATGATGAATTGGCTAGTGGGGAGGAGTTTAGGTGGCTGTTTAGTTTAGTTTCTTTATTTGTACCGCGCACCAAACCCTCAGGTAACTGGGCACTTAAAGCATAAACATAGGTTACAGAATTATGAACACAGAGATCCACAGATAATACAGGTAATTTACAGGAGATACAGGAGATTTTGTAATTGCAGGTAGTTTGGACGCAATTGGTCTGGTGGGCTGGTGTATGTTGCATTTATCAGCTAGGTATTTGGGGGTGGTGTTTGATAGGCACTTGTGGGAGATGACAAGCTTGCAGAGGGCGATTCTGTCCTGTATCGGGAGCCAGTGGGCATCCTGCCTGAAGCTAGTGATGTGCGTGGATCTTGGTATATTTAGTGCTGCTCTTAAGGCATTATTTTGAAGGACCTGGACTTTGTTGAGGTTCCCTTCGGAAGTGCCTTGGAAGAGGGCGTTGAAGTATTCGATCTTGGATAACACTAGAGCCCTGGTAGAGTGATGCAGCTACTGGGCAAAAGGAATTGTTTGCAGCCGGTAATAAGTTTGTTAGTGTAGGCCGCAGTTGAGTTCACCTGCTTCTTAAAGGACAATGTGGGGTCTAAGTTGACTCCCAGGGTTTTGATCTCATTGCCCACTTTGATTGGGTTTCCATCGATGTTGATGGAGGCATAGCGAGGGTCTAATTTGTTCAGGCAGACTTGGGAGTCAACGATCAAGAGTTCAGTTTTATCATCGTTGATGCAACGGCAGTGATCTGCCATCTACGCCAGGATTTCCAGGTATATCTCATTGATTCTTTTACAATCAGCCTCATAACTCCCTGAGAGGGTGATGAGAACCTGGGTGTCATCTGCAAACTTGGTATATGTGACACCAAGGTTATCAAGACGGTCAAAGAGGAGCTTGGTGAAGATGTTGTAAAGCGTTGGGGAAACGCGTGACCCTTGTGGTACGCCGCAATGGATGGGAATCGGATTCGCTGAGGCAGAGGGTGCAAAGACCCTTGTGGTGCGGTTGGACAGGAAGGATTGTATCCAGGTAGAGGCATTGCTGGAGAAGGCGGCTGCTGTGGACAGGTGCTTAGTGAGGATTTGATGATCGACAAGATCAAAAGCAGCTGAGAGGTCTAACAGCAGGAGAATGGCAAGCTCACCATTGTCCTTAGCCTCATCCATTTGGCTTTTGAGATCCAGGAGGGCAGTTTCCGATCCATGTCTGTCTGGGCCTGAAGCCAGATTGTCTAAGGCCTAGTGAGTTGTGATCCTCCTGGTGTTTCTCGATTTGGATGTAGGCCACTCTGTCTAAGATCTTAAGGATGTATGGCACGGTGGTGATGGGCCTATTGTTCGTGGGTATTTTAGGATCTAAGTTGGGATTATTTAGGAGGGGCATGACCCAGGCTTCCTTGAGGTTGTTGGGTACCGCATTGGTCTTGAAGGAGGAGTTGATTACAGCTGAAATGAAAGGGGCCAGCTCCTAAGCGCCTTCCTGGATGACAGAGGCTGGGCAGCGATCACCTTGACATTTGGAAGGTTTGAGACTTGAGATGATTTTTTCCACTTCTTTAGCTGATACCAGTGAGAAGGAAAAAGGTGGACAGTCTGGTGTATTGAGCGGGGGGGTTGGAGGTGGAGCGGGTGGAATTCTTTGCAAGGTTGCTCTTTTTTTGCTCAATTTTGGATTGGAGTAGAGCAGTTTTGTCTGCAAGGGCTTTCTGGATGTTAGCACACCAGATTGCATTTTTAGTGCAGGTTTCCGAGAGTGGTGCTGGGGACTCTAGTTCCCTAAGAATATTAAAGAGCTCTTTATTCTTGGATTTGGCATTGTGGATGCAGTTGTCATAGGTTGCCTTTTTTTGCACTAAGGATGGAAGATGTGTATGCTGCTGCTGCTGCGGTAACAAGGGTCTTGTTGGTTGGGTGATTTTCTCCAGAGGGCTTCTGCTGCCCTTTTGGTGTTCCGCATGATGTTTAGGTCAGGCGTAAACCATTTGTTGAGGTGTGCTGTTGGTTTGGCTTTGGCCAGTTTGATGGGGGCAAAGCTGTTCACAGCGGCCTCAGTAGTATTGTTATAAAGATCCACAAGCTTAGCTGTATCAAGGTCCTTGAAAGTGGATGGATTGAGGATGTTCTGGATCAGAGGTCATAGGTTTTGGAGCATTAGGTTACAGTTATTCCTGGTGAGGACTTGAGGGGCAGTTTGGGGGGTGGTTGGTGATGAAGTGGTGGTCCGACCAAGCGGTAGGGGTATTTTGAAGGATGGTAGTAGAGCAGTTAAGATCTGCCAGCCAATCCAAGATTCTACCTTTGTTGTGAGTTGTGGATGTAACACACTGGTTAAAGCCAAGTTGGGAGATGGTGTTTTCCACGGATGATGCATTGGAGTCATTGGGATCGGAGAGACCTAGGTTGAAGTCACCAAGAAGTATTATTTGTGAGCTTGATTTGGTGTTATTGGTCAGAAGGTCAGATATGTCTTGCTCGAAGGAAAAGATGTGACCTGGGAGATGGTAGATGAGGTGGATGTGTGTGGCTGTGTATGTCTACTTGTGTTTCTAAGGTTTTGTAAGGAAAAATTAATCTAGAAAACATCCTTTTGAGACAAAAGATTCTAATCTTTGCCACTGACAGTTGTGTGACAACCTGTAGGGCTACGGAATTAAGGTAGTGATAATATGTCCTTTTTTCAAAGAAGAGGCTCATTAAGAAATTCATGGTAATTAATAGGCAATAATACTATCCATTTACCCATATATAAGAAAGACAGATACATGTTAGTGAAGTACATACACTGAAAATTATGGTAATGGTGCTGGTGGTATCACCACATCTGGTAATAGCACAACTCCACAATGAAGTTCTACAGGATGCCAGGGTGGGGGCTGCCCCAAATCATGCGGAGCATTACCATTACTTCTGGAGAAAATGTAAATTCTATTTGCTGCTGTTAGCAGTGTTAATAGCACTGGACTAATAAGACCCCAGGATATTTCCTTAGTCAGTTTAATTATTTTAATTCTAATGTTGGATTTACTACAAACTAAAAAGGTTTGACATTCCAATTCATTTGTATTACTTGTAAAAACACATTGACATTTCATTAGAAGATTACTAGTGGAGTATTTCATGATGCACAATCCTTAAATAGATGGTTTCCCAGACAATGAGTGATGTACAACATTCTTTTGTATTACATTGATGCAATTTGTACAGATCAGACAAGTATATCTACTCATGTTTTTAAATACTGTTGAACACCAACATCTTTCATTGCAGTAGTTATTAACATATTCCATATATTTCCACTCCTCCTATGAGTAATTACTGTTGCTTTTTCAAACAAGCCGATTAGCTCTTTATCAATGCAAAGCGTTTTGAAATTATTCCCAAGCACTGTCCTAAGTTTCCTTTTTTGATTGGAATATGTGTTGATATAAACTAATTCTACATCTTGCTTTTTAATGCATTTTGAATTAATTAATCTTGTGCTTTGGTACTCTGAGGTGACTTTGTTAATCCTATTAATGTGATCGTCCTTTCATGGTCTGAGTGGATGTAAAAGCTTCACAGGAAATACAATAATATAATATGTAGAAATTGTAGAATGTAGGTTGAACATATTCAATTTAATTGAGATGTTAATGGCCAAACATTGACAGTTAGTGAGCCAGCTGAAAATGTGAATGTAATAATTGGATGTACATAATGTACATATTCAAGAAAAATAATTACAATGTATCTATAGTTTCATTTCATTAAGAAGGCATCATCTAAATAAGATAACCTTGAAAAGCAATTCAAAGATACTTAAAGACATTAATAGTAGCACTTGATGAGCCCATCAAACTAAAAGATATTTGTAAAATATATTTGCATTCAAAACAAATACATATTTAGTAAAGGTAAATATGTATCTGTTATATTATGAATGCATTTTATGCTGGTAACTCAAGGAGATTGTGTAGAAGACATCGGGCCTCATTACAACTCTGACAGTAGCCGTGCCCTTATTAAGTTGCATTTTTTCCGGCACCCATGAATGGGCAAGAAACGGGTCATGCCGAGCTTGGCGGACCCAGTAATTTCCAATTTGCAGGTGCCGGAATCAAGGGCCTCCCGATCCTCATTCTGCCCCATAGGGCTGAATGCGGATTGGGACGTCGGATGCACCGGCACATTCAGAGTAAAAGAGCACGTGCTCTGCTTGCAAGTGCTGTTACACCCGCCAGGAAAAACCTGGCGGGTGTAACAGCACCCACGAGCAGAGCACGTAGTATGGCGGTCTGGGAACTACGGTACCAGCATGCTTACCGGTACCGTAGTTCCCAGACCACCATGCTCGTAATGAGGCCCATCACATTGCCCCATTACCTTCATTATTGAGATTGTTGCATAAAGATTCCACATCAACAGAGATATGAATGTTGCATCTGTGATATCTTGATAACCCCTCATTTTATTGTTCGCTAGTCACTGAGGTAGGCTATCTGCTGAAATTGGTCGACATAGAGGATGAGTTGGATTGGAGCGACTTGGTGAGATTGGGGTACATCTCTAGACATTTTTTCATTTTCATTCACATTCACATTCATCACAAGCAACAGAGGAATTACATTGAATGAAATGTTCTCCTTAAAAGGTATTGTTAAACATTGATAAACCATATGATTCTATTTCTTGACAATCTGTCATGGTCAAAGATTTGTTTTTCTTCTTTCCTCCAAGAGTATTGGACATTATTTGACCTTGAAAGGTGTATCCAATGTCATGGTGGTGCTCCAGTTTACACGGGCATGTCTACCACTCAATCTGTGGAGGTTTGTATGATTGATTCTATGTTTTTTACACTTCACTAATTTCATGACTCATCCCTCTTTATATCTGCAGGCATACTTGTCAATGTTAAACACTTCACAATTCCCTACTAAATAAATCAATCATTTATTTGTATTTCTTATTATTGTGTTTATGGTTTACAAAGCAAACCTTACACAGAGTAAATTGCAATGTCAAAACATGATAAAACTTGATAAAAACAGATGAAAACATTGCATATCTAATTCCATTAAATGTATTCTCAAATCTATCGAAATTATTTAACTATGCCAATTCTTTCTATTAAGTGCAATTGTGAAAGAATTAGTGCAACAGATTTGGAATTAAACAATATTTCCCATAGTACATAGCTGTTATAAAATATGTAGAATGCACTAATTGCCCAAGGCAAAATATCCTTTTATCATTTAAGCACTCACATTTTAAAACCAAATGTTTTAAGGTCTCTCACTCTATTGAACAAAACGAACAGGTTGGACGACCTCAAAATCTTTCTTCCAAAGAATATGGTTGGCTTTAGTTTTTAATAAATGAAGGCAAAAATGCATATAGGTCATCCTGGCTAAAGGTGAGGGGAAGCTTTGTAGATAAGCTGCAATTTCCCCTGGCTCTTTATAGGCCAAAAAAAACCACAGATTCATTTGTAATTTGAGAGATGCATCCAAGTATCACATCAGTTTATAGTTATACAATTTTCTTCTAAGCAATAGCATATCATCGATCGATACCATCTACTAGTGACAGGGCAGATTCACAAACTTCAATGTATACATTCTTCCCACCATATGCTACCACCTCAAAGGTAGCATACAAAGAGAATTTTGGAGGGGCTCAGAATTCTGAACATAATAACAGTCTTTTCCAGAGCACACTGGTGTTCAGCGAAACTAACGCCAGCTCATAATGAAGGACGATTATTGGTACACTCTAGGGTAAGGAGAGAATATTTTTAGGTATAAGACCCTCTAAGGGGGTAAAACAGCATGGAACAGAGACTGGTATGTCTATAGGCCATATAACAATCGAACGACCTGTCCCTCGTAGAATTTCCATGCAGATACGATAGTACATTTCCCATATTTGCTTAAGAAATTTCTAATTTGGTAACGCAGGGCTCTCACGTTTATTTTATTCACTGCCATAACAGCTTTCTATTAGGATGTGACACAATTGTAATCCCCAAGTATTTATTTGTATATTTACATTTGTAAAGCACTTAAACCCAGAGGCATCAAGGCACTGTTACAAACCAGTTACTCAGTACAAATACTTCAGGAAGTGAGCAATTAACAGTCAGGTAAAAGTAAAGCGGACAAGTAGAAGGCGTTGTCACTTCCAATTTCTATGGTCTGTCTGGCCAAAGTTTAGGAAAAGAGAAACTTTTTAGAGATTTCCTGAATGCCCCGTGAGAATGTCTTAGCGAGGGAGACAGAGTGTTCCAATGAGATGCTGCTATGGAAGGTAAGATACCCCCTCCTCCTCTGGCCCGTTTGAATTTTGGTGGTGCATTTCGGTGCAGTGGGATGCTCTTAACGGTCTGGCAGGTTCGCTTTAACAATGTTTTGGGATAAGTAACCAGATGCTGTGTTTAAAAGGTATTTGTGGGTGATGGTGAGGAATCTGAAGTTAACCCTTTCCTGGATAGGCAGCCAATGCCCACTTTTTCTTGTTACTCACATATCAACTCTTTTGGAGATGATGAGTGCTGAGCTTAGCACATTGTTTTGGATTGCCTGCATTTTTCAGATGTTCTTCTTGGCTATGCCTGCAAAAAGGGCATTACAATAGTCAAGTCTTGCTCCCTTTATCGATCTTGCAATGGACAAACAACTAGTCGGTGTAAGGAATTGCCTAGCTGTGTTGAAAGGTTTGGCTGTGTAAGCTGCTGACAAGGTGATTACATTGACTTGTTTTCGTAGTGAGAGGTTGGCATCTAGATGCACTTCCAAAGTTTTCACGGATGATGAAACCAGGATTTTAATGCTCTCCATCAGGAAAGATGAGTAAGAGGGGGAGAGTTCCTTCAGCATTGCAGGTGACCTCACTAGCAGGATTTCCATCTTATCATCATTAAGGCACAGGTTGTTCATGGCCATCCAAGTCTGGATGGTGAGGCAGATTTTGTTGGTCATTGTTGTGTCTTCTTCATGTGACCCAGACAGGAGGAGAAGAATTTGTGTGTCATCGGCATAGTTGGTGTAGGCTATGCCGAGGTCATCCAGGAGGTCAAAGAGGAGTTTGGTGAATATGTTGTAGATGGTAGAGGAAACACAGGAACCTTGCAGAATGCCACAAGGGATGGGTTTAGGGGGAGAGTTAGCCAAATCCCAGAAGACGCTCATGGATCTTCCTTCTAGGAATGATGGCACCCGAATCATGGCTTCTTGGGAGATGTTGGCCACTGTTGTGAGGTGGTGGCACTGGGTTTTTTGGACTACCAGGTCAAAGGCAGCCAATAGGTCAAGGAGAAGGAGGAGGGCTGTCTTTCCTTCATCTCTGAAATTATCTAGTTGATTTCTGAAGTCTCATACTGCAGATTCTGTTCTATACCCTGGTTGAAATCCAGATTGGTGCTTTCCTAGGATGTGGTTGGATTCCAGCAAGGGTTGAATTTGGTTATAGGCTTCCCTGTCCAAGATCTTTAGCAGGAATGGCACTGTAGGGATCTGGCAGTAGTTATTCAGGACAGAAAGTTCTAAGTTGTTCTTTTTTAGTAGCGGGAAGACCCTGGATTCTTTCAAGCTGGTAGGCAAATGGTTAGCTGAAAAGGAGGAATTGATGAACCTGGTACTGAAGGGGACTAGGGTGTCTGAGCAGACTTTGATAACAGATGTGGGCAGATATCGCCTTTACATCTCAAAGGTTTCGGCTTTCGAATGATGTCTACAGTTGCTTCTACGGAGATCTCTCTGAAATTAAAGGTAGGTGTAGTCTAGCTACGGGAATGGAAAGGGGTACAAGTAGTAGGTGCCTTGGATTTGATGAGATTTTGTTTCAACAAAATGTTCTCCTGTAGTAAATGTGATTTGGCTTTCATAGCTGTTTCGATTCTAGAGCACCACAACTCATCTTTCTTGATTGTGGACGGAGGGGCAGCTGGAATTTCTAGTTCTCTTAGAATACAGAAGATTTCCTGGAAATTAGAGCTGGTATTTGTGATTCTAGTATTATAAGCAGATGATTTATCTGCTACGATGGCTACTTTGTATTGTCTAGCGATCTTGTTAAATACAAATCTGGTGGTTTTAGCGGAAGTTTTTTATCTTCTACTTGTCATATATTAGTACGTAGGGCCTGGAGGTCTGGGGTGAACCAGGCGTTAATGTGGATGACAGGCTTGGCTTTCCGCAAGGTCAGTGGGGTAAAGGCCTTCACTGCTTTAGTCAAAGTGTCAGAATAGAGGTCTGCTAGTATGTTAGGGTCTGAGGAGATGATATATTACTGGCAGAGCAGTGTGAGGTATGGGAAGATGGCTTCTTTGAAAAATTTTCAAGCACTGCAGGTCCACATAGGTGGAAGAGACTGAGGTGCGTGCTGGGGAGTCTTTGAAGGTAGGAATGTGAAGGAGAGGATGTGGTGATCCGACCAAGGACACAGGGTGTTGGTAGGGATGGTAATCTGAGCATTACGGTCAGCTACCCAATCCAGAATCCTACCTTTGTTGTGTTTTGGAGCTCTAACACAGTGTGCAAATCCCAGGTCAGTTAGCGTGTTTGCAAGTTAGGTGGAATGATGGTCAGTCAGGTCATTGAGTCCGAGGATGAAATCCACTAGTATAATCGATCTAGAAGTGGGATTGATGTTGCTTCCTATAGATTTGTAGGAGGTCTTCTTCAAAGGAGCCAATAGGATCTGCGTGAAATTACTGTTTGAAAAGTCTGACCACCAAAAGTCTGTTTTCTTGTTGGTTTTTTTCCCATTGTTTTTCATTTTTACACATATATATATAGGTGTGGGGGGAGACCCCCACAGCTCCCCGCCTTACACCTATACATGTATATTAACTTTACCCCCCCACATACACATATGCGAATAAATGGGGGTCGGTCTCTTGGTGATAGGACTTTTGTACTTAGGTAATTTAGTCCTAACCCAGCCAAGGATGTGTCTGAAATTACCGAGTTGAAAACTCCGACCACCAAAAGTCCTTTTTTTTCATCCGAGCAATAGATGATGTGGATATCTAAGGAGTCAGTGGTTGAAGAAGTGAGTTTAATTGAGAGCAACTTGCAGTTGTCCACCATAGGTGTAGTGATGGGTCTAATGGATAGGGTGTCTCTAAAGATAAGAGAACCCCCCCGCCCTCCTCTGGCATCAGACCTGTTGATTCTAAGTATGGTGAAGACATCAGGGATGGCTAGGGAAAGGGCTGGGCCAGAGGCTTGCTGTGACCAAGTTTCTGTAATGGCTAGTAGGTCCAGGTGTTGTGCAGTGATCAAGTCACTGATGTCAAGGGCATGGGCGGGGACAGATCTAGCATTAATGAGGGCTGCTTTAGAAGGGGAAGGGTGACCATCTACTGGGTAGGTAGAGCAGCTTGGGCTGGTAGGGGGTTCCTTTGGCTGAGTAACATGCTTATTTTGACATATCCCAGTGGTAGTGACCAGTGGGATCGGGCTGGCGACTGAGGGAAAGGAGCTGGTGCCTGATCTGAGACGTCGCCCTGACCAATTGCTTGGGGTCATGGATTTGGTGAAAGGTCTTTGGGGTGGCAGCTTGTAGTGGTTTACTACGCCTCAGCCTTTCCTCTGTGGCAGGCTTTACTGGATGGTCCAAGTACGAAGAGTGAGATCTGAGGCCTAGGCTTGCATTTCTGATCTCAGTGGTAGCTGGGAGGCATGACGGGTCCATTTTCAGTGTTCTGTAACCTGACCTGCTGTTACTAAGTGCATATGCTAAAGTATGATAGCATGTTTACATTTTACAATTTCTGTTCCATTAGCCACCACCCATGAGTAATTACTTTGTTTAATCGTAATCAAGACATCATCCCGATGAAAAGAAAGAGCGTATGGAACACATCTAAGTTCCTCAATCGTCCCACAGGCTGGCCGAACAAAGACAACAAGTGTGCCACCGTGTGATTCCAGAATCGGATTTTCCTGACTGTTAAATTGGAGATTCTCTTCCCTATTTATTAGTTTACACCGATTCACATTTCATTTGTGCATAATGCAAGCTAACATTTTCTCCCCATTCTGCTGATGCAGTAAGTTTGTGTTTTTTATTTGCATTACTTTGTTCTTGTACTGCTGCATAATTATTTTAAGACTTTCTTTTCTAGCTCACATTGCTCCACCAGACCCTTTCAGGAGCCTAATCTGAAATCTCTTTTCTCTGTTACTTTGTTGTATCTCTAAATTGTAACTGATATTTTGCTCAGAGATTATTTGCACCGGTTGTGAAGTAGTCTCAATGCTGCTTTGAATAAATATCAGAAATAACACGGGTGACAGAATATTAGAACATCTTTGATCCCCATGTTGTCATTAATACAACCCCACCCCTCACAAGTATTATATGGTCACTTAAGTCAGTATTAACTATTTTAAAATGGGTACAGTGATTAAACAAATTCTCAGTGACAAACATAAAATCAACACAGGAACGTCTGTTTCCCAAGGACCAAGTGGTATTCCCCCCCCAAATCCCTTTCAATGTTCCCATTAGCATGGGACCCATTAAAATCTTTTAAATTCAAAACCAATGCTTCACCCTATTGGTCTGTTGCATCTGATATTCTGTTATTGCCTTCCTACTACTCGGAACAGATGTGTGGTCCTGAACACAGATAGAATTACAATCACCTAGCAGTAGTACATCTGCTATCCTAAAGGCTCCTCTGCATTTACAGAGGACCAAGTCAATTTGTTTTTATAAAATTTCCTAAAGACATGTTCAATTCATTCCACTAAAATCAATAATCAAGACACTGGTTCCCTCAACTTTCCCCCTAATATGGACCACCTATAGGCCATGGTAGTATCTGCAAATGTGTTAGCCTTTTGTACCCAAGATGATTTAAGCGCTGTTAACAGGCCTCCATGCGGTCTACCTTGGAGCCCCCTAGAGGCCTTTTTTATCATAGAAAATGTCTCCTGAAGACATATCACATGGACATCTTTAAATATTCTACCTATGTTAAGGTTATTAGAGAAGTGTTTTAACCACGGAATTCCAGGAGATTATTTGCCCTAATCTAGGCATTCTAGAAGCCTGGCCTACTGACACCCCTGTTAGAGACCCCCTTGCTTAACCACCCTGACAACCATGCCCAGTCAGAGCAAGCCTTATCCAAATCACAAAGGGTTATTCTTCGAGGTTTGTCCACTCCTAACTCTAGAATACTTTGCAGTGATTTAAAGGGTGGTTGATCTACAATGTGCCCATGTGAACCTTTGTGACTAAAAGGACCTTGCGGTCCCGCAGTCCATAAATCAAAACCAAGTAACCGTAAGTCAACAGCAGTGGATACAAAGTTTGAACAATTACAGATGGGATATGCAGTTTTGCAATATCTGAGCATATAGGATCTAATGAAGCAACCAGGGTGATATTTTTTGTAGAGATTTACCACAAGGTAGGTACCCAATAAAAAAAGTGATAGTACGGCCTGACGGTTTACTATAATATATCTTCATTACGAAACATTGCTTCCAGTACAAGTTTTGAAGACTCAACTCCTGGATGATGACCAAGAAAGCTCTGGTGCATGGTTTTGGTGGGGCACAAACCATAGCGTCTCGGCGACCACAGGAAACAAAGGAACCAATTCCAGTTTGCTATTTCCTGCACAAGAGTTAGTGGCCACACCCACAGCCCTTGTGCACTAGATTCCACCACCTTAGTTGATGTTAAGGGATGGGAATATGTGGATTGGTCTGTGAAGAGACATCGATACTTGACGTGACACACATTACTTGATTATCAATAGACCCCGTCCTGCCAACTTTCCTATTTGTCCTTTTTTTTAGATTTGATTATTTACATCTTTAGCTGGTAATAAGGAGGGCGGGACATTGAAGGTTTCCTTAATTTAAAAAGAGGGTAAATCATTGGCCGATGCTCCTTTTGTACCTTAGCCTGCAGTATGCACAGACATTTGCAAGAAAAACCTTTATTTGTCTTCCTCCCAGATTTTAGATGTTTAGATTTTGTCTTCTTTCTATAGGCATTTGAGGCTGACAATGTAATATCTGTTTCAATAACAGATGGATCCATAAAAAGAACCAAGGGCTTATTAGGAAGAGCCTTGTCTTTGTTACAAGAAATAGCACTCAACCTTGCAAATTCCCTATTGTCGCATCTGAAGGAGGAGTATCTGGTTCCATGCAAGATTGCGATGGATTCAGCAATGTTCCAGGGCTATGTACCAAAACAGAGTCAATCTATTTTTCCTCTATAAAGATTTCCCAAAGACAGTTGACACATTTTTCCAGTCTGAACTGCATGCCCACAAACTGCATGCTATAGCTTTTTTTTTATAACACATTTTATTGGTTTGCGTCAGAACGCTACAAAAAACATAGGACATCGGGTTCCACTGGTTTATTTACAGTACATGTGGCTATGCCAATCCTGTTTCGACAGTATGTTTCCTATTGTGTATTTTTACTGTAACCATAACCATGCGCACATATAGCATCCTCCCACCTCTGCCAGATCTTCCCGGCTGTTTCCAGGCATCCTCGTGCCCTATACACTCTTTGTTCCATGGCCATGCAAATCTGGACATCCGTGACCCATTGTTCAACCTCCAGCACCACAGGGAGCCCCACAACCTAGCAATGTTCCTTTTTATCACTGCCGTGTTAGTCGAAAACATGAGATTTTCATAGCGTGACATTTTGGTATCACCCTCCGCGCCCAGCAATAACATTATGGGATCTCTGGGGATTTGCTGGCCCAGAGCTCTCAACAATATGTCGCACCACTGCTGCCAGAAATGTTGTATATGCTGGCAGCCCCACAATATGTGGAAATATGTTCCCTCCTTATTCCGGCATTGCAGGCAGGGGGGTTCTGCGATCTTGCCCCAATGATAAAGGGCTACCCTTGGGTAGTAAATTCTATGCAGTATTTTCAATTGGACCATACGCAGTCTTGCTGAGATGGCCGTCTCACGTGGATACATTAGTTTTGTGGTCCAGTCTTCCGGCATGATGTCTCCCACCTCTCTCTCCCACTTGGTTTTCAAGCTTGCTAGCTCAGGAGTGGCAAAGGAGATGATAGCACTATATATAACCGTGGTGACCTTAGAGTTAATGCGCTCCATAACTGTGTTTATTTCCATGGGGGTGCATTCCAGCAATTGGATAGGGCTGGTAAGTGTTGTTGCAGTACGTGCCGTAGCTGTGTGTAGTGATATATCTCAGTTACAGGTAGGTTACATTTCAATGCCAGTTCCGCAAAGGGTATTATGCTGCCATTCATCACCATATCTCCCAATTTTCCTATACCTTGTGTCACCCAGGTAGGCCATTTAGGTAATTTATCGATCTCGGGGAGATTCCCATTTCCCCACAGTGGTTGAAGTGGTTTAATATATATATATTTTTATCCCAGCCTATGAAAGCATGGATTTCTACCCAAATTCATGGTGTGTGCAACAGCATTTTCGGAAGGGGGGCGGCATTGGTGTTTTCTGGTACAACCGCATGTGTGTTGATGCCCTCACATGTGGTAGCAATATGTCAGCATGGAGTACATCATTGACCACAGACATCTGGCCCGCCCAGTAATATGTTTGTAATTGAGGTAGAACAATGCCACCTTCCCACACAGAGCTCCGAAGTGTCCGTAGCACTATCCTCGGATGCCCACCCCCCCACAAGAGTTTTCAAAGTGTGCAATCTATTTTCTGAAACACCCGCTGTGGGATATGGAGCGGGGCATTTTGCAGGACATATAAGAAGCAGGGAAGTGCCAGCATTTTAAACAGTTCAGCTCATCCCAGCAGCGTCAGCGGCAGGGATATCCAATGCTCTGCATCTCTTGTGAATCTATCCATAATAGGCTGTAGGTTGTCAACCATCTAATCCTCCAGGTTTCTTATAATTTGGACGCCTAGGTACCGGAAGTGGTCCTTCTCCACCCTGTAAGGACAGCCCTCTGAGACCCCCCCGCTCGTTGAGCAGAAAGAGTATTGATTTGTCCCAGTTTACTCTTAATCCGCTAAAGGCCTCATATCGTTGCAGGATGTGTGTCACCTCAGGGCATGCGCAATTGGGGTTTTAATGATATATAAGTAGATCGTCCACGTATAGTGACACCCGATCTTCCCATCGCCCTGGGCCTGGGAAACAGATCCATGACTGTGCGCTCCTTAGCATTTCGACCAATGGTTCTATCGCCTTGCTGCGTCCTAACTCAAAGGATAGAGATGCCCAACCGTTCACTCTGATTATTGCTATTGGGGAGTTATAGAGAAGTTGCAACCAGCCCAGGAATTGGTCGCCAAATCCCATCCTACGCATGATTTCCCACAGTGCTTCCCAGTATACAGAATCAAATGATTTCTCAAATCTATTGCTAACAGTGCCAAAGGGTCAGGGGATGCCGGCATGTGTTCAATCGTCAGGTGCAAATGATGTATATTCATTCTTTCGGACCTGCCGGGCATAAAAATGCATTGGTCTGGGTGGACCAGGGTTGTCATGATGCATTGCAGGTGCATTGCGAGCACTTTAGCTAGGATTTTTGCCTCACTATTGATGAGGGAGATCAGTCTATATGACCCACATTTGTCTGGGGGTTTGCCCGCTTTGCGTATGACTATTATGCTGGCTGTCCCAAGGTCTGTCAATAGGCTGCCTAGGTCCCTAGCTTGGTGGTACATCTTTAGGAGATGCGGGTCTATCTCAGCGCCCCCTATCTTGTTCCAAGTCTCAACCGAGAATCCATTCAGACCAGGTGCTTTCCCGGAATGGAGCTGTGCCATTGCTGACATCACCTCATCCTCCATAATTTCTCTTTCCAGGGAAGCTATCTGTGCTGTGCTCAGGGAGGGAAGGGTGTTGTTATCTAAGATAGAGATATCTGGGTGGGAACCAGGGGCTCCGTATAGGTCTGCATAGTATTTTGCAAATTCGTCTGCGATCTCTGCATCCGAAAGGAGCGGGTCAGCGTTGTCTGGTTTGATCGCTCTTACTTGGCTGTGGCCTTCATCTCTCCATTCTATCCATGCTAGCATTTTCTCTGCTTTATCTCCAGTTTCATAAATTCTGGCTTTTATTGTATTGTGTGCTTGTCTGGTGTTATCTAATGCCACGTTTTGTAGCCATTTTTGGGCCAATAGCAGGGCTCTGTGTGTGTCTGGTTGATCAGCTGCTAGGTTGGCACTCTCAGTGTGATGCACGTTTTCCTCCACCTCCGCTAACCATTTCAGGTATGTTTTTTTGTGAGCCGTGGTCCAGTAGATGATTTCTTCCCAGAGCACCAGCTTGTATGGCTCCCATAGTGTTACTGCACTAGCATCTACTGACCACTTATTGAGCTCAAAGTAAGTCTCCAAATGTTCTATCAGATCTGGAAAACCCAGGTAATAGTTATTCAGCTGCCACGTCGGTGTCGGGCGTGGCGTTGAGGTCTCAATCTCTATAAGCAGGGGGGAGTGGTCTGAGATGCCTCTCGCGAGAAACTGAGCCCGGGTTGCCATGTGTATCGCGGTCACCGGCAGGAAAAAATAATTGAGCCGTGATAGTGAGGCGTGTACTCCGGAATGGTATGAATATTCTCTTTTGTTAGGGTGCAAATCATGTCGTACATCCAAAAGCCCCAGCGCCCCAACAAAGGTAGCAAGTTTGGTGTGTGCATTGGGGTCCCGCCCTCACAGGTGTGAGCGGTCTAGGGTGACATTAATAACCTCGTTAAAATCCCCCCGAGAATCAGGGTGTCTGCCATGTCCTCAACCAGTATCGGAGTGAAATCATGTATTAGTGTTGTGAGTAGTGTGGGAGGAGCATAAACTGACATCAGGGAGACTGTTTTGTTCCACAGCGTGCCCGTGGCATATGTGAATCTACCACCAGTGTCCTGTTGTACTTTCGAGAGGGTAAGCCTTTTATGTACCAGGATAAGCACCCCACGAGAACCCATTGTAAAACCGGCCTGTATGCCAGTGCGATAGTTAGTGCGTTTAAAAAGAGTGCAGTTCGCACCCGCCAGACGTGTTTCGGTTAGTAGTACCAGTCTCCTCTTAAGGCTATTTCCCGACCCATTGACGTTCCAGGTCAGAAGCTTCAGGGCCCGGGGCACTTTGTCATGTGATGCCTTCAGGTGGATGTAGGTGTCTGTAAGTATTGCGCATATTGGTATAGGTGCGGTAACGCTTAGTGTAGTTATGCTGCCTATGAATGCCATTAAGGCATCCAATAGCTAATTCCTGAAACCATGACTGTCCCAGTAGAACTCTTATTTTCCTCCAACTTGCAGCAAACATGCTGAAACTTGAACTATAATAAACTCCCCGCTTCACACCCTCCACCCCACACTTCGTTCCAACTCAAAGCATCTGTTGCCCGAACTTTAGTCAGGAATCGGCTATTACTCGATTCCGACTATAACAAAAAACACAACAATTCCCCAACAACCCCCCCAAGAGGCGGTTCCTTCCCCGGTCACCAATCTTTTCCATTGGTAACCAAGACAGTTATGATTGGCATCCGACACATTTCGTTTCCATCCCTGCGTGCATCAGAGAGGGGGGGGCAGGGGTACAGTACACCTGTCCCTGGGGGTCTGCAGCTGACAGCTGATTTGGCATTGGTCTGCGGTCTGGACAGATGTGCTGGCCCCCACCTCTGTTGTTGCACAAGGTCCTCCAGTCATCATCTATGTGAAGTTCTGCCCATTTCCAACCCTCCCTGGGGTCGGTGAAGTGGACCGATGTGCCTTTATGGTAAAATTTTAGTTGGGCCAGGAACAACAGGCCATATTTGACATTGAGCAATTGCAGCTGTCATTTGAGTTGGTCGAAGGACTGTCTAGCTTTTTGTGCTTTCCTTGTGTAAACGGAGAAAAAGGCCATTTTGGAGCTGTTGTAGGTCAGTGTACCCTTGGCGCGTGCCCTCTGTAGTATTGCGTCCCGGTCCCTGTAATTGAGGAGCCATGCAATTACGGTATGTGGCGGGGCACCGGGTATTGGTTTGCCCGTTGGCATCCAGTGAGTTTGCTCTATGGAAAAGAATTTCGAAAAGGAGTCTGGTTCAAACATGTCTGTGGTCCATTGTTCTAGAAAGAGCTCCATACTCGGGCCTTCTGTGTTTTCCGACATGCCCAGAATCCTGATATTGTTGCGTCTCGAGCGCCCCTCTCCTTCGTCCACTCTGTCCTCCATTGTTTTCAGCTTAGACTTGACTTCCTCCTGTTGCTGTTGTAGTCCGCGAATTCCATCCTCTTCATCCGAGATGCCCTGCTCTGCTTTCCCCATCCTGGATGTCAGTTTTTGTAGGTCGAGACGTAGGAGCGAGACGCTTATGCCGTCAATGTTCTGCTCCATGGAGGCATGCAAGTCCACTACGGCCGCCATTACGTCCTTCAAGGACAGAGTGTTTTCAGTGGTGCCGGCACAATTGTGAAGGCTGGGTTACTCATGGTTTTGTGTGGGTTGCATCATGAATTGGTCTATCCTGCTCTGTATGCTGTGTTTCTTTGGCTTGTCTTTGCCCATGGTATGTACAGGTGTCGTTCACTGTACCCGTTCAGCTCCTAGATGTGGGACTGGCATCTGCTTGTGTAATTGTCTGTGTGGTGACAATGGGATGCAGCGTGCCTGCCCAATAACGTGAGACCAGGTCCCTTCTAGGCAAGGATTACGTCACTCTCTTCCCCAAGTCCCCCGTATCCTTGGAGGGTGGCCAATGCCTCACTTTGTGTCGGTCAGGTATAGGTGCCTGCTATCACATTCCCTGTCTCCAGATCTTGCCTTTGATATCAGTTGCAAAATGCCCCCCTGTCGCACCAGCCTCACTGTTGGTACAGTTCCAGATCGTGCAGACCACAAAAGGGCTCAGGGCGGCTCTGCTCGGGCCCTTCTTCAAATAGCTCCCATCTAGCATGGTTAGGTCAGCCAGGAGAGCTCATGCGGGGGGGAGGGGCAGTCATGTATCCTGAACGTTGGTCCCGTAGCCATGACTTCACTTTCCACTGTCTACCCTCCACACTTAGTGTCAAGGAGCATAGTGTTGTTGGATGTTGTTGGCATACTTTTTGGGGGACCTTGGGGAGCCTGTGTCACTCGTGCTGCTCCCTGCCCTCTGCGCAGCCGTATGTTCATGCACTGTGCTTATTTTGATTGCCTATGTTCGAGCAGAGAGCTCCCAGGAGACCAAGTTGTTCAGGCATAGGACTTGAATAGGGGAGGCGGTGTCCCTCCCGGGAGGCCCCCAATATTGCGCTGGGTCAATTCCACCATATTATTGCACTGTGTCTCGAAAGCACTTCCTCACCTTCCCCCTCCAGTGTTGGATTCACCTCTGTTGTGCGGAGTGTACAGGTGGCTAGGTCCCTTTGCCCATATGTGCTCCGGGTCATTGCAGGTTTTCCGCTCTAAGGGGGGCCTTTTCTGTTTTCCGCCTTTGTTGAAGCAAAGGGTATCATAGGTTCCTTTCCATCCAGTACAGTCTTGGATCGACCGATGCTGGTTCCATGTGTTAATATCCACGCAAAAATATTGCAATACAAAAATATTGCCATATTTTTGTGGCGATATTGAACTATAGACTCTGCGGGGGACACCCCTGCAACTCCAGCATTATTTTAAAATGTGCGGGGGACACCCCACAACCACCGGTCCCACAAATTATCCCCCCAAAAAATATAGCCTATGGCAAGACAAATGGCCATATCTACGACGATATTTTTGGTGGGTACATTTTGTAGGGATACCCCGCCGCTGACCTGTGGTGCCCTGGATCGGCCGACAGCCACTCTCTCGCTAGGCTCCATGCGTGGCTCTGGGCACGGCTCGTCGGAGTACGACCTGGAGGGTTCCTGTTGGGTTACCTCAGTTAGATTGTAGCCTGCAGCATTGGCTCCTTTCCGGCCAGCGCAGACCAGGCTCTGCCACTGACCTGGGAAATTCGGATCGGACGTCAGCTGCTCGCTTGCTGGGTATGGTTGTCCGCCTTGTTGTCCTTGGCTTCACAGGGCTGCTCCTCCGTAGGGTCGGGCAGCAGTACACTTCTTCGGTTTCACCGCTCGGTCCCCTCACCTCTCTGCGACACAACTTGGCGGCCGTACAGGGTGTATGCAGATCTCTCAAGCTAACAAATGGCCAACGCTAGGTCTCTGTCCTGTAATGCACCAGCCGGCAGTGTCAGGACTCTCTCCCTGAATGCTACTAGCCACGGGTGTACGAATCACTCAGCGGCCGTTTTGTGTGATACGCCTCACCGCACTTCAACTTTCAAAGCTCATATAAGTCGGTTTCAAGGGTTCCCCCAACCATCCCATTACACAGGATTGTGCTGCAGATGATCTTCTTTCAGCAGGGCTGCTTAAAGTTAAGATCGGTTGGCATATGTTATACAGGCTGGATGTTACAGGATCTTTTCGGCAGCACACGGTGCAGATCGGACTCACGTCCTCATTGCTTCGCAGCTGGCCATGCCCCTGCATGCTATGGCTTTTAAGTTCTTCCGATAGCATCTCGAAAACCTTCACAAGAGAATTCAATACAAAATGAAGTGCCGCCAGAGGCAGGGCACTTATATTGTAAGGCCTGTCACGAATCACATGTAGCCATACTTTGCAATGTTAAACACTTAACAATTTACCACTAAAAGAATCACTCCTTTTGTTTTCAGTTGTATCACTGTTGTGTAATTTAATAGGAACATTTTAACCATACACTTGCAGCCACGTGTAGATGATGTAAAACTCCTGAGTATATTCATTGTTCATAAATTCTGGAGATGTTAATCATGTTGGTCTTTGATTAGTTCTGCAGTTGAAATGATATTTAGGTCTAGTATTAGTTTGTTTAATGTATTGTGTTACTTAATGATGATTTGAAAAGCACCAGTTGAGAATTTTATTGGAATACACACATATGGGAGAATATATTAAATGCCCTAAACGTGCATGAAAATACAAGCTATGAAAGTCACTATGAAGAGGCACACCGCAAAGAAGCAAGGAGCCCTATTTAGCACAGTGTTTCCTGTGTAGGCCCGATGAGGTGGAGTAACCATGCTTTAGTTAGGCCAAAACGCATACCGTTTAGATAAACATAACAATGTACCCTTGACCAGATACAACACTATCTAAAATCAATTAGAGAAATATGGAGGAAGTGTCTATATTGATGAATAAATAATCACCATTGTTTTACATTTGCAGAACGCAATACATGCGTGTCTCAAGATGTAGTTAGCTTTTCCTGAAGCATGAACGACTCGTCATCATCCAACAGTAGAGAATAATAGCTAGACACTCGCAGAAAGGCACGCACACATTCCAAAATGCAACAATTCACGCAGCCAAAGGATGAATTCTGCGCAATGATTGCTCAAAGTGAGGGGAGCTAATGCAGGGTTTAGTTTGTGGTAGTGAAGTCATGAAAGAGCCAACAAAAATATACTCGACTCCAGAGTTTAAGGACAAGGCACTGCAGACTGATTGTTCAACCCATATCAGTGTTGCCATATTCCCACAACCATATTCCCGAAGGTTATAGTAATTTACGTTCCCAGGCGGAAAAACCAAACGTAACTTACTGAGGGTCACAAGTTGGCAGGAGCTGAGCAGCAAGACATGAAGAAGTACGGTCGTAGAGATAGAATAATCACAGCACCATACTATGTAGGGTAAATTACACTTGCAGAGCTCTCCTTGGCTAAGAAACAGTTTTGCAGAACATTGTAATCTACAAAGTTGCCTTAATTGGGAATTAGTGAACAATGCAGACATTTGCACATCATTTACACCACACAAATGCAATGGTGATGGGGGCATCTCATAAAGCCACGCCTCACATAAGCACCAATGACCATACAATACATAGTAAACAAAGATAGTTTTATGACAATGTACATTGCACAAACACTTTTTATATATACATATTAAGTGAAAACACTTTGTTAAAGGGACGTTATGGGTAAATTGCACTAATTAAATCCAATGAAATGCAGTTAACAAATGTTGTTAAAGGGATGTTATGGTTACAAGTAAAAACGAAAAAACTTTGCAACTCACATGTTATGGTAAGCTAAGCAACCATAACTCCTGCCACCACAGCGCACTGCTAAGACTAACACCCAGTACATGAAAGATGACATCACAAATGGCATGAATAACATCATTGATAACATCGCGGACCAGAGCTAGTAGGCCTGGACAACGGAAAAAGCGCAATGATGCAGAGAAGAATTAGATAGAAAAAATACCAACCTCCAGCACCCACAAAGAATCATGGGTGTGGCGGTTCTTTTTTTATTTATTTGTATTTATTTATTTGTTTGTTAGATGCCGAAAGCCTGCAGACATCGGGGCACCACAAAGAGACAAGTACTTAGGACAGAAAAAACACAACATAAAAAAACAGGACGCTTGGCGAGCCTAGACAAAAGGGTCTGTCGCTAAACTGGGTAGCCTATTTTCATTCGAATAAGAACATTTTCAATTTCTTTCTGAAAATAAGATGATTGGGCTCCAATCTCAAGTTCAGAGGTAGTTGGTTCCAATTGGTGGCTGCCGGTTGGGAAATGCTCTACTTGGGCCATTTGCTTTCTTTTGTGGGTTAACTACAATGATACCTTGAGCCTCAGATCTCAGTGTACGTGCCAGTGTGTAGCTGACAATTTTAGACTTAAGGTAAGCCGAGGCTTTTCTGTACAGGCCCTTATGTCTAAGTGTCAGAGATTTAAACATGATATGGTCCTCAACCCTCAGCCAATGTAGCTCCCTTCTAGCACTGCAGATATGGTCTGATCTTCCTTTTTCGTTGATTATTCTGACAGCGTTGTTTTGGATAAGTTGGTATTTTATCATGCATTGTTTACTTGCGCCTAGTAAGAGTGCATTGCCATAATCCAGGCGGGATAGTATGGCAGCTCTGGCTATGGTGGTGCAATTAGTATCATTAAGTAGGGGTTTAATTGCTCTCAGCCGCTTCATGTAATATGAACAATTTTTGCTCATGTACGGCTTGAGTATCTGAGCTCTTGGAGGCTTCCAAGGTCATACCCAAGGTTTTAACCCTGCCCAATACTTTGATGTGTGTGCCTTTTATCAGGAACAATTTTTATTCTGATGGTAATTTTGCCCTTGCTTGATTGGAGCCGAAGACCATCAGCTCGGTCTTGTTAACATTTAAACACATCCAGTTATGATCCATCCACAATGCGATGATGTTATAAAGGTCATTAACTCTTTTTTGGTCTTTAACATGGTCCCCACTTAGTTGCACCACTAGCTGAGTATCATCAGCGCAGTTGGTGAAAAAGGCCTTGATGTTGTCCAAACCTCAAAAAGGAGGCGTAGGTACAGATTGAACAGGAGTGGTGAAAGACTAGCTCCTTGGGGGAGACTGCAGAAGAAATTAGACTCATGTGAACATTTGTCACCACAGTGTACTCTGGATATTATATCCGCAAGGAATTAAGTCAACCAACCAATAGCCTCCTTGGAGCAAATAGCAATTTTCTCCAATGCCTGTTGCAGTAGCTGGCGATCGAGCGGGTCAAATGCTGCACATGGTTCAAGTAAGATTAATAAACCTGCCTTACCTTTGTCATTGATTCCCAGCATTTTAGTCTGCAAATCAAGCATAGCAGTTTCAGTGCTGTGTGCAGCACGAACACCCGACTGTTGGTGATGCAAGATCTCGTTGGCCTCTACATATGCTTGTAATTGCACAGTGGCAATCTTGTCCATTACTTTCCAAATGAAATTGCAATTGGTTATGGGTGGAAGATTCCCTGGTTCTCTTTGGTCGAGATTGGGCTTTATGACCAATGGAGTAATGGTCACCCTTTTGTTGTCTTTTGGGACCATTTGGTCCTGAAATGAGGCGTTGACCATTCTTGGTGCAGAGATGTCAGCATTCTCGAGTATTATTTTAGGGGGAAGTTTATTCTCTGCACATGAGGAAGGTTTCATTGAGGACAGTGTGGTTAGCACATTATCAGTCTTAATCTCATGAAAGCAGAATTTATCTGAGTGTTCAGTTGGCCTACTCAGGAAAGGTTGGTTAAGTTTGGTTTTGTTGAGTTGGGCACTAGCTATCAGTTCTCTTGCTTTGGCAATCTTGATCGTGAAAGCTACCTGGGTGTTTTCATACTCTACTTTGGATGGAACAAAATGTAGGGGCCAACGCACCCCAATCTTGCGTTTTGATTTTTGATTATGCCCGAGTTGGATGCCCTCTAAGAATTAGAGAAGCACCTTATGTAGACCCCGAGTAGATTTGCAAAATACTGAATAGGTATCTCCAATATAAAGCATTACACAGAATAACATGACTGTGCTTCTCTAGGAGTAGGTGTTGTCGAGACGCATGATCTAGTGCTACCATTATGCGCAGACAATCACCATGAGGAATGAGACATTGTTTCTAAATGAATAGAGCATGACTTTATGTAATTTGTTGTTTATGCTTTTGCTTTGGATTTTGTCTTTGAATTCCCTTAGGGATCTTTGATGTTGGTTTCTTTTACCTTTTGTAAACTGTTTATATTTGAATTTGCAAAATTGTGACAATAATTAAAATAAATTGTAATTGTTTTCATTAATAGGCTGTTTGTCCCATCTAGAATGAATCTACATCACTATAGCTGACCAATTGCCACAATGGCAAATCAATGTGTGTGTGTCTAAAATGTGAAATTGAGATGTATTGTTGAGCAGATAGCCCAATAAGCACACTAGCATGGGCAGTGATTAATGACACTTAGCCAGTAGTGATCTTTTCATTATTATGATATAGTGACAAAGTGTGCAGCAAATTACATTACTTCAACAACTTAAGAGTATTTTCATGTTGCGAAGTTTCTGTTGGTTTAGGTCAACGCAGCAGGTTTGTGAATGGATTTGAAAATCTCAAAGAGTTTGCCTGGGGTGTTTGAAACCATCTGCATTTGCGCATTAAAGTAGTTCTTCTTTACCTCCACAATATTCCTTTTATACGACCTCTCAAATTCCTTCCAGCTATCCTTGTTACCAGGCGATGGATTTTTCACCCATCTTAGTTCTCTTTGTCTTTTTTCGTTTTCCATTTCTGATGATTATTATAAGGTCTAACTAGTTTGGAATGGAGAGGGGCTATCTAATCAGTTAGAGATGTGATATGCGGATCATATTTGAGTATGATGGTCTTGCATGTGTCTTTACCACCATTGGGGGTGTACCAAAGGCTCAGGCTACTAAGGTGAAATGCACTGAGTACTTAGTCATGACAACCTGGGCAGTACTCCCACGGGAGCACCTTCATACAGGCTGTTCCTTTCTCATAAAGTAGTAGGCTATCTTCCTCTACTTCATCTTCCTCAACCGATTGTGCCACCACACAAGCTACTCTTGTGGGCCAGAAGATCCAACAAGCAACCTTGCAAGCCATAAAAGAGGCTGTTGATCTATATTTTTCAAAGACACCAGTACTCTGTATATACTGCAACACACCACTCTGCAGCTGGGAGCAGTTTGGAAGTGCTTTCGAGGCTGCAATCAACAAGCATGTGAAACCCTGCCCCTTACCTTCAATTTAAGGAACACCAAACATTGTCCCTTGTCCACCTGTCCCTCTGTCACTGTGGTTGGTGCTCCATCCCCAAACTATATTTCTGGTCTCTCCTTCAAAAAAAGAAAAGAAAAAAAAAGAAAAAAAAAGGTTCCTTTTGGAGCCACCTTTCACAGTTGAAAAATAGAACTAAAAAAATCTATCTCATAGATTTCATCTACTTTACATTTTTGAATAAAGTAGTTAGACACAATAATATTTTCCAACATTTCCATTAGCATTTTACACTATGCTAATGGAAATAATGGACAATTGTATAGGAGAGAAAAAGAAAAAAAGGACAGAAACAATTTTCTGTCATGAGTGCTTTTCTCTTGCAAACAATAACAACCATAATCCATGTACCTTCATAAATATCTGCGGTCTCTGCAGTCTCTTTTCCAGACCAGGCATCATTAAAACACCTGGATACCATGTGGACACCATCATACAAGACAGCCCTTCTACCCTTTTTACTTTTATGTTTGCAACACTCCCTCATTGCCTGGTTTCGAACAGTCACACATCCATCCAGCAATCACTAAAAAAACTCTACATGTAAACCTATCAACATATTAAACATCCACACACCAACTGTCACTTAACAATGTTCTAGAAATCTTTTCCATCAGCATTTCCTTCACTTATATAAACACATTGTACACAGTACTGCTATAAATGCACATATGCATTGTGCAGAAATACAAGTTTTTTTTTTATGAAACAGGGAGTAGGTATGGGCAAGTGCTGATGGGAGCCCGGGAAAGAAGAGCCAATTGGTGCCAATGTGTAAGGCCACTACAGTAGTGCTGGGGTGGAAGCGTCCCAATGGTGGGGTCCACAGCATGATGCCAGTCCCCAGAAAGCCATGTGGATGATGCAGATAGGGTCTTCAATGACCTAATTACAGCAACCAGAATGCAGTGTAGACATTTTAGGGATGCTGAGATATAATGCCCAGCCTTTGGGCCAAGAATAACTATTGCCCCCTATTCTGGATTAGCTAACTGGGCCGTAGGGAATGAAGAGGGAGGTTGACGAAGAGGCTGCTGTGTTATACTGAAAACACGATAACATCTGGCCTAGCCCCTTATGGGTTGCCACTTGCTAGTCTCCAAATCTATCTCGGGGGTGTGGGGGTGGATCACTATGTCCCCCCTGCATTGTATCTCAGGGTGATTGTGCACTGTGTTACTCCTAAATTACTATTCTATGGACACACAAACATAAGAAAACACATGAATCCATTCAACAATAAAAACACTTTTATTTATACACAGCAATGCATGATGCAAACACTACTAAAATGCAAATCTCGAATTTGCACCTTTTATGGTCTGGGTGAAAATCTACAATGTAATGCAATAACTGTAAGCCTTACAAGTGTCAGCATTCAGCATTCCTCGCCAATCCTCACCACACTTCACACTCTCTCTAAGATAATGCCTGTCTGATTACACCACCTATCAAACCCAAAGCTCTGTGTGAGTATCTGTCCTAATTCCCCATTGGCACATGTCTTATTCAGATCAATCAAGGCCTCATATCAGCAATACTCCCCTCTTGCCATGTCTCTCCTCTCCAGCTAACTCTGCAACCAGTCAGTCAGTAAGGGTCTCTCCTTGGCCTCTCAGTGGTCTGGTCTTCCTGCCAACTCTCTGCCAGATCGATCTCATCAGCTATCATCAGAATGCTTCCCCAAGCTTCCGAACTCCCAAAGCCATCCAATTCTGCTCCACCAAAACACTTCTCCCTCAATGGCAACTTCCTTTCATTCGCCTCTCGATCTCATGCCAACCAAACATCTCTCTCTCATCTCAGAGAACAGCACCATCCACATCTAAAATCTCAGAGTCAGAGCCATTTAAAAATGCCTCTCCGATGCCACCAACAAACATCTCCTGATCTCATAGTCAGAAAGCAGCATACACTCCTACTGCTCAGTTATAGTGTCAAATGATGTACACTTTTTCCATGGTAACAAGCATTCACTTGTTCTCTCTCTGTCAGCATTTCTAAATCCGATCAGTGCCTGAACATCTGTGATGCACATCTTGTACTGCGTGTTCTGTCATTGTGACATTTGTACATCATATCTTGTACCATGCTATCTGTGTTACGTGTAACCATACCATCCATATCCCATATTCCTCTATTCACTCCACTAAAATCCCTCTCTTCTGTCTCTCTGTGCAAAGCACTCCCTGCATGCTGCCCCCATCTTTTCTGTCTGCGAACACCAGCTAGGAAGGCCAGATAAGCCAGCCCTTCTCCTCTCTACCCGGACAAGAGTCACGTTATCTATGTCTGAACAGCCAAACTATTTACACATTCCTCGTTTCCCTTTAACTCAAAACATCTTTCCGCACAACCAAGTGGTGCTTCACTTCTGTCTGTCTCACTCAGTATGGCTTCAAAATGCCATAAGCCTCATGCTTTCTAGCGTTTACTCTTTCTCGCAATGGCAAGCACTATACTCAAGCATCAATGCATACTCTAAGTGCACACTCATGTGTGTCTCTGCTGCATACATAATACATAACATATCTCTACATGTCTCTAAATGTCTCTACCTGTCTCTAACAAGGCACTTCAAATATAACAGGCCGCTTTCTCTAGCAAATGCAAATGGCTACATAATATGTGGGTAATCTAATATCACTACTAATCTGAATGAATGATGAATAACTAAATCCCTAAATGGGTAATGGTTCTCTAATGATAACAAACCAGGCTTTTCCGTACAATCTGGTTTCACAACAGTGCAGCCTACAGAAGACCAGGGCTCTCAAAACATTCAGCTTCTGAGATAATGTCAGAATACATTGAATTCCTGTAAAGAGGTGAAGCTTTAAATGGCCCTTGTTCAAATGGTCCACCATGTGATGAGTCAAGGTAAAATAGGAGCTAAAGACAACCCCAAAGTTTTTGGCCTCTCATGATGGTGAGGATAGAGAGCCCAAGAAGAGAAGCCAGAAAGTAGGAAAGAAACAGGGCACAGGTGTCCCAATGAGAAAACCTTACTGGCATTCAAAAAGAGATTGTTAGTTGCACACCATGCCTGGATGGCGGTCAGCCCATTGAGGATCAGACAGGCACAAATGAAAGTACTAGGGAGAAGTTTCAAGCATCACCATAACACTGGAAATTAAAAGAGAAGGAGTAGGTGATCTGATACAGAGGGAGAAGGTACATATTAAAGAGACACAAGTGACAGGGTGGAACCCTGGGAGATGCTGCAGGTAGAGGCAGAGGTGGTGGAGGACTGGGTGGTTAGTTGGGAAAGAGGTCAGCCAGTCCAGTGCCCGGTCTGTGATGCCAAAGGTATCACAGAGGCATTAAATAAATATAGAATGGTTCACTGTGTCAAATGCAGAGGAGAGATCAGGTAACACTACCCTAAATTGTACTACAATCAAAAATACCATATGCACTTCAATTATATAATTACACCATAATACAAATACGGTATACTCCCCTTATACTACTTTTAATAACTATACACATATTACTACAATACATCTTCAAATAACAAGACTGAACTAGACACCCCTCCCCACTCCCAATCCCAATAACATCCATGGACACCAAAATGTACAGCCACACACCATCACCTACACAGCTTTTTACACCTATAAAAGAGCTGTATATCAACTTTTGTCCACTCCCCTACCCTTTACAAGCACTATTTCGTCCACAAAATAAACCCAAATATATTCTCCAGACTTCTTTTCCTCATAGCACTGTCCGTGGACAAAGGCTGTGATCTGCAGATTGAATATGGCCACTGTTTCAAAAATTATGATGTACCTAACGTTTTCAAACACCCAATCAGCATGCGCCTCTAGGCAAAGTTTGGTGGCCGTTTGTCAAATGGCACCAAAGTACAGTTGCCAAAAAGTACTTTTCTAAAAGTGATGCAGAGGAGGATGACAATAAACACGAAGAAAAGGTAGAGGAAGGGCTTACCTCCAGTACCCAGAGACAGCCATGGGTATGGTCGTGTTGAATGCATTGAGTGTGAGGACATACTAAATTGCAGATAGCACAGGCAGTACTCCATTAGGACCACCTATATGTACCACCACACAAGATCCAATCACCTGGTTGCTCTCAAAAAGGCTGTTTCTTTCTCAGTGAGAAGCAGATTAAGGTCCTCTATCCCATCTTGCTCAACCACACAGCGAACTCCTGTGGGGCAGAGGATCCTGCCAGCTGCCACGTAGTCCATACAAGAGGATGTCAAACCTAACCTATCAGGGGCCATTGTTCACTGCATGTACTGCGAAACACTGCTCTACAGGGCGTAGCAGTTTGAAAGTACTTTGAAGGTTCAGTCTAGGAGCACAAGAAACACTGCCCCCTACCTTACATTTAAGGTCCACCCAACATATTCTGCTGTCCACCTGCCCTTCCACATCTATCGTTGATGTCCCTTCCCTCCCTTCCCTTCCCCACTTTAATTCCTCGGCTGTCCGACAAAAAAAAAAATCCTCTAAACTTATAAAATCCAGGAAAACAAGAATAAAGGTTCCTTTAGGAACCAACTTTCCCTGTTAAAAAATAGAACAAAAAAATAATCACAGGACTTTATGCAGCCTGCATGACCCGTATGATAGTCCGCGGACAGCTGGAAAATTCCAGGAAGTGGCTGGGGGAATTAAAATCATTTTAGTAATTTTTTGTTAAAAAATGGTGGCTCTTAAAAGAAAAATCATTTGTATTTTTTGGGGCGAGTTTATATATAGAACTGACAAATGGTGAACTTATTTTGTTTCTACCTTTTCTGTTTGTGTTTTTTATTTACATCAAATACTAAAAACTACTTCAAACATATTTCACAAGTTCACAAAAATTGTTTCAGTGCATTTTGGATATTGAAAAGAAAAATCAGATTTTCGACATCAGTCAAATTCCCTCCATCTCCAAGAAAATGATTTACATCATCCAAATTGATATTTTCATTTTGAAAATATGCCATTCATAAAGCATATAAAAAAGCACATACACCTCCATTCACAAGCTGTCTACCTTCTTCCATCTGAGGACAAAACAAATGTCTGCATATTTGTCTTCGATTGATTTCAGAAAAATATTATCTTTGCAGCTGGAAACAGTTCCATTATGCTTCTCAGCTCAACAATAATATCTGAATGTGTAAAGTGAGCCATCCTTTCACAGAATAGTAGTAATGTTACCCAGTTTAACCCACAATCTGCAAACCATGAAACTTCCACTTTGTTCAATCCAATAGATTCACTATAAACCTTCAATGAAAGGATCCAGGAATCTCTCACCACCCACATGTTCTACTTCTTCATACCTATAGCCACAGCCATCTTCACCACACACAACAAAGAAAACACTTCATACTATGTACTCCTGTAAACTTCAACTCCTCCCGCAGACCCGGCAAACCTAATTAGCTAATTCCACTTAAAAGACCCGGATGGCACGTGGGGGTACTCAGCGGCACCTGCAACGCTTTTAGTCACCTATAAAAACAGGTCCATATCAACATTATTCCTCCCCCCACCCTTTCCAGGCTCTCATTTCAGCCACTAAATAACCCCAAATCTGTCTTCACCTATCATTTTTCACCATCCAATCAGGGGAGCGTATGACATCCGCGGACACCAAGGTGCCGCCTGATTGGCCCTACATGTTGGTGGACCTCGAATCAAGAAATTAGCCTGCGGATCTGACCCAGATATCACTAATTTATTTTTAGCTACTTTTAACATGCCTATACACAAGTGTGTCAAGGTGAGACGAGGCAAGGGAAGGAAACAGAGGGAGGACAAAACAACAATCTTACTAGGCCTAGTGACATTGAGATTTTGCAAGTGCAGGGTAGCAGGGAGGGGAGAGGTGCCTGGGGGAGGAGGAAGAATTTGCAAGTGCAGGTCATGGAATAAATTCAATAATAGTGCAGCAAGTGAGTGTGTTAAAATTGCATACAGCAGGTGTCTAATAAGTGCAGGAAAGGGGACTGCAGGATTACAGATACAGACCACAAGTGTAGTGGATGCCAGTAGGCAATGCAGATGTGCAACTGGACATGTAGGGACCTGGGACCAAGTTCATAGGGTAGCCAGGTGACCAGTGCAGTATCAGGCAGGAGATCAGCAGGGGAGGGGAAGAGAGAAGTCAAAAGCAAAGGGGAAGGTCTTGAGGTGCTTCCCGTACCGTAGATGTTTCTGCTCAACTCTCAGAGAGGCAGGAAGGCTGTTCCAGAGGGAGGAACCAGCTGAAGAAAGAGATCTACCCCCAACTCGTTGCTTGTAGAGGTAACTGACCCTCAAGTTGTTGGAGGTGGAGGAGTGGAAAGCTTGAGTAGGAAGATATTTCCGAAGAGGGAGTTGGAGGTAATGCAGCCCCAGAATGCCCTATGTACAATGCAGAGGATCTTGAACTTGATCCTTGCCACCACCGGGGGCCAATGGGGAGATTTTACGGCTGGAGAGATATGATCCCTGGGCTTGAGGCCAAGGGCAAGTCTCGCAGTCCTGTTCTGGATGAGTTGTAGGTGACAGAGAATAGCGGCAGATAGATTTAGAAGGAGGCTGTTGAAGTAGTCCACCCTATATAGAACCATTGTTCTGGAGACAGTGAGCTTCTGAGGAAAGGTGATGAAAGGAGGAATACCTCTGTGGAGGTGCAGCTGGTAGTTGGACTTCTTAGAGACATCAGAGCTGTGAGGAGAGAAGGAGAGTGTGGAGTCAACGATGACCCTGAGTTTCTTAGCCTCACATGTGGGAGCAGGAAGAGGGGCCAGAGTGAGCGGCTACAGAGAAGGAGGAAAGGAAGGTGCAGGTGAGCCGATGAGGAGGATCACTGTCTTACTGGCATTAAGGCAGAAATCATTGGCGGCACTCCATTCCTGAATTACAGACAGATAATTAGGGATGAGAGAGGGTGCAGAGGCATCAGAAGGGTGCCTGAAAACGAGCTGAGTGTCATCCGCATAGCACTGAAAGTTGGAGCAGAGTGCAGCTATGCAGTGGGCGAGAGGGGCCAGGTATTGGTTAAACAGCCAGGAGAAAGATTAGGCCTCCTGGTACACCACAGGTAGAGAGTGAGATAGAGGAGAGGAAGGACCCAGTTTGACCTGGGATGGTTGGTCAGAGAGGAAATAGGTCAGCCAGGCCAGGGCCTGATCAGTGATACCCAGGTTACCACAGAGCTGGTTGAGCAGGATGACATGGTTGTCCGTATCAAAAGCAGAAGAGAGATTGAGTAGGATGAGGACAGAGGGGTGGTTAGCATCAAGGTAAGAGAGCAGGTATTCACGGATGGTCAGGAGAGCAGTGTCCATGCTTCTGGCCACTCTAAAGCCAGGATGATGGTAATGGATACAACCAACCGATTCAGTCGGAAGATTAATCTGGGAGATGGCCAGCTTTTCCAAGAGTTTGCCCAGGAAAGGAGTCATGGAGATTGGACAATAGTTTGCCGGACAGCGGGGGGGGGAGGGTCGGCTGAGGGATTCTTGAGAAGAGGGTGCACAAGAGAGTGCTTCAGTGGGGAAAGGAAGGTTTCAGTGGCAAAAGAGTCGTTGCAGAAGTATGCCAAGGCTGGAGCGAGGGTGTCAATGTGGTCCTTGATGGTTTTGGATGAACAGGGAAGCACCTGTTTTGATGAGACTTTCATAGAACAGACATGTCTCGAAACCTTGTCAGGGGTGAACAAAGGAAAGGGAGAGAAGGGAGGACGACAAGTGGGAATAGGAAGTCCAGTGGTAGAGGAGAAAGTTGAAGAGGAAGGAGGAGAGTAAGAGAGAGTGGAATGTATGTCAAGCGTTTTTGAGTTAGAATGTGAAGCCAAGGACATGCAGAGGGCCTGTGAGGGGACAGGAGAGGTTGAGACTCTAGCAGGATTGGCCAGCTCCTTGCATATTTTTAAGAGTTCGGCATATTTCCTAGATGCCGCTGAGACGTGGACTTGGATGTTAGCTCTCCTCTTATTGTGGACATAGAGTCGGTACTGGAGCAGGCGGCAGGCCAGTTTGTCAGAAGATGCACAAGATGCCAGCCATTTCCTCTCAGCCACCATGCACTTGCATTTAAGGGTGACAAGATCTCGGTAATACCAAGACTGCATTTGGCTTTGGGTTCAAGCGGATCCTCATGACAGGGGCAAGTACATCAAGAGTGTCGGAGATTGAAGAATTGATGTTGGAAAGGGCTGTGCCAGGATGTTAGTCAGCCAGCAGTGCAGGAGGGGGAGAGAAAGTGGCAGCGAAAGCCTCAAATGACACATGCTTCATGGGTCGGATGACCGAGAAGGTAGATGGCAGTGTGTGGGTTGGCTCAGTCTGAGGGGTAGAAAGAGAGAGATGGGGGGAGAGGAGAAAGTGGTCACTCTAAGAGAGAGAAGTAGGGAGAGGGTTAGAAAGGCGGAGGTCTGAGGAGATCAGAACATCCAGGATGTGTCCTTCAGAGTGAGTCGGGCCAGAGGGAAGAATAGAGAGAGAAAGAGAGTCACAGAGGTTGCAAAAGAGTCCATATGAGGTACTGGAAGCATCAGGTAGATTTTGAGGTCTCCAAGGAGGATGAGTTAGGTGGTCAAGGCCAGGAGAGAGGAGGAGAGGTCCGCCCACTCAGAGAGGAAGGAGGTAACCTGACCAGGAGGCCGGTAGATGGTAGCCACAGTGAGAGAGCGACCAGGAAAGTGAGAGAGCCTGCAGACCAAGAATTCAAAGGAGGAGAAGACCTGCATAGTAATGATGGCGGCAGGTATCCACTCAGGGAAGATCAAGGCTACACCCACATCGGGATGGTTGGGTCTGGGCACAGAGAGGATCTTGTAGCCATCAGGGAGGAGAGTGTCAAAACGTATGACAGATCTGGCTGAGAACCATGTCACAGTGAGACTGAGACCATCAATGTTGAATTCTTCCAGGAGACGGCAGATGTCAGAGGAGTGTTTGACTGCTGACCGAGAGTTTAGAGTGGCAATGTGTAGACAGTTGCCACCCTTGAAAGACTTCTGGGGAGGGGTACAGGTCAGAGGTACTCCCTGTGGAAGTGTAGAAGGACCCCGAGGGTGGGCAAAGGAGGGAGGGGGAGAGGGCAAGGCAGCCAAGGAGGAGGATGAAGGCGCCAGAGAGGTGGCAGAGGAAGGAGGCAAGGAAGCCAGAGAAGGGAAAGAAGGGATAGCAGGATAGGAAAAGAAGTTGATGAGGCATGGGAAGCGTCTATCAAAGAGGAGGAGGTTGGCCTGAGGGTCTGAGACCAAGATAGTACTATTTAGGTAAATATTAATGATGATCTTAGAGGAGTGGAAGGGGGCCTGCAGGGTCTCCCACCGGGTGCCAACATTAATGTGAGAGGAGGAAAAAGAAGAGAGCACAAAGACCATATGTAGAGTCTATAGGTCGGGCAAAGGTTTACATGTAGAGGCTCAATTCTTGGTTCTGGCACTCCTTTCATTTGGCCATGAGAAATTCAAAAGTGTTATCTGGAGTTGCGTCCTCCAAACTGCAACAGCCGGCATGAGCACAGCGTGCGTCGATCACATGACAATGCATTCATGAATTCAAGTAGGGAGCTGTCAATCAGCACTCATTTGATGAACTACCAATGATTGCACACCAACCAAACTCCTCTTGGCAAAAAACCTTGAACCTTTCTAACTCTTGGTCTCTTTGATTTTATTACAAAACCCTTTCTTTAATTCTATGATGTTTTCACGTTTCTTTTCCTCCACATGCTACGGTTTTACGACTACAAATTCAGCCCACCCTCTGCCTGCGCCACTGCTGTAAAGGAAAACACCATTACAGAACAAAACAGAGGTACGTATATCGTGTTAATCAAATGAATGGTGCAGTTATTATATTTTCTAAAAGCAAAAAACAAAAAAAGGGACTTGCAGCAGTGCTTTCAAGACCTCAAAGCTCTCTCCCACAGGCTGTAAAGGTACATCTGACACATAGCTAAATTTATAGGGGAGAACAGTTTGAGGGTATGTGAGCTCCGGAAATGAAGAATGCAAACATGCGTCTCCCTCCCTTGTGCTCAATTCTACTCAAACTGAGAGCTATCTGACAACAATATGGAGTTAACCTTGATGAAGGTATACTTTCTGCAAGATCGCACACGATTGTTTTTTTATAAAGCAAAAACAGAAGAACAAGTGGAGGCAGAGAGTCTAAAATAAGTTAACAAAAAAGCTGGTCCTATACTGGTCTGTGATGGGGGCCTGCACCCTGCTCAGCTCTGCACAACAGAAGCTGGCTCTGCAAGAGACTGTGGAACGGACATTCTGACCAGAGAAGCTTCATTATTGACTTGGATTGTTTTCATAGAGTGAGACAAACTGTACATCCACACGAAAAAAAAATGATTTTTGGTCAAACAAATCTTGTCTGTTTGATGTACATGGTTACCACACCTTCTGCTTGCCCTAGCATCAGTATAGGACGGGCTGCATGCAGAGCCCAGAGCTTGAGAAGTTTAGAATAGGTTTTCTTTTCAAAGTCTGACTCTTTGCAATAGTAAATGTTTTAATTGACTGAGAATAAGACACTCTGTTTTTGGATCACTCATGTCAACACCAATCAAACCTGGTCTGAGGGACATGAGTGGAACGGGTAATGGACAGACCGTGTTCTCAGGACCTTGCACCTCCCTTGCCCACTGCGGAATGTTGCCCTTAGATACACCCTGCTCAGCTACAACTTGTTTGAACAGAAGAGGTGATGCTGCTGATCAAAAGGACAAGTAATTAATCATTCCCAGCAACATTTATATTGAATTATATTTCTTCTGATCTCCAGTGCCTCATAATGGAAATACGTTGCACAAGAGGACTAAAATGTTTTGTGCCAGGAAACAGAAACTAAACAGCTGGCATTGCAAGGATTTCCAAAACTAAACTGAAAGCAGCTTTCATCTTTGCAATGGTGCTTGTATTTGAGCGTATTCGGAAATAATATGGGAACAAGCATAGCAAATTCATGGGTTTTGCTATCATACGTCAAGTGCAGCATCACATGCCCCAATAAGGCCTGCTTACACTCTGTTGCGTAAGAAAGCTAAACCTTACTCTTTGACAAATATATGTAATGTACTGCCTTACCCACTATGGCCCTGACTCGACCACTGACACCTAGTAACCACCATTTGATTTGGTACCTGTAACTGAATGAGCCTCATTACAAGCTTGCCTGTCCAGATGCAACAGTACCGGTAAGCTTACTGGTACCGTTGTATCCAGACCTGCAAACTCTGAGTTGTGCTCGTGGGTGTCTTTCATTCTGCCAGGTCTACCCTGGCGGAATGAAAGGCATCCGTGTGCATAGCAAGCCTGTAGCACCAGCACGGTAATGAACCTTCCGGTGCTACAGGCATCCCCATTCCCATTGACCCCTATGGGGCTCAAATGGGAATGGGTATCTACCGGGTCCAGTACCCTTGAAACGGCAATTACCGGGTCCGGCACGGCCGGAATACTCTGGCAATTGCCCATTTGCAGGTGTCGGACTTTCTTGGCGGTTTGGAGGCCCAATGTCTTCTTAACCATGTACTTAGCACCGTGATACCTCCTGGTCTGGGCGCTATTTACAAATACAATAAATAAATACAAATAAATGCCAAAATCCTCACATTAAGGTATAAACCCATATCTTCTGCTGCTAACATATACCATGTGCAGCCTCACATGCCCCAGTAATATGCCAAATAACACCTCAACAGAGAAACAAAACAGCTTCTAAATCTTCTTTTTTTGGAAATCAATGTAGCTTTCATGCCCCGGCAAGAGGCGGACATGGGCGTTAACAGCCCGCCAGCCCGAGCTTTGGTAGTTCAGAGTGATCTTATCAAAGCTTGTGCAATTTTAACCCCCAGTCGGGGGATGAAAGAAAGGATCCCTGGCATGTGAAGCCGTGCCGGGGATCCGCAAGATGGAATAAGAAAATGCGTGTGCCCGCAAGGGTGCCTTTACTCAAAAAAAGAAAATAATATTGTTGCTGGCGTGAGCGGAGCGCCTGAGACAACCTTTGGACCCTGCAAGAGGGTTGATGGCGCTCCGCTCAGCGCATGTAGCCACCAGTGCCGGGGCCTGTAAGCGCTCCACTGATAGGCAGGGGAGCGCCCTAATCATTGCTGCTGCCCCCAGGTGGTCATATTGTCGGGCACAGTTAATTACTGGAGCTCCCCATAGCAGGGGAGTGCCCAATGTACATTTAGCCCTTTTGGCGTTGATATAAATGAAGGGGCCACCCCCTGTCACGTAGCTTGCCTGGACACCCTGAGCCACACCTGGCAGATATTTTTTAAGATCATTTATATTTTTGAAGGACTCTTTTTTTTAGTTTTTTTTTTAGTAACCCAGCTGCTAGGTTTACTGTAATCTGTATATAATTTCATTTAAATCATCCACGTGAGCCCTTGCGTGAGCGTCAGACTGACCGATGCCAGCAGGCCCTGGAGGAGGTCAAGCAGAGCCTCACCACAGCACCAGTCCTGGCCTATGCCGACCTGCAGTTACTTTACACACTGCATGTGGATGCAAGTCTGGAGGGATTGGGAGCCATTCCCTACCAGCCAGGAGACCAACAGTGAGATGAGACTGGTCACTTTTGCCAGCCATAGCCTGAATGCAGCAGAAACGAATTACCCAGTCCATAAATTGGAATTTTTGTCATTGAAGTGGGCCGTTACAGAGAAGTTCCAGGATCACATCTATGGCGCCAGCTTCACAGTGAGGACGGACAGCATCCCCCTTACTTATGTGTTGAAGTCATTAAATCTGGATGCTACCGGACACTGTTGGCTTGCCGCACTGTCCACATGCAACTTCCGTCCACAGTACAGACCTTGGCAAACTAACATCAATGCCGATGCCCTCTCTCGGAGGCCTCATGCTCAGCCGGATAATACAGCTGAATACACCTGGTGGAAGGCGTTGTCTTCCACAGGGGTCATAGCTATCTGCCATGCTGCAAGTCAGCAGGAGCCAGACAGAGTCAAGATCGTGGATTGCTTTGGATACTCAGCTCAGGCCATCTACTGTAATATCACCAGTGTGGAGGAATCTGAGCTAATGCGTCTGACCCGAGATGAGATGCGTATGTCACAGCTAGGGGATTCTGGCATCGCTCCGTTCCTGAAAGCCAAGACCACAGGAGCGGATGTGTCCAGAGACATTGTTCGTGAGCCAGAGCATGCTGCAATGCTGAAGGAGTGGAAGACGCTCATGCAGAAGGGTGGAATCCTGTACAAGGAAAGCAAAGTTGGAGACCAGCTACTACTTTGCCTGGTTGTGCAACAGAGATTCCGCCGAGCTGTATTGTATGCACTCCACGACCAGCACTGATATCTTGGCAGTGATAGAACCTTCGAGTTGGTCCACTCACTCAAGGTTTTTGTGGCCCAGACTAACAGCAGATGTCGAGTATTTTTGCCAGCATTCCACCAGGTGTGTCACCAGGAAGACAGCGGCTCGTCCTACAGCCTATCATCACCATCTGCAGAGTTCCGGGCCCAGTGACCTTGTCTGCATCGACTTCCTCAAGCTGGAGATGGACCAGCGAGGTGTGCTGAACATCCTGGTGGTGACCGTCCACTTCACCCGGTATGTGCAGGTGTTTCCCTGCAAAGATCATTGTGCCATAACCGTTTCCCGCATGTTGTGGGAAAAAACTTTTTGCACTGTGGTTTACTGACCAGGATTCATTCCAACCAGGGACCAGACTTTGAATCGACACTCATCAAGCAGATGTTGGAGCTGCTTGGCTTGAAGAAGACCTGTGCAACTCCATATCACCATCAGGGGGTGCCCAAGTGGAGAGGTTTAATTGTACCCTCTTGGCCATGATGGGAATCCTGAGGTCATAGGAGAAAAACAGGTGGAGTCAGAATGTGGCCACCTTGATCCATGCATGCATCTGTACTAATAATGATGCCAATGGGTTTACACCATATTTCTTGATGTTTGGAAGGAACAGCTGGCTGCCTGTAGACCTCTGTTTTGGAGTGTTTGCAGATGGAATAAGCAGCGAGACCTATGCCAGCTATGTTAAACAGCTCAAGCGTCAACTGGAGCAATCATATCAGTTTGCCCAGGCTGCTGCAGAGAAGACGGCAGAAGGGAAAAAAACGCAGCTATGATGCCAAGGTCAGGTTCCACGCTCTTCAACCAGGTGATCGTGTGTTGATCCACAGGCTGGGAAAGAGAGGACGTAACAAGCTGGGTAACAAGTGGGAGTCTCAGCCTTTCATCACAGAGCATCAGCTGGGAGAGCTCCCTGTCTACCGACGGGGATGAGGTTGAGCTGACACCGGAGGTGACAGATGAAGAACAGGCCAAGGGGTGGGTGACGAGGCAGCAAGTCTGTGCTAAAAGGCCCAAAGAAGATCCTTTGAAGGCTCAATCCCTGGAAGCTTCTCCAGCTACTGAGGGCGAGAGATCAGAAGGTCAGCCAGAACCCAGTGAAGACGCTGTACCCAAGGAGGATCAGTTTGGTGTCTACCCAGACCAAGGGATAGATCAGACACTAGTGTGGGTCCCTACAACCATTGAACCAGATCCCACTCCTGAGGAACCTGAACTCCATCGTCAGTGTATTCCGTCAGAGGTCGTTCCAAATCCTGCTCCTGTCACCCCTGCAACACTGGATGTGGTAGAGGAACCCTTACACCTTCCTCCACTGGAAGATACTGTCCCCGACTTGGTGCCGAACACTCCACCAAGTCCAAGGGAAAACCTACCCGAGGCCCCGGCTGCTCTCAGTGGCACGACCAGGGAAAGCCGACCTGTTATTAAATTAACATATAATACACTAGGGGTCCAGTGTGAGGTTCCAGTCCGTTCCTCTCGGTCTTCCATCCCTCCTTCTCTAGAGCAGGCTCCTAGGAGTTCAGGGGTACTATGGGATGTGCCTGAGATTCAAGGTACTGGTGGTAACCGGTGGCCTGTCATAAATCATGGCTTGACAGGTTCATTGACCAGGCCAAAGCTATCCTCAGGGCTGAGGAAAGTTCAAAGGGTGGGAGCATGTAACCCCCAGTTGGGGTATAAAAGTAAGGATCCCCAGTGCGTGAAGCCGTGCCGGGGATCTCAAAATGTGAAAAAAGGAAAATTGTGTCCCTGCCATGTAAGCAGAGTCATGGATCCTGAAAATGGAAAAAGAAAATCTGATCTCCCACGCGAGATCCGCGCAGGGGATCAGGAAGTAAAAACAAATATTAGAGTAAGGGACCCTTTTACGTGTGTACGCAAAGGTCCTTTTACTCGAAAATGAAAAGAAATACCGTTGCTGGCACGAGAGGAGCGCCTGAGACAACCGTTGGACCCTGCAAGAAGGTTGGTGAAGCTCCGCTCAGCACCTGTAGCCACCACTGCCTGGGCCCTGTAAGCCCTACCCTGAAAGGCAGGGCAGCGCCCTAATAACTGCTACTGCACCCCAGGTGGCCACATTTCCGGGCACAGTTAATTACTGTGTACCCCCATAGCAGGGGAGCACCCGATATGCATTTAGCCCTTCTGGGGTTGATATAAGTGAAGGGGCCACCCCCTGTCAGGTGGCCTACCTGGTCTTCCTGGGCCACACCTGGCAGATGTGGCCCAGGTTGAGTAGTGCTTTGGGGGACACCCCATACTGCCTCTGAGTGATGGGCTGCATCTGACATACGCAGCCCAGCCCAAATAAAGACTTTGGGACCCCACATACTGTTGCTGCTGCCTGCTGCCCACTGCCAGAAGAACCACCATCAAAGAGCGTAGGAAGAAGGAAGATCAAGAGAGCAGCAAGGACCTTAAGACAGCCCTGGCCAGGTTGTCTTACAAGTAAGGTCTTTTTAAATCGATTTTTAATACAGTGCACTGTATAGACTTTGTATTTATTTTAAAGACATTTTATATTTTTAACTATGTTCGAAGACCTTGGCCGTGAAGCCAGTGGTGTGGGCTGCACTCCTATGCCCACTAAATAGTGGATTCCTTTAGTTAGTAATGGATTTGAGTCCCAAAAATGTAAGAATTATATGCACTACAATTCTTTTTCATGTAGTTAGCTTTAATTCAAAATATAGTAAAACTCTGTTCATGCAGGTGCCTATAGGGGTGGCCAATGCATTTCGGAATACTACTTCCTTCATCAGGGCCTAGTAAGGGTCATCATAACACAAATACAGCATAATGACATCACCATTGTAAAACAACATTGAGATCAAACAGTATTGACCCGCATTGTATATATCAATTTCGCGCATAATATTAGTATGTCACATGGATTCCAGCATTATTTACACCATTTTTTGTCCATTACATAAGTGTATGTCACAGAGCAGAGAAAACAGCCATACATAATCATGCATTGTGTATAGGGTAAGAGATATATACATACGGATAAATTGCAGGAAAACGCAGCAATTACAAGTTGTGAATCACCATTGGAAAAAAGAAAGAAGAAAAAAGCAATATGAACGGAAATGAATCATTACTCTAAAAAAGAACGTTTCCATGATCGTTACAAGCTTATTGCAATAAAAACTGACCTGGTTTCCCTTTTATTGAAACGGTGCATGAAAAGAGCTGACTGGAGAATCTCCCTGCGCGATGTCTTGTGTACGTGCATAAAACTAGCACTCATCAGAACGCTCTGTAAATATATGTGTATGACAGCTGTTAGCCTATAGAATATTCGGGCTAAACAAAAGAACTTGACACGAATGCTCATTCATACCTTTCCTCTTCGGAACGATCACAAGACTGAGTGAGACCGCGAGGACGCGCGTTACTTTGCAAGCAGCTAAGTTGTTTCAAGTTGCTATGGTTACGTGAGAACAGGAGGAGAATAGTGAATAAAGGTGGCGGCCATTTTGTAATGAAACCGACTTCTTTAGAATACCAGTGAAACATATAATATATATTGAAGGAATAGTAATTTCCATCAACATTACCGCAAACCAATTGCAAAAAATAAATGAAAATAAACTCTCTCTCGTTAAGTGCAATATTCTCCTGTAAAAATGAAGTCCTATAACAATGAGAACCTCAAACCGTCAGAGATGCATGGACCTCCCTTTTGTCTGACTTCACTAAATATTATAAAAAAAATGAAAAAAGAGAGTCGTTGTTATGCTACTATGTGGCAAATCCCATGGCTTACAGCAGAGCGAGCTTGTCGGTGAAAGTGGAATCTACCATTAATGCACGGAAAAGGGGTGCTTGAAAAAATGCCGACTGTAGGACGGGGGGGTCGGATGGATCTCAAAGTGCTCAAAAGTAGTAAGGAAAGGTCGCAAGGGATCAGTATTTGTGTCCTGATATTAAAGACTCACAGTAAGCTTATAACTTATTACGATCTACTATAACGTTTCGCTCTTGGTTTCAATTTGTAGCAAAACACTATGTTAGTTATGATGTAAATGCATCAGGTGGTGGTAACGGAAAGAAAGAAGGAAAAAAGAAAGAAGAAAGAAAAAAAGGGGAAAAAAAGGAAATTGAAAGCTTTCGTAATGCCATTAGTCATAGTAAGAAATAAAGCAGAACCACTACTTGGAAGTGACCATTACAAGGTCAAAATGTTCAATGTTTTCTAAATTCTCTGATTGCTAAATGAAAAATATAGATAGCAAAGAAAAAGTGTGACAAAATGTAACTCTACATTCCATACGCTGCAATTAGAGAAAAATCATAAGAGCATCCAAAACATCAATGAACATAGCCAACATGCATACCATAAGAAACAACTTAGATCGAACTCTTCATTAATTCCATCAGGTGATAAAGAGTCAAGTTTATCAATCCAAAACGCTTCCTGTTGTGCCCTCCATTTCTTCATATCTTTAGTAGCCATTTTGGTGGGTTGCACCTCTAGTACTGCAAATCTGAGTTGTGCAATAGAATGTCCCTTTGTCATAAAATGTCTAGCTACTGCTGAGGTCATGTTTTGATTGCGAATACACGACTTGTGTTCATTTATTCTGACTCGTATCTTTCGAGCTGTTTCTCCCACATAGTATATCCCACATGGACACTTGATGGCATAAACAACATTTTCTGACAAACATGTCGCATGATATCTTAGTTTAATTTTAGCTCCAGTTTTTGGGTGCATTATGGTATTGCCTTTCATTACGTTATTGCAATTACTGCAACTCATACAAGGGTAGGTACCGGGATGTTTGTCTGGTTTATATTTTTAAACAACTCTTTTTATATTTTTATGTTTTATATTAACACAGCTGATAGGTTTAGTTCAATTTGCATATAATGGGCCTCATTCCAACCCTGCCAGTATCATTTCCGGTACGCTGTCTGGCGGCATTGCTGCAAGATTATAGGTGCCGGTGGAGCAGTGTTGATCCCGATTCATGGAGTCCCATAGGACCTGGCTTAACTCCAGCATTTAGTAAAGTGCTCGTATCCTCGGATACCAGCACTCTATTATCAGACCGCCCGACTCAGAATGAGCTCCAATGTCTTGTGCTCTGCATTTAACAACTAAAAGAACCGTACACCAGCAATTTGTTTGTCCGCCTCTCATTTCATGCTCTAGTTACTCTAACCTTGTGTTTTCTCCTTAGGGGTGTTTGGGGAACCTACCTGCCCTAACCTCTTGATCTTTCCTACACTTACCTTCTTCCTATCAATGTACACCAGGGTGATCTCGAACCCAGGAGAGAGCAGTTTGGAGACAGGTAAGAGACGGGTCAAGTTATAAGTGAAGGGTTAAGTTGTATATTGTGTGCCCACCTACACCTGTCTCCCTATAAAGTGTTTTGGAAGATTACCCCACTGCACCATGCATTGAGCTACCCAAAGTTGTATTTTGATGTACTTTTCCAGCACCACAGACATCTCGCCATGGTAAGGACAACCCTGTCTGATGACCATGGATGTCATTTCACCAAAATGCCAGGGTTTGCGGAAGTGACATCACACAAACTTGATCTCTGATAACATCACAGGAAGTGATGAAATTTAACCCTGCCCCCAAGTGACATCACAGTAAGGGATGGCACACAACCTTTCACTCTTTGACAAAACAGGAAGTGGTATCACGTAGCATTGTTCCTCAGTACACTAAAAAATATATAGGTACAATACCACTCTAATATGAAATGCATTTCATACACGAATGGATCACCATATGTAGCGTTAATATCAGTGTGTATAGGTTTGCTGACAAGTACCATTACTGTGCACTGGATCCGGAGAATCTGAGAAATGCTTTTACAGTTCCCTAAAATGGATACAGCAATGTTGAACATTTCCTGTGCTTTACACTAAAACGTGAGGCCTGCTGAGAATTTCTAATACTGTTCACTAAAACTGGAGCAGCTCTTTGGAGAAGAGCCAGTACTGTTCACTTAAACTGGCACAGCATGTTGAGATGTACCAAATAGTTTTCAAAACAAAAAGCAATTCTTCTGATAGTGTCAATACCGTTCACTACAAGAAAAGAGCCCATATTGTGAACTAAAACCAAGCACTGCTGCTTGAAAGTGCCAGTAATGTTCACTAAAACTGGAATACACGAATTTAGAAGCAGGAATACTTGCACAATAAAAATAGAGCAGTCTTGCTAGGAGATGCTGGTGCTGTGCCAATAAAAGAATACAAAGCCTTATAAAAAATGCCACTACCACCCCATAACAGGCATACCAGTGCATGTATAGTTCTGTTGAAAGTATAACAGATGTACGCAGCAGTGTGTGTGCCAGTGCTGTTTCGTTAAAAGGAGAGCAACCCTGATCAGCAGAATTGTCATACAATCCTGCTAAATGTATTCCAGCACAACTCGAAAGCATCTGTGCTATTACATTAAAAATATAGCAGCTTTGTTGGGCCATGCTAGCACACTTCCATAAAAAATAAATGTAACTAGGCAAAGAAATATCAATGTTTGTCCACTGAAATATGGCTGCCATATTGTGATGGGGTGATATTGGCCCTCATTCCGAGTTTGGAGGTAAGTAACGCTCCTTACCGGCATAGCGTAAATAGCGTGTCCGGGCAGTCACCAGTCCGCTAATAGAGGACTATTACGACTTTGCGGGCATAAGCTTTACGCCATGCCGGTAAGGTCATTAACGCCATGCCGTTAAAGGCACCCAAAATGCCCTTAGCAGCATCAAGCATAGCGCAGATAACACTACTGATATTGTCCAATGCGACATTAGCAGTGACCGTAAATAGCGGTGACCGCTAATAACGGTCACTGCTATTTACTGTCACTGCTAATAAGCGGAACCGGAAGTAGCGTCATCGCACAGGAACGTGAAGAAGCACGGCGGCCATCTTTAAAAACACAATCCATTGCTATCCTCACCACGCAGGACCCCTCGGACTCTGCTTTTTTTTGGAAAAGATCCACCTATAACACCACCATGCCCAGGGCCCTGAAGAAGGCAGCACCCGCCAGCGGAAAGAAAGGTTCAATGAGGATGAGCTGCAGATGCTGGTAGACACACTGCAGGAGCATGCTACCATAGTGTTCTCAAATAACATGAAGAGAAAGGCAGTACTGAAAAAGAAAGAGATCTGGGCACTTGTTGCTCAGAAGGTCAGTGCTGTGGGAAACACCCCATGCATGATCAAAGGCTGTCGCAAGCGCTGGGGCGCCCTGCGACTTAGGATACGAAGCATCCTCTCAGTGAACCACAGCCAGGCCATGGGAACAGGAGGAGGTCCCAGTTCCCCGATCAGGCTCACCCCATGGGAGGACATCTGCACCAGCATGATAGGGATGGAGGGGATCGAAGGTGTTGGCGAGATGGAGTGTAGCGCCACATCGGGCGATGGAGGTGAGTGTCCAAAGTAAACATTGCAATGCCAAATCTGATGAAAGTCAACCAATATGTCAGTTCAAAGAGTCAAGCCATGATCCCACACGCACGCTCCCAGCAAAGTAGGCAGATGCATTACAGACACATGCAGATGCCTGGTGCAAGGCACTATCGTACATGACACATACCACACAATGATGTAAATGCCATGAGTCACACAGCGTGCATGGCCAAAATACTATGCATGTCAGATAGCACTGCTCTTGGGCAACATGAGTGATGCCGACGTATGCCTGCATAAACCACCCATGTATCAAATAACGTGCTCATCTAAACACAAATGCCTATTACCCCCAATTGTGTGGGTGAGCAATTGTCCTAATGTATGTATGATGCCTATTAAAACACCACTCATGCCGTCCCTCTCTTCGACCCCCACAGGCACTGACCATGACAGCGACGCAACCCCTGCACAGTCCATACCCCGGAAGAGGTCCCGGGATGACAGCATCCGCCCTTCGACCTCGAGGGCGAAACCCAGGGGGTGCCGTGCACCAACAGGCAAGCCACCCCAGGTACCAATTACACCGGTGCCACCAAGGCCCATAGAGGGCAAAGCACCACCACCACCCATTGGCCATACTGATGATTGGCTGGGGAGGTGGCAGCCACGCACTCCTGGCTGTGGAGGACACACAGGATGACATATGGGTGCCCATGGAGGACGATGTTTTGGAAGTGCTCCGTAACCCAACTCCACCGGTATCCCCCCAAGTATCGTCCCTCGATACATAGCACACCACCACCCCGGAGCACTCTGGTCAGGAGCAGACGGAGGGACACTTCAGTCCAATTTTCACGACTGGGGAGGCTGAGCAGGCTGGGCAGGACAACCAGGGGCCGACTACCTCCACAGGTGCACCTGCAGTGCCGCAGCGATTTGACCTGCTTACTACCCTTGTGCGTGAGTTTGACGAGGACAACAGACTCGCCAGACAGGAGTTGCATCAGGACTTAGCCTCTCTAGGCAGGTCTATCACGGACAACACTTCCTCCATGGCCAGATCATTCGCTGACAACACCAGCTTCCTCTGCGAGGAGGTTTCGGCCCTCCGGCAGGTCTTAGGCCATATAGCGGATGCCATGGAGGCAGGGCATCCCGCTACACAATCACAGCAGGCGGCCACACCGTCTTCCTCCAGTTCTACACAGACAAGCCCACTCTGCAGGTCGGCACATACCCTGCGCCAGCAAGACATGCCGCCCCCTGGACCAGGGAGTGCCAATTAATCGTCAGGGCAGCCTCATGTAGGCTTTGGAGACTAAATGGGACATGTGTGGGGGAGTTGTGGGGGGAGTGGGATGGGGTGAGGGTGTGTGGGGGAGTTGTGGGGGAGGTGGAGGGGGTTGAGGGGGTGTGGTGGAGTTGTGGGGGGAGGGTGAGGGGGTGAGGGTGTGTGGGGGAGATGTGGGGGGAGGGGGAGGTGGGTGATGGTGGTGGAGGGATTTTTCACTTACGTTTACATTGTTACATTTAATGCACCGTTTGTGTGAAAAACAAGACCTGAGTGGACAGTCATCATTGTGCATGTGTCATTTATTAATTTACAGTGCATAGTGTAAATGTACCCCCACACCCAGTGCCCTCTGTCCAACCATCATGTCACCCTCTGCTCCTATGTGTGTCAGTAATATTGGGCAATCACTGACTGGCGCACAGCACGTCCCACCTGTGCATCGGCACCGCGATGATGTCCAGCCACATCTTCTTCTTCCCCTTCATCATCACCAGGTGGTAGCAGTTCAATGTCAGGGGGCAGGGGAACGTTCCGGCGGATGCACATATTGTGCAGCATGACACATGCCATGATAATCTTGGCCACCTTCTCATGCCTGTAGAGGAGTGCCCCACCCGACCGGCTGAGGCAGCGAAATCGTGCCTTCAACAGGCCAAAGGTCTGCTCGATGACCACACGGGTACGGGTATGGGAACGATTGTAGTCCTCCTCGTGCCTGTTCTGTTGGTTTCGGACAGGGGTGAGGAGCCATGGCTTCAAGGGATAGCCACCATCACCTGCATGAGAGGCAATTAGAGGTAAATGTCAGGCGAATCATGATGGAAAGCTGAACTAGTCACACATGCCTGCAGGTTTTCGTTGGCCACATGCATATGTCCCTGGATGTATTGACGCCTTTTTCAGTCCCTCAATGTGTTCTGTGCCATGGACTAATGGTGTTGGTTGCATCTTCAAGATGATACATGGTGTGCACTGACGTCTTGTTGCACATGCATCGTGTACGCATACAGCTGTGTAAGTGTCAAATTAGTGAGGTGTTGTGTTCTGTGAGATTTACTTAGAGGGAGTGTTGGCAGTAGTCTTTGCAATATTGGGCAATCAACGCCGATCATTCCCATGGTGACATGCAGCACTCCTGTGTGTGTGCCGGCCCTGTGCCAGACAGTGGATTCCCTAGTAGGTTCAGTTTGATGCACTCACAGGGATGCTTGTCCTGTGTGGTGAGATGCTTGAGACAGCATCATAGTGCATATGCTGGATGGCGTTACGGAGGGTGAGGGTCGCTGATGAGTGGTCCACGTGATGTGGGATGTGGGGTGGTTTCCTGTTAGTCATGTAGTGACAGTTGTCGACCTTACTTCATTCCTATGGGATTTGGGTGTCATGTACCGTTTGTGATGCTTTGGGGCACAGTGTTTGGTGAGGTGCGTATTTCAATGAGGCTCACTATGTCATCGTATATCAGGTCCACTATGGTGGTGATGGTGTCCGGGTCCAGACGGTACAGGGTGTGGATCTGCTCAGGGGTTAGGTTGAAAGGACTGGTTCTGATGCGAGGGATTGGGGGCTGCCGGCGTGGTAATGGTGGCTGCACTGGTTGGGCATGCTGGGCCTGTCTCACTCTCCTTCCCCTCCTGCGTCTCCTCTGTAGTGGCGGCTGTTGTTGTTGTTGTTGTTGATGTTGTGGCAATGCAACTCCAGTAATGCTACTACTATTGGAATCATCTTGGTGTGGGAGGGGGTGTGGTGTGTGGGTGTGCTCCTTTTGTACTGGGCCTACTCCATTGCCTCCACCTGTGCTGATTGTGTGCACCTGTGGCAGTTGTGAACACTGCTCAGGGCATTTTACGGTAGGTCAGCGATGCCGGTATTTACGGCATGCCAGTAACCACTTTTTCTGCCTTCATTTAACTGTTATTTGTATTTCCACTTCACTTGTGATCTACTCCAGTTTACGGCATGCCACTATTGCCAGCATGGTGGGTTGCGTGCCCGCGCCCAGACCGATATTAACGGCATCATACTTTACGATGCCGCTAATAGCAGTCGGGCTGGTCAGAATAGCCCGTAGCGGTAATCGATGCCGGTATTCCTTGTGTGAAGGTGACACATTAGCCACCCAAACAGCAATTCAAAAATAAAGGAATGTCCAATTAAGTTTCTATGCCAATATGTACACATTAATGAAGCACACCAACAGGAAATTAAAACAGTACTCGAAAACATTAACAAAAACCCACTCCTGTAAAAGAAGTCAGAGAAATGTAATTTAATGATGCAGGAAATCCGAATACTGAGCAGGGAGGAAAGGGCATTACATCATTTCAATTATGTCAAAAAGGATATGTCTTTGGGAAAAAGATGCAAAATGAAGGCTTAACCAGTGTCTACGGTCCCAACAAATGCAACAAGGGGGCCAGCACATTATTTAATCAGTTCTTGTCTGTTGGATGGCATCTAGTTAAACTTTTTAATGCTGTGCCAGCAGGTTGAAACAGTTCCGAATGCAATGAGCTGTAGTAATTCAGAAGGAGAGCAGGCATAAAGTCAGGTTCAAGATAAAGCCTGCTGTGGTAAGATGAAGTATTTGAAAGAAGTGTCTAGGAAGCCATCAGGGTCAGTTCGACAATCAGGTTTTGGGTTGATGACGAAGATGCTGGTGGTTTTAGACACTGTTAAAGACATGGCAGTTTGAAGATTTAATCTGCAGCGAGCTTCTTGTTCGAGCCGGGTAAATCAATCTGTCTATATGGCATGGTGCGGTGGTGAACTGATTTGAGGAGCATTAACAGCCTTTGAAAGCGGTTTGAAGAAGTGCCAAAGGCAGCACCAACGGTTCAGTTGGTTCAAATGCTCCCGAATATAGTAGGCAATGGTTTGACAGAGTAAAATGCAGGAAACCAGCAGCTTTGGTTTATAAGATATATTTTGTTAAATATATGACTTCTGCACTAAGCGGGAATCTCCAATATAATACCATCTGACATACAGTCTCTCCCTACATTTTTCATTTTTGGAGACAAGAAACAGGTACATTTAGGAATCAATATTTTTTGGTGTAAGTAAAATCAATGCAGAGGTGCTCCACAGCTTTATGCAGGGAAAGTCACCACAACAAAACAAAAATCAACCAGAGACAGCTTGCCTATAAAAACAAAAGTAACCTGCCCACATGTATCTCACTATTACACGAGCATTAATTGGCATAATCAATTATGTATGCATGTTGAGGTTCGAATAACAAAAGCATTCAAAATATTACTCTGCTTTTAACCAGTCATTCCGTTTTGATGTGCTTCATAACAATAGGGTCTTTTAACATTAACATGTTTCTTCAAAATCTTTCAGTTTCCCTAAAATGCTAGGATGTTTAAACTGCATATAAAGTTACACTTGCACAGAATACACAACACTTTTGATTTCCCCACTAAATCATGCACCCGCCTTTTCCATGTAAATGTGGTGCAGAGGTTTGCTAGTATGTTTGTGTCATTAAAAATAAGCTCACATCAGACCCCTGCAGCTCTCAGGTTAGGGAAGCAGTTTCATTGCTGTAGAACACACACACAATTTCAGCTCACCCACCTAAACCAGGGATACCAGTTTTCAGATTGTTTTGAAAGTTTATAAGTACGCCTCCCCTTTTGCTTTACATATGAATCTGAGTGTGCAATTCCAGAACAAGCAGTTTCATGGAATTTAAATTTGCACTATTTTTATGTGAATAGAAATTACTCCTCTAAGGTCCCTTCCCCCTTAAATATCTTTTAAAATCTCTATGAGATCCACAGGTTGCAAATTATTTATACATTCTCTGCCAGGCTATGAAACACAGGTTTTCAGTCTGAACTAACAACTATACCCATGGAAATACGGGGGGTTCAATTTGATTGGACTTGATTTACAAAATAACATTGCTCTTAGACTGCACAAGCAGCAGAAATATGCAATCAATTTTCTTGAAAGGAAAACTTACTTGGCAAATGTATTTTGTAATGCCCCGGTATTGCATTGGGAACCAGCACCCTCTAGAACCTCCAAACCACTCTACCCATAGCATAGAAAAACATTAAATGGAAATCTGATTTTCTTTAGGAGATTTTTATATTTACTTTGGGATGCTTCTTTCACTTCATATAAACAGTGTCAGTAAGCCCTCTGGTCCCTCTAAGCACAGGTGAAATCTGCCACCACCGGGCTCAATCTGCCGCTTGAGCAAGGTTTTGCATCCCCATAGATTCCCAGCTCAGCACTCTCCTAGTTGGGCAGGCATTGTGTTGGTAATAATGCTCCAATGTGTTTACCTGTCAAAGAGAGTCATCACTCCCTGGTGCGTTTTGCCTCAGCTAACCTCTCCTATTCCCAAGTGACAACACATTTCTCTGAGGTGACAAGTCTTTCCATTGGCTTAATAATCAGATACTCCAAGACAGAATACACATCACCACTCTTCACTGGATGATTATTATTTCCATATTTGTTACCAGAAAAATGTAGGGGGCCCACACAGTTCATAATATCCTTGACTGCAGAATTTGTGTTCTTCTATTTCTGATAGGAACCTGCTACATGCATAATATATGGATTGCTGTACTCTCCTTGCCAGGATGTTTGCATATGCAGCATGAATTTGTACTGTGACATTTTATAAAATTATGAATATTTTTCATGTCAATCATTTGTATTAATTGTAAGGAACGCAAATTGAACTGAACTGTCAAACTGAGGAGGATACTCTTATCTTTGAAACAAATCCAGTCCTATGTTTGTAACAGGTATGCTTCCAAAGTAATGAGCAAAATCAATTTTAAATGTGTTCAGATAATGTAACATATTAAATCCTTGCTCTCTCTCTCTCTCTCAGCTGTGACAAAACCTGTGATCAACATGCAAGTTATATGTGAACAGCTTTTTGTGAGGCCTTAGACAATGATTGATTTCAAGTAACAAGACAGGTCTCCTTTCTTCTCATTGGATTATCTTGCAGAATGATGGGTTTATTACCAGTCAGAGTTCAAAAGGTGTCAGTTTATGCAAATGTTTCATTTGATGGTAGCTAGAAAAAGGGAACAGGCTCCAAACATCTAAACAATTTCATCTGTAAATCTCCCATGTCCAATGCATTTATACATTGTTTTTCAAAGATTTCTTTCAAAATGTCTGCATACATAGGGGCCAGCTTTCTGCGGGTTAATACCCCGGTCAACTTAAAGTAGCATAATAAAGGGCTTTAAAATTAACAGCAATGTTATTCAAACCAATAAAAAAGATTTGTTTTCCATTCATTTATATTGTAATATATTATTTCAAGTTCACCATATTATTAAATGATGTATTTATTGATATATTAAAGAAACCAAATACAGTGATGATTCATTGTGGGTTCATTGTTCAGGTACAGGAGGGGACATTTACATTTAAAATTCAGATTTAAGTAGCACATGCCATGTTTCCCTATTAGCAGAATTATATTTTTGGCACATTTTGGACTTTGTGCTTTTGGATTTATAGTTCTATTGTGACATATACAGTTCTCCATTAATACAGATAGTGTTGTTGCCTTGGAAATTGTTTAGCATTTTCTGCAGTCCACTATATCTATTCAAACTTAATCTTTCGGGTGAAATGTACTCATGGCCCCATAATCATACTGGGAAGTCTCTGGGTTGTGCAGGCGAATACCTGCATCCTACAGGTGCACCTGTGTCATAGCAATGGATACAAGTCTTAAGTGAAGCAGTGAAAGGCACTATTCTATCAACTCTCAGTTTGACTTCAGGCATTCTCCATTTGCCTTTAATTCGCTCCATAGATCCCATCCCACTGCCAGGGACCGAAGTCCAGAGGGGAAAGACTGAGGAGCATGGGTTGTTAAATAAATGATAGAAAAACTTTGGTTTCCAAATGTTGATGTAAGGCCGGTGTCTGAAAGAGCAATCATTTCCACATGTACTTCTCACTTGGTATGGTCAGCTATTCCTTATCGTCAACACTCTGGTTTCCTTATTTGGACTCTGTTTTATTGGGTAAGGATGCTCAGATCCCCATATTCTCTCTCTCTTTGGGGGTAAGGAGTTTCTACTATTTTATCCATTACCCCTGTTTCCCCTCTTTCATCTGTGAGTCTTTAAGGAACGTCTGTGAATTCAACAAGAGAGCATGATAGAAAGGCTGTTTTAGTACAACATAACAATAGAATAGACATGTCACGTACTTTATACATCCTATCTCCGTACCAAAGAAGGGTAAAAAAGATGGAACGGACAATGGAACAGGAAGGCAGACAAGGCGGACAAGGCAGACCACAACAGTGAAGAAGAACCAGGCAATGGTCACACAATGAGTAATCTCACTAGAGGTGTACAGAGGTTGGACATGAGACTAGCCAAAGAAAAAAAGGAAGCTTAATGCCTCTGTGCAATGTCCTCTTACAGGCACCACACCCTGCAAGCCCATGGAAGGGGCAGCAATAGTGGTTTCTGTATCTGGACTCTAAAGCACAAACCAAGAGTGCAGTTACACAAGGTTAAGGCTGTGTGTGTTTCCAGCCGGAACATACAGTGGATTATTTTAGTGGGAACAGAAATCAATTCACGGTAACATGAAATATACTATAAAGTACATGAAGAATGCGACAAGGGAAAGGGGAGAGATTGCCATATAGGAGCCTATCTCTATAAAAAGGAATACACACTGGTGTGGAGACATAAAACACTTGCCAGACTTGAAGAGCACCAAAAGGGAAACAACAATTCAGAACAGGAAAGCAGGAACAAGGACTGCAGAAAATTGTAACACGGAACCAGTATAAAGTAACAGAGGCACGGAAATGCTAAAATGAAACAGAAGCAGGATGCTGGACACGGTAACAGAGGTAAGTTACTGGTCCAACGAAACAGGGGTAAGGTACTAGTATGAGGAAACAGAGGCAAGTTACTGGTACAAGGTAACAAAGCAGGCTGGCAAACTGGAAAGGAAACACATGAACATGGACTAGAACTAAGGAGTAGAGGTACAAACAGAAGGAAGATAAACAGAGACTGACTAAACAGGGTAAAGCTAGAGACTAAATAGACATGAAATAGCAAGGTAAGGGCAGAGCAGGGAGCAGAGAAGGAGACTGAATGGAAACAGTGCAAGTAGTAGAGGGTGTAAGCGCTAGGGACACAGTAAAATAAGCAGAAACTGGGAGCTGCAGGAAATCAACACAAGAAACAGGGGTTAATTGCTGAGGGCCATAGCACAAATGGAAGAAGAAAATTTGCTGGCAGCAGGCAGCAGGTGTAGGCATGAGCCTGCATGGCAGGGCTGTAGGAATGTATGTATGTCTTATATTTATTGTGCATTTGTAAGGCTCTTATACAAGAAATGGTGTTTCAAATAACCCACAGGGCAATGGGGGAAGGGGACATGGGAACAACAGGCAAGTAGAAATAAAACTGATGGACAGGAAAGATGAATTCCTTCTAGGATGTGTGAGCATTCAGAGCATGCAAGTACAGAGAGAGAGAGGGAAACGGGAAGGTGGTAAGTCCTGATAGAATCCACAGAGGGGGAAGTGGCAGGGAGTAAGCCAGTTGCAGGCAACAGTAAGGCAACAGTAAGTGCATGGCAGAGATCACTTGGTAAGTAGTGACACCTGCTAATAGAGTAAGTGCAGGCCTCTGGGGCTAGAGGGTGCCCGAAAGGAAAGTGCTGTGAGAGGGCTTATGCTGAAGGTGATTGGGAGGGAGGCCCTGGCCACCAATCTCAGCAACAGTGGGGTTTAGCACAGGAGGTATAGAGGGAAGGTGGAGGTGAAGAGGAAAGTCTTGAGGAGCCTCTGGAATTTGAGGAGTTCTGGTTCAAGACACAGAGGAAGAGAGCCAGCCGAGGGGATAGAACGGCCACCAGCTTGCTGCCTAGAGAAATGCTTGATGTGCAAAGAGTTAGAGCCGGAGGAGCTTAGGGATCTAGTGAGAGCAAGTTGTATGGTTCCCAGCCCCATACATCCTTGTGGATGATGCAGAGTGATATGAATGTAATCCTTGCAACAACCAAGAGCCAGTGAAGAGATTTTAGGGCTGGAGAGATACGACCAGCAGAGCTTAAGGGCTGGAGAGAACCAGAGCAAGTTAGCAGAGGAGGAGGGAAAGGTCACAGGCAAAACACAAGACAGAATGGTTAGCAAGGCAGGGAGTGATTCCAAAAGCTTGAAGGCATGGCATCTTATAAGCAGTACTAGCATGGAGGACAGATACGATGTAACATTACAATTTCACTGCACCCAAGCAGTCATTGTCGTGGTTAATGGAAATCCCTGGCATGGGCTTTGGAAGGGGATCCAATGTTGACAAACTCCATGAATTTCTGTATAGAAACAAATGCAAAATAATTGCAGTGGCGTTTTGAATTTTGCAGTCCATTGAAATTTGTATTTCTCCTTCCAGTTACAGTGAAACCATTTTGCATGAAACCTTAAAGTCCAAAAGAGTTAATGGAGTGGGCTGCCAAGTATTCCATATAACTTGCAGGTGCCTTATGGGAATGGTAGTCCTTGTTTCTGTATATACATATTTATATAAATAAATATTAAACAGTGAATTATGGTCTTCTCTCTTGATGATTGACTATGCCCAACACATCAGCAGACAGCTCCATCCAGAGGCAGAGATGTGACAATATGTAATTTTTTCTTTGCACCAAGAATTTTCCACATCTTAGTCATTATCTCACCCCTAATATAACTTTCTCGGTCGGACTCAACATGAAAATATGTGGTTGATCATTAACATAGCTGCTGTCCTTGCCTTGTAATTTGGAGAAAGTCAGTACATTTTTGTAAAGAGGCAGGCAACAGTCAATATATATTTGTTGCCAAATGCGGATCGAATCACTGGATAAATAAATGCAATCTAAAGATCAAACCATGGCAATGCCATCCCTCTCTTTTGTAGAGGATCCCAGTGTGTCGGTGAGCTTGGTTGGAACTGAGCACACTTAGACACCCTTTAAATAAGTATATACGTTCTGGTCCATGTGTGGCCAGTAAGCGACATCACATAGGAGCTCCATTGTCCTTTGGAATCCATGATTAACAGCTGCAACCGAGTCATGGCCACAAATTAACATTATGTTTCGAAATGTGGTAGGTATCACATAGTGATGATTACCAAATTGGTCCATCTTGAAATTCGAACATGTTCTGGAATTTCATTAAAACTCAAAGATCTTCCTTTTCCTGCCAATGCAGTTGAGATAAGGGAAGGTTTTCTGGATCTTCTTAATATTTGTAAAATGTCCCTATATTTGGGTCTTCATTTTACCCTGAAATGAAATCTTGATCTGGGGCACTTTTACTCCATTGCAGAGTAGAATGTTTGCTTTCAGCTTGAGCTTGTGATAAAGTTACTGTTGTTATCTTTATGTCTCCAATGAGATATTCCATAGCATATCAATGTATTGACCTTGGATTGGTCTGGTTTTGGCTAGATGATCAGCTAAATTGTTTCCTGTTTTAGCAGAACCTTCAACTTTTGACTGACCCTTGATCTTTTTCCAAAATACGGTCATATTATTTGACATCACTGAATTACTTTTGGTTTGATTCCTATTTATCTATTAGATTAAAAGGCATTAATATGCTTATCCTTCTGTAATTTCCTAAGCAATCATTCACTAATAAAGCACCTTTCTTGAGTTAAATTAACCTTGGAGATAACTGGTTTCTTACCTTCATTCAGTTAGATAGGGAATAATATGAGTTCTCCTATCTTTTGTAGTGTGGTTAAACTTACGATTTTCTTAACTGAGTTATCTATCGGTTGGCCTTGACCCTCCCTGGAGGTCTGTAGTGGATAGAATTTCAATGTATTTACCTCCAAATTGGGGAACCACTCATCATTTATATATAGGGGAAAATTTATTGTCAGAGGTTTTGAAGAGGCCCTCCAATATCATCTTGCTCTTTCACAGATATGACAGTGATTTCTGGGACTTGTGTATTCTGTCCACTTGGTCAGGTTGTTTTTCAATCATTTGACAGGTGTCATTCAAACAAACATGGTTGACACTTCTCTTCAGTTTGGTTGGGTGGCGGGTTTGGGTCCAGAGGACCTGGTTCATGCAATCCATCCGAGTAAATCCATCTTTATGTCGATGATTCCCACATTTTTCTTTCCTTTGCTTCTATTTCTGATTCCATTCATTCCTCCCCCCCTGCTTGTGTTCTCTAAATCCAATCTTGAATGGCTTCCTACGTTGTACATCTTAATCCCACTAAAACCGAGGTTTTCTTCATCCCTACATCTACTATTCCTTCTCCTCTCCCTGCTTCCTTTATTTCCTTTCCCATTTCTTCTCTTTCCATCTCATCTACTACTCATAAGCTTGGGTTTCTCGTTGATTCTTCATTGTCCTTTTCTTCTCATATTTCTTTCATTGCCTGTTCATGCTGTTTCCAACTTTTTAACATTTATCAGGCTCATTGGTTTCTCACACCTTTCTCCGTAACTTCTTATATCTTCCCTTTTCTTTTCCTGAATTTTGTACTGTTCTAGTCTTCTGCCAGCCTATTGTCTCACTCCCCTTAGATCTTTTTACTCTTCTTCTATTTGTATTCTTTGTTCTCTCTTCCCTTGTGACGCTATCTCTGCTTCTGTTCTCCAACTTCAATGGATGTCTCTTGATGATCTTCTACTTCTTAATTTCTTGTGTCTTGTTGTTAAATGTCTTTATGTTTTCATTTTCTGTTAGCTTGTCTCTTTTTATTCCCTTCCACGGTCTCTGTATTCACAATCCCATTTTCTTCGTGCTGTCCGCGTACACCCTGTGCCCTCTCCTGTTTTTGTTGCTTTTCTCTCCTGGTTCTCTCCTGGTTCCCAAGTACTGGAATGCTCTCCCACTTTCCAGTCACTCTCTTCTCTCTTTCTATCTTTTTAAATCCTGGCACTCTGTTTCTATACAATTGATTCATTCTCATTTTTTGTGCGGTATATTTTCTATGTAAAGCACTTAGGTGTTAGGCGCTATATAAAACAAATACAAATTAAAATAGTAAAACAGGTGTGTTCATTGGATGGGTGACTCTATGTCACTCTATTTTTATATCTACTTCAGTAACCCATCTAGTGGAATTTAATTTCCATCAAAAATATGTAGCTTCCTAAGGATGGTGTTAAGGGGAAAAAGTGACTTTTCCCTCTTCCTTGGTTCAGAGTGTCAAGTACTTATCGAGATATGGTGGTCGTCTGAGAGCCCAATAAGTCATACTGTCATTGTCTTGGATAGGCATGAAAAACCTTTCATCTTTTATCTCCAACTTACAGGGAAAGTGTGAGTTAGTGGGACATTGGAAGTGCATGTTGTTGAGGTTTGGAATTTCATGAGCTTGAACTTGGGCAGCCCCCTCATGGGCATTCACCTCAGAGTCACGTTCATATGGGTTGGTCAAGGACTGTGTAGGAATGAAAGTACACTTGAAAATCAGCATCGGCACAGGAGACGTCCCTCCTTCCAGGGGTTCCAAGTCACTGCTACCGCTTGGAAAGAGATACCTACAAAAACCTGGAGAGTAACGAAAATCCTTTGTTCTGCAATTTCTGATGAAATTATTTTGCTTTGTTCTTCTTCTGTCCCGTGTATATCCCATGTATAAGAGGGACAGCGCAAATGGGGAAGTAGGAACAGGGCAAGTGGGAAGAGAGACAGGGCAGAGGAGGAAGTAGAGACAGCTAAAGGGGGGAGGAGGGACTGTGCAAGGGGTGGAGAAGAGGGACAGCACAAGCCAGGGAGGAAGGACAGCACAATGGAAGGAGGAGGGAAAGCACAAGGGGGCAGAGTGACCAGCAAGGGTGGAGAGGTGACATCACAAGGGGGAGAAGCGACAGCCCAAGGGGGAGAAGCGACAGCACAAGGGGAGGAGTGACAGCCCAAGGGGAGGAGTGACGGTGCAAGGACAAGGCCATAGAATTTGTAAAGTACTGGGTTTTTTTGTTAAGAGAGGCCTAGGACAGTGCCCAATGGAACTCGTTTTGTCTGAAAAGGAAGAGTCCTAGCTCCTCTCACCACCTCACCCTTAGGGATCCAAATTGAACTGTTCGGAAACCTTACGACCTGCCCTCCTTAGTTGCAACAAATTACACTTATAACCATAATTGAAAAAATATATATATTGCTATGCTTTATTACAAAATTCATTTTATATGTGCAAGGACGAGGAACAGCACAGCAGAGGAAGGAGGGACAATAAAATGGGAGAGAGGGGAGACAGTGCAAAGGGAGGGAGGAGCAAAAGCATAAGGGGAGAAGGAGTGACAGCACAAAGGGAAGGAGCAAAAGCACAACGGGGAGAAGTGTCAGCACAAGTGTGGAGTAACAACAGCACAAAGTGGGAATGAGTGACAGTCCAAGGGGGAAGTAGTGACAGCAGAAGAGGTGGGGATGGGGGACAGCGCAAGTGAGGGACGAGGGACATCATAAGGTAGGGAGTAGCGGCAGCTCAACGTGGGGGGAGAGACAGTGCAAGGGGGGGAGGACAGCACAAGGGGAGGAGGTACAGTGCAAGGGTGGAGGACAGTGCAAGGGAGGAGGAGCGACAGTGCAAGTGGGCACAGTGCAAGGCGGGAGGAAGGCAAGTGCAAGGGGTTGAGGAGGGCAAGTGCAAGGGAGGCTGGAGAGACACCGCTAAGGAGGAAGGAGGGACAAAACAAGGGTGTGAGTAGTGATAGCGCAGAGGAGGGAGAGGGGAAAGCACAAGCGAGGGAGAGGGGAAAGCACAAGCGAGGGAGGAGGGACAGTGCAAAAGGAGGAAGGAGCGAAAGCATAAGGGAAGAAGGTGCAACAGCACACAGGGAAGGAACTACATAACAAGGGGGAGTTGTGACAGTGCAAGGGTGGTGCAGCAACCGTGCAAGATGGGAGGAAGTGACAACATAAGGGGGAAGTAGTGATAGTGCAAGGAGTAGGTAGGAGGGACAGCACAAGAGGGGGGCTCAAGGAGGAGGGGGGTCAGCACAAGGGAAGGTGGGACAGCGCAAGGGATGGAGGCGGGACAGTGCAAAGGAGGAAATGGGAGAGCACAAGCAAGAGGAGGGACAGAACAAGGGAGAGGATGGGCAGCACATGAAGGGAGGAGGGACAGCACAAGGGGAAAGGAGCAACAGCGCAAGTGGGTAGTGACATCTGTTGGTTATATATTTAATTGCAGTCTTTGATCATAGTTGTCCTAAAATGTAGTTTTCAACTCAATGTTATTCCTTGCAAAGACACCTATATAGGAAATCAAATTGATATTTGAGAAGTGCAGTACCACTGACATAAGGACATCCGTATGTTGTCAGTGGCACTGGCCTCTCCAAAAAATAAAATAAAATAAGAACTAACCTGGGAAACAGAATAGATATGAAAACAGTTTGTGAGCATGAGAAAACATTTGTCAGTGGTACTGCACCTCTCTACACTACACTGAACTTCAACTTATTTTATTGAGAAATCTTAGATTTCTTATGTTGACATCTGTATGCTGTCAGTGGTACTGCACATATCCAAAAATAATCACGTCTATGGTAACAGTATCCAGCAAGGGAAACCAACATGTAGCCCAATAGGGCCAGGAAAGTAGCCACAATATAGCCCAACTCCCTCTTGCTGGTGAAAGAAAGATCACTAACAGTCCCAGCTTTGAAAGTAAAACACTCACATGATATGATATGATATGATATGATATGATATGATATGATATGATATGATGTGATATGAATGGAATTGATAACGCGTCTGTACACACAATGTTTCTAGGTGCGAGAAGAAAAGGAGGGGAAAACAAAGGAAGGAGAAAATAATGTTCTTACTAGGCTTTGTGTCATTCACATTGCACAAGTGTGGGGAAGAGGGAAGGGGTGAAGTGCCAGGGGGAGGGGAAAGGGTAAGTGCAGTTAACTCACAAGTGCAGCCAGCAGGTGGCTCATAGGTGCAGGGAGAAGGGACTGTAGGGCTGCAGATACAGACCCTTAAATTCTGGGGAACCCAGAGTCAGTGCAAGGGCAACTGGACATGCAGAAGCCTGGGCCAGAGTTCAGAGGGTGATCAGGTGAACAGGGCGCAGAGCAGTCAAGTTCATCAGCAGGGGAGAGGAAGAGAGAAAGCGGAAGCGAAACGGAAGTTCTTGAGTTGCTACCAGAGGTGGGTTTGCTCAAGTTTGAGAGAGGCAGGGAGGCTGTTCCAGAGGGAGATCCCAACCGAGGACATAGATCTGCCCCCGACTCTCTGCTTGGAGAAGCATCTGACCCTCAGAGAGTTGGAGGTGGATGAGCGGAGAGCTTGAGAAGTAAAATGTTTTGGAAGAGAAAGTTGGAGGTAGTAGAGTGGTCCCAGGCCCCAGGAAGCCTTTTGTACAATGCAGAGGTTCTTGAACTTGATCCTTGCAGCCCCAGGGACCCAGTGAAGAGATTTCAGAGCTGGAGAGATACGATCCCTGGGCTTGAGGCCAAGGACAAGTCTCACAGTCCTGTTCTGGATAGGTTGTAAAGGTGGAAGAGTAGAGGCATGAAGATTTAGAAAGAGGCTGTTGCAATAGTCCAGCCTATAGAGGACCAGAACTCTGGAGACAGTGAGCTTCTGGGGGAAAGTGAGAAAAGGATAATACCTCTGAGGAGATGCAGCTGATAGTTTGACTTCTTAGAGATGTTAGAGCTGTGAGGAGAGAAGGTGAGGGTGGAGTCTAAGATGACACCAAGCTTCTTAGCCTCACAGGAAGGAGCAGGAAGAGGGCCCAGAGTGAGCAGCCAGAGAGAGAGAGAGGAAAGGAGGGAGAGGGGGTACCAATGAGGAGGATCTCAATCTTACTGGCATTAAGGCAGAGATCACAGGTGGCACACCATCCTGAATTGCGGCCAGACAGTCTGGTGGTATGAAAGACAAATCAGAGGTGGCTGAGGGGACCCTGAAAGAGAGCCGTGTGTCATCTAAATAACATTGAGAATTGGAGCAGAAAGTAGCGATGCAGTGGGCAAGCGGTGCCAGGTAGTGCATGAAGAGCCAGGGAGAGAGGTTAGACCCGTGGCAAGAACTCCTGATTAGGTGACAATTAAAGAAGCTGCTATTGGATTACATTGGCATAATGGAACAAGAAATAACATTTAGTGTGTCTGTTGTTTATGTCACAGTATTTCCAGTTGTCATGCCAACCACAAACTCAGCTTTCTGGCATGCCTTTTCTCTCTCTCTTCTCTGTAGTAATGGTTGTTCACAACATTGTATTGGCTGTGCCACCGAAACAATGTGCCAAAACCAACCATTGCTTTTCTATTCATTTACTTGTAAGATATTATTTAAAGACCACCAGAGAGGCAGTTTATTTAGATGGTTTCTTCATATGTCAACAAAAGGCTATTAAGAGCAATATGGGACATTTTATTCAGCCATCCGCCTTACTAGTTAATTGTGAAGATTCAGACGAAAGTGAATAAACTGTATATTTTGATTGTGACTGTGTATGGGAGCTATGAATATATCTCAGTGGAAGCATCAAAAGGGAATTACAGGGTTTTCTGTTGGATTGGTGAGTTTTTCATTTTGATCCATACATAATCATTGCAGGAGATTTTAATGTCAATTGTTTATTTGATTATGATCTGAGTAAAAATGGTTCCAATGATGGAAATATGGTGGGCAAATCATGGGCGTTGTTTTTTTTCTGAAATGGAGTTTGAAACCCCGGAATGGTAATGTGTGTAGAGATGATGCAGGAGAAAATACTTGGAAGAGAGGTGTCCAGTAAAGAATTGATTTTAACTTCGAGACTGAGAACCTTTATCGAATGTGTGAGCGTTTCTCTATACTGGATGGTACTCCTAGCTATCATGTGTTGATAGCATGATTTCAGGATTTCAGGATCCAAGCCACCCCATTATGGAGGATACCATTCCGCAAGTAAATGTTAATAGTGATCAGAATAGATTCCTATATACTCACCCTTTTAGCAGAGGTAAAGCAATGTAGACCCATGGTATATGTGGAGTAAGTTCAGGAAGTTAAAAGATGAATGAAGAAGAACATACATACTATTAATATGCTAAATTGCGACTAATCTGTGACAATTGAATTGTTCCGCAAGTAGAAACAAAGTTATAAGAATAAGATTAAAGTGAGATGCCATTTAATACATCAGAAGGAAGTGGGGGGGATGGGGATGCTGCAAACCAACATGCACAAATCAGATATGTGCTATTAGAAAAGAGTGAACTCAGGAAGTAAAACTCAACAATCCATCCAAGAAAACTCTACACTTGAAAATAAGTAGGTAAGATACTTTGAAAATGTATATACAAGTCCTGCTGATAATAAAATATTATAACTAACTGCAGAGAGTTGAGATTTGAAATTCAACCCCGAAGATAGATTAGCTCCAGTAACGAAATGTAGTCGCTTAGAGCCCCAGCAACGCATTGGTAACATAGTACTGAAAGTGGATCCTGTGTTCTGGTCAGATGTGCTATAATCATTATTTAGAGAGGTTCTTAGAACAGGAACGTTACGTAAGACTTGATAACAGCAAAGGTGGTGCCAGTATAGGAAAAGGTAACGTTCGTGTGCAATCATTGGTAGTTGATCCAATACATTCTCATTGTTTGCGTGGTACTTGAATTAGTCACTGCATGGTGGTGTGATGGACTCAAGATGCACTGAAGTCGGCCTGGAAGTTTGGAGGCCGTTTCTTGAATGCCCCATCCAGTTAAGAAGGAACATCTTGATGTGCATTGACAGAGAGGAGGGCCGGAACCAAAGGTTGACTGTGTAAATGTAAACACGGATTTGAAAAATGCGCCAATGAAACGCCGAAACACGTGTCATCCATATGGGCAGAACATATATCAAATAAATTAAGAAAATATACTTGAAGAAACTTGACTACGTACTTTTATTCATTTACATCAGAAATTTGGCGCAAAGAGGTGTAGGCACAAACAAACTACTGCTAAAATAATAGGGTTTTCAATGAACGCCTAAACTGATAAAGATTCTCAGTGGCCCTGATAGAAAATGGCAGTGTTCAACTATTTAGCGGCACCAACAGAAAAGGGCTGACCTCCAGTCCTATATAACCGAAACTGAGGAACAGAAATCAAACGAGCGCCCTGAGAATGAAGAAAATGCCCAGGAATCACGGGAGCAAACTTGTCCCACAGATGTTCAGTCCCCCTGCCCATAAAATACACGATGAACTGTGCATAGGGAATGGAATTCTGCCCTTTTCGTGACTGTAAGCCAGTGAAGACAGTGAAGCACCAGGGTAATATGTGATGCACAGGGAGTGCCCGTTGCAACCGAGCGGAAGAAAGGATAGCACTCTGCGGACAATCTTCAGAAAGAAATGGCAGGCCTGGCATATAGTGCTGACCTGGGCCTGTTTACAGAACGAAGCAGAAATCTTAAAGCCTAGATCTTTAACATCTGACAGCAGTGTTTGAAAGACACCCAAAGCAGATGGCCAAAAAGAGGGAGTCCACAAAGAAGAGGTAGAAGGGGGTCCACCACCAGAACCTCCATCTTGTCTCCATTTAGTTAAGCTAATTGTTGCTCATCCAACAACCCACAGCTGCCAAACACTCCCTAAAGCTCGACGACATGTCAGGTTGGGTAGGATTAAGCAGCATGATCTGGTGGTCGTCGGGATAAGAGTAACCGCAGAGGAAGTGGGAATGGATGAGATGAACAAGAGCCTGAAGAGAGGTGTTAAATAGCCTGGGAGACAAGTCGGAGCCCTGGGGAACCCTGCAAGAAAGAGAACAATACTGTGAACTGAAAAGGAGGAAGAGAAAGAGATTGGTCCCTATCAGTCAAGTAGGAGGCAAACCAGGGTAATACCAGACCCAACAGTCCCGCCAAAGCCAGGCGGTTCAACATGAGGGAGTGGTTGACCAAGTTGAAAGCAGCAGACAGATCTAATAAAATCAGTGCTACCACTACCCCCTGTCAGCCAGCCGGACCAGCTCATCCACCACCATGACCAGAACACTTTCTGTGCCCTGACCTGGGTGAAAACCTAACTGAAAGGCGTCAAGAAAATTGGAAGTTTCCAGAAAAGAGATGAGCAGAAGAGAAATCAAAGACTCCAAAAGCTTCATACGAATGGGAAGAAGTGATATTGGGCGAAAGTTAGCTGGAACAGTGGGGTCAAGTGAAGGTTGTTTAAGGAGGGGAATAAGAAGAGCCTGCTTCAATTAGACCAGAATAGATCCAGACGAACATGAAAAGTACACTGCTTGGGTCACCTAAGTGGAAATGTCTGGCATAATAGCCTTGAGCACACCTAAGGGGATGGGGTCACGGGGGATGCAGATTTAAGACCCCTGGTCACAGTTAATATTAGCTCAGAAGTGAGCATGGGAAAAGAGAACAAGGAGTGGGAAGAAGCAACTGCCTGTAAAGCTGAAGCCAGGTTACCCTCACTCAAACTAGATGATCGAATATTATTACGAATATCTTCGTTCTTGGTAAAAAAAAAAAAGAAGTCAGACATGGAGTTGCAAAACATTTGGGAAGGAGCCACACCTGTTGAGGAGGTAGTGTTAGAGGAGAGTGACCGAACCAATGAAAATAACTCTTTAGGTTGATTCAAGATGGTCTCATTTGGCTTCATGAATGGCATGATGGTATTGTTTAGTGATTTGACCTAGCAGCAGCTTGTCATTCAGCCCCATTTACGTTCCGCTTGCCTTCCTTTGAGGCGAAGATCCCTCAGGTCATCTGTAAACCGTGGCTCTGAGGGCCCTACACGAGGTTCAACTGATTTTAAAGGAGAAAAATAATCAGCTGACGAGCTAAACACCTGAGATAAAGATGACAGATTAACCATATGACCACTGATACATGTGTCTCTAATAAAGGAGACACTAGCATCTGTATTTACTGAGTGCCAACTGAGTTTAAACATATTCTGTTTGTGGGGAGTAATCTATGTAGCCTGGGATGGTATTAAAAATGGCACTACTAAATTTGAAAAGCGGGACAATCATTGACGACTCTAGTGCAGAAATAAGATCTGAAAAATTACGCAACGAATATGTAGGCTCTGCAACATGCTGTTTAAGACCCAGATCCGTCATAGCCTCCAAAAACTGGGTAGCTGCGGCAGAGATTGGTGCATTAAACTTTATATTAAAATCACCCACAATTAGTAGGTTAGAACATTTGGTGTGCAGAGTTGCTGCAAGTTCTAAGAATAACTCAAAAAATTGAGAATGAATGCCCGAAGGACGATATACAATTAATATGTGTATAGAAAAAGAAGCTGACATCGAGAAACGTACTAAAAGAGCCTCCATTTTAATATTGTGGGGAAAAGGCATTGCTGACATCAAAAAGTGAGATTTGAAAATAACTGCAATCCCACCTCCCGGATGGTCTAAAATGTGGTCCAAATGAAGGATATCACAGTTATCCGGGAGGGCCTGAACCACCGCGGGAGCAGGAAAGTTCCAAAACCAGGTCTCTGTTACACAAAGGATATCAAGATTAAATTCAGAAAGTAGATCATAGCAGAAAGCTGCATTCGCAATCAAAGACTATGCCAAATGTAGAAGAATTTCTAGGGGTGCTTACCTGGAGAGGTAGCGCTGTATTAGGCAGTGCAATCTCCAGTATAACATCACGTGTACATTTTAAAACATTAGAGGAATTTAAAAAGGAACTATCCGGCCCATCCTGCGCATGGACGAGGACAGACCTGCTTGACTTGACACGACTTTGTCGGGGGGAAATTCTGCCGGGGTCGGCCGGGCCGTCCGCAGACCTCCGGGCAGGGAGGCCCCAACTCCTCCCGTATATCCCAGATGAGATAGAGTATGAGACACACACAAGGAGCAAGGTGACTCTGCTGTTTATTTATACAAAACGGCAGGGATGGGTCAAGGAGCGTACGCGTTCGTCCTGACACACACACAATCGTGGGGCTCGCAGGCCCTTTTTACTGCATTATGACGCGCTACTTGCGTCACTTCAAAAAGTTAACAAAAAACCTATCGCCACTCTTAATTGGTTGCTCGAGTGGTAGGGTTAGTATAGTACACATATAGAGAATGATATTAGTGGACAAGGTGTAGTCAGGTGGTATATCTGGGTTGTCCCTACAATTAGATACATAAGAATTGTTACATGAAGACTCCTGAGGATTGGCTAATGTTACTGACGTCTGAGATAAGAGCCCCATGTTCTGATTGGTGCACCCGTGAGCTTCCCAGCCTGGGACCACCGTTGTTCCCAGCTCTCGGTGTACCTGTGATTGCAACAATGTTTCAATATGGGTACGTGCAGACAATGTGAGGATTTATTCATAGGTGGAAGGCTGACCGCTCCCACTGTAGCAGATGTCCATTGAGCCTTTCAAGTGTATTGGCCTGTGTCTCGTAGCGAGGGACCCAGACGCCTTTTTTCTCCTGGGCTTTGGCATCTCGTCAGGTTCGGCTTGGTCACGTGGGGAGGGACCGTGAAAGAGGCAGAATTCTGCACAATTAATATTGCTTTTTCTACTGCGCGTCTGGTTTAATTTGCCGGCGTGACTTTAACGTTGGTGCGCGGAGTGCGAGGTTGCAACATCGTGCCTTTGATGATTTGTTCTTGGAATGTGAGTTTGCAACATTACGACCTTGGCTGGTTGCTCCACTGGGTTCTTTCTGCAGGATCAGCAACCTGACTCGTGCTTTGTTAATGTCCACAGGAGCTCTTGGTTGAGGCCTACTTGGGCCTGGTGCATACTTAGTCCATTTGGTGCATAGGTGCTTTTAGGTTATAATAGCATATATTTCCATGACCAGTATCGTGTTTCCATTATACCTCTATGGTGGTAATGGGTTTCAAGAGAAGCGTGAGCAAGCGTTATAAATGAGCTCATGATGCGTCTTGCGTTTCTGCATTCTGAAAGCCTATGTAAAAATAATAAAGATGCACGTCCGTGAATATGCCTGTCGCCTACGTCAGAGCACTGAGTATGTTCTTCGTGTAGATTGGTGTGGAAATGTTCAGTGTGTATATTTGTACAGAAGTGCTTCCCGTTGTCTAGGTCGTCATGGCATCTCTAACGACGTGTGGATTTTAGTCTAGCTGATCCGAACCGCAGGTGTCGGCATGGCCAGTGCGGGCTGTTGGGCAGGCAGATGGACACATCCGTATGTTCCTGTACCAGGGTACCTGGTCGTCTGGTAAATGGACAAACTCTTCTCGCGGCGGGTGTCTGGGCCGTGATCCTCTAGGCCAAGCGCGAGAGGTGAAGGACGGGAGCCTGGTCTTCCATTCTCCCACTTCAGTCCCCCCTCTGGTCGACTTGTCGACCACAAACATATCCTTCTCGTTATCTCCTCTTACCCTCCATATCTTAGTTATCCCTCCGAGATGTCCATAATGGTTTACATGATCTTCAAATGACCAATACATATATTCACATGTTCCTCCAGGAGTACAGTATACCCATCTTCCTATGTAGCTCCTGGGGTTCCTTGGGTTCTCGATCTTCACTGATGGTGGGTCTAGATGGTTGGTGATGATTTGGGTGCGCAACTTCTCCCTCTCTTGTATTATCACCCCTGTATGCTGGCCATCATCTGCTGGCATCAAGGGGTGCATTCCCACCATTTCCAGCAACTCGTCAGTCGTGCGTGCCTTCCGGGCCTTCCAAAATCTAATTATGATCAGAGTAGCTCCAGCCAGAATAGTACACCCCACTATTATTTTCAGTCCATCTGACAGCCAAGATGGCATCCATGACCATAATAGTGAAAACCAGCTCTTATCCTTGTCTACACCGTTACTTTCATCCATCATTTTGGAGTGCATCTGGGCCAATTGTGATACTGCTTCTGTCAGTGTACCATTGTCAGCATCGTTGGCAGGTATGAACGTGCAGCAAGATTGTCCTATCTTTGCACAAACTCCTCCTTCCATTGCTGTGAGAAGGTCCAATACATATCTGTTCTGGAGTGCTACCATCCTTACAGCTCGCAGCTCCTCTTTAATTGCGTTGAACCCATTTACTGTTGAATTGATGGTCATCATTAGTTCCCATCTGGTTATTTGGAGCCATTTTGCGTTTGCGTATGCCTGCAGTCCCGGATGTATTATTGAGGAGAAAAACATTGCTGCTCTGCTGAATAATCTGTGTTCTGGCGGTATTGACGTTAGTTCCGTTTCCGACCTTCCCCACAGGTAATTTCCTGTCAGTGGCTCTCCTTGTCGTTTTCTCCTATTTAGGACAGTATCCTCGCTGTTGGTCTTGTTCTCTTGCTCCTTCTGAAGTGGTGCAGATCTCTTTCTTCTCTTATCCCCTTCATCCATTTTAGGAAATTTCGCCACATTGACATGCTTCTTAGGTACCACTAGTGATGGTACATTGACGTGTACCATTGTGCACACACCATTCCACAGGGGAGGCAGTGTATGATATGCCTTTTCTCCACAGGCCCAATAATGGTCCATTATTACTGCTGTTCCCGCTCCCCCCTCAGGTAACTCCATCACGCTTGCACAATTAGTGTTATATCCTACGTCCACCTCTCCTTTATGCTGGTAGCATACTTTGGGCGCAGTCAATGGTAGTATTGTTATTGGGTCTTCATCTTCTTCTACCCACGTGAGCATTGGTACGTACTTGATCCACGTCGTCCAACATCGATGATTGTGTGTCTCGATGGTTGAGATAGTTTCTTTTGTTACCATGTTGCTGCCAATTACTCCTATCTCCCAGCTGTTGTCCAGATACACCTTTCCTGTTATCGTCAGTAGCGGCCTCTCCCAGCATCCTTGTTTACCCGGAACTTCAGTGGCGTACCAATCACATGGTAGATACTGCAGTGTTACCTTCTTTGTTTCTCCTTTTGCAGGGCCACTTGTTATGTATTTGAATGCTTCAGCATGTAAACTGGTCTTGTGGTAACTCAGATAGGTCTTGAGGAAGTTGTTTTCATATGGGTATGAGTCTCGTGTTTTCCATGTCATGTGCACTACTGTTCCTTGAAATCTTCCTTTCGTTTGGAACAGGGCCAAATATATTATGCACTGTGCTGTCTTTTCATCTATTTCAGTGGCAACAAATGTTCGTGAAGCGCTCATGGCGTATGGTATTAATGAGCAAACGTAACAGCTGTCCTCAGTTGTCTGCTTACCAATGCGGGTCATGTGCTGGTACCATATGTTGTTTGTGACGTGTGCTGAATCTTGTATATAATTATCAATACCTTTATTGTCTGAGTATGTGCTGCGTTTAACTCTATTTTGCTTGGGTGCAATGTTACTATTACCACCTGACGTAACACCTGTTGCAGCAGGGAACGGGGGTATATTAGGTTTGGGTGCAGCAATAAAACTGATAGCATAGCTGTACTGCCAGACAGAGGCAGCCAAGAACCCGGTGATCATAAAAATCCCTATTATTTTTATTACATATGCTAATCTCACCGGCATTTTGCTCTTACCTTGCTGCAGTCCTGGCAGCGTATTCTTGTGACGTTAAAGTTGCCCGCCTAAAAATTCTCAAAAGTGCTCGTTATTAAATGTTAGTTTTGTTTCCTTAAGCTCTCCCTATCAAGTAGTCATTCAGTGCCCAGGTGAAGAGCTGCTCCCACGCTAGTCTAAGTGATCGGTCTCTTAGGACCGGCAAGTATGGGCGGAGGTGGGGCATGTAATTTTCTATGGCCAGGATGAAGGCTGTGTAGTAGACACGTACCCTTCTCCTTTTTAAGTATGTTGGCCTTTTTATTTCGTATACAAATTGGTGTGACAATTCTTCTGGGTAGTTATCGTCTGGCAGCACCATCTACGCCTGCACACTGAACTTGTTAATTAGCTTTTCTTAACAATACAATATTACGCAGTTCCTGTATGTGCGAGAGAAAAAAGAGAACATTCACGTGTTTACATGTGTGTTGGTGCAAGCAATGTCCTTCAGTTTTAATTACAATTGTACTTAGCAGTCAATGGGGGGGGGTTTTCGCTCAAATGGCGGAAGTATTTTTACTCTTTGAGCGTGTGACCATAGGGTGGGCAGTATGGGGATCACCCCTTTCTTCGTCAGTTATCGTCTCCGAGGCAACAATTGGGTCGTTGTCTGTGATGGAACTTTCTTCCGCTGTCGGGGATGTTGTTACTGTCCTTCCAATGGACCTGTCGTTGGCGCTGGGGCGGGTCTGCAGTTTGTAGATCTTTACGTCATGTAGGTGGTTCCAGGCACGCTTATCCTTTAGTTTTACTGCTCTTGTTGATACGTCCTCCACCAGATGGGGGCCAGTGAACCTCTTCTCGTTCCACTTTCTATTGAAATTGCGAAGTAGTACGTGGTCACCTTTGGCAAGTTTGCACGAGTTCTCCTTTCCCAATTCTGTACTTTCGTCTTTTTCTTGATTGCTGGTAGACCCGCCCCGTGTGCGCTCGAGCTGTTGAGACACAAACACGACACTAGTAATCAAAGAAGACACATATTGATACATTTCATCACCTAACACATTCGCTGAACTTTCGTGGTCGGTGAATGCCCTTGACGTTGGTGTTAGGGGAAGGCGCATTTGACGTCCAGTAACCACTTCGTGAGGGGTGAGGTGGTGGTCGGACCCTGGCCTGTTTCTAAGTTCAAACAATGCTAACGGAAGGCAATACAACCAACTTTTCTTTGTTGTTTGTTGTATTTTAGCAATTGCCTCCTTCAATAAGCCATTCAGGCGTTCACATACACCATTAGCCTGTGGGTGGTATGCACATGCAAATTTGTGTTTAATGTTCAGCAGGGATGTGATATGCTGGAACATTTCATTTGCGAAATGGGGGCCGTTGTCTGATCTTAACACCTCGCACACTCCCCACCTGGGGAAGACCTCCCTTACTATGAATTTGGCTGCTCTAAACGCATCAGGGTGTGAACAGGGCCCTGCTTCAATCCACCTAGAAAATGGGCATACTACTACAATCATATACCTATTACCTTGACATATGTTGATCATATCAACATAGTCAATGTGAAGGTGCCGAAAAGGTCCTTCTGGCCGGGGTATGGTACCTCTTATCACTTTTAAAGTATGACCGGCCGTAAACTGTTGACATGTGAGGCAATTGCTGATAAAATTTGACACATGAGAGGTTAACTCGGGACAAAACCAATCTTCTCTAATTCGTGCTGCAATTATTTCCTTGCCTGTATGGGCAGGGTGATGTAATTGGCTCAGGGCGGTATTTAACAGTGCCAACGGTATTACAACTTTCCCAGTGCCACCCTGGCGCCATAGTGCGTCGGTTGGTGACATTGTGCATCCTCTTTTCACCCATACTTCTTTTTCGGCCATTGGTGCAGCCGCTTGTAGCTCCATAATCTGTGTGGCTGGGAGATGGGTGTACCCTTCTCTTATTAACATCTCCCTAGCTATTCCCCTCCCTCTCCCTCTCTGTGAGTCTGTGGGGTTCCATATCTCACCAAAATATGCAGCATATTTCGCATGTGCGTCTGCTGCTGCATTTCCTTTTGAGACGTAGTCTTCTCCATTGGTGTGTGCGGTGCATTTGACTAGGGCTAGTTTTTGGGGGTCGTTTATTACTTCAATTAGTTCAGCCAACAAGAGGGCATGTTGTACTGGAGTGCCATCAGCTCTCCTAAACCCTCTTCTTCTCCATTTTGATAGCCCTGAGTGGACAGTGGATGTAACATATGCACTGTCGGAATATATAGTTACTCTTTTATTAAAACTTTCCTTTAATGCCAATATTAGTGCAACGAGTTCCGCGGCTTGAGCAGAGTAATGCTGTGGTAATTGTACACACTTCATAGCCACACACACCGGCGCCTCCATCATTTTTACTACTGCTGCCCCAGTCCTTCGTATCCCATCTCCTTGATCAATAGTTGATGACCCATCAATAAACAAAAGCTCACCTCCCTCTAGTGCGTTTTCTTCAACTTTCCTAGTACATGAGTACATTTCAGTTACTTGGGTGCAGTCGTGGGCGTAATCTCCCTCTTCAATTACTTCTGCTAGGAACCTTGCAGGGTTAACCGTGCTACATCTAACAATTGCTAGTTCAGCTTTAGACAAAATAATCTCATAACCTGATGCCCTCTGTGTCGTTAGTGTGGACTTAGGTTTATTCAATATCGCAAATAGTGCATGTTCCACAAATAGTGTAGTTGGACACCCCATAGTTATTGCTGATGCTTTTTCTACTGCAAAAGCAGCTGCAGCAAGACCTTGTTCACAAGAGAAGTGGCCTAACATTATAGGGTCTAAGTGACCGCTGTAAAATGCTACTGGTTTATAGCCCATGCTAGTTTTTTGGGCCAACACTGCTTTCATCACTGCTGAGTCGCAATGTGAAAATATAAAAAAGCGCCGCTCATAGTCTGGGGATGCCAGTACTGGAGCAGTTGATATCGCGTCTTTTAATTCGTCAAATGCCTCCCTCATTTCCATAGTCCACCCCAACTTTTTCTCCCCTTTATTTGCTTCCTTCAAACCCTCAAGCAGGGGTCCTATGTATGAGCTGTAATCAAATACCCATGCTCTACAGTAGTTGCACAGCCCCAGAAATTGCTGCAGTTCTCTCACAGTCTGTGGCACGGGAGTGCTTGAGAGGGCCTGTGCTCTTTGTGGTGCAATCCTTCTTCCATGTTGGGATATCAGTTGGCCAATGTAAAGTACCTGTTCCTGACAGTATTGTATCTTTTCCATGTCTACCTTATACCCCTTTTCAGCCAATATTGTCAACATTTTTAAGGAGTCCTCTCTACATTTACTTTCGTTTGTACTGAAAATTATTATGTCATCCACATACTGTAACACTGTGCTTTCCACCTCAACGTTACCCAAATCCATCTGTATTACTCTATTGAAAATTGAGGGTGACTCACAATACCCCTGTGGTAATCTGGTATGTTTCCACTTTGTATTTCGGTAAGTGAAGCTTGTCAAATCTTGTGAGTCTGGGTGTAATGGTATTGAGAAAAAAGCATTTTTAAGGTCAATCACTGTAAATCGTGATGCTTCTGCTGGAATGCCACACAATATTGTGGCCGGGTTTGCTGTTACTGGATACTCTGCTTCTACTATGTTGTTCAAGGGTCTGAGGTCCTGTATGAAGCGCCAAGACCCCCCTTTAGCCTTGCGCACCGGGTACACAGCTGTGTTACATGGTGATTCTGAGGGGACCAATACGCCATTGTTTATAAGGGCCGTTATGGTTTCATATATGCCCTCATCTGCCTCTTTTGACAATGGGTACTGTTTCAGTCTTGGTAGTATGGCACCTTTTTTCAATTTTATCCTTACACCCCCTATGCTTTTTATGCATCCCACGTCATAAGGGCTAATAGTCCATAATGATTTGGGCACCTTTGACATATCTTCCTTAAAAAATGGGACTGGGGTGCCTGCGGGTGCCTCAAGTGCCATTGCAATTTTCTGTGCTACTTGTTTGTGAGCCACTCTTAGCCATATTTCTACACTCATCATGAACACCATTTCACCTTCCTCCTTTTCTTCTGAAAACAGCTCTTCATCTGACACCTGGGTCAGCCTACATCCTTCTGCTAGTGCTATCACTGCCCTCCATGCTCTCCCTTCTTTATCTTGGGCGTGCACAGCAACATAATCAGCTGTTGCAATAATGCTCTCAATGTCCATTACAAACACCTTCCCTTCCAGTTCATTAACTGGTGTTTCTGGTCGGAACAGATAGGCTGCTGGCCTCCTCCATATTTTCCCTCCTATCCCTGGCATCCATGCAAATGCCATGTCTGTGCCATACTGGAATAGCTCGCCATCTACTGGCTCTGCCCTAATCGCTATCTGTCCACAGTATGCTTGCAAAATCTGTCGTGCTGCGAGCATGTTAATCCCTGGAGTAGAGCAAATTATGCCATCCTCTGTAAAGGAGATCGTCATATTCAACCTGTTCATTATGTCTCTCCCCAGTATATTTACTGGTGAGGCACTATAATACAAAAGTGGGACTGACAGATCATAATCTCCAATAGATAAGGGAACGTTATCAGTAAATGGAACCAACCCTTTAGCCCCAGAAAATCCTTGGGTGTTCATGGCTTCGCCTGACATCTTAAATTTACCTTCCCTTATGCAAGACCGGGTTGCCCCGGTGTCAACAAGGAATGATAATTTTTTGTCACCTATCGTTACCTCTATGCGTGGCTCCTCCGCACTATTAGGTGTTACTGACAGGATGGGACACACCAAGGCCGTCTGTGGGCTGTCCTATTGGGGGTACAATGATTGGCCGTTCCCTGTATAAGGGTTGTGTCCCAACACCGTCACCCCACCCAATTGTGTTCGTTGAGTTTGGGGTGGTGGTTGTATTAACGCCACTTGTTGTTGTGGCGTCGTCAGTTGCTGTGTTATTTGTTGTTGTGGCAGTGAATAGGTTTGTGGCTGTTGTGTTTGTTGTTGTTGGTCACTCCCTTGTTGTGACATCTGCTGTTGTTGTATGCCCTGCTGTTCTTGTGAGGTCCTAGGTTGTGCTTGTTCATTCCATGCTGGTGTTCCTGGCCTGACCCTACATGTACGTGACATGTGTCCTAATAGTCCGCAGCTCCAACACACGGGTGGTTCCCTGTTTTGCCATGGGAAGCTCCCTGTGTTGTCCTGGTATACGGGTTGCCCTGTGGGGTAGTAATTTCTAAGTCCCCCAGCCTGTTGTTGGGTATTATATCCATATCCTCTCCCCCTCATAAACCCTCCTCTCCCTCTGTTATAACTATAATACCCAGTTCCTTGCATTGGGTACCCTCCTCCCATGTTTGGTGCGTGTAATTGCAGAGGCGGCACTTGCTGTATTACACCTTGTGGAGGCGCTATTTGAGCGGGATCTTGTGCAGCCACTACTTGCGTTGGGCTTTGGGCCATTGGTGTGGGCGTAGTTATTAGTGCCCCTTCCATTGTGTATTTAGTAAGTTTTTTCTGTACTAATTTGGCCTCTTCTGTTTTCCTGTCCTCCTCCTTTTGTTTCATTTTTCCTTGCCATGTCCTGCAGTGATGTACTATAGTCAGTTGTATTTCAGGCCATGGTTTTGCTTCCATCCCCACTACTTTCTTTAGTTGTTTCTGAACTCCTTCTGGGAGCCCTTGTACTAGTATATGATAAAATATGGCTGGTGTTTTGTCCCATTGTTCTCTAGTTTCCATGCGCCACTTCTCTTGAATATCCTGGATATAATCAACAGGATCCTCATTTTCACCCATCTTACGGGAAGTAATGGCTCCTATGTCTGATGTGTCTGGGTACTGCACTCTCAGTGCCTGCCATAGCGCATGTCTGCAGTTTGCAAATGGTGCCCCATCATGCGATGTGTTCGTTATTGTTACCCCATGGAATCCCGCTCTTTTCCAAATGTCATCCGCTCTATCCCCTAATATTGATATTAACAGGCCCTTCACATCTCCTACTGCTAGTTTCTGTCCTGCGGTATGTTTTTCCATTTCATATATCCACTTACCCGCACCTCCACTTAGTGATGGGAGCCTACATTTTATATTTTCCTTATCCGTATGTTTCCAAGGTACATACTGTGGTCTAACCCCTCCTCTCTCCAGCAGTGGCATTAAATTCTGTCTTGTGTCACCCTTTACGCTCCATAATATTGAGTCTTCACACCCCTCCTCTTCCCCTATTTCTTTTACTACTTCAAATTCTTCCTTACTACCTCTGCTCCTACCTCCCTCTTCTTCCTTCCCCCTTTTTTCATCATTTCCTGTGTTCAATATGGGTATGTTTATTTGTCTGTCTTGCCTGCGACTAGGGAGGTCCCTAAGCCGACATGCATAAGGTGTAAGTTCGTTCATGAAGGGCGCGAGCTTTATTCTGTGCAGAGAGCGTGCGGTGGTTGAACATGTAGGGTGTGACGTGGGAGGGCGTGATGGGGATGTGGGTGGCGTGGTTTCATTGGTTTGTGTTTCCCCTATTCTTTTCACTTCCTCCTTACTTCTTTCCAGCTCCTCCCATCTTCTACTCATCCAGGGCGAATCTATGTTTGTTCTAGTGAGGTATAGTTTATCTAAGCTTTCCCTTTCACTCTTTCTTCCATCCTTCTCCACTCCTCCTTCCTCCTCACTGCAAAAATCATTCATAAATGGCACCCCCCACTCTGCCTTTTTTCCTTTTATTGTTACTGTTTTCAAATCTATTAGGTCTCTTTCTCCCCTTTCGTTGTTACCAACTGTTCCCCCTAGTGTTGATGTTGTTGCTACCTCCCTACTTTTATATACATCTCCCCATCTTTCACTCTCCCTACCCCTCCCTTCTCTTCCTCCTTCACTTCTCTCCTCCATTTCCCTACTATTTTCCTCCCTTTTCCTTTTCAATTCCTCCATTACTTCGTTGCTCATCTGTTCCAATATCCTTTCATCCTCTTTCTTCCTTTCCCATTTCACCCTTTCTCTTTCTACTATACTCTCTATTACCTTCCCCTCTTCATATTTCTTAGCTGTCTCTGATATTATCCTCCTCCTCCATATTTCCATTTCTTTTTCCTTTTCTTCTTCTTCCTTCTTCTTCTCTCTCAGCACTACTCTTGATACCCTATCTGCTGCTGCTTTTACCCTTTCAGCTTCTCTCTTTTGCTCCTCACTTCGTTCCCTTAATTTTTCCAATCCGTCCTTACCTTCTTTCCTTTTCCTCACTCTCTCTCTTTCCTCCTTCTCAAGTTGTTTGATCAGTTCATTCTGCTCATCCCTTAGTTTTGCTAATCTTTCCTCCAAAATCTCTTCCTTCTGCCGTAGTAGCTCCTCTCCCCTCATTTCACTCTCTCTGGCACTATCCTCGTTTGTTCTCTTTACCGCCTCCCTTTCTTCTCCAGTTAGTGAGCCTCGTAATTTCAACAATATCTGTGCAGCTACCCACTCATCGTTTCCTATCTCTACAGTCTGCTCTTCTCTAATCCTTCCTTCCCCCATTGGTATCTTCCCATGAGCCACATATGGTGGAGGGCTGTATGCCGGGTTTGAGTATCCTTCAGCCGCCCTGAACTGTCCTTCTATTTCTCCTAATTCTCTTAAAGGGTACAACCCTCCTCCCTCTGTTTTCACTCCCGGTGTTATGGGTATCTCATTGCTCGGTTCCTTTTTTATGTCGTATGATTTATCAATCTTTTCTCCTCCCTGCCTTTCGTTCCCCGTATTCTTTGTGCTTTCGCACTCCTTTTTCCCATCCGTTCCTTCTTTCTTAATCTCCTTTTCTTCCGGTGTTTCCCCCATAGTGAACATTCCATTTGGTCCTGGTCGAGACCCCTGGAACATCCTCCATAAGTTAAACACCTCCACATGGTTTGCCAACTTCTTCCCCTTGTATGTATTGTGCAGATGATTTAGTAGTGAATGTTGGGCATATGGATCGAAACTACCATTAGGCGGCCATGGTGTTAACATTTTGTTGTCTGTCCCCTGGGTCCACTCTATGCTGTACTTAATTAACTTCTCCCTATGTGGTGGCAGTGTGGTGCATATGTGTTGTAGTGGGGTAGTGAGGGTGTTCTCCCTTGTTACTCTTCCCCTTACTAGTAGTTTACAATGTACAACTTTGTATTGCTTACCTCGGCCCGCAAGTGTGGGGACTTACGACAATCCTTTGACAAATTATGCAATAATAATAAATATGATGTTATATTATATTCCTTCCCCTACGGCCCCCTGCGGCCGAAGCGCACGCAGCCCCCTGCGGCTGCGTACCCCTTACGATGATCTTATACAGTCGTCCTGTTTCTCCGTTCTCCTCCCCCTTTTACACTTGCCGTGGCCGGCGTTCTCCGTGTGCAGCCACGCCCCTTTCCCCTTCTTCTCTTTCGATCCACTGGTTTATAGTTTATCTCCGTATCAGCTCCTTTATCATGCTTCTCTTCCCCACCACTCTCAAACCCAAAATTCCTTGTGCTCGCGATATCCTATTAAATCCCTACTGGTGACGTCACCGATTTCTTCGAGCTACTGGTACATTCTTGTTATGTTCTTTAAGTTCAAAATACACTTGCAATCTACCCCGCTAACCCTACAGCTGTCTTCCTGTCTCTCCTGGAACAAGGTAATCTCATCAATAATATAACCGGACTGCGCACGCTGCGTCGCCTCGCGTGTGATACGCCCCTCAACAGGAGGGCTTAACCAGCCAATTATCTTCCGTTTTGGGCAACTACGTAACTAGCTACCGCCCACAGGGAAACGTCATCTACCTATCGAGTTTCTTGCTCGAACAATAGGGAACCTCATCTACTCATTGATCAATAAATGTCAAATCGCAGGAAACCACACACACCCACCCTCACACGTAGTCGCGACTTAGGCCAATCAGTGTCTTACGAGCGGTCGCATGTGATGTTTTCGTGCTCCGCCCCCCTCTTTCTCGTGACGTAGCCGATTGCTCTCGCACTCGTTTCGCTACCATTCATTCCATTAGCAACACTAAGTTGTTTAAACCTTCGCCGCGCATCTGTACAACACCTCCCTCCTCCCTTATTTACTTCCTCCCCCTCCCTCACAATTTCGCATTGCTTGTTGTGCGTGTCATGCTCACCAAGTTCTCTCGATGCAGGGCCGCTCGACTGCGTGCACCCCTCCAAGCGGCTCGCCACCTCCCCTCGTCTGGACCACGTCTGGACACTCGCCGACCGCGGGCGGGATACTTCTCAACCGGCTCCCGAGGGCCAATATCCGGATTGCGCTGTCCGGTCCTCTCGCAGCTCCGCGATGGTCCTGTAGTCCTCAGAAGGGGGCAACGGCAGAGGGGGCCGCGCCGCCGGGCCTCCTCGCAACGGGAGTGCCTGGAAAAATTAAAAATAAAAGTCGATCTTAAACAGATCTCAGCAGTGCCTCCAACTTGTCGGGGGGAAATTCTGCCGGGGTCGGCCGGGCCGTCCGCAGACCTCCGGGCAGGGAGGCCCCAACTCCTCCCGTATATCCCAGATGAGATAGAGTATGAGACACACACAAGGAGCAAGGTGACTCTGCTGTTTATTTATACAAAACGGCAGGGATGGGTCAAGGAGCGTACGCGTTCGTCCTGACACACACACAATCGTGGGGCTCGCAGGCCCTTTTTACTGCATTATGACGCGCTACTTGCGTCACTTCAAAAAGTTAACAAAAAACCTATCGCCACTCTTAATTGGTTGCTCGAGTGGTAGGGTTAGTATAGTACACATATAGAGAATGATATTAGTGGACAAGGTGTAGTCAGGTGGTATATCTGGGTTGTCCCTACAATTAGATACATAAGAATTGTTACATGAAGACTCCTGAGGATTGGCTAATGTTACTGACGTCTGAGATAAGAGCCCCATGTTCTGATTGGTGCACCCGTGAGCTTCCCAGCCTGGGACCACCGTTGTTCCCAGCTCTCGGTGTACCTGTGATTGCAACAATGTTTCAATATGGGTACGTGCAGACAATGTGAGGATTTATTCATAGGTGGAAGGCTGACCGCTCCCACTGTAGCAGATGTCCATTGAGCCTTTCAAGTGTATTGGCCTGTGTCTCGTAGCGAGGGACCCAGACGCCTTTTTTCTCCTGGGCTTTGGCATCTCGTCAGGTTCGGCTTGGTCACGTGGGGAGGGACCGTGAAAGAGGCAGAATTCTGCACAATTAATATTGCTTTTTCTACTGCGCGTCTGGTTTAATTTGCCGGCGTGACTTTAACGTTGGTGCGCGGAGTGCGAGGTTGCAACATCGTGCCTTTGATGATTTGTTCTTGGAATGTGAGTTTGCAACATTACGACCTTGGCTGGTTGCTCCACTGGGTTCTTTCTGCAGGATCAGCAACCTGACTCGTGCTTTGTTAATGTCCACAGGAGCTCTTGGTTGAGGCCTACTTGGGCCTGGTGCATACTTAGTCCGTTTGGTGCATAGGTGCTTTTAGGTTATAATAGCATATATTTCCATGACCAGTATCGTGTTTCCATTATACCTCTATGGTGGTAATGGGTTTCAAGAGAAGCGTGAGCAAGCGTTATAAATGAGCTCATGATGCGTCTTGCGTTTCTGCATTCTGAAAGCCTATGTAAAAATAATAAAGATGCACGTCCGTGAATATGCCTGTCGCCTACGTCAGAGCACTGAGTATGTTCTTCGTGTAGATTGGTGTGGAAATGTTCAGTGTGTATATTTGTACAGAAGTGCTTCCCGTTGTCTAGGTCGTCATGGCATCTCTAACGACGTGTGGATTTTAGTCTAGCTGATCCGAACCGCAGGTGTCGGCATGGCCAGTGCGGGCTGTTGGGCAGGCAGATGGACACATCCGTATGTTCCTGTACCAGGGTACCTGGTCGTCTGGTAAATGGACAAACTCTTCTCGCGGCGGGTGTCTGGGCCGTGATCCTCTAGGCCAAGCGCGAGAGGTGAAGGACGGGAGCCTGGTCTTCCATTCTCCCACTTCAACTTCATCTGCAAAGATCACCCCTGTGCGCTCGTTCCCTGCGCTTCCGGACAGAATTGACCTATATATGGACACATGGTATTTCACTGAGCCAATCCAGGAAGGCCTGCCAATAGGCAGCGAGAAAAGATCTGTGTGAGGGATGAGAAATAAAAAAGAAATCTGATGTTTGGCAACGAGCACCCGAATGTCACAGGAGGCCAGACCGTATTCAAGGAACCAAATAAGAACTAAATGAAAAGTAAATCAACACAACAAAGTAACAAATAAATGCATGTAAGTATGGACATAACGGCATCCAGTGCACACAATATAAACTCAGGCAGTAGCCTGTGCACCTAGCAGTGCAAATACAACCCACCCTCTGCTTATGCCCCCGCTGTAAAGGAAAATACCATTACAGAACAAAACAGAGGTGGGAATAGGGTCTTGCAGAGGTAATACTTTTATTGTGCTAGCTTCATGTCTGCTAGCTTTCAAGGCCACACGGTTCTCTTCTTCAGGCAGTAACATTACAACTGAAACAAAGCGTAATTTATAGAGAATTACAGTTTGAGAAAAAGTGAGCACCGGAAATAAAGAATGGAAACATGTGTCTCCCTTCCCTGTGGCCACTTGTTCTCAAACTGAGAGCTAGCTGACAAATATATGGAGTTATGTTAATGGAAGTATAATTTCTGCAAGAACACCTGTTTTATTTTGTTTCTTGTTTTTTTTTTAAACAACCTGCAGAGCAAATAGAGGTAGAGAGACTGTTGCCCAAAATAAGGCCACAAAGAAAAGCTCGCCCTATATTGGTGATGGGGCGCTGAACCCTGCTCAGCTCTGCCCAACACAGCCTGAATCTGCAAGCGACTGGAACGGAAGAAGCATCATTGCAGTCTTTGCTTGTTATCGTAGAGTGAGTCAAGAAATGTGTAGCCACAGGGGGAAAAAAAGATGTATGCGTGAACAAAACGTGTATATTTGATTAAAGATTGTGCCTACCCTAGCCACAGTGTAGGATGGGCAACATGCAGAGCCCACAGCTTGAGAAGTTTAGGATGTGTTTTCCTTTAAACCTCTGGCTCTTCGGAATTGTGAATCCTTTAATTGACTGAGAATTAGACACTGTATTTGGATCACTCATGTCAACACCAATCAAACCTGATCTGAGGACATGAGTGAAAACGGGTAATGGAGAGACCCTGTTCTCAGGACCCTGCGCCACCCTTGCCCACTGCGAATTGTTGCCCTCAGAAACACCCGGCTCAGCTACCACTTGTCTGAACAGAAGAGGTGATGCTGCTGCTCAGAAAAAGTACAAGTAATTAATCATTCCCAGAAACATTTATATTGAATTCTATTTCTTCTGATCTCCAGTGCCTCAGCGTGGACATGCGTTGCCCTAGAGGACTAAAATGTTTCTTCCCAGGAAACAGAAACTAAACAGCTGGCATTGCAGGGATCGCCAAGACCAAACTGAAGGCAGCTTTCAGGTTTTCAGTTTGTTCGGAATAAAATAGAGAACAAGCATTTCAAATTTATGTGTTTTGCTATATACAATGGAGAACAAGCATAGCACATTCATGTGTTTTGCTATGACACGTCAAGTGCAGCATCGAATGCCCCAATAATGCAAAAATACCCACGTTAAGGCACATCCCTGTATAAGATGCTGCTAACATATACCATGTCCAGGTTCACATGCCCCAATCATGTGCCAACTAACACCTCAAATAGAGAAACAAATCAGCTTTTAAAGCTTCTTTATTTGGAAATAAATATATAGTTACCCAGTAAGCCATAGAAGAAAGAAAATGTAGCTTCCAACAGTAACCTGCTATAAAAATTACAATTGTGTGTATGTGTGTTTTTGTGATTGCTCTATCATCTTTTTTAAATGTATCTGTTTCCAAAGTCACAGGTTTTAGCACAAAAGAAGGCAAAGCACATCTATATGGTAGTGCTATGCAACAGGCTTCTCATTCAAACATCAGTCAATGGAGGGAACTGGATCTGCAATCACTAAAAGGGACACAAGGATAGTAGGATTTTCTATCTAAATCTACCTGATGAAACACTCATTCTAGGTAGCGCCGGTGTACCGCTTATCTAGATGTAGATAGAAATAGAAAAGGAAAACAAGGGGGGGTAGCAATAGCTTGCTAATCCGGTCACTATCTCATGAATGTATTTTTCTCCCAGTTCCCTCTTAGACCGCTCTCTCTTTCGCTCAATGACAAAATTAAGTATAAAAGAGGATGCAAAGGGCTGTGGTTTCTGCTGTTCTGCTGTTTGCTGTGGCGTGGAGGAAGGAGAATAAGGAAGAGAGGTGCGTGTGCCTGTGCCTTTAACCACCTGGCTGGCTGAGTCACCTGACCCAGTCCACTCGGCACTTAAGGCTGCCTCTCCCGCCCTTGTGGCGCTAAGCCCTGTGTGCAAAGGGCTGTGGTTTCTGCTGTTTGCTGTTTGGCGTGCGGCGACAGGTGATCAGGGACTCAACGCTACAACAATGGATCCGTCAAACCTCACAGCGAGACTCACAATCTCGAGAACAAGAGCCCAATCAAAAAGGGCCGCATCCACGGATGAAATACAAGAGTTAAATGCCAAACGGTCGAGGAAAAAACAACAAAGTCAATACTTTTCATGTAGCTCTGCAACCGATCTAGTAGAGTCTAATGAACAAGATACGCCAGCTTATGTGGACTTAACAACAGAAGCCTTCGATGGCGTGTTTACTAATACATGCCAAGAGGCAGAGTCGCAGCCCCCAAACGATGGAGAGCTGAATTTTGCAGTTCCTAATATAAACTCAGATGTATCTCGCGCTACCACTGGCAGTTGTAAGGTCTCAGTGCTTGCTCTTTCAATGGAGTCGGAAACCAACGCTTTGGTAGTGCGTGACAAAATACTAAATGAGGAAGATCTAATCGATCACACATATACAGATGCGACGGTGTCTCACTTACCGAGCGTGGTAAGACATGGCCGTTTGGGAGAGTCTGCGGCGTTGGAGCCTGCGGCGTTGGAGCCTGCGCGGAGAGATTCCGCGACGTCGCTGACTGAGGGGGAGGCACCCCCGACACTCGCTGGTGAGGCGGCCGTCTGGAGGCGGTGCGGAGAGATAGACACTTCGCACAGTTCGTGCTGTGTCGAAAGCTACACCTTGATGAGGCTGGAAGAGGGCGGGAGTGCTATTGCGGGCGCTCTCCCAAAAGACGATCACGCCGATGATACCAAGCCTGCAGAGTCGCCCTGGGAGGGCTCGAAGCAGATGAAAGAAGTAAGTGTCCATACAATGATGCTTGACTTCCCTAATGCCAATGCTAGAGAAAACATCAACGTCTCATTCACTTGCCCGGATCTATCTAACAGTCCTGATCACAATAAGGGCTGTGGAGATGGTCCATACAAAGACGAAACATCGATAGGTTTGCAAATGTATGGTGGCGCTCAGAAGGAGCCCAGTGAGAGTAACATGACTGGGTTAAATGTTAATCCCCCATGTGAGAAAATAAACTCGTTAGAATTGGTTTCTACCGTGCTGCAAAATTTGATAAACATAAATAAAACTAGGATTTGTGATAAACAGCCATCTTTGACACCCAGAAATGTTTCCACAACGATTGCGTCAACCAAAAAACTAAGTATGTATGACACAGCTATTAATCAAGACATTTGGGGAGAAGATAGACCGAATAACTTTAAAGCACAAGAGGCAGTATCCCCTATGAGGTGTATACAGACGCAGGAGAGACATGTGCCCATCTCACAGAAGAGGGCCTCTAAACAGGATCATGTAGAACAGCGAAAACGGGAAATAACACATGAGATTAGCAGGTCTAACTCGCATTTGGACGTTTCATCAGAAGAGGAGGAAACTTCAGACTCTTCGATCGGTGAACGCCCCTTTCCTAAAATAAGAAGAGAGGGGAGACGCTATAGTACCAACAGAGCAAAACCACTTGAGAGAAACGAAATCATGAATCGAGGGACATGTGGCCATGTCCCTCTAAACGATCTATTAACGACATTAACCGCTGCCATGGCAATTTCTCTTACACCGTTCACAAAACTATACGAATCACTAAACGACAATGTAAAGGATATGTCAACCCTGTTAGCATTGATGAACTCAAAACTGGTTCAATTGGAGGCAATGCAAGGCTTAGGCAGCCTTAAACAAAATGAGATGAACCAGCAGTTGCTGTCAGGCATACAAGACATGAAGGTATCTAAACAAAATGACAGGATTGACAAGAAGTTATTTGCTGAGGTAGCGAGGGAAGCTTTGTCTTTATTTCGTAAATCTCATGTTGTCCACAAAGGGGAGACGCCGGGGGCAGCCTGTCAAGAGAAAGATGCAGGTTGGATCCCTAAAGTAGTGAGCCCCTGCGATGAAGCAAACATTCCAAATCCGGCATTGAATGCCTCCCTCCACCCGCAACTGGAGTCTCTACACAAATCCTCTCTACACCTGAAGACGACAACGGAAACGTCACAGATCGTGACGAACGTCACAATGAACGAAGGGGACAGGACAGAGGTTGATCAGACTATGTTGGAAGAGGAGTTGCAAAATATTACTAATAAGATGAACAGGAACGTGGACAGCTATACAAACTCACTCGACCTCTCGTTCAATTCTGCGTTTAAACAGACACAAAATGCGATGAACCCAGCATTGGGGGACGTCCAAATGGCCTCCTGTTCTGCTTTGAGCCAGAATGCAATAGATTTGGTTGTTGACCCGCAAAGTGATCAGTCTGTGATATTAAAGCAATCGGGCTTGTTCCCTATTTTTGGAAATTCAAAGACAGAAGCGAGCCCAGGTCGTGTAGGGGGTAAAACGAAAAATGCGCCAAATACAAAAAAACAAAAGAACATGCCGGCTCGGAAAAAAACGCAACAAAAAGGCGCACGAAAGTTTTTGCGAAACATAAATATGCTCCACTTAGTTGATAAAGCGATTACCTCAAGCCTAAAACTCACCGACTCAATTAAAGAAGGCAAGTCGGTGTTTCTTGATCAAGAGGCGACAAAGGCAAAGGACCCAGAGAGCGAGTATCATGTTGAAGATGACGCAATGGCAATGAAGAAAGTGAGTGTACAAAACTATGAGGATGAGAGACTACAGGCCGAATTACTGGATCTATCGGTCTACGAGGAAAATGCTACAGATGAAGCAAGCTCTGGTATTATCCCTGAGGAACCTTTAGCTAGCCCAAGAGTAGTGGTTAGCATAGAGAAGCCCACTCCAGATAATGAAATACAGAAAGTGAGTGTAGAACCAAAACCCCGGGTTCTCCTAGAAAAGACACTTAGCGATTCTCAAGGCCGAATGTGCGTGATATTACCTCCCATCGTTGAGATTAAAAATGACAAGAAAGAACCAAGGAGCCCGGAGTTTGTCACACTTCAAGAAAAAAGAGCCAGACAAAGGAGGAGGAACCACGCAAAATCAACGAGCCCCAATGAACTAAGTCTGACCTTTGCAAACATAAATCCACTGGAAGAAAGAAAGGAAGCGTCACTGGCACTGATTCCTACTTTCAAACCGTCGAAGTACCGGATGGTGGACCCCCAGCTATTAGAACCACTGGGACAAAATTCGAACATGAGACAACAGAGGTCTTGTACACGAACAACTGACTCCATGGCCCTGATTAAACTAATGTTGGAGCGCCTACATGGATATGAACATCTAATTTTGAATCGCTCTAATGTGCTAAGACTATTACATCATGTCCCACAACTTCGGTCGCTTGATTCAAAAGACATAAAAATAATCGAATTTCCAGATGAACATCGAACTGACAGAGTAATTTTACATTTAAACTCATCCTTAATCGCAAATGTAATTCTAGAGGCAAATGAAGAACTGCATTCATTAGGCTTCGACGCCTATAAAATGGCGGACTGCGTGAGAAGAGGAAATAAGGACGAAAATAAAGACCATAAAGGGGAATTCGCTCAGCGTGATAATAACGACTACGGATCAGAGTGGGACAAGAGAAAGAGTGTATCTTCGCCCATAAAACAACATTTACAACTGGCAAAGATCGAAATGGATTATAAAAACATCCAATCCAGCTCCCAGTCGCAAGACTATAGAGTTGGAACACAGGATTCATCCATCCCAATGGAAAGAATTAAAATTACAATAAATAATGAGAATCTAATTGAGACCCCAGGTTTGATACGCTCAAATAATCCACGGCGACCTATCTTAAATGAAGATTGGACCTGGATGGCGAGCGCACTGAATAGGAAGGCAACCAGCTAATGTTCAAAGTGTGAATCGCAACAAGATCTCACGTTTATTTCGTGGAACACACGCGGACTTGGTCATTTGATGCTCAATAACTGGGCTAGTAAATTACATTTGATTTGTCTTCAAGAGACCTGGATGTGCAAATCACCTACAATAGCAAATTTTGAATGCGCATTGAATCCTGCCATTAAGCCTGAAAAAGGTCGCCCGATAGCCGGCCTTTTGACAATGATAAATCGTTCGTCTGGTTACCGGCTGTTAAGATCTGATAATCATACGCCGTACATCCAGGCCTCTGAGATTAGCAAGTCTGCGGCCGCCGACAAGAAGAACGACGTGATACATATCATTAATCTCTATTGGAACCATCAGCGCACTGGATCCTATGAGTTTATTGACCAAGTCACGAAAATTCTTGACAATTTATTAGAATCCGGCTGCGGCTCTGACATAATAGTTTGCGGGGACCTGAACATTGATTTCTTCAAACCTCAGACCTCTCTAAAATCTAATCTAGCAAAAACATGGAATGACGAAATGGAAGTAAGAGGCCTCACAATGTTAAATGGCTGTATGCCAGGTGATATTCCTCCGAATCCAACGTGGCAGCGCGATGGCCAAAGTTCCACCATTGACTATATTTTCGTGTCTAACAATATGCATGAGAAAATAAAGTCAATGCAAATATGTCCAATGACCCACAGCGACCACGAAATGCTCAAAATTACATTTCAAGATTGGAGAGACAAACCGAGGGAAAAATGGAGCTCAAAGGTCTTAGTAGAACCAAACAGAATTCGGTTAAAATTAGTCGACAGGGAGGTCCTCGCGATTTATAAACAATTTACATCAACAGAGAAGGTCATTGACTACGTTCCAATACTGTGGCAATGTAAAACAAAATACATTGGTATGAAAAATGGGTCATTTCAGAACAAGCATAGTTTTGACCTACTTATAAAACAACGAAAACGTGCAATGCGAGCCGAAATTCGTTAAAATAATCATGGCCCAGTTGGAGAAATTGTGGCGAAAAACAAATCTGCAAGGCAATCCTACAAAAACTGGATTAAAAGTCATCGAGCCATATTAATGCAAAACGATGCAGAAACAATGATGAAGACTCTTGTAAACAAAAATAGCAGAGACTTCTGGCGCATAATTAATGGCCTTGAAGCCCCGCAAGCTGCTCTGCAGACATGCCCAGTGCCTGAAAAAGAATGGGTAAACTACTTTACAGCTTTGTATCATAACGACTTGCCACCCTCTAAGTCAATGTCTAACATAACATCATGGGACCTACAATTTTCAGATGAGGAAATTCGCGAGATAATAGTGAGAGCAAAAAACTCTCGGGCGCCTGGACCAGATGGTCTGTCAAACGCGATGATTAAACAGTTTCCTGACTTATGGACAGCGATATGCGCTGAGCTATTCAGACGAATCAATGACCAAAAACAAATCCCTGCATCGTGGAAATCAGGGATAATAATACCCATCTTCAAGAAAGGCAACCGATTAGCACCTGCAAATTACCGTCCGGTGGCCTTACTTGACGTACTGGGAAAAATATTTGCATCGCTGCTCCAAAAAAAATTGATTACATGGGCAAAGACTGCAAACAGAGTTGATGTAAGACAGGCTGGTTTTGTAAAATCCGTTGGATGTTCCTTGAACTTATTGATTCTAAATCTTTTGAAAATGGAGGCCCTTAGAACGAATACAAGAGTGTTCTTAGCTTTTGTTGATTTCTCCATGGCTTTCGACAGGATCGACCGTGACCTATTGTGCAGAAGCTAGAATTGTGGGGATGTCCTGAGGGATTATTGGCGGCAATAAAAGAACTACACAACGACACGTCAATTTTTGTCCGGTTAGATCAATCGGGGTCGCTTTCAACACAAATAAAAACATACAAGGGTGTGAAGCAGGGGTGTCCTCTGGCAGCAGCAATCTTTAGTCTCTTTATTTCTGACATTGGGGATACCATTCAGTCTGTCAGATCCTTTCCTCCGAAACTCAACGCATCAAAGATAAGTTGGCTACTATATGCTGATGATTTGGTTATTTTAGATCTAACGCCAATTGGACTCCAGCGTAAACTGGAAGCCGTCCAAAAATATGTGCATCAGAACAACCTAAAGATTAACACCACAAAGACGGAAATACTTATCTTTGAGAACCTAAAAACAACTCGGCTTCAAAAAAGCCCAAGACTGGTGTGGTCGCTGAACCAAGAAAAACTGAAAATCTCAAAAAGCGTAAAATACCTCGGAATGCTTCTAAATTCAAGCATATGTGATGAACCCTGGGTGGCAGATTCAAAACGGAAATGTGCCCAATTGGCATGTCAAGGCCTGATGATACATAGGAAATATGGGAACTTTTCTATACGTCCTTTACGGAACTTCTACGAACAAAAGGTGGTTCCGATTCTGTCCTACGGTGCAGAAAATGCCTTTGGATGCTCGTCAACCCACTGGGCCTCGCTTGAACACATGTTTTGGACAAAGTCCTTAAGCCTGCCTCCAGGCATTTCAACGGCATGTCTAAGATACGAACTAGCCCTAACTTCATTACATGCAAGGATAAGTTGGAATCAACTTAGCTTGTATCGGAAATCAAGAGCAGAGGAGGGAATACTCCAATTTGAGATTTTAAACAATGCTTCATCCAAAGGTTCAGCCTTGCTCGCGCAATGGGTGAAACGATGCGAAGATCTGCTAAAGGTCTACAATATCAAGTTAGAAACCCTCCTCAAAAATCCAACAGCTGCCAAGGTATCAATATGGCGCCTTGACTGGATAAATACATGTGATGAGCGCAACGAAACCCATGCAATGAAAAACTCTCCGGGGGAAGCAAGAGGCTACGGAATTCTTCAACCATACTTGAGTCGCTTTCCATCCACGAAAGCAAGAAGATCATTCATGCTATTCCGCCTTAATGCAATGAAAACAAAAGACAGAACCAATCATTGGGCGGGAAACGTGGATTTATCTACGACGTGCCGGCTACGTGGAAAGGAGCCAGAATCTATAAAACATCTAGTGCTTTTCTGCACAATATTGAAGGACATACGATCAATCCACTTGGGAGGCTGGTATAGTGCACACCAGTCGGTATGTGCCGACAAATGGTGGAGTCATATGTGGAATGGTTCTGACATGAAATTAATCCTGCCTTTGACCTCCTTCCTTGCCGTCATAGAGGAGAGATTAAATGCAAAAAATGAACTAGCCTGAGATGGCTGGCCTAAGGTTGCACATGCGTTTAAAGACATAAAAAAGGATAATGGTCATGTACCTGTGTGGCAATGAGGGAGGGAGATGTTGAAGGAGGTGGTAGACGATGTTATTGAGTACTGTATGGTTTTGTGTTACTTTAAGTAAATATTTTAAAGGTTTAATTTAAACCAATAAAATAAAAAAATAAAAAAAGAGGATATCTATGGCATAGTTCAGAAGTCTATTTGTGGATACAATAGACAAGCTGAACTTGTTTCGCAGATTCTCTTTTATTAAGGATGACATAAAGTCACCTAAAAAATATATAGCCAAAGGTAGCTAGGAAGACATAGGTCCTCATTACAACTCCGGCGGTAGCTGTGCCAGTAAAACCGGGAGGCTGCCGTCGGAGTTGTCATTTTTTCCAGCGCCTGACTACACAGAATCACTGGGGCATTAAACTGCTTTCCTCAGGACGGTCTTGTACACAGACACCAGTCTATTCACTGATATCTAATGCAGGCAATGGGCGTTGAATACATTACCATACCGTCCTATGTCACCATATATGAGAAAACCGATGGGGAAGTCTACAAGGAAAGATCTATAAAGTAGGTTCACGTCTTTGTTAGACCTGCTAAATTAAGAGGAAAATGCGTATAGATTACACATTTCCTAACATCACATTTTATCTCACGAAATACAAAAGGAAACGCTGTCAAATAATTGGAACAGTTCAGTGCATCTATGGATGGACAGAGTCCCCCTATTCCTCAAAGAAGATCTATACATCCTTTGCCAACATACAGTTTTATACAGTGTCTAGCATATACAGTATGCAGCGTGAATAAGGACAAGTGCTGACCTGGGTCACATCTGTTTGTGCATGTCACTGGTTTTCCGTTGAAAACAATACATTCCACAGTCTGGGTCTATGGCCACAATGGTTTCTCTGTCCCTCCGTGTTTCCTTAATAATAAAGACCAGAGAGGAGAAATCCTGTTCAAAAAGTGCATGATTCCTGAATATTCAAGATGACGTTAGCAGTACATGTCACAACGCTAATGCGAATGCAAATATATGTGGTCCAGACATCAGTAGGAACAGGGGGTGATATCAGGCAACTGGCAACGATGCCTAGAAAGCTGTGTGGCTGATTTAGTCCGTAAAATGAAACATTCACAGCATAACGGTGTCTAAAGATGTAAAACAAGCGAATACGTTACATCACGTGTCTTCTTACTTTTGAAGGGGTCTTGCCTTCTTTTGTGCTAAAACTTTGCCGTTAAGGCAAGCCATGGTTGTATAGAGACCAGGCATACACCTTTGTGTGAATTATTCAAAGTCACAGGGCCTGATTTATAGATTTGTCTGCACACTGAATAGTGACTTTGCGCACTAATCAGCACACAAAACTTCTTTTGACGATTCATGGAACCTACTTTGCGTGCCATTCTGTAACTATGTGCGGGCCCGTCACGTCTCTGTGTGAAGTCAAGTGCAGTGTGTGAAGCTCCACACAAATAGTGGGATGGGTCTATGCAAGGAAATAAATAGGGGGCCGAAAATGCATATACCCCATTTGCAATGTAGAATGAGGAAGAACGTGGGCATGTTGAGGGACGTGCCACAAAGAAAAACCACGCACCCATTCAACTGAAATTTTTGGAATTCACTGCGCAATGTCATATTGAGAAAAGTCACGTGCAGACCTCCTGATTTCACCACCATATGATAGCACACACAAAGTACAATGCGCGTACAACGTTCAAAGGAAACAATGTGTAAAGCATTGCGTGCCATTCCAATGACGGTTAGCCGCAATAAATGCAGGAATATTGTGAGCCATCGTAGTTGGGCAGAGAAGGAGGAGGAGGACCTTGCATCCCCCACCATCTGCTCCCATGTCCCCACCCCCCTGGAAAAGGTGCTGACAGCACTCCATTTTGTAGTACAGGCTCCTTTCAGCGCACCACAACTATTGTGGGTGGGATATCTCAAGCCACACAATACCGCTGTCCCCACCAGGTGTTGGCCTGCATAACATCACGTGCCAGTTGGTGTAGGAACGTAAACATGCTGCGCACAAAGGCAGATAGTGTGCCAGGAGTTCTATGTGGTAGTAGACTTCCCACGTGTACTTGGAGCCATTGATTGTACACATGGTGCGCTCCACCACCCCCAACCCTCCGATTGACAGAGCACATTTACCGGAACCGGGACATTGGCATTTCAACAATGTGCAGATCATCTGTGATTAAAAAGGAATCATCATGCAAGTCAATGCCAATGTTCTCGGCAGCACACATGACAGTTATATTTACCACCAGTCATGACTCTACCGGGCCCTGACACAGAGAAAATTTGGCAAACGCTGGCTCCTAGGTGAGTATCAACTGTCACTCATGTGACAAAGTGCACAACTGACCATGACAATAAATAGATTCCCGCGTATGCCATACAGTAATACGGCAACACCAGCTGAGGTATGATACAATGCAGCACATGCAGCACCTCGGGCCATAGTGGAGCACACATTCAGGGTGCTTAAGTCACGTTTCCACTCCCTTGACCACTCTGTTGAGGTATTGCTATATGCCCCACCAGTAGTATGTAAAATGATCCTGGCAGCATGTGTCTTGCATACTGTTGCCACACAGCGTGGCATAATAGTTGATATACCGCAGGGTCCTTGGACTTAGCCACATGCACCACACTTGCCCGTGATCGGCCAAAGGGCACATGGAAGAGCTGCATGCAATCAGCTTGTTCAAAGATACTTCCCATGAAAATCATTCTGTATGGAGCACGCACAGTGATGTCACATCCCTGGTGATATTCAATGATGACTTGGGCCCAATCCTATGTGCCCATAAAAAAACTTGAGAAAATGTGTCTGGGAGAGGCAAACTGTGCGTGGCCATAGCCATAACATCGACTGCACCCAACACTGACACAGTCTTTGTAACTGTAAACACCAGTGACCATGATGCACACACCAAAGCACACAACACAAGCAAGGAAATCCACGACCACAGTCACATGGACAGCACCAACAATAGTACACACAGACCCACAACAACACACAGGAGAACACAATTAGGAAGGCACAGCACTAAACAGAATCCCCAACTAACACTTATGTGGACTGCCCTGGCCCCCCTATGCGTGACTCACAATATACATCTTGAGTGGCCACCCCATTCCCTCACAACAATAATGTCCACAATTCCCATCTACATCAAAATAGTCACACAGAATGCAAAAATGGCAGTTCACTAGAGGAAAGATGCACATCTCACCTCACACGTTTCTCCTTGTATGCCTGCTGAAGATTGAGCCTTGAATGAATTCCTCCTCCCCTTGGTAGGCTCACAAACCAGCCAACTCTGCAGATGTGTCGTGTGCAAGAATCCAACAGCGCTGTCCTCGACAATACAGGAAAACATCTTCCCATGCAAAATGCCTCAGTGCATAAAAACAACACAAGGTCAGAGCAGGTAACACATCCATGCACCCAATTAAACAACAACAGGTTCCCCCCTGAGTACCATGCAACAAATCACCAGCCACCCATCACTATGTGTCTCTGCACCCATGCAGACAGACCTGACCACCCCAGGCCAATGCAAGTAGAAAACTGCACACAGTGACACCTCCCCCACCCACAACACTTACACTGCCTGCCCCCTTGAGTGCCATGCAGTGAAGGACTAGGTACCACTTCTCTCTCATTCTGGTGCGGGGACATTGTGAACACACTGACCCGGCTGAAGTCTGAATGACCCACCATGGCAGGTAAACCAGAAAGATACCCATGTCTGAACCATCCACGCAGACAGGTCAATCCAACAGCATCTCCAGACTCTGCACCAACCAACAACCCCCCCAGTTGGACTCCACAGTAAATGGACATGACAACAACTCTTGCCTCACCGCCTACCCTGGATGAGACTGTAATTGGGCAGGGATCATAAGGTGCACTGCCAACACCTTCAGGGACAACTGATGAACTCAAGTTTGAGGGAGTGGCCAATGTTCCACATACATGTGCCCACGCTGTACACACACATTGTGCAGTCCCTCACAGTGCTGGATTTGAACAACAAATAATTCACAAAGAAAGTCATGAAATACATCCAGGACGATAGAACATGCCGAAAACATCAAATTACTTCATTGGGGAGCAGATGTAAGTCTGTCAGGGGTACACATGTGTAAACCAGTACAACCTTAGATGCACCAATCTGTCCTTTGGAGTCAATGGAGACAAATTGCCAGATCTGTCATACCAGAGGCAAGGCCATGTGGGGGAGCGGTTGAGGATGTGTAGACTTGACAAGGGATGTGTGTGTACGATGTGGATTTGTAGCAGGGCAGGTCATGTGAACGGATAAGTTTGTGGATTGGGCTCTGGCACAGGTCAAAGAGCAGTATGGACAGGGAGTACAACTGCAAGGCCCTCAAGGATACATCGGGTGGGGGGTGGAGAAGGGTGGCAGTAACAACACATCATAATGATCAGTGAGGCAAATGGTGAACAACCAAAAACAGAGTCCAAATGCACAGAGAATGTAGGACATGAATGAGGATGTAGATCCAGAATGTTGCAAATACTGCCAATGGCTCATATGTGATAAGTGCTGCATATTCCCATTACTTGGCTGTCAATTGTGGAAGTGGGACCTCAAAAACAATGCACACGCATTGATGTTGAAGGATAGATAGACACATATGCATGTGGACAAACATATATCTGCACTGCCATTTACTGTGACTAAATGATTCTATGACAAGACGGAGGCGAGCATTATGCTTAACTCTTTAATTTGCCACCAACACAGCAATTCAACATTTTTAATAAACTTTTTCAAAACAAACATTTCTTTCTGCTTTCAGTAAAGAAATCTTTAGTTTAAAAGTTTGTTTCACTTTCCAGAGGCTCTATATCGATCTCCTACAAATCCCAAGAGCCTCCTTGTAAACAGTAGTCCTTCCTCCATCAATCCGGTGCCTGACTCCCCTATAAGGACTCCCAGCACAATGTTCCTTCCTCTTTCTTTTCGCTGCCAACATAAGAGATAAGTGCTTATTTTCTCTAATAATTGTGACTTTAAAGACTTAATTTCGTTTCTGAATTTGAGTAAAACGACTTATTGAACGTTAGTGTGCAGCGTATATATATGAAAAAGAAATTAAAAAAAGATCTAGTTTTGAATATTATAATTTATATTTCCATGATTAGTGCTCTTGCGAGTGTATATATAGAGCGACGCCCTTGTGCCCGCTCCAAAGAACTAACCCGAACTTCGGGAGGTGGTGGAGGCGCAGCTGGAGCCGCGGGCGCTCTCTCGCCTGTGAGAGGCATCCGGCCCGCTCCACAGCGCGTCGCACGGCAGCCGTGCGCTAGGACCCTGGGAAAGCGGGAAGTCTTGAACTTTCCCGTCTTCCCCAGACCCCCTCCAGCATTCGTATTAGGATCGCGAGCGAGAGGAGAGAAGCTGTGTGGAGTGCCCTCTGACTGGAAAAAAAATAATAAAATTAATACTTTCTGTCACGGAGTACGTGCGTTTACAGCTGCAAGTAGCAGTCGAAAAAAGAAAAAAAAAAGGAGGAAGCTCTTACGTGATTCCAGAAGGCCTGCAGTCTTACAGCTGCCTCATTTTGTGAGCCTGATCTTTCAGTCGACAAAGAGAACATTAGCTCTGCTAACTAAAGGACATTATGGCTCATTATGAAGGGGAACATTCTAGAACTCCTGAGTATACAGAGGAAGAGTGGGAGGAAGAACCTTCTCTTCAAGAAACTGACCTGTCTCTCAGTTTTAAAAAAGTATTGGGTGATTCCCTTTCACTAGCAGTTTCGGAAGGAGTACAACCTATTGCCCAGAGACTTGACATGCTTGAAGCATGGATATTACAAAAAGAGCAGGAATCCCCTAGGAAAAAGAGGGCGCTTAGCCCAGGCGAAGGCCCGTCGACTGGACACCCTCTTAGTGGGGTTGAGCAGGGGTGTAAAGCTCGGAAGAGCAAAGTCTCTTTGACCCCCCCCGAGCAAAGAAAGGAGGGTTGACCAGGACCCCCACAAGACAGACGACCCCGTCGCAAGATTGAAAAAGGCCTTCCTGGAAAAGTCAGCAGAATGTCTGCCCAGACCCCCTGCCCCAGGGGTGAATAATTTAGGGGACATAGACGAGGGCTACTCGCCCGACGATGAAGGAGGGGAAGAGGATGACCTTCCAGGGCACCCCGCAGCAGGAGAGGAGACCCTAGATCAGGAAGAGGACACAAACGATATGTTTGATCCAGAGGCCATTAGGCATCCAATATCAGCTGAGTGGATACCTTCCCCGAAAGTGGCGCTCTACATGGCGCAACATATACGCAAACCACTTGAGAAAGAAGTAAGATCTCGCATGAGAGCGGAATGTCCCCGCCCAGACCTCCCTGACAAGTTATCGGAGACCCGCGATCTAGACCTGAAGATGGTCACATTCGTAACAAAAGTTTCTAAAGACATTAGAAAAGGCGTAGATAGAGAGTGGAGAGGGTGCCAAGACAAGGTACTGGATTTAGCGGGTCCACTTGCAAAAATTATGGGTCTGGCTGGGAAAGCCAAGGACACTGGGATCCCCATAGATCCTCTAGTCCTAGGAAATTGGGCGCAAAGAGCCATGTGCTTCTTGGGTAATGCCAACTGCGCCCTCTCTTCTGAGAGGAGAAGAGGAGTGCTCCTAAAAATGGACTCAAAACTAAGCGACTTAGCGTCGTATGAAGCAGGGCAAGGTGCAAAAGGTCTTTTTGGTGAAGCCTTTGCGAAGGAGATGTCGCAATTCGTGGGCACCTATTTAGCCCTCGAAAAAGCGCAGAGCTCCATTAAAAGAATCTTTCCCAGAAGAGTTTTTGCCGGGACCGGACGACAAAGGGGCCGAGCATCCGGTCAATATTCCTATCATCGCAGGCCCCAAGGTCACAGAGCACAATATTGGGAGGGAAGACAACAAGATGCCTTCTTCCCCTCCAGGACGAGATTTCAGAGAGGGCGCAGGCAAAGAGGATCCTACAGACATGCAGGCGCCACTGGTGGTGAGTACCTCGAGTGTGCAAGTGGGGGGCAGGACCATACAATTCCTGGACACTTGGCGCGCATTATCCAGCGATGCTTGGGTTTTAAACGCCGCAGCGGGCTTGCGCATCGACTTTTTAAGCGACCCCTTTCAAAGCCAAAAGCCGCAAGCGATACACCTATCAGTGCAGGAAGCAGTGCTTCTTCAGAGCGAGCTAGTGAAGCTTCTCCAGAAAGATGTGATAGAACGCGAGACAAAGTCTTTCCCGGGGTTTATAAGCAATATGTTCCTCGTCCACAGAAAAGACAAAGTCCGTCCAGTTATCAATTTAAAAAACCTAAACGAATGGCTAAAGTACAATCACTTCAAGATGGAGGGAATCCATCTTCTCAGAGACTTGTTGCGTGAAAGAGATTGGCTAGCACGTCTAGACCTAAAAGACGCGTATCTTACAGTGCCTATAGCAGAAGCCCACCGCAGGTACCTACGCTTCTGCTGGAACAGGGAAGTGTGGCATTTCAAATGCCTTCCTTTTGGTCTCGCCTCAGCCCCATGGGCCTTCACCAAACTGATGGAGCCAGTAGCCTCGGCCATAAGAGAAAGAGGTATTCGGGTCATAATTTATCTAGGCGATATTCTGATCCTAAACCAGAACAAAGGCTCTCTAGTCAACGACGTGCCTTGGGTTTTCACCTTACTATCTTCGCTGGGATTCCTCAATTACAGCCAGTTCAAAGAATAGAATTCCTAGGGTTTATCATAGACACAGTGAAACCAACACTGGAACTCCCGAACCAGAAAGTGAGAGCGATAAAGAAGGAGATCAAGTCAGTCCTAACAAGGAAGACCATCTCCCTTCGATACCTAGCCAGAATAGTAGGGCTTCTGGCAGCTTCCATTCACGCCATCTTCCCGGGCCCTCTACATTACAGAGCCCTTCAGAGGCTCAAGACCAGACACTTGCAAGGAGGTCTGGGCTACCATCAATTGATAACCTTAGACAGCGAAGCAATCTCAGAGCTTCACTGGTGGCTGCAAAACATGGAAGCCTGGAACGGCTGCGCCATCTTCGGCGACGGGCCAGAGCTCATAATAGAATCGGACGCGAGCAGAGCAGGGTGCGGAGCAAGATGCGGTCAGGTAGAGACCGGAGGAAAATGGTCAGAAGACGAATTACATCTGCACATAAACTGCCTCGAACTACTAGCAGGCTCGTTTGCGGTTCAGTCTTTCACCAAGGGCAGAGTCAAGTCCTCCGTACTGTTGAAGATGGACAACGTCTCCGCTGTACGATACATAAACAAACTGGGTGGTACCAGATCGTGAATGCTTGCAGAACTGGCAAAAGACTTCTGGCACTATTGCCTTCAGCATCAGATAACAGTAGCGGCAGAATATCTTCCGGGAGCTCAGAACGACGTAGCAGATTGGAACTCTCGATTCCTGACAGATTCCAGCGACTGGAAACTGTCTCCCCAAGTCTTTCACAAATTAAATCAAGTGTGGTCCCCTACACACAGATCTGTTTGCATCCAGACTGAATGCGCAGACAACCAACTACTTCAGTTGGAGGATGGACCCGGGTGCAGCGGGAACAGATCCGTCTCTACAGTCGTGGACAGGAGCAGTTCATTACGCGTTCCCGCCTTTCATAATGATCACGAGACTTGTAGCGAAGGTTCACAGGGACCGAGCAGAGTTGGTACTAGTGGTCCCCCTTTGGAAATCTCAGCCCTGGTTTCCAGTAGTGATGGAACGTTCCTCGGATTTTCCGAGGAAGATCCCGCATCGCCCGGACCTCCTCCTCAGCCCATCCGGCCAGTATCACCCTCTAGTGGAGGCGGGCTCCCTGCACCTCATAGCATACAGAATTTCAGGAAAAGATGGGAACTGCCAGGGATTTCACAGATCGCTGCAGACTGTATCAGAGATTCCTGGGCGCCTTCCACCTTTAGGAGCTATAGTTCGGCATGGGATGCCTGGGCGCGATGGTGCGCAAACCTGCGGTTGGATCCCGTTTCAGCACCTGTAGTACAGGGCCTTCATTTCCTAGCAAACAAATTTCTCGAAGGCTGTGCTTTCAGGACGCTGGGAGTTTATAGATCCGCCCTATCCGCAGGACATGACAGGGTGGAAGGAGCTCCAGTAGGAGAACACCCAGCAGTCCACAGGCTACTGAGAGGGATTAGATTAAAGAGGCCGCCAGAGCCCAAATACTCTACCTTATGGGACGTCCGCGACGTCCTACAGTTGTTTATGAGATGGCCAGAAAATAGCCAGCTATCCAGATCTCAGCTTTCAGGGAAACTGGCGATGTTACTCTGTCTGACAGCATGCCGGAGAGTTTCAGATGTAAAAGCATTAGAGATAGACAGAAAGATCTTTTATCCTGAAGGAATTGTGTTTACTATTGTGCAGAGAACGAAATCCGATTCCAGAGTGATTTCCTATCCCTATTTTCCCAAAAACAAGAAGCTATGCGTAGCGCAGTGCATTAAAGACTACGAGGTTGCTACAGCGCTGGTTAGGCCGCAAGGTGTCACTCAATTGCTAATTGCGCGTAGGAAGTCCCATCATGCTATAGCTACAGCGACAATTGCTAGATGGGTGAAAGAAGTGATGCTGAGGGCAGGCATTGATTTAACCCTTTTTGGTGCATATTCTGTTAGAGGCACAATGGCTTCTAGAACCTTTTCTGTAGGTGTGTCTTTACAAGACATCACGAAATCAGCTGATTGGTCCTCAGAATCTACTTTTAAGACTTTCTATTTTAAGCCAGTGTCAGAAATGGCTAGTAGGGTGGTACAAAGCTTTGAACAAGCATAATGCTCACCTCCGTCTTGTCATAGAATGAAGATTGCCCATGCTAACTGCACTGGTCAGTCTTGATTCTATTAAAGACAAGGAGGTGAGCATTATTTCCCACCCAAAATGAATGCGAAAAAGATGAATTAAGATTGACATTGTAATGTATATGAAACTGTTCAGATTGAGTCAGAACATCGCATTCCCTCCCTTACATTATTTTGTGTCTCTCGTAGGAGATGAACAGAAACCAGCATGAAAGCATCGCTAGCTAAGGCAAAGTGATCCCAGTTGTCCCGTTGGACATTATGGATAGCAAGCCATGACAGCAGTTGCTTCGAGGAGGAATTTAAAGTTGGAAGGTTATTCAAACTTGAGACTTTTTTGCAGACAAAGAAAGAGGAAGGAACCTTGTGCTGGGAGTCTTTATAGGGGAGTCAGGCACCGGATTGGTGGAGGAAGGACTACTGTTTACAAGCAGGCTCTTGGGATTTGTAGGAAATCGATATAGAGCCTCTGGAAAGTGAAACAAACTTTTAAACTAAAGATTTCTTTACTGAAAGCAGAAAGAAACGTTTGTTTTGAAAGAGTTTATTGAAAAATGTTGAATTGCTGTGTTGGTGGCACATTAAAGAGTTGAGCATAATGCTCGCCTCCTTGTCTTTAATAGAATCAAGACTGACCAGTGCAGTTAGCATGGGCAATCTTCATTACACCCACAGAAAGTAAATGTGTGAGAATGCATGCAAAGACCCTGGAGACCAATAATACAAATATTACACGATAGACAGTGCTCATCCTTACCTGCTGAAAGAGCTGCCCTGATGTGATTCCCTCATCACCTCCACTGGGAAATGTACCTCCACATTTGTGAATGGTGCGCCAGTGCCTGGCAGAGGGCATGAGGGCTAGGGAGGTGAAAGGGTGCAGGATGGACCTCCCATGGAGTGCAGTCACTGGATGAATCAGGATCACTGAAACAGCATGGGACATTGTATGCCCTAGTAGCAATTCATGCATACTGCACATATGTGCAAAAAGGTCATCCACCCATTGCTACCTGCACATGTCATCCTGTTCTTCTCAATGCATCCATGGCAGTTTACAACACTGTGCATTGCACCATCTCCAGTACTTCACTCATCCCTTGAGAGGTCAAAAGCACAACTCTCAGCAAAAAAAATATGAATGGTCCTTCTCAGACAGGGCAAAACAAACATGCCTCCACCCTGGACAGGCAAATAACAAGGGGGAGGGAGGCTGGGAGATTCTCTGCCAGACATGAGTCCTGACTACAAGAGCCTTACCCAGAGTCTTTAGCTCACTATCTTTCAAAGAGGAGAACTATCCTAAACATATCAGTCTTTCTCCTGCCCTGGGGCAGTCCAGCACTGAAATGCTAGGCAATTCTCCTCTGAACAAGAGTCCCAACAGCAACAACAGACACATGTTTCAGTCTGGTTGAACCTCATCAGTAGGGTGTAGCTGTGCCTCTCTAAGAATAGTGAGCAAGGGGTCCACATCTGGATTTCTCTAGTAACTTAGGGTGAGACCCAACGTTACTTGAAATATGCAAATAACAAGGAGGGGGGGCCTCAGAGACTCTCTGCCAGACATTAGTCCTGGTTACAAGAGCCTTACCCAGAGTCTTTAGTTCACTATCTTTCACAGAGGAGAAACAGGGTAATGAAAAAATAAGAAGAATGCATCCATCACAATCAAGGAGACAAAAGAAAATGAAAAATCAGCCCACACAGGTCAGGTTCAAAAGAAAACAAAATTTCCATCCTGGACTGGGGGTAATATGAATATCGGCGTGCATTTCCAAATCCACATAAGCAGACCAAAAAATAATAAAAATAAAAAATACAAATACAAAAATCCCTCCATGGGCTCATGGACATCACGGCAGAGGTGGTTGAGGAGTCATGGGTGCGCTGGGCCTGCCATCCTGCGGTGGATCTGCAGGTGGTTGTTGTGGTGGCGGTGGATCCAGTTCACACAGTGCCAACATCTGGTCTTCATTGGTTAGGACCAGCCGTGACCCGGATGCATGCACCCTCACCCCAAATGTGGTGAAGTTATGATGTGCTTCATCCTGAATGGCCACAGAGTCTGTATGAACACTCACTTGTGACGCACCAGGTTGCTGGGACAGTGTCTGACTCAAGGCATCCATCAATATTTCCTTTGGACCAATACATTTGATTACCGGCACGGTTAGGCATAATTCCATCTATAACAGATACCATAGGTTTATTAAGAAGCAAGCCTATTTTGAAGTTGATTACAGCATGGTCACTGTTATCATTTGACATTACTACATGTTCAGAGCTAGTTCCAATACTGTGTTACCCCCAAAGAAGTAATCGAGAGTTGTCCATTTTTTACCACATCTCCAGGTGCCTTGACCAGGTTCATCGCCTCTAGTACGACCATTGAGAATACCCATTTCCCACTTTCTAAGCAAAGTGACCCATTTTTACCCTGCCTATCAAACTATTTTTACAATAATGAACACACACCAGCAACATTAATGTAAGTAGCACAAGTCTCACTATCAAAACATTGAGCATTTAGGTCCCCACCAACAATTAATAGATCATGTTCATGGATACTTACCCACTCAGAACATAGTGCATTAATGTGTACAAAGATGGCATCTGTACATAAACACTCGGGAGGGTCGCAGACATGAATTAGCAACATGTGCCTGCTTTTATAGCCAGATTTCAGGATTACCTCAGTTGCAAGAGCTTTACTTTTTCCTTCATTTAGTACTATGATACTGGGATTTAGGGTCAATTTTATCTCTGTAATTAAGCCCCCCATGGACGCCCCTTCGGGCCCTTTTTTAGCAGGTTCTTGAAACAAACAGTATCCATCTGGACTAATAGGTGCAGTCAACCAAGTCTCCTGGAGCATGAAATTATCATGCTCCAGTAGTTTAGGCAGAGTGCCTCCTTCTACCAAGAAGTGCATGTGCCTTCTTGTATTCCAACTAACAATGCTTATCAATCAATTATTTGTCATGAGTGACTTTTGTAATAAGATCTTCAACAATTCCCAGCCACAACCATTCTCTACTTTGGTAGATGGTAAAACGGAGCAAGAATTTTCACCAGATGGACCTGCATTCAGGCCACCCAAACATTTAGAGCAGCACAGTGAGGTTAAGTGATTTGAGTGCTTAGGGTCTAATGTATAGCTGAGCGTTTTCATAGTGCTCACATTAGATCTGATCATCGTGGCAGTTCCTGCTGCCAGACAGCAATGAAATCGATACACATGTCCCGCTTCCTGGTTCAATTGTTCCACAAGGTCAAATCACTTGCATTTAGTATTCTTAAAGTAGGTATCTTTCCAAGTAGTTTCAAAAAAGCAGAACAATTGGGGGCGCTGTTGCGCACTGTAAAGATGGCCGCCTGAATTGTGAGCTCCCGCTCCAGTAAGAAATCCTTCAATCAAATATCCTTTATGGAGCCATCTGAGAAGCTACAAACAGTGGTGCAGATGGGCTAAGGTCCGATCCCTAAAGCCTGAAAATCCTTGGAGGCTACGGTCGTGGGTGCCGAAGTTGTCGCGGCCTGAATCCTGACCGGCCCGTGCTGCAGGCACGTTTCGGCTTGGAGTACTGAGAGGAAACAACGTGAGGCCGAGGACTTGGATAAGAAGGGGGCTTCTTGCGCCTGTGGGGGACGGCTGTTATTCGAGATCCAAGCCGGCAGAGGAGGTGTATTGGCGCCAGCGTTCACGACGTACGCCTGCCGCAGGTCCAAGGAGAACCCCATATCCGGCGGTCCCACTGCGAGGAAGCCATGAAATACCACGGCAACACCAGACCACACGGGTACCCGTTGGAGCAGCGGCACGCTCTGTACTAAATGTGGTAAGGAGATTAAAGATAAGGCAAAGGGGGGAGAGGCTCCAACTGGTGCAGCACCCCCGACTGACCAGGAGCCGTTCTATAGCGGCGCCCGCGGTTCTCAGCCCGCCCGGAAATTATAAAAATCTGCGCCTGCCACTGCTCCTGGCCTCATATAGCAGTAGGGGGCCCCATGAGGCAGCAAATACCCTAACAGTGGAAAACATTGATCCTGGTTTATGTATGTACACATCTGACGACCATGCCGAGTTGACTGTACGCTGAAATACTCCCAGGCAAATTGACTCACAGCGCCATGGGACCTGTTGGCCCATTGGTCGTGACACCCGATACTCTGCATTGGTGGTCTGGCTGGCCCTGGGTGCCGGAGACTCGCTGAGGGCCCTTACAAGACCATATCATCAGAAACTGGTGCAGGTCCCATGACCCAGTAACATACTACATGGGAGAACACAGTCCATCGCTGATGTGTAAGCCTCGAACCCTAAGACCCTAGCACTAGGTATTTCACCGAAACACCACAAAAGACCCAGGAGCAGGAGGGCATGGCAGAGGGGGGGGGTCGGCACCTAATCAGTAAGGGCAACAACAATAGTGTACTGTGGGGCGGCACCATGGGCGAACCACAAAAGACAGGGAAAGGGGGCAAGACCCCCAGCAATAAGAAGAAGAGCCCTATGGATGCGTATACTGGCAGCCAGATGCAAAACACTACAGTGGACGTGCACGTCAAAACCAATGAAACCCCAAATGCCGAGAACAGAGATCAAGAGTACAGGTTGACCATAATTGTGCAAAATGTATTCCGAGCATTAAACATGAAGCTGGATGACATTGTGTCCACTATAGGCTCACTAAAGGCTAGAGGTGAAAAAGAGAATGCACGTGTCACAGACACAGAAAACAGAATAAGCACTAATGAAGAAGCCATTCCACACCATAGTCGCGACATCACCCAGCTCAAGGAGGCTATGTCTAAAATGCAGAATAAATTCAAGGACCATGAATCTAGATCAAGACGGAATAACATCCGTGTGGTGGGCGTGGCGGAGACATTTGGAAAAGGCCAAATGGAAAAACAACTTGAACAGCTACTTAAAACGCTATTCGGTCCAGAGGCATTCTCTGAGCATTTCTTGGTGGAGAGAGCACACCGCACATTTGGCCCCGGCCCCTAAACCAGGCGCACCACCTCGTACAATAATTGTGAGACTCCTCAACTATAGAGACAGAGACGTAATCCTACGACTGGCTAGGGTGGCTTGAACGCTCCAATATGATGGGAACTGAATACATATATACCCGGACTTCTCTGCCTGGGTTCAAGCGAGCAGAAGATCCTACGAACCAGTCAAGAGACTCCTCAGAGAATCCCAGATTCCATATGCCCTGATGTTCCTGGCCAAGATGAGGATTCAACATGCAGGAAGGGCGCACATTTTTGAATCCCCGGCTGAAGCCACGCAGTACATTGAGACTTCCATACCCCTTCCCCCAAGAGGGGGTAGACCGGTGCAGAACAATAGACCTAGACCAGAAGATTAAAGGGCACCAGCGACCGGAACACTTTCTACTCTACTATAGCATCAATCTGTAGTCCTACTGATCCGATAGGCAAGGCGGCTCCATCCAGTGTGACTATTGGAGTATGGGGACAATCTGGCAGTCATGTGAAGCAACATGGCTACCGCTGGAATTCTCCACAAGTTCCTTTCAGTACATCGTCAAGTTGGGGGTGATGATGAGGGCTGGGGGGTGGGAAGAGGGTGTGAGAATAGGTGGATTTGTTGTGGAAGTTTTGGCCACTTGAAGAGATGGCATCCAGGTGTTAGTTTGGCTGCAGTTAACTGTTTGGTTAACGTTAAAACTGTGGTTGTATTGGGACCAGTGCTGATTGGCTTGTACCGAAAACATGATTGTAATGGTTGTGAATATGGGAGAATTTCATACCACAAGACACGGGTTACGGAATGAGAATAAAACTGCTTACATGGAATGTAAGGGGTTTAAACCATCAAATGAAAGTCAAAAACATTGGTAATTACATTGCTAGACATGGCCCTCAGGTCCTGATGCTGCAGGAAACACACATAATGGGAAGCAGTAACATGCATATAATGCCCAAATGGGGGAAACTACGATTCCATACGAACTACTCCACTCAGACCAGAGGGGTAATCACTCTTATTCATCCAGGTTTGGGATTTGGGCTAGTGGGTCACACTATGGATCAACAGGGCAGGTATGTTGTTGTATGGGGCAAGGTAGCGGGCCAGCAATTACTCTTGGTTAATACATACGGACCCAATATAGACGACCCAGCTTTTTATGTGAATGTATACCAAATGATTGCTGCCTATGGTATGTCCAATGTGATCTGGGGTGGGGATTTCAATGTAGCTCTGAACCCTGCACCGGGCAGATCTTCCAAAATCATCAGTGCTCCTAGTAAGACAGCCCTCACCCTGAGTAACATTCTTTTGCAACTATCATTGGTGGATGCCTGGCGGGAATTACACCCTGGGAGTAGGAGATATACATATTACTCTTTGGTTCATGACTCTGAATCTAGAATTGACTATTGGTTTGTTGCATCGGCTATGTCTACTGCATTGCAGAATTGTGAAATTTTGCCCGCACATTTTCAGATCACTCCCCTGTGATGTTAGAGTTACAGCTCCGAGATGCCCCCTGTCCGGCGAGAAAAAGGAGAATACCAAGTGGGATGTTGGGAGACCCCCGGGTGGTGGAAACACTACATGTTGAAATAGCAGAATTTTTTACTAATAACATGGGAACGGTGGATAAATACTCGACAGTGTGGGAATCCTTTAAGGTATGGACTAGGGGAGTCTTGCTGTCTAAGTCTGTAGGTATGTTGAAGAGTGTACGGGCTGAACTAACGGAGATTGAAAGTAAATTGGACAAATTAGAGGAAGACTACATTCGAACACAGAATAGGGAATTACTAGCGGACATACACACACACTTGCAGGAATTCGATAAATTAGCCGCCAGAGAGGTGCGCTATATGACAGCCCCCATGCGTGCACGCAGATACGGGGAGGGCAACAAGGCCGGCAGGACACTATCCAATCTACTCAAACATGATAAGCAACCTAACCAGATCACTAGTATACGAACACCACAGGGGGAGGTACTCTTGAAGGAGGAGGAGATAAACAAGGAATTTGTTAAATTTTATTAAAAACTATACTCTAATCAAGATAAGAAATCAATCACTGATATCAAAACTTATCTAGCAGCCCTTGCCCTTCCCAAATTCACGGAGGAAGACAGCTTGGCGCTGGATCAGCCAATATCCGCTGAGGAGATTACAGAAGATTCAATCAGAGAGGTGTGATCTCCTTTTGGTGGAGCAGCAGAAGGGAGCCAGGCCTGTGAATCCAGTTGCTGGGCAAGTTTCAACTCCTGTCGGGGGTAGTTGCCGGGCAGAATTCAATCCCTTTAAGCCAGGCTTCAGCCAAAAGTCACTTTTGTTCCCATTTTTCTTCATTCAAATCAAAAGTACAATTTTGACACATGCAGCCAGAACATTGATTCTAAGTTCAAAACCATGACATTTAAGCAGTTGCAACCTATGTGACACTCAAAAGTAGGTCACTCATTTATTTTAAACATTTCGATTTTAGTGGCTTTAAATCCCATTTCACTTAAGCTGCTGACATCCACAGCTCAGCCAGTTTTGTTATGAACATTATTTTAGGCTCTTCATCTTTCCAGATTTGGTATGCACACAAGACTTCATTCTACCAGATGTCTGCTGGTGTTCAGTAAGATTTTTGAATAACTTGCAATGTTTGAAATAGGCATTTTGAGCTTGCATTTCAGAGAAACAAATGTGATTTCAAAGTGCTTTTTGAGCTAACAGGCACTGCTGTTTTTCCTTTGGCACCACGTTTCACTCATGGCGCTTCTGGCCCATCACGCTCGCACTGGTGGGTGGCAGGTCAGGCGACCATTTTGGTGTACGCAAAACTGCACAGTTTTCCTGGATTCTGGCGCAAATGTGGGCTTTTCAGCCATCTTGGATTTTCTAAGCCCACAGCACCAAATGTTGTAGCATAATAATTCAAACATGGGTCAAGACACCTGACAAAACAGACTCAAATGGTCTGAACACCATATTAGATACTTGGGGGTTCTTGTGTCCAGAGACAAGCTTATGTTATACTCCGACAACTATGAGGCCACACTACACAATATTAATACAAAGCTTCACATGTGGGGGATCTTCCGATATCGTTATATGGCAGGGTAGCTGTCCTTAAAATGATAATTCTGCCCATGCGGCTCTATTTCTTTGTCAATATCCCTATATGGCCGGGCAGAACGTTTTTCACCAAACTCCGATCCATGGTGGTGATGTTCCTCTAGAATGGAAAAACAGCTAGGATAAGCTGGGAAAAGATGACAGAATCATACTCCACTGGTGGAATAGCAGCCCCCGACATTGAGCTCTACTATTATGTTGCGCAAGCACAATTTGCAAAGTATTGGTATAGTAACACACACGAGACACCCCATGCATGGATAGTGGAATACAACACGCATCCCACGAATATACGATCAGTTATCTTCGATACGCAATACAAAGGCCCTCATTACGACCCTGGCGGAAAGGGGAAAACGATGGCGGAAATGCAATACCGCCATCGAATAGCGCTCGGTGCGACTATGACCCGTCACCGCAAAGTACGAAGCCATTAGCGACACCGTAGTGAACGCCAACGCTAACTGCACTAAGCACGCGCGCGCGCGCCATGCCAAACCGCAAACACCACCATGGTGCAACGGTACGCCAATTCCGACCCTAGCGGACATGTACCTAACGCCATCAGGCATGGCGGAATGGACCATTCCGCCATGGCGAGAAGTACGGCATCGCGAATCAACCGTAAACGGCCCCACTGAGTGCCTGTACACCGCTCCCTGCCCACAAAGTACAACTCCCTGTAGGTGCAAAGAAGTCACAATGCAACCATTGAAATGTACAAAGCACCCATGCATGCCAACGAACAAAAGCAACACAAGAGGGGCCAATGGGAGCTGCAGGGCACAGATGGCACGAATACAGAAGCCATCCCAATGGACATGACCACAGTCCCCCACCAAGAAACGCACGCAAACACAGGCACCTGTGCCCAGCAACATTCCGAAAATCACATCATTCCACCAGTCCACCTGGCTGACCGCCATCTGTTACACAAAACCCAATCCCCCGCCCCTGAGCATGACAACATTCAAACTGTCATATAGGCAGCCCCCATCCCTGACCTCACGGGCTCAGTAGGCAAACGCGCCCAGTACAGTACCACGCAACTAAACCCCGAAGCAGGAACCCAATGCAGATCTCCTCACAATACATCGCCCCACAAATAGGCACATGCCACATCACTTGCAAAGAAAAACGCTACACGGGCCAAATCAGAATAGAAATTTAATGCACAACAAAATCACCAAGCCCATACAGCCATCAGGCCATGAACTCCAAAACACATTTCACCATTGTGGGCTGCATCCGCAAGAAATGACCAGCCACTACTTGTGTGACGCCCTGTTCCATCATGGTACACAGAGCCACAATCACGTACGAAAAGGCAACATGGAAGCGCACACAACCGCAGGGCCGTCCCAATGGGGAGGCACTAGTCCAGCTGAAAGGCCGAAATGTTGCTCCGAGCCACCAGTACTGCGTAAGGGCATGTGGGCCACTGGCGATCGTCCCATAAGATCGTAATGCTGCTCCACCGATTAACACGAAGCAGCAGGTGTCGGGAGTAAAATCCATCTGCAGGAGTGGCATACAGATGGCAGTGGCAAAAGGGGAGGAGATACCTGTCAACCAAAAGAAAAGAACAAGAACAGAATGGCCATCAGAACTACATTCGAACAACTCACTTCAATGAGCACACGAAATCCACAGCCATATGCATGCTAGCCCACTCCAAAGGATCATCACCACCCCAAAGCCACTTGCGACTCATAACCATCTATACCTAGGTGTAAACACCATCACGAACGTGTGTACCTGTGCATGCGTCTGCCATAACAGAATCCATCAGATGGGAATGTTAACGTGCATGGACACAAGTGTCTGAGGGCGCGTCGAGACAGGGAGGGCTCAACAAGGCCAGATAGACGATGGTCCCACTATGGCAGCCCTGCATCACATAGCGTAGGGGAGGCGGATAGATCCCAAGAAGCCCTGTACATGGCAAACTCTGCATCAAATCACCTGCCCATGCATCCATTCATCATTCCCTCATCCCGGGATCAAAACGCCTGAATAATTACTCACATGACATTAGAAACATCCATTGAGTCTGTGCGTAATGCAGCCTGCTAAATCCACAGTGCCCCAGCCCGTAAATCCAGTGTTGTGAAGTAACATGTATTTGGGAATGGCCGGCCTCATCGCCCACGTAGCTATTGCGCATCCCAAACTATTCATATCAATCATTGCTCCCTCGCCATGGGCCCTGTCTCAAGGACATAGAACAATAGAACGTTATATTTGCAGTCAGACCTGTGGGCATCTCCTCGCCGCTAGCTGGAAACCGAAAGCGCCGCCCTTCGAATTCCTCATTTGCAACATCACGTCGAGAAGGCATCTGTGGCCGTTTGAGATCACTAATTATTCCATCGAGTGCGGCTGTGTGTGAAAATGGCAACTGCCTTCACCCACAAATGGGAAGCCCCGCCCGTCGTTGCAACTCGGTACAGTGATGCATGAGGGCCCACCGTTACTCGAGTACTACGTTCCACTGACCCTTCACAAGTCCGTTCGCGACTGCACAGATAGTATGGGAAACAATGGGACCACAGCAGAATGAACATATCAACCAATCTTACACGGCCATCGGGTACAAATACATGAATGCAATAGCAAGATACAATTACCCGATTTGCAGCGTTGTGCGCGGGACATGCTCGGCCAAAGGGGAGAGCAGTTTGCACAGGTGGAATCAATCACCACAGGTGGAGGCCATACAGCCTGGAAACACATAAATTGCACACCCAGTCTCCTCCCACAACCACACCGAAATGCTACCGGCAGGACTCGCGATGTTGGCCCTGGGGGACCTGATAGCACTGCAAGTGCTCCGACTCCAAGAAGAAGACGAACAACAACTACAACCAGCCGCACGGAGGAGACGCAGGAGGAGGAGGAGGCCAAGGCAGGGCCAGCAAGGCCCAGCAGCACAGCCACTACCACCACGCAGGCAGCCCGCAATCCCACGCCTCCGAGCACATCCGTTCAACCTCACTGATGAGCAGATCCACACCCTCTACCGTCTGGACCGGGACACCATAGCCGCCATTGTGGACATGACACAGGCTGACCTAGTCAGCATGATAGATAGCCCAACCGCCATCCCACCCCTACTGAAGGTGGCGTCTGTACTCCACTTCCTGGCCACAGGCACCTACCAGCACACAGTCGGACAGTTGCATGGCATTTCTCAGCCACTGTTCTCACGGACACTATTCCAAGTGCTCGATGCCCTCCTGCAGCACGCAGACGACTACATCTCTCTACCACGCTCGGAGCAGGAAATAACCAACACAAAAGTGGGATTCCATGCACTTGCCGGCATACCGGGTTGCATTGGTGCCATCGACTGCACCCATGTTGAATTGGTCGTCCCACATGCCATGGAGGCCCAGTACCGCAACCGAAAACAATTTCATTCCCTGAATGTACAAATGGTGTGTGACTCCAACAGGATCTTTACGCATTGTTGTGCCCGATTCCCTGGATCAACCCATGATTCCATGGTCTTGAGGAACTCTACCATACCACGCTACATGGAGCGACACGCAGGGAACAGATCCTGGCTACTCGGTGAGTCTCATTGCATGCATGATGATGTGGGGTATGTGATTTGGCAATGTACTGGCAGGAAGCGGGGGGGTGTGCGTACGTATCAATGGCATTCCACATCCTACGTTTCTCGTCCACATACAGGTGATGCTGGATATCCACTGAAGAGATGGCTCCTCACACCAGTCCGGAACCCACGGGACCAGCATGAGGAGGACTACAACCATGCCCACTCACGTACCCGTGTAGTCATTGAGCAGGCATTCGGCCTACTGAAGGGCCGTTTCCGCTGCCTCAGCAGGTCTGGCGGGGCACTCCTGTACCGCCATGAGAAGGTTGCAAAGATGGTGATGGCATGTGTCATGCTCCACAACATGTGCGTACGTAGAAATGTGCCCATGCCCCCTGACGCAGAACTGCAAGCACCGGATGATGGTCATGATGAGGGTGGGGATGTGGCAGCACCTCAAGGAGTCTGCGAGGCACCGGAGGCCCGTGACATTCGTCAGCATCTCATTGATGTATGCTTCTAGCACTCATGCCTGGTGGCTGATACATGGACACGGGACACGTGGCACTGTGTGTGTCTGGAACATGCACAAAATGGACTGTACGCCTATGATGGCCTAGTACACAAAGATCAATGTCCACACATCTCATTGGTTGATCGTGCACTGTTTATGGCATATGTGATATCATGTTGAACACCCTATCGACCCGCCACCCAAGTGAGCCCAACACACCCCCTCCACCCTCCTACCTCCCCCCCGAACACCAGTGTTCAAAGATGCTCATTGTCAGTGGGCTGTCGCTATTGCATGCCCCCTCTGCGGGTATCAGGGGCACCCCTGCCTGCGGAGCGCCGGGTCCTCCCAGATCTACGTTGGGGGCTGCCCTGGACGGAACTTGCAACGGATGATGTGTCTGCCTGCTCACGTCCATGCATGTCCCTAAGGGTTTGCGAGAGCTCAGTGAGCACACGGCGCACTGCGGCAAGTTCGGCACATACGTCTTTGGACGTCGCATGCAGTTCCCCCCTCAGGCTCTCGGTGCTTCTCTCAATTTGTGACCTTAGCGTCTCTGTGCCTCTCTCCATTTCTGCCCTAAGTGTCTCAGTTGATGTTTCTATGTCTGCCTTGGTGCCCCCACATTCATCGGCATGGTCCTTGAGGAGTGTGGCCAGTTGCTGCTGTTGTTCGATCAACTGGTCGAGGGACTGTTGCCTCTGCTGGGCCATGGCCATTTGCGGGGGTGTCGCAGAGGGGCTGTTGTCCTCATGTTGCCTTGCCACAGGGCTTGGGGGGGATGGCCAGTCGTCGTCTTGTGGGTGCCCCTGCGTGGTATCCTCATGTTGTACGGGATGGGACAGACAGGGGGATTGGGACAGGTCATGGATGGATCTGACTTCGGCATCCCCGTTTTCTGTGTCCGAGCATGCTGCCATCAATGGGGTGTCACCTATGGTGCTGCTGCCACCAGAGGCAGTGCCTTCTGTGGCATCCATTGGGGGGACCTGTGGTGGTGGTGTTGTGGGCATGCTGGCTGCTGGGGTGCCTGTTGATGTTCCCTCCTCTGTGCTGCCACCTGATTTGTGCTGCTGCCGTGTCTTGATGTGTGCAGCTGAGGTGGAGGGTCTCTGGCCGTTGGTCTTGGCCCTCTTTGCAGGTGTGCTGGTAGGGGTGTCCTGTAGCTCGTCGTTTGGATCGGACCCTGTGGTGGAGTAAAGGAGGGCGAGGGTTATTGATGGGTCTGTGGGAATTGGAATGGCATTGTATCACATGCATTGGGGTGGTACCTGAGGGTGATTTGGGTCGGGGCCTTGGAGGTGCTTTCATTTGTGTGTGGAGTGAGGGTGCAGTTGTTTGGCAGCCTGCAGTTAGGGTGTGCCTGCTGCACGTGTAGTGCGTGTTTTAGGGGTTTTTAATTATTTATGTATTTATTGTGGTTTTTAACGTGCGCTATCAGGCCGATGTGTGTGGACGTTCTCCTGGACATGTGTTTCTGTTGCACTATGTGGACGCATGGTACTTCACATGGATGGACTGTGTGGATTGTTTTATCTGGCCCACCTACCTGATTCTTCGGATGTCTGCACTCCTTTCTCCATCCCTCCGACTCCCTCTATGCTCTCCATTCCGATGGTGGAGGCACAGATTTCTTCCCAGGGGGTCAACTTGATGGGTGATTCAGGACCTCCCCCGGTGGCTGTGGCAATGTTGCGGTTGGCAGAGAGTATGCTGCGGACGCGTATCCGCAGGTCGTCCCATCGCTTGCGGCATTGCTGTGGGGTGCGGGGTGCGGTCCCCACCGCACTTACCCGCTGTGCCACCAGAGCCCATATGGCCTTCTTGTTTGCAAGTGCCGTCCTGGTCATTTGCGTGGAGAAGACGACGGCAGCATTCTCCTGGAGGGTCTCTGTTAGCACGGTGAGTTCCTCACGGGAGAAGTGGACCTGCCGCTTGCGGTCGCACGCTTTCTTCGCTACTTTTCCCATTTTTCTTGGTTTCGCTAGGGTGGTTGACGGGGTGGGGTGTGTCTCAGGGTAGTGTTTTTAGTGGTTGTGTGGTTTTAGTGTATTTATAGGTGTACGCCGGGATGTTTCCCGTTCCGGGCCCGTGTTTTAACTTCCGTTTCCGTATATTTCCGGCCACCGTACTTTCCGGTAGGCGCACACTGCGGTGACCGCTAAGAGGGGTGGCGGTATTGCACCTGGGGCGCCGTACGGCGGCGGTGTGGGCCGTTTTGGGGTCATTTCCGCCATCGCGGACTTTGCACTTCCGCCATGCCGTGGTGCTCGTGCCCGATGGGTCGGAATGGGCCGCACTTTGCTCCTTCGTGCAATGGCGGAAACGCTATTTACGCTGTGGCGGTCCGGTCAGTCGCTTTCCGCAAGGGTCGTAATGAGGGCCAAAGACATGTGTGAATACAACCTGGTCAGTTGTACGGTCAGGGCATTGGAGGCTATATATAAAAGATTGCAGTTGGTGACACCCTATAACCCAGAAATACCGTTATGGAATTACCCAGGCATACCCCCCACACACGACACTACAATACAGGAGTCCTGGAACCCGAATAACGAAATGAAAATAGGGGACATGTTAATAAATGGCAAGTTTGTGACACTAAGGGAGCTACTGAGAGTGCTAGTAGGTGGGCCACTTAGTACACTTCAATACTACCGTATGAGGGCGGCATTTCAGAGAAAATGGCCGATATTTCCAGACGAGCCCCAACCACACCCATGTATACAATTGGTGACTGCTAATGAGGGCTTGAGAATCTCCAGACTGTACTCAGCAGTACAGGCACAAACCCCACAACTAACCAAATTAAAGAGAAATGGGAAAGGGATTTACAGACGCCCGTTGGGGAGGAGAAATGGTCTAGATACTGTTCACTTACTAAGAAGGTTTCTTTAAATGCAGGACTGAGGCTAATCCAGTTTAAGATATTGAATAGGTTACACTATACGCCGGCCAAGATAGCAAAGTTCACCCCGGAGGTCTCTGATGCATGCCCTAAGTGCAAGATGCCACAGGCAGGAGACTGGCACATGTACTGGGAATGTCGGGTGGTAACAGGCTTCTGGAAAGAGCTGGCATTGATGCTGGAGGAAATAACTCAGATCCCCCCTGACCTGATGCCCCAAAAATATTTATTCGGAGACATAGGCAAGTGTTCGGAGAAGACTAGAAGGCTGTTTAATATTTCATGTTCGGTGGCCAAAAAGTTCATCCTACAAAAATGGAAGAGTGCGGGCCCACCCGATATGAACCAATTTCTTTGTGAATTAACGCATGTAAATGAAACTGAAAAGCAGTATGTCCTTACCCGACCCCCAACCTGCAGGCCCAAAGATATTTGGGACCCATTTAGAGCTTATCTATGTAATATGGCCTCTGATGATGATGATGATGATGAAACTATTTGATTGTAGATGAATACGATGACCGTAAAATGTATATATTCGAATTGTATATGGAGCAATGTGGAAAGGTGCTGTTTATCTCTTTGTCACCACTAATCAACAAAGTTTTAAAAAAAAAAAGCAGAACATTTTAATCTTCTGGTGTCCTTGGTGATCAGCTCTTGGCCAATTGTACGAATTCTTCGGTCAAGACTTGTTAGCTCAACATCAGGCAAGGTTTGTTGTGGTGCATTGTTAAAGTTGTCTCCACCATGCATTCTTTTAGTTTTTATAGCAGCCTCTGCCACGCAGAGATAGTGTTATAGTTTTAGGGAAAGATTTGTGCAAATGAGGAGGTATTGCTTCAGCTATGCCCGAGATATGCACAGGGTAATTTTCTTTAACCAAACTGCTGGTTAATGTGCCGGAATTGCTTTGTTGTCTTTTCTTCTAATGAGAGTCCCTCCATTTTTGCTTTTTGAAAAAAGGGTGAGACTCTAGTAGAATTAAGAGGCTCGTTTTCACTAACATCCCCTGGTGGTGGTAAAGCTGGAAGAATTTGTACTACTAAGCGTTCGAGGCGTTTTGCCTGACGCCTTTCCTTGCAGGTTTAATAGTTAGCAGGTGAGAGAGGAGTGGCTTCATATATCTCCGCTTCTAAATTGAAGTCGGGGATCTGGTCGCCATCTTTCTAAATGCTGCTAGTGGCCTCTTCGATGTTTCCTTGAACATTAGTATTATTGCTTGCCGCATTTTGCTCAAGCAAGTTGGTTAAGCGAAAAAATTGCATTTCTCTGCTGCTTTAGGTCTTTGGGACTCCTGTCACATAACTAAAGTAGAATCTTTGTGGTGAATCCTAGCACTTGAATATTTAAATTTGAAGAAGAACTGCTTTTACTTGCATTCACTGTGCCTGCTGGGCTTGTAACATGAAAAACCCTGTACTTCTTCTTCTGCATCAGGAAATACATTTGGAGTGACAGATATCCTTTGGTTGTGTTCATGAAGTCGTAATGGAGACAATGGGCCTCATTATGAAGTTGGAGGTAGCCTTGCTGGTAAAACCTGCAAGGCTACCTCCAAACTGGCAAGAAAACCCACCGGACCCGGTAATTGCCCTTTCATGGGTGCGGGTAGATCCCCATTCCCATTTGAGCCTCACAGGGTTCAATGGGAATGGGGATACCTATAGCCCTGGCACCGTTGATTACCGTGCCGGTGCGACAGGCTTGCTGTGCTCGCGGGTACCTTTCATTCCGCCAGGCCGGGTGGAATGAAAGGCACCGACTAGAAGAACTCAAGAGTTTTCCGGTCCGGATACAACGGTACCTGCAAGCTTACCGGTACCGTTGTATCTGGACGGGCAACCTTGTAATGAGGCCCGCTTTTCATTCAGTTGAGGGAGCTGAGAGGTGGTAATATGTTGACAATCATTAGTTGTCTGAGACTGCATTTTTCTCTGTGATTAATAGCAGAGATCAAGAAGAAAATTATTGTCAATGCTCTGCAGGGATCTGTTGGAAAAGCAATTTGTAATTTCCAGTTCATTTGACCCGGGTCCTCCCTTAGGTACAGTATTAACTGCTTGATTCGTCTTTATCAGGGGGCCACCACTTTTACCATTTTCACCTTGTAAAAGGAAAGCAGTAATGTTATAGCAAGTTTGTATTTCCGTCTGTACGGAAGTTCTGTCTTCACCTTCAAGAGCCAGGGGAATCTGTGAGGCAATGTCAGCCTGTTTTGATTTAACATTGTCACAGGTTTTCTTGTACGGTTTTACCTTTCTAAGTCTTGGTGCGATTTATCGCGTTGCCTGGAATAATGGAATGAGGCACTTTTCCAAAGCTCTCCTTATGCACAGTTTTAGAGTCACAGAATGGTTAGCAGTTACAAACAAAAAATACGAGGAAGTGTGCTGCAGATCAGATAACGCTTACCATGAGAGATGGGCACAGAGAACAGACTTCCACAGCATTTCAGCCATGATAGACCACTTAATCAGCCACTTGGTCACCACCCTGCGCAATCAATTATGTGAAAATGTTGCAACAATGATGTGTGTGTTCGACATTGTACTTGATGTACAATGCAAAAAAACAGGCCACAAGAATGTTGCAAAGATTGATACATGTGGCTGTTGTATTTATTGGCGTGACACAGAGGGGTTATGTGTGCATGTAAGGGGTGCAGGTCATCGGGTCTTGCAATTCTCACTTAATTCAGATATTCAAATCCTGCGTGCAAAATCTAGAACAACTGTAAAGACCAGCAGACAGTGCTGTGTAGACATGTGCCAGACATGTGAACCACACAGCAACCACCCAGAATGCAGGACAGTAGTAAACATCCCTTTCCCAAGGATGGGTGGCAACTGAAGCCAGTTGTACTGCAACACATATATGGGTAGGTCAACCATAATTATCCGCACATACGATGAACACAAATGTCAAAGGAGTCAGCTTCTCCTCCTCTGGTGGCCCCCCTCCAGTGGCCAGTGCAGAGGCCAGGTTGGAACTGAGCTTATGCTTGTTCCTTTGCCTGAGATCATTCATCCACTTCTGGACCTGTTCAGCAGTGTGATTCTCATAGCCTAAGGCGTTGATGAGTCCTGAGACATGCTGCCAATGTACCATTTGTTGTTTGGGTGTATGGGTGCTCCCTGCATGCTGGTACATCTCATTATGGTGATCGCTAACATAGTCAACGCGGATCTGACGCTCCTTATCAGAGAAGCAGCTCTTTCTCTGCAATCCGGTCTCTTCTGCTGTATCTTGGGGTGGAACCTCTTCCTGCTCTACAGGGTGTCCTTTCTTGGACCTAGTGGTCCTAGGTGGTGCTGCTTCACCTGTCTGGCTTTGACCACCTCCATGTCCAGGTGCCGGGTCATCTGTGGGCTGAGGCACACCACATCCTCCTGGGGATGGGGCAGAGGTGTCCTCCCATGTCCCCGTCTCCTCCCTTTCCCTCTCCCTTTCGGAGCCTTTCTGCTCATGTTGCAGATGTAATGGATAATTGGAATGCACACCTGTATATTCTTCTGGGCAATATGTGGAAGGGAACAGTCTATGTGATGTCCTACGTGGATGCATGCTCCAGCAAGGCTCCAGTGTACTCCAAAATCCGTAAAAATATGCATTAGGGAACGGCTTGCATAAACACCTAAATACGTGTATGCGATACACCGCCATCTTCGTACCTTCATGCACACAACCAGGGTGCATGTCACACCCCTTAAATATCACCGTAGTTGTCCTGATCCGCGTTGGCGTGCTGTGTGCAGTGCATGTCACAGAACTTACACGCATAGGACATTTGGCTGTCTCCAAGGCAAAACACAGAAGATACCCCTCTCCTGCCTCTGTGTCAATTCTATTGCCTCCTCTGGTCCTGTGCTTCCTCTCACCTTGCCATCTGCTGATGCCTGCCCAGAGTGAGTGCTTGCTGCCCACCTGCATTGTGTTGACAGTGCCTGTTGACCTGCCATTGTCTGTGCTCCTGTATCTGGCCCTGTGACCACCTCCTCTGCCGTGTCGTACTTCCACCTCTCCATTCCACCACCTGTGCGTCACAGCCCATTTCCAGGACTAGTTTGCCCACCTACACCTGCCTCAGGGGTTGAAATGTCTGCCCCATCATCCCCATGGCATCCTGGTGGATCAGGTCCTGGAGAATTATAATGCCCTCTTCAGCCCAGCAATGCAATGGGGGATTGAAGGATGCAAGCAGATCTGGGTGATCAAAACAGAGGGGGACGGCAGTCCGCTGCCCCAAGAGTGTGGAGAAGCGATGGGAGGACCTCAAGCCCAGGACCCACACCAAGCCATTGTGAGCCCTGAAGGCTGTTGCCACTGCAGAGGTGCACCGTGCGGGCAGGTGAAAGTTTTCAACCACTAACATGCAGGTCCTGGTGAGGTTGCTCAGAGCTATATCCCCAGATCTGCAAGTGGAAACAGTGCCTGGATGCTGCTGGTGAGTAACCATGTGGTGCATTGCTATACAGTGCATGTGTGTTGTGTATGGGCCTACATGTCATGTTATGTTATCAGAATGTGTAATGTCTACAGTCACCCAAGGGCATCATCACGTGAAGGACAGAGTCAGCAAAAGAGGCTAGCAATAACCTAGAAGGGTCAAGTTTTTAAGAGATGGCGAAAATGTAAGTGGTTCTCAACCTGCCTAGGAACAATGGGTAGGTTGTTCCATAATTTAGCTGCAGAGACTGAAAAGGCACAACCCCCAGTTCTTCAATGGCAGAAATTGGGGATAGCCACTGAGTGTGTGGTTGCGAAACTAAGTGCCCGGCCAGGCACATAGAGCCAAAACTTATCCTGAAGATATTCTGCACCATGATTGTAGAATGGTTTGTGCACTAGACACAGAGACTTGAATTTGATCCCTTTTGCTACTGGCAGCCAGTGAGGGGAACAGAGCACAGGACTGATGTGCAACCCATAAGGGGTAGAGGTGGCTAGCCTAGCTGCCAGATTCTGAAGACTCTGTAGCCGATGAATTAAGCCAAGTGGTTGAGCCAGAAACAGGGCATTGCAATAGTCGATTTGACTGATAACAATAGCGGCAACTATCCGAGGACGAAGGTGGCTGGGTGAATATGGTAATAATCCACGGAGTACACGTAGCAAGAAGTGCCCCATTTTGCATTCCACATTCACCTGAGCAGACATAGAGAGTGAGGCATAATGGTAATCCCCCAGATTCCTAACCACCATCACTGGAGTAGGGAAAACACCGGAAGCAGTGGGCCAGAAGGAGTAAGACCAAGAGGTAGAGCCAAGGGAAGAACCCACCACCAGGATCTCAGTCTTACCCCATTAGGTTTCAGATATTTGCTGTTCATTCAGCCCTTCACAGCCAGTAGGCACTCACATAACCGGGAGAACACCTCAGACTGGTCAAGATCTAAAACTTCAAAAATCTGGATTTGATTGGCATACGAGTAGAACCAAAAGCCTGATGAGATGAATCAATGACTGAACATAGATGTTGAATAGTATGGGAGACAAAGCAGAGCCCTGGGGAACTCCACAAGAAAGAGAGGAGGAAGAAGAATATAATAGGGTTAGAGAAAGAAATTGGGCCCAATCAGACAGAAAGGATGAAAACCATCCCAGGACTGGATCACAGAGGCCTGCTGCCGCCATGCAGGACACAAGGGTGAAGTGATTGACAGTGTCGTAGGCCGCTGACAAGTCAAGCAATATCAGGGCAACCATTCCACACTGGTCAACCAGCATGGTAAGATCATCAAAGACTGACACCATGACCTGCTCTATACCAAGTCCAGGATGGAAGCATGACTGAAAGGAGTCAAAGAGAATAGAAGACTCAAGAAAAGAAGATGGAAGTGGGGAGACCGAAGATTGCAACAGTTTCATGAAAAATGGGAGAAGGGCGATGGGACGATAGTTAACAATAATAGAAGCGTCCAGTGATGTTTTTATGAGCAGGGGGATAACCATTGCCTGCTTAAGTTTATTAGGAAAGATGCCTGATTTTCAAGAAACATTAACTGCTATGGTAATGCAAGAAATGATAAAGGACATAATGGGCCTCATTACGAGGTAGGTGGTAAGGGATTACCGGCACCGGTAAGGTCACCGGTGCTGGTTATCCCTTACCACATATTCCGAGGTCCCTTAGCGGGTCCCTTCCTGGACGGCTGGTTTTACCAGGCGTTTTGGATGGGACCCATTAAGGGACTACAGAGCTAATAACGGTACCGCAAATTGCGGTACCGTTATTAGCTCCATCCCATTCCCATTGAGCCCTATGGGGGCTCGAATGGGAATGGGGAATGGTCCCCAGAATGGGGACTTACCGGGACCTGCAAGGTTGGTATGACCCGGTAAGTCCCTATTTAGGGAACCCGGACCGGAATGCGGTAATGGGGTAGCCATGGTGCTAATAGCACCATGGCTACCACCTACAGCGTAATGAGGCCCAATATCTTTATGTACCTTCAAAGGCACCAGGTGGCGGGGGAGGGGGAGAGGCTGCTGCTATGAAAGATTTCTTTCTTTATGGAACCCCCAAACTTTTTGCTTTTATTTTTTAATCTGACCTGTACTTTTTAAAGTGCAGTGAAGCCTTAAGCTTCACTGCACTGGCTTTTGCTCATAAATCATGGGGATACTGACATGTCCTTCAGGCTGTCAGTACTGGGAAACATTGTTTCCCTTAGTCGTGTTACTGTGTTACTACTTTTGGTTACTTTGTATCACTTGTGTTAACTTTTTATCATTGTACAAAGCAGCTTACACTGCATCACAATGGGGTATATTTTTGTTTTGCCCTAGACTAACTTGCAGAGGATTTTTGGTTACTCTAGGTGTGCTAAAAGGATAAACTGGTGGCAGCAGTGACTTTTCGTTTTAACCTTATTACGTTTACCGTGTTTGGCTACTAACTCTGGCTACTGGTCAAGCATGTCTGTGCCACGTTATTTTTCGTTTATCCTTTTGCTATCTTGTTCATTAGCCTTCATCCTGGCCTGAGAGGCCAGGGAAATCCTTATACGGCCTTACAGTGCCTGGGAAAGCAGAATCTTTTGGCAGGCTACTACAGGGCTGGGTATGTTTGCAGGTAGGATGTGGGCTGGGACTGTCTGGTCCCAATCCACCAACTGATTTCTGTGTGTCTGAGTGGTATGCATGAATGTTCCCGGAATTGGCCCTGATTGAACCACTGCTCGGGTGTGTGTGTGGGCTAGTCCTGCTATTGGCTAGTGGGAGTTTCAGCTCTTACCTGGCTTCTGCTGCCTTCCTGGAGGAGCCCTATCTTCCTCATGATCTTTAGCAGTCATGCGAAGGAGCTGTGACCCTTGGAGTGGAGGAACCATCTATTCCTGACGTCTGCTTGGTGCCCTGCCAACGAAGTCTTCGGAAGTGCCCTGGAACCGTCCTGTGGCTGACCAGCTTCGTTTTTGGGCTTCCGTGCTTCCAGCGTCACCGTACTATGTTTCTGCCTGAAACTTGGGGGATCCTCAGCTGGCCCTACTAGGCTAACCTCTGCATACTCTTGGCATAATCTTGGCATCCTAGCAGTGAGGGGACTCGATATAGGAGGGAAAGTCCGATTGCAGCCCCTGAGTCCTTTTGCATCGCCGTGCTGTGGTGACCACTATCTGAAATTGCTTACCTGACCTTGAGTAAAGTCCTGAGAGGGGTACTGCATCGAGTTCAGATGCATTTTTCAATGGAGAGTCCTTGCAACAGTGAAAGACAGCAACCAGAGATCAGCTCGAACCTGCAAACCCTGTGAATCAAGGAATGTGACTTTCAGAGGGAAAAGCAACCTCGGACCCTCTTCCTTTGTCCTGCCACATCTAGGGAAGAATTGGAGTAAGGTGGTAAGTTACAGAACTTATAACCTACCCCTATACTCCCATTATAAATCAATGGGCTTATAATAATCCTTAATTCTAACATTATTCGGCTTTGCCAGTGCTTGCTTGCGCAAGACATCTGACTGTTAGGGCTATTTTGGGGCATTAGTCTAACTTGTATCTTAACCCTAAGAACCCTTCACTGGACCCCAGGGACCCTACCTGTATTTTTTCCTGCTTCATAACTTCTGTGGAACTTTTACCTGAACTATTGGGCAAAAGGCCCAAGACAATTTAGGGCTGGACAATTTTAGTTAGGTATCATCTCTGTGGACCTTGAATGCATAGTACTGACCTAACCTTTCCTTTGCAGGAGTTTCTGATATTCGTAAAACAAAGTGAATGTATATATGTGTTTAGTTTAATAGTTGTGTATGATAACTCTGCTTGCTAGTAGTCATTTTTCATAGTCTGTTTTGGCCAATAAATAATAACTGTATTTTTATACATCCTGTCTATGTGATTCCCATTGTGTGATCTCATTGTGGACCCTCTACAAGCTCACCACCTCTGAAGATCTTAGACTATGCAGCCTGTCACTGCTACACAAACTGGTTTGGCTACAGCTCCCCAGAGTTGTCCCTGTCACAATATAAGTTGGCCTTCTATACATCTGTCCACCAGTCCAAAGTCAGAAAATCAGTCCTAACAGCTGCCGATTTCAGTAGGCTGGCTGCCCTAGAAACATCTTCCATGGAAATTAGACCATGCCGAAGATTTGGAGGTGGAACTGTCAGCTCCAATAATATTGACCAGAGTCAGGGTAAAAGACTGAGTAGAATTACGGATATCTGTAATTTTAATTAAAAAGAACTTGGATATTGAGTCACAGAGTTGTTGAGTGGGTGCTACGGTAGGAGTAAATCGAATGGTGGAAGAAAAGTGCTTAACCACCGAGAATATATCTTTGGATTGGTTAAGTGCAGTTTCCATTTTAGACGTGAAATAGGACTGTTTTGTGACATGCATAAGCGCATGATATTTACAAGTGAGCTGACGATAGACCAATTTAGCTATGTACTCATAAAACGGGTGCCACTTGCGCTCTGCTTGCCTTGCTTTCAGGTGAGTTGCTTTAAACATATCCGTGTACCATGGTGCAGATGAATGTGTCTTCTGCTGGGTCGCTTTAAGATGGGCCACCAGATCGGCGGAAGCCTGTAAGATCTTAGAGAATATAGATCAACTAACGGGGTATCTCGGCACTCCTTGTTGATGAAGGATGTCATGAGAGAAAGATCAGTGGTATGCCAACTGCGTTTCATGACAGTGGCTCTACCAATAGTAGTGGCAGGGACAGAGCACTTTGAAGAATATCAGCCAGTGGTCAGACATAACACTGTTTTCACCAAAGCCACAGTAATGGCATGTTTGTAGTTACTCCCTTATGTATGTGACATGTGTGTTTCCATGATCCACAGGAGCATGCAGCCCCCAGACATCTGTTGATTGACATGTGCAGTGACACACTGCCTGCTCTCATGTCATGCAGCACCTCTGCCACTGGAATGCAGCTGTGTCCCATGTTTGATGTTTGTGTGTGGCAGCACACATTTCCTGTCTCACTTAGTCACACACTCTCTGGATGGCTATGCATCACCCATGAAAAGGCCTGTCATGTGTTCATCCCTGACAGAGTCTTTGCCTCCCCTACCACCCATGCTACTTATGCACATGCTGTAATGCCCCCAGTTATTCTTTGTGGATATTCTCAATCTATGATTCTATGTGTGATTCTGTCCTCAATTAGCATTCACTTGCTGTGCTTTGAGGCCTTTGCAATGACACATGGCCAATATGCAAATGCCACTTTGCATTGCATTCAAATGTCACATGTACATGGGGTGGGTACAGTATAGCTGGTGAATTAGTATGCTGTCCAGTTGTGGTTCTGCAGATTCAGGTTTGCCAGGAAGTGACAGGAAATGCTCTGGTCCTAGATTCACAACCAGGGCTACCAGTTGATTATGTTGGTGGTGGACATGTGGCAAATCTGCTTCATGGTGGAGGAAGACCACAGAGGTTGAGGTGAGTTGCAGGTACACATTGGACTGGTAGGATGGCAAACTGTCAGGGGGCTACCTAGGCTATTTGAGGGGATGAGGGGGGCTGGTGGGTAGTTTCAGGACTTGTGGAGGCTGCCTGGGGATAGTGTATGAGGTGAGGGGTGATGGTGGGTGGTGTTGGGTTTGAGGGGGTGGCCTGGGAATAGTGTTGGAGGTGTGGGGGTCTGGTGAGTGGTGTATGGACTTGAGGGGGCTGTTTTGGGATAGGGTCAGAGGTGAGGGGGGCTTCTCTACAGACCCAGAGGGGTTTGTTTAGACTTGCCAGTGCTGAGTCGAATAATCAAGAAAATAACCTTTCGTAAACCACCTAAAAGATTGCAACTCATTTGAAGTGCCACAGGCCCTGACCTGCTGTTGTCTTCCTAAATCATCCCCACAAATACCAACACTGTCTCAGGTTCTGAGTGTGCACTATCTTCCTTTGGAGCTCGAAGAACACAACCTAAAAGAAACATTTGCAATAGGGCCATTGCCCCTTATCAAAATAATTTGGAATTTGCAAGTGTCCGGTGAAGCATTGCAGGCCCATTTAGTGTGCTTGCATGGGTAAAGCCCAAACAACTGATATCCGAATATTGACGTGCAAGACTACTAGAAGCACAGAGAACTTTTGCATTCCGCACTGGACAGTTTCCAAGGATAATTCTTTTTACAATGTATAATCTTTATGACCTATACATGGCTGCACTACCTATTCCAGGGGCATTTTCACACTTGTGTTTTGGTAAGACTTAGGCATTGTAAAGAATTGTTGTTGTGGGAATAGCTGCATTATAATGGCAGAGGTGCTTTGTGAGGTCTTTGAAGATGGTGTTTGATAGCATATGCATGCCTGTGGGCAGCCTTGCCTTCGGCTGATTTCCATAAGTATGGAGTGTGATACGTACCTGACATTTCTGGTTGATTTCTTGGTTTCATAGATGTCACGTGGAGTCTGTCATGTGGGCTGCTGGACTTTTCTCTCTGTCTCTGTACATTTCATGGTGGGTTTCTTTCTTAGCTGGATGAAGACTTGTTTCCCTGTAGATGATGCAAGGGCTAGTCAGGAGGCAGGGGGGAAGCCAGGTCTTGGGGACCCTTCAGAAGGCCAGGTTGTCTTCGAAGCACTGGATGCTAAGGGGAATTGAGTTCCAGATAGAGGGGGCTTGGACGGAGAAGGATGACTCCCCCTGAACATGTTGATTTGAAAGGAAGGATCAGTGCAGGTTTCTGTTGGTTTGGTTGCGGGTATGTTTATGTTGAAGGTATTCTGGTCCTGTTTTGTGGATGGCACGGTGGGTGAGGCACCTGACTTCGAAGGGAGCCCTTCGCCTGACAGGGACCCAGTGGAGGACATGAAGGACGGGTGAGATATGCTCTATGGGGCCGAGGACAAGGAGGAGTCTAGCTGCAGTGTTTTGGACCCGTGGTGCTTTCTGAGTAAGTAGGCAGGGGCGCCTATTTACAAAGAGTTTAGTCTAGGTGGGAGAGGATGTGGGCAAATGATTGTGACAATGCTGTGAGGGAAGGAGAGTTATGGGAAGATGCGTCTGAGAATGCAGAGGTGTAGACACTGGCAACCAGGAACGCGGGATCAAGCCCATTTACTTCATGTTTGTAGTTATCAGGACCTTTTACTCTATAGCATTCAAATTTCCATCAGACAAGACATTTACTGAAAATATTTTGCATTACGTCTAACTTCCAAGAACTTTTATCAGTTGTCGACCAACGTTACTACCTTGAGAATGGACCCACATTCACGGAGGTCTCTTTGCAGTGCTACTAGCTAATGGGGTGCAAATTTTGCAACGCCAGGAACAATACCATTGACCATTTCGCCTTGAGGATGACCAAATGGTCGAAACACGTGTCAGCTGTACCAAAAATAAAACAGCAATCACGTATTTGGATGACCATTGGATTTTTTAATAAGTCAGGAATCTTGACTATTTTATAACATTGAACGCTTGACCCAGGAGTCTCCTGCGCTGTTTTGCAACATACACTTTTCTATCTAATTTATTCACAATATAGCTGTGGTGCGAGAGTGTCAGGCCATCGTCCATGGTGCATTCTAGGTTCTTTACTGAGTTGGATGCAGAGGTGCGGGGGGCTAGGAAGGATGGCCACTGGGTGGTTGGGGGAAAACAGCTGTCTTCCCACAGATCACGATTTATGTTTTTCCAGCATTGAGGAGGAGGTGGTTGGCCATCATCCAGTGGTCTATAACTGAGAGACAGGCAGCAAGGCTGGGGCGGGACAGGGATGGACACTTAGGGATCTAAAAGATGATCTGGGTGTCGTCAGTGTAGTTCTAGCAGGTAAATCTGTATTCTCTTTGTAAATCATCAGTTTAAGTTCAATGCTTAATTCCTTGTGGAATGCAGTTGCTCAAATAGTATTTTCTCAATGTATAGGCATGTCATTTTGGATCTATTTATTTAATTTAATGTGTCACTTGTGCAGTGGCTTCCAATTAATTAATTAATTAAAATGGCACAAATTCCCAATGGGAACAAATCCTGCTATGTATCTTTAGTGAGACCTGTGATCCTTTCCAATTCTTCAGGTGTGTAGCCCTAGTTTTCTGCATCTGCATAATTTGTGGACGGGTCATTATTTTAAGCAATAATTCGCCCTCCTGAGGTCTGTAAGGCTATAAGTAAATGATGGTTGTAGCAATACATGTGTTAGACTTTTCGTGGTGAAGTAAAAAATGCTGCTTTACCAGTGAGTGAAGTAAATAGACAAACTGAGTTAGTAAATTAAATGTGTTTTATAATTTTGTAGTATTTAAATAACATGGTTATCTTCATAAAATAAGCATTTTAATTGCAACTTTGTTGGAATGGAACACATTTAACATGATCATCCACAGTCTGGTTAAAATAAACAAATTATCAGAGACGTGTCTTGGTGTCGGGCGAGGAGGATGTGAGCTTACTGGGCTCTGCCTGTGCATCCAAATTAATCCTGAAATATATACTTCATCAGGCTACACCAATGTTCAGCTTGTAACAATGTACTTCTGGCATGATGTGGATCTGATCCTGAGGAGAAAGAGTGCTGTGGGATTTGCTGAGGGTTGCGAGGATTGATTGCCTGTGGGGCACGGCTGCTATTTTGTGGCTTCACTCTGAGAGGTGGAAAACCTCTCAGAGTGGGTGGGTCAACCGATTTCTGGACTCCACTAGACAGCGCCATCGAGGACTGTTGTCGATGCCAGCAGTTTGTGTCATTTAACATCTGTTTTATTGTTTTATGTTACCAGTGCCTTGATGACCCCGGGTTTAGTGCGCTTTACAAATGAATAAATAAATAAATAACTAAATAGGCAAGTCACAGCTGCTGCGTTTTGCATGTTACCCTGCTAAGCCTATAGCGCTATTTTTGGCTCCATCCTGTTGGCCCTGCACTTGGTAAACTGTTATGTATAGGGTTAGCTACAGAAGGAGAGGGGATCGACAACTCGCTAACATTCTGGGGTGACAAGGGTGGTGAAGGGACAATAGAAATTGGAACAGTTTGTGGTCAGCAAGTGGAGACCCTCCAGGCCCAGGCAGCAGCTTAATGAGGAGCCCATGGCAGCAGCCCATGGGGTAGGCGCAATTATGCTGGATGACTTTATGGCAGCCATCAAGGACTCGGGGACCTCACTGAAAAATTCAATGCAGCCAGTGGGCATTGAAGCCTCTCTGGTGTGGGTGGATCTTATAAACGTGAACAAGAGATTCACAGAGGTCAAACAGATGGTGAGCGACACTGAGGATCTGGTGTCAGTGTTGAAGGCTAGGGTTGATTCTCTAAGGGCCACCACTAGACAGTTGGAAGATGTGGAGGGCTGCTCACAATGCTGCAATGTAAAGATACTTGGAGTGGCAGAAGGTGTGGAAGATCACAGCACAGAATTGTATCCTGAAAAACATCTGACTGATACATTTGGTATAGGGGGACTATCAAATGGTTCACCATGGAAAGGGCTCACAGGGTTCCTGGATGGATGCCACCTGTTGAAGCTCCCCCACGTGCATTGATTATGATTTTTTTGAACTTCTGAGACAGGGACACTGTGCTGCTGAACTTCTGCTGGGACACCCTCAGGGAGGGTGGTGGTGAATGTCTATGGGACTTTTGCGCTCAGCAGGGCTGAGAAGATTCTGCGGGTGTGGAATGGCAGGATGCAGGGCTATATGGTTATCGCCTGCTATTCCTTCTAGGGTGAGGGTGATATTGATTGGGGCTCTGTGGGTGTGGCAATTTGGATGGACAAGTTGGGATGTTTGACTTGTCCATTCCACATATGCACATAATGACATTTTGCCAGGCATGGTTATTCTTTCCTTCTTTAGGTGTGGTAGGAGGTGGTTGATGGTTATTGCTGGTGGCGGTCTCCACTCTCTGATTTATTTCCTGTTCTCTACCCCGCTAGCCTGTTCCAGAGTTCCTTCCCCCGGTCTAGGTTGCTAACCCCTTGGGCAGGTGACTGGTGTGTGGTTGGGGACTGCCGAATAGATGGGATGTGTTGGACTTTTTGCCTGGGAAGTGTGGGTAGGGGGTTTGTGTCTGTGTGTTGTGGGTGCAGACATGGGGTGAGGGTGGCGCAAGGTCTAGTAGTTGGGTTTGTATTGTCCTTGTTGTTTTTTGGTCATGTAGCTATTGTTGAAATGCTGATGGGATGAGTAGTAATATGTGTTGGAATCATTGCTGTGGGGATGGCTATGGGCACAGGGCCACACTAAGAATTATTAGCTGGAATGTGCAAAGGATTAATAATGCTGTGTAAAATATATTCCTATTTGATTAGACACAAGGCTGATTTGGTTATATTGTATTGCAGGAGACTTACCTTATGAATGAAGAAATGGCAAAACTCCCTGTGAGATGGAGGGGGTGTGTGGGGGGGTTCACTGTTAGGCAGAATTATATGCAGTACCCTTTGGGAACACCACACACAATTAAGACTACAAGTGACAGTACAATTTCACCTTTGGTACAAGCCTGTACTGCACAGTTAAAGTGGTAGCAGTAGCAGAGCAGCCAGACTTATCTCAAGACTAAGTGAGCAGTATCAAATAGTTACACAAAGGACAGCAATTACTATGATTCAGGCAAATACTGACTCAAGGTTTTCAAGTAAAAGAATATATATTTATTTCACTTTTCAGTTGTATAACAGTTCACTCTTCTAAGCAGTTTAAAAATCACACTCTTAATACACCACACAACTACACTTAAATTCCAGACAAGTTAAGCTCACAAAATGAAGTGGGAGCAACATGGCACTCAAGCAATTTAAAAGGCAGGGAAAGACAGAAGTTAACAGAAATTGAATCACACCAACAAGTAAGTACTCAGGGCAAGCAAACAAGAGAGACTACAAGGGTAAAATCAGATAGAAAAGGCTAAGGGCCAAAGTCAATGGTTCAAAAGTCTTTTGCTCAAGATAATACAGTTCAATATAGTTTGCAGAGAAGTTCATGGCACGGTTTCCGGATGAGGTTGTTTGGTAGAAAAGTTAGTTCAAAGAGAAGAGAAGGACCTGCCATCGGATTGGAGAAAGATTTCAAACATTTTCACCGCGGTTGAACGAAACGCACAACCTAATTTGCACAGTACCTTAAAACGGAGAAGGAGCTGTAGCTGAGGCAGACGTTCCTGGTAGTTCCTGCAGGCTCAGAGTTCCTGAAGCGACTGTCGGACTGATCAGAAGTAGGAAGACTGGAGGGTCCTGCACTACCCAGGGAAAAAATCCGCAGCAGAGCAAAGCAACGAATAAAAGGTGCGCTCCTTAAAACCCAAGCAGGGTCCGACCTTCCTCGCTATCTGGCCCATTGTAGATTTGTACAGCGAATTTGACCAGAGGAGGGATCCTGCTTTGCAGTTTGGGTGCACTGGTTGATCCCACCAGCTCAAGGGAAGAAATTTCCTGGAGGATCATATCTGTCGTCGGATTCTGGAGATTTGGACCTGCAGCAGGGCTTCATCGGGCGGTTCATTCTTTGTAGGGGTCCTCTTCTTACAGTTCCTCGTTGGTTCTTTCATTCCAGTGGCGACTCTGCTCTTCCAGTCCCAGAGACCTGCTTTTTATGCAGTTTTCTCCCATTCATACAGCCTGGCTGTCTATCACACAGCAGGGTGGCTGTACCTGGCAAGGCCAGTCCCCTTAGCCAAACAGACAAGAGTGTGACTTGGGTTACCAATGAAACCCATGGCAGGGGTCCTACAACCCCTTCCTCACATCCTGCCTACCCAGACTCTCAGGCGCACAAAGGAGGGCTTCTGTATGGAAGCCCGCACAAAGGAGGGCTTCTGTGTGGAAGCCCGCGAAAAGGCGATGATCAAAGGGACCAAACATGGTTTGGCGCGCAGAGTAAAACATAAGAAAGACATCTACAAAAAGAAATGGCGAATAAACCCAGCCGGAGCCGTAATAAAATATATATGGTCAAGCGGGATATGTTTGAGGCTAATATCATAGCCTAAAACATTACCACGTTTATATAAGATAATTGCTGTAGAAAAGCAAGGGTACATACCACTGCCACCAGCCAAGTCTTAATTTAACGGGAGCGAAACAATGCTCGAAGAGGCACAAACAAAAAGGGATAAGAATGAACCCTTTTCAGTACTCCATGGAAGATGGGGTGTACTGGGTCTGTGGTTTAAAGTGACTAAGGTAAAATGAATGCAACTTTACCCTCTTCTGGGGGACTGTAGTGAGCCACAGAAAATGGAGTCGGTGGGAAGTCTAAAAGACAACCTTGTGTCACTGCACTGAAGGTGCTGTTTAACACACATGAAAAATGTGGTGCCCTGGAGTAGGTGAGGTCAGGGCCCAAGATCACACAAAAAGTAGAAACACACATAGCAAAACACATGTAAGAGTGGGAAAAAAGGCTCAAAGGCTCACACTCTTACCAGGTGGAAAAAATAAATTCTAGAAATCCAGCAAAGCTGCTGAGGGACTCAGTAGGTAAGGGAAATGAACCATATATGAGAATTTTCCCTAACACTTGCCCCTCCACCCCGAGACTAAGGGACAGGAGGATTTGATCCACTCCTGGATGAGTCTCTACCTCTAGTCGGTTAAAACCATCCTAGAGAGACCATCAGCATTTTGGTGGTGACATCCTGATCTGTGCTCAATGGTAAAATGAAACCCTTGCAGGCAGATTGACCATCTTAGAGGTTTTGGTTTTTCCCCTTTCATTTGCATTAACCTTCTCAAGGGTTGGTGGTCAGTTTGAATCACAAAAGTAGATCCATACAAGTATGGTCTAAACTTCTTCAAACTCCACACAATGGCAAAGCATTCACACTCACCTTGTTTCTGGTTCCTTCAGTTTCCTACTGATGAAGCAAATGTGGTGCTCCCTACCTTTCTCGTCCAGTTGACTAAGGACTGCACCTATACCTATATTGGAGACATCTGTCTGCACAACGAAGGGTTGGTGGTAATCAGGAGATCTTAGGACTGGAGCTTGACAAAGAGATTTCTTCAGACTTTCAAAGGTTTGAGTGCACTCCTCATTCCATCTAAACTTTTTAGGGAATTTTGGAGAGGAGACTACATTCAAGGAAGAAGCAATGGTCCCATAGTTCTCTATGAAATTCCTGTAGTATCCAGTGAGACCTAGGACAGCCCTCACTTGGGTTCGAGTAGTAGGGGTGGCCCAGTTTTGCACAGCTTGTTCTTTGCTGGGCAATGGCCTTATTTCACCTCCTTCTACCTCATGACCAAGGTAGACCACTTTACTCTGACCAATTTGACATTTGCTTGCCTTTATGGTCAGATGGGCCTGCTCAAGAGCCTGCAAAACATACCATAGGTGGTCAATATGTTCCTTCCATGCAGGGCTGAACACTGCAATGTCATCCAAGTATGCCATGCAGAAGTCCTCCATCCCATTCAGAACTTGATTAAACATCCTTTGAAATGTAGCAGGTGCATTCTTTAGTCCAAAAGGCATAACCTTAAACTGGTAGAGGCCTGCTGGGGTAGAAAACGTAGTTTTCTCCTTGGCATGGTCTGTCAGTGCTATTTGCCAATAGCCTGAGGTTAGGTCAAATGTACTGAGGTACTTGGCCGAACCAAGTCTATCCACCAGTTCATCTGTCCTTGGCAAAGGATGGGCATCAGTCTTAGTGACCGCATTTAGAGCTCTATAGTCCACACAGAATCTCAACTCCTTGGATCCTGCCTTTGGTACTATAACAACTGGACTAGACCATGGACTTCTAGAGGGCTCTATAACCCGAGATCAAGCATCTTGTTGACCTCTTCTTTGATGTGGGATCTCACATGTTCTGACATTCTGTAATTTTACAGGTAAACAGTCACCAGTGAGAATATCATGCTGGTCCCAAGGGGTCAAGCCTGGTGATAGTGAAAACAGGGAGACAAACTGATTTAACAGAGCTTTGCACTCCTCCTGTTGTTCAGAAGTCAGCTGAGAAGAGCAATTAACTCCTTCTATCTGCTCATCTAAAGGTTGGCCTCTGAGGAGGTCAGGTAGAAGTTCACTCTCCTCTTCCTCTTGAGCTGAAGCTAGAAGCAAAGCTCCTACTTCTGGTTCAAGACATAAGCCTTTAAGCGGTTGGTGTGAAATACTCTGGGAGCCTCCTTAGGCCTGCATAAATCCACCAGATAGTTCACCTCTCCAAGTTTGCCCACAAAATTGAAGGGTCCGATCCACTTGTCCTGCAAGGCCATCTGCCTTGTTGGCACCATAACTAATACAAGCTTGTCTTGAGAAAACTCAACCATGCTGACCTTCTGGTCATGCCAATCTTTGACCAGAGCCTGACCTGCTTTTAAGTTTTTGCTTGCTTCTGCCAACATGTGTGAAATTCTCCTCCGGAGACCTATCACATAGTCAGACACTCTAACTGCCTTGGGAGAAGGTGCACTCTCCAACCCCTCCTTGATCAGGGCCAATTGACCTCTGACTGGATGGCCATAGAGAGGTTCAAATGGACTGTAACCCACTCCCTCCGGAGGGACTTCTCTATATGCAAAGAGAAGGCATGGCAGTAGAAGGTCCCACTTTTTCTTAAGGGGTTCTTCTAAAGCACCTATCATGCTCTTCATAGTACGATTAAACCTCTCTACCAGTCCATTTGTCCATGGATGGTGGCTGTAGAGAACTTGTAAGTTACACCACAGTTTTTCCACATGGCTTGCATGCAGTGAGACATACGATTGGATCCCCTGTCGGATATCACTTCCGTAGGAAACCCTACCTTGGTAAAAATACCAAGTAGAGACTTAGCCACAGCCTGAGCAGTAACAGTTCTCATAGGTATGCCTTCTGTGTATCTTGTAGCATAGTCTACTACAACCAGGATAAACCTGTTCCCTGAAAATGTGGGAGGGTCAAGGGGACCGACAATGTCAATGCCCATCCTTTCAAAGGGAACTCCCACCACTGGGACATCCTGTTTTCGAAGACCTTAAAGAGTAGGACACTCTCTCTGTCCTTAACTGAAGTCTGCTCTGTTGGGTCCACCTTCTGTCAGTAAAGACTGCAGCTCAGGATGGTCAACAGGGTCAAGATGCCCAACTAAGACAGTGGGCCTCATTCCGGGGTTGGATCTAACCATGGAGTAATTAGCTCCACGGTTGCCTCCGAAACCGTCCCAAATCCGGCATGGTGAATGGAGTAATTACCGGTCCATTCCAGGGTTGGAGGGACCGGTAATTCCCCATTCACCTTTTGCCCTTCCCCATTCCCCTTTCTGTCCCATAGGGCTCAATGGGAATGGGGAAGGAGGTAATTACGGCACTGTAAATTACGGTACCGTAATTACCTCCGAAGTACCTTTGCGGGTCCCGTACTTAACACCTGCTAAAAGCAGGAAGGACCCGCAAAGGGACCTCGGAATACGGAGGTAAGGGATTACCGGTATCGGCACCCTTACCAGTGCCGGTAATTCCTTACCTCCAACCTCAGAATGACCCCCATTGTCTTCTTCCAGATCTGACTCTTCAGAAACTGTCTCAACCACACAAGGTTGCACCTCATACTCTGCCTCAGCAGGTGGAGAAGTCACATGTGTGACTTTGGACAATCTTGGTGATATCCTTGTTGGTAGCACAGGAGTGCTGTCTGTCTTTTTTTACTGGAGGTCTTGAGCTTCCCCTTTGCCTCATTCTTTCTAGAAATAGCAGTGAGCAACTCCTGTGGAGGGGGAGTGATAGTTTCCTCTATCATCTCCTCTGGAGATCCTCTCAAGGTTCTCACCCTTAAAGACTTAGTTATCTACTGTCTCCTCTTACTGGGAGGCCTGGGGGTGCTTGACACTACTCCAAGAGTTTTCAGGTCATTACCCAACAGGACTCCCCCAGGCACTTCACTCAGCACACTAACATGTATTTTGACAAACATATCATTACACTAGATGAGAGCTGGTAACTGGGGAAGTATTTGCACAGGCTCTCCAGCTAACTTGGTGAGGTGTTTGGGTGCCTGAGCAACATCCTCCACTGTGAAAAATGATTCATCCACCACAGTTATGCTGGCTCCAGTGTCTCTGATGACAGGGGTTTCCTGACCATTCACAAGAACCATATCTTTATAATATTCTTTAGTATTATCTGGGAATTATAGACATCTAAATTCTGTTGTTCCCACAAGCCCAGGGACACTAAAGAAACACTAGCTGAGACTCTCATGGGTTCTTCAGCCAGTAGGTGAAAGTTTCCACTTGCCACAGAGACTTCTTCCTCTGGGGAGAAGGCTAAGGAGGAAGTGTGGACCCCTGAAGGTTTACCCTTACATCTGGGATCCCCTTTCACATGGTCAGTTGACCCACAAACATAACATTTCCCAAATGTCTTAATGAATGGGGGTTTGTGCTGACCTCCATCTGGTTTGGGTCAGATGGTGCACTAGCCTGATTTGGATTCCCTGGTGGTTTACCCTTATGTTGTTGTTTGTGGCCCTCTTTTGGATTGGAGGTATGAGAATTCTCTGGGTTGTTTCCCCTCATCCTTTTTTCTGAGTAGCCACTGACACGCTCACCTGGTCTCCACGGGGGGATAGCACGTAGGCGCACAAATGATGTCTGCAATGGCGCTGCACAGCTTGAGTGATGATGCCTGCCTGCGTCTTCTCCCTTGATATCACCCCAGGAGGCGTTTGCCTGCAATGTCGAAAAAAGATATTAGCTAACTGAGTGGAGCCAGATCGGTTCCACCTCCTTTAACCTTCTGATGCTCCTTCTCCTCTTCTGTCTCACCTTAGAGTTCTTAATGGTGGCTCTCTGTCCTGCAATCTCTAGCAGGGGCGCAGTATGCACAGTCTTTCCCAGGACCAAGTTACTTCACTGATCCTGCAGGGCTGTTGTGGAGTTTTTGAATAGCTGGATGAAGCAGGTAAGTCTCTATGCCAATGGATGCTTGGTATAGGTGCTTAATGTCCGTATGGCCCAAGTTTTAACCTGTGTTTCCCTTTTCTTTAAGGAGCGGTCTTGAGGTGTTTTGGAAGCAGATTAGACTCTTCCTAAGATGCTGAGCAGATTTCCTGCACATGAGTATTAGCACGGTTGAGTGGCGCTGAATGTCTGTATAGCGGTTTCTTTTCCGCGCGCGACTAACCTGCTGTTACTTTTCCTTTTCTGCAGGCACGGCGTGGCTCCAGGACGGTGATGGTAAGAACCGCTTCATCGAAATTCCTGAAAAGAATGCAGACCCCGGGTGAGTATTGGGTGCCCATGCAGATACCTTCTTCTCTACAGGTGCGGTGGCCAGGAGAGCAGCTGAAGGCGTGGCCGATTGGATGGATACTGCAGGTAATGCCTTCATTGCTGTACTAACTCCTGTTCTCTTCATTTTCTTCTCGCAGGTGCCTCTGGATCGGGATCTCAGGATGGGCGTGGCTGTAGAAGTTCGAGTACTGAGCAGACACGGTGAGCGTTACGCTGCAGGAGTGCAGAATAACGCGAAGCGTGTTCTGCCTTTAGGGTGTGGCTTAAATAGCCTTTTAAGTAGTTCCAGGTAAAATAGTCCCTCAGCCACACCCTGCAATCTCAGGTAAAGTAGTCCCCCAGCCACACCCACGGTATACAGACAGGCTCAGCCTTATTAGTCTGTGAATGTAGTCCCATGCAATTAGCACATGTTATGACCCTGGCGTCAACGGCGCCAGGACTGAGTCCAGGAAATCCTAAGACACACTTTTGGGGCTTGATAAGCCCCTAAGGGTGCCAGTGACTGGGGTAGGCCCATAAGCTTCAGAGGTTTGGGAGTTTGTACCATGACACCCCAGAATCCTTGTGAGTAGCCCTGTTGCCAAACCACAAGTCAGCAGCCTTAGCTAGCTTCATTGGATCTATCTCCTTAGAATCAGCCAAGTGGTTTCTGAGCTCAGGAGAGCAGACATCAAAAATAGACTCCAACATTACAAGATTTCTCATGCCTTCATAAGTGTTTACTCTGTAACCCTTAATCCAACCATCTAAGTTTTTCAAACAGTCACATACCCAGGTAGCCCAAGGGGTACCATCATGCTTTCCTATCCACCTCCCCCAACTCCATCACAAAATCAGATGAAACAGTGGGTAGCCTAGAGAAGAGCCTTGGAGACCTTGAATACTATGGTTATACGCAAACATTGCCAACCAATCCAAAATATCAAGCTTAACCTCATACATACTAACAATTTCTTTAGGCATATTGGGTCTCTTAAGACTGGAAGACCTAGAGGACTCTGGGAGAGAAGCATTTTCAAGAGTCAATCTTTTCATTTCTAGTTCATGATTCAACTCTGTTTCTCTGAGTTTCAGTTCTTAATGTTTTTGTTCAGTTTGAGCATTTATACGTTTGAATTCCAGTTCAAGCCTCATTTTCTCTAGAGCAATGAATTCAGGACAGAGTGTAGGACCTGTGGGGGTCCCAGTGGACAAGGGTTGAGGTTGCTGAGCAGGCAAGGGAGCAGAGAGACCGACATTAGGAGACACATCTACTTCTTCCAATTCATCAGTAACAGATACATTATGATCCTCAATACTTTCCACATTTGCTAAGGAGTCAGGTATCTCAGACGCACTTCCTAGACTTAGATTCTTTAACAATTTTTCAATCAATTCAGAATTTTTGCCTTTGACAGAGAGTTTCCTTTCTTTACACATGTTTATTAAATAATCAGCAGTATAACTCAGGAGGGTCTCCCGACTATGGCTTTCCATATCAGAAATGATTAATATTGCTTTTTAGAGATGTTAACCTTGAGGTTCGTTGATCCAAGGTAATAGCAGCACTCTAAGTGTAATTACTATAGTTTGATCCTCACCGCTGAAACCAGTTTTCGGCAGAATTATATGCAGTACCCTTTGGGAACACCACACACAATTAAGACTACAAGTGACAGTACAATTTCACCTTTTGTACAAGCCTGTACTACACAGTTAAAGTGATAGTAGTAGCAGAGCAGCCAGATGTATCTCAAGAGTAAGTGAGCAGTATCAAATAGTTACACAAAGGACAGCAATTACTATGATTCAGGCAAACACTGACTCAAGGTTTTCAAGTAAAAGAATATATATTTATTTCACTCTTCAGTTGTATAATAGTTCCCTCTTCTAAGCAGTTTTAAAATCAAACTCTTAATACAACACACACAACTACCCTTCAATTCCAGACAATTTAAGCTCACAAAATGAAGTGGGAGCAAAATGGCACTCCAGCAATTTAAACGGGAGGGAAAGACAGAAGTTAACAGAAATGTAATCACACCAACAAGTAAGTACTCAGGGCAAGCGAACAAGAGAGACTATAAGGTTAAAATCAGATAGAAAAGGCTTAGGGCCAAAGTCAATGGTCCAAAAGTCTTTTGCTCAAGATAATACAGTTCAGTGTAGTTCGTGGTGAAGTTCGTAGCACGGTTTCCGGACGAGGTTGGTTGGTAGAAAAGTTAGTTCAAAGAAAAGAGAAGGACAAGCCCTCGGATTGGAGAAAGATTTCAAACACATTCACCGCAGCTGAACGAAACACACAACCGAATTTGCACAGTACCTTAAAACGGAGAGGGAACTGCATCTGAGGCAGACGTTCCTGGTAGTTCCTGCAGGCTCACTGTTCCTGAAGCGACTGTCAGACTGATCAGAAGTAGGAAGACTGGAGTGTCCTGCACTACCCAGGGAAGAAACCCGCAGCAGAGCAAAGCAACAAATAAAAGGTGCGCTCCTTAAAACCCAAGCAGGGTCCGACCTTCCTGGCTATCCGGCCCACTGTAGTTCTGTACAGCGAATTCAACCAGAGGAGGGGTCCTGGCTTGCAGTTTGAGGGAATTGGTTGGTCACACCAGCTCAAGGGAAGAAGTTTCCCGGAGGATCTTCTCTGTCATCGGATTCTGGAGATTCAGACCTGCAGCAGGGCTTCACCGGGCGGTTCATTCGTTGTAGGGGTCCACTTCTTCCAGTTCCTCATTGGTTCTTTCGTTCCAGTGGCGACTCAGCTCTTCCAGTCCCAGAGACCTGCTTTTTATGCAGTTTTCCCCTATTCATATAGCCTGGCTGTCAATCACACAGCAGGGTGGCTGGCCTGCCAAGGCCAGTCCCCTTAGCCAATCAGACAAGAGTGTGACTTGGGTTACCAAGGGAACCCATGGCAGGGGTCCTATAACCCCTCCCTCACATCCTGCCTACCCAGACTCTCAGGCGCCTAAAGGAGGGCTTCTGTGTGGAAGCCCGCGAAAAGGCGATGAACAAAGGGACCAAACCTGGTTTGGCGAGCAGAGTAAAACACAAGAAAGACATTTACAAAAAGAAATGGCGAATAAACCCAGCCGGAGCCGTAATAAAATATATATGGTCAAGCGGGTTTATGTTTGAGGCCAATATAATAGCCTAAAACATTACCAAGTTTATATAAGATAATCACGGTAGAAAAGTTAGGGTAGATACCACTGCCACCAGCTAAGTCTTAATGGAACGGGAGCGAAACAATACTCGAAGAGGCACAGACAAAAAGGGATAAGAATAAACTGTTTTCAGTACTCCATGGAAGATGGGGTGTACTGGGTCTGTGGTTAAAAGTGACTAAGATAAAGTTAATGGCAACTTTACCCTTTTCTGGGGGACTGTAGTCAGCCCCAAAAAATGGGGTTGTGGCAAGTCTAAAAGACATCCCTGTGTCACTGCACTGAAGGTGCTGTGTAACACACATGAAAAGTGTGGTGCCCTGGAGTAGGTGAGGGTCCAGTGCCCAAGATCACACAAAAAGTAGAAACACACATAGCAAAACACATGTAAGAGTGGGAAAAAAGGCTCACACTCTTGTGAGGTGGAAATAATAAATCCTAGAAATCCAGCAAAGCTCAGTAGGTAAGGGAAATTGATCTTTTATGAGAATCTCCCTAACATTCACTCTTATCTTCGAATGTGCAGGGAGGTTTTATATGGGTTAGGGATTCTGGGGGTCATTACAACCCAGGCGGTAACCATGGCGCTAGTAGCACCATGGTTGCCGCCAGTATTTTACCGATTGCGCCATGGTAAATGGCGGAATTACCACCCCATTCCAAGGTTGGCGGGGCGTAATTCCCCATTCACCATTGGCCCTTCCCCATTCCCATTTGTGCCCCCATAGGGCTCAATGGAAATGGGGAAGGCGGTAGTTATGGTACCGCAAATTGCGGTACCGTAAATACCTCCAAGGTCCCTTTGCGGGTCCAATCCTTAACGGCTGGTAAAAACCAGCTGTTAAGGTGGGGACCTGCAAAGGGTCCTCGTAATTAGGCGGTAATGGGTTAACTGCGCCGCCACCTTTTATGGTGCCATTAACCCCTTACCGCCTGGGTCGTAAAGAGGCCCAGTGCCTTTATCATTACATGATACAATGACTGACCCGAATGGGAAATATGTGGGGGATATTGGGCAGATTCATGAGCCAATCAGTGCTGTGGTTAAGTACTTATGCTTCTAATGTGGACGAAGCAGACTTCTTTGAAAGTATGCAAACAAAGGGGGGTCTGGGAATCTCTCTACCAGCACGAACACAGCCCAATGACCTGTTCTTGGGTGAATAACCCCTGGGAGAGACTCTACCAAGTCTTTAGCTCACTGTCCTTTTCACAGAGAAGAAATTTCCCCACATATCAGCCTTTGTCCTGCCCAGGGGCAGTCCAGCGCCGAAATGCTAGGCAATCCTCCTCTGAACAAGAGTACCATCAGTAACCCCATACACGTGTTTCAGCCTTATTGGGCATCATCAGTGAGGTGAAACTGTTGCCTCTCTAAGAACAGTGAGCAAGGGGTCCACGTCTGGATTGCCCTGTTAACTTAGGGTGAAACCCAAAGTTAATGTATGCAAACAAAGGGGGGTCTGGGAATCTCTCTACCAGCACGAACACAGCCCAATGACCTGTTCTTGGGTGAATAACCCCAGGGAGAGACTCTACCAAGTCTTTAGCTCACTGTCCTTTTCACAGAGAAGAAATTTCCCCGCATATCAGCCTTTGTCCTGCCCAGGGGCAGTCCAGCGCCGAAATGCTAGGCAATCCTCCTCTGAACAAGAGTACCATCAGTAACCCCATAAACATGTTTCAGCCTTGTTGGGCATCATCAGTGAGGTGAAACTGTTGCCTCTCTAAGAACAGTGAGCAAGGGGTCCACGTCTGGATTGCCCTGTTAACTTAGGGTGAAACCCAAAGTTAATGAATGCAAACAAAGGGGGGGTCTGGGAATCTCTCTACCAGCACGAACACAGCCCAATGACCTGTTCTTGGGTGAATAACCCCAGGGAGAGACTCTACCAATGCTTTAGCTCACTGTCCTTTTCACAGAGAAGAAATGTCCCTGCATATCCGCCTTTGTCCTGCCCAGGGGCAGTCCAGGGCCGAAATGCTAGGCAATCCTCCTCTGAACAAGAGTACCATCAGTAACCCCATACACGTGTTTCAGCCTTGTTGGGCATCATCAGTGAGGTGAAACTGTTGCCTCTCTAAGAACAGTGAGCAAGGGGTCCACGTCTGGATTGCCCTGTTAACTTAGGGTGAAACCCAAAGTTAATGTATGCAAACAAAGGGGTGTCTGGGAATCTCTCTACCAGCACGAACACAGCCCAATGACCTGTTCTTGGGTGAATAACCCCTGGGAGAGACTCTACCAAGTTTTTAACTCACTGTCCTTTTCACAGAGAAGAAATTTCCCCGCATATCAGCCTTTGTCCTGCCCAGGGGCAGTCCAGCGCCGAAATGCTAGGCAATCCTCCTCTGAACAAGAGTACCATCAGTAACCCCATACACGTGTTTCAGCCTTGTTGGGCATCATCAGTGAGGTGAAACTGTTGCCTCTCTAAGAACAGTGAGCAAGGGGTCCACGTCTGGATTGCCCTGTTAACTTAGGGTGAAACGGTATGAAAGTATGAGTGCATTAATTATTCAGCATTGTGTGGATGGTGTGTTGTGGTTTGGGTACTTTAACTGTGTATTATGTAAGGAATTGGGCACTTTGAGTAAATGTACCAGGCCGCCGAACCAGGCGACTAAGAAGTAGTCCAGGGTCATTTCCTTTCTGCTACTTATAGTTGTGTGGTAACTAGAGCATTGTTATTCATATCACTCTTGAGTCCCTGGCTCCTTTTCATGCATTGATTATGCATTCTTTGGGGATAAAGAGGCTGGACTGTTTGTGGCTGCAGCATTTCTGGACTGTACGCTATCTGATTGGGCATCAATCTTTCTGGAAATATAGAATCGGCTCCGGGTGGCCCCTATTCTGATGTGGAGATTCAATAATACTATGCTGCAGGACATGGGCTTTAGATCTTCCCTTAAAAATGTAATTGCTCAGTTTCTTGATTGTAACTGGGGGTCCAGTGAACATCGGTGCACTGAATGAGAGACACTGAAGGTGTTAATCAGAGGACCCTGTCTTCCTGCTAAGGTGGGGGTATGGAGAGTGCTCATCAATACTGTTCAGAGGCTGTAAGGGGAGATGGTAGAGCTGGAGCGATGAGAAGGTGGGGGAGGATGTGAAGACTTCCAAGGCTCAAGTGGGGTTGGGGTGGGGAATTTGTCCGAGACACTGGAATACTTGAATGCTTTTGACTATGTAGCTATATTGAGCAGCAACACTCTGAAGGTGATAGGACGGGCCAGCTGCTTGCATGGTTGGTGAAGAGAAAGGGGGGCAAGTAGTCGTGTGATGGGATAAGGGATGTGAATGGCAACATGGTGGTTGATCAGGAGGTTATTTGCGATGGAAATTCGGAGCACTGGTTTCATGTATCTGAGGATCAAGCTGGAAGCAGATTGTTAATGACTGCATCAATGCAATTTGGAAGATGGTTTGATAGCTTTCTGTAAATTGTCCGATTTTTGGGTGCAATTGCCTTTGTCAGTTGTAGGGCTAGTGGCGCTTGGCAAAATGATAGCGTTTCTGCATCGGCTGTATATTTTCTCCGTCATGCCCATACCTCTACTGAGTGACTTTTTTCAGAAAATCCATATTATAATGGGGAAGTATTTGTGGAAGGAGAAAAGTCCCGGAGTAGCTTCAAAACCCTTTCAGGTACTGGCAGGGAAGGGTGGTGTAGGTGTGCCTGACTTTGAATTATACTACTGGGCATCTCCCCTTCTACACATGGTGGACTGGATTATGTACCCTCATTTGGACATGGTCACTTGCATATTTGCCTTGGTATGTAGGCCATACCAGCTGTTTGAGGTAATTGGTGCCCAGCGGGGGGTAGTCGGACTATTCCTTCTCTGGTAACCACGCAGATATGAGTATGGAAACTGGTGACCAGAGGGAAGTGATGGAAATTACCTTTTTTTATCAGAGATGAGTCTTTCATGTCATAGGTTAAGGCATGTTGTGGGTAGGAGGAGGGTTTGGAGTACTTCCCGGATAGGATGGTGAGGTTAGATTGAGGATTTGTATATGAGTGATAGGGCCACCAGGTGTTTAGCTTTCAGAAAAGTGCATCCCGGAGTATGACAACTTTTTGGAGTTTTCCAGGTTGATGGCTGAGGTCAGAGGTTTATGGAAGGGGTTCCTGGTGTGACCGATAATGCCTGTGATCAACGTGGCACTGCATGAGGGTGACTGGCTTGTAACGGATATCTACGGTGCTGCCATTTTGGCCAATTTGGACAGTGCAGCCGGACGGCAGAATAGGTGGGGAGAAGACCCAGGTGAACTGCTCATTCACAGTGAATGATATGATAAGATATGATTGGTTATTTATAACGCGGTTAATACCCAGAGGTTTCTAAGCGTGGACCCGGGGATCGATCCTGTGTTGCTCTGTGTTGTCTTGCTTCCAATGCGATCATATTGCCCCCCAAGCTATCCTCCCAGGTTAAGAGTCTTGCGCATGCGAAGTAGGTATCTAAGAATGCACAGTTCCATTGGATCCAGTATAAATGGATGATGTGTACATGCATCACACCCATTGTGGTTGCCTAAATGGCCCATGGATCAAACCTTAATCGCTGGAGATGTAGGAGAGAGGTGGGAGCATATCTGCACATGTGTGGCTGTGCTGAGGTTCAGGTATTCTGTGAGAGAGCGATAGACAAATTGGTGGAAGTTACTGGATTACTGATATATGCTACTGTCCAACAGTGTATAATGGGTTTACTTTTTTGTAAAAGGGGAAATAGGCATACCATGCTTATTCGAGTACTGTCCCTGTGGTTGATCATTGCTAAAGGTGCAATCACAATGGCCTGGACTGCGCTGGGGGGACCGCTGTTTTTCAGCTGTATCAGGGATTTCATGACGTGTATCATAGCCGAGTTAGATGTCGAGGACTGACAGAGAGGAGTTGAGGGGAACACAGACTCCTACAGTCTGTGACATGGGGTATGTGGTTTCACTGCTACCTGGGATGCAGAGCAGGGCTGAGTGTGATGGGGGATATATGTGCGATTGCACGTGTGGAATGTATGTCAGTAATGGGAATCAGATCTTAAATATGGTCAGCCATGGCATATTCATCATAGGGAAGACATGCATTTAATAATGGTTATACTTTTGCTTACAACGCGATTTGATTTGCTTCTTTATATAGGATTTTTGCATCTTACTGTGCTGTGGTAATTGGGGGCAAGACTATGGGTGGGTTGTGTTATGTGTAGGGTTATGTCAGAGGTGAGTCTGTAGATGTGCCTGTACCAGGTGTTCCATATTGATTGCAGCGTCTAACTGCAATGGTATTATGCTATGTGATTTAAAGATGGGCTTTCAAAAGATTTTGATTATTTTATGTTAATGTGTCTGCTCCTGTCACTGTTTTATTGTATCTTTGTTATGCAATTTGTAGTAAAAACAATAAATAGACTTACATTTCTTGGGACATTTATATATATGCAAAACCCTTGGGAATTAAGGTGCTGGCTAGAGTAATGTCAAAGTCAACAGATACGTGTTGGGGGTTGGCAGGAGGGATAAAGTGGAAGGAGAAGGAGTATCAGATGAAAAGTTGTGTGTTTGGTTGTTTCCTGAATGGCCAATAGGATGTTTCAGCATGCAGGTGGAGCAGCAGAGAGTTCCATAGACGTGAGGCAGTGGCTGGGAAGCTGGAGCACCACACTCTTGTGTACTTGAAGCGTGGTGTGGTGTTAGGCAAAGTTTGTATGCAGTACCCTCTGGGAACACTACACACAACTATGACTACAGGTGTAAGCAAACCAACATTTGGTGTAAGTCGTTACTGCACAGTTTTGGTAGCGTTTTGAGCAGCCAGGCTTATCTCAAGATGGGAAAAGTGAGCAGTAGTGGAGTTACACAAAGATTCACAGTTACAGATATTCAAATAGACTCTTACACTCAAGGTTTCCTCTATACCAGTTAATAATTTATTTATCAGTTCAATTATAAAACACTCATTAGAAGGAGGCAATCATATAGTAACACACAAATGTACTTCAATAAAGTACACTCTTTAAAAATAAGTAAAAGGCAAAGGTTATCAGAACATTAAAGACTACAATTATTCATAGGTAGTGCAAATACTTGGAGTTCACCAGAGGAGTCAATTCAATTCAATAGGCTAGGGCAAAGTCAATAGGCTAAAGTCTTGGATAGGATAAAGAAGTACTGGTGGTTAAACGGAAAGGTCTCTGCACAAGTTCTTAGAAGTAGTTTGTAAAAAAGAAGAATAATATGTTGGGTCACAAGCTGGTTAGGCCTGTGAGTTGCAAAAATTTCAAGCACTTTCGCAGTGAGAGGTAAGTTCTTTCTGTCTTGTTTTACAGTACCTTACAATGAAGAAAAAGATGCAACTGATGACATCTGTTCCTGGCAGTTCCTTCAGATCTCGCTGTTCCGGGGCCTCAGTTGTGGAGACAAGAGGGAGGACGTCGGGGGAGTTCTGCACTGCACTGGGACTGGTCAAAGCTTGCAACTGGCAAACTTCAATTTCAGTTTCTTCAAACTTCAATTTCAGAATCTGGGCTGTTTCACTTTTCAGCTACTGCATTGGTAACAATGCTGGTCCTGGCTGTCAAGGTAGACTGCCCTTGCTTCAGAGGTCCCACACTCAGCTGAGGGGGGTCAGACTCGGTCGGTCCGACGTCGTGGGAGTCCGGAGAATCTTCCGAACGCTTTTGGCCAGCTTACAAGTAATACACACAATCTGGTTTCCCAATCCCTGGCTCTACGGTTTCCTGCAACATTCTGAGGAAATGCAACCATTTCTGAGATAAGTGTGCAGGTGGCTTACTAGGGAGTTTATTGGTCCTACCAACTCAAAGGGAGAAGTCACCCTTAGCAGGGCTTCTCTGTTGAGGCGAACTTGGCCATTCAGACCTGCAACAGGGCTTCACTGGGCAAACCAACAGTCCAGGAGTTGCAGCAGCCGTCCTCTTCAAGCTTTTCTTTGGTTCCTTTGTTCCAGTGTTCGACTCTGCCTCCCAAGCCATGAGACTCACCTTTTATTCAGTTCTCTCCCATTCATTCCAGCCTAGCTGCCACTCACCCATCAGGGTGGCTGACCTTGCCGGACAGTCAGCCAGCCAATCATCACAGAGTGCATTTGGGTCTCCTAGGAGACTAAGCACAGGGAGTTTTTGGGCACCTCCCACACTTCCTGCCTACCCCAGACAATCTGGAGCCAGAGGCGGTCTTCACTCCTGAGGACCGCCAAATGCAAATGAACAAAGAGACCAAACCTGGTTTGGTGCACAGAGAAAAACTTTAGAAGCCTTACAACAAAGAAATGGTGGGAAAAGAAGACTGGGTCCTGTTTTTAGCAATGATGGCTGGGTGCCATCTTGAAAAACATGGCTCCCGCGATTTAACGTTACCGCAGCTAGGAATAGTTTGCGGTCGAGAAAAATCATTGTACTTCATTGTAAAACCACTGCAACCAGCCATTCTGAGAGAAAAGGATAACATTTGACTGTTACATGAGTAACTAGACATAGGGGATACTAAGTAACTCCTCCAGCACTTTATTGTAAGATAGGGTGTGCTAGGTCTAGAAATTTACAGGGCTAAGTGAAGTCAATTTCGCTCCACTGTTCTGGGAAACAGTAGTTGATCCCAGAGAAGGTATTTAAACCTTGGGAAATCTGAAAGACTTCTCTGTGTCACTGCACTGACAGTGCTTTGTGACACAATTGTAAAAGATGATGCCTGTGGAGTTGGTTAGACTCCATAACCAAAGAAAACACATGGGTAAAACACATATCAAAATACATGAGAGAGAGGGAAAAAGGGTAACACCTGCTGGCATGGATGGCATTCGTTTGAATTGTCTGGCGTTTGTTATGGTTGCGCTCGTAGGTGCCAGCAAAGAGAGAGTTACAATATTCCAGTTGGGAACCAATGACTGTTCTAATTATAGTGAGCCAGTCTTTAGCGAGAGGAATGGTTTGCAGACATTTATGGGTTTTGTGGTGTGGGCTGCTGATGAGGCAGTTGCGTCGACCTGTCAGGTCATGTTGAGGCTGGAGTCAAGGTAGACACCCATGGTTTTAAATGAGGATGAATCTGGGATGGTGAGGGCATCCATAGTGAAGACCTGAAAGGCGGGGTCCATCTTGGATAGGCGTGCGGGGGTGCCCACAATGAGAATTTTTGATTTATAATCGTTGATGCAGAGTTGGTGAGTGGCCATCCATGTTTGGATTGTGTCATAGATTTTGATAATGGTGCCAGTGTCATGGTCGGCAGAGAGGGGCAGGCAGACTAGGTGTCATCAGCATAATTTGTGAAGGAAATGCTGAGTGTGCCAAGGTATTCAAAGATCGGTTTTGTATATATGTTATAGGGGTTGGAGGAGATAGGGGTGGTAAACGGTAGGGATTGTGTAATCGAGGGGTGATTTCTTGATGAGAGGCAAGATTCAAGCTTCCTTGAGGTTGGTCGGAACTGAGATGTTGGTGAAGTTGATGATCAATGTGATAATTCGTATGAGGGCTTCGGAACACTCCTTGATGTAGGCAAGGGGCATGTGTCTCCTTGGCATCAAGAGGGTTTAAGACCAGCAAAGATCTTGGAGATTTCAGCTTCAGTGACATGGAGGAAGAAGAATGGGGTGGTAGAGGTGGAGGGAATTTAGAAGGTGGGATAGGAGATAAGTCAGTAGTGGATGATTTGGAGCGGATGAAGTCTTCCTTCTCCTGGAATTTATCCTGAAGCATGGTGATTTTATTCATGAGGGCATTCTGAATTTGTTGGCACCAGGCATCATCTTTGGTGAAGTTTGCGGTAGGTGTGATGAGGGTTTCCAACTTGTGCAGAATGGCGAGGAGTTTGCATGATTGGGATTGGGCTTTGATGATTCTGTCTAAAAATGTGGTGGCTTTGGCCTTCTTGTACTTTTTAGAGATGTTCTGGATATATGTTTTTCTAGTGGCTGTGGGGGATTCGCACCAATCAAATTCATCAACCACACTTCTTCACTCGTAGGGTTTGAAGAGTGAGAGTAACCCTGCTGATAAGATGGCAGGTTTGGCCAGAGCAGTGAGGTAAGAGGATGGTGGGGGATGGGAGAGGGTGCAATCTGTGGTTAGTAGGGGGAGTTTGAGTGAACATCATTTCAGAGCAGGGGGCAGTGAAGAGGTGGTGGTAGTCTGTGGCAGGGCTGAGAGGATGTTGAAAGCGATAATGTGATGGTCGATCCAGGTGTATGGTTGTTGAAGGTAACAGTGGTGCTGCAAGTGAGGTCAGTGAGCCAACCTATAGTTCAGCCTTGTGAGTGCGATGGGCTGGTGATGCATTGTATGAATCCTCAGGAATCTAAGGAGTTGGCAAGAACAAGGTCCTCTTTGTACAAGGGAACATTGAATCCCAGGTTGAGGTCTCCAAGGAGGAGTATTTTAGAGGCTGGTTTTACATTGATGCCTATGATCTGTAGGGGATCATCTTCTAATGTTTCTGAGGGGGGGGGCAGGAGGGTGGGAGACTATTTGAAGGATAATGGTGATGGTTGGGGATAAAAAGAGCTTAGCGCAGAGAAGGTTGCATGTGGCAGGGTCGCTGGCGGAGAGTGGTCTAATGGTAAATGTTTCCCTGTGAATGAGGGCTATTCCGACACCCTTGTTTAATGAGCAGTCGTAATGCAGGATTGTGCAGCCAGTGGGAAAGGCAATATAGAAAGCAGGACCTGGATGGAGATATGTTTCAGTCATGGAAATGAGGTAAATGTTGGTATGTGTGATGAGGTCCCTGACATCAGCTGCATGCACAATTATAGGCCTTGAGTTGATGAGCACTGTGAGAAACCTGAAGGTGTCTCATCCGCCAGTCCCCAGGGATCTGTCATCCAGGTGGCCAGGAATTTTTCCTCCACAGAGGATAAATTCTTACTCGCATAGGAGATTACTTTATTGACCTTGTCATGCTTTTGATATAATACTGCAGTCAAGCATGTATTTGAGAACCTGTCTCCAAGAAGAACTCCTTGTTTGTGACAGGTTAAGCTAGGCAAGGCGCTTGTGAGAGGCTTCTCTTGAGTTGTCTTACTGCCTCGGCTTGTTCTGGACCCCACTCCCACTTGACCCCCCCCCCTTCAAAAGGTGGTTCAGGGGTCTTGTGATCTCTGCGTAGCCCTCAATGAACTTTCTGCTGTAATTAGTCAGTCCAAGGAGGCTCCTTAGTTCCCGCAGAGTTGTGAGGTCTTTTAATTTCTGGAGTGCTTTCCTGGGGACAGAGACCCTGAGGAGTAATCTCATGCCCCTGAGGAGTAATCTTATGCCCCAAGAAATTGTCACGGGTTCTACACCACCGTGCCTTTTGAAAGGAGAGTTTTGCTCCGGCAGCCCTCAACTGTGTCAGAACATAACGGATCTCTGCTATGTGTTCCTCCGCAGTCGAGCTTTTGACTAAAACATCATCTAAATAGGCCAGGTTATCCCTCTCACCCAGGTCGGGCATGGCCTTGTGAAGAAAAATGTTAAATTAATTGCCGGAGTTCATGTATCCAAAGGGAGTCCGGGCCCATGTGTACTGCTGCCCCCGAAGGCGAAAGCCTGCTTGTATTGGTCCTCCCTACTGACAGGTTCAGTCCAGTAAAGTTTGGTCAGGTCTATTGCAGTGAATACCTGTGACCCCTGGATCTGGGCCAGCCCTTGGTCAATGTAGGGAAGAGGCCATCGGGAATTATGGACCCGTTTGTTGAGCTCCCTAAGGTCAGCACAGAGTCTCCACTGGCCGTTTGGCTTCAAAATCCCGGGCCCCGGATTATTGAAGGTGCTGAGGACTGGACGAATTATTCCACGGGACTCAAGGTTATTCATTATTTCAGTAAGTGACTCCATTGATGCGAGAGGCAAGCGATATTGCTTCAAAAACATTGGAGTCATGCCAGGGTCCGTGGGAATTGTTGTTGTGTGGATGTCGGTGCGACCACAGTCATATGAGTCCACCGCAAAGAGATCTTTAAAATCTAAGAAAACTTGTTTGAATTTTTGCTTTTGCTCCAGAGTCTCACAGGCATCAGCTAGGTTGACTCTCTCTTCAACCATCTGCCTGAAGCCTGGAAGACTTCCGGTTTTGCTATCTCAGCGGCTTCCTCCAGCTGGGTGGAGAAGTCCCTGGTCAAAGTGCTGATTTGGACTGGTGGCTTCATGTGGGGAAGGCAGTCCTCGCGGACTTGGAATATCACCTCATCCCTCCTGAAGTCACAGGTCACATCCTCCTTACCATAAGGGCAGGAAGTGTACACCAGGAAATTCCCCCCATGCCGGGTGAAGATCCTGTCTTGTTTTGCGTCATCGTCGCTATCACTGTCAAAACAGTCCTTGGGAATGGGTCCTAAGAGTTCATTACCTAAATCTATGGAAAAATGTCAGTCATCAACCGCCATTCCAATAATGGTGCCTGCAGCCAGAGTGATACTCTTTAAGTCGCTGTTATCCACCTCTATTGGAATGGTGTCATGTTCTATGTTGACTAGTGGTGTTGGGTTTACCCCCAAAACTTGCTGTTGGAAGTGAGCATTAAGATGAAGATAGGTGTCAGGGTTTTTCAATTTCTGTCCTCTTTAAACTTTCACTTCCAGGGGGAATTGTCCGGTCCATTCTGTGATGGTGACTTCCTCTCCAATCTGAATTTCAACTGCATAAGGCAGCAATTGAGCTGACCTAAATGCTTTCTCTGAATCATCAAAGTTCATGGGATTACCTGCTAATCAGGACCAGGCTTTGAAGTTTATTAGGTCCAAACTAATGTCAAAGCGATTGAGAATGTCACTGCCTAAGTAAAATGCGGCAGGGACGTTTCGCACGACCCAACAATTATAGACTATGCTCTTGTTGCCTATGGAAATTCTGAGCATACACCTGCTAGGCAGGAGATGGTTGGAATTGGGTGTTTCCAGCTCCATTTCACATTTGTCTAACAGTTTAAATGTGGGAATGGCTGGATCTTTTGGGAGTTTGCGGAACAAGGCTTTGCTGATGAAGCTCTTACTGTTGTTCACTCACACTCGGGTGAGAACAGAGTCCATCCTTTCATTTAACTGAATAGGGATGATAAACTGCTCTCCAATTTTCTGAAGATCAGCCAGGATTTGAGCTGATTTCTCATCTTTCTGGACTATAGGAGTGGGATTTTCTGATTGTGAATTTGTGAAGAATTTCAGAGTGTTACCTTCCAGTGTGGAATGCCACCTTAGACGGGAAGGAAGGTTGATTTTCAGAAATAGAGAGGACTCACCATCACCAGTTTGTTGTCCTACTGCAATTACTGTCACGTCTGGGATTTGGTTGTTCTGGAAGTCAAATTCTATTTGGTCAGGTTTTTGTTCAACCATTTGGCATGTGCTGTTTAATCTAACATGGTTGACACTCTGTTTCAATTTTATTGGTCGGTTGGTTTGGGTCCAGAGGACCTTGTTTACACAATCTATAAGGGGTGACAACCTACGCAGGATGTCATTCCATAGTAAACAAGGTGTACCATCTGGAGTCACAACTATGAACGCGTGGTTCACCTTGTGTCGCCCAATTTTAATATCCAAATCTGCAGTCCCCTCAATGGGAATTTCCTTCCCGTTGAAGTTCTGAAGTTGTCCAGGAAGAGGGGTGAGAGGAATTTGGTATTTCTCCCCCCTTCCCAAATTCAGTTGGTTAAAGGCCTTTTTTGACAGAAGGGTAGCTTGGGATCTGCTGTCCACCAGTGCCAAAATTGTACACTGCCCCAGTATTTGGACCGGGGCATAGAATCTTCCCTCCTTCTCCTCAAGGGGGAAAAGATAATGGGGGTCATTCTGAGCTAGGAGGTAAGTACCGGTAAATTCTGGCATGGCGGAAAGTACGACACCGCCCTGGCGTCAGACCTCTATTTGCGGCCCATTCCGACCTCACGGACACGCGCTTTCCGCCATGCCGGAAAAGTTCCGAGCGACATGCCACTAAACGACACGCAAAACCCCCTATCGGCATGGCGCGGCACGTAAATAACAACACTGCCTTGGATGCAGCAGCGTCTGTAAATAACGGTGATCGTAATTTACGGCTCCCGTAAATTACGGTCACTGCAAAAAAACAGAACCGGAAATTTCGTCATCGCACAGGAACGGGAAGGAGCGCAGCGGCCATCTTTAAAAACACAATCCATTGCAAATCATCAGCCAGCACCCTTGGGAGCAAACTGAAGTGGGGAAAAGGATCACAACAGAAGGAAGAATGCCATAAGCCCCAAAAAAGACTGCCGACCGGCTCCGCAAGCAGAAATTCAGCCCTGAAGAACTGCAGGCCATGGTGGACTACCTGGTAGAGCATGTCGATGTTGTCTTCAGCCCTGACATGCGCAGAGAATCCATCATCCGTAAAAAAAACATCTGGGCTCAAATGGGCCAGAGGGTGAGCGCTGTAGGCACCACCCCCCGCACCCTGAGGGACTGTCGCAAGCGGTGGGATGAACTGCGGGTGCGGGTGCGGGCCCTCCTCTCCGCAAACCGGAGTCAGGCTATGCAGACCGGAGGGGGCCCAAGTTCCCCTGTCAGACTTGAGCCTTGGGAGGAGACATGTGCCGCATTGATTGGTACCAAATCCATTGAGGGCGTCGGCGACATGGAGTGTGGGGCAACGTCGTCTGCTGAAGGAGGTGAGTGTTCAAAATCTACCTTGCCAATGGCCATTGCATAATTAAAAGTCCCCCAAGGGCCATCAAAGGCACCTTCTCATGTTGCCTTTCCCCCCATCCAACTCTACCCCCCCCCATCCAACTAACGTAGAGCCAACTGGCACGCAATCAAGGGCCAAGTGCAAGTACATAACGCACATCAACCATAGTGCATTAACTTGCACATTACATCATGCCCAGTGTGCAGCCGGTTTGGCAGTGTGCCAGCCAGACTGTACATTACCAGGCCATGATGAGTCACTCCGAAACCTGCGTACATGTCATACTCATGCACATGTACCACTGCTGTTGCTACACCCAAAAGGCCACAAAGCCCAATTGACAGAAATGTCAATCCAGCCATGTATGCAATTAGGACATCATACAATCACTCATGTTGGCCCTCTCTTCTACCCCCACAGGCACTGATCATGACAGCGGTGAGCCACAGACCAGCCGGCCAACCACCTCCATGGGCAGTGGCAGGGGCCATCTCATTCCTGCACCGAAGAGAACACCTACCCCAGCTCCAGAAAGGCCAGTGGAGGCCGCACCACCCCAATCCCTCCAAGCATCAGCGCCTGCCACAGTGCCCACCCCACCTCGGCACAGTCCAGCATTTCGGGGAGGTAGCAGCTACAGGCCCCGTGGAGAATGTGGACAGCTCCCCATCCATCTGTGTGGCGTCCGAGGATGAATTCTATCCGACAGTCCACACCCAGGAGACCTGCACTGTCCCGCTGGCCTCATGCAGTGACTCTGGAGATCCACAAACACCTGCCTGTAGTCATCCTACTGACACACAGGTGCACGAAGATCATGGGCCAAGTCCACCAGTACAGTCCTCGCCAGTGCACGCAGTGCCAAGTCGATTGAGCGATGGATTACCATCATTCGGCACACGTCGTGCTAATCAGCTCGCTGATCAAATCAATAAGTTCATTGAGGACACCTGCCAGGCCAGGGTGGAATGGCACAGTTAACTCAGGGAAATGGGCCAGTCACTCACTGACTGCACCAACAGGTTGTGTGAGACAGTCACTGACAGCACAACCCGTCTGTGTCATGTCCTAGGAGGCATAGCCAATGCCCTTGAGGCAGCCCAATCAAATCCGCAGCCTCAGCAGGAGGAAACGGCCTCATCCAGTGGGGCCACTCCAGCAAGCCCACAAAGATGCACTCTGTGTTCCATGCGGCGCAGGGACACGCCTCTCCTGGGCCCCGGGAGCAAGAATCAATAGTCAATGCTGCCACATTTGGCCTTCACGTACTACATGGGACTACTGTTGTTGAGTTGGGGGGGGGGGGTTTGTTGTGGAGTTGGGGCATTAGGGGGGTGGCTGGAGGGAATGTTAACACTCATCCTTTATTTTAAATACACTATTGGTGTTGCAAAGTTTAACTGTTGTGGACATTCCTCATTGAGCAAGTGTATTATGACGTCTGACAGTGCATGGTCTACAAGTATACACACAGCCAGTGGCCTGTGTGCCCATGTTATGCCACCCTCTGCTGACTTGTGTTCTGGTTATTATGTCCAATCATTGATTGGCACACGACATGTCCCTCAAGTGCACCACATGCATGATGCCATCTTGCCACTTTCTCCTCCTCCTTCACTCCATCTTCATGTGCTGCTAGCAGTGCCATGTCAGGGTACAGAGATGCAATCCAAGGGATGCACGATTTGTTCAGCTTTACACATGACATGGGGATCTTGGACACCACATAGCAGTAGAAGGGTCCCCCACCAGTCCAGCTTCACCAACTCATATGTGCCTTACGCAAGCCAGGTGACTGATTCATCTCCACACATGCACGGGTATGGGCAGTGTTTAAGTGCTCCCTGGGCCTGTTCTGTGGGTTACTGACAGGGATCATGTACCATGGTGTCAAGGGACAGCCACCAAAACCTGCATGTCTAGCCAATTGAGGTAAGTGTTTGAACTGTGATGGTGGAGAACTGAACTTGGCTGACATGGCAGCGTGTAACTGATGGCCATACGCACATGTCCATGATGTATTTCGCCCATTCATGGCCACATTATGTGTCCAGTTCAATGAAATGCTGTAGGGAGGTGCGTCTACAGGATGGTCCATGAACAATGGCACGGACATCTCTTGGTACATGCTTCGTTTATGCATGCAGCAGTCCAGATGTCATATCCATGTAGTGCTGTGTACTGTGTTAATCCGTAGTTGGGTGTGTTGGATGTAGTCAGTGGCTCGTAATCTTCATACTGCTCTGATCCATACTATGGTGAATTCCAACACTCCTTTGGGTGTGCCAAACCAGTGATGTGGTTTGGTATCCCTGTTGCCCTCAGTTCAATCCACTCCCAGGGATAAGTTTCCGGTGTGGTGCCATGCTGGGGGCAGCCACATTGTGCATATGAAGTGTGTCTTCCTATATGCCCTTAGGGTTGTGGTGGCCGCCAATGAGTGGTGCATGTGTTGTGGGATTTGGCCTTGTCAGATGTTGGCAATGTTGTGTATTGTGTGTGCCTTACTCCATCGATGTGGGAATCTGTACTGATGTGCCGTTGCACTGGTTCTGTGGCAGGGTGGTTGGTGGAGTGAACATCGTGCACTGGCTTCATCATTTCGACCCAGTTTGTCCATGCAGGCACCCACCTCATGGCACCAATGCACTGGCATGACACAGTCAGACGACTCACCAGGCAGCCAGGCACGTCATCCTGCATGTCGGCCCATGCAGCACGGTAGCGTGGTGATCAGCTGGCCCATTGACTCATGAGTTGTTCCTTGATGTCGGGCCCACCCATGTGTGATGTTCTTGGTAGCGTTGCATTCCATCTGCACGTAGGGGGAGTGGTATTGCTTGCAGTTGCTATCTGCCACCTGCATGCTATGCTGGTCCACCTACGACACGTGGGTGCTCTCAGGGGCACCCATGTCATTTGGCATGCCTGACAATGCATGGCGGCCAACTTTAGTGTTGTATATCTCCTGGGTAGTCCATGTTCGAGATTTGTTGGCCTTGTGTGCTTGGGAAGGTGAACCAGCACTTGGTTATGTGTCCGTGTAATGGACGGTTGTGACATGCCATGCATGGGCCCCACTGTGTGCTGGTAGGTGCCTGTGGCATGGGTGTGGGGCACAGGGAACACCTTCAGTTGTGCCAGGATGGCAGTGTGTATTTGTTTGCTGCTCGCTTATCTCGTTCTTTCTCGGCCCAATTATGGTGGTGATGGTGTCACAGTCAAGCTGGTAGGGGGTGTGTATCTGCTCAGGGGTTTCCTTGAGGGACCGGCCATGCTGCGTGGGAATGGGGGCTGCTGGGGTGGTGACGGAGGCTGCACTGGTGCTGCATGCTGGGCCTGTCTCCCCCTCCTTCTCTCCCTGTATCTCCTCAATGGGGGGGGGCTGGTGTTGTAGGTGTAGCTATTGTGGTTATGCCCTTGCTGGCACTATTGGTATAATCTTGGTGTGGGAGGGGGTGTGGTGTGTGGGTGTGTTCCTTTTCTGCTGTGGCAGACTCCATTGCCTCAACCTGTGCTGATTGTGTGCGCCTGTGGCTCTGGGAACCACTGCTCAGGGTTCTTTACTCCTTCTCTGAGATGCCTGTATTTACTCCATGCCGGTAAGGTACTTTACGGGCTTAGGGAGGCCCTAATTTACATGTGCTCCTTGCTTGTGATCAGCTCCGGTTTACGCCATGCCGCTAATTTCGGCATGGTGGGACGCGCGCGCGACCCAAGACCGATAATTATGGCATCGCAGTTTACGGTGCCGTAATTAGCGGTCTGAGAGGCCAGAATAGCCTGTAGCGGTAAACGATGCCGGTAAATCATTACCGGCATGGTTTTTCCCTTACCTCCTAGCTCAGAATGACCCCCAATGCACATTTTTGGACAACTGGTGGGTTAACAGCTAGATATGGGGGACATTTTGGGTTCCCCTGGTTCTGATTCTGGGCTGTCCCCCCCCTTTTTGGAGGCAGTTACCAGGATGGGTTTGAACCAGAGGATTTTCATGCTGATGATTCTGGGGTTTGATGATGGGCGGTGCTAACTCAGTCCCCACATCTACCCAGTCTGGATTTGAATTCTTTGGGACCCATTTTTCTTTGGGAGGAGTTCCCCCATCCCTGAAGGAGAAGATCCTTTTCCCAGGATCCTCTGAGGATCCCTCTCCTTCAAACTGCAAGATTTGTACCTCCTCCTCAAAATGGGTCTTTTTAGGTTCTTTATTTCTCCTACCCCCCATCTGCTCCTTGCGTTGCAGACTTTCAGGGGCAGGAGATTTTGGTTCCAGTTCCTGGGTTTCCAGGGACTTTCTACAAGTGGGCAAGGAGGCTTCCTCCAAGGCTTTACACCCACCTTCCCCTTGTGCCTCCTCCCTGGGAACCAGTGGGGTGTCGGGGTTCTTCCCCCGTCATTGCTCTGGAGCACCAGGTCCTGGATTTGAGGCATTCTGCGCCACCATGCTCATCTGAGGGTTCTGTCGAGCCTTCAGCATGCGACCCAGATCCTGGGCCATGTTTTGGACCTGGCGCTCTAGTTGGGACACCCGCTCTGGCTGGTATGGGGTCCTCATGACTCCCCTGGGCTGATCCTGGGAAGGGTAGCTATCCCTTCTCCCAAAATACCCCGGGTTAGGAAAGTTTGGGTACCCCTCCACCCTTGGACTCCCCTCTCCCGGATTGGTTTGTTTGCGCTCAGGAAAGTGGGGAAAGAAGGATGGATTGATTTGGGGGTTGAAATTTGGCGGGTATCTTGGAAAGACATTTTGTCCTGTATTTGGGGGGATTACTGCTCTCCTGGGGGAAGTGGGGAGGGAAGTACCCTGGGTTAGCTGCTGTCTGGTTGGATCCCCCCTCCTTGGGTGGGAGGAGTCCACACATAACCCAGGATGGGTCTATTGCCCTTGTAGCGTGGGCTGATGTAGTAAGGGGAGTTAGGAGTCCCATTTGTGGGGTTGCCTCCCTGGCTTCCTGTTTGTGATTGGCCCAAGGGCCTTCTGTGTTTGGGGTTGTTTTGATTCTGTGCAGGCAGGTTTTTAGGCCCCCCATCTCTAAATCTAAAATGGGGGCAACCTTCACCTCTGCCACTTTAACAGCAGCAGGGGTGTTGGTTGTTTTGGGGCTTTTTTGATTATTTTTGATTTCCACTGGCTTTTGCACCTCTTAAATGAGTGTGGCTTGTCTAATGACCCAGTCTAGTGATCTTTTCTCATGAAAGTCCCCCAGGAGCTGGGTAATGATATACTTAGGGAGAGCATGGAAGAAAGTATTTACAAACTCTTTGCTGTCAGTGTGCACCCTTCTAGTGGTCTGCGCAAATGCACGTTTTAACTCTTGAACAAATTCTTGTGGGGCCTGATCTTCCCCACATTGCAAGATGTAGGCTGCCTTGCGAACCTCCTGAGGATTCCTGTGAATAGAAAAGTGTTTCAAGATTGCCGCCCTATAGGTGGACCATCTGGAATGATTCTGGTCCTCCAGCCCCGCAAAGAAGCTGGAGCACTCGGGAGAAAAGGTACACTTTACATATTGAATACAGCTTTGACTGTCCTTCAAATGGAAAGTGGCCATCATGTGGTCAAATAGCTCAAGGTGCTCCCAAACCGAATACTTTGCATTCTTATGATAGGGCGTGATTATGCTCCTAATGGCTTTGATTTGTTTCAGGGGATCCTTGAGCAAGGCCCTCTTGACCTTGTTGGCTTTCTTGGTTCGAGTGACCCAGGTCCACTCATCCTCTGACTCAGAGGCACTGCTACCAGAGGTGCCTGTCTGGTCTTTTAGGCTCTCCCAGATTCTGCGAGCTAGGGAATGGCTGGCAGAATGTTGGGGACTAGTTTCTTGAGTCCTGTAGTGCTCAGAAGAGTCTTCTGATTCTTCCTTGCTCCCAGGATTGGCTGAGTACCCCCTCACTGTCCTAGCTGGGAAGAAGTTTTCAAGATGCCCTTAGTGGGCCTACTCTCACGGAGTTCCCCACCAAATTTTGCCATCTGGTCTGTGGGTAAATTGTATTTTTGAGGATCAATTTCTCTGACCCTCCTCTCATTGGAGTCTCCCTGGTCAGAGAAGATGGCCCTAGCACTTGGGAACCCATACACAGATGCCCGCCCATCCATTCCTGGAAGGTGCTGATCTATAAGCCTCATATTCCTCATTGGATTGAAGTCTGCCATCCCCGTGGCCTTTGGCTCATGTGCGCCAGTGGACGTGGGCGTGGTAGAGTCCAGGGAGTGGAAGAGATGAAAGTCTCTGGTACCAGGGCTCATGAGGTTATGCTCAGGTGTTTCACTCTCCCAGTGGACCTCATGTCTCTCAGGCCATGCTCCCTGTTGCCATGCAAGAATCTGGCCATTTTGCTCTTCTTTAAATGCCTTACTAGTCTCTATTAGTTGTTCCTGCATGGCTACCTGTCTGTGGACCCTGTCATTCTTCTCACAGAGAGCCTCATTGTCTCTCTGTGCTTCCTGGGTCATTTTAGAATATTGAGCCAATCTTTGCTGCAGGAGGGTTACCTCCTGAGTCCTGTCCATACTGACCTGGTCCTTCTTTGCTAGAGCATCTTCCACCCTCCTGGCGTGCTCTAACAGTTTTCCATGGTCTTTCTGGAGCTCACCCAGTCCCTGGAGGGCCAGGTGATTCTCTTCCGTCTTAGCTTTTAAATGACTGACCTCCTGGCCTAAGGTGTCCCTTTCCTGAATGAGAGTACCCCTCTGTGCAGCCATGTCGCCCCTTTGTTTTTGGAGTGCACCAGCTTTATGGCGCTCTTCATCGAATTCTGTCTGGGTGTCAAGGCCTTTGAGAATTAATTAATTATTTTCTTCTTTTTCTTGGTCTAGGAGGTTTTGCATGGTGACTACCTGCTCTGCGCTGTCCCTATTAAAATGTATTTTCTGTTCCAGCTTTTGTTGGCTCTGTAGTAGAGAGTCCAAACTTTCTTGGCACTCTTTCTGCAGCGCCATTACTTTGGTATCCTGCTCTACCTTCTACTGCTGCAGGATATCCATATCTCCTTTTTTTTATCAGGTACTGCCTGGTTTCATTTTCTAATTCTAGGCTCTTTTGTAGCCTTTGCTCTGCAGAGTCCAGCTCAGTTTGGGCCTTTTCTAGTGATTTTACACACCTATTTGCCAGATCTAGGTTTTCGGCATATTTTTCCTGTATTGCTCCAATATGGAGGTACAGATGTGCCGCTATTCTGGCAATTTTACTTTGCTCTTCTTTTACCTTAGGGGCCATGTACAATTCACTAAGTGCCATGTGTAATGGACCCTGATCCTTCCATGTGTCTAATCCTGTGGCAGGGGCCTGTTCTTTAATTTCCTGCAACCAAACATTCTGATCCTGTACTGTCCATTCACCACTGACAAATCATTTGTAGCCATTCCGGAAATATTAATTTCCTTTCTGATTTACAGAAGTTATTTTATTTTTGCAAACAGACCAAATTCCTTATAGTGTTCCTATTGAAGGGTGCTTTTCACAGTGTAGCACAGTATGGTAGCCCAACAGGGTTTATGTACCCCGTCAGTTAGCACGCTGTATTAGACTGTCACAAGTGGTATGTGTAATTCAGAAATCCCGGCACAAGCCCCCAATCTTGTCAGCGATTTCAATCCACCACTTCACCTAAGTCAATGCCTAGCATGTGGTGCACAACTGAAACCCTTAATTATTTATTTGTGTCTATAAATTCTTTTATTCTGAACAATGTATCACTTATTCACACCCCTCTCTTTGAACCCCCCTCCCCCGGTCACATTAAACCAGGAATCAGGCTGACTTGCAAAGTTAAAATATTTATTTATATATATTCACAAAATAATCACACTATTTTTAATAAGAATACAATGATCACCAATGGGTGATGTCACACTAAGCTATCTCTTTAATCATAAGGAGTAATAATGAGCAAAACCAATGCAGCACAGCAATAATACTTTTGTGGGTGTGTGTTCAAATCAACTAGCAATATGGTTATTCTTTCCCCCTGCACACTCCTCAACCCCACAATATGCAATGTAGAGATATAGGAGGAGAGAAAACAGGTTTCAGGAATGCTGAATTCCTGCAAATATATCAATCCCAATTTCCCCCCAGCAAACACAAGAGAGAAACAGAACTAATTGGCAAACTGTCAAAAATGGTTTTAAATTGGCTTTGAATGGAAGAGGTAAAACACTAAATATGGGCTTAATGATTGAAATTGTTGAAATACTAATGGGAGCCGCTGTATATGGTTGCAAACAAACACTAGCAATGATTTGATAGTAATAAGCAATGGAAAAACTTAAATTTGAGTTCGGGTGCAATGAAAAGCTATTTTACACGTTATAGATTTTGCCCAAAAGAAACGTTTCCGGCAAACCTTTCCGCGCGCGGTAATAGCGATCGGGGGAGAACTAAAAGGATTTGGGATGTGGGTTCTCTGGAAGGCGTAGGATGATAGCTTCAAGCAGACACTTAAATTTCGTTTCTAGCATGAAAATTGAAGAAGTTATGGCCATTTTCGTGGAGGTCATTTTTTTCGGATAGAGGCAAATTGTAAAATAAGGATGCGCTTTTAAAAAGACAAACAGGATTTCTTGACACTAGGGATGGACTATGAAGAAACAAACTACACGACAGCACAGTCACCAGCCCAGGATGTCTCTGGATGGTTTTTGCTTGCCAAGACGCTCGCCTTCTTCAGATGAAATAAATATCATCGCAAAGATTGGTTTAACACTACTAGTACAGAAGATAATAGGGATGGGATAGAGAGTTCAGGCAGTTCAAAAATATTCTAACAATGTAGTTCTGGATATAATAGAGGATGGGTTTGGATAGGGATGACTATGGACAGTACATATGCTAGTGACAGTCCTATACTAAGGATACTCACTTCATAGGTTTGAACAGAACCGTCAGGGATTCAGGTCAGGCAAGATTACTGGACAGGAATTATGCTGGGCACATCTGACTGGACAGCAAGGCGCTCTGGTCTGCAATCAGCAAGGTGCTCTGGTCACCGCACGGTAGGACTGGATTGGATTTGCAATGGCTCTGGTTCACAGCTATCTGGTCACAGCACGGCTCTACTGGGTTGTGTCTTTGGATTCTGGCAATAATTCTTAGCAGGAAAGCAGTACAGCACAGCCAGGCTGTTCTTTTGTTCCCCTTAGAGGTCTGGGGTAAATTCTGGTTCCTGGAATTTTAAGGCCAAGCTGAGAGTGGCTCAGTTATGGAAATGGGCATTTCTGCTTGCCAAGTTTCTGGAATCTGGAGTCTGGAATATGGATAGTTCTCTTGCAATCGGTTGGTGGGTGAATGTGTGTGTGTCTCTAAGCCCTCAGCAGTCTCTATTTATGCATTTAATAAACGGGTGTGTATGCAGAATTATCCTAAGCACACCCCCTAGGTAGGCTATTGGCTGGAATCCGCTCATTCCCTTGATTTGAGGAGAAACAGTGTGTCACCATGATGATGTGCTTTTATGAGGCAAAACCTCCTCCTCTTTGCCTTTTGAACAGGAAATCTACTTTTGGTATAATACCTGTTTACATGTGTGCAATCCTTATACCAATAACATACATAGATCACATATTTTGTGGAGCAAACCCTCTTCCAAGCCTCGTTGCTGTGGGATCTTGGATCTGGATTTGACAGACTTTCACACTTTTTGTCCGGGACACAATATCTAATTTTTCCAAAAATGTGTACATATGTGCACATTGTCTATGGGCATAAGTGTGTGAAGTTTCATGCTTCTGACATAAATACATTGCTGCAAAACCTGCATTTTCACTGTGCCTTCCCAGGACATTGCACTGAGTTCTGGCATCTTTTAAAATGTGCACCCAAAAATCACATTAACAATGCTATTAATTCTATAATTTTTACAAATTCGCACAGTCATTTATCAGTCTTTTTCAAAAATATGATTTCTGTGCTTTGTGAATCCACAAGTGACTGTCTGTCCCCGCCTCCTTTTCCTGCTGGCACGTCTGAAGCAATCCAACCACTTCCTTCTGGGAGAGGCCACTCTTGACACTTCGCAATCTGCATATCCTTTCAGCCAAGGAAGGTCCATTGTCTCTTTTTGGTGTAGCTCAAGATCTCCTCCCCTGATTTAATTCTCACAAAGGTATGACTTCCTGGCCTTGGTGGGAAGCAGGAGAGAGATGCCTTTGTTGGGGGGAGGCTGTGGAACTTGTTGGGTGGCTTTGAGTCAGCTTAAATTCAATGTCATTTTCTTACATTTCTCTTGGTTTAAAACAAAACTTGCAATTTTCACACAAGCAGCTAGAACTCTTATTCCAGCTTCGAAGCCATGGAAACTAAATAGTTACAACCTAGGTTCCTCTTACTAACAGGTTACTTAATTTCCAGACATTTGATTTGAATTGCACAAGTTTAAATTCTGAAGCAAACTAATGACAGCTGTCATACAGGCGGCCGCTGGTACTGCGCCCATATTTTGAAGATTTTCACAGGAAGGCACTCCTTTTACTGTGGATATTTTGGTGACAGTTTCCGCTTCCCATGACATTGTAGGTTCATAATGATTTTTTACAAGAGGTGACGGGTAACACCCAGCAAAGATATTGGATGTTTTGTGGTATTTTGGACCGGTATTTTGTATTTTCAGCAACCAGAGAAAAAGGGATTTAAGAACAATTTCTGGGTTTTCTTCAGTAAAGCACTGTGTTTAATGCAGTTGGTGGGCAGCACAGTGGTATGTTTCAGCAGTGAGGTCTCCATTCCACCACTGACACAGCCAAGGTAGATTTGGCAGCCATCTTTTTGTGCTTGGTAGCACGCAATTTCCTTAGGTTTTGGCGCGCATGGGTTTTTCGCTGCCATTTTCCTGATTCTGGTGCCACCAGCACACAGTGATGCCACAGGGCAGAGCAGAGTGGGTTAAAACATCTCCCAAATGGCATAGGTGGAAAAGGTCACTACTCTAATATACCTCTTCATTCCTATTATTGAATGTGGAAACCACACAATTGAAGTTCTCCACTCACCAACACCAGCGCGAGCTGACCAGATTCGTGTTAGTGTTACAGACAAGTCAAAACACGGACTGTCGAAGATGGCCACCAGTTAATCTGACATGACGCATAATGTCATCATGCTGATGCGTAACTACGTCATAATTTAAAAAGTGCTCAGTATAGACAGGAAGAGGCACACGTTACCGATAACATATGAAGGCAGTGAGGCAGTGAAGCAACCATAGTGTCAATTCTACAATTTAGGGAACATGGTCAAAAATAAGCTCAACAAGGCAAATGAAGGAAAATAAAACGTGGAGATAGGATTATTGGGAGGAAATGCAACATTCTCACAAACAATCTGTCCCAAAAGTAAAGGCAAGAGCCACAAAGTTTGCAATCCAATTGAATAGGACGGTACAAAGTTATCCACTACAACCTGCGATTGGTGTTTGTCAAACTTTTCTAGATCACAACAAAACTCCCACATAAAATGATATTATATGTAATAAGATGATATTGCTTGAATCACATGTTGTAAAATCTTTCAATGCAATCTTAACCCCTCTACGGGAGGGCCTTACACAGGAGCCTTTCATCATGTTATTGCAATTATTGCAACTTAAGCATGGGAAGGTGCCATTCATACGTTTATGCAGGACTGGTTCATTGTGTGTTTTAGTCTTTTCAGCCTTAACCAGGTGGTCATGAAAGTTTTTGCCTCTCATAGGCAATCATTGGTGGAGCGGGAAAAGGTTTATTACACTGCCTGTCTAGTTGAACAAGCCTCTAGATTTTCTTAATCATCCTAGATATGTGGTGACTCTGGCAAGAGTATCTCATAGTGTATATGAATGGAATGGCGTGTCACTGTTCTTGTGTTTTGGGGTCAACAGATCGTCCCTTGTTTTGGCGCTAGCTTAGGTGCATGATTCCTGCAATATGTCAATTGGGTCCCCCCTCTCCTGGTATCTCACTTTGAGTTTACCACATTCATTTTCAAATGTTTCAAAGTCATATATTATTCAACATAATCTCAAAAATTGACTGTACGTTAAATTATGTTTTAGGTGTCTCGGATGCTGGCTTAAGTAATGTAAGGTATTTACATCTGTTGGATACATAATCTCAGTTTTGCAACAAAGTTGAGATTGTATGTGTACCTTACCTATGGGAGCAGGAAAGGTTTGTTTACTTGGTCGTTAAGTTAGATATTGAATAGAAGAGATTTGCAGATTTCAGTGACCTTTGAAGGTAATGATTAGGCTTTGATGGGATTTTTGTGGGTCAACATGAGGTCTCCTCTTCTGCATTCTTAGTTGGCTTGTAGTAGTTTTAAGTTGTTGTGGAGGCTTTCATATGTTATTATTTTGTAGCAGGCAATAGTTATGCTTCTGTGAGAAAAGGGGTATCTGTTCCACCTCCAATTAGTAAGTCGTAGATTTTTGTTTTCTGCTCTGCCATAGAATGTCAGTTTATCAGGCTGCAGTGTATTGTATTTGTTTCAAAACTACATTGTGTTATGGTTCTATGGTTGTGATGGGCCTGGTGGGGTTCTCGGTTTGGCAATCTGTAGATTGAGTGTTATGATAATTTGGGTGGGTTTTTGGCTTTGTTGTTAAGCATTTGTTATAAGATATGCATGGTATTGGTCTATCCTGCATCCTTGTCATTGGGGCATCTGAAGTGATTTTTCCAGTCTCCTGTTATGAAAGAGGTGTCACATGTGTTGGGAGTGTTTGTTGCTTTGTGTCTAGGTATCTCATTTTCCGGGGTATTTTAAGTGCTACCGAATTTTATTGGGTGGAATGCTTTATTCATGGACAGTTTCTATCGAACGTTGCAGTGGGTTTGTCAGGTGGTTACCCTCTTGTTTTGGGGCTTTGTGTCACTGACACTGTTGGGTTATAGGTGGAAAGATATTGTGAGATGTAAGAGGTCTTAGTCCTTGTATTGCAAATAGGTTTTCCTCATTTGAAGTTCATTGTTGACAGTTCTGCTGTGTTGTAGGATTCTAAAAAACATAACCACTTAAAAATGTAATTTGTTAGTTCCATCTTCTACCTCCTCTTTATCTGTATCCTGGAATCGACAACTTCACTCTCACGTTGCTGCCTTCTGTAAAATCTGTCTGTAAAATAGTGCGGAATGTCATCATATTGTCGCTCTAAATCATTGTTTTCAGATTTACCTTAGGGCTCTTGGGAATCCCCATGATCCTGTTCTACTTGTTTCATAGATTCATTCAGACTACTCTGGCTATTGTCAATTGCTGTAGTTTTGTAAGCCAGTTGCTCTGTTACATTGTATAGCTCTTTCTCCAAGGAATCCTTTTTACTATGGCGAACAGGTGTTTCTTCCAATGACTCTTGGCTTATAGTCTTCTAGCAAGATCATTCTTTCTCCATATTCTTCAGTTGCTCAATCTCTGACATTCCAGATCTTGCATTCATGTTTTTCACTTATCTCTCACTGTTACAATTTCTTCTATTCTTTGCATCAAGTGTTGTGTACTCACGATATTTTGATCACCCTGTGATGGTATATATGTCAACTGCATGGTACGCTTATGTATTTCCGGAATTGCAAAGTCTTTTTCTTGTGCTAACTTAGTCATTTTTTAAAAATGTTTTTCACATGATTTTTTTTTAAAGTTCATTATGTCATGTAATAAGCCATTCATATAGGTGTTATGGTCTCAGAAAGTTCTCTTTCTGGACATTGTTTGGCTTCTCTGTATTCAATTCATGTTGTATTGCCTCTATTACACGTTGTTGTTTCTGTAGTGACAACTGGTTGCGTGTCATTCAGCATGTTGACCTCTTGTGTTGCACATGTATCAATTCTGTTGAGGCTTTTTGTGCATTTTCTGTCAATTGGTGCAAATCTTGTAAATTTTCACCCAATGTGCCTTCGATCCACTTAAGGTAAAAGAAAACATCACAAACATTTTTTTTTCCTCTCTGTCGAAGCAGGTATAGCTTTTGTAACAGGTCATCTAGCGGTCCTTGTGACACCAAAATATCTGTTTTAATATTTTTAACAATATTCTAAATTTCATCTTTCCATGACTGAAGATCCTGCATCGCCCATTGACCGTGCAGGAAATATCTAGTCATTGTGTGATCAAAAGCCACTTCCAGATTAGCTCTGATGTCCTGTAACATCATGGCCAGATTGCACATATGATCTCAAATCACAAATCTGATTTCATATATATATATATACATATTACAGGGCATGCAGTAGCAGCTCTGTAGTTGGTTCCATTTGATAACTCGCTGTGAAAAGTCATCAGGCAGGAAACATTTTTTCCTGATCCCTAAAATTCTTCCCCCAATTATTCTAGGAGGGGGCTAGTTATATATTATTGCCTCAAATCCTAGAATATTTGGGGAAAGTGTTTGATTAGCTGGAAGGTGTATTTCTAGGGAAATGTGGCCACCTGGTGGCCATTTTCACGTCAACATTATCACTGGATACCCTGTAGGTGTGATTAAATTGCTCAACCCACAGGAGAAAAGTGTTTGGGTGGCTTATAACTTTGGCGCCATTTGACAAACCCTCAGCAAACTGTGCAACAAAAAAAGTATATGGCCACCTCTGAATGATTTTCTAAAGTTTGGTATGGTTTCATAATGGGGGAGCACAGTCATAGTGGGTTTCCCAAAACATTTGAAATCCAGATAGGCATACATTGAAAAAGAATTTGCTCATGCCTGCAGACCAAACCATTGGACGGATTTGCAACAAATTTGTGCTAGGAGTGGTAGCCTGGTCTCAGAAGTGTGCTTTTGTGAATTTTGTTTAAATCCATCCAATTTTTTATTTCAAAAAGGTAAAATTGTATGTTGAAAAAAATGTGTGATATCTGCATCCCTGTCATGATACGCAGACCAGTGCGCTTTACTCCTGACAGAACATTTATTAAACGTCCTCATTTGCCATGTCCCTGGCGGTTGCCATGGGGCCTTGTCCAACGCCAAGCGCGCACATGGAAACCTCTAGTGTCCCATCACCTAGGCATCGACGTAGGACGGTGTAGCACATGACCACTCTTCAGTGCATATTTGTATCCTCCTCTCCCACACCGCAGCACTTCTAATTGAAGTTGGTACATCAAACGCCGCTTCCGTTCGTGTTGCTCCTTGCTTTTGTCAACCCCTTGGAACTCCTGATCACGGAACGCTTCATGGACCCCTTGTGCCTAATCCTTGTCTGCTTCAACTTCTGTGTATGTCTTGACCTCAGTATACTTCTACGGACTGCCTCTGCCTGAACCCTTTATTTGGTCATCTTTGAGGAATTTTTTGAAAACCCTCTATTCATATCGTTTACCTTCATACTGGATTGGATTGTGACTGTGACCTTATTGGATTCTACTATCCTTTTGGATTTGGATGCTATGCAGTGTTTCACCTCATATAGCCCCTTTAACTGCGTTCTCGCTCCATTCAGGATAAGTCCCACTAACCAAATATCTTCCCTCTGTCATTCATTTAGCTCTGTCTGTTTGGGTTTCTGCATTCCTCCGTTCAGGGCTCTGGTCAATTTCATCCCTGTGCACACATCTTGAATTGTATTTGTTTATAAAGGTTAGTGTTACCCTAGCTCTATTTAGTGTACTTATTCTTGCAACATTATCCTCCTCCGTCATTTGAACCATTGTAGTATTCCTTACATGTTACGAGTAGCATGGTGTTTCAAAAGAAAGGTTTCCCTCTATTGAGGAGGCCCTCCTTGTGCTAAATTCGTAAACTGACGGTATCAGTCCAGTCGGATTATGGTGTTTTGGTGACCAGATAATTTGAACGTGAGTAGTGACAGTCCAGTCAGCGGACTCATTTCCTGAGTTAAGGTCCGCGGACACATCAGAGCCAATCAGGGGATGGTGTGGTCTTAAAAAAAGAACAAACATACATGCGGATTGGCTATTGAAAAAACACGAGTTGTGTCAAACTTTTTGAAATGATCGCCATATTGGATCCGTAGACCACGGCTTTTGGTCCGATTCACAGAGCGTTTTCCTGTGTGATTGAACCATTATAAAATGGGTCGATGGACAGTGCAGTGAGAAAAACTCTGGAAGATATATTTGGGATTATTTTGTGGCTGAAAGAGTGTCTAGACAGGGTGGAGGAGTGGGAAAAAGTTAATGTGGAGACCTTTTTTATAGGAAGAAAACAACTGTGTAGGTTCTGCCGAGTCCTCAGGCAATGTTACTGTCCGTGGTCGTATTAGGAGCTGCAAACACAGATATGTGTCCGCGGACATCATTGAAACTGGAAGGTGCTCTGTGTCTGGGTGTATTTAGACATATTTTATGAAAGTAGTGAGTGTGCCTAATATATAATGGGCCTCATTCCGAGGCTGGCGGTAAGGGTTAACGGTCACCGTTAATGGCAACGGTGACCGTTAACACTTACCACCATATTCCGAGTTCCCTTTTGCGGGTTGGCATTTAACGCCTGCTTTTAGCAGGCGTTAAAAATCCAACCCGCAAAGGGACCTTGGAGTAAATTACGGCACCGTAATTTACGGTGCCGTAATTTACTCCTTCCCCATTCCCATTGAGCCCTATGGGGGCAGGAATGGGGATGGGGAACCGGTATGGTGAATGGGGAATTACCGGTCCCTCCAACCTTGGAATGGACCGGTAATTACTCCATTCACCATGCCGGATTTCCATGGAGTAAATAGCTCCATGGTTGCTTACCATGGTGCTATTTACTCCATGGATAGCGCCAGCCTCGGAATGAGGCCCAATGTGTTTGTAAGAAAAAAAAAATTGTCAGTTGTTACTGAAGTGCGTAATGTGGTTTACCATGGCTAAAGTGTATAATTGTGGCCATGGCGAGGTTGTACCATGGCTAAAGAGTATAGTTGTGATGATGGCCAGTGTTGGGGGCATGGTTGTATATTTGTGGCATGCCCCCAATAATCTGGACACTGGCCAAGGCTACTGTAATATGTGCATAGTGATTATATAATGAATATGAACATTTTAAATTGAATAAAGTGGTTAGCAGTAGGGCATGCCTCCAATTATCTGGACACTGGCTATGGCCGCAGTAATATGTGTATAATGATTAATTAATTAATATGAATATTGTAAATTGTATAATGCAGTGATTGGGTTTACAAATTGTAATAAGTATGATATTAGGTATAGACATGTTGTTGGATATGGTTGAAGGGTATAATTTGCACTTTACTGTCTTCAGGGAAAAGAAAATATAGTTAGTTTAAGAACTTATTTAATGAAATACAATTAGTTACAGTTGTGCAAATATGTTTAATTTTATTGACTCTTATTAGTACATTGTATGTAATATGTTTGACACAACATTTGTGTGTGTTACACTGTTGTTGTCTTCACATACAGTAACCATCAGGTCATTGGGAAACAAATCGAAGGTGGATAGAAAAACCCAGACACTTTTTTAGATTGTGCTGAACTAAAGGAGGAATCTGCCTTCTGCATCTGGTCTTTCTTTTCATTTGTAAGTATAATGCTTTATACTACTTCATGGTGTGTTTGAACTATTATTTTCTTCTCTTGTGTAAGTCTGATCCTTTACACTACTTGAAGGTCGTGTTTTTTGTGAAGAATTCCTGAAAGCTGTGTGTAATTTTTTTTTTTTAATGTTCACATTTTTTATTGAAAAGAAACCTGCATAGAAAAAGGAAAATTGTTGAATATGAATAGGAAAATTAGTGAGGCTACAGTCGGTGATCCTGGGCTCAAATTTGGGCGTAATTATGTGTGTCTGCTGCTTGGGATGGTGTATCTTGGCCAGCCGCAACCCAGTAAAGATTTAGTGTACACTGGGCCCGTAGGGCAATATGAATTCTCGTCAAAAGTCTGGTTCCTCTTGTTTCATAAAAGAAGAAATGCATGTTAATCCTTCACACAGTACATTTTTTGTGACATAGTATATTCATGTGTTATCGTGATGATCTGGGTATCACCTATAAGGCCCTGGTCTGGCTGACCTCATTCTTCTCTGATGGTCCCTCCCAGGTCCAACCTGAGTCCATCATTTCCTCTTTCTCACTCTCTATCTGTGGTGTTCCTCAGGGGTCTAACCTCTCTACCTGGCTGTTCAACCAATAGCTGGCACTTCTCGCCTTCTGCATTGCCGCTCTCTGCTCCAACTTTCAGTGCTATGTGGATGACTCTCAGCTCATTTTCTGGCTCCCCTCTGCCACCACTTCTCCTTCTCTCATTTATGACTGTCTGTCTACTATCCAGGAGTGGTGTGCCACCAATGATCGCTTCCTTATTGCCAGTAAGACAGAGATTCTCCTCATTAGCACACCTGCACGCTCTTTTCCTGTCACTCTCTGGCCAGCCTCCCTTGGCCCTATTCCTCCTCCCACCTGTAAAGCTAAGAACCTCAGGGTCATCTTTGCCTCCACACTTTCCTTTTCTCCTCACATCTCTGGCGTCTCTAAGAAGTCAAACTACCAACTGCACCTCATCAGAGGTATTCTAACTTTCCTCTCCTTCCCCCCAGAAGCTCACTGTCTCTAGAGCTCTGGTTCTCTCTTGGCTGGACTACTGCAACAGCCTCTTTCTAAATCTGCCTGCTTCTACTCTATGCCCTCTGCAACTCATCCAGAACAGGACTGCAAGACTTGTCCTTGGCCTCAAGCCCAAGGATCATATCTCTCCAGTACTGAAATCTCTTCATCGGCTCCCAGTGGCTGCAAGGATTAAGTTCAAGAACCTCTGCATTGTCCACAAGACCTTCTGGAGCCTGGGTCCTCAATACCTCCAACTCTCTCTTCGTAAAATACCTTCCTACTCAAGCTCTTCGCTCCTCCACTTCCAACTCCCTCAGTGTCAGTCACTTCTCCAAGCAACGAGTTGGTGGTAGATCTCTTTCTTCAGCTGGGGCCTCACTCTGAAACAGCCTCCCTGCCTCTCTGAAACTGGAGGAGAACCATCCCCGCTTCAGGAAGCACCTCAAGAACGTCCTCTTTGCTTCTTCCTTCTCTCTTCCTCTCCGCTGCTTATTTCCTGTCTGATACTACACTGGTCACCTGCCTACCCTCTGATTTCGGGCACAGGACCCTACCCACCCAGTTGCACCCCTGCACTGCCTCCCGGCAACCCTTGCACTTGTATCTGTATCTGTAACCCAACAGTCTCCCTACCTGCACTTTTGGACACCTGCTGTCTGCACTTACCCTTGCACCTACCACCTGCTGGCTGCACTTCTTGTTATTGTTTTGATCCCGTGTACAGCACTGCCCCCTTCCCATTCCCCTGGCATCTTTCCCCTCCCCCTACCATGTGCTTGCGCAATCTCAATGTCACTTGGACTAGTAAGATCGATGTCTTTGTCTTCCCTCTGTTCCCCATTCCTTGCCTCATCGCTCCTTGAACCACTTGTGTATAGGTGCATTAAAAATGCCATATCAAATCATATGAATCCATTCATATATTTCAGAATTAGTATCTACACAATGGTGTTGTCCTTGTGCCAACCCGTATTTCGACCGTACTGTTAGCTCTTTGTCAAGGCTGGGCCAACATTCATATATCCCATATCATTCACACTTTGCTCAGTTTCAGAGATAGTGAGCTCAGAAAAACAATCCTGTACGGAAATAGAAATTGAAAAGTAAAGTAGGGGGGATCTTTGATCGTGAATGTTGAGACGCCAGATGTGCACTGTGATGCAACATCATGCAAGCTGGGACCCACATTCCCTGCAGGTGCACTGTGACTACTGTCTTTGATGCAAGTTATATACTAGTTAAAACCTCTCTAATTGGAGCAGTTCCATTGACGTTATACTCTCACCATTAAAAGGTAAGTCAATTCCAGTCTTGTATTTGGTTGAGAGATCTCTCAAAGCCCTGTTTGCTTTAAATCTGTATGATTAGCAGAATAAAATGGTTTGTTCTTATAACCAAAGTTCATCCTCTATTAATGATGATCAACTGTGTCCAATTAATTGATAGTGGATCACATGTTGGTGCAGTGAATATATTTCTAACCTGTGGAGGGTTGTGGCAATCTTTCCTCCTTTATGTATGGCCTGAATTGGGAGTTGTAAAGTTTATCCTGTGAATAAATATATATGAGATGTATTGCCCGTGTGCTAAGAAATGTCCCTTTGTATTGAGAAAATAGTAATATTGCTCACAAGTCTTCCTTTGTTTGGCGATTGAAGTACATATATAAATAACCACATTGGTTGGTGAAAGGAATGCTTTACTGTAAATAAAATGTTATTTTAAGTACATAATTGACATACTTATAGCATTCAAGAATCCTAAGAAACTAGAAAACTGATCTTGCTTATTGTCTAGCAGTACTACCTTCCTGTCAGCATAGTAGGATATGCTGCATTGTTAAATGTGACCTTCTCAAAAAAGGCTTCCGGCTGCTCCTTGTCTCACGGCGGCCATTTTGGTAATCTGGTATAAATACAGGGTGACGTCATACGTATGACATAAATGTGTAATGTGTCATTGTTTACATACAGTCTCGGGATTGCAGCCAGGAACGTTCAGCGTGTACCAACGCTAGTGCTTCCTGATGTTGTGCCTTTTTATTGCAAGATTTTCAGCTGGGTTGCTTGTTAGCAACTCCGGTATCGTTGGTGGCCACATGCATATTGCCTTCTAATAAAATCATTTACTATCTCTATAACCTAAACCTATATTCCATACTACCCACTTTGTTATTAACTGCATTTTGTGAGCATATCTTCCCCGCATATGGCATTTTGAAATCACCATAAAATGATTAGGATGTCCATTATCATATGCCAGCTTAAGGGATGTACCCCTGTAGGGGCATGTTGAATTTAATACCACTATGTCAAGCATTCACTAATAGCTCCATGCTAATGTTAATGCTATGGGAGGCTTGCTAAACTTATTGGTGTACAATTCTTGATCTAGGATCACAGTAGCCCGATGTGGCACCGCACTTATTGCTCACCCAGTATATGAATACACATTCTAGGGATATATTTCTCATACCATACCATAACATTGCACCTTCTAAAAACCTGTGTTAATGTTAACATTTTTCCAAGTTTATTTTGAAAATGTCTTGTCTTTACGGGTCAAATTGCTCCAGGTTGAAATCAAAGTCATCCTGAAGTCAGTATAACATATGGCTGCTGAAATGTATAGCAATTGTATTCAAGCCAAAACAAAACCATTGCTTTTCTACTCATTTACATTGTATGATATTATTAAGGTCCACATATTATTATAAACTTTGCATAATAATCTGACAGTTGTGTGAAAAATCAATACACTGTTACATTAGTAAAACCAAATACAGTGATGGTGAATTGTGGCTTCTTTTTTCAGGTACAACAGGTAAACATGTAGACTTCTGCAATACATGTCATGTCCTCTGGTTAACAGAATTATAATGTTCAATTCCAAGGTGGCAGATACAGTTCTACATGAATGAAGATAATGTTTTACCTTGGAGATCTGTTTAGCACATCTTGCTGTTCACTTACATTTATTCTATCTTAGTCTTTTGGGCAAAAAGTACTCAATTCCTCATGGTGTTTCTGCACCATGTGTTGGGTGCTGTTGCTCAGGTGCACTGGGGAATACTTGCATTTCACATGGGCACTCAATTCATAGCAATGAAAGAAAGATGTAAGTGAGGTTGGGCAAGGCGCTATTCTAGCACCTCTCATTTTGAATGCAGGAATTTTGCCTTTGATTCGCCCCACATCCTCTTCAGTTGATGTGAGTCCCAATCTAGGAGCTCAGGGATAAGTTGAGTCATTATTCCCAAGTGAGTGTGGGAGAAGGTAGCAGAATCAGTGTGGAGAGCTGCTAGTGTAGCAGAGACATGAAAAAAGATTTAGATTTCATTATGTAAAATGGCCAAAGACATTTCTGCATCCTTTCTTAAGAAGCAAGCAGCAGGTTCACTTCCTCCCTTTCCCATTTCCCCTCTGCATTCCCTGTGTTTACATTTACATGGTCAACTCTTGGTTTTGGCCCTCCTTTCTGTCGGCAGTGGACATCCAGATTATCCAGCTTTACAGGATGGGGAATTCAAGAAAAGGTTGCCAGTCTTCAAGAGCTAGCTTGAGCACATCTGGGGTCCACCACACCACCATGTATTGACTAATTGAAGTACCATGCAATCAATAGGAATGTATTTGATATCCACTACCATTGATTGCACATGAACCCCGACAATCACAATCATTCTCCTTGTACCTTCCCAACTGTGTGTTTCTTTGTTTCTGTTCCAAACCAGCTTCTTTTATTCTCGGCCTTTTCCCTTGTGTTTTTCCTCCACAGACCATGGTCCAGTGGAGTGACTTGCCCTGGGACGTATGACATGTAAATTCAGCCCACCCTCTGCCTACGCCACTGCTGTAAAGGAAAACGCTATTACTGAAAAAAACAGAGGTACGAATACCTTGTTAGCCAAATAAACAGTGCAGGCGTCAATTTTTAAAGGCAAAAAACAGCCAAGGATCTTGCAGCACTGATTCCTTTATTAGGCTAACTCCATGTCTACTAACTTTCAAGACCACAAGGGTCTCTCCCTTGGGCATTAAAAGGGCAACTGATGCGGAACCATAATTTATAGAGAAGAACAGTTTGAAAACAAGTGAGCACAGGAAAATAAGAATGCAAACGTGTCTCCCTTCCCTATGCTCACTTGTACTCAAATTGAAAGCTACCTGACAAAAATATGGAGTTAGCCTAATAAAGGGATTAATGTCTGCAAGAATGCCTGTTTTATTTAATTATTTTTAAAGCTACAACCTGCAGTACTAAACTAAAGTAACAAAAAAGCTGGTCCCTATACTGGTCTGTGTTGGGTGCAATAGACTATGGAATGGAAATTGAATGTCTGAACAGAAAAGCTTCATTGCTGTCTTTTATTGTTTTCAAAGAGTGATAAAAAAAATGTGGAGCTAGAAGAAAGAAAAAAATATTCGTGCCTGAACACAACCTCTATGTTTGATGTAAAAGTCTGCCACACCTGTGCTTGCCCTAGCCACAGAGTAGGATGGGCAACATGCAGAGCCCAGGCCTGAGAAGTTTAGGATGTGTTTTCCTTCAAACCTCTGGCTCTTCGGAATTGTGAACCCTTTAATTGACTGAGAATTAGACACTGTATTTGGATCACTCATGTCAACACCAATCAAACCTGATCTGAGGACATGAGTGAAAACGGGTAATGGACAGACCCTGTTCTCAGGACCCTGCGCCACCCTTGCCCACTGCGGATTGTTGCCCTCAGAAACACCCGGCTCAGCTACCACTTGTCTGAACAGAAGAGGTGATGCTGCTGCTCAGCAAAAGGACAAGTAATTAATCATTCCCAGCAACATTTATATTGAATTATATTCCTTCTGATCTCCAGTGCCTCAGCGTGGACATGCGTTGCCCCAGAGGACTAAAATGTTTCTTCCCAGGAAACAGAAACTAAACAGCTGGCATTGCAGGGATCGCCAAGACCAAAATGAAGGCAGCTTTCAGCCTTGCAGTGGTGATGGTGCTTGCATTTTTTTAGCGTGTTGGGAATACAATGGAGAACAGGCATAGCAGATGCAGGTGTTTTGCTATCACACGTCAAGTGCATCATCGAATGCCCCAATAATGCCAAAATCCCATAAGGTATAACCCATATCTTCTGCTGCTAGCACATACCATGTGCAGCCTCACATGTCCCAGTAGTGTGCCAAATAACATCTCCAATAGAATAATGCATGTATGTATAATCCGACAGGGAATCCATGAGTAAATTATGAGCAGAACCAGTGACTTTGTTCTCCACAGGTCTATCCTAGCACTGCCTACAAAATATGATGAAGCTCACTTTTAAAATCAGATTTTAACGTTTCTTTTTTTTAAATCCATATATTTTACCCAGTAGCCAGAGGAAGAAACAACTGTCAGTATCATGTACTGTGCTGCTATCTAAATCGAGGTTGTGTGTATGCGTGTGTTTTACAATCTCGCTATCATGTTTTTAAATGTCTATAAATGTGCAACAGAACACACGCTGCCCACCGCATGCTTACCCTATTAATTAGTGAAGCATTAAATAAGCTTGCCCCCTGCCTTGGACTGTCTTTTAAGGTCTAGGTGGGTGACGAAGAAGAAAAGAGAAGAGAAGAAGAGATACAGACGCAGTGCATACGCGCATGAGATGCAACAATACGCACACTGGCACCGTTCCCCTGCACACGTTTCAAAGTAAAGTAGGTCCATGTGGAAACATGAAATACAGCAATAGACACGATGCACCCAAATGCTATTAAATACATAGTGGAACAGTAAAAGAACTGGGCTGCTGCCTGGTACTGTCCAACCAAAGTCTAGATGGGGTGGCGGAGAGGAGAGTAGAAACAAATACCTCCCACCCCTCCACTGATTATTATAAGCCTTCTACACCAATGGCCAAAGAGCCAGGCCATAAGAAGGCGACACAGGCATCCAGAGGCCAAGATAATTAGCTATGATTGGATAGACTGAGGTGCAGCAGCAGCGATACCAGCAGCAGTAGCATCCAACAGCAGCATCCAGTAGCAGCCTGTAGCAGGAAGCCAGCAGCCAGTACTAGTGGTAGATGTCAGTCACTGAGCCCACCATCTCTGACTGAACACCAGAGCAACCACTCATATTCAGAGTGCCATATGTGAGAACACTGTGTTCCCCTCAAATTATTAGGCCAAACTTAACAGGCTAAATAAAACGCGCATACAGCGGTGCTTACCCATTCCCAAATTAAAAACCTTTCTGGCCGGAGAAAGCAGAACAAGAATTGAGAACTTCCGCACTTCGTTTCACTTTGCTTTGCTACGCCCCATTGTGGGTGCTCCCAAATTAGCGGAGCAGCTTTGAAGCACACAACGAAATCCTGGTGGGCACACGAAATAGGCCCAGGAGGTGCACAAAATGTCCGTTTATGCGAAGCACGCAAAACAGTGAAAGAGGCATATTTTTTTGATTCAGCAAAGTGCACGCAAGGGAAATTGGGTATATACATTTCACCTGTTTCCTTTCGCTTTCAGAAATGTTGTCCCATCAGACTCAGAGGTGTTTGTTTAACCATGTCAGCGCTGAATCGAGTTATCAAGCAAATAACCTTTCATCAACCACCTAGAAGCTTGCAACTCAAGTGTCACAGGCCCTGCCGGGTGTTGTCTGCATAAACCATTCTCACCAATGCCAAGATTGTCTGAGGCTCTGAGTGTCGACCCCCTTCCCTTGGGGCTCTAAGAACACAACTTGTAAGATACTTTTTCCAGTAGGGCCTATGTCCCAAAGCATTCAGTTTATCACAATAGATTGGAATATGGAAATGACCCGTATAGCTTTGCAATCCTTTTTGCATTGTTGTATGGACTGAGAAAGCATTTCCCCATACAGCACTGGACAGCGTCCAGAGATAATTCTTCTCAAAATATCCAACCTTTATCGCCAAGTAACCTAACACCAGTGCCTACTCCAGACTGCCTCTGAGAGGGCATTTCCCCACTTTTCCCTTTGATTAAATATAAGCATTCTTAACAATATTTGATGAGTTTGCCTCTTGCATTTGTGTCTTTCTTGCTGCAAAATGTTTATGTCTATTGTCTTAACTTATGTTTTACATTGTTATTCAATTCTTATTAAAGTGTTTATTTATTTTCATAAAGATTGCTCTATTTCCAACCGTAGTGTTTTTAGTGTCACTTAGTGCAAATTACACAGGCCGCGGTATCAGCCGTGTAGTTATGGTTAAGTTGCTAAACTCATACGAAGAGCACTTTTTCGGCGACTTATAACTTCGATCCCCCTGGAGGAATCGTCAACAAACTTTGCAATAATAGTATATGGCCGGCTCTGAATCTTTCGCCAAGTTGGGTGAGGTTTCGTGATGGGGGGGGGGAAGTGATAGAGAGGGGCCTGCATTTTCTTCCCATAGACTGAATGGGGAAATCTTTGCGCACGGCTACAGGCCGAACGGCTGGACGGATTTTCACCATATTTGCAGCAGGAGTGGGGGCTTGGGTCAGAAAGCGTGCTTTTGTGTGTTTGGTGGAAATCCGACCAGTACTTTTGTTACTAAGAACTGAAATGTATGTCCCAAAAAATGAGTGATATCTGGGTCCGCTGCGCAGACCAATTTTCCTGTTCGCTCCGTGGACCGAAGTCTCATTGACCTGCAGTACGCCAGATGTCGCAAACATTGGACACAGCCGGTGGTTGGCTGGAGGGAAGCGTGCTGTGAGTCAACGTTTTTGGAAAACGCCGCCATGGTGTATCGGAGGATAGTGCCGCGCCGGAAGGGGTTGCAAAACATGGCTTGCAGGATCGGGTGGGGGAAAGAGAGCAAAGCAAAACATTTCCAATGTGTAGTGCTGTAGCCTAGGGCTGCCGGTGGTTATGTTGACTTTGTGCGTGTGCATTGTTTTTTTGGCGGTGGGTTTGTAGTGAAATGTTCCCATGCTTGTGTGCCTTGCCTTGTCGTTTTTGGTGTAAGGCATAGGCTTTTGAGTGCATGGGCAGAGTCCGCAGGCCTCCCCTTGTACCCACGAGCCTAGGGCTTGGACAGCACCCCAGCAGTGCAATGATTCCATGCATGCGAGAGCAGTGAGGCAATTTGCGGGTAGGTCATCAGGCGAGTACCTTGTGTGGCGACGGCATGGACGGTGCCTTGGGAATGGAGACTGGAGTGCAGATGATGGGAAAATATTGAGAATGGCTGACATTGCTATATGGAAGGATTGGTTACCAGCAGTGTTTTGCTATATGGACCATGCATTGTGATTGGGATTGCCAGGCAGATTGTCGGAAGCGGCCAGAGAGAATTCCAGTGAGTAGGTGAGAGCAGTATAGAGCGGCTTTACTGGTGCGGCTTGACAATCCTCCAAGGTCTTACAAGGTCCTTTCCTCTAACGTAGTCAGTCAGCAACAGCAGCGACAGTTGCAAGCCGAGGGAGCCGAGGGAGCCGAGGGAGCCGTAGCTGAAGCCGGGTGCCGGGTGCTGAGAGCCGAGAGCCGGGAGTTGGAGCTGGAGTTCGATTCTGGATGTTGGGTATATTCCAGTGCTTCTCTCGCCAGTACTCGCCGGTGCTCCATCAAGACGTCCTTAGCGTTGTCTACATACAACGCCTGTGAGAGGCGAGGTGAGGTGAGGTGTGGGGTGGCCTCGTAGCACATCACAGAGATGCTCAGAACGCTTAGAAAACCGCAAGGTGTCTATTGCGTTTATTGCGGTTAAGGAGTTATAACGTAAGGAGTTATTGTACTGTTTAACCTGTGGTGGGTATACACATGGTAAATTGCAGGACAAACGCATGGACATTGGCACGGTTATTGTACAATTGTACAATTCAGCAACATACAAAAAATGTACAGTAAACTTACTTACTCGCTGCCTTAAGTAAATTGTTCTGTGCAATTGGAGTAAATGGAGCAGCTAGGCTGTTGCCTTTGAGGCTATTATAGCAGGGGTTAACGCAACCTAGTCTGCTAATTTAATTAAGCCCTGCTAGTCAGTCTAGCCTTTTGATACCAGGAAGGTGAGGTCATTCAATAATTTGAACAACTCCTTATTACTGTTTGAGCGCACTGGGCGTGTTTACTTGAGATCTGTGCTTTTTGCCTTTGAGCTGCTCAGGTCTCTGTTGGCCGGTAACCTTACACGAAGGAAAATAAGGAAATAAATAAATTAAGGTCTGTCTTTGTGCACAGTGGTGCTGGTACAAAACCCGTGAGGCGACTGCGGGCTGTTGGCCTTTGAGCCGCACTGGTTTATATTCTTTTCAGTCCCCGTGGGGGCAGCCAGAGGGGGAGATCGAACTTGTGAGTGAGACCCGTCTGGAATTATCCAAAGTCAGTTTCACATAGGACAATGAAACTGCGGAGCAACTCGCTCCAGGATGATCTGAGAGCCCCAGAATGGGAGGAGCCAAAAATGGCTAGTAGCCCCTCAGTACTGGGTGTGAGAGGGCCTTTGGAAGTAAACAAGAAGGCTGTGTCTCCCGTAGTAGGGGCTCAACAGTTTCGGGTCCAAGTGCATGCAGACCCATCCACGTCCCCCCTCTCTCCACCAGTAAGAGCTTTTGGGGGGCAGGAGGCAGAATCTACTCTGGAGGACAACTGGAAAAAGGGTCTTGAATTCACAATAACCACAACCAAAATTCAAAAAAAGATTGATGAACATTTTGGAGAAAGGAAACAGTTACATGCATTGGAAATGAACAGAGATATTGACACATCCTCAAGCCCCATTAGAAATCATAAAGGGTCTAATGAGCCTGCTAGACCTGTCCTGGACCTGGACACAAGTGACCAAACGTTAAGTAAACTTAATCTGTCTGGCCTAGACATTAATCTAGAGCCTGCTGAGCCACCACAGGAAGAAGTAATAGATGAAGTACCATCAGCTCGAGACTCAAGTGACCCCCAGGGGGTGAGAGCCAAAGAAAGGGTCCAGCCAAATGATAACACATTCAGTGCACTTAATTATGTTTTGAACTTGTTAGTTTCTGTTTTCGAACTTCTGAAAATCGAAGTGCAACTTCAATCTGGCTTGCTAATGGAACTAACGACGGAAGTGGCTGCTCTAGACGGTGCAGTAGTGAGCTGCTGCAAAATCATTAATACAAATGTGCTGTCGAAACTACATGAGATGCAGCTAGAGTCAGTCAAACAAGGGCTGGACATCTCAGCACTCCAAAGGTCTTTGGCAGCCAAAAATAAATCGGAAGAGTTAGGCAGATCTCTAAATCAAGCTTTGCTATCTCAACTTCAATTGTTAAATCAAAACCAACTGGAGCAGGCAGCGTCAGTGCCATTAGAGGTGGTCAGTCAACAAATGGATGACACACCACTGTCAGAGTCGATCCTGGAAGAGTTTCGGAGACTGGACAATGTGGGAGATGCGTTCCAAGAAGAAGATACAGCTGGAAAACCGTCCTTGGTTAGCCCTAGTGTTCAGTTGGACTCACAAGGTGTGAAGACCATAGCAGCCTGTCCCCAAAGTGCTAATCTAGGGGGCAAAAGAACCGAAAAAGGGAAGCAAGAAGGGCAAAAAGACTTAAAGAAAAAGAAGCTGAAAAAAATGGGGAAAGAAAATCAAAGAAACAACTAAAAGCAAAACATAAGAACTTGGACATTAAGTCACCTGTGAAGAATGTTGGACCTTTTCATCTATCGGGGGCAGAGAATGACCAAGAAATTGTCGAACTTGACTCAGTGAATAGTCTACAGAAAAAAGGGGATGGTGCAAAGAGGAAGAACATCAAGGAAAGTGATCTCCAGGATGTCCCGAAAGACTCAAAGAAAATTGGCACCAATAAAATCAAGGCCATATCTAGTGTGACATCAAGAGGCTCTCAAACAGATAAGACTCTGAACAAGCAGGAAGCAGCTTTAGCCGCAACAAATCCGAAGAAGTTTCTCAAACAAGCACCCATTTTTCTCAAAGTCAAACAAAAATCAGGGCCTAAATTATCTCCGGTTAAGGGCGGGGTTACAGTTGAACCAAATACTAATGTAAAAATTGCCCCAATCTTTCTGAAAAAACCCTCAGCGCAAAATCAGAAGAAACCTGCATCTCCTGCGGTAGATATAAAACTGGGTGAAGGTAAATTCAGGCAGCTTGGAGATTTGGTGCCGGTCTTAGATAAACCAAGTCCATCGGAGGAAATTGTGAGCTCATCGCAGGTGTTTACTGGAAATTTGGAACAAATGTCCCCGCAGAGAGAGGATAAAACCATCATGGACTCACCTTATGCGATGCCGATTATTTGGCTTTCTTTAACTGTCAAAAAGCATGTAAAATTTCTAAACCGGGGGGCCATACTCTCACTCCTGAAAAAAGTTCCGAGTTTGTTTCTAATTAACAGCAAGGACATAGAATCAGTCAGATTCCCAGATCCAAATAACCCACTTTTGGCAGAAGTGGGGTGTGCCTCCAGGGAAGTGTTCCAAGCAATCGAAGACGCAAAATTGGAGTTAAGGTTCTTGGATATATTGGTCCTAAAAAGTCAACCAAAACCGCTGCAGCCACGGAATGTGCCAGCTGGAAAGAATGTCCATTTCCAAGAAGGGGTTACCAATTTGCAATCCCCCACCGAGATTCCCAAAACCACATGGGAACAGACGACTGTCTCCAATACGGACAACACCTTAGCCCTTTTGCCAAGTATCTCTAGGGGCCCAGCATCTTTGAAAATAAGGGGCTGAGAGTCATCTGCTGGAACACACAGGGCCCAAATAATTGTACTTCAAGGGCCATAAAGAACTATCTGTTTGATGCGGGAGATGTCGTAATGTTACAGGAGACATGGCTCGTAAACCCTATAGTAAACCCTATAGTAGTCCAAGGAGCAATACAGAAAGCTAGAGGGAGGCCGAGTGGGGGGTTGTTTATTGCTGTTGTCTCCTCTGTAGGGAACTTTCAAGGGGTACAAATATGCAAGGCTACATTCAGAAATGGGGCGAGTGATGGAACAATGATTTTTTGTAATATTTATTGGAATCCGGCTAATAAGTTGCTCCTTGTATTCCTTGATATCTTAGCCAGGGCTTTTGGTGATATGAAATCTGCTTTTCCAGGGGCAGATGTAATCTTAGGGGGTGACTTTAACACACAATGCATCGACCTCCCAAGGAATCAGAGAATAGCTGTGGGGCAATGAACTAACAAAAATGGCCACATGTGGGTAGAGTGGATGAATGATTGGGGCTTGAAAATGTCAAATGGGTGTCTTCCAGGTGACATCGCTGTTAACCCAACCAGGAATCAGGGCACGTCTGCCTCAATATTGGACTATCTTTTTCTATCTGGTGGTCTTTTTGAGCAGAAAGTAAACCTGAATATAAAAGAGGGGGGCGGTAGCGACCATCTTAGGCTGGAACTTTTTTTTCCAGAAATTCCAGCAGACATTTCGCCATGGATGCCCCTGAGGCTAACAGCTCGGAAAGGCAAAGTACGCCTAATGAAATATAAAGCTGGGGAGCCGATCTAAATGAAAGGCTATCTGCAATTCCAGAAGTAGTGCAAAGAGAGAGCTGCTCCCCATCAGGCTTTATTAAATTCATCTGGAAAACTTGTCCTCCAAAGCCAGGTTTGGGTGGGCTTAAACATGTCCACCGGCACGTGTATGATGAAGAAACAATGGCTATGAAAATAGATCTAAATGGTAGGCTGAGTTCTATAAAAAAAGACTCATCCATTAGTAAAATTGAACAAGCGGTGCAAATAGGTCTGCTTAAAAACAGGTACAAACAATGGTCAGTGGCTAGGAATGCAAAAAGGTTCCAACAGGATGGGGAACACATATTGGAGGTCTTAGGCAAGAGAGATCCTAAGGGGTTTTGGGACACTATGCATGAAATGGAGGGGGAAACATCTACCCAGTTGTGCAATCTGGTACCCAAGGGTGAGTGGATCAAATATCTAAAGTCAGTCTTTGGTCAACCAGTAAGAGCAGTCTGCGATTATAATATTAAGGCAGAATGGCGGCTCGATTTTAATACGTTGGATATTGAAGACTTCATTAGGAACGCTTCGTCCTCGAAGGCAGCAGGGCCAAATGGGCTGACTTATCAAGTCCTGAAGATAAATCCAGCCCTATGGGCAAGACTGCCAAATTGGCACTTTAGCCAAATCTTGGCTCAGAAACATTTACCAACATCATGGCGCACTGCTACAGTTATCCCATTATTCCAGGGGGGCGATAGGGAGGCGGCAAAAAATGATCGCCCCATCGCCTTGCTGGATATTGATGGCAAGATTTTTATGAAAATCTTGCTGGGGGAACTGGAAGTTTGGGGAAAAAAATTTAGAATGCTCTCGCAATGTCAAACTGGGTTTTGGAGGGAACTCTAAACGGCAGTGAATGGTATAGTATTAAATCTTCCGAGTGAAAAAACCCATAGCAAGTGAGGTGAACAACTCTATGGTGCCTGGGTAGATTTTTCAAGGGCCTTTGACCAAGTGGACAGGGGAAGGTTGTGGATGAAACTGAGATCAAAAGGCATCCCAGAGGGGCTCTTGGAGATGCTCATAGAATTCCATAAGGACAATGATATCAGGGTGAGATTAGATGCGGAGGGTCATCTATCAGAATCCGTGAGAGCGAACTGGGCGGTTAGACAAGGTTGTCTCGGGGCCCCGCAATTTTTCAGCTTGTATACTTCTGATATGGGGGAATTTCTAGCATCTGCGGCGTTGGCTAGTCCTTCCCTAACTGGCAAGAAAATATACTGGCTGGCCACGCCGATGATGTGGTAGTTCTAGACAAAACAGCCATTGGATTACATCTACTTAATGGTATTTACAATTATGCAGTTGAAAAAGGGCTCTCCCTGAATCCTAATAAATCAAGGGTGTTGGTTTTTAGGCAAAGAAATAAAAAAATTGTTTTTCCCGGTTGGTCAATGGGGGAGGGGAGGCAATCACGAGGGTGGAGGAATTGGTTTACCTGGGTTATAAAATCTATGCCACACCGGCACTATGTAAGGTGGAGTCTGACCTTGAGAGAAAAATAAAACCCCTAGCAGCTCCGATTAAAAGAATCCTTTGGAAATACGGCACATTTTCATTCATATCTGTCCTCAAGTTCTATTAGGCCAAAGTCATCCCTGTTTTATTATATGGGTTAGAGGCCAAACTTTACCTATGGAACACATCATGGCAAAAATGGGAAGGTTTGGTCTGGAAACACGCCTTGGGCTTACCAATGAGTCTATCAATGGACAATATTAGATACGATTTGGGCCTAAGATCATTAACATCCCAAGCAGATTGGAAACTGCTGATCTTGCACCGTCGTATTATGTCATCTTGAAATCAATTCCTGTATACAGATATGAGAAAACATCTGGAGATTGGTAATTCCCATCAGTTGGACAGACTTGACTCACTGGCAAAGGAGTGGCAGGAGTGGGCGGATATAGACTCAATATTGTTGGAGGAAAATCCATTAAAGGCCAAAAAAAATGGGAGGAAATTGACTGGATTAGGACCCTGGAGAAAATAAGATCAGGGCCACATCCAAATCCCCTACAAAGAGTGGAAAGGAAATTGGGCTTCCTCAGAAAATATCTAATAAAATTCCCTGACTGGAGAATACGTTTTTTAGATTGAGATTAAACATTTTACACACTGGGGAAATTCTGGCGAGAAGAGGTATGGGAGCCTCCGCAGTTAGTCTTTTTCAGTCATGTGCCAAGCCTGAAAACCAATCAAACATCTGATGATGGAGTGTGTGGGCACGAGAAATTCTAGGCATCAATTTCTCAGTAGATACATGCCTGATGTAACATACTGGGCACAACCACTTCTGGGAAAGCCTGATTGATGGACACTCGCACCAAAAGACAATTGCTGTTGTCAAGATGTTGGAGGACTGTAAGATAGAACTGTAAAATCCTTTAAAATTTTGTTTAAATTCTGGTATGAATGCGAATGTTGTTTGTAAATTGTACACATTTCTTTTTTTTCTTTTTTCTCCTTTTTAATTTCTGCTAAAGTATGTATTTCGAGCTGAGATTTGTGAAAGGTTATATTTTTTTAACCATATACAATAATAAAAAAAAATATATGGACCATGTACGCAGCTACTCTCAAATGCTTTATTGGAGGGTAGCTGCACAGGCAACTATCATATTTTGGTGCAGGTAGACTGCAGTGGTGATGGGGAGGGCATTGGAAACACTATGAGGATATTTGTAGTTGGGGTACTATGGTGTGTTGTGCCTGCAAAGCCCCTACTGCCTTTTGTGCATGGCTACGGCACTTGGCCCTAACAGTGTGGCCACTGGTTGGAAGGAGGTGTGAGCTTGTTGACTTGTTTGGGTCCGTTAGTGTACCCATACGTACCTGTAGTCAAGAAAGCTCAGTGGCCACATGTTCCCATGCATGCCTCTATTGCCTTAAAGTGGGTGTGTACCAGGACTAGGCTCTTGGGGGCCTGGGCGGAGGCTGTAGGCGGGTGCATGTATCCAAGAGTGTAGGTCTTCAGCACAACACCCACAATGCAATGCAGGCATCTATGGGACCACTGTGATAATGGTGTGTGCATTGCACACATACGTACAAAGAGTGCATTCCCTTTGCCTTTCCTCATTTGCATAAGTTATTATACCCATACCTTCTGACATCCCGCTGTTGGTTATGTTGCTGTTGTGGTTTACCATTGTGTTGTTGCGGTTGGTAGCGGTGTCAGTGGCTGTGGTACATGTGTCTAGTATGGTCTGGGGTGCCATGTTCCCATGCATGCCTCCATTGCCTTGGAGTGCTAGTGGGCAAGGCCTCGGCTTTTGGGTGCAATGGCGGAGGCCGTAGGCCTCCCCTTGTACCCAAGAGGCTAGGACTTGGCCACAGACTTGCTTCAGGAAGGGCAGTAAGACATTGGCACATGGAAGAATTTTTTACCATCACAGTTTTACAATATGGACAATGCCCGCAGCTACTCTCATATGCTTTATCGGCGGGTATCTGCACAGAGGACTATCATTTTTTGGGGAGTGCAGGCAGACTTCATTGGGGATAGGGAGTGCATTGGAGGCAATATGAGGGTATTTGCAGTCAGTGTATTATTCAGTGCTGTGCCTGCAAAGGCATACTGGCTTGTGTGCATGGCTAGGGCTCTTGCATCTAACAGTCTGCACACTGTTTGGAAGTAGGTTGGAGAATGTAGCCTTGTTTGAGTCCGTTAGTGTACCCATACATACCAGTAGTCAGGAAAACTACGTGGCATGCATGCCTCTATTGCCTTCTAGTCTGTGTGTTGAAGGACTAGGCCCTTGGGTGCATGGGTGGAGGCCATAGGCCTCCGCATGTACCCAAGAGCTTAGGGCTTGGCCACAGCCTTGGTTCAGAGAGGGCAGTCAGAGATTGGCACATGGAAGGCCTTTCTTACTATCACAGTTTTGCCATATGGACCTTCTACGCAGGTACTCACATACACTTCATTGGTGGGAAGCTGTAGAGACGACTATCCTTTTTTGGTGAGGGCAGGCAGACTCCATTGGGGATGGAGAGTGCATTGCAGGCAATATAAGGATATTTCCAGTTGGTGTGCTATGTTGTGTTGTGCCTGCAAAACCCCTACTGGCATTTGTGCATGGCTGGGGCCCTTGGACCTAACAGTCTGGCCACTGGTTGGAAGTAGGTTTCAGAATGTTGCCTTGGTTGGGTTTTTTACTGTACCCATATGTACCTGTAGGCAGGAAAGGTATGTGGACAATGTTCCCAGGCATGGCTGCATTGCCTTGTAGTGGGCGTGGCGAAGAACTAGGCTGTTGGGCACAAACCCAAAACGCAATGCTGGCATGTATGGGAGTAGTGTGATATTGGTATGTGGATTGCACACATATGTACAAAGAGTGCATTCCCTTTGCCTTAGATCATTTGCATAAGTTATTATAATCATACCTTTTGACATATAATAGACTTTTAAATATGTAAGTGTCCTAAGGTACGAGCCTTTGTAGATTCATTGTGGAGGACATGTTATAGTCCCTCTAGCAGCATTGATGAGATAAGACATCATTTGCATTTGGAATGGTGTGGCCGTGAACAGAGCCGTGCTTGAGGGAGTTTAGTAAGAAATTGAGACATGAAAGGATTTGTTTACCACATAACTTTAGTGACATGTCCCATGTGTGTAGCTACTGACATATAATTCATTGTCGGGTAGCTGCACAGGCGACTACCTTCAGAGCCCATTTGGGGATGGGGAGTGTATTGCAGATGATATCGGGATTTTTGTAATTGGTGTGCTATGTTGTGTTTGGGACTGGCAAGCCCTTACTGCCGTGTATGAAAGGCTAAGGCCCTTTGACCTAACAGTCTGGACACTGGTTGGAGGTAGGTTTCAGAATGTTGCCTTCTTTGGGTCTGTTCTTATACTGATATGTAACTACAACGTACAGTCTTGGAAATATGTATGTGTCCTGTGGATGCTCACCATTACAGAATGGGTGTGGAGGACATTTTGCAGTTCGTCCACCACTAGAGGTGGCGCAAAGTGCCTGCACTTGCTTATGGTGTACGTCATTGGCCTTGTTGCAGTTCACAGACTGAGATGCCACCATTTATGTTTCGTACGGTGTGCCCCTCATAATACTCAGTGCTTTGAGAGTGAAGGAAGAAATTGCGACATGACACAAGTTACTAAGCATTGCACATGTAAAGTATGGAAAATGTACAGACCAACCCACATACATTTGTAGCAGACAACCTCATCAACGCCGTTAAGTCCAGCCATATACAATATGGCAGGCCATCTGACTGTTAGCTTTGTTTTGTGTACTTGTTGATATTAATTGATATTGATATTTTATTTCTATTGCGCTCGTACACAAGTGTTTCAGAGCGCGACAAGGCAAGGAGGGGAACAGGGGAGAACAAAACAGTGATCTTACTAGGCCCAGTGACATTGAGAACACGCAAGTGCATGGGAGAGGGCTAGGGAAAAAATACATAGAAGGGGGAGAAGTGGAAAGTGCCAAGCAGAGGAGAAACAGATAAATAATAATAAATAAATAAATAAATAAATAAATAAATAATAAAGGCAACAAACAGTGGTAGTGCAGCCAGCAATTTGCAAGTGCTAGGTTTAAGGCAGAAGACAGGGTAGGTCTGATAAGTGCAGGAAGAAAAAGGGGGGGCTGTATGGGTACAGATACAGACCCCAGTGCAAGGGGTGGCCCGGAGGCAGTGCGGGAGGGTGGCAGGGTGAGCAGGTACCTGGGCCAGGAGGACACAGGGTGGCCAGGTGCACAGTGCCAAGAGAGAACAGCTCAGCAGGGGAGAGAGGGAGCGAAGGCAGAAGAAAAGAGGAAGGTCTTGAGGTGCTTCCGGAACCAGAGATGGTTCTCCTCAAGTTTTAGAGTGGCAGGGAGGCTGTTTCAGAGGGAGGCCCCAGCCGAACACAGAGATCTACCCCCAGCTCGTTTCTTTGAAAACGACTGACCCTGAGGGAGTTAGAGGTAGAGGAGCGAAGAGCTCGAGAGGGGAGGTATTTGCGGAGGGAAAACTGAAGGTATTTTGGACCCAGGCCCCAGAAAGCCTTGTGGACAATGCAGAGGGTTTTGAATTTAATCATTGCATCCACTGGGAGCCAACAGAGAGATTTAAGAGCTGTAGAGATACGATCCCAGGGCTTGAGGCCCATGACAAGTCTTGCAGTCCTGTTCTGGATTAGTTGCGGAGGGCGGAGAGTAGAGGCAGGTAGATTTAGAAAGAGCCTGTTACAATAGTCCAACCTAGAGAGAACCAGAGCTTGGGATGCCATGAGCTTCTTGGGGAAGGAGAGGAAAGGCAGAGTACCTCTGAAGAGGTGCAGTAGGAAGTTTGACTTTTTAAAGACCTCAGAGATGTGGGCAGAGAAGGAAAGGGTGGAGTCAAAGATGACCCAGAGCTTCTTAGCCTCGCAGATGGGGGTAGGAGGAGGGCCAAGGGAAGCCGGCCAGAGAGTGAGGGGGAAAGAATGGTGAAGGTGTGCCGATGAGGAGGATCTCAGTCTTGCTGTAATTCAGACAAAGATCATTGGCGGCACACCAATCTTGAATGGCAGTTAGGCAATCAGAGATGAGAGAAGGAGAGGAGGTGGGCGAGGGCATTACTGTTACTAGTAATGTTGAGATGGCCAACAAACGCGATTGACGCTTCTACTTTGTGCAATTGTAATGTGTGCATCGCTTCCATTACCTATATGTGTGTGCGGCATATACCATGGCTGCAGTCACTGGTGTCAGTGGCTTTACTTGTGGAGAGTCGTTCCTCACAGCATGCACTCAAGGTATATTATATGTGTGCATGCCAAGCGTAGCACACTCTTTCATGTGAGCACCTAGCTCCAGAAAGGAACAACATAAACAAAAGAAAAAACAGACATGTGCACACAGAGCATATGGTTCCAGAACATTCCCATAATTTGCAGACACCAAAGTGAATTGTTGCAAGTGCTTTATTTTGCTACAGAATGTTAAAGAGAATGTGTAAATTGGCTGCATTCACGGTTCTTTTATTTCGCAAACAAAATCCAGTGAGCAATGCCGTGTGTGCACATCTGTACTTCTGTTCTTGTCTAGCAAAGTGGGAAAAGGAGTACTTAGTGGTGGTTGGTGGGCCGTGTGGAACAACACATTTTCTTTGAAAGGAAGCTGTTCCCTCTGGGATGCCTTACAGCAAAAAGGTTGGCAGGTTGGTTCGTATTGCCAGAACCCCAAATGGACATAAAGGCCCATATCGGTCGGCCCAGATAATAACGATGGAAAAGAAATTGCTTATGGTAATCTTCCAAAGCTTGGTCCACCATCTGTCTATTGGAAAGTGGAAAGTGTGGCATGTGCAGTAAGGTGCAAGATATCTGAGAAGAAAGAGGAATAAGAGTAGATGTAAATAGCCGGTATTAGTGGCAGCCTACAGGACAAGAGTTTGCGGGAAGGATCGGGTTGTTTTAATGCTGCAAATAACATTGTAGTATTCTGGTCGCAGTTCGATACCAAGTGGCGTATTCTAACTGTTCACAGTGTCCCATTCATAAAGGGTACATTTACAAGCTCTTGCATTCCTTTTGCTACTTGAACATCTGTGTACATTCTGAAGTGGTGGGTACCATTATGGGCTTAAGTGGTGATAAGTTTATATGTCTTGGAGTTGTATGACTATTCTTAGAGAGCTGGTGACTGATTTGCATACGTGGTGGTTTCAGAGGTTACTGAGGATAGTTTTGAATCCTCATACTTAGCATTTTCCCTGTCACGTATCCTGTGGAACATACTGCTACTTTGATTTGTGTACACATATTGTTTGTGTGAGTGTATTCATTGGGTTCATTGGGGATAAAATGTCCAACGCACACTTTAGTGCATTTCGTCTATGCTCGCAGTATGCTAAGTTGCTGTAGGGCGACAGTGTGTAAAGACATTTTATTTTTTTCCACTTATGAAGGTACTGGTTGGTGCTGGGGAGTAAGGTGTAGTAGGTTTGTACATCAATGAGTACATCATGGCTTCAAGAATATTAAGTAGACATTTGCAAGATTTGCAGGTAATCTCTGCTTTGAAATGATGGAAGTACCATTGCATTCCCACCATGCCCATTGCTTTCTAATGTATTCAGTATAGTGGCCTCCATTGGTTGAGTCACCTGTGTGGTAGATTATGGCTACTGTGTGAAGGTTTTCTTGCCAGGTGACACCTGTCCATTTATGAAGGCAGTAAGTTTGCAGTTGTTTTTGGTTCCATCAGCATTGTACCTTAGGGGCATTAATATTACATATTGACTATGTGAGTGTATATGTAGCGCCGAACGATTATCAGATTTCCACGTCGTACAAGATAAGTTGCAGAGGGCAGAGAGAAGAAGCGGGCAGATTTAGAAATAGGCTGTTTCAATAGTCCCAGTTTAGAGAGAACAAGAGCTCTGGAGGCAGTGAGCTTCTGCGGAAAGGAGAGGAAAGGAAGAATACCTCTGAAGAGGTGCAGCTGGTAGTGTGAATTCTTAGAGAGGTCAGAGATGTGAGGAGAGAAGGAGTGTCTGGAGTCGTAGAGGACTCAGAAGTTTTTAGCCTCACAGGTGGGAGCAGGAAGAGGGCCAAGAGAGGCCAGCCAGAGAGTGACGGGAAAGGAGGGAGCTGGTGTGCTGATAAGGAGAATCTCGAATTACTGGCATTAAGGCAAAGATCATTGGCGGCACACCACTCCTGGATGGCGGACAGACAATCAGAGATTAGAGAGGGAGAAGGGGTGGCTGAGAGTAGCCTGAAAATGAGCTGAGTGTCATCCCTATAGCACTGGAAGTTGGGACAGAGCGCGGCAATTCAGTGGGCAAGAAGTGCCAGATATTGGTTGACAGCCAGGGAGAGAGGTTAGACCCCTGGGGAACAACACAGGTAGAGATGGAGATAGAGGAGAGGAAGGACCCAAGATGAACCTGGGAGGGTCGATCAGAGAGGAAAGAAGTCAGCCACTCCAGGGCCTGACCGGTGATCCCCAGGTTGTTACCGAGACGGTTGAGCAGGATGGCATGGTTGACCGTGTCAAAGGCAGAGGAGAGATCAAGTAAAATGAGGACGCGGTGGGTGTTGGAATCAAGGTTGGAGAGCGGATCTTCACGGATGTTCAGGAGAGCAGTTTACATGCTTCTGGCAGCTCTGAAGCCACACCGATGATCATGAAGACAACCAACAGATTCAGTGTGAAGATTGAGCTGGGAGATGGCCAGCTTTTCCAAGAGTTTGCCCAGGAAAGGAGTGAATACAAATATTGTGTTGCCCATATGAAACAGAAGTAGGATAGTGCTCCAAGTGGAGTTGAACTAGCCATTAGTTTATTACTGGGACCAATCTTATGCTAAAGAGGAATGCACCCTGCAAGGCCGCGAGACAGCATCAGGTGCCTCATTGTGCACATTCATCACAGTCAGGCCAAACGCAGACCTGCAACCCCCACCCAACCCACCAGGGGTTATGACACCCACAACGGACCAAGCCCATGACCCATTAATTCCGCGATAGTAGATTACCTCAGACCACAAACCATAAACCCAGTAGCCATAAATGATCTGAAAAAACACAGTCATTTCACCTTATTTCATAATGACACTCTCTGTAATACGAGGTGTGGAATAAATCATAGTCCAAAGCGAGGGTGGAAACCTTGGGTGCTGAGAGACTGATATGAACTGAGCAAAGAATGTGTGGGTCAGCTTCATCGTGATCCTCCCCCTCTGCCAGTCTCCGAGGATGAAAGTTAAAAGTCCAATCTATGGACACTCCCATCCCCTGCACACCTAAATACTGAGAATAGTCAACATTTCAATAGTATTCTACATAAACAGGTCATAATATATCAAAAACAAAGATCAAATACTGTAGTGTTCAAAACATGTTTATTCAATTGCATTCCTGAGGAGGCCAAAAATCGGAATTTGTGCTCAATTTGTTTCGGGGATACGTGCCCCTTCTTCAAGAGCAATTCACACTATGAGAAAGAAGACCAAATGAGTTGATGCATTTAAAAATTCAACAATGATTATACATGAACTATTCCAAATGCATTTCCACTTTTAATACCTGTGAGCGTAACCACCGTCAACCGTGACAACATGCCAAGGGGTGTACAGAGATAATCTATGGTATACTAGTGAACCAACAGTGGTATATAAAATTAACTGTCAAGCAAAACCCATGCCAGTGCCTACAACCAATATCCACTCCTCTGTGTTGCACACCTATATCAGAGTTGGAAAATTCTAATCCTGATGCCAGTAGAAAAAACACTCCCTACCTGGCCTTTTTCTTGGTTGATCTAATCTCAAAAGTAGGGAAGAGTCCAGGATCTGGAGAATGCAAGCAAATAGCTATTATGAATAAACTTCCTTTCTAGAAAGACAATTAGCTAAACCCACATATGCGTCCTAGTGACTTTCTTACCTAACACTCCTGCTTTAGAAGGTGTCGGGTGATGGGTGTTCCAATACATATTAACACGACCTGGGCTGAAACTTAATATGACTCCTTTTCCCCGTCCACTCGCCAACCAAGTCTGTACCGTTCCTAAAAATTAACAAAGACATGCGTTTTACCCCTCTGATTTGTGGTGCAAACGCTGTAATCATTGTATCTGATCGGATAGAGTAATGGTTAACAAAGCATGTCGTCACCGAGTCAAAAACATAGTAATGTTTACCTGATTATGGACACAGGAGCCTAATCTTCAATAAACCACGTATTCAGAGAAATGAAAGAACCGATGAGGAGCTGATGGAAGAGGACCCCTACCACGACTGAACCGCCCAGTGAAGCCCTGCTGCAGGTCCGAATCTTCAAACTCCAACGACAGAGAAGATCCTCCAGGAATCTTCTCCCCTGAGCTGGTGGGACCAACCAGTTCACCCAAACTACAAGCCAGGACTCCCTCCTCTGGTCCAATTTGCTGTGCAGAGGTACAGTAGGCTGGATAGCCAGGAAGGTCGGACTCTGCTTTCGTTTTAAGGAGCGCACCTTTTATTTGTTGCTTTGCTCTGTTGCTGGTTTCTTCCCTGGGCAGTGAATGACCCTCCAGTCTTCCTACTTCATGTCAGCTCGACAGTGGCTTCAGGAACCGTGAGCCTGCAGCAACTGCCCGGAGCGTCCGCCTCAGCTACAGCTTCTAATCCATTTAAAGGTACTGTGCAAATCCAGTTGTTCGTTTCGTTCAGCCGCAGTGAAAGTGTGTGAAATCTTTTTCCAAACCTAGGGCTTGTCCTTCTCTACTCTTTGAACTAAATTTCTGCTGACCAACTTCGCCCGGAACTCTTGGCAAAGACTTAACCACGAACTACCCTAAACTGTGTGATCTTGAGCAAAAGACTTTTGTCCCATTAGCTTTGGCCCTAAGCCTTTTTGATTTGATTCCATCACCGTAGTTCCTCTTTCTAGATTGCCTTACTTACTTACCTGTTGGTGCTGCTCAATTTCTGCCTAACTTTGTCTTTCCCTCCCTTTTAAATTACTAGAGTGCCATTTTGCTCCCACTTCATTTTGTGAGCTTAACTTGTCTGGAAACTATTGGGTGTGGTGTGCTGTATTAAGAGTGTGATTTTTTAACTGCTTTACTTTAGTGAAATGTTATATAACTGATGTGTAAATAAATGTATATTCTTTTACCCAGGAACCTTGCGTCACTGTTTGTTTGAATCATAGTAATTGCTGTCCTTTGTGAAACTATTGATACTCCTTACTTGCTCTTCAGATAAGTCTGGCTGCTCAGCCATCGCTACCACTTTTACTGTGTAGTACAGGCTTGTACCAAAGGTGAATTTGTACTGTCACTTGTAGTCTTAATTGTGTGTGGTGTTCCCGAAGTGTACTGCATATAATTCTGCCTAACACTTATGCGTGCCGAGCCCTCACATGGCTGTGGGGAGGATACCTGTGGCAAATATGAGCGCCATCTTGGACAGACCTACAACCCATGATAAACACTGATCAAGTCTATGTTAACTACAATGTCTGATGGGCAATCTGTTTAGAAGACTGAACTAAATAAAGCAACAAAGTCGAATATACCCAAATTCACTTTGCCAGTCTCCGAGGTTCGCAGGGGCACACAATAATGATAGAGTAGCTTTGTCTTGCAATAGTAACTCATGAGGAAGATGACCTTCATTCCCCAGAGAAATAAGCCAAGCTGACCCCACGTGATGGAAGACGGACGGACGGGGCTAGGGCCAATCACACCCTGGCATCCCCTATGGAGTAGGCCCATTTATAGGGTCTCACCAACGCACCACACAGGTTTATACTGTATGTATGACATAGTCATGATGATGTGTTGCCTTATAAGCTTTTGATTGTACCATTTTTTGACAAAACATTCTCGAGCAGCATAGTTCTTTGCTGCCATACTTATTTTGTTGTGCTATTAAAACATGTTATCCTTGCAAGGAATCTCTTGCCTTTTTTTTCCTAGCGGGTTGTATTTTTTCTGGTGTGAGTGTTTCGGTGGTGTTCCTTCATTTGGTGACCATGACTTGGTCCCAGCACCCCTCGTACTGTCGGAATCGAAATAATATTATGCCTCCTATCGCATTGTTTGAATGTGTGTTGGCCTACGCCAAGTTGTCTAAAAACATTGTGTAAATAGATTCTGCGGCAAGGTCTTGACCTTAATGTATTGTGTAAATCGCCATCTTGGATTTAGCCGCCCTTTTAGGTTCTCTTGTAGTGTGGAAGTCACCCTGACCAACAAAATGGCGGCCAAATGACATTTCGAGTGGGATTCTGGCCGTTGTGACCTCCGCACACATGAATAAGTAATATGCCTACAGGCCACTTGTTGGGGTAGCAAACTAAGACCTTGTCCTATCCCTGACCTATGTGTAAATGAACAACTGTATCAGCGGAACTGATCAAAATGCACACATTATGGGATCGACCTGGCAACGAACTCTAGGCCTGGTTCTAAGAATGGTTAACCCGCGAGGGGGTTGGCCAAAGCTGGATAAAAAGTATAAAAACCTGAGTACCCCAATGTACGGTCTCTCACACTAACACGGCAAACTACCGTTGATAGTTCGTTCTGTTACTCTGAGGGCCGAATAGCTATCCGTTTGTCAATTGACTTTTGGTAATTGTTGTATCTTTGAATAAAGCGCTTTGTATGTTCTTTGTAACCTGTGTTGGTGTGTTTCCTTTGGGCTTCCCGGCCTCATATCAATTTTTCTGTTTCCACAGTACCTGTGGAGGTCTCCAGGCAGCCTGACCTACAGCTACCAGCCCCAAAAACGCATATTTAGGGGCCGTACAGGAGCCATCTTTGTAAAATCTTGTCTGCTCTTTGGAGCGGGGTGCGGACCCAAGGAGAAGTGCAGACCAATGTTGTTGGAACCCCATGATAGAGGAGTGCGGGTGAACGCGCAGATGTGAGTAAAGCCTTGCAAGGGATAACAAGTAGGGGATAGATGTATGGGAAAGTGTGAACAGTGTGAACAGGCGGAGATTGAGATTGGAAGTGTTGCACATGTGAGTTTTTTTTTTTTTATATTAACTTTTTAAGGAGAATAATAAGGAAAGGAAAACAGAATCATATAGAGAGGCTGTCTGAGTGAGGGGAGAAGGTGGCACCACTCATATTGTTTAACGAAGAAAAGAAGAGGAAATACTTATGAGTCCCATATAATTACAAGGCTCGGGAATAGTAGTGATTTTTATTTTAGCCTTTTATTTTAGTTTATTTTATTCATGTATTTTACTGTGTAGGGAGGAGGCCCAGGTGGGGCGTTGTGTGGTTTGTATGTGTGTAGAGATAGTGTTTTGTGTGAGTAAGGAGACTGAAGGGAAAAAGCAGGGGGGTGGGGAAAGAAAAAGAACATTTTTAAAAATGTTTTGGTGACAAAAAGATGGGGAATATTGAATGCGCTTTTTGACAATATATACAACTGTGTAGCGCACTAGCATAGGCGTAGGAACCGTGAGGGTGCAACCAACCCGAAATGGGAGTAGAAACGCCCATAGAATACAAGTGCAAGGCCCTGCCGTTGTACTGTGACAGGATAAAGAACTATCAGAACCAGTGGGTGACTGAGACTAGGGGAGGGGGGATGCCCCGCTCGTGGCAAGATCAAGGCTCCTATGACAGAAGTATTCTGGAACACATGTACATCTTTCTGACAGCAAAGGACAACGTGAAATAATTGCAGAACAGAAAGGAAATATTGAACCTCTGAAAAATGCAGAGGAGCATGAAGGAGAAGTAGGGGTGTGCAGCGATAGTAAGGGTGCAGGCCAAGCGAGCATGGGAAGACATTGCTGGGACACAAGAGAATACATACTCTAGCAACCTGTCCCACGGTGGGATACACAAACCAAACTTATGTAACGATATCAGCGACAGCCCCACCGCCCCTATATGTCACCCCTCAACAGGTTACAGCATGTGCAGACGTTGATTCAAGAGATTTAGAGATAGCACTGGTATCCCCATGCTCAGAACATAGCCATACTGCAGGAAGCATGCAGCATGACCATGGCAGACATACCAGTATAGCAGGGGGTGGATGACTGCAAGTCATGGGATTTCTATTCATGATAGACAATGCGCTCATAAGAACGGTACATGTAGAATGGGATGGTGAAACAGACAGATTGGGTTACGAGAATGTTGGTTTCCGTAGGGGAGACGAAGATGAGTGGAGCACGTTTGATGAGGTTGAGGATGATGTGGATGGAGAGGCAGAGCAATCGCCTCAAAGCACCCATAGAGTAGAAAGATCATGGGACGGCAGGTTGTGAGAGAGGTTTGGATGGATGGTAGTGGCAAGGAAAAAAGGAATTACAATAAAGGGCTGAAGAAGCAAGATAAAAATACAAATACCCCTAAAACACAAGGGTACGGGGAGACCACACTATATGCCATGGGCACAGATGGACAAAAACAACCTAATAAAGGCACTTCGGACCCTTATGGCGGGTGCGTGGAAATGGATATACGCATTCAAAAAAGCAAACGTGGCAGTACCCTTAGCAATAGGAGACATGAAAAGCTTATTGTAGGCCCCTATCGGAGAGCAGGCTGCCGATGTGTGGGTAAAAGTGGGGTACCCGAGAGTAACCCTGAGCAAAGATGCACATGATGGAGCATCTGCCAATAACATTAGAGCAAAGGTGTGGGATTTGCTGTCCATTATGCAGTGTACTATGGGTCAGGATGAGGACGCCGCTAAGTTTATTCTTAATATGTGGTGGGCAGAAATGGGCAACGCTCGGGACCAGTCAATACCCTTCTTGTATTTTATCATGAGACAAGGCCTACCCAAAGAGGTAAAAAAGCACTCAACAAAATTGTGGGGATCGAGGCAAAGGGGTGGCAGGAAATTAAGAGCATAATAGTGCCCCATTGTTAAAGGATAAACAATCACGAGAAAGAAATTCTTCAGAGGCAGCAGGCAGAGGAAGCGAAACTGGTACAGAACAAATTAGCTAAAGTAGCTGTGGAGGCGTCAGTATCGTCGTCTGCACAGATAGAGCTGCAGGGTACACTCCTGACTTGACAAATGTCATAAGAGCCACAATGTTGGCTGAAGGAGGACAAGGGCAGTGGGCGGCAACCCGTTATACCCTGGACCACAGTGGCAAGAAGGGCAGCAGAGCGGTAGAGGTGGATTTATAAGAGCAAGAGGGGGGACTTGGAGGGATGGGAGCCCAAGCAGGAGGAATGGGGCAATATTGGAACTGTGGGAAGTGGGGGTATTTCTCAAGGGAATGCAGGAGCAGATAAATTATAGGGTATAGTTATGGCCAACACAACTACGGTGCACCACCCCAAGGGGCCCCTCAAGGGCGACTTCCAGAATGACCTCCATACCCTATTAGATACACCAAACGTACACACAGATGGTCCTCAAATACCAGGGACTCTGCCTCTCTCACGGGGCACCCCCAGCAGTCAATGCAACAATACCTGCCTCACAACAACTTCCAGCCGGCAGGAAACGTGAACCCCTTTAACAGGTTGCCCAGCGGCACAATGGGCCTGTTCCAAGTCACTAGAGTGGTGGGCGGAAACCCCTTCTCATTCCTAGGGACAAATACCTATCCTGAATAGGACAGCTCAAAGAGAGCACTTGAATGTCCAGTCCTGCCAATGACCCTCAACTCAGAAGAGGAACCCTTGGTGGGGGCAGAGCTAGGAAACAACCAATTCATCATTATGGTGGATTCAGACACTGAGTAATCATGCATCAGTGAAGGTGACTTCCCGTTATCTGGCAAAACTCTCAACACGCAAGAATTCTCTGGGTCAATTTCCACGGTTCCATATACAAAGGATTTGGATATAAAGGTTGGATGAAGAGTAGTTTGAGATCTCCTACTGTATTTTGAGAGCTCTCCTGACAACTTGCTCCGCAGGGATCTACTTAGCAAGTTGAACATGACAATCTCATTTACGGACAACAGTATTGTCTACGCCACACCACGGATGTGTGCAATGAGGACGATGCCCGTAATACATGCCATGATACGTGATGTAGTGGTGCAAGTTATTCCCGTTGACCCGGACATGTTCATCTATGGCATAACAGTGCTTGTGCACGCAGTACCACAAATTACCAAAGCCTGCTTGGGAGTGCCAACTGATTTTATTTTCCACCCTGTAATATCCCCAGAATTGGTAGCAGGCACCATACTGTCCCTAGACCTACAAGGGTTGTTGGTATCTGCTAAAAGAGTAGTTGTTCTCGGAACAGACAGCCCAGGGTGCCAATGGCGTAATGTATTTTGCATTGATCCCACCGCACCCCTCAAGGGAGTCGATCTCTGTCTTCGGCTGGGGCCTCCCTCTGGAAGAGCCTCTCTGCCACTCACTCTAAAACTTGAGGAGAACCATCTCTGGTTCCGGAAGCACCTCAAGACTTTCCTCTTTGCTTCTGCCATTCACTCCCCCTTTCCCTTGCTGATCTGTTCTCTCTTGGCAACGTGCACCTGGCCACCCTCTGTCCTCTGGGCCCAGGTACCTACTCAACCTGCCACCCTCCCGCACTGCCTCCGGCCACTCCATGCACTGGGCTCTGTATCTGTACCCATACAGCCCCCCTTTTTTCTTGCTGCACTTATCAGACCTACCCTGCCTGCTGCCTTAAACCCAGCCCTTGCCAAATGTTGGTTGCACTATCACTGTTTGTTGCCTTTATTATTTATTTATCTGTTTCTCCTTTGCTCTGCACTCTCCACTTCTCCCACCTTCCATGCACGTTTCCCCTCCCCTTCTCCCATGCACTTGCGAGTTCTCAATGTCACTGGGCCTAGTAAGATCGTTGTTTTGTTCTCCCCTATTCCCCTCCCTTGTCACGCTCTGAAACACTTGTGTACGAGCACGATAGAAATAAAATATCAATATCAATAAGGAAGTGACAGATGCAGAACTTTTTTAAATACTTGATAATACTTGAAATATGCATCCCCAGCGATATTATAGTGCAGTACAGAAGAGTGCAGAGTCGCGCCCATGCATTTATGGACAACCACACCACATGACGTAAGGCTACTTACGGAAGTGAACCCAGTTAAGATCAAATTAAAACTTGGAGCAGTATTCCCCCGGGTAAAACAGTACCCCTTATCAAGGGAGGCAGAAGAGCGGATGAAAGACACAATGGGCCTCATTCTGAGGTTGGAGGTAAGTACCGGTCGTTTCCGGCATGGCGGAAAGTACGACTCCGGCAAGGTGACAGACCGCTAATTGCGTCCCATTCCGACCTCGCGGACACGCGCTTTTTCGCCATGCCGGAAAAGTACCTAGTGGCATGCCGCAAAACCCCCCGAAAAACCCCTACCGGCCTGCTGCGACACGTACATTACAACACCGCCATGGAAGCAGCAGCGACAGTAAATAACGGGGACCGTAATTTACGGATCCCGTAAATTACGGTCACCGCAAAACAACAGAACTGGAAATTACGTCATCGCACAGGAACGGGAAGGAGCGCGGCGGCCATCTTTAAAAACACAATCCATTGCCATCCTCATCAGGCAGCACCCTTGGGAGCAATCCGAAGTTGGGGAAAGCATCAGGAACCCAGGAACTATGCCTTAAGCACCTAAGAAGTCTGCGGACCGGCTCCGCAAGAAGCGATTCTGCCCTGATGAGCTCCAGGTCATGGTGGACTACCTGGCAGAACACGCTGACGTGGTGTTCAGCCCCGACATGCGGAGGGAGTCCACTATCCGCAAAAAGAACATCTGGGCAGAAACCGCCCAAAGGGTGAGCGCTGTAGGCTCCACCCCTCGCACCCCCAAGGACTGCCGCAAGCGGTGGGATGACTTGCGGGTGCGGGTGCGGGGACTCCTCACTGCCAACAGGAGTCAGGCCATGCAGACTGGAGGGGGCCCAAGTTCCCTGTGCGACTTGAGCCATGGGAGGAGACATGCGCCGCAATGATTGGCACGGAATGCATAGAGGGCATCAGTGAAATGGACTGCGGGGTAACGTCGTCTGCCGATGGAGGTGAGTGTCCAAAGTCAACACTGCCAATGGCAATTGCATGATGTAGACTCCCCCAAGGGCCATAAAAGGCACCTTGTCATGTAGCCACCCCCCCATCCAACTAATGCAGAGTCAACTGCAACGCAATCAAGGGCCAAGTGCAAGTACATAACACACATCAGCCATAGTGCAGTAACTTGCACATTCCATCATGCACATTGTGCATCAGGTTCGGCAGTGTGTGAGCCAGACTGCACATTACTATGGCAGGATGAGTCACTCCGACACATGCATACACATGCGTACATTCAATTCACATTCATATGTACTAGTACTGTTGCAACGCCCAGAAGGCCACAAACCCCAAATTACAGAAATGTGAATGCAGCGATCTATGCAATTAGCGCATCATACAATCACTCATGTTGTCCCTCTCCTCTACCCCCACAGGCACCGATCATGACAGCGGGGATACCCAGACGACCCGTCCATCCACCTCCACGTGCAGAGGCCGGTCCCGGAGCATTCCAGCACGGAATAAGAAAACAACCCAGGCACCACAAACGCCAGTGGAGGATGCACCACCACAAACCCTCCCTGCCTCGGCACCTGCCACATTAGACACCCCAAGGTCGGCAGAATCAAGCATTGCTGGGGAGTTGGCAGCTATGGCCACCCAGGAGAATGTGGACAGCCCCTTATCGATCTGTGGTGCCACTGAGGAGGACTTTTACCCCACAGTCCACACTCCGGAGCCCACCAATGTCCCCCTGCCATCAAGCAGTGACTCTGTGGAGCAGGAAACACCTGGCCGTAGTGCTCCGGCAGATCCTGGACCTATTCCACCAGTTGAGGCCATGCCAGGGCAGGTAGGCCCAAGACCCGCCAGGAATGTACCTACATACATTGATGAACCACGTGCACATCAGCTGACGGACCTCATCAATGTGTTCATGGAGGACACCCGCCAGGCCAGGGTGGAGTGGGTGGATGAGCTAAGGCAGATGCGTCAGGCGGTCACTGACAGCAGCAATAGGTTGTGTGCGGTCCTGGGACGCATCGCGGATGCCCTGGAGGCTGCACCTCCCACACGACAGCCCCAGCGGGAGGACACACCGTCACAGTGCTCCTCCACCCAGACCAGCCCGCTCCGACGCTCATTGCGTACATTGCGCCGGCCCAACATGGATCCCCCTGGCTCTGGGGGCACGCCTTGAACATGCTGGCACACACATGTGGCCTATGTTGGCCTTATGGCACTATTCTGGGGTTGTTGTGGGTGAGGGGGAGGGGAGTGAGGGTGTGTTTGGGAGTTGGGGGGAGGGGGAGGGTGGTGGAGGTTTTGTTGTACACGTTTCATGACAATTATTCAATACACTGGTTGTTCATAATGTAAAACGGAGTGGACATTGATCATTGCGCAGGTGTCATTTGATGTCTCACAGTGCATGGAAGGCAACATTTGCATCCTGGGGAGTCCGTGGTAGGTATATGTAGTCCCTTGTGTGCTTGAGGAGGGCATCCAGCACTTGGTTCAGTATCCGGGTAAATAAGGGTTGTGATATACCATGCATGTGCCCCACTGTGTGCCGGTAGGTGCCTGTGGCAAGGAAGTGGAGCACAGTCACTACCTTCAGTGGAGGGGGGATGGCAGAGCTTTATTCTATGAAACTCACTATGTTGTCATGTATCAGGTCCACTATGGTGGTGATGGTGTCATGGTCAAGCCGGTACAGGGTGTGGATCTGATGTGGTGTTAGGTTGAAGGAGGTGGCTCAGATGCGAGGGATTGGGGGCTGCCGGCGTGGTAACGGTGGATGCACTGGTGGTGCATGCTGGGCCTGTCTCACCCTCCGTCTCCTCCTGTGTGTCCTCTGTGGTTGGGGCTGTGGTTGTTGTTGTTACTGCCTTGCAAGCAAGGCCTCCAGCTCCAGTTGTGCCGCTACTATTGGTATCATCTTGGTGTGGGAGAGAGTGTGGTGTGTGGGTATGCTCATTTTGTGCTGTGCCAGACTCCATTGGCTACACCTGTGCTGATTGTGTGCACCTGTGGCTGTGGAAACCACTGCTCAGTGTTCTTAACTCCTTCTCTGAGATGCCTGTATGTACTCCATGCCGGTAAGGTACTTTACGGCCTTAAGGAGACCGTTATTTACGTGTGCTCCTTACTTGCGATCAGCTCTGGTTTACGCCATGCCGTTGATTACGCCATGGTGGTGTGCGCGCGCGACCCAAGACCGTAAATTACGGCATTGTTGTTTACGGTGCCGTAATTTACGGTCTGAAGGGTCGGAATGGCATGGAGCGGAAATCCATGCCGGTAAATCATTACCGGCATGGTTTGTACCTTACCTCCAACCTCGGAATGAGGCCCATTATAGGCTCTAATCCACCAAGGTATCATAGTGTCCTCTACCTCACCTTGTATTATTGCCATACACCCTGTCAAAAAAGCAACAGGGGATAATTGGAGGATGATCCAGGATCTCTGCCCACTTAATGACGTAGTACAGAAAGAATTTCCTTTAGTTCCAAACCCAGTCACCATTTTTGTGCAGCATCTTCAAAGAAGCAAAGCACTTAACATTGATTGACTTAACAAACACCTTCTTTTCAGTACCATTTTACCCTAATTCACAGTATCTCACAGCATTCACACATAGCAGAAAGTGCTTTGAGCCGCCTTGTTTGCCCCAAGGGTATTGCGAGAGCCCAAGCATATCCAAGAGAATATTACACAAAGACATAGGCAACATCCATGTGCCCAGCGCGGTCATCCAGTACTTGGATAACTTATTAGTTTGCAGTGACAGTGAGTAGAATTGTCGTAAATATTCCATTACCCTATTGGCCTGCAAGGGGTACAAGGTCCCCAAGGCCAAACTCCAGCATTGCCAGCTTGAGGTGCAATGATTAGGACAGCTCATGTCAGAAGATGGCAAGAGAATAATACCAGATTAGCCTCTGTGTGCGTCACTCCCAAACCTGTGACTGTAAAAGACATGCAGAAATTACTAGGGTTATGTAATTATTGCAGCGCATGGATTCTCAACTATGCAGCATTTACGAGACCGCTCTTACAGGGTCTCAATGTGGCACAAAAAGGTCCAAGAGATGTGGTTGGCAGAAATTCTTGACACCCCAAATAACACACAAGAATTATAAATATTTTCACATTCAAATGACACTCTTATGACCTCCATGCTAACAGAAAAGTACAATGGGCCACTAGCCATTGGCCTACTACAACGGTACAGTGAATTCATTTATGCAAGGGCAGTTTGCATGCCAACAAGCTCTCGCTGCTGCTGCCTTCACCATTGAGAAAACCTCCACAATTGTGATTGGATGCTCAGTGACATTGCCTGTGGAGCACTCAGTATTTGCGGTCTTAGACATATTGACATCCATCCTAACCATCCAGAGTGCATCAGCCTATGAGATTATCATCTCAACCCCAAACATTCATGTAGTGCAATGCAAGACAATAAATCCTGCCATGTTCCTAACAGAAGTGTGCACTGATGAAGACTTGCAACGACACATTGCACCACATATGAAGGTGAAGAAGATGACATCCCCAAGCTAAAAGACAGTCCACTAGAGGATGGTGAAGTACCCTTTGTTGATGGCTCAGTGACATTGACCAGGACAACAGTCAAAGACATACAGGCGCAGCAGTAGTGCTCCTCGAAGGAGGAGACTATGAAACATTAGTAATGAAGAGATTACCCTTACACTAGTCAGCACGCTACGGGCATCACAAGGGTGCCACATGACCATTTTTTCAGACTTGTCATACGTCACTACAACAGTGCATGCTGGGCTGTCACGATGGAAAAGGTGGGGGTTCCACAGAGCAGACAGTTTCCCAGTAGTACAACACACAGCATTTCTAGACACACTAATTTCTGCACTATCACAACCTTCTGTGGTAGCAGTCATCATGTAAGCCACACATGCCGGTGCCACTGATGAAATAGCATTAGGAAACGCTGCGGCAGACGCTGCTGTCGAAAATGGTGGCTTAGCTTCTTGTCCCAGTGATTTCAGAATAAGTCATAACTACACAACCACATGATCTGCAACCAGCAGTATACACAGTGCTACCCATAGCTTAACTAATTTAGCTGCAGGGAAAAGCACCAAATGAGGAAAAATAACTATGGTCCAAGATCACCCCCACCCACAGATCAGCTCTGGAGTCAGGAATGCACTGACAAGGCAGTAATCCCTGCAGAGCTCTTGGCAATAGCATTCAACCAGTTACTTCACCCATCCCACAGCTCCAAACAAACCATTGCTGCAGACATTATGGAAGATTTGTTCATACCAAATCTTCAGGAGCATCTCACGAATCTCATTATACACTGCATCACATGCCAACCTTTTATCACTGGCGTGATTCTGTGGAAAATACGAGGCATAATGCCTCACCAAATTGGGCCATTCCTTGAGTTACACATTGATTACGTAGACATGGGAGAAAGATGCAATGGTTCACGTACATAATAGTTGTAGTGAGCCCTTTTTCACGACGGATTGATGCTGGTTCTTGTGCACACCCGGATGCCAAATGTGCTGCTACATTTCTAGTGTATAAGATGTTCGCTTGATGGGGCATACGCGATACATTAGAATCAAACAGCAGCACCAATATTTTCAACAAGCTCTTCAAAGAGATCACAACACTATTTGGCATCAAACACCAGATGTGTTCAATTTACCACCCTCAAGCAAACGGTGTTGTGGAATGAATAAATGTCCTTCTCAAAAGCAAGCTCTCCAAACTCTGTACCACCTTAAAAAAGAACTGGGTGCATTGTTCAGTTTGCGCACTCAGCCAAGTAAAGACCAACACCTCTCACTACATGAAAGGTCGGCAAATGCCCAGAGAGCTGCAGTGGTTCTGGGAGAGGAATTTAAAGAATACTTAACAACCTTGTCACATGCGATCAAATATGTCTCCCAAAAATCACACCACCTCACCTGGAATGTCCACAGGACCCTGCATAGCAACCTACCACAGATACCATGGCCACCCAACCACTGCTGCCAGGTGACATGCTATATGTTAGGAACTTTGAGCGAAGATGGAACAACCCTAGCTTCCATGGCCCATATGAAGTAGTGTATCCCCCTTCTCACAGTAAAAGTGAAGGGGCTTCGATATTGGATACACCTCTCGGATGTTCGTAAGGCACCCCCAAAATCCTCACCAATAATGGTGTAAAATAAACAACCAATCTACCTCACAATGGCCGCCTCAGAATTAATAATATAACTGCATGTCCCATAAAATAAAAGATGCATTTCTGCTAAAAGCATAAGCACTTTAACCCCTTAAGTGCCAAAGGCGAGGTATCTTGTCCTTGGAATTCCCTTCAGAATGCCAAGGATGAGATAGCTTGTCCTTTTTGGCACGTTGTTTTGAGCGATCCCTGCAAAGCAGGGATCGCTCAAAACTGTAATCCAACCCCCGGGCTATGTGAGAGGGAGGTCCACCCTCATTGCGAGGGGGCTGGATTACCTTCAGTTTCACGTTGGTGTGCGTAAAGCACACCGACGTGAAAGTGAAAGTAATTTTCACTGCAGCAGCCATTTCGGGCTGCTGCGGTGAAAATAGAGGTGAGTGTTCACCTTTCTCCCCCTCGATCTTCGGCTATTTTTCAAGCTGGAGATCGAGGGAGGTGTCGTTGGAAAGGGGAGATTCTCCCTTTCCTACGACACCCTTTGTGAAAGCATTGCTGGACGCGGATTGAGTGCAGAGCGCTCGATCTGCGCCAGCAATGCCACTGGACCACCAGGGTTATGTTTGTGATGTGGGTGGGAGTGGGGCTGCTTACTGTAAGCAGCCCTCTCATTCCTGCCCCCCAAAGAATAGGGGCACATATGTGCACAACCCTGGGGGCAGATGGCTGATCATCTGCCCCCAAGGAAGGGGGCAAAATAAAAAAAAATAAAAAAATAACAACTGGGATGGGGCGTTGGGGTGGGGAGGATTTCTTTTGCCCCCCTTAAAGGGTGGTGGCCCTCCCCTCCCACACCAAGTGGAAAAGGGGCCACCGCTTGTAGCCCTCCCTGGGGGCAGATTTATGCCCCCAGGCAGGAGTACATGAGGTGGCCCCCTATCCAATTGGGAGTGGGGGGAGGGCCACCAGGAATAAGTGTGCAGGCCCCCCAAATGATGGGGCTTGCAGGTTAGGGCCCCCCTGGGGGCAGATGGCTGATCATCTGCCCCAAGGGAAGGGGCAAAAATGAAAAAAATAGAAAAAGTGGGGGCACTAGCCACCAGGGATTTATTTAACAGAAAAGGGGGGTGGCCCTCTCCCCCTCACCCCAAGGGGAAATGGTGGAATCCATTGAAGCCCTCCCTGGGGGCAGATATCTGCTCCTAGGAAGGGGAATCTGACCCCAGGGAAGGCTTTATGAGATGCCCCCCTCGTATCTGCCCACAGGGAGGGCTGAATGAGATGCCTCCCTGCATTTGGTGTGGGGGGTAGAGGGTCACACCCCATTACATTAAAAAATTACCTGGCGGATTAGGGTGCCCCTAAAGTGTAGTGTACCATTTTCCATTTTTTTCTTTGTTTACAAAACTTGCCTTGGCGCAGAGGGGCACATTGGTGTGCCAATCTGGCCCCAGGGTGCCCAGACCTTACTGCCCTACCCACCGGGGGCCTCTCCCACACATTTATGGTGGCCCTCTCCCCCCCAGCTGGGACTCCCTGGTGGGGAGAAGCTGTAATGCAGAGCTGCCAGGCAGAAACGGTACCTCACATGTGTGGGTGCACCTACCGGGGTGCAAAAGGAAAAGGGAAACCCACTGGTAACCCCAAGCCTTTCGGCACACCACATTTTGTTCATGTGGACAACCTAGAGATTTGGGCCTAGGGTGTCGAAGCCAGCAAGGAAAACAGGGAACCCCAGGCATTTCCGAAAAGAGGACACCTGTGGGAATCCACAGAGGTCTGCCTTGCGCAAATTGCCCCAGTTTTTATTAGCCACAATCCCAGACAAAGTGTGATATTTGGTGGGTAAAAAACACAATGTTCACTTTGTCTGGGGTTCTGGGTAATAAATTATGGGCTGATTTGAGCAGGTTAGACCTCTGTAGATTCCCACAGTGTACTCTTTTCAGAAATGCATGGGGTTCCCTGTTTTCCTTGGTGGCGTGGACACCCGAGGCCCATATCTGTATGGTGTGCCTGTCTGGAAAAAGTGTGAAATTCAGCTGTCAGAACAGACTTGGTGTTACCTGTGTTTTAGGCTTTCCCCTTGATGCACAGGTAGGTCCACCCACCCATGTGAGGTACCGTTTTCATCTGGACACCTGTGGGAATGTGGGACGGTAGGCCATGTGTTAGTGGCGGCATGTTTCGGTGGGTGAGCCAAGTGAAATGTGCGGAAAATTGGTGTTTTTTCACCTAATTTCAGACTTTGCCAGGTTTTCTGGGTAATAACTTCTGGGCCGATTTTCACAAGTCAGACCTCTGCGGATTCCCAGGGGTGTCCCCTTTTCAGAAATGCATGGGGTTCCCTGTTTTCCTCGGTGGCTTGGACACCCGAAGCCCATATCTGTATGGTGTGCCCGTCTGGAAAAAGTGTGAAATTCAGCTGTCAAAACAGACTTTGGGTTACCTGTGTTTTAGGCTTTCCCCTTGATGCACAGGTAGGTCCACCCACCCATGTGAGGTACTGTTTTTATCGGGACACCTGTGGGAATGTGGGACGGTAGGCTATGTGTTGGTGGCGGCGTGTTTCGGTGGGTGAGTCGAGTGAAATATGCGGAAAATGGGTGTTTTTTCACCTAATTTTGGAATTTGCCGGGTTTTCTTCGTAATAAATTCAGGCCGATTTGCGCAAGTCAGACCTCGGCGGATTCCCACAGGTGTCCTCTTTTTGGAAATGCATGGGGTTCCCTGTTTTCCTTGGAGGCTTGGACACCCGAGACCCATATCTGTAAGGTGTGCCCGTCTGGAAAAAGTGTGAAATTCAGCTGTCAGACCAGACTTGGGGTTACCTGTGTTTTAGGCTTTCCCCTTGGCACCCAGGTAGGTGCACCCACACATGTGAGGTACCATTTTCATCTGGACACCTGTGGGAATGCCGGACGGTAGGCCATGTGTTGATGGCGGCATATTTCGGTAGGTGAGCCGAATAAAATATGCGGAAAATGGGTGTTTTTTCACCTAATTTCGGAATTTGGCAGGTTTTCTGGGTAATACATTCTGGGCTGATTTGTGCAAGTCAGACCTCTGCGGATTCCCATGGGTGTCCTCATTTTGGAAATGCATGGGGTTCCCTGTTTCCCTTGGTGGCTTGGACACCCGAGGCCCATATCTGTATGGTGTGGCCGTCTGGAAAAATCGTGAAATTCAAATGTTGCAAAAGACTTGGGGTTAGGGGTGTGTTCGGCTTTCCCTTTGGCACCCAGGTAGGTGTATCCACACATGTGAGGTACTGTTTTCATCAAGACATGTGTGGGAATGCGGGACGGTATGACATATGTTGTGGTTGTGTAGTTTTCATAAAGTTTTGACCCATTTCCTGGTGCCCTTTGTGACACAACCCTTTCATTTCCCAAATGTGCCCTACATTTAGTCGCTGCTTTAGGCACTATACACTTTTGTAACATGCTCAAGTCTCCTACCCTTGAAAAGGTCTGCCTGTGCTCTTTCAAAAAATGTATGCTTGCCGTTCCTCACCACATTGGTTTTCCTGATTTACACATGCTAAGTATGTCTGTTCAGGCCGTAAGCATAAAACTCCTGTGTACCATGGCTCAGTGTTTGGCTTGTGGTAATTCTTGTTTTGTGGAACACTACAAAAAATGTGTGCTTTCCTAACTGCAAGAGTCGGGGGAATGTAACGGAGCATTGTTTTTCTCAAAATTCATGGAAGCCATTGCCATACCAAGCCAACCATGTCCACCACATACCTTTTTTTCGGTCATTTTCCCGCTTTTCCCCCAATCTATGCCATTTTCCCCTACTTAGTTGTTGCCCATCCTATGCAAATCACCCCTTCCTAACCTTGGAATTTTGTCTACTTTTCAGAAATATATGCCTTTCTCTCCTCCAATTCGGCTTTCCTACCCTTTTCTTCCATTCCGTCCATGCATGTCCAATTGGCAAAAATGGCCAAAATCGCCTACCTCTCACGAAACGGTTGATAACCACATCAAAATAATGTTTTTTCTTTTCCACTCAACCAGTTCTTGAAAGCCAGGTAATTGGGGAATTCAGCACAAGAAACCATTTGTTCCTAGCTCTTACAAGGAAAAAAACCACAGGCTTCTTTGTACATAATTTTTTTCACATTTTTTGAAAAAACACAACATTTTCGCCCTTTTTGGTTATTTTCTCTCACCCCCTACAGCAACCTAGGATTCCTGGGTGGAATTATGACCGCCTACATGTGGGAAAAAAGGAGCCAAATTTGTCCGAGATATCTCATATAACAAAAAAGTTACAAGGCATTGAATGGTCACTTACCGAAATCACCAAAAAAGGCCTCGGCTCTGGGGGGAAATATCCATGGCACTTAAAGGGTTAAAGTAAAAGAAACTCTCTCTCTCTCTCCCTCTCTCTCTTTCTCTCTCTTTCTCTCTCTCTCTCTCTCTTTTTCTTTCTTTCTCTCGACATTTCTCTCTCCCCAACCCATTTTGTTCCCCGACAGAAGTGTGCAACATGGAACGCTCAACGTCAAATTGTTCATAGCATGTTCAGTATTTTTATAAACTGTTAGTTCGACCAGGTTATATTCTTACAATTGAGGCCTACACTTCACTGCCATCCTATCTACCCTATTAATGATTGTGCTAGGACTTTATTGGGGTACATCTTTCATCTAGGCAAGCCATCTAAAAGAGGAAGGGAGGGGGGACATGAACAGAAGTGCACTACTAAACACAACTTTACTCTCAAAGGAAACCAGAAATGCAACTGTACATATGTATACTTCCCAAATAAGTAATAATAGTGTTAACGGTGTGATCATGAGCAGAATGTTAGAAATATTATTTCCCACAATTACAAATGTTTTTTGTAGCACAAATAGCAGTAATAGGTTAAAATATAAGCAGTAGTACATTAACAAGGAGATACGTATCGTGCCATGACAGAATGAAAAGGCAAGCACGTAGGCACAAATATGATGATACCATGGCCTAGGCATGGATGCTATAGAGGATACTAGACCTCCCGAGCATTCGAATAGCTGGTATGCTGACATGAGAGCGGTAGGGAGACAAACAACAAAAACTAGCTGTTATGTATGCTCGTTGATACCGCACGCATCGGGGCACCCAAGGTTTTAGTACCACAGGAAGTTCCAATTATAGAGGCACAATGCCTGGTTCATCCTGTTCTATGTAGACTAAAAGGCAACTTCCAGGCACACAAGGTGTCAATCCAGATGCCTTGACATGCAAAACAACCCGAAGAACCTCAACTGCTTGCAACAGCCATATTTAGTGATCGACGGAGTGAAATACGTAAACAACAACTGACCGGAAACTACATTCAATTGCCGAGCTGATGGCATTCTGGGATACAAAGAGAAAACTGTGGTGTTCAAGGGAAGAACATGTGCACACATATGGACAGAGCATGTCACAAAACTGACATGGATTGCAGCAATGGAGAAGCCAGTGAAAGTGCACCAACAGGAGAAATATGAGCTGTGTTTCCACAGCGAAGAGACTGTCTTTGTCGGCTCCAATGAGCGGTGCAACAGGACATTGTTGATTCCAGACCTGATGATGGACACAGTGGCTGTGATGGATTACAACTGGTTGTGTGGCCAACAAGCGTACTTGCACCTCCCACCATCATGGAGAGGCTGCTGTTCTTTGGCCAAGCTACACTCAGCACTACTGGTAGTCCCAGAAAGGGGGCCAATACCTTACACAACACTAGCAGTTTCGCCAGCAGTCGAAGAACATATCCCAAATGCCACCGCCAGAATTTCATGTCTTCCCGGGAAGAGCGTATATGATAAGCTTCAGAGGAAGAAGAGAGCATCAAACTATCTATCAAATGACTCGACAGAACTGCTTGAGAAGATACCTGAAGAATACCGGTTGTTAAACTCAGTTGAACTGTTTTTTGCATCCCTCTTGCTACCTGGCGCACAGGCAAGAACTAATGCTAAATGGATGCAGATCGTACGATGGGAACTGGTCCAGTTGGTGAACAATACCGAGCAGCGGTTCAATGTCATAAAGGTTGACCTGCGTGCCCTAAGGTATAGGATGATGCAGAATAGATACGTCTCGGATATTCTGATGGTGTATGGGAGGAAAAGTCTTCAAGACCCCCCTCCCCTCGATTCTTACCAACTTGCAGACTGTGATTCATCCAACAGGCACCCATGCACCTGTGGCCAGGGATGAAGGATGGCTGCGGGCCGACCCATGTAGCTGCAAAACTCAGCCAGAAGGATGGTACCAGACTTCATCTTGTGCCACACTCAGACTCCATTTTGTACATAACAACATAGGCTTCATGAACACAAGCAGCCTGCAGGGATGCAGCTCTCCCATCCAGATCGGGCACATCGGTCCAGTCACTTCCCTCGCCCTCCTCACTTCGGCATCCCTGCAGCAGGCCTGTTCTCAGGGGAGACTAGGCGCAAATAAGCTACAAGACAAACACTGTATCTTTCGCCTTCCACAGTCCATCACTGACCTGCAAATGACCGGGCCGAAGCTGGGGTTTGAGAAAAACAAGTTATCTCCATAAACATGTCCAGTCCCATTGCAGACCCTACATTTATGACATGTGCTGTGGATAAACCCTGCTCCCTCTTTGAAGTAACATACACGTGCCCCATGCCTGTCTGCCACTCTGTCTCACCCACACTGTTGATCCCTCTGGAAAGGTTATAAATCCCCTCCTGTGGCCGTATATTGAGAGATTGATTGTGTGTAATGAGACAAGACAACCCCCACCTATTTTCTACTGCATACAGGGCTATGGATTGCATGTTTAGGTCTCCCACTGCTGGTTAAGTATTATTCTTTTTCACAGACTCACACTGTAGTATGATATGTTAATTTACTTATTCGACACAATGCAATGTTTAACATCCAGATGCCCGGAGATTTTCTAATATCATGTATGCTCACAAACATGTTTAATTGGTATACGTCTCTCATGTGTGTAATGCAAAACGGTAAAATCACAAGGATATTATAGATAGTTTTATATTTTGTAGCTCAATGCTCATGTTATGTTATGTTACTTGGCATTTAATAGAGCCTTATGTGTCATTGGTATGATCTCAAGGCCCTAAACCACGTAACCTATCACATACCATTTGATGTACCTGTACACACACTGACTTAGTTCTACCTCATTCGTATGATTCACATATACCCCCACAAAATGTACGAGACCTAGCTCAGCAGGCTACAGGGCCATCTCTCCCCTCTCCTGCAGTGCTGCACACTCAGCCCCCACCAACCTCCCCCTCTCACTTGGTCGATGGCTGAAGATCTTTTTTCGCTGATGCCCTAATGTTACACATGTAACCTCTCAACCTTCCGTTGAGCTCACACCAATCATCCACCCTCTCCTCAGCTCTCTGGCTCATGATATCACCATGAACTTACTGTGCACCCCCAGACTCTGGTCAAAGAAGATATGGTGGTAAGCCTCTCACCCCAATGCCTTTTGAAGTAAGATTGCATGCCCACCATCAATGTACCACCCTAGCTCACTCAAGGCCCCTGAACCCATTTGTAGCAATATATTCACTGCATAATAACAAACACTAAATAAGTGTCTTATAAGATCTAAAGAAACAGCTGATGAGAGTGACAATGTAATCTTGTGACTAGATTAGGCACCTGGACTCACATATCCTCCTTTTTATTGTGCAGGTCAAATGTTTAGCAATATATTTCATATATGCCAATGGGAATAAATTAATGTCAAAGTATGTGTGGTCAAAAGGGCAGAGATAGGATAATTTGTAGCAGCTCAATATCATCTGACCCTGCACTCCACCTCGAAGAGCCCAGCTGACCCATCTACCCCGCACTGGCACCACATGGATCTCCGCCAATCCTGGATCGCCGGACGTAAAGAATTTATTGTAGCCAGTCTTCACCACCCAATCTCCACGATTTATGTGTCCCATATAGATTACGTCATAGGTGATGCAACTTTGTAATAAATATGAATGTTATTCTACTGTTGGGCAGAGTGCTCTCGGATTTTGCAGAGTTCTCTACTTGCCCTATTTTGGTTTTGGATAAACTTGACATTTTACCTTGACCCGCTCTTGGTCTCATTCCCTTTTGGGGTTTGTCCTTTACTGACTCTCACTGGGGAGTTTTAAATGCATTTTTGGGGGGACGCTCACTTTCAACAGCAATGGAAGGAGGTATGTGCAAAAAGATCGGGTATTCATGTTGCACATTTGTACCCCCCAACCTGGGGGTGCGCATGAAAAAAGAAGCTGGTATCCAAGGAGGCGATTGGTTCGATATCGCTTTTGACTGGGCATCATCCTTGTGAATATTATGGTTCCTGTCATCATGTTCATCCTGGTTCTTTTCTGCATGTGCCAAATGGGACTCCACTGTTGTGCCAAAGCAGTGCCTATTAGCGCAATGATGATGGCATTTCGAAAGTACCTCATAATACAAAAGAAATAGAAATACAAACAGACCACCCTATTCCCGCATGGTTCCTATAACCTACGAGATGATGTAGATAGACTGTACCACACAATTATTATTCCTCTCCTGACCCTGAAAATTATAAAGAAGTATTGGTATATTTAGCAGTGGATGGGGGAATGTATCTATATTATATGCACAGTGGATGGGGGATGTATCTATATGACATGCACTATCAAAGAATAAGTGAAAACAGGAGAAAGAATGCAATATGTATGGGTATTAGCCTACTTGTTTGAAAAACATTTGACCTTTTACTTTTGACCATATTTTGTTATAGTTTTCTTGTTCGAAATTCGGTAAAATCTAATTAAATAAATATATGGGGTGGAGTAAGGTAATAGGAAGAGGTGCGGGGGGTCTCTCCATGCATTTTCGAACAAAAAACTAGCAAAATAAATTTGGTCAAATGTGGAAAGGTCAAATTTGTTCAACCAAGTAGACCCAAACTGATGTAGGTAGGGCATGGATGCCAATAAAGGGAACACCACCATATGAAGCTGCGGTGAGGAGGGAAAATGAACTAAAGTATGCAGAGGAATTTGTTGCTGTAGAAGTAACAAAAGGGGGTAATATTGGGAAGGAAATTAACCTTTCCCACCCCTTAGGTGCTTTAAAGTGAGGAGAGTCCTATAGATAGATAAATGATGTACCAGGGGGTGGAGAGGGCCATGCTAAAAAACCCTGCACGAACACAAAATTACATGAAATACAAATGTATTCACGTATTGTGTTCATATAGAGAGACGCAATTTTTTTGTTATGCTAGATACATTCAGTCCTGCATCGCTGCCTGGCAAACAAAGCCTCAATGAAGAAAAGTGAGCAGGCCCAAGCGCTGATGGCAGAAGGACCCATGCTGCTAATTCCCATAGAAACTTCCTCTTGTTCTTTAAACTGTTGCAAATACTTGTAATCCTGAAAACGAATGTTCCCTGCAAGGCCGCGAGACAGCATCAGGAGCTTCACTGTGCACATTCATCACAGCTAGGCCAAGCACAGACCTCCAACCCACCAGGAGTTTGACAACCACAAAAGACCCAGCCCAAGACCCCTCAATTCTGTGATAGTAGATGACCTGAGACCACCAACCATAAAAGCAGTGGCCATAAAAGATCTGAAAGAACATGTCCATTTCACCTTATTTCATAATGCCACTCTTTGTAATTTGAGGTGCAGGGTGGAATAAATTATAGTCCAAAGCGAGGGTTGAAACCTTGGGTGCAGAGCTAGCGATATGAACTGAGTGCAGAATGTGTGGGTCAACATGATTGCGATCCTCCCCTTCTGGCAGTCTCCGAGGTACCCAGGTGCACGCCATATGATATAGTAGCATTGTCTTGCAATAGTAACTCATGAGGGAGATGAACTTCATTCCCCGAAGAGATGAGCCCAGCTGTCCCCACATGATGGAAGACAGATGGATGGGTCTGGGGCCAATTGCAGCCTGGCATCCCCATGCAGCAAGCCCATGTATAGGGTCTCACCAACCCGCCACTCAGGATGTTACTGTATCTATGACATAGTCATGATGATGTGCTGCCTTATAACCTTCTGCTTGTACCAGTTTTCTGCAGAACGTTTTGGGACAGCAGAGTTCTTAGTTGGCATACTTATTTTTTGTGCTATTAAAACTTGTTAACCTTTCAAGGAATCTCTTTGCCTTTTTTCCCTAGTGGGTTGTATTTTGTATGGCATGAGCATTCAGGGGCATGCCTACACTATAAATTGTTTTTTTTTAAATGTATCAAAGAATAATATACAATATATTTATAGTATAAAAAATAAATGTATTTATGAAAGGGATGGGATTGAAATGGGAAACGTAAATGGGAGAATGTATACAATTATCGCCAGGAGAAGGAGAGAGAAATTTCATCAAAGCATCTTTCATTTATATTTTGGGAATTTGAAGGGGTTGATTGCTGGGGGTAAGAGGAACAGGTACAAGCAGGACAGTGATAATCAACATTTATAATAGCATGATTTTTAACTTCATTAAAAGTTCATTAAACTCAATACTAAGTTTGTCACATTTTGCAGACAAGCTCATGATTTCATTATGTACAGTTGGGGATAGGGATTGTCTTTGTGATTCATGAGATTCTCCATAAATTGGGGTGTTGTTTCTTCATGAAAATTATGTTCTATAGAAGAGAAGATATAATTTCAATGAGCTCTGTATACATTATATTATGTGTCTATATTGAAAGATGTATTGTTGACCATTAGACATGTTATCATCACTAATTTCTTCTTTTGGAAAGTTTTCTTCCAACCACTCAAGTGTGTTTGCCATTTCTGTTAGAATAAATAATATAGTGATGTTTGCTCATAAGTAATGTTTATATAATAAATGGTAATAATAGATAAATAAATACAGTGTACTTACTATTTGGTAAGAGGTTTTTTGGAATGAGCTCCTGCTGTATCTGAGTCTGTATGAAGAGTTGTACTGAAGTGATAACATGAGGTTTGCAGTTATGGTTTGTTCTTGGAGCATTCTGTTATGTTGTGTGCTGAATGAAAACATGTTTACATTTTGAAATGATAAATTGTACAATAAGATATACTTGGGTGTAGTAAATATAAGTAATGCTATTTTATGTATATGTTTTTTTGGTTGAGGGGTACAACATTTTCTATTGTCTCCTGCGCTTCTGGGCTTTGTTGACGCTACTCGATGTCCCCGGACATTCGAACTGTCGGCGGACTCTATAGCTTTTATATTGGGGTGAGTATGATATAAAGAACTTGTAGCAAATTAAGCAGGAGTCTAGTAAAAACTTATGAAGTTCAGTGAAAAAGCATTGGTCATTATGGTTAATTTGCACTAATATAAACCTAGGGAATTCAGTGAAAAAACATTATGGTTAAGTTGCAGTGATAAAAACCTAAAAAAATCTGTGAAAAAACTTGGATAAAGGGACAAAATGGTTAAGTTGCATGAATAAAACCTATGCAATTCAGTAAAAATACTTTGTGAACCGGACTTTGTGGTTAAGTTGGAGTAATGAACACCTGTTAAATTCAGTGAAACAACTTTGTTAAAGGGATGTTATGGTTAAGTTACACTTATAAAAACCTATGAAATTCAGTGATAGGATTGCCGTCTATAGTGAAGCTAGTGTAGCTATGGTCCAGTTTGTTTAGCTTGGAAGTGGAACCGAGGATAATGAGTTCAGTCTTGTCATCATTCAGGCATAGACTGTGGGAGGCCATCCATGCCTGGATGATGAGGTACACCCTGTTCACCAAGGCCAAATCCTTATTGTAATCTCCCATCAACGGGATGAGGATCTGAGTATCATCGGCGTAATTAGTGTAGGTGATACCCAGACTGTCAAGATCATCAAACAGGAGCTTCGTGAACATGTTGTACAGAGTGGGGGAGATGCATGAGCCTTGAGGGACCCCACATGTGATGGGGATGGGGTCAGCGGAGGCTGAAGTGGAAAAAACACGCATGAATCTGTTGCTCAGGAATGACTCTATCCAGCCAATGGCTTCTTGTGAGAAATGTGCAGCCGAGTCCAAGTTGTTGTTGTTGTTTCTTTAGCAGTATTGTTGGGAGATCTGTTATAGATTCTGTTTGTATTACTTGTCTTTGAAAAGGTTTATTTTTCAAAGTACAGTGTACATATCTAGATGGGAGGAGTATAGTGCCTATAGCCTGTTCTATTCCAGAATGCAAGGAATGTCAGTGTTGACTTTTTTTGCATCAAAGTTAACTAGGAAGAGACCATTGAGTGTACCAGCGTCACATTCAGGAGTGTACGCAGACGTGAACATTCTATGTAAATCAGAACGTCTTTAAAGACTGTGCTGCCAATATCAATCAATGTTTAATCTAAGGTTAGAGCTTAAGATTTGTGAATACTGACAGCATATGCAAGAGATAGGGAAAACTGCTCTCTGTGTACATACATGTCTTTGAAAAGATTGTCCGGGCAATTTTTTTTAACTTCTGCAAGTTTGTCAAAGTGGATGTTGATAAACTGAATGTTGTCATGTGGATATGTTTGGAAGCACACAACTGTACCAATTGCTCCATTTACTAAACCTTGTTCTACATCAAGGTTACGTTTTACAATTATTCTGCAGTTTAGACACAAAGTCAATATTTTCTCCAATCCAGCTGTGTTGTAGATACATTTTTCTAATCTATTTTGTTGTGTTGCTGGTTGAGACATAAGAAGTGTCATGTTGTGTACTTCTAGTTTGTCTGTGGAGCTGATATGCAGTATGGTTGCATTTCATTTTTCCACATTGTCTCTTTGAATTGACTACAGCTTGCAAGGTTTGGCATTAAGGACATGTATTTTAGATTTTGTTGAGTTAATTGTTCTATGACATCAGGAGCAGATGTGTTTCATCCATATAGCTCATGGATTAGCCTATTTAAGATGGATTTAGCATCTTTAGTAAGCAGACCAATTCTAATGCTTTTCAAAATGTTAGCATAGGTGAGGTCTGTAGACTGACGCATGTTTTGAGTTAGTTCTTTGTAGTGAACATGTTGCCATAGATTTACACTATACTGCCGAGGGTATTGCAGCATTGTTTGTGTCCTAATGTTTTGAAAATAGGTTGATCTTTCACTAGTGTTAACTGTAGGAGGTCTCCGAAAACAAACTGTTCTTTGTATTTGGTTTTAAAGACTTCTTGCATTCTGAGATGAATTAAAGATAACATAAGGTTGGAAACCATGCCTACTACATCTATCAGGTGCACTTTCATTTGTTTCTGAATTCTGTGTACTTCAGTAGCAGCTTCTGCTGACAATTTGAAGATTCCAATTTGTTTTGGTGTTCTATGGGGAGGAGCAGTAGTCGGTGTAACGTTACACCTCCTATGTTGCAGGCAGTTAAACCTGAGGGGGCTGCTACTACAGCGGAAATGGTGTTGCTGTTAAGTTTCATAGAAATGTGCTGATTATTTTAATTAAGAATGTTTTACCTGAACCAGCTCCTCAACTTACATACATAGAGGTTTATCATTTTTACAGCTTCAGGTTTTAATGCCATGTTTAAAATCATGTTCAATTTCTTGAGTGACTTCTAGATAAATGGTGAATTGTTCATCATTTAGCTGTGATTCGAGCACTGACAAGTCTTTCTCGGATTGTTTTATATTGATACATGGTATTTTCTACCTCAGTCATGGCTATTTCTGCTTTATTTGGAATTATTGCTTTCCAAGTGGTTCTTTGATTCCTGTAAGGGAAGGTTGACTGCCCTCAGGAGTGTCTTCATATAGTTGAGCTTCAATGTCTTCCTCTTGTTGGCGTTCATTGCCCAACATTTCTTTGTATTGTTTGAAATTGTCATTTGTTATACTGCTTTCATTTGCTTTTAATGCAGCTTCAAATGAGTCATAATTACCTAGCAATTCTTATTCTTTTCTCCAAGGTTTAAAACATTGCAATAGGGCCATCTAATATAGTTCTCTATGCTGTGGAGATTTAAATGATAATTTAATACGATTAATTAGACTGGGTTTGGTGAGTTTAACTAGGCTTTGTTCACAAGTTGAGACTGAATATTTTCCAGTTGTCTCATTTGGTGTTACATTGATTTTGTAGGTGCAGTTTTGGGCAATGTCGTACAGACACCTGTTTTCCAAAGCAGTACTTCTGTTTGGGTAGTATGTGTCAATTAAATTGTTTTTTTGTTAAATGTCCTAGCTGTTGGGATCATTTGCGGCTATGGTTTCTATCTCTTGGTAGAATTTTAACACTATTATTTTGGGATGAAGCTGGACCAAGGTTCAGCCAGACAATGTGTTCAGATTTGTGATATAAGGCTGTACCTGATAAACGATCTGCAGCTTTGTCGCACCCGCATTCTCTATGAGACAGCATTTTTATACCAAAGCTGTACACATTTTGTGATAGTGTTTTGTCAGATGATATGTCATCCGAGAGGTCTTTTAGTTTTTTTCTCAGCTTTGGCGAGATAGGATATGACATAACATGCAACTGCATTGGAATTGTCTGCAATCTGCTGTATGTCTATGTTTGCATTCCACAAGAGGGCAATGATTGCATTGTGATCATTGATGTACTTGGATGCTTTATCCCTTTTAATGTTTTAATGTTGTAGGCATTTTTATGGGATATGCCTGTTATGCTGTGTCTAACAGAAGACATCAAGTTTTTACTTTTTGCAAACTGGTCTAAGAAAGACAAAGCAACATTTGCTATAGTACTTGCCTTTATTTTTATATCTCCGTCGGCAGAATTTGCCACACTTATGTTTTTGGAAGCATAAGATTTGTGTATGCAGGTCACTATCTGTGGTTTCTGAAGGGATGTTGCAGGTAATGTATTTTTCAACAAACTGTAAAACATTGGAGTTACTATCATGGCCAAAAGCATGTGGATGTGTGGTGCTCCTCTGGATTGATATTCTTTTCTCCAAAAGAAGTGTTGCACTTCTCTGAGTGGACGGGTAGTTTTATTGCAGATAAAGTGCAGCATAGAAATGAAGCGATGGGGAAAGTACCTTGATACATTGACAAGGTCAAGAGAACAGAGTTCTTGTGGTGTTTTCATATCAATTCCATCTTTATTTTGGTTTGCAGTGTGTAAGAAGTTGTGCAAGTGATCCCATTAATACTCTGCACAACTAAAAGTAACAAACTATGTGTGTAGGCCTAGGTTCCTTAGCATACAACGTATATCTGCATGATGTTGGAACCAGTATTCTTTTGTACCATGCATGTTTGCCAAGAGATTTGTAATACTTGACTGCAAAATTTCATCTTTGTCGTTTATCTTTTGAAATAGTTCGGTAGCGTAAATGTTTAAAAAGTTAGAGCCTGTTTTTGATGTGTGTGCAAATCCATAAAATAGAGTTGCTAGTTCACTTTCGAAGAGGAGGTGGAAAATGTATTCGATATTTTGTCTGAATCTGGGGTCTTCGGAATACATTCTTAAAGAGCTATATTCTGATGCACTAACTTGTGTGGACCTTTCATCATATCTTCCTTCTTTTCCTTTAGGAAAGAGTAGAGGAAAAGAACATGCTTCTACACTTTTTTCCCATATGCTCATTGAGGATGCTTTGGTTTGATGCATTCCATATGTTCATAATGCATCATCAATGGTGTCTTTGGAGTGTATTGGGTGAATTATATACTGCTCTAAAATGTTGGCTTCACTAATAGGATCTACACGTTCAAATTGGCCAGTTGCTGGTGAGTCTTGGATTATTTGGGTGGTTTCTCTTAAGTTTTCCTCTATATTTATATCTTTGTAGTATTCATTGTTTTATTTTAGATATTGTAGGGCTGTTCTAACTTTGTTTAAGTCAACTAGCTGTTACCAAACAGTTTTGTCTTTTGTTGGCACACCATTAACTAGTACAATTAAAGATTGATCTTTTGTTCATTGTACTCCTAGAGTTTCTACATTTTCTTTCAGATCTAATGGCAAATATACTAATTTGCCACGGATGCCCTTTAGTAACTCATTGGAGGTAATTTGGCTGATTTTCAGTTGAAGGCGTATTATAGCTTGAAATGGGTGCACTGTTTGTATTATAATGTTCTCATACGAGTTATGTTGTTGGAGAGGAGCTTTCAGAAGTGGGAATATTTCTAAGTCATTAGTGAGAGCACGTGATGGCATTTGGTTATGGTCAAGCTTTGTGTTGCAGTATGTGCAAACTGTTGAGGGGTCAGATATTTTCTATTTAATTTCTGCTGTTAGACATAAAGCTAATTGTAATCATTGGGATTCTTCATTGTCTTCTATTTTGTAGACTATATCTACTATGTTTGTGCTCTTTTATTAAATTTTCTGCAGAAACAGACACATATTTGGTCTGGTATTTCAGCAGATGTGTTTTGAAACTTATCTATTTCATTTTTGTATGTCTTTATTAGGACGTTGGTGTTTATGAGGTTTTCGGTAACGTTTTCTGAAGGTACAGAATTTTCTAAGTCAACCTCAGTTCAAAAGTATTTACATTTGTTATGCTCTATTTCTTGAAGCAGTTCTTTGGCTGTTCTATGCAGGAGAATCTTATTTAAATGTCTGCAGTTCTAGAGCAGGACTTATTGTATAGTATAGTCGATGTACAAGATTCTGGATAGCAGAATGGTGTGTTGCTAACATTTTCATGTGGTGGTGGTGTTTTTGCAAGCAGTTCCTAAAATGCAGGCTAATGAATGTCCTTAAAGTCAGTTTGGCTGCGCACAGGACAAGAGTCCTTGGTTTGTAAAGTTTTCCTTTTATTTTGTCTGTTAGTTTCACATAGTGATTAAGGAATAGTCGTAAAGATTTAAAGGATTGTTGGTGTACATTACACATTGAGCTTATGTCCATTGTACACTGGACAGTTTGTTTGGGTAAAGGAGCATTTGGTTCAAAGTTTGATGGGGACTTTGTTTCAATAAGGTTTTCTTTTGCCATAATGGTGTTTTCAACCATTCCATACCCCAGACCATTATTGTCTATGGCAATTGTTTTTGTTCTTGTTTATAAGCTTCTTCATTGAAATATGATTCTGTGCTGCTTGTGTGAATCCATTCACCATCACAGAAGTTTGAAAAGGTCTGTGTATTGACACTGCACATGTTAAGAAGTTCTTTTTGTAATTTATTGATTAATTTTGTTTAAAATCAATATAAACAAATATTAAGCAGTTACATACAAAGGATCAGATTCGCCTAACACAAGCAGGCAATCTGGGAAAATCTGTACCTACTAATAGAGGGTTGAAGCAGGGATGTGTGCTCGCCCTAATGCTGTGTTATCTTTATGTATCCGACTTTGAGCAGTGTTTAAGACCAGTGAACAACCATGCTCCCAGATTTGGTTGTGTCAGTATATATTGTCTTACTTAGGCTGACAATACTGGTATTCTTGACTGAACAGCTATTGGGTTACATCACTCCCTGGATTCACTAACTGTATATGCCAGGGAACATGTCCTCACAGTAAATGTCACCAAGACAAAAATTATGACCATCGGGAAGCAAACTTGTGGCTCCCTAAATGTTGTCTGGAAAATTGATGGCCAGTCCCTGGGACAAGTTGGTGAATATGAGTACTTGAGCATGACTGTTAGGGCTTCAAAGGATCCGTCTGGAGAGATTGTCTGTAGAAAGGCTTAGGTCAAATGGCTTGTACTTAGGAGTACTGTCAACAGTTTGGGTGGGGGCTCCATTGAGGCTAAGCTGAAAGTCTACAGGTAGTCAATTATTCCCGGGATTATGTATGGTTTGGAGGTTCTCCCAGAGAGAGCAGTGGGCTTGTTGGAATAACTACAGGGGAAAAATACCTCATTCCCTGCTGGGTTTACCCAGCTTGGTCACAGTACAGGCTGCTAGGCTTGAACTCGTGGAAACTTGCTGTCTCTAGGCTGTGGGCTAAGATTACTCTGGATTTTCCCCACAAAAGAAACATCCTTAATCTTAATGTAGAACACTCACATAGAGTGACCAGGAGTGTTTGTTTTCGCTTAATGGAAAAAAACATATTATCCAATTTTTTAGCTATTGACTGACTGAAGTCCTCAAGTCAATGATTGAATTTCATCTCACTAAAATTGCGGATAAGACGTGTTATTATGATCCGGCTCTGACTATAGACCAACTGGCTCTTCATCCGAGTTATGTGCAATATACCCTTAAAGGCCTTTTTGGGGATACTGCCTGCTGTTATCTTACTAAATTTTGTGATCCAGGATTGATACATTTTATTCTTTATTTAAGATTTAACATTCTACAAGTTTTGGCTTATACTGGGGCATGGTTTGGAATGCTTAGAAAAAAGAGAACTTGTAGGTTGTGTGGTGAATCCATCGAGATTACTCGACATATCCTTACCCAATGCTCTCGACTTCAAGCCATGTATGATAAGGGCTATGCCAAATATCGAAATATAAGATTGGGTCAATTCTGGAGCTTGTTATATGGGGATGAGTCCCTTGTACCAACTGCTGGGGCATTTCATATTTGGGAGAAGCTGAAGATTAGATTATCTGATAGGGCATGTTTTGTGTTCTTTCTCTCTCCTTTTCCAAGTTTTGTGTTTGCAACACAGTTTTATTTTGTATTTCTTTTTTCTATAAGGTATTTAATGAATTGTGTAATGTGGCAAGTTTTACATTTGGAATATGTTTTTTAAAAGTTTTATTCTTGTGCAAAAGGTTAATTTAACCATATGCACTTAAATAAAAAAATGAAGAAAAAAAAATCTCTTTAGTAGAAAAGCGCTGCCAATTAGAGCTTGCAGGATTAGTCTCCTGCTGTCGTTTTTAAGGGTAGATTGTGACTTTTCAGCTGTTTTTATAAAATTGCGACAAACTCTATGGTGGAACATTTTCTGTAACATACATTCTTTGTTTTGCTTTACTGTGACTACCTTAACGCTGCTAGATACAGTGTTAGGTGAGTTAGTAGGTCTGCTTTACTTTGTACATATTTATTTACTTTTAGTTTTTGCAAGAGGGGCCTTACCTTTTTTAGTGGTGGCTGGTTTAGTTTTGTTGAGGGAAGTTACTAGTTCTTGTGTTTTAATGGTTTCTATTAATTGTTTTAGAGATGGATGAGTATATGGAGTAGTTTTATTCTTATCTGCTCTATTTTTTCTTTCTTTTCTTCAGAGTTGCATTTTAGTAAGCATTTTATTGTGTCTGTTAGGGAAACAAAATGTTTGGGTTGGAAAGTTGTACAATGTATATGCATGTATGGTGCATGGGTTTGTGGGTTTGATTGTAGAGATGAATAGAGTCCTTTTTGATTGTGAGGTGGCATATTAGGTGTGGTTTGGATGCTGTGTGATTAAGAGTCTGCAATTGTGTGATAGTGTTAGGTTATCGAGTAAGGGAGTGGTGGTGTGATAGAATCTGTAGTGCCATTGTGCTGTTTTGTGGAATAGAGTGGGTGTTGCAATGGTGGTAGATGGGAATAGGAAGAGTGTGAATGGTGGAATATAATGACTTAAGTGAAAGAAATGTTGGTTTCAAAAGGGTAGTCTGGGGTAATATATAGTGGGACTGTGCTGCTGTAATTACATACATATACATGGTACATTAATGTACATACTATGTTTGATAAGAAGGGTATTCTTTTTTCGGTTCTTGTCTTCAGTAATGTGCTTCTTTCCTGTAATTGTAAAAGAAAGTTAGTGTGGATATGTGGTAATGGTGAAATACTTTTAGTAAGCAAGGTTGTTATTTATGAAGGAAGGAGGAGTGGTGGGTGTAAAACAGTCAATATAAATGGTGGTTGGCCAAAAATGTTTGTTTTTTGGAGCATTTTCATACAAGTTAAGAAATGCGTAAGAGCATTTATAGAAGCTCTGTAATGTGTTGTAAAAGAGAAGAACAGTCGATGAAAAAGATGTGTAGCACACCTTTAAATGGCAGATGGTGTGTGGAAGTTTAATATGTTAGGAGTATATGGATACTTGCCAACATGATGCATTGTAATCTGTAGGTGTTTATGTAGTCATAGATTTTTGTTTGCGTTCTGGGACTTGTAGTTCCACTTATCTCATTATAAAAGTTGGAGTAAAAGTCCCAGATTGTAGAGAATACATTAGGACTCCATAAGCAGCTAAAGATTGGAATCGTTTATGTTAGGAAGTATACATGTACTGTCAATATATTAAACTGGCACACACTGAGTGCCTATTAAAAATGGTGTAGAAATGTATTTTATCTGCTTTTACGTTATTTTATGTAAAAATGACACAGCGCTGCTATAAATGCAGATATGCATTTCTTAACTTTCTTCAAAATGCTTCCCCAAAAAAATATTTTAAAAAGCACAGCATATCGTATGTTTATTTGATATACATGTCAGAGTTTTGAATCTTAAAGTTCAGTCGTCTTTTTTTCAATGCATTCTGGGACTTGAGTTTTATAGTGGGAGAAGTGAAGTTGGAAGTGGCAGAATGCAAAGGAAAACATAAAGACTTACTAAGCACCTATAGATTGGAATGGGTGATGTTGGGATGTATGCATGTGCCACTTAAAAATGGTCTACAGATCTATTTTATCTGTGTTTCCTTTCTTTTATGAAAAAGTGATACAGTGCTGCTGTACATGCACATATGCATTTTTTTTACTTTCATCAAAATGCTTGTAAAAGGAAACATTTTGAAACACAGAGCATTATAATTGTTTGCTGCTTAATTTGAGGAGGTGATGAATACAGAAATGCATGGCATTTGCTAGAGTGGTTAAAACGAGAATATGCTTATTGAGAAGCTTATTACAGGGTAAATAGCAGGAACCCTCTATATTTTTTTTGTTTGATGCAGATCTTGTTGAATCTGGAAATAGAAATATTGGACAGTTGCACAGTAGTTCATGATGCAGATGCCTTTCATTAACAGGAGATATGTACTCTGAGAGTTGAAGTGTACATCTGGAGTGTTAAATTGAGAGGACAAGGATAGTAGTAGAGGTTTTGGATGTGACTGGTGGATGGATCTGTGACTCTCTGAAAGCAGCCAATGAGGAAGTGTTGAGAACATGAAAGTACAAAGGGTAGAAGGGCTGTCTTGTGTTACAGGATCCATGGATTCCACGGTAATCCACAAAGGGCACATGCCACATACAGGTCTTTTAAGGATGCCTGGCATGAAAAGTGGACTGTGGGGATTAGCCAATCAGGTTTGCTGGGTGTGGTGTACAGGAAGAGAGGGTAGCAGTTTTGTTTGAAGGAGTTGTGAGAGGACTGCACATGGCAATGGCTATGTTTTTGAGAAGGTAGACTGTGTGGATTTTGGGAAACTCCTCAATTCATGCATAGAAGGTGTATGCTGAAAATCATGGCATCATTAGAAGTATTGGATTGGCAGAAGTAGATGTTGTGTGGCATGTAGGTTAGGGCTTAAACTGGGCAAGCATATTTTTATTCTGTGAGAGTATGGCTCACTTTAAATGTCCAGACATTGTTATTGTGCATTGTGGAGGGGACAGTTTGGGGTTTGGGACTCCAGTACATTTTCAGGTTGCCCTGAAGGATTTCTTTAAAAGCCTAATGGAACTGTTTCCTGCAGCCAAGATTATTTATTTCTGAAATAAATCAGAAGCAAACATTGAGATGCCCAACAGACTTTTTCAAGAATCAAGGCAGCTTATCAATAAAGCTGTATCTGCTTTTTATATGCTGCAGGAATGTCATATTTTGAGAATGACAATATAAGTTCTGAAGGTGTGAATTATTTTTGCCAAGATGGAATTCATTTCACAGATTTCCGAAATGCAATTTTCCTTTACACTGTTAGGAATGCATTGAAAAAGTTCTGGTAATAAAATTGGAAAGGAAGATGTACAGTGTACAGCACTACTGTACATAAAAGCAAAAGAAAAGGAAATAAATGTGGTTGTTAACAAACATCCCCCCAAATAAATGAGAGGTTCTTTTCAGAGTCACCACTAAAGATTAAATAACTTGTGTTTAAATTGTGTTTAATTCCCCCCCCCCCTCCCCTTTGAGTGGCCGCGATGTTCGCAGACTCTGTGGTAGTCCGTGGCTGTCACATGTCACATCTGGGTGTTTTAACCCTTAAATGCCATGGGTTTCCCCCCCAGTGATAATTTTAATCATTCAATCATAGCAAATGCCTGAATATTCAGTGCCCAAATGAAATGTACCAATGCATTTCATATTGAGTCCATCGTCAGGGCTTTCAGGCACTGAAAATTATGTCACAAAGTGTGACTCTAGTCTTTCATCCTTGGAGCACCGACAACCTACAAGGATGGTGTGAGCTTGTGAGGGCTCCAATTCTGAATCTCTGCGATGATTGAATGATTAAAATTATGAATGTGGGTTCATCACAACTAAAAAGGAATCGAAGTATTATTTATATACTGGAGATTATTTAATTACTATTTTTGAATTTACAAGCAACTCTGGAAGGAGAGCAAGGAGAGAGCACACCTGGAAACAGATTCAGTTTGGTTTTCTCATTTGGATTTATTTATAGTCACCTTGTGCCAAGGCAACAGGGTGTGCACCCATAGCTTTTTGGATTTGACTATTTATGAGACTGAATAAACTCGAAATAATAGCTGTGTCCACCCTCTACCTCTTTGGATTCTCCCCAGCCCCCAGTGCCAAGGCCTTTTTTGGTGATTTCAGTATGTCGCCATTCAATGCCTTGTAACATTTTTGTTACATGAGATATCTCTGCCAAATTTGGCCACTTTTTTTCCACATATAGACGGTCATAACGCCACTAAGGACTCCTATTTTCCTTTATGGGGTGAGAGAAAATAACCAAAAAGGGAGACATTTGGGCTTTTTTTCAGAAAATGGCAATAAAATGATATACAAAGAAGCCTGTGTTTTGTTTCCTTGTAAGTGCTAGAAACAAATGGTTTGCTGCGATGAATTCCCCACTTTCCAGACTTTAAAAAACAGGTTGAGTGGAAACCAAAAAAACATATTTTGATATGGTTACCAACCGTTTTCTGAGAGGTAGGCAATTTTGGCCTTTTTTTCCAATAGGACATGCGTGGATAGAATGGAAGAAAAGGGTAGGAAAGCTGCATGGGAGGACAGAAAGGTATACATTTCAGAAAGGTAGACAAAATTCCAATTTAGGAAGGGGTGATTTATGCAGGTGAGGCAACAACTATGTAGAAATAATTCCATGGTTTGGGGAAAAATCGGGGAAATGACAGAACAAAAGGTATGTGGTGGACATGGTTGGCCCAGTAAGGTATTGGCTTCTGGGAATTTTGAGAAAAACAATGCTGCGCTACATTCCCTGACTCTTCTATTTAGGAAATCAAATTTTTTTGTAATGTTTCACAAAACAAGCAATATCACAAGCCAAAAACTGAGCCATGGTACACAGGCGTGTTATGCTTACGGCTAAAACAGACATAATTAGCATGTGTAAATAAGGAAAACAAAAGTGGTGAGGAAGGTCATGCATACATTTTTTGAAAGAGCACAGGCAGACCTTTTGAAGGGTAGGTGACGTGTGCAGGTTACAAAAGTGTATAGTGCCTAAAGCAGCGACTCAATGTAGGTCACATTTGGGAAATTAAAGGGTTGTGTGACAAAGGGCAGCAGCAAATGGGTCGTTTCAGATTCCACATCTGGCTCGGTGCCTTTCACCGAGCCGGACTCCATCACTGCAGGGAAAGCCTCTGCACCAGAAATTGTTCACCGAGAAGCCATGACTACTGTCACTATGGAACCCTTCACTGCCCAAAGAACAGATAATGGCCCTCATTACAACTCAGGCGGTAAGGGGTTTACGGCGCCGTAAACAGCGCCGACCCTTACCGCCTGAGTACGAGGTCCCTTAGCGCCATGGCGGATTTAACACCTGCTTTTAGCAGGTGTTAAAATCCATGGCGCTAAGGGACCATGGAGTTAATTACGCCACCGTAATTTACGGTGGCGTTTTTAACGCCTTCCCCACTCCCATTATGCCCTATGGGGCAAAAATGGGAATGGGGAAGGGTAAATGGGGATTGGGGACTTACCGCCCCGCCAAAGTCGGAATGGGGCGGTAAGTCCGCCAACCACCATGGCGTAAACGTAGTTTACGCCATGGTGGTAAAGTCACGGCCCAGGCGGTAACTTACCGCCTGGGTCGTAATGAGGGCCAATGTCTGAAACAATAAGTATATGTGCTTCTCAAAGTACGGAACCTAGTACAGTAAGTGGTTTTCAATGCCACAGACCTACTCCACACAAGTTCACCAAAATGTCCAGACTCTACTCACAAACTGTAGCAGCCCTCTGCAATATGACATACTCTCTGCATGCTACAAAAAACAAAGTACTATTATGCAAACACTCACGTGAAATCTCTAGGACCAGCTCACTGCTTTCTTAGAAGTCGGTAGACAGCTACAACACACCTGCACCTAAAACAAAGACAACAAAAAATCTAAGGAAGATGTCCTCTTCCGCTATAGATGAAACAAATAAAAGTGTGGGGACAAGGATTGCACCAACAGTACCAATTCAGAGACAGCCAACGTGCGTTGCACCATCTCCTCCTCCATGGGGTGCTGATGGATGGGAAATGGAGGTGAGAAGCAACCACATGATGTATTAGTGATTGGGTGAGTTGAAATGGCACAGGTGATTAAGACGTAGACAGGGAAGATAAGGAAAGTACATGGCAGGCCCTTCCAGATAATTGCTGGAACACTTTTGACAAATCTGCTCATTCACATAGGGTTCTGTGTTGGAAGGGGGAAGGGCACAAGGATGATACTACTGCAAGGGCAAGCAAGTGGAATTAGGCTGCTGAGAAATAAGCAGCACCGACATATTGAATACATTGACATGCCATGAACACTAATCAATTGCTCAGAAGTAGGAGTCTCACTGTCAACATATTTACTCACAATTTTATTCCTATGCCACACAATCCAGTAAGCCTATCAGTTACTGGGCTCCCATCCCCAACACGAAATTATTTCCTCCCAGGTGCACCACTATAAGGTCAGAGGGGGCATCTACTTTTGCCTGGGCATCACTGTTGGCTCCTCTGAGCTGCTGAAGGCGCATCCTCCCGACACCAAACCAGTGGACTGAGATAACATCCCTTTGTACTGGGGAGACCCCCGGCCGGCCCATAGAGTCGGGGTTTGCTCCGCAGTACTTTAAGATGAGATAGCTGCACCTTTGAGATGGATGGGGGTGCAGGTATATTACTCCAACACCAATCAATAAGGACAACTCAATGATTTGGCAAATGGGAGTCCGTTTAATGACAAGCACAAAAAATGGGGAACATGGAAATCAACAGTGATGCGATAGTCCGTCTCGCTTCAACTCTCGATGAACTTCATACAAATAGTAACATTTATACTAAAAAATCATCATCATCGACGTGTAACACTCAAAAGTTAACATGCAGTTCTATTGGTTAGGAAAAGGTAACTTTACTATAGGAACTATATCTGTATATGGTAACGGAGTGATAGGATTGGATAAACACTATCAGGAGGGCGTCTAAGCCCTTCCTTCTAACATTACTATTGTAGATGCCATTAAGAGTACGATGTCCCATTGGTTCTACTATCTATAGGACCCTAGATTATTTGGTCCATTCTGTTTGGGTTAGCTTGAACCCCATGCATAAATCTCCACTTTACTTAGCAGCACGCGGAATGGTCAGCCAGGTGCAGGGTGCCCCAAGATTCACCCGGCCTTCCTTCAATCCATCATTACTTTAGTGGCTATGTGCCAATTAGTTGGTTGTGGTCGGCCTCGAAACTGTGTCTTCTTGTCAGGAAAAGTTATGATATCTCTGTCTTGGCGGGTGCCAGGCAAGGGTGTAAACCCGTGCCTCTTCTTGCTCAGATGGTCACGTGCTACTCACACCGTGAATCTGCCGAGTTTCCCACAATTTGTGCATTTATTTCTTATTCGGCTTGCCACCTGCCCACGCCTCCTTATCTCGACCTTCCAAAGATGGGATACTCTGTTCTTAATTTTCGATTCTTCGAGGCTACTGTTCATTCCTTCTATTGGTCTGACCTTGGCTCTTTCCTGGTGCATGTTGCCTCTGCTGAGTTTCGATTCAGCCGTCCCTTCTCTTTTTAGCTGGAATACAAATCTTGTCGTGTTTGGCCTCTAGTAACCTGAGTTGATTCTACTTTTGTGTGAAGTGGACTCGCACTTATATAATGTGCTTCATTGAGGTAGATATGTATAGGTGTCCAGGTGGTGCTTGCTGCGGTCTATCTTCTACTAAGCATAGCAAGCCGCACTGTTTTCTTAGCTTTCTTGCGGTTTCAAGCATATGTATCAATGTCTTCATCCAGCTTTACATCTTAAGCTTCTTTATATTTCAGTATCGTCTCTCCTTCTAGGTTCATGATATCCTTATTCTTGGCATTTTCGTCTCTTGCCTCATTCTTGGTTCTGCACGTTAGTCCGGGCCTTCGTGACATCACCATTCGTCTTCAATTAAGGCCTTTTGGGTTTCTTCCGGGACAGTGTTTAGGCTATCTTCATTTCGTCTTATTTGTTGGTAGGGTTTTCTCAATGGATACCTTAATGTCCATGGTTTTCTGGGTATCAGTACTTCAACAGGTGTTGTTCTTCTGAAAGGCAATGGGCAGAGCCCTACTGCGGCTCTCTGCTGGATTATTTGCTCATCATACATCACATATTTTGGTGCAAATGTTCCTTGTACTTCAAAATGGGTGATGGGATTCCAGGCTTTATTTGGGACCTCCTCTACACTCCCCTCTCTGGTCGATTCATCGACCACTTCCGCTTCCTCCTTTGGATTCATCTTACTTGGTTCTTCTGTATTCATCTTCACTTCATCTTCTGAGTTAATTCCTTCCTTATCTGGGTTTGTACATGATGGTTTGAAGAAGTGTCTCTTTGGAGTCCATATTTTTATCACTCCTTTCAGGCTTCCTGCTGTTCTTACATGTTCGTCTTTATTCCATGTCATTAATTGGCACTGTCCATTTGGGCTGCAGTAAATCCATTTTCCTTCATAATTTCTGTGTTTTCTGGGATAAAGAAACTTTGTACCTTCTGGCGCATGCTTGCTGGCCTTCACAAAGTCTCTTATTTCATCATCAGTTAGATCTCTAGGCCTCCATCCTGGCTTGACATCAATCATGATCTTCATCCCTATGGCTTTCTTCGCAGTTTTTTGGCATTGCGAGATTATTATCTTTATGACACAAAATCCTAGTGATATCATCACTAGCAGGGCTAATAGGAACTTGAAAATGTTTGCCATCCATTGTGGAACCCATGAAACAGTGATCCAAACCAGCTGTCATCATCAACTTCATTAGTTGCGTCGATCATCTGATTCTGTAGCGTCATCAGCATTCCTATAGCTTCTGTTAGAGTTCCATTTTCATCGTCGTGAGAAGGTATAAATGTGCAACACGATTCTCTGATTATTGCACTAACTCCTCCATCCATAGCTGTGACGTATACGTTTTGGAGAGTCATCAGTCGGATTGCTCTTAACTCTTCCTTAATCCCATTGAATCCTTTTATGGTTGTGTTGATTGTCTGTAGCAATTCCCAACTAGTTATCTGCAACCATTTAGTATTCACTCCAACTTGGATTCTTGGCATGAAGATCATTGTGAACACTGATGAGGTGAGGCTGAACAGCCTGTGTTCATATGGGATTGCATGAAATGCTTCTTCTGATTTAGCAGAGAAGTAGTTTTCTCTCTTCATTCGAGCTATCAGTTCCACAGATCTCCTCTTGCTCAGGTGAGCATCTGCTTTCAGCAATCTGTCAGTTTTCAAGTCGCTTTTTGGGATTAATAATGCTGTAATGTGGACATTCACTATTGTGCATATGCCTCCCCAGTTTTTCACCAGTCTGATGTATGCTTTGGGTCTGCATGCCCAATAATGATCCATAATTACTGAGGTTCGTGATACATTCTTGGAGCATCAGAAATTCGTTCACAATTCTGATTCTCTCCCATCTTTCTTGTGCCATTGTTCCTGAAGCACAATCCTGGGCTTTCTAGTGGCACTATCTGCAAGGGTCCTCCTCTGTCCTCGACCCATGTCAGTAGGTTTGCAAGTTTTGGCCATACTGGCTTGCACAGTCTTTGTTAGTTTTCAATGGCTTCCTTGCAGGCTCCGAGGACCATCCATGCTCGGCAGATCACTACTCCTTCTTCCCATCCTTTTGGTGAAAGCACCATTCCCCAAATCTGCATTTGGCCTCTGTTTTTCCAAATTTGAGCTTCTTCTGGAGTTTTTCCCAGGACATTTAATCTCGGGTTTACTTCCTATCTGATTCCTGCTCTTTTAAGTCCAGGCTTCTCACATCTAATCACATGATTCCTAGTGTGAGCTCTGTTTCTTGTTTTAATGTACTGGACATAATCATCTTCATCGGCATAGGCCGTTTCAGTTGCCCATATCAATGTGTGTGTGCATGTAGTTGTCAGTGTTTTTTCTTTGTTCATTTCATGCCGACCCTGTCTCCGGCTTTCCTGCTCATTTGTTACCATAAGTGTGTGTATATCACAATTAATCACGATAATTTCAAGTTCATTTACTCTATCATCAGATTTTCTAGGGACTGGAATGACTATGGCCCTCATTACGAGTTGCCCGGTAAAAGCGGGTTCATTACCGGCATGCCGAAATGAGCGGGTCCGTGCACGTATAAACCCGCTAACAGCGGGTGATTACGAGTGAGCGAGCACGCGCGTTCCCCCATGCCAGAAGTGGCAAAACTGCCATGCCGGTAAAGGGCCACCAACCCATATCGTTACCCCTAAATACCAGAACAGTAATGCCGGCACGGTATTACCGTGTTCGCAAAAAACGGACCCGGAAATTACGTCATCGCGCAGGAATGGGAAATGGGCTGGCGGCCATCTTTAAAAACACAATTCATTGCCATCCTCCACAACCACCAGTTGTTTCGTGTTGTTCTGTGGCAGGATAGAAGCAGGATGTCGAAGGCTACCAAGAAGGCGACCCAAAGGAAGAAAAACAGTGTTTTTCAGATGCTGAACTAAGCATGCTTGCTGACACCCTGGCCCAGCATGCGGACCCGATCAGGAGCACTGACATGAAGCATGCAGCCCAAACCACAAAAAAAGAAGTCTGGCAGGAGGTCGCACATTGGGTGTCGGCAGTGGGAACCACCCCAAGGAGTGTATGTGACTGTAGGAAGCGGTGGGATGACCACCGCCTCAGGGTGAGGAAGATCCTGGCGGATAACAGGAGGGCTGCAATGGCAACAGGCGGGGGCCCACACTCCCCAGTGAAGTTGATGGCATGGGAGGAGACCGCCAGTACCTTCATTGACCCTGAATCCATCGAGGGATTTGGAGACCAGGCGGCGGGCGCCGCATCATCCACAGAAGAAGGTGAGTGACCCATCGCATCCATGTAGGCTAAACCATGATGTGGCACAAGTGATGTGGAAGTGAGACTAGGCAAGGCAATGAATGTCCCAGGCCCCCATCAACATATCCAATCAAGAATGTGTGGCACACCCTGCAACACACGCATGCTGAGTGCCAATCCCAATGCCAACACAAGTGCAACATGACCCGACTGTGCCCATGGAACTCACCACACAGACCCCATACCAATGCCATGCCACCAGCCATGCATTAGTTGCCCACATGCCCCCTCAGAACACCAAATGCCACACCCCAGAAATAATTTGATGCATGAATGTATGAACATATCGCAGTGCAATACATCATAGCTGCCATGTGACACCATCACTGATGACCTGCATCTCTTCTATCCCCCAGGCACCGATGAGGAAGATGGAATGCAGGACAGGGGTGCAAGTTCATCCCCTGCACGGCAAGGGATCAGGGCCACCGCCACCCCCCAGCCCAAGAAACTGCCCAGAGAAACAGGCAGTGTGCCACACCGGGCAGTAACCCTGCAGGGGACACCTGCATCCACAGTACAGCAGCAGCCACCCACAACAGTGGGAGGCATTTCCATTCCCGCTCCGCCAGCCACCAAGGACGTTGTGGATACAGAAGTGGAGAATGAGGGTGACATCATGTCTGGCACACCCACCCCAAGCCCCATTACCAGCCTACCCCACCCTACAGAGGCCGAGAGCATGGACAACCCCTGCCTCCACGACTCAGACCTTGAGGACTCAGACATGGCCCTCTTTGAGGAGAACTGTGCCCTGGATGTGGGCCCCGCACAGGTGCCATCCTACACCCTGCCTACCACCACCCTGCCATCCACCACCCTGCCTACCACCACCCTGCCTACCACCTCCCCACCCACCAGTACTCCTGTCAAGGGTTAAGGCTCGACAGGAGGCAATGCTCGAACTAATGCGGCAACAAATATCCAACGGGAATGACTCCATGAGGGCCATTGCCACAGCCATTGCAGCCAACAATGCTGCTGTTGAGGCATCGACGCATGCCATGAGGGAGTGTATGGGGGAACTTACACAGGCCCTGCTTGTGAATCTACCTCAAACGCAGTCCCCACACCCTGGGGCAGGCATGGGACTGATCATCGACACCCCCACTGCCACAAACCCTTCTACCTCGGCCCAATCAAGCCCCATGCGGTTGACACAGAGGAGTGCATGGCACTTGACCATGGCACCCCCGGATCCCAAAATTGCTAAGAAATAGAGTGGGCAGACAATGACATTTTGAAAATGTACGTTGGTGAAGGGACCAGTGTTTGTTGGACATATGGGGACATTTGGGGTTTGTAGGGTGAGTGAGGGAGTTTACTTGTGTATTTTTGGGGTTTGTAGGGTGGATGAGGTGTTCACTGGGGGTTGAGAGGGGATTTTGTTCACATTATCACGTGTCTTGAAAATACACCCGTTGTGTGCAAGAAAATCATTGGCTGGACATACTTATTTTTGTGCATGTACATTTAATCTGTGATGGTGTACAGTGGGGCAATTGTAAACAAACAAGTGTGCATGTCCACATGCAGACAGTCTGTAACAGGCACATTACATTTATGGTCCGTGCGTTTCAAAGGTATTCGTCAATTGGTGCTTGGCGTACAGCCTGGCTATCCCGTGCATCAATTACTGGCAGGGGGCCTCCTTTGCCTCCGTCTCCATCCCCTTCATCCTCACCCGGCCCATGCATGTCAATGTCAGGTGGCAGTGGTACATTCCTTTGGACACACATGTTGTGCAGCATGACACAGGCCATGGTGATCTTCGCCACCTTCTCAGGCCTATATAGGAGTGCCCCACCAGACCTGCTTAGGCAGCGGAACCACACCTTCAACAGGCCAAAGGTCTGCTCAATCACAACACGGGTACAAGTGTGCACACAATTGTACTCCTCTTCATGGCTGTTCTGCGAGTTCCGCATAGGGGTAAGTAGCCACAGCCTCAAAGGATATCCTCCATCACCTGCAAGCAGATACAAATAGGTGTGTGTCACTCTAAACTGCCACCTTCAGGGAGCACAGTCATGGTAGCAGCTATTTGGTGTGGGTATGCACATGTCCCTGTACATGTACAAAATAGTCACCTGGATGCAATGTATACTGTAATGAGGTGTGGTACACTGGATGGGGTTCAATAGATGATGCAGGGTGTAATCATGCATGCTCTGGCAGATGTGCTGTGGTAGTGCAAAAATGTTTGGCCTCCAAATCATGCTGTATATTCTTTACTATGCATGGTCACACTAGCCACATTGCCACTGTTGCCATCCTATTCAGTCATGCATTGCTTGCCATCACCATGGTGCCCTGGTTGTGCTTCTTACTTGTTGTCATCCATATGCAATATTTGTGATATGTGGCCCAGTGATGTGTTATGCTCCGTTTGGCTGGTTCAGGTGAGGAGTGTTTAGCTCTGCATGCATTCTCCACTCACTGGCTAATGCCACCCAGGTGCACTATTCCCCCCTTTCCCACCCAGGTGCACTATCCCCCCCCCTTTCCCACCCAGGTGCACTATTCCCCCCCTTTCCCACCCGGGTGCAGTAGCCCCCCCTTCTGCATCCGCACACATCAGTACCCCACAGCATGGTCATGGCCCTGTTGTGCAACTCACCGAGCAGCCAGGCACGTGGTCCAGCATGCCGCTCTATGTGACGGGGTAGCGTGGAGTTGTGCAGTACCATGGCATCATGTGTGGATCCAGGAAATTGGGTGCAGCAATGTGTGAGGATCTTGCTGGAGTCACATACCATTTGCACATTGATGGAGTGGTATTGCTTGCGATTGCGGTACACCGCCTCCATGGCATGGGGGACTACCAATTCCACATGGATGCAGTCGATGGCACCAACACATTTGGGCATGCCTGCCAGTGGATGGAAGTCTACTTTGGTTTCGGCTATCTCCTGGGCAGTCCGTGGTAGGGATATATGGGTGCTTGTGTGCTTCAGGAGGGCATCCATCAATTGGTTCAGCATGCGTGAGAATAGTGGTTGTGAAATGCCATGCAGCTGTCCCACTGTGTGTTGGTAGGTGCCTGTGGCCAGGAAGTGTAGCACAGACACCACCTTTAGTAGTGGGGGGATGGCAGTGCGTATTTCAATGTGGCTGGCAATGTCGTTCTGTATCATGTCCACTATGGTGGTGATGGTGTACCGGTCCAACCGGTACAGGGTGTGGATCTGCTCAGGGGTTAGGTTGAATGGGCTGGGTCTGGTGCGAGGGATTGTTGGCTGCCTACGAGGCACTGGTGGCTGCGCTGGTGGTAATTGCTGGGCCTGTCTCACCCTCCTTCTCCTCCTGCGTCTCCTCTGTACAGCCTGTTCTTGATGCTGTAGTTGTTGCTGTTGTTGCTGTAGTTGTAGCAGTATAGGCATGTCCTCCAGCACCATGATTGCAACTGCTAGTGGTAGTATTTTGGTGTAGGAAGGGGTGTGGTATGTAGGTGTGCTCCTTTTGTACTGGGCAACTCTACATTGCCTACACCTGTGGGAGGGGGTTGTGGTGTGTGGGTGTGCTCAGTTTATACTGGCACAGCCTCCATTGACTCCACCTGTGGGGATTGTGTGCACCTGTGGCAGCTGCCTTGTATCCTGCTTGCTGTTTGCAGGTGTTCCGTGATGCCTGTATGGCTGGCATCGTGCAGGCCATGATTACCGGCTTCGCGATGGCGGCATTTGCATGTATGCGTGGGTTGGAATTACCCCCTATCACCGGCATGCCGGTATTTGGTCCCTGAAGGGGCGTGTGTACCCGCTATGCCGCTGAGTTAATGACAGTAAAATAATGATAAATATGAACACAGGTACATTATGGTTCTATATGCTAGGCGACAGCATTTCCTTCGAGCGAAGCAAAGACACCTCTCTTCTTGTGGGAGCACCAGGTTGCTGCTCTGGACCCCCATATTAATCATTTAACAATGTCACTGTTATTATTCCCCGACCCAATATCGTTCTTCGAGCTCTGTGTCAAATTCGACACAGTCGACAATCAAGTTACAAAATGGAAAAGAGAACATGGTGAATCACCTAATCAATTGCAATGGCAAATTTGTCGTGTATGCAATGCAATGTATATGCTTGAAAACATATCTGGGAAGCACAATTAGAAGTCTTAAAATAAGAGTATTTGAACATTTACAGGCAATAAGAAACCATGATCTAAAATACCCTTTATCATTACACTGAATTATGGAGCACCAAGGACTAAATGTTGAAGAATTGAAAATATTTGGCTTGGATAAAATTGAAGATCTGCCCAGATGTGGAAATAAAGACAAGATCCTGCGACAAAGAGAATCAAAATGGATTTGCCTTATGGACACGTGGGATACCGGACTAAATTCGGACAATGAATTTTGCAATTGGTTGTAATACAATGCAAACAACAAGACTGATCATGCATGCATAACAACCTGCTTTTTTTCTGAAAGCAGTTTTCTTTTCTTTTCTTTTCCCTTTTACACTCTGTGTTCTGATTTTTTGTTTTTTTTTTGTTTTGTTTTTTTTTGCTTCTATCCCCTTTCAACCACTTCGGGGACATATAATAGAAAAAGTCTACAATTGATGAATATAAATTTAAAAATATCTTTTGTGAAAAAAATCATGCCTGCATTAAAGTAAACAAATCCTTGAAAACAAGCGCAAAATCGGCTAATAAAATGGCTGACAACACGCACACAAACTGATGACCCATGCTAGATAGCAAGTGTGGTGATGTCCATCGCACAACCAGAAAGGCGTTGCTAAATACGGTAACCTGCATATAAAGCAGCTGGCTTTCTTGGAAACTTGCGCGAAATCGGCAAATAAAATGTCCGGCAACACGCAGAGCATGATGATGTCATCGCGCATGCCGCAAAACAGCTGCGTGCTGCACTGGTGTGCCGTCTGTTCAGAGGCTGCCCCTCCTCTTCCAGGGCACTAAGCCTGCGTGCACTGTTGACGTCACATAGGCGGAGTTACTGTACATCGTTACTTCCTGGTCTGCGTGATTCTCAATGACGAGTATCAACGACAATAATTCTGCAGCCTGTGCTGAGTAATGAGATGGTTTTTACGCACTGACAAGTACTCAAAATTCTCCATTTGCTATGTGTTTCATCACAGCGACGCCTGCATATCTTTGTCCGTCATTTTGATCGATCCTTGAAGACCCATCAATAAAGACGATCTCTCCTCCTGCCAAGACATTTTCTTTCACCCTGGGGATTTCATCATAGAATTCTTCGTAATTTGCACAGTCATGTTTCGGCTCTCCCTCAGTGACTGGCTCTGCTACAAACATGGCTGGGTTCACTATTTTACATCAGACTATTTTTATCAAGGGATTCGATATGATCACCTCATAAGCAGAAGCTCTCTGAGATGTCAATGTGCCTTTCGGTTTCGCTAGAATAGCAAATAATGATTGCTTGACGTAATGTCCTTGAGCATCCAATTACAATGGTTTTCGCCTTTTCTATGGCGAACACTGCAGCATCTAAACTTTGTTCGCATGGGAAGTGGCATCTCATTATTTCTAATATATCCAAGGATAGCTCTCTATTCCCGCTACGTCGAGGGAGCTCCTCAGTGTCATACAGCTGAGTGCTTTCCAGGCGCTCGCCTTCCCCCTCCTCTTGGGGTATTTGTTCTAGCTCTATTTCATCATATATTCTATCAATCGTTTCTCCGATGCTTCTGGTGTTGAAGTCATCATCAATATTTGCCATAGACGTGCCTGGTATTGAATCGTATGCAGGAAAGAATTTTTCGATGTCATCTCAATCTACTACTGGAGCAGGTTTTTTAACCTCTCTACCCAGATATTCAAGATTGCGTGCTCTCTGCCTTCGCTTACGTTCTACATCGTCATCAAATTCTTTGCGTTTCCTTGCCTCTTCTCTGACCCTATCGTCTTCCTTCCTCTTTTAATTTCTACGTTCATCTGCCCTTCCAATGTCCTCATCTCTTCGTCTCCTTATTCTTTTCTCACTTATCCCTTGCTCTTCTTATAACCTTTGCTGTTTCCGTCTGTCTTGATCGTTGGCTGCTCTTGGGTTGTGATTGAGCTGTTTTTCTTGCTCTTCGCGATATAGCTGTTCTCACCTTTGTCTGTCTTTCCTTCTTATCCTTTCGCCTCTTAACTCCTTTTCTTTCCCCTTCCTCTGTGTCTCATCTAACATCTCCTTTTGCCTCACGTCATCAATGCCATTGCCATCAAATTTCAATAAAATGTGTCCTCCCATCCATTCGTCTTTTGCGAATGCTATCTCATCAGTTCTGTCTTCGCTTCCCTTCCATCGCTTCCCTTCTCTCTCCTTGTCGAGAGATGCACTTGTCTGTGCCTGATCTTTCTTTTTGTCATTGTGCCTTCCCTTGTCGCTTGGGACTGCGGAGGTAATATTCTTGTCCTTATCTTTCCCTTGAGTCTCTTCACTACTATATGTAGGTGACTCATTTGTGGGGTTGCTGTACCCCCTGGCTGCTTTAAGTTCCCTTGGGTATAATCCCTCGTCCTTACTCGTTCAATTTTCATTTCGAGCGGGGCAGGTGGCGCAGTATGCATCTCACACCCCTCTGTGCATACATTAAGTATCCAATCTGTTGGCGGCTCTTCCTCCTTTACCTGTTCGTACATTTTCCACAACTTGAGAACAGCAAGGCGTTTTTCTAACTTCTTGCCTGTATATGTGGCATGCAAATATGTCGTCATATGTTGTAAGTCGGCTTTGGATAAAGACCCATTTTGTGGCCATGGCATAAACATCTTGTGGGCAGTACCCTTAACCCACTCGGTACTATATTTCTTTAGCTTGGGTGCGTGTTTTGGCAATTGGTTGCATTAGTGTGCCAATGGAGTTATGTCTTCCATGCTTAAATCTGTTCCCTTTCCTCTTATATAACACTTGCCATTGCTTTCGTGTGGTTTAAACAGCTTTTAAAAATATGAGCGAGCACCAAATATCGCAAGCTCCAACCCAAATTTTCCACAAAATTCTACACTACCAATTTGTTCAAAAAAACATCAATTCATGTGCGATTCTGTCTCAGCTATCAAATCGCATGACATTTTTAAATCAGTTTACTCAAAAATGTTCAATACATATGTGTGACGTCACACCGGTTATAGTCATTAAATCGAAAGCAATAATGTCGAAAGTCAAAATATAGAAAAAATAATGTCGAAAAAAAATAAGTCAAATTTCTTTTTTATTACGTTATTTTCGAATTGGGAGGGGTTCCCCCCAAACCCCTTTTTTGTCTTTTTTTTATTTTACCCCTTTTTTTACTTACTAAACCCAAAAAATACATATAAATAAAAAAAGAAAACATTCGACTTTTTTTTGTGACTCTTTTTTCAACACTTTTGACATTTGATTTTATTGTTTCGACTTTTTGACTGCACACCGTCACAACATGAAACATGGAAGACAGACACTTAACAGACTAGACGGACACCAGCTGGACACAAATATCTCTGCCTCTAATCATTACCCCTTCATGAAGTGTAAACATACCCCTTTCACAACGTCTTTAAACATTGTGGTAGCCTAGCCGTTCCCCATTATGTGTGACTCTGGGTACATGTTTCTTCTAGCCACTATATTAAAGTGCAGGAATAAGGCAAATCCTCTCTATTCTCGGGTGTCTACCCCGGTAACCTCTCTCTTCTCGGGTGTCTACCCCGGTGCCCTCTCATTTACCTTTTATTACTCTCAAGTCTTTATCCCTTTATATATTCACTATTTGCCAAAGCATTCAATTTTTTGCTTCTCTCACCATTCAAATGGATCGTCTCCGGCCCCTCGGGGATTCACCGCCTTTGTTACCGCCTCCTTTGGTTTTTTGCTCGCTCAGCTGCCCGTAGGAATGGGAAGGGATGTGTAGGATAATGGATCCCTTCAGGCCCTTTCTGCAGACTCTTGCTTAAGCTACTATTGTCTACGAGGAGCTTCACGGTCTACTCAGCCGAAAGGCAAAGAGATGTGCAATATTGACGAAGACCTAGAGTTACTTTATGTCGACGGTCAATAGGTGTCTTACTTTAGTCAAATAATCGATAGTCGATAACCATCAAATCTCTGCTACCAAGTGTACTGGGGAGTCCCCCGGCCGGCCCATAGAGTTGGGGTTTTCTCCGCAGTACTTTAAGATGAGATAGCTGCACCTTTGAGATGGATGGGGGTGCGGTATATTACTCCAACACCAATCAATAAGGACAACTCAATGGTTTGGCAAAGGGGAGTCTGTTTAATGACAAGTACAAAAAACGGGGAAAATGGAAATCAACAGTGATGCGATAGTCCGTCTCGCTTCAACGCCCAACAAACTTCATATAAACAGTAACATTTATACTCAAAAATTGTCATCATCGACGTGTAACACTCAAAAGTTAGCATGCAGTTCTATTGATTAGGAAAAATTACCTTTACAATAGGTACTTTATCTGTATATGGTAACAAAGTGAGAGGATTGGATAAGCTCTATCAGGAGGGTGTCTAAGACCTTCCTTCTAACATTACTATTGTAGACGTCATTAACAGTACGACGTCCCATTGGTTCTACTATCTACAGGACCCTAGATTATTTGGTCCATTGTGATTGGGTTGGCTTCAACCCCATGCATAAATCTCCACTTTACTTAGCAGCATGCAGAATGGTCAGCCAGGTGCAGAGTGCCCCAAGATTCACCCGGCCTTCCTTCAATCCATCATTACTTTAGTGGCTATGTGTCAATTAGTTGGCTGTGGTCAGCCTTGAAACTGTGTCTTCTTGTCAGGAAAAGTTATGATATCTCTGTCTGGGTGGCTGCCAGGCGTAGGTGTAAACCCGTGCCTCTTCTTGCTCGGATGATCACGTGCTACTCACACCGTGAATCTGCCGAGTTTCCCTCCATTTGTGCCTTTAGTTCTTATTCGGCTTGCCACCTGCCTACGCCTCCTTATCTCGACCTTCCAATGATAGGATAGTCTGTTATTAATTTTCGATTCTTCAAGGCTACTGTTCGTTCCTTCTATTGGTCTGACCTTCGCTCTTTCCTGGTGCATGTTGCCTCTGCTGAGTTTCGATTCAGCCGTCCCTTCTCGTTTTAGCTGGAATACGAATCTTGTCCTGTTTGGCCTCTTGTAACCTGAGTTGGTTCTGCTTTTGTGTAAAGTGGTCTCGCACTTATATAATGTGCTTCATTGAGGTAGATATGTATATGTGGCGCTTGCGGCAGTCTATCTTCTACTAAGCATATCAAGCCACACTGTTTTCTTAGCTTTCTTGCGGTTTCAAGCATATGTACAGGCGTTAGCTGGTTGAATGGCTTCATCCTGCTTTACATCTTAAGCTTCTTTATATTTCAGCATTGTCTCTCCTTCTAGGTTCACGATATCCCTATTCATGGCATTTTCGTCTCTTGCATCATTCTTGGTTCTGCACGTTAGTCCGGGCCTTCGTGACGTCACCATTTGTCTTCCATTAAGGCCTTTTGGGTTTCTTCCAGGACAGTGTTTAGGCTATCTTGATTTCGTCTTATTCGTTGGTAGGGTTTTCTCAATGGATACCTCACTGTCCATGGTTTTCTGGGTATCAGTACTTCAACAGGTGTTGTTCTTCTGATAGGCACTGGGCAGAGCCCTACTGCGGCTCTATGCTGGTTTATTTGCTCATCATACGTCACATATTTTGGTGCAAATGTTTCCGGTACTTCAAAATGGGTGATGGGAATGCAGGCTTTATTTGGGACCTCCTCTACACCTTCGAGACCTAGATGTGGTTGGCCCTCTGAATGTCATGCAGCCCTTTGGATGAAAGAGTGACCGATAATCCACATAACCCTCATCCTCACTAGGAAATGGAACCAGGAAAACCCCCATGAATATGGCCAGACATACAGTTTACCACTTAGCACAGCTATCGCTTCAACACATGTCTCTTAGAACAATCCCAGACACACACTTCCCCCAATCTGACATGCACTTCAAATGTGAGATAACAGTAGATAAATACGTAATTGTCACATACCTTTCTGGGAAAGAGGTGAAGGACACACTATGTCACCTTTTGCCAATGGCACAGTTGTGCTGGCACAATTGTAATCAGTGAAGGTTTCTTCTCCTGTGGCCCACCGATTACACTGCAAGGTGGTAAGGTGACTTGCACATACTACATCGTGATACTTTGGCAGGGTGACTATTCTGACAGAGGGAATGAACTCCACAGCAAGTGTGCTTTGTATGCTCTCGGAATATAGGCACCCTGACAGAAAGTGCACCAATCCTCACAAAATGATACAATTTTGGACAGTTTCATTGTGAGAGCTTTGGCCAAAGCTCCAGGACCACTGGTGATCTTGGGGGCAGTTGGCCAACAAGTCAGAGAGGCAGCCAAGGTCACACACATCAACACTGCCCATCCTAGATCACTGGCTGGCCAGCGCTACAGCTTTCCCCTCCCGGAAGAGATGGGGACCCTGCTTGGGCTCTCTGCAACCACTGCTGAACTTGGGGGACGAAAGACCAACATGGGAGACAGGCACACAAGGCCAGCAACATCACCACCAGACTGTCCTGGCCCTCTGGCTAGCCTACGTTACAACTTTGTCCCCTGCAAAAGGATGGGGAACCTGGCGGGGCTCACTGAGACCACTGCTGGACTTGAATGACACAAATGGTGACCGTTGCAATAAAAGGAAAGAGCTCCACACCACGTGTGCATTGCGTGCTCAGAAGAAATGACCATCTGCATTACTAGCGCAAACACTTCAGGAAACGGCAGAAATTATGTTCACATTTTCCTACAAAGCTGCGAACTTCCTCTATTAACGCCACACACATCATTGCCCACATGACCTCCACACTACCCGTTCCCACCCATACCACTGACACTACAGTCACAGTCCCTCCCACCACAGTAACCATCCTCCCCACATTACAATGCGTACTAAGAAAAGGAAACTTTGTACTACTTACATAAGTCAGCGGAAGCTTTGGATTAGCCACAACTGCAAAGGAAATGAAAAGAAATTACAAACTGTACTCAGACCACCAATAAAACATTTCATGCTGCTATCTGCAAACTGTTTGATTCCGTCAACCAGATACATGGCACATCCCAGTCATCTACCACCAAGGAAGGGTGAACTGCACACTGATCGGAAATGGGAATAGGACCAACACCACTACGTAATCATTGTGCAGATGGCATATTGGCAAACTGCCCTCCAGGGGAACAGCACTGTTCAGCTGGTCTGGGGGGCAATTCTTAGCCTGCCCTGCAAGTGTGTCCCAGGCCACCAGAATACCTCCCCCAAGCACCCACTCCCGCTCACACCACCAGCACTCCAGTCCCAGTTACCACCCACCCCACTAACAATCCACCCCCGCGTAATATACAATGTTGAAAGAACGCAAATTCCATACTTACATATAAAAGAAAAAGCTTGAACTGTACAAGACGTGTAAAGGGAAAAAAACATATATTATCTGTGTCAGCTCAGCAAAAACCAACCCACACTGCCATGCTCCCATAATCAACTTCTGCTACTGAGCACCGGGGGCTACTCACAACATTCATTAATTCGAAACGCCCATTGCCCACTTACTACGGTGCTCACTTCCCCTGTGCGAATACTGTGCACAGGAAGTAAGCACCACACCAAAGTGCTGTGCCACTGCAAGGCACAGAGCCAGTGATCCACACCCAGAACTGCACTTGTTTTCCTTGCAAAGCTGCCAGCCCCCTTCCATTCATTATGATCTCTGGTGTCTAGTGTGCCCCAATCCCGCAAAACACAAACAGAAAAAACTTTTCATCTTTTTGTTTGCCCCTTTGCCATGGGGCATATGGGCACATTAGTGTGCCTATCTGCACCCAGGGTGCCCAAACTGCCCCATCCCTTGGGGGCCTGCCCACACTTTTCTGGTGGCCCGCTCCCCCCCACCCCAAATGGATGGGGGGCATCTCATGTAGTCCTCCCTGAGGGCAGATGCCCCTTCCTAGGGGCAGAAATCTGCCCCCAGGGAGGGCTACATGAGGTGCACCCCCATCCACTTGGGGTTGGGGGGAGAGGGCCACCCCTCTTTCAATATAAAAATCACCTGACGGTCTAGTGGGGGGGCACACCCCCAAAACAAACCATTTTTCTCTTTTATTGTAATTTTATTTTGTTGCCCTTCCCTAGGGTCAGATGGGCCCTAACCTGCCCGAGGGGGCTCTAACCTGCAGGCCCCATCTATTGGGGGGCTTACCCACACTTATCTGGTGGCCCGCTCCCCCACCCCAAATGGATAGGGGGGCATCTCATGTAGTCCTCCATGGGGGCAGATTCCCCTTCCTAGAGGCAGAAATCTGCCCCAAGGAGGGCTACGTGAGGGGCGCCCCATCCACTTCAGGTAGCGGGGTGAGGGCCACCCCTCTTTCAATATAAAAATCACCTGGCGGTCTAGTGGGGGGGCACTACCCCAAAACAAGTTTTATTTTATTTTTATTTTAATTTTATTTTGTTGCCCTTCCCTAGGGACAGATGGGCACCCTCTGTTAGGCAAGGGGGCAGCCGAGGGGGCCCAAGAGATGTTGGGACATGAGTGGGTGTAGAGGTGAGAGAGATGAGGATGTCCTGTGTTTTGGCAGTGAAGTGTACAGCCAGGGCCGAGCAAAGGGCCTGGGTGGGTGCAGTAGAGGATGATGTGCAGTAGGGTTGGCCAGTTTGTCCGTGTTGTTAGATGCCACTGAGATGCATGCTTGAATATGGACTCTCTTTCTGGACCTTTTAAGAAGGCGGCAGTCCAGCTTGTCAGAATATGCACCTGAGGATCCCAATTTCTGTTATGCTGCTCTTTACTTGCGTTTAAGGGCAGCAAGACCTGAGTCCTACCAAGAGTTGCACTTTTTAGCAGATTTAGTCAGACCCTCATGACAGGGGTGTTGGAGATGGCAAGGTGAAGGTTAGAGAGGGTTGTGTCAAGATGCGAGTCAGCCTCTTTTCATGGGTGGAAAGGGTGTGTTGGTGCCAAAGAAGAGGAGAGCTTCAAGTGTGAGGAGAGAAGAGAGTGATCAGTCCAGGGGAGTGAGGTAACGAGAGGGATAGAGAGAGGGATGTATGTGGAGATGAGCGCATCCAAGGTGTGGTCGGCTGTGTGCATCTGGCCAGAAGGTAGAAAAGAGAGAGAAAGAGAGTCACATAGGTTGCAGAAAAGTCCTGAGGAGTCCGGAGAGTCAATGTATATGTTAAGATCCCTCAGCAGGAGGAGTCGGGAAGAGGAGTAAAAGAGAGCAGAGGTCAGGTTCACCCATTCCGAGAGGAAGAGGTTGTACTGGCCGGCGACCGGTAGAAGGTGGCCAGAGTAAGAGAGAAGACAGGAGAGAGAGAGAGCCTGTATACGAGTCACTCAAAGGAGGAGTAGACCTGAGTGGGAATGACAGAAACCAGGATCCACTCAGGAAAGAGGAAGGCTACTGTACTTCCTGGCCTGTTGAGTCTGGACTCAGAGACGATCTTGTTGCCTTCAGGGAGAAGTGTGTCAAAACTCATGACAGAGCTGTCCTTAAATCATGAGAGTGAGAGCAAGGACATCAAGGTCCATGAGTTCAAGCAGGTTGGCAGATCTCAGAGGAGTGCTTGACAGCAGAGTGAGAGTTAAGTGTGGCAACATGTGGCCATTTTTGAGAGACTTACGGGTTGGGGAGGTACACAGAACAGAATTCCCTGTAAGCAGTGAGAATGCCTGAGGGATAGCGGTAGGAGGCGGTAGAGGTCCGGAAGATGACAGGGATTTCAGTGCGGAGAGTGCAGGCAAGGGAGGCAGGAGGGTTGCAGCCGGCAAGGGAGCCGTGGTGAGGGAGGTCATATGGTTAGGAGGAGGCAAGGGAGCAAGGGAGGCCGTGGGAGCAGATGGCAAGGAAGCCTGGGTGGAAGAAGGTGAAAAGTTGCTAATGTGAGAGAGGAGCCGATCAAAAAGTAGGAGGTTATATTGAGGCCCTTGTACCAGAATGATACCATTCCAATAGACATTTATGATGACCCCAGAGGTGGAGAAGAAGGCAAGAAGGATCTCCCAGCGGGTGCCACCATTAATGTGTGAGGAAGAGTAAGGAGAGAGCAGAGCAACCATATGAAGCGTCCGTAGGTCGGGTGAAGGAACGACAAAAAGGCGATGTCAGTGAGGTTCTTGTTGTATTGGGCCTGTCTGAGGTAAGGTAGCTGTGATGTCATTGGAATGTTTATGAGTGGATGATGGAATGTTCTGAGTGAGTGTTCTGTGTAGTGGCAGTTACAGCTGGCTAGCCCTGGGTGATGGGAGTTCCTCAAGTTCTTTTCATAAATCCTACGGCCAGCTCCACCGCTCACGGAATAAAAGTACATCAAAAACCGTTGCCATCACAACTCTTACGCTGCTAATGGGACACTTGCAACTTAGATCTGAGCTACGCTCACAAGCCACTTTTCATATAATGGCCCTTAAGCCCCTGGACCAAGCACTCCCATGGCTGTGGGCTGCTGATTATTTACTGCTATGGGGCCACACCTCCTGAGCCTTGTAGCCAACTCTCAATAAATTTGAGTGAAACAATTTTTATAAAATGTCAGGCTCAGTCCCCTTTCCAGACACAAGGACATTGCTGTCAATTGAGCTTCTGCTGATCCCTTATGCTATGGGGCCTTTCACCAGTCTTTTCCTTAGACCCGCTGGACCAGCCACCAGCCCACCCAGGACTCAGCACTGTTGAAAAACATAGCCTGCTGCCTCTGGCTATGAAGCCTGGGGACTAACCAGGCGTCCCCAGCTACCCCTTTACCACCAGCTACCTACTGTCCAATGTGATGAGAAGGATAGAAACCCTAGAGGAGGCGCTACTCCCTTACAGAACAACCTCACATCTGTTAAACCTTTGCCAGAATCAGGTAACTGCAATAAACCAAACCAACACCCAAAAATGCATTTCAAAAGTCCTATTCGAAAAATCCTAACATCCTTTATAAAAGAGCTGAGGCGCTACCTCACTCTAGAACAACTACATGGGTGTTCAACTTTTACCACGACAGGTAACTACCTAAACCAAACCAAAACAATGTAGGGAAAACTCTATCCCCCACTGGCATTACCCAAACAACCCAAACCATGCATTTCACATTGCAACACTTCCATGCTGAATGTGAGTTCACCCATTACCAAGCACTCACTGACTCTCTCCAAACTATCTGAGTCAGATGCATAACATGCATTCCAAAATCATAGAATGCTGCAACCATACGCTGTAAACAATACTCAAACTGCATTGAAAACATTTGGATTGTAAACATTTGAATACCATGTGTTATAAACATTTGAATCCCATAAGCATGTTGCTCATAGAAAGTAAACTCCCCAAAACTTCTATGAGCTTAAACACCCATAGCCATTTTAGGCTCTAAAGCGTACCTATGAGTCCATAGCCATTTGGGTTCTAAAGAAACCACTACCAGTCCATGTTGCAACCATAAAAAATGAAAATCCTAAAAGAAAACGATTCGTTTTAGCCATCACATACAAACACATTAATATGTGAATGGTTTGCACCAACAACATAACACATTGTGAGCGAAAGTCTATGTGCTAGGGTGCTCGCCAGTCCAAACCTACAATTCCTCAAAAAGGTTAATTCTATCGCAAACAAGCACAAACGCACATCTCAACCACACACTGGTATCAAACCTGCAATTCCTCAAGAGGTTATCATAAGAACCACATTTATGCAGTCGACATGCCCAATAGTTAACATACCTATAACTTTATCCTACCCCACAAGGACCATAAATAACCAGAACCTTCACCCACACTAACAACAAAAAGAAAATGACCGATTTCCGACTCTTATGGACACTATTAAAGTCACCTCTAACGTTGGCCGCTTTCAAACGCCTCACTAATTGAAGCGGAGTGGCATCGTTACACGAGACATCCATCAAACGCATTATGAAAGTGATCCTTTATTGAAGCCCATAACCTTTGCAGTCCCTGTGTTCACCTCTCCTCAGCCCGTAGTTCGTATCATACGGCGCTCTACTGAGAGATGTGGGTGGCTAAAGAGAAACAGTCTGTCTCCTTCCTGGCTTAGAAGAACGCGTGACATCAACACGTTACTCTCAGCATGCACAGTTGCAGCTGGTCCTTTACTCGAGCACCTACGCTCACCCAACGCCATGACGCTGACGTGATGATAACACGCCACATAGCGTTTGGGTCCGCTTCATGTTTTCCCAAGTTCCAAGTCAAATACCATCCCGGAACACTGATACTCCAGTATTCGATTCCTTTGCCATCTCCCTCAGCGCTCACACAACGTCATCATTCTCAGTGTGTAGTGGAGGACAGAAGGACTGCTGCGCTGACCACCGCTGACAAAGTGAATTTTTGCATTCACACTGCATACCCCTGAGGCGGTCCATATATCACCACAGGGCTAGTTGTCCTCAAGTTCCTTTCATAAATCCTACGGTCAGCTCCACCACTCACAGAATAAAAGTACATCAAAAACCGTTGCCATCACAACTCTTACGCTGCTAATGGGACACTTGCAACTTAGATCCCAGATACGCTCACGAGCCACTTTTCATATAATGCCCCTTAAGCCCCCGGACCAAGCACTCCCACGGCTGTGAGCTGCTGATTATTTACTGCTATGGGACCATACCTCCTGAGCCTTGTAGCCAGCTCTCAATAAATCTGAGTGAAACGGTTTTAATAAAATGTCAGGCTCAGTCCCCTTTCCAGACACAAGGACATTGCTCTCAATGGAGCTTCTGCTGATCCCTTATGCTATGGGGTCTTTCACCAGTCTTTTCCTTACACCCGGTGGACCAGCCACCAGCCCACCCAGGACTCAGCACTGTTGAAAAACATAGCCTGCTGCCTCTGAAGCCTGGGGACTAACCGCAGTCCCCAGCCCACTCCTTTCCTCTTCCTTCCCCATGCCCTGGGTGATGGGACTTACAGTTTCTGGGGGCGGTGTTGTCCTTGTCCATCAGCTTTTCCATCCTGCACCCCCTGCAGCAGGGTCCTCAGTCCTTCAGCTTGTGGCACATAGGTTACCAAAGACCGACTCGTCACCATTGTTAAAACATCACAACCTACGATGGATGATGGACTGTTCTGAGTGAGTGTTCTGTGTAGTGGCAGTTACAGCTGGCTGGCCCTGGGTGATGGGATTGGGTGTTTGTCTCAGCTAATGTCCTTTATGCCTTCATATAGAACTGTAACTATTAAGCTGGAAATAAACTTACATGAAGTTAATCTTAAAGAGCTTGGAACCTGCTTTTTAACAGTTCTCATTGGCAGAAGCACTGAAGTAGGTGTCAGCGATAGGCTGGGTTGGAGTCCAGTGTGTCCTTCTTAAGTTTCTTCCTGTCAGAACTAGTGAGAGGTGAAGTATAGGAGATAGAGAAGCCTTTACAGAAGATAGGAGATATAGTAAGCACCATAGAGAAAGGTGCAGAGTGTGGTACCCCTGCAGAGCAGCTGAGGTACGTTTGGGGGGTATACAGGAGGCGCACAAGGGAAATAAAAACATGACTGAACAATGGGACTGAAAGGGTAAAAGAGCAGAAAACAGACAGAGCAGAGGGCAAAGGAAGTGACCAGTCAGTGCAATCACAAGAAAGCAGATGTGAGCGCCAACATTTTATTTAAGCTATAGGCATACAAACACTGTAGGATGAAAACACACCTACATTTGATTTTAAACTACAAGCATACAAACAGTACAAGACAAAAACACACCTAAATTTGATTTTCAGCAAAACAGTCTTAAACAATTTAAGAAGAAAACAAACGTAAATTAAATTTTAGGCTACAGGCATACAAACAGTGCGAGATGAAAACACACCTAAATTCGATTTTCGAACTAAACAGTCACAAACAATGTAGATTGAAAACACAACTAAATTAGATTCATAAGCTACAGGCATACAAACAGTGCAAGATGAAAACACACCTACATTTGAATAATGTGACACGGGTATTGTAGCAAGCAGTACTCAAGTGGGGGTGGAGGTGATGGCATAGGGAGTGAAAACGCAGTGTGAATTTTGACCATGAAGAGAACAACACAGAAAGAGCAATGAGAATGAATTGAGCGGCCAGGGTAAAAAGTCAAGGATGGATGAGGCAGGCAATGGGGCAACAGTCACCACTCACGTGATGGCAAAAAGGTGATGCACAGTTCAGATGTGCATGGATGAGGTATTCCGTCTTAAGCAGCATGACTGACTATGCCAGCACGAATAAAAAGTAGGGCCTATTCCCAGCCAGTCCTGCACAGGCACAGACAGGGGCCTTAGTAACGGGGCCTTGGGTTGGAGGGGCTGGCTTCTGCCTACCGGAGAAACGGGTTGGCTCTTCAATGCAACAGACAGCCAATCAAAGAGGGGCAGCACCCCATTCTGGGGTTGCTTTACGAGGTGAAAGAGGGTCGGCCATTTTGAAGGTGGCTTTAAGAATGCAGATACAAATTTCAGCCACATTGAAACAGGGACATGAGTAACAATTCAGGGACTTTAGCCCCAATGTAGCACAACGCAAAAGCACACAGCGCCTCCTCAATGCAGTGCGGTGTGGGTGCTCTCTCTGTTGGTGATTTTTGAATGTATTATTTATTTACGTACAGATTTTATGAGCCCTCGGAAAGCCCTCAGGGCTTACCTTGCAGTCGTGAGGTGCCCGCACTGCTCCTGTCGAGGGAGCTCCTCAGTGTCATACAGCTGAGTGCTTTCCAGGCGCTCGCCTTCCCCCTCCTCTTGGGGTATTTGTTCTAGCTCTATTTCATCATATATTCTATCAATCGTTTCTCCGATGCTTCTGGTGTTGAAGTCATCATCAATATTTGCCATAGACGTGCCTGGTATTGAATCGTATGCAGGAAAGAATTTTTCGATGTCATCTCAATCTACTACTGGAGCAGGTTTTTTAACCTCTCTACCCAGATATTCAAGATTGCGTGCTCTCTGCCTTCGCTTACATTCTACATCGTCATCAAATTCTTTGCGTTTCCTTACCTCTTCTCTGATCCTATCGTCTTCCTTCCTCTTTTAATTTCTACGTTCATCTGCCCTTCCAATGTCCTCATCTCTTCGTCTCCTTATTCTTTTCTCACTTATCCCTTGCTCTTCTTATAACCTTTGCTGTTTCCGTCTGTCTTGATCGTTGGCTGCTCTTGGGTTGTGATTGAGCTGTTTTTCTTGCTCTTCGCGATATAGCTGTTCTCACCTTTGTCTGTCTTTCCTTCTTATCCTTTCGCCTCTTAACTCCTTTTCTTTCCCCTTCCTCTGTGTCTCATCTAACATCTCCTTTTGCCTCACGTCATCAATGCCATTGCCATCAAATTTCAATAAAATGTGTCCTCCCATCCATTCGTCTTTTGCGAATGCTATCTCATCAGTTCTGACTTCGCTTCCCTTCCATCGCTTCCCTTCTCTCTCCTTGTCGAGAGATGCACTTGTCTGTGCCTGATCTTTCTTTTTGTCATTGTGCCTTCCCTTGTCGCTTGGGACTGCGGAGGTAATATTCTTGTCCTTATCTTTCCCTTGAGTCTCTTCACTACTATATGTAGGTGACTCATTTGTGGGGTTGCTGTACCCCCTGGCTGCTTTAAGTTCCCTCGGGTATAATCCCTCGTCCTTACTCGTTCAATTTTCATTTCGAGCGGGGCAGGTGGCGCAGTATGCATCTCACACCCCTCTGTGCATACATTAAGTATCCAATCTGTTGGCGGCTCTTCCTCCTTTACCTGTTCGTACATTTTCCACAACTTGAGAACAGCAAGGCGTTTTTCTAACTTCTTGCCTGTATATGTGGCATGCAAATATGTCGTCATATGTTGTAAGACGGCTTTGGATAAAGACCCATTTTGTGGCCATGGCATAAACATCTTGTGGGCAGTACCCTTAACCCACTCGGTACTATATTTCTTTAGCTTGGGTGCGTGTTTTGGCAATTGGTTGCATTAGTGTGCCAATGGAGTTATGTCTTCCATGCTTAAATCTGTTCCCTTTCCTCTTATATAACACTTGCCATTGCTTTCGTGTGGTTTAAACAGCTTTTAAAAATATGAGCGAGCACCAAATATCGCAAGCTCCAACCCAAATTTTCCACAAAATTCTACACTACCAATTTGTTCAAAAAAACATCAATTCATGTGCACATCCCTTGTCCTGTTTGGCCTCTTGTAACCTGAGTTGGTTCTGCTTTTGTGTAAAGTGGTCTCGCACTTATATAATGTGCTTCATTGAGGTAGATATGTATATGTGGCGCTTGCGGCAGTCTATCTTCTACTAAGCATATCAAGCCACACTGTTTTCTTAGCTTTCTTGAGGTTTCAAGCATATGTACAGGCGTTAGCTGGTTGAATGGCTTCATCCTGCTTTACATCTTAAGCTTCTTTATATTTCAGCATTGTCTCTCCTTCTAGGTTCACGATATCCCTATTCATGGCATTTTCGTCTCTTGCATCATTCTTGGTTCTGCACGTTAGTCCGGGCCTTCGTGACGTCACCATTTGTCTTCCATTAAGGCCTTTTGGGTTTCTTCCAGGACAGTGTTTAGGCTATCTTGATTTCGTCTTATTCGTTGGTAGGGTTTTCTCAATGGATACCTCACTGTCCATGGTTTTCTGGGTATCAGTACTTCAACAGGTGTTGTTCTTCTGATAGGCACTGGGCAGAGCCCTACTGCGGCTCTATGCTGGTTTATTTGCTCATTATACGTCACATATTTTTGTGCAAATGTTTCCGGTACTTCAAAATGGGTGATGGGAATGCAGGCTTTATTTGGGACCTCCTCTACACCTTCGAGACCTAGATGTGGTTGGCCCTCTGAATGTCATGCAGCCCTTTGGATGAAAGAGTGACCGATAATCCACTTAACCCTCATCCTCACTAGGAAATGGAACCAGGAAAACCCCCATGAATATGGCCAGACATACAGTTTACCACTTAGCACAGCTATCGCTTCAACACATGTCTCTTAGAACAATCCCAGACACACACTTCCCCCAATCTGACATGCACTTCAAATGTGAGATAACAGTAGATAAATACGTAATTGTCACATACCTTTCTGGGAAAGAGGTGAAGGACACACTATGTCACCTTTTGCCAATGGCACAGTTGTGCTGGCACAATTGTAATCAGTGAAGGTTTCTTCTCCTGTGGCCCACCGATTACACTGCAAGGTGGTAAGGTGACTTGCACATACTGCATCGTGATACTTTGGCAGGGTGACTATTCTGACAGAGGGAATGAACTCCACAGCAAGTGTGCTTTGTATGCTCTCGGAATATAGGCACCCTGACAGAAAGTGCACCAATCCTCACAAAATGATACAATTTTGGACAGTTTCATTGTGAGAGCTTTGGCCAAAGCTCCAGGACCACTGGTGATCTTGGGGGCAGTTGGCCAACAAGTCAGAGAGGCAGCCAAGGTCACACACATCAACACTGCCCATCCTAGATCACTGGCTGGCCAGCGCTACAGCTTTCCCCTCCAGGAAGAGATGGGGACCCTGCTTGGGCTCTCTGCAACCACTGCTGAACTTGGGGGACGAAAGACCAACATGGGAGACAGGCACACAAGGCCAGCAACATCACCACCAGACTGTCCTGGCCCTCTGGCTAGCCTACGTTACAGCTTTGTCCCCTGCAAAAGGATGGGGAACCTGGCGGGGCTCACTGAGACCACTGCTGGACTTGAATGACACAAATGGTGACCGTTGCAATAAAAGGAAAGAGCTCCACACCACGTGTGCATTGCGTGCTCAGAAGAAATGACCATCTGCATTACTAGCGCAAACACTTCAGGAAACGGCAGAAATTATGTTCACATTTTCCTACAAAGCTGCGAACTTCCTCTATTAACGCCACACACATCATTGCCCACATGACCTCCACACTACCCGTTCCCACCCATACCACTGACACTACAGTCACAGTCCCTCCCACCACAGTAACCATCCTCCCCACATTACAATGCGTACTAAGAAAAGGAAACTTTGTACTACTTACATAAGTCAGCGGAAGCTTTGGATTAGCCACAACTGCAAAGGAAATGAAAAGAAATTACAAACTGTACTCAGACCACCAATAAAACATTTCATGCTGCTATCTGCAAACTGTTTGATTCCGTCAACCAATTACATGGCACATCCCAGTCATCTACCACCAAGGAAGGGTGAACTGCACACTGATCGGAAATGGGAATAGGACCAACACCACTACGTAATCATTGTGCAGATGGCATATTGGCAAACTGCCCTCCCAGGGGAACAGCACTGTTCAGCTGGTCTGGGGGGCAATTCTTAGCCTGCCCTGCAAGTGTGTCCCAGGCCACCAGAATACCTCCCCCAAGCACCCACTCCCGCTCACACCACCAGCACTCCAGTCCCAGTTACCACCCACCCCACTAACAATCCACCCCCGCGTAATATACAATGTTGAAAGAACGCAAATTCCATACTTACATAAAAAAGAAAAAGCTTGAACTGTACAAGACGTGTAAAGGGAAAAAAACATATATTATCTGTGTCAGCTCAGCAAAAACCAACCCACACTGCCATGCTCCCATAATCAACTTCTGCTACTGAGCACCGGGGGCTACTCACAACATTCATTAATTCGAAACGCCCAATGCCCACTTACTACGGTGCTCACTTCCCCTGTGCGAATACTGTGCACAGGAAGTAAGCACCACACCAAAGTGCTGTGCCACTGCAAGGCACAGAGCCAGTGATCCACACCCAGAACTGCACTTGTTTTCCTTGCAAAGCTGCCAGCCCCCTTCCATTCATCATGATCTCTGGTGTCTAGTGTGCCCCAATCCCGCAAAACACAAACAGAAAAAACTTTTCATCTTTTTGTTTGCCCCTTTGCCATGGGGCATATGGGCACATTAGTGTGCCTATCTGCACCCAGGGTGCCCAAACTGCCCCATCCCTTGGGGGCCTGCCCACACTTTTCTGGTGGCCCGCTCCCCCCACCCCAAATGGATGGGGGGCATCTCATGTAGTCCTCCCTGAGGGCAGATGCCCCTTCCTAGGGGCAGAAATCTGCCCCCAGGGAGGGCTACATGAGGTGCACCCCCATCCACTTGGGGTTGGGGGGGGAGGGCCACCCCTCTTTCAATATAAAAATCACCTGACGGTCTAGTGGGGGGGCACACCCCCAAAACAAACCATTTTTCTCTTTTATTGTAATTTTATTTTGTTGCCCTTCCCTAGGGTCAGATGGGCCCTAACCTGCCCGAGGGGGCTCTAACCTGCAGGCCCCATCTATTGGGGGGCTTACCCACACTTATCTGGTGGCCCGCTCCCCCACCCCAAATGGATAGGGGGGCATCTCATGTAGTCCTCCATGGGGGCAGATTCCCCTTCCTAGAGGCAGAAATCTGCCCCAAGGAGGGCTACGTGAGGGGCGCCCCATCCACTTCAGGTAGCGGGGTGAGGGCCACCCCTCTTTCAATATAAAAATCACCTGGCGGTCTAGTGGGGGGGCACTACCCCAAAACAAGTTTTATTTTATTTTTATTTTAATTTTATTTTGTTGCCCTTCCCTAGGGACAGATGGGCACCCTCTGTTAGGCAAGGGGGCAGCCGAGGGGGCCCAAGAGATGTTGGGACATGAGTGGGTGTAGAGGTGAGAGAGATGAGGATGTCCTGTGTTTTGGCAGTGAAGTGTACAGCCAGGGCCGAGCAAAGGGCCTGGGTGGGTGCAGTAGAGGATGATGTGCAGTAGGGTTGGCCAGTTTGTCCGTGTTGTTAGATGCCACTGAGATGCATGCTTGAATATGGACTCTCTTTCTGGACCTTTTAAGAAGGCGGCAGTCCAGCTTGTCAGAGGATGCACCTGAGGATCCCAATTTCTGTTATGCTGCTCTTTACTTGCGTTTAAGGGCAGCAAGACCTGAGTCCTACCAAGAGTTGCACTTTTTAGCAGATTTAGTCAGACCCTCATGACAGGGGTGTTGGAGATGGCAAGGTGAAGGTTAGAGAGGGTTGTGTCAAGATGCGAGTCAGCCTCTTTTCATGGGTGGAAAGGGTGTGTTGGTGCTAAAGAAGAGGAGAGCTTCAAGTGTGAGGAGAGAAGAGAGTGATCAGTCCAGGAGAGTGAGGTAACGAGAGGGATAGAGAGAGGGATGTATGTGGAGATGAGCGCATCCAAGGTGTGGTCGGCTGTGTGCATCTGGCCAGAAGGTAGAAAAGAGAGAGAAAGAGAGTCACATAGGTTGCAGAAAAGTCCTGAGGAGTCCGGAGAGTCAATGTATATGTTAAGATCCCTCAGCAGGAGGAGTCGGGAAGAGGAGTAAAAGAGAGCAGAGGTCAGGTTCACCCATTCCGAGAGGAAGAGGTTGTACTGGCCGGCGACCGGTAGAAGGTGGCCAGAGTAAGAGAGAAGACAGGAGAGAGAGAGAGCCTGTATACGAGTCACTCAAAGGAGGAGTAGACCTGAGTGGGAATGACAGAAACCAGGATCCACTCAGGAAAGAGGAAGGCTACTGTACTTCCTGGCCTGTTGAGTCTGGACTCAGAGACGATCTTGTTGCCTTCAGGGAGAAGTGTGTCAAAACTCATGACAGAGCTGTCCTTAAATCATGAGAGTGAGAGCAAGGACATCAAGGTCCATGAGTTCAAGCAGGTTGGCAGATCTCAGAGGAGTGCTTGACAGCAGAGTGAGAGTTAAGTGTGGCAACATGTGGCCATTTTTGAGAGACTTACGGGTTGGGGAGGTACACAGAACAGAATTCCCTGTAAGCAGTGAGAATGCCTGAGGGATAGCGGTAGGAGGCGGTAGAGGTCCGGAAGATGACAGGGATTTCAGTGCGGAGAGTGCAGGCAAGGGAGGCAGGAGGGTTGCAGCCGGCAAGGGAGCCGTGGTGAGGGAGGTCATATGGTTAGGAGGAGGCAAGGGAGCAAGGGAGGCCGTGGGAGCAGATGGCAAGGAAGCCTGGGTGGAAGAAGGTGAAAAGTTGCTAATGTGAGAGAGGAGCCGATCAAAAAGTAGGAGGTTATATTGAGGCCCTTGTACCAGAATGATACCATTCCAATAGACATTTATGATGACCCCAGAGGTGGAGAAGAAGGCAAGAAGGATCTCCCAGCGGGTGCCACCATTAATGTGTGAGGAAGAGTAAGGAGAGAGCAGAGCAACCATATGAAGCGTCCGTAGGTCGGGTGAAGGAACGACAAAAAGGCGATGTCGGTGAGGTTCTTGTTGTATTGGGCCTGTCTGAGGTAAGGTAGCTGTGATGTCATTGGAATGTTTATGAGTGGATGATGGAATGTTCTGAGTGAGTGTTCTGTGTAGTGGCAGTTACAGCTGGCTAGCCCTGGGTGATGGGAGTTCCTCAAGTTCTTTTCATAAATCCTACGGCCAGCTCCACCGCTCACAGAATAAAAGTACATCAAAAACCGTTGCCATCACAACTCTTACGCTGCTAATGGGACACTTGCAACTTAGATCTGAGCTACGCTCACAAGCCACTTTTCATATAATGGCCCTTAAGCCCCTGGACCAAGCACTCCCATGGCTGTGGGCTGCTGATTATTTACTGCTATGGGGCCACACCTCCTGAGCCTTGTAGCCAACTCTCAATAAATTTGAGTGAAACAATTTTTATAAAATGTCAGGCTCAGTCCCCTTTCCAGACACAAGGACATTGCTGTCAATTGAGCTTCTGCTGATCCCTTATGCTATGGGGCCTTTCACCAGTCTTTTCCTTAGACCCGCTGGACCAGCCACCAGCCCACCCAGGACTCAGCACTGTTGAAAAACATAGCCTGCTGCCTCTGGCTATGAAGCCTGGGGACTAACCAGGCGTCCCCAGCTACCCCTTTACCACCAGCTACCTACTGTCCAATGTGATGAGAAGGATAGAAACCCTAGAGGAGGCGCTACTCCCTTACAGAACAACCTCACATCTGTTAAACCTTTGCCAGAATCAGGTAACTGCAATAAACCAAACCAACACCCAAAAATGCATTTCAAAAGTCCTATTCGAAAAATCCTAACATCCTTTATAAAAGAGCTGAGGCGCTACCTCACTCTAGAACAACTACATGGGTGTTCAACTTTTACCACGACAGGTAACTACCTAAACCAAACCAAAACAATGTAGGGAAAACTCTATCCCCCACTGGCATTACCCAAACAACCCAAACCATGCATTTCACATTGCAACACTTCCATGCTGAATGTGAGTTCACCCATTACCAAGCACTCACTGACTCTCTCCAAACTATCTGAGTCAGATGCATAACATGCATTCCAAAATCATAGAATGCTGCAACCATACGCTGTAAACAATACTCAAACTGCATTGAAAACATTTGGATTGTAAACATTTGAATACCATGTGTTATAAACATTTGAATCCCATAAGCATGTTGCTCATAGAAAGTAAACTCCCCAAAACTTCTATGAGCTTAAACACCCATAGCCATTTTAGGCTCTAAAGCGTACCTATGAGTCCATAGCCATTTGGGTTCTAAAGAAACCACTACCAGTCCATGTTGCAACCATAAAAAATGAAAATCCTAAAAGAAAATGATTCGTTTTAGCCATCACATACAAACACATTAATATGTGAATGGTTTGCACCAACAACATAACACATTGTGAGCGAAAGTCTATGTGCTAGGGTGCTCGCCAGTCCAAACCTACAATTCCTCAAAAAGGTTAATTCTATCGCAAACAAGCACAAACGCACATCTCAACCACACACTGGTATCAAACCTGCAATTCCTCAAGAGGTTATCATAAGAACCACATTTATGCAGTCGACATACCCAATAGTTAACATACCTATAACTTTATCCTACCCCACAAGGACCATAAATAACCAGAACCTTCACCCACACTAACAACAAAAAGAAAATGACCGATTTCCGACTCTTATGGACACTATTAAAGTCACCTCTAACGTTGGCTGCTTTCAAACGCCTCACTAATTGAAGCGGAGTGGCATCGTTACACGAGACATCCATCAAACGCATTATGAAAGTGATCCTTTATTGAAGCCCATAACCTTTGCAGTCCCTGTGTTCACCTCTCCTCAGCACGTAGTTCGTATCATACGGCGCTCTACTGAGAGATGTGGGTGGCTAAAGAGAAACAGTCTGTCTCCTTCCTGGCTTAGAAGAACGCGTGACATCAACACGTTACTCTCAGCATGCACAGTTGCAGCTGGTCCTTTACTCGAGCACCTACGCTCACCCAACGCCATGACGCTGACGTGATGATAACACGCCACATCGCGTTTGGGTCCGCTTCATGTTTTCCCAAGTTCCAAGTCAAATACCATCCCGGAACACTGATACTCCAGTATTCGATTCCTTTGCCATCTCCCTCAGCGCTCACACAACGTCATCATTCTCAGTGTGTAGTGGAGGACAGAAGGACTGCTGCGCTGACCACCGCTGACAAAGTGAATTTTTGCATTCACACTGCATACCCCTGAGGCGGTCCATATATCACCACAGGGCTAGTTGTCCTCAAGTTCCTTTCATAAATCCTACGGTCAGCTCCACCACTCACAGAATAAAAGTACATCAAAAACCGTTGCCATCACAACTCTTACGCTGCTAATGGGACACTTGCAACTTAGATCCCAGATACGCTCACGAGCCACTTTTCATATAATGCCCCTTAAGCCCCCGGACCAAGCACTCCCACGGCTGTGAGCTGCTGATTATTTACTGCTATGGGACCATACCTCCTGAGCCTTGTAGCCAGCTCTCAATAAATCTGAGTGAAACGGTTTTAATAAAATGTCAGGCTCAGTCCCCTTTCCAGACACAAGGACATTGCTCTCAATGGAGCTTCTGCTGATCCCTTATGCTATGGGGTCTTTCACCAGTCTTTTCCTTACACCCGGTGGACCAGCCACCAGCCCACCCAGGACTCAGCACTGTTGAAAAACATAGCCTGCTGCCTCTGAAGCCTGGGGACTAACCGCAGTCCCCAGCCCACTCCTTTCCTCTTCCTTCCCCATGCCCTGGGTGATGGGACTTACAGTTTCTGGGGGCGGTGTTGTCCTTGTCCATCAGCTTTTCCATCCTGCACCCCCTGCAGCAGGGTCCTCAGTCCTTCAGCTTGTGGCACATAGGTTACCAAAGACCGACTCGTCGCCATTGTTAAAACATCACAACCTACGATGGATGATGGACTGTTCTGAGTGAGTGTTCTGTGTAGTGGCAGTTACAGCTGGCTGGCCCTGGGTGATGGGATCGGGTGTTTGTCTCAGCTAATGTCCTTTATGCCTTCATATAGAACTGTAACTATTAAGCTGGAAATAAACTTACATGAAGTTAATCTTAAAGAGCTTGGAACCTGCTTTTTAACAGTTCTCATTGGCAGAAGCACTGAAGTAGGTGTCAGCGATAGGCTGGGTTGGAGTCCAGTGTGTCCTTCTTAAGTTTCTTCCTGTCAGAACTAGTGAGAGGTGAAGTATAGGAGATAGAGAAGCCTTTACAGAAGATAGGAGATATAGTAAGCACCATAGAGAAAGGTGCAGAGTGTGGTACCCCTGCAGAGCAGCTGAGGTACGTTTGGGGGGTATACAGGAGGCGCACAAGGGAAATAAAAACATGACTGAACAATGGGACTGAAAGGGTAAAAGAGCAGAAAACAGACAGAGCAGAGGGCAAAGGAAGTGACCAGTCAGTGCAATCACAAGAAAGCAGATGTGAGCGCCAACATTTTATTTAAGCTATAGGCATACAAACACTGTAGGATGAAAACACACCTACATTTGATTTTAAACTACAAGCATACAAACAGTACAAGACAAAAACACACCTAAATTTGATTTTCAGCAAAACAGTCTTAAACAATTTAAGAAGAAAACAAACGTAAATTAAATTTTAGGCTACAGGCATACAAACAGTGCGAGATGAAAACACACCTAAATTCGATTTTCGAACTAAACAGTCACAAACAATGTAGATTGAAAACACAACTAAATTAGATTCATAAGCTACAGGCATACAAACAGTGCAAGATGAAAACACACCTACATTTGAATAATGTGACACGGGTATTGTAGCAAGCAGTACTCAAGTGGGGGTGGAGGTGATGGCATAGGGAGTGAAAACGCAGTGTGAATTTTGACCATGAAGAGAACAACACAGAAAGAGCAATGAGAATGAATTGAGCGGCCAGGGTAAAAAGTCAAGGATGGATGAGGCAGGCAATGGGGCAACAGTCACCACTCACGTGATGGCAAAAAGGTGATGCACAGTTCAGATGTGCATGGATGAGGTATTCCGTCTTAAGCAGCATGACTGACTATGCCAGCACGAATAAAAAGTAGGGCCTATTCCCAGCCAGTCCTGCACAGGCACAGACAGGGGCCTTAGTAACGGGGCCTTGGGTTGGAGGGGCTGGCTTCTGCCTACCGGAGAAACGGGTTGGCTCTTCAATGCAACAGACAGCCAATCAAAGAGGGGCAGCACCCCATTCTGGGGTTGCTTTACGAGGTGAAAGAGGGTCGGCCATTTTGAAGGTGGCTTTAAGAATGCAGATACAAATTTCAGCCACATTGAAACAGGGACATGAGTAACAATTCAGGGACTTTAGCCCCAATGTAGCACAACGCAAAAGCACACAGCGCCTCCTCAATGCAGTGCGGTGTGGGTGCTCTCTCTGTTGGTGATTTTTGAATGTATTATTTATTTACGTACAGATTTTATGAGCCCTCGGAAAGCCCTCAGGGCTTACCTTGCAGTCGTGAGGTGCCCGCACTGCTCCTGTCTTATAACGCATGTTTATATAATGAAAGCTAATATTAGAGAAATAAATAAAATGCACTTACTATTTTGTGAGCATTTGTTGTCCAATAAGCACCTGGTGTTTCTCAATCTGTATGCAGAGTTGTAGTGAGGCGATTATATGAAGTGTACAGTTATGGCTTGTGATTGGTGCATTCCATTGTAAAATGTGTTAAATAAAAAAAGTATTTGCCGTTTGTTAAAGTAAGTGTTTGTACAAAAAGGTATATTTGCTTGTCGTAAACATTAGTTATCATTGTATAACTTTTTTTGGTCTCCCATATGATTCTGAGCCTTGTGAAAGCAGTCCGATGACCGCGGACTACCACACTGTCTGAGGACTCCATATCTGCCACGGGAGGGTTGAGTATAATATAAGCAACTTGTAGCAGACTAAAGGTGCACTAGGAAAAACCTACGAAATTCACTGAAAGATCTTTGATAAAGGGATGTTATGGTTAAATTGCACTAACAAAAACCCATGAAATTCAGTGAAAAAATGTTGTTAAAGGGATATTAAGTTACAAGTAAAACCGAAAAACCCTTGTAAATCCCCAGTACGTTAAGCAACCATAACTCATGCCACCTCCGGGTACTACTAAAACTAACATCCAGCACATTTAGGATGGCATCACAAATGTCATTGATGACATCACTGGTGGCATCACATATGAAATACATTTTGATAAAAAGTCTCCAAAAGGGGTTGTGTTTATAATGTTAGTAAAAAGATATCAGTGGTGATCAGGAGACCTATCAAGAACTACTTAATGTATTAAAGAATGTACTCATCTGAACAAAACATGATATTGGAGTGTTGTTGTGAGTACAGGAACCTAATCATACATACACATATGCAATGGCTGCAGCATGCACTATATAAGTACAATCATTTTAATCTGGTTATTTTGGATAGTAAAATAATGAATGGTACCTTATCAGAATTTGGAGTAATGATAAACATGGAATAATTAGCTAATAGCTACTAATTGAAGACTTACTACATACTTATGTTAGTACAAACAATACATATCAAAAGCTAAAATGCACAGACATCTGAGGCACATACAGTGAAACTTCAGTAAGGAGGAAAGAAATAACATCACCAAAAAATGACAGTAACATTAGACTTTATCATCAAGTACACAAATTAATTGTGTGCTTGAGGCTTGCCTATTTCCCAATGTATGTGTACCATGAATTGAGGCCAAATACTAAGCAAAGTGACTTAACAATATACAACAAGGTGTTTGTCTACATATGTAACAATTTTGGATTTTTAAAATTCTCTCCATCAGTGGACAAAACCATGTGGCCTAGATATGTCAGCGAACAAAAAGAAGTGTGCCAGATATATGAAGTCATCAGTGATGTCATCAATGATATTTATGATGCCCTGGGTGTTCGTCTTAGCAGTGCACGGAGGTAGCATGAGTTATGGTTGCTTAACATACTATAACTGGCACATGTTCACTGAATTTCTGGGTATTTGTTAGTGCAACTTAACCATAACGTCCCTTTAACTAAGTTTTTTCATTGAATATATATACTTTGCCAAGTTTGCACCGTACACTATGGGAGAGCCAGATTATGTATGGCTATAACTATTAGCTGTGATGTTGCACGTTATTACTCAATAAAGAAAAGATACTACAATTTTGGCTTCCAGAGAATTTTTACAAGCGACCATGCACACAATACTCTAGGCCCTGGCTACAACCACTGCAGCATAACACACCCATATTACCAAAAATGTTGACTGTGGTATGTGGGCTGCTTAGGGGATATGTTTTTAAAAATGTGCGTAGTGATTGGTAGTAGTGTGATAGTGTTTATAGGACAGTGAGATGATGTGTCTTAGTTTGTTGGATTGTGTGCAGAATGTTGGTATTGAGGACTCTAGGCATTTTTGGTTGTATTTATTCGTGAGGTATTAATTTGCATGGCTGTGTTATGTTGTGGTGGTGGTGTTTAATTATTATATACTTAGTGTTTCTTTTGGTGAGGCTGTATGAAGAGTTTTGGCCAGGCGATGCAATCAAGACTGTAGTGTTTGGCAACAAGCGCTGCAGCATAAAATACCCATGGAAGCAGACATTTTGGATTGTGGTGTATGGTCAGGTGTTTGCTTGAATGGGTGTGTTATGCTATGGTGTTAGTCAGTCCAATCAGTATATACTTACTGTTTGACTTTTTGTGCTTGTATTTCGTTTTTTTTTCATGCAAATGACCAAGAGGGGTCTTGGGAGTCTCTCTGCTAGACATTAGTCCTGGTTACGAGATACTTACCCAGAGTCTTCATCTCACTATCTTCCACAGAGAAGAAATATCCTAAACATATAAGTATTTGCCTGTCCTGGGCAGTCCAGCACCAAAATACTAGGCAGTTCTCCTCTGAATAACAGTAGCAATAGCAATCCAAGGAAATCCCTTGTTTTTTGCATTTTTAAGTAACTTTTGGTCTCACCCTAAGTTACTAGGGGAATCCAGACGTGGACCCCTTGGTCACTATTCTTAGAGAGGCACCGCTCCAACCTACTGATGAGGTCCAACCAGACCGAAACATGTGTCTTGGGTTGCTGTTGGTACTCTTGTTCAGAGTACAATTGCCTAGTTTTTCGGTGCTGGACTACCCCATGCCAGGCCAAAGACTGATATGATTGGGATATTTCTCCTCTGTGAACGATAGTGAGCTAAAGCATCTGGGTAAGATTCTTGCACCCAGGACTAATGTCTGTCAGAGAGACTCCCAGGATCCCCCTTGTTTTTTGCACATTTAAGTAACTTTGGGTCTCACCTTAAATTACAAGGGGATTGCAGACGTGGACCACTTGCTCACTATTCTTAGAGATGGACAGCTCCACCCTACTCATAAGGTACAATCAGGCCGAAACGTGTCTGGGATGATGTTGGGAGGAGAATTGCCTAGCATTTTGGTGCTGGACTGCCTCAGGACAAAGACTGATATGATTGGGATACTTCTCCTCTGTGAAAGGTAGTGAGCTAAAGATTCTGGGTAAGGCTCTCGCACCCAGGACTAATGTCTGACAGAGAGACTCCCTACATTTGACCAATCCACAATTCTTTTTTTAATATATGTAGTGTAGAGACCTGCATTGGTTGTGGCTCCTGCGTGGTAGATTATACCTATTTTGGGTGAAGTTTTCCTTACCAAGTGATACTTTACCATGTGTGAATCCACTTAGCTTGCTGTTGTTTTTGGTACAATCTGCATTATAACGTAAAAGCATTACTATTACGTATTTACTATGTGTCTGTATTTGTAAGGTGGCGAGACCCTGACACCATTCACCTCGCTAGTGACCCAAAGTGGGATAGTGCAAACACACGTGTGCAAATTATAGGCATCTAATATATAACTGCGGTCATGGAATCAGGGGACCACAGTCTTGCCGGAGGTGGTTGCAGCAGGGCTAGGTCGAACATTTTCATACAAGCACATTTTGTCAGGGCTCGAGACTTGCTCCTTGTGAAGAATGTTTACGTGATTTGCCGTGTGAACAGTAGATGGGATGAGCTGAGAGGTGGTGTGGCCTAGCTGTGGGAATCACTGGGAGAGTGCGAAGTTCTCCAGAGGAACAAAGTAAATGCTTAGAAATGGCGCCTGCATTGGTTTATCGTAGCAAACAAATCATATCTTTTTAAAAATATTCCTAATGCCTCTGTGGTCTGAAGGGCTATTGGGTCCCATTTTGAGTGAAGGTTAGCGCCATTGAATTTTCGCTTCCGAGCTGAGGAAACTCACGCACCGTACACAGTATATGGTTCAATTGTATTTTGACCTTGAAACAAAAGGAGGATTGCAAAAGGAATGCAAAAAGGGAGGGATGTAACACTGTCAAATATGATAAGGTTCACCATTCCAAAACTGGACAAAGGAACATGTCATTTAATTTTATGAATATTCGCTGACCTGAACTGAGTGTCTGAACTACGGCGAGAGAATGGAAATGCCAATTATTATGTAAGTTTTACTTTCAACGATTTTAAAGACCAATGATTCAACTTATCATTCGCCAACCGTTATTGCTGGCTTATATTGTACTCGGTTGTTGTTTGTGTCATATTTCAAGGACACACAAATACAACCTGTGTGTTTACTTCACTTTGTCTCGGGCACATGAGCAGTCCACAATCGAGATGAGTGTACTCCACAAGTGGGTTCCCCCAGGTTCCACAAACGCGTAAATCAACGCTGATATTTAATTAAAATTCTGTCTATGTGTTCTTCTTGCTTTTACCTTGCTCCCTGATTGTAGTGTTAGCGTCCGCATCCTATTTCGAGTTGAACATATAGCATAGCACTAACCTTTGAAGTAAATTGAACACTACATTCTTTTCTCTGTGTTCCCATTGTTTATATCCGTGTTATCATTATTTTTAACACGGGCCAAATTAATGGGTAAAATGATAAACTGTACTAAAGATCGGCTACTGACATACATTTCTGTTATCATTTTGAAACAGCTACATCCTGCCTTTCTGCGATTTTCATCGATCCCCGATACCAACTGACGGGGTTTTGAACCAACAGCTGCAGGTACACATGAATAGCTGGATAACAGTGACTATTTTTTGGGACGATCGTCTCGGGCCGATATGCCCTTACGTGGTACCAGTGATAAGGAGCAACTTGACATTGTTTACGGTTATCCATTTGCGTTATATCTGGCAATCAATGGATGTTCTTGTAGCATTTGTTGTGAAATAAAAGTACTTTAAAAACTGTACAGTTTTGCTATTTCCTTTAAAAGTATGGTTTTATATTGAAAATTGGACGCGCTGTGTTGTGAGATGATTTGTGTTGATATTCCAAGTTCTGCGTCAACTAACGTTATCTCGTAGGTGATGACTGGGTGCGTTTGGCTACGCTGTCCAGTAACGTCCTTGAGATAGGCAGAGAATATAACTAGGTTTGGTGATGTCAGCCTCAGGGGTGGGGCATATGAATTAGTGTCGCCAGGGCAGTCACCCTTGGGCGATGCGGCAAAGGATAAGATTATTACAAGATGGTCGCACTCTGCTGCCTGATTTTGCATGTGTAAAAAAGAGGAAAACTATGGTAAGGTGCATAGGAAATGTTTGTACGATCGATCAACGTATGTTTAGAAACACATGCCTGAACCCTTGGGACAATAATGCCCCGTGTGTCTACCTCTCCCACCCACCCCCCACTCATGCCATGTGTGTCTACCCCTCCCGCCCACCCCCCGCTCATGCCCCGTGTGTCTAACCCCCACGGCCATCCCCCACTTATGCCCCCCCTCCCGCCCACTCCCCGCTCATACCCACCCCTCCTGCCAACCCACTGCTCATGCCCCGTGGGTCTACCCCTCCCGCCCACCCCCGCTCATGAACATCCCTCCCACCCACCCCCTGCTCATCCCTCCCGCCCACCCACCGCTCATGCCCACCCCTCCCGCCCACCCCCTGCTCATGCCCCGTGTGTCGCTCCCTTGCACCCACCCCCGCTCATGCCCCGAGTGTCTCTCCCTCCCACCAACCCCCCGCTCATGCCCCGTGTGTCTCTCCCTCCCGCCCACCCCCCGCTCATGCCCCATGTGTCTACCCCTCCCGCCCACCCCCCGCTCATGCCCACCCCTCCTGCCCACCCACCGCTCATCCCACCCGCCCACCCTCTGCTCATGCCCACCCCTCCTGCCCACCCCCCGCTCATGCCCCGTGTGTCTCTCCCTACTGCCTGCCCCCCGCTCATGCCCTGTGTGTCTCTCCCTCCCACCCATCCCCCGCTCATGCTCCGTGTGTCCACCCCCCGCTCATGCCCCATGTATCGACCCCTCCTGCCCACCCCCCGCTCATGCCCAGTGAGTCTCTCCCTCCCACCTACCCCCCGCTCATGCCCCGTGTGTCTCTCCCTCCCACCCCCCACTCATGCCCCGTGTGTCTCTCCCTCCCACCCCCCGCTCATGCCCGTGTGTCTCTCCCTCCCACCCCCGCTCATGCCCCGTGTGTCTCTCCCCTTCAACCCACCCCCCGCTCATGCCCCGTGTGTCTCTCCCTCCCGCCCACCCCCCGCTCATGCCCCGTGTGTCTCTCTCTCCCGCCCACCCCCGCTCATGCCCCGTGTGTCTCTCTCCCCTCCCCTCACCCCCGGTCATGCACCCCGCCCTCCGACCCCCCGCTCATGCCCTGTGTGTCTACCCCAACATAGAACATACTAACACCCTTGTAGTGATTTTCATGTCTGCGGACTACCGCCATGTCCGCGGACATATCGAAAATCTGAGCGTGGTGAATGTAAATTTAAATAGTGTGCCCCATTTCCCCTTTGAAGTTGGCTCTGAAAAGAGCCGTTTTTTTTTTACAGATGCTTGACAGACACCTGTTATTTTGTATTTTTTTTGTTGTTTTTTTTCTTACTTTACTCCTAAAATCTTCACATAACCTTCTCCAAAGCAACCCTTACATTCCAAAATAGAAAGGCATTTCCCATAAAAGATAAAGAAATGGCATCTTCTTTAAAATTAACAGCATTACTGGCATCAATATTCTCATTATTACAGAAGAACATACCAGCTCTAAGCATGAAGGCACACATACCTCGGTTGATGACACACCTAGCAATGTTTTGCTGTGGACAAAAAAAGGAACTATTGTCCCATATTGCCCTAGGTAGTAATCCAGAAAAAATTACGTTCGCATTTGGAAGGATCTTCATTACGGCTTGAACCAAGCGTTCCAAATCAGCCAACAAAGTAGGGGCACTGACGTTGCCCAAATGGAAAGCACCATAGTGCAAAACTACCACATGAGGACTGTTCATCGTGGCCATATCCTCACAAACTTGTACAATTCCCTGTGCATTGCAATCAGGCACAGTGCTCCACACCACCTCCACTCCTTTCACATCAAAGTTATTTGCAACATGCCTGCATTGAGCCTACTCTTGTAAACCATACACAAACATATCTCCGAGCACCAACACCCTTACTTTCTCCACTTCTGCCATCTTCACTACACACAGTCTCTTTCAACAAAAATCCACAACCTCGATATCTGATTGGCTGATCCGTACAGTCTTCTTTCCATGTTGGATTTCCTGGAAAAACCCGGATGTAGCACGCCCTGTCCACGAACAGCCGCGGTGTCCGCGGACGGCGTCCACTTTACTCTCTGTGCCATTCCCTCATTGCATACAGCTAAGCAATCACACAATACGAATAACGTCCTCAGAACACCCCATTTTGTGAATTTTCGAACATTTCAGGACAATTATCATTTCATTATTCAACATATTAACATTACAAATATTATACTTTCATCTTGTACTCTGCACACAATGCTATGTTTCTCCATTAGTAGCTCAGTATACTAGATAGAATCCCATAATACAGTGCTATTTATATCAATGCATTGTTCAAAGCACTAATAACGGTATGATATTTATTGCAATATCCTTGACACTTTTTTCGCAACATTATAATAAAAATCCCTAGTACACAAATTCCATGAAAAGTACATACACATGTGATGTCATCAGTGATTTCATCAATGACATTTGCAATGTCATCTTTGATGTCCTGGGTATTAGTCTTAGCAGTGCACGGTGGTGGCGCAAGTTATTTTTCATAGTTTACCATAACTTGCGATTTTCAGGGGTCTTTCGGCTGTACTTAGAACAATAACGTCCCTTAAACAAACTTTTTTTAATATCACGCAAACAATATACAAACATGGCGTGCAAAAACCAACTTCTTACAGATGGCTTTACACAGAATGTTGCAAAGTAAGAATTTATGCTCGTTCACAGTGAAGGTCAGCTGCTTCCATTTTTTTCTCAGGCCCCGGAGAGGCTCACGAAGCGGACTATAACGTTGTATTGTGTTTTGACCTTGACAGACAGAGATTGTGATGAAAGACTTCTCTTGAAGGAGTGTTGCTAAAACGTAAGAGAAGATAAGGATGACATTTCTGAAACAAAACCACTTTTATATATTATATCACTATGCGAAAGATCGTTCGCACACGCTGAGTCGTATTTTGGGACTGCACTACTCGTAGACAATGGGAATTGCAATTGTACTGTAAGTAACCCTTTAGATTATTTTATACCAAATATAATTACAATAGTGTAGCATTAAAGACCGCTCAAGTTGAAAAAAAAGTGGCATAATGTTTTCTACCGCACACTATCACCGCCGAATTGATCCCCTGTCGTTTAGAGGGCTCTGAAAAAGGCAGACGACACAGGGTGGGTTAATAGAAATAATGTAACCGGTCTATAGGCGGTCAAGCGCTCTACTCGCTGTGCCACTTCACTGTAGCCTGTCAAGTGGCACAGCTAGTACAACGCTCGCTTTGACATCCGTGCACACCTTGCTAACGCAGGTTCGAATCCCGGCAAGGCCATGCTCAGCCTTTCATCCTACCGTGATCGATAAATGAGCACCACACACCGTGGTTAATGATAAGCACCGCTTAGATACCTCACGGTTCTTAGCGCTATATGAATGGGAAAATATTATTATTTTATTATTAACATACTCCGTTGCACTATCTTCGATAGCAAATAGTTTCACGCCCTAATAAATAAAATGATGATTTTTAATGAAGATCGGCTGTTGAGACTAATTTATGTTTTTTAAAACAGGTATGTGGCCCCATTTTGCCTATGTCACGATTTAAAGACTCCATCGGATGGGGTCTTCAACTGCCAGGTGCAGGTCCAAATATGCAACTTCATGACCCTCACCATTTTATGGGACAATTGCCAAGGACCAATATGCCCTTACGCAGTACTAGCGGCTACAAACAACATAACAACCAATAGGGTGGTCTAATGGCTCGTTGTTGGAGCAACCTTCCGATTATCAGAGCGACCATTTACTGCTTTTATCATAAACCAACAGCCTATCTACCGGAAAGGAACAACGCATGGCTCAAAATAAACTTTTGCTGATCTCACAGCAGAGACAATAGCAAATCGCTGAATATTCACTAAACATTTCATGTGAAATAAATGTACTTTACCAAATGTACAATCCTGCTGTTTACTTTTAAACCACAGTTTCATATTCCGAATTGTGCCACACTGAGTTTTAAGCTGATCTAACACCTTCTGTACCGCAAAGCAACATTGCGTGCCTCAACATTAACTTTTGCGGATCGACAACAAAGACAAATGCAAATTGCTGAATATTCTCTAAACATTTGATGTCAAATAAATGTACTTTACAAAATTTACAATCTTGCTGTTTGCTTTTAAATCACTGTTTCATATTCCGAAATGTGGCGCGCTGTGTTGTGACATAATATGTGTTGTCTTCCGGGTTATGTGTAAAGTCACTTAGGACTGCAGAGGACTGGGCGCGTTTGATGACGCACCCTGTAACGTCATGGAGAGAGGCAGGGAATATGAATGCTTTGATAATATCAGGCTTAGGGGCGGGAGATATGATTTAGTGTCGCAAAAGCAAGTTTGCCAGGTCAATAGCGCCAGTCATAGGATTATCACATAATGTCGGCGCACACCAGCCGGATTTATCGTTTCTTTAGTGGACAAAAAGTCGGTTGACGCCCATAGGAAATTGTACTATTAGCGGACAAAAGGAGTGGTCTTAAAACACTTTCACCCTGACAACGAACAATACAAACAACGTTCTCAGAACACCCCCATTTTGTGTAATTGCAACCATTTCGGGACACCGTGAGTGTTCTTAGAACACATTCAACTAGACAGATTACAATACGGACAGCGTCCTGAGGACACCCCCAGTTTGTGTATTTACGAACAATTAAGTACACCGCGAGTGTTCATAGCTCATTTTTACCTTCCTTGTGAACAAAAATGACACATACTCCGTCCTCTAAACACCCCACCATTTATTTTATTTACAAAATGTCAGAACAGCCGTGTTCTCCGCGGACAAATCGAACGCAACAAAAACGTCTAGCACATAAAAACCAAAACATTGAACCTATCTCATACTCCCCTACCCTCCCCAAACACACATCAACACACGGCACTAAATACAATTTTTTATCCACGTTTCACCGCGCTGTACGCGGTCGACGGCGAATACAAGATGGCGGGCGCCACAGAAAATCTGACGCGCTCCACGCCCCTCGCCGTCCAATCAGCGAACACGTCGCATGTCCGTGGACATGACGCAAGGCCATGGGCGAATCGGGGTGCTGTCCGCGGAGCGAACAGGGAAGTCCGTCCGCGAAGCGAACACAGATATCACTAATTTGTTTGCCTTACGTTTTGGTAATTTTATAAAAAAACTACTGGACGAATTTAAACCAAATTTCCAAAAGCACGCTTTCGGGACCAAGCCCCCGCTCCTGCTGCAAATTTGGTGTAAATCCGTCCAGTGGTTTGGCCTGTGGCTGTGCGCAAAGTTTTTTCCATTCAGTGTATGGGAAAAAAAAAAGTTTTGGGACCCCCCCTATAACTTTGCCCCCCCTGGACGAATCCTCACAAAACTTTGCAAAAAAAATATATATTACATGGCCACTAAATATATATATATATATAGTGACAAGAAAATGTGTGGAGTCACAAACAGAATACTTGTGCGCTATTTATCACTACTATATTCAGAAAAGGCGTCTCTAGCAGCAATTCCGTACCCACCAACCCATCCACAAAGGCTGGCAACAATTAACAATAGTATAATGAAAACGGGGGTAGGAATGCGCTTGACACTGTTAAACTAAAGTAAATCAACAGTCTTGCTGAATACAATGTTTTTAATAATAAAGCTTTCTTTGAAGAACAGCCGACACGTGTTTCGACACTTAGGTCGTTTTCAAGGCTGGTTAACACACATCGTAAATAAGAATAATATAGATGTTCAAAAAGATAACAAAGAAATAATCATTGAATACATAGCAGTAGAAAGATAATCGTTAAAATAAAGTACACATCGATATTCCAAAACGATAACGGAAATGCAAAAATAAAATAAAATGAATAAACATACCAGGAAAACATGCAGAGGGCGAGGTACAGCAGTTGTGGATCAGTAAAAACACAGTGAAATCAAAGATAACAAGAAAAGAAACGATTTAGAAAAAGATATAGACAATGTTCAGATGAGAAATCATCCATACGTATTACAGTTGGTACTCAAATATCATCTTAAAACTAACTGTAGCCAGCACCCCGTGGCACAACCACATGCGAGCCCAGACACCAGACACGTAATATTAGCTGATGCTGTATTTACAATATCCCTCCATTTAATTTTGGGTTATTCTGGACTGTGATTAGCACTTTGTTTTTTTGTTTTTTTTTTTTTCCTGGTGTCTGGGCTCGCATGTGGTTGTGCCACGGGGTGCTGGCTACAGTTAGTTTTAAGATGATATTTGAGTACCAACTGTAATACGTATGGATGATTTCTCATCTGAACATTGTCTATATCTTTTTCTAAATCGTTTCTTTTCTTGTTATCTTTGATTTCACTGTGTTTTTACTGATCCACAACTGCTGTACCTCGCCCTCTGCATGTTTTCCTGGTATGTTTATTCATTTTATTTTATTTTTGCATTTCCGTTATCGTTTTGGAATATCGATGTGTACTTTATTTTAACGATTATCTTTCTACTGCTATGTATTCAATGATTATTTCTTTGTTATCTTTTTGAACATCTATATTATTCTTATTTACGATGTGTGTTAACCAGCCTTGAAAACGACCTAAGTGTCGAAACACGTGTCGGCTGTTCTTCAAAGAAAGCTTTATTATTAAAAACATTGTATTCAGCAAGACTGTTGATTTACTTTAGTTTAACAGTGTCAAGCGCATTCCTACCCCCGTTTTCATTATACTATTGTTAATTGTTGCCAGCCTTTGTGGATGGGTTGGTGGGTACGGAATTGCTGCTAGAGACGCCTTTTCTGAATATAGTAGTGATAAATAGCGCACAAGTATTCTGTTTGTGACTCCACACATTTTCTTGTCACTGTATTTTGTCACTTTTTACCTGTGCCAGCTGACCATCACTCTATTAATAATGGCTGACTATATGGCCAACAGGGACCAGGATAGAGCGGCCCTATTTGCCCCACGGGGCAGTACTGCTAATGCCTTTGCCAATAACACTAAAGTTTCTGAAACTCTTAAACAGAAATTTATCCGACTTGAAAGATTATCCAAGAAAGAAATCAATAAATACTGGGAGCAGGCTTCCCTCACTAATTATCTTGAAAACAATCTTATCCCGAGGGGCCTACGCAACTTAACATTTCCGAATTTTGATAATGAAGAGGATGCAGACTTAGCGGAACAGTGGGTAGATAACCTTAATCAAAGCTCTAAGAACATGATAGAATTATTAATTTTACATGCCACTAGAGAACACAAAAGGGTTCTTACCCAAATCACAGCACTCAAAGATGAGATTACTAAAATGCCAAATGCTGAAGAAACCAAACGTAAGAATTTTGACAAAATGCATGAAATCTTGGTTGAATATCAGGATGAAATTAAACTACGTAAATGCAGAAAGTTTTTCCGAGACGATAAGGATTATCGTCAAGATAGGGTCTATACATTTCAAACCAAATATGACAATATTAATATTGGCGGTAAATCCGCCTCAGCAACGACCTCAGCTAACACTACCCCTGCAAGTTCGGATCTCGATTCTGAAACAGACTTCAGTGAATTACCAACGGATGACGTTCCAACTAATGAACCTAATTTAAAGGGTAAACATTTTTTAGGGGAAATTCGGAGATACAAAAAAGGGAATGTAAGATTCGCAAATACCAAACAAGTTCGTTTCACCAAAATACCAACAGTATTTACTCCAATACCTCTAAACATACCAGGGGCAGGAGGGGGGGCAAGCGGAAGCGGAAGTGGCAGCTCAGACGAGGAACTAGCCCGACCGGGCATCTTGACTCGCTCCAGAAAACGTTTGGGACAATAGTTGATGTTGACTTAGTTACTAATCTTTCCAATCGTAACTTGACTGATCATGAAATATCTGCCCTGAATAAAGGTTTATCATTTTCACCCAGTGTGTGTACCAATTTCATCAATTTTCAGATTGACCTTTACAAATTTCTGAGAAAACTTAAGCTCAAAAAATATTTTGCAACACAGGTTACTATGTACAAACCTAAACCCAAACCTGATCCCCCGAGTACTTTCAGCATTTCAGACCTTAAAACCATTGAAACTTTGGTTTCCTTGGATCAGGAAGCCGGTCGTGACACCTCTAATGTTATCCATGATTTGAATATCAATCCATTGCACTTGGATATCATGGAATTTAAACCGAAATCTAAGTTTACACCTCAATTTATTGGAGACAATGTCATTGAGACATTTAATCAAGCTTTGACTCGAGATATCCATCAATATATGGACAAGCACTCCAAACCCCATTTTAAATCCAATCTTACCAAAAATCAAAAAACTGCTCTTCAAGAATTAGCCGATGACAGTAGTATTGTAATTAAAGAGGCAGATAAGGGAGGCAACATTGTCATTCTGAATACTTCTGATTACATTTCCATGGGTCTCAAACATCTTTCAACCCCTGGCTGCTATCTCACTCTTAAATCTGATCCCACTAAACGTGTTGTGTCAAATTTAATTGATCTGATTTCTCATTGGCATTCTAAAGGATTCTTAACTGATGATGAAAAAGATTTTTTGTTAATTACTGATCCTACCATACCAACTATGTATTTTTTACCTAAAATTCACAAACCTTATGAGATTCTACCTGAGGTCAGACCTATTATGAGCGGTATTCATTGGGCTACAGAGAGCTTGTCTAAATATTTGGATGAAGTGCTGAAACCATATGTAATACGAATGAATTCTTACATCAGAGATAGTACCCATATTCTTAAGGACCTCTTTGCCACTACTTGGCAATCAGACTTTTTGCTAGCTACCATTGATGTTGTTGCTTTGTACACCAATATTGATCACCATCTGGCATCACTTACATTAGATTATGTTTTTAAAGATTGTTCGGCATCTTATATTGAACATGTCTCTATGCTTAAACAATTTCTCAAATTTGTTCTAGCCAATAATATTTTTCTTTTCAATGACCAATTCTATCTTCAACTGAAGGGAGTAGCCATGGGAGCCAAGTTTGCACCCTCCCTGGCTAATCTCTTTATGGCATACTTTGAGGAGACCCATATTTTGAATCAAAATCAATATCATGCCAACATTGTTACATGGCGACGTTTTATTGATGATATCTTTTTGATTTGGAAAGGCACTGAGGATACCTTCAATGACTTCCTTACTTATGCCAATACTAATACCTTTGGGATCAATTTCACTGGCAAATCTGATTGTAAACAAATTGACTTCTTGGACTTACATATATTTGTCGAGAATCAACAAATTTACACGTGCACTTACAGGAAACCTACTGAGGTGAATTCCGTATTAGCAGCACAGAGCAACCATCGACGAACTACTATTAATAATATCCCTACGGGTGAGTTTCACAGGGCCAGACGGAACTGTACACGCCCTATCGACTTTGACAAAGAATCTAATATTATTAGTCAACGTTTTTTGAACAGAGGATACAAAGCCTCTGTAATCAATGAAGCACATGCTAAATTCATTGGTGTCACTCAACCAGACCTCTTGAACAAGGCAGCCAAATCTAAAGACTCTTTACCCCATATTTCTTTGGTTACCCCATTTACGTCTGATTCTTCCATGATGTACAAATTGGTTGCCAAACATTGGCACATCCTGAGACTTGACAAGGATCTAGAGCCATACCTGACTCCTAAACCGAAATTTACTTATTTAAGATCACCAACTATTAAATCACGGGTGAGTCCATCATTCTTTGATAACAAAACCACAGAAACTTCCTGGTTACAACAACTGACGGGCTTTCGTAAATGTGGAAATTGCAATCAATGTGCCTGGGCGTTTCCCAAGTGTGAAATTTTCACTGATAAATTTGGAACTAGAGTGTCCATTAAGGACTACATTAATTGCAGATCTACCCATGTGGTATATGCCATTGTATGTGTATGTGGCAAACTCTATGTGGGCAGTACCATCCGTCAGCTTCGAATACGCATCAGGGAACACTTGGCCAGCCTCAGGATGTGTGAACCCAAATCACCATTAGCAATTCATTGGCAAGTAGAGCATCAATTGGACTCAATCACTGATTTGCGCTTTATTGGTCTGCAGAAAGCACATAAAGGGAAAAGAGGCGGCAATCTCCAGCTTAAACTGCGACAGATGGAAGCCAAATTAATTTGTCTTTTGAGATGCACAACACGTGGGTTGAATTCAGATCATGAGATGCATGTTTTTCTCTAAATAAGGCTTACCTTATCAATATTGAATTTTGTGAGCAGAAAGGTTGTTTTTTTCATGCATGTGCATCACTGTTTTGAACATCTATCTGATTGGGGCCAGTTATCACCGTGGCTCACCTCTCATGCGTGTCCGACCACCAGTAATTTTTATATTACTCTTTAGTCTAATTTGGAATCTGTTTGTATACCATATTCATGGAGTTCACGTTAAATGGTTGTGAGGATTTTCCGGCAATTATCGGGCACTGTAAGTCACCTTTTCGAAACTATGTTGATATCTGACGTCATAGCCTGCGACCGGGGCGCACTGCGTACGGCTACCGTCACCTTGTTGATACAATACGTCACCAGAGCGACGTAACGCGCCTCCACTTACGTCGCCGTCACTTCTGTGACGTCTTTAGCGACACACTTTATCTTGGAAGCTTTCGATCATTGACGGTTGAATTTATCCTGGTATATATGTTTCTCACTCGATATATCGAGTAAGTAATTTCCTCTTGGTGAATATTGAATCTTTAACTGATTGAAATCGACAGCTTTCTTATTAGATCCGGTTTCCTTTCAGGCTATATAATTCAGTCGGCCAATACGGCAACTAGTACCTTGTTCTTTTGCATTTCGCCATATTTCCCAAGTGATGGGAACTTTTTCAATATTTTGATCCGGTGAGTGATTTATTTTAGTCCTCATCATTTTGTTCAATTGATTTCATAGCTCCTGTACTGAGTTCTATTTTTGTTTTATATATTTTTACTTTGAATAGGATATAACCAGCTAATTGATGATCTTTAGTTTTGTGTGGTAAGTGACTTTTCTGTATCATATTATCATCGAAAGGAATTTTGCATTATCCTTATGCTACTCTATATAATTGGTATCTTTTAATTATTTAGTATCACGTAATATTAGCTGATGCTGTATTTACAATATCCCTCCATTTAATTTTGGGTTATTCTGGACTGTGATTAGCACTTTGTTTTTTTGTTTTTTTTTTTTTCCTGGTGTCTGGGCTCGCATGTGGTTGTGCCACGGGGTGCTGGCTACAGTTAGTTTTAAGATGATATTTGAGTACCAACTGTAATACGTATGGATGATTTCTCATCTGAACATTGTCTATATCTTTTTCTAAATCGTTTCTTTTCTTGTTATCTTTGATTTCACTGTGTTTTTACTGATCCACAACTGCTGTACCTCGCCCTCTGCATGTTTTCCTGGTATGTTTATTCATTTTATTTTATTTTTGCATTTCCGTTATCGTTTTGGAATATCGATGTGTACTTTATTTTAACGATTATCTTTCTACTGCTATGTATTCAATGATTATTTCTTTGTTATCTTTTTGAACATCTATATTATTCTTATTTACGATGTGTGTTAACCAGCCTTGAAAACGACCTAAGTGTCGAAACACGTGTCGGCTGTTCTTCAAAGAAAGCTTTATTATTAAAAACATTGTATTCAGCAAGACTGTTGATTTACTTTAGTTTAACAGTGTCAAGCGCATTCCTACCCCCGTTTTCATTATACTATATATATATATATTACATGGCCACGGTAGTGGCCATTTAGTTATGGTTAAGTTGCTGTTTCCATAGGAAGAGCACTTTTTGGGTGGCTTATAACTTCGCTCTCCCTGGACGGATCCTCAGCAAACTTTGCAAAAAAAGTATTTGGGTCACTCTGAATTTCTTTGCAAAGTTTGGTGAGGATTCGTCAAGGGGGGGCAAAGTTATAGGGGGGGTCCCAAAACGTTTTTTTTCCCATAGACTGAATGGGAAGAAATTTTTGCTCGCACCTACAGCCCAAACCGCTGGACGGATTTCCACCAAATTTGGACCAGGAGCAGCGGCTTTGTCCCGAAAGCGTGCTTTTGCAAATTTGGTGAAAATCCGTCCAGTAGTTTTTTTTAAAATGACCAAAAAGTAGGTAAAAAAAAATAGTGATATCTGTGTTCGGTTCGCGGACACACTTCCCTGTTCGCTCCGCGGACAGTGTCCTGATTGGCCAATCGTCTTGCGTGATGTTCGCGGACATGCAACGTGTTCGCTGATTGGACGGCGTGAAGCGCGTCAGATTTTTCGGTAGCACCCGCCATCTTGGATACGCGGACGTCCGCGGACAGCGCGGTGAAACTTTGTACAAAATGTGTATTTAGTAGAGTGTGTTGGTGTGTAGGAGTGTTTGGGGAGGGTGGGAGTGTATGAGTTAGGATGAAAGTTGTGTTTTTTATGTGTTAGACGTTCTTTTTGTGTTCGATTTGTTTGCGGACATCACGGGTGTTCTGAAATGTTCTAAATAAACTGACTGGGGGTGTTCTAAGGACTCAATATGTGTCCGTTTTGTTCGCAAGCAAAGTGAAACTGTTCTAAGAACACTCGCGGTGTCCGGGGAGTGTTCGTAGGGGGTGTCCTGAGGACGCTGTCCGTATTGTTCTCTGTCAAGTTGAATGTGTTCTAAGAACACCCGCGGTGTCCTGAAATGTTCGCAAATAAACAAAATGGGGGTGTTCTGAAGACGTTTTTGAGAACACTCCCGGTGTCCTGAAATGTTCGTAGGGTGTGTCCTGAGGACGCTGTCCGTATTGTTCTCTGTCAAGTTGAATGTGTTCTAAGAACACCCGCGGTGTCCTGAAATGTTTGCAAATAAACAAAATGGGGGTGTTTGAAGACGCTTCTAAGAACGCTCGCAGTGTACGGGGAGTGTTCGTAGGGGGTGTCCTGAGGACATTTGTGATGTCATCTTTGATGTCCTGGGTGTTAGTCTTAGCAGTGCACGGTGGTGGCGCGAGTTATGGTTGCTTAGCTTACCATAACTGGAGAATTTCAAGGGTTTTTCGGTTTTACTTGGAACCATAACGTCCCTTTAACAAAGTTTTTTCACTGAATATATATATAGATCAGTGTAAAAACTTTGTTAAAGGGATGTTATGGTTAGGTTGAGCTACTAAAAACCTATGTAACATCAATGACATTTGTGATGTCATCTTTGATGTCCTGGGTGTTAGTCTTAGCAGTGCACGGTGGTGGCGTGAGTTATGGTTGCTTAGCTTACTATAACTGGCGAATTTTAGGGGTTTTTCGGTTTTACTTGGAAGTAACGTCCCTTTAACAAAGTTTTTTCCACTGACTTTCATACGTTTTTAGTAGCTCAACTTAACCATAACGTCGCTTTAACAAAGTTTTTTTTACTTTTTATATATGTGTCTTTGTATGGGTTATATGATCTTCATGGTATAACGGTTGTGGAAAAGTGGCAAAGCATTTGCCTGCTTCCTGAATAACTGCATCACTGACAGGGTTGGGCCTTGTGCTCAGCCAATGCTACCAAAAGGAAAACCAAGCATTCCTCAAGAAGTGTAGGTTTATCTTCATGGTTGGAACTTTCCACTTTTGGAGTGTTGTCGTAGCATGCTTCGTGTTCTTTTTGTTCCCACCTGAACTCTCATGATGGTCCTCTCCCTATGTTGCCCCATTACATTTTACACACCCTTGGTATCTTTTCATGGGCATTTTCTCACTCCCACGAGTTTCGTTTTAGTTTCATAAATAGCATCATCGTAGCTCTGAAGTTGATATCCACGCAGCTGCTTGCTGGGCACTAAGTTTGGAGATGATTGTCACAATATGTCTGCTCTTTCTCAGTTTTGTACATCAATAGTCTTAAACACTGGGATTATGTAGGCACTCTTTCAAGCCGTCTCCGTGAGTTACAGAAACGCTAGCAAAACGGGCCAATCTTTTCTTCCACTGCAACTAAAAAAATGATATGCAAAATTTCGAATGTTTCAGAAATTAATTGAAAGAAATATTACCCGCGTTTTGTCGGTTTGACAGCACCATCTAGTGGGAATTCTTGTGAAGCTCTCACAAACAGGCATTTTTTTTTTACCTAAGCTTCTTACAAATGAATGCATTTGATTGTGCTAGAGTTGTTAACCTCGAATAACTTAATGGCACTCTTAAAAGTGTCACCGATAGCTGCAGCGCTATGTGCTGTTTCTGAAATCCATGCTGCTTATTCTGGGTGTCTGTTAAATAAAGGCACGGAACGTGGAAAGCACATCAAGTGCACGAGGTTTCTGCTGAAATTAATTGAATATGCATGTATTTCGGGTTTCTGGAGCAGGCCCATGCAAACTAATTATCTCGTCACAGCGCGGGAGCCTGAAAACGGCAGACTTTTTTCCAATCTGTTTCAACGCAAGATCTCCCTGATATTATTGTTCCATGTATAACGACTATTGGCCAGAGATTAAGTTGTGGCGTTACAATTTATATTAATTGTAGATAAAAGACTTATATTTTTTCTAATGATCTCCTGATGCCTATATGTTGTGACTTGCATGGTATAAATTAATGTATACATAGATCGACCGGGATAGATGTAAAAATAGCTGGTCTTTCTTCTGACATGGCCCATTTTTTTATCGGGCTCTTGAACTACCTGCCAAAGTCAGGGGTGCAGCAGTCACGATGCATTGTCCATCACAGGCATTTGCAAGGGAACGTATTATAGCTAATGTTGCAGCCTTTGGGCACAGAGGCCTTACCGCCCTGAGCACTTGACTTACTGTTCATTTGATTCCTCTTTGCCTGATTGGCTGCATGTCACCTGGTGAGTTCCTAGTGCATCGTGCAGTCCCTCTGTCTGTTCTCTATCCCCCCCCCACCACTGCATCCATGGTGCTCTCCATCTCTCCCATCTTCTCTAACTGGTACTCCATCTCCTATCCTACCTCTCTTTCGAAGCCTGGAAGAACATTTTTTAGGAAAGCACTCCTGGTCTTCAACCTGACACCTACGTCAATGCTTCCTCCATGCAGACTATCAATGACATCCTCTGTGTTGTCCCCTCTTTGGACCTATGGACTCCCCACATGGTTTCTATCCTCTCCACTTTCTCTTCCTCAACCATTAATGATGGAACCAGGCACACTTCCCATCCTCTAGCTGTATCTTTAATGTTTATCTGAATGGCACTGTCATGGCCCTGGGCTCTCTGCTCAACCTCCTCCTCCTGGATAGGCACCTTCCGTCTCTCATTAACTTCCTTCCTTCTCCTGTAGTTCCTTCCTCTGACACTCATCCCCCCCACAGCCCCACCTCCACCATCCCTATACCACGCCTTGCACAACCTTCAGAGGTGGTAATCAGCTTCACTTAGCTACTCCCATTGCTTGCTCTGTCAGCAAACACTCCTCTGACATCTGTCTACTTCTTGAAGACTTTGCCATGGACGCTCTTGCCCTCACTGAGACGTGGTTCAATGCCAGCTATGTCCCTGCTCTTGACACTCTTCTACTGGAGGGAGAGAAGATTCTCTCCAAACTCAGGCGCAACCGGTCTGGTGCAGAGTGACCCGTAAATTTCCTGAATGGGTCCCTGCTACCACCATTTTATTTTTATTTTTATTTATTGCATTTGTTGTATGCCCAAACCCTGGGGTATCAAGGCGTAAATGTACAGGTATACTTGGTCTTAGTTGTTACATTTTAACAGTTTTACAGTGCTACAGTCTTTTTACTTTAGCAGGTCTACTTGGATACATGGTGGAATAGCTTCACAATGGTACAGGATAGAATTTCAAGCAAGCTTACAATCTTAATAGTTACATGGTAAAATCAAATGTACAATCTTACAGTCGTCAAAGTTACAAAACAATAGTTATTTACATGGTGGGAATCTTTAGTGTTTACAGTGGTTGTCTCAAATTAGTATGATGGGCCTGGGAATGTAAATGCTGATGTGAGATTAGAATTTGTTAATGAGCCAGGTTTTGAGGAGTTTCTTTAATTTGATAAGGGAAGGCTCATTGCAAATCTTTGCTGGGAGTGAATTCCAAATTCTGGGGGCTGCTACGCGGAAGCTGACTCTTCCTGTTCTTGCATTCTTGAAACGGGGGATGAGTAGGTGCGTGTCTGCATTGGAGTGTTCTGGTTGTGGCTTTATGGATAAGGCTTTGTTTGAGATAACTGGGGGCATTACCCGAAACACATTTATGTGTTAGGGTAAGGGTTTGATGGAGTATCCTGGCTTGAATAGGTAGCCAGTGAGCTTCTCTTGTATGTTGCGATATGTGATCCCTCTTTTTTAGGCCTAGCTGTGCTCTTAGAGCCTTTTTCTGTAATAGTTGCATTTTGTTTATATTTTGTTTTGAAGTCCCTAATAATAGTATATTGCAGTAGTCAATCTTGGTCAGGATGAGGGCTCTAGCGAGAGTGATGCTGTTTTAGAGTGTGAGGAAAGGTCGACTCAGTGCAATAAGTTTGGCAATGTAGGCTGTGGATGAGGCAAGTGTACTGATGTGTTTGCCCATGGTAAGGCTAGAATCCAAGTAGAAGCTTAATGTTTTAACTTGTTTGGAGATGGTAATAGGGGTGCCATCCATGACTATAGCTGTGTATTGTGGGTGAAGCTTGCCTAGTCGGTCAGGGGAACCTAATATAAGGATCTCTGTTTTTTCTCCGTTAAGACAGAGGCTATTTGCCACCATCCTGTTCTGGATGATAGAGTAGATTTTGTTTACGCAGATAGTGTCCTGTTCAAAGTTGTCTGATATTGGGATAAGTATTTGTGTGTCATCTGCAAAGTTGGTATATATTATTCCAATTGCATCTAGTACTGCAAAAAGTAATTTGGTGTATGCGTAACAGAGCGTTGAGGAGAGGCAGGATCCTTGAAGAACTCCCAGTGGTACTGATATGGGATCTGCTGCTACTTCGCCAATGGCTACTGTGGATGTACAGTCTGCGAGGAATGATTTATTCCATGTGGTGGCTTCTTTTAAAAAATGAAAGTTATTAGCTAGTTTTAGGCATAGTTTATTGTGGTTTACTAAATCAAATGCCGCTGACAAATCAAGTAATAACAGGATGCATAGTTTCCCTGAGTCCCTGATGGAGTCCATCTGGTTTTTAAGATCCAATATGGCTGTCTCTGTACTGTGTCTGGAGTAGAATCCTGATTGTATTTCCCCTAGTAGTTGATTATTTTCAAGGTGGGATTGGACTTGGGTTTAGGCAATTTTGTCTATGATTTTCAGGAGGAAGGGGACTGTGATGATGGGTCTATAATTGGTGGGGATGTGGGGTCTAAGGTAGTTTTTATTAGGAGGGGTAACCCAGGCTTCTTTGATATTAGTTGGGATGGTATTAGTGTTGAATGAGACATTGACAAAGTTAGTGATGATGATTGCTAGGGTGGGGCTCGCAATCCTTAACTAAACTGGCAGAAAATGTGTCTCCTTTGCAATTGGAGGGTTTAAGCGAAGCTATAGTTTTCAGTACCTGATCGTTGGTCACTGAGGTAAAGTGGAATTCAGGTATATTAGTTGTGGTATCTGTCAATGGCAGGGTGGTTGGCTCTATGGTGGCTGCTAGAGGTTTTCTTTGCGAATCGATTTTGTTTTGAAGAGTTATTCTGGAGATATTTAGTTTGGAGACTAGTGCATCCTGGATGGTGGTACACCATGCTTTACTTACTTTGACTATGCTGGGAGGAGGGATAGGTGTTTCTAGTTCTCTGATGATGGCGGACAGCTCATTACTATTCAAAGTGGCATTAGTGATGCGTAGAGTAAGGGAGATTGCTTTCTGTGCGTATACTTCCAATTTATAGGATTTGGAAATTAATTGGGGTTCTTTTTTGGATTCACTAGTGGGGTTTTTCCTAGAGAGGTGTTCTAGTGCTCTTTTTTCCTTCTGAGTTCGATGAGGTTGTCATTGAACCATATGTTGCTGCGCTTATGTTTGGGAAGTTTAGATCTGAGAGGGGCTAATTCATCAATGGCTTATTTCAAGCATGTATGGTAGTGCAATGAGATGGGGTCAGGGTTGGAATCAGTTGGTGGTTGTGTATTAATTAGCTTGTTCGGCAAGGGCATTACGTTTTTGAGGGTGAGTTTCCTTGAGTTTCTCATAATGATGGGTATATTAGGGGTGGCATTTGGTGTCAGGTCCCCAGTTGTGATAATGTTGAACCTGATGAGGAGATGATCGGTCCAAGACAATTCTGTGATGTCTTCTAGGAGGACTTTGGTGTTCAATATTACAATCCAGTCCAGGATTCGTCCTTTTGATTGGGTTGGGGCGTTGACGATTTGTTTGAATTGCATTTCTAGGAATGCATTGTTATTCCTCCTCTGACAGCCTCATCTGCAGGCTTGTTAATTCTCCTACTCTCCTTACTCTCGCCACCATCTACAGGCCCCTTGGCCCGCTCTCCCTTTTCCTCTCTGAATGGGCTGACCTTACCTCTTCCCTCATGACTTCTACCACCATTGCTGCTCCTCTTTGGAAATTTCAACATTCATCTTGATTCTACTGATGCACCCACTGTACTATTTTGTGACCTCTGTGACTCTCTTTCCCTCACCATTCTTCCGTCTGGTCAACCCACTCAGCCAGACACACCTTGGATGCACTCATCTCAGCAGACATTGCTATCTCTAACCCTCTGATCACACCTCTCTCTTGGTCTGACCATTCCCTCCACTCCTCTCACCTGGAGCTCTTGGGCTGCCTGGCCAAGCCTCCTCCAACTCTGCCAGTCTCCTTCTCCATCATTCGAATGATGAAGCGAGTGACAGTTGCTGCTTTTCCTGAGACTTTCATCCCTCCTCCCACCCCTGCTATTGACTCTCCAACTGACACAGGCCTCGCTAGCCTTCACCTCCCGATCTCCGAAAACACCCATGACACCGTCATGAGGATCCGTATGAAACCTTCCTCCAAATGCAACAGCTTGTACAATTTCTTGTACTCTTTGTGCTCACCTGTTTATGCATGCAGAATCAGGAGCAACTGGCATCTGTGTATGAGAGCTTTATGTTTTTTTGTTTTTGGTTTGTGCACTGGGGCTTGCTGTGTCGTGAAGGGCAGCGTCCAGTCTTTGAGTTGTTTGGTGACAGAGGTTATTGGGTTTATAGATTGGTTAGAGAGTGATGTGTGGTTTGTGTGTTTTGTGGGTTGTTTTGCTAGCCCACTGGGCATGTGTGGCAGGTAAGAGGTGTGAGGGTGTGGAAGAGAGACAAGGGGGATGGTTAGTGGGGTTTGGGTGTACTGTGGGTATGGTGTAGCTGTGTTATTGTTTCTTTTTTACAAGTATGTATCCCGTATTTTCTTTGTAACGGGTTTAAAATTTGTATAAGTGGGCATTTTTAGCAAATGAAAGTTTCTTATTGGACTTGCATTCATTTTTCAACCCCTGTTGCAAATACAGAGTAAACAAAATGGATAGATGCTGTGTGCATGTGATCCAAAAGTCCACATTCATGTAAATGTAGCATACAAAACGGAGGTGACTAGAGCTCATTCTTCACCATTGCAACAGGGAATGTCCATAGATGTATAAAGTGCTTCAATGTAAATTGAGTTAATTTTTTCTATTTGATTAATAAATAGACATTCTGTACAACACTGTGTGTTTCTACCCCAGCCTTGTACATCTGATTGGGGAATTGCACGTTTGTGTGTACAAGAGGATGCTCCTGCACCTCCCTGCATATGCAATCGGGTCTGAGCACTTTGTTCTAAACACTCTGGCTCCTGCGTACAGAGCAGGAACCTGCAAGTGTTGTGCTTCCTTGTTTCTGTTTGTGCTGTGAGGGAGCTGAAGGGCTTTCTGGAGGCCGCAGTAAAATTGAGTCCAGACTGGAGCTACTTGCAAGTAAGATTTTTAATGAATTGTGGTAATGTAGTGTATGTGCATGGGTAAATGTATGATGTATGGCTGCATTTGTGAATGAGTGAGTGAATGAGTGAGTGAATGGTGTGTGAATGTGCATGCATGTGTGTTTTATGCTGGTCAGGGGAGCTGATTTTTTCAGGTGGGAATGGAGTATTGTATTGAATTGTATTGTATTTGGTTATTGTTAGGGAGAATTCTCTGTTTAGGCTGAATTTCCTAACCTAGTGAGTCCCCCAGCAGCTTTGCTGGATTTCTGGAGTTTTTTTTTCATCCTGCCAAGAGTGAGACTCTTTTTCTCCCACTCTTGGACATGAATGTGTGTATTCCTTTGAATGTCAATGTGTTCTATGGGCTATGGGGTCTTTTACTCCATAGGGTCTCATATGTTTTGCTATGTGTGTGACACTGCACCCTCCGTGCCGTAGTACTGGGGCGTCCTAGCAGACCTCCATACATGGGGACTGACTACTGTTTCCCCGGGCATGTAAAGTCACCATTGGCTTTACTAGACCTAAATTTACTAACAGAACTAGTACAAACCATCCTATTGTGGACATACTAGTAGGGGTAATTCGATTACTCCTGGGTCTGTTATTCGAGGGGGCACTGTCCCATCCCCCCTCGTCGAGTTTTGGCTGGTGGCAGTGGAAACTACTTGTTATATTCAACCCCGAATATAACCCTATGGGATTCTTCCCATTGTTGGAGATTGATGCTTTTTCTCGTTAATCTCTAACATACCACCGGTTTACTTATCTTAAATAAGTCTATCGGATGGTATTTTCTGCCAGAACTCGGTTTTTAAAATGGCGTCTGTGTTCGTCTCAGTGACACCTAAACCAAAGGTTGAGCCCTTTGTTCCACTTTTGGTGGGCTTCTGTACAGAGACCCTCCAAAGTGGTGCCATTCTGTCTGGGTAACCACAGGGGTGTGGGAGGGGGTTTAGGCACCCTGGACTGAGTTGCCTTGCCAACTTCAGTCGCACTCTGGTGTGATTGGCCCAAGTGGTGAGCCACCCCGCTCACCACTTAGCGTGTTTTGATTGACAGCTAGGCTGAATGAATGGGGGTTTTCTGCATAAAAGCAGGACTTTTGGGACTGGATCTTCAGAAGTCGCCACAGGACCTAAGAATCCGACGAGGGTAAAGCTGAGCCGACCTGCAACGACGACACCTCTGGTGGAGCCCTGCTGAACCGACTCACCACTTCCCGACGACAGAGGAGATCTCCCTGCCGAAGAGTCTCTTCCCCTGACTGGTGGGAACAACCAGTCCCCTTTGCTTTTTCTTCGCTCCAGGACGCTGTGGTCGAATGCCCGTGCAGAGCACCCCGGCAACCGGATAGCCACTACCCCTGTACCGTGACCAAAAGGTGGTGCCTTTTGACGGTGCACTCCGCGGCTGGTCTCTTCCCTGGTGGTGCAACAATCTTCCACTTTTCTTCGACGACGAGATCATCTCTTCTCTTGGCAAAGACCTGACGTGCATCCACCACCAGGAACAACTGCCCCCGCCGGAGCTCTCTCTCCACAAACAAGGTACCGTGTCCGCCTGGCTTCCCTTTCTGCCGGATAGAGTGAGGTGTTTTAATCCTTGCCTTTCCATTGGGTCGCCTCCAAGCTTTCTTTAACTTGCTGTTCTGAACTGGTCCCATCTTTCCATAACAATTTGCGATAAAGACTCGAAGCGCATTTCCGCTGAGACACTTTATTGGACATATCGCCTTGCCTCTCTCCGAGTGGGCCTGGCCTCTGAACTTTGTGATCTGCAGTAGAACCTGCCTTACTTGCCTTGCATTTGTCCGTAAAGTATTGGTACCGAGTTGATTTCATAACCTGCCTTATTTTTCTCTCCTGTCCTAACGAATACTAGAGTGCCATCTAGGTTAAAGCATACACCTCTGTCTGCAAATAAGTGATGCCGGTGAACCTAGACTTGTCGAACTATTGTTAGGGGGATTGATCTGTTTCTTTGTATAAGTAATTGTGATTGAAGTTGTTTGCCATATTAGTGCCAGAGTGTTTTCCATAGATGTGTTGTTATAAATAAATACCTTTATATCTTTACACCGAAGCCTTGTTCCGTGTTTGCTTGTTCTACTGTGTAGATTGCCCTATTTTGTATACACCACATACTGCCTAACTCTTCTTGAGGGAATTCTGACTGCTCAGCCACAGCTACCAAGTGAATATGTGTGGTACAGACTGCTACCAAGTGGGTTTACTGCCAATCACCTGTAGTCCTAAATCTTTTGCAGTGGTCCCAGAGGGAACTGCACAGGTTTCCGCCTAACACTGGTGTACAGCGGTGGGATTGGTATCGAGTATACAGTTTAGAGTGCTTTTTGACACTTTAGGATAACTAACCACAAAGCTTAGCACTAAAAAGCAACTTTCAAAAAATTGTCTACTATGGAAGTTTACAGTCAAGAGTCTTTGTCAGGTGAAAATACTGAGAGTTTACGAGCTCTCTGTAGGCAAGAGAATCTTTCTGTAAGAGGCAAGAAGTTAGAACTGATAGCGAGATTACTGGAAAACCAAAGTCTGGGTAATGGTTCAGAGGAACCAACTTCTCCAGCAAATGTAGATAACAGTAATGGTGTTGATCTAAATTATAGTTCTGATGATAGTGATGAAGAGGCTGAAGAGCAAGGAGAGGCTAACAAAACTGTCTCCCCGGCCCCTCTGTCTGCCTTACCAGCTGTACCTACTGGGCCTATAACAGGTCCCACATTAAGTCCTCAAGTCCTTGAACTAGAAAAAATGAAAATAGACTTGGAATTCAGAAGGATTACTGCTCAAACTGAACAGAAACACCAAGAAATGCAGCACATTCTTAGGCTCCGAGAAATGGAGCTCAAGCATGAGTTAGAAATGAAAAAGTTGTCTGTCGAAACTGCTTCTGTCGCTGGCTCTTCTAGAATCTCCAGTCCCAAAAGACCCCGGATACCGAAGGAATTAATTGGTATGTATGAACCAAAGTTGGATGTATTGGATTGGCTGAGTTTGTTTGAGTACAATCATGGGCTCCAGAACATCACAGGTAACGAGTTGCTTACCTGGTTGTTCTCTAGGCTCCCCCCTGTTGCAACTGATGTGGTAATGGAGTTGGGGGAGAAGAATAGGAAAGAGTACGAAAGTGTGAAACTAGCTTTTTATAGCTAGGTTTGGGAAGACCCCTTCCCAGTATCTTAAGAGGTTTAGAACCCTCAAAAAGCATGATGGCACCCCTTGGGCTACCTGGGTGAGTGAAGGGTTGAAAAACTTAGAGGGATGGATTAAGGGTTACAAAGTGAACACTTATGAGGGTATGAAGAATCTTTTTATGTTGGAGTCGATTTATGGTGCCTGTTCTCCTGAGCTCAGACAGCACTTGGCTGATTCGAAGGAATTGGATTCCCGGAAACTGGCTAAGGCTGCTGACTTGTGGGTTGCCAACAGGGCTACTCATAAGGATTCTGGGGCAACTCAGAAGAAGGATGAGGGAAAACAGCCTAAGAAAGACTCAAAAGAGAATTCTAATAACTCAAATTCCAAAGAGGACCCCAAACAAAACCAGAAGGGTAAGCCGCAAGGAAAACCGCAGCAGAATAGTGTGTCTTCTGGTGCCAAACCGGAAGGAGGCCAGAACAAGCCACCATTCCAGAAAGCATTCGGTAAATGCTTTGTTTGTGTCTCGACTGACCACATGAAAGGAGATCCCAGATGTAAGGGTAAACCTTCAGGGGTCCAGCTTGTCTCCTTAGCCTTCGCTCCAGAGGAGGAAGTCCAAATGGCAAGTGGAAACTTTCTACTGCTAGCTGATGAACCCATTGGAGTCTCAGCCAGCGTTTCTTTAGTATCTCTGGGGTTGGGAGAACAACAGAATTTAGATGTCTATACTTCTATCCCCGATAATACTAAAGAGTATTATAAGGACAGTGTCCAGGTGAATGGTCAGGAGACTCCTGCCATTAGGGACACTGGGGCCAGCATAACTGTGGTGGATAAATCGTTTTTTCAAGCTGAGGATGTTGCTAAGGCACCCAAACACCTCACCAAGTTAGCTGGAGGGCCTGTGCAGATGCTTCCCCAATTACCAGTTCTCATCCGTGTAACGACATGACTGTGAAGATACCTGTCAGCATACAGAGTGAGGTACCAGGACGCGTACTGTTGGGTAACGATTTGAAAACTCTCAGAGTTGTATCGCATACTCCCAGACCTCCTAGTAAATGGTTACAGGAGCTAACCAGACCTGCAAGAGAGAGGGCCATGCGCGGTACTCTCCCAGAGATGATGAAGAAAGAAATCACTCCTGCTCCACTGGAATTGTCGGCCGCTATCTCGAAGAAATCAGAAGCGAAAGGGAAACCTAAGACTTCTATCCCGAAACCAGCAGCCAGCATTTCAGTGCAACCAACAAGGCCTTCCCCGCGGTTGTCCAAAGTTACACCCGTAACTCCACCTTCAGCTGAGGCTGAGAGGGAGGTACAACCCTGTGTGGTAGAATTAGACTCTGACGAAGAACTAATGGAAGGCCAGGAACTCATTGGAGATCTGGATCCTGTTGACCATCCTGAGCTGCAGTCTTTACTGGCAGAAGGTGGACCCAGCAGGGCAGACTTCAGTAAGGGACAGAGAGAATGTCCAACTCTGGAAGGTCTTCGCCACCAGGCAGAAGCTCAGGCTGAAGGGCAAGAGCCTGGGAAATACAGGTTGCACTGGGAAGATGGCCTCTTCTACAGTGAACCGACCGAGTATGCACCTGGAGACTACAAGCGGCTTGTAGTACCCCAAGAGAACAGACCACAGTTCTTGCAGTTAGCCCACAAGATTCCTTTGGCTGGTCACTTGAGTTTCAAGAAGACTAAGGAAAGGCTCTCCCTCTACTTCTATTGGCCAAAGATGGGGGCCAAAGTAGAAAAACATTGCAGGAGCTGCCACACCTGCCAGACCTCTGGTAAGGTTGGCTCCAAGAACGTGGCACCTTTAGTGCCTCTCCCAGTTGTGGGAGTCTCATTTGAGAGAGTAGGGATTGACATTGTTGGTCCCCTTGATCCTCCAACCTCCTCAGGCAACAGGTTTATACTTGTTGTAGTAGACCATGCTACTAGGTATCCTGAGGCAATTCCTATGAGGACTGTCACAGCTCCGGCTCTGGCTAAGGCCCTTCTTGGTATTTTTACCAGGGTCGGGTTTCCTAAGGAAGTAATCTCTGACAGGGGGTCAAACTTTATGTCCCACTACATGAAGGCCATGTGGAAAACCTGTGGAGTTACTTACAAGTTCTCAACAGCTTACCACCCACAAACCAATGGATTGGTAGAACGGTTCAACCGAACCATGAAGAGCATGATAGGTGCTTTAGAGGAACCCCTTAAGCGTAAGTGGAACCTTCTACTGCCATGCCTTCTCTTTGCTTATAGAGAAGTCTCTCAAGAGGGAGTAGGTTATTCTCCCTTCCAACTTCTCTATGGTCATCCCGTCAGAGGTCCATTGGCCCTGATTAAGGAGGGGTTGGAGAGTGCTCCTTCCCCCAAGCCAGTCAGAGTGACTGACTACGTGATAGGCCTCCAGAGGAGAATATCACACATGATGACAGAAGGAAGCGATAACTTGAAAGCTGGACAAGCATTGGTCAAGCACTGGCACGATCAAAAGGCTAACATGGATGAGTTCGCTCAAGACCAGCTAGTTCTCGTTATGATCCCAACAAGGCAGAGGGCCTTGCAAGACAAATGGATGGGACCCTTCAGAGTTGTGGGTAAACTCAGAGAGGTCAACTATCTGGTGGACTTGGGCAATCCCAAGGAGGCGCCGACCGTCTTCCACACCAACCGACTCAAAGTGTATGTCTCCCGACCTGATGTAGAAGCGTTGCTTCTAGCATCATCCGAGGAAGAAGAAGAGAGTGAAGCTCTTCCGGATCTCCTCAGAGGCTTACCTTTGGACGAAAAAGTTGAAGGAGTAAATCTCTCTTCAAATCTGACACCCGAGCAACAAGAAAAGTGCAAATCTATGTTAAATCAGTTTGCCTCTCTGTTCTCGCTCTCACCAACCTTGACCCCTTGGGGCCAGCATGACATACTCACTGGTGACTGTCTGCCAGTCAAAAGCAGAGGATACCGAATGTCAGAACACATATGAACCCACATCAAAGGTGAGGTCAGCAAGATGCTCGATCTCGGGGTAATAGAGCCCTCTACTAGTCCATGGTCTAGCCCAGTTGTGTTAGTACCAAAGGCCGGATCTAAAGAGCTTAGATTCTGCGTGGACTATAGAGCTCTTAATGCAGTCACCAAGACTGATGCCCACCCTTTGCCAAGAACAGATGAGTTGGTGTATAAACTTGGCGCTGCCAAGTTCCTCAGCACATTTGACTTGACGTCAGGCTATTGGCAAATAGCCCTGACAGACCATGCCAAGGAGAAAACTGCATTTTCTACCCCCGTTGGCTTATACCAGTTTAAGGTAATGCCTTTCGGATTGAAGAATGCACCTGCTACATTTCAACGGATGGTAAACCAGGTTCTGAATGGGATGGAGGACTTCTGCATGGCATACTTGGATGACATAGCAGTGTTCAGCAATTCCTGGGAAGAACATGTAACCCACCTGAGAGATGTTTTGCAGGCTCTTGTACGAGGCCATCTGACCCTAAAAGCTAGTAAATGCCAAATTGGACACAGTAAGGTAGTCTATCTTGGGCATGAGGTAGGAGTTGGAGAAATAAGGCCTTTGCTCAGTAAGATTGAAGCTGTGCAAAATTGGGCAACACCTACTACTCAAACCCAAGTGAGAGCCTTCCCAGGCCTCTCTGGGTATTACAGGAATTTCATCGAGAACTATGGGACCATAGCTTCTCCACTGAATGTCATCTCATCGCCCAAATTTCCTAAAAAGATTAGATGGAACGAGGAGTGCAATCAGGCTTTTGAAAACCTGAAAAAGGCTCTTTGCCAAGCCCCAGTACTCAGAGCTCCTGATTACTGCCAACACTTCATCGTGCAGACAGATGCTTCAAATGTAGGAATAGGTGCCGTACTCAGTCAACTGGATGGGAAAGGTAGGGAGCGCCCCGTTTGCTTCATCAGCCGCAAGCTGAAGGATCCTGAAACAAGGTGGGCAACAATCGAAAGAGAGTGCTTTGCTATTGTGTGGGCTCTGAAGAAGTTTAGGCCGTACTTGTATGGTTCTACTTTTGTTATTCAGACTGACCACCAACCCTTGAGATGGTTAATGCAAATGAAAGGGGAAAACCAGAAACTATTGAGATGGTCGATCTGCCTGCAAGGGTTTGATTTCACCATTGAGCACAGGTCAGGTTGTCACCACCAAAATGCTGATGGTCTCTCTAGGATGTTTGTCAACGACTAGAGGTATGAGATTCATCCAGGAGTGGATTAAATCCTCCTGTCCCTTAGTCTGGGGGGGCGAGTGTTAGGGAGAATTCTCTGTTTAGGCTGAATTTCCTAACCTAGTGAGTGCCCCAGCAGCTTTGCTGGATTTCTGGAGTTTGTTTTTTTTCATCCTGCCAAGAGTGAGACTCTTTTTCTCCCACTCTTGGACATGAATGTGTGTATTCCTTTGAATGTCAATGTGTTCTATGGGCTATGGGGTCTTTTACTCCGTAGGGTCTCATATGTTTTGCTATGTGGGTTACACTGCACCCTCCGTGCCGTAGCACTGGGGCGTCCTAGCGGACCCCCATCATAGGCTCCATACCCGGGGACTGACTACTGTCTCCCCGGGCATGTAAAGTTACCATTGGCTTTACTAGACCTAAATTTACTAACAGAACTAGTACAAACCATCCTATTGTGGACGTACTAGTAGGGGTAATTCGATTACTCCTGGGTCTGTTATTCGAGGGGGCACTGTCCTGTCCCCCCTCGTCGAGTTTTGGCTGGTGGCAGTGGAAACTACTTGTTATAGTCGACCCCGAATATAACCCTATGGGATTCTTCCCATTGTTGGAGATTGATACTTTTTCTTGTTAATCTCTAACTTACCACCGGTTTACTTATCTTAAATAAGTCTATCGGATGGTATTTTCTGCCAGAACTCAGTTTTTAAAATGGCGTCTGTGTTCGTCTCTGTGACTCCTAAACCAAAGGTTGAGCCCTTTGTTCCACTTTTGGCGGGCTTCTGTACAGAGACCCTCCAAAGTGGTGCCATTCTGTCTGGGTAGCCACAGGGGTGTGGGAGGGTTTTAGGCACCCTGGACTGAGTTGCCTTGCCAACTCCATTCGCACTCTGGTGTGATTGGCCCAAGTGGTGAGCCTCCCCACTCACCACTTAGCGTGTTTTGATTGACAGCTAGGCTGAATGAATGGGGGTTTTCTGCATAAAAGCAGGGCTTTTGGGACTGGATCTTCAGAAGTCGCCACAGGACCTAAGAATCCGACGAGGGTAAAGTTGAGCCGACCTGCAACGACGACACCTCTGGTGGAGCCCTGCTGAACCGACTCACCACTTCCCGACGACAGAGGAGATCTCCCTGCCGGAGAGTCTCTTCCCCTGACTGGTGGGAACAACCAGTCCCCTTTGCTTTTTGTTCGCTCCACAACGCTGTGGTCGAATTGCCCGTGCAGAGCACCCCGGCAACCGGATAGCCACTATCCCTGTACCGCGACCAAAAGGTGGTGCCTTGTGACGGAGCACTCCGCGGCTGGTCTCTTCCCTGGTGGTGCAACGATCTTCCACTTTTCTTCGACGACGAGATCATCTCTTCTCTTGGCAAAGACCCGACGTCCATCCACCACCAGGAACAACTGCCCCCACCGGAGCTGTCGCTCCACAAACAAGGTCCCATGTCCGCCTGCCTTCCCTTTCTGCCGGATAGAGTGAGGTGTCTTAATCCTCGCCTTTCCATTGGGTCGCCTCCAAGCTTTCTTTAACTTGCTGTTCTGAACTGGTCCAATCTTTCCATAACAATTTGCGATAAAGACTCGAAGCGCATTTCCACTGAGACACTTTTTGGGACATATCACCTTGCCTCTCTCCGAGTGGGCCTGGCCTCTGAACTTTGTGATCTGCAGTAGACCCTGCCTTACTTGCCTTGCATTTGTCCGTAAAGTATTGGTAACGAGTTGATTTCATAACCTGCCTTATTTTTCTCTCCTGTCCTAACGAATACTAGAGTGCCATCTAGGTTAAAGCATACACCTCTGTCTGCAAATAAGTGATGCCGTTGAACCTAGACTTGTCAAACTATTGTTAGGGGGATTGATCTGTTTCTTCGTATAAGTAATTGTGATTGAAGTTGTTTGCCGTATTAGTGCCAGAGTGTTTTCCATAGATGTGTTGTTATAAATAAATACCTTTATATCTTTACACCGAAGCCTTGTTCCGTGTTTGCTTGTTCTACTGTGTAGATTGCCCTATCTTGTATACTCCACATACTGCCTAACTCTTCTTGAGGGAAGTCTGACTGCTCAGCCACAGCCACTGTGTGGTACAGACTGCTACCAAGTGGGTTTACTGCCAATCACCTGTAGTCCTAAATCTTTTGCAGTGGTCCCAGAGGGAACTGCACAGGTTTCCGCCTAACAGTTATTTATCTAGTGCTCTTTCCCCACTTGTGTGGCCTCAAAGCGCATAGGAGTTAGAGCGTGATAAAAACATAATGTATTGCTGGACACCTATCATAGATGCATAGTAATACAATAACATTGATTAAAAATAAAATAGTATGTTGTATTTATCACATGGCTTGACTAGTATCTTAGGGTATCAAGTCTAGCCATTTCTTATTTTGGCATTTTTATTGGGCATCTGTGATAAAGCAAGCATGTTATATGTTATTATGTGGCTAGATTGACACTTTCGGGCAGCCATTCTAGCCATTTTTTACTGTGGTATGACATTTCGTCTGGGAATCTTTGAGAAAAAAAGCATGAAAAGTGTTATTATGTGGCTAGATTGGCATTTTGGTGCAGCCAGTCAAGCCATTTCTTACTGTGGCATGCCATTTCTTTGGGGCAGCTTTGAGAAAAGTAAGAATGATAAGTGTGATTATGTGGCTAGAATGGCATTTTGGGGAAGCCACTTTAGCCCTTTCTTACAGTGGCATAACATTATTTTTTATTAGCATCTATGAAAAAGCAAGAATGTTATATGTTATTACATGGCCAGACAGAATTTTTGGTGTAGCAGTCTTGACATTTCTTACTGTGACATATTATATTATTATGGGTATCTATGATACATTAAGCATGGTATGTGTTATTATGTGACCAGACTGGACTTTTGATGTAGCCAGTATAGCTATTGCTTCCTGTGGCATGTCATTTTATTCTGGGCATCTGTGATAAAGTAAGCATGATACCGGTTATTATGTGGCTAGGCTAGAATTTTGGGGCTGCCAGTCTAGCTATTTCTTACAGTGGCATGGCATTTTGTACTGTGCATCAAGGGTAAAGCAAACACAATAAGTGTTATTACATCTAGACTGGTCTACATTGTGCTGCAGGTTTTTACATGTTTTCTTATTGTGGCATGGGATTTTTAAAGGCAAAGCCAGCATGAGTATGTTCTTACGTGGGGATACTGTCATATATTGGCAGAGAAAGCATGGAAAACGTGTATTATAGTATCATTACTGGCATTATGCGCAAAGCAAACATGAGTACTCTTCTAGAGGAATACTATCATATATTGGTGAATCCAGCATAGCAATGTACAGCCATAGTGAATACAGTGAAACTCAGTGTTACTTTTACAATTAGGGTCCTGATGCTTGTCAGCTGGTAGATGGTATACGTTGCCTGCTGTGCTCTTCTGAGGCGGTTCCCTAGTTGATTCTTCAAACAGAGTGGGGTGAGACTGAAATGCAATAGCTGTTGAAAAATGAGAAGACTGCTTTCTAGAAGGATGCTTAATTGCGATGAACTGTAATGCTGAATATTTCGTGAGTATCTCGGGTCAACACTCCGTTCATTTCCTAGATCTCTCGAGAGAAGCAGCTTGCGTTTGAGGAGAAGTATCAAGTGCATGGAAGAGTGCTGAACATAGGCAGATTTCCTCACGTTTGTAGTGATTGCCAACGAGATAGACCTTATGTTATTATTTGACATCGGTTACATCACCGGGAGAAATAGGATGCAAAGTAGTCAAAGAAATACAATAAAGCTTTCTGAACTATAGTCAAGGAGAGTTGTGAAGCGACTTACCTCGTGGCTGGAGAATATTTAAAGATCTGTTGCCCTGATCTGAACAATGGCATACGTGCGAGCCAAAATGGTACTTTTCGTGCATATGAATCCATTCCAGATGCTGAACCGACAAATCCAGTGACATCTTTACGTGGACTAAGTTGCAAAATGCTCCATGTGCACAAGGAAGGAAGGAACGATTCTATCCAACCATAGAGGATGGGCGAGCAAAATAGCTGCAGGTAAGCAGGCACTGAAGAGCAATGTGGCATCCTTCCAGAAAGGGAAGTGCCTGATGTTGGACGCCCGTGCCATTCCTGATATGCAGTGGCCCAATCTAAAGGGTAAGGCTAGCGAGTGCAAAAAAGCATGCCATAGAAATCCTGACAGCAATCAGTAAACTAGATCAGTCATGAATGGATAACAAACATAGAAGTGGGCCTCTGGTGGGTATGGATGTTAGTGGCAAGACCCAGGTATGGTCTTCAGGGCCGCATCCCTTGCAAGTCACCTGTTAGTGGAGCCTGTGTTGTATTCCATAGGAGTAGCATTTACTGTTAACATCATACTCTTCATCCTGGTTGACAATCAGTGATCCTGGCAATGTGGTACCCACTATAGAGCCTTCAGCCATGCTTTATGCAAAGAAAGATGAAAATGAGTGTATTGACCACATGTCGGAGCAAATAAGGTTCAGCTGATAGAGTGTGCTTGATCATGGAAGGCCCAAGTACAAAAGGTTCCATTTGGTGGCCATTTGATTCCAGCCAGGCAGCATGTGCTTTGACTGGGCATGAAGATGAAATTCCAGCATTCTTTTTCATAATGGCATTTGTAGATCGCCCTTGCATTTTGTAAGGGAGACCTAAGGGACATGAAGCGTTTTCATAGCCCATTCCGTGGAAGTGGGGGCTTTAGACGGGGTCATGGTCATTGGGTTATCTTGAGGATGGTAGGTGTAAGAACAGTAAAAGGAACAGCTTTGAAAGGATATTTATCTTGTATTATTGCCTGAGAACTCTGTTGTTATTTAAGCAATATGCTCCGAGCGGCAGGGGCATTACTGAGTCCGGCAATGCCCCGGGGCCCATACTTATAGGCCCGAGTGAAGCAAGGGCCTTAACGAAGGCCCCAGGGCATTACCGGACTCGGAAATGCCCCCGCCGCGAGGGCCATATTGCTATTAGTACCCCAGCCCGCAAGACAGGGTTACTAAAAGCATTTTTTTCTGGCCCGAAATGCTGCAGCCATTTGGGACAGAAAAAAAATAAAGAAAGAAAATGATAAATAAAATGGCTGCGGGAAAGGGAAAACGGAGTCCGTTTTCCCTTTTCATGGCGGCCTTCGGGAGCAGATGCGCTGGGAACAAAAGTGTTCACTCCTTAAAAGGCAGCTGCTCAGCCGTGTGGAGGCTCGGAGCGGGGATAGCCCCGCTTCGAGCCTCCTCATTGGCTGAGGGGCTGACACCCCCCCCCCCTCACTGGGAACAATGGCTGTGGAATCCCGGCCAAGGGATTCCCGGCCGGGTAATGCCCCAGAGAGAGACAATCAGAATGTGTTTTACATTCTGGTTGACTCTTGCCAGGTATTAATAGAGGAGAACTGTTGATGTGTCCATTTGCAAAGCAGAGAATGTGTGCATTATGTTGTTCTATATATCCATCTATGTAAAAATGATAAGCAGAGGACATAGCAGGTTAAAGAGAAGCCAACAAAGCTTTTTCCAAAAACATCTGAAAACAGGATTAAACAAATCCAACTTGTCTATGAAGAGGCTGGTATATCATCAAACATATGAAATGTGTGCCATTTGTGTGCTGTAGTTCACTGCAAGAGTATGTACGTGTTACTGTTTGGGATGGGGAGATCCATTGTGTAGTGCATGGAGATGACGGACTATGGTTTTACTTTACGTTACTTTACTTTATACACACATGAGGTTCAGGGCACACATAAAAAAATAAACACAAGACAAAGAGCAGAGATGGAGAAGGGGCAGCAGCTGGAAAAAAAGAAGAACTAATCTACTCCTCTATTAAAGAGGAAGGTCTTAACTGATTTCCTAAATGGATCCCAATGAGTAATGGATCTAAGAGAAAGAGGGTGCTCATTCCATCAATTTGGGCCAAGGAAATCCAAACTAATTCTGCCATATTTCCTCAGATTGTACCACCGCAAAACAAGAAAATGGTGTTCATTTGACCGTAGCACCCTTCTAATTGGTGCAGCCTTTAGACACTCAGAGAGATAACTGAGCTCCATTCCAGGTAGGCATTTATATGTCATGGTGCAGGCTTTGTGAAGAAATCAATGTTTTGCTGGAAGCCAGTGTAAGTTACGTCTGGCTGCAGTAACATGTTGCTGTTTCTTAAGGCTGAGGACAACCGTGACAGTCGCCAATCTGGATGACCTGTATCTTATTAATAATCAAACTTAGCATTGATTAGGGCTGATGCAATGATAGCTCTATTCTCAGTGGATTGGTAGGGGCGTATATGCCTAAGCAGGTTGTTTAAATAGGAGCAGGATGAGCGCAGGATGATGCTTATTGAAAGAATTATTGGAGTCAAGGTATACTCCCAGAGTTTCCATATGGCTGAATATTTTAATAGAACATCCGGCAATGGAGAAGTGACTATTAAATGAGTTAAATATTTTTAGCGTGGGGACGGAACCCATGAGCAATAGCTCTGTTTTGCCGTCATTGAGAGCTAGAAAGTTCAAAGCCAACTAAGATTGGATAGCGGCATAAATGTTATTGATGGCTGAGCGAACTTGTGTGAATTTACCTTGCGGTTTTGGAACGCTGTGCATACTGCACTTCAGCTTGGCACTGCGAGCCGGTCGAGGCTCTTGCCGTGCTGTAGGAGGTCAGCGCTTCCTGGAGGAGGCGTGTCTAGATCTTCACGTGACTGCTTCACGTGACTTTGGCCACTTCAAAGCCTGGAGGCTGCCGCTCGCTCAGTGTGAGCGAACTTGTGTGAATTTACCTTGCGGTTTTGGAACGCTGTGCATACTGCACTTCAGCTTGGCACTGTGAGCCGGTCGAGGCTCTTGCCGTGCTGTAGGAGGACAGCGCTTCCTGGAGGAGGCGTGTCTAGATCTTCACGTGACTGCTTCACGTGACTTGGGCCACTTCAAAGCCTGGAGGCTGCCGCCCGTTCAGTGTGAGCGAACTTGTGTGAATTTACCTTGCGGTTTTGGAACGCTGTGCATACTGCACTTCAGCTTGGCACTGCGAGCCGGTCGAGGCTCTTGCCGTGCTGTAGGAGGACAGCGCATCCTGGAGGAGGCGTGTCTAGATCTTCACGTGACTGCTTCACGTGACTTGGGCCACTTCAAACCCTGGAGGCTGCCGCCCGCTCAGTGTGAGCGAACTTGTGTGAATTTACCTTGCGGTTTTGGAACGCTGTGCATACTGCACTACAGCTTGGCACTGCGAGCCGGTCGAGGCTCTTGCCGTGCTGTAGGAGGACAGCACTGCCTGGAGGAGGCGTGTCTAGATCTTCACGTGACTGCATCACGTGACTTGGGCCACTTCAAAGCCCGGAGGCTGCCGCCCGCTCAGTATGAGCGAACTTGTGTGATTTTACCTTGCGGTTTTGGAACGCTGTGCATACTGCACTTCAGCTTGGCACTGCGAGCCGGTCGAGGCTCTTGCCGTGCTGTAGGAGGACAGCGCTTCATGGAGGAGGTGTGTCTAAATCTTCACGTGACTGCTTCACGTGACTTTGGCCACTTCAAAGCCTGGAGGCTGCCACTCGCTCAGTGTGAGCGAACTTGTGTGAATTTACCTTGCGGTTTTGGAACGCTGTGCATACTGCACTTCAGCTTGGCACTGTGAGCCGGTTGAGGCTCTTGCCGTGCTGTAGGAGGACAGCGCTTCCTGGAGGAGGCGTGTCTAGATCTTCACGTGACTGCTTCACGTGACTTGGGCCACTTCAAAGCCCGGAGGCTGCCGCCCGCTCAGTGTGAGCGAACTTGTGTGAAGTTACCTTGCGGTTTTGGAACGCTGTGCATACTGCACTTCAGCTTGGCACTGCGAGCCAGTCGAGGCTCTTGCCATGCTGTAGGAGGACAGCGCTTCCTGGAGGAGGCATGTCTAGATCTTCATGTGACTGCTTCACGTGACTTGGGCCACTTCAAACCCTGGAGGCTGCCGCCCGCTCAGTGTGAGCGAACTTGTGTGAATTTACCTTGCGGTTTTGGAACGCTGTGCATACTGCACTTCAGCTTGGCACTGCAAGCTGGTCGAGGCTCTTGCTGTGCTGTAGGAGGACAGCGCTTCCTGGAGGAGGCGTGTCTAGATCTTCACGTGACTGCTTCATGTGACTTGGGCCACTTCAAAGCCCGGAGGCTACCACCCTTGCGGCGATAAACCCGGCGGGGTCAAGCCTAGTGACTGTTTGGTGGCTGTTCGGTGCAGTTCGTGCATTTATACTGTACTTAGAATCATGACGATTGTGTGAGTACAAACAGAACAGTAAGATTCACAAGTGACTTCTAATTGACTGTTGGCCACTAGCTGTGCAGCGTGTAGTGGTTATTGCCTTTACGCTTAATTTTTAATCTGTGTACCTTGTGTTTTTTAACTTTACTATTTTTAACCAATAATAGATTTCAATTTTTTCATTGTGTACGAATATAACTGATTAATAGTTGGGATATAAATGCGACGCCGTGTCTACTTCTTGAGATCAAACATGTCGGATTTGGCCCCGTCCTCCCCCCCTCCAGTAAATCAGAAACGTAAGCAAATGTGAAGTACTCCACGGCCCCGCTCTTCTTCGCGCCCACGTTGCTCTAAAATTGATAGATCTAAGCCGAAAGTTGTTTCTCGTGATATTCAACAGATGTTCTGCCCTTTACCCAAAGATGCACAGGTACCTAATAGCATTTTGTCCACTAATTGTGTTACTACTAATAATTTTATCCCCTCGATAACTTATAACCCATTATGTTTTGTCTGTGATGTTACAATGCTAAAAGGTAGCGAGATATCATTTCTACCGAAAAGAAGCCCCCGGGCATTAGCCACTAATTTAGCTCCTTCTATTAACCTAGATATAACTTCTTGTGCTAATAATAACCCATCACTTTCGCTAATGACTGCGAAAATGTCTCAGACTCAGAACCAGGGCGTCTCTAGCAAACTCACTACTGGATTAGGCTCCGTCTCATCTGTACCTTTACCTATTTCAAGTGTGCTGCCTGAATTGGATATATCCATTAAACTTACTGATGCCTCTTTACATGATAGCTCTATGAGGGATCAAGTTGTTATTGAATTACATTCTAACTCACCCCTTAATGAGGATAATTTGGAATCCGATATTAACTATGAATTACCCGAGGTTTCTCTCATCTATTCGGATGATGAGAAATCAAGGTCAGCTTCCTCTTACACAGCTCATACTCCGCGGAGGCCTCAAATCATTCCCATTCTTGATGCTCAATCTGAGCCTCCCCCTCCTTCTCAGTTACCCTCTGCTACTATATCACTTTCTTCGTCAATATTAGTTGAAACCACCCTGCATGCGATGAATTTAGCAATTTCTTCCTTATTTAAACTATATGAAACTTTAAATGACAAACTCCAAAAACAAGATAAACAACTTATGAAGCTAACCAGATGGCAATCTCAGTTACTTTTACAACGTCAAAAAACAAATTTAGGACCTACTCCAAATTTGTCTGAAAAAGTACAGTCTCCAACTGTAATCCCGGCGCCTTTGGGCGTTTCAGGCCTCCCTTTTTTCCCGCAAATAATACAGGAAATCTGCTCTCCTGCCAAGAATACTGTTCCTGAATGCCCGTTATTGACTTCTGGCCCAGTAAACAACATTGGAGCCAACTCTCAGCCTCCCAGGGAACCATTTACAATTTTCTCGGGTCCATCCCAACCCAAACTTATTGAGGCTTTTGATAAGAAGCCCATGGAGAAAAAAACTAAAAATCGCTCCAAACAACATATCCCCTCATCTATTGCAAAATTTTTTTTTAAGGGGCTGAAGTTACCTACAAAACAAAATGCAAAACAAAATAATAAAATCATTATGGCTGCTAAAGCAGTTCAAAATAAATATGCCAAATTTACTGTCGAAAATAAATCAAAAGAGCTCCCTTCTGAGAAAGAACTAGCTGAATACTCTCCCTTAAATAATATTGTGGCATTGATAGAGAATAAGCCCCAGACTCTACCTAATTCACAGAGCCAAATTAGTACTATACAAACAAAAGTATTAGAGGCTACTGAACTGTGTATAAAATGAGCTGAGCTACGCAAAGAGATAGATCTCTATTTGAATACTAAATCTACCAATCTGCCTCCCGTCGAAATGAACACCACTGATGTTAATAAATTGAAAGATGGTTCTATTATGCTATCACAAATAGTTACGTTACCCCAACTGTTTCACCCACTCATTACGAAGACAGCATCTCAAGATTTGCCCCCAGCACTCATGATGTCTGAGAATAAATCAGGCCCTTGTAATCCCCCATTGAAAACAGTACCTCAAGATTTGCCCCTTCCATCTATGATGTCTGAAAATAAATCAGGCCCATGTTCTCTCCCATTGGAGACAGTACTTCAAGATTCTTCTCGTCCACTTATGATGTATGAGAATAAATTAGACCTCTGTAAATTTATAACGATGCCCCCCACTTTAGATTATATTATATCCTCAACTATAGAGCAATATATGCTGAAACAGCTACCAGCTGAGAACAGAAGTGTTGCCCTATGTAATGAAAGATCAACAAAGCAGCATTTATCTACTGCTATTTTCAATGAAAAGCAAATGCAGACCTCTGTGATGGAACAGGCTTTGCCTTTAAGCACGCCCGTTATTAATACTGATAAAAAACAGTTTGGCCAGAAAAAAACGGATATAAAAAGCAATTTTCACTCATTAGTAATTAAATGCAGAACTGCACCGTTTCCAGCCTATGATTTAAATCGCTCTTGTGTATTGGCTATCTTTAATGATATTTATGCTCTTGAGGATATCAACTCAAGTGACATTGAACAAGTGGAATTTCCATCGAGTCATGATCTTTCCACAACACGCCTCTGGAGGCGCTCAAGAGTAGTGCTAAACACCATATGGGCCGCCCGATCCACGCTGTGGGACATGGGTTTTGAACTCTTGATTGATAATATAAGAGACACATCAAGGACCGTCCCGTATGATAATGAACAACAATTAATTAGAGAACCCTCTAAAATGAATTTTAATGCCCAACAGATTAAGCAGCTGTGCAAATGCCAATGTTCCACTTCTCAAAGATAACCCAACTTCCTGCAAACAGATCTCGTTTTTGAGTTGGAATACTAGGGGTTTTCACCATCTTTTTTCTACATCCTCTACTAAACTTAGAAAATATGATATTATCCTGCTACAGGAAACATGGCTTCTGCATTGTCCGTCTTGGGATGGCTATTATTCTATTTTAAATCCCGCAATTTCTGCTTCGAAAGGTCGACCGATGTCAGGGTTATTGTTTCTGATGAAAACCTCTCTGACTATGTCAATCATATCATATGAAGCTCCGAATCCATATATTCAAATTGTGCAATTAACCATTTCTGAAGTTCATTATTTCATAATTAACACATATTGGAATCCTGCAGCCTTTTCAACGGATTCATATTTGAGAGCTTTAGAAAACATATGGGAGAAAATATATCGACACCCCAAGCAGTGCCATGTTATCTTAGCAGGAGATTTGAATTTGCATTGTTTAAACAAACCAAAAACATCTTTGGATGATCGTTTGCGGTGCTGGAATATGTTTATCCAATCAAAAGATATGCTTATGGTGAATGGGTCTTTTCCGGTAGACTGCCCCCTCATCCTACTTGGAAAAAGGTACTTCTATGGCAATCATTGATTTTATATATGTTAGCCATGGCTCATTCAATCTACTAAAAGGGTTCGAGGTCCTGGTAACCTCTGATAGTGACCATAACATGTTGAACCTAAACTGGTTATATAGTGATGAAATTATTTATTCACCTAAGTATATCACTATGAAGGGTACATTTGAGGCTAACTCTGCTCGGAACCGACTACGGTGGACTAGACCTAAGCTACTGCACTTTACGGAGTTACTTAAATCCTCTTGTATGAACCCCAGCAATCAAAATACTGGTGATTGTGACTATTCCAAACTAATACACCAGTTTGCTACAACACAAAAGCTATCGAGATCTTCAACTGCTCTACATTGTTTTGATATAAATATGCAGATGGGAAAAACTCTATTTAGGAAAAAAAAAAATGGCTATGTCCTTACCCGTTGACCAGCGGTGGGCGGCGTGTAAAATTGTTAAGACCCAATATAGGAACTGGAGAAGATCTTATCGATCTACTCTGTTCCAGAAAGATGGTGAATCAATGTTGGCTAAAGTCCTAACAAAAGATTCTGCAAGGTGCTGGTCCCTAATAACTGGAACCTATAAAACCTCACAGTGTCAAATGCAGATTAATGATGTTGCTCCTGCAGCATGGCGAGCCCATTTTTCCCGTCTTTACGCGCTACCCCCGCCTGTTAAATATATACCACCTGTTAATTTAGAGGGCTCTTTTTCGATTGCCTTTACTATTGATGACATCCTTTATTACATCCACAAGGCTAGTAGATTGCATGCCCCTGGCCCTGATGGGCTCTCTAATGCTATGTTGAAACAGTTTCCGGACCTATGGGCACCAATCCTATTTGAAATCTTCTCGCAAATTATAATCACTCAAAAGATCCCTAGTTCATGGTGCACTTCACTGATTGTCCCCATTTATAAAAAGGGCGATAGACATGATCCAGCCAATTATAGGCCTATCGCCCTGCTGGACGTCCCGGGCAAAATATTCACCTCCTTTATTTTAAGAGACCTTAATCAATGGATCAAATCATCAAATATGCGAGATAGATTCCAAACAGGCTTTGTTGCAGGTAAGGGTACGGCCATTAATATTGTTACCTTAAAATCAATTAAAGCCCTCTGCCATCAACAAAAGCAGCCCCTTTATATAGCCTTTGTGGATTTTAAGGAGGCATTTTATTCTATAGATCATAATTTGATGCTATATAAATTGTTATTAATGGGTTGCCCCGCAATCACTGATCAAACTTATTGCTCTTCTGCATGAAAATACGTCAGTTTGTATTCGCTTAACCCTTGATGGTTTATTGACATCGCCCCTCTTAACATTCCGAGGACTGAAGCAAGGGTGCATTCTGGCGGCTACAATATTTAACCTATTTATCCTAGACATGGGTGATAAATTTAAGAACATTAACTCCGATGCTCCCAAACTAGGTTCTGAGCAGATACCCTGGATTCTTTACGCCAATGATCTCATCTTGCTTTCAAAAACTCCAGCTGGATTGCAAAGGTTGATCAATGGGTTGACTGAATATACTGTTGAAAATGCCATGACCATCAATCTAACTAAAACCCAAATTATGATGTGCCATAACTGCAAAATGTCCAAAAATTCTCAATTCAATTGGTCTATTAATTGTGATCCAATTTTGATTACATCATCATATCGATATTTGGGCATGATGATTGGTTGTAATGAAAATGATAAAATGTTCCAATTGGATCTTGAATCAAAGCTATATGCTCTGATTTCTCAATCTAAGGTTATACTATATAAATTTGGAAAATTTACATGTAACCATATATTAGCATTTTATACTATGAAGGTTAAACCTATTATTACATACGGATCTGAATCTGCCCCGATGCTATCACAATCTTTTTGGGACAAAATGGAAGGCAGATATTGGCGCTCACTTTTTAATCTCCCTACATGTGTCTCTATTGCCATTCTCAGATTTGAACTAGGGTTACTGTCTTTATATAGCGCTGTTGCGTGGAAACTGATAGCGTTTTTGAGAAAGTGCATAATATCTTTGCAACATACAGACATCTCCTATATTTTGGGACAATATTTAACATCTTCTGATCATCAGTACCCAAAGAAATGGATTAATACCGCATTAAATATTCTCATTGATGCTGATATTTCCCTCGATACTCTGATCCATAATCCAAACCGGGCTAAAATAAAACTGTATCAAAGAGATTGGATATATACTCTGGACAAATGCTACCATCTTAAAGATTGGAATATAGCCCAATTTGGCCAAAAGAGGTTCAGAGCCACTGAATTATATATTATCAAATATCCATCTCCTAAATTTAGAGACGATTATATGCGCTTTCGTCTTAATCTTTGGCATACCAAAGATATATTAGTCAGACGGAAATTATTAGACATCAATGAGAATGTTTGCCGATTTTGCAAAGACTGTACCTCTTTTGAAACACTGAAGCATGTTATTGCTTTTTGTCCCGCATTGTCTGCTATGCGCTGTAAATACTTCTTGCATTGTTTTAAAGAGCAGACCATTACTGATCCTGAGGAATTATGGCTAAAAAATTTTGGTACAAGACGAATGACAATCAGACTAGCAACAACTGGCTTTTTAAATGAATTGTTCTAAAAAAGCAATGGATCAGATAGCTACTAATGCACAATTGCTTCATCTATTATTGCCTGTGATGAATTTTTGAAATTTTGTACAAAAGTGTAATTTAAATGTATTCTTAAAAAAAATGTTTTAAGCGTTTATTGAAAGGTTGTTTTACACAGCCATACAATACAATAAATAAAAATAAAAAAATTGATGGCTAAGGTACTATTGACATGCACACTGGACAGTTCCAAAAGAACCTGGATGTCATCTGCATAGTTTGTATAGCAGATGCCACTGCTATCAAGCAGATCGAATGTGGCCTTGTATAAATATTAAACAGAATGGGGGAGAGGCACAAGCCTTAAAGAACACCACAGGTATGTTTGATCGGGGAAGCCTGAAAATCCCCCATTGCCTTCCTGGCCTGGGAGGTCCCAGAAAGGATTGTATCCACTCTGCCACAGGTGTGGAACATATACCAATGTCCACAGTCTCCTTATAAGCATGGAATGGTCCATTAAATAAAATGCTGCTGACAGATCAAGAAGCATCAATAATGGTATGTGACTCTGATCAATAAAGCCTGCGATGTTTGAGATGTTTGATTTTAAATCGAGCAGCTCTGGCACGGTACCATATCCGACTCGAAAGTGGTTTGCCAAACCCTGCCCATATTATGAGTTTCTTATTAAAAATCTTAGAGTTGCGTGTATGCTAGTTTGTCCTGATATTTTGGTAAGAAGGGGACATTGGCATAGGGCCTAGTTCCTTGCAATCACAGGATCGAGATTGCTCTTTTTTTAAAAGCAGTGAGATCCACTCTTCTTTGATGGAAGAGGGAACTAAGGACCCAGAAAAGGAGCCATTTATGATCCTAGTAATCCAGGGAATCAGTACCTCAAAGTCCTTGATGCCACCCGAGGGACACCCGGCTGCCCACACGCGAGGTGGGTTTCATGCCCCTTACGACTGAAAGAACTTCATCATTGGAGACTTGGTGGAACGAGAATAGCAACTGATCTTTCAGGAGAGGCAGATCGATGGGTGGCAAGGAATCCAAGGGTTTGTAGAAAGAGAGATTGCGGGATGCTTGAGAAGATGTAATGCACTGTTGATGGACAGAGATTTTTCTAACAAACGTGTCCTGAATGGACTGGCACCAAGCATCACTCTTCTCAATCTCTGACCTCTTGCTCTTTCCTTCGAGTTCACACAGAATTGTAAAGAGCTCATGTGAGTTGTACTCGGCCTCCAGGATTCAGTTGTTATAGTTAGTTCATTTGGAAGATGCAATAGCCTACTTATAGGCAGTCACAGCCTTCTTATAACCAAGAAGGGCATTAGCGCACAGATTCTGCCGCCAACCGCGTGCTTTCACCTGTTGCACTTTTTCGGAGTGTGCTCAGGTCATTATTAAACAAGTGTTTTTTTCATATCCCTTTTAATGTTTTCAGGTTTAACAGGGGCAAGAGTATAAATAGCCTCACAGGTGGTATGCTGGCATTTAGTAACCAAGTCCTCTACTAGCATAGATGGGGGCACATTAAATGAAAAAAGGGAGCGACTATGGTTGCTAATGATTGGGAGTAACATTCTTATAGTTCCTTGTCTTTCATATTCCTTTTAGCGGCTGCTTCATCCTGACAGAGTTAAGTGGCAGAGTAAGATCAAAGGAAAGAAGATGGTTATTGGACCAAGGGCACGGGGTCACTTCAATAAAAGTACGTTCCATATTGTGGCACAGCATCCAATCAACAGTATTGCATATTTGGTGTGTAGCTGAGTGTATTTCCTGACTAATACCAAGAGCCTCAAGAGTACCAATAAGGGAGGCAGTTATCTAGTTTTCAAGATTTCATTACAGAGGGCAAGAAACTGCTCTTCGAAATGTTGACTTGTTTATGGTGGCTGGTACATTATCAGGAGACTGTGGAGGGGTTTAAACTAGGATTCAGCAGTAGCAAAACACAATTATCTGGCAAAAGTACCTTAGTGGAATGTATCTTCCAAGAATCTTCATGGATAAGAGCAAACCCTCCCCCCTTTGGAGGACACACTGATCTGCCCTATAAGAGTTATAGCCTTCAGGCACTGATAGAACAAGAGAATGAGTGGCAGCATCATGTAACCGCATTACAGTGATTGCGAGAACATCAAATGTTGATTCGACCAAAAGATTGGCCAACTCTACGGCATGTTTAGCAATGGAACGTGTGTTAAGCAGAGCAATTCTCAATTAATTGAGGGTAGCATGAGAAAGATCCTTATGAAAAGTTTGATTATCATGGATGGAGATGAAGGTCAAAAGGGGATTGGAGACAGAATCTGCTCTTGTCTCAACAGGAGCACTGGCTTGTATTTTTACTTGTGTTTGTACTTCCTTTTGCTCCAACCCTGCATTGATAGTAGGGGCAGGACACACAGGGCTGGTGACTTTGCCATCAGAGATGGTAGCTGGGCTAATAGCTCCAGAAGTCTAACTCAAGATAGAAGTAGGGTCTGAAGTTATATCAGGGTAGCTTGTATCCTGCGTAAAGCAGTCTTAAGAATGGATTGCACCCAAGGCTTGGCATCTAGTGCAGACTTGGATAGATCTGAGTCATGTAAAAAGTAGGGACATTAAAGTCTGTGGCTAGATAACGCGCAAGAATGGCTGCACTTTTAGGCCGAGTCACTCTTGAAACACCGGACTCTGTCCCGCTCACATCGGGCCCTGGCATCATAAAAAAAGAGAGTTGGGTATGAACAGGAGGTCGCTAGGAACAGGGGACGGGAGAACCCAAAAGTGAAGAGAGAAAAGGCAAAGAAGAATAGAAAGTAAGACATGGTATAGGAGCAAGGGAAGAAAAACAACAAGGCCCCAAAAGTCCAGGGGTGCGAGCAACTAAACAAGACGCAGGGGGAAATCTAAATCCCTGAACTATAATCAATGGATTATTTCCTCCCCTTGTCCCCCCCCTTTGCTCCTTTGTTTCTCCGTGTTGCGCCCCTTTCCCCCCCACCCCACCCCCATGCTCCGTTGTTTCCCCTTTGTGACTCCGATGGTCCCCTGTCCCCTCACCCCCCTCCATGCTCCTGTGTTTCTCCCTGTCCCCCCTCCATGCTCCGATGTTCCCCTGTTCCCCCCACCCCCCTCCATGCTCCGTGTTGCTACCCTGTCCCCGCTCCATGCTCCGTGTTGCTCCCATGTCCCTCCCCACCCACCCTCCATGCTCCGTGTTGCTACCCTGTCCCCCTCCATGCTCCATGTTGCTCCGCTGTCCCCTCACCCCCCTCCATGCTCTGTGTTGCTACCCTGCCCCCCTCCATGCTCCTTGTTGCTCCCCTGTCCCCCTACCCCCCATGCTACGTGTTGCTCCCCTCATTCCCCCTCCCCACCTGAATTGTCCCCTTGCCCCCTCTCCTCCTCTCTCCCTTTTCTTCTCCTACCCCTCCATATCCCATGCCCCTCCCCTGTTATTTGTCTTTATGACCCTCTTGCCCTCTCTCCCCTGTTTCTCCTTTGGTGTGGTCTCTCTCCCTCTGTGCACCCTGCTACCTCATATCCTTGCTTAGACATGCTTGATGGCTGCATGTCATGTCCCCCCTCTATCACCCCTCTCCCCTCTTCCCCCCTCTTTCTGTCCCTCATGTCATTGGCACTTACTCCTATCATGTGTCCCTTGATAGCAGCCTGTCTGTCCATCCTCCCCTTCCTCTTGTTTTTCACTTGCACTACATCAATTGTCATCATGCATTAATGTTACTGCTCGTTTGTTCTCATGTTCTTTCCCTCCCCCTCTCCTCCATAAATGTTTCAGCACTCAGAAATGTCGCCAGGCCTATAGATATTTTCACATTCTGAATTGTTTCAAGGACTTGTAGGAATGTAATTTGTTTCTCTCATGTTCCCTCCCTCCTTGAAGCGCTTTGAAACACATTGTGTATAGGCGCTATACAAATAAACAATCAATCAAAATCAATCAATCAATGACAAAATGAAGCAAAAATAGGCAGCAAAAAATTAAGATTAAAAAAAATATATATCTAGCTCTGGGTAGAGGGCATAAACCGCACAATGTAGTGAACAATACACTTAGGAAGTTGTAACAAACACACCAACAAAATAAATAGCCCACTCACCTACACAAACCAGCACTAACCAGTGGTGCCTTGATGACGCGCTGGCACTGATGCGCCTTTTACCAAATAAACGGTCACCAGGAACTACAATGGAGATGGGAAGCGTAGTTCCTGCACCATGCAGGTAAATTAAATGCTAAAACGGTTGTCATGTCTCTGCATGCGGCGCGGGTGAGAGGCAGGACAATTTGATAAAAGCTACAATGCTAAATGATGGCACATATAAACAATCGGGCACATCAAATGAAAGGAACGCTAAATTATGTCCAATTTACACGCTGCACACAGACCACTGACACACATCCAGTCACCACAAACCAGCTGCTCCAAATAAATGGTCACCATTTTGTCTGTAGTGGCTGTACCTGTCCATAACGTTGTTTTCGTCACATACTTTGCTAGTAGCATATATTGAGTATGTGATAATGTTTTGTTCGGAGAGCCACCAAAATGATGTATTGATTAAAGTGTAGAGTTGTGTGCACATCCAGACGGCCCGCCACAAGAAATAAATGGTGCATCTGAAGATAGTATATCACGCCATTCTGAATGGAAAGCCTATTGGGGTAACGTCTCTCTAGGGCCTGTTTTTTCTCATCTTGTACAAAGTCTTACATCTTATGTAGGAGGTTGTTCTATCACAATGCTGGAAGGCTGTGGGCTTAAAACAGAAGAGGCGGGTCAACCTGCAAGAGGGGTTCTTCAAAGATTCTAGAAAGGTGTACTGCTGGTGTGTTGTGCTTGCTGGGTCTGCACGTTATGGAATTGTCAAAGTGAGACATGAACAGAATCCATCGAGAGTGTGTTTTTTGGCTGCAGCATAATGTATATAAACTTTGCATTTTATGATGATCGGGAAAGACATCAATTTACTATTGCTGCAGTGAGCTGTTTCGATACGTTTGCTCAAGTGTGTTCAGATGTGTTTGTCAATGTACTTGTAGTAACACAGGTCTTACTGCCATGCCCGGCGCATCAGTTTCCACAATGAAAACCGAATCCAAGTCAGTAAGAACCAAGATGAGGGCTTTAGTAAACATGTGTTTCAGAGTATTGAAGATTGCTTCCATCGCCTGGTTCCAGGGCAACACTTGATTCTTGAAAGCTAGCAGGTTCATTGGATGTATTATCGCTGAAAACTGTGAAATTAAGCATCTACAAAAGTTCAAGAACCCCAGGAAATGGTGTCGATCCTTCAGATTTACAGATGTTGGCCAACCCAAGATGTCTAATACTTTTGAGGAGGACATGGGAAACCTGTCTTGGTGATCATTGTACCTCATGAATTCCATAGTGGATTGATGGAAATAGCATTTTTCTAATCTTGCCACCAATGTTCTCTCAGCGTGCTCAGCACTTTGTTCCCATGATGCTTGTGTGCTGTCGAAGTCCATGAATAGATCGGGATATCATCTCTGTATGCAATGATAAAAATGAATGTAGCATGGTTGAACAACTCTCATTTATGAATCTTTAAAATTTTGGGCATTGCATAGAGTAAAAGACATGATGAGATGCTCAGAATGGCAATATTCACTCTGAAATATGGTGGTTCCCTTTCTTCACATTCTAGAGACTGTAGGCCCCTCTGAAATTGTCGGGTTTCGTAAAGATGACACCATCTCCAAGTTGTTCTAGCCAAGGTAGGATGATGTGTAAGGGACATTGTTTTTTGATGTGAATTGCATTAAGTAGTTGGTAGTCCAGTCTTGGTCTCAGGTCTCCTTCCTTCTGTCACACCGCTTACCTCTCTGGGATGTGTTTTCTGAGCCCCCACTTGGCGGTTCTATGCCTGCAGTCGTCTGCAACACGTTCATTCAATCCGGGCATTGAGTTCAGTTGGCACAGCCATCTTTGCTGGACGCGGGTGTCCGTGTTCGGCGCTCCACGCAAGTGCAGTGTTCTTGACTGTACGGCAATGGCAACTTGATGTCCAAGCCTCTCTTCCATCCTGAACAATATTTCAAGAGCTAGCTGTTGCCGGTTCATCATGTCTCAATGCTGTTTTGTTCTGAGCCATGCTTCACCCTTGGAATTCGCTTCTGCGTGTTCCTATGTCCAGTGCTCTGTTCCTGTCTCTGGCTAGCCCGACCTTCCTGGTCTCTTTGCCCCGTTTCTCTCCATCAGCCTTCCTTTTCTCTTCCCCTTGCTGGCTCCTTGGCTATTAACCTTATTTCCTCCGTGCCCTGCAACTCCCAGTGGCATTTGTTGTCAGCAGTGGTTGAAGTGGGCGGGAGCGGTCGGGAGCGGTGCTCCTCTACTTCTTCGAATTAAATTTTACTGTTCCAATAGTTTTATTTTAAAAAGAAACCGTTACGGAATGGTTTTGTTTTAAATATGAATGGTTTCCTTTTAAAACAAAAGTGTAGGAAGAAGTTGAAACTTGCACTTTCAGTGCACTGCATAGGACGTCCCCTTAAGCAGCAGGCCCATGTGTTTGGGATTTTTATTGTGCATGGGAGGGGGTGTGGTGGTGGGGCCTGTGGGTAGCTGTGCAGGCCAGTAGGGAACATAGTTCCACTACTTCCTTTCGTACACTTCGACCACTGGTTGTCAGTCCTGGGTGCGTTGCACTCCGTGCCTCATCCTGGTTTGTGTCTGCTTCTTGCTGTGGAATCCTCAACAGCGCATTGCTCCAACTCTTCTTATATTCAAGATTCTCTAGTCATCTTCTGTGGACATCTGAGATACTGTGTGGCCTTCCCTGTCAGTGTTTGCACTCTCCCTATGTCCTGCTAATCAGGGACGGGACTATCCTGTGGCATGGGGAGTCGATCGAGGGCTTCCCTGTTCAATCTGGGAAGTGCTGGGTTGGCATACCGCACTGCACACTCATCTATACCACGATCCTCAGCAGTATGACTGCTTCATCACAGCGACAGCTATGACGAACAGGTACGATGCACCAGCGAGACACTTTTTACAACTGATTGAGACACCTACCTTCTAACCCTGAGATGGAGGCTGTCCAAGGGATTAGAGATGATCCACGTGCCCTTTGCTCAGAAATGACCACCCATCGACAGGAGAATGGCACCCTATGGCAGATGGTGACCCATTGTCCTCAAAGTGTCTGATCCTTGATGATTTCACAGTATTTGAAAATACTTTTTTGCACGTGTTTCAGTCTCCAAATGTGGCTTCTGCAGCTCAGAATCAATTAATTGAGATTCGGCAAGGTGTCAGTGATAAATCACATATATAAGTCAATTTTGGCAGCTGGCTACGGATTCTCAATGGCCGAAAATTACTCAGAAGACCTGCTTCATTGTGTATTGCGAGACAAGTGTAAGGATGAGTTAATGCACATACCAGAACAGGAAACAAGCTCTACCATCGTTTGTCAGAAAGAAGGTGGGAAACACACATGTCTAAACGCACACTTTCAAGACCATCTGTTACTCCAGCAAACAGGATCTGTGGAATCTGGTCCAGAACCTATGTAATTGGAAGCAGTAAGGGCCCGCTAGCTGACGCCGAAAGAAATTGATGGTGTACGCTCCATCTTTGTCCTGCCAAAAAGTCATAAAACTAGAAGGCTTTCCGTTATGCAAGAAGGCAACTACAGGCCCTTTTTTTCAGCCCTTCTTCAGAATTCACACACCCTTGTACCAGTGCAACCCATACCGCTCTTGGTGTTGAATGTCCGGATCGCTTGGGGGAATAAGAATATAGACACTGTGGCGCTATTGACTTGTGGAGTTTCCGGGCATTATATTCATGCCGCTTATGTCTCCTATAACGACATTCCCATGTACAAGAAAGAGACTGCAATTTTATTATAGGTTATTGATGGGACACCTCTAACTTCGGGGCCCATTCACAAACGCACTGGGGAGCTTTTCCTTTGGATAAAGGAACATCAGGAATGCATACCTCTGGATGCCATCAAATCACCTTCATAACCTATTGTCCTGGGTTTACCCTGGTTGCGGTTACACAATCTGCATATCAATTGGGAGTCCCGCACTTTGGTTTTTGCTTCCAGTCATTGGATTCAGGTCTGCTGTTCCTTGGGATCACCTTTGGCTTCCACTACATCAATTGAGTCCAACAATAGGGACAATGTGCTTCACTTATGTTCCCTGAATTTCGTTCTGACAATGGGGACTTTTTCCCATGTTGTTGCTGAACCAGGCATCAGACCTTCACCCCTGCACAGGACATACGATTGTTCAATCAAACTGACAAGGCAGTCCTCCAAACAAAAATCAGATTACCCTCCACACCCCAACAGCTTTGGACTGGGAAGGGGGATAATTCATTTGTGCAGGTTGTCTTCTATTATTTTAGTGCCTCCTCCTTCAGCATTGTGAGGGGATACATTTCGTCATGAGCTATCTGTGCTCTGGGTTTTAAATAAATTGGACAATGTTAGTGCCTTTCCAGAAGGAGTTTGAGAGCTTCTTGAATACATATTTGAAGTTGCAGTAAAGCACAGGGATAGACATGGATGACAAAACGTCATTGGTGTTAGTCGCCTAGTATGGCTGAACAGACTTTCTATTAGTGTCCTGAGGCAATGCTTTTTACGGTATCATAAATTAAAGGGGAGAGAGGTACAAGGCCAATCGGTAAATGAGTTTTGTTTCTGTAACCATGCCAACCCCAGGATGAGATGGAAATCAGGCAGAGCAATTATATAAAAGCTGATTTCCTCTCTATGCTGGTTGCAAGCCATCATATGCAGGCCATCATATGCAATCTGCCAACAAGTGAGAACAGACAGCAAAGGTGAGCCATCAATGATGTAGATGAGTACAGTTTTCACCTTTTCAATTAGATGGATACTCTGGATTATTGAAAAATATCAGTCCATGTATATCACAATCGCCCCTGAGTCCACCAGGGCAGCATCAGAAGGGTAGGTCTGAGTGAAAGAGAGGCAAAGAGGAACATACTAGTGTGTTGAGCTTGAGTTGATGGCAACAGTTGGTATCAGGAGAACAGTCATGGGTTTGCTCACCTCAGTTCTCCTGTTGTGAGACAAGCCACTCTGTATTTGTTGGCCAGAGAAGATGGACAAGAATGTAAGATCTGCCCCCAAGACAACAACAAAGACACAGCTACGCTTCCCTGCCTCTCTTTGGTTTTGGTTATCATTAGGGCAGGTCAAAGGCTGCTTCTTAGTTCTATTTGTTCCATTAGCATGCTGGGCGGGGGAGCAAGCCAATCAGGTGGCTAGGAACTTGGGCTGGAACCGCCGGTGCAAGCCCAGGTTTCAAGACACCTGACAGCCAGCTCACCCACTGCCCTCTTCTTTGACCCCCATTTTTTCTTCTTTATTAACCCCCATCTACCATATTTTGTCTGCAGCGTTGCACCTTCCTCTCAGCTTCCCATGGGCGTCATGGAAAGGGAAGAGGGGCTCCGTCTAGCACTATGTAAGTTTGGAAGCATGTTCCAAGTACACAGCATACACTTTGTGATGATGGACCCAGATGAACAACAATGTGCCCATAATGTCAGAAGCCCACAGTGTTCACAAAGACAATACATGCAGCTAGACGGAGTGAGGTTCATGGCTAAATGGTGGGAAGAGACTGTGATAAGCTGCATGGCAGGAGGACATTTATGCCAAAGAAAAGAAGTAATGCAGAAGTTAATCAAAGCATACCAAGAGTTCTGGGGGAAGCATGTGGCAAAGTTAACATGGATTGAAGCAAAGGAGAAGACAGTGAAGGTGCAGAAACAAGAAGGATATCAGATGTGCTTCTACAATGCAGATGTATCTGTGGGTACTAATGATAAGTGCAATGTGACAATAAACATTTCAGATCTCAAGAAAGGAACAACAGCAGTCTTTGATATGTACTGGGCCAGTGGCCAGCAGGTGTTCCTGTATCTCCCACCATCACGTAAGGGCTTATGCTCGCTCACAACAGTACACTCGGCTCTTCTCATGGTTCCTGAAGCACATCTAACCATGAGAGCAGGGAGCTTGGTTACCTCCATGCCACTGTCAGGGTCAATTTACCCTGCATCACCACTAGAGCCCCTTGTCTTCTGGATCTTGCCAGAGAAAAAGGAAAACATACTTTTAAAAAGGGAAAAGAGGTCCAACTCTCTGCCAAAAATCTCAGCGGAATTGCTTAAAGAAATACCTGATCAATATAGACTGTACAAAAAAGAAGAGACATTTTTCACTTCTCTGTTACTGCCCAGAGTACAAACAGTGGCCAATGCTAAAAGGCAGCAAATTATCAGAAGGGAGCTGATACAGCTAGTGATGACACTGAACAAGGCTTCAAAGCGATCAAGGTCGAACTGAGAGCCACACTATGGAACCAGTATGTGCTCAATCAGCTTACAGCCATGGAAGGGGGCATTTGTAGAAAAATACGAGAATTCTTCTGCAATTACGTGCCTCCAAACGGGGTCTCTCATGCAGGTAATAGAGGCCATGCACACCCTTGGAGAACATATGCAGACAAAAGCAGGGTTTCATAAAAGTGACTGGTTCGATGATTTATTCTTGTGGGCACCATCGTGGATGGGTGCAGTTGAGAAGCTACAAGTGGCAGTGGTGGTATTTGTGCTGATGATCTTCTGCACATGCCAGTTGGGAATTCAATGATGTGCTAAAGCAATACCTAATAGTGCAATGGTGATGGTTTCAATTGGGGTAAGCAGTGCACCTTGCGGTACAAAAGATGGGCAGGTACAAACAGAAGACCCAAATAAACCCTGCATGGTGAGGATAGAGAAAAAGTATTGATCCCCCTGGAACAGTTACCACGGAACCACCAGATCCTATAAACTATGTGGAACAATGGGTCGACTTAGAAGGAGATGGGGTCTGTATATATTTTACATGCGCCTCAGAGCAATATGCCCAAGCATGAAGTTTGCATTCGGTATGTAGAGTATGGGTGCCCAAGAAAGGAACATGGAGGTATGAGGAAGCTGAGAAGATGGCAAGATAATTTGTTAATATAGAATTAAGGAAAGGAGGGAATGTTGGGAAACATGGGTGAAAATCCCAGGCCCCTCTGTGATTCAGGATGAGGCAATTGTAGGAGGAGATACGGTGGGGAAGTTCAGAGATTGGAGGTGGGCAGGAGGCTCATCGATGGAAGCTGAATTGTAGTAGAGTTAAAGCAGATTTCCATATCAGTATAACGTGTGTAAGGAAACTCCATTTCAGAAGTTAGACACCATTTTGAAATTGAGGCCTAGTTCCATGGATATGCCAGTACACTTACATTCAGTCCTGAGGGTTGGAAGAGTGTGTGTGCGTTCTTTGCTCGTAGCCCTGGTAACTTGGAAGAAGGTTAATTTTTTGAATATACACACACACAGTTCATTATTATGTCTTATCAGTACTGCATGCAACCCAGAAGGAATGTGCCCTGCAAGGTCAAGAGAGGGATGGAATGGGTCTTTTAAGAGTCCTTACATGAAAAGGGTGGCTGAGGGCTTTAGGCCTTCACCATCCAGATCTATGAGTTATAGCAGCCCAAGACGCCCAAGCCCCAGACACAAATATTTATGTACACTGACCAGACCAAGACTCCTGGCCATAAAACTGTAAAGTGACCAATCGATCAAGAAGATCAGAGAGCAGGAGCGGGCTGCCCCCACCATTAGTTCTTGTGATTTGTGCTGCGAGGTGCCAGAGAAGAAGGTAACAAATGTATGCCATGGGTGGAAAAGTTGTGGGTGCAGAAGTGTCTGGGATTGACACGGGGGTACACATATCTGAGAAAATGATCACGACCTCCAAAGTATCCGCCTGGCTCATGTCTTTGGTACCAGGTGCACTGTTGAAGCTAATAAATAATGACTTGTATAACTAAAATTGCCAATTGGAGCCATTGTACCCGATGACGGAAGAAAAAGATCCCCACGTGGAAGAAGATGGACAGAGGATGGTGGGACCAATCGCTTAGCATTCTTTAGGGAGCATGCTATATGTGTATAGGGTCACACCAACCAGCTACCTGGAATTGTAACCTATGTAATGTGTGTCACTTATAACGCGGTGTACCTTTAAAACCTATTGCTCATGCTGTTCTTGTCAGAGCGCTGCGTGGCAGCAAAGGTCTTTGCTGGTGCTTGTATTGTATGTAATATTAAACCTTGTTCTCCTTGCTATAGGTGTGCTGGGCTTTTTTCCCTAGTGGGTCATATTTTCCCTGGTGTGAGCGTTTAGGGGTTAGTCTATATGACCTGTTATGTTCATCTGACTGTGAAATTGTTAGTGGCGGAAATGGTGGTGGTTGCGTTGGTAGTCTAGCTACCACATGCTGCCATTTTCTACTGTCACACCTTGACAGTTCTGTTTTACCGTCACTGTACACAGATGTATGTATAGCTTGTTCTTCTTATATCTCTGTAACTGTTGCATTATCCTCTTTCTCACTATCAGATGTTTCCAGAATCATATGTTACTGCTTCTTAGACTGGAATGAGTAATTGCTTGCAATTTAGCTCATTTTTGTCCTTATTGTCAGGCTCACTAGGTCTCATTGGATATGAATTGTGGTGAAGTTCAGGTATTTCCCATACCCTGCCCCATGACGACATGTGAAACCTGCACCCTAACATTGCTGCTCTAGAAACAGTGTGCTGAACCTTAACCTTCTCTTACTGCGGTACCTATGCATGCATATGCTCTCTTGCACAGCAGGTGCTATTCAATATGACATTGATACTTTCAATTTATTACACAAATCCTGGACTACCCAGTGTACATCGCATCTGCTGTGGCAGATAGGACGACAAGCCACACTCCCACTGGCAGGTTTAGGTGTTTCAGACATGTTGGCTCTCAAGATGGTGCTTAATTCTTCCACTGGCAGGAAATGTTGTGCATGTGTATGTCACACAAGGTGGGCACTACAGTTTTCTCCTCCCCAATACTGATAGACACTAAATGATGGCACATGTGGCACACTAAGGTGCAGTCATTGAATACCTTTCCTCTGCAACACAATATTATCTCGTTATAAAAAGATTGCACACTTAATTACATCATGGAATATAATCTCCTACTTCCTAAGAGTGAGACCTTTATGTTGCAAGAAAGATGTCTCACTGATTTACTGCCAATGAATATAATGAACTCCTTCTGGCGAGGAATTACAAGGATTATTCTACAACAGTATTTTAATTTCAAAATATACTGTATCTGTATAATAAAAAGCAAGGAATATTAAAAACATATAAAAAGCTATTGAAACAAGAGATGATGATGAAATACAATTCATTGTTAATACGTAAAATTAAAAGCATGGCCCTTCGGCAGAACGTGGTCTAAGAAGAGAGTAATACAGCTTATGCAATTGTAGCATAATGCACTGTACGGGAAGCAGAAATGTCTAGTGTAGAGGCATTCAAAGCAGAATGGAGAGGCAAAGACCGTTTTGAAGATGACAGAGACGATGTGTCATGACCGTCCCTCCATTTCTTCCACCAAAATGGCGGTTGATTTTCAGTGAAGCAGACTAGTTGTGCTGCATCCAGAGGACGCTGTTGCTCCGCCCCTTGGATCCAGGAAGTCTTTTCTGGTGTCAGATTCAATGCCTGGGTGCGTTGCTACTCCAGCACAACAACGCTTCGTAAGTTTGTTTACTAAAAGTCCTCTCGTAGTCTCTGTTTCTAACTGTGCCCTCTTAGGACTATTGTTCTACTTCTTTTTACTTTGCTCTTTTTGATTCCCAGTCTAAGGTAGAGTCAGTGTCTCAATATCTTTCCGTGGCTTCGTTTTCACCTTACAGTCGTGCAGTCCTTCCCAGTCAGTTGTGCAGGCTCAAAGGTTAATCAGCGGTTCCAACGGCCGCAGATATCCTCTTCCCAAAACACTGGTACGTCCTAGACTCTCTTTGCCCTCAGCACTGTTATCGAATCTATGAGCATTCTGTATATACACCACCTAATCTTGTATTGTCCTCCTCATCAGCACCTTTTGTGGCTCCCGGTACGATCAACATCCAAGGAGCACAAAAAGATCTCTTCCTGCAGAGATATTGCAACACCCGCCTCAAAGGTAACGAGTTCTACATAGCACCCAGCAATTCAATTCTAAATTTGTTAAAGGCACATACTCCCTTATTCCCTTTAGGGGGTTTTCAGTCATACTTCCTTTTCTTTTTTAGGCTTTATTAGAACCTCTGATCTGTCTCCGGTCTTCAGAGAAGAAGCAGATTCCCCGTCCTTACTAAACTCTTGGACATCAGGTACCTTTCCTTCTGCCCAGTCTTTCTTCCGAATTCTCTCTTTCCTGCAAACTCTTTTCATCTTCATTTTTTCTCTGTTTTCTATTAGTTGCACGTAAGAGAACAATTCCTCAATTGAGCCTTTCAGTTTAACCTGACAGCTATCACCGACTTCACCTGTAACCAAGCAGACTTCCGCACAGCGCTCCTGAGGGTTCAGATAGAAGAAGCCTAGCAGCACCACACTACAACAGCGTTTTATGCCGCAGAGGGTTTCCCTGGGCTTCTCTTCTCATTCTGGCCTTTGCATTGCTGGAGGGGCAGGGAGTCCTGGGTAATCTATCCTTTCATCTGGTTGCAGTTTCGCCTGATCAGGTTGGTGGATATTGTCTTTGTGGGGATTTTGATGATCTATTTACTAATACTGCCAAAGCATTATTACACTATGTGACATTGCGACTGAAATCTTATAGGCTCAGCTGTAAAGCTATGGGGTGCAGTGATAAAAGAAGGAAGTAGTGGGTATGATAAGTGTATGAACCCCTATGGAAACTGCATACAGTTCTTCTATATTTTACATGCACTGTACAATGTGACAGCTGGACCATATATTTCAAGGGGCTAATCACGGTGCTATGGGGCACAATGCAACTTGAAGCATGCACACACAGTGAATGATATGCAGTCACATGCAATAGATACTGAGCAGATCTCTTACCTTGACTCAGCAGCATTATTGCAGTACATCTTACCCAAGAGGTATTTTCCACTTCAAGCCCCTGTATCCTTCTCCCAATGCTGGACATCTCATACTCAGAGTCATGGAAGTCCTTTCTCCACACCGACTGGTCTCGCCACTACTATCCCTGAAGCTGACTTCTTCACCAGACAGAGCCATAGGTGCTGGAGCCCACTAGGGTGAAGCTGGTGTACAGTTCAGGCACCTCCCATACCATCTTGTTGAGTTCCAGCTGGTAGAAGCCTGTGTCCCCCAACATGGTGAGCAGTGACAGCAGTGCAATGCTCTGTTGCATCTCACACACGTCTCAGGGGCAGCCAAGCATCTCAGTTCCTCCATCGCCTCTATCCAGAGGGAAGATCCCAAGATCTGATAGACTACAGCACTTTGGGTCTGGTTAGCTGCCTATGTGGTAGAGTGCATTAGGACTATAGAAGAGAGCTTAGTTTTGGCTTGGTTAGTGTTCATGTTCTAAGGGCTAGGCCTTTACTGGCGATCTGTGGGGGGTTTCTGTGTGTGTAGTATAAGGTTGTAGGAGATCTTAGAGTGGAGTCGGTTAGTCAGAGGGAAGAAGGGGGACCCATCCCCTTCTCAGGCTTTACAAGGCAAAACATTCTGCAACCCTGGACTTCTAGCCCCAGCCATTTGCAAAATACATCCCATACACAACCTTGAGTGATTCATATTTTGGATAGTAAAGGCTAGGCAATAGTCAATTGCCACTGCACTCTTGAACTTTTATCCTTAAACTAGGGTTATTCCCAGTTTTCAGAGTGTGGTTGTGATGGCATAACACTGAGAACTAGTCTGTGTATTTAGTTGTTTTGCAATTTGTGTAGGAGATCAAGAAACAAGTACATTGTCACAGTATTGAAAAGATATAATCTGACATGTTATAGACTAGCATTCCAATGTTTCAATTACACATTTAGGTTTAAATAATATTATTTCTATTAATATATCATCGGGATTATTTCGAATGTGACTATTGTATATATACACTGTGATTTGTTTGGTTTGATGAATTTTATTATAAAATATGTATTATGTATAACAAGTTTTAATAAAACCTAAAGGAAAGTGGCTTAAACACAAGAGACGAGAAGATAGAAATGCATACCGAGTACAGCTATTAAACTATTAAAATGCTATTGTTCGGGCAAAGCACATTTTCTTGACCAAGAAAAATGACTCAGCAACAATCCAATCTCACACCCTCTTTTTCTTGTCAATTCTATGACCAGTCCTTGTCTCTGCTTTCCCTCACTTACCTTTTCTCAAGCAATTGTAAAAGTATGTTTTTTTTTAAAGGAGACAAGATATCTCCCAAGCAGAATCTCAGTGTGAGTGCTTGACACTCAAGTCACTCTGCCTTATTTTTTATATTATCAGTTCCCATACTATAAGCTTATATACTGCACATATACCAACTGTAATGGCACTTTTAAGTACACTAAACCCCATAAGTTGATCTAGTGACTTCTTTGTTAACAGCTCAAGTTCTTAGTATTACACCTCTGGTTAATCTTAACTTTTGTTTAGAAAGACGCTGGTTTAAGGCGTGAGTGCCTTAAAGTCCATGAGCTGGTTTCCTTCCCTCTGGCTATCCGGTTTTCAACAGCGCTGATGAAAATTCAACCAGATGGGTACAGTGTTCAGGTGTCTTGCGAGTTGGTTGTTCCCACCAAACTCAAGGGAAGAAGTTAACTTTGAAGGGCTTCTCTGTTAATGGAGTTTCAGGCAATTCGGAACTGCAGCAGGGCTTCACCGGTCATCCAGGAGTTGCAGCAGTCCTCTTCCTTCAGCTCATCTTTGGTTCTTTCGCTCCAGTGGTCGACACTGCTTTCCAAGTCCCAGGGACCTGCTTTTAAACAGTTTTCCCACATCCATTCCAGCCTGGCTGTCTGTAACGCTCACCTGATTCCCGCAGAGGTGCCGGTCTTGACTGGGTGAATGCCGTATCTTCAAAGGTGATGTGTAACACACGGTTGGCTCTTTGGGCTGGACCTCTGTGCACTGTATGTCTGACTCGAAGAGTAAGATGTCTGCAGATAGAAAACATGGGATTAATGAACTGGGGTTATTGGGTGCCTCTCTCCTCTTCCCTTTCTCTTCTCCTGTAGAACCCCAAAGGTTAACAGCCTCACCTTAGGTAAGTGAACGCCGAGCTCTCCATCTGCCTCGGGGCAGGGTGCCGTAACCACTTTCTTCACTGGATAAGGGTGCAGGCCTCTTGACCTCAGAGGACTGCTGTCCGTCGTTAACTGCACGAACGGTAAGTTCTGGGCACTTCAAATGTCTTAAAAGTCTTTTGTAATATCTCTTGTTTTGCAGGGTTCCGGCGATGGCGGATGGCGGGCTGATGAGAGTTGAGGATCGAACCCGCGTGAGGAATAGAAGCGCCTGGAAGCACGTAAGTAAGCGCTTGTAGCCTGCTTCACGATGCGCACTAACTGTCCCTTTTATCTTGCAGGTACAAGTTCGGAGCTTTAGAGAAGCTGAAGAGTGCTGGAATACCCACTGGATTCGGCGTGGGAAGGAGTAATGGCACGTGAGTAATAAAGTTGCCCAATGTCTTTAAACGCACCTTCTTTTGTCTTTCAGATGCGGGATGCAGCGCCGAAGGCCTCCGGAGCGTGCGAAGAGCTGGTAAGCTTTTGTCTTTCAGATGCCGGAATGCAGTGCGAAGACCTCCGGAGCATGCGAAGAGTAGGTAAGCCTTTGTCTTTCAGATGCCGGAATGCAGCGCGAGGCGTTGGTGACAGCCGATGGACCAGGTAAGAGATGCGCTGCACTGAAGACCGTAGTGCTAACCTGTTCTTTCTTTGTCTTTACAGGTGCTGCTGAAGACTGGATTCCAGGATGGTAAGCCTTTGTTCCCTTAGGCCCAGGATCAGAGGCAGAAGACACGATGAGCGTTCTGCTGCAGAGAATGCAGAATAACGCAAAGCAAGATTCATCCATCGGGTGTGGTTTAAATAGCCTCCTGTAGTGCTTAGGTGCCTCCTTCCACAGCCACGCCTAGGTAAGAAAAGAGTTCCTGCTTTCCAGAAGAGTTCCAGTGTTCTGAGCCTAGGGAGTGGCTCCTGCCCCACCCAACAGGAAAAGTAGTCCCAAACAGAAGAGGATCAGGGGTTCAACTGGCAGGTAAGTAAGCAGCATGGTCTGCTGCAGGTAAGTCCACCCAAGCATTATGAGCCCGGCGCTTCCAGCGCTGGGACTGGGCATCTTTATGAGCCTGGTGCCACTGGCGCCAGGACAGGGTCCACAAGGTCCCAATTGGGACTGGCTGGCACTCGGAACCGGGGTTATGGGTCTGCTTCCGAGGGAGTCGGGCAAGTCCAGATCTTTTGGAAGCAGAGATCATGACAGCACCCCCCCTCAAGGCCCCTCCCAAACCGGGCTTCTCCGGGGGTTTGGGCTTGTTAGGAAATGTTCGATGAAATCTTTTGATTAGACGAGGCGCGTGGACATATTTTGCAGGTTCCCAGGATCTTTCTTGGGGACCGTAGCCTTTCCAGTCAATCAGGTAAAATAGTTTAGATTTGGAGATCTTGGAATCCAGGATGCTTTTGACTTCAAACTCGAGTTCTCCATCAACTAGAATAGGTTTTGGAGATGTAGTTAGTCGGGTTTGAGGTTGCATGGGTTTTAATAGAGAGACGTGGAAGAACGGATGTATCTTCATGTGAGGGGGCAAGTCCAACTTGACCGCTACTGGATTTACTATGGTAGTGATGGAATAGGGACCAAGGTATCTTGGGTTGAATGTGCGTGGTCCTTTTAGAGGTAGATATTTGGTGGATAACCAGACTTGATCTCCTACTTGATATTGGGGGGCTTCCTTCCGATGTTGGTCTGCTCCTTTCTTGTATTGTTCTTTAGCCCTTTGAAGGTGAGAAACGGCTTCCTTAAAGGCTTGGGTGATTGTAGAATGCAGGTGGTCTACTGCTGGTGTTCCAAGATCTTGGAGTGGATCCAACTCCGAGGTTCGAGGGTGACTACCGTATAAAAGAAAAAACGGGGTCTTCCCAGTTCCCGAGTGGACAGAGTTATTGTAGGCATATTCGGCTATCCAAAGGATATCTTTCCAAGTTTTTTCAGTTTGTTGTAGCATGCAGCGCAAATACTGTTCCAGAGTTTGATTGGTCCTCTCGGTTTGTCCGTCGGTTTGAGGGTGGTGGCTGGTCGAAAGTCTCACATCAATTTGAGCCGACCGACAGCAACTTCGCCAAAAATGAGAAATAAATTGACTACCTCGATCCGAAATTAGAACTGAAGGAAAACCGTGCAGTCGGACGATGTTTTCGAGAAATTCTCGGGCCAGAGTTGCTGCTGTTGGTAAGCCTTTGAGTGGAATGAAATGCGCCATCTTGGAGAATAGGTCCACGATTACTAGGATCGTATTGTATCTGGAGCATGGAGGTAGATCGGTGATGAAGTCCATAGAAAGCGTATGCCAAGGGCGAGGCGGGATGTCAATAGGGCCTGAAGAGGCCGGCTGGTTTTTCCTTTTGACTCTTGTTTTGGGCGCATACTCCACAGGACATTATAAAGTCTCTGATATCTCTTTTCCAAGACGGCCACCAGAAGTAGCGCTTGATCTTTTCCGAGGTCTTGGTCATACCGGGATGTCCTTCCATTAAAGAATCGTGATAACAAGAGATTACCTTTTTCTGTAAATCTGTGCTGGGCAGGTATAACCGTTCTTGGAAATATAATAGGTTGTCCTTCACCGTAAAGTCCTTTCCCTGCAGATGCCAATTCTGTATGTCTGCTGGAGTTACCAGTAGCCTGGCTTTATCCTTAACTTCCTCTATGGATTGTGTGGCGATTACACCTAGAATTCTTTGTTCGGGAATGATAGGTACAGGTTTAGGATTGATCAAATGTTCTTCCACTCCCATCCGAGAAAGGGCATCAGCTTTACCATTTTTTGTACCAGGTCGATAGGTAATTATGAAGTCAAACTCGGCAAAGAATAGTGCCCAACGGAGTTGCCTAGAGGATTGAGCTTTTGCCGTTTTCAAATATTGCAGGTTTCGGTGATCTGTAATCACAGTAACGGTGTGTCGGGCCCCCAGAAGATAATGCCGCCAAGCCTTAAAGGCGGACTTGATAGCTAGAAGTTCCTTATCAGTAATAGTGTAATTGATTTCAGGAGGCGAGAATTTGCGGGACCAAAATGCCACGGGATGCAACTGATTGGTTACTGGGTCCTTTTGTGATAGAACTGCCCCCATGGCAAGGCTCGAAGCATCAGTTTCAACGATGTAGGGGAGTTCTGGGCGAGGATGTTTTAAGATCGGTGCAGAGATAAATCTAGTCTTCAAATTCTGGAAAGCTTGTTCTGCCTCGGTAGACCATTCAAAACGTTTGTTTTTCTTTAACAAGGCGGTGATGGGCTGGACTATTCGAGAGAATTCGGGGATAAACCTGCGGTAAAAGTTAGCGAAGCCTAACATGCTTTGAACACCTTTTACGGAGGATGGCGATGGCCATTTGAGAATTGCATCGACCTTCTTTGAATCCATACGCACTCCGCTAGGTGATAATATGAATCCCAAGAATTCAACTTCAGTCACGTTGAAAACACAGTTTTCCAACTTAGCGAAAAGTTTGTGTTGACGCAATCTCTCGAGGACCATTTTCACGCGTTTCCGATGTTCAGTTTCCGATGAAGAATAAACGAGGATGTCGTCAATGTAAACAATAACACACACATCTATGAGCTCTCTGAGGACATCGTTCATAAAATATTGAAAGGCGGCCGGGGCATTGCAAAGTCCGAAGGGCATGACCTGATATTCAAATAGCCCATACTTGGTGCGGAAGGCCGTCTTCCATTCATCGCCCTCTTTTACTCGTACCAAGTGGTAGGCACCTCTAAGATCCAGCTTTGTATATATGCATACTTTTCTGACTTGGTCCAGGAGTTCAGGGATCAAAGGTAACGGATATCTATTCTTAACGGTGATCTGGTTCAGGGCGCGATAATCTATACAAGTTCTAAGGTCCCCTTCTTTTTTTGGAACGAAGAACAAAGCTGAGGAAGCAGGGGACTTGGAAGGACGAATAAACCCATTCGCTAGGTATTGATCCAGGTATTGTCGGAGGTGAAGATTCTCAGGCTCGGTGAGGGCATAAATTCTACTACAAGGAGGAGTAGATCCAGGTATCAGGTCTATCTGGCAGTCATAAGACCTATGACGAGGTAGAGAGTTAGCCTGATCCTTCCGGAAAACATCTTGGAATTCTAGGTATTCAGGAGGTAACTGGGGAGCCTCCGAGGAAATTGCTGCCAGTGCAACACCAGGTCGAGGGTGACAAGTAGAGACACATTCTGGAAACTGAACCGTTCTTGCTCGCCAATCGATCTGAGGATTGTGCTTCTCTAACCAAGGAATTCCTAGAATAATCTGGAACTGAGGGGCCTTGATCACATCGAACACGATCTTCTCATGGTGTCCATCTTGACTTACTAGCGTCACTTCTTGGGTGGTATGTGTTACTGGTCCGGAGGCTATCTCCGTACCATCCACCGTAGTAATGACGTCCTTTACAGCCTTTGGACAAAGAGTCAGATTCATCCTCAAAACCATTTCATGATCCACATAATTGCCGATGGCACCGCTGTCGACGTAAGCTTCAATCGCATGTAATCGATCCGGATGTTCAGGGCTAATGAGGACCATAGGTATCACGAAAATGCGAGGTCACGGAACTGGTTTTAACGCTCGGCAAGAGGACCTCTATTCTTGTCGGGCGAGGTCGTTTCCCTGCTCAGAGTTTGTGACCCTGGTAACTGCAGCTCCAACTGCCTTCTTGGCTGGTTTCACCGGACAGTCTCGAAGAAAGTGCCCCGAGTTTCCGCAATAGAGGCATAATTGCAGCTGTTTTCTCCTTTCCCGCTCCTTTTGTGTTAGTGGTCCTTTCAGGCCCCCTATTTGCATGGGTTGCATAGGAGTTGGTGGTTTGGAAAATACTCGAGCATCAAACTTGGAACGATCGGCCTTCCTGTTCTGCAGTCTGTGGTCAATTTGAACGACTAAGTCAATATAGTCCGAACAGTCTTGCGGGGGATTCACTACTTGGGCTAACACATCTTTGAGCTCTCCACGTAGAACTCTATAAAACAGCGTAATCCTTTTGTCCTCAGGCCATCGAGTTTCCACTATCAGTCTGTTGAAAGACGCAATATAAGCCAAAAGGTCTTGATTACCCTGTCGTAATGAAAGGAGCTCATTGTCCAAGGCCTGCCCCTGTGAATGTCTTGCAAACAGTTTTTCCATACTGAGCTTAAAAGCTTGAAAATCATGGAGAATCGGATCATCTTGATTAACTAGAGGGATCGACCAGTCTGCCGCATTGCCACTAAGGTACGAAAGCACGAAAGCTACCTTAGCTTGATCAGTTGGAAAGGCTGCTGGCCGGCATAAGAAGTGCAACCGGCACTGATTAATAAATACTGCAAACCTCTTTGGGTCACCAGAAAATCGTTCGGGCGGAGCCAGAGGTACATTCCCAGGTAGGTTGATCTGCACTGGGTTCGTAGAGGATGTTGAAGGAAGATTTGCCCCTGATGCGGGTAACGGAGTTTGTCCGGCTTGTGACTGTAGCAATTGTCTAGCAAGATCGTCTGTTCGCTCCTTGGAAATAATCAGTTCCCTTCTTAGAGCATTCGTTTCCTGACGGGCTGCATGCACTTCTGCTCTTAGTTCCCCAAGTAACTGGGCTAGCTGGTCGGTATCCGAGGTTTCCATAGCGCCTGGGTGGGAGTTTTGCGATAGGCTTTGCGTTCTGTAACGCTCACCTGATTCCCGCAGAGGCGCCGGTCTTGACTGGGTGAATGCTGTATCTTCAAAGGTGATGTGTAACACACGGTTGGCTCTTTGGGCTGGACCTCTGTGCACTGTATGTCTGACTCGAAGAGTAAGATGTCTGCAGATAGAAAATATGGGATTAATGAACTGGGGTTATTGGGTGCCTCTCTCCTCTTCCCTTTCTCTTCTCCTGTAGAACCCCAAAGGTTAACACCCTCACCTTAGGTAAGTGAACGCCGAGCTCTCCATCTGCCTCGGGGCAGGGTGCCGTAACCAGTTTCTTCACTGGATAAGGGTGCAGGCCTCTTGACCTCAGAGGACTGCTGTCCGTCGTTAACTGCACGAACGGTAAGTTCTGGGCACTTCAAATGTCTTAAAAGTCTTTTGTAATGATATCTCTTGTTTTGCAGGGTTCCGGCGATGGCGGATGGCGGGCTGATGAGAGTTGAGGATCGAACCCGCGTGAGGAATAGAAGCGCCTGGAAGCACGTAAGTAAGCGCTTGTAGCCTGCTTCAGAATGCGCACTAACTGTCCCTTTTATCTTGCAGGTACAAGTTCGGAGCTTTAGAGAAGCTGAAGGGTGCTGGAATACCCACTGGATTCGGCGTGGGAAGGAGTAATGGCACGTGAGTAATAAAGTTGCCCAATGTCTTTAAACGCACCTTCTTTTGTCTTTCAGATGCGGGATGCAGCGCCGAAGGCCTCCGGAGCGTGCGAAGAGCTGGTAAGCTTTTGTCTTTCAGATGCCGGAATGCAGTGCGAAGACCTCCGGAGCACGCGAAGAGTAGGTAAGCCTTTGTCTTTCAGATGCCGGAATGCAGCGCGAGGCGTTGGTGACAGTCGATGGACCAGGTAAGAGATGCGCTGCACTGAAGACCGTAGTGCTAACCTGTTCTTTCTTTGTCTTTACAGGTGCTGCTGAAGACTGGATTCCAGGATGGTAAGCCTTTGTTCCCTTAGGCCCAGGATCAGAGGCAGAAGACACGATGACCGTTCTGCTGCAGAGAATGCAGAATAACGCAAAGCAAGATTCATCCATCGGGGGTGGTTTAAATAGCCTCCTGTAGTGCTTAGGTGTCTCCTTCCACAGCCAGGCCTAGGTAAGAAAAGAGTTCCTGCTTTCCAGAAGAGTTCCAGTGTTCTGAGCCTAGGGAGTGGCTCCTGCCCCACCCAACAGGAAAAGTAGTCCCAAACAGAAGAGGATCAGGGGTTCAACTGGCAGGTAAGTAAGCAGCATGGTCTGCTGCAGGTAAGTCCACCCAAGCATTATGAGCCCGGCGCTTCCAGCGCTGGGACTGGGCATCTTTATGAGCCTGGTGTCACTGGCGCCAGGACAGGGTCCAAAAGGTCCCAATTGGGACTGGCTGGCACTCGGAACCGGGGTTATGGGTCTGCTTCCAAGGGAGTCGGGCAAGTCCAGATCTTTTGGAAGCAGAGATCATGACACTGTCACTCACACAGCAGGGTGGCTGTCCGTGCCGGACAGCCAGCCGGCCAATCACTCCAGAGTTCATTCAGGTCTCCTAGGAGACTAAGCAAAGGGAGTTTCGGGCACCTCCCTCACATCCTGTCCACCCCAGACACCCAGGCACCAGAGGAGGGCTTCAGCACTGAAGCCCGCCAAGGGCCAATGAACAAAGGGACCAAACCTGGTTTGGCACCCAGAGACAAACACAAGAAGGACCTTTCCTAAAAGAAATGGCAAAAAAAGTCAACTGGAGTCTATTTTTACAGATAGGTCTGGGGCGCCATATTGAAAAACATGGCTGACCCAATTTTTAGCTACCGTTGTTAGCGGTCTGGAACAATCATGGTAGTTTGATCTAAAGCACTGCCACCAGCCATTTAAAGTAGGAAAGGGTAACATTTGACTGTTACATGAGTGTTTTGACTCAGGGGAAGCTAGGCTACCCCTCCAGCACTCTATACTAAGCTAGTGTGTGCTGGGTCAGTAAATTTAAAGAGACTAGTAAAGTCAATTTCACTTTACATGCTCTGGAAGACAGTAGTCAGTCCCAGAGAAGTTATTTAAACCTTGGGAAGTCTGAAAGAAATCCCTGTGCCACTGAAAAAGACGATGCCCATGGAGTTATTTTAAAACTCCATAACCAAAGAACACAAAAGTAAAACACACATCAAAATACATGGAAGAGTGGGGAAAAAAGGCTCACACTCTTCCCAGGTAAAACAAATCAAATCCTAGAAATCCAGCAAAGTTGCTGGGGGTCTCAAAAGGTAAGTGAAATTAGCACATTTTGAGAATCATATCCAACACTCGTTCCACCCAGACTAAGGGACAGGAGGATTTAATCCATCCTGGATGAGTATCCTTACTCCAGTCGGTCAAACATCCTGGACAGACCACCAGCATTTTGGTGGTGACACCCAGACCTGTGTTCAATGGTGATATCAAACCATTGCAGGCTGTGTGACCATCTCAGTAGTTTAGGGTTTTCCCCTTTCATTTGCATCAACCATCTCAAGGGTTGGTGGTCAGTCTGAATCATAAAAGTAGATCCATACAAGTATGGTCTAAACTTCTTCATTGAACACATAATAGCAAAACATTCACTTTCAATGGTTGCCCACCTTGTCTCAGGTTCCTTCAGCTTACTGCTGATGAAGCAAAAGGGGTTCTCCCTACCTTTCTCATCCATCTGACTCAGAACTGCACCTATACCTGTATTTGAAGCATCTGTATGCACAATGAATGTTTGGTTATAGTCAGGAGCTCTTAAGACTGGAGCTTGACAAAGGGCTTTCTTTAGGCCTTCAAATGCTTTAGTGCACTTCTCATTCCACCTGATCTTTTTAGGGAATTTGAGAGAGGAGACCACATTCAAGGGAGAAGCTCTTCAAGTTCTCTATTAAGTTCCTATAGTAACCAGTGAGGCCTAGGAAGACCCTCACTTGGGTTTGAGTAGTAGGGGTGGCCCAGTTTTGTACAGCTTGTACTTTGCTAAGCAATGGCCTGATTGCACCTCCTCCTACCTCATGTCCAAGGTAGACCACTTTGCTCTGACCAATTTCACATTTACTCGCCTTTATGGTGAGATGGGCCTGCTCAAGAGCCTGCAAAACATAACATAGTGGTGAACATGTTATTTGCAAGTAGGGCTGAACACTGCATTGTCATCCAAGTATGCCATGCAGAAGTCCTCCATCCCATTCAGAACCTGGTTAATCATTCTTTGGAAAGTTGCAGGTGCATTCTTTGGTCCAAAAGGCATTACCTTAAACTGGTAGAGGGCTGCTGGGGTTGAGAATGCAGTTTCCTCCTTGGCATGGCCTGTCAGTGCTATTTGCCAATAGCCTGAAGTGAGATCAAATGTACTGAGGTACTTGGCTGAACCAAGTTTGTCCACCAGTTCATTTGTCCTTGGTAAAGGGTGGGCATCAGTCTTGGTTACTGCATTAAGAGCTCTATAGTCCACACAGAATCTCAACTCTTTCGATCCTGCCTTTGGTACTAGAACAACTGGACTAGACCATGGACTGGTAGAGGGCTCTATTACCCCGAGATCAAGTATCTTGTTGACCTCCTCCTTTATATGGGAACTTACATGATCTGACATCCTGTAGACAGGTAAACAGTCACTTAGCAGTTTGAATATTATGCTGGCCCCAAGGGCTCAAGCCTGGTGATAGTGAAAACAGGGAGGCAAACTGATTTAACAGAAACGTGCACTCCTCCTGTTGTTCAGGTGTCAAATTAGAAGAGAGATGAACTCCTTCTTGTTTCTGATCTAAAGGCTGGGCTCTGAGTAGGTCAGGTAGAGGTTCACTCTCCTCCTCCTCTTGAGCTGAAGCTAGAAGCAAAGCCCCCACTTCTGGTCTTGAGACATAAGCTTTTAGACGGTTGGTGTGAAAGACTATGGGAGCCTCCTTAGGATTGCCTAAGTCCACCAGATAGTTGACCTCTCCAAGTTTACCCACAGCCCTGAAGGGTCCTATCCATTTGTCCTGTAAGGCCCTCTGCCTTGTAGGTACCATAACTAGAACTAGCTGGTCTTGAGCAAACTTAACCATGTTGGCCTTCTGGTCATGCCAATGCTTCACCAGAGCCTGACCTGCTTTCAAGTTATCTGATGCTTCTGCCATCATGTGTGACATTCTCCTCTGGAGACCTATCACATAGTAACTCTCACTGGCTTGGGTGAAGGAGCACTCTGCAACCCCTCCATAATTAGGGCCAAGGGGCCTCTAACAGGATGGCCATGAAGACGTTCAAAGGGACTAAATCCAACTCCCTCCTGAGTGACTGCTCTATAAGCAAATAGAAGGCATGGCAGTAGAAGGTCCCACTTTCTTCTAAGGGGTTCCTCTAAAACACCTATCATGCTCTTCATTGTACGGTTGAACCTCTCTACCAATCCATTTGTCTGAGGATGGTAGGCATTCGAGAACTTGTAAATTACTCCACAGTTTTTCCACATGGCCTGCATGTAGTGGGGCATAACATTGGATCCCCTGTCAGAGATAACTTCCTTAGGAAAACCTACCCTGGTAAAAATACCAACTAGGGCCTTAGCCACAGCCTGAGCTGTATCAGTCCTCATAGGTATGGCTTCAGGATACCTAGTAGCATGGTCTACTACAACCAGGATAAACCTGTTTCTTGAAGATGTTGGAGGGCCTAAGGGACCAACAATGTTGATTCCTACCCTCTCTAAAGGGACTCCCACCACTGGGAGAGGCACCAAGGGTGCCACATTCTTGGCTCCACTCTTGCCAAAGGTTTGGCAAGTTTGACAGCTCATACAGAACTTATCAACATCAGACCCTAACTTAGGCCATTAGAATTATAAGGAGAGCCTATCCTTGGTCTTCTTAAAACTTAAGTGACCAGCCAAAGGTATATCATGGGCTAACTGTAGGACCTGGAGTCTGCTTTCAAGAGGCACTACAAGTCTTCTGCACTCCCCTGGGATAGACTCAGTCAGTTCACTGTAGAAGAGGCCATCTTCCCAGGACAATCTATGCTTCCCTGCTTCTTCCCCCTCCAGCTGGGAAGCTGCCTCTTGGCGAAGACCTTCAAGAGTAGGACACTCTCTCTGACCTCTGATGACGTCTGCCCTACATTAGCTACCTTCTGCCAGTAAAGACTGCAGCTCAGGATGGTCTGCAGGATCCAGATCTCCAACAAGAGAACGGTCCTCTTCCAGCACTGATTCCTCAGCAGCTGATTTGACCACCACACAAGGTTGTTCCACACACTCAACCTCCACTGGTGGAGGAGTCACAGGTGTGACTTTGGACAGTCCTCTCGGGGATGTCCCTGTAGGTAGCGCAGGAGTGCTGGCTGGTTTCCTTCTGGAGGTTTTAGGTTTCCCCTTTTCCTCTTTCTTCTTTGAATTTGCAGTCAGTAAGTGTTATATTTTTTTCTATAATCTCCTCTTGAGAGTCCCTTAAGTTACTCTCTCTGGCCTTCCTAGTCTGCTCCTGTTCCCTTTTGCTAGGAGGCCTGGGGGTTCTTGATACAACTCCAAGAGTCTTTAAGTCATTCCGCAACAGGACTCTCCCAGGTACTTCACTCTGCACACTTACATGTATCTTGACAGTCATGTCATTGCACAGGATGAGAGCTAATAACTGTGGAAGCATTTAGAGGGGGCCTCCAGCAAGCTTAGTTAGGAATCTGGGTGCCTTAGCAATATTCACAACCTTGAAAAATGTTTCATCAACTACAGTAATACTGGCCCGGTGTCTCTGATGGCAGGCGTCTCCTGACCATTCACAAGGGCACTGTCTTTGTAATACTATTTAGTATTGTCTGGAATGGAAGTATACATATCTAAGTTCTGTTCCCACAGACGCAGGGATACAAAAGAAACACTGGCTGAGACTTTCATGGGTTCCTCAGCCAGTTGGGGAAAGTTTCCACTTGCCATTGGTACTTAATCCTCTGGAGAGAAGGCTAAGGAGACAGTGTGGATCCCTGAAGCTTTACTCATACATCTGGGATCCCCGTTCACATGGTCAGTTGACCCACAAGCATAACATTTTCCAAATGTCTTCATGAATGGGGGTTTGTTCTGACCTTCTTCTGGTTTGGCACTAGGGAGTACACTAGCCTGATTCGGTTTCCCTGTGGCTTACATTTTTTATGTTTGATGCCCTCTTTTGGAGTGGAAGTATTACAATTTTCTTTGGTATATTTCTTGTGCTGCTTCCCCTCATCCTTCTTCTGAGTTACCCCAGAATACTTGTGAGTAGCCCTGTTGACAACCCACAATTCAGCAGCCCTTGCTAACTTCTTTGGATCAATTTCCTTAGAGTCAACCAATTGCTGTCTCAGCTCAGGAGAGCAGGCATCATAAATGGATTCCAACATAAACAGATTTCTCATACCTTCACAAGTGTTAACTCTGTAACCCTTAACCCATCCATCTAAGCTTTTCAAGCATTCAGTCACCCAGGTAGTTCAATGGGTACCATCATGCTTTTTGCGGGTTCTAAACCTCTTAATATACTGAGAAGGGGTCTTCCCAAATCTAGCTATCAAAGCTAGCTTCACAGTTTCATACTCCTTTCTGTCTATATTCCTGTGATGCTGGAAATGCATCGGAAGGACAGGGCCTCCGTATCCTTGTCCTTTACTGCCTTTTTATCATGTGTTCTGTTGTGTTTTCCGCGCAGGAGTTCATGTGGGACTCCTAGCGGGGCAGCTCTCTCTCTTTTAGTTTGGTGAACAGACCCGTGGGATACCCTTATGGCACCCATGGGTGGGGGCACAACCCTGTGCCCCTAGTGTATGTTTTTGGGCACCTGAGGGTGGCCCGCAGAGCAGGGTATGGGCTGGTGGCAGCTCCATGCTGACTTTGACAGGTGCGCTGAGTATCCTCCATTTTGGGGATCCCCAGGCACTGCCATTGGAATCAGTTGATTCCTGATGGAAAACAAGATGGCCCCTGTGGCCTCTTGCTTTCTATGACCTATTACCTTGTTTTTCCCAAAGACCTGGGAAGCCCTGACTCTGAACCTTCACCCTGACATGGAGAACCGGATCATCTTGATTAACTAGAGGGATCGACCAGTCTGCCGCATTGCCACTAAGGTACGAAAGCACGAAAGCTACCTTAGCTTGATCAGTTGGAAAGGCTGCTGGCCGGCATAAGAAGTGCAACCGGCACTGATTAATAAATACTGCAAACCTCTTTGGGTCACCAGAAAATCGTTCGGGCGGAGCCAGAGGTACATTCCCAGGTAGGTTGATCTGCACTGGGTTCGTAGAGGATGTTGAAGGAAGATTTGCCCCTGATGCGGGTAACGGAGTTTGTCCGGCTTGTGACTGTAGCAATTGTCTAGCAAGATCGTCTGTTCGCTCCTTGGAAATAATCAGTTCCCTTCTTAGAGCATTCGTTTCCTGACGGGCTGCATGCACTTCTGCTCTTAGTTCCCCAAGTAACTGGGCTAGCTGGTCGGTATCCGAGGTTTCCATAGCGCCTGGGTGGGAGTTTTGCGATAGGCTTTGCGTTCTGTAACGCTCACCTGATTCCCGCAGAGGCGCCGGTCTTGACTGGGTGAATGCTGTATCTTCAAAGGTGATGTGTAACACACGGTTGGCTCTTTGGGCTGGACCTCTGTGCACTGTATGTCTGACTCGAAGAGTAAGATGTCTGCAGATAGAAAATATGGGATTAATGAACTGGGGTTATTGGGTGCCTCTCTCCTCTTCCCTTTCTCTTCTCCTGTAGAACCCCAAAGGTTAACACCCTCACCTTAGGTAAGTGAACGCCGAGCTCTCCATCTGCCTCGGGGCAGGGTGCCGTAACCAGTTTCTTCACTGGATAAGGGTGCAGGCCTCTTGACCTCAGAGGACTGCTGTCCGTCGTTAACTGCACGAACGGTAAGTTCTGGGCACTTCAAATGTCTTAAAAGTCTTTTGTAATGATATCTCTTGTTTTGCAGGGTTCCGGCGATGGCGGATGGCGGGCTGATGAGAGTTGAGGATCGAACCCGCGTGAGGAATAGAAGCGCCTGGAAGCACGTAAGTAAGCGCTTGTAGCCTGCTTCACGATGCGCACTAACTGTCCCTTTTATCTTGCAGGTACAAGTTCGGAGCTTTAGAGAAGCTGAAGGGTGCTGGAATACCCACTGGATTCGGCGTGGGAAGGAGTAATGGCACGTGAGTAATAAAGTTGCCCAATGTCTTTAAACGCACCTTCTTTTGTCTTTCAGATGCGGGATGCAGCGCCGAAGGCCTCCGGAGCGTGCGAAGAGCTGGTAAGCTTTTGTCTTTCAGATGCCGGAATGCAGTGCGAAGACCTCCGGAGCACGCGAAGAGTAGGTAAGCCTTTGTCTTTCAGATGCCGGAATGCAGCGCGAGGCGTTGGTGACAGTCGATGGACCAGGTAAGAGATGCGCTGCACTGAAGACCGTAGTGCTAACCTGTTCTTTCTTTGTCTTTACAGGTGCTGCTGAAGACTGGATTCCAGGATGGTAAGCCTTTGTTCCCTTAGGCCCAGGATCAGAGGCAGAAGACACGATGACCGTTCTGCTGCAGAGAATGCAGAATAACGCAAAGCAAGATTCATCCATCGGGGGTGGTTTAAATAGCCTCCTGTAGTGCTTAGGTGTCTCCTTCCACAGCCACGCCTAGGTAAGAAAAGAGTTCCTGCTTTCCAGAAGAGTTCCAGTGTTCTGAGCCTAGGGAGTGGCTCCTGCCCCACCCAACAGGAAAAGTAGTCCCAAACAGAAGAGGATCAGGGGTTCAACTGGCAGGTAAGTAAGCAGCATGGTCTGCTGCAGGTAAGTCCACCCAAGCATTATGAGCCCGGCGCTTCCAGCGCTGGGACTGGGCATCTTTATGAGCCTGGTGTCACTGGCGCCAGGACAGGGTCCAAAAGGTCCCAATTGGGACTGGCTGGCACTCGGAACCGGGGTTATGGGTCTGCTTCCAAGGGAGTCGGGCAAGTCCAGATCTTTTGGAAGCAGAGATCATGACACTGTCACTCACACAGCAGGGTGGCTGTCCTTGCCGGACAGCCAGCCGGCCAATCACTCCAGAGTTCATTCAGGTCTCCTAGGAGACTAAGCAAAGGGAGTTTCGGGCACCTCCCTCACATCCTGTCCACCCCAGACACCCAGGCACCAGAGGAGGGCTTCAGCACTGAAGCCCGCCAAGGGCCAATGAACAAAGGGACCAAACCTGGTTTGGCACCCAGAGACAAACACAAGAAGGACCTTTCCTAAAAGAAATGGCAAAAAAAGTCAACTGGAGTCTATTTTTACAGATAGGTCTGGGGCGCCATATTGAAAAACATGGCTGACCCAATTTTTAGCTACCGTTGTTAGCGGTCTGGAACAATCATGGTAGTTTGATCTAAAGCACTGCCACCAGCCATTTAAAGTAGGAAAGGGTAACATTTGACTGTTACATGAGTGTTTTGACTCAGGGGAAGCTAGGCTACCCCTCCAGCACTCTATACTAAGCTAGTGTGTGCTGGGTCAGTAAATTTAAAGAGACTAGTAAAGTCAATTTCACTTTACATGCTCTGGAAGACAGTAGTCAGTCCCAGAGAAGTTATTTAAACCTTGGGAAGTCTGAAAGAAATCCCTGTGCCACTGAAAAAGACGATGCCCATGGAGTTATTTTAAAACTCCATAACCAAAGAACACAAAAGTAAAACACACATCAAAATACATGGAAGAGTGGGGAAAAAAGGCTCACACTCTTCCCAGGTAAAACAAATCAAATCCTAGAAATCCAGCAAAGTTGCTGGGGGTCTCAAAAGGTAAGTGAAATTAGCACATTTTGAGAATCATATCCAACACTCGTTCCCCCCAGACTAAGGGACAGGAGGATTTAATCCATCCTGGATGAGTATCCTTACTCCAGTCGGTCAAACATCCTGGACAGACCACCAGCATTTTGGTGGTGACACCCAGACCTGTGTTCAATGGTGATATCAAACCATTGCAGGCTGTGTGACCATCTCAGTAGTTTAGGGTTTTCCCCTTTCATTTGCATCAACCATCTCAAGGGTTGGTGGTCAGTCTGAATCATAAAAGTAGATCCATACAAGTATGGTCTAAACTTCTTCATTGAACACATAATAGCAAAACATTCACTTTCAATGGTTGCCCACCTTGTCTCAGGTTCCTTCAGCTTACTGCTGATGAAGCAAAAGGGGTTCTCCCTACCTTTCTCATCCATCTGACTCAGAACTGCACCTATACCTGTATTTGAAGCATCTGTATGCACAATGAATGTTTGGTTATAGTCAGGAGCTCTTAAGACTGGAGCTTGACAAAGGGCTTTCTTTAGGCCTTCAAATGCTTTAGTGCACTTCTCATTCCACCTGATCTTTTTAGGGAATTTGAGAGAGGAGACCACATTCAAGGGAGAAGCTCTTCAAGTTCTCTATTAAGTTCCTATAGTAACCAGTGAGGCCTAGGAAGACCCTCACTTGGGTTTGAGTAGTAGGGGTGGCCCAGTTTTGTACAGCTTGTACTTTGCTAAGCAATGGCCTGATTGCACCTCCTCCTACCTCATGTCCAAGGTAGACCACTTTGCTCTGACCAATTTCACATTTACTCGCCTTTATGGTGAGATGGGCCTGCTCAAGAGCCTGCAAAACATAACATAGTGGTGAACATGTTATTTGCAAGTAGGTCTGAACACTGCATTGTCATCCAAGTATGCCATGCAGAAGTCCTCCATCCCATTCAGAACCTGGTTAATCATTCTTTGGAAAGTTGCAGGTGCATTCTTTGGTCCAAAAGGCATTACCTTAAACTGGTAGAGGGCTGCTGGGGTTGAGAATGCAGTTTCCTCCTTGGCATGGCCTGTCAGTGCTATTTGCCAATAGCCTAAAGTGAGATCAAATGTACTGAGGTACTTGGCTGAACCAAGTTTGTCCACCAGTTCATTTGTCCTTGGTAAAGGGTGGGCATCAGTCTTGGTTACTGCATTAAGAGCTCTATAGTCCACACAGAATCTCAACTCTTTCGATCCTGCCTTTGGTACTAGAACAACTGGACTAGACCATGGACTGGTAGAGGGCTCTATTACCCCGAGATCAAGTATCTTGTTGACCTCCTCCTTTATATGGGAACTTACATGATCTGACATCCTGTAGACAGGTAAACAGTCACTTAGCAGTTTGAATATTATGCTGGCCCCAAGGGCTCAAGCCTGGTGATAGTGAAAACAGGGAGGCAAACTGATTTAACAGAAACGTGCACTCCTCCTGTTGTTCAGGTGTCAAATTAGAAGAGAGATGAACTCCTTCTTGTTTCTGATCTAAAGGCTGGGCTCTGAGTAGGTCAGGTAGAGGTTCACTCTCCTCCTCCTCTTGAGCTGAAGCTAGAAGCAAAGCCCCCACTTCTGGTCTTGAGACATAAGCTTTTAGACGGTTGGTGTGAAAGACTATGGGAGCCTCCTTAGGATTGCCTAAGTCCACCAGATAGTTGACCTCTCCAAGTTTACCCACAGCCCTGAAGGGTCCTATCCATTTGTCCTGTAAGGCCCTCTGCCTTGTAGGTACCATAACTAGAACTAGCTGGTCTTGAGCAAACTTAACCATGTTGGCCTTCTGGTCATGCCAATGCTTCACCAGAGCCTGACCTGCTTTCAAGTTATCTGATGCTTCTGCCATCATGTGTGACATTCTCCTCTGGAGACCTATCACATTGTAACTCTCACTGGCTTGGGTGAAGGAGCACTCTGCAACCCCTCCATAATTAGGGCCAAGGGGCCTCTAACCGGATGGCCATGAAGACGTTCAAAGGGACTAAATCCAACTCCCTCCTGAGTGACTGCTCTATAAGCAAATAGAAGGCATGGCAGTAGAAGGTCCCACTTTCTTCTAAGGGGTTCCTCTAAAACACCTATCATGCTCTTCATTGTACGGTTGAACCTCTCTACCAATCCATTTGTCTGAGGATGGTAGGCATTCGAGAACTTGTAAATTACTCCACAGTTTTTCCACATGGCCTGCATGTAGTGGGGCATAACATTGGATCCCCTGTCAGAGATAACTTCCTTAGGAAAACCTACCCTGGTAAAAATACCAACTAGGGCCTTAGCCACAGCCTGAGCTGTATCAGTCCTCATAGGTATGGCTTCAGGATACCTAGTAGCATGGTCTACTACAACCAGGATAAACCTGTTTCTTGAAGATGTTGGAGGGCCTAAGGGACCAACAATGTTGATTCCTACCCTCTCTAAAGGGACTCCCACCACTGGGAGAGGCACCAAGGGTGCCACATTCTTGGCTCCACTCTTGCCAAAGGTTTGGCAAGTTTGACAGCTCATACAGAACTTATCAACATCAGACCCTAACTTAGGCCATTAGAATTATAAGGAGAGCCTATCCTTGGTCTTCTTAAAACTTAAGTGACCAGCCAAAGGTATATCATGGGCTAACTGTAGGACCTGGAGTCTGCTTTCAAGAGGCACTACAAGTCTTCTGCACTCCCCTGGGATAGACTCAGTCAGTTCACTGTAGAAGAGGCCATCTTCCCAGGACAATCTATGCTTCCCTGCTTCTTCCCCCTCCAGCTGGGAAGCTGCCTCTTGGCGAAGACCTTCAAGAGTAGGACACTCTCTCTGACCTCTGATGACGTCTGCCCTACATTAGCTACCTTCTGCCAGTAAAGACTGCAGCTCAGGATGGTCTGCAGGATCCAGATCTCCAACAAGAGAACGGTCCTCTTCCAGCACTGATTCCTCAGCAGCTGATTTGACCACCACACAAGGTTGTTCCACACACTCAACCTCCACTGGTGGAGGAGTCACAGGTGTGACTTTGGACAGTCCACTCGGGGATGTCCCTGTAGGTAGCGCAGGAGTGCTGGCTGGTTTCCTTCTGGAGGTTTTAGGTTTCCCCTTTTCCTCTTTCTTCTTTGAATTTGCAGTCAGTAAGTGTTATATTTTTTTCTATAATCTCCTCTTGAGAGTCCCTTAAGTTACTCTCTCTGGCCTTCCTAGTCTGCTCCTGTTCCCTTTTGCTAGGAGGCCTGGGGGTTCTTGATACAACTCCAAGAGTCTTTAAGTCATTCCGCAACAGGACTCTCCCAGGTACTTCACTCTGCACACTTACATGTATCTTGACAGTCATGTCATTGCACAGGATGAGAGCTAATAACTGTGGAAGCATTTAGAGGGGGCCTCCAGCAAGCTTAGTTAGGAATCTGGGTGCCTTAGCAATATTCACAACCTTGAAAAATGTTTCATCAACTACAGTAATACTGGCCCGGTGTCTCTGATGGCAGGCGTCTCCTGACCATTCACAAGGGCACTGTCTTTGTAATACTATTTAGTATTGTCTGGAATGGAAGTATACATATCTAAGTTCTGTTCCCACAGACGCAGGGATACAAAAGAAACACTGGCTGAGACTTTCATGGGTTCCTCAGCCAGTTGGGGAAAGTTTCCACTTGCCATTGGTACTTAATCCTCTGGAGAGAAGGCTAAGGAGACAGTGTGGATCCCTGAAGCTTTACTCATACATCTGGGATCCCCGTTCACATGGTCAGTTGACCCACAAGCATAACATTTTCCAAATGTCTTCATGAATGGGGGTTTGTTCTGACCTTCTTCTGGTTTGGCACTAGGGAGTACACTAGCCTGATTCGGTTTCCCTGTGGCTTACATTTTTTATGTTTGATGCCCTCTTTTGGAGTGGAAGTATTACAATTTTCTTTGGTATATTTCTTGTGCTGCTTCCCCTCATCCTTCTTCTGAGTTACCCCAGAATACTTGTGAGTAGCCCTGTTGACAACCCACAATTCAGCAGCCCTTGCTAACTTCTTTGGATCAATTTCCTTAGAGTCAACCAATTGCTGTCTCAGCTCAGGAGAGCAGGCATCATAAATGGATTCCAACATAAACAGATTTCTCATACCTTCACAAGTGTTAACTCTGTAACCCTTAACCCATCCATCTAAGCTTTTCAAGCATTCAGTCACCCAGGTAGTTCAATGGGTACCATCATGCTTTTTGCGGGTTCTAAACCTCTTAATATACTGAGAAGGGGTCTTCCCAAATCTAGCTATCAAAGCTAGCTTCACAGTTTCATACTCCTTTCTGTCTATATTCCTGTGATGCTGGAAATGCATCGGAAGGACAGGGCCTCCGTATCCTTGTCCTTTACTGCCTTTTTATCATGTGTTCTGTTGTGTTTTCCACGCAGGAGTTCATGTGGGACTCCTAGCGGGGCAGCTCTCTCTCTTTTAGTTTGGTGAACAGACCCGTGGGATACCCTTATGGCACCCATGGGTGGGGGCACAACCCTGTGCCCCTAGTGTATGTTTTTGGGCACCTGAGGGTGGCCCGCAGAGCAGGGTATGGGCTGGTGGCAGCTCCATGCTGACTTTGACAGGTGCGCTGAGTATCCTCCATTTTGGGGATCCCCAGGCACTGCCATTGGAATCAGTTGATTCCTGATGGAAAACAAGATGGCCCCTGTGGCCTCTTGCTTTCTATGACCTATTACCTTGTTTTTCCCAAAGACCTGGGAAGCCCTGACTCTGAACCTTCACCCTGACATGGAGAACCGGATCATCTTGATTAACTAGAGGGATCGACCAGTCTGCCGCATTGCCACTAAGGTACGAAAGCACGAAAGCTACCTTAGCTTGATCAGTTGGAAAGGCTGCTGGCCGGCATAAGAAGTGCAACCGGCACTGATTAATAAATACTGCAAACCTCTTTGGGTCACCAGAAAATCGTTCGGGCGGAGCCAGAGGTACATTCCCAGGTAGGTTGATCTGCACTGGGTTCGTAGAGGATGTTGAAGGAAGATTTGCCCCTGATGCGGGTGACGGAGTTTGTCCGGCTTGTGACTGTAGCAATTGTCTAGCAAGATCGTCTGTTCGCTCCTTGGAAATAATCAGTTCCCTTCTTAGAGCATTCGTTTCCTGACGGGCTGCATGCACTTCTGCTCTTAGTTCCCCAAGTAACTGGGCTAGCTGGTCGGTATCCGAGGTTTCCATAGCGCCTGGGTGGGAGTTTTGCGATAGGCTTTGCGTTCTGTAACGCTCACCTGATTCCCGCAGAGGCGCCGGTCTTGACTGGGTGAATGCTGTATCTTCAAAGGTGATGTGTAACACACGGTTGGCTCTTTGGGCTGGACCTCTGTGCACTGTATGTCTGACTCGAAGAGTAAGATGTCTGCAGATAGAAAATATGGGATTAATGAACTGGGGTTATTGGGTGCCTCTCTCCTCTTCCCTTTCTCTTCTCCTGTAGAACCCCAAAGGTTAACACCCTCACCTTAGGTAAGTGAACGCCGAGCTCTCCATCTGCCTCGGGGCAGGGTGCCGTAACCAGTTTCTTCACTGGATAAGGGTGCAGGCCTCTTGACCTCAGAGGACTGCTGTCCGTCGTTAACTGCACGAACGGTAAGTTCTGGGCACTTCAAATGTCTTAAAAGTCTTTTGTAATGATATCTCTTGTTTTGCAGGGTTCCGGCGATGGCGGATGGCGGGCTGATGAGAGTTGAGGATCGAACCCGCGTGAGGAATAGAAGCGCCTGGAAGCACGTAAGTAAGCGCTTGTAGCCTGCTTCACGATGCGCACTAACTGTCCCTTTTATCTTGCAGGTACAAGTTCGGAGCTTTAGAGAAGCTGAAGGGTGCTGGAATACCCACTGGATTCGGCGTGGGAAGGAGTAATGGCACGTGAGTAATAAAGTTGCCCAATGTCTTTAAACGCACCTTCTTTTGTCTTTCAGATGCGGGATGCAGCGCCGAAGGCCTCCGGAGCGTGCGAAGAGCTGGTAAGCTTTTGTCTTTCAGATGCCGGAATGCAGTGCGAAGACCTCCGGAGCACGCGAAGAGTAGGTAAGCCTTTGTCTTTCAGATGCCGGAATGCAGCGCGAGGCGTTGGTGACAGTCGATGGACCAGGTAAGAGATGCGCTGCACTGAAGACCGTAGTGCTAACCTGTTCTTTCTTTGTCTTTACAGGTGCTGCTGAAGACTGGATTCCAGGATGGTAAGCCTTTGTTCCCTTAGGCCCAGGATCAGAGGCAGAAGACACGATGACCGTTCTGCTGCAGAGAATGCAGAATAACGCAAAGCAAGATTCATCCATCGGGGGTGGTTTAAATAGCCTCCTGTAGTGCTTAGGTGTCTCCTTCCACAGCCACGCCTAGGTAAGAAAAGAGTTCCTGCTTTCCAGAAGAGTTCCAGTGTTCTGAGCCTAGGGAGTGGCTCCTGCCCCACCCAACAGGAAAAGTAGTCCCAAACAGAAGAGGATCAGGGGTTCAACTGGCAGGTAAGTAAGCAGCATGGTCTGCTGCAGGTAAGTCCACCCAAGCATTATGAGCCCGGCGCTTCCAGCGCTGGGACTGGGCATCTTTATGAGCCTGGTGTCACTGGCGCCAGGACAGGGTCCAAAAGGTCCCAATTGGGACTGGCTGGCACTCGGAACCGGGGTTATGGGTCTGCTTCCAAGGGAGTCGGGCAAGTCCAGATCTTTTGGAAGCAGAGATCATGACACTGTCACTCACACAGCAGGGTGGCTGTCCTTGCCGGACAGCCAGCCGGCCAATCACTCCAGAGTTCATTCAGGTCTCCTAGGAGACTAAGCAAAGGGAGTTTCGGGCACCTCCCTCACATCCTGTCCACCCCAGACACCCAGGCACCAGAGGAGGGCTTCAGCACTGAAGCCCGCCAAGGGCCAATGAACAAAGGGACCAAACCTGGTTTGGCACCCAGAGACAAACACAAGAAGGACCTTTCCTAAAAGAAATGGCAAAAAAAGTCAACTGGAGTCTATTTTTACAGATAGGTCTGGGGCGCCATATTGAAAAACATGGCTGACCCAATTTTTAGCTACCGTTGTTAGCGGTCTGGAACAATCATGGTAGTTTGATCTAAAGCACTGCCACCAGCCATTTAAAGTAGGAAAGGGTAACATTTGACTGTTACATGAGTGTTTTGACTCAGGGGAAGCTAGGCTACCCCTCCAGCACTCTATACTAAGCTAGTGTGTGCTGGGTCAGTAAATTTAAAGAGACTAGTAAAGTCAATTTCACTTTACATGCTCTGGAAGACAGTAGTCAGTCCCAGAGAAGTTATTTAAACCTTGGGAAGTCTGAAAGAAATCCCTGTGCCACTGAAAAAGACGATGCCCATGGAGTTATTTTAAAACTCCATAACCAAAGAACACAAAAGTAAAACACACATCAAAATACATGGAAGAGTGGGGAAAAAAGGCTCACACTCTTCCCAGGTAAAACAAATCAAATCCTAGAAATCCAGCAAAGTTGCTGGGGGTCTCAAAAGGTAAGTGAAATTAGCACATTTTGAGAATCATATCCAACACTCGTTCCCCCCAGACTAAGGGACAGGAGGATTTAATCCATCCTGGATGAGTATCCTTACTCCAGTCGGTCAAACATCCTGGACAGACCACCAGCATTTTGGTGGTGACACCCAGACCTGTGTTCAATGGTGATATCAAACCATTGCAGGCTGTGTGACCATCTCAGTAGTTTAGGGTTTTCCCCTTTCATTTGCATCAACCATCTCAAGGGTTGGTGGTCAGTCTGAATCATAAAAGTAGATCCATACAAGTATGGTCTAAACTTCTTCATTGAACACATAATAGCAAAACATTCACTTTCAATGGTTGCCCACCTTGTCTCAGGTTCCTTCAGCTTACTGCTGATGAAGCAAAAGGGGTTCTCCCTACCTTTCTCATCCATCTGACTCAGAACTGCACCTATACCTGTATTTGAAGCATCTGTATGCACAATGAATGTTTGGTTATAGTCAGGAGCTCTTAAGACTGGAGCTTGACAAAGGGCTTTCTTTAGGCCTTCAAATGCTTTAGTGCACTTCTCATTCCACCTGATCTTTTTAGGGAATTTGAGAGAGGAGACCACATTCAAGGGAGAAGCTCTTCAAGTTCTCTATTAAGTTCCTATAGTAACCAGTGAGGCCTAGGAAGACCCTCACTTGGGTTTGAGTAGTAGGGGTGGCCCAGTTTTGTACAGCTTGTACTTTGCTAAGCAATGGCCTGATTGCACCTCCTCCTACCTCATGTCCAAGGTAGACCACTTTGCTCTGACCAATTTCACATTTACTCGCCTTTATGGTGAGATGGGCCTGCTCAAGAGCCTGCAAAACATAACATAGTGGTGAACATGTTATTTGCAAGTAGGTCTGAACACTGCATTGTCATCCAAGTATGCCATGCAGAAGTCCTCCATCCCATTCAGAACCTGGTTAATCATTCTTTGGAAAGTTGCAGGTGCATTCTTTGGTCCAAAAGGCATTACCTTAAACTGGTAGAGGGCTGCTGGGGTTGAGAATGCAGTTTCCTCCTTGGCATGGCCTGTCAGTGCTATTTGCCAATAGCCTGAAGTGAGATCAACTGTACTGAGGTACTTGGCTGAACCAAGTTTGTCCACCAGTTCATTTGTCCTTGGTAAAGGGTGGGCATCAGTCTTGGTTACTGCATTAAGAGCTCTATAGTCCACACAGAATCTCAACTCTTTCGATCCTGCCTTTGGTACTAGAACAACTGGACTAGACCATGGACTGGTAGAGGGCTCTATTACCCCGAGATCAAGTATCTTGTTGACCTCCTCCTTTATATGGGAACTTACATGATCTGACATCCTGTAGACAGGTAAACAGTCACTTAGCAGTTTGAATATTATGCTGGCCCCAAGGGCTCAAGCCTGGTGATAGTGAAAACAGGGAGGCAAACTGATTTAACAGAAACGTGCACTCCTCCTGTTGTTCAGGTGTCAAATTAGAAGAGAGATGAACTCCTTCTTGTTTCTGATCTAAAGGCTGGGCTCTGAGTAGGTCAGGTAGAGGTTCACTCTCCTCCTCCTCTTGAGCTGAAGCTAGAAGCAAAGCCCCCACTTCTGGTCTTGAGACATAAGCTTTTAGACGGTTGGTGTGAAAGACTATGGGAGCCTCCTTAGGATTGCCTAAGTCCACCAGATAGTTGACCTCTCCAAGTTTACCCACAGCCCTGAAGGGTCCTATCCATTTGTCCTGTAAGGCCCTCTGCCTTGTAGGTACCATAACTAGAACTAGCTGGTCTTGAGCAAACTTAACCATGTTGGCCTTCTGGTCATGCCAATGCTTCACCAGAGCCTGACCTGCTTTCAAGTTATCTGATGCTTCTGCCATCATGTGTGACATTCTCCTCTGGAGACCTATCACATTGTAACTCTCACTGGCTTGGGTGAAGGAGCACTCTGCAACCCCTCCATAATTAGGGCCAAGGGGCCTCTAACAGGATGGCCATGAAGACGTTCAAAGGGACTAAATCCAACTCCCTCCTGAGTGACTGCTCTATAAGCAAATAGAAGGCATGGCAGTAGAAGGTCCCACTTTCTTCTAAGGGGTTCCTCTAAAACACCTATCATGCTCTTCATTGTACGGTTGAACCTCTCTACCAATCCATTTGTCTGAGGATGGTAGGCATTCGAGAACTTGTAAATTACTCCACAGTTTTTCCACATGGCCTGCATGTAGTGGGGCATAACATTGGATCCCCTGTCAGAGATAACTTCCTTAGGAAAACCTACCCTGGTAAAAATACCAACTAGGGCCTTAGCCACAGCCTGAGCTGTATCAGTCCTCATAGGTATGGCTTCAGGATACCTAGTAGCATGGTCTACTACAACTAGGATAAACCTGTTTCTTGAAGATGTTGGAGGGCCTAAGGGACCAACAATGTTGATTCCTACCCTCTCTAAAGGGACTCCCACCACTGGGAGAGGCACCAAGGGTGCCACATTCTTGGCTCCACTCTTGCCAAAGGTTTGGCAAGTTTGACAGCTCATACAGAACTTATCAACATCAGACCCTAACTTAGGCCATTAGAATTATAAGGAGAGCCTATCCTTGGTCTTCTTAAAACTTAAGTGACCAGCCAAAGGTATATCATGGGCTAACTGTAGGACCTGGAGTCTGCTTTCAAGAGGCACTACAAGTCTTCTGCACTCCCCTGGGATAGACTCAGTCAGTTCACTGTAGAAGAGGCCATCTTCCCAGGACAATCTATGCTTCCCTGCTTCTTCCCCCTCCAGCTGGGAAGCTGCCTCTTGGCGAAGACCTTCAAGAGTAGGACACTCTCTCTGACCTCTGATGACGTCTGCCCTACATTAGCTACCTTCTGCCAGTAAAGACTGCAGCTCAGGATGGTCTGCAGGATCCAGATCTCCAACAAGAGAACGGTCCTCTTCCAGCACTGATTCCTCAGCAGCTGATTTGACCACCACACAAGGTTGTTCCACACACTCAACCTCCACTGGTGGAGGAGTCACAGGTGTGACTTTGGACAGTCCTCTCGGGGATGTCCCTGTAGGTAGCGCAGGAGTGCTGGCTGGTTTCCTTCTGGAGGTTTTAGGTTTCCCCTTTTCCTCTTTCTTCTTTGAATTTGCAGTCAGTAAGTGTTATATTTTTTTCTATAATCTCCTCTTGAGAGTCCCTTAAGTTACTCTCTCTGGCCTTCCTAGTCTGCTCCTGTTCCCTTTTGCTAGGAGGCCTGGGGGTTCTTGATACAACTCCAAGAGTCTTTAAGTCATTCCGCAACAGGACTCTCCCAGGTACTTCACTCTGCACACTTACATGTATCTTGACAGTCATGTCATTGCACAGGATGAGAGCTAATAACTGTGGAAGCATTTAGAGGGGGCCTCCAGCAAGCTTAGTTAGGAATCTGGGTGCCTTAGCAATATTCACAACCTTGAAAAATGTTTCATCAACTACAGTAATACTGGCCCGGTGTCTCTGATGGCAGGCGTCTCCTGACCATTCACAAGGGCACTGTCTTTGTAATACTATTTAGTATTGTCTGGAATGGAAGTATACATATCTAAGTTCTGTTCCCACAGACGCAGGGATACAAAAGAAACACTGGCTGAGACTTTCATGGGTTCCTCAGCCAGTTGGGGAAAGTTTCCACTTGCCATTGGTACTTAATCCTCTGGAGAGAAGGCTAAGGAGACAGTGTGGATCCCTGAAGCTTTACTCATACATCTGGGATCCCCGTTCACATGGTCAGTTGACCCACTAGCATAACATTTTCCAAATGTCTTCATGAATGGGGGTTTGTTCTGACCTTCTTCTGGTTTGGCACTAGGGAGTACACTAGCCTGATTCGGTTTCCCTGTGGCTTACATTTTTTATGTTTGATGCCCTCTTTTGGAGTGGAAGTATTACAATTTTCTTTGGTATATTTCTTGTGCTGCTTCCCCTCATCCTTCTTCTGAGTTACCCCAGAATACTTGTGAGTAGCCCTGTTGACAACCCACAATTCAGCAGCCCTTGCTAACTTCTTTGGATCAATTTCCTTAGAGTCAACCAATTGCTGTCTCAGCTCAGGAGAGCAGGCATCATAAATGGATTCCAACATAAACAGATTTCTCATACCTTCACAAGTGTTAACTCTGTAACCCTTAACCCATCCATCTAAGCTTTTCAAGCATTCAGTCACCCAGGTAGTTCAATGGGTACCATCATGCTTTTTGCGGGTTCTAAACCTCTTAATATACTGAGAAGGGGTCTTCCCAAATCTAGCTATCAAAGCTAGCTTCACAGTTTCATACTCCTTTCTGTCTATATTCCTGTGATGCTGGAAATGCATCGGAAGGACAGGGCCTCCGTATCCTTGTCCTTTACTGCCTTTTTATCATGTGTTCTGTTGTGTTTTCCGCGCAGGAGTTCATGTGGGACTCCTAGCGGGGCAGCTCTCTCTCTTTTAGTTTGGTGAACAGACCCGTGGGATACCCTTATGGCACCCATGGGTGGGGGCACAACCCTGTGCCCCTAGTGTATGTTTTTGGGCACCTGAGGGTGGCCCGCAGAGCAGGGTATGGGCTGGTGGCAGCTCCATGCTGACTTTGACAGGTGCGCTGAGTATCCTCCATTTTGGGGATCCCCAGGCACTGCCATTGGAATCAGTTGATTCCTGATGGAAAACAAGATGGCCCCTGTGGCCTCTTGCTTTCTATGACCTATTACCTTGTTTTTCCCAAAGACCTGGGAAGCCCTGACTCTGAACCTTCACCCTGACTGGCTGTTGGGTGGAAGTTCCATATATGGTGTTGTTGTGAAGTCCAGTCCAGACTGACTGGAGCCTTCCCAGTGACTGTATGTTGTGCGTACGCCCTGTGGGTGGGACCTGGGTAAATGGAGTGTGTGACCAATATGCACTTCTTGTTGTGGCTGTCTGGTTTCTGGTATGAGAGACAAAGACTGAGACAGCCATGCCTGAAACTGACCTGAATGCAGTGTGTAGTGTTGAATGGCTGGGTACTCGTCCCAATCCACATTCCTTGTTGTGAGTGTCTGAGAGGGAGGAGGATGGCCTGAATGCACTGTGTGCCTAATTGGCTGACTGACTGCATGAATGCCCTTCTGTATGATTGGCTGCTGAGAGCGACCCAGCAGTGTGGATGAGAGACAAGATAGTATATCTGGGGACCTCTCACCACTGGAAATTGTTCAGAAGCGTTCAGAAGCTGTGTCTACACTTTAAGAGTAACTGGAACTGCTGATCCTCAACGCCCATCTGGAAGACGAAGACTTGCTGTTGCATTTGCTTCGACCTGATCTGAAAGCTGCCGAATTCGTCAAGGACTGATCTGAGAGAGGACCTGGTAAGGCGCCCTCTTCCTGTGCTCCGAGGGACCATCTAGCACCGCTAACCTTCGCCGAAGCTCCCTGGAAGTCAGACCCTCGAAAGGCTGCCAACCCGAGATGGGACCGCAGAGGAGAACGAAGCAAAGCACCCGGACTTTGCCGCTGTCGAAGTCCATTGCCGTCGACCAGGGTTCGCAGGTTTGTGTAACCGCTGGAGGCCCGTCGAAGTTGTGTTGCCCAGCCGTGGGGACCACTTGACACCGTGCCACCGACGACCGGAGTCGCCCGCTCCTTTGCCTAAGAACATTTGAATCCAACGACTCCCTTGTCCGCAACGTCGACCGCTTTGTTCCGCCGGAGAAAGTCGAGGACGACCAACGCGCCGAGGAGAATCTGCCGGTGGGTTTCCCGCCACCTGAAGGCCACAAAGACCTCGACGACTCGACGCCCTCGTTGGGCCACAGCTCTTCTGAAACTCTTTGCGGTCCTGAACAATCTATTGCCGAGGTGCCCCGCACACCTCATCCTCGCAGGACGTTACTGACGAGCACCGCCTGAATCGACATCGGGGTCTCGGCACCCTTGAACTTCTCATTGCCGCCGTCGACGAAAAGTTCACCATCTTCGACACCTCTCGACGATCCGTGGCTCCTGCTTTAAAGGGAGTCACTCAAGAAGGATCCTTTGACGCGTCTTCGAAGAACTCTACTCCACCAGGTACATTGGGGGGGTAAAACCTAATAGGAGGAAATAAGGCTATTGAACAATATCTGGACTGGGCTTGTGCTATATATCTTTATTTTACAGGTTGCCCAGGTGGGGGAATCTCCACACAGAACTGTGCCTAGTGGTACGGTCCAGAAATCTGCCTATTGTTTCAACCATCTTGCGTTCCTTCCTATCTCTATTGCTGGTTTCCTCGTTATTGATCTGTGTGACATTTTAACCGTAGAGTTGATGCACTTTAATGAGATTTGATAACATTAGTGGTACCACTTTAGAATTGTATATGTTTATCATTGTTGATTTCTGAGTACAAAGTGCGTTATTGTGATTGTGTACATACCTTTGAATATTAATTATATAAAGACTGTGTTTTCAGTAATACAGGTTGTGGACATTCCTTTGTGGGGGTTCGGGGACTACACTCTACTTAAGAACCAGCCCACATCACCTCCCAAGAAGCTAGGCCTTGATTGCTCGTCCATTGCTATCGTAATAGAGAATCTTGGCTGGGGTCTTCTGTGCCTCTCCTCTACCATATAGAGAGCAGAGGTACAGACACCCCCCACCAGTATCTTCACAATCCCCCAACTCCATTACCACATCAGTTGCAACAGGGGGTAGCCTAGAAAAAAGCCAACGAATCAAGTGATTTCCTGTACTGTCTTCAATCCCATGATTATATTCAAAAGCAGCCAACCAATCCAAAATATGAAGCTTAACCTCATACATACTTACTGCATCTTTGGGCATGCAAGGTCTCTTAGGACTGGAAGACCTAGAGGATTCTGGGAGAGAAACAGTTTCAAGAGACAACTTTTTCATTTCAAGTGCATGATTCAACTCCATTTCTCTGAGTCTAAGTTCTTGATGTGTGCTTTCAATTTGAGCTTTGATTCTTTTAAACTCTAACTCAAGTCTCAGTTTTTCTATAGAGACAAATTCAAGACCTGATGGGGCCCCTGTGGTCAAAGGTTGAGGCCTATGATCAGGTAGAGGTAAGACAGGGCCTACATTCTGAGTCTCTTCTGCCTCATCTAACTCATCCACAATATTAGAGCTGGGCTTTGACATATTATCATCCTCATCAACATTTTCCACATTTTCTGCAGGTGTGGGGGTTTCAGACCCACTCCTCAGGCAGGCTTTGATATTCTACCAACTTTTCTATCAATTCAACCTTCTTGCCTTTTACAGTGAGATTCCTAGCTTTACACTTATCTCTCAATGTATCAACTGTTAAAGTAACTAGGGTCTCCTGACTGTAGAGTTCCATATCAGTCATGATAAAACAATTGCTTCTCTAGTGTTGTTTAGCCTTGTGAGGATTATTTGAACAAAGGTGAAAGCAGCACTCTAAATGTAACAAATATACTTTATCCTCACCACCGTACACCAGTGTTAGGTGGTGTTAGTGCAGTACCCTTTGGGAACACTACACACAATTAAGACTACAAGTCTAAGTAAAATTTCACTGTTGGTACAGGCCTGTACTACACAGTAAAGTGGTAGTGATGGCTGAACAGCCAGACATATCTCTAGAGTAAAGTGAGCAGTAGAATAAGTTACACAAAGGACCAACAATTACCGTGATTCAAACAAACACTTACTCAAGGTTTCTTGGTAAAAGAATACACATTTATTTACACAGTGAGTTTCAAAACATTACACTAGCAAGAACAGCTCAATATCACACACTAATAAACCACAAATACCCAACCGATAAGTAAATGAACAAGTTTAGCTCCCCTGAAATGGGAGCAAAATGACACTTCAGATACTTTAAAAAGGGGTAAAAAGACAAACTTATAAAAAAAGACAGCACAAATACTTGCATAGGTAGGGCAGAGGGTTTAAGTAAACTACAACCAGCAATTCATCTCATAAGGTTGGGCAAAGTCAATGGTTCAGAATCTTTGTATTGGATTCCACAGTTCTGACAGTAAACGGTGAAGTCTTTGCCACAGAGTTTAGAAGAATTTGGCTAGGTGAAAAGTTTGACAAATGTTTATGGAAGGACAAGCCTTCGAAGTTGAGAACGTTTCCATGAACCTTCGCAATGGCCGGAAAGATTTCAGGACAGCGTTTGCACAGTACCTTTGTATTGAAGAAGAGCTGTAACTGAGACAGTAGTTCCTGGCAGTTTGAGCAGATCTCGCTGTTCCTGAGCTTCTGTCGTGGGGACAAGAAGGAGGAGGTCGGGAGGTTCCTGCACTGCCCAGCGATGAGGCCAAAAGCTTAGCAAAACGTTGGTTTAAGGTATGAGTGCCTTAAATTCTACGAGCTGGTTTCCTTCCTTCTGGCTGTCGGGTTTTCAATAGCACTTTGATGAAAATTCGACTAGATGGGGACGGTGTCCAGGGGGCTTGCGAGTTGGTTGTTCCCGCCAAACTCAAGGGAAGAAGTTAACCTTGAAGGGCTTCTCGGTCGATGGAGTTTCAGGCAATTCGGACTTGCAGCAGGGCTTCACCGGTCGTCCAGGAGTTGCAGAAGTCCTCTTTCTTCAGCTTGTCTTCGGTTCTTTCGTTCCAGTGGTCGACTCTGCTTTCAGATGTGCCATTGACCTGCTTTTAAACAGTTTTCCCCCATTCATTCCAGCCAGGCTGTCACTCACACAGCAGGGTGGCTGTCCTTGCCGGACAGCCAGCTGGCCAATCACGCCAGAGTGCATTCAGGTCTCCTAGGAGACTAAGCACAGGGAGTTTCGGACACCTCCCTCACATCCTGTCCACCCCATTCACCCTGTCCCCAGAGGAGGGCTTCAGCACTGAAACCCGCCAAAGGCCAACTAACAAAAGGACCAAACCTGGTTTGGCTCACAGAGACAAACACAAGAAGGACCTTTCCTGAAAGAAATGGTGAAAAAAGTCGACCGGAGTCTGTTTTTACAGATAGGTCTGGAGCGCCATATTGAAAAACATGGCTGACCTGATTTTTATCTATCGTTGTTAGCGGTCGGGAACAATCATGGTAGTTTGATTTAAACCACTGCCACCAGCCATTTAAAGTAGGAAAGGGTAACATTTGACTGTTACCTGAGTGTTGTGACTCAGGGGAAGCCTGGCTACCCCTCCAGCACTCTATAGGAAGATATTGTGTGCTGGGTCAGTAAGTTTAAAGAGACTAGTAAAGTCAATTTAACTTTACATGCTCTGGGAGATGGTAGTCAGTCCCAGAGAAGGTATTTAAACCTTGGGAAGTCTGAAAGACATCCCTGTGCCACTGCACTGAAGGTGCTGTGTGACATACAGAAAAAGATGATGCCCATGGAGTTGTTTTAAAACTCCATAACCAAGAAACACAAAAGTAAAACACACATCAAAATACATGGAAGAGTGGGAAAAAAAGGCTCACACGCTTCACAGGTAAAAACATCAAATCCTAGAAATCCCAAAAAGTTGCTGGGGGTCACAAAAGGTAAGGGAAATTAGCACATTTTGAGAACTCTCCCTAACACTACTCTTCAACATCTACTTGACTCCACTAATCAACGTCATTAAATGGCACATCCTCACCTGCTACAACTTCGCAAATGAAACCCAAATCATCTACAAAACCAAAGATGTACAAGAGGAGCTCATAACATTATTAGACTGTCTAAAAAAACTCTATGAATGGATGAACACAAACAGACTCAAACCTAACCCCGGCCAGGCAGAAATCATGATTATATCCAAAAATCAGGAAAGCAACCAATACATCCCAATGCCCATGGAACTAGGAACATCACCCATGCTATCAAAAATAGTTAAACATCTTGGGGACAAAGAGTTAACCTAGAACCGCAAGTAAACACAATAATCAAGCAATGTTTCTTTCACCTACACATGATAAAAAAGATCCTACCATTCCTCTCCTTTACACTCAAAACACTAGCCATCATCTCACTCATCATTTCCAGGATAGACTAGACCAACAGCCTATACCTTGTAATACCAGATTATCTACTGAAGAAACTGCAACATATACAGAATGCAGCGGCATGACTACTCCTCAAATGTATTTATTTATTTATTTTTGCATTTATTACAGCACACAAAACCTTCGGGTATCTAAGCGCTAGTTACATTGAGGGAAAAGAAATGTGCTAGGATGAATGATGAGTGTTAGGAGGAGCGGGGTTAGTTGAAAAGCCAGGTCTTTAGGTTTCTGTGGAAGGTCCAGTAGGCTGGATATTTATAGTGCTGGAGGGAGAGTGTTTCAAAGTTTGACGGTAACAAATGGGAAGCTCTTACACCCCCCCAGCCCCCCACTGATAGCTGATTGAAGTTGGGGAACTTGAGTAAATAAGAGTTTGAATATCTGAGAGGTCGGGTGGGGGAGTATTTCTCACCGCAGTGTGAGAAGTAGGTTGGGGCTCTGTTGGAGAGACATTGGTGGACCAAGAAAAGTGCTTTGAATTTGATCCTTTCTCGCATGGGTAGCCAGAGTGCATTTCTCCTGGCTTCTGAAATGTGGTCAGATTTGGAGAGACCTATGGCTGCACGAGAGCATTGTTCAGAATTGTTTGAAGTTTGTTCAGGTTGCACTGAAAAGTGCTGGTAAATAAGGTGTTGCTATAGTCGAGCTTGGCTCCTGTGATGGCTCATTCAATGGAGAGGTTGTTGGGAGTGGAGCGGAAAGGCTTGCTGGCATGCAGCAGTTTGTCTGTGTAGGCTGCTGATAAATGATAGAGTTTAATTGCAGTGAAAGGTCAAGTTTAGAATCCAGGTAGACACCAAGTGTTTTGGCTGCAGCGGAGGTGGGGATTCAGTTTCCATCGATGGTAAACTCCTTGTAGGCTGGGTTTATGTAGCGTAGTGTGGAGTGGGAACCGACAATGAAGATTTCGGTTTTATCATCATTGAGTCAAAGTAGGTAAGATCCCATCCAGTTTTGTATGACTTCATATGCTGAGTTGGTGGTGGCTAAGTCCTGAGCGTATGTACCAGAAAGGGGGATGAGGAACTGCTTGTCCTCAGCATAGTTTGTGTAAGATATGCCAAGTAGGTCAAGGTGGTCAAAGAGGGGTTGTAGAGGGTGGTGGAGAAGCAGGAACCTTGGGGAACTCTGCAGGTGACAGGAGTGGAGGCAAAGGAAAAGTCATTGATGAAGACTTGTGAAGATATGTCAGCTAGAAATGACCTAATCAGTTGTTGGCCTATGAAGAGAAGTTAGCTGTCAAGGCAAGTTGTGAGCAAAGGGTTAGGTGGTCTACCAGGTTGAATGCAGCGGAGAGGTCCAGCATCATCAGGAGGGCAGGATTGCCAGAATGCTTGATGACATTGAGCTGAATATATAGGTCAAGTAGGGCAGTTTTGGTTCCTTGCTTGGGTCGTAATCCTGATTGGCCAAAGCCCAAGATATTATTCCTTCTCGAGATACTGTTGAACATGGATGTAGGCTAGGCGATCCAGGATATTCAGGAGGTAAGGTACAGTAGTAATGAGGTGAAAGCTTGTAGGTATGGAAGGGTCGATGGAGGGTTTCTGGATCAGCGGTAGGACCCACACTTCCTTTAGGGTGGTTGCCACCAAATTGGTGGAGAAGTAAGCATTAATGATGGCTGTGATGATAGGAGTAATTGTTTTAGCACAGTATTTTATGATTGGGGCTCGGCAGGTGTCACCTTTGCAACACAATGGTTTGAGACTCTTGATGATCTTGGTGACGTCCAGGAGTGAGACAGGGTGGAAAATGAATGGGGGGCAGGTGTGGGCCAGTAAGGCGCTGGGATCAGTGGGTGGTTGTGGTTTGGCTAGCATGGCAAGTTGTTTGGGGAAGATTTTTTCTTTGAGGGTATCTTGGATTGTGTTGCACCAAGCACTGTCCAATGTCAGGTCTGTCTTGAGGGGGTGGGGTCCCTAGCTCCCGGAAGATCGTGAATAGTTCCTGGGAGTTGGATTTGGTGTTACTGATTCTGAAGTTGTAGCTGCTGGCTTTGGCAGCGTGGATTTCCCTTCTGTAGTCTTTGGCGAGGGAGATGAATCGGGCTTTGGAGGCAGGTCATTTTATTTTTCCAGGATAGCTCAGAGGCAGACTTTTTGGCACAGGCTTCGCACAGGTGTGAACCAAGTGTTTTTTTAGTGAGGGTTTGGCTTTCCGAAGTTTGAGTGGGGCAAGCGTGTCGACTGCCTGAGCAATGGTTTGGTTGTCGCTGTCAACCAGAGCTGCTGTAGCTATCATTGAGGGTGGAGGCTGAGCGAGGGTAACAAGTAGCGGGGCGAAATTGGTGGTGTTGAGGTTTTTAGTGCAGTGGGCCATACCTTGAGGTTTGGCAGGGTGAGCCGGACTGGGGCAATCAGAAGGGGGATATTGAAGCTAATGGTGTGGTGGTCAGACCATGGGCAGGGGAAGTGACAGCATTGGAGATGCTGCAATTGAGGTCACTGATCCAACCAAAGGTGCAGCCTTGGTAGTGGGTGGGCTCAAGAGATTGTTGCGTAGTGCCAACTTTGTTGAATGCAGGGACTACGCTAGTGGCTAGTTAGTCTGCTAGATCATTGGGGCCTATGTTGAGGTCCCCCAGGATTGCAATTTTTGAGTTGGGCTTGATGGAGGAGAAGATGCTCTGCAGTAATTCATCCTCGAAGGCCAGGCCGGGACCCAGAGGTCGGTAAATAAGGAGGTTGGTAATGGAGTTGGTAGATGACATGGAGAGCTTGGCAAGTATGAATTTGCAGTTAGGGATGACCTTGGTGTGCGTGGCTCTGATGGAGAGGGTGTTTTTGAAGATGAGGGCCGACGCTGCCTCCTGTTTTAGAGGATCTGTCACATTTTAGGATGGTGTAATTCGGAGGAATGGCAATGGAGAGGGCTGGGCCTGCAGCGGAATGGAGCCAGGTTTCAGTTATGACAAGTAAGTCAAGGTTGTTGGAAGTTAAGAAGTCATGGATTTCAGCTCTGTGGGCCGAGACGGATCTAGCATTTATTAGCATACATTTGATAGTCTTATGGATTAGTCTGGTGGGCGTGCACATATGTATAGGGTGCAATGGCTCGGGTGCATAAGAGGGGAGCAAGGGGTGAACCCTGTGCGTAGCCTGAGGAACCTATTTCTCGTAGGGAAGGTTTCAGGTCGCCTGGGGCATGGTCTGAATATCTGCGATGGGTGGAATGGCTGAGGAGCGTGGTGTGGGATGCATTCAGTGAGCCGTGTGCGAGTTCTGAGGAACTTTTGCCTCGTAAGGTTCGGATGGGGCATAGCGATAGCAGAACCAGAGGTTTCAGGTTGCGTGAAACAAGGTATGCGTATCTGCGTTGGGTAGAATGGCTGAAGAGCTTGGTGTGAGACACACACAGTGAGCCATTTGTGTAGCGCGAGGAACCTATTCCTCATAAGGATCGGATGGGGCATAGCGATAGCAGAACCAGAGGTTTCAGGTTGCGTGGGGCATGGTCTGCGTATCTGCGATTAGCGGAATGGCTGAGGAGCGTGTTATAGGATGCATGCAGTCAGCTGAGTGCTTAGCCTGAGACACCTATTCCTCGTAAGGACCGGAGGGGGTCATAGCAATGAGGGTGCATAGGTGTCGTCTTATAGGGGTATTGGCAGGGGTGGCCTAAGTATGTGTTGGGGGAGTGGCGAGGTGCAGGGAGGGTGGAAGCACCAAAGCTCTTACCTGAAGCCCAAGAGCGGCAGGCGTCCCTGGAGGCTGTGTGAACTTGCAAGAGCTGTTGCTGGTCTCGGATCTGTCCGAGATTGTTGCAAGACCACGGTGCCGGGTTCTGGCAGAGAATGCACAGTGAGATACGTAGCGGTCGTGTTCAGCGTTGCCTAACACTTGCAGCCCTCAACACCACACCTTTGGCTTGCTCAAACTCTCACGAAGAGACCACATCACTCCTGCGCTAAAGATGCTACATTGGCTCCCAGTCAAAGAACAAATAACATTCAAAACAATGTGCATAACGAACAGAGCATTCCACGGCCAAGGAACAGAATTCCTACAAAATAAAATCACCATTTACCAGCTGACCTGAACACTCAGATCTAGCAATGATATCCACCTGGAACCTACACAAGGAAAAAACTTGGTGGATCAGCATTCTCTTGTCTAGCGGCAAAAATGTGAAACTCCCTCCTGAGAGAAATACGAAACATGAAGGACCATCTGAAACTCAGAAATCTCCTGAAAACCTGGCTCTTCATCTAAGAAACAAATGAAAATGAAGCAACACCCACACCCTTCAGAATGAACACACATATGGCAAGACGGAGGACTAGACCGCACCATGGCAAGTGCAGGGAGGTGGGGAAACCTCTGAGTGGGAAGAAGACCAGGGTGCACCCATTCACATGGAGGACCCTGCCGGAGGCTAATGAGAGAGATGGGAGTGTCTTAGGTTGAACCACAGACACGGCATAAGAGTTGAAGGGGAAAGAGTGGAAACCAAACAGATAAACCACGGGGCTCAGGTAGCTCAAGAGCACAGGGATGAGCCCCCATCCCTCAAGGGGCCTAGGGCGGCAACAGAGGCTGCACACCAAGATATGCGAGGGGCACAACCACTAAATAACCCTGCAATCAACCCACAACCGTGGAAAGCATATAGGAGGTAGAACGCCCCACCCACCACAACACCACAAACCGTGAAACTGTCAGGGACGCATACCACAGGTGGCCAAAGTGGAGGAGGCACAATAGAGTGCTACCACTAACCAACCCACTAAAAAAATGCATCCCTCTGCTTACACCTCTCAAACTCTAAACAAAACACAACCATACCTATGTTGCACAACAAACTGCACACACTTCACAAAACCACGGCAACGAAACAAGCCTTGCACAACAGCACATGACAACTGACTAGCGAAAAATCACACATACGCTCAGTGAACGGTGTAAACCTAACTGAAGCTACCAACATCACATCACAGCTCTCTCGCGCTGTTTCCCCGCTCATTTCTATTAACTTACCCTACCCTCTTGCTTTTCAGATCCACCAGAGCGCCACGGGATCATTCCGGTGGTGACAGTGCCTGGTATAAATATCCATTAACATGACATAACATAGGTGGCGGGGAGAGGAATGGTATGATATGATATGATATAATGGCATAAGGAGCATGTAAGCATGGTGGAGTATTAAAAGGGAGGAGGGGATTCCAGAAGTATAAAAAAGGGAAAGTAGGAGCATCTTTCAGGATTGGTGGAAGAGGAAAGGAAGGCATTGCATACAGGTCAGGAGGGTGACAGAGGAGATGGTTCACAGTTAGTACCTTTTTTTTATTGTTTATTGGTTAAAGCATGTTCAATATTAACAATACATGCAGTAAAAATATCTCATTACAATTAATACATTAAATCACAATTTCGCAGAATATTAAAATCACTGTGCAACCCTCACCAATACACTAAAGAATTACAAAATTATAATATTCAGATGTTTGACCACATTTACAATTTAATTTGACAAAGTCATGGCCAGCTCATTGCCTTCATACTTCCTCTTTCTATTGGATGGTGTCCTATTTTTTAAATCCTCTCCATTCCATTAACATGTAAAACAATTTAAGATACTTCTGATGGCACTCCATTTGGCCCATTCAAATTCTTTATGCTGGGTTCAAGCACTTTTCCCAAAATAAATCACACTCAGTATATTCATATTGTGAAAATAATGTTTTATCCTGCATTAATCTCAACGGCTTCAGGATTGGGCAGAACACCGGAAGATGCTTGAAAGTTTCCAATATTCCACGTTCATTACATAATCTGCATCAGGCCGCTGCCCCAGGAATTATTTCGCTTTTTGGCAGAATCTCTCCTGTAAGATACAAACACCATCTAAAACCTATGAAGACTTGCCTGTTCCACAGCTAAGTGTTTTAAACTGAGGTAACCATGAACATTTTCTATAGTGCGACACCAATCATTCCAAGGTAATATTATTTTAACCCTGGCAGGGTCCTCTATCAAATCCTTCTTTATTAAACTGTTTGTACCCAAAAGATTCCCACATCGCTCAGCAAAACATGTCAGAACTGATACTGTGCCTTCTTTAAATGCATTCCCAAGATCATCATATAACGTATTCGCAGGAGGACACAAACATGTTGGATACAAGGACAGAGCTTCAATCATCGCTCGTTGGTTCCCCATGCTTGCCTGCAGTGATCACCCACGCCAACGGCGCATGATGCGACTCCAGCAAGTGGGGGATTTTCTTGCTTTACCACACAGGATTGATTCTACATGTCATTCCTTATGGCAACATGTCATAGCCTTTACTAGCCTCACTTTGACTTATCCACGCATTCGCCTCTCTCTCTACATCTATACTGTTATAATAGCCCCCTCTGGCATACTGTTCCCCTCGCTTACCTTGGTGGGATCTCACACACTGTCCGTGCCCTAATATGGATATGGATCCAGCGTGTGGTGGTTTTGTCTTGAGATATATTTCAATCTTGATTATTGTAACACTGTCAATGCCTACAATTAATGTCACTTCTGAGTTTGCGCTTTTGTTTATCTCACTCCACCAATACAGTCTTAATAGCCGCCTGCGGCCCACCGTTCCCCACGCATGCCTTGCCGGTATGCCACACATCGACCATGCCTTGACGCAGGGTTTATTTCATTGTATATTACATGATTATGTTCAATATCTTTCCTCTTGCACTTTCCTTGACTGTAACTAGAGCCTAGATGCCTCAGGGCTTTGTGTGCTGCTATAAGTAAATAAATAAAATATATTCCAGTGTCCTCTAACCTTGAGGGAATTTAACCCTAACTCAAACCTTATAGCGTCTTATTACTGCATTTGGAATCCCAATAAACCCACGCCAAATTATATTTCCTAGGGTTCAAAGATAATCCAACACCCATTCCTGCTGTAATATGATCCTGTACAAATGTTTCGGTCTCACTTTCCCCACGTAGTACTTAAGTAGCGGAAGACACATAGATGTGCACAACCAGTTCTTTATAACTATCATTTGGGCGATGAGGGGATCAGTCATTTGCCTTAGATGAATTATCATGAATGCTTTTTTATCGGGACTACCCCCTATCGGAAATCCCAAATATGTTAAGTTGTTCTCTTTATCTAGGGCAACCTCCTACAGTGTCCATCTCATACCAGCACGTTTTTTCCTTTTTGTTCATGATAACATTTTCAGTTTCCTCACATTGATCGTTAAAAGGTTTGCACAAGCATAGCTCTCAAAGGCTGTTAAAAGTCTCTGCAACCCAACGCTGGTGCAATCTACAGGATAGAATCATCATCATAGACCATCCGCCAAATAGACAACGTTCCAAGCCTCAGTGTAACAAAAGCAGCGGGGTCCAAAGTTCTCCTACATCCGATACATATAAATTAAAAAGGCAGGGGGCCACAATACACCCCTGCCTTAAGACGTTGCTGGTGTACATTTCATGAGAGAGGGCCCCCACGTGATTCAACGGCAACTGCACATAAGAGTCTTCATGCAACTTGACCTCCAGTTTTAGCAGACCTGCTGGGATCCCCAAGCTATTACATTTTTGCCATAGTCGATTGCCTTCCCGCCAAACTACGAACTGGTGCATGCCGATCGTATTGCTACCCATCCACTCTCTTAAAATGGAATGCCCACTGGCACGCATATCTATCTCCCCCACTCCTACATTGATAGTTTTAGTGGTATACCCACCTCCTGGGATGGATAGCGTGTTTTATGCTGAAATCCCGGCAGTGGCACTGCAACTTCAAACCAAATACCCTGATCTGCTTATTGTGGGTGATTTTAATCTTCCGGTTAACCCTGCCACTGCTGAGCAGGTGGCACATTTTATAGCCTTGATATTGGATCTAGGTCTTCCTCATGGGTAGCTGAGCCCACTCATCAGCGAGGCAATATTTTGGACCTACTATTTGTCCTGTTGAAGTCTATTATTATAGCCGCCCCTACTTCTGTGTTGTGGTCTGACCACTTTTTAGTGCCCTTCTCCATCCCTCTAAAGGTTCCACCTCTGCCTTTGGCGAAATCTGCCATTCTTAAGCAAAGCTGGCTGGGGGTGTCGACGCATATTTTAACCACCTCTCTGCAGGCACATTGTGGCCAGGCTACTACCTGTACCCTGGCAGCACTGGATGCCTATTTTTTTTGTTACAGTTGATTCACTAGCTCCTCCTAGACTCTGTAAACACAGAAGCCGTTTTTCTGGAGCTGTGGTTCTCAAAGGAACTTGAAGCGGCCAAGCTGCATTGCAGGCAGGCTGACAGAAAGTGGGGGGCTAACTACTCTTGTGAAGCCAAGGCTGTCTTTCGCCACTCTCTCGCTGTCTACCATAAAGCAGTCATTAAAGCCAAACAGTCTTCTTTAGTCATAAGGTAGAGCAGGCCCTTAACAAACCGAAGGCCCTCTTTGATCTTGTCCAATCCCTATCTAATCCAGAGAAAACGCATGCCTAGGTGCCGCCCTCACAGGAACTGTGTGACTATCTCTCCTCGTTCTTTTCAGACTAAAATATCTATCATTAGTAACAACATAAATGGTGGGGTGTCGCAGTCAGTGGCTGACGCGGCCGCCGGAGGGCCCCCTCCTGCAAATGGGTCCCATTGTTTCTCATCTTTTCTGACTCCGGTGTGCTGGAGGCCATTCAGCGCTTGAAATAAGCCTTCCCTACAGACGTCATTCCCCTAGCTCTCCTGAAGGAAGTTTCCAAGGACCTGATTGCTCATATTACTGAAGCAGTAAATGCCTCATTTAGGAGTGGTGTGATCCCACCATCACTTAAACATGCTCTGGTGATCCCTCTATTGAAAAGCCTTCTTTGAACTTAGAAGTGTTGGCGAACTATCGTCCAATTGCGCTCCTTCCCTTTTTGATGAAGGTCCTGGAAGCACTGGTATCGCCTATTTTGTCTTCTTTTCTGGAGTCCTCTCAGTACTTCCACCCATTTCAATCTGGATTTCGGCCTGGGAGGGGCACTGAGTCAGTCTTGAACTCAGTGCTGGACAACCTTGCGGGGTTGGTGGATCAGGGTGTTGTCGGTGCAGTCTTGTTGTTGGATCTTTCAGCTGCCTTCGACACGGCCGATCATCCCACCCTGGTCTTCGTTCTTTCCGCTGCTGGTCTGTCTGGCCAAGTTCTCGACTGGTTCATAGCCTTTCTGGCTGACTGCTCCCAGTCAGTCTCCCGCCCTCCATTTCGTACTAACCCTGTTTCACTTTCTTGTGGTGTCCCACAGGGGTCGGCATTGTCCCCTATTCTGTTTAACGTCTACATTACACCTCTTTTTTGTCTCATTAAGTTCTCATGGGTTTTGTTACAATTCTTATGCTGACGATACTCAAATCCTGGTCCACCTTGACCTCACTCAACCGGCTATCAGCCTGAGGAAGTGTCTTGAAGATCTTGGGGCCTGGATGTCAACAAATTGGGTGAAGTTAAATGGCAGAAAGACGGAGGTCCTGGTTGTTGGAACTCGCTCCTCTTGTTTGTTTTGGACTTCTGATTTCTGGCCTGCATCTCTTGGCCCTCTTCCTACACCTGTCTCATCCGTTAGGAACCTAAGCATTAAGATTTCCGCCTCCCTTTCCATGAACAAGCAGGTTGCAGCAGTTTGCAAAACGAGCCGTTTTAAGCTCTGCATTCTTCAAAAGGTCCTTCCCTTTATTCCTGTACAGTGCCAGGCCCCGGTTGTGGCAGCACTGGTCCCGAGTGTGCTAGACTATTCTAATTCATTCTATCTGGTGCAGCCCTGCCATTTGATAAACAGGCTTCAGCTCCTTCAGAACGTGGCTGCGAGAGCTATTCTTTGTCCCCTGGTTGGAGCCCATTTGTCTGCACTATAAAGGCAGCTTCATGGACTCCCCGTTAAAAACATATTTTGTTTAAGTCCTTATGTATCGTCCATCGTGCCTTCTATGGCCATGGGGCAGAATATTTGCAGGGGAAATTTGTGCACTATGTGCCTACTCGCCCCCTCCGCTCACAGTCTGATCTTGGGGTTGTGGTTCCTCGGATCAGACTGTCATGAACTGGTGGGCAAGCTTTTTTGGTGACGGCGGCAAAAGCCTGGAATGCTCTCCTATTTGCTCTTCGGGGGTCTGCTGAGCACCTCACCTTCCGTCGGCTACTGAAAACTTTATTGTTCTAATGGCTCTGATATTTTACTGGGCGTATGTGTGCTTGACAAATTCAATTAACATGACATAACATGATTACATATGAGGGATTTTCGATATGCATTTGAAGCTCGACCATTCCCAGTTTTAGTTTTCCCCAATGTTCTTTCCATTACTTCAGAAAAAAATATTAAAATTGTCATTAGTCAATATGGCCAGTTTACAATCTTAAGTGGTGGAACCCATTATCACTGTTATTTCCCTGTTTCGCAAAACTCTACTCAATGCTATATTGGGCATCACATCTGTCCTGAAACAGTCATTGGAAGAGTATAATTTAAAATCAAATGAGTATTGCAGCATTCAATGATCACTCAACATATTTTGGATGACTTCCAATATCTTGCATTTCCCAAAGAGTTGCTAATTAGCAAAAATATAACCCAATCTCTATGAAGCAGCTCCACTGTGCCGTGTAGGGTTATCAGCTAAGTCACCATTGCACCAATCAGATTTACCAAACCAACATTTCTAATACCATTCAGCCATTTACCACCATTACTCATTTTCCGAGGATTTCTTTGGGTGAATTAAAAAATATGCTGTCCACACCTGTCAGGCACAGCTCCGCTTCTTTATCGTTTGGACATGTTGAGTTAAAATCACTAAAACCAGCACATGACCATTAATATGATTACCAGTCCAACTAGTCATAAAGTCTGTTGGGCTGGCCAAAAATATTTCCAACTGCCACACACCTGTAGGCCAGTAAATATTGCACAATAGAAAACGAAATGACTCTCCCCTTGCTTTAAAGCAGAATTCTATTGCCAACAGACACTGTCTATTGTCAGGTTATATACGAATTGTTCGTTTTACAACTGCTCGAATGACAATTGACCTTTTCACAATTGACCGAATTGTGAAAGTCAATTGTACCATATATGTGGGGGGAATGGGGGGAAACCCCCACAACCCCCCACCCAATGCCAAACCATCCAAACCCCATATATATGTATATATATATATATATATATATATATATATATATATATATATATATATATATATATATATATATATATATTCGGTCAATTGTGAAAAGGTCAATTGTGACCCTTTAAATTCGGTCAATTGTTCATTCGAACAATTGTAAACGAACAATTTGGGTAATAACCTATTGTCATGCTGCTCTATGTTGACACACCTACATTCAGATTTAAACATGGTTACCAAGCCCCGTTCGGGTCTTCCCAAGAGGCCTTTTCCAGCTGGTTAATAACAGTTTACCCATCCCAGGCAGGGCGTTCAATCGACAAAGTCTCCTGGAGACAAACGCCCTAGCTCGGTATTCATGGGCGCTAGAGTCTTCGGGTACCAACCTTTGAGTTCCTTTGGTTACTTAAGGAGACGGATATCCAGGACCAATCCTGGTTATTATTTCCCTTACTCGTGTCACCCCTCCCAAAGTATACTTTCCTTTGTTTGGGGAGACCATCATTGACAGATATTTCGATAGCAGCATTCCTTTATATTTCCATAACTTCTCTGCTCTGCCTCTCTGTGTTAAGGAATCCAGAATCAAAAGGAGTAATGCGAAAGCCAATTTGCCTCAATGCTGCCACCTCTTTCAAAACCAGCTCATAAACGTCTCTAGAGTGAAAATGAAGTAGCACCATATCTGTTCACGCAGGATCTATACATTCCAGCCTTTCTATATCTTTTGAGGATACTGCATGCATATTTTAAGTCTCTGAACAAAATAAAAGGATGTCAGATCTACTTAATATGAGTATTTGGCCATCTTTAGAAAAAATTCTTCCAATTAATATTTTATACAAAAAATGAGAAGCAATGTCCCTTGTAGTTAAAGTGGTATTTTATGCTTTTTTGGACCCCTGGATTGCCCTCTCATTAACTACCCTCCTCTGTGAATAACAAGTTTCCGAGCCCTTTAGTATTGAAAATTGGATTAAAGGCCTATTTTACATCAACTCTTGTCCTTCACCTTGACTCTGGACTCTAGAGGGACACAACTTTTCATACATGGATCTCGCCCTGTTTAAATCTATAAATGGCAGTGTTAAGACCGGAAGGTTCATTTTTTGTGGGGAGTTGCTCGAATAATATAATGAAGGGTTCCATTTTACACTATTAGAAGGGGAAGCAGATTCCAGTTGTAATAAATGTAAGTCACTTTGAGCCTCTGCACTTATTTTTTCCCTTTCCGATATCATCTGTGAAAGGACTCCATGGGAATGGGGACTTCCTGAATCTGCTGCCTAATATCCCGAGCTGCGGAACGTGTAATGTCCCAGTGGCACCGGGATAAGAGGCGGCGGATTCGGTGTTACGAGGTTCCGTTCAGAAGTGTTCATCAGACTCACGTTCTGTTTTTTCCTTTCTTGTTCTATCTTCTTTTAAATAAGCGGCACATCAACGCTCCCTAGTTTAGTCAGAAAACAGGTAGTTTTAGATTGGCGATCCTGCTATCTTTGTGTCTCTTGATAGGGATGCATTGCTAGTTTCTCTTTGGATCACTGTGTGATTGAGAAGACTGTTGCTGGGTCTCTAGGGGTGTTCAGGTTTCTCCCTGTCCGTGAACAGTTTTACTATGATCTACCTGCCCTTGAAGAGATAGTTTAACTTGAGAGGACAAGGTATTTTGCCAAGTCTACTTTCTCCCCATCCCCTAATTCCACTTCCCGGATCTGGGTTTTGTTTCTTTTTCTGAGGGGCATTGTGGGAAATATATGTTTCCATTACTGGCTTCTCTAGGCTCATTATCACTAGACAAAGGTTCTGGCAATGGACTTAATCATAGTAGGTGTGTATGCACCTTCACTTCTCTTCAGAAGATGTGCAGCAAACATTGTGTGTGAGACCCCTTCTCTTTGTCAGTGATTAAACATTAAGTGTACACCCCTTTCCCTGCCAGGGTCTGTCGAACATTAGCTGCATGTGTGATTAGGACAGTTCACACTCCTTAGTACAACAGTTTGTCCAAGTAGGTAAACATAACCCGGTGCTGCAACCTGATCATAGACAAACAAAATGTAGGAGGCATTTTACTTCACACTGTGGTCTATCAACAAAATGTGTATCCTCCTCACCAGCAGAGTCACCATCAATGATCATCTCCACCATCTTACTAATTAATCCTCAGACTCTGAGCTCATAGTATCCATGAAAACAGTAACACCACTGCCAATCACCTGTCCTGGCCGACATGACTTTCAATGGGACCAGGATCATCTTCTCACTTGATGATGAGTGCTTTCTGTTTTTGAGGAGTCTGTTGCTGTGCTTGTAGAGACAAAATGACCTTTCCGAATTCTGCTGGGATATGGTACTCCATAATTTCCGTTGTTTCACGGGTGTTACAGATATAATTGCAGCACTGAAAACTCAGAGAATAAACTGAAGAATCAATACTGTTGGCCATTGCCCATTCTAAGCTGGCATATGTCACTCAAATATGCATCCATCATCTGAGCAGCACTTGGACCAATACTACTAGTTGTTCTACACCGAGGCCAGATATATTGAAGAATGCATAATAGAGAACTGAGTCCAACAATGGTGTGTGTTTGTGTGTCTGTGTGTGTGTGTGTGTCTGTGTGTGTTTGTGTGTGTGTGCATGTCTTTGTGTGTGGGACTGTGTGATTATGTGTGTGTGTGTGTGTGTCAATGAAGGAGAGAGAGAGGGAGAGAGAGAGAGATTGAGAGAGAAAGAGAAAGAGAGACACACACACAGGTGCACTTGTTTACTTGGAAAAAGGAGGGCTAATATATGCTCTTCATACCACAGCTTTGCAATTCTAGACGCAGATGTTGTTCCAAACACCTCTCGAGTGTAATCTTCACATTTCAACTGCATTTTCTAAAGGTGTTGCCTTACTCCGAAAAGTCTGGAACCTAGTCAATTTTAACTTAAAGCAGCAGTCAAGAAACGATGGTAAAAGATATTCAATGTTTTCTTTCGTTTGCTTGATGTGTGAATAATTATGAACACATGTCATCAGTTGCAACAGTTGAGCATTGTCAATTTAGCCTGTGTTTTCATGTCCTCACAAAAGGACATAGCTCTGACTTGTAAGACTTCCTCAAACAGCTGCTGTTCAGGATATGGGCCGGACCAATTGACGAATTGAAAAACGTCTTCAACATGATGAATCAAACGCATCAGCGGATACAATTCCCAACAGAGTTCAGTGAAAACAGGATACATTTTCTATACGTTGAAATATATTATGAGAATGACACCGTGAATACTAGGATTTTCACAAAGCCGACAGATCGCAATAGTTTGCTATTGGCAACCAGCTTCCACCCACAACGGGCAATTGACAGCGTGCCGCTGAGTCAATTTATGAGATATCACAGCAACATTTCCGGTACGGATGAGTACCAGCGACAGGCAAGTATCCTGAAAGACAAATTCCTGGAAAAGGAACACAATACGGACTTGATGCAAGGGATGGCTGAGAAGGTGGCGCTCATACCGAGTGGGGCTTTTCTTACATCCACGCCACCTAGAGCTAGCCCGTCTTTGGTGTACATACAAAAGGGACTTTATATAAAGTGTCTGGGTAATCAACGTGATAAAGAAGAACTGGGACATGCTACGAATAGACCCTGCCTTGTGTACACTGTTTCCTGAGTTACCTACATTTGTATCGAGGAATAGTCAGGCATTACATAACACGTTGGTGAGAGCAGACACTTCATCACGTAACAGACCTATTGTCCTCTACACAGGAACACAACCTTGTTGAAATTGCCAGCATTGTGGTAACATCATTAGAGGGAATAAAATCACACACCCACATTCTGGCAGAAAAATAGATTTGAAACACTTGTGTACTTGTGACTCAATGAATGTTATATATGCCCTGAGCTGCCCGTGTGGGTATTATTATGTGGGTATGATAACGAGGAATGCGAAGGTCAGGTGGACCGAACATTAATCTAATATTAGAATGAAGAGGCTAACGTCCTCAGTGGCAACCCACTTTGTGGAGGTGAAACATAATATAGCACAGCTTAAGCATGTTGTCCTTGAGCAAGTTTTACAGTCTAATAGAGGGGGGACCTGAAGAGAAAATTACAACAGAGAGAGATAGCGTGGATTGATCAACTAGACTCCTTGGGCCTCATTACACGGTATGCAGTAACCATGGCGCTTTTAGCGCCATAGTTGCAAATGGAATTTGACCGTGTTTGCCTTGGTGGATGGCGGAACTACCGCCCTACTCCAAGGTGAGAGGAGGCGGTAATTCCCCATTCACCAAGGCACTTACCCATTCCCATTTTTGCCCCATAGGGCTCAATGGGAATGGGGAAGGAGCTAATTACGGTACCGCAAATTGCGGTACCGTAATTAGCACCAAGGTCCCTTTGCGGGCCCATTCCTTAACTGCTGGTAAAACCAGCCATTGAGGTCGGGTCCTGAAAGGGGACCTCGTAGTAAGGCGGTACCGCATTCCGTGTAATGAGGCCCTTTGACCCCGCGGGGGGATGAATTGTGAATGGGATCTGATGTATTTCCTGTAGATCCTATCCAAAACACCTGAATTCTGTTTAGGTAAGCTGAAGGAACAGAGGACGTCATGGTTGAATGTGGGAAATTGAACCCCATGTAGTAGGCAGAGCCCTTTGGACCATAACAATATTAATGGAAAAACTATAGTAACTTATTACAGATTGTGAGCAGGTTTCACCTGAGAGTCTGAGTACATCTGACAATTTATTGTTAAGCTTGACATATGTTAACCCCCTTAGAGCTTTGACTTCCCAGCGCATTGGCCGTTGTGCTGGCATCACGTAACAGTATGGGCCGGCCTGATGTTGCCAGGGCGACGAGGCAAGCTTTGTCAACGACGGCGACAGGGCACCCGACCAGTGTCACCCGTCTTTGCCCCTCGGTCGGTCTGAACATCATAGGTATTGCAAGTAATTAACACCCCTACATTCGTAATGGTGGGATTTTCCAATCTAGATAGTCTGTCCCCTCGAGCAGAGTTCATATTACTCCTGGTTATCTGATTTCACAATGTTTAATGACTGCCAAACAGATATTATGTGCTGACGGTGGCCTGCGTGCCATTGCCATGGGAACAAGAAACTGTGGGATGTTTTTATCCACGCATCCAAGCCCTACCTCAAAACTGTGCAGTACTGACATGGAAAACATCATGATGGCCAGAGCTTCCCAGAAAATGCACAGGGAAATGCATGAAGAATAGGCTGCCACTCATTTTTGCCGATGTTATGGGCACAGAAGGACACTGCCTAAAACCACCATTGGACTACCCACACAGTAGTCTGAAACCATTGGGAGTGGCAATGCTGATTGCCAAAAGCAAACCCATAACTGTTGGGAATTCATTTTCTTAAATCCCAAAAAGGGGTGCAGTACCAGTACTCACCACTATCCAAAAGCCGGCGTTTTAAAACAACACCAGATTTTACTTTTTGTATACAACTGAATAAATGAACCCAAAGCAGGCCAAAGAAAGACTTACTGAGAGGTGGATCCAATGTAAAGTTATATTCTGAAGTGACTTGAAGGTTTATAACAAGACTGGCTGAGCTGTGGATTTCAGCAGTTTAAGTAAATTTGGACTGAAAGGCACTAAAAATCTAAATGTTTAAAAGAAATGAGTGACCTATTTCTGAGTGTCACATAGGTTGCAATTGTTTAAATGTCATAGTTTTAAACTTAGAATCAGCATTCTAGCTGCATATGTAAAATTGTTAGTTGTATTTGAATGCAGAAAACTGGGGAACAGAAATGACATGTAGCTAAAAACTGGCTTAAAGAGATTCCAATTTTGCCTGGCAACTACCCCCCATCAGGAGTGAAACTTGAGTCACAGCTGTGTTCCCAGGCCTATCTGCCTTTTGCTGGCCACACTAAGGATATGCCATCTCTCTGATAATTGAATTAAGGGGAGCCCCCACAGAATACAGGAGCTCTGAACAAAGCCCTGTCCTGACTCAGGCAAATGTTTTATTGGCGGGAGTCGTAAATGGAGCTTCCTCCTGGAGGGACAGGGGAGGGGCGCTGCCTGTGAGAGCAAGCTGGCTTGGCAGAACTGGAAAAACCAGAAATTCAACCTTGTGCTGGGGGGAAACCACACCCCTTTGGGGCCAGAACATAACTCTAAAAAGATGAATAACTCATAGTACGGACTTGTGAAAATTATTTAAATGACACCATAATTCTTGTGATTTTTCTGCCCACATTTTAAGACGTGTTAGGACCCGGTGGTATGTTCAGGGGGTTTTTAGCGGAAAAGAGGATATTGCTCAAAATGTGTGCATGTGAAAGATCTGACACTTCATCGACTAATGTCCATGCTCCTTGCGCACATGTGTGTAAATTTGGGTTAATGTCCGATATTGCAAAATCAGTTAAAAAGTGAAATATGTGCCATTTCTGAATGCAAGCCCCCAGGAAGAGCAGAGTTTGAACAGGGGATACCTCCTGTGATATGTGAGGGGTGAGTGTAATTTTAAACAAATATGTACCTCTGCAAATATGTATTTGGTTCAAATCTAGATTTGTGTGCAGGTTGACAGGAGGAGTGGACTTTCTGCAGGCTGTAAAATGACATCACTCTGACACAACTTAGCTCCCCCAATCAGGGGAGAAATGAAAGCTTGGCCAATGACAAGTGGAGAGGGGTAGGGTCTAGTGATGCTGCACACACACCCATTTTAAAAACACATAAAAGCAGACAGACAGGACAGATAGGGACCTTCAAATCCATTTGCTGCGGGACTCTCTGCTGGAAAATCCATACTTTACCTCCATCAATCTCTAGAGAAAGCTGTGCAGAAAGATCCAGACTTCAAATCTATCAATATCCAGAACCAGAAACCCAGACCAGACCAGCAGAGCAGAGCTGACCCAGATCACTGTGAAGAGACCCAGACCAGACCGGAGTCCAGTCCAAAACCTGACCAGATCCGTGGCGAGGCATATTTTAAAAAATATATTGTGAGTACCTAGCAGACTGTGCAGAACCAATCTCTTAGTTAAAATAATATAATTCAATCCTATTTTAATCTAAGTAGAACTGTCTCCTAACTGTCACCTGTCATTTGTAAAGCTGTCACTTGTCATTTTCTAGTTGCAAGCTGCACTTGTCTTTTTGAACTTTAAAATTTCAAATCTGAAAAACGACCTTTATTTAATCGCTCATATCTCCGTGACCGTTTGTAGTTCCTCTGTAATCGCGCCCGGCGCACCCGCGAATTTTACCACGATTTGCAAATTTCTCCACGTGTGAAAACAGCAGTTTGTTTTTGCTTCCGTTGCAAAAATTCGTTTGTAACCTGACAACCATTATAGAGCATTGCTAAAGTGATCCTGAACTTATTCAAAGCATATACCACTCACCCTAAACCTCTAGAGGGAATTAAAAGCATTTTAGCATATTTTTCACTTCATTGCCAGCACATATAAAAGCATTTTGGGCCTGTGTTTCCAACTTCTGTAGTCTAAGCTTGCTGGGGTGAACTGAATCACATTTAATTGCATTTCTGAGAACTGTGTGCCTCCCTTCCATTTCCTTGCATTGCATAAAAGGGGGGGGGGTGAATTGTCCAAGAAAGTGATTACATTGTCTTTTGCTGAAATCCTATCAAGTTATTTTCTGTACTGCATTTCATTCCACATTGCATCCATTGGAAACCATAAAAGTATTGTTGCTATCTAATCCATCCTATAACCACTCATCATTGATTATAAAGAAGGGTGCTAGTGCCAGATTCTCCGTTGTTAATCTTTATCATATCAGATTAAGTGTGATATTCAATTATTAATTATTAAAAAGTGTGATAGATATATATTGCTTTACTTCTCAAATAAACCTTTTAACTTGCAAAACAGAACTATTTCTTGGCTCAGTGAGGTCAGGGGGATTCTGAGAGAGGGGTGTTATATAGGGGTAGTCATCCAGAACGCATGAACTGGACATAAAGATATATCAATAAGGGTTTTCATTCAGTATTATAGACTAGGCGTTGACTTAGCTGTAGTGTTGAATTGAATCCTCTTACAAATTGGGGGCTCGTGCCGGACGTTTGGGTTAGATCTACCATTTGTGCAGATTAATACAGCGTGCCAGCTGACCAGATACACATATCCGGTCGGATCACCACGCTGTGTTACGCTGTAAAGCACTCCTCATAGGAACGCTCTTAGGAAAAGGTCTGTTTTGCAAAAATAAAATACAAACTTCTGTAAGTGAGGACAGAGACCAATCTCTAGAATGACGACCTTAGTAGACATGAAAATAGCCAGAGAGCACCTCTTACATAAACTATTTGTGAGAGGTGAATGGACTGAACAGGGCCAGGATGCCTGGTTGCAGGCCATCACCCGACAGGTCACTGAAACAGGGTCAGACCTATGGAGAGATCAGGGCCCTGAGTGAACTATATATGGCTCCTAAAGCCAAAGATGAACACAATAAGATTGCCAGGATAGCAGCATACCTGTACCTATATATGGGAGACATGCAGGATAAATGCACTGAAAGCCAAGATCTGGCAAATAGGCAACAGATGGCAGTAGAGAATGCCCAATCTGATCTGGCCTCTTCTGAGCAGAGGCTGCAGAGGAGCCAGGAGTCAGAAAATGATAGTAGGCAATATATCATTAAAATAAAAGAGGATATGGGCATCCTACAACAGGAAAAGACAGACCAGGATACCAGATTTCTGGCCCTGCAGAAGGAGCACCAAGACAGTTTGGACTCCTTACTGCAGAACCAGAAAAAGTTGGAGCAACAGATCAATTTCAACAGGGCATGGGCGGAGCAGGTAGTCACCCTGCAAAGCCAGCTAGATAGAGAGAAAGAGGAGAGCAATAAACTGATTCTGAATGACCTGGATACTCAGGCAGAGTTTGATGAGGAGCGCCAAAAAGCTGGTGCCTTTCAACGACAGAGGGACGACCTGGCAGCACAGATGCAGGCTCTCAGTCAGGAAAGAGACACTTTAGGCCAGGAAGTCTGCCACTTAAAAAAGGAAATTGAAGAAAATCACCTGGCCCTCCAGGGGCTGGGTGACCTCCCAAAAGAAAACCAGAACTTGGTAGAGCACACCAGAAGGGTGGAAGATGCTCTGGCAAGAAAGGAGCAGGCCAGTAGGGATGGGACTCAGGAGGTAAACCTCCTGCAGCAAAGACTGGCCCAGTTCTCCAGGACCAACCAGGAAGCACAGAGGGAAAATGAGGCCCTCTGTCAACACAATGATAGGCTCCAACAACAGGTAGCGATGCAGGAGAGACTGATAGAGTCTAGTAAGGCCTTGACTGAGGAACTGAAAGCGCAAGTGCAGGCTCTTGCATTGCAACAGGGAGCAGGGGTGGATAGAGATGAGGTCCGCTTGGAAAGAGAGACTCCTGACCATAACCTCAGGAGCCCTAACACCAGGGGCCTTCATCTCTCCCAGTCCCTGGACTCTACCACCCCCATGTCCCCTGGCGCACATGAGCACAGGGCCACAGGGATGGCAGATTACTATCCAGCTAAAAGTATGGGGCTCATAGGCCAGCACCACTCAGGAATGGAGGGGTGGGCATCCGGGTATGGGCACCCAAGTACAGTACAGTTCAGTGGGGAACCCCAGGAGAGTAGGCCCCTTAAGGGCATCCTGAAAACCTCTGCCCAGTTAGGTCAGTGGGGGGGTACCCATCAAATCCTGGCAGCAAGGAGGGATCTGAGGACTCCTCTGAGCACCACAGGAAACAGGAGACCAGGTCCCCACATTCTGCCAGCCATTCCCAGGCTCGCAGAATCCAGGAAAACCTGGAAGAACAGACAGGAACCTCTGGGAGCAGTGCCTCTGAGTCAGAGGATGAATGGACAAGGGTTACCCGAACCAAAAAGGCCAATAAGGCAAAAAGGGCCTTGCTTAAGGACCCCTTAAAGCAGATTAAGGCGATCAGGAGCGTCATCACGCCTTACCATAAGAACGCTAAGTATTCTGTTTGGGAGCACTTAGAGTTGTTTGAGCAAATGATGGAGACTTTCCATTTGAAGGACAGCCAAAGCTGTATTCAATATGTAAAGTGGACCTTCTCCCCGGAATACTCCAGTTTCTTTGCGGGGCTGGAGGACCAAAATCATTTAAGATGGTCCACCTATAAGGCGGCCATCTTGAAACATTTTTCCATTCATAGAAATCCTCAAGAGGCTCGCAAGGCAGCCTACAATTTGCAATGTGGGGAGGATCAGGCCCCACAAGAATTTGTGCAAGAACTGAAACGTGCTTTTGCGCAGACCACCAGAAGGGTGCGCACAGACAGTAGAGAATTCATTAATACATTTTTTCATGCCTTGCTCAAATACATAATGACCCAGCTCATGAGGGATTTTCACGAGAAAAGATCTTTAGACTGGGTCATTGAACAGGCTACCCGGATCTATGAGGTGCAGAAACCGGTAGATAGCAAAAGTAATGCCCAGAAAAACCCCAAAGCCAACAGCACCCCTGCTGCTGCCAAGGTGGCAGAGGTAAAGGTCACCCCCGTTTTGGATTTGGAGATGGGGGGGCCTAAAAACCTACCTGTACCTAATAATGCTAGGCCCAGGAGGTCCTCGGGTCAGTCATAGACAGGGAGCCAAGGAGGCAGCCCCACAAATGGGGTCCCTCGCTCTCCTGATTATGTAAGTCCCCGTTACAAGGGAAATCGACCCATCCTGGGTTATGTGTGGACTCCTCCAGCCCAAGGGGGGGGGGATCCAGCCAAGCACCTAACCCAGGGAACTTCCCTCCTAACTTCCCACAGGAGGGCAGAAATTCTCCAAACCCTGGGCAGAACTTTTTCCCCAGGTATCCACCCAATTTCCAGCCCCAAAATCCTCCACCCTTCTTTCCCCAATTCCCTGAGCCCAGACCACTGAATCCGGGAGAAGGAGGCCAAGGGTGGAGGGGTATCCAAATCTTCCCAACCAGGGCTACTACCAAAGAAGGGATAGCTACCCTTCCCAGGATCAGCCCAGGGGAGAAAACAGGGCCCCGTATCAGCCTGAGCGGGTTTCCCAGTTAGAGCGCCAGGTTCAAAACATGGCGCGGGATCTGGGTCACATACTGAGGGCTCAGCAGAACCCTCAGATGGGCATGCCGGCGCAGAACGCACCCAACTCTGGACCTGGTGCTCCAGAACAATGACGGGGGCAGCACCCCGATAACTCACCGGTTCCCAGGGAGGAGGCACAAAGGGAAGGGGGATGTAAAGCCTTGGAGGAAGCTTCCTTCCTCACTTGTAAACAGCCCCTGGAAACCCAGGAACCGGAAACAAAATCTCCTGCCCCTGAAAGTCTGCCTCCTAAGGAGCAGAGGGGTGGTAGGAGAAACAAAAGACCCAAACAGACTCAGTTTGAGGAGGAGGTACAGATCTTCCAATTTGAGGGAGAGGGATCCTCAGAGGATCCTGGGAAAAGGATCTTCTCCTTCAGAGAGGGGGGAACTCCTCCCAAAGAAAAATGGGTCCCTAGGGATGCACATCCAGACTGGGGAGATGGGGAGACTGAGCTACCGCCGCCCACCATCTCATCCCAGAACCAACAGCAAGAAAATCCCCTGGTTCAAACCCATCCTGGTGACTGCCTCCAAAAAGGGGGGGGCGGCCCAGAACCAGAGCCAGGGGAACCCACAATGACTCTGATCTCCAGTTGCCAATTTTTTCTTTCAGATTCCCAAGGCTCTCCACAGAATTCTGCCCAAATCTCTTCGCTAGTGATGTCCAAAACCAGAAAGTTAGCCCACCAGTTGTCCAAAAATGTGCATTATCTGTGCCCCCTTGAGGAGAAGGAGGGAAGATACTATGCCCCGGTACAAGTACAGGGGCAGGGTACAATTTTGGCACTGGTGGACACTGGATCTCAAGCCACCCTTCTGTCCAGAAGGGCCTTTGATGAACTGAATGCAGGAAGGGGAGAGAATTACCAAATTCCTCTCACCTCTCCTCCTGGACAACTCCAGAACTTTCACGGGAAGGAAATTCCCGTCGAGGGGACGGCAGACTTGGACATTAAAATTGGGCGACACAAGTTGAAACACCCGGTCATAGTTGTGACCCCAGAGGGCACCCCTTGTTTACTAGGGAATGACCTCCTGAGAAGGTTGTCACCCCTAATAGATTGCGTAAACAAGGTCCTCTGGACCCAGACTAGCCGACCAATAAAATGAAAACAGAGTGTCAACCATGTTAGTTTAAACGGCACATGCCACAAGGTTGAACAAAAATCTGACCAAGTAGAATTCCACATCCAGAACAACCAGATTCCAGACGTGACAGTAATAGCAGTAGGACAACAGACTGGTGATGGGGGTTCCTCTCTATTTCTGAAAATCAACCTTCCTTCCAGTTTAAGGTGGTATTCCACGCTGGAAGGAAACACTCTGAAATTCTTTACTAATCCACAATCAGAAACTCCCACTCCTATAGTCCAGAAAGATGTGAAATCAGCTCAGAGCCTGGCTGATATTCAGCAAATTGGAGAGCAGTTGTTCATCCCTGTTCAGTTAAATGATGGGAAGGACTCTGTTCTCGCTCGAGTGTGCGTGAACAACGGTAAGAGCTTCATCAGCGAAGCCATGTTCCGCCAACTCCCAAAAGATCCAGCCATTCCCACATTCAAACTGATAGACAAATGGGAAATGGACCTGGAAGCACCTAATTCCAAACAGCTCCTGCCAAGCAGGTGTATGCTCAAAATCTCCATTGGCAACAAGAGCATAGTCCATAATTGTTGGGTCGTGCGAGACGTCACTGCCGCCTTTTACTTAGGCAGTGACATTCTCAATCGCTTTACCATTAGTTCGGACCTAATAAACATCAAAGCTTGGTCCCGATTAGCGGATAATCCCATGGGCTTTGATGATCCAGAAAAAGCATTTAGGTCAGCTCAATTGCTACCTTATGCAGTTGAAATTCAGGTTAAAGAGGAAGTCACCATCCCAGAAAGGACCCGACAATTCTCCCTGGAAGTGAAAGTTAAAAGGGGACAAGAGTTAAAAAACCCTGATGCTTACATACATCTAAATGCTTCTCTCCAACAGCAAGGGTTGGGGGTAAACCCAACTCCATTAGTCAACATAGAACATGACACCATTCCAATAGAGGTGGATAACAGCGACTTAAAGAGTATTACTCTAGCCGCAGGCACCATTATTGGAATGGCGGTTGATGACCGACATTTTTCCATAGATTTAGGTAATGAACTGTTAGGGCCAATCCCCAAGGACTGCGTTGACAGTGACAGTGATGACAATACAACACCAGACAGGATTTTTACCCGTTATGGGGGGAACTTCCTGGTGTACACTTCCTGCCCCTATGGTAAGGAAGATGTGACGTGTGACTTCAGGGGGGATGAGGTGATTTTCCAGGTCCATGAGGGCTGCCTTTCCCACCTGAAGCCTCCAGTCCAAATCAGCACTCTGACCAGGGACTTCTCCACCCAGCTGGAGGAGGCCGCGGAGATAGCCAAACCAGAAGTCTTTCCAGGCTTCAGGCAGATGGTGGAAGAGAGAGTCAACCTAGCTGATGCCTGTGTGACTCTGGAACAAAAGCAAAAGTTGAAACAAGTTTTCTTGGATTTCCAAGATCTCTTTGCGGTAGACTCATATGACTGCGGTCGCACTGACATCCACACAACAACAATCCCCACGGACCCTGGCATGACTCCAGTGTTTGTGAAGCAATATCGCTTGCCTCTCGCATCAATGGAGTCCCTTACTGAAATAATTAAGAACCTTGAGTCCCGGGGAATAATCCGTCCAGTCCACAGCACCTTCAATAATCCGGTGCTGGGAATATTGAAGCCAAACGGCCAGTGGAGACTCTGCGCCGACCTCAGGGAGCTCAACAAACGGGTCCATACTTCCCGATGGCCTCTGCCCTACATTGACCAAGGGCTGGCCCAGATCCAGGGGTCACAGGTATTCACTGCAATAGACCTGACCAATGGATACTGGACCGTGCATGTCAGCAGGGAGGACCAATACAAACTGGCTTTTACCTTTGGGGCCAGCAGTACACATGGACCCGGACTCCCTTCGGATATCTCAACTCCGGCAATGAAGTCAACATTTTTCTACACAAGGCCATGCCCGACTTGGGTGCGAGGGGTAACCTGGCTTATGTAGATGATGTCCTCATAAAAAGCTCAACTGTGGAGGAACACATAGCGGAGATCCGTTATGTTCTGACACAGTTGAGGGCCGCCGGAGCAAAACTTTCCTTTCAGAAAGCACAGTGGTGTAGAACCCGTGTTAATTTCTTGGGGCATGAGATTACTGCTCAGGGCCTCTGTCCCCAGGAAAAGAAAGTGGAAGCACTTCAGAAACTGAAAGACCCCACAACTCTGCGGGAACTAAGGAGCCTCCTTGGACTGACTAATTACAGCAGAAAGTTCATTGAGGGCTACGCAGAGATCACCAGACCCATGATTCATCTCCTGAAGGGGGGGGTCAAGTGGGAATGGGGTCCAGAACAAGCCGAGGCAGTAAGACAACTCAAGAGAAGCCTCTCACAAGCGCCTTGCCTAGCTTACCCTGTCAGAAACAAGGAGTTCTTCCTGGAGACGGGGTTCTCTAATACGTGCTTGACGGCAGTATTATACCAAAAGCATGACAAGGTCAATAAAGTAATCTCCTATGCGAGCAAAACTTTATCCTCTGTGGAGGAAAAATTCAACGATTGTGAAAAGGCACTCCTGGCGACGGTGTGGGCATTGAAGAATTACCGCCCGTTTATCCAGGGGGAACACATCATAGTGGAGACTCCACACCAGCCTCTGCAATATCTCCAAAGTGACAGAATCCGGGCCGGAAATGTGAGTAATTCCCGAATTACTTCCTGGATTCTGTCAATGCAAGGCTTTCCTGTGGAGGTCAGATATGGCCAAAACAAGAATAGTCCCCTCGCGCAAGGTCTGGCTGACTTGCATGATTGTGCCAGAGAAAACTGTCTCGAGGACGAAAGTCTAAAAATAAAGGACAACACGGAGGCATACCTTAATTCCCCACACAAAGTCTTTGAAGAGGACAAGTGTGAGGGAATGCCCACTGTCTATGTGGATGGATGCTCTTACCATGTTGACAACGACGGGGAGAAAGAACTGGTGGCTGGCGTAGGGAATGCATGGGTGAATGAGTCCCCAGAACCCTCCGCTGGATACAAAATTGGTCCCCGAAGTAGTCAGGTGGCAGAATTGATGGCTGTGCATCAGGCCATCCTCACTGCTGTCCAGCATCAACTCCACGAACTGGTCATAATCACAGATTCGGATTATGTACGGAACTGGTTCGTGGAGCACCTGGTTAATTGGAAAGCCAGAGGCATGTTATGTGCTAACAACAAACCCTTGAAACATGGGAAGTTGATCCAAAACATTGATGATCTGGTCACCTCGAATGAGATGACCATCTATTGGAAAAAGATCAAGGGTCATACCAAAGTAGAGGGACCAGACAAAACTGGAAATGACTTAGCTGATCAGCTGGCCAAAACCGGGGCCATCCAAGGGGATCTAATTGAGATTGAGTCCCTGTTGGGGGAAATCCAGGTCACTGCTATCACTAGGTCCCAGACAAATGCTCACAACGACCTTTCAATTGCACAATGGAGTAAGGAGACCCCTGATGCTGATTTGATTACAGCTCGGAAGGGGGATCCAGTTATTGGTAAGTTTTACCAACACCTTGAGGACCCTGAGAACTTTCCCCTGACGGATACCGATTACATTGGGAAAGAGGACCTAAGAGTGTTGATGAAATGTCCAAAAATGTTCCGGATCCAAGACGGTTTGCTGGTAAGGAAATCCAAAGCTGGCCACGATCAGTGGGTGGTTCCTACCTCATTCCGAAGCTTGATGTTAAGTCACGCCCATGATGCGGCCACCGCCGGTCATAGGGGGTTTCACACAACATTGGAAATCTTAAGAGAGGTTGCATACTGGCCACACTTGGGGCAGGACCTCGACCAATACTTGAAGGGGTGTCTTGTGTGTGCACAATTTCAGCCATCATCCCTCACACACCGTGCGCCTCTCCAAAAGCGGGGGATGACACTGCCATGGTCAGATTTACAAATCGACTTTGTAGGCCCCGTGATTCGCTCTGCTAGGGGGAATAAGTACATGTTGACTGTGACATGCTTGTTTACCAAGTGGGTGGAATGTCTCCCAGCCCCAAATTGCAAGGCAGAAACCGCAGCTGCCCTGATGATTAACCATATCTTTTCCCGTTTTGGTCTACCTCAAAGGATTGAGTCAGACAGAGGTAGCCACTTCACCAGTGAAGTAATGACAAAGATGTGGGAGATACTGGGGGTCAAAAGGAAGTTGCATATTGCTTACAGGCCAGCTTCTTCTGGGGCAGTAGAGAGATATAACCGGACAATTGTGAGCATCTTAAAAAAGTTTGTGGCAGATTCTGGGCCAAGTTGGGATATCCGATTACCTCTGGTCCTAATGGCCCTCAGATCTACCCCTTCATCTGCAACCAAAATGTCACCATTTGAGTTGATGACTGGGCGCAAGATGGTGCTTCCTCAGCATTTGCTCTACAGGACCCAAGAGCAGACATTGATAAATGCCTCCACTACTCATGAGTATGTGGAGAATTTAAGGAAACACCTCCAACATGCTTTTGCTTACGCTCAGCGGAATCTAGAAAGATCGGCTGATAGCATGAAGACCCACTATGACCTGAAGACTTCCAGGAAGGAATATCAGGTGGGGGACCGGGTCTATCTATACAACTTCCAAAGAAACCAGGCAAAACAGCGGAAATTCTTGCCTACATGGAAGGGACCCTTTGAGATCATCGACAAGATCTCCCCTGTGGCCTACAAAATCCACATCCCCAAAGGTCCTTTGGCAGCGGGGGAAGACAAGTGGGTCCACATAAACCAGTTGAAATGTTGCCATCCCAGGCACACTCTGCAACAACTGGAGGAATCCTCTGGAATCCTAGCGGGTACTGTCTCAGACTAATTCAGTTCCAACCATAAAACATACCACATCTAGTCTCTAAAATATTGTGATTTGCATGAAACTGTCTCTTAGTTATACTGTTTTTTTTTTCAAAATAAGAATGTAATGTTTTGTTATGATGAAATGCATATGCTGCCCCACTATCTCAACAGTGGTGGAAAAATGTCTATGAATAGGTATTGCCGCTCTTTCTTTGTCATCCTAGGAGAAAGAAAACCTGGAGACGGGACAATGAGGACGATCCGGAGACTGGGAGGATGACGCAAGGGGGCCCAGTGTACCGCCCAATATTCCCATCAGAACCAGCGAGGAGAAGCGATCGATCCGACCGGATGGAGGAAAAGATGCTGAACTGTGCCATCTATTGGAAGAAGATGAGGAAACATCCCAGGTCTTGCGAGTCCCATCAGTGAAACAGAATGGCCATCGCAAGAGGGGGGCTTGTGGGATGTTTTTATCCACGCATCCAAGCCCTACCTCAAAACTGTGCAGTACTGACATGGAAAACATCATGATGGCCAGAGCTTCCCAGAAAATGCACAGGGAAATGCATGAAGAATAGGCTGCCACTCATTTTTGCCGATGTTATGGGCACAGAAGGACACTGCCTAAAACCACCATTGGACTACCCACACAGTAGTCTGAAACCATTGGGAGTGGCAATGCTGATTGCCAAAAGCAAACCCATAACTGTTGGGAATTCATTTTCTTAAATCCCAAAAAGGGGTGCAGTACCAGTACTCACCACTATCCAAAAGCCGGCGTTTTAAAACAACACCAGATTTTACTTTTTGTATACAACTGAATAAATGAACCCAAAGCAGGCCAAAGAAAGACTTACTGAGAGGTGGAACCAATGTAAAGTTATATTCTGAAGTGACTTGAAGGTTTATAACAAGACTGGCTGAGCTGTGGATTTCAGCAGTTTAAGTAAATTTGGACTGAAAGACACTAAAAATCTAAATGTTTAAAAGAAATGAGTGACCTATTTCTGAGTGTCACATAGGTTGCAATTGTTTAAATGTCATAGTTTTAAACTTAGAATCAGCATTCTAGCTGCATATGTAAAATTGTTAGTTGTATTTGAATGCAGAAAACTGGGGAACAGAAATGACATGTAGCTAAAAACTGGCTTAAAGAGATTCCAATTTTGCCTGGCAACTACCCCCCATCAGGAGTGAAACTTGAGTCACAGCTGTGTTCCCAGGCCTATCTGCCTTTTGCTGGCCACACTAAGGATATGCCATCTCTCTGATAATTGAATTAAGGGGAGCCCCCACAGAATACAGGAGCTCTGAACAAAGCCCTGTCCTGACTCAGGCAAATGTTTTATTGGCGGGAGTCGTAAATGGAGCTTCCTCCTGGAGGGACAGGGGAGGGGCGCTGCCTGTGAGAGCAAGCTGGCTTGGCAGAACTGGAAAAACCAGAAATTCAACCTTGTGCTGGGGGGAAACCACACCCCTTTGGGGCCAGAACATAACTCTAAAAAGATGAATAACTCATAGTATGGACTTGTGAAAATTATTTAAATGACACCATAATTCTTGTGATTTTTCTGCCCACATTTTAAGACGTGTTAGGACCCGGTGGTATGTTCAGGGGGGGTTTAGCGGAAAAGAGGATATTGCTCAAATTGTGTGCATGTGAAAGATCTGACACTTCATCGACTAATGTCCATGCTACTTGCGCACATGTGTGTAAATTTGGGTTAATGTCCGATATTGCAAAATCAGTTAAAAAGTGAAATATGTGCCATTTCTGAATGCAAGCCCCCAGGAAGAGCAGAGTTTGAACAGGGGATACCTCCTGTGATATGTGAGGGGTGCGTGTAATTTTAAACGAATATGTACCTCTGCAAATATGTATTTGGTTCAAATCTAGATTTGTGTGCAGGTTGACAAGAGGAGTGGACTTTCTGCAGGCTGTAAAATGACATCACTCTGACACAACTTAGCTCCCCCAATCAGGGGAGAAATGAAAGCTTGGCCAATGACAAGTGGAGAGGGGTAGGGTCTAGTGATGCTGCACGCACACCCATTTTAAAAACACATAAAAGCAGACAGACAGGACAGATAGGGACCGTCAAATCCATTTGCTGCGGGACGCTCTGCTGGAAAATCCATACTTTACCTCCATCAATCTCTAGAGAAAGCTGTGCAGAAAGATCCAGACTTCAAATCTATCAATATCCAGAACCAGAAACCCAGACCAGACCAGCAGAGCTGACCCAGATCACTGTGAAGAGACCCAGACCAGACCGGAGTCCAGTCCAAATCCTGACCAGATCCGTGGCGAGGCATATTTTAAAAAATATATTGTGAGTACCTAGCAGACTGTGCAGAACCAATCTCTTAGTTAAAATAATATAATTCAATCCTATTTTAATCTAAGTAGAACTGTCTCCTAACTGTCACCTGTCATTTGTAAAGCTGTCACTTGTCATTTTCTAGTTGCAAGCTGCACTTGTCTTTTTGAACTTTAAAATTTCAAATCTGAAAAACGACCTTTATTTAATCGCTCATATCTCCGTGACCGTTTGTGCTAGAGACTTGCAGTAACTTTAATCTGGAAGCTGAGATCCTAGGCTGTCCTAGGACCCCAAAACGATAGTGATAGTCCTTGTAGTTCCTCTGTAATCGCGCCTGGCGCACCCGCGAATTTTACCGCGATTTGCAAATTTCTCCACGTGTGAAAACAGCAGTTTGTTTTTGCTTCCGTTGCAAAAATTCGTTTGCAACCTGACAACCATTATAGAGCTTTGCTAAAGTGATCCTGAACTTATTCAAAGCATATACCACTCACCCTAAACCTCTAGAGGGAATTAAAAGCATTTTAGCATATTTTTCACTTCATTGCCAGCACATATAAAAGCATTTTGGGCCTGTGTTTCCAACTTCTGTAGTCTAAGCTTGCTGGGGTGAACTGAATCACATTTAATTGCATTTCTGAGAACTGTGTGCCTCCCTTCCATTTCCTTGCATTGCATAAAAGGGGGGGGTGAATTGTCCAAGAAAGTGATTACATTGTCTTTTGCTGAAATCCTATCAAGTTATTTTCTGTACTGCATTTCATTCCACATTGCATCCATTGGAAACCATAAAAGTATTGTTGCTATCTAATCCATCCTATAACCACTCATCATTCATTATAAAGAAGGGTGCTAGTGCCAGATTCTCCGTTGTTAATCTTTATCATATCAGATTAAGTGTGATATTCAATTATTAATTATTAAAAAGTGTGATAGATATATATTGCTTTACTTCTCAAATAAACCTTTTAACTTGCAAAACAGAACTACTTCTTGGCTCAGTGGGGTCAGGGGGATTCTGAGAGATGGGTGTTATATAGGGGTAGTCATCCAGAACGCATGAACTGGACATAAAGATATATTAATAAGGGTTTTCATTCAGTATTATAGACTAGGCGTTGACTTAGCTGTAGTGTTGAATTGAATCCTCTTACAAAACGAGTATTATTTATGACGGGCACGGGGCGCCGGACCGATGTTGCTGGTCTGCTGCCCCGAGCCTCCTTTGTACTTCACTTCTGAGTAATAGTGAGAGCACCCAATCAGGCACAGAGGAGTGGTATGCCTGCGCGGCACCTTGCCACTTCCTGGCTATACAGCGATGAGTATGGTTGCCTAGGGAACCTTTAAACTTCGAAATGTACCCACACGGGGGAGAGCAATTCATTTGCATGAGACACCATGGGCGCAAACACATGGGTGAGGGTGGTGCTTGTTAGGAGGCTACCATTATGACAGGAGATACCAGATTAGGGCACAATCAAGCTAATTCATAGAGGAAGAAAGACTGCGTTAAGACTCCCAGCATATGAATACTGACACATGATGGGTAAGTGTGATTTTGGCTACTTGAGTGATAAATCTATTTGGATAGACTGTCTCTTCGATAGGTTCCTTATTAATGGAATATACTTAATTACAGCTTTGACCGCATTGTTGAGAATCAATGTATATTTAAGGTTAGTTTTTCTCCTTATTTTTAACTAGCACTTAATGAGTCATCCTTGATATTATATTGAAATCAACAATAATGTATTACTTGTTGTAGCTCACAGATGAATGCACAAGATATAAAAAACCAACAGTGAAAACACAGCTTATAGCCTTGAAGATGTATACAATGGTTTATCCGAAATGCGTTGGCATCTAAAAATCTAAAATATATATTTCTTTTGGACTTCAATTTTCATTTTTATAATTAGGCTGTACTGTTTGTTCAAGTTTAAGTTCAAAACTGTTTGCAAAATATTGGTCATAAAGTATGTGTATAAGACCAGTTTTTGGGTGTTTTTTTCAAATGTATAACATGAGATTTCTTTGAGACTGTGATTAAAATCACTGAATTCTTCATTTATAAAGGAGTGAAGATTTTCTTGAAGGACATTGTCCGATAGGAGTGCATGCGGGTTACCCATTGGTAACAGCGGGCTACTTTATTGTTTTCAATTATAAAGTCTCCTTAGGCCTGGGGACGATACCGTCGTGCACCTGAAACCAGAGTTAAAGGGTTAGCTCCGAGAGTCTGAAGTGCGAATAAGTTACATTGGCATAAACCCAGCTGTTGCTCCTCCATTTCAATTTGTTGCACTCTAAAATGTGCCCTCTTGTGCGTGGGGTCTGTAACCATGAAATGTGAGACAAGTACCTAAGTACGTTCACTACAAGGAGTAGCCTGATGACCATTATGATCATGTGCTTTGAAATCCACCACTGTCACTAAGTGGGTGGAAAAGATAGTAGTGAAAAGGGGGTGGTCTAATAAGCAGCTGTAAGGACTGTGCCTCAGGCACAGAGACGTTGCACCCATTATCCAGCAAAATCGAACCTCCATTCAATTGAATGAGTTTCTACAGGACCTCTCGTTCTCCTCAGCATTCTGTGGGCATTAAATATAGTGTACCTTTTTGGGAGAGCTGCTGCCATAGTTGGTCTAGAATAATCCTTTATACACCACCATAAATACTAAGGGGAACCTTTTAATGGTGGTTAGTCTTGCTAAAGTTGTGAATCTCACATTTTGTAGTTGTTCAGCAGTCAAAGACCAAACATTGGCCATTCTCCCAATGCCCAAACTGATGGTTGATGTTTTGGTGAGGTTCACATTGATACTCATATCTGTGCTTGAAACAAAGTATAACTGCTTTGTTCAAAAATGTGTAATTCAGTTTTCAACACATAACGTTTTTTATTGAATGCTATTCTTAAATACATGTATTTAAATCACATGAATGCCATTATGAAGGTTTTTACAACCACATTGTACTGATATCATTTATGCAGGTTACGGCAGGATTACTGTCACCATATTGGAAAGACCAGCAGGACTGAGCAAGGCGTGAGTGCTCAGATATAAATCCAAACGTCTGCTCCATCAGGGCCACATATGGTAATGCTTGAATGGTCAAAGATGTGATGTGGGCTATACCTGGTCATAGATAAATGCATCCTTTTATTTAAATTGGGGAGGTTTTAGGAAAACAGTTCTACGCTATGGGGTGAAAGCAGGCATTTGGATATTATGAATATTGAATAAATAGGATTGTAGCTAGTTAGGGCCTAGCTGTGCGATCAGTGAACACAGTCGTCGTTCCAGTGCAGCAGGCAGTGAGACACGGGTTGTACAGCGGTCCCCCCCATTGTTACCTGGGAATCGCTTGGGGACAGAGTTCTGTGCCTTGGATGCCTTATGTCTTCAACTCTATGGCAGAGGACTTTGGAATGAACTGCACTGACAACAGAGGTGTATATTTCTTCTCTTGATCCAAAGATGAATAAAAAATGAGGTGGTGCCCCTCTCACTTTCAAGGCATAATTCCCACAGGGGCTCACGCCAAAACAAGCCTGCTGTAAGGGGTTCAATCTCCATTATTGTAACGAGTGCCCTTTGCCTTATGACATCACACCAAGAGTTCCTTGTTTGCAGGATATGGGGGCACAGGCAAAAGGAAGAAAACCATAACAGAAAGCAAGATGGTAGAATCCCTCTCCAGGCCTACCTTTACTTACTTTTTGGCTACTCTCTCTCTGCCCCCATCCATTGCTTGCTGACTTCAAAGTCACTCACATGGTCAGCACCCTGGTGTGAGGCTGGCTTCTTAAGCACTGTTCCCAGAAGACCTTCTGGAGGAGGTGATTATGCCCTCCAGGAAGGCGTTCCCCCTGCCTATTTATGAGTGAGGAAGGAATCTGGCAATTTTTCCTCAAGGCAGCAGTGGAAATATTCAGCCTACATGCTGAGACACATCAGCCCTATCACATCCCAGAAGTCACAGTGATGTATTAGAGTGGCTTTCATAATTGTGTGTCTACTCTTATAAAGTGATGTATTAGATTGGCTTTCATAATTGTGTACGGTCTCTTATCAGTCACAATGACACAAACAACCATGGCTTGTAATCAGAGATTTACCTGGTACCAAACTGATTTTGACAGCCAATTTGTAAAGTTTATATTAGAGGTGCAGAAGTTAAAAGTATACCTCTTTCCGTAATGACTTTGTATCCCAGCAGCTGCCAGGGATGCACACGGGGGCTTTGACCCTTTTCTTTGCCACAGTAGAGCTTGTGCTGTCATGTCCATAGACTGTTAAATCAAGGCTCCTGTGTGCAATTTCATTTTGGAACCGAATATTTTTTAAGAGGGTTCTAGTTAGCAGACCTCTCTTAATTACCAGCATAATTTCACATTGTAAAAAGTAAAAAAAAGGAAGGGATTTTCACCTATTTCACCTTGTAGGTAAAAGCACAGACGATACAACACCGCTTTGTGGAAAAATGATTAAACCATAGCACCACTAAAATAAGTATGGAAAAGGACAATCAGTTTGGTTTGAGAGTTGTTTCATGGAACTCTAGCGGCAACGCTAATCTATATAGTAATATTGAAGCAGTGGAAATGTTGAGGTGGGGGATGTTATTCTAATCCAGGAGACAGGGTTACTACAAGCCTTGGTGTTGGATGGATATCAGGCTTTGGCACAAGGCGCACGGCCGAGTCAAGAGGGCAGGGCTTTGAGGGGCCTTATTATTGCATTAAGTTCTCCTAAGGGTCTGAGGGCGAATCTTCACCCTAACCTTCCTTTTGGCGTTATGGCTCCGTCCCTGTCCTCTGTGGACACCCAATTTAATTTGTTGTTTGTGAATATTTAATGGCATAATGGAGTGGCTGATCTGCAGGATTTTCTACAGAACATCTCTGACACAATTACCACCTGAGCATCACAGTTCCCAAAAGGTAGGATTTTGGAGGGTGGGGACCTAAATTCGAATTGTATTGAAACACTTGTGTATAGGTGCGTTATAAATGCCATATCATATCATATCCTATCCCTGACCAAGTGCAGGACACCTGGGAGGTTATTGCGGTTAACCTTCCTACTGAACCGAAAATCCAAAATGGATTCAGATGGTGGGCAACTATGGAAACATTGGGTCTGAATCTTATTAACATGATGGCAGCAGGGGGTGGGAAGGTGCTACCTATTTGGAGTCCAGGGACTCATCGTTCCACCCTAGATTATATTTTTGCGGATGCAGTCCTTAGGAGTGCTTATGTGGGTTTTAAAGTACAACAGAATAACTTTAGTGACCACTCAATTCTTATGGCTGAATTTGCCTTACAGATGATTAAACATCCCATGGAGTGCATGGGAAGTGTGGAGGTAACTGCGACTGGAAATTCAATCCGTTGGTTAGATGAGAACATTGCAATCCTAAACGAGCAGCTTGAAGAGGCTCACCACTGGAATGGAAGCTAAGGGTATTTTATCCCCAGGCATTCCATATTTTCTTGGGGGAATTGATTGGTAGAGTCAGGAAGAACTCTAGATATTTAACTAAGGGAAAGCAGAAAACCTTGCATGTTTAAAACCCGGTCTTGGCTGATGCCAAGAGGAAGCTACATTCTCATTTTAGGTTGTTGATAAGGGACTGTGTGTGCAATATAGACCTCAACTCCAAATTGAAGAAAGTAAAACAGAAATTTAAAAACTTGTGTAAGTCCATCAAATCTTCCATGTTGCAGTTGGATGCCGAGCATATGCTCCATATTTTAATAAAGCATGACTCCCGTGCTTTTTGGGTCTTGGTTAATAATCTAGACCCGCCAATTGAGGCCTCAATGTTGAACGCTTTGTCTGAGACTCAATGGGTGAAGTTCTTTAGTGGGATTTATGGAGGGGGGGCACTGGATATCGTACTGGACCTCACGTTTATGAAATATTCTATGGAATCTTCATGGGCTATTAGGATTCATTTTGAAGATATTATGTCATTAATTAATAGTTGCAAGCGGTCGCGTACCCCTGCCCCAAATGGCCTCACCTATTTGACACTAAAATTAGATCTGAGCTATTGGTCTAAGGTTCTTCTTGTCCTCTTTGAAAGGCGAACAGCTAATGTGGTCCCTATTTTTAAGCAAGGTCTAAGGTCTGAGCCTAAAAATGACCGGCCTATTTCACTAATTGATGCAGATTGCAAAATGTTCTCAGCACATGTGGAGGAATGGGCGAGGACGGTGGGATGTTTAAGCCCTTGTCAGACGGGCTTCCGTACGGGGCATTCGACCAATCTCAATGGCTTATTGGTGAAGGCACTCCAAGTTTCAGCATGGAATAAGGCGAAGGGTAGCACCTTTGTGGCTTCCTTCGACCTTTCCATGGCCTTTGATAATATTATTAGAAATAGACTATGATATAAAGTCGCCCGAAGGGGGATGCTGGGAGGTTTATTGAGACTTCTGATGGCCCTCTATGAGGACTCTGGCATTTGTGCAAGATGAAATAACAAAGGAGAGTTATTTGCACGCATTAAAACCACAAAGGGCCTTCGGCAGGGTGGTAATCTAGCACCCTATTTATTCAATCTGTATGTATCCGATGTGGTAGATTATTTGACCGGGGCGCGGGCTGATTCCACCAATGATTGGCTCATTGACTGTTGAATGGTTAGCTTATGCTGATGATTTTTAACTATTTGATAACTCCTGGACTGGGTTACAGCATTGCTGACCACATTTTCTGCATTTGCTATAGACAACAGGCTTACTGTTAACCCTGATAAGACCAAGATTTTAACCATTGCACAGGGGGAAAAAAAGAAAGGCAGGGCATGGTCTTGGAAAATAAAGTAATTGGAACAGTAGATACCATGGTCTACTTGGGGTTACAAATGAGTGCGCAGCAAGGGCTATGAAATGTGAGAGAGTCCCTCATAAGCAAGGAGAAAGTTTTAGCTATCCAGGTAGTGAAAATAGATAGAAAGTATGGATGCTTCTCCATTAAACCAGCACTGGCATTTTACGGTGGTAAGATCGTCCCAAAATATATGGCTTGGAATTGGTACAGTCTGGTATCTTTAAGGTTCTTGATAGTATCTGTTAGGAAAGATTTCGTAATTGTAAGTAATTTTCCTTCCATGTGGCAACCCCTAAACTTTTTGCTGTTGTTTTTCACCTTGTTCTTGACTTTGCCAGAGAAGTGCAGCCTTCTGCCGCACTCCTCTGGGCTTTCGCTCTTTTCTTATGGGGAAACTGACATGCCCTTAAGACAGTCAGTACCGGGGAACGCTGTTTCCCGTAGTTTCTTTTATCATGTTGCGGCTTTAGTGCAACATGACACAAGAGGGCACTGTAAGCTAAGTTACAGCTCTCTTGGGTCTCTAGCCTTCTACAGGCCCTAGATACTCTTTTAGGATGGTATTTGATCGGTGCAAGTCATTCAGGTACTGGAATGGTGGCAGCGATCGTTTTGTTTATTTTGAGCTCCTTTTGGCGTTCTGAGCACGTTTTTCGCACTGAACCTAAAATGGTGGCCTGGCTCCCAAAATGGCCAGACCACGAGGCTCCTTTGTCCTGTCCACTGACCGTCTTGCTCCCTTCACCTTCCCCAGGTCGGGCGACCCGGGGCCTTCCTTATTTGGGCATGTACTTTCCCGCGAAACGTGGTTGCTTTCGCGGGCTTCTACATGTCCTTTGTGTGCCTCCAGGGTGTGGGCTGGGATGTCTGGTCCCAATACACATCCTGGGTGCCAGAGAGTCTAGGGTGGTGTGAATGCCTGGGACCACCGTGGTCCGTGATTGGTCCACGTATGGTATGTGTATTGATGAGCGGATCTCCCATTGGCTCCCCTCCGTTTTGGCGCGAAGGGAACCGTGGATAAAAGGGAGCTGGAAACACCACTACCATGTCGATCTCCTGAGTTCTCACGAACGAAGGAATACAGGAGCCAAGTATCCTGCAAACAAGAGGCTGGACCGAGGAATCGCTGGTGACCCGCTGAAGGAATCCTCCTTTGCACTGCTGTCGTCCTGTGAAGCCCTTTCCTCCTTGGATCGAACCAGAAGGCCTGTACTGGTGCTTCGACCTTTGGAATAGCAGGAACAGCTATTCCCGGCGACTTCATCATCTCCTGCCAAGTAAGCCTTCGGAAATGTCTCTGGGCCATCCAGTTGACTGACCAGCTTACAAGGGAGTCCTGCTCTGTAACCGCCGCCAGGTTGTGTTGTATTTCGAGTCCTTGTCACTCTCCCACGCTTCGTACACTTGGCGTTCCCAAGTCTGAAGGGAGGAGTGTACATTTGGCTTGAATACACACGGCCGCTCCGTTGTCCTGCTGCGGCAACAAACTGTGCTGGTTTCGTCGATTGGGACGTCTTTTTGCTCTACACGACTACGAGGCGTTCCCTGCTCTTCTGAACCTGCCAGCTGCTGAAACTAACGTGGAGAAGCCTGGGTCTGCTTGCTTCGGGGACCGGTGAGTAGTTTAGCTAGGATCTGGTCGCCCTCCTGCAGTATCCCATTGCTTTTCCCTGCTGTGTAAAAACAGCACCCTTTTGCCGTACTCGCGCTCTGCTTCTGCTCGCTGTGGAGGCTACGCTTGAGTTGCGGAACCTGTTCTCCTTCTGCTGTGCACTAACCCGAACTGCCTGACTTCCTCCGAAGAGCTTCCCCTTTTGCCCGTTGGCACCGGCGTGGCAAGTACTTTGAGCACAAGGCTCCACTCTTCGCAGGGCTCGGACTTCCATCTAGTTAGGTGCCTCTGAAGGCGAACTGAGTCTAAAGCGTTATCGCACTGCCTGTTTTCCTTTCCTTTCAGGTGGACTACATATTTCGTGCTTTAAACGCTTGCGACTGTGTATTTGTATATATATTGTGTTGATATGGTATGTGTTGGTTTAATATTGTGATATTGTGATTTTCTCGCTACGGTCATTGTTTTAAAGGCCTTAAAATAAATGTGTATCTATTTTTGATATAACAACTGTTTGGAGTAGTTTGTAAGCGCTCTTGCTTTGTGTGCTCATTGCGGGCTTTCAGTCACCCTCACCCCTCTTGAGACCAAGTCTTGACCGCCGCGATCGCTACCTTGATTGGTCTGGCTCGTCCAGAGGTTACCCTGTTCCAAGTAATTAGGTTGGCCTTCTGAACTTCTGCGCCACCAGGACAGAGTTCAGAAATCCGTCTTAACAAATTGGTGTACAGCGGTGGGATACGACTGAAGGTATCCAGTGTTGCGCTCGAACTAAGGCATTTCAGGTTATTCCAAACAGTGCACGTAGTGAATTGTTCTAATATAACTTTAAAAAGGCCATAGTCCTATCAAACAGTATGGAAACAAATACCTTGTTAACTTTAAATGCTTCCAAATCAGAAACATTGAAGAAGATGTGTGCGGAGAGAGGTGTTTCCTCTCAAGGCACAAAATTGGAAATGATCCAAAGAATCGTGGCGTGGCAAGAAGCGCAGCTTGACGCTATAACTTCTGAGGACAGTGCAGAAGGTGGTGGGGCTGCTCTCACTGGTAGAACCGACGGTTCTGCCGCTGCACTGATCCATCGCGACCACGAGGACAGGGAGGATGTGATGTCTAATGTTTCCTCTGCCAGTGTTGATGGGGAGGCTATGCTTGAATTCAAGAAGCAAGAGCTGCGGTTTAGGCAGCAGGAGATTGAATTCAGCATAGCCAAACTAAAAATCGAACAGGCAGAAAAACAGAAAGACAGGGATCACCAGTTGGAACTGGCCAAGCTTCAGGTTGCAAATGGATCCAAGGGTCCTAGACATGGGTCTGGGGCTTCCTCTCATCCACGGTTTCCGAAAGATCTGCTCAGTGTGTATGAAGAAAGGAATGACATTATGGACTGGCTGAATGCGTTTGAGTATGCATGCGAGGTTCAAGAAGTTGACAATGCTGATAAGATTGCGTGGTTGCTCAGTAGACTGCCCCATTCTGGCTGTAGTGCCATTATGGAAATGTCGAAGGCTGAGCGGGCTGATTTCGCAATGTTAAAGCAAACTCTCATTTTAAAGTTTGGGAAGACTCCGGCCCAATATTTAAAGCGTTTTCGAGAGTATAAGAAAAGGAAGGTGGTACTTGGGTATCTTATGTCGCTGAATCTTTGAAAAACTTAACTGGCTGGGTCGAAGGTTATAAGGTTTCTACCTTCGAAGGCATGATCAATCTGGTCATGCTGGAACACATTTTTGCTTCTTCTTCCCCGGAGCTTAAGCAGCATTTGACCGATTCGAAGGAGATTGATCCTAAGAAGCTGGCCATTGCAGCAGACTTATGGGTGTCACATCGAGTGTCCCATAAGGAGAAAACTCATCCTGGTAAGCAGGAGGAAGGGAAAAAGTCCAAAGATATGGAGGGTGGGGAATCTGCTAAATCTTCTTCCCATAAGGGCCACAAAAAGAAAAACAAGGGTAAGACACAAGAGAACTCACAGGGTAGTGGAGGTTCGCCTCCGAAACAGAACTCTGGTTACAATAAGCCTCCCTACGTAAACAGACCCACTAGGGCTTGTTTTTCTTGTGGAGCAACTGACCACGTGAAGGGGGATCCCCGTTGTAAGGTTAGACCTTTGGGGGTCCACTCCGCTAATCTGGCCTTCTCCTCCTACGAGGAAGAAGAGATGACAGGAGCATCCTTCTCCTCAGACTCATTTCCCAGCGGAATAGAGGCTGAGGTAGTTTTAGTGTCCCTGGGTTCCTGGGAGCCTAAAGTCGCAGAGGCTTATGCTAGGATTCCGGATAATACCAAGCACTACTTTAAAGACAGTGTGCTGATCAATGGAGTGGATACTCCAGCTCTTAGGGATAGTGGGTGCAGTCGAACTGTAGTGGATTCTACCTTGGTAGACTCAGAGGAAGTTGCCAGAGCTGCTCTGATGCCCACTAAGTTGGCTGACGGCCCCCTCCGTATGTTTCCAGTAATACCTGTAGATCTTACTTTAAATGGTACAGCAGTCAGGATTCCAGTGAGCATTCAGAGAAACGTCCCGGGAAAGGTCTTGTTGGGTAATGATCTCAGAGCTTTAGGGCTCGTAGGAGACACTGCCGAAAGACCCTACACACGGTCTCAAGCACGGGCAGCATTGGCCAAGTCCAATACGCCGCCCCAGCCAAAGGGGAAACCCAAGGCGAAAGGAGTCTACAAGTCAAAACGAGGGAAAGAGAATATTCCCCCGAGCTCGCCTACCACTGCGGTGGAGGAAGTTGGTCAATCGCCCGGGCCTGACGAGGAAGTGGCGATGCCTGAAGTATTCGACCCCAACGATCATCCTGAACTAAAAGACTTGTTAGTTGAAGGAGGTCCTGATAGGGACGAATTCAGTAAAGGCCAACGTGAGTGCCCATCTCTGGAAGGCCTAAGGAGACAGGCCTGCTCCCAGCTTGAGGGTGAACCTCCTGGGAAGCATAGGATTTATTGGGAAGGTGGACTCTTGTATAGTGAGCCCACAGAGTCTACAGAAGGAGACCATAGGAGGTTGGTGGTTCCCCTTGCTGTTAGGCCCTTTCTCCTGCAGTTGGCGCATGAAGTTCCCCTTGCTGGTCACCTTGGTATGAAGAGGACCAAGCAAAGGTTATCCATGCACTTCTACTGGCCCAAGATGGGGGTGCAAGTAGAAAGTCACTGCAGGAGTTGTGCCTCCTGCCAGTTGTCTGGTAAGGTTGGCGCGACAATCCAAGCTCCGTTGGTACCGCTCCCAGTTATGGGGGTACCATTTGAAAGGGTAGGGATCGACATGGTTGGTCCCCTTGACCCGCAAACATCCTCAGGCAATAGGTTTATCCTGGTGCTGGTCGACCATGCAACCAGGTATCCTGAGGCCATCCCATTGAAAACTGTAACTGCCAAGTCAGTTGCAGAAGCTTTACTCGGCAGATTTACTAGGGTTGGCTTCCCTAAAGAAGTTGTGTCGGATCAGGGCAGCAACTTTATGTCGAAGTATAGGCAGGCTATGTGGAAAGAATGTGGGGTCACCTACAGGTTCTCTTCTGCATACCGCCCCCAGACCGATGGTCTGGGGGGGCGTTTCAACAGGACGTTAAAGAGCATGATTGGGGCTCTGGAGGAGCCTCAGAGAAGAAAATGGGATCTTCTTGTTTCATGCTTACTGTTTGCCTACCGAGAGGTACCACAGGAGGGTGTTGGCTTCAGCCCCTTCGAACTTCTGTTCGGTCATCCCGTACGGGGACCCTTAGCCATCGTCAAAGAGGGATGGGAGATGCCCACTCCCCCTGTTACTACGAATGTAGTTGATTATGTGCTAGGGCTCAGAAAACAGATGGTACTTCGGATGGGCTTGGCCAGTGATAAATTGAAGGCAGGGCAAGCGCTGGTGAAACATTGGTATGACCAGAAAGCTTCCCTCATCAACTTTACACTTGGTCAGCAAGTCCTGATCATGAATCTCATAAGGCCTCAAGCTTTACAGGACAAATGGTCAGGCCCTTACCCAGTGGTGGAGCCCCTGGGTGAGGTTAACTATTCAGTGGACCTTGGAAGGCCTGGACAGGCTCCCAAAGTGTGTCACATGAATAGGCTGAAGGCTTTCGGCCCAAGCGTCGAAATCGCAGCACTGCTACTGGCTTCAGACGTTGCGGGAGAGGAGTCTGAACCTCTCCCCGACCTGTTCCCAAGCAGTCCTTCAGATAGCTCTTTTGAGGGTGTCCGAGTGGCCCCTCACCAAAATGGACAAGGCTCAGTTTATTTACCTTGGACATGAAGTAGGTGGAGGGAGGAGACAGCCTCTATCCAGTAAGGTACCAGCGGTACAAGACTGGCCTACCCCCACTACGCAAACCCAAGTGAGAGCCTTTTTAGGACTCACGGGGTATTACCGCAATTTTGTGGTAGACTATGGCACCATAGCTGCTCCTCTGACTGCCCTCACAACTCCGAAGAAACCCAAGAAGGTAACTTGGACCGACGAGTGTGAGAAGGCCTTCAATGGCTTAAAAGACTCCTTGTGCCAGGCCCCTGTCCTTAGGGCCCCTGATTATCAAAGACCTTTTATCGTGCAGACGGATGCCTCTGACGCTGGGATAGGAGCTGTACTATCACAAGTAGATGAGAAGGGTAAGGAACACCCTATCGGTTTTATTAGTCGCCAGCTTAAGGACAGAGAGCTCAGATGGTCCACGGTAGAGAAAGAATGTTTCTCTGTTGTGTGGGCCCTAAGGAAGCTGAGGCCCTACCTCTATGGGACCCACTTCACTGTGCAGACTGACCATAAGCCGTTAAAGTGGCTAATGAACATGAAGGGGGAGAATCCAAAGTTGCTTAGGTGGTCCATAAGTCTACAAGGCTTCGACTTCACTATTGAGCATAGGCCAGGTGTCCAACATAGCAATGCTGATGGGTTGTCCAGAATGTTTAACCGACCTGAACAAGAGACTCATCCAGGGGTGGATTAGTTCCCCCTGTCCATAGTCTGGGAGGGGCGAGTGTTAGGAAAGATTTCGTAATTGTAAGTAATTTTCCTTCCATGTGGCAACCCCTAAACTTTTTGCTGTTGTTTTTCACCTTGTTCTTGACTTTGCCAGAGAAGTGCAGCCTTCTGCCGCACTCCTCTGGGCTTTCGCTCTTTTCTTATGGGGAAACTGACATGCCCTTAAGACAGTCAGTACCGGGGAACGCTGTTTCCCGTAGTTTCTTTTATCATGTTGCGGCTTTAGTGCAACATGACACAAGAGGGCACTGTAAGCTAAGTTACAGCTCTCTTGGGTCTCTAGCCTTCTACAGGCCCTAGATACTCTTTTAGGATGGTATTTGATCGGTGCAAGTCATTCAGGGACTGGAATGGTGGCAGCGATCGTTTTGTTTATTTTGAGCTCCTTTTGGCGTTCTGAGCACGTTTTTCGCACTGAACCCAAAATGGTGGCCTGGCTCCCAAAATGGCCTGACCACGAGGCTCCTTTGTCCTGTCCACTGACCGTCTTGCTCCCTTCACCTTCCCCAGGTCGGGCGACCCGGGGCCTTCCTTATTTGGGCATGTACTTTCCCGCGAAACGTGGTTGCTTTCGCGGGCTTCTACATGTCGTTTGTGTGCCTGCAGGGTGTGGGCTGGGATGTCTGGTCCCAATACACATCCTGGGTGCCAGAGAGTCTAGGGTGGTGTGAATGCCTGGGACCACCGTGGTCCGTGATTGGTCCACGTATGGTATGTGTGTTGATGAGCGGATCTCCCATTGGCTCCCCTCCGTTTTGGCGCGAAGGGAACCGTGGATAAAAGGGAGCTGGAAACACCACTACCATGTCGATCTCCTGAGTTCTCACGAACGAAGGAATACAGGAGCCAAGTATCCTGCAACCAAGAGGCTGGACCGAGGAATCGCTGGTGACCCGCTGAAGGAATCCTCCTTTGCACTGCTGTCGTCCTGTGAAGCCCTTTCCTCCTTGGATCGAACCAGAAGGCCTGTACTGGTGCTTCGACCTTTGGAATAGCAGGAACAGCTATTCCCGGCGACTTCATCATCTCCTGCCAAGTAAGCCTTCGGAAGTGTCTCTGGGCCATCCAGTTGACTGACCAGCTTACAAGGGAGTCCTGCTCTGTAACCGCCGCCAGGTTGTGTTGTATTTCGAGTCCTTGTCACTCTCCCACGCTTCGTACACTTGGCGTTCCCAAGTCTGAAGGGGGGAGTGTACATTTGGCTTGAATACACACGGCCGCTCCGTTGTCCTGCTGCGGCAACAAACTGTGCTGGTTTCGTCGATTGGGATGTCTTTTTGCTCTACACGACTTCGAGGCGTTCCCTGCTCTTCTGAACCTGCCAGCTGCTGAAACTAACGTGGAGAAGCCTGGGTCTGCTTGCTTCGGGGACCGGTGAGTAGTTTAGCTAGGATCTGGTCGCCCTCCTGCAGTATCCCATTGCTTTTCCCTGCTGTGTAAAAACAGCACCCTTTTGCCGTACTCGCGCTCTGCTTCTGCTCGCTGTGGAGGCTGCGCTTGAGTTGCGGAACCTGTTCTCCTTCTGCTGTGCACTAACCCGAACTGCCTGACTTCCTCTGAAGAGCTTCCCCTTTTGCCCGTTGGCACCGGCGTGGCAGGTACTTTGAGCACAAGGCTCCACTCTTCGCAGGGCTCGGACTTCCATCTAGTTAGGTGCCTCTGAAGGCGAACTGAGTCTAAAGCGTTATCGCACTGCCTGTTTTCCTTTCCTTTCAGGTGGACTACATATTTCGTGCTTTAAACGCTTGCGACTGTGTATTTGTATATATATTGTGTTGATATGGTATGTGTTGGTTTAATATTGTGATATTGTGATTTTCTTGCTACGGTCATTGTTTTAAAGGCCTTAAAATAAATGTGTATCTATTTTTGATATAACAACTGTTTGGAGTAGTTTGTAAGCGCTCTTGCTTTGTGTGCTCATTGCGGGCTTTCAGTCACCCTCACCCCTCTTGAGACCTAGTCTTGACCGCCGCGATCGCTACCTTGATTGGTCTGGCTCGTCCAGAGGTTACCCTGTTCCAAGTAATTAGGTTGGCCTTCTGAACTTCTGCGCCACCAGGACAGAGTTCAGAAATCCGTCTTAACAGTATCGAAGCAAACATTTGGTGTAAAATTCTGAGTATCACTAACACGATACCACTTGTGCTATTAAATTTGAGCTGGGGTTGGTCTCAATGAAGGAATGGGTAGAGTGGAATATTCTAGATTCATATACGCCAAATTGGTTCATGCAGTTCCTGCAACCCTTGTACGATCTACTGAGAAAACAATTACCAGTTCTAAAGAGTAAAATACATTTTCTCTCTCAGATAGAGGATAGGGAGCTTCTTATCCTGAATAGATTGGCGATGTGTCCTTGTGGACCAATCCGCTGAGAGTTAAGAAAGCCTTTTTTGATTACGATTGGGTCTGCGCTACGGACTTGCTTCACTCATATCCACTGATGCATAATTTGGCTCTGACCCATAGAAGGCGGGGTGTCCTAACTATGATTCTGAGGCTGTTTCCAAACAAATGTTACTGTAATAGCTTGCTGCGACTGAGATGAAATCTTCTATTGACTAAGGATAGTCTGGTAAGAAGGGGGAAGGCTGCAAATTACAGATACAAATTACAGATTCTGTCAGTCTGGACAAATGGAGACTTCTCCACACCTGGTATTGCAGTGTGTAGGTTTAAAAACAATGAAGATGAGGTATCTTCTTAGCTCACGGGTCAAGCTAGTAAATGGTATGCGATAGATTGTGATTATATATAGAATAGATGTGTCAAATTAATTCCATTGGAGAGGGTCTTGCTGTGGCAGGATTTATTAAAGCCCTGAACTTGACAGATCCTGTCTGACTGATTTCGGAAACCTGGGTTGATAACTCTGGATGGCAAGCTCCATGTTTACCTTACTTCATATATTGCACTGATGAATGTTACTCAAAGTTTTTTTAACATATGGTACCGAAAAGTTGCTTATTTGTGTTTCATTGGGTGAACTTTGCTCAATGAATTTCAGAATGGCGATTTTTTAATTATTTATATGATAGTCTGTGTTTTTATCCTTGTATAACATGTGTATTCTATGAATAAGTGAATTACTCTGTGTGGTATTTTTTTAAACGGTTGAGTGCCAAACGTGCATTTATTATTTCTGGATTTTTTTCGTTTCCCTTTGGGATTTTATGTGTTTTTATGATATGTACTAAGTCGATTTCTGGTTTCTGTTTTTGTAAAGGTTTGTTGTAAGCCAAATGCAAATAAATAAATAAAAAAGAACTCACAACTAGTGATCTTATCAACTAAGCACTAGGTAGTGCCAGAACACAATTAAAGGAATACAACCATAAAAAAAATGAGTTGTTGCTATGCCTGTTAGCGTTGAGTGCTTTGCGGCTGATTTCGGTCTGATAACATTAGTTAAATCTTATTACTTGAAACTTCTTTTGCCTAAACAAATATTTTAGAGCCGAACTTAAAGAGCAGACATTACACTTGGAGAAGGGAGTATGTGACAACAGCGCAACGGCTGTATGAACATTCAAATAATCTGTTTTAGAATAAATGCATTGTCAAACTGCAGATGAAAAACCAAAAACAAATATCGCTTGCAGGCGTTAAATTGCTAATGCAAAGTAAAAGATGATAGGTGAATTAAAACCACTAGATGGCAGTGCTCGCATGCGTTTCGTTTTTGCTTTGCTCCGAGTTTACCTTTAACTCATTCTGGGAAGCTTCTCATGTTCTGTACTAGTTGGACTTGGAGATGTAAGGAATAATACAGACTTCATAACTTCACACGCTGGGACTGGGGGGGAGGTGGGGGTTCGGTGGTCCGAGAAAATGTAGGGAAAAGATGAACAGCGCTCCCAAAACCCATGCCAAAACTTAGAGGGACTTTGACAGCAGCTCAGATGATGTGCTGTTAGCCGCCCCCTTGCATACATTAGAGCCAGCCAGCAGTGTGCCCACAGAGCTCATGTGTTACAGGCCCCCAGCATCCGCAGGGGTGCTCGAAGCACATTTCATACAGGCCCTCAAAGAACATGGCACTTTGAAATGCTAAAAAAAAAATGATAGGCCTATTTGGGAACTACAAATACAAATCGGACATCAGCATTTCATATCGCTACTGTTCCACTTTCAAAGCAATGGGTGGCAGGGTTAGGATAGATCCTGTCTGTTTTATATGTGCTTTAAAATGTGGAGACATGCTTATTGAGTTGTGCAACAGTTCAAAGGAGTTAAAAATGGGCATTTGAATGTGCGCATTATGATGGTTCAGATTATGAAACATCTATTTTTGAGAATTTGGCCCATTATGTCGTCTGCAAAAATGTTGCTGTTTAAGACTTTGATTGGTGCTTGATTGGTCTGACAATGTCCCTCATCACGAGTTTGGTGGTCCGGAAATAAAGGTGCCGGTAGAAACGTACTGGCACCTTTTTTGGACCGCCAAACTATAAGTATGCCGGTAGGGGCACGGAACTCCCGGCAGGCCTGACCTGCAGGAGTTCAGGCCCCTACCGGCATACTTTTTACTGAGGCACCGGCACCGTTACTAAGGTGCCAGTGCTTCAGGTTTCCCATTCCCACCTAGTCCTATGGGAGTCCATGGGAATGGGAAATAACAGTAGCGCCTCCGACAGTGATACCCCAGCAGCACCGGGATGTCAGACGGCGGAAATAGGTTTGCAGGGTTGGCGGCAACCCACCATCTACCCTCAGGTTGTACCGCCAAACTCATAATGTGGCCCAATTTTGTTTCATTGAGTGGCAACATTGATGTAAAATATTGGTTATTTGCAAATTCAAAAACTGTGATGCAACCCTTTTTCAATTGGTCAATTCCTCAGCTTCAGGGATTAGTGCTAAATAATGCTATCCAAATTAAGGAAGATGTGTGGGTTAAGTCAATCTCTACCTTTCTTGATGATGTGCCACCAGTACAATTAAAATTACTATAAAAGGTCAACATACCCTCTGCTGTAGCCAGAGATTGAATCACAACACATGTTATTTTAACACACTTAAGAAAGTTTGACATAATCATAAAACGGAAAGTTCCCTTGTGAATCTGGGATCATTTTAACTACAGTGCACAATCTTGAATGCTTAAGAAATACTAGTTATTATACATCATAAGTGTCTCCTTTGGCAAGTTTCCCTCCAGAATACTAAAGACCACCAACGTTTTTTCTTTTTATAACCTGGCCCAACATTTTACATGGACGTGAATTCTTCAGCTTCACTTCCACAGTCTTTTGCTCACTTGTTATGGAGAAACTGAGCAGTCCTTCAGACAATCAATACTGGCAAACTATGCTTCCCTTATGTCTTTTACTTTATGTAACGTTTTAATATTGCGCACAGCATCTTACAATACAGTGCAATGGGGATACTTCTGTATCACCCTAGCCTTTTACACTTGGGATTTTTGGTTACTTTTATATGTGCCTAGTGGCAGTAGAGATATGTTTATAATTTTAGCATAATTTGTAGTGTTCACCTTCGTGTTTACCGCATATGGCTACTAAACATAGCTAGATCCCTAAAATGGCCATGCCACAGGATTTTCACGTGTTCCTTAGCCATATTGTTGTTTGGCCTTATTGCTGCCTTGCCAGGTCAGGAAATCCCATATGATTTCATGCACTTGCCCGGGAAAGCAGATCCTTACCATTGGTGGGCTTGGGCTTGCTTCCTGGCTGGATTTTGGATACAAAGAGGACTCCTGCAGCCATTTCTTCAGATCAGCATTGGAACCAAGAATCCTGTGTAGAAGGACAGCCAACCGAAGATCCGAAGAAAACTCCTGAAGAGGCCCTGCATCCCCTCGAGCATCAGGCCCGGTGAAGCCCTGTTGGACTACCAGATCTGCGAAGGCCCTGTGCGGTGCTTCAAACCCTGGACTGGTGGAACAAACCAGTCTCAATGTGTTCTCGAGGATCCAGCCATCTACAGCCTTCTGCAGTGTCCCCAAGCCACCCTGTGCACTGTCCAGCTCTCTCACAGACTAACTAGCTAGAACCGATGTCGTTCCACGTTTACAGCTGGACCTTTCAGTGATCGCCAGCTTGTGGTGTAAGTCACCTTCCCTCTGAATTTCAGCTTCCCCGCTTCAAGGCATCCTACTCTGGAAGGTCTTTGAAAGATGGCCCACATGTTATTGGTATTTCACTTGTTACTCTTCAGTGCCCTACTGGCATCTTCCTTCAACTCACTCTCTCACTCTTCCATCCTTCTCCATTCCATTCCATCTTCCCACATTCCACATTCTGATTCCAACTCACAGTGGAATGCTGCAGTCTTCTTCAACCGCAACTGGAAGGATGCCTGCCATCGTCTGTGTGCAGTGGCCATCACTAGAACTTGCCTTCCCCTGTCCTGTGAAGTGTCCTGAAGAGGTTTGCATTGGTGCTTTCTGCATTTCTCCATTGCCATGTGTTGCACTCTGCTCTTGGACCTGACTGGAAGAAGCCTTGCACCCGCAGCTCCTGGGCATCTTTCACTGGATCCATCAGCAGAAAAACCAACCTCCAGTGACCCCCGGTCTACTCATACAGTCATCTGGGAAAACCGGATGTAATAAACGCAAAACATTTTTCTCCCTTGTCCTCCATATGATGACGTTGAGAACAGTTCTCTTTGTATTATTCTATTCCACAGTTCTTTTGTCGTCGCACCTTAGCAGTGTAACCTGAAAGGTAAAAACACATGTTTACTTACTAGCAACTTTGTTACATCTCTTTTCTTGAACCATCACCTACACAAGTACTTTACCTGCATCCGATACATTCTTGGGCAAAGCATTGTGAATGTTGGGCACACAGCCCCACTGTTCATATGGATTGGATTTATGAAGCCAGAGCATTAGTCTTGTGACTTGCTTCCATCTTACTCCATCACTTACGTTATTTTATTGCTTTAAGTCATTGAATGCATTTGAAGAACCTATCGTGACTATATATGTTTATTATTGAGTGTTGTGCGATATTATCACCTGTGTGTTTCATTTTCTAGTGGCTGTTTTGGACCTAGAATAAATATAGTATTTTTCTACATTTCTGTCTGAATTTAATTATTGTGTACCTCTGTCACGACTCGCTCCCTTCGCTCCCGTTCCCGCCACTTGGGGGCATGTTTTGGGGCTTATTCCCTGCTGGACATTTCCTCCGAACCTAATGCCACAGTGCTGCAATGAACTGGGAGCGCTAAATCCCTATTTTCCAAACTACTTCCCTTCCGGATCCATTCCAGGTTTTTGGCAGCCAGCATGCTTCTTTAACCAAATGACTGTGCTTCCCAGAATGCCTGGCCCACTGCTCCACCTCCACCCTTGCAGAACAAGGTTGGGTGGAGGATAGGCAACACCTGTGGCTGCAGGTGCAGCAGTCAGCACACCTGAGGCGTGTGCTCGTTAACAGCTTTAAAAGCCTCAGTCTCACTTCAGTCCAGCGCTGGTCATCGTCTGCAGTGTTCCTGTTTTGACTAGTCCCTGGTTCCTTGTTCCTTGCCTTTTGTACCTACTTTCTTGTTCCTGTTTTCTTGTTTCCTCCGCCCTGAATTTCGGATTCTTGAGCTAATTGATTTCTGCTCCCTTGATTTCCCTTTTTGTCTTCCTCTGTTTGCAGGCAGCATTTCTCAGTGCTTTCCCCTTTTAAATGCAGCCCAGTTTGTCTGTGTTCTATATTTCTTTGACTCTGTCCTTTGCTGCTGTTACCCATTTGCCTTAGCCTTCCTCTTAGTTTAGTTTCCTGTCTTTTCCTTGGAGGGGTAGGGAAAAGTTTGCATTGGTTATTTAGCTTTTTCCTTGCTCCTGATCCTTACTACTATTGGGATCCATTCCAGGTTTTCCTTAGCTCTTCTGCATTTATTTTCCCTTTTTGATTTTAGGTGTGGTGTGCGGTTGTTAGCTAGCTCCTGTGTGAATGCTATGTTTTCCTCACTATTTGTTATCACTATTTCAACTTAGGTATTTAGTTTTCTGCAGCGGATCACGCTCGGCTGCCTTCCAGCCTTCACCCTTGCCCTGCCGGGCTTCCCACATTACAGCGGATCACGCTCTGCTGCCTTCCAGCCTTCGCCCTTGTCCTCTGGGCTCCCTGCCCTGCAGCCTGCCTCGCTCCGGCTACCTTCAGCCCTCGTCCTCTTGGGCCCCCTGTTCTACAGTCTACCTCTCCCTGGCAACCTACAGCCCTTGCCCTCTGGACCTTCCTACTTCTCCCATTGCTGTTCTAGCCTATCGGGGTCCCAGTTTCATCAACAGGATTCGTGGGCTAGCTGACATCCAAGAGGTATATCTCGTCCTTGTGAGTACAGTTCTTTAGTTCCCTTATTTGATTCCATCAGAGTGTTAGTTCTCAGATCCTGTCATTGCTTGCCCTCCACGTGGGTTTAGCGCTGTCAGTACCTGTAACAGCAATTGGGGGTAAGGCGCTTGCCGACTTTCCTCGCGGTCAGGTGCTTACCCCACATCCCTTTTCATATATTGGGTTTAAAATCACACTCTGTTTGCACTCCTGGCTTCTAGCATACATGAGTCATTGTTCCTATGTGCACATTTCCCTTGCCATATTCGCTGCCTTAGTATTCGCAGGACTAATCCTGACAGTATCCTGACAGTATGACCAGCCCAAAATTCCCATTGAATATGGCAAGTTTAAGAAAGAAAGGCAGCAAAGCCTCTAACAAGTTAGTACAGAAAGCTTCCCCTACATTTACCTGTGACAATCAAATCACTAGTCTTGGTTTAAATGAACTCCTTGTCACGAATGGGCATTTACGAGCAGAGTATTTTTCCCATAGGATGGCATATCCTACATTGCCTGATCCTAGTTCGATCTTTTGTTCTGATCCCGATTCTATGTCAGCGCAAACCTTAGCCGCAGAAAACAACACACTGTTAGACTTATTATACAAGAGTACCTCTGTTGTTGAACCCCATGATTCCAGTTGTGCTTCATCTCAGATAGAACAGTTTCATGGTACAAACATAACGAATGGAGGGGTTCCTTGCATAGCTTCAGTTTTCTACCCTCAGCCCAAATACTTCTTTGCACAAGTACATACGGTAGTCCCTAATGTCAAGAGGTCTAAGGTCAATAGATTACTTAAGGGTAACACAGACCAAGTTGGTAAGAGAAACTATAAATCTCAGAACCTGAAAGCAGTTGAGGACAATGCACAATCGGTGCACATCCAGATTGCTAGTGCAGGATCCAGCCCTGATGCCACTATGCCTCCCCCTGTGCCTACTGATAGTGATGTACAGTTAATGCAGGGCATGCTAAGAGCTAAGCTTGAGGAGTTAACACAAGAATTCATTTCTTTACAAGAGGAGAATAAGATCTTGCACGCATTCCTGAATACACCTCAGACTTTATCCATTGATGTTGATGAAGTGAACACAGTTCAGCCCCTGAGTGCAGAGACTTTGGTAAACCATGATAATTGCCAATATGTTAGATCTATTGGAAGTGAAAGTCTTTCTTCTAGCACAGCGCTCAATCTGGGCACAGTTTCTAACAATTGTTCTGCTGATTGTCAAGGATTGCAGTTAGCTGAAGATTCACAAGCCACTCCTTTACCTAAAGTTTCCTGTGTAGCAGTCTGTCATAATTCTGAGCTAGCACACATACAAGCTTCTGATCTCCAAACACAATACACAAAGGTGACGTACACAGATTCAGTCACTACAGTAGGCTTAGGTCCTGCTCTTGATACAGCTGCTGAGACTGAAGTAGATGTTAAAGCTGATGTGGAAAACGATCTTACCTCTGGGTTCACTCTTCCTTCTGCCAATTCTGATCAATACGAACAGTCAGAGACAGTACAGATTTCATGTTCTGATGAACTCATTCCACAGTATACAGAACCAAAAGACCAGCAGGCGATTCCTGAACCATTGATTGTTAATCTGCCTCTTTCAGAAGCTAAGACAGAGGAATGGACAATTGACGAAATCCTGATTAACAGAGACTTTACTATGGTGATTCCACTGGTTGATTTTGACTTCCACAAAGAAAGAGACTCTGTGTCACCCACTAAAGAAAAGGTCTGCAAGGGTACAGTTCAGTCCTTTGTTACTGGAGCCAAGGAGTCTAATGCCCTAAAGGTGCCCTCCATTCCTGAGTCACCAATGTGTCTATCAACTTCTGAGACTTCTGGGTGTCCTCCTACAACCATTGACTCTTCTATGATCCAATCCACAGCCCTGCACTCATCTTTGGTACACGTGTCTTCAATCAATGAACCGCTGCCATGTCTGCCATTTAATCAAGAGCCTCCACCATGCACGGGATCAGTCCCAAAGACCCTGACATGTTTGGATTCAGCTACCGAGATGGCTCCAACTTGCATGCCTTCAGCTTCAAAGTTTCCTCTGGCCTGCCTGTTGTCAGCTACAGTGACTCATCCAGAAGATCATCCTTCAGCCAGAGAGCCTCCGGTAGTCCATCATATGTGCATGTCTTCAGTTCCAGAGTCTATTGCTTGTTTGCCTTCAGTTCATGAGACACCGGTATCCTGCTTAGCCTCGCTTCCAACACCAGAGGTATACCTGTCTACACCATCAGATCCTGCTGTATTTTCTACTGCTCCAGACAGTCCTCCTGAATCCCAAACATCTACTGTCGATGAACGTTTAGATTGCCTTTCTTTTGCTTCAGGAGGAGCACCAGAATGCCTGCCTTTTCCACAAGACGTTTCTTCCAACTGCTTCACTTTAGCATCAGAGCCTCCTAAAAATGCAGCATCAGAGTTTGAGACTTTTGCCAGCTCCCGCTTCAGAGTCATCAAGCTGGACCAAGTGGTGAGTCAGAACCACTCACCTGGGTATGCACAGGGGGTGGTGCAGACCGGCGTATTACCTACAGAACTTGTGCAACAGAATTCCGCCAAGAAGCACCAGTTGGGTGCTAGTAGCCAAAGGAAGGGAATGTCTGCTGCAGTTCAAGATGTGTCTGTTATCGCTCCTTCTGCGAGTGTGCCTGAAGTACCAAGTACTGTGTCTATCACTCCTATCAGTATACCTAACGTCCCTGCTGTTGTATCCAACGTGCAACAAGGTAGCTACACGACTGTCACCAGGAGTACCAGCCTCGTACAACCCATTGGACTTCCAGGCATCCAAGGTGTAGAACATGTGCAGTCAAACCTTAACCATTTTCAACCACAAGCCTTTTCCCAGATGGATGACAGAAAAAGATCTGAACCTCTACCTCAGCCGCCACCTTCTCTAATGGCTGAACATGAACATTTCCTGAAGCCAGCAACTTCCTCACCTCCCGCATGTCCGCTCTCGGCAGAAAGGCTAACAGAACTTCTACCATTGTCTAAGGCAAGTTGCACCAGTCTGCCTCCCTCCTCAAAGACTTACAAGGGTCCACTCCCAGTGACTGAGCTTCCTGGACCTTTCAACGTTGCTTCAGGTCTTGCAAGTCCTTCATGCCCTTCTTCGAACCATGAGTCTCTTCCTCACCAGAAACCACTGTTTCCATCAGTATCACCTCCAAAGACAAAGCACTCCTATCATGGAAGCCCATCTGCCTTTGCCCACAAGCCACCATTTCCATCAGTGCCACCTCCAAAGAAAAAGCACTCCCATCATGGAAAGAAGAAGTCTCGTGCGGGTGGCGGGCACCCGAAGAGGGCCGTAGGAGGGGGTATACTGTCACGACTCGCTCCCTTCGCTCCCGTTCCCGCCACTTGGGGGCATGTTTTGGGGCTTATTCCCTGCTGGACATTTCCTCCGAACCTAATGCCACAGTGCTGCAATGAACTGGGAGCGCTAAATCCCTATTTTCCAAACTACTTCCCTTCCGGATCCATTCCAGGTTTTTGGCAGCCAGCATGCTTCTTTAACCAAATGACTGTGCTTCCCAGAATGCCTGGCCCACTGCTCCACCTCCACCCTTGCAGAACAAGGTTGGGTGGAGGATAGGCAACACCTGTGGCTGCAGGTGCAGCAGTCAGCACACCTGAGGCGTGTGCTCGTTAACAGCTTTAAAAGCCTCAGTCTCACTTCAGTCCAGCGCTGGTCATCGTCTGCAGTGTTCCTGTTTTGACTAGTCCCTGGTTCCTTGTTCCTTGCCTTTTGTACCTACTTTCTTGTTCCTGTTTTCTTGTTTCCTCCGCCCTGAATTTCGGATTCTTGAGCTAATTGATTTCTGCTCCCTTGATTTCCCTTTTTGTCTTCCTCTGTTTGCAGGCAGCATTTCTCAGTGCTTTCCCCTTTTAAATGCAGCCCAGTTTGTCTGTGTTCTATATTTCTTTGACTCTGTCCTTTGCTGCTGTTACCCATTTGCCTTAGCCTTCCTCTTAGTTTAGTTTCCTGTCTTTTCCTTGGAGGGGTAGGGAAAAGTTTGCATTGGTTATTTAGCTTTTTCCTTGCTCCTGATCCTTACTACTATTGGGATCCATTCCAGGTTTTCCTTAGCTCTTCTGCATTTATTTTCCCTTTTTGATTTTAGGTGTGGTGTGCGGTTGTTAGCTAGCTCCTGTGTGAATGCTATGTTTTCCTCACTATTTGTTATCACTATTTCAACTTAGGTATTTAGTTTTCTGCAGCGGATCACGCTCGGCTGCCTTCCAGCCTTCACCCTTGCCCTGCCGGGCTTCCCACATTACAGCGGATCACGCTCTGCTGCCTTCCAGCCTTCGCCCTTGTCCTCTGGGCTCCCTGCCCTGCAGCCTGCCTCGCTCCGGCTACCTTCAGCCCTCGTCCTCTTGGGCCCCCTGTTCTACAGTCTACCTCTCCCTGGCAACCTACAGCCCTTGCCCTCTGGACCTTCCTACTTCTCCCATTGCTGTTCTAGCCTATCGGGGTCCCAGTTTCATCAACAGGATTCGTGGGCTAGCTGACATCCAAGAGGTATATCTCGTCCTTGTGAGTACAGTTCTTTAGTTCCCTTATTTGATTCCATCAGAGTGTTAGTTCTCAGATCCTGTCATTGCTTGCCCTCCACGTGGGTTTAGCGCTGTCAGTACCTGTAACAGCAATTGGGGGTAAGGCGCTTGCCGACTTTCCTCGCGGTCAGGTGCTTACCCCACATCCCTTTTCATATATTGGGTTTAAAATCACACTCTGTTTGCACTCCTGGCTTCTAGCATACATGAGTCATTGTTCCTATGTGCACATTTCCCTTGCCATATTCGCTGCCTTAGTATTCGCAGGACTAATCCTGACAGTATCCTGACAACCTCACTGTGTGGGCTCATTTTGGTCCCCTGACACCACTCACACTCCACTGAGAAAAAAACTGGACTTTTCTCTATTGCTACCTTAATTGGGTTTTGGCTAACCTCTTAGAATTCCCCATTTCTCTACAACTAGGGTGGCCTCCTAAAATCTGTCCTCCAGATTCTAAAGGCCCATCTTAACACCACCCTCAAGTGTTTAACACCTGTGTTAACCTGATTCCACAGCCTGATGTTAAACATTCATCAGAAAAATGTTCTGCTATAAATTCAATACAGAATTAGGTGGCTATTCAATCATTAGCCAGTCACAGTATGTAGTGCTATCAATCTTTTTGTTTAAACATATTACACTGTGGCAAATCCTTGCTTCTGTGTTTATTTTGGGGCTATGTTTTTAATGGGATGTCTTCAAAAGCAGTGAATCCTATGCTGTCATATCCTGAGTGCTCCATGTGAGAGAATCTGGCTACTTTCGATCCCACTGCTCTGAAAGATGTTTGGCTGATAATGTATGCCCTTGCTGGGTAAACCTGTGGAGAAGGCAGTGGGCCTCATTACAAGTATTGCGGTAAGGTAACAACGGCGCTGGCATCGCTACTGGCACTGTTGCTACCGTACCGCTATACCAGGAGTTCTGCTCGCGGGTGCCCTTGCAGCCATCAGTTCTGACCTGGTGGCTGTACCGGCACCTGTGAGCAGAACATGATGGTAGCACTGGTACAATTATCAACAGTACCAGTGATACCACCCATCCCATTCACATTGAGCCCCATTGAGCTCAATGGGAATGGGGATGTACCGGGCCGTGCACCCGCGAAAGGGCAATTACCGGGACCCAGAAGCGAGTTTGGAGGTAGCCTAGACGGTAAAACCGGCAAGGCTACGTCCAAGCTCGTATGAGGCCCTGTGTCTTTGAGCATTCATGTGCAGCGAAGTGATCCGTTGCATTCCGTTTAATTTAGGTTCAGCACTGAGACCCCTATCCTTTAAGTGCTTAATGATTTCCTCTGAGCAAATTAAGTTGGTGATACTTGCTTTTGTTTGCTGATGGCCCTCTCAGCATCCTTGGATTTGATGGACCATGAGCTCTTCCTTGTGACTTTATCTTCACGTAGAGGGTATGGTCCAGGGCTTGTTTAGATCATTCCTCTATGCTAGATGCCCCTCTTTTCAGATGTTGTCCTCTAGGAACCCTGCCCCCCCATTTACCTTTTCCAATCGGAGTGCAACATGGGTACATTTTGGCACTGATATGATTCACTCTACATAAAGAGTTACTGGGAGATCTTGCGATAGATCGACAGTCATCAGTACCCCAACATCACCCAGTTACCTCATAGAGTAGAGCCAGTGAAGGACGCTAACCACCTGAAGGATTGCCTTGAGGTGATTTGCACTTGGAAGCGGAATGCAAATTTAATTCAGCGCGCCTAAGACAGAGTTTATGCATTTCTGCTTGTATTTTGGCTGTCTATTGCACCAGTTGTAAAACCATTGGGCTTTAGGCTTGAAAGACAGATTTCACAGAGTGAGAATTTGGGATAAAATGCTCTATCTGCTCTTCAGATAACTTACCTGAGGTGAATTAAACCTTACTTGCCCAAATAAGCTCTGGACAGGGGGGTACTTACATCTTGATATGAGTAGTCAAATGTGCTGCACCCATATTAATCAACTTTTCCTCCTGCAACTCAATCAGTGGTAGGAGTAGGAACATTTGAGCATAATTCCCCTATTCTAAATTACTTCCATTGGCTCTCCTTCAAAGCTACGATTCAATTTCTGTACTTCCACCTTCACCACAATTTTCCATTCCTCTAGTTACAGCAGTTGTTTGGTCCATCTCGTCTTCTTCACAGGCCCAATTATTGAATGGTGTTCGCCCACTCCTTTCAGTACTGCTGGCCCCCATCTCCAACAACGTCTAAAGTTTGCCATCAACAATTACACTGCACTCTAATTGTGTTTGATGCTCATGCATTTCAGGGGCAAATGATTCAACATGTTGGTTGGCAAACAGATCTGACTAACTTTTTGCCGATATCAGTTTGAGCATTTAAGAAAACTAAAAGTGAGTTGGCTACGATCACAAAATTAGGTCAAATGGAGAAGCCAGTATTTAAGACCAGGTGCCCTTGTTTTACAATCTCAATTTACCAAGTAGAGCTCATCTTAAGTTATCCTATTTTTACTTATAATATAGCATCAACGCACTAAGTTATATGCATTGTTTTCTTTCATTAGCTGACCTTATTTCGTTTTCTAAATCGGATTTGACCAAAACACTTTCTAAAACAAACTGAAAACATAAATGAAATCCTTATCAAAACATGTTGGGTAAAATAAGTATTATTTATTGTCTTGTTCTCGATAAAGTGGTTGCTGAAATAAGCATTTAATTTTGTTTAGCACTGTAATTAACAAATATTAGATGTATACACATACTGTTAGCCAATCAAACACTGTAAGGATGAAAGGTTGAGTGGTATCTGCTGGTATTCAAATATGTGATGGGTTTCAAAAGTTACAATCAACAAGAATGTAGCTCACCAAGCTATTATCATCCCTTTGTGAAATGTTCAAAAGTACATAGAGGTAAACGTGTCATGCATAAGACATAAAAAGTAATACTTCAGCAAATGGCAAAAGCAAATGGCACACATACAGCGGCCCAGATATGCCATGGCAAGCGCTACTGTGGAAAATCGCTCTGCCAAGGAGTAGAGGAGTAAAGCCACAACCCCGCAGGAACTTTTTGTGGTGGTTTCTTCTATTGAACAAGCAGTTGTAATTTTGAAGGGAGAAGGAGGCTTCACACACCTATACTGTCAAAACCACAGTTAATTATTTTAGGCTAGTGGTACATTTCACTGGTCGATCCAGCACTACATGGCATTTGAGTGTGATGGCCGGCACGGCCAGAGGTCCCAAGGGCATCGCCAGGGGAATCAAGGGCTTGCCCTCGGTAACAGTGTAGAGGAGAGATGCATGTGCTAATTGTAGAGCACACTGTGTCCTCATCTGACTTGATACCATCTTCCGAATGCTTGCACATTGAAATCACGCTGTCTGCCCATTTGGCCAGCGGATGCTGAGAATGCATCTACATTGCGGCAAAATAGTTTTGGGAAATCACAGCATTATATTGCATTTCGGATGTCCCTCCAGGTCGACAGCCTCGCTATCTTTCTAAAATGGCGACCGCCATTTCTTTCATTGCCTGATCTTCTTTGTGGCAAGCCTGAGACCACCTCGGTCCACCTGATTGGTTGCTTGACGCGCCTTGACCAAACAGAGGTGCCGGCAGGCGGTGAGCTGGCGCCTTCACAAGGCCCTCTTTCTAAGGCCCAGGGTCTACCCTGTCTGGCCCTGTCCAGAGCTGGAGGGGCCCCCTCTCCATGCCACCACTCCTGCAACTGCTCCCCGGCTCACGTAGCTAAACAAACAAACGTACAGTTACCCCTGCATTTTGGGACCATGAAAAATCTGCTTCTAGATTGCACCGGTTCGCCCTGTTCTGGACTACAACCCTCTGCCGGGTTGCTTGTTGAATCATACCTCCCTTCCTCTCTAGCCTAATCACAAACTGTAACTTCTTGCCCACTTGACATGTGCATCTGCCTAAAATTCACATATTGCTAAAAGCTAACTTTCTGCTACTTGTTAGTGTCTAACTCACAATTCCTCTCTAAGTGTGTTTTTAAATCTTTGCATCCTCAATTGTTGTGCTGTATTTAGGGTTTCTTTGTAAATTCGAATTTAGGTGTGCTTTTAAAATCTGTTCATCCTCCATTTGTCTGCTGTATTTAGTGCTGCTTGGTAAATTCGAATTTAGATGTGCTTTTAAATCTGTGCATCCTCAATTGTTGTGCTCTATTTAGTGCTTCTTGGTAAATTCGCATTTAGGTGTGCTTTTGTTATGATATGTTAGGTTACATAAATTTATGAAGCGCAACATACGCCAAAGGCATCTTGGCGCTGGAGGCTAGCAGTTGATAAAGAATACTAGAAGAGTCTTCAGAACTCGTCTAAGGCCAGGTGATTAGCGGTAGCACGGAGAGCCAGAGGAAGTTGGTTCCAATCTTTGACTGCTGCCACCGAAAAAGCGCGTCCGCCAGTTCGAGCGTGTTTTAAGCGAGGAACCAGAGAAGTAGCGCAGTCTGGGAACGAAGGGAGCATGTAGGCACATAGTGGACACATTTCTCCTGCAAATACTCCTCTCCTACCTTATAGAAGGCCGGGTGAACCAGGCACATGGATTTAAATAGGATGCGTTGTTCAATAGGGAGCCAGTGTAGTTGTCTCAGAAGAGCGGCCATGTGCGACCATGCACAGACTGCTGGATTTTGAGACATTTGGATACAATTGAGCATATAGTGTGGTTGGCCATAGTACAGCGAGTTGCAGTAATCCACTGTACTAAGAACCAGTGCTCCTACCATTTGGGCAAGAAGATGGCTCGGGATGAAGGGAAAAACCTTTCTCAGAGTCTGCAGTTTGAAATGGCCGGCTTTGCAGATTGCGCCCACTTGCTCAGTCATCATCAGAAAAGATGAAAACTTAACCCACAGATTTCTTACTGTAGGAGAAGGTAGGGGGAAGGGACCAAGAGAAGTGGGCCAGAAGTCTGATAGTTTAAGAGGGTGTTTGTCCCTACCACAAGGACCTCTGTTTTACTGCCATTAAGCTTGAGAGAATTGGTAGCCATCCAGGCACCTAAGTCTTTAAGGCAGTTCCTCAGTTGGGCAGCAGTGTCAGACCTAGTGATATCCAGGCGAACCAGGATCTACGTATCATCTGCATAAGAATAGAATCGAAATCTGTGAGAAAGAATAGGAAGGAGCAAAGGACGGATATAGATATTTAAAAGGATGAGAGACAGAGCAGCCCCCTGTGGGACTCCACAGAATAGTGTGACTGATTCCGAGCAGAAGGGAGGCAGAAAAAGAGATTGAGACCGATCGGTCAGAAAATCTGCGAACCAGCTGTCCCCACCCCAGCCTGCATCCGACAAACAGGATACCAGTGTAGAATGGGTAGAATGGTCAACCGTGTCGAATGCAGCTGAGAGGACGAGTAAAAGCAAGGCTCACACACCGCCCTGATGCCACCACTCCTGCAACTGCTCCCCGGCTCACGTAGCTAAACAAACAAACGTACAGTTACCCCTGCATTTTGGGACCATGAAAAATCTGCTTCTAGATTGCACCGGTTCGCCCTGTTCTGGACTACAACCCTCTGCCGGGTTGCTTGTTGAATCATACCTCCCTTCCTCTCTAGCCTAATCACAAACTGTAACTTCTTGCCCACTTGACATGTGCATCTGCCTAAAATTCACATATTGCTAAAAGCTAACTTTCTGCTACTTGTTAGTGTCTAACTCACAATTCCTCTCTAAGTGTGTTTTTAAATCTGTGCATCCTCAATTGTTGTGCTGTATTTAGGGTTTCTTTGTAAATTCGAATTTAGGTGTGCTTTTAAAATCTGTTCATCCTCCATTTGTCTGCTGTATTTAGTGCTGCTTGGTAAATTCGAATTTAGATGTGCTTTTAAATCTGTGCATCCTCAATTTTTGTGCTCTATTTAGTGCTTCTTGGTAAATTCGCATTTAGGTGTGCTTTTGTTATGATATGTTAGGTTACATAAATTTATGAAGCGCAACATACGCCAAAGGCATCTTGGCGCTGGAGGCTAGCAGTTGATAAAGAATACTAGAAGAGTCTTCAGAACTCGTCTAAGGCCAGGTGATTAGCGGTAGCACGGAGAGCCAGAGGAAGTTGGTTCCAATCTTTGACTGCTGCCACCGAAAAAGCGCGTCCGCCAGTTCGAGCGTGTTTTAAGCGAGGAACCAGAGAAGTAGCGCAGTCTGGGAACGAAGGGAGCATGTAGGCACATAGTGGACACATTTCTCCTGCAAATACTCCTCTCCTACCTTATAGAAGGCCGGGTGAACCAGGCACATGGATTTAAATAGGATGCGTTGTTCAATAGGGAGCCAGTGTAGTTGTCTCAGAAGAGCGGCCATGTGCGACCATGCACAGACTGCTGGATTTTGAGACATTTGGATACAATTGAGCATATAGTGTGGTTGGCCATAGTACAGCGAGTTGCAGTAATCCACTGTACTAAGAACCAGTGCTCCTACCATTTGGGCAAGAAGATGGCTCGGGATGAAGGGAAAAACCTTTCTCAGAGTCTGCAGTTTGAAATGGCCGGCTTTGCAGATTGCGCCCACTTGCTCAGTCATCATCAGAAAAGATGAAAACTTAACCCACAGATTTCTTACTGTAGGAGAAGGTAGGGGGAAGGGACCAAGAGAAGTGGGCCAGAAGTCTGATAGTTTAAGAGGGTGTTTGTCCCTACCACAAGGACCTCTGTTTTACTGCCATTAAGCTTGAGAGAATTGGTAGCCATCCAGGCACCTAAGTCTTTAAGGCAGTTCCTCAGTTGGGCAGCAGTGTCAGACCTAGTGATACCCAGGCGAACCAAGATCTACGTATCATCTGCATAAGAATAGAATCGAAAGCCGTGAGAAAGAATAGGAAGGAGCAGAGGACGGATATAGATATTAAAAAGGATGAGAGACAGAGCAGCCCCCTGTGGGAATCCACAGAATAGTGTGACTGATTCCGAGCAGAAGGGAGGCAGAAAAACAGATTGAGACCGATCGGTCAGAAAATCTGTGAACCAGCTGTCCCCCCCCAGCCTGCATCCGACAAACAGGATACCAGTGTAGAATGGGTAGAATGGTCAACCGTGTCGAATGCAGCTAAGAGGACGAGTAAAAGCAAGGCTCCCACACCGCCCTGATCAACTGGGCGGGTGAGGTAATCGAATACAGAATTAAGTACTGATTCGGTGCCTATTCCAGGACGGAATCCCAATTGGAAAGTATCAAAATATCCTGAAGATTCCATGAAAGATGACAGAAGGGGAGAGACCAACGCATCCAAAGTTTTCATCAGGGATGGAAGAAGGGAGATGGGACGGAAGTTTGCTAGGACAGCAGGGTCCAGAGAGGGCTTCTTCAGGAGTGGGAGCACCCGAGCGTGTTTCAGGGATCCTGGTATCAGCCCCTCTTGAAAAGATACATTAATAGCTGTTGTAATTTCAGTGATGATGTCAAGGGAAATGGATTTGAACACGTCCAGAGGGATGGCGTCATCAGGAGATGCCGACTTGAGCCTGTAAATAGCTTTCAAAATATTCTGCTCCGAGACCACAAGAAAAGAGGTCTATGACGCACTAGAAATAGGAAGATCAGGAAAAGATTGCTTATTAGCCATAGCGTCCAAGCTAGCATTGATGTCATCGCATATAGTCGCAATTTTGGAATAGAAGAAGGAGGAGAGAGATTCACACAGAGCTTTTGAGGGCTCAATCGAGGGGCCAGAGTTGGTAGGTGTGGAAAGAGACTGCACTAGCTCAAAAAGCACCTTAGGCTTATTGACTGCATCCTCAATCTTACCGCCAAAATGTTTTTTTTTGCAGCTAAAATTGCATTTTGGTAAATTGTTAAAGCGCAGCGAAAAATAGCTCTTGTGTCCCTCCCCTGACCCTCCACTTACGTTCAGCTTGGCGGCAGCTGAGTTTTAGTACTCTGAGCTCATCTGAAAACCAGGCTTCGGGGGCGTGGTTAAGCGTGGTTAAGCGCCGAGGAAAGATGGCCGCCTAGAGGTGCCGCTCCACCTCATAAAATATTTATAATGCATTAGGTCTTTTTATTTTTTTCAAAAACTTACCTTAAATCCGGTGCACATCGCATCGCTGACACCTGGAGAGGGCTCGCCGCGTTTCCAGCACAGTTCCTACGCGGAGAACTGCTCCTTCTGTAACGGCCCGCTCTCAGAAGACAAACACCGAGAGCATGTCTGAAGCGTGCCGCCCCTCGTGTGGAGAGGTGCGGTGTCGCGCATTAAGTGACGCGCCGGCTCGGGCCTGGAATACAGGCTCCTCTATACCAATTCACCACCTGGTGCACAAAGAAGGTGGGGAAAAAAAAGGAAGAAAGAGGGAAATAAAGAATAAGCATTCTAGAAATACAGAAGAAAGAAGATCACTGACAACTATTAAAGGTGAGAGGAAAGTGAGAAGGGGCTGCAAAAAGGGAATGAAGCTATAAGTTTTAAAGAACAAGAGCAAAGGAAGATAAAGAGAAGGGAAAGGGTGGAAAAGTAATAAAGACATACGGCTGAAATTAAAGTACTCTGCACTATATTTTGAATTGTGCTTGCATAAGCACTCCTTTCCTTTAAATATTAATAACAATTGCCACGTCTTCTTGCCAGCAATATTTTTCTACTGAATATACAGATTGGATTATTAACACCCAACCTGCACACCTCCACAGCTTTACAGGCTTGCTCCTCTCTTTATTGTAGACTGCTCTGGAAAACTGTGTTTGGATTACTTTAGGTTAGCGCAAATTCCTACAGGAGCTCTTCATTCTTTTAAGCTTCCGTAGTATATGCGTTATTATTCTCTGTTTTTTCCATGTTGGTCTCTTTATCTAAGAGTAAAACATGAAGAATAATATGGATGTATTAATTGTATACTACGAGACATCATAGAAAACATCTACAAAGAGTTAAATGCCTTAATAACGAGCATCAGTCAACAATTGTTTAACTATGGCAACCAACAAAGCTAACCCAAAAAATTTTTCCTCTGCCAATGATGCCACCTCCTCTTCAACAAATCTTAAAAGACCTAAAAGTGACTCACCACCTCCACTAGGTATTTCAGATCCTGCTATTGAAGCCATTCTTGCGGAAATCAGGGCACTTAAACCCTTTATAGAAACCACAAACACTAAGCTACAGCAATTAGATGAAAGGTGGATAGGAGTCAACAACAGAGTGGATGAGGTGGAGAAAAGAGTTGGCGATCTTGAAGATATATCCCCTAGGGATGCAAAATCTATTAAAGAACTCCAAAAGCATAATGAAGACTTGGAAAATCACAGCAAGCGCAATGACCTACGCATCTCAGGCTTACCAGAGGGAGCTGAGGGAACCGACCCCATTGTTTTCCTACAAAAATTCTTACCAGCCATCCTACATTTGCCCTTGGAAACTTAATTTAACATACAACAGGCCTATTGAATTGGGCAACCTACAGTCTCTTCGACATCTCGTCCGATGCCAAGAACACTTATATTTGACCTTTTGTAATACTCTGAACTACAACTTATTATCTCCACAGCAAAACAACGCAAATCTCTCATTTGGCATGGCAGCAAGCTATTTATTTCACAGGATGTGGCCAGAAGCACGGCACAAAGAAGAAACGTGTTTCTATCATTCCGTCCTGCTCCAAAACAACTAAATATCGGCTATGGTTTATTCCACCCATGCTCCTTTAAAGTAACACATCAGGGGCGCACAGCAGTATTTGGTGATCCAGCTGATTTGAGGTCCTTCATACAATCCGTTAAAAGTGATGGTATGGACACCTCCTCGCCTGTAATGCCCTCAACATCACCTACTACTTGAAATCCAGCCTTCACAACTTATATATTCATTTTATTATTTACCTAATGCAATGATTATCCAGTTACATTAATTAAGTGGGGCGGGTGCTCTTTTGGTGTCCCTCTTTCACTGATGGTCGCTCTTTTCCTTTTGGCGACCCATTTGGCGTTACCTATCCCCAGTATATCTTTCTTCCCTGATCCTTCTCCTATGTCCTGTTTGATCTCTAAAACTACTTGTATCACATTGTCCGAGTCCCCTCAATGTTGGATCAGACCCCTTCCTCCCCTCCCTAACCCTCAATGTTCTATCCTCCTGTATAACTATTTGGGTATATGTGATTTAAACCACATGACTAAGGATATGTTTCTATCATTGTTCTACAGCTATAAGTTGCATGTCTATCAATATGTTTCTGACTAAATGATCGTTAAGTGCATAACATGGAACATCAAGGGATGTAAAAATCCCATCAAAAGATGCAAAGTTATATCTCATTTGAACAAATTTAAACCAACGGTGGCTTGCCTACAAGAAACTCATTTAGCCTACAAAGAAACAATGAAACTCAAGTCTCTCTGGGTTAAGGAAGTTATCTCCAGTCCTGCTATTTCAAAGAAAAATGGAGTTGCTATATTAATTAGCAAAAAAACCCCTTCAAAATTCTTGCCCAAGATTCTGACACCAATGGCAGATGGGTTTGGGTAAAACTTTTAATTGATTCCACGCAAGTATCAATTCTAAACATCGATGGGCCCACACTACCAGATCCCCCCTTTTGGATTGCTATAAAACAAATGATACTTAAAAATAACTTTACCAATTTGATAATGTGCAGAGATGTCAATCAGGTCCTTGATCCTTTTTTAGACCGAAAATCCAGCTGCATGTTCAAATGCAATAAAACTCACAAATCCTTTGTTAATTGCCTAGCAGAGATGGGATTAATTGATACATGGAAGCTATCTCATCCCACACAATTGGATTATACGTTCCATTCCCCTCCACACAATACATTATCACCCCTTGACTATATTTTTGCAACTAAAACCCTCTCTGGATCCATTATAGATTCTAAAATCTCTATTATAATTATATCAGACCACGCACCGGTTATCACATCCTTTTTGCCTTACAGAAGTGAACAAAGTTGCTACCAGATGGAAACTTAACAATTTTCTTTTAAATGATTCAAAGTTTATTCAATCTGTTCAAGCTTTCATTCAGCAATATTTCAATAACAATCAAGACTGTGATACCTCTGTTGTTAACAATTGGGATGCATTCAAAGCTGCCTTAAGAGGTCACATAATGGCCCTCTCAGGTATGAATAAAAAACTTAGGAAAAAACACCTAGATTACCTTTATTCTAAACTCACGCTGGCAGAGCAACGCTACCATGTTGACACTAATTCAACAAACTTACGAAAAGTAATTAAAATACGCTTTGAAATCAATAAAGAAATCACAGAGCTTGCAGCAGGAACCATACTTAAATACAACACAAAGATATATGAAACGTCAAATGAAGCGGGCAAAATGCTTGCTTCTTATTTAAAAACCAAAAAGGAAAAAGCGCAGATTTCTCACATTAAAGACACTCAAGGCATATCTCATCACCGTTCTGATGAAATACTTGAATGCTTTAGAACATTTTATACTGATCTCTATACTCCAGAAAGCTCTATTCCCAAAGACAATATTGATTCCTTTCCCACCTCATACCCCAGATCAGACCTATCTCATCTTCAAAACGATATGACCTCCTCAGAAATCACTAAAGCTATTCACAGCCTTGGTAAAGGCAAGGAACCCGGCCCCGATGGACTATCCACCGAATTCTATATCAATTTATCTCAAGTACTAACACCAAAACTTAAAACACTTTTTTCATACTTTATATCACAAAAATCTTCCTCAGGTTTCTTCTGAGAACGTTACTTATCATCTTCCCTAAACCTGATGAAGACTCTACCCTTCCCAGTAATTATCGACCCATTTCCCTCATCAACATAAAAATCAAAATTTTTGCTAAAATACTAGCCAACAGAATTGAATCCTCACTCCCAAATCTGGTTAAAGCAGATCAAACTGGATATGTAAAAGGACGTAATATATCTTCTAATGCCAGACTTCTACTTAATGCCATTAACCTAGCAGCCAAAGACAAAAAAGACAATCAAGGATATGCTGCCATTGCATTAGATGCAGAGAAAGCTTTTGATCGTGTAGATTGGAACTTTATGTTCCAAACCCTACGCTGGCACAGTTGTGGTGAAAAATGTATCTCACCTGTTAAACTTCTTTATTCAGCCCCCAAATCCGCTATCTACTTAAATGGTCAAACATCCTCATTCTTTCCCTTGCTCAGAGGCACGCAGCAGGGTTGCCCCTTTTCACCATTACTATATATCGTCTCACTTGAACCGCTACTAGAACTAATAAGATCTAATAAGAACATCCTGGGAATTCAAGTAGGTGCCTCAATTACTAAAATAGCCGCATACGCTGACAATATTCTTATCTTAATCAAAAAACCCAAACTTCATACTCTTAACCTCTTGGATGCACTAACTCAGTTTGGTCATGTATCAGGATAAAAACTAAATAGACAAAAATCAGAAATTATGCCCTTAAGTCCCTATTGTCTCAAGCATGACATTGACACTTTTGGTCTTAAATGGTGCAGTGGTTCCATCAAATATTTAGGACTTCGTTTTGCCCCCACAATCCAAGAAACCATCAAGCTCAACATTAAAACATTACTGGATACTCTTAAGGACCTTACATCCAAATGGTCCCCCCTTTACCTTTCCTGGTGGTGGCGTTTAGATACAATTAAAATGATGCTAACTCCTATAGTACTATATTATCTTCAGCTTCTCTACGTTCCACTATCCCTTTCCTTTTTCAAATACATTTATTCCATAGTACTAAATTCTCTTTGGGGAGTAGGAAAAAGTAAAAGCACCCTATGAAATGGGAGGAGTGAGATTCCCTGACTTTAAGTTATACCACTCTGCATTTCTCATAAAACAGTCTCGCCATTGGTTCACAGATCCTGAATTCGGCGACACCCCGACATGGTGTACATTAGAAAAACACACAGTTCATCCACAGAAAATTACTGATTATATATACATTTTTAAACATACCTCAAAAAACACTTTGGAACCTATTAAAGCATCCGTTTTAGCCCTACAAACTTATCTCTTCCCCCATACTAAAACTCCTAATAAGTATCTTTCCCCGTTACTATGACATAACAAGAATATAGTAATAAATAAAAAGATCCTCAATCGCAAAGCATGGATCAAAAAAGGAATCAGATTCATCCAACACATTATAGATGGTCCTTCTATTCTCCCCTTCCAGCAATTCTTTACCATATTTACCATACCCAAGACAGATTTTCAGTTTTACAATAAATTAATCAACTCCTGTCTTGATGCACTCGGTCACTTTTCTTATGAGACTCTTACTCCAGACGCCCTCAGACTACTGCAGCTAACCATGACTGGCGAAGTTAGAACCTCAAAAATATATAATTTGCTCTCCTCAACGTTCAATGTTTGCCCAATTCGTCTGAAATGGGAATTTGACTTAGGTTATATGTTAGAAGGTCACATATGGCTCCGCCTGTTTCCTAAAATTAAACAATTATCGATGTCTGCAAATATTACACAATACTATTACTTCTTCATTCATAGAGCATTCATTACTCTGGCTAAATTACCTAAAGCTAACCCGAATTACGATGCTAAATGCTGGTCTTGTGGCTTATCTCCCGCCACATATATGCATATGTTCTTTGAATGTTCATATATTGTCAAATTTTGGAATAATATCTGGAAGCTTATTAAGTGTATCTTCTATGCAGATGTTCCGTTCTCTTCTGTGAATATATTTTTAGGAAGCTTGGCTATTACAACATACATTCCACCTGACTCAGCCAGATTATACGATTTATTTATTTGCATAGCCTAAAATGCATCACAGCTAACTGGAAAGACTTCAGTTTGCTATCTACTAAAGTATAGTGGAATGTTATTTGTCCCACTCATGAATTGGAAATGTGCATGGCTAACAATCAAAATACAATTCCTAAATACAATGCTAAATAGTACTATTTCACCTGTTATCTTAACTGTGTCAACACAACTTCTCATGGCTCATGAACATATATTTTCATATATAATTCATTAACCTGATGACTATACTTATAGTCAAATGCTTGTTATATATTATTACAGAAATGAATAGATCAGTTTTATGAAGGAATTTATTATACCCATCCTCCCCCCTCATCCTGTTCCCACCTGTTTCCTGTATGTCTCCTGTATGTCTCCTAGTACGTCTCCCCATATTTCTATACTTATCTCCATATTAGTTACTCTTTACAGACTTGTTTTATAACTCTCCATGTTTAATTAGTATTGTCTACAACGTCTAGTCTACTCTTGTTTAAATTGGTACAATTAGTTAATCTGACCAATGAATGACTTGTATTGAAATCATAATCTAGTTTGTTAAGATCATTTACTCTGTTCATCCTTTATTGTTACCTGTTTCACTCAAAGTCTGTAACTTGTTAACACATGTATAATTTTCAGCATCTTGAACAATAAAAACCATTAAAAGAAAACAATAAAAAAATAGTGAAAACCAGGGTTCAGACACCTGGGCTCTTTCCCTCCCGAGCTTGGCCGGCACAATTTGGTCAGCTACGGCAAGAAAAGACGCACTCAGATTCTGCAACATACAGAAGTTCGGGGGAGCACAGTGGCCGATAGTGTGGAGAGATCGACCTTACGCCAGTTCCTTTTCAAGGTTGGCTGCCTGAAGCGGCGCTCGACAGGGCCAGGAAGAACAGCAGTGAAAGAGATCAGATAGTGATCAGACCAGAGTACAGGGTGGGAGGAAATACTGGAAATTAATGACTTGGGACCACAAATAAAGTTGAGTGTGTTGCCCAACTGATGAGTGGACTCTTGAATCAATTGAGGAAGATTGAGATCCATCATGAGAGAGAGAAAGTGTTCAACCTGGCTAGCTGAAGTAGAGTTGGCAGGCAGATTGATATCTCCTAACACCCATAGAATAGGGTGTTTAACTTGGAGAGCCGATACCAGGTCAGGAAAATCAGTGTAGAACGTGGCATCAGCTCCATGGGTCAGTAGACCAGTAGAACAGGGACTGTTGTTGTGGCTGATATAAATATGGTATTTGATTTTAAATCTGTGCACTGATTGTCTTCCATTGTACACCTCCTCCTCTGTGTCTACCTGGCTGCTAGGCTACTTTTGAGTTCCTGTGAACTGTGCAGCTCCCCTATTTATCTCTCTCTCTCTCTCCTCCACTCTCCCATAGCACTCTCTATCTCTCCTATCTATTCTAACAGTTACTCTACCACCTATCCTACCTCTCTCATGAAGTCTGGAAAAAAACCCTGAAAAAACCACTCCTGGCCTCTAATCCAGGCCTACCTATTGCTGGGGCTATGCCAGTGCCACTTCCAGGCAGACTATTACAGACATCTTATTCTCTGTCCCCTCTCTTGACCTATGGACCCCACATCTTGTCTCCACTCTTTCCCCTCTTTCCTCCTCACCCATTAATGGTGGCACTAGGTGGGAAGTACTCCTGGCATACTTCTCATCCTCTAGGTGTATCATTAATGTCTACAACAATGGCACTATAAAGTCCCAAAGTTCTCGACCTACTCTGCTTGGCCAGCACGTGCCCTCTCTCATAAACTCCCTCCCTTCTCCTGCCACTTCTTCTTCCTCTCCTCTCACCCCTCCACCACCACCGACAAAAGTACCACGCCCCTGTACCCCACTCAGAAAACCTTCAAATGTTGTAACCAGTTTCACTTAGCTACTCGGAATGCTCGCTACTCATCTGCCATCTGTCTCCTTCTCGAAGACTTTGACCTAGATGTCCTGGCTCTTACTGAGAAATGGTTAAATGCCAGCTCGGTCACTGCTCTTGACACTCTGCTTTCTGAGGGCTACAAAATCCTCTCCAAACCCAGACCCAACAGGGCTGGAGGGGGAGTGGCCCTGATGTTCCCTGAGTAGGTCCCTGCCTCCATCATACTTACTCAATCCTACTCCTCTTTTGAATTCCTCGTCAGCAAGCTTGGGGTCTCACCTACTCTCGCTCTTTCCCTTTCCACTATCTACAGGCCCCTTGACCCTATCTCTCCCTTCCTCTCTGAATGGGTGGATGTCACCTCCTGCCTTTCAACCTCTTTATCCAAACTCCTTTTCCTTGGTGACCTCAACATCCACTTCGACTGCCTTGAATCATCCACCTCTCAGTTCTATGTCCTCTGTGACTCCCTCACTCTATATTCTCCATTTTGGTCCGACCCACTCTGTCGGTCACACCCTGGATGCCCTCATTTCTGGCGACATCCCAATATCTAATCTGATAACCACCCCACTCTCGTGGTCTGACCACTCTCTCCTCCCCTCCCAACTGGGACCCCTTGGCCCTCTATCCAAGCCACCCCAGCACCGCCATTCTCCTTCAGTCTCGTGAGGATAGCTCAGCCTCAACGTGCTCACCTTGGAAGCAAGATGACACGGAGCAACATAGGTTTGATCCCCGGGTCCGCGCTAGAGAACCCAGATCACTGTCATCTGACCTATGAAGCTAGTGTCATTCGCTGCTTTCGTCGCCAGCTTCAAACCTCCCACGCCCGCCTCTGACTCTCCCTCTGACTCTGTCCCTGCTAACCTGCACCTCTCCATCTCTAACACCCTTGACTTCCTTGCCCCTGTCATGATGATCCGCCTAAATCTGCCTCCAAGAACAATAGCTGGTACGACTCTGATCTAGCATCTCTGAAAAGCAAGTACAGAGTTGCTGAATGGAAGTGGTAGGCCTTGTGCTTACACTCTGACAAACTGGCCTGCCACCTGCTCCAAAAGCAATATTGCTTCTCTATCCACTCCAAGACATGAGCCCACATTCAATCCCTCATCTCGGGAGCCACTAACAACACGGCCATACGTTTAAAAATCTACAAGGAACTCACCACTCAGCTGAAGTCTTCATCTCTCTCCTCCCTTCCCAGGCTCTCTGCACTGCTTTGGCCTCCCAACTCACATCAAAAGCTCAGGACATCTTGTCCTCAGTCTCCTTCACTCCCATCTCCACACCCCTGCCTGCCCCCACACCTCTTGGCTCCTCTCCTTCCACCCTGTTCAGTCTCCTGCATCCTGCACATAGCACCGGATGAGCCCTCTAAAAGTGGTCTTCTCTATGAATGTCTCCACCCAACAGGTGCTCCCCTGCTGCTCCAGAACCATTAAGGACAGCATCTTCTCTCTCTCCGCACCGCTTGCTGACTTCTGTAACCACTCCTTCCCTCTATCCCTCAAGCACTCCTTTGTGCATCCTCACTTAAAAATGTTGTCGCTGAACCCCTCCATCCGGGCTAACTATCACCCTTATTTCCACTACCCCCTTCCTGGGTAAACTCTTGGAGAAGCTGGTCCTCCCACAACTGAGACTCCAACACACTGATCTTGTTGATTGCCTTCATGATCATCAAGCTGGATTCCAGGCATCCAGAGGCATGGAAACTGTTTTCCTGAACACCCATGAAACCATACTTGCAAATCTCGATTCCAGCTCTCCTGCTGTTCTCATTCTCCTTGATGTCTCCTCTGCCCTTGACATGATTAAACATTCCATTCTCATAAAATGACTCTGTGACACCCTCGGCATCACTGACTGGGCACTGGATTGGCTGACCTCTTATCTCACTAACTGCCCTTCCCAGTTGCAATTGGGACCTTTCTCCTCCACCACCTCACTCTCTACATGTGGCGTCCCCATGGCTCTATCCTATTGCCTTGTCTCTTCAATATCAATCTTACTACTCCTTCTCACCAGGTTTCCTCCTTCTCTCCTCATGTCCAGTGTTATGCCAAGGACACACAGCTTTCCTTCAAACTTCCCTCTACTACCTCCTCTTCCTCCTCTCTGATCCCTGTTTGTCTATCTGCCATTCAGGCATGGTGTGCAGCTAACAATCTCTGCGTTAATGCCAGTAAGATGGAAATACTTCTGATTGGGGCACATGCGCCCTCTTTTCCTCCTACCCTCTGACCACCCTCTTTGGGCCCTCTACCCCCACCATCCTCTGAGGCAAAAAACCTTGGGGTCATCTTTAATCCCTCTCTCTCCGTCATCCCTTACACCATGGACCTTGCTAAGAAGTCCCACTTTCAGCGCCATCTCCTCAGAGGCATTCTTCCTTTCCTCACCTTCCCCCAGAAGCTCAATGTATCCAGAGCTCTGGTCCTCTCCAGGCTGGACTACTGCAACATCCTCTTTCTCAATCTCCCTCTTTCCTCCCTATGCCCCCTCCAGTTAATCCAGAATAGGGCTACAAGACTTATCCTTGACCTCAAGCCCAGGAACCATATCTCTCCATCCCTAAAATCTCTCCACTGGCTCCTGGTTGCTGCAAGGATCAAATTCAAGACCCTCTGTATCATCCACAAGGCCTTCTGGGGCATGGGACCATGCTATCTCCAGCTTTCCCTCCATAAATACTCACCTGATGGAGCCTTACGCTCCTCTAACTCCAACTCTTTGACTGTCAAATGCTTCTCCAAGCAGAGAGTGGGAGGCAGTTCTCTCTCCTTGGCTGGAGCCTGCTTTTAGAACAGCCTCCCTGCCATCGCAGACTTGAGCCAAACCTCCTCAAGTTCTGGAAACTGCTCAAAGCTCTGATGTTTTCTTCCTTTTTCCCTCTTTCCCTTCCCTGCTAATCACCCCATTGTCTCTGTGTCTGGTGGCCTGACCTCATAATCTCACAGGATTCCAGGCACTTATTCCCAGTTGATACCAGCACCCATCCACTCCCCACCACTGTACAACCCTTGCAGGCTCCTGCTTGGTGGTTCTACTGTAAGAGGATTGAATTCAACACTACAGCTAAGTCAATGCCTAGTCTGGGATGCTGAATGGAAACCCTTATTGATATATCTTTATGTCCAGTTCATGAGTTCTGGATGACTACCCCTATATAACACCCCTCTCTTAGAATCCCCCTGACCCCACTAAGCCAAGAAGTAGTTCTGTTTTGCAAGTTTAAAAGGTTTATTTGAGAATTTAAACAATATATATATATATCACACTTTATAATAAATTAATATCTGATAGTACACTTAGACATATGATGTTGATCAACAATGGGTAATCTGGCACTAGCACACTTCTTTATAATCAATGAGGAGTTGGTGTAGGATGCGTAAGGCAGCGAAAATACTTTTATGGTTTCACATAGATGCAATGTTAAATGAAAATGCAGTACAGAAAATAACTTGATATGATTTCAACAAAACAAGCAATCACTTTTCTTTGACAATTCACTCCCCCCTTTATGCAATGTAAGGAGATGAAGAGGAGAGCACACAGTTCTCAGAAATGCAATCAAATATAATCCAGTTCAATTCCCCCCTCAGCAGGTTTAGACAACAGATATGATTATTTGAAACACGGGCAAAAGTGCTTTGAAATGTGGTGTCAAGGAAGTGAAAAATATGCTGAAAATGCTTTTAATTCCCTATAGGAGGTTCAGGGTAGGTGATGGCTACTTTGCATGAGTTCAGGATCACTTTAGCAATGCTCTGGGAGTAACTATCAGGTTGCAAACGGATTTTAGCAAAGGAAAGCAAAGACTTGCTGATTTTACACGTGGCGGAATTTGAGCCAAATCACAAATCGCGGTAAAATTTGCGAGTGCGTGAATCGCGATTACGGCAAAAGTATAATGAGTAGCAAGACGGTTTTGGGTTTGTTGGAAAGATGAGATTCTAAGCTTTCAGAGGAAAGTTAAACAAACGGTTCCAAAGATATGAACGATTTTGCGAAGGTCGTTTTTCGGATTTAAAGTAAACTCAAAATGACAGGTGACAGCTTGCAGCTTCAGAATTGACAGGTCACAGTTGTGCAGCTTTACAAATGACAGATGACACGATTTCTAGGAGGCAGTTCTACATAGGTTAAAATAGTTTGGATTAGATTATTTTAAACTAAGAGCTTATTTCTGTCACAATCTGACCTAAGTACTCACAATATATTTTGGAAGGACTGGACCTCGTCACGGATCTGATCAATCAGGCTAGCGGCACTTCACAGCGATCTGGTCTCTGGGTCTGCGGTTCTGCACGGTCTGGTCTGGTCTGGTCTGGCACTGGTCTGGTCTGTCCGGATACAGCGGTCTCTGCACGGCTCCTGGATCTCTGCACTTGTCCTGGCAAAAGTTCTTGGCAAGGGATTCAAGCAGCTCGCCCGGCTGTGAGTAGCTTGCAATGATTTGAGGCCTGCTGCAGATAATTCAGCTTGTGGTTTTAGGCCTCTGATTTAGGTTCTAAAGTATAAGTTCTAGGTTCTGGAGTATGTAGCTGGAGTCAGTCTGGAACTGGTATCTTCTGGATGTTGTGTGGTCCGGCAAAACGCTCCACAGCAACTGGATTTGAATCCCCTCTCTAGCTTCCAGTGGCTCTTTTTATGTCTTTTGAAAGTGGGTGTGTGCGCAGCATCACTAAGCCAGCCCTCTCTCAACTGATCATTGGTCAAGCTTTTCTCTCTTCCTTGATAGGGGAAAGGAAATGTGAGTCATGGTGATGCTGTTTTATGGCCTGCAGAAAGGACACTCCCTTGTCAAATTGCACACAAATCTATATTTGACCCAAATACATATTCCACAGATACACAGTTGTTTGTCATTGCATACACACATCATGCATTACTGATGGGAGGCACTGTTCCGACCCTGGCGTTTCTAGGAGCTTGGGTAAAGAAATGGCAACTTGTTGCACATTTTAGTAGCTTTCCCCATATCGGATTTTTCTCCAAATGTATACAATTGTGTGCAAGGCATGTGGGCATTTAGATAAGGAAGTGTCAGATTTTTAACATGTATACATTTAGAGTAACAGCCTCTTTTCCGCTCGTAAACCCCCAGATCATACCACCAGGTCCTAAAACCTCTTAAAATGTGGGCAGAAAAATCACAAGAATTATGTTATCATTTAGATAATTTTGACAAGTCTGCACCATGAGTTATACATCTTTCTTAAAATCATATTCTGGCCAGCAGGGGTGTGTCTTCCCAGGTCACATGGTGGAGAAACCAGTCTATCCACTTTCTTTAAGCTCAGCCTGTCCTCAGAGGGGGCTGCCCCTCCCCGTTTCTGCCAAGAGGAAGCCACTTTACGACCCCCCCCCAATAAACCATCTGCCTGAGTCCTTTGTTTAGTTTCCTGCAGTCCCCAGGTAATTCAATCAGAGAGTGTGTGACCTCCTTTTGGCAGAGGCAACAGAATGCAGCCAGGCCTGGGAACCTGCTGATCAAGTTTCAACTCCTGTGGGGGTAGATGTCAGGCAGAATTGGAATCTCTTTAAGCCAGTTTTTAGCTACATGTCATTTTGGGTTCCCAGTTTAAATCAAACTTACAATTTTTACACATGCAGCTAGAATGCTGATTCTAAGTTCAAAACTATGACATTTCAACAGTGACAAACTATGTGACACTCAAAAGTAGGTCACTCATTTATTCTAAACATTTCGATTTTAGTGTCTTTCAGTTCAGTTTAGCACTCAGCCAGTCTTGTTATCAACATTATTTTGGGCTCTTCATCTTCCCAGATTTTGTAGGCACACAAAACTTCATTCTGCCAGATGTCTGCTGGTGTTCAGTGAGATTTTTGGATGTGTTGCAATGTTTGAAAATAGGCATTTTGAGCTGGCATTCAGAGAAACCAAAGGTAATTTTAAAGCGTTTTTTTTTTAGCTAACAGGCGCTGCTGTTTTACCTTTGGCACCCATTCCACTCATGGCACCCTGGCCCATCATGCTCGCACTGGTGGGTGGCAAGTTAGGCAACCATTTTGGTGTGCGCACAAACTGCGTGGTTCTCCTGGATTCTGGTGCACATGTGGGCTTTTTGGCCATCTTGGATATTCTAAGCCCACAGCACCAAATGTTGCAGCATGATAGCTCAAACGTGGGTCAGGACACCCAACAAGGCCCCCCCACGTGACTGCACTTTGAATTTGAGTCGATGGGGAGTCGGGTGCACAGAAGGTTTTGACCAACGCACTGGTATGTCCGCATAATCTTCTTCCAATTCTACAAATGGCACAGTTCAGCATCTTTTCCTCCATCCGGTACTGATCGATCGGTTCTCCTCGCCGGTCCTGATGGGAATATTGGGCGGTACCCTGGGCCCCTCGGATCTTTGCTCCCGGTCTCCGGTTCGTCCTCCTTGGCCAGTCTCCAGGTTTTCTTTCTCCTAGGACGACAAAGGAAGAGCGGCAATACCTATTCATGGACATTTCTCCCCCACCATTGATATAGTGGTGTGGCATATATATTTTAGAACTCAACAGATATGAACATGCACATTTTTTTAAATTAAGAGACAGGAACACATAAACTTGAGAAACACAGACTTTGATAGGCTATATGTAGGATATTTTAGGGTTGGAATTTAATTACTCTGGAGCGGTACCCTCTGGGATTGCAGAGGACTCCTCCAGTTGCTGCAAAGTGTGCCTGGGATGGCAACACTTCAACTGGTTTATGTGTACCCACTTGTCTTCCCCCTCTGCCAAACCGCCTTTGGGGATGCGGATCTTGTAGGCCACGGGGGAGATCTTGTCTATAATCTCAAAGGGTCCCTTGCATGTAGGCAAAAATTTGCGCTGTCTTGCCTGGTTTCTTTGGAAGTTGTATAAATAGACCCGGTCCCCCACCTGATATTCCTTCCTGGAAGTTTTCAGGTCATAGTGGATCTTCATACTCTCGGCTGATCTTTCTAGATTCCGCTGAGCATAGGCAAAAGCATGTTGAAGTTGTTTCCTTAAATCTCCACATACTCATGAGTTGTGGAGGCATTTATCAGTGTCTGCTCTTGGGTCCTGTAGAGCAAATACTGGGAAATCACCATCTTGCGCCCGGTCATCAACTCAAATGGTGACATTTTGGTTGCAGATGAAGGGGTAGATCTGATGGCCATTAGGACCAGAGGTAATCGGATATCCCAACTTGGCCCAGAATCTGCCACAAACTTTTTTAAGATGCTCACAATTGTCCGGTTGTAACATTCCACTGCTCCAGAAGAAGCTGGCCTATAAGCAATATGTAGCTTTCTTTTGACCCCCAGTATCTCCCACATCTTTGTCATTACTTCACTGGTGAAGTGGCTACCTCTGTCTGACTCAATCCTTTGAGGTAGACCAAAACGGGAAAAGATGTGGTTAATCATCAGGGCAGCTGCAGTTTCTGCCTTGCAATTTGGGGCTGGGAGACATTCCACCCACTTGGTAAACAAGCATGTCACCATCAACATGTACTTAATCCCCCTAGCAGAGCGAATCACGGGGCCTACAAAGTCAATTTGCAAATCTGACCATGGGAGTGTCATTCCCCTCTTTTGGAGAGGTGCCCGGTGTGTGAGGGATGTTGGCTGAAATTGTGCACGCACAAGACAACCCTTCAAATATTGGTTGATGTCCTGGCCCATGTGTGGCCAGTATGCAACCTCTCTTAAGATTTCCAGTGTTGTGTGAAACCCCCTATGACCGGCGGTGGCCGCATCATGGGCGTGACTTAACATCAGGCTTCGGAATGAGGTAGGAACCACCCACTGATCATGGCCAGCTTGGGATTTCCTTACCAACAGACCGTCTTGGATTCAGAACATTTTTGGACATTTCATCAACACTCTTAGGTCCTCTTTCCCAGTGTAATCGGTATCCGTCAGGGGAAGTTCTCAGGGTCCTCAAGGTGTTGGTAAAACTTACCAATAATTGGATCCCCCGTCTGAGCTGTAATCAAATCAGCATCAGGGGTCTCCTTGCTCCATTGGGAAGTTGAAAGATCATTGTGAGCATTTGTCTGGGACCAAGTGATAGCAGTGACCTGGATTTCCCCCAACAGGGACTCTATTTCGATTAGATCCCCTTGGATGGCCCCGGTTTTGGCCAGCTGATCAGCTAAGTCATTTCCAGTTTTGTCTGGTCCCTCTACTTTGGAATGACCCTTGATCTTTTTCCAGTAGATGGTCATCCCATTCGATGTGACCAGATCATCAATGTTTTGGATTAACTTCCCATGTTTCAAGGGTTTGTTATTAGCACATAACATGCCTCTGGTTTTCCAATTAACCAGGTGCTCCACGAACCCGTTCCGTACATAATCCGAATCAGTGATTATGACCAGTTTGTGGAGTTGATGTTGGACAGCAGTGAGGATGGCCTGATGCACAGCCATCAACTCTGCCACCTGACTACTTCGGGGACCAATTTTGTATCCAGCGGAGGGTTCTGGAAACTCCTTCACCCAGGCATTCCCTACGCCGGCCACCAGTTCTTTCTCCCCGTTGTTGTCAACATGGTACGAGCATCCATCCACATAGACAGTGGGCATTCCCTCACACTTGTCTTCTTCAAAGACTTTGTGTGGGGAATTAAGGTATGCCTCCGTGTTGTCCTTGATTTTTAGACTTTCGTCCTCGAGACAGTTTTCTCTGGCACAATCATGCAGGTCAGCCAGACCTTGCGCGAGGGCACTCTTCTTGTTTTGGCAATATCTGACCTCCACAGGAAAGCCTTACATTGACAGAATCCAGGAAGTAATTCGGGAATTACTCACATTTCCAGCCCGGATTCTGTCACTTTGGAGATATTGCAGAGGCTGGTGTGGAGTCTCCACTATGATGTGTTCCCCATGGATAAACGGGCAGTAATTCTTCAATGCCCACACCGCTGCCAGGAGTGCCTTCTCACAATCGTTGAATTTTTCCTCCACAGAGGATAAAGTTTTGCTCGCATAGGAGATTACTTTATTGACCTTGTCATGCTTTTGGTATAATACTGCCGTCAAGCACGTATTAGAGAACCCTGTCTCCAGGAAGAACTCCTTGTTTCTGACAGGGTAAGCTAGGCAGGGCGCTTGTGAGAGGCTTCTGTTGAGTTGTCTTACTGTCTCGGCTTGTTCTGGACCCCATTCCCACTTGACCCCCCTTTAGGAGATGAATCAGGGGTCTGATGATCTCTGCGTAGCCCTCAATGAACTTTCTGCTGTAATTATTCAGTCCAAGGAGGTTCCTTAGTTCCCGCAGAGTTGTGGGGTCTTTCATTTTCTGAAGTGCTTCCACTTTCTTTTCCTGAGGACAGAGACCCTGAGCCGTAATCTCATGCCCCAAGAAATTAACACGGGTTCTACACCACTGTGCTTTCTGAAAGGAAAGTTTTGCTCCGGCGGCCCTCAACTGGGTCAGAACATAACGGATCTCCGCTATGTGTTCCTCCACAGATGAACTTTTGATGAGGACATCATCTACATAAGCCAGGTTACCCCTTGCACCCAGGTCGGGCATGGCCTTGTGTAGGAAAATGTTGAATTCATTGCCGGAATTGAGGTATCCGAAGGGAGTCCGGGTCCATGTGTACTGCTGGCCCCCAAAGGTAAAAGCCAGCTTGTATTGGTCCTTCCTCCTGACAGGCAAAGTCCAGTATCCATTGGTCAGGTCTATTGCAGTGAATACCTGTGACCCCTGGATCTGGGCCAGCCCTTGGTCAATGTAGGGCAGAGGCCATCGGGAAGCATGGACCCGTTTGTTTTGCTCCCTGAGGTCGGCGCAGAGTCTCCACTGGCCGTTTCGCTTCAATATTCCCAGCACCGGGTTATTGAAGGTGCTGTGAACTGGACGGATTATTCCCCGGGACTCCAGGTTCTTAATTATTTCAGTAAGGGACTCCATTGATGCGAGAGGCAAGCGATATTGCTTCACAAACACTGGAGTCATGCCAGGGTCCGTGGGGATTGTTGTTGTGTGGATGTCGGTGCGGCCACATTCATATGAGTCTACCGCAAAGAGATCTTGGAAATCCAAGAAAACTTGTTTCAACTTTTGCTTTTGTTCCAGAGTCACACAGGCATCAGCTAGGTTGACTCTCTCTTCCACCATCTGCCTGAAGCCTGGAAAGACTTCTGGTTTGGCTACCTCAGCGGCCTCCTCCAGCTGGGTGGAGAAGTCCCTGGTCAGAGTGCTGATTCGGACTTGAGGCTTCAGGTGGGAAAGGCAGCCCTCATGGACCTGGAAAATCACCTCATCCCTCTTGAAGTCACAAGTCACATCTTCCTTACCATAAGGGCAAGAAGTGTACACCAGGAAGTTCCCCCCATGCCGGGTGAAAATCCTGTCTGGTGTTGTATTGTCCTCACTGTCACTGTCAAAACAGTCCTTGGGGATTGGTCCTAACAGTTCATTTCCTAAATCAATGGAGAAATGTCGGTCATCAATCGCCATTCCAATAATGGTGCCTGCGGCTAGAGTAATACTCTTTAAGTCGCTGTTATCCACCTCTATTAGAATGGTGTCATGTTCTATGTTGACTAATGGTGTTGGGAAGGAAGCTTCCTCCAAGGCTTTACACCCTCCTTCCCCTTGTGCCTCCTCCCTGGGAGCCGGTGGATTATCGGGGTGCCGCCCCTGTCATTGTTCTGGAGCACCAGGTCCAGAGTTTGGGGCATTCTGCGGTAGCATGCTCATCTGAGGGTTCTGTTGAGCCCTCAGTATGTGACCCAGATCCCGTGCCATATTTTGGACCTGGCGCTCAAGTTGTGAAACCCGCTCAGGCTGATACGGGGCTCTATTTTCTCCCCTGGGCTGATCCCGGGAAGGGTAGCTATCCCTTCTCTGGTAGTACCCCTGGTTGGGAAGATTTTGGTACCCCTCCACCCTTGGCCTCCCCTCTCCCGGATTAGGTTGTCTGGGCTCAGGGAATTGGGGAAAGAAGGATGGATGATTTTGGGGCTGGAAATTGGGTGGATACCTGGGGAAGAAGTTCTGCCCAGGATTTGGTGAATTTCTGCCCTCCTGGGGGAAGTTAGGAGGGAAGTTCCCCGGGTCAGGTGCTTGGCTGGATCCCCCCCTTGGGCTGGAGGAGTCCACACATAACCCAGGATTGGTCGGTTTCCCTTGTAGCGGGGACTTACATAGTCAGGGGGGCGGGGGACCCCATTTGTGGGACTACCTCCTTGACTCCCTGTCTGTGACTGGCCCGAGGACCTTCTGGGCTGTGAATTATTTGGTGCAGGCAGGTTTTTAGGCCCCCCATCTCCAAATCTAAAACGGGGGCAACCTTTACCTCTGCCACCTTGGCAGCAGCCGGGGTGCTGTTGATTTTGGGGTTTTTCGGCACGTTATTTTTATTTTCGATAGGCTTCTGCACCTCATAGATCCGGGTAGCCTGTTCAATGACCCAGTCTAAAGATCTTTTCTCATGAAAATCTCTCACGAGCTGGGTCATTATGTATTTGGGTAAGGCATGGAAAAACGTATTGATAAATTCTCTGCTATCCGTGTGCACCCTTCTGGTGGTCTGCGCAAAAGCACGTTTTAATTCTTGCACAAACTCTTGTGGGGCCTAATCCTTCCCACATTGCAAATTATAGGCTGCCTTGTGAGCCTCTTGAGGATTTCTGTGAACAGAAAAATGTTTCATGATGGCCGCCTTATAGGTGGACCATCTTAAATGATTTTGGTCCTCCAGCCCCGCAAAGAAACTGGAGTATTCTGGGGAGAATGTCCATTTGACATACTGGATGCAGCTACTGCTGTCCTTCAAATGGAAAGTCTCCATCATTTGCTCATAGAGCTCCAAGTGTTCCCAAGCGGAATACTTGGCGTTCTTATGATAAGGAGTGATGACACTCCTGATTGCCTTTATTTGCTTCAATGGGTCCTTAAGCAAGACCCTTTTGGCCTTATTGGCCTTTTTGGTTCGGGTAACCCTGGTCCATTCATCCTCTGACTCAGAGGCACTGCTCCCAGAGATTCCTGTCTGATCTTCCAGGTTTTCCCGGATTCTGCGAGCCTGGGAATGGCTGGCAGAATGTGGGGACCTAGTCTCCTGTGTCCTGCGCCGTTCAGAGGAGTCTTCAGATTCCTCCTTGCTGCCAGGAGTTGATGGGTACCCCCCCCCACTGACCTAACTGGGCAGAAGTTTTCAGGATGCCCTTAATGGGCCTACTCTCCTGGGGTTCCCCACTAAATTGCACTGTGCTTGGGTGCCCATACCCGGATGCCCGCCCCTCCATTCCTGGTAGGTACTGGCCTATGAGCCCCATACTTCTGGTTGGATAGTAATCTGCCATCCCTGTGGCCCGGTGCTCATGTGCGCCAGGGGACATGGGGTTGGCAGAGTCCAGGGACTGAGAGATATGAAGGCCTCTGGTACTAGGGCTCCTGAGGTTATGCTCAGGAATCTCCCTCTCTCAGCAAACCTGGTCTCTATCCGCCCCTGCTCCCTGTTGCAATGCAAGAGCCTGCGCTTTCAGTTCCTCAGTTAAGGCCTTACTAGACTCTATCAGTCTCTCCTGCATCGCTGCCTGTTGCTGGAGCCTATCATTGTGCTGACAGAGAGCCTGATTTTCTCTCTGTGCCTCTTATGGTCCTGGAGTACTGGGCCAGTCTCTGCTGCAGGAGGGTTACCTCCTGAGCTGTGTCCCTATTGGCCTGCTCCTTTCTTGCCAGAGCATCCTCCACCCTCCTGGTGTGCTCTAACAAGTTCTGGTGTTCTTTTTGGAGGTCACCCAGTCCCTGGAGGGCCAGGTGATTTTCTTCCATTTTCCTTTTTAAGTGGCAGATTTCCTGGCCTAAGGTATCCCCTTCCTGACTAAGAGTCTGCATCTGTGGCGCCAGGTCATCCCTCTGCCTTTGAAAGGCACCAGCTTTCTGGCGTTCTTCATCAAACTCTGCCTGGGTATCCAGGTCTTTCAAAATCAATTTATTGCTTTCCTCTTTCTCTCTGTCTAGTTGGATTTGCAGGGCTGCTCTGTGCATGCCCTGTTGAAATTGATCTGTTGCTCCAGCTTTTTCCTGCTCTGCAGTAAGGAGTCCAAACTGTCTTGGTGCTCCTTCTGCAAAGCCAGAATTCTGGTATCCTGGTCTGTCTTTTCCTGTTGCAGTATATCCATGTCCTCTTTTATTTTAATGATATACTGCCTACTATCATTTTCTGGTTCCTGGCTCCTCTGCAGCCTCTGCTCATAAGAGTCCAGATCAGATTGGGCCTTCTCTAATGCCATCTGTTGCCTACTCACCAGATCTTGGCCTTCAGCACATTTGTCCTGCATGGCTCCCATATGTAAATATAAATATGCCGCTACCCTGGCAATCTTGTTGTGCTCATCCTTGGCGTTAGGGGCCATATATAGTTCACACAGGGCCACATGTAAGGGACCCTGGTCTCTCCATATATCTGACCCTGTTTCAGTAATCTGGGGTGCGATTGCCTGCAACCAGACCGTCTGGTCCTGATGAGTCCATTCACCTCTCACAAATAGCTTATGTAAGAAGTGCTCTCTGGCTATTTTGATGTCTACCAGTGTCGTCATTCTGGAATTTGAGTTCCTTCCTGACTTACAGAAGTTTGTATTTTATTTTTGCAAAACAGACCGTTTCCTTAGAGCGTTCCTTTGAGGAGTGCTTTACAGCGTAACACAGCGTGGTGATCTGACCGGATGTATGTATCTTGTCAGTTAGCACACTGTATTAATCTGCACAAGTGATAGATCTAATCTGGAATCCCCGGCTATGAGCCCCCAATTTGTAAGAGGATTCAATTCAACACTACAGCTAAGTCAATGCCTAGTCTGGGATACTGAATGGAAACCCTTATTGATATATCTTTATGTCCAGTTCATGAGTTCTGGATGACTACCCCTATATAACACCTCTCTCTTAGAATCGCCCTGACCCCACTGAGCCAATAAGTATTTCTGTTTTGCAAGTTTAAAAGGTTTATTTGAGAATTTAAACAATATATATATATATCACACTTTATAATAAATTAATATCTGATAGTACACTTAGACATATGATGTTGATCAGCAATGGGTAATCTGGCACTAGCACACTTCTTTATAATCAATGAGGAGTTGGTGTAGGATGGGTAAGGCAGCGAAAATACTTTTATGGTTTCAAATAGACGCAATGTTAAATGAAAATGCAGTACAGAAAATAACTTGATATGATTTCAACAAAACAAGCAATTACTTTTCTTTGACAATTCACTCCCCCCTTTATGCAATGTAAGGAGATGAAGAGGAGAGCACACAGTTCTCAGAAATGCAATCAAATATAATCCAGTTCAATTCCCCCCCCCCAGCAGGCTTAGACAACAGATATGATTATTTTAAACACGGGCAAAAGTGCTTTGAAATGTGGTGTCAAGGAAGTGAAAAATATGCTGAAAATGCTTTTAATTCCCTATAGGAGGTTTAATTCCCTAAATGCGGTGTCAAGGAAGTGAAAAATATGCTGAAAATGCTTTTAATTCCCTATAGGAGGTTCAGGGTAGGTGATGGCTACTTTGTATGAGTTCAGGATCACTTTAGCAATGCTCTGAGAGTAACTATCAGGTTGCAAACAGATTTTAGCAAAGGAAAGCAAAGACTTGCTGATTTTACACGTGGCTGAATTTGAGCCAAATCGCAAATCGCGGTAAAATTCGCGAGTGCGTGAATCGCGATTACGGCAAAAGTATAAGGAGTAGCAAGACGGTTTTGGGTTCGTTGGAAAGCTGAGATACTAAGCTTTCAGAGGAAAGTTAAACAAACGGTTCCAAAGATATGAACGATTTTGCGAAGGTCGTTTTTCGGATTTGAAGTAAACTCAAAAAGACAGGTGACAGCTTGCAGCTTCAGAATTGACAGGTCACAGTTGTGCAGCTTTACAAATGACAGATGACACGATTTCCAGGATGCAGTTCTACATAGGTTAAAATAGTTTGGATTAGATTATTTTAAACTAAGAGCTTATTTCTGTCACAATCTGACCTAAGTACTCACAATATATTTTGGAAGGACTGGACCTCGTCACGGATCTGATCAATCAGGCTAGCGGCACTTCACAGCGATCTGGTCTCTGGGTCTGCGGTTCTGCGCGGTCTGGTCTGGTCTGGTCTGGCACTGGTCTGGTCTGTCCGGATACAGCGGTCTCTGCAAGGCTCCTGGATCTCTGCACTGGTCCTGGCAAAAGTTCTTGGCAAGGGATTCAAGCAGCTCGCCCGGCTGTGAGTAGCTTGCAATGATTTGAGGCCTGCTTCAGAGAATTCAGCTTGTGGTTTTAGGCCTCTGATTTAGGTTCTAAAGTATAAGTTCTAGGTTCTGGAGTATGTAGCTGGAGTCAGTCTGGAATTGGTATCTTCTGGATGTTGTGTGGTCCAGCAAAACGCTCCACAGCAACTGGATTTGAATCCCCTCTCTAGCTTCCAGTGGCTCTTTTTATGTCTTTTGAAAGTGGGTGTGTGCGCAGCATCACTAAGCCAGCCCCTCTCTCAACTGATCATTGGTCAAGCTTTTCTCTCTTCCTTGATAGGGGAAAGGAAATGTGAGTCATGGTGATGCTGGTTTATGGCCTGCAGAAAGGACACTCCCCTGTCAAATTGCACACAAATCTATATTTGACCCAAATACATATTCCACAGATACACAGTTGTTTGTCATTGCAGCATACACACATCATGCATTACTGATGGGAGGCACTGTTCCGACCCTGGCGTTTCTAGGAGCTTGGGTAAAGAAATGGCAACTTGTTGCGCTTTTTAGTAGCTTTCCCCATATCGGATTTTTCTCCAAATTTATACAATTGTGTGCAAGGCATGTGGGCATTTAGATAAGGAAGTGTCAGATTTTTAACATGCATACATTTAGAGTAACAGCCTCTTTTCCGCTCGTAAACCCCCAGATCATACCACCGGGTCCTAAAACCTCTTAAAATGTGGGCAGAAAAATCACAAGAATTATGGTATCATTTAGATAATTTTGACAAGTCCGCACCATGAGTTATACATATTTCTTAAAATCATATTCTGGCCAACAGGGGTGTGTCTTCCCAGGTCACATGGTGGAGAAACCAGTCTATCCACTTTCTTTAAGCTCAGTCTGTCCTCAGAGGGGGCTGCCCCTCCCCGTTTCTGCCAAGAGGAAGCCACTTTACGACCCCCCAATAAACCATCTGCCTGAGTCCTTTGTTTAGTTTCCTGCAGTCCCCAGGTAATTCAATCAGAGAGTGTGTGACCTCCTTTTGGCAGGGGCAACAGAATGCAGCCAGGCCTGGGAACCTGATGATCAAGTTTCAACTCCTGTGGGGGTAGATGTCAGGCAGAATTGGAATCTCTTTAAGCCAGTTTTTAGCTACATGTCATTTTGGGTTCCCAGTTTAAATCAAACTTACACTTTTTACACATGCAGCTAGAATGCTGATTCTAAGTTCAAAACTATGACATTTCAACAGTGACAAACTATGTGACACTCAAAATTAGGTCACTTATTTATTCTAAACATTTCGATTTTAGCGTCTTTCAGTTCAGTTTAGCACTCAGCCAGTCTTGTTATTAACATTATTTTGGGCTCTTCATCTTCCCAGATTTTGTAGGCACACAAAACTTAATTCTGCCAGATGTCTGCTAGTGCTCAGTGAGATTTTTGGATGTGTTGCAATGTTTGAAAATAGGCATTTTTAGCTGGCATTCAGAGAAACCAAAGGTAATTTTAAAGCGTTTTTTTTTGTTGAGCTAACAGGCGCTGCTGTTTTACCTTTGGCACGCTTTCCACTCATGGCACCCTGGCCCATCATGCTCGCACTGGTGGGTGGCAAGTTAGGCAACCATTTTGGAGTGCGCACAAACTGCGTGGTTCTCCTGGATTCTGGCGCACATGTGGGCTTTTTGGCCAACTTGGATTTTCTAAGCCCACAGCACCAAATGTTGCAGCATGATAGCTCAAACGTGGGTCAGGACACCCAAAACTACATCCCACCTTTGGGAGTCACCTGCAGTAGCACTTATGCCTGAGGTTCTCCTCCTAAACTCCCTAGCAGCACTTCGCTCCCAGGCCCTGCACCAGCACTTGCCCACTCTTCTGCCCCCCTCCCTATCTCCTGCTCTTGTCCTCACTGCACTTGCACACCTAAATGCCACAAGTGCTAGGAGGACCACGACTGTATTTTACTGTTTGTGCCATTGTAATGTTCCCTGTTCCCTTCCCATGTAGACTTGTGGTGCTTTGAAACACTATTCAGTTGCATAAGTGCCTAACAAATGCTCAATAAAATTAAAAAAAATACAAAAATATGGTGCCTTAGATGCAGTTTGGTTTGGATACTGCAAATCTCTAGATAAATCTAGGTTTGTGTTCAAGGATTTGCAAAGGTAAAGGCCTTCATTGGTTGGGTCATTCGGCTAGAAGGGAGGCCTTAATGGGCAAATGCAAAGGCTTGAATTACCGAGAAAGCCATGGATTGGGGGAGGTCAAGAGCATAGGATCTAACATCAACTAAGTAGATGTCCAGAGCAACTTATTTCAACTTTCGTTTAGTTAACACCAACTACGAACAGGAGAGTAGGAGGAGACCACAATATTAAATATCTAAGCAAGAAGTCCGAAGGAGAGGGTCAATAGAGAATATGGAAAAGGGGAAAGTGAGATGGTAACTGGCTTGGCTTTAACGGTGTGTCAGCAGGGACGTAATTTCACCAAAATGCATGGGGTAGCGAAAGTGACATCACATGAACCTTTTTTTTATTATTAATTTATTTTGAGCTTAATACCAGCTAGTGGTTTCTAAGCGCAGGATCGGGATTCAAACCTGTGTTGCGCCGCATTATTTTGCTTCCAAGGCAAACGCATTGCACCTGAGCTATCCTTCCTCCCCAACCTGGACCGCTGATTACATCACAGGAAGTGATGTCTTTGGACCCCACCGCGAAGAGACATAACTGGAAGAGATGGAACACAACCTTTCACTCCTTCACAAAACAGAAAGTGGCATCACATAGCATTGTTCCTAAGAACACTACAAATAATATGGTTACGATATCACTATAATGCGATAACATTTTCATATAAGAATGGATTACCATATGTGACGTTAATATCAGTTGGTATAGGCCCATATTATCAACATTACTGTGAATGCAAGCAGACGTCCAAGGCCAAATGATAAAAATGTGTTATTATGTATGTATTTTTTTTTTTATTGGGATGATAAAAAGACAGGGTCATGAAATTGAGGTCTATCCTTGATGTCATGTGTCCACATCAGTGGAAGTATTTCTTATTTACTGGTAAATAAATGGCATGAGAAGATGTTGAACATGTTTGCTCAACGTCATCGAGCATTTGCATACTGCAAAATTCGATATTTAATTCTAAGGCAGAAAACTACCTCAAGGGATCTATTCTTGACAAAGAAAATCAATTTTCTTTGAGAATGCATCAACGATGATAGGTCAAGTTGTAGACAGGAGGTGTTGCAGTTATATTTCAAGTTTTCGATTAAATCATTCCTCCTTGCTTACTTGGAGAATCTGTTTGTTTTATAGTTTGGACTTCCATGTCTGATATCAAATGTGTACCTTTTCCGGTCAGAATGATTTACTCCATCTACAGACCTGGAATAAGCAAAGGAAATACACAATCTCCTGCCTCCTCCCATGCTCGACGGACCCAGTGTTGAAGAAGCCGGCGCCTTACAGCCATGCTTTGGCCATTATTTTTCCCTCCTGTAAAAATGTCTGCAAGTGTTTTTTGAGAATGTGTGTGCTGCAGTGCCGCATTTAACAATCGTATTCATGTCCACAAACTGGGAAAATAAGGCGAGGTAGTTCTATGGCATGTCAATATTAGGCAGCAGCCTAGAACATCACAGCCGGGTGCTGCAATCCGTAATTGTGCATTTTAAGGGAGAGAGAGAACAACGGCACTATGCCATGGAGAGCAAAATCCTTCCAATGTTTCTTGGGAGAGGTAAACGTGTTCAGCAGCAGCCCTGCTACTTTGCTGTAAATGGGGCAGACAGCGTCTGAGCTCGGTGTCACGCCCAGCATTTACTCATGAGAGTGTTGGAAGCCGGATGGTTTGTGTGAATGGAGGTCAGGCACTTTATATAATGGAAAGGTTAGTAGGACAGAGACATGATGTGAGGCACAAAGTGGCATTTTGTGGCCATAGTAAGAGAGCTGAGGTTTATTTTATGTTTTTTATAGCTTTGGTAATACTCGTGCACATTACATCTGGACGGTGAGGATATTTCAGAGGTTGGGAAGGGGCCCATTTGGACCATACACAACGTAATATTGGCACGTTCATTAACGTCAGCCAGAGTGAAATCAGAACTGGAATTCAGCTAAGGATGTAGGCCATTAATGGCGAACCCCAGGCACGATCATGGGTATTAATCCCATTAGAACCACAGGATGGGGTGCAGGGGGCTAAAAGTGTGTGTTTAAAAAAAAAAAGCATTTACTTTGATGAAGAGGCGCCTGCGGTCGTGCCCCCGCTTGTCAAAGTAAAGGTTAACCCTGACAAAAACGCCCACCACGGATAAGGCAGCTACTTGTGAGCGAGTGTGTTATCAAGATCTATAGCAGCCGACTAGGAGCAGGTGGATTGTGAGGGGGGACAGATGTGGTGATGACACGTGGGACATCAGAAGGGAAGGTGGGTCAAGAAGGCCTGGGGCCGATGCACACAATGAGGCCGCAGCACAGGGCAGCTTGTGGCTCCCTCTGGATGTGGGCTTTCACCCCCCATTCATGCCCTGCATTGGTGGGAGGTGATTGTCTGACTCCCCACTCTGGGAGAACATTCATGCATGTTATTTATGTATTTATACACAGGAGGAACAATGCTTTTTGATCACAAAAGTATGTACAATAGGTAAGAAATCAGACTTGACAAGAAACAGTGAGCTTCTTACAATGGGGTGAGTGTCAGGGACATTCTGACCAGGTTGTGGAGGGCAGTAAATGGAACAGTAACGGTGCAATACATAAGTAGATATACATAGATTAGGGACAACCATCATTGGACATTTTTAAGTGCAGGTAGGCGGCACAGCAAGTTGTGCTCAAGATGTGACCATGATGGGTGAAGTGCTAGAGTGGAGGAAGAGGAAGTGAGGGACAGAGGTAGGTTAGAAGCAAGGGAAAAATGTTAGGTAGCATAGAGATGAGAGGTAGTCAGAAAAATAGGAAAAGAAGCGGAAAAGAAAATTATGAAGAAGAAAATAGAACATGATGAGGTTTGTTTGCATCGATCAAATTATAATGCCACAGGGTTAGCTCCAGCACGCCTCAACATGCTGTCCTGCTCCATTACTGCCAGGCACCATCTGTAATGTATAAGGTGAAGCCAAATCACCTACTGTCATGCTCCAAATGCTCCAAATGCCTCTGCTTCATTTCTTTGAAGGAGAATGTATGGGTATTTCTTATCGATAAAATGTGTGTATATACATATATACGGTATTGATTCTGTAGTCCAGAATCCGTCTATCATTCCTAATCAAAGTGAAGCAATCGGTGACAATGAGATCTTGAGTGTCACAATGCTAGACAGATTGCATCATGGTCCCCTCCCTAACAGAATTACTCTTTTAAACATATGTCAATTAATCACTGAATTGAATCAAATCACATATGATACACAGTCCATAAAATACCCTGACCTTCATAATCACAATACTGTGGAAGTCAGCTTTCATTCAAAAATTGTGAAGAAAATTGTGTGGCAAACTAGTAGTGTGCCTTAAATAGAATGGTATTCTCTGGGACACTCGAAAACAACTCCCCCCACTGAAGTCAATCCAAACACAATCTCACTTCTGTGGCCGTTTAATAAAGTTTTTTCACTGAATTTCATAGGTTTTTAGTAGCACAACATAACCATAACGTCCCTTTAACAAAGTTTTTTCATAGGTTTTTAGTAGCACGACTTAACCATAACGTCCCTTTAACAAAGTTTTTTTCACTGAATTTCATAGGTTTTTAGTAGCACAACTTAACCATAACATCCCTTTAACAAAGTTTGTTCACTGAATTTCATAGGTTTTTAGTAGAAAAGCTTAACAATAGTAACTTTGACTTTATGTACATGTAATATGGAACATACTGAACCACTTCTACTGAATGTGATGTCTGCAAACATTTTTGATGTCCGCGGACATATTCGGACAACAGTACCACTACCTAAAAAGTCTGGGGGGGGTATGATTAATTGTTATATTACAACATGATAACATTTAAAAAATTCACAAAGTAGTACACATACATATTATATGTAGTAATACATAAGAAATGTAACCCATATATGTACCGCACTAACCATTCATTTAAATACAATATATTCTAAAATGGAATATACCAAGAGAAGATAAATAGGCTTCCAACATAATTACCTCACAGACACTCCACAACTAAGACCAAGACCAGACCTACAGAGTACTCAGAACATATCTTACCTGAAATAGTAAGTATACATAATTTTACTCATATCTTTATAAACTTTCTGTATTAGATTAAAAAATATATATATTTTTTTTTTTCACAGAAATGTCTAGTACTCTGGAATGGCTAGAGGAGCACTTCCCACATGAAGAAATGTCAGAAAATAGTGAAGCTAATGGTACACACTTTACAATATAAACCATTTAATTGTTATTATTTTATATATATTTAACATATATATTTCTTTTTGTACAGAGCATACCAAAATAGAAAATATGTCTGAAGAAACTGTTATGGAAAACACGCTTGACAGCTTAAAAGAAAAAATGGATTTATTATTGAGCAATTTTAATAATTTGAAAACTTTTGTTGAGGATCATTTTAAAACAAAAACCTCATACCATTGTCCCACATGTACTTGTCCCCCCTCACCATATCCCAGTCAATTATCCCCAAACCCTCTCCATAATCCAAAACGGTTTGATGAGACTTCCATCCCTTCTTCACCTGATACCAATCATGTTGAAACCCCTAATTCTCCAGTTTTTGTTTCTGTTTCAGCCTCACCTTCTCTGTCATAAATTATGAATATATGTGAAATAAAGTAACATTTTTATATTGTGTTGTAATTACTTCCCATTAGATGTCCGCGGACAGTGCGGGTGTTCGGAAATGTTCGTAAATAAACAAAAATGGAGGTGTCCTGAAGAACACTATATCTGTCCGTACTGTTCGCTAGCAAGTTGAAACTGTTCTAAGAACACAAGCGGTCTCCTGAAATGTTCGTAATTAAACTAAAATGGAGGTGCCCTAAAGAACACTATACCTGTCCGTACTGTTCGCTAGCAAGTTCAAACTGTTCTAAGAACCCAATTGGTGTCCTGAAATGTTCGTAATTAAAAGAAAATGGAGGTGTCCTAAAGAACACTATACCTGTCCGTACTGTTCGCTAGCAAGTTCAAACTGTTCTAAGAACCCAATTGGTGTCCTGAAATGTTTGTAATTAAACGAAAATGGAGGTGTCCTAAAGAACAGTACACCTGTCCGTACTGTTCGCTAGCAAGTTGAAACTGTTCTAAGAACAGAACACAAGCGGTGTCCTGAAATGTTCGTAATTAAACGAAAATGGAGGTTTCCTAAAGAACACTATACCTGTCCGTAGTGTTCGCTAGCAAGTTTAAACTGTTCTAGAACATACACGATGTCCAGAAATGTTTGTTTGATGTGTGATGCACTCTTAATTAATTCAGGACCCAAACACTGTCCGTAGAACATCAACGCGCATGCGCAAACCAATGTCCGTGCATTTGGTGTCCTGCGGACAGGAGCTTCCTTCACGGACCTGTTCGCGAAGGGATCATGTGACCGCGCCCATGCTGATCACGTGTTCTGAATGCGGACACTGTTCGTGTCCCTGAACAATTTAAAAGTACATTTTTGAGTAATCCACAATATTTTTCCATAAAAACTCATCATGGCACAAATCCCACATAGTAATCCTGAGTGTCTACATATCTTTTGAAACTTTTTTAACCCTTTTTTGTGTTCGATCTGTCCGCGGACAGCGCGCATGTCCGCGAACCGCGTACAAGCACCTGTATAAAAGACCACACACTAGAGCTTATTCTCATTGTGTTTCTGGCTATTCTTCAGAGCACAGCTATTTCTCCAGCAACTTGCTGATTACACCATCGAGATGGCATCCCTGGCTGCAGAACTGCCACCAGGTGCTGCACATGCGTCAGCACCACCCCCACCCCCTCCTCCACCACCACCTTCCCAAGGGACTGAAGAGGGGAACAGGAGTGAGGATGCAGAGGAGGAAGAAGAGGATGACGAGAATGAGGTAGAGGAAATCCCTACAACCCGCACTAGACGTGAGTCTTGGGTGTGGTGGTTATTTTCCATTTATGGGAATGGTCCTAAGGCTCGTGCAAACCGTGTTATCTGCAATGAGTGCAAAATGATACTCAGTCACGGGAAGCACGGGTTGTACAACTTTGGGACCACGACCATGAAGCGACACCTGAGGTCATTTCACTCTGGGGCTATTCGCAAGGTTGTACCTTGCGAAGAACGTAGTAGGTTGATTTCCTGTACTTCATCTTCCGTTTCTGATCCTGTCACCACAAGGACCACCTCTGTGGGACAGTGTCTTCCTCAAGCTGCCTCACAGGCCATACAGAATTCTGATAACCCTTACCTTTCGAGGGTCACAGTTGTATGTTTGTACTGTGACACAGTACTCTGCAGGGGGGGAGCGAATTCGGAGTGCTTTTGAGACTATCGTCTCAGAGCACGAGAAGACCTGCTCACTACCCAAATAAAACCCACTATACATCTTCCTCTCTCAGCTTACCCTTTCTTATCCCTGTGGTTGGTGTCCCCCCTTTACCCTCCTTTCCCCTCCTCTCCTAGTGTGGTGTGTCTAAAAAAAAACAAAAAAATACAAAATTACAAAAATCAAAAAAAATAAGGCTCTTTTCAGAGCCACCTTTCAAAGTCAAAAAATAGAAGTGAAGATAAATAAAACAGGGCCCTTTTTATTTCTTAAAAGTCTGCGGACAGTTCGCTAACATTAAAAAAAAATCGGGGTGCTACCCTATTGTTACCATTGCATTTTTCTCTGGGAGGAAGTGGTGGCTCTGGGAGGTGTTTGTATGTCAAAAAATTATAAATACTTAACATCTACTTCAAAATGGATGCTGTATTTCTAAAAAAGGTCGCAATGCATTTTGTACATTTCTCTGAAAAATCTGATTGCCAGCATAAGTAAGATGGACTCCATCTCTGCGAAAAATGTATATACTACGAAACATAATATTTTCATTGTGAAAAGAGGACATGCCAACATTTCTTAGAAATGCACAAACAGCCTTATTAACATTGCAACTTGCTTTTTCCATTTGTGGACAAAATGAAGAAGAACGAAGCCACATTTGTCTCTGCGCAATCCGTGAAAATATTACTTGAGAATTAGGAAACATGTCCATGACTTTCCCAAGTCCTTCTTTCATAGCAAATTGCAAAGAAATTCCAGACACATGTCCTAAACTGTTCCCTCCACAATGAATTACGTCTGGATGTTGCTTTGTTTCCAAAGTAGCACAGAGAGGAAGCAAGTCCAACCACTTCATTCCACATACTCCATGCCAGTGTACTTCCACATATGGAAATCCAAGATCTACAGATACTCCACAGCTTTCTGCATGCACCTTCAACCAATGTATCCACGAATCTCCCAAAATCCAAACAATCTGTTTTCTGAAACACACAGCCATAGCTATCTGTTGTTCTCTCAGCAAAAAGAGTATCTGAAAAACTCTCTCCTGGCACAAAACACCCACTAAACTTTCCTGACCACTCCCTTTCACTGCTCATTCTCATTTGCATGACTTCTGAACCCAAAAATCCCTGGATGTAACTCCTGATGTCCGCGAACTAACGCCATGTCCGCGGACATATCGTAACATGAACAGCCCTTATACCATTTTCACTTCACTCTCTGTGCCATTCCCTCATTGGATGTAGCTAAGAAATCACACGACCATGCACCAATCACATTCAAGACCTCTATATCTAACTGCATCATCATAGATCAGCACTGGAAATGTACTGTGAATCTCTATGAGTACAAGTGTCATATCATTGGCAAGCACCATCTACAAGAAATACTGTACAAGTCTCCAAGATTTCTACTTGCAGCTCCATGCATATCCATATGCATGAACACAAACTACAGGCATGCATATTTTCTGTACAGTACATGAACACATTTTCAAACTGACATTTAGCTTGTGTAATCTGTAAAATGAATCTACTGTCTTTTTTCCAGTTTCCTAAAATCAACTATCACTTTTAAACCTTTATACTATTTACTTTCTTTATACACACACTATCAAATCATGTTAAACTAACATTTTTAAATGAAATTTATAGACTACATATATTCAAACAAAATTGCATGCATGCACAATCTATGTTCAAATCTCAAAAAATAACACTTATACAATTACATTTATTTATTTATTTATTTATTTGATTACTTTAATTTAAGCATGACATTAAGGCACTATTACCTAGAACAGCTTAGTTACAGAAATGGTGGTATTCAGTGGTACATTATGAATTTCACAAGACATACTAAAGATATTTTGTTTGTTACAGTTACTCATTGCAATACAATTTGTTCATTAAGAACATATCATATGTATTGAACTGGTGCGACGTATCTTATGTGAATAAGATAGTTTTAATGGTTTTAAGGAAGGCGCTGAGGATTTCAATTAAAAAAACAATATCTAAATTAAAAAGAATGCTATATACAAACAAAATTACTAATTTGTTTCTTTTACAATTGCAGTGAAGACCATTCTCCTGAAAAGAAGCAGCCGAATTTCAAGAACAAAGAAGAACTAGGAATTAAACTGCTCATTTTAGAAAAAAAAGTAAGTAGAATATCACCATAATATTTGTATTATTACTCAAACATACTGTAAAGTTACTTCATGCTATTTCTGTGCCTAGAAATAGAGATTGTGCACCATTGTGTCCAAAAATCCCCATGTCTTAAACAGAGATTTACAGCCAGAATGGCGCTCAAATTTCTACTTTTGGACACACAAATTACCCAACTGAACCGCTAGAATTTTCACATTATAGAACAAACAACTGTTTTTATTGTATACATTAGATTTACTGTTTGTACTTCTCCACACCACTAGCTTATTTTTTTTCTGTCATCTGAACCTGAGTTTAGTAACATATTAATTGAGGAATACACATCCCTACTAGTTGTAGTTCCCAATCAGACACCATTACATACATCATTTTACTCAAACACTCATGCACACAGCACACATACATTGCAGAACACCCCAACCCATACCTTCTTTATTTTTTCAACAGACCCTAAAGAATGCCTACCAAAAGTCAAGTCTGTAGAAAGCAACGCAGAAGTAGAGCAAATGAAAATAAAAGTGTCCAACATAAGCATCCATCTCTAGCAGAATTTGCAAAAAAAGTTGAAACAAAACAGCTAATACAGTCATTTAGTGAAACACAAGAAGTTTCAAGTACAAAAACTTTGCCTCCTCTATCAAAATGTAAAACAAACCAAAAAACAATTAACAGAAAATCAGCTATCACTACAGATAAATCTACTTCTTTACATTTTAATATAGTGCAAAATAAGCACACCAAGAAAAGTATTTTAGCCAAAATGTTCCAAAAAAAAATGTTCCAAAATGTTCCATCACGAAGTCCTTCAAAATCTGATATAAACAGGAGAGAAATCAGGTTCAATGCTTAAAACCTATCGTAGGAAATTAATTTTAGAAGCGTTGATAGTGCAATTCTTCTCAAAAGAAAATTATTTATTTCAGTGTTAAACAAAATGAAACCACTAACAAAACTAATAACTAAATTACAAAAAAGACTTCTCAATAAATGAAATGTCAACAGAAAGACCTTCTTAAGTATCTGCGGAGGTGAATGGAGTCACACTAGGAGCACAGAATCATACTTTAATGAAGAAGCGTACAAACAAGAGCAAACAAATACAATTGCCATACATAGCAGTGGTCGAGGTTATGAAAAGTTAATAATACCATAATGGAACAAGAAGTGCTCTTTACAAAAATATGCCCTGAAAACTTAGAATTACCCCTCCATTCAACTGAATCAGAACGTCTAGTGTACAAATGGCCATGCACGTCAATATGTAACATTCCTAAACAATTTTTCAAGTCTTTATGCCGATTCCTCTGTCAATATGTAAAAAGCAAAGACAAAATCAAAATTAAACTACTGCAAAATATGGATACCTGTCCAGTGCGCAAATACACAGGACTACAAGGACATTCATTGGCCTGCATTACAGGACCTACTTGTAAAACCACCTTCCATGATATCAAAAGAATATCAACACATCATTCAACTATAAGGCATCTAGTCTATAAACTGTACTATGCTAAAAGTTCTGCTTTAGCACTAGCAAATTTAAATAACATTCTTCTGCATGGTACAGCGAAAGACCTACTTCAAGAAATTGACTATATCCAGAAAAAATATTTTGAAAGTGAAAGCCATTTACAGAATGAAATAGCTTTAAACCAAATTAGCAACAATTCTACACATGGCAACCTTTTGCTAAACACATACAAAAAAGAAATACTAAAATTTAAAAGTACATCAGCTGAAGTACCAAACCATGTATGTATATGTAGCCGCAGAACTTTTTTATAAAAGTAACACTAAAACTGTAGACCTATCATATAAAATAGAAGACAATGAAGATTCTAAATAGTTTGAATTAGCTTTATACCTTGTAGCAGAAAACAAATACGAAATAAGTGACCCCTTAATACTTTGCAGTTACTGCACTACAAAACTTGACAACAACCAAACTCCTTCACGTGCTATCACAAATAATTTGGAATTATACCCACTACCAAAACCCCTACAACAACTTAATTTATATGAGAGCTTCATAATTCAAACAGTACACCCAATTCAAGCAATAATACGCCTTCAACCAAAAACAGTAAAATTACCTCCCTCTGAATTGGTAAAAGGCATTTGTGGAAAAGTAATTTATTTACCATTAGATCTAAAAGAAAATGTGTATACTCTAGGAGTGCAAAGTCCAATGCAGCAATCTTTAATTATCTTAGTAAATGGAGTACCTACAAAAGACAAAAAAATATGGCAACAGCTGGTAGATTTACATAAAGTTAGACAAGCCTTACAATATCTTAAAGAGAATAATGAATATTACAAAGAAATTAATATTGAAGAAAACTTGAAAGGTGTAACTGAAATAATTCAAGAAACACAAGAAGCCAGTCAATTTGAGCTACTAGATCCTGATACAATATGCAATACTTTAGACCATTATACAATTCATCCTCTAATGACACCATAGAAGATGCACTGGAAACATACCAAATGCGTCAAACAAAAGGATCACCAATCAGCATATGGGAAAAAAGTATAGAAGTACGTGCTTTTCCTCTACTCTTTCCTACTGGCAAAGGAGGAAGATATGATGATAGACCTATTCAAATATCAGCTTCAGAATACTGTTAATTACGGATGTATTCTGAAGATCCCAGATTTAGACAAAATGTGGAATACATATTCCACCTACTCTTTGAAAGTGAACTAGCAACTTTATGTTACAGAGTTGCACACATATTAAAATCAGGATCACACTTTCAAAATATGACAGCTACACAATTATTAGAGAAAGTGCAACAAAAGGATGAGGTTTTACAATCAAATATTACAAATCTATTAGCAAATATGCGTGGTACTAAAGAGTACTGGTTTCGACGTCATGGAGATGTACGTTGTATGATCAGAAACCTTGGCCCACCCACTTGGTTTGTTACATTAAGTTGTGCAGAATATGCATGGGAAGATTTACATGATTTCCTACGCATATCAAATAAAAACAAAACAAACATAGATATACTAGCACCAGGAGAACTTTGTTCTTTGGATCCTGGTAATGTTTCATGATTTTTTCACCATCGCTTCATTGCTATGCTACATTTTATTTGTAATAAAACTGTTCCTCCCCTTGGAGAAGTGCAACAACTCTTTTGGAGAAAAGAATACCAAGCCAGAGGAGCACCACATATCCACATGCTTTTATGGTTTAAAGATGCTCCTAAATTTGGTCAAGACAGTGATGCCACTGTTTTACAGTTTATTGAAAAATATGTCACTTGTGAAATTCCATCAGAATCCAGAAATACTGATCTTCATGCACAAATTTTACAATTTCAAAGACATAAATGTGGCAAATATTGTCGTCACAAATACAAAAACAAAGGGAAATACTACACCAAATGCCGATTTGGTTTCCCTAGACCAGTTACAAATACAGGTCAAGTGAACAACCTCATGTCTTCAGTTAGACATGGGGCCGCATTACACGTTGTGCGCTAAAAAATCTCAAATTACCGGCATGGCGCTCTTAACGTGTCTGCCCTCGCAAGAGGGTGCTAATAGCGTACCATTACGAGTACGCGGACACAAGCATAGCGCCATGCCGGTAATGACCCTACCGCCATGCCGCTAAAGTCCCCAAAAAGTCTCTTACCAGCTTCGACGAAAGTGCAGATAGCACCTCCGCCCTCACGCTGCATGCAAATAGCGGTCACCGCTATTAGCGTTGACCGTTAAATTGCAGAACCGGAAACAGCGTCATCGCAGAGGAACGGGAAAGAGCATGGCGGCCATCTTTAAAAACACAATCCATTGCCATCCTCTGCCCCCTGGACCTGTTCTGAGTAGTTTGCAGTAGGAAATCCACAGGGACACCCTCGACATGCCTAAGGCAGTAAAAAAAAAACACTGACTGGCAGCGGAAGGAAAAATTTACCACAGGGGAGCTATTAATGCGCACCCAGCCCCTAGCTGACAATGCCACCGTGGTCTTTGCCAGCAACATTCGGCAGGAGACACTCATCAAAAAGAAGGCAATCTGGACTGAGGTCACCTTGAAAAGTCAGTGCTGTGGGCACCACCACCCGCAATGTGCGTGAGTGCAGAAAGAGGTGGGATGACCTCAGACTCCGGTTGAGAAGCATCCTTGCAGAAAACCACAACATTGCCACAGCAGGTGGATCTGGTTCGCCCATAAAACTGAAAGAATGGGAGGAGACCTGCGCCAACCTCATCGGAGTGGAATCCATAGAGGGAGTCGGGACGATGGAGCATGGCATGGCAACCACTTCAGATGGAGGTGAGTGTACACATGAAAGCATGCAATGTGAATCTACTGGTCCCCCCAAATGTGAGTCCAGAATCACCTCATGGATGGCCACACATCCACACATGCATTCAACCCTGGCCATGTCAGTGTCAGACCCAAACACACACACATGCACACATCACCAGAGACAAGTGCCACACACAACCATGCATGGATGAGCCACTGAACTGACACATCACCTGCATTCTTTACAATGAAGTCCAAATGCCCACAACTGCATTATGTACATAGAACCGTAACCAATGCCATCCCCCTTCTTGTACCCGACAGGCTCACATACAGACAGTGAGGATGCTGGCAATGCATCTCAGGAACCCCCTGCGCATAAGAAAACAAGGGCACAGGACACAGAGGACACCCCCACAACATCAAGGGGCAAAGGTAGAAGGGTCCAGATGCAGAGTGTGAAACATCGGTGGAGCGCCACTGCCAAGACACGAGTTGCCACACCACCAACAACTGCCCCACCTCCGGAGGTTAACCCACCACCACCGATCTCAGCCATGGAGGGCCCACCCTCAGCTGCAGCTAGTTCCGCAGGAGAGGCGGCAGCCACTGCACCACTATCAGATGTGGAGGACACAACCGATTTCCACATGGAGATGCACACCTCTACCCCCCCTGGAACCCCTAGCCATCACCACAGCAGACACCTGGGTCTAATGTCACTGGCGATGACAACATGGCAGCTTTTAGTAGCCCCCCGGTGGCTTCATCTGTTGACCTGGTTGCATCACAGGGCACAGCAGCCACACCACCAGAACCCAACACTGCCCTCGACCTGGCCAGCATGAACCAGCGGCAACAGGAAATAACTGTGCTGGTTGGGCAGCATGTGGAGGAGGCTGCCCGTCTCAGGGCGGAGATAACGGAGACAGCAAGGCACTCCAGGCTGTGTGGCGAGATTATCCGAGTTAGGGAGGTCCTCACACGGATAGCGGACGCAATGGACCACCACTTCCCACCACCACCAGGACAGTCAGCCACTTCCTCATCCGCCAGTTCGAGGCAGACAAGCCCCCTCCGCCGCTCCTCACGCACCACCAAGCGCACGTCTAGGCAGCCTCCCAATGCTGGTGTGGGCAATGGACAATAGGGAGTGCATGGTCAAGCTTCCGCGTGCATGGCTGGACGGAAACATTGTGGCAGACACGAGGAACTGTTGTGGGGGTGGGGGAAGGGTGTTATGGGACTGTTGTGGGGGGTGGGGGGAAGGGTGTTATGGGACTGTTGTGGGGGGTGGAGGGAAGGGTGTTATGGGACTGTTGTGGGGGGTGGGGGGAAGGGTGGTGGGATGTTTGGGGATATGCACATTTTCTTCATTACGTTCTTTAATACACTGGTGTTTGATCAAAACACAGGCTTGGACATCTTCATTGTGTATGTGTACTTTATTGACACCAGGGTCCATTGTGCGCTTCCAAACAGACACCAGTGCATTACTACCCATATCCATGTGACAGTACGAAACCATGTTACTCAGAATATTTGTTTGATCAGATGCTGTCTCACAGCACGTCCCTCCTGGCCATCCCCTCTTGCATGACCTGCATCCCCTTCACCTCCGTCCTCATCACCATCATCATCCTCATGCTTGTATTTCAACGTCAGGGGGCAGTGGCACATTCCGTCTGATACACATATTGTACAGTATGACACATGCCATGGTGATCTTGGCCACCTTCTCATGACCATACAGGAGAGCGCCACGAGACCTGCTAATGCACCTAAACCGTGTCTTCAAAAGGCCAAAAGTCTGCTTGATCACGATGCGGGTACGGGTATGTGCACGATTGTATTCCTCTTCGTGCCTGTTCTGTGGGTTCCGTACAGGGTTGAGGAGTGACCTCTTCAGGGGATAGCCAGCATCACCTTTATGGGGGACGAATGGGGTCCTGTTACTGTTCACCTCAAGAGTGGCCTGTTCATATCACACAAATTGACTTTGCATTGTGATTGAAGTACACAATTAACAGCATACATGCAGATGGTCTGTGTGACTGCAATGTGCAAAGGTGAGCTCGACCCTGCAAGTAGACATGCCCCATTAATGCCTCCAACAGTAATTGACATGTCCTGGGTGAGGCCATGTCTTAGGTGTCCCTGGGCAAAGGCAGGTTTGGTACCACATTGCTGGTGTACTGCCATTCCAACATTGATGTTGCCATGCTGAGAGGCATCACTTCAGTGGTGCTATAGGTGCGTGGTGCAATGCTATGGCTAGGGGTGATCCCTTTGCATGCATTCAAGGGCACATTGCATTATTGATGTTGTGCTGGACTAATTCTGTATGACTATCTTGACGGCATGTATGACATTTGTGTATTTTGATTTGTGTATTTTGTGGCGTGGAATGTTGTGCAATGTGGATGTGGATGGATGTTTAATGTTTCTAGACCTGGATTGTCATCTATGTTGTGTAGTTTATACTTGCATGTCCGTTCATCTCAAGTACGTTGCGGTCTTCCCAGATGGACATTGGCATACATCTGTATGTGCATTTGTCCGACGGACGACAAGCTACACCCATTTCGAGTATGTATATCTCCCCCCCCGATCACACCCAGTTGGAGTATGTATCTCTCCCCCCCCATCACACCTAGTTGGAGTATGTATCTCTCCCCCCCAATCATACCCAGTTGGAGTATGTATCTCTCCCCCCCAATCACACCCAGTTGGAGTGTGTATCTCTCCCCCCCAATCATACCCAGTTGGAGTATGTATCTCCCCCCCCCAATCACACCCATTTGGAGTATGTATCTCTCCCCCCCACAATCACACCCAGTTGGAATATGTATCCCCCCAATCACACCCAGTTGGATTATGTATCTCTCCCCCCCAATCACACCCAGTTGGAGTATGTATCTCCCCCCATCACACCCAGTTGGAGTATGTATCCCCCCCCCAATCACACTGCCATGTGCTTGCCCTGCTACTCACCAAGTAGCCACAAATATTGTCCGGCTTGTCGCTCCATGTAGCGTGGGATAGTTGAGTTCCACAGGACCATGAAATCATGGGTTGATCCGGGAAATCGGGCACAGCAATGTGTGATTATCTTGTTGGCGTCACATACCATTTGGACATTGATGGAGTGGAATTGCTTCCTGTTTCGTTAGACTACTTCATTGTGATGTGGGACCACCAATTCCACGTGGGTACAGTCGATGGCCCCGATGCAACTTGGGATGCCTGCCAGTGAATAGAACCCAAATTTGGTGTTTGCAATCTCCTGGGCAGTCCGTGGCATGAATATGTGTTCAGGTGCATGCTTCAGGAGAGCATCGAGTACCTGGTTCAGCGTGCGTGAGAATACTGGTTGTGAGATGCCATGCATCTGCCCCACTGTATGCTGGTAGGTGCCTGTGGCCCGGAAGTGGAGCACAGTCACCACCTTGAGTAGAGGGAGGATGGCAGTTTGGATGTCTATGAGGCTCACAATGTCGTTGTGTATCATGTCCACGATGCTGGTGATGGTATCCCGGTCCAGACGGTACAGGGTGTGTATCTGCTCAGGGGTTAGGTTAAATGGACTGGCTCTGATCCTGGGGATTGGTGGGTGCCTCTGTGGTATGATTAGGTGCCGTGGTGGTGCTTGCTGTGCCTGTCTTGCCCTCCTCCTCCTCCTCCTCCTCCTCCTGCGTCTCCTCTGTGCTGCCTGTTGCTGTTGCTGCTGCGCTGCAATCATGTCCTCCAGCCCATGTAATGCTGCTAGTATTGGAACCATCTTGGTGTGGGAAGGGGTGTGGGAAGGGGAGTGGTGTGCTCCTTTTGAGCTGCAACAGTCTCCATTGCCTCCACCTGTGCTGATTGTGTCCACCTGTGGCAAGTGGGAACACTGCTCAGTTCTCTTAACGGGTGGTTGGTGATGCCGGTATTAGCGCCATGGCGGTAAGGGGTTTTGGGGGCTTTACCATGCCGCTATTGGCATGTCCACTTGCCTTGTGATGCTGTGCTGTTAGCGGCATGGCGTTATTTACGGGATGGAGGGTCGCGCACACGCGGACTGCCCGCTATTAATGGCACCGTACTTAGCGGTGCCGCTAATAACAGTGAGCCGGGTCGTAATTTGCATGGGGATTTAACGTTACCGGTATTCCATTACCGGTAACGTTAAATCCCTACCGCCTACCGTGTAATGAGGCCCATAGTGTTAAAGGTAAGTCACCTAAAAATACATATTACATAAAAAGAAAAGAAGAAGAAAAATATATCAATGATTATAATGCAATCATTGCCCACTTATGGAATGCAAACATAGATGTGCAGTACATTGCAGACAATTCTACTGCAGTTGCACGATATGTCACAGCATACTTAATCAAAGCAGAAAAGACAGAGCTCCAAGACCTCTGGAATGACCTGTCATCAGATAAAACAGTGTCTCAGAAATTATACAGCTTGGGCATAAAAATGCTCTCCCATAGAGAATGTGGATCATATGAAGCAGCTGATCGTTTAAATGGTACTGCATTGTATGGTAAATCTGAAAATATAGTATGGCTAAGTCTTTGTCCAGCTAAATCTAGAAAAAGAGTTCTAAAACATAAGAAGATATAGAAACAATAGCCAAACATGATCCCAACAGCCAAGACATTTTAAAAAACAATTTATTGGACACATCCTACCCAAACAGAAGTAATACAAAATTACAAAAATAAAACCTGATGAAAACAAAGGTAAATACAGAGTGACAAACTTTGAAGGCAGCTTAGTTAAACTCACTAAACCAAATTTAATTAATCATATCAAATTATCATTGAAGACTCCTCAACATAAAGAAATATATTACATGTTCCTGCTACAACTCTTTAAACCATGGAGAAAAGAAGAAGAAATACTAGAAAACTATGACTCATATGAAGATGCTTTCAAAGCAAATGAAAGCACTATAACTGATGTAAACTTTACACAATACAAAACAATGTTGTACAATGAACAGCAACACGAAGAAGAACTTCAGGCCCAACTAGATAAAGACACTCCTGACAGTAGTCAACCTTCTGTAACAGGAAGCCAAGAACCACTGGGAGAACCACTAATAATAAATAAGGCAGAATTAGCTATGATAGAAGTAGAAAACACCATGTGTCAGTATGAAGATAAAGAAGACTTAACTATACTACAATCAAAACTAAACAACGAACAACGTAGCATTTTTGAAGAAGTAACAAAACAAATTGCACATGGTGTACAACATGAAAATAAAGAATGTTCCTGCCATAATTATAAACTTATACTACTGTACGTCAGTGGTGAAGCTGGTTCTGGCAAAACATTCCTAATCAAAATCATCAGTAAATTCCTTCAACAATTGACAAACAACAAACTGTCAGCTGTTGTCACTGCCCCCACAGGTTTAGCTGCCTACAACATAGGTGGTGTCACTTTACTCCGATTACTACTATTTGCCAGTAGAACACCAGAACAAATTAGACTATTACAAACTTTCTGCAGCAGCTGCAATGGAACTAGGCAGAGTATTGAAAAAAATGAAAATGCTACTAATAGATGAAGTGAGCATGGTCTCCAACCTAATGTTGGCTTTGATTCACCTGAGATTACAAGAAGTACTGAAAACAAACTATGAAGAGCTCTTTGCAGGAAAAAACAATATTGTTTTCGGAGATCTTCTTCAATTGACACCAGTAAAAGGTCAGCCTATTTTTTAAAACATTAGAACGCAAACTCTGCCGTAAACTGTTGGCAGCATTGGAAATGTCAACCTTTGGCAACATTTCCAATACAGAGAATTAACAGAAAATATGCGGCAATCTGCAAATCTCACTTATGCCAACATCTTAAAAAGTATCAGAGTTGGTATACTCTCTAAAGAAGCAGAAATAATATTGAAAACCCGGCAAATTAATGCACTTTATGGCGATAATGCATGTGCTACAGATGTCATGGAACAATTAGCCCACAAAAACGTCAGTTGTATGGCCTTAATGCCAACTCTTGCAAGCTGTTTCAAATTCAATGAAATAATGTTAAGTAAAGAAATGCAACTAATAATGGAAATTAGCACCACAGACAAACTAGCTGTACATGGTATGACACTACCTATGTGTGACCAAGCCACAACAAGACTAAATAGTTTAGAAAAATCAATCTCAAACACAGCAGCCATAGAAAAGATATTAAAATTATCCTTAAATTGCAGAGTAATGCTTAAACGTAACCTTGACGTGGACCAAGGACTAGTTAATGGAGCACTGGGTACAGTTGTTGGCTTTCAAACATACCCACGTGACAACAAAATTCAGTTTGTCAATATACTCTTTGACAAACTTTCAGAAGTTAAAAGGATAGGACGCTCAACAGCTCGACTCCTTCTCTTCAAAGACATGTATGTACGCAGAGAACAATTTTCTCTAACTCTTGCATACGCAGTCACGATTCATAAATCACAAGGTCTTACCCTACACAAAGCAATGATAGATATTGGTAACACAGTCTTTAAAGAAGACATGAGCTACGAAGCACTATCACGCTTACGTACACTTGACGGTCTATTTCTAATCAACTTTGATGCAAGTAAAATAAACACTGATATTCCTTGCATTTTAGAATACAATAGACTTTGCTCACTATACACTCCCCATCTAAAGACATATTCTGTTCCACAAAAAGTAAAACGTTATAAAAGAAAAATAAATCAAACAGAAAAGCAACAGGATGTCACTGCAAATCCTCCAAAGAGAGTAAAAGAAAGTAATACTTCATCAAGTACCACAAGCAAAAAAGAATCAATTAGGGAAAGTAAACCAGGTACTTCTTCAACGAAGGAAGACAAACTCCAAAAAAGCAGTCAGATACAGAACTACCTGGTCCATTTAAACTCTCAAATATAGTTGGTGTAAGTTGCTACGCAAATGTAGCAATGAATATTCTATTTCAATTACCACCAATTGTTGACAACATTTACTTACACAGTACAGACCCATTTGGGCCGATTCATGGAACAAACGTGCGCCGAAAATCTTGTCGTAAGCAGGCGCAAGCGCGAAAAAACAGGTGCACGCGCACGCGTGCGATTCATGGAAATCCCTGCGCGTGTTTTCCTCGGGATGTGCGCCAAACCCGTGCATGGCGCACACGTCACTGCAACATCCCGAACGGCGTGCGCGACGCGCACAGTGAAAGCGCACAACCTCGGCGCATACACCAGAAAGTGGGCGGAACACGGGGCGTAACGCGCGGAATGGGGAACAACCCGCGGAAATAAGGGCGTAACTGGGGATGTACTGCAGGGAAGCAGACGGAACGCCAACACGCACTCGAACCACACGTATTCATGGATTTTTTTTTTTTTCTCCCACGGACCCAATGATTTTAGCAACGAACACAGAAACTGAGCAAATTGCACAGTATTCTGGTTTATAATCTACTAAATATGAGGGTCCAAAAAAAAAAGTTGATTATACAATGTAAAAAGTCATTACAAAATACTAATACTAACATGCTATTTTCTTTTATCACAGAAATTAACAAGAAATACATGTACTCCAGTTACCAAACCAAACAGTAAGTATATTATACACTCTATGCCCTGGCCACAACCATCACAGCATATCACACCAATAGTATCTCATAACTTTGTTCCTTATAAATTTGTTTTTGACCCAAAGTTATAAGCAACTATAAATGTGATACGCTGCGGTGGTTGTGGCCAGGGCATAGCGTGTTGGGTGCATGGCCAAATGTCCATGCACCCAACACTCTATGCCCTGGCCACAACCACCGCAGCATATCACACTGATAGAGTAAAACATTTCATCTATGGCCTATGGAAACTTATAATGTCCGCAGACATTACCAGTGTTCTTAGAACACTTTCAACTTGCCATCGAACAATACGGACAGTGTCTTCAGGACACCCCCTACTAACATTTCAGGACACCGCAAGAGTTCTTAGAACACTTTCAACCCGACATCGAACAATACGGACTGCGTCCTCAGGACACCCCCTACGAACATTTCAGGACAACGCATGTGTTCTTAGAACACACCCCCATTTTGTTTATGTGCGAACATTTCAGGACAACGCGAGAGTTCTAAGAGCACTTTCAACTTGACAACGAACAATACGAACAGCGTCCTCAGAACACCCCCATTTTGTTTATTTGCAAACATTTCAGGACACTCCGAGTGTTCTTAGAACACTTTCAACTTGCGATCTAACAATATGGACAGCGTCTTCAGGACACCCCCTGCGAACATTTCAGGATACCACGAGAGTTCTTAGAACACTTTCAACTCAACAACGAACAATATGGACAGCGTCCTCAGGACCCCCCTTACGAACATTTTAGGACAACGCGTGTGTTCTTAGAACACAAACCCATTTTGTTTATTTGCGAACATTTCAGGACACCGAGACAGTTCTTAGAACACTTTCAACTTGGCATTGAACAATACGGACAGCGTCTTCAGGACAACCCCTACGAATATTTCAGGACAACGCGTGAGTTCTTAGAACACACCCCCATTTTGTTTATTTACGAACATTTCAGGACACCGAGACAGTTCTTAGAACACTTTCAACTTGCGATCGAACAATACGGACAGCGTCTTCAGGACACACCCTATGAACATTTCAGGACACCGCGAGAGTTCTTAGAACACTTCAGGACAACGCGTGTGTTCTTAGAACACACCCCCCATTTTGTTTATGTGCGAACATTTCAGGACAACGCGAGAGTTATTAGGACACTTTCAACTTGACAACGAACAATACGGTCAGCGTCCTCAGAACACCCCCATTTTGTTTATTTGCGAACATTTCATGACACCCCGAGTGTTCTTATAACACTTTCAACTTGCCATCGAACAATATGGACAGCGTCTTCAGGACACCCCCTGCGAACATTTCAGGACACCGAGACAGTTCTTAGAACACTTTCAACTTGCCATCGAAAAATACGGACAGCGTCTTCAGGACACCCCCTACGAACATTTCAGGACAACGCGAGAGTTCTTAGAACACTTTCAACTTGATAACGAACAATACGGACAGCGTCATCAGAACACCCCCATTTCGTTTATTTGCAAACATTTCAGGATACCCCGAGTGTTCTTAGAACACATTCAACTTGCCACAGAACAATACGGACAGCGTCCCCAGAACACCCCCATTTTGTTTATTTGCAAACATTTCAGGACACCGCAAGTGTTCTTAAAGCGTCTTCAGGACACCCCCTACGAACATTTCAGGACACTGCAAGAGTTCTTAGAACACTTCAGGACAACGCGTGTGTTTTTAGAACACACCCCCATTTTGTTTTATGTGCAAATATTTCAGGACAATGCGAGAGTTCTTAGAACACTTTCAACTTGACAACGAACAATACGGACAGCATCCTCAGAACACCCCCATTTTGTTTATTTGCGAACATTTCAGGACACCCCGAGTGTTCTTAGAACACTTTCAACTTGCCATTGAACAATACGGACAGCGTCTTCAGGACACCTCATGCGAACATTTCAGGACACCGAGACAGTTCTTAGAACACTTTCAGCTTGCCATCGAACAATACGGACAGCGTCTTCAGGACACCCCCTACGAACATTTCAGGACAACACGAGAGTTCTTACAACACTTTCAACTTGACAACGAACAATACGGACAGCGTCATCAGAATACCCCCATTTTGTTTATTTGCGAACATTTCAGGACTCCCCGAGTGTTCTTAGAACACATTCAACTTGCCACAGAACAATACGGACAGCGTCCCCAGAACACCCCCATTTTGTTTATTTGCAAACATTTCAGGACACCGCGAGTGTTCTTAGAACAGTTTCAGCTTGCTTGCAAACAAAACGGACACAAATTGAGTCCTCAGAACACCCCCCATTCAGTTTATTTAGAACATTTCAGAACACCCATGATGTCCGCAGACAAATCGAACACAAGCAGAACATCTACCACATAAAAAAGCACAACATTTAACCTATCTCATACCCTCCCCAAACACTTCTCCACAACAACACACTCTACTAAATACACATTTTGAACAAACTTTCACCGCGCTGTCGGGCTCTACCGAAAATCTGACACGCTTCACGCTTAACACCGTCCAATCAGCGAACACGTCGCATGTCCGCGGACATCACACAAGCCGATTAGCCAATCAGGACACTGTCCGCGGAGCGAACAAGGAAGTGTGTCCTGGACCGAACACAGATATCACGAAATTTTTTTCTACCTACTTTTTAGTCATTTAAAAAAAAACTACTGGATGGATGTTCATCAAATTTGCAAAAGCGCGATTTTGGGACCAAGCCGCTGCTCCTGGTCCAAATTTGGTGAAAATCCGTCCAGGGGTTTGGGCTGTAGGCGCGAGCAAACATTTTGTCCCATTCAGTCTATGGGAAAAAAAAGTTTTGGGACCCCCCCATAACTTTGCCCCCCCTGGACGAATCCTCACCAAACTTTGCAACACAATTCAGAGTGGGCCATATACTCTCTCTTCCTATGGAAACACCAACTTAAACATAACTACATGGCCACTAACGTGGCCATGTAATATGGGGAAGCAATCACCAATGTGGTGACAATACAAATCAGAAAATAAGTAAGGCAATTGAATTCACTTTTGAGAAACACCGGGAAAAAAACTGTTTTGGCTTGTGAAAAGATAGCGCTTAGGTTAATATTTCCCCGGGCAAAGTTCTCAATTCACAAATGAGCAATTCTACACAGATGTATGTAAGTAGCAGGCATTTAGGAATGAAGAACAGATTAGTGTTTGAATAGAATCTTCCCTCCCCAAACAAGAGAGAAAACGTTTTTGGAACTTGGACCCTTTTAAACTGACAGTTGGAAATGGCTTTGTGAACAATGAAAAATGTGCAAAAATGTTTAAATTTATAAAACTTCCTATGGAGCAGCACTAAACAGATTCTAACCAACATGATCTACAGGATGAGCAACAGTACACACTTTAGATCGGAATGGAAGTTAGAGGAAGTGAGGAAGTAAATCAGGAATTACTCACATTTCCGGCCCAGATTCTGTCACTTTGAAGATATTGCAGAGGCTGGTTTGAAGCATCCACTATGATGTGTTCCCCCTGGATGAACGGGCTGTCATTTTTCAATGCCCACACGGTTGCCAGGAGTGCCTTCTCACAATCGTGGAATCTTTCCTCCACAGAGGATAAAGTCTCACTTGCATAGGAGATGACTTTATTGACCTTGTCATGCTTTTGGTATAATACTGCGGTCAAGCATGTATTTGAGAACCCTGTCTCCAAGTAGAACTCCTTGTTTTTGACAAGCTAGGCAAAGCGCTTGTGAGAGGCTTCTTTTGAGTTGTCTTACTGCCTTGGCTTGTTCAGGACCGCACTCCCACTTGACCCCCCCTTCAACAGTTGGATTAGAGGTCTTATGATCTCTGCATAATCCTCAATGAACTTTTTACTGTAATTAGTCAGTCCAAGGAGGCTCCTTAGCTCACGCAGAGTTGTGGGGTCTTTTAGTTTCCAGAGTGTGTCTACTTTCTTTTCCTGGGGACAGAGACCCTCAGTAGTTATCTCATGCTCCAATAAATTGACACGGGCCCTGCACCACTGTGCCTTTTGGAAAGACAGAACCATCCACCCCCCGTAAATAAAAGCAAATATGGGATTGAAAACATTGTTTTATTTAACAACCCTCCCAATTATTCATACACAGTGCCTTCCCACTTCAATGTCCACAAAGAGGTTCGTGAGATCGGGAGTATTTTCTCTCCTAGAATATCTACAGTGGCTGCTTTAAATAAGCAGATCAATAGCTCCCCAATCTCAGAAAAATCAATTGGTCAGTGTACTCAAACTTCTTATAGTCCTTAATGCTTCACTGCTCCACAATATCAAAACAATGAGTCAATGAGACATTATTCTGGCTCACGTTCGACTCGTAGACCAGATGAGCAGCAAAATAGACTAGATGAACAGCAAGATAGCTCTGAATCCTTTCCAGTACTTACTTGGATTCTAAATTTACTCGACAAGGACCATGAACAAACTCATGGAGAAATTAAAATACTACAACTACAAATGATTGAACTAATAGGTAAATTATGCAGAATGGAGGGATTGCTTTTTACTTGTGATCGGATTTGCGCCATGGCTGCCTCTAATACCAGGTCCGGCACCAGTCTGGTTCAATGGGGACTTACCGGTGCATTCGGACTCTGGAGGGACCGGTAAGTCCCCATTGAAACAACCATTCCCCATTCCCATTGAGCCCAACAGGGCTCAATGTGAATGGGGAAGGCACTAATTACGGGCCTGCTCATGGCAGGCCCGTAATTAGTGCCCTGGTTCTTTAGCGGGACCCGTAAAGGACATGTGGTCTGACCACATGTCCCTTACAGTTCCCGCTAAGGGACCTCGGAATTGGGCGGTAGGGGATTACCGGCACCGGTCTCCTTACCAGTGCCGGTAATCCCTTACCACCAACTCATAATGACCCTCAAAGTATTTTACTGAGGCAGTATTAGAGGGTTCTAAGCCCACATTTGTTGCAGAGTTGGGCGTAGTGCCATCCTCAGTGAACATAGTGGATGTGAATGTCACAAAAATTGCAGAACTGACCTTGCTTGTCAATGAGATGGCTTTTAGACTTGCTACTCACCCAAATATAACCAAAATGGAAGCTACTGCTCTTAGTCCTGACAAGGAAAAAGCTCTATTGGATAGCCCTTCAGCGCTCACCAATCTAATTGATCTAACTGAGGAGAGCATTGAACTGAAGGAATCTGAAGAACTGTTGGCACATTATACCCATATAGCTGAGACATCCTTGATACCGCAAACAAGGAAACAAAAAAGAGCTATGGCAAGAGCAGAAAAGCGCAACATTTTTGCCAAAAGAAGGAAGGGAAAAGCAGAGAAAAAACAAATAAATCAAGCCCTCAATAAAATTGACAAACATAACACCCACATGAAGGACATATCAACTTGTCTGGGGGGGACATAATTATCGGCTTAAATCAGCTAAATGAAGAATTGAAAGCATTGTTAAATCTCTTAGAACTAAAAATGGACAAGGGTGGAATAAAATCAAACCCAAAACCCAAAAAAGGGGCTGCCAGACCAGCCGAAGGAAAAGAAATCACATATATGGGATCACCAATGAACAACAATCTTCTATTCAAACACAATCTGTACTTTGAAACTTCTATCCGATGTTGGGCATAAACAAAATTGAAAAAGTGACTATTGGTAAAGGCAATAATCAAAAGACGCAAGACAAAAGCAATTGCACAAATATTAAGGGAAATGATCAACAAATTGCCCTTAATGTCCCAAAAGCCAACATCGGTGAAGTGAAAATGAAAGTCTGTGAGATGGGACCTGATAGTCGGTCCCCTTACGAATTAATGCATGAACAGGGTCATATGATCCCGTCAAGATTGAATGATGACGCATCGGCATCTGCGCTGCCTTGTCCTATTGTATGTGATAACTGTAATGACTTAAAAACTGCCTTCGTGAAGGGATGGGAAAGTGATTTAGATCGATATGGGAAGGCTCGGTAGAACCATGCCTTTCTACTTTCTGCATTACAGGAGATCCCAGCATTATGCATTATAAGATCCAACGACATCGACTGGATAAAACTGGCATCTGTAAACAACAATAGAATGATTTGCACATTCATATCCCCTTTCATATTGAAATGAATATGGGAATACAAGGAAGACCTAGAATCCATTGGCTTATCAACTAATATATTTTCCTCCCTTGAAGATGCAGAAGTTTCCTAGAAACTACTCTGCCTTCTGTTGAGAACACGTCTAATAGTATTGCTCAAAGTGATTCCACGAATATTGACGCAACACAATGAAGCAATTTATGGCCTTCGTATCTGCCTTAAAAGGGATGTCATGGTTGGATTCACAACACGAGCAAACAGTCAAACTCTCCGATAAGAGATTCATAGCCTTGCTAAATTTCATATAATTTCTTGGAATTCTTGCAGATTAAATAACTTTAGGAAATGGTACAGTGTTAATAAGTAACAAAGGCCCGATATCATCTTCCTGCAAGAATCCATGTATCAATCAAAATGTACGATTGAGGGTTACTTTGCTTATATTCAAGTAGCCCACCGGGGTCATTTGGGAAGACTTTTGGGCCGTCTTGCCATCCTGATCAATACTGTCTGTAAATGTTCCACAGAATTGATCAGGTACTCTGACCCGATAATGGCAATTATTTTAATAGATGATGAGGATCCATCCATCATTTATTGATCTGTATTTACTGGAATAAATGTAACATGGCAATTGATGCCATTCTCGCTGAATTGAATGATCTGATAGAAAAGGCAGTGATAGCAAATCCTACTGCAAGAATAATTGTTGGTGGTGATCTGAATTGTTGCTGTTAAGATGAGACCTCCCAATCGGCAGCACTGTGGAACAAGCATTTGAAACTGTCAAATAAAAACGGGCAAAAGTGGAATGCTTTTTTTCTCCACTGGGATATGCAAACCCCTATCTTTCCCCTCGAACCTTATAATTACACCTAGTCAATGGGAGGATGTAAGTCATTAATTGACTACTTTTTTGTCTCTTCGGGGCTTTATTGGTATGTCAATTCTGTATCAATAATCAATCCGACTTTAGGGGATCATCTGATCATTAAATTGATTTTAAACATTCCTATTGCCCGTTTTTCTGAAGAGCCAATTCTATCTTTAATAGAATCTGATCGCCAATATTTATCTGTAAGATGGAATACTAGAGTCTGTAATTCTCTTATCAAATCTGTCGCATTGGACACTGAAATCATCACCAACACAGACTTATGGGGTACTAGCCTGTTACAATTAGAAAATAAGAACTCTATCAGAATTAATTTGCACCTGCAAAAATTGGCACCTGAAGAACTAAGAAAGACCAGTTACATATCCGTCATACTCATATTTTTAACTTGTATGTAGCCACTTTGAAAGCCCAAAAAAACTTAGCCATTACGAGTTTACTAAAAATTAAACTTCAATCAGAAGAATGAATGGAACAAATAAAAAAGATTAAACAAATTTATAGAAATGAACTAAAATGGATGAAAGTTAAACTGCATTACGAAAATAATCAAAAAATTAGCTATCATCTCTTAAAACATGACTCTAGGCATATATAGTCCACTTTGCGTACCATAACTTCTGACTCAGTTAATGCGATAGAATCAGTAATTACGGCAGAGGAATGGGTCACGCACATAATAGCAAAATATCAACTCCCTGATCGCTTCATCTCGCTCAAAGGGGGAGAACCAAAATTGCAATCAGGAATTCAGCCTACGTGGTCGATTCGGGATTTCATCGAGGCCATAGGGAAGTTAAAAAACTCAAGAGCTCCTGGAACAGATGGATTGCCTGCATGTGTATACAAATCAAACCTGTTTTTTTGGGCCTGTATCTTAAAAATCAGATTTGACATGATTCTTCAAACTGGCACTGTTCCTCACTCTTGGTGCTCAGCTCTGGTCATTCCCATCTACAAAAAGGGCCCGCCTGACTCCCCATATAATTATCGCCCGATAGCGTTAACTGATGCTTCTTCCAAAATGTTCTCTTTATTACTGTTACAACAGCTGCAAAAGCACATTGACAAACAAAGTCTACTGTAACTCTATCAGGTAGGTTTTCAAAAACAAATTGGCTGTCCTTTAAATGCTATCATCTTATGCCATCTTCAGGCTCAAACCTCGACAGCTAAATGTGGTCCGGTATATATGGCTAGCCTTGATTTAACCGCTGCATTTGACAGTGTAATTCGAGAGATCCTTTGGACTAAAATGTTAGCATTAGGAATCCCTACCACCTTGATCTCTCTTATTGCACTGTTACATAAAAATACTAACTACCGAATCCGTCTGAATCGTGAAGGTGCACTTACTAACCCCATTCCAACTGAAATGGGGGTAAAACAGCGGTGCAATATGGCAGCAGCGTTATTTAACTTATACCTTTTGGGATTAGACGTTCACTGGCATAGTGGTGAGAGCTTCTCAGTAAAACTAGGCTCCCTCAAATTGGATTGGATGGGATTCGCAGATGATCTGCTATTCTTTGACAGAACACCTTTTGGTCTGCAAAGAAAATTAGATCTATTTGCTGAATTCACATACGAACATAACTTAATACCCAATCCTGCAAAGTCTTACATACTAATTTTTGCTGATGGTAAACATAAACCTTATCATTTCAATTGGTCACTTAATGGAATAAATGTTGAATATGCAGCCATGATTCGTTATTTAGGCTATCCACTCACAGACTCCTATTCATTGAAAATGTGGAAAAACATCTTAAATCAAAAAGGTTAAAATCCTAACATCGCAAATGAAAATCATATTTCACAAATACTGCATGTTTTCGTTGCAACCCTTGATTCAATTTGACTTGCTGAAAGTTGAACCCACAATATTATACATACTAGATATCTGCAGCTATGAGCTTGATGACTTTCTAGATACATTACAGGGAAAACTCTGGAAAAATCCATTAGGCATTGCACTTACAATCCCGAATGTAACGATATGCCATGAATTAAATGTGTTACCCCTTTCAGTAAATTGCAACTGGAGAAATATAACTAATTACATCAAAATGGTGAATCCGCCTAAAAATACTCTTTATGTAGAGTTGAATACAACTTTAGGTGACTCAAGCATAAGATCACTGAATAAATTAACTCTAAAACTCAAGGAAATTTTAAGTGCCATTAATGAAACTCCGGAATCCATGAGCATGTGGCTACCTAGTCAAAAGAAAAAATACGAAAGATTTTACTGGTGCAACATGCTGGACGTAATGGGGACCTACTCTTCCTTCGAGGAGTATAATCTCTTTCAAAGTAAATGGGGCACAAGGCTAAAATATCTAATTCAGTTTCCATATGCAGCAGCAAGGAAAATATATATGCGTTTCAGATTAAATCAATTTCCAACGCATTCAAGAACTAAATACTGGTATAAAAGTTATGAAATCATGGGTTCAGGAACATGTTGTTTTTGTGAAGAAATTGAAGTGAATGAAACAATGAAACATTTGGTGATTTTTTGTATATTTTTCGAGGAATCTCGAATTCGAATCTTTGAGTGTTACTTATCAAATATGTCAAATATTGCCAGGGAATCCCTTTGGAAACATTGCATGGAAGGATTTAGCCAAAAACGTATACTAAGACTAATTGATTTCCTTGTAAACATAGAGGCAAAATTGTGTGAGATACAGCAAAGCCTTTCATTGGACAGTGTGGAGTAGTGCAACACCTCTTGAATGGGTTTGATGTTTCTCATTATTTGGCATCTTATTATCACCTTAATGTTTAAAAGTGGCAACACGAAATGAAATATTACTTTGATTTAGGTATATAGAATTATAATTAACAAAGTTACGATTGTGCCTTAGAAAAGAACACCACTGAAAAGGCTGACATACCTAAAATTGATGTAGTTGTCCTGTTTTATTACCAATCCAATCCTGCCAAATGTATCTATCGTTTGTATGAGTTTATTAATAAGTTTGTGCTGAGAATAATGATGCCTACTTAGAACACCTAATGAACATTTGGTTTTTGTTTTGAACTATTTCATTAAGTTGTATAAGTTTGGGATGTTATGTTTTACAGAGCTATGTACTGTTTTTAAATTGTGTATGTTAAATTGTAAAGTAATTTTATGAAGAATGTGTGAAAAAAGTTTCTATATTTGTAACTGAATTACACAATAAAATAAAATAAAAAAAGATAGTTTTGCTCCGGCAGCCCTCAACTGTGTCAGAACATAACATAACAGAGCTCTGCTATGTATTTCTCCACAGTTGAGATTTTGATCAGAACATCATCTACATAGGCCAGGTTACCCCTTTCACCCAAGTCGGGCATGGCCTTATGCAAGAAGATATTAAATTCATTGCTGGAGTTAATGTATCCGAAGGGAGTCCGGGTCCAAGTGTACTGCTGTTCCACGAAGGTAAAGGCCAGCTTGTATTGGTCCTCCCTACTGACAGGTACGGTCCAGTACCCATTGGCCAGGTCAATAGCAGTGTATACCTTTGACCCCTGGATCTGGGCCAGCCCTTGGTCAATGTAGGGAAGAAGCCATCGGGAAGTGTGGACCTGTTTGTTTAGCTCCCTTAGGTAAGCCAGAGTCTCCACTGGCCGTTTGGTTTTAAAATCCCCGGATTATTAAAGGTGCTGTGGACTGGACGATTTATCCCACGGGACTCAATGTTTTTAATTATTTCTGTGAGGGACCTCATGGATGCTAGAGGCAAGCAGTATTGCTTCAAAAATACTGGAGTCATACCAGGGTCCATGGTAATTGTTGTTGTATGGATTTCGGTGCAACCACAGTCATATGAGTCCACTGCAAAGAGATCCTGAAAATCTAAGAAAATTAGTTTCAACTTTAGCTTTTGCTCGAGAGTCTCACAGGCATCAGCTAGATTGACTCTCTCTTCAACCATTTGCCTGAAGCCCGGAAAGACTTCTGGTTTGGCTATCTCAGCAGCCTCCTCCAGCTGGGTGGAGAAGTCCCTGGTGAAAGTACTGACTTGGACTGATGGCTTCAGGTGGGGTAGGCAGTCCTGGTGGACTTGAAATATCACCTCATCGCTCCTGAAGTCACAGGTCACCTCTTCCTTATAATAAGGGCAGGAAGAGTACACCAGGAAATTCCCCCCATGCCGGTGAAGATCCTGTCTGGTGTTGTGCCATTGTCGCTATCACTGTCAAAACAGTAATTGGGGATGGGTCCTATCAGCTCATTACCTAAATCTATGGAAAAATGTCAGTCATCAACCGCCATTCCAATAAGGGTGCCCCCGACCAGAGTGATACTCCTAAGGTTGCTGTTATCCACCACTATTGGAATGGTGTCATGTTCTGTATTGACTATTGGCGTTGGGTTTAACCTCAACCCTTGCTGTTGGAGATGGGCGTTGAGATGAACATATGCGTCAGGATTTTGCAGTTTATGTCCTCTTTTAATTTTTACTTTCAGTGGGAATAGTCAGGTCCGTTCTGGGATGGTGACTTCCTCTCCAATCTGAACTTAAACTGCATATGGCAGCAGTTGAGCTGACTGAAATGCTTTCTCTGGATCATCAAAGTACATGGGATTACCTGCTAATCGTGACCAGGCTTTGAGGTTTATCAGGTCCAAACAAAGTGCAAAGCGATTGAGAATGTCACTGACTAAATAAATGCAGCAGGAACATCTCACACGACCCAACAGTTATGTACTATACTTTTGTTGCCTATAGAAATTTTGAGCATACACCTGCTAGGCAGGAGATGTTTGGAATTGGGAGTTTCCAGGTCCATTTCCCATTTGTCTATCAATTTAAATGTGGGAATGGCTGATCTTTTGGGAGTTTTGGGAACATGGGTTCGCTGATGAAGCTCTTACCGTTGTTCACGCACACTCGGGCGAGAACAAAGTCCTTCATATCATTTAACTGAATAGGGATGCACAACTGTTCTCTAAACTTCTGAATGTCAGGTAAGCTTTGAGCTGGTTTCCCATCATTTTGGACTGTGGAAGTGACATTTTTTTATTGTGAATTTGTATAGAATTTCAGAGTATTTCCTCTCAGTGTGGAATGCCACTTGAGACTGGAAGGAAGGTTGATTTTCAGAAATGGAGAGGAATTCCCATCACCAGTTGGTTGTCCTACTGCAATTACTGTCACGTCAGGGATTTAGTTGTTTTAAAAGTGGAATTCAATATGATCTGGTTTTTGTTAAACCATGTGGCATGTGCCATTTAAACTAACATGATTGACTCTATGTTTTAATTTCATTGGTCGGTTAGTCTGGGTCCAGAGGACCTTGTTTACACAGTCTATGAGGGGAGAGAGTCTACGGAGGATGTCATTCCCCCAGTAAACATGGTTTGCCCTCCGGAGTCACAACTATGACCGGGTGTTTCACCTTGTGTCGCACAATTTTAATTTCCAAATCCGCAGTCCCCTCGACAGGAATTTCATTCCCATTGAAGTTCTGAAGTTGTCCAAGAAGAGGGGTGAGAGGAATCTGGTATCTCTCCAACCTTCCTGAATTCAGCTGATCAAAGGCCCTTTTGACAGAAGGTTGGCTTGGGATCCACGGTCCACCAGCCCCAAAAATGTACATTGCCCTTGTACTTGGACCGGAGCATAAAATATTCCCTCCTTCTGCTGAAGGGGGCAAAGATAATGTGCATTTTGGACCAATTGGTGGGTTAGTTTCTTAACTCTTGATTCTGACGCAGGGATAGTTTGAACAGGATTCTGTATGGGATCTTGGGGATCTGTAAGAAAAATATGGCAGTTGGATATTGAGGGAGTTTTGGGCTCCCGTGGTTCTGATTCTGAGCCCCCCCCCCCCTTTTTGGAGGCAGTCATCAGAATATTTTTGGGCAAGGTGGTTTTCCAAGCAATCATTCTGGGGTTCAATGATGGGCGGTCCTAACTCAGTCCCCACATTTACCCAGTCTTGATTAGGACCCATTTTTCTTTGGGAGGAGTTCCCCATCCCTGAAGGAGAAGATCTTTTTTTTCCCAGAGTCCTCTGAGGACCCCTCTTCTTCAAATTGGAGGACACTAACCTTCTCCACAAAATGGCTCTTTTTAGGTCCTTTATTTCTCCTACCCGCCCTCTGTTCCTTAGGTTGCAGACTTTCGGGGGCAGGAGATTTTGGTTCTGGTTCCTGGGTTTCCAGGGACTTTTCACAAGTGGGGAAAGAAGCTTCCTCTAAGGCTTTACACCCACCTTCCTCCGTGCCTCCATCTTTGGAACCGGTGGGTTATCAGGTTTCTCTCCCTGTCATTGCTCTGGAGTACCAGACCCTTGGTTTGTGAAGTTCTGAGCCGCCATGTTCATCTGAGGGTTCTGCTGAGCCCTCAACATGTAACCCTGATCCTGTGACAACTTCGGGACCTGGCACTCCAGCTGGGACACCCGCTCTGGCTGGTACAGGGGTCTGTGGTCCATCCTAGGTGGATCACAGGAAGGGTAGCAGTCCCTTCTCCCATAATACCCTGGGTTTGGATAGTTCTGGTAACCCTCCACCCTTGGCCTCCCCTCTCCCGAATTGGGCTGTCTGGGGTCAGGAAAGTGGGGAAAGAAAGGAGGGTTGTTTTGTGGGTTGAAGTTTTGCGGGTTAAGGGGAAAGAAGCTCAACCCGGCATTTGGGGGATTACTGCCCTCCTGGGGAAAGTTTGGAGGGAAGTTTCCCAGGGTGGTGCCTACCTGATTGGATCCCCCCTTTGGGCTCGGGGAGTCCACACGAACCCCAGGATGGGTTTGTTGCCCTTGTATCAGGGGATGATGGAGTCCGGTGAGTTAGGGGTCCCATTTATGGGATTACCTCCCTGACTACCTGTTAGGGATTGGCCTAAGGGCCTTCTGATTCTTTGGTTAGAAGATGGATTCTGTACAGGAATATTTTTAGCCCCCCCATCTCCAGATCTAAAATGGGGGCAACCTTTACCTCTACCACCTTAGCCGCAGCAGGGGTGTTGGCCAGTTTGGGGTTTTTACTTGTATTTTTGTTCTCTACAGATTTCTGCACTTCATAAATACGGGTCGCCTGTTCAATGACCCAGTCTAGTGATCTCTTCTCGTGAAAGTCCCTCATTAGCTGGGTCATGATGTATTTAGGGAGTGCATAGAAGAAGGTGAAGGTGTTAATGAACTCCCTACTGTTTGTGTGCACCCTCCTGGTAGTCTGCGCAAAGGCACATTTAAGTTCTTGCACAGATTCTTGTGGGGCCTGCTCTTCCCCACACTGCAGATTGTAGACCACCTTGTGGGCCTCTTGGGGGTTCCTATGGACAGGAAAATGTTTTAAGATGGCTGCCCTGTAGGTGGACCATCTTGAGTGGTTCTGATCCTCCAGCCCCGCAAAGAAGCTGGAGTACTCAGAGGAAAATGTCCATTTTACATATTGGATGCAACTCTGACTATTTTTCAGATGGAAAGTATCCATCATCTGCTCGTACAATTCAAAATGTTCCCAAACTGAATACTTAGCTTTTTTGTGATAGGGAGTTATAACGCTCCTAATGGCCTTGATCTGTTTCGGGGATCTTTTTGTAGAGCCCTCTTGATTTTGTTGGCCTTTTTGGTCTTGGTCACCCGAGTTCACTCATCCTCTGACTCAGAGGCACTACTACAGGAGGTGGATATCTGATCCTCTAGGCTCTCCCTGATTCTACAAGCCTGAGAAGGGCTTTCAGAATGTGAAGGCCTAGTTTCCTGATGCCTGTGGCGCTCAGAAGAGTCTTCTGACACTCCCCTGCTCCCAGGATTGGCAGAGTACCCCCTCCCTCACTGCCCTGATTGGGAAGAGGTATTTAGGATACTCTTTTGGGGTTTGATTTCCTGGAGTTCCCCAACTGGTCCTTTGCTAGGCAGTATTTTTGAGGATCCAATTCCCTGACACTCCCCTCATAGGAGTCTTCTTGATCAGAGAGGCTAGCCCTAACATTTGGGGATCTGTACAGAAATGCCCGTCCATCAATTTCTGGGAGGCGAATATCTGTCAGTCCCATGTTGCCAATTCTGCTGAAGTCGACCATCCCTATGGCCCTTGGTTCATATGAGCCAGTGGACATGAATGTGGCAGAGTCCATGGGACTGAAGGGGTTAGAGTCCCAGATTACAGGGGTCCTGATGTTATGCTCAGGGGTTTCTCTGTCTCTCCCTACATCTTCTCTTTCAGCCCCTGTTCCCTGGTGATATGCCAAAATGTGACTCTTTTGCTCCTCTATTAAGGCCTTGCTGGTCCCAATGATTTGTTCTTGCCTAACTATCTGTTTGTGGAGCCTATCATTCTTTTCACAGAGAGCCTCATTGTCTCTCTGTGCTTTCTGCCCGGTTTGGAAAAACTGGGCCAATTTCTGGTGCAGGAGACTCACCTCCTGAGTTGTATCATTATTGGTATGGGTGTTCTTTTCCAGAACATCCTCCACCTGCGTGGTTTGCTCTAGTAACTTCTCATATTCTGTTTTAACTTCACTAAGCTCCTGGAGGGCCAGCTTTCTTTCCTCTAACTTGGTTTTTAATTGTCTCACTTTCTCGCCTAAGGTGTCCCTCTTCTGACTTAGAGTGCCCCACTGTTCAGCCAGGCCGTCCCTCTGTTTTTTGAATGCATGGGATTTCTGGCGATCCTCATCAAATTCTGTTGGAGATTCTAAATCTTTAGTAATTAATTTATTGTTTTCCTCTTTTAAGCTTCTGCTGACACTGTTTTAAAGAGTCCACATTTTCCTGACACTTTTTTGCAGTGTCTGTAATTGGGTATCTTGCTCTGCCTTCTCTTGCTGTAGGAGAGCCAGATCTTCCTTTAGTTTTTTCAGATATTGCCTAGCATCTGTCTCTGATTCTTGGCTATTCTGTAGCCTTTTCTCTGAAGAGACCAGATCTGTTTGGATTTTCTCTAGCGTTTCCACTTGCTTCTTTGCCAGAACTATGTTGTCTGCATGCTTTTCCTGCATTACTCCTATGTGGAGGTACAGGTAGGCCGCTATTTTGGCAATTTCGCTCTGCGCCTCTTTTGGGGCCATGTACTGTACACTAAGAGCTTGGTGTAATGGGCCCTTGTCCTGCCATATATGTAGGTCCATGGCAGTGACCTGTTCTTTGATTTCCTGCAGCCAGATCTGCTCATTCTGTTCTGCCCACGCACCCCTGACAAACAGTTTGTGCATGAGGTGTTCCCTAGCAATACTAATTTCTAATGGGATCGCCATTTTAGAAATATCAATTTCCTTATGACTTATTTCAGGGTTAATTTACTTTTACAAACAGGCCTGATTTTGGAATATTTATTTTGAGAGGTGCTTCAACAGTGTAGCACAGTACACCAACCGGACGAGCCCCCAAAACCTGTTAACGATTTCAATCAGGCACACACCAGGGTCTCACCTAGCATGTAGTGCGCAATGAAATACTTATTTATTTTGTCTATACGTTCAATATTCTGAGTGATATACCACTCATATCATACCATCTCAAAATACCCCTGAGGTTACAGTGGACCAGGAAGCAGGCTGGTTTGTAAATGTAAATATTTATTTATTATTTAATATTCAAATCACACATACATTTTTATATATATATATATATATATATATATATATATATATATATATATATATATATATATATATATATATATATATATATATATATATATATATATATATATGGGGCAGCAATCACCAATGTGCTGACAATACAAATCAGAAAATAAGTAAGGCAATTGAATTCACTTTTGAGCAGCACAGAAGATAAAATACAGGGAAAAGAACAGTTTTGGCTTGAGAAAGGATAACGCTTAGGTAAATAATTCCCCCTGCAAAGTTCTCAATTCACAAATGAGCAATTCTAAACAGATGTAAGTAAGTAGCAGCTATTTAGGAATGAAGAAAAGATTGTAGTGTTTGAATAGAATCTTCCCTCCCCAAACAAGAGAGAAAATGTTTTTGGAACTTGAACACTTTTAAACTGACAGTTGGAAATGGCTTTGTGAACAATGAAAAGTGTTCAAAAATGTTTAAATTGCTAAAGAAATTCCTATGGGAGCAACACTAAACAGATTCTAACCAACAAGAGCTACAGGATGAGCAACAGTACACACTTTAGATCGGAATGGAAGTTAAGAAACACTTTGGATGGGAAAAGACGTGTAAAACCTTTGAAAATGCGAATTAGCTGCAAAACTTCTCTTTGCGAATTTTAATAAAAATGGGTCAAATATACTGTGTTTTTTAGTTGTGGATGTAGCTACAGATCTTAGGTAAAACTGAGAGTTGAGATGAAGTCTATAAAATTGAAGAAGTTATGTAAGTTTTAGTGAGAGGCGTTTAAAAAAAAGAACAGAGTAAAGCAGAAATTCAGTTTTAAAAATGACAGATTGGGTTTATTTAAACTATATTAGCGACTAAGAAAAAGAGAATGCCACCTGTGAATCTCCACAGTTATGCACGGCCGATTGTAACTCTTCACGTATGATACTCTGGTTTCCGTTCTGTAAGGGAATTACTTTATTTAATCCAAATCACTAATGGGTTATGGTTTTGTAAAAATCCGCGCAACAATGGTTCTGACAATATTAGAGGTTTTGAAGTTAAAAATGGGATGGGTTAAGATTGGGATAGGAAAAGGCAATATATACTATGGTTTACTAGGATTCCTGTTTATACTTAAAGTCCACTGTAAATTAAGATTAGACCATCAGGGTTCTGGTCATCCGGGTCGGGTCTATCGGCGGCAGGGCACCTGTGGCAAGATGGTCAGCTGTGCGGTTCTGGTCAATTGGCCTGGCACCTCAGACTGGATTTGGATTGGATTGGCCCTTCTGGTCACTGGACACGGTAGATAAGCGGGATGGCAAATTTCAGTAGGCAAGCATGAATGGTAGAAAGCCAGACTGGATCAGAATTAAATTGCTGAAGTTCTTTTGGGATGGTTCAGGATTTGGGCCTAGCTGAAAAGAGTTCAGCAAATGCTGGGACTGGTTTTGAAAAGTAGTCTGGATATGGACAAGATGAAGAAGTCAGGAACAAAATGAAGAAGTCAGCTACAAAGTTCTGCATGGAAATCAGGATGAAGTCAGGAATCAGTGTCTGTCTGTGTGGTGAAGTTCCTATATTTATCATGCCAAGTGACATCACAAAGTTTATGGTAGGGGCAGAATGTCAAAACCACACCCCCACAGCTGTGAGTAGTCAAAGGCACTTGCCTTGTTCTGGTTGCCAGTCAGAAAAGAGCTGTCATCTGTATGATGTGATTTGGGAACTCCCACATTGATTTGAACCACAATTTAACTTTCCGCAAAATACATATTTCTATAATTATGCACTCTAATAAACTTGACACATACATTCATTATTTTTTGGGTTATCCTGGCATCTAACACCCATCTCACTGAGAGCTACCTTTGTCATTCTGTGGAATTTTATCAATTTTAATCATAACAATTTGGTTTAACACTTCCTAATTCAGTACATATCTGCACAATCCCCACTAGAACACGGGTATACAATATTAGACTTGCAGCATTAATAGTTTTGACACAAACAGTGTTTTGGGGTATCTTTGGTTCCTTATGCAGTACAAAGTTCACTAACGTCTCCATAGAAAGGGTATAAAAGTAGATTTACAACTACCAATTCTTAGTGTTAAGAATGATGGCAAGGTGTGCACTCTGGTTCCCAGTCAAGTTTTCCTGATTTGTCCTCCTTCATGTTGCAAAGTTAAAGAGTTTCAAAACTTAATCACAAATAGGTATTTTAAACAACAGAGTTCCTTTTTTTTCTCTCCTTTCAACAGACAACAGCTGTCACATCCCTTTGATCAGGGTGGGTGTCCTCTTCCTTGAGAGGGAAACTCCCGGCCCCTCCCCTGTAAGAATCAGTAGGCAGCTTGCCATTGTCCTTGGCTGAGCCCCAGCAAATGTCTAATCAGTTCATTGTTGTCAATATGCAAGAACCTCCAGCATCCACTAAGCCTTCCTGTAGCAGCAGAGTGTCAACATGAAGTGTCAATCTTTCCCAGGCTGGGCACTGTCCAATCAGAATTAACCAGCTAGCTCCAAACTGGGTTACTTTAAGGATCATCTAAATCTTTCATTTAAAACATATAAAAATGGACATAGCTTGTAGGGGATTTTGACAATTAAAGGAATTAAGCCCTTCACAAAAACATGCTTTTAAACAAACATATTTTGCAATTTCTTCATGGTAAAAGCACTTTTAAACTGAGTCTTTTACATCAGAGTTTCCCTTGCAGCACCCACACATTTTGTGCACCATTATTGCTGTCCTGGAATGCTGGGATTTTGTCTGCATTCTGGAAGTAAGAATTCAGCCTTTGCTTGGAGTTTTCTCTGCACAGCTGAATTAATTATATGTTGCTACTTTTAGCCTCATTTTTCCTATGAAACTAAAAGAAATGTTGCTGGGTTGCCTTTTTCATGAAATACCTTTCTTAGCTGCTGTCAGTCTGTGACGCCCGGTTTCTCTGAGCCACCTGGAGGATCTGTGATTTCTGCACACTTTTAATTTCAATGGTTCACCACTTGGAAAATTACTATATTTAGCACCGAAACAGCACTTTGAAGGTTGCAATTGGTTGGGAAAGCTGCATTTTAAAAGGCATTTTGGTTTTTAGCCCACTTCTGTGGCCTTGCTTCATGTTACATGTAACAGCACCCACTGGCATTCTCCTGCAGTGAGAATTCTATTGTCACCCCCACTTTGACTGTGTGGCAGGGGTGTGCAGCCTTTGGTGAGTGTGACCCATGCGCAGTTTTGCAGATTTTTGCGCGCACAGGGTTTAGCACATCCATTTTTGGCTGTTTCTTCCCACATTGGTAAAGTGAGGCAATGGGGCCTATCGGCATGGGTAAAAATATCCCACAGAATGAAACTGCACCTTATCTATTAAAATGCCTGCGTAAAAAATATGCTGATACGCTGTTACATTTTAGAATGGATATATGGCAGACAAAAGTGAGACTCACAAGAAATTCAAACCATCTTATAATTGACATGACTTTCCGATTTTGCAATATGATTGAACTTAGTGAAAACACCCAGCATTTTATAACCAAATGAGTGTCGCTGAGTGATAGACCAAAGTGGCCTTTTATAAATACTTAAAGAAATACAATTTACAAACCAACCAACAAATGTGGCGCTATATCTTCAATTCAAAAAGTGTTCCTGTGAATATTGCAACTGTTCAATTTTTATTAACGCTAAACCTTAATGAATAATACAATTTTATTTCACTTAGGGATAGGTTTTATAATAACTGGCTAGTGTTATAGATTATTTATGTTTTATAGATTTTAAAACTAAACATCCTATTGTATGCAAAGAATATTATATGACATCCAGTGTTACTTATTGTTATGTAGTAATTATTAGTTGGACTAATATGTGTCAGCTGTGTTAGCTGAATCTGATCTATTTTAAAACAAAAACAAGGAACATCTGTGAATAATCATTTTAGCCTTTATTATTAAGAAGTAAACATTTTATTGCTAATGATATGAATTACAAGAATTTAATATGGCATTGATGTATATCGAATGAAATTAATGCTTGTAATTGAATCTTCTGTTAATCAATTTAAATAGTTGAAATAAATCAACTAAAACAATCGTAACTAAAAAAAAAATGAAAGGCTGCCTTTGCTCTACCAGCATTCAAACTGCTGATCTGCATGTTGAACATTGATCTCAGCAATGATAGCTGAACTGACTGAGCTATGTCACATGCAGTGGTAGGTAGAAAGCAATCACTGGTTGTAACAATCTCCTGCACTGCACCAAAGGTAGGGCAACATGAACCAAACAAAAGCAAACTAGGGAATTGGAAATAAATGAATTAATAAATTGCTTTGATTCGACATCGAGTCATAAAAGTCTTGCATAACAGCAATGTTACAAAACAGAATAGAAAAAAGATGAATTATGAATTAGAAGTGCAGGGGATCAGAGGAAGCTGCTGTGAAATTATGTCACTGGAGGGGAAGAGGAATGCCATAAGGGACACCGGCACACACGCCCAGATTTCAAGCTAATAATGAGCTGATGATGAAAGGGGGCATGATGGGGAGTCTGTGTCATCCCCATTGACCTCTGAACTGGTTCTGGAAGCAGTTTCCACACCCCAGTAAACGTAAGGTCTACATTTGTTGCATCACCAAGCCACAAATAAATCTATAGGTCATACATTCGAAGATAGTCCCCTAGCATAACCCCTTCTATCAGGTCAGCCGAAAAACCCCAGAGAATGAATCCCATTTCAAAAGTAACAATGGGCAGCTGCCTTGACTTGTAAACCTATATGCCAATGGCAGGGTGGACAGACCACTTGATTGGCTGGCCCTGCTGCTTAAACGCTTCCTGCACAAAACAGTAGAGAGGAAAATTCCCAAAACTAAATTGGCACCTATGGACAGAAATCTGACCTCTTATTTAAATTCATGGCATGGAATCTCCTGACCTTCACCTATATGACTTCATTCAGTAAGTACCACAATAGACCTGCTGGAGAACATTGCCTTAACATCTTCAAACACCTTGTATCAAGATTGCCAAATCCAGTGATGTGAGCCCAGAGGATCGAGTCTTTCATCTTGCTGATGTTGGTAGGAAACAAAACACAACCATTAAAACGAGCTCCCACAAGTGTGCACCAAATCACTCTACTCAGGACACAGGCCCTTCACCCAAAAGATCCCTCGGATTAAGGCTGCCCAAAAATGTCAATACCAACCAGAGATAAGGGATTAAGCATGCATACATGTGTGGGCAGTGGGGTCGACAGTAGCTGTTGAATGCAAGTGTATGCAAAAACTAGGGAGTCCCTCCGTCAGACATTAGTCCCGGTTACGAGAGCCTTACCCAGATTCATTAGCTCACTATCTTTCACAGAGGAGAAATATCCAAAACATATCAGTCTTTGTCCTGCCCTGGGCAGTCCAGCACTGAAATGCTATGGCAATTCTACTCTGAAGAAGAGTACCAACAGCAACCCAAGACACGTGTTTCGGTCTGGTTGGACCTCATCAGTGGGGTAGAGCTTTGCCTCTCTAAGAATAGTGAGCGAGGGGTCCACGTCTGGATTCCCCTAGTAACTTACGGTGAGATCCAAAGTTAAATTATGCAAAAAAACAAGGGCGGGGATCCTGGGGGTCCCTCTGCCAGACATTAGCTCTGATTATGAGAGCCTTACCCAGACCCTTTAGCTGACTATCTTTCACAGAGGTGTAATATCCTAAAACATATTAGTCTATGTCCTGCCCTGGGCCAGTCCAACACCGAAATCCTAGGCAATTCTCCTCTTAACAAGAGTACCAACAGCAACACCAGCTACATGTTTCAGTCTGGTTAGACCTCATCGATAGATTGTGCAAGTGTAAACAGATACTATAGAGTCTGAAAAGATATGCCACTCTCTAAATGAAACTAAACAAAATTTTCTTTTGACCCTGATGTGAAAATCGTGCAAAATGATGACCTTTCTCTATTGAGGCATGTGTCACGTTGTGGCGAATAGCACAACATTTCAGCCAAGATGGATGTTTCCTGGCTCTGTTGCAATAGGGTTAATGTCTTTTTGGACACTCAGTGAAGTGGGCTCTTGCCTGAGCTTGTGGCAATAGGGTTCATTTGTTCTTGGACACTCTGTGAAGTGGGATCTTTCCTGACCTTGTGGCACAATGGTACATGTCTTGGACACTCTGTGAAAAGTGGGCTCTTGCCTGACCTTGGGGAAATATGGTTAATTTATGGTTGAACACTCTGTGATGTGGGCTTTTGCCTGACCATGTGCCACTAGGGTACATGTCATTTTGGACACTCTGTGAAGTCGCTCTTACCTGGCCCTGTCACAATAGTGTACATGTCTTTTTGAACACTCTGTGAAGTGGGTTCTTGTCTGAACTTGTGGCACTAGGGTACATATATTTTGGACACTCTGTGAAGTGGGCTCTTGCCTGACCTTGTGGTAATAGTGTTAATTTATTTTGGCGTACTCTGTGATGTGGGCTCTTGCCTGGGCTTGTGGCTCAATGGTACATGTCTTTCTGGACACTCATTGAAGTGGGCTCTTGCCTGACCTCGTGGCACTATGGTACATGTATTTGTGGACACTCTGCAAAGTGGGCTATTGCCTGGCATTCTAGCACTATGGTGCATGTCTTTTTGGACACTCTGTGAAATGGGCCCATGCCTAGCCGTGTGGCAATAGGGTACATGTCTTTTTGGAAGCTCTGTGAAGTGGGTTCTTGACTGAACTTGTGACACTAGGGTACATGTATTTTGGACACTCTGTGAAGAGGGCTCTTGCCTGGCCTTGTGGCACAATGGTACATGTTTTTTTGGACACTCTCTGAAGTGGGCTCTTGACTGACCTTGTGGCACTAGGGTACATGGTTTTTTGGACACTCAGTGAAGTGGGCTCTTGCCTGACCTTATGGCACTAGGGTGCATGTCTTTTTGGACACTCTCTGAAGTGGGCTCTTGACTGACCTTGTGGCACTAGGGTACATGGCTTTTTGGACACTCTGTGGAGTGGGCTCTTGCCTGACCTTGTGGAACTAAGGCGCATGTCTTTATGGACACTCTGTGAAGTGGGCTGTTACCTGACCTTGTGGCAATAGTGTTCATTTGTTTTGGGACATTCTGTGAAGTGGGCTCTTGCCTGACCTTGTGGCAATAGTGTTAATTTATTTTGCGACACTCTGTGAAGTGGGCTCTTGCCTGGCCTTGTGGCACAATGGTACATGTCTTTTTGGACAATCTGTGAAGTGGGCTATTGCCTGACATTGTAGTACTAGGGTACATGTCTTTTTGGACACTCTCTGAAATGGGTTCTTGCCTGACTCTGTCGCAATAGGCTTAAAGTCTTTTTGGAGACTGTGAAGTGGGGTCGTACCTTGCTGTGTGGTTTAGGGTACATGTCTTTTTGGACACCCTGTGAAATGGGTTCTTGCCTGACTTTGTTGCACTAGGGTACATGTATGGCAGGACGCTCTGTGAAGTGGGATCTTGCCTGACCTTGTTGCACTAGGGTACATGTCTTTTTGGACACTCTGTGAAGTGGGCTCTTGCCTGTCCCTGTCACAATAGGGTTAATGTGTTGTTGGACACTCTGTGAAGTGGGCTCTTGCCTGACCTTGTGGCGCTAGGATACCTGTCTTTTTGTAAACTCTGTGAAGTGGGCTCTCGCCTAGCCCTGTTGCAATAGGGCTAATGTCTTTTTGGACACTCTTTGAAGTGGGGTCATGCCTAGCCGTGTGGCAATAGGGTACATGCCTTTTTGGACACTCTATGAAGTGGGTTCTTGCGTGAACTTGTGCCACTAGGGTACATGTAAGTCTGGACACTCTGTGAAGTGGGCTCTTGCCTGACCTTGTGGAACTAAGGCACATGTCTTTTTGGACACTCTGTGAAGTGGGCTCTTGGCTGGCACTGTCGCAATAGGGTTGATGCCTTTTTGGACAAGCTGTGAAGTGGGCTCATGCCTAGCCTTGTGGCAATAGGGTACATGTCTGTTTGGGCACTGTGAAGTGGGAACTTGCCTGGCCTTGTGGCACATTGGTACGTGTCTTTTTGGACAATCTGTGAAGTGGGCTATGCCTAGCCTTGTGGCACATTGGTACGTGTCTTTTTGGACACTCTGTGAAGTGGCCTCTTGCCTGAGCATGTGGCAATAGGGTTGATTTATTTTTGGACACTCTGTGAAGTTGGCTCTTGCCTGTCCCTTTTGCAATAGGGTACATGTCTTGTTGGACAGGGAAGTGGGTTCTTGCCTTACCTTGTGGCACTGGGGTACAGAGAAGTGGGAGCGTGCCTAGCCGTGTGGAAATAGGGTACATTTCTTTTTGGACACTCTCTGAATTGAGTTCTTGCCTAGCCTTGTGGCACACTGGTACATGTCTTTTTGGACACTCTGTGAAGTGGGCTCGTGCCTAGCCTTGTGGCACAATGGTACGTGTCTTTTTGGACACTCTCTGAAGTGAGTTCTTGCCTAGCCTTTTGGCACTATGGCACGTGTCTTGTTGGACACTCTGTGAAGTGGGCTTGTGCCTAGCCTCGTGGCACAATTGTATGTGTCTTGTTGGATACTGTGAAGTGGACTTGTGCCTAGCCTTGTGGCACTATGGTACATCCCTTTTTAGATATTCTTTTAGGGATATATGCTCTACTCAGTTAAGTCCATAGGGCATCGCGCTAGCACCATAGCATGGGGCCAGGGACTGAGCCTCCCACAAAATGCATCCCTTTTCAATGGTCCAGGCTCTAGAGCTATGCCGGGCCTCGAGTCCTGGACACCTGGAAGATCTGGGGATGGGGCCACTAGTGCAGGAACATCCACCATTCAAGGGGCCTTAGCTGCCTCAACTCGCCACCACCTCACAGGATCCATCAAACTAACACTCAAACCTAAAGAAGACATATAGCACAGATAGTCAGTTTGACACACAGATGTGTACCAGCCAGTGCAGTCTGAGTAAACTGGACGTGCCCTTTGATCACTATTTGATGGGCCGATTTTTACATCTCAAATTAGTGCAATTTTGGATACTAAAAACGGTACATATTTGCATTGAAATCCACTATTCTGGCATCATACAGTCTACTCTCCGACAGGTACTTATTGATGCTACATAAATGGCAGCAAAAGCTAAACATCATTTTGGGCTGGCCTGTGTCACAGCAGCTGCCTTTCTGAAGAATAATTTGACATAATCTCTTCTGGAATTCTCTGCATACCTCATCTCCTTTCCTAATTCCTGCCTACTATCATTGTAATCACTCATTGTTCCCTTCTAATGCCCGACCCCCATTCTATTTCTTTTCCTCCTTCTGGATGGCTAAGCTCCCTTCTTTGTCACCCTTCTCCCTTATTGTGCTTCCCATTTCTCCCTCTGCTCAAGCTTGTACTTTCTTGCTCCTCTCAATTCACTGCACCTTCCTTCTCTCCATTCGTGTTCCCACTCCTCTCATGCACTTTAGCCCAGATACATGTATTCTCTTTTTCCTCTCCATTTCTTGCTCCCTCCAGTTCTGAACTTACTCCCCTTTCTAATTGCCCTCCGGTCTACAGCTACTTTTCTGTCTCCCTTTCTAGTCCTCGGTTCCTCACTGTAGACATGTTCCACCCACCTCGCTCTCTCACTTTCTCCTTCTCATCCTTCTCCATTCGTGGACGTGCACTTTTTGCTTCTGTGACACATCCCCTCTTCTCTAAGATGTGTTTTGTAGGACTCAGGTTGAGAATGCCTCGATGCCACTGCCATCTATAGGATGCTTTAAATGTCGTATGCTGATGTATACAGGTATATATTTGAAGTACTTAAAACCAGCATGGGATTATTAGGCTGATGGTGCTGAACAGAGTTGGACTCTTATGCTGTACACACTGCACTTTGATGTCCACACTATTCCTAGAGAACATGCTGCAGACTGAGATCAAGAACCAGAGTCTAAAACCTAGGATTATTTCCAGCATATGTTGTTCATTGCATTGTCTGGTTTGTATTTTTTAAAGACTATGTGACATACCCCTATCCACAGCCTCCTTATGTGATGGGGCAACCTCACTGCACTTGCTTGGTGAAATGGGTAGCTGGTTTGATGACAGTTGGCCTGGGTGCTTTTAATATACCAATATGATGGCCTCATTGGGTGTTATTGGTATTAGTATGCTACGTAATTTGGAAAAGGCTGGGTACTAACAGCAATGAATTTTGTTTGAATGAACGGGGCGCCTCGTGGTGTCCCTTTCATTCAAACAAAATGCTTACCTAAGATGACTTCTGTGTAGCTGGTAGCCAGCAGGGACACATAGCGGCAGCGGTGACGAGGGCGTCGACGCGGAGGGAATCTGGTAAATGGGTTAGGGGGGTGGGAAGGGGTGAGATACCGGAGAGGAAAGGAGTTGAGAGTGGGGGGGAGAAGGGTTGGGTAATAGCCATCAGGATACTTGGAACAGGGGCTGAGGTCGTGTGATTCAGCCTGCAAACCGAGCAACCTGATTGGTTGGCTCCCTCGCCTCAGGTGCTAATTCTAAGTCAATCTCAGCCTGCTGGATGAGAGGTCCTCTCAGCTCCTTGTTCCCTTGTTCCCTTTTTCACAGCAAATGAAATGCTTGGGTTTAAATATAATCCTTTTTCCTCTGCTGAACCATAATCATCCAACCTTGAAGCACAGATGATGTCTTTCAGATTACAACTGAAAATATTAGATTCAACTGAGCGGTTGGATCACATCTCAAGCCCATGATACATTCAACCATGTGTTATTATTAACTACGAATTGCCCCTTTAAACTGCATCATATAGACATCATTGTAATGCCAAAAACACTTAAAACATACCTTCCTTTCTGCAATCCCAATCACTAGTCAACCTTACTAGATCCACAATCGATCACAGAACATTCCTTCTCCCCTTCTGCATCGCCCCATCCATCCGGCAAGTACCCCCTTTTCAATTCGATTATCTTCTCCTGCTCCGTCTGCTCTGCAGTCTAAGGTCTGGATCACCCTGGTGAGGGCACACTGTGCCAACGTCCACACAATCCATGCACTTCTAGGTCAATGCAGCAGACATAAAAGTCGGATAGTATAACATAATTTAACATATAACTTAACTGTACATCCCTGTATGATAAAGGTGGCCACAGAAACGAGTCCCTAATTACACACTGACCCAGCCTCATTCCACTGATCGACAAACACAACCGATGAGTAAAATAAACATATTTTCATTATTAAATATCAATATAAAAAATTAAAAGATGCAGTTACTAACATTAAGTTTTATGGAAGCAAACGCCCCCCCCCAAAATAGAGCAACACAAGTGATTAATCACAGCATGCACAAGGAACCGCCAAAGTCAATCCCTTGCCAGGAAATGAAATTGCAAAATAACGTATGTGTTGAAATGTTGCGTGAAATGGAGGTCACATGGAGGACACTCAAGGGGTGAAGAGGGCAGCAATGCTGGGTACACTTCAGAGGAAGTACATGAATCATTGTTGACCAGGGGGGTGTCTCCAACCGCGCACTATGGTCTCTTTAAAGGAGGAGGGTCTGAATTCTGCATGGTGAGGTGCATGTTTTAAAAAATCACATCATGACACGTGTAACCCCTGTTTTATGTCCCTTGTCCGGGTTAAGGGGCACACTCAAAGGGACAGTTACTACAAGAACTACCGAACCTCCCGCCACTCCAACAGTCCACCCAGATAGGGAGGGGAGCTGCACCAGCCACATATATTTTCTGTTGACAGGAGCTCAGCTACACACTGAGTTCTTAGATCACCAACAGACACAGCTGCAGCCAAATTTGAAACAAGGATTACTCCTAGAAAAACAAACGAAGGGGGACATCAATAAACACCACTACCCAATTTATTGCACAGTCAGTACCATGCTCAAAGCTTAGCACTACACAACTGTCCCTCTACCCCCAAAAAAGTGGAGTACCAGAACATGGTCCAAGGATTGTGTTACAACCTTGCCAGCCAAAATACCAAAACATTATACCTCTTAATAAGTATTTGTTGTGCTGATGCCTTCAGTGCATTCACAAATAGCTTCGAACTTCCTCTATCAAGTTTGTTGTTATTTCTAGGAAGCTCTTGAGTAGCTCTAAGTCTCAATTAGACCTGCAAACAAACACAGAACAACTAAGTTGTCTGTGACAGTGTGTAACCGAAAAAAACGGTACAAAACCAGACACCGACACCACTAATAGTGCCACACTATTTTACCATCCTCAATGTAGCCCAAGGTTTCGGGACATGGGGGAGGGGGCCTCATAGGCTGCTCCTCTAGTTCATACACAACAGTTAAGGGATTAGAGAGGTGGCTCACAACAATTACCGGTCAAAAACCACCACCAAACACTCATGGTGTCATCCCGCTCGCTACCATCACCACTGTGTACCACCAATATAGCCCAAAGTTTTGAAAAATGGGGGAAGGGGCCTCCTAGGCTACTCCTCTAGTTTATACACAACAGTTAAGTGATTAGAGAGGTGGCTCACAGCAATTAGCGGTCAAAAGCTATTTTAAAAGCTCTCTACCCCTGCCTTGTCTCTTCTTATGTCCCCTCTCCCCTTCTCTCGCCTTCACCTTACCTCACTTTCCGTTCCCCACTCCATTCCCCTCTCCACCCCTTCTTCCCTCATTTATCTCCACTGGCTAACTGTTCTAGTTGCTGTATTACTGGTTTGACTCATATCTTGTAATTGCTTCTACTGTTATGGTATTCTTGTTATTATAATGTACAGCACTTTGGCGTAAATCACTATATAAACAAAATAAACATAAACATAAACATAAAAGCCAAACACTCATGGTGTCATCCTGCTTGCTACCATCATCAATGTGTACCATATAGTCAAGGGTTTTGACCCATGTTGAATCCTTAGACTGGGTAGATGTGGGGATGAGCTGTCACCACCCATTATTCTATCCCAGAACAAACTAAATCAATAGACTGGGTGGATGTGGGGATGAGCTGTCACCGCCCACATTCACGCCAGAATCCAGAAGAACTGCGCAGTTGGCACAAGACCACTCCAAAGATACAACCTTCTTGCGGGGGGTTCCACATCACCACTCTACTGTAAGGATGCCATCAAAACAATGTTAAGCAAGGGTCCTATACTATCAAGCAAAAGACCACTCTATTGAAATGCAGTAATTCAAGACACCTCAAAAATGGATGCAGTACCGACAAATTCCCCAAGGCGGCGCTAGCGGTCTTGCAAGAGGGGCAGGGACTTCAAAGCTTGTTGGTTAATTGAAAATCTTAGCCACCTGCTGTTCCCAGAGGCCAAGAGGCTGAGAACTCTTAACATCCCAGAGAATCACCACAGGAGGCAGGATATCACATGGCCCTTCTGAGTGAGAGGGAGGGGGTTTCCCCTTCAGCCTGGAGGAGAGAGACAATAGCCCCTTTCTATTGAATGGGGTATGTTAATTTTGAGTGTTTCCTGTCAACAGCCCTCTGCCAGCAAGGAGAGACATGTGATCACTGACCCACCCAGACTTCTGGAGGCGGACCCAAACACTTTGGGGAGTTGAATTGCAATAAATATATATTTTATAGAAACAGTGATAACTTATTGTAACCAAATGTCAGGAATGTACAACTTTGAGAGTCTTAGTTTGAAAAATGCCCTCACGATTTGAGTCCAAACTCCAATTTGTACCATGTTCTGGGGCAAAACCCCGCTAATTATGAATATTGTAGACAATGTGTTTAAGCTAGAGACATGGAAAGTTACTGGGATATATGTGGAAGGGAAATGTACCTTTGTATAATTTTTGATGAAAATCCCATATTGCACAACCCACTAAAATCGAAAATAAGTTGCCATTTTTGAATGCAAGCTCCTAGAAACGCCAGAGGCGGAACAGAGACTACCTTAAGCAAGGTGCCATATGTACATGTAATGTCAACCACTTGTGTACCTGGGAAATATGTATTTGAATCAAATATAGATTTGTGGGCAAATTGACCAGGGGAGGATCCTCTGACCCATAAACAGACCTCATCACTCTGACTCACAACCCAATTCCCCCAATCATGGGAGAGGGGAGAATTGGGCCAATGACAAGTAGAGAGGGGCAGGCTCAGTTATGCCACGCACACACCCACTTCCAAAACACATAAAAAGAGACTGCTGGGACAGGTAGAGAGATTCAATTCCATTTTCTGCGGGACGCTCTGCCGGGAGACTCCAGACTTCACATCCATCAATCTCCAAAGACCAGATCTTTACTTCAAAACTTAAAGCAAGGGCCTAAACCCACAAACTGAGAACTCTTCTCAGCAGGCCTCAGCATCCTTAAAATCATCTGCAAACTATTCCACAGCCGGGCGAGCTGTTTGAATTCTGTGCCAAGAACTTTTGCCGGAACCGCAGACCAGACCCAGACCGCTGTGAGCAGAACCAGAGATCCGGATCGCTGTGAGCAGAACCGGTGCCTGATTGACCCGCCGTGCAGACAGAACCGCCGCCGGACATTTTGACCAGATCATGACGAGGCCTAGTTCAATTTTATATTGTGAGTACCTAGCAGAACTGGGCAGAACCAATCTCTTAGTTAAAATAATCTAATCCAAACTATTTTAACCTAATTAGAACAGCCCCCTAGAAATCGTGTCATCTGTCATTTGTAAAGCTGCACAACTGTCACCTGTCAATTCTGAAGCTGCATGCTGTCACCTGTCATTTTGAGTTTTACTTTAAATCCGAAAATCTACCTTTATTAAATCGTCCGTATCTCTGGGACCATTTGTCCTAGGAACAAAATTTCATTTTAAAGCTGTGATTCTAGGCTTTCCAACGAACCTAGAACCGACTTCCTACACCTTATACTTTACGCACTCGCAAAATTTACTGCGATTTGCGATTTGGCTCAATTTCTCCACTTTTCAAAATAGCAGCTCCATTCTTTCCTTTGTTAAAAATCAGTTTGCAACCTGGTAATAACTCATAGAGCATTGCTAAAGTGAGCCTGAACTAATACCAACAAGCATCTCTCACTCACCCTGAATCTCTAGAGGGAATTAAAATCAGTTAGCACATTTTCCCATCCATTGCCATCACATTTAAAAGCATTTTGGGCCTGTACTTCAAACTTCTACCTGTTTCCTCTAAGCTTGCTGGGGGGGAACTGAGTTCTGTATTGTACTTGATTGTATTCCTGAAGACTGTGTGTGTTTATTCCATCTCCTTGCATTGCATATAGGGGGGGGTGAATTTCCACCAGGGGAAAAGTGTACATATTGTGCCTCATTCCGAGGCTGGAGCTATCCATGGAGTAAAGAGCACCATGGTAAGCAACCATGGAGCTATTTACTCCATGGATATCCGGCATGGTGAATGGAGTAATTACCGGTCCATTCCAAGGTTGGAGGGACCGGTAAGTCCCCATTCACCATACCGGTTCCCCATCCCCATTCCTGCCCCCATAGGGCTCAATGGGAATGGGGAAGGAGTAAATTACGGCACCGTAAATTACGGTGCCGTAATTTACTCCAAGGTCCCTTTGCGGGTTGGATTTTTAACGCCTGCTAAAAGCAGGCGTTAAATGCCAACCCGCAAAAGGGAACTCGGAATATGGTGGTAAGTGTTAACGGTCACCGTTGCCATTAACGGTGACCGTTAACCCTTACCTCCAGCCTCGGAATGAGGCCCATTATCTCTTGTGAAACCATATCAGTTTATTTTCTGTACTGCATTTATTCCATCTTGCATTTCCTTGAAACCATAAAGCATTTCAGCTACCTCATCCTCTATACTACTCCAAAGTAATCAAGTGTACCATTGTAACATTACCCATTATGGATACACATCATATGTCTAAGTGTACTATCAGATATTAATTTGTTATAAAAGTGTGACACATATATATTGTTTAATTTTTCAAATAAACCTTTTCATTTGCAAAACAAACCTACTTCTTGGCTCAGTGGGGTCAGGGGGATTCTAAGAGGGGGTGTTATACAAGGGTTGTCATCCAGAGTACTGAAATGGACATAAAAATACATCAATAAGGGTTTTCCTCAGCATCCCAGACTAGGCATTGACGTAGCTGTAGTGTTGATTGAATATTGCTTACAATATGTTTGTGGAGTATTTTGAGAAGTCAGTTATCTATTTAGACACTAATACGTTCAAAAAACATCTATTGGAATGGCTAAGATATATCGATGATATCTTTATACTGTGGGAGGGATCAGTAGAAGAGGCAGACTCTTTTGTTGAATGGTTGAACGTTCAGAATTTGTTTCTCAAATTCACCAAAGAGATTAATTCACAGGAGATCAATTTTTTAGATATCACCGTTTTTCATCATATGGGTATTCTCAAAGTGAATCCGTATCACAAGAAAACAGATAAGAACTCCCTTCTCCATTTTTCTAGTCATCTCGCCAACCACATTAAAACCAATTTGCCTTTTGGGCAGTTTCTTAGACTTAAGAGAAACAGTAGTCTTCAACAAGATTACAGTGACAGCGCCTACATTCTATCTAAAACACTACAGAGTAAAGGTTATCCTACCAAACTGGTCAAACACTCCTTGAAAAGAGCTTACAATAATAATCGTGATGCCTTATTGGAAAAAAAGAAAAAAGATGAGAGGGAGAACCAGATTGTATTCGTGAACACCTTCTCTAATCTGTCTTATAAAATCAAGGGCATCATTGATAAGGCATGGAAAATGGTGTATCATGATAAATCTACTCCACCACCTTTGGTTGCGTTTAAGAAAAGTCAGAACATCAGAGAAATGCTCATTCTAAATGATACATCCATCAAACGCACAGTAGAACCCAGACAAACCACTCTATGGGCCTTCCTACTGTTAAGGGTCATTTTGCCTGTGGACAATACGTTGTGTGTGCCTCTACCAAAGAAATTAAACAAATTATATTGAACACAACTACCACATGGGTATTGAATGAAATGACCAATTGTAATACCGATAATGTGGTCTATTTACATGCCCGTGCGGTTTAGAATATATTGGTAAAACCAACAGGAAATGTCGCATCAGAATGGTGGAACATCGTAGCTGTATCAAGAACCAAATAATGACAGCTCCTTTAGTTAGACATTTTGTTCAAATGAAACATTTCCATGAAGATTTTAGATGGGTCTTTCTAAAAAAAGGTACAGGGCAATAGCAAATTAGATACTGATCAATAACTGGTGTTATTTGAGCAAAGAATGATCTTTAAATGTCAGAGAGCCGTGTTCTTGGTTTAAATGAAGAAATTGAGTGGCAATTTACACAAGCCTAAGTCTGTACAGTAGGTCTCTGGTGTTCACCTGGCCCATTGCGAGAAAAGAGATTCATTGTGGATGTATTTGTAATGAACATGCAATATGTATAATGCATAAGAACAGTGTTAGTAGATCTATGTCTTCGTAATACACCACTTGTAAGGACATACATTTTGGGAAACAGTATATCCACATAATTGAAGCATACCACCTGTGGAATATATTTTGTTGTGTCATATTGATGGGGTCTGAAGCCACATTTATGATAAAATGGTATTATGCAATTCTTACGCCTTTAATGGTTCCATCATAAGTTTGTTTGAAATGTAGTACAATTGAGTGTAGCTATAATAACTTGGATGTACACCATAGACTTGTATGGGGAGACATTATTAGCATTGCTATATACTTTTGCCGTGTGACTTTTTATAATTACCTATGTATAAGAATGTATTCTACCTCCAGATATGCAATCCAGGACCCTTTTTCCATTAGCTACTACCTCCATTCCTTTAACAATATCCAAAGGGAGCCCTTGAACTGGCATAGTCTGTTTTCTATGTCCATTATGGATTATAGAGTTTGTTTGGCGTCATCTTTTCGAGGCATTTTTATCCTTACAATTGAATCTGGTGTTGCCTTGGGTGCCACATAATTGTAGGTCACCCCATTAGTATACTCGTGTCCGTGGCTACAGAATTCATGTTGGTGGACGTTACAGTCCTCTTTCTTTATCGTTGAGCCTACAGCCCTCTAAGGGAAACGCGTAGTGTTTCAGTCCATACGCGCTGTGGTTGCTGTGTACGTTAGAGCCCCGCCTGGTCTAAACTGGTGATTCCTCACCACCGCAAAGGTACGTGTACATGAGATACTGTGTCTTGTCTACATGGAATGTTTTCATTTTGCGTAGTATTGACACGCATGTTGCTCAAGTATACTTGTAGCTGTGAGAGTTTCTTATATTTATGTGTTTCACTTCCAGCTGTATTACAAGGAAGTGTAAACACGTTACGCGTACCTTAGCCTTACGGACAAGATTTTCCCTTTCAAGTTTGTGGACTACAGAAGCTCCAAATGAGGTAGTCCTTGAACATTGTATGGTACACATTGGTGATGGTAGCAAGCAGGATGACACCATGAGTGTTTGGTGGTGGCTTTTGACCGCTAATTGTTGTGAGCCACCTTGCTAATCACTTAACTGTTGTGTATAAACTAGAGGAGTAACCTAGGAGGACCCTTCCCCCATTTTTCAAACCTTTGGGCTATATTGGTGGTACACAGTGGTGATGGTAGTGAGCAGGATGACACCATGAGTGTTTGGTAGTGGTTTTTGACCGGTATTTGTTGTGAGCCACCTCTCTAATCACTTAACTGTTGTGTATGAACTAGAGGTGCAGCCTTTGAGGCACCCTCCCCCATTTCTCGAACCCTTGGGCTACATTGTTGATGGTAAAATAGTGTGGCACTATTAGTGGTGTCAGTGTCTAGTTTTGTACCCTTTTTATGGTTACACACTGTCACAGACAACTTACTTAGTTCTGTGTTTGTTTGCAGGACTAATTGAGACTTTGAGCTACTCAAGAGCTTCCAAGAAATAATAACAAACTTGATGGAGGAAGTGTGAAGCTATTTGTGAATGCACTGAAGGCATCAGCACTACAAATACTTATTAAGAGGTATAATGTTTTGGTATTTTGGCTGGCAAGATTGTAACACAATCCTTGGACCATGTTCTGGTACTCCACTTTTTTGGGGGTAGAGGGACAGTTGTGTAATGCTACGCTTTGAGCATGGTACTGACTGTACAAGAAATTGGGTAGGGGTGTTTATTGATGGCCCCCTTCGTTTGTTGTTCTAGGAGTAATCCTTGTTTTAAATTTGGAAACCTACATGTGGCCCTGGATTGCATGGTGAAAATCAAGAAAACGTGTGCTCTTTTATGTCATTTGAGTTATACACTCAAATAGTGTATTAATTGTATTGTGTCATTCATGTTGTACAAATCTGTTTATTTTTGTCAAATTTTGGTTTGGTCATTTGTTGTTTATTGTGCTTTTATCATGTGCTTAATGTCGGGTCATGTTCATTTCAGAACATTTGTATGAGTATTTTATTCATTTATAATCTTTCTTAAAAAATATTTTTAGTTTTTGGGTATATTTTTGTGAATACTTGTTCAATTCTTTCTGGACTACAAGTATAGGGAGGCTTTCAATCACTTACCTGTTTGGGTATAGATCAGTGAAACTACAAAATATGGAAATGAGTTGTCGTGCTGAATTCCTCACAATAACACTATGTCACAATGGGGTGAGTACTGCAGTCAGGCACCCCTTTACAGTTCCTTCATGAGTCTGTCCTAGTGGCTGGCTGACTGGGCCCTGGCACTGATGAAGTTGGAACCTGGCACCTCTTCTTTCTTCAGGGTGGTCCTATGCACTACATGGGGACACCCACACTTATCATGCAGCCTGCACTCTGCTGATCTTCAGGGCACCCCCTGCACAAGTGGGGGTCCACAGTCCATCACCACCGCTCCCCGTATGGATTGTTCTGGATGGTTCTGTTGGTGTGGGGGACACCAGCAATCACTGCAATGGCCATGGCCCTTTATAAATCTTCTGAGTGGACCCTATTCACTGAGGGGGCCCACCTGCACTAACAGGTGAACCCACAGATTGACTCAAAATCTTTGGGGTGTCCCCCATCACTGCTGTGGCATGTGCCACCATTTTGGCTTCAAGCAGCGTCCCCTGTGCCATGGGGATGCCACCACTTTCACTGCCACATGCCTACGGCCTGTTGGGGCTTCCTGGCACATGTGCCGCCCTCTCCCATATTCATGGAGTGGGTTGCTCGAGGCAGCGTACCCCAGGTAATGCTTTCTCACCTTCTCTGCTCTGTGCTCTGCTGTCTTTTTCTTCTCTCTTTCTTTCTGTCCTTTTTCTAGCTGTCTTTTTCATCAGTTTCTTTTATTATATCCCCTCTAGATTCTGGAGTTCTGTTTCATTGTTCTTGTCTTTTTTTCCCTGCTAAAAATTCCATCCAGCCCCATGACAGAACAAATAAACACATACACACAAAGACACAAAAATAAATGCATTTAATATACTCCCCTTGTATCTCTGTCTTTATTTCTAGAAGTTCCCTTAGGGCTCAAGCATATAGCCCCTACTAGCCAGGCCCACAGGACCATGGCCGTTAATAGCATTAATTATGTATGAAAAGACTTAGTCTCAGCTTTGTAATTTGTTATGTAATCTATTTCAGAAAATGTTTGCCAAATACACACTATTGCAGTCCGTTCTACTTTCTATCTTTTATCCACAAATGAAAACAAACGAGTGTTTCATTTTCACAATAAAAACACCAAGTTTCAAATGTATGCAGTTCAAAACACTTGGTGTCCACATCGATGCCACACTATCTATGGATAAAAACAAGTTGATTTTACAGACACACTGTGCGCACACACAAAATAAATTACAGTTGGTATGTGTTTATTTCCCAAAAAGGTAGCCTGGCACGTGTTTTGAGCACTTGCTCTTCTACTGAGGCTACAGGTTAATGTACATGCAAAATAGGCCAGTACATAGAATTACAGAGTAATGTATTATACATGAAAACGACCCAAACAACAAAGCAAAAAGAGAGTGGCAAGTCACCATACAATTGCACATCAGGCATATGAGATCAAAATCAATCATATTAAACACAAAGAAGCAATCAAAAACATAAAAAGGTAATTCAATTGCCAAGTAAATTGTGCCAGTGCATATGGAGCCAAAAAGACAAAAAACAATTCAAGAGATGGCAAATAGATTAGCACACGGAAGAAGGAATGGGGGTAGAGAAAAACAAAGATAACAAAAAATATATGTTAGCATATTTCATCTGGGTTGGCCATCCAGTTAGTTAGTATATTTCCAAAAGGTTGAAGCAATTTAACTGAGTAGTGGGAAGTCTTTATTAATAACACTAAACAAGACAAGAAAATGGAAGGGAAAAAGAGCGTGTGAAAAATAATAGCTCAGTTGAGGACATGGTATTTGGAGAAAACAAGAAAAGTTAAACTTACCAATGTGTGTGGTAAGCACCAAAAAATAGTAGGAACGTGGGCTCCACTGTAAAAATAGCATAACATACACCATGTTAATGGTGAATTGTATAATTACACAGATTTGATAGAAGTGAAAAGGCACAAGCCTGCATACCTTAAGATGCAGTTGCAAGGTCAATTGAAAGAGTGGTCTTGGTAACATATGTGTTTGGGGTTTCCCCTTTGCTGTTTTACCCCAATAGAGGACGATTTTCAGAAGCTCTCAAGTCTTAATCGAAAGACTTTAAAGAAACTCCTAATGGGGTAAAACAGCACAGGGGAAACCCCAAACACACATGTTACCAAGACCACTCGAATTTCAAACTAATTTGGAATCTAAACATGGACCAAGCTATCTAGATGAATGCAAATATTTAATCAGTAGTCATGTTTATATCTAATCAATGAATTTGAATTGAATTTTCTGTCATAAATCCCTCCTGATGAGCCAATAGATTTGGTGAAACATGTGTAGAGGGCACTACTATTTAAGAACAATTTTAGAGGATCATTTTTCGGAATAAAAAAGCCTCATGATACAACAAACATGATTTTTGGAACATCATTTAACCTGTAGTTAGCGTTAACTTCAGGTGTGCTACAAGTGACTTGAAAATTCTGTTCTTCATAAATTGTGACACACTCGGCAGTCTGAGTGTTACTAGTCACCACCAAGCAGCACCCAAATTACCTTTATCAAAATAAAAACACTGTCAACCAAAGACCAATTCGCTATCAATTGTATTTGAGAATGCAAATGTATAAACAATAAATTAATAATGTGAATAAATGAGAGTTGACTCTGATATACAGTGGATTATGTTTTCATTGCAAGTTATTTTAATGCACATAGTTGGAATTTACTTTTATCAAAAGATGTGGTTCAGGAGGAAATGTGTTCTTGGGCATTACCCTCTCTTGTTACTAATTCCTCTTTAATATTCAAGGAATTCATTTATTTACATTCTTGCAAAAATAAGGCAAGAATGCTTTAAATGGTAATTTTAAGTTGTATTCCGATCTGTACCATGAAGAAAGAAAAATGGAAAGGGAATTATAATTTAAGTTATATTAAATAAATATGTACACTAGGAAAGGATGACATATCCTCTTGTGTATCTCCTGGCATAGTTTTCAATCAGATGTATAACACACATGTATTTCTAAATAAGGCAAATATAGATGTGATGACCTGTTTTTTGAGATCAGGTTCAAGGGCAAATGTTCCGATAAAAAACATTGCCAATTGAATACCACTAACTGGTTTGATGGATGAGACCTTTTAAAAGTCCCCCGAGCCACTAAATGAAATGTTGTGCCTTGTTTCACTATGCAAGGGGGGTGTGGGCCTTTAACTCAGCTCTATCAGAGGACCTGATTGGCTGTCATTTTTATGAAATCCATCTTAGGTGTGACATCATCGAAATCTAATGAATTGCTCTATTTATATGACTCAGATGATCCGATCATCTCAGAAGTTATATTTAACCCGAGATTTATCATGGCTAACTATATGGTCATATGAGTGGGCTATTGTATATCCAGAGATTCAAAGCGATATCCCAGCAATGCAAAAAGCTAAGTCCATTAAGTGGATTGCTGCTGTAAAAAAACAGCTTTGTATCATTAGGTCTCCTAAATTTATTTAATGAACATCTTTGATTTTTAGCAAATGCAAAGTCTGTTTCTATGGAGGGTTATACCGAAAAAATGAATTTCATGGATAATCCAGGCTAAAACCTCAGTAAGAATGTTCCTTCCATAACCTTATTTAAAGGTGGAAATATCAACGTAGTATCGAAACCCACAGCATCACGGTATAATTCCTTGTTTTTATGGAATCAATTACCCCTGGAATCTAAAACTTGTGAAATGGTCTGTAAACCTGGAAATGGCGGAAAGAATTGTCACTGAGAAACCCAGGTTTGAGGAAGACATAATAAATGTTATGTTCTTTTGTAATAATTTTGTTAATTGTAGAATCATTTTTTTTATTTGCTCCAGGCATAGTAGTATGAGCTTTGTTGGTCTTTGAGTCTGTACCTGGTGGCAGATATAAGGATTAGAAGGAATACTTTAATTGTATAATCAAAATATTGCTTGGGCTGCTGACATTTGGGTAAATTGTTTTAAATCTGTTTTACCATTTATTGATTGCATGTATTTTGATTGATCAATTATGTTTCATACCAGTATAGACATTTGCATGCATTTTGCTGATTTGGTATTTTTTATTTTGTTTGTTTTGCTATCCATGTGAATGCATGCTTAATGAATGTATGCAAATAAAGCATAATTGATTTGATACTGATTCAAAAAGCTGTGCAGATTAGTGCAGGGGCTCAACCCCACTAGGCAGCGCCAATGAAAAAAACTCCTCTTCTGCACTGGATGCAAATATATGTTTTTCACATAAGAATTATCCACTTACAGTCCTCCCTATCAGTCTTTGCACACATTGCAGGTAAGCTAATAATAATTGTTTTATGCTTCCCACGAAGAGTGTATTTTTCTAATGTAATTCTACCTCTTCTATCACCATGTTTGCTTCCACTCTCGTGTTTAAACATTTCACTACCTCACTACCTCATTGCAGATTTCACCCCCTCCTCTCAGTTGTTGGAACCTTTCCACAGCTCTTTGCTCATCTGCTGCAGATTTTCTTCATTCCTTCATTTAAGCAGGGAATATTCCCCGCCAGTAATCAACATGCTATAGTTTGCCTTCTTCTTAAAGAATCCTGCCTGAAACCTTCTATTTATTCCAAATACAGATCCATCATCATCTCTCTGCAGGTCTCTAAGATGCATGAATCCTTCACGATGGAGCTGCTCTGAGCCATCTCACTAAAACACTTTTTTCTTGATAAGCGCAAGTCTTTTTTGCGACCTGGACATGGGGTACACATGGCCCTTCCTTTTCTATGAGATGATATAGTAAAGGCAGCGGTTAATAGCACTGCCACTCTGGTCTATCTGCAAGACCACTTCACTGAATTTTGTACAGAGAGCCACAATATCTCCTGGAATACCTAACCTCCATGACATGTCCATCCAAGCCTTATCCAGGTTCAGTTATTTGCTCTGCTGCACAACTCAGAGCATAGATACGAGTAATTGCCCAACTGCAAAGGGTGTAGATGACCTTTTTGATTATTATCTAATTGATAACATGATGTGGGTACCTCCACCTAAGAAAGGGAGGTCTGCTAACCAGATCCCCCTTTAATTAAGCTCCATGTCAAAAGCATAGTGACACATGTGCCATGCTGCATCAGTATCCTGATCGGCAGCACCTGCTCTCCAGTGGCACAAAGCAGAATCAAAGATCATAGGCGCCCTTTTGAAAGCAACTGTGACAGCTAAGTCATTGCAGTGCAGAGTCGGCATTTAAAATCTGCACTGTGTTGCAAAATCACGTGATTATAATGGACTACTATCCTGGTGGCAGTTTAATCTTCAAAGATAAGTCATACCTGAGTTTGGGGTATGGTGGGTAATTCACACAATTATTAAAGCCACATCTGATGTGTAGCATAAATGTGTCCACGCTGTAAGCCCAGTCCAGCTGTGAAAGAGTTTGTGTATTCTAGTTGGAGAGCCCGTCATTGCCAGTCAGCAGGACAAGAGACTAAAAGACTATGGGCCTCGTAATAGTTTTTACAGTTTGGAGAAATTGCTGTTAACTTGCCAGTAATGCCAGCAACAACAATTATTCTGGACTGGCAAAACACAAGTTTGCTCATGGGGATCGTAGATTTACCTCCAGCCAGGAGCTGGCGGTAAATCAGACCCCTGCTGGAAAATAAATGACAGATTTACTGGCACCTGTATTACCGTTGCCGGTAATTCCGCCAATACCCTACATGGAGTCCTATAGAACTCCATGGAATGGGGATTTACTAGTCTTTTTGCCACCTGGAATGTTCCGGTAATACTGGGATATCAGGCGGCAGAAATTGTAGGGTCAGTTTGCTGGTATCCCACCAGAATTACTGGTTGCATGCTGGCAAATTCATAATGACCCCCTATGCCTTTCTTTTGTTCTATTGTGAAGACGGGTAACATCTCCCTCCAGCAAAACAGCACGTCAGCAGGAAATATCTTGTAAAACAAAGGTTACATCCTAAATAAAAAGTCTAGCCTCACACCACAGTGTTGCATATCAAAGGGCCTTTGATGCTATGGGTCTCAGATAGGGTGGGGTAAGTGTAATCAGAGGGAGCTGAGCAGAGTTGGTGAAGAGATTCCAACATCTTGTATCTCTCTGTACCTCTACTTCCTTTATGTCTCCTCCATGCCCATTGGAACGCTGCATCAAACCGCCATGAGCCTCACTTTGAACCAGACTTGCTGCCTGATCCCCGTCTGGATCACCATAACTCACTGCATCAAAATCTGATTCCAACCAATTGCACAATGACAAGAAGCCTGGTTCAATGCTGTCAAACCACCAAGTACTGATTCAGGTACTGATGGCAGGGACCAGCATCCTTGGTCTGTTTGTTAGGATGATAAACTGGGTAAGCCAGCCCCCTTTTTGCACCTTTTTTCATCACAGAGCATTCCCTTTTAAAGTGGAGGTGATTTATTGCCTTTTTTCTCCCTGATCAGTACAAGAGTGCTTGCATCCATGCATTCTGCATGTCTGTCTTCCTTTAAAGGGGTGTGTTTTTGTAAGAGCTTTTGAGTACAGTTTGTGTATCGCATATTGGTGTGTTGATTAAAGTATGTAAATAATATATTTGCATAGAGCCTTCAATTGGCTGTTTGGGTTGCTACTGTTTCACATTCACGCGCATCTTGAGAGTATAGACTGCCCTCTGGACACGTTACCACAAAAGGCAAAGGAGGCATATTGCTTAACTGTGCCTGTTACATCTTCATGGTTGGGAACACTCTTGTTTTGTTGAAGTGGAGCGTTGAGTAGGCAGTTTAGCCACTACTTATCTTCCTACTCATGTGGGACCGAAGTCTTTTTGTCACAATGGAGCAGAGAACCATCGCTTCCCACGGGGCTTATGTTTCCTGCAGTGTCCCTCAAGGCTCATCAGTGTTCAGCCTTCTTCAATCTTTATCTCCTCCCTCTCATCTCTCTACTCGACAACTTCAATGCCCTGTTCCATTCGGACGCTGACAATACTTACAAATTCATACGACCCTCTTCTCCTCACATGCCCATATATTATGGGTGTGTCTTGGTGTGCTTATAAAACGCATTGGCCTGTAATTGGCACCAACTCCTTCTTCTGCCATAAATTCAACCCAGTCGCCCACATTTTCTCTCCCTCACCTCCTGCACTCGAATCCGCCTTCCTTTCTCTCTCCTCCTTCCTGCACTCCAATTCCCCTTCCTTTCTCTCTCCCCCTTCCTGCACTCCAACCCCCTTCCTTTCTCTCTCCTCCTTCCTGCACTCCAATTCCCCCTCCTTTCTCTCTGCTCCTTCCTGCACTCCAATCCACCTTCCTATCTCTCTCCGCCTTCCTGCACTCCAATTCCCCTTCCTTTCTCTCTCCTCCTTCCTGCACTCCACTTCCCCTTACTTTCTCTCTCCTCCTTCCTGCACTCCAATCCACCTTCTTTTCTATCTACACCTTCCTGCACTCCAATCCATCTTCCTTTCTCTCTCCTCTTTCCTTCACTCCAATTCCCCTTCCTTTCTCTCTCCTCCTTACTGCACTCCAACCCCCCTTCTTTCTCTCTCCCCATTCCTGCACTCCAATTCTCCTTCCTTTCTCTCTCCTCCTTCCTGAACTCTAATTACCCTTCTTTTCTTTCTCCTCCTTCCTGCACACAAATTCCCCTTTCTTTCTCTCTCGTCCTTCCTGCACTCCAATCCACCTTCCTTTGGCTCTCCTCCTGCCTGCACTCCACTTTCCCTTCCTTTCTCTCTCCTCCTTCCTGCACTCCAATCCACCTTCCTTTCTCTCTCCTCCTTCCTGCACTCCGATTCCCCTTCCTTTCTCTCTCCTCCTTCCTGCACTCTAATTCCCCTTCCTGTCTCTCTCTTCCTTCCTGCACTCCAATCCACCTTCCTTTCTCTCTCCTCCTTCCTGCACTCCAATTCGTCTTCCTTTCTCTCTCCTCCTTCCTGCACTCCAACCCCCCTTCTTTTCTATCTCCTCCTTCCTGCACTCCAATCCACCTTCCTTTCTCTCTCCTCCTTCTTGCACTTCAATTCCCCTTCCTTTCTCTCTCCTCCTTCCTGCTCTCCAACCCCTTTCCTTACTCTCTCCTCCTTCCTGCACTCCAATGCCCCTTCCTTTCTCTCTCCTCCTTCCTGCAATCCAAAGCCCCTTCATTTCTCTCTCCTCCTTACTACACTCTAATTCCCCTTCCTTTCTCTCTCCTACTTCCTGAACTCCAATCCCCCTTCCTTTCGCTCTCCTCCTTCCTGCACTCCAATTCCCCCTCCTTTCTCTCTCCCCCCTCCTGCACTCCAATCCACCTTCCTTTCTCTCTCCTCCTTCCTGCACTCCAATTCACCTTCCTTTCTCTCTCCTCCTTCTTGCACTCCAATGTACCTTCCTTTCTCCTCCTTCCTGCACTCCAAAGCCCTTTCCTTTCTCTCTCCTCCTTCCTGCACTCCAATTCCCCCTCCTTTCTCTCTCCCCCCTCCTGCACTCCAATCCACCTTCCTTTCTCTCTCCTCCTTCCTTCACTCCAATTCACCTTCCTTTTTCTCTCCTCCTTCCTGCACTCCAATTCACCTTCCTTTCTCTCTCCTCCTTCCTGCACTCCAATTCACCTTTCCTTTTCTCTCTTCCTTCCTGCACTCCAATCCACTTTCTTTTCTCTCTCCTCCTTCCTGCACTCCAATGCCCCTTCCTTTCTCTCTTATCCTTCCTGCACCTTCCTTTCTCTATCCTCCTCCCTGTACTTTCTCTCTCCTCCTTCCTGCACTCCAATTCCACTTCCTTGGTTCCTTCCAGAAAGACCAGATATGCCTTCATGAAAACTCTGCAATATCTCTCTTCTCTTATATAACTCCATTACAAAATCGTGCTGTTTCTATATGTACAAACTCACATTTGCATTCCCTTTCCTTACAACAAAATTAAAATGCCTAGTATTGAAGGCCTATCATAAATACATGAACACTTTGCTAATTCTCTCATCATCCATCGTTTCTTGCCTCTCTAAAAAATCTGAGCGGATTCTTAAACTGTGCAAATTCCAACGTTTGCTGATCGGCTTTTCGAGGAAGTCGGTTTTTAGCTGACACTTAAAAAAGAACCTAAATGAACATTGTTTAGTCATGCGGGTCATGCACGTCTGCACTCTGCGTGCCGAGGAAGAGGAAGGAGGGACACAGGAATCAGTATAGATAGCGCCGTCTTCAATATTGCGTGGCCGGATGCACGATCTACTTCTGTTTTACCCTTTCCCTTGCTTCCTAACAGAAAGTTCACTTTTCCTTAAAATGCTGTATATTACATTATCTGAAACCGCTCTGAAAATGCTGGTTCCTTCAGGGTCAGAATGGGACAAGAACTAGGCACTGTCACCCAAAAAAAAGTGGCCCACCCCACGCCTCAAAAAAGTGGCCCACCCCTGCCTCACAACCCTTGACCTCTGATGACATCACCAGAAGTGATGTCATTTGACCCCACCCAAAAGTGACATTCCGGGAAGCAGCGATGAAACATGACCTTTCACCCCTTGACAAAACAGGAAGTGGCATTAAATAGCATTGTTTTATACAAATAGACACTTGGGCTCCTAATACGGTTGCAAATGGCATCTAATGTGATTAATCAAATTCATTATCAGACATTGACACTCTGTCTTTACAATGCACTAACTTGGAGTTACTTTGAACTGACAATCTGTTTATTATATTAAGAACATTGTAGACCTTTTGAACTGCACCTGATGATGAAGGGATATTGCTTTTTCCAAAAAGCGTTGTGCTGCTAACCTATGAATATAACAGAAGATTTGGACAACGAGCTTATCATTGACTAGTGTCGTTTCTAACATTTCAACAACAAAAAAAGTATCATATATGTATGCTACAACGATTAACTCTTTTGCATAAATTGTTTAATAACTATTGACAAGATATTGGCTGATTTTCAGCGAGAAGGCGTGCAGAGGATGCGAGTGTCTGATACATTTCTATGAAATATCCCTCCTCTAAACATCTACCAGGGAAGAGTTACCAGACTCAGAGGACTTGTCCAGCAGCGCCAGGACCAGTGCCCAGCCAGCACACAGTGTGCCCTGCTTGGTTCTGACAGCAAACTTCCTAGGTGGGAAGTGCCAGAGAATCTCTGGATAAAGGACAAGGCTGTTGCCTGCTAACACCCACCTGAGCTTTGGGCCATCTGCCTTGAAAGGACAGAAGCCCTGTGTAGGAGCTAAGAGGAGTGCCACACAAGCATCATCCAGCGTCCATCTTTTTAAGGACAATTTCGAGACAGTCGAGTCCTCGAACCGCATCCAGCTGCACCACTGACTGTTGTCACGCCACAGTCACCAGAGCCGTCCTAGGTGCCTCAACCAGCATTCTGGATCCGCCAAACCAGCACAGAGACAATTCTTGGCCCCGAGCCACCACGCCGGACAGCCTGCAGACGTTCGTCCAGCCTCGCTTGCCGAACTGCCTGCTGCCTGGTACCTGCAGCTGTCTCTCACCACTAACTCTGTTTCATAGGCTCTAAAGAGCCCTAGAAACGCCTCGACTCTGTTGAGCACCAAGACCTTCTTCAGCACCAGGTAAATTGTGGTTCTGCCCCCCTGGTACTTCTCTAAAGGCCTGTAGAGACACTTACGACCTTTAGCCCCTTTGGTGCTGGAACCAAATAATCTTGATCTATAAGACTGGTTACTTTACCGACTACCCTCCTGTCAGAATCCAGAGTGCATCCGTTTCTTTTGTAAAACCGTCAGTCCTCTGTGGTCCTTTACAGTGTGTGTTGTAATTGTAGTGTGCTGGAACTGTCTGTTATAGTAATAACAAAGTAGATATTTGTATACAACCTTGAATGGACAGTCCCTTTTATCATTAAATAATAATTGTATATTTGCTGTGTTGCAACTAACCAACGATCCACGACCATGCGTCCTTGTTACCAAAAATTGGACAAGGAGGTCTTATAATTTACTTGTATTCCAATCTGTTCGGATCCCTTCTGGTGTACTAGAGGTGTGGGGTTGATTAATGGTTTAGAAACCGATATTCATCCCTGCACCACTGGTGCCCTGTAAGTCGATTCGTCACACACTGCACCCAAGATTTTATTCTTACGTACCCCTAAATGTGACTACTAAGGTGTGCTACAATACGATTCGAAATACTTGTTTAGGGGGAACACACAGCACCTCCACGGCATCCATTATCATGTTAATAATCACATATGTGTATTTCCCTGAACTCTGAAGAAAATAATAGCATCCTATGAAAAAAAAAAAGAACATGCCACATTTGTGGTTTTAAACGTCTCTACAAACCCTTCTACAATTCCTTCTTGTCCCCAATGACACCATTCTTACTTCAAACAAACAATAATACTTCTGTGACAAGAAATCTGATCTTGACGAAAAGGACCAAACTCACTGCCTTTCAATAGTAGGAGTTCTAAAGCCTGCCTTTTATTTCTTTTCTGTGTGGATTCAATTTTGGACAAAGCAACCTGTTTGCCTTTTGCTCACTCTTTGACAAGCAGCTTTTCACATGTGCTTTGAGGGTGCAGGAACAGCTGTTCTCAACCAGTGCTCGAAAAATAACTTAACTCTGCTTATGCTTTTATTTGTTTGTTTTCCACTTCAAGCACAAATACAGAAACATGGTGACAAGGGTCCATGTTGACACATCTGTCAAGCACCGTTTTACAACATCTCTTTGCTATCAGCATCACACTTAAAATAGGAAGCAGTGAATTGTCAATTGTAAGTGACTATTGGGCCTCATCACGAGTTAGGCAGTATCCCAGCTGTTCATCTTCTGGAATACCGCCCAACGCAATTACTGTCACTGTCACTTTGTCCGGTGGTAATACCGCCGGATAACAAGTGATGGTGGCGGTGAAAGTCCCCATTTGTTTGAGTCCATAGGACTTAATAGGGCATTTTTGGCACAATTTATGCAGAAGTTATTGTGCCACAGTAATTGCACCGAGAATAGGTGCCGAAAATGGGCAGAAAGTCAGAGGATTTACCTGCAACTCAGAGCTGAAGGTGAATCCTCCAATTTCCCCCAAAGTCGTCATTGGGCATGGTGGTAACACTATTGCTGATGCATTTTTCCTGCAGCGCCCAAATTGTGATGAGTCCCATTGTCTTTAATAACTCATCCAAAAAGTGTTAATGTGCAATGATTACAAATGGGTGCATAACAAGTAGCATTCTGTGAGAAACAATGACTACAACCAGGTGACTACATAATATGGCTTTCACGCCACAGCAGGGTGCCGACATGGCCGGTTCACTTGGTCCTCAGTGAGGGCTCTGGGTCGCTACCAGGCTTTTTTCCCCTTAACCCCCCACAGCGGCATGAAAGACATTCACACCCCACGGTTCATCAGGGTGCGAATGGCTTTTTTTCTCCCCTCTCTAGATTTGTGCTGCTTGCACAGACAATTAGCACAGTGGAAAAAGAAAAATAATGAAGAAAAGATGGCCATAGGGAAAATTGACTACGTCGCTTTTCGATTTCTGTGGTTGCGGAAGTTGAAGGTGCGTTGAGGGCCATTAGCCAATCAGTGGCTGGAACAGTGGACTAGAATATACCGGTAAGTCCCCATTCAAAAAACCCTTCCCCATTCCCATTCGAGCCCCCATAGGGCTCAATGGGAATGGAGAGGGAGCTAATAATGGGCCCGTTAGAAACAGGCGCGTTATTAGCTCGCTGGTATCTTAGCGGCTCCCGGTAAAAACAGCCGTCCTTAGCGGAACCTGCTCAGGGACCTCGGAATGCGGCGATAAGGGGTTAACGGCACCGGCATCCTTACCGGTGCCGTTAACCCCTTACCACCGCACTTGTAATGAGGCCCAGTGTGTGGTTACTGGAAATTTATTCCTTGTTGCAACGTAATCACCATACAGTCAGGAGCTTGATATTGTGAACTGTCTAGTTCTCAAAGACAGCACCTCCCAATACAATATAAATACTCACCCATATAAAGAAAAAAGGTGGTGAGTTAAGATCAGGAACCACCACTTGGGATACAAACAAAAGAATGGTTGGTTAGTGACAAACAAAAACAAAGGGCAAACTGGAAGAGCCAACACATGTCACTGTACATTATGCAGGATAAGCATTCTCCTCAAAAAGGGGGAAATGAAGTTGTCTTTGGGGGTCAACACTTGTCAATAGCTGTACAGCTGGATGACAGATGTATCCAGTACGAGTATTGCCAGGTGATGTCAGTTTACAGAGCAACCTTTTAAAAGAGTTGAGTGGGAGATTTAGCAGCAGGGTAAGCAAGATTTGTTTTCCCCATCGACTTGCTTTAGAGAAAGGTACAGTTAAGGCAGGAGATAGTGTAAAAACATAAACACATTTAGCTGGAGATTTGGGAGTCTCTCATAAGAATCCAGAAAGTAGGTTGATCTAGTCAGCAGGTGGACGAAAAACAGAAGAATCATATGCACAGAAGACATCAACAAAGATTGCGTCATATCACCGAAGGTCGGTCTGGTGGGCAGGTGGACGAAAAACTGAAAATCAGGTGCACAGAAGATACCAACAAAGATTGTGCCATATCACCAAAGACAGTTTCCAAGTCACAAATAGAAGTACCGAGGAAAAATGGAACACCAAGGGCAATTTGTGTTACTGCTACTCAGTCCTGCGATATTTGTGCCTGATCATGAGTAGTGGTAAGGTAGTAAGTCCCCATTTCCAATTGGGTCAATGGGGATAGGTGGTGCTATTATCCCCAGTGTAAATATTGCTGGTGGTAATAGCACCAAAAAAAAAGCCCATACCGTTGGTGCATTCACCTCCAGCAAAAAGCTGGCCATACTCATGATTGGGCGTAGCATAAAATGCAACGGTAGTAGTGTTACTGTCGCACTTAACTACTCCACTCAACTCATGATGAGGCCAAATGTCTGTGAGGGGAGGCTAAATTGAGTACGGATGTATCAGCTCCTACCGTACAACAAGTCCACAGGTATAGCAGAAAAAGGTTTCTGTGGTACAAACACAGTTGGCAGTTCAGCGCATGGGTGCCAACTTTTGATTTTTCACTATAGGGTCAGAAAGTCCCACAACTAGCGAAAAGAAGGGGCAGAAGAGAGGGAGCTGTACCCATTCCCAGGTCGAACAATCCATTTTACAGCACATTTTGCTGTAAGAATTGGAAAACGTCATTGAATTTGTAGGCAGGTCTAAGTATATCACACCTCAGCAACAGTGTTCTAACTTGCAAAACCGTATTTCCTTTGCATTCTGCTTTTGGGTATCCACCTTCCTCCTTTTTCTTCTGCGCCTGCCAAACTCTTCTGCAAGAAAGCGCCCAGAGGCCTGTGGCTTGGCGCACTATATAAGCTTCAAAAATAAATAATTAAACAGCTTTCGCCTGTCCACCCCTCTCCTTCCCCCTACAGCCCATAATCAAGGCTCAGGTGGACCAATGAGGTGGCCTTCCTACTTTGTAGAGAGCAGCACTTGTTAAGTTTGCAAGATGTATGCCAACACTTCAATGAGCCACAGCCCAGCAGGAGAGGACCTAGAAGCCCTGTCACGCTGAGCGATTTGAAAGCAAATGTACTCAATCCTTTTTTGTTTTCACTTTTGGTCGCCCCCATACAAATACATGCAAAATATTCCATTGAGCAAAATTACACTGTAGACCCTGAGGTTCAAGGAGTATGGGGCAACTGCCCCCTCAGCACCCATGAGTTCCAAGAAACAGCAGAAGAGCAACGAGAAATGGCAGGACACATGAGCAGGCCCATGAGGATAGCGAGACTGAAGACACTGTGGATGGGAGAATATCTGGATGGGGATCCAACTAATTGAGGAGCACCGAGTTTTCTACAGCGTTGCAGGTAATTGTGCAATGACTCATGGCACCCAGGTGGGCTGCTGGGTAGTGTAGTCCAGCTGGTGCATGCCTCTCAATCTATTGTCTAGGATATGCTTTCCATTCCTGAGTTCTGTAGCAGGACGGTCACAGTCCATTAGTTTTCATCCTCATGCGCTGCAGACCGGCTCGATTCCTCGATACTAGAAACATTGGTTATTTTCAAATGTGTAGGCCACCCACAAGACTTTGGGTGCATTTCCAGCTAATGTTACGGATTACTGAGGAGTTTCAACAAAGAGTGAACAAAATAATCACCGTCTTTAAAGACTTAAGAACTTTGAAATGAGAACAAACTGATCAAAGAAATAGATTATGCATCTGCCTGTATTGTTGTTAAGGCAGCACAAGCTAGGAGGTTGCGGTTAACTTATACACGAGATGTAAAATGTATATTTTTCCAATATCTCATATTAATTACATCTAATCACTTTAATTACAAGTTAATAAAAACAGCTTGTGTTGACACATCAATGCTTTCTTAATTTTGTGCACGGTTGCATCGCGAGGTTTACCGAATGTGGGGACGGTGGGGGGGGGGATGCTAGTGATTCGCCTGGGGCGTTATGTTGTCTAGAAACTGACCTGGATTGTTTTTATTTTAAACAGCGGTTATGTTTGAAATTAAGATGTGGACAGTTGGCCGATGAGACACAGCCTTAGCCTCCTCCTCCAATCAATGACGGCAGTGACTGCAGGTGTGTAGCTGCGTTCTCCCTAATGCTAGGTGTGTACTGTGCACGAATCCTGCACACAACAGAAGCAACAATACTGTTAAAACAAGCTCGTTATATTCCTGGTAGGCATTAATAATACTAATATAAAGAGGCCACTTAAAACAATGCTTAGTTAAGGGAATGCTCTGCTGTGAATGTAGATTGCAGTTTGTTTGTTCAGATAAAAGAGTGAAGTCTGCTTAATTGGTGAGGAGAGATAGTCTATTTCCTGGAGGGTTTTAATCAGTTGGTAAATAAAGCCACACAAAAGAAGGCTAATCCCTTAAAAAGAAAGCTTAAGCATAAGTAAAGCACCCACTTTGCCCACCATAGGATTCAGGCTGAGACTCAGGTTGGGTCCAGTGATTCTACCAGCATAGAGTGAGCCAAGGCAGACAGAGCAGAGATAGATGCAATGGGGCGGGGATTTGATTAACTGCATGGTTTGTCACTTTGGGTGTCACTGCGGTTCATGATTGTTTCCATCCGTGGAGCAGCATGATTACTCCTGCTTACCACGTCATAACAAAACGCGGGCAGTGGAGGAAAGATGCTCCTCCCGTAGCGTACAACTGCATAAAAGTGAGGAAGGGGGCTCCTGTCCGCTGGGTCTTGCTCACCATTGGGACACGCCTCCTTTCAGTACATCCTCCCAGTCCTGCTGTCAAACCACGTGGGACCAGGAAGGTTGGTGGGACAGGAGGACAGCAGGGATGCCTGGCAAATGAAGAACTTCCTCCACAATCTTCCTTTCCCACACAGCTAGACTGTCTCCCCTGTTAAAGCAGAGGTGTTGTTAGGGCATAGGGGAGCCAGTGGAGGGACGCTTGAGGGGGCTATAGCCCCGGTTTCTTGGTTGTAGCCCTGTATAGAAGCTCAGGTTCTACAACCAAAAGGCTAGCTAGCCCCGAGCCCCGACAGTCCCGACATAAGCTAAGCCCCGGATCTTTTCCAACCCTCGCAACACCCGAGGAAGCAGGCGGGAAACCCTGAAGCACACTGAGGCATTGATCCAGCATCAACGTCCTCCCAAAGCACTGCCCCAGTCCAGCATGGATGCTGCAGTCCATTCCCATGGCTGTCCCTGCCCCGTTCCAAAGTATAATGTGGGATGCATCCAAGAGGGATTTGAAGCAACACAGCACTGTGCCCCAGGGGACAACTGTGCGAGCATGCATAAACAAAAATAAATCTACTTGTATTGGCTTAAGTATCACCTTCAGTGCCCGTGACCACCAACCAAGAGTCCCAGTACATGGCATTACTCAGTGGTATAACACCTGTGCTCTGAGCTTTGATGGATGCTGTCCCACAATGTTCACCTGCTGCTCCCATCCTCCTGCACCTCCTCCTACCACACAGTGCAATTCCTCCTTCTTGGCACCATGGATGCCAGGGACAAAGAACAGAAGCTCTTCCCAGAGCTCCTTCCCCTTTTTCAACGTTGACCATTGATCATCTTGTCTGGTAGCTTTTCTTTTGTTACAACAAAAAAAAGGTTTGTGTTCACAATACAAACCTTCCTTTACCACCTGCCAAAAAGAAACCCTAAATGTTTATCGGGTTTCTAATGGCACTAAATTGCTCAAGGTGGGCCATACTTCTTGGTAAATACACCACAGTCTGCGTAATGCCATTGCCTTAAGCTGGCAAGCCCTAAACAAGCGGTGCAGCCAGTTTGCGGCCACCTCCAAAAAGCAAATATGTCACCCCGAATGTTTATCAGGGTGCTAATGTCAGTAAATTCCCATGAGTTGGCCGTAATGGTTGGCAAAGATGCTATAATCCATGGCAAGCCTTTGCCTCAAGCTGACAGACCCTAAACTGGTGATACAGCCCTCGGGATGAAATTGTTAGCTGAGTTGTTTTTGTAGACACCTGGGGAAAGGCACATCAATGTTAGAATGGTGTGCCCTCTGCTTTGCATCTGCTGTTCTAATTCGGCATAATGGAATCCGGCAATACTGTGGTAACTGGCATACAGAATTTGACCCTACTTTGCTAGCTAGGCATGGTTGTATCTGCACTTCCTTTGGTAACTGAGAATAATGGAATCAGGTTCTACTGTGACAACTGGGCATACTGGATGCGTGTCCTGCTTTGGTAACAGGTAATGAAAGAGTCTGGGCCTCATTACGAGTTTGGCGGTAGCCATGGAGCTATTAGCTTCATGGCTGCCGCCAGACCGGGCTCCTTTACCAGGTTCCCAGAATGGGGAATTATAGGTCCATTCCGAGTTCGGAGGGCTCGGTAACTCCTCCGTCTGGGAACCCGGGCCGGACCTTCCCCATTCCCATCTGAGCCCCGATAGGGCTCAATGGGAATGGGAGAGTGAGCTAACAACGGGCCAATTACGACCGGCCCGTTGTTAGCTCCCTCTTCCCCTCGCGGGACCCGGTTAACAAATCCTTGTTTTACCTCGTAATTTCGTGGAACGGGTTTAACGGGTCCGCCTCCATTAGCGGAGCCCGTTAACCCGTTCCGCGAAGCTCCTAATGAGGCCCTCTGTCTTTGAAGTGCTAACTATAACTATTGGAGTGTGACACTGCTACACTAACTAGACATAAAGGGATCTGGCAATGCTTTGTTACCAGTGTACTTGAACTTACCCTTACAGTTGAGAAAAAAAGGAAACTTCCCTTACTTTCGTAACTGGGAATAAAATAATCTGGTTTAAGTGCTGTCACTGGGCTTTTGAATCTGAAACTGCTGTGTTAACTCGGTATAATGTAGTTTAGAACTACTGCACTAACTGGCCATACTAGAACCTGTGTTCCTGTACTAACTGGCCCTAATAGAATCTGGTCTTACTGTTCTAACTGGTAATAATGGAATCTCATCTTGAAGTGCTAACTGAGCAGATTATTCGTTAGCATACTGTTAACTGGGGATAACTAAAACCTGCAAATCTTGCCCTTCTTTGATTACTGGGCATACTGGAGTTTGACATTGTTGAGGTAATGCTGTGTAATGAAACCTGCGCTGTTGTGCTAACAGGGGGTAACGGATTCTGACATTGCTTTGTTAAATGGGCCAAATGGAATTGCCCACCATATGCTACCTTTGCTTGATGAAGCCTGGCACAACTTTACTAAATGGACAATCAGGCAATTGTGTGAGCAGGTTGCAAGATATTATTTTTAATTGGGTGTATTTTGCTTACATTTTTTTAAAGTTGGAAGCAAATATTTTTTGGAGTTAAAAAGTAATTTCCACTACCAACTGGGATATATCTATGGATTATTAAAAACACATTTTAGCTCTAAAACAGAAATCCTTTTTGAAATCCAGAATTCTTGGCTCTCAGTAATTCATGTAAATAAAAAAAAAAAATTAATGGTTAAAGTTCCTCTTCAAATGTGTCTGTAATAATGTTAATCTTCCCTTCTGTGACAATGGCCCTGATAATAGCATATACTTGGAGCTCTGAAGAGGAAGCAGGGGTAGGGTCTGATATGTTTAGGATTCCTATGTTTTTTAAACATATTTTTTCTCACTATTAATTTTTGATGTATTTGCCTATTTTCAGGGAGTAAAAGAGGTGGGTAAGCCCTCGGCGAAAGGGCGAGTACTGTGCTGTTTTGCTGTGGAAGTTATTGTGGGATACCTTCCTGTGCCCCGCTTTCGCTGTGGAGTGTCGACGTGGGAACACAACTTTTTAGAGGTGCGTGTGCCTTTAAGTCAGCAGCAGGATCAGCTGACTTTAAAAGAGCCGCCTCCACGCCCTTGCGGCGTAAGCCCTCGGCGAAAGGGCGAGTACTGTGCTGTTTTGCTGTGGAAGTTATTGTGGGATACCTTCCTGTGCCCCGCTTTCGCTGTGGAGTGTCGACGTGGGAAAACAACTTTTTAGAGGTGCGTGTGCCTTTAAGTCAGCAGCAGGATCAGCTGACTTTAAAAGAGCCGCCTCCACGCCCTTGCGGCGTAAGCCCTCGGCGAAAGGGCGAGTACTGTGCTGTTTTACTGTTCTGCGTGGTTCTGCGGCTGGAGACTCTCTCGGATTGCTCGAATTAAACATCACGCCTGCTGCTGCCTTGATGTACGCCGAGTCCCTGATACAATCTATCCCAGTAACACCGACTCTGATGCACCTCGCTAAGACACGCGCACAAACCAAGAAATGGACTTCAATGGATGCACACCCTGGCTCTGAGAAGAATGCTGTAGCTCTCTGTGGGGAGCGGAACTTAACAACTGTAAGTACTCTAAGCACACAAGTCATCGCTGAGACAGGCGACGCCATCCGCCCAATGGTCGAGGTTGATGCCAACAATGTTGAAATAAACGTTGAACCCGCTTATGATGCCCCAATACATATGGCCTTTGAACAGTGTCCACCATACAACTTAACTAACAGCAATGACCCTACCTCAGGGTCAGTGTGTTTAGATAGCTTGGCGAACAATGCCTGTCACGTTAACCACGGCTCAATGGCAAACCCAAAGCTCGATCTTACGGAAGAAACACTTGTGTCAACGCCGGTCGATGTTCACATTCAAAAACACAGCGGTATAGACGAAAGTCGTCTGAATACACTGTGTTCTGTGGACTCTAACACTGGCGAGACTGTTGTAACGAACCTCAGGGAACTAGACGACCGCAATAGCAAATCGTACGTAACATACACCAACCCCGAGACCATGGTCGATAGTGATGGAGGGGACTGTGTCATCACGAACCCACTACCTTCTTGTTGTATGCCCACTGATGCTGTAGCTTTACTCAACCACGACGGCTTTCTTGGCAATGATGTACCGGTCACACCAACAATAAATACATCAAACACCTCTTGTGCCGAAATTCCTCAAAGACACGATCTGAGCAGAAAGGTACTAATGCTCTCTGCAGTACCTAACTCGGAAGCTCGCACTGAGGTAGTTATAACACAGGGACCTGGGAACCGTAGACCTTCATTAGACATCGCTAACAAGCTAATTACCGACTTAGCATTGATGACTAAACTCCAACAAAACCGACATGTTGAAATAGTGAATCAAGGTCACAGGACGTTCAAAAACGAACGGTTAGAACAAGTGATGCATGAAACGACACAAAGCGGCTCTCAAAGTGTCACACGTAGAGCAACCGTTGGAGCTAAACGCAGTTGGACTAACACAGACAGTTTATCACCGCTGCGTTGCTCTCAGGTAAAATAGTCAAAAGTTACCTCCACTTCAGAATTCCACATGGATCAAACGAGTCACGAATCTTCCTCAGCTGAATACGTTGAATGTTTTAAAACCGCTAGACACCAACACTTACAAAATACTTCTGTCTCAGAAACTTCTTCGTCTGACTCCTCGATCATGGAGCGTCCTTACCCTAAAATCAGATCTTGCAGACGCTCAAACTCCTCAAAACAAGTGCGTATGCCCAATAAACAAGAGGTCCCTCGAAATGCACCTGTCTCTAAAGACCTACAGGCTGTTATCATAGCATCTATGGGAATTTCTATTGCGCCTTTTTTGAAACTCTACGAGCAGATGAATGAAAACATAGAAGATCTTGCAACCTTAACTGCGCTTCTCAACACAAAAATAATTGAACTAGAAAGGAAAGAAACGAAATATCAAACTAACCTAACCTCTACAAATGACAAAATTGACTGTATTCTAAACTCTGTCTGTAGCTTTACTGCAAACAATAATGAAGATAAAAAATTGCTTGCAGAAGTAGCACAGGAAGCCTTAAAACTTTTCAAAGAGCACCCTGGGAAGTCGGTGTGTAACACAAACTTGGAAGCAACTGACTCAGTTAAGGCGCATAGCGACACAGACAGTGCGCTTGATGTAACAGTCACAACACAGCTAGTAAATTGAAATTCGATGAGCTATATTTCGGCCACCCAAAAACAAAATATAACGACTCAGTTGGATAAGAACGCAGACAAGACTGGTGGTCCACACTCACAGAAGGAGTGCGTTCTCCCTGTGTCTAACGTGTGTGATAAAGACTCTTCCTTGCAAATGTTAGCCACATTTGATATGGTTGAAATTAGCAGCCAGCCATGCAATCCTGCAATTGCTGACCCTCAACCGGCATCATCTTCAGGAAGTAAACCTGTCCCAAAGCAAAAAGGTGCAAATGATGATATAACACCGACAAGACTGAGTGCTGTGCCGACCTCCGCTAGTGTGGAGATATACGACATATTTAAAAAAAACAAACGGCTGTCAAAGCCAGAATCTACACTCTCTGTTGGGAAGTCTGCCAACTGTGAGAAAAAATCTAAAAATTTACCGTCCAATAAAATGAGACGTGGAAATGGTTCCAGAAATTTTCTGCGAAACCTGAAAACAGTGAACCTAACAGTCGCTGGTACGAGATGCAATTCCTCCGACCTTGCTAACTCAAAAACCCTCCAAAGAATTGGAAACACTAATGTCAAAACCTGTTTTCCCGAAAGTACTTCAGATGATGACCTGGATTTGGTAAATCTATCTATATATGACGATGATGAAATAAATCAAGTAGACGAGCTTCTAGATCTTGCAAACGAGAGCTTACCTTCACAACATGTAGGAGTGGAAACCTCTTATCCAAGCTGTAACATTGAGAAGGCTCAGTCCGACGTCTTACTTGATACTCAAAAATCATCAAAGACACGACGCACATGTACTATCGTCAGTGCTGTTGACACGATCTCTGAACTGAATAACGATCCAGATACACCATTTGTAACAATGGCTGAAAGACGACTCAAACTGGCGGCCACAAGCTCCAAGGATCTCGAACCTGTAACATGCCAACCAATGGACTCTCACATGTCCATAAAAAAGGTTGCTCCAATGATTGCCGAAGCGAACGGTAAACCAGACTCACCTTTCGAAACACTGGCGGAAAGGCGGCTCAAGCTGGTGTCGAAGAGTCTGAAGGACCTTGACTGTGATAGAAGTCATGTGGAGGTCTCCGATAAATCAACAGAAACTGGAAAAAGTGGTTCGACTATCTCAGGACGCTCGAACCATCAACGCCAATTTGTGTACAAACAGCTGAAAGATTAAACTAAACCAAGTTCTAAAAACACGATGTCTAAATTAAAAATAATAAAAAAGGAATCTTCTTTTGAAAAACTAATTCTGGAAAGACTTGACTCCTGTGATAACTTGATCCTAAATCAACAATATCTATCCAAACTATTTTATTTGATACCGAGTCTGCGAACACTCAATTCCGATGACGTGAAAATAGTGGAGTTTCACTGTGAAGAAAGAAACGATATGGTGACTCTGCACCTTGCTTCCAAAATTATTCGCGAGATACTGCTGGATGCGGTACCTGTACTTTTGTCCCTAGGTTTCGACTTATATCCACAGAGCCTAGTTGACAAAATTTCTGAGCCTTTTTCAAACAATACATATGATAAAAGCCAGGAAAATCTAAAGAAAAGAATAACTTCGAGTACAAAATCCAAAGAATATAAAGACACGAAACCCGGGATATCAACTCGAACCGAGACCAAACCAAAGGACACAGAAACAACTCAGTTCTACTTAAATGACCAAATCCAAATAACTGTTGATGGTCTGAACAAAAACATTAGGCCGACTCAAAAGAATGACGCAGAAAATGGAAATTGGGCATGGTTAGCTGCAAACCTAAACAATAAAAATCATGATTAATGCTTAAATCGGAGTTCACCTCAGTGCCTTAATTTCGGATCATGGAACACACAGGGGTTTGTTCACCTATTCAACTCCCCTTGGATGAACAACTTAGATCTGATTTGTCTACAAGAAACTTGGCTGACAACCTGCCCGTTGTCGCCTGCCTTTGAGATAGTGATAAATCCAGCGATTAAACCACCCAAAGGTAGGCCGATGTCTGGCCTTTTGATAGCGGTCAAAAAAGATCGCAGACTCAGAATTATCGAGACAGAAAATGTTTCATCATATATACAAATTGCTAAAGTGAGTTTTACCTCCCTCGACAAATCAGAGTCCATGTACATAATTAATCTCTATTGGAATCATACTACAACTAACGCTGTTAAGTTTATAGACCAGGTGACCGCTATATTGGACAACCTAATGGAAAACTCAAGCAGACCATCGATTCTTCTTTGCGGTGATCTTAACATAGACTGCTTGAATTTGAATACTGCGTCAAAAATAAACTCCTTGAATCACAAGGTCAATGAAAAAACGGGACAGCTCTGGATGAACGAAATGAATTTGAGAAACCTTACACTTTTGAATGGGAATACACCGGGTGATATCCCGGCACAGCCCACATGGAGATGTGAAAATCAATCTTCAACTATAGACTATCTCTTCGTGTCTGAAGACCTTGCAGCCAAAGTACATCGGCTCGAGATCACCAAAATGAAACATAGTGATCACGACATGCTAAAGATGTCGTTCAATGCCTATAGCCAGACATTCCAACAATTATGGCTCCACGACACCACGTACCGATCCGGAAGAATTTGTCTTAACTTTAAAACCAAAGATATAAACTCGGTAACATCTGCTTTGGAGGACACTCCAGGTGAGATTGAATATCAACACCTGTTGATTCAATTTGTGGAATGCAAACAAGGCCTTAAACAACAAAAAACACAGCATAAACATAAGTTTGATCTACAAGTATTGCAACAAAAACGAACTCTACGTAAAGAAATAAGGATGATACCTAGAAGTAACAAAGAATTATACGACGCAGCTAAAAAACGTATAACGCAAAAATACAGAAACTGGAGAAATAATCACTATGCTACAATCTTGCAGAACGACTCCGAAGAGATGATGCGCAATCTCAAAAATAAAAACTCAGCTGAATTTTGGCGTGTAATAAACAATCTTGCCGCCCCACAAATAGCATTACAAGTATCTCCAATTCGCCAAGAAACTTGGGTAAAACATTATACAAACCTGTTTAACACATTTGAAGTAGAAAACAAAAGTACAACCAAGCATAAACTCCCGTGGACACTGGAGTTCGACATAAACGACATTACAAACTCAATTAAGAACTCCAACGCATCAAGAGCTCCAGGGCCGGATGGCCTCACGAACTACACAATGAAACAAAACCCGAAAGAATGGGCAAAGCTCTGTTTACTCCTCTTCGAAAGAATAAAAACAAAACTAGCTACCCCAAGATCTTGGAAAAATGCCATAATTGTGCCGATTTTCAAAAAGGGGAACAGACTGGACCCGAGAGACTATCGACCTATCACCTTGTTAGATGTAATAGGAAAAATCTATGCAACTCAACTACAACAAACCTTAAAATCATAGGCACTTAAAAATCATCGTAATGACCCACGACAAGCGGGTTTTGTTAAAGGCGTAGGTTGCGGTCTTAACACCCTTTTGCTGAATCTCTTAAAAATGGAGTCAATACGAACTAACACTGCCATCTATGTCGCATCTATTGACTTTTCACACGCTTTCGATAGTGTTGACCGCCACATTCTGTGGGAGAAACTCAAAGCTTGGAAGTGTCCAGTGGATCTTATAGATGCAATAAAAGAGCTCCATTCTAATACCACTGTGCAAGTCAGACTCGACCAAGGAGGATCCTTATCTCCTTTGATTCCAACTTATAAAGGAGTGAAACAAGGATGCCCCTTGGCTGCAATTGTGTTCAACCTCTTTATCTCCGACATAGGGGACGCATTAAACGAGGCAACAGCATTTCCATCTAAAATTCATGGCTCGCAGTTGGGTTACTTGTTGTACGCTGATGACCTATTACTCTTGGATGTCACACCGGTCGGCCTACAATGAAAACTAGATGCCTTAGAAAGATATGTAATGGAAAACAAGCTTTGTTTAAATAAGAAGAAATGCGAAATCTTGATACTGCGCAACTTGTCAGCCTATAAAAAGAGATCAACCCAATATGTGTGGTACCTGGAAAAAATACCGCTCCGGATCTCTACTCACATAAAATACTTGGGATCCATAATAAGTGCACACATAAATGACAATCCTTGGGTTGAGGCCACCAAAAGGAAATGTCAAAAACTGGCTTGCCAGGCCGCGATCATAAACAAAAAATTCGGGAAATTTTCTATAAAACCTGTGATCAATTTTTACAGACAAAAAGCAATACCGACCCTGATCTATGGTGCTGAAAATATGTTCGGTTGCTCACACGAGTTATGGAACACACTTGAAAACAACTTTTGGACTAGAGCGTTACACATCTCTAAAGGATGTCCGACTAGCAACATAAGATTTGAACTGGGACTGACTTCCATACAAGCGAGAGTTTGTTGGAATGCTTTAACTTTATACAGGAAGTCACAGCTCTCCAATGCAGCCCCTCCATTCAAAATAATACATAAGCCGGACTCAGAGCCCGAATACACAATGCTTGCTAAATGGAATCGGCAATGTTCTGAAATTTTGGACGCAAATGACATTGACATTACTACTTTACTTGAAAATCCTGACAAGGCCAAACGCAAACTATGGAGTGTGGACTGGCATCAAACTTGTATCGACAGATCTAGCTCTCGTCTCTTAAGAGAAGTACCACCAGAAGCAAGAGAGCTAGACAAACTACAACCGTATCTGACGCAATTTCCTGATCAGAACTCAAGATTACTATATCTGCACTTTCGACTTAATCTGTTCATGACAAAAGACCGTACTGGTACTTGGCTACGTAAGGAACCTGTCGATTTAATCTGTCGCTTTTGTAATCATTCGATAGAGACACTAAAACACTTGATGTTGTTCTGCCCAGAATTTCGCTCTTTGCGAACAAAGTTATTCGGGCCGCTCTTTGAGGCACAAAGTACCTATACGGCTGATGATTGGTGGAAAGTTATGTTTGAAGGTGCTGACCTAAAAATTATGTTTGGCTTAGTTCAATTGTTGAAGGAATTGAAAACCCGGCTAAAAGAGCCGATTCCGACAGTAAGAGGGGACGATTGACAAATCGTCTAACAACATATGTTTGGTGAAAGAAGTAGGAAGTAGTGTATCTTATCTGTTTTAAAGGTTTTCTTGTAAACCACATAAAACTAATAAAAAATTTTTTTAAAAAAGAGGTGGGTAGGTTGCTTGATTGAGGCGATGGGTATTATCAACTGTGCATAGTGGGAGTTTCGTTGCTTTGATTCCAAACCTACCAGAAATTAGAGGACGTGGGCTTTTGATGAAAAATATGGAAACGCTGATGGTAATACATGGTATGTGAAAGCAACAATTGGCAGATGATAAACCCACTAGAACATCTTTTGAGAATACTGAGAATGTGCATAGTCCATATCAAAGAAAAAGATACAAATCTGGCTGCCATCACTTGTTGCTGGTCAATAGAGCGTGAGTGTGGAATGAGAAACAATGGAGCCCTGCAGAGACCCATTGGAAAAGTACAACATGCAGCTGATAAAGCCAGCATAGCTGGCGGAGTGTAGGTGGACACTGAGGTGGTGACACATGCCCTGCCACCTGGCTCCCCTGTAAGCCTGATGTCCACCTCCGGGATCTTCTCTTCGGGGGGGGGTGGGCAGCCTCAACATTGATCACCTCACTGGTTGTGATAAGCCGAGCTGGTTGAGGAGGTAAGTGCATGTGCATGCTTTGTTTACTTTGTGTTGCCACCTCAGGGTTAGAGCTCCTTTTTTTCTGGTCACCTCAGTAGCTCACTTGGATGCTGGTTGAGCTCTTGATTTCATGGCTGCTGGTAATGATGATCTACTTTCATAGGCTGCATTGATGGGGCATCCTATTTTCAGAACTTTACTGCCAGCTTTGATTCCAAGCAGGACTGATAGAGATATAGAACCGTGTCAAACAAGATAATTTACTGAGACCCTGCTGCACCCTTTTCTTTCAGCGCTATTCTGCCGTTAGGAAAATGGCAAAATGATTGCTACTCTACTGTTCTAACCTGGGCTTGCTTTTATCAATTCAATGGTTTTTTAATGTAAGCAATAAGCCCTAGCTGCGGGGGCACTACCGAGTCAGGTAATGCACCAGGGCGCATAGTTACAGAAGGCCCCGGGGCATTACCTGACTTGGTAATGCCCCTGCAGCGAGGGGCTTATTGCTATAAGTATTCCAGGCTTGTGTCTCGGAATAATTATGTACAAGCGGGCGGCCGGTTGGGGGAAACATTCAGTGAACTTAGCTTTCTGTCTTTTTCTGTGGGGATTGGGAAGCCTGGAGTTGCATTGGAAAGAGTGGAATGCATTGTTACCTTTCTCGCCATGGAAAGCTTGGCGGCCATGTTGGGTGAAGTGATTCAGAGGCATTTAACAGGCGATTCCATTGTATTCCATTGTATTTTCTGTACAATGCTACTGTGCACAGTTTCAAAAAGTGGCATTGTACAGGAATACAATGGAAAATGTGTACAGTGGATTCCATTGCATACCTGTGAAAAGTTAATGTGCAGAGAATACAACAGTGGCTAGCAGTGCTGGCCGTATTGATTGCATGGATTTCCATTATATTGTTGTAAAATGAATGTCTGTGCAGAAACAACCCAAAAGAATGAATAATGGCCACATTACATGTTTGAATTTTAGTGCAGGTCACATGCAACAAGCTGGTATATAACTATTGCGTGTGATCCCTGTAAGAATTGTCCAGATGGCCTTACATGACATGAATATTAGAGGGTGATTCAAAGGAGAATGGAGCGAGAACACACACAATTAGCAGAATTGGCATCCATTACTAGTCGTTCATGTAAAAAAAGTATAGACAGATTTTTCCAGTTTCAACATCAAACCAATATTTTAATGGCGGAGAATAAAAAAAAATGTGATGCCTGCAAAAAAAGGAAAGACAGCTTTATCTAGCTTTGACATCAAATTAGGAAAATATTTAATCACAGTTCATTAAAACAGAGAAGTGGAGTGAAATGAAATTGAACAAGATGTGAGAACAGCTAGGAACATCAAACATTGAGGGAGAGCAATACAAATATTGCAAAAGAAACCAGGACATTTTATAAAAGAGACACTCAATTTGATGAAGTAAGCTGAGAAATGGAATTTGATTCTGAAACAGAATTTCAGAAGGTGACAGATGAGGCGGCAGAGGTACGGGGAACAAAGCTGGAAGTGGCAGGGAAACTGTTTGCAGAAGTCATATTGGAACTAGTAGTTGAAGAATGGATGACCACTTCAATCTTTCATCGGCTTGTGGCTGCCAGTAACTTTATATAGATGAAGCATTGCGATGACCTGTAACAGTCATGATTTGATGGGATTCTAGTCCAGAGTTTGATAGCAGCTGTATATCGGTGACACAATTGAGTGATTGGTGTACATGCCATTGAGGTGCGCACAATGACTGATTTTGGCATAAAGTTGCCAAGGGTATTTTTGCCCAATGGCCTTTTGGAATACCAGATGTGTTCAGTGGGTAGCTCTTCTTTAGTAAGACGAGAGGCCGGGGCTACAAAGGAACAAGGTGCTGTCACGATATATTATGCAGTCCAAGCAAGTCAGGGATCTCTTTCCCTTACAAATGAATGAGGCGTACAATTAAAACCCCTTTCCTATACTTGCAATCCCAATTTCTTTTTTAAGTAGGCCTCCAATCGCTCTCGCACCCAACCTGCACCAGCACCCCTTGTCACAATAGACCAGGAACAAGACCGGTGTGTTGGCAATGAATATTTTATTAATTTATGATTTAATGCAAAATGTAATAAACAGTTACATGGCCACCAGGGGGCGGCCAAATGGCACACTAAGACAACTCAAACATTGATGGCACACAGGTTTGATTTACTGATTTCACCACTACAATCAACAGTTCAAAACACCATGTAAATGAATGCAATCCACATGGAAGTGCATGAGCAAACAACAGATTCTCGAGTCCCACCAACCCTCACCTCCCCCCTAGACCTCCACCAGGCTTGTCAGCTTGGGATGGAAGGCAGTTGCAAGGACTGTGAACACCAAGTTAAAATCTGATTTTTGGAATGGGGTTTTCAGAAACAATATGGGAACGGCAATGAATGGGACAATTCGTTTTCTGCTCCACGTAAATTGTTTTTAACTTTATTAGGACAACTGCTATGGGACAGCACACAAGGGTACTTAGTGCTGTTTGCTTTTAGGAGACAAATAGGGCTTCAGAACAGACTAGCTAGCACTCAATAGGAAACTCAATTTCTGTACATGAAACTCATGAAAAAATTAAAAGGGAATGCAATGGTAAATACATTATTAAAATATAGTAGGGGAAGGAGGATAGACTAGGAAAAAGGGTTTTAGACAGGTGAAGCGAAATTTCCAGGAAAACGAAAATGCAAATGACACTCGTTTTTACTAAGGCTGCAAATGACAGACACATTTTAAGCAATGGGGAACTCACATAGGAAAATCGTGTTTCAGATAACAGGACAGAGGCACTTAACAGGTAGGCTCTGGGCAAAGGGATTACTCGCACTAGGAAAAACGGTTTGTGGTTAAAATGACAGTTGCAAATAGAAATCTGTTTGGTAAAACACCTTTTAAACACACAGACAAATTCGTTTTTAATGTGCAATGAATATGATTATTTGGGGAAACACTTTAAGACTATAATGACGCACAAGAAACTGGGAAGAGAGAGTGAAATAACGTGGGAATTAATGTATTTACTGAAACAAAATATATTAGGGATCTACACAAGCATCTGGAGATTCTTCAATGAGAAATGATAGAAATACATGGGAAATCAACAGATTTTAAATGGAAACAATTACTACAATGCACAGACAAGTGAAATATCTGTCAAAGGGAAAATGACTGAATAACACAAACAAAGAAGATAGGGGGGGGGGTTCCATGGGGAATCTCTATGGCAATGCTGAATAATAAAGGGCTTATTTAATCTATTGCTGGGGATGTCTATACTTACAAGAAAGGGCTGAATGGTGCACCAAAGAGCATCAGGGCCTCACTGCTGGAACAGCCAGGGGTCAGTCAAGGATTCTCTCTGTCCCAAGCCAGCTACTCCAGCTCCTGGCTTCTCTCCAAGATGTAGGCCCAACTCTGCAAGGATAGTTTCAAATTTGGTCAGCTGCACACCTCGAGATCTAGTAGGGAGACCTTGATTGGAGGCACAGTGACCTATTTATAAGTCAAATGACATCTTTCTCACACCATTGATAGGGCAGTAGTCAAGGGATCCCTCCCCTCTCTGGGCCAATAGGTCCAAAGAATGCGGGCATGTTTTGGGAAGCCACGGGAGGATACCTCATCCATCATCTGACTGGGACAAGGGGCTGGGTCTGGTTTTATTTTGCACATGGAAATCTCACTGCATGACAAATGCACTTTCTTATCATATTATGACACATATGACAGCAAATTTGAATAGTATATTTTTCAGGGAATTGCATAAACCTTGTTTGATGTCTGTGTGACCTATTGCTGCAAACCTACAGTATTTTTTCATTTACGCCAAAACTATATTAATAAAAAGTATGGCATTCGGCGGGTGGAATATGAATAGTATTTTTACATTTTCTTAAACTTTTATGGTTCTCACACTTATACAGAGACCACAATCACATTTTTCCTCCTAACTTCTGGTATGTTGGATTCACCAAAATCGTTTTTGGCATACCAAAAGCAGCTGCCTGACAGCTTTTCGGAAATCCGAACATGAATCGTGTGTGATCAATATTTCCCAAGTTATCCCCCAAACAACATATCTCTCATTCTGTGCAATGGGTGTGAAACTCCTCCTTAACTCTACCCCCCACCCACAGAAGAGATCTGGTTTTAGCTCTGACATTGAGAGGAAGGCTGTTGGTTAGATTAGTCCAAGGCTACAAGGGCTAATGGCCAGTTTTGTGTCGGCCTGTGTGGTTTTAGTCATAAAACGTGGGGAAGCAGGAACATTCCTCATCTCGTCCCCTGACAACAGGGCCTTTGAAATTTAGTTTCACACTTGCAGAACTCACAGCAGAAATGAAGTTAAGACTTTGACTTTTCCCGCCACTGCAAGTATTTTACTCGTAAAATCAACTCTTAGAATTGCACAATTTCAACATGTACGACCCTCACACAGTGGTAACCTTCAAACAGTGCTGGCAGAAGGGCAACATAAATATATGTGTCTAAACTTTAGCTGTACCTTTGAATGCTTAAATGTTAATGTTATAGACACAACTGCAATGTTACTGGGCAAAGTTCCAGTTGTGAAATCTTTATTCTGTTGCAATTCACATTTCCTTATAGATTCTTTTAATTTAAAGGATTCATCTGTGATGAGCTCCTTATGAACAGAACTCCTATTCATGTGTTGCACCTCTTGCACAGATTTTTAAGAAGCATATCTTTAATTGACCAGGGAAAAACTGATTTTTACATAGGGCCTCATTCCGAGATTGGTGGTAGCCATGGCGCTATTTGCACCATAGCTGCCTCCAATACCGCGTCCGATGTCCAATGGGAATGGCGCTAATAACGGGCTCGCGACTAGCAATGGGATGTGTGGTCAGACAGTTCCCACTAAGGGACCTCAGAATTAGGCGGTAAGGGATTACAGGCACCGGTCTCCTTACCGGTGACAGTAATCCCTTACCGCCCAACTCATAATGACCCCCACATAGAATTATTTCTATCACAGTGAAAGCTCCTTCTGCTGCAGAGGCTTGCACACAATCTTGGCACTTACATACTGGATACTGCTTTTTCTGCCAGTAGGACTTTAGCTTCCTGAGACTTTTTGCAACTGTTTTCTCGTGTCCTTCCCTCATGTGAGGCAATGAAGGTTTTTAGGCATCTCCAAGTTTTGCAACGTAATTACGCTCCTTTTCTTTTTTGAAATAGCAAGGACTTATTTCCATGTTAATTCAAGCAGGCCTTTCATTTCGGGGAGCCCTCATACTAACTCCGGCCTTTACTTATGGTGTTCAGGGGTATTTCACCCCACAGTGCATAAGGAGGAACCCTGGATATTTATTGAAGAAGTGAGTTCACAGGATAGTCAGGAGCATGGGGGATGGCAGACATACAGCCTAGGAGATTGCTGCTGTGCCTTTCAAAAAGAGGATGATGGTTTTCGGTTAATTCATTGAAAGTTAGGATGGCATACTGCTTGCCATTTTCATCAGTGATTACAGTGAATGCATTGTCAGGTAATTGCCTGAGTCCCTCACAGCATGACAGGCAAAATGTATCTGGATATCAAACCAGTCTTTGAATTGCAGAGTATCTGGAGAGTTAAGATTGAAAACAACAGAAGTGCGCAATTTGAATAGATCAATGTGAGAGTTTGCAGTTTTGTGCACAGCAAGATCTTTACCAGATCGTCTTAAACGTTTAATAATGCTCACAGACACATTATTAGCACTTAAAAAGTCCTGGTTGTGCACTATATTAATATTGCGGCTGATTGGGGGATTATTTATATGTCGATTAATGCCAAACCGTAAAAATATCAGGATTTGTGACTGATAATCAGTGGCAGTCGCAGTTCGTACCTCTGCATAGAGTAGTGGCCAAAGAAGTGATCCTTTGGCTTTCAAATGATGTCGAATGTCCTTTTTCACAAAGCCAACTTTTAAATGTGTTGACTGCCCATTTGGTGGCAACCTGGGTTTTTGGCCTAGTCTTATTAAATTCTAGGACATCTAAATCGGTGTTGCCCACAGTAGCATGTCTCTTTGCTGGAGTCGACACACTGGTAAAAAAAGAGGAAATACTGCTCTGATTCATGGTGTTTTGTCTGTTGTTTGTTTCTGATCCTGGATCTTGAAGCCACTCCTCTAATGACTGTATGCCAAAGAGATTGAAATGGATTTCTGTCGGGCAAGAAATGTAACTGTGGTCCGGAAAAGTATGCTGTGATTTCTGTGCCATCTGGGCTGCTTTTGAAGTGGGCTGGAGCGCAGATGGTGATGAATGTTATTGCTGATTGCAGATGTGTGTGGCAGGCTCTGAACAATGGTGGTTTTCAATGGATCATGTGGACATGGTAGGGAACAGGAAGGAACGTTCGGAAGTGCCCCACAAGGTACATACAGTAAGAGATTGTGTGTCGGGTAAAGACCCCATTTCCATCAATGGCATGCACTTTTACATAAAATGCGGCGCCTTCTGGCGTACTAATTGCATTTGAACCACCAACCAAACCCTTTTGGCACAAGTTTGATCAAATAAATAGTAGCTTTCAGTGAGGAAGAGATAAAGGGAAACTGATCAAATCCATTATTGTTTTGTCTGCAAAAGAACACACAGAAATATGTGCAATCCAAATGTGGATTTATGGGAGCAGGGAAGAAGTGGCAGGGGTGAGTGGGGCTGGGATGAGAAAGAGCAAGGGTAAGCAAACACTGGGTCCATGAGAGGATTATGCTACTTGCTCTATCCTTGGATGCTGATTGGTATAAGACAAGAAATATTTTCATCTTAGTGCAGTGTGACAAAAGTGACAAAGTGGAGAGGTTTCTAGATCAATACTCCATGATGATCAATCAGTTCTACACATGTAAAATTAGAGATGGATTGCTGGAAGGTTATGCATTAATCCTAACCACTTGTTATTGCTCTGGGCAATCTGCCAAGTCATCACTTGCCATTAGAGAAGCGCAAAGACCATATGCAAATAAATGTTAAATGTTAAAGGTATTTGTACCGTGCACCATCACCACCGAAGTGGTCCCCAAGCCCTCTGGTGGATCTGAAAAGGAAATTGAGAAAAAAAGGGGGTGCTACGGGGGGGGTTAGTAGGTTGTAGTTGGGAATAGGAAAGAGAAATTGTGATGTCGTGTTGGCAGCTTCAGTTCGGTTTGCACCATTCGCTGAGCTTAAGCATGATTTATGGGCCTTTGAGAACTCACATGTGCTGTTGTGCTGTGTTGTTAGTCTGTTGTTGCAATGTGGTGAAGTGTGTATGGATTGCTGTGCAGAGAGGTGGTTGTCTGGTTTTCTGTATGACAGGTGTATGAGGAAACTTGAGAGTTGTGTTAGATGTATTTTATTTTTTTATTATTTTTTCTTCTCTTTTCCTCTCCTCCTGTCTCCCTCTTTTACTTCTATATCCTTGTGTTTTTGTGCTCTCTTATCCTGGGTCAGAGATGTTTAAGTTAGAGGACCCTGGTCCTTCCCTGCCCATCCCGTGCAGGAATTTAACCTAGCTCGTTTTTCTGTGTGTTAGCGTTATGTGGGGTGGGTGGTCAGGGGTCTCTCAACCTTATGGTTAGGTGAGGAATTGATTTAGGGTTATGGTTTCCTCGTTGGGCATCTTGTTCCCGAAGGGTTCTAATCTTTCACAGTCATTTCATCCTTTTCCTGGAGCAAAAAGCCACGTTTTGAGCAGTTTTCTGAATTTCATATATTCCTTTGTGTTGCGTATCTTTTTGGGTAGCTGATTCCAGGATATTGCTGCCAAGTGAGAGAACAAAGGATTGGTCCCAGCACAAAAGAGGCTTGAACTGCTTAGACGCATCCCTTCTGCATTGGACCAAAAATAACCCCAGACATGTTTCAGCCTCATTGGGCAACATCAGTGAGATGTAGATCGGGTATCTAGGCAAACCTGGCTCTGCACCCATGTTGGACATACCGTCCCACTCAGGGTGATAAATGCAAAACTGGAGGTTGATGACTGGAAATGTATCAATTAATATTACCCAGTGGCAATTGCTGTGGTAAAGCCTCCTAACTATAGTTTATTACCCTGCCATGCCTTTAGAGAAGGGGAAATAATATGCAAATCAGCTTTGGTCCTAGTGGCCCTTGTGTCCAAACTGCTATAACAAATCCCTTCTGAGGGAAACCACAAGTGACTTATGTTGACCTCATTAGGTGCCATCAGTGAGGTGTAGCTTGGCTCTCTGGGAACATCAAACTAGGGACCCATGTGTGGGCATAACCATTCAACTCGGGGTGGCAAATGCAAAACTGGAGGTTGATGGTTAGAAGGCTATGAATGAATCTGAACCGTAAAGGCAACAACACTGGGCAATCCTCCAGACTAAGTGAGACAGGGTATGTCCAGACATCGGTATCTTGCTCTTTGAGCCAAAGCTGCCCCTCATTGTTGAGGCCGAACAAAGATAAATCATGTCTGGGTCGCTCTCCTGTTGCAGGCACCGGCCTTGTCTTTCTTTCGGTTCAGAGACTCTCTGCCACTTCCCACCTAGGAAGCTTGCTTGCAGAGCCTATCAGGACACACTGTGTGCTGGCTAGATACTGGTTATGGAGCTGCTAGAGGGTCCTCTGGATTCAGTATCTCACTCTGTTCCCTGGGAGATGTTTAAAGGGAGGGATCTTGCTTCCCTCTTGGAAATACTGACATGCCTTCACTGGAGGAAGCTGTAAGGCAGACCATACCTTCAGCCAGGGTCCAAATGAGTTCTACTTGAGAAGTCTTCAGATGATCTGCCAAAAGAGGGGATGACTCTTGTAAACAGTTGTTCAAGACATGACATTTCACTGCCCTTGATAATAAGAGGTGGGAGCTGACTTCAGGTTGACACAGATGCATATCAAAAAGGTGTTGGGGTTTCCTGTCCTTTGCAGCTCTGTGACCAGGCCTTTCTCAGGCCTGCTTCAATTAACTCTCATCAGCATGCACTACCAGCAGCAGGACTGACAATGGGCAGGGCAGATCCACGGAGCCTTTGATAGTTAATTAGCCTGACCATGGCCAGACAAAGGTTTTGCCCTTCTCCTCTCGAGATGCCTTCCTGTACTCCTGGCTGTCACATTCCAACTAAATGGGACATTGAGTCGGGGGTGGCACCTGTAGGCTGTGTCCACCCAGGGTACAAAGATCTATATGTTTTGTTGTGTGGTGAGCATAGGAAAATGTGCGCAGATTAGCCTCACACATTTTCCGAGGTTGATCTCTCATTATTCAATTTCTTTAAAACATGTCAAAAAAGGCCAGGCTAGTGCACACCCACCATGTGGATGGTCGAATTTCTCACACCAAGAATGATTTATATATGTCTAGTCTCCTTCTTCAATGGTGTAGATGGGCTAACAACCTCTGGTGTGATAGGTTGCCCAGAGCAATACCACTGGTTAAGATTAATTCATAAACTCCCACCCACCACATGTTTTTGGTTACAAACTATTCTAACATCCTCTTTGGAATAAAACTCCCCTTATCCTCAACCACACACATACTTTATTATACAATTGTTCTCATGGTTCTCACATTATTTTTACAGACTTATGAGGTAACGAAGATTCATTGATGTTGGACGAGGTTCTTTTCTTTGATTGGTGGCAACTGAGTTTTCAGTTTTATAATATTTCTTGTAAAACAGATTTATGTGTGGGTTCCTGCTAGACCTCTCCAAGCTGTCATCTTCTTATGATTTGACTGGCAGTCAATGTGGTTTTATTCTGTGTTATTTTCACTTAGGAAGATGGGCTTGGTTCCGTTTGTGGTGTGAGAGGTTGATAACACTGATCCTTCAGCAAGACCATCTGGAATCTTGGTGAGAGTGAATACAGATTATGTATACTTATCAGAGAAACGTAAATGATTTTTATTTCAGCTAGGCTCCCACTTGCATTTTTACCAGAGTTCCCTATATTTGCATTAGATTAGTTCCGTTTGCCTGGTCCAAGTCATGTTTTGGTTGAGAAATTTCCTTCTGGGACTGGATTATAAATGTTTTCAGGCTAAACACTAAGGATGAGTCATCACTGCTTATTTACACTCTATATTGTGCCACTGGGTTATTCTGTACTCTGATACCTCACTGCAGATCTCTGTGGTTTTAGGTATGTCTGTAATCCAGGTGTAAAAACAAAGAAATATCGAGGCTGAGTACCACAAAAGGAAATACACCAATCACGGGCTAAATAGATTCACAGATCTTTTTTTCTGTACAGTACAAAGAAACACAGATAGCTATCTGGCTCTCAACACCCCGCAATGAGTACCAGCCCATCAAGAGACGAGAGAGAGTGCTGGACATTACAAACAATCGTGCTTTTATACAATTCTGAGTAACATTGTCCAGCCTCTCTACATGTTAATAATGTGTGGTCTAGAGTTTGTGCCTAGTTCACATACAGCATATACAATAATATGCAAAGGATTACATAGGTTTGCATTTCCATGAAGACACAATGACGATGTATGTTCTCAAATCCTGCAGCAAGCACTGTTTGTTGTCTCCTCACTTTCATTCAGCCTTTGTCCATGCTCAAGGCTTACTTTATATTGTACCAATGTTTATACAAGGATGAGGATTGTGTGCGCAGACAATACTTAGATGACAGTTCTTATGGAGCGCAAGGTCTCTTTACCCAGTCTAAACAGTCAGCTCTTGGACAGCCTAAACATTAACAGAACTCAAAGGTCAGGAGGCTTGGTTGCAAGCTGAAAACATAGTCGACCATTTTAGAATGAAGAAAACATGAGTAGAAATCAAAATGGCGGCTGAATCTTAAAATGGTGGCGAAGTTAACCCAAAATCGGACCTTTGCCACGCGGTTTTCCATGTAAAGCGATTGGGCTTAGGCCAATATAAATACTAAGGAGGCACTATATAATTACTGTTTGACACAGGCAGATTCCTATGTGTGACCATTTTTCACTCGCTTCTCCAATCCAGTTCTAAGGAAGTTTTGGAGTTCATTGTCCATCCAGTCCCTTCTCTACTTAATCTCAGTGCTCATAACCTAAGGGTGAATCTCTCAAAGCTCTCCCTCTTACTTGTGATGTGAATGTTATCATATCTGCCCCACAGTTCCATTCCTCCACCCCTCGGGGAGTATCCTAGACCACCCCAGTAGGGGGGATGGTATGAATAGAGGTAGAGAAAAGCACTTACCTGTCACTGTGCATCAGATAAGACAGTAGGCAAAAAGAAAATTGCAGTGGGCAGCTACTCTAACTCATCTGCACAGGATTGGTTTAATAATCTACTAATGTCACATATATTGCTCAAACCGCATACTAAACCTGTTCTTATCAAAGCATGCACCATATACAGTTTGTCAATATACAGTACTTCAAATAGATGCCCAACACTTCAATATGTGGTCTAATGTTTCTGACTGGTTTCTCAGTAATGAACCCACAAGGAATGCTCTTGAAGTACAAAATAGCCAACAGGGTGCACATTTCATTCAAAGAGAGGCAAGAAGATGAACGTTTAGAGAAGGAGACAATGCAGACGAATGAATGGCATTCCAAAGTATTGGAACCAAAATTGCAAAGGAGCAAAAATGAGTTTCAGTACAAGGGAGGGTGAGATACATTCAGACAAAACAATGCAAAGAGCGCAATGTAAGAGTGGGCATATAGACCAATACCAAGGAAGGAAGACCATTAGGAGCAAGGAGGCTTTAGTTAATCGATTTCCATCACCAGAATCGAGATTGTGGCTTTTAAGATTTTACTCAATGTGTTGCATACACAAAGGTGCATTAACCTAGATTACAAATGCCACCAGAGTAGATATACATGTAGAGTTTGTGGTCTGAATTATGCAGAGACATTACACAATCTAAGAAAATATTTTCCCACGTTAGTGCAAAAATTACAATTTAATTTTGAGAAATGTGTTCAAACCCCAAGTGCGGTGTGTTTTGAGGCATTATGGTTGAGAATCATGTGGTGAGACAATTTGGGTTTTATCTTTAGCATTCATTGAATTTTTAAAGTACATTTGTAGTATTTTGAAAGAAATACCATTGAATGAAGAGGTACAGATTATCCAGGATCCAGGGTTTTGAATTGATCTGTGAAAAAATGTACCAAAGCTTTGTACAATTTATAATACTTAATTGGGCACTTTGGCACATCACACTTTTCAGAGTAATATATTGATGAATAGTTTAGATAATTCGCTTTTTGTGCAATTAAGATGTGGTCATCTTTTCAGGCATTTTAAATCGAATCAACTCATACTTTAGATACTAGGTTTCTTTTGAAATTGGATTTGTTGGTTAGTTTATGTTTTGTCAATACAGGATACATGTAATTGCAGAATGAAAACATTTCTTTTTTTCCTTTTGTAGCACATAAAGGTTTCAATTGGAATCACAAATATGTTAATAAATAAATACATACAAATTTAGGGGTAAGATAATCGTCAAGATTTGAAAATACAGAATAAGAGTTTTAGGAGCAGAGAAGGAATGACATTGTCAGATTCTGTGAATGCTGTAAAGCTGTTAATGACAACAATAGGCAAGAGTAGAAATGTGACAAGAAAAGGAAAGAGATGAGTCCAAGATCACACCTAAGTTACGAGCACATATAGAAAGAGGAAGAAAGTCATAGGAAAAAAAAGATAAATAAAGTAGAGGGGCAATCGCATGGAAAAGGGGCAAGAAAAAAGAGAATCTCTGTTTTGGAGAGATTAAACTGGAACGTATCTAATGGGTAGTTGCAGACAGTTAGAAATGTTACATGAATGAAGTGAGTTATAGAAGAAAGAGAACAGGATAAAGATCTGCAAATCAATAGAATAAAAGTGACAATGAAAACTGAATTAATAGTTAATAAATAAAACGTGCAGTGGTGTACAAAGAAAGGGCTGATATGGCAACACTGAGTCTTGCAGGACACACAAAAACAAAGATAAATGCAGAATGCATGCAATCAGAGAAATAAGAGGAAGCCCAGGACAGAGCGACACCATAGATACCACGATCTGACTGACACTTGGCCTAGTAGGATAGTTGTCTGTCCTCCCATCTGTCCCCCTCCCCCTTGCCTCGTCACCCCTTGAAACACTTGTGTATAGGTGCATTATAAATGCCATATCATATAATACAAGACAGGAAAGAGAAGAGCAAAGATTGTAAACCATGTCGAAAGTAGTGGACAGATCAAGAAGAATTAGGTTATAGGGATGTTTCGCGTGACAACACGAGGTGAAAATGTTAGTGGCAAGCAGTAGAGCAGAAATGGTAGGGTCAAAGGGATGAGCAGTAAAGATGAGATCAAGAGAAGAACTAGGACATACGAGAAAGATTAGAAGATTATTGAAATAAATTAAATTGAGAGAGGAGCAAGAGAACGAGAAGAAGAAAGAATGTGAAAGTCACCAAAAAGACAGAACTAAAACCAGAAAGGAGATCAAGAAATTGTATTGATTCAGTATCATCACATAAGGATGATAAATCCTGATGAGAACAATAAACTATCAGAAAAGAGGGGTGGTGGGGTCTAGAGAAAGACGCACAATGGTATTCAAAGACATAAAAGGTAGGCAGTATGATGACATAAAAGAGACCATAAGGATTAAGGAAAAACATCAGCAGTACCTGCTAGATATGGAGAAGGAGAAAATGCAGGGAAAGAGGAAGATAATGAGCACGATTAGCAGTTCTGTGAGACAGATAAACTATACATCAAGGAGCAGGAAGAGATGGAGAGCAGAAGAAGATGTATTGCCAAATGATCATGCATTACAGAGAGCAATGCAAGCAATTGAACAAACAAATAAATCTAAGAATGTATTCAAGAGTTTGAGAACTAATAGGATCAGAAGAAACAAGTTAGCAAAAACACCCGACAAAACCTACGGTTCTAAACTTAACATTTCCTTTCCTGGCTAGAAAAGAAGGGACCTAGTGGCCTTAGAGTTAATGATCCCAATAAAACTAATTTCAGGAGACTAGAAGTCTCCCTCTGTTTATTGAACAAGTGTTGACTTGAGTAACAAGTAGCTGTGTTTCAGGGTTCAGTAAAGTCAAGAGGAAAGTTTTTGAAACACCATTTCTCAATCCAACTACCTTCAGGGAGACCCAAGCAATGATACTAAGGAAGTACACCACCATTCAAGGTATGTTTACTCACCCCCTGTACTCCAATTCACTCACTGAGGACACTGAGGACAACGGACTGTGGGGCCACCACTCTGGAAACGACATCAGACGACACACAGGACGTAATGCAGGTGGTGAGCAGCAATAGCCACTTGAACAAAATGGCAGAGGACAACCCTCATGGAGAGGACAAAGAAACTGGTCTTGCAAGGACCCTCTTCATGCTGGAGAGCTGCAAATTCAGGAAAATGTGTCTTGTTTTGTAAGCTGGGGATCTGCAGAGTTCAAAAGCTCAAATTGGGACAGTGGCTATTTCATGGAAGTAGCACAGGAGGATGAATGGCAAGCCTACAGAATGGTTCCAGGGCTGCTATGAGTGCTTAGAGTAGATGGCTCTTCGAACAGAGGTCTAGACTAGTTGTTCTCACTGGTTCAGCGGTCAAGCAGCAATGAAGGCAGAAAGCATGTCAAAAGTCAAGAGGGCCAAAGGACGGGCAAACATCTTGAGCCATGGCCATTTTAGACACTTAGGTTTACTTTACTCTTGGAACATAGTAAGAGTAATTGCCTGATAGACTGGTCTACTTCCAATGTATGATATGATATGATAGGTTATTTATAACGCACTTAATACCCAGAGGTTTCTAAGCGCGGACCCAGGGATCGAACCTTTGTGGCTCTGTGCCGTCTTGCTTCCAAGGCGGGCACGTTGCAGCTGAGCTATCCTCCGAGACTAATGGCCAGTCTATCCACAATAGAAACACTTATCATGTTTGAGTCACCCTTGAAACATGATAGGTGTTATTTATTACGTGGCTTGACTGGCCTACAATGAATGTAGGCTAGTTTACGCACGTAATAGTACTTATCATGTGCGCTTTATCCTTGATGCACGGTAAAGGTTGCAGACCCCTGCAATAGCTGGTAAACAACATGGTTACCTGGCTCTAGAATGACAATGCCTATAGGATGTCTATACAGTGTAAACAAATCAACCAATTTTCTAATTAATAGCTTGGTTGACACGGGATAAACGCTGGTGACTTTCTGTTGCATACTGCACCATACTCGTGTTGGCTCAATGTCTCATAGCACCGCTAAAAACATTTTTTTCCGGATATAAACACAGATGTGGCTGTAAATAGTCACCCATGACTGGGCAGTCTAGTCGAACTCATACCAGGGTGGCATCGAAAGGTTTAACCACCAATAAGCATTTCATAAATGCAGCAATTGATACTTTTTATTGCACACATTTTCAAGTGAATTGACAAAACATTGTTACATTTTACAACTAGTTCTGAAAGTCCAGATATGAAATATTCCAATACATCTCGGTTTGCACAGCAAGCCTGCCCCTCTACAGCGTTGCTTTGGTGGAGTTATCCCGCCACACACACACGTTGGTGAAATGTGGCCAGAGTAACTATGGCAGCGCAATTTTTTTTTTTTTAAATGCAGGTTTAAATGCAGCATACATGTCCTGGATTTTGACATGGACTCCTATCATTTATCAGAATATACAAAGTGTATACCTTCAATCCTGCCTTTCACATGGGACTAGGAAAATGTACAGATCTCTCACAATCTCCGAGTTATCCCACATGGTAAACTAATCTTCCATGCTAGAAATAAGGACATCTGCCTCAGGCTACACCTATCTCACAGCGCCAAGCATTGAATGCTAGCTTTCCATTTTCAGTGAACACTCTGATGTGGCCCCTGAAGATAAGCTCGTCCTTTCTGAAACAACATGCTATGCTTCTATCTAAAAATGCACTATTTGTGTACCCCAATGCACAGTTATCATTTTTATTGAAATTGCACATTTGGAATTATTATCTGTTTCAGTTAACCTTCCCCCACATGGACAGACATCTCTTCATATTCCCATTCAGTGCCCCATGTAGCAAGTCAATGTACACTCATGAGATGCCAGAAATGAGATGTCATGGGCATGTCAAATTCTCAGGCAGAATCTGACATGCCCATGACATGTCCTCGTATGCCATGAAATAAGTCAAATGCCAATGTGTGCAGTCATAATATGCAAAACACCACTTCATTTCTATAACCATAAATCTTCCAAATTATTGAGCATAGTTGTTTTATGTGCTTGCTCTGCTCTGGTCAGACTGAGCTTTCGGAGTATCAGGTTCCTAAACATGTCTCCAGCAACCGGGGAAATTGGTCAGCCAATCATCTGCTAGGAAGGAGGGCTTTATCTATTGAGCAAAGCATACATTCTATCTCTTTGGGTGAGCTGTGTTGGCCTGGCCCCAGCCCCTCGCACTCACTCTCCACTCTCCTCTTCCCCCTCTGGGAGAACTCCTCACCTTTGAACCACTCATTCACAAACTTTCCTCCTGTTTGACAGGCCACAGCTTGGCAGTACCGAGGGGAACACAGGTTGTGGGGTCCCTTTATCTCCATCTCTCTTCGGGCAGTGATCACCCACTGCCGCCTCACCTTCAGGCTGTGCCCTGTACTATACCACCTTGCCAATCACTCTCAACCATTAGAAATGGCAGAGAGGACCAAGTAATGATTCTTTTGTTTTCATTCACACATTCCACGGCCTGTGTAACTGCAGATATTTTGTTTTGTTTCCTTGCACAAATTATTAGCACTTACCTGGTTGGACCAGCGTGTTATATTCCTTGGCCCTCGTTCAAGGTCCTTGCATCATTCCTTGGCCCTCGTTCAAGGTCCTTGCATCACTTGGGCCTATTAACTCAGGATACTGCACTACTGCTTGGCATTCACTCCTGGTGCCTCTGCTATGTTCCTTAATGCCTCACACATGAACATGTATTCCCTGCTTTTCTTTCCCTGAAAACAAATAACTAAGCAGCTTGAATGGAGTGTCACTCTCTATAACTCTATAGAATGGGCAATGCTGCAGGGCCGCCCAAAGCGAGACAGGGTAACTGCTGTTACCATCAGCAGGCCTCGAGAGGGGCAGCCCAACCTCTCCCCCTCTCTGCTCCTCTCCTTCCCCCAAGCCAGAGAGACACGCAGGCTGTGCAACACAAAGCTGAGGAAGGGTGAGGTGTGAACAATCACCTCACCCTTCCTCCATACAGCAAGGTGCTAAGCACCTAAGGAAACCAACAGTCAGGCAGGGATCAGGTTCAAAGACCTGCCCCCCCAGGGAGTCAGACAGTCGGCTATCCGGCCGGGGGCTCGAACACAACAGCCCCCACTACTATACATATCAATGACCCAGGGCTCTCCTGGGTCTTATAAATACAGAGCGGCATGCTCTGAGAAAACACAGTTTGTGGACCCTGAAGTGCACTGTTTACTCATTGCCTTCCAAGCCTTTGCTTCTTTACCACAAAACCCTCCCACCCTACAAATAAGGGATAAGAACAAAGGAAAAGAAGTACAAGGCACTGTACGGTGCCCACAACAAGTCGTGGGACATGAGAAGGCGGGCACGGGCCAGAGGGGGTAACCCCAAGACCCGGTGCCCAAAAGTATGTTACTAAGATGATATGTGATTATTGTTATCTCCATAACCATATCTGTACAATAAAAACTACAGCCTTTTATTGCCAACACTTGACAACAATGTGTGAGCCAAATTATTCCGGGTGAGGGTATGGGGTCGGCAAATAATTATGCATGCATATGGGTTCAGCAGTTATTGCTATTACAATCATTGGTATAGGAAAAGCAATCAAACCACACTAAAGGGTTTATTAGAAAAACAAACATCAGAGCAAGTGATTGAGAAGGATGGGCTCGAAGTGGCTGAAACAGCATCCGTAATAATACCGGCAGTTCTGGACAGCCCTTCCCAGAGGTGTTCTTAGGGGGAATTCAGGGGGCTATAGCCCCACGTCTTTTGGTTGCTGCCCCGGATAGAAGCTCAGGGACTACAACCATAAGGCTAGCTAGCCCTGATCCCGACACTAGCATAACCCTGGATCATTGTCTGCATTGCGTGTTTCAGGCTACAGTCTCAGGGCAGTTGTAGCGTAAAATCCCTGCTCATCTAATGCCATTTCTCAGTGTTAGCCATTGCAGTCATGTGCTCAGACACCTTCCAGGGGATCTTATGACTCAGCCTGGACAGTTAATTCCCTGAGCCAAACTCGGACCTCGTGCTCATCACAGTCTATTCCAGGCAATGCATAATTTCGCTTGCTTTGCACATTTAGTTTAGGCAACTACCGAGCGTCCTCAGGTGCTACCAAAAAGCATTTCCAGGAAGCTGCCTGAAGTACCACCTGCAGAGGGACCCTGGGGGATACGATTCTGGCCCTTAACATATAAAAAATGGACCCAATGTAAAGGCTACGTTTTCAAAAGGGCCGTATGCCTTGAACATGCGCCACTTTTAAACAAAAAACAAAAGGGACTTATTTTAAGGTGGTCCATGTCCCACCAGGAAATCTGTACTGCTATTACATTGGTAGTTCAAACACAGTGGGCCATAACAAGCCACCCCCAGCTTGCCACATGCTTTTTAATGTGGGCTAGTAGCAGGGACGTCATTTCAACAAAATGCCTGGGGTAGCGGAAGTGACATCACAAGACCCTTGTCCTCTGATGACATCACGGGAAGTGATGTCATTTGACCCCACCCGAAGTGACATCACCGGAAGTGATGGGACACGCAATTTCACCTCATGACAACACAGGAAGTGGCATCACATAGCAATGTTTCTGAGTAAACTTATGAACAATATGGTTAAGATATCACTGTAAAGTGATAGACATGTCATACAAAAATGGATCAGTATATGTATCGTTGATATCAGTGCGTATAGGCCAATATAACTAATCACTATGCAAGCAGATGTCCAAGGCCAAATGATAATGATGTGTTATTATATAGCACTTACACTTATGCACTTCATATAGAACAAATATACATTCAATATCACCCAACCTGTGTTGGTACTCATTTATCAACCTCAGCAGGATGAAAGGCTGAGTTGACCTTGCTGGGAGTCAAACCTGCAACCTGCAGATCACACGCACATTGCAGCAGCCAGCGCTCAACCCACTGAGCTATCTTACTGGCTAAAGCCATCGGAAAACCAGCCACTCCAGAAACAAAGAGCCTCATGCTGCTGGCCACAGCCCAGGAGTCTTAATGTAAAAAATAAATAAATAAATACAACATGTTTGGGTGAATTTTTTTTTAGGAGTAGTAAGGCAGACCACAGGGGTAGCAAGGGAGACCTCAGGGGATACTATTGTATTTGAGTACAGAGAGGGACAAATGGCACATCCATTGACTGCTTATGGCCATGCTCATCTCTATGGACATTTCCATATTTTCTGCCCCTCCCCGTCCAAAACAACCCCTTTTAGGAACTCTTTGAGCTCGCTTTAGTCAAGCTTTATCATCCAAATTTGCAATTGAAGTGCCTGACAGTTTTTTTTTTTTCTAAACAGTCTTTGGAGAGTTAATGACTTAATTAGAGTTGTACACTTTCTACTGGTGCAATAAACATTTCTTAACCTGGTCTTCCTTCAGCTACTCCTTTTATCAGCACTATGTGTGTCCTTCACTGAAGTCCTGTTAAAAGCAAGCGTTGGCAAAGCCAAAAGCTTTAGCTTGTTTATAAGTATTAGGCATTTGCCAGGTACTGTTATTAGATGCCCAGGAACTCGCACCATGTTGTACATGCTACCACCAATGGCCAGTCATTACTACTACGGCTGTGCCTGGCAAATGCCTTTTGAAGGCCTACAGAAAAGCCCAAACTCGTGCCATTGCCAATGCTTGTTATAGAGCTCTCTGGCACAGGCTGTGGTTCTCAGTGAATGCACAATGTTCTGGCACTTCCATTGCTTTAAAATCAAACCCTGGATGTTTCAATAACAATGCACCCGCAGCCCCTTTTATTAGAATGTACTTGCTCTTTACCTAACATGGACAGAGTGGCTACGATACAATATATATCAGTCAGACGATGCTCTGCACCCTCTTCATGCAGTCTTAGTCTGTGATTGGATTACAGTGGTTGGCCAGCGGCTGTGATCAGTGGCCGGTGCTAGGAGACAGATTCTTGCTTACAAATCACAGCGACATGATTTCTCATTAAGCTTTTGCCAATCTACCTGCAAAACATTATCAAGGTTATAGCCATTAACTATTTACCCCTTTGTGGGAAGGCTCTTGAAGTGTGGGGTATTATAGAAGTAGGGATCAGACCAAGAGATGGAATCTTTGAATCATGGCATGTTTAATGGCAGGGTCTAGACCAGGACAGAGATTGTTCTTGTGAATTGGTTAAAAAAGTAAGAGAGTGATTGGGGAAGTGATTGACTAAGGGTTGCTGGGTTTGTCAGTGAGTGTGTACATGAGTGTGCATTCCTATATGTATTCACAAGATAGTGAATAAGTCGTAGTTATTGATGTTCTTTCAAGTCAGATAAGTGGAAATGCGACTATTTTCAGTCGCTGTTTTAATGTGTGGTGTGAGTTTAAACCCGTAAGGACCACTGGATGGGGGAAAAAGGGCGGCAGGAGGTTTGGTCGAGCACTTGCCCTTCTCATTTTATCTGGCGGAGTAAATGCTCACATGGCCTGGTTGCCCGCCTATTCGGGCCAGAGGTACTGATCCTTTGTATAGTTGGCTCCCCTCGGCAGCCATTTTAGTTGGGCACACCACTGTGACCGGGGGTCCTTGAATTGGAGGGCAGCAGTGGATTCCAAATGTGCAGAGCGAACGAATCCCCGTTGGTCACATAAGCAACTTGACAAAGTAATCCCCATTCATTGAAAATGTCATTTGCCCCCAGTACATGCAGCGGGTCACATGATTGCTCATTGATGCCTGCAGATTTTTCGTTTACAGGAAATGAGATTTTGTGCCGCAAAACTCTTTGACTGCGCCATTGTCCTCACCGATGGCCTATTCACTTGGTACTGGAGCTCCGGCGTGGGGCCCCCACGCCATGCGGGCTATGCCTAGCCACATTGTCCAGTCCTAGCAGAGGTTGCAGGATACTGTGCCGGCTTTTCCTGCACCGTGAATAAGCAGGCCCAGTCTACAGAATTCACTGGACAATGGAGGCCGCCCTGCTCATCGTGTCAGCCGCCGTGTGGTCTGTGCCTTTTCACTGTTGCCTGCGCTGAAGCACCAGAATGAGGATGAAAGAGCCCGCACGTGCATACACGCAAGCTTCCCGGTTCATTCACCCCCATCCACCAAGTGAACGACAATGGGACCCATAGTGTGAAATGCCGATGGCATGGCGCCATTGCCGCCTGGATAATTAGTTTGTTACAAATATATAAATATTGTCAATTCCCTCCATAACGTGGCTTTGGCGATGTCGATGGGAATCCTGTTCTGCAATCAAACATGAAATATGTAGTCCATTCGTGTGTTTAGTGTGTAGTTACATACCTAGCTCGCAACAATATTCGAATGTGCTGGCATGACCTGATGAGTACATGCTCACCAGTGGTCTGGGCATAGTGCTTTTGCTGCACTGCTAATGTTTACGTCCAGAAACCTGGCAATCTCTGTGCACTCACACGAAACCTTTCAGGAATGTCATGAGTGCTCACCACCTTGTCGTGCAGGTCCTGACTTCTGTTTGACCCGAGCAGATGCCATTCCGATAAAAGAAGCAATCCGCTTTCTGTGTAAATGTAGGGTCCATCTCCTCTGCAAGCACAAGGAAAGCGACGTGAAGGAAGATTAGCTGTGTCCAGATAGGTGCGCAGGCCATCTATTGATAAGAGCAGCATTCTTAAGAGAAATCCCCTAAAGCTCCTGCGGCACATGGGGCAAGGATAGTTTGAGACCATATTATTGAGTAACCACGTGTTAATTATTCTCTGGAGGTGAGACTGGGTCTTGGACTGGCATAACTGGGGGCTTTGTCTCAGAGAGAGCTCAGCTATCTACAGATACACTACACATTAACCTTAACCGATCCTTTTGCAAAGATGTGCGCCTGAGTTTCCACCGTGTGCTAGACACTCATTAAGCAGGCCAAGCCAAGCCTTCTCTCTCTAGAGCCTCTGGAGAATGGTTCCAACGATGAGCAGGCATTGTAGATAAGCATGTGAGCAACATTTTCAGGAACCCATGTTAGAATGGGAAAAGTTAAACTACAAGACCAGAATGATAAAAGGGACTGTCCATTCATGGTTGTATAAAAATATCTACTTTATTATTATTACAACAGACAGTTTTAGCACACTATAAAATACAACCCACCCTGTAAAGGAACACAGTCACAGATAGTTTCAGGGATGCACTCTGGATACTTACAGAAGGGTAGCCGGTAAAGCAATCAGTCTTAACTGTTCAAGGTTATTTGGATTCAGCATTTGGAAGATGGATCCCAGAAAGAGAATAAGAGAACAGGACTGGTATTTGTTAATACCTTTTCAACCTTTCGTTTAGCATTAAATCCTTGATTATGAAAAACTGGAAAAAAAAATTCACGAAGAGGGAAACTATGCCAGTGGTAGCTTTTTAGAGAAGTCAAAACATTAGAAACATGGTCATGCGGAACATCATCACTGACAAACCCTTAAAGATAATTAAGCAATCCATACTGTGGGATATGGCCCCAGTGGTGGGTCATTTTGCCTGTGGACAATGTGTTATGTGGCAATTCACATTGAAGACTGCAGAAGTAGATATTGGTCTAAAGGAACCAAAGAGCAAACAAATTGCAACTGTAAAAATGCTGTGTTCATGATTGTATGCCCATGTGGGCTGCGATATTTGGGGAAAACAAACAGAAAATGTAAAACCAGGTTGATAGAGCATCGTAGTTGTGTCAGAAACAACATTCTTCAGCCCCCCTCATTGAAAATTATATGGAAAAGGGACATAACCACAATTACATTAAGTGGGTCATTTTGCAGAAAATCAATGGTCTCAATAAGGAAGTGATTAATCAAAGACGTAACTTTTGAACAAAAGATGATTTTTAAAACCAATAGTCACATTACAGTTCTTATTGAGGGTATTGAGTGGCATAATGTGTCCCTGTCACAATGAATATGACTTTGGCAAGTTTGGCTATGTCTGTTCTTGACAAATATGGTGATTAACCACCAATTGTAAAAGAGGAATGCATTCTCTGCTTGTCAGTGGGAAATTGATCCCCAATGCATATTTATGTTTTCTGAGCACAAACTGATCCCTTGTGTGCGGTACACAGATTAAATATTCTAAATATTATTTGGGCGACATTTTTTGTGTACCCTATTCTCCTGGGCGGAAGCATTGACTTCCTCCTGAAATTGAAGCCCCTTAGTGAAACCTCTGTTAAGATGGAGAGTTTTTTAGCCTTGCAGTGCCCAGTTACAGATGAAAATTAAGTCAGTCTTTTATGTTGTTGCTGTTGCATATGACTGTGAACATCGGTCAGAATAGCTGTGGATCAGCTTGAGTTTGAGACGGGACGGCTATTAGTGAAAAGCAAGAAAATGTCAGTTAAGGTTTTTCATCCAGCAAGCCTTTAAGTTTGGAGCAGTGAGCGCTCTACATTTGAGTAAAATTGTTTTTCATGAAGAGATGGTTTTATACAACCTAGGTTGTGGATTGACCCTGACAGAACTCTATACTTGTTGATAGGATTTTAAAGATTTAGATGTTGTGTGGAGTAGCACTCGCATGGTTATGATGAGTGTTTGAAGTTGTGGTGGCTGTTGTTGGGGCAGAATATGGAGTTATGAGTATTTAGTTTTTTCAGAAAATGCTGGTAACAGATCAAAATGCGACTGGGACTAATAGGAGCTAGTCTGCTGTGTTTCCATTTATCAGGTACATAGTGTGTTGGCTTGATATTGGATAAGAACATTTTGAGATTTGTAAATGATTTAATGTAGGCGGTGTGTTTGACCCAATGTATCCTGTTTGTCTTCTGTAGTGTTTTGTTGTGGGCCATTTTATGAGGCCCTTATGAAATTTCCATCTGCCCTATTTTGGAGGAGCAGGAGTGCATTTATGCATTGAAGGATATGCCAAGCACCGAAAGCAGGTATTATGGTCATACTTGTGTTGTTTGATGGTGCAATAATGGGCACTAACCTGATTGTTTTGCATGATTGGTGTAATTTGTGAATCATTTGTTCTTTGGTGTGACACACTAAAGTAATTGTCGACTTGTCTGTCCTTTCCTTCAGTTCTTGGTGTAGTTGCTACGCTGTGGAGACCAGTTTGTGCCTCCGTCAACTTACATACAAATTGTGGCTTTTCAGCATCTGAAGAAGGTCCCAATAATCAAGTTTAGGGACGGAAACATGTTGGGCTGTTCATATTTCAACACAATTGGGCCAATGATTGATTTATTCTGAGGCCTTTGTGTTTTCTGTGCAATTAATGAATGTATTGATGTTTTTATGTGACATTTCTGTATATTTTTTTATGCCTAGTGCGTGCTGTAATTGTGCAACATTATCCTTCTGAATCTATAACTTTTACAATAAAAGTATACGTTTTGTTATTACTTTGTGCATTGAATATATGTAAGGGATTGGGATAGGAGTCAGCAACATTAATGTATCTCATTTGTGTTTTGGAGTGCTCCCTTTCTTATACATGGCAGGACTGTGCCTGTAGGCTGTGACTACCCAGAGTACACGTGACTATGTGTTTGTTGTGCGGAAAGCATAGGAAAAGGTTTGCAGAATCACCCCACAGATTTTCCGGAGGTTGATCTCGCATCATTCAATTTCATTACATAATTTAAAAAAAGCCCAGGCGAGCGCACACTCCCCGTGCGGATGGTCGAATTCCTCACACCGCCCCCCACACCCCACCTCACTGGGATTACCTGTTGTATATTGCTCTCTTAGCAATGCAATTTGTAAACAATGTTAGATGATGAAATAAAGTGTTTGTTTGCATGAAACATCCAAAGATCCAAAAGTGGAAGGTCCTTGAAAATGAATACTTGCATTTAGGGTCATAGCTGAGTACTGACGCACAGCCTCCACTCTGAATCCACTCTAAAATGCAAGCAGAGATGAAAATGGAAAGATTCTCAAAATCTCACCTCGTTAGTGCTTCCTAGTCCTAGACCCAACATCTGGGGCTCACTTGCACTCTGGATCCAGGAGCTAGACGACCAGCCCACTTTCACTAACGCAGTTCTAATCTGGCTATTCCTCTCCTCCAGTAAAATATCAATTTACGCATGTCCGGGGACCATTACAGTATCACTGGCTGACCCTACCATGATCAAAAGGTCTGCTCAAACCCACTATAATACCTTCCATCTTCAGGCCACAATTACAAGAAAGCATGAACAAGCGATGCACATCCAAGAGTCACAGATGGACTCTGGCCCAAAGAACCTGCAGTTGTGTCCAGCAGCGACATATCCACTTCTGCACAATCCAAGCCACCAAGCCGGCACCCTCTAATGACACATAAACACACATCTGCTGACACTTTGCATCTAGGCCACACGGGATGGTCCGCTTAACATTTATCATACCTATCAAGTCTTGCATTATATACAGGTACAGGACTACAGTGCTGCACTTGTAGCCTCTGCGCTCATGCGACACCCAATATGATCTGTATATATACGACACATAGCAACCCCACACCCTGCGATCAACAGACCCAAGTGCCAGCCTTGAATCCCTCTGACAGGCTCCCCACATTATAAAGCCTCACCAGTGGCAGAAGTGAGCTATCAACATGTCAGTAGGGTACATAAGGTAGCAATACAAAGTGAATAAGCAACAAGGGAAATAATCCGCAAGGTTATCCAAGTAAATAGAGGTTATATGATACTGCTTTTCAGTTATTAGCCACAAGCTAACTTCGAGGCACTAGAGCAGGAAGATTTCAGTGAAAAAGCAGTAAGACCTGAAGCAAGTAAGTGGAGCAGAAATGTGAAAAACAGTGCACTCGGGAGCGGTGAAGCAAGAAAGCTACACAGCACAATATTGACTTTATCTACACGACTTAATGGTGGAAGAGCAAGGATGTGGGTGAGATACTAGTGGGCGAGTTAGAAGCACGTGGAAGACAATGACAGACTTAAAACTAATGAGCACATTCTGTATTGCAGGATACATAGCAGGCAACAAAGTGGCTCTTTGCAAGTTGCGATAACCTGCGCGGGTATTACCGTATACCACTGCATTACCGCACCACCTAACTCTAAGTTTGGGAGAAGTTTAAGCTGGAGGTAAATCTGCTGACCTTACCACTGCAGTAATTCAACCAAAATACTCCATTGAGTTCAATGGCGTCAAATAAATGGGTACTAACGCTGCCTACTTGTAACATGGCGGCATTACCAAGTCCCAGTAACAGTAATACCTTTTGGTGGTATCTGGGTGGATTTACTGCCCAGATACCACCAAACTCATATTGAGCCCCAAATAATTAAACACTTATTTATTTCTGCTGATTAACCATGTATGCAACCAAAGCAGTGTCAAAGAACAAGGAGGATGTAAGCATGACGCTTGGATGAAGAGGGAGAGATCCGGAGCATAGTATAGGAAACAAAAAGAGAGAGATCCTGAGGGTGACGTAGAAGATGGAGAGGGAGAGATCTGGAGGGTAGCATAAGAAACGAAAAGGGAGAGATCCTGAGGGTGATGTAGAAGATGGAGAGGGAGAGATCCGGAAGGTAGCATAGAAGACGAAGAGGGAGAGATCCAGAGGGTAGCATAGGAAACAAAAAGGGAGAGATCCTGAGGGTGACGTAGAAGATGGAGAGGGAGAGATCCGGAGGGTAGCATAGAAGACGAAGAGGGAGAGATCCAGAGGGTAGCATAGAAGATGAAGAGGGAGAGATCCTGAGGGTGGCGTAGAATATACAGATTTCTGCTGCAAAAGGCTTTTTGGATGAAATAAGAGTATATTTAGTGCTGCCTTACTTAACCATCTGTCTGGCTGCTATAGGAGGAAGACTTTGGTAAGGTACCTGAAGCTGTAAAAATACATTGTTTTGTACACCCTGCAGAGATTTGTAATTGCCACTCATTCCTCCAGTGGGAGATATCAAGGGTAGTGAGATGTGATTGTTTTCCTTGAAGCCAAAGATAAGGCTTGAAGCATGAGTGTGGGCTTTCTGATGTTTTAAGGTAGGCTTAGTGCAGATGCTAGCAGGGGCAGCATTCATGACTCTGTTGCGGACCCATGCCATCTGCAGCAGCATGAGATGTAAAGGGATTATCTCTTTTGGGATTTGCGAGTAAATTAACAGGTTTTTGCTTAGAGAGGTTATTTGAGTGATGAATGATAGGACCTTTCTAAATTTCAGCTTGAGTGTTGGTGGCGGGTCCGTGTCTTGTGTCCAGTGAGATGGACGGTGGAATGGTTGCTGGGAACCATAAACAGTTCCTTGCTTTCGGCTGTGTTTGAACAGAGCCAGGTGCGATTCATCCCGTCTCTATTTGAGGGAGGCAGCACACCCCTTGTTCTTGACACCCATCATCTTTGTTGCAGGCAGTTGGATGAGGACATTGCTAAATGTGCGTAAATCCAGGTTTTAGGATTTCTGAATGCTTGTCAGTGTGGGCATGCGGGTGTTATAAAGGATCAGGCTGTGAGGTTAATGAATGCAGGAAGAATGAAAGTCCACTTATGGGTGAGTGACTGAGCAAGTGGACGGGTGAATCATTCATCTGGTGTTCCGCTTTGACAACAACAGAGAGATTAATAGATGTGCCTAGCAATGCCTCTTTCAGTGCTAACATGAAATCAAGTTATGTAGATTTGGTAACACAGTAGCATCCTTGGGTTATAGAGCGCCCAGGGGTTGCCCAATAGTTAATGTTTTTCCCATGCACTAAGCTTGTTCAGGCATAGTGATCACTTGGATTCATTATAATGACCGGGACACGGTCGCGTACCCGGAAGTGACAAAGCATGGGATATTACCCTAGTGTGGATTGAACAATGTATATTGATACTAAAAGTATACCACTGTTTTATTTCTATTTGCACTTGAAATATGTACCGTATTCTTTTCCTTAAGCTACAGGCTGTGGGCTGATTCAGAAACCATCCGGTAATAAGTGTGGCATGTGCAGTTTACAGCTATGACTGGTCAGTCAAAGAGCATGTTTGCTAATTTCGCAAAACCTACCATGACCACAGTGCACAGTGTGGGCGTTACAAAGTTTGCATGCAATTGTTTCTGAATCAGGGAAAATCAAATTTTTCCCACAATCCATAAAGTAAACACAATCACTAGCAGAGTGATAAAAAGGTGTGGATTTTGCAAACACATCTTCTCCAGTTACAAGTTTTATTTTAATGTTGGAAGAGGGGAAACAAGAGAAGCCAGTGTGCTCTGTTTTTTTCTGAAACACAACACTTTACTGCGTTTCTATCATCTGCCTTGTCGGTCGTGAACCCTCGCATTTTACATATTCTGTTTCACACCCACTTCTGCCAGCTTGCAGCTATGTTCAGAGCAGTGACGTAGCACAAAATGTGGGGGCCTCCATGCGACCCTTGCTGAGGAGGCCCCCCTCACACTCAGCAACAAATCACGTGTCACGCCAAAATCTGGGCTGGACTAGACTGCCAACCCAGCCACCAAAATCAGCACATTGGTCCAGAATTACCTCCACATCCCTCTTCCTCATCTCAGTACTTACTTGTGAGGCATCTTGCCTCATAGGTAAGTACTGAGATGAGGAAAAGTGGGATTAGGAGTAACGAAGATTGCCAGGCATTACATCCACGCCCCTCTACCTCGTCCCAGTACTTGTGTATGATGAAAAATGTCTCATACACAATTACTAGGATGAGGAAGAGTAGGGCTAGGAGTAATTAGATGACCAATAAGTATCCCAGGCATTCAACACACGCACAAACCATTACCTCCATGGCCCTCTTCTTCGTCCCAGAAATTACCTGTGAGGCACCTTGACTCATAGTTAAGTACTGAGATGAGGAAGAGTCGGATCAGGAGCAATGAAGACTACAGGTAACAAAGCCAGTCGTTACATCCACGTCCCTCTACCTCGTCCGAGTATTGTGACGAGCAGAAGTAGGACTAGGAGTAATGAAGATTACCAGTAACTCAAACATGCACACCCAGTCACCCATACATACAAGTGCATCCTTTCACCATACACTCACACACGCACACGCAGACAGCCGCATCTACATGATGAAGTCACTCACTCATTCACATACACATACCTACATGCACGCACATACATTTACACAAAAAAACGTTTTCTTTCCTTTTAATCCATTGATCCAGGACAGGGAACGAGACCTCCAGTGCAGCAGGAATGCTTGTTCCTTATCACGGAGCTGCCGAGCTTGATGCCTCCATGTCATGGTATGTGGGGATCCCTATGACTTCAAAAAGAAATTGTTTCTTTTTGAAGTCACTCTGCCAACATAAAGGAATGATTTCCATTACGGGCTTCACACCCACGGACTTGGAGGCCTCCAACCTCGAAGCCTCCATGTCATGGGGTTGGGAGCCTATGCCTTCAAAAATAAAGTTTCTTTTTGAAGTCCTTCTGCCTTCATAATGAAATGATCTCCATTACAGGACCGTATCGGAAATAATTTCTTTATGAAGTCAGAGTGACTTAAAACATTTCTTTTTTCACTTTGAAGCCCTAGAGGATGGAGGGGGAGCCCGCCAGGACATATGGCAACAAGGCCCCGTGCCCTGCAAGGGCTGCCTGGGCCTCCGCTCTGCCATTGATTCAGAGGCATTTCAAAGTGGTTCCTTTTGTAAAGAGCGCATTTGGCGCCCCTAGTTTGGCCTTGTGAATTGAATTGATACCAATCAATTGTGTTGGACTTAGAAAAACGGCATCCAAGATGAACTCCATACAAGTTTACCAGATGCATACCTTGCACCACGTCTGCGGACACAGGCCGCAGGCACGGCCCCCATCCATGCACTCTCGAATGCAGCTATGCCAATGGTATTCCGGTCTAGCAGCTCGCATAGCCATCCACACTGAAACCCCAGGCACACCTCAACACTTCTGCCACTAGTATACAGTGACAACCTATGAACATCTTCAGTCTAGCTGGGCACACATCGAATCTACGGAACCAGCACTCTATACTAAACCACCAACAGCACCCACCAATGTGCCTGACTTTCGAGCTACTTACTGGAGCCTAACCAGACCACCTGAGTCATAACTTGGCAACATGCACATATGCATCTTTAAATTAACTCTCAGAATCTCCCACAAGTGGACTGCAGTCACTGAGGGTGTCCCAACCACAAAGCGCATTGAGGCCATACAAATGGTGAAATGGCGCTATATAAATGGCAATTACAATAAAATAGATTTGTAACAGTTTATTGAGAGGCCACCCACAACACAGGGAGTTCCTTTGCTCCCCACTCAAGGTGTCATGCAACAAACTGTTTAATGGATTCTTTTTTTTATTCATATCCATCTCCAATTCATTTAATATCCCCTGGATGCCTCCCCCTGAGCTTCCAATGAGCCAAGAACCAGGCCGGTGAACAGGAAATATATTTATGTTTATTTGAATTAGATGTTACAAAACTCACACTAACATGTTAAACACCACTTTATCCATGGCACAACACAACCAACTCCTCTCAACAAAATAATTAAAACAAGTGAGTTGAAAAGAGCACCAAACACCATTCTTACTACAAATTTCACTTCAAGAAATAAATAAACTGATCAATGAACAAAATAAAAATGATGACTAATGCAATGCTGTGCAATTTTGATTTTCCTGCATGCTTAAAAGGCTAGCAGTTTATTTTTACAAATTTGTGCAAATACATATGCCAATTATTATTTCACCCACAATTTTGCTTTAAAATAAATACAGGGTGATTTAGCAGTTTGTTTTTCAGACCCCACCCCTATTGTCTTGGTTGGGGAAGACTGACAGAAAACTTGGGATAAACGAAGAATGTTGGATATTGGACCCCCCTCCACTTAAAGGCCTGTGTTGGGGTTGCTGGATGGCAAAAATTGGCATGATGGAAAATTTAAGTTTCTGCCCCCCTACCTAAAGGCCTGTCTTAGGGGAAAGTTGGACAAAAAGATTGGACTTTTTTAAGAACAAAGATGCTCCTCTTCCATAACGAAGTTAGGGTCAACAGGACAAAAAGGATTACCCAATTAAATTATAAGCTATAGTTTTTCAGCGCACACTGGGAAGTGAGCTTTTTTAATTCCGAATTTTAACAAAAATCAACCCTGTAGTGTACTGCCAAATGGAGAATTAAATAGATTTATATTTGTTGTTAAATATGCTATGGCTCCACACAGTTTTGCCCTCCAGCCACTATAAAGGAAATATATTTAAGACAAGCAGGCTTTCCCACCTATTGGTTTCCCTGAGCTCAGTTCTACTTACATAGAAAGCGTCTGTTTAAAGTTAGGGCAAGCCAGCTGCATGTTAGGGCCCTCTGGAAGGATAGGACAGGTATCTGGTCACTCATCTCCCCAGGATGGTCCCCCAGCTCTCCACCATAGGGTCCAGTCAGCTTTTTAAGCCTCCCCAGCAACAGACAGCTCCAATAGACAGTGCCACCCAAATGCAATTTCTGCAATCTAGTCTGGTGTTCCCTTGTTGCTGTCAGATGGTGAGTTTCAGCAGCTCTGCTTTGATGGTAAATTTCAGCAGCTCTGTCCCTTCCTCATAGTGCATTCTCCCGTATATGGCAACAATGACACAATCAGGTTTACAATGTTGGGGGAGAACCCTGCTAGAGTTCTTGCGACTAGGACTGTACAGTTACCATTCTCGCTACTCCCATCTCTCTAAAGATGGGTTTAGGAGTCTGGAGCAGCAGAAATATGGCAGCTCCATTTGCAGTGTCCATTTGTTCTCATGTCCATTTTTTGACAAACACTAGTTATGTAGCAAAGCTTCATCATTTTCATTGCAACTGCCATAATATATATACTTTCCTTTTCAGCTAATCATGGGGAAGTAAATAAAATGACAGCCAGGTCTGCACCATGTTGCACAGCTTTTGGGCAATTTTCAGCTGTTTTTACAGAAAATATAATAGTTATTAATATGTCATTTATTACCTGTATTCCTAATTTTACCCTCCACCCATTCACCAACTCCCACATTTGGAACATTTTCAGATCAGCCAGAAACACATCTTAGATGGCCATTACAGTTCCCTGAGTAGCATGTGTAGGAATTTTATATCACCAAAATAACCTGGAACTTATCTAAAAATGACACATAAATAAAGAAAATACGACTTATGATTGCTGAGAAAAATGCCTTAATGATAACAGTCCTTTTAAATTAATAGTAAATCTTCATGTTGGACAAATGGCAACACCCCTGCTGCCAGGCCATTTGTTCACACTGGCCAGACTGTAAGCAGTTTTTTTTGTATTTAATCACACAGATTTTTACAAAAAGCAGATCATATTTTTTACAGATGAAAGTCAATCGGTCAAGTTTAGAGACTTCAACTTATAATCTCTTTGGTTTGTCTCATTGTGCTGATTATGTCTATGTTTAAAGGAGTTGGCTTGTATTTGAAATTACGGCATCTGAGGAGTTGATAGAAGCATCACTTTGACAATGTGTTGCATGTTGTTCACCGTAGCCAATACCCATGAAGTTCTGTCAACTTCTATCAGTTTTTGCCAGCAGACGTCCTCATCCTTGAGGGAAAAGTTAGATATACTAAGGGTTTTTATTGTATTAGTCTCTTTCTGTTTGAAGCTTGCTCTTGAAGTTGGAGTTTTCAGCTCCCCTTAATTGTAGCCACTGTCTTCACACCTCCTGTCTACAATCCAGGGATGCACCAGCCAGGCCATTAGTCTTTGCACAGAGCCCTTTCAAAGACACCAAGTTTAGAGAAAGTCTGTTTTCAACACCTCTTAGCAGCCATACTTTATTGCAGTTGTAAAATAGCTGGGGGGATGGTGGGAGTTCTTTGTGACATTTGTCCCACAGCAAGCAAACAAGGTCTGCCTTGGGCCTAAGGATCTTTTCCATAGAAACAAAGCGGGCTTGTCTTTTCAAATGTTTTCTGGTATTCTGCATGTGACACATAATATACATTTCTTTTTTTGTCAACACGCACCATGTCTTTTCTCTGACATTTTAATGTTAGTAGGGGTGCATTTTTCACATTTAAAGTGCTTTAACTTGCAAACACACATGCAAAGCTGTTTTTGTGTCAGTGTTTAAATATCCTGTTTTCAATGTGAAATGGACGTTTGAATTTCTTCTTCCTTTTTTGTATTAAAATGCTACTTTTCCTTTGGTAATGACGGGTAGGCCTTTTTCACATGGCCCTCCAGTTTGGGGCCTTTGATTACACCCCACACCGTACAATTAGCCTACCTCCCAGAGAGCACATCGGCCCTACACTAAAAGTCCTCTATTGGCTCCCTATTGGTCAAGCACTACCTTTAAAGACATATTCATCACTCACTGGGCCATCCACAACACCGTTCCAGAATTCCTCCAAGACACTGACTACCACCCCTCAAGGACACTCATATCAAGTACAGCATCTCTCCTAGTTGTCTCACAATAATCCACTAGACAAGAGAGATCCTCCTTCTCCGTTCAAGCACCAATCATCTGGAGCTCTCTGCTCCTGCATATCCGTAACATTGACAATAACGTGGCATTGAGAAAGGCCCTCAAACTCTGGCTCTTCCCTTCCTTCTCTTAAAACCCTCTTGCACACTATACTGTCAATATGCGCACAGAAATACTGACACAAACCCAACAACACACCTATCCACCAATGCCCCACAGATGGCAGCAGCATTCACAGCAGCACACTGTGTCAAATTCTTCACCCATCCCCTCACCCACAGACGATCATGCATCACCCCGTCTCTCTGGGCCCCTCTCCCACTGCTCCAACGTTCAATCTACAAAGACCACAACTGGCGAGACCAGCCAATCGCATTGTACCTAGAAAATTACATTGAAGATTAACTCCATCCAAGTCTATGTTATGTATACCTTGTACCAGGTCTGTGGGCATAGGTTGCAGGCACGGCCACCCATCCATGCACTCTAGAATGCAGCTATAGCTATACTAGAAAACGACATTGAAGATGGACTCCACCCAAGTTTATGGTATGTTTACCTTGCACCATGTCTGTGGACACAGGCTGCAGGCACGGCCATCTATCCATGCACTCTAGAATGCAGGGTCGATTCCATGTGTTAATATCCCCGCAAAAATATCACTATACAAGAATATCCCCATATTTTTGCAGTGATATTAAGCGATGGAACCTGCAGGGGAAACCCCTGCAACCGCCATCATTTTTTAATGACCGGGGGACACCTCCGCAACCCCCGGTCCCAATAACCCCATAAATTATCCCCACTAAAATGTAGTCTATGGCCTTACCCCACGACCATATATATGGCGATATTATTGGTGGGGATAATATTACCTGGTAGCTTCCGGTCTAGCAACTCGCATAGCCATCCACACTGCAAATCAAGATGTACCGCAACACCTCTGCCATTAGTATTCAGCAAAAACCTATGAAGGATTTTGGTCTAGCTGGACAGTGCTGCACTAGCACTCTATCCTAAACCACCAACAGCACCCACCCCATGCCTGACCTCCGGGCTGCTTACTGGAGCTGAGCCAGCCCACCTAAATCGTAACCTGGCTAAATGCACAAACGCATCTTTAAATTAACTCTTAGAATCTCCCACATATGGACTGTGGTCACTGAGGGTGTTCCAACCACAAATCGCATTGAGGCCATACAAATGGGGAAAGGGCACTATATAAATGATGAATACAATACAATACAATACCATACAATGATCTGTAGTGAAATAAATCTCTGAGAATCCCACCAGGCTCCACATTTCCACGAGCTCTCTTTGAAAGGGGGTTCATCATCACCAATTTAGGAAGCACAGCACAGACCTACTTAGAGGTTTGGGAGTCCCTCTACTGAGGACCAAGATAGATGAAATACTCTGTGCAGTGTACCCAACTCAGGAGCGTCTACTCCCACACACTTGTCCATTTTGTAAAAAGTTTGGTTTGCCCCAAGTCACTGTGGGTAATCCAGATGTGGATCCCTTGATCACTGTGCCTTGGGCTCAGCTTCACCTCACTGAGGAGGCCCGACAAGGCTGAAACACATGCCTGGGGTTGCTGATGGTACTTTTGTTCACAAGTAAACTGCCTAACATTGCGGCGCTGGACTGCCCTTTTGGGCGGAACGAGGCTGATATGCATATGTATATTTCTCCTGTGTGATGGGTCGGTGACTTCAAATATGGTTGTAGACCCTCCTGAGTGGAAGAAATTTTATAGAAACGGTTATTTGAATCATCTTCATTCTCAATAGAGGGGCTTGCACACTTGTAATTTTATACAAGTTAACCCTATTAGGGCCCATTGGAAAACACTCAGTGACATGCTATTTTCTCTGATTCTTAGCTGTTTCATCTCAAATTGCTGTAGCTCACTAGAAATCGATAATACTATAGGATAACCATACATTTTTTGTTTCAGTATATTTTTCTCTACAAAATGCGCCAAAAAGCACACGTTTGTGTCACACTCTGAGGTCAATTCAATATGGTGGACACATATCACTGTAAAGAGTATATTTCACTGACGACAAAGGTAGCACTTTCAGAAAACTATTTTTTTCAGTAGGTAGGTGGGCAAATTTCAAATATATTATGTTTGATGCTCAGACAAAAAACTGAAGTTTCTTGTTTTATTTTATTTATTTATTTTTTGGGGCTTAGCGTAAGTGCATCCCATGAGTGTCAAATGTGAACTTTGTTTCCAATCCACAAATATAATGAAAAAAGTGATAGGAAAAGACCAATAATTTGGAAGCATCATTAGGGAAATCAGGTTTTACTTAATAGCAATATGATGCAAAGGAAAATAAATATTCTCAGAGTTTCTGGGTAGTCTCACATACATTTCAAAATGGCTGACATTGTTTATTTCCCTAGTTGGTTTCCCTGCAAGAATCTCTATTTCAGAACTGGAACTCAATAAAGTCTAGTAAATGGTTTGTTCTGTTATGTATGTTTAGTCAGCAGACAATTTTCGAACGTGTTATATCTGTATGTGAGCCAATTGTTCACAGAGTCTTTGTATCTGAACTTTGACCTTAAAATGCACTACATTCAATGTTTTTGTCATCATATCTTTGTAACCCTAGATCTGTTTGTCTTAATTGTGGTGTCTTTTGAAAGTTAATGACATGTTCTCCGTAATCCATTGTCTAATATGTAGAGAGGTTATGACATTTGACCTTTGACCTCACAATAATCCAGTGTATTGTGCTTTTTTGTTAATTGTTATACAACCGTGGGACCGATTTTGACAAATGAGGTGTCTTTTCGAAAGTCCTGATTAGTGCGTTTTAATTTATGGATCAGATAAGGCCTCTGGTTTTGTTATTTGACCTTTGACCTTAGAATCTACCAACCAAAAGTGTTTTTTTGCTGTTGCTCTGCTACCATTTAGCACATTTATATAAAAGAGGTGTTATTGGAACAGTCATGTTGGGTACTTTGACTTGGAGTCATCAAGTGGAGTGTAGACAGTATGACATTTGACCTTTGACCTTAGAACAAGCACTTCCAAAGTATTTTTGTCATTTCTCAGCAACCATTCATTTGATTTAGATGTGTGGGGTATCACTGTAATGGACATGGTATGTGCTACTCATCAATGGGGCAGATAATCAAAGTGGCCTTTTCGTTTGACCTTTGACCTCAGAAAAAAGGATTGTAAAGATGATGTATTTGTTATATTTTGACAATTTTTGAACAGTTTTAGAAAAGGGTGAAGCCAATAATAATGTATTGGTATGTACTATCACATCTATTGGATATATAAGTCAAGTGGAAATTATCGTTGACCTTTGACCCTTAGAACAATTATTCTCAATGTGTGTTTTGCTATTGCTTTGGAACTGGGTTCGATAGAGATAAATGTGGTGTCATCTCAAAGCCATGGTACATTCTTTCATATAAAAATGTACAGATAGTTTGAGATGCTTTGGGATTTGACCTTTGACCACTAAATCATTCAACTAAACGTTTTTGTTTGGCTATGATGTAGAATGTTTACACATGAGGTGCTGTTAGAATGGTCATGTACTTTGTCTTCTATGCGTCAAGTAGGGCATGGGGTGGTAGGAAATGTGACCTTTGACCTTATAATTAGCATTTGCAAACTGTTTTTTGTAATTTCAGCAACCATTTATTTGATTTCAATGTGTGGGGTATGACTGCAAAGGTTTTGGGATGTACTATCTCATAAATGTTGTAGCTAGTCATAGTGGCCATTTAATTTGACCTTTGATCTCAGAATATTCTAAATATGTTTTTTGGTTATATTTTCACAACTCTTGAGCAGATTTATAAAAATGGGAAGCCATGAGATTTGGATATCTAAGTAAAGTGGCAATTATTGTTGACCTTTGACCTTAGAACAGTCATTCTTAATATATTTGTGGCCATTTTATTGAAACCGTGGAACTGGTACAGACAAGTGTGTGTTATCTTAAAGCCATGGTACATACTTTCCTATTAAAAGGTACAGCTATTTTGAGATGTTTTGCCATTTGACCTTTGGCCTAAAAATCACTAACTGAAAGTGCTTTTTTTTGTTCAAAAACCACAGACCAGACATACATTACAGACATGTGACTGTAATATGGCAATAACACCTGATCTGACAGGCCAGATTGTGTGGCAATGGCCCTGAGCCCACAATATAGGCCTGAGCGCAGCAAGGGCCTCAGAGATGGGCCCAGGTGGCCTTAGCCCCCTTATCCGGCTTGCCGGATCATGTGCTATTGCCAGAAGTGTCTCAGGTTTTCAATCTGGAAACCGGGGGTGCTAATAACAATTTATTTTGTTGGAACAAATGAGATGTTTTTCTATTCAAAACAAAATATTAACCTAAAATGGGGGCTGTGGAGATGGAACGGGTGGCTCCATGCTGTGTCCCTCTTCCATTTCCACGGTGGCACAGGATGGAGGCTGGAGTGGTGGCGGCAGTTGTACTGCAGCTAAAAGAATAAGCTGATTGGGTTAAGAGGGTGTGGAGGGGAGGAAAAGATGACCGGAGGACAGGGGAGCATGGAAGTAAGATGGCTTGGAGAACATTAACTTTAACCTCTTTCATGGAAATGGGAGAGCCAGCAAAAAGCATGACTAGCCATTTAGCATTAGTGTCTTAATAAAATCAGAGGAAAAAACAAGGAATTTGGTCTCTTAGAAAAAACTGGAGGTTGAAACTAGAATGCATGTGTTAGGTGTTTCTCCCCTTTTTGTCTGTTGGAATGAGTGAGTGCCTACCTGTTGGAGACAGGGGGTGAAATAAGGGGGCCCTTGTGAGGGCCTAGAGTAGGTCAGCCCAGAGGACTGACAGCTCTACAGGTACATCTGGCTAAATAAACAGAGTCTTACAACTTTGTCAAGCGTGAGCCACTTTCATTTATGTAATGAAATCTGTTAAACCAATCCTGCATACATTGGAAAAATATTAAACCATTGTGCTCCTAGCAGAGATGCTCCTTGCTAGTACATGAAACAAACAATTCTTTACAGTTCTCATTTCATCCCTTTCAATAACATTAAATACACATTTGCTGCCATAGTATTGAAGTAGGTCTTGGGGGGGTCACCTGAGAAGAAGTGCATTCACATATGGTAAATACTCATTTATATCAGTGGAATTACTTGAGAACAAACGCATTCACATTTGGCAAGTAAATAATCAATTGTGTCAGTGGGGTCGCCTAAGAACAAGCACTTTCACATGTGGTGAATACATACTCAATTAAATCAGTAGGATCACCTGAGAACAAACATTCACATTTGGTAAATAAATAATCAATTATATCTTTGGGATCACCTGAAAACAAGCGCTTGCACATGTGGTAGATAAATACTCAATTGTGTCAGTGGGGTCGCCTGAGAACAAGTACTTACATAGGTGGTGCATAAATACTCAATTAGATCAGTGGGATCACCTGAGAACTAGCACCTTCACAGTTGATAAATAAATAATCTATTCTGTCAGTGGGGTCACCTGAGAACAAACACATTCACATTCAGTAAAAAATCAATTCTATCATTGGGATCACCTGAAAACAAATGCATTCACATTTGGTAAATAATCGATTCTGTCAGACTAGCGTCCCCTCAATACTGGTAGCTGTTTACCTAGCTAATCGGCGTACAATCTTAGCACACCAAACCTCTCGTTGAGAACACCAGTGCTCGTTAACAACCTCTGAATGATACCCAGGTTCTGTTTCTTGAGGGTCTATGGATGCGGGTAGTCCATCCCTAGTCACTGATTCTGGCCTTGGCAGGTTTTCCTCTTGGGTTTGGGAGCCCCGTATCGGCGTCCCCAAACCCTGATATTTCTCTCCTTATACCAGATTGTTTGGCGGGACCTGTATTTGTATCCTTGCTTCCATACCAGTAGCCCAAGGATAAAACTTCAGCACTTTCATCCCCTTCCATGTCCTCGGTACTGTCTGAAATGTTTGAGGGCCTTGGGTCAACTTCAGTGGTTGGAAGCTCTATATCTTCGGCATCTCTCTTCTCTCTTGACTTGGAGGCTACAGACGGTACAATACATGGGCCTGCGGGTTTTAGGATTTCTCCATGCATGGGCTCCTGTTGAAGACTTCTGGTGCTCCTCTCACTGGGGGAAAAAGAAACTTCAGCAACAGTCGGATTAATTTCCACACCATCCCCATATGGGCAGGAGATGATTTCTGTGGAGGGTCTTCACATCCCTCGGGGGCCCTTCCCTTCTCAGTCTGAACACAGGCAACCATGTCAGCTGTTGCCCAATCAGAGAAGGCTGTGAGTCCCAGCGGTTGCCCAGCTTGTTTTGCCCTCTCTTCCCTAAATTCCTGATGAGCACCTGATCCCCGGGTTGCAGGTTGGGGAACCAGACCTTATTATCATACCTCTTTTTCTTCTGTTGCTCATCCAATTTGGCATACTTGAGGATGTATGTGAGTGGGTTGTTGTCTGTTCTTACTGTGAAAGTAGCCCCATAGAGGTAGTCATAAAGTTTCTCAGACACAGCCCACTTCAGGCCAAAAACTCCAGCCTATGGGTGGGGGTAATTCAATTCAGAGGGGTTCAGCCAGCGGCTGGCGAATGCCATGTGCCTGACAGTTCCCTGTTGCTCTTGATAGAGTATGGCACCCAAGCCATCATAACTGGCTTCACATGTACGATGTAGGACAGGTGCAGATCAGTGTTTGCCAGAACCGGTGCTTCAGTGAGAGTTTTTTTTTTTTAACTGGGCAAACGCTTGTTCACACTTCTTTCTCCAGCGCAGAACAAATTCCTCTTTAGGATGATACAGGGCTATGGACTGCTTCCCCAGGCTAGCTATCTTCTGTGGGGCTGGATAACCTTTAGTCAATTCGGTGAGCAGTCGTGCTATGTTGTTGAAGCCTGGCACGAACCTTCGGCAATAATTGCAGAATCCCAGGAAACTTCTCATCTCTCGCAGCAGGTTCTGTGGGCGGGGCCAATTCTTGATGGCTTACATCTTGGTGGGGTCCATATTCACTCCCTCAGCAGACACCACAAGGCTTATATACTTCACAATGGTGTGGCAAAACTGGCATTTTCTAGAGATACTTTCAGCCCTTGCTGTTGAAGATGATCCAAAACCTTCAGCAACATTTGGTGATGTTTTTCTAGGGTCCTCCCAAACACGATCACCTTGTCTAGATAAACCAGCACCTCAAGTAAGTTAATGTCTCCCCACTGTTCGTTCCATGAAGTGTTGAAATGTGGCTGGCACTCCTGATATCCCTTGTGGCATTTGTGTAAACTGGTAAATCCTAACGGGCAGATGAAGGCTGTCGTCTCCTTTTGGTAACATGCAAATCTGGTAATACCCACTCTGGAGATCTAAGACAGAAAACCAATTGCTCCCAACCAGACAGTCCAGGGCATCATCCACTTGGGGGTGATATATTGATCTGGCACACTTCTGCTGTGTAGCCGTCGGTAGTCGATGCACAGGTGCACATCTTGGTTCTCCATCAGGCCGCCAGGCAGTTCTTCACCTTCAGGAGCATCCATCACCAATCTCCTGGAGGAGTGTTGACTTTGGAGTCGTACACGGCAAGGTGCCATTATTGTCTGACCAGGCGGTATGTCAAGCTGACTGTGGTTAGTGGTGTTCACTTCTCCCACAGGACCGTCAGGGTGCACCACGTTCTCCATACTTTTGTTGGCATGCTGGGTGCATTATCAGAGAATGTGCGAACTGCGGACCTACCATCTCCATACACTTTCTGGCTAAGGTACCAAACAGGGTGGAGTTGGTCCCCATGAGCAGGTTTACCTATGGATACTGGTTCTTGGTGGTGCATATTAATGCTGGGGTGGTCAACGTGTTGCTTACTCCAGCCACCTCTTGATTTAGATGGATCTTTAAGATGTACCCCAGATATCGGCAAGCGGCATCGCCGACTCCCTTCAGATTTAACCCCGACAGCTATTCTGACAAATGTTTGTGATAAAAGGGCTCATAAACAATATTGATCTGGGAGCCACTGTCCAGTAGTGCTGTAGTCCTTCGCCCTTCAATCTCAACTGGGATTGTCATGGGTGGCCCAATCAAGCCCTCAGGAATGGTTCTGGAAATATTGGCCTGAGTCTGAAGTCTGTTGCATGTCGCTGGTGACATTTTGTTGGAGTTGCAGAGCTCATGGACTAAATGGAGATGGTCAGGTGTGGGACCCTCCTGAGCCGTAATTTGGTGCTTCGTAGTACGTCAGAATTTTGTGCCTGTACGGACGTATGGGAGTTATTGCCAGTGGGGCTTACTCCTGTTCTCGAGGTTCTAGATGCTCCTCGGCTACAAGCACCTGTGCGTTTCACAGCAATGAATGTGCTGGAGTTGGTTTAAATGCAGTAAATCAAGCAGCTACTCAGGCATAGTCTTGGTCGCACAGACGAGTTGAGTTGCTGTCATCCCCACATCGATAGCAAAATCTCCATGGTGGTAAAGGGGCTGATGATTGTGTAACATATTCTGGAGGCTCTTGAGCTTGTCTAAATACTTGGTGTTCTCTTTCACGTGATGAGTGAAAAAAGTCTCTCCCTCGCTGTTGAGTTACATTCAGATTTTCCCCAGGTAGTGGCTAGGTCTGTATTTTCCTCACCAGTTGTTGCAGGTCCCCAATCTGTTTCTGCTGAGAGAGGACATAGTTGGGAGCAGGGATCTTGCTTTGGACAGGATGATTCTGGGTATTGACATTCCCAGCTTCTTCTTCCAAAGCTCTTATTGACCTAAGTAGATCTTCATAAGAGGGAGGTGTGTCCAGTTTTACACGCAGTCTTAGTTGGAGGATGGGTATGTCAGCATCTTTGGCCCCTTTTAGTATCTGCTTCAAATGACACGGATTCAATTGGGAAGTCTCTATTCCTCCTCTATGGTGTGCTAGGTGCAAAATATTTTCAATCCTCACCAGGAATTCAGATAATTTCTCTCCCTGCTTCAGTGAGGTGGCATGGTACCTCATCATCATATCTTTCCCAGGTTCGGTAGTGCCGACCGCTCCTCCCAGTGCATCCATTACTCGCAGGGAAGTCGGATAAGTGTGCGCAGGGACTGTACAGTCTGTAGTGCAGGTCTGCGCAACGCCTCTATCTTATGCCTCCTTTTTTCTTGATCTGACAGTTTACAATCATGTAGCGTAAATTGAGTGAGGTCAGCCCACACTTCATACCCCTCTTCTCCTTTGGGCACCAGTTTTTTGCCTGAAAAGGGGCGCAACCGGGTGTATGCTCCATGTTCATTCATCAAGGGCAACAGTGATTGTCGCTCCATAGTTACTGTAACTTCTTCAGCCACCTCAGCAGAAATAACAATGGCATCCTTGGTGGGGTTTGTAGCTTCTGGGTGGAGAGGTATTCCGGGCCAAGCATCTACTTGCCACACATGGCAGGTAAACACAGGTTCCCCGCCCTGAATTTCTGTAGGCAAGGGTTTTCCTGCAAGTGAAACTCCATCATAACATAGCATATAACATTTGGCATCATGCCCTAGTATGTGGCCCACACTTTTCACTTTACCAGTGATTGATTCTAAGGGACCAGTCATGAAGTCCTTCAGCTCATATCCATTGTAGCACATATTCATGCGCCATTTTGACTATGTGTGAATAACCAATAATTATTTAATTTTTTTACACAGCCTGGTTGGGAGAGACTTGCCCCCCTTCCCTTGGGACCTCAGAGGTGCCTCCAAAAGTGTTAGGTTTTCTCCCCTTTTTGTCTGTAGGAATGAGTGCGTAGCTACCTGTAAGAGACCTGAGACTAGGAGTATAACACATTACTGCACACATGTGCAACAAAAATTGAAAGCCCCGGGTGGGGGGGGTGGAGAGTGAAACGGGGGACCTCGTGAGAGCCTCGAGTTGGTCAGCCCCAAGGACTGACAGCTGTAATGGTGCCTCTGGCTAAATTAAACCAATCCCGCGCACACTGGAAAAATATTACACCATTGTGCTCATAGCAGAGGAGCACATGATATAAACAATTATTTACAGTTCTCATTTCATCACTTTCAATAACATTAAATACACATTTGCTGCAATAATATTGAAGTAGGTCTTGGGGGGGGGGGTCAGCTGAGAACAAGTCCATTCACATATGGTAAATAAAAACTCAATTATATCAGTGGGATCCCCTGAGAGCAAACGCATTCACATTTGCTAAATAAGTAATCTATTGTGTCAGTGGAGTTGCCTGAGAACAAGCATGTACACATGTGGTGAATAAATACTCAATTAGATCAGTGTGATAACCTGAGAACAAGCTCCTTCACAGTTGGTAAATAAATATTCAATTCTGTCAGTGGGGTCACTTGAGAACAAACCCATTTACATGTCGTAAATAAATAATCAGTTCTGTCAGACTAGCATCCCCTCGATACTGGTAGCTGTTTATCTAGCTCAGGGGCAAACAACCTTAGCACACCAAACCTCTCGTTGATATCACAAGAGCTCATTAACAGCCTCTGAATGATCCTCAGGTGCCGTTTCTTGAGGGTCTATGGATGCGGGTGGTCCATCCCTAGTCACTGATTCTGATAGTGCAGCTAGCAATGTGGCAAGTGCAATGTTAAAGCGCAGACAAGGGGTTTCTGATAAGAGCAGGTAAGGGGACTGTAGGCTTTCAGGTACAAACCCAAGTGCAAGGGTTGCCATGAGGCAATCCAGGTGTGTGGCAGGGTGGGCAGGGACCTGGGCCCAGAAATCAGAGGGTAACCAGGTGCCCGCTGCCGAAGCAGACAGATCAGAAGGGGAGTGGAATGTAGATGTATCAGAATCCAATTTGTGTCATCGACATGCGCATTCATTAATTATTTTTACGTGTAGATTATTTCTAGAGGCTTGGCACTTTTTGAAGGGTTGTTAGTGTTCATTTTATAACATGTATGTTTCTCCAGAACATATGTATAATGAAATATATTTTTCAAATAGGGATTGAAAACTATTTGAAAAGAAAACAAAATTGTTGACATATTTTTTCACTTTATATTTTTTGGGCATTTGTTAATTGTTTTCCGAGGGAAACCTTTTTGATCATTTAAAAAAAAACAACAAAAAAAAACTGCCTAATCTATCCCCTCCTCCACATGGAAAACCCGATCAGTTTTATAATGGGAGGTAAATTACATATAGGTGTTTATGTAGACAATATTTTGCAGTGTCTGTCATATGTATCACCCTACACTTGAATCATCCAGGTCTATGTTGTATGGGTGTTGTGGTCAAGAAGCGGGTAGCATCTTTCATGGATGCCAACATTGCAGCCTGGGCACCAGTGGCGTGATCTTTTTCTTCCACCAGGCTTACTTCTGTCTGAACATATGGCACAGTCCCTTTCTTTCCTTGCCGGCAAAATGGCAAAACCATGCTCCTTTGATGATGGGGTGAGCAGTGGGGTTGCTGCTGAGTGACAAGCAGAGAGCCTCTATGATATCATCTACAAAGCTGTGCCTGCTAAGGAGTTTGTTGTGTTCTGTATTAATTTTGTGAAGCTCATAGGCGTTCATTATGGAAACGTCTATGAGGTTATGCCATATCTTCGAACAATGCCCATGTGTTGGTCTCTCTGCAGCAAACTCATATATTTTTCTGTCGCTTACATCAACCCCACCCATTCCTTTGTTATAGTCAAGAATGATTTGGGGCTTGATGGCTGACTGGCCACATCTAGTATGCACGGTTACATCACTTGACAGAATTGCAGTGGACGGCAACAGCACAGGCTTGCAATGGCTTTTTTTTCTCTAAAGGCACATGCCAACAACCCACCTTTTCTCAAATATTTTGACCCACCTGGCTGTAACTTGGCCCTGGTTATCTCGGGTGGCAAACCCTTAGAGTTGACCCTCACTGTGCCTGTTAGAAGGGTTGTGGTCAATAAGAGATCCTCAGCAAGGCCGACACTGGTGTAATAATTGTCGGTCATTAAATGATATCCCTTATTAAGTAAGTCACAAGACTTTAAGAGGCTCATGACCTTGTTATATACAAATCCCTTTTTACAACTTGTTGTTTTATCCCTGCCTGCATACAGGTCCACGTGCAAAATATAGCTGTTGCTGTTGTCACAGACCTCAAATTTTTTAATCCCAAACCTGGCATGTCTTTTGTTGGGCATGTACTGAATATAGGCAACCCTATTCTTCATGCCAATCATAGTCTCATCAATGGAGAGCACCTGCCGTGGTACATAGTATTTTTTAAATGCACGGTTCAGGGAGTCCAAAACTGGACGCACCTTATGCCAGGGATCAAACCCTTCCTCTCCCCGTGCCTTTGCAGTGGCGTTGTCATTTAACTGGATCACCCGTGTGACAATGAGATATTGCCACAACAGCATGACTTGGCCAAAGAAAGGTGTGGCCTGAGAAGGGTGTGTAAGGTCGCAGTACATTTTTCCATTTTTCTTGCGAATAATCCCCATATTTATAGAAAGGCCAATCAATTTTTTTTAAAAGTGCCATAGTCAGCCCTCCATTCATCCACTGGCGCAGCCGTGAATGAGGATGAATTTGGATCCACTCTGGCTTTGCTGCTAGTAGATCCCTTGCATATTTGTTTGTCTCTCTCACTATGTGAATTAGCAGGTCCATTGTGAGGAACAAGTTCAAATATACAATAGGAGGGTAATTTCTAAGTGGAAGACTGCGACCCCCTGGGTTCCTGACACTGAATTCCACTCCATTGCTGTATGGATCTGCGCCAGGCAAAACCTCATCCCAATAGGCTTCACAAACATCTTCCTGTGACAGTCCCTCCTCCCCAGAGTCATCATTGCACTCATCCTCAGAGGGACTATCCTCTCCACTGCTTGTCTCTGGCATCCCCTCAGGCTCAAACTCAATATCACTCTCCCCTTCTGAGCTAATGTCTGGTGCCTCTGCCATCAGCTCAAATAAAGCATCTTGATTGTCAATTCTAAATCTTTTGGCTGCCATTTCTTTCCCCTAAAATAGCCTGTCAAAATGTTTTCTGAATTAATAGATCCTTTTCACAATCTGTTATCCTCTCAGAAAAAAAGTCTAATGACAGGATGGAGACAAAGAAACTTCAGCCAATAAAAAACAAAACAAAACCACACAGGGTCCTAGAAAGACTCAGGAAGGGGTAAAAAAAAAAAGATATTCCCTTCCCAGTAAAGCTACACGCAGTAGAATTTACCAAAACACAATCACCTGGTCACCAAAATGTTCAAATTCACCTTTGAAATCAATATCCTTGACAAAGAATTGGTTTCACACGAGCAGTAAAAACACAACCTCTCTCCTTCACACACAAAGCCCTCAAAGAGAGATTCCAGTCAGTCAGAGGCTAAATGTACCTTTTTTTCCCCTTTCACTGCTGCAAGGCCGAGCTTTATTAGCAAAGGTCACAAGATCTGATCCCACTTGGCTATCAAGAATAACACTTTATCCACATCAGTGTACCACAAACCAACGGACGCCAACAATCTTCTCCACTTTACAAGTTTTCACCCAAAAGCAATGCTCAAAAGCCTCCCGTTCAGTCAGATATTAAGATTTAAAAAGAGCATATCAGACCCAGCAGGACTAGACATGGAATGCTCCAAATTGATTGATAAATTTGAATCGAGAGGTTACCCAGCCTTGATACTGAGCGAAGCCAAGGAAAGGTCTGAACCAAGGAACAACTTTTGTCTGTGAAAACCAAAGATAAGGAACCACCACTCCTATACATATCTAAATTCTCCCATCAGAGCTTCCAAATTAGTAAAACAATCAGAAAACACTGGGGAATACTCCAAAATGATCCAACACTCCATAAACTATTCCCTAAAGCACCAATGATGGCGTTCAAAAGAGACCATAATTTACAGGATAAACTAGTGAAGGCTGAGAGACCACCAAAAGAGAAACAACAATTCTTAACAACAAAAAAGAAAGGCACTTTTCCTTGTTTGACTTGTTCACATTGTAACAACGTTGTTAAAGGTGACTTTATTAATCATCCACAGACTGGGAAAAAAATTAAACTAAAGAATTATGCAACATGCCTCAACTCAGGAGTAATTTACTCCATTAAATGCCCATGTGGACTTTTGTACATTGGCAAAACAACCAGACCAGCCAAGGAGAGGTGGTCCGAACATAAATCAACAATCCGATGCAAAAATACTAAGTCACCACTAGCAAGACACTTTTTGGAAAACCACCACTGTATAGCTCAACTAAAATTCCAGATTCTGGAAGTGGTGAAGCGCCCCCACAGGGGAGGAGATTATCAACCCATCCTATCAAGACGTGAGAAGTATTGGATTCACTACTTGGACACAATAGATCCTAGAGACCCAAATGAAGAATTCTCACTGAGATGTTTTAAATGTCCATTTGGGGACATATCACATAAATGTCGCGTGGTGATATTTGAGAGATATTGCCACTCTCTTTTGTACATAATCTTTTCTCTACACATTTTCACTACTTAAACTCATCCCCCTTTCCGTCTATATCTTGAATTTTAATCTTTAACATTAGCAGACTCCTCAGTAGGTCAGGCAACTACACAGTGGCATAACCTCAGTAACATCATTACACATTCTCACCAAGTGTGGCATGTTAGACTTTGGGTGATTTACTTTCTTTCTCTTTTTTTAAAACATTTTTCTCTACTAAGTGAAATAAAATCTTTTTTTTGATATTGCATTAATTTTGATATTTTCAATGATAAGGTTTTGGTCACGATTATATATTTTTACATTTTGATGAATTGTCAACACAGAATGAATTTGCCAATGAAGCTTCCATTTTACACTCTGTATAGATTTGGTCTTGTCACGACATTAAGAAACATTGCCACAGTCAGCCTCTTATTATGTGAGATGATTGGTGTAGTAGAAGATGTGTAATTACGGTTTATTGTGAAAGGGCACCCGCTCCACACCAATCGAGAACATTAATCTGACGTTCATATAATATATCACCATTAACTTTAGAGTTCCTCCTCCAATATGGAACCCATTATAGTAATCCATAACATTTAGTCCGCTGTTAGTATCCATGACCCCTTGAGCCACTTACTTTTCCAATCTAACATGGCCGCCATCACCTCGGGATAGACCGAGTAGAATCTTCTGTGGCAACCGCCATGCTAGCCACAGTTCAAGCTGCATCAGGTACGGCGTATGCCGCTTTGAGACAGGTAGATGTCCCGCTTACATGTATTTTTTAGAAACTTTCATTTCGTGATCGGCACAGCATCTGAAATCCCTCGTTCTCTCGTTTCTCTGTTCTTCCTTATAGAAAGCTATGAAGGATTATGGCAAGAAATTTAGCTACACGCGAGAATGCGATCTACATTTTAACTACTTTAAGACGCCTTCTGTAATTGTACATGCAGCAATTATTACATTATTCTCTCCATATTTCCATTTGCCTGATTATGAGGCTATGACATACATTTGTTATGCTTTTCTATTAGAATACGACGACTGGTACGGATTTATATGAACATATAGGAACCCTGGGTCACGTCGCCCAAAAACCATTCTCAGCTACGTACTCTTTCCACATTCGAGTCCCTGTGGGGTGATGTACATGAGTAAGTTTCATTTCTTAGTTTTAGTTGAACCAGCATCTCGTATAAAAAATATTTTGTACACTCATCAGTTACTGGATAAAATGTAAGTTTCCCTTTACCTATATTTCCACAGATGTAGTTAGATTTTCCTAACACAGTTGATTATACTGAAAATACAATCCTTTGGTTCCCAGGGATTTTTTTACTTGACAACCAGAGAAGGACACTGTTGTTGTACTCCAGTGACTTGTGAGTGATGGAACCTATATTTTATGAATTATCACCTGCCTGTCATCACCATTAACTAGATATCCAGACCCTCTTATTCACCATGGCTTCTAGCTTTTTTGATTGATCGATCACTTAAGATAATGCATTAATCTAGCTATATCTTTATTAACCCTTCGATTGTTGTTCTTTCAAATTGGTGCTCACCGGGTCCCCTTATAACATTACAACTTCCAGCAAAAGCATGAAGCTGGGCATCACTAGGAATTTTGTATTGAATACACAGTATGTCAAATAACAAGTACTCAAACACTATGCATTGTTACTATTTAACAACCACTGGTGGTTAACACTTACTGAGCATACGTTTTATAATGTTTGCCATACCTAACTATGCAAAATGTAAATTTCATCAGTTATTCTTCCCCCCCTTTTTTTCTTTTCTCCCTTGTCTCTTACTCTTTCTCAACTATTTTGTGTCCTAGTGCTATTAGGCTCTAGAAGAAGAGGAAAGTACCTCGAAACGCGTCAGCCAAGCATATGTTAACCTATGGATATTATTCTTTTGTTGTTACTTTCTTTTGTATATGTTCATTAATAACTGTCCTATAATTTAGTGCAACTATTGTAATAGTTGCCCTGCCTCTTTGAATTAAATAAATTCTACTTTTTCTCAATCGAAACTATTATGAACTTCAATTGAATGTGCTTGACATGTGATATCACATGCAAATCTATTGAATGTCTTTATTGACAACATTATATAGTGTGCAGGGGACGGGAGGGCTCCTAACTTTGGATCGTCTGACTTCTACTTTTTTCAATTATACTTGCGCCATTTCCCATTCCTTATTAAGTAGCTGTGGCCTTCACAGAACATACATTATCAAACAGCTCTCCTTTAGGTTATGGTACAGACATCTTCATATCACTGCTTAATGAAGAGAAGTACTTAGAAAGAATTGTACACAGCCTGCATAAAATGTTATGTGTACCACTGCACACACAGCTCAGAAATAAATTTGGGTTGGATTCAAAAGAGATCTCACTTGATTTTAAATGCTGTGAGATGCAATTTAATTTCCCTTTACAAAATCAATGTAGTTTGGTATCACCCTTTCTAAACTACCCCTCTTCTGGGATTTATCAGGGAATAGTACCGGAGAGTCTCTATCATTTCTGTTGGGGAATTCTCATACTCATGTTTAATTGATATTTATTGGCATCGAGTGAGCAGAGACCATCTGAGCTTTTTCCAGAGTCAGAATCAATTCCCCTGTGTGCTCCCACTTTTTAAAGTGTAAAATATTTGCAAGCATATGTCATCATTATGTCACACTATTTGTTTGACCCAATCTTTTTGTTGGCCTGGCTTATAGTCAGACACTCCTACAGAATACCCCTCCACCCCCGCCCAATCTTCATTGGATGATTATAATGTCTTTATTTGTGATTTTAAAAAAAGAAAAAAGAGGGTGTCCAGTCTGCTCTTAATATTTTAAATGCTAAATTGCTTTTATTACCTGATTGATGGTAGCAACCTCCACCTCAATTTCCGGAATCTGTCCTCGAGTGGCACATGTAAAGCCTATCTATTCATACATTTGTGAATATTAATCATTTCAATGAAGGCATGGAATGCAAAGTCAGTGTCAAATGAAAGAGGAGATTCTGAGCTTGGAAGCACACTCTTCATTCTTCCTCTAAGTAATATGGTTCCAAAGCTATAAACCCAATTTGGTTCAATGTATAATGTATGTGGCCGGGCATTGTTTTTGTGAGCAGCATTACAAGCACGTTGCAGGCTTCCAGATTCAAGGGACATTGTTGGAGTCTTTCCTTGCTGCTTCTCTGCAGAGCCAGACCTTTCTGCACAGAACGCTTGAACCGGGGCAGAGCGCATGCGGTGTGCAGGTGTTTGTGAGCACCATTACAAGCACATTACAGGCTTCCAGATTCAAGGGACATTGTTGGAGACTTTACTTGTTGCTACTCTGTGGAGGTGGACCTTTCTGCACATAATGCTTGTAACGGTGCGGAGCGTGCACAGTGTGCGGGAAGTGTGTTTGGTGTTCGGTGGCCAGAGGTGGGAAGCAGACATGCAGCCCTGATGGAACATATCCAGACAGTCAGAAGTCCCCCGTTCTACAGGCAGTGCAAACAGATGGGAAGATCTAATTGCAGCACCAATCTCTGCACGATAGTGAGTCTGGGGTATTGAATTTCCATCTTTCTGAGCAGCAAGTATGATTTTTGAACTGCAGAGTGGGGGATAATTGCTGTCCCTCCTCTCACCCCAGTTTCTGATGCAGAAATGCTGGCTGTGGTGCTTCTCCGCCTCCCCTCATAACCAGCTGAGCTGGCGGTTACTCCATCTCAGGCAATCATTCTGTGGCCGCCACCTGTGGTAGAAAGGAAAAAGGGAAAAAGAGAGGAAAATTAAAAAACTGGCTCAAAATCCTCCATTTGTCTCAGGAGGATAGCTCAGGGGCAACATGCTCACCTTGGAAGCAAGACGACATGGAGCAACACAGGTTTGATCCCCGGGTCCGCGCTTAGAAACCTATAGGTATTAAGCACGTCATAAATAACCTATCATATCATATCATATCATATCATATCATATCATATCATATCATATCATATCTCATCCTTTTTTCCACCGGAAACAGTAATTGATATGCCCAATGGATCAACAATCCCCTTAAATCCCTGTGTAGGTTTTGAACTTGCGAAATGCACATTCAATGCTTTGGAGGAGTCTAATGTATAACAGCTAGACAACAGTCTCTGCTGCAGCACAGGCAAACATATCGGCAGCCGCGAGAGCAAACACCTACATTAAACAGGCCAATTACTTGCTCTCATCATTACAGCAACAAAGAGCTGTAATATCGTGTATGGCATTGGATACCATCAAACTTCCGGAGGTGGCAGGGGCTACTCAGGCCTCAAGTATGGTTAGTCAACCACTACAATATCAGGTAGCCTCAATGAATCATGTAGCGTCCAGGCAGTGTACGCCGCATGATGGGAAACAACTATGTAGAACGAACCGCAGCAACACTTATCAGGAGGTTACTATGGTAGACACTCCAGCAGACTTGGGGGAGCTTCAGGACTGTTCAGTATTCGGTGCCCAGAATGGCCAGTATTCAGGAACAGACTTTTTTGCCTCATCTCCAGCCCCGTCACCCAATCCGCTTCACCCGAGGAGGCTTTCTCGAGTGCTGAGTAAACTGGATTTGGGTCTGCAGGCATAGATGGTAGATCTATGCATGGAAATTAAGCAGGTTCTGTGAATTCTGGTTTCACTATATGAGTGCCTGCAGTGTGAGACCAAGCGCAACACAGATTTATTGGAATCTCTGCTTTTCAATTGAAGTGGGAGAATGGAAAACCAGACTCCCGTCCTTCACCTCTCGCGCTTGGCCTAGAGGGTCGCGGCCCAGACACCCGCCACGAGAAGAGTTTGCCCATTTACCAGATGACCAAATACCCTGGTACAGAAACATACGGATGTGTCCATCTGCCTGCCCAACAGCCCGCACTGGCCATGCCGACACCTGCGGCACGGACCAACTAGACTGAAATCTACACATCGTTAGAGATGCCATGACGACCTAGATAACGGGAAGCACCGCTGAACTATTATACACGCTGAACATTTCCACACCAATCTACACGAAGAACATACTCAGTGCTCTGACGTAGGCGACAGGCTTATTCACGGACGTGCATCTTTATTATTTTTACATAGGCTTTCAGAATGCAGAAACGCAAGACGCACCATGAGCTCATTTATAACGCTTGCTCGCGCTTCTCTTGAAACCCGTTACCATCATGAGAGATATAATGGAAACACGATACTGGCCATGAAACTGTATGCCACTATAACCTAAAGCATCCATGCACTAAATGGATTACTCGTGCACCAGGCCCAAGTAGGCCTCAAGCAAGAGTTCCCGTGGACATTAACAAAGCAAAAGTCAGGTTGCTGAGCCTGCAGAAAGAACCCAGTGGAGCAACCAGCCAAGGTCGTAATGTTGCAAACCCACAGTCAAGAAACAAATCTTCAAAGGCACGATGTTGCAACCTCGCACTCCACGTACCAATGTTAAAATCATATCTGCAAATTAAACCAGACATACAGTGGAAAAACAATATTAATTGTGCAGAATTATGCCTCAAACACGGTCCCTCCCCACGTGACCAAGCCGAACCTGACGAGATGCCAAAACCCAGGAGAGAAAAGGCGTCTGGGTACCTCGCTACGAGACGCAGGCCGACACACTTGAAAGGCTCAATGGACACCTGCTACAGTGGGAACGGTCAGTCTCCCACCTATGAATAAATCCTCACATTGCCTGCACGTACCCATATTGAAACACTGTTGCAACCACAGGTGCACCGTGTGCTGGGAACAACGGTGGTCCCAGGCTGGGGAGCTCACGGATGCACCAATCAGAACATGAGGTTCTTATCTCAGACGTCAGTAACGTTAGCCAATCCTCAGGGGTCTTCATGTAACAATTCTTATGTATCTAATTGTAGGGACAACCCAGATATACCACCTGACTACATCTTAACCACTAATATCATTCTCTATATGCGTACTATACTAACCCCACCACTCGAGCAACCAATCAAGAGTGGCGATAGGTTCTTTTGGTAACTTTTTGGAATGACGCAAGTAGCGCGTCATAATGTAGTAAAAAGGGCCTGCGAGCCCCACTATTGTGTGTGTGTCAGGACGAACGCGTACGCTCCTTGACCCATCCCTGCCGTTTGCATAATAAACGGCAGAAGTTGCCTTGCTCCTTGTGTGTGCCTCATACTCTGTCTCGATCCGAGATATACACGGGAGGAGTTGGGGCCTCCCTGCCCGGAGGTCTGCGGACGGCCCGGCCGACCCCGGCAGAATCCCCCCCGACAAGTTGGAGGCACTGCTGAGATCTGTTTAAGATCGACTTTTATTTTTTATTTTTCCAGGGACTCCCGTTGCGGGGAGGCCCGGCGGCGCGGCCCCCTCTGCCGTTGCCCCCTTCTGAGGACTACAGGACCATCGCGGAGCTGCGAGAGGACCGGACAGCGCAATCCGGATATTGGCCCTCGGGAGCCGGTTGAGAAGTATCCCGCCCGCGGTCGGCGAGTGTCCAGACGTGGTCCAGACGAGGGGAGGTGGCGAGCCGCTTGGAGGGGTGCACGCAGTCGAGCGGCCCTGCATCGAGGGAACTTGGTGAGCATGACACGCACAACAAGCAATGCGAAATTGTGAGGGAGGGGGCGGAAGTAAATAAGGGAGGAGGGAGGTATTGTAAAAAGGTGGGGTGAAGGTTTAATTGAGTGATGATAATGGAATGAATGGTAGTGAATTGAGTGCGAGAGAAGGCGGCTAACGTTACGCGAAAGAGGGGGGCAGGGCACGAGAACAACACGTGCAGACGCTCGCAACAAAAAGCTAACGTTACGCGAAAGAGGGGGGCGGGGCACGAAAACATCACGTGCAGCGGCTCGAAAGACACTGATTGGCCTAAATCGCGACTACGTGTGAGGGTGGGTGTGTGTGGTTTCCTACGATTTGACATTTATCATTCAATGAGTAGATGAGGTTCCCTATTGTTCGAGCAAGAAACTCGATAGGTAGATGAGGTTCCCTATTGTTCGAGCAAGAAACTCGATAGGTAGATGACGTTTCCCTGTGGGCGGTGGCTAGTTACGTAGTTGCCCAAAACGGAAGATAATTGGCTGGTTAAGCCCTCCTGTTGAGGGGCGTATCACACGCGAGGCGACGCAGCGTGCGCAGTCCGGTTATAGTATTGATGAGATTACCTTGTTCAAGGAGAGACAGGAAGACAGCTGTAGGGTTAGCGGGGTAGATTGCAAGTGTATTTTGAATTTAAAGAACATAACACGAATATACCAGTAGTTCGAAGAAATAGGTGACGTCACCAGTAGGGATTTAGTAAGATATCGTGAACACAAGAAGCTTTGGGTTTGACATTGGTGGGGAAGAGAAACATGATAAAGGAGCGGACACGGAGATAAACGATAAACGAGTGGATCAAAGAGGAGAAGGGGAAGGGGGCGTGGCTGCGCACGGAGAACGCCGGCCACGGCAAGTGTAAAGGTGGGAGGAGAACGGGGAAAAAGGACGACTGTGTAAGATCGTCGTAAGGGGTACGCAGCTGCAGGGGGCTGCGTGCGCTTCGGCCGCAGGGGGCCGTAGGGGAAGGAATATAATATAACATCATAAATATATTTGTTTTATAATTTTTTTTTTTTTGTGATTATTATCATTGCATAATTTGTCAAAGGATTGTCGTAAGTCCCCACACTTGCGGGGCAAGGTAAGCAATAAAAGGTTGTATGTTGCAAACTGGTAGCAAGGGGAAGGGTAAGAAAGGGTGCGCTAGTATGTCATACGGGAGAGGGTTGGGAGGGTGGGGGAATACCCTCACTACCCCACTACAACATATATGCACCACACTGCCACCACATAGGGAGAAGTTAATTAAGTACAGCATAGAGTGGACCCAGGGGACGGACAACAAAATGTTGACACCATGGCCGCCTAATGGTAGCTTTGACCCATATGCCCAACATTCACTATTAAACCATCTGCACAATACATACAAGGGGAAGAAGTTGGCAAACCATGTGGAGGTGTTTAACTTATGGAGGATGTTCCAGGGGTCTAGACCAGGACCAAATGGAATGTTCACTATGGGGGAAACACCGGAAGAAAAGGAGATTAAGAAAGAAGGAACGGATGGGGAAAAGGAGAGTGAAGGAACAAAGAATATGGGGAATGAAAAACTGGGTGGAGGAAAGGTTGATAAATTAGCTGACATAAAACAGGAACCGAGCAATGAGATACCCTTAACACCGGGAGTGAAAACAGAGGGGGGAGGGTTGTACCCTTTAAGAGAATTAGGAGAAATAAAAGGACAGTTAAGGGCGGCTGAAGGATACTCAAACCCGGCATACAGCCCTCCACCATATGTGGCTCATGGAAAGATACCAATGGGGGACGGGAGGAGAGAAGAGCAGACTGTAGAGATAGGAAACGATGAGTGGGTAGCTGCACAGATATTGTTGAAATTACGAGGATCACTAACTGGAGAGGAAAGGGAGGCGGTAAAGAGAACAAACGAGGATAGTGAAAGAGAGAGTGAAATGAGGGGAGAGGAGCTGCTACGGCAGAAGGAAGAGATGTTGGAGGAAAGATTAGCTAAACTAAGGGATGAGCAGAATGAACTGATAAAACAACTTGAGGGGGAGGAAAGAGAGAGAGTGAGGAAAAGGAAAGAAGGTAAGGACGAATTGGAAAAATTAAGGGAGCAAAGTGAGGAGAGAAAGAGGGAAGCTGTAAGGGTAAAAGCAGCAGCAGAAAGGGTATCAAGAGTAGTGATGAGGGAGAAGAAGAAGGAAGAAGAAGAAAATGAAAAAGAAATGGAAATATGGAGGAGGAGGATAATATCAGAGACAGCTAAAAAATATGAAGAGGGGAAGGTAATAGAGAGTATAGTAGAAAGAGAAAGGGTGAAATGGGAAAGGAGGAGAGAGGATGAAAGGATATTGGAACAGATGAGCAACGAAGTAATGGAGGAATTAAAAAGGAAAAGAGAGGAAAATAGTAGGGAGATGGAGGAGAGGAGTGAAGGGGAGAGAGAAGAGAGTAAGAGGGAGAGTGAAAGATGGGGAGAAGTATATAAAAATAGAGAGGTAGCAACAACGTCAGCACTAAGGGGAACAGGTGGTAACAACGGAAAGGAAGAGGGAGACCTAATAGACTTAAAAACTGTAACAATAAAAGGAAAAAAGGCAGAGTGGGGGGCGCAATTTATGAATGATTTTTGTAGTGAGGATGGAAGGAAGAGTGAAAGGGAAAGCTTAGATAAGCTATACCTCACTAGAACAAACATAGATTCGCCATGGGTGAGTAGAAGATGGGAGGAGCTGGAGAGAAGTAAGGAGGAAGTGAAAAGAATGGGAGAAACACAAACTAACGAACACACGCCACCGACGCTCACCAACCAACACACGCCACCCACATCACCATCACGCTCTCTAACGCCACACCCCACATGTTCAACAACTGCACGCTCTCTGCACAGAATAAAGCTCGCACCCTTCATGGACAAAGTTACACCTTATGCATGTCGGCTTAGGGACCTCCCTAGTCGCAGGCAAGACAGGCAAACAGACGTGCCAATATTGAACACAGGAAAGGATGAAAAAAGGGGAAAGGAAGAAGAGGGAGGTAGGAGAAGAGGTAGTAAGGAAGGATTTGAAGTAGTAAAAGGAATGGGGGAAGAGGAGGGGTGTGAAGAGTTAACATCATGGAGCATAAAGGATGACACAAGACAGAATGTAATGCCACTGCTGGAGAGAGGAGGGGTTAGACCACAATATGTACCTTGGAAACATACGGATAAGGAAAACATAAAATGTAGGCTCCCATCATTAAGTGGAGGTGCGGGTAAATGGATATATGAAATGGAAAAACACACCGCAGGACAGAAACTAGCAGTGGGAGATGTTAAGGGCCTGTTAATATCAATATTAGGGGATAGAGCGGATGACATTTGGAAAAGAGCGGGATTCCATGGGGTAACAATAACAAACACATCGCATGATGGGGCACCATTTGCAAACTGCAGACATGCGCTATGGCAGGCACTAAGAGTGCAGTACCCAGACACATCAGACATAGGAGCCATTACTTCCCGTAAGATGGGTGAGAACGAGGATCATGTTGATTATATCCAGGATATTCAAGAGAAGTGGCGCATGGAAACTAGAGAACAATGGGACAAAACACCAGCCATATTTTATCATATACTAGTACAAGGGCTCCCAGAAGGAGTTCAGAGACAATTAAAGAAAGTAGTGGGGATGGAAGCAAAACCATGGCCGGAAATACAACTGACTATAGTACATCACTGTAGAACATGGCAAGGAAAAATGAAACAAAAGGAAGAGGACAGGAAAACAGAAGAGGCCAAATTAGTACAGAAAAAACTTACTAAATATACCATGGAAGGGGCACTAATAACTGCGCCAACACCAATGGCCCAAAGCCCAACGCAAGTAGTGGCTGCACAAAATCCAGCTCAAATAGCGCCTCCACAAGAGGTAATAGAGCAAGTGCTGCCTCTGCAATCACACGCACAGAACATGGGAGGAGGGTACCCAATGCAAGGAGCTGGGTATTATAATTATAATAGAGGGAGAGGAGGGTTTATGAGGGGAAGAGGATACGGATATAATACCCAACAACAGGCTGGGGGACTCAGAAATAACTACCAGACAGGGCAACCAGTATACCAGGACAACACAGGGAACTTCCCATGGCAAAACAGGGAACCACCCGTGTGTTGGAGCTGCGGACTATTAGGACACATGTCACGTACATGCAGGGTCAGGCCAGGAACACCAGCATGGAACGAACAAGCACAACATAGGACATCACAAGAACAGCAGGGCATACAACCACAGCAGATGTCACCACAAGGGAGTGACCAACACTATTCCCTACCACAACAACAAATAAAACAATACCTGCCACAAGTAACTGGTGCAGCGTTAATACAACCACCACCACAACCTGAACGAACACAATTGGGTGGGGTGACGGTGTTGGGGCACAACCCTTACACAGGGAATGGCCAGTCATTGTACCCCCAATAGGACAGCCCACAGACGGCCTTGGTGTGTCCCATCCTGTCAGTAACACCTAATAGTGCGGAGGAGCCACGCATAGAGGTAACGATAGGTGACAAAAAATTATCATTCCTTGTTGACACCGGGGCAACCCAGTCTTGCATAAGGGAAGGGAAGTTTAAGATGTCAGGCGAAGCCATGAACACACAAGGGTTTTCTGGGGCTAAAGGGTTGGTTCCATTTACTGATAACGTTCCGCTATCTATTGGAGATTACGATCTGTCAGTACCACTTTTGTATTATAGTGCCTCACCAGTAAACATACTGGGGAGGGACATAATGAACAGATTAAATATGACGATCTCCTTTACAGAGGATGGCATAATTTGCTCTACTCCAGGGATTAACATGCTTGCAGCACGACAGATTTTGCAAGCATACTGTGGACAGATAGCGATCAGGGCGGAGCCGGTAGACGGCGAGCTATTCCAGTACGGAACAGACATGGCATTTGCATGGATGCCAGGGATAGGAGGGAAAATATGGAGGAGACCAGCAGCCTATCTATTCCGACCAGAAACACCAGCTAATGAACTGGAAGGGAAGGTCCTTGCAGTGGACATTGAGAGCATTATTGCAACAGCTGATTATGTTGCTGTGCACGCCCAAGATAAAGAAGGGAGAGCATGGAGGGCGGTGATAGCACTAGCAGAAGGATGTAGGCTGACCCAGGTGTCAGATGAAGAGTTGTTTTCAGAAGAAAAGGAGGAAAATGAAATGGTGTTCATGATGAGTGTAGAAATGTGGCTAACAGTGGCTCACAAACAAGTGGCACAGAAAATTGCAATGGCACTTGAGGCACCCGCTGGCACACCAGTCCCATTTTTTAAAGAAGATATGTCAAAGGTGCCAAAATCATTATGGACTATTAGCCCTTATGATGTAGGATGCATTAAAAGCATAGGGGGTGTAAGGATAAAATTAAAAAAGGGTGCCATACTACCAAGAGTGAAACAATACCCATTGTCAAGAGAGGCAGATGAGGGCATATACGAAACCATAACAGCCCTTATAAACAATGGCATATTGGTCCCCTCAGAATCCCCATGCAACACAGCTGTGTACCCGGTGCGCAAGGCTAAAGGAGGGTCTTGGCGGTTCATACAGGACCTCAGACCGTTGAACAACATAGTAGAAGCAGAGTATCCAGTAACAGCAAACCCGGCCACAATTTTGTGTGGCATTCCAGCAGAAGCATCACGGTTTACAGTGATTGACCTTAAAAATGCTTTTTTCTCAATACCATTACACCCAGACTCACAAGACTTGACAAGCTTCACTTACCGAAATAGGAAGTGGAAACATACCAGATTACCACAGGGATATTGTGAATCACCTTCAATTTTCAATAGGGTAATACAGATGGATTTGGGTAACGTTGAGTTGGAAAGCACAGTGTTACAGTATGTGGATGACATAATAATTTGCAGTACAAATGAAGATAAATGTAGAGAGGACTCATTAAAAATGTTGACGATATTGGCTGAAAAGGGGTACAAGGTAGACATGGAAAAGATACAATACTGTCAGGAACAGGTACTTTACATTGGCCAACTGATATCACAATATGGAAGAAGGATTGCACCACAAAGAGCACAGGCAATATCAGGCACTCCCGTGCCACAGACTGTAAGAGAACTGCAGCAATTTCTGGGACTGTGCAACTACTGTAGAGCATGGGTATTTGATTACAGCTCTTACATAGGACCCCTGCTTGAGGGTTTGAAGGAAGCAAATAAAGGGGAGAAAAAGTTGGGATGGACTATGGAAATGAAGGAGGCATTTGATGAATTAAAAGAAGCAATATCAACTGCTCCAGTACTAGCATCCCCAGACTATGAGCGACGATTTTTTATATTTTCACATTGCGACTCAGCAGTAATGAAAGCAGTATTGGCCCAAAAGACTAGCATGGGCTATAAACCAGTAGCATTTTACAGCGGTCACTTAGATCCAATAATGTTAGGACAATTCTCTTGCGAACAAGGTCTTGCTGCAGCTGCATTTGCAGTAGAAAAAGCATCATCAATAACTATGGGGTGTCCAACTACACTATTTGTAGAACATGCACTATTTGCGATATTGAATAAACCTAAGTCCACACTGACGACACAGAGGGCAACAGGTTATGAGATTATTTTGTCCAAAGCTGAACTGGCAATTGTTAGATGTAGCACGGTTAACCCTGCAAGGTTCCTAGCAGAAGTAATTGAAGAGGGAGATTACGCCCACGACTGCACCCAAGTAACTGAGATGTACTCATGTACTAGGAAAGTTGAAGAAAACGCACTAGAGGGAGGTGAGCTTTTGTTTATTGATGGGTCATCAACTATTGATCAAGGAGACGGGATAAGGAGGACTGGGGCAGCAGTAGTACAAATGATGGAAGCGCCAGTGTGTGTGGCTATTAAGTGTGTACAATTACCACAGCATTACTCTGCTCAAGCGGCGGAACTGGTTGCACTCATATTGGCACTAAAGGAAAGTTTTGATAAAAAAGTTACTATATATTCCGACAGTGCATATGTTACATCCACTGTCCACTCAGGGCTATCAAAGTGGAGAAGAAGAGGGTTTAGGAGAGCTGACGGCACTCCAGTACAACATGCCCTCTTGTTGGCTGAACTAATTGAAGTAATAAACGATCCCCAAGAACTAGCCCTAGTAAAATGCACAGCACACACCAATGGAGAAGACTATATATCAAAAGGAAATGCAGCAGCAGACGCACATGCAAAATATGCTGCATATTTTGGTGAGATATGGAACCCCACAGACTCACAGAGAGGGAGAGGGAGGGGAATAGCGAGGGAGATGTTAATAAAAGAAGGGTACACCCATCTCCCAGCCACCCAGATTATGGAGTTACAAGCGGCTGCACCAATGGCCGAAAAAGAAGTATGGGTGAAAAGAGGATGCACAATGTCACCAACCGACGCACTATGGCGCCAGGGTGGCACTGGGAAAGTTGTAATACCATTGGCATTGTTAAATACCGCCTTGAACCAATTACATCACCCTGCCCATACAGGCAAAGAAATAATAGCAGCACGAATTAGAGAAGATTGGTTCTGTCCCGAGTTAACATCCCATGTGTCAAATTTTATCAGCAATTGCCTTACATGTCAACAGTTCACGGCCGGTCATACTTTAAAGGTGATAAGAGGTACCATACCCCGACCAGAAGGACCTTTTCGGCACCTCCACATTGACTATGTTGATATGATCAACATTTGTCAAGGCAATAGATACATGATAGTAGTAGTATGCCCATTTTCTAGGTGGATCGAAGCAGGGCCCTGTTCACACCCTGATGCGTTTAGAGCAGCCAAATTTATAGTAAGGGAGGTATTCCCCAGGTGGGGAGTGTGCGAGGTGTTAAGATCAGACAACGGACCCCATTTCGCAAATGAAATGTTCCAGCATATCACATCCCTACTGAACATTAAACACAAATTTGCATGTGCGTACCACCCACAGGCCAATGGTGTATGTGAACGCCTGAATGGCCTATTGAAGGAGGCAATTGCTAAAATACAGCAAACAACAAAGAAAAGTTGGTTGTATTGCCTTCCGTTAGCACTGTTCGAACTTAGAAACAGGCCAGGGTCCGACCACCACCTCACCCCACACGAGGTGGTTACTGGACGCCAAATGCGCCTTCCCCTAACACCAACGTCAAGGGCATTCACCGACCAAGAAAGTTCTGCGAATGTGTTAGGTGATGAAATGTATCAATATGTGTCTTCTTTGATTACTAGCGTTGTGTTTGTGTCTCAACAGCTCGAGCGCACACGGGGCGGGTCCACCAGCAACCAAGAAATAGACGAAAATACAGAATTGGGAAAGGAGAACTTGTGCCAACTTGCCAAAGGTGACCACGTACTACTTCGAAATTTTAATAGAAAGTGGAACCAGCAGAGGTTCACTGGCCCCCATTTAGTAGAGGACGTATCAACAAGAGCAGTAAAACTAAAGGATAAGCGTGCGTGGAACCACCTGCATGATGTAAAAATTTACAAACTGCAGACCCGCCCCAGCGCCAACGACAGGTCCATTGGAAAAACGCCAACAACATCCCCGGCAGCGGAAGAAAACACAACCACAGACAACGACCCAATTGTTCCCTCGGAGAGAATAACGGACGAAGAAGGGGGTGATCCCCACACTGCCCACCCCATGGTCACACGTTCAAAGAGTAAAACTGCTCCCGCCATCTGAGCAAACCCCCCCCCCCCATTGACTACTAAATACAATTGTAATAAAAACTAAGGACTTCGCTTGCACCAATACACATGTAAACACGTGAATGTTCTCTTTTTCTCTCGCACATACAGGAGCTGCGTAATATTGTATTGTTAAGAAAAGTTATCTAACAAATTCAGTGTGCAGGCGTAGATGGTGCTGCCAGACGATAGTTACCCAGAAGAATTGTCACACCAATTTGTATACGAAATAAAAAGGCCAACATACTTAAAAAAGAAAAGGGTACGTGTATACTACACGGCCTTCCTCCTGGCCATAGAAAATTACATGCCCCACCTCCGCCCATACTTGCCGGTCTTGAGAGACCGATCACTTAGAGTAGCGTGGGAGCAACTCTTCACCTGGGCACTGAATGACTATTTGATAGGGAGAGCTTAATGAAACAAAACTAACATTTAATAACAAGCACTTTTTGAGAATTTTTAGGCGGGCAACTTTAACGTCGCAAGAATACGCTGCCAGGACTGCAGCAAGGTAAGAGCAAAAATGTCGGTGAGGTTAGCATATGTAATAAAAATAATAGGGATTTTTATGATCACCGGAGTTTTGGCTGCCTCTGTATGGCAGTACAGCTATGCTATGAGTTTTTTTGCTGCACCCAAACCTAATGTACCCCACCTCCCTGCTGCAACAGGTGTTACGTCAGGTGGTAACAGTAACAATGAACAAAAGCGAAATAAAGTTAAACGCAGCACATACTCAGACAATAAAGGTATTGATAATTATGTACAAGATTCAGCACACGTCACAAACAACATATGGTACCAGCACATGACCCGCATTGGTAAGCAGACAACTGAGGATAGCTGTTACGTTTGCTCATTAATACCATACGCCATGAGCGCTTCACGAACATTTGTTGCCACAGAAATAGATGAAAAAACAGCACAGTGCATAATATATTTGGCCCTGTTCCAAACGAAAGGAAGATTCCAAGGAACAGTAGTGCACATGACATGGAAAACACGAGACTCATACCCATATGAAAACAACTTCCTCAAGACCTATCTGAGTTATCACAAGACCAGTTTACATGCTGAAGCATTCAGATACATAACAAGTGGCCCTGAAAAAGGAGAAACAAAGAAGGTAACACTGCAGTATCTACCATGTGATTGGTACGCCACGGAAGTTCCGGGTAAACAAGGATGCTGGGAGAGGCCATTACTGACGATAACAGGAAAGGTGTTCCTGGGTACCAGCTGGGAGATAGGAGTGGTTGGCAGCAACATGGTAACAAAAGAAACTATCTCAACCATCGAGACACACAATCATCGATGTTGGACGACATGGATCAAGTATGTACCAATGCTCACGTGGGTAGAAGAAGATGAAGACCCGATAACTATATTACCATTGACTGCGCCCAAAGTATGTTACCAGCATAAAGGAGAGGTGGACGTGGGATATAACACCAATTGTGCAAGTGTGATGGAGTTACCTGAGGGGGGAGCGGGAACAGCAGTAATAATGGACCATTATTGGGCCTGCGGAGAAAAGGCATATCATACACTGCCTCCCCTGTGGAGTGGTGTGTGCACAATGGTACACGTCAATGTACCATCACTAGTGGTACCTAAGAAGCATGTCGATGTGGCGAAATTTCCGAAAATGGATGAAGGAGACAGGAGAAGAAAGAGATCTGCACCACTCCAGAAGGAGCAAGAAAACAGGACCAACAGCAATGATACTGTCCTAAACAGGAGAAAAAGACAAGGAGAGCCATTAACAGGAAATTATCTGTGGGGAAGGTCGGAAACGGAACTAACATCAATACCGCCAGAACACAGACTATTCAGCAGAGCAGCAATGTTCTTCTCCTCAATAATACATCCGGGACTGCAGGCATACGCAAACGCAAAATGGCTGCAAATAACCAGATGGGAACTAATGATGACCATAAATTCGACAGTAAATGGGTTTAACGCAATTAAAGAGGAGCTGCGAGCTGTAAGGATGGTAGCACTACAGAACAGATATGTATTGGACCTTCTCACAGCAATGGAAGGAGGAGTTTGTGCAAAGATAGGACAATCATGCTGCACGTTCATACCTGCCAACGATGCCGACAATGGTACACTAACAGAAGCAGTTTCACAATTGGCCCAGATGCACTCCAAAATGATGGACGAAAGTAACGGCGTAAACAAGGATAAAAGCTGGTTTTCACTATTATGGTCATGGATGCCATCTTGGCTGTCAGATGGACTGAAAATAATAGTGGGATGTGCTATTTTGGCTGGAGCTGCACTGATAATAATTAGATTTTGGAAAGCCCGGAAGGCGCGCTCAACTGATGAGTTGCTGGAAATGGTGGGAATGCACCCCTTGATGCCAGCGGATGACGGCCAGCACACAGGTGTGATAATACACGAAAGGGAGAAGTTGCGCACCCAAATCATCGCCAATCATCTAGACCCACCATCAGTGAAGATCGAGAACCCAAGGAACCCTAGGAGCTACATAGGAAGATGGGTGTACTGTACTCCTGGAGGAACATGCGAATACATGTATTGGTCATTTGAAGATCACGTAAACCATTATGGACATCTCGGAGGGATAACCAAGATATGGAGAGTAAGAGGAGATAACGAGAAGGATATGTTTGTGGTCGACAAGTCGACCAGAGGGGGGACTGAAGTGGGAGAATGGAAAACCAGACTCCCGTCCTTCACCTCTCGCGCTTGGCCTAGAGGGTCGCGGCCCAGACACCCGCCACGAGAAGAGTTTGCCCATTTACCAGATGACCAAATACCCTGGTACAGAAACATACGGATGTGTCCATCTGCCTGCCCAACAGCCCGCACTGGCCATGCCGACACCTGCGGCACGGACCAACTAGACTGAAATCTACACATCGTTAGAGATGCCATGACGACCTAGATAACGGGAAGCACCGCTGAACTATTATACACGCTGAACATTTCCACACCAATCTACACGAAGAACATACTCAGTGCTCTGACGTAGGCGACAGGCTTATTCACGGACGTGCATCTTTATTATTTTTACATAGGCTTTCAGAATGCAGAAACGCAAGACGCACCATGAGCTCATTTATAACGCTTGCTCGCGCTTCTCTTGAAACCCGTTACCATCATGAGAGATATAATGGAAACACGATACTGGCCATGAAACTGTATGCCACTATAACCTAAAGCATCCATGCACTAAATGGATTACTCGTGCACCAGGCCCAAGTAGGCCTCAAGCAAGAGTTCCCGTGGACATTAACAAAGCAAAAGTCAGGTTGCTGAGCCTGCAGAAAGAACCCAGTGGAGCAACCAGCCAAGGTCGTAATGTTGCAAACCCACAGTCAAGAAACAAATCTTCAAAGGCACGATGTTGCAACCTCGCACTCCACGTACCAATGTTAAAATCATATCTGCAAATTAAACCAGACATACAGTGGAAAAACAATATTAATTTTGCAGAATTATGCCTCAAACACGGTCCCTCCCCACGTGACCAAGCCGAACCTGACGAGATGCCAAAACCCAGGAGAGAAAAGGCGTCTGGGTACCTCGCTACGAGACGCAGGCCGACACACTTGAAAGGCTCAATGGACACCTGCTACAGTGGGAACGGTCAGTCTCCCACCTATGAATAAATCCTCACATTGCCTGCACGTACCCATATTGAAACACTGTTGCAACCACAGGTGCACCGTGTGCTGGGAACAACGGTGGTCCCAGGCTGGGGAGCTCACGGATGCACCAATCAGAACATGAGGTTCTTATCTCAGACGTCAGTAACGTTAGCCAATCCTCAGGGGTCTTCATGTAACAATTCTTATGTATCTAATTGTAGGGACAACCCAGATATACCACCTGACTACATCTTAACCACTAATATCATTCTCTATATGCGTACTATACTAACCCCACCACTCGAGCAACCAATCAAGAGTGGCGATAGGTTCTTTTGGTAACTTTTTGGAATGACGCAAGTAGCGCGTCATAATGTAGTAAAAAGGGCCTGCGAGCCCCACTATTGTGTGTGTGTCAGGACGAACGCGTACGCTCCTTGACCCATCCCTGCCGTTTGCATAATAAACGGCAGAAGTTGCCTTGCTCCTTGTGTGTGCCTCATACTCTGTCTCGATCCGAGATATACACGGGAGGAGTTGGGGCCTCCCTGCCCGGAGGTCTGCGGACGGCCCGGCCGACCCCGGCAGAATCCCCCCCGACACAATTTTGACAACGGCTGAATGCACGTGGCAGCACAGATATTTCTTGCTGCCCATAAACCATTAGTCCTGGGGGGGAGGTATGGGTCCAGCACAAAAGTAAATTAAGCAGGCTCCGCTCCAGAGCATTTTGTTAAACACACAAACTTTGACAAACTGGAGAATAAGGGAATACAAGCCTCATCAACCCATGCTGAGGCAAGGTATCATATTGGCCAACAAGGGGGCATGTTCCAAGGGGAAAGTCAAGGGGCCAAAAGGGGAAACAGAGAACCTCCTCAGGACTGTGAACCAAGGAATCCTTGTAGTGAAGATGTATCGGAGGAGGTGCCCATTGAAGAGATTATGGCTATAGTTCTGTCAAATTCGAATGGATACTTGCTTCGGGTACCAATGAAGGAAAAAACAGCCAAAGGGGCCTGCACAGAATAAAACAAAAAAATAGAGCTCAAAAGAAACTGAGGAATGCGAGAACTAGAACTTTTATACATTCCTTATTTGCACAACAGGCAGTAAAACCGCCTTATTACAACTGAAACAGGTGACTAGAGGGAGGAGTACGGCCAGTACGGTGGAGATCGGGGGAGCAACTCTGCCCGTCCTCACCAGGAGTGACCAAAAAGTGTGAAAAAGGGCGGGGAGCTTCAGATCCAGATCGACACAGTGGTCCCGATTGCTCCTGCACTGTCACCAGAAAATTCAAAGCTTACTTTAATGACAAAGCGTGCTGCAGTACCTGTTTACTCTCACCTTCCTAGTAGGTTTGGGACAGTGTAGTGCTTGGTTGTGACTTCTCAGGCAAGTGATAGGAGGCCAGAGATTTATAAGGTCCCCCAGCATTTTGCCTTGGGGATGACTGATCTTTCTCTGGCCACAGGAGCCCACTCAGCGCAGTTCCAAGAGGAACCATTGTCAGTCCTTGTGGAAAGTGTCATACCAGAAACTCCCCAAATAGCCTTGAATCGACCAACACTGCTGTCGTTTCTGAAATGGATCCTGCTTGAAGAGGCATCAAGTCCAATGATATTGCGAGGATTCACTTTTAAGGATATTTCCAGACTGGATCAGGTAATGGTGTTATTCGAGTCAACATTTGTTATAGACACCATCCCGAATGAAAGCGACAGTCTTGGATGCCTTGGAAATGACATGGTCAATTGTGTCCCCAAACTATCAGCTAGAGAGGCAGGCCGAGCAGACCTTCTAAAACGGGGAAGAGTAAACTCTCATCAATGCCCACCATGCCAAGCCATAGTTGAAGAACAAGTCCTGTCTCTGAAAAGCACAATTATGGCATTGGAGGAATCCAGAGACCGGACCTGGCTGTTGCCGTCGAATTTAAGTTAGATTACCACCTTTCCATCTAACGTCTTGCCTATGGCCAGTATCCAAGTCAATAATGCAAGGTTGTTTTCAGTTGCCTGCTTCAATACTAGAGGCCATGCGCTAATATATAACAATCGGGAGCTGGCGCCCCGACTAAAACAATATACGATGATTAACCTTTGAGAGCACGGCTAAAGAAGGCACTGGTGTTTGACAGATATACAGTATTACATCAAGCAACGGAGCAGGGTGCTAATAGGCATCCATTTGGGGGTCTTATTACTATCATTAAATCCTCTTTAGTATGTGAAATTCTCTGCTCATGGGACCTCTCATTTGGAATATTGGTCACACACATTAGACTAAATACACGAAACTGATGCTAAATGTATACTGCCATAGGGGGATGGGTCTGTTGGCACCTGTTCTGTACTTAATAATGGTGTGTGTGGTGGACTAGCTACATGTTAGACTGGGAGGAGAGGTGCTGGTGGTAGGGGACATAAAAACAGACTGTAAGGGGCTCTTGCACACCGACATACCTGGATGAGTAATGAGGGTATACAAATGAAAAGTGGGAGAGCCTGGTTAGACTATCTTATGAATTTGGATCTTGCACCCCTCAATGGAGCTATTGCTGGAGACATTCCATACTCACCCACATGGACGAATGGAAACAGTTCATCTACAATTGACTTTATGTTTGTGGATGGGGGGATGAAAGGATGTGTGAATTTTGAGGTGAGGCCGATGGACATTAGTGATCATTCACTCTTAGCTGCCCACTTCTCTCTCGAAGATGTGCATTTGTCCAATTCTATGGGGGAGCAATTGGCCCTAGGTAGACGTATGGTTACACCCTATCAGCAAGGGAATAGACTGTATTGGTCCCTGTCCCTAATCAATAGAGCAAATAAGGGTCTTTTGGGAAGGCTGGGGGACAAGTCAAGTTATGACAAGGAGGCAGCCTTTACGGCTGACAATTTTGAGCCCTTTACCTCTAATAAAATGGGGGAGTCATCACATAGAGGTGGGGGAAACTGATTCGTAAGCATTTGCACCTTCATGTATACGATGCATATCTGGTTAAAAGAAGAAGGGAAGTCAGGAAATTCATAAGACACATCAATAATGATGCCCTTCTTACCCCTGTCTTAAAACAGGAAATAATCAGACAGATTCAACAGGGCCATAAGAATTGGTTGCGCTATACGAGGGTGGCACGTCTACAGACAGATGCTGAGTCTATGCTGGCAGTGCTGGTCCGCAAGGACTCTGGCGCTTTTTAGTCACTCATTAAATACAGAGGAAATGGGGCCCGTAGCAACTTCGACAAATGCGGTGGGGGATGTGAAATGGGTGGAGCACGTTGGAGGTCTTTATGCATCTCCTTCATTTGGGTGGAAGGGGAGTGAGGGTAATGTCTTAGTGAAGGAGACAGGCCTACTATTGGACCTAACGGTCCAGAATTTGTCAGCTATAATAACTAGATACAGCAATTCCAATGTGCCTGGCCCTAATGGTCTCTCAAATTTCCTCTTCAAAATGAATCCTCAATTGTGGGTGGAAATATAAAATGTTCTATTCGCAGACATTGCTCGTACGCTATGATTTCCTCCTACTTTGCACACCGCTCACATTATTCCCATCTATAAAAGAGGGGAGAGAGATATAATCCCCAAAACTATAGACCCATTTCTATCCTCAATGCGGAATCCAAAGTTGTCTCCATATTACTCTTGGAACATCTCGCGGGTTGGACCTCGAGCAACCATCTTTTGGCAAAAAGGCAGACAGGCTTAAGGAAGGGAATGGGGATACTCTTAAATGGTATGCTAGTGAAATGCCTACAGGGGACGGCATAGGAAAGAGGGTCATGCCCAGTCTACTTGGTCACAATAGATCTGGCCACAGCCTTTGATTCGGTAGCGCTAGCTCATCTGTGGAGTAAGCTACACAGGTGGGGAATTCCTTCGGGGCTCCTAAGGCTACTTATTGAATTACACAAGGAATCGTCTATATACGTTTCCCTTAACCATCAAGGCAAATTATCTTGCCCAACAAAAACATTTAGATGAGTTAGAAAGGGCTGCATTTTGGCCCCCTTTCTCTATAATTTATACATAGCAAATATAGGTCCCCATTTACAAGCAGCGGCCCTGGAATTGCCTAAGATTGCTCAAAATAAGGTGGTGTGGACAGGGTATGCCGATGATTTTCATATTTTTGATACTACTCCTTTGGGTCTGCAGAGAATTTTGAATGCCTTGAAACAAATCTAGTACATTTGTTAGTGATAATGCCTTGAAGGTGAACCCCACAAAGACTAAAGTAATGGAAATCTCGAACAGGCGGAGGCAAGCACCTTATAAATGGTATACGCAAGCCACTGCAGTTGAGAGGATTGATTCCTTCATCTATTTAGGTTTTCTTATTCTAGCCAAATCCTCACTGATTCCAAGTCAGGCTTGGCTTCATTCGAAGGCAGTAAAACATGCAACGCAAATGCAACAATTAGATGCTAAATTCTGCACGTTTTCTTTGCTACCTTGTATTCAATATTATAAAGCTAAGACTATCCCAAAATTAATTAATGGGATTCAGATTTATAACCCCAGTCTGATTGTATACCTGCCGTCTTTGGAATCCCTCATTTGGCATAGAGTCTCCCCCATCCATCCCTCATTCAAGCATCAGATATGAATTAGGATTGGTCTCTCTGAAGGCAAGAGCACTGTGGCAATACCTCTCAATCTTTAGGAAGACACTAATTCCTTTAAGAGATTCACTCTGGGTGATGTTTGGAGAGGTGTTGGCGGGCAAGAGCTCAGGTCCCTTGGTTGAAGTAAACGATCTTGCCCACTTGGCCCTGCAGGAGGTTGGCTGTTCAGAGAAAGATCTGATTGACAACCCAGACAGGGTGAAAACATTGCTCTTTAAGGCTGACTGGGCGCAAACAGTTGCAGATTTGCATGCACACTCTTATGTTAGTCATCTTGCCCTCAACCATAAAAGGCAGTGATGTTTGGCTCCCTATTTGTTCATATATGCCAGCGAGTGGTTTGCTCTACTTACTTGAGATTCAAATTAAATCTCTTAAAAACCATAGAGACCCTTTTGAGATATGGGTTGGTTATGGAGGCAGAGTCCTTTTGTAGGTTTTGTAAGAACTGCATGGCTAAAGAAACACCTCGACAACTGCTGCTGGGAAGTCCAGCTTTGCTACAAGTGCAGAAAAAATACCTGCATAAATTCACAGGAATAAGGTCCGAGAGAGATGATCTACTTTGGCATCGCTGTCTGTCGGGGAATCTTACTTCAACCGTCAATGCAGTGTTGTCATTTTTGGATTCTCTAGGACTCGAGGGGGAGACAAAATGATAAAATAGCTGTCTTTTTAGTATTTGTTATGACCTGTCTGTTTTCTTCTGAGGTTCTTCGGTGGAGCATGACAATGTGGCTTCTTATTTTACTTTTAGGTGGTAACTTGCTTTATTTAAATGTTGATGATTGAATTTTATGTACGATTCTGAAAATGTTAAAGGTTATCTTGTATAACCAATAAAACACAACATAAAACTAAATTTAATAAATAATGTAATATTTGAACAATACTCTACATTTTCATTAAGGACAGTATCTTGTGCTTCAACACAGCAGGTCACCAGGCCTAAGTAACGGGTCCAGTAAATGAGTGATTTGAAATGAAATGATAGTCCTGTTTTTCCCTCCTGCATTAGCTTAGCAGTTGGTTGGCCTTATTGCCAGACAGAGCTAAAAACTGGCAAATTAGCATGAATAATTTCCTTTTGAGGCTTAAAAGTAAAAGAAACAGGTTCAGACCAACAGGTGTCTCATGGACCATAGAATTGATTTCATTTTAAAACATTTAGCGGCCGATTCATGGAATTATTTGCATGGAAAATTGGGGATTTGCACAGTACTTTTTCCTAAATTGGGGTTCAGAACATCTCTGCGAGCGATCGAGTGCCTTGCGTTAGAAACCATGCAGAGCATAGCCAAGACCTGTGCAGAGGGTGGTGCAGAACTCACAAAAAGATGTAGAACAAGGGGAAAAGTGGGCATTATGAGGAATGGGCCACAGGCAGTTCATAGCATGCCCCCAAATGTGCACAAAAAAGCGTATTCGTGGATGTGACCGCGCAACCACCCGCCTGGGAAAGGCCCACTCAAATCCCTCCATGTCTCTGCCACCTGAAGGCAGGCGTGAGTAAACTTGTGCATAGCAATCGCAGCGCAGAGGTGGGTTTGCATGTTGCATTTAGGGGCACGTTTATGCAGCCAGGGATCCGATCGACTTGGGTATGCAAGTACGCAGTCTAGTGTTGAGCAGGAACAGTTTACCGGGGTTTGCACACAGATTTTTCAAGTGTCACCCGAGTTACGATACATCGTATGCATGTTGTCAGAATGCCAAGTTATGGGGGACCCTGGCAGTGTCCTTGACATGCAGGCCCACTTGCGGGGGTCCCCAAAAACTGTAGGGTGTGTGTATTTGCACCCGGTGGAGCACGCAGGGTAGCTGTACTGACTGTTTTCTGCTTTGTGTGGGGGCGTGTCCGGGACGTTCTTGCTTCCACTTGCATATATAGATCCATTGCATAGAGAATTCCATGAATACATAGGGCACACATTTTCTATTATGGGCGCAGGCTCACGCAGTGCCGTTTTCAGCACGCAGCACTTGCAGGATGTATGCACTCTTTTCCAAGAATTGGTCCATAAGAATGTTATTCTAACATTCTCCTCTCCCAAGGCAGCAGATCTGAGGTGAAATTCTGATCAACTTGATGTCAGCACAATATTGGGATGAATTCAAACTAACACAAAGGAACCACTGCTTTTAATCATATTTTAACTATGACATATTATGTCCATATCCACCATGTGTTTATACAAATGTGTACAATAATTGGAGAATTGTTGGAGAAATAAATAGTTACATTAGAGAAAACGAATACAGTGATGGTTCATTTTTCAAGTACAGCAGGAAAACCTCACTTAAAAATTAACATTTCTCTAACACATGCCATGTTCTCTTTTTTGGTATGCAGTTCCATGATTGGTAGGCCATACAGCAGTATCTGTTTATATGTAATGCTTCTTTGTATCTCACCAATACTTCCAAATAACACCGGTGGGTGTGAAATGGATTCAAGGGCCAATATTGTTCCCAAGATGGCTTAATTTGTGGCACTATCTGTACCATGTGTTGAGTATTGTCTCTCAGGAACTACCTGCTTGCCATAGGTGCACAATGGAAGCACTATGAAATAAATGAAGCAGGAAAAGGCACTATTCACCTTTGACATTGAATTCAGACAGTCTTCATGTGCCTTTAATTCTCCCCACACAACCCAGATGAAGACAGCTAACAATTTTAGGAAAGTATTTGTAATGATCTATGTTGAGAAGCCATGAAAAAGGAGGTCCAACATTGCAGGTGTTATCAGTCAGCCACTGCGGAGGCCTATCAACACATGGGTCACTGACAGGGGTACATTATTGGAGAAACTCTATCCACAGAAGAGATGAAAGGCACTGGAAATGTGGACATGGAAAACATACAATGAAATGTTAAGCAGCACGTTCTTGTGTAGCAATTTATGAAAAAGTGCTGTGCCTCTAGAGAAAATCATATAGTTGCACCTCTCATGTGCCAAACAGATGCTGTGTGCACAACAAAATCTGTTAGCAGCATCAATGGTACACACTGGGGTTCATATGTTATCACAATATGCCTAGTGGGTGAGATGTACTGGTTGGTATGGGCTGTGGGCTGAGTATAAATCCTGAAACTTTACTGGCCAATACAGCCCCTCTGTCTAGGGGTTTATCACTGGAAGCAAATGATGGATGCATAAAAAACTGTTTATATGGTTGAGAGTTCTTATTATTTACCAGTGTCTTACAATTGAAACTGATTGAATAGGTTTACTACACCAGGAGGAAGTGCAATACCCAAGATACCCAGGTAACAACAGCAAAGTGCACCTCTGTCACTGGATGGATTTGATGTGCCCTGTAAGGTAACAAGTGCTAGCAGTGGCGATGATTTGTGAAAAATGCACTGAAGACAGAAGTGACAAATTACATTCGAATTAGGGTACCTGGGTGGATGGCAAGCCTCCTAATGGAAGATAAGTTCATTCTCACCTGTAAGGAACTCATGGTGGCAACAGTAAAGCCAGAAACAAGTGACCACAGTTCAAAGGTGTTTATTAAACCGTAAAAGCAGGGTGGAAAAACGCCTAACCTAAACCGAAATCTAAGATGGGAGCAAGCTTCGACCATCAAATGGAAAACTATGGCAGTTCTTGTGGTGTCTTGTCAAAGTAAAAGGCCTATACTACAAAAAACAATTGCCAAATTCTTACAACTAATAACAGAATCAGTGTTGGATAGGGTTTTCAATAAAGAAAGAAGTGCTCTTAAAAAATAATTCAGGATGTGATTGCAAGGTGTCCCCCTTTCCCACGTTTTAAGCACATGACAAGGTGAATCTCCTGAGCACAGCACACACTCAAGCCTTCCCAGTAAGTCAGAAGGTTGGTAGGCCACTCTCGGTTTAGTGAAACAGGGGAACCTTCTGCACAAGCCAGACCAATCTAGGGAGCTTGGCATGCAGTCAAGACTAAGGGCCTCATTACGAGTATGGCGGTAGCTTTTAGCGGCATGGCTACCCCCATACCTGGTACCGAGTCCGGGTTCCTGGAATGGGGAAATAGCGGGCCATTCCGACCTTTGCAGGGCCCGGTAATTCCCTTTCCCGGGACCCAGGCCCAGTACGTCCCCATTCCCATTTGAGGCCCGATAGGGCTCAATGGGAATGGGGAGGATGCTAACAACGGGCCCATTAAAGATGGGCCCGTTGTTAGCATCCTAGTCTGCTATCGGATCCTGCTTAGGATGCCTGGTTTTACCAGACATCCTTAGCTGGACCCACAAGCAGACCTGGTAATGAGGCGGTAGAGGGTTAACGGCGCCGGCAGCTCTACCAGCGCCGTTAACCCTCTACCGCCTGGGTCGTAATGAGGCCCTAAATCTCAGGAGGGCTGAGAGTGATCCGAAGCCTACAACAGAAACACACGCAGCAACAAACCACAAATTACTCTTAGACAAGTGTATATGAAAAATATCTATATATTTATTGTCAGCCAGACCAAATAGACACAAATACCTTCAGCAATGAGAAAAACAGTTATCACACAACTTCTAACTCTATACAATATATAAACAATACATGTCCTAATGCAATTCAGCGATGAGATACAACCACAATCTGTGAAGAGAGGAATACGTTAACACACAGATGACGTTAGGTAATTACATCATCTCGAAAGTAATTCCCTCAGTTTCGAGTCCAACCCTGAGAAGTGGGGAACCTTTTGCTCAACACTACAGTTGTGCATAAAAAAGTACGATCACACAGATGAATAAAAAGAGGGTCTTCTTGTGGGGGCTGTATGTAGCAAGTCAGCAAGGGGATTGAGGTGATGAAGAATTGGTTCCCACTATTCGAGTAGGCCCTTCCGTAGGCGGAAAAGGAGTGTTCAAAAGGGGGGAATAGCTAGGGAGCGCAGGCTAACACAACCAAGTTTGAATACTATTAAGGGATACTTGTGCGTAAAAACGATCGGCTGTGCCGGGGGCCACTGGTAAGTTATGCAAATACTCACCCACTCTTGGCACAATCTGGACCAAACTTCGCCAGTTTAGTCATGGTTGCTAGTAGTTTCCAGTTCTGCAGTTTTGCAGTGCTCCGGCTCTCATTGCTCCGGCTCCGGCTATCAGCTGCTGCAGCAGGACTGCAGCAGGACTGCAGCAGGACGATCGGCCGTGGCGGGACAGTTGCCTTTTTGCAGCTTCCGAAGGAGGTATGAAGAAAATTCTGGTGCAGCTGGCTTCAGGGCACAGGAGAGAAGAAAAGCAGGCGAACTAAAGTGACCGTCACAACCAGGTAGTGGCGCAGGAATCATGGATGCGGCCAGCGTTACGCACTCTCCTAATTTGTGACCTTCAGGAGCAAGGCCTGTGAAATTCGGCAGGAGAATGCACAAGACGACCAACAAGTGATGTCCCAAGTCTCGGGTCTACACTCTTGATGCCAGCGATGCTGCTGGTTACCCTTAGGTAGAGCTGGACAGTTCACTGGAAGGCCCAAGAACACTTCCAAAGGGGCTCGTTCGGTGGGTAAGCAGGGGGTACCAAGAGCAGTTGTTCCTACTACTCCAAAGTGGTGAAGTGCCTTGGTGAGCCTTCTTGATCGAAGAAGAAAGCAGGGGTCTGGCGGGACAGCAGAGGGCAAAGGTTGCCGCAACCATCTAAAGCGTCTACAGCGGTTTCACAAGTCTGTTTCTTCATGTAGGAGACTGCTTCCTTCTGTAGTTTGGTGAGAACACAGCTGATCGAACTGGTATGGCTCCAGTGCCCTGCTCTTATCCAAGATTAGGTTTGCAACAAAATCGAGGACCTCCAATAGATGATCTGCTCTCCTGCAGGCATCCCAGACGTGGACCAATCACGGGCCGTGGTGGTCTCAGTCATTCAGGCACTCCAGACATGCTGGCACCAGTAGTGTGGATTGGAAACAGACAGTCCCAGCCCTTTCCCTGGGAACACATACGTGACAGGCAGAAGCCCGTGAAAGAGATTGGTTTTCGCAGAAGGCTGCATGCCCAAATAAGGAAAACCTGGGATACTCAACCTGGGTGAAGGCATGGTACAAAATGACCATGGGACAGAACAAAAGACTTTGTGGCTCGACATTTTTCGGACCTGTCCACAGTCTTGAGCCAAATGCAGTAAAGACGGTTTAACTAAGTAAAAAGAAGTAAAACATTATGAAAAGTAACTGCTGCCACCAGTTTGTTCCAGGCACACTCGTACAATCACCAAAAAATCCGTTGAGGGTGTCTAGGGCCATAAAACTAAAAGGGAGCCCAGTGCACGGTACTAGAAGGTACATTGTGCACTGTTAAAAAGTTTCCAAGAAATGGCAACATAGTAAAAGACTAAGGGAAACATAGTTTCCTAGTACTGACAGTCTGAATGACGTGTCATTTTCCCCATAACAAGTGAGCAAACGCCCAGGGGAGTTCAGCTGAAGGCTGGGCTCCACTGGAAAAAGTCAGCTTGGGATAGCCAAACAAAAGCAAATAGTTTGGGGGGTCCATAAATGGAGGGAAAATTGCACATAAATGAAATCTTTCCTAACAGTATTCAACAAAACAAACAAACAAAGAGTTCCTTTCCAAATGAATGTTCGGGTGATGACTTTTCACCCCCTGGAACTCCCTCTGCTGGGCTCGGATCCTAATGCCAAGGGGGACAATCCACTTACACTGGTTTTACAATCCTTCTTGCACTCACAAATCCTAACATCTTTTCAACCAGTTCACTGTGGACATCCCTCCGTCGGGTTCATTCATGTCAACACACTGTTCATGGGACTTCAGACTTCGTCCCTTCTTGTTAGCATCCCTCCTTCGCGTACACTCTTGCCAACCTTTGCAACGTACTGTTCATGTACTAATTTCACCATGCGGGATTCAGTTTCCTTAGCTTTACAATCCTTCTGTCGGTCAAAGACTTTCGACTGTCCAGAGGATTTTACAAGACCCCGTATAATGTCTTTGACCCCCTTTGGCCTTTTCCAAATGCATTCTGGTTACGGTAGTTTCTACCATCGGGTAATCGCCCAGAGTTTCCTACTGGAGCACCCACATGGTGCCAGACTTCTCTGTTGCTGGTTTCCCCCATTCTCATCAATAGTTCTTTTTACAGTTCAAATCAGCTGTTTGCTACTTTTCATTCAACACAGTTTGGTTTCTTATTGACTCTCCCCTCGAGTCACTGGATGTGATGAACCGCTTGGTTTTCCTTCTCTTTGGAGTCAAGGTTGGTACCACAGAGACAAGCGTCTCTCCCCAGCTTGATAATCGATGGAGGAGGGTCTTGTGTACCGCTGACATCTTTTGCAACACATGCTGGCTATTGTTTGCATCTGCAGAGGTATCATGGGCCTTGATTGAAAAGGGCAAGGTTGCCTCTCTCCTTGTCACCCTCTCGGTATGTGCCGTCTTTCGCCCCCTCTTGAACTGCCGTGATGAGTCATCTCTCATGTCGTGCAGTCTTCCTTGCTCAACCTGTGCTCTCATGCTCCACCTTTTATCCCTGTGGGGAAGGGAAAAGGCCATCAGGTGTGCGTGATTCTGGTCAATTCCCTGACTTTTCCTGACCCTTGTATTGGGACATGTCAGGTAAACGGCGCTGGTGTTTTTCCATTGTCTTTTGTGTTGTGCGAAAGTGTTTGTGTCGGAAAGGTGGGTGGGCAGGGGTTTGGAATATTCTATGTGGTAGGATGGGGAAAAGGTGTTGAAAGAAGTGGGATACCATGTCTCACCTGTCGGCGTCCCACTCCCCTATCCAGGTTATCCTCCCTCACTCGTCCACCCCCAGGAAATTGATCCAATATCGATGGCCGTGTCCTGGCCACCTGGATGACAGATCCCCAGGGCTAGCTAGGGAGACACCTTCAGGTTTCTCACACACCCAAATAGACATTATGAAGACATTGTGAAGCGGGCACAAAAATAGACCACCATGATCTGCAGCATGAACAATAACAGATATGTTACTGTATTTGTGTCCGTAAACCATCTCGGCAGTGTAGTGGAAAAGATGGAGAGACAACTGGCTACAACCGATACAATAGTTGGCCAATGTATCCTGGACATGCTCCTGCACCTGAGAACATTTAACCCTATACCACAAGAGCAAGAACACAAGAACCAGGTGGTGATTTGGGAGATAACACAAAGCACGGTGATGAAGGAAGAGTAACCACATACTAGTTCCACACCACTTTCTGTTCCTCTCCCCAGTGATAGTTGCATCTCCTCCAGAGGAAACGCATGCACAGATGTAGGCAAGAGGAAAGGTGTGCTCCAAGGATTTTGTACTTGGGCAAAGAGGCACAGTGCCACTTTTTACTCTTAAGGTGCCCTTGTGACCTCTTACGAGCCACTCAAGAAAAGGCAGAAACAGACACAAAGCACGATTGTTGTTTATTGTTTACTTTGGTGTTGTTTAGCTAGTAACATGCTGTGTATTTCATATACGCAGTAAACAAGTTCAGAACGTTCAGGAGGCACATCTTGTTTACAATATGGCTTTATTGGTTCAAGTGCAGTCTACATGGCATTTTTTCCCAGTGCTCCAGTTCCCCAAATCCAGAAAAAGACCAACAGGAATCACACAGATCGTATGAATACGAGGGGCAGTTCATGTAAAGGGACCAGATGGAGAACGTTTGAATGAATAACGCATTAATAATTGAACACTAAGAAGTCAATTATATTTAAAAAAAAACAGTTCTGTGCACTCATTCAACAGTGAAGTACAATCTTCTTAATAAAGCGTTTACTATGTGTATATTTTTTGGTGTTGCTAGAACACGTTTGAGATCAGTCATAATATGATGTGGCATTCATAACACCCCTGAACAGTGTTTCTAGGCGTCAAGTGTTCATGTATATTATTCAATATATTATTTATTAAAGTGTACCAGTTACAAAATGTACTTTCCACATTAAACATGAAAGAATACATTACAGTAATCAACATTAAAAGTCTTGAGGAACATTGAGGAAACACAGTTCAGAGTTCATCCAAGACTTGTCAATTACATATAAAATCTATCCTTTGATTATCTAAATATTTCAGCAACACTGAAACGTCTCGACCCAACACAATTAAAACGATAAACTTTAGCAAATAAAATATAAGATCTTATCTCATCATTTGATTTAAGGCGTCTTCAATTTTGTTCCATATATTTAGAAGTGACCAACAATGTTGTCGTCTGACCCTGCAGGCGGCATTTCCAAAATCTGTTAATTCCACACAAAAAACTGCACCACAAGTTTGTTCAAAAATCGCTTTTATATAGTTGTTTGAAAAAGGCGCATGACGTGCCGAAACACGTGTCATCAAAGGGGCTCTCCTATGGGAGTTGAGAAATAAGTTTCAACAACTATATAAAAGCGATTTTTGACCAAACTTGTGGCGCAGGTTTTTGTGTGGAAGTAACAGCTTTTCATGCAGACAACGGAGGTGGGGAATTGGTTCCTCCGACTTCTTTAACACATATGCGACACTTGATACACCGGAGGGTGAGACTTGGTCGCAGGGCATAAGAAGTTGATATCTTGAAACCCCGTGAGACTTTTCAACATCTTCAAATTCCACACCTTTTAGCTGCTCTCGTGTACTGGGTACTCATACAAGAGGTCAGGAGATGTCTATTTGTTGCTATCATGCTCTGCAGGTGGATTCTAAAGGGGGAATTTTGGATCGTCTACCAATTATTTCCCTGATTCGGAACAAGTTAAAACAAAGCATCATATACGTTCTACAGAACATAGTTCAAGGAAATTTAAAAACATACGGCTGAGGTTGCCTAGCTAAAAAAATAAATGCATCATAATCCTTGAGAATTGTTTGTATCTGTCTGTATGCATGACTGTGATTCCAGTCCAAAAAACGGCCCTGAAATACTACTTCCAGGAGTTTAGACCAATCCGGGGTGCACTTATTTGTGTTCATTGACTCTTGTAAAGGCCAAAGCTGTAACAATTTCTTCCAGTGTTCAAGGCAAACCGTTGTCGATATGACAAACCTTTTCAGGGTTGTACGATAAGGCTCTGCCATTGTGTGCAAAATTCTGAAATAGCTCTTAAGGAGTCCAGGGTTTTCACAATGGTGTTCCTTGTACACACATGTGCATAGTTGTACCTCACTTCCAGTTGTGAGTAAGTGTCTAAAATTGATTTTAGAAGCCATTTCTCGTGGGGTATGTATGCACTGTCTCCTGAATAAGAAAAATGTGCCAATGCTTTTACGAAGCCAAGTAGGATCAATTTGTATTCGGCTTACATAGTGCAAATCTAGCTAGGAAGCAGAGGAGTGCCATACAAGTATTGTGTTGTTAACAGAGGTCTGGAGAAGGAGCAGTGATAGTTTATAGTAGCTTGGATGACCTATACTAGGGAGGTGGTATATACCTAGATGCATCAGGTCCTATGTGACTCCTGGCTCTTCCCAGAAGAGCAGAATCTTGAGTTCTTTCCTGAGCTTGATTGCGACTGGAATGATGTTTCAGTAGGCTGCGGCAAAGCAGGTGTAGGCCTCTCTCCTGGTTATCTCTTTCAGTGTCAGTGTAGACTAAAGTCTTGCAATGATTTACTCTTAGAGGAACATGTGCCACTTGATCCTGCATGTTTTGTAGTTAGGTAGCCTGGTGTTTGGACAGCAGTTTCCTTTGCAGGCAGTTTTAAACTGGGTGAATTGAGGCTCAATAAAAGGCAAACACGGGTATTGATATTTAAAGAAAGGTTTGTTAGGGATAGTTATCAGGTGGCTGAAAGTAAGAGAACGCAAACAAAGCTTTAACAACAAAAGCAGGTCTTATCCTTGTGTTTAAATACGTGAAGCACATTTCTGTCTGGTATTGCTTGGAGGTGAAGGATTGTAATTCCCAGTTACACACTGTCTTGGGTCTTTACGTGTTAGGACACTTCAATCGTGTCACCTTGGTCTGCACTGTCTGCTACTCTACTTCTCATCCTCAGCTCCAAAAGAAACCCATCTCCTGCGCCTTCGGGACTCACGTGCTATACCTAAGAAAAAAAAGGGGGAAAAGGGGGATCAGTTTTGGGAAGTGGTTGACAAAACACCAGAGCTTTAGCCAAGAGGCTGTTAACATTAGTCCTTCTACTGGCTTTCCGGAAACCTCCCTGCCTGAGGGTCCTAGCTTTGTCATCACAACCTATGCCCACTTTCCAGTGAGGTGTTGCTCTGGTATACCTAGGGATATTTCACCTACCCCTGCTTCTATCTCCTATTCACAATTTTTCTCTTCTCTTGTCATTTTCCCACAGATGTGTACCTCTTGCCCTGTTCATTTTCCCCAGACCACTGCTTGTCAGGTTTCCTTTGTTTTCACTTCCAGCCTCATTCTCTACTTCACCTTCTCCAGCCCTCTGTTGTATCTCCTGACCACCTACTTGTTATTCACTGTCACTTCCTGCTCAGTGTTTTCTCTAACCTCCTGACCTCTCCCCCATCCGACCTACCGGACCCCACTGACAGTGGTGGGGTCAGGTGGGTCGAATGGGGGAGAGGTAAGGAGAATATCCCTCTTTGGCAAGTAAGTGAAGTTTAAGCTAAGCTTTGAAAAGTCACAACCAGAGTCGAGCTGGCTCTGGTTGTGATGGGCAGTGGATTCCAATGCAGCAGTTTTGTGGCGCTGCATGCTGAGCATCTTTTAGATCTATCAGCAGTATTGGAATTTGTGTGTGCCCTCCAAATGCTGCCAAACTGTCAGTTCATGCACTCACTCAACCCAGATGACAGCAGCCACATCTCTGACCCACCTGATGCTACTGGAATATATTTGGCGATATTTCACAGCACTCCCAAATGTTCCTTCTATCTTCTCCAGCGTGGGCCATTTCCTGTGATACTCATAATGATCAGACCTGTTATGATGTTGTTAGACATGAAGACATGCAAATACTTTAAAGGGGCAGGTATATCAGTGTTATGTCTCTAATAACACCCCCCTTCCTCAAACCTGGGGCAAGTGTAAGGGTGGCCCAGGACATCTGGTGTGTACCTACTCTGGGCCCAGCATCAAAACGCATCAAAGTACAGGTGGTGTCACCTGACCTCCCATCCCATCCACAAGCATGGATACCTGTCATACTGTGCAGTTACATATATTTACAAGGTAGACAACTGAACCGTTTTCATGTTGCAAAGTATTCACGGTGAAGGCAAGCTACTGTGCCACAAAATCAATGCATTGGGCCTCATTCCGAGGTTGGAGGTAGTCATGGCGTTATTAGCGCCATGACTACCTCCAATACCGGTACCGAGTCCGCCCTCGTTCAATGGGGACTTACCGGTCTAGTCCGACCTTTGCGGAACTGGTAAGTTCCCATTGAAAAAGCCATTCCCCATTCCCATTTCAGCCCCCATAGGGCTCAATGGGAAGGGGGAAGGCACTAATAAAGGTACTGCAAATTGCGGTACCGTTATTAGCTCTGAAGTCCCTTAATGTGCCCCGTCCATAACGCCTGGTAAAACCAGGCGTTAAGGAAGGGACCCGCTAAGGGACCTCAGAATAGGGCTCAAAGGGATTACCAGCACCGGTGTCATTACCGGTGTCCGGTATCCCTTTGCGCCCACCTCGTAATGAGGCCCATTGTGTGCTATCCTGGGAAAGTTGGAATTGCCTTGTGTTAGCCTCAACTCAGAGTCGCAGGTCATCTCAATGTTTATGGAGTAATGTATTTGGCTGTCCCGGCATGTTTACTCATGACCTCGGGGTGGGACCTTAACCACCCAACCCCACCATATTTTTTTATGAGTTTTTTTCAGCTACACTCTTTCAGCAATATTCGGTGGATCCTTCCAGTGCTTGCTTTAAGATCTAGAAGAGTGCTGTTGCACTACGCCTGCTGACACTGTCACGGTGACCAGGTATGCACCAGTGGCACACCATTGAAAGACTACTAGTAACTTGACTATGGGCATACTATTACATGTGTACATCATAGAAGTTGAGGCGTGCATCAAAGGAATTCAGTTTGATTACTTGCTCTTGTGACAAAATGAAAAGCTGAGAACTCATGTCCTTGACTTATGCATTCTTTTGTAAAGTCTCTTCTTTCAAGTCCTTATCCATTTTGCCTACTTCAGGCCCTCCTTTAACCATGTGTCTTTGGTATGCAGAGCAATTGCAATTTCCAGTAGCCTTTTCCTCTTCAACATCTGACATTTGGAGGAATGTATTGGCATTTTAATTAAACATTATTCACTGTAGTTAATTGGAATTGAATAAAAGGTTAGGCAAATTAATTAATCATGAACAATGTATCATGCGTGCTGCGTATTTGTCTGTTATCCAATGTCAGGCTGGAAAAGTATCTGACCATGACCTTTTTTCACTAGTTCACTGTAATGAGTATGGAACATGTCATGCAAATATCATGCACTATGGCACTAAACGCATACCTTTTCCTGCATAAAATAGGCATATGCAAATGATGTAATAATGAAAGCTGTGCATGCATGCCGCTTATTTGTCAATTATCTACGTCCCAACTGTGCAAAGGAACGAAAAATGAAAATTGCACATCACAACTCAAACATGGAATGTGGGCCACTTATTTTAACTATTAATGATTATAGAACATTTCTAAGAATGAATGTGAATGTGGATACAAACATAACATTTGCCTGAACAAAAAGGCAAATTGCAGCTCTCTTAAACGGTACAGTGGGGTTTATTTAATTGTTAACAGTGAGGCAATCCTGCTACGCAGGTACTCATAATGCACTTGATAAGCTCCAATTTAGAGCCCTGTTGCACCCTATTGGGGTGCAAATGCAGAATCCCTGTTGGGAACAGTGGCTGCAGCACAGTCTAAGTACCTGTTCCTGCCAATTCTGCAGCTCCTGATATGCTGCAGCTGCAAGTGGCACAGAGATTGATAAGTGCTGCTTAGTAAATGGAGGTTCACAGATGGGTATAGTGTTGCTGATTAAGGAAACAGCCGCATTGCTCTTCCCTGGGATTGCCAGGGAGGCCTAGATGTTGGCCCTCAGGTTCACTAGGTCAATGAGCCTTGCCCACCCACATGGCCTAGGCAGCGTGAAATCAGCAGGAGCTGTTATTGCTTAAGATTTTACAGTAGTAGCTATGTCTTCATGAGGTCCACCTATTATGCAGCTTTAAGATCCACATCAATATGAGTCCCACTAGGATCCCTGGGCAGTGCAGACCCATGTGGCCATTCAGTGTTATAGTGCAATAACAATCTGCCTACTCTCACTCTATCAGACCCTACCACCCCCACCCGTCCCTTCAGCCCTCTATGATGGTGCTTCCGCAACAATAAATAGGTCCGGTCTCTCTGTCAGGGCAAGATGATTTGCTGGGGTTTCCTCACTTTCATGGCCCATCTTACTCTGCCATTGTTGTCTTATCGCGTTGGCACCTCTTTCTGCTTGGAATCCTATCAGCAGCCCAGATCAACTGGAGAGCAACAAAAGAGTCTGCTGCGAGCTCGCGAGTGACACCTTGCGGATCAATGCTGTAGCTAATCTTACTCTACCCGGCAAACATGGTGCGAGGAAGTGATGTATTCAATGAAGTAGATACAAGTAGCATCATCCCAGAGAACTCAAACACTGACAAGTCGCGCAAGCGCAACCCACCTAAATGTGTGTTGCATGACATTCTGGTATTATGCAAACACACCTGCATCTATGTGCATCAAGATGAGCTGCGTAAAGAGTGTGGCTGTCCATCTCAGTCTGCATCAGTTTCCAGGCACTATGAAAACCCTAGGCACCCAAGCTTTGCCACATCTACCACATGGGAGGGAAAGGGGTGATGTGCTACAAAGCATGTGGATGGCCACATCCTTGCAGCACCTGTTTTATTGGCAAGTCCAGCAGTTTGTCCATTTTTGTAGCCAACATTAAACACTTAGAGGGGTCATTACAAGTGTGACAATCTGTAAAAAATGCTGGTTATTCTGGCTCTGGCATTTTTTTTCGCAACGCACACTTCAAGTTTGCCGGTGGGGGCCACAAATCTCCCAGCAGGACTGACCTGCCAGGTGTTGAAGCCCCTACCAGCAAATAATTGTCACACTTGCCAGAACTGGTAATACCGGTGCTGGTAATTGTGGCAATCCCATCCTATGAAGTCCTATGGGACTCCATGTGAATAGGAGGTTACCGTCACTCAGCCGCCTGTAATATCCCGGTAGGGCGGCGGAGACGGTAAGGCAGGTTTGCTGGTATCCTGGGGTAATACTGGCAGGAAAACAGCAAACCTGTAATGAGCCCTTTAATCTGCAACCAACATTGTTACTCATGGATAAATCATTAATTTTGCTCTCACCAAAAATGCAGCCATGTTCAAGCTCTTTGGAAAAAGGCGCGAGCTAATGGTTGTTTTCCTCCTCCCCGCAATGTAGCAACCCAGGCAGACGTTGTTATAGGCAGAACTGAATTACACGGTGGGGCAGCAGCCCACATCTGTCTTCCTAGGGAAGGTGTCCCTATACACACTGTGAGATATGTTTATATTGGAGTGTTGTCTCTCTCCACCTTTCTGAAGTATTCGATTTGGTAGACTACCGTTATTGCATTTCTAATACTGCTATTAATACAAATCGACTTTGTTACTCTTTTTATGACTTCATCCGGAAAGGACTCGGTCACATTTCGAACATGTTCACACAGTTGCTACTATAACCTCTGGTGATTTGCATATGTGTTAATATTAACCAGAGGGATGCACACTCAAAGTTTGGCACCCCTCCCCTTGCTCTTCATTCATTGCTGATTAAAAGAGTATAATTGTGTTTAGTGACAGCAACCAAACATACCCACAGTCCCCTTTTATCAACCATCTTCTTCACTTACCCGGTTCTTTGGTCGAACATGCAGGAAAGTAACTTGTACATGTTGTTTGTTCTAAAAGCACTAACATGGTTAGCAGATGCCATTTAGGATTCCCCTGCTGCTAAAACCCAGGACTCAACATATCAGAATGCATTATGTTGCTTGTTTCACATCTGCCATTGGAGAAACTGAACAGTGATTGAGTTGCTGCTGGACTTCATTACAAGCATGTGACTTTATCACACAAGCACATCTAATCTGTGAGTTAGTCACATGAGTGTAGCAATTGTTTACAAATGCCTGTCAATTTCATGTTATGCTCATCAAAAACATCAAATGAGAACAATCTATGGCGAAGGGAAATGGAGCCAGTGAGGCGGCCAACTGCATCCTGCAGATCTTGATGGGAGGTTTCCGAGAGTGTGGCCAGGCAGGGGCAACAGAGGGCGGCGGTCAGAGGAGTGGGAGAACAAGGCGAGCAATGTGGATATTACAGGCCAGCGTCAAACAGTACAACCAAGAGACAAGGTCTTCTGCCTGTCTGACTCTGTCAGCAGCTTCGGTCAGGCTGAGAGGTGCTCTGGAACTAGAGCTGGGGTGATGGGCAGGTACACGGAGGGGTGGCTGGCTGACACTCCCTGCCAGTGCCTGGGTCATCTCTCACTCTTTAATACAGTTACAAACATTTGACACTACCCTCTTACTGCTGCCCAACTTCCAAAGGGCCTCCAATCTAGAGACCACGTGCCTACAAAAGCCTTGCCTCAAAGTCATTTTAACCCTCTATTAAAGTCAGTGATCCCTGATCCAGGCTAAGTACAGGCCCAGTCCCCACCACTTTTTTGGTACGAGAAGCAACAGATGTAAACCTGTGGAGATTTCATCTCCCCTAAATGTGTGTGCAAGCGCTCCTTTTTTTTAGCTACATTCTATGGGCAAAGGCAGAAGGAACAGCAGCATTGCCCTCTTGCCTAAATGCATGTGTTGCGTCACCAGTGGTGACATGGCTTTTTAGCATGAGAGAATAGCAGCCTCTTTATGGCAGATACCCTCCAGGGTATCCTTCAGCAGCATGGCTCTTTGCCATAGTGAGAGATCCCAGCACTGTAACGTGCTGTCAATCTGCAAACCAAGCAACACAAGGTGAATCTGAAATTTGGCACAAAGTAATTTGCTAACAATAGAAACAAGCTTCTAAAACCTGAAGTGACTCACTTCAATTGTTGGACCTCTGCTATACCGTAAATACAAAGGCCCTGTGATGTTGAATGCCTAAGACACTTTTCATCACTGACCACCACATAACAGTGGAGGTTGTTATGGATACTTCATGAAGTTGGGCACAGCACACGTGTGTGTAGAGTCCAATGATGCATGACGCTCAGGTAAGTCACAAACAGGATATCTAGAAATGCCTAAGAGTATAGCTGAGGGACTTACTGGTAATGCATGTTGCTCTGCCAGAAAGGCATATCAAAATGAAGAGGGAATGCAAGATGAAAATGCAATCAAGGAGGTTGGGTCCCTTTATGGTTATGAGTGCTGGTATGGAATATATATGCAAGTGTGGATGGTTGACATGACACAGATGGTCATTAAAAAAATTAATTCACTGTAGAAGATAGGAAAACAGGATCTTCCAGCGGCAGATGATAGTGGCTGGGTGTTGGGCCTGCACACGGATGAGATGTGCATGCTTACAAGTTTTCATTCCTAATGTTCACTGATTAACCACATTGGCAAGCTGTCAATACCATCATCACAGATGCCCCTTAACTGAATAATCAGATGGCATATGGAGGGACAATAGAGGGAGCTTCTTGGGGCACACAATCCCTGTGGCACAGCATCAGACCTTGTGGCAAGTAAATGCCACCTGATTTGACGCTGCTGCCACATGTTCTCCTTAGTCCACCACTGTCTATTTTCCACGCTCTAATTGTAATTGTAATTGTTTATTTGTACAGTGCTTGTACACAAGTGCAGTGCTTCAAGGCAGAGCGGGAGCAAGGGAATACAGTAGTCATTATTAGGGCTTGAAGTTTCAGAATGATCTAACAAAAAGGTAACTAGCGCACTAGGCCTGAGGGCATTTCTCCTAGTGCAAGTGCTTGAAGTGTAACAGGCGTAACCAGATTAGGGATTGAAGACAAAGGGGGGACAAGACAGAATGTACAGACGGAAGTGCAATGGAAGGGGGGAGGGGTGACAAGTGAGCCCAGCCCAGCAGGGCCCTGGGTTAAGTGCAGAGCAGTTCCCTCTCACATGGAACATATGCTGAAAATGCAGTAGGAGTTACCCTTCTTTTTTTTTTAAACTTTCTTTATTGATTTTAAATATTACAACAACAACATCTAAACAACCCACCATCCCGCTTCACCATCCCCTCCCGCCCCCCAAAACCCCTTCAGGAATCGTTTCACAGTAGCCCACACTCAAACCCAAGTGTCCATACTAGGCGTGAATGGTGCCACTAAGAAAATTTAAACAAAACACATTGGGCCTCCTTACGACCCTAGCAGAAGACCATGGTGCTATTTGCACCATGGTCCATGCCGGTAAGCTACCGACTCCACCATGGAGAAAGGGGGAATTACCACCCCATTACAAGGTTGGCGGGGCGGTAATTCCTCCTTTCTCCATGGCCCTTCCCCATTCCCATTTTTGCCCCATAGGGCTCAATGGGAATGGGGAAGGCGCTAAGTACGGTGCCGCAAATTGCGGGACCGTAATTAGCACAAAGGTCCCTTTGCGGGTCCCTACTTTATCGGCTGGTCTACACCAGCCGTTAGGGTCGGGTCCCGCAAAGGGACCTCGTAATTAGGCGCTGATAGGTTAACGGCGCCGCAGCCTTTTACGGCGCCGTTAACCCATTAGCGCCTGGGTCGTAATGAGGCCCATTGTTCCACTTAGAATCATGAGTCCAGAAGTCCTTGCCCCCAATGTCAACAGTTCACCAGTGACATCACACCTTCATTCCAGAAGAGGAAGACCTGGCATCTACTTCAGCCACATATAAAAGAAACGGAGGCCAGTAATCGAATGGGCGGTTTGTTATTGGCATGGTTGTAGCATATCTGGATTCCCTTATTTCACACATTTTCATGAATTCCAGCCAGGAGTCAAAAGTTGGGGGGGTTTCTCTTTCCCCACTTCTTGGCCACCAGATGCCTGGCCACCCCCACTGCCATGCCCAGGAATTTCCGTTACGTGCGAGTTCCCCCCTCAATTAAGGCCAGCAACCAAACAGCAGACGTGTGTACTCGTGATGTAGAAAGCATATCATTCATTGCCCCCTCGGCCCCCCTCCAGAATGATCTAATGCGCGGGCACTCCCACACTACATGAATAAAATCGGCAGGCTCCCCCTCACATCTTCTACACTTCGGTGAATAATCAGTATAGATTCTACTTAATTTCAACAGAGAATAATAAACCTGGTGTACAAATCTGAAGTGGGGAGCATTCAGGGAGATAATTCGGGTCTGAGTACATATGATTTTCCATTGTGCATCGCTCAAGCTATAGCCCAGGGAGGCCGCCCATATGCTCTTGTAAGCCGCCCGACTCGCGACCGTTGCACTCCGGATTACTTTATAAATATAGGAAACTATTTTGCTGGAAGTCAAAGATTGGACAATTAGTTGTTGTGTCGAATTGGGAACTGGGGCCACTGGAAATTTGGGCCACTTATCTTTAAGCACCCCCCTGATTCTATTCTATAATATAGGAATAAAGTCACAGCATTATGCTCGCCTCTACACCTCAACTCTTCCCATAGTATAAACCGCCCATCAAATATCATGTCCCCCAGTGACTGCACCCCCAACTTGTGAAAATGCTCCTTAAACGCTTTTTCGTGTGTAAGTGGTATGCCTACAACGTCATAAATAGACCAGTCTGGATGAAAGTTGGGCATAGCACCCAACTGTCTATTTACCCGCTCCCAGGCCTTACAGGTCACGTCCACCGGCTGAATCTCTCCCCTCGGGACCCTGTCTCTACTCCGCCACAGCATTCCCATTAGACTGTTTGGATAGGAGACCTCTTTCGCTGCCATTACATGTGAGTGCGCCAAGCTCTGGGAATCCCAGCCTGCTAAATACTGCAATTGCGCCGCCAAGAAGTACCCATACATGTCAGGGATCTCCAGTCCACCCTGATCGTAGGCTAACGTCAGGGTATCATATGCAACGCGACAATGTTTACCAGCCCACACTAATCTGGGCATCATTTTCCTTATACGAGACCAATAAAGGCTAGGGGGCCATATAGGAACGTTGTTGAAGATATACAGCAATTTGGGTAAAATGACCATCGTGCTCAATGCAAGTCGAGCTGCCTGCGAAATGGGGAGAAGGATCCATGCCTCCACCTTCTGCTCCAAAACCTCAAGCACCTTAATATAATTATCCTAATACAGCGATTTGACTTCTGTGGTAACCATGATGCCCAGATATCTCAACCCACTTGGGCACCACCGAAAGTTATCATCCACATCTGTCTGCAATACCCCTGGTGTCAGAGGGAGGACTTCAGATTTGTTCCAATTAATGTTAAGGCCAGACAGCTCCCCAAATCTGGTCACTTGTTGCATTAAGGGAGCTAAGTTTGCTTTGGGTGCTTAACATACAGCAGGATATCGTCTGCATATAACGATATTATAGCATGATGCGCATTCACACGAATACCCCAGTGAGAATGGAATTCCCTCACATGACAAGCCAAAGGCTCCATGGCCAAAGCAAACAATATTGGGGAAAAGGGGCTTCCCTGCCTCGTACCGCAAGTAGGGTAGAAGAACTCGGACACCACCCTACTGGTATATACAGCGGCGTGCAGTGCCGTATAGAGCAGCCTAGCCCAACTAATATAGCCAAGGCCGAACCCAGAGCGCTGCAGCACCTCAAAAAGAAAAGGCCACTCCACCGAATCAAATGCCTTCTCGGCGTCGAGCGCCACCAACGCTATGGGGACCTCAGGATTGACATTGTGCATCAGGGTAAATAGACGCCTTACATTATACTGGGCGGACCGACCTTGTATGAACCCTGCTTGATCAGGTAGAACCAATGCAGGTATATGAGATAAGATACGATTAGCAAGTATCTTTGCCAAAATGTTATTGTCGGTGTTAATCAATGACAGCGGTCTATATGACGTTAACTGGCGAGGATCTTTCCCTGGCTTGGGAAGCACCGTCACTAGGGCCGATCTGGTCGATTCGGGAAGTAAGCCACAAGACATAGCATTCTCATACATACCTAATAGATGGGGAGTAATAATGTCAATGTACGCCTTATAGAAGTCAACTGTAATACCATCTACCCCGGGTGCCTTACCATTGGGAAGCGATTATATCGCTTCTCGGACTTCCTTGTCCGTAATGGGGGCGTTTAGAGCCCCGCCCTGCTCACTGTCTAGCCATCCCAGCGCCACCTCATCCAGATATTCAATCATCTTATCCCGTCCACCTGCATGCCGCGACGCATATAACTGCGAATAGTAATTATAGAATTCCTTATTTATCCCACACAGATCTTTGATGACTACCCCATCCGTGCCCACAATCTCCGCTATGGGGGCGATTTGCCTCTCCCTTCTAATGCCCCATGCCAAAGTTTTACTCGGGCGATCTCCCTCCCCATACCTTACCGCCAAGATGGGATCCCCCAAATATTTTTCCTCATTCTCCGCTAAGTGCTGATATTCTTCCCTACGCATCTTCAGTTCCTCTTGCAGCACCAGGCGATCTGAAGTGCTCAGTTTCTTTTCAAGTTATGAATAATGCCCTCCAATCTCCGCATAGACCCTCGCAAGGCCTAAATATCCCCCCTTCTCTCAATATACAGCACCCCCTAATGTACACCTTAAACACCTCCCATATTGTGCCTTGGCTAGGTACCGAGCCAGCGTTGACTTGGAAGTATGTTTGAATGTCTCGCTCAATGCCATTATGGAAAGCCACGTCCTCTAGTGCCGCAGCCCTGAAACGCCAACCGGACCGCAGATGGAGAGTCCACTATGTTGTTTATGTGGACTAAGACAGGTGAATGATCAGAGAGAGTGCGCGGAAGTATCCTGGCTCCCATGGACCTCCTAGCAATGGCGGAGGATGCCATAATATAATCAATTCTGCGATAGACCCCAGAGAAAAAGGTATATTTTCTAGTAGTTGGGTGTTCCTCCTGCCAGAGATCATGGAGGTTGTGATATGTAGCAATAGAGGACCATGCCCTAGCTGCTTGTGGGAGTGTCTGCTGTAGTGTGGCCGACCTGTCCAGGTCTAGCGTAAGGGCTAAGTTGAAATCACTTGTCCAGAGTATTTCATAGGTCGGGAATTTATGAATGTGCCTTGCACATTGATGAAATAAATCCGGGCTGTCTACATTAGGGGCATATATATTTATAAATAGGATCTTAACACCACTTATTTCTCCCTTTAAAAGTATGTACCTACCCTCATCATCCTTGATTTGTTCATGTAGTCGAAACTGAAGGGATCTGTTCATGTAAATCTCCACACCCCTAGCATGAGAAGAGTAGGACGAACAATACCTGTGTATACCCCATCCTGCCAAATTGGGAAGATGTGCATCTTTAGCCAGGTGTGTTTCCTGCAGACAGAGCACATTAACCTGATGGTTCCTACTAAAATTAGCTATAAGGCGAGATTTATTTTTATTTGTTAATCCTCTAACATTCCACAACATTATTGTAAGCAGCCGGCCTTGACCGTCACTCATCCCGGAGCAGTAATAGAACACCAAATGCAATGACTCCTGCCATACCTTTATCCACCATATACACAATATTAAGGGCCAAAACCTTCTGGGGTTGAAAATCAAGGCAGAGCATGTGTGAAACAATACATCAATATCCCAAATGCAATTCCCAAACATCCGTAAGCATCTCACCTCCCATTCCCCCTCCCCAACCCCCACTCCCGAATCCCACCCACGCCAGCAACCATAACCTACCGGCTCTCAACCCTCCCCCGCATCCCCCCCAAACTCCAACCATAGTGGAACAAAAACTAAACCTCCACTAAACTATACCGCAAAACCAGCAGCAATCGGGGCCCCTGAGGGCAGCACTAGCGCTCCATACGGCCACGGCTGACACAATCATCTTCGTACCACACCCCCCACCCCCACCACCTCCCATATCCTAGAGTGGTAACATTCCCCCAAGCATCCAGCTCTTCTCTTTAATGATATCGGGTCTAAATCAGGAAGGATGCCGGGGGGACCCCCCTGGCTCAGGTAGGTTTCTGGCAAATTGCTCCGCTGCATCCGGAGCTGTAAAGAAAATTGCTGACCCTTTATTCTGCACCCGAAGCTTGGCTGGAAACATCATAGCGTATTTTACCCCGGAGGCAAGTTCAAAGACTGGTGGGGGAGCCTGAGACCTGTGAGGGTCTGGAGGTGAGCCAGGCGACTAGTCAGTAAAACTGAAAAGAGTTTGGGGAGATATGGAGGAGTGAAGCTGGAGAGAAAGAGAGGGGAGGTTAGCAAGGGAGAGGGAGATAGAAGGAGGAAGAGAAGAGGAAGGTCTTGAGGAGTTTCAGAAACGTAAGGAGCTCTGGCTCAAGACAGAGTGAGGCAGGGAGGCTGTTCCAGAGGGAGGCAGCTGCAGAGGATAGAGATCTACCCCCAAATCTCTGCTTGGAAAAATGGCTCACATGCAAAGGGCCTCATTACGACCCAGGCGGAGGACCATGGTGCTATTAGCACCATGGTCCATGCCGGTTTCTGCCATGGCGGAATGGGGGATTACCACCCCATTCCGAGGTTGGTGGGGCGGTAATTCCCCATACCGCTATGGCCCTTCCCCATTCCCATTTTTGTCCCATAGGGCTCAATGGGAATGGGGAAGGCACTAATAACGGTACCGCAAATTGCGGTACCGTTATTAGCACCAAAGTCCCTTTGCGGGTCCCTACTTTAACGGCTAGAAAAACCAGCCGTTAAGGTCGGGTCCCGCAAAGGGACCTCGTAATCAGGCATCAAGGGTTTAACGGCGCAGACACCTTTTAAGGCGTTGTTAAACCCTTAACATCAGGGTCGTAATGAGGCCCAAAGTGTTGCAGTGGAGGAGGCTGAGCGGAGGGCTCTAGAAGGAGAGTATTTAGGAAAAGAGCGTTGTAGAACTTGCGTACTATGCAGAGGGTCTAGCACGTGATCCAAGCAGCCACATGGAGCCAGTGGAGGTATTTCAGTACCAGAGAGATGTGCTCCCTGGGCCCGAGGCCAAGGATAAGTCTTGCGTTTCTGTTTTGTATGAGTTGTAATGGATGGAGAGTAGAAGTAGGAAGATTGAGAAAGAGGCTGTTGCAGTATTTCAGCCTAGAGAGAACCAGGGTTCTGCAGACGGTGAGCCTTTGGGGGAAGGTGAAAAACGTAGAATACCTCTAAGGAGATGCAGCTGGTAGGGGGACTTTTTAGAGATGTCCGAGATGTGAGAAGAGAAGGAGAGAGTGGAGCCGAAAATGACCCGCAGATTTTTTGCCTCACTGGCAGGTGAGGGTGCAGGGCCAAGGGAGGCCTACCAGTGGGAAATTGCAAAAGCGGTGGCAGTGGTCACAATGTGGACAATCTCTGTCTTACTGGCACTGAGGCAGAGATCATTGGCAGCACACCAAGAATTGCAGATAAACAGTCAGGAATGAGCGAGGAGAAGAAGCCGGGGTAGCCTGAGGGAGAGCTGCATGTCATCTACATAACACTGAAAGTTAGAGGTGAAGGTAGAGATCCTATGGGCCATGTAGACATTGAAGAACCATGGGGATAGGTTAGATCCCTGGGGGATGCCACAAGTAGAGAGAGTGATAGAGGAGAGAAAGGACCCAAGTTCCACCTGGGAAGAACGGTCAGAGAGAATGGAGGCAAGCCCGCCAGGGTCAGATCTGTGATGCCCAGGGTATCTTCGCGATGGGAGATCAGGATGTTGTGGTTTACCGTGTTGAAGGCAGAAGAGAGATCAAGAAGAATGATGACAGAAGGATAGTTAGAATCAAGATTTGAGAGCAGGTTTTCATGGGTGTTCAGGAGAGCAGTTTCTGTGCCACCAGATCATCTAAGTCCAATCTGAAGGTCATGTAGACAACCAACAGATTGAGTGTGGAGGGTAAGTTGATAGCTAATTCCTCCAGGAGTTTGCCCAGGAACGGATTGATAGAGATTGGGCGATAGTTTGCCAGGATCGAGCAGTCAGCAGAGGGTTTTTTGAGCAGAGGGTGCACAAGAGCATGCTTGAGAGAAGTGGGTAAAACTACAGTGGTGAAAGAGAGGTTGCAGACGTCAGCCACGGCTCGAGCAAGAGAATCAATATTGTCTTTGATGGTTTTAGGAGGGCAAGAGGGAACCTGTTTGGAGGATACTTTCATGGACTGGACTTGTCTAGAGACCTCCTCAGGTGTGATAGGGGAGAGGTAGGAGAGAAGAGGAAGGTAGTCGAGGGGGGCCCAAGAGATGTAGGTGCAGGCGAAGTGCAGGAGAGAGAGAGATGTCAAGTGTTTTGGCAGTGAAATGGGCAGCCAGGGCCGAGCAAAGTGTCTGGGTGGGTGCAGTAGAGGATGAGGCTGCAGTAGGATTGGCCAGTTCCTTGCAGACTTTGAAGAGTTCAGCCATGTTGTTAGATGCCACTGAGATATAGACTCTTTTTTTGGAGTGGAAGGCGGCAGGCCAGTTTGTCAGATGATGCACCGGAAGATCCCCATTTCCGTTCTGCTGCTTTCCACTTTCGTTTAAGGGCAGTCAGCTCAGAGTCATACCAAGAGTGGAAGTCTTCAGACGGACCCTCATGACAGGGGCAAGGATGTGAAGAGTGTTGGACATGGAGAGGTGAAAGGTTGAGAGGGCTTTGTCAGGGTGGGAGTCTGCCACAGGCATAGAAGGAGGAGAGTAGGTGGCGGCAAAGGCAGCCACTGTCACTCTTTTCATGGGTTGGATGACATTGAAGACAGAAGGTAGTGAAGGCTGTGTCGCTGCTAGAGGAGAAGAGAGCTTCATGTGGGAAGAGAGCAGAGAATGATCAGTCCAGGAGAGTGAGGTAGTGAGAGGGATATAGAGAGGGATGTCTGTGGAGATAAACACATCTAGAGTGTGGCCAGCAGTGTACATCGGGCTAGAAGGTAGAATGGAGAGAGAAAGAGAGTGTCATATGTTGCAAAAAGGACCAGAGGGGTCAGAAGAATCAATATAGATGTTAGGATACCCCAGAAGGAGTAGCTGAAAGGAGAAGGAAAGGAGATAAGAGGCCTGGTCAGCCCATTCAGAGAGGAAGAGGGTGGGCTGGCCCAGCAGCTGATAGTGGTGGCCAGAGTAAGAGAGGAGACGAGGAGAGAGAGAGTCTGCAGACCAGACATTGAAAAGAAAAGTAGACCTGAGTGGGAATGATGGAAACAGGGATGCACTCAGGAAAGATCAGGGCTACTACCCCTCCTGGCCTGTTAAGCCTGGGCACAGGGAGGATCTTGGAGCCTTCAGGGAGAAGTGCGTTAAAACTTGAGACAGAGCTGTCCTTGAACCATGTCTCAGTAAGGACTAGGACATCGAGATCCAGGAATTCAAGGAGGTGGCAGATATCAGAGGAGTGCTTGACAGCAGAGCGCAAGTTAAGCGGGCCAACATGGAGCAGATTGCTGTTTTTGAAATACTTACACAGGGTACAGGGGCTTAGAGTGCCTGCTAGTAAGTGGCAAGAGTGCCTGAGAGATAGAGGTAGGAAGGGGCAGAGGATCCAAGTCTGACAAGGAAATCGGTGAGGGAGAGTAGGCTAGTGAGCCAGGAAAGTAGTAGATGGCAAGGGAGCCAGTGTACGAGGCAACACATGGAGCAAGGGAGCCCCAAATGCAGCAGCAGCGGCTGGCAAGGGCACCAGAGGAGTGGAGGCTGACATGGTTGTCAGAGCAGTGCACGTGGGCAAGAGAGTCTGTACAGTTGCAAGCGTAAGGGAGCAATTGTGCGAGATGCAGTGACGTTAGTAGGAGGTAAAGTAGCCAAGGTGGGTATAACTGGCAAGGGACCCCAGGCGTCCGTAAAAACAGGTGGCAAGGGCGCACGTGAGGAGGAATGTAGAAAGTTATTAAGACGAGGAAGAAGCCTATCAAAAAGTAAGAGGTTGGGTTGAGGCCCTTGTACCAGGATGGTATAATTTCGATAGACAGTTATGATGACAATGGTGGTGGAGAATGAGCATGAGCCATCATTAATGTGTGAGGTAGAGTAAGGAGCGAGCAGAGCGAGCCATATGAAGAGTCCATAGGTCGGGGGAATGAAAGACAAAGGGGATGTCGGTGAGAGTCTCTCTATTTGAAGCACTAATGTAGGTGTCAGCAATGGGCAGGCCTGGCTTGGAGCCCAGTGGGTCCTTCTTGAGTTTCTTTCTGCCAGACTTAGTGAGACGAGAAGGATAGGAAATAGAGAAGCAGTTTGAGAAGATAGGAGAGATAGAAAGCGCCATAGAGAGGGGCACACAATGTGGTATACCTAAACCAGGCAGAGCAGCTGAGGTACGTGGGAGGAAGTAAGCAAGGAGGGGGCAGGTTCAAAAGGAGTTACAACAGGACTGGGAAGAAACAGTGGGAACTGAAATGGGTGGGGGAACAGAAAACTAACCCGAACATTGGACAAATGTGGGGGAACAGAAAACAAAGGTGTAGGAACAGAAAACAAACCAGAAAAATTGACAAAGGGAGTAACCAGTCAGCACAGTATCTGGAAAATGTAGGATGAGCACACACATAAACCCATTTCTTTTTTTTTTTTTAAAGTAGGCAAAACACAGTGAAATGCAGGAGTTCAACAGATGGACTAAAACACAACGAAATCCGTATTTTTCTTTTTTAAATGGACGCACAGCACAATGAAAGGCAGGAGGTTCACGGATGGGCTGAAACACACCTAAATCAATTTTTGTTTAAATGGAGGCACAGCATAGTGAAAGGCAGGATGTTCACAGATGGGCTAAAACACACCTAAATCTGATTTTTGAAAATGGAGGCAGAGTACAGTTGAATCCAGGAGGTTCACAGATGTGCTAAAATACACCTAAATTCGATTTAAAAAAATGGAGGCAGATCACTGTGAAATGAAGGATGCAGTGTAGTTAAAGAAGATACCACAGCTAACAGATTATTAGAATGATGCATACAAGAATGCAATGAGTAAGTAGAAAGGTCAGTGGAAAAAGGCAAGAGAATGTAACAGTTAGACAAGTTGAAGGGGAGAAGTAGACAATGGAAGTCCAGCCATTACTCACGTGGGGGGTGAACAGAGCGACATGTGTAGTATATCCTGTTCATGGCGGCCAGCATTATGACTTGATGAGGGGCAGGGACTCTCCATGGCCCTGCCAGGCACAGAGAGGGCTTTAGATGAGGGCCATCGGTGTGGAGGCCGGGTCCCGCCTCCCGGTGATTGTGATTGGCTGAAATAGGCTGGAGGCAGCCTATTAGAGGGAAGCTGGCTATGGACGCCCAGAACAGGCGCCGCAATCTTAGGAGTCCGATGTGCTCAGATTCAAAGCTAGAGATATCCATTTTGCCAAATTTGAGCGTGTTGAATAACAGGCATGCAGCACGAAAGTTAACGCTTTGTTGCACATTAAATATCAAATTAAAAGTGCAATAATAGGTACGTTTTGCGCACGTGGCGGATGTAATTTGCTTTAAATTGTTAGATATCGTGTTAATGATGGCAAGATGAAAAGGGCAATTGCCCGCCGAATTCAGAGCCCAAATTGGGCTTAGCTTCAAAGAACACTGCTAAAAAACGGATGTATTTGATTTCTTTGAAAATATTTTACCTAGTGAAGATTTCACCGAATCCATTTCATCGAAAAACCAAATACTTTTTCTACTTTTCTATCCCCTGCAACCCTCTTCAACCCTGCCTACCCTAACTTATACCCTTACCCTACACCCCACCTATTATGCACTATACATATACAAATTTACCTACCATTTTCGGTGAAAGAAATTTGGTGAAATCTCGTTAGGTAAAATGGTACTCAGTGAAATCTAGAGTAACTCTAAAAAACACTGGAGGCAGTGGGGGCTGGGGAAGGGAACGATCAATCAGCTTCTTCTTCAGATTGATATACATTTTATGCATGATTGATTGTCTGGGCTGTGTTTCATTGCAGATTCTGACACTGATGCCGGAAGCAGATGTTCAATGAGGGTGCACATTTTATTAATGCAGGGGTTTGTGTGTGTGTGCACATGTACATTTATGATTCATATCCATTATTGTTCGTTTTTGTCTGTGATGTGTGCCTTTTAGGATTTCATATGCGGGTTGTGGGAGCAGATGTTTACTGAGGACACAAATGTTTTGAATGCTGTGATATGTGTTTGGGTGTGTTTACGTGTGTGTGCATGTGTGTGTCTTTGTACGCATGTGCAATAGAAGTGTATGTAAAGAATGCAGAGGACTTGAAGAGCCCTCACTGGGTGTAGGCCTGAACCAACCAGGATTCTATTTAGTTAATGCTTCAACTGAGTTAACACAGAAAAGGGCTAACCTGATAAATGTTCCTGATTTCTAATCAACAGTGTGGACAGAATAGCTACTGTGAAAAACCTGGCAAATGCAGTTGCCTGGAGGAGGGAAAGAAGTGGACTTAAGCACTGGGAGCTCGGTGCACAACTGCTAATACAAGGGACAACCAATGCAAACAACTGTAGCCAATAACACCCATTCACAATGAAACAAGGTAATGGGAGACTAAATGTGCACAAAAGAATTATTGCAGACCCAAGTTAATAGTAGTTATGTTTACTCTGACATGGGATTGATTAGATGAAAGTTATATGTCTTCAGTACATTCGGAACAATAATGTAAATAAAGGTGAATATTACTTAGGTGGATTCAGTGGTCGAAGTGAGCGGGAGCGGTTGGGAGCTGTGCTCCTCTACTTTTTTAATTACGTTTTACAGCTCTTTTTTATTTTTAAAAAGAAACCGTTCCGGAATGGTTTTGTTTTAAAATAAAAGTGTAAGGAGAAGTTGAAACTTGCACTTTCAGTGCACTGCACTGAACGTTCCCTTAAACAGCAGGTGCATGTGTTTGGGGGTTTGCATTGTGCGTTGGAGGGGCGTGGTGAAGGGGTTTGTGGGGAGTGGGTGCAGGCCAGCAGAAAACCTAGTTCCACTACTTCTTTTCGTGCACTTCTACCACTGGGTGGATTACATTACATGGATAGCTATGCACAAATACAGTTGCAAAAGTCTACCCTAAACTATTTGACCATGAGGTACAACTAGTCTCCATTCTTGAGTGATTGAATATGTAGTAAAAGTGCAATCTTCAACATCAATGCCATGCAACAGATGCAACTATGCACATGAACAACGAATGGAGTCTCACAGGTGATGCTTTATTTGATGCCAATATCTCTCCTTGTCACTGTGTTTTTTGTAAGTGGACATGTCTGCATATTGCACTTAAACACACGTTTATTTTCTCAGACCACACAGCCATGTTGTCTCATGTATGGAGTGATCCTTGGTACTAGAATTTTTCTCAGATATAGTAGTTTGATATGTTATCACTACCACTTTGCTCACTTCCTCTTCTAGGTCTTTTTCCATTGGCAGTGTCGTCCAATTATCTGTCTAACAGGATTAGGTGTGCTGCTGTGTGTAGTTAACATACATTTCTGTGATTCTTCAAAATCACAATTTTTTGTTACTTTTTTATTTCTCTTTTTTACTAGTATTCAGGAAATCTCTTTTTTTGTTGATTGTTTTTCACAAAAGCAGATTTCATTATTTTCCTAGGAAACCCTCTCTCTTTGAATCCCTGAGCATTGATCCTGGCATGATTCGTGACGTGATTCTGACCAGAAAAGTTCTACTACGTTTTCAATAAACCACTGATTCAGAATTCTTCATATCAAATAGCATCAATGACTGTCATTGAATGACAAGTGATACATTATAGTAGTGAATATGAGCTGATTGGTCGCTGATATCCTCGTTAATGCTGTCCCCTATTGCTAAGAGAAAAACATGTACATTAAGGGCGACAATGAAGAGTTTACTATGAACCCCTGTGAACTTTAGATTCAAGCTGCTATTCAAATTTGCCACACCGAGTTTCCGGTCAGACCAATTTCTATTCCATATTCACAGAAAAAACGTTAGTTTAAGTTGAGTTAAGGTGCCCAAATGTATTGCAACCTGCCAAGGTAAGCCGGTCATGACTTCCCAAATGTGCTGAATTTCAGGGGGTTTCGTTGCGATACATTTGGGCACCTTAAGTAAATTTTAACTAAAGACTTTTCAATGAATTTCAGGCGTTTTGTTATACCATAGATTTTTCTGCACCAATTGCAACGGCCTTCGACAATGCAATCTGTATATTTACCAATACTACCAATCCACTAGCCATGGCCTTCAGGCGTGCCCACTGTATATTTTACAAGACTACAAAGTCAACTAGCATTGGCCTTGGCCATGGCCTTTGCCTGTGCCCACTGCATATTTTACAACACTACAAAGCCACTTGGCATTGCCTTCTGCTATAGCCAGTGAATACGGCCCTCAGCCATTACCACTGTATATTTTAAAACATTATCAAGCCACTAGGCATGGCCTTGGGCCAGGGCCAGTAGCCATAGCCTTCGGCCGTATCTACTGTATGTCCACTGTATATTTTACAACATTACCAGGCCACTAGTCATGGCCTTCAGCCATGTCAACTTTATATTTTACAACATTACAAAGCCCCCAACAATGGCATTCAGCCATGCACACTGTAGAATTTACAATATCACAAAGCCACTAGCCACAGCCTTTGCGCGTGTCCACTGTGTATTTTACATTACCAGGCCACTAGCCATGGTCTTAAGCCATGGCCAGTGGCCACAGCCTTTGGCTGTGCCCATTGTATATTTTACAACATTACCAAGTACTAGCCATGGGTTTCAGCCATGTTCACTGTATATTTTACAACATTATCAGGCTACTAGCCATGAGCTTTGGCCATGCTCAGTTGCCATGGTCTGTGGCCATGCCCACCCTATATGTTATAGCATTACCAGTCCACTAGCCATTGTCTTTTGCCATTGGTCATGGCTTTTGGACATGTCCACTGGATATTTTACAACATTACAAGGTCACTAGCCATGGCCTTCAGCCGTGTCCACTGTATTTTTTACAACATTATCAGGCCACTAGCCATGGCCTAAGGACATGGCCAGTGGCCACAGCCTTCGGCCATTCCCACTGTATATCGACTGTATATTTTACAAAATACCAAGCCACTAGCCATGGTCTTCGGCCATGGCTAGTGACCACAGCCTTTGGCCACGCCCACTGTATATTTTACACTGTATATTTTACAACACTACAACACTACAACACTACAAAGCCACGAGGCCATGGCCTTCAACACAACAGAGCTGCTAGCCATGGCCTTAGGCCATGGCCAGTTGCCAAGGCATTTGGCCGTGCCCAGTGTATATTTAACATTACCAATCCACTAGTCATTGGCCTTTGGCCACGTCAACTGTATATTTTACAACATTACGAAGCCACTAGCCGTGCATTTCGGCCATGGGCAGTGGCCACTGCCTTTTCCTTGTCCACTGTATATTTTACAACACTACAAAGCCACGAGGCATGGCCTTTGGCCATGGCCAATGGCCATGGTTTGTGGCCGTGGCCACTGTATACTTTGATACATTACCAGGCCACTAGCCATGACCTTAAGTGATTTCCAGTGGCCACGGTCTTTGACCGTGCCCACTGTATATTTTACATTACCAGGCCACTAGCCATGGACTTCAGCCATGGCCAGTGGACACAGCCTTTGGCCCTGCCCACTGTATATTTTACAACATTACCAGTCACGGCCTTCGGTCAGGTCAACTGTATATTTCACAACATTACTAGTTCACTAGCCATGGCCTTCGACCACTGTATATTTTACAAATTTACTACACCACTTGCCATAGCCATCAGCCATGGGCAGGGTCCACGGCCTTTGACTGTACTCAATGTATGTTTTACAACATTACCAAATTATTTGCCATGGCCTTCACTAATGGCAACGGGCCACAACCTCCCGACCTGCCCACTGTATTGCTGCAGTATATTTGACCCCATTGCCATGCCACTAGCCACAATCTTCACCCATGGCCTGTGGTCACAGCCTTTGGCCATGCCCATTGTATATTCTACAACATTACCAAGCCACTAGCCATGGCTTTCAGCCATGGCCAGTGGCCACAGCCTTTGGACGTGCCCACTGTATATTTTACAACACTACAAACCCACAAAGACCATGGCCAGTGGCCACAGTCTTTGCTTGTGTCCACTGTATATTTTACAACATTACAAAGCCACTAGCCTTGGCCTTTACAGCAATGTTGACTGTACATTTCACAATGTTACAAAGCCACTAGCCATGGTTTTCGACGATGGCCAGTGTCCACAACCTTTGGACATGCCCACTGTACATATTACAACACTACAAAGCCACAAAGGCCATGGTCAGTGGCCACGGTCTTTGCCTGTGTCCACTGTGTATTTTACGACACTACTAAGCCACTAGTCACAGCCTTTGTCCATGCCCACTGTATATTTTACAACACTACCAAGCCACTAGGCACAGCCTTATGTCCACGGTATTATGTACAATATTACCAGGCCATGACCAGTGGCCTTCAGCTGTGTCCACTATATGATATGGTATGATATATGATATGATATAAGATATGACAAGGCATTTATAGCGCGCTGGTACACAAGTGATTCTAGGTGCCACAAGACAAGGGAGGGAAGACATAGGGAGGACAAGACAAATGATCCTACTAGGCCGTGTGTCATTTGGATCGTGCAAGTGCGACAAATAGAAGTGCAGGGGGGGAAGGAGAGAGTGAAGTGCAAGGGAGAGGACAGAGGGAAGCGCGATCAGGGCAGAATGGCTCTGAGTAAGTGCAGCCAGGGCAGCGCGGCTCTAGGTGAGTGCAAGGAGGCAGGGGGCTGTAGGGATTACAGGAAGTGCAAAGGAAGACTGGTCATGGAGGGGCCCCGGTACCTAGAGAGACCCTGAGGGAAGCAAGCAACCAGTCGGTGCATCAGACAGGTAAGTTAGCATGGGTGCCAGAGAGATAAGGCCGAGGAAAGAAGGAGGGTCTTGAGCTTTTTTCTGAAACATCAGGTGGTCCGGCTCAAGTCTGAGAGGGGCAGTGAGGCTGTTCCAGGGGGAGGCACCTGCAGAGGAGTGAGATATACCCTCAGTCTCTGCCTGGAGAGGTTTCTGACCCTCAGGGAGGTGGAGGTATATGAGCAAAGCATTCTACAAGGAAGGGATTTCGGAAGAGAGAGTTGGATGTTGTGTAGGCCCGGCCCCAGAAAGCCTTGTGGATGATGCAAAGAATCTTGAACTTGAATCTTGCAGCCAGTGGAGAGATTTCAGGGCTGGAGAGCTATGTCCCTACACTTGAGGCCAAGGATAAGTTTTGAAGTCCTGTTATGAATCAGTTGCAGGGGATGAAGAGTAGGCAGATTGAGAAAGAGGTTGTTGAGTAGTCCAGCCTGGAGAGATCCAAGACTCTGGAGACAGTGAGCTTTTGATTTAAAGTGAGAAAACGTAGAATACCTCTGTAAGTGTGCCTTTTTGGCAAGGTCCGTGATGTGAGGAGATGAAGAGAGAGTGGAGTGAAAGATGACACCAAGGTTTTTTTCCTCACAGGAACGTGATGGTAGAGGGCCCGATGAGGACGGCCAGAGTGAGTGAGGGAAAGCGGGAGCAGGGGTCACAATGAGAAGGATCTCCGTCTTACTGGCATTAAGGAAAAGATCATTGGAGGTGCGCTATTCCTGAATTGCAGATAGACAGGAAGACTGAAAGAGAGCTGAGTGTCATCCGATAACCCTCAAATTTAGAAGAGAGGGTGTATATCAGGTGGACCAAAGGGGCCAGATAGACATTGAAGAGCCATTTCAGAGGATAGAGCCCTGCCGGACACCATATGTGGATAGAGAGGTGGTGGAGATAAAGGACCCACATTTGACCTGGGAGGTCCATGAGTAAGGAGGTGGTCAGCCACTCCAGGGCTTGATCAGTGATGCCCAGGTTCACACGGAGTCAGTTGAACAGGGTTGCATGATTAACCATGTTGAAAGCAAAGGAAAGGTCTCAGAGGATAAGGACAGAGGGTGAGTCAGAGTTGAGATTAGAGAGATGGTCTTCACAGTGTTCAGGAGAGGAGTTTCCATGCCTCTGGCTGCTCTGAAGACAGACTGATGCTCTGCAGCCAAAAGATTCAGTGTGGAGGGTAAGCTGGGGAATGGCCAGCTTTTTAAGGAGTTTGCCCAGAAAAGGAGTAATAGAAAACAGGTGATAGATTTCATATAGGACATATAGGATCAGCAGAAGTTTTTTTTAGGAGGGGTGCACAAAGGAGTGCTTGAGGACAGAGGGGAAAGATCCAGTGGTAAAGGTGTGATTGCAGAAATCGGCAAGGCTGGAGCAGGGGTGGCGAGCTGGACCGTGATGGTTCTGGAGGCGCAGGGGAGCACTTGTTTGCATGACACTTTCATAGATCGGACTTGTCTAGAGAAATCGTCAAGTATTGTCAGAGAGAAGGAGGAAAAAAGGAAGAGGAGAGGGAGAAGGAGAAGTGGCCAAAGGGGGCCTGAGAGAGGTAGAGGGAGAGGAAGAGGAAAGTGAGGCCAGATTGTCCTGATTTTTAGTGGTGAAAGGCCAGAGCTATACTGAGTGCCTCAGAGGGAACAGGAGAGGTGGAGACTGCATTAGGGTTGACCAGTTCCCTGCAGATATTAAAGTGTTTGGCTGTGTTATTAGAAGCCACAGCGATGCATTCTTGGATATGGACCCTCTTCTTGGAGAGGACAGAGAGTCTGTATTGCCTTTGGAGCAGGCGGCAGGCCAGTTTGTCAGAGGAGGTACCCAAAGCGCTCCACTTCCTCTCAGCCACCATGCACTTGTGTTTCAGGGCAGCAAGGTTGGAGTTGTAGCAAGAGTTGCACTTGGAGGTAGCCTTCAGACAGATTCTCATGACAAGAGCAAGGATGTCCAGAGTGTTGGAGATAGAAAGATGCAGGTTAGAGAGGGCTGTGTAAGAGTGTGTGCCAGCCACAGGAGCAAGAGGAGCAGAGAATGTAGAGGCAAAGGTGTTCACTGACACTCGCTTCATGGGAAGAATGACCAAGAAGGAAGGTGACAGTGCTGGGGTAGGCTTGCTTGAGGGACAAGAAATTTCATGTGAGATGATAAGAGAAAGTGGTCAGTCCATGAGAGAGGCGTTGTGAGAGAGTTAGAGAGGGGGGTGTCTGACGAGATGTGTCCAGCAGAGTGTGTCTGACCAGAGGGTAGAATGGAAAGGGAGAGAGAGTCGCATAGGTTGCAAAAGAGCCTAGAGGAGGGATTAGAAGCATCCAGGTGGATGTTGAGGTCTCTAACGAGAAGTTGAGAGGTCGAGCCAAGGAGAGAAGAAGATAGGTCAGCCCATTTGGAGGGGAAGATGGTGACCTGGCCATGTGGCCTGTAGATGGTGGCCACAGTCAGAGAGAGGATAGGAGAGATAGAAAGCCTGCAGACTAGACTTTCTAAGGAGGAATAATCCTGTGTAGGAATGACAGAAGCAGGGACCCACTCTGGAAAGTTCACAGCACTCCACCTCCGGGCCAATTAGTTCTGGGCTCAGATAGGATCTTGTAGCTGTCATGTTGTACAACATTACTAAGCAACTAGCCATAGCCGTTGGCCGTACTCACTGTATATTTTACTGCACTACCAGGCCGCTAGCCCTGGCTAGTGAGCACATCCTTTGGTCTTGCCCACTGTATATTTAACAACACCACCGTAGTGACATTTCACCCCTACCTCACTGTAGCTGTAAAAATAATGTTTTTAAAAAAGGTTTTTTCCTGCAGTTATAACCACAATACACTACATATAGCCACGGTTATTTGTAATTGCTAGATACCCGCGCTTATCTGGAAAAATGATGGTAAAGATTGCCTCCCTGCCTTGCCCTGATCCATCTGTGCCCGCTCCCCCACTTCCCTCAAGGCCTCCTCACCTCTCCTGCCCTTTTCCATTCCCCCAACACTCATGTTTTCATTGTAATGCACTTTCACTCCTGCTCGTGCTTTTGTCTGTAGCTGTGGTTATCCTTCTGTATAACCGCAGCTACAACAAATTGTTTGTTCTCTTAACTCGCTCGCTAGCCCATCTCGAACTCCCAAATTTGACATGGTCCCCCACCTCTAGCCTGAGATCATTTAATAATTGTTCCCCCTTGAAATGGCATTTGTCTGCCTTTATGTTTTCGAGTAGCCGTGGGTATAATGCTGTTATCTCTCGGATTGGGAAAAAAAAGGATGGCAGCTTTTTCATTTTTGAAAACCCTATCTGCTGCAATGGGAGATATCTCTATTTTTTGGAGGAGAAGGGGGGGCATCCCCTTCTCTGTAAAATGTTTAAAATCTACTGTACAGAATGAGTCCAGACCACAAAAGGTTAGCAAGCCAAGGTTTTTACAGACATGGGCTAATTTTGCCCAGTGGTTTTCACTGTGCGGTCTGACAAAAATTTACCTTGAGGCTAAGTGCACTGTCTTTAGAGAAGGTGGTTAGAGAAGAATTTGCTTAATTATCTCACCGGGTGGTCTAGTGTTTGGCGTTTAAATATCCTCCTGGATGTTTAAAATCACCACCAAGAGCATCAGCGCACACATCAAATGCAGCCTAAGTGCACTGTCTGCTGTCTGGAGAGAATGTTGTTGCGGCAGAATTCTCACGATTAACTCACCTGGTGGTTTAGTGTTCAGCGTCTGAATTGCCTCCCTGGAGGTTTAAAATCACCACCTAATACATCAGCGTATGCATCCAGTGCAGCCTCAGTGTACTGTCTGCTGTCTGGAGAGAAGGCTGTTGGAGCATAATTTGCTTGATTAACTCGTCTGTTGGTCTAGTGTTCAATGTTTGAATTTCCTCCCTACAGATTTAAAATCACCAACTAGTGCATCAGTGTGTGCGTAAAGTGCAGCCTAAGTGCACTGTATGCAGTTCTGCAGCACTGGAGCACTGTCATCAGTAACAGTATCTAACTATTAAATTGGCTCCCGCAATGCTCATAGCGTAACACTGTGTTAAGACCTATTAGCTTGCTGTCTTCCTTTATTATGGTTTAGGGCTTGAGAAGCAAGCTGGGAAATGGTACTGGTCCTGCTTTGTCAACGTCTAATCATGAAGGCGAGTCAAGGGGCCGGGCTTCTCTGTCAACCATGTGTTCTGCAAATAGTGTAAGGGCTGAGCCGGTTGTTCAGGGGCCAGTTTCTGGCATAACCAAGGCTGACTTTGGAAGTGTGAACTGTAGTACAAGTGACGTTGTGAACAGGAGGGTTATAAGCTCACCAGTGCATGACTCATGCTCCCTGGATCGCAGTGACATGTCTGACATGGCAAAATGCCCCGATATGGACATAATATTGGATGTGCTCATTTTGGCCGTATTAGTATCTCATGAATCGGCTAAGAGGGTGCGGTTTCCGCTGGATCTGAGACCAAGTAAACTTCTGATCATGGCCGAAAGGGAAGAAGTGATCTTGCACAGAACGGCATTTGCTCAATCCATGGAATCCTCACCAGTATTGTTTGGTAAAATGACGATGTACAATCTGGGGGAGTGCTTGATCTGCCCTGCCCAACGGCGTTGTCAGCATGTTCACCTGTTGTTCCTGCTTTTCTTCCTTATTTTTATCAACCTTTTGGTCCAGATGTGGGTTTAGTACCACCACACAGTATAAATAATAATACAGCTATAGACAAAGTGGTGGATGCTGTCTCATTTCCAGTGTTGTCTAGAATACTAAGTACTATAGACAGAGGATACAATACTTTGAATTTTGAAATTTGTGTAACGCAGGCAATTTGAAAAAATGTGTTCTAAGTTCTGCTACGTTCTGCTACTAGGAGGGATTTATCACTGCTGCTTGGAAAGCTGAATCTAGGCATTGTTGTTATGGGCGGGTGAGCGTAGATGCTAGCTTGCTTGCTGCCAACATACAATGCTTGATTAAGCCAGTTAATACTGTGCAGGTGGCAGGAGTGATGATATTAATCCCCCTGTCTTAGCTCCTAGGGCTATAACAATTACAAACCGCTGTTTGAAGGTGTCTGTTGGGGGCGGAGAGCCATTGCTAAACTATGAACTCACTATAAAAGCAAAGTATAAAAAGAAGCTGGATTGTAAATTGGGTATTTTCCATATTTTTTATTTTACAGGGGATCAGTTTTTAAATGGGAAAAATTCAAAGCTAAAACTGATTTCCTCCCTCTCTGTCCCAAGAAAATGGTACTTCAAAATTTATGACTTAATCTTCACCGTCATGAAGCATAGCATAACACAGATGCTTTTCATCATACAATAAAATGTTATTAGACTGCATAAAAAATTGTTATTTAACCGACACAACAAATGTGGTGTGAAATAACAGTTATTAAAACCAAATCATATAACTTACAAACACATATTTGATCAAACAAATAAACACAAAGGGATGAAAACTATTTGCTGGGGTCAAAAGAAGAGAAGAGAAAATGGGGAAGAGATTTTAGTGTCTTGCTGCTGTCAAAAAACGTACAAAGGTCTTTTTTGGGAGGCATGTTAGACACTTGCTACTGCTTGTTTTACACTTTTATCAACATTCATTAGAACATTTCATTATATCTCACCACCCATATTTCCATAGGTCTAAACTATGTTTTCTGTTTGGACAAAAGAAACAAAAATCAAAAGCTTAATGTATTCAGGTCTTTTTAGATAGTCAACATGTTTCAGCCACATTCTCAATAAAACACTATCTCTAGTATGTTTTCGATGTTGTTCTTCTGGCCTTCTTCTGGATGTGGACATTTCTTTTGATATTGCATAAGTCTTCTAAACCCCCATGGTATACAATTGGACGCACTTTTGAACTTCCTTTATAAACACAAGGTACAATTTCGTAAGCTCGATGTGTTGTCATTTTCAGTTATTTCAAAGGCGTGGAGATGCACAATGCTTACATTATTTTTTACACCGCTGGGCCGTCAATGTAGAAGGCTGCATATCACTGAACCATTTATTTATGTATTTATTTATTTAATTTGTATTAATTTATTCAAACAAAATAATACAAACCACACACACAGTGTATGCATCAACAATACAAATGTTCATCCGTTTATTTTGGTCACTGCTTCCCCCATCCCACCCCCCCGTTTAAGAGCCTATTTGTTCAACTCATTCTGTATCTGCATCGCCAGGTGGGGTCCCACTCACCATGGATCCTGTCAGGTCTTGTACCGTCCAAAAGAATTCCGCAATTAATGATCTCCATGCCATCAAGCTTCCCGCCTCCTCCTCACCCCCTGCATTGCTCGGTTCTTGCCATACCATGGTTCCTGCCTCCGCCCACTTCTGCAGATCCTTCCACCACACCTCCACCCGTGGTTTATGACAAGTCTTCCATCCCATGGCAATCCTTCTTTTTGCGAGCATTTATGCTAGATCTTTCAGTTTACTAATATGCTTAAGTTTCTGCGATCTGGGGAACCCCCCAAGCAAGCAAGCCTAAGCTGTATTTACAACCATCATGACCCCCTTTCCCTCTAGCTTTTGTGCTATTTCACCCCAGAATCGCTCAATTACTGGACATGCCCAGAACATGTGCACCATGCCAGTCTTTTCTTGATCACATTTGGGACATGCTTGTCTCCCAGCATCCTTGAACCTGGATATCCTTTCTGGTGTCATGTATGCTCTGTGCGTAATATATAGTTGTATCTGTTTCAGTCTCGCACTCCTTGACACCTTCCTGTGGTATCCCAAAGCACATTCCCACATCCCATCTTCTAACGGGGCGCCCACTTCCGCCTCCCAATCTAGTCTCAATTGTATTAACTCCTTCCTGACCTTAGACATCATCATCTCATGCAGTCTGGAGATCTCATGCCCACCTCTGTCATATCATATATCAAGTCCACAGTAGCATCTGTTTCTCCTTCCAGTACTGTTTCAGGCCATGTGCTCCTAATTCTCTGGACCATCCTGTGATATGTAATATACTGGCCCCTATGAAACCCCGTCTCCTCCCCCAGCACTTCAAACTCTATGATGGCCCCCTCCCGCCAAATATCGCCCATTGTCACCACCCCAGCCGCCTCCCAATGGTTCCTAAGTATCATCATCAACTGCTTATCTCCCCCCTCCATTGCGACCAATGGTACCTGCGGGGAGCATGGGAATGGGTTTTCCATCATCTGGCACGCTCGGCGCCACATTTCCCACCCGAGTTGCATCATCTTGGGGCGCCCTTTCATTTCTGTCTTGGGCAACCAGATCAATTCTTTCAAATAAAATGGGGCACAATCATGTCCAAACAACCTGGATTTGGGGTCAGTTCATCCGAGAGCCATTTAGCTATATATTGCTGTCGGCTCGCTACATAGTAGACCTCATAATTGGGCAGTTTTATTCCCCCTTTGTCATAAAAGTTTTGCAACTTCCATAATGCCACTCTGTTCCGGGTACCATGCCAAAGGAAATCCCTGCACATGCTATTCAGTTTGGTGAAAAATGTCTTGGGTATCAGGTATGGAATATTGCCAAAATAATGCAGGAGCCTGGGCAGGACCACCATCTTGAGCATTGCTCGACGTCCCATCATTGTTAGGGGCAACTTCTTCCAAAATTTCATACCCTTCTCAATTCTCTCATTGGCTCTCCCGGTATTGTGTCTGTGCTCCTCCTCCACCGTGTGGTACACATCTATCCCCAGATACCTAAATGTGTTAACCGCCCATGGTGTTTGTAGTACCGGTAACCTCCTCATAGGGATTCCCTTATAACGTCCAACGGGAAGATACTGGATTTTCGGGGGATTCACCGCTATGCGAGACAGTCCTGCATATTTATCCATCACTTCTAATATGTACTGCAGATTTTCTTCCGGATACCTCATGTACAGCAGCAAGTCATCGGCATGCAGGGAGATCAGGTGTTGTTCTCCACCTACCTCAATACCTATTGTGTCATATTGTTGCCTAAGGTATATTGCCAAGGGCTCCAAGGCTAATATATAGAGCATTGGGGACCATGGGCACCCTTGTCTGGTGCCTCTACTTAGTTGCCATCTCTCAGATATCACCGATCCTATTCTGACCCTAGCTAACGGTTCACTATATAGCATCTTTGCCCAACTTATGTATCCAGGCCCCATTCCGTAGCCCGCCAAGGCGGCAAGCAACCATGGCCACTTAACTGAATCAAAGGGCTTAACAGCATCTAAGAACACAATTGCCATCTAGCCCTCATTCTTGCTTCCCCACTCAACCACTCGATGGAGTCGTCTATGATTATCAGTTATATTCCTATTTGGGACATAGCCCATCTGATCAGGGTGTGTTAGTTTGCCAATAACTCTCTGCAGTCTGTTCACCAGGACAGCCGTCAATATCTTGCTGTCCTGGTTCAACATTGGTAAAGGTCTATAAGAGCCACAACTATGACCAGGCTTGTTAGGTTTAGGAAGCGGTATTATGATCGCCTCTCTGACTCCGACAGTCGCCCCACCTCAAACACTTCATTTAACCTAGCATTGGGGGGAGCACATCCTCCTTATATACTTTAGAAAATTCACTCGGGAACCCGTCTGACCCTGGGGTCTTACTAGTAGGCAACTGCCTCACCACTTCCTCCAGCTCCTCCAAGGTAATCGGTGCATCCAGCTCCTCTCTTTCCTCCACACTTATCTTAGGCAGTCCTATGTCTTCCAGTGTTTCTGTGATCTCCTCAAGACCACTACCCCCCTCGTCCCCATATAGTAACCTATAATATTCTGCAAACTCCTGATTAACTCCTTCCTGGGTATCAGCTACGCTACCGTCTTCCCTCGCAATTGTTCTAATCGTGGGTCTGGGAGTTTCGCTTTTATATAGCCATGCCAGAAGCCTTCCTGTTTTGTCCCCGCCCGCATGCTGTCTCTCTATGTATTTTTTATAGTTAAGGTTACACAATCTTTCCCATTGTTCCGCACATTTCTGCTGCAGTTTCAGTACCAGTTCCATGTCTGTACCTCCCTGCTTTATTGCCTTTTCCAGTTCCCTTTCCGTTTCGTGCATATCAGCCAAAATCCCGCCTTGTAGGCCTTTTGATTTTGCTATGGCTACCTCTCTCATCACCACCTTGAAGGCTTCCCATAATGTGCTTGCGGAGTCAACGCTACCCGTATTTGTATCAAAATAATTCATGATCTCCTCCCTTATATGTTCCCTAAAGACGGGATCCTTAAGTGCCTCTGCCCGAAGGCACCATGTTGGAATCCTTGCCCTCGGGGGGCAGTATTGCCACCAATAGCCAGGGGGGAGTGGTCCGAAAGGACCCTCGCTTTATTCTCTGCTTGAGTACACTCCATCACCACGTCCGACGTAGCAAAAACATAGTCTAGCCTCGTGTGTAATTGCTGCGGGGCAGAGTAGTGCGAGTATTGCCTATCTCTGGGGTGCCTTGTTCTCCACACATCTGCTAGACCAAAATCGTCCAGTAGAGTCTGCAGCACTTTAGCTGCTGGGGCAGGCCTGTCAATCTTCCCATCCGATTTGTCTACTCTGGGGTCCAACACGCAATTAAAATCACCCCCCGCCCCCAGATCACCGCCCCACCCATGCATATGCTGAGGTTATGGCACAAAGTTCTAAAATATGCTGCTGTATTTTGGTTGGGGGCATATGTATTCACAATACTTATCTCTCTATTCTCCACCAATCCCCTCAACATGACCATCCTCCCATCCGTTTCCACCACTTCCTGCAACTGTTGAAATGGAACATTCAGCGCCACCCAGATGAGTACTCCTCTAGCACAGGCGGAATATGTCGAGCCCACCACAAACCCTTTCCATTTCTTCACCACCATCTCCATCTTTTCTTGTGTCAGGTGTATCTCCTGCAACAGTGCAATATCTATCTTTTGTCTGGGCAAATACATCATGACCTTGTTCCTTTTAAGATAACTATTAAGTCCCCTGACATTCCACGTGATTATTTTAAGGTCCCCCATGACCCATTAGAGTCCCCCTCCCTCCCAGACCGGTGCCGTCCAGATTCCATTTCCAGCTTAGTCTATATAGGCTTGCTCTCCGATTCAAACTCCCCTTAACTGCAAACACCCCAAACACCCCCTCCCCTCTAACACCCTCCTCCCTTCCCTTCCCCAACTGCACCCTCCCCAACTGTTGCCCAGCTCCATCCCTGAATCTCAGGCACCCGCATCTAGCCCTTTCTGGTAAGACCCGTACTAGGGGCTCAGCAGGATGAGGCCACCCTATTGGCCGCCTTTCTACTAAAATCTCGGGGGTAAGTAAGTGCGATCCTGTCGCTCCCATTCGTCTAGAATTGCTACGCCCAATACTTCCGTTTTCATTTGCGTTTCATCACACTATATTCCAGTCCCACAGAGTCATAAAGTTCAAGAGCTACGCCGTGTCTACCAAGCAATTCGTGGCGCCATACCATGAATCCCCACTCTCCCACCCTCGCAGGGTACATGACATAGCGTCTTCACTTATCGTGCTCCTGGGGATCTCTCTCCTCGTTCTGCGCCGGACAGCCCTGTAGATCCAGCCACGACGCTGCATCTTCTGGGGTGTCAAAGAACATCGCTCAGCCTTTCTGCAGTACTTTCAGCTTTGCTGGGTACAACACCATGTACCTGATGTCCGCGGTGCGCACTCTTCTCTTAACCGCAACATAACCATATCCCTGCCTTTGCACCAACATAGTATAGTCAGGGTATGCCGTAACTCTGGAAGAGGCCCTCTCTATCGTTCCGCCCTTACGAAAATACTCCAGCATCTTTTCCCTGTCCTTGTAATTCAAGACTTTCGCAATTATCGGCCGCGGTGGAGCTCCAGGCCGTGGTTTTCTCATAAGCGCTCGATATGCACGCTCTACCGTGAACCCCTGTGAGAGTTCGTCCGCTCCCAATCCTTGCAGGATCATGTTCTCCACATAATCTGTGGGGTCTTGGCCTTCAGCTCCTTCTGGCAGGCCAACCACCCGGATGTTGTTCCGCTTCCTCCACCGTGTTTTCCAGGTTGGCAACCTGCTGTTTGAGCATGTGGACTTCCTTTGCATTGGTCGTGCTTACATTAGTGTTGATTTTTACTGCGCTTTCCAATCCGCTAGCTCTTTCTGCTAGCGCTCTAACGTCCTGCCGCAGCAAGGTAACTTCAATTCCCACAGCATCTATTTTATTTTCTAGGGCTGTCCGAAGTTCCGCCATCGCTGTGCCCCACTGAGTACTCAAGTCCGTTATGGCCACTAGGACTTGTTGGTTTCCTCCCTCAGGGGGGTCATCCCCCGATGCCTTCCCGGTCCTTTGTGCTGGAGTTGAAGGGGTCTGTTGTGCCTTCGCACAGGTGTCCATAGTGGCCTGCTTGCCCCCGGCCTTCAGCCCTTTCACCGACATCCTGCAATCCTGCTATGTCTGAGAGCAGCTCACCGGTGTCAATTTAGTATCCCCACTGCAGGTCAGCGTTTTGGGTGACCTCAGTTGGCCACCTTGTTAGGCTGCACTCAAAGTCGATCTTGGAGTGGGCTGTCTCCTCCCACGTCTATCCTTCGGGCACAGTTCTTAGTGGCGAGCCTCCGGGGCCCGTGCTCCCAGTGCATTGCAATAACTGGGCACTTCAGCAGTGGAGGGGGATCAATGTATGGGCTTATGTTATGATAAAGCAGGCATTACAGCCCACTCTATTCATCCACTTATTCCATGTCAGGTGTCCCTATATTCCAACAGTGTACTGGCTCAGGCTGCAAACTGCACCTTTGCAGCATGCTTCAACAGTGCAAGGGGACCTAGGCAGTTAACTGGCCTCATCACCATGCATCCCGTATTGCAAGCGTAAGAAAACAACCACCAGCACTGGAGCTCAGGGCTGCGCCGCCTTTCGCCCTATCTTGATCACGGGAAGCACCTCCTTTGTTGTATTTGCCGCAGTCCACACTCCCATAGTTCCAGGCGTTCGTTCGGCACGGCCGCCTTCATCAACAGCTGGTAGCTGCTCCAGCATTCAGCATCCGCCCCTGCAGGAGCAACAGAGCCAGTCTTTATGATCTGCGCTCAGGGCTGCATTTCTATGCACCCTATGTTAAGAGCAAGCGGTGCCTCTATGGATGAGTTCACCGCTGTTCACTGTTCTTCCTTCCCAGATTATTTCACGAGCGGCCGAGAGCCACGCAGCATACGGCGTCCGCCCGCTGCTACTATTTCACTTTAATTTGTTTCTTCGGTTCGCAGCCGGGAGCGCTGCCACTTTGTTTCAATAAACAGAGCGAGGCTCCCAAGAGCTTCTATCAGCAGGCGGCGTCCTGGCAGCTCATACCATTCGGCAGCCTTCAGTCCTTCCCGGGGCTATGATGACGCACCCTTTGTTGTCCGCCATCTTGGCACCTCTTTGTCTCCACGGCGACTCCTTCAAAATCAATTATCTTCCGATTCATAAGCGCAAGGCATTTTCTTCTCCGGGTACTTGCAGATTGTGCCTTCAGACACCGAATCCTACAGTTTCAAGTCACGTGGAGCAGTCTTTCAGCGCAATCACTCGGGTCAATGTCGGATCATGAGGTGCACGACAAGAAGGCACGCCCTAAGCCATGGCTAGTTAGCCACGCCCCCCTGCATATCACTGAACCATAACGTAATTTTAATTAGGTTTTTCTACACGAGTCACTGTTGCGCGACCAATATCGTCATTGGATCTCCGACTTGTTTGGTTAACCACAAGTCGGAGACCCGATAACCATATTGGTCGCGGAATACAGATCAACATAAATTTATATGCAGAAAGCAGTAGCCAAGAAAATCTGATATCTAGTAATTGCTACCGCAACAGTGACTTGTGTAGAATTAAAATTAAATTTACGTTGTGGTTCGATCATATGCAACCTTCTACATTGAAGGGCCTAGTGGTGTAAAAAATCATGTAAACATCATGCATCTCCACGCCTTTGAACTAACTGAAAATGACAACACATCAAGCTTCCGAAATTGTACCTTGTGTTTAAAAAGGACGTTTAAAAGTAGGTCCAATTGTATACCCTGGGGGTATAGAAGACTTATGCAATATCAAAAGAAATGTCCACGTCTTGAAGGCCAGCAGAACAACATTAAAAACACACTAGAAATAGTGTTTTATTGAGAAGGTGGTCAAAACATGTCGACTATCTAAAAATACCTGACTAGATTAAGCTTTTGGTTTTTGTTTCTTTTGTCTAAACAGAAAACATAGTTTAGAGTCCTATGGAAATATGGGTGGTGAGATATAACGAAATGTTCTAATTAATGTTGATAAAAGTGTAAAACAAGCACAAGCAAGTGTCTAACCTGCCTCCCAAAAAAGACCTTTGTGAGTTTTTTGACAGCGCAAGAGACTAAAATCTCTTCCCCGTTTTCCCTTCCCTTCTTTTGACCCCAACGCCTGTGTTTTATCCCTTTGTGTTTATTTGTTTGACCAAATGTGTGTTTCTAAGTTATTTTATTTATTTTATTTTAGTTATTTGTTGCTCGCCCAGACCCTCGGGTATCACGGCGTGGTTACATAAAGGCTTAATCATTATTCATACATTATTGCACAATACAAAAGTTATTCATACATTGTTACAAAATACAGAAATTATTAACAGATGATGACATAGTACATGGCAGATGATAGTGGGAACAACAATATACAGTTTTACAGATTCCACTAGAGTGGTTACATGAGCAGGGACCCTTGTGCTAATATTGGTTAAATAACCAAGTTTTTAGCAGTTTCTTGTAACGTGGGAAGGAGGGTTCTTTTTTAATGTTGATAGGGAGGGTATTCCAATGCTTAGGAGCTAAAACTAAGAAGCTGCTGCCCCCTGCTCTGTTTGTTTTGTAGCGCGGGTGTGCCAGTAGGAAGTTATTGTTGGATCTTAGTGATCTGGTGGATTCTTTTAACTGGAGGGTGTTGTTCAGGTATTTTGGGCCTTTTTTGGAGAGGCATTTGTACGCGATGCAAAGTGTTTTGAAGATAATTCTGGCTTTGATGGGAAGCCAGTGAACATCCTTCCTTGTCTTAGTAATGTGGTTCGATTTGTGTATTCCTAGTGCTGCCCTTAGGACTTTGTTTTGCAAGAGTTGCAATTGTGTGATGTTAGTATCGTACGTGCCTAAGAGTAGCACATTGCAATAGTCCATTTTTGACAAAACTAGGGCCCTAGCCAACGTGAGGCAGTTGGAGGGGGTCAGGAATTGACGGCTGAGAGCAATACGTTTAGAGGTGTAAGCTGTGGAAGAGGCGAGTGTGTTACTATGCTTGGTCATAGTGAGACTCGCATCAAGGTAGACGCCTAACGTTTTCGCTTGCTTCAACACTGGAATAAAGGTACCATCGATTTTGATAGAAGAGTAGTCCGGGTGGAGAGCCGCAATTTTGGCTGGGGATCCTACAATGAGAACTTCAGTATTTTCGTCGCTAAGACAGAGACTATTTAGTGCCATCCAATTCTGTATGATAACATATATTTTGTTGATGGTAACAGTGTCCTGGTCATAGTTGCCTGTGAGGGGTATGAGGATCTGGGTGTCAGCCGCAATATTGGTATACATGACACCCATATCATCTAGTGTTGAAAAGAGGAGTTTAGTATAGGCATTGTAAAGTGTAGGGGAGAGGCATGATCCTTGGGGCACTCCGATGGGAACGGAGATAGGGTTGGCAGCTTCTTTTCCTATGAATACTCTGGAAGTGCGATCAGCTAAAAAGGATTTCACCCATGCAGTGGCATCGTAGGAAAAATTGAAATCCCGAGCAAGTGAGGTGCATAGTTCATCATGGTCTACGTGGTCAAATGCTGCGAAAGATCTAACAGCAGGAGGATGCATAGTTTCCCTGAATCTCTAATCGCATCCATCTGGATTTTGAGGTCCAAGTGTGCTGTTTCTGTGCTGTGGTTGGGCCTAAAGCCTGATTGTCTGGTACCGAGGAGCTGATGCTGTTCCAGGTGAGCTTGGATTTGATTATAGGCTAATTTGTCAATGATTTTGAGTAAGAATGGGACTGTTATGGGACGATAATTAGTCGGGATAGTGGGGTCAAGAGTAGGTTTCTTGAGGAGTGGGGTAACCCAGGCTTCTTTGAGGCTTATTGGTACTATGTTGGAGTTGAAGGATGAGTTGACAAATTTAGTGATAGTGGGAGACAAAGTGGAGGCACATGCTTTGACTAAGTTAGCTGGAACCGTATCTCCTTTGCAGTTGGAGGCTTTTAACTTAGAGATAGTGTCGAGCACTAGTTCTTGGGTGACAGGGGTGAAATGGAATAAAGATTTGAGGTTATCAATAGTGGTAGGGAGGGGGTTCGGAGTGGGGGGATTTTTGTCTGCTAATAGCAATCTTTTGGCAATTATTTTGTTCTGTAGCAAGGCAATTTTGGTGGCAAGTGCATCTTGTATGGTAGTACACCATTCTTTACTAGAGTTAGTGGATGTGACTGTTGGTAGGGTTTTTTTTTCCTAATTCTCTAAGGATAGAGAAGAGTTCTTTGGTGTCTGACGTTGGGTTTCTGATACGGGTGTTGTAGGAATTGGCTTCATGCGAGATGATAGCTGTTTTGTATATTTTGTTGGCATCCTTAAAGGCTTTAGCTGAATCAGGGGAGGGGTGTTTACTATGCGCATGCTCAAGAGAGCGTTTAGTCCTTTTTAGGGTGACTAGGTCTTCATTAAACCAGAAATTTGTTTTTTTGTTGGCACATTGCTTTTTAGTTGTGATGGGAGTTACTTCATTAATAGTGATGGAGAGGCATTTGTGGTAGTAATCGGCAATGTCAGAGGGATCGTTGCTGACAATTGAATTAGTTGCTAGTGTTTTAATCAGGGTGGGGTCAAAGTTCGCTACGGTGAGCGTACAGGGATTTCTGCTTTCAAAGGTATCCATTATTATGGTTTTAGGAGGGCAGGCGTCATCACTCATGAGAGTGAATTCTACACAGAAATGGTCTGTCCAGCTAAGTGGGGTGATTGGGCCTATAGTGAGTTTGGTATTAAGAGTGAGAATCCAATCGAGGGTTCTACCCTTGCTGTGTGTGGGTGCTTCAACAAGTTGTTTGAAATTCATGTCTTTGAGTGCTAGGTGTAGGGCTGCTGCTTTCAAATCTTGGTCATCATTGAATCCTAAGTTCAGGTCCCCAAGAATAATACATTTAGTGTTGGGTTTTATGATGGGCGCGAGTAGTAGCGGGATCTATTTCTGGGTGGCTGTTACTACTGGGGGTTCTATAGATTACCACAATATTGATTGGTATTTTCATTCATGGCAAGTTTGGCGAGTAGTAATTCGTACCCTGCAATTATTTTGATGGAACTTGCTCTAATTTGGAGGGTGTTCTTGGCGATGATGGCAACACCACCTCCTTTGGTGATATTTCTGTTGGTTCTGAGAATGGAATAATCTGGTGGGATGGCCAGTGCTAACAGTGGTCCTGAGGCCTGATGTAGCCAGGATTCAGTAATTACTAATAGGTCCAGATTTAATTCAATGATCAGACCATGTATTTCGATAGCGTGGGCTCCTAAAGATCGGGCATTGATGAGAGTGCTTTTGAGACTGATGGGCGGTTTGGGATCCTTTGTGGGGACAAGCTTGGTCATCTGAGATGAGGGAGCATGAGGAGTTATTTTGGTGTTTGCTGCAATAGTTGGGACAAACGTTTCATTTTTCCAGTGGTTTAGGGATTTGGGAGGTTTAGGAGGCAAAGGATTGAGTATGGTATTATGGTAGAGTGTTTTGGTGCCTGCTCTTAGACGAAGCGTTCTGTCAGTCCCTTTGATGGGGTACGTTTTGAAATTGGCTAAATGTTTAGGGAGTGACAGTAGGTCGTCTGTGCAGGTTGAAGGAGAGGGCTCTCCCTCATGTATCATGTTGCAGGCATAGAGTCTCTGAGTGGGGTTGAAGTTAGGTGGGAATGGAGGCGTGAGTGGGAGGAATGGGGTAGGACAAGGAATGGGGTAGTGTCTCGGGCAGGCCAGTCTTGTAAGGCCATTACTGAAAGTAAGGAAGTGATTATTTGTACAGGATGTATTAGCTTGGACAAAACAGAAAGGGAACATAATGAAGAGTATCCAGCCTAACATAGCTGTATCCGGTATGGTATGGAGTACGAAAGCTAAGTAGTCAACTCAAAGCTGGAGTCAGAGCAGGAGGTAGTTGGTGTATGAAAGGTGGTGTGCTAAAGAGTGTCAGGTGGGTTACGTACTAAAGCAGTAAAGTCAAGTGGAATGCTCCGAGCAGATATGTTCCGATAGGTGATATGTGAGTCTGGTTTTAGAGCTAGACGCAGCGTGCTCCAGGATACTAGTAGGTAAATAGGCTAAATGTGGTAGCGACAAACGTAGAGTGGCTGGTGGACTAGAAACACTAAGCTAAAGGAGATGTCAAATACTGGATAGGCTGTCTGTAGGGGTAATACAATATAAAATGCAAAAAATATGACATAACACAATGGCATAGTTTAGTAGGTTGCAAATAAAGGCTGATGGTAACATCAGAACAAAAGTGGCATAACAGGTAACAAGCTCATTGGGATACTTTGGCCTAACGGAGGTGAGTGCAAGGAACAAGTAATTGTCTTACACATATACAGGAGACATCACTATGAATGGGGGTGAGGTGCCATCATAGTCAAGAGTACGGTAGGGCAGTACTAATTGCTTAGGTACTTAATTGACAGCTAGACTAATGCTAACAATACGTTGAGTAAAGCAATATCACAGACTTAAAACCAAGAAGCAAATATGTTTGATGCTAATTGACAATGCAAGTGATGTGGTGGTCAATGCAGCATGGTTTGAGGTAGAGAGTCTAGGGGCAACAGCAGTAGAAGCTGTGCACAATAATTTGTTTAGTACATTGAGTCAACACCACAATATGCAGGCAAGAGCAAACACGTTTTAGGCAAGCTGAGTTAGAGGCCTTTAGACTATTGGGTCTGCGAGGACATAAGCAATGTGAATAAACATTACCAAATACAGGCAACTCACTTTAATACTTTGCAGGATCTACGCATAAAGGGACATTGTGGAGAGATGGATCAGCAACAGGTTGGTTTAGCCGCCTAGCAATGCGTGCTGGTGTCGGAAGGGGATCCTAAAGGTGGTCACCAGAATATAGTAGGGGAGCCAAAAATTTAGACAATGAGCTCCGTGTATGAAAATAAGAAGGCTGGGCGAGCTCGTTCACAGCTGATGAAGTGGACCTGGCGGCCATTTCAAAATAATAGCCCCCCGCTACCGTGAAGGCTGGATTTAGTGGAAAAGCAGTGTCGGGCTGTATGATATTAAATGAACAGCAGGGTCGGGTTCTCCAACCTAATATGAGCGCATGTGCCGATCCACTGGTCAGCTGCTCCTGCAGCTTCAGTCGTCCGGCGGAGGGGAGATGGGCTCCTGCCCTCTCCATGTGTGGTCATCAAATTGGTTTTAATAACTGTTATTTCACACCACATTTGTTGTGTCGGTTAAATAACAATTTTTTATGCAGTCCAATAAAATGTAATTGTATGATGAAAAGCATCTGTGCTATGCTGTGCTTCATGGCGGTGAAGATTAATTAATAATTTCTGAACTACCATTTCCTTGGCAATTTAGGACAGAGAGGGGGGAAATCAGTTTTTGTTTTTTCTTGATGCTAAAAAGAAGCTGGTGAATGGTCTGTTACCGATTTTTTTAAAGTGGCTCACAAGGAGGAGGCTATGATAACCTTATGGTGAAAGGCTTGTCAAAGCCTTTTCCAGCAAGGTTCTTATATTGTTGTGGTGTGTCCGAGGCAGGTGAAGGCAAGGCACCATAAATGGGAGTTCCTATCCTGGGTGTCACTTAATCAATGTAAGCATGTTATCAGTTTACTTGGACATGGAGTCTACACAAGACAGCGATTTTGAAGATGCTAGGGACATTTCTTTGAGCCGAGGGACAATTGTACCTGTGGTGGAAAAAAAATTGTTGGTAACCGAAGGTGGTGCTTAAGGTCTTCGTCTGCTATCATCTGTTGCTCAAATTTTTGTTCTGTTAGGTCTGACAGACCAGAGGGTTAATGTTGCTCCGCAATTGTTTCCTGTCTTTCTCACTTTAGAGGAAAGAAGCAAAGAATTGGCTGCTCAAGGGCAGACAACGAGTTTAGAGAGTTATGGTCAGGGGGGCACAGGTGGTGTAGTGAGATGCCAAGAAATACTAAAACCTCAACTCAACCACATTATTTAAAAACTGGAATAGACAATAGTAGTTGGTATGCATCCCCTGATGCAATTGCTCTTTTTGTAGAGCTTACATTTAAGAAAATGTTAAGTCTTATATTAATAATTTCAGAAGATATAGCTCAACTAAATGTTGAGTAGGGTTAACCAAGTGTATTTCGTCAAACTTAGCTTTCATTCCAAAATGGTAAGGAATATGAGTTTATTGGAAGCTATTGCTTTACTATCCTTGGGTTTTGGAGTCACATAATCAATAAGCCCAGAGAGGAAAGGTGGGCCGATCTGTGATCAATACCATGGAAAATGCTGATAGTAGAAAAGTTATGCAGGATTGGGCCTATGTAGTAAATACACAGCATGGCATCTTGTGTCTGGCTTGACTTCCAGTGGTTAGGCAAAAATGAATCCAGCAGTTTGTATTAAATGTAGACCAACGTGGCCATAAAACAATTGGGGATATCCTGGCTTGCCAGACATACAGACCCATTTCTCAGGAGATTGATAGGTGTATATTATTATTATTATTATTATTATTATTATTATTATTATTATTATTATTATTATTATTATTAAAAATAATAATAATATATATGCCAGGGTCTGTGGATATATTTAAAGGCAACCCAATTGAGTCATGTAAAGTCCCATTCAAAATAAGACAAAAGATTTGGTAATACAACAAAACACCACAAATGCACCAGTTAATAACTGGACTCATGATTGCTTGCAGAAGCATAACTGTTTTGGTTGTTAAAGCAATCATGATTCCAACCACCGCCATAGTTAATCAACTTACACTGGCCACTGACATGCCCTGCTAAACAAACACACACAAAAAGACCCTATATTCCCAGGCAATCAGCATATGGGCCTCATCACGCTAACCCTGGCGGTATTATGTAGTTGTACCTGTCTAAGTAATACTTCTTACGCAGTGCTTAAAGTGGGCCAGGGCCTCGGACCCCGGCAGTCTCCAAAAAGTGGGGCTGAGCCGGGGCCCTGCCGGGGCCCCGTCCCACCGCCCGCAACAATGGCAGGATGCATTATCCCGTCGCGGCCTCAGCCGCAACGGGAGAGGCGCCTGCCATGAAGTCAGGCGATCTGACAGAAGTGGTAGCCAACCACAGCGACGCTGTGCCTGGCTGCCACTTCCGTCAGTCATAGTAACTGCATCTGGTGACCCCTCGCGCGAGAGGTCACCAGAGGCAGTTACTGTCCCTTTGTTTCCCCAGGTAGCCGAGGCGTCTTTAACCCTCGGCGAACCTGGGAATTCCTCTACATATTTCGAGGTTTATAAAAGATGGCTTTGAAAGTACACATTTCAAGCCATCTTTTATAAAGCTTTGCCGACGGACAATTTTGTCCGTAGTCAAAGCTTTATAAAAGACGGCTTGAATTGTGTACTTTCAAAGCCATCTTTTATAAAGCCCGAAATGTTTAAAAAAGATGGCCTGAAAACTAGGCAAACCGTAGGGTATGCACACAAATATATATAAATGTTATATATCTGTGTGCGTACCTTACTATGGTGTGTGTACTATGCAAGCCATCTATGTTTAGAAAAGATGCCTTGCATAGTACACACACCATAGTAAGGTACGCACACAGATATATAACTTTTATATATATTTGTGTGCATACCCTACGGTTTGCCTAGTTTTCAGGCCACGCCCCTCCCACAAGCCACGCCCCAAATGAGGGCCCCCCTCGATTTCTTACCCCACTTAAAGCCCTGTTCTTAGGATCCCTAACAGTGGTCTGTCAAGCCACTATGGTTTGGTGCCGTAAACATTCTGCTGCACTGTCGCACAAACAGGAAGCATCTAAACGTGCAAGTAACAGATGTGCTATTTGTAAGTGTGAGGGGAGTGTCCTTTTAGTATTGAGCTCAGTATTCATAATAATAAAAGGACATTGAAGTGAACGGTTCAGTTCTTTTAACAAATTGCATATATGCCTCTCTCTCAACCAAGAGCTGCGACATTACTTCCCTTTTACCCTGGGTTCATTGTTTCCGCAGTATGCCACACCTTTCGATTTGTGGCCCTGACAACACGGTTGTTTTTCTGTAACAGAAAGCATTTATACCTGCTAAAACAGGCAAGAGCACTGCTTCACTGAAAATATGTCTGTGTTTGTTTGTAAAGGCTGGTCTAAAATTACACGGGTGTGAGTGGTTGACCACCTTTCGGACACTTGTGTATATGAACTGCAATTTAAACTGTTGCCAAAGTTTCCAGACTAGAGCGTTACATTATTTTGAGTCAGACAGTGACCAAACACACACACCCAATTAATTGAAATGACTCATGTTTCTGGAAGGTTTATTGCAAGACGAAAATTATTTTGGGAATCTGATGCAGAATTGTTCAAAGCATGTTTTCAAACCTAGGTCTGTTCGAACTTCTTTTTGTAGTCCACATTTCATTTTGGAAATCACGCTAAAGGTTGAGACTTTTATTAAGTTCTGGTGGTTTGAGGTAGCCAAACAGCCCTTAAGCTTTACACCACCTTCCCTGCTCGTCTTCTCTTCTTCTAAGTTGTATTCCATGGATGTAACCAGTGCTTCTCTCTTCCACCACAATTCACTCACAAAAACGGTTGCTGTAGTGGTTTGTTAGTCCATCGCAAAAAATAGCTTTACGTTTCTCATTATCCTTCACACCAATTCAGGCATAAAGAGCATTTTTAGTATGCCACGTACTTCTAACTTACATATAATGCTAGGAGGTATGACACACCAATACTCGTATTCCACGGGTATTATATGTATTTCAATGTATGCGAGCAACTATAATGACCAAAATAGCGTGCTTTGCACAAACTGAATATCTCTGGAACATACAACAGAGGATTGCTGGTATAGATGATGTTCCAACAATTGCACTGTGGCATTTCAGCCTGTTCTTGGTTTAATTTGCACGTGGACACACCAAAAGTTGCAGAATTACTAGCCCACTTGGGCTTTACCTAACAATACATCTGCTTGGGAGCTGTTTAGCAACTGTGCTGTGTTATTCTAACATGTTATTGGTTTATCTTACACGTAGTCACTTTAGCCTTTGAGTTCAGTTTCGGTATTCGTAACACACATGGGGCCTCATTACGAGTCAGGCGTTAAGGGGTTAACGTTGCGGTAAACGGCAGCGACCCTTAACGCCTGATTACAAGGTCCCTTAGCGCCATGGTGATTTTAACGCCTGATTTTTGCAGGCGTTAAAATCCATGGCGCTAAGGGACCATGGTGCTAATTACGCCACCGTAATTTACGGTGGCGTAATTAGCACCTCCCCCACTCCCATTATGCCCTATGGGGCAAAAATGGGAATGGGGAAGGGTAAAATGGGAAATGGGGATTTACCGCCCCACTCACCTTGGAATGGGGCGGTAAATCCGCCATCCGTAAAGGTACGACCCAGGCGGTAACTTACCGGCTGGGTCGTAATGAGGCCCATGGGCTTTATATTATGCAACATATCTGCTTGGGAAAGTGATAAAGACTGCCCTAATAGTGTGTCACGCTTACCTCACTCTCAAACTTACGGATTATGTCAGTAGATATAATATACCGTTATTCACATTTCATTGGTTAAGTCCATATGTATTTAAGAAATGGATATGGCCAGAACTGCGTGTTTTGCACTATTTGAATATATCAAACAGTCCGCACTTTAGAAACTTGGACTGCCTAACTGGTCATTATGGAATTCACAATATTTTTAATGTGGCCTGTAGTTTGAAAAATGTATTTAGATAGAATGAGATTAAAGATTGCTGCCGTTCATTTTTTGGCTTCAACCAGTTGTGGGAATCCGCCCGCGGCCGTGCAGGATGCACTGTATTGCTATCGCTTGTTAGCCAATGTAAAATGTATATGAATATACAAACAGGAAGATATTACAACATGAATATTCTAATAGTAAGATTGTTCGAGGATATTTTTAATGAAAGCAAAACTATAAATAGCCAGGATGTATCAGTACAAGATGGCCACTTTGTTTCACTCAGATAGATGGTTTTTTTTAAATGAGTCACATGATCGGAACTAACACATTTCCTGTATGTCGAAATAAAGGTAGCCCACAAGCCAAAGGCTGTAAGAAAAGCCTGACGAAGTCCCCAAGTTGGGATGGAACGCATGGCATAACAATAGTGGTTGTGGAACCCTGCAACTTATTTGTAAGTCTGTGCTGACTTTAAGTGTTTTACTGATGACATTTTATCAACAATAAAAGTTATGTTTTAGCACTGTTTAGCCAGGAATGAGTGTTTGTGTTTTTTGGACTGTGCAGATTAATCAGCACCAACAAAGGAGTCACTGGGCCTAATTACGAGTAGGGCGGTAAGGGATACCGGGCACCGGTAAGGAAACCGGTGCCAGTAATCCCTTACCGCCCTACTATGAGTTCCCTTAGCGGGTCCCTCCTTTAACACCTGGTCTGACCAGGCGTTATGGATGGGACCTGTTAAGGGAATTCAGAGCCAATATGGGTACCGCAATTTGCGGTACCGTTATTAGCGCCTTCCCCATTCTCATTGAGCCGTATGGGGGCTCAAATGGGAATGGGGAATGGCTTTTTCAATGGGGACTTACCGGTCCCGCAAAGGTCGGACTACACCGGTAAGTACCCATTGAACGAGACCGGTGCCGGACACATTATTGGTGGCAGTCATGGTGCAAATAGCGCCATGACTACCACCAATCTCTTAATGAGGCCCACTGAGTTACTACACACAGTTTGTGTGTATTTAATTACAGTTTCCCTTAACCGGCACATGAGCAACCCTCTAAAGCAGACAAGAGCGCCACTGTGGGGGAAGGTTTTGGAGAGAAGATATACATTGTATGTATATTATACGGCCGCAGTAGCAGCCATGTCATTATGGTTATGTCGTTAAACCCATAGTAAGAGCACTTTTTTGGATGGCTTATAACTTTGCTCCCCCTGGACGAATCATCACCAAACTTTACAATAAAAGTATACAGCCTGCTCTGAATTTATTTACAAAGTTTGGTGTGGTTTTGTCAAGGGGGGGGAGCAAAGTTATAGGGAAATCCTTCATTTTTTTCCCCCTAGACTTAATGGAGAAAAACTTTGCTCACTCCTACAGCCAAAATCGCTGGACGGATTTTCACCAAATTTGTGGCAGCAGTGGCGGCTTGGTCTCGAAAGTGTGCTTTTGTAAATTTGGTGCAAATCTGTACAGTAGTTTTTTCTAAAACGACCAAAAAGTAGGTCCAAAATAATTAGTGATATCTGCGGACAGGACACTGATTGGCTAGTGGGCCAACGTCATGTCGGCGGACAAGCAATGTGTTCGCTGATTGTTTGGAGTGAAGCGTGAGGTGCATCTAATTTTCTTGATGAGCCCGCCAGGTTGGATCCGCGGATATTGTATTGTATTGTATTGTGCACAGCTTGCAAGAGTTGGCATGAAGGACATACAGTTTAAATTTGTGTGTGCTAATTGTTCCTTGACATCAGTAGCATCAGTATCACGTGAGCTATGCCGTAAAGTGCATTGATGTGCCTGGTATTTAATATAGATTCTGCTTCTTTAGATAGTACACCAACTCTAATACTTTTTAAAATGTTGGAGTAGGTGAGGTCTGCAGACTGAAGCATGTTTTCAGTTTAATTCTTTGTATTGGAAATGTTGCCAAAGATTGACATTTCCTATGCTGCCAAGAGTTTTACGGCACAGTTTGTGCCCTAAGGTTTTAAAAATAGGTTCACAATTAACTGGTGTTAATTGAAGAAGATCTCCGAAAACAATCATGTATTTTCCTCCAAAGAGTTCTTTGTAGTCTGTTTTGAGGACCTCTTGTAATCTGAGGTGAATCAAAGCCAACATTAGGTTGGAAACCATGCTCAACTCATCTATTAGGGGCATTTTCATTTGTTTCAAAACTCTACGTAGTTCCATTGCAGCTTCTGGTGAAGGTTTGCAGTAGTCTCATTTGTTTTGGTGTTCTACTGGAAGGAGTATAAATCGATGTAAAGTGACACTGCCTATGTTGTGGACAGCTAAACCTGTGGAGGCAGTTACAACAGCTTACAGTTTGTTGTTTGTCTCTTGACAGGTACACGTTTTCGTTTTGTGCTGCATACCATGTTCAATTTGTTTAGTTATTTCTAGGAAAATGCTATGTTGTTCATTGTTTAATTGTGATTTGAGAATAGCAAAGTCTTCTGTAGACCCTTCATACTGGCACATGTCGTTTCTACTTCAGTCATGGCTAATTCTGCCTCATTTACTATGAGTGGCTGTCCAAGTGGTTCTTGGCTTTCTGTTAGAGAAGGTTGACTGCTGGCAGGAGTGTCTATATTTAGTTGTGCCTGGAGTTTTTCTTCTTGTTTCTGTTCATTGTCTAACATGGTTTTGTTCTATGTAAAGTTTATATCTGTTATATTGCTTTAATTTGCTTTGAAAACATCTTCATAGTAGACATGGGTATCTAATACATCTTCTTCTTTTCACCATGGTTTAAAAAGTTGTAGTAGGGCCACATAATACAGTTCTTTATGTTTAGGAGTTTTTAATGACAATTTCATATGATTAATTAGGCTGCATTTGGTAAGTTTGACCAGGCTGCCTTCACAGTTTTCGACTCTGTATCTACCTTTCTTCTCATCACACACATGGATTGCACACACATGCATGGTCACTCACCGGACATTGCTTCAAGATCTGGTAGGTCTCCCACGCCTTGGATCTGATCCTCTGTGATGAATGTTCCACTGACAGACTCATGTTCAGTGAGTTGTTCCTCCTCTGGTGGAGACACACTGCCAATCACCAGAGTAGAGGCATGATTTGAAGCCAGGTTTCAATTGAAAAAATGTGGGGCTTATTTTCGAAGTTGTTCGAGCAGGCGACTCCTTACAATCCCTGTTAATTGCCACGTGTTGCCAAAATTGGGTACACTAATTCACATCAGTTGTCGCTGGTCACTGGATTCGGACGGATATTCAGCCCATACCGGCCATATATAATGCCAGAAAAAACCTTCAGCTATTGTGCAGCCAACGTGAATAGAAGCCCGAGCGGCAGAACTTTCAGCCTTTGGGATTTGTCCCTTTAACTATATTTCGGACAACAGTCATATGGACTTTTTCGCAATAATATTGGCCTTGATTTGACAAAGGCTCGTGGTAGCTGAAACGCGTAATGAAGTAGAGGGCTACTGTTCTCAGATGTAGCTACGACTTATATAGTTTATGCTATTAAACTATCTTTTTCTTTGGTGCCGAGTCCTGGAGTCACTTGTGTTTTTTCCATGATTTGAAGCCAGCTTGTTCTTTGCTCTGCGTTTCAGGTCTTTCCAGCGAATAGAGAAATCATCAGCTGTGCGCTTCACCAATCCAAGGGAACTAATGTGGTCCGCGATGGTCTGCCAGTGGGCCCTACCTTGAGCAGTCGTAGTCTTGCACCCTGCAGTCACCACCATTTCACGGCCATGGGCCGACACATACCTCACAAGTGAGTCTAGTTCTGCATCATTGAAACTAGGCTTCCTTGATGTGCCGGAGTGGGTAGCCGGGTCTGGGGTCCCAGCCTGTACTGCAAGAGCACCCTTCTTCCTCTTGGGAGGTCGTGCGGACCTTGAGTGGCTTACGCCACTCTGGTTGGTAGGGGCTGAAGCGCAGGTGGACTGGGCCCTGGAAGTTGCCAAATGCACGATGACCAAAGGTCTCACTGCAGGCATTGGCTGCTGGGTGATGTTGGCATGACCAACCTTGGTGTGATGGACTTGGATTGACACTGTCCCTGCTGGGAGACTCGGAGCTGGGGTGGATTGAGCTGCAGCTGCCCCTGCAGCCTCCTCACCCTGGCTACTTGGGGCAGCAGATGACATTGCTGCCCCAGTTCTACGTGGCCTGGTGACAGCAACTTTCACCGCCACACATGGCTTAGACTTGGTGACATGGAAGTTGGCCTGGGAGTCATCCTGTGTCGGAACTGTTGACAATATGGGCCGGTTTGACAAGGGCTGAGCTGGGATGGCGTCAGCTACATCTCCCCGAACCATTGGGGGGACATAGGTGTCCCTGATTGGTCCTCCACACACTGGCCTCTTGGGCCACCCTGCACATCCTGGCCACGTCCCCTACCGCGCCCACCTCTTTGAGCTCGGCCACCTTTGCCTCCCTTACTGCTTGGTCGCCTCCCAACCATGGCACTGATGTTGTTTTGCGTATGGGAGTTGCAGTAAACAATTGTCCTGGGCAATTGGGGTGAAAGGGGTAGGGTACTAGATGGAATTCGTACCCTAGTACTCTACCAAGGCTGTCTGTGACCCCTGGGGGAAGATGACGGGTCACGCAATGCACAGGCACCCCGAAAACAATATTTAACATGCACGCAACCCCCTGTTAGACCACGTGCATGGAAAAATGAATGCGCACTATGCTGCGACACCCAGAAACACAAAAATAAGCATACTCGTGATACACGCAGCCTACAATGACCTCTGAATGGGTATGCGACACACGGGGCAACCACAGTTAGAAAATACGTGCCCGACTCACCATCTGCCTGGAAAAAGAACTTGAAAAAGACGTGCGTGTGCTCGTTGGCAACACCCCCGCCAAAAGAAGAATTGAACTCTGTCTGAGTAAACAGGGAGTACGAACTAGAACTGTTGTGAAGTTATCACGTGTGAACAGACAAGAAGTAGAATCACCCGCTCGCTCTCCACAAAAAGCATATACAAGAAAATGGCATCCTACGTGTACCTTTTAAGCCAGCCCACATGTGCAACGTCACTTACGCCCATTCGCGCTAAGGTCCTTTTCTCCAATTGCACGCAGTGACACCCGGACGTGCAGTTTTTGCATGTGTACAATCAACACGCACCCGTGCTGAGGGAAACGCCCTTGTGCGTCATGTCACAGACGCGCTTACGCTCTAAGGGCCTTTCCTCAAATTACACGCTAACGTGCAATGTTTTCACGTGCCAAATCACTCCGTATCAAGCTGGCCACGCGACAACACACGGAAAACCACGCTCCTACCTAGAAGGCCATTTTCCTGCCCCCCAGAACCCCAAGCACGCTCCCACCTGTCATCTGCTGCTGCCTGCCTGCTGCCCACGTGCCCTGCTGTTTGGTGCCTGCACTTCAGCCATCTGCAGGGGTCCAGTTGCTGTGTCCACCCCTGCTGGAATAGAAGACTCCCGACTGGTATACCATCGCTCCACAGCCCAGCCCCTGGACCCAGTTGCCCACCCACACCTGCCTTGGGGGTCGCCATGTCGGGGCAAACACCATCCAAGACCACTGGTGACCCCCAGCCAGAGAGGCAGCAGGCTAACAGCTTCAGCGATAAGGAAGTTGTTATCCAGGTGGAGCAATTTCTGGGGCATTATGATACCCTCTTCACACCATCGAGCGCCGACAAGGAAGGAATAAGAGGATCTGGGAGGATGTAGTGGTTGCCATCAACGTGGATGGGGTGGCAACCCGCAACATCAAACACGTCCGAAAGCGCTGGGAGGACTTCAGGTCCAGGACCCTCAGCAAGGCCCGGCGCCTCTTGAAGGCAGAGGATGCAGAGGGGTGCCGGGTCAGCCTGACCAACATCCAGATGAGGGTCCTGGAATGCATTAGCCCAGCGCTCCACATCCAGATCCTTCAGAGGCAGACCCGTCTGGAGTCGAGCGGTAAGTGGCCATGCATTTCTGTGTGAAACAGGGCATGTTGCAGTGTGCTGGTAGTCAGCTACTTGCCTGTATGTGTGACATAGGCCATTTATGGATGTGTGTGTGCAGGGACATCGTGGTGCTGCATGTGAGACCAGTCATGCGTGAACCACATAGATGGTGCATGTGTTCCAATGCAACATGGGGAGCAGCATGCGGAATGCACACATTAATGCATGCCTGTCTCTGTTCTTGGACATGGATGGGGTGTGAGAGATGGGTGCTGCTGTCATAGACATGTATGGTGTACATGTCTGTGTGTCTGAGTAGCGTGTGTGTGACTTTTAAACGCCATGGATGCATGACACATGTCTGTGACGATGTGTTGATTCACTGATGCAGTCTAGTCATCCTTGTATCCACTGTGTCTGTGGTGTACGAGGCCAGATGCATGCCCCTCCGGTGATGTGTGTGCATGGGATCAGTATGACCCATGATGCATGTGAGTTTGAAGACAACAGTTATGTCAATAGAGGCCCTTGTACATGGATGCTAATGTTGATTGCATGTGCAGTGCCTGTTTCTGCATAAGTGTTGCCTGCATTGACCCATGTGTTGTGGAGGGACAGGATGGAAGTGACGTTTGACAGTGCCATTCATGTGCTATTGCTTCCTGTCTAGGGCACTATTGCACAGTACCCTGATGCTTGTGTTCTGTGTCTCCCTCTACACAGCGTCGAGTGAAGAAGAGGGCAGAGACGGCGCTGTGGAGCATAGCAGTGGGGATGCCTCCACCGGCCGGCGACGCAAGGCCCAGCCACCCTCCCAGGAATTACCATCATCCGGGAGTGAGGGGACTGGTGCCGCGTCTGCCACTACGGCTGCAGCGGAAGGGCCGGGTGAGCCCCCACAGGGGCTTGCAATGGCGGAAGACGGTGAGGAGCCATCCAGGTTGGTGGTCTACACAGAGGAGGAGGAGGCCGCTACTGAGCCGCACATGGGGCCTGGTGTGGGTCGTACCACTGGTGCAAGTGGTGCAGTCCAGGGCCAGGGGCAGGAGGCAGCACAGGTCGTCCCGGTGGGGCCTGTGCATGTCACTGTCCCTTTGACTGCACCCCCATGCACCAGCAGGGATGCCCAGTCCCAGGCCCATCCACAGGTAGGGGGGAGGCCCATATCATCTGGCACTCCACTACCTGCGGACGAGGAGACCCATGACCATATGGGGTCCGTCCTGATTGGTGTCGCGTTGCACACGCGTGTCATTCGTGATGACGTGCGTGCTTCCTGGGGAGACTATGCACTCCATCACGAAGAGATGCGTGCCAACGTGGCACAGTTGGGAGGGGCCATGGTCGGAGGGTTCCTACATGTGTCGAGCACTCTGGCGGCCCTCTCCTCCTCTTTGGAGACTATGCGCCAGTCGTTCTCCCTGCCTTCTTCTGGCCCAGATTCCACCAGGGCCCCCTGTGGACCTGGCCCGACCAACACAGCCAGCTTGGTGGAGATCACATCCCTGCCACAGTCAGAAGTCGGAGGTCCAGCAGGGGTGGACACCCCACCAACTGGAGACCAGCAGATGGAGGATGTGCCGGCATCATCGGGCAGGGCACATGTACAGCAGCAGCAGGCTCAAGGTGGGAGTGATGATGGCTCGGGGCCATCAACATCAGTGGGGCAGGCATCGGCCGGAGGGCAGGAGGACCCTGGAATGGGAGTGTCTTCCATGTGGCAGCGGTTGGGCCAGCGGATAGATGCGGAGCGGCGGCGGGCGGAAGAGGCACGGCTCACCATGGTCAGGGCAGAGTTCTCCATGCGCAGGGCGTTGAGGCGGGCTGAGTGCCTTGAGGCAACTCGCAGGGAGTTGGAACAGGCCATGACTGCATCCCTGCGAGACCTCGGGGCCAGGGGAGAGGCCCGGCTCCGGGACATCGACACGGAGTTCGATGATGCCCTGGCCCGGGACATCACAGAGTGAGCAATAGGACTTGCCCACCGCCATCGTATATAGTTAGTAAGTGTTAGGTTTCATTTATGTTTTTCTTTCATTTGGGGTGATTGGACTATGCCCCACCTTTTTGTAGATAGTTCTTTATTAGGTAGTTTTTTTTGTGGGTTTTATTTAAATGGTTGGGCTCATGGACCCTGGATTTGTTATTTGTATATACTTGAACAGTGGATTTATCATCATTTTTTTTTTCACCATGGAACAATCGATTTTACTTATTCCTTTCCCTTTGGATTTGCTTTGTTAGACGGAGACTTTAGACACATTTTCATTTGGATTTATTTTGATTCTGATTTCATATTTTTTTTCATTTTGGAACATGCTGCATTTTATTTCTTATTTCCATTATTGTGTGTTTTCATTTGTTTCACTTCATTTTGTGTTTAATATTTTTTTGTTTCATACTTCATTGGTTCCATGCATGTCACGATGTGGGTTTTCACATTCACTGGCATCCATTGTGTGTGTGTGACGGACATGTGTTGATGTACATACATGCCATTTGGGTTGTTTCATGTAATGGGCATTTCAATGTGGGGTGGATGTAATACTTGGTTGGTTCTTTGGGCAAGGGTGGCGTGCGGTGGGATTTGGGTGGCCATGAGGGCCATGATTGTGGATCATGATGACGTGTTGGGGGGACATGAGTCGGGGCCTGCTGGCAGGTGCCCCTCACTGCCGGGTGGGTGGGGGTGCAGGGGAACATGAGTTGGGACTTGGTGGCAGGTGCCTGTCACTGCTGGGTGGGTGGGGGTGCAGCTGGACATGGGTCGGGGCCTGCTGGCAGGTGCCCCTCACTGCCGGGTGGGTGGGGGTGGAGAGGGACAAGAGTCGGGGCCTGCTGGCAGGTGCCCCTCACGGTCAGGTGGGTGGGGGTGCTGGGGGACATGAGTCAGGACCTGCTGGCAGGTGCCCCTCGCTGCCGGGTGGGTGGGGGTGCAGGGGGACATGAGTCGGGGCCTGCTGGTAGGTGCCTGTCACTGCTGGGTGGGTGGGGGTGCAGGGGGACATGAGTCGGGGCCTGCTGGCAGGCGCCTGTCACTGCCGGGTGGGTGGGGGTGCAGGGGGACATGAGTCTGGGCCTCCTGGCAGGTACCCCTCACTGCCGAGTGGGTGGGGGTGCAGGGGGACATGAGTCGGGGCCTGCTGCGAGGTGCCCCTCACTGCTGGGTGGGTGGGGTGCAGGAAGACATGAGTTGGGGCCTGCTGGCAGGTGCCCCTCACTGCCAGGTGGGTGGGGTGCAGGGGGATATGAGTCGGGGCCTGCTGGCAGGTTCCTGTCACTGCCGGGTGGGTGGGGGTGCAGGGGGGACATGAGTCGGGGCCTGCTGGCAGGTGCCCCTCACTGCCGGGTGTGTGGGGGTTCAGGGGGACATGAGTCAGGGCCTGCTGGCAGGTGCCCCTCACTGCCTGGTAGTTGAGGGTGCAGGAGGACATGAGTCGGGGTCCTACTGGCAGGTGCTCCTCACTGCCGGGTGGGGGTGCAGGGGGACATGAGTCAGGGCCTGCTGGCAGGTGCCCCTCATTGCCGGGTGGGGGTGCAGCGGGACAAGAGTCGGGGCCTGCTGGTAGGTGCCTGTCACTGCCGGGTGGGTGGGGGTGCAGGGGGACATGAGTCTGGGCCTCCTGGCACGTATCCCTCACTGCAGAGTGGGTGGGGGTGCAGGGGGACATGAGTCGGGGCCTGCTGGCAGGTGCCCCTCACTGCTGGGTGGGTGGGGGTTCAGGGGGACATGAGTCAGGGCCTGCTGGCAGGTGCCCCTCACAGCCGGGTGGTTGGGGGTGCAGGAGGACATGAGTCGGGGCCCTACTGGCAAGTGCTCCTCACTGCCGAGTGGGTGTGCAGGGGGACATGAGTCAGGGCCTGCTGACTCATGTCCCCCTGCACACTCCCCGCGTACCCCCAAGATACACGTACCCCGCTCGCACAAGACCTATCACATGTGATACTCCCTGCGCACCCCCAAGATACACGTACGCCACTCGCCCAAGGCCTATCGCATGTGAAACTTCCCGCGCACGCCTCAGAATACAGGTACCCCTCTCGCCCAGCGAAATCGCATATGAAACTGCACGTGCACCCCAAAATACACGTACCCCGTTCACCCAAGGCCTATCATGTTCTAAAGACATTGGGCCTCATTACGAGTTTGGAGGTAGCCATGGAGCTATTAGCACCATGGCTGCCTCCAAACCGGGCTCCATTACCGGGTTCCCTCAATGAGGAATAACCGGGTCATTCCAACATTGGAGGACCCAGTTATTCCTCCTTGAAGGAACCATTCCCCATTCCCATTTGAGCCCCCATAGGGCTCAATGGGAATAGGGAGGGAGGTAATAAGGGGCACATTACAAATGTCCCGTTATTACCTCCATCTTCCCCTCGCAGGACCCGGAATGGATGTCTGGTTTCACCAGACGTCTGGTCCGGGTCCTGCAAAGGGAACCTCGTAGTTGGCGCTCACGTAATTATTGGTGCCGGTCCCGTACAGTTAGAACATTAGGACAGTATTGCACTTACGTTGTTGGATGCAAAGAGTAGGTTTCTTCTGGGTTCGGTCTTGTACTTCAGACGCTACTGGTTTTCAGGAGTGTGGTCTTCACTGCAATTGTGAAAGAAGGAAGTTGGTATGTGTGTGTGTTAATGGCACAGTCATTTCACTTGAAGAATAGATTAGTTACATTTGCAAAAGGAATTTTTTCTAAGAAGAGGTACTGTATGTGTTCAATTGCATAGAATTGTATATGAATGGGGATTTTGGAACATCAGCTTCATTGCTAAGGGGGTTAGTGGAGAATTTATAAGTATGTCGTATGAGGTGCACTTTTGAAAGTGTGTGTTCCTGTTGCACTTTTTAGTGTGGTAATAGATTAGTGGAAGTTGTAGTAGGGCGAGAAAAAAAGCTTGGAAAGATGTGCAGACTAAAAAGGAGAATGTTTTTTTTTGTTTAATTCCATTAATTTTCTGAGCATAGATGTTTGCTACATGAGTGACGGAAACCTTTCAGTTCTTTGACTTTTGTATCCACATTCTTATTAGCACTGTTTTGAATGTACACTTGTATTTATTTGGTTTTGCAAGGATGGCAAGTGCCAGGCACTCTGTTTAAATAAAAGCATTTTATGTACTTGTAATGCTTTGGTAAGATACAAGCTGGTTTCCTGTTTTGTGTGCATTCTAGGAATTTATAATAGTGTGTGAAGGGGCAAGTGGTTGAGAAAATGACAGAAAGAAATAAGAGAATAATAGTTTGTACATTGCAATGAGTAATATGGGTAAATACAAAATTGGAAAGCAGAGAGATTTGTAAGTGAAATTGATTATAGGAGATGGGAGAAATTAGAGTATGCTTTTTTGCAGATTACGCAGGGTCAATGGCAGGTACCCTGTTCAAATGCATTTATAAAAGAGTTGCAAATGTACTGTAAACACAATATTCATACCTGTAGTTTGTATTGACATATGTAGATGTGGATGAATCTAGAAGGAGAAATCTTGAAGAGGTTTACAGTAGATTTAGCTGTAGGTGCTTTGCAATCACAGGACACTTGTATTCCGAGTGATGAACAGTTCATCTGAAGAGCTGAATTGTGATGACAGAGTTACATGTAGAGTTCTTGCATATGATGGGTGGATGTTTGCGTCACTTCTTATGTGTAGCCAAAGAGAGAGTGGTGCAGACAGTGATGTGTATAGTGAAAAAGGCTTCCTCTGTGCTGCAGGGTCCGTGGACACCGCGGTTGTTCGTGGACAGGCCATGCTACATCTGGGGCTTCTCAGCATGTCAGGCATGGAAAGGGGACTGTGGGGATTAGGCAATCAGGTGTTGAAGTTGTTCTTTGCAGGAAGAGTGGCTGTGTGTAGCGAAGATGGCAGAGGTGAGAAAAGTGAGGGTGTTGGAGATCTGTTTGTAAATGTTTTAGAGAGGTATGCTATGTCCAAACATATGGCTGCCAGTTTTGGTTTTGAAGGAGTGGAGGTTGTGTGGTCAACTCTGCTGGTTCCAATATGCAGGCAGTTGTTGGAGTTTGTAAGAGTTTCTCCATGTGGAACAGTCCAGATGTAGTGGTACTGCACTGGAGTGCTGTCCATTTGGGATACATCAGTGCTCCTAGTTTGTTGAGTGCTCGTGAGTGATCCCGTAGATCTGGTTTGCCACAACTGAGCACAATCTTGCACTCAGTGCAGCGCACCTTGTCTGCACGTGCCTTGGGTACCCTTCCAACTGTGCTAAACAGCCTCCACACTCAAGACTCACAGTGGCTGGCAGTAGTAAGGACTTCCACTACTCATTATCCGCTTCATCCCTCTCTACATCTCCATGCCTGTTCTCCTTTCCAGTCCCTTGGGAAGGTGGTGTGGTGGAGAGGGTCAGGTTGGTGCTGAAGCCGAGGCAGCTGTAGAAGTTGAATCCATGGTTGCTATTTGGGTTTTAGCACAGCAGGCAGCTGGCAGAGGAAGGTTCTTCTCCAAATGTGGCACAGCACACACTGTATAGGAGGCAGAGGTCAGCAGCCAATCAATATAGGATATCAGCAATATTGAGCAATGCTCTCTCTGCCAGCCAAAAGCAAAACGAGGAGCAGTTCTGGGGTGTGGCTTTTTCTAGGGGTGCTGGGGAGTGCTTTGCGGACAGCTGTGCCGTCTGTGGATACTTCGAACACCAAAAAGGGCTCAAAAACTTATCCAGATCAGTAGAGGCATAGTCTGGGACCTCTAAAAGGGAAAAGTTTCGTTGAAAAACATCTTGGATTACTCATAAAAATGCTTTTTTGGTGTCTGGGGCCAGGACCCTGTCCGCGGTCATGGGCATACACTCAGCGTGGGTGCGGTCACATGATGACGTCGCGGACACGTTTGTGAATGGGACGGCTGTCCGTAGGTCACCTAATGTGCAGGATCAGTTGTACGCATGTGTACGGGTGTTGTACGGACAGGGTATGGGTCCCTTAACTAATTAAAAGTGTGACACACATGCAGCGAACAGTTACGGACAGACACGATGTCCATAGGAACCCGAGGGTGGAAAGCGCATGCGCACAAGTGTCCGCCGGACAGGGTTAGGGTCACTGAACTAATTAAAGGTGCATCACAACTTTGCGGACATGCGAACAGGCTACGGGCCTCATTCCGAGTTTGGAGGTATCCATGGCGCTATTTGCGCCATGGCTGCCTCCAAAACCGGGTCCGACTCCGGTTTGGTGAGATGGGGACTTACCGGTCCATTCCGACCTTGGAGGGACCTGTAAGTCCCCATTTACCAAACCAATCCCCATTCCCATTTGTGCCCCGATAGGGCTCAATGGGAATGGGGAGGGTGCAAATAACGGCCAGGCGCATGCCAAGGCCGTTTTTTGCACCCCGGTCCCCTAACGGGAACCGTAAGGTACGTTTGGTCCGAGCAACCGTACCTTACGGGTCCCGTTGGGGGACCTCGGAATAGGGCGCAAAGGGATTACCGGCACCGGTGTCCTACCGGTGTCCGGTATCCCTTTGTGCCAGGGTCGGAATGAGGCCCTACGTGTTCTACGTACACCTCCATTTTTGCGGACTGTACAAATATGCAAAGTGTCCTTAGGACACCCCCATTTTGATTAATTGTGGATATTCCGGAAAGTCGTGCTGTCCATGGACTCCCAGAAGGCCTTTTTAAAAAACAAAAATGCAGACACAAGAAAAGGACAGTCACGCTGTTTCCAAGGGGTATGGAGAACGTGTTGTGTGGTGACAGGCAAAACAATATGACTGCTTCAGTGCACGAGTTGTGGTGAAGACTGAAAGGCAAGATGAGGTCCAGATGTCCCATGGAAGTACAAGGAGAAGGAGGAAAATAGAGAAATAGCAAAAAGGACAGGAAGCTGATAGCGAAGCGTGACAGCAGAACACAATATAACAGAGTTTAACCAGGATAGAAAGGAAAGTAGAATACTTACAGTAGCATTAGGGTCAAGAAAGAAGCAACGCACCAGACAGGCAGGGTTGATCCATTATATAGACAGGCAGAGTGATTCTGAACCACTGCAGGTTTGGCTGGTGGCCATCTTGAAAACAACTAAACAGTAGCATTTGATTAACATCTGAGGAGCACTTGGGTGCCATGTAGGAAGACAAATAAATGCACTTCCACTTACGCCACAAGGACCACGAGGAGTAATGGTTCATGACAAAAAGCTGTTCGAAATTTTTTTTAAACTATGAAGATGTTAATGTACAATTCTGAAATGTTGCATGCTCAAGGACTGTCTTGAAATATTTCTGGGGAATATTTTCAGATTAATTTATGCAAGCGTTCAAAAAAGTATTGAGAAAAGTAATTTTCAGAAATGCCTTAGAGACTTTTTTTGTCTTAATCTTCACTATGTCTTGTGCTAGCATGGAGGCATAATTTTCTGCTGCCTCTAAACTAGTGATTCCAAGTTCTTAAAGTTTGCATACCCGAACCTACAGCATGGATAGCCACAGCTACCAATACAGAGAATAGGCAAATTATAAGTGCATCATAGAAAACTATATTGTGATTGTGCAGGGAGGGTAATACGAATTATGCAGAGGAGGGGAGGACTTTTGTTGGGTGTGGGGTGGTGGAAGGGAGCGAAATAGAGTTTTGGATTTACGTGGAAATAAAAGAGCCCCCCCTATATTTTTATTTTTTATTGTAGCCGCGGGTACACTGCATGGCACTTATCATATTCACAGCTATATTAATAAACACACAAACATTGGCTTTTATTACACAAGTACCATATAAAATGGACCAATTGAAGGTTATTAATCCATTTATACAGTCTGTGTTTTATATTGTCTATTTTTATAACTGAATGGTGGGCCCTGAACAGCCTTGTTTTATGGGGTAGGGAAGGAAAAGGGCGGAACCTGGGAGTGAAGAACATTAGGTGTGACATATATAACAAGCTGTTAATCAAAGGGACATACCTTTTTTTGTATTTTCTTTGTTTTTTTGTTTTTTCTGGTGGTTTATTTGTTCAACATACAAGGGAGGATTGCCACTTACAAAAGGAATGCCTAGTGGTGGTAGTTGCCCTGGTGTTCAGAAACGGCCCATGCCCAGCCATCTAGGGTGACATCTCCCACGGCAATCCTGTTATGACATGTGCAGGACATAACTTGGTATTGCATCATATTGCAGGCAGCCAGCAATGGAGGCGGTTTGTTGTTGGGGTAGCAGCTGAGAGTCCACTTGTCATGGTGATGTAGCTGGAGGGGCAGAGGATGTTGAAGGGATAGAGGTGGAGGTGTCTCGAATGTGACACTGTACTGATTGTCGTCCGTAGGCTTTCAGCTTTTGCTTATAATGAGCTTGCAGGTATGGCTCATCCTCATCAGCCCAATGCACTCTGACTAGGTGTTGTATTAGAGCCGAAGTCCCCCGACTCTTATGCTGGTCTACTCCACAAAATGTTTTGGCATAAAATGAACATCACATCCTCCACCTCCTTCTGGCTATTGTGTTGTTGCACCATAAAATATCTCCATCTCTCTGATGTTGTTTTCATCTTGCACTGCTTCTTGCAGGGTGGTGAAGCAGTTGAGACACAAAGCATCTCCTCATCACTGCTGTGTTCGGATGGCATGTCAAATAGGAAGGAAAAGTTGGTTATTCATAAAAAAGGCACCACAAAAAATACTTTGCCAATTAAAATAAAAAAGGTTTAGAAAGAAAAGAAATAAGAAGGCAAAATAATAAATGTAGGCAAACCACAAAACAGAAGGCAAAGGAACCATTCTTAGGAGTAAGGGAGGGCAAAAAGGGATTGGAAAAATGAGGTTGGTGAGTTTGGAAAGTTCTTGGAGGCTTCCACAGAAGTTTCATGAAGCAAGATCCAGACAGCAATGAGGAAAAGAAAAGGGGATCCCTGAGTACATAGTGGGTACCATTGGCTACGCTCTTAAACCAACCATGGGTCGAATTTTATAGCTGAGGCTATAATGAATAGCCGGCGCACAGTATTGACCAATCAGATTACATGCTGTGGTAATGCAGCTACACATGATACATTGCCATGTGAACAGCATCATCCAATTGGAGCGTGGGTTCCATAAAATCGGCTACACCCACAACGCATGGCAATTATCTGCATGTGTATCATTGACCAATCAGATTGTGCACTGCAGTGATGTGGTTACACATGGTACATTGTCGCGTGAACAGCATCAGCCAATCAGAGTGCTAGATGCGTATATGCGGGTACGTGGTGCACGTGTGAACATGGGAAAATCTTGCTGATTGGTGCATGCTGTACGCATGGTTATGCATCATGTGTTTCCACATCTATATAACCATCCAATTGGAGCATAGGATTCACTTAAGTGTCTACACATTGGGCCTAGTTATAGCCACGAATATGCATTGTGCGATCCCATTGGTCTAGAACATACACACAGCTACACATGCTATGATAGACACATATACAATCCATGTTACCTGACTGGTCTGTGGGTGTAGCCGTGGCTATTCATCACTCCAACAGTACTTTCTCAATGTTATGTTATTGCTTTCAGTCCTTGGCAGTGAAGAGTTTATCTGGGAAACTCCAAGTACTTTTAATTGCATAAATCTAATTTTCCCTTCCTTTTTTGACCACTTTTGTTCCCAAACCTCTTTCCCTGGTTTTCCTATTTGTTCTGTTTGTCTATTCCTTGTTTTAATTTGTTACTTTAAAAAGAAAATCTTTTGTGACATTGTCCTTTTTGTTTTGTCATTTTTCTGTTTGACTTTTTCTTCCCTAGTCTGACTATTTCCATGATATCAGGCAGATGTAACAGTAGTGATGACGATGTCATCTGGGTCCTGATACCATCCCGGCCTCTGTAGAAGCTCTGTGGCATGAAGAAGACTTCTGGGAGTTGTAGGTATTTTCTTGTGAAGGAGCACCATTCTCTAAAGAAGGTTGAGGAGGTGCAATGCACCTTTTGCAAGAAGCTTCTGTGACGTGGACCATCGACCATCACATCCCAGAGCTTGGGCACATGATTTTTAATAAAACTTATTCTTAATAAATAATGCATTGGTACCGCATGGATGATGAATCCAGGAAGACTCATGTACACCATAAGGTGAAAATGTGTGGGCCTCGATCTCTATGTTGGCGTGCTTCTGCAGGTGTGTCTTCTTATTCTGCAGCACCTACATCATCACCTCCAGTCACCAGCAGTTAAGCCACAACTTCTTACAGTGGAGAACCAAACCCACCTGCAGTTATTATACCAGCACCCGATTTTTCTGTGGGCAGAATCCGTTGCACTTTATGCCACAACTAGTGTAAAAGACTGTGTACACGTGCTAAAGTGCGTAAAGGAAAAAAATCAGAGTGTTAATATGTTAGGTAGTATATTTTAATGTAAGTATGTTAATAGAAATTGTTTTTCCTGTTAACATAAATTACATTAAAATATACCGCATAATATTAATACTCTGAAATCATTTTCCTTTACACACATTTTCACGTGTACACAGTCTTTTACACTAGTTGTTACATGAAGTGTATAGATAAAGTAAATTGAAGTAAAATAAAGTTTAAAACGTACATGAAGAATATTATTGGTATGATAACACATACCAAGACATATTACAATGAATAATTACATAATAAATAAGTACATGGTAACTAAATGAACTGACAAAACCTATATCTTTATTTGAAATACATTTCTTTGAAAACAATGTGTTTTGTGAAGGTTGTACTACTATTAGGTAATATCTTTCCTTGCTTGTAACCTCAAAGTATCTTATTTTGATATCAGATTCTGTACGAAATTGAGACATTGCAACATAAAGTTATCTGTGACTGAAAACTGACTCTGAAAGGAATATTCCAACTTTTTCAAAACTGTAACCTTGTGATTTGTTAATAGTCATTCCAAAGGCAAGTTTGATTGGAAACTGTCTCCTCCTCAAAATTAATGGTAGTTCAGTGTTTTTCCCTTTCCAGGGCTCTTTCTGTGTCTGTCATATTTATTTTACAGGCTGCAGAATGCAAATGTTGCATGTCCCAATGGAGAGCTGTTGCCTGAGCTGTCATATTGGCCCTATTTTTTCGTTTGCTTGCAGTATTGTTTTCAAGTTGACTTGCCCTTTGTTGCTCAGTCATGTCTGGTCGATGTATATGTTGAGCCTCATTTCGACGGCGTTTAAAGTTTTCTGCATCTACATGTGTGAAAATTCTCTTAAACGCATTGTAGAGGAGTGATATGCTGAAAATACTTGTATTTACAGAAAACCCTCTGCATGGGGAAAAAAGAAGTATTTTATTTTGTTAGTGAAATGGTGTTTAATCAAATGAATTTCTGTTTATGTTTTTTTTTAATGTATATATTTACTTAGTGTATGCAACTTGAAGTATGCTGTTAAAGTGGTATCCCTCTCTTGCGCCTTTTCGACAGCTAACTTTATGTCATTATTGGTGTAGTACACATTTTGTTCTCCTGGAAGATGACCTTGAAGTCTTATTACTGTATGCATATGGCGACAGCTCCCTCTAGCAGCGATAACATGTGAAGCGGGCAGTCGCTACTGTGCAACTTGAAGTCTTGTTGTATGTGTAAGGCAACAGCTCCCTCTAGTGGTGGTAACAGGCGAAGCTGGAGCATGACAGTTTCAGACAAACATACATCTGGCCTTATATTATATAATATGATGATATGGTGTGTTTATTAAACTATATATATCTTTATCGAACATTGATTAGACACACCTTAATTTTGGACTGTTGTACATTGCTATTTGGGTTGCTAATGTTTCACATTCAAACCCCTCTTGCAAGTATAGCCTTCCCTCTGCCCATGTTACCACAAAGGCCAAGGATGTATAGGGGCCTATTTTCCTTTATGTTTGGGCTAACTCTTGTTTTTTAGAAGTGTGAGCAGTAAATGTGTCACTCACACACACTTCTGCTAAATTGCACCAGTTGGAGATCGGTTTTGTCAGTGTATGAATCCTCTAGCCTGGTGTTAGATTTTGGTTGTCTAGCCAGGCTTTGTATGAAAACAATAATTGAGCATGTAATTGAGCATGTAAGGAGTGCATCCCTCACATTTGTGAGGAGTCTGAAGGGGAGTTACACACAAAACACATAGGAGCACTGTTTTCCATAACATCAACGTGGTGTTAGTCAGATTACAACCTTGGCTACAGCATGTCCTGGAAAAGTCATATAGTATCTGATTCCAAAGTGGGCATATTGCACTAATACTATATAGACACGCAACGAATCTGGATTCCCAGACAGCCATGGCATTGCAAGTTGTAGCTGAGCTGCTAGATATTGTGCATACATATTTAGGTTTACTAGACCAACTCTTTCATTTGGTTTGGTAAGAATGTCCAAGTTAGTCAGGGGAAGATTTTCCCTCCTAAAAAAGAATCTTAACATCCCGTCACTGCATGCATAGATTGACCTGAAAAGGACACATGAAAAGTTGGACAAGACATAGATTGGCTTAGGTGATAGGATCATTTTCACAAAAGCTTAGGAAAGAGGCAGGGTGGTCCACTTTGCCAACACGAGTAAGCCTGGGAGAACTTACCCAAAATGTATTCTTGGTCTCCTGCCAATCTCCTGAAAATCTCCTAATGATATTTTGGTATGTTTGCAGGTTTTAGAAGATGGTTCTCTCTTCCTGGATCAGCTTTAATATCCTTTAAGTCATCGATATTCAGGGAAGTTTGGTAAAGGCTCTAGGTAAGAAGAACAGCTTTTCATTCTTCTAAAGAAGATATTTTTAAACTTTAGATGTAGAATTAATAGAATTGGAAGATCGCATATCAGACTAGCAGAGGCAGTCTTATGTCAAGCATGCCTGGGAGAGTAATTCATCATTTAGAGGTAAACACATTTAGTAATATTGAGGTTTATATTACAATATAGAGAACTCAAACAGACATGGACCTCTGAAAATCCTATAGGCATGGGGAAGATTCAGTCATGCATTGTGGGTGCATTAAACATCACTTTGCTGAGTTTGGTCACTGGGGCTATTTATTTAATAATATGGAGAGTCCATATCTGCAGGTTCATTAAGTCATAAAGGTCGGTAGGATTGAGGCAGAGTCAGTCACATGTCAAGTATACATGATGCAGAGTCTGGTGTTCCTTAAAGAAAAACATTTTATCTGGACGGATTTAAATGTGTTGTGCTCCATACCTGGGAAAAACACATAACACATATCTTCAGTAAGAAGCCTATCCTCAAGCATGTTGTTGGCTACTGCATATCATCCCTTGCACCCAGAAACGATGTGCTCTATTCACATTGTCACTTTGAATGCATGCATCATAGATATGTACATTCAGATTCCCTTTCATCCCCATTTGCACATTGGCATAAATAAGGGGCAATTTCTGCACATTTTAATGCACATCCCAAATCTGTAAAGGGTTTCCCAAGCATATTACCCTGTGCCTTAATAAAACAGGAGGTGGGGAAGTGTAATGCATGACAAACTTAAACAAAATGAATGAGCACCTGCCCCTTTTACATTACCAACCGTTAAGCATGCAAGGATATGCACTTTTCCTTTTACACACATTTCACAACAGGCCCCTTGACTGCCGGTCATGAAGAAATGCACTCTCAGAATCCATGTGCATACGGCGCGTGCCATACATTCACCAATTACTAATGTAAACACGGGGTAATTCCAGCAGGTAATACAGCCCTCTAAAAGAATTTGCAAGGCACCTTTTCGAATAAAGTGGCCAATGCATTTCACAAAGTAATTCAAATACAAAAATGCAGCCTCTGTGCCTCAATTATTTGCATTACTTTGTGTGAATTTGTCACTAAGTGTTATTTAAAAAGATTACAGTGTTGGTCTACTGCAGAGTTCATTTTGGTTTCTATATCAGTGAAAAAGCAGCTGAAAGTCATAAGACACTTACACACTTTGCTTTCTTTGACCATCCTTGGAGGAAAAGATTTTGAACTTCCGACATATCCCATTAACTTAATACTTTTTCGCATTGAACATTTGCTGGCAGTAATGGTCTGACCTCTTCGACCCAATGTTTACAGTAACATTTCATCATATGAATAGGCGTGAGCTTAATCATCCACATCTGTCACCCTAATCGCTTACAATGTCAGCAGAACCCAAATAACCTAAACACAGTTCAAATGTAAGTGACATGGGGTGGTTTAACCAGCTGCTTCTGAGCCATGAGTAGATTTAGCATGTTAAATTTGATTCAGTGGTACGTGACGTGCCCTGGAGCCAATTTGAGTTCTGTGACACATATGCATGGAGATCCTGGGTCATCCGTGTAAAAAGTCTGATTTTCACAAGTTTATAGCAAAACTGATATTTTGCCAAATTAGTCAATCAGGTTGAGAGGCAGACAGTGGGCGATGTTAGGGTCCCCAAAGCAGAGGAGAGTATCATCTGCATACACAGCCACTATGGAATATGTTTCCATTCTAATAATGCATTGCCTTACATTTGGAGCCTGGTGCTTTCATTCAATCAGGATGAAAAATAGAGGGGGGAGTGAACAGCCCTACCTCGTTCCTCGGTGGTGAGCAAAAGGGGAGGAGGCCATTCCATTAACCTGCACTGTGACACAAGATCCTTCGTAGGCTACTCAGCAATTTGGACCTATCCCTATCTAACAATGCCAACTCAAACACTTTCTTCTTCGAATGAAGCATGGTGACTAGCACCCTCAACTTGATATCTCCCAGTCATATAATATTCAATAGCTGATGCGCATGACCATCATGGACTTTGCTGGGATGATCTCAGATTAGAGTGGGCGGATCTGGTACATGAGTTGGAACACGAAGATCTTAGATAGCCTATTGCTATCTACATGTAATTAATAAACAGGCACTTACAAAACAATGACACTCATTTGACAGACTCATGATATCATAATTTATGTTTGAGTGTGGCAGGAAGTTTCAGCATTTCCAGTGATCGTTTGTGCACTTTTAGCAATCTGAGAGGCAGGATGGCTGCATAGTATTCAACATATGCTATGGCAAAGCAATTTTGTTGTATTTTATTGTGCATTTGGAAGGCGCTTTATACAACAGAATTGGGTTTCAAAGCGCCACAAGACTAAATGGGAAGGGAACAGGGGAAATAAACACAATGGCAAACAGTAATACACAGTTGTGGTCCTACTAGGCAGTGTGGCATTCGGCCGTGCAAGTGCACTGAAGAGAAGTTCAAGAGAAGGGGATGGAATGGGGAAAAGAAGAATGGACAAGTGCTGGTGGCGGGCTGGGAGGGAAGTGCTAAGGGGAGACAAGGAGGAGATCCTCAGGCTAAAGGCTGGTACAGGTGACTCTCAAGGTGTATTGTGGCACCACCAAGAGAGGCCCGCAATGCAGTGTAGTTGGGGAGGGGTGCTGGTAAGATTCATGAGGATCAGGCTCCCAGTCACAGCCGCAGTGGGTGATTAGCAGGGAAGGGAAAGAGTGAAAGAGGTAGAGATGAGCAGTGTTTGGAGCAGTTTCCATAATTTAAGGAGGTCCAGTTCAAGTCAGAGAGGGGCAGAAAAGCTGTTGCAAAGTGAGGCACCAGCCAAGAAGAGAGACCTGCCCCCCACTCATTGCTTGACAGTCAGAGAGTTGGAATTAGAGCAGCATAGGGCTCTAGAAGGGCTCTAGAAGGGGAATATTTAGGGAGGGAAAGTTGGAGATAGTGTGGTCCACACCCCAGACATAGAATAGGGAAGAAATAGGGAGACTGAGAAAGAGGCTGTTTCAGTAGTCCATCCTGGAGAATATCAAAGCTCTGCAGACATTGAGCTCCTGGGGGAAGGTGAGTAAAGGAAGAATGCATCTGAGGAGGTGGAGCTGGAAGTGGAATTACTTGGTAAGATCCATGATGTGAGGGGTGAAGGAGATAGCAGATTTGAAGATGACCCTGAGGTTTATGGCCCCACAAGATGGTGGGGTTAGAGGGCCCAAACAGGGTGGCCAGAGGGTAGGAGGAAAAGAGGCCACTGATGTCCCGCTGAGGAGGATTTCTGTTTTACTGGCATTAAGACAGAGATCATTCAATACACACCATGCCTAAATGTTGGACAAACAGTCGGGGATGAGAGAGGAGGAAGAGCGGGAGTTAGAGTGAAGTTTGAAAGAAAGCTTTGTGTCATCGGCATAACTCTGGAAATGAGGAGAGAAGAAGGAGATTAAGTGAGCAAGAGAGACGAGATAGACATTGAAGAACAATGGCAATTAGATAGAGCCCTGCAGGATGCCACAGGTGGAGAGGGTGGTGACGAGGAGAAAGGGACCAGTTGTAGCTGAGAAGTACAGTTAGTGGGGAAGGAGGTCAGCCAATCCAGTGCTGGTCAGTGATGCTGTTGACATTTTTATGCAGATCCTCATGGCAGAGGCAAGCATGTCAAGGGTGTTAAAGATGGCAAGGTGCAGGTTAGCAAGGACAGAGTCAGAGGGAGAGTCAGGAGTGGGTATGGGAAGGGGGATGAAGTTAGAGGGAAAAGCAGCAACTGACATTTGCTTCATTGGTTGAATGAAGGTGAATGAGGGTGGTAGAGCAGAGGGTGGCTCGGATAGAGGGCCAATGGGCCCAAGGTGGGAGAAAGGAGTGAGTCGTCAGACCAGGAGAGAGGGGTGGTGACTGGGTTAGCGATAGGGATGTCACCAGAGATGAGGGCATCAAGAGCGTGGCCGGCAGAGTGAGGCGGGCCATAAAGAAGAATTCTGAGAGGACCTGGCACTGAGAAGTGAATGATTCAAGAGAGTCGAGGTGGCTGTTGACATCACCAAGGAGGAGGAATTTGGAAGAAGAGGTTAAAAGGGATGAGGAAAGGTTGGCCCATTCAGAGAGGAAGAGGGATAAAGGGCCAGGGGATCTGTAGATAGTGGCAAGGGTGAGAGAGTGAGTAGGCGAGACCCCAAGACTGCAGCTGAGGTATTCAAAAGAGGAGTAGGATTGAGTAGGACTGATGGAAGCAGGGACCCACTCAAGGTAGATCAGGGCCACTCCACACCCAGGCCTGTTGGGTCTGGGTTTGGAGAGGATTTTGTTGCCCCCAGGAAGGAGAGTGTCAAGAGCAGTGACATAGCTGGCATTGAACCATGTCTCAGTAAGAGCGAGGACATCCAGGTCAAAGTATTCAGGAAACAGGCAGATGTCAGAGGAGTGTTTGCCAGCAGATCGAGCATTCAGAGTAGCTAGGTGAAGCTGGTTACCACCTTTTGAAGGTTTTCTGTGGGGGTTTACGGGGGCGTGACACTCCCATCGGTGGTGGTGGAGAAGTGAGGAGAGAGGAAACAAGGGTGGCAGCAGAAGAGAGGACGTTTATGAGAGAAGGCAGGCACTGGTCAAGAAGGGTAGGTTGAGAATCTTGGGCCATGATAGTGTCATTGTGATAGGCATGTGATAGGCCTATCACCTAGAGGGTGAGAAGTATGAAAGGAGTACTTCCCACCTGGTGTCACCATTGATGGGTGAGGACGAAAGGGGAGACTGAGTGGAGACCAGATGGGGGGTCCATAGTTCAGGAGAAGGGACAGTGAAGAGGATGTCTGGAATTGGCAATGACATAAGTGCCAGCGATAGGTAGGCCTGGATTAGAGTCCAGGGGAGATTTCTTCAGCTTTTTCCTGCCAGACTTCATGAGAGAGTTAGGATAAGTAATAGAATAGCAGTTAGAATAGATAGGAGATATGGAGAGTGCCATGGGTGTAGAGGGGGAGAGAGGGATAAGCAGGGGAGCTACACTGTGCATGGGAATTCACCAAATAGCCTAAAAGAGCCAGGCAGGCACAGAGGAGGAGGTGTGCAAACGAAGGCAAACAGTGACCAGAATAGAAATTGCTAAAAAAATGCTGGAAACAGAACAAAATGGAGGATGCAGTGATTTTAAAAAGGCCACCTAGGTTCGAAGTTCACAAAAAGCACTTGGAACAGCACAACAAGGAGGAAAAGGATAATAAAGTAATGTATCTTGGTGTGGTACGACACAGGCAGGAAACTCAGGAACCACACCAGAGCCAGGATTATAACAAGGTAAAGTCTTCTTTATTGTTCCAGTTACAGTGGGAAAGTAAGACAGGAGATGTGCTTCTGCTTCCCTTGGCTCTCTCCCTGCCAGTCCCTCAACCGTCCTTTCCTGGAACCCTTACACTCACCCCATTCCAGGCCTTGCACCAACACTCCAAGCTCCACTGCTCACTCACATAGACACACAGCACACATAGCAGATGTTATGCTAGGATATCACAACATCCCCCTCCCTTGAAGAAAAGGAAAAGTATAACCATCCATGTGTATAAAAAGGAATTTTACCCTCGAGAAACAATTTCACCTTTTGTCCTGGTCTGCCCCCCAGGACCTCAAAGCTCCCACCCCCAAGCACAACCTGCTCTCTCTGAGCAAAACAACATCTACCTCACCTAACCAAACTGTACAAAACCTCTTCTCCTTCTGTAAGAGCCTGCCACACCCAAACCCTGGACGTGCCACATCCCGGCACAACCTCACCCTAATACAGGACACTCCAGTCACTGTAAATAGAGCAGACTAACTACATCCAACATCCCATAAAATTATAAAAGACAAAACTCATGAAGAATAACTAAGGTCTGAATGTCACTAACCTTGCTTGAAACCTTCCTAGCCACTATGAACATCACCACCCACCTCCTCACATATAACAGAAAATAACATTTTAGGATAGCCACTCACAACACAAAGATCACAAAAACATGACACAACCACAAAAGGCGTGGTGCGTAAAGAGTGCACAGCCACTACCATGCAAAACAAACCTTCTGCCCAAGTACCAACAAAATGTAAAATGTGGCACATGCTGAAAGTTCCCGCCACTGAAACAAAATAAACTCAGTGCAGGCACAACAAGATGGAAATTGTAGTGCTTCTCCGATGATAAAATTGTATAATAATAGTACAATTCATCAATACATTGTGTCCCCAATGACACACAAAACGAAACCCAAACTGTCTGTGTGCCCAACTCCAAGTAACCTCAGCCTAAACTAGGCATTAACAGGAACAACATCCTACATCAACTGCATACTTGGCACCACAGACTTCAGGAGTCTAACCAATCACTCCTAAACCGACACTATAACTCCCTACAGGAGACAAAAGCGGAAACACTAACCGCATACTACCAAGATAGTGTAGAGCCTATTCCTACAACTTCACGTGTACTACTTACGCCTCATAGTCTCCTACTATAGTGTCCTACTATAGGCTCTTTCTATCCTAAAATCCTCCACAAAACACAACTCCTCTGATGTGTTATATCTCCACATAACACATCTCCTCTGTTGTGTTATCTGCACAAAACACAACTCCTCTGTGTTTTGTGGAGATAAACAGCAATTACATTTTAAAATCCAGTGGACATTTCACCAATATCATTTAAGAAAATAAACATCATATCCCATTTAACTACATCAAAACATCATGAATGGGATTGCAAGACTTCATCACAATCTTCATTTTTAAACTCATAATTTCCCCTTAAACGTTATGTACACACAAACCCAATAATAAATCGATCATTTTTCAACTCCTAAATAAATCATGTGCAGTTCCCACTTTTAAATACTGTTAAAAAAAAATGTGCATCTCCACTAATCACGACTTTAACACACACTGCCTCATACACTCTGTGCATGTTCCATATAATTTAAAAATAACACATGGCATTCCCGCATCATATTAATCACGTCACTTGTTATACAGTTCATCTCGATATTTGCCTTGATCAGCAGCTCAACATAACATGCCATTATAAAATGCACAAGCTTCTAATCTTGTAACTTGTGTCAAATCAGCAATTAACGTGAGTTCCGGTTTCATCTTAGCACTGCTGTGTAAACATAAACTGCTCCAGAACACCTGGGTAATTCATCAAAAATCAACCAGAGATGCGCACTGGAAGTCAAACAGCTGTTCATAATACCTTGAAATCGCAGCATCCAAAACAGTGCCACACATTTCCCTTCAGCGCTGCAACAAAACATACGACAATCAGAGTACCTTTAATTGGCTCACTTAACCAAATGTCATGTCTAAACCCTTTGGCCTCTTCAGTTTGTTTAACAAATACACTTCACTTTGGCTCGGTCATAAACCAACAAACTCCTTCCCTCGAGGGTGCAATAGACATCTGCTGCTCCTCATTACACTACGAACTTCCACTTGTTGCGTAAACGTCATGACGCTTCACAACGTTGCTAGAGCCTTTCCTTGAGTTCTTCTATTCACTGGCTCTCCATGTGAGGAAATTAATTCCGTTATGGTCCATGCGTTCCAACCCAACCGGCAGGTTGAAACACAAACAAGAGAGGGCCTGCTGGGTGTGCGCACCACCCACAGCCCTCAGGGACCCACTCCACGATTAGCCAAATTTCGCCCACTCTTCATTTCATACCACACAGTACCTTTAAAAACGCAGGTAGTCCATCTCCATGAAATCTGCATTATTATTTTTTTTGTTTTTCATTTCATCACGTGTTATGGTAATACATGTACAGGTCTCCTTAGAACCTTGTGCATGTAGATTCCATTTGAGAGTGCCTCGCCAGTTGATGCTTCCACTGCAGCTACCTGGGGGCCTCAAATAAAGCTCTTCTCTTCTCCCATACTTTGTGCCTCTTTATTTCATATGGCGACGAGGCACTGTACCCCGAGGCCCCCGGGAGCGTATTAGGTCACCTGATTGGGCGCAGCCCCCCCCCCTTTTCTCGCTGCCGCCGACTTCTGCTGCCAGCGCCTGCAGCAGCCTGCCTGTCAGCTGTGGACAGCCAAGAGGAACAGCCAAGAGAGGCCTCGACATCACCTTTCAGTTCTCCACTGTAAAGGGTGCCGCTCCTCCCCTAGTAGTTTAGAGCGGCGCACATTGCACTCCTGCCCTACTCCAAAAGTGCTTCAGACAGCAGGAGCTGTCCATCTATCAGGTCAGCGTAGGGGGGAGGACGAAGTGAAACTTACACTTTCCTTTCATTTGGCATTTTATGTGTAAAACGGACAAAATGAAACGTACGCTTTCCTTTTATTGGCATTTTTTTTTTTTGTGTAAAACCCTCACTGCTGCCCTGAGCAGAACCCTGCATCATTTTCAAAAGCTGCTAGCTTTTGCCCAGCAACACACACACAGCATTAGCAGTCTTCATTCTCTCAATGGCTACTCTGACTTTCCGGGACTAATCACTCACTATCTTGGTCCATTGTGACATCACAACTGAACATTCCATCAGGTCTTCCCTGAACCAGCCAACCTGTGCTCCCAGCCCATTGTGAGGTCACAATCTGTACTAAGGACCATCCATACACTGAAGCCTAAAGACTCTGCAGTACAGATACACCTGGGCATTCTCTGAATCGGGTCCCACCCTGCCATGCAAGCAATTCTATAAAGACTGTATCTCAGCGCCTCCTTGCTAACTGCCAACAGTACTGAAAACCTCTGCCTACACTACAGCAACTGGTGCCACTCAACGCCATTCCTCACCACTTACAACCTAGAATCGGGCACACCACCATGCAGGGCGTTCCGCCTCCCACCAAGTTTCTTCCATGCCCTGGGAGCCCAACCTGCCCATGGGAACAATGGATCGATGGATTCCACGTCTACCTCAGAGCCATTGGGGGCAGCAAATTCAATGATGACCTCAAGGAGGCGACCCTCTTGAACTGTATAGGGGCAGAAGCACTGAGACTTTTCAGGACCCTTCCCGAACCCGGCAACATAGGAGGAGATGGCAACCGCAACTTTGACATAGCATTGGCCAAACTCACCAGTCATTTTGGCAACAAGACCAACGTAGTACTGGAAAGATACAGGTTCTTTTCCAGAAAGCAGCTCAAAGGCGAGTCTATTGATTCATACATAGCGTCCCTCAGGGCGCTTATGTCAACCTGCAGTTTCACAGGTGTCTGTGATGAGTATTTGAGAGACCAATTGGTGCTGAATGTGGCTGATCCACGCATCCAACAAAAATTGTGGCAAGCCAAAAATCCCACCCTGGACCAAGCCACGGAGATAGCAAGGAGCATGGAATTGGGAGATCGATGCATGAGGGAAAGACGTGACCACACGACCAGTGTGGAAATCAAATGTGTCAGCCCTGAGTCCGAGCCTTACGAGCCTCTAGTAGCAGCAGTAAGAAAGGCTCCGCCATCAAGGGGTTCGAAATTTGGCTCAAGCAGAGCGAGGCCATACAACTCCCAGAATCCAACGCGCTGCCAGAGGTGCGGATGGTACAAGCATGCAAATCCTGACAAAGAATGCCCCGCCATCGCTGTGGAGTGTTATAAGTGCAGCCAGATTGGACACTTTGCCAAAGTCTGCAAGAACACACGGGGAAAGACAACCAGATATGGCAATCTCACCAGGCGACCTTTCATCAGACCGTCCTCTGTGAGAGTAATCGAAAGCAACCAAGAGCACAATGACATGTTATCTATCAGTCCAATGCAACAAAAGGTACAAATACTCACTGTAACATCCCAACAACAGAGCAACGGTCCCTGGGTCAAAATGCAAATCAACGGCATATCATTACCTGTAATGGTAGACACTGGCTCCCCCTACACCATCGTGGATCTCAAGACCTTTTTGAGTGTACTCTCTGGCAAGATACATGACCTGCGAAGCACTTGTGTAAGAGCTACCGGTTATGGAAAAACGCCCATCGAGATAATGGGATATGTGTGGGTGAACCTCAAGTTCCATGACAGAGAAACATATTGCAAACTCTTTGTAGCCAAAGATGGCTCCTCCGCTGTGGGATGGGAAGAACAAGCCGCTCTTCGAGTAAGAATACACCCTGGAGAAGAAATCCCCGTGCTGAGTGTGCTCAATAATGATATGGACATCAAATCTAATTTAGCAAAACAATTCCCCAAGGTGTTCTGCGACAAGATTGGACTCCTAAAAGGTTTCCAACACAGAATAATCCTCAAAAGAGGTGCTGTCCCAGTGGCCCACCGAGTCCGCAGTATTCCCTTTGGAACAAAAGAGGCGTTGAAGAAAGAACTTAAGCGCCTCTGCGATGAAAATATCATACAGCCCATCGAAAGTTCAAAATGGCTTGCCCCAATTGTCTTAGTAAAAAAAACGGACGATTCCATAAGAATGTGCGTCGACTTGAGAGACCTAAACAAAAACATATGGGTTGACAGACACCCACTTCCCAATATATCTGAACTCCTATCGACCATGAAACCTGCAAAATACTCTACAACTCTGGACCTCTCCTCAGCCTATCACCAGATTGCTTTGGAAGAGAGCTCAAAGAACCTAACATCTTTTGTCACACCTCTCTGTGCATTCATGTTTAAGAGAATGCCATTCGGACTCGCTTCAGCCGCAGCAGTCTTTCAGAGACTCATGTCACATCTATTTGGAAGACTTGATGGCATACACTGCTTCCAAGATGATATCCTCATATCAGCCAGTACAGAAGAAGAGCACAACGCAAAACTTGTGGGTGTCCTACAGGTCATACAAAAAAGTGGGCTCACACTCAAATTAGAGAAATGCAACATAAAGTGCGACCGAGTTTCATACCTGGGCCATTCCATTGACACCAACGGCATCAGCCCCAAGAGGAAACTCATGGACACCATAATGAATATCGCCGAGCCTCAAAATAAAGACCAATTAAGGAGTTTCCTCGGGATGACAGAATACTACTCCAAGTTTATAAGCAACTATGCTGATAAGACCAAAAACATGAGAAACATCTTGAAGAAGGCAACCAAATTCATATGGTCCACTGAATGCAAGAACAAATTCGAAGAAATCAAATTTCAAATTAACCAAGCCCCAGCCTTAGGAATGTTCGATTGTAAAGCTAAAACCATCATATCCGTAGATGCAAGTAAAACCGGACTGGGTGGTGTCCTAGAACAGCAACAAGATAAGGACATTGTGACAATCGCATTCGCATCGAGAGTACTGAGGGGAGCCGAACTAAACTATTCCACCATTGAGAGAGAAGCTCTGGGTCTGAGGTGGATTCTTCAGCATTTCAGGAACCTAATTTGGGGCTTACCCGTCATACTGAAAACAGACCATAAACCTCTAGTAAATGTCCTTCAGTCCAAAACTCCTCACCTTATATCACCGAGAATAAGACGTTGGTTCCTCGACATCATGCAATACAACCTCCAACTATGCTATATTCCTGGTCCACAAAACCAAGTAGCAGATTGTCTTTCCAGATTATCGACCAACATCGACACTGAGATTGCATCTCCAGATGAGGACATCATAGCTGTCGTAAACCCTGCCATCTCGAGAGATGAATGGAAAATTAATGCCAATACTGATCCGGAACAGCGAGAAATCAGGGAAGCGATAGCTAATGACTGGGTGGAAACGGGAGAGGCTTTAACAACCTTCATTCCCTTCAAGGAAGAATTATCGATGGACGATGAGCATATCTTCAGAGGCGATCGAGTAATCCCACCCACCCAACTCAGAAAAAAAGTACTCCAACTGGCACACGAAGGTCACCTAGGAAGAAGCTTGACGAAAAACAAGTTGAGAAACAACTATTGGTGGCCAGGAATGTGGAAAGAAGCAGAAGAACTGGTCAAAAATTGCTCCACGTGTGCCATTAGTGACAAGTCCAAGATCTTAAGAAAGACCCCCTTACAGCCTATTGAACCTCCCAAACATGTGTGGTCTAAACTGGCAATCGACATCATGGGTCCATTCGAGAACCTTAAAACAGTCAAAGTATATATCATAGTACTTGTCGATTACACCTCTAAATGGACAGAATGGGGAATAGCTGAGGACAATGTGACCTCAAAGAAAGTCATAGATTTCCTGACAGAGATCTTCAGCAGGGAGGGAGACCCCAAGGAATTGGTTTCGGACAACGGGTCTCAGTTCATATCTATGGAATTTGCTGATTTCCTCAAGAAAAGGTCCATCAGCCACATAACAACATCTTTGTACCACCCAATTTCCAACGGACTTGTGGAACGCATGAACAGGCTCGTGAAGAGCGTAGTCCAACTGGCCACGGCCAACAACCTCCCGTGGAGAGAAACCCTCAAAGAAGCTTTGCATGCGTATAGAACTACCCCACACACCACCACGAACATAGAGCCCTTCACCCTCATGCGAGGTAGGGTTGCAACTAACCGATTTAGACCGGCGTGGATGTTCTTATACACGGGAGAAGCAAGGGTGAACATGGATCTACTTCAAAAGACAGTAACAGAAAAACAAGCAAAATACAAAAGACAATACGACTCCAGACATGGAGTAAAAGAGATGATGGTTTGTGAAGGAGACTGGGTACGTGTCAAAGAACCGAAGAAAACTCTCAAGGGTGAATCCATCTTCAGACCTCCACAGAGAGTTGTGAGTTGTCATGGGAAGTCTGTCATCCTCGATGATGGCAGAGATGGTCTGGAGATTATCTCATAAAACTAACAAAAGACATCCAAGAGACCAGCATATCTAAGGACAACAGTCCTGACAAACCATCACAACACACCTCACATTCCCCAAGAGAATCCCTCTGTGAACATGTGGACAATGACAGACCTCACTCCATGCATCAAGGAGTCCCCACTGGAAGAATGTCCAGAAGGAACCGGAAAATCATCCAAAACTTCAACAATGACTATGTTTACTACTAATGTACCCCAGTTTACCCATCTTCCCTCTGCCTCTCCCACTTGACACCCTTTTTTTTTTGCCTTTGCCTTTCACTTTCCCGCTTTTCCCCCACCTGTTTTTCCTTTTTCTTTTGCCTCACGTGGGGGAGATGTTATGGTAATACATGCACAGGTCTCCTTAGAACCTTGTGCATGTAGATTCCATTTGAGAGTGCCTCGCCAGTTGATGCTTCCACTGCAGCTACCTGGGGGCCTCAAATAAAGCTCTTCTCTTCTCCCATACTTTGTGCCTCTTTATTTCATCACGGCGCCGCTCCGCGCTCACAACTTCTGCAAGTGATAATGTCCTCATTGGTACACCAAAAGCAGCATAGTGTACACCTTTCTTCAGGCTGCCTGCAAGGATGCTCTGCTCATCCTCATGCACCCTGCAGGACTTACACCTCTCTTGGGCCATACCAGACCCCAAACAGCATAGACTTCTCCAGTTTACACATGCTGCAGCCTTTGCTCCAATTTCCAAGACTCTATTTTTCCCTAGGAGCGGCATCACCTCTGAGGCATCACTTCTCCGTCACTTAGATTTCCAATTCTCATCAGTTTTCAGTCTCCCTCCTTTCTTCAGGTTCTTTTGTTCCTCGTCGCCAAATGATGTATCTTGGTGTGGTAAGACACAGGCAGGAAACTAATGAACCACACCAGAGCCAGGATTACAACAAGGTAAAGTCTTCTTTATTGTTCCAGTTATAGTAGGAAAGTAAGACAGGAGATAAGGTGATGTGCTTCTGCTTCCCTTGGCTCTCTCCCTGCCAGTCCCTCAACCGTCCTTTCCTGGAACCCTTACACTCACCCCATTCCAGGCCTCGCACCAACACTCCAAGCTTCACTGCTCACTCACATAGACACACTGCACACATAGCAGATGTTATGCTAGGATACCACAACAAGGTGCTCTTGAAGTGGATTTATGGAGTTGGCACTTGCAGGCAACAGAAAGCAAGATATATATGTAGGGCAGATACACATATCAGGTGGGAAGGAGATACAGTTTGCAGTCAGGCTGTAGGGCAAGGGATGTTGGATTCAGTAGGAAAACCAGGTAATGGGTTGTGATCCAGGAGCAGGTGATCTGGGCTGCTTATACTGTTGCAGCATAGTTTCTCATTTATCATGGTCCCGAAATGTAGGGGTACAGTTAGTTTGTTCATTGTGCAGCGTGGGCTGGGGCAAGTTCCAGGAGCTGTGGCAAGGAGGGGGAGCTCCCTCAGCTCCAGACAGGACCAGACAGGGGCCTTGTCAGGGGACCATTTCTCACCTGCCGGCTCACCTGATTGGGTCTAAAGATGTAGGTTGGGCCCAATCAGAGCAGGGGCTGTGAGTGTAGGACAGGCACTCCAGTGTCTGTAGCTTCGGCAGCGGCCATGATGGAATGATGGCCCAGATCATTTTTCAAATGTGAAGCATGACTGTGTTATGGTGAAAAAAGCACACCAGTGGGACGCTGCAGCAAGCGGCTTCCCGCAATGCTGGAATTTAAGGTGAATTTAGGACACCATAGAGTGCTCAATGCACCGCTCCATATGGGGGTGCTACAATGACCCACAAAGCCCATCAGGGTGTTATGATCTCTGCTTCCAAAAGGTCAGGGTTTTCCCAACTCCCTTGGAAGCAGATCCATAACCCAGGTTCCGAGTGCCAACCAGTCCCAATTGGGACCTTTTGGACCCAGTCCTGGCGCCAGTGGCACCAGGCTCATAAATATGCCCAGTCCCAGCGCTGGAAGCGCCGGGCTCATAATGCTTGGGTGGACTTACCTGCAGCAGACCATGCTGCTTACTTGCCTGCCAGTTGAGCCTCTGATCCTCTTCTGTTTGGAACTACTTTTCCTGTTGGGTGGGGCAGGAGCCACTCCCTAGATTCAGAACACTGGAACTCTTCTGGAAAGCAGGAACTCTTTTCTTACCAGGCGTGGCTGTGGAAGGAGACACCTAAGCACTACAGGAGGCTATTTAAACCACACCCGATGGATGAATCTTGCTTTGCGTTATTCTGCATCCTCTGCAGCAGAACGCTCATCGTGTCTTCTGCATCTGATCCTGGGCCTAAGGAAAAAGGCTTACCATCCTGAATCCAGTCTTCAGCAACACCTATAAAGACAAGAAAGAACAGGTTAGCATTACGGGCTTCAGTGACAGCTCTTCACTTACCTGGTCCATCGGCTGTCACCAACGCCTCGCGCTGCATTCCGGCATCTGAAAGACAAAGGCTTACCTACTCTTCGTGCGCTCCGGAGGTCTTCACACTGCATTCCGGCATCTGAAAGACAAAAGCTTACCAACTCTTCGCACGCTCCGGAGGCCTTCGGCGCTGCATCCCGCATCTGAAAGACAAAACATGGTGCGTTTAAAGACATTGGGGAACTTTAATACTCACGTGCCATTACTCCTTTCCACATCTAACCCAGTGGGTATTCCGGCACCCTGCAGCCGCTCCGAACTTGTACCTGCAAAATAAAAAGACAGTTAGAGCGCATCGTGAAGCAGGCAACAAGCGCTTACTTACGTGCTTCCAGGCGCTTCTATTCATCACACGGGCTCCATCTTCAACTCACTTCAGCCCGTCATCCGCCATCGCCGGAACCCTGCAAAACAAGAAACATCATTACTAAAGACTTTAAAGACATTAGAATTACTCGAAACTTACCGTTCGTGCAGTAAACGACGGACAGCAGTCCTCTGAAGTCAAGAGGCCTGCTCCCCTTATCCAGTGAAGAAACTGGTTACAGCACCCTGCCCCGAGGCAGATGGAGAGCACGGCGTTCACTTACCTAAGGTGAGAGCGTTAACCTTTGGGGTTCTACAGGAGAAGAGAAAGGGAAGAAGAGAGAGACATTCAATAACCCAGTTCCTTAATCCCATATTTTCTATCTGCAGACATCTTACCCTTCAAGTCAGACATACAGTGCACAGAGGTCCAGCCCAAAGAGCCAGCCGTGTGTTACACATCACCTTTGAAGATACGGTATACGCCCAGTCAAGACCGGCGCCTCTACGGGAATCAGGTGAGCGTTACAGAACGCAAAGCCTACCACAAAACTCCCGTCCAGGCGCTATGGAAACCTCGGATACTGACCAGCTAGCCCAGTTACTTGGGGAACTAAGGGCAGAAGTGCATGCAGCCCGTCAGGAAACGAACGCTCTAAGAAGGGAACTGATTATTTCCAAGGAGCGAACCGATGATCTCGCTAGACAATTGCTACAGTCACAAGCCGGACAGACCCCGTTACCCGCATCTGGGGGAAATCTTCCTTCTACATCCTCTATGAATCCAGTGCAGATCAACCTACCTGGGAATGTACCTCTGGCTCCGCCCGAATGATTTTCTGGTGACCCAAAGAGGTTTGCAGTATTTATCAATCAGTGCCGGTTGCATTTCTTATGCCGGCCAGCAGCCTTTCCAACTGATCAAGCTAAAGTAGCTTTCGTGCTTTCGTACCTTAGTGGCAATGCGGCAGACTGGTCGATCCCTCTAGTAAATCAAGATGATCCGGCCCTCCATGATTTTCAAGCTTTTCAGCTCAGTATGGAAAAACTGTTCGCAAGACATTCACAGGGGCAGGCCTTGGACAATGAGCTTCTTTCGTTGCGACAAGGTAATCAAGACCTTTTGGCTTATATTGCGTCTTTCAACAGACTGATAGTGGAAACTCAATGGCCTGAGGACAAAAGGATTACGCTGTTTTATAGAGGTCTACGTGGAGAGCTCAAAGATGTGTTAGCCCAAGTAGTGAATCCCCCACAAGATTGTTCGGACTATATAGACTTAGTCGTTCAAATAGATCACAGACTGCAGAACAGGAAGGCCGATCGTTCCAAGTTTGATGCTCGAGTATTTTCCAAATCGCCAACTCCTTCCAAAGGAGTAGACTCCGGGGAACCCATGCAAATAGGGGGTCTGAAAGGTCTTCTAACACAAAAGGAGCGGGAAAGGAGAAAACAGTTGCAATTATGCCTCTATTGCGGACACTCAGGGCACTTTCTTCGAGACTGTCCGGTGAAACCTGCCAAGAAGGCAGTAGGAGCTGCAGTTACCAAAGTTACAAACTCTGAGCAGGGAAACAACCTCGCCCGACAAGAATAGAGGTCCTCTTGCCGAGCGTGAAAACCAGTTCCGTGACCTCGCATTTCGTGATACCTATGGTCCTCATTAGCCCTGATAATCCGGATCGATTACATGCAATTGAAGCTTACGTCGACAGCGGTGCCATCGGCAATTATGTGGATCATGAAATGGTTTTGAGGATGAATCTAACTCTTTGTCCCAAGGCTGTAAAGGACGTCATTACTACGGTGGATGGTACGGAGATAGCCTCCGGGCCAGTAACGCATACCACTCAAGAGGTGATGCTAGTAAGTCAAGATGGACACCATGAGAAGATCGTGTTCGATGTGATCAAGGCCCCTCAGTTTCAGATTATTCTAGGAATACCTTGGTTAGAGAAACACAATCCTCTGATCGATTGGCGAGCAAGAACGGTCCAGTTTCCAGAATGTGTCTCTACTTGTCACCCTCCACCTGGTGTTGCACTGGCAGCAATTTCTTCAGAGACTCCCCAGTTACCTCCCGAATACCTAGAATACCAAGATGTTTTCCGGAAGGATCAGGCTAACTCTCTACCTCCTCATAGGTCTTATGACTGCCAGATAGACCTGATACCTGGATCTACTCCTCCTTGTAGTAGAATTTATGCCCTCACCGAGCCTGAGAACCTTCACCTTCGACAATACCTGGATCAATACCTGGCAAATGGGTTTATTCATCCTTCCAAGTCCCCTGCTTCTTCAGCTTTGTTCTTTGTTCCAAAAAAGGAAGGAGACCTTAGAACTTGTATAGATTATCGCTCCCTGAACCAGTTAAGAATAGATATCCGTTACCTTTGATCCCTGAACTCCTGGACCAAGTCAGAAAAGCATGCATATATACAAAGCTGGATCTTAGAGGAGCTTACCACTTGGTACGAGTAAAAGAGGGCGATGAATGGAAGACGGCCTTCCACACCAAGTATGGGCTATTTGAATATCAGGTCATGCCCTTCGGACTTTGCAATGCCCCGGCCGCCTTTCAATATTTTATGAACGATGTCCTCAGAGAGCTCATAGATGTGTGTGTTGTTGTTTACATTGACGACATCCTCGTTTATTCTTCATCGGAATCTGAACATCGGAAACACGTGAAAATGGTCCTCGAAAGATTGCGTCAACACAAACTGTTCGCTAAGTTGGAAAAATGTGTTTTCAACGTGACTGAAGTTGAATTCTTGGGATTCATATTATCACCTGGCGGAGTGCGTATGGATTCAAAGAAGGTCGATGCAGTTCTCAAATGGCCATCACCATCCTCCGTAAAAGGTGTGCAAAGCATGTTAGGCTTCGCTAACTTTTACCGCAGGTTTATCCCCGAATTCTCTCGAATAGTCCAGCCCATCACTGCCTTGTTAAAGAAAAACAAACGTTTTGAATGGTCTACCGAGGTGGAACAAGCTTTCCAGGATTTGAAGACTAAATTTATCTCTGCACCAATCTTAAAACACCCTCGCCCCGAACTCCCCTACATCGTGGAAACTGATGCTTCAAGCCTTGCCATGGGGGCAGTTCTATCACAAAAGGACCCGGTAACCAATCAGTTGCATCCCGTGGCATTTTGGTCCCGCAAATTCTCGCCTCCTGAAATCAATTACACGATTACTGACAAGGAACTTCTGGCTATCAAGTCTGCCTTTAAGGCTTGGCGGCATTATCTGCTGGGGGCCCGACACACCGTTACTGTGATTACGGATCACCGAAACCTGCAATATTAGAAAACCGCAAAAGCCCAATCCTCTAGACAACTCCATTGGGCATTATTCTTTGCCGAGTTTGACTTCATAATTACCTATCGACCTGGTACAAAGAACGGTAAAGCTGATGCCCTTTCTCGGATGGGAGTGGAAGAACACTTGATCAACCCTAAACCTGTACCAATCATTCCCGAACAAAGAATTCTGGGTGTAATCGCCACAGAATCCATAGAGGAAGTTAAGGATAAAGCCAGGCAACTTGTAACTCCAGCAGACATACAGAATTGGCATCTGCAGGGAAAGGACTTTGCAGTAAAGGACAACTTATTGTATTTCCAAGAACGATTATACCTACCCAGCACAGATTTACAGAAAAAAGTAATCTCTTGTTATCACGATTCTTTAATGGAAGGACATCCCGGTATGGCCAAGACCTCAGAAAAGATCAAGCGCTACTTCTGATGGCCGTCTTGGAAAAAAGATATCAGAGACTTTATAATGTCCTGTGGAGTATGCGCCCAAAACAAGAGTCAAAAGGAAAGACCAGCAGGCCTCTTACGCCCTATTGACATCCCACCTCGCCCTTGGCATACGCTTTCTATGGACTTCATCACCGATCTATCTCCATGCTCCGGATACAATACGATTCTAGTAATCGTGGACTTATTCTCCAAGATGGCGCATTTCATTCCGCTCAAAGGCTTGCCAACAGCAGCAACTCTGGCCCGAGAATTTCTCGAAAACATCGTCCGACTTCACGGTTTTCCTTCGGTTCTAATTTCGGATAGAGGTAGTCAATTTATTTCTCATTTTTGGCGAAGTTGCTGTCGGTCGGCTCAAATTGATGTGAGACTATCGACCAGTCACCACCCTCAGACCGACGGACAAACCGAGAGGACCAATCAAACTCTGGAACAGTATTTACGCTGCATGCTGTAACAAACTGAAAAAACTTGGAAAGACATCCTTTGGATAGCCGAATATGCCTACAATAACTCTGTCCATTCGGGAACTGGAAAAACCCTGTTTTTTCTTTTGTACGGCAGTCACCCTCGAACCTCGGAGTTGGATCCTCTCCAAGATCTTGAAACACCAGCAGTAGACTACCTGCATTCTACAATCACCCAAGCCTTTAAGGAAGCTGTTTCTCACCTTCAAAGGGCTAAAGAACAATACAAGAAAGGAGCAGATCAACATCGGAAGGAAGCCCCTCAATATCAAGTAGGGGATCAAGTCTGGTTATCCACCAAATATCTACCTCTAAAAGGGCCACGCACATTCAACCCAAGATACCTTGGTCCCTATTCCATCACTACCATAGTAAACCCAGTAGCGGTCAAGTTGGACTTGCCCCCGCACATGAAGATACATCCGGTCTTCCACGTCTCTCTTTTAAAACCCGTGCAACCTCAAACCCGACTAACTAAATCTCCAAAACCTATCCTAGTTGATGGAGAACTCGAGTTTGAAGTCAAAAGCATTCTGGACTCCAAGATCTCCAAATCTAAACTATTTTACCTAATTGACTGGAAAGGCTATGGCCCCCAAGAGAGATCCTGGGAACCTGCTGAATATGTCCACGCTCCTCGCCTAATCAAAAGATTTCACCGAACATTTCCTGACAAGCCAAAACCCCCGGAGAAGCCCGGTTTGGGAGGGGCCTTGAGGGGGGGTACTGTCATGATCTCTGCTTCCAAAAGGTCAGGGTTTTCCCAACTCCCTTGGAAGCAGATCCATAACCCAGGTTCCGAGTGCCAACCAGTCCCAATTGGGACCTTTTGGACCCAGTCCTGGCGCCAGTGGCACCAGGCTCATAAATATGCCCAGTCCCAGCGCTGGAAGCGCCGGGCTCATAATGCTTGGGTGGACTTACCTGCAGCAGACCATGCTGCTTACTTGCCTGCCAGTTGAGCCTCTGATCCTCTTCTGTTTGGAACTACTTTTCCTGTTGGGTGGGGCAGGAGCCACTCCCTAGATTCAGAACACTGGAACTCTTCTGGAAAGCAGGAACTCTTTTCTTACCAGGTGTGGCTGTGGAAGGAGACACCTAAGCACTACAGGAGGCTATTTAAACCACACCCGATGGATGAATCTTGCTTTGCGTTATTCTGCATCCTCTGCAGCAGAACGCTCATCGTGTCTTCTGCATCTGATCCTGGGCCTAAGGAAAAAGGCTTACCATCCTGAATCCAGTCTTCAGCAACACCTATAAAGACAAGAAAGAACAGGTTAGCATTACGGGCTTCAGTGACAGCTCTTCACTTACCTGGTCCATCGGCTGTCACCAACGCCTCGCGCTGCATTCCGGCATCTGAAAGACAAAGGCTTACCTACTCTTCGTGCGCTCCGGAGGTCTTCACACTGCATTCCGGCATCTGAAAGACAAAAGCTTACCAACTCTTCGCACGCTCCGGAGGCCTTCAGCGCTGCATCCCGCATCTGAAAGACAAAACAATGTGCGTTTAAAGACATTGGGGAACTTTAATACTCACGTGCCATTACTCCTTTCCACATCTAACCCAGTGGGTATTCCGGCACCCTGCAGCCGCTCCGAACTTGTACCTGCAAAATAAAAAGACAGTTAGAGCGCATCGTGAAGCAGGCAACAAGCCCTTACTTACGTGCTTCCAGGCGCTTCTATTCATCACACGGGCTCCATCTTCAACTCACTTCAGCCCGTCATCCGCCATCGCCGGAACCCTGCAAAACAAGAAACATCATTACTAAAGACTTTAAAGACATTAGAATTACTCGAAACTTACCGTTCGTGCAGTAAACGACGGACAGCAGTCCTCTGAAGTCAAGAGGCCTGCTCCCCTTATTCAGTGAAGAAACTGGTTACAGCACCCTGCCCCGAGGCAGATGGAGAGCACGGCGTTCACTTACCTAAGGTGAGAGCGTTAACCTTTGGGGTTCTACAAGAGAAGAGAAAGGGAAGAAGAGAGAGACATTCAATAACCCAGTTCCTTAATCCCATATTTTCTATCTGCAGACATCTTACCTTTCAAGTCAGACATACAGTGCACAGAGGTCCAGCCCAAAGAGCCAGCCGTGTGTTACACATCACCTTTGAAGATACGGTATACGCCCAGTCAAGACCGGCGCCTCTACGGGAATCAGGTGAGCGTTACACAGGGCTTACCTTGCTTGCCGGTAGTAGGAGACTCCTCCAGAGCCTTGTGTCGATGGTGTAAGACTCTGTGCTGGTTCCAGGGCTGCACTGCTGACATGGGGCCTATCCGGAGTGGATTCATTCAATGAATTAAATCATTACTGTCACAGTGATTTATCTAGCTCATCCCTACTGCTGGTGATCCGTTTTTAAGAGTCAGCTTCCCCTCACATATTTTCCCTGGTAGATATATGTTTGGTAATATGTAGTGGATAACTCACAGGTGTTGTTGTCTTTGTGTTGTAGTTTATTAAGCCGTTATTTTGAAGCTGATATAACATAAAAATGAGAGGTACGCTAAATACCTGATTGTGTTGTAAATGTGGAGCGTTGATTAGAAGTCAGGTGCATTAATTCCTTCATGCCAAATTGGTTAACGTAAGCGTACTCTTCTTGCACCAGTTCTGCAGCACTCTCATGTTCCATGTGGGGCATTTAATTAACATCGGCACACCTGTTCTCTCCTTTCCTGTCACTCTCTGGCCGGCCTCTTTTAGCCCTCTTCCTGCTCTGACCTGTGAGGGTAAACACCTTGGGGACATCTTCGACTCCACACTCTCCTTCTCTCCTCACATCTCTATACCTCAGAGGTATTCTTTCTTTTCTCTCCTTCCCCCAGAGTCTTGCTGTCTCCAGAGCTTTGGTTCTCTCTAGGCCTGACTACTGCAACCACCTCTTTCTAAATCTGCCTGTCTTTACTCTCCGCCTTCTGCAACACATCCACAATAGGACTGCGAGACTTGTCCTTGGCCTCAAGCCAGGGATCGTATCCCTCCAGGACTGAAATCTCTGCATATGCTCCCAGTGGCTGCAAAGATTAAGTTCAAAACCCTCTACATTGTCCACAAGGCCTTCTGGGGCCTTGGTCCTCAATACCTTCAACTCTCTATTCCTAAATATCTTCCTTCTTGACTTCTTCGCTCATCCACCTCCAACTCCCTCAGGGTCAGTCGCTTCTCTAAGCAACAAGTTGGTGGTAGATCCCTTTCTTCGGATGGAGCCTCCCTCTGGAACAGTCTCCCTGCCACTCTGAAACTTGAGGCGAACCATCTTCAGTACCAGAAGCACCTCAAGACCCTCCTCTTGCTTCTGCTTTCTCTCCTCTTTTCCCCTGCTAAACTCCTGGCTGAAACTGAAACTGCACTGGTCACCTGGCTACCCTCTGTTCTCGGGCCCAGGTTCCCTCCCTGCCAGTTGCACACCTGCACTGCCCCCCTGGAAACCCTTGCCCTCAGGGGCTGTTTCTGTATCCCTACAGCCCCCTACCAGTACTGGACACCTATGTCTGCATTTACCCTTGCCACCAGCTGGCCCTGCACATCGTATTCATTGTTTCATTTATTTTAGTGTTTATCCTATGTACTGCACTGCCCCTCCTCCTCTCCCCTCGCACTTTTCCCCCTCCCCGTCCCCTGCACTTCAATGTCACCTTGTCTAGTAAGATTGTTATCTCTGTCTTCCCTCTGTTCCACCTCCCTTGCCTCGTCGCGCCCTGAAACACTTGCGTATGCGTGCGTCATAAATACCATATCATATCATCATAACTCGCTTCCTGCCATTGTGAATCCTTATGCTGTTAGTGGATGGGAGACATATTTTGGGCCCAGACCAGCCATTTGAGCAGGCAGATCAGTGCAATAATGCCTGCCGTTTAATGCTGCAATATGTTTGCATATACAACTGCTGGGACTCCGCTTGCCTGTGTGGTATGTTTTAACATACAGAGCTTGTCTGTGATACTTCGCCCTTCCCGTCCTCATTCCCAACTACATTCATGTCTCTTGGATGTCCCACAGATCCCACCTACCATCCCACACAGAAAACAAGTAATCATAAAAAGAGTTGTGATAAAATCCTGGTGCTAATCACCCAATTCATAACTGGAAATCCACCAGACCTGGGAATCTCCCACCCCTCAAGAGACTAATGTATTGCACGCTCCTTACAACACCATGTCAAGCACGGATAAATGGATTTACAGTACCAAGCCGTTCACACGATTTTCATAATGTATATTTTCCCCAGAAAAGGTTAAGTTTCACTAATAAAAACCTATGAAAATTCAATGAAAAAAGTGTTAAAGGGACGTTGTGGTTACAAGTAAAACCGAAAAACCTCAGAAATTCGCCAGTTATGGTAAGCTAAGCAACCTTAACTCATGCTACCACCGTGCACTGCTAAACCTAACACCCAGGACATCAAAGATGACATCACAAATGTATTATTGAAAAGTTTTGTGAGGATTCGCTCAGGGGGTTGAAGTTATAAGACACCCAAACAGTGCTCTTCCTATGGGTTAAGCAACTTAATCATAACTACAGGGGCGCTACCTCAGGGCCTGTGATATAATTGGTTATTATTCTATGAGCATTGACAGTGACCAGCACAACATGGACACTGCGGTCGCTACTGCCATTCAGGTAAAGCAACTGTTTCAACCTCATGAGCAACCAGCCACAGGTCGCCAGCTCATCCCCTATCTTATATCTGTGATTATCAACCTTAGGCTAGGAGGGTATTATTTGAGATAGACGCCATCACCCCCAACTCCAATAGTAGACGTGACTCTAAAATGTGGGGCTAGTGAGACCGCATTAACTCTTCTAACAGCAAAAGGGTAAAGCGGGTGACTTTGAAAGCTACGGCATTCTTGTCGTTGCAACTCACTGCAGAGCCTAGATCACCTTGTCCTATGACTGACATGCTGGGTCACAGTATGGGCTTCCTGTCGGCAATACACTAGGGTAGTAGGCACAACAAGAAGGGGGTGAAAAAAAGGGAGTACTAGGGAAACGCATCTCGCCTTTCTTTTGTTGAAAAGGGTTAGGACTTCAACACGAACATTTCAGTGACCTTCCCACTTATTCCACACAATAAGGCAAACGACCAGCACATTAGGCCATTTAAGTACACTGTTCCGTTTCTAAAACCAATATTGAGCTAATTACTGACATAAAGTAATGTTGACTACTAACTGTAGTAATGTAATGTAATGTTCTCCCTGTTTGCAAAGAGAAGTACTTCATGTACTACTAGGACATAAAGAATTTGCAAACATTGTCAGTTTAAGAGGACTGACTTCTGAGATCAGCGGAAAGCATGTAGTGAAGGCATTAAAGTGCTGATAGTGAGCACGCACTCAGACTTCAGAGGCACAGCCCATTTTCTTGTGGCACTTGCTCAGTGAATCCCCTCAGATATCAGAGGCACGTCCCATTTTTTTAAGACATTCAAGTAGCAAGTCTGCTCAGGCACCAGAGGTCCCCCACACTTTCCTGAAGCAATTGCAAAGCATGTCCACCTCAGAAACAGGTGCCATATTCATATCCATGCAGTGCGAGCCCAGAGAGCTCATGCCGGAAAATAGTGCCACACACAAACATGATTTTACTTTGTTCACAATCAGTTGATTCTCCAAAGCAGCATGAGCACAGTCTCCAGGTTGCTGCAGGCTCCAGGTTGCTGGAAGGCAAAAAGAACATTGTGGAAGGCCTGAACTGTCAGCATCATCACAATTTCTTAAAGGTAAAGTCAAAGATGATGGTCCAAACTTCTAAAGGTTTGGTCCGGCCCCAAAGTTCCAAAGCAAACACAGGTGAATCAATTAAGCCAATCAAAGCCTTTTAATTAGTCCCAGCGGCAAGTATGTACACTCACAGGTCTATGTAGGCGTGTGGTCTTTTGCAGAAGGGATGTGACCTAGCAGTTCGGCTGGATTACCCCTTAGGGGATGGGACCAAGCCTTTCCCCTGTTGTAATGGCTTGGCAGGTGAAGAACGATGGTCTGGAGGGTTGCCCAGAGCAATATCAGAGGTTAAGATTTATTCTAAACCTTACAGCCATCACCTCTTTTGTTTTGTTATTGTCATCCTGAGTGGAAAGGTATGCCCAGATGTGGGTGCCGTGCCTGCTGGGCCTAGAGACTCAAGATATTCCTCACTGATGACGCCCAACAAGGCTGAAACATGTCTGGGGATGCTTGTGGTCTCATGCAGAAGGAATGTGACCTAGCAGTTTGGGCTGGACTACCCCTTTGAGGGTGGGACCAATCTTGATTTGCATATGGTCTTTCCCCTTTTGGAATGGCTTGGCAGGTGAAGAACAATGGTCTGGATGGTTGCCCAGAGCAATGCCAGAGGTTAAGATGTATTTTAAACCTCCCAGACATCACCTCTTTTGTTTTGCTGGCATCAGAAGGGAAACACTCAACTGATAAAAAAACAAAGTGGATGCTCAAACACTAAACAATATTCAAGGATTCAGCAATTCCAACCTCAGCCAAATGGAAGCATATGGAATGACACACAGAGAGACGTTATGCTTGATCATTTGTGCTAGACATTTTACTTTTTTTCTTGATGTTTTATGGCATTACATTTGTCATCTCTATGTGTAATATTGTCTGACACGCCATGCAGCTTTTGCCATGATGCAAGACCCCTACATCTTAGAGAGTTGGTCCCAGACATGTTTTAAATATGTTTCACATTGTGGATAGTCCTAAAGGTGAACTATCTGCACTGTTCCACTATCACTATAGTGTGGCATTAAATGCAAATCACATTGCCCATGCACAAGTTTAAGCCAATGCTAACATGTTTCCTTATCCACTATGCCTCAGGGTAGGCACTCAGTACATCTTCAGAACAAGCTCAGTAGTGTAGAGGTTTGAATACTTGAATTTGTCACCTAAATGGCATGTAAAGGATCACAATTAAAATACCATAATAAAAAAAATAATAACAATGTTTACCATAAAATACCATAATACAATAATAATAGTAATAATAATAATAATAATAATAATAATAATAATAATAATAATAATAATAATAATAATTATTATTATTATTATTATAATAATTATAATTACAATAATAATAATAATAATAATAATAATAATAATAATAATAATAATAATAATAATAATAATAATAGCTTATGCACCTCTTGAGACTTAGCCTAGATCACTCATCTCTGCTACATTGAACTGGTTTGGCTACAGCTCCCAGAGTTGTCCTTGTCACAATATAGGTTGCCCTTCTATACATCTGTCCCCCAGGCCAGAGTATAGAAAATCAGTCCTAACAGCTGGCAACTCCTCTCCCCTCGACTTCAGGAATTAGGCCGAGCTTTAGAGGGGTAAAGGTAACTGCAGATTACTAAATTGGAATTCCTGTGGTCATAATTCCTTTTTCAATACTTAAATGAGGAGGGTTTGTGACAAATTTGATTTCATATTTCTCCAAGAAACGTGGTTAAGGATCCCTCCGGTAATGGATGGATATATGATGGATAGTAAGTCTGCTAAGAAAGGCCAGAGAGGGAGACATGTGGGAGGGATCCTAACAGCTGTAAGAACAAAAACATGTTGCTCAATCCATAATGTGAGCTGCTGATCAGAGGCTATTCTTGTTACAAAAGTGATGGATTTGAGGGATGGTGAACAATCTGCAGTTTTACTAATTCATATATATATATTTCAACCCATCTAGTACTGAGATTGATGGAGTAATAAATGATATAGAAAATGTGTTGATTAACTAGGAGAGGGAGACCCGGGTAGTCCCATTTTCTTAGGTGGTGATTTTAATTGTACTGGTTCTGTTTTGGATTCTGCTTTTGAAGAACTAGAAATTATTAGGAGTATAATTAACACAACATTCTTAGGCCGTAGGGTTAACTGTGGGAGGATATGGTCTAAATTTCTTTCCAGATGGGGGTTTATGCAAACTAATATGCTGTTTGAAGGCAGGTTGAAGGAGGAACTGACCTGGTTTAGTGCAATATCATCATCCACAATTGATTACATTCTCCTAAAGAATATTGATTGTGATGAAGTGAGTAGCTTGAAGATAGTAAGAGCTGGATTGAATGACCATGTCATGCTCCAATTATCTCTACTTATTAGGGGAAGCTGGGATCTTAGTAAACACTCAGGAATATGGCAGTTGGTTGTATCAGGCTCTACAAATAGGGTGGTACAATTCAGTCGTAATTTTGATCTGGCAAACCACAGCCTACAAAAGTGGTGGAATAAGCGGGCGGAAGTAGTAAAAATAGAAAGTGTCTGCCTAGGGAGTTTGCAGCACTTTTAGCTAGACTGGGTAGACCTCTGTTGCTAAAGTGACTATCCCTAGGAAAACCTTTATCCAATCGAACAGTAACCACTTCGAAGAAGAAAAATATATTAAGAATTGTGAGCTAAGAAGATCTATTAGGAAGCTGCTCAAAAGCTCTGATCTCTCTTGGGTATAGAAAGGGAAAAGGAAAAAGGTTTAGAAACAAAAGTATAGACATTGCAATAAGTTTCATAGAATCCCAAAATATATTGGTAGAAACCAAGAATTATTAGCCAACTAAGTTAGGAAAGATACAAGTTCTATCTGGTGGTCACAGAATAATAAAAGTGAGACTCAATTTCACGCCGAATCATGTTGTGTTTCTGAAAATGCGTGGGTACACTGTTATACTGGCAAATGTAAGGGTAGTATTATTAACTTATACAATTCACTTGAAGCTGAATGCAATGGGGCACACATTTTCATTTTATGTTTGGCCAATCTGATATTGAGGCTATAATTTGTAAATTCAATAATGCAAGAGCTAGTGGTCCTGATGGTCTGGCCAATGGAATCTATAAGAATGACCCCTTGCTATGGTCTGAGACTTTGTTCAAGTTGTTTTTGCATATTGCAATGGGTGATGATTGTTCCATTTCTTGGACAAGAACTATTTTAATACCAATTTTTTAAAAGGGCAAGAGAGATTACCCATCTTGTTATCGCCCAATATCTTTGACTGATTCTTCTTCCAAATGTTTTGCTACCCTAATACTCAAATAGCTTACGGCTTCAAACAGGTTTTTAGGAAAGGGGTGAAAACTATTTTCAGTAGCTTGGCACTGTCTGCCTCTATGTCCGATATAGGAGGTAATTTTGGACGATCTCTGTTTGTGGCTGCGCTACATTTATCATCTGCCTTTGATAATGTTAACATTAATTCAAAATGACAGAAATTAATCACCTGGGAAATTGATCGAGGCTTACTGCGGATGATACAATTAATCTATACGGGTAACTCAGCAAGTGTTTTGCTAAATATGTTGGGAGAGCTATCAAGGGATATCAGTTCAGGGAAGGGAGTGCACCAGGGGTGCGTTCTTGCCCCCACTCTTTTGAACCTTTACTTAGCAGACCTGTGGGAAGAAAGTAAGACATGGGGAGGCTATACACCAAAGTGCTCTGGGTTGAACCTCAATTGTATCGCGTATGCAGATGACCTAATTCTGTTGGATTACACTCCTGCAGGTCTGCAATGTTTGTTGTTAGGTGTTGAGTCCTATTTAAGTACTTATCAACTGCCCATTAATTTGGCAACATCTTACATTATGACCCGCAGTACTCATAGAAATAACAAAAGATATGTGTGGAAGTTGAATAATGAGGAGATAAATGAAGCACATTTGTTGTATTATCTAGGATGTGTAGTGTCGGTAAAAAAAAAACTGTTGGAAAGAGAAAAACTAAGGATGGAGAAATAGACCCGATCATGCCTCTCACTGATGAAGTCGGTGAAAGGTAAATTCTGCACTTACTCACTGGTTCCCTTGATCGAATTGAAAGAAGTGGGTCAATCCATCATGTTATCATCATCTGCTACATCCCCCACATCATTTTGTCACCTGTATCTGCACATTAAGGGGAGCACGCGTTGATCAGTTTATCATTACATATGTGTGGTCTCATTTTTTATCTCTTCCTCATCTCACTAATTCCACCGTTCTGGCTTTTCTATTTTTCGCATTTCCTCTTTCCTACTATACCAATGACTCTACATTCATATTTTTTGTCTTATACTCTCCTTTCTGTCTCTTTCCCTTTCTAGAATCAACACTACTGACTATTTACAGAATGTGTTTTCATGTTTTTTTATGTTCCCTTTTCTCTGGAAAATGTACTGATTCTACCAGCATGAGGTCCATTCATTATCAATAAACATGCACAAGACCCAAGCTATTTAAATCTGGCCATAATAATGAAGAAATTAAATATGCTCTATGTTTATACCCGCAACACAACCTATATTGGTGAGGGACTCATATTGTAAAAGGGAAGTATACAATGTCTAAAGTCATATATATTTCAGCAGTTAAGCAAATTATGTTGCCTGCATTAACATATGAGGGGGTGGAGGGCAAGGGTTGATCAGCATCCTCAAAAGCCTCAATACAAGCCATGAAAGTATGTGCAAGTGGGGGGAAAGCAACAATGGCACTAGCACATACCACAGTTTTATTCATCCATATGCCCTGCCATCTCAAAGGTTCTAGAGAAATTATGATGACATGACTTTATGTTGGCTGAATGTGAACCTGTTGATTGCCAAAGTTAAAAAATATATAAAGGCAAGCATTAGAGAAATACCATTATGATTAGCCCTATATTAAGAGTTAGTATTAATATTGAGAAGTACATACTTTTCTATGACCACTTGTTGATAAATCTTTCACAGGATAAAGCTCAACATTAGTGAGCTGGCCATTGGACTGGTTCATCCCCTCATTTTATCATCAATAACATGCACAAAACAGGATTGGGACAAGTCAGTCCCAGCCGAGATCCTGTCAGCAAACACACATAGCCCTCCAGTAGCCCGCCAAAAGCCACTGCTTTCCTGGGCACTAGAAGTCTATATAAGGATTGTCTTCGCATCACAGGCCAGAAATAAGTCTAAAAGACAAGATGGCCAAATGACAAGCAGGAAATTGCGTGGCATGGCCATGTTTGGTCACTAGCCACAGTTATTAGCCAAACACAGTAAATGCGGTAAAGATAAAACGTAAAGCACCAAAAAATTGTAAAAAGTCACTGCTGCCTCCAGCTTGTCCATTTAGCACACCTAGAGTAACCAACAATCCTCAGAGTGCTAGTTTGAGGCAAAAACAAAAGTGTACCTCATTGTACTTCATTGTAAGATGCATTGTACAATGATAAAAGTTACCACAAGTGATAACAAGTTACTGAAATTAGTAACCAAGTAACAAGACTAAGGGAAACAATGTTTCTCAGTACTGACAGCATGAAGGACATGTCCGTTTCCCCATAACAGATAAGCAAAAGACAGTTTAGTGAAGCTCAAGGCTTCACTGCACTGTAAAATGTATAGGTCAGGATAAAAAATAAAAGCTTAAAGTTTGGGGGTCCATTAAAATGGAAGGAAAGGTTGAGTAAAGATAAATATTTCCTAAAACCAGCCGTACCAACTCAACAAATCAGACTCACACATAACTTGTCTCCACTGGTCCGATACAAAATGACATTTTATTGTAATGTTGGGCCGGTCACAACTTTCAGTATCCGCATATGAATGGTGTGCATAGCAACTCTCAAAACCTTTTAGTAGAATTTCTTCCTGTCACTCAATCACCAACCTCTCAACTAATTTAGAGTGAAAGTGAACTGCACATTTTTCTAAACATTTATGATCAAATAAATGAACATGTTTTATATCCGAGAAAGAAATAACACTCAAGTCAGTTATAGTAGATAAAAGAATCAACAGTCTGTATCTATTCCACGGAACATCCCACTCTTCTTCAAACCCATTCAAATATAATGGGTTGGACTATTCCTTTTTGAGCAGTCATTGCTCCCCCTCCAAGAAAATATTGGGGAGCTAGACTCTTCACTATCCATCGCCTTTCGGGAATGCTCAAACGGAAATGTTTCCAAATTACTTGATCTGGAGGGACTTTCTCAGCAGTTTTCTTGCAACTTTCTTAGCTTTTTTCCTTTCTGCATTTGTCGAGAGATTTGCTATACTGGAGGGCAAAGAAATTGCCTTTAACGTAGTGTTCGGTAGTTCCCTATTCATGACAATATTCCCTGTCGGATTGACCTTCCCTCTCCGGTTGTCCTTAATAGTAGTTACTTTCCCACATGTGAATTCAGCACTTTTCCCATCAGGCTCTTCCTTATTAGTTGCAAGTAAGATAAGAGCTGTACCTTTATTTTTCCTACCAGTGTTATCCATAGAGTTTTTATACTAGGTACCACAGTGTCATCAATAATTCCACCATTTATTACACACGCTGGGGCTTCAAATAGTTCAAGATAGTTCTCCCCTCAGACATTGCAGTACGGTCAAAGACCCGTTCGGATTGCCTCAGAGCTCCAGCCAAAAGAACATCTCTGATTTAATTCATGATCGATGAATTTGTCCTGACTTTGTGAGCAACAGTATCATTTCAACGAATAAAGGACTGTAGCACAATATTTAGGGCAGCCAGAGTACTTATTCCTGAATCTGATATATCACAGCAGCTGGAATCATCACCCTGAAAGGGAATAGAAAATGTATCCAGAGAAATTGGAATTTCATGTGTAGACTGCTGCCTTTATGAATCTAACGTGTCTGAAATCACATCCATATCCACAATGTGTCTGCAAAACAGGCCTGGACACATACTAAGCCTTCCTTGCAAACTACCAAGTTCCTGTATGTCTTTATCCAATCGAGTACAGACATTCATTACAGATGTGCTCGCTTGCTGTTCTACTTGAGTAAGAACTGGCCCAGATACATCACAATCAATCTGAAATTCGGCATCTGCTCTCACCATTGACGAATCGGAAATCAAACAACCAGACTGAACCACCTGGCTGTTTGATTTCATTTGCACCTGGGTGAAAAAGAATGTAATTTTCCGTTTTTCTGGGTGAGAGAATATGTTGGTCTGAAGAGACAAAGTTCTTTCCACCTCATCATCCAAGGGAGCAGAATCTTGAAGATTGTACTTTTTTTTTCCCTCGCATGGTTGCTGGAGATCTTGGGATGACCAATTCTCAGTGCAAGGTTCCAATGATTCAATTATCAAAGGAGAGTATTCAATGGGAAGCCTAATAACCAGTAGCTGATTTGGGGTTACTAAAGTGGATCAAAAGGATTGCACCCCACTGTCTCCACTATAGGCTGTAAACCCAATTGCTGAGCGAGCCGCTAAGCCAAACATCCATGTATCTCAGAGCCTGGTCGTCACTCTTAGAGGAGAAATGGGCAAGATCCAAGCAGCACAGCCCTTAGTCAGGAGGAGAGCGCTCAATGCGCATTTACTGTAGTGGGAGGACAACAAACAATTTAGAATACTAGGTAATAAAGTCAAGCCAGATGTACTCGCAATGAGTAAGGTGGGACAACAGAGTTACAGCACTCATCGCTCATTGACTCTGCCTGCCGACTGCTTGCCTTGACATTCCACTTCGTGGCCCACTTCGTGGGACCCACACGTTTTTACAGTTTAGGTGCGTGGTCTCCTCAACCCTTGCTGCTCTCCACCAGCACCTATCATGTCTTGTTCTCCAGCACACACTGCTGACTGCTTCACTTAACTGTTCACTTTGCAGGACCCGCACATTTGAACAGTTCAGGAATGGGCATCTACAACCCTTGCTGCTCTCCACCAGCACCTATCATGTCTTGTTCTCCAGCACACACTGCTGACTGCTTCACTGGATATTCCACTCTGCACTCCACTTTGGGTAATCTGCAAGTTTTAGCAGTTTAGGGGTGGGGCCTCTACAACCCCTGCTGATCTCCGCCAGCGTCTGTTATGTCTCAGTCTTTGATATTATCCATCCTTCCCCTCCAATCTGTCACCATCCTCCCACAATCATGGCAGATCACTAATGAACCAGATTTCATTACACTTCTCTGAAATGCCTGTCTCTGTTCACCCTGTCTGCATGTTTGCCTAAGTTCCAAACAACCAGGCACCACCCCACCTCTTAGTCAGTTTTGAACCAGTAGCACCCTTTTATACTTGAATATGATTATTCATTTTAATACTTATTTTTCTGTGGATGCCCCTAAAGCTGATCCCGCTTGGGAGAAAAGGCCAAGACATTCTTGCACAGGTGGAGGGTTAAGATCATGCTGACCCACACATTCTTCTCTCATTCCATATCGCGCCATCCACACCCAAGGTGTCCAACTTCGCTTTGGACTAAAATGTATTCCTCCCTGTACCTTGTATTACAAAGTGTGTCATTATGAAATAAGGTGGAATGGCTGTGTTCTTTTAGATCTTTTATGACCACTGGGTTTATGGTTGGGGGTCTGGGGTCACCTACTATTGTGAAATGTAGGGATCTTGTACTGGGACAGTTGTGGGTGTCATAACTCCTGGTGGGCGGGGTGGGGGTTGGAGGTCTGCTTTTTGGCCTGGCTGTGATAAATGTGCATGGTGAGGTGCCTGGTGCAGTCTCGCGGACTTGCAGGGCACATTACTTCTTGGGAAAACAAGTATTCGCAACAGTTATGGAACAAAGGGAGGTTTCCATCGGAGTTACCAGTGCAGTTCTCTCTACCCTCAGCGCTTGGGCCTGTTCAGGTTTCTTCGTTTGGCCTGACCGTCACTACAAAAGATGGCGCTTAGTTATGTGTGCACTAGGTCTAAACATCTGCATATTATTGTGTTCTTGCAGGATTTTTTAGCATGCACCCCCCCCTATGTACCTCGCAAGTGTACCAGTGTATCACACGTGTATCTATGTGATTCACCTAACTGTGAAGCCCCTAGAGGGGTGGGAAAGGTTAATTCCCTTTCCAACATTCCCCCATTTCGTTACTTCTACAGTAACAAATTCTTCTGAATAGTTGCGTTCATTTTCCCCTTTTACTGCAACTTCATATGGTGGTGTTCCCTTTATGGGCATCCATGCCCTACATACATACCTCAGGCTTTCTCCTGCTAGCACATATTCATCTGGGATGCATGTCATGTAGATACATCCCCCTTCCTCAGAAAGATCTACCCAAACTTCTTTATAATTTTCAGTCTGACGGGGTGGGACAATGATGTTGTAGTATAAGCGATTTACTTCATTTCCATAGTAAATAGGGATAGTTTGGGGGATGGCATGGTCAGTTTGCATGTCTGTTTCTTTTGTATTACGAGGTACTTTTGAAATGCCAATTGAAAACATCATCATTGCACTATTAGGCACTGCTTTGGCACAACACCAGAGTCCCATTTGGCACGTGCAAAAAAGAAGCCAGGCTGGGGCCCAGTCAAAGGCAATATCAAACTTCTCTCCATGGATACCAGATTTCTTTTTCATGTGCACTCCCAGACCCTGTACTGACGTTATTATGTGGAACAATGACCCATTTTCTGCATCTTTGGGAGGAACGAATGTGCAACTTGAATCCCCAATCTTTTGGCACATGCCTCCTTCCATTGCCGTCAGCATATCCAGGATGTATCTGTTCTGCATCGTCATCAACCTTAGGCCACACAGGTCGACTTCTAGGATGTAGGACCTATGCTTGGCATTGTTGGCCAACTGGACGAGTTTCCAGCATACTATCTGCAGCCATTTAGCATTAGCTGCTGCTTGGACGCTGGGTAGCAATTGTGAGGCGACAAAGGTTTCAGCAGATCTGAATAGTCTGTATTCTTCAGGTATCTCCCCGAGCATTGCTGTTGAGTCTTTTGATAGATGGTGTGATGCCCTCGTCTTCCTTCGTAGTTTATCATATTGGCTCTTTCTGTGAAGGATGCAAAATTCTGGTGACAGCATTGGGTTTTGTTCTTCAAACACCCGCGTAACGGTTGGGGTTGTGTTGGGTAATGGGCCCCCTTTTAAAGTGTTCTTCTGTGACTACTAGTAGTGTTGACTGTAGCCTGGTCTGCAAACAATAGCCCCTCCATGATGGTGGGAGGTGCAAGTACGCTTGTTGGTCACAAACCCAGAGTAGTCTATCACTGCCGCCATGCCACATTTTAAGTCTGGAATCAGCAATGTCCATTTGCATCACTTTTTGGAGCCAACAAAAACAGTTCCTTCGCTGTGAAAGCATAATTCGTAGCTCTCCTCTCGGTGCACTTTCACAGGCTAATCCATTGCCGCAATCCATGTCAGTTTTGTGATGTGCTCTGTCCATATTTGTGTACATATTTTTTCCCACGAACGCCACTACTTCCTCTTCTTATCTCAATGAGGACTTCAGCTAGGCAGTTGAGCGTTGTTTCCTGCCACTTGCTGTTTACGTACTTCAACCCGTCAATTACTAAATATTGTTGTTGTAAGCACTTCAGGTTTTTCAGGTTGTTGTTGCATTGCAGGGTGTCTGGGTACACAAGCTCTAGTCGCACGGTGTGTGCCTGGAAGGTGCCTTCTGCTCTACATGCCGCAATATGAACCAGGAATTGTGCCCCTATAATTGAAACTCCCTGTGGAACTAAAACCTTGCCCACCGCACTCATGTCTGTATACCAGCTATTAGAGTGCTCGGGATGTCTAATATCTTCAATAGCATCCAGGCCTAGGCAATGGTATGCATCATATTTGGCCCTACGAGCTTGCCTTTTCATTATATCATGCTGTGATATATATATCTTTATTAGTGTACTAGTGCTAACATTGTTACTATTACAAAAATGTGTGCTACAAAAAAGTTTTTTAATTGTGGGCAATAACATTTCTAACATTTTGCTCATGCACACGCATTTGACCAGGTATATTTCCCTGCATGCTAACACTGTTATTATTGGCACTGTTAGTACTAGTCTGAGAAATATCATGCATATGTACGGTAGTGTTACTGGTTGTGATTAGCAGTGCGCTTCCCCTCATGTTGGCCACCCACTTTTAGATGGCTTGCCCAGATAAAAGAAGTACCCCAATAAAGTCCTAACATAAACATCATTCTAGATAATAAAATAGCAGTAAATGGTAGCCCACAAGTGTAGGAATATAACCATCTAGAATCAACAGTGTAACTCTCTTCTTTTTTAATATACAATTAATTATTTGATGTTAAGGGTCCCATTTCCTGCACTCCTGTAGAGGAAACAAAAACGGGGGGAGGAGAGGGAAAGAGTGAGAGAGAGAGAGAGAGAGAGAGAGAGAGAGAGAGAGAGAGAGAGAGAGAGAGAGAGAGAGAAGAGAGAGAGAATTTCTTTTTCTTAAAAGTGCTTATGCTGTTAGCAGTAATGCATGTTTATTATGAGAGACATGTAGTCATGTTATTACTTCTGAGATAGTTACTTTTGAGGTATATTGGCATTTTCAATAGGGTGCTATTGAGGTATTTGGAGGTGCCCTATGAACATCAGAGAGGTGAATCCAATATAGAAGCCATTTTACTTTTAATGCTAGATGGGTGCAAAAACCCACTTCGTATGGGCCATGGAACCTATGGTTGTTCCATTTGGACACAAAGCTCTTTACATATATCTGGTCACCTGGCAGAAGCGGTTGTGCGGCATGGTGCCTGCTGTAAGGCGTTCTGCAGTGCTGCATGTGTCGTCTATACAAGGAGGTGCGATCTTTCGGAATACAGATTTGATCGCACGTGTAAGGTTTATTAAGTACAATTTGAATTTTTCACCTAGAACCGCTGCACTATGGGCATCTAATGCCCTTCTTACTGGGGAGATGGGTGTGTGCATATGCCTGCCAGTTACTATTTTGAGGAGTGAGAGGTGATGATCTTTACTTGGTTGAGTGCGCAAACTGAACAGGGCAAGGGGCAAGCAATGCACCCAGTGTTTCTTTAAGGTGATGGAGAACTTGGAGAGCTTGTTTTTAAGAAGGCTGTTTATCCTCTTAACAATGCCATTTGCTTGGGGTGATAAATTGAGCTCATCCGGTATTTGATGTCAAGTAGTGCTGTGATCTCTTTGGAGAGTTCATTTAAAAAGTGGGTGCCGTTGTCAGAATTAAATACATCGCACACACCCCATCGAGGCAAGACCAACTGCACTAGACATTTTGCAGTGCATTTAGCATTCGGATGTGCGCAGGGTCCAACCTCAACCCACCATGGGAAAGGGCACACTACAACTAGTAAGTATCGTGAACCATTTCACCTTTCTCCCATGTCTGCGTAATCAATGTGTAACTCAAAGAACGGCCCAATAGGGCGATACATGGTGCCTTGTATTGTCCGGAGCATCATGCCATTGCTGAAGGTTTGACAGGTGGTGCAGTGAGATGCTGCTGAAGGTTTGAAATGTGCCAATCTTTGTTTGTTTGTTTGTTTTAATATTTGTAATGCGCGCCAGACCCGAGGGTATCAGGGTGCAATAGGCTCCTGTATGTCTGCCGCAATGTGCTTTTTGGAGCTGTGGGATGGGTGGTGTAGCTGGTCGAATGCCAGTTCTACAGACATTACTGCCTTGCCAATGCATTCTTGTCTCCAGAGTAAGTCTGTGGGGGACTGTTTACACCCCTCTTGGACAACAGTTCTTTTTCGTCATTTGGTGCTCTTTGCTGTAGTTCAATCAGTTGTATTATGGGCAGTGCTGTGTATGATGTCGGTTATAGGTTATGTGATGGTGTAGTTATGACATATTCTGAAATTATTGGGACAGGAATGCAGGTCATCATTTTGCCCACAGCAAATTATATTTCGTGCATGTTACCGATGTGGGTGGTCCACTTAACGACTGCTACCACAGATGTTTGTGATAGTGTGGAAATTAGTGTGTCTAATAGTGCAGTTGTACTGTGGAACAGTCTGCTCTGTGGAACCCTTTCCTTTTACATCATGACAATCCGGCATGCACTCTTGTAGCGACGTGGCATCCTTGTGATGTTTATAGTGCCTCAATGAGTTCCATGAGCTCTGCCGCCTGTGCCGACTAGTGCATGGGTAATCTCCTCATCACTAATGTATCATATTCTCCCCTTTCACAGCACACTACTGCTGCACCTGTATATATTTGTCCTGTGTCCTGGTCGGTTGTGGCTGACCCGTTAACAAAGAGCACCTACCCCTCCTCCAATGGACTGTCCTTTGCTTTGGGGATGTCATCCTCTTCCCCATCTTATGTGGCACAGTTTTGTCATTGTAAGTCCTCATTTGTGCGGAATTTGTCTGGATTTACTGTTTTGCATCATACTACATGAATATTTGTTCTTGAGATAATGATCTCGTATGCTGATGCTCTCTGTTTTGTCAGTGTACATTTTGATCTTTCCAAGATGGCAAATACTGAATGTTCCACGTACAATATCACTGAGCATCCCATTACAATTTTGGAGCTTTATTCAATGGTGTAGGCAGCTGCAGTGAGAGCTTGTTCGCATTCAAACTGCCCTTGCCTAACTAAATCTAGTGTACCACTGTAGTAGGTCAATGGCTTGTGGTCCATTGATCTTTTCTGTGTTAGCACGGCGGTCATGATTGTGCATTTCAATGAGAGAATATGTTGAATTCTTGTGTGTAATCTGGGGTGGAGAGAACTGGGGCTGTGGAAATCACTTTTTTCACATCATTAACTTTTGGTACCATGTCAGCTGTGCATTCTAGGTTATGGTTCCCTTTCTATGCTTCCTTGAGACCCTGTAGGAGCAGTCTTGTGTATGCTGCGTAATCCAGAATCCATGCCCTGCAGTAATTATACAACCCCAGAATTTCTGCATGTCTTTCACTGTAACTGGTTTGGGTGTGGCTCACACAGATGCTGCTAAATCTGGTATTATTCTTTTGCTGTTTGCTTATATTAGCTGTGCTAAGTAGAGCACCTCAAGTTGGCAGTATAGGAGTTTTGCCTTGTCAACCTTGTATTCCTTGCGGGCCAAGAATTGTAGCAGGGTAATGGAGTCTTTACAGCAATTTTGCTCGCTGTCACTGCAAACTAGTAAGTCATCCATGTGCTGGATGACCCTGCTGGGCACATGTATGTTGCCTAAGTCTTCATGTAATATCCTGTTGAATATGCTTGGGCTCTCGCAATACCCTTGGGGTAAACGAGTGTGCTCGTAGCGCTTTCTGCCATGTGTAAAGGCAGTGAGGTACTGACAGTCACGGTGCAAATGTATCAAAATTAAGTAATTCTAAAAATCAAGCACTGAGAAGTGGGTTGCTTCTTTAGGGCTGCTTCACAAGATGGTGGCAGGGTTAGTAAACTACAGGAAATTCTTTCTGTACTACTTAATTTAAGGGGGGGAGATCCTGGATCATTCTCCAATTGGGCCCTGTTGCTTGTTTGACAGTTTACATGTGTAGTATTGCATGGTGGAGTAGAGGGCACTAGTATCCCTTGGTGTAGTAGAGCCTGTATTATGCCGTTTATTCCCTCTTCTGCCTCCCTTGATAACGGGTACTGTTTTACTTTGGGTAGCACTGCACAATTTATAGTGTAAAATGCACTGGGGTCACTTCCTTTAGTATCCCTACTTTGTGCGGATTGGTTCTCCACAATTGTGCTGGCACATACCTCAAGTCAGCCTGGATGAAGGGAGGTAGTGAAACAATGGCCATTAGGGGGCACTGCACTCTTCTGTACTGCACTATGATCCCACAGGTATGGACACTTCTAGCATTATCTCCCAGTTGTTTTCCTTGTCTTTGAAAAGTTCTGCTTCTGCCACTTCCTTGAGGGGTGCAACGAGATCAATACACAGTACCAAGGACAACCACTCTCCTTGCAGACAATATTAACCATTGTAGGTCTAAGGACAGTATTAGTATTGTACCTGTCACCAGTTCTGGGAACACTACAGGGAGGAATATGAAATCTGTTGGCACCCTGCAGCAAGCTTTAGCAATTTGTGGTACTGCTTCGACAAGCACTGTTATGGCATAGATGAACATGTCTGCGTCAAAAGGTATGTCTTGCACCACTACATCATGTGTCATGGCGTGTCCTACAAGCATTTCTCTTATTGCGCACATTCCTGGTGTGGCACAGACAATGCTGTTGTCAGTAATTGAGATTGTCATGTTTAAATTGGTAAGCAGATCCCTGCCGAGCAAGTTGACAGGAGAACTCTCAGAGTACAATAGGGGAGCATAGACCACGTTTTCTCCCACCTTTACATCCAAATCTGTAGTGTATGGAACCATAGAAATAGCCCCAGAGAATCCCTGTGTGTCGAGAGTTTTGCCAGATAACGGGAGGTCACCTTCACTGCTGCATAATTTATCATCACCGGAATACATCATAAAGATGAACTGCTTATTTCCTATCTCTGCCCCCACCAAGGGTTCCTCTTTGGGGTTGAGGGTCATTGACAGGACCATACCTGTAAGTGCACTTTGTGAGTGGTCCTAATCAGTGTACGTATTTGTCCCTGGGAACGAGAAGGGGTTTCCTCCGACCACTGTGCGCCTTGGAACTGAGCTACTGTGCCACTAGGTGCTCATTTAAGGGGTTCATGTTTCCTGACTCTTGGTAGTTATTGTGAGGCATGTACTGTTGTATCGCTTGCTGGGGGTGTCACTGTGGGAGAGTGCCTGGTATATGCTGGGGCAAAGTGTAAGCTTGGCGTATCTCATAATGTATTGAGGTCATTCTGGGAGTCTGCCCTAGAGAGACCCCTTGGGTGGCAGACTATAGTTCTCTTGATCATAAATGTATCCCATCTCTTGCCTGCTCCTGCACTCCCTTGAGAAAGGCCTGCACTTTCCACAGTTCCAACATTGTGACGGGCCCATTCCCCCACCCCTAGGATCCATTCCTCCAAATCCCCCTCCCCTTGGTCCACTGACCCCATCTCTTCTTTGCTGTTGTCCTCCTTGCCACTGTGAGCCTGGGTATTGTGTGTTCAGGCCTCACTGTCCCTGTCTTCCTTCTGTCTACATTGCTGCTACTCTAGCATTTCTGAGATTGGGTGTGTACCACTTCTGTCTGTACTGGCATTGATACTGATGCCTTCACAGCTACTTTAGATCATTTGTTTTGTACTAGTTTTGCTTCCTCTGCCTGTCACCTCTGAGTCGTTTCCTTTTCACGTTCTTTTATTCTTCTACAGTTATGTACTATTATGCTCTGTATTTCAGGTTACCTCTTCGCCTCTATCCCCACAATTTTGTCTGGTGCCTTTTGCACTTCTTTTGGTAGGACTTCTTTGACAATAAAATAGAAAAACGGTATTGATTGATCCCAATGCGTGACCTGCCTCTGCTCTCCACATCTCTTGCACTTTAAGAATGAATTGAGTGACATCTTGATCATCCTCCATGGAACATTGCATAATAGAATGCAAGTCAGGGGAGTCCTGGAAAGCTTGCTGCAGCGCATTCCATATTTTCGCTCAAATCTTATTAAAGGATGCTCCATTGTGTGCGTCGTTGCTCAAAGTTACTCCTGGGTACCCCGCCTTCACCCAAACATCAGCAGCCTGATCTCCGATAGTGGCTACCACAAGCTTTTGATATCTCTTACTGCTAGGGGTACTCCTGCTGTTTTTTTTTTAATGCGTATACTCATTTCCTGTGCCCGCTGCAAGGGCCGGAAGCGCTTTTATTAAGTTGTTTTTGGCCAACTGTCCCCATGGCACATAGTGCGGCCTCCCAGTATCCTTGTGTATTGGGGGCATTTGCATTTTTATCTTACTTCCGTCACCCTTCTTCACACGTCCCTTTTTCCTTGCTACCGCCATCCGGTCAAACCTTTCTCTCAATCTGCTGTCCCATAAACTCTCTTATCTAGGGTGTCATGATGCCTACCCCCGGAGCACCAGGCCAGGCCCAGCTGCCCTGGGAGCAGGCATCACACCCCCGGGTAAAAGCCCAGTGGCCCTTTATAGGGGCTCTTTGGACTCTGTCTTGGCGCCGTTGGCTCCAGGCTCATGTTGGACATCAGTCCTGGCGCCATAGGCGCCAGGCTCATAAGGGGAAGTGTTTGGTGCACTTACCTGAAGCAGACCATGCTGCACACTCACCTGATGCAGACCATGCTGCATGAAGAACCAAGCCAAATGAGGCTTAGGAGGGACTATTTTTCTGAAGGAACTATTTTGTTACTTGGGTGGGGCTGTGGAAGAATACTCACCTGGAACTTCTTCCAAGGCTATTTAAGCCACGCCCGGACAGCCACACGTGCTTCACGTTGTTCTGCATCCCAGCAGCTGAACGCTCACCGTGTCAGCTCCTGCATCTGGACTCCAGCCACGCCCGCCTCGAACCTGGAACACCTGTAAGGGGAATAAGAGAAGAGAAAGGTGAAAACCAAGAACTTATTCAACCTTCTTACCTGCATCCAGAATCTTCACGCCAGCATTCCTGAAGGAAGACTTCCATTTAAAAGCACCGCGTTGCTCGCTGCAGCGCCGCGCTTCATTCACCTGTTCCCGAGATGCCGCCCGGCTCCATCGCGGCTCTCAGCACCAGTCGCCACATCTCTGCACCTAGGGGAGAGAAGAAGAGACAAAAGGTGAGCAAGGGAACACAAGAGGAAAGCCGAATTTTCAGCCATATTACTTACCGGCTTTTCTTGGTGAACCATTCCACATCTCGGGTCGGCGCCGCATCTTTGGCAGGTACCGCACCCCGGCCCCTATGGGGAAAGGACAAAAGACATTACTGGGGAATTATAAAGACATTTAGAGGGGTCGCCCTCATCACTAACTCACCTGATTTTACCACCGGCAATTTAACCCCTCAACGCATCGCCTTCGTTCTGCACCTGAAATAAAGGACAGAAAAGACAACATAAAAGGAGGCTCACACTTGAACTTTTGCATCTTCATACTTACGGCGTATCGCTCAGAAAAGTCAAGTGGATTTGCCAGCACCATTCTCAAAACCAGTGAAGTAACTGGACTAACGCGCGCCCCTGCACCAGAAGCAGGATGGAGAATTCATCCTTCCAAACCATAAGGTGAGCTTAAACCGGGGGTTTTGGAGGAAGTCAGAGAAGAACCCGCGCCCCTCTCCAAAGCGCAGACAGGAATTCTGCACAGACCGCTCCTGTACAGCCACATGGGGATATGCATTTTTGGGACTGGTCGCTGTAGGTGAGGAAGCCTGGATACCTGTGCAGGTACGGGAGGCGCTGGGATCACACGAGGGTCACCAAATGAAGGCACACCCCTGAATGCTCACCCCAGAAAAAAATACAAACTGTTAGAGAATAAAAGCCAAGAGATTCTTGAAAGGATGACAAGTTTTAATCACACATAAAAAAGAGAGGCCAGCAAAGAACTCTGCTGCTTGAGCACATTCTGCCAAAAAGTAGTACAAGCAGAAGGTTATAAGGAAACACATTGTCACTACTGACGGCACAGTATGCAGTAAAAACCTGCGTGACTGCTTGGCAAGACTCTATACATGGGCGGCCTGCTCCATAGGGGATAACCAACTGCTGTTGGTCCCAGCCCTGTCTGTCCATCTTCCATCACGTGGGGTCAGCTGGGCTCATTGTCTCCAGGGAATGAAGGTCAAATTCTTCATTAGTTACTATTATAAGACAATGTTATTTTATCATTATGCCGGGCACCTGGGAAGCTCTAGGAATTGCACATCCTGCTGACCCACACATTCTTATCTCATTCCAAATCGCACTATCCACACCCAAGGTTTCCACCCTCGCTTTGGACTATAACGTATTCCTCCCTATGCCTCATATTACAAAGTGCATGATTATGAAATAAGGTGGAATGGCTGTGTTCTTTTCAATCTTTTATGACCATTGGGTTTATGGTCGGTGGTCTGGAGTCACCTACTATAGTGCAATTTAGAGGTCTTGTACTGGGCCATTTGTGGATGTCATAACTCCTGGTGGGCTGGGTGGTCGATGGAGGGCTGCTTTTTTGCCTGGCTGTGATAAATATGCATGGTGAGGCACCTGCTGCAGTTTCATGAGATAACAAGTATTTGCAACAGTTATGGAACAGTTATGGAACAAAGAGGTTTCTATGGGAGTTAGCAGTGTGGTTTCTCTACCCTCAGTGCTTGGGCCTGTTTCAACTGTGTCTACCATTACCACAAAAGATGGTGCTTACTTATATTTGTGCACTAGGTCTATACATCTCTATAGAATTGTGTTTGTGCAGGATTTCTCAGCACACTCCCCTCCCCCCCAGAACATCTTAAGTGCATCTATGGGATTCACCTCACTTTAAAGCACATAGGGGGGTGGGAGAGGTTCATTTCCTTCCCAACACTAGCCAACATCAGCAATGGTGAAAGATCATTGGAGCCATCGTCTGAAACATCTGGAGAGTCACAAGTTACTCTGTTTTATGATACTATCTGACAAAAGCCCCAACACCCTTTAGTAGCTGATCCTGCCTCTTTGTGCAACCACTCCTGAATATGTTCCTGCAAGAAAGACACCTGTGGCCTCTTTCGAAGTTAGGAAGTTGAAGACCCCAAAATACTGCATGTACTAATTACGATTACTGCATGTGGAAATATGAGGGTCACCACCAAACTAGGGGTTTATCATCATACGTGCTATAATGATAAATTTAACATAGCATAAATAACCGAGAAGCAGATCTGAATACAGTAATGATATTAGCACACATGAGCAGAATGAAATTGTGTGGCAGCCGTTACTGCAAACAAAATCAATTTAAATTCACACATTCACAAATGCCTTCCACCAAAAATAAGTCAGGAAAGTAACGCAAGTAACAGTGCACATGTCAAAGGAGACACTGATTGTCACTGAAGGTTCAAGTCATGGAGCCAGAGATCTCTGTATTGGCAGATGAGGTTGTAAAGGAGGTGCCCAGGCATGAAAGCCACACCATTGACAAAGCCTCCATCCATAAATGGGGCCAGCTGTGCAATAGAGAGTATGTGATCATTCATAGCTGTTTGTAGTGACCTGTCGCCCACTGTCCCATGACGGTTGGTGGAGGCTGGGAGCACGCCTGCTTGTGTGTCTTCGGCTGTGCAGGCCCGCTTAATAAAGAAACAATTTCGTTCCATTGCTGTGACATGTGATGTGTTGTGGCCAACAAAAGAAGTGAGAGTGAACTATCCATGGACAGGGGGGGGGGGCATGTCCCCAGAGGTACTATGCAGTGTGGGGCTGGCGGGAGGAGCAGCGTTTGACTGGAGGTTTGTTGCAATGGAAGTTTTGATGGTGGTTTTCTGTTGCAAAGTTCACAATATTAATTGCAGTAATTGTGAAATTCTTAAATTGTTAGTCAGCGATATATAGGAAATTCTCATGTGAGGCCTGTTTAGTATTGAGACAACATTTGAGTGAGTGCCTGATTGGTGTGCACTGAATGAGTGTAGATGTTGTGTCCTCCGTATAGATAAGGCATAATAGTGAGTTGGGTACAATAGAAGTTCGATCGTAATGGAGATAAATATTAACAGTTATAAAATGTTTTTCCCACAGATGGGCTTTAAGAGTTAATAGTCAAAATGGACTGGTTAAGTTAGAAAAGAAATAGAGAACTAGAATATTATGAAATGAATCCAATAGAAGTTTGAGCTTAATGGAGATAAATGTTAATAGTTATAAAAACATTTTTCCCACAAATGTACTTTAAGAGTTAATAGTCAAAATGGACTGGTTAAGTTAGAAAAGAAATAGAGAAATCAGAATATTATGAAATGTGCCACACTAACTTTTGCTTTCACAGTTGGGACTTTTATTCATGTTAGAGAATTTAGATGTTTAAAGGAAGAACTCATTGTTGGTAGAAATGCAAAGTTATTTAAATTGTTACGACATTGAAGATAAATGTGTGGACGTTGTCAATGAATATGATGCAGTGAGTATGTAGTGAGGTAGTGAGTGTGATATTTGGAGCTCCCTCACAGAAAGTGTTGTTGATTGTCTTGCTGGTTGTAGAAAGTGGTCCTTGGGACACAGGTGACTTGTGGGGGTGGTGACACTAGCACATTGGGTGACTTGTTGGCCACCCGGGTTTTCGGAATACTCAGCCTTGTTCAAAGGAATATATGGAGTGCGCTGCCAGTGAGATGTGCGTATGGAGTGGTTGTGAGGGAGTCAAGTGGTTGATGTTGTGCGCTGTGAGATGAGCAAATGTATAGAGGGGCTGGTATGCCTGATGTTGTTGAGGAGTTTGGAATGGTATCTTAGTTAATGTTGAAGGTGTCTTTTCCTTACTATGTCGAAAAGGGGAGGGGCATTGTTTGGAGAAGTATTTGTCCCACATGGTGAGGATGGTTTCAGGGTTTGAAACCGGCATCCTCTCTCAGGGGGTCTACACCGCCAACTGCCTCTCACAGAACACATTCATACATCAACATTCTCTCAGGCTGCATTCTCTGTCACTCACCCCAACATTCCAAGCATTCAACTCAGGGTCCAGGGGAAGCTTAGTCACTACATATCCCCCCCTTAATAATAACAAACAACAGCAAAAGATACTCACTCACAAACACACACCATCCAATGTGCATGCATCTCTTACCTCAAAACAGAAACACTCTACACACACACCTAAACCCTAAGAGCGTCCTCACCCTGTGGGACAATTGCTTCCCCAAACAATGCCTCTCCATGCAGAGTATGAAGGAATGGACGGTTGGCGGAGGCTGGGAGCACGGCTGCTTGTGGGTCTTCATCCGCGCAGGCCCGCTTAATAAAGAACCAAAAAGAAGCACCTACCTTGTCAACGTGTTTCTTTTCAACGGGCGACGAGGACCGGCAGGCCTGCTGCAGGCATTGCGTGCCGCTCTGCCGGTGCGCCAAGTGTGGAGAGGCACTGCACCGTGGAAGGGAGTTGCAGAGGCCAGCAGCCCCAAGACACTCCCCTACACCAATGCTGCAGGTGAGGGGGGTAAAGGGAGAGCAGAGACAGCGGGATCCGAAATAGAAAAAGAAGATACAAGCCTCACTCTCGCGGGCTGAGGAAGGCACCCGAGAGGGTGGACCCGACGTTTGGGTTGCTAGGGCAACGCTGTTTCAGAAAAGTGTAACTGGCACGGAAGAGGGGCTTGTAAATGCGCCCGTATCTAATATAATAGGGAAAGCAACTGGCGCAGCAAAAGAGTCTCTAAAACAGGCCACACACGGACTATGGTGATGAGCCAACAGAGGATCTAACCAAGGTTAGATAAGTCAAGGAAAGGATCACTAATATAACACTTGGCCAAGCAATTGACAAATTTCAAACAAAAGCAACTTCTGCCAAGCAGAAGAGGCTGCACCTGAAGCCAACATATCCTGGGTTTTTTCCCAACACACGAGGCACAGTTATCTCAAGTACTCGCGAGTACTAGGCGGACCCCAGCGATCCAAACATGGCAGCTGCCATCATGTCTCCGCCCCCACCATTCTTGCCGGAGCCAGGCACACCAAGTATCAGGCGGGACAGGTGGAAGAAGCTCTTCGATACCTACCTGATTGCCATTGGGGGGACAAGCTCGTGCCGAGCAGGAAGGAGGGTATTCTACTGCACAACTTAGGTGCAGAAGGCAGAAGTGTTTATAATGGATTACCGGAGCCAGGAGAGGAGGGCCAGGGGGACATAGACCAGTACAGCATTGGAGAGAGGAAGCTGCAGGATCATTTTGAACCAAGGAAGAACATCACCTTTCTTCGAAAGAGCCCAGTAACCACAAGAACCAGTGCAGAGTTTCATTGCAGCTTTGAGAACACTAAGCCACACATGCGATTTTGGACCTCTAACAAATTCGCTGATAAGAGACCAACTCGTGCACTGTATGAACAGCAGCCATGTCCAAGAAAAATTGTTATCCAAGGGCCTACCCTTGGACCAGGCGGTGGAAGTCTCCAGAGGCATGGAGCACACCTCCAGATATATGCTGGGCATGAAGTCCGACAAGCAGGGAAACGAAGTTGCTTCACTTAAGGGCAACAGGAAGTCATATGCAGGGAAGGAGACGAAATGCTACAAGTGCGGCAACAACTGTTATATTTCGACTAACATGTTCTGCCCAGCAAGAAATGTAAACTGCCTAAAGTGCAAAAAGAAAGGGCATTTTGCCAGAGTTTGCCGAGAACTCTCAGTAGTCGAATCTATTGAGACAGGCGGAAGACGTCCCGAGCAAGACGAAAGCGATATGGGGTCACATTTCATCCAACCAAAACATGTGTTACAAGTGAGCAACATTTCTAACAGCCGAAGAGGCCCCACCGATATGTTCTTGGTGAATGGAAGGGTTCTAACCATGAAGGCGGACAACTGTTAACCCTTGACAATCATGTCTTGGGAAGCCTTTGAGAAATGTGTGAATGGGAAGGTAGAAGAGCTGAAGGTGCACGGGATCGAGCTGTACGCTTATGGCAATGTAAGAATTGAGGTGTTAGGAAAGTATGCGGCAGCCATAAAGTACAAAGGAAGGAGCTGCGATGCAGACATATATGTGACCAAGGATGGGTCATCGCTCCTAGGGTGGAGTGAACAACGTAAACTAGGCATTTGCATCCAAGCCAGCGCTAAGTTTCGCATCACAATCGCAGAAGTGGGGGTCAGATGGGAGAAAGAATTTCCCAATGTGTTCTCGTAGGAGCTGGGGAAATTGGATGGGTTTGAACACAGCATCAAACTTAAAAGGGAAGAGGTTCCAAGGGTGCATAAAGTGAGGCCAGTACCTCAACACCTCAGAGACAATGTAAAGGTGGAAATATAATCCTTGCTTCAGAAGGGGATTATTGAGAAAATCGAGGGATCAGAGTGGTTGTCTCTGGTGGTTATTACAACGAAGGTCACTGATGATATCAGGGTCTGTGTGGACTTGAGAGACCTGAAGAGGAACATCTGCATGGATCGTCATCCTCTCCCGGTCATCTCTGAGAAACTGGCGACTCTGAACAATGCAAAGATGTTCTCCGTAATTGATTTATCCTCACCTTACCACCATGTGCCGCTGTTGGAGGAGTGTCAGCACCTATCAGCATTTGTGACAACGGAAGGGACCTTCAAGTATTGTCGAATGCCGTTTGGGTTAGTCTCAGCGGCGGCAGTTTTTCAGAGGGTCATGAAGTTGGCTCTGGATGGAATGCTTAACATTGTAATTTTTCAGGATTACATATTACTTTTTGCAGCGTCGAATGAGAAGCATGATGAGTTGTTGAGAATGGTGCTGAATAGTTAAAGAGATACAGGGTTGACTGTGCAGAGTAATAAGTGTAGGTTGGCAGTGGAGAGCGTGGAGTATTTGGGTCACGTGGTGTCGAGTGAGGGGGTCAAACCGAAACTCAGTCTGGTGGATGCCATAAAGGAGGCGCCATGTCAGTTAGACAAAGACCAACTAAGGTCATTCCTTGGCCTTGCAGAATACTATCACAAATTTGGGAAGGATTTCACAGCAATTTCCACGCCATTAGGACTTCTGTTAAAGAAGGGGGTAAAATGTCAAAGGTCAGCGGGTTGTGAGGAATCGTTTTGCAAGATTAAGGAGGGGATAACTGAGGCAATTTCCATATGGATGTTTGATCCTGGGGACAGGAGTGTACTGTCTGTAGATGCCAGGATCCTGGGTTTAGGAGCAACCCTCACACAGTATGATAATAACAAAGCTGAAAAGGTGATAGCTTTTGCTTCTAGGACTTTGAAAGGGGCTGAAGTGAATTACTCAGTGATTGAGCGGGAGGCTTTGGCAATGTAATGGGATATCAACCATTTCAAGTTCTTTCTGTCGGGCAGGAAATTCACTGTGAGATCTGACCACAAGCTGTTAGTGCAGTTGTTTGATAGTGGAAAATGGGCTTTGCGTTCACCAAGGATCAGCAGGTGGTGTTTGGGTCTGCAAGGGTATGATTTTGAAGTGTGCTACCTGCCAGGAAAGATAAATGTGGTGGCAGATTGTCTTTCTAGGATGCCCACCGATGAGGGTGAAGGAGTGGGAAGGAGTGTGGAAGAGAATGAAGAGAGTGTGGTGGCAGAAGTGGATGCGGTTTGTGTCAGGCGTGAGGAGTGGGAACATGGGGAGCTAATGGACAAGGATTTGCAGAGTATAAAGGACGGTGGAAGGATGGCCCAGCAAGGAGGTGTTAGAAAAGAAGTTTGAGGTGTGGTGGGAGGTCAAAGAGCAAATGTGCATCATTGATGGGGGATTGAGAAGGGGCACGTGCATTATACCTCTCGAGGGAGTTAGGGCCGCTCTGGTGGAATTGGCACATCATGTACACCCCGGAGAAGGAGCAACGAAAAGGAAGCTGAGAAACAGCTATTGGTGGCCGGGAATGGACAGAATGACAGAGAGATTTGTTAAGGAGTGCATTCCGTGTCGCATGTGCGATAAGAACAAGGTGGTGCGGGAAACCCTGTTGATTCCTAATGTTGTTCCTAGTCAACCGTGGAAGAAGTTGGCTGTAGATATTATGGGGTCGGTCTCGGGATTAGGCGACGGCTTCAGGTTTATATTCGTTTTGGTAGATTTCCACTTCAAGTGGGTAGAGTGGGAGGTCGCCAGGGAGGTGACGGCCAGAGAACTGGTGTCTTTTCTGGAAAGGGTTTTCCTTAGAGAATTTTTTCCGTCAGAGATTGTATCTGACAATGAGATTCAATTTGTTTCGGAGTTCATGCAGAAATTCCTAGGAAGTTATGGCATTAAACACATCCGGACGACCTTGTACCACCCCAGAGCAAAAGTGCTTGTGGAAAGGGCCAACAGGTTGATTAAAGGAGGGATCCAGTTAGCTTTGTGCCCAGGGCAGCCATGGGGAGAGGTTCTTGACCACATGATGTGGGGATATATAACTACTCCACATTGAGTTACTAGAGTATCTCCATTTGTATCGCTCAAGGTCAGGGAACCGGAAAAAAGGCTGTGCCCAGGGTGTTTAGGTCTGGCAGGTTTAGTTATGGTAGACAGGTGAGCAATCATGAACTATATCAGGCAGGGTCAAAGGAGCAACAAGGAACATTTTGACAGGAGGGAGTGTGTGAGTGATCGCGTGTGGAGAGTAGGAGAGTGGATACTTATCAAGAATCCCAGATTTACGCATAAATGTGTTGAGAGCAAATTTATTGGTCCCAAAAGGATCTCAGCAGTGAGGAATGGTGTGGTCTGAGTGGAAGGTGGTGAGGTTTGGTCGAAAGGCAGGTTGGCTAAGGTGGAGAATAAGGATGATGTTCATGGGGAGTGTGATGGTAGGGTGCATCCAGTGATGGCGCCGTGCAACCCAGAGCCGGACAAGGGTCTAGTCTGGGTGACAGTGATGGTGGAGGAACTAATGATAGGGAAGGTTTCAGTGATGGTGGTGTGCAACTTGGGTTCAGACAAGGAGCTGGACTGGGAAATGGAACGGTGCCACATAAAAGGGTGACACGTGAACCTGGTTGGTTGCATGATTATGTGCGTTAGCTAATCACCAATGATGACTTTTCGCGTCAAGATGTTCTTGAGATATGTTTTTCTTTTATGTTTCTAGCATGTTACATTTTGGCTATTCGGGGCCCAGTTCTTTCCAGGTGTTTGAAGGGAGGGAGATATGTAGTGACCTGTTGCCCACTGCCCCACAAGCTTTCTCCCAAGGTTCCGAGGTGGCTCGTAGGACAGCGGAGTGACGGTTGGCAGAGGCTGGGAGCACGGCTGCTTGTGGGCCTTAGTCCGCGCAGGCCTGCTTAATAAAGAACCAAAAAGAAGCACCTACCTCGTCAACGTGTTTCTTTTCACTGTTCTCACATATCCCAGCATGACTAAAAAGGTATAAAAATGATGAGATGCCCTGAAGCGGTGGGTGCGCACACTAACGGGTCTAACACCAGCAAAATGCATCGCCACTGTATGTAGAAGAGTACCATCTCTGGTTATGCTCACCTGTGTGGAGAAGGCTGCCACCATCCTAGAATCTGATAGCCTGCAGGGCGTTGCTGACACAGAGGTTGTAGTCAGATCATGTAGTGTGGCTCCTGCCAGCAGTGTCACACGAGTATCCCTCAGTTGATGTGCTGAGCGTTCCAGGAGCAGAACGGGGATGAGCGGGGTCAGTTGGCAGAAGACGGAGAGAAGGTCGAAGGCTGGCGGGGCTACATACCTTATTAACTTAAATAACCCATATCCCCACACCGCATCTCTGTGTCCATCCTTAATACAAATATGTTGACAAAGTTTCCAAAATTCTCTGAACCCTCAAGACACCTCCACTGGAGCTTCCCTTAGGTGCATCATATGCCGTCAACAGTGAGCAGAACGGTAAGTGAAAATGATCGTTCCCCAGTGCTCATTGAACTGTTTTAATTGAACGAGCCCCAGTGCAACCTTTTCCTCTTTGAACAGAGACTGCCGGAGCTATGGGGCAACGCTGTAGAGCTCAGAAATAATTACTGTATTACTTTGCATATACGGGCAACGAACTAGAGAGCAGTGGAAAGTACTGTACCACTGCTAATATGCCCTCCCAATAGTTATCTCATCAGCCAGATCATTACCTACTTGGGCAATACAGCTCATTGGACTACAATCCTGTTAATCAACCAGCATTCTCCCAGCCAGCCTCAATACAACTACTCATCACTGCATCACCACGCCATCACCTTTCTTTTGATCCTCCTGCACCATCTCTCACCATGACAATGGCGTTCAGTAGTGTTCCCTCACCTGCCTTCTTGCTGCCAGAAACAGGGGAACTCACAATACACAAGAAGAGATGGATAAAGTCATTTTAACATTATGTCAGTGTAATATGTGGGACCAACTACAGCATCGACAAAAGGAAATCTCTTCTACTGCATTGCCTGGGCACTGCAGGACAGGAAAGATTTGAGGACCTACCAGATCTTCCAGAAAATGAGCGTGGAGATCTAAATGAACACGAAACAGTAATAAAAAAAAGAGTAAACACTAGGAGAAGAAATTAAGCACAACACTAGAACGTTACACATTTGGGAAAAGAGTACAAGAAGAAAGAGAAAGTGTGAAGCAATACATTACAAACCACGGAAGATGGGCAGAACATGCAATTTTAATAACAATCTGGACGAACGCCTCAGAGATCAATTCATGCTGGAGTGCAACAATGCAAAAGTCAGGGAAAGAGTATGGCCCGAAGATGACCCCCCCCGCCATTAAATACGGTCCTGAGAGTAGCCAAAGAAGTGGAGCACACAGAAAAATGTGTTCAAGTCCTGGAAAACAGAATAAATGACACAAATGTAAAGGCAGAAGGTGTACCGCATCTGGCAATCATACCCAAAGTAAATGATGCTATATCAACTGTTAACGAGAATGAATACATGAAGAAGAAGACAGGAGAGAGAATGCAGAAATCTACATGGAAAGATAACAAGAGAGGTAGAATGACCTTTTGCACACGGAGAAGAGGCAGCCCAAGACAGAGTAGCCCAAGGAGATGTTTCAGGTGTGATAACCCTGACCATTGGGCAGACAACCCAGAATGTCCTGTCCTGAAAATCATTTGCCGAATGTGTAAGGGCAAAGGTCACCTTGCAAGGTGTTGCAGTAGCAGGAGACCTTCCACCAATTGGATGGGTAGCGACCACAGTGAAGAAGAGGGTGATGAATGCATATCGATGGTAGTAGTGAAGATGAAGAAGAAAGGGATAGTCCGAAGCTGCAGTACTTGTTGATAGTGTTTTAACATCCATGATGATCGATCCAGGTACCGGACTTCCGACCTACCCCTAACTGCTCCATTACTAGGATTATTGATAGTCTCACACTACACTTATTATGACATTCGCTCCACTGCGCTGTATTTGGATATCTTACCCACCTGCAACTATCTAAAGCAACACTTATAGCCTTGCATTGTACATGATTTGTACCTACCTGCAACTACCTAATGTGACACTTACAGTGTTGTGCTGTATTTGATTTGTAACCAACTATGATAAGATCATAAATTGGATGCTGCTACCTATCTGAACAGTCATATGCAATGTCTGTAACGTATGCAACCTTAAGTACCTACCTACTTGCTACAGCCTCGCGCTCTACATGATTTTTACCTACCTGCAACTACCTAATGTGACACTAACAGCCTTGCACTGTGCATGATTTTTACCTACCTGCAACTACCTAATGTGACACTTACAGCCTGTGCTGTACATGATTTGTACCTACCTGCAACTACCTAATGTGACATTTACAGCCTTGCACAGTGCATGATTTTTACCTACGAGCAACTACCTAATGTGTCACTTTCAGCCTTGCGCTGTATTTGATTTGTAATCAACTATGATAAGGTTGTAAATTACATGCTGCTACCTTTCTGAACCTTCATATACAATGCATATGTGTAACCATAAGTACCTACTGTAACCAAACTCTTAAGCTATAAGCACCTAGATGCCCCTGGGTTTTGTGAGCTATATAAATAACTAACTAAATAAATAAATATACTCTCCTACCCCAGAATGAATGGGAAAGACTAGGATGTGATTACCTAAATGAGGTTGACATTAATCCAGAGCATATGGAGGAGCGAGAATTAAGTTAATTGTGTGGTTCTAGGCCACTCTAAAATTCAAAGATAGAGAAGCCAGAGGGAAAGTCTACATAACAAAGAAAGGCAAAACTACCTTATTGAGTTGAACACACCAAAGAACACCTAAAGTGAAACTAGATCCCAATGCAGAAGAGGTGGTGGTGGCCATTGAAAATGCTAACAATGGAGAGAAAGTAATATATGAAGTATTCAAAGATAAGATAGGCTGTTTAGGTGGATTTGTACATAAGATAAAATGATGGACAACTGCATGCCAGTTGCACAGAAACTATGCAATATCCCTTTGTAAATGCAAGAAAGTCAAATGAGAACTGAAGAAACTAGAGGATCAAGACATCATAGAGAGCATAGATGCAGCAGAAATGGGAGTCGTCTTTAGTCGTCTTAAGGAAAAGCACTGGGAAGCTCAGGATTTGTGTGGACATGAGAGAACTCAATACATGTGTAGTTCTAGAGAGGCACTTATTGCTCAGCATTCAAAACATCACATTGACTATTGGTCCTGCAAAATAATTTTTGACCTTGGATCTCACTTCTGCCTACCATCAAGTGGGATTACATGATGAGTCCAAGTGTTTACCAGCATTCATCACTCCTGAGGGGCTGTTTCAGTACAAATGGATGCCATTCGTCATGATGTCAGCAGTCTCAGATTTCCAGAAAGTTATGATGTGATATGATATGATATGATATGGCATTTATAACGTGCCTATACACAGTGTTTCAAGGCGCGATAAAACACTCTCAATGCACAAATTGTTCAGTGGAGATGAGGGAATTCTATGCTTTCAAGATGGCATCCTGGTTTATGCAGATTATATTAAGCTCCACGATGAAAGATTAGATAATGTGTTCAAGAAACTAAATGCTGCAGACATTGAGTCAGGAAAAATGCAAAATTAATACACAGGAGTTTGAATACCTAGGGCATTTTATCTCTGCCAAGGGTACATACATCACAAGAAACAGTTAGCAAAAGCCACTGAAAACATGCTGAGACCAGTATGTTGTGAAGAAGTTCGGACCTTTCTAGGGATGGTGGAGTACTACTCCAAATTATTTCGTGATTTTGCAATACATACTGTGTCTATGTGTGAAAGTAAAGTTTTTAAGTTCCACACAGATCACAAACCTCTTGTAGAAATAATTACTTCGAAAGGTTTGGACAAAGTTCCAGCTTGCATCAGAAGATGGATGTCTCAGTTGCAGGAATACAATTGTGTGGTCAAGTATTTGCCAGGTGTAAAATGTTTTGCAGCAGACTGCTTGTAGAGGTTGACAACTGTAGTAGAGTTGAATGATGAAGAGAAAGACCAATAAGTGGTTTTGGAAATAATTTCCATGCCTGTACTACGGGAAGAGTGGGAAGATGCTGTGAGGCAAGATACAATTTTAAGTAGACTCAAACAGGAATTGGAGGAGGACAACCCTCACAGGAAAAAAGTCTTTGAGGGACTGGGGTGGTCACCCTTCTGGAATGTGATAGACGATTTGTGTGTCCAGGAGGGGATAGTTATGTGTGGTAACAAACTTATTCCAACTGAAAACGTTTGGGAATGACTCCTAAGACTTGCTTACGAAGATCACCAGGGGATTGTCAAAACTAAGCAGAGTATAGCAATTGACTACTGGTGGCCAGCCTGCAATCTACAAATCGGGAGAATTGTCAGGGATTGTATTCTTTGCAATAGGAGTGATAAGGTTTGTGTGAGTTCTAGGCATCCAATGGTTATTACTCATGTTACAGAATGGTCGTGGGATGAACTAGGAACGGATGTGCTAGGACCCATGTGGAGTAATGGGGTACAATCTTTCTGCCTGGTAGTCCTTGATTTGCTCACCAGATGGGTTGAAGTTTTGATCAAACCTAATGTGATGACGAAAACTTTTATTGAATTGTTGGAGATGTGTGAACGTGAAGGATACCCCAAACTCATAGTTACCGACAATAGGTCACAGTTTAGATCTAAGGAGATGGAGGAATATTTTCAGAAGAATTCTATTGAACATAGGAAGAGCGCCATTTTCCATTCTCAAACCAATGGTTTGGTTGAAAGCTTTAATAAGGTCTTGAAGGAAACTATCAGATGGACTTGGGTCAATGGCAGAGACTGGAAGGGAGCAGTGAGAGATGTGATTGTTGCCCACAGGTTCATCCCTCATTGTACGACAGGTGTTTCTCCTTTTGAACTTAGCAGGGGAAGGATGGCTAACACGAAACTGGTACCATTTTGGATGGGCAAGGCCACTGACATGGGGAACAGATTGGAGAGTGCTGTTGAAAACATCAGAATCAGTCAGGCAAAGAACAAAGGAGCATGCTAGGTTGGACTATTGTAACAGCCTCTTTCTAAATCTACCTGCCTTTACTCTCCGCCCTCTGCAACTAATCCAGAACAGGATTGTGAGACTTGTCCTTGTCCTCAAGCCCTGGGATCGTATCTCTCGAGCTCTGAAATCTCTCCATTGGCTCCCAGTGGATGCAAGGATTAAATTCAAACCCCTCTGCATTGTCCACAAGGCTTTCTGGGGCCTGGGTCCAAAATACCTTCAGCTATCCCTCCGCAAATACCTCCCCTCTCGAGCTCTTTGCTCCTCTACCTATAACTCCCTCAGGTTCAGTCATTTTTCAAATAAACAAGCTAGGGGTAGATCTCTGTCTTCGGCTGGGGCCTCCCTCTGGAACAGCCACCCTGCCACTCTAAAACTTGAGGAGAACCATTGCTGGTTCCGGAAGCACCTCAAGACCTTCCTCTTTGCTTCTGCCTTTGCTCCCCCTCTCCCCTGCTGATCTGCTCTCTCTTGGCACTGTGCACCTGGCCACCCTCAGTCCCCTGGGCACAGGTACCTGCTCACCCTGCCACCCTCCTGTACTGCCTCCTGGCCACCCCTTGCACTGGGGACTGTAGCTGTACCCATACAGTCCCCCCTCCCACTTTTCCCTCTTTTTCTGCACTTATCAGACTTACTCAGTTCTGCTGCCGTAAACACAGCACTTGCCACTTACTGGATGCACTACCACTGTTTATTGCCTCCATTTCTATTTATTTGTATTTATTATTATTTATCTGTTCCCTTCTGCTGCGCACTTTCCACTCTCCCCCTTCCATGCACTTTCCCTCTTTTCTTTTCCCATGCCCTTTGCACGTTCTCAGTGTCACTGGGCCTAGTAAGATCGTTGCTGTGTTCTCCCCTGTTCCCCTCCCCTCCCTTGTCGCGCTCTGAAACACTTGTGTACGAGCGCGATACAAATAAACTATAATATCATATCACGCAATGGTGCTAGTATGAGGAGGAACAATGTTCTCCCTGCTGTAGCGTAATGGTGAGAATCAAATTGCCCACCACCCTCAGAGATGGGTGTTTTAGGTGGTCCAAGCCCAACAAGGTGAAAGAAGTTTTTAAACATGCAGTCAAATTGGATGACAGGAGAGTATGGAACATGGAGGGAGTGTCTCTTGTGAGGAGAGTGGAGAGAGAGTTTTAAAACAAAATCGAAATATCGAGTACCCCAAAAGGAAATACACCAGACACGGGTTACAAAGGAACATACAAAGTACTTTATTTTATACTGAATCCAGTTACAAAGAACAGAGCAAAATCAGATAGCTATCGGCCCTCAGTGCAACACAACAAACTCCAGTGTGTTCAGTGAGAGACGCTGTACATTAGAATGCATTGGTCTTTTATACTCTTCGTGAGAACGATGTCCAGCCCCATTTCGGGTTAATATTCCACTAATAAATCACCGATCTAGGGTTAATGCCGAGTTTCGCACATCCACATGTAACTGGTTTGCTTTTAATATATATATATCAACAAGCGTATACGGCAACTGTGTATTCTGGGATTTCCCATGCAGGTCTTCTCAAACATTAATACAATGCAGTGAAACAAGTGTTCTACGTTCAGTATTTGAATACATTGTTCTTAACATATGCTTGTGGATTAGTTTCATTTCATGAGTAATCCTTTACACACAGGTCAATGAAGGACAAGGTCTCAGTTCACGACCTCAACAAGTGGCCTGCAGGCAAGTTACATATTAGCTACATACAGAGGTCAAGACAGCCATGTTGTATTTCAGAATGACATTGTCCACCATTTTAACTCACAGGGTGACTTTACAAAGTGAACCTAAAATGGCGGATTGACCTAAAATGGCGGCTAATATTGATTTTAAGGTCAGGACCTTGCAACACGGATTTCTTCGCAAGCGACTTATAAGCAACTTGGCGTAGGCCCATATACATATATTTATTGCGATAGGATGCACAATATAATTTTTCATTTGACAAGAGGAGAGAGAGAGTGTCACCGGCAGGAATGAGAGAGTTGAAAAAGCTAGTGAGAGTACAAGGATGAGAATGTTGGGATTTTGTGACTGCAAATTTTCCTTGCCTAGCCATGCAGCTGGGAGTTTCTTCCGTTCGAGGTCAGGAGATGCTACCAGAGGCTTAAGCATCTTGCAGAGTATGTGTAGAGAGAGACTCTGAGAGACTCTATGTGCCCGATTGGAAGAAGAAACTTTGTGATGAGAAGGGGATGTGTAGTGTGGCTCCTGCCAGCAGTGTCACGTAGCTATCCCTCAGCAAACGTGCTGGGTGTTCCAGGAGCAGAACAGTGAAGAGCGTGGGCGGTTGGAGGAAGACAGAGAGAAGGTCGATGGCTGGCAGGGCTCCATACCTTATTAACATAAATAAACCCTAAATGTATATCCCCACACCGCGTCTCTGTCCCTCCTTACTACAGATTAAAGTTTCAGCTTTTGAGTATAACAGTAAAAAAGCATCCTGTTTAGATGGAATAAGTGGAAACCAGATGATGCCGTGTCACTGGGGAAAGCACATGAAGCTATCATAGAACTTCCACCCAAACATGTGTAACCATTGCACAAACTATGGTCTTGAAGTGGAGTAAGACAAAAATTAACAGTCAACAGGACAGTGCCATTTTCTCCCAGCCACATGGACGTTTCTTGTCCAAGCACATCAATTGTGTGACCTCATTGGCAAAAATGAAATAGACATGCCTAGAAGAAGCATGTTCCGTATCCAAATGTTCCCCCTGTAAGGGAACAGTAATCATGACGGGAAAATTACACACCCAAGAACCCAACATTAAAAGCCGTGTATATACCTGCATGAAAAGCACAACCTTTTGAAACCAACAAAATATTGGGACCATGATAGGTATCAGTCCCAGGTAAAAGCATCACAGTTATGATAGTAGTTGAACATGCTTGTCACTCCACCAGTTAGCCAAGGCATTTTGTTTTTCTAGTAAGGAAAGGCAAGGTAAGTGGGCTTGTATAGAGCCCTTCTGCCAATAATGCTGGCCTCGCTGCACCTGACCTCTGTCTCCTCTCTAACGTCCCCAAAGGCTTCCTTACAATATTTTACAAAAAAAATCAATTTAAATTACTCACACCCTCCCTAGAGTGGTCCATGGCTACCCTGAACAGGTGTTCTTAATTAGTTTTCTGTGGTCAATGTGTTTGAGGATCAAGCCTTATCAGTTGGAAAATATTCAAGGAAACTAAAATGGTCTACTCTGAGGATTACAAGGGACACACATGAAAAGGCTAAACCTCTGAATTTCAAATTAAGATATGTCAAGGTCTTCTATGTTTCATCTTGGCTTCCCTTTATGACATTTACTGTGACTTTTATGGCTTTGCATTATTACACTATTGCCAACATGAAAGAGAAGGGAAGTGGTTGTGGCAGGCAGTTTATTTAGCTATGGCATCAAGCAACGCTTGTGGCATACATTGGCTGAAGAACTATTTCTTATTTTCTATGGTTTCCACAATATCAACTAATTAGGGATTGTCTTCTGGGTGATGGCACAATGCTGGTGTTTCAGGACTCGGGGATGTGCTTGGCTGTGAAGCTGAAGAGGAATTCATTGCAAAATGACACATTACTTTAGGTATGTTTATCACTGTCAGAGCCATGGAACAGATGGAGTAAGCCATAGGGGTGCTGGGAAGGAGTTGGCATTGCTTTCGGTTGTGGCGTTTGCACCCATAAAAAGAACACAATTGCAAGTATGTTACTCTTCTTTTGTTAACTGCCGTTAAAGACGCCTTCAGTCTCCGATGATGAAGGCATTGCTAAACAGGACTGAGTGCTGGTACTGGCATCCATGGATGGCCGCACAGGCTGCCTTCTAACGGCCTGCTCCCTGAGTGCAGGCTGAATACACGCACAACAGTATATGTATACACATATATTCACATGTATACATGCATGCATGTATGCATGTGCACTGCAGCATCAGCTCAGATTCACTGTACCCATACCTTCCTCTAGCATCATACCCCATCTCAGGGTGTCCAGAATTCCAGTGCTAATAGGGAGGGCAGCAACTTCACAGCCAGTCAGTGGCATAAACAGGGTATGGCATGGGGCTAAACGCCCCCACTCATTGTCCCAGGATAAGACATACTGTTCTGTCAAAGATCATCTGTGTTCACAGATGTCCCTGACAGCCGATCAGGATGCATATCTCTTTGTTTTCGGCACACAAAACATGATATATATGTTTGTGAAGCTGCAAATGTTATGCACCTTATGCATACGAGACTCTTCGTGACAATACATGCAAGGATGTCACTTTATCACACAGGCTGTTAAGGGTCTAATTGAGTCTTAAAAGTAGGACAACTCATCAGATGCAATTTAAAATTGTGCCATGCCAAGTGTGAATTAATCTACTAGTATTGGCTTTTAGGCTCACAGGGTATTGCATTCTGGTACTTGCAGGACTTTATTAACCACTCTAGAGGAATGCAAAATGAGATGTGTTAACTGTGACGAAGTGCCTACTGTGCTCCAGGATTACATGGATGACTAGAGCTTAAACCACATACTCAGCCCCACAGTCGAAGGCGTCGCTAGGGGAGGGAGCTGGGGGCTTTACGTAGTAGCCCCGGATAGAAGCACATGGGCTACAACCAAAAAGGATAACCTAGCCAGACTCCCGACAGTCCCGACTTTAGCATAGCCCCAGATCTTTTAGAAACCTAGCAACACCCCTGTGCCCTACTGCCACTAAACCACTGGTTATCCCGTTCATAAAGATGAAACTGTCCCATCCTGACAGATATACCTCCTTCGCCTACTTAGGTAATGTGTGCCAGTGGCAATCCATACTCTTCTGGAGAGGTGTGAGCTGACACAGTGGCAACACAGACAACAATAGTATGGTGGCACTAAAATAAAAGAATTTTCAAACAATGGTCTATACAAATAGGATCGTAAATAAAAACTAACAATGCACACAACTAATTAAAACACTAAACATCTATCCCTGTGAAGAAAGCACAGACAATGAGGACTTTGAGAAAAAAGTGACACTCTGGTTGAGCACAGATGTACAAGCAAATGATTTAAGCAACCATGTCAATGTCCAAATATATGTCTTTTTAAAAGGCAAATAATGGAGACTTAAAAGTCACTAAGGTCCTTTTAGGTGGACCAGAGATACAGAGCCCCTTCAAATACTTTTGTGTCTTGTATGTTGGGGCTTTACAGCACCAAGACAGGCTTCTTGGTCCTTTTACTGAGTCATCTCCTCATCAAAACATGTTTAATCCGTGGTCCCAGTAGATTGCCACTGTTGATACAGGTCTAGTCAGTATGAAGCAGCCCAACAGTGAGGTGTGGTCTCTGTGGCGATGATCAGCTCGATTGGGCAAATTGCAGGACCAGAGAATGGTGCTGTTATGTCCCAATTAATTAATCGCAATGATCTTTGTGCAGCTTTGAAGCATAGGAATGGGATGGAACTGGGTATAAAGAGCCAATTGGTTATTAACCTAGGAACTGACGTCAGGTTGGACTCCTTGTCAGAGCAGAAGGGCACGGTTTCAGCTTCTGGGGGCTGTTATACCCAAAAGGGTGCTGATAAGGTTATAAATGATGTATCTCTTATTTTGATCCTAGAATATGTTCTGGGCCCAAATTATCATAATTTGGGATAATGAAGGCACACCCTGCATGCTCACACAGGAAAAAAATACAGCCCTCTATGGAAAAAGTCCCAAGGCACACTTGCAAAGATAACAAGTATTTATTTCTGCAAAATAGAAGTGCATCAGCAAAGACCTCTGCTAAAGCTGTTTGTTCTGAGTTCCGTAGGCACGTGAAGCACATTATATTCACAAACGACGTCACTAATAACGTTATGACATGGTGTACAATTCTACAATATGGATTGGAGGAGTGGTACACATGTAGGGCCTGCTCCATATGGGATGCCAAGCTATTGGCCAGTCTTCATCTGTCCATCTCCTTCCACGTGGGTTCTGCTGGGCTCGTCATCCGAAGGTGAAGTTGGCTTAGCAATGAATTGGTTACTAACACACGCAAGCAGCTGGCAGATACAGGGATGGGCTTGTGGGGAGAGCCGAAGCCACACTAACTCATATGCTTCACTAAGTCCCAGACAGATCAGCAACTCCCAAGGTCCTCCACCTTCGTTTTAGGCTATAATGACCCATTTCTGAAGACACAATAGCCTTGCCTTCTGATCTTAGTGATAGACTGAGGGGTGTAAAAGCTTTATGGTTGGTGGTTTGGATGGTGCTGTGGCATGCAGGGGTCATGGGATGAAGGTATTGCAAAGCTGTATTTCTGATATGGGGATAGTTGGGGGCAGGAGGGCTTTGCTATCTGTCCTGTGGGATGGTACTATCAAGAGGCGCTCTGCTCCCTTCTCATGACCGTGCGGGGCGCATTCTTCTCACGGCACGAGGGTCTGTAATTTCTGGGACAATGGAGGCTTTTATGGATCTCTGAAACCTGGACAGGGTGGGGTGGGTGTTCGCGCTGATGCAAGGGATCTAATACTAACACACATAATGCTGTTCGCCGCACTTGGGCGTAAATTCTAAGATGGTTGCTGTTTGCTAATATGGCGTTCACACCCGCAGTTACCATATAGCTTGCAATGCATGCACTAAGGTGATTGTGCAACCTCCTCTATGTGCAACCCCCTGCTCCTGAATGTGCTCTCTTAGCATATCGCCTAGGCATGTGGGAAGACCATCTCTCCTTCCCAACATTCCCCCCTTTCATTAATCCTAAATTAACAAACTCCCCCGCAGTGTCAGTGGCAGCTAAGTTCCAATATATATTCTTATCTTATCTTATTTTAGCAATATTTATAAAGCGTATTGGTCGCCCGAGGGCATCATGTCGCTATACTCTCAAAAGTGTATGGACAAGCTGAGTACATGCAGAATGCTAAAAACAAAAGGTTTTCAAAGCCTGGTGAAAGGGAAGATGGAAAACAATGGCACATACGCAAAAAAGAAGGGAGTTCCAGGTCTGTGCCACAGCCACCGAGAAAAGCACAGCCTCCAACCCGAGAGAGCCTAATCCTATGGAGTTGAATAGTCATAGAGGATGGAGAGCAAAACGCTCTTGGGGGAACATACGTGCAAAACTTTTCCTGAAGATATTCTGCCCCTGTTTTGTGAAAGGCTCTGTGCACCAGGCACAGATACTTAAACATCACACGCTGCTCAACTGGAAGCCAGTGAAGCTGCCGGAGGAATGGCATCATTTGGACAATGTGCAGGGGTGAAGTAATGTCCTCTCTGCCATATTCTGCAGCAGCTGAAGATGGTGAAGCAGGTATTGCGGTAGTGCCAGATAAAGCGCATTACAGTAATCAGTTCCACTGATTACCAAGGAAGACACCACAGGGGCATGGTATTTAGAAGGGATGTAGGGAAGGACCTTCATTAGGGTCCACAGCTTGAAATGTCCCTTTTCACAGGTTGATGACATCTGTTCAGACATGGACAATGATGCCATAATCGTAATGCCTAGATCTTTCACCAATGTGGCAGGCACGGGAAAAGGGCCCAAGCTGTCAGGCCAGAACTCCAGAGTCCAAAACATAGAGGGGTTCACAGTGCCGACCACCAGCCCCTCTGTTTTCTTACTGTTCAATGTAAGCCAGTTGCTGGCCACCCAGTCGCCCACTGTCTCCAGGCAACTCCAATGCCGACCAGCTGTCTCCGGCTGAGATTGATCAAGTTTCACAATCATTTGTGGATCAGCGGCATAGGAGTAGCACAGGAAGCCATGTGCGTGGATTATGCCAAGAAGCAGCTAATTGTAAACATTGAAGATGGTGGGAGATAGCGAGCGGCCCTGGGGGACTCCACACAACAGAGGCACTTAGTGAGATTGAAAGGGCGCCAAAGACACAGATTGTGAATGGCCCACCAAGAAAGAGGAGAAACAGGCCAGAACCTGACCACAGAGGCCAGTAGAAGAGAGACAGGAAACCAGGGTGGGGTGGTCCATGGTGTTGAAAGCGGCAAAACGATCCAACAGGATCAGGGCTCCCCCCGCCCCTGGTCTACCACCCGTGCCAATTCATCTACTGACACCAGAACAGATGTAGTGCTGTGGTTTGGGCGGAAGCCCAATTGAAAGGAATCAAAGAAATCTGAAGAGTCCAGAAAGGAACTAAGAAGGGGATAAACCAGGGATGCAAGTCATTTCATGAGAAATGGAAGCAAATAAATAGGGCGAAAAATTGGAAAGGACCAACGGTCCAAAGACGTTTTTTTCAGCAGGGGAATTACAAGGGCATGTTTAAGACCTTCGAGGATGACCCCTAAAGAAAATTAATTGATAACTGCCCTAACCAACCATGGGATTATTGGACCTGACACAACTTTAAAGATGGAAAGAGGAATAGGGTGAAAAGGCAACGCTGATTCTAAACCTTTAATAGCAGCCAAAATATCCTGTTCAGTGAAATTAGGAAACAAAGGACCAGTCAGCTTTGGCTCTCATCACTAGGAGACAGACGAGGCAGTGACCCGGGACATGAGAACAGGCCATAACAATAGCACTACGAATGGCAGCTATCTTTTCCTCAAAGAATAAAGACAAGGAGTCCCGGAACTTTGGTGAAGGAGGAGTGATGGACTGAGCTTTAGATTGTACAGTCAGAGACTAAACTGCCTCAAATAGGGGTTTGGGTGATTAATAGCCTGCTCAATCTTGTCACAGAAAAATAGTTGTTTAGCCGCTGTGATAGCTCTTTGGTATTAAACAGTGGCAAGACGATAAAGGACTTCATCAGCTAATGAATAGCCAGTTCTCCATTTTCTCTCAGTCTGTCTATGACAAAGTTTGAGATCTTTCAGTTCAGCCATAAACCAGGGTTCCAATCGACAATTTTTCACAAGACAGCACTTAAAAGGAACAAGGGTATCAGCCACTGAATTAAATGTCTGGTACAAGTCGTCAATGTGCAATCAGTGGTGTTGGCACAACCATTAGCAATCAGCTGGCCAAGATCCTGAGAAGAAACAGAGTGCCAACAGCGTTTCACAGTGAACTGTCGGGGGACTAGACAGAGGAGAGACCTCAATCCTCATTGAAAAGGACAGCACCATATGATGCGACCAGATAATAGGGAGCGCAGGGAAAACAGATACAGGCGAGGAAGGGGCAAAGATAAAATCAAGAATATTGCCCAATTGATGCGTAGGATAAGTGACCTGTCGCGAAAGCCACCAATCCAGCATCACTGCCAAAAAATGGGTGGCCAGATGACAATTGGGTTTATTCAGTGGAAGATTAAAATCCCCAACAATAATTAGGTTGGGGTATTTCTGCCGCAGCACGGCCACAAACCTTGGAAACTCAATACAGAAGTCGTGATCATAGAAAGGGGGATGGCACACTAGGAGAGTGCTTGTGGCAGAAATTGAAATGCGAGTAAGAATGTTCCATATTCTCCCCCACCCTCTTCACCCTATCCAATCTTTCAGCTTCCACGTATGGTGGTGACCCGTCCTATGGAACCCATGCTCTGCAAACATCTCGCAAACGGTGTCCAGACATTTGGTCGACCTAAAACTGGTCGAATGACATTTGGTCGACGCAATTTGGTCGAAAACCAAATGGTCGAATTTTTTTTTTAATTATATATTTATTTTTCGGGTTTTCGTTTTTTACAAAAATGGGTTTTTAGAAAAAAAAGGGGGTTGGGGGGGGACCCCCCCAAAAAAAAAAAAAAAAAAAAGGTGAAAATAAAAAAAAAAAAATTCGACCATTTGGTTTTCGACCAAATTGGTTCGACCATTTGTCTGGTCGACCAATTTTTTTCGACCAAATGTCTGGTAACCCTCGCAAACTTGGTCCAGACTGGGCATATTCTTCAGAAGTACATGTCATATAAATTAATGTATTATTATGTTTATAGCTCAATGAGCGTTATCATAATATACAAACAGAATTTGATACACAAAGATAAAAATGCACATTTTCATTAGAACACAATTAAATACATATCATATACACATCACAATTCATTTAATTGTATATTACATGTTTCCAAATGACCATTAAAACACAATTACATAGATAACATGTACACATCACAATTAATTTTGTCTGATAATACACAAATTATAAAAAATGATACAAAGACCATGAGACCTCAATTATTCAGTGTAGACATATTTCACAACCTTTACCTGCTTCAGTAATTCATTCCAAATATTAAACAGAGCAATATGCATAGATTTATGGCCAGAATTCAGACAATTCTACCAGAATGTCTCGCTCTAAATACTGTTAAGATCAGAGACTTATGGGCCAAGCATATTCATGTACCGATGGCCATGTTCCCTGCACTCTGTCAAAAATGCTGTGAAGTCTCCAATTTAACAGCATTCCCTCACCTCTTTTGGGATTCCCTGCTCTGGACCGAAAAAAGCTAGAACTGGCAGTTTACTGATTCTCATTAATAGAACGAACCTGCGCAGTTCGCGGGAGGGGCAGAGATGGATGTAACACTGTGGTGTTTTATATTTGTGGTCAAGTTGGTCTAGAATGGTGCGAAAACTAGTAAGAGTAGCAACATGTTCATAATTTGCACACCAATCCCATTGCTCAAGCTCACGGGTAGCTTTCGTAGCCAGTTCCTGCAGGCAGTCCTCCCAAACAGGTTTCCATCTCGTGATTCCAAAACTTGTCTCTGTAAGTAATACCAGTGAATCGAAGTTAGCAGAGGATAATTGTTGGCCCAGTAGATCGAACAATGGGCAAACTGAAACCTTACAGGATTTCAAGTATAGAAGGATTCTCCTCTTCATTGCCATCGCAGGCAGTGATGTAAGGCCCAACTCTAAGCAGATAGTTTCTATCGAAATGCTAGGTCCCAGCCACAGCATTTTCTGCCAGAATCCGCCTTCCAGCATCTCCATCTAGGAGAAATCCTTCATACTAATTGCTTCCAGGCCATATAATACTGATGTAAAGAAACATTGCCTGTAAAGAGTGAGAATACCTTGTAAGATAAAGCCTGTGGCCGTTCTTATCATATTCAACTTGGTGATAGCCTTACATTTTCTAGCTTCCTTCAGTTCTACATAGTCGGTCTTAGTGGTAAGTTTGACTCTTAGATACTTATAGCTATGGACGCGCTCTATGATATTCCTGTCAATCACCGAAGTAGGGATTGACACCCGCTTGCGCGAGGAATGCATTACCTTTATTTTCTCAAAGTTCAACATAAAGTCATGTTCCATAGCATAATTCTGTAGCACTTCCATTGCTCTTTTAAGTCCGCTAAAGGTATGATCGAATAGGATGAGGTCAACTGCGTAAAAGAGGCAAGAGACCCTAGTCCTCATTATTTTAGGAGGGCAAGTATGGGCTGCTTCCAGTGCTTCAGGTAGTTAAGATACGTATATTTAAATAACAGTTGGGAAAGGGAGTACCCCTGTTTTACCCTTCAGTTTGTTCGAATAGGCGCAGAGAACAGACCCCGATTGTCCAACCTAATTTGAACTGTGGTATTTTCATCTAATCCCATAGTAACCAATAACAGATCTCGTGGGCAACCCAGGCGATTCATTTTGGCCCAAAACTTGCCCCTGTTAACAGTATCGAAAGCTGCTCGGAAATCAATCATGGCCACATAGAGGCCAGGTTGATCTTTGGTCTTGGCCACTTTGGTAAGTAAGTCTAATAGCCAGAGACAATGGGCAGTGCCGGAGCCTGCATAAAATCCCATTTGAAAATGATTCAGTAGACTGATTGAGTCTACCCATTTTATTAGTCTACCTAATTGTAGGGATGCAAAGATCTGATAAGTTGCAGCTAGCATGGCTAGTAGCCTAAAATTCTCAGGGCATACCCCCGTGCGAAGCCCTAATTGGCCCTCAGTGCATACCCGACTGCAAGAGTCTCCAAAATCGAATGCCCCTTAGGAGGAAAATAAGGCAACGGAATAAACCTTACCGTAGCCTACGACATCCCCCACAGAGGTGTAGATGATTATAACCCACCGGACACATTGGCAGCATATGATACGCAGGAACTCCCATGTAAAGCAGCAATACAGTATGACTCGCTGGTAATAGATGACAACAAAGCACAGAATCCTTATCCGGGCAAGAGTGAGGCTAAAATCACTGATCGCACTCAAAGACCTCTGACATGGGAAAAGAAAAATCCCAAAAATCGGGAACTCAGAGCAAAATTGACCAATTCACCATTGCCGCAACAAATGTGCTGGTGGAGCAAGACCACAGTGAGGCAATGGAAGAAGAAAGAGAAGCAATATCTCTGAACAACATTATGGCGGCGATCGCCGATTCCTGTGCCTCCATGGAACAAAAAATAGATGGAATAAGTGTGGATGTCTCGCTATTACGTAATGACCTTCAAAAGTTAACGTCCCGCACCGGTGAAGACGAGCAGCGCACATCTGGGATGGAGGACGGACTGAGGAACCTGGAGCAGCAGCTGCATAGAACTACAACCCGCCTAAAGGTACTGGAAGCAAAAGTAGACGAAGGAGAGGGCAGATCGAGACGGAACAATGTACGCATCCTGGGCTTGCCCGAGAAGGCCAAAGGTGACTGCATGGAACTGTTCCTGGAGCAGTGGCTTATCGACATGTTTGACAAAAAGAGTATTTCCAAATTCTTCTCGATAGAACGGGCTCACCAAGTGCCCACCGGACTTCCTCCACCTGGGTCCCTGCCGTGCACAGTGGTGGCAAGGTTTCTAAACTACAGAGACTGGGACGCATTGCTGCAAATGGCACACACGAGGGGCACGATAACCAACAATGGCTCCAGAATTGCCCTCTTTCCAGACTATACAAGAGAAGTGCAAAAGGCAAGGCACTCATTTGAGCAAATCAAGAAACAGCTGCGCTCTTTGAAAGTTAAATACAGTCTAATCTTCCCAGCCCAACTGAAAATCTTCCATAGAGGAACAACCGTCCACTTCACTGACCCTAAAGAGGCATGGAGGTGGGCGGAACTACACATAGATGGCGACTGGAGACTGAATCGGAGAAACAGACCTGCGCACCCTGGCAATCCTCCGGCCAGAGACCCCCCTCCGGACCAACCACCGAACCAGGATGACATTTTGCCACCACTTGAGGGGGAGGGCTGAGAGAAGAGACAAGGCAGCAGCAATCACCTAGGCAGCAGACCCAAAGACAGGGGATCAGCAACGAACGGAAACAACGCAGCAAGGTATTTGACACGGATGACAAGATATTTAGCAGCCGTTTCGATGCACGCACCCCCCTAGTTCCTTGGGAACAGTTGCAGAAGTTGTAGGGGTTGTTAATTGTTGTCTGAGCGGACCCTTGGCGAGCTCGGGCTGATGTTCGGGCGACAGATACTTCAAGTTGGGGCGGAGTATGGGGAGGGGGTAGGGGAATTTGAAGTTGCACCAGAATTTGCTTGTTTAGTTCTTTGTTTTAAGATGGCCCGTGGTTCCACTCGGGCGCAGAAGTTAAGGCACACTTTAGGTCAGGATCTGACTCCCACCAGAGAGACAAGGTTCACTGCTGCAGGGCACATACACACAGCACAACCTGTCACACCCAATGCCCATCCGATATGACGGAATCCAATAATAGGAGTAACACCAAGTCCATTAGGATTATGACCTGGAATGTGAACGGGCTAGGCAGTAGCATTAAGAGGCGCCTTGTTCTACAACAACTTAATCGACATGCACCAGACGCAGCATTCTTAATGGAAACCCACTTAGCAGGCACGAACTGCAACCTCTTTAAGCGAACAAATTACCGAATAGCACTACATTCAGGCTTCTCCATGGGGGCTCGGGGAGTTCTGATCCTAATACATAAGTGATTACCTTTTAAGCTGTTATCCGTTGCACAGGACACGGGTGGCAGATTTGTACATATAACCGGGACTCTCTGGGAATGCACCATATCCATGCTAGCCATTTACGCACCACCAAACTTACTTACCTCCCTAATTAACGAGGTAACACCTATAATCACTGCAGATCCCTCGAACTTGGTGATAGTAGGGGGAGATTTCAATGAGGTTATGAACCTGGAGCTCGATCGCACGCACACCCGTATGAGAAATCCCTCCATGCGTACCAAATTAGCCACGTTTATGGACGCTATGGGACTGAAAGATGTGTGGAGGCATCTACACCCTGGCACGAGGGAATACTTGTTCCTGTCCGGGGCACATGCCTCACTGTCAAGGCTTGACTATTTCTTTCTCCCGACATCCGAACTGCACCTAGTAAATGTAGCACAGTTCCTACCCAGAGGCATATCAGACCACTCCCCACTCATGTTGGAAATTAGCACTGATAGACCGATCTCCCCACCTACCTGGAGGCTAAACAGTTACTACCTGGGTTTCCCAAATCTATTAGAGCATGCCCAAAAAACCACAGAATCGTACTTTGAACTGAATAAACATTCTGTGGGAAGCCCAACAACCGTATGGGAAGCATATAAACCGGTATTAAGGGGGGAACTTATCTCCTGGATCACGGCCCATAAGAAAAGACAGGCTAAATCAATCCGGGAAGTGGAAATGCAAGTGCAGAGGCAGCTCATTTATCCCAACGCCAACCAGAATCTCATCGGGCATTACAACTAGCACAAAAACAACTACAGAATGTTGCCCTAGATAACGCCAAACAGGCACACACAGCAACGCGTGCCAGAGTGTACGAAACCGGGAATAAAGCGGGCAAAATGCTGGCATGGCTGGAGAAGTGAGATGAAGGGCTCAACATGTCAGAGCGATTAGGACACAGAGGGACACACTAATAACAGCGGATCGGGACATCGCGGAAGGGTTTGCTTCCTATTATAGGGAGCTCTACAAAGCACCAACCTCCCCCATTGATGCCGCAATTCTATCGGGAGTCACCCTTCCCTCTTTAACACCCGAGCAAAGTGCTCTGCTAGATACTAACATCACAGAGGATGAGCTGTCAGCAGCAATGGCGGACCTCCATCCTGGGAAAACCTGGAGACCCAATGGCTTTCCGGTAGAAGTGTGGAAAAAAAATAGTTACAAACATAGTTACACCACACTTACTGAAAATGTCTGAAACCTCCCGCAGTGAGGGATCCCTTCCACGAGATCTGAGACAAGCCACTATAGTGGTATTACCCAAAGCAGACAAGCCTCCGGATAGATGCAGTTCATATAGACCTATTTCTCTCATCAACCGAAACCAAAATCCTAGCGAAAACACTAGCCAACCGACTCCAACCAATTATAGCCTTCTTAATTCACCCGATCAATGTGGATTTATGCCGCAAAGATCCACGCGCATGAACATGCATGGATTATATACAGAGATAGAAAATGCGCCCACTATTCAGGGCCCACTAGCCCTGTTGGTGGTAGACTTTGAAAAAGCGTTCGATTCGGTCAACTGGGAAGCGATCTGGGAAATAATGCAAAGAATGGGATTCGGGACCCAATTCATGAGCTGGGTGAAACTACTGTATAAATCACCAATAGCAGTCACAAAAGAAAACGGTTACGTATCAAACCCCTTTGAAATAGGAAAAGGGACCAGACAAGGATGCCCACTGTCAGCTATGATATTTGCGATAGCTATTGAGCCACTTGCGATAATACTAAGAAGTAATGAGACATGGAAAGGCTTCCGCTGGTCAGAAAACTGGGAAGACAAAGTGTCCTTATATGCAGATGACTTGCTTGTATACCTGAATGATCCAGTAAGATCCTGTCCCATAGTGACTGAATTACTGCAAAAATATGGCGCCTTCAGCGGCCTGCGGGTTAACTGGGCTAAATCCATTCTGTTCCCGCTGGGGCAGGTAGAACAAACGATACCACCACAATGCCCTTACCAAGTGGAGAGGGAACATTTTAAGTACTTGGGCATACTCGTCACAAATAACCTCAATGATTATGTCCCCAGAAATTTACACCCAGTGATGACAAGACTCGCGGAAGACTCCCGACACTGGTCATCCCTCCCTCTGACACTGCTAGGCAGAGGAGCGCTCTTTAAAATGATGTCCCTGCCCCGACTCCTATATATATTACAGAATGCCCCACTTTACGTCCCCCCCATACGTATTCAGGAAAATAGATCAATCACTTCGGAAGTTGCTGTGGAATGACGTCCACCCCCGCGTAGCACTTGCCATGCTCCAAAGGTCCATATGGGAGGGCGGAATAGGGCTTCCCCGAATTCAGACATACTACTGGGCCAGCCAATTGACAATAGTGAACGACCAATTGTACAGGGACAAAACCGTGCCACATTACCGTTCATTAGAAGCTGGCACTCCTGAAAACCCTGTTATGCAATATCATTACAAGAAGAGGGCCCGAAAAACTACTTCCAATATGCAGACACATATAACCCAAATTTGGACGGACACACACAAATTTGTGGGATGGGGCAATAAGCTGTCACAAGCCCAGCCATTGTGGAATAACAGAAACCTCCTGGGTGTATACAATCTTCCCAAATGGCCACATTGGTCTCAGCATGGAAAGCTTACATTGGGCGACGTCGTGAGAGAAGGCACAGTAATCCCATTCATGGAGCTGGCTCTCCGCTTTGCACTTCCCCAAACCGAACAATACCACTACACCCAATTGCAACACGCACTACAAGGTAACCTCCCTGATATGACCGCACTGCCGGAATTTACCCCAATAGAAAGGAACCTTTTCCCGGAGCGAATCACCCAAAAAGTGACGTCAGTTCTATATAGTGTCATATCCTCCTTTGGCACGATAGAATTGCTAGCACTACAGACCAAATGGGAGACTGATGTGGGTGCAATACTACCGGAAGAATGGGTCATGGCACTGATGTTCCCTAGGAGGTAGCCATATCGTCAAGACTTAGGCTGATTCAGTTAAAGATATTGCACAGAGCATACTATCCTAGAGTAGCCCTCTATAAATGGGGAAGGATAAACGACCCAACTTGTCTGTGATGCAAAACAGAGGAAGGCACCTTTTTCCACATACTGTGGACATGCACACACATTCAACAATTCTGGGGGGGCATGTTGTAACGAATTATCTAGAGTCATAGGCAAAGAGATTCCTAGACATCCTAAGTTATTACTGCTGGGAATAGACAATGAAGTTGACCTGACAAGATATGAAAAACTGTTTTTGTTCACCACTACCGCACTTATCAAAAGAAACATCGCTCAAAAATGGGGGTCGGAGATGACTCCGAGTTCTGGACAATGGATGACAGATGTAGACATCTGTGTTGCAATGGAGCGCAAGGTAAACATGGCCAGAGGATGTCCGGCCAAGGTGCAGAAAGTGTGGCAAAAGTGGGAAGACGCCCACTGAAAGGTGACTTTGGACAAGTGGACAGGAAGATATACTGTGGCGCCCCTCGACGTCTATGGTGCCCTCAAAGCGGGGGAAACGAATGTAGCTCCTGCAGAGGGGCAAGAGAACTCAGATTCAAAATGTTGTAAGCAATGAGGGTGGGAAACAGTCAATGATCTGTATCGGCAGTGTGTTTGTGTTGTTTGTTTGTTTGTTTTCAAAACCCAATCAAATTTGTTATAAAAAAAAACAAAAATATTCTCAGGGCATGATTTGGGCCCCTTTTTGTGGATTGGTACAAGAATCGAACCACGTCAAGAGCTAGGGATCCACCCTTCCTGCATACCTTACTGAACAAACAGTATATTAATTCCCCCCAAAATGTTGTATACTTTTTTATTATAGCAAAACTAAAGAGGTGATGGCTGGAAGGTTTAGAATAAATCTTAACCTCTGGCCTAGAGACCCAAACTACTCCTCACTGATGAGGCCCAACAAGGCCGAAACATGATTGGGGATGCTTGTGGTCTCGTGCAGAAGGGATGTGACCTAGCAGTTCAGGCTGGACTTCCCCTTTTGGGGTGGGGCCAAGTCTGATTTGCATATGGTCTTTCCCCTTCTGTAAGGGCTTTGCAGGCGAAGAACGATGGTCTGGAGGTTTGCCCAAAGCAATGCCAGTGGTTAAGATTCATTCTAAGCCTTCCAGCCATCACTAGTTTGTTTTTACTTTTTTATTATTACATTAGGAAGCCCATTCAGGTCAGGGGCTCTGGTGTCTTTTAGGGCATCGATTTTCAGCATGATCTCTTAATGAGAGAAGTTAATGCTGAATTTGGCTCCTGGCCATAAAAGATTGTCCTTAGAGATAGAGGGGTCATAGAAAGTTTTACTGATATAGCTCAGCCACTCTTGTTCTCCAGTGGCGCAAATCACATGGTGTACTGTTTTGGAGTTGAGGGTGCTCAGAAATTGTCAGAGCTCGCATGAGTCCCAGTTCTTGCAATAGAGAGCAGGCATTGCCATTGTGTCTTTCTGCCCAATAAAAACCAGTCCTGGTATATATTTTTTGCCATTTCCATTGTGCCCATAGCTTCTGCGGGGAAATCTAGAGTTCTTTTTGATCTCGGTTAGTTCTCGCCTTAAGGACTTTTTTGATTCACAAATTACCCATTTCTTATTCCTATCGCTAAGAATGGAATAGTGGCTTTTTTGTACCGCCAGTGTTTGAGTGCTAACCTTCATCATTTCCTCAATCCCATCGGCCGATAGACAAACCGCAGAAGACAGCAACTTTCCACCCTGTGAAATTACATAATTAAGGGCCTTCTTAACTCTCCCATCTGTCCAATGTATCCCAGACCCGGCCATGATAACTATGGCCATTGTTTCCCAATGTAAATAAGGAAAGTATGACATGATCACTAAAGTTTGTGTCAGTGATTTCAAACCTCCTAACATGAGGAAGGGTCAACGAGTTACAAAAGAAGTAGTCTAGTGTAAATGTTTTCATCCCAGACCTCCAGGTACTTTTAGGAAGAATATCACCCACTAACCTTCCATTCAAGAGGGAGAAATCCCAATAAACCCATATTTTTCCTTTGAAAGAACCTTTTAGTTCGGTAATAGTCACAGACTTACTTTTAACAAAATCAGTTAGACTAATTTTGTTACAACAATGGCATCTCACATTAAAATTCCCCCCATAAATATCTGGGCTTGTTCATCCAAGTTTTTTGTATTAGCTAATACAACAAATACAAAATCTGAAATATCATCTGTTTTGGCTGAGCCTGGAGTCTCATATACATTGATAATATTTATACCTGCATCAACATTATTTGTGCTTACTCTGACCACCAGAAAATAAGGGCTATCGCTATTAGTACAAATTCTTGTTGCTCTTAAATGATTTTTGATTCCGATGATGAGACCTCCATATGGGTGGCCTCTCGGCCTTTTATTGGCCATTACTTGAAAAATGTGATAGCCATCGATCAATAGTTCGGGAAGTAACCAAACTTCCTGAAGCAGGAAGATGTCCCTCTGCAGCAGGAATTCTAATCACTTAGAATTCCTGCTGCAGAGAGCAAATCCCTGAATATTCCAAGTTGAAATAACCAGTTCTCAAATGCCAGCTATTTGGTCATTGTCATTATTAAGAACCAGTCAGTTCAGAATACCCAGGATATTTTCTTATAGTACTGTATTGGTATTACCACAGCCACCTTTACTGCCTATGGTATTTATTTTGTCTTTAATCATTCGCAAGTCAAGGCGCTGGCTTGAATCGGCTATCAAGGCCTCTTCAGCAACGTCTAGAGCGTAACCTAGATCTGCATATCGATCTTTATAGGGCCTAATCATCTATGCAGTTTTGTTCGTACTGCAGTACATTTTACTAAATTGAAATTTCTGATCCTTATTTGGATACATGAAGTTAACATCTTTAGTGTCAGGGATTCTTAATGAAAGGATTTTGCGCACCAGGGCCACAAAATCTGCTCTATTGATATGTGGGTGAGATCTAGGTTTGCCCTGGGATCTTTTTCTTATGGCACTTGTTTGGGGTATATCAGTCAAGACTGCTTCCAAAGTTGTATCAGAGACAATATTCTCACCATCTTGGTGTCTATCAGGAGGTACCACTACAGTAATAGTAGATGATTTCGCGGTTCAACCACTAGGTTGTTAGGGATAAGTGGTAGGGGCAGAAAGGACACCATACTAAAATTCTGCTCAGATACATCATTCACAGCACTTTGATGCTCGTCATTCAGCACCCAGCTCAATAGTGTGCCGTAGGTCTAATCTCCTTCTTACTTTTCCTGTTTGGCTTTGTTCTTTTCTTAATAATTGGATCTAAAATAGGTACCTCCTGTAGGCCTTTGCAATTTTGTGTAAGAACAAATTCTATACTGTTCTGGGCATCTTTGCGATGTTGTCTCTTCTTTTTGCTGCGTTGCTTATGGGTCAGGTAGATGGTTGAGGTCTCACTAGGGAGGTAGGCCATCTCCTCACCCTCGGATGTAATAAGGTCAGCATCATGAACACTAGCCCTCTCAATTAATAGAATATCATTGTATAGGTTCTGATTGTCAGAGGTATACAGAACTGCAGGAGCAATAAGCTCATCTAGGTCTTTATCTTCATCAGCTTTTGGTATACTACCACTGGTCAATACAGAGACCTCCTTCAATATCTTACCACACATCTTCAATAGCACTTTCAATGCAAATAGTAAGATCAGCAGCTGCTGCCCCAAATGTTCATCAATTGAGGCGATAATCGCCCTACCATCATCAGTAGGACACATATAAGGTGAGGCTGACAGACTATGCCCAGTGTCCTCAGCACCACCATATGCGGAATCAGCACTCAAGGGCGCCGTTCCAACAATACTGTTAAGTCTGGAAAGGTGGGTAGCATATTCATGCACCGAGAGCTCATGTTGTATTTGGGCATCAGGGGCAAGAGAGTAATGCAATGATTAACAGAGGGCCAACAACAAGTGATTATTATCCATTGAAGAAAAAGTAAGGTCAGAGACGGATAAGTTGTTTTCCCTGCTCATATCGCACAGCCAGATGGACCATTATCAATTACCAATGTTGATGGGCAAGGAGGATTGATTGCCGGTTCAGGAGTCAATGGTGCCAGACCCACACTCCTCGTTATGTTTGCCTCTGGATGATCTTGTTGCCTGTGCTTTGGAAGAGCTAACATTATTTCACTTAGCTCGATTATGAACACCAAGACCCACCTGTGTTTTAGGATAAGATGCAGTTTTTCTCTGTTTATGATTGTTAGACCTCAAGCTTATTTTTCCAGACATCTTTATTTGTAATATTCGAAAGGTAGAGACTGAGTGAACTTAGTTATAAACTAGGTCCAGATCCTCACGAGAAAGGTAGGGTTGGGAAAATAAAACATTCACCCAAACAGACCCCAAAAAGCAAAGTTAAAAAGTATAGGGTTAACATTTTTTTTTAAATGTGTGTATATTGAAATGCCAAAGTATATTCCGACCAAAATGCAGATAAAAGAAAGCAGCAGTCGGAAATGTTATCTTTCAGTAAAGAAACAAGTGGATAGAGTGTCACACCACTATTTCACTGCTTTCAAACTTCCAAGTAGTAGGGACCGAAGAAGGGGCCAGCACAGCGTGGTGTAGCAGGAAAAAGCCACATGCTCAGGGCTCAAGGTGTGAAATTCAAGCGGCTGTATCTGCCGATCACAGTGTGTATCTAGGCGGGCTGCATATAACAGAGGGGCCACACTCCTGCATGCATTCCTGCATTTAGATGTGCCTGGGAGATTGGACTTACTTCTCTCTGTATCCCAACATGTTCTTCTGAGCCTTGGGTAGTGTGAAAGTGGCCGCCAAATACCGCCATGGGTTACCAGTCTGTCTGGCTCTCCTGCGCAGACTGCTAAAACTGCAGTCCAACTCTCCACCAACTCTGCTCCGCTAGATGCTGAGTTTTTGTAGAAGTCTCTTCCTCCACAAGCAGAATGGATGTATTCTGTTGTTGGGGCTTTTGGGTTTTTAAGGTCATGCTTGCATAGTAGAGTAATGCAAATGAGCTATACCAGAATATGAAGATGAGTTAGTAATTATAAGAGAAAGCAAATGTCAGATAATCGTTGTGGCTTTGACCTTATTAAATCTTTTTTGAATAAGTGAGAATTGTCTGTGTGCGCTGCGAAAAATCTTCTGAGCGGCACCCAGAAGAAAGCTGGATAAGCGCACATGCGTACAGCTATGTGGGAACATTGCCCCCTCCCCCAGCTAAATCAACCCAGTGCTCTGTATAATTCATAAAGGATGATAAATCTCTTTAATGCGGGATATGTTTGAGTCGTTTGTCTGAGTACCGCTTTCTGTGGTACCATGAGGTGCTTTGAGTGCTACCCCAATTGATATCATCATCATTGCGCTATTGGGCAGTGCTTTGGCACAACATTGGAGTTCCACTTGGCACGTGTAAAAATGATCAAGATGAAGACGATGATGGGCAATAGCATTTTTACAATCACCCGAGCCAGGATGGAGCCCAACAGAAAGTTAGATCAAACCAGTCATCACTTTGTATTCCCGCTTCTTAATTCGTGCGCACTCCCAGATTGTGTACAGCTACAATTATGTGTGACAGGGAGCCAGTCTCAGCATCTTTGCAAGGCACAAATGTGCAACAGGAATTCCCAATCTTTTTGCACACGCCTTCTTTCATGGCAGTTAGCATATCAGGACGTAGTGATTCTCTATTGTCATCAGCCTCAAGGCACGGAGCTCCACTTTTATGAAGTTCAGCCCTTGCTTGGTGTCGTTAGCCAGCTATATCAGTTCACAGCGGACAATTTCCAGCCATTTAGCGTGGGGCGCAGCTTGCACATCAGGGAGTAACAATGAGATGAAGAAAATCTCTGCTTTGCTAAAGAGTCTGAACTCGTCTGGTATTTAATCGAGCAGGTTTGCTGAGTCTTTGGACAGATAGTTTGCTTTCCCAGAGAGAGTGTGGAACTGTGCTGCTGACAACGGGTTTCTTGTTTCTTCTTCAGGGGTCTGGAAGGTGGTAGGGGTAAAAGTCACTTTTGGCCCACCTTTCAATTGGATTTCTGGGATTACAAGCAGGGCTGAGTGCAGCATGGCCAGCGAACAATAGCCCCTCCATGATGGTAGGAGGTGCAAGTACGCTAGTTGGCTGAACACCCAATAGTACTACATCAATGCCTCTGTGCCTTTCTTGAGATCAGAAATGAGCAGAGTCTTATTGCAATGTTTGTTGGCCCCTACAGATATTGTTCCGGCACTATAAAAGCAAAGTTCATATGTTTATTCTCTGTGCACTTTCACTGGTTTTTCCATTGCTTCAATCCCTTTAGTTTTGTGATGTGTTCAGTCAAGAACAGTGCACATGATGCTTACACATGGGCAAGAATCCCTTCTTTGTATCCTATCAGACCCTCTACCATGCAGCTTATTGTTGTTTCTTGCATTTATTATTTGTGTATTTCAGTCCTTGTATCACCGGGTAGGGTCTTTTCAGGCATTTGCTACCTTTTGGATTTTTGTCGCATTGCAGGCGATCTGGATCAACAAATTTGAACTTCATATTTTGTTCCTGGATAGTGCCCCTGAGCCTACATAGCACAAGATATACCAGGCATTGTGCCTCTAAAATTGGTACTCCATGTGGCACTAAGTCTTTTGTTGCCCCTGATGCATGTGGTATCAACGAACACAGATAGTAATAGCTATTCACTTTGTCCCTCTCCACTGAGGTAATGTCTGTTTACCAGCTAGTAGACAGTTCTGGGTGACCGCAATAAAATGTGATGCTGCTGGAGGCGTCATAATTCCCTATTCTGCAGACTGGCTGGCAGGAAAGCAGGGATTTCAAGGAAAGCCATCCTGGGCTAAAGCATGACTAAAATGTGTGAATCCTTGCTGCACCCACTTCAAAGAGCCCACAGTAATTTCAAAGGTATTCATGAACATCTCTGGTCACAGGCTGAGCCCAGGGAGACAGATTGGCTGTGGGGGATGAAGCGGCCTCCCATTTGTTGAACAGGAGACACACTCTATTAATTTAAAATACTATTTTCGTTTTAGGCATTTTGCGCAGCAATCAGACTGTGGATTAATCTTGTTTTTATGCTATTTTTCATGTAATTTCCAGGTGGTTTTAGGGGTATAAAATGCATCTTCCTGTGACTCTGCAAACTGCATTGGCCAGTTAGATTAGGGTTCTGGCTGATCTGAACATGTGACAATTATGAGAGTTGATGAAACGATGGAAAATGAAATTTAGAACATGCTTGATAACTTACATATTCATAACTGTTGTACTTTTTATGGAAATGACAACGGATATGGCAGTCAGCTTATCTAATTCCTCATGTTGCAGTGGCTAGTACAATGATGAAGTCATGATACATAACTCGTTTTTTTCCAAAAAGTTATAAGGAGAACAACAGATGATGACAAATGGAAAAAGACAAATGGTGCTTCCCCCCAATCTTGACTTGGGACAGAGAGCGGGATGGTAACTGTCCAATCCTATCGGCAGGGATAATTACAGGGTACGACCCCTAGATTAAGAAATTAGTGATGTAATTTCTGCTATATAAGGGGGACTGTACTGGGACAGAGACACACAACAACTGGGGAAGACAGAAAAAGGAGGACGGAGAGAATACTGCTGAAACTTCTATGAGAGTCCAGTGACCAGACCCCTTGCCTATTTGTTCAGATTGTCCTGAGATCCAGCTGGCTTTCCTGAATCATAAACAAATGATTACTATGTAATTAGCAATAACTCCAGCCATAAATTGCATAAGCCCTTCATTTTTCAAACAGTGCATCCAATATTTTCCCATTGAAAACTCCAATTGCCCGTATAGATCAGTCATCTCCCCATAGAAGAAACTCTTGTTTACCTGTGTACATTAGCATATCCCCATTAAAGAAAACTAATTTGTCTGTGTAAATCCTTATTATTTTTGTAAGTAAATCAATTAATTCCCCCATTGAATTTCACGAATCAAATCTGTTGACATTTGAAACCAACAATCTTTTTCCCAGTGTTTTCATTAATTGTTATAGTCACTAAAGTGTTCTCCCAAAAGAATTATTCCTCTTGTGAGTTTAAAGTGTTGTCCCAAAAGAATTATTCTAACAGCACCTTGGTCCATGCCGGTAAATTACCGGTAGCACCATGGAGGAAAGGGGAATTACCGCCCTATTCCAAGGTTGGCAGGGCGGTAATTCCCCCTTCATCCATTGCCCTTCCCCATTCCCATTTTTGCCCCTTAGGGCATAATGGGAATGGGGAAGGTGCTAATTACGGTACCGCAAATTGCGATGCCGTAATTAGCACCCTGGTTCCTTTGCGGGTTCGTTTTTTAACGCCTGCTAAAAGCAGGCGTTAAAGTACCAACACACAAAGCGACCTCGTAATTAGGCGGTAAGGGTTAACGGTCACCGGTACCGTTACTGGTGACCGTTAACCCTTACCGCCTACCATGTAATGAGGCCCATTGTCACTGAAAACCGATTTTCTTATTGTAAATTACCCCTTTCCCAGAGCCTACCTGTCATTGTAAGCCTCAGTGTGAACAAATGTTCATTTGCCACTGTATTTTCCCTTTGCATTTGGTTTCTCCCAAAAACTGATTTTCCTACTTCATTTCTATTGTCCCTGGTGTGCTGATTAGTATTTTCTAAAACTTTGCCTCATAAGAGCAAGCAATACAAATGTTCTTCTATTCAGTCCCCTAGGAGTTGTGAGAAATAGTAAAAAGCCATTCTTCCATTTTGCTCCAAAAACGGGTTTTTCCTTTCTTTGCTGGCTTCCCATTTTAGGGTTGTGGGCTTCACCGCAAAACTGATTTTCCCCCTATATTCCTACTCCTTGCCACTGCCTTCCATTCCAAGGAATCAAGTCCAATTGATGTTTAGGGGTGAGTGTTGCCGGGGGGGAGCTTAACTGGAGTACTATCACTTTGGGGTAAATTGTTCTTTTTCTGTTCTGCCATTAAAAATAAACAAATTAAATATCTTATTGATACACACCGGCCTGGTTCCTAGTCCATTGTGACATGGGGTGTTTGTGGAGGTTGGGTGCGATACGTGTTGGAGGCCTACTCAAAAATAATCCGTAGTGTACTAAAAATAAACAGAGTGTGCCATGTAATAAACCGTGACATGTCAAGACCAAGCCTGTGGTAGGTGTTGTATTTTACCCTTCGAGCTTGTCTCTTTGTATGTTTGTGTGCACCTATATATCCATTAATAACACTACTAAAATGATTTACATCAGTAAGGTGTGTGTCATAGAAAGTATTGTAAAATTTTAAAAACAGTAGGGGCCTAGCAATATATTTTAAGAATTCAGTGGGAGGGGGTGGATTCCTTTTGTGTACAGAATTGTTAACATGTTGATACGTGAAGTTGGGCCTTGGGAAAAATATATATTCTGTTTCATCAGAGTGATTTTTAGTTTCGTTTAAGTGTATATTTGATCTATTATTTACAGTGTAATTGTAATGTCCTTGTAGAGGAGGAGCCAAGTACTCCCACCCCAACTGGTCCGTCCCTATTGCCTCTATGTTGGAAACCAGAGTAAGTGACATACACAGAGCAGTTGAAACGACAAAGAACAAAGGGAATACTAAAGGCAAGATTCCCATTGAGGAAACCATACCTGCATACTAGGAAATATGAGGGTTGTTTAAATGAGATTCCTGAAGAAGCAGAGCAAATAAATGTTAAGGAAGAATGGTGACGTCACCAACTCGTCACCAACTCGCCAACCATTGCCAAGTAAACATCACACAGAGCAGAACTGACGTACCTAGAAGAGATGCAGAGCCCAGAGAATATAGATATTCTAGAAGGCATCAAGAAAGTATCAAGGATAAGTCACATCTTGGCATCAAGGTGAAGAAACGTATGCCACAGAAACAGATGAAGATATCAAGTTATTTTACATGTGTACAGATGCAAATGAAACGCAAGCAGACAAAGTAATCTTGAGGCTAGCTTTATGGTGAATAGACTGTGGCAAGCGCCTATATATATATTCAATGAAAACACTTTCAGGGTAATTCATAGAATTTCGCAGAAAAGTGTCGCAAGCGGCTGGCGCAGAGTGTCCGCGTGCGATTGTCTGCGCCAGGCACGTGCGCTAAAACCGATTTCTGCGCACAGCGTATTCATGGATTTTAGGCTCCCAAACCAGCCGTGGCGCAGAGTATCGCAGCGACCCTGCAGCAGCGCCAGTAACGCCCCCAAGAACGCCCTCGCGCAAGGAAAAGCCATCAAAATCGCTAAATCATCGCAAAGGGCTGCGCTAACCCTGGACCAGTATACAGGGCTGCCAAACAAGGAACGCAAAGCGGGTAACGTGCATATCAGGGGTACGCGTGAAGTTTTACACGCGATTAGCCAGGGTACGTGTATTTCAGGGGTGTGCGGGAAGTTCCACACGCGAATAGCCTGGGCGCGTGTATTTCAGGGGTGCGCGGGAAGTTCCACACGCGAATAGCCTGGGCGCGTGTATTTCAGGGGTGCGCGGGAAGTTCCACACGCGAATAGCCAGGGCGCGTGTATTTCAGGGGTGCGCGGGAAGTTTTACATGCGATTTCAGCAGGGTACGTGTATTCCAGGGGTGCGCGGGAAGTTCCACACGCGAATAGCCTGGGCGCGTGTATTTCAGGGGTGCGCGGGAACTTTTACACGCGATTTCAGCAGGGTACGTGTATTTCAGGGGTGCGCGGGAAGTTCCACACGCGATTAGGCTGGGTGGGTCCTCACAGGTGTTCCCTGTACACCCTCGACGGCCCCTGCAGGCAGCCCACAAAACAGGGGACTACCCTGCACACCTGCTCATGTCCCCCTGCACCCCCACCACCCAGCAGTGCAGGGGCAGCCTCCACCAGGCCCCCACCCATGTCTCCCACCACCCCCACCCCCCAGCAGTGCAGGGGTACCCTCCACCAGGCCCCCACTCATGTCTCCCACCACCCCCACCCCCCAGCATCCAGGGGCACCCTCCACCAGGCCCCCACTCATGTCTCCCACCACCCCCACCCCCCAGCAGTGCAGGGGTACCCTCCACCAGGCCCCCACTCATGTCTCCCACCACCCCCACCCCCCAGCATCCAGGGGCACCCTCCACCAGGCCCCCACTCATGTCTCCCACCACCCCCACCCCCCAGCAGTGCAGGGGTACCCTCCACCAGGCCCCCACTCATGTCTCCCACCACCCCACCCCCCAGCATCCAGGGGCACTCTCCACCAGGCCCCCACCCATGTCTCCCACCACCCCCACCCCCCAGCAGTGCAGGGGCAGCCCCCACCAGGCCCCCACTCATGTCTCCCACCACCCTCACCCCCCCCCAGCCACCAGGGTCACCCTCCACCAGGCCCCCACCCATGTCTCCCACCACCCCCACCCCCCAGTCACCAGGGGCACCCTCCACCAGGCCCCCACTCATGTCTCCCACCACCCCCACCCCCCAGCAGTGCAGGGGCAGCCCCCACCAGGCCCCCACTCATGTCTCCCACCACCCTCACCCCCCCAGCCACCAGGGTCACCCTCCACCAGGCCCCCACCCATGTCTCCCACCACCCCCACCCCCCAGTCACCAGGGGCACCCTCCACCAGGCCCCCACTCATGTCTCCCAGCGTGCTACGTGTATTTTAGGGGTGCGCGGGAAGTTCCACACGCGAATAGCCTGGGCGCGTGTATTTCAGGGGTGCGCGGGAAGTTCCACACGCGAATAGCCTGGGCGCGTGTATTTCAGGGGTGCGCGGGAAGTATTACACGCGATTTCAGCAGGGTACGTGTATTTCAGGGGTGCGCGGGAAGTTTTACACGCGATTTCAGCAGGGTACGTGTATTTCAGGGGTGCGCGGGAAGTTTTACACGCGATTTCAGCAGGGTACGTGTATTTCAGGGGTGCGCGGGAAGTTTTTCACGCGATCGGGCCTGGGGGAGCGGGGTACCACTCACCGTCTGCCTTGCGTGTAGAAGAACGCGTGGCCAACACCCGCTGTGAAGTAATAGCGTGTGAACCCCAACGGATGGAAAACACACGCACCGCACGAAAAGCACGTACAGAACATAAAGGCACGCGGGATCACCAAGCCCTGCCAGGGCAACGCCCGTGCGCTAAACGTCACAGACGCGCTTACGCTGTAAGGGCCTTTGGTCCAATGAAATCGCGTACGCGTGCTGACGCGCTCACGCGCTAAGGGCCTTTCCTCGATTTTCACGCTGACGTGCAGGATTTTCACGTGCCAAATCACTCCGTATCAAGCTGGCCACGCGAAAACACACGGAAGACCACGCTCCTGCCCAGAAGGCCGAATTACTGCCCCCCAGTGCCCCGAGCAGCCTCCCACGTGCCATCTGCTGCTGCCTGCCTGCCTGCTGCCACCGTGCCCTGCCATTTGGTGCCTGCACATCAGCCATCTGCAGGTGTCCAGTTGCTGTGTCCACCCCTGCTGGAACAGAAGACTCCCGACTCGGATAACATCGCTCCACAGCCCAGCCCCAGGAAGCAGTTGCCCACCCACTCCTGCCCCTGGGGTTGCCATGTCGGGCACATCAACATCTGGCACCAGTGGCAACCCCCAGCCAGAGGGGCAGAGGGGCACCAGCTTCACTGCCATCGAAGTTGGTGTCCTGGTGGAGCAAGTCCTGGGGCAGTATGATGCCCTCTTCGGATCGTCCCGCGCCAACAAGGAAGGACGGGACAGGATCTGGGCCGACTGTGTGGTTGCCATCAACGCGGAGGGGGTGGCAACCCGCACCATCCAGAAGGTCAAGAAGCGCTGGGAAGACTTGAGGTCCAGGACCCTCATGAAGGCCCGGCGCCTCTCACCGTGGAGGGGCCTGTGCATGTCGCTGTCCCTGAACCTGTGGGTGCACCACCTTGCACCAGCAGGGATGCCCCGTCCCAGGCCTGTCCGCAGGTAGAGGGGATGTCCATGTCACCTGACTCCTCTCCACCTGCGGACGTGGGAACCCCTGGCCGTGCGGAGAAGGTCCTGATTGGGGTCGCGATGCGCACGGCTGTGATTCGTGATGCCGTGCGTGCTTCCCGGGAGGAGCACGCACGGCATCACGAAGTGCACCGTGCCGACGTGGCCCAATTGGGATCGGCCATGATCGGGGGTTTCCTGCATGTGTTGGCCAATGTGGCGGCCCTCTCCTCCTCTGTGCAGGCTATCCACCAGTCGTTCTCCTTGCCGTCTTCCAGCCCAGATGCCACCAGGGCCCCCTGTGGACCTGCCCCGACCAATGCAGCCAGCTCGGTGGGGATCCCATCCCTGCCACAGTCGGGAGTCAGAGATCCAGCAGGGGTGGACACCAGAGCAACTGGACCCCAGCAGATGGAGGATGTGACGGCATCATCGGGCAGGGCACGTGCACGACGGCGTCGGTGGTTTCCATCAGCCTGGATGCCGTCGTGCTGGCACAGGCAGTTGCGTCGGAGGCAGCAGCAGGCTCAACGTGGGAGGCATCATGGCTCGGGGCCATCAACATCAGGGGTGCAGGCATCGGCCGGAGGGCAGGAGAACCCTGGAATGGGAGTGGCTTCCGTGTGGGAGCGGTTGTGCCAGCGGATAGGTGCGGAGCGGCAGCGGGCAGAGGAGGAACGGCTCACGATGGTCAGGGCGGAGGACTCCATGCGGAGGGCGCTGAGGCGGGCTGAGTGCCTCGAGGGTCTTCGCAGGGAGTTTGAGCTTGACACTGCGTTATCCCTGCGGGACCTCGGGGCCAGGGAACATGCCCGCCTCCAAGCCATTGACCAGGAGTTCGATGATGCCCTGGCCCATGACAACAACCAGTGAGCCGTCCGAATAGCCCGCTGCCTTTGTATATAGTTGTATAGTTAGGGTTAGGTTTCCTTTGTTTTTTTGATTTTTTTTGGTAGCGATTGGACAATGCACCACTTTTTTGTATATAGTTCAGTTTTTAGTTAGTAGTCATAGTTAGGTTTAATTTGGTTGGGCTCATGGACCCAGGATGTTCTTCTTCATGTTTCTTCGTTGGCTTATTTTTATTTTTCAGATTATTTTCTTGGACATTCATCTTGTTTTGTTTGATTTGCTTTGTGTTTTTTCTTATTTCATTTCCATTCTACTTGCTGTTCAATACATTATTTTTTTTCTTCTTCAATGTGTCGTGTCATCTCATTGCTTTCAGGCATGTCATGTTGGGTGTTTTGTCATTCACTTGCAGCCATTGTGTGTGACAGACATGTGTTCAATTGCATTATTTTAATTGGGGGTGTAACATGTAATTGCCTTTGATATGTGGGTGGGTGTGATAGTTGGTTGGGCCTTTTGGCAGGGGAGGATGGGCATTACGGACATGATTGGGGAATGTTGGGACCCAGGTGCAGGGGGGCATGGATTGGACATGGGTGGGGGCCTGCTGGCAGGTGCCCCACAGTGCTGGGGGGTGGGGGTGGTGGGAGACATGAGTGGGGGCCTGGTGGAGGCTGTCCCTGGTGGCTGGGGTGTGGCGGTGGTGGGAGACATGAGTGGGGGCCTGGTGGAGGCTGCCCCTGCACTGCTGGGGTGTGGGGGTGGTGGGAGACATGAGTTGGACATGGGTGGGGGCCTGCTGGCAGGTGCCCCACAGTGCTGGGGGGGTGGGGGTGGTGGGAGACATGAGTGGGGGCCTGGTGGAGGGTGCCCCTGGTGGCTGGGGTGTGGGGGTGGTGGGAGACATGAGTGGGGGCCTGGTGGAGGCTGCCCCTGCACTGCTGGGGTGTGGGGGTGGTGGGTGACATGAGTGGGGGCCTGGTGGAGGGTGCCCCTGGTGGCTGGGGTGTGGGGGTGGTGGGAGACATGAGTGGGGGCCTGGTGGAGGGTGCCCCTGGTGGCTGGGGTGTGGGGGTGGTGGGAGACATGAGTGGGGGCCTGGTGGAGGCTGCCCCTGCACTGCTGGGGTGTGGGGGTGGTGGGTGACATGAGTGGGGGCCTGGTGGAGGCTGCCCCTGCACTGCTGGGGTGTGGGGGTGGTGGGTGACATGAGTGGGGGCCTGGTGGAGGGTGCCCCTGGTGGCTGAGGTGTGGGGGTGGTGGGAGACATGAGTGGGGGCCTGGTGGAGGCTGCCCCTGGTGGCTGGGGTGTGGGGGTGGTGGGTGACATGAGTGGGGGCCTGGTGGAGGGTGCCCCTGGTGGCTGGGGTGTGGGGGTGGTGGGAGACATGAGTGGGGGCCTGGTGGAGGCTGCCCCTGCACTGCTGGGGTGTGGGGGTGGTGGGTGACATGAGTGGGGGCCTGGTGGAGGGTGCCCCTGGTGGCTGGGGTGTGGGGGTGGTGGGAGACATGAGTGGGGGCCTGGTGGAGGGTGCCCCTGGTGGCTGGGGTGTGGGGGTGGTGGGAGACATGAGTGGGGGCCTGGTGGAGGCTGCCCCTGCACTGCTGGGGTGTGGGGGTGGTGGGTGACATGAGTGGGGGCCTGGTGGAGGGTGCCCCTGGTGGTTGGGGTGTGGGGGTGGTGGGAGACATGAGTGGGGGCCTGGTGGAGGGTGCCCCTGGTGGCTGGGGTGTGGGGGTGGTGGGAGACATGAGTGGGGGCCTGGTGGAGGCTGCCCCTGCACTGCTGGGGTGTGGGGGTGGTGGGTGACATGAGTGGGGGCCTGGTGGAGGGTGCCCCTGGTGGCTGGGGTGTGGGGGTGGTGGGAGACATGAGTGGGGGCCTGGTGGAGGGTGCCCCTGGTGGCTGGGGTGTGGGGGTGGTGGGAGACATGAGTGGGGGCCTGGTGGAGGCTGCCCCTGCACTGCTGGGGTGTGGGGGTGGTGGGTGACATGAGTGGGGGCCTGGTGGAGGCTGCCCCTGCACTGCTGGGGTGTGGGGGTGGTGGGTGACATGAGTGGGGGCCTGGTGGAGGGTGCCCCTGGTGGCTGGGGTGTGGGGGTGGTGGGAGACATGAGTGGGGGCCTGGTGGAGGCTGCCCCTGGTGGCTGGGGTGTGGGGGTGGTGGGTGACATGAGTGGGGGCCTGGTGGAGGGTGCCCCTGGTGGCTGGGGTGTGGGGGTGGTGGGATACATGAGTGGGGGCCTGGTGGAGGCTGCCCCTGCACTGCTGGGGTGTGGGGGTGGTGGGTGACATGAGTGGGGGCCTGGTGGAGGGTGCCCCTGGTGGCTGGGGTGTGGGGGTGGTGGGAGACATGAGTGGGAGCCTGGTGGAGGGTGCCCCTGGTGGCTGGGGGGTGGGGGTGGTGGGAGACATGAGTGGGGGCCTGGTGGAGGGTGCCCCTGGTGGCTGGGGGTGGTGGGAGACATGAGTTGGACATGGGTGGGGGCCTGCTGGCAGGTGCCCCACAGTGCTGGGGGGTGGGGGTGGTGGGAGACATGAGTGGGGGCCTGGTGGAGGGTGCCCCTGGTGGCTGGGGGGTGGGGGTGGTGGGAGACATGAGTTGGACATGGGTGGGGGCCTGCTGGCAGGTGCCCCACAGTGCTGGGGGGTGGGGGTGCAAGGGGACATGAGTTGGTGTTCATTAGTTCAAGGAGACATGTGCCTTTGCTGGGGGGCATGCCCATGTTGTGTGGGCTGCCTGCTGGACATGACCAGGGATGCAGGGTAGTCCCCTGTGGTGTGGGCTGCCTGCAGGGGCCGTGGAGGGTGTACAGGGTACACCTGGGAGGACCCACACTGTCAAATCACATGTGGGACTCCCCGGCACCCCTGAAATACACGTACCGTGCAGAAATCGCGTGTAAAACTTCCAGCGCACCCCTGAAATACACGCGCCCAGGCTATTCGCGTGTGGAACTTCCCGCGCACCCCTGAAATACACGCATCCAGGCTATTCGCGTGTGGAACTTCCCGCGCACCCCTGAAATACACGCGCCCAGGCTATTCGCGTGTGGAACTTCCCGCGAACCCCTGTGATGCACGTACCCTGCAAAACGCGTGTGACACTTCCCGCGCACCCCGGTATACATGCACACGTATTTTTTGTCAGCGGGTGTCCGTGTTTGTGGGTACCCCTTTGCACGTCATTTTTCCTGGAGGGCCACAGTATGGGACATTCATCATGGCAGTATATAGGTGCTATTTGTTGGCGCACCTTTTGGCGCACATTTCTTACAGCCGCAGAGACGCTACCGCCTCCTTTCTTGTGGCGGTCGTGTTTGTGGCTGTGCGCTGGTTTGAGCGTGCGCTTTTTTCCCCTATTCTATTCCATGAATACGTGTTGTAGGCGAGCGTGTGGGCGTTCCGCGCACTTGTGCCCTGTACTTCCCCCGTGACGCCCACGTTTTGGCAAGTTGTTCCCCATTCCGAGTGTTACGCCCGTGTTCCGCCTACTTTTATTGCGTGCGCCGCGCTATGTGCGAATTTCGCTGTGGCCTGTGCGATTTTCGCTGTGACCTGGCGCACGCTGTTAGATGGCCTGTGCGCCAACGTGCGCCAACGTGCGCCACGCACTTTTTTATCGCACATCCGCTGGTTTTCTCGCGCACGGCCTTCCATGAATCGACGTGCGCTGCTTTTCGTGCGATTTTCGCACTTGCACTGCGATTTTTGCTATTCCACTGCGATTCGCACGTTTTTGGCCACTTGCGCCGCGCTAATTATTCCATGAATCGGCCTGTTTGTTAAAGGGACGTTGTGGTTAAGTTGCGCTACTAAAAACCTATGAAATTCAGTGAAAAAACTTTGTTAAAGGGACGTTATGGTAAAGTTGCGCTACTAAAAACCTATGAAATTCAGTGAAAAAACTTTGTCAAAGGAACGTTATGGTTCCAAGTAAAACCGAAAAACCCTTGAAATTCGCCAGTTATGGTAAGCTAAGCAACCATAACTTGCGCCACCACCGTGCACTGCTAAGACTAACACCCAGGACATCAAAGATGACATCACAAATGTCATTGATGACATCACTGATGACATCACATGTGTATGTACTTTTCATGAAATATGTGTACAAGGGATTCTTATTATAATGTTGCGAAACAAGTGTCAAGGATCATTGGAATAAATATCATACCCTAATTAGTGCATTGAACGATGCATTGATATAAATAGCATTCTATCATGGGGTTGTATCTAGTATACTAAGCTACTGATACAGAAACATAACATGGTGTGCAGTGTACAAGATGAAGGTATAATATTTGTAATGTTAATATGTTGAATAATGAAATGATAATTGTTTTCTTAATAGATTTTTGTGTACTGTGAAATATGTAATACTTAGCTAATAAAACATTACTATAGACAAAACACAAAGACACAAGAACACATACCAATATGGGTATATACAGGGAAAGTGAAGTTAGCAAAAAAGCACAAGTAGTAGCAGAAACAATTAATAACTTAACTGATTATTTTCATGCAAATAAATGATTGCTCTGTTTCAAAGCTGCTATTCACCCTATGTATATGTATCACTTGATGTGATTGGACCCACAGGGAAAGTACAGCCATAAAAAAAAAAACAGAACTATCAGAAAGTGCTCATAAGTCTATTGATTATCTTTATGCACAAAAAGGATTGCTGTCTTTCAAGCTTGTGTCTTCACGTATATATATGTTTCATATGATGTGACTGGACTCTAACAGAATTACTGTAAGAACCTACTTGAAGGATAAGTCTACAAATAAAATAAAATGTTTAGTTTCTGACTGTTACTGAAGAAAACCATGTGGCCTAGATATGTCAGCAAAAGAAAAAAGAGTGAACCAGACATGTGATGTCATCAGTGATGTCATCAATGACATTTGTGATGTCATCTTTGATGTCCTGGGTGTTAGTCTTAGCAGTGCACGGTGGTGGCGCGAGTTATGGTTGCTTAGCTTACCATAACTGGCGAATTTCAAGGGTTTTTTGGTTTTACTTGGAACCATAACGTTCCTTTGACAAAGTTTTTTCACTGAATTTCATAGGTTTTTAGTAGCGCAACTTTACCATAACGTCCCTTTAACAAAGTTTTTTCACTGAATTTCATAGGTTTTTAGTAGCGCAACTTAACCATAACGTCCCTTTAACAAAGTTTTTTCATTGAATTTCATAGGTTTTTATTAGTGCAACTTAACCATAACGTCCCTGTAACATTTTTTTTAACTAAATTTTAAAGGTTTTTATTAGTACAACGTGACCATAACATCCTTTTCAATAGATGAAGACCACTAACATCTTATGTCCTCAAAGTGGGAATGCCGGGTAGTAAAAAAAACAAAAAGATTTTCCTTCCTACGCCGGGACGTCTGCGGCGTCTCGGTGTAGGAAGGAAAATCTTTTACCAAGATGGCCACCATGGAAAGGGAAGGCGAGGTGTATGAAGAACACAACGGCGCATGAGCGGGGTTGAGGGGGCACAGGGGAGACACATGGGCATGAGCGGGGGTTCAGAGGGAACAGGGTACAAACGGGGCATGAGCAGGGGGTGGGGGGGAAAAGGAAGGAAACACAGGGCATGAGCGGTGGTGGGGGGAACACGAGAGAGACACGGGGCATGAGCAGCGGGTGGGGAGGAACATGAGGGAGACACGGGGTATGAGCAGGGGGTGGGGAGGAACACGAGGGAGACACAGGGCATGAGCGGGGGGGTACAGGGCACATACGGGACATGAGCGGGGGTGGGGAGGAAAGGAGAGAGACAAGGGGCATGAGCAGGGGTGGGGGGAACACGAGGGAGACACGGAGCATGAGCGGGGGTGGGGGGTAAACGAGGGAAACACGGGGCATGAGCGGGGGGTGGGGTGAACACGAGGGAGACACGGGGCATGAGCGGGGGGTGGGGGGCAACAGGAGACAGACACGGGGCATGAGCAGGGGGTGGGGCCAACAGGAGAGAGATACGGGGCATGAGCGGGGGGTGGGGGGAACAGGAGAGAGACACGGGGCATGAGCGGGGGGTGGGGAGAACAGGAGACAGACACGGGGCATGAGCGGGGGGTGGGGAGAACAGGAGACAGACACGGGGCATGAGCGGGGGATGGGGGGAACAGGAGACAGATACGGGGCATAAGCGGGAGTGGGGAGAACAGGAGACAGACACGGGGAATGAGCGGGGGTGGGGGGCAACAGGAGACAGACACGGGGCATGAGCGGGGGGTGTGGGGGGCAATAGGAGAGAGACACGGGGCATGAGCGTGGAGTGGGGGAATGCAGGAGACAGACACGGGGCATGGGTGGGGGCAACAGGAGACAGACACGCGGCATGAGCGGGGGGTGGGGGGAACAGGAGACAGACACGGGGGGTGGGGGGAACAGAAGACAGACACGCGGCATGAGCGGGGGAGTCGGGGGCAACAGGAAAGAGACACGGGGCATTAGCGTGGGGTGGGGGGGTACAGGAGACAGACACGGGGCATGAGCGGGGGGTGGGGGGCAACAGGAGAGAGACACGGGACATGAGTGGGTGGGGGGAACAGGAGACAGACACGGGGCATGAGTGGGGGGGCAACAGGAGACAGACACGGGGCATGAGCGGTGGGCGGGGGGTACAGGAGATAGACACGGGGCATGAGCGGGGGTAGGGGGGTAGAGGAGACAGACACGGGGCATGAGCGGGGGGTGGGTGGCAACAGGAGAGAGACACGGGGCATGAGCGGGGGGTGGGGGAACAGGAGACAGACACGGGGCATGAGCGGGGGTGGGGGAACAACAGAGAAAGACACGGGGCATGAGCAGGGGGTGGGGGGTAACAGGAGACAGACACAGGGCATGAGCGGGGGGTGGGGGGCAACAGGAGACAGACACGGGGCATGAGCGGGGGGTGGGGGGCAACAGGAGACAGACACTGGGCATGAGCGGGGGGTGGGGGGCAACAGGAGACAGACACGGGGCATGAGCGGGGGGTGGGGGGAACAGGAAACAGACACGGAGCATGAGCGGGGGGTGGGGAGAACAGGAGACAGAAACGGGGCATGAGCAGGGGGTGGGGAGAACAGGAGACAGACACGGGGCATGAGCGAGGGGGTGGGGGGCAACAGGAGACAGACACGGGCATGAGCGCGGAGTGGGGGGGTACAGGAGACAGACACGGGGCATGGGTGGGAGCAAGAGGAGACAGACATGGGGCATGAGCGGGGGGTGGGGGGAACAGGAGACAGACACGGGGCATGAGTGGGGGTGGGGGGTACAGAAGACAGACACAGGGCATGAGCGGGGTAGTGGGGGGCAACAGGAGAGAGACATGGGGCATGAGCGGGGGGTGGGGGGTACAGGAGACTGACACGGGGCATGAGCAGGGGGTGGGGGGCAACAGGAGAGAGACACAGGGCATGAGCGGGGGGTGGGGGGGTACAGGAGACAGACATGGGGCATGAGCGGGGGGTGGGGGGCAACAGGAGAGAGACACGGGACATGAGCGGGTGGGGGGAACAGGAGACAGACACGGGGCATGAGCAGGGGGGCAACAGGAGACAGACATGGGGCATGAGCGGGGGGGTGGGGGGTACAGGAGACAGCCACGAGCATGAGCGGGGCGTGGGGGGGTACAGGAGACAGACACGGGGCATGAGCAGGGGGTGGGGGCAACAGGAGAGAGACACGGGGCATGAGCGGGGGGTGGGGGGAACAGGAGACAGACACAGGGCATGAGCGGGGGTGGGGGGAACAAAAGAGACAGACACGGGGCATGAGCGGGGGGTGGGGGGCAACAGGAGAGAGACACAGGGCAGGAGCGGGGGGTCGGGGGCAACAGGAGACAGACACGGGCATGAGCGGGGGTGAGGGCAACAGGAGACAGATACGGGGCATGAGCAGGGGGTGGGGGGGAACAGGAGACAGACACGGAGCATGAGCGGGGGGTGGGGAGAACAGGAGACAGACACGGGGCATGAGAGGGGGCAACAGGAGACAGACACGGGGCATGAGCGGTGGGTGGGGGGCAACAGGAGACAGACATGGGGCATGAGCGGGGGGGTGGGGGGTACAGGAGACAGCCACGAGCATGAGCGGGGCGTGGGGGGGTACAGGAGACAGACACGGGGCATGAGCAGGGGGTGGGGGCAACAGGAGAGAGACACGGGGCATGAGCGGGGGGTGGGGGGAACAGGAGACAGACACAGGGCATGAGCGGGGGTGGGGGGAACAAAAGAGACAGACACGGGGCATGAGCGGGGGGTGGGGGGCAACAGGAGAGAGACACAGGGCAGGAGCGGGGGGTCGGGGGCAACAGGAGACAGACACGGGCATGAGCGGGGGTGAGGGCAACAGGAGACAGATACGGGGCATGAGCAGGGGGTGGGGGGGAACAGGAGACAGACACGGAGCATGAGCGGGGGGTGGGGAGAACAGGAGACAGACACGGGGCATGAGAGGGGGCAACAGGAGACAGACACGGGGCATGAGCGGTGGGTGGGGGGCAACAGGAGAGAGACACGGGACATGAGCGGTTGGGGGGAACCGGAGACAGACACGGGGCATGAGCGGGGGGGCAACAGGAGACAGACACGGGGCATGAGCGGGCGGTGGGGGGTACAGGAGACAGACATGGGGCATGAGCGGGGAGTGGGGGGCAACAGGAGAGAGACACGGGGCATGAGCGGGGGGTGGGGGGAACAGGAGACAGACACGGGGCATGAGCGGGGGGTGGGGGGAACAACAGAGACAGACACGGGGCATGAGCGGGAGGTGGAGGGCAACAGGAGACAGACACGGGGCATGAGCGGGGGGTGGGGGGCAACAGGAGAGACACGGGGCATGAGCGGGGGTGGGGGGCAACAGGAGAGACACGGGACATGAGCGGGGGTGGGGGGAACAGGAGACAGACACGGGGCATGAGCGAGGGGTGGGGGGAACAGGAGACAGACACGGGGCATGAGCGGGGGGTGGGGGGAACAACAGACACGGAGCATGAGCGGGGGGTGGGGAGAACAGGAGACAGAAACGGGGCATGAGCAGGGGGTGGGGAGAACAGGAGACAGACACGGGGCATGAGCGAGGGGGTGGGGGGCAACAGGAGACAGACACGGGCATGAGCGCGGAGTGGGGGGGTACAGGAGACAGACACGGGGCATGGGTGGGAGCAAGAGGAGACAGACATGGGGCATGAGCGGGGGGTGGGGGGAACAGGAGACAGACACGGGGCATGAGTGGGGGTGGGGGGTACAGAAGACAGACACAGGGCATGAGCGGGGTAGTGGGGGGCAACAGGAGAGAGACATGGGGCATGAGCGGGGGGTGGGGGGTACAGGAGACTGACACGGGGCATGAGCAGGGGGTGGGGGGCAACAGGAGAGAGACACAGGGCATGAGCGGGGGGTGGGGGGGTACAGGAGACAGACATGGGGCATGAGCGGGGGGTGGGGGGCAACAGGAGAGAGACACGGGACATGAGCGGGTGGGGGGAACAGGAGACAGACACGGGGCATGAGCAGGGGGGCAACAGGAGACAGACATGGGGCATGAGCGGGGGGGTGGGGGGTATAGGAGACAGCCACGAGCATGAGCGGGGCGTGGGGGGGTACAGGAGACAGACACGGGGCATGAGCAGGGGGTGGGGGCAACAGGAGAGAGACACGGGGCATGAGCGGGGGGTGGGGGGAACAGGAGACAGACACAGGGCATGAGCGGGGGTGGGGGGAACAAAAGAGACAGACACGGGGCATGAGCGGGGGGTGGGGGGCAACAGGAGAGAGACACAGGGCAGGAGCGGGGGGTCGGGGGCAACAGGAGACAGACACGGGCATGAGCGGGGGTGAGGGCAACAGGAGACAGATACGGGGCATGAGCAGGGGGTGGGGGGGAACAGGAGACAGACACGGAGCATGAGCGGGGGGTGGGGAGAACAGGAGACAGACACGGGGCATGAGAGGGGGCAACAGGAGACAGACACGGGGCATGAGCGGTGGGTGGGGGGCAACAGGAGAGAGACACGGGACATGAGCGGTTGGGGGGAACCGGAGACAGACACGGGGCATGAGCGGGGGGGCAACAGGAGACAGACACGGGGCATGAGCGGGCGGTGGGGGGTACAGGAGACAGACATGGGGCATGAGCGGGGAGTGGGGGGCAACAGGAGAGAGACACGGGGCATGAGCGGGGGGTGGGGGGAACAGGAGACAGACACGGGGCATGAGCGGGGGGTGGGGGGAACAACAGAGACAGACACGGGGCATGAGCGGGAGGTGGAGGGCAACAGGAGACAGACACGGGGCATGAGCGGGGGGTGGGGGGCAACAGGAGAGACACGGGGCATGAGCGGGGGTGGGGGGCAACAGGAGAGACACGGGACATGAGCGGGGGTGGGGGGAACAGGAGACAGACACGGGGCATGAGCGAGGGGTGGGGGGAACAGGAGACAGACACGGGGCATGAGCGGGGGGTGGGGGGAACAACAGACACGGGCATGAGCGGGGGGTGGGGAGAACAGACACAGGGCATGAGCGGGGCGGTGGGGGGCAACAGGAGACAGACACGGGGCATGAGCGGGGGGTGGGAGGAACAGGAAAAAGACACGGGGCATGAGCAGGGGGTGGGCAGAACAGGAGACAAACACGGGGCATGAGCGGGGGGGTGGAGGGCAACAAGAGAGAGACACGGGGCATGAGCGTGTGGGGGGAACAGGAGACAGACACGGGGCATGAGCAGGTGGGGGCAACAGGAGATAGACACGGGGCATGTGCAGGGGGTGGGGGGTACGGGACACAGACATGGGGCATGAGCGGGGTGTGGAGAGAACAGGAGAGACACGGGGCATGAGCGAGGAACATAACACAGACATGGGGCATGAGCGGGCGGTGGGGGAAGGGGAGAGAGACACACGGGGCATGAGCGGAGGTGGGGGGAGGGAGAGAGATACACGGGGCATGAGCGGGGGGTGCGGGGAACAACAGAGACAGACACGAGGCATGAGCGGGGGGTGGAGGGCAACAGCAGACAGACAGGGGGCATGAGCGGGGGGTGGGGGGCAACAGGAGACAGACACGGGGGTGAGGGGCAACAGGAGACAGACACGGGGCATGAGCGGGGGGTGGGGGGCAACAGGAGACAGACACGGGGCATGAGCGGGGGGTGGGGGGCAACAGGAGAGACACGGGGCATGAGCGGGGGTGGGAAGCAACAGGAGAGACACGGGACATGAGCGGGGGTGGGGGGAACAGGAGACAGACACGGGGCATGAGCGAGGGGTGGGGGGAACAGGAGACATACACGGGGCATGAGCGGGGGGTGGGGGGAACAACAGACACCGGCATGAGCGGGGGGTGGGGAGAACAGACACGGGGCATGAGCGGGGCGGTGGGGGGCAACAGGAGACAGACACAGGGCATGAACGGGGGGTGGGAGGAACAGGAAAAAGACACGGGGCATGAGCAGGGGGTGGGGAGAACAGGAGACAAACACGGGGCATGAGCGGGGGCGGTGGGGGGCAACAAGAGAGAGACACGGGGCATGAGCGTGTGGGGGGAACAGGAAACAGACACGGGGCATGAGCGGGAGGGGTGGGGGGCAACAGGAGATAGACACGGGGCATGAGCGGGGGGTGGGGGTAACAGGACACAGACATGGGGCATGAGCGGGGTGTGGAGAGAACAGGAGACAGACACGGGGCATGAGCGGGGGGAACAGAAGACAGACATGGGGCATGAGCGGGGGGTGGGGGAAGGGGAGAGAGACACACAGGGCATGAGCGGGGGTGGGGGGAGGGAGAGAGATACACGGGGCATGAGCGGGGGTGGGGGGAGGGAGAGAGACACATGGGGCATGAGCGGGGGGTGGGTGGGAGGGAGAGAGACACACGGGGCATGAGTGGGGGGTGGGCGGGAGGGAGAGAGACACACGGGGCATGAGCGGGGGCTGGGCGGGAGGGAGAGAGACACATGGGGCATGAGCGGGGGTGGGGGGAGGGAGAGAGACACACGGGGCATGAGCGGTGGGTGGGGGTAAGGGGAGAGAGACATACAGGGCATGAGCGGGGGGTGGGGGGATGGAGAGAGACGCACGTGGCATGAGCGGGGGGTGGGGGGGAGGGAGAGAGACACACGGGGCATGATCGGGGGTGGGCGGGATGGGGAGAGACACTAGGGCATGAGCGGGGGTGGGCAGGAGGGTGATAGACACGGGGCAAGAGCGGGGGTGGGCGGGCGGTTGAAAGACACGGGGCAAGAGCAGGGGTGGGCGGGAGGGTGAAAGACACGGGGCAAGAGCGGGGGTGGGCGGGAGGGAGAAAGACACCGGGCAAGAGCGTGGGTGGGCGGGAGGGGGAAAGACACAGGGCAAGAGTGGGGGTGGGTGGGAGGGGGAAAGACACGGGGCAAGAGTGGGGGTGGGAGGGCGGGGGAAAGACAAGGGGCAAGAGTGGGGGTGGGTGGGAGGGGGAAAGACACGGGGCAAGAGTGGTGGTGGGCGGGAGGGGGAAAGACACGGGGCAAGAGTGGGGGTGGGCGGGAGGGGGAAAGACACGGAGCAAGAGCGGGGGTGGGCGGGAGGGGGTAAGACACAGGGCAAGAGCGGGGGTGGGCGGGAGGGGGAAAGAGACACGGGGCAAGAGCAGGGGTGGGGGGAGGGGGAAAGAGACACGGGGCAAGAGCGGGGGTGGGTGGGAGGGGGAAAGAGACACGGGGCAAGAGCGGGGGTGGGCGGGAGGGGGAAAGAGACACGGGGCAAGAGCGGGGGTGGGCCGGAGTTAATGAAAGAGACACGGGGCAAGATCGGGGGTGGGCGGGAGGGGGAAAGAGACACGGGGCAAGAGCGGGGGTGGGTGGGAGGGGGAAAGAGACACGGGGCAAGAGCGGGGGTGGGCGGGAGGGGGAAAGACACACGGGGCAAGAGCGGGGGTGGGGGGGAGATTAGACAGACACACGGGGCAAGAGCGGGGGTGGGGGAGGGAGACAGACACACGAGGCATGAGCGGGGGGTGTGGGAAGGGGAGAGACACACGGGGCATGAGCGGGGGGTGGGTGGGAGGGGTAGAGACACACGGGGCATGAGCGGGGGGTGGGCGTGAGGGGGAGAGACACAAGGGGCATGGGTGGGGGGGAGGGAGAGAGACACACGGGGCATGAGTGGGGGGTGGGGGGAAGGAGAGAGAGAGACATGTGGGGCATGAGCGGGGGGTGGGCGGGAGAGGGAGAGACACACGGGGCATGAGCGGGGGGTGGGGGGGAGGGAGAGAGACACACGGGACATGAGTGGGGGGTGGGCGGTGGGTGGGGAGAGACACACGGACATGAGCGGGGGTGGGCGGGAGGGGGGAGAAACATGGGGCATGAGCGGGGGGTGGGCAGCGGGTGGGGAGAGACACACGGACATGAGCGGGGGTGGGGAGAGACACACGGACATGAGCGGGGGGTGGGCGGCAGGTGGTGAGAGACATACGGACATGAGCGGGGGGTGGGCGGCGGGTGGGGAGAGACACACGGACATGAGCGGGCGGCGGGTGGGGAGAACACACACAGACATGAGCAGCGGGTGGGAGAGACACACGGGGGTGGGAGAGACACACAGGGCAAGAGTGGTGGGTGGGCGGTTGGGAGAGACGAGCGGGGCACGAGCGGGGCATGAGCGGGGGGGGCGGGAGGGAGAAAGACACACGGACATGAGCGGGGGGTGGGCAGGAGGGAGAAAGACACACGGACATGAGCGGGGGGTGGGCGGGAGGGAGGGAGAAAGACACACGGACATGAGCCGGCAGTGGGCAGGAGGGAGAAAGACACACGGACATGAGCGGGGGGTGGGAGGAACAGGAGACAGACACGGGCATGAGCGGGGGTGGGGGACTTACTGTGCAGGCGGGATACAAAGCCTCTCATGCGAGGAACAAAGATGGCGGGCGTCTCTGAAGCCAGACGCACTGCACGCTTTCACGCATCCAATGAGAGAGCACGTCAGATGTCCGCGGACATCACGTAAGCTGCTTTCCCAATCACCGTCCTGTCCGCGGAGCGAACAGGGAAGTGTGTCCGCGAAGCGAACACAGATATCACTAATTTTTTTCACTTACATTTTTGTCATTTTTTTAAAAACTACTGGACAGATTTACACCAAATAAAGCAAAGCACGCTTTCGGGACCAAGCCGCCACTCCTGCCGCTAATTTGGTGTAAATCCGTCCAGCGGTTTGGGCTGTAGGCGTGAGCAAAGTTTTTTCCCATTATGTCTATGGGAAAAAAAAAGTTTTGGGAACCCCCCTATAACTTTCCCCCCCCTGGACGAATCCTCACCAAACTTTGCAAAATAATTCGGAGTGACCCAAATACTTTTTTTGCAAAGTTTGGTGAGGATCCATCCAGGGAGAGCGAAGTTATAAGCCGCCCAAAAAGTGCTCTTCCTATGGAAACAGCAACTTAACGATAACTACATGGCCACTACCGTGGCCATGTAATATATATTATATATATATATATATATATATATATATATATATATATATATATATATATATATATATATATATATAGACAAGTAAAGGATGGATGTTTCCACTACGCATTATAGCAGTGCTGGACTTTAGCAAGAAGGCAGAGAAAGCCTCATTTCCAGAGTGTCGCAGTTAAAAAGCAAATTGAAGTACAAAGTGAATCTCAGCAAACAGGGCTGGATGAGCCAAAAAGCCAAGGGGCCTCATTACGAGTTTGGCGGTAGCCGTGGAGCTATTAGTTCCATGGCTGCCGCCAAACCGGGATCCTTTACCGGGTTCCAGAATGGGGAATTACCGGGCCATTCCGAGTTCGGAGGGCCCGGTAATTCCTCGATCTGGGAACTGTAAGCGATATTCAATCAACACTACAGCTAAGTCAATGCCTAGTCTGGGAGGCTGAGGAAAACCCTTATTGATGTATTTTTATATCCAGTTCAGTACTCTGGATGACAACCCTTGTATAACACCGCCCTCTTAGAATCCCCCTGACCCCACTGAGCCAAGAAGTAGGTTTGTTTTGCAAATTAAAAGGTTTTATTTGAAAATGTAAACAATATATATATATATCACACTTTATAAATAAATTGATAACTGATATCACACTTCAGAATATGACCGTGATCAACAATGGATAATGTTACAGGGATACACTGATTTGGTTACTTAGGAGTAGTGTGGAGGATGAGGTAGCTGAAAATGCTTGATGGTTTCAAGGAAATGCAAGGTGGAATAAAATGCAGTAAAGAAATAACTTATTATGATTTTAGCAAAAGGTAATATGATCACTTTTTCTTTTGACAATTCACTCCCCCCCTATGCAATACAAAAAATGGAAGGAGAGCACACAGTCTTCAAGAATCCCAACAAATCACACTTTATCTTGCAATACACAGTTCCAGTTCCCCCAGCAAGCTTAGAGAAAACATGGATGAGTTTTAAACACAGGCAAATTACTTTAATGTGGGTTGCAAGGAAGTGAAAAGGTGCTAAAATTGCTTTTAATTCCCTCTAGAGGTTCAGGGTAGGTGATGGCTACTTTATATTAGTTCAGGCTCACTTTAACAATACTCTATGAATGATTAGCAGATTGCAAATGAATTTTAGCAAAGAGAAGCAAAAAGCTGCTGATTTCTACAGATGAAGAAATCGGGCCAAATCGCAAATCGTGGTAAATTTCGCGAGTGCGTGTCTCGCGATTACGGAAAGAGTGTAGGAAGTCGGTTTGTTGGAAAGCCTAGAATCACAGCTTTCATATGAAAGTTAAATCTCGTTCCTAGCACAAACGGTTCCGGAGATACGGATGATTTAATAAAGGTAGATTTTCGGATTTAAAGTCAAACTCAAAATGACAGGTGACAGCTTGCAGCTGCAGAATTGACAGGTGACAGTTGTGCAGCTTTAAAATGACAGATGACACGATTTCTAGGAGGTTGTTCTAATTAGGTTAAAATAGCTTGAATTAGATTATTTTAACTAGGAGTTTGGGTTCTGCACAGTTCTGGCGGATACTCACTCCTAATTTTGAAATGAATGGGCCTCGTCACGGATCTGGTCAACATGTCCAGCGGCGGTTCTCTCTGCTCGGCGGGTCAATCAGGCACCGGTTCTGCTCACATTAATCCGGATCTCTGGTTCTGCTCACAGCAGTCTGGGTGTGGTCTGCGGTTCCGGCAAAAGTTCTTGGCAGGGAATTCAAACAGCTCGCCGGGCTGTTGGATAGTTTGCAAATGATTTTAAGGATGCTGAGATCTGCTGAGAAGAGTTCTCAGTTTGTGGGTTTAGGCCCTTGCTTTAAGTTCTGAAATAAATTTCTGGTCTCTGAAGATTGATGGATGTGAAGTCTGGAGTCTCCCGGCAGAGCGTCCCGCAGATAATGGAATTGAATGTCTCTACCTGTCCCAGCAGTCTCTTTTTATGTGTTTTAAAAATGAGTGTGTGCCTGGGCCTAGCTAAGCCTGCCCCTCTCTACTTGTCATTGGCCCAATTCTCCCCTCTCCCATGATTGGGGGAAGGAAAAGGATTGTCATCATGATGAGGTCTGTTTATGGGTCAGAGGATCCTCCCCTGGTCAATTTGCCCACAAATCTATATTTGATTCAAATACATATTTCCCAGGTACAGAAGTGGTTGACATTACATGTATATATTACACCTTGCTTAGGGTAGTCTCTGTTCTGCCTCTGGCGTTTCTAGGAGCTTGCATTAAAAAATGGCAACTTATTTTCGATTTTAGTGGGTTGTGCAATATGGGATTTTCATCAGAAATTATACAAAGGTACATTTCCTTTCCACATATATCCCAGTAACTTTCCATGTCTCTAGCTTAAATCCAGTGTCTACAATAATCATAATTAGCGGGGTTTTGCCCCAGAACATGGTACAAATCGAAGTTTGGACTCAAATCGTGAGGGCATTTTTCAAACTAAGACTCTCAAAGTTGTACATTCCTGTCATTTGGTTACAATAAGTTATCACTGTTTCTATAAAATATATATTTGTTGCAATTCAACTCCCCAATGTGTTTGGGTCCGCCTCCAGATGTCTGGGTGGGTCAGTGATCACATGTCTCTCCTTACTGGCAGAGGGCTGTTGACAGGAAACACTCAAAATTAACATACCCCATTCAACAGAAAGGGGCTATTGTCTCTCTCCTCCAGGCTGAAGGGGAAACCCCCCCCCTCTCACTCAGAAGGGCCATGTGATATCCTGCCTCCTGTGATGAGTCTCTGGGGCGTTAAGAGTTCTCAGCCTCTTGGCCTCTGGGAACAGCAGGTGGCTAAGATTTTTTAATTAACCAACAGGCCTTTGAAGTCCAGTTGACTCAGGTCCCTTTGTCAGCCAGTTCTCCTGTCAGAGTTTAGACCGCTAGCGCCGCCTTGGGGAATTTGTCGGTACTGCATCCATTTTTGGGAATTGTCTTGAATTACTGCATTTCAATAGAGTGGTCTTTTGCATGTTAGAATAGGACCCTTGCTTAACATTGTTTTGATGGCATCTTTACAGCAGAGTGGTGATGTGGAACCCCCCACAAGAAGGTTGTATCTTTGGAGTGGTCTTGTGCCAACTGCGCAGTTCTCCTGGATTCTGGCGCACATGTGGGCTTTTTGGATCTTGGATTTTCTAAGCCCACAGCACCAAATGTTTCAGCTAATGACTCAAACGTGGGTCAATACACCTGACAGAACCCGGGCTCGAACCTTCCCCATTCCCATCTGAGCCCACATAGGGCTCAATGGGAATGGGAGAGGGAGCTAACAACGGGCCGATTACGACCGGCCCGTTGTTAGCTCCCTCTTCCCTTCACGGGACCCGGTAACAATACCTGGTTTTACCAGGCATCCTTACCGGGTCCCGCGAGGGGACCTCGTAATTTCACGTAACGGGTTTAACGGGTCCGCCTCCATTAGTGGAGCCTGTTAATCCGTTCCGCGAAGGTCATAATGAGGCCCGCGGTCTTATCAAATTGGTGTAAACTGACATTGGGTACAAATCGTGTGAAAGAACAGAACTCCTGTTCAGAAGGCATGAACAAAACAAGGAGGATGTCAGAGGTCTATTAAAAAAATAGTATTAGTATTTCAATAGAGTACTCTAGATGGACTTAAGCAATATCGATTTAGAAAGTGTTGTGTTGCAAGACGTAGATGACATTTTAGTTTGCAGCACTTCAGAGGAAGAGTGAAGACGCGATTCTGTTCAGCTGATGGTTATACTTGCTGACAAAGGATATTAGGTTGACAAAGAAAAGTTACAGTCGTCAACAGGAGGTGTTGTACATAGGCCAATTGATTGTACATGAAGGAAAGAAGGTTACTCCTGAGAGTGCTGAGGCTATTTTGAAAAGCACAAAGCCACACATGATAAAACACATTCAGAGATTTCGGGGATTGTATAATTATGTCAGAGCATTGGTCTTTGACTACAGTTCATATATAAGGCCTTTATTACAGGCTTTAAAGAAAACTGGGGTGGGAGCTGCTTGTATGCTTGGTTTATTTCATAGAGTATGCAGGTCATCCTTGGTGTCTGCATCTGTTGTGCATTCTGGGTTTGTGGGTGATCATTATTGTACATGTTATATCCAAGTCCTGGCCTGCTTCTACATTCTCTCAAAAAATGGCCCCACTTCCCACAGTTCGGACACTGTCAGGAACCCATACCTGACCCTGTTGGTCCCATTCATCCAAAGCCCTCCCTACCCCCCTTAAAAAAGCCCCGCCTGCGCCGCTGATCTCCTTATTGCCAGTCCTGGGTGGGGTACAGCTGTCCACCTCCCCAATTTCCTTGTCCTCCTTCTTCCCAAAACACTCCTATAGAGACATCTGCTGACCACTGCGTGCTCCCAGTCGCCTCCGTCTGTGCAGGTGTGGACATTGGCCCCTCTACAGATATCTTAGCCATATTCCTCTGTGCCAATATCACTGCATTTGCCTGCAATTGTTGTGCCATTTCCCTTTCGCGATCCTTTATTCTTTTGCAGTGGTGTATTATTATGCTCTGAATTTCCATCCACCCCTTTGCTTTAATGCCCACAATTGTGTCTAGTGCCTTCTGAACTTCCTTTAGATAAGTAGGAACAAGGAACTGATTGGTCCCACTGGTAACCCGTCTCAGCTCTCCACATCTCCTGAACCTTAATAATGTACTGCAGGGGGTATTCATCATCACTGATAGCATATTTCATAATTGACTGTATGTCTGGCGTGTCAGGGTAAGATCGCCGAAGCATGCCCCACACCTGCGCTCTGAAGTTATTGTACGGTGCGCCGTCATGCGCATCATCATCTAACCTCATTCCTGGCTATCCTGCTTTAATCCACACCTACCCAGCCTGGTCTCCCACTATAGCCACTAATAAACTTTTTATATCACCCGCGGCAAGCGGTACTCCAGCAGTCTGTTTTTCAAATGCGCTTTGATCAAATTGTTCTTGTCCATCGGCGCCCAGGGCACAAACTGTACACTACCCACACCCTTGTGTATCAGAGGCATCTGTAAACCTACTCTCTTCTCTTCTTTTCTTCTGACACTTCGTTTTTTCCTCGCTACTGCCATCCGGCCAAGCCTTCTTATCCTCTCATCCCACAAACTTTCCACTTGAGGTGTTATTTCTGGGACCTGTTGCGCTTCCTCCTCACTGTCATCCTCAAACTTATCCACTGTACTCCACCCATCCTCTTCCGGATCTCCACCTAAGCCACTATCAGACCTTACAGTTCCATACCTTGTGCTGGTTGCACGCCTATCCTCTTTCTTCGCTATATGCACATCCTTTATTGCTGTGCTGTCCAACCTAAAGAAAATGTCTGCCGCTCTCCACTTGTCTAGACCGCTCCCCTTTTCCTTGTTCTGTGCTGTTCCCAGTCCCACTAGCTCTGCTCGCGCCGATTCTAGTACCCCTTCTAATTCCCACTTCCCTGCACACTCCTGTGGTGGAGTGGTTGCTGGAGTGTATATATATGGAGGTAGAGGGACTGTGGCCCAAGTTGGGCCGGTTCCATGTCATTTCATCGCGGGATGTTTTTATGCTGGCTTTTTTACTGCAAATGTTTTTATGAAAAAACTCATCAAATTTTATTTATTTTTTATTTTTGAAGGGGTTCCCTCCCAATCCCCCATCCCCTTTCATGTTTTATATATCCCCGAGCACCCACACCCAATGTATATATTTTCCCAACCCCCCCCCAAAAAATGAGATGACTTTTTTTGGCAAATAAATTGCATTAAACAACCGCGTGAAAAAACTTCCCACGATGAAAGTACGTTGTACCGAGGATACATAGGTTGGGTTAGTGTACCCTATCACTGGAAGCACTGCCAATGGATATATCCCCTTGTATTCTGTGCGTGTCCAACCCTCTTCTGCTCATTTGTCCCTGTCATGTGGATTCCATGCCCCTCCCTCATTGGTGTCTTCTACGTCCTCAATCATCTTCCATAAGTCTAAAATTTCCTTTCTGTTCTGTAGTTGTTAACCATCGTACTTTGCTGCTAGAAATTTAGTCATATGCTCCAGAATTCCCTTATTATGGGTGCACTGCTCTGGCCACGAGTGGGGCATTCCCTCTCGTGTCTATGTCACCCACTGCTTAAGATATTTTTCAATCATCTCCTGGTACAAGGGCAGGGCCTTGTACATGTACTCTAAAGGGGTCTCCCCCACCATTGCAGCGATGTACACGCTCTAAAGTGTCCCTACGATTCTATTGTGAGCTGTGCATACCGCAAATGTCACAACCAAGAAATAACTTTGTGACTTGTGAGGGTTTGGAGGGTTTTATGAAGGGTTTTATGGATCTCTGAAACATGCTCAGGGTGGTGGTGGTGTACGCGCTCATCCAATGGATCTAATAATCATAATGCTGTTTGCCGCGCTTTGGGCCTAAATTCTAAGATAGTTACTGTTTGCTAAGATGGCGTTCACACCCGCAGTTACCATATTGCTTGTTATGCATGCACTAATATGATTGTGCAACCTCTTTTATGTGAACCCCCTGCTCCCTGATCCCTGAATTTGCTCTATTAGAGTTTATTCCTCATTCAGAATCACCTAGGGGGGTCGGAAGACCCTCTCTACTTCCCAACACTAACAACGAATCGCTCAAATATATTGGCGCTATTTAATGAAGTGCCTAAATTGAGATTGATCTGCACAAAAGACCTAGAACTAGTGGATAATGAGCAGAGGGGCGACATTGTAGCAATTCAAAGCCCATCAAGAGCAATTTATTCAATGTTATTATGATATGATAGGTCATTTATAATGCGCTCAATACCCAGATTTTCTAAGCGCGGACCTAGGGTTCAAACCTGTGGTGCTCTGTGTCGTTTTGCTTCCACGGCGAGCACGTTGCCCCTGACCTATCTAAGAGGTCAGATCACTAAGATTATTCATTTTTGATCTTTGTCCAAGCTACATAAAACCTGGGACCCAACATACCAGTAATAACAAGAGGCCCCTTATGCACAGCAAACTGGGGGAAAAGAGTGGGATGGTTGCTAGTGAAGATTTGAGAATTTCCAAACCATTAGGTAACGCAATGAGGAAGGTGTGTTTTTTGGATACCCGAGTATCAGTTCCAAAAATACAGGAAGACTGGAGCTGGCTACCGATAGCATTAGATAAAAGAAACAGTATGAGCCCTGTGTTATAGGTAGGAGTAATCTTTGATGAATCAGTGACTTTTGACATGAAGAATTCATCCCTGTCGCTGTTATCCTGGAATATTAGACAGTTTGGAAAGCTAGTCAGAGACAACAAAATCTCTGATATGTTTAGGGATTACTCTTTACTTATGCTACAGGAAACTTGTGCTTTGGAAGCTCTAGTTTTGCACGGCTACCATACCTTCTCGCAAAATGCAATAGGTTTGGCAGTGGCCGCCGTTCAGGTGGCTTGATAATAGACACCAATAGCTGTCTTGGTTTTATGGGGAAGTGTATTTCAAAGGGCCACAGAGGTATTTTAGTGTGAAGCAAGAATTAATTATGAACATTTATTGGCAGCCTTCACATTCTACATTAGGAGACTTTGTTGGTAACATTAATGGAATTTTAGAGGAATTTAAGGTCAGATTTCCTGACGGGGCAATTGTGATGGGAGGTGACAGGAACTCCAACTGCCTACCTTCTGAATGTTATTGTACAGTTGAAACTGTATGGAATACAGATTATAATATAAAACAGCGGGAACAAGGTGTGGTATGGAGGAATGTATGTTCTGAATGGGGGCTGCATATTGTAAATGGACAGGTTAGGGAGATATCCCCTAGAGAGTCACCTGGCACAGGGACGCTATCATTTGCTGGATCAATTACTTTGCACTTTTAGGAAAACAAATGAATCTGTGCACTACATTTATGGTAACAGAAAATGAGGCTAGTGCTCATTCTATCCTTACTGTGCAGTTAAATGTGCACCGCAAAAAATCTCGTAAATCTGCCTGTGTTAATATTTCCATTCATTCCAAGAAGAATCGTATCTCATGGAGTGGAAAGTGCCTTGAGTTATTTAGAGGACAGATCTTCTCTTTTTGGCACTCTACCACCTTGAGTCATAAGCCAAATGTATTGATGGTAGAGAAATTCCCACTATTTATTATTAGAAAAGTCCCATATGTCCCTCATGGTCCCTCATAGAGGAGAAGTACCTTGAGTTGTTTGGAGGATAGATCTTCTCTTTTTCGCACTCTACCACCTTGAGTCATAAGTTAAAAGTATTGACGGTAGAGTAGTTCCCTCTATTTATTGTTGCAAAGGTGACTGACATGTGTGGTAATAGAAGGTCTGGTACTAACTTTGGTTGTGTACATGAATATAGCCAAGATGTCCATATGCGGAAATAACAATTGAGAATAGTTATAAGGAGACTTAAAAATGATTTCTATTAAGCAAGAATAACAAAATTATAAGAATTGGTTAAAGGCGCACAGATACTTGCTTGCGCAAAAGGTTGGTGCACGTCTGCTACAGACCTTGGTGGAGCATAATGGTAAGAGGCTTTGGTCCTTGGTACAGAAGAAAGAAGGAAATCGGATGGAAGCCTCAACCAATGTAATTTCAGAACAATGTTGGTCCAATCATTTTAGTAAATTGTATAGTAACTCTACAGATGACTCTTTTTATATTAACCATTTATGTCCCTGGTGCTTGAAAATTTATGCTGAGCAAGTATATAAAATCATTACATCTTTTTCAAGCTCGAATGGACCTTGCCCAACCAGTTTATGCAACAAGGTGCTATAATCGGATACACAAGTCTGGGCCTTTATATCATCTCTGTTGTTCAATAATATTTTGAAATCTAAAAATGGGCCCCTGTCATGGAACACCTACTTGTAGTGCTGATCTTACAAGAGAGGAGATTGTTTGAATCTGCTTAGCAGAAGTCTGATTGCCGCCAGACGTGGAAAGTATAATATTTGCTGTATGGACGTTAAAGGCAATTGAGGAATGGATTGCAAAGACAAAAAAGCTATCCAAATTCCAAACTGGATTCAGGAGGGGCATTGGGATTTATGCTTATGGCCTAGCTATTAATGCATTACTGGAACAGGCTGAGGCCATGGGTGCCAACCCATGTATGTGGCATGTGTATACTTAAGTCTGGCATTCGACATGAGAGATAGATCTAAATTGTAGTCCAAGCTCCAGGGATTGAATATTCCAGAGCATTTATTGGACAATTTTGGTTTCTATACATGCTAAAACTGAAATGAAGGTTTGACTAAACATGCAGGATTCAGTGAGAGAACTCATTCTTACAGCAAAAGGTCTGCAGCAGGGGTGCGTTTTCATTTGTAAATATCTGACCTGGGAGAATGTATGGAATTAGACCGCTGTGTACCACCGTTGATTGCTGGGGAGACATGTGTTTGGCTGAGTTATGCCGATGACATTCTGCTTATGGAAAGAACCCAAAAAGGATTGCAGCGGCTATTGTCTAAATTCCATGACTATACGATTGAGAACACGCTACAGACAACCCCCAGAAGACCAACATACTGTGTTCTAAGAGACATTGGGGGGAAAATGCTGGTAGTAGAGTCCATGGTGAAACAAATGGAACATGTTCTCAGTAGAATCTCCAATAGGGATGTGGGGAAAATACGTTGACAGAGAAAGGGATGCAATTGGGCACGCAGGCGGTGTTTAGCTGCTAAAAGTACTGTAGCTTGCCAATCCATGTACAGCAACAAGAAATCTATGAACAGGATTGGATAACAACTTCGATGCTACAAACTCATATAAGATTTTTAAATAACTGAGCAGAGAAAACAAGAAAATAATTGTTTTTACCGTTTTACATTGTACAATGCCCCGGTGGGAGATTGATGAAAGCCTTTCTAAGAATCAGACTCAACCTCATACATACCCGTGAGATTCTCTATGTGAGAGGTTTGAGTCTGAAAAATTAATGTAGGTATGTAAATCTGATGCGGGAAATCTTAAAATATTTTTATAATGTGTCCTTTTTACAGGTAAAAAGGGAAGAGTTTTTTTAAAGTGTATGTTCATGACGTGATATAGTTGAATATGAATTATTTTTGCTAAAATATAAAACCGGCATCATTATTAATTAGGGTGGTGACCTTTTTAAAGACTTTAAAGCTGATTGATGCATTTTAAAGGTAAAATGTTGTGTTGATTAATGGTGTAAATGATGCTAATGAGTTTGTTTTATTTGCTTGTGGTTTTGGTTTTGTGTTGCTTTCTGTTCTTAAATTTGATGAGTTTCATTGATTGACGATGAATGTAAATTGTATTATGGTATGTGTATTATTCAACTTAGTGGGAGCCGACTACTATGAGAAAGTTAGAAAAGCGAAATACAGATATAGAGCCTGCATTAAGAGCATAAAAATGGCAGAGAGGAACAACAGACATCAAAGGCTCGTACCAACTATCTGTACCAGATATTCTCGTAGCATATGGTCACTCCTAAACGAAAATAGAGAGAAGGTTAATGGACCATTAGCCAAATCTATTGGCGAAGAAGTATGTATAAAATTTCTATTAGGTCGTAACTCAGGAGAGGCGGAGGCTCATAGTATATCTCAAGTGAAGACTCCCTTCTCCCCGACGTTTGATGTTTCAGCGGAGGCCATTCACAATAAAATAGTTACTCTTAAGGCCTCTTGAGCCCTCGGCCCGAATGGGCTGGCCAATGCAGTAATTAAGAACTACTCTGCATTTTAGGCACACCTCTTCTCTAGCCTCTTTAAAAAGATCTTAGCTCAGGGGACTATTTCTCGCTCCTGGCAAACGGCTTTCCTCGTCCCTGTGTTCAAAAAAGGCAGCCGCATAGACCCTAACAACCATTGGCTCCTCTCTATGCTGGACATCACTGGCAAACTCTTTGCTGCATTACTGCTTAGTGAGCTGCAAAAGTGGGTGGAGCAGACCAGCATACTTAGCAGATTCCAATGTGGTTTCCGGTGAGATTTTTCCACCTCTCACAATCTTTGGGTGATGGACATGCTACGCACACGGGCACTTAGCAAGGGGCAGACCCCACTTTATGCTCTCTATATTGACTTCAAGGCTGCCTTTGATTCTATCCCTAGAGCAAGGCTATGGATCAAGCTGGAAACAATGCGCTGCCCGTCTGGGCTTTTATAATATCTAAGGCAGTTGCACCATAATACCTCTGCGTGCTTCAGATTAAACCAGGAAGGCAGTATGACTAGACAGGTGATCCAGAACAGGGGGGTAAAGCAGGGATGCGTAACTGCACCCCTCATTTACAATCTTTATGTATATGATATTCCTGCAGCACTTGCCGAGGCCAACAACTGCCCTCCAAAAATCGGTAAGGCACCTTGCACTGTCCTAGCATACGCTGACGACCTGGTTGTATTTCATAATACCATAGCTGGACTCAGGCGCTCTGCGGTTACATTATGGGATTATGCTGGGAACAATGGTTTGACTATAAACCTAGATAAGACAAAGGTACTTAGATTTACTAGGAAAAGAGCATCCCAAGTCAACTTGTGGGTACATAACAACCATATACTTTATGCTCCATCTGTATCTTGGAGTGGATATTGAGCCGTTGGGCGATTATTCCTTGTGCCAGCAAGGACGTATAACCAGGGCTATGCAAGTAATAGCATTAATATCATCGTTCACAAACAAGCAGGGCGGCTTTACCTTGTGGGGGACTAGATACCTATACATCCAAGTGTTTGCACCCATGATTACCTACGGCTTTGAGTCTCTTCTCTCTTTCGATCTTGCCTGGCTGCAAGTGATGGAGGGCAAATTCTGGCGCCGGATACTGGGATTACCTCTGAGTGTCCCAATGGCCCTGATTAGGCTTGAATTGGGCCTTCCCTCACTCAAAGCATTAGTACTCAAAAGGAGGGCAGGATTCTATCTTAAAATGAAGGGCAGCCCTTCTAATCCATTATTGGCTGTGATCCATCAAGAAGTGAGCAAAAAACAGACCACTTGCCCCCTCCTGAAAGACATGGCCACATTTCTCATGGATATAGGCTGGACGCATAGAGGGGAGATTGTCTCTAAGAATGTGCTAAAAGCGCTCAGCAAAAAGGTGGACCTATGGGACTGGTTAGAGAATTTCTCACACCTGAGTAGCTTAAAGACCTTTCATTTCATAAAATATAGACTCTATAATTTTATGCAACCATAAGCATACTTGTATCTCTGCCCCACCAAAAGGCTCAGACTTTTCATCATTTTGTTCCATTTGGAGCAATAACCCACCCTTTATAAAGTAGGAGCCAGGGACAAGATTCCTGCCAGTGAGCGAGTTTGTCGTTTATGTAAATCCCCTGCATGTCTGGAAACAGCCAAGCACTTGTTGACTGAGTGTTCAACTCTGGGGAGTTCTATCACTAAATATCTTGGGGAATTTGTACATGATCCTCTAACCATCTGTGAAACCCCATTCTGGCTTTATTGCACTAACACCTGCAACATGCATCTGTTTATTGCATTGTATAATGTGTGGCAGCTGATTGAAAAACACCTGGGCTCCTTGATCTGAATCATCACATTATGGTGGGTTAAAGATTGCTTGTGACACTCTGATCAGGCAGGGGTTTTTCACCTATTGTATCTATATTCCGACTCTGAGGCAGGGAGTCTGTTGGTGAGAGGTCTAATGTGTGAATATATGGCTAAGACTGTGCTGATGTGAAGGCAAAGACTATAAGTTACACACAACTGTTTATATTTGAGTATCTTGTTTTCCGTAGGTTGTAAATATTTTAAAGAAATTTCGTATTACCACATATTTTCATTGGTCTATGATATCTGTTGATTTGTTTCTTTTAATGAGTTAATATTAATGTATGTAACTTGTATTATGTGTAAAGTTTGAATTTATTTTCAATCTGTATCATATTAAAGAATTATTATTATTATTATTATTCAACTGTATAAGGTTTGTAATAAACCAAGTACTAAATACAAAAATAAAGAAATGTTCATTTCATGGGACTAGGTTCCCATACATGTACATCTGCAGAGATCTGGGTGCCACCCGCATACTGATCTACACATTCTGGTTCTGGCCAGGTCATTTTGCCTTTCATCCTTGCAGTCAATTACATGAGTACAGTTTAGTTGGGCAATAGTAACGTCTGTTATTTACAATGTAATAAAGATAGCCTATAAAACCTCCAACATCGCTCAGCAGTAATCACTACAATTAAATAGATAAATATCCCTTTGTGTATGGGAACGACTGCCCTAGGCCAAAGTGCACACAGGGGAGGCACACCCCATAGTGAAATCCTAGCTACAGGACTACCTCCAATGACTGGGAAAAGGGTGACCCCTATGTGCCGAGCTCCAAGCAGACCCTGCAGGAGTCGGAGAAGGAGGCCACAGCAGATAAATTGGCTTAATAAAATACCCACGACCCCGCTATTTTAACATGCATTTTTGAATTATATAGTCAGTTATATAGCCACTCATGTTATTTACTGATATCTATATTTTGTGTTGCTTATTTGATTTACCTATTTGTGGTCTGATTAATGTCTTCACTTAAAATTGTGCTCATCGATTTTGTTACGTATTTAAACATTCATTTAGTACCACTCCTCTTTGCTCGCAAACTCACACATTTACTTGGAAGTGTATTCCTGTAAGTCCATCCTTCAATGTACCCTTCTTTATAAAGCGCCCACACGCGGACTCACGGCGCTGCCCATTATTCGAACTTCAAACAAGGTCTGAAAGCCTGGAAGGGTCGTTTTCCTAATCTGCTGGAGAGGCAAAAGAATTGATTAAAACAGCTATACAATGTTTATACTAGTTTTCACATGTGTTTTTCCCACTCTGGGTATTGAGACGAGGATCCAGGGTACGGCTAGCCTGTACGGTACGGCTAGCCTGTCAGCATGGAATGGTTCTCCGCCAGTGTGAGATTTGCATGCTGGCGGAAAACCTTTTGCTTGCACAGTGGAAGTCTGCCACCCAGGGGTGTTGCTAGGTCTAGAAAAGATAGGGGCTAAGGTAATGTCAGTACTGGTGGGATTCGAGGCTAGCTATAGCCTTTTGGCTGTAGTCCCTGAGCTTCTATCTGGGGCTACAACCAAAAGATCTGGGGCTGTAGCCCCCTCAACCCCCCAGCAACGCCTCTGCGCCACCTTCCATAAACAGAGTGAGGCATTCACAGTTAATGCATTACACAGTGGCCCAATATTGCGTACCTGGTTCTGGAACGTTTAGCACTGTATTTTCACTTCGTAGTGTAAATGGTGAATGTCGCACGGAGGGGGGCCCACATGCAAGGGAGTGCGTACCTTGGCAGTGCCGTTCAGCCAATTCGCACTTCAAAGGAAATGCCCACCTTGCTGAAGAAAACGACATGGGTGAATTCAATGCGTCATGTGTCTGAGGGGTCTGTGGTCATAGCAACAAAAACTAGTAAGCGAACTTGCTGCTTATTCGTACTGTTATTAACAATGTTTCTATTCTAGGATGTGCCTTATGCGCTAAGCAAGCAGTCTCTTTCTTTGGGAAGTGGGTTATTCATGTTCATTTTTGAGTCCCGCAGAGCGGGAAAAAAGCTGCTACAACAGTCATACAAGTGTTAGACCCGTCTTAACACTTGTATCCTCTGGGAATTGGATTTGTTTAGGCAGGCCAAAAGGGGTCATAGAATAGGGGACATGCTCCCCAGGTCACAACCAAACAGTTTTCTGCCAGCATGCCGTTATCATGCAAATAGGAATCCATATGATTCCAATGCAGAACACCTGCTTTTATCAGCTGAGAAAAACATGCAGATTCCTGAATTAATGCTTCGTAAATGCCTCCCACTAGAGTCAATTGCGGGAGGAATTTGCACTGTTTCAATTTCGAACTGAAAAATACGCTTTGTAACCTGTTTGCACCTGGTTTAGCGGTGGTCTTCTGCATGTCATCGTGCCAATGGCATTAAGTGCAAAGAGGGGACCAGAGTGCACGAAAGAACACATGTAGCCACTCTCCTCCATGCAATATGTACTTTTTAGAAAATGAGGCCCATAGTCAATGAAAAGTGTCACGTGAACTGTCTCGCCTTCCAGTTCTTTGGGAAGTACAGTACACACGGTGATACAGCCATAGGGCAGGCAATGTGGCATTGCAAATACTGAGGTGGAGACGATTGGGGTGTGTAGTGTTTCAGGGGAGTGGACAGCCTGAGAGACTATGGTAGCAATGTCTATACACATGAGCGGCAGAATGGGAAGATGCCATCATTGGAAAAGTCCCCACGACCTGTGTAATAGCTGAGTTGGTTTACACAGCTGCTGCAAAGATCGAGAATAACATGCAGTTCTTGGAAGTGTCAAGACTGACAACCAGTGCTGTTTATAAAAGGTGTTGACTAAGCTAATAGGTATAGCTTTGAAAAAAAAAACAAGTTAACAGTGAAAAGCGTTTGTGTGTGAGTGATTTTGTTTCGTGTGTGCATATATGTGTGGGTTTGCGTGTGGCAAGAGAATGCTGGAACATATTGGTAAAATAGTCTCTGCAGAGAGGGCAGTGCCAGGCTGTGCATCTCATCCTTTAACAGGTTTAGGGCCCGATTCATGGAAAGTGCACAGAGATCCTGCAAAGGCTGTGCACCGAGAACACCACTGCGCGAGCCTGTGTGCAGAAGTTATTCATTTTCATGGAATTGTTCACACAAATTGACCTTACAGGCATGTTGCGGCCGGAATGCCCGCGATACACCGAAGCAAAGCAAAGAGAGACAGATACAGCTAGCCTGCGTGCTCCCTGGGCGCGAACACATGCTCCCTTGAAACAGTGCGTGGGGTCCCCAACAACCAGGCCTGCACCTCAGGGACACTGTGCAGGGTCTCCCGTAACTATTACCGGCGCCCCAGCAACATGCATACACATTTCTGTAACTGGTAAAACTCCGGAAAAACTGAGTGCAAAACCCTGTAAACTGTTCCTGCACCCAGCTACACTGCTTACATGCATCCCTAACTTCTATCGCAACCCGAATGCATGCACGCACTCCTAAATCCACCATGGGATATTATCTCTGGATGGTGATTCCTATGCGCTATTGTTAGTCTGCCTGCCTTCATGTGGCGGTTACATCGAGAGCTTTGCGTAGTCATTTCCCTGACGTTATGGTGCAGGGTCAGATTCATGAAAACGATTTGACAGAGCATTTGTGGGCGTGCAATCAACTCACGCAGGCTGTCCCTTGTACCGCCCACATTTTCCCTTGTTCCTCCCCATTTTGCGAGTTCTGCCCCCTACTCCGGTCTGTGCGCAGGCCAAGTAAACGCTCTGCATACTGTCTCCCGCAAGGCACTCGACCGCTCGCATAGACATGCCGAGCCTGCACAAAGTCCCTGCAGTGTACAAAAAAGTATTGTGCAGTCGATTCCATGAACCAAGAAACGGGTTTCGTGCACGATTTGGCACGCAAAGTCCATATTTACCATGCAATGTATTCCATGAATCGTGATCTTAGTGTCGCTCTACAGGTAGAAAGTACACTTGAAGCACGCTGAGCTGCGAGACCTTCTCAGAGAAGCAGGGTAACTTTTGTATTGCAATTTTTCAGTAGGCTTCCATACTTTTAATACTACAGGACTTCGACAGGTCACCAGTCTCAGGACAGAAGCAAACGTTTGAAAGAGCTTGAAGTTTAAATCCCTTTGGGCACAACATCAGATCAGATGCATATAGCAATGGTGCGCAAACAGCAACTATAGCAAGCTTGCTCGGTCCAACATCTGAGCGGTGCCCTGTCATATTGGCCTTCATAAATATCGGTATGATGGAGGCTTGGGGGGATTTATGGCCACCTGGAGTGCAATAGCTGCAGATCCAGATAGCTGCCGCATACTTTGTTGATGGTACCCTAAAGAAATGTATTAAAGTAGCCCTCAACCAGAAAATGAATCAGATCAAATACAAAAAAGATCTTCAGTTGTGAAGCATAAAATGATTGAAGGATAGGCGAGTGCTCCCTGGGAGAAACGCTGAGCACAGACAACATGATTGCAGTCAGGGCAAGCATCAGTGGCACACTACACTGGTAGTAGAAAGTGTCCTGCTTACTCTACCCAGGCCTTCTATGCGCTAATCACCAAAGCATTAAATTAATGGCTGCAGTAGACATGGTGAACAACGGAGGGGTGGCCTTTTTCCTCTCACACGTCCTAGCTATGTTTGAGTGTTGCAACTGATTGTTTGTTGTGCACATGTTGTGAACAATGTGCATGAGGACAGGATACATAATTTTCTCAAGCAGACGGGTTTATCACAAAGGCTGTTCTGGGGGTGTCTGCGTCTTGAATTTAGCAAGATCTACAGAACAGTTTCAGGAGTTCTCAAGTTTTCCAATGTCAGGTGTTACATAACTATCCATTCCTAGATTCCAGGCTCATAAAATAGACACAGGAATAATAAAAAATATTAAAAAAATAAATACAAGTATTTGTGTGCTTGTGCTTACATATGTGTTTGCGTATGTGCGTCTGGTTGTGTGTGTGTATTTTGGGGCAAAGGTGCAGGTTGTGGTTGCTGTGGGAAACATGATGCAAAATAGGGGTACCAAGTTCATATATTAATAGGGACTGAAGGATTTGATTTGGCCACAAGAATCAGGAAACCCACGGGAAATTGCATAGATTGTTACCAAATTGTAAACATGGAATTGGGGTTACCAGGTATATGGGTGCTGTGTCTGTAGAATTGAGGTTTATGAAATATGATAGTGTCTGCTGCAGATGGTGACTCAATAGGCTACCCCTACCTAGCACAAAACTGAAAAGAAAGAAGCTGATCACCAAGCATGCACTAACATATGTTCAAAAAATATATTGATATGCAAAATCTGATGCAGGAAGCAATTTAATGGTGATGTATTTAGTTGGTACAACGGTGCGGACACGTGATTCGGCCAGGTGGGTCTTTCTGAAGGCAGAAAACAAAATTCCATAATTCTCGCATGGGTTCCTAGCTGTTAATCCTGCGCAGATTGATGTGTTAGGAGAGATAGATACAGATCAAATATTGAAGAGGCCTTGGGTCAGTGCCTAGAGACCAGACACCTTCATTGCAGATGGCAGTTAGCCAGAACTTTGTATTGTTGTCCTTAGTTAATCCACAAAGTTACGAACATGATGTTGTCACAAATATTATGGCAAGTTGCCACAGCAGAATGTTCGGTGATTCCGTTACAAAAAGTCAAACCGCCTCAATCCGGCGTGTCCATGACGATGTGAAGCCGGATTGATGCGGTTTGATCTCTATCTATCTCTCCTAACACATCAATCTGCGCAATCCCTTTTTTAGAGCATGGTTATTCCGAACCATCCAGTTTTCAATGATGTTATATACCTTATTGAAATGAAGTTCATCTTTATCATGGTTACCTCTAAGAGGGATGACATACTGAGTATCATCAGCATAGTTTGTAAATGCTATACCATTTTGCTCAAGGAGCGTGAAAAAAAGAACCGTGAAAATATTATAAACACACAGTGATATACACGCTCCTTGTGGTACACCAAATTCTAGAATAGTCGGAGGAGCCTCCCCCTCACCACAGTAGACCCTATACTCCTGATTACTCAGGAAGGAGGAGAGCCACTCTGCTGCCTAGTTTGAGAAGTTGGCCACCTCCCTCAACCTGGGGATCAGGATGGAATGATCCACCAGGTCGAAGGCCGCCTACAAATACAAAAACATAAGGAGAGATGGCAAACCCTTATCCAAGCTTTCCACTAACCTAGATTTCAATTCCAACAGGGCAGTCTCTGTCCCAAACCCGTGCCTGAAACCTGATTGCTACATATTAAGAATAGGATGGGCATTGTGATGGGCAGAGATCTGAACATAAGAAACCCGGTCTAAGATTTTAAACAGAAATATGGTATTTGTAATGGGTCTGTAACTCAGCAGGTTATCATCTGGTAAACCTGTTTTTTAAGGAAAGGTGTTATCCACACCTTTTTTAGACCCATAGGCACTGACTTCTCTTCAAAAGACGTGTTGACAACTTTACAAATGGCATCTAACAGTATGGAAGGAAAGGATTTTATAATGACTGCTGAGAGGGGATCTCATTTACATGTTGTGGTTTTAAGCTGTTCTATAAATGTAGCTAGTTCAGCTACCGTTATAGCCCTGAACCTAAAAGGAGGAATCAAGATTATTTACTAGAGTGAGATTGTCACTGACCTCAAATATAACATTTTGATTCTCTTTTTTTTTTTTAACAATATCTGATTTAATTTAATAGAGGTTGCCCTGCATGGCTTCTTGAATTGAAGCACATCAAGCAGCATCTTTGATAACTGAACCAGCTAGTTTAACGTCTTTATCTGCTCTTTTATATGTTGCTAAAGTAAGAGAAGAGTGGTTCATTTCCCAAGCATATAAGCACTTCAGCATATGCATTTTGAGTTTTTTAAGTTCTCCTAAAAACCAAGTGTTCCTATGCCAAGCAACATTTTGAAGTTTCTCCTTTAAATGAGCTAAGGAGTTTGTGATGTTATCAAAGGAAGGAACCAGAGCATTAGAGAGCTCCTTACTTGGCTTAATTGCTTTACGCAATTTTTTCAAGGAAGAACTCCATTCTTCTGTTATAAAACAATTGTGTTACCACAGAGTCCATCTGAAGATTGAGGCATTCAGACTGCTCGTCCTTGGTTAAAACAGTTGATAGTTTTGGTATCAAGTTCAGCAGTTAAGGTTGTATAGATTGGGTAAGCCGGTCAGTATCAAGCCCAATACTGTTAAGAAATCGACTGATTGCTATTATTGATTTTGTGCTTCGACCGTTCATGAGATGATTCTACCAGTTCTACTCCTCTAGCGTCCGGGTGTCTCTAAAGAGATGGCCCATGTGGATTCTTCTTTTAGTTGAGGTTCCAAGGCAAGAAAGGAGCATGTGTCTTAATGTTTCCACAGTATCTTTCCGATCACAGTATCGACAACTGTTTTCACTCAGGCCTCCACGTATTGCCAGGATCTCTTTGGTCTTTAAGAGGTTCAATTCGGCCCTTAAAAAGGTTCCTCTCAACTTCTTGTTTGGGAATTTAATCAGGTATCCCATTGGTTTGTTTATTCTCTGGGAATTAGAGGGTAAGTGAGTTGTTAGTTTGTTCTTGCAGCAGTCTCTAAAGTTCTGATCCAATCCAGATCTCTTTCAGGCGTTTTGATGTTTTCGTCAGGTTGCTCTCAAGTTCCTGCTCAGAGCCTCCTATCTCTTCCAGGAGTTTCATGTTGTTAGATGCCCATTTGGATAACATCTTTTTGTTGCTGCTGATCATTTCCTCACGGATCAGCTCATGTATTTTCTGTTTGGAGACGCTGATCTTTCTGATGAGACCATTCACGTCAATTGTACCTTTGAGTGACACCAGGCTGAGTTCTCTTCGTATAAAGGCCAAAGGAGTGGGTGATGGTAGATTAAGCACTTTCCTCCAGGAGTGACCCTCTAATTTAGGCCAGATGTGGGACAGAATAGAGGGCATTGCTTCCACTCCATAGGTGATTGATGGCAAAGTCTTGGCCTTATAGAAGTTCATTGCAGGCATCAATGAGAAGCGGACGAATTTTCTGTCACAAATCTTTGCTTGTGACGTTAGGCTTTTGATTTTGATGTATAGGGATTCTTGCATTGGGGTCTTTTGCTGGCTAGCGTTGATTGTTACGCCCAAATACTTGAAGCTTTTGACTTTCTCTAGCCGCTCCCCTGCAGACTGCCAGTGTGTTTTCTCCCTTCTCTTTGGATTCTTCTCGAGAATCATGACTTTAGTTTTTTTAGAGTTGATCTCTAAATCGTTCTCTTGTAGATAGGTGAGAAGACCATCCAGTTTCCATTATAGGCCTATGACAGTCTGATCCAGCAAAATTATATCATCGGCGTAAAGCATTCAGCTGATTTTTTCGTTGCCTTTTCTTGGGGGGAAAGATCTGATATTGTTTTCAAAAAGGTGGAAGTCGCCAATGTATGTGTTATATAATGCTGGTGCCAAGGGGCAACCTTGCTTCATGGCTCTGAAAGTTGCTATTTCTTCTGAGAGGTGGCCTGCGCCACTAAGGCACACTCTCATAGTTGTCCCAGAGTATAGTTCTTTAATGGGTGCAAGACTTGAGGGAGTGCATTCCCAATTTTCCAGCTTCGACCATAATTTCCCCCAGTTTACTTTGTCAAATGCCTGGGTTTGGTCTATGAAGGCCAGGAATATTCTGGGGCTTCCCTCCAATACTTTTGCTTTAAGTGAGCTCAGCAGCATGATGTTTGTGGAAGTGCCCATGCTCTTTATGAGTCCTGACTGGAAGGGATCAATATCGTCCGATGATTGCACCCAGACTTTAAATTTATCCAAAAGAAGAGCTCCAAAGAGTTTTCCTAGGGCATCCAAAAGGGCTATGGGCTCATCATTTTCAGGATTCCCTTTTTTTTTTAACCGCCTTTTTTGTATATTGGTACCACGTTGGATGTTTTCCACGACTTCGAGATGGAGTGTGAATGGATGTAAGTGTCCAGTATTTCTGTGATAAGTGAGCCCCATACTTCAGAGTTATTTTTAAGATCTATATTTGAGATCCCGTCTGGGCCAGGTGCCCTTGAGTTCTTTAGTTTGGCGATTTTATGGAGGATGAAGGCCTTTTCTTGATCGATGTCCCAGGTTTCTGTGGATGGTAAGGGAGCATTTTTTGTCGGTATCAAAGGTTGTTTTAACAAATTGGAGAGGTAAGAAACCCATTTTTTCTCACCAACGTTGTTCAAAAGGGCCTCTTGTGTAGATTTTGTTCCTGGCACTATTAAAGACCAAAATGCCTTTGCTTGTTTCCCACTAAGAGTTTTGAGCATTTGCTCAGAGTCTTCCTGATAAAGAGTTATTTTGTAGGATTTAAGCCAGTTTTTGTATGTCCTTACAGCTTTTTTTGCCACCTCTGAATTTTCAAGTGATGGCGAGATTTTTTCTCTTCTCATCTTTTGGCGCATGTCTTTCCTTTTCTCTATCAAAAGATGGTTTTTGGGGTGTAGACAGAGCTTGTGAAGTGTGTTGCTTCTCCTTTATTGGTGATAAGGAACCAGCAGAGGACAATAGTTTGATTTAGCATCAGCTTGCTTTAATGTTAAATATTCTCTTGTGATTTCCATTATCGGAGCAGTGGTGAGTCTCAGTCTCGTGCCACTGTTGGCCACTTAAATTGAGGTTCCCATTTGTTTTCCCTCTGCGAATTATGTGTGTTCGAATGCAGCCCAGGAGGGGACCAACAGATTGTGGTCGCTGTTGGTCATTCTCACAACCATGAAAGATGTCGTCCGAGCTAAGAGACCCTTAGATACGTAGATGTGGTCCAGTGTTGATACTGTGCCCGTGTTTTCCCAGGTTAGAATAAGGGGCACTTTGGATGTCTTGAACAAGCAGAGATTGTGCAAATTTCGCTAATCCATAAGGATAGACCAGAGTCTTCCTCTACGAGCCAAGCCTGTTGAGTATCCCTCAGAGCATCTTCCCCTCTTTGGGATTAAATTTGAGTCAGGTGTGTTTTCTTTCCCTGGATTTATGCATGTTGCGTTCAGGTCTCCACATATAATGATGTGGTCCAAGTCGATTTCTTCCATGACTTCATCTATTAAGGTTTCAAAGTTACTAAGACAAGTACAATCTGTTTGCGTTTTGGGGTTCCAGTACATGTTTAGCACTAAACATTTCTCTGTTCTTATAGCTTCCTTTGGAGCTCAACAGGGTTTCCAAACCATTATAATTGCCAAGATGAAGGTATCTATGAGCAAGATTTGTTCTAGATGGAGGCCGCTGCCAGAGTACACTGCAGTTAAAAGACCCAAAAATGGTCTCCCAAATTTTCCTTTACCTGCTGCAGAAGCCGCGATTTCGAATCCATCTAAGGATGGTGAATTCATTAACCAAGTCTCTTGAAGACACAAAAGGTTGAAGGTTCCTAAATTAATGTCGCTAAGTGGCGTTAGATGGGTAAAGCCTGAGGTAGTCCATGACGCTAGGGTCAGTTAAGTTTCATCGTGAGGTTCTATTGTCCTTCTTCAACGAATGAGTAGGGTAATTATTTTTGTGGCTAGGATCTTCGATGACTGGCCAATGATTTTGGTAACCAAGCCCAGTTCCTTGACTGTTAGTCTTTGAACTCAGAGAAGTTCCTTGACTTCCATCCAACGGTACGTTCTTGTTTTGTCTTGGTCAATGGTGATTTTCCAGTTCGGTAGGGCTCTGTGCGGTACTCGCTCATGGTCAGGCTTTTTATTTCTTTTTTGTGTTATTATATTATATTAGATACATTAGTAACTGTAGAACTCAAAAGTGGTTCAATGCGTTCCCGAGTGAGATTCCTCTGATTTCTAGAAACAAGCTCTTGCTTAATGAGGCCTTTCAATTTAATGGGGCATTCCGATTGTAACGTAAAATGTACAAAAAAAGTATCTGACCACGTACACACAAGTACAGAAAACTCTTCAGTAGTGATATTAAGAGTATGCTCCTTACAATGAGTGTGTTCAAATATCTTTTGAATAAAACCCAGATTACACAATGCACACTCAAGGTCTGAGGCTCTACTATCAGAGTCCTGCCCTAACCAAAGGTTAAAATTGCCCAAAATTAAAAACCTTGTTTTTAGTTTAAGGAATGGTAGAATAATATCAAAGGCACTGGTGAAATCATCCATAACAGTAGGGGACCTGTATCACAAACGGAGATTAACAGTAGACTCTGCATTGAGGTCAACCTTAATACATTTCAACTCTATGCCTTCAATGTTTTGACATTTCACCTCCCAAATGGAGAGATGAGATTTAAAAATGAGTGCAACCCCCCCTCCTCTTCCCAACAGCCTATCCTGTCTAAGAATGCTGTAGCCATCAGGAATAGCCAGACTCAACAACGGGCTAGCTGCCTTGTGGCCCCAGATTTCTGTAATAGCACAGATATCAATTTTCATATCTGTGATATATGAGGCTACTTGAACAGCATGCTTAATCAAGGACCGAGTATTTAAAAAAACAATTTTTAACTTGGATATGGTGGTAATTTTTATTTTGATGAGAGAGACTGGGTGTGCATTATCCAGCAACGGGCAACACATCATTGATTCCCTCGAGGCCAGCTCTAAGGGTAAAGGACCCATGTGAACAGACGATTGAGCATCTTGACAATTAATTCCAGAGAACTCTCTGAAGGACTGTTATAATCCAACAAGACAGGTGAAGCAACTAATGCCATACCCGGGATATAAGTGGCATTTATAAATTGACCAGCCATATACAAAAGGGAAGCATCAGGAGTTATTTCCTCAGAACTAACCGGAACCCAATAAACAGAAGGAATGACCATAGAGAGGTTATCTCTCCCCCTATCATTATTCACAAAGGTAGTTCTTGCTGCAGCGATTGCCACAAGCACTTGAGCAATTCCCATAGCGGGGAGCTTCCTACTTCTGGTCCTTCACAGACCGCCACAAACCAATTGGTGGTCTCGTGTCGGCGCTCTTGCACCTGATTTTAAAATTTAGGAGCACGAGAAACCCCAAGCCCTCTGGGAGATGTAGTTTCTCTAACTGAGTTAAAATAATTAGAGCGTGCTATTCTAGCTGTTCGATGTTTTACGGGCAAAGTGAAAGAAGTATAATGCTTAAAAGGGTCTGACCGTAATATAAGTCAAATTACATGCGCATTAAAACAATTTCACTAAAACGTTTGACGCAAAGTTAAATTACAAGTCTGCACTGCGCAGATGCTAGTAACACAGTAAAATGCTCAGGACTACTACAAACACAGTTTTTTTTTCTAATTAAAACTGCAATAGAATGTCGGCTATTATTCTAAATACAGCTACGTGGGACAAAGTAATTTGATTGGCAGATTAAGTGGCGTTATATTCCCCATAGACGGCTTGGTCTTTTGAAAACAGGTTTTTCCCATCTATATAAATGTAGATACAAGGTAACAATTTTTTTTTTTTTTTTATTGGTTTGTTCAACCTTTAAAAAGAAATAACTAAAACAGAACAAGAGGAAGGATACGTCACATGTGAAATCGTGTCGTTTTGATTACCTCCCTCCATCCCTCCCACCATCAGTGTCGTCTTAACAACTCGATTTGTACTTCCAACGTGTCGTATTAAAGGATGCTGCCATGGTGGCCGATAGAGATTTCAAGTCTTTGATTGGACCACGTTGAGTTTTGGATCGTCCAGCTGTCCTTTTACTGCACGTAGAAAGTTTATTAGTGCAGCCAGTTCCCCACATAGCAGTGAAAGTACTGCAAGATAATAATTTACTGAAAATTCATTCGTGCAACTGCAAAATAATGGGAGCCCACGCCTAACTTTGTCAGATTACTCAACTTCTACCTTTGTATTCAAAATACACACTAGCCAAGATTAAGCCTCAGTAGAAGAGCGGGAAGCTCGAAACACGTGTCAGGCTGCACCAATTCTGATTAAAACCACTCATTTAATTTGCAATTGCTTATTATTCTATGTGTGTGCGCAGTTTGAGAGCAAACCCTTTCTTTCTCTAATTCCAATTTCCAGTGGGAATTTGGCAGGCTCCTACTCAAGCTCTCAGCCGCAGCCCTATCACAGCCACATAAGTTACCGTTCTATGCGCTGTATCCTGCTGGCCTTTTCTGCCACTTTTTCTTCAAACCTATTAGTGCAAATAGCACTGCTCTGTTCGATCCCTCAAATAAGGCTATCCACCAGTCATCAGCCGTCATACATTGGTGCTCTTTGATCAGCTCTCTGAAGTGAATTTGCCTTTGATGCTGAAAGTATTGGCAGAACATCGTTAGATGTTTTAAGGTTTCCTTATCATTGTTACAGAAGCTACAACTTAGGTTGGTGCCCGCACCCTTCGCCCAAATGTTCATCCGCTCCTTTGTTTTTAGCATATTTAGTCTGAAGTGCATGTATAAAGATCTAGCATGCTGATCTGGAAGAAGAGTTAGATAAGTGTGCCTCTGATGATATGCTTTGGCTTCTCCTGGGACATCTTGCATTAGAGTTGAATTAGCTCTTGCTTCGCAAGTTTTTATCCAGTCAGCCCTCCATATTTTCATTTTTGCCAGCTCTGGATTTTTAGTTAGCATTGTGGCTGAAATGTCAAACTCCTTTAAAAGTGTTTCGCAAAGGAGGTTCCATTGAAAGAAGATCGTGTGTTCTTTGGCGGTGTCCGGCCTGTGTAGTATTTTAAATTGGATCGCTGGATCTTCTATCAGAGTTTTTCTAAACAGACTCAGTAAGTTCCAAGAGACTCTTGCATTTATCGAGATGAGGCCCAGTTCATATCGAAGACAGACCGTTGAGGTGCCTTTGGGAAGCTGTAGTACTCTGGTCCAGAATATGTTTTCAAGTGAGTTCCACAAGTCACTTGAACAGCCAAAGGCGTTTTCGCCGCTATAGATTAGGGCAGGTACCACTTTTTGTTGAAAAAATTCAATTACTGGTTTTAGGGTGAACTTTCCAAATTTTTTGTTGATTAGAGTCGCCTGACAAGCCATCTGTCGGCATTTGCTCTTTATCAGTTCTGCCCACGGTGCGTCATTTCTGCTGGCGCTGATCTTCATGCCCAGGTATGTGGAATATTTTACGGTCTGAAGTTGTTCATTACCAAGAGACCATCTGTTCTTTTTCCGTCGAGTGATGCGGCCTTGTAGTTTCTCCAAAATTAGAATTTCGCATTTTTGTTTGTTGATTCGAAGTCCGTTCGCTGTTGTATAGGTGTCAAGGCACTTTAGTTTACGCTGCAGGCCAATGGGAGTCAAATCGATCAGAATAAGATCGTCAGCGTAGACCAGATAGTTAATGGGCGAGCCATGTAATTTCGGAGGAAATATTGATGCGCCAGTGAATGCCTCATTTATGTCAGATATAAAGAGGTTAAAAATGATGGCTGCTAAAGGGCATCCTTGTTTCACACCCTTCTGTGTGCTGATAGGGGCAGTTAACGTGCCTTTAGTGTCTAAGCGAATCTGAATGGTAGTGTCCGTGTGTAGTTCACGTATCGCTTCCACTAAGCTTGAAGGGCAGTTCCATCTCATGAGTTTCTCCCATAAGCGTTCCCTGTCTATGCTATCGAACGCATGGGACAAGTCTATCAAAGCCAGGTAGATCTTTGTGTTGGTTCTGATTGCTTCCATCTTTAGGAGATTCAATACCAATAGGTTCAAGCCGCATCCAACTCCCTTTACAAACCCCGCTTGTCTGGGGTCTACATGGTTATAGTCTTTGGCCCATTTTTGTAGTTTCTGTTTCAACAGGGTGGCGTAAATCTTCCCCAACACGTCTAGCAGAGCTATGGGCCTGTAGTTTTTTGGATTTAGACGGTCTCCCTTTTTAAAGATTGGGACCACTACAGCGCTTTTCCAAGACTTGGGGGTTGATCGGCTCGTGATGACTCGGTCAAACAGAGTGACACAAAAGTCTGCCCATAAGGCTGGTGTTTTTTTCAGTGTATAGTTTGTTAGGCCGTCAGGGCCAGGCGCTCTAGAGTCGTGCACATTTTTGATTATGTCCAAGATGTCGCTTCTTTTAAATTCCAGGTCCCATCTGTTTGTCGTTGTAGGAACCCAAGATGGTACGGGTTTATCATTGCAAAAGAGGTCTGTGTAGAAGGTCACCCACTCAGCTTCAGTTACTGCAATGGCTTGGAGGGCTTGCTGTGGGGCCATAGTGTTATTTATCAGTTTCCAATAGGCTGCCGAGTTTTTGCCAGCCATTCTTTTCAGCATCTCTTCTGAGTCGTTTTGGTACATAATCACTGCATGTGATTTAAGCCAGTTTCGGTATTTGGCCTTGATCGCCCTTTTGCTCTCTTTCATGTTGTCGGTATACGGACCTTTGAGTTTTCGTAGCTCTTGTCTCATCTCTCTTTTGCGTTGCAGGATGGAAACGTCGAATTTATGTTTTGGGCAAAATTCGACGTGTTTTAGGTTACGTTTGTGTTCCTCAAAGTTGGACAGAAGATTTTGGTATTCTAAGGAATTGACAGTGTGTTGAAAGGCATTAGAAATGGCCATTACTTCTGTGTCCAAAAGGTTTAGACGTATTCTGCCTGTCCCAGTGCATACCGCAAATGGCCAACAGCTCTGCTCGTCCAGCCAAGGGTGATGAATTGATAGTTTTAGCCTATCATGATCACTGTGTTGCATTTTGGTGACTTCCAATTTAGTTGTTCTCTTGTGGATGTTTTCAGTCACAAATATGTAGTCAATGACCGATTTTTGGTCATCTCTTCTCCAAGTAGGGCAAGCCGGAATATCACCAGCTGTTTGCCCGTTAAGCATGTGCAAGCCTCTCAGATCTAATTCTAAACACCATTGAGTCGCAGCTTGTTCTCGTTTGCAGTTGCCTCTTGAGTTTTCGTCGGTGTGAGCATTATCCGGAATACAGATGATGTTTAGGTCACCACATACAATTAGGTCTAACGGTTGCTCCTTAGTGAGTAAATCGTCGATCACGGTTGTTACAAGGTCAATAAAGGTACACTCTTCGTTGCGTTCGTGGTTCCAGTATAAGTTGATAATGTGCAAGCGTGATTTCTTGGTTGTTTCTTTTGGATATACATCGACGGTGGATACCTGAATAAAAGGTGAGGGATTGTATGAGTTGAGGATCCGGAATCCAGCGCTTTTCCTCACCGCCAACAGTAGGCCAGCCATCGGCCTTCCCTTTGTTTGTTTTATGGCGGGATTAATTGCTATTTCGAATCCTTCCATCAGCGGGCTTTGAGAGAGCCATGTTTCTTGTAAACACAAAATGTCCAGTTCAGAAGCCCATGTTGTTTCAAAAAGATGCGTGAATCCTCTAGTGTTCCAGGAACCTATGTTACATATGTGAGATCTTCCCGGTTCCTGGCGTTATTTCCTCGGTTCAGTGTTTAAGGTTTTGGCCAGCCAGGACCAATCGTCACATTTGTTTGATATGATGGCAGGGTTCCTCTCATTGTCATGTGTAGTGGATGGGCTTGTCATTCCATTAACTGTAATTCTTATCAGGTCACATTCAAGTGGCAAAGCTGCTGAGTCACTTAGTCTCAAGGGACTAGTCGCTTGAGTTTCTTTGGATTGATTCTCGATGCTGCTCTCCAAGTCTTCAATGGATCTTTTGTTCCCGTTATTCATTGGTCTACTGGAGGGCTTTACTTGGGAGTCAGCGCTCCAAACACCCCTTTCAGCGTTGATTATGTCAAATCCTAGAGACATCAGTGTAGGCCCGGCATCCAGTAGTGCATCTGCTATGATCTTAGAGTGTAGATGTAGAATTACAGCATCAGTTTTCGTTTCGTTCTGGAATTCCACAATTTTGAGATCTTCAGAAGTTATCGCACGTAAGCTGGGAATCAGCTGACACAGTCGCAGCACATTAAATCGATTTAGTATCAGGTCATCAGAGGATACTATACGTTCCAGTATTAGACGATGGGGTGCTTGTCGTGTCGCTGGTTGATGTGATCTCACCTTTGGCATATGTTTTTGAGGTTGTTTAGTTGATCGGTTCACCCACTCTGTTTGGTTTTTTCTTTCATCTGTGATCATAGGCATTTTGGGCCCAGAATTGCGAACTGTGGGGGCCTCGAACCTTGCCGCCTGTGTCACACATATGGAGTCTTGCAACACATTGGATACGGCAGAAGATTCAGTTCCGACCTGCTGGCTTACAGAAGGGCGCTTTGTGCTGCTTTTGGCATCAAGCATCCGTCTTTTGGCATCCAAAGTCACAAAGCGGGGACTCTGCAGAACCTCCTCTGTGGTCTGCGACGGTGTTTGTTTGATAAGTTTACAAATTCTGGACACTCTCTTAGAGGCTTTCACAGTAATAGGAATATGTTGACTACAGTTCAGAGATGAGATACGAGGACTCCTAGTCTCTTCCCGGGGTGTAGTATCAGGCACATCTAAGTCAATGTATACAGGTGCAGCAGAGTCTAGTTTGGGTCCACCTTGTGAAAATGCTACTGACTTATCTCTGACGATAAGTTCTTCGTCGTCATATACAGATATATTGGGTCCACCTTGTGAAAATGCTACTGACTTGTCTCTGACGATAAGTTCTTCGTCGTCATATACAGATATATTCAGTAGGGTATCGGAACCATCACTGTCACAGTTTGACATCTCTTTAGGATCTGATGACATTGATTTGTTTGCACATACGGCCATCTTTTTTCCAATAGTGGAGTCCTTAGTGATGACTCCATTAGCAGTTACATTGACTATTTTAATGTTGCGTAAAAACTTTCGAGAGTCGGTTCCTCTACTCGCTTTCCTTGCGGGTTGATTTTTGGTTTTTTTAAGTGTGTTGCCTATGGTTTGTTCGGTAGCTGCTAGAGGCTTGTGTATAGCAGTTGGCTTCTTAAAAATGTCGTATATAGCGGGCACAGGGTTTACCCTCGCAGGAGGAGCCATCGGTTGTAGCTGGGAACAGAACAGCTCTTGGTTAAGGGTCGGCTTGGAGGTTGATGCCTCTTGAGGGTTTTGTAGTGCCAAGTTTGTGTCCGCCTGGCTCTCTTTTAGAGCAGTTACAGACGGAGTGCTGATCAGACAGTCGTCTACCGCGATGATAGCAACATGCGGATTTATAGATGTACTACCAAGTTTCTCCATTTTCTCCGGTATCAGGGTAAGATCTGTCGAGTTTGTGTTGGCGATGTGAGGCACACTAGCCTTTAGGGTTCCCTTATGGCTTATGGTTGGCTCTTTTTGCACATTAGCAAGCTCACATGATGAGTTAGCAGCGGTGATGTTGTTGTTACTGGCAGCGTTCTCTGATTGATTAGTTGGTGTGCATCTTTCAGTGTTGGATAGAGAAACTGATGTGACACGTGAGTGTGTCGCCTGAAGGCCAACATGAGGGGAAACTACCCCCTGGTAGCCATGTTCTTTTTTTTGTTGTTGAAAAATGCTCAATGCTTCTTTGGCTACTTCAGCTAGAAGTTTTTTGTCTAGGTTTGCGTTTTTGGCGTGGTCTGATAGTGTTTCAAGCGCCCAGTCTGTTTTTTTTTGTAGTTCATGTAGAACATCCTTGCAGTGAAGGTTTTTGTTTTCCATGCCTTCTATTTTGTGATTCATGGCAGTGACTACCGTAGAAAGCTCTTTTATGTTATCATTGAGATTTTCGTACATTTTGATAAAGGGTGCTATGGAGATGGCCATGGAGGAGATTATGATTGTTTGTAGATCTTTAGTGTGCTGCGCAGTTCTTGGGTCTTCTGGATTTGTAGAGTCAAGTGGAGGCATACGCCTACCACGGTGAATCGGTCGTCGGATCTTGGGGTAAGGCCGTTCCATTATGGATGAGTCCGTTGAGGTTTGATCTGCTGAGGAGACCGTTGTGCAGTAAGTGTCGTCGATTACTCGCCTTGGCGCAGGGACTATGGCAAGGTAACAATTAAATACACATGAATGCGTATATAAAATACATGCATGCCTATAATTATTATTTTTTTCATTCATTTTAATTGCTCTTCATCATTATAATTGTTCTTCTATAGAGAGATGCAGGTTGGTTTTTAAACGCTGGAGTGGGAACCGAACCTGAGTTGCACTGCGTTATCTCACTTCCAAGACACGCTCGTTGCCCCTGAGCTATCCCCTCAGCCTATGTTAGAAAACTATTTTAGCCACACATATTTCATATCACTGCCTTAATTCATTGTTTTATACTGAGGGTCAAACATCCTAGAAGGTAACTATTTGGTGTATAATCAACGCAAACATATATATCGCAATTATTTTTAGGAGGTTCCAGTTTACCATGCTAAACATAGATACTACATTTGCAGGTACAGATGTAAAACTCATAATCATTCATATTTTGACTAAAGGGTAACAATCACATAAATTGATGCTGTTGGTGTACACATTGATTAAAGGCAAGTATATCTATTTTCCAAATATGAGAAACTGATGTCCATAGATATGTTGCCAGTGTCTCAAAGCGCAATTGGTGTCTCACAAATGAAATGTCCTCACATTACTGTATACGCCACAGTCAGTGGTGGGCAGTGCATTGTGGGCGTTGGGGCGTTCCCCCAGCATTATGCACAGGCATATGGTGCATTGTTGTACTGCCTACTGTACCTGACATGTAACCTATTGTAAACTGTGTAACTGTATTAATCCACTGTACTGGGCCACTATCCTGTAACCCTTAAGCAAGCCTGCATACATATTCTTCTCATCGCCTCTATGCCCTTGGGTTGTAGCGCGCTATACAAATACTAAAATAAAAATAAAATAAATTATTTCTCTGAGACGGAATACATATTTCTCATTAAATGAGTACGAGCAACTCATAGAGATGAAACACAAGGCGCATGAGAATATATAATAATGTATAAATGCTGAATTTATTGCAAACCAATGTTGGGTTAAGCTTGATTTTCAATATTTTTTAAAGAAAATTCTAAATTACTGTTATTCTTGTGCAGAATCTCTCCTGAAGAACCACAGCTAAATGCTGTGGTGAAATACGTGTTAGGAGATTACAAGTGTTTTCATGAAAATTCTAATCACATGTACAAATGTATGAAGTCAATACATATGAAGTCAATACGTGTAAAAAGGAATGAATAATTGCTACAGATTCTTCATTGGTGCTCGAGGCACTTGTATGCCCCAGTCCAACCCTGGTAGGAGGAAGAGGGCAGGTTGTTTCGAAAGTATTTTCCTTACATAAAGCATTAATGACTTGCATGATTTGCGGTCACATTGTGGATCGCAAACATATCTTCAAGTACCGCCATTGTACATGAGGTAATCAGACATGCCTTCAAGTAGTGACGTACTTGCGCGAGCACAGTGCAGTGTTTCCGTGTATAGATTCTCAGCAGCTGCTAATGAAAGCGAGGCCTAGAATCTAGCCGGCCATGCTGTGTCTGATTATGCCTCAGATGGCTGAGCCAAGTATATTTAGATGTCTTCTGGAGTACCATCAATAATCCACCTGCTAAAATGGAAAACATGACATCATTGTTTGAGTAATGGGTGGGGAGCCAGTTACACAGTCTTAGTGCTTCATAATTAGTTAAATGGGAACATGTAGAGTTTTAAACTCTTCAGCTGTGGGGCGTGTTTATTCTACACGAGAAGAAAGGACGGAGACGAATAGCCTTCGTGAACAGCGTTTTCTAGAGATTAACATTAAGGACAGAGAGATAAACCAACTTGCTTTATTGACACAGCCCTAGAACAGACAAGAGAATCAGGAGTGACCGTCAGGAGTGACCCTACGTATACATTTTCCTGAGAAGCTGTTATTCACACCTGGGGCCAGATTATAAACAACTTTGCACCAGTGCAAGTGTATAGTTGCAAGGTAATAGCGCTAGGGCAAATATTGCCCTATTTTTAAAAGCACTGGTGGACGTTAGAAAACCATTGCACCATGGCAGGTGCAGTATGGCCTATTATAAGCACGAGGGCAAAAATTGCCCTGATACAAACATGCATCAAAAATTTATTTTTTTGTTGCACTAGGGCTTTTTATTCCCTGGTGCTTTTAATATGCCAAACTGCACTTGTGGTGTAATGGTTTGTTAATGTGTCCCAGTGCTTTTAAAAATAGGGCAAACTTTGCCCTAGTGCTAATGTTGTGCTAGGTTGCACTTGCACTGGTGCAACGTTTCTGTGATCTGGCCCTTGGTATATCAGCACCCTGCGTAAACACACTTCAATGAAATGTTTTTTTTTTCTTCCAGATGCCTTTGCTCATAGATGAAGAACACTGTACGATTTACCAGCGAGAGATGTTCAGTTTTGCAACACTCATGTAAACAGTGTATTAGTCATGAGTAAGGCTGGGAAGATTCCATCTCGTTGAGAACACCAAATCCCATGTCCAGGAATTAATTAAACCTACGCACTTGTGGGAATTACAAGCGTCTCCTCAAGCAGCGCTCAAACCCACAGGTCGGGTTGGAAGGCAGGGATTTTCATTTGGCAAATCAATGAGACCTGCTGAAACTCAACGGTGAGATTTATTGCTCTGGGGAGGTTCAGTGACCCTATCAAAGACTGAGTGCACTTTCATTTTCATATAGTGAGTTTCGTTCAGGTTGTCACAAGAGGAGTGCATATGGCATCCCCTCAAATGGTGCTTTAGTGCAGGTCTCAGGACACATTTGCCATTCTTCATTGCTTACCCTTACTTTGATTTCATCAAAAGATTTATTTTTAAAACCCATAAGATATTTTTCTTTCCCTGTTCCGTTTGCCATGTTTGACACATTCCAATGTTTTTAAAACAATTCCTCTGTATATCTAATCAAATGTGGCTATATGTGTGTTCAACTGTCCTACAGGGGCTTTTGTGACGTCTTCCCTTTGTTGCCGATACACAGCCTTTACCACCACTCAAAGAAACTGTTGGTTTGTTCTCCAGAGCCTTTTTCCTGTAATTTATTAATCTCCCTTCGTTTATCCCAGAAACATTTCCAATCAGCTGTTCGTCTTGTTTGAATGCATTCGTCTGCCCTAGACAGTTATGGGTCAATGTTGTATTGTTTTCAACTGTGAGTCCTTACTTATTAAGGAAATTAAATGATGTAACATGAGTGGGCAACTTATTTGGTTTGAAAGATGGAGGAGGAATAGGAAGTTCAGTTCTCGGAGGACAAGGATGTTAATGGCCAGGCGAAGGCCTTGGAGGAGAACAATGTGCCTACTCCTGGGTCAGTTCTCTGAGGACAAGGATTTCAATGGCCAGGCGAAAGCCTTGCAGGAGAATAATGTGCCTCCTCCAGGTTCAGTTCTCTGAGGACAAGGATTTCAAAGGCCAGGCGAAGGTCGATTTCAATGGCCAGGCGAAGGTCTTGGTGGAGAATAATGTGCCTCCTCCAGGATCAGTTCTCTGAGGACAAGGATGTTAATGGCCAGGCGAAGGCCTTGGAGGAGAACAATGTGCCTACTCCAGGGTCAGTTCTCTGAGGGCAAGGATTTTAACGCCAGCCAAAGGTCTTGGATGAGAGTAATGTGCCTCCTCCAGGTTCAGTTCTCTGAGGACAAGGATTTTAATGGCCAGATGAATGTCTTGGAGGAGAATAATGTGCCTCTTCCTGGTTCAGTTCTCTGAGGACAAGGATTTTAATGGCCAGGCAAAGGCCTTGCAGGAGAATAATGTGCCTACTCCAGGGTCAGTTCTCTGAGGACAAGGATGTTAATGGCCAGGCGAAGGCCTTGGAGGAGAACAATGTGCCTACTCCAGGGTCAGTTCTCTGAGGGCAAGGATTTTAACGCCAGCCAAAGGTCTTGGATGAGAGTAATGTGCCTCCTCCAGGTTCAGTTCTCTGAGGACAAGGATTTTAATGGCCAGATGAATGTCTTGGAGGAGAATAATGTGCCTCCTCCTGGTTCAGTTCTCTGAGGACAAGGATTTTAATGGCCAGGCAAAGGCCTTGGAGGAGAATAATGTGCCTCCTCCTGGTTCAGTTCTCTGAGGACGAGGATTTTAATGGCCAGGCAAAGGCCTTGGAGGAGAATAATGTGCCTCCTCTAGGTTCAGTTCTCTGAGGACCAGGATTTCAATGGCCAGATGAATGTCTTGGAGGAGAATAATGTGCCTCCTCCAGGGTCAGTTCTCTGAGGACAAGGATGTTAACGCCAGGCGAAGGTCTTGGTGGAGAATAATGTGCATCCTACAGGATCAGTTCTCTGTGCCAGCCAAAGGACTTGAATGAGAGTAATGCGCCTCCTCCAGGTTCATTTCTCTCAGGACAAGGATTTTAATGGCCAGATGAATGTCTTGGAGGAGAATAATGTGCCTCCTCCTGGTTCAGTTCTCTGAGGACAAGGATTTTAATGGCCAGGCAAAGGCCTTGGAGGAGAATAATGTGCCTCCTCTAGGTTCAGTTCTCTGAGGACCAGGATTTCAATGGCCAGATGAATGTCTTGGAGGAGAATAATGTGCCTCCTCCTGGTTCAGTTCTCTGAGGACAAGGATTTTAATGGCCAGGCAAAGGCCTTCGAGGAGAATAATGTGCCTCCTCCAGGATCACTTCTCTGAGGACAAGGATTTAAATGCCAGGCGAAGGTCTTGGAGGAGAATAATGTGCCTCCTCCAGGATCAGTTCTCTGAGGAAAAGGATTTTAATGGCCAGGCGAAGGTCTTGGAGGAGAATAATGTGCCTCCTCCTGGTTCAGTTCTCTGAGGACAAGGATTTTAATGGCCAGGCGAAGGTCTTGGAGGAGAATAATGTGCTTCCTCCTGGTTCAGTTCTCTGAGGACAAGGATTGTAATGGCCAGGCGAAGGCCTTGGAGGAGAACAATGTGCCTCCTCCAGGTTCAGTTCTCTAACCACAAAGATTTTAATGGCCAGCTGAAGGTCTTGAAGGAGAATAATGTGCCTCCTCCAAGATCAGTTCTCTGAGGAAAAGGATTTTAACGCCAGGCAAAGGTCTTGGAGGAGAATAATGTCCAGGTTCAGTTCTCTGAGGGCAAGGATTTTAATGGCCAGGCGAAGGCCTTGGAGGAGAATAATGGGCATCCGCCAGGTTCAGTTATCTGAGGACAAGGATTTTAATGGCCAGGCGAATGTCTTGGAGGAGAAAGATGTGCATCCTCCAGGTTCAGTTCTGTGAGGACAAGGGTTTTAATGCCCAGGTGAAGGTCTTGGAGGAGAATAATGTGCCTATAGTAGTTGTGTGGACAGGAGCCCAACTCCCACATTCACAGCAGGTTTTGCCTGAGTTGGGAGAGTCACTAGGGGATAGAAAAGTCAGAGTAGAGAAGGCAGGTCTGACAAAGGAGGGGTGTGGAAAGAGCTGGCATGGTGTCAGGGATGGACTCTGAGACCTGGCTGTCATAATTGAGGAGGAGGGTACAGTAGAAATGGATACATTGCAGAAGCTTCTCGACGATGCGTGGCAATGTTTTGACCTTGTATTTGGAGAGGAGGTGTTGTGGAACACAAAAGATTGTTGAGGAAAGGGTACAGATGGTGCTGCTAAAGGAAATAGGGTTGCGTAAAAACAAGCTGTCTTCAGCAGATGACCCAGGACGAGGATGAGCCTCTGTTCCATTGCCTGCAATAAATAGCAGGGTAGGCAGCCAGAGGTATCACTTGTCACATTTCTGGCAATACAGGGTAGAGTGTTGGCATATTAGAGTGCCCACTTTGCCCACCCTCTCATGATTCTGGGGCCTATTTTGCTTTCTGGAGGAGAAGGCTCTGAAGGGGGACAAAAACACAGTGAAATGCAAACTATGAAAGACGTCAGTTCAGGGCGAGGAACATCTGGCTAACTATCCTAGCAAAGTTAGACACAAAACATTCAAGATTGGCTTGAACAGAATGAAGCCTTTAGTAATATGTGTCATTACAAAAATGCAATAATATGTTTAGACAGAGAGATGACCTACAAAAATATGTAGACATTTTTCAAAACTATGTCTATGCGTTCTCGTCTAAACCTGTTATGCACATTCGATGTCTGGAGCCCCCATAGAGGCATAGATCGATCTAAAAGTTGTTGCAGATTGTGTAAATTACTGGCAGAAAGAGAAACCATCAACCATCTTGTCTTGTGCTATAATTAGACGAGGGACTTAAGGTTGAGACTTCTGTCAAAATGTGTCGGAGAAGTATTCCCTGAATCTCTAAAATGAATATGCGGTTTATCCGATGAAGTATTAGATTAACTGTGCTTTTGGAATAAGAAATGTACAGATAATTGTAATACATATATTTATTGTTGTTTAGTATAAAGGTTTGGTATAAAGCAGATACACCTAATAACAAATAAAAATACATATTGCTGCCTGTGTATCACATCTAGGTACTCAAAAGTACAATCTAGGTACTCAAAAGTACAGTACACTGGGCCCATTGTATCTCTGATGTATCTCACACCTAGATTTTCCTAAAACAGTGCTTCAAATTGTTGTATCCCAATTGTATGCTGTAGTACTGCATCTTAGATGTAGGCACCCCTATGATAAGCCATTGATTTGTTTCCATATTGCAGAGGAAGCATAGCTCAGGGGTAACACGTTCGTCTTGGAAGCATGATAACGCAGTGCAACACAGGTTCGAAACTCGATCCCGTGCTTAGAAACCCCTCATTGGTATTAAGCGCGTTATAAAATAATAATTATAATTATGTTGTGTGTCCATGTTCATTGTCATGCTACTCTTATGATGCTCACGCCTTAATGTCCCTAAAACGCCTGAATGACTTGCATCTAAGCATCACTACTGCATTATGCCATACTGTGTGATGCTAGATCCTTGGTTTCTTCACTCTGTGTTGTGCCCGTCGCTATTTTCTCATCTCGGTATCATGAAAAACCCACTAACAACTTCAAGCTCAACCACTGTAACTCACCAAATGCTGACCAACCTCACAATACAAAACGTTCCTAACTCTACACCTCGCAAATCAATTTACCAACTGACCTACCCACCCAGACAAGTTAAGCACTCAAGGCGTTCAATCAGGAAATAAAACGCCTCTGGTCCACACACCAAAACCCACCTTGAAAGCACATTCACACAGAGGCCAGTGGCTCCTGGTTCTACACAAAACAACAGCTAAGCACCTCCCCTTGTCTTCCCCCTTCGCCACTAACCAACCTACACACACAATTGCCTTTCAGATCCTCGAAAGTGCCTGGAGACTGCAAATGGCAGTGGTGTGCAGTAAATATCCAAATAACATAACCTGATATAACATCAAGTTGTGGAGTTTGAACATTTTCTGGAGGGAGATTTGAAAGCATCTTGAAATGGAAACCGTGTGATTATTTAATGTACTTCGGTAATACTTAATTTAATTATATTCTATACTTATCAAAACCCATGTCTTTGTTTCTTTGTTTTTTGGAAGGCAATCCCTTTTTTTAAATCTTTTGTAGAGGTACCTTACTTTTTTTCTTGTCTGAGAGCCTTTTTTGTCAAAATCTTTGTTGTGTTTTAGACAAAGCTTAATTTGCTGCATATTTGTGGGATTTTACACATTGGGAAAAAAACGTTTTTTCCATTTTTGTGACTTTTCCTCCTGTCATTCTTTTCCTGTTTTTCATTGGCAGTTACATGTTAATATTTTTCTATGGGTGACTTTGGATTTCACCTCTTATCCTCTTTATTCTGTGTTTATTTAGTCGTATACTTATATGTTTATTGCATCATGATCTGCTGAAAGATGCTTTCTTCTCCTAAACAACCCCCTGGCAATCATCTCTAGACTCCTCCCTCCCCAGGCGGCATCCATTGAAGTAAAGAACCTGGGATGCACCATGGATGATGACCTGACTCTCTCACACCACATCAACACTGTGCCCAAATCTTGCTACCTACACCTCTGCATTCTCAGATGCATCTTGCTCTACCTCTCCTACCCTCACAGAGTCACTGCAATCTTGTTGATCATACTCTCCCACCTGGATGACTCCAATTCCCTATACCTGGGCGTCCATGTATATCAATTCAGAAAGTTCCAACGGGGCCTGAACGACACAGCCATTCTCCTCCTTGCCCTTGGCCCCAGAGAGCCCTTTACACTCACCTTCCGTGTCCTCCACCATATCCCTGTCTGGCAACAGGCCTCTATCAAAGCCATGTGCATCTCACTGTGCCCTCCACAAGACAGGACCAGAATACCTTCAACAGAAACTCACCCGCTACCAACCCAACAGAAGCCTCAATTCAGGCACTGCACTCCTCCTTGTGACCCCTGCCTTCAAATTGACTAGAATAGAGGGATCCTCCTTCTCCAAGACCCCTGAATCTGGAACTCAATTCTCTTTAGCATCCGATGCATAGAGGATCACCTTGCCTTCTGGAGGGATCTCAAGACCTGGCAATTGCCTCATGCGTCCTGACAAACCCATGCACTAGTCTGCATGTTAAGCACCTTTCTGGTAGGATGGTACACCAATGAGCCCACCAAGACATTACAGGGTAACAGTGAGAATATACTTCAGCAGACCTCATGACAGAATCTACTTCACATCTAAGAAACCACCCAGAACAAACAGGTAAGTATCACACTCCATGCTTATGGAAGATAGCCGATGACAAGGCAAATCACCAGCATGCATCTGAAACCATACACCATTTTCATGACACATCACATATCACCTCTACCATTGAAATACACTTACCCCATGACAAAACTTCAGTCTAGTTGACACATAATGAGTCTCCTGAACTCGCATACTCTACAGACAACCTCACCGCACCCATCCACATGCCAGCTCGATATGGGTAGCTAGTAGGGACTTGGCCAACCCTACCAACCTTCGCATTGGCTAAAATGCAAACATGCATTCTAAACTCCTCGATGATTTTTCCCACACCTGGACTTTGTTCCCCCGATGGCGTTCGCCTACAGCGCTTTGAGACCATACCAATGGGAAAAAGTGCTATACAAATGACACATTACATTGAAAAAATGTCAGTATCAGAGGAGGAGTTTGTGGTGTCCAGTAGAAATGTCTGCAAAACTGATGCAGAGGGAAGTGGGTGCACAGATGTTCCTTACCTAATTAGAATCTAAAAAAGGAGAAACTGAGTTTTACAAACTTTTTAATATGTTGGTGAGGTAAATATAGAATCTGCATCTGGCAAACAATGCTACAGGAGGGATTGGTAATGGTGTTGGGAATGATCATGATGTTCCGGTGGAGAGTATAGTGTATGCTGTGGTAGAGGAAGAAGTAGTGGTGGAGGAATAGCTGCGAGGGAGAGACTGGAAGCAAAATCTGAAGCGGGTCACAGCCAGAACCTGAAGGTCAATTGTGTCCACAGCATTGACTGCTTGAAAGTCTTCCTCTCTCTAATACATACCTAGATGTAAAGTACCAACCCCAGCTGAACTTCAGAAAGACAGAATGCATCATACTTGGCATCTAACCCATTTACTAGCAAAGTCAAAACTGACTGATATAAATACATTGTGAGGAATTACCAGCTTGCTGCCAGCACCAAGTCATTCAGTTCTCAATCCATGTTAAGCTCACATCTACAACAAAATTCAAACAACCTGTTGCCATCTCATGCATATGCGCAAGATCAAAGGCTTCATATGAACTTCAGACTTCAGTACCATCTTCAATGACCACCCTCAGTGGAGGGAGTGGGGATTACGAATAGTGTGGCTGGTTCTTTCACACTATAGATACACTACAGCCACAAGAATTCCCTGCATACCATTTTCTTCACTTACTGAATTGGTAGAATGGATTAAACCAGAACCATCTGAATCACACCGTCTCCATGATGACTGTAGAGGCACATAAGTATGCTAGGAGGAGAACACCAATAGACTGTGGAACTGACTTCAGCTGGGACTTTATTTTGTTGAACATGGTGAACAAGCGGGCTGAAACTAGGTGACCTATGCCTCATTTAGAAATGGCACACTGCTAGAAATCCCTCTGGCACCCCCTGAGGGTGCACATTGAGAAAAGGGGGGAGAGTTGGGTCCTGGCTGGGTGGCTTTCACACTGAAGCACCCAGAATTCTCTGCATTGCATTTGTTCACTTACTGAAGTGGGATGGATTAACCAGCAACAACTGAACCAAGCTTCTTTTCCAGATGAGTTCAGATGCATCAAAGCATCCTATGAGGAGAGAAACAATGTACGGTAGAGCTGACTGGGGCTGGAGCCCAGAGTGCACCCCTCCACCCTCTTTTATTGAATTTGATCAAGTAGTTCTGGGCACCAGAAGGGGTGCAAGCAGGTGATCATGCCTGAATTAGGAATGCCACACTAATGGTAATTCACACCGCGGCCCACTAAGGGTACACAACACACTGAATAAAAGGGGAAGAGTTGGGTCGTGGCTGTCTCTTTCACACTATATCTAAAAGAATTCCCTGAATAGCATTTTTTCCACTTACTGAAGTGGGATGGATTAAACCAACAACACCTGAATCATGCTGCCTCGCTTATGAGTGCAGAGGCACACAAGCATGCTTGGAGGAAAACAACAATGCACTGTGGAAATGATTGGCCTGGGTCCTTCTTCCTTCATACTCACCCAGCCTTACTCTTCCTTCGGGAGCTTGGTCTGCAAACTGGTAATCTCTCCCACTTCCTCCCTGACCATTGCCACTATCTAGAGGCTACCTGGCTCTACCACCCTTTTCCTCTCTGAATTGGCTGATTTCTCCTCCTCTCGCCTCTCATCCACCTCTAAACGCCTTCTCCTGAGTGACTTCAACATCCACCTTGACTCCTCAATCACAGCATACACTCTCTTCTGTGAACTCTGCACCTCCCTCTCCCTCTCCCTATCCATTCTCCCATCTGGTCCTACCCACTTGGCTGGAGACACTAGTAATGCCATCATCCACACTTATCTTTTGCTCTCCTCCCAGCTCACCAGCCCACTCTTCTGGTCAGACCATTCTCCAATCACCTCTCACCTGGGTCCTCTTTGCCACCTGAATGCACCTCCCCTAGTCCTACGAACATCGTGCATAAACATCTGTCTGATGAAACGTGTGTCAGCTGATGCCTTACCATCTACCTTCATCCCCCCTCTCCTCCCACCACAGACTCTACTTCCTTCTCCGCTCTCAACAACCCCCACCTTGCCATCATTAATACTCTTGACATTCTTGGCCCAGTCACAAGGATCCTCCTGAAACATGTCTCCAAGCATAACACCCAGTACGACTGTGAACTTGAAGCTGTGAAATACAGTGCAGAGCTGCGGAAGCGAAGTGGCAGACCGCAAGCTCACCCACTGACAAACTGGCCTGTCATCTGCTCCACAAGCAATACTGACTCTCCATTCGCTCCAGAAAAAGGGCCCAATTCCAGGCTCGTATATCTGGTACATCCAACGGCACATCTGAACTCTTTAAAATCTGCAAAGAACTAGCCAACCTTTCCACCGTTTCCACCGCACCTCTTCCCTCTCAGGCCCCCTGCAATGCACTGGCCACACGCATGACTGCAGGACACCCTAACCACCCTTGCATCCCTCTCCCCCTTCCCTTATGCCACCCTCCTCCCACGTATGGCGTCCCATCACCACTCTGCCTTTCTCTCCTCCTTCTCTTCTATCATATCCAGCAAGGTCACAAGAGTTGTACGCTCTATGAAGGTCTCCTCCAAACAGGCATCCCCCTGTTCTTCCAGAACCATTAAGGACAATATTGGCTCTATTGTCCCTGCACCTGCTGATTTCTGCAATCACTCGTTTACTATTGGGTCCTCCCTCAAGCACTCTCTTGTGAGCCCCCTTCTGAAAAAACCCTCTGCAGAGCTGTCTTGTCTGGCTAACTACCGCCCTATCTCTATCACCCCCTTCCTTGGGAAACTCTTGAAGAAGATGGTCTTCCCCCAAGCTGACCAAGCATATTGAGCTTGTTGGTTGCCGACATAACCATCAACCTGGATTCCAAGCATCCAGAGGAATGGATACAGCTCTCCTGAACACCCATGAAGAACTGCTTGCATCTCTTAATTCTAACTCTCCTGCCGTTCTCATTCTACTTGATCTTCGGAATAAGACACGGTCAACTACTCCATCCTCATAAAACAGCTCCACGATACCGTAGGTATCTCGGAGCGGGCACTGGACTGGCTGACCTGCTTCCTCAAAGACAGTTCCTCCCAGGTTATCCTGGGCTCTTTCTCCTCTCTAACCTCTATCTCCAACTGTGGCATCCCCCAGGGCTCCAACCTTTCTCCCTGGCTCTTTAACATCTATCTTGTTTCTCTGGCACACCTAACCTCCACCTACTCCCCTTACTCTCAGTGTTAAGCAGATGACACACAACTTTTCTTTAAAATTCCCTCTGATCCCCTCCTTACTTCCTCCATCATTCCTGACTGCCTATCTGTCATCCAGTCATGGTGTGTCTCCAATGATCAATTGCTCCCGGACAGGGCTCGATGTCCCAGAAGATCAGATAAAGGTAATAATTCACTCTGGTTTTGAGGCATTCAAGCTGAGCCAGTTTGTAGCCATCACATTTTCAATGTGCATAACAATATTTGTTATTTACTCAAAGCTCATTTGTAGATTGTCTGTGTGTGGGCAGAATATGAATAGCATATCATCAGCGCAGTTTTGGAAACAAATGTTCTGGGACATGAGCCAGTAGTGAATGGATTTTAGATACAAATCAAAGAGCAGGAAAGTTTGCTCAAAAATGTTACTGTCCCGATAGTTCGGGCTAGTATTTTTAAGCATACAGTAATCAATCAAAAAAATAAATGTCTACTCATCTTACCTTGATATTCCTCACTTTTACACATGCAAAAATAATGAGTTGGGCACAGCCATTTTGTGCTAATTTTATCCGTTGATGCATTGTCCTAAGTTTAAGTGCCCTCGTGGCAAGAATACAGATCGCCCCCCCTCAAACTGACATCACTAGTCCAGAGGCTATGCTACACCTATTTTCATTATGTTCATGGCCAGCGTAGCCAAACGTGCTCCGTCATCACCCATGAACCAGGAAGATAAACACACACATCCTCCCACAGCGCTATGAGAAACCTGAAGGTGTCTCCCTAGCTAGTTCCCGGGGATCTGTCATCCAGGTGGCCAAGACACAGCCATCGCTTTTGGATCCAGTTCCTGGGGGTGGACCAGTGAGGGAGGATCACCTGGATAGAGGGTCCTTGGGGAGTGGGAATGGGACACTGACGGGGGAGATGCAGGATATTCCAAAAACTTCCCCCCCACTTTTTCCACACTGAAGAAAGCGAAGCAGTTCATCACAGCCTGTGAGTCAAGGGGAGTGTCGATAAGAAACCGAACTGTGTTGAATGAAAAGTAGCCAAAGGCTAAGTTGAACTTTGAAAAGCAAAAGTATACTATTAACGAAGGAGGGGGAAAATCAGATACAGAGGAGTCCGGCACCACAGGAAACTCTGTGCGATTGCCCAACGGTAAAGACTACCGTAACCAGAAGGCATTGGGAAGAAGTGAAGAACGGTCAAAGTGGTCATACAGGGGTCTTGTAAAATCCTCTGTACCGTCGAATGTCTTTGACTGACAGAGAATTGTGAATGCTACGGGAAGTGAATCCCGCATGGTGAAGATTAGTAAATGAATCGTGTGTTACAAAAGTCAGCGCAAGTGGACCCGGCAGAGGGAAGCCAACAACCAAAAGTCAGCGAGCGTGAACCCAGCAGAGGGACGCTAACAACCAGGGGCAAAGGCTGGAAACCTGTTTAAAAAGACATAATGATTTGTGAAAAGAAAGAAGCATTGCAAGAAGAGGGGACGGGAAGTGTCTCCCTTGTCATCTGGGGTCTGAGCCCGGCCGAGGGAGATTCTGGGTGGAAATGTATCACCCCAAAGTTCACTGAGAAAGGAACTGTCTTGTTAATTTGTTGAATACGACTTCTGAGGCGTCTGCGCACTGAAGAGGGGGACCCAGGGGCAAAGCCATCACCCAAAGTCTTTATAGACAAGAACTTTGTGTTTGTTTGTTGAGAGCATCAGGCCTCGAAGCAAAGAGACTTTCCATTACAAAGAGACTTAACCATCAATGAACCTGATAGCTAATACAGAAATGTTAGCTAGTTCTGGGAAGGCTCAAGCGTGTGCTGTGCTCCAATGTCCCACCTTGTACTGTGCTAAAAACGTGGGGAATGGAGACCTCGAGGCATTCACATCCTGACTTATTATATGTAAACACTTTCTTCTTTATTTTGAATACCGTATCCCACACTCTTTCTGTAATTAGTTGTAAGGAATTGGCAATCATTTTTCTTGGTATAGGAGTTTTACTTTGACAAGACACCACAAGGACTGCCTTATTTTTCATTTGATGGTTGACACTTGGTCCCATTTTAGATTAAGGTTTAGGTTAGGTGTTTTCTCACCCTGCATTTACAGTTTAATAAACACCCTTGAACTGTGATCACTTGTGTCTGTCTTTACTGTTGTCACCATGAGTTCCTTACATATGGTGTCAACAGTAGGATGTCACTCAATTGAAACAAATTGGGGAACCCTACAATGTCATAAATGTAGTCGAAGAGCCTCTAACCCTTCCATTGCTACCAAGGAATCAATAGGGTTTGATATGTGTAGCAGTAGGGAAGCTACCATTCCCCCTGGGAAGAGAAGACTGATTCCTACAGACTTGGTTTTGATACCCCCTCTGTGGTGTTACAGTCGATTAGCCCCAAAATCTGGCCTAGTGTGGAAGTTCAGGATAGAAGTCTTAGCAGGTGTTATTGGTCCCGACTTTAGGGGAGGTGTGAAGATTCACTTACAAAGCCATGGCAATATCCTTTTTGAGTATGGCCGGAGACCAAATTGCCCAGGGGATTTTGGAAAGAGTTCTATTTCCTCAGTATAAAGAAAGTGAACCAGATACAACAGAAAGAGGCAAACATTGGGGAAGCCGATTAATCCACTGACATCGAAGAAACGAAGGAAGAGGAACCCAGCATCTATCCAGACTTGGCCTTCGCTCAGCAAAGCTATCCAGTCTCACTGAAGCGTTTTCACAGGCAATACCAGTAGAATATGCCCTAGAGAAAGGGAATCCTTTTTTTCTTTTTAAAACAATGATTGCTTTACAGAAAATAAACCTCCCCAGAGGGTATGGTAAAAGCATAATTAGTAATACCCAAAAGCCATCAAAAGGTTGTACTGCAAATCGCACATTCCCACCTTACCGGGGGGCATTTAGGACACTCTAAAAATCAGGCGCATATTAATGGAAAGTTGTACTGGGCAGGTATCCACATTGATGTAAAAACCTTTTTTTTTATTTTTTATTTAATTTTATTTATTGTTGTTTTGATCAGTAAAACCTGACCTTTCAACAAGAGAAGATAATCATGACATTACAAACTTTTGAAATGAAAATTATACATCCGTATTTCCAAATATACAATTGTTAAACTCACTATTAACATGTTACATATTAATTATTACTCACTCTAAACAAGGCTCATTCTCTAGCATAAGATACATGTAATCATCACAACTAAGCTGTTTTAATAGCATCTATTTCTGGTAACTTGATTTCTAAAGCATTTAGAAAATTTACAAGGGCGTACCTCAGTTGTTTTGTATGGCCTTGAAATAATATTGACCACAATTCATCATGCAACACTATTGGCTTGTTGATCAAATGCTTAAAGTACATTATTCTAGATGGTAAAAGGGTGACGCATTCAATCACTAGATGTTTCAATGTTTCCACCCCTTGATGGCAAAATCGACAAGTTTGAACTAATATCTTCTTCCATCTAAACAAAATTTCTCTGGTAGGCCAGATATTTAATCTAAAACGCAAAAAGTCAGTGCGATGTTGAGGGTGTGGTGATTGGTTAAGATATTTTTCTATGTGTCCCTGGTGTTTTAAGATAAAAGGGTTTGAACCAAATTTAATTATTTTCAAGCACGCTTCACGGGTTTTAATCCAATCTGATTCCAATAATTTATTTTTCGCTTTATTGGGGTTTCAATGAGTAGGGCTTCGGAGATGTCAGCGCCTGTCAATATTTTTGAGACATAAGCCCGCCATTTTGTTGGAAAGTGCTCCTCTGCTGCTAATAGGTAATTAGATATAATATCGAGTAATCCATTAGTGCTCTCTTTCATGATGCACTTTCTATACAGAAGACATAATTTCCATTTAAATGCAGCGTAGAGTGATATAAGACCTAATTCATATCTAATGATCGAAATAGACTCAGATTTAGGGAGCATAAGCGCTCTTTTCCAAAACTTGCTTTCGAAGTTAGCCCAGTATTTATATGTTAGACATATCTCCACTTAAGATCCATATAAGATGGTGGGCACAAATTTTTGCTTATAATATATAACCAATGGTTTAATTGTAAATTTGCAAAATTTTGCCCGAATTAGTTGGAGTTGAGATAATGCGTTCTGAAGCTTTGATTGTAAAAAATGATCTTGTGTTTTATCCGAAAATCTACTAGAGACACAGATTCCCAAGTAGATATAGGAATTTACAAGCTGCAGATTGGTGCCCTGTAGTTGCCAACAACACCGGCTCCGACCCTTATTACTGCCGAATTGCATTACCTGAGTTTTATTGGTGTTGATACTAATGCAATTTCGTTCCGCATATATATCCAAGGCACTTAGCATATTACATAGGCCGGAGGGTGTCTTGGATACTAATACCATGTCGTCGGCGTATAAGAGCCAAGGAATAGCTACACTTTGTAGTTTAGGAGAATCAACAATCAAACCTTCAATACATAAACCAAAATCTAATAGAAAAAAATTAAACAAGGCTGACGCCAATAAACATCCTTGTTTCAATCCCCTCGTAGTTTGTATGGGCTCAGACAACAGGTCCTCGTTGTTCAGGCGAATTGAAATAGATGTATTGGAATGTAACTGGATAATCCATTTAAGTATATTCCATGGACACCCTGCATCCATTAGTTTCTTGAATAATAGTTCCCTCGGGACTAAATAGAAAGCTGCCTTGAAATCAACGAAGGCCATGTAAATTGCTTGGTTGCGTTGCATATTCAAAAGGATGATGGCTTTCAAAGTTATTAAATTAACAGCAGTACCCAGTCCATGGACAAAACCTGTTTGAAAGGAATCTCGCAGGCACAGTTGATCTAACCAGCGGTTAAATTCACCCAAGATCAATCCGGCAAAAATTTTTCCAGGGCAGTCCAGCAACGCAATTGGTCTATACGAGGCTTGATCCGTTCGATCTCCTTTCTTAAAAATCGGAAGAATAATTGATGTTTGCCAATTCGGCGGCACCAGGCCAGTAAGCATAATGTGATTAAACATGTCAAACAAAATATCTGCCCAAAGATGTTTATACTGTTTGATCGTTACATTGTGTAATCCATCCGGTCCAGCTGCTCTAGACTCGCTCAATTTGGATATAAGAAACAATATATCCTCGCGATCAAAGTTGACAATATGATTGGTCACACTGTCGTCCCAAGTTAGGCCAAGATCAGTAAAGGGTGAAGTATATATAATACCATAAAAAATGATTCCAAGATTCATGCAAAATGGAGTTAACTTGTAGTGCATGTTGAGTTTTCAACCCAGTATCAGTTAACAATGCCCATATACCTGCTGTTGACTTAAGGATGATTTGCTTTAACATGACCTCTCCATCATATTGATATTGAATCGCACGCCGATTTCTAATCCAGCTTTTATACACCCTTTTCAATTGTTTAATCTGATCTTGGTTAGCTCCTGGGACGTCAGCGTGCCTATTTAACAGATCTTTGATATCCCTTCTTAGTTCACATTTCTTGCGTTTTACTTCTAGATCAAAGGCATGTTGATGTAACTGAGTAGAACCTTTATATCGAGACCTCTGAGTTGCAAAACGTTGGATGGCATGTACGTAGCAACCGCTAAGACAGTCAGCGTCATCAGCATATTGTGTCAACAAGGTGTATCTAAGCTGATGCAGTTTCCACTTGGACCAATGTACACGATTACCAACATTATTAAGTCGTAAATTTGCCGCATTCATATTTAAGGGAAGTGATTTTGTTTTAGGCCATTCATATGTTAGTTGTAACCAACTATGATCACTCAAGTGGGTCTGCTTAATAGAAAATGTAGATATATTGTTCAGAAATTTGGCATTAACAAAGATATAATCCAACGTTGCAAAACAGTGAAAATTGTGCCAAGTAGATTTGGGGGGAACATCTCCAGATATTGATCCATTGACCATTAGAAAATTACGGTCAGCCATTAAGGTTAGCCAACGACATTCATCAGATAAGGGGCACCATTGTTTTAGAGCAAAAAGATGCAAGTTTAAATCCCCCATTATGAGTGTGTTGGTAATGGTCACATCCAATAAAAGTTGGTCAAGGGTCCTTCTGATAGTATCGAAGAATTCATTCGAAGAAATATGCTTTTTCCCCCAATAGATATTTACCAAGGCACAAAAACTGTCGGCAACGCAAATTTTTACATATTGAAAACATGGTGGAAACGTCTTATGCCAGATTATTTTGATATTCTTATCCTTGCGGAAGGCCATAAAGAGCCCTGTCATCGGACGACCTTTAACTGCCTCCGCCGCTGGAACCATCAGGATGTTATATATGTCCCAGGTTGGAACATTACAAAGCCATGTTTCCTGAAACACCAGGATATCAAATTGTGAGAGATCCTTATTTTCATTATTAAGAAAATGTTTATGCCCTCTTGTGTTCCAGGAAAGTAGACTGACTGAATCGAACTTCTGAACTAGTTACGAGCCCACATGATCCCTACTGCGGGACCAAGCATTATGCATAGGCCCCATCTCTGATGTATTAGAGGCCATCTTTTCACCATATATGCGATTTTTAGAATGATCATCAATGAATTGTGTCTGATCCTCATGGGATACATCTTGAGTCACTGTAAATCCTAAATTGTAAAAGGCAGTACGAGCCAGCCATAATGTGTTTAGTACCACTCTTGACTGCACAAATATACGTGCTTCTGTGAGGTCGCGATCGTTGGTAAACTCGACCAAACTAATGTCAGCTGATATAATGTCTTCAAGAGCGGCAATATCAGCACAAATATTAAATATGCTGGCTCGATTGAGATCATATGTGGGAACGGGGTGGCCACGACATCTTATCAAAAGACGGTAATGATTTTTAAAATCAGTATTACCAATGTGCCTGGATGATCTAGATATGAGCTCGCTCTGTTGTCTCATACTGGGGGCTATAGAACCCCTAGAACCTTCCTCCATTGGTTGGCGCAAGGGTATGTTCTGTGCTTTCATCGGACCCTTTATCAAAGGATCAATGTTAGGTAGACCCTTTTGAGAATTCTGAGTGTTAAAATCAGATGTGTATAGTGAACCTTGTTTTAATAACTTACTAAATTCATTTTCACTAGTATACCTTTCAAAGGATGCACGAATCTCCTCTCGTAGATCCTGTAGAAGGTCAACAGAGTGCTGTATCTGAGTTTTTCCCCTCACCTCTTGAAGGTCAATGGAATTAGTTTGTTCAATCTTGCTCTTGTTAGCAGGGGCACTGAAACGCTATACAAGAGCCTCACTGGCTTTAATCTGCTTATCAAAGGAGGCTCTTAATTCTGCTCGCACTTCTTGAATAATGTCAATGGGTGTTCTTGACAAGTTTACAGCCACTGTAGAGTCAAGTATACAAGCAGTACCTGTGTCTATGGCCTGCATCCCTTGTGTGATGGCTAGTGGATGGAGACCTTCAGTAGAAACAGATTGCGTCAAGGATTCCACTCTTGGAGACCGAGTGCTATGATGTATTTGGTTAGTGGTTGAAGAATCTACTACTTCCACCAAATCATCTAATGGTTGATACATTAAAGTTTCCTGTCTAGGGGACTGAATTTCCGTATCATCATATAGTTTTCGCTTTTTTCTGGCCGATACAGCCAACTTAGTAACTTTCTTCGCTTTTGTCTTTGTGTTTGTGGTATAAGATGATTGAAGCTTTTTAGTTGCTGGTTCACCTAAGGTGCAACCCAAGGTTGCTACAGATGGATTTTTAGAGTTACCAAACAAGGGGGCGAATGAGACACCCAAAACATTTGGGGTTATCCCATTTTTCATTAAAGAAACTGGAAGCGAAGAAGGTTCTTGTACAATGGGCAATGTGATTTGGCCCTCCATTATGGACACGGACGAAATGCCCGTGGGAAGGTGAGATCTAACATCAAAGGTGGTATTGGAGAATGGTTGTTCAGGTGTCAAATTTGATGACAACACACCAGATTCTATGCATGGATTTGTCTGTATAGATTGATTAATCATTTTATAAATACTAGGCCTGGGTAACAAACTACGTGCCTTTTGTTCTTCCTTCAAGAGCATGTGTAACATATGCAGTTCACTATTTTGCGAACGCATCTTTTCATCAAGGGATTCATATAATTTAGCCAAAGATAAGAGAGCGGTATTCATGGCACTCAATGTATTATTTAGTGCCGGAGCCTCGGGAAAGGAGAATCTATTTTCTTTGTATGGCACCTGGCTATCGCGAATAAAGTAAGGATGACTATGGTCGGGTTCTGAAAATCTGGTGCGCCTAGGTGTAGGAGCTACAAAGGAAGTATTAGATATTGGAGATGGCGGCTTATCAAATAACACTGGTGATTTATATAGGTCAGGATTTTTAGACTCTGTTGGTGGAAGAGAGTTTGGCTTATGGGCCGGATCGTTACACCCGCTTGTTTGAGACTGTGAGATTTCAGTGAGTTGAATCAAATCGCCCGTATTTGAACAAATGTAAAGAACATCATGGGGCTTGAGTTCATGAGGGCTAAACGCCAGGATGGAGGCCAATGTATCATTACCAAACTCCCCCACCGTTGTTAATTTGGCGGACTCAGCACGTAATATGCGCTGTGCTTAAACAGAGCACAGAGGCACCTGGGGGGGGAACAATTAGAGATTGAACATTCGGATAAACCGCAACGGGCATATTTTGTTGTGTAGTACCAATTTCACCTGTTGAATAAGCCATAGAGATTGTGGCATCGGCCACCTCGAATCTGAAGTGAGGTAGCTGCCCAATTGCAGGACCAGCAATATGGTCCGGCACATCCTGTTCGGAGCCAATTGTGACTAAATTGCTCTCAGGATTTTTTAAAGCCACATCTGCGGGTAAATGAACTTCAGCCACGGCTATAGGGACAGCTGTCGCTTCCCCCATGTTAGCACAATTAACATGAGGATCCGGGACCAGGTTAGGCTCCGGGATAGAAAGAGTCGGCGGCTGAATGTTACGCTGGATGTGTAGCGTTTGCTTCCCTGGACCAACTCTTGATGTATAAAATGATTGAATGTCCACATTAAGTGAGGCCGCTCGGAGTCTCTCTTTTTGTTCTTTGGACCGTGTACTTAAGAGGACCTTGTCTGGTCGAGAGGGCAATGGATTGTAAATATTAACAAACGATTCTGGCATGCCAGATGTCAATAAATTAGTCTGGCGTGCCATAAATGTAATAATGAAAACTAAATTAAAAAGAAAAAAAATTAAAAAGATTTAAGGAAAAGACCGACAACAAATGAAATTAAATAAATAAGGAAAGAAAACTTACAAAAACCACCCACACCCGCTTTCCCGCTAGACAGCGAGACAGCAATACACTTTAGCAATTCACTTTGCTATTCGCGCGCGCATTGGCGCATGCGCGAGGTTTTTAAACAAAACTTGTGGGATAGGTGGGATCGGTGAGCTACACAGGAAACAAAAAAAACACAAAGGAAAAATATCACTAACTGTCTACCAATCAGGGCCTCAGAATGTAGCCCAAAGTCCAAAGTCCAGAGTTGCTCCTACCCAATGGGAGCAATCCGACGGCTCCAACAGGGCGGGGTCAGCACAGTACAGCGGGACAGAGGATTCGTCCGGCAAAAACTTCTGGCAACCCGGCAGCTCCAGCGAGACAGCAATACACTTTAGCAATTCACTTTGCTATTCGCGCGCGCATTCGCGCATGCGCGAGGTTTTTAAACAAAACTTGTGGGATAGGTGGGATCGGTGAGCCAATGGGAGCAATCCGACGGCTCCAACAGGGTGGGGTCAGCACAGTGCAGCGGGACAGAGGATTCGTCCGGCGAAAACTTCTGGCAACCCGGCAGCTCCAGCGAGACAGCAATACACTTTAGCAATTCACTTTGCTATTCGCGATGTAAAAACCTTTATACAAACATGCAAAATATGTCAAAAGATCAGCACGCACATCCCAGCACCTGCCCCACTGAATCAGTTGCCGATTATAGAAATCCCCTTTTCAAGAATTGCTATAGTTGGACCGCTTGAAACCTCCAGATTCGGAAATAAATGTGTCCTTGTGATTGTGGATTTATTGATTTTATTTTATTTATTTATTTATATAGCGCTAAAAGCCTGTGGGCATCAGAGCGCTTACGAGAAGACAAGACAACTGAAATTTAACACGGGACAAGCTATGTGAAGATCAGTGTTACATTATAATTCAGTAAGGAATGCTTCTAGGTTTCATTTAAAAAGTAGTGTTTTCAGTTTTTTCCTGAAGAGGAGGTAGTTGGGTTCGAGTTTCAGAGAAGTGGGAAGTTCATTCCATTTTTCAATACTCAGGGTCGGGAAGGCCTTGCCAAGGCCGTGCTGCTTTTGCGTTTTGGTGGTTTGCAGTTTACCTGTGTTAGAAGATCTAAGCTGTCTGGGTGGCTCGTACCACTTGAATTGTTTCTTGAGGTAGACCGGGGCTTTGCCATATAAACAACGATGAACCATGGTGAGAGACTTGAAGGAGATTCTCTCCTTCATAGCCAACCAATGGAGAGCCTTCCTTTCTCCGGTGATGTGTTCTCTCCAAGTTCTTCCTGTGATCGTTCTGACGGCATTGTTTTGTTACTGTTGGCTCCTAAAATAAGGGAGTTACCATAATCCAGTCTAGACAGTATAGTGGCTCTAGCGATGATCGTGCTGTTTTTTTGATCTAGTAATGGTCTGATTTTTTTGAGGAGAATTTGGTGGTACTGACAGTTTTTCTTAAGGTAGGCTGTGTGAGCTTCAGCACCTAGTGAAGCTTGAAGAGACACTCCTAGAGTCTTCACTTTTACTGATATAGGAATTTGGATGTTCTTGATAGAGAACGAGGAGTAAGATGGACTCAATTTCTTTCTGGCCTGTGTAGAGCCGAATATCATAAGCTCGGTTTTGGAGCCGTTTAAGCACATCCAGTTTTCTTTCATCCAACACTCAGTGGTGTTGTATAGGGATGAGAGTCTGTTGTTGTCCAATTTGTAGTCCCCACTGAGTTCAAACACCAGTTGGGTATCATCAGCAAAATTGGTAAAGAAAATACCCATCTGAGATAGCATGGTGCAAAGGCAGCGCATGTAGAGGTTTAAGAGCAAAGGGGAAAAATTGGCCCCTTGAGGGACACCGCAGTCAACCAGTTTAGTGTTTGATGCTTTGTCTCCCCAGACAATCCTGTATTGCCTGTTTTGCAAGAATGAAGCAATCCATTCAATTGCCCCTGAAGAACAATTGCCTGAGTTTTCAAGGGCCTCTCGGAGCTTTGTGTGATTTAGCAGATCAAATGCTGCCGAGAGGTCCAATAATATTAATAGTCCTGATTTGCCTTTGTCCAAGATAGACAGCATTTCAGTCTGGAGGTCTAATAGCGCGGACTCGGTACTATGGCTGGATCTAAATCCGGACTGCTGTTGGTGTAGTAAGTTGTTTTCATCTACATAGTTTTGGAGTTGTTCAGTAGCTATTTTATCCATAATCTTTAATAGAAAGTTACAGTTCATGATAGGTCTGAGATTGGCTGGGTCCTGTTGGTTTAGGTCAGGTTTTTTTGGTAAAGGAGTGACCGTGACCGTTTTAATGATGTTAGGTACAGTTCGATCCCTGAATGATGCATTTACCATTCTTGTGAAGAAAGGGGCAAAGATGTCAGGGTTTTCTAGAATAAATTTAGGTGGTAAGACATTTTCCGAGCACGAAGTGCACCTCATAGAGGAGAGTGTTTTCTTCATTACATCAAATGTGATGGACCTGAATTGAAATTTTGGGATTTCTGTCTCGTTTTTGTTTTCTTTAAGGTGGGTTTTAAATGAAGTGTTTGTGGTCAGGCAGTTAATGATGGTTTCTCTGGCTTTAGCAATTTTGTTTTGCAATGCAGTCTGTACATTCTCGCAATCTGTTTCAGTTGGTTGGAAGGGTGGGTGAGTGTTATTGGTTTGTCTATGGATTTGAGGATCTGGAAAAGATTTCCGGTGGAGTTTGCGGCAGTGCTAATGATGTAGTTATAGTAGTTTTTCTTCAAATCTATGAGCTTAGATTTGTATATGTGGTCTGCCGTCTTCCAATTTGTCTTATTAATTTCGGTGGGATCTTTTAGCCATTTCCTTTCAAGGTTCCTTTTATCCTTCTTAAGCTTAATCGCTTCAGCGGTGAACCATTTTTGGTGATTGGAATTGGGCCCGACATTCTTTTCTTTTAGAGGGGCATGGAGGTATAATAGTTTTAGCATGCCTTGGTTGTAAGTTGATATTATTTGTTCACTATGGTCTTCGTCGTTAGTGGTGGTCATGATTCTCTGCATTTCCTCTGAAAGCATACTGCTTGTGATTTTTTTCAGATTCCTAGCAAGAACTGGTTTAGGTAGGTTAGCTGGTTTTTCCTTTTTAAAGTTCAACGATCGTGAGATTTCAATTTTGAAATGGTCTGACCGTATGCAAGGGTAAGAGCCAAGCATGGTAACTTTATTGCTATTTGTGACAATCCAATCAAACTGGTTCCCTGTGGTTGCCGTAGGGCCATTGTTAATGATAGAGAAGTCGCTGTTCTCAAAATCCTCTTCTAGGATTATGGCTTGTTGATCCTGTTGATTACCCCTCCATCTGTTTATGTCACCTAACAGTATGATCTCTGTGTTGGTAGATTTAAGGTTGTTTAGTAAGGTCACAATCTCATCATTAAATTCCGATATTAAAGATGGGGGTCTATATATAGTGATTATGTTAATGCAGTTATTTGGAGTAGGAGTCAGTTTGAGGTGAATAACCTCACAACCTGAGCACTGAATAGGGATGGCAAAGAGTTTGAGTGAGTTTTTTGCAATGATCGCCACACCTCCACCCTTTCCAGTTTCTCTATTTTGTAGGTAGATGTTGTAGTTTGTTGGTACTGCAGTGTCTATAGTAGGCCAACTGGCTCTTGTAGCCATGTTTCTGTTAGTCATAAAATGTCTAATTTCTCGTCAATGATATAATCATGGATTTCTTGAGCATGTTTGGGCATAGACCTGGTGTTTAGTAGTGCAATTTTAAGGTGGACATTGGCAGCTCCTGTCTCCTGGTCTGTTTTGTTGATAGTGACAGCTTTAGTTGTTATACTTTTTGTCTGTGTTGTGGTTGAATCGAGTGGCTCAAGTCTGTGTCTGAGAACATTTTGGACTAACCCTTGCTGTTGTAAGATGGTAGTTCGGGATATTAACTCATTAAGATGTGGGTAACCCATACCTGGCTTTTAGCTGCAAGCCTGTATTTGGAATCCGGCAGCATTTCTTGCCGTGGGCCGTTGGACGCCGTAGACCGGCTTCGTTGCAGAAGCGCCGGCGCTGAAGCGCCTGACGTTTCTATAAGTGGATGTGAGAGCACTCTGGGAACTGTGGTTCCGGACTGTGCGAGCTCGCGTACCTGCGGCGGCAAGGGATGACGGAAGTGCACAACAGGTACAAAGGTGAGTTCAAGGACTCAGAATGCCGCTACAGTAAAAAATCAACTGCTCAGTCTATTCAATTGCAACAATTGCAGTCTGAGTTTTCAAAATAAAATGCTGGTGTGCATTTAACTTCACGTGGTTACCTTAAGTCAGTGCTTCCCATTATGCTAAATCAAATAAGAGTATTTAGGATTAAGTTGCTTCAGTCTTTAGGAGGCGGAGCTTCTATTCCTGCATACAAATACAGTTTGCAAGTCGAGAAAAGCAGAGTGACTAAGAAGGTTTAAATTACTTCAAGATGGGGCTTTGCGCGCTGCGCACTGCCTCCTTAGTGCCTCCTGGGGCAGTCGAATCCTGAGTGAGGGCAAGGATGAAAGGTATTAAAATAGGGTCCGCCGGGACCAGCGGAGACCGGCTTCGTTGCAGAAGCGCCGGCGTTGAAGCGCCTGACATTTCTATAAGTGGACGTGTGAGCAATCTGGGAACTGTAGTTCCGGACTGTGCGAGCTTGCGTACCTGCGGTGGCAAGGGATGCCGGAAGTGCACAACAGGTACAAAGGTGAGTTCAAGGACTCAGAATGCTGCTACAGTAAAAAATCAACTGCTCAGTCCATTCAATTGCAACAATTGCAGTCTGAGTTTTCAAAATAAAATGCTGGTGTGCATTTAACTTCACGTCATTACCTTAAGTCAGTGCTTCCCGTTATGCTAAATCAAATAAGAGTATTTAGGATTAAGTTGCTTCAGTCTTTAGGAGGCTGATCTTCTATTCCTGCATACAAATACAGTTTGCAAGTCGAGAAAAGCAGAGTGACTAAGAAGGTTTAAATTACTTCAAGATGGTGCTTTGTGCGCTTCGCACTGCCTCCTTAGTGCCTCCTGGGGCAGTCGAATCCTGAGTGAGGGCAAGGATGAAAGGTATTAAAATAGGGTCCGCCGGGACCAGCGGAGACCGGCTTCATTGCAGAAGCGCCGGCGCTGAAGCGCCTGACGTTTCTATAAATGGACTTGTGAGCACTCCGGGAACTGTAGTTCCGGACTGTGCGAGCTCGCGTACCTGCGGTGGCAAGGGATGCCGGAAGTGCACAACAGGTACAAAGGTGAGTTCAAGGACTCAGAATGCTGCTACAGTAAAAAAACAACTGCTCAGTCCATTCAATTGCAACAATTGCAGTCTGAGTTTTCAAAATAAAATGCTGGTGTGCATTTAACTTCACGTCATTACCTTAAGTCAGTGCTTCCCGTTATGCTAAATCATTAAGAGTATTTAGGATTAAGTTGCTTCAGTCTTTAGGAGGCTGAGGTTCTATTCCTGCATACAAATACACTTTGCAAGTCGAGAAAAGCAGAGTGACTAAGAAGGTTTAAATTACTTCAAGATGGTGCTTTGCGCGCTTCACACTGCCTCCTTAGTGCCTCCTGGGGCAGTCAAATCCTGAGTGAGGGCAAGGATGAAAGGTATTAAAATAGGGTCCGCCGGGACCAGGGGAGACCGGCTTCGTTGCAGAAGCGCCGGCGCTGAAGCGCCTGACGTTTCTATAAGTGGACGTGTGAGCACTCCGGGAACTGTAGTTCCGGACTGTGCGAGCTCGCGAACCTGCGGTGGCAAGGGATGCTGGAAGTGCACAACAGGTACAAAGGTGAGTTCAAGGACTCAGAATGCTGCTACAGTAAAAAAACAACTGCTCAGTCTATTCAATTGCAACAATTGCAGTCTGAGTTTTCAAAATAAAATGCTGGTGTGCATTTAACTTCATGTGGTTACCTTAAGTCAGTGCTTCCCGGTGTGCTACATCAAATAAGAGTATTTATGATTAAGTTGCTTCAGTCTTTAGGAGGCTGATCTTCTTTTCCTGCATACAAATACAGTTTGCAAGTCGAGAAAAGCAGAGTGACTAAGAAGGTTTAAATTACTTCAAGATGGTGCTTTGTGCGCTTCGCACTGCTTCCTTAGTGCCTCCTGGGGCAGTCGAATCCTGAGCGAGGGCAAGGATAAAAGGTATTCAAATAGGGTCCACCGGGACCGGCGTAGACCGGCTTTGTTGCAGAAGTGCCAGCGCTGAAGCACCTGACGTTTCTATAAGTGGACGTGAGAGCACTCTGGGAACTGTAGTTCCGGACTGTGCGAGCTTGCGTACCTGCGGCGGCAAGGGATGCCGGAAGTGCACAACAAGTACAAAGGTGAGTTCAAGGGCTCAGAATGCCGCTACAGTAAAAAATCAACTACTCAGTCTATTCAATTGCAACAATTGCAGTCTGAGTTTTCAAAATAAAATGCTGGTGTGCATTTAACTTCACGTGGTTACCTTAAGTCAGTGCTTCCCGTTATGCTAAATCAAATAAGAGTATTTAGGATTACGTTGCTTCAGTCTTTAGGAGGCTGAGCTTCTATTCCTGCATACAAATACAGTTTGCAAGTCGAGAAAAGCAGAGTGACTAAGAAGGTTTAAATTACTTCAAGATGGTGCTTTGCGCGCTGCGCACTGCCTCCTTAGTGCCTACTGGGGCAGTCGATTATGGTTATGCAACCAGATATCCCGAGGCCTTCCCAATGCAAAATAATACCACCATCCTTAAACATCTTCTACCGTATTTCTCCAGGGTAGGTTTCCCCAAGGAAAAACTGATGGAACAGGGCTTGCATTTTATGAGTAAGCTTATGGCTGAGGTGAAAGAGTTACTCCACATTACCGCCTTTGCGAACTTCTGTGTACCATCCCCAAACCGATGGCCTGTTAGAGAGATTCAATAAGACCTTAAAACTAATTCTCCAAAAACGGGTATACAAGGACCGGGAAAGACTGGGAGTGCGTAATCCCATGGGCACTATTTCCAGCGAGAAAATCCCCACAAGCCTCCACAAGTTTCTCTCCCTTTGAATTGCTCTATGGAAGAGAGCCGAGAGAGATGACCTCGACATGCTGCGGGAAACCTTGTAAGAATCAGAAGAGGCCCCTACTATCATCTCTCAAAACCGCCACTCGAATGCAAGAACATGTGAAGTTGGTCCGAGACTTAGATTGCACTCACATGGAAAAAAATCAAAGCAAACAAAAGGCCACTTATGACAAAAAAGTAGGTTTGAGATCATTTTCCATAGGACAGAAAGTACGAGTCATATTACCAACCTCAGATAACAAACTGGTCTCCAAACTGGTCTCCAAAAGGCACAGGTCATACGAAATAGTAGAAAGAACGGGAATCTGTATTTATAGAGTAGCCCAACTGGATAGGAAACAGAAAATCCAATTATATCACATACATCTCTTGAAAGAGTGGAAAGAGAACTCGCCCAAGTACTAGCCTGCCTGGTTCCCGAAGACATAGGTAACTTTGATTTAATTCCTTCTGAGATATCTACTCAACACCAACAAGATCTAAAGGATGTACTAATATAATTTCCCAATGTATTCTCGGAGAAACCAGGAAGAGTAAAGAATACATACCACTATATCAGAACAACTAAGAGTAAAGTGGTACACTTAAAACCATATCGACTCCCAGAAGCCCGTAAGCAGATACTGATCGAATAAGTCAACAAAATGTTGAAAGCCAACATTATTGAGCCATCGTCAACCCATTGTCCTCTCCTATAGTGCTGGTCACTAAGCCTGACCATTCCTGAAGATTCTGCATTGATTTCCGTCAAGTTAATGCCATATTAGAGTTCAATGCCTATCCCATGCCACGCATTGACAACCTAATTGGTAAACTCGGCGCAGCCACCTTTCTACCTAACCTAGATTTAACCAATGGATACTGGCAAGTTCCCGTCTATGGACCAGATAAGGAAAAGACAGCGTTTTCAACGCGTTGGGATTATTCCAATTTAACGTCTTACATTTCGGTCTACACGGTGCACCAGCCACTTTCTAAAGCCTCATGGATAAAATCCTTCAACCCTATTCGGATTTCTGTGGAGCTTATATTGACAATATCGTCATTTATAGCAAGACCTAGGAGTACCACCTCTTCCACCTTTATACCATCAGAAAAGTCCTCAGAAACGCTGGCCTTACTGCTAATCCAGCTGAATGCAGATTGGCCCAGTCAGCTGTAAAATATCTTGGCTTCTTTGTAGGGAACGGGAATGTACAACCACAACGTGAGAAGGTAAAAGACGTTTTAGATACACCAATTCCCAAAACCATAAGAGATCTTAAAGCTTTTCTCAGGTTAATAGGGTACTACTGAAGATGTATCCCCAAACATTCAGACGAAACAGTCCTGCTGACAGATAAACATAAAAATGCTGAACCCCAGATATGTCAGGATGAGATATGTTATGACACCTTGAAGCAAATGCCCAATTCTAAGGGTAGTCAACTTCTCTAAGGAGTTTGTCTTACAGACAGATGCTTCCCAAACAGTGTTAGGAGCCGTCCTATCCCAGGTTTGTGATTGATTAGAACATCCCATATTGTTCACCAGCCGCAAGTTGTTTCCACATGAAATAAATTACTCTGTGCTGGAACTAGAGGCCCTGGCCATCAAGTGGGCCATTATCCATCTCAGGTATTACCTATTAGGATGAAGGTTCACACTTGTTACAGACCACTCACTCCTAGTTTGGATTAGCCAACGCAAAGACTCCAACCCTAGGGTCATGCAATGGTTTCTAGACCTACAACCCTATTGTTTCACTGTGGAACACCGAAAAGGAAAATACCAGGGAAATGTAGATTTTCTTTCCCGGTTCCCCTGTGGAACAAATGTGGCGACATCGCATGGAGGAAGGGTATGTGAGAAACCTGAAGGTGTCTCCCTAGCTAGGCCATGGGGATCAGTCATCCAGGTGGCCAGAACACAGCCATCGCTATTGGATCCCGCTCCTTGGATGGACCAGTGAGGGAGGATCACTTGGATGGGGGGTCCTTGGGGTGTATGAATGGGACAACGATGGTAAGGACGCGGTATCCCCCCTTCTTTCAACATATTTTCCCCATCCTACCACATAGGATAGTCCACAACACTGCCCCCCTTTTTCCACTCAAACACTTTCACACCACATGAAAGACACCGGACTGACACCAGAGCTGTTTACCTGACATTTCCCAATGCCAGGGTCAGGCAAAGTCAGGCAATTGAACAGAATCACACACACCTGACAGCCCTTTTCCTTCCCCAAAGTGATAAAAGGTTTAGCACAAGAGCACTGGATGTGCAAGGCAAGCAGCACAACGTAAGAGTTAACACAGCACAGCAGTTCAAGAGGAGGAGAAAGACGGCGCAGACCGAGAGGATGGCAAGGAGAGAGAGGACTTGCCCTCTCCGACCAAGGCCTGTGAAACATCTGCAGAGGGAATGATAAGTCTGTGAACAATAGCCAGCATGTATTGTACCAGATGTCAACAGTACACGAGACCCTCCTCCACTGATTGCCAAGCCAGGAGAGACACTTGTCTCTGTGGTACCAGCTTTGACTCTGAGGCAAAAGAAAGCCAAGCAGTTCATCAAATCCGGTGAGTGAAGGGGAGTATTGATAAGAAACCGAACTGCATTGAATGAAAAGTAGCCAAAGGCTAAGTTGAACTTTGAAAAGCAAAACAATACTATTAACGAAAGAGGGGGAAAACCAGATACAGAGGAGGACATTCTGGGTGATTAACCCAACGGTGAAGACTATCGTAACCAGAAGGCCTTGGGAAGAGATGAAGAATGGTCAAAGTGGTCATACCAAGGTCTTGTAAAATCCTCTGTACTGTTGAAAACAACAACCAAAGGTCAGTGAGAATGAACCCGGCAGAGGGAAGCCGCCAACCAGGGGCAAAGGCCGGAAACCAGTTCAAAAAAGACATTGCAATTTGTGAAAGCAAGAAGCATTGCAAGACAAGGGGAAAGGAAGTGTCCCCCTTGTCATCTCGGGTCTGAGCCTGACCAAGGGAGATTCAGGGGATGAAAGTTATCAACCCAAATTTCACTGAGAAAGGAACTGTCTTGTTAATTTGTTGAATATGACTTCTGAGGGGACTGTGCCAGAAGAGGGGGATCCTTGGGGTGAAGCCATCACCCAATGTGTTCATAGAACAGAACTTTATCTTTTTTTGTTAAGAGCAATCGGCCTCGAAGGCAAGAGACTTTCCCTTACAAAGAGACTTAACCATCGAAGAACCTGATAGCTGATACGGAACTGTTAGGGTGTGCCGGTCAAGGCTCGAGCTTGTGCTGTGCTCCAAAGTCCCACCTTGTCCTGTGCTCAGAAAACGTGGGGAAGAGAGACCTCGAGGCAATCACATCCTGATTTATTATTTGTGAACACTTTCTTCTTTCTTTTGAATACTCTACCCATACTCTTTCTGTAATTAGTTGTAAGGAATTGGCAATAGGTTATTTTAGTATAGGCTTTTTACTTTGATAAGACACCACAAGGACTGCTTTATTTTTCATTTCATTGTCTACGCTTGCACCCATCTTAGATTTAGGTTAGGTGTTATTCCACACTGCATTTACAGTTTAATTTACACCCTTGAACTGTGATCACGTGTGTCTGTCTTTGCTGTTCTCACGATGAATTCTTTACAATGCGTAATTTTTCTTTCTTTTCCCAAATAGGAGAGCAAAGCATTTATTTTTAAGAAAACCTCAATAGTCTGCAATGTAACAAGTGCTTTTATTTTGCAAAGAACACTCACAAGAGAAGATTAAATCCACAAAATGAACAATATGTTTTTGCAATACAAGTTATAGCCAGCGAACATTGCATGCTTTGAATGTTCTTAATAATTCCTCATGATACGCCGATTGTGATCAGCGATCGATCAATCCCTGTACTTCAATTCTTGTGTGTCCTTATGTTACACCATCAAAACTTTCGCACATGACGCACATGGTGTTCCGTTCATGAGAAGAAATTGATTCTTTGCACTTTCAAATGTAACGCTTTCACTTCAGCACGTTTTTACATCATAAACACTGATAAGTTTCTCCTTATTTCTAGTACCACCAAAGGACAGATTTGTCCCTGTCGGTCGCCCCCATAACGGTTATCAAATAAGCACCATTTATGATGATCCCCCAATGTTGATTGAAGAATCCATCCAACAGTAGCTGGAAACTATGGCATGCGCAGAAATGTACAATATAGCTGTGTAGAAAACAGAATAAAAGAATATATTTTAGAAGCCGTTCTGTAATTGAATATGACAAGCTACCATATCATTCAGAACCAGATGAAACCTAATCATGAACACAAACCACACAGAATGAACACAGACATGACTACATGGGGGAGTAGCTGACAGCACTACATGCATGAAAGGTTAGCGCTGTGAAGTAGGTATAGCTTCCAATGTGATGGAGAAACAGATGCACCCACTTAGCATAGCGTGCCCTACTGGAAAATAAGGACAGAGATAGTAAAGTTTTCTGGTGAACCACAAACAGATGGAAGTGGTAAGATTAGTGATCGAAAAGAGAACCAAGTGCCCAAGTGCCCACAAAAAGGTTCAGCCCCTGCACCTCCCCCTAACCCCCACTTTATGGTGCACAAGGATGCAACGGATACAGCACATCAGGATATCCCATGGGAATATGGTCCATCTAACAACTCATAACTCTGCACATAATATATTGGTGTGCAAGGCCAGTAAGCAATACCTCCAAACAAATCATACCTCTACTCACTCATCTTTAAACTATACAGAAATATCAATCATTACGAGACAGATCCAGAAAACGAGGGTTACGCACTCATTTTATTATAGTGTGCGGTATAAATATCATTCAACTTAACATAACGTTCTGTGTCAATTCTTTTGGCCGAATCGCACATTCACACGTTGCTGAATTAGTCATTATGCATACAGCGTGCATGCTGTTTTTAATTGCACAAATATTATGTACAGTTGGGTTTACATCATTTCAGGAAATTCCATTCTCTCGATGTCATGGTGAGATCTTAACAACAGATCACAGAAATGGAAACTAAATGTTCGTATGTCCACTTTCAAGACACCATTAGATTGTTTCTGTACAATATCCAAACAATGGGGAACATTTCAAAAATGAGATTGTGAGCAGATTTTGAATACGGCTACAAATTTATTTAAATCTGGAAGTCAACCTTTCAACAAGTTCCAATTTTGGAGGGCAGGGCTAATTTGCAATGTTCGGTGGCATTGTATGTGTCATGGGAACAAAATCAGGAGCCATTCCATGAGTATGCATGGTCAACACAGTCAATCGGCCTCATTATAAGTTTGTCGGTACGGTAACAACGATACTGGTAAGCTTGCTGGTACAGTTATTACTGGACTGGCCAACTACGAGTTCTGCTCGCGGGTTCCTTCCCACCTGCCAGGTCTGAGCTGGCGGGCGTACCGGCACCAGCGAGCAGAGCATGTCAGATGCACTGGCACCATTCTGAATGGTGCCGGTGTCATGATTTACAAATGTTACGAACGAGCTAAAACAGCCGTGCCACAGAATACAAAATACACGAGTACACAAGGGCTAGTGTCAGAAGACAAAGTTAGACATTTACTGTGGACAATATATTGTCATTGATAAACAATGCTTGTTGGTTCAGCGGAAAGCAAGTGCATAGCTTGTTCCGTGGCTTTAGCAAAAGCGATTAAGAAGACATGATAGATTCCTCTTCCTAACCTCAGAATAGCAGCCTCTTGTCTTCAACGGCTTAATGCCTTGAAAATACACGTAGTCTTGACACCATCATAGTAATAAGCTTTGGATGTTCTTTGGGCAAAAAACACGCATTCACACACAAAGCAAGCGTGGCGTTCAAAAAAGAGAATCAGACACTAGCTGTAAACTCACAGGCACTTGCCGTTAGGGACAGCTAAAGGTGAACAGTTTCCCCTTTCAAACAGAAGAAAGCCAACCACAAGTGGTAGCTTCCTGTTTTAAGATGAGCTTGTAGGAGTCAAGAGATGCTTTTGCGCTGATGAGAAGCCAAAGGCAGGAAACACAATACCAAAATAGAAATACACGGTTAGAGTGGCTGAAGACAAGTGTAGTTGTATCCTTCTGAAGAAAGGCCTTCACTAGAATGAGGTTTTAAAGGGATCAACGAGCGAATGACATGCTTTGCTCTTGTCCCTACAGGAAGCACATGCACTGTAAGGTAAATATCCAAGAGTCGAAGACGGTACCTGTCGATTGAGTTTTCACATAGGTAAATCATATGTGCAATTCAAACCGAAGCACAAGAGCAGGTTCACACTCTAGACTTTCTCTCCAGTCTGAGGAAGTGACGCACATAGTGCATGTTGGCTAAGTCACGCATGTTAATATAAAAAGCACAACAGACTAAGGCTAAGGATGGGACAACAGGCAGCTACAAGCAGACCACAAGATCGTGGAGGGCTGGGAAGAGCAGTCGATAGCAGGTCACAGCAGCAAGCCTAGAAAATCGTATCTTTCAAGTGTGTTGGTTGAACCTTTTTTGCATATAATGAGACTGAAGGCATGTTTTATTATGTCACTCCACTCCTGATCATACCATAGTATAGCTTAGACAAACATAACATGAACTCCATGATTGCTCAAGCTGGTGTTTTAAAATGATGAATTGTACTTTATCTTTGTTAAATGCAAATAATGTTTAGCTTGTGCAATAATGCTTTTTCTATATCTGACAGCATGCTACGTTTTGCTGCTCTAATCATAGCAGGTGTAATGATGATCAAATCTGGTAGAGACCAGAAATAATATTAAATATAATAACTTGCTACCTTCCAGTGTCAGCTTTGTATTTTTGAGTAATGCTTCATAATAAGGTTTTTTTGAGTCAAAACGAACTACACAATATTTTCTGGCTGTATTTTGGTCAATTATGACAAGAGGTGCAAACACTCAGGGAAACTGTCAAAGCACTAGGCCAGAACCCATGAGGCGCCTCTCAGCATAACTTAGGACTTTTGATTCTGTGCCAATGCCGCACAGCCCTACCTAGGGTGAAGGGTGGGGGGCGGGCAGGGTATCACGCCCTACAGGGCAATTAAGTCAGATAACCTCTAAATCCTTGGCACAGCTTACCTATTGATATAGCTTGTGTCAGGGAGGTGTTATGGGAGTTCCAAGCCCTATATGGGCCCACACTGAGTCCTGCTTTTCTTTTATTGCATTAATTTGCTTGAACTGCCCATGACACAGGTCCCCCTGATGCACAAGTGATATGCTTGGTGCCATTGCGTTCTTTTGCTTCTCTATAGGATGCAATCCAGAACTCACCTTCTGTTTTCAACCATTCAGGGTAGAAACTCAGGTTCCTATTGCTGCAAGTGGTTTGGAACTGCATATAATTTAAGAAATACATTAAATGTGTGATCCTACAAGCCATATCTAACATGTGACCCCCTGCTTGATATGGTCTCAGTGAAATATATGGGAACTGTGCTTTGAATTCAGTACTATCAGTTTTGAAAAGTACTGCACAGTGTTCCCAGAATGTGTATTTAGGCCACAGAATTGGCCCACGTTTGACAAGTAAAAAGGCATTGTAATATTGCACATAACACACATGGGGCCACATTTCATGGAGGTCCTCCACATCATCAAACATTCAAATAATGCATTTTGTGCAAATGTCTAAAGCCCAGTTCTTAACAGTTCTCTGTATGTTCTAGACATAGGATTACTCGGTGTAAACAGTCTGGATTCATCAATCACAGAAAAGGTGTGGACTTGTAGCTGTGTTGCCAGGCCATTATAGGTTTTGATTGATGGCATCCACACATGATCCATAGTTAGAGGAAACATTTGTATTGAGATGGGAATTCCTGGCTCTGGGAGTTCTCTTTTCTCTAACATGTGTGAAGAACTTAAAGGCTTTAGAACAACTTGTTTGCTTACAGGTGGAGTGGACACCTTGCTCAGAAAATGCCAAGAAGTCAGTGTGATGAAGTAAAAAATGAAGATGAACCAGAGTAGGAGGAAAGACACTGCCAGTAATTTATAACACCATTTTAGGAAGTCTGTCCAAAAGAATTCTTTCATCACTTTAGCAACTTGGAAGGCTTTCTGTTTCCAAATTGGAAGACTTGCAGTACTTTCCTGAATTGTGGACGTGTAATCTAGATTGCCATATTCTTCCCCTTCTTGCACACCTATCATTATCATTTGCCGGATCTCCATTTCTCATCTTCCGTGGGCTCCTCACTTGGAAGAGGCAAGTTCCGTGGGAACGTCGCGGAAACCATCTGGCACAGGTTTTAGGTGGTCCAGAGAAACTTGTCTAGTACCTCTCTTAGCTGGTATTGCGGGTAGGATGGCAGTTCTGGAACCTTTCACTCTGATTACTTGCACTGCTGGTCTGTAAAACGGGCCAAATGTAGTCTTGTCATAGATCCTTTCCAGGACCCAATCTCCTGTTTTGAGAGTGTTCTCAGGACTGGCCTCAGCAGCTTCCACCTGGAGGGATTCCCTCAGCAGCGTTGTCGCCAGCAGTTGCTTGTTCCTGGGTATGGGGCTGGGAAGAGCATGCAGGTCAGGCATATACATCTTTCTCCCAAACAAGAGTTCAAATGTGGTCTTACCATTGTATAGAGACTGGTGTGGTAAGTTATTCACACTCCTGATCACTAATGGTACATGGTCTAGCCAGTCCCCCCCCCCCAATGACAGAATGCTTTTAGTCAAGGCCATTTTTACAGACTGGTTTGCCCTCTCCACAATTCCGTTCAATTTCGGCGAGAATGGGTGCCAGAAATTAATCTCAGTTCCCCACACCTCCAATGCCTCTTCAGGGCCCGCCCCTAAAAAGCTGGACCATTGTCAGCATGGAACGTTTGAGTTGCTGTCATGGCTACTACAGCCCTAACTGCCTGTATGACTGATTTGCAGTCTGCTTTCTTTTGAGGAATCATCCAGGTAAACATAGTGGAAGAATCTACTATTACTAGAATGTACTTATACTTGTTAACTGCTGGTAGTGGGCCTATATGGTCCATATATTGGATCTCAAAGGGCAAAGCTGCCTTTCTCAAAGGAACCTCCTCGGTTTTTTGCTGTGGTCCACAGTTGTCTGTAAACATGTGTCACAGTTTGCAATATATATTTTCACCTGCTGTCGAAGCCCTGGCCACCAGAAGTGATCCCCTTTTTTGTGGGCAAACCTTTTGGCCTAGGTATAATACCTAAACAAGCCTATTTTATTTCCTCATCCATTGTAGTCACTGAGCGAGTTATGGCTGCTATTGTTTTTCTCCATGTGTGCTCTTTGGCATATTTATCTGCCAATGCATTCCCAGTGCTATGAATGTGCCAGTTGGTATGTGCTCTTGTGTGCATTACCCATAGAAAAGGGCAAGTCTGTTTAAGATCTCAAACCTGCTTCCAGAGATGCCTGGAAGCAATCGTTTTGTGCCTAATGTCTTTGAAGTCATTTTGCATCCACCAATGCAAGTCAGTGTTTTAAGCCCTGACAATGTAATCTGAATCTGAGACTACTAGAATGGGCTTCCCTGAATCTGCTTGGCGCAATGCAAGTAGTAGCCCATGCAATTCAGCGGTCTCGGCAGACATCTCTCCCAGGTGCTTGATTGCAATATCAGGATGTATAAACTCTTCTTCATGTGTGAAGTATCTTACGACTGCTGCGCATGTGGCAGCGTACTTAGAGCATGTCCCCACTGCTGGTATAGCTGACCCATCTGAGTAAATCACCTGGAAAAAATCAAACAATGGTATGTAAGGCCGTGAGATGTCTGGCTCTCTGTCCATTGTCCAACTCAATCTACTCAGTCTTTGCAATTCTGCCTTATAATGGTACTTTACATCTGGAGCATGTTGAGATGCTGACCATTGAATCTATCTAGTGTGTAATGATTTTGCATTTGGGACGCTAGCTTTTGTGGCAGCTTCCAGTTGAGCTAAATGTGTGTTTATGTGTATGGTTCTATTTGCTGCCAGAGGTCTCTCTTTCTGAATAATCATCTGAACTGAAGCCAGAATTTTCTCCTCGGGTGTAAATTTTAACTCAGGTGTGGAATATACATGTGACTTATATGCAATTGGATAACTTTCCACCAGATTGCACACTGTGTATGTGAAAGCATTGACTCCCACCACAAGGTCTATTTCTAAGTCTTTATCTGTATTCCTGTCCTGCAAAGGACCAGTGTGAGTCATTAATGTATATACCTGGTGCAGAATACGAGTGTGTTCTGGCAGCCAGTGAGCTGCCTTGAAATTTGGTTTTATCAAAGCATACAATGGTTTCACTAGCTCAGCAAAATTAGAAACATACCATCTGCCAAAATTTAACAGACCTAGAATGGCCTGTAACTGCCCAAGCGTAGTGGGTGGTCTTATATTGGCACACTTCTCAAGAAAATCTGCTGATAACCCTCTGCCCTCATCTGAAAGAGTGAATCCCAGAAAGGTAACCTCACGATGAGCTATTCTTGAATTTTTTAAATTAATCAGGTATCCTTTTGCAGCCAACGTGTGAATGACTCTGTCCACTTCTTGCAACTGTTCACTGAGATTCTCATGGGTGATGTAAATATCATCTACATACTGCCAACAATTAGGAATGTCTGCAAGTAAGCTCTGTATTCTGCTTGAGAATGTGCTAGGTGAATTTTTATACCACCACATTATTCTAGTGAACTGGAAATGAGTTCCCTTAAAAGTGAATACAGTGTATTTCTGGCTTTCTACACTTAAAGGTTGTGTGAAATTCCCATTGCCTAGATCAAGGTTTGTTTTATATTTGCATCTGTGTAAGTAGCAATACAGAATTATGTTGGTTCTGGACGGCATTTGTCTTACAATGTGCATTCAAAATTCTAAAATGTACAATAAAACGGTAGGTACCATCAGGTTTTAAAACTGGGAGCACAGGACTGCTATGTGGGCTAGCTTGCTTTATGATAACTCCCTGGTCCATTAGCTGGTCCACTATGGTTTGCATGTGGGTGACTGGCTGGGGTGGTTTTAGCACTGGAATCACATGTGCTGGACATTCTTTATCGTGCCCTACATGATTTTTAAACAGCTCCACTGCTGCTAGCACTGACCATTTTCTTGCATATTTTTTAGTTCCCCACTCACCTCTTTTGAAAAGGCAGGCATTACCACTTCTTCACCCCTTGGTGCTTGCCTTAGATACAAAGGTGCCAGTTTTAAAATTCTAACAGCCCTTTATATTGAATGTGTAGCTGTGGCCAAAATAGTGCTTCAATCTTTTTGGGGTGTTTGCCTTCTAGATGAATTGTCACAAAATACACTTCATTATGAGCCAACGTCTGCCCAGTGGGAGTAGTGATCTGCGCATTCATGTGTGCCCTTGTGTGCTTCAATAATGCCTTGGGGCTGCATTCAAATATGGAAATGTCAGACCCAGAGTCTAATAGGATTTCAATCCAATCTGTGTGTCACTTAGTCTTGGGAACGATGCAATGAGTGCGTGGACTCTGCATTCTGTGAAACCTGTAGTGCTGCCGTGTGTTTTTTCTCAACCTTCACTTCCTTCCCCTCAGCCTTAGAACGATCTGGTGTTCGTGCCTGCTGGGAAGGAGATGTCTCATCAGTGCCGTACTTCTGGGACTTTTCAGGTGTTTCCTGTCTCTAAAATCATAGCCAGTAGGTCTAAAATGGGACTGGCCCCCGGTCTTACCCCAGGACCGTCTACCCCTGCGGTTACCTTGCCACTGCGGGCTCTGCCTATCTCCTGCAGATTGAAATTTTTATGCCCATGCTCTGGATATCTTTCTTCCTCTATCGGTGACAATTGCCACCTCTGTGGCTTATTGCCCTTTTTACCCTGTAAAGGGTCCCGTCCTTTTGAGGATCTCCCTTCATCATGTGTGTCCTTGTCTGGCTTAAAACCCTTGTTACCCTTTTTATGTGTGTCTGCTGGTCTTCTGCACAAGTGATCCCTGCTCAATGATTGATAGGTGGATGTCACTATGTCTCCAAACTGTCTTGCTCATTTAATTGGGACAATTTTCTATGGACTTCTAACCTTGCAGGCTCTCCTTTTAATAAAGGTAACATTATGCTCTCAACAATTTGATAATTGTTAGATGCTATAGACAGGCCTAGATTCATGGCTACAGCCGCGCCTTGTGTTCCCATGATGTCAGTTAGTATCAGTGCTAGTGATGTGATGGACGGCGTGCTTAGCAGCTGCAAAAAAAAAGCTATAGATTGAGATCCAGCTGTCACAGCTCGCTAGAGGCGGTGTGCAGCCAGATGGAAGAAACATAGCTAGGGCCCTGTGTCTCTGCTGGGGAGTTACTTGTGGATAAGCAGCTTGCAATTGTCCATATTTTTCTGAATACCACTTGGGAATGTCTTCATTCTTGGATGGACAGGATCCCAATATTATTCTCAATGTCTGTAGTTGCACCCCACCTGCATCCATCTGTCCTTGAGGTTGCTGTGCAGGCGCTATACCCTGCTGAGCTGCATATTGCAGCGCAATGTTTCGCACTGTGTCAAAGTGGGTGGCTAACAACTGGTAGTCAGCCTGCAAGAACGGAACTCCACGGTTTGGATGAAACTGAGCTAAGAATTTTAGTGACAGATTAGGTGTAGCTAGTGGGCCAATCCCTACACCTGTTTGTGGGTAAACTATATTACCTCCAAACCAGTTGACATGATTTGTATGTGTAAGAGCTAATTCAGGATACTGATATGGGCGATACTGAATGGTGTCTAAGTCCCCTCTCACTAGGAGAGTTGCATATACATTATTTGTTCTGTTACCTGGGGTCTTTAAGTAAGTAAAGTGCGATTCTGCTTGTAGTCCACCAAGTTGTGCCACTGCTACTGTGAAATTTTTGTTCACTGCATGACACTGGGCAGCTCTCAGTCAATCATATACAGCAATTCTGCAATGGATGGGAATATTGATTTCATTGTGCGCCATCTTCTGTGCGCACTCTAACCTCTAAATTGTTTTTTTTTTTTTTTTTTAGAAGAGAAAAAAGAAATCTGCCCTGTCCTTCTCCAGTGACTGGGACATGAGGTTATTTAAATAGTAGTAATGCTCTGGTCATCTTTAAGACGTTGCATCTTATTGGGGTGCCATCTGACTTAATTGCCCTTTAGGGCATGATTCCCTGCCAGCCCCCTTCAACCCTCGGTAGGGCTGTGTGGCGTGGGCACAAAATAAAAAGTCATAAATTATGATGAGAGGCACCTCATGGGTTCCGGCCTAGCGCTTTGGATGTTTCCCAACTGTTTGCACCTCTTGTCATAATTGACCAAAATACAGCCAGAAAATATTGTGTAGTTTGTTTTGACTCAGAGAAACCTTATTATGAAGCAGTACTCAAAAATATGAAGCTGACACTGGAAGGTAGAAAGTCAATACATTTAATATTATTTCTGGTCTCTACCAGATTTGATCATCATTACAGCTACTATGATTAGAGCAGTGACAACACAGCATAATGTTAAATATAGAGAAAGCATTATTGAATAAGCTATAAACATGATTCGCATTTAACAAAGATAAAGTACAATTCATCATTTTAAAACACCAGCTCGAGCAATCATGGAGCTCATGTTATGTTTGTCTAAGGTATTCTAGGGTATGATCAGGAGTGGAGTGACATAATAAAATACACCTTCAGTCTTGTTATATGCAAAAAAGGTTCAACCAACATACTTGAAACTCACAATTTTCTGGGCTTGCTGCTGTGACCTGCTATTGACCGCTCTTCCCAGCTCGCCACGATCTTGTGGTCTGCTTGTGGCTGCCTGCTGCTGCATCCTAGGTCTTAGTCTGTTGTGCTTTTTATATTAACATGCGTGACTTAGCCTACATATACTATGTGCATCACTTCCTCGGTCTGGAGAGAAAGTCTAGAGTGTGAACCTGCTCTTGTGCTTCGGTTTGCATTGCACACGTGATTTACCTATGTGAAAACTCAATCAACAGGTACCGTCTTCGCCTCTTGGATATTTACCTTACAGTGAATGTGCTTCCTGTTAGGGACAGGAGAAAAGCATGTCATTCGCTCGTTGACCCCTTTAAAACCTCATTCTAGTGAATGCCTTTTTTCAGAGGGAAACAGCTACACTTGTCTTCAGCCACTCTAACCGTGTATTTCTATTTCGGTATTGTGTTTCCTGACTTTGGCTTCTTATCAGCGCAGCAGCATCTCTTGACTCTTATGAGCTCATCTTAAAACAGGAAGCTGCCACTTGTGGTTGGCTTTCTTCTGTTTGAAAGGGGAAACTGTTCACCTTTAGCTGACCCTAATGGCAAGTGCCTGTGAGTTTACAGCTAGTGTCTGATTCCGTCTTTTGAAAGCCGCGCTCGCATTGTATGTGAATGCATGTTTTTTGCCCAAAGAACATCCATAGCGTATTACTATGATGGTGTCAAGACCACGTGTATTTTCAAGGCATTAAGTCGTTGAAGACAAGAGGCTTCTATTCTGTCGTTAGGAAGAGGAATCTATCATGGCTTGTTAATCGCTTTGCTAAAGTCACAGAACAAGCTATGCACTTGCTTTCCGCTGAACCCACAAGCGTTTATCAATGACAATATATTGTTTACAGTAAATGTCTAACTTTGTCTTCTGACACTAGCCCTTGTGCAATCGTGTACTTTGTATTCTGTGGCACAGCTGTTTTAGCTTGTTCGTAATATTTGTAAATCATGACACCAGTGCATTCGGCCTCCCCATACCCACTGAGCCCTATGGGGCTCAAATGGCAATGGGGATCATTTCATTCCGGCACCCGCAAATGGACAATTAATGGGTCCAGCAGGGCCGTAATGACCCGGTAATTGCCCATTCGCGGGAGCCAGAATAATTTGCAAGTTTGGCAGCAGCGTGCCGGTTTTACCGGCAAAGCTACCGCCAAACTTGTAATGAGGCCCAATGTCAGATCTTTCACAAATTCAAAATCCATTGTCTGGCATATTGGCTTGTACACCCATTGTTCGCTTTGTTTTGTAAAGGCCATGAGGTAACGAAGCATCCCGAAAGATCCTGAAGTTTTTGCTTGTTCCCTCCCGACGTTCTCATTGTGCACAAGTACAGCTAGTCTTGTTCTGGCCTCCATACCATCTATGATAAAATGCAACCTTTTGGCCCGTACTTTAGGCACATATTATCGAACACCTCCAAATCTCCAGTATGGCAGAATTGGGTGAGTCCCTTCAGGTCTCTTGATAGCAGTTTATCATGCACAATCTTCTCAAGTGCTGTGTGTGGAGGGAAACATGGCACCAACCACTTCTTCTTGCGTTCCTCCTCCTTCGATTAAGGCCCATGTGCACATTTGTTGGAAATGTCTGTTTACTCTCCGTGAGTGTACGTTGGAACAATGGTGCATCAAAGAATGCCATTTTTCAAGCAAAATTTCTAGAGATCCATCACACATTTTGGAGCTTCACCAAAGATGGTTGCTGATAGACTGAGACCACTTTAAAAGGTTTTCTGAACCCTTTTTGTACCAGCAGCTGCAATTTTTTTATTGATTGAATTTGCAACGTGTCATACATAAAATGGATGCTAAATGTGTGGAAACTGCCCTTGTATGGCCTTTTCAATTCAAACATGCCTGTCAGTGGCTATCATGTCTAGCATTCCCCTGGATTCCAGTTGTTCAATGGATTTAATGAAACCATGTTTCTCCATTGCCACAGACGATGTTCATTCAGACACCTGCACGATGACTGAACTCACAATTTTTTTACTTTCCATGTCTTGAAAGTGGTAAGTGCAGTACTTAGCAGAAAATCCTGGACTGTCACACTGTCTGTTGGAAGCTAGCCTAACACTTTTGCCAGAGAATGTACAGCCCATTGACATCTGTTTGAGTTTCTAGGCATGACTAATAGCAGGGAATAAGAATTCCCTCTGATATTTGTACTACTGGGTTTTAGCAAGGAACTCAAGTCCTACAAACTAACAGAAACTGGAAATCTTACTGAAAGTCGATCCGCTGAACAGTAAAGCAGCTGAACAAAGTAAATTTCCAGCAGGCACTTTACCAAGCATCGGTTGAGCAGACCATAAAAATGTGTTATGGAGGTGGACACAGCTGGCCTGTATTTTCAGGTTGGTGCCTTGTAATACATGAGAGAAATTCACCAATGCCTCCCTGCATATGCTCCCTCTTAATTTATGATCACATTTAATCATTTGTACAATTTCAAGCAGGCAGCAGTCAGTAAAATAAATTGTATGTTTGGTCCTTTAATAGCCAATCGTCGTGCAGTATTGTGTCTTGTGACTCAACGGTGGTGGACACTTCCCCCAAATTAGGCATGCTGAAGTCGAGATCTTGAGCAAATTCATCAGTCAATTGCATTGATACTTCAACCTCTGGTAGTTCAGGCTGTGATATTTCAACATGAATTGGAGAAACAGGTAACATTGAATGCTTGGTGGGTGGAACATTTTTAGAGTGTGTAGATTGTGTTAAAGAGTCTGTAAGCAATTGCAATTCATCTTCATTGTCTTCAGTTTCATCTGGGAGATTTTCCACAAAGTAGCAATGGTCCATGGTAACTGTCTAAAGTTTGCAGGTGAGATTCCATTCATTTTCTGGACACTGGACACATGTATCATGAGTCTGATTATTGGCTGGATGATGCTGGGCCTCAAATAGTAGTTGCTCCATTGTGAAATCTGTTTGGCAAGTGACATTTTTGTTTTCAGTTGTTGTCTGAGTCTTTGTACTCCGATTCCTTTACGGGCCTCTATCAGATTTAGAGAAAAACATGCTCAATGTATAACACACATACAGAAGATATGATTTTCCAACTAAAAACATAATATGACTAAAAAATCTGCTTAAAAAGATCTCAAAAACAAACTGATTTGTTCTTTACCCTTGTTTTCTTAAATCGCTTCAAAACTGTGAACTTCGCTTTGTCGACCGCAACATCAAGCTATAAAAAGAGCGTTTTTTATATGATTTAAACCAAGCACATTTCTTTTCGAGACAAACAAACATATATACATATCCGTAAATGAAACCAACTTGACGGACTTCAAAACATTACAACATTATAAAAATGGAATCCCAATCCAATGTGATGCTCAATTGTATTTCTTATTAGGTTATGTATACCTCTGGTCCATGTGTCTCTTCAAATTCGACATTTTCAGTACATTCCTTGGAGAGAAGAATTTGTAAAAAAAATTAAATGTCAATGGAACTTAAATGTAAAATCTTTCATCCCACAGAGCACTTCCTCACAAAGTATTTTAAAATGATTGTGAACGTTATACTATATGGTTTGTTGTTGCAACACAAATAGAACATTTGTATGAACATATGCTCGAAAACTGTGTACGTGATTTGGTCAGAATATACATTTCAGATATCACCTGATAACCTTCCGAGATGACACATGGACTTGATTTGAGATCACCCTGCAAAACATAGTGATTAATGTTGCCTTCAAAGGTAGTTTTCTTTGTAATGTTTCCTTTGAAATCTATTCTGCATTAGGGAGGAAGTGTAATTTTAGAACCACAATCTGAAATGTTTGAAACAGTGCAAGGTTACATGCTTTTCAGTCTTAAATGATATCTTTTGTAGGATTTACATTCATTGTAGCAATGAAACTAGGTACGCATACCTCATACTTTGGGCCTGTTGCAAACATGGAACTGATTGTAGTCAAAGTTTCAGCATCCCCCTATAAAATAGTACTTGTTTAATATGGATGTAAAAGCAAAATTAAACCGAAAACATGAGATGCAGACGATGGTACATACTGAAAGACACGCATGCATGCCACAATACTATACATAATCATTTTCAATATGTTCAAATTCCAAGCATAACACATGCACCTATTGTTCATTTGCATGAAAAGGACTAGTACAATATAATTACTTGATAGGCGAGTAAGGTTGATGTTGACTCCGGAAATGGAATTGATGAAGAATCTTGCTCCTTCATTTTCAGTGCATTGTCAGAAAAGAGTACAATGGAAAAGGTACATTATTATTAGAAATGTGGCCACATCCAACGCTCTAAAATATCACTTTGTGCATGTGGGTTAGGCTCACCATTGGGATACTAGACTTGTCGGTGGTTTTGTCACTGGTGAGGGTCTGTGCTTCCATCAGTGAGCTCTATGTAAAGAAGGACATATCAACCAGCACACATTTGGAAACCATAAGGTGACTTTTAAAGGGCACTAATGAAAGTTTTTACTAAGTGTCACATTTCACTGATTTATTAGAGTGTCCCGAAAGCATGGATAAAGAAAGTAGTCTAAAGTGAAACATTTAAAAAGTTGGGTAATTCTGGTAACTAGGAAAACTTGAGCAATACAACTTTGATGGAACTAAAAACAGAAAAACTCTAATCCGTTCATAAAGTTACCTTTTCAATACACTATTTTAAATTAATCGAGAGATCATTGAGAAAACATATTTATATAGACCACTGTCCTACATATCAACAAACATAACAAATTCATCGTCCACTACTCACATGCGGCAGCGTGTGACGAAATTGAGTCGGATTAGCATTTGCAAGCAATTTACGAAGAATTCAGAGTCAACGCTTTTTGTGTACTTGCATTGTTCGTCCATATCGTCGGTAAAGTGCAGGCTGCAGAGGTGGAATCGATTGGCCCTCACATCTCCCAAGACAGCCTGGGCTCTACTTTCAACCTTGTCCACTGGAAAAATGCAATTTGTAATCCATCTTCTTATTAAATCGATATCCTGTGGGACTATATGCAGAACTGTGCCCAGAGTTTTGTCATGGCTCACAGAAGGGCAACCGAAAACGATTCATGAAGGCATTCTTGAAAAGTCTGTAAAATCTGTAGAAAAAATCTAATTATTATTACAAATAATCATTTATGAATGTGAATAAGCAACTATTTCACAGCTTTGTCTGTAAAGTTTGCTTTAAAGAAAGAAAGAAAACCTGTGTAACCTAGTCTAATTAACAAGATGATCACTTCTGCCAGAACTGATTGATATAATGCAAATTGTAACGTATTACTGATCCATTGAATTAACTTTCTGGCACCAAAACAAAACTTGCTTTCAAACATGGACCAGGAATCATTCCATTCTGTTACAATGCACAGTGATGTAATGTGCTATTTACCGAGAACAAAATACATCATAGAATCGATAACGGTCAAGTCTTTGAGATAAATGAAAAATAGAATACTGTGTACACTAGGTGGAAATTGATTGAAACTTTAAGACAAGCGATCAATGAATATACAGAACCACATAGGTGACCTGCCCTTACTTGGATGAACAAATAAGCCGATTCAGCAAGCCGAGGAACAAGTAGCCATGGAACAGGTAGCCCAGGAACAGGTAGCTCAATGATGATATACCTTGTGGAATGCAGAGATGTTCCCCTGGTAAATGTCAAGGTGTTTAAAAAGGCTTAGAAAAGTGGGTGTGTATGTGAATGTGTGACGTGTTGGTTGACACCCACTCATCCTCGATGCCAATCTTTCACATCTGCCATACCCACCCACCTAGCCCCCTTTGCGAGCGCACAGGCATAGGCCTGCTCATACTGCCTATAGGGCAATAGTGGCAGGGCTGAACCACAAATGCAAAATGCTTACGTGGGCCTTTTTTATTTTATCAAAGTGGCCCACTGTCAGGGGCAAGGTGGGCCAGTTTGATGAGTTACTTCAATACACGGCTAGTAATAGTGAACACGGTTGGTGAAGAGGGGAGTCTGGAGACACTGGGTCTGGAGAGGCCATGTGGACAATGGTCACAGTGCGGAAGATCCCTTTGATGTGTACATGATGTTTTGCACCTTGAGAGTTCCCACCCACCCAGCACCCTTGTGAGGTAGACCCTTGTGAGCGGACGGCCACAGGTGTGAACTGCCATTGATACTGGAGGGGGAAGGATGGGAATGAGGCGTGCACAAAAGGCCCGGAACACTGCTCAAGGGACACAAACTTATGGTGATTGCAGGGACTGGTACTTGAAAGGGAGATTGGAGACACTTGGTTTGGGGAGGCCATGTGGACAATGACCACCATGCGGGAGACCCCTTTGAAGTGTACATGGTGTTTGGCACCTTGAGTGTTCCAACCCACCCAGTTCCCTCAGTAGCGCATGGTCATAGGTGTGAACTGCCATTGGTACTGGATGGGCATGAGGCCAGCGCAAAAGGCCTGGACCACTACTCAAGGGACACAAACCTATGTTGATTGCTGGGTCAGGGTCTTGAAGAGGGGAGTCTGGAGACACTGGGTCTGAAGAGGCCATGTGGACAATGGTCACAGTGTGGAAGATCCCTTTGATGTGTACATGATGTTTTGCACCTTGAGTGTTCCCACCTACTCAGCCCCCTTGTGAGCGGACGGCCACAGGTGTGAACTGCCATTGATACTGGAGGGGGGATAGATGGGCATGAGGCATGCACAAAAGGCCTGGAACACTGCTCAAGGGACACAAACGTATGATGATTGCAGGGACGGGTACTTGAAAGGGGAGCCTGGAGACACTCGGTTTGGGGAGGCCATGTGGACAATGACCACCATGCGGGCGACCCCTTTGAAGTGACATGGTGTTTGGCACCTTGAGTGTTCCAACCCACCCAATCCCCTCAGTAGTGCATGGTCATAGGTGTGAACTGCCATTGATACTGGATGGGCATTAGGCCAGCGCAAAAGGCCCAGAACACAGCTCAAGGGATACAAACTTATGTTGATTGCTGGAGTGGGGTCTTGAAAGGGGAGTCTGGAGACACCAGGTCTGGAAGGGCCGTGAGAACAATGGTCATCGTGTAGAACATCCTTTTGAGTTGTAGATGGTGTTTGGCACCTTGAGCATTCCCATCCTCCCAGCCACGTTGTGTGCACAAGGCCACAGTAAAGAACTTCCATTATTGATACAGGAGGGGGATGGATGGGCATGAGGTGAGCGCAAAAGGACACCAACCATTCTTTCATGACCCCCACAGACTCACTGAATAATTCAAGCAACTATTTGTATATGCTCATTTGTATTTTATTTAGTTTGGTGATGTTGATGGCATAATCAAACTACAAATTGTATACATGAGATTGGAGCACAGTGTTTAAAAATCCCCTGCACTGTCCGCTGTCACTGGGGAATTTGGTACAAATGGCTCCAATGTCACAGGAGGGTATTACACATCGAGCGCGTAATCCAAGCCTCCAATGACGCTGCATGTAAACGAACGGTAGGCCACCTGCCTGTACCACATGTGAAAGAAAAACAGAAATATTGTAATGAAATGAACCAGATAAGTGTACCGATTTACTTGAAAATGCATCCTAATTTCGATGGCACAGTTGCCCTTTGAAAAGTAGATTTCTGAAAAAATGTACTTGTGCTTTGAAGTATCAACACATTACAAAAGTGAACACCCATTCAAGACAGAACGGTTCGGGCCATAGACAAATATTGTTTGTTAGTCAAAAGTGAAAGACACGTAAACTATGAACACTTTGATTTGCAATAAGTGCGAGAAATGTATTCAATTTAAAGACTAAATTCATTTGTCAGTGATCGATCCTAGTTACGACAACGTAGGAAAATAACATGAAATGTTAGTCGTCTCAGTGGTAAAAATTACATCACATCTAGAGTATACTTACCGAAATGTTCACACACCACTTTACCACAATAGATGTGCAAGGGACCACGGGGTATGCAGAAAGAATTCCAAAATTGATTATGCAGATAGTTTGACCCATTGTATCGGGGTGAATTTAGATTCAGAAATATTGACATTTTCGGCACATTACCCAGAAAGATAGGGTTAAGACCGGCGGCATAGTTTGCCAGTTTACCCACTATTAAGCCTCTAATATTTTCAATTGTGGCTGTTGTGCACTTTGATGAGTCTCATCTTTGGTAAATGAGCTCACATTTGCTGGTCTTCTCATCATCAAAGGGCTTTTGGCCAAAAGGGTCATCGATTCTGTGCCTGTTGTTCATTTTAAGCATCCTCTAGAACTCTGGGAACCATTAGTCAACTGCATAGTTAATGCAAAATGCTTCTTAGCTCCGATCTTTAAAGGTGACTGGAGCTTTGTAGAATCTCTAGAAGCTAAATGCTTCTTAGCTGGAATCTTTAAAGGCTACTGTTGCTCGTCAGACACTAATTGCTTCTTGGCTATAAGTTACTGGTTTTATATCCTTACTGGAGCTACCTCAAAAATGATTTCTAAGCTTATTTACTGTAGACTTGTAGATTGGCTTGATAGTAATTATATACAGGAACCATATCAGTGTACTTTTCAGGCAAGCAATCAGCACTGTTGATCAGGATGTTAATCTTTAACTGTTAGCAGGGTAATATTATTTCTGAAAATCTGCATTTTTCACCGGTTTCAGGGAGTTGTCCTCTGCTGAGGTTGCAGAGACTACTGGTGGATATGGAGTTTTCCATCACCCATACTGGATATTATTATCCTTTCAAATTTGGCCTAAAAAGGGAGTGAACTGCAGGACTCGGAGTAAGAACATGTGTCCAAAATGGGAGTTTGTTGGCACCCCTCCTTTTTAATCTTTAAACAAACTCACTTCCCAATCGGTTGGTGGCAGAGATGTGTATGTACCATAAGCTAGGATTGGTCCAACACCACTCCTGAGTTACATGGATGACACTGTGTTACACATCAGGACACCACTCTCCCTCCAGCATTTAATGTATATATTTCTCACCTTGATGTCTCACCTAGGATTATAGGTACAAGGAAGAATGATGCCATTTGTTTTCTAAATAGAGTCAGAATGGAAAGGGTGATAGTTCATTATGCAGCAGACGTATGGAGAGGCAATACTTTTTAGTGTCTGCAGACAGCAGAAGAATATGTAAAACAAACTACTGAAACAACTGTCTTTAGCAGAACGTTTTCCAATCATACAAAATGTAATCTGGGGTTGATTAAGTATGAGCTAAGGATCAGGCCAGTGAAACCTGACTCTCGTTTTGAAGTAGTTCCTAGACTGGTCTCACTCAGAGCATATTCTCTGGCATTGAGAGATCTGGCTATAAAACCCCCTTGGGTTGGATACATATATATATATTTAGTGAAAAAACTTTGTTAAAGGGACGTTATGGTTAAGTTGCGCTACTAAAAACCTGTGAAATTCAGGTTACCATAACGTACCTTTAAAACTTTGTTAAAGGGATGTTATGGTTCCAAGTAAAACCGAAAAACCCTTGAAATTCGCCAGTTATGGTAAGCTAAACAACCATAACTCACGCCACCACGGTGCACTGCTAAGCCTAACACCCAGGACATCAAAGATGACATCACAAATGTCATTGATGACATCACTGATGACATCCAATGTCTGACGCTCCCTTTTTTCCTTTCCTGACATATCTAGGCCACATGATTTTCTTCAGTAACAGTCAGGAACTAAAAATTGTAAATGTACTATATTTGTAGACTTATCCTTCAAGTATGTTCTTACAATAATTCCCTTATGGTCCAGTCATATCATATGAAACATATACATAGGGGAAGACACAACCTTGAAAGACATCAATCCTTTTTGTGCATTGAAATTATCAGTAGAGTTATCAGCACTTTCTGATAGTTTTTATGTTTTTTTATTACTGTACTTTCCCTGTATATGCTCATATTTTTATATGTTTTACTCACACTATTTTCCTTAGGGTCCAGACACATCATGTGATATATATAGATAGGGTAAGTAACAGCTTTGAAACAGAGCAATCATTTCTCTGCATAAAGGTAATCAGTTAGGTTATGAACACTTTCTGCTACTATTGCTGTTTTGTTTCTTACTTCAATTCCCTTGTATATATTCATATTTGTATGTGGTGTTGTCTCTTTGTGATTTGTCTATAATAATGCAATTATGTAGTAAGTGGGTTTTATTACCTACTTATCACAAGTTTCACTGTACGCTAAACTATAATATGGAAAAAGTTATCATTTCACTATTCAACATGGCAAGCTTATGAATATTGCACCTCCATCATATATGCTGCACACAATGCCTATGTTTCTACATGAGTACCTTAGTATACTGGATTGAAGTTAATAATAGAATGCTATTTATATTAATGCATAGCTTAATGCACTGATTAGCACTTGATATTTATTCCAATAATCTTTGACGCTTTTTTTAATTAACATTACACTAAGAATCCCTTGTACAGACTTTTCATGAAAGGTAAATGCACATGTGATGTCATCAGTGATGTCATCAATGACATTTGTGATTTCATCTTTGATGTCCTGGGTGTTAGGCTTAGCAGTGCATGGTGGTGGTGCGAGTTATGGTTGCTTAGTTTACCATAACTGGCGAATTTCAAGGGTTTTTCGGTTTTACTTGGAACCATAACGTCCCTTTAACAAAGTTTTTTCATTGAATTTCATAGGTTTTTAGAAGCGCAACTTAACCATAACGTCCCTTTAACAAAGTTTTTTCAATGAATTTCATAGGTTTTTAGTAGCGCAACTTAACCATAACGTCCCTTTAACAACGTTTTTTCACTGAATTTCATAGGTTTTTAATAGCGCAACTTAACTATAACGTCCCCTTAACAACGTTTTTTCACTGAATTTCATTGGTTTCTAATAGTGCAAATTTTACCATAACGTACCTTTAACAAAGTTTTTTCATTGATTTTCATAGGTTTTTATTAGTGCATCTTAACCATAACGTCCCTTAAACAACGTTTGTTCATTGAATTTCATAGTTTTTTATTAGTGCAACTTAACCATAACGTCCCTTTAACACATTTTTTTAATTGAATTTCATAGTTTGTATTAGTGCAACGTAACCATAACGCCCTTTTCAATGGATGAAGACCACTAGCATCCTAAGTTCTCAAAGTGGGAACCCGGGGTGGTAAAAAAAAAGATTTTTCTTCCCAAACCGGAACGCCTGTGGCGTCCCGGTGTAGGAAGTAAAATCTTTTACCAAGATGGACACCATGGAAAGGGAAGGCGGGGTGTATAAAGAGAACACAACACGGCATGGGTAGGGGGGACCAGGAAGGAGACACGGGGCATGAGAGGGGGGTGGGGGGGTAACAGGAGAGAGACACAGGGCATGAGCGGGGGGTGGGGGGTAACAGGAGGGAGACACGGGGCATGAGCGGGGGGTGGGGGTCAACAGCAGGGAGACACAGGGCATGAGCGGGGGTGGGGGGCAACAGCAGGGAGACACGGGGCATGAGCGGGGGGTGGGGGCAACAGCAGGGGGACACGGGGCTTGACACGGGGGGGTAACAGAGAGACACGGGGCATGAGCGGGGGGGCAACAGCAGGGAGACACGGGGCATGACCGGGAGGTGGGGGGCAACAGGAGAGAGACACGGGGCATGAGAGAGGGGTGGGGGGTAACAGGAGAGAGACACAGGGCATGAGCGGGGGGTGGGGGGCAACAGCAGGGAGACACAGGGCATGATTGGGGTGGGGGGTAACAGGAGAGAGACACGGGGCATGACCGGGGGGTGGGGGCCAACAGCTTGGAGACACAGGGTATGACCAGGGGGTGGGGGGCAACAGGAGAGAGACACGGGGCATGAGAGGGGGGTAGGGGTAACAGGAGAGAGACAAGGGGCATGAGAGGGGGGTGGGGGGCAACAGCAGGGAGACACGGGGCATGAGCTGGGGGTGGGGGGAACACGAGGGAGACACAGGGCATGAGCGGGGGGTGGGGGCAACAGCAGGGAGACACAGGGCATGACCGGGGTGTGGGTGAAAGGGGCCCCTAGGGGACCCTGACGTCTATGGAAACAAGGCGAGTCACCACACATGATAGATACGCCAGACACGAGGTTGTATTCCCAAAGCTAGGGTTTAATGCAAAGCAAAAGTCTCAGTTGGCCAACTCGGTCTCACGTCCCGCGACGTGTATCTCTAGACCTCGAGAGATGCAAGAGAGTGAATTACGTACATCAGTTACATATATACAAAATGCATATGAAACAATCAGCTATGACATGTTTAACACCCCCCTTTAATTGGGTTTCTTTGAACTTGGTGTGATGATGGACATCTCCGACAACTATGACACCTTCAAACATCTATTCTAGTAACAATTCGCAATTTGTGAGTGCGAAGGCATCTTTCAGTTGTTGAATAGAACACTGCGCTTCTGTTCTTGGAAGCGAGCTTCATACGCAGGGGAAGAGTTGCATTCCGGACCTTGCTATCCATTAGGTGCTATTCGTGTCCTGGGAGCCGACACGCTCTAGTGGGCTCAGCAAAGGGGGGGGCCGTAAGAAGAGCATAATTCAAGCCTTTAGCTGTATTATTCTAACATATTCTACCATATAACGAGACTGGCTGGCAGCTGCGAAATGATTAAATGCCCTGCAGCTTTGCTTCAAGGCTATATTCGGGAGGGAGCCGGGCATTCTTCCTGGCGCTGCCTACATTTGTGTTTCAGCGAACTCTTGTTATCCTCCCGGCCCTGCGGCCTTGTCCTTTTTACATACAGACAACAATGTTTTACAGTCGAGCAGTGTAAGCGGAAAATATACTGCGAATCAATAGGAACAGAAAGCAATGAGCAATGGTTAGAAAACAAAATGGCGATTCCTGTTACATCAAAATGGCCGTTCATTGGCAAACTCGAAAACCTATATTCTGTCATATCGTGCATGAGACGGTTGGCCTACGGCCACCAAAATATGTTTGCGGTCACAAAGTAGAGGTATCCATTTTTATAGACTGACAAACCCTCCTTTGGCCGTATGCCAAACGTCTCATCTATTTCTTGAAACCTCCTCTGGTGATGATGAGTCTGAAGTACTTATGTCTGAATTTTGCATGCTTTCGTAAACATCATCGTCTTCATCAATATCTATTGCCATCAACTCTTTTACTGCTCTCATCTCATTTGGGTCTTGGTCAGTTCGACCATGAGGTTGTTTTTTCTTTGTCATCATATGCATACATCCTTCCATGCATCCCTCAGTTACCTCAGCGCAAACTAGGGGTAAACAATGTATACAACAACAGCACGTTAGGAATATTCAAAACACCACTACTAATATTGAGATCAACTTCCATCCCCAGGAACATAATATTCCCCAAAACCAAGATCCTATTCCCCAGCTTTCTTCTTCAGTAGGGAGTTCAGAGCTTAGGACGTGCATTTTCTTTATTGCTTCAAAGATCGTGGGGGAATAGTCATCGACATAAACGCAACACGCTGATCCCACTATTTTGCAAATTCCCCCACGATCAACCAGGATCACATCAGAGCCATTCTATTTTGCAGCGTCATTAACCTGATTCCTCTTTCTTCCAACGTCATGTTAAATAGTATATCTGTTGTTGTGTTTATTGTATTTTTTAGGATTCTGGACAGTTGCCTTATATTATAGGAGTTCACTATCTGCCCTAAGAATGGAATGAATTATTTTGATACATCAGTTGCTATTAAAACACCCTTGTCAGTCCTTTTGACTCTAGTTCTGGATAATCTGGCAATGGCTGCTGTTTCTAAGAGGAATGCTCCTGGGAATAGTAGACCTAGGTAACATGTACCTCCCCAGTTTCTGGGCAACCAAGGATATGCTTTCTCTCCACATAAAAAATAAACTGGATCACCTACATATACTGGTTCTATTTCCCATTTTAATACCACTGTATTCATGCATCCATTATATGTCCCGACTGAAAAAGAGCCTTTCTTTTTTAGACAAAAAGGGACAGTTCTTGGGCTATAATTCACTGTGTAAGATGGGGGAATTGCATCTTTGTCCCCTTCTGTTCTTACACGAAACGTCATTACAGATGTTTGTTCTGGTGGGGACAATCCATCTCGTCTGTTTTGTCGTGTTATCTTTCGTGTATTTTTCCTCATGGGCTCTGGGGCTATTACTTGTGCTTTATGGAAAATGGAACAACCCACAGGCTTCATTATTATCTCCTCAAACTCATTCATGTTGGTTCTGTCTAATTGACCTGTACTACTCTCATTCCATTTCCCATAGAACATTGCACCTAAAGATGCACTACATGCAGAACTTAATGGTAGTGGCTGTACATACCACCCTATTCCTATCCCAGCATGCTGTGGTAAATGGGCACATACCCAGCAATTTGTTTTCTTCAGAATTGCATGTGTCATGTTCATGATTAATAGCAAGGTATTATTTCCAAAACCTTCCCTGTGTCTTTCTTCCATTGGGGGCAGGGTATAAGTGATCACCTGAACCGGGCTTTCGGTAGTGGATATATTAATTATTGGTAAAAACATTTCTAATGGGTGAATTGCTTCCACATACCATAATATTAGGGCTGTAGATATTGGTGCTACCACGCTCATAAAGCACATTATTATTGTCAGTACCAGCATACAATTTGTTTTACCATGCGTTTTTCTTAAGCTTACTGTCTTTATAATTGACTCATTCTCAGCGGTGGTGGTGCAGGAGGAGGCTGGAACCGGTCCCGGCATGTTTCTCGTTGTCCTTCTTCTTTCTTATCACAGTTCGTTGTGGATCTCTCTCTTCGTCGCGCTTGCTCTGATGTCAATAAGTTCAACAGAATTGTCACAGTTCAGTTCTGCCTGTCCTTTTTAGCCTGGAATCGTTTATTCGTTTTTAGTCAAGAGCACTTGTCCTTTCTTATACTGCTCAGAGGACCTTTGATCAGTTATCTTATCGCCTTAGTATCATGTGCGCCCAGCTTGTCCGCTCTGGTTCCTGACACATGTACTTTTAATCAGTTATCTCATTTGCCATAGTACCATGTGCGCCCAGCTTGTCCGCTCTGGTTCCTGACACATGTACTTTTATGATCGCACCGAGGAGCCGCAAGTCTTGAATTGTCCGACTTACACAATTCTCACGCTTCTCTCCTCTACACCTCTAGTTCCTTCTCCGTCCATGAGCTGAACCAGAGGTTGACATAAACACCAAAAAGAACTGCAGATCACTTTGTCTTCCGAGGCCGCAAGTTGTTTCGCCTTACTCCTGGTATCATGTGATCCGTGAACAGTGCCGGTGCACTTCCGGATTCAGGCTCAAAGTCAGCCTGTGGCGCTACTGCAGGTGCTGGTGTGCGCCGCGCCAATGATGCAGATCCGTTCTTTGGCGTGCTGGCAAGTGCTGGTGAGCGCCAAAGGGGTACACGATGTGTTTCTGCTGGTATTTGCAAGGCAGATTTCGTGTTGGCCAGCAGTGATTCTGCTGGGCAACGTTGGGGCACTCTTTGCCCTTCCCCCTCTTTGCCAATTGTCATAGGCTTTGTTTCGAGTTTCACTTCTCGTTTTGGCAGATTAGGTGGCTGCTTACTGGCAACAGTTTCTTTTGTTTCTGGGACCGCTGTCTCTTTCCGGTCATCAGTGTCAGGCAAGTCTTTCAGTGCAGTTGGAATCTTCTTGGCATGGGTGGCATGGATCCACGACTTCCTTCCATCCACCCGTATTGCCGTCTGCATCGCCAAGAGTACTTGATAGGGCCCGCGCCACCTGGGTGCTAATGATGACTTTCTTTCAAAATTTTTAAGCAGCACCCATTCGCCTGGCTCCAGCGCGTGGCCCGGACCGGTGTATCTCACTGGTAATGCCTCCTGCACCTGCTAATGAATCAAACACAATTTCTGCATTAAAAGGCCACAATAAGTACTAAGCACAGGATGTTCTACCTCACTAAGTCAATTTGGCTGTGGTGAGCACCATACATTTGCCGTCCCCCCATCATGATCTCGTATGGGGAGAGCCCAGTTTTAGCCTGTACAGACATACGCATGCATAATAGTGCTATTGGTAATGCATCCACCCAACTCAACTTGCTTCCCGCACAAATCTTGCTAATCTTTGATTTAAGAATCCCGTTGTGCCTCTCCACAAGACCAGCAGAACTTGGATGCCTTGAACTATGGAATCTCTTATCAATCTGAAGACCAGCACATATCTGTAATACCACTGCGCCCACAAAATGTGGTCCATTATCAGACCATAGGACATGGGGCAAGCCAAATCTGGTACGCCTTCAACATTACTTTTGCCATGTTCATTGCTGGCCAGTCCTTCAAGGGATATGCCTACACCCACTTACTGAATGCACAGATCACCACCAAGATGTATTTTAAGTTTTGGCACCTCTCCATCTCTATGAAATCAAAATGGATCACCTCAAATGGCATAGAGGGCGGGCCAAAACTGCCTGTTGGAGTCACTGTTCCCTTCCCTACATTGTGTTGCAAACACGTGATACAGTTCTGCACCAACCTCTCTGCATTCTTTTTTATGTTTACATTCTGCCAAAGTGTAGAAAGGTGCTGTATTATCTTCTTCGCACAGATGTGCGTAGGGCTGTGGGCCATTGTGACCATTGCAGTCACGTACGAATTTGGCAACATCCAGTTTCTAGTTCCCTTGTCCACCCAACAACCCTCCAGATACAACTCAGCAGATCCCTCTGCCCACCCCTGTATTTCATCGGCCGTAGCTTCGGCCTGCATTTCTTTGTCAGTGGCAACTCCATAATCTATCATACAGGGTACTTCCTCAGTCTGAATCGTCATCATTTTGGTATTCAAATCAGTGGCAGTTTGTTTCGCAATTCTGTCTGCAAACGCGTTTCCTTCTCCTACTTTGCATGTTACTTTTTTATGTGCCTCGCATTTCACTATTGCTAGGCGCTTTGGAAACGTGAGTGCCGACAGCAATAGTACAATCAAAGGGCCATGTTGAATTCTGGCGCCATGTGATGTCAAAAATCCTCTCTCAGCCCAGAGTCGACCAAAATTATGAACCACTCCAAAAGCATACTGACTATAAGTATATATAGTCACATTCAAATTTTCAGAAATCTCGCAGGCTCTGGTTAATGCTATTATCTCTTCGGCCTGTGCTGAATTATAGGGAATTATTTTGCTTTCTACAACGCTCTCTAGGGTAGTGATAGCATATGCGGCAGTTGTCGTGCCATCTGGTAATTTAAAACATGAGCCGTCACAAAATAACTCTCCATCTGGCTCTTTCTGTGGGTTATCACTTAAATCAACTCTCCCCTTGGTTTCTTCCTCAGTGACCATTAAGCAATCGTGGGGGGGGTGATTCATCCTTCCCAATTTCTTTTATGGTTGGTGGCATTAATTCTGCAGGATTCAAAGCGCTACACTTCATAATTCGGATATGGGGCGCGAACAAGATAATCTCATATCTTGTCAATCTAGCAGAGGTGAGGTGTTGCGTCTGTGTCCTATTTAATAGAACGTCTATGGCATGTGGCACCATCAGAATTAAAGTGTGCCCCAATACCATCCCTTCCGTTTGTTTCACTGACGCAGCAGCCGCCGCGACAGATCACAAACATCGTGGTAGTGCGCGTGCTACAGGGTCCAGCGCAGAAGAAAAATAGCCGCACAACCTATTTCTTCCACCTTGTTCCTGTGTCAAAACCGCCAATGCACATCCTTCACTTTCACACACAAACAGTCTAAAAATGTCCTCATAATTCGGCGTACCCAAAACTGGAGCTGAGCATAATGCAGTTTTCAATCCATCAAATGCTTTCTGACATTCCTCATCCCACTGCAAAGGCATAACCGCATTCTTTCTAGTCAAATTCACCAACGGCTTCACAATAAACGCAAAATTACCAATCCTTTGTCGGCAACATGAAGCCATGCCTATTATGGCTCTGACTCCTTTTTGTGTCTTTGGAACAGGCATACAAGAAATACTTTCTATGCGTTCTGGCGTTAATCTTCTCCCTCCTTTTGAAAGTAGGTAGCCCAAATAGGCCACCTCCTTTCAATTATATTGAAATGTCTTCAATCTAGCTTAATGGCCATGTGCCGCTTGGTGTGACAGTAGTAATACAGTGCTTTCTTTACAAATCTCCTCTGTGTCTGCAGCTAGCAATAGATCGTCTATGTATTGCAAGAGTACACAACCCATGGGTAATTCCAGCATGTCTAACTGCTCTTTTAATGCTCTACTGTAAATACTTGGACTTTCCGTGTAACCTTGCGGAATCCGCGTAAATGTAAATGATCGTCCTCCTAATGTGAACGCAAACAAATATCTGCTGTCCTTGTCCACTGGACTACTGAAGAACGCGTTTTTCAAATCTACTACACTATAATAATCTGCTGAAGCAGGTATCATTGTCAATATTGTAGTGACATCTGGCACTAGAGGAAATTGTGGATCTACTGCCTTGTTCAATGCGCGTAAATCAATTATAAAACGGTATGGTACCTCATTGCCTCCTTTTTTATAAACCGGAAGAATCGGGCTGTTGCATGTACTGCCTGTAATTTCCTCGATTACCCCTAATTTCACCACATTTGTAACAATACTTTTCAATCCTTTCTCACCTTTAGCCGAAATTCTGTATTGGGGTATTGGTGGTATGGTAACACCTTCTTTCAAGATGATATTTACTGGCTCTATCTTTAAACATCCTACATCATTGTCATGCATTGCCCATATACAGGTTGGTACTTTACTTAGTTCCCCTGGTAACGCTTCAGACATGAGTTCTGACACAGGGGCATCGTGTGGCCAAATTGTTAGAAACACTCAGTCCGCCGTGCAATGTATAACGGAACCTAGTTTTTTCAACAAATTTAATCCCAACAAATTCTCCCCACAATTTTCTGTTAAAAGGAAAGGACAATGTTCAGTAAATGGTCCTATTGTAACTGGGACTGGTTTGGACACTGGGTTTATGACTGGTGTACCTGCGAACCCTACGTAAACATTCTTTTGCCCTGACAGTGGTATATCCGGAACCAAGTGGTGGTCTACTAAACACTTCTGCCCTCCCGTATCTACAAGAAAGTGGTGTTCCTCATTCCCAAATCTCATTTCTACGTAGGGTCCTCTCTGATTCACGGGAATAGACACTAGTTACGACCCCTGTCCTGGGCTGTTATTGGGAAATAACACATCGTCCAACGTGTAATCATTACTATTACTGTAATGCATGTTTGGATGTGTATAGAAAACGTTCCCACTCTTTCCTCTATTTCCCCCACTCTGGTTTCCGTATTGTTGATTTTGCTGTCCCTGACTCTGATTTGGGGCATTTTGGTTTTGACCTTGGTTTTGATTACCTCCGTTATTGTGATGCTGCTGCATACTGTTCCTATTTGGTCCATTCGCTCCTGGGTGTCCTCTATGCTGTCTCCTCTGACCAAACCCATTTCTATTCTGTAGATGCGGACATTGCGCTCGCCAATGTCCTTCCTCCTTATAATACGCACACTGATTCGGTCCCACTGTTCCCCCATGCATATTCGAATTACTCCTTCCTTGTGCATTCCCTCGCCCTCTATTATGTCCTACTACTTGCTGCATTAATACCCGTGTTTTCAGATTTACCCTATCCCTCTCTTCTTTTTCTTTTCCCGCAGTCACTCTGTGCTCATAATATTGGGCCATATGTAATACTTTGCCCAATGTTTTTGTAAATAACCTATTTCCCGCTTCCGAGCCCACATCCTGCCCACTGAAGTCTGTGAATACTTCATCAAATCTATTAAAATAATCTGTAGCCAACTCATCCTTGCCTTGTACACATGCAGTCAATTTGTCCCATTGAATTCTTTTCTCTGGGAAAATTTCTTTTAACCTCTGCACTATACGTCCTGGTAATGCCACCAGGTTCGCTCCTGGTGTCCCTCCAACCGCTTTATTCCTGTCTTCTATTATCAAGTCCGCCCATTTGGCGCCAAAGGCCGTTGTGTCATCTACCTTCCTTATTTGTTTCCATATGTCTGCTGGCAGGATCACCGGGAATATTAGGTCTATATCACCCATGGTAAGCATGGATGATTATAGGCAGGACTCTACTTCCTTGTAAAACCCTGCAGGATTCTTTCTTATATCAGGAATCGTCTGCTTTATGTTGTTCACCTCCTGTCTGGAAAAGGGGACATGCACATATTGGGCGGTGTAATGGGCTGGTGTTACCTGCGCCGCTACATTGCCCACTTGTGCCCAAAGTGGAACCTCCACTTTGGGAACAAAGGTAGGTGGGACCTCTCTCATAGGAAATGCCCCACCTACCGCCCCCCTTCTCTTAGATGTAACAATATTCCCAGATCCAACGATTGGGCTGTTTCTCCTGTCCCTCGCTCTAGTGCTCTTCTATATACTGCCATTATTTCAGATGGGCTGGCCTTATCATTTTTTATATCTTCGTCTAATAAATGTTCAGCCATCGACTGTAGTGCTTTTCTTTTCATTGACATGGAATATTTATCAAAGATCTTGTGTATCTCCATTCTTGTGGGAATACTGGGATCCAGCATCCATCTAAACGCTTCTCGTATACATACTTTTAATTTGTCGCCCCTTTGCACTGACAACATTGAATGTCGTCCTTGTATATATGGCTCTACAGTTTCCTTCCTATTTCTCCCGATATCCCTACTCCTGTACCCAGGTGTAGCAAACATTTCGGCATAATCATTATCTAATTCATCTTTAAGTTCAAAAAGTTCATATACATGTTCTCTCACTTCTTCATCCCTCTCCCTACAGCGTGCTGATGCATTCAAATCTAACAATCGCTGCGGTGGTAATTTCCCAATTAACTGTTTCCATTTCTCCACCAAATATTCACCCATGCATTCCAACACTACCTGTCTCTCGTTGCTCCTTCGGAAGTCATACATCGAAGCCAATGCTGCCGTCCTATCATTCCCGTCTATATACATCTCTGCCTGTTGCTGCAATTCCACCTTTCTTTCTTTGCTGATTGTGCTGCGAGTTACTCTTGTGCATCCCCATTGGTCAGTCCCGCCTCTTGCCCCCGTGGTTTCAATTTCGACCCCAGGAGAAACAGACAGAACGGAGTCTGTGTCTGAGGCGGGAGGTGCGGATGGGACAATGGGAACAGGGAGTGTCTGTTGTGGGCCTGGTTGGCTAATAGGAAGTGTTACACGTGCGGTATGTGGCTGTGGGAGGGCTTGAGCTACCGGAGGGGGAGTTTGGGCTACGGGCGGGGTCTGGGCAATAGTTACTGAAGGGTCTGGTCTTACTTCTGATCTTGGGCCTTGTTTTGTATGGGTCAATATAGTTTCTATGAATTCATCTGCTATGTGTAATTCCCGTTGTGGATATATTTTTTCTATATTCAACTGATCTCGCCTACCTGCCCTTCTTAGACTCTCAGTCCACTCCTCCTCTTCTTTCTCTTCCGTTACTTCATCTTTCGATTTGTGCCTGCACGCATGCTTCGCTCTGCTTTTAAATCAGAGCATTGCTTCCTTTCTCCAGTCTTTAATAGTCTCAAATGCTGCAGGACTCGCTTTCTTTCTAATCAACACCCTTTCCAGGTTGTCTATCCTCGCTATCTCAAAACTACCATTAATCGCCCACTGATGGTCTTGTTGCTTTCTGGTTTGCCTATGCCAAGTCACACAGAATATTATTGCACCCACTCCATACTTCACATACTTCTCATACGCCGACGTTCCACCAGGTGGTACAATTTGGCCATCTTCCAAAGATTGTCTACCCCAGCGGAAAAACCTTGCTAAGGTGGACAATACCCCAGGCATGTTTCAACCTTCCTACTGGTTAATCAACCTTACCTAGGGCGTTTGATTTTGCAAAGTCAACTCTCAACCAATATCAGGATTGCTTTGAATCGGGGAATGACTCACCTGATAAATCAAGTCGTCTCTATACTGACGCACCAAAGGACGTCGTGTCTGCGTTTCTTGGCTTCCGCCTCGTTTTGGGACCCTCGCCTCCTTGTTCTCTAGCCCCAAACACCTCTTGATCCCGGCTCGATATTCGGGTGCCATCCTGAAAGTGGCCCCTAGGGGACCCTGACGTCTATGGAAACAAGTCGAGTCACCACACACGATAGATACACAGACACGAGGTTGTATTCCCAGAGCTACGGTTTATTGCAAAGCAAAAGTCTCAGTTGGCCAACTCGATCTCACGCCCCGAGACATGTATCTCTAGACCTCGAGGGACGCAAGAGAGTGAATTACGTACATCAGTTACATATATACAAAATGTATATCAAACAATCAGCTATGACATGTTTAACACCCCCCTTTTATTGGGTTTCTTTGAACTTGGTGTGATGATGGACATCTCCGACAACTATGACACCTTCAGACATCTATTCTAGTAACAATTTGCAATTTGTGAGTGCGAAGGCATCTTTCAGTTGTTGAATAGAACACAGCGCCTCTGTTCTTGGAAGCGAGCTTCATACGGGGGGAAGAGTTGCATTCCGGACCTTGCTATCTATTAGGTGCTATTCGTGTCATGGGAGCCGACACGCTTTAGCGGGCTCAGCTAAGGGGGGGGCCGTAAGAAGAGCATAATTCAAGCCTTTAGCTGTATTATTCTAACATATTCTACCATATAACGAGACTGGCTGGCAGCTGCGAAATGATTAAATGCCCTGCAGCTCTGCTTCAAGGCTATATTCGGGAGGGAGCCGGGCATTCTTCCTGGCGCTGCCTACATTTGTGTTTCAACAAACTCTTGTTATCCTCCCGGCCCTGCGGCTTTGTCCTTTTTACATACAGACAACAATGTTTTACAGTCGAGCAGTGTAAGCGGAAAAAAAAAAGCAAAACAATAGGAACAGAAAGCAATGAGCAATGGTTAGAAAACAAAATGGCGATTCTTGTTACATCAAAATGGCCGTTGATTGGAAAACTCGAAAACCTATATTCTGTCATATCGTGCATTTCCGGTCACAAAGTAGAGGTATCCATTTTCTAGACTGACATGGGGGGCAACAGCAGGGAGACACGGGGCATGACCGGGGGTGGGGGAAACAGGAGAGAGACACAGGGCATGAGCGGGGGGTGGGAGGTAACAGGGGAGAGACACGGGGCTTGAGCGGGGGGTGGGGGGCAACAGCAGGGAGACACGGGGCATGACCAGGAATGGGGGGCAACAGGATAGAGACACGGGGCATGAGAGGGGCGTGGGGGTAACAGGAGAGAGACACGGGGCATGAGAGGGGGTGGGGGTAACAGGAGAGAGACACGGGGCAGGAGAGGGGGTAACAGGAGAGAGACATGGCATGAGCGGGGGGTGGGGGGCAACAGCAGGGAGACACGGGGCATGAGCGGAGGGTGGGGGGCAACAGCAGAGAGACACGGGGCATGAGCGGGGGGTGGGGTGTAACAGGAAAGAGACACAGGGCATGAGCGGGGGGTGGGGTGTAACAGGAAAGAGAAACAGGGCATGAGCGGGGGGTGGGCGGCAACAGCAGGGAGACACGGGGCATGAGCAGGGGGTGAGGGGCAACAGCACGGAGACACATGGCATGAGAGCAGGGTGGGGGGAACAGGAGAGAGACACGGGGCATGAACAGGGGGTGGGGGCAACAGCAGGGAGACACGGGACATGACCGGGGGATGGGGGGCAACAGAAGAGAGACACGGGGCATGAGAGGGGGTGGAGGGTAACAGGAGAGAGACACGGGGCATGAGTGGGGGGTGGGGGGCAACAGCAGGGAGACACGGGCCATGACCGGGCGTGGGGGGGTAACAGGAGAGAGACACAGGGCATGAGCGGGGGTTTGGGGGCAACAGTAGGGAGACACAGGGCATGACCGGGGGATAGTGGGCAACAGGAGAGAGACACGGGGCATGAGAGGGGGATGGGGGTAACAGGAGAGAGACACAGGGCCTGAGAGGGGGGTGGAGGGCAACAGCAGGGAGACATGGGGCATGAGCGGGGGGTGGGGGGAACACGAGGGAAACACGGGGCATGAGCGGAGGGTGGGGGCAACAGCAGGGAGACACAGGGCATGAGCGGGGGTGAGGGGCAACAGCAGGAAGACACGGGCATGAGCGGGGGGCAACAGCAGGGAAACACATGACATGAGCAGGGGGTGGGGGGTAACAGGAGAGAGACACTGGCATGAGAGGGGGTTGGGGGGCAACAGCAGGGAGACACAGGACATGAGCAGGGGGTGGGGGGTAACAGGAGAGAGACACTGGCATGAGAGGGGGTTGGGGGGCAACATCAGGGAGACACGGGGCATGACTGGGGGGTGGGGAGGCAACAGGAGAGAGACGAGGGGCATGAGAGGGGGTGGGGCTAACAGAAGAGAGACACGGGGCATGGGAGGGGGGTGGGGGGATAACAGGAGAGAGACATGGGGCATGAGAGGGGGTAGGGGCCAACAGCAGGAAGACACGGGGCATGAGCGGAGGGTGAGGGGCAACAGCAGGGAAACACGAGGCATGAGCGGGGGTAGGAGGAACAAGAAGGAGACACGGGGCATGAGCGCGGGGTGGGGGGTAACAGGAGAGAGACACGGGCATGAGCAGGGGGTGGGGGAAACAGCAGGGAGACATGGGGCATGACTGGGGGTGGGGGGCAACAGGAGAGAGACACGGGGCATGAGCGGGGGGTGGGTGGGCAACAGCAGGGAGACACAGGGCATGAGCGGGGGGTGGGGGGCAACAGCAGGGAGACACGGGCATGAGCGGGGGGTGGGGGAACACGAGGAAGACATGGGGCATGAGCAGGGGGGTGGGGGGTAACAGGAGAGAGACACGGGCAAGAGCGGGGGTGGGGGCAACAGCAGAGAGACACGGGGCATGAGCGGAGGATGGGGGGCAACAGCAGGGAGACACGGGGCATGAGAGGGGGGTGGGGGCAACAAGAGAGAGACACGGGGCATGAGCGGGGGGGTAGGGGGTAACAGGAGAGAGACACGGGGCATGAGCGGGGGTGGGGGGTAACAGGAGAGAGACACGGGGCATGAGCGGGGGTGAGGGGCAACAGCAGGGAGACACATGGCATGAGCGGGGGTGGGGGGAACAGGAGAGTGACACGGGGCATGTGCGGGGGGCAACAGCAGGGAGACACGTGGCATGACCGGGGGGTGGGGGCAACAGGAGAGAGACACAGGGCATGAGCGGGGGGTGGGAGGTAACAGGGGAGAGACACGGGGCATGAGCGGGGAATGGGGGCAACAGCAGGGAGACACGGGGCATGACCGAGGTGGGGGGCAACAGGATAGAGACACGGGGCATGAGAGGGAGGTGGGGGGTAACATGAGAGAGACACGGGGCATGAGAGGGGGTGGGGGGTAACAGGAGAGAGACACGGGGCATGAGAGGGGGGTGGAGGGTAACAGGAGAGAGACACGGGAATGAGCAGGGGGTGGGGGGCAACAGCAGGGAGACACGGGGCATGAGCGGAGGGTGGGGGGCAACAGCAGAGAGACACGGGGCATGAGAGGGGGTGGGGGCAACAGGAGAGAGACACAGGGCATGAGCGGGGGGTGGGGGGTAACAAGAAAGAGACACAGGGCATGAGCGGGGGTGGGGGGCAACAGCAGGGAGACACGGGGCATGAGCGGGGGGTGAGGGGCAACAGCAAGGAGACACAGGGCATGAGCGGGCGGTGGGGGGAACAGGAGAGAGACACGGGGCATGAACAGGGGGTGGGGGCAACAGCAGGGAGACACGGGGCTTGACCGGGGGATGGGGGCAACAGAAGAGAGACACGGGGCATGAGAGGGGGGTGGAGGGTAACAGGAGAGAGACACGGGGCATGAGTGGGGGTTGGGGGGCAACTGCAGGGAGACACGGGCCATGACCGGGTGTGGGGGGTAACAGGAGAGAGACACAGGGCATGAGCGGGGGTTGGTGGGCAACAGTAGGGAGACACAGGGCATGACCGGGGGTGGGGGGCAACAGGAGAGAGACAAGGGGCATGAGACAGGGGTGGGGGTAACAGGAGAGAGACACAGGGCATGAGAGGGGGTGGAGGGCAACAGCAGGGAGACATGGGGTATGAGCGGGGGGTGGGGGGAACACGAGGGAAACACGGGGCATGAGCGGGTGGTGGGGGCAACAGCGGGGAGACACGGGGCATGAGCGGGGATGAGGGGCAACAGCTGGAAGACACAGGCATGAGCGGGGGGCAACAGCAGGGAAACACGGGGCATGACCGGGGGTGGGGGGCAACAGCAGGGAGACACGGGGCATGAGCAGGGGGTGGGGGGTAACAGGAGAGAGACACGGGGCATGAGAGGGGGGTGGGGGCAACAGGAGAGAGACACGGGGCATGAGAGGGGCTGGGGGGTAAAATGAGAGAGACACAGGGCATGAGAGGGGGGTTGGGGTTAACAGGAGAGAGGCATGGGGCATGAGCGGGGGTAGGGGCTAACAGCAGGAAGACACGGGGCATGAGCGGAGGGTGGGGGGCAACAGCTGGGGGTAGGGGGAACAAGAAGGAGACTCGGGGCATGAGCGAGGGTGGGGGGTAACAGGAGAGAGACACGAAATGAGCGGGGGTGGGGGAAACAGCAGGGAGACATGGGGCATGACCGGGGGTGGGGGGCAACAGCAGGGAGACACGGGACATAACCGGGGGTGGGGGGCAACAGGAGAGAGACACGGGGCATGAGCGGGGGGTGGGGGGCAACAGCAGGGAGACACGGGGCATGAGCGGAGGATGGGGGGCAACAGCAGGGAGACACGGGGCATGAGAGGGGGGTGGGGGAAACAGCAGGGAGACATGGGGCATGACCGGGGGTGGGGGGCAACAGCAGAGAGACACGGGGCATGAGCGGAGGATGGGGGGCAACAGCAGGGAGACATGGGGCATGAGAGGGGGGTGGGGGCAACAAGAGAGAGACACGGGGCATGAGCGGGGGGGTGGGGGGTAACAGGAGAGAGACACGGGGGGTGGAGGGTAACAGGAGAGAGACACGGGGCATGAGCGGGGGTGAGGGGCAACAGCAGGGAGACACAGGGCATGAGCGGGGGTGGGGGGAACAGGAGAGTGACACGGGGCATGAGCGGGGGGCAACAGCAGGGAGACACGTGGCATGACCGGGGGTGGGGGCAACAGGAGAGAGACACAGGGCATGAGCGGGGGGTGGGAGGTAACAGGGGAGAGACACGGGGCATGAGCGGGGGGTGGGGGCAACAGCAGGGAGACACGGGGCATGACCGGGGGTGGGGGGCAACAGGATAGAGACACGGGGCATGAGAGGGGGGTGGGGGGTAACAGGAGAGAGACACGGGGCATGAGAGGGGGTGGGGGTAACAGGAGAGAGACACGGGGCATGAGAGGGGGGTGGGGGGTAACAGGAGAGAGACACGGGCATGAGCAGGGGGTGGGGGCCACAGCAGGGAGACACGGGGCATGAGCGGAGGGTGGGGGGCAACAGCAGAGAGACACGGGGCATGAGAGGGGGTGGGGGCAACAGGAGAGAGACACAGGGCATGAGCGGGGGAGGGGGGTAACAGGAAAGAGACATGGGGCATGAGCGGGGGGTGGGGGCAACAGCAGGGAGACACGGGGCATGAGCGGGGGGTGAGGGGCAACAGCAAGGAGACAGGGCATGAGCGGGCGGTGGGGGGAACAGGAGAGAGACACGGGGCATGAACAGGGGGTGGGTGGCAACAGCAGGGAGACACGGGGCATGACCGGGGGATGGGGGCAACAGAAGAGAGACACGGGGCATGAGAGGGGGGTGGAGGGTAACAGGAGAGAGACACAGGGCATGAGTGGGGGTTGGGGGGCAACAGCAGGGAGACACGGGCCATGACCGGGTGTGGGGGGGTAACAGGAGAGAGACACAGGGCATGAGCGGGGGTTGGGGGGCAACAGTAGGGAGACACAGGGCATGACCGGGGGTGGGGGGCAACAGGAGAGAGACACTGGGCATGAGACAGGGGTGGGGGTAACAGGAGAGAGACACAGGGCATGAGAGGGGGTGGAGGGCAACAGCAGGGAGACATGGGGCATGAGCGAGGGTGGGGGGAACACGAGGGAAACACGGGGCATGAGCGGGGGGTGGGGGCAACAGCGGGGAGACACGGGGCATGAGCGGGGGTGAGGGGCAACAGCAGGAAGACACCGGTATGAGCGGGGGGCAACAGCAGGGAAACACGGGGCATGACCGGGGGGTGGGGGGCAACAGCAGGGAGACACGGGGCATGAGCGGGGGGTGGGGGGTAACAGGAGAGAGACACGGGGCATGAGAGGAGGGTGGGGGGCAACAGGAGAGAGACACAGGGCATGAGAGGGGCTGGGGGGTAACAGGAGAGAGACACAGGGCATGAGAGGGCGGTGGGGGGGTAACAGGAGAGAGACATGGGGCATGAGCGGGGGTGGGAGGCAACAGCGGGGAGTAGGGAGAACAAGAAGGAGACACAGGGCATGAGCGCAGGTGGGGGGGTAACAGGAGAGAGACACGGGAATGAGCGGGGGTGGGGGAAACAGCGGGGAGACACAGGGCATGAGCGGGGGTGAGGGGCAACAGCAGGAAGACACCGGTATGAGCGGGGGGCAACAGCAGGGAAACACGGGGCATGACCGGGGGGTGGGGGGCAACAGCAGGGAGACACGGGGCATGAGCGGGGGGTGGGGGGTAACAGGAGAGAGACACGGGGCATGAGAGGAGGGTGGGGGGCAACAGGAGAGAGACACAGGGCATGAGAGGGGCTGGGGGGTAACAGGAGAGAGACACAGGGCATGAGAGGGCGGTGGGGGGGTAACAGGAGAGAGACATGGGGCATGAGCGGGGGTGGGAGGCAACAGCGGGGGGTAGGGAGAACAAGAAGGAGACACAGGGCATGAACGCAGGTGGGGGGGTAACAGGAGAGAGACACGGGAATGAGCGGGGGGTGGGGGAAACAGCAGGGAGACATGGGGCATGACCGGGGGTGGGGGGCAACAGCAGGGAGACACGGGACATGACCGGGGGTGGGGGGCAACAGGAGAGAGACACGGGGCATGAGCGGGGGGTGGGGGAGCAACAGCAGGGAGACACAGGGCATAAGCGGGGGGTTGGGGGGCAACAGCAGGGAGACACGGGGCATGAGCGGGGGGTGGGGGACACGAGGGAGACATGGAGCATGAGCGGGGGGTGGGGTGTAACAGGAGAGAGACACGGGGCATGACCGTGGGGTGGGGGGCAACAGCAGGGAGACATGGGGCATGAGCGGGGGGTAACAGGAGAGAGACACGGGGCATGAGTGGGGGGCAACAGGAGGGAGACACAGGGCATGAGCGGGGGTGGGAGGGCAACAGCAGGGAGACACGGGGCATGAGCGGGGGTGGGGGGAACACGACGGAGACACAGGGCATGAGCGAGCAGGGGGTGGGGGGTAACAGGAGAGAGACACAGGGCATGAGCGGGGGGCAACAGCAGGGAGACACGGGACATGAGCGGGGGGTGGGGGCAACAGCAGGGAGACATGGGGCATGGGCGGGGGATGGGGGAACATGAGGGTGACACGGGGCATGAGCGGGGGATGGGGGTAACAGGAGAGAGACACGGGGCATGAGCAGGGGGTGGGGCGCAACATCAGGGAGACACGGGGCATGAGCGGGGGCTGGGGGGCAACAGCAGGGAGACACGGGGCATGACCAGGGGGTCGGGGGCAACAGAAGGGAGACACGGGGCATGACCAGGGGTGGGGGGCAACAGGAGAGAGATACGGGGCATGAGAGGGGGGTAACAGGAGAGAGACCCGGGGCATGAGAGGGGGTGGGGGGCAACAGCAGGGAGACACGGGGCATGACCAGGGGTGGAGGGCAACAGCAGGGAGACATGGGGCATGAGCGGGGGGCAACAGCAGGGAGACTCGGGGCAAGAGCGTGGGGTGGGGGGCAACAGCAGGGAGACATGGGGCATGAGCAGGTGGTGGGGGGAACATGATGGAGACACGGGGCATGAGCGGGGGTGGGGGGCAACAGCAGGGAGACACGGGGCATGACCGTGGGGTGGGGGGAAACAGCAGGGAGACACGGGGCATGAGCAGGGGGTCGGGGGAACACGAGGGAGACACGGGGCATGAGTGGGGGATGGGGGGTAACAGGAGAGAGACACGGGGCATGAGCGGGGGCTGGGGGCAACAGCAGGGAGACACGGGGCATGAACGGGTGGTGGGGGGCAACAGAAGGGAGACACGGGGCATGACCAGGGGGTGAGGGGCAACAGGACAGAGACACAGGGCATGAGAGGGGGGTAACAGGAGAGAGACACGGGGCATGAGAGGGGGTGGGGGGCAACAGCAGGGAGACACGGGGCATGACCGGGGGTGGAGGGCAACAGCAGGGAGACATGGGGCATGAGCGGGGGGTGGGGGGCAACAGGAGAGAGACACGGGGCATGAGCGGGGGTGGGGGGCAACATCAGGGAGACACAGGGCATGAGCGGGGGGAACACGAAGGAGACACAGGGCATGAGCGGGGGGTGGGGGGAAAACGAGGGAGACACGGGGCATGAGCAGGGGGTGGGGGCAACAAGAGGGAGACATGGGGAATGAGTGGGGGTGGGGGTAACAGGAGAGAGACACGGGGCATGAGCGGGGGATGGGGGGCAACAGGAGAGAGACACGGGGCAAGAGCGGGGGGTGGTGGGAACACGAGGGAGACACGGTGCATGAGCAGGGGGTGGAGGGCAACAAGAGGGAGACACGGGGCATGAGCGGGGGGTGGGGGGCAACAGGAGGGAGACATGGGGCATGAGCGGGGGGTGGGGGAACAGGAGGGAGACACGGCATGAACAGGGGTGGGGGGAACAAGGGGGACACGGGGCATGAGCAGGGGGTAGGGGGGAACAGTAGAGACACGGGGCATGAGCGGGGGTGAGTGGGAACACGAGGGAGACACGGGGCATGAGCGGGGGTGTGGGGAACAGGGGAGACACGGGGCATGAGCGGGGGGTGGGGGGTAACACGGGGTATTGAGCGTGGGTGGGGGGAACACGGGGCATGAGCGAGGGGTGGGGGAAACAAGAGAGAGACACAGGCATGAGCGGGGGTGGGGGGTACAGGAGCGAGACACGGGTAATGAGCGGGGGGTGGGGGGATACAGGAGGGAGACACGGGTAATGAGCAGGGGTGGTGGGAATGGGATATCCGCTCCTCAGTCCTCCGCAGGCCACCTTGTGAAGTCTGAAGTCAGGCAGAGCTTGCCAGAGATGCCAATATACGAACAATAAACTAAGATGGCGGGCGTCTCTGAAAATAAGACGCACTGCACGCTTTACTGCAGCCAATGGGAGAGCACGTCAGATGTCCGCAGATATCACGCAAGTCACTTGCCCAAACCCCGTCCTGTCCGCGGAGCGAACAGGGAAGTGTGTCCGCGAAGCAGACAGATATCACTAATTTTTTTCACTTACTTGTCTTTTTTTTTAAAAAACTATTAGACGGATTTACACCAAATAAAAAAAGCACGCTTTTGGGACCAAGCCGCCTCTCCTGCTGCAAATCTGGTGTAAATCCGTCCAGCGGTTTGGGCTGTAGGTGTGAGCAAATTTTTTTCCCATTATGTCTATGGGAAAAAAAAAAAGTTTTGGGACCCCCCTATAACTTTGCCCCCCCCCTGGACCAAACCTCACCAAACTTTGCAAAATAATTCAGAGTGGGCCATATACTTGTTTTGCAAAGTTTGGTGAGGATTCATCCAGGGGGAGCGAAGTTATAAGCCGCCCAAAAAGTGCTCTTCCTATGGAAACAGCAACTTAACCATAACTACATGGCCACTAAGAGGCCACGTAATATATAGGGTACTTCAGTCCATAAATTATCAAAAGTGGATTGAATCTGTGACTCAAACAATTAGAAAGTGAAATCCCATGTTCATCTAATTATTCCAAAGTCAAACAACTCAGATAGAATATCCCACGTTTAAAGACATTAGGCGTTCTTGAGGGATATTTTTGGAGTACAGTTATTTTTGTCTGTTAATGGTTGCCCCACTTAACAATCATTGTTCTTCCTATTAATTCTATGCTGGCCAAGTGGTAATTTGAAGATGTTTTTGTGTACATTGTGCCATTTATGCGAAGAAAGAGTAATTTATTTTCTGTTTCTCTGTCCAAGGTTTCAAAGAGCCGTACCCTGATTACAAATACTAGAGTTACCAGTTTTAGGCAATGTAGACCAATTATTTTGTTTTTACAATTTATATCTGACATTCTTACTGCTTGGCATCGGCAAACCTTTTTATAAAACAACCCTAAAATTAGAGAAAAAGAGCATGAACTCTTGCTTAAAGTTAGAGTCTGTCAAAGCACATTCTACTGTGAAATCACTCCCACTACGTCAAAATGCCTTACACGTACTGCTGACCCTGCAGCTAAAAAGATGGTTGTCTGCCTCAATAAATCTGTCATCATGGATGTACCAAAACATATTATAAAATACTGCTGCAGACTTGTCTAGACAAACTTGAATCAGTGTTGCCATTTTCCAAACAAAGAATTTTGGTACCAAGAGGAATTACAACTTATCTTCCTTGAACCTAAAATCTCCTGTTCAGATTTACAAAAAACAGTGGATTTACTTTTAATGTATTTTTAACGTATAGTCCTCTCGAAAACCAAGCATTCTTTTGTTGACCTCTTGGTTGAAGCAGTGGTGAAAGGTCTGATTTCCAATTCTTATTTACTACAACTAGGAACTTTGAATGTTCATTGTAATAACATTAATGCTCCATCCTCATGGAACCACTTAATGAATTAAAACTTTAGGCTCTGGTCCAAGATCCCACTTACCCGGCCAGACACAACATAGACCTGATTTCTTCCTCTATACTTGAGACTGCCGTTGCCTAGCACCCAATAATTCCCAATAACTCCATGAGCCAACCATTTTGGTATCACTGTAACTGGGGAAGTATACATTAACACACCATACCTGCCAATGTTCATGAACATCCGCCACACACGTAAGGTGAGTCTCAAAGCCAAAGCAATTTCACAGACCTGTGTCAATTCACAAGACCTTAATGTGATTTCAATCTTCCTAAATTGACATACATTGGGTATTCCGACTCTGGCTCCTCCTAAATCTGCCAAAAGTAGTTTCCTAAAAACCAGACAAATCTAGACTGGTAGACTAGAATGCACAGCATCTTCTCACCTCTCTGTTTGATTTCAATATAGCCAACAACCCTGGGCTTACAAAATAGAAATTGTGAAATCAAGGAATTAATATTTTGACAAAAGAATAAATATGGCCCGTAAAACCTCTAAAGGCTTTAGTTCTTTCCATTATCTCCTTGCAGTCACTAGCTGTGAAGATCTGACTTCCAACTTTGGATTACCTCTGTCAAGAAAGCAAAATCACGCACTCTGACACACTTTGAAAAATAAAATGCACAGCGCTCACTGTGATGGAGGTAGAGACACTCCTCCTTTTGGTAATATATTCTAGTTTTTCCCACAAACTCCTTGCACCTACGGTGGCAAAAGATTTAAAAGGTTGTTAAGGGCCGACTGGATTATAACAATAGTGGCCATGGGTTCTTCAAAGGTTTCCCCATGTCTAATTTGTATTGACAAACAAAGAGCCTGGCTTCACACGTACTTCAAGACATTTCCTGATCTGATTGATAGGTCTGAGTTTTTGAGATTTCGCTTGAATCTTCTGCCTACTCGCAAAATCTTATACATCAGATAAAGAGAGGAAACTGGGAATAATATCTGCAATCTGTGTAAGGACCTTATTCCTCAAACCTTGAGGCATCTACTTAATCGCTGTGCAGGGACCCTTGAATTGAGGCTGTGTAGGTTGTCTCGCTTCGTGTCCTATGACTGGTAGTTAGAATCAGAATGTTTCTAGCATCAGGTAACGAATCCCTATAGACAATGGAAATCACAAGAGTTCTGAACGAGTTGAATCTGGTTGGAATCCATTCATGATTAAGCATTAGAAGTTTCTGGGTAAGGTACTGCCCTGAAAGGCTATTATTGACCATTCTTTTATTTAATGTTTATTTAGATGAGTTCACCTGTGTTCCTAACTCAAATGAGATGAACAATGATTTTGATAAAGTGGTCATATGCATTGATCAATGTTTTTACATTTATTTTCATCTGTTGTATTTTTTATGTGAATAGATATAGATTCACGAGTGACTAAATGTATTGTATTGTCTGTAATTTTGTGTTTTGTGAAAAGTCTAATTTTTTTACTATGGCAAAATAAAAAACTAAATTAAAAAAGAGTTATTTTCTTTTTTCTTGCTAACAATTCAACATTTGTCAAATTGCTCATTGGAATCGAGTGGTACCAAATGTCTGCAAAAAATCTGCAATGTGACCCCTTCTAGTAAAAATCTTTGGCGTCCCATCTCCCATCTCCCAACTCTTGCTTTTAGAGAAACATCTTGCTTTTAGAGAAACATCTTGAACATGAAGCAATTAGCCAGCTCCAAAACCATGTTCAATCATCAATTCTTCTTGACCTCGCTCAGTTGAGAATTGGACAAGGGAGGAGCATGCAATTAATCACCACTACTATCCCAGATGAGCTTAGAATGGAGGTTGATGGTGGTGGTACAGGAGCTTTAATTTTGTAACCTCATCAACCAAAGTTCTCACATACAGTGTACCTCAGGGTTTTCCCCACTCTCCGCTATTCACTCTCTATCAGACCTTATTCATCTGAGTGGTCTCCTGTTGAAGAAATATGTGCTGATGATAAGCAAATATTAGTCAAGCTTTTTTACAATAGAGATCTTATGCCAGCAAGTACTGCTGATTTTCTATCAAAAACTGGACCAATGTTCTTAAGATTAACACAGTTACGTCCAATGTATTGGCAGTGAATGCCCAGTAAAACCCTTAGAACTCTCTATTTTGGCCAGAAGCATTTGGCTCCTTTCACACCCTTACACCATTAATTCGAAATTTGGGAATCTTAACAGAAAGTCACCAAAATGTCAGATATAATGCTGTTGTCCATTTGCCATTCCCTCAAAACAGTCATCTATGTGTTTACAACGTATGAGCTAGATTTTGCCAACGGTGTATAGATAGGACTTGCATCTGTGGGGAGGCCCCTTAATCACCTTAACACAAGTGGGCTCACCACCTGAGGAGTGAGTGTACATTTTGTGCTTAAAGCAAGTTCATTGTAGAATCATCCAGTGATGAGCTAGATGATGCGGTGGAGTCAAACTAACCCAAGTCTCACTGAACCACATAAATTGACACATTATATACAACAGTATAAAACAGTTAAAATATACCTATATATCTTGTTACAATCCATCCTCCATATGTGATTGGACAAAACTTCTCAAATAAATCAGATCTTTCTCCAATTCCAACATTCTCATTGGTAGCTGTTACCTTAACTACCATATTCAGATTGTATTCATAACACACCCCTTCTTGGGATTCATCTGTGATAAGCCATGACATCATCAAACAGTTAAACATTTGTGTGCAAACATAATTCATTGCTAGTAACAACTGGCCTAAGACCTTAATTGTGATTGCACATGATTTGCATAGATACTTTAGGCAATATGAGGAAAGCTGAATAAACCGGATCTCTTTGAACAATGATAGCTATCTCATCTGCTCCGGCTCATTTGGTCCATTAGAACATTCTAATCTAAATAACTGCCATTTCATCACGCACGGCACATCTTGAGAATACTATTGATACTCCTGGTTTCCGATTCCTTTAGCCTCGAACATTGCTTCACCACATGTTTATTGCTGGCCAAAAACAAATAGTGAAACCCCTCTGTCAGTCTCCCGTACATTCAAGAAATTACATCTGTTTTTTGCAATATGTATCAGGCCATAAAAACCATGGCTGGCACCTTTAGCTGAGCTGACCATTGCTAAGGTGGAAGTTATGTATTTACCCATCCTCTGGCCTTTGAAACTCTGCAGAACCAGTTTCTCAAAGTCATCCCAGGCTACTGGGTTTTAATCTATTTATAAACGGGCCACTGCATGTAGATACATAAATCCCCTTTATGTTTTTGTTTTGTTTAATAAATACAATCTTTCCTTTATAGTGGGTTCTTCATGACAGGCCCCTTTCTCGCATGCACATTAGGACAACTCAACATTGCCTGCTTCTTGGCACTCCATAGCACATTATATCTGCATCGTATTTATATTTAATTTTGTGGTTTCAGCATTTTATTTTTCTACGTGCGTGCAATCTAATATGTATCAACGTTAACCAGAAGGTAACACTAATGTATCATATTGCATTCACAATTAACTACACTGGATACATGTGAAATTGCAACATCGCTCCCCTTCGCCACCCCCCCAGTCACAAATATGGCACACGCAACATAAACCCCTCTTGATTGTGCGGACCTTTCCTGACCACCCCAACATTCCCCCTTTAGTTAATATTTTAACTAGCAATTCATAATCATCTTCTTGGGGAACATCCCTACAATCATCTGGGCATACTCCTCCACTGAACAAAATTACAAGTGCATTTGGCAATAATAGAAGATAATAAGAACCAAGACAAAATAGGAATACAATCTTCACAGTGAGTCACATCCAAGACAGCACACAAGAGAACAATGAATCTAACCTTGAATCATTTGTAATTCCTGCCTCATTTTCCATGATTACTCTGAGATTATGCAAGGCAGCAATGGTTTGTGACAAGGTCACATTCTCTGAGTCATTGGGAGGCACACATTTTTCAACAGGTACTCCAAATATTCTGCCACACTCCTCCCTCCATAGCTGTTAGGAGGACGGGGACGTAGCAGTTTTCAAAGTCATAAGACTGAGGGCCAATAACTCTTATTTAATGGCACTAAACGCTGATTCAGATGAGTTGATAAACAGAAAAGGTTCATATCCGGTCACCAGGAGCCATTTGGCATTGGCCACGTTTGTACACCAGATGCCAGAAGGAAAGTGCAAAAGGTCACTATATGACTAAACAACTGGTACTGCAGCGGATGACCATTAAGGCTTTTTATGCTGCTGCTGAAAGGTAGTTGGAACGCTTAGTTTGTGGCAAAATTACCTGCTTTTTGTCGTCGACCAAAGTCAGTGATTTGTCCATATGAAATGATGAAGTGGACGCAAAGGGTGCAAGGGAAAAAGGGGGCACAGATGTAACTTTGGGCTGTGGGAAGGCCAGGACCAGATGCTCCGCAAAGATTATAAGAATAGGCATGTGCAGTGTAATGAAACTGCACACACGTCGCCATGCTGGCGGCAACTGCTTATAGGAAAAAAGATTTGCATGTCCAGAACATACCCAAATGATCCGCTGTAACTCCAGCCAGATCAGTGATGTGAAGCGTCCGGCTGCAGTTCCCATGTGGGCCAACGGGCACTGTGCCATCGGCCTTAAAAAACCAAGAAAAATGGGTAAGCGTCTGTATTTTAATGTGTTTTTGAGCCACATCAGATGCTTCAAATAACATTGCCACACATTCCCACGTTCTTGGTTTAATCTTTCCACTGCTTCCTCTGCTAATTCCCTTATTCCTCTAGCTGTGCAAATCATCACCCCTTGTTCCCATCGATTTTGAGAAAAAATAGACCCTTCTAAAATCAATTGGGCTCTATGTGTGCACAGAACAGTTTTCTTTTCTTTGCGTTCCTCAACTGAATACTCTTCATCGATCAGCAAAACAGATGCTGTAATTGATCCTTGGACCCTGCACAATGCCAGGTGCACTAGGCATATTGCATTGGCTACCTCTACTTCATTTGAGATAAACACTGTATGTCTGATGATCATGTTTTTGTCACTATACAGGTTTCTAATAATTACCACTTCATGTGGTTTGAGATTCCTGTGTTGTGGACGTTTGTATGAGATGGCTTTGAGGTCCTTCAGTACTTGTCTATGAAAAATCTCTACTGACGGCATAATAATCAGTGGCATGAAGGTGCCCTTCATTCTGAATTCAGTTTCTTGTTCAGTTTCATCATCTTCTATATTCAGTTTTTTTATTGCCATGTATTTCATCAAAAAAGACTTTAAGCATAAGTTTTCTAATAAACCGGAATAACTCTACTTTAGTGTCGAATATCGCGGTGCTGTATGTAGGGACGAAACATAAGCCTTTCTGTAGGGTATCCTTTTCTGATTTAGTGAGAGGTCTCTTAGATACGTTTTCTTCTAAGTTTTCTTCTGTTGTCAGGTCACTCTCCCTCTGTCATGATCATCGGGCCAAGAACGCAAACATTAAAGTGTCACATACACAGGGGGCCCAAATGGACACAGTCCTGGCACCTTTGGTGCCAGGCTCATGAATAACAGTAAGCAAAAACATTTATTTGGGACAAGAATGCTTTTATTATGGACATAACACCTCATTTTGGGTGCAAAGTGCATTTAACATGGGAAATTCCATCACTAAAGCAGCCCCACATGTTCTCTTGGGTGTGGCTGCTGCTATTGGGTTGCCTTGCACGTGCTGACTCTCTAGGAGTGGCAGGGTGTGGCAGGCAAGCAAGGCCTAGTGGGCATGCCCACGATCACAGCTATATAAGCTGCTCCGATCCCAGAGGCAGACGCTTCTCGTTATTCTGCACCTCCATGCAGCGTAACGCTCACTGCCGCCTGGGATTAAACTTACCCTTGGAAATCCTGCTTCCTGCCTTCATAATTACCACCTAGGGAATCTGCTCTCACCTGTGCTCATCTTCATTGATCCTGACATTCTTCTTCTGGAACGCTGACATCTTCTTCTTGGCACCGCAGTTCATCGTCAAGTCTCCCGGAACGCTGACATCTTCATCTTGGCACAGCAGCTCATCTTCAACTCTTCTGGGATGCTGAAATCTCAATCTTGGCACCACAGAACGACATGCTCGGTCCGCAACAGCAGCACCGGCAAGTAAAAACAAAAGGCAAGGTTAGACACTTAAAAGACATTCAGTTTAAGGTTGCGCTACCACCGAACCTCGCGCTTTTCCTTAAACCATCACTCACCAGTTGTTGGACATTGCGGTTTCATCCATCTTCCTCCCTGGCGCGTTTCCGCGCCCCACAGCTGCTTTTGGGCCGCATTTCCATCTATTGGGAAGAAAACAGAAGAGAACACGTTACTCAGGAATTAAAACAATATTGAGAGCAATAATACCAAAGAGAAAACAGAAAGGGAAAGAGACAAGAGACATTGAGAGACACTTACTACCAACCAGGAGAAGCATTGTCGCAAGCAAGGGTGTACACCTCCGCAAGCAGGGTGAGGAGCATTATTGAATCTCCTCGACACTGCTTCTCTGAAGTGCTACAAACTAATAAATCACTGATGTACTGAATAACGGTACAGGGCAAATGTAAATTCCTCAATCCATTTGAACCACCCTGTTAAAGAAGCTCAGGAATTCACAGTACCCCTGGGATAACCTCATGTGTTCGAATCTCCGACCACAATACTTAAACACTGTGAGGTACTGAGAATTGGGTGTAAGTAGACCAAGAAAAATGCATTTGTTAAATCAATCAGCGTGAAGTGGGTCGACCCAGTAGGGATGTTACAGAGAATGGTGACAGAATTCATATACCATCGGAAATTCTGCCTCAACAATATTTTCAAGGGGGTGCAAATCCTGGACCATCCTCCAACTGGACCCCTTCACTTTCTTCACAAGGTAGATGGCCATGTTGCATGGGGACACAGAAGGTTGTATTATGCCTTGCTTGCCCAAATTACCCATGGTAATATCACACCAGGTTTCAATTTTATTCGCACTGCTCCAACACTCTTTATTCACCCTACATCATGAGGATTACTGGTCAATAAATCGTCCGTCACTTTTGCCAAATCTTTGTTCCAATATGGCAATGTATTTTTAATGATGAGCATGATCTGTGGTACTTTCCTTTGCTCTATCGCTTTCTGAGAAGGAACCCCAATTTCAAAAACCATCTCTCCTGTGTCTTCGGTGTCTTCGAACAAATGCCTTTGTCTGGAGTCTGGCGGTCTGGGAAAGGGACAGAAATCCTGATCCTTTCTCCCAGAGGTCTTCCACACTGTCTCCCACAAACCCCAAATTCTTCTCGCACAGTCCAAAGTAAGAATGAACCCTGGCCTGGTAAATTCCAACTTTTGTGTGCCATCTGGGATCTTCCTTTATGCTGATAGGTTTGCTGTCTAAGGTTTGGACAAGCAAGCTACAGTGTATTCGATCTACAGGGATAGTTCTGTTTTCTAAATTCTCACCATGTATGGTGCAGAGCATGAAATTTAGAGGGATAGCTCTGCTGTCTATAACGTCACGATGTATAACTAAACATGTGATTTACGGTGGTATCTCTTCTGTCTAAAGAATCAGCCTGTAGGGTACCGAATATATGCAATTCAGAAGTATAGTTCTTTTGTCTAAGGGATGACCATGTACAATGCAGAATGTGTGATTTAGGGGTAAAGTCTTGCTGCCTGTAGCCTGACCATGTATGGTGGAGGACTTGTGATTTAGGGAGATATCTCTACTTTTTAAATCTTCACTATTTATGGTATGGTATGGTATGTGTAATTTAAGGGGATAGCTCTGATGTCTCTAACCTGACCTTGTGTGGTTCAGGCCATCAGATTTCGGGAGTTAGCTATGCTCTATGGAGCTTGTGCATGCAAAGTACAGTATATGTAATTTTGGGGGATGGCCCTCTTGTCTAACGTCTGTTATTTTACAGTGTAGTATTTGAAATTTAGAGGGATAGTTCTGGTGCCTAAAGTCTGACCATGTATTGTGCAGGAAAGGCAATTTAGAGGAATACCTTGGCCTTCTATAGCCTGACCTTGTACAGTGCAGGATATTTGATTTAGGGAAATATCTCTGCTGCCTAAATATTGAGCATGTACTATATGGAATGTGGGAAAATAGGGGGAAAGCTCAGCTGTCTCAAGTCTGGTCATGTATGGTGAAGTTTTCCGACATGAATACCCAGTCTAATGGGTTTAAGCATGTAAGAAAACATGCAATGAAAATCAATGGGAAACCTATCACAGTAGAAGGGATCTAAACAGATGTTGCAATTTCTTCCTGAGTAATTGGTCATTCTATACATTGAACTTCTCACTTAAATTTCAGAGGGGGATATTTTGAAGGAATGTGTCAATTCCTTAGGAAGATATTGTAATTTGCATGATATAATTGGACTGAAGAAAGATGGCAAAAAAATAAGTAATGTCGAAGGCAGGCGTGAGAACATTACTCTCAATAGCTGCTACTTATTTCTGTTTCTTTTAGCTTTAGGGTAGCCACTCAAAATGTTGCCTCTCTTATCCCCCCCAGAATGGAACTTTGTACATTCATTAACAATTAGAACCTTGTCATTTTCACTGATAGAGTATTAAGATCATTTTTATATTTGAACCATTTTAATTAGAGTAACCTTGTCGCCAAAGGCAGCATAAGATTACTCAAATGTATTGATCAATTCCTGAAGTTGGGAAACGTCACTATCATCTACCTTCCATTCCCATGAGGCTTTAATAGATGATTAATTCCCTGAGTGAGGCTGTTTGGGCATCCCAATTAGTTTTTGGGTTGATGTGAGTCAGGGAATTATGCTTCTGTAAGTTTAGGAAATGAGCCGAGATAGTTTTGTTGACCTCTTCCTCTAACACCATCACCCCTTCTTCTAACACAGCCCTGCCACAGGAGCCATAACATTCATGCCTATTCTCTTATAAGAACTACCTGACTCAGGGGGGTGGAGGGTGGGAGATGGAGAATGTCACTTAAAAAACGTACAGTTCGAAGTTGTTTGGATTTACGTGACTCACACTTATTTGTGAATTGAAAGAGTTTTCACCTCTGTTCTTAAATTTCCCTGCTTGTATTCTTTTTGTGATCTGCATTCATAAAAATCTAATAAAATTGAATAAAAAAAATATTATGTCCTGGTTTACTTCCACCTGTATGTCTTCCTTCCAGATAACTACCGGTTGGTGCCGGATAACTATCACATAAAATGGCTTAATAGGGATTACCGTAAGGGAGGGGTTGTCCCCATTCTATATAAATGTTTTCTTGATTTACAGAATTTTCAAACTGTATACTGGGACACTACATCCCAGATACTGTCCTGTACGTGCCAGTTTACTCCTAATAATTCATGCACACTAATCTTATCTTATAGACCTCCAGGTTCTGCGAGCCTTTTTTTTTAGAAACAATGGGTGTCTACTTAGGGGCTGAAGCACTCTGCTACCCCAAGCTAATTATCCTTGGTGATCTGAATATTTGGTGCAATTAGCACAATGTTGCTGATTGCAAACATTTAAAAGATATCCTTGAATCACACAATATTCTCCTTCTTTCTGATCTCTCATCACATAGAGAAATGACATTGTCAGGACCCTATTTTATCTAAAGGTTTAAATTTATACCATTCTAGTAATGAACCAGTCAGCTGGTCGGACCATTATCTGGTACACTTCACTTTGGATACTAACTTCACCCCAGTTAGAACTAAGGTAATATCCACTGCAGAATTTCGCCACTGTAAAAAGCATCTTGATGGAATCTCACATTCTGAGTTGGTATGTAATCTGACGGTAGTAAAACTTGATTCTACCTGTGCAGTATTATACACGGATTTGATGCTACAATTCAAGACTAATTGCAACGTACCTGATCCATTGAAAAAGTTTGAAGCAGCAAATCACCATAATAACCAATGGTACAGTGGACAATTAAAAACCCTCCAGAGGGTACACCGTAAAGCTGAGAAAAAATGGCTCTGGACCAGAACGGAATTTGCCCTTATTAAGGCTAACCTGGCGTTAACAATCTATAAGGATAACTGTGACAAATCAACTTCTGGGACACCAGTTAGAGAAGCTGGACAAGTCAGGCAGAACTGGACAAATACCTAAACTTTTACACCAAAATGCAGCCAGTAAAAGTGCACAGACAACCGGTCCGATGTCCGCTAAAGGAATTTGGTGAGCCAAATCCAAAAGGAACTTTCTATGGCATTGGGGAACCACCAACCTTCTGGTGTCCTCGCCCTCAGAACCCTTTGGCTCAGTGTACAGAAGGGCATCCTCCCAGTACACTTTGAACAGTCCAGGGACCTTGCCCTTAGCCTGCTCCTCCACCTGCTGGCACAGACCCGGCAGGGTGGGACACTCTTTCTGGACTGTGTAGAAGTGACTCTGATCTGAGCCCCCAGCTGATGCCAACTCATCCAGCTTGGGCAAACTCTTCAAATCTGCGCCCACCTGGTCCTCCACCTCAGGTTCCTGTGCTGCGCCAGGCAACTCTGAGGTCACGGCATCCCCTGCTACCGAAGTAGGGTATTCTGTGGCTAATAGCCCCTCTCCCACAGGAGTAGGCAACTCAGCAATCTGTGGTACTGGACTAGGGGCTAGGCGGCTATGCCAGTCCTTCCAACAAGCCCTCTGGAAGCACTCCAGACCCTAAGACTTTCAGAGCATTCAATCTGGCGTTCTCTTTGACCCTCGATCGTGTGGCCACTGTGACTATTTTGGGATCAGGAAGATCATTACCCAGCAGACATGGGACTGTGATGCAGTCTTTCACCGCTACATGGCGCTGGATCGTTACACCCTGCCAGCTGAACTCTACTATCACCAAGGGGCACTTACTCTTACCATCAAATCCACTTATGCAAATCTCAGGCCCATCAATATACTGGACTGGCCGTACCCACTGCCGAGTGACAGAGGTGACGCTAGCCGCAGTGTCTCAAACTGCAGGAGTTTTGTGTCCATTGATGTACAAATGCTCTAGACAGAGTTGAGTGTTATTGGGAACTGGGGTCTCTTCTGGAGATCCGGTGCCGTTCCCGCTCAGTGTAACTAATCCACATTCGGCCACTCCATGGACTAGTGGGACATTTTCCTCTGAGAGGCCCACACTAATGATGGCCTCCTCCATGAGTCCAACATTCACTATGGCTTGCTTGCAAGCAGGATCCTCTTTCCTATGGCCTAGTTCCTTACACACTAAAAAACCTTTAGGTGGTGAGAATGCAGTTGTACCAGTTTTAGGGGTGCCTGCGCTCTTCTTTTAGGTGTGTATGGCTGAACTAGTGTGGGGGTTTCCCTTCACTCTATTGAGGACCTGAATACTTTGAATAGGATTGAGTTGGACCTTTGTCCTTCCCATCCTTGTTTACTTTTTTGTCCGCTGATTTCTCTCCCGGTATGGGTGTGCTTGCCTGAGCCTTTTTCTGGACTCGAGTACTCACAAACCTGTCGGCAGCCTTTGCAAGATCCCTAGGATCTGTGATAGTCTTGTCCACTAGATGCTGGTGTAGGCTAACCTCAAAATTTTTCAAGACATGCTCACATATTTCAACAAGTGTGCCAAATCTTCAAATGTCTGCCCACTTTTCTTTCTGAGCTCTCTGACGCTCTTGAGATAATATTCTGGGTTTTACAGAACTTCCTGAGGAGGACTGCCTTCATGCTCTCATAAACAGGCCTTTCCTCAGGAGGTAACTGAAGAATTGCATCAGTCCCTGGTGTCGGTAAGCGACACAGCAGGGCTGCACCCCTCAGCACATCATACACATCCTGCAGCTGGAATGCCAGCTTGAGCGCTTCAAACCAGTCACAAATATCCATCCCTACTTCATAAGACTGTACTAAATCTTTGGGGATGTGCCGTCGGGGCTTATCCTGGGCACTCTACTTTGAGCCACTACTGCTGTTCTCACTAGAGGCAGACCTGGTGGCCTTTTTCTGTTCTTCAAGCGCCAGTTTGCACAGCTCTGGTGAAGTTGTCCCGCTGTTTCTGTTCCTCTAGCACTAGTCTCCTCTCCTTGAGCAGGAGCTTTCAAGCCGCTACCTCATTAACAACCAGAAAAAGTACTGGGACACTTAGAGACTGTACTGAGGCCTGGGACCTGCTAGATGCCGCGCCAGTCCCTGTCCTCACTGACACTCTCAAGTGTTTAAAAACCACACTTTCCCCCCAGCAGGATGATTGGCGAGAAACACTGATCATGCGGTCGTCCTCGTCATTTACCCCCTCCAGAAGATCTCGTCTGTTCGGGTACACTGAGCCTAGCCCATCCCCTGGGGTCTTCTCCCCAACCGCCCTCGCTTCTATCCAAGCTTGGAGGCTGGTCAGCAACTCAGGTTTATTAACCTTAGTGCTGTGGGGAAGTTCCATCTCTTGACATAAGATGTGCAGGACATCCTTGGTCATGCCTTTTATAGTCTCCATGTCAATCTCCATGACTATTACTATTACCTAGCACTGACTAAACCTTGCCTGCAATAGTATTTTTATCGTTGGGTGACTAAGATGTGCACAAGGCTCCAACTGATCTGACCGCTTGCCACCAATGTGACAAATCATCTTCCGGGTACCAGTGGTTCAGGGAAGAATATCGGTTTATAAACCATCAATCAACCCCCCACCTCTAGTACACCAGAAGAGATCTGGATGGATTGGAATAAAGTAAATTATAAGACCTCCTTGTCCAATTTTGGTAACGTGGACGGAACAGCAGGCTTATCTCTGCAAGGTCGTGGATCGTTGGTTAGTTGCAACACAGGGAACATACAATTATTACCCAATGATAAAAGGGTCTGTCCAATCAAGGTTGTGTGATAATATCTATGTTATTATTACTACAACAGACAGTTCTAGCACACTACAATTACAACACACACTGTAAAGGAATACAGAGGTCAGAAAGTTTCATGAAAAGGGATGCACTCTGGATACTGACAGGAGGGTAGTTGGTAAAGTAATCAGTGTTATAATTCAAGATTATTTGGTTCCTTCACCAAGGGGGCAAAGGGTTGCACCTGTCTTTAGGGGTGTTTGTAGAAGGACCAGGAGGGCAGAACCACAATGTACCTGGTTCTGAAGAAGTTCTTGGTGCTTGACAGAGTCGAGGCGGTTCCAGGGCGCTTCGCAGACCAGGAGACAGAGTTAGTGGAGCGAAGGCAGCTGCGAGAACCAGGCAGCAGGCAGTTTAGTAATCGTGGCTGGACGGATGTCTGCATTCTGGCCAGCTCGTTGGCTCAGGGCCAAGATTCGCTGTCTCTGTGCTGGTTGGTAGATCTGGAATGCTGGTTGAGGCATCTCTGGTGACTGCAGCATGACAACAGTCAGCGGAGCAGCCGGATGCGGTTTGAGGACTCGACTGTCTCAAATTTGTCCTTAAAAAGATGGACCCTGGATGATGCTTGAGTGGCACTCCTGCTCGCTTCTTCACAGGGCTCATGTCCTTTCAAGGCTGGTGGCCCAAAGCTCAACAACCCTGTCCTTTGTCCAGAGACTCTCTATGACTTCCCACCTAGGAAGCTTGCTGTCAGAACCTAGCAGGCAGTCTGTGTGCTGGCTGGGTACTGGTTCTGGAGCTGCTGGATGACTCCGGTATCCCCCTCTGTTCCCTGGGAGATGTTTAGGGGAGGGATATTACTTCCCTCTTGGAACTCCTGGCCTTCATTCACTGGCAGAAGATGTATTGTAGACTGTACCTTCAGCTCGCGTTACATGAGTCCTTCTTCGTACTCCATGCAAAGTCTTCAGATGATATGATCAGTGAGAGGCCCAGCTCTCTTTTAAAGCCAAACTGGCTCCAGTGATTGGTGCAGGCTAAGCCCACCTTAATGAACCAATCCTGGGTCCCCATCAACAAGCTTCAGTGATGCATTAGGCCAGAATCAGAGCACTTGGCAACAGACAGGGGAAGGATGACAACATATACTTCTAAGTCCCACCCACCTTCCTGTCTGCTGTACATCAAAGTGTCTCCCTAATTAACTAAGCAGTATGCAGCACTTGATCACAACATGGGCCTCCTTTAAGATAGGGGGTTGCAGGCAGACTTTCGTCTCCTACAATTCACATACTTCCCTGCTCTGAAAGGAGTGGTTCCAGACAGGACATTCACTGCCCTTACATACCAAGTAAGTTTGTTAGTATCAGGTTGACACATTGGATTACAAAGAGGTGTTGGTCTGTGGTCTCTATTGTCACTTCCTGCACCCAGGCCTCCCTGAGGCCTGCTAATTAACATGCATCAGTATTCACCACCACCAGCAAGGTGTAACAATGAGATGCAAATCCATGGGGCCTTGAAATTCTTATCAGGCTTCCCAAGGACAGAGGCTTTTGATGTACCCACAGCTGTCAGATATCTGCTACACATGACAGGGGAGGGCGGCTCTGGTAAACAGTGTCCTCCCAGAGTACATGACTATTTTTTTGCTGTGTGGTGAGTTGTGGCGAACTCCGGAGATGGGCGAGGAAAGCGAAGCGCGGGATGGATTCAAGACCGGTTACTTCACAGGTAAGTGTTGTTGCTCACTAATGTTGTTCTTGTTCTTCCAGGTTATTAATGGAATCCAGATCTAGGGCTTCAAGATTGGGCTGCCGGAGAAGCAGATGAGCAGGAGCTGGACACGGTGAGTGTTACGCTGCAAGAGTGCAGAATATCACAAAGCATGTTCTGCTGTTTGGGTGTGGTTTAAATAGCCCAGGTAAAGTATTTCCAAACAAAGTAGTTCCAGACCCAGCCACACTCAAAACACTAGCCCGCATGGCTTGGTTCTAAAGAACTGAGCTGTGTAATAAGCCTCCATGTTGGATTAAGGTCCAAAACTGATATTGCTTTATTCCTGATAATGAGCCTGGCGCCAAAGGAGTCAGGACTGACTCCATGTATGTTTCTGATAGAGTTTTAAGGCCCTTGGGACCAGTGTGAAGGGATTTAGCCCCACTGCTGCCAGGGGGCTGTTATACCTGAGGGGGTCAGGGACATGGATCATGACACCAGGGTCACATGACAACTGGCCTTTCCACGCCCAGGCCCTGTACACCATCAAGAATCGCTGCATCAATGACGCCTCCCGCGGCATCTCCTCGACCTCATGGAGGGGCCGCAGCTGCGTTGGGGCCTTTCGACCCCTACACCGATCCACCATCAGTGGGACCCTGCTGGATGCTGTGGATCCAAAGGTTCGAGATGGCGATGGACGGCAAGGACATTACAATGCCCAGGAAGATGAGGTCACACCTTCTGCTCAACGTGAGTGACGACGTCCTACGCACTTTCAATACACTGGTCATTGACGATGGTGCAGACATATACCAACTGGCCAAAGACGCCCTCAAAGCACATTTCATGGCACAGTTGAATCTGGACTTCGAAACCTTCAATTTCTGCACCACATTAGAGATGGAGGATGAAACACTGGATGCTTACCACACAAGGCTTAGCAAACAAGCACTCTTGTGTTAATTCAACAACATCGAAAAGGAAATAAGGTGCCAGATCATCAACGTTATGCACTCAGAGAAACTACGGAGAATGGCGCTGAGCGAAAAGGGCATCACTCTAGGCAGGATCCTTGAATATGGATGCCAAAGAGAGCTGTCACACGCGAGTGAGGCACACATGGGCACCACGCTGCAGAAGCTCCAACTGGCGCCAACGACTGCAGTGATAGTACAGATCACCAACTGCCAAGCACCAAGGGAAGACTACAATGAGACAAACAGTTCACCACGGTGGCAACCTAGGATCCTGGGGCCTACTGAGTGTGGATGGTGTGGTGGAGCACGTCATGGATGGAGAAAATGGCCAGCGCAAGGAACCACGTGTGGGGCATGTGACCAGAAGGACCACTACGCACGTGTCTACAGATCCTCAGGGCAGCCTCAACGCCCACAACCACAACCGCAACAAGCTAAGGCATTCTCCAAGAAAAAGAAGCAAGCGGATATGCATCGCATAGAGGACGACAACTCGTTGACGGATGAATCTGGAGATACGATGGCGACACATCGCCCGACGGGACTGGGGGAACGAGGAGAAGTAGAAAGGTCCATTTGATCTCATTACTTGAACACAGTAGCATGGAGCCGAGAAAAGGAAAGAGAAGACACAAATGCCTTGTGTCCATACAGGGCCAGGAGACACTCATGACGATAGACACCTGAGCATCAGTAAATGTAATGCCATCAACAATATTCCCGACACTGCGTCCTCGACCTGAACTCAGGTCAACTGAAACACTCATAAAGCTTACATTGACGAGACGGTACATCCCCGGGTGGTACGCCACAGGAGAACCCTATTTCATATGAGAGACGGGTCGAAGAGGAGTTTTGTGAACTTGAAAATGCTGGCATTATTGAACAATTCACAGGACCAACGCCCTGGGTCTCGCCTATGTGGTAACGAAGAAACCGAAGCAACCGGGGAAAGTAAGAATTTGAATTGATATGCACCTACCAAATGGAGCAATCAAAAGGGAGCGTCACATCACTCCCTTGCTAGATGAGATAATTACAGACCTCGCAGGGTCAAAGGTTTTCTCAAACATCGACCAAAACGCTGGATACCACCAGTTGAAACTACAACGTGACTCAAGGTACATCACAATCTTCTCCACACACCTGGGTCTACGCTGGTACAAGAGACTGAGTTTTGACATCTCCTCAGCGGCAGAGGTGTTCCAGCAGGCTATCCAGGAAGTAATCCAGGGAATCCCAGGGGTGCTGAAGGTCAGTGACTACATCTTTATATATGCCAGCGACAGGCAGGAACACATGCGTCGCCTCAAGATGGTGATCAGCACGCTGGAGACTGCAGGCCTATCAATCCACCGGGACAAATGCGAGTTCCTGAAAGAGGAGATAATATTCTTCAGGTACATTTCAAACATTGAGGGAGTGTCAGCCGACCCACAAAAGGTGGCAGATATAAAGGAGGCCTCCCCTCCGACAACACCCACGGAGGTACGCAGTTTCTTGGGGATTGCAACCTATTGCGGAAGGTTCATCCCCAACCTGGCAACAATGTCCGAGTCACTCAGGGAGCTCACCAGGTCAAACACCAAATGGAACTGGAGCTCTGAATGTCAGGAGGCGTTTGAGCAAATCAAAACGTCTCTGTCATTGGAAACAACAATGGCATATTATGACCCAATGTTGATCACTGAGCTATATGTCGATTCTAGCCCTGTCGGCCGCAGGGCTATCCTCGTTCAGCTATCAGGGATAAGCGAAACAAAGCACATCGCATATGCCTCCCGAGCCCTCACGCCCACTAAATAGTGATATTCACACTTCCGAGAAGGAGGCCATAACAGTGCTTTGGGGCTGCCACCATTTCCACATCTACCTCTATGGACAGAAATTCAGGGCCTACACAGATCACAAGCCACTCCTCCGGGTCTTCACAGGGTCATCAGCACACCCTCCAGACAGAATTGGGAAGTGGCTAATCCACCTTTAGCAGTATGAGTTCGAGTTGACCTACCAAGCGGACACGGACAGTCGGGCGGATTTCCTATCCAGTCACCCAAGGGCTGCGACCTTGGGGGGAGTGAGTGAAGCAGAGGAAACAAAGGAACACATATGCCAAATCATTCACACCATGAAGCCCAAGGCGGTCGGCATCGAAGACATTGTGGAGGCCACGCACATTGACCCTTGCTGCGACATAGTCAAGAACACTATCATATCGGGCAATTGAAAATCCTTCCTCCACCATGTACATAACCGCACGCCAGTGGCCCGAGACTTCTGTTACTTTAAAGCAGGTATGGCAAATGCAGTATACACAAGACTCACAACACTGTAGCCTCTTTCACCAAGAATAACTTTATTGCGAGACCTATCTCTTTTAAACACACACGTCAGACCCACATGTCCACACACACATGGGTCTGTTCTAAAAGGTACAGGCTTCCTACCACCAGCCAGTGACATCACCCCCTCACAAAACTCTAAGGGCGACTCAACACTCTTCTATTAATCGTCGTGTTCATTTAACAGTCCTCTGGGGTCGACTACCACCGTCTCCTCTTTCTGGTATCACTGCTTGTCTCTGTAGGGTTCTCCCTAAGGCTCCTCCACTCAGCCTTTCCTCCACCTGGGGTATCTCTTGTGCCCCTTCCTGATCCACCCTGTTCCTCCATACAGACTCCAGGCTGATTTTCACAATATCTCTGATAGTCTTTCCACTGACCCTGATTCGTAAGCTGGACAGCCATAACCACTGAGGGATCCTTCCCAGACTCACATGCCACCCTCTTCAAAGTAAGAGCAGGTGACAAAACATTTACCACAACATAATTACGGTACTCCCGATCACCCACTCTTGTCATAGGATCAACTCTGGGATGCGACGAGATGTAATCAGCCAGGTTTTGACCACCTGCAGGCTTATGTATGATAGAATAATCATATTCCTGCAGGCGAATCCCCCATCTCTCGATCCTAGGTGGCATTTTAGTACAAGGATTTCCAAACAAAGAAAGAAGAGCCTGATGGTCTGCCACCAATGGAAAACACTTTCAATTACAAAACTGTGAACGTGCTCACAGGCCAATACTGCAGCCAGACTCTCCTTTTCAGCCTGGGAATAGGCCATCTCAGTACGAGACAAAGCCCGGCTGGCGTACGCCACAATATGCCTAGGATATTCATGAAGGGGCGTATCTCTGATTTCCACCTAAGCTATGATAGCCCCCCAACCCCACAGACTGGCATCAACGGTAATTTCCGTATGCCAATCAGGGTTGAAATACGCCAACTTCTTGGCCTCTGCCAATGCCTCCTTTATTCCTTCAAATGAATCCTGACATTCTTTAGTTCATTCAAACCTCCAGCCTTTCTGCAACAACCGCCTCAATGGCTCCATCTGAGAAGCATAATGCAGCAGATACCTAGCGCAATATCCAGCCATACCCAAAAAGGATCGTACATCAGCCACTTGCAGAAGAGGTGCCAACCCCACAATAGTGCTAACCTTTTCAGGGTCAGGAGACATACCAGCATCAGAGAATATATTGCCAAAAAACCTCAGATTCCACCTGTTGATGTTACTAGTGAACTTAGCAGGATTAAGAGTCAACCTGGCCTTTTGCAATGCCTCACATGTGGCCACCAAGGCTTGGTCATGTTCTTCCTGAGATGACCCATATACCAGGATATCATTGCTGTAATTCAATGCAGATTGTATAGGTAGAATTACTTGGTGAATGGCTTCCTGGAAAACCTTGGCTGCTAAAGAAATGCCAAAATTCAATCTCTGATACCGAAACAGGCCATCATGCGTTGAAAATGTTGTAATGGCCCGAGACTCTATCCATCGACCGTGACAAATACGAGTTCCTGAAAGAGGAGATAATATTCTTCGGGCATGTTACGAAAAGTGAGGGTGTGTCAGCGACCCACAAAACGTGGCGGACATAAAAGAGGCCTCCCCTCCGACAACACCCACGGAGGTACGCAGTTTCTTGGGGATTGCAACCTATTGAGAAAGGTTCATCCCCAACCTGGCAACAATGCCTGAGCCACTCACGGAGCTCACCAGGTCGAACACCAAATGGAACTGGAGCTCTGAATGCCAGATGGCGTTAGAGCGAATCAAGACGTCTCTGCCATCGGAAACAACAGTGTCATATTATGACCCAACGTTGACGACTAAGCTATATGTCAATGCTAGCCCTGTCGGCCTCTGGGCTTTCCTCCTTCACCTATTACAGATAGGTGAAAAAAAGCACATTGGATATGCCTCCCGAGCCCTCACTCCACTGAACAGCGATACTCACACATCGAGAAGGAGGCCATAGCGGTACTCTGGGGCTGCCGTCATTTCCACATCTACCTCTATGGACAAAAATTCAGGGCCTACACAGATCACAAGCCACTCATCCCGATCTTCACAGGGTCATCAGCACAATCTCCGGCCAGAATTGGGAAGTGGCTGCTCCACCCTCAGCAGTATGAGTTTGAGTTGGCCTACCAAGCAGGCACGGACAATCAGGTGGATTTCCTATCCGGTCACCCGAGGGCTGCGAGTGAAGTGAGTGAAGCAGAGGAAACATAGGAGCACATATGCCAAATCATTCACACCATGAAACCCAAGGCGGTCGGTTTCGAAGACATCGTGGAGGCCACGCACATTGACCCTTGCTGCGACATAGTCAAGAACACTCTCATATCGGGTGATTGGAAATCCCTCCTCTGCCGTGTACATAACCGCTCGCCAGTGGCCAGAGACTTCCTTACTGGCATATTCCTAGTATGACAGGAATTGTCTGTCACCAGCGAAGGGTTGATCCTGAGGGGAACCTGCATTGTCATCCCCAACAGCCTGCAGGACAGGTATGTGGCATTGGCACACGAAGGCCACCAGGGAATGGTCAGGATAAAGGCCAGATGTGTCAATGTGAGGAAACCGGTGTGGTTTCCTCACATTGACACCAAGGTAGAGCAAGTCATTACATCTTGCCACCCTTGCCAAATCACAGAAGCATCTCCAAACCCTGAACCTATACAGTCAGCGGAGCGCAGGTCATCAAGGTGGGACGCCATCAGCCGTCAACTTCTGCACAGTACAGGAAGGAACATACCCGCTAGTGGCCATTAACGACCACTCACGATACCCAGAAGTGGAGATCATATCCTCGACAGCAGTGGAGACCATGATACCTGCACTCGAGAAGATGCTTGCAACACATGGCCTGCCAAGACATATCAGGAGCGACAATGGACCATCATTTCAGGGGATGGAGCTCAGGAAATACCTGGACGATTTGCAAACATCACCACATAATGACCCGGTGGCCACCTGCGAATTGCGATGTGGAGAGATTCATGCGGACAATCAACAAAGTGCTAAGCATATCCAGGGCTCAAAACAGCCCCTGGAGAGTGGATCTATACAGATTCCTATGGAAGTACCAGGTGACACCCCACAGCTCCACCAACTTACGCCCAGTGGACCTCGTGTATGGGACATTGGTAAACTCAACCATACCACATCACCGGAGCAGCAGAGGAGTAGACACCTTCGACAGCGACCGCACTCAAGGAAGGAGAATGGCAGCAAATAAACACATGAGCATCAGGAGGCATGCAAGAAGGTCGAGACACATGGTCGGCAATCACGTATTGGTGCTGCGAAAACCCACAAATTCCAAGCTAGAAACACGGTATGACTGTACACCCTGGACAGTGACCCAAACGGAAGGAATGATGGTGACAGCGGCACGAGGGCAACAGACGATTGCCAGGAATGCTTTGTGGGTCGATAGGGTGCCCCGGCAAATGTGGACTGTTGGAGAAAGATAGTCCCAGGATGAGGCAGAGCTGCCACCAGACGTTTTGAGTCACCGGGGTGAGGGAGAAGCGACCCCGAGTGGAGAGCCCGAGGAGCAACCAGAAGGATCTGAGGGGGCGTATCCAGACGATGAAGGTGACCCAGAGGGGGGACCTGGCCCTGAGACAGCTCCCTGGCAAAGGCCCAGCTGGTATGACCTAAGGGCAGCCCTAAAGGCTTCAGAGAAGCTGAGAGGCTATGAGTGGTGAAATAACAAGGTGGAGAGTGCAGAACTGTGCCGGACCTGGAAAGTTGTTGATGTTGTTTGATTTGGTTATGTGTTAGTGTTTCATTGCGTTTGGTTGGAAAAAAGTAGGAATGTTACATAAGCCTCAATTCCTGCATGCGCAGTGACGTGAGGCGCATGTTTAATAAAGGGCCCGCCCTCCCGGAAGGCAGGCAGTTCTGGGCATGAGCCAGAGCAAGCGTGTCGTAGCCTTAGGCACTGATCTTCCCTCCCTCCGCCGGCTGCACCGGCAGGGAAGAACACAACAAACAGCGTCTCGTAACACTATCAAATACCCAGTAATCATTAAATCTGTAAATTGCTTCTATAGCAAGGTGGTACTATCCAGCTATCTAGGACTCCAGCAAGCTGTGGCCACCACATGGGCAGCACAGTGGACTTCCAAGCATCACATTATGCAAAACTGTAATGGGTGGTACAAAATGGCACTTGTCGTTCTGACATTTTAGGAAAACACAGCACTTCCTATTTGGGTTTGCACGCTTATAGAACGTTGCAAGAAGGGATTGTGATTGTTAGATGTAAATGGAAGGTGCACTTTGCTGCAGTGAATCTGAAAACATGTGAGGCGGTATTCAATGTGATTATTATATGATCAAACCAGCCTGCCTTTTTCACACTTAATTCGGATTCTGACTGTACCCAGCAGTTTCATGTAACGCTACATTTGTAGATAAAATCAGCATGGCTCACCCTACCTATCATTTCAATGACATTTCCTTTACTTATAGTGCTAGAGAAAGGTCACTTCTTTCTAACTCAGCACTGCATACTTTCCCTTAAAAGTGCACGTTCTTGAAAATAGCAAAACATGCAAATGGTTGTAGTTCCGATGTAATCAGTAAGCTGTCCCAAGGAGATAACAACATGCCTTTCCTTTGTAGGAAATAGCTGAACACAATGCAGGAAAAGCGACTGCTGACAGTTCAGTAACATGATCCTGACAGGAAGTAAACAGATTGTCTGGTAGAGGTCAATATGGAGAGTAACACTGAAGTGAGATTTCTTTGGTGACATATCTGTCTTTCTATTAGCTTTACTGTCGCTTAGCTTTAAATAGTTGAGCATTGCAATACATAAGCTTAATAATGGAACACCAACTGTTTTTTTAAAGGATAAGCTATATCAAGAAAAAAAGAACACTTGTGCACCAGCTCTCACAATAAAACACAAATCGTGTGCTTCCTCTTACAAACCCAGAACAAGTAGATTCACATAATAAATAAATGGCATTGGCATGTAGTTCACATTACTCCCTCCACACACTGAACATTGAGCAGGGTCGTGTTGGGGGCTTCTCTGAGTCACCGGGCAGCCCCATACTCAGGTCGGGGGGCACCCGACAGGACGCACTAGGGCGGCGTTCACGCTGCAGACTCATGGGTGGGGGGTCATCCCCGGGACAACGGAGCTCCACAAGCAGCCGGGGGCACCCCGCGCACCAAGTCCCCGGCTCTGAGGGCACCCGGGCCGGGTTCGCCACCCTAGCCCGCCTCACAGGGCAGGGTGGACCCACAGGGACGGCATTAACTGGCAGGGGCACCATCCGGGTGGTGTTGCCCGGCAGGGGCACCGTACTCCAGCTGGGCCCCGTCCTTGGGCCCAGCACAGACAGTGTGGCACCGCCATGGTGCAAGACAAGAAAACCACTGGAGCCTTGGATGGTCGGACTGCCGAGCCAAAAGCGGCCCATTGCTTTTATTATGTTGGTCATGTGGCTACTGACACGTGACCCATGACAACATCCTGAGAGCTACCATGCTCCCAGGGGGTTTACTTTGCAACACCACTCAATTTTTTAATTAAAAGCAACACACAACATATACCACTACCTACGCACTATTGCTCCTATGACCACTCTACTAATACACCCTTTATTAACCTGGGTGAGTGGTCCAACTAACACACAAACCACCAGTTCAAATCACTGGCACCCCTCAAAGCATTCTATGCGTACCGATGTACACCACATAACATTGTCCACCCGCTGGGCCATTCCAAGCAAAGCAGTGTCGGCCGGCTCTCGGACTTCCCGGGGTGTCGATAATGATGCCCATGCTCTGCACTGTTGGAGCTGCAGGAGACCAGTTAGGGTCTTCACAAATGTTCACCCTGAACACTCACCAAAAGTCACACAAGGGCCGGCAAAGCCGCACCTGGGGAGGCCCAGGGGCCAAATCGGCCAAGTCCACAGTCTTCGGTGCTCCTGTGATGGCACCATGGCAGCAGGCCACTCATTCTACTCCCTCTTCCTCATCGGGCGGACGGTGGGAAGACACCGGTGGTCAGGTGCCTGAGCTGCAGGCCTATAAGCATGCACAAACATTCCCCTGCTGCAACCCATTCCTTCCCTCAGGGCACACCTTGCTTGCCTGCCCCCATGTTCAAGTGTCTCGCTTCCCTACACCACTTGCTCTTCCCCGATGGGAGACGAAGACGGTGCTGCAGGCACCACTGTTCACATTACCCCCCCTTGACTAAACAGGCTGGGCACCTGCAGTCACACTGTGGGGCAGGGTACCCGTTGTGCCCCCGTACAGGATCACTTGGGGGACTGCATGTGAGCCTGGATTACTTGGGCCATGCCCCTTTGCTTTGTTTGGCGGCCGCGTGTTTCCTTTGGCAGTCTTCTCGCCGCTCTTCAATCTCACAACGTGTGGGTGGGGGAGGGGCAGCAGCTTCACCCTCGTTGCCTTTGCGGGCTGACTTTGGGCCTGCCTCAGCTGTTTGCCGGGCCCCGTACTTTCCAATTGTGTGGCCGGTGGGGGGGCTTCCCTCTCTCCTCGTGGCTGACGCTGCCAATTCTCCCTCTCCGGGGACAGCGGCACCTCCTCACTGCCCCCTGATGGGAGGCGAGGCAGCTCCTCTTCATTGCTGCAGCCTCTCCCTTTGTTCTTGCGGGCCCAGTTGGGGGTGGGCCCGCTTTGTGTGCCTCCTTCATGCGGCCCAGCGCTGTGGTGAAAGGCTGTTAGGCGGAAACCTGTGCAGTTCCCTTGGTAGCTGTGGCTGAGCAGTCAGACTTCCCTCAAGAAGAGTTAGACAGTATGTGGAGTATACACAATAGGGCAATTTACACAGTAGAACAAGCAAACACGGAACAAGGCTTTGGTGTAAAGATATATAGTTATTTATTTATAAGAACACATCTATGCAAAACACTCTGGCACTAAAACGGTAAACACTTCAATCACAATTACTATAAGAAAAAGATCAATCCCCCTAACAATAGTTCGACAAGTCTAGGTTCAACGGCATCACTTATTTGCAGACAGAGGTGTATGCTTTAACCTAGATGGCACTCTAGTATTCGTTAGGACGGGAGAGAAAAATAAGGCAGGTTATGAAATCAACTCGGTACCAATACTTTTACGAACAAATGCAAGGCAAGTAAGGCAGGGTCTACTGCAGATCACAAAGTTCAGAGGCCAGGCCCACTCGGAGAGAGACAAGGCGATATGTCCCAAAAAGTGTCTCAGTGGAAATGCGCTTCGAGTCTTTATCGCAAATTGTTATGGAAAAATTGGACCAGTTCAGAACAGAAAGTTAAGAAAGCTTGGAGGCGACCCAATGGAAAGGTGAGGATTAAGACACCTCACTCTATCCGGCAGAAAGGGAAGCCATGCGGACACAGTACCTTGTTTGTGGAGAGACAGCTCCGGCGGGGGCAGTTGTTCCTGGTGGTGGATGCACGTCGGGTCTTTGCCAAGAGTAGAGTTGATCTCGTCGTCGAAGAAAAGTGAAGTCCGGTGCACCACCAGGGAAGAGACCAGCCGCGGAGTGCTCCGTCACAAGGCACCACCTTTTGGTCACGGTACAGGGGTAGTGGCTATCCGGTTGCCGAGGTGCTCTGCACGGGCATTTCGACCACTGCGTCCTGGAGCGAAGAAAAAGCAAAGGGGACTGGTTGTTCCCACCAGTCAGGGGAAGAGACTCTCCGGCAGGGAGATCTCCTCTGTCGTCGGGAAGTGGTGAGTTGGTTCAGCAGGGCTCCACCGGAGGTGTCGTCGTTGTAGGTCGGCTCAGCTTTACCCTCGTCGAATTCTTAGGTCCTGTGGCGACTTCTGAAGATCCAGTCCCAAAAGCACTACTTTTATGCAGAAAACCCCCATTCATTCAGCCTAGCTGTCAATCAAAACACGCTAAGTGGTGAGCGGGGTGGCTCACCACTTGGGCCAATCACACCAGAGTGCGACCGGAGTTGGCAAGGCAACTCAGTCCAGGGTGCCTAAACCCCCTCCCACATCCCCTGTGGTGCCCAGACAGAATGGCACCACTTTGGAGGGCCTCTGTGTAGAGCCCCGCCAAAGGTGGAACAAAGGGCTCAACCTTTGGTTTAGGAGTCAAAGAGACGAACACAGACGCCATTTTAAAAACCGAGTTCTGGCAGAAAATACCAACCGATAGATTTATTTAAGATAAATAAACCGGTGGTATGTTAGAGATTAAAGGGGAAAAGTGTTAACCTCCAACAATGGGAAGAATCCCATAGAGTTATATTCGGGGTCGATTATAACAAGTAGTTTCCACTGCCACCAGCCAAAACTCGATGAGGGGGGACGGGACAGTGCCCCCTCGAATAACAGACCCAGGAGTAACCGAATTACCCCTACTAGTACGTCCACAATAGGATGGTGTGTACTAGTTCTGTTAGTAAATTTAGGTCTAGTAAAGCCAATGCTGACTTTACGTGCCCGGGGAGACAGTAGTCAGTCCCCGGGTATGGAGTCTATGATGGAGGTCCGCTAGGACGCCCCAGTGCTACGGCACGGAAGGTGCGGTGTAACACACATAGAAAAACATATGAGACCCTATGGAGTAAAAGACCACATAGCCCATAGAACACATTGACATTCAAAGGAATTACACACATTCATGTCCAAGAGTGGGAGAAAAAGAGTCTCACTCTTGGCAGGATGGAAAAAAACAAACTCCAGAAATCCAGCAAAGCTGCTGGGGGACTCACAAGGTTAGGAAATTCAGCCTAAACAGAGAATTCTCCCTAACACTCGCCCCCCCAGACTAAGGGACAGGAGGATTTAATCCACTCCTGGATGAATCTCATACCTCTAGTCGATGACATACATCCTAGAGAGGCCATCAGCATTTTGGTGGTGACACCCTGACCTGTGCTCAATGGTGAAATCAAACCCTTGCAGGCAGATCGACCATCTCAGTAGTTTTGGGTTTTCCCCTTTCATTTGCATTAACCATCTCAAGGGTTGGTGGTTAGTCTGAATGATAAAAGTAGAACCATACAAATATGGCCTAAACTTCTTCAGAGCCCACACGATAGCAAAGCACTCTCTTTCGATTGTTGCCCACCTTGTTTCAGGATACTTCAGCTTGCGGCTGATGAAGCAAACGGGGTGCTCCCTACCTTTCCCATCCAGTTGACTGAATACGGCACCTATTCCTACATTTGAAGCATCGGTCTGCACAATGAAGTGTTGGCGGTAATCAGGAGCTCTGAGTACTGGGGGTGGCAAAGAGCCTTTTTCAGGTTTTCAAAAGCCTGATTGCACTCTTCGTTCCATCTAACCTTTTTAGGAAATTTGGGCGAGGAGATGACATTCAGTGGAGAAGCTATGGTCCCATAGTTCTCGATGAAATTCCTGTAATACCCAGTGAGGCCTAGGAAGGCTCTCACTTGGGTTTGAGTAGTAGGTGTTGTCCAATTTTGCACAGCTTCAATCTTAATGAGCAAAGGCCTTATTTCTCCACCTCCTACCTCATGTCCAAGATAGACTACCTTACTCTGTCCAATTTGGCATTTACTCGCCTTTATGGTCAGATTGGCTCATCCAAGAGCCTGCAAAACATCTCTCAGGTGGGTTACATGTTCTTCCCAGGAATTGCTGGACACTGCAATGTCATCCAAGTATGCCATGCAGAAGTCCTCCATCCCATTCAGAACTTGGTTTACCATCCGTTGAAATGTAGCAGGTGCATTCTTCAATCCGAAAGGCATTACCTTAAACTGGTATAAGCCAACGGGGGTCGAAAATGCAGTTTTCTCCTTGGCATGGTCTGTCAGGGCTATTTGCCAATAGCCTGACATCAAGTCAAATGTGCTGAGGAACTTGGCTGCGCCAAGTTTGTCCACCAACTCATCTGTTCTTGGCAAAGGGTGGCATCAGTCTTGGTGACTGCAATAAGAGCTCTATAATCCACGCAGAATCTAAGTTCTTTAGATCCGGCCTTTGGTACTAACACAACTGGGCTAGAACATGGACTAGTAGAGGGCTCTATTACCCCGAGATCGAGCATCTTGCTGACCTCACCTTTGATGTGGGTTCGTACATTTTCTGACATTCGGTATCCTCTGCTTTTGACTGGCAGACAGTCAACAGTGAGTATGTCATGCTGGCCCCAAGGGGTAAAGCCTGGCGAAAGCGAGAACAGGGAGGCAAACTGATTCAACATAGATTTGCACTCTTCTTGTTGCTCGGGAGTCAGATTTGAAGAGAGATTTACTCCTTCAATTTTTTCGTCTAAAGGTAAGCCTCTGAGGAGATCCGGAAGAGCTTCACTCTCTTCTTCTTCCTCGGATGATGCTAGAAGCAACGCTCCTACATCAGGTCGGGATACATACGCTTTGAGTCGGTTGGTGTGGAAGACTGTCGGAGCCTCCTTGGGATTGCCCAAGTCCACCAGATAGTTGACCTCTCCGAGTTTACCCACAACTCTGAAGGGTCCCATCCATTTGTCTTGCAAGGCCCTCTGCCATGTCGCGATCATAACGAGAACGAGCTGGTCTTGAGCGAACTGAACCATGTTAGCCTTTTGATCGTGCCAGTGCTTGACCAATGCTTGTCCAGCTTTCAAGTTATCGCTTGCTTCCGTCATCATGTGCGAAATTCTCCTCTGGAGACCTATCACGTAGTCAGTCACTCTGACTGGCTTGGGGAAGGAGCACTCTCCAACCCCTCCTTAATCAGGGCCAATGGACCTCTGACGGGATGACCATAGAGAAGCTCGAAGGGAGAGTAACCTACTCCCTCCTGATGGACTTCTCTATAAGCAAATAGAAGGCATGGCAGTAGAAGGTCCCACTTACGCTTAAGGGGTTCTTCTAAAGCACCTATCATGCTCTTCATCGTTCGGTTGAACCGTTCTACCAAACCATTAATTTGTGGGTGATAAGCTGTTGAGAACTTGTAAGTAACTCCACAGGTTTTCCACATGGCTTTCATGTAGTGGGACATACTGTTTGACCCCCTGTCAGAGATTACTTCCTTAGGAAACCCAACCCTAGTAAAATTACCAAGGAGGGCCTTAGCCACAGCCAGAGCTGTAATAGTCCTCATAGGAATTGCCTCAGGATACCTAGTAGCATGGTCTACTACAACAAGTATAAACCTGTTGCCTGAGGAGGTTGGAGGATCAAGGGGACCAACAATGTCAATCCCTACTCTCTCAAATGGGACTCCCACAACTGGGAGAGGCACTAAAGGTGCCACATTCTTGGAGCCAACCTTACCAGAGGTCTGGCAGGTGTGGCAGCTCCTGCAGTGTTTTTCTACTTCCGCCCCCATTTTTGGCCAATAAAAGTAGAGAGAGACCCTTTCCTTAGTCTTCTTGAAACTCAAGTGACCCGCCAAAGGAATCTCGTGGGCTAACTGCAAGAACTGTGGTCTGTTCTCTTGGGGTACTACAAGTCGTTTGTAGTCTCCAGGTGCAGACTCGGTCGGTTCACTGTAGAAGAGGCCATCTTCCCAGTGCAACCTGTATTTCCCAGGCTCTTGCCCTTCAGCCTGAGCTTCTGCCTGGTGGCGAAGACCTTCCAGAGTTGGACATTCTCTCTGTCCCTTACTGAAGTCTGCCCTGCTGGGTCCACCTTCTGCCAGTAAAGAATGCAGCTCAGGATGGTCAACAGGATCCAGATCTCCAATGAGTTCCTGGCCTTCCATTAGCTCCTCTTCAGAGTCTAACTCTACCACACAGGGTTGTACCTCCCTCTCAGCCTCAGCTGGAGGTGGAGTTACAGGTGTTACTTTGGACAACCGCGGGGAAGTCCTTGTTGGCTGCACTGAAATGATGGCTGCTGGTTTCGGGGTAGAAGTCTTAGGTTTCCCTTTCGCTCCTGGTTTCTTCGAGACAGCGGCCGACAATTCCAGTGGAGCAGGAGTGATTTCTTTCTTCTTCATCATGTCCTGGAGAGTACCGCTCATGGTCCTCTCTCTTGCAGGTCTGGTTAGCTCCTGTAACCGTTTACTAGGAGGTCTGGGAGTATGCGATACAACTCCGAGAGTTTTCAAATCGTTACCCAACAGCACGCGTCCTGGTACCTCACTCTGTATGCTGACAGGAATCTCCACAGTCATGTCGTTACACTGGATGAGAACTGGTAATTGGGGAAGCATCTGCACAGGCCCTCCAGCTAAATTGGTGAGGCGTTTGGGTGCCTTAGCAACATCCTCAGCCTGAAAAAACGATTTATCCACCACAGTTATGCTGGCCCCAGTGTCCCTAATGGCAGGAGTCTCCTGACCATTCCCCTGGACACTGTCCTTATAATACTCTTTAGTATTATCGGGGATAGAATTATAGACGTCTAAATTCTGTTGTTCCCACAACCCCAGGGATACTAAAGAAACGCTGGCTGAGACTCCAATGGGTTCATCAGCTAGCAGTAGAAAGTTTCCACTTGCCATTTGGACTTCCTCCTCTGGAGCGAAGGCTAAGGAGACAAGCTGGACCCCTGAAGGTTTACCCTTACATCTGGGATCTCCTTTCACGTGGTCAGTCGAGCCACAAACAAAGCATTTACCGAATGCTTTCTGGAATGGTGGCTTGTTCTGGCCCCCTTCCGGTTTGGCACCAGAAGACACACTCTTCTGCTGCGGTTTTCCTTGTGGCTTACCCTTCTGGTTTTGTTTGAGGCCCTCTTTGGAATTTGAGTTATTTGAATTCTCTTTTGAGTCTTTCTTAGGCTGCTTTCCCGCATCCTTTTTCTGAGTTGCCCCAGAATCCTTATGAGTAGCCCTGTTGGCAACCCACAAGTCAGCAGCCTGAGCTAGTTTCCGGGAATCCAATTTCTTCGAATCAGCCAAGTGCTGTCTGAGCTCAGGAGAACAGGCATCATTAATCGACTACAACATAAAAAGATTCTTCATACCCTCATAAGTGTTCACTTTGTAACCCTTAATCCATCCCTCTAAGTTTTTCAACCCTTTACTCACCCAGGTAGCCCAAGGGGTACCATCATGCTTTTTGAGGGTTCTAAACCTCTTAAGATACTGGGAAGGGGTCTTCCCAAATCTAGCTATCAAAGCTAGTTTCACACTTTCGTACTCTTTCCTATCCTCCTCCCCAACTCCATTACCACATCAGTTGCAACAGGGGGAAGCCTAGAGAACAACCAGGTAAGTAACTCGTTACCTGTGATGTTCTGGAGCCCATGATTGTACTCAAATAAACTCAGCCAATCCAATACATCCAACTTCGGTTCATACATACCAATTCATTCCTTGGGCATCCGGGGTCTTTTGGGACTGGAGCGTCTAGAAGAGCCAGAGACAGAAGCAGTTTCGACAGACAACTTTTTCATTTCTAACACATGCTTGAGCTCCATTTCTCGGAGCCTAACATGTGTTTCTGTTCAGTTTGAGCAGTAATCCTTCTGAATTCCAAGTCTATTTTCATTTTTTCTAGTTCAAGGACTTGAGGACTTAGTGTGGGACCTGTTATAGGCCCAGTAGGTACAGCTGGTAAGGCAGACAGAGGGGCAGGGGAGACAGTTTCGTTAGCCTCTCTTTCCTCTTCAGCCTCTTCATCACTATCATCAGAATTATGATTTAGATCAACACCATCACTGTTATCTACATCTGCTGGAAAAGTTGGTTCCTCTGAACCAGTACCCAGACTTTGGTTTTTCAGCAATCTCGCTAACAGTTCTAACTTCTTGCCTCTTACAGAAAGATTCTCTAGCCTACAGAGAGCTTGTAAACTCTCAGTATTTTCACCTGACAAGGATTCTTGACTGTAAGCTTCCATAGTAGACATGTTTTTGAAAGTTGCTTTTTAGTGCTAAGCTTTGTGGTTAGTTATCCTAAAGTGTTGAAAAGCACTCTAAACTTTATACTCAATACAAATCCCACTGCTGTACACCAGTGTTAGGCGGAAACCTGTGCAGTTCCCTCTGGGACCACCGCAAAAGATTTAGGACTACAGGTGTTTGGCAGTAAACCCACTTGGTAGCAGTCTGTACCACACAGATTCACTTGGTAGCTGTGGCTGAGCAGTCAGACTTCCCTCAAGAAGAGTTAGACAGTATGTGGAGTATACACAATAGGGCAATTTACACAATAGAACAAGCAAACACGGAACAAGGCTTTGGTGTAAAGATATATAGTTATTTATTTATAAGAACACATCTATGCAAAACAATCTGGCACTAAAACGGTAAACACTTCAATCACAATTAATAAGAAAAGGATCAATCCCCCTAACAATAGTTTGACAAGTCTAGGTTCAACGGCATCACTTATTTGCAGACAGAGGTGTATGCTTTAACCTAGATGGCACTCTAGTATTCGTTAGGACGGGAGAGAAAAATAAGGCAGGTTATGAAATCAACTCGGTACCAATACTTTTACGAACAAATGCAAGGCAAGTAAGGCAGGGTCTACTGCAGATCACAAAGTTCAGAGGCCAGGCCCACTCGGAGAGAGGCAAGGCGATATGTCCCAAAAAGTGTCTCAGTGGAAATGCGCTTCGAGTCTTTATCGCAAATTGTTATGGAAAAATTGGACCAGTTCAGAACAGAAAGTTAAGAAAGCTTGGAGGCGACCCAATGGAAAGGCGAGGATTAAGACACCTCACTCTATCCGGCAGAAAGGGAAGCCAGGCGGACACGGTACCTTGTTTGTGGAGAGACAGCTCCGGCGGGGGCAGTTGTTCCTGGTGGTGGATGCACGTCGGGTCTTTGCCAAGAGTAGAGTTGATCTCGTCATCGAAGAAAAGTGAAGTCCGGTGCACCACCAGGGAAGAGACCAGCCGCGGAGTGCTCCGTCACAAGGCACCACCTTTTGGTCGCGGTACAGGGGTAGTGGCTATCCGGTTGCCGAGGTGCTCTGCACGGGCAATTCGACCACTGCGTCCTGGAGCGAAGAAAAAGCAAAGGGGACTGGTTGTTCCCACCAGTCCGGGGAAGAGACTCTCTGGCAGGGAGATCTCCTCTGTCGTCGTGAAGTGGTGAGTCGGTTCAGCAGGGCTCCACCGGAGGTGTCGTCGTTGCAGGTCGGCTCAGCTTTACCCTCGTCAGATTCTTAGGTCCTGTGGCGACTTCTGAAGATCCAGTCCCAAAAGCCCTGCTTTTATGCAGAAAACCCCCATTCATTCAGCCTAGCTGTCAATCAAAACACGCTAAGTGGAGAGCGGGGTGGCTCACCACTTGGGCCAATCACACCAGAGTGTGACCGGAGTTGGCAAGGCAACTCAGTCCAGGGTGCCTAAATCTCCTCCCACACCCCCTGTGGTACCCAGACAGAATGGCACCACTTTGGAGGGCCTCTGTGTAGAGGCCCGCCAAAAGTGGAACAAAGGGCTCAACCTTTGGTTTAGGAGTCACAGAGACGAACACAGACGCCATTTTAAAAACAGAGTTCTGGCAGAAAATACCAACCAATAGATTTATTTAAGATGAATAAACCGGTGGTATGTTAGAGATTAACGGGGAAAAGTGTTAACCTCCAACAATGGGAAGAATCCCATAGAGTTATATTCGGGGTCGAATATAACAAGTAGTTTCCACTGCCACCAGCCAAAACTCGATGAGGGGGGACAGGACAGTGTCCCCTCGAATAACAGACCCAGGAGTAATCAAATTACCCCTACTAGTACGTCCAAAATAGGATGGTGTGTACTAGTTCTGTTAGTAAATTTAGGTCTAGTAAAGCCAATGGTGACTTTACATGCCCGGGGAGACAGTAGTCAGTCCCCGGGTATGGAGTCTATGATGGAGGTCCGCTCGGACGCCCCAGTGCTACGGCACAGAAGGTGCGGTGTAACACACATAGAAAAACATATGAGACCCTATGGAGTAAAAGACCCCATAGCCCATAGAACACATTGACATTCAAAGGAATTACACACATTCATGTCCAAGAGTGGGAGAAAAAGAGTCTCACTCTTGGCAGGATGGAAAAAAACAAACTCCAGAAATCCAGCAAAGCTGCTGGGGGACTCACTAGGTTAGGAAATTCAGCCTAAACAGAGAATTCTCCCTAACAAAGGCCAGCGGTGCCGTCGGGCATGCTGGGGAAAGGGCAGCTCACCTCTCACTGCGGTTGGGGAGAGGCCGCTGGGAATCTCCTCTGTCTCTTTGTTTCAGGGCAGCTGCCCTCATGGTGGGGGAGGGGCAGTGCCTCCGCGCTGCAGCACAGCCGCCAGTGAGTTCCCTCTCCCGAGGGGGCCACCTCAGCTGTTTGGCGGCCCCAGCGTGGTGAATGTTCTGCGGCCGACGCCGCTCGTGATTTCGGGGCCACCTCCGTTGTGCGGCGGCACCCAATTCGCCACCGGTCACTTCACGGCCCACGCCACCTATCCCCTCCTTGGGACATTCCTCCCCCCAGATGGGAGAGGGGGGGCAGCTCACGCATCCACCGCCGCACTTCCTCCTCCCCACGGGGAACAGCAGCAGCTCTTCCTCCCAGGGCCACCTCACATCATTGCGGCATGGCCGCTGACTTCCTCCATCCCCCTCAGGGGACGGACAGGCAATTCACCATCGTTGTTTACCTTCTGCGGGCCCAGTTGGATTCGGGCCCGCCACATATCCTCAATGGGGCACGCGGGGCCCATATCCCACCTTTGTCGCCATTGTTGGGGTTGCTCCGGGTCACCGGGCAGCCCCATACTCAGGTCGGGGGGCACCCGACAGGACGCACTAGGGTGGCATTCACGCCGCAGACTCATGGGTGGGGGTTCATCCCACCCGCTCCGGGACACCGGAGCTCCACACGCGGCCGGGGGCACCTGGTGCATCGCGGCCCGGCTCTGAGGGCACCCAGGCCAGGGTCGCCACCCTAACCCGCCTCACAGGGCAGGGTGGACCCACAGGGACAGTGTTGCCTGGCAGGGGCACCGTCCGGACGGCGTTGCCCGGCAGGGGCATCGTCCTCCAGCTGGGCCCCGTCCTTGTGCCCAGCACATACCGTGTGGCACCACCATGGTGCAAGACAAGAAACACACGGGAGCCTCGGATCTCGGATTGACGAGCCGGAAGCGGCCCGTTGCTTTTATTATGTTGATCACGTGGCTACTGCAACGTGACCCATGACAACATCCTGGGAGCTACCATGCTCCCAGGGGGTTTACTTTGCAACAGGTTGCATACTCGATATTGACCGAATATGGACAATACATTTGTAAAAATAAAACACATTTTTTCCAACCTTTGATGTGTTGGCTGGCGTTGATGTTCAAATATTACGTCCTGCGTATTCTCCAGTCCTGGGTTTCATTTTCCTCCTTGCTCCATTGTCCTGTGCACCGGTCTTCTCGCCATTCATTTCCATCATGTTACTGTTTGAAAGTGTTCTGTATAATGTATTTCTCAATCCTGAACTCTTGAGAATAACGGCCGGTTTTATTCGGTTTTATTCATTAATATTTCAAATAGCTTGTAAACATTAGTACTTGTGTTTTGTTCAATGCCGTAAAAGGAGCAAATTAATCCTTGTCATCTGGACACTAATTTTCGGTCCAGCAGGTTATAAAGTCCAACTAGTTACAAGGAAGTCGACCAAGACCGCAAATCCCAACATGCACGACCGCTTTCAAAATATGCTGACATGTGAATAACAGGATCCCCAAGTGTTGCGTGTTATCTCTGTCCTGGCAGGAAACACCCTAATAATGAGACACACACACTAGCTGCTGTCTCTGTTCGGACTCGCCCCATGTAGGGGAGTGGTCCACTTTTTTTTGCACGAGTGACAAAGGCCATCGCCTGACACTGGTGACGTTGTCACAACATCCCATCCAACCTTTGTTAAAAAAAAAAAAAAAAGAACAAACAATCAACAGCATCCAAACACAACTGTCTCTGAGCTCTTTAGTAACTACCCCTCTACTTTATTCAAGCACATATTCCTTTAATCGCTCCCGAGACTTTCTCTCCGGTCGATGCGGGTACCTAGATGATTTCACCTCCCACTGATCCAGCTCTCCACCACCTGGGTCCTTCTTTGTACAGCTGAGGCGTGGGCAAACCCCTGTGGCTTCAGCGGTACATGGTGCTCTGGCTCTGGCTGATCAGCCCTGGGAGCCCCTGGGAACCGTATGAATCAGCTATAGTTCCGGGTGAGGGATTCCTGGCCCCTCACCTCTGTAATCATGCACCCATTTTTGCTGGTTACAGTACAGGGACAAGTTGCATGGGGTAAACACAACTTGTGCCGGGTATTTTTGCTCACTGTAACTTTCACAGATGGGAAATATCCATTTGCATATCAATCTTTGTCCCACCCATATGGGCAGTCCAGCACCGAAATGCAATGGCAATTCCTCTCTGAACAAGAGTACCAAAAGCAATCCCATACACGTGTTTCAGCCTTGTTGAGCCTCATCAGTGAGGTGAAGCTTTGTCTCTCTGAGCACAGAGAGCAGGGAGTCCACATCTGGTTGCCCCCAGGTAACTCAGGGTGACCATCCCCAAGTCCCTTGCAAATATTTCAAAAAAGGTAGCAGGCGCTCCTTTCCAGAAAGAACATGTCATGATAACCTGTTCTGAGATGAGAGTTTGCAGCACACGCTTTTTGCTCACTGTAACTTTCACAGATGAGAAATATCCATTTGCATATCAGTCTTTGTCCGGCCCACATAGGGCAGTCCAGCACCAAAATGGTATGGCAATTCCTCTCTGAACAAGAGTACCAAAAGCAATCCCATACACGTGTTTCAGCCTTGTTGAGCCTCATCAGTGAGGTGAAGCTTTGTCTCTCTGAGCACAGTGAGAAGGGAGTCAACGTCTGGATGCCCCCAGGTAACTCAGGGTGACCAACCCTAAATCCCTTGCAAATATTTCAAAAAAGGTATCAGGCGCTCCTTTCCAGAAAGAACATGGCATGATAACCTGTTCTGAGATGAGAGTTTGCAGCACCCGCTTTTTGCTCACTGTACCTTTCACAGATGTGAAATATCCATTTGCATATCAGTCTTTGTCCCGCCCACATAGGGCAGTCCAGCACCAAAATGGTATGGCAATTCCTCTCTGAACAAGAGTACCAAAAGCAATCCCATACACGTGTTTCAGCCTTGTTGAGCCTCATCAGTGAGGTGAAGCTTTGTCTCTCTGAGCACAGTGAGAAGGGAGTCAACGTCTGGTTGCCCCCAGGTAACTCAGGGTGACCAACCCTAAATCCCTTGCAAATATTTCAAAAAAGGTATCAGGCGCTCCTTTCCAGAAAGAACATGGCATGATAACCTGTTCTGAGATGAGAGTTTGCAGCACCCGCTTTTTGCTCACTGTACCTTTCACAGATGTGAAATATCCATTTGCATATCAGTCTTTGTCCCACCCACATGGGCAGTCCAGCACCGAAATGCTATAGCAATTCCTCTCTGAACAAGAGTACCAAAAGCAATCCCATACACATGTTTCAGCCTTGTTGAGCCTCATCAGTGAGGTGAAGCTTTGTCTCTCTGACCACAGTGAGCAGGGAGCCCACGTCTGGTTGCCACCAGGTAAATCAGGGTAACCAACCCCAAGTCCCTTGCAAATATTTCAAAAAAGGTAGCAGGCGCTCCTTTCCAGAAAGAACATGGCATGATAACATGTTCTGAGATGAGAGTTTGAAGCACACACTTTTTGCTCACTGTACCTTTCACAGATGGGAAATAGCCATTTGAATATCAGTCTTTGTCCCGCCCACATGTGCAGTGCAGCACCGAAATGCTATGGCAATTCCTCTCTGAACAAGAGTACCAAAAGCAACCCCATACACGTGTTTCAGCCTTATTGAGCCTCATCAGTGAGGTGAAGCTTTGTCTCTCTGAGCACAGTGAGAAGGGAGTCAACGTCTGGTTGCCCCCAGGTAACTCAGGGTGTCCAACCCTAAATCCCTTGCAAATATTTCAAAAAAGGTATCAGGCGCTCCTTTCCAGAAAGAACATGGCATGATAACCTGTTCTGAGATGAGAGTTTGCAGCACCCGCTTTTTGCTCACTGTACCTTTCACAGATGTGAAATATCCATTTGCATATCAGTCTTTGTCCCACCCACATGGGCAGTCCAGCACCGAAATGCTATAGCAATTCCTCTCTGAACAAGAATACCAAAAGCAATCCCATACACATGTTTCAGCCTTGTTGAGCCTCATCAGTGAGGTGAAGCTTTGTCTCTCTGACCACAGTGAGCAGGGAGCCCACATCTGGTGGCCACCAGGTAAATCAGGGTAACCAACCCCAAGTCCCTTGCAAATATTTGAAAAAAGGTAGCAGGCGCTCCATTCCAGAAAGAAAATGGCATGATAACATGTTCTGAGATGAGAGTTTGCAGCACACGCTTTTTGCTCACTGTACATTTCACAGATGGGAAATAGCCTTTTGCATATCAGTCTTTGTCCCGCCCACATGGGCAGTCCAGCACCAAAATGCTATGGCAATTCCTCTCTGAACAAGAGTACCAAAAGCAACCCCATACATGTATTTCAGCCTTGTTGAGCCTCATCAGTGAGATGAAGCTTTGTCTCTCTGAGCACAGTGAGCAGGGAGTCCATGTCTGGTGCCGGGGATTGCACATTCGGGACGGCACGTGTTTCAGCCTTGTTGAGCCTCATCAGTGAGGTGAAGCTTTGTCTCTCTGAGCACAGTGAGAAGGGAGTCAACGTCTGGTTGCCCCCAGGTAACTCAGGGTGACCAACCCTAAATCCCTTGCAAATATTTCAAAAAAGGTATCAGGCGCTCCTTTCCAGAAAGAACATGGCATGATAACCTGTTCTGAGATGAGAGTTTGCAGCACCCGCTTTTTGCTCACTGTACCTTTCACAGATGTGAAATATCCATTTGCATATCAGTCTTTGTCCCACCCACATGGGCAGTCCAGCACCGAAATGCTATAGCAATTCCTCTCTGAACAAGAGTACCAAAAGCAATCCCATACACATGTTTCAGCCTTGTTGAGCCTCATCAGTGAGGTGAAGCTTTGTCTCTCTGACCACAGTGAGCAGGGAGCCCACGTCTGGTTGCCACCAGGTAAATCAGGGTAACCAACCCCAAGTCCCTTGCAAATATTTCAAAAAAGGTAGCAGGCGCTCCTTTCCAGAAAGAACATGGCATGATAACATGTTCTGAGATGAGAGTTTGAAGCACACACTTTTTGCTCACTGTACCTTTCACAGATGGGAAATAGCCATTTGAATATCAGTCTTTGTCCCGCCCACATGTGCAGTGCAGCACCGAAATGCTATGGCAATTCCTCTCTGAACAAGAGTACCAAAAGCAACCCCATACACGTGTTTCAGCCTTATTGAGCCTCATCAGTGAGGTGAAGCTTTGTCTCTCTGAGCACAGTGAGAAGGGAGTCAACGTCTGGTTGCCCCCAGGTAACTCAGGGTGTCCAACCCTAAATCCCTTGCAAATATTTCAAAAAAGGTATCAGGCGCTCCTTTCCAGAAAGAACATGGCATGATAACCTGTTCTGAGATGAGAGTTTGCAGCACCCGCTTTTTGCTCACTGTACCTTTCACAGATGTGAAATATCCATTTGCATATCAGTCTTTGTCCCACCCACATGGGCAGTCCAGCACCGAAATGCTATAGCAATTCCTCTCTGAACAAGAATACCAAAAGCAATCCCATACACATGTTTCAGCCTTGTTGAGCCTCATCAGTGAGGTGAAGCTTTGTCTCTCTGACCACAGTGAGCAGGGAGCCCACATCTGGTGGCCACCAGGTAAATCAGGGTAACCAACCCCAAGTCCCTTGCAAATATTTGAAAAAAGGTAGCAGGCGCTCCATTCCAGAAAGAAAATGGCATGATAACATGTTCTGAGATGAGAGTTTGCAGCACACGCTTTTTGCTCACTGTACATTTCACAGATGGGAAATAGCCTTTTGCATATCAGTCTTTGTCCCGCCCACATGGGCAGTCCAGCACCAAAATGCTATGGCAATTCCTCTCTGAACAAGAGTACCAAAAGCAACCCCATACATGTATTTCAGCCTTGTTGAGCCTCATCAGTGAGATGAAGCTTTGTCTCTCTGAGCACAGTGAGCAGGGAGTCCATGTCTGGTGCCGGGGATTGCACATTCGGGACGGCACCACGTCTCCCACCTCCATGTTCTTATTTTCCAACCTCCTCCGCCCTATTTCCTTGGCGTTGGTCCTCTCTTGGGCTTCTCTTCTCTTCGCTGTGTGTGGCATGTCAAGACCCCTGGACTCCATGTTCTGAGATTAGGGACCGCAAGGCATAAAATAAGCAGCATGTAGGTTTGCTAATTAAATTCAGACTTGTGTTGCAAAGCTAGCTATTTAAATTACTTTGTTCAGTGAAAGCACAACTCACACGGAATCCCTCTCTTGACTTTGGGGCTCCTTTCACCCTCTTATTTGTTCAATGCAAGTTCAAAGAGGCTAATGGAGAGAGAGTGCAGCAGTAATCATTTTGTACACTCTTAAAATTGCCACATACCTGTGTGGGAATGCTAGGCAAGAAAGGTTCTCTCTTCTTCAAATAATTACATACTGTAAGTGATTTCAATCCGGCACACACCCAAGTCAATGCCTAGCGTGTAATGCACAACTGAAATCCTTATTTATTTTTGTCTAAAAGTTCTTTTATTCTGAACGATGTACCACTCATATCACGCCCCTCTCCTGGAACCCCCCGGGTCACACTGAACCAGGAATCAGGCTGGTTTGCAAAGTTAAAATATTTATTTATGTATTTACAATTTAATCACACTCTGTTTTAATGGGTATACAATAATCACTGATGGGGTGATGTAACAGTGAATAATCTCTTTAATACACAAGGAGTAATAATGAGCAAAACAATTCAGCACAGAAATAATACTTTTGTGTTTGTGTGAAGATCAAATTGCACTGTGGTTAAAGGTTCCACCTGCACACCCCTCAACCCCCAATAGGGGGTTGAGGGGTGAGAGAGAAAGAGATAGGAGGAGAGAGCAGGTATTCAGGAATGGCAGAATTCAAACAAAACAACAATCCCACTTTCCCCCCAGCAAACACAAGAGAAAACAGAATGGACTGTCAAGCTGTCCGAATGGCTTTTAAGGTAATCTTGAGAATGGATTGGCCAAACAATAAATATGGTTTAAATTGCTGAAATTGTTGTAATTCTTACAGGAGCCGCTTTGGATAGTTGCACACAAACACTAGCAATGATTTAATACCAAGAAACAATTTGAAATCTTAAAATTAAGTTCGGGAGCAATCATAAACTGTTTTACACGTGTAAGACTTCCCTAAAACGAAATTTGCTGCAAACTTTTCACTGCGCGATAATCGCAATAACGGAAAAACTGTAGGGATTTGGGATGTGATTTAAAGCTGTGGATGGTAGCTACAAGCAGAAGTTGAAATTGTGATTCTAGCTAAAAAACTGAGGAAGTTAGGGACGTTTTAGTGAAGGTCGTTTTTTCGAGATAGGTGCAAGAATGGGCAAAAGGGAAAGTGCTTTTAAAGTGACAAATGGGATTTCTAACATGATAGGATGACTATGAATAAAACAAATCCCCACAAGAACCAGCCACTTGATCAGGGCAACTGCCTGCCTGGGACTCACCTTCTTCAGATGAGAAAAGATCAGCGCAAAGATAGTTTTAGCAACACTAGCGAAGGAGGAAGATAGGAGGGATAGGATAGAAAGTTCAGGCAATTCAAAAATATTTCTAACAATGCAGGTTCTGAAGACAAGATAGGATGGATTTAACATCGGGATTGGACTAAGCAAGGTACATATGCTAGTGACACAGTTCTATCTACAGATACTCACTAGATATGTTTCAAACGGAACCATCAGGATTCTGGTCAGGGATTCTGGTCAGGACAGACTGCTGGGCACATCGGATTGGGCAGTGTCAAGGTGCTCTGGACACTGCACGGCTCAGGACTGGATCTGATCTGCAATGCACTCTGGTCACAGCACGGCACAGGACTGGATTGGATCTGCCCTTTTTGGTTCTGATGATAATTATTTCAGCAGGCAGGCAGTACAGCGCAGCCCGGCTGTATTTTAGTTCCCCTTAGGTTTGTGGGGTTGGTTCTGGTTCTGGAAATTGAGGCCTAGCTGAAGTTGTTCAGCTATGCAATGGGTTCTGCTTTGCCAATTTTCTGGAGTCTGGAGCAAGGAAGATGGAAAGTTCTGCAACAGGGTGCTCTGCCAGCATTTTGATAGTGGGTGAATATGTCTGTCTTTTTCTGCCCTCTGCTGTCTCTATGTATGCTTTGGTACAGGGTGTCTGTGTGTCGGTTTAGCCTAAGCTCGCCCCTTTGACAAGGATTGGTCAGTGTTAGGCGGAAACCTGTGCAGTTCCCTCTGGGACCACTGCAAAAGATTTAGGACTACAGGTGTTTGGCAGTAAACCCACTTGGTAGCAGTCTGTACCACACAGATTCACTTGGTAGCTGTGGCTGAGCAGTCAGACTTCTCTCAAGAAGAGTTAGACAGTATGTGGAGTATACAAAATAGGGCAATCTACACAGTAGAACAAGCAAACACGGAACAAGGCTTTGGTGTAAAGATATAAAGGTATTTATTTATAACAACACATCTATGGAAAACACTCTGGCACTAATACGGCAAACAACTTCAATCATAATTACTATAAGAGAAAGATCAATCCCCCTAACAATAGTTTGACAAGTCTAGGTTCAACGGCACCACTTATTTGCAGACAGAGGTGAATGCTTTAACCTAGATGGCACTCTAGTATTCGTTAGGATGGGAGAGAAAAGGCAGGTTATGAAATCACTCGGCACCAACACTTTTACGAACAAATGCAAGGGAAGTAAGGCAGGGTCTACTGCAGATCACAAAGTTCAGAGGCCAGGCCCACTCGGAGAGCGACAAGGCGGTATGTCCCAAAAAGTGTCTCAGTGGAAATGCGCTTCGAGTCTTTATCGCAAATTGTTATGGAAAGATTGGACCAGTTCAGAACAGAAAGTTAAGAAAGCTTGGAGGCGACCCAATGGAGAGGCGAGGATTAAGACACCTCACTCTATCCGGCAGAAAGGGAAGCCAGGCGGACCCAGTACCTTGCTTGTGGAGAGACAGCTCTGGCGGGGCAGTTGTTCCTGGTGTTGGATGCATGTCGGGTCTTTGCCAAGAGAAGAGATGATCTTGTCGTCGAAGGAAAGTTGAAGATCGTTGCACCACCAGGGAAGAGACAGCCGCGGAGTGCTCCGTCACAAGGCACCACCTTTTGGTCACGGTACAGGGGTAGTGGCTATCCGGTTGTCGGTGTGCTCTGCATGGGCAATTCGACCACTGCGTCCTGGAGCAAAGAAAAAGCACAGGGGACTGGTTGTTCCCACCAGTCAGGGGAAGAGACTCTCTGGCGGGGAGATCTCTGTCGTCGGGAAGTGGTGAGTCGGTTCAGCAGGGCTCCACCGGAGGCGTCGTCATTACAGGTCGGCTCAGCTTTACCCTCGTCAGATTCTTAGGTCCTGTGGGGACTTCTGAAGATCCAGTCCCAAAAGCCCTGCTTTTAGGCAGAAAACCCCAATTCATTCAGCCTAGCTGTCAATCAAAACACGCTAAGTGGATAGCGGGGTGGCTCACCACTTGGGCCAATCACACCAGAGTGCGACTGGAGTTGGCAAGGCAACTCCGTCCAGGGTGCCTAAACCCCCTCCCATACCCCCTGTGGTGCCCAGACAGAATGGCACCACTTTGGAGGGCCTCTGTGTAGAGGCCCGCCAAAAGTGGAACAAAGGGCTCAACCTTTGGTTTAGGAGTCACAGAGACGAACACAGACGCCATTTTAAAAAACGAGTTCTGGCAGAAAATACCACCCGATAGACTTATTTAAGATAAGTAAACCGGTGGTATGTTAGAGATTAACGAGAAAAAGTATCAATCGCCAACAATGGGAAGAATCCCATAGGGTTATATTCGGGGTCGAATATAACAAGTAGTTTCCACTGCCACCAGCCAAAACTCGACAAGGGGGGACAGGACAGTGCCCCCTCGAATAACAGACCCAGGAGTAATCGAATGACCCCTACTAGTACATCCACAATAGGATGGTTTGTACTAGTTCTGTTAGTAAATGTAGGTCTAGTAAAGCCAATGGTGACTTTACATGCCCGGGGAGACAGTAGTCAGTCCCCGGGTATGGAGTCTATGATGGAGGTCTAGGACGCCCCAGTGTTACGGCACGGAGGGTGCGGTGTAACACACATAGAAAAACATATGAGACCCTATGGAGTAAAAGACCCCATAGCCCATCGAACACATTGACATGCAAAGGAATTACACACATTCATGTCCAAGAGTGGGAGAAAAAGAGTCTCACTCTTGGCAGGATGGAAAAAAAACAAACTCCAGAAATCCAGCAAAGCTGATGGGGGGCTCACTAGGTTAGGAAATTCAGCCTAAACAGAGAATTCTCCCTAACAGTCAGACTCTCCTCTCTGCCTTGATAGGAGGAGAAAAACAGAGTGTCACCTTTATGGTGTGGGTTTGTGAAGCTTAGAGTCCACCCCTAGCCTCTTGAACACAAAATCTACTTTTCACACAATACATATTTCCACATGATCAACCTCTATAACAACCACATATATAGATTACATATTTTGTACAGCAGCTACTCCTCCCAGCCCCATAGCTGTGGGATCTTGTGTCTGCTTTTCCCAGAATTTCGCCCTTTTCATCAGGAACACAATGTCCCATTTATCAGCACATTTCTACAAGTGTGCACGTATAATATGGACATACATGTGTAGAGTTTCATACTTCTAGCAGAAATACATTTGGTGTAACATCACCTTTTCTGCCGTTTCCTTCCACAATATGAAATGTGCAGCCAAAAATTAGATTTACAATTCTGTTATTTTTGTGTTTTTGACAGTTTTCAGTGGCAAGTTATATGTATTTAAACAAACTGTTCTTTGTGAATGTTTAGCCACAGGTGGTTGTTTGTCTCCGCCTCTTCTTGTCTCCCTTCAGTTCAGGAGCAGTCTCCTCCCTGTTCTCTTGGCAGAGGCCATTTTATGGCGGTCCTCACACCTGGCCTTTCCTGCTTGGCAGTTGTTCATTGTTTCCTTCCCCAGTGCAGCCCAGGTTGTTCCCACACCCTATAACTATCACTTGGGTGTGATTGCCTGATGGAAGGAGCTGGAGGAAGGGGGGGGGGCTTTTCCTCTGTGAGGAAAGCTGTTATTCCGGTTTGGTAGCTTTAGCCAGCTTATTTTAACTGTTAATTCTGTTGTATTTTCCCTTAGCATACAACAAACTTGTGGGATCAAATTACAGCTAAATACTTCTTCAAGATTTTAAACCATGGAATCAAAACAATTACAACATAGGTTACCATCAGCACAGGCCTCTTACCTTGCAAACATTTGATTTTAGTTTATATATGTTTAAAGTTTTAATCCTGCAGGCCCCTGAAAGCTGTCATTTAGGCAGCCGAGGGTACTGCGGCCAGATTTTGACAAATCTACAGAGCCCCTTTTGCTGTGGAAATCACTTGATGCTTTCAGCTTTTCAGGACATTGTAATTTCACAATGGTTTCTTTTACTAAGTGAATTGTAGCACCCAGCAAGAATTCTGAATCTTTGAGGGTGCTTTGTACCAGCATTCTGCAGTTTCAGCAACAAAGAAAAAGTGATTTAAAGCAAAATGTTGGGGTTTCCTTCAGCAAAGCACTGCTTTTCCATCTGTACTCCATCTTCACATGCTGTGGAGCCCAGTGACATGTTTCAGGAGGGAGATCTCTGTTCCACCACTGACAACATGCATGGCAGATTGGGCAGCAATCTTTTTGTGCTTTGCCAAGTGCGCGTTTCAGAGGTTTTGGTGCGCACAAGGTTTTGCGGCCATTTGGATGTTTCTGGCATCATCAGAATACAGTGATGCCGCATGGCAGAGAAAACGTGGATTAAGACATCCCACAATACCAAATGTGATCGGGATGATAATATATCCTGCCTGCCAAAGACCAGTATGTGTTCACTTTCTTTTTTTGCAATTCCCTTCCTAAAAAATTCAGTTGTTACATAATGCATAATTACAGTATTGTTACTGTAAAACACTGCATTGTCTCAGTCTTTTTCAGTAAGGTTTAAGTTACAGTATCTAAATCTCATAGTATAAACTATATTTCATTTTGTTAGGACAAGGGCATCATATTGATGAGTGAACACTTTTGAAAATTTACATGATCACACGACCAAATGCTTTTGATGGCAAACCAAGTTCGGTGTGGTTGCATTCATCTGTGCAACTGGTGTTCAACTGCAAAGTTGATCACAAACTCCTTGATATTCCACCCTATCAACTGGATGCTTTATACCAGCTACCCTGAAAATGAGGTGTCTGCAAACCACACAATTCCACCAAGTTTGCCCAGTTCTCTGCCTGCAACACATCCACTCTACTTAGTCTCTTACTTTCTTTGCTCTTAGATAACGACTATGTAACGCTAACTAGATTTTTACACAAAGTAGTGATCAATAGTTCTATCCAGTCTGTATATATATAGAAATATCATAAACTATAGATAGCCTCCAAAGCTCACTTTGATCTACCTATGATTGCATTATACATCAGCACCTGTGGGAGAGAGCTGGCCAATTCGGAGGCTGGGAAATGTGACAATTCAACTACTCTAGTCACTTCTCCACAGAGGAGAAGCCCTTTCCATGAGGATAGAAAGGTGAGACCCCTTCCCAATAGTCCACCTAGGGGTGGTTAAATGCAGGAGGACCTCATGGGGAAGGGACTCCCCCTCTGGGGATAATGAAGATTAGCTGGTGTGCATGCCGTTAAATATCATTACTCACTGACATTCCCTAGCCCTCCCCAATGTCCAGAATTACCACATTGAGAACAAACCATGTATTGCCAAAAGTACTAGGATGAGGAAGAGCACAGGAAACATGAAGATCATTTATTGTGCTAACACTGGTACGAGGTGGACCCGTGGAGTCATTAACAGAGATGAAGCACTTGTGCAATACACATGGGAGGGACTGGATACAATGTATAAAAAGGAAAAAAGGACTATCAGATGTGCCAAGCCCGGCCATGGAGTTGAATGCAGCCATCACAGGAAGCAGGTGTAGCAGATCTCCAATGGGAGATTCAAATCCTGGTGGTGGACCAGCAGGAGGAAGACATGGAGAACACCAGCGAGCATCTGTGGGAGTTCCATGTTCAGTCTAGTGATGCTGACCGGATCGCACGACAGAGAGAGGGAAGCAAGCTGGGCTGTTTGTGGAGGAGCCACACTGCATATCCTGACAAGGAGTGAAGGCCGAAGAGAGAACAGACCCGATCCGGTTTCCAGGAAGCGTGGTGACGTACCAAAGCCCCCAAGAATGTAAGGGGAGGTATTCCCTTGGCCCAGCAGCAATGAAGCAACTATTGGGCCTAGCCAGTGTTAGTTGTGCCTCCAGTATAATCCCTGTAATGTCAGTGGCAGACAGAAAACCAATAACCCCCAGGAAAGAGTCAGGGACCCTACCACAAACACAAGAAGGGTTGGGGACCCTAACAAGATTTGTAACTTTGCTAACAACAAGATGAAATTGGAAGAAGGTATGGCACGCTGAAAGCCGTGAGAAAGAACTGTGCCAAACAATACCAAGAGAATGGAATCAATAACCTGGTACCGAACTAGGAGTGGTGATAAAAATATCAGGGGAGGGGAGTCATTCCCCCTGGTGTAATTTGTGAAATTAGCCAGGCAACACCAGGAGAAGGGAGTCATTCTCCTAATTCAGACCCAGGAGTTGAGTTAAAGACGCCAAGCTAAGGGAGTTGGTAAGGGAGTCATTCCCCCTGGACTTGTCATAAACGGTACCATGTAAAACCAGGAGAGGGGAGGCATTATCTTGGTCCCAGTCTGAAAGTTGTGCTGGAGAAACCACGTGAAGGGAGCCATTCCCCCTGATTTATTGGAAATTGTATCAATCTACACCAGGTGAAGGGAGACATTTTCATGGGTGTGAAATTGCATAAACAGTGGGTGAAACCAAGAAGCCAGGGCAAGGGAGTAATTCCACCTGGTCTTTCTGTTGTGAGAGAACATTCTTTTAGACACTGTTCAAGAAGCAGGAGATGGGAAACATTTTCCAGAAGAAGGAATTTTCTGTTAGTTATCCTTTAGTTGTAGTGTGAAGGTTAGAGTAGGATTTTGACATAGGAAGGCAGAACTTTAATTTGACTGACTTTCTGACAAAGCCTTTAGTATTAGTTTTGAGGCAGGGAACCGCTCTTAAAGATAGGGACAGTTAGGTTTTCAATACAATAAAATAAAAGTATATAACCAAAATCATGCCACCTTTGTGTCAGCTTCCTTTTCTGACACCCTTACGGAACACAAGCTAAATCTGCAAGTAGCTGCCTGCATTTCATGGTAGCCTGCTGTGCCTGTACCCAGCCTTCACCTTGTCCTTGGACTCATGTTTCCACTGGAGCGCCACACCTCGACCCCCTGTCCACTCACCTGCACACCACCCTAAATAATTTAGAGCCTCTCCACCTAACAAGGGCACAGATTAGCGGGGACACCTATAAAGTCAAATTCCAGAACAGGGTTCTCTGCAAAAACCACAAATGAATCCTCCTTGCTGGACATCAGGCTGACTGCTGAGCCCATGAGAGCTGGATGTAAGTATCCTGGTGGATGATGACACTCATCCTTGGCATCATTCCCGTCCATCCTGAGTTATTAGCCATAGGTGGAAAAGAAAGCACACATGTGCACACCTAACTAATTCAAAGATGCACTTATTTAGTGGTTTTTAGATTGGTGGAGAGGTGCAGAGGAGAAATACACAACCCTGACACTAGGTTGTGAGTTTAAGAAAACTGAAAGAAGGGTGGGTATCCACAGTCTGTGGACCCCTCACGTCCCATGCACACTCAAGACTACTGTCAATAGACAGTCAAAACATCTAATGTTCAGAAAAAAAGATTCTATGTGGTAATGTAAGTCGGCCTGTTGAACGAACTATTTTTTATGAAAAAATGGTTCCAGTAATCATACATTTACTAATATAATGTACATTAAGTCTCTCTAAAAAGTAGGCATTAAAGATATTGTTTCTACAGCTAGCTACAACTAATATTTCATCAATGTTTAGAGTGAGTTGTCTTCACTGATATTTTTAAAGAAAACAGATATTTGTTTATTCACAAATATTATACATCGTTTCATATATCAACGTGCACCGTGATTTGTAAACAAGTAACCCAAATTTGATGCAATCATGTACAAAAATATGTAGCACTCTCTGTTGTTTTCACAAGAGATAATACATAACAATCATAACACTCTACGCGTTTCGGAAAAATTCCCTTCATCAGGAGTGGATATTAGGGTTTCTCAATGTCTAGTCAAGTCCATAGAATTTCTTCTTTTTTTCTAAGCTTCAACTGGATATCTATGAGAGAAATCATAATTCTCAGAATATATAAGGTTCGTATTACACAGATATAAATATAAAATTGAGTTTGCCATACGTTCTAACATTTCCTACCTCACTATGTTGCCCCGAGGTTCTCTCTAATGCTGTAATGCCAGCAGTTTATTCACAATCCCTTTCTAGTCAGTCACCTATGGAAAAGTGAAACTCATTAGTACTTAAGTATTTAAAACGTATTTGTTGGAATGTCATAAATGGAATGAGGGATAAGAATCAGAAGTACCTTCAATGTCTGGGTGTAAATAAATTCCTGCCAGTGGGTGTAGGTAACTTTGCTTCCAGTGTCCCTGGGTTCAGGGTATTCCCAAAGGCTATAGGGGATAAAACCAAAAACACCAAAAGGGGTTCTAGTTGTAAATGGGATCAGAGTTAAACAAGGTATTAGAGTCATCAATGGATAGTGTGTGATGGCAGCTTACCTGCCAAATAGCTGACTGGTCAATCAATAGTCCCAAGGCTTCCTGGGACATATTCTGTTTTCAGATAGTCTCTTGGGATTAGTTGGTGGTCCAAGGGCTTCTTTAAGAAAAAAGGTTGCGTGTATAGTACAGTCTCCTAGTGTGAAGAAAATAGAAGAAAGTGGGAATCAAGGAGAATATCTTGCTGGTTATGGTATTCTTGAATTGAGGAATGGTGAGCAGAAAAAGGGTTCCATTCTCAGGCTTACCTTAATAATTGAACTGTCAGCAAGAGGTTCTGGCTCCTTTCAAGGCATCATCTACGGTAAGGTACGCCGCTCGTTTTTCACGGGTAAGCTGCATTGTGAAATCGCCAACGCGGGTGTATAAAATGGCACCCAACGTCGCGGGCGTGATGATGTCACGCGCGGGGTGACGTCACATGTAAACATGTGACGTCACCACATAAACACGTTGCGTGATGTCGCGTACAATGAGGTGCTCAAAATGTGTTTGTGAATAATGTACGGACTCAGCTGGTCTGGCACAATGGTAGTGTGGAATGAAGTAAACAATATATTGTGAACCTTTATTAGCCATAGGTGCCCAGCAGGAATGGGTATGGAGAGGTGGACACAGCTGCATGAGCACCCCCAATGGGCCGCAAGCTGGCACCCAAGTTGCAATGGATCACCAGGGAGGATTCTATGGGCGAATCCAGCTGCAAGAGCATCCTCAATGGGCCCGTAAAATGGAACCATCCTTGTGCCAGGGGAAGAGAGCCCTGGGTGGGCCCCTATTGTGCAGTATGTGTGTTGTCCTTCCAGGGGCAAGGCCAATAAGGGAAGCTGTATGAGAATCTCCTGTGCCCCCCAGATGAAGACCCTCAAAGATGGCAAGATGTTCCAAGTTGCCACTCTCAATACCTGCTCTGCCATCAAACACTCATTTAACATATGCAACCTCCTCGAACTCATGGTTCTTGATGTGCCCGCCATCACAGAGACATAGTTCAAGGAGAGCTCCATCACAAGCTTTGACACACTCCTCCCTGAAGACTACAAAATCCTCCCTGTGCCTAGGCCTAAAAAGAAAGGTGGGTGGGTGGTGCTTATCTTCCCAGAATGGATATCTGTGTCCATCATCCCTACTCAGGCCTACTCCTCTTTTGAGTGCCTAGTTTGCAGACTCTCACTCTCCCCTACATTTTCTCTCACTATGGCCACCTTCTATCGGCCACCAGGATAGTCCACTCTCTTCCTCTCAGAAAGGGCTGACCTGGTCTCCTCTCTACTCTCCTCCTCCGCTCAACTCCTTCTTATGGGTTATCTCAGCATCCATCTGGACTGTGATTCTTTCTCCCTATCTATCCTACCCTCTGGCTCCACACACACTGCAGGCCACACCTTGGATGTTCTCATCTCTACTGACATCACTTTCTCTATTCCTCTCACTACCACTCTCTCCTGGGCCGACCAATCTCTACTCGCATCACACCCGATGCTCTCCTCTTCTCCTGCATCAACACATCCGTCACTGCCACTCAGCTTCAAAGTCACCAGACCCATGATAAAAGTGACAGCGGCTGCCTTTGCCTCCACCCACTCTCCTCCCATTCCTGTGGTTGTCTCCCACCCTGACACTGCCCTTGCCAATCTCAACCTTTCTATCTCCAACACTCTTGACACGCTTGCCCCTGCCATGAGGATCCGACTGAAGCCTTCCAAAAAGTGTAACTCTTGGTATGACTCCGTTCTAGCTGCACTTAAATGCAAATGTAGGGCAGCTGAGCAGAAATGGAACTCATCGGGTGGACCATCTGACAAACTGGCCTTCAGCCTCCTTCAAAGGCAATATCGATTCTACATCCGCTCCAAGAAAAGAGTCTTTATTCAAGCCTGCATCTCTGTGGCATCAAAAAACGCAGCCAAACTTTTCAAAGTCTGCAAGGATCTGGCCAATCCTGCAGCAGCCTCTTCTTCTGTCACACATATCCAGGACCTTTGCTCAGCCCTGGCTGCACACTTCATCACAAAAACCCAAGACATCATTTCCTCCCTCTGTTCCACGCCACAGCATACACCAACCCCGGAGCCTTCCTTGGCCCCCCTCCTCTTACCCTCTCCGCTCTCTCATCCATCACATCTGATGAGGTCACCAGACAAGTCCGGTCTATGATGACTTCATCCAAACAGGTGGACCCCTACCCCTTTGAAACCATTAAGGACAATATTGACTCCCTCGCACCAGCCTTGGCTGATGCCTGCAATCTCTTCTTCTCCACTGGAGTTTTCCCTACCACCCTTAAGCACTCCCTTGTGCACCCTCTGCTCATGAAACCCTCTGCTGACCCCTCCATTCTGGCAAACTACTTCTGTATCTCTATCACTCCTGTCTTGGGAAAGCTCCTGGAGAAATTGGCTATCACTCAGCTGACCCTCCACACTGAAACTATTGGTTGCTTCCAAGGCCATCAGTCTGGCTTTAGAGCATCCAGAGGCACGGAAACTGCTCTTCTGAACACCGTGAAGACCTGCTCTCAAATCTTGACATTAACACTCCCTCTGTCCTCATTCTCCTTGACCTCTCCTCTGCCTTTGACAAAGTTAACCACAACATCCTGATTGCACATCTCCGTGACACCCTGTGAATCACAGGTCAGGCTCTTATGTGGTTAATCTCCTTTCTCTCTTCCCACCCATCCCAGGTGGAACTCAGAGCCTTTCTCTCGACTATTACTCTCTCAACCTGTGGCATTCCCCAGGGATCTAATCTCTACACCTGGTTATTCAGCGTCGATATGGCTGCCTTGGCACATGTGATTTCAACTTTCACCTCTAACTTCCAGTGTTACGCAGATGACACGCAACTATCTTTCAGGCTACCTTCAGCCGCCTCCTCCTCCTCCTCTCTCATAGCTGACTTCCTGTCCGCCCTTCATTCATGGTGTGCTGCAAATGACCTCTGCCTCACCGCCAGTAAGACCAAGATTGTTTGCATTGGAACCCCTGCTCCCACTTTTCCACTTTCCCAATGGCAGGCCTCCCTTGGCCCTGCGCCCGCACCCACCTTCATGGCAAAAAGCCTTAGAGTTATCTTTGACTCCACTCTCTCCTTCTCCTCTCACATCTCTGACATCTCTAAAAAGTCTAACTATCCACTACACCTCCTCAGAGGTACTCTACCTTTTCTCACTTTCCCCCAGTGGCTCACTGTCTCAAGAGCCTTGGTTCTCTCTAGGCTGGACTATTGCAACAGCCTCTTCCTCAACTTCTCTTCTTCGGCCCGGCGCTCTCTGCAACTCCTGCAGAAAGGAACGGCAAGACTTATCCTTGGCCTCAAGTCCAGGGACTGCATATCTTCGGTGCTGAAATCCCTTCACTGGCTCCCCGTGGCTGCAAGGATCAAGTTCAAGACCCTATGCATTGTCCGCAAGGCTTTCTGGGGCCTGGGCCTGGGACCTACCTACCTGCAGCTCTACCTACCTAAATACTGTCCCTCATGAGTCCTCCGCTCATCTACCTTTAAACCTCTGTGGGTGAACCAGTCCTCCAAACAGAGATTTGGAGGGAGATCATTATCCTCAGCAGGTGCCTCCCTCTGGAATAGCCTCCCTGCTGCCCTCCATCTTGAGCCTCACCTTCTTAAGCTCCGGAAACTCCTCAAGACTTGCCTCTTCTCCTCTTCCTTCGCTCTCCCTCTACCCTGCTAACCTTGCTCTCTGCTCTCTCCTTCTCTCCCTCCTCTTCCCTACAGCTTGCTAACTGGCTTCCTGTTGTACCTCAGAGTCTCTCCAATTCCAGGCACCCCCACCAGTCCTCTCTAACACTTGCCTCAGGGCACTACATCCACCCACCTTCACGGCACTTAGAAATAACCCAAGAGCGTGGCTTTCTCTGCACTTACCCCAGTCTCCACCCACTTGGTGCACTTGGAACTCCCCCCCTGTTACTGTCTATGCACTTACAAACAGCAGAATCGCTGTCAGGCCTATTTGCTGTTTCTCAAATGTGAAATGTATTTTACGCATGCACTCTGCCTGTGCAGACTATTATCGTGTCAGAATTTCAAGAGCTATAAATGTCTGTTGTTTTTCCCCTTGTTCCCACCCTCCTTGAGCACTTTGAAACACTTTCCTGAGTATAGGCGCTATATACATAAACAGTACAATACTTTACAATACAATACAGTGTACACGGGGCACTGTCTGCACTACACCCACCTTGGACATATTCAGCATCTGTTACAGGCCATCACTTGTACATCACCAGCTCTTCGGAGCCTCATTGGATCTTTCACGTACTCCCCCCATGGAAAAGCAGCATGCAGGATTTTCTACACCCAGTCGACGTGAGACACATGACAGCAGCCCGCTCACCGAGCGGATCTCTGCCTGCATGCCTTTGCAGCACCAGCTGGTGCTGGATTGGTGTGCAGCGAGGAGGGGCAACAGTCACAGGTCAGTATTCAGATTGCTGAGTGGAGCTCCTCTGGGTGTACTGCCTGTCTGTGTGGCACCACCCAGTGCCAGATCCGTGAGTATGGCCAAAGGCATCGGGCCCAACTTGTTGTGATTTGTTGTGAGGTGTCTCCGTCATGGCAAGAGATGCCCAATAATGTGGCACATACCAGTTGTTGTCTCTGATCAGACTCCCACAACAGTGACATCCATCGTCACAAACCAGAGGACTATTTCTTATCCCTATTCAAGTAGTCTACCAAATTGTGATGGAAGTGAGCAGTCTAGGAGTAACTCAAACAAACACAAGAGTCAAAAGTACAGCTTGCTGAATTTTCTACAACTACATTGGACGAGTGTGGCATGACACAGAAACAGTTCTCTAATTGAGAAGCATGAACATGAGAACAAGCAAAGGAATTGTCTTGGAAGGCAGAAGATTAAACTAAATTTAAACGAAATTAACAATGTCACTGATAAAATAACTGCAAATAACTGCAGAATGTAGACTGCATGTGAAATAAAGCCCCTATGCATTGCCTTCACTCTGTAAGAGGTTCCAAGAAGTACACAATTAAAGAATGTGAAATTAATATGCTTGAATTGCCAAATCATTCCAAGGCAATTGTGTTCTTAACACCAGGGAAAGGTAATGCATTTTCACATATCATTTTCGTGATCAAGGGAATTCCAGATAGAAGTCCAGTTGATCTCTTATTTAAAGCCACACATGAGCAAACCTTAGTCGGGGGTGCACAGTCAAATTGTTGATATATCAGTAGCCTCATTTAAAAAATGACATATAAGAATAATGAAAGAGGTAGACACATCAATTAATACTCAGTATAGCTAGGTGTCAACAGACATATGATGCAATTGTGATCACCACTAACTCCAGAGCCTTCCCACCACCACCAGGCGAGTGTCCAAGACACTCCCAGAAGGGGCTGTGGTAGGAGTAGGGGTAGGGAAATGCATATTCCTGTCACTGTGTGTCAATCTCTTTCAATTATAATTATAATTATCTGCTCAGGAGCAGTTTACCAATGTCACATATATTGTATTGATACTCCAATGCTCACACCATCCAGTAACCATTCATCTGTGTATTAAAAGACATGCACCAAATACAACACATCAATATACAATATATTTAAATAGATGCTCCACACTTAATGTTCTTGTTCAAATACTTCTGACAAACTTATCAGTGATGAACACTCGATAAATGCTTCTTAGCCTGTCATGGATAAAGTACATGTTTTAATTGGGAGAAATAAGTAATAAAGAAACATTGCTACCATCATAGTCACCAAACACAACACACTGAATGTGCAAAATGTCATTAATGAGTAGGCAGCTATCATTGTCACTGCCTCTGTATCTACTCAGGATCACTCATTCCCCTCTAGCCGCTTTAAAAAGTAACTGCCTGTCTCACAAGATCATAATAGGGATTTCATGGAATGATTTGCCCTCTATACCTCTCCTCTTCCCAATGTGATATTAAAAATGGGTAAAACATTCATACTCACTACTCCGTAGAAGAAAGAAGAGACAGAGATGAATATATTCTTCACAGTCAACCAAATGTAGTTCTTCTGAAAAAGTAGTAGGTCTACTCATAAGGTTAATAGTAGAGTATTTTTTGAGGCTCAAAACGTCCAATAATGTAATTTCAGGGGCTTCAAATTCCAGCCAGTAAAAAGGAGGTAGATTCCTCTCTCCTCCTGCATTGGTTTGCATAAAGGAAGCTTCCAGTCTGCTTCAGTCAACTAGCCCTTTACTGCCTGTTCTGCTAGTCTCCAGGTACACTCACAGGCTCAGCCCAACTCCTGTCCCAACCCTCTGGACCCAGTCCTTAAATAGTACTTGTGCATATTCTCTACCAACAGAGCTAGCTGCAAAAAGCTTCAGAGGTCACCTGTTATTTTCAACCAATCGGAGCATTAAAAACAATAAGCTGATGAGGTCACCTGTGTAGTTCTACCTATCAGATAATTAAAAGCAATTAGCTGTTTAGGTCAAGTGTCATTGTCTATCAATGATCATAAAAAGCAATAAGCTGCTGAGAGCATTAAAAGCACTAAGCTGCTGAGGTTACCTGCCATTGTCTACCAATGAGCTTTAGAAGCAATAGGTTGCCGTGGTCACCTGTAATTTTTTTACAATCACAATATTAAAAGCAATAAGCTGCCTCTTTGATCATACTGCGCTGCACTAGAAGTGCCGTAGTTCATTCATTAATTGTTGTTTCTTAAATAACTGCAATATCACTTTTGTTTACTATTACAGGGATACCTGGCACTCTTTCCAGAAAGTCTGTAGTACATTTTAGAGACAATGTTTACACTTTTGTTCTCACAGTTAGATGATTTGTTTATGTTTACACAATTTTGTTCTAAATGTTCCAAAACAACGGCATCCATCCAAGACTTCCCAGCAAACACATTTCTCTGCCATGTGCATTTCTGAAATAGCGTTCACATTTAATAAGTATGACTTTTTACTTTCATTGAAGGTGGCGTTCACCACTTGAGAATGCTGCTCAAATATTCAGCTCCATTCCGCTCTAAAACCTGGTTAAAGATGCAAACTACATGCCCTCTTGGCCCACATGAGCCATAGAACAAGTTGTGGAGGCATAACAGGAATCATGGGTAATGGGTGTAGAGACAAAAGAACATATCAAATATAGTATAATACGTATGTGCTAATAAGTGCTCACTCAGGATATTCACTGTTTACTAAACATAAAAACATAGATATATATCTTCTTGAGAAGAGCCGGCTGCAGCAGGTTCTAGTTAGAAGGCAATTTCCAGTCGCTGATGGTTTCTGATGAATCAGAGATGGATAGATGTTTGTCACACAGAAAGATCTAAACAAATCTCCTCTGTTAGTCAGGATACAGCTCGGTACATTGAACATGTTTTCTGCTTCAAATAGATGATGAAGATCAGGATGAACCCAGCTACAGGGATGTAGAACACAGGAGTAATCCCTGAGCCTACATTTCCAAAGAAGACTGACATACTTTTCAATGGATTGAAGGAACAAACTAAATTCATCACCCAGTTTGTGATGGATACCAGCATGGAACTCCCATTTGTTGGAGTGAAGCTTTCCCACAGGGCTTGAATTTTCTTTTGCCATTCTGGTGCTCTCTACAGTAGGTCTTTGACCAATTGCAGTGCTCTGTTAGATACTTCAGTGAAAGTCTATGTGGTGCTAGTGATGTGTATCTTCATATTCAGGAAGTAGGCCAGCCTCAGTGATAAGAGCAGGAACTTCAGAGGTGATAGCTTCACTTCAGGCCAATTCAATAGCACTAGTTCAGTTTTCACAGGTGGATGAAGAATTATGTTTCAACATTTTACCACCTTTCCGACTGTGATCAAGCTGGTAATCCCTACAGACGCACTGCAGCATGACGCGTTAAACTGCACAAGGTAGGATCCATTAGGTATTAGTATAACTTTGCTACTGAAGGTTTCTATTTGAATTGCACTCAGCGTGCTTTATGTTGAATTTGTATTCTGTTTAAATGGGCTGATTTTGAGGATGTCCTTGCATCCTTTATGGGGTGTTCCCACACAGTTCTTCAAGAAGTACAGTTGTAATGTACAGTCCTCATGAGTCACACAGGCATGGGTATAGGGCACCTCATAGATATTTTATATCCATTGATTGTCTACTTGGTGCATGGTGCCCCCAGATTGCAGTTAGTTTTTCACACAACAGTGGTGTTTCTGGTGGCACAGGAATGTTCAGGATCCCATGCGGTGTCCATGACAATGAGTCTTTGTCCCACGCCGATACTCCAGAGAATATCTGCTTGAGTTTACGCAGCAAAGTCTAGGTGGACTCTGAAGTGGCATGTCTTTGAGCTTGTGCTGAGAGATTCAGTTCTGTCAGCTTCTCTGGAAATGTGATGGTAGACCAGTCTGAAACACCTGTTGAATGTGTGTCCAGGAAGTCTGTGATCTTCAGAAGTTCAACGACTGTTTTTCATCCTATAAAGTTGTCAGGTTCTCTTGGATAATCTGCACAATATCCACTACCACATCTCTCAGTTTGTAGTTTACCTGCTGCAATGCAATGAAGTTGTAATCAGTTACAAATGGCTCATCTCGATGGGCAGTTCAGTACATGCTAAGTCTTGAATGTCTGTTCTGTGTGCGTGCCAAGGTTCACATCCCCGTGATGTGGGGACTGTGTCTTGCCATATTTCTTCTGTCATTGTGGCATAGAATGTTTTATCATACACCACAGAATGTGTAGATCACATAAACTGGACAACTTTAGGAGATGGGGGAATATATATAGATTTTATGCTATTTGCTCTCCCCTCACCTTGCGCTTTGGTACACAAGTGAATAGTGCCTTAAACTCTGGTGGTGAGTTCAGTAAAGGAGCCACTTCACCGGTTATCTCTTATAGAAAAGAAAGGTGTCAACATATTTCACAAAATATACATGGTCTGCCTTATCATCTAACTTTCCTAAATCTTCTTCAGGATCTAACAGTGCTCCTTGAGCAACAGCCTCTATCTTGGATCTCAACAGGTCCCTATAGGTGTCTGTGATGTGCATTTTAGGGGGTCACTAGCCTAGATTAATCTATTACTGATAGTGTATTGTGATGAATCGGAGGATGCTGTCCATTCTCCCCTAGGGGGAGACCCTTCTCATTGGGCCAGAGCAGTGCATCTACAGTACAATAGCCCCCCTGGGGTGGTGCACTGAGGGAGGATCACATGATAAGGGAATCCCTCTATGGGATGGGACAACCATTTTCCGAGAACAAGGTATGACCCTCACTCAATACATTCAACCCTAAATCTTCCTTCACCCACTCTAGATAGGTTTAATATATTTTTTGTCAAATCAGTCCAACCAACAAACATCACAAGACTAAAAGATACAAAGTGTTTCACACATAATGTGGTAACTGGTACTGTGAAGAAGAAGATCACTGTGAAGTGGAAAATTACCCTGGAGAAGCAGAGTGAGCGGTCTTGCTTCTTACCATGGGTGATTGGCTCGACGAAGTACAACTATCCTATGTGGGAGTTCCAAATTGTACCAGCTGGGAAGCTGATGATATAGAGAGCGGTTATTGTAGGAGTAACAGTGGAAGCCGTGCAGGAAAGCAGCCGTCACGAGCAGCAAGAGGAGCCATACAGAGAGGAAGGGGAGAGAATCTGCCAGTTGGGAGGTGTCATGAGACTGCAGAGACACTGGGAGTCGGAACACTGATGGAGCCTCGCAGAGGGATGCAGCTACCCCAGGACCACAGAAAATTGTCAGAAAGAAAGGAACAGGTATGCGAGGTGTCCAGGAGATGCAGGAGGTTGGCAAAGTGAGATAAAGCTGGAACAAGAGGGTCTGGAACTCGGAGTGACTTATAAACCTGGCTGGATAGTGAACCAAGCATACACAATGAAACAGTATGAGTCTGGGATCCACACCCAAATATGAGAAAAATAGCAATGGGTCTTGGACCCTGAGTGACTTGTACACTTGGCAGGAGAGTGAACAAAATGTATACAAGGAAACAGTGCAAGTTTGGGACCAACACCGAAATAAGAATACGAGAAGAAGAATGTCTCAGACCCTAAGTGATTTTTATACTTGGTGGGAGAGTGAACCAAATGTATACATGGAAGAAGTGCGAGTCTGGGACCCACACCCAAATAAGAGAATGAGAAGCAGAGGGTCGGAGACCCTGAATGGGCTGCATACTTGGCAGGAGAGCAAACCAAGTGCAAGCAATGCAACCATGCACGTCTGGAACCTGCACCCAAACAAGAGGTCGGAAATAAGAGGGTCTGATACACTGAATGCAAGTAAAGTATATGTTTTACAAGAGAGTGAACCAAGTCGATATAAAACACAGTTACAAGTCTGGGACCCCCATTTATATATGAGAGAAAATGGTTCTGGAACCCTGTAAGAGAAAGAGGGACAGTACATGAGAAAACACCAGCTTGGCAAGAGAGTGGGCCAAGTCATGTAAAGTATTGCAAGTCTGGAACCACACCCATATAAAAGGGTCTTGGATCCTGTGACAAAAAAAGAGACAATCCAGGAGAATCCACTGGCTTGGCAGGAGAATGGCCTAAACCACATTTGCGAGTCTGGAACCGGCACCCATATGAGAGTCTGCGAATAAGAGGGTCAAGAACCCTAGGACTGATATAAGGAATCCTGTGCTTGGTAGCAGATCATGTTAAGCTGACAGGATATAAAACTGTGAAGCCAAGAAACAATTCCTTGTCAGTTATGCAGCCACTTGGGATAGGAAGAAGTCTAGGACAAAGGAGCACAACCCTAGCTTTAAAATCTTGTATTTTGGAACATTATTTTGCATCACTTTTTTCATCACGCTTTAATACCAGCGAATGTGGGAACTTTTCTGTTGTTTGAAACACACAACAACTACATTTTCCTTTTAGAAGAGACCATCCCTTATCTTAGATTATTAGTGTTAGGTACAGAAGTAGGTTTCTGGGACATGACTGTGACAGACTTCTTTATTTCGAACTTCTTGAAAATTTCCCTAGTTTCATTTGAGGTAGGGATATTCGTCTTAGGTTTAGGGATAGAGAGGCATTTTTCCAACCCACTTTTAATTAATAAAAGTCTATATCCAAAAACATACCAGCATTGTGTCCCAGCCTTACTTCTGCACCTTTACAATATTTACCTGGAGTTGCATACTAGGCCCACTGTAAGTTTTATACTGGTGTGTCCTGAAATGTTCTATCTCTTTTGGATATATGCTTATTTGTGTTGAGAGTCCTCCCACATCAGCCACCTGCACCTCCCTCTTGTGTACAGGGTTTGGATTATGTGCGGCATCCAGGTTGAAACGTTCACCTGTCGCTGATCATTGGGATCTCCATAGGGATTAAAAAAAAATTCCAGAGTCAATAAGACAATAAAGGTGAGAAGGCTTATCCACAGCAAAACGTAGAACAGAATTCCTGTTTTGACAAAAAACTTACAGTTCATATTGCACTTTGGATGTTCACAAATCCTTCAGACCTTGCGCTTGGCTGTATCTCTGACCTTGTTTCTGGCTCTTCTGTTTCTGAAAAAATAGTCATAGTTTCATAGGATGTATAGGATGTGGAGGTTTCCTTATACATTTCAGAGGTTTCTGGAGTTAATGTGAATGTCACTTGTTCTACTATTCTTGCCTGCTGGTCAGGTTTTTCAAGAAAGGGTATCCTCCCTCAGGAACAGGGGCATAACCATCTGGAGCTGGCTTAAGGTGGTCGATGAACACTTGACGAGCACCTTTCTTAGGAGGCAGGGCTGGTAGGGATGCTGTTCTTGGCCCAATAAGTTTCAGTATATTCCGAGGAGGACTGTAGTGCGTCCAAGTGTTTCTTTATCATGGATCTTCTATAGGACGTAGTTTGTGACTAGTCTTTCTCTTGATACTGTGGTACTTCTTCACAATTGATGGAGTCTCTTAGGAGATTTATGAGAGGCAGCCAGTCTGGCCTGGTGATTGAACTACAAGGATTGTGTAAGTCAGGCATATTTATAGGAGTGCCAAACAGCAGCTCATAAGGTGTTTTACCCTCATATTGAGAAAGGCGAGGTAGGTTGTTTATGCTACCCTACACTATAAGTACATAATTCACCCAATTACCACCAGAAGAAAGGATGCAGTTAGTCAAGGCTTGCTTTACTATCCCACTGGCTCTATCTACGACACCATTAGCTTGTGTGCAAAATGGGTTAAAGAAATGCAGAGTACAACCCCAGCTTGACAAGGCCTATCTTATGGCTTTGCCTGAAAATGATGGCCCATTGTCAGCTTGGAGCAATTTTGGTGCTGTCATAGCTACTAAGGACAGCATACCATTTATAACCCCCTTGCAATCAGCTTTCTTCTGAAGAATTAGCCAAGTGGATCTTTTGCATGAGTCTGCCAAAAACAACTGTTGAGAGGCAGAGGAATACGTCATCCATAGCTTCTGCCCCTCTCCAGTTCAATAGTGCACATGTGAGAATCGTTACTCACTAAGGCAACCTTATCCCAGGCAGGTACAGCAGGAAACGGATTTAATCTAATGCTGAGATGGCACGCATAAAACAAACCAATGCTTCAACAAACCGTGTGCATGCATTAGACACAAAGCAAATGTGCACTCAACATGAAGAATGTGAACACTGGGTAATACACGCATTTATACATGAAAAAATTAACATAGCATCCACAAAACATGGAGAATACTAACATAAGAAATGTAAAAGCTGAATTCATCATGAACGACACTAGAATATAACTCACTAATACAGAAACACAGCAGTAATGGGCAGCCATCTTTTTCAAAAATGAAAGCAGAAACACACTTCTAAGTAAACGAAAGGCATCAAGGCTTCCAGAGAAATCAAAATGCTGAAATAACAAATACAGATCCGTGGAGCGCTCAGACAGGAGCTGACAACCACAGCCAATGAAGGGAGGGTCAGAACATTGCAGTGAACGCACAAGATAGAAATATCCGGGAGACACAAGAAGGATACTCCTAGTTAATTAAAGTTTCATAAAAGAACAACAAGTCTTTGTAAGCCAGGCATATGAAAATTATGACCCTCAAGGACTCAATGTGGAATAGCTCAAAAATGTACACAGTGGTAAATGAAACCATAACACATGCACCAATATTACCTAAAATCCTAATAAATGCAGGGTGAAATAATTCCAAACACAGTGCCATCATAAGTGACCCATAATTAAAGAACACAGTCTATTTATTAGTAGTGGACACAGATAGGACACCCTACAGAAATCCCTAGACACAAGACACCATGCAAGGAAAAATACAAATGGATCATCCTGGTGCATGGCCCAGAAATGAGGGATGGTATCTTCTTTAATGGAAAGGAGAGCAGTCTGTGGACCTCTGTCCCCGTACTCCTGTCTGGCTCATATCTCAATGAGTTGTCAGTTATCCAAGGTTGGTCATTAAATGCCAACTAATCAGAAACCCTGATGTTAGGCCACCCATTACTTATCATGCCAACCAATAGCTTATTGTAGAGATGATGTCTTTTTACTGTTATCAACTTAGAGGTGGTCTCAGGAGGAGCCATCAGACAAGCATTAACCAATAACAAACTTAACCCCTATAGAATGCATATGTAGTCACCATTATTACCCAATCCCTGTAACCCATAGGTTTGTGTAATTTAAGATTACAGTAGGATGTCAGTTATAACAAATATTGAATATAAAACCTGTTGGTTTTGATAAGCATGCTGAGAGCAACAACATTTTAATGTGTGTATACTGTCCCTGCTTTATTTTGATGATAATAAAGCTAGGTTTTGCCTTGCACCTTGTCTATTTCCATTTTTGGGTCTGGTTTGATCTAGCTCCAGAACCTCTGTGTAGGTGGGACTTTACAGGCTGTCTTAACAAATGGTAGCAGAGTTGATGTTTCACTAATGTCGTTGGATTGTCGAGGGTCCAAAAGACTATGGGGGTGACCTGTGGAGAGTAGTAATTATGTGTAACAGAGAAAGGTCGACACAAGCCTCCTTTAGAAGGTCCTGTCCAGTCCCTGCAGGCTGTTAGGGGAGACTCGACAAAGAAGACCCTCAGTGGATCAATGGATGTAAGTGTGATATAGGCCTTGCAAAACAGGGAGAGGAGATTGTTTGTATGTTTGGGGATTTTGATGAAATAAGGACATAAGAGATTAAAGAGATATCTTTTGACAAGGGTCAGAAAACATCACGTGGTACACTTCATTACGGGTGCCACCGTCATGTTGTAAAATGTCTCAGACTTTGAGAAAAATGTATTTTTGGTGTATATTGGTTATTTATTGTAGAATATATGAAGTTGTGGTGTGGACTGAGGAATGTGGTCCGGTGTGGAAGCAGCAAGGTGGGGCTGCTCAGAGTGTGAGTGATGGGTGTGGTGTCACTCGGCAGGTTAGGAGGGAATAGCGAGTTGGGGCTGTTTGGAGCATGAGCGGCATTTATGGTGCCACTCTGAAACATTGGGTGATGCAGGAGGCATGGTCTCACAGAGAGATACAGAAGTATTAAGTTCAAGAGAAGTATTTTTGGGAAGGGTGTGAAAGGGAGGTAAAAGAGGGTGAGAGAGAATTGAAATAAAATTTGGAAAGTATCAGTAAGTTAAAGTGTGATGTATTACCATTGGAGATACTTCCATTACTTACCTATTCCAAGTATTACCTCGGTAAAACAACAAAATCCTTAAATACCACACTCCGTGGGTATGGGACAGTGCGGGCAAAATGTTTATGCCCTGGGTGCAGGAAGGCACTTACTCGAAGCCAGTACTGCAACACATGTGCACCTATTTACATGCCGCATATAAGGGGAAACATTTACAGAATTGACTATCCATTCTGGAATTATGGAAAATGTATGGGGAAGAGATAGAGGAACCACCTGTCATATAATGGATGCTTATTCAGCATGGTGAAGGGGTCATAGCACCCATGGCTTCTCCTCCTCCTCCCCAGAGCAGTAATCTGTCTTCGGAAGCACATGAATTATACCCATTACGAATATTAAAAGAAGCGTCAGGGTACACCAATCTCACATATGCACCCCCACGAACAGTAGCTAAACATTATAAGTGGAGAAAATGTAAGTGAGCAAAGACTAGTGTCCACAAAATGACAAGCGCTGTGATCCACAGGCAAAACTGATACAAGCCAAGGAGGATCTCCAGAGAGAGAGAGAGAGGCAGGTCAACAAGGATGAGATGTCAATTGTAACTAATGAATGGGTGTGTGGACAGATGATGCTCAAATTAGATGGAAAAGGCATGGACGATTTGAAAGAAAGGGAAGTTGGAGAAAGTCAGCAGAAAGAAGAATAGAAAAAGTAACAGGCGGAGAGAGAGAAACAGCAGAAAAGAGAGAAGAGAAAGAAAGAACAAATGCAGAGGAAAAAGAAAGAGAAAAGAAGCAAGAGGCAGATAAAGAAAGGGAAAAAAGACGAGAAGAAGAAAGAGACAAAGAGACATAGAGAGCGAAAAAACAGACAAAGAGAAGAAGAGAGCGACAGAGAGACAACAAGAGGTGGAAAGAAGTAGGGAATAATGACGAAAAGAAGTTGGTGATATTATTAGGGGACGCACACTCCCAAACAGAGAGAGCAACAGGAAGCAAGAACAGAGAAAAAGAGAGAGGAGCTTAGAAAGAAACTGCAAGGAAGTAGATGACATTCTTAGAAAGTATACTTTTCTGGATAAAGGGCAGAAGGGGCCATATGAATGAGGATTGGCAATCTGTACAGGAACAGGAGAGATGGCACTGGCAGCATGAAGGTAGTAGAGGAGGGTCTCTGCAAGATGGGGGAAGAAATAGATTGAAGAAGGTGATGAGTAGAACATATAGGACAAGTCCCCTTGGGAGACTAGACTTTGAAGACAGAGAAAAGGATAAAGGTGACAACAGTGATGACATTGTGTTTAAAGATGAGACAGAGGGAAGCGGAGAGGAGGGGGCTGCACGCAACCCTTCTGAAAGCATGGATATAGGGAAAATAATAGCATGGATCTATGAGTTAGAGAGAATGACAGCTCGAATTAACTTAGGGGACATAAAAAGCTTGATTGCTTGATTGCTGCTATAAAGGGGGAGCAATCAGATGACATTTGGAAGCAGGGAGAATATTCTGGGCTAACAGCCCAGAATACTTATCATGACAGAGTGCCTTTTAATAACTATCGAGCTAATGTATGGGTTCTATACCCAGATTCAATAAACATGAGCGCTATTATGAATTGTAAAATGAAAGTGGATGAAGATCCAACAGCCTATATTTACGATATTCAGGAAAAATGGCAGCTAGAAATCAGAGAACCGTGGGACAAAAACAACCATTTTTTATCACATTTTATCAGGGACTTCCCGAGGAAGTGCAAAGGCAATTGAGGAAGATAGTGGGAATGAAAGCGTAGCCATGAGCAGAGACACGACTGACAATTGTTCACCATTGTCAGTTAAAAACAAGAGAAAAACAGAATGAAAGTTGAGGACAAGAAAATCAACGAAGCAAAGTTAGTTCAGAATACATTATTGACATCCTCAGTGGAAGGAGCAGTATTGACAAGCGGAGGGGAAGGTTTTAACGTACAAGGGATACATCAGGTACAGTCAGCAGTAAATGGGAACTTTGCAGGAAGGAGAGGGTATAATTATTTCCCACGAGGACAAGTGTTTGCACACAGAGGCAGAGGGTTCAGATTTCAAGCTGCACAACAAGGAACGTTTAATGGGGCTACCCTAGTTTTGGGGACAGACACAACAATGTTGGACATGTGGGAAGATGGAGCACATTTCATGTGCATGCAGAAACATGGGAGGGATGCAACAGAACTGGCAAGCAGTAGATACAAGAGGGGACAGCATACCCCCACCTTATAGCACAGACTCACCTGAATATTATGCTCATGATCATAAACAGTATCAAGCACACGCTCCATCAATATTGCAACAAGGGATGCCACCCCAAACACAGCCAGCACTGATTGATGCAAACACAACAAACTCCAATGCAGATAGAGTAAGCACCCATGCAGACACAGGCACTAGAATGCAGGGACACCATGGGACGGGAACATATTGCCACAGGCACCTGCACCTCTGAAGTGAGGCAGGCCTGATCTTCACAAGTTGAAATCCCTGCAGGACTGATTCAGTTCTACCTTGCCTTCTCCTCTTTCCTCCTCCTTTGCCCGCCCCTGGGCTCCTCCAACACTTCCGAAGGGCATACCTCTGACCTGTACCCATCCACAAAAGTGTTTCAAAGGGGACAACTTGCTCCACATTGCTACTTCGCTGACATCTGCCGTCTTCTGGAAGAACTTGATTTGGATGTACTTGGTCTCACCGAGACTTGGTTCATGGTCTGCTCTGTCACAAGCTTTGACACTCTTCTTCCTGATGGCTCCAAGATCCTCTCTGAACACAGAGCCAGCTGTCCTGGTGAGGGTGTAGCCTTGATCTTCTGGGAGTGGATCCCTGCTTCTATCATTCATACACAAGACTACTCCTCCTTTGAATGCTTGGTCTGCAGGCTCTATATCTCTCCTCGCCTTTCTCTCACTGTGGCCACTTTCTACAGGCCGCCTGGCCATGCCACCTTCTTCCTCTCTGAGTGGGCTTACCTCTTCTCCTCCCTCCTTGCATCTACCTCTCAACTTCTCAACCTCTCACCTTCTCCTCCTCAGAGACCTGAACATCCACCTGGATGCTGCATGCCCTTCTTCGGTACTCTTTCGCAACCTCTGCAAATCTCTCCCTCTCTCTATATTCTTCCCTCTTGCCTGTCTCACTTGTTCAGGGCACGCCTTGGATGTTCTGATCTCCTCAGACCATCCCCTCTCTAACCCTCTCACCACTCCTCTCTCCTGGGCTGATCACTTCCTCCTTTCCTCCCACCTCGCTCTCTCTACCCCTCAGACGAATCTGACCCCAGTACTGCCACCTACCTTTTCAGTTATCCGACCAGTGAAGCGTGTGTCAGCTGAGGCTTTTACCGCTACTTTCTCTCCTACTTCTGCACCTTTGGCTGACTCACACCCTGACACAGCCCTACCTAACCTTCATCTTTCCATCTCTAACACTCTTGATATTCTTGCCCCTGTCATGAGGATCCGCTTGAAGCTCAAATCCAAGTGCAACTCTTGGTATAACTCTGACCTTGTCAACGTTAAACATAAGTGCAGGATGGCTGAGAGGAAGTGGAGGGCATCAGGTCCACCCTCTGACAAACTAGCGTGCTGCTTTCTCCAAAGGCAACACAGACTCTCTGTCCTCGCCAAGAAGAGGGTCCACATCCAAGCCTGCATCTCTACGGCATCTAAAAGCTCAGCCGAACTCTTCAGAATCTGCAAGGAGCTGGCCAGCCCTGCTGCAGTCTCTACCTCTCCTTTTCCCTCCCAAGATGCCTTTGGGCCAGGCGCGCTATACAAATAAAGAAATACAAATACAAATAAAAATGCCCTCTGTACAGCCTTGGCTTCTCATTTCATCACTAAAACTTAGGACCTCCTCCTCCTCCACTCCTGGCCCGCCTGTGGCTGTCTCTCCTCCTCGCTTCTCTTCCTTTCCCTTGTTCCCCCAGACGATGTTTCTGGATAAGTCTGATCTATGAAAGTCTCATCAAAGCAGGCTTTCCCCTGCTCATCCAGAACCATCAAGGACCACATTCACACCCTTGCTTCAGCCTTGACGATTTCTGCAATCACTCCTTTGCCACTGGAACCTTCCACTCCCCCTTAAGCACCTCCTTGAGCACCCCCTTCTTAAGAAGCCCTCTGCCGATCCTTACTCTCCAGCTATCGCCCGATCTCCCTCACTCCTTTCCTGGGCAAACTCTTGGAAAAGTTGGCCATCTCCCAGCTAAAATCTTCACACTGAATATGTTGGTTGTCCCCACAACCACCAGTCTGGCTTCAGAGCTGCCAGAATCACGGAAACTGCTCTCCTAATGTCACGCTCACCTGATTCCCACAGAGGCGCAGGTCTGGCTTCGAGTGCTGATGCTTCTTCAGTGGTGAAGCACAGGACTCTGAAGATGGACTGGAAGGGCCCCTCTACTCTGGTCTTTTCTGGCTCGCAGGAATATTCCCCTGTGCATGAAAAGGGAGTATTACCTACTGATGGAATAATGCTCAAGCCTCCCAATCCCTTCCAGCCCTCCACGATACCCTTCCACGATTCCCCGTGAAGTCTCACCTTAGGGTCTGGAAGGATGAGTTCTCCATCCTGCTTCTGATGCAGGGCGCGTTGAAACCCAGTTACTTCACTGGATTGAGGTTTGATGGGAGTTCAAAATAAGCTTGACTATTCAGGTGAGGCGCTGTAAGAGTTCTGTTGCAAGTTCAAAAGTTCAAGCTTAATAATAATGTTCATTGTCTTATTGCAGCAAGCGCTAATGCTTATGTCTTTTTCCCCTTAGGGGCCGGGGTTCGGAATGCCGGAGATATGGCGCCGACCCAAAGTGAAACGTGCAGTTCCAGTAAATGACAGGTAAATTCTGGATGAGCGTTCAGGTAATGTCTTTGCATTCGCTCATTCAATGTCCTTGTCTTTTTTCCCCATAGGGGCCGGGGTCCGGAATGCCAGGAAGCGCCAGGACCCGAAATGAAATGGGAATAACCCAACAGGTAAGTCTTAGAAGGAAACTGAGCCTTTCCTATTCCCTTCCTTCTCTCACCTTGTTTTCTTGTCTTTTTCTCTCTAGGCTCTGAGAAGTGGGTGCGGATCCGGATGATCGCTGCTGAAGATGGAGGCGCCCAGGAAAGGTGAGTGAAATGCAGCGCTGCAGCGATCAAAGCGAAATGCTTTTAAAATGATGTCTTCCCTTTCAGGATCGTCGGTGTGATGTCACCGTGATGCAGCTTTAGCTGGTAAGGTCTTCTTTCTCTCCAATTCTCTCTTATCTCTCTTTGCAGGCGACCCAGGATGCTGACAGGCGTGACTGAAGTCCAGATGCAGGAGCTGACACGGTGAGCGTCCAGCTGCGAGGAGCAGAACAACGCGAAGCGTGAGTTGCTGATCGGGCGCGGTTTAAATAGCTTTGGGAGAGAAGTTCCAGGTATGTATCCTTACACCGATCAGGTATGTATCCTTCCCCGACCACACCCAGGTGGAAAGTAGTCCCACAGGTAAAGTAGTTCCATTCAGGCCTCAAGAGGGCCTGGATGTAGCAGCATGGTCTGCATCAGGTAAGTGCACATTAAAACACTTGAACACATGTCTAGCTTTATGAGCCTGGCGCCTAAGGCGCCAGGACAGGGGACTAACATGAGCCTGGCGCCTAAGGCGCCAGGACTGTGTCCAAAGGGCCCCAGCTTGGGCCCGCTGGCACTTCCGTGGGGGGAATGATGCCTGCCTCTGGGGTTGCTGGGTCGGACCTGGCTCCTTGGAGGTAGGCATCATGACACCTAAACACCCATGAAGACCTGCTATTGATCCTTGATTCTAACCACTACCTGGCACCTCTTGTCCACTGCATCGCCACTTTCTGCTCCAACTTTCAGTGTTGTGCGGATGACACTGTGCTCTCTTTCAGGCTCCCCTCAGCTGCTTCTTCTAATTTTCTCATACCAGACTGTCTGGCCGCAATTCAGGAATGTTGCACCGCCAATGATCTCTGCCTTAATGCCAGTCAGACCAAGATCCTCCTCATCAGAACACCAGCTCCTTCCTTTCCTCTCTCTCTCTCTCTCTCTCTCTCTCTCTCTTTGGCCGCCCACTCTGGACCCTCTTCCTGCTCTTAACTGTGAGGCCAAGAACCGTGGGGTCATCTTCCATGCCACCCTCTCCTTCTCACCTCACATCTCTGGTGTCTCTAAGAAGTCAAACTATCAGCTGCACCTCCTCAGAGGTATTCTTCCTTTCCTCTCCCCTAGAAGCTCATTGTCTCCAGCACTCTGGTAATCTCAAGGCTGGACTACTGTAACAGCCTCTTTCTAAATCTTCCTGTTTCTACTCTCCGACCTCTACAACTTAACCAGAAGAGGGCTGCGAGACTTGTCCTTGGCCTCAAGCCCAGGGATCGTATCTCTCCAGCTCTGAAATCTCTTCACTGGCTCCCTGTGGCGCCCACACTACCTCAACTCTCACTTCCGAAACATCTCCTTTCTCAATCCCTCCGCTCATCCACCTCCAACTCTCTGAGGGCCAATCGCTTTTCCAAGCCGAAAGTTGGGGGCAGATCTCCCTCTTCGGCTGGGAGCTCCCTCTGGAACAGCCTACCTGCCTCTCTCAAACTTGAGCAGAACCACCTCTGGTTCCGGAAGCAACTCAAGACCTTCCTTTTCGCTTCTGCTTTCTCTCTTGCTCGCCTCGCCTGTCAGGGACAGGGTGTTCTTCCCCTAGGGTCAGCTAGCACATTGTTTCTCTATTTACGGTGTGTTGACTTACGATTGATATGCGCATTGTAATTCATCTTTCTCCCGAGGAACCTTTGTTTTTGTGATAACGTATTTTAGGTGTTTCATGCACGACTGTCTGGATGAGAATCCAGGATCAAGGACAGCATACTTAATGTTTGTATATTTTATACAGCGCAACATGCAAAATAACTCCATTCAGGTTGCTCAAATATAGCGCACATGCATTGCGAGAAGGTGTTCATATCTCATTTATAGAACTATATTTTTAATGAGTGCTTGCTCAATTAAAAAATATTACCAATTGTTCTTCAGTGAAGTGGCAAAGTGACAACACTCATTGAAAAATGACAAAGTCGGATAGAAACGAAAACGGGTTCCTACTGCAGGTTGCTTCCACTTCCCCTCTGCAGCTTGGAATCATTCATACACATACAGTAAACTCAGCTGATTCGACGAAAAGCTCACATCCGGGATAACTGGAAACCTGGCATGCAAAGGGAAACCCTTCTGGCAGATCAAGGCCGCTCTCCTGACAGTTTCCTTGTAAATGCAACCGCCAGCTGCACCTGATGACCGTCCAAACCAACAACATGCGAGGGCCAACACTGCTCCGGTTCATTGTCTTTGTTTTGCCCCAGTCATGTTCTCTGTGTTCTTTAAACGCATTATCTGTAATGGAGAGTCTGAACGTACTGTACACTTCGCTTGTGTTGTGTGTTGAGGTAGTCTTTACAGGAGATTTGAATTCATAGTATATTCTCCAGGGTCAACGAGTTTAATTTGGCCCATTTTCATCCCGTGTTTAAAATGGTTTCTTCCATATCGAAGTCAAGGAAAAGCCTTTCGAGATGAATGCGAGCCGTGAGGATTTTGCTATTGCTTGTTTGTACCTCCTTGACTATTCTTAGTTCTTGGTTGTGACATGGCGTTAGTGCACGCTAGTGAGCTTCTCTTCAAGCAATGCGTCTTTCATCTCTGAGAGCTTCTGTTGAGAAGGGGCAGTAGTCTAGCCTTTCAGGCTGGACTGCCCCCATTGGTGTCGCCTTCTGCAATGCCACAGAACAATAACCAAGGTTACGTTTGATTCATAACCTCCCAATCATCACATTGTTTTTGTTATAGTTGGTCCTAAACATGACATGGGACCTGAGAGGTGTTAAAGGCTGGATTAAGTTTGTGGGGGTAACAAATGTCCATCTCACAGCAAGCGACAGATATGAGAGCATAGACTGGTCAGGTTTTCGTAACAAGAGCTAGCCATGTATTTCTCTTTTTTTTTATTTTAAAAGGTGTATTCAATTTGTTTAATATAGGAGAACAATTACATAGAATACTTTGCAAATTCAAATATTCACACACACTATAACGTATCTACAATCAAGAAAAGAAAGAAAAAAAAAACAGTTTTAACCACACAATTCATTAAAAGTACTCTGCGTTCATCATATTTGTCCTTTTGTGGCTGGAGTCGAAAAGGTACCCTTTCTCTACCAGAAAGGATCGACAGACTATGCAGCCAATCCTTAACAGAAGGCCTACTATCAGTCTTCCAATGTCTCAGGATATGCTTCTTGGCCTTTAAAAGTGTTCTATAAGAGCTCCCCTTTGAATACACTGGGCCTCATTACGAGATTGGTGGTAGTCATGGTGCTATTTGCACCATGACTGCCACCAATAACGTGTCCGGAACCGGTCTCGTTCAATGGGGACTTACCAGTGTAGTCCGACCTTTGCGGGGCCAGTAAGTCCCCATTGAAAAAGCCATTCCCCATTCCCATTTGAGCCTCCATAGGGCTCAAATGGGAATGGGGAAGGCGCTAATAACGGTACCACAAATTGCGGTACCGTTATTAGCTCTGAAGTCCCTTAATGGGTCCCGTCCATAACGCCTGGTCAGTCCAGGTGTTAAAGGAGGGACCCACTAAGGAAACTCATAGTAGGGCAGTAAGGGATTACCGGCACCAGTCTCCTTACCGGTGCCCGGTATCCCTTAACGCCCTACTCGTAATGAGGCCCATTTTTACAGGGAATAAACTTAATAGACAAATTAATGGTGTACGTGGACGGCAAAGACGTAACACAAGAGCTATACGTTAAATAACTTCCTCCCAAAAGGATTGGCCCTTCTGACATGACCAAAACATGTGCGGGTTAGTACCTATATTTTTATTACAAGTCCAACATGTGTTGTCCGGCCTTAACTTAATAGATCAAATTTTCCACGGAGACCAATATACATAAGAAACTATTTCCTGCTGCGTGAAACGCAGATCTAAATCTAATTGAAATCTACTGGGTCCCGTACATATCCGAGTGCATTCATTTTCAGACAGCCCTTTACCCAGATCTGATTCCCAAGTAGTTCTAACTTTTTGAGAGGCAGGGCCAAGCTCCAGTAGTGCAACAAAAAATGTGGAGGCCTCCTGCAAAGCCTGCCCAGGGGACCTCCTAAGCTCCGCAAAGAAGGGCTGGCCTGAGCTACCATGCAAGGCGTTATAGAAATGTGTGCAGTTCTCCGGAATGCAGTTGACCCAAATAGCATAGGAGCAAGTGCCCAACACACTAAGCTAGGGTTCCAGCACACATTCTCAAAGACCAGGGAGACACATCTGAACAGACATTTGTGCGCATTGTGTGGATTTGGAACATAATTAGTGCCATGCCCCATCATCACACATAACATGGCCATTCTGGTGTTGTTGCCTTTAGCGAAAGTCTGTAAAAAGTTATGACAGCTGTAATGGTAACCTACCTTACAATGTCTTTACATTTGTGTTTCAAATTTGTATTTAAAATGGAAAAATACTGGCTAGTGCTAGGTATATTTATGCATACGTTAGTGTTTTATAATAGCTCTGTCTGCTTCCAGGTTCTCCATCCAGTGCATTAGTACCAGACAACTTCAGAGGGGTGAGAGGACCATGCAGAGATAACAATCTGTGATTTACAGTTGGCATACCGACTTCTGGAACTGGAGCTCAACAGACTGAGCTATTTTGTTCTTCCTAGTCAGTTGTTTTTATGGGTATGAAGTTTACATGACTCCATAATCCCCTTAAACTCCTCTGGAAAGATAAATAACCACATACATTAACCCTGATATTAGGAGAGTGGCAGGGCCCAGCGTGTGAGTCTGTGCCTAGAGGCTGCCAACAGAGTATCAGAAAAGCAGAGGCCAGCAGTGGATTAACATTGCTGAAAATGTTGGGCGGGACATGGCAGCTGAAGAAAAGGTGCCCCAGACAAATTAATATGAACAAAATAGTGTGGCATGAAATTTGGGGGGGACAAACACCCCTGCCCCCCCCTAAAATTACGCCCCTGCGAGGCCAGCATTAGTTTAGTTATACAAAGACGCAAGTGACTCTTGTGAGCAATTGTATTGAGACACTTAAGTTAGCTGGTTTATTGAAACATATTGCTTCTTATTTCTCGTGGAGAGGAAACGATATCACAGCAGCTATGGGAAGGTCGTGTTGGGGCATTTCTTTTATTTGCAACATCATGACTAAAAGCTAGAATGCAGATTTTGTAAATGACACATGGATGGGTGACACAGATCAAAAGACCAAAAGTTTAAGGTTAAGGGATTTTGTAAACTTTGAAAGGGTACTGGGACGGCACATGGAATCCTGTCAAAGAACTCACAGCACAATGAGAACACCGATTTAATTTAGCAATCCAACCCCCATCCGAACTTCTCTCTTGTGCTGAAGTCCGCCCTTCACCAGGGTCAGGCTGAAAACAGCGAGGAAAGAATGGAAGCTGCAGCAGCTCACTGAGGATTACCAAACGCTCACCTATGTGCCTTTCTTGCCTGCGCAGCCAAATTCCGTACTGTCCCACCCTAGAGTGCGCCAAATAGAGGAGAAGATGTCTCACGTCATGACGTCACTCACACGTTTCAGTCACGTCTTGCGTGGATTGTGTTACAACAGCCGCCCGACTACAAGAACATCTATAGTAAATCCATTAGACAGCCTTTACATTTGCGGAAACATGACATTAATGACCAATTCAAAGTTCATATATGTATAGCCACATTAGTGTCTGTAGCCCTGAGCTGAGGGATTCGGCTTTGTTGCAAACATATACATACATGCCAACATTCTGTGACCAAAAATCTGTAGGAATCTTAAAGTTTCAAAAATAGTAATTAGCATAATGATGACATCACAGGAAATGATGTCACATCAATTTGACCAATGAAAAAAGGACAGGGCATGACATCACAGGAAATTATGTAATATGAACTTTGTCCTTATGACTTCACAGGAACTGACCTCAAATGGCATATGGCCTTGAAGAGATCACAGGAAAGTTCAACATAATGGTTGTGTACTGCCCCCGCATAGAGTGGAAAACAGTCAGAGGCATCTCTGAGGTGTATACATTGCAAGGGAGACAAATAAATAGAGCCGGGGGTTAATAGCTGCCGATTATCACACGGCGAGCAGCAAGCAGGGAGCTGAAACAAGAAATACCCACTGAAAAGTTATAAATCCTGTGTTAGCAAGTGCCTGCTGTGAAGGAACCGGTGTGATAACACTTCTGTATATCCCAAGGGAAGGACGGCCGCAAAGGCTCCAACAAATGCAGCTTGTAAGGCAAGCCCCAGAACAAATACAGTAATACAGAGAGAAATATATTTGTGTTATAACTGCTGACTGGACACATGGGGCAGTTGCTAGAAGTCTCCCTGAGGTTCATGACCCCTTTCAAATGACAAGGTTCAAAGGTCCTGATGCAGTCCCTGCCCTTAACACATCAAATATTTAAAATAGTAACAAATGTACCTGCCTCAGAGAACACACTTTTGCAGCTGTGTATTCAGCACAGATGCTGGGAAGTTCATTAGTCTGCAGTGAGAGACAGAGCACCGGGGGAGCTCTGAACAAACACAGTAAGTTATTCCACACCCAAAGAGGAAAAAGAAAAAAAGAGAAGAAAAAAAAGCAGTTATTATAAGTGTTAAATGTCCTCATCTTTTGGCTCATGATAAGGAAATGAATAATATCTACCCCATTAAAAGGTAACTCATTCACAGGGATTGAATTGACTGTGATGAGTCCAACATCCAAAAGAGTAAACACCTGTTAACTATGATGTAACACAGGTATTTGACAACATCAAACATAAGAGTGAACAATAACAAAATTGACGATGTAGTGAGTGTCTAAATATCGTCAGCTGTACTAGTACCTAATTGGATATGCTGTGATGAAAAATGCCCGTGTAGCATATGTCAAAACCTTTACTCTGCCACTGGTGATCCCAACACTCCCAGTGTCAAAATGGTCTATTTGTATGATGCATGTCCAAACATACCTCTTAAAAACACGGTGGCAAAAAAAATTGGAAAAAAACATGAGGCAAGATCCTAAGTGTGGAAAAACAGTGTTATATCTCACATAACTAAGAGACAAAACGTCTCTAATAAACATTCAGAGAAGCAAACTCACCACTTGTATAAATAACAAAGCCACTCGCGCTACGGTTCCTCAATGTTTGCAGTTCTATATAGGGGGCCCTGTTTTATGACATCAAAAATGAGTGACGTCAGGGGATGATTCAGCTTCACCATTCATTGCGCTCATAACCTGTTGCGTACTACGGCACAGATGCCACAGTTTAGGGCACACGTATTGTCGGGGGGAAATTCTGCCGGGGTCGGCCGGGCCGTCCGCAGACCTCCGGGCAGGGAGGCCCCAACTCCTCCCGTATATCCCAGATGAGATAGAGTATGAGACACACACAAGGAGCAAGGCGACTCTGCTGTTTATTATGCAAACGGCAGGGATGGGTCAAGGAGCGTACGCGTTCGTCCTGACACACACAATTGTGGGGCTCGCAGGCCCTTTTTACTGCATTATGACGCGCTACTTGCGTCACTTCAGAAAGTTAACAAAAAACCTATCGCCACTCTTAATTGGTTGCTCGAGTGGTAGGGTTAGTATAGTACACATATAGAGAATGATATTAGTGGTCAAGGTGTAGTCAGGTGGTATATCTGGGTTGTCCCTATAATTAGATACATAAGAATTGTTACATGAAGACCCCTGAGGATTGGCTAATGTTACTGACGTCTGAGATAAGAGCCCCATGTTCTGATTGGTGCATCCGTGAGCTCCCCAGCCTGGGACCACCGTTGTTCCCAGCTCTCGGTGTACCTGTGTTTGCAACAATGTTTCAATATGGGTACGTGCAGACAATGTGAGGATTTATTCATAGGTGGAAGGCTGACCGCTCCCACTGTAGCAGGTGTTCATTGAGCCTTTCACGTGTCTCGGCCTGTGTCTCGTAGTGAGGGACCCAGACGCCTTTTCTCTCCTGGGTTTTGGCATCTCGTCAGGTTCGGCTTGGTCACGTGGGGCGGGACCGTGTTTGAGGCAGAATTCTGCACAATTAATATTGCTTTTCCACTGTGTGTCTGGTTTAATTTGTAGATAGGACTTTAACGTTGGTATGCGGAGTGCGAGGTTGCAACATCGTGCCTTTGATGATTTGTTCTTGGATGTGGGTTTGCAACATTGCGACCTTGGCTGATTTCTCCACCAGGCTCATTCTGCAGGATCAGCAACCTGACTTTTGCTTTGTTAATGTCCACGGGAACTCTTGCTTGAGGCCTACTTGGGCCTGGTGTATAGTGATCCATTTCGGACATGGGTGCTTTAGGTTATAGTGGCATATATTTCCATGACCAGTATCGTGTTTCTATTATACCTCTCATGGTGGTAACGGGTTTCAAGAGAAGCGTGAGCAAGCGGCGTTATAGATGAGTTCATGATGCATCTTGCGTTTCTGCATTCTGAAAGCCTATGTAAAAATAATAAAGATGTACGTCCGTGAGTATGTCTGTCGCCTACGTCAGAGCACTGAGTATGTTCTTCGTGTAGATTGGTGTGGAAATGTTAAGTGTGTATATTTGTACAGATGTGCTTCCCGTCGTCTAGGTCGTCATGGCATCTCTAACGACGTGTGGTTTTTAGTCTAGCTGATCCGAGCCGCAGGTGTCGGCATGGCCAGTGCGGGCTGCTGGGCAGGCAGGTGGACACATCCGTATGTTCCTGTACCAGGGTACCTGGTCGTCTGGTAACTGGACAAACTCTTCTCGCGGCGGGTGTCTGGGCCGTGACCCTCTAGGCCAAGCGCGAGAGGTGAAGGACGGGAGCCTGGTCTTCCATTCTCCCACTTCAGTCCCCCCTCTGGTCGACTTGTCGACCACAAACATATCCTTCTCGTTATCTCCTCTTACCCTCCATATCTTAGTTATCCCTCCGAGATGTCCATAATGGTTCACATGATCTTCAAATGACCAATACATGTATTCACATGTTCCTCCAGGAGTACAGTATACCCATCTTCCTATGTAGCTCCTGGGGTTCCTTGGATTCTCGATCTTCACTGATGGTGGGTCTAGATGATTGGTGATGATTTGGGTGCGCAACTTCTCCCTTTCTTGTATTATCACACCTGTATGCTGGCCGTCATCTGCTGGCATTAAGGGGTGCATTCCCACCATTTCCAGCAACTCGTCAGTCGTGCGTGCCTTCCGGGCCTTCCAAAATCTAATTATGATCAGGGCAGCTCCAGCCAAAATAGCACATCCCACTATTATTTTCAGTCCATCTGACAGCCAAGATGGCATCCATGACCATAATAGTGAAAACCAGCTCTTATCCTTGTTTACACCGTTACTTTCGTCCATCATTTTGGAGTGCATCTGGGCCAGTTGTGAAACTGCTTCTGTCAGTGTACCATTGTCAGCATCGTTGGCAGGTATGAACGTGCAGCAAGATTGTCCTATCTTTGCACAAACTCCTCCTTCCATTGCTGTGAGAAGGTCCAATACATATCTGTTCTGGAGTGCTACCATCCTGACAGCTCGCAGCTCCTCTTTAATTGCGTTGAACCCATTTACTGTTGAATTGATGGTCATCATTAGTTCCCACCTGGTTATTTGGAGCCATTTTGCGTTTGCGTATGCCTGCAGTCCCGGATGTATTATTGAGGAGAAGAACATTGCTGCTCTGCTGAATAGTCTGTGTTCTGGCGGTATTGATGTTAGTTCCGTTTCCGACCTTCCCCACAGGTAATTTCCTGTTAATGGCTCTCCTTGTCTTTTTCTCCTATTTAGGACAGTATCATTGCTGTTGGTCCTGTTTCCTTGCTCCTTCTGAAGTGGTGCAGATCTCTTTCTTCTCTTATCTCCTTCATCCATTTTAGGAAATTTCGCCACATCGACATGCTTCTTAGGTACCACTAGTGATGGTACGTTGACGTGTACCATTGTGCACACACCATTCCACAGGGGAGGCAGTGTATGATATGCCTTTTCTCCACAGGCCCAATAATGGTCCATTATTACTGCTGTTCCCGCTCCCCCCTCAGGTAACTCCATCAGGCTTGCACAATTGGTGTTATATCCTACGTCCACCTCTCCTTTATGCTGGTAGCATACTTTGGGCGCAGTCAATGGTAGTATAGTTATCGGGTCTTCATCTTCTTCTACCCACGTGAGCATTGGTACATATTTGATCCACGTCGTCCAACATCGATGATTGTGTGTCTCGATAGTTGAGATAGTTTCTTTTGTTACCATGTTGCTGCCAATCACTCCTATCTCCCAGTTGTTGCCCAGGTACACCTTTCCTGTTATCGTCAGTAGCGGCCTTTCCCAGCATCCTTGTTTACCCGGAACTTCAGTGGCGTACCAATCACATGGTAGATACTGCAGTGTTACCTTCTTTGTTTCTCCTTTTGCAGGGCCACTTGTTATGTACCTGAATGCTTCAGCATGTAAACTGGTCTTGTGATAACTCAGATAGGTCTTGAGGAAGTTGTTTTCATATGGGTATGAGTCTCGTGTCTTCCATGTCATGTGCACTACTGTTCCTTGAAACCTTCCTTTCGTTTGGAACAGGGCCAAATATATTATGCACTGTGCTGTTTTTTCATCTATTTCTGTGGCAACAAATGTTCGTGAAGCGCTCATGGCGTATGGTATTAATGAGCAAACGTAACAGCTATCCTCAGTTGTCTGCTTACCAATGCGGGTCATGTGCTGGTACCATATGTTGTTTGTGACGTGTGCTGAATCTTGTACATAATTATCAATACCTTTATTGTCTGAGTATGTGCTGCGTTTAACTCTATTTTGCTTGGGTGCAATGTTACTATTACCACCTGACGTAACACCTGTTGCAGCAGAGGACGGGGGTATATTAAGTTTGGGTGCAGCAATAAAATCGATAGCATAGCTGTACTGCCAGACAGAGGCAGCCAAGAACCCGGTGATCATAAAAATCCCTATTATTTTTATTACATATGCTAATTTCACCGGCATTTTGCTCTTACCTTGCTGCGGTCCTGGCAGCTTATTCTTGCGACGTTACAGTTGCCCGCCTAAAAATTCTCAAAAGTACTCGTTATTAAATGTTAGTTTTAAGCTCTCCCTATCAAGTAGTCATTCAGTGCCCAGGCGAAGAGCTGCTCCCACGCTACTCTAAGTGATGGGTCTCTTAAGACCGGCAAGTATGGGCGGAGGTGGGGCATGTGATATTCTATGGCCAGGAGGAAGGCTGTGTAGTAGACACGTACCCTTCTCCTTTTTAAGTATGTTGGCCTCTTTATTTCGTATACAAATTGGTGTGACAATTCCTCTGGGTAGTTATCGTCTGGCAGCACCATCTACACCTGCACACTGAATTTGTTAATTAGCTTTTCTTAACAATACAATATTACGCAGTTCCTGTATGTGCGAGAGAAAAAAGAGAACATTCACGTGTTTACATGTGTATTAGTGCAAGCATGTCCTTCAGTTTTAGTTACAACTGTACTTAGCAGTCAATGGGGGGGGGTTTGTGCTCAAATGGCGGAAGTATTTTTACTCTTTGAGCGAGTGATCATGGGGTGGGCAGCATGGGGATCACCCCCTTCTTCGTCAGTTATTGTCTCCGAGGGAACAATTGGGTCGTTGTCTGTGGTGGAACTTTCTTCCGCTGTCGGGGATGTTGTTGCTGTTCTTTCAATGGACCTGTCGTTGGCGCTGGGGCGGGTCTGCAGTTTGTAAATCTTTACGTCATGTAGGTGGTTCCAGGCACGCTTATCCTTTAGTTTTACTGCTCTTGTTGATACGTCCTCTACCAGATGGGGGCCAGTGAACCTCTTCTGGTTCCACTTTCTATTGAAATTGCGAAGTAGTACGTGGTCACCTTTGGCAAGTTTGCACGAGTTCTCCTTTCCCAATTCCGTACTTTCGTCTTTTTCTTGATTGCTGGTAGACCCGCCCCGTGTGCGCTCGAGCTGTTGAGACACAAACGCGACACTAGTAATCAAAGAAGACACATATTGATACATTTCATCACCTAACACATTCGCTGAACTTTCGTGGTCGGTGAATGCCCTTGATGTTGGTGTTAGGGGAAGGCGCATTTGACGTCCAGTTACCACTTCGTGAGGGGTGAGGTGGTGGTCGGACCCTGGCCTGTTTCTAAGCTCAAATAATGCTAACGGAAGGCAATACAACCAACTTTTCTTTGTTGTTTGTTGTATTTTAGCAATTGCCTCCTTCAATAAGCCATTCAGGCGTTCACATACACCATTAGCCTGTGGGTGGTATGCACATGCAAATTTGTGTTTAATGTTCAGCAGGGATGTGATATGCTGGAACATTTCGTTTGCGAAATGGGGGCCATTGTCTGATCTTAGCACCTCGCACACTCCCCATCTGGGGAAGACCTCCCTTACTATGAATTTGGCTGCTCTAAACGCATCAGGGTGTGAACAGGGCCCTGCTTCAATCCATCTAGAAAATGGGCATACTACTACAATCATATACCTATTGCCTTGACAGATGTTGATCATATCAACATAGTCAATGTGAAGGTGCCGAAAAGGTCCTTCTGGCCGGGGTATGGTACCTCTTATCACTTTTAGAGTATGACCGGCCGTAAACTGTTGACATGTTAGGCAATTGCTGATAAAATTTGACACATGGGAGGTTAACTCGGGACAAAACCAATCTTCTCGAATTCGTGCTGCAATTATTTCCTTGCCTGTATGGGCAGGGTGGTGTAATTGGCTCAAGGCGGTATTTAACAGTGTCAACGGTATTACAACTTTCCCAGTGCCACCCTGGCGCCATAGTGCGTCGGTTGGTGACATTGTGCATCCTCTTTTCACCCATACTTCTTTTTCGGCCATTGGTGCAGCCGCTTGTAGTTCCATAATCTGTGTGGCTGGGAGATGGGTGTACCCTTCTCTTATTAACATCTCCCTAGCTATTCCCCTCCCTCTCCCTCTCTGTGAGTCTGTGGGGTTCCATATCTCACCAAAATATGCAGCATATTTCGCATGTGCGTCTGCTGCTGCATTTCCTTTTGAGACGTAGTCTTCTCCATTGGTGTGTGCGGTGCATTTTACTAGGGCTAATTCTTGGGGGTCGTTTATTACTTCAATTAGTTCAGCCAACAAGAGGGCATGTTGTACTGGAGTGCCATCAGCTCTCCTAAACCCTCTTCTTCTCCATTTTGATAGCCCCGAGTGGACAGTGGATGTAACATATGCACTGTCAGAATATATAGTTACTCTTTTATTAAAACTTTCCTTTAATGCCAATATTAGTGCAACGAGTTCCGCGGCTTGAGCAGAGTAATGCTGTGGTAATTGTACACACTTCATAGCCACACACACCGGCGCCTCCATCATTTTTACTACTGCTGCCCCAGTCCTTCGTATCCCATCTCCTTGATCAATAGTTGATGACCCATCAATAAACAAAAGCTCACCTCCCTCTAGTGCGTTTTCTTCAACTTTCCTAGCACATGAGTACATTTCAGTTACTTGGGTGCAGTCGTGGGCGTAATCTCCCTCTTCAATTACTTCTGCTAGGAACCTTGCAGGGTTAACCGTGCTACATCTAACAATTGCTAGTTCAGCTTTAGACAAAATAATCTCATAACCTGATGCCCTCTGTGTCGTTAGTGTGGACTTAGGTTTATTCAATATCGCAAATAATGCATGTTCCACAAATAGTGTAGTTGGACACCCCATAGTTATTGCTGATGCTTTTTCTACTGCAAAAGCAGCTGCAGCAAGACCTTGTTCACAAGAGAAGTGGCCTAACATTATAGGGTCTAAGTGACCGCTGTAAAATGCTACTGGTTTATAGCCCATGCTAGTTTTTTGGGCCAACACTGCTTTCATCACTGCTGAGTCGCAATGTGAAAATATAAAGAAGCGCCGCTCATAGTCTGGGGATGCCAGTACTGGAGCAGTTGATATCGCGTCTTTTAATTTGTCAAATGCCTCCCTCATTTCCATAGTCCATCCCAACTTTTTCTCCCCTTTATTTGCTTCCTTCAAACCCTCAAGCAGGGGTCCTATGTATGAGCTATAATCAAATACCCATGCTCTACAGTAGTTGCACAGCCCCAGAAATTGCTGCAGTTCTCTCACAGTCTGTGGCACGGGAGTGCTTGAGATGGCCTGTGCTCTTTGTGGTGCAATCCTTCTTCCATGTTGGGATATCAGTTGGCCAATGTAAAGTACCTGTTCCTGACAGTATTGTATCTTTTCCATGTCTACCTTGTACCCCTTTTCAGCCAATATTGTCAACATTTTTAGGGAGTCCTCTCTACATTTGCTTTCGTTTGTACTGCAAATTATTATGTCATCCACATACTGTAACACTGTGCTTTCCACCTCAACGTTACCCAAATCCATCTGTATTACTCTATTGAAAATTGAGGGTGATTCACAATACCCCTGTGGTAATCTGGTATGTTTCCACTTTGTATTTCGGTAAGTGAAGCTTGTCAAATCTTGTGAGTCTGGGTGTAATGGTATTGAGAAAAAAGCATTTTTAAGGTCAATCACTGTAAATCGTGATGCTTCTGCTGGGATGCCACACAATATTGTGGCCGGGTTTGCTGTTACTGGATACTCTGCTTCTACTATGTTGTTCAAGGGTCTGAGGTCCTGTATGAAGCGCCAAGACCCCCCTTTAGCTTTGCGCACCGGGTACACAGCTGTGTTACATGGTGATTCTGAGGGGACCAATATGCCATTGTTTATAAGGGCCGTTATGGTTTCATATATGCCCTCATCTGCCTCTTTTGACAATGGGTACTGTTTCACTCTTGGCAGTATGGCACCTTTTTTCAATTTTATCCTTACACCCCCTATGCTTTTTATGCATCCCACGTCATAAGGGCTAATAGTCCATAATGATTTGGGCACCTTTGACATATCCTCCTTAAAAAATGGGACTGGGGTGCCTGCGGGTGCCTCAAGTGCCATTGCAATTTTCTGTGCTACTTGTTTGTGAGCCACTCTTAGCCATATTTCTACACTCATCATGAACACCATTTCATTTTCTTCCTTTTCTTCTGAGAACAGCTCTTCATCTGACACCTGGGTCAGCCTACATCCTTCTGCTAGTGCTACCACCGCCCTCCATGCTCTCCCTTCTTTATCTTGGGCGTGCACAGCAACATAATCAGCCGTTGCAATAATGCTCTCAATGTCCACTACAAACACCTTCCCTTCTAGTTCATTAACTGGTGTTTCTGGTCGGAATAGATAGGCTGCTGGCCTCCTCCATATTTTCCCTTCTATCCCTGGCATCCATGCAAATGCCATGTCTGTGCCATATTGGAATATTTCGCCATCTACTGGCTCCGCCCTAATCGCTGTCTGTCCACAGTATGCTTGCAAAATCTGTCGTGCTGCGAGCATGTTAATCCCTGGAGTAGAGCAAATTATGCCATCCTCTGTAAAGGAGATTGTCATGTTCAACCTGTTCATTATGTCCCTCCCCAGTATATTTACTGGTGAGGCACTATAATACAAAAGTGGAACTGACAGATCATAATCTCCAATAGATAAGGGAATGTTATCAGTAAATGGAACCAACCCTTTAGCCCCAGAAAATCCTTGGGTGTTCATGGCTTCGCCTGACATCTTAAATTTACCTTCCCTTATGCAAGACCGGGTTGCCCCGGTGTCAACAAGAAATGATAATTTTTTGTCACCTATCGTTACCTCTATGCGTGGTTCCTCCGCACTTTTAGGTGTTACTGACAGGATGGGACACACCAAGGCCGTCTGTGGGCTGGCCTATTGGGGGTACAATGATTGGCCATTCCCTCTGTAAGGGTTGTGTCCCAACACCGTCACCCCACCCATTTGTGTTCGTTCAGTTTGGGGTGGTGGTTGTATTAACGCCACTTGTTGTTGTGGCAGTGAATAGGTTTGTGGCTGTCGTGTTTGTTGTTGTTGGTCACTCCCTTGTTGTGACATCTGCTGTTGTTGTATGCCCTGCTGTTCTTGTGATGTCCTAGGTTGTGCTTGTTCATTCCATGCTGGTGTTCCTGGCCTGACCCTACATGTACGTGACATGTGTCCTAATAGTCCGCAGCTCCAACACACGGGTGGTTCCCTGTTTTGCCATGGGAAGCTCCCTGTGTTGTCCTGGTATACGGGTTGCCCTGTGGGGTAGTAATTTCTGAGTCCCCCAGCCTATTGCTGGGTATTATATCCATATCCTCTCCCCCTCATAAACCCTCCTCTCCCTCTGTTATAACTATAATACCCAGTTCCTTGCATTGGATACCCTCCTCCCATGTTTGGTGCGTGTAATTGCAGAGGCGGCACTTGCTGTATTACACCTTGTGGAGGCGTTATTTGAGCTGGATCTTGTGCAGCCACTACTTGCGTTGGGCTTTGGGCCATTGGTGTGGGCGTAGTTATTAGTGCCCCTTCCATTGTATATTTAGTAAGTTTTTTCTGTACTAATTTGGCCTCTTCTGTTTTCCTGTCCTCCTCCTTTTGTTTCATTTTTCCTTGCCATGTCCTGCAGTGATGTACTATAGTCAGTTGTATTTCTGGCCATGGTTTTGCTTCCATTCCCACTACTTTCTTTAGTTGTTTCTGAACTCCTTCTGGGAGCCCTTGTACTAGTATATGATAAAATATGGCTGGTGTTTTGTCCCATTGTTCTCTAGTTTCCATGCGCCACTTCTCTTGAATATCCTGGATATAATCAACAGGATCCTCATTTTCAGCCATCTTACGGGAAGTAATGGCTCCTATGTCTGATGTGTCTGGGTACTGCACTCTCAGTGCCTGCCATAGCGCATGTCTGCAGTTTGCAAATGGTGCCCCATCATGCGATGTGTTTGTTATTGTTACCCCATGGAATCCCCCTCTTTTCCAAATGTCATCCGCTCTATCCCCTAATATTGATATTAACAGGCCCTTCACATCTCCTACTGCCAGTTTCTGTCCTGCGGTGTGTTTTTCCATTTCATATATCCACTTACCCGCACCTCCACTTAGTGATGGGAGCCTACATTTTATATTTTCCTTATCCGTATGTTTCCAAGGTACATACTGTGGTCTAACCCCTCCTCTCTCCAGCAGTGGCATTAAATTCTGTCTTGTGTCACCCTTTACGCTCCATGATATTGAGTCTTCACACCCCTCCTCTTCCCCCATTTCTTTTACTACTTCAAATTCTTCCTTACTACCTCTGCCCCTACCTCCCTCTTCTTCCTTCCCCCTTCTTTCATCATTTCCTGTGTTCAATATGGGTATGTTTATTTGTCTGTCTTGCCTGCGACTAGGGAGGTCCCTAAGCCGACATGCATAGGGTGTAAGTTCGTTCATGAAGGGTGCGAGCTTTATTCTTTGCAGAGAGCGTGCGGTGGTTGAACATGTAGGTAGTGACGTGGGAGGGCGGCGTGATGGGGATGTGGGTGGCGTGGTTTCATTGGTTTGTGTTTCCCCTATTCTTTTCACTTCCTCCTTACTTCTCTCCAGCTCCTCCCATCTTCTACTTATCCAGGGCGAATCTATGTTTGTTCTAGTGAGGTACAGTTTATCTAAGCTTTCCCTTTCACTCTTTCTTCCATCCTTCTCCACTCCTCCTTCCTCCTCACTGCAAAAATCATTCATAAATGGCACCCCCCACTCTGCCTTTTTTCCTTTTATTGTTACCGTTTTCAAATCTATTAGGTCTCTTTCTCCCCTTTCGTTGTTAACAACTGTCCCCCCTAGTGCTGATGTCGTTGCTACCTCCCTACTTTTATATACATCTCCCCATCTTTCACTCTCCCTACCCCTCCCTTCTCTTCCTTCTTCACTTCTCTCCTCCATTTCCCTACTATTTTCCTCCCTTTTCCTTTTCAGTTCCTCCATTACTTCGTTGCTCATCTGTTCCAATATCCTTTCATCCTCTCTCTTCCTTTCCCATTTCACCCTTTCTCTTTCTACTATACTCTCTATTACCTTCCCCTCTTCATATTTCTTAGCTGTCTCCGATATTATCCTCCTCCTCCATAATTCCATTTCCTTTTCCTTTTCTTCTTCTTCCTTCTTCTTCTCTCTCAGTACTACTCTTGATACCCTATCTGCTGCTGCTTTTACCCTTTCAGCTTCTCTCTTTTGCTCCTCACTTCGTTCCCTTAATTTTTCCAATTCGTCCTTACCTTCTTTCCTTTTCCTCACTCTCTCTCTTTCCTCCCTCTCAAGTTGTTTGATCAGTTCATTCTGCTCATCCCTTAGTTTTGCTAATCTTTCCTCCAAAATCTCTTCCTTCTGCCGTAGTAGCTCCTCTCCCCTCATTTCACTCTCTCTGGCACTATCCTCGTTTGTTCTCTTTACCGCCTCCCTTTCTTCTCCAGTTAGTGAGCCTCGTAATTTCAACAATATCTGTGCAGCTACCCACTCATCGTTTCCTATCTCTACAGTCTGCTCTTCTCTAATCCTCCCTTCCCCCATTGGTATCTTCCCATGAGCCACATATGGTGGAGGGCTGTATGCCGGGTTTGAGTATCCTTCAGCCGCCCTTAACTGTCCTTCTATTTCTCCTAATTCTCTTAAAGGGTACAACCCTCCTCCCTCTGTTTTCACTCCCGGTGTTATGGGTATCTCATTGCTCAGTTCCTTTTTTATGTCGTCTGATTTATCAACCTTTTCTCCTCCCTGTCTTTCGTTCCCCGTATTCTTTGTACTTTCGCACTCCTTTTCCCCACCCGTTCCTTCTTTCTTAATCTCCTTTTCTTCCGGTGTTTCCCCCATAGTGAACTTTCCATTTGGTCCTGGTCGAGACCCCTGGAACATCCTCCATAAGTTAAACACCTCCACATGGTTTGCCAACTTCTTCCCCTTGTATGTATTGTGCAGATGGTTCAGTAGTGAATGTTGGGCATATGGATCGAAACTACCATTAGGCGGCCATGGTGTTAACATTTTGTTGTCTGTCCCCTGGGTCCACTCTATGCTGTACTTAATTAACTTCTCCCTGTGTGGTGGCAATGTGGTGCATATGTGCTGTAGTGGGGTAGTGAGGGTGTTCCCCCACCCTCCCGACCCTCTCCCGTATGACATAGTTGCACTCCCCTTGTTACCCTTCCCCTTACTAGCAGTTTATAATGTACAACCTTGTATTGCTTACCTCGCCCCGCAAGTGTGGGGACTTACGACAATCCTTTGACAAATTATGCAATAATAATAAATATGATGTTATATTATATTCCTTCCCCTACAGCCCCCTGCGGCCGAAGCGCACGCAGCCCCCTGCGGTTGCGTACCCCTTACGACGATCTTATACAGTCGTCCTGTTTCTCCGTTCTCCTCCCCCTTTTACACTCGCCGTGGCCGGCGTTCTCTGTGCGCAGCCACGCCCCTTTCCCCTTCTTCTTTCGATCCACTGGTTTATAGTTTATCTCCGTATCAGCTCCTTTATCATGCTTCTCTTCCCCACCATTCTCAAACCCAAAATTCCTTGTGCTCGCGATATCCTATTAAATCCCTACTGGTGACGTCACCGATTTCTTCGAGCTACTGGTATATTCTTGTTATGTTCTTTAAGTTCAAAATACACTTGCAATCTACCCCGCTAACCCTACAGCTGTCTTCCTGTCTCTCCTGGAACAAGGTAATCTCATCAATAATATAACCGGACTGCGCACGCTGCGTCGCCTCGCGTGTGATACGCCCCTCAACAGGAGGGCTTAACCAGCCAATTATCTTCCGTTTTGGGCAACTATGTAGCTAGCTACCGGCCACAGGGAAACGTCATCTACCTATCGAGTTTCTTGCTCGAACAATAGGGAACCTCATCTACTCATTGATCAATAAATGTCAAGTCGTAGGAAACCACACACACCCACCCTCACACTTAGTCGCACTTTAAGCCATCAGTTTCTTACGAACGGCTGCACGTGATGTTTTCGTGCCCCGCCCCCTCTTTCGCGTAACGTTAGCTGACTGTTACGAGCGGCTGCACGTGATGTTTTCGTGCCCCGCCCCCTCTTTCGCGTAACGTTAGCCGACTGTTCTCGCACTCGTTTCACTACCATTCATTCCATTAGCAACACTCAGTTAAACCTTCACCGCACATCTGTACAATACCTCCCCCCTCCCTTATTTACTTCCTCCCCCTCCCTCACAATTTCGCATTGCTTGTTGCGCGTGTCATGCTCACCAAGTTCTCTCGATGCAGGGCCGCTCGACTGCGTGCACCCTCCAAGCGGCTCGCCACCTCCCCTCGTCTGGACCACGTCTGGACACTCGCCGACCGCGGGCGGGATACTTCTCAACCGGCTCCCGAGGGCCAATATCCGGATTGCGCTGTCCGGTCTTCTCGCGGCTCCGCGATGGTCCTGTAGTCCTCAGAAGGGGGCAACGGCAGAGGGGGCCGCGCCGCCGGGCCTCCTCGCAACGGGAGTGCCTGGAAAAACTAAAAATAAAAGTTGATCTTAAACAGATCTCAGCAGTGCCTCCAACTTGTCGGGGGGAAATTCTGCCGGGGTCGGCCGGGCCGTCCGCAGACCTCCGGGCAGGGAGGCCCCAACTCCTCCCGTATATCCCAGATGAGATAGAGTATGAGACACACACAAGGAGCAAGGCGACTCTGCTGTTTATTATGCAAACGGCAGGGATGGGTCAAGGAGCGTACGCGTTCGTCCTGACACACACAATTGTGGGGCTCGCAGGCCCTTTTTACTGCATTATGACGCGCTACTTGCGTCACTTCAGAAAGTTAACAAAAAACCTATCGCCACTCTTAATTGGTTGCTCGGGTGGTAGGGTTAGTATAGTACACATATAGAGAATGATATTAGTGGTCAAGGTGTAGTCAGGTGGTATATCTGGGTTGTCCCTATAATTAGATACATAAGAATTGTTACATGAAGACCCCTGAGGATTGGCTAATGTTACTGACGTCTGAGATAAGAGCCCCATGTTCTGATTGGTGCATCCGTGAGCTCCCCAGCCTGGGACCACCGTTGTTCCCAGCTCTCGGTGTACCTGTGTTTGCAACAATGTTTCAATATGGGTACGTGCAGACAATGTGAGGATTTATTCATAGGTGGAAGGCTGACCGCTCCCACTGTAGCAGGTGTTCATTGAGCCTTTCACGTGTCTCGGCCTGTGTCTCGTAGTGAGGGACCCAGACGCCTTTTCTCTCCTGGGTTTTGGCATCTCGTCAGGTTCGGCTTGGTCACGTGGGGCGGGACCGTGTTTGAGGCAGAATTCTGCACAATTAATATTGCTTTTCCACTGTGTGTCTGGTTTAATTTGTAGATAGGACTTTAACGTTGGTATGCGGAGTGCGAGGTTGCAACATCGTGCCTTTGATGATTTGTTCTTGGATGTGGGTTTGCAACATTGCGACCTTGGCTGATTTCTCCACCAGGCTCATTCTTCAGGATCAGCAACCTGACTTTTGCTTTGTTAATGTCCACGGGAACTCTTGCTTGAGGCCTACTTGGGCCTGGTGTATAGTGATCCATTTCGGACATGGGTGCTTTAGGTTATAGTGGCATATATTTCCATGACCAGTATCGTGTTTCTATTATACCTCTCATGGTGGTAACGGGTTTCAAGAGAAGCGTGAGCAAGCGGCGTTATAGATGAGTTCATGATGCATCTTGCGTTTCTGCATTCTGAAAGCCTATGTAAAAATAATAAAGATGTACGTCCGTGAGTATGTCTGTCGCCTAAGTCAGAGCACTGAGTATGTTCTTCGTGTAGATTGGTGTGGAAATGTTAAGTGTGTATATTTGTACAGATGTGCTTCCCGTCGTCTAGGTGGTCATGGCATCTCTAACGACGTGTGGTTTTTAGTCTAGCTGATCCGAGCCGCAGGTGTCGGCATGGCCAGTGCGGGCTGCTGGGCAGGCAGGTGGACACATCCGTATGTTCCTGTACCAGGGTACCTGGTCGTCTGGTAACTGGACAAACTCTTCTCGCGGCGGGTGTCTGGGCCGTGACCCTCTAGGCCAAGCGCGAGAGGTGAAGGACGGGAGCCTGGTCTTCCATTCTCCCACTTCAGTATGTGTGGGAAAGAAGTTAAAAAGTGCATGTGTTTAAAAATTGTAAACCAACGTACTCTAGGTACGTGTTTACATATCCCCATAATTATGTCCGCCTTAAAGCTTGTGATAGAAAAGGAAGGGCCTGCTTGCCTGTGAGCAGAAGCAGGTATGCAAATGCTAATATGCTGACTGTTCCAGTAACCGCTTCTCGCCATTACATAGTATGTTATTGCCAGTCAACGCTGTCCCTTTCTGTGGACGAGAGGCTTATGCACCTCACAAGTAAAAAACTACAAATATAGTCGAACCTAGGGCATGTTCAGTAACACTGCCGTTTTCAAACACTAAGAACTGACTACAAAGAAAATGGTGATGTGCCTAAATGACTGCATTAAAATAAAATGGAAAATCAGTGCTTGTGTCTGTTCGCACATGGCGCTGTCAAACTGATTTTCTGACACTGACCCCAGGGAGGCTGGGCAGAGAGTGTCTGTTTCACTCAGCAGCATGCCATGATCAATCAAAATGAATCAGCCCATTATGCCCAGCTTCAAAGCACTGATCTCAGGATGCTGCTCTGGGCCTGGCAGCGAGGCCTATTGGAGCCCTCATTAATCGGTAGGTTTTGACATGCAAATCGGTAGGCCTGCTTAAAAAGCAGTATCCTACCGGCTAAATCTGTAGGGTTGGCAAGTATGCATATAATGGACTACGCATGTCCTCTTTAGCCCACAAAAGCCCTGCGCGGGAAGGGCCGGCGTCGTGTGGTGCTTCATGGGCCTCTACTACACCAGTGCCAAGCTCAGGGGGATCCAAAAGTGTATAAAGCATAGAGTCAGACATCTGCATATTCTAACAGCCATGTATTTCTCAACCACAACCTTAGAAGGCAAAAAAGAGGATCCAGGGGAAGAGCTATAGCAGCTCCCATGGATAGCAAAGGATCCATGCTGCCTCTTCAACATGCGCCATGCTGTGGAAACTCTGCCTCGCGAGATCGCGCCCCAGTGATCTTGCGAGATTTGAGGAGCGCGAAGCATGCACATAGTTAACTATCATTAAAAAACACTGGAATACAGTCACCTGCAACCAACGTGTAGAACATTTATTCAAAGAGGTCCCAACATTCGCTTATCAACGAAGTCAGAATTTGAAAGATAAACTTGTAAAGACCAGACCAGCACAAAAGAAGAAAGCCCCCAAGAGGATAGGTACTTTTCCTTGCCTAAATTGTAGCAATTGTGGCTACATCATGAAAGGTGATTCTTTGAAACATCCGTATACAGGAGAGAATATAAAACTAAAAAGCTTTGGAACATGTGACTCCCAAAACGTGATATATACCATAAAATGTCCCTGTGGCTTACATTATGTTGGACAAACTGTAAGAACGGCCAAGACAAGATGGAATGAACACAGATCTTGTATACGTAACAACAACAAAACTTCGGCTGTAGCAAGACATTGGCATGACAAAAAGCATAACTTGGCACAGATTCGATTTGCTATCCTAGAAATAGTTGAATAGAGAGATCCACATGAAAACCTTCAGAAAACAATGGATCAATGAGAAACTTTCTGGATAGATCGTTTGAGTTCGCTGATTCCTAAAGGAATGAACGAGGAGATTAACTACATGTGTTTTTTGTAATTAAACATTCATGACTGCGTATGAACTCCCACAACAGCCATCGTAATGGCCAACCAGGTCTGGAGTCCAGACATTGAGATATGAAACTGACGTAATTTGACACTTGGAGTGACATTTGTTTCTAATTTCATAATATCATGTACTAGATTGTCTAAAACATTGTTTGGGTGAAGGTTTTCTGCTTGTCCTTCCAGATGAAAAACCATACGTGACGTTTTATTTTAAACGCTACAGTCCTATTGTTTTACATTGACACTGGTGCCTGCTTTAATTAAGACCTACCGTTTGAAACCCGCAAATGAGGAACCTAAATACTTCACATAGTATGTTAATTAGCTTTGTACAAAACCTGCAAGCATTAGTCAGTAGAGGTAATGATACATGGTTACCCGCAATAATGATGAATTTAGAACAGTACAAATTATACAAGACCGATTACACTTATAACATGCATTCACACTACTATGTACATGCATTCACAGTAATAGTCCGAAAGTAATGTGAATCACACGAGAAAGGCGCTGACAGCTTGGTAACACATAGCGTTTCAGGAGTTGTTATGGAGACATCCTCGCCCCAGGGTAATAACCCACGGGTGGGGCGCGAGGCGTACGTGCTCTGGCATTCCTGTCGGGCCTCGGTGCCTCGACTCCGTCTCCAAGGCAAGGTTTAAATAAAACTAAGAGACGTGCGCGTGCATGTCTCTCTGCAGTAGGCAGAACAACGCAGGAATTGAAGGTAAATGTCGGAGAACATCCGCCGCTTTGATCATTAAAGACATGCTAGAACAGTTGTCTAGATGGCCTGTTTCTTTCACAGAGACAAGTTTAACGTATGCGTTTCTCCACGCATTTGCAACACACGTGGCTGGAGCCGTGAGGGTTGCACAAAGAAAAGCCTTTTGGGGCTTACCAGATTTGCATGAAAGTGATCAGGTAGGACACTCTTCTGTCCTTATACTATGTACATAGAATTTTGTAACGCTGATACTAAATGAAAATTCTGTTTTTCATTTATTTTTTCTGGCGTACCAATTGAATATTAGCTCACCATGTAGAAGTGTTCAATTTATGGAAGATGTTCCAAGGAGCTAGGCCAGGGGCAATGGGAATGTTCACTATGGAAGGGGCAACAGAGGAGAAAAAGAGCGCGGAAATGAAGGGAGTGAAGGAAGAAAAAGACAACGAAGAGAGCATGGGCACGGCGAGCGGCAACGCACTATGCGCAGACGAGAGGAAGAAGGAGAAGGAAGGATCGGGTAAGGTATCAGAAGAGAAGGTGAAGAAAGAAGGGGCAGAAGATATGCCTCTGGCAAAGGTAGTGAAGAAGGAAGAAGGGGGGTTGTACCCAGTAACGGAATTAAGAAAAGCCAGTAGACAACAAATGACGGCCGCTGACGGGTACTCCAACCCCGCATACAGCCCTCCACCATATGCCCCTATGGATAGCTGCCAGAGGCAGGAGGAGGTGACTAGCAGGACAAACTCAAATTACACACAGGCAGGAACAAAGTGAGAAGAACAGCAAAGGATGAAATGGGTGACACACAGACAGGGACAGAGGTGAGTAAGACAAGAGAAGGTCAACTGTCGCAGGAAGAGGAAAAAATGTTGGAGGAGAGGTTGGCCGAATTAAGAGACGCACAAAGTACACTGATTAGACAGTTCGAGCAAGAGACACGAGGCAGAAAGAAGGAGAGAAAGGAGAATAGGGATGAGCAGGAGAGGATTAAGGAACGAATGGAAAAAAGGAAGAAGGAAGCAGAGCGGATGAAGACAATAGCAGAAAGGGTGTCACGAGCGGAGCAATGAGACATGAAAAGGAGGGAAGAACAGAAAGAAAGGGAAATGGAACTGTGGAAAAAGAAAATACTATCTGAAAGTGCCAGAAAATATGAAGAAGGTAAAGTAATAGAGAGCATACTAAAAAGGGAATGAGCAAAATGGTAAAGGAGAGAAGAAGAAGAGAGGATATTAGCGAAGGTAAGTGCGGAGGTGTTGGAAGAACTAAAAAGGAAAAGAGAGGAAATAGGCGGTGACATAATAGGGAAAAGGGATGAGGAGGATGGAGATAGAAGGGTGAAGCATGGTGCAAGAACATACACACGCCAGGATTTGGAGGTGGCCACAACGTCGCCACAAAGGGCAGCTGTTAAGGGAGAAGAGCACAAGGAAACAGACTTAATAGATCTAAAAACGGTGACACTGGGTGGAAAATGCACGAATTGGGGATTATCCTTTCCTGATGGATTTTGTAGCGAGGAGGAAGAATGTTTATGGAAAAGCGGAGGAGAAGGCATTGGGGAATGTTTAGAGAAACTGTACATCACGCGCACCAACCACGAGTCACCAGGGTCGTGCGAAAGGAGCGAGGAAGATACGAAAGGTAAGGAGAAGTCAAAGGAGGTAACAGGTAGAGCGTCACAACTAGTACCACTGACAGCGGTACAGGTGCCACGCACTCTAACAACACGACCTCTAGCACCACGCCCACTGCTACACACACCTGCACACACTGCATATGTGGACTGACTTAGAGACCTCCCAGGGCGCAGGCAGGAAGAACGAGCAAGCACGCCCATGGTGAGAGAAGAGGGTAACAGGAGAGGGTGGAAGGATGGAGGGGATGGAAAAACAGACAACTGCACTATTGATATGATTGAAGAATTACCTGACAAAGAGGAGGAGGAGGAGTACACCAACATTACCCCATGGGCACGGAGGGTATGAGGGGGTACAAACTAATGCCACTTCTGGAAAGGGGAGGGGCCAGACCACAATATGTCCCCTGGAAGCATGCCGATAAAGAGAATATTAAGTGCAGACTCCCATCGCTAAGTGGAGGAGCAGGGAAATGGATATATGAGATGGAAAAAACACACAGCGAGACAAAAACTAGCGGTGGGGGACGTGAAGGGGCTCTTAATATCAACACTGGGGGGTGCTGCAGACAACATCTGGAAAAGGGCGGGCTTTCCAGGGGTCACAGTAACAGACACGTCACATGATGGAGCGCCATTTGCAAATTGCAGACATGCGCTGTGGCAGGCTTTAAGGGTTCAGTACCCAGACACGTCAGACTTAGGAGCAATAACGTCACGCAAGATGCGTGAGAATGAGGATTCTGTTGATTACATCCAGGAGATTCAGGAGAAGTGGCGCTTGGAAACACGGGAACCATGGGATAAAACACTAGCAATTTTCTACCATATACTAATACAGGGGCTCCCAGAGCAAGTACAAAGGCAGCTGAAGAAAAAGTGGGTATGGAAGTTAAAGCTTGGACGGAAATACAACTGACTATACTACACCACTGCAGGCTGTGGCAGGAAAAGATGAAACAAAAGGAGGAAGATAGGAAGGCCGAAGAGGCAAGACTGGTACAAAGGAAGTTATCCAAATATGCTATGGAAGGAGCACTAATAACAACTCCCGCCCCCACACAGATCACAGGTGCACAAGACACAACACAACAACAGGTAGCACAACTACAACAGCCAACACAAATAATAACACCGCAGATGCCCCCCAACTACAGGGGGAGGGGTGGTGTGATGAGAGGGAGGGGCTATGGTCAACAGGCACAACAACAAGGAGGGTTCAGGGGCTACTACCAAAACGGACAGCAAAGATACCAAGACAGCGTTGGGGGTTTCCCATGGCAGGCCAGGGAACCACCAATATGTTGGATCTGTGGGATGGTAGGGCACATGTCACGCACGTGCAGGATGAGGCCTACCCAACCAACATGGGGAGAACAAGACCACACTGGAGAACAACAGGTTCGAGAACAACAGGGTATACAACACTGCCTACCACAACAAAAAGCACAACTACAACACTCCCTACACAGCAACAGGTGCAAACATACACACCACCACAGCAACAGGTACAAACAAACACATCCCAACAGCAACAGACAATATCAACCCTACACCATCAAGTGCAACCGCTACAACAGCTCTCACAAGTACAAGACAATGCAGTATCAATGACTAATGAACAAGTACAGCATACACAGTTGGGGAAGGTGACGATAATGGGCCACAACCCTTACACAGAGAGTGGTCAGTCACTATACCCACAATAGGACAGCCCACAGACGTCCTTGATATGTCCTATCGTATCGGTTACACCTAACACTGCGGAGGAACCATGCATACAGGTGACGATAGGTGACAAAAATTCCTCCTTTTAGTTGACACCGGGGCCACTAGGTCTTGCATAAGGGAAGGGAAGTTTAAATTGTCAGGCGAAGCCATGCACACTCAAGGATTCTCTGGGGCTCGAGGGTTGGTTCCCTTTACTGATAACATCTATAGGAGATCATGACATGTCTCTTCCACTTCTGTATTCGAAGCAGTCACCAGTAAACATACTCGGGAGGGACATAATGAGCAGATTAAATATGACAATCTCCTTCACGGAGAACGCCATAATTTGTTCCACACCAGGAATAAATATGCTCACAGCACGACAAATACTGCAAGCTAACTGTGGCCAAACTGTAGCTCGGGCTGAGCCTGTAGATGGAGAGATGTTGCAATATGGAAAAGACATGGCATTAGCATGGATGCCTGCAATTGAGGGCAAGATTTGGAGAAGGCCAGCAGCATACCTGTTCAGACCAGAGACCACAGGAAGTGAACCAGAGGGGAAGGTAATTTCAGTGAGCATTGAGAGCATCATGGCAACTGCAGATTACATTGCAGTACATGCCCAAGACAGGGAGGGGAGGGCATGGAGAGCGGTAATAGCACTGGGTGAGGGGTGCAGGCTCACACAGGTATCAGATGAGGATCTCTTCTCAGACAATAAAGAAGGAGAGATGGTGTTCATGATGAGTGTTGACATCTGAGTGAGAGTGTCATACAAGTAAGTGGCACTAAAAATGGCAATGGCACTAGAGGCACCTGCCGCTACACCAGTACCATTTTATGAGGAAGACTTGGCAGCAGTACCAGCATCACTGCGGACCACCAGTCCATATGACGTCGGCATTGGAGGACTGAAAATAAAACTGAAAAAGGGAGCAATACTACCCAGGGTGAAACAGTACCCACTATCAAAAGAGGCAGATGAGGGCATAAATGAAACAATAACAGCCCTGATAGGTAGTGATGCCCCTAGAACTATTGAAAACAGCCTTAGCTCAGCTACAGCATCCAGCACACAAAGGGAAGGAAGTGATTGCAGCACGAATTAAGGAGGCCTGGTTCTATCCCGAGCTAAATTCACATGTTACAGCATTTATCAGCAATTGCCTAATGTGCCAACAGTTTACAGCCGGCAACACGCTGCAAGTGATGAAAGGTACTATACCCCGGCCAGAAGGACCCTTCCTGCACTTACACATTGACTACGTTGATATGATCAATGTGTGTCAAGGACAAAGATACATAATCGTAGTGGTGTGCCCATTTTCAAGGTGGATTGAGGCTGGACCCTGCTCTCATGCGGATGCATTCATAGCAGCTAGATTTTTTAGTGAGAGAGGTTTTCCCACGGTGGGGAGTTTGAAAAGTGTTGCGGTCAGACAATGGCCAACACTTTGCTAATGAAATGTTCGAGCACATAACTGCAATGCTTGGCATTAAACCTAAGTTTGCATGCGCATACCACCCGCAGGCCAACGGTCTCTGTGAACCCCTGACCGATCTGCTAAAAGAAGCGATTGCCAAGATACAGCAGACAACTAAGAAAAGCTGGTTGTACTGCCTCCCTGTTTGAACTAAGAAATAGGCCAGGATCTGATCACCACCTCACTCCCCACGAGGTGGTGACTGGACGTAAGATGCGCCTTCCATTAACGCCAGCATCAAGGGCCTTTACAGATCATGAAAGTTCTGCAAATGTTTTTGGAGATGAAATGTACAACTATGTGTCTTCCTTGATTACTAGTGTTGCCTTTATCTCTCAACAGCTCGAGCACATGCGGTGCGGGTCGAAGATCACCCAACCAGAAGAAACAAACGAAGACCAAGAGCAGCAAAAACAGTGGACCATTGCGTAAGGAGACAAAGTATTCCTCCGCAATTTCAACAGGAAGTGGAACAGCCCCAGATTCACGGGGCCCCAGTTGGTGGAAGCAGTGGCTCCCAGAGCCGTTAAACTAGCCGACAAGAGAGTTTGGAACCACCTCCATGATGTCAAGCCCTACAAAGGCCAGACCCGCCCTCGCGTTGACGACAGGACCACCACTCCAACGACAGCATCAGCAACACCAATGACAGACAAAGACACAGCAACAGCAACAAAGGACAATTGTGACACTGCCCCTGCCCCTCCCCAACCATAGACACAGCCATAAACTGTGGACAATCGCCCATTACCCACCCCATGGTCACGTGATCTCAAGCAAAAAAACCTCTGCCTCCTCTCAAACCTCTGCCTCCTCCTCCTCCACCTCTGCCCCATACCATCACCAAATAACGGGCATTGTCTAACTTGAATGCTGCACACACATATAAACACATGTATGCTCTCTTTCTTTTGTCTCACACATGCAGGTACCGCGTATTACTGTGTTGTATAAAAAGTGAAATAAACTAAAGTTGCGTTGTGCCCAGGAGTAGATGCTACCCACAGATGATAACACCCATGAGGCCCTGTCACAACAATTTGTATACCATATAAAGAGACCAAAGTATCTAAAAAAGGGAAGGGTACGCGCATACTACAACACGTTCATTTTGGCCATAGAACAATCATTCCCACATCTCCACGAGCACTTACCAGCTCTGAGAGATAGGTCACTTAGATTAGCGTGGGAGCAGCTTTTCGCCTGGGCACTGAATGACTATCTGATAGGGAGAGCTTGACTAACAGAAAACTAACCAAATAACGCATATTTTCAGAATTTTCAGGTGGGCATCTTAACATCACAAGAATAAGCTGCAGGACAGCAGCAAAGGTAAGAGCAAAATGCCAGTGAGATTAGCTATTTAGGTGTGTTGGTTGTCACTGGTCTATTTGCTGCCTCTGTCTGGCAGAAGCACTATGCTTATGATATGATTGATATGATGCTTGTACCCAAAACTAACTTACCCCCCCCCACGGCTGCAACAGGTACGGTGTCAGGTGGTACAAGCAACACCAGAAGTAAAGATAGGGTTAAACGCAACACATATAGAGATGATAAGGGAGTTGAAACATACCTCACAGATTCAGCACACGTATCGAACAACATGTGGTATCAGCACATGACCAAAATTGGTAAGCAGACACCTGAGGACAACTGCTATGTGTGCTCGTTGATCCCATACGCTATGAGCGCATCAAGAACATTTGTAGCTACTGAAGTACCAACAAAAACAGTGGAATCCCTGATATATTTGGCACTATTCCAAACAAAAGGACGATTTCAAGGGACGATGGTAGCACTTCAATGGAAAACGAGGGACACATATCCATACGAAAATAATTTCCTCAAAACATATCTGATGTACCATAAATGGAGCCTGCATACTGAAGGCTTCAGATATATGACGGATGGTACCGAAAAAGGAGAAACGATGAAAGTAACGTTACAATACCTGCCCTGTGATTGGTATGCCAGTGAAATTGCTGGTGAACAAGGGTGTTGGGAAAGACCTCTAATAACAATAACTGGGAAGATATATACGAATGACGGATGGGAAATAGCAGTGGCTCGGAGCAATATGATAACACGAGAAAATATTACCTCTATAAAAGAGCACAACGACAGATGTTGGACGATGTGGGTCAAATATGTATCAATGTTGATGTGGCTGGAGAAGGACGAAGATCCAATAAGTATACTACCGCTAACTGCACCCACACTGTGCTATCAACACAACAGGGATGTGGATGTGGTATATAACACCAACTGTGAGAGAACAATAGAGATACCAGAGGGGGGTGCTGGCACAGCAGTTCTAATGGACCACTATTGGGCCTGCGGCGATAAGGCATACCACACCATGCCTCCATCGTGGAATGGAATATGGACTGTGGTGCACATAAATGTGCCATCCCTGGTTGTACCTCAGAAACATGTCAACGTGGCTAACTTCCCCCAGATGGACGAAGGGAACAAAAGGAGGAAAAGATCTGTACAATCAGAAGAAGGCGACGAAAACAACAACAATAACATGCCAAGAGTGAAAAGACAAGGTGAACCACTGACGGGAAACTACCTGTGGGGAAGATCGGAAACAGCTCTCACCTCTATCCCACCAGAACACAGGCTATTTAGCAGAGCAGCAATGTTCTTCTCATCCATAATACACCCAGGATTGCAAGCATATGCAAATGCAAAATGGTTACGGATCACCAGATGGGAGTTGATGATGACAATAAATTCGACTGTCAATGGATTCAACGCAATAAAAGAAGAACTGAGAGCAGTTTGAATGGTAGCACTACAAAACAGGTATGTGCTAGACCTTCTCACGGCGATGGAAGGAGGAGTTTGTGCAAAAATAGTACAACCATGTTGCACATTAATCCCTACTAATGACGCAGACAATGGAACACTTACTGAAGCAGTATCACAACTCACCCTGATGCACCAAAATGGTGGAAGAAAGTAAAGGAGTGGAGAAGGATGGTAGCTGGTTTTCATTCCTATGGCTATGGATGCCTTCTTGGTTGTCAGACGGGCTGAAGTTAATAGTAGGATGCATAATACTGGTGACAGCTGTGTTGATAGTAATAAAGTTCTGGAAAAATAGAAAAGCACGTACAACGAACGAAATCATTGAGATGATTGAGATGGTCGGTATGCACGCCCTACTACCAGCTGAAGATGACAAGCACACAGACATAATAATAAAGGAACGTGAGAGAATACGCAAGCAAATATTGTGGGACAAACAAAATGGTATGTGTGAATTTGTTTATGTATTGTATATAAATCATTCAATGAACTTGTATTAACATATGTATGACTATGTGTATCTTGATGATGTAATCAAGAGCCTATATGTTATGTTATGTTATGTTACCTAAATTTGTAGAGCGCACGGTCGCCCAGGGGCATCATGGCGCTGATGAGGAAACTGTCACACAGGAAGAGTAGTAAAAGTCGGGGGGCTAGAATAAGGTAGTTTTCAGGGCTTTCCTGAAAGCCAAATGGTTGGAGATAGACTTGAGTGGCAGTGGGAGGGCGTTCCACAGCCTTGCCGCAGCAATGGAAAATGCTCTGCCGCCGAGTCTTTCCCGATTGTACTTAGGAACCACCAAAAGGTTGGTGTTCAGGGAGCGAAGGTTGCGTTCTGGTATATAACGGACAAATTTAGTTTGGAGAAACTCAGCACCTAGGCCCTGGATTGCCCGGTGGACAATGCATAGTGACTTGAACTTAACTCGCTGGGCCACCGGGAGCCAGTGAAGTTGGCGAAGCACTGGCGAGATGTGAGCTCCATAGGGGGAACCTGTGGCCAGTCTGGCTGCCAGGTTCTGTATGCGCTGGAGACGTTGGAGAAGGCCCATTGGCTGGGCAAGGTATAAGGAGTTGCAATAGTCCAACCGTGAGAGGACTAATGCGGCTACCACAGGAGGACGCATAGCCTCAGGGATCATAGGGAGGACCCTCTTGAGTATCCTGATCTGGTGATGGGCAGATTGGCAGACCGTAGAGACCTGGTTTGACATGGACAAGGAAGTGGAGAGAATAACTCCTAAGTTCTTTACTTTGTCCACTGGACAAGGCAGAGGGCCCAGTGAGGTGGGCCAGAAAGCAGGGGTCCAAAGTGATGGGCGGGGGGGACAACCCACCAACATCACCTCAGTTTTATCGCCGTTAAGCTTGAGCCAATTTTGGTCCATCCAAATGCCGACTGATGTCAAACAGTCGTGAAGAGAGGCTGAAGCCTTGATATGATCCTGATCCAAACGGATCAGGATTTGAGTGTCATCCGCGTAGGAATAGCAATTAAGTCCATACGAACGGATAAGGCAGACCAGAGCCCATATGTAGATATTGAATAGAATAGGGGAAAGAGAGGATCCCTGGGGAACACCACAGGTGAGGGCACAGGGGACAGAAAGGAAAGGGGGCATGGCAAGGGTCTGAGTGCGGTCTGCAAGAAAGGAGGTAAACCAAGCCAGAACTGATCCAGAGATCCCGATTTGTGCTAGGCGAGAGAGGAGAATAGGATGGTCCACTGTATCAAATGCGGCAGACAAATCCAGCAGAATCAGAGCTCCAACTCCACCTGCGTCTGCGAGTCTAGACATGTCATCTTGCACTGAGACAAGCCTGATGATACAGCCCTGATGAAGGTTTACACCGAAATGCATTGGCTTAATGTATATTGATGGCAAAATATGATCGCCCAACAGATCACATTCAGAATACATTTAATTATAAAAACAGGGATGTGAATAAAACATTCCTGGCCAAAACTGCACGGATCTAACTGATGCTTTGATTTGAAGCTTTGATTTGAATTTATGTGAACGTTGGATTTAAATATTTTGGGAATTTGCAGCCCTCTCTAAGGGCCAACTGAGAAGCACCAGTTATAATAAGGCAAAGTTGCCTTGTTTTCTTTTGTGTGTGTATGAAGATCAACACACACAGCTTGCAGTGAAGCCAGCTGCATGAACTGGATAGCTCAAACTGTGAGTACCTACACCAGCCCTGCCCTGGACTTATTATTCCCCCACTTACCACTTTACAAGAGGTGTCTCAATAAACACCATACCAAGCCTCAACAGAGTCTTGTCATTTGTCCAGGCCACCACACATGCTCCCTGGGGCTTGAAGTAGGAGAATGGGATAGCACCCTTCCCCCAATCTCATCCAGACCATGGCCTAGGGGATCACGACCCAAACATCCCCCACGAGAAGAGTTCATTTACCTACCAGATGACAAAATACCCTGGTTCAGAAACCTAAACATAAGAGGAGTGTGTCCACCAGCGTGACAGGCTCAAGCCGACGCCTGCAACATGGACAAGAACAACAGCCATAAGTATTCACATCAGTAGAGATGCCACGACGACATAGCCAACAGACAAGAACACATGTGCCACCATGCACACTGGTCACTCACACACCAACCTACACGAAGAACATACTCAGTGCTATGACGTAGGGGACTGACACACCCACTGACGTACATCGTTGTTATTTTTACATAGGCCTTCTACAGCTCCGCAGACGCGCAAGACGTATGAAGAACTCGTGTACATGTTTGCTGACACTTTTCCCTGCCACTCAACTCCAGGACCACACAACCATGTACATTTAGTGCTGCCTGTGACACTCTGTCGCCCCGCGACCTCCATACTATGTATTATGTACCGCCACCCTTGAACTAGGCCCGAGTAGGCCGCAAGCAAGAGTCCCAGGCAGGAGCCTCGCCATGAAAATCCTCTCAGCGACAAGTGTACAAGTGCTGACCATGCAGAACGAGCCCCCAACAAAAGCTCACAGCCAAGGCACAATGTTGCAACTCGCATAACGCGAGCCCAGCGCCAAGGTTACACCTGCAAGTGCCAAGCACTTAGAGACGAAATACAAAAACTAATGCTCATAATTCTGCTCCAGCTACGGTCTCTCCACACGTGACCAGGCCGAACTGACAAGGTGCCAAGCTCACGAGACAGTCGCCAGTTCCCACGTTTGGGAAACAGCTTGCAACAACGAAGCGGCAAGATGGACACCTACAGCGATGGGAAAGACCCGCTCACAAGCCCATGAGCAGACCTGTCCATTGTCCGCACAAACACATAGTTGCACATTGTTGCTAAGGACAGGTACACCGCAAGCTGGGAACAATGATGGTCCCAGGCTTGGGGGCTCGCGGGAGAACCAATCAGAATACAGGGGGGCTTATTACTGACGCCAGTACTCTTAGCCAATCACCAAGGGTCCACCTGTAACAATTCTAAAGTAACAACTGTTAGGGACAGCCCAAGTGTACCACCTGACCCGTCCTTATCCACTAACATTTCCTCCCATAGGGGACATATACTAACCCTACCACTCGGTGACCCAATCCAGAGTGCCGATAGGTTTTGTGACGACTTTTCCCAGGTGATGCGAGTAGCGCGTCATACTGCTGTAAAAATAATATAATAAACAGCAGTATTCACCTTGCTTCTTGTGTGTGTCTCATACTCTTTTTGGGGACACGGGAGGAGTTGGGGCCTCCCCAGCCCAGAGATCCACGGACGGCTCTGCCGACCCCGGGAGAACCACCCTGACAGGCAGGACTGCAAACTCCCACACATCAGGTCAGGCTGCAGACAAAGCAACCAGGTGTGCAATTGCCAAAGAAGTGGGCAACACATAGGGGGCAAGGGCAAAGGTCCTGGAACAAAACGGTTGGAGGATCTGCAAATGTGTCTTGCTTTCAACCACCGATTCAACAGGCTCATGCTATCTTAACCACATTGATATACAGCCTGCAAACGTATGCTTCAGACAAAGAGGGATTTGGGGTTATACTTGGTACATGATGGTGTCCCGAAAAATTGCCCAAACATTGGCTAAAACAGTTCTGATTAAATATTTGAATTTGTTTCTGATTGTGTTATCTGTGCACCTTTTAGTCATTCAGATTAGGGAATAGAAAGGTGGTATTTTGGCAAAAAAGCAATATCAGTGAAGTATACCATTAACCTCACATTCAGGAACATGTCCATCATTTCTGTTAACTAACATTATGAAATCTGCATTGCAGATCTAATTGTGTCCAAAGTATTGCAAACGTAGCACCTTCCATTCACGAGGGTACTGATTCAGTGAGCCAAGGCTGAGGGGGTGGGGTTTAGCACCTGATTTAACACATCCATGGCTCAAGGAGTGAGATGATCTGCTATTCAATATTAACACAAGAGCCTTTTATTGAAGACAGGTCTGCGTGTCACTTTGAGCTCAGCTAGCAAGTACTCATTTCAATTATTTGCGAAAATGGGCTAGGGAAACTGAAAAAGCAGGATGTGGGTATCCAGCCACAATGTGGCTTTTAATCATTTAACACAGACTGAGTGGTTACCAGACACCACTAAACATACCCTCTCCGAATGGCACTCAAAGGAGGGCGAAAGCATGAGAAATTGGGTTGATTATAGTTCATCTATTAACTTTAAAATGCACAAGAACATACTTGACAGCTTGGAAGGAGTATACGTGTCCAGCGCTGCCTTTTCTATAGAATGTTTTGCAACCACCAGATCAAGCAAACTGATAATGATATTATTATTATTATTTTTTTATTTTATTGTTGATTTAACCAAGAAAACGCTTGATTTTACAACAATACGTTAAACGTTTCAAAAATAAACTTAACAATTTCTTGTTCTAATAAAATCATTATTATATACAGCAAATAAAATGCATTAAAAGTAAAAAAAAAAAGAAAATACATTGATACAATTGAGGTAATATAAAAAATCACATACTTCAAAACCAGAAAAATACGCACATAAACATTAATAGTCCATTCAAAAGTAATTAGGTTTCATGTTTGGATTAGCCAACACTAAGAAGACAATTGCAATTCAAATATTTATAAAAACATACAATCCACCAAATTGAATAATTAATGGCTGACTCGGGTCTTTAAGTATCTTTAATTGATGCAAATCTTAATTGACCTGGTTAGATTAGCATCTGAGGTTAAATTTCTGCCTGCTCAGCAGACCCAAGCCATAAAGAAAATTGAGAATTGCATATCTGGCCTCTTTTCTAGAGGCATGAAATAATAACTCCCAGGCCCTCTGCTGGGATATCTCACAATAGCCCTCAAAGAGAGGTTCAAGGTGGATGGACTGCTGAGAGCACAACATAGCACATTTAGTACACATATGTTCAAGAGTCTCCATCTCCATTTTACAGAACCGACATTGAGCATGACTTAGTGGAATTAATGTACGTATATGAGATAATTCATGTGTAGGCCATAAATTTAGGCGAAATCACAAATAGTCATTCCTCTGTCGTGAATCGGGAAATTTAACAAGATAACTTTCTGCATGACCATAGCGTTTCAGGGCAAATGGGTTGTTTTTGAATTTCTGATAATTAAGACATGCCCTTCTCGTCTTGATCCAGTCCAGTTCCCATAGGCGAGTCTTCGCCTTGTCTGGATTCTCACATAGTAACTATAATGAAACACCTGTGTTATCAATTATCTTTAACACGTGTGTGTGCCATTTTATAGGAAAGGCATCTGATGATTTTAATAGGTATTTTAATAGGTATTCGGCAAATAACCATAGGAGACCAGGTTTGGAAGTGGCCATAACACATTTACGGTAAAGGCCACACAATTTCCATTCGTGTAAAACATATGGAAAGAGCAAGCCTAATCCGTGCCTTATTAGGTGGCTGTGTTTATATGTAGTGGTCACTTAAAGATCATGTCAACCACTATGGACAGCTGGCCGGAATAACGAAAGTATGGAGAGTGAGAGGAGATAAAGGAAAGGATAATTTTGTGGTCGACAAGTCGACCAGAGGGGGGACTGAAGATGGGTTCAGAAGAGGGTAAATTGAGTGTTGATTTCCAATACCTGCTTTCTGATTTTGTCCAGAAGGGATAAGTTTTCTCTATGAGGGCTTCAAATCCATATAGGACCACGGGGGCCAATTTTTGCCTATAGTAGGTGAGTAAGGGCACAATCGAGTATTTACAGTATCTTGATTTTATGATACGAGCTTGTGAAAGGGCTGTATCTAGTTTGCCTTTGATGTGCATTTCATATTTATTAGAACCTGATTGGTTTGTCATAAGAGTGCCCAGATAAATATAGGCTGAGACTGTGGTTAGCGATACATTTTGCAGAGGCCAATAGAGTTTAGCTGCACATTGTCTCTGATTGCCGCACTGGATGAATGTGCTCTTCATTATATTTATTGTAATACAGTTTCCTGTGGTATACACATCCAGAGCATTCAAGAGAGCACAAAGGCCTTTGAGGGTCTTTGAGAACAGGACCATGTCGTCCGCATAGAGAAGAAATTTCACTTGAACTCCATTAATTAAAGGAGCATCAGCATTCATTTTCGAGAAATATTCACCAACATCAGAAATAAAAAAAACAAACATGGCCAAAGCCAACAGGCATCCTTGCTTGAGGCCACGGGCAGTCCCTATGGGGTCCGATAACAAGCCATCATTGGTTAATTTGACCGCACCGGAAGTGTCTGAAGTGTCTGCTGTTTGGCTGAATCGACTGTGCCGCTGTGTTACTGCTTCACAATTTCACCATCGGCAAGGAGAAGTTTTAGTTGCGGCGAACCACGACTCTTAACCCTGTTGGGTGGACTTCAACAAATAATGACTGTTGCCATACTGCCATTCTATTGGCTGTAATGCTACGCTACCGTTTGTTACACGGGTAATCTTACCAGCATTATTCTGAAGCTTCTCTTTTTCAGCCATAATCCTTCTGCCTGAATGCCCCGCCCGCCCCTGCAGTGATTGGACACAAGACACTATACTTGGCCCGGGTACGCACACCGCGCGCGCACCAGAAGTGTCTGAAAGTGTCTGCTGTTTGGCTGTTTGGCTGGTGGGGGCAGGGGCAGCGGGAACTTGTTATCTTCTAGTAAGTGTGTTACTAATAATTAGTAAGGGTATAAATCATACTATTTCCTCCAATAACCTGAGGAGAATTTGTTGTTGATGTTGTAACTTGTCATTTTAGTAAATGATGCGTAAAAACAAACTTCCAGCAATGAGGAGAGATGCGGAGGCTGACTTTTTCACCGCTGTCAGCACCAGACGTGCAATTCTTGCAAGGGCTGCCGCCTGTCCCTTACCCATTGTGAATGATGAGGAGGAAGCCCTTCTGCAATGTGTGCAGGAATGTTCCCCTGACTGTAAAACCATTGAGGATCAAATTGATCCGTCACAACCACTCTTTGTTGACTTAGATTCACCTATTTCTAATACTGCTAAAGGTGAAACACTGGTTAACGGTGATTCGCTGGCTGTGGTGGAAGTATCCATTCCAGGCAGCTTTTGTTATGATAATCTGGCTGATTTTTCATATAAACAACCGACATGAAGGTATAAACCGAGTGGCGGGTAGGGTGGGGAACATGAATGATTTAACCGAACCGGTTATGGGGTCTGATTTTTCTGTTATGATGAGTATATGTAACAGATTGTTGCTGTCGGAATTGAGAAAACAGACAGCAGCCTTAGTGACTTTGGCAAATGAGGTGGATAAACTACCTATAAGATTTACTGAGTCATTTGTACAGGCCATGAAGGCCGAAGCTAAGTCTAACGAGAATGATTGTAAAATGGATAAACCATGTACTCGCTCCAATAATGCCATCTCTAAGGAAGAAATTATTGTAATTGCATCTACACAGGAAATGGGGGGGTGAACAACTCAAAAACTCTGGTTCACAAAGAAGCCCTGGGTGAAGAAAATCCTAAGGCTGTAATGCACGGTAATGTCTTATTAGAGCACCCTCCTAGTGATAATTTTGAGGTAAAAGTATCCAAAAGGCAGGAAAAGAAAATGGCCAAACAAAGAAAAAAGAATAATAACATTGCAGCTGGCCTCAAAAAAACCTCAAGGAAATTCTTGAGGGATGTGGAACCGACACAAACAATGACAGATGAGGAGGGTGAACCCTCTGATGTGGTGCATAAAGTTGTAATGTCCAATAGAGATCACAATGTGAAGGGCAATTTGGTGAACCGCAAAACTAGTGAAGAAGTAATTGTACGGGATAGGTACACAGAGGGTGAGGCTACCTTGAATGAGGCTATGAAAAATAAAAGTGATGTAATGTTTGAAATCTTCAAAACGGTACCCATGCCAAGTACTAATAGCGTGACTTCAAATTTTGAGTCTATCGGGGGGCAAACTATACATAATGATGGTAGTGATGGTGCGGTTCCTTTTGAAGGTAATTCAGCTGATAATGAAAAATCTGCTCTAGACTTGTGGTTAAAGGGCATATTCCTGATGGAACTACTGTGAATTTGTCAGTGGGTAATGTAGAATTTAAGAGTGATACAAGAGCGCCACATACTATTAAGCAGCATGACATGGAAGCTAAAGTCAACACTGTAGAGATGGAGGCCACACCCCCGCTGAGGACAGACTGTGAGCTGGTTGTGGGCCCCAAAGTCTCTAAAAATATTATGAATACCAATGAAATACGACAACTGATCATTAAGGTGCTTAGTGACGATCCTGCCTCTGGTCCTGGTGATACCTATGATGCTATATCTCAATCCAGAAAAGTGCCTGAACACCTACCGGCCTCTAGTGTCGGGTCTACTTTGGTAGGGCGTGGTAAGGATGTTTTTGGCATTAAGCAGAATGAGTCTGAATTTGCTAATGAATATCAGATGTCTGGTAAGCGAGATACTGACTTACAACAACCGTTTTTTCCAGAGGTGCCTGGGCTAATCCTCAAAGCCTTATTTGAGGATAAGGGTCATGTATCCCTGAATAGACCGTATATTCTATCATTACTATAGACTATTCCCGACCTTAGTTTAATTACTTCATCAGACATTAAACTGGTGGATTATATACACAGATTTAGGTATGATTATGTTCGCCTTGTCATTCCCTCACCCTTGGTTAGGTCTATGCTACTGAAGGAGGCAGAACAATTACAATTATGTGTCTTTGATATATACGAATATAGACCAACTATGTTAAACCCTCCAAGCTTGTTACAGAAGCCTGTGTCTTATGAGGGGGGAAATCAAGAGAGAAAGCCTGGTAATGACATCTCTAGGGCTGAACAAGATCTGAACAAACAGGATTGGCGATGGCTGTTTTTGTCTTTGAGGGAATCGATTGACACATAAAGCAGTTGGGTAAGCCTCTTTAGCTCCTACCACAAGCTAAAATGTGTGAGCTGGAACTCGAGAGGCTGTCTCAATCTGCTGCATAATGTAAAATGTATGAGATATTTGGGTGACTTTCACTTCATTCTCCTACAAGAGACCTGGTCCAGCGTTCAGTTGTGCTGGGACGGCTTTGATGTCACCTCGGTTTGTGCTTATGGCACTAATAGGGGAAGCCCGAAGGGGGGATTGATTATAGCTGCAAAACAAGCCAACAAAATGGTGAAAACTGGGGAATGGATTTGCTCCCATCACTTTTTAGTGGCTTCTTTTAAGCTGGGAAACACTAGTGATAGTTTTTCGGTGCTCATTATTAATGTGTACTGGAATCCCAGTGAACTTACTCATTCTTGAAAAAGAGCTTGTTAATTTGGGAGCTATAATGGAACTATGGCTACAAAGTAACCAAGGAGGCAAGATGATAATTGCTGGGGATATGGACGCTAGCTGCTACTGTGACATGTTAACAGGGGATGTTGCTTTGGCCTTTTCTGGAGATCATGACAGAGCAGTGGGAAACTCCAATCTACGAGGGAGACTATGGACCCATTTTGCCGAATCTTGGGGCCTGGATCTCCTCTATAATGACCACTACACTTGGAAGGCTAGAGGCCTAGAATCTATAATAGATTATGTCTTCTTATCAGCTGCCTTGTCTTAAGGGCTATGTAAGTTTGAAGTAAAGGAATCCGGAAGTAGCGACCATTGTTTCCTCACTTTTGAAATGAGAGTTGATTTTTGTAAACCATCTGTGAAATCCTACACACACAACGTGGATGTAAATGTTAGAGGGGAATAGAATCAAATGGTGTCATAGATTGAATGCCAAATGTAATGATCAGAGATCATGACTTAATGTCGATTCAGAATCGTGCTGAATGTTACTCAGCTATTAATTTTACCAAATATATTAAATCCTCTACAACAAATCTGATGGTTGATACAAATAAGAACTCGTATAGAACCAAAAGTCATAGACACATTATGGATATTGCTACTTATGAACGTAAGATCAGCTATAGGAAAGAGCTTAGACATCTAAAAAAAAAAGCAGGATTGTCTCCCTCTTTCGCTCTGCTTGAGAGGAAATAAATTCAACAAAATTATAAAATTGGGTAATCCATCACAAAGGTTGCCGTACCCAGCTTGACGGGGAAGCTATGTTAAAATCTCTCTGTGGTCACAATTGTTCGAATTTCTGGACTTTTATAAATTATCTGGAAAGCCCACAGAAAGATGCCATTCTAAATGCAATCCCAGAGGACATATGGTTGGGTCATTTCTCCAAGTTGTATACTGACAGCAGGAGATCAGAGGACTTAAGAGTTTTCAAAGATCAAAATGGTCATTGCAATTTACGGTGGAGGACATAATTTCACTCATAAATAAATCTAAAAACTCAGGTGCTACTGGTCCAAATAATCTTTCCAATAAACTTTAAAAACTAAATCCTGTTATTTGGGCTAAGGTTTTGTACATACTTTATAGCAATATTGTTGTGCACAAAATCATTCCAAAATCGTGTAGAGTATCTATTGTTATCCCGGTCTTTAAGAAGGGTTCTCGATTGTGTCCCACAAGCTATAGACCGATTGCGATTGCTGACCCAGAATCTAAAATATTCAGTTCTCTTGTCTTACTGGAATTGCAAGAATGGATTAATGCAAAATCCATCCTAGATGGCAAAAAAAAATATTGGAACTGATTGTGGGGGGCTTATATTAAAATCCCTAATAGCAAAATCCATGATAGGCGGCAAAAGATCCCTCATTGTGGTTTCGATGGACCTAAGCTCTGCTTTTGACTTAGTTGGCAGGAATCGTCTGTGGCAGAAACTAAAAGACCTTGAAATCCCCCTACATTTATTGGACATTATCAGTGCTCTATATACGGATACAAGGGTGACGGTATGATGAAATACCGAGGGCCTGCTGTCCAAGGAATTTACCATACCCAATGGACTCCGTCAAAGGTGTATGTTGGCACCTACAGTTTTTAACCTGTATGTGAGTGGGGCAAATAAGGCTCTTAGTGGAAAAGGTTTAGTTTTTCCAAAGTTAAACAATATATATCTGTCATGGCTGTCTTATGCCGATGACTTTCTTTTGATGGATAATACTAAGATTGGCCTTCAAAGACTGCTTATAGCTTTTGAAATGTTTACTTCTAGCCTACAATTGAAAATTAACCCATCCAAGACAGTCATCGTGCGTTTTTGCAGACGTAATAGCAAAGAAAACTCCTTTTCTTGGGTTTGTGGGAATAAGACAATCAAAGCCCAATCCACATTTAAATACCTGGGTTTCTATTTCTCTGGAGTTGATTCCAATACTTTGATAAAAAGTCAGCTCAAACTAAAATCGGATATTGCCATCAGACAGATGCGTGCTATTGACACGAAATTTCGTAAATTTTCTATGGTCCCGCTGAGGGAATTTTACATCAAAAAAATCATTCCCCGGCTGATGTATTGCATGGATCTTTTTTCAAATGAACTTTATGAATATTTGAACCACATTGAAAGTAAAATTTGGAGATCTGTTTTGTTTCATCTGCCTAAATGCATAACATTAGAATTGTTAAAATATGAATTGGGTCTACAATCGCTTTCTATATATGCCACATGGAAATCCAGTCTCTGGAAAAAATGTCAAACAGCTGCAGAGGACACTCTATATGCAGGAGCTTATCAAGAATTGTCTAATCCCTTCATACACAAACTAAATATGGAGACGATGTGTTGTCTTGTGTCTTTAGGTATGTCAGTTACTACTCTGTGCAAGAAACCAGCAAGGATTAAAACTAGCATTATGGGCTTTGATTGGCAGAAGATCAAGCATAAAATCTTGGAATCCAAACTGTATAAATATGCTTGTTCCACTTGGAAGTGGTTTCCAGTTATTGAAGGATATCTGACCCAATACCCCAGCAAACGTATGCGTAATGATTATATGTGCTTTCGATTTAATGTTTTGCCAATAAATCAAATCAAAAGTTATAGGCAACACAACTCAGATAACTGGTCCTGGTGTAGATTCTGTATGAAAGAGGGAAAAGTTGAAACTTTGCAACATATTCTGCTGGTTTGTTCTGGACTTAAAACCCAAAGAATTATGTATTTTGCTCAGTTTGTAAATTCCATTTATGATGTTGACAGAGACTTTATATGGCAAAGAATGCTACATGACAACTCTATTAGGCTAAAAATACGGGTGACCACTTTCTTGCGTAATGTGTTTGATCTGTGTTAAGACAAATCAAAGAGTGTGGTCAGTCGATACTTGCATTAGGTTTGTGCCCTTTGTTTTAGGAATTATTTTATGATGATGGGCTATTTTGAGTTTACTGAGTTAAATTTAAATGTTGTAATGTTTATGATGATTTTAAGGAATTTGATTCTTTCATACATGATTCTGTATGTGATTTTAAATGTGTGTTTTATTTTTGGGTCTGGTTTGTGACTAAGCTGCAAAAATTACTGTTTCGTTATTTTAGTATCCGTTATTGAGTTTCTTAACCGTTTTAATTTCTAAGATATGTATTTGTAAAAGTATTAAATAATGTGTGATTTTGTAAAGCTTTATAAGTAAACCAAAAAAATAAATAATAATAATTTGACCTGTATTGAGGTATCAGAATGGAGATCAATTACCCATTTTAAGATATACCACGGGCATCCCCTGTCCATTAACTTCTTGAACAATAATTCACGGGGAATGGCATCAAATGCCATACGAAAATCTATGAATGCATGATAAAGTGGCTGATGACGTTGTTTAGCTTGAGATTGGATGCTGTTCACAGTTATGATGTTTATGGTTGTGCCTATGCCTGGCAGAAAACCTGTTTGAAAGGGATTGCGCAAATTGTTTGCATCTAGCCATCGATTACATTCTTTCAAGATTAAGCCGGCAAAGATTTTCCCTGGGCAATCTAAGACGGCGATGGGACGATAAGATTTAGGTTCGCCTCTATCGCCCTTCTTAGAATTCGGTAAGATCATGGATTTTCTCCATGAATGGGGAATACACCCTACAATAAAGACATGCTTGAAGATCAGGTGGAGAATTGCAGCCCATTCGAGTGGATTGTCTTTAATCATACCGTTGTGCAGACCATCAGGGCCAACTGCTCTTGATCTGCTCAAGGTGGCAATGCAACAAAGGATGTCATCAACCTCTATTGGAAACGTATACAAGGTTCCTTGATCATTAATACTCCATTTCAAATAAAAAAAGGGGGAAGTATAAAGGTTGCTAAAGTAACATTGCCACACATCCTTAGAGATCGTATTGATTTGCATGGCTCCCTTAGTGTTAGATGTGGCCATGTTCAAACAGGCCCAGATGCCACTTGTAGATTTTAGTAAAATTTGCTGGAGCATATACTCATTATCGTGACTGTACTGAGTCGATCGCCGTTCTCTTAAGCAGATTTTATGGGCCAGTTTTAACTGTTTGGTTATCAGAATTTTTGTCGGCCTCTGAGTGGTGCTTCAACTTACGAAGCATCTGCCTCAATCTTGTTTTGTGCTGAAGTACTTCCAGATCGAAAACATGCTGATATTTACTTATGCAGCTAGCATCAGGGAGCCTATATTCCTTAAAAGCTGCATTAGATGGACATAACAATCTGACCCATCCACACAAGGAAACATACAGGTTTGATCAATGCGATCTCTGAATAAGAGTAATTTGCGGGGGTGCCACCTTAGGCGGGTGCCTCTGTTGTTAACAATAACATTGGATAAATGGACGTTCCTTTGGGCATCATTCTGTGACACTGGGAGACTGTAGCAAACCTGCAACATATTGTGGTCACTGAGATCTGTATCAATCACCTTTAAAGAAACTATATGGTGCAGAGAATTTGCATTCATAAAGATGTAATCCAAAATCGATTGTTGCAACCCTCTACCCCAAGTCGAGCGAGGAGGAACATCGCCCGCTATGGCACCATTAAGCATTGCAAAGCCCCTTTCTTTCATCATACGAGCCCATGTTACTTCAGCACCAGCAGGTTCTGCAAAGTAATTAGTGAGTAAATGTAAATTCAGGTCGCCCATGTTGAAAGTATACGACAAAGCTTTGTCCAGGAGTAATGTGTCGAGGATAACAGATAAATGGTCGAAGAAGTATTCAGCTGAGATTGTTTGTTTGCTCTAATATATGTTTAAAATGGCAAAAGTAATAGCACCTCTGTTAACTTTCACTACTTGAAAACAGGGAGCGGGAGTGGAACAGGATACAAAACCAGGACCAGAGGTTTTTTTAATGGCTACAAGCAGCCCACCCATTGGGCGACTTAACGGACGTTTAATGGCAGGGATAGAGTGGATGACACGAGTGACCCATACCGATGCAGATAATAACCAGGTTTCCTGGAATGCTAGAATATCCTGCTCTCCTAAGCTATAACCCAAAGTGTTAATGAAATGGGAATGACCTCTCGTATTCCACAAGGTCATGTGAATACAATCATCTTGACTCACAAGCTGTTATGAGCTGGATCATATATTTGCAACGATTGATAAAGACTTGAAGGAGCTTGTGTGTTCATAGAAGCAGCATTCAGTTTGGGGTTATAGATGTTGATCAATGTTTTTGTGCTTTGGGGTGTCCCCAATACGACTTGAGTTAGAATGAAGCCCAGGTCGAACATGGCCATTCTCGCTTGGCATAGGATATTGGCTATGAGCCCAGACCGCACATGTATTTTGGCTTCCGATAAATTATGATTGCTATTGAATTCCACTAGGCCAATATCGGTAGTAGTCAAACTCCATAATAATGGAATCTCTGCGCAAAGTTTCAGAATGCTTGCTCGATTGAGAACATATTGTCTATCGGGGCGCTCTCGACATTTTAGTGTTAGACAGTGGAGCTTTGTTTGGTTATTAGCATTACTTGAGGTTTTAAAAAATTTAGCTTGGGTGTTCTGAGATGTTAATCTACAACCATTTCCCACAATAAAAGGGTTTGCCTTTTTTTTAATTTTTACATTTTAAAGCGCTCACACAGCCCGCAGGCATCGAGGCGCTGTGACAGGAATTGTTTGTTTTCTAGTTGCGGAATTGTTTTTCTCTTAGTTGCGTATTTATAACACGCTTAAACACCCAGATGTTTCTAAGCGCGGACCCGGGGATCGAACCTGTGTTGCTTCGTGTCGTCTTGCTTCCAAGGCGCGCACGTTGCCGCTGTGCTATCCTCCCGCTTTTGCAGCAACTGGTCGGACCGTCTCACCACTGAGGGGCCTTGGAGCATCTTACTCACATCCAGAAAAATTGATGGAGAATTATTAACCGTACCATGTGTTTTATTTTGAAAATAAGCATCCACAGATTATCTTATAATCTCCCTCAAATCTTGAGATGTTGGCAGGATCTCTTTAATGGAGCCTGGAGTTCCTTTTGAAGGCGAGTGATGCTCAGGGGATCAATTGCTGATAATTAGGGTAATGTTGAATTACCTCTTCGCCAAATGCTCCCCTCTGGCTTGAAACAATTAAATGGAGAGGTCTTGGCACTCTGTTGTTTGTTAGGGGCACTTTGTTAGGTGGCTTGGCTCGAATTAGTCGGCCTTAGAAAATCAACCTCAAGTGATTTTTGGGTCAAATAAGAGTCTACGGATGCTCGAATTTCATCTCTTAATCTCTTAATAAGGCAATTGTTGGATGGGCTTGGAGAGTCGAATGTGGTTTAGCAGGCTTTAAGGGTGCCACATTAGAGTTGATGGTATTGGGGGGGGCTGCCAACTGAGTTCAAAATGCTATGGTCGTGAACTTTAAGAATGTTTGCATGACCATTTACACTTGGGGCCATCTTGCCAGAAAGGGCTACTAGGTCATCGAGAGGCTGGTAACTCGGGGGAATACATGAGGTGGTCACGATAGACTTAGAGACAGGAGCTGTGGAAGACAGTTTGTCTTGCTTTCCCAATCGGCTCACAGCCTTCACGATTTGCTGAGCTCGCCCACGGATAGGAGCTTGCCGCATTTTCTTTGCTAGCTCACGGCCAGATTTGGAATAGTTATCTGGCATCGCTAAGCAATCACCTGGTCCAAGAGTATTGACGTTGGAGGCTGAAAATAGATTGTATATGTTCATTTTTACAGCCATGCGAGGATCAGGGGGAATTATTGGATCACTATGGTGAAGCAGTGGGGGCACCTCCTCACTGCTAGGCACAGGTTCTAAAATAGGATTGTTAGCTTTGATGGAGTCTTCACATGACTCTTGGGGAGATGGACAGGTCACCGGTTCACTGGCTGTGTCACTTGGTAGTATGGCTATTAAGGCAGAGGCGAAAGAAACCGCAGAGGACACCTGAGATGTGTGATTGGCATTAATTAGCTTCCCTAGGTTATTAACATTAATGATGAGCTGCTCGATTAAAGTTGGTTGATGACTTACTTTACTCTCCATAACTTCATAGAGTTTAGCTACCGCAAGCAAGGCCGTTTTCATGGCGCTCAAGGTATTTTTTAGCACCGGGGCCATAGGGAAGGAAAAGCGGGATGAGCGATGTTTCTGGATAAGAAAATCTGGGTCATAAATCTCCTCATTAAATTTAGAGCGTCCCAGTGTTGGGGCAATAAAGGATGCCGATTCATCTACAAAATGAATATGTGTTTTGTTGGAAGAACCTGAAGTATTTCTTTGGTTTGGACTTGGATCAACAGGCTGTGCTTTAGAAAGGTTTACAAACTCTGTTTGAGTAGTTGTGATATTATGGGTGATATCTTCATGCAATTGGTTCAGATCCCTGGAATTTGAACACATATACATAATTTCATGACTAGATCAACTGGACCTGTTTGAGGTTTTCATAAAATCAAGCGCGTCGTCGTCAATTTCACCGGCTAAGGTGAGTGATTTGTGAGCTTCACGAAGACGCTGCTGAGCAGCCACCGAGAAAGTATGGGTGCTAAGGATTTACAGGGATCAACTTAGATGAAGTCGGCACCGCAGCTATAGACTGATGTTCATTGTCTATGCAAATGGTGACAAGGGTGGTATCGGTGACATCAACGGCTAGGGATGGATTAACAGCACTGGGGATGTGTGAAGGTAAAATGTTGTTGATAGAAATCTCGGAAACATTAGGCATGTGAAGTTGAGCTAACACAGAGCTCGATGGTGTCACATTTAAAGGGATCGCCACTGATGAATTGGAGGCAAGGGATTTACCAGCACCGTTATTCAAATCAATGTTTGCACTCGGGATTGAATTAGATTCCTTGGAATAAAATGAGTGAATGTCGGGCATCAAGGGCGTTGTATGGGTCCCCTTTTGCCCAGCACCCGCTCTACCAAAGATGTTTGCTTGCACTCTGAGAGAGGAGGTTTCGCCAGCGCCATTTTTGAGTGATCTTTCGATAAAGGGCGCGGTGATGCCGAAGACGGCATTCCTGTTTTCAAAGTATACCTCTTTGAGACCATAATTAAAGGTTATAACTGGCTGGCAACTAGAACAATAAGTATATTTAAACAGAATACAATACCATGCAGTGGGAGTCTGCCGCCACCTTCGCCAGGTAAACAGCGAGACAGTACAACAAATACACTTAACAAATGCACTTGCTCAAATTCAGAAAAATTGTTTGTTCTGGTTTGGAGGCGGACGCACCACTGCAAAAAAAAGGAAAGATGCGTGGTAAATTACGTGAATATTAATGCAAAAAGGCAATAATCCCTGTTAATAGTCGGTAAGGGATAGTCAAGGAGAGTCAAAGGGACAGTCTCTGGGACAGCCTCTGGCTCTGGAATCAGAAGAAGATGGTAAAATAGCAGCGTACCGATCCAATGACTGCAGCAGAAAGGTCACGTGTCCATGAAACGCCAGCAAAATCACGTTTCTCTTTCCTCTGTAAACGGCGCTTTCTGTAGCAGTACAGGTTAGCAGGACAGCGAAACAGTGTAACAAATACACTTAACAAATGCACTTGCTCGAATGCGCGCCTCTGCATATTCTGACATCCATGTATTTCTCAACCACAACCTTTGAATGCAAACAAGAGGATCTAGGGGAAGAGCTATAGCAGCTCCCATGAATAGCAAAGGATCCATGCTGCTTCTTCAACATGCGCCATGCTGTGAGAACTCTGCCTCGCAAGATCGCGCCCCAGTGACCTTGCGAGATTTGAGGAGCACGAAGCGCGCAACTGACGAAGGTGCACAGAACTCGCACAGAGACTGAAGGAGACGGCCAGTCTTGGCGCTCCTCCTGTCTGAGGACTAAATATTGTTAGAGGGCCTGCCTACAGAGGCCTCAGTCAGCCAGAGTGTAATACCCAGCCTCCTCGGTGCTCTGGCTGTCTCGTGTGTGAAGATCAACACACACAGCTTACAGTGAAGCCAACTGTATGAACTGGATAGCTCAATCTGTGAGTACCTACACCAGCCCTGCCCTGACTGATCATACCCCCACTATCCACTTTACAAGAGGTGTCTCAATAAAAACCCTACCAAGCCTCAACAGAGTCTTGTCATTTGTCCAGGCCACCACACATGCTCCCTGGGGCAGGATTGAAAACTCCCACATCTCAGGTCAGGCTGCAGACAAAGCAACCAGGTGTGCAATTGCCAAAGAAGTGCGCAACACATAGGGGGCAAGGGCAAAGGTCCTGGAACAAAACGGTTGGGGGATCGGCAAATGTGTCTTGTATTCATCCACCAATTCAAAAGGCTCATGCTATCTTAACCACATTGATATACGGCCTGCAAACGTATGTTTCAGACAAAGAGGGGTTTGGGGTTATACTTGGTACATGATGGCGTCCCGAAAATTTGCCAAAACATTGGCTAAAACAGTTCTGATTAAACATTTGAATTTGTTTCTGATTGTGTTATCCGTGCACCTTTTAATCATTCAGATTAGGGAATAGAAAGGTGGTATTCTGGCAAAAAAGCCGTGAAGTATACCATTAACCTCACATTCAGGAACGTATCTATCATTTCTGTTAACTAACATTATGAAATCTGCATTGCAGATCTAATCGTGTCCAAAGTATTGCAAACGTGGCACCTTCCATTCACAAGGGTACTGATTCAGTGAGGCAAGGCTGAGGGGGTGGGGTTTAGCAACTGATTTAACACATCCATGGCTCAAGGAGTGAGATGATCTGCTATTCAATATTACCACAAGAGCCTTTTATTGAAGACAGTTCTGCGTGTCACTTTGAGCTCAGTTAGCAAGTACTCCTCCATCTCCCCTGGAAGAGAGAATTCAATTATTTGCGAAATGGGCTAGGGAAACTGAAAAAGCAGGATGTGGGTATCCAGCCACAATGTGGCTTTTACTCACTTCACACAGACTGAGTGGTTACCAGACACCACTAAACATACCCACTCAGAATGGCACTCAAAGGAGGGCGAAAGCATGAGAAAGTGGGTTCATTATAGTTCACCTATTGACTTTAAAACGCACAAGAACATACTTGACAGCTTGGAAGGAGTATACGTGTCCAGCGCTGCCTTTTCTATAGAATGTTTTGCGACCACCAGATCAAGCAAAATGATAATGGTATTATAGGATGACATCACCTTCAGTGCCCTAAATATTCAACATACCTGGACGAAAGGAACACATCATAAGGGTATGATAGTATGCCACTCTCCTTTGTCACATATTAACTGACCGAATGTCATTCTTTCCATTAAATGAAACGAGGCCCGAATTATACTTTACACTGAAAAAACAAGTAATTCATGTTAACAGTTAAAACTATGTACAAACAAATTTCAGCAGTCATTTGTGTCCATAGGAATGGCCAAAGCTGAAGAGAAGAAATGTCTGCTGTAAGATGATTCCAATATTTGACTAATATATTAATATTGCCTTTAATACTTATTCTAGATAAATGTTAAGTGTACACAGGTGTTTGAAACCACGAATAGAGGGACTGCAACATGCACAGCCAAAAAGTATGCTTGCATGTCATTTAAAAAGCAGCATTCTCTAAATTACCATTTTTCTTAGAGCAAAGTCTATATATTCAGTAAACTGAGAAGAAAGATTTTTTTCAAAGTAAACAGATCTGGTAAATTGTTATTGCTGTAGAGGCATTTGTATGACATAGAGGTCAATATGATTGGAACAGCCCATTGTCCAAGGAACAAAAAGTCCACATAAATACCTTGAGCTGATGTTCTATGCTTACAAATGCACATGTTGTATGTAAACCCATGAAGCACTCCTAGACTATGATTTCCTTGCTCGACTGTATAACCTTTAACTAATAGCTAACTATGTCTGCAAGACCTGACCATCAATAATCTATTCTGTTCGGTTGACCCGCCAAGTCACTAAGTATGATTGGCTCAATAGATTAAAAGAATTCCATAAATGCAAATGTCATGTTGGTTGCCTTCATGACCATCAATCTGGATTCCGGGCATCCAAAGGCATGGAAACTGCTATCGTGAACACCCGTGAAACCATGCTCGAAAAAACCTCGACTCTAGCTCTCCCGCTGTTCTCATTCTCCTTGATCTCTCCTCTGCCTTAAACATGGTCATCCACTCTATCCTCATGAGCCGACTCTGTGACACCCTCAGCATCACTGACCGGGCACTGGATTGGCTGACCACTTTCCTCACTAACCACCTTTACCAGCTGCAACTCGGTCCTTTCTCCTCCACCACCAAACTCTCTAGGTGCGGCGTCCCCCAGGTCTCTATCCCATTGCCATGAATCTTCAATATCTATCTTGCCCCTCTTGCTCACCTGATTTCCTCATTCTCTCCTAATTCCCAGTGTTATGCCGATGACATACAGCTTTTCTTCAAACCTCCCTCTGCTGCCTCTTCCTCCTCTCGGATCCCTGACTGCCTGTTTGCCATGCAGGCATGGTGTACAGCTAACAATCTCTGTCTTAATGCTAGTAAGACGCAATCCTTCTTAATGGGACACCAGCGCCCTTGTTTCCTCCTATACTTTGGCCACCCTCTTTGAGCCCTCTATCCCCTTCATCCTGTGAGGCCAGAAACCTCAGGGTCATCTTCGACTCTTCTCTCTCCTTCACCCCTCCCATCATGGATCTTACTAATAAGTCCCACTTCCAGCTCCAATTGCTCAGAGGCATGTTTCCTTTAATCACCTTCCTCCAGAAGCTCAATGTCTCCAGAGCTATGGCCCTCTCCAGACTGGATTACTGAAAGAGTCTCTTTCTCAATCTCCCTCTTTCCTCCTTACGCCCCCTCAAGCTAATCCAGTATAGGGCTACAAGACTTATCCTTGGCCACAAGCCCAGGGACTGTATCTTTCCAGCCCCAAAATCTCCCTACTGGCTCCCGGTGGCTGCAAGGATCAATTGAAGACCCTCTGCATCATCCACAAGGCATTCTGCATCCTGGGACCATGCTATCTCCAACCCCCCACCCTAAATACTCTTTGCTAGAGCCCTACGCTCCTGTAACTCCAACTCTTTGACTGTCAACGCTTTTCCAAGCAGAATGTGGGGGGCAGGTCTCTCTCTTCGGCTGGCACCTCCCTTTGGAACAGCCTCCCTGCCCCTCTCAGACTTGAGCCGGACCTCCTTAAGTTCCGGAACACTGCTGTTCTCTACCTCTTTCGCTTCCCTCTTAATACCCCACTGCTGCTGTGACCATGGCCTGATAATCATGAATCTCACAAGATTCCAGGCCCTTCTTCCCAGTCGATACCAGCACCCAATTCACTGAACTGCCCTTGCTGGCCCCTGCTTGGCGGCTCTGCATTCCACCCCTAGGAATCACCTTCACTAGCACTTAGCCTGAGCTCTCCTCCTTGTCTCCCCTTAGCACTTCCCTCCCAGTTCCTCCACTAGCATTTGTCCACTCCTCTAAACACCCGCTTCTCCCTCCGTATCTCCTGCACTTTTCCTCACTGCACTTTCATGGCCAATAGCCCCAAGGTCTAGTAGGACCATGACTGTATTTTACTGTTTGCCATTGTTATTACTTCCCCTGTTCCCTTCCCATTTAGCCTTGTGGCACTTTGAAGCACACTTCTTTTGTTTAAGGCGCCTAACAAATGCTCCATAAAATAAATGGCTAAAAAAAAGCTAGCCATTAAAACAGATGTTGCTTTATTATAGGTCATGAAAGCTATGAAATAGGGAATGGCTTCAGAACAAGTTAAAGTAACTTTCAGAGTGCTATAAAGACAGTAAATGTTAAAGGAAGTTAAATCTGATCAGACTGCACAACCATATCACATGCCACATCCCCATTGGCCTATTGCACAAATAAGCACATCTTCATGATTGTGACCCTGTGCCAAATCCATAAATATGAACTTGTCTGGCATTAAGTTAAGTTTAGAATTCAAATTAAAATCTTAAAAGCACAATTTACAACTCTACATTTTAGCAGAATTGACAAATTGGTACCCAGTGAAGACTCATGAAAACATGACTTTATGTGCTGTGGCATTCACAGAACCTATATTTATGAAATTGTGTAATTATTCTGTAATTGTGTAATTATTCTGCCTAAAAGTTATTTGTAATGCAGTGAGGTCAAATGCCTGGTAAGCGTTTCCTATGATGAAATCAAACCAAAATGTAAAACAGGCACTCCTATATTCAGCCGCCATATAAGAGAACACCAACAGGAAAGAAGTGGGAGGGATGTGTGAATGTCCTATGTGTCTTGAGACCCACCAAATACACCAAATTGACCAAGCTAAAATCACCTTCCCCTCCTATTGCTTGGTATTTAAGATCAAACACCACGGAAGAAGAGTTTTTAGGGACTGCAGAAAAGCAAGAAAGCCAATCCAGCAGAAATTAAGCAGATTTGGATTTCAACTTGCTGTAACTGATGGGGAATCTCTTTAAAATGGTATTTTACAGATGGGACTGGATGCATAGGCGTTTTTTTCTTCGTATAAGCAGAACCAAATGAACTGAGATGGATTTTGGATCAGATGCACAGGCTGAGGGGAGAACACACCTGCCAGAGGCTGGTCCTTGTCCCTACCTGTCCTGGGTCTTTGAAAGAGAAACAAAAAGTGAACAGCCATGCCGCCTATTGTTTAGACATTTGTCCTGAGAATTAAGTTAATCCGAGAAGGCATTTAAAGTGTTTTGGGAACCATGTTTAAAAGTATGCCACTGAGAAAGGGAACATAGTTTAAGGGGTGTGTGCCTTGTGATTTATAAATACAATCGAGACCTTAGGTAGCTTTATTGTATGGCGCATTATCTTCTCAATTTTGGATCTCTAGTAGCATAAGACATCTCAAATCAAAATGCAGAAAAAAGGTCCTTTGCTTGTTGCATGCCATAGTTAATAAAATAATTTAAATGTATTCCTGTGAATTGGGGTGTTGTGAGGATAAACCTAGTACCTTGGAAATAGTGAGTAAATTAGGCCCCACTGTCTCCGTATTCCAAAAGCAAACACAATTTTGAGAAATCTAAGCCTTTGAAAAATATTTGCTACACGTCTGACATCGTACAAGAGTCTACTAGTATCTATACTGACACAAACAACACTAGTTTGGCATTGTTCGTGCCCAATATGTTAGATTTAAAACAGCAGGAGTATTGGAGATTATTTTGTGAAGTGTAATTGCAGAACAATGTTTTATTTAACCTTGTATTATGGGTGTGTAAGTAAGCCTTATTCTATGCTGTGGTGCAAAGGTATAAAGTTACTTACAGAAATGTAAATGAATAAGTAGATATCAGTTTCTGGTTCGAACAATGTTAAGCATTGTAATCTCTTCATTGTAAAAAATCTTTGTATTTTATCAATATCTGCACATGGCCTACTGTAATCTATGTTGCCTGTCCAAATTACTTGTTTTTCTTTACAATCATTTAAATTCAAACTAATAAGGCCATTGATGATCGATTTTGCCTACCTATATGCAAGCTATTAAGGACTTTTGTTGCACAGGTTACCTGCCAACAAGTGTTTCTCCTGTCAGGGCTTTCATAAAGCTGCAACTAGATTATCAATTCTTACATTTTTATGAAGTTAATTAAATTGTATAAGAAATCAATTGCATAATGTTTTCATGATAAGTGGCATGAAGGGGAGTGGAAGCAGAAGAGAAAAGAGGAAACAAGAAAAATAGGACAAGGTTAATAATATTCATTAGTATATGATGTATTAACTTTCATTGTTTTTCCCATCTAACGTATCAGAACAGTTGCTTAACTGTATTGACTTATGGGATTTATGTTTCTATAATATATAAAATATTCGAATTAAATGTGTAACTTTAATGGTATTAATAACCTCCCTGATAAGTATAATATATGCATATGATATTTGCATTGATCATGTTTTATATATAACGATACTTAGTGATTCTTTACATCTCAAATTCCTTCAATCATCCAGTTATTTGTTTTTTCTTAAGGTAAACAGTATTTTATTTAATATAGCCCTTAAATTATAAAATTTAAGCAGTAGCTATACCTTCACTTTTGTCCAGGATCATTTCTATATATTTCAATTCTGATATTTTGTAATTGATTCCAAAAAGTGCATATGAGCTCACCTCTACTAATTAGAGTTGTTAAATCTGTGCTTTTTGGCTCTCTTCTGAATCATTGCTTTTATTTTCTTGGTTGATGTAATGATCAGGACTATGGACTCACCACCAAATTGAATACAATATCAAAATTGTACTATGATATACTCAATATGAGATGTAAATGAATAGTTGGGCTACAAGTATTGGTTACGATGATCATCTATATATGCTTACCAATATCTGGAAGCATAGCTGTAATGTGGGCATGTTTTGTGATAAATGGTGCCCAATGTTTATTTATAATGACGTTATTTTATTCATTTTATACATTTATGTAAACGCCCAGACCCAAGGGTATCACAGCATTTGTTACAGAGTTTAAAGTAAGAAGGTATAGTAGGTACAGTGAGTAAAGCGTGAGAAGAAACATTAATCATGATTGTCGAAGAGCACATTTTTTACCAGCTTTTTTAAGCCAGCATAGGATGGTTCATTTCTGATGTGTGCCTGCAGGTAGTTCCAGGGAGCGGGTGCCGTGATGCAGAAGCTGACCGCTCCTGCTTTCTTGTTTTTGAAGCAAGGGTGACAAGTGAAGTGCTATTGCCAGATTTTAGGGAACGCACAGGGAGATTTCGGACAATACTGTTGTTGAGGTGAAGGGGGGCCTCTTTGTGGATGTAGCAGTGGGCCAATGTCAGAGTCTTGAAGTCGATGCAAGCTTTGCTGGGCAGCCAGTGGACCTCACGTCTGATTACTGAAATGTGGTCTGATCGTCATAGGCGGTGTGTGGCATGTAGGGCTTTGTTCTGCAGGATTTGTAGTTTGGCTAGGTTAGAGGCTGTTGTGCCCCTGAGCAGGACATTACAATATTCTAATTTGCTGATGGTAAGTGACCTTGAGTGTGAGTCAGTTACTGGCGGAGAGGAATTGCCTGCTCAGGGAGATTAGTCTGGAAGTGTGGGCGGTTGATGAAGTTAAAGCATTGATGCGTCTGGTCATGGTTAGCTCAGCATCCAGGTGGACACCCACAATTGTAATGTTTCTGAGGACAGGGATGATCAAGCCATCAATACTGAAGGAGGCAAAGGATGGGTTGAGATTTTTCTAGACTGTAAGGGGAGCCCACTATGAGACGCTCTGATTTTTCATCATTTAAACAGAGGTTGTGGGTGGTCATCCTGTTTTGGATAGTGCTGTAGACTCTAATTATGGTGGCTGTGTCAAGAGTGTAGTCCCCAGTGATAGGGATGAGAATTTGTGTGTCATCCGCAAAGTTGGTGTAGATGATGCCTACGGTATCTAGGAGGTTGAATAGTGCTTTGGTATATATATTGTAGAGTGTGAAAGACAGACAGGAGCCTTGGGGCACTCTGAGGGGGACCAGGATGGGGTCAGCAGCTGCATCACCAATAAAATATCTAGTGGTATGATCACAGAGGAATGATTTGATTCAGGAAGTGGCCTCAGGAGAGAAGTGGCAGTGCCGGTTGAGATGATGGCAGAGGGTGTCATGATTTACCAACTCAAAAGAAGCCGAGAGATCTAGTAGCATGATGATGGCTAGGTTACCTGAGTCTCGGATCTTGTCCATTAGGATTTTTAAGTCCAGAAAGGCTGTTTTGGTACTGTGCTTAGGACAGAAGCCAGATTGGCTCATTCCAAGGAGGTGGTTCTGTTGTAGGAATTGTTGTATCTGAGAGTAGGCAATGCAGTCAAGGGTTTTAAGAGGACAGTAGTGATGGGAAGATGACTAGTGAGGATGGTGGTGTCCAGAGAGGGTTTCTTGAGGAGGGTGTGATCCAGGCTGACTTTGTGTTGGTGGGTACTTTATTAGACATGAAGGAGGCATTGACAACGTCTGTGATGATGGGATTAAGGGTAGGGGTGCAGAGCTTACCTATGTGTGAGGGCACGTGTCACTCTCACAGCTTGATGGCTTGAGGGATGAGATGGTGGTCAGGACTGTCTCTTATGTGACTTGGGAGAACCCTATTGGAGAGGGCGACAACTGGGCCATAGGGGGAGGCTCCATATCTTGGGGTGCAGCGGCTTTAGCAGCTAACATGGATTTATTAGCTTCAATTTTAATTACTAGTGAATCAATTCTGTTGGTAAGGGCGTCTTTTATGGTGGTACACCATGATTTGCCAGAAGTAGTCAGGGCAATTGCTGGGGAACGATTATCCATTCTTTTAGGATAGAGGAGAGCTCTTTTGAGTTCTTTGGAGTTGGAGACCACTTCAGAGTTACTGGTATTGTAGAAATTGGCTTTGTGTGTGACAATTGCTTTCTTATAGAGCTTGGTGGTACTGGAGAGAGTTTTGTTATTGGTTGGGGTGGGGTGTCTAAACCAGAGGTGTTCAAGGGCACTTTTGTTTCTACATAGGGTGATGAGGTCTTCTGTAAACCACATATCGGTTTGTTTGTGAGGCTTTGGAATTTTGGATTTATCAGAGCATGCTGGTTCATAGTAAGGAGTAAGCAATGCGGATATAAGTTGGCAAGGTCTTGTGGGCTCTTGTTGCTTGATAGTGATTGTGAGTTCAGTAGAGCCTAGAGTGTGGGATCGAGCAGCTCGAGGGTGTTTTGGACAAGTATTGGGCTCAGAGATGGTAGCTGTGCTGGGGAGACATATCAAGGGAAAAGCCAAATGGAATTTGAAAATGGTCAGATCAAGATATTGAGTGTTGATAGCTGTGACGTCAATGGGACAATTGGTTGAGAGAACCCAGTCCGGATGCAACGCTTGATGTGGGTGGGGTGGGTGGGAGTTCCATTGGGTGAAGTTCATGTCTCCTAATGCTTGTGGGAGAACAGTGGCTTTGTGATCTGAAGTATCCTTAAAGTCGAGGTTAAAGTCCCTGAGGAAAATACATTGGCTGGCGGGATTGAGGAGGGGGGTGATCAGGAGCAGGATATCAATGTCATGGTTGCTGGTGCAGTTGGACTGGCGGTAGAGGAGAAGTAAGTTGTAGGTGGACTGAGGGTCGGTGGTACATTTGAGAAATAGCATTTCATACCCAGGGTTGGGTGGAATGCGGATGGGTCTAATCTGCAGTGAGGATTTGGCAGTGAGTGCAATGCCTCCTCCTTGTGCATGGATTCTGTCTGTCGTGAAGATGGAGTAATTAGGGGGAATGGATCGTGAGAGCAGTGGACCTGAGGCACTGTGTAGCCAAGATTCAGTGGTAACTACGAGGTCAAGATGGTGGTCTACTATGGTGTTGTGGACATTTATAGCATGTGGTCCTAAGGAGCGCAGTTGAGGGCTTCCGTTTGGTACACTTTAGCGGTGGCAAAGGAAGTGGGGATATGAAGCCTCTCAGTGGCTAGAAGAACGGGTGGGCTCATGCCAGAGCTAAGCCTAGCTAGTCTAGCATCGCCTAATGGGGGGAAGGTGAGATTATGAAGTGGAAGAGCAAATAATGAGGTGCTAGCCAGTAGTTTCTTTAGATGTTGGGAACCTGCACAAGGGAGGGTGAGACTCCTCTTTTGAGGTGCATTTATGGGCTGGGGGCTGGTGTGTGAAGTGGGAGCTAGGATGGCGAGGGAATGCATGGAAAGGTTATTGCTGGCTGATGTTCTGTGACTATGCAATTCAGGGCACATCACCTTCGAGGGGCAGGTAGGCCCAGTGCGCCCTGAAGCAGTGTCCCCCCCTTGGGGTGGGAAACACTGTATTTGGAGAAGTAGTTGGGTAGGCTACAAGGTGAGGTGCGAGCTGGACATGATCTTGTTTATGGGTCAGTGCGGTGAGTGGTGTGACGCTGGCAGGACTCGATAACTTTGCTTATAGTGTCCGAGTGACTCGGACAGCGAGGTGTGGCTAGTTTGTTGGCATGTTCCCTTGTGTGGGACACTGGAGGCCAAGTTGATGGTCCTATATGGTGCAGTGTGGGGCATAGAGACTGACTGGTAGAAGAGAAGCCCATGGGAGAAAAGTTGTGTTGGGTGTCACCCCCTGGGGGTGCGTGATGCAGTCTGGGAGTCAGAGTTTTGGTGTGGGGAGGAAGGAGGTGGGTTTCAGTAGGGTGTGGTTGGTCAAAGGGTGTGGGCGGGTACTGAGCTCGGTCAGCTGAAGGCTGGTATGATTAACTTTTGCATGGTACAGCGGTATGCTAGTGTAGGGACGAGTTACCTAGGGAGAGCCAGAGGGAGGGAAAGGGTGGGCGGTGGAGTGTAGGGAAGGGGGGGAGTGGGGGATGTGTGGAGTTCATGCAGAGTTCCTGTTGAGGGGGAGCATGTGGTGTAAGCCATTGAGGCATAAGTGCTGAGAGTGAGGGCCAAAAAGGCAGTGAGTACAGGGTGGAGCAATGTGCGTCAGGAGCGCTGTTGGTCGCAGTGCTGAAGTTAGGGAGAGTCTGCATCGGGCCTAAAAGCAGTGAAGGCGCTGTGTGCTGGAGATGTAGTGCGGATGGATTTCCTAACGAGGGCGTTTGGGAAAATCCAGATGTTGTGGGTGCTAAGATGTTGTAGCTTAGGATGTCATTCGGTGTGATTTCATTGTAAGTGACGTATGATGTCATATTCACTTACTACAAAAGTAAACATTTTTGTTGTGATAAATATATGACTGATTCCCATCTGTATATCGATTTTTAAAGCTGTTATTCAAATACTTTTGTGGGCTCAGCAATCTTATGATAATATTGTACTTAAATGAATTTCATTCTTATACAAATTGGAATTATTATCTGCATTGTTCAAATCTATTCTAGAAAGTATTTCCATACAAACAATATCTATATGCATTGCTCTAGACCATTTGATTTAATTTCTCTGATGCCAAATGAAGTGTTAATGTTTGTGTGTATACGTTTAGAGTGAGGGCTACTTTAGATTGAGGTGCTTGTGCATTCCCACACTTTGTTTGTTCACTAATTCGTAATGTGCACCAGATCCGGAGATATCAGGGCGCAGAATGCAAGAAAATACAAGAATACTTTCAACTGAAGTTACGTAGGTTACATAGTTAAGTGTACAATGGTCCCCGACGATTTCAAGTGGGAAACCACCTGACACATTATTTTGATTCCACTTTTTTAATTTAAGAGATTGTTAGTGCAAACCAGTTTGTTTCTTGCCTCAGAGCGTGAGGCTGAGATTGTCACATGCTCAATGATTACACTGAGGATTTCCCGAAAGCGGAGAAGGAAGCTCAACTATTTAAAAAATAATGATGTGCTTCTTGCGTGTGGGTGGGATTCAAGCTTCCTTAGCGGGCTGACGCCCAATTAAAACATGAAAATAATCAGACACCCTAAGAAAATGCTACAAGTGCGCAACACTTCCAATGCGCGGCTGCTCAAAATGAAGACACTGCTGCAGAGGTTACATTGCAACACTGTTCGGTGGGTGAGGGCAAATACTGGCAAGAACAAGGCTGAAATAGGAGAATGCCCACATAACAAGGTTTGGTCTAGAGATGCAAAAGGTTGTAACTATGTGGCATATGTAAGTGGCACGGCAGAGGGAGGTGCTCTGACACCATGCAAGTAAACAGTACTGAACTATAGGGTACTACTTATCACCAATGCAATCTGTTTGGCACACTTGGGTGACAGAGGGCAATGCCCTGTTGAAACGCTAAGGATTTACAGGCCATAAGGTAACTCCTTATGTCCAGATATGAATGGGGAAAATAAACAATGTTCAAATTTAAGGTGGTTTTCAAGATGGCAATTTATAGACGCACAACAAAGAAATGGACTGCACCATTGCTCAGCAATGGGGCTGAAACTACAGTGTTTAAGGAGGGAATGCCAAGTAGTCAAGTTATGATGATTGTGTGACATGATTTAGACAAATGAAAATGGTACATCATCCCTTGAATTACCTTAGAGTCTGGCTATATATGTCATGGCAATAGAAATCTCTATGCACAAACTGAACAATGCCATGGAAAATGGTATGCAAAGCAGGACATTTGATTTTGGAGAAGGGGCATTTCTTTTGGACACGAGCAGTGGGCATTAAGGATATAATCCAAGAGGATGTTATTAGACCTCTCTGCAGCCTTCGACCTAGTTGATCACAGCTTACTGGTGTCAAGGCTCGGAGAGGTCGCCAACTGCTCCGTAATTGCATCCAGATGGATTGCTTCCTTTCTGGGTCCCAGAATGGTAAGGGTCTGTGTTGGCGATAATCAATCTTCTCCAATATCCCAGACATGCGGAGATCCTCAGGGCTACTGTCTATCACCTTTGCTTTTCAATCTCTACATCCGCCCCCTTCTTGACCTCTTAAACAAATTAGGAGTGCAATACACAAACTACGCTGATGATACTCAGGTGGTCATACAGCTGAGTGGCTCCTATAGCGGCGATACAGTAACCATCAATAAAATATACAAAGCCATACAAGACTGGATGGCCTGCAATTCTCTTGCCCTGAACGACAAAAAAACTGAACTCCTCATCGTGGCATCTAAAAACACTTGGGCGAAACTCGACTCCAAATATGCTAGTTTCCATATTGCCAACAATACCATTCTTGTCCAGAAGAAAGTCAAGACTCTGGGCGTCGTTCTTGACGAAGAACTCTCTATGAAGTCCCATGTCTCCAGCATTAAATCTAGCTGCGGTCTCATAAATAAAAGAATAGGCTATATTCGACCATTTTTTCTGAGGAAAACTGTGCCCTTCTGCCCACTGCATTGATCAATTCAAGATTGGATTATTGCAACAGCCTTCTAGTGGGCACCACAGTCTCCAACATCCAATCATTACAAGTGGCTCAGAATAATGCTGTGCGTAATATTTTCAATCAGTCCCATCGCACACACATCTCCACTTTCAGGAAAAAACTTCACTGGCTTCCCGTTAAACATCGGATAACGCACAAGATACTGACCACGACCCACAAATGCCTCAGCCTCTGTAGCCCTACTTACTCGTCAGCTCGTGTTAGCATTAAACACAACACGAGGAACCTTTGTTCATCCTCTGCCACTATTCTCAAGCACCCAAAATACAGGACAGCCAAATTTGGAGGTACCACTCTTGATACTCAAGGTCCCCTTCTATGGAACAAACTTCCAGCCCAAATGCGGCAGATTCAGGACTACACTGTATTCAAACGTGCTGTAAAAAAACACTTTTTCAATCTGGAATAACTCTTTGACCCTTCTTCTTTCTTTGCCACGTGCGTCTGTTTGTTCGTCTAGTTTTATGTGTGCCCTGAGGCCTACGGGCATGTTGGCGCATTACAAGAATTAAAAATAATAATAATAAATAATAAGGTGCCAAACTGAGTAAATTATGACTACGAAGATGAGAAAATTGTCTTGCCAACACAGAAAAAACATGAAACCTTCCCCTACAACAGCCAAGGATAAAATATAGAGATCAAGATATCCAGTGAATATGGGACTCCAAACAACAAGGCAATCATGCCATTGTGACACATCAACCAAAACAGCTCCAGGAATGTATCCAGAAGCTAGAAGGCCCTTCTCAAAGCCTCATATCTGAGCAATTGCAGTCCAGCATGAAGAAGTCTGCCAGCTGCAGGACAACAGCATAGATGGAACTACACCTCAATAATTCACCGCACAAGTGCAAAGCAAGACAAAAATGCTTCAAAAAGACCATGCTGCTCACCACCTTATGGAGGGAGCAAACCGCAGCTCCAATGTCTCTGAAAAAGTTTGATTCTTCCTATTGTCAATGATAAAAGACAAGGAAAGGTCATGTGCCCACACACATTCACACTCCCAGGTGTAGACATCATACCCGAAATGACTAATTAAAGGTCATATTGCATACAAGAAGTACAAATGGTAAGCAAAATGCACGTGTCTGATAGCGACAACCATTAAATGTATGCATTTCAATATACACATCACATGTCCTTGCAGCCAAAACTGAATGTTAATCGACAGCACATTAATGCATGTTTCTTCAGCCAGCGGAGGCCACATATTAAGCGTCACCTCAGTGCTGATGCCAGCTTATTAGGATGTGATTCTCATCATCGACAGTCCATGCCTAATGCTCATTAGGACACTATGACACTGGTCATGGATCCTTCTGCAAACACACTGCCCTAGGCAATAGAACAAGGAGTGAGCATTCTCCGCCATCAGATGGAAAGCTCACAGGGCTTGCTTCTTGGTTCACATACAAACTTTGTCAGGTCCCTCATAGCACAGCAGACCTGGTGTGGCAAGTTCTCCAAGCCAAATGGGACCACGCAGCTGGATTCTCAGAACGCACAAACCATTGGCAGACAACAAGTGTCTGACATATTGCCCAAGCGACCATTGAAACCAAGCAATCTTGGATGCCTCCTAGAAGTCGTTGCCAATCAGCTACTGGTTCTGTGTAGGTGGGAACACCAATATGTATGTCCACACTTGACCGCTATAGAAGCTCTATCCGAATGACCAGCCTAACACTACCAGACACATTTAAGAACATCCAGTGATGAGAGCAAACAGCAACACAAGAATTGATTTCAGTAATCCGTTCTGCACTAGACCTGCGACAGGACATCCAAACTGAAACTAAACAGCCTATTGTTTATTAGATGTATCTATTTATTTGAGGTATTTTTGTGTGTGGAAGAAACTTTGTGAAACAGTCGAACATTGTACAATAGAGAATTACAAGTTAGGGGGCAAAGGTACAACAGGATTGTGTTACATTGCAGTTAAGCAATAGGAGCAGTAATGAACGCTGAGGTGCCATCGGCTGGTGGTGGGGTCGGAGATGTAGCAGTTTTTCAAACAGGAATGGAGAGATATTGAAAACGTGCAGAAGACAGCCTATTGCTCGAATTTAGGCTAGCTCATTAGAGACATGCAGGGGAACAAGTCCCATTAGCACCTGGCATAGGGGAAACAGCCAATCAGGTGGCTATAAACGTTGGTTGAAACTTATAATTTTAGCCCACGTTCTAAGCCATTTGGACGGCTGGTTCCCTCTGCCACCATCTTCCCCCTCACTCTGCTCCCATTTATTTTTTTACCATTTCCAACCACCCTCTCCAATCTCACTTACCTGTTCATTGTGGCGGTACAGACCGCTATGGAAAGGGAAGAGGGGCTCTGTATGGAGCCCTGCTTCCCTTTCCATGGTGGCCATCTTGACACAATATTTTCAGTCATTGAACGGGGCATGTGAGGCATCCCGTTCAATGACTGAAAATCCTTTTTTCTTTCACCCCAGGTACTTCATTACCTTGGGCTGCTGGGCCATTACCCCACGTTACAGCCCTTGGAATGGGGGTTTAACGCCACAGTATAGAATGCCTGCTTTGCATACCAGGCACAGGCATGGAGCATAGTTGTTAGGGAGAATTCTCACAAATGTTCTAATTCTCTTCACCTTACAGACACCCATCAACTTTGCTGGATTTTTGAGGACTTCATTTATTTTACCTGGAGAGAGTGTGAGCCTTTTTTCACACCCTCTCATGTATTTTGATGTCTGCTTTACTTTTGTGTTCTTTGAGTGTGGAGTTTTAGACAACTCCAGAGGAATCATCTTTTCATGTGTGTCACACAGCACCCTCAGTGCAGTAACACAGAGAAGCCGTTTAGGCTGTCCAAAGATTTAAACACCTTCTCTGGGATATGGGATAAAATAATGTTTACCAGAGAGAGTAAAGTGAAATTGACTTTACTAGTCTTTTCAAATTCCTAGACCCAGCACACCCTATTTTACAATAGAGTGCTGGAGGGGTTACTTAGTATCCCCTATGTCTAGAAACTCATGTAACAGTCAAATGTTACTCTTTCCTCTCTAAATGGCTGGTGGGAGTGGTTTTACAACAAATTACCATTATTTTTCCCAACCGCGAACACCGGTAGCATTAAATCGCAGGAGCCATGTTTTTCAAGATGGCGTCTGAGCCCCCTTTGTTTAAACAGGTCCGGTCTTCTTTCTTGCAATTTCAATTTGGAAAGGTCCTTCTAGAGTTTGTCTCTGCACGCCAAACCAGGTTTGGTCCCTTTGTTCCTATGCCTTTGGCGGACTTCAAGACTGAAGCGTGCCTCTGGCGCCCAAGTGTCTGGGGTGGGCAGGAAGTGAGGGAGGTGCCCGAAACTCCCTGTGCTTAGTCTCCTAGGAGACCCAAATGCACTCTGGCGTGATTGGCTGGCTGATTGTCCGGCAAGGACAGCCACCCTTCTGGGTGTGTGGCAGCTAGGCTGGAATGAATGGGAGGAAACTGAATAAAAGGCGAGTTCCTTGGCTTGGAAGCCAGAGTCGACCACTGGAACGAAAGAACCGAAGACGAGCTGGAAGAGGATGGCTGCTGCTACTCCTGGACCGTTGGTTTGTTCGATGAAGCCCTGTTGCAGGTTTGAATTGCTAAGTTCATCTCGACAGAGAAGCCCATAACAGACGACTTCTCCCTTTGAGTTGGTGGGACCAATCAACTCGTAAGCCGCCTGGATACCATTCTCTGAGCTGGTTGTATTTTCCTCAGAGTGCTGCAGGAAACCGAATAGCCAGGGAGAAGGATACCAGTTTCTGTGCTTGACTACAGCTACCGGAATTGAAGATTTGCCTTTGCCAGCTTTTTGACCAGTCCCAGTGCAGTGCAGGAGTCCCCCGATGTCCTGCCTCTTGTCCCCACGACTGAGGTTCGGGAACAGCGAGATCTGCAGGAACTGCCAGGAACAGACGTCTTCAGCTGCATCTTTTTCTTCATTGTAAGGTACTGTGAAAACATGACCGAGAGAACTTACCTCTCACTGCGAAAGTGCTTGACACTTTGGCAACGTGCAGGACTAGTCAGCTTGTGACCCAACATATGCATCTTTCCTTTACGAATTACTTCTGAGAACTTTTGCAAAGACTTTTCCGTTTACCGTCCAGAACTGCTTTATCCTATACAAGACTTTAGCCCATTGACTTTGGCCTAACCTATTGCATTGAATCAACTTCTCTGGGGAAATCAAACTATTTGCACTGTTTATTAATTGTTGTCTTCTTGCTCCTACTTCAAATGCTCTGAATGCCATTTTACACCTCCTTCAAAGTAGTTTAAATGCCCCAGAACCTGATATTGTGAACTGTACTGAAGTATATTTTTGTGTGATATAGATTGCCTCCTTCTAGTGAATGTTTTATAACTGACTGTGAAATAAATTAATACGTGTTTTACCAAGAAACCTTGAGTATAAGAGTCTATTTGAATACTTGTAATTATAGACCTCTTTCTAACATCCTTACAGCTCACATTCCCTCTTGACATAAGCCTGGCTGCTCAGCAACGCTACCACACAACTGTGTAGTGCATACTTATACCAATGGTTGGTTTTTCTTACACCTGTAGTCCTAGTGTGTGTAGTGGTCCCAAAGGGTACTGCATACGGTGATGGTGTAACATTGCTTTCCTAGCACCATCAATACACCAGTCATCACCTTTATGGACAAAGGAGGGAAGGGAGCCCCAGATTCAGATGACATAGCTGTTAGGGTGGGAGGCAATGATGGTGATGGTGAAGCCATGAGGGGAGACCTCATTGTCAGGGGAATGAGGTGTATAATAGATATGCTGACAGTACTCTTGAATACATTACACAGGAGGCAAATGTAGTTTGAATGAGATGTCATACTGAATGAGGACGTGGCAGAGCAGGACATTGCAGAACAATGAAGGGCCAATCGAGTGATCATGGATACAATTGCACGGGCAAGGCAGACAATGGCAACCAATAGACCGATCATGTCATTCCTCCAGATGTGCAGAACTCACTGCATGCACAACCAACACCACTTGCTGCTCTAAATCCATGAGGCAAGCAAAATATAAGTGCCTAGGCGCCAGTCATGTCCACTGAATAAGGAGAGTGACAGCCTGCAGGGTTGGTTGGGTGGGGTTTCCTCCATTTGTGTTGTGGGTAATTCTTGCCAATGTTTCTTTGTGTTGTGTCTCAGGTGAGGACATCTTCACTACCATGAGAGTACAAATGTACATAGTTTTCATATCTGAATAAAGTGAAACTGACTTAGTCGCGGCGGCTGATTTTTGTCCCTTATGTACCTCTTCCACCATTTGTTTTTTGATAATCCGAGATGTGCATTGATGTCCCGGCATTGGTGCTAACATATATTTCTTTTCTAATTAAAAGTTTGCACTCTTCTTTTCGGTTGTGTTGTGTTCATAAAGAGAGTTAGCACTCGCTTGTTGGGTGTAGGATTCTGTGAGTGTTCACTTGTTAAACATGATTTGAGCATCATTAGGGTTTGGGGTTTGGCTTTGTGCTCATTGCGTGATACAACAATCAGTGTTTGCCAGTTTTCTCACATGTTGCATGTGCTGATTTGGCATTGCCACTTTGGGCTGCAGGTATTATTATGCTGATGAGTTGGTAGTCTCAACAGTTACCCATTCAGCGATCGTTCTGAGAGGGGCTATTGCCTGGTATTCAGTGTTTTCATATTTTGGCGATTATAGTTTTCTCAATCGGACCCAATACGTTTAAAGACTGCATTTAAGCAATCAGCATGAATTTCAAGCTCATGAAATAGCTCACTTTTGCTTCAGGTTATGCAATTCAAACTCATGTTGAAGCACTCATTTATTAGCTTTAAATTGCCCCTGGGGTACTTGAAGGTAACAAGAACGAACCCTTCACAAATTATCAACAGCAGGCTGCTTGGTTGACATTTTCATTGTGTACTTCTATTCCTTCAAATTGCTCAATGTGTTTATTAATGTCCACATGATTATTGTGCGCTATTGTAGTCGTTCACACTATCGGTGCTTTCCCAAATGTGCCCCACAGGAAAGACGAGCATTTCTGGGCTGGTTCTACCAGGCCTGTGGTATTCCAGCAGGATTTCCTATGTGTTGACCTTGGCCTCGGGTCTCAATGTGGGGTTCAAGTCCTGTGAATCAATTGGGAGGCTTGAGCCTTGATTAAGAAGATTGACGAGTAAATCGGAGGAGGGGGGGGCACCTAGAAAAGCTCTGAGGGCCTTTAAAAGTCCCTGCTCGTGTCCCGCTTAATTTCTGGGTTTTGGTTGGCTGTGGAGACAGGAGTGCAGTGCAGGCTCGCAATTTGATGGTGTGTTGATGAGATCGGGAGTGCTTTTGGCAAGTTTGGGGAGATTTGAGGGAGTTTTGAAGGAGTTTGTCAGGTGTTTGTGTTTGTATTTCTGTTCAGTGATACCTGTTTTATCGTATTTATGTGCGTTTGTTATGCCACTGCTCTTAACTTCCCTTTTTTACCCTTTCTCCCTTAAAACAAATTATAACTAGAGCTCAATTGCCTGCCAGCAGCGCCATGTCACTTTCACTGGTGCTGCTAAACGGAGTACTTCTCATTGGATGCTTCACTCTTGGTGCATTGCTGGAGAATGCAGTCTGCGGGGCCTTGCAGAAATATACTACCTTGTGCTCTGACAGTGATCGAACCATCATCGCTGTGCGGGCCATGGTGGGGGCCGAGTGGAGATTCATGGGTGCACAGGTGAGTTTCTATCAGCCTCGAGCAACATCAGAGATTAGTTGGCAACATTTATGAATAATGCGTGTTTTAAAAGGAGGCTGCGACATTTCAAACTACTTAAATGCATGCTGCTTTTGATGTCAGTAGCATATCGTTTCTTTAGCTGCAGAAGGTAACGTTTTTTTGACAACAACCGGTTCACTTCCAATTTACGTCCAAAATAATAAAAGAAATGTGCTTTTTTCGATGCTTACACATATGTACACCACGAAAACCACAGAGACCGTGATAGCTCGTGCGTTGCTAAAACAGGGGTCACTTTAACGTTCTTTATTAGTTTTATAAAGAAGTGAGCATATTGCATCCAACCACTATTAGGGCGATATTACCCAAAGCAGCGGGCCAACCCCTGTCTGTAACCGCCTGCCACCCAAGATAATGGGCCAAGCCAAGCGAGGGTCACTCAACAAGGGCAATGAGGCTGTTTCCGACATGGTCAGCCCGCCGCTGCGGGTAATACTCGCCATTAGCACCCGTGTAGTTGCCTACTCGAGTCCTAATACAGTGTATTTAAAAAAAAGAAACTTACATTTGCTGCGTCGCCTGGCGCAGGCCGTGGTTTGCCAAGTCCGTTTTCAATGTTGATGACTGTGATGTCATCAACATTGAAAATGAACCCAAGAAAGCACTGCCCAGCACGAGGCCGTGCGCAGCAAAGGGAGGTTTATTTTTATTAAAAAAACAAAAAAACACGCAGGTGCGAAGAAGTGAGGGGGAGGGTGGCGAAAGGAAGGAGGAGCAAGGAAGGGAAGGGGCGCTGGCTAGCAGCACCAAGACTACTCGGAATGTGGGCTTGTACCATACAATGCAACCCCCGTTCCAAGCATACTGATTGGCCAACGCCCCCTTCCAGGTTGTTAACGTTTCAGAGGAGAGCCTTGGAATTATAATGACCCAACTGACAAGATGCTACTTTCAATTGACTTCTTTCTGGATTTAAGGAATTCCCAGAGTTTCGAATCTGAGTAAAGTGGCCAATTCATCAGAATGGCATGCCTCAAAGTAAACGAGTAAAAGACCCAGTAAAGCCATCACGTGTAAGCAAACTGTGCCTTTCTGGCTTATTTTACTCATATCCCAATGCTAAAATAGAGGCTAAATATATAGACTACAAGGATGTTTACACAATGCATCCTATGTGCGGAGAAATATAGTGTGGCTGTGACAGGCAAGCAGAGGGTCCCACTGGAATTGTGGAATGTCAGTGATGGCCAGATCTACCCGGACTGTCAGGGAATGACTGGATCATTGATTCTGGGCTATTTCTTCATCTAGAAATATCACTGCTGTGCTTGTCAAGAACATACAACTGCCATGCTGTTTCATATTCAACCATAGCTGGCGTGCTTATACAAAGTTAACATGCTGTTTCATGGCCCTATAGTTGCTTTGCTGCACCTGCTTCTCTAGCCGATGTGCCCTTTCATGTAGCCTAAATACTAAATGCTGCCCTTTATTACATCATTAAAAGCTGTTGATTTTCAAATAATCTATCAGAGCTATGTGTCATGCACCTACAGTTGATGTGGTATTCATATATTATCTATACACGCTCTTATGTCCTAAACATGTATAATAGTTGTGTTGTTTCATGAAAATATACAGCTCCTGTGCTTTTGTGTTGTTCTGCAAGTTACAGCTTCTGCACAATGTGTTCACTAATATCACGCCTTGCTGTTTCAAAAACGTGTACTGCTGTTATATTCATACACTTGCAACTGATGTGCATTTGGTCATTGGGATGTTCTCTAGCCTACATGTATAGCTATTCTGCTACTATCTAGTATCAACTCTCCAGAATGTATCATGCCTTCCAGACTGTAGTCTCACATATGCTGTTTTTTTGCATATTGCGTGGGGGGTTTCATTGAACCTGTAGACACTGCCCTTGTTTCACTGTCTCCATGTTTTCCATAGACCTTTCTCTTAAAGCACTCACACTCACTTGCTCTTGCCGGCTCTCTCTCATCATCCCTTCCCTCTCACTCCCTCCATCATCGCCCACTCTCTCTCTCATCACAGCTATCTTGCTCCCCCTTATTAATCTCTCTTCCCCCACACGCTCTCCTTTTCTCTCCCACTCCCTCCCACGCCATCATTACTCTTTTACACAATCTCACTTCTCATTCACTCTCTTTACACACTCTCTCCAGTCACACTCTCTACTTATCTCCCATATTCCCTCTTTCAATCACATTTGTACATGTCTTTCACTTGCAGATCAGATCTTTTCCTCCTCCACATTCTCGCTACCATCCTGTAATGTCTGGTTCAGATTACTTCTAATACCCCGAAGAGGCCCCCATTGTTTCTTACACCTGCTTTTAAAATGCACTGTTCTGTGAAGTGATAAAGCAAATGGTTCCTTTTGCTGCAATTGCCATTGCTTCCACTGCAATGGCACACAATAAGCTGAAATAAAGTGCAATGAACCCAAGGGAAGGTAAGTGCTGTTTTATGTCTGTACTGTGGGCATGAGTGTAGATAAAGCATGTGCAGCCTGCGAAATACAGAGCTCTGCCTTGGCTAATGGCCTTCACAGAGAACCTCCTTTTTTTATGGAATATAGTCAGGGTCAGATGAAGTGGTATAGGTGTGACCACAGTAAGAACATCTGGCCTGCAGGGCAATCAAAGATAACATGTCTATCTCTCCCAGCCCTCAGAGCCACCGGATCAAAGTGTACAGTTTCACATGTGACTGACTAGGTTTGTTCTAGTACTCTAGACTCTTTCCTTTGTTTGTTGTGACTTAGCGCCTTGTGCCAGGGTGGCATTACTCTCCCCCACACCCAAGATTATAAAACTATGAATTCAACTCAGTTTAAATATATCTTACTAAGGTGTGCAACATCAGTGTAACTTTGTTTCTTCTGTTCTAGTCCTACCAGCCTGTAACAGCATGTTTATTGTCTCCAAGTTGCCAATGTACAGTTGCAAAAACCAGAGATTTTGTAGGCTGACATTAGTTTGCATTCTTTTACTTGTAGTTTTCCATTCAGAATGAGGGAAATAAAGGAAAGTAGTTATATGGGCCCCATTTCACATCATCTTAAATTTAACAGGTGGACTTGTCCCTTTTGTGACCTTAGTTCCACCCCTTTTTGATATTGATTTGATATAACGTTCATATAAATTGTATATACAAATAGTATATCAAATGTTTTATATCGATTTTATAAACAATGTATATATTTTATATAAAGTGTTATGTAAAGTGGGTATAAAACTGATATCAGCATGTTTTGTTATCATTTTGAGAGCGATTTGCTATAAAGTGAATATAAACTTGATATAAAAATGATGTCAAACATTTTGATATCAAATTGAGATAAAATGTATATAAACATTGGAGCAACCGCTGGTTATGGTGCCTAGATGACCATTGCGGACAAAGTGAACTCTGATGACAAGGACTGTGAATCTAAGGTTTTGCAAAGTGACGCAGCTGTGATGCCGGAGTGACCCCACCCCAACTTTATATGAACTGCAAATCCATTCTATATATAGTAATGATGACGTCATGGTTTTATAATCTCAATGACACAGGGTAGAGAGTTAGTTTCATTAGCTAGTAACATCAAACTTGGATATAGATTTGATATAGACTGTAAATAGAGGCTGGCACAGCAGCTAAAAAATAAACCTATCTGAATTCACTTTGTAGTGTGGTTCACAGTGCTCATATAAAAGACCCAAATCTATTGGCTTTGGACAATGTGTGTTTCTTTTTGTACCAAATTATGAAACATTTACATGCAACTCTTGGCTTTGGACAATCATGTTTTCTTAAAATGAAGAGTGAAATGTTTACATAAAATTGTTGGCTTTGTCGATGCTTGTTCCTTAATAAATTGCAAGTGCATTTTAACAAGGAGATCTTGAACTAAGTTAATACAGCATCAACCCTCACCATTAAAGTTTAACTTCACAATACTTATACAAAAACACAGACTATTAACTTTGTCAATGTTAGTTCCTTAATACATTTCAAGGGCATTTTAACATAGAGCCCTTGAACCGAGTTGATAGAGCGGCCAACCCTCACCATCAAACTTTGACTTCACCATACCTATACAAAAATAAAAACGATTGGCTTTGTCAATGTGTGATTTCTTTTTAAATGAAAACAATGCAGTGTTCTTGTAGGACCAGTGCAGTTCAAATGGCCTGCAGGTTTTTGCAGCAGAGGGACACATGCGTGTGGCAGCAAAGTGACAGAGCTGGTCAGATGTAAACCCAGAAATGCAGGGGCATGGGGTTTCCACTGTGAAGCTTATCACACTGCACAGGGATTTTGCAGGCTCTTTGGAATGACAAGAATTTTGACGACTCACAGCAAGATCGCTGCATATTTGCTGAGCTCGGCAGAAAACACACACAGCAGGCCTGCCATGTGTGTTTTCTGCTGAGCCTGATAGAATATAGGGTCCTGCAACACACAAGATATTATTATCTCTAGTAACAGAGACAGGTGTTTTCAATTTATGATGGAATGATGACTGGGTGGTGTGAAATCGAAAGGAAGCACCTCTGTTTAGATTTAGTTATAAAGCCCATTTCTGAAAAGTAAGCAAGACATATATGAGTGCAGGAAAACTGGGTTTTTGTTGATAAGGAAGTTGTACAGAGGAGGGGTACATGTTTTTAGCCCTTGAAAAGGGGACCTCTGGCCAGAGCAGGGGTATTATGTGCCTGGGGTTGAAAATTCTGTCAGAGTCCTGGCCTGGTGTCCCCTTTTTGAGCCACTAATTGACTGGATCATCTGATTGCAGCCATATTTTTGACTGGTGGTGTGTCAAACTGGGTCCAATGTTGCATTTTCACATGTGTCCCGTATAGTTAAATGTGATTGGGATATGTTACTTTTAGGTTACACTGATACATTTTAGATTTGCACACAAATAGAAAGACAAATGCTAAAACCGCCAAATGAAATATAAACGCGATTCCGACATAATGTGCTATGGAGTGGCCAGAAGCAGGAAATGAAGAGTTTGTATAATGCTCATGCGAGAAAGGGTGCCTGTCCTGCAAGAATCCACTGTAAAGAAAAGGTGGTATTTATCAAACATGCATGCACACTGTGAAAACATATTAAGGTGGTTTATGAACCTACATGTAGTGGTCTTTTTTATAAACAGATTAAAACACAACAGTCAGGCATTGACTTTCAGAAACTGGTTCTGCAGAGATTCAAAGAACAGAGGGTGGGTGAATAAGTAACTACGACCATAGCGATCGTCAACTCAGCTGAAGGAGCTGGTCGTAATTTTTTTGGTTTGATAAGTATTGCATTTAGCAGATGTAATCTCCTGGATGCATGGGAGCTGGACATAGGGTTTTCGCTATTTGTTTTTGACTAGCAGGAAAACATGGGGTAAGTCAATGCTCAGGGCTAACGTAATGGAAACCCAGGAGTTTAAATTGTATTTTCATATGTGCTGTGCGTGATGAAATTACAGTTATTTAGATTAGAATGTTCCAATGGAGAAGAGGAACCACAGGTTGAGACAGTTACAGCTAGTTCAAAACAAAACTGGTTTACTAAGCCTTCTTCATATCGTTTGAAGTATTTATGCAAACCATGTGCAATTAAGAGTTAAGGTTAAAAGGGTTTAGGCCAGTTATTCCTAGTAATGAATTATGTTTGCGTACACATCTTTCACTGACTGATCATGTCATGATCTACCACTGACAAATCCTAAAAAGGAAGTGTGTTCTGCACATGAGCTGACAATGGTAGTTAAGATAACGGTCACCAATAAGAGTGTAGAAATTGGAGAAAGATGGATTGTAATAAAGTATCTGGGAGTGTTTTAACTGTTTCAATCATGCATAAAATGTATCAACTGATGCAGTTCATTGAGACTTCGGTTAGTTTAGTCCCGCTTTACCATCTAACTGCTCCCTGGATGATTGTACAATAAACTTGCTTTACCTACAAAACGTGCACTCGTTCCTCAGATGGAGGGCCCACTTGGGCAGAGGTAATTAGGAGTTTGCCCCCACAAAATCTCAGGCTTCCCTTAAAGAAGCAAAGGTGGGAGGGCATTGGCCACTCCCACTGATGACTTCCTTGCCATTCTGGTCATTGGGGTGGTGGTACTTGAGCTTGCTGGAGAGTGAGACTGTCAGGTTGAGGCAGGTATTGTACAACTTTTGCAAAAAGACAGTGTGATGAAATGATCCAAGAAACACTGCATTGGGCACCTCCACAATGAGCGAACACTGTCACATGTGGTACAAAGATGTACACAATGAATACACATCACATGCGACATACCCTACTAGTGCAGCACCCTCCTCAAGCAGTGTTTGCAGTGACAAAGGAGTTTTAGATGACTCTCCACCTCTCTCCACAAGAAGTGATCCTGATGCCAGATGACTCCCAGCCAGTGCAAATACCTTCCTAACTCCCAGTGTCTGGCCAAACACAGCATGACCCAATTAAACCATTAAGCAGGGCTGCAACATTGCCCAGTTTTGGTCAAGCCTCCTGTTTGTTGAGTTGATGATATGGTGTCAATTGGGCTTGGCACAAGAGACAGAATGTTTAGAGATGCAAGCACATACTGCCTGTGTTGCAGCGCACATCAGGATGGCTGAACAATATGGCAAGGGAGTATGTCATGTCATGGCACATGCTCCAGCACCTCTGGACCTGCTGTCAAACCATTCTGTACACACATTTTCTGCTGGCTAAGCAAATTACATTTAGCGGTGGCTCTCTTTGGCTTTTCTGCTGAGTGATATAAGGGAAGGTGACGCATTGTTCGGTGATGGCTAAGAAATATGTGCCTGGAGCAGTGGTCCACATATCTATTGCCATGTTGTCTTTCATAACTTCAAAATGCTCTAGTCATATTCCCTCTGTTTCCAGAGCATGCTTTTAGAGTGCGCATGATTTAGTGTCAACTGAGAACTTTCCTTTGGGGATCAGGCTAATGAGCTGTTGGATTCCTCGGGTTTCCACAAAGAAGTAGGGCAGCAAATCTATTGCACACATTACTACACGATCGTCAAAGAAGAGACCAAGATCTTAATGTGTGTTGTGATATTTTGTAACATGGCCAAAAGCCTCAGAAACTGTCGCCTGGCACATTGAGGGAGAAATAAGTTATCTGAGATGGTGTTGCACAAAGGCTACTGAAAAGCTATGTATTTGCAAGATTCACTGCCTTAATGGTGCAGGTTCGTGGTACATTGTCTATAATAGAGGACTGGGAATCAGTCATATCACCCTTTCCTTTTACCAAACTTGTGGATGATGCTATGTCATATAGACTCACAGGGAAGAGGTGCGCAAGTTGGTTGTCGACTTACCTCATACAACACTTTTGTTGCATACATGGCAGATGGAAATATGTGATTATATCTTTTCAGCTGTGAAATAGCTTCACACACCAAGCATTTTGTGAGAACTAAGATGTGCCCTACTATTGCAACCTGCTACTTGTGGTTTGCTTAGTGAACATTTCTGTTTAAGCTGTGCACATTCTATTAATAGAGATGATGGAGGTGGTGATTTGACTGTCTGAAAACGTGAATAACCACTATAATGTGTGTATTTCTGACTATCTGTGCAGAAACCTGTCCACAGAGACACGAGAAAGCTACATGCAAGTTCAGGCACTGTGCACAATGCTTGCCCTTGATGATTCAGTGGTCTTGTCAATGCCTACATCATCTTGGTCGGTCTTATTGCTTCTCTCACTATCGGTGGTATCATTAAAGAAGAGGTATCCGAGTCTCCATCGAGATTCTGGGGTGGAGCATAATCCGTGTCATGTTTCAAAGTGTCATCAGATTCAATGGGCAACAAAGATGCAGAATCTATGGATATTCCTTATTGTTCAACATCTATGGATTGCTCCCTTTTTACCTGAGGGCATGTCATGTCTACATTCTTTAGCACCACAGATGGTGAAGGCTCAACCTCCTCATCCTGAAATGCCTCTTATGACTCTAATTGCAAGAGTGACAATGGTGCATGCACGGTTACTTTTTGTGAAATTGCTAATGAATCAACTGAGCTACATGCAAGGGCTATCAGTGGCCAAAGGTTGATTGGATTGGCCAGTGCACACACCCACATACTCTCTGGGCTTCTCCACTGAATACCGATGTACCAGGTAAAAATCACCCAACAGATACCTCCCTGCACCGGCCTCCACCCCATCCGCGTCCACTTTTGAGCATTATAGAAGAGTCAGACAAGATGGGCATAACCCCGCACTGAATGCACCTCAGTCAGGCATATGATAAGTTCTGCAAGTCCACATCTAACTAGGTGTCAGCCTTTCTCCATTGGAATGTCAAGCACGCCATCACAACAGAACATACCTGTATCCCACTTGGGGCATAGCCCACCCACCTGCATACATCTGCAAAAACACTGCTCGACTGCACTCACCCAAACACACATTACCACCTCCAACAGAATACAGCAGAGTCCCGCACAAAATTCGGTCCAGCTGTTTACATAATCTGTCTTCTTGACTCTGCTTCTCCTTTGATAATTTGCCACTGCGCCCATTCCCTCTGCTTTTAGGGACCTAGCCACTCCCTACCTACCTTTGTGGCTAAAAATGCACACATGCATTTTAGAAATCCTTTCTTCACCTCTCGCATCCCTGACTACGGTCTTCTGAAGGGCGTTCATCACCACAGCGCTTCAGGCCATATAACATAACTTATATGTAACTCTATCGTAATACAATAAGCAGACTGCACAACAGTTTTAGCATACTCACATCCTCCAACTATAAAATGGCATGTCCCTAATAATGCTTTGGGGGCTCTCCCCCACCTACAAAAATTAAGTGTGCCTAAGAATGCTTTGGTGGCCTCTCTCTACCGCCTATGAAATAACGGTCTGACTAAGAATGCTTTGGCATGCTCTCTCCCCACCTAAAAAAGACATGTACCTACGAATGCTGTGCCATGCTCTCCTATGCCCATAAAATAATGTATGGCTAAGAATGATTTGGCATAATCTCTCCTCCACTTGAACCATGAAGGTTGGACTAAGAATAATTTGGTATGTTCTCTTCCCCCTGATCTAAATAAATGAATGTGTGACTAAGAATGCTTTGGCATGCTCTCTTCCCACATACAAAAATAAAATGTGCCTAATGATGCTTTGGCATGTTCTGCTCCATCTGTGACCTGCAACAGGATAATGCTGAAGCGTTCTCTAGTCCCACCCACAAAAAGGACATGTGCATAAAAATGCTCTGTGACTAAGAATATGTTGGCATGCTCTCTCCTCTGCTTTTAAAGTTAATGTGACACTAACAATGCTTTGGTGTGCTCACTTCCCACCTACGTAAAGGACATGCACATAAGAAAGTGTTGCCATGCTCTGCTCTGCTTATAAAATGACAGTGTGAATGTTTTGGTGTACACTCTCCCCACCTGCCAAATGAAGTGTGACTAAGAATGCTTTGGCGTTCTCTCCTCCGGTTATGAAATTATGTTCGCCTAGAATGTTCTCAGCGTATAAAATAAATATGTAACTATGAATGAGTTGCCATGCTCGCTTCATAACTACTAACAAAATGGTGCTTCATAATAATAGAGCACACTCATAAAGTGTGTCGAACAATGCTTTTGCCATTCTGTCCCGCCCTACAAAATGAATATGTGCTTAGCAATGCTTTGATGTGCTCTCCACCAACCACAAAACACATGTCCCATTGCCCAATCCGACCCAAAACTCCTACCCTAATTCCATAACCTTATGTAGGCCCTATTATTGATTTCAAACTACTCTAACCTGACTTACACTACAATCCCGCACTAGGGTGCAGCTAGAAATATCCCCTAGCCTAACTAGAGCTAGCTGTCCATAATTCTACACAGGCTCCTTTATATACATGTGAGGGCGAGACTGGGGGAACCACCTAGACCGAACCTCGGGAAAAGCCTGAAAAGATCGCCTCTCTCAAAGCCGCTGAAACATGAGGGGTTCGAGGTTTGCTCAGACCGGCTCGCTCATGGTTAATTCACACATATCGTCTGATGTTTGCGTGCGTGTTTAAATTGTACTTGTTTATTCTGTCGCACGTGATCCCACAGCGATCCTAATAAGTAGCTATTGTTCATGTTCGGTTTCGCCAGCGGGGATGCCAGCTTCGGACGAGCATCGCTTCATTAGCATGCGTTGCACAGTGTGTCTCTGAGTGCGTATGAATGTTACAGACCATCCGTTTCCACTAATTGTTCGAATCAGAGTCGGAATTGTTGTTTTTCTTCTAGTGCCAGAACTGTTTTGTGTATTGCTGCGATGGTTGTTGAATGCACGCGTTCTGTGAGAAATATGGAAGTCTGAATTCATTAAGGAACTGTATCGCTGAATGCAGGGACATCAATTAACCTAAATGCCAGGGATAGCAAAAGGAACATCATGCCTGATTACATCACAGGAAGTGACATCACATAATCGTTGTACCCCATCGCAGCATCATTGCAAATACTGTCACATGACCATTGACTGTGATGGCATAACAAGAAGCGGCATGTCAAGCGCAGACTCGAATGACCTGGTACTGCCATACTGCCATATTATTCCAAGAAAAGCCTCCTATTGCTGGTATAGGTACAGCCTCACACAAGCGATTTGAAACAATTGTGTATAGGCGCCATATAAATAAACTATCATATCATATTATGTTTTTGCCATTGTATTCCAAGAAAAGCCCCTCATGGCAGCAACAGGTACCGCCTTATATACTGACGTGCTGCTTTCAAATGCTAACTGGCAACCTATGCCAAGATAAGCCTCCTATTCAAGGCATAACCTTGGCAGGGTCCACCACAAGTGAAGACTCTAACTCTATCCTTATATCTTAATTGAATGTTCAAATTGCCTAATGATAGCGATTTTGCAGGTAGCCCAATTCAATGCAACCCCCCATATGCTGCTGTATTTGCTAAATTGCTCAAGTGGTTTTCAGCAAAGATTCAAAGGAGGAAACTCTTTGTGATGGGCGCAATCCTGCAAAGGCGGTAAGATGCCCCCTGATAAGTGTACGACATCACATCCTATTACTTGAGGACAGTTCGGAGACGTGCTGCAGCAAAGCTGCTAGATTGAAAGCCATTCCTTAGAACTAGCTCGTCCTATGTCCTTTCTGCATCACATACACCTGTTATTTGTGACAATAATTTGTAACACAGCACATTTAATTGACACACATGCACACGTTTCGCAATGTGACATTTGCTAAAAGTGTACCCTGCATCGGAAATGCGATTTTATGTGTGGTGATCTTATTTTAAAGCACTTTGTAGCTGTACCAGAACGTGCATGCAGTTTTTAAACCGGTCCATTTTGTTTAGCAGGTAAACCAGTGGCAAAGGACGGATGGCTACTGAAGAACTGACTGGAGAACAGAGTACCCATGCCAGGTGTCCCAGTGTGCTCCCTGAAACTGACCCTACTCATTAGTGGGCCTCATACCGAGTATGTCGGTCTGGGATAAAGGGTGCCGATGATCTTACCGCACCCTTGCTTCCGGACTGCCACACTACGAGTCTGCCTGCAGGGGCCGTTGCGCCCGGCAGGGTCAGACATGCCGGGTGCAATGCACTCTGCAGGCAGCCTTTTCACGGAAGCACCAGCACCATAAGCAACGGAGCTGGTGCTTCCATCTCCCCACTTCCATGGTGTCCTATGGGAATCCATCGGAACCGAATCTGCCGCCTCACTTCCCGCGCCACCGGGACTTGTAATGTCCCGGTGGCACCGGATTTGTTGTTTCCGAGTGGGGGCACCGGCGGGTTACTTCCGACCTCGGAATGAGGCCCAGTGTCTTTCTCTTTCTCTGTAGTTTCATGCATGGTGTAAAGAAGAGCAGATAACGCAGAACAATGGTATTTCCTTCTCAGGACAGCTTCTGACAACCCTTTCCTTCAGTCCTGATTAAGGCTATAACTGAAAACTCTGTGGGGGGCGCAGGAGAAGTGGGGAACCAGCAGCATTCACCTGTCCACCACAAGCACGTTCTGCATGCACATTCATCACTTGTTCAGGGGCATATGTGATAGCGAAACTACTTGTGTAAATAGTACAACAATTATGTCAGATTGCATGTAAACACAAATCCTTGTAGTTGTTCCATATCATTCATGTGTTGGGCATCCAGTCCTAATTTTTCATTTGCATTCTGGGACGTACCTGCGTGTCTGGCTAGCCAAGCAAAACTACAAATACCAGAATGAAGAGGAAAACAAAACCGAACCTCACATGTACGGCCCATGCTAATCCCTATGGCCATTTCCACCACCTTCTTGCCCATCCCCATCCAGAGCACATTCTCCTGGGATCTCTTTGAGCTAACTTTACAAGCCTTGCCATCAGACTTTGTACTGTCAGTGCCTGTCAGTGTTTTTTCAAAGAAGTCTCCTAAGAGGTAACGACTCAATTGGAGCTGTACATTTTCTACGGGTGTAATAAAAATGTCTTAACAAGGTATACCTTCAGCCACTCGATTAATAAGCAGTATGTGTGTCCTTCACTGAAATCCTGTTCACACAAACATTGGCAAACCCAACCGTTTTGCTTGTTAATAAGTATTAGCCATCTGCTAGGTGCTGCTATTATATGCCCAGGTACTTGCACCATTGTACAACTGCTTCCAGTGAGGGTCAATTAATACACTACAGCAGTGACTGGCAAATGCAATTCACATGCCTACACAAATGTCTAAACTGTTAGTATTGCCAATGCTTGGTAAAGATTGGTGTTAGAATTGATATGTGCCAAGAAGAGTGCAGACTGTCACTCTGTGTAATATCTTTTAATAAAATAGACAATACATGGCCCTTCAACATCTCTAATTTTCTTGGTGGCTTAGCTCTGGGGCAGGTTGGGGTCTCTGCTGAAGGTGTTAGTTGTGTTGTTAATGGATGTTGTTGTCATAAGGTCCATGATTTCACTTGGAAAAGCAGTGTTGGTTTGGGTGGACAGAAATCTGGTGGAATGTAATTGTCTGAGGGTGGTTGAATGGGAAGTGGCAGACGATGGTTTCTGTGGATGTGTGTGTGGTGTGCTCTTGGAGCATGTTCATGATTTCATGTGGGTAATAGCAAGCCCGATGCCAGACTCTCTATTTGCAGTCATGGTGTTGAATGCTTTAGCCTTTGGGCATGGTGACATCCAGGATATCTATTGTTACGCTCACCTGGTCTTTGCGGGGATGTTGGGGCACGGTTGGAGCCCTCCCTGAATCTGGCTCCTTCTGCTCGCTTCTCTCCCCCAACTGCTGTCTTGCCGGGGAGAGAACGGCAGGGCTTGTTCCTGCGATAAAATGAGAGGCAGTAAGGATAGCGTGGTAGAGTCGCAGTTCCCCTTTGCCCTTTCGTGCCAAAATGCAGTGCGTAAAAGTTTACCCATGCAGGCTCACCTGTTTGTATTTAAGGATGAGCTCATCATCCTGCTTTCTTCAGCAGGGGCGCTGCGGATGGACCTTGTTGTGTCACAGGTCCAAATTGTGGAGGTCCAGACCAGCTGCGACCATTCCGTCTTGACGGTAAGTTCTTATAATAATGGTTGTTGTCCGTATTCTTGTAATTCTTCGTAATGGTATATTGTTCTCTCTCCCCTGTAGATGATGAAGATGACCCAGGAAGCGCGTGATGTAGAGGAGAGGCTGCTCCGGATGATTCCACTACTGGTAAGTAGGTTTGTGGAACTGCATGCACCACGTTCGTGAGTAGTGCTACTTTAGCGAGTTAAAGTCTGTGTGACCGCTCACCTTGTGTCTCTTATTCTCTTGCCGGTGCGGCAGAGCGGCGATGGATGGTGAACAGTGTCCAACTCCTTCAGGTTGCCGGAGATGAAGATTTGCGTGGAGACTGCGCCCGATGAAGGCCCTGTGTTGGTGAAGTTCGGAACAGGTAAAGATGCTGGGCGGTACCTGAGGAGGATTTCAGACGGCAGGTAAGGTGAATGCGACTACGGTGGAGTCAGGAGCTGAAGACAGCCCTTCCTTCCAGCGATGGTGTGGCCTCAGGTAAGGCGTGCGCAGCAACTGCAGAATGAGAAGCAGATGGCGATGCTTCTGGTGATGGCACGACTTCAGGTAAGGTGTGCGCAGTGACTGCAGAGTGGAAAGCAGATGGCAGACTTCTCGGCGATGGTGTGGCTGAATTCAGGTAAGATGGTCGAGAGATCCGGAGACTGGAGATGTACGTGTAGAACCAGGTAGAAGGTGGAGGGTTCCGGAGACTGAAGGTGCACGTGCTGGATCAGGTAAGAGTCCTCTGAATGGCGGTAAGCGTTACACTTCTCTCAGCAAACTAACGCGAAGCGCCAGTATACGGGTGGGGCCGGCTTACATAGCCTGGCCCCAGCCGCTCACCTTAGCCCCCGCCTTGTGGCCCCACCTAGCTCCTCCTTCTGTCTTCTGCACGTGCCTTCCCTGTGATAACAGGGCCCCGCCCAGCCTTGCTGCACGTGCCTTTGGTGTTCCGTGTGGCATGCACACTTTGAAATGAGCTTGGTGCCATAGGCGCCAAGACTGGGTCCATTGGGACCCTGCATGAAGTGAAGTACTGGGCTCCTGCCCAGTGGCCATGACATCTATGAAGATGTAAAGGTCATGTCTCTGTGATAGAGAATGTGTCTAGTTTGTGAGTGGTGTTAAGGCCACCAATGTCTGCTACCTGTAGGACTGTGGAGCGCACATTGATGATCATAAAATTGCATGTGTTTTGAAAATGAAGTGTGGATGGTGATAATGATTTATTATTTATATTGCACTTGTTCCAATGTGCTGTACATAGACCTGATTAATGTGAAATTATCATCCCAACTGAAATTCGTACTCATCAACCTAGGAAGGATGAAAGGCTGAGTTGGCAATGGTGGGATTCAAACCTATGACCTGCAGATCACACATAGATTGCAGCAGTGGGCACTCAACTTGCTAAGCTATTTTATGAGTGGGATGGGTTTGTGTGGGGATGAGGCAGATCAGAGATGTGTGGATGAGAGTGGGGTTAATTAGGGGTGAGTGGGATGTGATGCACATTCTTTTGGCTTACTTGGTTTTGTATGCAGCTTATTATTATTATTATTATTATTATTATTATTATTATTATTATTATTATTATTATTATTATTATTATTATTATTATATTGTTTTTTGTTTTAATTATTATTAATATTGTATTTATTGAGTGCAGACCTGGCAACAGAGTGCTTTACAATCATAGGGGGAAGAACATAGAGAGGGAAGCAGAGAAAAAAAGGAGTGGGAAGCTAACAGCTGAAGGTGGGCAACTGGCAGCATGGGGGAAGACAGTGAGGAGCAGATCACTGAGTCTCGGGTAGGGGGTCGGGTGCAGGGTGTGTGGAACTAGGTGTTAAGGAGGAGCCATTCCTTGAAGAGGAAGGTTTTGAGCTCTTTTCTGAACTGTAGAAGTGATGGGGCAAATCAGATGTTGACTGGGAGGAGGTTCAGGAGTCTTGGAGAATAGACAGAGAAGTCCTGTCTTCGGAAAATGATGCCACAGTAGTTGAAGATGATATGGGTTTGCAGTGGGAGCAAGTGCAGTTCAATGGGGGTTGGGGTGATGCGGTGAATTTGCAGAGTCCTTTAATGAATCTTGCTGCAGTATGCAGGAGAGATTTCCGGGGTGCCGGGGTATTCATCAGAAGGCATTCCAAAAGGGCATTGACACTATCAAGATGGGAGTGGACCAAGGCTTGTAGCTTGTACAGCAGATCTGAAGTTGTCTTCTGGAATCTTGCAGGACTCCACAAGTGATGGGTAGAGTTGGTGATCTGGAAGAATCCATTAGTGCCAACTATTGGCAGTTCGCGAGGTAGGATTTGAACCAACTGAGGATGATCTTGCTAATACCCATGCAGCGATGTCGATTGCGGGTAACTATCTGGTGGTCCACTGTGTCAAATGCTGATGAGATATCAAGCAGAATTAGGAAGCAAGCATGGCCATCTAGATGGTAGCCGTTTCTGTGCTGCATCTGGGTCTGAAGTCAGATTGTTCAGACCAAAGGAGGTTATCGGCTTCAATGTGTTGGAAGAGTTGTGTGGTACTGCTTTCTCAAGGATCTTACCTAGAAAGGGAAGGTGGGTAATGGGGTGGTAGTTGCTGAGATCGTCAGGGTCCAGTGTTGGTTTCCTAAGAAGCGTGAGGATTTTTATAGTCTTGAGAGTCGAGAGGAAGGTGCTTTGAGTTAGGGAGCTGTTGATGATTGTCAGGTAAGGTAGGAGTGCTTCAGTCAGAATGTTCTTGAGTAAGGAGGGAGGGAGGATGTAATCTGCATATGATGTGGCCTTGAGTGATGCTAAGGTAGCAGTGAGGTCATCCATAGATTTTGTCTTGAAAGTTGTCCATGTAGTTGTGGTTTTGCTAGATGGGATGTTCTGTCAGTTGTGGCATCATTGTCTATGTGTTGACGGATCATGTTGATTGTGTTGATGAAGAAAGAGTTGATGGCTGTGCATTTTTGATAGAGTTTGCTACGTGTGGATCCAGCAAAGGGTTGATGAGCTGCTTGATGGCTTTGAAGAGGGCTCTGCTTTAATTGTTGGCGTTGGCTACAGTGGTTTGGCAGTAGATGTCCATGGCTGTGTTAATGAGTCACCTGCGTGTAGCACAGAGTTCTTTCAGCAGGGAGAGGTCAGATGCACTGTAGGATTTTCATCAATTCTTTTCTTGATTTCTAATAGTTCGTTTTTTGAGGTTTAGTTCTTGAGTGTACCAGGTTGTTCAGGGGTTCGACTTGAGGGATCGCTGTTTCACTGGGGCATGGTGGTTGATGTTGTTTGTGAGGGTGGTGTTGCAGTCCTGGTTCATCATAGGTACATCAGCCCATGTGAGCTAGAGTTTGGTGACCCTCCATTGGGAAGCTCTTGAAGGATCTGAAGGCTTTATTGCTTGGTTCCAAAAGGTTTGCTTGAGAGGTGTGGTGTGATTGATCTCAAAGGGGTTTGCCAGATGATCCATCCAGTCGAGCGGAATAAGAGTGCTGTGATGAAGGGTGGGCAGTGTGGTGATGATGAGGTTGAGGATATTACCTTGCCTGTGAGTTGGTTCTTTCTTGTGCTGTGTGTGTTTCAGTGTGTTGAGTAGGCAATAGAGATAGTTCTTCATTGATTTGGATGGTGGGTTGCCAGGGATGTTGAAGTCTCAGAGGAAGATGCTGTTGGCATGCGTAAGAGACATGGTGGTGACCAGGTCCGTGAAGTCTTCAATGACGTTGATGTTGGGCATGGGTGGTCTGTAGATGAGATGAAAAGTGACTGTGTCTGTTGGGGAGAGAGGGAAGTGGCAGGATAGATTTCCAAATAACCAATGGTGGCGACTTCCAGTTGGGTGCATGGCCATGATGCCTTGTGAATGACGGTGAAGCCTCCACTGATCTTGTTTGGATGGTCTTGAAGAATTCTGAAGCCATTGCGGGCAATGGCATCTAGGATGTTGGTTGATATGGCTGCCATCCAGGTCTCAGTAATGAAGATGGCATCCAAGTCATGTGTGCTGATGAGGTCAGTGATGTCAGCAGCATGGATGGTTGCTCAGTGACCATTAGCGAGCATCAATTTTCATTTAACGGTGGATGATGGCGTAGTGATGTGTTGTATGGTGACGTGGGTGAGGTTGCTGCGATGCATTGCCCATGATGTTGCTGGTGAGCAGTATGGTTGGTGATGAGTGGTGATGGTAGGAATTGGCTATTGGGAGAGAGCAAATGTTCTGGTACTTCCCAGGTCCTAACAGGACCAAACAGGAATTGCCCTTTTTTTGTTTCCCCTTCATGTCCTGAAGCCTGGACAAGAGACACCCTGGTATCTAAGGATTGAATGGGAAAGTAAAGGGCAGGGGAGAAAAAAGAGTGTGAAAAGATAAGCACGGATAAGCAGAGTTTTGGGGCAGACAGCAGATAAAACAGACCCACTTGCGCCAACTGCATAAAAATAACATTGTGTGGCAGCTTATCAAAGATACTAAGAAGAATGGGGGTGGGACACACGGGCCTGGTATATACATGCAGCAGCTGATAACTGCAAAAGAAACTTCTAAAACTGTTTGATTTGCAGAAGCGTTTCCCCACTAAGGTTTGGGCCCTGTATATTGACATTGCCTCATTGCAGGAGTCAAAACACCTGAAATTCGACATAAAAAAGGCTTAACTCTAAACATTATACATTGCAAACTGACTTGTTCTTCAGACGTAATTCTCAAGCAGGGGTACCTAAAGAATACATGCTCATTTGACTGCACACAAAGAGTGACAATAATTGGAAAAAATGTATCCACAAGGACACATATTGTTCATATTGTGAATGTATAGATTTAAGGATAGCTGATTCTCTGATTTCCGTTAAGCGATATCACATTTTCTAGAAATGGAAATAAATCTGTGGGAGAAGTAGATGTGGTCTTTGACCTAATTAAGGAATTATTTGAGCCCAAGATTTTAGCGGTTTGTAAAATCCCAACTGCAGTGACAGAGAACAGATGAGATCTCTTGCCCTCGCTGTTATGTGGCGATAATTTCATAGGAATTAGTACAGTGTTCCAGAAAAGACTAGATGTGCCCTCGGTCTCAGCAATGCTTCTGACATAGAAATAGAACATCAAACGGCAGTTTTCCATTCTCTGCTGATTTTAGAGAATGATTTTAGCACTCTTGCCTCCAATCCGACATACTCTCGTGCTGCGGAAGCAATAGGATCCACATGCATCTCCATGTGAAGGGCCACAGCATGTGTGCGGGGTGTCTAAATACTGGAGGTGCAGCTGTGAAGCATGGACGTTCTGGTCTCTGTATATTTTAGGATAACGCTTTTTTCCCTGGAGATTGGCAATACCACCAGCCTTAGAAAAAGCCTACTAGTGGGCAAATGAAACAGTGAGGTATGCTCAGATACAGCAGAATAAATCCATTATTTTGCAGTGGAATAATGTAATTATTTTAGCCTTTAAGTCCAATAAAGATACTTCATCAAAGATGGTGTCGAAGGCATTAAAGCTCTATCGAGAGATTAAATAATACGACTAACTGCAACTTTTCATTTTTACACTACAGGGGCATTCCATATGATACTTAGAATACTAAATCAGGTTTGAATCAAACACACCAGTTGCCGGGTCACCAGAGATGGCAATTAAAACACGCCATAAAAGCCAAAAGAGTTTTTCTCTGTTGCTCTCCTTGTCAAAAATATTCACACAAGATTCCTTTTAATATGGATTAATATTGGCCATGTCGGAATAGCCCATGTTGTTTTTCATGTTCTTAGAACTGCGTACATCATGGATGCAGTGCTGAGGATGTGCATTGTCATTTCATGGATTTGCGACATTACACGTCATACCGTTTGACCAGTTCTACCAGTAGGGCTCTTAGTGCTTTGACTCCACTCCCTTTCGCCTCACATGTTCATCATCTTGCAGAAGAGACGCAGTCACCACACAACGAACAAGCTAATGTCATATTTGAACGGTGCACCACCTATGGCATCAGAATTAGATCCAAGCTGCCATCACTCACGCTAGCCGCAGCGTACCCCAAGCCATCTCTATGGGCCTGACGGCTACGGACACTGACACCCACTGCCCCAAACCACCGAAGACCACAGCCATACCTTCTTCAATCCAGCCAGCCACCATCATGATCACTTGCCATCCACTCACAGCAGGAAGTAATCGTGTTTGCCCTCCTACACTGAGGCAGGACAAGGGTAGTGTACCCGAGTATGCACCAGAGAATTGTTTACCAAGGTTTGAGGGGAGGACTACATGTGCAGTTATCAGACAGTGAGGAATAAGGTTGAGGAATAAGGTGATGAGAATGTAGACTCATATTGTGATTGGAGTATAACCCAGGGGCAACGCGCTTGTTTTGGAACCAAGACCAAGCAGAGCAACAGAGGTTGTAAGCCTGGATCCGCGCTTAGAAACCGAACTTAGGAATGGTATAAGGCGAGTTATAAAAAAACAATGACATTAAAATAACTAAACCCACCATGACAATGTTTTCGATAACTGTATTCTAGATCGCCCTAACATTTGGTCAAACGGCCTTCGGGAGTAACCACTTCAAATGCATCTTAATTTAGTGAAAAAGGCAGAAGGACTGCTCTATACACCTTTGATATTCTCTCATGTGGACTTAAGTAGTGCAGTTAACACTCTGGGTGTCTAGAAGAGACTAGTCCAGCCAGCCATTGCACTGGCAAAAAAATCAGCAGTGCTTGAGACTCATGTTGTCCTCGTTTTTCAGTCCTCATCTTGGCGAGCATGCATCTCTCTAAGCCCTGTCACCTGTCGCCAAATTCATCAGCTTGCCCTCGAGAACCTCACTTCAGCGTCTACCATCTCCGAGATGCAACTCTACTTCACCTCATTACTCTTGACCCACTTACTTTGTTACCCAAACCTTTGCATAGTCACAGTGGCACCCTCCTATGCACAGGTTTTCCTCAAATCGATTCTCTTTTCGGGTCATGTTTAGCTTCACAGAGAGGTAATGCACTGCCTTGCAGTATGACTGGTTTGTGGCTTGGCTGTTATTCTGTACAGCTGTTTAGGTTTTCCACCTGGTGTATCCGGTCTGGCTGACCCTACACTTGTGCAAATGCACAGGTACTTTGGATACTCTCGCAGGATATGTCATCAATCAAAGCAACGCACAGTTTGGGAAAAGGAAGTTCTAAAGGTACATCCTGCCAGATGAGATCACATATTGTACGTTCAGCCAAGGATACCAACCACAAAAGAAGTAAACAAAAAAAAAAACAGCGAAATTGAAATAATCTCTTTCTCTTTCTATCAGACTAGCAATGGGATATATTTGCAACAAAGATGGTTCCTCGATTTAAAATATCGAAAAAGTATAATTCGTGGAAAAGGACGCAATGCATCAAATTATTAAACGGCACGTTTCTGTATACGTCTTCGGTACATTTCCATTACAGCTGTTTGATTTATTTCCTTGTTTAGACTCTCCCCTGTCATGTTTTATTATTAAACATGTAATGTAAGTGGTAGTGCATAACACGTGACTGCCATCAATAGAGGTCTCGCTGAAATGTGGAAGCCACAAAAAAATGGTTTATGGTGATAAAGTCGAATCACAAAATGTCGAAAGCCAAAATGTCGAAAAATAATGTCTGAAATGTTTTTTTCGAATGTCCTTTTTTTTAAAATTTCTGTTCGAAATGGGGGGGGGTTCCCCTCCAACTCCCCCCTTTTTTTAAACCCTTTTTTAAACGCACAAAAGCACACAAAAAAAAGTAAAATAAAAAATGACATATTCGGAAGAAAAAAAAATCGACTTTTTTTTTCTCCACATTATGTCTTTCGACATAATGTTTTCGACTTATTCACTACCTACCCTAAAAAATGTCTGCCATGGTGGTAAACAGTGCTACTAATGATAAAGAATATGCCCGTCGACATAGACGTGCTTGATCTGCTGTGACTTTGTCAGGAGGTGAATTCCTTTCTTTCAGCACATAGAAGAGCTCTCAACCAGTCCAATTTCAGAGGGGTGTAACTCATGTAGTCCTATTTTAGTTTTTGTCTTTGAATTCTGGGACTCATAGTTTTTCACTTCCTGGTATATGTGCAGCACTACAAGTCGCAGAATGCAAACAATTACCACGACTGGATGGGTTACACTCGCCTTACATGCATCTAGTTGAGAGTTAGGGATACCGGAGAGTAAGCAAACGGATACAGAGGACTGAGCTAGCAGAGACAAGAACATGCACCATGACCTATGATACTTGTGCAAACCCTGAACCTACAAACTACTCTTACAAAACTAAAATTGATGCTATTGACCCTCCTCTGGCCAATTTCTCCTCCTTCACATATCCTCCATTTGCAATCAGCCACCAAACTTTCATCTACACTCTTAGCTTTCCTCACATTGCTCAAGCCATTATCCATTGCTTCCTCAGTCTCTGCTGATGACTTTGTTCACTTGTTTTCCATGACACTCTCATAGTCCTCCTCTCTCTTCCTCACCACCATCCTTTGTACTTGTATTTGTATTTGTAGTGCAAATATCTACAAGGAACCAAGCAGAATCTGCATCTCGGCACAAGGGCAGGTAATTCCAGATGCAAGGGCCACTGATAGCAAAGCATCTGTCTCCTAGTTGAGTGAACAAACCGGGATGGGAGAATACTGAAGAGTTTTTTTCCTGAAGATCTAAGCGAACATGATGGGCGATGAGGAGAGATTTTGGAAGCGAGATAGCTGGTGGTGGTGTTTTGAATGCATTTGAATGTCAGGCAGAAGGCCTTAAAAAAAGAATCCTCTGCTGCACAGTGAACCAGTTTCAGGTCCTATGGCACGGCAAGACTGATGTGGACCTAGGGAGACTAAAAAGGAGTATCACTGCAGCGTTCTGAGAAACCTGAAGGGAATGAATATGGCCATTGGAATTGCAAGTAGATGAACATTGCAGTAGTCCAGTCGGGAATTGACCAATGACCATAGGGCAGAAGAACGATCTGAATCTGCGATAAAAGGCAGCAGCAGTTTTAACAATTTCAGTTGGTAATAGATGGATCGGACAACTTCACTAACATGTGAGTTACACCTCAAAGTTGCCTGCTGAATGCAACCAAGGTTTTTAACCTTAGTGGGCAAAATGGTTGGGACATCGAAGAGTATTGGTCATGGTGTCTCAGCATTAAAACCTGTAAGTTGTTTTTTTGGGCTGAATAAAATCACCTCGGTTTTTTGAGGGGTTGAGTTGGAGATTGTTTTCAAGCATCCATGTCTTGATTTTTTTGTGTGTATCCTTCTGACTAACACCTCTCCCCTCCACACCTTATGCTCTCAATTTCTTCCATACCTATTCTGCTGAATTAGCAACCATCAGACATGTCATTAACCCATCTTGCAATATATATCGCTCCTCAAAAAGTCTGCACTTAATGCCAATTACCTGCCCCATCTCTCTAAACTCTCTCACCCCTCGCTCACTCTCTTTCTCCATCCCGCACCCCCGGCTGGGTTCTTCCCTGCTTCCTTCAAAGTTGCTATGTTAAACGGTAATAATATAGTGCCTCCTTAATATTTATATTGGCCTAAGCCTAGTCGCGCTATACAGAAAACCATGTTGCAAAGTTCCGATTTTGGGTTAACTTCGACGCGATTTTAAAATTAATCTGCCATTTTGATTTCTACTCATGTGTTCTTCATTATAAAATGGTGGACTATGTTTTCAACTTTCAACCAAGCCTCCCGACCTTTGAGTTCTGTTAATGTTTAGACTGTCCAAGAGCCGACTGTTTAGACTAGGCAATGAGACCTTGTGCTGCATATGAACTGTTGTTTAAGTGTTGTCTGCACTCACAAGACTCATCCTTGTATACACATTTTGACAATGAAGAACAAACCTCAAGTGTATACACAGGCCGAATAGAATTGTAAAGAAACATAACACAAGGCTTACCGCGGGATCCGAGAACATACATCACCATTGTGCCTCCATGGAGATGCAAACCTATCTAATCCTTTGCATAATATTGTATAATCTGTATGTGTACTAGGCACAAACTCTAGACCACAAATTATTAACGTGAAGAGAGGCTGGACAATATTACACATTAGTACCCGGCGAGAGTCAAGCAGAATGCAACGCGCATTCTGATTGGCTCTCGCCGGGTCCTTACCCGGCCGAGAATCCTTTGATTCTCGGCCGGGACTCCAGCTGCCTTGTCCTTGGCAGGGGGGCGTGACAGCCCCTCAGCCAATGAGGAGGCTCGAAGCGGGGCCATCCCTGCTCCGAGCCTCCCCGCGGCTGACAGGCTGCCTCCGCCCCCTGCTGGGGACTCAGGTAAGCTTTTTTTCTTTTTCTTTCCCTCCCTCCTCCCTACCCAACCCCACTTACCTTCTTGCTCCTGCATCCCTGGTGGGGGATGATGGCAGCCTCCAGCAGTGTGGAGACTCTGCGCCTCCACACAGCTGGAGGCTTCCATCGTCCCCTGGTAGGGACGAAGGTATGTTTTTTTTTTTTTTTTTCTCCCTCCGACCCTCCCAACCCCACTTACCTTCTGCTTCTTTTTTTTCGGGAGCGGCACGTCCGCACCCGAAGGCCGCCATGGAAAAAGAAAATGGACTCCCGTTTTCCCTTTCCCGGCGGCCATTTTCTTGGTTGTTTTATTTTTTTTTTCTGTCCTAAAACGCCGCAGCTTTTCGGGACAGAAAAAAAAGCTTTTAGTTCCCCGGTCACGCCTATAATGCGGGCCGGGGTACTAAAAGCAATATGACCCTCGCGGCGGGGGCATTACTGACTCAGGTAATGCCCCGGGGCCTTCGTTAAGGCCCTTGCTTCGCTCGGGTCTATATCTATGGGCCCCCGCCGCTCGGGTCATATTTCTTAAAAATTGTATACAAGCACAAATGTTTAGACGTCCAGCTCTCACTCACCTCTCTCTGTTGGGCTGGTACACATTGCGAGGTGTTTGGAGCCAGATAGCTATCTGTGTTGCTTTGTAAACTGTACAGTAATAAAAGATATGTGAATCTTTTTAGCCCGTGATTGGTGTATTTCCATTGTGGTACTCAGCCTCGATATTTCCTTGTTCTTTCAGATGGCGCCCTCAAGATGGATGCCACCTCATTGAAGAGTTGACGCGGCTATCGGACCGGGATCAAATGGTGAGAAAGGGGCCCCCTTCTTGGATGAGACGCGACACCTAAACAGTACTGCACAATCCGATCCCGGGATGGTGAGCTTGCGGTCCGAGATGGCATCTTGACGAGGGTCCATATATCGAGGCGGGTTGTTTTGCCGAAATCACTGACCACGAGGGTCCTTTGTTGTCCTTTGTAATTTGATCAGACCTCCCTTAGTCCTTTGAATCAGGTGAGTCATGCCCCGATTCCTGAGTATCTTGATATTTGGTTGTAGTATTGTTCTCGCAAGCGCAATCAGTGCCAGGTAACATCAGTAATCTGATATGCCTGGGAAATTGTCTGCTTGTTTCAGGGCGTTATTCTGCAGAGACAGACAATCTTTGGAATTTGGCCCTCCGGCACAACAGGAGGGGTCACCGGCATGTACTATGTACTGTAAGTACAGCATTGGTAATATACTATTCAACGATATTTGGCACAGACAAACTAGACATGCTTCTGAACTTCAGTGGCCAATCAATGGTAGCTTTGAGATTTCTCGAATAGAGTATTTAGAATCAATATTGTTAAAGAAAAAAGCTAGACCTGCAGCATTTGATGTAATACAAAATTGGAAAAAGGAAGCTATGCAGCAATTTAAGAGTAAAGAGAAGCATGCACGTCGGCATATGTCAAACTCTGAAAAGGCGTTATTCTATGATAAAAAAAACAGTCAGAGTCTGTTAGAAACATGGATAGGGCTTTTCAACTTGGTATACAGAAAACATATCCGTCTAAAAATGTTAATGCATCAGATGAACTAATTGATAAACTCTTAAATGAACGTAGGCCTGGTGCCACTGCAACACCTTCTTATGTACCTATTCCTGCTGTCTTACCTATTCCTGCTGTCGTTCCTCCTCCCGTAGCTATTCCTGTTCTTCCTGTTGCTCCTCCGCTGCCGTCTATTGCTCCACTTCCTGTTGTTGTTCCTCCACCTGTGCCTTCACCTTTACCGACTGTTACGGTTCCAATAGATCCGTCTTTGGTCTCCACTACCTGTTGTACAGGATTTGTCTACTCTTTCTTTCCCAAGCGGTTCTGCTCCGCTTGCAGCTGATAAAGGAGCGAGGGCCTCATTACATGGAAGGCGGTAAGGGTTAACGGTGACCGGTAAGGGTACCGTTGACCGTTAAGTCTTACCGCCTTACTACGAGGTCCCTTTGCGGGACCCGACCTTAACGGTTGGTGTAGACCAGCCGTTAAAGTTGGGACCCGCAAAGGGACCTTGGTGCTAATTTTGCCCTATGGGGCAAAAATGGGAATGGGGAAGGGCCATGGAGGAAGGGGGAATTACTGCCCCGCCAACCTTGGAATGGGGTGGTAATTCCCCTTTCCTCCATGGTGGTACCAGTATGGTACCGGCGGCAACCATGGTGCTAATAGCATCATGGTGTAATGAGGCTCCGAGTGTTGAATCAAAGGTTGTGACTTGAAATACAGTTTCCAAAGAGAGAAAGAGAGACTTGAATGCATGGGCTAGACAATGGGCCTCATCACGAGTTGGGCGGTAATGCCAGCGGTATTACCGCCAGCAGTATTAGCCCTACCGCCAAACCCCCCGGTGCTATTACGGCGGATCACGGGTTTGGTGGTAACCATTTCCCACTGAGCCCATTCGGGAATGCCCCATTCCCCATTGGGCTCAATGGGGAATTTTCGCGCTCTTACCGCAGGCGGATTTCCTGCTAGCGGTAATAGCGTGAATTTTCAGCGGATTTCCCCCCAGCTCAGAGCTGGGGAGAAATCCGCTGAAGCCATGATTTGGTGGACCCTTAAATCCGGCAGTAATAGCGCGACCGCCGGATTTAAGGGTTACCGCCAAACTAGTGATGAGGCCCAATGTATAGAGAAAGGTGAATGGTCTGCTGTCTTAGCTACACTCTCTAATCTAGAAAGTATTCCCAATCAGAATGTCTTTATTGAAGGGATGGGAATACATTTTACTGTAATATGGAATAGACTGACAGACACAGATGCCCCACAAGGGTTGAGTGATTTGAATGTTTTAGCTTATTCAAGAGATACTGCGGAGAAAGCACATGAGCATGTCGAGAGGGTTTTTGAGTTTAGAAGGGAGTTAGAAAGGTTGCAGAATGATGAAATAGATGGTGATAGTTTGGATGCTCTTTATGTACAGAAACGATTCATTCCTCTTTATCAGTTAATAGGTGAAAAAACGCGAATTTGCACGAGAGATGCACTTAGGTGGATTTCAGATATGTTGATATCTCCCGTAGAAGTATATGATACGTATAGTCAGTATACTCCAGAAATGCAGAGGAAAGTGATACAGGTAATGGTAGAATACCTGCAGATTGAATGTATAAAGAAAAAGATTTGTTGTCCCGTAGAATTATTGAATATCTATAAGAGAGCTTTTGCGTCTGACAATACTTCCACCACTTTAGTGCTCGATTTGTCTCTGTTGCTTAGTAAGCATTCGGAGTTGCCTACTTCTCAGTTGCCTGTGAGAGGGGTTCCTGCAACATTTGTTCCCAAAGTTGAAATTCCAGCTAATGTTGCAACGGGTGCAGCAGCCTATGATATTGCAGCTCATTATGTATCACAGTTTGTTCATGTCCCGTTCTCAAGACAGGAAGTGAATACTATTAGAAAGTCGATTCCAGACATTAGGAAAAATCTGACAGGGTTTTACAAAGAAATAGAATCTGTCTTGCATTCGGCAGTTTTTACTCTGGGTGATTTATGGAAACAGATTAGTACTGTAGATGATGCAGCAGGGTTAGGTGACACATGGTGACCCATGGGTTAATTGGTTAGGCTAAATTGAGAAAAGACAGCTGGTGAAAGACCGCCATAGGTGATACTGACTTTGCCAGATAGAATAGTAGCGAAATTGAAGACTTTAATTCCCGAGAGAAGGATTGTTTGGGACAAACTCACTGCTTGTATCCAAGGAAATCTGAAGGTGCTACCGAATTCTTTAATCGGTTCGAACAAGTATTCTCAGATTTTAGCGGACAGGATTTAAGCACTGAGTCAAGAAAAAGATTATTTGTGGATACATTTGTGCGTGGATTGTAGCCTGATATCCAGTCACAAATTATGACTTCCGAGAGGGCTTGGCAAGCTAAATCACAGTCCGAAGTATTGCATATGGCTCAGTATTATGAGAATAGAGCCAACAATGAGAAAGAAAGGATTGAAAACTAAAAGGGAGATCTGAAAACTAAGGTATTATTACACCAGATAGTTAGCAGGCCTAGAAGGGGTAGTACACAGTTTCAAGGTCAGTTCGTTCCACAAAGTAATGTGCCGTTGGGTCCTGTACACGCAGACCAATGTGCTTATTGCAGAAAAGAGGGTCATTGCCTAGCACAATGCTCGATCCTCCAGCAAAGGTTGAATAACACATATGGTGTCATGGGTAGATGATCCAGAGGCCGCCCTGGGATACGGGGTCCTGGAAGAAGCCAGTTTGCTCAAAATTCTCAGAGGCCGATTCATGGAATAATTAGCGCGGCGCAAGTGGGCAAAAACGTGCGAATCGCAGTGGAATAGCGAAAATCGCAGTGAACGTGCGAAAATCGCACGAAAAGCAGCGCACGTCGATTCATGGAAGGCCGTGCGCGAGAAAACCAGCGGATGTGCGAAAAAAAAGTGCGCGGCGCACGTTGGCGCACGTTGGCGCACAGGCCATCTAACAGCGTGCGCCAGGTCACAGCGAAAATCGCACAGGCCACAGCGAAATTCGCACATAGCGCGGCGCACGCAATAAAAGTAGGCGGAACACGGGCGTAACACTCGGAATGGGGAACAACTTGCCAAAACGTGGGCGTCACGGGGGAAGTACAGGGCACAAGTGCGCGGAACGCCCACACGCTCGCCTACAACACGTATTCATGGAATAGAATAGGGGAAAAAAGCGCACGCTCAAACCAACGCACAGGCACAAACACGACCGCCACAAGAAAGGAGGCGGTAGCGTCTCTGCGGCTGTAAGAAATGTGCGCCAAAAGGTGCGCCAACAAATAGCACCTATATACTGCCATGATGAATGTCCCATACTGTGGCCCTCCAGGAAAAATGACGTGCAAAGGGGTACCCACAAACACGGACACCCGCTGACAAAAAATACGTGTGCATGTATACCGGGGTGCGCGGGAAGTGTCACACGCGATTTGCAGGGTACGTGCATCACAGGGGTTCGCGTGAAGTTATTCACACGATCGGGCCTGGGGGAGCGGGCTACGTGTATTACAGGGGTTCGCGTGAAGTTCCTCACGCGATCGGGCCTGGGGGAGCGGGCTACGTGTATTACAGGGGTTCGCGTGAAGTTCCTCACGCGATCGGGCCTGGGGGAGCGGGCTACGTGTATTACAGGGGTTCGCGTGAAGTTCCTCACGCGATCGGGCCTGGGGGAGCGGGCTACGTGTATTTCAGGGGTTCGCGTGAAGTTCCACACGCGATCGGGCCTGGGGGAGCGGGCTACGTGTATTACAGGGGTTCGCGTGAAGTTCCACACGCGATCGGGCCTGGGGGAGCGGGCTACGTGTATTACAGGGGTTCGCGTGAAGTTCCTCACGCGATCGGGCCTGGGGGAGCGTGCTACGTGTATTTCAGGGGTTCGCGTGAAGTTTCACACGCGATTTCTGCACGGTACGTGTATTTCAGGGGTTCGCGTGAAGTTTCACACGCGAATAGACTGGGCGCGTGTATTTCAGGGGTGCGCGGGAAGTTTTACACGCGATTTCTGCACGGTACGTGTATTTCAGGGGTTCGCGTGAAGTTTCACATGCGAATAGACTGGGCGCGTGTATTTCAGGGGTGCGCGGGAAGTTTTACACGCGATTTCTGCACGGTACGTGTATTTCAGGGGTTCGCGTGAAGTTTCACACGCGAATAGGCTGGGCGCGTGAATTTGAGGGGTGCGCGGGAAGTTCCTCACGCGATCGGGCCTGGGGGAGCAGGCTACGTGTATTACAGGGGTTCGCGGGAAGTTCCACACGCGAATAGCCTGGGCGCGTGTATTTCAGGGGTTCGCGGGAAGTTCCACACGCGAATAGCCTGGGCGCGTGTATTTCAGGGGTGCGCGGGAAGTTCCACACGCGAATAGGCTGGGCGCGTGTATTTCAGGGGCGCGCGGGAAGTTCCACACGCGAATAGCCTGGGCGCGTGTATTTCAGGGGTTCGCGGGAAGTTCCACACGCGAATAGCCTGGGCGCGTGAATTTGAGGGGTGCGCGGGAAGTTCCACACGCGAATAGCCTGGGCGCGTGTATTTCAGGGGTGCGCGGGGAGTTCCACACGCGAATAGCCTGGGCCCGTGTATTTCAGGGGTGCGCGGGAAGTTCCACACGCGAATAGCCTGGGCGCGTGTATTTCAGGGGTGCGCGGGAAGTTTTACACGCGAATAGCCTGGGCGCGTGTATTTCAGGGGTGCGCGGGAAGTTTTACACGCGAATAGCCTGGGCGCGTGTATTTCAGGGGTGCGCGGGAAGTTTTACACGCGAATAGCCTGGGCGCGTGTATTTCAGGGGTGCGCGGGAAGTTTTACACGCGATTTCTGCACGGTACGTGTATTTCAGGGGAGTCCCACATGTGATTTGACAGTGTGGGTCCTCCCAGGTGTACCCTGTACACCCTCCACGGCCCCTGCAGGCAGCCCACACCACAGGGGACTACCCTGCATCCCTGGTCATGTCCCGCAGGCAGCCCACCCAACATGGGCATGCCCCCCAGCAAAGGCACATGTCTCCTTGAACTAATGAACACCAACACATGTCCCCTTGCACCCCCACCCCCCAGCACTGTGGGGCACATGCCAGCAGTCCCCCACCCATGTCCAACTCATGTCCCCCACCACCCCCACCCCCCAGCACTGTGGGGCACCTGCCAGTAGGCCCCCACCCATGTCCAACTCATGTCTCCCACCACCCCCACCCCCCAGCCACCAGGGTCACCCTCCACCAGGGCCCCACTCATGTCTCCGACCACCCCCACCCCCCAGCACTGTGGGGCACCTGCCAGCAGGCCCCCACCCATGTCCAACTCATGTCTCCCACCACCCCCACCCCCCAGCACTGTGGGGCACCTGCCAGTAGGCCCCCACCCATGTCCAACTCATGTCTCCCACCACCCCCACCCCCCAGCACTGTGGGGCACCTGCCAGCAGGCCCCCACCCATGTCCAACTCATGTCTCCCACCACCCCCACACCCCAGCACTGTGGGGCACCTGCCAGCAGGCCCCCACCCATGTCCAACTCATGTCTCCCACCACCCCCACCCCCCAGCCACCAGGGTCACCCTCCACCAGGGCCCCACTCATGTCTCCCACCACCCCCACCCCCCAGCAGTGCAGGGTCACCCTCCACCAGGGCCCCACTCATGTCTCCCACCACCCCCACCCCCCAGCACTGTGGGGCACCTGCCAGCAGTCCCCCACCCATGTCCAATTCATGTCTCCCACCACCCCCACACCCCAGCAGTGCAGGGTCACCCTCCACCAGGCCCCCACTCATGTCTACCACCACCCCCACCCCCCAGCCACCAGGGTCACCCTCCACCAGGCCCCCACTCATGTCCCCTATCACCCCCACCCCCCAGCCACCAGGGTCACCCTCCACCAGGCCCCCACTCATGTCTCCCATCACCCCCACACCCCAGCAGTGCAGGGTCACCCTCCACCAGGCCCCCACTCATGTCTCCCACCACCCCCACCCCCCAGCAGTGCAGGCTCAACCTCCACCAGGCCCCCACTCATGTCCCCCTGCACCCCCACCCCCCTGCCACCATGTGCAGCCCCCACCAGGTCCTCACAATCCCCAATCATGTGCGTAATGGTCAGCCTCCACAGCCAAAAAGACCTACCAAGTAACCCATTCACCCACATGGAAATGGAAATCACATGGTCATGTCCCGCAGGCAGCCCACCCAACATGGGCATGCCCCCCAGCAAAGGCACATGTCTCCTTGAACTAATGAACACCAACACATGTCCCCTTGCACCCCCACCCCCCAGCACTGTGGGGCACATGCCAGCAGTCCCCCACCCATGTCCAACTCATGTCTCCCACCACCCCCACCCCCCAGCACTGTGGGGCACCTGCCAGTAGGCCCCCACCCATGTCCAACTCATGTCTCCCACCACCCCCACCCCCCAGCCACCAGGGTCACCCTCCACCAGGGCCCCACTCATGTCTCCGACCACCCCCACCCAGCAGCACTGTGGGGCACCTGCCAGCAGGCCCCCACCCATGTCCAACTCATGTCTCCCACCACCCCCACCCCCCAGCACTGTGGGGCACCTGCCAGTAGGCCCCCACCCATGTCCAACTCATGTCTCCCACCACCCCCACCCCCCAGCACTGTGGGGCACCTGCCAGCAGGCCCCCACCCATGTCCAACTCATGTCTCCCCCCACCCCCACACCCCAGCACTGTGGGGCACCTGCCAGCAGGCCCCCACCCATGTCCAACTCATGTCTCCCACCACCCCCACCCCCCAGCCACCAGGGTCACCCTCCACCAGGGCCCCACTCATGTCTCCCACCACCCCCACCCCCCAGCAGTGCAGGGTCACCCTCCACCAGGGCCCCACTCATGTCTCCCACCACCCCCACCCCCCAGCACTGTGGGGCACCTGCCAGCAGGCCCCCACCCATGTCCAACTCATGTCTCCCACCACCCCCACACCCCAGCACTGTGGGGCACCTGCCAGCAGGCCCCCACCCATGTCCAACTCATGTCTCCCACCACCCCCACCCCCCAGCCACCAGGGTCACCCTCCACCAGGGCCCCACTCATGTCTCCCACCACCCCCACCCCCCAGCAGTGCAGGGTCACCCTCCACCAGGGCCCCACTCATGTCTCCCACCACCCCCACCCCCCAGCACTGTGGGGCACCTGCCAGCAGTCCCCCACCCATGTCCAATTCATGTCTCCCACCACCCCCACACCCCAGCAGTGCAGGGTCACCCTCCACCAGGCCCCCACTCATGTCTACCACCACCCCCACCCCCCAGCCACCAGGGTCACCCTCCACCAGGCCCCCACTCATGTCCCCTATCACCCCCACCCCCCAGCCACCAGGGCCACCCTCCACCAGGCCCCCACTCATGTCTCCCATCACCCCCACACCCCAGCAGTGCAGGGTCACCCTCCACCAGGCCCCCACTCATGTCTCCCACCACCCCCACCCCCCAGCAGTGCAGGCTCAACCTCCACCAGGCCCCCACTCATGTCCCCCTGCACCCCCACCCCCCTGCCACCATGTGCAGCCCCCACCAGGTCCTCACAATCCCCAATCATGTGCGTAATGGTCAGCCTCCACAGCCAAAAAGACCTACCAAGTAACCCATTCACCCACATGGAAATGGAAATCACATGTTACACCCCCAATGTACATGAAGCAAATGAACCCATGTCCGTCACACACATATTTTCAAATTGAATGGGAAAACACACAACATGACATGCATGAAACCAATGAGATGAAACCACACAGTGAACAATGGAAAAAAAAATGTATTGAAAAAAATACAAATGCCAAAGAAAGAAAACTAACTACAATGTAAATGTGAAAAAATAAGCTGCATGTCCGCATAAAAACACAAAACTAGAAAATCAAATCAAAAAAATTATGTCCAAAGTGAAATGTAAAAACTCTCCATGCAACAAAGAACTATGTACAAAAATAACAAGGGTCCATCATCACAACTGAACTAAGGAAACCTCCTAAAAAACCTACCTAAATATCAACTATATACAAAAAGTGGAGCAGTGTCCGTCGACTCCAAATAATAATAAGAACGAAAGGAAACCTAAAACTAAAGAACTATATACAAAGGCGGCGGGCAAGTCCAGCGGCTCACTCTGTGGTGTTCCGGGCCAGGGCATCATCGAACTCCTGTTCGATGTCCCGGAGGCGGTCCAGTTCCATGGCCCCGAGGGTCCGCAGGGACGACGCTGTGTCCTCCTCCAACCCCCTGCGGATTGCCTCGAGGCACTCGGCCCGCCTCAGGGCCCTCCGCATGGAGTTCTCCGCCCTGACCATTGTGAGCCGCGCCTCTTCCGCCCGCCGCCGCTCCGCACCTATGGCGTGGCCCAACCGCTGCCACACGGAAGACACTCTCTGTCCTGGGTCCTCCTGCCCTCCGGCCGATGCCTGCCCCTCCGATGTCGAAGGCCCCGAGCCTTCATGGCTCCCACCATCTTGCTGCTGCTGCTGCTCTGCCTCTGCCCGTGCACTGCCTCCTGCTGCCTGCACATCCTCCGCCGGCTGGGGTGCACCTGTTGATGTGGCCACCCCTGCTGGACGTCCGACTCCCGACTGTGGCAGGGATGCCTCCTCCACCAGCCTGGCCGCACTGTCAGAGGCAGCTCCACAGGGCACCCAGGTGACTGATGGGTGGGAAGATGGCACAGAGGACGACTGGCGCGTAGGGGGTCCAGTTGAGGAGGGGGTCGGAGCAAGCCCCATCAGACAGCGGAATCCGGCCTGGGTGACCTGTCCCAGCAGGCTGACGTGGTCAACGAGCCATTCGAGATGACGTGCAGTCTCTCCATGAAAAGACTGCAGGTCACCTCGCATGGCCCGTTGACGCAACGCCACACCAGCCAGGACAGGCTCAACCCGGTCCTGGATGGCCACGTCCGCAGGCAGAGGAAGGCCAGTTGACGTCAGCTCATCCCCTGCCTGAAAACGGGTCTGGACGTAGGCATCCCTGCTGGTGCAAGATGATGCAGGGACAGGATCGGGGACAGGATTGCACACAGGCACCTCCGCGGCCGCCTGTGCTGCCTCCTGTCCCTGGTCCTGCACTGCACCACTAGCACCAGTGGGATCCCCACCTCCAGACCCTGTCTCTGGTGCTTGCGCGGCCCCCTCCTCCACCAAACCCCCCACCAACCTGGATGACTCTGTGCCATCTTCCCCTGTTGGGCCCTGTGGGGTCCCAGCTGCCCCTTCTGCTGCCGAGGAGTCCAACTGCAACCTCCGCCTCTTGGACCTCCCCCCGGCAGCTGCGGCCTGGGACGCGGCACCGGACTCCTCACTCCCCGACGAGATGACAACACGGGAGGGGAGCCGGGCCTTGCGTCTCCGGCTGGCGGTCGGATCCCCGCCGCTGTGCTCCACAGCACCTTCTCCGCCCTCTTCATCAGTTGACGCTGCAGACAGGGAGAAACAAAACACAGGCATCAGGGCACTGTACAATGGACACATACACGCATGACAGTTGCACATGAGTGGCATTGGCAAACCTCAGACATGTCATCACAATCCCCAACACACATGTCATTGCAACTGGCACACATGAGCCATACCACAGCCATATCGCAACTGCCACCACCATCCCCACACATACAACAGCATCAGCAGCCAAAGGGGAGCCATACATCACATGCAGCACAGGAAGTGCACCACACATGTACACACACCACCACACTTGCATGCATGTCTACACCTCTGCCAAGTGTCGCACTGTTCAGACGGGCATCCATGTCACATCTGCCAATCAGGCTTCCACATACCGCTGTCACATGCATCCATGTAGCATCACTGTTGCACCTTTGACAAATACACACACATGCACATGTACACAGTGCTCATACATGCAGCCGAAAACAACATACATGCCTGACATCACGGACATGTCTACTTACATACACATTCATCCAAACATGTGTGCACGCACAACTGCATTTGCCATGCAAGCCCACACACACAAGCACCATCCATGTCTCACACATTACAGCCCTCGCATGTGTCAGCCCCACGGCCCTGTACACCCCCACCCATACTCCACCCCATACAAACAGATGTGCAACTGGCACAATGGGGAATGATCACCACACGCCCTGCTCACAACCAGGATGCATGTACACTCACCGCTCGACTCCAGACGGCTCTGCTTCTCTAGGACCTGGACGTGGAGCGCTGGGGATATGCGTTCCAGGACCCCCATCTGTTCTTCCGACAAGTGGCCCCGGCGCCCCTTGGCATCCGCTGCCTTCAAGAGGCGCCGGGCCTTGTTCAGGGTCCTGGACCTGAAGTCCTCCCAGCGCTTCCTGACATGTTGTAAGTCCCGGACTGCCACCCCCTCCGCGTTGATGGCAGTCACGATGTCTGTCCAGATCCGAGTCCGTCCTTCCTTGTCGGCGCGGGAACTTCCAAAGAGGGCATCATACTGCCCCAGGACTTGCTCCACCAGGACACCAACTTCGGTGGCACTGAAGCTGGTGCCCCTCTGCCTCTCTGGCCGGGGGTTGTCAGTGGTCACAGATGGTGTTAGCCCCGACATGACAACCCCAGAGGCAGGATTGGGTGAGCAACTGGGTCCTGGGGCTGGGCTGTGGAGCGATGGAATTCCAGTCGGGAGTCTTCTGTTCCAGCAGGGGTGGTCACAGCAACAGCACCCCTGGCTGATGTGCAGGCAGCAAATGGCAGTGCACGTGGGCAGCAGGCAGTCAGGCAGCAGCAGATAGCAGGTGGGAGCGTGCTCGGGGCTCTGGGGGGCAGTAATTCGGCCTTCTGGGCAGGAGCGTGGTCTCCCGTGTGCTCACGCGTGGCCAGCTTGGTACGGAGTGAATTGGCACGTGAAAATCCTGCACGTCAGCGTGAAAACCGAGGAAAGGCCCTTAGCGCGTAAGCGCGTCAGCACGCATACGCGATTCCATTGGACCAAAGGCCCTCAGCGCGTAAGCGCGTCTGTGACGTGACCCGCACGGGTGTTTCCCACACAGCACGTGATGACAGAGCACACGTGGAAAGACTGCACGTCAGAGTCTCATTGCGTGTGATTGGTGGAAATGGCCGTACACCGGGATACAGGTGCGCTGACGTACTTGCGTGTGTAAGTGTCCGCGCACACCTCATATACACGTACATAGGCCAATCGCGTGTACACGCACTTTTGTCCAATTACACGCGATGAGACTCTGACGTGCAGTCTTTCCACGTGTGCTCTGTCATCACGTGCTGTGTGGGAAACACCCGTGCGGGTCACGTCACAGACGCCACTTGTCGGAAGAACAGATGGGGGTCCTGGAACGCATATCCCCAGCGCTCCACGTCCAGGTCCTAGAGAAGCAGAGCCGTCTGGAGTCGAGCGGTGAGTGTACATGCATCCTGGTTGTGAGCAGGGCGTGTGGTGATCATTCCCCATTGTGCCAGTTGCACATCTGTTTGTATGGGGTGGAGTATGGGTGGGGGTGTACAGGGCCGTGGGGCTGACACATGCGAGGGCTGTAATGTGTGAGACATGGATGGTGCTTGTGTGTGTGGGCTTGCATGGCAAATGCAGTTGTGCGTGCACACATGTTTGGATGAATGTGTATGTAAGTAGACATGTCCGTGATGTCAGGCATGTATGTTGTTTTCGGCTGCATGTATGAGCACTGTGTACATGTGCATGTGTGTGTATTTGTCAAAGGTGCAACAGTGATGCTACATGGATGCATGTGACAGCGGTATGTGGAAGCCTGATTGGCAGATGTGACATGGATGCCCGTCTGAACAGTGCGACACTTGGCAGAGGTGTAGACATGCATGCAAGTGTGGTGGTGTGTGTACATGTGTGGTGCACTTCCTGTGTTGCATGTGATGTATGGCTCCCCTTTGGCTGCTGATGCTGTTGTATGTGTGGGGATGGTGGTGGCAGTTGCGATATGGCTGTGGTATGGCTCATGTGTGCCAGTTGCAATGACATGTGTGTTGGGGATTGTGATGACATGTCTGAGGTTTGCCAATGCCACTCATGTGCAACTGTCATGCGTGTATGTGTCCATTGTACAGTGCCCTGATGCCTGTGTTTTGTTTCTCCCTGTCTGCAGCGTCAACTGATGAAGAGGGCGGAGAAGGTGCTGTGGAGCACAGCGGCGGGGATCCGACCGCCAGCCGGAGACGCAAGGCCCGGCTCCCCTCCCGTGTTGTCATCTCGTCGGGGAGTGAGGAGTCCGGTGCCGCGTCCCAGGCCGCAGCTGCCGGGGGGAGGTCCAAGAGGCGGAGGTTGCAGTTGGACTCCTCGGCAGCAGAAGGGGCAGCTGGGACCCCACAGGGCCCAACAGGGGAAGATGGCACAGAGTCATCCAGGTTGGTGGGGGGTCTGGTGGAGGAGGAGGCCGTGCAAGCACCAGAGACGGGGTCTGGAGGTGGGGATCCCACTGGTGCTAGTGGTGCAGTCCAGGACCAGGGACAGGAGGCAGCACAGGCGGCCGCGGAGGTGCCTGTGTGCAATCCTGTCCCCGATCCTGTCCCTGCATCATCTTGCACCAGCAGGGATGCCTACGTCCAGACCCGTTTTCAGGCAGGGGATGAGCTGACGTCAACTGGCCTTCCTCTGCCTGCGGACGTGGCTATCCAGGTCCGGGTTGAGCCTGTCCTGGCTGGTGTGGCGTTGCGTCAACGGGCCATGCGAGGTGACCTGCAGTCTTTTCATGGAGAGACTGCACGTCATCTCGAATGGCTCGTTGACCACGTCAGCCTGCTGGGACAGGTCACCCAGACCGGATTCCTCCGTCTGATGGGGCTTGTTCCGACCCCCTCCTCAACTGGACCCCCTACGCGCCAGTCGTCCTCTGTGCCATCTTCCCACCCATCAGTCACCTGGGTGCCCTGTGGAGCTGCCTCTGACAGTGCGGCCAGGCTGGTGGAGGAGGCATCTCTGCCACAGTCGGGAGTCGGACGTCCAGCAGGGGTGGCCACATCAACAACTGCACCCCAGCCGGCGGAGGATGTGCAGGCAGCAGGAGGCAGTGCACGGGCAGAGGCAGAGCAGCAGCAGCAGCAAGATGGTGGGAGCCATGTAGGCTCGGGGCCTTCGACATCGGAGGGGCAGGCATCGGCCGGAGGGCAGGAGGACCCAGGACAGAGAGTGTCTTCCGTGTGGCAGCGGTTGGGCCACGCCATAGGTGCGGAGCGGCGGCGGGCGGAAGAGGCGCGGCTCACAATGGTCAGGGCGGAGAACTCCATGCGGAGGGCCCTGAGGCGGGCCGAGTGCCTCGAGGCAATCCGCAGGGGGTTGGAGGAGGACACGGCGTCGTCCCTGCGGACCCTCGGGGCCATGGAACTGGACCGCCTCCGGGACATCGAACAGGAGTTCGATGATGCCATGGCCCGGAACACCACAGAGTGAGCCGCTGGACTTGCCCGCCGCCTTTGTATATAGTTCTTTAGTTTTAGGTTTCCTTTGTTTTTTCTTATGATTTGGAGTCGACGGACACTGCTCCACTTTTTGTATATAGTTGATATTTAGGTAGGTTTTTTAGGAGGTTTCCTTAGTTCTGTTGTGATGATGGACCCTTGTTATTTTTGTACATAGTTCTTTGTTGCACGGAGAGTTTTGACATTTCACTTTGGACAACATTTTTTGGATTAGATTTTCTAGTTTTGTGTTTTTATGCGGACATGCAGCTTCTTTTTTCACATTTACATTGTAGTTAGTTTTCTTTCTTTAGCATTCGTATTTTTTTCTAATACATTTTTTTGTGGTTTCATCTCATTGGTTTCATGCATGTCATGTTGTGTGTTTTCCCATTCAATTGGAAAATATGTGTGTGACGGACATGGGTTCATTTGCTTCATGAACATTGGGGGTGTAACATGTGATTTCCATTTCCATGTGGGTGAATGGGTTACTTGGTAGGGCTTTTTGGCTGTGGAGGCTGACCAATACGCACATTGTGAGGACCTGGTGGGGGCTGCACATGGTGGCAGGGGGGTGGGGGTGGTGGGAGACATGAGTGGGGGCCTGGTGGAGGGTGCCCCTGCACTGCTGGGGGGTGGGGGTGGTGGGAGACATGAGTGGGGGCCTGGTGGAGGGTGACCCTGGTGGCTGGGGGGTGGGGGTGGTGGGAGACATGAGTGGGGGCCTGGTGGAGGCTGCCCCTGCACTGCTGGGGGGTGGGGGTGGTGGGAGACATGAGTGGGGGCCTGGTGGGGGCTGCACATGGTGGCAGGGGGGTGGGGGTGGTGGGAGACATGAGTGGGGGCCTGGTGGAGGGTGCCCCTGCACTGCTGGGGGGTGGGGGTGGTGGGAGACATGAGTGGGGGCCTGGTGGAGGGTGACCCTGGTGGCTGTGGGGTGGGGGTGATAGGGGACATGAGTGGGGGCCTGGTGGAGGCTGCCCCTGCACTGCTGGGGGGTGGGGGTGGTGGGAGACATGAGTGGGGGCCTGGTGGAGGGTGACCCTGGTGGCTGGGGGGTGGGGGTGGTGGGAGACATGAGTGGGGGCCTGGTGGAGGGTGCCCCTGCACTGCTGGGGGGTGGGGGTGGTGGGAGACATGAGTGGGGGCCTGGTGGAGGGTGCCCCTGGTGGCTGGGGGGTGGGGGTGGTGGGAGACATGAGTGGGGGCCTGGTGGAGGGTGCCCCTGCACTGCTGGGGGGTGGGGGTGGTGGGAGACATGAGTGGGGGCCTGGTGGAGGGTGCCCCTGGTGGCGGGGGGGTGGGGGTGATAGGGGACATGAGTGGGGGCCTGGTGGAGGCTGCCCCTGCACTGCTGGGGGGTGGGGGTGGTGGGAGACATGAGTGGGGGCCTGGTGGAGGCTGCCCCTGCACTGCTGGGGGGTGGGGGTGGTGGGAGACATGAGTGGGGGCCTGGTGGAGGGTGCCCCTGGTGGCGGGGGGGTGGGGGTGATAGGGGACATGAGTGGGGGCCTGGTGGAGGCTGCCCCTGCACTGCTGGGGGGTGGGGGTGGTGGGAGACATGAGTGGGGGCCTGGTGGAGGGTGCCCCTGCACTGCTGGGGGGTGGGGGTGGTGGGAGACATGAGTGGGGGCCTGGTGGAGGGTGCCCCTGGTGGCTGGGGGGTGGGGGTGGTGGGAGACATGAGTGGGGGCCTGGTGGAGGGTGCCCCTGCACTGCTGGGGGGTGGGGGTGGTGGGAGACATGAGTGGGGGCCTGGTGGAGGGTGCCCCTGGTGGCTGGAGGGTGGGGGTGGTGGGAGACATGAGTGGGGGCCTGGTGGAGGGTGCCCCTGCACTGCTGGGGGGTGTGGGTGGTGGGAGACATATGTGGGGGCCTGGTGGAGGGTGCCCCTGGTGGCGGGGGGGTGGGGGTGATAGGGGACATGAGTGGGGGCCTGGTGGAGGCTGCCCCTGCACTGCTGGGGGGTGGGGGTGGTGGGAGACATGAGTGGGGGCCTGGTGGAGGCTGCCCCTGCACTGCTGGGGGGTGGGGGTGGTGGGAGACATGAGTGGGGGCCTGGTGGAGGGTGACCCTGGTGGCTGGGGGGTGGGGGTGGTGTGAGACATGAGTGGGGGCCTGGTGGAGGGTGCCCCTGCACTGCTGGGGGGTGGGGGTGGTGGGAGACATGAGTGGGGGCCTGGTGGAGGGTGCCCCTGCACTGCTGGGGGGTGGGGGTGGTGGGAGACATGAGTGGGGGCCTGGTGGAGGGTGACCCTGGTGGCTGGGGGGTGGGGGTGGTGGGAGACATGAGTGGGGGCCTGGTGGAGGGTGCCCCTGCACTGCTGGGGGGTGGGGGTGGTGGGAGACATGAGTGGGGGCCTGGTGGAGGGTGACCCTGGTGGCTGGGGGGTGGGGGTGGTGGGAGACATGAGTGGGGGCCTGGTGGAGGGTGCCCCTGCACTGCTGGGGGGTGGGGGTGGTGGGAGACATGAGTGGGGGCCTGGTGGAGGGTGCCCCTGCACTGCTGGGGGGTGGGGGTGGTGGGAGACATGAGTGGGGGCCTGGTGGAGGGTGCCCCTGGTGGCTGGGGGGTGGGGGTGGTGGGAGACATGAGTGGGGGCCTGGTGGAGGGTGCCCCTGCACTGCTGGGGGGTGGGGGTGGTGGGAGACATGAGTGGGGGCCTGGTGGAGGGTGCCCCTGGTGGCTGGGGGGTGGGGGTGGTGGGAGACATGAGTGGGGGCCTGGTGGAGGGTGCCCCTGCACTGCTGGGGGGTGGGGGTGCAGGGGGACATGAGCAGGTGTGCAGGGTAGTCCCCTGTTTTGTGGGCTGCCTGCAGGGGCTGTGGAGGGTGTACAGGGAACACCTGTGAGGACCCACCCAGCCTAATTGCGTGTGATAATTCCCGCACACCCCTGTAATACACGTACCAAGCCAAATCGCGTGTGATAATTCCCACGCACCCCTGTAATACACGTACCTGGCCAAATCGCATGTGAAACTTCCCGCATACCCCTGTAATACACGTACCCTGGCCAATCGCGTGTTGAACTTCCCGCGTACCCCTGTAATACACGTACCCTGGCCAATCGCGTGTTAAACTTCCCGCGTACCCCTGTAATATACGTACCCTGGCTAATCGCGTGTATAACTTCACGCGTACCCCTGTAATACACGTACCCTGGCCAATCGCGTGTTAAACTTCCCGCGTACCCCTGTAATACACGTACCCTGGCCAATCGCGTGTTAAACTTCCCGCGTACCCCTGTAATACACGTACCCTGGCTAATCGCGTGTTAAACTTCCCGCGTACCCCTGTAATACACTTACCCTGGCTAATCGCGTGTTAAACTTCCCGCGTACCCCTGTAATACACGTACCCTGGCCAATCGCGTGTTAAACTTCCCGCGTACCCCTGTAATACACGTACCCTGGCTAATCGCGTGTATGACTTCACGTGTACCCCTGTAATACACTTACACTGGCTAATCGCGTGTTAAACTTCCCGCGTACCCCTTTGATACACGTACCCTGGCCAATCGCGTGTTGAACTTCCCGCGTACCCCTGTAATACACGTACCCTGGCCAATCGCGTGTTAAACTTCCCGCGTACCCCTGTAATACACGTACCCTGGCTAATCGCGTGTATAACTTCACGTGTACCCCTGTAATACACTTACCCTGGCTAATCGCGTGTTAAACTTCCCGCGTACCCCTGTAATACACGTACCCTGGCCAATCGCGTGTTAAACTTCCCGCGTACCCCTGTAATACACGTACACTGGCCAATCGCGTGTTAAACTTCCCGCGTACCCCTGTAATACACGTACCCTGGCTAATCGCGTGTATGACTTCACGTGTACCCCTGTAATACACTTACCCTGGCTAATCGCGTGTATGACTTCACGTGTACCCCTGATATGCACGTTACCCGCTTTGCGTTCCTTGTTTGGCTGCCCTGTAAACTGGTCCAGGGTTAGCGCAGCCCTTTGCGATGATTTAGCGATTTTGCTGGCTTTTCCTTGCGCGAGGGCGTTCTTGGGGGCGTTACTGGCGCTGCTGCAGGGTCGCTGCGATACTCTGCGCCACGGCTGGTTTGGGAGCATGAAATCCATGAATACGCTGTGCGCAGAAATCGGTTTTATCGCACGTGCCTGGCGCAGTCAATCGCACGCGGACACTCTGCGCCAGCCGCTTGCGACACTTTTCTGCGAAATTCTATGAATTACCCTGTCAGTCTTTTTTGCAAGATAATCAGCAACCTAGTGTAGATAGCAGAAATATCTTTGATAATCCTTCCACTGCCTATCTTTCCGAAGATCTTGTCTTTGACAATATATTGTTTGGTTAGGACAGCCCGAAGCAGGGTCTGGAACCAACGCCTATTCCTGTTAATCAGAAAGGTCCCTACGTTGAGATGATGGTGGGGAATAGGAAGCATCTATTTTGAATAGACACAGAAGCACAGAAGTGTTCCATTGATCATTCATGGGTTCCAGACATTCCACTGTCAGGGCAGAACAATGTTTCTGTAGGGTTTTCTGGTACGCCAGTGGTTAGTCCGGTTTCTTTGCCGGTACCGATTTCACTGGGTCCATTTACGGATCACTGTCTGTTTCTTTTGACAATGAACTGGAGAGAATGTATTTGGGTTGTATCTGTTGAAAGAATTAAATCCGGTGATTTGTTGTTTTTCGGATGAAGTGCGTTTAACCATTTCACCACAGCAATTTTCTGCCTCACAGTTTCTGACTAGACATTTGCCGCCAGAATTTAGTGAAGTTCTGGCATGTTTATGGGCGATTGATGACAATGATGTTGGTATTTTGCAAATTGAGCCTGTTAAAATCGTTTTGAAACCAGGAGTTAAGTTGCCACGAATTCCAAAATATAAGATTTCAGTTGATGGTGAGCAAGCATTGAAGTGTATAGTTTCTGATTTTGTACATCGTGGTGTAATTGAAGACATTTCAGGAAGTTTGTGCAATAGCCCGATTTTATCGGTGTATAAGAAAGGGGATAATGCAATTCCTTTCCGTTTCATTATTGATTTATGCGCTATCAATAAGATTGTTGCTCCACAATTTCCAATTGTTCCTGATGTAACGACAATAATAACAATGATTCCAGCTTCTGCTACTCATTTCAGTGTTGTGGATCTTAAGAATGCCTTCTTTAGCATTTCTATACACATGGATAGTAGATATTTGTTCGCGTTCACTATAGGGGGATGCTCATTTACATTCACCCATGCACCACAAGGGTACAAGAGAGTCCAAGCATTTATAGTAGGGCTTTGATACACTCGAGTTGCCTACTACTTGTACATTGCTGCAATATGTCAAAGACCTTCTTTTAGCTGCAGATTCAGAAAGTGCTTGCAAGGAAGGCATTGTGTTATAGCTTATTCATCTAGCAAAGCATGGACATAAAGCCTCATTGAAAAAGTTTCAGTATTGTCGACAGGAGGTCGCCTATTTAGGCTATCTCCTGTCAAAGGATGGAAGAAGATTGACACCTGATCAGATCAACAGCATTTCTAGCTGTCTATCCCAAATACACAGAAGGAAGTCAAAGCCTTGATAGGAATGGCTTCTTTCTGTAGAGAGTGGATCCCGAACTTTTCACTAGTGATCAAACCAATGTTGGCATTGACAAAGAAGGGAATTTCTTTGCCATTACCGTTGAACTTGGAACACCAGAAAGCTTGATTTGCTCAAGACTGCATTGTGTTCAGCACCAGTTTTGGGCACATCAAATTATGATAAGGCCTTCGGGTTGTATGTGCATGAACGTGATGAATGTGCTTTGGCTGTGTTAACGCAGGAACATGGGGGGAAGAATAGACTGTGCAGTTACTTTTCCTCCACCCTTGATCCTGTTGCATGCGCTTTGCCGAGATGTTTGAGAGCTGTCGCTGCTGCTGCTGCGTCTCTAAAGCAGAGCGAGGGTATGGTCCTAGGCCATACTTTAACCTTGTTGGTACCCCACTCTGTAGATGTTCTATTAAATAGAACGCAAACACAACACCTTACTTCCGCACGATTAAAAAGATATGAACTGATCTTGTTTGCACCGCATATTCAAATTAAAAGGTGTTGTGTACTGAATCCGGCTGAACTGTTACCTCTTCCTCAAGATATTGCTTGCAGTGACGAAATGTCACACGACTGCCTTTATACTACAGAACAAGAAACTAAAGGCAGAATTGATTTGAAAGATAGACCTTTGAATGATCCACAAGGGGAGCTGTTTCAAACTTCCGGATGGTACATCCACTGCTGCTTATGCCATCACTACATTAAGCACGGTTGTGGAAACCAATCAAATTTCTGCGCAGGCCGCAGAGATTATTGCACTAACTTGAGCTTGTGAACTTTCCAAAGGGCTTAGAGTGAATATAGAGTGAATATATTTACTGACAGCCAGTATGCCTTTGGGGTGGTTCACAACTTTGGTAGACTATGGGCAGGACCGGGTTTCTTGACCTCACACGGAACAAAAATCCAACATGGCACCTTGATAGTTCAGCTAATTTCAGCGCTTGCGCTTCCCACTCAACTAGCAATTATGAAATGTGCAGCACATTAGAAAGTAGTAGATGATGTAGGAAAAGGGAACGCTTTTGCTGACAGGATAGCTAAACAGACTGCTACTGATCTATACTCAGATATGTATGCTACAAAGGAAGCCACAAACACTTGTATTATAGATGAAGGGATTGACTCGATAAAGAATATTCAAGCAGATGCCACTCTAGAAGAACTTAAACAATGGGCTGATGGTTTGGCAAGGTTGGATGAAGAAGGGTGTTGGGTAGATAATTCAAAAGGAAGATGGATGTTACCCAATGCATATGTCACCGCTATGATCACAATGGCCCCTGGTCCCACTCATATATGTGCTAAGAAGATCTGTAAAATGTTAGAATCTGTTCAGGAAAATGTTAACATCTCAAAAACTGCTGAGCGTTTTGTCTGGAACTGTATGATTTGCCTACAGCATAATGCGGGGAAGGGTACGACGACTCCGAGGGGTAGTTTTGGTCCACCCACTGTGCCTTTTGAAGTGATTCATTTCGAGTGCTGTAACAATTACACATATATTCTGGTAGTCATTTGCGCCTTTAGCAAATGGGTTGAAGCCTTCCCTGTGAAAGATGCCACAGCAATGACAACAGCGAAAACCATGCTTAAGGAATATCATCTGGTCGGATAATGGTCCATATTTTATCGCTGCTGTCATTCTGCAAGTATGCGTGGGATTACAGATCGATAAAAAGTTCCATTCGGCTAGACACGCTCAAAGTGCTGGACTCGTAGAATGCTATAATGGTATTTTAAAGAATAAAATTGCTAAGGTCTGTGCCGGTAGTAATTTGAAATGGCTGGACGCTTTACCTATAGCACTACTGTCCATACGGACAACCTCACAGACTTGAACTGGGCTCTCCCCACATGAAATTGTCATGGGGAGGCCAGCTAACATTTGGAAACTGCCCAAGCCTAGATATTTAAAGGATGTAGAGCATATGCTTCTCTCTGAATACTGTGACCAGTTAACTCAAAACTTGTATTGGATCTATCAACAGGTGCGAGAAGTCTTCCCAGTTAAATATGAGAGGCCAGGTCACAGAATTCGACCCGGCGACTGGGTGCTCACAAAGTCATTTGAGAGAGTATGCAGCCTCGCACCGCATTGGAGAGGTCCAATTCAGGTCCTGTTGGCCACACAGACTGCCGTACGAGTAGCTGGGAAATGACACTGGATACACGCTTTGCATGTCAAGAGGATACTTTTCCCTTTGTCACATGACGGAGAAGAAAAGAAGTAAACTACTTGCTCTGTTTCTGATGATCAATCGGTCTTGAACAACATCAAGGGTATTTTGGAGACACTTCCTGAGCCTGCAGGGCCTGGGGAGACTGCTGCTTTGTCTCTGAACTCTTCTCAGGATCTTTCTGCACCCTTGACCGACTCTGCCTCTATTTCACCACTTCCATCAGGAAGCACTGACACGCTGTTCACAGATCAGGCAGTGCCTGGAGTCTTAAGGTACGATCTGCGTCCACCTCACTAGACTTACTGCAAAGCACGGCTGTGCCCACAGGAAACGACTATTGAGCTCGTCCTTTGTCACTTTTGCGCTGAAACATAAGCAAGTGGCTGGGGACTGGGAAAAGCTATATTCAATCAAGAATCACGTGATCAGGAGATCACCAGCAAACATACTATGGTGTTTTTTGCAGGAACTTTTCAGGAAAGAGCTTTGAGGAACAATGCCTGTCGCTGTCTCTACTCATACGGAGCAACCGATCGATGGTGTGGCTAACAAAGACATTGGACAGGACATATTGTTTTCTTGTAATTATGTTAACTGGTCTAACGGTAGTTATTGCTCTTGGGTTTTGCTACAATGAAGGAGTGCCTCCACTTGAAACATTTTTGCCTACTGAGAGTGTTCCCACTATGCTTACACCTTTCGTGCACCTGCACACTCTATCTCCTAGGGACTCCCAACACAGACAGAGCTATCAAAACAACACACTTCTGTTAATGATGAATGCGACTCATGCGATCTTGAAAATAACTAATTGTTGTATTTGTTCACATTTGCCACAACACGGGGAAAAAGGGTTGGGCTGGTATATTCTCACTACTGCATGTTATGCCTCTCTAAGGGCGTTATTCTTTGGTCGTTGGAACAATAGCATCTCAGGGAACTTTGACGGGACTAATTTAAATGAGTTCAAAGGCGAGTCCTGACGCCTCTGGGATGCTCCCTTTTTGCAAATAGGAGCAAACTTAACATTGCTTCTATTAGGCCTTCCGATAGACTATCTAGTCCTTTTCAATCATTAATTTCTTTTAAGATGGCTCCCGTAGGTAACCGGGATGCCACACCACCTTCCTATACTATCAATCATAGCCCCAACTCTGTTTCCTTCTGCATACAAAGAAATGGTTCTCAGTCAATGGGTACTTTTGAGGGTTGTACCAATGTGGAGAACTTGACCATGAGGACAGACCTTTGTATGTAGGTGATCCTGTTTATTTCATTTGTGGTAATGAAGCTTATCCGTGGCTACCTAGGGATTGGCAGGGTACTTGTTATTTGGGTATCTTTCTACCAGGGATATATGTAGCTAGTACCACTAAGGTCTCCAGGGCTCGTCCAAGGAGGGACGAGAACGGTGATACTTCTTCACAAGTTATGGATGATGTAGCGAAATCCTTTGTACCAGTTTGGGGACAGATCATGAATTCCGAGGATATTAGGAGACTGGCAAGAGTATTGGAGAGAACCATCAACCGGACCACTGATATACTCTACAACATGACTCTAGAACAGAAAGCAATTAGATTAGTGGCTCTACAGAACCGGATGGGGTTAGACGTCATCCTGGCTGAGCGTGGTGGAGTATGTAAATTTGTGGGGTCCACTTGTTGTGTTTTTGCACCTGACTCATCCCTGACCATATTCAAGGCAATACAAAATCTGCACATCCTGAGCTTAGAAGTGCATGTTCCCAAGGGAAACTGGGATTTTAGTACTTGGTTCTGGGACGTCTTACAGTCTTGGGGATGGAAACTTCTTTCAGTCTTAATGGTAATCCTTGGTATTCTGTTGTTCTGTTGTTGTTGCATATGTCTTCCTGCCATATGTTCGATGTTAGGGGGATGTTGTGTGCAAACTGTAGGAACACTAGGACTGAAAATACACACACCTGAGAAGATGACTAATGTTTTTGTGATGAAGGATATTACTGTCAAAGATCTAATGGCAATTGATATATCTGATGAATGTGATTCAGGATGTACAGAAATTGAAACGTGGAGTTACGAGTAAAGCGGCTATTTTTAGTAAAGCTCTTGGCTTAGGCCAAAAGGAGGGTTTGTTAAACGGTAATTATATAGTGCCTCCTTAATATATATATTGGCCTAAGCCTAGTCACGCATTGCAAAGTTCTGATTTTGGGTTAACTTTGCCACCATTTTAAGATTCATTCGCCATTTTGATTTCTACTCGTGTGTTCTTCATTCTAAAAGGGTGGACTATGTTTTCAACTTGCAACCAGCCTCCCGACCTTTGAGTTCTGTTAATGTTTAGACTGTCCAAGAGCCAACTGTTTAGACTAGGCAATGAGACCTTGTGCTGCATATAAACTGTTGTTCAAGTGTTGTCTGCGCTCACAAGACTCATCCTTGTATACACATTGGGACAATGAAGAACAAACCTTGAGCGTATACATAGGCCAAACAGAATTGTAAAGAGACTTTACACATGGCTTCCCCCGGGATCCGAGAACATACATCACCATTGTGCCTCCATGGAAATGCAAACCTATGTAATCCTTTGCATAATATTGTGTAATCTGTATGTGAACTAGGCACAAACTCTAGACCACAAATTATTAATGTGAAGAGAGGCTGGACAATATTACACAAAATTGTATAAAAGCACGAATGTTTAGACGTCCAGCACTCCCTCACCTCTCTCTGTCGTGCTGGTTCACATTGCAAGGTGTTGGGTGCCAGATAGCTATCTGTGTTGCTTTGTAAACTGTACAGTAATAAAAGATCTGTGAATCTTTTTAGCCCGTGATTAGTGTAGTTCCTTTGTAGTACTCAGCCTCAATATTTCCTTGTTCTTTCAGCTACTGTTGTACCCATTTTGAAAAAAAAACTTCTGCTGACCCAAACATCCCAGCAAACTTTCTCCCGGTTTTCCTCCTACCCCATTATTCAAAGGTCCTTGAGCAGGTAGCCTTCAGCTGGATCACTAAGTATCTTAAAGATATTGGCCTTTGAGATTTACTTCAATCTGACTTCCATAGTAACCACTCCATCGAGACTGCACTCATGCATGTCTCCAACTTGCTCCAATTTTCTCTCAGATGTTCACTACACTCCAAATGTCTATCCGTCTATCCTTTGGGACACTGTTCTGCATTTGACTCGTTTAACCACTCTTCTCTCCTTGCCACTCTCCAAGACCTTGGGTATCAAAAATCTGCTCGAGCATGAATTGCTTACTACCTGGAAGTTGGCTCCTTTAAAATGTCCTGTACATGCAGCCCAGTGACCCCATCCCTCTCCCTGTTGCCATCACCCAAGGATTTACCCATGGACGTCTTCTCTTCACTTCTGATACCTCTAAACTAGGTAGACTTATCTCCTTCTATATCTTTTGCTACCACCAGCGTTGCCGACAACACGCACATATTTTTCCCATTTCTCACCTTCATCCCAGCCATCTCAGAATGGATTACCAACTGTCTCACTGGAATTCATGAATGGATAGTTTTCTACTGCCTGATGCTGAACTCCTTGAAGATGGAAGTCATATTTCATATTTCTAATAGCTCATAATGCCACCTGTGCCTTGCCCTGCATCCTTCCCATCTCACCTTCTTGCTCTCCCTCCCAAGGCTCATAACTTGGGGTCCTCTGTGATTGTGACTGCAACAATACATCACTATCACCATGTCTACTGTTCGAATTAACCTTCTCAACATTTAACATTTGGATAAAAGTTCTATATAAATTAATTTCAATAAATAAATAAATTCAGAAAATCATTCAATTTCTCACTCCCCACTCAACAAAACCTCGAATCTCCAACCTCATTCTTGGCAAACTCGAGTAATGCTCATCCCTACATGTTGGTCTTTCTCCCTACTCTTTCCTCCCTCTAGAAAAAGTGATCAACTTATATACCCACACTCTTTACAACTGACTCATGTAATTCCCAGCTTCTAACTAATGAAATCATACATTAAAATTAACCTACTTAGCGAAGAGGGAGCTGCCTACACCCCTTGCCCATTCCCCTTACCTGATCCCACCACACCCTCCAATGCTTTTTAATAATGTATTTGCTCATATTTGTACAGTGCTTTGCTATAGTCTTGCACCCCTAGGTTAATGTTTTTATTTATCAATTTTTTTGTTTTCTTTTTGGTCCATGACCCACTTTGTTGCCACAGTCATTAGCTGGTGTACCAATTGTTCTCACCTTTGTCTTATTATATAGGCACTCTTCTGGGGAATACCTTCACCATCTGTGAACGTGCTATTGAAAGTCATTTTGGATCGAAATTGTTACCCTGTTCTTCAACTGTTCTTCAAATAAACAGAAAATACAAATTGAAAGAAAAAACAGAAAAACAATTTCAAAATTTCTAATGCAGAGCTGGCCCTGCCAGAACTCTGAATAATTCTTAGAAACTGAGTAGGAAACCCTTACACTCAGCCTGGTTCTACCGTTGTACAGTGAGTGACAGGGCTCAAAGCTCACAATTCCAAGACTAGTTGCTTGGAACAAATCTTCCTGCTTGCTATCTGAACCTTGTTGTTCATTGTTCCTAGGTGCTGCCTACGTAGTTCAACCGGAGACAGGTTGTGAGGTTAATGGCCTGCTTGGGTTCTACAATTACGCCTCGCTCTTTATTCCCCCATCTCTTTCCAGTGTAGCTTGATTTACTTATCTGTCTTCTGCAAGTTCTTATCGGGTGGTATAGTGTTTCGGCCTGTGCTATTTGGGTGGACAGAAACCCATATAAAAATAATATAGTTGTCTCTCAAGTTAAGTATACGTAATATACACGGGGAGAGATAAAGAACTCTGACTCTTTCTACATCACAGAAACTTTCATTGTCTTCATATTCACACTTTAATAAAACATAGAGTTTGATGAAAAGACCCACTTTTGTTTGAGTCATATTTCCTCCATTCTTCATACAATTTACAACATCCTCATCCCTAATACACTGCTTGGAACTCATAGTGTCACAACAATGGGGGGTGGGAGGGTGAAGGGGTAGAGGCACATTACATACTCATTAGCAGGACACATCACTTGCACATGTATTACACTTCTTCCTTCCTCCCCATTCTTAATTATTTCCTCACATATTCTCTTTTGCTTTTGGGTTAGCCAGAATGACATATCTAGAGGCCTAGTGAGTCATTACCACTCTTCTTTCCCTCTTCACTCTTCTTCCATCCACTGTTATGAACTTGAGTTCCTCTTCCCATCCCATCAAGCATCTGTCATCTATGAACACTCCTCAGGGACAAGAGAAAATCAGGTGCCCAGGAGTTTTCTGAGCAGACTTTATTCGTTGTAGTTACACGACACACTCTGGAAAAAAACTCAACACATTTTGCATTCAGCCTGCTTATACAGGCTATTTGGATGATGCAACATCCTTTTGCAAATGACTACCTTGGTCAGAGTATGCTTCTGATAGGCCCTCTTAGTCAGAGAAAAAACATCACTTTAATACCATTGGATGGCTATCTCGTGTACACCAAGCTCACATTAGGATAGCTGGCATCCACAATTTTCTTGTACGCACAAAACCGATACGCTTATTTTTAGACTTGGCTGGGCACATTTATGACAGTACTGAACTCCTGCCAAAAACCCCTCACATCAATATCTACTATTCATCTGAATTTTGAGGTCCTGCCAAGTTAGTTAGTTCCTTATACTGTGGAGAAATAGATACGCTCTATTATATGGTGCCAAATAATACAGTGGTCTCTCAAATGGTCTGCATGAAGCACATGATGTCCTTCTTATTAACAACATAGATGAATGTATCCAATGTTCCCATGTCTTTATCTCGCTTCATCATTAATCTTGTCTGATTTTCCAGCCAAGTTCAGTTTTTAACTTGACAAATCCAGTTATCTCACTGAAAGATGCTTCTAAAGACTATCTCTAATGTATCAGCCTCTGTTGCTTGTCGGAAAACTCTTGGCATGAGTCATAGTTTTTCACACCGGTCTTAGAACCGGACATAATTTTGTACTTGAGGTATCCATTTTGAAATATATCTTTGTCTGACACTGTATTCATTTTTCAGAGAGCTATTGTTTATTTGTTTAAGCATCTCTCACTTTGTATCTCTTATTCATGATCTATCTTGATCTATCTTGATATATCTCATAAACGTATGGTATCTGTGTGATATGTAAAGCACCCTTCACTTCCTGGTTCATTCTAACCCAAATATGCTCAGTGCAATGTGCACTTATTACCTTAAATAAAGGCACTGTAATCCTAATTTCTGCAATAATAGAACCATTTGATCTGTCTATCATGTTATCTATACTTAGTTGAGGGGGGAGTGGTTGGCACCCTCTATACAGTCAAATAAGATTATGATAATATATTGATAAAGTGGGACATTCCTCCAATGCAGCTTGGCTCTGTGTAAAGAAATTTGGTGGTGCTTATCAAGAAAAATATATACAAATCAGATTTTTACGACCGAGTAAGCAGTTATCAGTGAACCATGGATGACTTGCCAATGAATTCCAATGGCGGGCTGCCACTTAATAGAAGTTCAGCCCCCAAGATGCCTTCTTTGAAAGTGAGGCACCGTTATTAGTTGAAGAGCAGATTAACAGATTTACATGACACTGTATTCATTTTTCAGAGAGCTATTGTTTATTTGTTTAAGCATCTCTCACTTCGTATCTCTTATTCATGATCTATCTTGATCTATCTTGATATATCTCATAAACGTATGGTATCTGTGTAATATGTAAAGCACCCTTCACTTCCTGGTTCATTCTAACCCAAATATGCTCAGTGCAATGTGCACTTATTACCTTAAATAAAGGCACTGTAATCCTAATTTCTGCAATAATAGAACCATTTGATCTGTCTATCATGTTATCTATACTTAGTTGAGGGGGGAGTGGTTGGCACCCTCTATACAGTCAAATAAGATTATGATAATATATTGATAAAGTGGGACATTCCTCCAATGCAGCTTGGCTCTGTGTAAAGAAATTTGGTGGTGCTTATCAAGAAAAATATATACAAATCAGATTTTTACGACCGAGTAAGCAGTTATCAGTGAACCATGGATGACTTGCCAATGAATTCCAATGGCGGGCTGCCACTTAATAGAAGTTCAGCCCCCAAGATGCCTTCTTTGAAAGTGAGGCACCGTTATTAGTTGAAGAGCAGATTAACAGATTTACATGGAGGGTTAATACTTAATTATGCTGCAAAAAGGTTGGGCCTTATTGACAGAATGCTTTGTAGTCTGGCATAAGGGTTTAAAATCTATGTGCGTTGCAACAGGTAGTCAGTGTATCTGTTTCTAGATATTTAGCGATATGATCTTGTTTTGCTATATCAAAAATGAATGGAGGTGAAGCACTTAGAAAAATCTGCAACTGATATACTTGTTCCTTAGTCAGGTCAAGATAAAATACATTACAGTAATCTATCTGAGCAGAAATAAATGTATTTATTTATTTAGAAGATTTTTTTTCTCCATGATAAATAATTTTGTAAGGTGTCATAGGGCCTCATTATGACTGAGGCGGTAGCTGTGCCAGTAAAAATTGGCACGGCTCCCTCCGGAGTCATGAAATAACCGGCACCCGACAATATGCAATTACCGGGGCATTCCGGCCCCGCCGGAACCGATAACTGCCCATTGTCGGGTGCCAGTAATTGTTACTCCCCATTCCCATTTGAGCCTGTTAGGGCTGAAATGGGATTGGGGAGGCTGGTGCTACTGTGTAGGTCTGCTCGCGGGTGCCGTTCCCCCGGCAGGTCAGGCCTGCTGGTCTGACAGGCACCCGTGAGCAGAAATCATAGTTATCTGATCCGGTAACAACGGTACCAGCAAGCTTACCAGTACCATTGTTACTGAACCAGCAACCTTGTAATGAGGCCCATAGCATTTTTAGATTGGGAAAGCAAGTCTTGGGGGAAATGTATCCACTTAAGAATTGCAAAGTAGGAAGCCTATGGGGGACATTGGAAGCTTGTTCCCTGTGTATATTTCAAAATCTTCACAGCACACTGAAAGTTAACAATGACACTCCATGCTTCAAAATATACCTTGGTAGCCCGAAAGTACAAGGGGAATATACATAGCAGCGTAAGGTGGGAGGTCAGTCAGTAGAGTATTCCAGTAGGCAAGCAGGATTCTAGTAAAGCAGAGCAGATATTTTATAGTCATTAACAGGGGATGTGGCTTTGACAAGAGGAGAAGGGCTCTACTGAGGCTTACACAATGAGGACAAGTTAACTCTGAAATTGTCCTTATTCTCTGGGATCTGGCAGGATCATAAGTGCAGCTATGAGCTCACAGGATTGGAGGGTTTCAAACTCTGCTCATCTGTCAATCCAGAAGCAAGGGCTATCCATATTGTCAGAATCTGGAAAGGAATATTTGCTGTGTAAATTGCTTTCTTGCAGAAGCTTCATTTGATAATATCCCCATGCCAATGGTCTATTCTTTTTACAGACTCTGGGTCTTGCTGCATAACCATGTAGGCATGGAGATGTAAGTATTTTAATACTACAGTCAGCTTTCTACTCACTACGCCTGCTGCAACATATTTTGCCTTTCATCGCGATAGATGACAGAGCGGTAGTCATCGGTACTTTGGTCAATTCTAGATTGGATTATGGAAATGCACTACTATCAGGTATACCAGCCTACCAGCTACACAGACTACAAGTGGCTCAAAATGCAGCAGTCAGGTTAGCACATTTCTGATATAGAAGACATACGACTTCTCATGTCACTTAATGTTGATACTGCAAGCACCTCCAATGTCTTACAACAGGAATTAGGCATTCACCAACATAATTTTGAAATGATGGAGCACAAACCCAGATCCAAATTTGTACCAGTTATTACTGATGCTACTGTTATAGACACCTTTTATCAGGCAGTCACTCAAGATATTCACAAACAAATAGATTGTTCCCAGTTCCAGTCAACCAAGAGCAATCTCACTTTTTCCGAAAAAACAGCTCTTAAAAATCTTGCTGAGGATACGAGTATTGTCATTAAAGAAGTCGATAAAGGTGGTAATATTGTCATTTTAAATACTGCAGATTACATCACTATGGCCAATGAACATCTGAGCACTCCTGGATGTTATCTATTGTTACCTGGCAACCCTACCAAAGAGACGGTATCTGAATTGAAAGTTTTGTTATATGACTGGCACTCATGTGGGACACTGACAGATGAGGAAAAGGCTTTCCTTTACAGACCTAATCCGGTCATTCCTACAATGTATTTTCTGCCCAAAATTCACAAGGCATACACAACATTACCCCAGGTACGACCTATTATGAGTGGCTTAGGATGGGCCACTGAGGGACTTTCCCAGTACATTGATTCTGCAATCAAGGATATTGTACCAGCATTACCAGCCTACCTGCGAGATTCTACTCAAATATTGGAGATTTTACATCAGTTAAAATGGTGCCCCAATTATCTTCTAGCCACGTTTGATGTTAAAGCATTGTACACATCGATACAACATCTTCAAACCATTGATTACTCTTTTCGCAACCACTCAGTATCACACAGTGAACATGTTTACATGATCAAAGATTTCTTGGGTTTCACGTTAGCACATAACTAGGTTTTGTTTAACAATCAATATTATTTACAGACAAAAGGAGTAGCCATGGGTGTGAAATATGCCCCTTCTTTGGCTAACTTCTTCATGTTTTTTTTTTTAGGACAAACACATATACACAGACCACCCATATAAACAGAATCTCATAGTATGGAGACGCTACATAGATGACGTCCTGGTCATTTGGAATGGGACGTCTTCGTCCGTTGCTGATTTTTCTGAATATCTTAATTGCAATAATTTTTGCATAGAATTTTCTGGACATGTGAGCTCTCAGTCTATGGAATTCCTTGATCTTCAGATTAACATTGTGAATGGTGAACTACAAACTCAAACCTTTCGGAAACCCACCGCAGTTAATGCTATGTTGCATGCCTCCAGCTGCCATAATAAATCTGTCATCTCTAACATCGCATTTGGAGAATTCTATCGTGCGAGACGTAATTGCAGTACTGACATGGCTTTTCAACATGAGTGTCGCATGATTAGGCGGAGGTTCTATGAATGTGGATACAGTAGTCAATGCATTAAGCAAGGGTTCAACCATATCAACACATTCACTCAGGATCAGACGTTGGTTACGAATACAGAACCCACCAGACCAAGTCTGGAGTATGTACAGTTCATAATGAAATATTCAGAAGACCATTGCATGCTCTATCGCCTGTTAAGCAAACATTGGCATTTGTTGAGACTTGACCCAGACCTTTTGCCTTATGTCTCGGCTACACCCAAACTCATCTTTACTCGTAACAAAACATTGCGCAACAAACTCTGCCCTTCGTTCTTACAACCAAAGCCTACTCATGCACAGCCTTTAACTTGACTTCCACCCAAACCTGTTGGTCTTTTCAAATGTGGTCTATGCATTTTTTGCCAATATGCTCTTATCCAAAATAAATTCAGTTGCCACCATGGTTTGTCAATTCACATTTCCGATTTTATCAATTGTAAATCGAAATTTGTGGTGTACGCCATTTTATGCGTATTCCGCAAAGTATATGTTGGTTCTACTATAAGAGAACTGCAAGTCCGCATTTGAGAACATTTTTCACACCTGAAGAGCCAAGATCCGAAGCTGCCACTTGCCCTGCATTGGCAACAGAATCATCAAATGGATTCAGTAAAAGATCTTAAGTTCATCGGGCTCATTCAAGCGCATTCCCACCCAAGAGGCGGGGACCGTCAATTACTTTTACGTCAGCTTGAGGCACGCACCATCGCCAAACTTCGTTGTACCAGTCTTGGTCTCAACACGGACACGGAACTAAATGTATTTTTGTAATGCTTTATACAAATGCTGGTGCATATTTCCTATACTTGCAGCAACTGCATTTTCATTATTCCTTGTTTGTTTTCATGTATTTACATTTAGTCAAATTTAAACAACCAAGACCATCAGGAATCTTTGCCAGTATCAAATTGCTTATCCGTCCCTCGCCGTCATTAAACATTCCAGAGATTTTTTATTTTTGTTTTATTTTTTTTTCCCATGCACACTGCCATTACAGCTTATTATGCATTAGACTTTTATTTAATATTTAATAGTTGTGTTAACACATGTAGACATTGTCTAGGGCACAAACAAGATGCAAGCGCTTACCTTACTTAATACAAGGACTACCATTACCATAATTCCTTGCGCTAAATTTAACCACATGACTGAGTCAGTTGACACATTTTTAGGTTCTTTTCTCTAAACACATGGAAGGAATGAACTGCACAACACTGATTTTGTGAAGCGTTTGGACTCTGGCCACAGTGGGGATCCAGCCCCTGAACTTACAGGTATGGGCTTGACAGTACTTTCAGAGTATCTCACTGTTAGACTGATTCTTACAAATATTTATGTTATTTGACCTACCTGCGGAATTGGGTTTTGATGCATTGTGTTTTTTTGGCAGTTCCAACGTTTCAACAAACTCCCATGTTCTGGGAATGTACCACAATGTATCAGTAACAGAGACTGCTTCAGGTATCGCTGTCCATTATTTTTACGCATTTGGATATTTTTGACAACCCATTTAAGTCATCTGTCGATCTCTTGTCAAGACAACTCATGTCTTGGGTTTCTTTGTTTATGTATTTTTCAGTAATTTGCCGTCTATATTCTTGAGGAGAATCAACTATTTTAGAAGTGGGCCATATATCTGCCCCTAAGGAGGGCTTGGGTGTTCCAACTCAGTTTGAATAACATACGGTAAAACATTTATTCATTTTAACATTTATATCACACACGGGTGACAATGTAACAGTACATTTTACTACCATGAGGCGCATGAGGGATGAACATTTTGATCCTTGGCACAATAGTCTGTTACCTTTGCACTATGCGTGTACATGGGATTAATAAATTGTTAAAATGTATCAGTTGTTTATTCATTTAGGATTCAGGCTTATGGTGTTTTCTCTCTTTTTTACATATTATTTTGTTTTCATTATATGGACATTCACATATGGACACTTCGACCGCGATTTTTGGCTCGACAACATATGGTAACAAATCAAATGTTTTTTATTTACTCCTTATTTACTTGGAATATGTTTCACATTGAACATGGTTGCTTTGCTCTTTGACATGATGTAATGTCCATATGGGCTTTTTTCTTTTTTGGTTGCATTTTTCTTCTTAACTCTGGCCCCCTCTTCTTCCTCTGCTGGTTAATTTTGTTTATATTTCAAATGTTCTTATCCTTATGGCATGTTTATATAATATTTTGCTGTATTGGAATGCATACGAATCATACCAACACCACAGTCTTGCCTTGAAAAGGACCCGTTGTTTTGGGTCGAAACACGTGTCGGCAGTCTTCTTTTTGCATCAACTCATAAAATCTGTTTCAACAGTGTTTTTTTGACTGAAGAATCTATTTCTTTGGACTCTTTGTTTCACTGTATTTGTTGTCCAGTTACACATTCAATTTGAATAGGACATTTACCATTCGCTTAGGGCTGCACAATCATTTAGAGGTGACATTTTTCAAGTGTTTGTATCTATTAGCAGTCTTTGAGGTGACTGCTGGTCCCTCTTTCGTGCAGCAACCCAATCTTATTTGGTTTGTGAGGATCGCATTGACTTCAGTTTGTCTTTTCAAATTTATATCTAACCCAGCGCCTCACCACACCGGCACACCGCAATTTTGTTTTTCATGCCAGATACAGTCTCATTTGCTAGGCAAACTCTAAAATGCTCACATGTTCCCAGAACATGCACGGGTAAGGATGTGAGGAATTTCCAGCTGGCAAGGGTGCAAAGTCCTGTTTTTTTTAATTTTTATCAGTACATCAAATTATGCTGGTTATTCCTTCTCCATAGTGGTAGTCTGCTAACCAGATCCCCCTTTGTCGCAACTCCATGCCAAAACCATAGTGTACTTGTGCCCTGCCGCATCAGTTACCTGATCAGCAGCACCCGCTCAAATCGTGGCGCAGAGCGGATTTCAGGGTCACAAGATGCCCACTCCACCACAGCAGTGACAGCAAATTCACTGCCACACAGGAGTGACATCTAAGATGTGTCCCCTGTACCCAAAATAAGAGGATCAAGAATAAGCTATGAGTTACTTATCATGGGCGCCACATCATGGCAGGACAGAAACCCAGAGGACCCAGTCTCTCTTTGATTCTCTTCTAGAGGGCCATTATCCCCCTCACCCAGAGACAGTGGCACAGCAGGCACCTGTACTGGGAGCACACTCACTCATGAGAAGTAGCCCCACACCAGGGTGTTGCATATCCAAAGGTTTTGTTATCAGTAGGAGGGAAGGGGCAGGAGTAGGATAGACAAGAGGGCTCTGGACACTGGAAGAAGCTTTTCACCATCTTGTTCCTCTCTGTCCCTCTTTCCTTTTCATGTTTCTCCCACTTTCATTGTAGCAAAGCACTCTAGGTGCAAGATCACTAGGGCAAACATCTTTCCAGCCAGGAGAAGGGATTGGTCCCCGAAAGCAGGCTAGCTTTAGACCAATCCCATGAGGACTTGTGTCATTCAAATAAGGATTCTCACACCCCTTTACCAGAATTCCCTCAGTTCCTCAAGGATCCTTTATGGCTGAAGAGCCATTCTGAACCTTCTCACCTGGACTTTCTTTGGAACATCTACACTGTCCAAAGCCCTCTGCCGGAGATGACGAAGGAGCCATCCAAGACAGAAGGAAGATATGTACCCTAACCACTCACAGGGAACATCAGGAGTGACCAGTGCTGTGGACCAGGACCAACTATTCTATGACAGATCTTTCGTGCCAGAAGAGCAGACCCAGAACTGGAGTAGCATGTCCTCAAGTCCTTTGCGAAGGCCTCAAAGCAACCGGAAGGACAGACCAGCTGAAGTTCCATGTTCTCCCAGCTGCTCTGTGTTCCCCCGCATCATGAACAATATGGAAGGCGCTGATTCTGGTGCCGGCATTCCTCCAACCAGCTGAACTATTCTACTGAATCTAAACCAGCACAACACTGTATCTTGCCATAGCGCAGCATGCCTCCTGCCAGGCCTGAGGCCCTGCTCAATGCCGGAACCTGAACTGGATTGCTGGAGGGTCACTCGCCGACTTTAACTGGGGGTTACAACCACAGATCGCCCCAGCTAGCCCGAGAATCACTGTCTCATTGGTAGCACACAGACACACCTTTGGTCACTACTTTGACGACTGTCGCCCACCAACTCGAACAGCTGGAGCATCACTCACCAACCTCTTCCAGTGACTAAAGCTCGACACGGCCTGGTCTACTGTGTTCTTGGGACCGCCCCAACCTGCATCACTTGCACTGCTGTCGCTTACCGCACAGAGAACTTGCATTTGCCCATACTCCATGCCTGCTTGCTTCCCAGGCCAACCCGATTTTCCAGGCCCGACTGATTAGCTTGCATCAACGTTCAAACCCGGGTCTGATGCATCAGCCCATCCATAACTGTATCCAAATTGCACCATGGTCCTCCGCCAGGGTCGTAATGAGGGCCTTTCTCTTACACCAGGAATTCCCTGCCAGCCCATCAAGTGCCATCACACACTGGTCGTCCAAAACTGATGAGATATCCCCACATTTCGTAACAGTAAGGGAGCTTGAAGATTCCTGTATAGGATTATGGAAAACTTAGACTAGAGGACAAGGATGGCCTGTTCTCTTTTTCTCCCCATTAGACGATGTTTATACAAGATACTTACACGACCTGCACGTCACCTATGAACCTCTGCACTGCCTTACTAGACCTTGCAGATCAGATCCTAGGATGCTGCAGCTATGTTCTGTCTTGCATTGTGGGTATTTTTGGGATAAAGATACCAAGAAATAACACACCCTTGATTCCTTGATTCCTGTGCAAAGACTTGTGGGTCGTAATCAACATGTTCCAAATGTACACAATGCAAATGAACTGATGGACCTAAATGTCATCCTCGAGCAATTTGTAACCCACATGACTGCATTCCGGTAAATAGGCTACAATATAACAGAGGGTATCCTAAAAGACCTAGGGTACTCAATACTGCTTGCACTTTCATTGAGAGCACTGTAAATATTCTTTTTTTTTATTTCTTTTTTATTTGTATTTGGTTTATATATAATGAATCTTTACAAAGAGAATTACAATAAAAAAACGAATAAAACTCAAGAATGATACAATACAAATAGAACATATTAACATTCATTTCTTAGAGACAACAGTTTAACATTAAAACAAGAAGAAAAGAAAAAAAGAGAAACAGAAAATTCAGCAGTCCATAACAGAACCAATTCGGCATGTACATAAAGTTTTTTACCCCTGGTCCAAGGAGGTCCCACAGGTCTCCGAACAGAGGGATTCATCAATTAATTCAGATTATTTCTTTTAAACCAAGAAAGTTCACACCAGACCGGCGCTAGATGTTGAACTTTGAATATTTACAGGGTTCTAATAACCCACACACTTCAGATAAAAATTTAACTACGGCCAATTTTAATGCAATCAATTTCCCATGTAACATATTCCACCATAAGTCCTCAGTGTCCACCCTCAAGAGATCATGGACAAATCTACCAAAAGCTGCTAAGCGTTGAGGTATAAGCACAGCACAATCCAACAATATGTGTTTTACTGTGTTAGTTATTTGGCAAAAACGACATGGGATGTTTGTTGACTCTCCTTAGCGAATTTTCGAGGATTTTGCCCGTAAGTAAAACATTAAAGTGAAATCTCAAATATGATACCCGCCGATTGGGGTCAGGAAATTTATTAAGATATGACTCAGGAGTTTCCATTCTCTTCCCTTCATGAACAAGGTGACAGAATATCCCGGCAGCCAGAACATTCTCCATTGTTTTCATCCAGTCTGTACAGTGGAGGCAGGACTTTACCCTCTCCGGATTAGACATGAGAGTTTCATGTGTTAAGCCAATACTCTGCATAGTTTTCATACAATCAATCTGAAGAATCAAAAACCATTTAGAGACAGTATTGCCCTTTCTTAGCCTATTACCTAGGAGGGCATAAAAGGAGTGTTCTTGTGTCATTAAAAGGTTTCGATACAGAGCCAGTCTTCTCCAGAGCACTCTGCACTCCAAAGATAGAAGACCCAACTTGATTCGTATGGTATTCATAGGGACACTCTTTGGCATATAGTAAAGAACTTTACGCCACATTTTTGATTCCAGCTTGTATACCAATCGTTGTGTTACGAAGGGAAGTATTTCAAATCCATAGATAAGTTTCGGCACAACTTTAGAGTTGTAAAACCTTATTAGTGGAATAATTGAGTATTTACAATATTTGTTTGACAACTTTTTCATTTGAGAAATCAATTTATCAGTTTTATCCATGTAGAAATTCCAATATATGTAATTTGTAGATCTACTAAACACTGGAAAACCCAAATAGCATAAAGATCTTACTTTAGTTAAGAGACAGGCATTAACATTCCATTTAAAGGAGGAGAATTATTTCCTATTTGTGAGGGAGATTACTACAGATTTCTTTTTGTTCATAACGAATCATTTGCCCTAACATAGATTGATAGGTCCACTAGCTTCTGCTGGAGACCAATGCGGGTACGATCAATGAGTAGAAGGTTGTCGGCATATGCACTCCATCTCATTTTAATCCCCTCCACACTCGGGGAAATCAGAGAGGCTTCTTTCAGGGGCCCGGCCACATTGGAGATGTATAAATTAAAAAGCGTCGGTGCAAATAGGCACCCTTGTCTCAGCCCATTGAAAATATTCTAACTTCCACTCGCAATGCCTTCCATGATTTTTAGTTTGGGCTATTAGAAAGCGCTAAAAGCACTACCTTAAAAGCCGAAACTATTGTCAAAAACATGAGAGCTTCAAAAATGGCCTTTGAATGAGGCTCTGTAATGCTTTTCCAATACAGATGATATTTGAGGAGGTACACACAGCTGTACTCCCACCCATTCCCTGCCCCGAGTCAATGTAATCCCTATGGGTAATCCTGTCCATACCTGCCCATCTTGGAACAGTTAGATTTTGTGTGAGCTCTTCGATGGAGGAAGCCATCTTGGATCACTGTCTCAAAGGACACTTTCTGTACACAAACTGGCGATCTTTGAATGGTTAACACACCCTGCATCTTCCTATCCAGTGGGACACAAGTCTAAAACTGCTGGGTTTGCCAATGCTTGTTTTTAATCCATCTGTGTATTATGCGGTGCCCTGTAAATATTATACTTTCCTCAACTGGAATGCATTCATTGTATGTGCTGGGGTAGGGGAGATAGAACGATACATGTGGTGGACTCATATACCGTTGATACGAATTGCATCAAGAGTCGCTACCCAATACGATATGTACTGTAAAAAGCAGGCATAAATATTTGGAACAGTGTGTATCAGAATGGCTAAATCTGTGTCTGTCTCGTGATATAATGTAAGCATTTATCCCCTGAGAGACCTCGGCAACAGTGAATGTGCGACCGGCAACGGGTACGTACATGTCACGTGGGGGAACGTCATCACTCTTTGTTTCCATAATGGAAAGAAGTTGCTGTTTTGCTATTTCTGCAGCATGGACAAGGACCTGCTGAAGTAAGTGCTGAGCTTTCATGGCACCACCCTACACTCTATGTTACAGTGTGAGCAGTATGAACACTTGAACTTTGGGAATCTACTGGGGGAGATCACAAAGGGCCTCATTCCGAGTTGGGCGGTAAGGGATACCGGGCACCGGTAAGGAGACCGGTGCCGGTAAACCCTTACCACCCAATTCCGAGGTCCCTTAGCGGGAACCGCAAAGAATGTGTGGTCTGACCACAAGCCCTTTACGGGTCCCGCTAAGGTCCAGGGCGCTAATTACGGGCCTGCTATTCGCGGGGGCTCAATGGGAATGGGGAATGGTTGGTTGAATGGGGACTTACCGGGTCTGCACAGGTCGGAATGTCCCGGTAAGTCCCCATTCAACCAGACCGGTGCCAGACTCAGTTTTGGGGCAGCCATGCGCGAATAGCGCCATGGCTGCCTCCAAACTCGGAATGGGGCCCAAAGTGTCATGCCTATAGGTAATGAGATTTACTTGAGAGTCTACAAGTTATAATGCCCAAACCATTGCATCATGCAGGTTATGAGATCTGCATGCAGCAGTAATCTTCATGCAGTGCAGGTATGTGGAATTACAGGCAAAGAGAGGCTGAGTTCAGCCTGGAGCGAGAGGTGCAAGTAAATAAATCTGTGCACCAATGTGCATGTATGCATGTCAAAAAATGCAGAGATTAGAGCAGACTACAATCATGCTTCTGCAATTCGCCCGAGTTGTGCGAGAAACCAGGAGGTAAATATTGCTGTCATTTGCATTGAAGGTAAATAGGAGCCTGAGGGCCCGATTCTCAACCTGGTCTTAAGTACCGAAAAGGTTGTTAAATCGGTTAACGACCTTTTCGGTACTTAAGACCTATTCTGAAGGTGGCGCATTCATCCGAAGTCGGTAGGAATTCGGCACTTTCGGAATACATGTGACAATTGCTACGATGGGTTGGAAACCAACCTAGCAACCATCACATTCGTTACCTAGCTTTTTAGAAGGGTATTCTTGTGGCACTCCTCCCGTTTTATATGTGCGCTAAAATCGTGCACATATACAGTACCATTTTGGTGCCGTTATATTGGAGGAGTGCCACAAGAAGCCTTGTTTGGTATATATGAAAGTGTTCATATGAAGCAGCTTACTTTGGTGTATAGGAAAGTGTTCATGTACACCTGTGTTCCCGGCAGCATTTTTGTAAAATAACGGAGATGTCGTTATTTTTCAAAAATGCTGCAGAGATTTCAGTATTGGGCCCGTTATCTGAAGGCCATGATCTGGCAAAAAGGCAACAGATGGCGTTAGAGAAGGCCCAATCTGATCTGGACTCTTCTGAGCAAAGGCTGCACAGAAGCCAGGAGTCAGAAAAGGACAGCAGACAGTACATCACTAAAATAAAGGAGGATATGGATGTGCTGCAAAAGGAAAAGTCAGAACAGGATACCAGATTTCTGGCCTTGCAGAAGGAACACCAAGAAGGTTTGGACTCCCTACTGCAAAGCCAGAAAAAGCTGGAGCAACAGCTAGACTTCAATAGGGCATGTGCTGAGCAGGTAGTCACCCTGCAAGGCCACCTAGATAGAGTGAAGGCAGAGAGCAACAAACTAATTCTGAAAGACCTGGATACCCAGGCAGAGTTTGATGAGGAGCGCCAAAAAGCTGGTGCCCTTCAACGGCAAAGGGACGACCTGGCGGCACAAATGCAGGCTCTTAGTCAGGAAAGAGACGCCTTAGGCCAGGAAGTCTGCCATTTAAAAAGAAAAATGGAAGAAAATCACCTGGCCCACCAGGGACTGGGTGACCTCCAAAAAGAACACCAGAACTTGCTAGAGCACACCAGGAGGGTGGAGGATGCTCTAGCAAGAAAGGAGCAGGCCAATAGGGACACAGCTCAGGAGGTAACCCTCCTGCAGCAAAGACTGGCCCAGTTCTCCAGGACCAACCAGGAAGCACAGAGGGAAAATGAGGCCCTCTGTCAACACAATGATAGGCTCCAACAACAGGTAGCGATGCAGGAGAGACTGATAGAGTCGAGTAAGGCCTTAACAGAGGAACTGAAAGCACAAATGCAGGCTCTTGCATTGCAACAGGGAGCAGGGGCGGATAGAGATGAGGTCCGCTGGGAAAGAGAGACTCCTGACCATAACCGCAGGAGCCCTAACACCAGGGGCCTTCATCTCCCCCAGTCCCTGGACTCTACCACCCCCATGTCCCCTGGCGCACATGAGCACAGGGCCGCAGGGATGGCAGATTACTATCCAGCTAAGAGTATGGGGCTCATAGGCCAGTACCACTCAGGAATGGAGGGGTGGGCATCCGGGTATGGGCACCCAAGTACAGTACAGTTCAATGGGGAACCCCAGGAGAGTAGGCCCATTAAGGGCATCCTGAAAACCTCTGCCCAGTTAGGTCAGTGGAGGGGGTACCCATCAAATCCTGGCAGCAAGGAGGAATCTGAAGACTCCTCTGAACTGCGCAGGACACAGGAGACCAGGTCCCCACATTCTGCCAGCCATTCCCAGGCTCGCAGAATCCGGGAAAACCTGGAAGAACAGACGGGAACCTCTGGGAGCAGTGCCTCTGAGTCCGAGGAAGAATGGACAAGGGTTACCCGAACCAAAAAGGCCAATAAGGCAAAAAGGGCCTTGCTTAAGGACCCCTTAAAGCAGATTAAGGCGATCAGGAGCGTCATCACGCCTTACCATAAGAACGCTAAGTATTCTGTTTGGGAGCACTTAGAGTTGTTTGAACAAATGATGGAGACTTTCCATTTGAAGGACAGCCAAAGCTGTATTCAGTATGTAAAGTGGACCTTCTCCCCGGAATACTCCAGTTTCTTTGCAGGGCTGGAGGACCAAAATCATTTAAGATGGTCCACCTATAAGGCGGCCATCCTGAAACATTTTTCTGTTCACAGAAATCCTCAAGAGGCTCGCAAGGCGGCCTACAATTTGCAATGTGGGGAGGATCAGGCCCCACGAGAATTTGTGCAGGAGTTAAAGCGTGCTTTTGCGCAAACCACCAGAAGGGTGCGCACAGATAGTAGAGAGTTTGTCAATACGTTTTTCCATGCCTTGCCCAAATATATAATGACCCAGCTCGTGAGAGATTTTCATGAGAAAAGATCTTTAGACTGGGTCATTGAACAGGCTACCCGGATCTATGAGGTGCAGAAGCCCATAGAAAATAAAAGCAATGCCCAGAAAAACCCCAAAGCCAACAGCACCCCTGCTGCTGCCAAGGTGGCAGAGGTAAAGGTCACCCCCGTTTTGGATTTGGAGATGGGGGGGCCTAAAAACCTACCTGCACCTAATAATGCTAGGCCCAGGAGGTCCTCGGGTCAGTCACAGACCGGGAGCCAAGGAGGCAGCCCCACAAATGGGGTCCCTCGCTCTCCTGATTATGTAAGTCCCCGTTACAAGGGAAATCGACCTATCCTGGGTTATGTGTGGACTCCTCCAGCCCAAGGGGGGGGATCCAGCCAAGCACCTAACCCAGGGAACTTCCCTCCAAACTTCCCACAGGAGGGCAGAAATTTACCAAACCCTGGGCAGAACTTTTTCCCCAGATATCCACCCGACTTTCAGCCCAAAAACCATCCATCCTTCTTTCCCCAATTCCCTGAGCCCAGACCACTGAATCCGGGAGAGGGGAGGCCAAGGGTGGAGGGGTACCCAAATCTTCCCAATCAGGGGTACTACCAAAGAAGGGACAGCTACCCTTCCCGGGATCAGCCCAGGGGAGAAAACAGGGCCCCGTATCAGCCTGAGCGGGTTTCCCAGTTAGAGCGCCAGGTTCAAAACATGGCGCGGGATATGGGTCATATACTGAGGGCGCAGCAGAACCCTCAGATCAGCATGCCGGTGCAGAACGCACCCAACTCTGGACCTGGTGCTCCAGAACAATGACGGGGGCAGCACCCCGATAACTCACCGGTTCCCAGGGAGGAGGCACAAAGGGAAGGGGGGTGTAAAGCCTTGGAGGAAGCTTCCTTCCTCACTTGTAAACAGCCCCTGGAAACCCAGGAACCGGAAACAAAATCTCTTTCCCCTGAAAGTCTGCCTCCTAAGGAGCAGAGGGGGGGTAGGAGAAACAAAAGACCCAAACAGACTCAGTTTGAGGAGGAGGTACAGATCTTCCAATTTGAGGGAGAGGGATCCTCAGAGGATCCTGGGAAAAGGATCTTCTCCTTCAGAGAGGGGGGAACTCCTCCCAAAGAAAAATGGGTCCCTAGGGATGCAAATCCAGACTGGGGAGATGTGGAGACTGAGCTACCGCCGCCCACCATCTCATCCCAGAACCAACAGCAAGAAAATCCCCTGGTTCAAACCCATTCTGGTGACTGCCTCCAAAAAGGGGGGGGCGGCCCAGAACCGGAGCCAGGGGAACCCACAATGGCTCTGATCTCCAGTTGCCAAATTTTTCTTTCAAATTCCCAAGGCTCTCCACAGAATTCTGCCCAAATCTCTTCGCTAGCAATGTCTAAAACCAGAAAATTAGCCCACCAGTTGTCCAAAAATGTACATTATCTGTGCCCCCTTGAGGAGAAGGAGGGAAGATATTATGCCCCGGTACAAGTACAGGGGCAGGGTACAATCTCGGCACTGGTGGACACTGGATCTCAAGCTACCCTTCTGTCCAGAAGGGCCTTTGATGAACTGAATGCAGGTAGGGGAGAGAATTACCAAATTCCTCTCACCTCTCTTCCTGGACAACTGCAGAACTTTGACGGGAAGGAAATTCCCGTCGAGGGGACGGCAGACTTGGACATAAAAATTGGGCGACATAAGTTGAAGCACCCGGTCATAGTCGTGACCCCAGGGGGCACCCCTTGTTTACTAGGGAATGACCTCCTGAGACGGTTGTCACCCCTAATTGATTGCGTAAACAAGGTCCTCTGGACCCAGACTAGCCGACCCATAAAATTAAAACAGAGTGTCAACCATGTTAGTTTAAACGGCACCTGCCACATGGTTGAACAAAAATCTGACCAAGTAGAATTTCACTTCCAGAACAACCAAATTCCAGACGTGACAGTAATAGCAGTAGGACAACAGACTGGTGATGGGGGGTCCTCTCTATTTCTGAAAATCAACCTTCCTTCCAGTCTAAAGTGGTATTCCACGCTGGAAGGAAACACTCTGAAATTCTATACTAATCCACAATCTGAAACTCCCACTCCTATAGTCCAGAAAGATGTGAAATCAGCTCAAAGCCTGGCTGATATTCAGCAAATTGGAGAGCAGTTGTTCATCCCTGTTCAGTTAAATGATGGGAAGGACTCTGTTCTCGCTCGAGTGTGTGTAAACAACGGTAAGAGCTTCATCAGCGAAGCCATGTTCCGCCAACTCCCAAAAGATCCAGCCATTCCCACCTTCAAACTGATAGACAAATGGGAAATGGACCTGGAAGCACCTAATTCCAAACATCTCCTGCCAAGCAGGTGTATGCTCAAAATCTCCATTGGCAACAAGAGCATAGTCCACAATTGTTGGGTCGTGCGAGACGTCCCTGCCGCCTTTTACTTAGGCAGTGACATTCTCAATCGCTTTGCCATTAGTTTGGACCTAATAAACTTCAAAGCTTGGTCCCGATTAGCGGATAATCCCATGGGCTTTGATGATCCAGAAAAAGCATTTAGGTCAGCTCAATTGCTACCGTATGCAGTTGAAATTCAGACTAAAGAGGAAGTCACCATCCCAGAAAGGACCCGACAATTCTCCCTGGAAGTGAAAGTTAAAAGAGGACAAGAGTTGAAAAACCCTGATGCTTACATACATCTAAATGCTTCTCTCCAACAGCAAGGGTTGGGGGTAAACCCAACTCCATTAGTCAACATAGAACATGACACCATTCCAATAGAGGTGGATAACAGCGACTTAAAGAGTATTACTCTAGCCGCAGGCACCATTATTGGAATGGCGGTTGATGACCGACATTTCTCCATTGATCTTGTAAATGAACTGTTAGGACCAATCCCCAAGGACTGTGTTGACAGTGACAGTGAGGACAATACAACACCAGACAGGATTTTCACCCGGCATGGGGGGAACTTCCTGGTGTACACTTCCTGCCCCTATGGTAAGGAAGATGTGACGTGTGACTTCAGGAGGGATGAGGTGATCTTCCAGGTACATGAGGGCTGCCTTTCCCACCTGAAGCCTCCGGTCCAAATCAGCACTCTGACCAGGGACTTCTCCACCCAGCTGGAGGAGGCCGCGGAGATAGCCAAACCAGAAGTCTTTCCAGGCTTCAGGCAGATGGTGGAAGAGAGAGTCAACCTAGCTGATGCCTGTGTGACTCTGGAACAAAAGCAAAAGTTGAAACAAGTTTTCTTGGATTTCCAAGATCTCTTTGCGGTAGACTCATATGACTGTGGTCGCACTGACATCCACACAACAACAATCCCCACGGACCCTGGCATGACTCCTGTGTTTGTGTAGCAATATCGCTTGCCTCTCGCATCAATGGAGTCCCTTACTGAAATAATTAAGAACCTTGAGTCCCGGGGAATAATCCGTCCAGTCCACAGCACCTTCAATAATCCGGTGCTGGGAATATTGAAGCCAAACGGCCAGTGGAGACTCTGCGCCGACCTCAGGGAGCTCAACAAACGGGTCCATACTTCCCGATGGCCTCTGCCCTACATTGACCAAGGGCTGGCCCAGATCCAGGGGTCACAGGTATTCACTGCAATAGACCCGACCAATGGATACTGGACTGTGCCTGTCAGTAGGGAGGACCAATACAAGCTGGCTTTTACCTTTGGGGGCCAGCAGTACACATGGACCCGGACTCCCTTCGGATACCTCAACTCCGGCAATGAATTCAACATTTTCCTACATAAGGCCATGCCCGACCTGGGTGCGAGGGGTAACCTGGCTTAAGTAGATGATGTCCTCATCAAAAGTTCATCTGTGGAGGAACACATAGCGGAGATCCGTTATGTTCTGACGCAGTTGAGGGCCGCCGGAGCAAAACTTTCCTTTCAGAAAGCACAGTGGTGTAGAACCCGTGTTAATTTCTTGGGGCATGAGATTACTCCTCAGGGTCTCTGTCCCCAGGAAAAGAAAGTGGAAGCACTTCAGAAACTGAAAGACCCCACAACTCTGCGGGAACTAAGGAGCCTCCTTGGACTGACTAATTACAGCAGAAAGTTCATTGAGGGCTACGCAGAGATCACCAGACCCCTGATTCATCTCCTGAAGGGGGGGGTCAAGTGGGAATGGGGTCCAGAACAATCCGAGGCAGTAAAACAACTCAAAAGAAGCCTCTCACAAGCGCCTTGCCTAGCTTACCCTGTCAGAAACAAGGAGTTCTTCCTGGAGACGGGGTTCTCTAATACGTGCTTGACGGCAGTATTATACCAATAGCATGACAAGGTCAATAAAGTAATCTCCTATGCGAGCAAAACTTTATCCTCTGTGGAGGAAAAATTCAACGATTGTGAGAAGGCACTCCTGGCAACGGTGTGGGCATTGAAGAATTACCGCCCGTTTATCCAGGGGGAACACATCATAGTGGAGACTCCACGCCAGCCTCTGCAATATCTCCAAAGTGACAGAATCCGGGCCGGAAATGTGAGTAATTCCCGAATTACTTCCTGGATTCTGTCAATGCAAGGCTTTCCTGTGGAGGTCCGATATGGCCAAAACAAGAAGAGTCCCCTCGCGCAAGGTCTGGCTGACTTGCATGATTGTGCCAGAGAAAACTGTCTCGAGGACGAAAGTCTGAAAATCAAGGACAACACGGAGGCATACCTTAATTCCCCACACAAAGTCTTTGAAGAGGACAAGTGTGAGGGAATGCCCACTGTCTATGTGGATGGATGCTCTTACCATGTTGACAACAACGGGGAGAAAGAACTGGTGGCCGGCGTAGGGAATGCATGGGTGAATGAGTCCCCAGAACCCTCCGCTGGATACAAAATTGGTCCCCGAAGTAGTCAGGTGGCAGAATTGATGGCTGTGCATCAGGCCATCCTCACTGCTGTCCAGCATCAACTCCAGGAACTGGTCATAATCACAGATTCGGATTATGTACGGAACGGGTTCGTGGAGCATCTGGTTAATTGGAAAACCAGAGGCATGTTATGTGCTAACAACAAACCCTTGAAACATGGGAAGTTGATCCAAAACATTGATGATCTGGTCACCTCGAATGAGATGACCATCTATTGGAAAAAGATCAAGGGTCATTCCAAAGTAGAGGGACCAGACAAAACTGGAAATGACTTAGCTGATCAGCTGGCCAAAACCGGGGCCATCCAAGGGGATCTAATTGAGATTGAGTCCCTGTTGGGGGAAATCCAGGTCACTGCTATCACTAGGTCCCAGACAAATGCTCACAACGACCTTTCAATTGCACAATGGAGTAAGGAGACCCCTGATGCTGATTTGATTACTGCTCAGAAGGGGGATCCAATAATTGGTAAATTTTACCAGCACCTTGAGGACCCTGAGAACTTTCCCCTGACGGATACCGATTACATTGGGAAAGAGGACCTAAGAGTGTTGATGAAATGTCCAAAAATGTTCCGGATCCAAGACGGTTTGTTGGTAAGGAAATCCAAAGCTGGCCACGATCAGTGGGTGGTTCCTACCTCATTCCGAAGCCTGATGTTAAGTCACGCTCATGATGCGGCCACTGCCGGTCATAGGGGGTTTCACACAACCTTGGAAATCTTAAGAGAGGTTGCATACTGGCCACACATGGGGCAGGACCTCGACCAATACTTGAAGGGGTGTCTTGTGTGTGCACAGTTTCAGCCATCATCCCTCACGCACCGCGCGCCTCTCCAAAAGAGGGGGATGACACTGCCATGGTCAGATTTACAAATCGACTTTGTAGGCCCTGTGATTCGCTCGGCTAGGGGGAATAAGTACATGTTGACTGTGACATGCTTGTTTACCAAGTGGGTGGAATGTCTCCCAGCCCCAAATTGCAAGGCAGAAACGGCAGCTGCCTTGATGATTAACCACATCTTTTCCCGTTTTGGTCTACCTCAAAGGATTGAGTCAGACAGAGGTAGCCACTTCACCAGTGAAGTAATGACAAAGATGTGGGAGATACTGGGGGTCAAAAGGAAGTTGCATATTGCTTATCGGCCAGCTTCTTCTGGGGCAGTAGAGAGATATAACCGGACAATTGTGAGCATATTAAAGAAGTTTGTGGCAGATTCTGGGCCAAGTTGGGATATCCGATTACCTCTGGTCCTAATGGCCATCAGATCTACCCCTTCATCTGCAACCAAAATGTCACCATTTGAGTTGATGACTGGGCGCAAGATGGTGCTTCCTCAGCATTTGCTCTACAGGACCCAAGAGCAGACACTGATAAATGCCTCCACTACTCATGAGTATGTAGAGAATTTAAGGAAACACCTCCAACATGCTTTTGCTTATGCTCAGCGGAATCTAGAAAGATCAGCTGATAGCATGAAGACCCATTATGACCTGAAAACTTCCAGGAAGGAATATCAGGTGGGAGACCGGGTCTATCTATACAACTTCCAAAGGAACCAGGCAAAGCAGCGCAAATTTTTGCCTACATGGAAAGGACCCTTTGAGATCATCGACAAGATCTCACCTGTGGCCTACAAAATCCACATCCCCAAAGGTCCTTTGGCAGAGGGGGAAGACAAGTGGGTCCACATAAACCAGTTGAAATGTTGCCATCCCAGGCACACTCTGCAACAACTGGAGGAATCCTCTGGAATCGAAGCGGGTACTGTCTCAGACTAATTCAGTTCCAACCATAAAACATACCACATCTAGTCTCTAAAATATTGTGATTTGCATGAAACTGTCTCTTAGTTATACTGTTTTTTTTTCAAAATAAGAATGTAATGTTTCGTTATGATGAAATGCATATGCTGCCCCACTATCTCAACAGTGGTGGAAAAACGTCTATGAGTAGGTATTGCCGCTCTTCCTTTGTCGTCCTAGGAGAAAGAAAACCTGAAGACGGGCCAAGGAGGGCGATCCGGAGACCAGGAACGAAGATCCAATGGGCCCGGGGTACCGCCCAATCTTCCCATCAGGACCGGCGAGGAGAACCGATCGATCAGTACCGGATGGAGAAGAAGATGCTGAACTGTGCCATCTACAGAAGAGGAAGAAGATTATGCGGACAGACCGGTGCATGGGTCAAAACCCTTGTGCACGCGACTCCCCATCGACTCAAATTCAAGGGGCAGTCACGTGGGGGGGGCTTGTTGGGTGTCCTGACCCACGTTTAAGCTATCATGCCACAACATTTGGTGCTGTGGGCTTAGAAAATTCAAGATGGCGGAAAACCCACATGTGCGCCGAAATCCAGGAAAGCTGCGCAGTTTGTGCGCACACTAAAATGGTTGCCTCACTTGCCACCCACCAGTGCGAGAATGAAAGGCCGGGTTGCCATGAGGGAAATGGGTTGCCAAAGGAAAAACAGTAGCGCCGGTTAGCTTCAAAGCGCTTTAAAACCACCATTGGACTACCCGCACAGTAGTCTGAAACCATTGGGAATGGAAATGCTGATTGCCAAATGCAACCTAGAATTGTGGGGAATTCATTTCTTAAATCCCAAAAATGGGTGCAGTACCAGTACTCACCACTATCCAAAAGCCGGCGTTTTAAAACCACTCTGTTTCCCTGAAGGCAAGTCAAAATGCCTATTTTCAAACATTGCAATATGTGCAAAATATTCACTGAACACCAGCAGACATTTGGTAGAATGGAGTGTTGTGTGCCTACAAAATCTGGGAAATGAAGAGCCCAAAACAATGCTTATAACAAAACTGCTATGGAGTCAGCAGTTTAAGTTGCACTGGATTGAAAGACACTAAAAAAAAAAAATCTAAATGTTTAAATTGACTGAGTGACCTACTTTTGAGTGTCACATAGGTTGCAATTGTTTAAATGTCATAGTTTTGCACTTAGAATCAGCATTCTAGCTGCATGTGTAAAATTGCAAGTTAATTTAAAAAGCAACAAATAACATGACAGTAGCTGAAAGTCTGGCTTAAGGAACTTGATTCTGCCTGGCAACTACCCCCATCAGGAGTGAAATTTGAGTCACCACTGTGTTCCCAGGCCAACCTTCCTTTTGCTGCCCACACTAAGGATATGCCATCTATCTGATAATTGAATTATCTGTGCTCTGCAAGAGAGTGAACAAAGCCCTCTTCACTCAGGCAAAGGTTTTTATTACCGCAGTCGTAAATTGTAGCTTCCTCTTGGCAGGAGCTGGGAGGAGCACTGCCTGTGAGAGCAAGCTGGCTTGGCAGAACTGGAAAGAACCAGAAATTCAACCTTGTGCTGAGGGTAAACCACACCCCTTTGGAGCCAGAACATAACTTTAAAAAGATGAATAACTCATAGAGCGGACATGTGAAAATTTTATAAATGACACCATAATTCTTGTGATTTTTCTGCCCACATTTTAAGAGGTTTTTCGACCCGGTGGCATGTTCAGGGGGGTGTCAGCGGAAAAGTGGATATAACTCTAGATGTATGCATGTTAAAAATCTGAAACTTCATCAGTTAATATCCATACTCCCTGCACACATATATGTAAAGTTGGGTCCATGTCAGAAATTGCAAAATCAGTTAAAAAGTGAAATATGTGCCAGTTCTGAATGCAAGCTCCCAGGAAGAGCAGAGTTTGAACAGGGGATACCTCCTGTAATGCATGATGGGTGCATATGATTTTAAAACAATATGTACCTCTGCAAATATGTATTTGTTTCAAATCTAGATTTGTGTGTAAGTTGACAGGAGGAGTGGACTTTCTGCAGGCTGTAAAATGACATCACTCTGACTCACAGTTCATTCCCCAATCAAATGATAAATGGAAGTTTGACCAATTAGAAGCTGAGAGAGAGGTAGGGTCAGTGATGCTAGAACACACCCACATTCTAAACACATAAAAGCAGACAGACAGGACAGATAGGAACTTTCCAAATCCATCTGCAGCGGGACGCTCTGCCGGAAAAATCCATACTTACCTCCATCAACCTCCAGAAAGCCAAACTAGAGACTTCAATCTATCCAGAACTAAGAGACCAGACCAGAGAGAAAGCAGTGCTGTACCCAGAGAGACCCAGACCAGCAGAGAGAGCTGACCCAGATAACTGTGAAGTGCAGAGGCCAGACCAGACCAGACCAGAGTCCAGTCTAAAACCCTGACCAGATCCGTGATGAGGCCCATTTAATTCAAGAATATAGTGTGAGTACCCAGCAGAACTGTGTAGAACCAATTTCTTAGTTTAAATTCATCTAATTCAATCTATTTAACCTAAGTAGAACTGCCTCCTAGCTGTCACCTGTCATTTCTAGTTGCAAGCTGCACTTGTCATTTTGAGCTTTTGAAATTTGCAAACCCAAAAACGACCTTTATTAAATCGCTCATATCTCCGCGACCGTTTGGGCTAGAGACTTGCAGTAACTTTCCTCTGATAGCTTAGAATCGTAGCTTTGAATCGCACCAAGAACCGCATTCCTACCCCTTATAGTTTTACCGCGATTTGCAAATTTCTTCACATGTAAAAACTGCTGCTGCTTGCCTTCCATTTGCCAGAAATTCGTTTAACCTGTTAACTATCCCTGCCTCATTGCTAGTGTGAGTCTGGACTAATATTAACTAGATACCACTCACCCTGAACCTCTGAAAGGGAATTAAAAAGCATTTCCAGCATATTTCTCATCCATTGCTAGCACATATCAAAGCATTTGGGCCTGTGTTTTCAAACTTCTGTAGTCTAAGCTTGCTGGGATTGAACTGAATCACATTTGATTGCATTTCTGAGAACTGTGTGTTTCCTTCCAATTCCTTGCCTTGCATCAAGGGGGGGAGGGGATTGCCAGAGAAAAGTGATTACATTGTTTTGCTGAAATCATATCAAGTTGTTTTCTATACTGCATTTCATTCATTCAACCTTGCATTTCCTTGAACCCTGTAAAGCATTCTCTACCACCTTATACTTCTGTACCTATTTACCACTGTGCTACCTTATCCTTTTCATGTCAACTCCTTATTGATTATAGAGAAGCGTGTTAGTGCCAGATTCTCTGTTGTTCATCTTTATCATATCAGATTAAGTGTGCTATTCAATTATTAATTTATTATAAAGTGTGATATATATATATTGTTTAAATTATCAATTAAACCTTTAAACTTGCAAAACAGAACTACTTCTTGGCTCAGTGGGGTCAGGGGGATTCCAAGAGAGGGGTGTTATATAGGGGTAGTCATCCAGAACGCATGAACTGGACCTAAAGATATATCAATAAGGGTTTTCATTCAGTATTCTAGACTAGGCGTTAACTTAGCTGTAGTGCTGAATTGAATCCTCTTACATGGGAATAGAAGAGAAATGTTCAGAATTAATTGTTTTGTTTATTTTCTGCTTTCAACCTTCTTTGAAATGGTAGAACACGCCCCAAGTCGGGATCAGTATATTAAGTTCACACCAATATACCCTAAATAACACCTTTGCTGTGTAAAGTGTGTAAAGTTCCACATCGATTCAACATGAAGGGAAGTGACTGGGTTACAAAATAAATGTGCTTTCCCGAACCCATGTTTAGTGGCTTGTGGCAGTGAAAGGTCTGCTCGTTAGCGGCTCATGGCAGTGAAATGTCTGGACGTTAGCGTCTCGTCGTTAGCTGCTCGTGGCAGTGAAATGTCTGGATGTTAGCATCTCGTGGCAGTGAAATATCAGGACGTTACCGGCTCGTGGCAGTGAAATGTCTGGACATTAGTGAGTTGTGGCAGCGAAATGTCTGGACGTTACCAGCTCGTGGCAGTGAAATGTCTGGACTTTAGTGGCTCGTGGCAGTGAAATGTCTGGACGTTACCGGCTCGTGGCAGTGAAATGTCTGGACGTTACCGGCTCGTGGCAGTGAAATGTCTGGACGTTAGTGGCTCGTGGCAGTGAAATGTCTGGACGTTAGCTGCTCGTGGCAGTGAAATGTTTGGACGTTAGCTGCTCGTGGCAGTGAAATGTCTGGACGTTAGCTGCTCGTGGCAGTGAAATGTCTGGACGTTAGCTGCTCGTGGCAGTGAAATGTCTGGACGTTAGCTGCTCGTGGCAGTGAAATGTCTGGACGTTAGCTGCTCGTGGCAGTGAAATGTCTGGACGTTAGCTGCTCGTGGCAGTGAAATGTCTGGACGTTAGCTGCTCGTGGCAGTGAAATGTCTGGACGTTAGCTGCTCGTGGCAGTGAAATGTCTGGACGTTAGCTGCTCGTGGCAGTGAAATGTCTGTCTGGACATTTGCAGTTTCTGGTTCTGTGGTCCAGACTTGTTTAGATTATTCCACCACTATGGCTGGTTTACTGAAGGGGTTCCTGTTCTGCCTGTTACACCCATCCCAAAATACTCCCCCCTAGCGTCCATTGATCAAGAATTGCAAGTGTAAAATGAAGCAGGTGACTGGACATGGGACATTTAAGCGAGGGTCGCCAGTGTTTTCTCTTCCGTAGCCCAACCTACAGAGAATGCATGATTAAGGGCTTATGTTTTACAACCTTCCCTGGGAACTAAAGCCGGACCAGGTCACTTCATATTCTGAAAAGCACTAAACCTCAACTCCAATTCCACAAGACCTTCAGCCATGAATGGCGGTGTGTAAGATTAACATCTGGGATATTTTCCCCATATACCCTGTATGCTCGCAATATGGAATGCATTGCTACCAAAGAGTGTGAAAGATACCCACTTAACATTTCCCATATTCCTTTCTGTTATTCTCACCAGCAACCCTCCTCCCCTTCATTCTCTGTGGCACTCGCACGCGACTCTGCATCCCGCCCGCAGTGTTTCAAATACCTACAATGAATTTGCAATTGCCTCTCTTACTCCCGTGCCAGTGGCACTGTAGACCCGCGGGCATTATTTGAAGTGTGGGTCCCAGTACCGGATTTGGTTGATTCAATAATGTCACTGCTTTTTTTAGTCGTAGCTATTATGTGGCACTTCGCGCCACCTGTAAACTGAAACTATTGTATTGGAGTACAACTAGAACATAGGTGGGGTATGAGAAGGGGCACACAGATTGCAGGTGCAGGCTGAAGTCCTGTTAAAAACAACCATTAGCAAAGGCAATAGTTGTGTCTTGTGTGTAGGTATGATGCATTTGTCATACACTTCTATTATATACCCAGGTACTCGCACCATTTCATAGCTGCCACCATTAATGGCCATTTGTACCATTAAGGCAGTTCCCGGCAAATGCCTATCCCATGCCTGAACAAAAGACAAAACTGTTGGCATTGCCAATGCGTGTTTACTTTGCAAGCTGGCACTCGCACTTCCACTTTTCATGTTGTCCACTCATTGCTGCAAGTGCCTAGATGTAAAGAAAAGACACCCGTGCCAATATATACTCGTCTGGCACGTAGCACTATCTTTTCAGACACAGATGCGTTTATTAAACCGTATCAATGGCATTGCATTGTGCCAGAGAACTTTGGAGGGAGGATGCCAGCGGTTTGCTGTGATATGCTGTGCTTTGACTCTTGTGGTGTGCCATGCACAGTTTGCGAGGGAGAGGGCATGCTTCGACTCTCCAGTCTATACGTCCCAGCTTCTGTAGGCATGCCATGGAAAACCGTGAGCGTTCTGAACGTGTGCCCATAAGTGCACACATGGTCGTCCTCTCGTTTTCCTTTTCTCTCTTTCCCTGACTTTCTCTGCCTTTTCTTCTTTCTTCTCTGTTCGTGTATTTTTTTCTTTTACTGCTTCCTTCTGTCTTTCCCAATCTTTCCCAATCTCTCTCTACATCTCTTTCTTTCCTTCTCTCTCCTTATTTCATTCTTTGCTTCAGTCTTTTTTCTTATTTCACACTCCTCCTTTGTCTCTCTCTCCTTCATTTTGTTACTTTACTCTTACCCCACTCGCTCTTTTCTTTCCCTCTCTCATTCACTGTGCTCTCTCACCCCCATTCTCTCTCATAATCGTCTCTGCTTCTCTCCCTCTCTCTTTTTCCTTCTCTCGTATTCCCTTGGGAAAGGTGAAGCCACAGAGATGCCTCCCAACCTGTGCGAAAAAATTAATGCTGAAAGATCTGCTATTGCAGATCACAGAGGCCCAGGGACATTACGACTTGAAGGGGCACGAGGTCAAAGGGGAGTGCCTGCCCTCGAGTGGCCGCAAATACAGCTGTATCCATTCATACTTAAGGGCATCAGGGGAAGTCGCATAACTGGAAGTTGTCAGGAAGAAGCCAAAAAAGAACTACGTTTGTGATGTGCACTAAATGTACAGTTCCTGGTGTAATTGAATATGGACCCACCTTCCTGTCTATTTCACCATGACTCGTTTTTTTTTTTTTTTTTTTTTTTTTTAAAAACAGTGCACTTTATAACAAGCATTGGCAATACCGACAGGTCAGGCTTTTGTGTAAGTATAGGAAAGGCGCTTGTCAGGCACTGGATAATGATATTAACTGGACGCCGATGGTAGCAGGTGCAAAGCCCAAACTGTTAGCTTTGCTAATGCTTGATTATAAAGCCATCTATTCGCCAATAATTAGTCAAGCTGGTCTTCATCATTTCGAATTTATTTAGGAGGGTGCTCTATGATTTGGGTCACTCCTTTCCAGCATACGAACAACTCAATATTGTAAATGCAGACACATTTTAATGCCACTTTCCACAACATGTTTGGAAGACGCTATGTCACCCAAGCACATTTAGCTGAGAAACTGACCTTGAAATCCAATGTTTGAAAATATCTTTAATGACAGTATTTCAACATGGGTCACAAGAGGAATTTCAAGATGAATTGTTGCAGGCTCATACTCTGCTTGATGCAAGGAAGGAGGTGATTAAGGTCACACTCCCCCTGGAGTAACAATCCTAGAACAACAAACTAGTGAGAAGAAAAGAAGAGACATTCAGGGGAATGCCTTTAAGGTCCTAGTCACATTGTTCCAAAGGTAGCATTGAAAATTGGCATGCAGCCATCGATTAATGCTTACCTGATGGCAGGAAAACCTATGCATGTACTATTGAAGGAATCCATTACACACAAGAAGGCAACGGAAGAGCCTCCTTCTATTGCACCACGTGTCTTTCCCTCTCTAGGGTTCATGGGAACAGGGTATCCAGTTGAGACCTTGGCATTGGTGGACTCCTGAGCCTATAGACACTATGCATATTTATTCTTCGCACGATAACATGCCAACCACATTTTCCTAAAACAGAGAGTGGAATTGACGACTGGGGCCATTACTCACACAACCATCACCTTTCACCTGACACATGTAATCATGCATTACCAGGTGCTTTGTATGAATTTGTGGCAGAGGTCCTGTGTGATGTCATTAATCCAAGATGGCAGCTGCTACACTTTATTAATCCAAATTTGATCTATAACTCCTTTCAGAGTGATTGGAGTGATGCACGTACAAGATCAGAGGTACCTCACTTCAATTTATTTAGTGTACTTCAATTAAATATTATCATCAGAATACCCAGGTCTATCCACAGACCACAGGGCTCTCCCAAAAGGTTCTACTATTATGGAATATAGCTCATAATATATGACCATTATTTTATCGTTTATCATGTACCAGGTGGCAACGTCTTGTCAAGAGGTTCCTGCACTTGTTCCAGCAGCAATCCAGCTCAAAGCTTCATTGGCTAGTGTTTCCAAATGCTGGGGACTTCAGACAAAAGGACTGCTACCTACCAGTCAGGTGCAAGTCATCTATGTAGAGAACACACGCCAAACAACAAATCTGGCCACGACTACAAAAAACAAAATTTTCCTCAAAGCCCAGAGCAACACCAGCGTACAAGAGCAGAGCTTGCGAGTTCTTTAAAAAAAGACTTTTATACCAAAAAGATCGACTTAGAGTCAAAGAGAGGCCAACCTTCAAATTAAGACAACAATCTGGAAATATGAAATACATGGTCTTGAACAGACGTACAATCCTAAACCTGTTCCATAGCCTTGCTGCGCTCAGATCTGTAAAAACGGAAGATCTTAAAATCATTGAACCACGCCACAATGGAAGAAATGCCTCCTGTCACCTCTATACAACTTCCAAAACAGTGGACCTGTTAAGCAAAGCAGCGGACCTTCTCTACATACAAGGCTTTGAGTTGATCTACCTAAATAAGGTTGACAAATCTTTGACACACATCGATTCAGATTCCAGCTTATTGAAAGAGCCAAGAAACTCACAACAAACTGATGGCTTGGTTCGGGACTCACTTAAAGAAAGTTTGACGGTGCCCCAACAAGGCATCCTACAAATTAAAGAGACAGACTCAGGATCAGCGGACTTCCAAGCACATCACTCTTCTTGTTGGAGAACGGAAAACACTACCTTCTCTTCTACGAGGAGGGACTCCAATCGCCGTCCAAATGGCCCTCAGAATAGCAACAAAGGCTCAGTTGTTCAAGACTTGGAAGATAGAGCTTCAGGTCTAACTGGAAAGAACAGACCAGACTTTAAACAGCAGTCATGGTCATGGCTTCTGAAAGTTCTCGTAGAACGACTTCATAAACAGCCACCAACTTTGGAAAACACCAGCGAGACGATTTCTACACTATCTCTAGCAAGCTGGAACACTAGAGGGTTTCTTCATTTAACGGTTCCAGGAGAGATAGACTTTGGGTCATTTGACATCTTATGTCTTCAGGAACTATGGCTTAAAAAAAAAAACAATCTTGGATGGCTTCGAAATAGCCTTTTCCCCACGATGATTGGGAGAAAGGCCGGCCATCCTCTGGACTGCTGATCGCGGTTCGCCTGGGAAGTGGCTTACAGCTCAAAAAAACAATTTTGACAAACCTGTTTATACTAACAGCTTTGCTCTCATGATCAAGCAAAGACAGGCGGACTGGAACCTTGCATACAACGGAGCTCCTGATCACTAACATCTACTGGAATCCAAAGGGAATCCATACAGAAGCCCTGCTTGAAATAGTAAAGAATATTATTGATTCTACCTTTTCAGACTTTCATAGAGCATATCTGGTGATTTGTGGCGATCTTAATATAAATTGCACAGCTACAGCAATGGGGGCCAAAGATACAAGAGGCACCCAGGCGGATCTACGAAGTAGAGACTGGAACAAACTGATGACATCAAGACATCTATTTAACACGGCCGCCACATTGACCGATAAAAACAGTACTCCGAAATCGAAGAGAGGCTGTTCGAACTCCATAATGGATAACATCTCTGTCTTGCAACCATTTTGACCTAACTTGATCGAAACAAATGTGATAATAACCCCACAAAGTCACCACAACCTGCTGTACATAAAATGGTCTTCAACAAACCGACCAAAACCTCACTATCGGACAGCAGTGGAACCAGTCGGAAACGGAAATTGTCTACGTCTGCTTGTGAAGCTAACAAAAACTTATAAAGACCTGAACAGTGACACCCAAGTAGATTATAGACCTTTTCTGGAACCTCTTCAACGCGATTCAGGAAAGCACAAGAAAAGACACTGATCGGAAATTTCACACCCATAAGTTTGACTCTCTTCTGGCAACCAACAGAAACAAAGTTCATAAAGCCAAAAGATTAGCTGCAAATTACAACACTGCAGCCAACAGGGCTCACGCAAAAGAGGTACAGATGAGTTATAAGTCTTGGTTAAGATCATACCGGTTAGTTCTCTACCACCAGCGCTCAGTAGAAATGCTAAAAGTCAACAGCACAAATTCTCGTGACTTCTGGAAGCTAATAAGTCCATTTGGGAAAGTATCCGATGAAAGGAAATCTCAGAACAACGTTGGGTAAAGTTTTACTCAAACCTATTTGAATCCCCGGACTTGAACTCAGAAATTATATTACTACATTCAAACTTACCATGGGTTTATTTACATGACATCGATGACATAAGGCTGACTATATCAAAGTTCAAGATTTTGAGAGCGCTGGGGCCGAACGGCATTACTAACGTCAATTTAAAAACTTCACCAGCTGAATGGGCCAAATTAATAAACTAACAGGGTAATTCATAGAATTTCGCAGAAAAGTGTCGCAAGCGGCTGGCGCAGAGTGTCCGCGTGCGATTGTCTGCGCCAGGCACGTGTGCAAAAACCGGTTTCCGCGCACAGCGTATTCATGGATTTTAGGCTCCCAAACCAGCCGTGGCGCAGAGTATCGCAGCGACCCTGCAGCAGCGCCAGTAACGCCCCCAAGAACGCCCTCGCGCAAGGAAAAGCCATCAAAATCGCTAAATCATCGCAAAGGGCTGCGCTAACTCTGGACCAGTTTACAGGGCTGCCAAACAAGGAACGCAAAGCGGGTAACGTGCATATCAGGGGTACGCAGGAAGTCATACACGCGATTAGCCAGGGTACGTGTATTACAGGGGTACGCGGGAAGTTTTACACGCGATTCGGCTGGGTACGTGTATTACAGGGGTGCGCGTGAATTCTCACATGCGATTTGGCCAGGTACCTGTATTACAGGGGTGCGCGGGAAGTTCCACACGCGAATAGCCTGGGCGCGTGTATTTCAGGGGTGCGCGGGAAGTTCCACACGCGAATAGCCTGGGCGCATGTATTTCAGGGGTGCGTGGGAAGTTTTACACGCAATTTCAGCAGGGTACGTGTATTTCAGGGGTGCGCGGGAATTCTCACACGCGATTTGGCTTGGTACGTGTATTACAGGGGTGCGCGGGAATTTACACACGCGATTAGGCTCGGTGGGTCCTCACAGGTGTTCCCTGTACACCCTCGACGGACCCTGCAGGCAGCCCACAAAACAGGGGACTACCCTGTACACCTGCTCATGTCCCCCTGCACCCCCACCCCCCAGCAGTGCAGGGGCACCCTCCACCAGGCCCCCACTCATGTCTCCCACCACCCCCACACCCCAGCAGTGCAGGAGCAACCCCACCAGGCCCCCACTCATGTCTCCCACCACCCCCACCCCCCCAGCCACCAGGGGCACCCTCCACCAGGCCCCCACTCATGTCTCCCACCACCCCCACCCCCCAGCAGTGCAGGGGCACCCTCCACCAGGCCCCCACTCATGTCTCCCACCACCCCCACCCCCCAGCAGTGCAGGGGCACCCTCCACCAGGCCCCCACTCATGTCTCCCACCACCCCCACCCCCCAGCAGTGCAGGGGCACCCTCCACCAGGCCCCCACTCATGTCTCCCACCACCCCCACCCGCCCAGCCACCAGGGGCACCCTCCACCAGGCCCCCACTCATGTCTCCCACCACCCCCACCCCCAGCAGTGCAGGGGCACCCTCCACCAGGCCCCCACTCATGTCTCCCACCACCCCCACCCCCCAGCAGTGCAGGGGCACCCTCCACCAGGCCCCCACTTATGTCTCCCACCACCCCCACCCCCCCAGCCACCAGGGGCACCCTCCACCAGGCCCCCACTCATGTCTCCCACCACCCCTACCCCCCAGCAGTGCAGGGGCAGCCCCCACCAGGCCCCCACTCATGTCTACCACCGCCCCCACCCCCCAGCAGTGCAGGGGCAGCCCCCACCAGGCCCCCACTCATGTCTCCCACCACCCCCACCCCCCAGCGGTGCAGGGGCACCCTCCACCAGGCCCCCACTCATGTCTCCCACCACCCCCACCCCCCAGCAGTGCAGGGGCACCCTCCACCAGGCCCCCACTCATGTCTCCCACCAGACCCACCCCCCAGCAGTGCAGGGGCACCCTCCACCAGGCCCCCACTCATGTCTCCCACCACCCCCACCCCCCCAGCCACCAGGGGCACCCTCCACCAGGCCCCCACTCATGTCTCCCACCACCCCCACCCCCCAGCAGTGCAGGGGCACCCTCTACCAGGCCCCCACTCATGTCTCCCACCACCCCACCCCCCAGCAGTGCAGGGGCACCCTCCACCAGGCCCCCACTCATGTCTCCCACCACGCCCACCCCCCCAGCCACCAGGGGCACCCTCCACCAGGTCCCCACTCATGTCTCCCACCACCCCCACCCCCCAGCAGTGCAGGGGCAGCCCCCACCAGGCCCCCACTCATGTCTACCACCACCCCCACCCCCCAGCAGTGCAGGGGCACCCTCCACCAGGCCCCCACTCATGTCTCCCACCACCCCCACCCCCCAGCAGTGCAGGGGCACCCTCCACCAGGCCCCCACTCATGTCTCCCACCACCCCCACCCCTCCAGCCACCAGGGGCACCCTCCACCAGGCCCCCACTCATGTCTCCCACCACCCCAACCCCCCAGCAGTGCAGGGGCACCCTCCACCAAGCCCCCACTCATGTCTCCCACCACCCCCACCCCCCAGCAGTGCAGGGGCACCCTCCACCAGGCCCCCACTCATGTCTCCCACCACCCCCACCCCCCCAGCCACCAGGGGCACCCTCCACCAGGCCCCCACTCATGTCTCCCACCACCCCCACCCCCCAGCAGTGCAGGGGCACCCTCTACCAGGCCCCCACTCATGTCTCCCACCACCCCACCCCCCAGCAGTGCAGGGGCACCCTCCACCAGGCCCCCACTCATGTCTCCCACCACCCCCACCCCCCCAGCCACCAGGGGCACCCTCCACCAGGTCCCCACTCATGTCTCCCACCACCCCCACCCCCCAGCAGTGCAGGGGCAGCCCCCACCAGGCCCCCACTCATGTCTACCACCACCCCCACCCCCCAGCAGTGCAGGGGCACCCTCCACCAGGCCCCCACTCATGTCTCCCACCACCCCCACCCCCCAGCAGTGCAGGGGCACCCTCCACCAGGCCCCCACTCATGTCTCCCACCACCCCCATCCCCCCAGCCACCAGGGGCACCCTCCACCAGGCCCCCACTCATGTCTCCCACCACCCCCACCCCCCAGCAGTGCAGGGGCAGCCCCCACCAGGCCCCCACTCATGTCTACCACCACCCCCACCCCCCAGCAGTGCAGGGGCAGCCCCCACCAGGCCCCCACTCATGTCTACCACCACCCCCACCCCCCAGCAGTGCAGGGGCACCCTCCACCAGGCCCCCACTCATGTCTCCCACCACCCCCACCCCCCAGCAGTGCAGGGGCACCCTCCACCAGGCCCCCACTCATGTCTCCCACCACCCCCACTCCCCCAGCCACCAGGGGCACCCTCCACCAGGCCCCCACTCATGTCTCCCACCACCCCCACCCCCCAGCAGTGCAGGGGCACCCTCCACCAGGCCCCCACTCATGTCTCCCACCACCCCCACCCCCCCAGCCACCAGGGGCACCCTCCACCAGGCCCCCACTCATGTCTCCCACCACCCCCACCCCCCAGCAGTGCAGGGGCAGCCCCCACCAGGCCCCCACTCATGTCTACCACCACCCCCACCCCCCCAGCCACCAGGGGCACCCTCCACCAGGCCCCCACCCATGTCTCCCACCACCCCCACCCCCCAGCAGTGCAGGGGCAGCAGGCAGTCAGGCAGCAGCAGGTGGGAGCGTGCTCGGGGCTCTGGGGGGCAGTAGTTCGGCCTTCCGGGCAGGAGCGTGGTATTCCGTGTGCGTACGCGTGGCCAGCTTGGTACGGAGTGATTTGGCACGTGAAAATCCTGCACATCAGCGTGAAAACCGAGGAAAGGCCCTCAGCGCGTAAGCGCATCTGTGACGTGACCCGCACGGGTGTTTCCCACACAGCACGTGATGACAGAGCACACGTGGAAAGACTGCACGTCAGAGTGTAACCGCGTGTGATTGGTGGAAATGGCCCTACACGCAGAAGTGACAAAGCGTGTGATTGGTGGAAATGGCCCTACACGCAGAAGTGACAAAGCGTGTAATTGGTGGAAATGGCCCTACACGCAGAAGTGACAAAGCATGTAATTGGTGGAAATGGCCCTAGCGCGTACACGCCATGTAAGTGACGCTGGACGTGTGGGCCTGTATAAAAGGTACGTGTAGAACACGTTTTCCTTGTACGTGCTTTTTGTGGAGAGCGAGTGGGTGAATTCTGTACTTCTTGTCGTTTCACACGCGATTTACTTCACGGCGTTTCAAGTTCATATTCCCTGTTACCTCTGACAGCTTGTTCTCTTTTTTCGCTTTTACTGGTTTACCTGGGCCTGTTCCCTCAAACAGTGTTCCCTTCTACTGTTGTCCTGTCTCCTCAGACAGCGTACAAATCTTCTTTTGGCGGGGGTGTTGCCAACCAAACGTGCTCCTTTTACACGCTCGTTTACCAGGCAGACGGTGAGTCACGCACGTATCTAACATCTGTGCTTGCCCCGTGTGTAGCCTACCCCTTCAGAGGTCATTTTAGGCTGCGTGTGACACGCATACGTTCATTCTTGTGTTACTGGGTGCCACAGCGTAGTGCAGGTTTTTCTTTCTGCACACGTGGTCTAGGAGGGGTTGCGTGCACGTCATCTCCCTTTTTTGGGGCTCCTGTGCGTAGCGTGTCCCGTCATCTTTCCCCAGGGGTTACAATCAGCCTTGCAAGAGCACTAGGGTACAATTACCATCTGGTACCCAACCCCTTTGACCCCCAATTGCCCAGGACAATAGTTTACAGCCACTCCCATATGCACATTTACATCAGTGCCATGGCTGGGAGGCGAGGATTCCGTAAGGGTGGCAAAGGTGGAAGAGCCACAAGTGGTGGCCGTGGTGGATCCGGTAGGGGACGTGGTCGTTACTTGCAGGGTGAGCCTGTCCCCCCATGTGTGGAGGACCAGTCAAGGGCACCCATAATCCCCCCCCCCCCCGTTGCAGCCCTTGTTGGACCAGCCCATTGTGGCACCAGATCTGGCTGACTCCATGGCTGACTTCCAGGTCAGCAGGCCTATGACACGTGCGCTGGTGCACGTTGATGTCACCATGCCAAGTGCATCTGGGCCAGCAAGGTCATCTGCTGCACCAAGGAGGCAGGGCGGAGAGGCTGCAGGGGCAGCTGCGGCTCCATCCACCCCAGCCCTCACACACCCAGCCAGGACAGTGTCGGTCCTAGTCCATGCTGCTGACATTCCCCCTGACACCATCACACTAGAGCCAATGCCTGCACCAACTCCCATGCTGAGTGTGCAATCCCACACTCCTGATACAGAGTCCACCAGGGCTCCTGCCCCTAGTGTCCAGAGCGGCGCAGGACACTCAGGATCACCACCACCTTCCAAGCGGAAGAGGAAGAGTGCTCGTCCGGCACAGGCTGATGCCCCAGACACGGCTACACAGTTCGGCCCGTCCAGGAAGCCCAGCTTCACGGATGACGAACTGAATGCACTTGTCGAGTATGTGTCCGCACATGACAACGAGATGGTCATTGTTGCAGGATCCAAGACCACACCTGCACAACGCCAGGCACACTGGCAGACCGTTGCGGACATCATAAGTGCCCTTGGAATCGTGAGGCGCACAGCCGATGATTGCTATAAGCGCTGGAATGACCTAAAGCACAGGGCAAAGAGTAAGCTGGCCTCAAGTCATGCCGCAACTCTAGTGACTGGAGGTGAGTCTCCAGTAGTAGACATGGAACTCACTCCACATGAGTCAGTCGCTGGGACCTACGTCACGGAGGAACAGATCCAAGGCGTGGGAGATCTGGCTGATTACGAGGCATTGTCCGGTGAGTGCACATGCATGTGTGTGTCATCCATGTGCATGGTGTGTGTGTGAGGGCTTCTGTTTGTGTGCCAGGTGAGAGTGTGTGCGCCTGAGTCCTATGGGTCAGCCATGTGCTTCATGCAATACTTCCTGCGCAGCTGCATTTGGCCATAGCAGTATCCCTTCTGCCAACAGTAGACATCTAGCCCAACTAAACGCCAGTTGCCCTTGAAGTGTCACCTTGCCACAACATAGTTGCTTATTTTTCACTCTTCATTCAGTCAGATTGTTTGCATTCCCCCACTTTTACTAGGCATGTCGCTGTCCACTAGTCACATGTCTGACATGGCTATGGTAAAGTGGAGTGACTTTGTTACCTGGATATCATTTGTACACACATGTCCCTGTGCAATTGGACCATTTCAGACTGGCAGCTCCAGGCGAAAAATCTGACCTGTTAGAATTAGAAAAGCGATTACATGCGGGAACTGGACTGAATGAATAGGTGCTGCCCTCCTCTCCATCGTCACTCAATAGCAATGGTACATGCCATCTGTGTGATGGCATGTGTGTTTCACCTGGCAATCACAGGCCAATGTGTGATGCCACTGCCAGGCAGCATGCAGAAAATGTGTTCATCTTCCATCTTGGTGTCATCAGTGTGTGCCATTTGCCTGCACTTCATACGCAGTGAGGGTGCATGCATGGGAGGGTTTTAGTCATGTGGGACATGTGTCAATCAAGTACTGGTTCTCTTGCTTCTCAGCCCTCATTGTGTGCCATGGTGCTAATGCCTGTTTCCATTTCTTTGTTTTTATGTCTTTGCAGGGGAAGACGCACCTGATACTGCTGGGGTTGTGGAGATGGTGCAGACCCAGGAGGGGTCCGAGGGCCGACCAACCACCAGTGAGGGACGTGGTGTGGTGGTGGGGGAGAACCCACAAGTGCTGCAGGTCGTGCTCTCAAGGGAAGTCTCTGGCTGCACCTCCCCCAAGCTGTACTCAGGTGTTGATTCGGATGAGACCTACGTGCCGTCGCAGGTGAGTGTTCCAGGGAGGGATTCTGTTCTGTCTCACCCACCTGCACCAGGGTCAGAACCCTCCATGGGGATGTCAGTGTTGGCAGCTACGCCTTTGGTGGTTACGGATGCAGGGTCACACTCCGCGACATCTGATCCTGTTCTTGGGCCAGCAGATCAGAGGGGGAATGCAGTCCTGCAGCCTCAGGCAGTGCCGGCACAGCAAGGAGCACTTCGCCTTGCCCCAGACAGGTGTGGTGCCCGCCGACGTGGTGGCCGTACGCCACCTGGCAATACCGCATGGGAGCAATCCATTTACGGTATGGCAACCCAACAGGCTGCATCATCCGAGATGATGGCTCAGGCCATGGATAGGGTGGCCACTTCCATTGTCCCCCCAGAAAGGCTGATGGAGCGACTAGAGCAGGCAACCGACTCCATCTGCCAGTCACACAGGGAGGACATGTTGGGGTCCAACAGGGACAGGCGGGCGGCACTGGCGACTCTGCAGGAGGCCATCTCCATTGAGTCCCAGGGCCACAGGGAAGCCCTGAGGCAGGAGCTCCTTCACCTCAGGACGACTCTTGTTGAGCTTGAGGCTTCAACACACCAAAGGACAGAACAGCAGCTGGAGCGTCTCACCCGTACGCTCTCAGCTGAGATGCAGGCAACGAGGGCGGAGGTCCGGGCATCCCGTGAGTTGTTGCATGGGGTCCTCCGCACACTCATCCTCCAGAACCAGACCTACCACACCCGCATGCTTGCAGCCATGGAGGAGCAGACTAGGGCCTTGCGTGGGCTGCCTCCCATAGTGCAACCACCTCCGGATGCAGCTGCACAGGGTGATAATAGCGACAGCAGTGATACTCCCACAATAGGGTAGCCGTGTGGGCCATGAGCCCATGGAGGTGTTTTATTTTCCCAGGATCCACGCAGGTGGGTTCTGGTGTGCATCCTGTCCTCGGACCTCCTGGGTGGCCTCCCCAACCCCCCCGGGCCCATCAATGGCCATTTTTGATTGTTTCTTATTTTTATTTTTATTTTTATTTATTTTATTCCCTATTTTTTTGGGACGATTTGTTGGCTTCCGTGGTTCCTGTGGGCATACGCTGCATTGTGGCTGGGCACATGCAGGCTTGTAATGTATTTGGTTCAGATACTTGGGTTTGAGTCACACACACCCCTCCTGCTTCCCGTTTCCATGGGCTTGCAAAGGGTGTGCCCAAGTGACAGTGAATTACACAGAGCCATGAGCTGTGTGGGCAGTCTGTAGTCAATACTGTGTATACATTCCTAGTGCATATTGCTGTTGTGTTGTACACTGCATGTTGCATTGATGTGTAACTCATCTTCTGTGTCTACCTCCCAATTTGCAGGTCCCTTCCTCATGTCTACACAAGGACCTCTAGTCTGGAGATGGGGTCCATGTTGGCAGCAGTGCACCTACAACTCTACATGGCGCCAACACTGCACAGTTGGTAGTGGTGGGAGTGCAGGCATTTCCAGGTGGTGAGACTACTAATATGTAACATTTGTGATGTCATGTTAATGGTAGTACGTGCTCAAGTATGTTGTTGGTCCGGCATTGCTGTGAGCATTTCAGGTGTTGCAGGTTTCTAATAGGGACACTGTACATAGTGACACTAGTGTCATGTTGTGGGGATTACTTTGTTTACCTGCAAATAGCATGACATGGCACGGTGTGTCGTGTGGCGGTGCTGGGGTTGGGTTGGCTGACATGGCACTGTCCTCTTGTTGCATTTTGCAAGTGGGTATTCATTTTAGCTGCTTGAATGTGTAACTTCACAAAACTGCATTGGTGGTGTCTGTGTGGGTAGGGATGCACACATTGTGACACTTCCAGGTGAACAATCTCAGGCTGATATGGTATTCACGGTTCATTCTCCAGACATTCAGGATCAGTGTCAGGTTGAGTCATCATTGATTGTCAGATGGAATGTGCCAGGGCAGTGTGCACTCCACAGGGGTGTGATTTCTATGTGAAGTAATTAGCCACTAGCTGTGTACGGGCTGCCTCCCCCCGTGCCCTTTCCCCTCCCATGCGCAGCGGCTGTGCATGTGGTTGGGGATGTGGGGCCACCACCATGTCCACGGCCAGGCCCCGGCGTGTTGCAACGTTGTGCAGGACACATGCTGCCACTATGATCCTGCACACTACTGGGGGAGCGTATAACAGCTGCCCGCCAGAACGGTCAAGGGAGCGAAAGCGTGACTTTAGCACTCCGAATGTGCGCTCCACTATGGCCCGGGTCGTAATGTGGGCTGTGTTATATCTTACCTCGGGTGGCGTGGTGGGGTTCCGAATTGGCGTCATCATGTGGGGACTGAGAGGGTAGGCACTGTCCCCTGTGGAGGTGGTGATTGGTATCATTGGTGGGGTTGTGTCCTTGCTCAGTATCCAACATGCATGCATGTGCAGTGGCATACATACTCACCAAGCAGCCATGTATCGCCATGCCGCCCAGCTTCTAGGTCCCGGCTTAGGGTGGACATTCGGTAAATGAAGCTGTCGTGTGTGGACCCGGGATAGTTGGCATATACTGAGGTGATGATTCCCTTGGCATTACATGCTACCTGCACGTTGATGGAATGCCAGTGCTTGCGGTTCCTATAGATGTGCTCAGATGCCCTGGGGGGACGTAGGGCCACATGGGTGCAGTCGATGGCACCTAGCACTTTGGGGAATCGTGCCACACCGTAAAAATCCAGGGCGGCAGCATGCCTTTCTGCAGGTGTTCTGGGCAGGTATATGTGCCTGCGGACTGATGGGCGTGCAGTGATGATGTTCAAGACCTGGTGTAGGCAGCGTGACTGGGTGGCCTGTGACACCCCACCCACTATGGCACTTGTCCACTGAAATGATCCAGTGGCTAAGAAGTGCAGTACATTGAGGACCTTCTCCAGGGGGCTGAGTGCTTGGGAGCACAGGGTGGGTGATGTGAGGTCATCCTCCCACTCACTCACCAGGTCCAGTATTATGTGTGGTGGAAACCTGTACCTCCCATAAACCTGGTCATCAGGCATCCCGAAAAGGCTGGTTCTGGGTGTGAATATTCTGGCCCTGACTATCCTCCTCCTCCTCCTTTGGTAGCCCACTGCCACTGCTGCTAGGAACGGTATGTTCATCCTGGCGTCTGAGCTTGTTATTGTTAAAGTGCGCAAATTTATGCTTTGCGCGTGTTCTAGGCGAGCGTGTGACCCGCGCACCCCTGGAATCCAGTTCCCAGTCCAATAGCGTGTGGAAATTCCCACGCACCACGGGATACAGGTGCGCTGACGTACTTGCGTGTGTAAGTGCCCGCGCACCCATGAAATACACGTACATAGGCCAATCGCGTGTACGCGCACTTTTGTCCAATTACACGCGATGACACTCTGACGTGCAGTATTTCCACGTGTGCTCCGTCATCACGTGCTGAGTGGGGAACACCCGTGCGGGTCACGTCACAGACGCGCTTACGCGCTGAGGGACTCTGGTCCAATAGAATCGCGTATGCGTGCTGACGCGCTTACGCGCTAAGGGCCTTTCCTCGGATTTCACGCTGACGTGCAGGATTTTCACGTGCCAAATCACTCCGTATCAAGCTGGCCACGCGAAAACACACGGAAGACCACGCTCCTGCCCAGAAGGCCGAGTTACTGCCCCCCAGTGCCCCGAGCAGCCTCCCACGTGCCATCTGTTGCTGCCTGCCTGCCTGCCTGCCTGCTGCCACCGTGCCCTGCCATTTGGTGCCTGCACATCAGCCATCTGCAGGGGTCCAGTTGCTGTGTCCACCCCTGCTGGAACTGAAGACTCTCGACTGGGATTACATCGCTCCACAGCCCAGCCCCAGGAACCAGTTTCCCCCCCACACCTGCCTCTGGGGTTGCCATGTCGGGCACTTCCACATCTGGCACCAGTGGCAACCCCAGGCCAGAGGGGCAGAGGGGCACCAGCTTCACTGCCACCGAAGTTGGTGTCCTGGTGGAGCATGTCCTGGGGCAGTATGATGCCCTCTTTGGATCGTCCCGCGCCAGCAAGGAAGGACGGGAGAGGATCTGGGCCGACTGTGTGGTTGCCATCAACGCGGAGGGGGTGGCAACCCGAAACGTCCTGAAGATCAAGAAGCGCTGGGAGGACTTGAGGTCCAGGACCCTTGTGAAGGCCCGGCGCCTCGTGGAGGGGGGCCGGGGCCGCATGAGTTCCATCCAGATGAGGGTCCTGGAACGCGTACGCCCAGCGCTCCACGCCCAGATCCTTGAGAGGGAGGCCCGTCTGGAGTTGAGCGGTAAGTGTCCAAGCATTACTGTGTGAGACAGGGCATGTTGCGGTGTGCTGGTTCTATGATACTTGCCTGTATGTGTGCCATAGGCCATGTATGCATGTATGTGTGCAGGGACATCATGGTAATGCATGTGCGACCAGTGATGTGTGACCCACATGGTTGTTGCATGTGTTCAAATGCTGCATGGGGAGCCCTATGCAGATTTTGAACATGAGAGCATGCCAGTCTCTGTACCTGGACATGGGTGGGGGTGAGGGATGGGTGCTGATGCCAGGCACATCTATGGTAGCCATGTCTGTGTGCCTGACCTGCGTGTCTGTGACTTGTGCATGCCATGGATGCATGACACATGTGTGTGACAATGCACAGATTCAGTGAAGCAGCCAAATTACCCTTGTATCCGCTGTGTTTGGTGTGTTTGGGGCCAGATGGATGTGACTGAGGTGAAGTGTGTGCATGTGATAGGCATGAGCCATGATGCATGTGAGTTACATATCATTGAATGTTTCAAGAGTCCATTGGACATGCATGGAAATGTCCATGGCATGCACCATGCCTGTTACTGTGTGTGTTTTGCCTGGACTGACCCATGTGTTGTGGAGGGACATGATGGAAGTGTACTTTGACAGTGGTGCTCATCTGCTATTGCTTCCTGTCTAGGGGACCATTGTACAGTGCCCTGATGCTTGTGTTCTTTGTCTCCCTCTACGCAGCGGCTAGTGAAGAAGAGGGCGGAGACGGCGCTGTGGAGCAAGGCGGCAGGGATGCCCCCACGGCTGCAGCGGAAGGGGTGGGTGAGCCCCCACAGGGGCCTGCTACGGTGGGAGACGGTGAGGAGCCATCCAGGTTGGTGGTTTGCACAGAGGAGGAGGAGGCCGCCACTGGGGCACACATGGGGCCTGGTGGGGGCATCCCTGCTGGTGCAAGTGGTGCAGTCCAGGGCCAGGGGCAGGAGGCAGCACAGGTCACCGTGGAGGGGCCTGTGCATGTCGCTGTCCCTGACCCTGTGAGTGCACCACCATGCACCAGCAGGGATGCCCCATCCCAGGCCCGTCCGCAGGTAGAGTGGATGTCCATGTCACCTGACTCCCCTCCACCTGCGGACGTGGGAACCCCTGGCCGTGTGGAGAAGGTCCTGATTGGGGTCGCGATACGCACGGCTGTGATTCGTGATGCCGTACGTGCTTCCCGGGAGGAGCACGCACGTCATCACGAAGTGCACCGTGCCGATGTGGCCCAATTGGGATCGGCCATGTTCGGGGGTTTCCTGCATGTGTTGGCCAATCTGGCGGCCCTCTCCTCCTCTGTGCAGGCTATACACCAGTCGTTCTCCTTGCCGTCTTCCGGCCCAGATGCCACCAGGGCCCCCTGTGAACCTGCCCCGACCAATGCAGCCAGCTCGGTGGGGATCCCATCCCTGCCACAGTTGGGAGTCGGAGGTCCAGCAGGGGTGGACAACACAGCAACTGGACCCCAGCAGATGGAAGATGTGACAGCATCATCGGGCAGGGCACGTGCACGACGGCGTCGGTGGTTTCCATCAGCCTGGATGCCGTCGTGCTGGCAGAGGCAGTGGCGTCGGAGGCAGCAGCAGGCTCGACGTGGGAGGCATCATTGCTCGGGGCCATCAAGATCAGAGGGGCAGGCATCGGCCGGAGGGCAGGACAACCCTGGGATGGTGGTGTCTTCCGTGTGGGAGCAGTTGGTCCAGCGGAAAGGTGCGGAGCGGCAGCGGGCGGAAGAGGAGCGGCTCACCATGGTCAGGGCGGAGTTCTCCATGCGTTCGGCGTTGAGGCTGGCTGAGTGCCTCGAGGAAGCTCGCAGGGAGTTTGAGCTGGACATGGGGTTATCCCTGCGAGACCTCGGGGCCAGGACAGAGTCCCGCCTCCAGGACATCGACATGGAGTTCGATGATGCCCTGGCCAGCAACATCACCGAGTGAGCCGCAGGACTTGCCCGCTGCCTTTGTATATAGTTATTTAGTTAGTTAGTGTTAGGTTTCCTTTATTAATTTTTATTTTTTTGGACCGCTCGGACAATGGCCACTTTTTTGTATATATTATTTTCATTAGGTAGTAGTAGGTTTCATTTATGGTGTTAGGCTCATGGACCCTGGAATATTCGTGTATATAGTTTGCTTTTTGAAGAAACATTTTTTTTATTAATTATTGTGTTCACCATGAGGAAATGGTTTTTCATTATTTTCCTTCCACATGATATTGCTTTGGACAACATTTGTTTTTGGATTACTTTGTTTTTTTTATTTTTACATTTGTTCTCGGACATGGACCATTTATTTTGTTATCCCCATTGTTGTATGTTTGATTTGTTTACTTATTTTTCATCTTTAATACATGTTTTTTTAACTTTCACTTGAGGTATTTTCTCATTGGTTTCATACATGTCATGATATGGGTTTTGACATTCACTTGCACCCATTGTGTATGTGTGTGTGACGGACATGTGTTCATTTACAGACTTGCCATTGGGGTTGTATCATGTAATTGCATTCACTATGTGGGTGGATGCAATCCTTGCCTGGGTGTTTGTGCTGGGTATGCTGCCCATTACTGCCATGATTGAGTATCGTCAGGACCTGGGGGCAGGGGGACATGTGTGGGTGCCTGGTGGAGGCTGCCCCTGCACTGCTGGGGGGTGGGGGTGGTGGGAGACATGGGTGGGGGCCTGCTGGCAGGTGCCCCACAGTGCTGGGGGGTGGGGGTGGTGGGAGACATGGGTGGGGGCCTGGTGGAGGCTGCCCCTGGTGGCTGGGGGGTGGGGGTGGTGGGTGACATGAGTTGGGCATGAGTGGGGGCCTGGTGGAGGGTGCCCCTGGTGGCTGGGGGGTGGGGGTGGTGGGAGACATGGGTGGGGGCCTGGTGGAGGATGCCACTGCACTGCTGGGGGGTGGGGGTGGTGGGAGACATGGGTGGGGGCCTGGTGGAGGATGCCCCTGCACTGCTGGGGGGTGGGGGTGGTGGGTGACATGGGTGGGGGCCTGGTGGAGGCTGCCCCTGGTGGCTGGGGGGTGGGGGTGGTGGGAGACATGGGTTGGACATGGGTGGGGGCCTGCTGGCAGGTGCCCCACAGTGCTGGGGGGTGGGGTTGGTGGGAGACATGGGTGGGGGCCTGCTGGCAGGTGCCCCTGCACTGCTGGGGGGTGGGGGTGGTGGGAGACATGAGTGGGGGCCTGGTGGAGGGTGCCCCTGCACTGCTGGGGGGTGGGGGTGGTGGGAGACATGAGTGGGGGCCTGGTGGAGGGTGCCCCTGGTGACTGGGGGGTGGGGGTGGTGGGAGACATGAGTTGGGCAAGAGTGGGGGCCTGGTGGAGGATGCCCCTGCACTGCTGGGGGGTGGGGGTGGTGGGTGACATGGGTGGGGGCCTGGTGGAGGCTGCCCCTGGTGGCTGGGGGGTGGGGGTGGTGGGAGACATGGGTTGGACATGGGTGGGGGCCTGCTGGCAGGTGCCCCACAGTGCTGGGGGGTGGGGGTGGTGGGAGACATGGGTGGGGGCCTGCTGGCAGGTGCCCCTGCACTGCTGGGGGGTGGGGGTGGTGGGAGACATGAGTGGGGGCCTGGTGGAGGGTGCCCCTGCACTGCTGGGGGGTGGGGGTGGTGGGAGACATGAGTGGGGGCCTGGTGGAGGGTGCCCCTGGTGACTGGGGGGTGGGGGTGGTGGGAGACATGGGTGGGGGCCTGGTGGAGGGTGCCCCTGGTGGCTGGGGGGGTGGGGGTGGTGGGACACATGAGTGGGGGCCTGGTGGGGTTGCCCCTGCACTGCTGGGGGGTGGGGGTGGTGGGAGACATGGGTGGGGGCCTGCTGGCAGGTGCCCCACAGTGCTGGGGGGTGGGGTGGTGGGAGACATGGGTGGGGGCCTGCTGGCAGGTGCCCCTGCACTGCTGGGGGGTAGGGGTGGTGGGAGACATGAGTGGGGGCCTGGTGGAGGGTGCCCCTGCACTGCTGGGGGGTGGGGGTGGTGGGAGACATGAGTGGGGGCCTGGTGGAGGGTGCCCCTGGTGACTGGGGGGTGGGGGTGGTGGGAGACATGGGTGGGGGCCTGGTGGAGGGTGCCCCTGGTGGCTGGGGGGGTGGGGGTGGTGGGAGACATGAGTGGGGACCTGGTGGGGTTGCCCCTGCACTGCTGGGGGGTGGGGGTGGTGGGAGACATGGGTGGGGGCCTACTGGCAGGTGCCCCACAGTGCTGGGGGGTGGGGGTGGTGGGAGACATGGGTGGGGGCCTGGTGGAGGCTGCCCCTGGTGGCTGGGGGGTGGGGGTGGTGGGTGACATGGGTTGGACATGGGTGGGGGCCTGCTGGCAGGTGCCCCACAGTGCTGGGGGGTGGGGGTGGTGGGAGACATGGGTGGGGGCCTGGTGGAGGCTGCCCCTGGTGGCTGGGGGGTGGGGGTGGTGGGTGACATGGGTGGGGGCCTGGTGGAGGATGCCCCTGGTGGCTGGGGGGTGGGGGTGGTGGGAGACATGGGTGGGGGCCTGGTGGAGGATGCCCCTGCACTGCTGGGGGGTGGGGGTGGTGGGAGACATGGGTGGGGGCCTGGTGGAGGATGCCCCTGCACTGCTGGGGGGTGGGGGTGGTGGGAGACATGAGTGGGGGCCTGGTGGAGGGTGCCCCTGCACTGCTGGGGGGTGGGGGTGGTGGGAGACATGAGTGGGGGCCTGGTGGAGGGTGCCCCTGGTGACTGGGGGGTGGGGGTGATGGGAGACATGGGTGGGGGCCTGGTGGAGGCTGCCCCTGGTGGCTGGGGGGTGGGGGTGGTGGGAGACATGGGTGGGGGCCTGCTGGCAGGTGCCCCACAGTGCTGGGGGGTGGGGGTGGTGGGAGACATGGGTGGGGGCCTGGTGGAGGGTGCCCCTGGTGGCTGGGGGGTGGGGGTGGTCGGAGACATGGGTGGGGGCCTGGTGGAGGATGCCCCTGCACTGATGGGGGGTGGGGGTGGTGGGAGACATGGGTGGGGGCCTGGTGGAGGATGCCCCTGCACTGCTGGGGGGTGGGGGTGGTGGGTGACATGGGTGGGGGCCTGGTGGAGGCTGCCCCTGGTGGCTGGGGGGTGGGGGTGGTGGGAGACATGGGTTGGACATGGGTGGGGGCCTGCTGGCAGGTGCCCCACAGTGCTGGGGGGTGGGGGTGGTGGGAGACATGGGTGGGGGCCTGCTGGCAGGTGCCCCTGCACTGCTGGGGGGTGGGGGTGGTGGGAGACATGAGTGGGGGCCTGGTGGAGGGTGCCCCTGCACTGCTGGGGGGTGGGGGTGGTGGGAGACATGAGTGGGGGCCTGGTGGAGGGTGCCCCTGGTGACTGGGGGGTGGGGGTGGTGGGAGACATGAGTTGGGCATGAGTGGGGGCCTGGTGGAGGATGCCCCTGCACTGCTGGGGGGTGGGGGTGGTGGGTGACATGGGTGGGGGCCTGGTGGAGGCTGCCCCTGGTGGCTGGGGGGTGGGGGTGGTGGGAGACATGGGTTGGACATGGGTGGGGGCCTGCTGGCAGGTGCCCCACAGTGCTGGGGGGTGGGGGTGGTGGGAGACATGGGTGGGGGCCTGCTGGCAGGTGCCCCTGCACTGCTGGGGGTTGGGGGTGGTGGGAGACATGAGTGGGGGCCTGGTGGAGGGTGCCCCTGCACTGCTGGGGGGTGGGGGTGGTGGGAGACATGAGTGGGGGCCTGGTGGAGGGTGCCCCTGGTGACTAGGGGGTGGGGGTGGTGGGAGACATGGGTGGGGGCCTGGTGGAGGGTGCCCCTGGTGGCTGGGGGGGTGGGGGTGGTGGGAGACATGAGTGGGGGCCTGGTGGGGTTGCCCCTGCACTGCTGGGGGGTGGGGGTGGTGGAAGACATGGGTGGGGGCCTGCTGGCAGGTGCCCCACAGTGCTGGGGGGTGGGGGTGGTGGGAGACATGGGTGGGGGCCTGCTGGAGGGTGCCCCTGGTGGCTGGGGGGTGGGGGTGGTGGGTGACATGGGTGGGGGCCTGGTGGAGGGTGCCCCTGGTGGCTGGGGGGTGGGGGTGGTGGGTGACATGGGTGGGGGCCTGGTGGAGGATGCCCCTGCACTGCTGGGGGGTGGGGGTGGTGGGTGACATGGGTGGGGGCCTGGTGGAGGCTGCCCCTGGTGGCTGGGGGGTGGGGGTGGTGGGAGACATGGGTTGGACATGGGTGGAGGCCTGCTGGCAGGTGCCCCACAGTGCTGGGGGGTGGGGTGGTGGGAGACATGGGTGGGGGTCTGCTGGCAGGTGCCCCTGCACTGCTGGGGGTTGGGGGTGGTGGGAGACATGAGTGGGGGCCTGGTGGAGGGTGCCCCTGCACTGCTGGGGGGTGGGGGTGGTGGGAGACATGAGTGGGGGCCTGGTGGAGGGTGCCCCTGGTGACTGGGGGGTGGGGGTGGTGGGAGACATGGGTGGGGGCCTGGTGGAGGGTGCCCCTGGTGGCTGGGGGGGTTGGGGTGGTGGGAGACATGAGTGGGGGCCTGGTGGGGTTGCCCCTGCACTGCTGGGGGGTGGTGGTGGTGGGAGACATGGGTGGGGGCCTACTGGCAGGTGCCCCACAGTGCTGGGGGGTGGGGGTGGTGGGAGACATGGGTGGGGGCCTGGTGGAGGCTGCCCCTGGTGGCTGGGGGGTGGGGGTGGTGGGTGACATGAGTTGGGCATGAGTGGGGGCCTGGTGGAGGGTGTCCCTGGTGGCTGGGGGTTGGGGGTGGTGGGAGACATGGGTTGGACATGGGTGGGGGCCTGCTGGCAGGTGCCCCACAGTGCTGGGGGGTGGGGGTGGTGGGAGACATGGGTGGGGGCCTGGTGGAGGCTGCCCCTGGTGGCTGGGGGGTGGGGGTGGTGGGTGACATGGGTGGGGGCCTGGTGGAGGATGCCCCTGGTGGCTGGGGGGTGGGGGTGGTGGGAGACATGGGTGGGGGCCTGGTGGAGGATGCCCCTGCACTGCTGGGGGGTGGGGGTGGTGGGAGACATGGGTGGGGGCCTGGTGGAGGATGCCCCTGCACTGCTGGGGGTGGGGGTGGTGGGAGACATGAGTGGGGGCCTGGTGGAGGGTGCCCCTGCACTGTTGGGGGGTGGGGGTGGTGGGAGACATGAGTGGGGGCCTGGTGGAGGGTGCCCCTGGTGACTGGGGGGTGGGGGTGGTGGGAGACATGGGTGGGGGCCTGGTGGAGGCTGCCCCTGGTGGCTGGGTGGTGGGGGTGGTGGGAGACATGGGTGGGGGCCTGCTGGCAGGTGCCCCACAGTGCTGGGGGGTGGGGGTGGTGGGAGACATGGGTGGGGGCCTGGTGGAGGCTGCCCCTGGTGGCTGGGGGGTGGGGGTGGTGGGAGACATGGGTGGGGGCCTGGTGGAGGGTGCCCCTGGTGGCTGGGGGGGTGGGGGTGGTGGGTGACATGGGTGGGGGCCTGGTGGAGGGTGCCCCTGGTGGCTGGGGGGTGGGGGTGGTGGGTGACATGGGTGGGGGCCTGGTGGAGGATGCCCCTGCACTGCTGGGGGGTGGGGGTGGTGGGTGACATGGGTGGGGGCCTGGTGGAGGCTGCCCCTGGTGGCTGGGGGATGGGGGTGGTGGGAGACATGGGTGGGGGCCTGCTGGCAGGTGCCCCACAGTGCTGGGGGGTGGGGGTGGTGGGAGACATGGGTGGGGGCCTGGTGGAGGCTGCCCCTGGTGGCTGGGGGGTGGGGGTGGTGGGTGACATGGGTGGGGGCCTGGTGGAGGGTGCCCCTGGTGGCTGGGGGGTGGGGGTGGTGGGTGACATGGGTGGGGGCCTGGTGGAGGGTGCCCCTGGTGGCTGGGGAGTGGGGGTGGTGGGAGACATGGGTGGGGGCCTGGTGGAGGCTGCCCCTGGTGGCTGGGGGGTGGGGGTGGTGGGTGACATGAGTTGGGCATGAGTGGGGGCCTGGTGGAGGGTGCCCCTGGTGGCTGGGGGGTGGGGGTGGTGGGAGACATGGGTTGGACATGGGTGGGGGCCTGCTGGCAGGTGCCCCACAGTGCTGGGGGGTGGGGGTGGTGGGAGACATGGGTGGGGGCCTGGTGGAGGCTGCCCCTGGTGGCTGGGGGGTGGGGGTGGTGGGAGACATGGGTGGGGGCCTGGTGGAGGCTGCCCCTGGTGGCTGGGGGGTGGGGGTGGTGGGTGACATGGGTGGGGGCCTGGTGCAGGGTGCCCCTGGTGGCTGGGGGGTGGGGGTGGTGGGTGACATGGGTGGGGGCCTGGTGGAGGATGCCCCTGGTGGCTGGGGGGTGGGGGTGGTGGGAGACATGGGTGGGGGCCTGGTGGAGGATGCCCCTGCACTGCTGGGGGGTGGGGGTGGTGGGAGACATGGGTGGGGGCCTGGTGGAGGATGCCCCTGCACTGCTGGGGGGTGGGGGTGGTGGGTGACATGGGTGGGGGCCTGGTGGAGGTTGCCCCTGGTGGCTGGGGGGTGGGGGTGGTGGGAGACATGGGTGGGGGCCTGCTGGCAGGTGCCCCACAGTGCTGGGGGTGGGGGTGCTGGGAGACATGGGTGGGGGCCTGGTGGAGGCTGCCCCTGGTGGCTGGGGGGTGGGAGTGGTGGGTGACATGGGTGGGGGCCTGGTGGAGGGTGCCCCTGGTGGCTGGGGGGTGGGGATGGTGGGTGACATGAGTAGGTGTGCAGGGTAGTCTCTGTGGTGTGTGCTGCCTGCAGGGGCCGTGGAGGGTGTACAGGTAATACCTGGGAGCACACAGCCAAATCGCGTGTGGAACTTCCCGCGCACCCCTGCAATCCACGTACCCTGCCTAATCGCGTGTGGAACTTCCCGCGCACCCCTGAAATCCACGTACCAGGCCAAATCGCGTGTGGAACTTCCCACGCACCCCTGAAATCCACGTACCCGGACAAATCGCGTGTGTAACTTCCCGCGCACCCCTGAAATCCACGTACCCTGACAAATCGCGTGTGGTACTTCCCGCGCACCCCTGAAATCCACGTACACGGCCAAATCGCGTGTGGAACTTCCCGCGCACCCCTGCAATCCACGTACCCTGCCTAACCGCGTGTGGAACTTCCCGCGCACCCCTGAAATCCACTTACACGGCCAAATCGCGTGTGGAACTTCGCGCGCACCCCTGTAATCCACGTACCCTGACTAATCACGTGTGGAACTTCCCGCGCACCCCTGAAATCCATGTACCCGGCCAAATCGCGTGTGGAACTTCCCGTGCACCCCTGAAATCCACGTACCCTGCCTAATCGCGTGTGGAACTTCCCGCGCACCCCTGCAATCCACGTACCCTGACTAATCGCGTGTGAGACTTCCCGCGCACCCTGGTATACACGCACACGTTTTTTTTCTGTCAGCGCGTGTCTGTGTTTGTGGGTACCCCTTTGCACGTCATTTGTCCTGGAGGGCCACAGTATTGGGCATTTATCATGGCTGTATATAGGTGCTATTTGTTGGCGCACCTTTTGGCGCACATTTCTTCCAGGCGCAGAGACGCTACCGCCTGCTTTCTTGTGGCGGTCGTGTTTGTGCCTGTGCGCTGGTTTGAGCGTGCGCTTTTTTGCCCTATTCTATTCCATGAATACGTGTTGTAGGCGAGCGTGTGGGCGTTCCGCGCACTTGTACCCTGTGCTTCCCCCGTGACGCCCACATTTTGGCAAGTTGTTCCCCATTCCGAGTGGTACGCCCCGTGTTCCGCCTACTTTTGTTGCGTGTGCAGCGCTATGTGCGATTTTCGCTCTGGCCTGTGCGATTTTCGCTGTGACCTGGCGCACGCTGTTTGATGGCCTGTGCGCCAACGTGCGCCGCACACTTTTTTATCGCACATCCGCTGGTTTTCTCGCGCACGGACTTCCATGAATCGATGTGCGCTGCTTTTCGTGCGATTTTCGCACTTGCACTGCGATTTTCGCTATTCCACTGCGAATCGCACGTTTTTGCCCACTTGCGCCGTGCTAATTATTCCATGAATCGGCCTGTAAATATTTGAAAGATGTACCACCTTAAGAAAAATCCCACCATCTTGGACGACGTCTGTTATTGTTCTGATCTATAAAAAAGGTTGTAAAGACGATCCTAAGAACATTCGACCAGTGGCCTTGCTCGATGTCATCGGCAAAGTGTTTGGAAGCCTGTTATTGGACAATTTCCTTTCTTGGGCAAAAAACGCCCCCTGTGCTGATACTCTTCAATCAGGATTCAAGAAAGTAACAGGTACAAGCATTAACATCATGTTTCTCAGTATCTCAGTATCCTTAAATCCAAGGTCTTTGAGGGATGTCCTCGAATCTACTTAGCATTTATAGACCTTACTCAGGCTTTTGACCTTGTTAATTGGTCTAAACTTTGACAGAAACTGGAGGGCTGGAACTATCTGTCAGAGATTTTAGGACCTTTAAAAGCCCTCTATACGGACACCAGCATCCAAGTACGGTTGAGCAAACAAGGTTTACTTTCCTCTGCAATTCCCACAGCCAGAGGGGTTAAACAGGGCTGACACTGGCCCCTGTGCTGTTTTTGGCGTACTTTGGAGACTACAAGGAAGCAAATGCTATGATTAGATCTTTTCCACTGTCTATAGGACATGAAAAAGTGACCTGTCTCTTGTACGCAGACGATCTGATCCAACTAGATCAACCAGTCATCAGCCTTCAACGTCAGTTAGATTCATTATCCAAATATACATTGGCCAATGACCTTGAAATAAATAAGTCCAAAACTAAGATCATACTGGAGAAGCCGCAAAAGAAAAGAGAAAAATCAAACTGGTACTTGGAAGGAGTCAGAGTGGAACAGGTTCTGGAATTTAAATACTTGGGTGTCATGCTTGACAGTACAAAAAAAGAAAACTCTATGCAATCACATCTTCACAAGAAAATGAGAAACCTCATTTCACAAGGAAAAATTATTGACAGAATGTAGGGCCATTTCTCTTTGCTACCGACAATAAAATTCTATTGAGGCAAAGTTATTCCAACAGTTACATATGGTGCCGAGGCTATGCAGTTTCTGCTAAAAACAATTTGGATTCAACTGGAAAGTCTCTTCTGGAGAACAATTCTCAATCTCCCTAAATCGACACAAATGGTTCAGATTAGGCGCAAATTGGCCCTAAATTCACTTGAGGCTATTGTTGCTTGTAACAGCATAATGCTTTACAGGAAAATCATTGACCCATTCGGTCCACCGATCTTTACTTTGGCTAGAGTGAGAAAATCTTGTGACATGTGGCAGTTCCATAGAAGAGTTGCTTCAAAACCCAACAAAGACAAAAAAAGATTAGACAAGACTGATTGGATTTCAACTTTGGACAAAGCCCTCAACTACAAGTTGACATCGCACTTGCCAACAAATGTGAGAAAGCTAAATGAAATACAGTCCTTTCTAAAGAGACATCCAAACAGAAAAATAAGATCTACTCTTTTAAGGGCACGGCTAAACCTGTTGCCATCAAATGAAATTATGAAAATAAAAGGGCTTTCATCTACGAATAACTGCCGGTTCTGTGATACACCTTCGACGATCGAAACATTATGGCATCTTCTCTTTACTTGCCCAGGAACTTCTCATTTTAGATCACCATACTTGTCACACCACATGGCTAAGGTTTATATAGTCAAAGAGGAACTTTGGTGGTCTCATCTGATTAGTGGAGATCGACCATCATGGGCAATCGCGGTGGTAAAAATCTTGGATCAGATTTTTACCAGCACTGCTGTGTTGAAATAAAAACAACTTTATTTATGCTGAGGGACAGAAGGAAAGAAGTGAATCCACAGACTTATATGTACATCATTGAAATTGTTTCTTTTAAGAAAATATACATTTTCAAAACTTTTAGAAGCCTTGTAAAAATCACTATTGGTGATTATAATCTCGTAAATAAAAAAGAAAAATACTGGGACTTTACCAACATGTTTTCTCCAACAGGGTCGTATAAGTTGCTATCTCTTAGACCATACAGCGGTACTGTTAATCTGCAACCAGGCACATTATTGATAAATTAATGGATGCACTGATGTCTGCATAGGAAGAAAGAACAATGAATATTAAGCAGATTAATTTGTGCAAAAAGGTTTGTCAGATCAGAGATCTGTGGAAGAAGCATCAGTATTTTCATTGAGAACTAGGAACTGAATAACATTACATCATGACATAACATCAAGAATCCTTATACAGTACCACTGATTCCCACCCAGATGTGTTGTGGTTTACCATGTTCAATCCACAAGGGGCGTATAACTTGGTTCTGCTGTGAGGTGGAGTTGAGTGGAAGACTGCATTTGAGATTTTGTTCTACGACCCTGGTGCCCCATGGTTTGTACAATGCTCTGGCAGCCTTCCAACATTTCAGCTAAGACATGATATTTGGGAAGTGATCATGGCAGTGTACCAGGATGATATTTGGGAAGTGATCATGGCAGTGTACCAGGATGATATTTGGCAAGTGATCATGGCAGTGCCCCAGGATGATATTTGGGATGTGATCATGGCAGTGCCCCAAGATGATATTTGAGTGTATGCTCACAATATCTCACAACCAGTGCCAAGAAAGCACCATCTTTTTGTCCAGTCAGAAAATTGGTACTTTCTCACTCGAGAGATTGAATTCTTGGGATATCTACTCACACCAAATATGGGAAAGGACAAAGCAGTACTTGAGTGGCCAACCCCTCTCTCCATCAGGATTTTCGAATATTTCTCAGCTTTGAAAACGTTAACGGGCATTTCATTAAGGATTTCTCCAGGCTGATACGACCCCAGATCGATCACACTAAGACAAAAACATATTGCAGTTGACCTTCCAAATGCAAGACATGTTCAGACAACTCAAGGAGGCATTTTGCTTTGCTGCCTTTCTTATCCCAACTAACACCACCAAGGTGTTTGTACTCAAGCCCAACACTAGAGGCTAATCTCTTGTGAAAGTGGGAAGAATATTTATTTCATCTGGTCTCCTTCTATTCCTGACAACTTAATATGACCGAGACCAAAAATTAAAATTATAAAATGAATATGCTTGCCTTCAAAGACCATTTTACCAAGAGGAAATATTATTTTGAAAGATAACCACCTAGAAAGTTAATGTATTTACTGACCACAAGAACCCAACATCCATATGAATAGATTAATGTTGCATTTCTCGGCAAGCAAGATGGATGTTTTTTTTTTTAAAAAAAAACAGATTGGCATGCAGCTTTTTTATTGGCCATGCACCAAACAAATCAAGGCAGCTACTCCAGGCCAGCTCCTGACAAACAGCATTGCGGAGGGTGCTAGTCATGTTATCAGGTCCTTCCACTCAGTTGCTCTGGCCACCACCAGGTTTCACACCTTGCAAGCAGCTACTTAAGGACTGCAGGTCAGCTCCAGGGAGGCAACATTGAGGAGGCTACTGGTGACCAGGTCCTACCACTCGGTTGCTCCACCCACTACCTATTTCACCAGTCCTTCTTAGGCATTCTCATCACTGGCATGGGTGTTCCAGCCATGACTTGCGTACAAGGTTATTTTGTGCTAACAATTTCATGAGTACGTTGATCATGCAGAATAAATTCTGCACGCAGGCTCACGCAGTGATGTTCTCGGCGCGTGAACATTGTGGGATAAATGCACACTTTTCATTGAATCGTGCCCTTAGTCTTTATGTCATTCCCCCTCATCACCTGCACAGACTCTGCCCCGTTCGACTAGTCTGACCATCCCACTGTCGATCATCCACTTGATCACAGCCCACAAAGGTCAGGCCCCTTCACTCAGCCTCACTCACTGAAATCCATTCTGGTCAATGAGCTAGAAGCAAGCTTCAGAGATTTTCCACCAGAAAGAAAGTCTCAATCCTCAGAGAATTCTTCAATAGCTCTGCTATGAAACTGGCTGGCACTTGTGCCTCCCTAAAAACCAGCCATGCTCAGACCAAACAATCCTCCCTGTGGTACATCCCCAAGCTCACCTCCAACAAACGCTCAGTCAGAGCCTTAGAGAATTGGTAGGGCAAAACCTGTAAACCTGGAGATCTCACCAACCTCAAATCTCTCTGCATCAACTGTAGAATTCTGATTACCAAAGCCAAAGCAGCTTACTACTGTACCACCAATGCGGGAACCTCAAACAGGAGAAACTCCCTTTGAAGTAGTAAAGCATTTTACCAAACCCTCACCTGATCCCGAGATGCGAGCAATTCAGGAAAAATGCAACATAGTAAACAACTTTTTTATTTAAAAAATTGTAAAATGCTTAAAATCACCAAATCAACCTCACAGAGCATCGGCCCCTCTGCACTCTAGCACACACACTGCCCCTATGGACCGAATGATCTGCCCTCTGTCCCCCAGACCACCTAAAATTAATTTCTTCCTCCTGTTTCAGGAGGATAGCTCAGGGGCAACATGCTCTCCTTGGAAGCAAGACGACATGGAGCAACACAGGTTTGATCTCCAGGTCAGCACTTAGAAACATCTGGGTATTAAGTGCGTTATAAATAACCTATCATCATCAAACCTACATTCTACTCTAACAATATCATCCCTACATTCATCATTAAATAATTGATGAGCCCAGCACTCAACGCACTTTTCAGCATCATTAGCTGATAAGATAGCTCAGCGGACTGAGCGCTCAATGCTGCAATATGTGTTCAAAATGCAGATTGTAGGTTTGATTCCTGGGCAAGGCCAATGCAGCCTCTCAATCTTCCAAAGTCGATAAATGAGTACCAACTTCGGTTCAGTGATTTGTATGTAAATATGTTCTTTGTAAAGTGCTTTGTGAAAGCCCTATATAAATAACACATCAGTATCACCTTTAGTGCCTCCCTCACAGAAGGGTAATTCCCAGACTGGTCTCATACAACCTCTTTTGAAAAATCCAACCCTAGAACCAGATGACCTGGTTAACTACTGGCCCATCACAAACCTACTGAGTATTGGCAAAATCGTGGAAAAAGTAGTCAGTACACAACTACTCACCAAAATCAAAATACACGTCCTCCATGACTATCAGTCAGAGTTCCACTCCAAGTGTAGCTTTGAGAAGGCCACAATCCAGGTGGTAGATGATGCCCTCCAAATCATGGATAAGGGTGGCTCATGTCTCCCCGTCCTCCTTGACCTCTCAGAGGCATCCAACTCCATCAACCACTGCATCCCCTTCTCCCTTGTTGCCGACAGTATTGGATTCTCTGGCACTGTGCTGAATTGGTTTACGTTCTACCACGTGGCACACACCAGTCTGTCCTGATGAATATGTTGCATTCTAACCAACTCCCAAGTCTTCTGCACAGTCTCCCAAGCATCCATCCTGTCACCAATCCTTTTTAACCTTTACACAGAGCCTCTGGAAACACTCCTCAAAGATCCCAATATAGCCATCCATCAATATTTGGATGATACTCAGTTGTACATTAGAGTAAAAAGCAGACAGGACACCAGTCACCTCCGCGATTACCTAACTATCATCCAGTCCTGAATGTTGACTGCCATCGTCAAATGTAACCTATCCAAAACCAAATTCATTAGTTCCTCAACTAAAGAACAAATTGTCCAAAATTGGCTCACGATATGAGCCTAGATGTATTTGATCTGCAACTCTTGTATTGAGCAAAATCCTTAGGTTTCAACATTGACAATAGCCTGACCTTTCAGAAACGCATAGCCAGGAGGACCAAAATGGCCTGGCTCCATATCCCCACCCTTCACAAAATCAAACCCTTCATCCTGCCACAGGACTTCCAGACCGTAGTGCAGGCTCTTGTGATTTTGCACATTGATGGGTGAAATGTCCTCCTGACACTCCCCTAAAAGCAGTAATAAAACGCACAATTGACCAGGGCATCCAAACAAAAAAACAAAAACCACGTAACTCAGGAAATCCTATGGTAAATATCACTCTCATAAAGTTTCACAAATTAATTTTAGTGATCAAAACCAAGATAGTCTAATACATAAAATGGTGACAAATCAGAATTTCACAGGACAAAAGGTGTGTACATAGCATAGCAACTGTACATGTGGTACATAAAATCAAAACATTGTTGTCAATACATAGTGTGCAAGACAATAGAACAAAAGGGTCCCATGCAGTCTTGTGGGACCATGCAGTCTAATTCAACTAGGTAGATCTAAACAACTGAAAAATGACAGTGTTGACTTTAAACACAGAGGAAGGGGATGTCTAAGCAGTGCACAATCTGCAGCATGTCTTATAGGTATGCAGAAATTCGACCGTATCACCCAATCCAACAGAAACTACATTGGCTTCCTGCCCAGGCCAGAATACGGTTCAAGACTGTTTGTATCATCTACAGAGCAGTCATGGGTAGCACACCAGCATACCTGGTGGCTAAACTCCACATATCTGGTGGCATATGCTCCTTATGCAGCAAATTGACCAACCAGCTCGATTCACAACTCATCCGCAAAGAGAAGACACACAAACAATACTTCTCTTGTCACGCACCCACCCTTTGGAACAAGATCCCAATATAGGCTTGGAATGCCCCCACAATTCTCTGATTTTTCAGATCTCTCAAAATGTGGCTTTTTTAACAACACCTGACCAATGACTAATCCTAATACATGTACAGGACAATGCACAGATCATAACTCACAGTACTACGCTACTGTTAAAAGATGCCCGCCCATACACTGACTATACGCATCCCATGCAGCTCTCTGCTGTTCTCAAGCTAGGGCAGCTCTTTAAACAATAAAATAAATAAGGCTTTGTCCCAATCGGACTCCTGCATGTAGACAACAGGACAGCCGCTACCTGTGCTGTCACCCAGAGCTTCACCAGTAGTAGGGCCCCTGGATAACTTGGAACAACAACTGGATTTGCATAAAGAATCACCAAATGTATCAGCTACTCCAAATACATCCTGAACTGATACCCACTTCAGAACTGGTAACCATACGGATGTAAGGGCTTTGTGCCGGAAAAACACTTGCCACAATTTACTGCAGTGGTTTCACGATTCTAAACTTGAAGGACACCCAAGAAAGGACCAGATGTGTGAAATCATACAGCTATGGATTGGTGTGCAACCCTCAGGGAAGATGCAGAGAAATGGTTCCATGAATGCACTGTCTACACGCAGCACAGTCGAAACAAGCCTCTGGCAGGTTGCCACAACTGTTGAATAATTCTTCCAGGCCCTGGGGATTATTAACAAGGGATTTGATTAGATAAGTGCCACCTTCACTGATGAAGGCAGTGGATTGATCAGTTGTTGATACTTCTACTAAAATGGAACATTTTGATGCTTTGCCCAATTTTCCATTCACCAGGGGTTTCCCTCATCAGTTTATCCAACACGATTTCAGACTACATGGCCTACCAGATAAGAGTGTTTTAAAATGAGGATATCAGTTTACAGCAACCTTTTGGCAGACACTGGCCAAAACACTAGAAGTGGAGAACACATAGATGCTTTTGCTGTGGTGTTACTAGTTTCAGTTTGGAACAAATGGTCACTGTGTGTGGGTTTGTTTCTAGGTGGTCTGGGCTGGTGGGTATGCAGGCATTGCAGTTCATATGAAATTACTTTTGCGCCAGGGGTGTAAGGATATGTTGTTCGTGCTGAGGTGGTGTGGGTGGTTGGAGGAGGTGTGGAGTTCTGCTGGTTGGTGTCAAGATCGAGGTGTTATAGATGTAATGCGTGGCTGGCATTTATGATTTGTGCGTGGGATTTTTGCAGGAGTATGGATGGTTTTAGGGTCAGCAGGGAAAAGGGTGAGTTCTTTTTGTTGTTGATGGTGTTGAATTAAGTGACTGTTGCACAGGAAGATTGTTGGGCACATAAAGCTTAGCGTGCAGTGACAGCTATGTTTGGTTTTTCTTTGAGCCACGGCCTGTGTCTTGCGAAATTGGCATTGTATATTAACCAGCCCAATATTTACTACTTTTCTGAAGGTCAGGTGTTCCTCTATTGTGCTTATTTCCCTCAGGAGGAGTTTCAAAGTTTTATTGAGACAGTGGAAAATGTTGATACACCATATTTCATTTTCAAACAGTCTGCTTTCAAGATGTATGTCCTTGCTAGGCCGCAGGGTTCTGTTTAGTCTGTAGATGGAGATTTCTTCTTGCAGGAATTCTTCTCCTCTATTGGGGCTAAATGTGTGTGGCATTCACTCAAATTGGGGCATGAATCACAAAAGGAATCCTAAGGTGGTGGCTCCATAGATGGATTTCAACTGAAAAAGAAGGAATTTGAAAAGAGAGCAATTTTGCATAGATAACCACTTTGCATAAAGGGGATATTTAGAGGTGAGTGAGGATTTTGGGGGCCTATGAAGGTATGGTAACTAAAATTCAATCTCTTGTTGAGTAGAGCAAAGGAGTAGAGGGAAAGTCACAAAAAGAGGATGAAGCAATGATGTAACCTGCTGGGGACTAGAGTGATGACAAAAAGGGGATGAAGCAATGTTGTAACCTGCTGGAGACTAGAGTGATGATGAGTGTTTAGGTAAAGTGGACGTTGAGTGGTCCCCAACCCGTTTTTTTTCGCATGTGTAAATGTGAGGAAAACTAAGGTAAGATGCATAGGAAATATTTTTAAGATCGATTACAGTATGCTTAAGAAAACATGCTCGATCGATTGGGACAATGAAATCTCGGAGCAAACTTCCCCTTTAAATCCTTGGCCATGGAGATTGCAATTAGAGATGCACAACATTTCAATTCCTCTGCTATATTTGAGATGGAATTCATTATAGTTGCAATTCACAAAATTCCGAATTTGTTTTTCAATTATCCCTCTCGCCGAATTGCATGAAATAAAACCTGCAAAAAATAATGTGTGCGATTTTATGTCACCGCAGTAAGTAGCACACTTGAGAGATACTTTATCAGATAACCAAGAGTAATACGTCAGTAAAAAACTAGCTAGCTGAACAGAAATTCAGCAAACATATGCATGCTTCTCAACAAAATAAGCAAAGAACTTTAGTGAAGAAAATCTGTAGTATGGGTTTACTGTTCAGGATCGCCAAAGTTTTATCCAGGAAAGTAAATGAAAAAGTAAAAAAGAAAAATAACTCATTTATTTGTGTTCTCAACTGAAAAGCAATTGCAGACAAACTTGTGCTGTAGATTTTCTCAGCAAACAAAAGCTTTTTACTTAGTTTGCTAGGACAATTTCCAGCAGCATAACATGTTTTCAGCAATTTTGTGCGTATTGATAACCGTGTCCTTTATTTACTGGAAATATCTTAGTTGCGTTCATTTTCATTTCATAAATGTTGTCAACGGTATGAAATGTCGTGCCCAATTTTAGAAAATATGTGAAATTGCCAATTTTGTACATTTCTATTGACAATAGTTAGCAGATTGTGGCAACAACACCGGTCAGTACAAATTAAAGGACAAAGAGCCAATCTCTCAAGCGATATCAAGTCTTGTGTAAGCAGGATTTACCCTCCAGTTTTTTTCTTGGCATGTTTATATATGTACTACTGCATTTAAAATGGAAATACGCAGGTGAATAAGTCATGGAATGCACAGAAACGCTTGGGCTGGCTCGGCTACTCTTGCCTGTCTTGGGATAGCTAGAGTTCTACAGGATGTGTAGTACATTCGTTACGGTGGTGACTGTGAAACGCAGTGGTAGAAGTGTACCAAAAAAGGTAGTGGAACTGTCGCCCCAGCAGGGGACAGGGGATACAGGAAGGGAGCAGCATGCAACACATTTTACATTGGCTGCGACCATTCTGGTTACAGCCAGTTGAATTGAAACAGTTTAGCTGTAATTGCTATCTGGTGTTAAATTAGAGAAGCGTGATTTAACTTCACAAAGAACAGTTCGGTAATGGTGAAAATGGTTACAAAAGAAAAGTATGGGAACGCCGCTCCCAACCGTTCTTGCCCACTTTGACCACTGGTGAAACCTGGAAGCAGCCCCCCCCAACCTTATCTCAATGACTAGGCCCAATAAAGATACTCTTGACAAATCATTGAATGTCATCCTCCCACTTTTCCAGATCTGATAACAAGTTTTGAAAGACTTATAAAGAAAATACAGAACAGAATTAATCCCTATTTAAAATCTGAACTTTTACATTTTCTTTTGAAAGTCTATAGTTTGGTCATGCACTTATAGTCACATCAACCAGTTACATATACACATGTGTATGCGTGCACATTGCGGTAGGGGAATAGGGGTTCGGGGGTGAGCAATGGGGGCAGAGGGTAGGATAGCACCCCCATAACAAAACAAATGTTCGCATTCAAGTCGACCAAAAGTGCGCAACCAAACTGCAGACTTTCAAAAGAAAGTCTTTTTTTAACACTTAGCAGCATTTATTTGGCAGCCACTGAAGTGCAATGGGCCTCATTATAAATGTGGTGGTATCTCCGCTGTTAAATCCACAGAGATTCCACCAAATGGAATGACAGTTTCCGCCACTTGGTCAGGTGCAATTACCGCTAGATTACAAGTGGTGGTGGCGGTGTTAGTCTCCATTTATTTTGAGTCAAAAGGTCTCTATGGGGCATTTTGGCAGAATTACCATCATGGTAATTCTGCCAGCAGTAATGCCACTGAAACTGCCCGTAAAGTTAGCGGATTTACCTCCAGCTCATAGCTGGAGGTGAAGCATGCAATTTTCCTCCCAACTATTCAGTATTGCGGCAGTATATGGTAAAACCGTGCTTTTATCCCGCACCGCCCAACACGTAATGAGGCCCATTAATGTGTGGACATTTGATTTTGGAAAGACTATGGACAGGGTATAAATTTAGAGGCATACCTGTTTCATTTTCTTACATGCATACATTTCTTGCTTTTCCATTGAAGTCTGGCACTGGAGGTTTTGTTCGTTTACACCAGAGGTTTGCAACCTGCAGCTCTCTATATGACTACGGCTCCCATGATCCCTCACTATGGACTATGATGGAAAGAGTTGATGGGTGCAGTAGTGAAAACACCTGGAGAGCCAGAGGTGTAAGATCCCTGCTCTATGCCATCATAAATATTGAACTAGAAGTACAGAATGCAGAAAACACGTGTGATTCAGCTTCTCACACCTGTCATGGAACACCTCGAGATCTCTAAGCTTACTGTAGTTTAGGATCTGGCCCCCCAGTGCTCAAATTGTCATATTTTAAGTGGAAGGCATTCAGTCCTAAATTTCTAGATCATAGGGCATGCCCAACTTGCATACCAAGATTCATAGTGTCTTTAGGTCAGAGAATACCCTAGGGCAAGAGTTTGAACCCCTTGCTCACGCTTCCCTTTGTTTCTTTGATCCAACAGGTACAATGTAATTCAAAGGTTCTTGTGCCTCTATGGAACGCTTCGAGGCAACGTGATTGCACAGTAGACGTGACTGCGCCCCGATCAGAAACGATGGAGAAGAATCTCGCTTTATTGTACCGTCCAGTAAACTATTTAAGAGTTGACCCACCAGTGATGTTTTTATATGAATATACTTGTGTTGATTTCTATTTAAGTACACATACATTGGTGGTGAGAACAATAGGAGTCCTGAAGTTGTCACGCGCGTGTATTATCTGGGATAGTATTGGATGATAGATTGCATGATTACAGGACTGTACAATAAATCGTAACTCGCCACAATTGTTTTGGATCGGGGGCATGATTAACAGGTCGAGTTTACAATCGTCTTGAGGCCTAGACTCCTAATGGAAAAAGTAACTTCACAAATGCAGGTTGAAAACTGGCAAAGTCGGAATCTGCTCTAAGTATGCAAAATGCTAGTTGAGTGCAAATTCTTACAAGTGCGCACCACTATGGGCCTATAAAAAGCTTTTGTTTTAGTTACTACAATTTCACAAAAATAAAATATCGACATAAATGAGGTAGCTCATTGAGTTAAGGCATGCCACACACATTTGTGTTCAATCTCCATGACACAGGTTAGACCTTAGCACCATTTAACTGGCAACAGTATTACAGCACTTCTGAGCTAGGCTTGTGCGCCAATTGAATCTCATGCAGATGCAATGTCTCAGTCGTTGCTGCCTGTGAAATTGAATGTTTATTTTCCAACATTTCTTCCTTAATGGTCTCAGTTGTTTTGGCCTGGCTATGGGAGTTAGTTCATGCCATTTATAAACCCCTTAGGGAGAGCTAGCACCCCCCCCCCCCTTATTTTTTGGAACCCTCCTGGTCACCTCAAGCTAGCCAGACAAAAAAACTAAAATAAGTTGCATTTGCATTATGGAGCGAGTTATTCTAATTCACTCCATAATAATACAATTGTAGAATCTGCATTGTAAGAGTGTCTAAAAACATGTAAATACTTTGCAAATGCAAAGACAGCCAGTATCCCCTATGCCATACACAGCACTTCACATGGGTGAAGGCAAGCAAATAAAATACTCATGATAAGCCCTGTGAAAGGCTTAGGGAAAACATGGGTTGCTTCAGGGATTCCAGAAAATCTAGCGTGTGAAGCATGCTGAAGGCTTCTTCACCCCAAAATGCTGAGCCCGTCCTCTGCCTGATACCAGAATGGCGTCGGAGGGGCGAAGGGCGTTTCCTGGTGCCTGACCCTCGGCCTCCAATGTGATGACGTCAGGAGAAAGCAGGGGGAAAGCCAGGCTGAAGAAAGAAAATAAACACAGTGCCCAGCCCAAGTAAGTTTAGAAAAAAGGAAATGTTGTGTATTCAGGTGTGTGTGTGAGAAAGAGAGGGGGAGGGGGAGGGAGAGGGAGAGATGGAGAGAGAGAGAGAGAGAGAGAGAGAGAGGGAGAGAGGGAGATAGAGAGGGAGAGAGAGGGAGAGGGAGAGGGCGAGGGAGAGATTCTTTTTTTTAAAGTGTGCGTGCATAGGAGAGACAGAGGGCCTCATTAAGAGTTGGGCGCAAAGGGATAGCAGGCACCGGTAAGGACACTGGTGCCGGTAATCCCTTTGCGCCCTATTCCGAGGTCCCTTTGCGGGTCCCGCTAAGGCCGCCTGGTTTTACCAGGCGGCTTTAGCGGGAGCCGCAAAGGGTCGAGGGAGAAAATTGCGGTACCGTTAGTTGCATCTTCCCCATTCCCATTGAGCCCTATGGGGGCTCAAATGGGAATGGGGAATAGTATTTTCAATGGGGACTTACCGGTCCAGCAAAGGTTCCGACTAGACTGGTAAGTACCCATTGAATGAGGGCGGACTCGGTACCGTTATTGGAGGCAGCCATGGCGCTATTAGCGCCATACTTCCAATCTCGGAATGAGGCCCAGAGTGTATCTGTGTGAGTGCAATGTTCTGGTGGAAGCTGTGTGAATGTTTCAGAGAAGATAGCAAATGTGTGACTGATTATGTGAATAATTAATGAAAATGCAGGACTCTGCGCCATCAAATAAAGGTAATTTTATGTCATTGTTGCTTTATTGTTCCTCAAAACGTTGAGCCCATAAATGATAACATGTTTTGGCTACCGCTGAGCCTTTTTCAAATCCGGGCTACCCAAAATTATATAAAACATACAATATATCATAATCAAAGAACAATTCGTATAAGTGACGTTATCAAGAAAGACATAATTCCAGCATTCAAATATCACACCCAAGGAATACGCATAATAGCATAAGCGAAATTAGACAGATATACAAGGATGGGCATAAAGGAAGGATTCATGGGTGTACCAAAAAAACAAGCATATCATAATATATTATTGTGTATGAAAGTACATAAAAGACAAAACAAAGAAAGAAAAAAAAACAATTATTAATCTTTGTTCTTCAATTCATTGAATAAATTAACCAAATTCTTCAATAGTCCCTTGAAACAATCTGACACTTGATGGATGTCCTTACCTGAAATTGGATGTAACCAGTTCATATGACTGATGTCCATGTAGTATTAACTGGGTAAAATCCCCAGTAACAATCTAAAGAAAAATGGAGGTAGGACAAATAAAGTATAATATTTCTACACTTCAAGTTGCATTACTGAAATGTTGGTCATTCTCGACCTTCTTGTTTCTTGTTGTTGCCATCCAAAGTGGCTAAATTATACATAAATTGTGTGTTTAAAAGTTGCCCATAGCAACTGCGTATTTTCACTCGTGCAAGTAAATCAAGCCTGCTACTAGTCGGGCAAACACAATTCTACTTAAGGGTCACAAACCATTACTATATAACAATGTATTAAATGCCATGCGTATTGTGACAATAATACTTTTCCCCAAACAAAAAAGTATTTTTTGAACCATTGTAACTACCGTAGTGAATACAATTGTAGTTAACCATCACTATATATCTGTATAAGTAATCCACTACGTGCCATGACAAAATGTTTCGATACGGAAAACACAACATTTAACTCATATTGTTGCTGTCCCTTGCATCCGTTAATAATTATTGAGTGCCTTTAACGCTAGATCCCCACATAAAGTAAGCCCTAACATAGGCGGTCCTCGCTTACCTGTTCCTGGAACACGAATAGTCGCACGCGTCGGCAGGTAAGCCGAGTGCTTGCTGAATACGCCTTCTTATACTGTGTGTCATCACTATGTGCGGTTGCCACAGCGACGCAAAGCTTGCGTCGTCATTGCACACCGCATTCTACCCCACGGCATTCTACATTTACATGCGCCGTGTGGATAAGTGTTATGAATATTACCAGAAAAACTAACAAAGTATGCATAGGCTTGTCTCCTGACCTAAATTAATTTCTTAAATACTTAGATAGTTGCTACCTAAATATTAGTTGTTCATTTTTAGGGACACTGTTGCACCTGAAAAGAAATTGTTAGTAAAAATGATACACACAATGTATGTGACTGTTACTAATAACCACACAATATTCAAGGTCTTAAACCGTCTGCTTGACTAATGTTTGTGTTTTACTAATAAACTATCCATTGTGATGCGGTATCCCTTTAGAGCACCCTAAGTTACATGTAACCTCAAATTGTAAGTTGTACCCTGTTCTTTTCTAGAATAACAATAAAAAATGTTTGAAGATTGAGAAACCAGATTGCAATGTACTAGAGCTCACAGGAATGAAACCATCTCATTATCTGTATTAAGACCTGTGTTTGTCGAATTAAAATAGCAAATTGCTCTTGCTTCCGCTTGTCGTAATGCTTTCAATCTGTCATCACCTCTTTTGTTCAAAGTTACTTGTTTTAGACCAATAAATCTAATTTCCGATTTGTGATGTAACTGGTGTGTTTTTTGCCAATGTTCAGCTAACGGAAGTGATGGGTCTTGACTGCCAATCTTGGCTAAATGTTCACGGATTCGAACTCTCAACTGTCTCTTGGTACTACCTATGTACAGTTTATGACAGACACAGATAATACCATACACTACAAAAGTTGTTTTGCAGTTTATTCCTTGCTTGATGATCCAATGCTTCCCATTAGTATCTTCAAATTCCGCTGTTCGTTGATATGCATATTTACATTGTGGACAGACACCACATTTCCTGAAACCAGAATCTTTCTTATGTAGCCATGTATCTTGGGTAGTGCTATCACTGTCCGGTAATAACGATGGGCTGAGGATAGATTTAAGTGTATTGGCTCTTCTGAAAATAATACGTGGGTGATCACTCACAAAATCACCAATATGACTGTCCAATTTTAATAAGTACCAATGTTTATTCAAAAGTTTACGTATTCTCTGGTGGTCTGAACAATATTGAGTGATGAAGCTGATTGGCATATTAGATTCTAGGTTACTCCCTTGTTTCTGTTTCAAAGTATCCTGCTGCTGCACCGATTTGGTTCTCTTATATGCTTTGCTTATAGCTTTCTGAGCATATCCCCTTTTTTTAGGTTGCCATACAGAAGTCATCATTGTAGCATTAACACAGGAGCGGCAGCCATGTTAGGGGAGATGCCGCAGATCGAATAGTGGTTGGTTGGCAAGCACACAAGTGCCCATAACGCTGTTTGAACATGATGTAAGTCACCATCTGAGGCACAGATATACCCACCTGCATGCCCCACATTAAGCAATGAAGGTGGATTTAGCTGTGTGAGCACTAGATTGCCAGTCACAATATTGTTGAGTCATTGGTTAGGCACCACTATGTGTAAAGGAAAGATCATCTAAAGGAGGTGGTTTATGTCTTGTAGGGAGTCTGAGTTAAATTATCCAGCACTCGAATGGGCCTGCAAAGTCATGCCCCCAGGATTTACTATTGGGTTCATTGTTAATGTAACAGACTGTGGGCCCAATTCATGGAATAATATGTGCTGCCAAAACGGGACTTGCATGCTAAATCACGCGCAAGTCCCTGTTTGTCGATTCATGTAACACAATGCGCGAGGCTTACCTGGGACTTGCGAGGAGTCTGCGCCGGTACAATGCATCACTGCGAGCCGACGAACACCTTGCACGAGACTCCAAGGGAAGGGCCGGCCAGGCCAGCGCAGCCACCTAAAAAGGGGATGGAACACGTGGAATGAGGAAGAACAAGCAAAAATGGGGGATTTACGATGGACGTTGCATCGTCAACAAACACACCCCCATACGTGCGCAAAACAACTGTATTCATGGAATTGAACAGAGAATGTGCAAATCCCGAAACACCTGAAATCCTGATGCAGTGGTCATCCTGGGACACCGCAGGAGGAGGAGGATGGCCGGGGCCTGGAACTTTCACCCAAGTACCAGCCTTTTTGGGATGCCTGACGACCAGGTCTATCACAGCTATAGGTTCCCCCTCATATCATCCTAGACCTGGTCACAGAGTGGGAAGATGACCTCACATCACCCACCATGTGGACCAATTCACTGTGCTCACAAAACCAGCCTGAGTAAGTGGCCTTGGAAGTGCTAAATTGTATCCATTCCTTAGAACTAAAAGACATTTACAGGCCGATTCATGGAATAATTTGCGCGGCGCAAGTGGCCAAAAACGTGCGAATCGCAGTGGAATAGCGAAAATCGCAGTGCAAGTGCGAAAATCGCACGAAAAGCAGCGCACATCGATTCATGGAAGGCCGTGCGCGAGAAAACCATCGGATGTGCGATAAAAAAGTGCGCGGCGCACGTTGGCGCACAGGCCATCTAACTGCGTGCGCCAGGTCACAGCAAAAATCGCACAGGCCACAGCGAAAATCGCACATAGCGCGGCGCACGCAACAAAAGTAGGCGGAACACGGGGCGTAACACTCGGAATGGGGAACAACTTGCCAAAATGTGGGCGTCACGGGGGAAGTACAGGGTACAAGTGCGCGGAACGCCCACACGCTAGCCTACAACACGTATTCATGGAATAGAATAGGGCAAAAAAGCGCACGCTCAAACCAGCGCACAGGCACAAACACGACCGCCACAAGAAAGCAGGCGGTAGCGTCTCTGCGCCTGTAAGAAATGTGCGCCAAAAGGTGCGCCAACAAATAGCACCTATATACAGCCATGATGAATGTCCTATACTGTGGCCCTCCAGGACAAATGACGTGCAAAGGGGTACCCACAAACACGGACACCCGCTGACAAAAAATACGTGTGCGTGTATACCGGGGTGCGCGGGAAGTCTCACACGCGATTTGTCAGGGTACGTGGATTTCAGGGGTGCGCGGGAAGTTCCACACGCGATTTGTCAGGGTACGTGGATTGCAGGGGTGTGCGGGAAGTTCCACACGCGATTTGTCAGGGCACGTGGATTTCAGGGGTGCACGGGAAGCTCCACACGCGATTTGGCCGGGTACGTGGATTTCAGGGGTGCGCGGGAAGTTCCACACGCGATTTGTCAGGGTACGTGGATTTCAGGGGTGCGTGGGAAGTTCCACACGCGATTTGTCAGGGTACGTGGATTGCAGGGGTGCGCGGGAAGTTCCACACGCGATTTGTCAGGGTATGTGGATTTCAGGGGTGCGCGGGAAGTTCCACACGCGATTTGGCCGTGTACGTGGATTTCAGGGGTGCGCGGGAAGTTCCACACGCGATTTGGCCGGGTACGTGGATTTCAGGGGTGCGCGGGAAGTTCCACACACGATTTGTCAGGGTACGTGGATTTCAGGGGTGCGCGGGAAGTTCCACACGCGATTTGGCCGTGTATGTGGATTTCAGGGGTGCGCGGGAAGTTCCACACGCGATTTGGCCGGGTACGTGGATTTCAGGGGTGCATGGGAAGTTCCACACGCGATTTGGCCGGGTACGTGGATTTCAGGGGTGCGTGGGAAGTTCCACATGCGATTTGGCCGGGTATGTGGATTTCAGGGGTGCGCGGGAAGTTCCACACGCGATTTGTCAGGGTACGTGGATTTGAGGGGTGCGCGGGAAGTTCCACACGCGATTTGGCCGGGTACGTGGATTACAGGGGTGCGCGGGAAGTACCACACGCGATTTGTCAGGGTACGTGGATTGCAGGGGTGCATGGGAAGTTCCACACGTGATTTGTCAGGGTACGTGGATTTCAGGGGTGCGCGGGAAGTTCCACACGTGATTTGTCGGGGTACGTGGATTTCAGGGCTGCGCGGGAAGTTCCACACGCGATTTGTCAGGGTACATGGATTGCAGGGGTGCGCGGGAAGTTCCACACGCGATTTGTCAGGGTACGTGGATTGCAGGGGTGCATGGGAAGTTCCACACGTGATTTGTCAGGGTACGTGGATTTCAGGGGTGCGCGGGAAGTTCCACACGTGATTTGTCGGGGTACGTGGATTTCAGGGCTGCGCGGGAAGTTCCACACGCGATTTGTCAGGGTACATGGATTGCAGGGGTGCGCGGGAAGTTCCACACGCGATTTGTCAGGGTACGTGGATTTCAGAGGTGCACGGGAAGTACCACAAGCGATTTGGCCGGGTACATGGATTTCAGGGGTGCGCGGGAAGTACCACACGCGATTTGTCAGGTTACGTGGATTGCAGCGGTGCGCAGGAAGTTCCACACGCGATTTGTCAGGGTACGTGGATTTCATGGGTGCGCGGGAAGTTCCACACGCGATTTGGCCGTGTACGTGGATTTCAGGGGTGCGCGGGAAGTTCCACACGCGATTTGGCCGGGTACGTGGATTTCAGGGGTGCGTGGGAAGTTCCACACGCGATTTGTCAGGGTATGTGGATTTCAGGGGTGCGCGGGAAGTTCCACATGCGATTTGACCGTGTACGTGGATTTCAGGGGTGCGCGGGAAGTTCCACACGCGATTTGGCCGGGTACGTGGATTTCAGGGGTGCACGGGAAGTTCCACACGTGATTTATCAGGGTACGTAGATTTCAGGGGTGCGCGGGAAGTTCCACACGCGATTTGGCCGTGTACGTGGATTTCAGGGGTGCGCGGGAAGTTCCACACGCGATTTGGCTGGGCACGTGTATGACAGGGGTACGCGGGAAATTCTACACGCGATTTGGCTGTGTGCTCCCAGGTATTCCCTGTACACCCTCCACGGCCCCTGCAGGCAGCACACACCACAGGGGACTACCCTGCACACCTGCTCATGTCACCCAGCACCCCCACCTCCCAGCATCCAGGGGCACCCTCCACCAGGCCCCCACTCATGTCTCCCACCACCCCCACCCCCCAGCATCCAGGGGCACCCTCCACCAGGCCCCCACTCATGTCTCCCACCACCCCCACCCCCCAGCCACCAGGGGCAGCCTCCACCAGACCCCCACTCATGTCTCCCACCACCCCCACCCCCCAGCCACCAGGGGCACCCTCCACCAGGCCCCCACCCATGTCTCCCACCACCCCCACCCCCCAGCCACCAGGGGCAGCCTCCACCAGGCCCCCACTCATGTCTCCCACCACCCCCACCCCCCAGTAGTGCAGGGGCACCCTCCACCAGGCCCCCACCCATGACCCCTATCACCCCACCCCCCAGCAGTGCAGGGGCACCCTCCACCAGGCCCCCACTCATGTCTCCCAGCACCCCCACCCCCCAGCAGTGCAGGGGCACCCTCCACCAGGCCCCCACCCATGTCCCCTATCACCCCCACCCCCCAGCATCCAGGGGCACCCTCCACCAGGCCCCCACTCATGTCTCCCACCACCCCCACCCCCCAGCAGTGCAGGGGCAGCCTCCACCAGGCCCCCACCCATGTCTCCCACCACCCCCACCCCCCAGCATCCAGGGGCACCCCCCACCAGGCCCCCACTCATGTCTCCCACCACCCCAACCCCCCATCAGTGCAGGGGCAGCCGCCACCAGGCCCCCACTCATGTCCCCTATCACCCCCACCCCCCAGCAGTGCAGGGGCACCCTCCACCAGGCCCCCACCCATGTCTCCCACCACCCCCAACCCCCAGCCACCAGGGGCAGCCTACACCAGGCCCCCACTCATGTCTACCACCACCCCCACCCCCCAGCAGTGCAGGGGCAGCCTCCACCAGGCCCCCACCCATGTCTCCCACCACCCCCACCCCCCAGCATCCAGGGGCACCCTCCACCAGGCCCCCACCCATGTCTCCCACCACCCCCACCCCCCAGCCACCAGGGGCAGCCTCCACCAGGCCCCCACTCATGTCTCCCACCACCCCCACCCCCCAGCAGTGCAGGGGCACCCTCCACCAGGCCCCCACCCATGTCCCCTATCACCCCCACCCCCCAGCAGTGCAGGGGCACCCTCCACCAGGCCCCCACTCATGTCTCCCACCACCCCCACCCCCCAGCATCCAGTGGCACCCTCCACCAGGCCCCCACCCATGTCTCCCACCACCCCCACCCCCCAGCCACCAGGGGCAGCCTCCACCAGGCCCCCACCCATGTCTCCCACCACCCCCACCCCCCAGCAGTGCAGGGGCACCCTCCACCAGGCCCCCACCCATGTCTCCCACCACCCCCACCCCCCAGCCACCAGGGGCAGCCTCCACCAGGCCCCCACCCATGTCTCCAACCACCCCCACCCCCAGCAGTGCAGGGGCACCCTCCACCAGGCCCCCACCCATGTCTCCCACAACCCCCACCCCCCAGCCACCAGGGGCAGCCTCCACCAGGCCCCCACTCATGTCTCCCTGCACCCAGGTCCTCACAATCACCAACCATGTGCGTAATGGTCAGCCTCCACAGCCAAAAGGCCCTACCAAGTAACCCATTCACCCACATGGAAATGGAAATTACATGTTACACCCCCAAAGTACATAAAGCAAATGAACCCATGTCTGTCACACACAATGGTTGCAAATGAATTGGAAAACACCCAACATGACATGTATGAAACCAATGAGATGATACCACACAGTGAAGTATGAAAACAAAATTGTATTAAAAAAATATGAATGCAAATGAAATGAAACAAACTACAATGCCAATGAAAAAAAGAAAAGGTGCATGTCCGTCCCAAAAAATTAAAAACACCAAATCCAAAAAAAATGTACTTCAAAGTCACATTAAAAATGAAATCAATCCGACAGAAAAAAAATAAATCCAAACACCATTGCTCCATGGAGAAGAAATAAAAAATTAAAAAATAAAACAATCCAATGAAGAACTATGTACAAAATATCCAAGGGTCCATGAGCCCAACTGAACAAAGGAAACCTACAAAAAACCCTAACAAAAATGCAACTATATACAAAAAGTGGAGCTGTGTCCGTCGACTCCAAATCATAAGAATAAACAAATGAAACCTAAAACTAAAGAACTATACACAAAGGCGGCGGGCAAGTCCAGCGGCTCACTCCGTAGTGTTCCGGGCCAGGGCATCATCAAACTCCTCGTCTATGTCCCGGAGGTGGTCCTGTTCTATGGCCCCGAGGGTCCGCAGGGACGACGCCATCTGCTCCTCCAACCCCCTGCGGATTGCCTCGAGGCACTCGGCCCGCCTCAGGGCCCTCCGCATGGAGTTCTCCGCCCTGACCATCGTGAGCCGCTCCTCTTCCGCCCGCCGCCGCTCCGCACATATCTGCTGGCCCAACCGCAGCCACACGGAAGAAGCTTCCTGTCCTGGGTCCTCCTGCCCTCCGGCCGATGCCTGCCCCTCCGATGTTGATGGCCCCGAGCCATGATGCCTCCCATGTTGACTCTGCTGCTGCCTCCGACGCAACTGCCTCTGCCAGCACGACGGCATCCAGGCTGATGGAATCCACCGACGCCGTCGTGCACGTGCCCTGCCTGATGATGCCGACACATCCTCCATCTGCTGGGGTACAGTTGCTGTGGTGTCCACCCCTGCTTGACCTCCGACTCCCGACTGTGGCAGGGATGGGATCCCCACCGAGCTGGCTGCATAGGTCAGGGCAGGTCCACAGGGGGCCCTGGTGGCATCTGGGCCGGAAGACGGCAAGGAGAACGACCGGCGTATAGCCTCCACAGAGGAGGAGAGGGCCGCCAGATTGGCCGACACATGCAGGAAACCCCCGAACATGGAAGATCCCAATTGGGCCACGTCGGCACGGTGCTCTTCGTGATGATGTGCGTGCTTCTCCCAGGAAGCACGCACGTCATCACGAATTGCACCCGTGCGCATCGCAACCCCAATCAGGACCTTCTCCATACGGACAAGGGTCCCCTCGTCCGCAGGTGGAGGGGAGTCAGGTGACATGGACATCCCCTCTACCTGCGGATGGGCCTGGGACGGGGCATCCCTGCTGGTGCATGGTGGTGCACTCACAGGGTCAGGGACAGCGACATGCACAGGCCCCTCCACGGTGACCTGTGCTGCCTCCTGCCCCTGGCCCTGGACTGCACTACTTGCACCAGCAGGGATGCCCCCACCAGGCCCCATGTGTGCCCCTGTGGCGGCCTCCTCCTCCTCTGTGGAAACCACCAACCTGGATGGCTCCTCATCGTCTTCCACCGTAGCAGGCCCCTGTGGGGGCTCACCCACCCCTTCCGCTGCAGCCGTGGGGGCATCCCCGCTGCCTTGCTCCACAGCGCCGTCTCCGCCCTCTTCTTCACGAGCCGCTGCGTAGAGGGAGACAAAGAACACAAGCATCAGGGTACTGTACAATGGTCCCCTAGACAGGAAGCAATAGCAGATGAGTACCACTGTCAAAGTACACTTCCATCATGTCCCTCCACAACACATGGGTCAGTCCAGGCAAAACACACACAGTAACAGGCATGGTGCATGCCATGGACATTTCCATACATGTTCAATGGACTCTTGAAACATACAATGATATGGAACTCACATGCATCATGGGTCATGCCTATCACATGCACACACTTCACCTCAGTCACATCCATCTGGCCCCATACACCCCAAACACAGTGGATACAAGGGTAACTAGGCTGCATCAGTGAATCTGTGCATTGTCACACACATGTGTCATGCATCCATGGCATGCACAAGTCACAGACACGCAGGTCAGGCACACAGACATGGCTACCATATATGTACCTGGCATCAGCACCCATCCCTCACCCCCACCCATGTCCAGGAACAGAGACTGGCATGCTCTCATGTTTAAAATCTGCATAGGGCTCCCCATGTGGCATTTAAACACATGCAACAACCATGTGGTTCACACATCACTGGTCGCACATGCATTACCATGATGTCCCTGCACACATACATGCATACATGGCCTATGTCACACATACAGGCAAGTATCAGAGAACCAGCACACCACAACATGCCCTGTCTCACACAGCAATGCTTGGACACTTACCGCTCAACTCCAGACGGGTCTCCCTCTCAAGGATCTGGGTGTGGAGCGCTGGGCGTACGCGTTCCAGGACCCTCATCTGGATGGAACTCATGTGGCCCCGGCCCCCCTCCATGAGGCGCCGGGCCTTCACGAGGGTCCTGGACCTCAAGTCCTGCCAGCGCTTCTTGATCTTCTGGACGTCGCGGGTTGCCACCCCCTCCGCGTTGATGGCAACCACACAGTCGGCCCAGATCCTCTCCCGTCCTTCCTTGCTGGCGCGGGACGATCCAAAGAGGGCATCATACTGCCCCAGGACATGCTCCACCAGGACACCAACTTTGGTGGCAGTGAAGCTGGTGCCCCTCGACCCCTCTGGCCTGGGGTTGCCACTGGTGCCAGATGTGGAAGTGCCCGACATGGCAACCCCAGAGGCAGGTGTGGGTGGGCAACTGGGTCCTGGGGCTGGGCTGTGGAGCGATGTAATCCCAGTTGGGAGTCTTCAGTTCCAGCAGGGGTGGACACAGCAACTGGACCCCTGCAGATGGCTGATGTGCAGGCACCAAATGGCAGGGCACGGTGGCAGCAGGCAGGCAGGCAGGCAGCAGCAGATGGCACGTGGGAGGCTGCTCGGGGAACTGGGGGGCAGTAATTCGGCCTTCTGGGCAGGAGCGTGGTCTTCCGTGTGTTTTCGCGTGGCCAGCTTGATACGGAGTGATGTGGCACGTGAAAATCCTGCACGTCAGCGTGAAATTCGAGGAAAGGCCCTTAGCGCGTAAGCGCGTCAGCACGCATATGCGATTCTATTGGACCAAAGGCCCTCAGCGCGTAAGCGCGTCTGTGACGTGACCCGCATGGGTGTTTCCCACACAGCACGTGATGACGGAGCACACGTGGAAAGACTGCACGTCAGAGTGTCATCGCGTGTAATTGGACAGCACGTCAGAGTGTCATCGCGTGTAATTGGACAGCACGTCAGAGTGTCATTGCGTGTAATTGGACAAAAGTGCGCGTACACGCGATTGGCCTATGTACGTGTATTTCAGGGGTGCGCGGGCACTTACACATGCAAGTACGTCAGCGCACCTGTATCCCGGGGTGCGCAGGAATTTCCACACGCTATTGGACTGGGTACTGGATTTCAGGGGTGCGCGGGTCACACGCTCGCCTACAACACGCGCAACGCATAAATTTGCGCGCTAACAAAATAACAAGCTCAGACCCAGGATGAACATACCGTTCCTAGCAGCAGTGGCCGTGGGCTACCAAAGAAGGAGGAGGAGGATAGTCAGGGCCAGAATATTCACACCCAGAACCAGCCTTTTCGGGATGCCTGATGACCAGGTGTATGGGAGGTACAGGTTTCCACCACACATAATACTGGACCTGGTGAGTGAGTGGGAGGATGACCTCACATCACCCACCCTGTGCTCCCAAGCACTCAGCCCCCTGGAGAAGGTCCTCAATGTACTGCACTTCTTAGCCACTGGATCATTTCAGCGGACAAGTGCCATAGTGGGTGGGGTATCACAGGCCACCCAGTCACGCTGCCTACACCAGGTCTTGAACATCATCACTGCATGCCCATCAGTCCGCAGGCACATATACCTGCCCAGAACACCTGCAGAAAGGCATGCTGCCGCCCTGGATTTTTACGGCGTGGCACGATTCCCCAAAGTGCTAGGTGCCATCGACTGCACCCATGTGGCTCTACGTCCCCCCAGGGCATCAGAGCACATCTATACGAACCGCAAGCGCTGGCATTCCATCAACGTGCAGGTAGTATGTAATGCCAAGGGAATCATCACCTCAGTATATGCCAACTATCCCGGGTCCACCCACGACAGCTTCATTTACCGAATGTCCACCCTAAGCCGGGACCTAGAAGCTGGGCGGCATGGCGATACATGGCTGCTTGGTGAGTATGAATGCCACTGCACATGCATGCATGTCAGATACTGAGCAAGGTCACAACCCCACAAATGATACCAATCACCACCTCCACAGGGGACAGTGCCTACCCTCTCAGCCCCCACATGATGACGCCAATTCGGAACCCCACCCCGCCACCCGAGGTAAGATATAACACAGCCCACATTACAACCCGGGGCATAGTGGAGCGCACATTCGGAGTGCTAAAGTCACGCTTTCGCTCCCTTGACCGTTCTGGCGGGCAGCTGTTATACGCTCCCCCAGTAGTGTGCAGGATCATAGTGGCAGCATGTGTCCTGCACAACGTTGCAACACGCTGGGGCCTGGCCGTGGACATGGTGGTGGCCCCACATCCCAACCACATGCACAGCCGCTGCACATAGGAGGGGAAAGGGCACGGGGGGAGGCAGCCCATACACAGCTAGTGGCTAATTACTTCACATAGAAATCACACCCCTGTGGAGTGCACACTGCCCTGGCACATTCCATCTGACAATCAATGATGACTCAACCTGACACTGATCCTGAATGTCTGGAGAATCAACCGTGAAAACCATATCAGCCTGAGATTGTTCACCTGGAAGTGTTACAATGTGTGCATCCCTACCCACACAGACACCACCAAGGCAGTTTTGTGAAGAAACACATTCAAGCAGCTAAAATGAATACCCACTTGCAAAATGCAACAAGAGGACAGTGCCATGTCAGCCAACCCATCCCCAGCACCGCCACATGACACACCGTGCCATGTCATGCTATTTGCAGGTAAACAAAGTAATCCCCACAACATGACACAAGTGTCACAATGTACAGTGTCCCTAATTGAAACTTGCAACACCTGAAATGCTCACAGTAATGCAGGACCAACAACAAACTTGAGCAGGTACTACCATTAACATGACATCACAAATGTAATAAATTAGTAGTCTCACAACCTGGAAATGCCTCCACTCCCACCACTTCCAACTGTACAGTGTTGGCGCCATGTAGAGTTGTAGGTGCACTTCTGCCAACATGGACCCCATCTCCAAACTAGAGGGCCTTGTGTAGACATGAGGAAGGGACCTGCAAATTGGGAGGTAGACACAGATGATGAGTTACACATCAATGCAACATGCAGTGTACAACACAACAGCAATATGCACTAGGAATGTATACACAGTATTGACTAGACTACCCACACATGTAGTGGGAGTCCAATGTCACCATGTACGTCAATATCACTTGGGCACACCCTTTGCAAGCCCATGGAAACGGGAAGCAGGAGGGGTGTGTGTGACTCAAACCCAAGCATCTGAACCAAATACATGACAAGCCTGCATGTGCCCAGCCACAATGCAGCGTATGCCCACAGGAACCACGGAAGGCAACAAATTGTCCCAAAAAAATTGGGAAAAATAAAAATAAAAATAAAAAATAAAAATAAAAAAAAATCAAAAATGGCCATTGATGTGCCCGGGGGGGTTGGGGAGGCCAGCCAGGAGGTCCGAGGACAGGGTGCACACCAAAACCCACCTGTGTGGATCCTGGGAAAAAAAAAACACCTCCATGGGCTCCTGGCCCACACGGCTACCCTATTGTGGGAGTATCACTGCTGTCGCTATTATCACCCTGTGCAGCTGCATCCGGAGGTGGTTGCACTATGGGAGGCAGCCCATTCAAGGCCCTAGTCTGCTCCTCCATGGCTGCAAGCATGCGGGTGTGGTAGGTCTCGTTCTGGAGGATGAGTGTGCGGAGGTCCCCATGCAACAACTCACGGGATGCCCGGCTTCCGCCCTCGTTGCCTGCATCTCAGCTGAGAGCGTACGGGTGAGACGCTCCAGCTGCTGTTCTGTCCTTTGGTGTGTTGAAGCCTCAAGCTCAACAAGAGTCGTCCTGAGGTGAAGGAGCTCCTGCCTCAGGGCTTCCCTGTGGCCCTGGGACTCTATGGAGATGGCCTCCTGCAGAGTCGCCAGTGCCGCCCGCCTGTCCCTGTTGGACGCCAACATGTCCTCCCTGTGTGACTGGCAGATGGAGTCGGTTGCCTGCTGTAGTCGCTCCATCAGCCTTTCAGGCGGGACAATGGAAGTGGCCACCCTATCCATGGCCTGAGCCATCATCTCGGATGATGCTGCCTGTTGGGTTGCCACACCGTAAATGGATTGCTCCCATGCGGTATTGCCAGGTGGCGTACGGCCACCACGTCGGCGGGCACCACACCTGTCTGGGGCAAGGCGAACTGCGCCTTGCTGTGCCGGCACTGCCTGAGGCTGCAGGACTGCATTCCCCCTCTGATCTGCTGGCCCAGGAACAGGATCAGATGTCGCAGAGTGTGACCCTGCATCCGTAACCACCAAAGGCGTAGCTGCCAACACTGACATCCCCATTGAGGGTTCTGACCCTGGTGCAGGTGGGTGGGACAGAACAGAATCCCTTCCTGGAACACTCACCTGCGACGGCACGTAGGTCTCATCATCCGAATCAACACCTGAGTACAGCTCGGGGGAGGTGCAGCCAGAGACACCTCTTGAGAGCACGACCTGCAGCACTTGTGGGTTCTCACCCACCACCACACCACGGCCCTCACTGGTGGTTGGTCGGCCCTCGGACCCCTCCTGGGTCTGCACCATCTCCACAACCCCAGCAGTATCAGGTGCGTCTTCCCCTGCAAAGACATAAAAACAAAGAAATGGAAACAGGCATTAGCACCATGGCACACAATGAGGGCTGAGAAGCAAGAGAACCAGTACTTGATTGACACATGTCCCACATGACTAAAACCCTCCCATGCATGCACCCTCACTGCATATGAAGGGGAGGCAAATGGCACACACTGATGACACCAAGATGGAAGATGAACACATTTTCTGCATGCTGCCTGGCAGTGGCATCACACATTGGCCTGTGATTGCCAGGTGAAACACACATGCCATCACACAGATGGCATGTACCATTGCTATTGAGTGAAGATGGAGAGGAGGGCAGCACCTATTCATTCAGTCCAGTTCCCGCATGTAATAGCTTTTCTAATTCAAACAGGTCAGATTTTTCACCTGGAGCTGCCAGTCCAAAATGGTCCAATTGCACAGGGACATGTGTGAACAAATGATATCCAGGTAACAAAGTCACTCCACTTTACTATAGCCATGTCAGACATGTGACTAGAGGACTGAGAAATGCCTAGTAAAAGTGGTGGAATGCAAACAATCTGCCTGAATGAACAGAGAAAAATACGCAACAATGTTGTGGCAAGGTGACACTTCAAGGGCAACTGGCGTGCTGTTGGGCTAGATGTCTACTGTTGGCAGAAGGGATACTGCTATGGCCAAATGCAGCTGCGCAGGATGTATTGCATGAAGCACATGGCTGACCCATACGACTCAGGCGCACACACTCTCACCTGGCACACAAACAGAAGCCCTCACACACACACCATGCACATGGATGACACACACATGCATGTGCACTCACCGGACAATGCCTCGTAATCAGGCAGATCTCCCACGCCTTGGATCTGTTCCTCCGTGACGTAGGTCCCAGCGACTGAATAATGTGGAGTGAGTTCCATGTCCACTACTGGAGACCCACCTCCAGTCACTAGAGTTGCGGCATGACTTGAGGCCAGCTTATTCTTTGCCCTGCGCTTTAGGTCATTCCAGCGCTTATAGCAATCATTGGCTGTGCGCCTCACGATTCCAAGGGCACTTACGATGTCCGCAACCGTCTGCCAGTGTGCCTGGCGTTGTGCAGGTGTGGTCTTGGATCCTGCAACAATGACCATCTCGTTATCATGTCCGGACACATACTCGACAAGTGCATTCAGTTCGTCATGCGTGAAGCTGGGCTTCCTCAACGGGCCGGACTGTGTAGCCGTGTCTGGGGCATCAGCCTGTGCCGGACGAACACTCTTCCTCTTCCGCTTGGAAGGTGGTGGTGATCCTGAGTGTCCTGCGCCGCTCTGGACACTAGGGGCAGGAGCCCTGGTGGACTCTGTATCAGGAGTGTGGGATTGCACACTCAGCATGGGAGTTGGTGCAGGCATTGGCTCAAGTGTAATGGTGTCAGGGGGAATGTCAGCACGATGGACTAGGACCGACACTGTCCTGGCTGGGTGTGTGAGAGCTGGGGTGGATGGAGCCGCAGCTGCCCCTGCAGCCTCTCCGCCCTGCCTACTTGGGGCAGCAGATGACCTTGCTGCCCCAGATCCACGTGGCATGATGACATCAACGTGCACCAGCGCACGTGTCATAGGCCTGCTGACCTGGAAGTCAGCCATGGAGTCAGCCAGGTCTGGTGCCACAATGGGCTGGTCCAACAAGGGCTGAGCATGGATGGTGTCAGCCACATCAGCCTCAACGGGAGGGGGGGGGGATTATGGGTGCCCTTGACTGGTCCTCCACACATGGGGGGACAGGCTCACCCTGCAAGTAACGTCCCCTACCGGATCCACCACGGCCACCACTTGTGGCTCTTCCACCTTTGCCACCCTTACGGAATCCTCACCTCCCAGCCATGGCACTGATGTTAATGTGCGTATGGGAGTGGCTGTAAACTATTGTCCTGGGCAATTGGGGGTCAAAGGGGTTGGGTACCAGATGGTAATTGTACCCTAGTGCTCTAGCAAGGCTGAATGTATCCCCTGGGGAAAGATGACGGGTCACGCTACGCACAGGAGGCCCAAAAAAGGGAGATGACGTGCACGCAACCCCTCCTAGACCACGTGTGCAGAAAGAAAAACCTGCACTACGCTGTGGCACCCAGTAACACAAGAATGAACGTATGCGTGTCACACGCAGCCTAGAATGACCTCTGAAGGGGTAGGCTACACACGGGGCAAGCACAGATGTTAGATACGTGCGTGACTCACCGTCTGCCAGGTAAAAGAGCGTGAAAAAGGAGCGCGTTTGGTTGGCAACACCCCCGCCAAAAGAAGATTTGTATGCTGTCTGAGGAGACAGGACAACAGTAGAAGGGAACACTGTTTGAGGGAACAGGCCCAGGTAAACCAGTAAAAGAGAAAAAAGAGAAAAAGCTGTCAGAGGTAACAGGGAGTACGAACTTGAAACGCCGTGAAGTAAATCGCGTGTGAAATGACAAGAAGTACAGAATTCACCCACTCGCTCTCCACGAAAAGCACGTACAAGGAAATGGTGTTCTACACGTACCTTTTATGCAGGCCCACACGTCCAGCGTCACTTACGCGGCGTGTACGCGCTAGGGCCATTTCCACCAATTACACGCTTTGTCACTTCTGCGTGTAGGGCCATTTCCACCAATTACACGCTTTGTCACTTCTGCGTGTAGGGCCATTTCCACCAATTACACGCTTTGTCACTTCTGCGCGTAGTTCCATTTTCACCAATTACACGCTTTGTCACTGCCGCGTGTACGCGCTAGGCCCATTCCCACCAATTACACGCTTTAACACTCGGACGTGTCTTTCATTTTTTTCACACGCAACATTTTCCAACGTGTGCCCAATTCAACGTGCGTGACTTCATAGACGCGCATACGCTGGCGACGCGTTTACACGCTAAGGGCCTTTCCTCGAATTACACACAGACGTGTTGGATTTTCACGTGCCAAATCACTCCGTATCAAGCTGGCCACGAGTTCACACACGGAAGACCACGCTCCTGCCCAGAAGGCCAAATTACTGCCCCCCAGAGCCCTGAGCACGCTCCCACCTGCCATCTGCTGCTGTCTGACTGCCTGCTGTCCACGTGCCCTGCCATTTGCTGCCTGCACATCAGCCAGGGGTGCTGTTGCTGTGACCACCCCTGCTGGAACAGAAGACTCCCGACTGATTTTCCATCGCCCCACAGCCCAGCCCCAGGACCCAGTTGCCCACCCACTCCTGCCTCTGGGGTTGCCATGTCGGGCACTGCAACATCTGGCACCAGTGGCAACCCCCGGCCAAGGAGGCAGAGGGGCACCAGCTTCACTGCCACCGAAGTTGGTGTCCTGGTGGAGCATGTCCTGGGGCAGTATGATGTCCTCTTTGGAATGTTGCGCGCCGACAAGGAAGGACGGACTCGGATCTGGATGGACATCGTGACTGCCATCAACGCGGAGGAGGTGGCAGTCCGCGACTACGAACGTGTCAGGAAGCGCTGGGAGGACTTCAGGTCCAGGACCCTCAACAAGGCCCGGTGCCTCCTGAAGGCAGCGGATGCTAAGGGGCGCCGGGGCCACTTGTCGGAAGATCAGATGAGGGTCCTGGAACGCATATCCCCAGTGCTCCACATCCAGGTCCTTGAGAAGCAGACCCGTCTGGAGTCGAGCGGTAAGTGTACATGCATACTGATTGTAAGCTGTGCGTGTGGTGGTGTGCCAGGAGTGTGCAGGTTGAACATGTATTTTTATGTGGCCAAGTAGGGGGGTGTACAGGGCCGTGAGAGTGACACATGCGAGGGGTCTCATGTGTGACACATGGATGGTGCTTGTGTGTGTGGGCTTGCATGGCACAGGATGTGGAGGAATGATTGTCAGGTGTGACATGGATGTCGATCAAAACACTGCGACAGTTGGCGGAGGTGTACACATGCATGCAAGTTTGGTGTTGTGTGTGCATGTGTAGTGTACTCCCTATGTTGCATGTGATGTGTGGATGACCTTTGGCTGCTCATGCTGTTGTATGTGAATGGATGGTGCTGGCTGTTGCATTATGGCTGTGGTATGGCTCATGTGTGCAAGTTGAAATGACATGTGTGTTGGGGATTGTGATGCCATGTCTGAGGTTTACCAATGCCACTCATGTATAACTGTCATGTGTGTATGAGTCCATTTTACAGTGCCCTGATGCCTGTGTTTTCTTTCTCCCTGTCTGCAGCGTCAACTGATGAAGAGGGCGGAGAAAGTGCTGTGGAGCACAGCGGCAGGGGTCGCACCACCAGCCGGAGACGCAAGGCCCGGATCCCCTCCCAGGTTGTGATCTCGTCGGGGAGTGAGGAGTCCGGTGCCGCGTCCCAGGCCGCAGCTGCCGAGGGGAGGTCCAAGAGGCAGAGGTTGGAGTTGGACAGAAGGGGCAGCTGGGACCCCACAGGGCCCAACGGGGTAAGATGGCACGGAGTCATCCAGGTTGGTGGGGGGTTTGGTGGAGGAGGAGGCCATGCAAGCGACAGTGGCGGGGTCTGGAGGTGGGGATTCCACTGGTGCTAGTGGTGCAGTGCAGGATCAGGGACAGGAGGCAGCACAGGCCGCCGCGGAGGTGCCTGTGTGCAATCCTGTCCCTGCTCCTGTCACTGCATCATCTTGCACCAGCGGGAAGGCCTACCTCCAGACCCGTTCTCAGGGAGAGGATTTGCTTACGACACCTGGCCTTCCACTCCCTGCGGATGTGGCTATCCTGCACCAGGTTGTGCCTGTCCAGGGTGGGGTGGCGTTGCTGACCTGCAGTCTTTTCATGATGAGTCTGCACGTCTTCTCGCATGGCTCGTTGACCGCGTTGACCCACTGGGACAGCTCACCAGGGCTGGATTCTTCCGTTTCCTGGACCTTGTTCCAACCCCCTTCTCCACAGAACCCCCTATGCCCCAGTCGTCCTCCATGCCATCTTCCCACCCATGTGTCACCTGGGTGCCCTGTGGAGCTGCCTCCGACCGTGCGGCCAGGCTGGTGGACAACAGATCCCTGCCACAGTCGGGAGTTGGACGTCCAGCAGGGGTGGCCACGTCAACGACTGCACCCCAGCTGGAGGATGATGTGCAGGCACCATCGGACAGGGCACATGGACAGCAGCAGCTGCAGCAGCAGGAGGCTGTAGGTGGGAGCCACGATAGCTCGGGGCCTTCAACATCGGAGGGGCAGGCATCGGCCGGAGGGCAGGAGGACCCTGGACGGGAAGTGTCTTCCGTGTGGCAGCGGTTGGGCCACGCCATAGATGCGGAGCGGCGGCAGGCAGAAGAGGCGCGGCTCACGATGGTCAGGGCGGAGAACTCCATGCGGAGGGCCCTGAGGCGGGCCGAATGCCTCGAGGCAATCCGCAGGGAGTTGGAGGTGAACATGTCGGCGTCCCTGCGGACCCTCAGGGCCATGGAACAGGACCGCCTCCGGGACATAGACGAGGAGTTCGATGATGCCCTGGCCCGGAACACCACTAAGTGAGCCGCTGGACTGGCCCGCCGCCATTGTATATAGTTATTTAGTGATAGGTTTCCTTTGCAGTTTATTTTTCTTTGGAGTCGACGGACACTGCTCCACCTTTTGTATATAGTTCCATTTTACATAGGTTTTTTGGTAGGTTTCATTTCTTCTCTTGGGATGATGGACCCTGAATACTTTGTACATAGTTGGACTTTGGAATTGGATATTTTTTTAACTATGAATATTTTTTGCCATGGAGCAATGGTTTTCTATTTATTTTTTACCTTCATTTACTTTTCATGGACTTGAACTTTGGAAGATATTTTTTCGTATTGTCATTTATTGATTTCATTTTGAAAAGAGACAGCCTGCTTAATTTTTTGATTATATTACTTGTGTATTTTGGTTGATTTTGATAGCCATTGCTGTTGTTTTTAATACATTATTTTGATTTTTTCATTCTTCAATGTGTGGTTTCATCTCATTGTTTTCATGCATGTCATGATATGGGTTTTCAGGTTCCCTTGCAACCATTGTGTGTGTGTGAGACACATGTGTTGATTTACATTGTTTCCATTGGAGTAGTATCATGGGCACATGTAATACTTGGTTGTGTCTTTGGGCTGTGGTGGCTGGCCATGAGGCACATGCTTGAGGATTGTCAGGGCCTGTGGGCAGGGGGACATGAGTGGGGGCCTGGTGGAGGGTGCCCCTGGTGGCTGGGGAGTGGGGGTGGTGGGAGACATGGGTGGGGGCCTGGTGGAGGATGCCCCTGGTGGCTGGGGGGTGGGGGTGGTGGGAGACATGAGTGGGGGCCTGGTGGAGGCTGCCCCTGGTGGCTTGGGGGTGGGGGTGGTGGTAGACATGAGTGGGGGCCTGGTGGAGGGTGCCCCTGGTGGCTGGGGGGTGGGGGTGGTGGGAGACATGGGTGGGGGCCTGGTGGAGGGTGCCCCTGGTGGCTGGGGGGTGGGGGTGGTGGGAGACATGGATGGGGGCCTGGTGGAGGATGCCCCTGGTGGCTGGGGGGTGGGGGTGGTGGGAGACATGAGTGGGGGCCTGGTGGAGGCTGCCCCTGGTGGCTTGGGGGTGGGGGTGGTGGTAGACATGAGTGGGGGCCTGGTGGAGGGTGCCCCTGCACTGCTGGGGGGTGGGGGTGGTGGGAGACATGGGAGGGGGCCTGGTGGAGGGTGCCCCTGGTGGCTGGGGGGTGGGGGTGGTGGGAGACATGGGTGGGGGCCTGGTGGAGGGTGTCCCTGGTGGCTGGGGGGTGGGGGTGGTGGGAGACATGGGTGGGGGCCTGGTGGAGGCTGCCCCTGGTGGCGGGGGGGTGGGGGTGATAGGGGACATGAGTGGGGGCCTGGTGGAGGCTGCCCCTGCACTGCTGGGGGGTGGGGGTGGTGGGAGACATGGGTGGGGGCCTGGTGGAGGGTGCCCCTGGTGGCTGGGGGGTGGGGGTGGTGGGATACATGGGTGGGGGCCTGGTGGAGGGTGCCCCTGGTGGCTGGGGGGTGGTGGGAGACATGGGTGGGGGCCTGGTGGAGGCTGCCCCTGGTGGCCGGGGGGTGGGGGTGATAGGGGACATGAGTGGGGGCCTGGTGGAGGCTGCCCCTGGTGGCTGGGGGGTGGGGGTGGTGGGAGACATGAGTGGGGGCCTGGTGGAGGCTGCCCCTGCACTGCTGGGGGGTGGTGGGAGACATGAGTGGGGGCCTGGTGGAGGGTGCCCCTGGTGGCTGGGGGGTGGGGGTGGTGGGAGACATGAGTGGGGGCCTGGTGGAGGCTGCCCCTGGTGGCTGGGGGGTGGGGGTGGTGGGAGACATGAGTGGGGGCCTGGTGGAGGCTGCCCCTGCACTGCTGGGGGGTGGGGGTGGTGGGATACATGAGTGGGGGCCTGGTGGAGGGTGCCCCTGGTGGCTGGGGGGTGGGGGTGGTGGTAGACATGAGTGGGGGCCTGGTGGAGGCTGCCCCTGCACTGCTGGGGGGTGGGGGTGGTGGGAGACATGGGTGGGGGCCTGGTGGAGGGTGCCCCTGGTGGCTGGGGGGTGGGGGTGGTGGGATACATGGGTGGGGGCCTGGTGGAGGGTGCCCCTGGTGGCTCGGGGTTGGGGGTGGTGGTAGACATGAGTGGGGGCCTGGTGGAGGCTGCCCCTGGTGGCTGGGGGGTGGGGGTGGTGGGAGACATGAGTGGGGCCTGGTGGAGGCTGCCCCTGCACTGCTGGGGGGTGGGGGTGGTGGGAGACATGAGTGGGGGCCTGGTGGAGGCTGCCCCTGGTGGCTGGGGGGTGGGGGTGGTGGGAGACATGAGTGGGGGCCTGGTGGAGGCTGCCCTGCACTGCTGGGGGGTGGGGGTGGTGGCAGACATGAGTGGGGGCCTGGTGTAGGCTGCCCCTGCACTGCTGGGGGGTGGGGGTGGTGGGAGACATGAGTGGGGGCCTGGTGGAGGGTGCCCCTGGTGGCTGGGGGGTGGGGGTGGTGGTAGACATGAGTGGGGGCCTGGTGGAGGCTGCCCCTGCACTGCTGGGGGGTGGGGGTGGTGGGAGACATGAGTGGTGGCCTGGTGGAGGGTGCCCCTGGTGGCTGGGGGGTGGGGGTGGTGGTAGACATGAGTGGGGGCCTGGTGGAGGCTGCCCCTGCACTGCTGGGGGGTGGGGGTGGTGGGAGACATGAGTGGGGGCCTGGTGGAGGGTGCCCGTGGTGGCTGGGGGGTGGGGGTGGTGGGAGACATGAGTGGGGGCCTGGTGGAGGCTGCCCCTGGTGGCTGGGGGGTGGGGGTGGTGGTAGACATGAGTGGGGGCCTGGTGGAGGGTGCCCCTGCACTGCTGGGGGGTGGGGGTGGTGGGAGACATGGGTGGGGGCCTGGTGGAGGGTGCCCCTGGTGGCTGGGGGGTGGGGGTGGTGGGAGACATGGGTGGGGGCCTGGTGGAGGGTGCCCCTGGTGGCTGGGGGGTGGGGGTGGTGGGAGACATGGGTGGGGGCCTGGTGGAGGCTGTCCCTGGTGGCGGGGGGTGGGGGTGATAGGGGACATGACTGGGGGCCTGGTGGAGGCTGCCCCTGCACTGCTGGGGGGTGGGGGTGGTGGGAGACATGAGTGGGGGCCTGGTGGAGGGTGCCACTGCACTGCTGGGGGGTGGGGGTGGTGGGAGACATGAGTGGGGGCCTGGTGGAGGCTGCCCCTGGTGGCTGGGGGGTGGGGGTGGTGGTAGACATGAGTGGGGGCCTGGTGGAGGCTGTCCCTGGTGGCGGGGGGTGGGGGTGATAGGGGACATGACTGGGGGCCTGGTGGGAGACATGAGTGGTGGCCTGGTGGAGGGTGCCCCTGGTGGCTGGGGGGTGGGGGTGGTGGTAGACATGAGTGGGGGCCTGGTGGAGGCTGCCCCTGCACTGCTGGGGGGTGGGGGTGGTGGGAGACATGAGTGGGGGCCTGGTGGAGGGTGCCCGTGGTGGCTGGGGGGTGGGGGTGGTGGGAGACATGAGTGGGGGCCTGGTGGAGGCTGCCCCTGGTGGCTGGGGGGTGGGGGTGGTGGTAGACATGAGTGGGGGCCTGGTGGAGGGTGCCCCTGCACTGCTGGGGGGTGGGGGTGGTGGGAGACATGGGTGGGGGCCTGGTGGAGGGTGCCCCTGGTGGCTGGGGGGTGGGGGTGGTGGGAGACATGGGTGGGGGCCTGGTGGAGGGTGCCCCTGGTGGCTGGGGGGTGGGGGTGGTGGGAGACATGGGTGGGGGCCTGGTGGAGGCTGTCCCTGGTGGCGGGGGGTGGGGGTGATAGGGGACATGACTGGGGGCCTGGTGGAGGCTGCCCCTGCACTGCTGGGGGGTGGGGGTGGTGGGAGACATGAGTGGGGCCTGGTGGAGGGTGCCCCTGCACTGCTGGGGGGTGGGGGTGGTGGGAGACATGAGTGGGGGCCTGGTGGAGGCTGCCCCTGGTGGCTGGGGGGTGGGGGTGGTGGTAGACATGAGTGGGGGCCTGGTGGAGGGTGCCCCTGCACTGCTGGGGGGTGGGGGTGGTGGGAGACATGGGTGGGGGCCTGGTGGAGGGTGCCCCTGGTGGCTGGGGGGTGGGGGTGGTGGGAGACATGGGTGGGGGCCTGGTGGAGGGTGCCCCTGGTGGCTGGGGGGTGGTGGGAGACATGGGTGGGGGCCTGGTGGAGGCTGCCCCTGGTGGCGGGGGTTGGGGGTGATAGGGACATGAGTGGGGGCCTGGTGGAGGCTGCCCCTGCACTGCTGGGGGGTGGGGGTGGTGGGAGACATGGGTGGGGGCCTGGTGGAGGGTACCCCTGGTGGCTGGGGGGTGGGGGTGGTGGGATACATGGGTGGGGGCCTGGTGGAGGGTGCCCCTGGTGGCTGGGGGGTGGGGGTGGTGGGAGACATGGGTGGGGGCCTGGTGGAGGCTGCCCCTGGTGGCGGGGGGGTGGGGGTGATAGGGGACATGAGTGGGGGCCTGGTGGAGGCTGCCCCTTGTGGCTGGGGGTTGGGGGTGGTGGGAGACATGAGTGGGGGCCTGGTGGAGGCTGCACCTGCACTGCTGGGGGGTGGGGGTGGTGGGAGACATGAGTGGGGGCCTGGTGGAGGGTGCCCCTGGTGGCTGGGGTGTGGGGGTGGTGGTAGACATGAGTGGGGGCCTGGTGGAGGGTGCCCCTGGTGGCTGGGGTGTGGGGGTGGTGGTAGACATGAGTGGGGGCCTGGTGGAGGCTGCCCCTGCACTGCTGGGGGGTGGGGGTGGTGGGAGACATGGGTGGGGGCCTGGTGGAGGGTACCCCTGGTGGCTGGGGGGTGGGGGTGGTGGTAGACATGAGTGGGGGCCTGGTGGAGGCTGCCCCTGGTGGCTGGGGGGTGGGGGTGGTGGGAGACATGAGTGGGGGCCTGGTGGAGGCTGCCCATGCACTACTGGAGGGGGGTGGGAGACATGAGTGGGGGCCTGGTGGAGGCTGCCCCTGGTGGCTTGGGGTGGGGGTGGTGGGAGACATGAGTGGGGGCCTGGTGGAGGCTGCCCCTGCACTGCTGGGAGGTGGGGGTGGTGGGAGACATGAGTGGGGGCCTGGTGTAGGCTGCCCCTGCACTGCTGGGGGGTGCGGGTGGTGGGAGACATGAGTGGGGGCCTGGTGGAGGGTGCCCCTGGTGGCTGGGGGGTGGGGGTGGTGGTAGACATGAGTGGGGGCCTGGTGGAGGCTGCCCCTGCACTGCTGGGGGGTGGGGGTGGTGGGAGACATGAGTGGGGGCCTGGTGGAGGGTGCCCCTGGTGGCTGGGGGGTGGGGGTGGTGGTAGACATGAGTGGGGGCCTGGTGGAGGCTGCCCCTGCACTGCTGGGGGGTGGGGGTGGTGGGAGACATGAGTGGGGGCCTGGTGGAGGGTGCCCCTGGTGGCTGGGGGGTGGGGGTGGTGGTAGACATGAGTGGGGGCCTGCTGGAGGGTGCCCCTGTTGGCTCGGGGGTGGGGGTGGTGGGAGACATGAGTGGGGGCCTGGTGGAGGCTGCCCCTGGTGGCTGGGGGTTGGGGGTGGTGGTAGACATGAGTGGGGGCCTGGTGGAGGGTGCCCCTGCACTGCTGGGGGGTGGGGGGGTGGGAGACATGGGTGGGGGCCTGGTGGAGGGTGCCCCTGGTGGCTGGGGGTGGGGGTGGTGGGAGACATGGGTGGGGGCCTGGTGGAAGGTGCCCCTGGTGGCTGGGGGGTGGGGGTGGTGGGAGACATGGGTGGGGGCCTGGTGGAGGCTGCCCCTGGTGGTGGGGGGGTGGGGGTGATAGGGGACATGAGTGGGGGCCTGGTGGAGGCTGCCCCTGCACTGCTGGGGGGTGGGGGTGGTGGGAGACATGAGTGGGGGCCTGGTGGAGGCAGCCCCTGCACTGCTGGGGGGTGGGGTGGTGGGAGACATGAGTGGGGGCCTGGTGGAGGCTGCCCCTGGTGGCTGGGGGGTGGGGGTGGTGGTAGACATGAGTGGGGGCCTGGTGGAGGGTGCCCCTGCACTGCTGGGGGGGTGGGGGGGGGTGGGAGACATGGGTGTGGGCCTGGTGGAGGGTGCTCCTGGTGGCTGGGGGGTGGGGGTGGTGGGAGACATGGGTGGGGGCCTGGTGGAGGGTGCCCCTGGTGGCTGGGGGGTGGGGGTGGTGGGAGACATGGGTGGGGGCCTGGTGGAGGCTGCCCCTGGTGGCGGGGGGGTGGGGGTGATAGGGGACATGAGTGGGGGCCTGCTGGAGGCTGCCCCTGGTGGCTGGGGGGTGGGGGTGGTGGGAGACATGAGTGGGGGCCTGGTGGAGGCTGCCCCTGCACTGCTGGGGGGTGGTGGGAGACATGGGTGGGGGCCTTGTGGAGGCTGCCCCTGGTGGCGGGAGGGTGGGGGTGGTGGGAGACATGAGTGGGGGCCTGATGGAGGGTGCCCCTGGTGGCTGGGGGGTGGGGGTGGTGGTAGACATGAGTGGGGGCCTGGTGGAGGCTGCCCCTGCACTGCTGGGGGGTGGGGGTGGTGGGAGACATGGGTGGGGGCCTGGTGGAGGGTGCCCCTGCACTGCTGGGGGGTGGGGGTGGTGGGAGACATGAGTGGGGGCCTGGTGGAGGGTGCCCCTGGTGGCTGGGGGGTGGGGGTGGTGGGAGACATGAGTGGGGGCCTGGTGGAGGCTGCCCCTGGTGGCTGGGGGGTGGGGGTGGTGGGAGACATGAGTGGGGGCCTGGTGGAGGCTGCCCCTGCACTGCTGGGGGGTGGGGGTGGTGGGAGACATGAGTGGGGGCCTGGTGGAGGGTGCCCCTGGTGGCTGGGGGGTGGGGGTGGTGGTAGACATGAGTGGGGGCCTGGTGGAGGCTGCCCCTGCACTGCTGGGGGGTGGGGGTGGTGGGAGACATGGGTGGGGGCCTGGTGGAGGGTGCCCCTGGTGGCTGGGGGGTGGGGGTGGTGGGATACATGGGTGGGGGCCTGGTGGAGGGTGCCCCTGGTGGCTCGGGGTTGGGGGTGGTGGTAGACATGAGTGGGGGCCTGGTGGAGGCTGCCCCTGGTGGCTGGGGGGTGGGGGTGGTGGGAGACATGAGTGGGGGCCTGGTGGAGGCTGCCCCTGCACTGCTGGGGGGTGGGGGTGGTGGGAGACATGAGTGGGGGCCTGGTGGAGGCTGCCCCTGGTGGCTGGGGGGTGGGGGTGGTGGGAGACATGTGTGGGGGCCTGGTGGAGGCTGCCCTGCACTGCTGGGGGGTGGGGGTGGTGGCAGACATGAGTGGGGGCCTGGTGTAGGCTGCCCCTGCACTGCTGGGGGGTGGGGGTGGTGGGAGACATGAGTGGGGGCCTGGTGGAGGGTGCCCCTGGTGGCTGGGGGGTGGGGGTGGTGGTAGACATGAGTGGGGGCCTGGTGGAGGCTGCCCCTGCACTGCTGGGGGGTGGGGGTGGTGGGAGACATGAGTGGTGGCCTGGTGGAGGGTGCCCCTGGTGGCTGGGGGGTGGGGGTGGTGGTAGACATGAGTGGGGGCCTGGTGGAGGCTGCCCCTGCACTGCTGGGGGGTGGGGGTGGTGGGAGACATGAGTGGGGGCCTGGTGGAGGGTGCCCGTGGTGGCTGGGGGGTGGGGGTGGTGGGAGACATGAGTGGGGGCCTGGTGGAGGCTGCCCCTGGTGGCTGGGGGGTGGGGGTGGTGGTAGACATGAGTGGGGGCCTGTGGGGGTGGTGGGAGACATGAGTGGGGGCCTGGTGGAGGCTGCCCCTGGTGGCTGGGGGGTGGGGGTGGTGGTAGACATGATTGGGGGCCTGGTGGAGGGTGCCCCTGCACTGCTGGGGGGTGGGGGTGGTGGGAGACATGGGTGGGGGCCTGGTGGAGGGTGCCCCTGGTGGCTGGGGGGTGGGGGTGGTGGGAGACATGGGTTGGGGCCTGGTGGAGGGTGCCCCTGGTGGCTGGGGGGTGGGGGTGGTGGGGGACATGGGTGGGGGCCTGGTGGAGGCTGTCCCTGGTGGCGGGGGGTGGGGGTGATAGGGGACATGACTGGGGGCCTGGTGGAGGCTGCCCCTGCACTGCTGGGGGGTGGGGGTGGTGGGAGACATGAGTGGGGGCCTGGTGGAGGGTGCCCCTGCACTGCTGGGGGGTGGGGGTGGTGGGAGACATGAGTGGGGGCCTGGTGGAGGCTGCCCCTGGTGGCTGGGGGGTGGGGGTGGTGGTAGACATGAGTGGGGGCCTGGTGGAGGGTGCCCCTGCACTGCTGGGGGGTGGGGGTGGTGGGAGACATGGGTGGGGGCCTGGTGGAGGGTGCCCCTGGTGGCTGGGGGGTGGGGGTGGTGGGAGACATGGGTGGGGGCCTGGTGGAGGGTGCCCCTGGTGGCTGGGGGGTGGTGGGAGACATGGGTGGGGGCCTGGTGGAGGCTGCCCCTGGTGGCGGGGGTTGGGGGTGATAGGGACATGAGTGGGGGCCTGGTGGAGGCTGCCCCTGCACTGCTGGGGGGTGGGGGTGGTGGGAGACATGGGTGGGGGCCTGGTGGAGGGTACCCCTGGTGGCTGGGGGGTGGGGGTGGTGGGATACATGGGTGGGGGCCTGGTGGAGGGTGCCCCTGGTGGCTGGGGGGTGGGGGTGGTGGGAGACATGGGTGGGGGCCTGGTGGAGGCTGCCCCTGGTGGCGGGGGGGTGGGGGTGATAGGGGACATGAGTGGGGGCCTGGTGGAGGCTGCCCCTTGTGGCTGGGGGTTGGGGGTGGTGGGAGACATGAGTGGGGGCCTGGTGGAGGCTGCACCTGCACTGCTGGGGGGTGGGGGTGGTGGGAGACATGAGTGGGGGCCTGGTGGAGGCTGCCCCTGCACTGCTGGGGGGTGGGGGTGGTGGGAGACATGGGTGGGGGCCTGGTGGAGGGTACCCCTGGTGGCTGGGGGGTGGGGGTGGTGGTAGACATGAGTGGGGGCCTGGTGGAGGCTGCCCCTGGTGGCTGGGGGGTGGGGGTGGTGGGAGACATGAGTGGGGGCCTGGTGGAGGCTGCCCCTGCACTACTGGGGGGGGTGGGAGACATGAGTGGGGGCCTGGTGGAGGCTGCCCCTGGTGGCTTGGGGTGGGGGTGGTGGGAGACATGAGTGGGGGCCTGGTGGAGGCTGCCCCTGCACTGCTGGGGGGTGGGGGTGGTGGGAGACATGAGTGGGGGCCTGGTGTAGGCTGCCCCTGCACTGCTGGGGGGTGCGGGTGGTGGGAGACATGAGTGGGGGCCTGGTGGAGGGTGCCCCTGGTGGCTGGGGGGTGGGGGTGGTGGTAGACATGAGTGGGGGCCTGGTGGAGGCTGCCCCTGCACTGCTGGGGGGTGGGGGTGGTGGGAGACATGAGTGGGGGCCTGGTGGAGGGTGCCCCTGGTGGCTGGGGGTTGGGGGTGGTGGTAGACATGAGTGGGGGCCTGGTGGAGGCTGCCCCTGCACTGCTGGGGGGTGGGGGTGGTGGGAGACATGAGTGGGGGCCTGGTGGAGGGTGCCCCTGGTGGCTGGGGGGTGGGGGTGGTGGTAGACATGAGTGGGGGCCTGCTGGAGGGTGCCCCTGTTGGCTGGGGGGTGGGGGTGGTGGGAGACATGAGTGGGGGCCTGGTGGAGGCTGCCCCTGGTGGCTGGGGGTTGGGGGTGGTGGTAGACATGAGTGGGGGCCTGGTGGAGGGTGCCCGTGCACTGCTGGGGGGTGGGGGGGGTGGGAGACATGGGTGGGGGCCTGGTGGAGGGTGCCCCTGGTGGCTGGGGGGTGGGGGTGGTGGGAGACATGGGTGGGGGCCTGGTGGAAGGTGCCCCTGGTGGCTGGGGGGTGGGGGTAGTGGGAGACATGGGTGGGGGCCTGGTGGAGGCTGCCCCTGGTGGTGGGGGGGTGGGGGTGATAGGGGACATGAGTGGGGGCCTGGTGGAGGCTGCCCCTGCACTGCTGGGGGGTGGGGGTGGTGGGAGACATGAGTGGGGGCCTGGTGGAGGCAGCCCCTGCACTGCTGGGGGGTGGGGGTGGTGGGAGACATGAGTGGGGGCCTGGTGGAGGCTGCCCCTGGTGGCTGGGGGGTGGGGGTGGTGGTAGACATGAGTGGGGGCCTGGTGGAGGGTGCCCCTGCACTGCTGGGGGGGTGGGGGGGTGGGAGACATGGGTGTGGGCCTGGTGGAGGGTGCTCCTGGTGGCTGGGGGGTGGGGGTGGTGGGAGACATGGGTGGGGGCCTGGTGGAGGGTGCCCCTGGTGGCTGGGGGGTGGGGGTGGTGGGAGACATGGGTGGGGGCCTGGTGGAGGCTGCCCCAGGTGGCGGGGGGGTGGGGGTGATAGGGGACATGAGTGGGGGCCTGCTGGAGGCTGCCCCTGGTGGCTGGGGGGTGGGGGTGGTGGGAGACATGAGTGGGGGCCTGGTGGAGGCTGCCCCTGCACTGCTGGGGGGTGGTGGGAGACATGGGTGGGGGCCTGGTGGAGGCTGCCCCTGGTGGCGGGAGGGTGGGGGTGGTGGGAGACATGAGTGGGGGCCTGATGGAGGGTGCCCCTGGTGGCTGGGGTGTGGGGGTGGTGGTAGACATGAGTGGGGGCCTGGTGGAGGCTGCCCCTGCACTGCTGGGGGGTGGGGGTGGTGGGAGACATGGGTGGGGGCCTGGTGGAGGGTGCCCCTGGTGGCTGGGGGGTGGGGGTGGTGGGATACATGGGTGGGGGCCTGGTGGAGGGTGCCCCTGGTGGCTGGGGGGTGGGGGTGGTGGTAGACATGTGTGGGGGCCTGGTGGAGGCTGCCCCTGGTGGCTGGGGGGTGGGGGTGGTGGGAGACATGAGTGGGGGCCTGGTGGAGGCTGCCCCTGCACTGCTGGGGCGTGGGGGTGGTGGGAGACATGAGTGGGGGCCTGGTGGAGGCTGCCCCTGGTGGCTGGGCGGTGGCGGTGGTGGGAGACATGAGTGGGGGCCTGGTGGAGGCTGCCCCTGCACTGCTGGGGGGTGGGGGTGGTGGGAGACATGAGTGGGGGCCTGGTGGAGGGTGCCCCTGGTGGCTGGGGGGTTGGGGTGGTGGTAGACATGAGTGGGGGCCTGGTGGAGGCTGCCCCTGCACTGCTGGGGGGTGGGGATGGTGGGAGACATGAGTGGGGGCCTGGTGGAGGGTGCTCCTGGTGGCTGGGGGGTGGGGGTGGTGGGAGACATGAGTGGGGGCCTGGTGGAGGCTGCCCCTGGTGGCTGGGGTGTGGGGGTGGTGGTAGACATGAGTGGGGGCCTGGTGGAGGGTGCCCCTGCACTGCTGGGGGGTGGGGGTGGTGGGAGACATGGGTGGGGGCCTGGTGGAGGGTGCCCCTGGTGGCTGGGGGGTGGGGGTGGTGGCTGACATGGGTGGGGGCCTGGTGGAGGGTGCCCCTGGTGGCTGGGGGGTGGGGGTGGTGGGAGACATGGGTGGGGGCCTGGTGGAGGCTGCCCCTGGTGGCGGGGGGGTGGGGGTGATAGGGGACATGAGTGGGGGCCTGGTGGAGGCTGCCCCTGCACTGCTGGGGGGTGGGGGTGGTGGGAGACATGGGTGGGGGCCTGGTGGAGGGTGCCCCTGGTGGCTGGGGGGTGGGGGTGGTGGGATACATGGGTGAGGGCCTGGTGGAGGGTGCCCCTGGTGGCTGGGGTGTGGGGGTGGTGGTAGACATGAGTGGGGGCCTGGTGGAGGCTGCCCCTGCACTGCTGGGGGGTGGGGGTGGCGGGAGACATGGGTGGGGGCCTGGTGGAGGGTGCCGCTGGTGGCTGGGGGGTGGGGGTGGTGGGCTACATGGGTGGGGGCCTGGTGGAGGGTGCCCCTGGTGGCTGGGGGGTGGGGGTGGTGGTAGACATGAGTGGGGGCCTGGTGGAGGCTGCCCCTGCACTGCTGGGGGGTGGGGGTGGTGGGAGACATGAGTGGGGGCCTGGTGGAGGGTGCCCCTGCACTGCTGGGGGGTGGGGGTGGTGGGAGACATGAGTGGGGGCCTGGTGGAGGGTGCCCCTGGTGGCTCGGGGGTGGGGGTGGTGGGAGACATGAGTGGGGGCCTGGTGGAGGGTGCCCCTGGTGGCTGGGGGGTGGGGGTGGTGGTAGACATGAGTTGGGGCCTGGTGGAGGCTGCCCCTGCACTGCTGGGGGGTGGGGGTGGTGGGAGACATGAGTGGGGGCCTGGTGGAGGGTGCCCCTGGTGGCTGGGGGGTGGGGGTGGTGGTAGACATGAGTGGGGGCCTGGTGGAGGGTACCCCTGCACTGCTGGGGGGTGGGGGTGGTGAGAGACATGAGTGGGGGCCTGGTGGAGGGTGCCCCTGGTGGCTGGGGGGTGGGGGTGGTGGGAGACATGAGTGGGGGCCTGGTGGAGGGTGCCCCTGGTGGCTGGGGGGTGGGGGTGGTGGGAGACATGAGTGGGGGCCTGGTGGAGGGTGCCCCTGGATGCTGGGGGGTGGGGGTGGTGGGAGACATGAGTGGGGGCCTGGTGGAGGGTGCCCCTGCACTGCTGGGGGGTGGGGGTGGTGGGAGACATGGGTGGGGGGCCTGGTGGAGGCTGCCCCTGCACTGCTGGGGGGTTGGGGTGCAGGGGGACATGAGCAGGTGTGCAGGGTAGTCCCCTGTTTTGTGGGCTGCCTGCAGGAGCCGTGGAGGGTGTACAGGGAACACCTGTGAGGACCCACCCAGCCTAATCGCGTGTGTAACTTCCCACGCACCCCTGTAATACACGTACCAAGCCAAATCGCGTGTGATAATTCCCGCGCACCCCTGTAATACACGTACCTGGCCAAATCGCATGTGAGAATTCCCGCGCACCCCTGTAATACACGTACCCAGCCGAATCGCGTGTAAAACTTCCCGTGTACCCCTGTAATACACGTACCCAGCCAAATCGTGTGTGATAATTCCCGCGTACCCCTGTGATACACGTGCCCTGGCTAATCGCGTGTAAAACTTCACACGTACCCCTGTAATACACGTACCCTGGCCAATCGCGTGTTAAACTTCCTGCGTACCCCTGTAATACACGTACCCTGGCTAATCGCGTGTATAACTTCACGCATACCCCTGATATGCACGTTACCCGCTTTGCGTTCCTTGTTTGGCAGCCCTGTAAACTGGTCCAGGGTTAGCGCAGCCCTTTGCGATGATTTTGCGATTTTGATGGCTTTTCCTTGCGCGAGGGCGTTCTTGGGGGCGTTACTGGCGCTGCTGCAGGGTCGCTGCGATACTCTGTGCCACGGCTGGTTTGGGAGCCTAAAATCCATGAAAACGCTGTGCGCGGAAATCGGTTTTAGCGCACGTGCCTGGCGCAGACAATCGCACGCGGACACTCTGCGCCAGCCGCTTGCGACACTTTTCTGCGAAATTCTATGAATTACCCTGTTAATCTTGTGTTTTCAAAAAAAAACATATTGAAGAGGGAGTACACTACCACCATGACAACCAGTTAATTAAATAACATCTGCGTCACTAAAAACATCCCATATGCAATGTAAAATAATATTTACACTGCACACTATCGCCACTGTAGTCGTCCCCTTCTGCTCTGGTGGATCTGATTAACTAACATACCAGTCAAATGTGTAAGCATCGATAAATCCTGAAACTTCATGTCTGAGCTGCAAGCCATACCTGGCCTCAACAATTTACATGGACATAAAATTCAACAAGCACAATTGAAATATCTGCACACATGTCCCAGATTGTGCATGATGTGAACAACATGTCTCTATTGTGGGGTGTAGAAAATCAGTGCAGTATTGACCCAAAAGTTCCTCAACATGGCAACATGACCACAATAAACCCCATCCACAATAAACTATTCACAAGAGGTCTTTAAAAATTGTGTTAAACAGTGTTACACACCAGAATTACCACATCCAGACATGCAGCAAGTAAAGAAACCATTCCATAACAATCAAGATGAATGAACATCCTACCTGTCCCCTTGGCATGCCGTTGACAGTCAAATGTTGTCCCATGAAATATCCATCATTCCCTGATGGAAGGATCTGCAGACAATGAACACAATGAAACATAGTGCAGATAAAACATCCATGCACCAAAAAATTCAAGACTCACAGGCACCCCTCAGTGACATACAACACATGTAAACCACAACTAACAAGACAACCATCAACATGTATCCCTGCACATAGTGCATGCAAATCAAACACACAAAACACACACACTGACAAACAACATCCCACATGGACATGCAGTAAATGTGCTTGTCACCTAGCCCCATTCACTAGACGATGGCACATACACATTGCACGCATCAGTCAACATGCTGCATGAAAATGAGAAAACATCACATATGCAGATAATTGATCACACAAAAAATCCGGGACACCCCTGCAAGACTACCAATGACATGACAAGGCGTGCCTGCATAATATTGAGACAGTGCACTGAACACAGTCATGGGAGGACATTGGGCCTCATTACGAGGTAGGAGGAAGCCATGGTGCTATTAGCACCATGGCTAACCCCTTACCGCACACCGGGTCCGGGTTCTCGGAATGGGTACTTACCGGGTCATTCCAACCTTGGAGGACCCGGTAAGTCCCCATTCTGAGAACCATTCCCCATGCCCATTTGAGCCCCCATAGGGCTCAATGGGAATGGGGAAGTAGCTAATAACGGTACCTTATTAGCTTATTAGCTCTTAAGTCCCTTAGTGGGTCCCGTCCTTAACACCTGGTCAGACCAGGCGTTACGGAAGGGACCCGCTAAGGGACCTCGGAATATGGAGGTAAGGGATTACCGACACCGGCACCCTTACCGGTGTCGGTAATCCCTTACCTCCTACCTCATAATGAGGCCCATTGTCTTATAAATGTATGTATTGCTCACTTGTTATGCACTTATACAATTACCCAAACAGTTTCAAAGTGCACACAGGGCAACAGGGTGGGGACATCGGAAGGTAGAGAATGAATTGCAACAGAGATAAATAATAGAATCAATATTACAAACAAATCAAGACTATTACTGGGAGGGGAAACAAACATACTATGCCTTGTGAGTGTTTCGAATGTGCAAGTGTACAGGGGAGGGGGTTAAAGGAACCGGTTCTGAGGTGTTTATGGAGAAGTTCTCGGGGTGAAGTGCCAAGAAAAAGAGCAACCTTCCGTGGTGAGGCTGAGCATGAGCAAGTGCAGTATATACACAGTGGCTTGGATGAGGGATGTGGGTGGTCAGGGCCCCGAGGAACGATAAGGGCCCTGCACATCAGTCACGCTACTGAATGATTAGCAGGGAAGAGAGGAGGAGAAGGAAGAGGAGAAGAGAAAGGACTTGGGGCTTATTGGGAACTTAAGTAGGTCTTGCTCAAGATTAAGAGAGTGAGTGAGGCTATTACACAGATGGCATCCCGCAGAGGAAAATGATCGACCACCAGCTTTTTGTATAGAAAACCATTTCACACATAGGGAGTTGTTCCCAGAGGAATGTAGGAGTCTAGCAGTGGAGTATTTGATCAGTAAGCATTGAAGATAGAGTGGTCCCTAGCCCCAGATAGCCCTGTGGATGATACAATGTAATCTGCGCTGGGAACGTGAGCCAGTAAAGGCTTTGGAGGGCAGAAGAGATGCGGTACTTGCACCTGAGGCCAAGGATAAGTCTTGCTGCCCTATTCTGGGTAAACTGGAGGGGTCGCAGGGTGGACCAAGGAACATTAAGGAGGAGGCTGTTGCAGTACTGTAGTCTGGAGAGAACCAGAGCACAGGTAACAATGAATATCTGGGGGCAGGTGTGGAAAGTGTGGGATATATTGACCCACTCAACAGCATTTCCCCCACATCACCAAGCTGCATTTGCACAAGAAACAGCAACCTGGCTGTGCCGGCTCCTGTGCACACCAGGACCTCAAAACTGTGTTTTGGCAGCAACAAAAAGATGGCTGCACTGTCCTGCCAAGCACAATCGGGCAGAATGGGACAATGGAGCACATTGAAGGAGATTGCCAGTGTGTTCCGACATAAACAAAAGGAAGAATGTGGAAAAAGCAGCATTGATTTGCTGCAAAAACCAAAATCTCCCTGGAAAAGAAACCCTTTTTCCCCTTTAGAAAAAATGCTGCTTTGACACTAATTCCCTCTGTTCCTTAAAGCCACTGGGCCTCATTACGACCCAGGCGGTAATCGTCCGTCATTACCGCCATGGCGTAATGAGCGTTTACGCCGTGGGCCGATGGCGTAAAGAGCGCCACATTACGACCCATCGCGCACGAGCATTACGCCATGGCGGTAATGCAATTAACGCCATGGCGGAAAAGGCCCCTACCGGCATCGTAAAGCGAGCAAGGTGCACTTCCGCCACCGTAAGTAGCGGCCACCGTAAGTAGCGACCACCGTAATTTGCGGTGGCCGTAATTAGCGGCCACCGTAAACTGCGGCGGCCGTAAAAAGCAGAACCGGAAATAGCGTCATCGCGCCGGAACGGGAAACAGCACGTCGGCCATCTTTAAAAACACAATCCATTGCCATCCTACCGAACAACACCAGACCCAACCCTGACACCTTTCCCAACCAGTCACCCACCCATCCAAGTACCCGAAAATGCCTAAAGCTGTGAAAAAGGCACGTGACCGCCAGCGCCAGGAGAGATTCAGCCGGGAGGAACTCTGCATGCTTGCGGAGACCCTGCAAGACAACGCAGGTGTCGTTTTCTCCCCGGAAATGACCAGGACAGCGATAGGGAAAAAGAAGGCCATCTGGGCCCTGGTGGCTGAGCGCGTCAGCGCGGTGGGGACCGTACCCCGCACCCCACAGCAGTGCAGGAAGCGCTGGGATGACCTACGCATACGGGTCAGAGCCGTCATCTCTGCAAACCGCAACCTCGCCCTGGGTACCGGTGGAGGGTCGGAATCCCCCCTAAAACTCCAACCGTGGGAGGAGATCTGTGCAACCACGATTGGCATGGAATCCATTGAAGGCGTCTGAGGGATGAAAAGGGGAGCTCCGACATCAGGCGATGAAGGTAGGTGCCTCAAACAAGACATGCCATAGTCACTGCAGTCCAATCATGTGTAGCACAAGGTTGCCCTAGAGTGTAAATGCAACACATATCAACACTGCCCATAGCCACATGCGAGCACCACCCTGTATACACTGCTGGCACCCGCATACCTGCATCCACATTCCACACTAAAAGGAGACAACCTGCATGGCACTGCCTGAAATCTGCCTCATCTACTGACCAGAATAATGTCAATCATTGTCATTCCAAAGTCCGCAGACCCATCAATAACGCCCTCCCTCCTTTGCTCCACCACAGGCACAGATTCACACCCAGAGGACCAGGACACCCCTGCGCCGAAGAGAGCCAAGAAGGCCATCAATAACGTCCCTGCACCCTCAACCTCAGCTGCAGTGAGGCAGACCCCACAACAAGCAGGTCCCACTGCAAGCATACCGGACGTCCCACCGGCAAGCACCCCTGTAGGCAGCAGGCCAGCAGCAGCTGCTCCACCTCCACCGACATTGCCTGCCACAGAGGGCACGGGGTCAGCGGCCAGCAGCAACATCGGTGAGACAGCTGCAACACCTGCATGTTCAGACTCAGACATGGAGCACGAGGTCAGAAGCCCCACTGACCTACTACATTCCCCCTGTTTCTCAGACGCCAGCCCCCATGAGGATCACACACAGGGGCACACAGAGGTAGAGGAGTGGCCTTCCACCCCATGCCCTGTCCACACTCCACAGGAGGGGAGCAGCCCCTCCATCACTCCACCAGCACTGGCCATGGGCCAGCAGGGCCAGCAGTCCCTCGAGGACATCACAGAACGGCAGCATCAACTGTCCACGATGCTGAATGAGCATGCCGCGGAATGTGTGGGGGCTAGGTCTACCATTGAACAGGCCACAGAGACCCTAAGGGCCGAAGTAGCACAGAGCACTGCCACCCTGAGGGATGCCATGCAGGCCATGTCCAGGGACATCTGTGCTGAACTTGCCAGCTTGCGTCGTGCGCTCACTGAGCACACCCACACCCTACAGGACGTGCATGCACAGGGGCAGCCAGGGACATCCTCCACTGCCAGTTCTGCACAGAGCAGCCCCGTGCGACGTTCCGGACGTAACCCGCGCTCCACAGCCAGGGGTGCCCTGGGGGCCGGGAGAGGGGGCTTGTAACAGCCTGTGGCCACTGTCACAGGCATCTGTTGACACCTACATGGGGTGTGTTGGGGTGTGCAGGTGGGAGGTGGGAGGGGGTGTGTTGGGGTGTGCATGGGGGCGGTGGGAGGGGGTGTGTTGGGGTGTGCAGGGGGGAGGTGGGAGGGGGTGTGTTGGGGTGTGCAGGGGGGAGGTGGGAGGGGGTGTGTTGGGGTGTGCAGGGGGGAGGTGGGAGGGGGTGTGTTGGGGTGTGCAGGGGGGAGGTGGGAGGGGGTGTGACACGACATTTCATAGTTTCAATACACTTTTTTCTTTCAAAAAAAGTAATGTGTGGACATTTTCATTGCGTATGTGTGCTTTATTGGTGTACAGTCCACAGTGTGCATGTCCCAGAGACACACAGTGCCCCAAGTGCAGTCTCCATGTGATAAACACCAGCCGTGTGTGCTAGAAGCAGTGGTCGATGATACTTTGGCGCATTGCACGCCCCTCCTGTGCATCGCCTCCTCCATGGGGTGCCGCCCCATCTGCACCCTCCTCATCCTCATCGTCAGGTGGTTGCAGTTCTGCGTCAGGGGGCAGGGGCACATTCCCTCTGACGCACATATTGTGTAGCATGACACATGCCATGACGATCTTTGCCACCTTCTCATGGCCATACAGGAGTGCCCCACCAGACCTGCTGAGGCTTCGGAACCGTGCCTTCAATAGGCCGAATGTCTGCTCTATGACCACACGAGTACGTGTATGTGCACGGTTGAAGTCCTCCTCGTGCTGGTTCTGCGGGTTCCGGACTGGTGTAAGGAGCCACCTCTTCAGGGGATAGCCTGCATCACCTGTATGTAGGCGAGAATGTATGTGTCAGTCATGTTGTCTGATCAGGAACATGATGTTCCACCATGGCTCGCATCCAACTGTTACTTTGGCTCTCTTCTACATGCACTAATTGATTCACACAATGCAACCAGTATATGCTCATGGCTCCCATGGCCTGTTTTGCATGCCATCACCCAATGTATGCAGAGGGGTTGTGTGCATTGTGAGTGCCCATCCTCTGTCTCCGTTCTCTGTGTTACTCACAGCCAGGTGGCGTATGCATCATCCCCCCCCTTTCAGCCAGGTGGAGTATGCATCACCCCCCCTTTCAGCCAGGTGGAGTATGCATCATCCCCCCCCTTTCAGCCAGGTGGAGTATGCATCACCCCCCCCCTTTCAGCCAGGTGGAGTATGCATCACCCCCCCCCTTTCTGCCAGGTGGAGTATGCATCGGTACGTCATTCACCTGCCCACTTCCATGACATTGGACTCACCGAGTAGCCAGGATCTTGGGCCTGCGTGTCGCTCCATGTAGCGTGGTATTGTGAAGTTCCTCAGGACCATAGAATCATGGGTTGATCCGGGGAATCGGGCACAACAATGTGTGATGATCTTGTTGGAGTCACAGACCATTTGCACGTTGATTGAGTGGAACTGTTTCCGGTTGCGGTACGGTACCTCCATGGCACGTGGAACCACCAATTCCACATGGGTGCAGTCGATGGCACCAATGCAACCGGGTATGCCGGCTAGTGCATGGAAACCCACTTTGGTGTTTGCAATCTCCTGGGCAGTCCGTGGTAATGAGATGTGGTCGTCTGTGTGCTTGAGGAGGGCATCGAGCACTTGAATGAGTGTTCGTGAGAATAATGGTTGTGAAATGCCATGCAGGTGCCCCACTGTGTGCTGGTAGGTGCCTGTGGCCAGGAAGTGGAGTACAGACACTACCTTCAGTAGGGGGGGGATGGCGGTTGGACTTTCTATCATGCTGACGATGTCGTTGTGTGTCATGTCTACGATGGCGGTGATGGTGTCCCGGTCCAAACGGTACAGGGTGTGGATCTGCTCAGCAGTGAGGTTGAATGGATTGGCTCTGATGCGTGGGATTGGGGGCTGCCTGCGTGGTGGCACTGGCTGTGCTGGTGGGGCTTGCTGGGTCTGCCTTGCCCTCCTTCTCCTCCTGCGTCTCCTCTGTGCTGCCTATTGTTGTTGTTGCTGTTGTAGCACATGCATTGCTATCAGGTCCTCCAGCCCCAACATTGCTAGTCGTATTGGTATCATTGTGGAGTGTGACCGGGTGTGGGAAGGAGTGGGGTGTGCTCTTTTTGTGCTTCCCTGAGTCTGTATTGCCTTCACCTGTGCTGTTTCTGTGCACCTGTGGCAGCTGTATTCACTTAACATGGCCCTTTACGGTTGGTTCGCGATGGCGTTATTTGCACCATGGCGGTAAGGTACTTAACGGGCTGGGTGATGGCGTTAGGTGCATGTCCGCTTGGGTCGGCATTTGCGTACCTTTCCGCCATGGCGCTAAGTACGGTGTGGATGGTCGCGTGCGCGCACCCTTTGCGCAGTTAGCGGCAGCGTTAACTACGATTCCGCTAATGGCATCGTAGTTAACGGTCACGGGTCATGATCGGACCTGGCGGAAAACGATGGCGGTAAGCATTTACCGCCATCGTTTTTCACTTAGCGCCAGGGTCGTAATGAGGCCCACTGTGATTAAAAAGGCCTACTAAGCCCTGTGTGTCTCACTGTGCCTCAGCAAAACCAGGCATGATTCTGAATTGACAAGCCTTGTCAAAACTCTAAAAAAAAAAATCAACCAGGAACTTGTCTTTTACTTACACAGGAAACACGTTCATTTTCTTTGCAAAAGTATCCTAAACTCAGCTGTTCAGAGAAAGACTCTTATCTAGCTGAGCCATGTCTGTTTCAATGTATCCGTGTCGTAGACCAACTCCAGCATTCAAGAGAATAACTATAGTTGCAAGACAGTGTGCGAATCTGCTGGAGATGAAAAGTTGAATTTAAGAAGGAAGGCCAGCCGCACCACATGTCAAAAAATGGGCCTTTGCAAACTAAAGAAAAACACATGCCTTTGTGTTGGAACAGTACACTTGTGAAGGAAAGCCTGCCAATATTTAGCAATATGAAGGGGTTTGTTGCTGATGAGACCACAGAACATGAGTTATTTTATGCAACCGGCTTGTTTTAATTCTGGATCAGAAAATAAAGGTTAAAACTATGGTGGCTGGAGTTGCAAGTTGAAAAACAGTTTTTCTGCTTGGAGGGGTGATACCAAAAGGAGGGCTCTCTCTCAGCAGATACTAACATCCCCCTGATGATTACGGGGTTGTACAGACTTTCATCTTTGCTGGGACCCCGACAGTGAAGCTCCCAGGGAAGGTAGTCTGAGGTGTGAAAGGGCAATAAAACTTCAATCAAGGAAGAAACCCCCAGCATGCTCTGAAGGGAATGACAGTTGGCAGCAGTTGAAGGAAAGAAAAAAAATGGCCCAGGGACAAAGGGACTGCCATTTCTTCCCAAAGACTAGTTCAGAAATAAACATTAAAGACGTTTTTATCTCTGCAGCAAGACTTTGAAAAATTGTAAACATTTTGCAGTTTAAAAGTGATTTTTTTGTGCTTTCTTTTGAGACATGGTAGAAGCCACTGACACCTTAAGAACAGAAAGGGCAAAGTATTGAGGATAAATAGAAAAGTATGACTATTGCAAACATACATTTTTGTACATAGATCCCTTGGGATAATTTGCATCTCTGTATAAAGCTATGGAATTTTAGGCCGAATCTTTCATGCTCAAAATTACCAAAATGTATCAGAAGGACGAAATAAGGTCCCATGAACTGGAGGATTGGACTGATATGTGCTACACAAAATATGGAATCTGAGTATATAATTTGTTAAGAGATTGCAATGGGACAAATGTATGTTTTTGGAAAAATCATATTTTAAGTAAAGTAATTGTGGGAGTTTTTGGACATTGTAAAACTCCCATCATAAATCTGACATCATTCCCTTGGAAAATCCAACCAGCTGAGAGCGAGGCGGAGACTAGCACCCCTTTCCAATCCCAGTAGTTTAGAGGCCTGCTTAGTTAACCCTGCCCAGCCTATACTTTGATGATGTCACTAGGCATTATAAATAATGGTCCCTGACAAGACTCTAGACAGACACTCTTCCTGATTTCCTGCACTGCGTTCCTGTTCCCATCATGTTCCAGATCTAGACTCCAATTATAAGGCCAAGCATTGCTGATCCTACTCCAGAGCTCACTGCAAAACCCAAGCAGTGCTGATCCTTTTCCCAGCAAGGCCTCAAATCTAAAAATCCACTAAATCTCCCATTAACAAGGGGAAAGCTGTGGTACCTTTGGCATCCTGATCCAATCTGGCTTGCTGCCACTCACTGCATGCTGCTGCAATCCTGCTACCTTGATGACCTTTAGTATCTATTGACCAGGATTGCCCATCCAGTCCCAGCCAGCGGGTGACCAGAATGCACAGCTGTTTGCCAGGTTCCCTGCCATGTAGTGACCAGACCCGGTTGACTGTCCATAAGCCCAAAACTAAAAAGTGGATTGTGAGTATTTCATCACCCCATAGAAATCCATAGTATACCTTGTCGTGCCTTGTCCTTATCCCACTCTATAAGTCATCCTGTCCTTATCCTGTTAACCTGTTCAACTGTCAGAATTCTCTCTGCATTTTTTGTCATTAATCGCTATTTTTTCTTTCATTTCCGTTTTACTTAGATTATACGTCCTTAGCGATATTTGGATTAAGTAAAGTAATTTTCCTTAAAGAAAACGGGTACACTGCGTGAAGGGTTACAACTGCAGCATAACTTAGAGAATTCACGGGTGGCGTTCCTCTTTTCTTCGTTCATTAAATTGAGTTTAAATAAACTGTTCTTTTCAAAACTGATTTCCTTTCCAAATTCACCCTTCCTTTTACTCAAAGCGCGCCTCCTTCTATATTGCATAACTCAATTCAATTTACCAGCTAGAGACTTACTTTCAATTCTTTTTTGTACCAGTGATATATATCTATCTATCTATCACCCAACATAAAAACCGCACTGCAAATTCGTGCATTTCACTGGTTTTAATTAAAAACCTTTTGGGTAAGTTTAGGCGAGAATTGCAAAAGTGTACATTTTAAGCGTGTTATCTGACTGCAATCTGTTTTAAACTTTCCGCTCATTTTCGAAATGTATAATCTTGGTAAACCATGCTTTGTGATTGTTAACATCTTTGCATTGTTGCTTTATTGAGGAATTATATTTGTTTCAAGGTTTTTATCACACATTCATAATTTATTTGTCCATTTCCGAGTGCCATTTAATAACATTGCATGGGGTTTGATATCCGTTTTTTTCTCTTATTTGGGAAGGGAAGGACAGATTTAGATTCCGTTTCTTGCCTCTCATTCCTGATTACCTGCTGCTTCTGTTTATCCAATCAAAATGGATTATTTTTGGGTTGAGGGAACATTGAAGGGGGAAATTCTAACTTGGATGCTATCTCTCCTAAACCAAAAGTGCTCCTATTCTGTTGTGCTGTGTATATGCTCCACTAAAAAAGTCACACCCAGTGCATTGCTCATATTCGCATTGTAACTATCACCCCATTGGTGATTGCTGCCCCATATTAAACATTTTGTGATTTTGTTTGAATTTTAAATAAATAAATAAATAAATAAATATTGCATTTGACCAACCAGCTTGGTTCATGGTCCATTTTGAGCCGGTGTATTTGAAAAGGGGGTGTGATATGAGTGGTGTATCTTCCCAAAATTGAATCCACATAAATAAGGAGAAATACACCTCAGTTAGGCGCTACATACTAGGCCGAGGCAAAGGTGTGTCTATCTCCTGATTGAAATCCTTAACAAACCGTATAGTTACTCTGAGAAGGAAGAGCTGAAAGTGGGAATTCTTGACAATGTCCAGAATATGAGGAATGAAAGAAAGGGTAGAGTCGAAGATGACACCAAGATTCCTGGTTTCGGAGGAGTGGGCAGGGGGAAGGCCCATGGAGGACAGCTAGAGTGAAGGAAAGAAGTAGGCAAAAAGGGAACCAATAGGGAGACTCTCGGTTTTGCTGGCATACAACCTGAGGTCATTTGCAGTTCACGAGGCCAGGATGGTGGAGAGGCAGTCAGGGATGAAGGAAGGTGAAAGTGTGGCAGTAGGAACTTTGCTGAAGAGTTGTGTGTCATTAGCATAGCACCGGAATTTGTGTGAGAATGAGGCAATGAAGCGTTGCAGCAGGGAAATGTATATGTTAAAGATGCAGGGCAAAAGAATGGAGCCCTGGGGCATGCCACAGATGGAGGAGGAAGTAGGGGAGGAGAAAGGACCCATAATGTTTTTGGAGGAATGATTGTTTAGGAATGAGATAAGCCAGTCCACTGCCTGCTCTGAGATAACAAGTATATAATGGAGCATTTTAATGAGGATGTAATGGTTCACTGTGTCAAATGCAGATGACATATCAAGGAGGATGAGGACAGCATGGGATTAGGAATTGAGGGATGCAAGCAGTTCTTCACGGATGTTCAGGAGAGCAATGTCCGCAGCTCAGGAAGCTTTGAATCCACACTGGTGTACATGTAGACCCCCAACAAGTGTGTTATGGACGTTGATTTGGAGGAGGACCAACTTCTCGAGCAGTTTCCCCAGGAAGGGGGTGTTCAAATGGGACAGGGAGTGCTCAAGGGAGGATGAAAAAGAACCAGCAGTAAAGGAGTGCATGCAGAGATAAGCGAAAGAGCAAGGGCGAGAGAGGAGATGTTGCCCTTGTTGGTACTGGATGAGCATGGGCCCACCTGTTTGGAAGAGACCTTCATGGAGTTGACAACTCTGGTGACTTCTCCAGGGGAGACAAGAGCAAAGGAAGAGATGGAGGAAGGAGGAGCATGAGTGGTAGGGTGGAGAGGGGAGAGGGTTCTGTTGGATGAGTGTGTCACAAGGATGTTCAATATGTCCAGGCCTTTGGGAAAAAAGCAAATGCATTACAAATGGACTGTGAAGGAGTAGAGGCAGAAGATACTGCTGATGGGTTGGCAAGTTGCCTGCACATTTTGTAGAGTGCAGCCGTGATGCAAACCACAAGAATATAAGTACACAAATACTCACCTCTTGCACTCCCGGCAGGATAATGCTTGACACATCAATTCACAGAGGCCGCTATCAGAATGGATGGCTGGCCACCAAGGCAACTGCCATGGAAGACTTAAGCAGACAACACAAAGCAATGTCATACAGCAAGCAAGGATAAATGCATGCTAAATGTAGGATGCAAACAAAAAGTGCATGGTCAATGCAGAATTCATTGTCACAGCATACAATTGGTCAAATATTGTATTCAGTTGAATACAGCAGTGCCATGCATCCAGCTGTGGTCAACTTGAAGCTGCAAACACCATGGTGCAGCATGCATGGTACATGCATGTGAAAGCACCAACACCACTAAACCTAATATGATGGTACACAACATAGCATCCTAAAAAGTGCATAAATCTTCACATGTCTGTGGCTTTTAACTGCTGCCACACACCGTAATTGTTGATCCATAATCAAGAGAGTCCAAATGTGCCGTTGATCCATAACCCCAAAAACATTGCAACGGATATGAAGCGTCACTCATTACACATCCTCAAAGGGCTACGAAACACACACCAGCACAACCATCAACACCTGTCACAAGCCACAAACAGCCGACCATGCACCCCACTCCCAAACACCAATTAAAGGCTCACACTGTTTTAAAGCCCACAATTTAGAATATGATATCAGTGGCCCCACCAATCCTTCAAAATAACACCATGTCCAGATCCATCACCAGAAGCACACCCTGTGAAACATGCACCCATGAAGAAGTACTGATGCCCCACAAGACAAATCACTCCCAAGTGATCACACAGTGCAAGACTCCCATGCAAACACCACACAAGTGCCTGCTAATGCTCTTCAGTTACCTGCACAGGGTAACCGCCTGCCTTGCATACGATTCACAGCATCGGGATACACTGCCCCTAAATGCAATCACATGCATTGTAACAACAGAAACAACATGCACATCCATGACAACACATGATTGATACAGAAAATATGCAGAGAGCACCCACTGCAGAAGCACCATAGGGTGCAAGAGGGTGACATGACATAGATTGTGATCTGCCCAGGAGTGCAGCGTACCACAACAGAGAGAGGGAGAGAGAGTGACACTGAGAGGGAAGACCAAGTAAATGCCACATCAAGGAGTACACTGCCGGGATTGGAGATGGTCAATGACATGCACAACACCACAGAAGGTGTGCCCATAGATGAATTGAGCAAGGTAGGTAACACAGTGACATGAGTACCACTTAAATAACCATACCGGCATGGTAGCATGCAAAGCACATACAAGTTAAGTTATGCTTGCAGCAAACAGGGTGACCAATCACGCATGCTAAACATGCAAGGCAGTGCTCATGCTTACCCGCTGGATGCTTCGGCATGGTGTGAATCTTGCATCACCTTCACAGGAGGGACAGTGCCTGGTGCCGGGCATAGGGAGCATGGACGTCAAAGGGTGCAGTGTGTCTCCCCCTTGACAGCAGTCGCCACCAGATAATGGATTACTGAAACAACATGGGAGAAGACATTACAACAGCCATAGTGAAGTACCATTCACACAGCAAAAATGTGTGAGGGAACACAGAACCCATAGTTACCTGCCCATGCCATCCGGTGCATCACCAGGCAAACATGCAAGCTACCCTCACTATCCATGCCTGCATGTCCACCACTGCAAATGTCATGGCCTTAAGATGTTAAGGAAAAATTAAAGGATAGTTCTGGGACTTTTTTTTTTATTGTCCCTACGGTTCGGCCATGTGTTTTTAAGCATAAATCGGTAGATCGTAGAAAACTTTCCTATGGACCTTACCCGACTTTTCGTCCATTAACGCACTCGAAATCAGCCGCCATTTTGTGATAATCCTATCATTTCCCCCCATCGACCTGGCTCACCTGCGTTTGCGGCACTAAATCATATCCCCCGCCCCTGAAACAGACTTTATCAAAACATTCATATTCCCCGCCTCTATCCGTGACGTGACTGCGCTGCGTAGGCAAACGCGCCCAGGCGTCTTCTACGCGACTCCACACAGAACCCGGAAACCAACACAGATCAGCTCACAACACAGCGCACCACAATTCGGAATATGAAACTGTACTTTTAAATCAAACCGCAAGATTGTAAATTTGGTAAAGACATTTATTTGACATCAAATGTTTAGAGAATATTCAGCGATTTGCATTTTTATTTGCTCACGTTCCAAAAAGTTCGTTTTGAGGCACGTGATGTTCCTTTGCTGTACACAGGGTCTTAGATCACAATTCGGAATATGAAACTGTGGTTTAAAAGCAAACGGCAAGATTGTACATTTGGCAAGGTACATTTATTGGACATCAAATGTTTAGAGAATATTCAGCGATTTGCATTTTTATTTGCTCTCGATACAAAATAGTTCGTCTTGAGGCAAGCGATGTTCGTGTGCAGTACATAAGGTGTTGGTTTATGATAAAATAAGCTCTTCGGTCGCACTGATAATCGCATGGCTGTTCCAACAACGAGGCACTAGGCCACCACAACGGTATGTATGTTGCATCTAGCCATTAGTACCGCGTAAGGGCATACTTGTACTTGGCAATCGTCCCATAAAATGGTCAGGTGGTAACGTTGTTCACACGGAGAAGCAACTGGCGGTTGTAAAAGCCATCCGCCGGTGTCTGGTACTCGTGACACAGACAATAATGAAGGATGTACCTGTTTTAAAAACATAAAAAATGAAATTAGTCTCACCATCAGATCTTTATTAAAATTATTCATTTTATATATTAGGTCGGGAAATTATTTCATAGCTAGGACAGTGCAAGGATACTGAGACAGTCCCCCAGTGCAGGGGTTGACAGGGAGGCAGTGCAGGTGGAGAGTGGAAGGGCCCAGGACCGAGGTCGCAGACAGTGGACCAGTTGTAGCAGGGGAGAGGGAGAGAGAAAGCAGCAGCAAAGAGGAAGGTTTTGAGGTGCTTCCATAAAAGGAGATGGTTCTCCTCAAGATAGTGCGCAGTACAAAACAATATGCCACATAGAACGAACAAGTACAACTTAACCCGTCTTTAAAGCTACTGTATAGTAATTAAATTGCGGTATAAACTCATCTAAAGAGTTACTTACATTATATTTGCATTTTCCATTGTGTCTGTGCGTAGGGCAGCCCCGAAATACCACTCCTTCTATGCCGACGTTATTTCTTCTAATGAACGAACATTAAATGGCTTTCGTTTCTGAAATTATATTCATTATCGTTTACGTTATTGCACCACACCCCCAAAAAGAAGTCTTTCGGGATGGTCCCGGCCTGTCAAGGTCAAATAACAATAGAACCTTATACTGAGTCGTGGGCCATTCCGGCACCCGAGCAAAAAATCAAAGCAGCTGACCTTCACTTTGAACGAGCACACATTCCTAGTTAGCTACATTCAGTGTAAGGCCATCTCAAAGGACTTGAAATTTACACTCCATCTTTGCATTTTGTGTGCGTGTATTTGCAGCCCCAGAGAACCATAAATACGGAGACATTCTATATATTTTGAAAAATGATTTATATTACTGTTTGGTTTAATTCAATGCGCAAATGAACAAGGTTGGAGAGACACATTGCATGTACACTGAGCAATCACTTTTATTTACACAATACATAGCTACACATATTCAATGGGCCTGCGACATGAGGAGACTCGAGAGCAAAGTCACAGGTGACACCCGGGTGGTTCGCACTACTGCACGGTGAAGGGAGGGTAACGGTGGAGAGACACATTGCATGTACACTGAGCAATCACTTTTATTTACACATTACATAGATACACATATTCAATGGGCCTGCAACACGAGGAGACTCGAGAGAACAGACAATCAAATTACAATCATTTAAACTGCGATGTGTATTTCTCAATGAGCTCTGCTTTAGGTGGACATGGAACAGAGGCAATGTTGGGTGGCAATGCAGTTGTCCCCTGCACAGGTTCGTTCACAACTCCATGTATGTGCCTATCTAGGACATCAACAATAAGTCTCTCAATAAACTCATATTGCATATCCTGAAACACTGGTTTGATCACCCATTGTTTACTTCTTTTAGTGAAGGCCTTATTGTAGCGAAGCGTCCCTAAAGTTCCGGTCGCCCTACTTTGTTGACGGCCAACATTATGGTTATGTGCCAAGACCGCTAGAAGAGTCCGATTTATCATGCCCTCCATGCCAAAATGCAATCGTTTTGGCCTGTACTTTAGGCACATATTGTGGAACACCTCCAAATCTCCTGTGTGGAAGAATTCCGTGAGTCCCCTCAAATCTCTTGTTATAGTTTTATCAAATACAATCTTTTCAATGGCTTTGTGAGTGGGTGACGAAGGAATCAACCACTTCTTCTTCCGTGCCTCCTCTGTGGACAAATGGCCATGTTCACAATTGTGGAAATGTTGGTTTGTGGTCCAGCGGTGAACGTTGCTACAGTGTAGCATAACTGACCGCCATTTTTCCAGTAGAATTTCCAACGACCCTCCACATGTTTTTGAGCTCCACCAAAGATGGTTGCTGATTGACTTGGACCACTGTGAAATACCTTGCATATCTTTTTTTTTACCTGCAGCCGACATTTTTTTATTGATTGTTTTTGCAAGATGCCACACGTCAAATTGGTGATTTATATTTTTGTACTCTTCTCTCATTGTCTTGGCAATTGAAACGTGTCTGTCCGTGGCTATCAGGTCGATCACCATTCCCCGCGATTGTAGTTCTTGCAATGATGCTACAAAGCCAACTTTCTCCATGGCCACTGAGGATGTACTTTGTGACACCTCCACGACCACCGAACTCACAATTTTCTTACTTTCCATGTCCTGAAAGTGGTAGGTGCAGTACTTGGCTGAAAATCCTGGGCTGTCGCACTGTCCATCACCGGCTAGCCTGAACCGTTTGCCCGCGAATGTACTATCAATAGACATTTTTTCCATTCTCCAAGCTTCGCTAATGGCTGGAAATAGATAATCGATTTGGTATTTGTAGAACTGAGTTTTCGCAATGAAATGGATTCCCACAAACTGAAAGAAATACTCTAACTTTTTAAAACTTGAACCACTAAAAAGTGCGGCCACTGCACAAAGTAGATTGCCAGCTGGCAGTTGCCCCAGCATGGGTTGTGCAGACCATGAGAAAGGATGATATTTTGTACAGGTGGCATGTATTTTAAGGTTAGTGCCTCGAATTGCACGAGTCACATTAATCAATGGCTCCCCACATACTTCCCCACCAACCGAATGCCCACATTTCATCCTAATAATAATATCAATCAAACAACTATCGAATACAATGAATTTGGCCTCTTTCCTTATACTGTCACTCTGCATCCCAGCTGGTTCGGCCTGTAACGTTGAGGACATGTCACTCACATGAAAGGTAGAATCTCTGATATCTTCTTCCGCTATGTTCAGTGATATTGATGGTGTTTCATTGTCGTCCACTTCATTCTCTTCCATTGCAACATCTGTTCCTTCTCCGACGATGGGTGAATAAAACAATTTCTTCAACTTTCTCGCGGTCTTAGTTTTTGCGGGTGTGGATTCTGTGAATTGATCTCCGACTGCATACGAACTACCAGGAGGAAATTCACTATCAATGGCTGGTGGTGGTATAGCTCCGTTGTCAATCACTTCATATTCTTCCCATTGGCACGATGCATCTCCAGTCTCAAGTCCCTGCCAAAATGTTTTACAAGCAAAATGTCTCGTTCGCTTCACTGTTTGTGTAGATCTTGTTCGTACACCCACTCGCAACTAGAGGACAGATTGGAAAAGGGATGTTCAGTTTAAACACAACTTACAGTATTGAACTATTAACAGTGAAAAACAACATAATATAGTGACCAGGACACTAACCTTCTTTTGCTTTCTTTTCTTTGAAACTTTCTTGCCTCGAACTTCAACATCAGGACGCTGTTGCTCCGACTCGTGTGTGCATGTCTCCACTTCCTCTTGCGCTGCAACGACTATATTTTCATGATAAGCACATCCATCACGCACTGACGCTCCATCGACTCGCTGAAACATAGAACTTTCATTAGTATGTATAATAATATTGAAAACACAAAATGTACTTGGGGACCAATACCCACGTACATCTCAATAGCAAAACACGAATGAACGCATTGTGTAGAACATTCAAACGACAATTATTCACGCATTGTTGATCTAGTTAGATGGAACTGTCAAGATCCATACCTCGGGCTCCGCATAGACTTCCATTGATGATATTATTGAAGATGACGCTTCAGCAACTCCCTGAAACACAGTAATTGCATTAGTATGGTTCTCTATTTTGTTAAAAAGAACATAAACTTTGTGCAGGCGTCAACGGCTCATCTAAATAGACCTGCACAAATGATCAGTTGTCTAAAATAAGTAATGGATATCTAAATATGATTCGATTTGCTTGATCGTTGGAAGTGTCACCACCCAGTGATCTGCATCTAGGGGTGATGTTCTTGTAGAACATTGCGCCGACGCGTAACTGCATGCTCCCCCTTCTTCTTGGACTAATGCTCCATCGACTCCCTGAAACATAGGACTTTCATTATTAATGAACACAATATTGAAAAAAGAAGACACATAGGAGGGCGACGACAGAAGGACATATCAATGGCTAAAAACGAAAGAAACATTGTGTGTAACAATCACGCTACAAGAATGCAAGATCTGATGATCTCCATCGATGGAACTGTCCGGAAACGTACCTCGAGCATCTGAGTGACATCAACGGTTGTCGTCAATGCGTTGGACTCCTCAGCATCTCCCTGAAAGACAGTACTTGCATTATTTTGGATAACAATAATTATAACTGAAAACAGAGACTAGAGGACGAATACTAGGGTGTACCATTAGGTAAAATAATTACACGATAAATTAAAACTATTGATTTACATGCCTAAAACAAGTCAGTGGCAGAATAGCTAAGTAAGATTACCCGATAGGCGCTTGAAGTGGCTGATGACTGCAATAACGACACGGATGGAGAATCTTCCGCCTTCATATTGAGTGGATACATAAATGGGGAAATTGTTGTTAGCTAATGCTACACACTACCGCAAGGCCGAGAGCTAAATCCGTAAACTTGACTCACCAGTGGAGGGATGTGGACGAATAGAGTGGGAATAGCGGTTGAGAGCAATTTTCGCTTCGCTCGCGGTGTGTTCTTCTTTATTAGCAATGATGTGGAGTACATGTCTGAGGTAAAGTCCTTGCTGCAGATGCAGTATCGATCACCCCTCTTGTCCGCAAAGACTTCTAGGACTCTACTTTCAAGCTCAGACGGTGGATATCCGCAATATCGGACCCATTCTCTTATCTGATCTATTGTCATATAAACATGCATTATAGTACCTTCAGATTTTTATGGGTCTTCGAAGGGCAACCGCCAATGGAACAATGGAACAGGCAGGCATTGTGGAAAGTTCTGAAAAGTAAAGATCAACAATTCTCTATGAATACCAATGTGTTAAAAAATTAAATGACACATAAAAGGTTCAATGCAAGGTTCGTTTTGGTTCTTGGAACTATACACGTTATTCACATGCGGATAAGTATTTGAATAACTTTAAAAAAATAGAAAAATAATTTGACTAAACTCAGAACATGTGACTAGTTCCTTGCATGTACTGTCTTGAACGAAAAGAAAACATGGATGCAATTTGATGACTACTAGCAAATAGATATAAATTAAAAAATTGGACGCGAAATGATTATGGTACATGGCCTTACCTTGACGAACAAACAGTTAGATGCAGGGATCAGAGTAGTTTCTTGTCGTAGAACAGGGAGCAGTTCACAGGTTGCAAACTGACGAGTTTGCTCGAAGTGGTCACGGAAGTTCACAGAGACGAAGAGCAGATAACCAGCACCTTCACGGGTTGACTAGCAAAGCGCAATGAAGTTCTCATTGGAAATATGAAGTGGGTTATAAAGAATTCGAAACAGGGGTGTGTTTGTGAATGAATGACGTGAATATGTCGTGGCATTATGCGGTTTGCAGGGGGGCGTCCAGCGTGAGGGGGGATGCTTGGCAGGAGACACAGGGTCTGGAGGTAGACATGGGAACAACAACCCATGCTCTATAGACCACTTTGAAGTGTACATGGTCTTTGGCACCTCTTGGCCTTTATCGCTCCCTGACAGCTCCACTTGCCAGCGCAAGTACCCCGGTGCGAACTGCCTTTGATAGGGCGGGGGGGTGGATTGGGGCGGTGGTTGTGCAGACAAGACACAGGAAGACTCGTGAATGGAGACACACTTATGTGGATTGCAGGGGGGCGTCCAGCGTGAGGGGGGATGCTTGGCAGGAGACACTGGGTCTGGAGGTAGACATGGGAACAACAACCCATGCTCTATAGACCACTTTGAAGTGTACATGGTCTTTGGCACCTCTTGGCCTTTATCGCTCCCTGACAGCTCCACTTGCCAGCGCAAGTACCCCGGTGCGAACTGCCTTTGATAGGGCGGGGGGTGGATTGGGGCGGTGGTCGTGCAGACAAGACACAGGAAGACTCGTGAATGGAGACACACTTATGTGGATTGCAGGGGGGCGTCCAGCGTGAGGGGGGATGCTTGGCAGGAGACACGTGGTGTGACAAGACAAGGCACAGGAAGACTATTCAATGGAGACACACTAGATTCATTTAAAAAATCAAAACAACCATTGTTAAAATATATGTTGGGTTTTATTTTAGATCTTATTTTCAATTGAACATAAATAATAAACATTACACATTGTAAAGTTCCGGTTGCAGCACATCCAGGGAAAATCCGCGGTATTGTCCACTGTCGCTGGGGAAATGTTGTCTAATGACAAGTACCGCACAGGCAGGTATTACTCTCCGAACGCGGTGTCCGAGCCTCCCGTGAAGCCACCAATTGAAGCAACGATAGGCCACCAGCCTGTACCACCTGTGAAAAAGAAAGATGCAAACTGTATTAAAATGACAAAACTTTATTATCAATGTCGATTCAGGTAAAAAATGTCATTCTGGTTTGAAAAAAATTCTATCTAGAAAATGCACAATATGGAACCAATTTACATGCGTTCGAATGATATGTAGATGTAATTTTATATGTGGGAGACGACCATGAAATAGTAGTGGCATCACTGACATCACAACCAGAGTATACGTACTCGTTACTCGGATTACGCGGACAAACAGTGCCGCGAAGTTCGTGCATAAGCACCATCATCATCCTCAACACGGTCTGTGAGAGGCAGGCTTCCCTGAACTCTGGCAGCTCGGTGATGCATTGCGGACTTGGCTCGCCTTCCGAAATGTAGGCCAAGCACCCGGAATTTTCACGGCAGCAGCAGTTCTCCTCCTCAGTTGGCATTAGCTCGCACCGATTGCACGTGCACCAGGTGGAGACGCCGTCCATGCGACATAGTCCAGGCTCTTCATCCGTTGACTGGTCCTCCCAACTGCCGTCCGAATCCCCATCGTTTTCGCGTGCTTGCCTTTCCAGTAGTTCCTCCTCGGTGTACTCGGGCTCGTACATATATGGCATTATTGTAGCCATTGTGTGGTAAAGAAAGTAAAATAATTTACAGAGATGGTACAGGTGTTCACAAGGCCTAGAAGCGGCGAAGGTAGCTGACCAGAGCACAGAAACGAGTCACAGAATACTCAAAGTAACACAGAGAGAGGAATGGAATCGAAAATCTGCTGCTGTGTGTTGTGAAACGGTGTGTTTATACTTATTGAGGAAAGAGGCGTCCTGCCATTTCCATGGTGACACTTCATTAGCTGAGGCGCAGCGATTGTTGACACGAGACGTGCTTTGGCGTTGGGAAATGGGCGGTACGCGTCTGCTGATGTCAGGCTCAGGGGCGGGGGATATGATTTAGTGCCGCAAATGCAGGTGAGCCAGGTCGATGGGGGGAAATGATAGGATTATCACAAAATGGCGGCTGATTTCGAGTGCGTTAATGGACGAAAAGTCGGGTAAGGTCCATAGGAAAGTTTTCTACGATCTACCGATTTATGCTTAAAAACACATGGCCGAACCGTAGGGACAATAAAAAAAAAGTCCCGGAACTATCCTTTAAGTAAAATAATAAATATTCAACCTGGAAAGGGCAATTCAAAAATAAAATTGCAACATTTGGCCCTGTGGTGAAAAAACGTATTATAAAAAAAATGAAATTAAAAAACGTCCATCATGGACCCAGGAGTGGGGGTTGTCATGCCAGGAGGGGGAGGGTCAGGATGCATATCAACTTCCACATGGGTGGATGTAAAAAAAAAAAAAAAAACATGGGCCATGGAGCACATGGTGGACCGGGAGGCATACCTCTGCTGGCACCACCATCCTGGGTTAAATCAGAAGGTTGTAGTGGTGCTTGAAGCTGACCAATCAGTGCCCTGGCATGGTCCTCAGTGGCAGCAGCCATGCTTGACACTGATCAATGCACCAACACACTGAGGGATTGGAGGTCACTATGCACAACCTCATGGTATGCACAGAGTTCCTCCGAGATAGTCTGCTTCAATGATAGCATCTCCTGTTGGAACAGTCTCTTGGTGGCTGCCTCTTCCTCACGGATTGCAACTCTGTGGGCCAACAACTCTTGCTTCACGGCTTCTCTGTGTGCCCAACCCTCTGCAAGCAGGAATGCCTGCAGAGACTTCAGATCTGCCCGTCGGCTCCTGATGTTGGCCTCCATCCGCATCCTGCGGGAGCGGCATGTGGGCCACATGATCTGCAGCTGTTGCTCCAGCTGTGTTGCTGGTGGGATCATGGAACTGGCAACCCTATACATGCCCTCAGCCAAACTCTCATTGGCAGAACCCTGGTAGTGTGTGGAACGCAACATCTGCTGCTCCCACTCTGTCTGCCCAGGCTCCACATGTCCCCCATGTGTGCAGGTCCCATGCCTGCCTGACCCAAGCGAACATGGCCCTTGATGTGATGCCACTGTTTCTAGCTGCAGGACTGCAACCCTCCCTTGGACATCTGCCCCAGGACCAGTAACCAATACATGGGAGCATGGCCTTGCATCCGTAACCACCACAGATGGCCCTGATATCACTGATGGGCCTTGTGAAGGCACCTGACCCCCTGCAAGCTCACTGGCCCCAACTGCTCCAACAATTGGCGCACCCACCTCTGTCAGCATTGAGCACTGCACATCCAAAGAGTCAGATTGTATGCAGCAAGACTCAGGATGGTCTGTAGCACCAGTGGATTCTCATGGCCTGCCACGCCACATCCTCCACTGGTGATCTGAACCTCCACAGAATCTTCTTCCTCCTCTTCCTCCTCCTCCTCTGTATCGGGTTTCTCCTCACCTGCAGATGGACAAAAAAATACATGAGGAGTCATGTCCAATGTCTCTACAGTAAACATGTGTATCACATTGCTGTCATAAAACCAAATGCACGGTATGTCACCATGAGAGAAACGGCATCCACATACTGTGTACAAGAAGCTTTCATATCATAGCATATGCAGACTGGCAACATCATTCTCTGCTCAGGGCCATGCTGACAGTGGATACATTGCCGCCAAACAGCGTCGTTAGCAAGCACACTATGGCACAGGGAACTGTTGACTAATACCAATGAAATGGGCATGGTCATGTGGCTCTGTGTCTTGCAATTACATTACATGTCAACAGTCAGGCACATATATTCACATCTGAGTCTGCATCCATCACATGCCACATCAGTGTTGACCTGACACAGGGACTGTACACAATGGGAACATGCCGTAAGTGTGGAAAAAAAGAAACAGTCCCAGTTAATGTATGACTGTAAGAGTAACACCTTGCCAAGGTCTGTGAAGTGGAGAGAGTAAGTAAATGGAGTTGGAGATAGGCACAAGGTACAGTGAACCATATGAGGGACTGGGCCATGGACCCATGGAGTGTGTACTGAGTGTGGGAGGGTAACAGGGATCAGGCTTCACAATGATTTGAGTCAGGAGTCATTTCCATAGTGGCAGCAGGGATGTGCACATTTTAGACATATGCACACTCACTCAGGGCATGCCGTAAGGCGTGTTGGTTGTCATCTCGGATGTTCTTTATAACATGGGAGCACCTACGTATATGTGTGAATAGTGAACCTATACCCTGCAGTGCATGAAGTGTAACTCATTTTCCAGGCACAAGCACATGTCTAGCAGAGCAGAGTCACTGACATCAATGAGGCAACTAATAAGAGGGCAAGTTTTGGTATCATGTTGTAGATGTTGGGTGTTTATGCTAGTGGGGGATGAGAACTGTCACACGGCCATGTTCAACTGATGTACGGTACATGAGTTGTATCCATTCTTGAGTACACTGGACAGGAGTCGGTACACCACAACATGGTTCACCCAGGACGGTCATTCAAATGCAGCCATATGTGCACCACAATCATACATCTTGTTGATACTTCACTACATGTACTCAGGATGTACAATCTTGGTCACTCACCGGATGTTCCCTTGTAATTTGGCAGGCCTCCCATGCCTTGCACCTGCTCAATTAGAATTGGCTCATAGTCTCTTTAGGCTGGGTGAGTTCCTCCTCTGCTGGAGACCCCCCTCCAGTTGCCATAGCAGAGGCGAGGATGGCACCCAGCTTGGACCCGGTGCAATGGGTGAGGTCATTCAAGTGCTTCACTACCTGAGCAGCAGTGTGCTTCTCAAACCCTAAGGCGTAGATCTCATCTGTGACATGCTAACAATGCACCATACGATGAGCGGGTGGATGTGTGCTCTCCGATTGCAGGCACATGTCATGGTGGTGCTCTGGGCATGGTCACGTAGTCCATGATGATCTGGAGTTCATCATCACTGAAGTTCCTCTTCCTGAACGTGTCAGTGTAATGTGCTGCCATGGGGTTGAGCTTGTTCCTGCTGTGCAGGCTTTGTCTTCTTGCCACGTGGTGTTGGGGTTGACTCTCTGTGGCTGTGACCACTCTGGGCTCCAGATGCGGGGCTGGGACAGCTGCTTTATCTGCACGTCCCTTACCCTTCGGGCTGCAACAGCTCCTTCAGCTGCATGTCCCTTAACCCTTCGGGGCTGGGACAGCTACTTCTGCCGGAGGTCCCTGGAGCTTTGGGTCTGGGACAGCTGCTTGCACAGGAGGTGCCTGTCACCGGCTACCTCTGCCACCTTTCCTTCTTGGGGCCTTGACACTCATGTTCCAGCTCTAAGTGAACAATGGAAGGCACACCAAGCAATTGTCCAGGACAATTAGAGTTAGGGGGCAGTGTACGTGATGGAAGACGTACTTTTGTGTTCCAGTAAGTCGCAAAAGTACCCCAGGTGACAAAAATACAGGATGCATAATGCTCAGGCACCCCAAAAAATGAAGAAATGCGTACGCGAAACCAGGATAGCTTCCGTAAAAAGAAAAATCATTAAGCGATATGCAACAGCTCCCAGCAACACAAAAAATGTGTACACGAATCCCAGAAAGCTACACTAAAGGGAAGAATAAAGGTACACAATACACAGGCCCTAAACATATCCAATGACTTTTTGCGTGAAACTCATTGTGGAAAACTGTATATAAACCCTTATGTTTCTGTACTTGGGTGCTGATATTTGGGGATTGGAATACTATGCTGGTTTCGCAACCCATTTCTGGAGAGCTGAATAGAAAGAAGGCTATTTGGCTTTTCTTTCCCTACTGGATTATTTAAGCATGAGCTGCAGTTTTCTACAATAGCCACAACAATTATGTTAGAAAAATGATGTATCCTTAAGAGTTGAGGCAGCTAATTTTGCCAACAGTGGAGCACTGGATGAAATGAAATGGTTAAAATGGCCTCTTATGAAACTGAGATTTATTGTTTACAGGTTTCTAAACTGACATGTTGATCTGCTAGCAGGGATACAAAACAGCACTGCTGGCAAATACAGTAATGTATTTTTGAAATAACACCTCAATGTTCATCTTAATCCAAATAAATGCCACATCATATCATATCATATGATATCCACCCACTACCTCCTCTATGCCCTCTCCCACATCATTTCACATCGAGTTGCATACAGGAAGAAACATTACAGGTTATTACAGTAACCCCTGATATCTGTGTGCAGCCTGCTGTGGCAGGTTCGAATTCAAGCACGGTCAACTCAGTATTTCATACTCCTATGATTGATCAATTTGGTACCACTTTGTGGGATAATAATGTCTTCTGTTATTTCACTGCTCTGAGACCTATGGGTGTGTAGCGCTATATAAGAAATACATTATTATAAGGGCCATGTATGTTTTGTATGCTTCCTTTATCCTTCTTTCTATTTCTAGTTGAGGTTTTTAGCCTTTGTATATTTTTCGAACTCATACTTTGTAAATGATTTGTGTTATCAGTATTACAGTGTCCATGTACCCAAGAAGTGCAACGGAGCCAGAACTTAAGTCTTCAAAGTTGGTTCCACTTTATTAAGATCCAATTGCAAGCACACATCACATAGCTAGATGCATAGCTAGATGGACACACCAGACCCCACCACACGAGAAGCCAGCTCCAACTGGTATTATTGGAACCCTCCTAGGTGACCTCAAAAGCTACATGATATCACAGCATTCACATAGCAGGCATATACAGAGAGGCACCCAAGGGGAGGAAGTAGGATGTCACAGATATCATAAGGCAACTATGAGTGTATGCTTAGTGGTTTACTGACTTCAGGTTTTCCTTATAATGTTTACATTTTATAAGTGAATGTTCATGCAGAAGATGTGTGTTTTTTTTGGTACAAGTTTACTTTAGAATGGTCTATGTTGTGGTATTAATAGTACATCTTTAGTAACATGACTTCATCATAATACATCTACTGATTAGCTAACACTGTAGTCATGCATGCTTGTATTTGAAAGAAATTGTGAACCTTTTCCAATAAAGAGGTAACACTAAAAAAAGACTGAAATGCTCTTTTGATGGAAGGGGCATGCAGGATTAGGCAAGGAGCCACCATGCACACAGTGTCAAAGTGTCAGGGGAACATGCCTAAACAGTCAGTGACCTTGTAGCACCGAGCCGGGGTAAATGGTTGCACGTAGGGCAACCCAGAATCTCTTAGAAAGTGATTAGCGTAGAAATGCAGCAATTGACACATTCAGCAAGCAGAACTGGAGGCCAGGAGCGAGAACAGATCTTTCAGGATTTGCAAGCAAAGAGGTTTGTGGTTACATCAGGGGATGAGAAGAGGTTACAATGGAGTACATGATCATGTGGCCAAAAGGCTGCTTCTATTGGTCACCCCAAGGTACACAAATTCGGTTGCAGCTAGGGCATTTCTAGCAAAGCATAGCAACATGGTATCTGGTACATGAATACGTGCACATAGATCTTTCTCATATATCTCGTATGGAATTACTTGGGTAAAGTTGTTTTGGAGCTGGGGACTCTCCTTCTTGGAGCCCGTGGAACTGGGGGAAAATCATAACACTTGGGCAAATGGTAAAATTAGCCACCGTCTTGATTATATGTTTGTAAGCAAAGGCATATTTATGCAATTGGAAGGGTTTGAACATATATCTGATCACAAATTATTGAAGTGCAAATTGAGGAAGGTATATCAGATAAGCTTGCCTAAAGGAAATAATATATATATTCAAGGTACAGCCGGGGGTAATAAGATCTGCTGGTCTGAACGTAATTTGGAAAAATGTGGCAATATATTTAACATCCTCCCTATAGATGGACAAGAGATAGCCAGACGTGGTTTGGAGGTAGTTAGAAACCTGCTGGGCTTGATCCAAAAATCAAATAGTAGATTTAGCATCACTACAAATAGAGGGGAAAAACATAATAACTTATTTGATAATCAGATTTTTAGAAGGAAAAAAGAAGTTAGGCGGGAAATAAATAATCTAAAAAAGGATATAGAGATGAATGCGGATGTGAGACAGCAGAGTATTACGAACATACGAACAAACTACAAGAATTGGCTCAAGAATTATAAACATGATGTGTATTACGCCAATTGGAGAATGATGCACATACTTTGCAAAATGCATGACTGAAAAAAATGTTGGTACCTTTACAGGCAACACTTGAATGAAGAGGAGGATATAGATGTCAATATAGTTTAGCAGGAGAAATGGATTGTTTACATCACTCAGCTCTTCTATGTTAAAAATAAGATAAGTAAAATCAGACGGATGAGCTTACAGGATGATGGTATATAGATCCCACCATTTGCTAGTACAGACATCTTAAAGATTATAAATAAAATGAAATCATCTAGAGCTCATGGCCCGGATGGGTTGGCCAACATTGTTATTAAGCGGATTCCTGAGAAATGGGCCCACATCCTCCTTAAACTCTATGCTTCTATTTGGCAACATGGCAAGATACTGGAGAGTTGGTGTAAAGCTATACTGGTACCTATTTTTAAAAAGGGGAATAGAAGATTACCTAACAATTACCGTCTTTTCGCGATGGCTGACTCTAGCTGCAAAATGTTTTGCTCATTGCTCCTAGAGATTATAAACAAATGGAGTAAAGAAAATAAGTTACTATTACCCCAACAAACCAGGCTTAGACAGGGCCATAGCACCCTTGATAAGATGGTCATTTTAAACTATATTATTGCTGACACTCCGGAAAATAAGGGTTCCTATCTCTCTGTGTGTTATATTGACTACTCCAAAGCTTTCAATATGGTAGACAGAGATAGACTGTGGACCAAATTAGCGGACTGGAATATCTGCCCATTGATGTTGCATTTTCTAATGGAAATGTACACTCAAACATTTGTCACTATCTGCCTAGGCAAAGGTGGTAACATCTCACCCCCTATTCATAACAATATAGGCCTTAAGCAGGGGTGTGTCACAACCCCAGTATTTTACGATCTTTATGTGGTGGATATGTGGGAGAGGTTTAAAGGAATCAATAACAACCTGCCCTAAGTGGGGGAGGTGGCCATCAAATGGCTTATGTATGCAGATGATACTGTTCTCCTCGGCAAAACATCAATAGGACTGCAGAAGATGCTAAAAGTGGGTTATTAATATGCTAAAGATACAAATTTGAACATCGATGCTGAAAAAAAATAAGATTATGAATTTTGGTGTGAATAAAAGTAAGAGAGATAAGAAGAGATGTAAGTGGAAGATATACACAGAAACCATTGAGGTTGTGGAGATGTACCCGTATTTGGGTATGCCGATGATAAATAATCCCCCCTGCAATTTTTACTAAGGTTATGAAAAAATGGAATGTAATTAGATCTTACATGGCCAAAAAGGGGGGGTCACTCTACTGAAGATTATTTAGAAATCTATAAGAGCTGTATTGGGCCTGGGGTTCTCTTTGCAATGGAATCTGTGGCGGATAAATACACCACTAATCTGGGGAAAATCGAGGGTAAATGATGGAAACCAGTGTTGATGGTGGCTACCTCAACACCAGTGGAACCTTTGAGATGTAAATTGGGACTAACAGCTCTCTCCACGTTATGGAAGATAAGATGTTGCAAGCTATATATGAAAATTATGGTAAGAGAAGAGGGATTAATGAGTATTATTGGTAAACGTTTGCTTAAGAAGGATGAGATGAAAAATGTTATAAAGAATTTGAAAAGTGCATTTATCCCTTTTCTTGATGCTATTAATGTGACACTACCGAGTGAAATGGGTGGTTTTAAAAAAAATGATAAATGCCCGAAATGTAAAGCTATTGAATGGGATCTCAGTGAAAACTTGACTATATTAGCAGGAAAGAAATGTTATGGTATATTTGCCCTGCAGAGGATGAAACCGACTCACCCTTGTAGCTATCTAGGGAAGACCATGAATAAGGATCTTTCCAGATTTATTACCCACTTACGGTTTAATATTTTACCTTGCTACGATTATGTGGGGGCTTGGACAGGAGTACTGAGGCAGGAACGAACTTGTAGGTACTGCGAGAGTGAGGTAGAGACTGCAAGACACCTGCTCACTGCTTGTAGTAAATTAATGGAATGGTAGTTAAAGGAGGCACACAGATATAGTTTGTGACCTTAAAATGATTACTAGTGACTAGTTCTGGTCGATGATATACATGGCCGAGACTCTGGTTAATATTGGAGCAGCATATTATATCTGGAAAAGAGCCATAACCAAACCTGGTAGAGGAGGGGAATTTATTAGCACAGGTGGTATGAAATAGGAAATCTCAGTCAATTCATGGCTTTAGTAGATTCAGCAGGAATTACTTGAACTAAAGAGATATTAGGAATTTTAATGTATATGGTTTTATTAATATGTAGACTGAGTAATGTTATTAGAGGCAAATTAACATGGGGATAACATTATTTTTATTTGTATATGAAGCACAGTGTAAAATGCAAACTGAAATTGAAAAAGTTAATGAATTGTTGTGTGTAAGTTGAAATGTAATGAATTACTATGTTTGACTGTTTTTACCATGTGTAATTTGTAAATGTATTTGGATTTAGATTTAATTAATTGTATAAGGTTTTGATTTAACCAATTAGACTATAAATTCAATAAAAATAATCATTTCTATATACTTATTTGTGTGGGTTTCTGTAGCAATCTTGAAGTTCCTACTATATTTCCGATAAGCACCAGACAATGATGCCCTAACAGGACTGCATGTCCCACCAAGCACTTGTACAAAGAGCTCCAAAAACATTTTGCATCACTCTGCATGGAATGGCACAGAATTCATCTGAACACACTGACTGCGAAAGCCAGGTGGACTACATGTCATAGACTCCACTCCACCTTACTCATCACAGATTACCCACCATGAAAACATAACCCAGAATGCAGTTTTCCTCACGCTAAGTATTCCCTGTATACCTATATGTTCCATGATGTAGTGGGATTGGAGGGTAGGATAGTGAACCACCTATAATGTAATAGGCCCACTGACTCAGATTCCCATTGGTGGAAGTCTGGCTCTGAGCTTAGGAAAAGTAATGGATTGGCTGCAGGGCATGAACCCAGTCAGGGTGCCAGGAGAATGTTAGTAACCATTTCGAAGTCCAGTGCATATCACCTTTTTTCTCTCCATCGGGGGCTCTGGCCTATCCCAGGGGCGAGCAGCCTTTGCCAGCGATGTAAGTCCAACATATTGCTATTAACACTTAATGACCTTTGCACTTATTTACATCACTTGATCAACAGTTTAGAACGTTACAATGTTTCTATGCATATTTATCCTGGATAAAATAGGGGAGGAAAAAGAAGAGAAATTTGGACAGTGGATGAGTGTTTGACTGAATGATCTACCCACTGTGAGAGAACTTGAATTATGCAAAACAAAAGAAATGACCTTCTGGTGCCAAGACAGACGGCTAAATAGAGGCCCAAAAACAGCGCGGGAAGCAGCAGTAGCATTGTGTTTATTATGACTATGAGGCAGTTGGAACCCTGCTGAATTACCGTTTTAAATTCTCCAGATGGCCCAGCTGATGATGAGCACCGGGAGTCTCACTACGGGAAGACTGACTGCGAAGGAGAGAGTTTTCGGAGCCGGATACTCTGAAGCCACGTTTTCATTCCTTTTCCTTCTTGACGTGGAAAATTGGACTTCCCCCAACCCGGTTTCAGGGGTCCGAACGAGAACAGCGTCGCCACTAACGGGACCACGCCCAACCGCCTCCCTGCTCCCATAAATCAGAGCACATGTTCTGGCCCTTCTCAGCCCTAGCAACACACTTCATAATTTCATCTTTACTGTATTTAATAATTGGCCGAGACACTGTTTTTATAACATAATTATTTGAAGCCGTTTTCATTTATGGACAGGACAACAGCAAACGCACAACAATGTGCATTCAATTTGTAGAGTAACTGATACTTATGAAGAAAACTATTTGTTGCACATGTATTCTGCAGTTTGGCTCGGCCATCAAGAAATGTAGTGATGTCATTTCCTTTAATGGGCCAGTTAAATAAATGCTGGGTGGATTCCCGTGAAAACAGGCTTCAAACAGATGTCCATATGTGCAAAAGCCTACAAGTGAAAGCAGAAAGTTTCAGTAAAAAAATAAAAAAAAATATCCACCCCACACTTGGAAAAATGTTTGTCTTATAACTCCTCTCATCGACTAATGTGACTCCATTTTAAAATGTTCCACACATGAATACCTCAGGAGACGGCTTCTAAATAGCTCGGCAAGTCACATGATCAACATGAAAATACTAAGCAACACAGCATCAAAAAACCTGCCAATGGGTTGCAAGCAGAGTCATCACAGCATACACGGAACTATACTATACCGTTCCAACTGGAAGTTGGTTTTTGATTTTTAATATCATTTGTCATCAACTGAAAATATGCAGAAAACATCTGTCAGAAAATGGGCTTCAGAATGGACGCAGGGGCATTTTCTTAGGGTTTGAGGACCTGCAGTTCCTGTGTTTAGTAGGGAGGGCTTCACATTAGAGACCTCTAACCTGTTCAACCACATTATGCAAATGGCACTGGCAGCATAAACATGGGCTATGCCTGAATTATAAACATGGGCTATGACCGAAATATTATGCTGGTATAGTTGGATAAACGTTTCACCAGTGACAGTAAGTAGTTAACACATAGCCATATCAGTATGCACTGCAAGCAGTAAATGATTGTCAAAAACTGCATTTGATTATTGTTGGCGGAAAATTGATAGCCACTCAGAACAGAGTAACTCAGGATGATTATGCCTAGGAACCCTTCAGAATCTGGCATATGGAGGGCAGACACACATCCCAGGCCCAGCCACAGACATCAGCTGACATGGATATGACAACACCACCAGCATGGTAGCACCGGCCGGATGAAGTAGGCTGTGGGGAGGAGCAGGACAGTCACAGGCCAAGTAAAGGCTGCATCAGATACAACAAGGGTGAAGAAGAGCAACCGAAGATACTCCTTAAGGAGAAGGTGACACTGAGCCTGGATCTATTAGAAATAGAGAAATAGTTTGGAAAATAACAGGAAGGTGAATGTGCTGGGACGTGGAATCTGGGTAATGAGAACGCTCTAAATCTACATATAAAGGGAACCAACAAGAAAGAGGCCCAAAGCTCCCAGAAGGACACACGCTGCATGTCGTTTACTGACCACCCTGTCTTGACACCAACAACATTACAACAGAGAAGCAAGATGTAAGAATTGTTGGAGATATATATGTGGCAGTAATCAATGCAGGGAGTTCATTCCCCACCCCCCAATCAAAAGTGCCACACCAATATTCCTTTTATGTTCAATCTAGAGCTGTCTGTGATTCAGATAGTACCACGTAGATAGCTCACCCTTTAGTAATAGGTAAGCCAAGAACCAGACTGGCATATAGAAAGAATATATATATATAAATTAATTAATCAGAAAAGTTAATATTAACATCACAAATAACCTCACTCTCTAGCCCAAATGCTTTTCTTTCCTAACAATTTCCTTTTCACGCAAATTGAAAACACTAGTTGGTTTAGGATAACACAGATCACAGACTGCTTAACCCCGCAACATGTACAATCAAAATACTTTGCATGGGGTTCACTTTTAATAATATTTAGCACCTTGAAACATGACGGGATCATACACTTGGCACTATACTTTACATGAAGTTTAATCTAAATCATATGCAACACTTTTCAAGAGCAATTTCACACATACAGTGCTCTGTATTTTTAATCTCACTGCGCACTTGGAAATACTAGTGCTGTTGGAGCACAACAAAACAATTTGTATATGTAAAGAACCCTTTTTCCTTCACCAGAATGCAATGAAGAGTCCCTCTTCTACCAAGAGTCACTTTCCCACTCTCAGTAGATAGTAGACTTTTCAATCAGGAACTTCACTTTTTTAATTTGGCAAGACACTTTTCTGCCCAAGAACCTTGGAAGCAAGACGACGTGGAGCAACATGAGTTTGATCCCCGGGTCCACGCTTAGAAGCCTCTGGGTATTAAGCGCATTATATATAACCTATCATATCATATCATACACATTTAGTTCTATTGACCTTCCCCTGTAGAAGGAAGTGCACAAGACAAATTCATATTTGCATTTAAAAAAAAGGTTATCAACAGTGGATCCAAATAGAATAGAATAGGAGTGCTACTTGGCATCCATACGCATGTGAGTTTTCCTTAAACACTGGTGAGGGCAGTGTTTGCTACGTGATGATTTTGTGAAGGATACATAAATAACAAAGACACAGTTCACTTTTTCTTGGGATGACCCCAAATGTTTAATTGTCTTCACAGATGAAAGATGTGTAAGTAAGTTGTTTAATTATATGTGTTTGGGCTTCATTACGAGTATGGTGGAGTGTTAGAAAAGTTGAGTAATGGAATTACCACCACTTTTCCCACTCCACCATGCTACAAGTTTGGCCATGGAGAATTTACCTTCAACATCCTGCTGGAAGTAAATCCCCTAACTTTCCACTGAAAAAATAGCAAAATCTGCAGAGTTACCACCAGCAGTAATTCTGCCAAAATCACAGTGGAGTCCTATGGACTCTAAAAATGGGGACTAACACTACCTGCCAGCACTTGTAATCCAGCTGAAAATCTGCTAGACTAAGTGGCAACTGGCAGCATAAACTGCTAGACTAAGTGGCAGTAACAGTAATTCCGTTCCGGTGGTATTTCGGCAGATTTACCAATGGAATACCTCCAAACTCATAATGTTTGTGTATTTTGAGTTTAGGTTGTCTCTGTTTCTTTGTGTTTAGGAAATTGTATGTATTATCATCAATATGTTTTTTTGTTGTTGAATGTGTGCTTAATTGTCTAACGTTAGTAGTTTGATTAATTGTTTTTGAATATTTGTATAGCTCTTTGTCTTTTTCTGAATGTTTTATAGTTTTGCGTATTTTTGTAAGGATTTTCCATTGTTTTGTGACGTCTACTGATCTGACCTTTACTTTCATAATGCATGCTGAACTATTTTGTAAATATTGATGATTAACTCAAAATGTAAAATTATATGATGAACATTTCCATTTATTTCTCCCAAAAGCCTACCTGGTAATCAGATTGTTGTTCCTAGTCTCCCGTGGATTAGAAGAAAACCTCTCTTTCTGTTAAACTTAAGCTGGATATGGAACAAGATTTCTCTGTCATATAACCTTTGCCTGAAAATACAAATGCATTTACTCAGAAGCAAGAAGAAATCGAGCCAAATCGCAAATCGCGGTCAATTTAGGGAATGGGAAGTCGGTTCTAGGTTCGTTGGAAAGCTTATTCTAAGCTTACAGAGGAAAGTTAAATCTCATTCCTAGCCCAAACGGTTCCAGAGATACAGACGATTTAATAAAGGTAGATTTTCGGATTTAAGTAAACTCAAAATGACAGGTGACAGCTTGCAGCTGCAGAATTGACAGGTGACAGTTGTGCAGCTTTAAACATGACAGATGACACAATTTCTAGGAGGCTGTTTTACTTAGGTTAAAATAGTTTGGATTAGAATATTTTAACTAAGAGATTGGTTCTGAACAGTTCTGCTAGGTACTCACAATATCAATTTGAAATAGGCCTTGTCACGGTCTGGTCAGGTTGGACGGGACTTCCGGCGGGTGGTTCTGAAGTCCCGGCTATCTGGGTCAGCTCTGCTCTCTGGGTCTGTCAAGCACCGGATCTGCTCACAACGGTCTGGTCTGTGGTTCTCTCGGGTTCCGGATACAGCACTGCTTTCTGGATACTGCTACAGGTTCTTGCAAAAATTCTTGGCAAAATTCAAACATCCACCCGGCTGTTGAATAGTTTGGTTGGTTTTGAGGCCTGCTGAAGAAGATTCAGCTGGTGGATTCAGGCCTCTCTGCTACAAATTCTGGAGTTAATTTCTGCTACAGGTTCTGGAGATTGATGGATTTGAAGTCTGGATCTCTGGATGTGAAGTCGTCGGTCAGCATGCTCCGCAGCAAATGGAATTGAATGTCTCTACCTGTCCCAGCAGTCTCTTTTTATGTGTTTTGAAAAGTGGGTGGAGAGGCTAGCATCCCTAAGCCTGCCCCTCTCTTGATTTGATAGGTCAATAGATTCTTTGGTCCCTGATTTGGGAAGGGATGGTGTGTCAGAGTGATGTCATTTTTATGACCTGCAGAAATGACACTCCCCTGGTCAATGTGCACACACATCTATTCCTGATCCAAATACATATTTCCCAGGTACACAGTTGTTTGACATCACATACACACGTCATATATTACTAAACATAGTCCCTGTCCCGACTCTGGCGTTTCTAGGAGCTTGCATTCAGAAATGGCAAGTTCTTTTCGATTTTAGTGGGTTTTGCAACATGGGATTTTCATCAAAAATTATACAAAGGTACATTTCCCTTCCACATATATCCCAGTAACTTTCCATGTCTCTAGCTTAAACACATTGTCTACAATAATCATAATTTGCTGGGTTTTGCTCCAGAACATGGTACAAATTGGAGTTTGGACTCAAATCGTGAGGGAATTTTTCAAATTAGGACTCTCAAAGTTATACATTCCTGTCGTTTGGTTACAATAAATTATCACTGTTTCTATACAATATATATTTGTTGCAATTCAACTCCCCCCAGTGTTTGGGTCCGCCTCCAGAAGTCTGGGTGGGTCAGTGATCACATGTCTCTATTTGCTGGCAGAGGGCTGTTGACAGGAAACACTCAAAATTAACATCCCAATTCAACAGAAAGAGCCTTTTGTGTGGGCTCCAGCAGGCTGCCTGGAAGTCTCTCCTCAATCAATCAACAGGGTCATGTGATATCCTGCCTCATGTGGTGAGTCTCTGGGGTGTTAAGAGTTCTCAGCCTCTTGGCCTCTGGGAACAGCAGGTGGCTAAGATTTCCAATTAACTAACAAGCTTTGAAGTCCCTGCCCCTCTTGCAACTCCTAAATACAGTTTCCCTGTCAGAGTTTAGAACGCTAGCGCCACCTTGGGGAATTTGTCAGTACTGCATCCATTTTTGAGTTGTCTTGAATTACTGCATTTCAATAGAGGGGTCTTTTGATTGATAGTATAGGACCTTTGCTTAACATTGTTTTGATGGCATCCTTACAGTAGAGTGGTGATGTGGAACCCCCCACAAGAAGGTTGTATCTTTGGTGTGGTCTCGTGCCAACTGCGCAGTTCTCCTATTCTGCGTGAATGTGGGCGGCGATAGCTCATCCCCACATCCACCCAGTCTATTGATTTAGTTTGTTCTGGGATAGAATAATGGGCGGCGACAGCTCATCCCCACATCTACCCAGTCTATTGATTCAACATGGGTCAAAACCCTTGACAGACATCCACCGTAAATATGTTTTATTCACTTTAATGTCCAAACACATTTGTTAAGGGGTGTTAAGCAGTGGCAGCCTGCCAATAGGAGGTGTTATGGTGCTGTCACTACAATTTTCAGAACCCTCAGGGTCCTGAAAAATATGTTACAAAAAAATAAAACAAAAACATTTGCAGGTGGAGCGAGTGCCCTTTACTTACTCCACTAATGCAAACATAGGCCCTTATTACAAGTTTGCTGGTATCCGCCAGTAACTCCGGCGGGATACCAACAACCTGACCCTACTTTTACTGGCGCCTGATATTCCGGTATTACCAGGATCATCTATGTCCTGGCAATGGTGGTAAATCCCCATTCCAGCGGTAAATCCATGTTAATGGAGTTCCATTGGACTCTATGGAGGGGATTACTGTAATTACTGGCAGCTGTAATTCCGGCATTTATTTTCCAGTGGGGGCTTGGTTTACCTCCAGCTTTTGGTCCCCACTGGCAAACTTATGGTGTACCGGTCTGGTGCCGGAATAACCAGCAATATTACCAGCAATCTTTCCTGAAAATGTTTTGTTTTGAAGCATTGGTGTTAGTGATTGACTGGTGAATGTAGTGATGGGCGTATGTATTTGTGTACATAAATTATGTCTGAGTGTGTGCATGTCTCTGTGAATGTATATTTGTGTGTGTGTGTATGTTTTGTTGGAAGTGTCGGGGGGAAATTCTCCCGGGGTCGGCTGGGCCGTCCGCAGACCTCCGGGCAGGGAGGCCCCAACTCCTCCCGTATATCCCAAAAACAGATAGAGTATGAGACACACGCAAGAAGCAAGGTGGTTCTGCTGTTTATTAAACAAAACGGCAGGGATGGGTCAAGGATCGTACGCGTCCGTCCTGACACTCTCTCATCATCGTGGGGCTCGCAGGCCCTTTTTACCTTAGTATGACGCGCTACTTGCGTCACCTGGGAATGTTAGCAAAAAAACCTATCGCCACTCTGGATTGGTTCCCCGAGTGGTAGGGTTAGTATAGCATACAAGCATACATATAGAGAACGTTGTTAGTGGTTAAGGGTCAGTCAGGTGGTATACTTGGGTTGTCCCTTCAATTTGATACATAAAAATTGTTACATGAAGACCCCCTGAGGATTGGTCAATGTTAATGGCGTCAGTGATAAGAGCCCCATGTTCTGATTGGTCCACCCGCGAGCCCCCCAGTCTGGGACCATCGCTGTTCCCAGCTCGCGGTGCACCTGTCATTTGCAACAATGTTTCACTATGGGTATGTGCAGACAATGTGAGGATTTATTCATATGCTGGAAGGCCGACTACTCCCACCGCCGCAGATGTCCATTGAGTCGCTTAATTGTATCTGCCTGTGTCTTGAGACGGGGGATTCAGGCGCCTCCCTCCTCCTGGGCTTGGCACTCTATCAGGTTCGGCTTGGTCACGTGAGGTGGGACCGTGTTTGAGGCAGAATTCTGCACAATTAATATTGCATTTCTCACTGTGTGCCTGGCTTAATTTGCAGGTGTGACCTTGGCGTCGGCTTGCGGTATGTGAGTTTGCAACGTTGTGCCCTTGACTGTTTGCTTTCGCCAGGCTCATTCTGCAGGGTCAGCAACCGAACTCTTGCTCATTCAATGTTCATGGAAGCTTTTGCTTGCGGCCTACTTGGGCCTGGTGCATAGGTGGAACCGTTTGATACAGAGCGCTTTAGGTTATGGTATCGTATTGCTTTATCCCCAGTATCATGTCTTCGTTATATTTCTCATTGTAATGCATGGGTTTAGGAGAAGCGTGAGCAAGCATTTTAGATGAGTTCATTGTGCGTCTTGCGTTTCTGCATTTTGAAAAGCCTATGTGAAAATAATAAAGATGCACGTCCGTGGGAGTGTCCGTCGCCTACGTCATAGCACTGAGTATGTTCTTCGTGTGGATTGGTGTGGGAGTGTCCAGTGTGCATGTTTGCACGGGTGTGCTGACCGTTGGCTAGGTCGTCATGGCATCTCTAACGATGTGTTGATGTAGTGCTGGATGGTTCAGTCGAGTCAATCCATGTCGCAGGTGTCGGCATGTGCAGGGCAGGCTGGTGGGCAGGCGGGTGGGCACGCGAGTGGGCACATCCGTATGTTCCTGTACCAGGGTATTTGGTCGTCTGGTAACTGGGCAAACTCCTCTCGTGGCGGGTGTCTGGGCCGTGATCCTCTAGGCCAGGGGTGAGAGGGGATTGGTGGGAGCCTTTTGTTCACTTTTCCCACTTCAGAAGCATTTGTGCCAGTGCCCAAGTCGAGGGTACACGTGGGTGGACAGAGTCCCCCCTAGTTTTTTTCAGAGGGCACCTTGATATGCTAATTTCTGGTGACGCCACATTCAATTGGTATGTTAATGAGTCCGCCCACTTTCTTTTAGGATGTGTCCCCTGGTTTGTGCTAAGGAGAGAGTGGTGAACATAGTGGTAGGTGGTCGTGTGTGTCTGTGATAGAATGAATGTTGCATTAGATCAGGGCCTTCATCGAGGGAACTGGTGCTCTCGGCTCCTCGAAAGTCATGAGTGAAGCTATCCAGTGCTTCCATACACATGCCAAGTGGCCCATTCACATTGTAACAATTCTAATTGTTTCAGTTAGAGTTATTTTTAACCCATCACTTGCCCATCTGAAAAAAATAATGCATTATTACGAAGACCCTGTCACCCCTACGAAAGACAACTTCAAAAACGGGGAATTAGTTTCTCATAAGAACTTCTTCACATACAGAAGTGATATATAAAAGGTGCTTGCATGCCTCATTTATGGACCTCGCAACTAGGAAACTAATAGTTGTTCATTCATAGTTTTATTATGATCATTGCAGGTTGCAAAACAACGTATGCAGACGCTGCATGACTACACTGAGCTATCTTACTGAACATTCTACGTGTGTCTGACAGTTTGGCAACTATCTTATCTAACCAGCTTTTTTGCAAGTTACAAGCGGCTTAAGTAGTTTGGAACCTTAAAGAATGCGTGAATGATACTGTAGTGCCTAGCCCCAACGTGAAAATACAGACACTGCATCACCACAGTCATGTACATGGCTAGACTGGTCTTCATTTGTGCAGTCAGTCTGAACAGGTTTTCTTACTATGGCATGCCAGGGTGTAATGCCAAGGCCAACACGAGTATGTTTGTATATGCTAACATTAACATTAATGTTAATTGGTGAAGCCTGCGTTTTTATGTATGGGCACTGTCTGCCAGTGACAAAATGTTGCTATACTGTCAAGCGATTTTTCCCAAATTACTCTGCAGGGGCCAGGAAGGATAGGAAGGACACCGATTCGAGCCTCATATGCACTGATAATAGACCATCAAGGGAGAAATTTGGCTATTTCAGGCCTAGTTCGAACCAGACAGAATTATGCCTCCTGAAAGGGTAAGCAAATCATGGCTGGTGGTGTCAGATTCTGTCAACGCAGTGTGTGTCATATTGCTAGTATAGAAAGCATATGCAAATGAATGAAATCCATTATTGCCTGATGCCATTAGTCTTCAGTGATTAGAAGTGCATGGCATTAACTAGCAAGATTGTCAGTAAAAGGGGATGCTTCCTGAAAAGCTATGTTTCTGGGCTAACAAGTATTCATTTATACAGCTAGTGTATAGCACATAGCTAAGGTAGTGAGTGCAGTGAGGTGCTGCATAGCTTCAACACAAACATACATGCATTCTATACATATCGAATATGCTGTAACTTTAGTCTGCATAGAAACAATCCTATTTTGATATAGAGAGTGGCTTTGTAAGTAAGCCGTTACAAAACGGCCTTTGTTTGGATTCTGCCACAGTAGTTTGCACAGCACGTAGAAAGCTTTCGCCTTTGGTTTAAGGTACAGATTGAAAACAACCTAGACACGAAAGAAATGTAGTTTGGGCGACGGCTTCAAGAGAGTTTACCAGAGCCGTTGTTGACATCTTCTTAGAAATTGAGTATAATAGGTGTTTATGGATTGTTCAGAGTACTATGAAATGCAATGTGTGGGAGCGTCTTGATGACTACCTATGACCACAGTATGCTCTACTAGCTATAATTATCTCTGAGTGTGGACACATGAGCAATCTGTGTTCGGATACTCTAGCTCAGCAGACATCTTGCTAATATGCTAGACCCATTGGGGGTGTATGTCCGATGACATCCAACTTCCTGTAAAGCAGCATATTCACCTGACTGGGAGAGTTGCAAGCCATCCTGAGACAACACTGGCATACATCGTGGACAAATGGAAGCCGGCCCACAGAAGAAGGCCTAAGAAAAAGGCTCTGTTTGCCTCTGCTCAGATTAGAAGCATCTTCCCATTGAGGCAGGATCCCTTCTCCCTCCACTGCAGGAGCAGTTAACACGAGCTGCCTTCTGATCGCTGTGCACCACCACGACTGCTACATCATATTTAGCAAGCAACTAGAACGACATCCTGCCTGCAACCTAAATCAAATGGTGAAGCCAGACTGAGGCTTTATTCACCTGTGACCCGTTGCCACTGTAGATTACACCACTTTTTCTACAGCGTTGTGTTCACGGCCCGATCCGGCGCCTGGTTCCAAAAAGGCCAACGCAACGCAGCACCATAGCGAGGCTGTTACCTCGTTGCTAGGTTACTAGACCCTTTTATCCTCCAATCTACTCTGTCGGCAGGTGGAAGCTGGCCCACAGCAGAAGGCCTAAGAAAAACGCCCTGTTTGCCCCTGTTCGCCATGGTGAGCTACCCACCCCCTTTTTTCAGGTGAGCATCTCCACACTATACCAGTGGCGTATATAGCAGCAGCATTTCCCGTTATTGCCTGATGCACTCACCCGCCTGACCTCTACCTTACTCATGAGCCACCACCACCACACGCCAGCCTACTACTCTGGTTGCATGCACTAAGAACTTGATCATGAACGACTGACCTCCACGCTGGTAAATATTCTGCAAATCCTGTCATACCCCACAAGCTGCCTTATTATTTCCCTCACGGCCGTTCCGCTACTGACTGCCCGCCGCCACAGTTGAAAATGACATTGACATTGCTTTATTCCAGCTTGCCTTGTTTAAACTGTCGCTGCTTGTGGCTTGCTATTGGTACGAAGGTCGTAGCCTGACCTATTGCTCCTTGATTATAGTGATTATCGACTTGTGTATAGATACTTTACAATCTCTGGTAGTGCATAGTCATTTGTGAGCCGAGACATTGCTTCGATAGATCTACATTATTTACATTCACACTTGAGATACCTATGCATATTAACAACTGTTCTAGACACTTAGATGTATGCCAGTAACTGTTTCTGTTCTTTTCTCAACTGTCTGTGGACCGCCTAGGACACCTCTCAGCTAACAAATATGTATACTACCATCTGTGACATCTGCCTCACTGTTCTTATCTTTAGCCTAAATGCCATTATTGCCTAACCAGTTGATGCCATTGGTCTGTATAAGACCCAGCACTCTATCACTATGTCCCTGAACCATATTAACAAAGGACCCATCAGCATGTTAGCCCAGCCTAACAGCGCTAGCTTGATCAAGCCTACTAAATTCCTGCAACCTCTACTCATTCCAGATAGGATTCAGCGAACATTATTTCTGCCACCGTTGAGGCCTCTGACCATCCCTCCACCTATTATAACCACTAAATATTCGCTAGATCCCAACGCTAATATTTACTATCCTTATGACGCTAACCTAGCAGGAGTTAAGTTTAGTACACTAGTCACTACTGAATTGACTCAGAGTGTCCCCCACACTTCTGTAGCAAACCTCCATGCCCCACTTCTGCCAGAAATGCCAGACTTGGCTCTAGACTAGGTAAATCTTACAGAATGCCTTTTATCCTACCTTACTTAAATAGCCAACCATTGCCCAACCATTGCCCAAAGAAATCAATACCTAAAATCCACAAAACTACCAATAAAGCTAATGTAACATCTGCTACACATGTCTCAAAATCCCAAAGTAACAGTATGGTTTATCGACCTCCAGGACCCATCGGCTTCTTCGAGGAAGACATATTACCCAACTATCTTACAATACCAAGCCATCTGCACAAATCCTAATATTAGGAGACTTTAATCTCGGATTCAATGATCCTAACGATCAAGCTGCTTTGGCTCTGGTGAATTTCTTGACAGAGCTAGGTCTCACACAAAGAGTCTTTCACCCTACGCATGAAAAAGGAAGAACCTTAGACTTGGTAGCCGAATGTTACTGCAATACCACCATAACCTCAATCGAACCTTACCCTTGGACTAACCACCTTTTACACACCTTTACCATCCAAGACTGTGTACAACCTAATATAAATAATCGTATGGCTTGTGGGGTACATTTACCAGCCCAACAGAAATCCCTGCATCACAAAACTGCATTTTAGCAGTTACAAAAATAATGGCTGTGCTGTGTCTGCTGAGCACATATGGGGTGAGATGGAACACAGACACCCCGAGAATGGCTGCATTTATTTTCTTCATGTGAACCCAAAGAGAAGGATTCCAAGGCAGAATGGCTCAGCACTACAGTGCTGTGATTTGCAAAAACTTAAAGCTACACAAGAACATGTTCTGTGTTTAAAACAACCTTGCACTGATGCTATTTTCATCTTTAAACATCATCCAGCTTGGTTTTAGTAAAACACAGCCATGTCCATCTATATTCAGGTTGAACACCATCAAATGAGGGCCATCCCTCCCTGAACGGCATTATTGTGTCAAATAAAGTCTGTGGAAAGCAGGCAGTTCATTTCAGTCCGCAGAGCTAACATTCACTTTGGAAACAAATTAACACATGCAAAGCACTTCAAAGAAGTTCTTTCTCTCCTCTGCCTGGTTTCAGTTTCAAAGAACCAAATTCTCAAGCATATCCCTGTGCTTAGAAATTGACAAGAGCTATGAAAGCCTTCAGAATTAAAATGCGAGGAAAACCGCATTTGTTAAATGAACATGAAAAAGAATTAACCCGTGTTATTCTGCTTTGCAAAGCCGTGAAAATAACAGTGCGAAACCTGAATGGGAATCATACTGTAAAATGCACAGAAACACAACTGTATATTTTAGGAAGAAAAACTGCAAAAATATAGGTATGTTTTACTCTGTATATTTTATTTTTCCTCATAAAAAGAACTTCAACAGCCTGGCTGAAGCTCAGGCATTTCCTGTTGGACCTGTTTGGCTTAAAGGCCAAATGTAGTACCTCCCCATTATTTGATACTGCCGGGGCAGGGTCCCTGTTATTTTTGCTGACAAGTGTGATAATTACAGGGTGCCTCAGACTGCATGGCAGAGAGGCTCCCAAGAACAAAGGGGGATTCCAACCCATGTGTTTCCTTCAGAAGTGTGAAATCCCCTGCATTCAAACTGAAGTGCTTCAAAGGAGGAGTCATGACAACCCCTGGGCAAGCTGACCGCAAAAAGACATTTGGCTGGGAGGTTGGAAATACCGCCCACATTTGGGAACAAAGACAGCCCATTTGATTTAAAAGACTTTTTACATTAAGACACGTATTTCAGTAATCAGAATAAGCAGTAATGTGAAATTATAAAGGTTTTTAATGTATTTTTTGTATAAGCAAGATGAGATGATGTGGGTCTTCCTATCATGCAGGGGACGTGAATGGTGTTAAAGGGGAATTTCTGGGGAAAGCGTACATGACACAGATGTAAAACATTATGGAAATATGCCCAACACTGTTAAGCTTATGTGTAGCCATTTGTAGGTGAAATATTGTCCATAGAAATTGCAAGAGTGCCAGAAGGGCACACCAGCATTGCACAGACTTGTGGTTTGAAATGGCATATTCCTTGCGAAATATGGAATCTGCCTATCTGATTTTCAGGAGGATAACAATTTTTAAATATAATGGTTTTGTTTCATAACTAAATTTGGCAAAAGTAACTGTGGAGAAACAAAGCACATCATAAAACACCCACACTAGAACTGATGTCACTTGCCTGGATCCAATCCACTTGCAGTGAGGTGGCAACCTCCACAGCCTGACCTATCCCATCTTAGGGGTATGTCCAGGTTATTTCCACCCACATAATAAAAATCCTCTGATGTCATCCTGCTTATAAAAGGAGGAAGCATAGAGAGAGTCAGGACATTCAAAATGCAGGACATTCAAAATCCAGAGATCCAGACATTCAACATTCAAAATTCCCCTGCAAGACTCCAGAGCCAGGCCACAGGTAGCTGATCCAGATCCAGACAGAACATCCTATCCAGGCAGAACCACTATCCAGAGCTAAAGCCTACAAAAAAACAATAATATAGGGAGAAAGGAGGAAAGGCTGCGGACCCCTTTGGGAGAATCCAGTGACCAGACCTGTCTTTGCCCAGCTGATGCATCCCACTGTCCACTGTGACCAGACCCTGGTTAGCCCGCTGTTCCCTTAAAGGAGAGCCCAGCCACTGCACAGTGACCAGATCCTTGTCCCGCTGTCCAAACTACCCAACAGTGCATTTTGTAAGTATCACCCTCCCCAGTATCAAAAAGCTGCGTACACTGCTATGTTCCCTCGCACTTCGGTCAAAACCCTTTAGAAATCCTATAAGTGCCCTAGTAAATTGTCAAATTGTCAGAATCCTCTGTGTATCTTGTCCTTAGAAAAATCAGTGTTAGTCTCCATGTGTAGCGTAATTCTTTCCAAATCATTTCAGTCCTTTGTCTAAGTCCATAGTACTATTTGGAATACATTAATTTCCTATAGGGATGAATGTGGCGTGAATAGGTTAACCTTGCCCATTAACCTCCTCCCGTATACCGTATCTTTCTTTAATAATATAGCGACTAAAATATAGTTGCAGTAAAACAAATCATTTTGCTAACTAAACCGAGTTTGCCTGTGAAAGTGTTTCCCTTTTAAAATCTGATTTTCCTTTCCTATAAAGAATCACCCTTTCACTTCAGTCCCATACCTGTTATGTGCCTTTGTACCTCATCAGTAAAACTGATTTCTGATTTTGACTGTTTAGCTCATTTCTTAAGTTGTTTGATTGCTTCAAACCAGTGAAAACTAAGAAATTGCAATTCTGCCACGTGTGATTTTTCTGCAACATTTTCCTTCCCTAAGTCAATTTCCCCACCTGTATTCATGTCGTTTAGTGCCTTGACTTGTAGCTTGTAAGTTTTCTTGCTTCTTTAGTACAGTCACACAAATTCCTGTCTTATCCATTCAACCGCACATAAAATAACTCTTCAGTGAATTCTGAGTGCCATTTTGCTTGTTTTCAAGGGTTTTCAATCCGATTTTGGCCTCCCATTCAGGGGTGGTAGGTCGGATTTCCAATCTGATTTTGCCTATGATACCTGACTCCTTACTCCTCCTCTCCACCCGCACCAAACTTAGTTCACAGGGGTGTAGGAGAGTGTTGCAGGGGGAGTGCATGACAGTTGTGCCATTTAAAAGTACGACCAAAAAGCAATCCTGCTTTCATTCCTTTTTGCATTGATGTGTCTCTTGTTAGAAAAGTTAATTTAAGTGTAGCCTTTCATTTTACTGTGTAATTATCATCACATGGGTGATTGCTGTCCTATCTTTAATCTGTTTGATTTCATTTGAATTAAAAATAAATAAATATTTCATTATTACACACCAGCCTGCTTCATGGTCCATTGCGACACTGGGTGTTCGTCAAGAGAGGTGTGAGACGGGTTGGCTGCCTTCTCAAAGCAGAATCTGAAATTAATAAACTTGAAAGCGTTTTTATTGTGCGCCGCATCCCTGGCCAGTGGAAAGAGTCCTGGTCTGGAGTGTACTGTGTCTTTAAATCCATGACAGGCTCCACCTATCCTCACTAGAAATAAGCGCAACATCACAGTGGGCAAACTCAGACCTCTCCTCCAACCTTTACTAAACCCCTTGCCTGACTCCTCCGATCCGGAATCACTGGTGGAACTTTATAGCAATACTAATTCCTCAGCCGCAGATAAAATCGCACCCCTAAAACTGTCCAAAGGCAAACCAAAAGCACACCGTAACACCTGGTTTACGCCTAAACTTAAAGGCTTGTAGAATGAAAAAAGAAAATGGGAAACTACCTGGAAAAATAACCCTACCTCAAATAACAAAGACAACCTACTGAAAATCACAACCAATTACAAAAAAGAAATTCTTCTAGCTAAACGTAACACCTATAACGATAGGATCAATAAAGCTAGTTCTAGCACTCGAGAACTCTTTGTGATATTAAGAGAATTGGAATCGCCCATGCCTCCAACAGACAACTGCAATAAGGACAAAACTTGGTGCACTAAGATCCAAGATGCACTAGCGAATAAGATCACTATTCTCCAAAATAAAATAGCGACTAAAACCTCAACCTACCTACTCAAGCTAACAACCTGAAATCCGGTTCCAACCCTCTAAAACGTCTACAGAGATTCAAATTCTCTCAAGGGTCCACTCTAGAAGTGGAAATATTATAGCTTCACTCAAACCCTCTAGATGCTAGGGTGATACTTTCCTGGAATCCACAATCAAAGAGGCGGCTAGCGATCTAGCCCCTTTCATCACTACACTTATTAACTCCTCTTTCTTCACGTGCACTGTTCCCACTAACCTAAAAAACTTGTGGGTACTCCCACTATTAAAAAAACCTTCTCTAGACCTTAGCATCCCAACAAACTATAGACCCATTACGACTGATTGATAAAGCAGCCTATATCCAGATTCAAGCATACCTAGAGACCAACAATCTACTTGGACTACGACAATCTGGATTCAGACCCCAACATGGCACTGAAACAGCCTTGAGTGACCTGAAGAACAAGATCAAAGACCTGAAAGACAAGGGGAAATCTGTCCTCTTGCTCCTTTTGGATATATTTTATTTATTTATTTATTTATTTATTTATTTATTTATTTATATTTATATAGCGCACAAGCAGCCCATGGGCATTGAGGCGCTTTTACTTGCAAGAGCTTAGTTACAGGAATAGTGGCAGCCGCCTTCGATCTGGTTGATCACAAGGTGCTGGGTAAACATCTTTCAACAGCAGCTCTTTTTTCAATGGAAGCAAATGGCATGGATCCAATCTTTCCTGAACAATAGATCCATGAGAGTCTTCTCACCTTCGGCAGCAGCTGCTCCAATTCCTATAACATGCAGAGTCCTGCAAGGTTCATGTGTATCGCCTACAATGTAAAATGTGTTTACCAAACCATTGTTTGGTGACTTAGATCTTCTGGGTGTCACCTACACTAACTATGCAGATGACACCCAGATCCTTATACCGTTGACAGGTGTTTATGACAACGATCTTGCGCTGATCAACAAACTCTACCTCATCATTCAGGCCTGCATGGCCTCTCATGGTCTCTGGCTGAATGATGAGAAGACTGAGTTACTGCTCTTAGGTATGCCAGCCAATCCGAAAGAAACTTAGCAAGCCCTACATCTCCTTTAACATCAATGGCAATGACATCAAGGTTGCAAAGGTGGTAAAAACCCTAGGATTCTACCTAGACTCTGCCTTGAGCTTGCGTAAACATGTCAGTGCCACAGCATCGGCGACAGTTTACACTTGTAATCTGAACCACGCCTGTAAACTGTTTCTTTCCACAGAAAGTTGTCTTACACTGGCCAGAGCTTTAATACTCTCCAAAATCGATTACTGCAATGCACTGTATCTAAGAGCCAACAAATACATTGTTAATAAACTTCAAATACTTCAGAAAAACGACTTCAGGACTGCCTTAAGCATCTCCAGAAGGCAACATATTTCAGTGATCAGATCGAATAATAATTAGCTCCCAATCAAGGACAGAGTCTTACTTAAAACAGTCTCCCTAACTCACAAATGCCTGAATAACTCTGCCCCGCAATACTTAACTGAAAAATTCATTAAAAATAACTCCACACAGCCTACGAGGACTGCTAATTCCTTCTGCCTAAGCGTCCCTAGGTTCACACTAAAAGAAGCAGGTGGGAGCAGCTTTCCAGTCATGGCAGCCCAATTTAGGAACTCCTTACTAAAATCCTTAAGAGTAAATTAATCCTTTTACAATTTTAGAAAAAACACCAAACACTGGCTTACTTCTAAAAACCTACCACAACCTTAGCTGTCCGAATCCTGAACCTTTTGAAATCAACAGCTATGCGGCTTTCTGTATTTTTTGTAAATAACTGTTTGTATATACTGTATCTTCGACTGATTTTTGCATTGTAGCACCATCTGGCGCAATCCTATTATGTAATTCTGTGTCTAATGCAACCTGAAATGTACTTATTGTAATCACGACTATGAAAATTCCTGTAACGTGCCTACGTACCCTCGGGTTTTGAACACTTTAGAAATAAATAAACAAAGGCATCATGAAAATGTGTTGGAAAATGGTCCAGTGCACTGTTGTTGCCTTGTATTGGATTTTTTCACATGTTACAGTACAAAACTGACTACAAACTGCGTGGCTCTTTCCCCAATTTTCACAAAATCTGTGCTGTAAAATGCACCATTTTAAGTCATAAATTTACACATATACTATAAAGGAAATCCCTTCCACACTCCCTTAGTTGGTCTGGACTGCACCGGTACGCTTAGTCACGCAAGCATGTTCATGCGTTTACGCCCCTCCAATAAAAATCTTCACCAGCTGCTCCTGTTTTAACTCTTGCTAGGGAGAATGTCTAAAATTGCACAGAAAGGAAAATATGCATGAAAAAAGATGGAGACTGCCTCTTGCGTGCAACGTAAGCTTGTTTTAAAATGAGACCAATAGAGGGGTTACTGAGATGTACCAGCCTCCCAGTCTTACATTTAGTGTAGACCTGAGTACATGAAGTGCCTACATGCTTAAATAACAAAACGTGCTTAAGATCATTCCTTTCATACTGACCCAATACAGTCATAAAATTACATTTCCACAGCCCCAGGGGGGCCTGCATTGTCACCTTCTTAATTAACGATCAGATGTTTATGCTTCAGGTTAATCCCAAAAAGTACTACTTACGCTTTAAAATGTGATCTTATATAGAATTTCTCAATTTCCATTTGTGTTACCTATTCTCCTGGCCAAAAAAGCAACATGCTTTCTGTAATATTTAAGTTCAAACGTTTGATTGGAGTAACTAAGTATTTAATTAGCTTTGATGAATTTAAGGTGCCTAATATAAACATGTCAGCCTCATAGATCCACGCGTGTTCGTTTGCTGAAACAGAATTCACCTACCCATCACTGACATACATCTGTTCTAAAAGCGTATGCAATACTGGGATAAATATACAGCCTCGTTTATAACTAGGAATGTGTTCATACCATCTCTGATTTCCTGGTGGCCTTTTCATAAAATAAGGGTGAGTCGGATGTCTCAAAGGAGCCCACGCTCATTGTCCTCCCGTGGAAGCACAGCTTAGTTGAGACCAATTCCTGGGAGTAAGAACACGCCCTCTTGGTGCGGGCTTCAACCCTGTGGCTGTCTGGTGATAGGCCAGTCCCAGTCTCCCTTGAGAGGTTCATTATCAGGGCTCTGGGCTTGGCACATTAGCTGGCCCTCCTTTGGAGTTTCCCAACGTTTGGGGTTTGTTTGCAAGCAGTGATGACACTGACGATTACAGGGTGAATTTTGTTAGACTAAGTTCAAACAAATTAAAACACAGTACACATATGTGGAAACCTTTGAGCAAAACCATCAATTGAATTGAAAGCTTGAATTCCAATGCTGCCTACAATTTACAATCAAGTAAAAACGGATTACGGTGAGTGTCATCTGGATACCTCTTTCAGGATTTCAGGATGAAAGCATCATTGCAATAGCACTCCTTTCAATACGAAGGGCCCCTCCCCTCCATTTTGGGACCCGCCCATCCGTGTGCAACACGAGCATCCTGCACAGTGACATGTCTTTTCATTTTATTGGTGGACACTTTATTGTGCATATTCAACGCAAGCCATTTGAAAGCCACTAAGGGATATAGGAAAAGAGGAAATGGAAGTTGTAAGGGATAATAAAGTGGGGGACAGCAGGGACTACCATTAAAAAACACAACGATAAAAAAGAAAAACATTATTGAACATGCACAGTTTAAAAAGAAAAGGTCCAACAAAGACATGCTTACTTGTCCACAGATGTTTTGGCGATCCTGCAGGCCATAGCCTCAACCCCATGCCACAGGATAGAGTGCATCTGAGCCACTTCCGTGTTGCCCAATTGTGTTAGTCCTCTTTCTTGTGTGCCCCTTTGCTTCTTGGTGCATGTTCACACCTTTCTGCCATCCCTTTGCAATGTTGACTACAGTTTCCTTGCACAGCCTTTCCATTTCACCTATCTCCACTACCATGTTCCATATGTGTAGGACATCAGAACTCTGTGTACTTAAAGGGGCACAGTCCACGGGTAAAGTCCATGCAAGGATCCCACCATCACGTTACCTGGAAGTTTATAACAGGTTTTCAATTAAAACATTGTAGATGTCTTAGTCTCAGATCTGGCCATTTAGGGCCAATGCAAGAAGAGATGCAGGAGCAGAATGGAAGAGGCAAAGTATCTCCTGGGTTCTGCTCTCACTTCTCCAAACAATTACGCCACCTGAATTTCAAGCAGGTGTAGGTTGGCTACGAGCGGAAGGGACCCCAAATTCTCCCCAATAGATATGTAAGTGTGATGAGCAGGTCCAGCACTCAAGGGTCTAGGGCTGGATACAGACTGCAACAAATGTGGTTGCGTATTGCCAGTGACGGGGGACGTATAACTAATTTTCTAGCAGTTTCTCCATCGCAAATGTAGGCAATAGTCTATAAGACCCTTGCCTTCATTTATCTTTCCACTGTTCTTAACTTGCAGCAAAGGATACCAGGCACAGAGAAACCATCCACAAGGCTGTGCTCATCCAGACCTCATCCTTGCAGTATTAGGCAGGCATCCTGAGATCTCCCTGGCAACCCGTGGCTGGTCCCCAAGCCAAAGGATACCAGGCACAGGGAAACCACCTGCAAGGCTGTGCTCACCCCAGACCCCATCCTTGCAGTATTAGGCAGGTATTCTGATATCTCCCTGGCAACCCGTGGCTGGTCCCCAAGCCAAAGGATACCAGGCGCAGGGAAACCACCTGCAGGGCTGTGCTCATCCCAGACCTCATCCTTGCAGTATTAGGCAGGCATCCTGAGATCTCCCTGGCAACCCGTAGCTGGTCCCCAAGCCAAAGGATACCAGGCGCAGGGAAACCACCTGCAGGGCTGTGCTCATCCCAGACCTCATCCTTGCAGTATTAGGCAGGCATCCTGAGATCTCCCGGAACCCGTGGCTGGTCCCCAAGCCAAATGATACCAGGCATAGGGAAACCACCTGCAGGGCTATGCTCATCCCAGACCTCATCCTTGTAGTATTAGGAAGGCATTCTGAGAACTCCCTGGAAACCTGAGGCTGGTCCCCAAAGCAAAGGATACCATGCACAGGGAAACCACCTGCAGGGCTGTGCTCATCCCAGACCTCATCCTTGCAGTATTAGTAAGGCATTCTGATATCTCCCTGGCAACCCTGTGGCGGGTCCCCAAGCCAAAGGATACCAGGCACAGGGAAACTACCTGCAAGGCTGTGGCCATCCCAGACCTCATCCTGGCAGTATTAGGCAGGCATTCTGAGATCTCCCTGGAAACTTGAGGCTGGTCCCCAAAGCAAAGGATACTGGGAAGGGAAACCACCTGCAGAGCTGTGCCCATCCCAGACCTCATCCTTGCAGTATTAGGAAGGCATTCGGAGATCTCACTGGAAACCTGAGGCTGGTCCCCAAAGCAAAGGATACTGGGAAGGGAAACCACCTGCAGGGTTGTGCTCATCCCAGACATCATACTTGGAGTATCAGGCAGGCATTCCGATATCTCCCTGCCAACCCTGTGGCTGGTCCCCAAAGCAAAGGATACTGGGAAGGGAACCACCCACAGCGCTGTGCTCATCCTAGACCTCATCCTTGGAGTATCAGGCAGGGATTCTGATATCTCCCTGCCAACTCTGTGGCTGGTCCCCAAGCCAAAGGATACCAGGCACAGGGAAACCACCTGCAGGGTTGTGCTCATCCCAGACCTCATCCTTGGAGTATCAGGCAGGCATTCGGACATCTCCCTGCCAAAACTGTGGTTGGTCCCCAAGGCAAAGGATACTGGGAAGGGAACACCCACAGGGCTGTGCTCATCCCAGACCTCATCCTTGGAGTGTCAGGGTGACATTTTGAGATCTCCCTGGCAGCCCTGTGGCTGGTCGCCAAAGCAAAGGATACTGGGAAGGGAAACCGCCTGCAGGGCTGTGCTCATCCTTGGAGTATCAGGGCGGCCTTTTGAGGTCTCCCTGGCAGCCCTGTGGCTGGTCCCAAACCACAGATTCTGTGAATGGGAAGAACCAACTATTTGTCTTCTGTGACTCTCCCACCCACAGACGCCTGAATAGGAGTCCTCTTACATGTGCACTTGGCAAAATAAAGATAATGAAAGCTGCCCTTTATCACCATGTGAATACAACGGAAAATATGTCATGATGTGTGTTTTTGCATGTGCAAAAAATAGATTGTATTTCACAAAGACACACTGGACTGCTCATTGTAAAATACTTGACTAGTCCACCGATGTTCTAGTGTCCTCCAAATGCCTTCTATAAATAGCGTAATTGCACCTGGTATTTCCATCACTCTCCCAATAGCGTTTGCTGGCATCGCCCTCGTGTTTAAAGGGGACCACTCAGGGGGCAGTGTGTTCATGTTTTCGGGTACCGTCTAGAAGGTTGATTTAAATGATAACACTTTTCAGAAGACACATGAGGGAGGAATGTGCCGAGCTGCCAGCCTATGCAAGTCACTAGACTCCAACTGTGTATATCCCCCTCTCCCCCAAGCCCACATGCAGGTGTTAACATGCGTGGGTCAAGCACTTTGGATGGCGGGCCACTCCCTCTGGTTTTCTGCACCTCACACCTCATTAATGTTCTCTGCAAAGCGATTTAACATGAGTGCAATACCAGCGTACACCTCATAAATCACTCCCGTTTCCCTGTGTTTAGAACAGCTCTATTTCCCTTCATCAAATGATGACTTTTCAAAGGTGTTTTTGTTTTGTTGTAAAGCATGTGGGGAATATTAAAAAAAACACAATAGGGTAGAATTTTACTTAAACCAGTCAGCTGATAGTGCCAGCGAAAATGTGATTATTAAAAAGAGAACTTCGGAACAGCGAGGAAACGCATAGTACAGCATTACATCAGTGCACGGTTGCCTTTACCCGATGTTATGCAAGCTAGGTCCTAAATGGGTGATTTCTAGTTTCCGAGTGTCACCTCTAGGCAGTTTTGCTTTTAAGGCTTTAAGGAGATATAATGACTTTTGAGGGCAAACAGGCTAATTGTTTCAGATCATAAATTGGCGCCAACAAATTTGCAATGTTTTTAAAGATAATGATAACATACTCAAAATGTAATTGTGCAGCATAGAAATCAAACTAATAAACCAACCTTTACTTAGTTACTTGATTTCTTTATGGGGGTCAATTTGGCAACATATCAATAATTCTAAAGGCATGCTCTAAAATATGATTTCGAATAAAGTGAACATATATAAGACTGAGTTTCTTACATGCTCCTTCTGTTGAGCCTAGGGGAGGGATCTGCAGCCTCTTGCCCCCAGATGTTTTGGCCTACAACTACCATCAGCCCTGCTCAGCATAGTCAACAATGAGAGATCATGGGAGTCTAAGTCCAAAATATCTTTGGAGACGTGGGCTGCAGAAGCCTGGCCTAGAGGCAGCCCAATGGATTGTGATTCTGTTAAGTCAGGCTTCAATACCAAGGATCTGACGACTCGCCATATGCCGTATTGAACGCTATGGAGATCTACAAACCACACTTTCTGTGTCGAACGTCCACTTTGATCTCCACCATTCACTCATAGATACGTGGTGATATGCTCTGGTGGCCTCCATCACACACGTGGCTGCTGTCATTTCAAGACTGATTACAACAGAATGTGCCATCTTTTTCCTGACAGAGAAAAGTGGTCAGTATCTGCTGAAATCATGCTGGTACGTGTGTGGTTCTGGTTTCTGATACCCACGCACCAGTACGAAGAATTCCCACACAATGTAGTATCCCCATAATTAATGTGTGGTTTCAGAGTTTACATGCTGAACTACCAAATGGTGCACAATCTCTATATTCATCCTCATCAGAATTATAATTGTTCTTGTATAACACGCTGAATACCAGAGATTCGTTTCTAAGTGTAGGATCGGAATTCAAACCTGTGTTGCGCTGCTTTGTCTTGCTTCCAAGACAAATGTGTTGCCCATGAGCTATCCCGCCTCATCAATGGGCTGGAAATAGCCAAAAGTGCCGGAATTCTTTTTCAGCACTTTTTAACTCCCCCATTCAGAATTAAGATGTCAGTGTTCATGTATCCTGCAAACTTTAAAATGGCAATGGCCCTTTCTTTTAAATTAGAGGTTTCATGATACCCTGAGTGCCTTTACTAGCACTTTAAAGCAGAATGGTGCACACTTCTGGTGCAATTGTACAGTTCCAGTATGAAACTCTTTTAGGAGCTGAAATTTGAAAAATCCATTCCTCCAACAGGTCTGTGACAGGACAACTACTCGACTTCTCAAATGATGAAGAAACATCCACTTGCGTCCAGGTAAATACATCAAGGGAAGGCATACTCTTAGATAATGCGTTTCAGCTCGCTGTCTCTAATGACTGAAATGTCCACCAAACACCATGTAGAGCTGTTCAGTGACTCATTCCACATCATCTTCCTATGAGACGCATCGCATGGCCTATGCAGTGCCTACTCCACAGGCCAGAAGTCAGTCAGACAAATGCACGTTATGGATCATGTCCAGAAACCCAATGGCAGCAGAAGTCCCTGCCTAGCACCATCTGGGGAGGGAGAGCAGGAGGGCCTGTTTTTTCATGCAAATCCGGTGCCCACCAAAGTCTTTGATTGCAAGAAATGCCATAGCAGCATTGCACTGATAATGGGGAGAGCAGGAACAGTGGCAAGAATATGAAACATGTTTGTTAGTCGAAATCTGTTTTGTTTTTTGGGAAGAAACAGACAGTAACCTGAAAGAAGAGTGCCTCGGTTATCAGGTCCAGCTCCAGAAACGGTTCCAAATTGGTCGTCAGATTTGAGAGAGGGACACTACAAGTACTCCTTCTGCCCACTTATCCCCCAAGTGGGCCACTGTGCAGACATCAGCAGATACAGAAATAAGAAACGCTAGTCCCTGGTTTCTGTAGGCCCAGTGACATTAAGAAAGTGTTAAGGGTTTCCTTTGTTTTACCTCTGGAGGGACCCCACAATATATCCCGCAGACAACAACAAGAAAACAAGTCCTACCTTGTCTTCGAATAGAAGCGAAGATTAGAGAAGTCCACTTGAAACAATCTTCCGGCGCCTTCAAGCACAGGCGCTGAAAGGAAGCTCCCGGGAAACCCTCATGGGGAAGAAAACCCGGCTGTAAGTAGAGAGCGCTGAAGGATGAATTGGATCAGCTTCTAACTCGTCTTGCGTGGTGATGCTCTTGTAGGTAAGTAAAAAAGTGTGTATTCTTGAAGGATTTATTTGTATTGCAAACTGGGGATAGAAAGAAAAGGGTTAACCAAGGTGTTTATAGGAACCTTCCTGAGAGTTCTTAAGAAGAGTAAATGTACCTGGTTTGTAGTCACGAAGGGCTAGTGGGAGGAGTTATCATGTAGCCGTGAAGAGTACCCAATCTTAAGAAAGTAAAATCAAAAAACATAAAAGGAAAATGATTATTCTGGGAATGTAAAGTGAAAAAGATGGAAAGAAGAGGTTTGATGGAAGGAGTTTATACCAGTGCTTGTGTGAGAATGGGACTTGAATATGAAGTCCCGGTGAGGTTTACGGCTGAATCTTGAAGTGAAGCTGGAACGTAACCGGTAAAGACTGTATTCTGGGGAAATACAAGAGATGGCAATCAACACTAGGAGGAGGGACCCGACAAAGAGCTCGTGGCCAAATAAAGTAGACTTGCTTACTAGAGCTGATGAGAATCTGGTCTGCGATTGGTAGCAGGAGGATTGCGGCAGAGCGGATGAATATGGTTGGGTTGGCGGTGCTTCCCTATACGTAAATACAGATAGAGGAAAGGAGAGTTAGCAATCTGAAAGCAAGTCGAAAGGGGTTTGCAATGCTAAGGATGGTAACTCATAGAGCGGAGCCTCTGAAGACAGTAGCAATGCATTGTTGCTCGGGCATCAATGATCCATGTACTGTTTCCGGGGAGAGAGTAGGGGCTTCACTCCGTCTCCCGTCCGCGGAACTACACCGTTCCTTCTGGTTACAGGCACCATGTTGGAGGTACAAATCCTCAACCTAGGCTGAAGCTGCCAATGATGCCATAACAAACTGCCCCGAAGGCCAGTCGTAACAGAAAGCGCAAGTGCATGGAAAAGGGAAAAGGGGGAAGTGCATGGAAGTGGGGGGAGTGGAAAGTGCAGAACAGAGGAGAGAACAGAATTAATACTAAATAAAATAAATAAATAAAGGCGATAAACCATGTTAGTTTAGCCAGCAAGTGGCAGGTGAAAGTCAGAAAGGTATATCTGATAAGTGCAGAAGAAAAGTGTGAGGGGGACTGTATGGGTACAGATACATAACCCCAGTGCAGAGGGTGGCCTGGTGGAAGTGCAGGAGGTTGGCATGGTGAGCAGGTACCTAGTCCCGAATGACAGAGGGTGGCCAAGTGCATGATGCCAAGAGAGAAATCAGATCAACAGGGGAGAAGACGGGGTCAAAGGCAGAGGCAAAGAGGAAGATCTTGAGGTGCTACCGGAACTGAAGATGGTTCTCCTCAAGTTTCATGGAGGCCGGAAGGCTGTTCCAAAGAGAGGCCCCAGCCAAAGAGCCATCATAGGCTTTAGATGTGCTGCAAAGACAACAAGAGAGTACCTGCATCCCAGCACTATCAACTCACCAGACTGACAAATATCCCCACTTCAAGCTGCATTGATAGCACCACATTACCTGTTTGATTGTGACATGTGACCTGGAGTCATGCAAATGCAAATGTGTATCATATTATGATCTACACAAATGAAAAATATGTTGTCGTCAACTCAAAGGACTTCTACAATGCCCTAATACCCACAAGGATCTGGAATCCTCAAAGCTACATACATATGTTATGACATGCTATGTTACAAAGCTTAATTAACCGTTGCTGTGTGGACCTACAGTCACCCGGGGGACCACCTGAGTATAGCTTGGTAGGTCCCTTTGAGGCCATTGTCTTCCCCCCAACACTCTCACTCTCTTGGCCTGGGAGAAGGACGGGGGCTTATATGATTGGGCATTCACATGTACGCTTACCTCAGCACAGCACAATCTTGATATGTTATGCTGTATTACATAAATGCCTGGTTAAAAGGCACTTCTGGTATAATTTTGAATGCAACAATTTGAGTCAATTGTATCATCTGTTATGTTCACTATCTTGTCCTCTTAGGTTGAGGTGTACCTATACATTATTTTTAAGTTTCCGAAGTGAGATTCTTCTTACTTTATTATGTAAGAAACCATGCCATTTATCTATATGTTCTCTACATTGGGCCTCATTCCGAGTCCGGCGCTAACCAATGGCGGTAGTAGCGCCTTGGTCGGCACCGGACCCGTACCGGCACCGCCCTGGTGGAATGGGAAATTACCGCCCTATTCCGAGTTGACCAGGGCGGTAATTTCCCATTCCCCAGGGCCCTTCCCCATTCCCAAATGAGCCCCCAAAGGACTCAATGGGAATGGGGAAATTGCAAATAACAGTGACCATACTTTACGGTCACCGTTATTGGCTAAAAAGCCCCTTTGCGCCCTCGTCCTTAACGCCTGCTAAAAGCAGGCGTTAAGTACGAGGGCGCAAAGGGAACAAGGAATGTGGAGGTAAGGGATTACCGGAACCGGTCTCGTTAACGGTGACCGGTATCCCTTACCACCATACTCGGAATGAGGCCCATTGTCATTTATGTTATACCCATCTTCCTGTGGTCAATTCTTTTGAGGACACTACTTGCTTCCAAATCGATTTCACACTGCCAGATAATTTTTCTGGGTGATTTAAGTTGTGCTGGTATAAGGTGGATGACTGTAGCCATAGAACCAGAGGAAGGGGAGAGTTACCGGGGCTCCAGTTATGTCTGACCATAGCAAGGGCTTTAACGTACCCGTATGGGTGTTATCCCACTGGTAATGCTCCCTCCTCCAAGGCTTCTATTGCTATTAGTACCCCGGCATGTCGGACATGGGTACTAATAGCAATTGTTCTCGAGTTAAGAAGCGATGCGCAACCATTTCAGGACTCGAGAAAAAAAAGCAGAGATCAGGGAGAAGGGACTACTTGCAGTCCCTTTTCCCTTTCCATGGCAGCCAGTAAAACAAATCAGAAAAAAGTAAGTAAAGAAAATGGCCTCCATGGATCGGGAAAAGTGGACAACATGTTGTCCCTTCTCCCTTTCCATGATGGCCAGGCGGAAAAAGGGAAGGAACAGCAAGGGACTTGTGCCACATCCCTCACAAAGGTAGGTCTTACCCGGCTGGATAATGACCCGGTGAGGGCCAATCAGATTGATTGTACTAATGATGAGTAACATTGTTATCCACTATTCTTTCTCGTTTTAATCAATGTATTCTGCTTCCCACGAATATCTTGGGAAATAATTGGTGTTAAATTGGATTGATCACTGAGAGATGTCATGTGTTTATTCTCTTGCTTTTACATCTGCATCTGTTCATCCCTCCAATTTGTTGCTAACTCTTTTAAAATGTTTCTTCTGTTTTTGAAGGTGAAGTTCTGTTGGATCTATGTGATTATTGCACACAGTTTACTGCGCTGGTCAAAAATGCAGACTTTTTCCCGACCCCTTTTCATAGCATATATTTGCGTGGGGAGACCCCGGTAACCTCCCATACTCCCCCCAACATGAATTATTTAGTGTACCCCATCCCCAACATATATATGCTGAGAAATGGGAGTCAAAAAAAGAAATAGAGCATTTTCGGCCGGCGCAGTAAACTGGGTGCATTAATTGTATGATCCCGCTCTGTCTTCTCCACATTTTGACCTCTCTATTTCTTCCTAATATAAATACCCTAACTTCCAACTATCTTATCACTTGCGTCCCAGGACGCAGGTCAGCCTGCTCCTGTATGATTGTTTTAAATACAATTTCATCATGATATCCCTGACAACAGACATATTAAAACATCTCTCTGCAGATTATAAAACCTGTCTTTAGTTGTACCGAGTTAATCTTTTCAGAGAGCCTATCAAGTCATAATCCATGCTGCCGAATCTCACTTTCTATTCACTCGTGTTTCCTCTGCTGTTAATCGCCCTCTTAAATTATTTTACGTCTTCAAGCACTGGGTCGACCCTACTCATGTTTCGATGACAGTGTTATTTCCGTGCCCTGTGTAATTTGTTTCATTCTTATTTCATTAGAAAAAAAATGAAAAATTACAATCAGATATTACTTCAAACCTTCCCCACCCATTTCTCCCACTACCTTTGTTGTTGCCACAACCATCCCAATTTGTGACAATGTTCTTACATTTTTCCAATTCTGATTTTTCATATGTTCATTCATCTATAAAACCTATCCTGACGATTCTCTTTCATCATACTTTATTAAATCAACTCCTGATGTCATTTCTCCGTTTGGCGACCCCTAAATAATGTTTATTTTATTAATGGGTCTTTTCCTGACTTGTAAAAAATGGTTTCATGATTATGTTGCTATATAAGCCTGAACTATTTTCCATTGCTGCACTTAATGCACTGACTGCCCCGCCAACCCCCATGTCACCATGTCATGTCTAAAGCCCTAGAAAACCTCCTGTTATTTCCCTTGTTTATCCCCATGGCTCCTTGCCTGAAGAAGATTTGGCTCTTTAGGTCTACCTTTTTTTCCTGGTTTTATTATTTTTCTTCGTAGTCTAGCACTCGTTCCCCATTATCATGTTATGTTGTTTTGATTGTGTTTTGTTGTTGCTATGTCCAAATTGTGTATTTGTAATTGTATTGCACAACACTGAGCTGTCTTTGGGTCAGGATGGGATATATACATGTTGGTATGTAGAGGAAATGGAGAAATTAAAAAATAGTTCTGGAGAGATATGTGTAGGGATATTATTATTATTGTATTAAAAAATAATAATTATTATCCAACTGGTAGATTGAAGAGAGAGTGAAGTATCGAGAGCACAAGTTATATTGGGTCTGTACTAGTTTTTGCTAACTTGAGCTGATTTAAAACATTGAATGTCTGTACTAGTGAAGATGTGGTACAAATAGCAGTTTCTGAGTGATGATCTTGTAATGTTGATAGTGGTGTGTGCTTAAGCAGGGAGCACATCTGTTTGGGCTTGCTACTGCTTACCTGAAAACAAATAATGGAATAATGAGCCACAGGGAGCCCCGCCTCTAAGCCAAGCCAAGATTAGAAGAGTTAAAAGCAGACTGTGTACAATTCCTTTATTGTATGTGTGGCTTCTGGACATTTATGGTAACATTGGACAATTCCATAAAATACTGCTATTGGTGCGTTCCCTGGGCTGTGCCTTACTATATAGGTGTTCCTGGGTTGTTCCTGTCTGTGATCACTGTCCTGTGGGGCAACCATTTGTATTTCACAGCTGGGCTGCCATGTTCCTGCCCAATGCTGTAGTAATGTCACTCCTGGGTCTTGCCAAACTGCGGACTCTCTCAGGGGTTTCACTTCCTGAGTCATTGCTCCTTGTTTGTGCACACCAGTTCTTTCCCCTGAGTTGTGCCAGGGCCCAGTGTGGGTCTGTCCCTAGAATCCGCTAAATATTTTGCCCAGGGTATATTTAACACGTATTTATTATGAAGCATTTTTTTTGCATTCTTCCTACAACACTTCTTATTCAGTTGGGTTTCCCCTGAGTTAAGGCACTTAGGGATGGACCACAAACTTCGATGGCTGAGTCTAGAACAGGGGTGTGTGGACTGTCAGTGCCTGCATTTGTGCTTGTGTTACGCAGCAGCATTACGAGGTTTGCTCGCGGGACCCGGTAAGGATGCTTGGTTTCACTAGGCATTCTTAGTGGGTCCCGCGAGCAGACCAGCATGCAAACTACGGACCAGTCATTAACGGGCCCATTGTTAGCATGCTCCCCATTCCCATTGAGCCATATGGGGGCTCGAATGGGGATGGGTTCCTGGAATGGGGAAATACCAGGCCCTCCAAGGTCGGATTGGCCCGGTATTTCCCCATTCCAGGAACTCAGACCCGGTACCCAGAATGGGGGTAGCCATGCCTCAAATAGCGGCATGGCTACCTCCATGGTCGTAATGACCTCCAATGACTACATCTGGTGATACTCAAAAAGACCCTTGGAATCCCAATGCGTGCATATTAATGCAACACATAGCTTTCTTCATCAACTCTCTCTAGAAGATAGCCAATAAATAGTGGACCAACACACATCCATACGAATACAAAACATTATCTCTGACCTTACTCCCACCCTGCATCAACAAATTCATTCCCCGCTTACCCTGCCCCTTACTTCACACTTGCTCATGCTCACCTTCCTGACAGACTAAGGGATGATTTCTCCAGGTGGGCTCACAATTCTCCACAGACAATAATCGTTGCGAGGAAAATATTTCAGTAGTGATATGGTGCAGTAAAAAGCATAATAACATAGAATAACATAACATATAATAAGAATGTGGGTGGAAGAATTAAGGAAAAGCAGAGACGGGCTGGGTGAGACTTTGCCCATCTGCGTGCTGCGAATGCTTGGCAACATATCGTATGACTGAGTTCAGGCCAATAGGATTCAGCAGTATCTAAACCTGAGGTGATATATTTCAATATAGCAGGAGCTATTTTTTATTGCGTCCTGGTTAGTACAATAACCTTCCACAAAATAAATACATTACAATAATATTAGGTAGGAAAATAAAGGTTAAAAAGATACATGTTCATAAATACATTTGTAAATTTAAGATGTATCTATTAAAATGTTATGAACACCTGTTAGAAATGTGGTCAAGCCTCTAATTTAGCAAACATGATGTTCAGCCATCAGATGAAACCATAGAAATTCTGTTTTGCCAAGTATCCTACATTTTAATTGCTGGATTCTTTTCCCAATCCAATATTAGATGTTTATTGTTTCTATTTGATTTGGTTTAGATAGTCAGCAGGTGCATTTCTCAATGTCTATGCGTCCCAAAAGTCCCAGTACTTCCATAGTCTGGAAGAGGTTTATACAATATCTCATTTAAATCATCCTGCTATCCTAACAGGACAATTTTATGATATATCATTTTAGCTGGTATGGAAACCGCCCCCCGAGACCCTAAACCAGAAAGAGCCAAAGAGACTGCAAACTCGAGATTGCAGACTTATTGAAAAGTCCATCATATCCCACAGCCCGATAACCCATATCTGCCACTGCCAATACACTGCTTTTCACCATCCTGTGGCTGCACAGTCCTCCATACCCTTTTCTATGCCAGGGGGCAGTACATTTCTGAGGAATCCACACCCCACCCTCCACTCTTCTGCTCTGTGTTTCATCATGAAGTATCTTCTGCAGGGTTTCATCATTACTGATACCAAATGCCTGGTGCCACATAAAAACCTAGTGAGTTTGCATCTGGTGGTGGTGGCGGTAGGTGGAATTTCAGTGTTGACTGCATGAGAAAAGTTTAGGACTTGAGGGAAACAGCAAGAAAAACCTCTAGGCCAAATGAGCAGGGATTCTAGCCCCAGCCAGACCAATGACAGATGATCAACTGACAAACGCTTTCTCGCTCTACCCAAGATTAGCCAAATTCTCAGCCAGTCACTGAGCACAGCAGCTGAGCATGATAGAGTGAGCTTGAGGCATCTCTCATACTAACAACCAACATGCTAATCAAGGCAAAATGGATTACTGCTGCTCCAAAGTTGAAGTACATCATTTGCATTGACAGACGATAAAATGATAATAAGAGGCTGGCACTAACCTGAACCAGAGACCGCAACAGGGGTTTGTGAGAAATCTCCCTAACCACCCTCTTCCCCCTGTCCGCTTGGGTGGGAGCTAGGAGGACAGAACACCCAGGGAAACCCTCTGGGGAAGAAAACCCAGGTACCTGGAAACTTTGATCTGCGTTGTAGTCTTTCTTCTCCAAGCGATGCTGTGTCTATATGAGGTAGCACAGAGATGAACTGAGGATAGCATTTCTGCAAGGAGAACAGAGAGAAGTTAAGCAGTGTATTAAATCATGTGTTATGGGCAGAAGGTAACTAACTTTACCGGTTGTGCCTTTCTGCTGGTTTTCGGGAAGTGGAACTCCTGTGTTCTGAGGTCTCTGCTCCCCGACTGCGGAGGAAATTGGGAGAGGTGAGCCACATGACGTGATGGGGAAAAGGAGAAGGGTAGAAGGAAGGTAAGCCCCACCTGGTTGGGAAGAAGTTACTGGTCCATGAAGCCGTTTGGAGCAAGCCTTCCGATTGGTCTCGGAGGGCAGTGTAAGTGACTTTCCGCGCTGCCGGAAAGACATGGAAACTGAAACGACCTGCAGCGAGCGGTGAGCGAACTAAAGTGAATGCGACAATGTGTCTGCACATACCATGTCTGTCAATGTTGGGGGAGAGGATGGATGCAAACCGGGACAGAAGCCAGTGAGAATACGGGAGCTAGAAGCCTGAAGATACAGTAAGAAATTAGCCACACAGAATGTTAATGGGAACAAGCTACAGAGTGAAAGCAATAGAACTCACCTAGCATCTCTATGGAAAGTAGAGACGCTCTGCTCTGATAGCCATCACTGCTGATAACCTCTGTCTGGATCCATCGTGGGCAGAGCCAGGGTGCCATACTATGAGCAGGGAAAACCTGCAATGATGTGTGTCGCTTGAGGCGCCATCTTTGGTAAGGCATAGGCGACAGTACACAATCTCCTCCTATATCTCCACCACGACCTGAGCTGTAAATGAGATGGGACAGTATGCCCCTTGACAAAGGGAAGTGTATTCTGGCTTCCCGATGCTGTTGATGAAAAAGGTGCATCAGACGAGAAGCATCAACTGCAGAAGCCGGTTCCCCAACAGATCGGCTGGAGTATATCCCTTCCAGTCAACCAGATAGTGGAGGCGACCCCTAAATCACAGATACCGGAGACCTCAAATTCCGGCCCCATCACAGTGGACACAGGAGGACGACGGGAAGTGGTACTGCGATGGAAACAATCGGGACATCAGGTCTGAGCTTTGAGATATGGAACAACGGGTAAATCTGAGACCAGATAGGCGGAAGGTGAAGACGAAAGGCGACGGATCCCACCTTCTCAGTGATCTTGAAAGGGCCAAAATACCTTGTAGATAATTTATAAGGTACCAGATGACACAGTAGAAAACAAAAGGACAGCCAGACTGAATCTCCTATGGAATGATCCGGCGTAGGGGACCAACGATGGTCAGCAAAACGTTTGACTCATTCTTGAGCTTCCTGGAGTGCAGTTCGAGCAGCCTTATGTCCCAGCTGAATGTCCGTAAGTAATGCATCAATATCTGGAAATCTAGAGGAGGAAGGCATTGTCGTTGGGAAATATGTCGAGTGAAATCCCTAGGTGAAATAAAAAGGACTGGCCTTCAAATTCGAATGAGAGGCATTATTGTATGCAAATTCTGCCAAAGGAATGAGATCAACACAGTTGTCTTTAGTGGTTGAAAGAAAACACCACAAATATCACTCCACCATCTGATTCAACCACTCCATTTAACCGTGGGTCTGGGGATGAAAGCCTGAGCTCAATGCACGTTTGATGTTCAGACTAGAGCAGATGTGTTGCCAATAGCATGAAGTGTACTGTGTACCCCTGTCCGACAGAAGCGTGTCAGGTAAGGCATTTTGTGAAAAGATGGTTTTAATGATGATCCAATGGTTTCAATGATGATCCGAGCCATGCGTGTTGCTGTGGGCACTCCTGGGAAGGGGTACGAAGTGGGCGAGTTTAGTAAAGTTCCCTGTGATGGGAGTAAATCAACAATAACATCAGTTGAGATTATCTTCGAGGGCTTGTCTGGCAAAGGCATCTTGTCCAGGGGGCTCTAGGGGAAATGATCTGTGTGCCTTAGGTTGGTGACAGATGGAGCAGGATGACACAAAACCCTGGATGTCAGTCATCAACGTAGGCCACCAAAAATGCCTCTGAACCAGTTTGATGGTATTGACTATGTCTCGGTGTCCAGCTGCCTGGGAATCGTGGAACATCTGAAGGACTTCTTCTTGAAGGGCTATGGTCGGGAGAAATACTTGATTACCCCAAAAGTAGTATCCTCTTCTGGTAGTAGATCATGTTTCTGGGACATTCGTCTTTGTGTTCCTCAGAAGTCAGATCGATTTTCTGCATGAAATCCATTACTACATGTAAAAATTTCGCCTTGGGGAAGACCCTTTCCGAGTGAAACCTGGCTGCTGGCTGTGTGTCCTTCCTAGGCAAGGCATCGGCTGGAAGATTGCATCTCCCTGGTAAAAACGTGAATATGATGTAATAGGGACAAAAAAATTAGCCCATCTTGGCTGTTGTCTATTTCTAGTCTGGGCATTTTGTAAAGCTTTCAGATTCTGGTGATCAGTTCTCACTTCTAATTGAGAGCCCAACAGCAAATGCCTCCATTCGGCTGAAGTCTTTTTAATAGCCAGTAACTCCTTTTCCAGGACGGAATGATTCATTTCAGATGGCGACAGGGTTTTTGACATGTAGGCAAAGGGACATTCTATTCCTCGGTCCGTTTCTTGCAGGAGGATGGCTCAGAGGCCATGATGAGAGGCATCAGTTTCCGAGATTATTTTCTTTCCTTGATCTGGAGTGATCAGAATAGGGGCAGAGGAAAACAATTGCTCGAGGTGATCGAAGGACTGTTGAACGTGAAAATCCCATAGGAAAGGAAATCCTTTCCTGAGAAGCTTGGTGAGTGGTAAAATGATGGCAGAGAAGTGCGGAATGAATTTCGTGTAAGAGTCTGCAAAACCCAGAAAGCGCTGGATCTCTTTGACGGTGGTTGGGGAGGCTAATCTCCGACTGCAGAGACCTTGGCTGGAACCATCGAGATGCCCTTGGCAGACAACATGTAGCCCAAATAGGTGACTTGGGGTTGATTGAGTTTGCATTTCTCTAGCTTACAGTAAAGATGGTTCTCATGCAGTTGAGACAACACCAATTGCACGTGTCGAATGTGTTCAGATTCTGTAGCGGAGAACACCAGGATATCATAAAGATAAATCACCACGATGTGTAATATTATGTTGGAAAAGAGGTGGTCCATGAATCTCTGAAAGATAGCCGGCATTGGACAAACCAAGTGGCATTATTCGATACTCGTAATGTCCGAAGGGGGTGCGGAACGCTGTCTTCCATTCGCCCCATGCTTCGATTTGGATGAGGTAATATGCCCCTCACAGATCCAGCATGTTATAGATGGTGGCACCTTGATTTGATTTGATTTATTTCTTATATTGCGAAGCATGCCCGCAGGCCTCAATGCGCTGAACAAGAAAGAGCAAAACAACACAGACATGACACAAGAGTAGATAGTAGATAACAATCAAGTAAGTGAAGTTACCAGGGCATACATATCCATAAGAAAATCAGTTCACAATAATTCTCAGTTTAGTGGAAGAGGCTGTGTTTTGCAGATTATGATTTTTGCTCAAAAACAAGGGTAAATTACTTAGCCCACATCCGATAACAATGCAATCTGTATTATCAAGGGAACAACAATTATCGATCTGTATCCTTTAAAGGACTCTCAGATCTTGAGTTCTGACACTGTTTCGTCCCACTCTTTGATTGAGCCAGGCTAACATTTTGTTTTTAAGCACCTCCCCAGATTCATATTCTCCAGGCTTGTCAACATTAGTAAGAATAAAGTTTTGACTGTCCATGGCAAAGTTCTTTATTTTAGGGTCGGCTATTCTGGCCATACAAGACTTTCTTGAATGAATATCCTTTAAACAAAAAGGGGATCACGTGAGGAATCCAGAGATGTAGATTTGGGAATTTCATCAGAAGGAAAGTTACTAGCTGGACCAGGTACAGCTTTGCTACAGAAATCGGAGTATTCAGGCTTCTATGAGAGGGATCTTCTGGACAAGTTTGGCAACATTGATGAACCCACTTATGGGTGTAGGAGGTTTGACACGACTTTTGCTCAGCAATAGCTCCGACTTGACAACATTTGTCCTTGCTCGGTAAGTGTAACGTAAATGTTTTGGGAGCCAGGGAAGCAGCCCAATCACGAGGTCTGCACATTTAAAAGGCATCCAGACCCTGCATGATGTATTTTTTTAAAGCAACCAGTTTCCTGGAGTATTTTGGTCACCAGTCTTCTTTACAGGACCTTGAGGAGTAACTTCGCCTATCCCCACACCTGTTCTAGCCAGTATGGGAGGAGTTTACGGAACCCATAAGGGCACATAGCCTTCAGGCTTGTCGGGTTCACCATCCTCTGATTGGATCCCATTTGCCCCCACATGCACAGCATGAGAAAGACACGATATATTCAGAGGCTGTGAGGAGGATAAAAGCCCTGCTATGGCACCATTAACTTCAGTAGCATCTCTCTTAATAACTTTTCTGTTGGAGAGAAGAGAGTTTTTTTAAGTCTTTTTCTCCTTTTTTCGCTTAATGCTAAGACTTCAGATAAGCGGTTACTGTTCCCGCAGTGTATAGGAGACATTGACTGTGTCAAGGATTTCACCCTACCCAGCATAGTAGTGCAGTTGGAATGGGGCAGAGTGCCATGGGGGTCACTGATTAATAATTCCAAATTATTCATCATGTTATTTGTGGTGTATGCCATAGTGACCGGTATTTTCAAAAGAAGTGGTCAGATGGTCAAGTGGGGGAAAAAATGGCACTGTGGCCAAAAAGAAAGACTGCAAAGGCAGCAAAGCTTACCGGAGAAAAACAGCGTGGATACAGCAGAATGCTGAAACAATCACAGCAAGCTCAACAGTGTCAATACGGGTTCCTGCAGGAATGAAAGGCAGTAGTAAAAGTCTTCAATGTCCCCTCATCCCTTCGTGTACATGGAGAACTAACCTATCCAAAGACCGAGACGTCCAGAAAGCCAGAGTCAACAGTAGCTGTAAACGAGGACGCTGAGAACTTCGGACACTCTCTCCGCGCTCATTGCAATGTCAAGCTAGAGGAAAGGACCTCAAATCCCCATGTCAAGCCATGCCGCCAAGTACAGTCACCTCCGACGTGTATCGATAGGAGACAGTCAATCATCACCCACCTTTCATCGTCTCGAGGATGCCTGGAATCAGGGGCAAAGGGTAATGATCAGGGAAGGTGATTTTGTTCAGCCCTTGAAAGTCAATGCAGGGGCGAAGTTCTTCAGTGTTTTTCTTTGAAATAAAGAAAAGCGAGGCTCCTGCAGGGGAGGTGGATTCCGTGATCAACCCATTTTGTAGGTTGGTCTGGAGATATTCCTTGAGTACTGCCTTTTCCTTTTGTGACAAGATGTACATTCTCCCTAAGGGAATGGGTTGGTCAGGTTGGAGTTCGATTCTACAGTCATCCCTTTGATGAGGAGGGAGTTCTGAAAACCGAGGAGAGGAAAATACCTACTGGTAGGATGAGCAGAATTCTGGGATTCCGCCCACATGGCTCAGAATGGTGGTGTTAGTTGAGAATGTTGGACCGGTCAGTGAGGTGTGTAGGCCCAAAGACCCTTGTGCAAGATAATGGGTGAGGCAATATTCTGATCCCAGGAACAAAGTTCCGGCTGTCCAATTGACATAGGGGTTCTGCTGGCGCAACCAAGTTAAACCTAAAATTATAAGATAGTGTGCTGCCTTGATCATGTTGAAACTAATGACTTCCTCATGAGATGTGATTAGCATATGGAAGGGTATTGTCTGTTCTCAAAAAGGACCGGAGGTGAGGGGACTGCGTCCACGCTTTCTACAGAAATTGCAATATCCTTGGTAGTGCGGGTAATTCCCTTGCTTGTGGCCCACTGATCATCAATGACGTTTCCAGCAGCACCACAGTCAACCATTGCAGGGACATGATATAATTCCCGGTCACTCAGAAGCAATTTCAACTGCAGAACTACCATTGGGGCCTCAGAAGTGTCTGCATTATTAGATAATAGATCTCTGGGAACCCTGGATAATGTCCCGCATTGCGGTTCACCTTACGACCGGACTTCTGCAGTTCCCTGTCTCCTGGGGGGTGCCACGGGGCATTCCCTAACTAGGTGGTCTTTGGAACCGCAGTACATCCTCAAACCCTGGGTTCATCATCTGTTACATTCCTCAGAGACGAGGGGTCTGCGGGCTACCCCTACCTGCATAGGTCCTTCTACAATTAAAGGACGAGGGGAGAGAGTGGAGGGTTCAGGGTGATACTTGACCAATCTTCTGCTTCTTCTCTCTGTGAGCCTTTCCTGAAGCTGATAGTCTAACTGTATGGTCAACGTTATCATGTGTAGCCAGATTCCCGGGATGAGGAACTCGTGAGACCTCATCCTTTAGATCCTCAGTGAGACCTCTCTAGAGTGTGATAAGTGCGTCATCAGGCCATGCAGTGTCAGCCGACATTTGTTTAAACCAGGTAACATATGCCAAAAGATCTTGAGAACCTTGTCAAAAGTCTAGCAAAGGCTCCTGCGAAGAGACTGTGATCTGTTGCCGGCTAAATATGGCTTTCAGACTATTGCCAAATGCGGGATGTGAATCGAGGATAGGGTTATTCATGGTCACAAAAGGAATGGCCCAGGCCTAAGCGGCTCCAGTTAGATTGTGAAAACAAAATCAAAATATCGAGGCTGAGTACCCCAAAAGGAAATGCACCGAACACAGGTTACAAAGGAACATACAAAGTATTTTATTTTATACTGAATCCAGTTACAAAAACAGAGCAACATCAGATAGCTATCGGCCCTCAGTACAACACAACGAACTCCACCGTAGTTCAGTGTGTTCAGTGAGAGACGTTGTACATTAGAATGCATTCGCTTTTTATACACTTGGTGGGCGCGATGTCCAGCCCCACTTCGGGTTAATATTCCATTTAATACATCACCGATCTAGGGTTCGTGCCAAGTCTCAAACAACCGCATATAACTGGTTTGCCTTTAATACATGTATCAACAAGCCTATGCAATAACTGTGTATTTTAAGTTTTTCCATGCAGGCCTTCTCAAACATTAATACAATGTAGTTAAACAGACGTTCTACGTTCAGTATTTGAATACATTGTTTCAACATTTGCTCGTGGATTACTTTCATTACACGAGTAATCCTTCTACACACAGGTCAACGAAGGACAAGGTCTCAGTTCACGACCTCAACAAGTGGCCTGCAGGCAAGTTACATATTAGCTATGTACAGAGGTCAAGACGGCCATGTTGTATTCTGGAATGACATCATCCACCATTTTAACTCACAGGGTGACTTTTACAAAGCGAATCCTAAAATGGCGGTTTGACCTAAAATGGCGGGTTACATTGATTTAAGGTCAGGACCTTGCAACACGGATTTCTTTCGCAAGCGATTTTCGAGCAGCTTGGCGTAGGCCAATATTAATATATTTATTACAATAGGAGTCATGATATGCTTTCTCTTTTGACAAACCCTCCTTTTGGCCTATGCCAAGTACTAAAACCTATTTTGGATCTCTTCGCAAATAACTCCATGCATCATCGTCCATGCACCCTGAATCACTATCGGAAATATCTATTGCCATCAGGTCATTTGCTAAAATATCTTTCAACACATATTCTTTGGAAGTTTTATCCGAGGCATACATTTTATGTCCTATCAAACCTATCGCTTGTGTGCAACATTCCCCTAGCATTGAACACATACCAGGTAGACACTGAATACAGCAACAAAGAAACAACAGGATTCCAAAAATAATTAGTAAGACCGAAAGTACCTTCCAACCCCAAGATCGCAAGAAGTCCCAGAACCAAGCGCTTAGATCCAAGTTTCCCTTGGGAACATGCACTTCTGAACTAAGGACGTGCAGATTCTGTATTGCCTTGAAGATAGTTGGGGAGGAATCTGGTACGAAAACACAGCAAGCGGACCCCACTAATTTACACACTCCACCATGCTCAGCCAGAATGACATCTAATGCCATTCGGTTTTGAAGTGCTACTAATCTTATCGCCTTTTGTTCTAACGTCATATTATAGAGTATGTCCGTGGTCCGGTTGATGGTTCTCTCCAGTAGTCTTGCTAGTTTTCTGATACCTTCTGAATTCGCTATCTGCCCCCAAAATGGCACAACTAATTTTGCTATATCTCCCAAGATTTGTGCTGGCGTGTCACCATTCTCGTCCCGCCGTGGACGAGCCTTCAAAACATCTCTTGTGCTAGCTATAAACACCCCAGGTAACAGGATCCCCAAATAACAGGTTCCCTGCCAATCCCAAGGGCAACCATGGGAATGCTACATTACCGCAGACAAAGTAGACAGGTTCGCCTACATACAAAGGTCTATTTTCCCCAGTCAAATTTGCAACGTTGGCACAACCTAGAAAATTTCCCATTGACTGAGTTCCATTCCTCTGTATGCAAAACGAAACTGAATCGGGGCTATGGTTAACAGTGTAAGAAGGAGGCATGGCATCCTTATTGCCTATTGCAACAATCTTAAAGGAAATCAAAGATTGGAAAGGACGAGTCAGTTTATCAGAAGGCCTAATAGAAGCAACATTCGGTTTACTTCTATTTGCAAAAAGCGAGCATCCCAGGGGAGTCAAAACACGTTTCTCAAAACTATTCAAATTGGTGCCATCAAAGTTCCCTGAGATGCTATCATTCCATCGGCCAAAGAACAGTGCTCTAAGAGAAGCATAGCAAGCAGTTGTCAACGGTAAAGGATGAATATACCAACCCAGCCCCTTATGCCCGTGTTGCGGTAAATGTGAGCAGACCCAACAGTTAGATTTATTAAAAATGGCATGTGCAGCATTCATGATAAGCAGTAAAGTGTTATTGTGGTACCTTTGTCTGTGCTCAGAATCCCTAGGGGATAGAATATGCAACTGTACAAAGGAATAGGAACAATAGGTGCACTTTCAGTAGGCAACAAAAGTTCTAAAGAGTGAGTTTCCTCAGGGTACCACAATCCTAAGGCAGCGACTATTAAAAATCCAAATATCATTATAAAAATACAGCAACACATTTTCGGGCCCAGGCATCTTGTCCATCGTCCCGGTTGGTCACCCCCTTATTTACAAGTCCCATACAAGCAGTAGCGGTAGCAGGCATTGTAGTCTTCAAACGGATACTCCAAAGTTTGTTGCTGGAGACCTCCCGGTCGAGCGACTTCTTAGTTCTTCCACAACCTTAGCCAACAGAATCCCCTTTCTCAAATTTGGGCAAAAAGCAAGCCCTCGATGACTCTTTTCCTTCTCCGGATGCACAGTAAAACCGTGCTGTAAGTCTATCTTCGTGGTCGCAGATTGTATCTTACTTTTCCCGGTACTGATTGATCCTGAAACAATATGTCGTCACTTCCTGCTGGAAGCAACATGTTGGAAACAAGTGAAGGTGCTGAATTCGAAATAGCAGTTTCCGGATGCAAAATTTGTGGAGAGTGTGGAGACAAAATGGCAGCTTCCCCAAGCCTCACGGGCTCAGAGAGATTCTCCGACACACTCTCAATGCTACTTACTGCTTCGGGATTGTTAGTTGCAGTCTCAGCGAGGGGTTCTGTTTTTTCTGAAACGTGTGGCACAGGGTGAGGAAGTTTCTTGATGTGGGACGCGTGGATCCAGTTCTTTCTCCCAGTGACCCGCACCGCTGTTTGGGTGAGCAACATGACTTGGAATGGCCCACGCCAGCGAGGCGCGAGGCAAGAGGAGCACTCAAAAGATTTGACGAGCACCCAACTTCCAGGCCGTATGCTGTGGCCCGGGCCCTCGTATCGCACAGGTAAAGCTTCTCGTACCTGGTGATAAATCAAATACAGGTTTTTAGTCAACTGGCTACAATAATCTGAAAGTAATACATTTTCAACATTTCTTAATGAGTTACATTTAGGAAGGTTCCAAATATTGGCAGGACTCCCCATTACCACCTCAAATGGAGAGAGCCCAGTCTTAGTTTGAGGGGTTGTAGCATCGATAACAACACGATCGGTAAGGCATCCGGCCATTTTAGTTTGGTGCCGGCACACGTCTTAGCGAGCTTGTTTTTGATGATACCATTGTGTCTTTCTACTAGTTCGGTGCTCTGAGCATGTCTGGCCGAATGGAACCGTTTGTCAATTCGTAATGCTGTACATATCTGCAGAATTACAGCAGCGACAAAATGTGGACCTTTGTCCGACCAGATAACTCTTGGCAAACCGAACCATGGGAAGTATTCTTTTAACATGATTTTTGCAGTAGTCATGGCTGTAGCATCTTTAACAGGGAAAGCCTCAACCCATTTACTAAAAGCACAGATAACCACCAGTACATATTTCTTATTATCGCATTGTTCCATTTCAATAAAAATCAAAGTGGATTATTTCAAAGGGGACAAAGGGTGGCCCAAAACTAACCCTTGCAGTTACTGTCCCCTTTCCCACGTTGTGTTGCAGGCAAATCATGCATTCCCAGACGCAGCGCTGGGCAATTTTAGAAATGTTGTCATTTACCCAAACTTTCTCTAACATTTTTGTCATCTTCTGGGCACATACATGCGTAGGACCGTGGGCCATGATGACCATCATCATGACATAAGCGTCAGGGAGTATCCATTTCCCTTCTACTATGTCCACCCAACACCCCTCATCATCAAGTTTCCCCAAGCCCTCAGCCCACCTTTTGGATTCTTCTAACGTGGCATCAGCTTGGATATCCCATACAGACCCAACACCCTCATCTATTGCATAAGCATCTACAGATTCCCTTGAAACATACATCTCCGTAAGGAGATCGGTAGCAGTTTGCCTAGCTATCTGATCAGCGAAAGCATTCCCTTTCCCTATATCATCTGTAATCTTTCGATGTGCTGCACATTTCATAACTGCTAACTGAGTAGGCAGCGCAAGTGCTGAGAGTAGCTGTACTATTAGGGAGCCATGTTGAATTTTGGTGCCATGCGAAGTTAGATACCCTCTCTCTGACCAAAGTCTCCCAAAGTTGTGAACCACCCCAAAGGTGTACTGACTATCAGTATATATATTTACTGCAAGCCCTTCGGAAAGTTTACAAGCTCGGGTCAATGCTATAATCTCTGCGGCCTGCGCAGAATTATGCGTGATTCTCTTAGTTTCCACAACCGTGCTCAATGTAGTGATCGCATAAGCAGCTGTGGATGTACCATCCGGAAGTTTGAAGCAGGAGCCGTCACAAAACAGCTTTCCTTGCGGATTGTCCAAGGGAGTATCTTTCAAATCAATTTGACCCTTTGTCTCTTGTTTGGTCGTATACAAACAATCATGTGGCACTTCATCGCCGTAAGTAATATCTTGCGGGAAAGGTAGGAGTTCAGCCGGATTAAGAACACAACACCTCTTAATTTGAATGTGAGGAGCAAACAAGATCAATTCATATCTTGTCAACCGTGCAGAAGTGAGGTGTTGCGTTTGAGTTCGGTTCAGTAGAACATCTACAGAGTGAGGAACCATCAGGGTTAAATCATGGCCTAGGACCATTCCCTCACTCTGTTTTACAGACGCGGCAGCAGAAGCGACAGCTCGCAAACATCTTGGCAAAGAGCATGCTACAGGATCAAGGGCGGAAGAAAAGTAACCGCACGGCCTATTCTTCCCTCCATGTTCCTGCGTTAATACAGCCAAAGCACATCCATCACATTCATGCACAAACAACACAAAGGACTTTTCATAGTTTGGTGTGCCCAAAACTGGTGCAGAGCATAATGCAGTCTTAAGCAAGTCAAACGACTGCTGGTATACCGCGTTCCATGGCAATGGCGAAGAAATGCCCTTCTTTGTCAAAGCCAACATCGGTTTGATCACTAGTGAAAAATTTGGGATCCACAACCTACAGTAAGAAGCCATACCTATCAAGGCTCTAACTTCCTTATGTGTATTTGGGACAGACGTGCCAGAAATGTGTTTTATTCTTTCAGGTGTCAATCTTCTTCCTCCTTTGACAGGAGATAGCCTAAATAGGCGACATCCTGACAACAATATTGAAATTTTTTAAGCGAAGCTTTGTGACAATGCTTAGCTAGATGGATAAGTAATAACACAGTGCCTTCCTTACAGGCACTCTCAGAGTCAGCAGGTAGAAGCAAATCATCAACGTACTGAAGGAAAGTACGGGTAGAGGGCAATTCAAGGGTATCAAGTTGTTCTTTCAAAGCCCTACTATAAATGCTAGGACTCTCTGTGTACCCTTGAGGTGCACTAGTAAATGTGAACGAGCGTCCCCCTAAGCTGAATGCGAACAAATATCTACCTTCCTTGTGTATAGGAATACTAAAGAAAGCATTCTTCAGGTACACAACACTAAAGTAAGTAGCTGTAGCTGGATTCATGGTTTGGATTGTCATTACATCAGGCACAATTGGAAATTGTGGTGCCACAACTTTATTAATGGCACGTAAATCAATTATGAAACAGAATGGAATTGCATTATCGCCTTTCTTGTAACGGCTAAAATCGGACCGTTACACTTCCTGAAATTTCTTCAATCACCCCACGATGCACAAAATCGGAAACAATACATTTCAAAGCTTGCTCGCCCTCAACTGAAATCTTATACTGGGGAATGCGTGGCAGCTCAATTCCATGTTTCAAAACTATCTTGCCAGGTTCAATCTGTAAAACACTGACATCATTGTCGTCGACAGCCCACAAGCTCTCTGGTACATTAATGAATTCTGGAGGCAAAGGTCTAGTCAAGAATTGCGAGGCAGAAAATTGCTGTGGTGAAATCGTCAAGCGCACTCCATCAGAAAAACAATAAATCACTGCATTTAATTCTTTTAACAGATTCAACCCCAGCAAGTTCTCTCTGCAATCTGAAGTCAACAGAAATGTACAATGGTCCGTAAAGGGACCCAAAGAAATAGGTACCGGCATAGAAACCGGACAAACAACTGGTGTACCAGAAAACCCTACAGAAACATTGGTTTGCCTTGACAGTGGAATGTTTGGAACCCGTGAATGATCAATGGAACACTTCTGTGCACCAGTGTCTATCAAAAACTGATGTTTCCTATTTCCCACCACCATTTCAACGTAGGGACCTTTCTGATTGACGGGAATAGGTGTAGGTTCCAAACCCTGCTTCAGGCAATCCTAACGAAACAGAATATCATCAAAAGGAAGCTCTTCAGATAAATATTCAGCGGAAGGATGATCAAATATGTTCCTGGTGTCCACACTCAGAGTCTGATTGTCCTGCGAGAAAGGTTGCTGAGGGTCCTGTGTAAACTGACCTCTACCAGGGCCCCCTAAACCTGGGCGACCTCTGGATCACCTACCCATAATACCAAATGTATTATTTGACCTTTGTTTAAGGACGGGGCATTGTGCTCGCCAATGACCCTCTCTGCGACATTAAGCGCACTGGTTAATGTTCACAGGACCCAAGGGCACATTCCCCTGCAGGACATACTGACCTCTAACCTGAGAACTACCCCCTCTGGGGCCTCTAACAATTTGCTGCAATAGCACTTTAGTTTTCAAATCTTCTTTTCATTTTTCAACCCTATATTTTTCATTATTGGCACGGTTCTCGTAGTACTGAGCCATGTGTAGTACTTCTGATTGTGATTTCGCCTGCCAAGCGCTCTCAGAAGACATAATTTGCGACTGGATGTCAGGCAGCAATCCACGCACAAATTTGTCCACAAACAACCTTTTCCCAGACTCTGTGCCTAAGTCTTGTCCACTGAAATCCAAGAATACCTGTTCGAACCGATTAAAAAACTTGGTAGCACCCTCAGACTTTCCTTGGACACAGGCCGTAAGCTTGTCCCAAATAATTCTCTTTTCGGGAATTATGGTTTTTAATTTAGCAACAATTCTGTCAGGCAAAGTTATTATCACCTAAGGCGGTCTCTCTCCCGCTGGCCTTTCTCTGTCAAGCCTAGTTATGTTAACCCACGTATCTCCCAACCCAGGTACGTCGTCTATATTTCTAACCTGTTTCCACAAATCTACGGGCAGGAGTACAGGAAACAACAAATCAATGTCGCCTAGGGTGAACACTGAGGACTGCAAAATGGACTCTATCTCTTTATAGAACCCTGTCGGATTTTTCCTAATGTCAGGGATAGACTGTTTAATGGTGTTCACTTCCTGCCGTAAAAACGGGACGTGAACAAACTGTGATACATAATGTGCGGGAATGTCCACAGCAACTATACCCCGTGCAGCATCAGCCGCAACCTCGACCTTTGGGACAAATGTCGGAGGGACCTCTCTGATAGGCAACTGAGAAGTAGGTGACTCCGAACGCTTACTAAGCAACAGAGCTAAATCGAGCGCTAAAGCAGTCGAAGAAGTGTCAGGTGAAAAAGCTCTCTTGTAAATACTCAATAACTCTGTGGGACAACTAATCTTCCTTTTTACACACTCAGCCTGCAGGTACTCTACCATTACCTGTATCACTTTCCTCTGCATTTCTGCATTTATAGCGTATATTGACTGTATGTGTCATATACCTCAACTGCAGTTATCGATATGTCTGAAATCCATCTAATTGCGTCTTTCTTACAAATTCGCGTTTCCTCAGATATCGATTTACGACACGGAAGGAACCGTTTCTGTACATACATATTTTCCTCCTCGTCATCCTCGTTCTGTAACTTTTCTAAATCCTTTCTATACCCAAATAGCCTCTCAACATGCTCATTTACCTTCTCCACAGTGTCTCTAGAAAGCGCTAGAGTATTTAGATCCCTTAACCCTTGCGGAAGATCCACATTATTTAATCTTCCCCACATTATACATAACTGTATCCCTAAACCTTCAATAAAAACATTTTTCTCAGGAAAATTATCCATATTACAAAGGGTGGCAAAAACACTAGCTTGATCATCCTTCCCCATAAAATGCTTAGCCCATGCAATTAACTCACGTTTCTTCTCCAGTGCTATAGTATTGCGAGTGACAACCTTTGACCCTGCACCTCGATCGATTACAAGTGGCTCAGGACCACTTGGAAGAGAGGGAGCAGGCAAATTTGATGGAGGTACTATAACTGGTGCGATAAAAAGAGGTGGGGGAGCTGGAGGAAGGGAAACATTAGGCGGAGCAAGAACAACGGGAACAACAACAGGTGGAGCAGGAATAACAGGAGGAAGAGGCAAAGCAGCAGGAAGAGGAACATAAGGAGGTGGCGCAGAGGCACCAGGCCTTCGTTCATTTAATAATTTGTCAATAAACTCATCAGAAATATGAATATCTTTAGAAGGATAGATTTTCTGAATACCAAGTGAGAAAGCCCTATCCATATTTTTAGTCGCCTCAGACTGTTTGTCCTGATCATATAACAATGCTTTTTCAGCGTTCGTTTTATGACGGCGCGCATGTTTCTCTCTACTTTTAAGTTGTTGCAACGCTTCTTTTTTCCAATTCTGCAAAACATCAAATGCTGCAGGTCTAGCCTTTTTCTTTAAAAGAATTGACTCTAAATACTCAATACGAGGGATTTCAAAACTACCATTAATTGGACACTGAAGTTCGGAGGCATGTCTGGTTTGTCTGTGCCAAATGTCATTATATACTATACTTCCAACGCCATGCTTACAGTACATAGTACATGCCGGCGACCCCTCCTGTGGTGCCGGACGGCTAAATTCCAAAGATTGTCTATCACTGCGGAATAATGCCCTAAAGCAGGTAGACAATTTCCCAGGCATATCTCAAATTCTTGGTGTTACCTGATCAATAATTTTGTCTGCAGATACAATGTGCCAAAATTCAAATTGTCAGGATTAAATTAAGAATCGAGTCACGACTCACCTGACCAAACCTAATGAGGTCTGATCGGATTTCTAAGAATCTTACCTAACTAATCTTACCTTGTGTATGGTGATTTCGGCAAATCTGCCCGCCCGATAAGTGGACCCTCGTCAAGGTGCCGTCTTGGACCACACGCTTATCGTCCAAGGATCGGGTTGTGCAGCGCTGCTGAGGTATAGCGTCTCTTTCAGTGGGGCCCCTTATGTCACACCGTCCGATCCCGGTCCAATAGCGTGCGTCAACCTTCAACAATTCGGCATCAATCTTGAGGGTCCCTATTCGAGCGCCAACTGTGAAAACAAAATCAAAATATCGAGGCTGAGTACCCCAAAAGGAAATACACCGAACACAGGTTACAAAGGAACATACAAAGTACTTTATTTTATACTGAATCCAGTTACAAAAACAGAACGAAATCAGATAGCTATCGTCCCTCAGTACAACACAACGAACTCCAGCGTGCTTCAGTGTGTTCAGTGAGAGACGTTGTACATTAGAATGCATTCGCTTTTTATACACTTGGTGGGCGCGATGTTTAGCCCCACTTCAGGTTAATATTCCATTTAATACATCACCGATCTAGGGTTCGTGCCAAGTCTCAAACAACCGCATATAACTGGTTTGCCTTTAGTACATGTATCAACAAGCCTATGCAATAACTGTGCAATTTAAGTTTTTCCATGCAGGCCTTCTCAAACATTAATACAATGTAGTTAAACAGATGTTCTACGTTCAGTATTTGAATACATTGTTTCAACATATGCTCGTGGATTAGTTTCATTACACGAGTAATCCTTCTACACACAGGTCAACGAAGGACAAGGTCTCAGTTCACGACCTCAACAAGTGGCCTGCAGGCAAGTTACATATTAGCTATGTACAGAGGTCAAGACGGCCATGTTGTATTCTGGAATGACATCGTCCACCATTTTAACTCACAGGGTGACTTTTACAAAGCGAATCCTAAAATGGCGGTTTGACCTAAAATGGTGGCCTACATTGATTTAAGGTCAGGACCTTGCGACACAGATTTTTTTCGCAAGCGATTTTCGAGCAGCTTGGCGTAGGCCAATATTAATATATTTATTACAATAAGAGGCACAATTTGCTTTCTCTTTCGACAAGATGAGAGATCATGTGGCCGACCTTATCCCTATCTGTTGGAAAGAAGGAAGCCTTAAAGGCGAACTGGACCGTGCAAGCTACAAGAAACTCCTTGAGCTTGTGAGGGTTTCCATCAAACTTACCCTACGGCAAAGGGACGGGGGTAAGTTCGGATCCTTGTGGGTCTTCTTGTTTTAAATCTAAGGTTAGGGAATGCAGTACTGCCACAAGCTGCTGCATCTGGTCCATGTCTGTGCTATCAGCCTTGTATGTACTGGCGTTGCTATCTATCCCCCTGACCACCCTGTTTCCCCTGTCCACTAGAGCAGGAGCTGGGAGGACAGGATGCCCAGTGAAACCCTCTGGGGAAGAAAACCCTGATAGCTGGAAACATTATTGTGCGTTGTAGTCTTCCTTCTCTAAGCGATGCTGTGAGTATATGAGGTAGCACGAAGACGAACTGAGGATAGCGTTTCTGCAAGGAGAACAGAGAGAAGACAAGCAGTGTATTAAATCTTGTGTTATGGGCAGAAGGTAACTAACTGTAGCAGTTGTGTCTTTCTGCAGGTTTTTGGGAAGTGGAACAGCTGTGTTCTGAAGTCTCTGTTCGCCGACTGCAGAGGAAATGGGAAGAGGTGAGCCATGCAGGGTGAAGGGGAAAAGGAGAAGGATCAAAGGAAGGTAAACCCCACCGAAGTTACCACTCTGTGAAGCCGTACGGAACAAGCTTTTAGATTGGTCTCTTGAGGGCCATGGAAGTGACTTTCCGCGCTGCTGGAAAGAAATGGAAAGTGAAACGACATGCAGCGAGCGGTGAGCAAAGTAGAGTGAATGCGACTATGTGTCTGCATGTACCATGTCTGTCTGTGTTGGGGGAGAGGATGGAGTGCGAACCAGGAGGGAAGCCATCAAGAATACGGGAACGGGAAGCCTGAAGATACAGTAAGATATTAGCCACACATACTGTTAATGGGAAAATGCTACAGAGTGAAAGCAATCAAACTTACAAAGCGTCTCTAGGGAAAGTAGCAATGTGCTGCTCCGATAGCAACCACTGCTGATAACCTTGGTCCGGATCCAACGTGGGCAGAGCCAGGGTGCCATATCGGGAGCAGGGAAAAACTGCAATGATGTGTGTCGCTTCTGGTGCCATCTTGGGTGAGGCAAAGGCGACAGTACATAATCTCTTCCTACGCCCAGCGCCATAAATTAGATGTGACAAAGTAACCCTTACTCTGAACCAAAGGTCTTGCCTCCCATAACCATTAGCTGTTTTGTTAATTGACTGGTGATTGCAAAATACATAACCCTTCCACCTCATCTGCCAACTCACAGATGCTTGTTTTTCTGCACATTGGATTCAATGTACCAATGTGTATGAGTCAGAGAGAGCAAGGGGTGAGGGAATGGCAGATGCAGTGTGAGCTAGTGAAATGGCACCTGTCTGCAATAGGCCAGTGGTGGGAGTGCAGTGTTGCAGGTTGTTTTGCCTTGAATGCATTTTATTCAGTATGCATTCCTTCTGCATGCAGAGCCCGCAACTGTAGACAGTTGCCTTAGCGGTTGATAGACTATTTATAATAGCCATTCCCACTCTTGCACTGCAACCCATAGAATACTGCTGAGTCCCATAAAAAATGTGGTCCAGTTGTCACATAGTCACTGACATTGCAGCCATCTCTGCGCCTGAACACAATGCTCTGCATGATTTTAATAATGATTTAAACTAGTCATCCCTGCTAGTATTTAAATATATTACCTAATTTTTTTTTCTCAGAAAAATAAAGGGAACTAAAAACCCTTCTTTGCGTGTCTCAAAATAGGGCACATCAAATACACACTTACATTCAAAGTTACTTTGTGTTGACTATTCTTGTGCTGGTGCTGCCTACTATGTGAAGAAGTGTTTTTAGTTCTTCTGAATTCATAATACAGAGCAAGGGGTGGTCTCTGTTACTTCACTAGGCAGACGACACCACTCTCAGGCACAGGACAAAGACAATATATCAAGACCCCTATTTCGTGAACATAATTCTTTTCACTATTTGCATGTAATGTAATGCTTTTTGCATTTCAATGCTTGCACAGACCATGGTCTTCCTAAGGGCCTTCCACCCCAGAAGTCTTGGAAGCCATACAAATGGCAGTAGGCACTATACAAATATTAAATAACATAACATATATGAATGGAGAGACCCTCTTTTATTGTTCATGTTTGCATATTCTTCGCTTTAGTTCAAGTAGGTAGGGGGAGGGCAAGAGCAGCTTATGTAAAAGGTGTATATGAAATAGGGCATGGGAGAGGAATCATTATTTTCTAGTTACATGACTAAGGGCCTGATTTATAGAAAAAATGCAAAGACCGCACCAAGTCATCTTCACGTAAAACTACTTTGCACCCACTTGCGTGCGAAAGTCTCTTTGCACGTTCCGCGTTTTCATGTATTTCAAAGTGTAAAGTAACCAGATGTGCAAAGAAAACCGAGTTGCACCTAGAACGCCCACAACACACCGCCATGCAAACAAAAATCATTGCCAAAGAACAACCTTTGGGCATAACTTCACATCCAGCTTTGCTCCACCATCCAGGTCCCCCATAAGTCAAGGCTGCCCCCTGCCAAAACTGCACACATTCCCCCAGAAGTCAAGGCTGCACCCTTGCAAAACGGCATGTGCGATCCACTGTAAGTCAAGGCTGCACCCTGGCGAAACTGTGCATGGTCCCCCGTAAGTCAATGCTGCACTCCAGCAAAACTGTGTGAGGTCCCCCGTAAGTCGTGGCTGCACCCCTGGGAAACTGCATGCATTGTTCCCCCCGCAAGTTAAGGCTGCACCCCGGCAAAACTGCAGAAAGGCACACCACTCTCAATGCACACAAGCTGCTGGCATAAACTACTAAGTCAGAGCAGCCCCTTCAGGTTCTGACACCACCCACCAGCCCACCTCACCTTTGCCACAACCCCAGTGTGCCCCCGCAAGTTCTGACATCACCCACCAACTCCTCTCATATCTGCCACAACCTCAGTACATCCTCCTGACCTCTGCCACAAACCCAGTAAGCACCCTCAAGTACTAACACCACCCAGTAGCCCCCCTCACCTCTGCCACAACCCCAGTCAGCCCCCTGACAGTACATCCCCTCCCTACACCTCGTGACCTCCATCACTACCCCCAGGCAGTCCTCTCAGGTCCTGATGACATCCACCAGCTCCCAGAACTCTGCAACAACTCCAGTCAGCCCCCTGATAGTACACCCCCTCCCTATACCCCCTGACCTCCACCACTACCCCAGTAAACCTCCTCAAGTCCTGACACCACCCACTGCCCCCATCACCTTTGCCACAACCACAGTTAGCCCCCCAAATGACACCCTCCTCCCCACACCCACTTGTCCTCCCCAACTAACCCCAGGCAGCCCCCTCAAGTCCTGACACCACCCACCAGCCCCTTCACCTCCACCACAACCCCAATCAACCACTTGACAGTACTCCCCAGACCCCCTCCCAACACCCCCCCTGACCTCCGCCACTACCCCAGTTTGCCCCCTCAACTCCTGACACCACCCACCATCCCCTCTCACCTCTGCCACCACCCCAGTCAGCCCCCTGATAGTCTGCCACCCTACCAGTCCATTGTGTGGCTGCAACTTACCTCAACCTCTCTGGTCTGCCTCCACCATGAAGTATATCTGCTACATGCCCTCCACCAACACGATCAACTTGTAGCACTGTTGTTGAATCCAGGGCTAGAGCATCTCCTGTCACTCCCTGGTAAACCCGAATATACAGCACCCAAACTGGACAGCACACTGTTGCACCACCTACACTGTGACCTCCTCATGTACTTGTGACATGTAAATGCAATGCAAAGTGGCATGTCTATAATGCCCACGTGCCAATGAAATTGCCTCAAAGCACTGCAAGTGAATGCCTGTGGAGGACAGAAGGACATAGAATCATAGAATAGGCATAGCCACGAAGAATGAATGGCTGCAATTCAGCCTTTGCAAAAGTAGCCAGGATGGTAGGCATGGCAAAGTTCCTGTTAGGCACAAAAACATGACAGGCCTTGGTGATGGAAAGCCAGTCAGAGAGTGTGTGAATCAGTGAGATAGGTAATTTGCACAGCCACACTGAAACATCAATCCTGTGTCTCTTCTGCATTCTAGTGGCAGAGGTGGTGCATGACATGAGAGCAGGCAGTTTGTGACTGCCTATGTTTGTGGTTGGGTGACCATGACATATGAGTGACAGAGCAATCAAACATCAAATGCACAAGTGGTGCGTCCAAGCCACCCATCCACAGTGAGCCCACTTCCCACTTCATCACCCACAATGCCAAATACACACAACAGTGGATGGAGAGTGGGCACATACAAAATACCAAGCATGTGCCAAGGGAACACCTAAACAACAGTGGACCTGAAATGTAAACAATGCTAAATAAACTCCATCTCCAATAACATATGTGCAGAGGCAATACAGATGACACCAGACACAACACACAATGGAAATGCATGGAACAGATGGCAATCCATCCCCAATGTGAGACCGCAAAAACCATCATAAGACATCCACACATCAGTACAACCATACCCGTATGTACATCTTCACACACACAACTGAAGCCTGCACGCCAACAACACTAACACACTGACGCCAAACACGCAGTGCTCCTGCACCTGGAGTAGAAACTGATAATCATCCAGTGACCCCTCCAGCTTTCTGATGGCCACACTCTCACATGTCAAGCACATGTGCACCCGTCCCCCAGCAGACATCACTGCATCAACATGACACACACAGTGAGGGCACAATACACATGACTGACAATTAACAGATGCATTGAGAGAAAATTAAAAATCAAATGTGCAGACAGACAAATATACTGCATGAAGCATGGAATGAACTGATGCAAAACCTGTATTAAAATGTAACAATATACACAATAAAATGGAGAAAAATTCAAAATAGTCTGGGGAAATAAAAAAAATTAAAGTCATAAATTAAACCTTATCCAAAATAACTATTTGCAAAGACAACAGGCTTGACCTCTCCAATCTCAGACAAAGCTTAGACCAGGGATGAGTCAAAATGAATATCCGCCTCCCTGAGGCGGGCCTTCATTGTTGCCTGCAGGGCTTGCTGGGTGGCCACCATCTGCTGCTCTGCCTCCTCTGCCCACCTGCAAGTGTACTTCAGGATGGGAGCCTGCCTTCTTGCTTGCCGCAGTGCCACCTCAGCCCTGTCCACCATCACTGCAGCCTCCCTTGCCTGCTGCCTCTCTGCCACCAGCTGCCTCTGGTACCACCAAAACACAGACAACAAAGCCTGCATGGGCCCCCTTTGGTGCTCCTGCCTAAATGCTGCAGCATGCCTCTTCGGGTCGATAGTCCTGTGACGTGCTGCCTCCTCATGTTTGCAACCTGCTGCCATTGTGCAGAGTGCAAGCTATGGAGGTACGCCCCCCACCCAATGACTGTCATCGGGGACGTACAGCACCTGCACTACCCTGCTTTGCCTGATGACCATCCTTTCCCTGTGTCTTTGTTGGTGCCTCGGTAGACACAGTGACCAACTCATCTGATGTAGTAAGGACTCCCACCTCGGCCAGGAACGTAAGCTCAACAAGACGCAGCGTCGGTGGTGGGACTGGTGCACAGGGGGATGTGCTAGAATGTGGCCTGGAAGGCACCCTGGAGGATGACAGGTGCACAGAGGAGAAGGTGGAGGAGGGGGTCACTAAAGGAAACAGCCCAAGGAGCCTACCCAAGAGCAGTGCTGTTGCTAGCATAGCCATGAAGTGGCACAGCTCATTGTGATGAAATACAAGCTGACTATGAGTAGCCTGTACTTCATCAAGTAAAATTGCAGTCTGATTCCTGAGACCAGCCAGCAGAGCCAGCACATGATTCTGGATGGACACATCGGCTGGCATGTGGGTGCTGTTCTGGGTGGAGGCATCCAGAAAGGTGGACACTGCTGCAGCGGATGGCCCAGAGACAGGATTTTATGCAGGTACCTCCACGGTGGACTGCACAACCTCATGCTCCTGTGGCAGGGTTGCAGCATGGACACCCTCCTTAACATCCCCAGCTGATCCCATGGGCTGGCCTGCAATGGCCTCCTCGTCCACCTCCACCTCCATCAACCTGGATGACTCCAGGGAGTCTTCCCCTGTGGAAGCCCCCTGTGTGGCATCACTCTTTCCCACCACTGCTGAGGTATCCCCTGCCTCCTTCACCTCCTGGGACTTACCCCCAGCAGCCATGCCCAATGGTCCTTGTGCTCCCTCAGCCACATTGCTCCCCAAAGAGGACGTGTCAGAGGGGAGTGGCTGGGGTCTGTGCCTTGGACGTGAGCCACGGTCCCTGTGTCCATGCTCCACAGCACTGCTTCCACCCTCTTCTCCAGCTGCAGCTACTTTGGGAAAGTGGACAAAGAATGTTAACATCAGTGAACAGTGTCAAAGCAACAATTCCCATGAAAACTGCCACACAAGTGTAGGGTCAATGATGACTCACAGCCACGACACATGCACATGTCAATATAGCACATAGACGGCGGTCCACAAACACATAGGTAGAAACATCACGTAGCACAATGGCAATGCCAACATGACCTATTGTGGTGCAACAGGAGTCATGGCACAGGGGCACCCGGGTGGACAGGGAGTCAACTGGTAGGTTGCCCAACCATGCAATGCATGGAAGCACAGATGGACTGGGGCACTGCTGGGAACACATTGGTGGCAAGACACCTAGATGAATGCTCAATCTCAGTAGACACTCGTGATTGTACTATGCACAACAGGGCCATGCAAACACCTGCATGGGCATCTGTTCACACAATCACATGAAGCAACATACCTTCCTGACAGCCTGATCTGTAAGCATGCAACACATACATGTGCACATTGCAGATGTTTAAGCGAGTATACTGTAGCCCCAAACACATACACATGGCAGGATCACATGTCAACTCAGACTTGACATGCAATGGAATGACAGATCACATTAACGTCCCTGAAGTAACATGCATTTTCTATGTCTGACTGCTCATTTCACCATGGTTACATGGGCATGTGGTTTGAGCCGTAGACCAGGCCTTCTGCTTGTGCTAAGTAAACACATTCATATTTAGTGTAATGCAAGCCGTAAGATTTGGTTTTCCATTTTAACCAGGCCTTTTTACTAAAATGCTCAGTGCGATGAAAACACTTTCATTTTTGCTGAAATACACAGTGCAATGAAAACACATTCGTATTTGATGTAATGCAAGCCGTAAGATTTGCTTTTCCATGTTAACCAGGCCTTTTTTCTAAAATGCACAGTGCCATTAAAATACTTTCATGAAGGTTACGAAATTTGCTTTTGCAAGTTGAGATGAAGTACATTAATAGACTAGTCTGCATGTCAATGGCCTTGAGTTAAAGTACATAGCACTATGTGTAAAAATCACTCTCCATTTCTATGTAGACTCCCTTTGGGATGGAGGCCAATGTTCTCACACATGTCAAAACATATATAACAGCAAATACTGTGAACTACAAAAGGCCTTTATTTGTAGTTGTATTCCATAGTTCACTGCTGTAGTAATATAAGATAAAATACAATTGTTGGCAAAAGACATCCCTTAGTGCCACTGAAGGACAGAGAATTATCCTTGGCCGGTCTGTGGACAAGCACAGTAATATGAGGTAACATACAATTGTTGGCAAAATCCCTAAATGCCATTGAAGGACAGCGAATTGTCCTTGGCTGGTCTCTGCGCAAGTACAGTAATATCAGCTGAAATACAATTTTTGGTGAAATTTCTTGTTTCCATTGAAGGACGGAGATAGTAAGCGTGGGAGGCATGAAAATAGGGATGGCCTAGGGGGTTTATAACATGGTGAGCTCAACCCCTGTACACTGCTGTTAAGGGCAACATAGCTGGCAGGAAGAGACAGCAGTAAGCACAGATAGCTGGAAGGATAGTAAAGCAATAAGGCTTCCACAGGGGCAAGGGGTCATCCCACTTCTAATTGCTTTTCTGGATTTTTGAAGCCCCAAACTCGGTTCTGGCTATTTTGAAGCATTTTTTAGCAGAACTGAAATTCTGTTTGAGATGCTTGGGAAATGTTCTTTGCATTTCCCCCAAGGCACTTCAGCTCACAGCCTAAGGGCCTAAGAGCAGACACCTTATTCTGGATTGCCTATATGCTGAGCATCAGTAAATCCAATGGCCTCTGGCATTAATTGGTGTCTTTATGGACTTTTCCCAATATTTCCTTTTTTCCATTTTTCCATTTTTGTTTTGGGTTGTGTTTTTTTTCTCCAGGCAAGACTTTTCCAGCCCTCTTCAACTCACTACCTTTTAAAGTTAGTGAGCATGATGATGCCTTGTTTACCCTGCATTTGATATCACACTGAGAGGGGTTCAAGAGGGCATCATAATTCTCCAGGACCCGATCAACCAGGATGATAACTTCATTGGAGGTGAAGTTGGCAGCCCTCTACCTCGCTTCATAGGGGGGCCGCTCGGTGATCAGGAGAATGGTCCAGACATGGCAACCTCCGAGGAAGGTGTGGGTGGGCAAACTGGGTCCTAGAAATGGGCTGTGGAGCCGTGGTGGTGTAATGGAGAGGTGGGAGTCCAAGACAGCAGATGAGGTGGTCACAGTGCCAGACACAGGAACACAGGCAATGGTGGGTCAACAGGAACTCCAACGCAGTGCAGGAGGGCAGGAGGCCCTCACTCTCGTCATGCAGCATCAGATTGCAAGGTATGAGGCAGTATAGGGTAGGAGGAGACAATAGAAATGGAAGTGGAGGCAGGAGAAGGTTTGTTGTTGTGTCTCACATCTGAGGCAGATGAATACAAAGTAAAGTCCCTTAGCGCGTAAATTACATGCTATGCGCTGCACGCAGCATGCCTATATGGCTCACGGCAATGACAATGATATTTAAGGGGTGCGACGCGCATCACTGGTTTTGCGCTCAGTGGTACGAAGACAGACATGTTTCACAGACACGCATTTGGGGGTGCTATTCAAGCCATTTCCTTTAAGTAATGCGTATAACATTTTTATTTTTGGGGGTTACCTCTGCGCAAACTCGTATGTATTTTTGTCCATTTTGAGGCCTACACTTTATCATGTACACAATATGCTTGTGTCGGAGTGGCACTGTGTATCGCGTACTGGTTTTTTCTCCTTTCAGAAGCTTTCCGGGTATGGCGTTAACCATTTTTGACCCTTGGGTGCCACTGAATATCACGTACCACTTTTTTTCATTTCTGAAAGCTTTCCGTGTATCGCATATGCAGGATTTATGATTGGAGCTTTGCTGGACCACGCATCTACGTAGTACATCACATAGACTGTTCCTTTCCTCATATTGCCCAGAACAATATATTGGTGTGCATTCCATTCATCCATTTTTCAGAACCATGAGTGGTAAGGCCCCAAAAAGGAAAGGGAGAAGAGGGGGACGTGGTGAGGACACAGTACTTCAGCCCCAAGAAGGCAAGGTGTGCCTCAGCCCACAGGTGAGCCGCCACCTGTACATGAACATGGTCAGAGGCAGACAAGTTAATCAGCATCACCTAGGACGCCCTGCAGAGCAGGAAGGGGCTCCACCCCAAGACATGGCACAGGAGAGGGTACGCCAAGGAAGAAGCACTTTAGTGATGTGGAGCTTCAGATCCTCAGGCTGTGTCATGAAACACCATCATAAGATGTACCAGTTTGCGGGCAGCACCCATACTCCCGCACAATAAAAGGTGCATTGGCAGTATGTGACAGGGCTCATCAATGCATGTGGTGTGGAGAGGCACACTGCTGATCATGTCCAGAAGCGGGTGAATGAACTAATGTGAAGGACAGAGAAGAAGCTTAGTGACAACCTGGCCTCTGCACTGGCCACTGGATGGGGCCAGCAGAGGAGAAGTAGCTGACCCCAATTGAAGAGGCTGCAAGTACACTTATCAGCATTGAGCGGGTACAAGGCGTGGGAAGTGTGGAGACCTATGAGGACACATCTGGCATGTGGTATTTGTGAACATCATATGCCTGGATAATTATGGTTGACCACCCCATATATGTGTAGTAGTACAGCTGTCTACAGCTGTAAGCCATCCTTGGCCAATGCAAGTGTTGCTATCGTGTTCACTTCTGTGACATGGCCTCCATTTTGAGACACTGCTGTGTAGTACACTAGTGTGGCACATGTCTGTGTGACAGTTCACATAACTGTCTACTGGGCCTCACTGCTGTGCCATTCCTTTGCGTGCAGGGTTACAATTTCCAAAACATGTGCACATTGCAAGACCCCATGATGTGTTCCCCTGACAGGCACACATCATGCACAAAGTACACCTCTGTGTCACACCAAACAATTCCTCATCCACATGAATTAATCAATGCCACAATCATGGTACCTGTCTCTTTGCATTTTACATCAAGTACTTGTGACATATGTCATCCACGTACATCTTTTTCTGCTGAGGTGAAGCTGCCTGTAATGACACACTGTGGTGTGACTAGCCTACCAGGGTATCAGTGCCCACAGACCACTGCACTGTGTAGCAGGCATTTTGTTCAAATAACTTAACTTGTACATTGCAAAAGGCCACAATAGACAATACATAGGTAAAATCAGCTGATAGTGGGTCATCATTCCAAGGTGGTCAGTCTGGTACTCCGTCATTGAAATATGTGTAGACAACCCATGCAACAGGTTATGGAGATGAATTACACCAATGAGTGTGCCTCTCTGCATTGCATGTCATGTATGTGCATGTTAATTAAGCAAACATGACTATACAGTTCAAATATGAATCAACAGTTTGACATGAAAGGCCTTTATGTAGTTATCAATCGATACATGACATACATGACATACACATGCCTTGTTGCTGGCATCACTGTTCATACTTGTCCAGACATGTGGATTGTGTTCGATGTGGAATGACATGGCAGCATCATCGCCCACCCAGATAAGGCATGAGGGCTCTGTTGCTCCTCATGTCATGAGATTTGAAGATGATGAGGTGCTGGTTCTCAGTCTGAACATGCCAGGTCAACAATACTGACACATCTTTGTAGGATAATGCTCATAGACAGGGACAGATGCTCCAACAAAATCACCCATACAGGAGGCATGAATGTAGGGAATGATAGTTGCACCTATTTACGATTCCCAGACCATGAATGACATTTAGCAGTATGAATGACAAAAGCAGCTCTTGATATGTTATATGGGGTCCACCTTTACACTGACAATGCCTCCTCACCATTATGCATGCCTCATGGGTGAATCATGCGCAGGACAATGCTTTGACTGACAGTGCTGGCATTAACAGCTCTACTAAGTGCTGGCCTGCAGCCAGTGGATATCATGTTGTTGCAGTGTGGTATGGGGGTTTGGTACAGTGGAGTGTTGAATTTGAGGTGAATTATGTGACTGATTAATTTGATTGAGTGTGGGTACAGTATGACACACTCGTAGTAGATAGTAGATACATATGTCAATGTTCCCAGTGCACTATTGTGTGTACAAGTGACACAGAGCTGGCTCAAGGGACTACCAAGCTGTGCGGTCACACTGTCCAGTACGTATATAGTACACTGCCAAAACACAATGTGAAGTGATGACAGCACCCTTTACATGACAGTGTCATTCAAAGCGACAGTCAACGACTGTCAGTCACTCACTCATGGACAGTCATTGCCTGGCACTTCATCACACACAATGGCCCTCATTACAACTCAGGCGTTAAGGGTTTAACGGCGGCGTCGGCGCCGTTAACCCTTAACGCCTGATTACAAATGTCCCTTTATGGGTTGGTGTTTAATGCCTGCTTTTAGCAGGCCTTAAAAATCCAACCCGCAAAGGGACTTTGGAGCTAATTACGGCACCGTAATTTACGGTGCCGTAATTAGCGCCTTCCCCATTCCCATTATGCCCTATGGGGGCAAAAATGGGAATGGGGAAGGGCAAATGGTGAATGGGGAATTACCGCCCCACTCACCTTGGAATGGTGCGGTAATTCCGCCATCCACCATGGCGGAATCGTAAACCTTAGCGGCATGGACCATGGTGCTAATAGAACCATGGTCCTCCGCCAAGGTTGTAATGAGGGCCAATGTGAATTAATGCTGTGTATTGACAAATTGTGCTAGGCATTTAGCAGAGGACTGACACCCCCGTGCAATCACACACAGGGTGCTGGTAGACCTGGTGTCGGTAACAGTCATATGAGTATTCAGATTTTTGCCCAGCATATGGAGGCCTTGACTGTGAGGGTTGCAATTTGGCCAGTACACTCATCATTGCTGCATGCATATCACATCATTGGCTGTACATGGACTTCAATCTGCACAATGATATAATGGACCCTGCTGTCCTAATCAAGGTGCAGAGTCATATTTAGGAGACATCTGACAGTGGTTGGCACTTTGGGAGGATGGAGAGGATGTTGATGGTGAGGGAATGCATGTAGGCAATGTCCCAATGCATACGCTGGACCTCTTTGGCAAGGACATCACAGTTTGCCTTCTCTTGCATGCGGCATATGTAGCAATAAAGTGAAATGTAAGAACAGTCTTCATGTGGAAATTGACATGACTTGTTATCAAGTATGATATGATATGATATGATATGATATGATTGTTTATTTATATAGCACCTATACACAATGTGTTTCAAAGCGCTTCAATGCAAAGGAGGGAACAAGGGAAAATACAACCACATTCTTACAGGCCATGAACAGTAAAGATGTGAAATTAACTATCGTACTCGTCCTGACGACATTTCAGATAGTGCAAGAGCTAAGATATAGATAAGGAAGGGAGGGGGAGAGTGGAAAGGAAATGGAAATAGACAGGCGACTACCGTAGTAGGCCTGACAACATTTCTGGTAGAGCCGGAGAAAAACAAAAGGTGAGGGAGAGGGGTGCAGAAAGGGAGGGGAGGAACAAAACAAGCGACTATAATACTAGGCCTGACGACATTTCAGATAGTGCTGGAGGGGTGGTGGGGAGGACAAAAACAGTAATGGGAGGGTGAAGGAAACAGACGAGGTTGCTATCATATTAGGTCCAGGGACAATTCTGAAAGAGTAAATGCATAGAAGAAAGTAAGGGGAGGAGATAGGAAAATGGAGAAGGGAAAGAGGAGAGAAAAGAGAGTAAGCCGTCAAAAAGAGTGGAGAAGCAAGAGTGGAGAGCGAATACAATTGCAGAAGTCAGTAGTAACACATAATGTTGCAAGCCAGGATACAAGATGAAGATGGGAACAGCATGATTCAGGGCCACCATGAGTACAAGATGCAAAGGAAGTCCAGCATGAGAGTTGAGAAAGAGTGACGCACCGTGAATGAATCAAGTCCATAAAAGTCAAATCAAGCATTGGCCACAAGACGGTGATGGTGAAGGAAGGCACCAGGTGGGCGGGGCTTGCTAAGTGGTGAAAAAGAGCAGCAGGCAGGAAGGTACCAGGTTGGCGGGGCTTAGGCCAGGTGACCTAGATCCACTTGCACCTGCTCCCCATCTGCAAAGGAAAAGAAGCTGGAGGGCTCCTTAAGTAGGGAAACAGAGCGGCAAGCAGGAAGGCACCAGGGGGGCGTGGGTTGCTAAGTGGTGAAAAAGAGCGGGAAGCAGTTAGGCACCAGGTGGGCGGGGCTTTCTAAGTGGTGAAAAAGAGCAGCAAGCAGAAAGGCACCAGTTGGGCGGGGCTTGCTAAGTGGTGAAAAAGAGTGGCAGGCAGGAAGGCACCTGGTGGGTGGGGCTTAGGTCAGGTGACCTAGATCCACTTGCACCTGCTCCCCATCTGCAAAGGAAAAGAAGCTGGAGGGCTCCTTAAGTAGGGAAACAGAGCAGCAAGCTGGAAGGCACCAGGTGGGTGTGGCTTGCTAAGTGGTGAAAAAGAGAGGGAAGCAGGAAGGCACCAGGTGGGCGGGGCTTGCTAAGTGGTGAGAAAGAGCAGCAGGCAGGAAGGTACCAGGGTTTAAACCAGGTGACCTAGTTGTAATCATGTAATGTCTGTCATATATTGTTCTTGGTAGAACATGCGGATTTAGCTGGCTAACTGATGCCATGTGCTTGTCTTCAGCATTTCAATGCCCCATGTGCAGTACGTCTCCCTGGATTGTGTAATTAAATGTTTTATTGCATGATCCATCAGTCATGTCATACCTCTATGGTGTACAGTTCACAGTGTGACAAGTCACAATGTCTGATGTATTGGTGTACAGTCATTTTGTGCCTGAATGCACTTTAATACACATGTGCATTTTTGTCAGGAAACACTTGACTCAAAATGTTGTTGTCTGTCCATATGCAGATGATGATACAGCTGATATAGAGGAGGAGGAGGAGGAGGTTGTACGTCAGTCCACCAGTGGAGGCTGTGGTGTCCTTCACCATGAAAATCCACAGGTGCTACAGGCAATCATCAGATGTGCTCCTGCTTCTTCTGAATCTTCTGACTGTAGATTCGGATGCAGAACCAGATGTGGATGACTCAGTGAGGGAGAAGTTTGGTTCCCCAATGGGCAGATTGGATGGGGTAGTTGAATCTGCGGTGATGCACCATGCTTCACGAGGTCAGTCAGTGGTGAGCCCCACGTCAACAGTAGTTACAGCTGCAAGAAACACTTGTGTATAGGCGCGTTATAAATGCCACATCATATCATATCATATCCCATGAGTTGGGGTCAGATTCTGGGGATGATGTCCAAAGGAGGGTTTCAGACCTGCAGCCAATGACAGGGGGGCCACTGCATCAGTGGGCCTCGTCCCATGCATCACACTGCCATCGGCCCAGCACAAGTGGTGGAGGTGTGCATGCTGGAGAGACAGTGTGGGAGAAACATATATTGCATGCCGCCATCCGGCATGGTGACATGTTACATCATATTGCTGAGGGCATGGATTGCCTTGCTGAGAACATGTCCACACCAGTGTCCTGGGATGTGCATCTGCAGTGACTCTTGTCCAGCCTGGAGAAGAAACTGCATGCTGAGATGCGGTCCTCAAGGCTTTTGCACAGACACGGAGGCCAACATCAAGGGCTGATGGGCTGATTTAAAGTGTTTGCAGAGCTCCCAGCATGCAGTTGTTAAGGCACATAGAGAAGCCGTAAAGCAGGAGATGTTGGCATCTTGAGACTCCAATTGCCTTGAGATTGAGAGCTCGAGGGATTCACTGCACAATGAACTCTCATCCACAAGAACCCAGCTCTACAAAGTAATGGACGCCTTGAGGCAGACGCTGTCCCAGCAACTTGATGCATAATGAGTGAGTACACACACAGATTCTGTGTCCCTTCGGGAAGAAGCACATGGAGACCTCACCACCTTTCGGGTGCTGGTGCATGCATCCATGACCTGTCTTTGGCACTGCATGAACAGGATGCACTGCTACCCCCGGAACCACCTGATGATCCACCGCAGGATGGCAGTCCGGCAAGCCCACGACAATTCACCTACTTCTGCTGTGGTGTCCCTTAGCTCTTGGAGGGATGTATTTTCATTTGTATTGGTGTATATTTGGTGGACATGGACATGCACATTTTTTCCAGCACATTTTCTTTATTTTTATTAACCTGACCAGGTTTGTCTGAATTTTGTATTTTTCCCCCTTGTTCGGGATGGACACATTGTTCTAATGTATTTATACCCTAGTCCATGATGGACAAATTTACATTGTTTTAACCCCTGTCAGGAATGGACTAGTTTTCATTTTTCTCCTACCTTGAGCAAGCTGTTGTCTCTCTTCCAAGGGATTAATGAGTGGAGTACTGGCCATGCAGCCATGCACAGTGGTGTTAGCTGCCATGGTTGACTTGATTGCAACAAGATCACATGTACAGGTAACAATCGGTTTTATATGTTTTTGAACATATATGCAGTATTCATAATTTGCTCCTATGGCTGGTCCTGATCCTGATTCGTCCAGTTATTGCATTCCATAAGAGGTCCACCCTGCACACTTTCACCTCCCTAGTCCCCATGCCCTCTGCCGGGCCCTGGCCCTCCATTCACAAATGTGGAAACAGTTTCCAATGGAGGTGATGATGGAATAAGATCAGGGCAGCTCTGTCAGCAGGTAAGGTTGAGCACTGTTAATCATGTTAATGTCTGTTTTAGTGTGCACCACAATCTTTGCATGCATTCTCGCACATTTGATTTTCAGCGGGTGAAATCATTTTGTCATAGTGAATGTCAGTGCAGATGTGTGTTTGTCCACGTGCATGAATGTGTGTGTATGTCCTCTTGAACATCCATGCGTGCGCATTGTTTTTCAGGTTGCACTTCTGAAAAGTACAGCCAACTCATGGGAATGTGCAGCACTTATAACACTTGAGCCATTGCAGTGTTTGCCATACTCAACAACTACATCATCATACACAACCTCATTTCTCTGTACATCTGGAGTCTGCATTATGATTGTTCACCTCCTGCCTCACTCACCATTGTGATGTCTTCTTACTGCCACCCTTCTCCTCCCCCACCTCAGTGTGTCCTAAGGGTTCCTACAGGTGTACTCCCTCTCCACACGATTTGTCCTGTGCTAGAGCATATTCTTACACATACGTCCTTTCACATATCAGCAAGACCTTGGCTGCTCCCCTTCATGAACTTGCCTCTGGAAATGCAGATCTGGCCATTTGTCTCCATGCACTCCACAGGACAGGTTTGCCACTCTTGGTGCATCTAGGTTTGTACTGGTTCACACATGTGGAGACCTGACGGCCTTTACCTGTGTTCCCCATTCAAGTCACTTGTTAATTGTTGTTTTCTGTTTGTTCTCTCCTCCAGAATGTATTGCATGACTTTTTTCCCATTACTTGATGTTCTAATCCAGCACTGTGAGTGACTGTACGGTATGTGTGTGTACATTGTGGGCACATGCATGTGCTGCATCATTCCCTCCCCCCAGCTTCTGCTCATCTGTTGTCCCTGTCGGTGTTGGCAGTGCACCCTATAATCCCTAGTCCCTTCCTGGTAATGTCTCATCGAAGGTGTGTGGTCTGGAGATTCACATCATGTCCATGAACTGTGGTGTCCAACAGGGGGAGGTTGGTGGGTGGTGCAGAGTTTGGAGTTGTGTATGAACAGATTTATTTGAGTGGATGTCACGAACATGGGTCACTTTCTGGTTTACCAGCCATAGTGTGCTGTGCATGTTGTTTTTGTGTTGTGAAGCTGAGTATTGCCCTTTCATAGGTGGCCTTGGTTTCGCAGTCTGCCCTTCTCCATCACCCCCTATTGTCCTTCTTTGCCCCAACATGTGCTATTATTCAATAAATGTGCCTTCAATGTTCTCAGACCATGCTGCCTGTTTTCCTGTATTTCTGTCACTGTCTTCCTCTCTTCATCTCACCACCTGCCAGATTACTCCTTGCTCAACAATTCTTTTCTCTGTCTCTCTCCACTCCACAGCTACACATTCATCACTCTGTGTCCTGTCTCCCTTTTTCCCTCTGTCATCCTTCACATCAGCTACTACACTTGTACTTCCACTCCACTTCCTGATTTGGTGTCCTTGTCCCTCCCATGCATGCATGGGTGACTCAAAGGCACATGTGACACCTGACGGTTGTTGTGCAGAACTTGTATGCCTGCCATCAATGGCCCGACTTGTGCATGCATCCTGTGGCTGACTGACACATGTGTCCAGAGTGCATGTCATGCTGTGGTTGAAATGTGTTCGCTTCACTGGCAGTGATTGCTTTGTCCATGAGTTTTGATGTTATTGGATTGGTAGATTCTCACAAGCTGTTATTTTGACTTCCAGTCGTCAACATTGGGTGGTCCATGGCGGTCATGTTACCTTGTTCCATTCAGGAGTTGTGAAGGCTGTCCAGTTTGTTTATTTTCACGCAATGCATGTCTTTGCAAGTTTCAAATGTTGTTTCAGGTGGAATGCTGTGAATGTGTGGCAGGTAAGTACCTTGTGCAGGTAAGTTCAAAGAACTGAGCTGGGCACATATTGTGGTGTCATTAGTGGCAGGGAGGCATTCACCGTGAGGGGTGTTCTACATTGCATTTGCTTGAGGTGAGCTGGTCCAGCTGCATGGGTGCAGTGTGACATGGTGATGATAGGCTGGCGTCTCAGTGCCTGCAGTTGTTGCATGTAATCCAGGGTCCAACAGGGTGCATCGTCATTGGGTTCATGTGTGTGTTACATGCAGTGACCTTGCATTGTTTTTCTGGATTGAAGCATTCTGCAGGGCAGATGGTTGCCTATATTCAAGGGAACAGGGCTATGTGATACCTGCACATAACACATCATTAGTGTCAGTTTTGAGACCAACAAAGTGGAGCGGCAATTGATTCCTGGGTACACCTGAGGCAGGCCCACAAGGGAACAGATGTGAATTGAGATGTGCATCTTTCTTGAGGTGAGCCTGCTATTTTCTCAGTTCATATGACCATTTTGATTTAGATGTGTATTGTGTACATGAATTTTGTCAGGGAATGGGGTGGCAAGTCCACCCATATGTTGTTGTGCGACACGCATAGGGTGGCCAGGGCAGTCCCCACATTTGTTGGCTACTGGTTGCTTTTTGGGCTATGCCTGCTCACTTATATTCTTCTTTGTGTTGGTGTGGGTCTGCATGAACAGTATTTGTTGTGGGGCATGTGTAAGTGGTAAGGGATTTTGTTGTATACTGTTGTTTCAACTTGCTATGACTGTCTAAGTGGCTGGTGCAGTGGATTTTATGATTATGGACACACACATTTTTCCTCTCCCAGAACCACATTATCAGGGTATTGTTATGGGAACAGTGGATTGGCCCTAATTCATCATTGGATGACACCAGGGATGTGGCTTCACTGTGTTTTCTCCGGAGATGCTGGTCTTTATGTGAAGTACGATTGCACGAGCTGATTGCGTGCAGCCTCTCCCTGTGTCCTTTGATGGAATGCCAATGCGCCGGGTTGCAGTAACTGTGCTCCGTCATTCAGGGGGGCGTAGCGCCACATGTGTGCAATCAATGGCTCCAAGTACATGTGGGAAGTGTGCTACTTCATAGAATTCCTGGAAAACTCTCAGCCTTTTCTGCTATGTGCGTGGCATGTATATGTTCCTACGCAGGCATGCACATAATGTGATCCAGCTCAAAACCTGGTGCAGACACCAGGATTGCGTGCCCTGAGATATGTCCCCTACAATGGCAGTGGCCCACTCGAAGGATCCTGTGGCTATGAAATGTAGGGCTGTCAGCACATACTCCAGAGGTGTGAGTGCATGGGAGAAAATGGTGGGTGACGCAAGGTCTTCCTCCCTCTCCCTGACCAGGTCTAGGATGACATGGGGCTGAGGACTTGAACGTTGCATACACCTGGTAATCTGGCATCCCAAACAACGTGGGGCATGCTGAGAACATTTGGGTCCCCTGCATTCTCACCCTGCTTCTGTGTCCATGTATGATGACTCCCTTTATACCTCTGTATACCTGCTTTCATCCTGGCTGACTGATGTTGGAATGGTGTTCATTACGTGCTTCATACGCCTTGTTTCCTTTCCGTGTTGTACTTTGCTTGTACTATCATATGACAGTGAGATCACAAGGTTTGCATTTGACTTTTCCTGATGTGAAGTTGCATGTTGAAATCCTTGAATTTGGCAATGTTTGCGCTTGGGTGGGCAAGTGGTTTCTTCGTGTTGTCCATCCCTCAACAGGCCCACGTTATTCCTGGTTCTTCCTCATTTTGCCAGTGGTATGAGGAATGCGCATTTTCCACTTCCTATTTACTTTGTTGCATAGGTCCGTCCCACACTTTGCCTGGATTGTTGCGCACATCGCTCGACTGCACGCAAAGACGTGATGGACTTGTGCGAAGCCAAGGAAATGGATGCAAAGTCCGTCCCATGAATCGTTGAACAAAGTTTAGCACACTGATAAAGGTGCAAAGTCACTTTTCAGCACACAGAAAACTCTATGAATGAATCAGGCCCTAAGTTGTGTCCCACGTTCCAGCGTATTACTCAGAGTCCATGAAGGCCAATATAATGTGAAAACAAAACTGCTGCTCTCCCCTGGGCTACCACCTTTCATCCTTCATATGCAACCTCGCCCCTGCCCTCTTTCCCACCCCCGGCCCACCTCATTTATCCCTGATTGGCCTTTCCTTCAGAGGAGCCAAACCACCTTTTGGGAACAAGACTGCTTCACTCCATCTTTTGTCCTGTCCGCTGCGAGGTGAGTGTTCCCCTTCCTGCACTGTGCGCTCCCTGCTTCCCCTTTTTTCCTGCTCTTTTCTGCTGTTTGCATCTTTCTTCTGCCTTTCCTTTTTCTGCTGCCTCTGCTGAACTGGCTCTCATGTCCGACCTGTACTTTTCCCGTTTTTACATCTTTTTTCTGCTCTTTTCTGCTGTTTGCATCTTTCTTCTGCCTCTCCTTTTTCTACAGCCTCTGCCGTACCTGGCCGTACCAGGTCGTACTGGCCGTACCTGGCTCTCATGTGCTACCACTTCGCTGCCCTTTGTCCCTCTTTTTCTGCTCTTTTCTGCTGTTTGCATCTTTCTTCTGCTTTTCCTTTTTCAATGGATTACCATGATTTATTTTTTTTAATAACTTTTGTTTTGTCTCCCACAGACATTTTGGACAACCCACGCCCCCCACCCCCTTACTTTACTTCTGGCAGCATAGAGCAAAGTGTGCCGCTGTCTCCACCAACCCTCTGCAATGCGGGTTCCCATCATGCCCTTGGATGGGTAACAGCACTGCAGGGTACTTTCCTTTTTTTTTTTTACTTTGCTTGTCCCCTGCAACCCCCGCTCCCTTTGATCGTCATTTTTCTTTGCAATTTTCTACAGATAATCTTTTCTATGGCCTCTGCCGTACCTGGCTCCCATGTGTGACCTCTCCCCTGCCCTTTTTCCCTTCTTTTTTCTGCTCCTTTCTGCTGTTTGCATGCTTCTTCTGCCTTTCCTTTTTCCATGGCCTCTGCTGTACCTGGCTCTCATGTGCGACCTCTCACCTGCTCTTTGTTCCCTCTTTTTTCTGCTCTTTTCTACTGTATGCATCCTTTTTCTGCCTCAGCCTTTTCTACGGCCTCTGCGGTACCTGGCTCTCATGTGAACCCTCCCATGGAGCCTTACACAAAGCAGTCAAAACATGGCTGTTCAAAAAAGACCAAGATGTATTGTGTACTACCTCATACCATTGGTTACTGTATGTAAATGCCTTGTATCATATGCCTAAGACTCCTGTATACACCATTTGCCAAATGCCTAAAACCTCTGTAACAGTGCCACAATGCTCTTGGGATGCTGCACACTTTATAAATGAATAAAATTAAAAATTTAAATAAATGTGCAACCTCTCCCCTGCCCTTTTCCCTCTTCTTTCTGCTCTTTTCTGCTGCTTGAATCCTTCTTCTGACTTTCCTTTTTCTACGGCCTCTGCCGTACCTGGCTCTCGTGTGCGACCTCTCCCCTGCCAATTTTCCCCCTGTTTTCTTTCTTTTTTCTGCTCTTTTCTGCATCCTTCTTCTGCCTTTCCTTTTACTATGGCCTCTGTTGTAATCTCACTTAAGACACCAATTTAGCTTGCTGTGTCAACGTAATCGTCTGACTTTTGGATCTGCCTGTCCCCTGAGCCTGATTTGTTTTTGTGTAATTTATTTTCCAAATTACCTGCTCTGTGTGTTGCCCCCATAGTACTGCTGCTTCCCAATTCCTTCTCCTGCCCACTGACTCACCTCCCAGCCCACACTACGACATGATTGGTTGAAGAGATTCACTTAGCTAAACCTCACAGGGCAGTCCCTGCCCGGGCAGCCCGTAGGCTAAGGGCTCCAAGGCAAATGGGAGCTCCAGTAGAAGCAACTCCAGACCATGTTTGCCTGTGTTCGCCTGGGAAGCCTGCCACCGGCAACCAGCAGCAACTGACAAGGTAAGAGTGGTCTGGGTGGAGAATGCAGAAATTACTGTATTCTGGAAAGCCCTACCACCCCTCTCACCTTCAATACATAGCTTACCAATGTCTGCTAGATAGTAAGTAATAGTCCTTTTACTGTTGCACTTCCACCGGTAAGTACCATTTCATTAACACTTGGATCCCCATTTTAGGCGTTTTAAAAAATCTAGGTGTTAACGCATTTACTGTTGATTTATCCCCAATTTGGGTGTTTCTCCCGCTATCCATGTATGCCAAATCTCGGTGTTACTGCATTAACTGTTATGCCCCCATTGTAGATGTTCTCCCTCTAATCATGATGTCTCAAATCTAGGTGTTACTGCATTTACTTTTATGCCCCCATTTTAGGCATTCACCCTCTAATCATGGTGTCTCGAATCTAGGTGTTACTGCATTTTCTGTTGTGCCCCTATTTTAGGCGTTCTCCCTCTAATCATAGTGTCTCGAATCTAGGTGTTACTGCATTTTCTGTTGTACCCCCATTTTAGGCGTTTCTCCCTCTGTCTAGGTGTCCCAGGTCTGGGTGTTGCTGCATTTGCTGCTGTATCCCCAATTTGGGTGCTTCTCCCTCTATTCATGGTGTCACTAATCTAGGTGTTACCTCCTCAGCCCCAGATGATCCACATCACTCCCCCACCCCACCGGGGGCCTCCACCACTGCTCAGTCTCTCAATATAGGGAGATCACAGTTGGCAAGAACAGCCAATCACATGGCACATAGGAACATGGCATAGAAGATGAACTCCATCCGAGTTTAAGGTATGTATACCATGAAACATGTCTGTGGAAACAGGGCTCAGTCACGGCCACCCATCCATGCGCCATAGAATGCAGCTATAGCTATGCAATTCCGGTCTAGCAGCTCAGATAGCCATCCACACTGAAACTCCTAACGTACCTCAATGCCTCTGCCATTAGTATACAGCGATGACCTATGAAAGAATTCGGCATATCTGGAAACTCATTGAGTCTCTGCCACTAGCACTCTATCCTAAACCACCAACAGCACCCGCCCACATGCCTGACCTCTGGGCTGCTTACTGGAGCCTAGTCAGCCCACCTGAGTCCTAACCTGGCAAAATGCACACACGCATCTTAAAATGAACTCTTAGAACCTCCTACGCATAGACTTCGGTACACAAAGTGCATTGGGCCACACAAATGGGGAAAGGGCGCTATATAAATGACGAAAACAATACAATATCCAACTACTGAGAACAGCAACACCCTCAGGTGACCCAATGACACAACTTTTCCACCCACCTCCAGCTGTGTCAACTCTCCCAGCTCATTGGGTCGGTCTAATCACCCACCAGCCATCACTGATAAATACCTGTAGTCATCCAAATGAGGACACAAATGCACAGGGCAAAGAAAGCACCCAAACAGCACCACCAGATCAAAGACCCCCTTTCAGGCAGCTCATCAGACCACACAGACCCCATATACACAAAGGCCATGCATAAGAAGAGCCCTGAGCCACGTGCATTGCTATGGCCAGAAGAACCTCATGTTTTGAGGCCCCAGGATGGTTACATTTTAAAGTGATTTTCATAAAATCATGAACATTCTGAATGGTGTGGTCTGGACTGGATTCTGTTGTCCTTTGAAGACTTATTGTGGGTGCTAGAATTGCCATGCACAGTAATGTGTTCTTTTTTTCCCTTTCACTTGCATGTTTGTCCTCCCACGGCTTGCATTAGCCTGACAGAGATTGATAGTACTAATGAAATACACTTTTAAGTGGACACTTCATCATTTCGACAGACTTAACCGCTTGCTTGTAGCTGTACATACACACGCTCAGCGTGTCACTCCATTGACGTGCAACACCTCTATGCAATCAACGTCAGCCACAAATCCAATGTCAGTAGCCTAAAATGTGAGCAACTCACTTGCTGTCGTTCCATTTGGAAGCGGCAATAGGTGCGAGGCAGGTGCAGGATAGTAACAGTTAGTTCCCAATCGCCTTCCCCTCAAAATGGAAGCCCTCTTTTCATCTCCATGGATATAAAGCGTCCTGGACTGTTTATAGCGCAGCGCCAAGATACTCCCTGCGGTTTTATAACGTCAATGAATTCCGACAAGCTTTCCAATCTGAACTCGCTGCTCTGAAGATCACAGGCCTCCACATTCAGGGGCCAGACTGCTAAGGGGATAGTCATGTGTCTAAAATCGAGCATCGTTTGTTTTGCCGCGAACATTATTTTAATGGGCGCCAACCATGTTCCCTTTGTAAACAGTGCATATTTTCTACAAAGGGATTAGAAAAGCAGTGGCGTTGGTGCGCCCAGTTTCTTTTAAAGTTTCCCTCTGTCCTCAAATGATTTCTTGTCTGTCTTGAATAGAGAGTATTGGGCTTTACCCAAACATCTAATATGTTCCATGTGGGCATTTTTAAACACATATTCAAAGAAGAAAATGTTATGACGAATTGGCCCCTGGTCGAGCCTCAGTGCAGTTAGGCTCATCGTTTGGTGTTTCACAAAGGCCCGCACTGTGTGATTCTGGGCATTCCGCCAGGTTGACCTACCTAATGCCGCGCCACTAGCTTTAAAAATGTCGCTCTGAACCATTGTGGCGCACTAAAGCATACTTGGAATGTGAACACTTCTCTGCTGCCACGGTAATAATTTGTGAATGTTTGTGAGGTGTGAGGAAACAGCACTGACACCAACCGACCCAGAGCAAGAACGTCTTTGTGCACAGAGCGAGAGCCCTGTCAGAACAGTTTATTTCTGATGACGCAGCATGAGTCACGCACAAGGGAATTCATTCGCACAGAACACAAGGAACTATGGAAATGCTGATTTTACTATCGTAGGTTCATTTTGCATTGCAAAGTGACAGTGTATGGACAAAGTAGATTATAAAGAAAGAGATGTCATGTGAAAAGTAAAAATACACACCAGAAGCTCAGTGCTTCGGTTTCAAGTGAAAACATCCTATGAACTCATTTTCGAGTGATTTAAAAGATCAAATGAAATACTTTTTCTTGAGTCTGTTCCATAAAGTTAAGCATGAATTGTAGCGAAAAAGTAGCCCTGCAAAGCAGTCTAAAATTCCGGTCAGAGGAGTTTTTAGTGCAGTAAAGAAACACGAGGGAGGATCACTTTCAGGGTGCACGTTCTGGGTAGCACAAGAAGTTAGGCAGGGATCTACCTGAACATGTGCGAGCATGCATGCGGTGTGCTCAGACTCCTGCATTAATGCAGGGAGGCTCATCTTCTACGTGCTGGTGCTGCATTACACAGTTCCCTAGGACTGTAAAGTCCATAGACATTTCCTGATTACTAACGAGTAATCCCATTACACTGAGTCCTACTCTTGCTCGTCCCAGTCCTAATCTTCTGAGGCTTCTGAACACGGAAACAACCTCAAAGTACCTAATCACTGAGCTCCGACCATTCCCACCCCCTCCTGGTTCGGGGATATAATGCCAGCAGCGCCCCCAGGAGGCCCTATCAGTTCAAGTGAGTATCCATCCATGGTGGGGAGGGAAGGTTGTAGAACTTTGATGAGGAAAGGTAGGACTCATTGTAATGGGATTACCGGTAAGTAATCAGGGCATTACTTCTTCCTAATCTCAGTCCTAACATTATGAGAGCTCAAAAGCAGTATACAGGTTATTGGACCATAATACTCCAGGCAAATGTAGTGAAAAGAATGTTCTTTAATAGTGAATTTAATAATTCACGCAAGACAGAATGAAAGAATCAAAAGCGGCATGGAGGGGCCCACGTTCAAATTGTAGTGTGTGAAGAAAATGTCAGATGAAGACCCATTGGCTTCCCTACACATGTAATCGATGGGGACCCCATTAGCGGCCGCACAGGAAGTAGCCGTAGCTCTCCTGGAGGGCCCCAACACCCTGCCAGAGGGGGAAGCTTCTGTCCCCTGGTAGGCTCATTGCTGCATCGGATCTACCTACTTAGGATGCAGAAGATGGCCTTTGCCCTGCATACCCAGGGTGAAAGGCTGACATTCGGATGTCCTGTCAAGATACACCCTCCCCACATCCAAAGGATGGGAGGCAGCGAGTGAGGTGAACTGGAGCACAGGGGAGGGAGGACTACTAGATCCTTAGTAAGCTGGAAATCAGACAGTACCCCAGGGCGGAAGAGCGTGGAGGGCTGCAAAACGAACGCCTCGGATGCAAACCTAAAGAATGGAGGAGTACAAATGAGGGCTTCCAATTCCTCAAGGGTCCTGGCTGAAGAAATCGTTGCCAGGAACAGGCACTACTAGGATAAGGCAATGAGAATAGAGTCCATTAGCTCAATGATTGGCATGCCACACAAGGCACAGCACAGGGGAACTGGCAGCATGATCCAGCGGACTGCAAGGCATGGAGATCCAGGACCATAGAAAATCGGTTGTCTGTCGCCATTCATGGTGGGCCTCTTCACAGCCCTCCTGCAGTGGGGAACTAGCTCAGCTAACGAAAATCAGGCAGCTAGATGCCCCCCATTGGAGAGTGGACCTGCACAAGGCTGGTCCTCTGTGTTCCCATACCTACCTTTCCGGTCGTTCGCCGCAAAGAGGAAAAAACAAGACATGCTGGGGATTCGGCCTGCAATGTATCCCCGCCCATAGGTGGTGGGGATGGCCGTCCATAGGTTATTTTGTTGTTGTTTCTGTGCTCTTGGGGTTGCTGTCACTGAGGTGGGAAGCCTCATAAGGTTCGGAGTGGGATAAAGATTTAGGGCCTGATTCATGGAATATTTTGCTGGCTGAAAAGTGGCTTTGAGGACCGGTCAGCATGCAAAACCTCTTTGTCGATTCATGAAATCAAATTTGGAGTCCCTTTCGGGTGACTGAGGAGGCTTCAAGCATGTCTGGCATATCTCTGCGTACAGTCAAGTGCTTTGCACGAGACTCCATGCAGAGTGTCGGTTGGATCTGCGCAGAACTGTAAATATGGAGTGGAAAATGAAAATTCTGCATGCGCCCGCAGAATGAGGATGAGCAAGGTATGCAGGCGTGTTGAGGGACGGCAGCACAAGGAAATTGCACGCCCAGGACCACGGAAAACCAAGTATATCCATGGATCTGATCATGTAAAATCAAGTCGGGGAAATCAGCATGCAAAGCTTGGATCTCATCCGCACATGAAGGCATGCGTAAAGTACCAATCGCATAGGAATCAAAATGCAAAGGTAAGCTCTGGTTTGGAATTTAGGGGTGTGGGCACGCAGTTGGAGTTCCAATTCAAGCTAGGGGTGTAAATATGCAGAGTAGCGGGCTGCAGCCACAGTTTACAGGGGTTTGAATTTACTGGGGCCTCACTGCAGTTAAAAAACATGGTACGCATATTGACGGCGTGCTGTAGATAGTTACGGGGAATTTAAGGAGTGTCTTCAGGGTGCTGCCTTGGTTGTGGGGTTTGCATGCAGTGTTGCCGTCGTGCATTACTTTGCGGCCAAGGAGGGTGCAAAGGTTGGTATACGTGGCTGGATTTGCTATGCGTGAGGGTGTGTTGTGGCTGTTCCGGCCGCTACTTCTGCATAGTGTTAGTTTGAGGTCCAAATTCCATGAATGTGCAGAATGCACATAGAATCGCATGTGCGCAGGGATGCGCAAAGTTGTTTTTGGCACGGGGACTTTGCAGGATCAATGCGCACTTTTCTATGAATCGGAACCTGAATAGGGCATTTGTGAGACCAGAAAATACTGCTTTCCCTTCTCCGTTCACACTGTGTTGCAGAACCTTTTTGTGGCCATATGCCATCTGCAAGGGTGTGCTATGCTGAGATGTTTGCTTCTTTTACTATCCAAAATTATTCTTGTTTTCTTAACTCTGCAAAACGAGCCTCACCTTCTGATGTTCTGTGTTAAAAAATATTGTTCACACGTGTGTACTTGATGGGCATGTCTACAGTGGCGGGGAATCAAACATCCTGGTCCCCTACAGAGCAAAAAGCCTTTTCCCTTTGGATATTTATCAATGCCCAGTCGCCCCTAAAATCCTTGCCATATATGCCCTCCACTTGGCCATTAGGGCTCAGGACGTTTCACTTTTGATGCTCTGTACACCAGCTACTTTTGGGATTATCCAACCTCACTGAAACTGGCCACGGCCGGTTCCATCCAACAAATGCCTCCCAGTCCTAGGCCATGTTAAATGGCTGGTCCTTTTAATGACGTACTATGGCTGCTCGGCCATCTTCATTCCAGCAGATGAAATGTGACTTGCCAACATGGCAGCCACATAGAACCATGTTTGTATGTTTTATTATTTATATTGTGCACCAGACCCGTGTGTATCAGGGCGCATAGCATAAGACAACTTACAGCTTAGTTACATAATTAAAACAGTACAATATGATACAGTGCATGTGACTTACAACAGAGTAGTGAGAAGACAGGTGGGGACACAGGTAAGGTACACAAAGTACTTCAAAAGAGAAAAGTATAGTTATGCATACATCAAACACGAAAGCACAGCAGCAGCAGCGTCAAAAGCAGAAAGGTAAAATAATGCATACTTTAGACTCGGCTGCAGAACAACATGACTTAATTAGCGGAGGGGTCAAATACAATGGCTGATCGAAAAATACGTATAGTATAATAGGTGAGTGGCTATTTATTCAGTTATTTACAAGGTAGCAGAAGAGGGGCTCAATTATTTGTGTCGAGAACAGGCTTTATTTATCAGAGTCTTTGAACCATTTTATTAGGTTTTGGCAGAGGTTCAGCTAGGATTGGTCTGCTCTTCATGGTGGGGGTAAGGAGTTCCAAAGTTGGGCTGCCTTGACTGTGAAGCTATTACCACCGACTCTGGATAGCTTGAATCTTGGGACTTGGAGGCAGTTAGTATTAGATCGCCTGGTAGTTCTTGTAGATGATTTCCTGTTGAGTCTTTTAGTCAAATAGCAAGGTGCTGCATTGTTCAGGAACTTATATGAAAGTGAGGCAACTTTTAAATTGATTTTGTCCTGGGTGGAGAGCCATTTATTAGCTCTTCTGATCTTAGAGATGTGTTCCCTCCTGGCAATTTCAAGTGCTGCTCTCAAGGCATTGTTCTGGAGGAATTTGATTTTTAAAATAATGTGTTTGTTAGCTCCTATGTACAGTGCATTACAATAGACAAGCTTAGATAAAATAAGTGCTCTAGCCAGGGTAATGCAGCTGTTGTTGGACAAAAAAGGGTTTACCTGCTCTAATCAGTTTGCATGTGTAAACCGTGGCCGAGGCCATGGCATTTACTTGCTTGCTGAAGCACAGGGTAGAGTCTAGGTAGACCCCCAGAGTTTTCACTTCCTTAGCGACAGTGATGATGTTATTTTCAATATTGAAGGCCGCATAGTTAGTGCACCGTTTTTTGAGGGTTGAAGTCGTGCCCAGGATGATGATCCCAGTCTTGTCATCATTCAGGCATAGTCCGTGTGTGGCCATCCATGCCTGGATGTTGAGATATACCCTATTCACTAAGGTCAAATCCTTGTCGTAGTCCCCAGTAAGTGGTAGGAGGATCTGGGCACCATCGCCATAGTTAGTGTAGGTGATACCAAGAAGATCCAGGTCATCGAAAAGTGGCTTTGTGAAGATTTTGTATAGGGCAGATGAGACACATGAACCCTGGGGCACACCGCAAGTGATAGGGATGGGATCTGCAGCTGCTGTGGGGGAGAAGACTCTCATAGTCCGATTATTTAGAAAAGATTGTATCCATGCTATGGCTTCTGCGGCAGAGTCCAGATGGCTGCATAAGACCCTATGATCCACAAGGTCGAATGCAGCCAAAAGGTCTAAGAGGAGAAGGAGGGCCGATTTTCCATTGTCTCTTTGTTGTCTCTGAGTTCATCTGAGCCTTCAGATCTATTAAGGCTGTTTCCATCCCATGTTGGGGCCGGAAACCTGACTGGCGGGCTCCTAGTAAGAAGTTGGATTCGAGATGTTTTTGAATTTGTGAATAGGCCATCTTGTCAATCATTTTCAGCAGAAAAGGCACTGTGGTGATCGGCTGGTAGTTGGTAGGTATGGCTGGATCAAGTGTATGTTTTTTAAGTAGTGGTAGGACCCACAATTCTTTGAGGTTAGTTGGGATCATGCTTGCGAAGAAGAAGGCATTAATGAGTTTTGTAATAAAAGGGGCAAGGTCTCTGACTGCGTCCTTTATAAGTTGGGCAGGGCATTGATCACCCTGACAATTTGAGGGTTTGAGTGACAGAATGTTTTTTTCTGTTTCGAGTATGGTAACTTTGGAGAACTTGAAGCGCAGTGGGTCACCAGTATTGTTTGTAAGTGCAGGGATGGCGGTGGCGGTGGGGAGCAAGGGGGCTTTTTTCTTAGCGATTTTGAACTTAAGGTTCGTAACTTTGTTGGCGAGTGCTTGCTGTATGTTTGAACACCATATATTGTCTTTTACACAGTTGTCCGGCACGGGGATAGGAGCTTCTAACTCTTTCAGTATAACAAAGAGCTCTTTCGTGCTTGATTTAGCCTGTGATATTCTGTAGTTGTAGGTTTCAAGTTTAGCTAGAAGTATTTCGTTTTTGTAGAGGGAGGTTATAGTGCTAAAATTGGTCTTGTTTTCCTCAGATGGTAATAATCTCCAGGAGACCTCACATTGGGCCTCATTACGAGGTTGGCGGTAAGGGGTTAATGGCGCCGGTAAAACCAGCCGTCCTTAGCGGGAGCCGCTAAAGGACCAGGGAGCTAAAAACGGGCCCGTTCTTCAAGGAACCCTGACCCGAGTTTGGAGGCAGGCATGCCGCAAATAGCGGCATTGGCTACCTCCAAACTCGTAATGACCACCATTGTCTTTTTTTTTATACATAATGTTTTCAGGTGGGGAGTAAACCACGAGTTGAGATTAGCTTTCGGCTTGCTTTTTCTCATTTCAAGATGCGCTATTAAGTTGAGAGATGATTTTATTGTACTCTTTGACTAATGCATCAGGCCCCATACTTTCAGGGATTGCATTGAGAGTGGGGAGGATGAGGGAGGATGAGGGGGAGTAGGTTATCGCAGGTGATATTCTTTTAATCCTTGTAGGCATAGAAAGTGCTAACACTATTGGCATGGAGATGGGTTTTTCAGTTGCTAAAGTGGTGGTCTGTCCAAATCTGGCAGGCTGTGGATAAAATGGAGGCATTGCAATTGTAATCTGCCAGCCAGTTAAGTATTCTCCCTTTGTTATGAGTTGGGTAAAGTACTCTCTGGTTGAGGCCTAATTTGGTTAGTATGTTGGAGACTCTTGTCACGTGTGTGTCTTTCGGGTCATTGAAGCCTAAGTACATGTCACCTAATAGGAGGATTTGGGAGGAGTTTTTTAGATTATTAGAGAGTATATTAGAGATATCTTCCTCAAAGGTACCAATGTGACCAGGGGGTCGGTATATGAGGTGGATCGTGAGCATCTGGGTATTATTATTGGTGAGCTTGGAAGTGAGGTTTTCGCAAGATTTGATGTCAAGGCTTGGTGCAAGTCTAATGGGTAAATTCGATTTTGCAATAAGGGCTATACCTCCTCCTCTAGCTTTGTTTCCGATCTTAGGATAGTGTAGCCATTGGGGATGGCTAGCGAAAGGGCTTGGCCTGCAGCAGCATGTAGCCATGATTCGGTAAACGCTAGGAAGTTAAGGTTTTCTGATTGTATGATGTCAGAGATCTCAGTAGCATAGGCGACTAGAGATCTGTCATTTAATAAAGCGCCCTTGAGAGCTGGTTTGGAGGGTGTAATAGTAGGTGCGCCTTCCGAGCTTTGGGTTTTAAGGGTGATGTGATTATGTAGCGCGTGGCTAAGCAGAGGGGGGTGTTGAGGTAGTTCCTTCTGTTATTAAGGTTCTCCATATGTAGATTGATACTCCTTCTATTTGGAGAGGTGAGTGTTCTTGCTAGAGGTTCAAATATCTTAACTAGTCTGGAGCGGAGCCTTTCATTTCTTGTAAGAAGGCTGCACGGTTGGTAATCATAAGTGGGCAGCTGAGTCATAGAGTTATTAGAGTTATCTGGCATTGACATATGAGTCAGGTTTATTCTCTGAGGCGGGTGTTGGGCCATGGTGGAGGTTGAGGCAATAAGAAGATGGGGAGCTACAAGTGTAATATAAATGTGAGTTAATATTATGCCTGTGTCTATGAATAATGTGAGATGGAGGTGAACACTTTGAATATTCATTTTTGGTGACATCAGTAGGTAAGGGTTGAAGTACATGTACCAGTGGACAGAATAATCCAATCAGATGGGTTTTCACATTAATAAGCAGTTCCAATCTTACATTCCATCAGGTAAACTGGCTTGTGATCGCACAGACTTTAACCTTGTTAATTGTAATCATGTTATATTGGGAATCAGGGACTAGTTGGCCTTGGCGTAGGCAGCGACAATAATAGGCATAAGTAGCACACTAATTTGAGTAATGTGTCAGGCTACTTGCCTTGACACAGGCAAGAATGGCGGCAGTAGCGGCAATGGCACAACATAGTAGCCGTAGTGGAAGCAACAAAAGTAAGGTATACATACCCCCCTACCAGCGGCAATAGCAGTCCACTTTTGCACCTACATACAACAAAGTAACCAGTAGCTGGTACCACAATGAGGTAATCTGGTTCAGCAAATCAGTAGTATCGGATCACATGTGCGATGTAGGCAGGGTTCTAAAGGCGCATAATAAGCTAGCAAGGCTATCGAGAGTTGCGGCGGTAGCTAGGTTGCATTTTGGCATATCTATGGCCATTCGTAATCTAGACATATAAGCGCATCAATCGAGAACTATGTTAGCAGTTGTGCATGTAGCATACATATGTTTGTGTTACAGCAAATCAACAAATGCAACCTTATAGTTCTGATACAGGCAGAGGGTGAATACTCACAGAAAAGGTCCCATAGGGATGTAAGTATGTGCTTCCTAAAGCAAGCTGCTGGAACCAAATTAATTACATCAGCCATGGGCGGCCTTTAAAAGTTGGCACCTATGAGCCAAACACATTTTGGGAAAATGTATTTATTTATTTATTGTGGCAAAGATAATAAATAAACCTTATACACAAGTGATGACTTTACTATCATCTTCATATACAATTGTTTCTTGTATTTAAAAAATATTGAAGTACGGAACTTGCATGCAACAAGATTCCATTTAGGGTTTAAAACAAGATTAACATATCTGAAAGTTGCAATGATTAAAGAAATATGATTGGCTACAAATAAATGTGAGCCCAAAGGATTACAGGGTCAGTCTGTAAAACAAATTTGCTGAAATACTTTTCCCTCAATTCATAAAGTTGCAGACATTGAACACAGATATGAAACAGCAGAAATGACATAAGCTGTTAGCTTGTTCTAAATCTTAAAAATGGAATTCTCCAACTAGGCTTCCAAAATTGTTTTATATATAAAGGAAAGCAATCTAATTTTGGACAATAATGAATGAGAATTTGTGAGGGTCCAGGAATATAATAAAAAGCTGTAAAAGACACCATTTCACTATTTCTGGCAAAGGTCATATCTAATAATGTTTTTGTCTACCACACCAATTGAAGAAGAAGATTGAGGTAAGTACGTCACTGTAGGCACGTTGCAGTCAAGATGAAACAAGTAACATTTTAAACCCACAGAATCGATCAGGTTCAATACAAGAACGTGCAATAAATTCTCAACCACAAGCTGGTGAATGGGTCCAAGTGATCACCTCGATGCATCATACTAATATACAAATAAGTTATACAGAAAGAAGACATGAACATTTAGGCATTATCACTTGATTCTCCCTGGAATCTCCCTGGAATCTCCCTGGAAATGCATAGGAGCACAGGCTAAAGTTGACTATAGCAAAACACAAGAGGTGATGGCTGGAATGTTTAGAATTAAGTGTGAGATCTGGCATTGCTCTGGGCAACTCTCCAGACCATTGTTGTTTGCCTGCCAAGCCATACAAAAGGCAAAAGACCATATGAAAATCAGGACTGGTCCCATCCAAAAATGGGCAGTCTAGCCCAAACTGCGTGTTCACATCCCTTCTGCACAAGACCACAAGCATCCCCAGACATGTTTCGGCCTCCTAGGTCCTCATCAGTGAGGAGTAGCTTGGGTCTCTGGGCCCAGCAGGCATGGGACCTATGTCTGGGCATATCCATACCACTCGGGGTGAGAATAGCAAAACACAAGAGGTGATGGCTGGAAGGTTTAGAATTAACCTTAACCTATGTCATTGCTCTGAGCAATCCTTCAGATCATTGTTCTTTGCCTGCCAAGCCAATACAAATGGGGAAAGACCATATGCAAATCAGGCTTGGTCCCACCCCAATAGGGGAAGTCCAGCCAGAATTGCTTGGTCACATCCCCTCTGCACTTGAAGGTTTTAGTATTTTGATGGTGTCTTCAATTTCCACCTTTGTAAAGGAGAATACTCTTAATGCCCCCAAAGCTTCTATGGTAAGGAATCTTTGATTAGTTGGGGACCATCTAATTCTGAAACATGTGAGCTCCACATACATCTGTAATCAAATTTATTAGCACCTCTTTACAGTTCACACATTCATTGTTCATGAGTTCCCAGAATTTGGACCTATTCTTGGAGCATAATATTTTCCACAATACCTCTTTACGCCTTGCGGATGGTATGCATTTGTAGTGCCTAACCCAATTTTTAAAGTTAAATGTAGTCTTTTTTAAGTCTAGGCTTCTCTCTGATGTTATCTGAAACTATACCATTATATTTCTCATTGTCAATCTTTGCCGGAATAGTAAAATCAAAAGAATGATAAGTCAAGGAGGAACTCTTTTTTCCAATTCATTTTCAATTTGGTGAATGAGGGCAATGTAGTTCTTTCTAGAAGAAAGGAAGAAAAACCTTACGGTGAAAAACACTCATACCGCTAGAATACCTTGCAATGGAATGTCCAGGTTAGCTCACCTCCCCTCCCAGATTATTGAGAAATGTAAAGGGCAACCCAGCAGATTGTAAGCCGCACAAGCCTTTGTGTGTAGCATGCAAATGTATGATATAACCATCCAGTAAAGGAAGTTAATCAAACCAATGTGCAGAAATAAAAAAATTATATCACAGTCATTAAATCGTGATGCACCTAGGTTTTCAGTCAAACGAATGTTGAAGCCTTGTGAATTGCAAGAGCAGAGGTTTATAGCATGAGTGTTAAGTCAACTCCTTATGCTTTATGGGCTGGATGCCCACTGTATTTGAAACCGCTGGCAACGAAGACCAGATATTCAGTGGCATAAAGCAGTGATCAACTGTATTTATAGTAATACATCGATTTCCTGAGGGACCATTCTGACATGAAATCTGCAAAGCATCCTTAACAATATTTTTTTGTTTTGGAGCCTTGAATTGACTTGAAATGGCAAACACATGTCCTCTTTAATGCTACACGCAGCAGACCCTAGGATGAAACAATTCACAGCGAAGAAACAGCACTTTTTCATATTGAGTGATAATTACATCGACAGCTAAACAAAAGTGCACATGGAGGATCAACACGTCAGTTCTTTGATCATCTGTGAATTAAAAGATCCAAAATAAGTAATTGTGTATCCAATAATTTTGTTTAAAGTTATTATACAACTGTATCTAGTTTAAAGGAAATACAGTTATAAATGGCAAACATTATTTAATGTAATTTTATTATGAAACTGGTTTCCTGTGACTCGTGCATTTGTCAGAACCCTTTGTGTATGGTTGTCTGGGACTGTGGGTTTTACCCACAACAGTTGCCGAGCCCAGTCCTGGACACCACTCTTCAGGAAAGGCAGGGCATACCTCTAGGGGCTAGGGTGGGAGCTGGGTACTTTAAGGAGACACAATGGAGAAGTCAAACTACGAGGATGATTACTGGAGTCATTTTGATCTCACCCAGATCATAGAGAAGTATAGTATAGGTGCGGAAGGAATCTATACACTAAACGAAGGGTCCCACCATCTTGAAAATTCCTAGGCCACACTAGGAGAATTCCAGTGGCCATCCTGCAGACACAGCACTCTGGGAGCTGACATCTGAAGGCAGAACCTTGTTACAGCAGCAAGTATCAGCCACTTACAAGAAGCTTGGAATGGACCAATCCAATGTGGCAAAATGACTACATAAGGATGTGTGATCCACCTTATTTGAATCTTCTTTGAATCTTCTTCATGGAACCATTTTCTTGGGGTTTCCTACATAGTTTCAATAGAACACTGTATGGCTAAAGCCTGCCCAAAGTACCTAACCACTGGAGTGAAGACGAGGATTTCCAAGGAGTGTGCAGACCTTCCCACTAACCACTTCATTAAAAAAATTGAAGCAACCTACTGCTGGAAAACACTGGTACCCAGGACTTTGCCTGCTGAAGTCTCAAACCTAAAAGTGTTGCAGGTGAAATTGACTGACAAAAGGAGACTTGTGTGTTGCTTCAATGTTTATGGAAAAGGGGTACTGGCGGGATGCAACAGTGTAGTGCGTGTGCGAAATGAGCCAGAAAACATGGCGCTGATGCACGGCCATCTTGGATATTCACTTCCATTTACTGCAATGAAACATTAATGGAAGCCTATGTTTTTCTGGACTCAGCCAGTAAACATGTATTTCTGCTACAAAGACAAGGTCACATATTTATGTCAGATGACCAAGCCAGGGAGAATAGTTATTGTATTGTCTCCGAAGGACAAGCTAGAAAGGGAGTCGGAGCACTCTGTAGGTGCAGCGGTAAGGGGTAGTGGGAATGACAGCAAGGGGGAAGATGCTTTTTTTTCCACTGGTAGCTGGAATATTCCACTCTGTTTGCGCCTCATGCTTATTTTTTGCTCTTCGGCCGAAGGCAGCATAGTAACCCATGAGGGGCGTGGATTGTAAGCAGCCATTAAGAGACAAGGCTTTCCTCGTGCAATACAGAGTTAGAATTTGGCCCCGGGTGATGAAGTCACACTGAGAGGGAGGACGCTCCGCTCCAGACCCTGTTAGAATGATCAACCTCTTTGCCTACCTGCTGTGGGACTAAGCAGTGTCGTAGTGGCCGAGATGAAGGTGTCTTCTGTGGCGATCATAACCGTGATGCATTTTTTCTTTATCTATGTATAACACATTATGGGCCTCATTACACGGTAGGCGGGAAGGGTTAACCCTTACGACCTTACTACAAAGTCCCTTTGCGGGTTGGGGAATTTAACGCCTGCTTTTTGCAGGCGTTAAAAACCAACCAGCAAAGGGACCGGGGAGCTAATTACGGTACCGCAATTTGCGGTGCCGTAATTAGCACCTTCCCCCATTCCCATTATGCCCTATGGGGCAAAAATGGGAATGGGGAAGGGCAATGGGGGAAGGGGGAATTACCGCCCCACCAGCCTTGGAATAGGGCGGTAATTCCCCTTTCCACCAAGGCGGTGCCGGTATATTACCGGCATGGACCAAGGTGCTAATAGCACCTTGGTTCACCTCCATCCGTGAAATGAGGCCCTGTGTGTTTTTTTCTTTCTTTATGTTATAATTGATTAAAGGGCCTGTAATGCACAATCTTTCTTATGACTATGACCAACGTGTTATGTGTAATTCTTTGCCTATCTGAGTCCAATAACTAATTTTGCAAGGGTCAGGAGAACGTAAGTATGAGATCTCAACAGGTGACCATTAAAAAGCAAAACAATTGGCGCTGTGAGCAGGGTCCTTGTGCTGCTATATATGCCAAGATTCCTAGACAATATTCTATGAGATATATGATATTGGACTCAACGAGGTAAACACTTTGGGAAGTGAGTATGTCTGGTGAGGTTTTATTGATAGGGAACATGTAATATCCATTTGGTGACATGAGCTCCCTATTTAGGAAAAAAGGAAGCTCTGCAGGTGGAGGCTGTCCTGAGTTCACTGTTCCGGGGTGGACCAAGAGTCCATATGATAAAGTTGCCCAGACTTGGGCATGTGGTGCTGGTTTAACCGAGGAATGGGACACCAGTATATGAGAGGCGGGTCTGGATGAATAAGTGGGTTGTCTGCAAAAGGTGCTGGTGGAAAAAGGGAAGGAGTGTTCGGCACTAGGTAGGAGGGTTCAATATTGTTACATGCCTTCCGAAAACTACAACAGCAGAATGTAGAATTACATCCTGAAATTAGAAAAAGAGCTGGAAGCTGAGAAACAACTTGCACTAATGCAACATATCCAGAAGAAATGATATCACGATAAAGCAGATAAATATCAGGGGGTAGCTGAGCGAGCTAGTGTGAGAGTGGCTTGTTATAAATACAAGAAGAGAAGGTGGAGAGTGAATTCTCGCAAGGTATCAACTGTGATTGCCACCACAGGGGTGGACTGGGACCCGGATCACTGGGACGGAGACGTATTCAATAGTACTAGTACTGAGAGTGGTTCGGAACCAGAAACCATACCCAAATCGGAACCTGTTCATAAAGTGGTAGTGGTTAACCCGGTAATACGACGGAGAATGAGTCGTAATCCAAACAATCCAAGAGAAGGTGTAGTAGATACAAGCACACTGGAGGATTATTAACAGCAAGAAATCAGGGAAAGCAAAGGTCAGGAGAACCCTTGCTGGCCTGGATGGTTAGGTTACTCGATGGAGAGGCAGCAGGTCTTCACGTAGATGCAACGGACTCTGCTCAGTTTTTGCCATTGACGCAGGAAGTCCAAATACAGGAGATTATAAGCGAGAATCTGATGGGTGAGAGTCTCAAATGTCCTTGCTGCAAATGGCGACCCAAGGATGTAAACACAAGTATCCTATTGCCTCAGAATGGCCGACCGAGGCTATTCAAACAGTGAGGGAATATGCCATGAACGAGGCAATCCATTTAGATGATCCTGAACATATGTGGTTGGTAGCATTGTCTGTCTCAACTAGAAATACTATTATCCGCACCACCCCTCAGGTAAAATAACGGATGAGGTGGTAGATGCTATTAGACAATTGGCAGATTTAGGAGAATGTAAAAAGGCTGAGGATAGACCCCGAGAACAGGAGAGGGAGGGGCCAAGTGAAAGGCGCACTCCTGGGAAGAGGTTTGACAGTCGCGATTTGCGCGTGTATATAAAGGATATGTTCCTTGCGTAACTGAAAGATGGGGTACCGCAAGGGGATATCGATGGGATAGAGACACGAGAAATGTATCAATCGTACAAAAAGCAGGGTTTGGATGGAAAGGAGCGTTATAAAGAGGTGAAACGCCAAGAAGTGCACACACAAGAGAAAGGGGAGGATCCTTTTGCATCACCCCGTGAGAAGGGAAATGATGTGTCCTCGGATACGTTCAATGAATCTCAGCCGACGTATGCTGATCTGAGGAAAATGGGGAGTGTGATGGTGGAGATGGAATCCAGAAACATGCACACAAAATATGAATAGGATGATGGTCAAACTCTGGTAACAAATGTCCAAATGAAGATAGACAGACAACCCCATGTGAAAGTAAAATTATTTTGGCAATCAGGAATCATACAGGAGGTAAATGCTTTAATTGATACCGGGGCAGAGGCCTCATTGATACATGGAAATCCTTCGAGATTTAAAGGGCAACATTTTACAATAACAGAGTTGGGGGGCAAATAGACCCCTGCCGTACAAACAGATATGAAAATTGCGAGTTTACGCAGGGATAGCTATCAAGTATTGGTGGTCCCGATTCCCGAATACATTATTGTATTTGATATTCTAGAAGGATTGACCCTCGGATTGGGAGATAAAATGTAACAGTTTGGGGTCAGTGCATTGACTTGTGCCCCTGTGTTTGTAGGACAATTGAAGATGTCCCCGGGTGCAGGTTCTGCTAGCCACTAAAATAGTGTCCATGAAACAATATCAGACTCCCTGGGGACAAAGGGAAATTTCAGAAACCATTAAAGGGTACGTAGAAGCGTGTGTGTTGTGACCAGTGAGCATGGCATGGAACAACCTGATCTGGCCTGTCAAAAAAATGGATGGAAGCTACAGGATGACAGTTGATTATTGCGAGTTGAATAAACATACACCTCAGTTGATGCCGGCAGTTCTGGATGTGGTGACGCTAATTGAAAATGTATAGAAATTTGAGGGAACATGGTACGCAGTGTCAGATTTGGCTAATGCCTTCTTCACCATTCCAATCACTGAAAAATGTCCGGAGCAGTTTGCATTTTCCTGGAATGGGAGGCAGTATACGTTCAAACGTCTCCCAATGGGGTATATGCATAGTCCAACCATCTGTCACCAGCTGGTGACAGAACATTTGGACAGAATCCAGTGCAAGCCGGATGTGCAGATCGTACACTATACTGATGATACACTGATCTAAGGGAACGATGAGCATAGTGTGCGAGTGCACTTAGGTTTTATTATGGATGGTTTAAGGAAGGAAGGATGGGAAATAAATGAGACTAAAATTCAAGGTCTGGCAGAGACCGCGATTTATCTGGGGATTCAGTGGCACAATGGACATCGCAAAATGGTGCCTAAAACCAAACAAAGGATCCTTGAGTTTTCCACTCCAAAAACTAAAAAGCAAGCTCAGCAGTTCATTAGGTTGTTTGGATTTTGGAGACAACACATATCCCATTTAGGGCAAATCTTGGTGCCAATTTACAAAGTAACACATAAGAAATTCAATTGTGAATGGGGTGAGGACCAAGAGAGGGAGTTCCAATTAGCCAAAGACACCATTTATAAAGTGCTGGATTTATGGCCACTGAGGGATGGCAAGGTTGAACTAAATGTATCTGTCCAGGAATCATAGAGTTTGTGGCAAAAACAGGACAGAAAATTAGTGCTTTTAGGGTTTTGGAGTCACATGTTACCTGAAGCTGGTGACAGATATACTCCATTTCAAAAGCAACTGTTGGCTTGTTATTGGGCACTAGTGGACCCAGAACAAATGACGGTGGGTTAAGCTGTATTGACCCAACTGGAAATACCAATTATGCAATGGGCGCTGAGTTCTCCTAGACCCATAGGGTCGGGCACGCACAAGTGGCGAGCATTATTAAATGGAAATGGTACATACAAGATTGTGCCAAAACAGGAAAAGGTGGTGTGGCCAAACTACACGAACAAGTGGCAGGTATTCCGTTAGCTGACTTGGAACAAAAGGAGGAAGGGATAATTGGTGAGTCTCCTGTTAAATGGGGAATCCCTTATGAAGAGCTGTCGAAAGAGCAAGTTGAGCATGCCTGCTTTACAGATGGCTCAGTCAAGTATTTGGGAGTTGAACGACATTGGAAAGCAGTAGCCTATAATTCCAAACCCAAAAGGATGTTAACCACCTTGGGAAAAAGGAAGAGTAGCCAATTTGCCAAATTATATGCAGTGTATCAGGCTTTGAAACGAGAGTTGTTACATTTATACTGACTCATGGTCCATTGCCAATGGCTTGGTGATGTGGTTGCCTATGTGGCAAAAGAATGGTTGGAAGATCCATGCTAAAGAAGTATGGGAGAAGGAAGTGTGGCAAGACATTGCTGAGATGCACATGCATATTACAGTAACTGTGTATCACGTAGATGCACATTGTGCAACGGTTTAATTAGAACTGTGGTTCAATTTTGTTGCAGATGAACATGCGAAAATTACAATCATGGGCTGCGGAGGAGGATCTGGAAAGGATTGCTAAATGGGCCTACCAAAAGAGAGGACATCTCAGAGAGAAAGATACCATAAGGTGGGCGCCACATTGGGGAATTAGCATCCCATTAGAGATTCTGAAAACAATAATTCTGCAGTGTCCTATGTGTCAACATCACAACCAAAGATCTATCCCACATATTGTTCATGGCACATTGAAAAGAGGCAAATTGGCTGGACAAATTTAGCAAATCGATTACATCAGTCCAATGTGCATTAGCAGGGGATATCAATATGCGTGTACTATTGTGGACACATATTCTGGTTACTTGATGGTATTACCATGTAAAAGAGCCACACAATTGAATAAGATTACATTATTACATCAAGTGGCTGTGTATTATGGTGTTGCCTTGCAAATACAGAGTGACGATGGGTCCCATTTTAAGGGAAAATTGGTTTCAGACAATTGTCAGGAAAAAGGAATTGATATGGATCTTTCATGTCTCTTATCACCCGGAGGCTTTGGGTTAATTGGGAGAATGAATGGATTGTTGAAAGCACAGTTACGCAAAAATAAGGAGGATGGTGCATTAGCTCCTTATCGTGCCACTCCTGAATCTGCTGGAGTGGATTTGCATGCGAGAGGAGAAATCTGACTTGAGCCTAGAGGCATTGTGGTAATTTACATGGGTATTGGGGTACAGATTCCATCTGAACATATGGGATTGATTGCCCTTAGATCCGGACTAGTCCTAAAAGGCATTTAGGTATTAGGAGGGATTGTAGATGCAGATTATCAAGGTGAAATCAAGGTTATTCTCATAAATAGTGGCAAAAACATGTTACCCATTCATAAAGGAGACCGAGTGGCCCAATTGATATTAGTGCCTGTAAAGTTATCCATGGTAAGGAAAGGAGAGACGTCCACGGTATTAACCATTCATGGGGGCAAGTGTTTTGGCTTGTCAGATACTATGGTGCCGGGTGCAAAGGTGTGGGTCGAAAAACCTAGTGGTCTGCCCGTTCCGGCAGATGTGATTGCAGCAGAGGAGGTTCAGGTTGTTCTTGTGATGTAACCGGGAAAACGGAAATGGACTCATATTCCCGCTGACAAATGTTATTTACGTGAGTGATGCATTCCACTGATATCTTGTTGTTGAACTTTGATTTATAGATCCTGTGTATGCTGAGTGCCTGTGTGAGGCACGGTGGAGTATTTTTCGGGACGGTCCGGAGATATGCTGGAGAAGTGGTAAATGTGTCCATTCTGCCGGTGGAGTCGGGGATCTGGATCAAGACTGACACGCCTGCTATTACTGTTGACCCTGATGATGCATCCATTGCAGCGTACCACAGCACCTTGAGGAAACAACGTGGACGAAAGCATGATGCTTTACACCTTTCCGCTCTTTCTATATCCTCAGTGCAAAATAATTATTCCACACTGGTCGGGCAGACCGATAATATATGGATTTACTTAGCCCGGCGGGTGCTGAACGTTTCAAATTTTTGCATGTCGGATGTACATGATTCTGCTACTTTGGTTTCCACGTGCCTTGTGGCAATACCAACGCCTGTTCCAGTATTACGGACCTTGTTTTGTGTTTTGCATAAGGATCCTTTGGTTGAGAACTCTGATGTGCGAGGTTCCTTTTCCGTGTATGGATATTGTAAATTCTGTGCAGACATGGACCGCAAATGGAGAAACATGACCAGTATTATTACTCACAATATTGCCACTGCCAATGTCTGTTACCAAATGACTTGTGCCCCGAAATTTGTTGGCAAATGCCAACAGTTGGACTTAAATCATGATGAGGAGAAGATGGATTTTGAGTGCCACCTATGCGCTCGACCGACTTCTATTTGCATTGATGTTTCCAATAATATGTGGTGTCATTTTACTATTCTGACAGCCAGTCACCTGAGCCATGTGAAACTTCCTGCAGGTTGGCTATTTACCTGTGGAATCAAACATATGCATGTATTCCTGCTAATTTTTCAGGTGGTCCTTGTACTTTAACATGCCCTGGCGTAATGCTATTTCCTCTATGCCCTGCTATTTGGTGGTCAACGCACTCCGCCTCCTATAACGCCCTACTATCCGATTGCAATTCTGATATATGTTTCTTGTCTGAAACTGAAGTTTTGCCATTGGCTATTTCCTTAGGGGGGATTTGGGGACTAGCAGCTGCGGGATATAAAACCATGATTAAGTTAGCTTGCCTGTTAGTTAAGGGGCTTAACAAGACTTTGCAGGCTTTAACTGAGTTACTGCTTGATGATAGAAATTTTAGGAAAGCTATTTTACAAAATAGAGCAGCCATTGATTATCTGTTTTGAAACATAATTTGGGATGTAGCGTTGTAGAAGGAATGTGTTGTTTTGACTTGGAAGAACGCTCCTGTTCTATTGAGGACCATATTAAGGACTTGAAAGATTTAATTGCCAAAGTGACACAAGATAAGAACTGGGACTAGTGGGGTCAGATGTTTTCTTGGATTCCTGTAGCATTGCGCTCGGCTCTGGTTTGGGTTTTTGGCATTTTTGCTGTTTTAGTTTGTTGTTGTTGTATTTCTTGTATTCCAAATCTGTGGTGTTTGTTTTGTAGGTTCTGGGACATCCTTTTCGTCCTTTTGGTTATGGCAGTTGAATATCCAAGTGGTGGAGTGTAGAGCCAGTAAACATGTATTTCTGCTGCGAAGACAAGGTGACAAATTTATGTCAAACAAGCTAGAAAGGGAATCAGAGCATGCTGCAGGTGCAGGGATAAGGGGTAGTGGGAACGACGGCAAGGAGAGAAGATGGGTTTTTACCACTTCTAGCTGGAATATTCTACTCTGTTTGCACCTCATGCTTATTGTCTGCTCTTTGGCTGAGGGCAGCATGGCAACCCTTAGGGGCAGGGATCCAAAGCAGCCACATAAGAGACACAGTTTTTCTTCTTGAAATACAGAGTTAGAATTTGGACCCTGGGTGATGCAGTCTCACTGAGACCTTGACCCTGTTAGAATGATGAATCTCTTTGCCTACCTGCTGTGGGACCAAGCAGTGTCGTAGTGGCCGAGATGAAGGTGTCTTCTGTGGCGATCATAACGTGATGCATTTTTTCTTTGTCTATGTATAACAGATTATGTGTTTATTTTTTCTTTCTGAATGTTATAATTGATTAAAGGGCTTGTAATGTGCCATTTTTCATATAACTATAACCAATGTGTTCTGTGTAATTCTTTGCTATCTCAGTCCAATAACTAATTTTGCAAGGGTCAGGAGAACGTAGGTACCAAACCCCCACAGGTGACCACTATAAAGCAAAACAAACAGTTACCTGCTTCCTCGAGAAATAGAACCCAACAAACAACACTTTCACACATCAGGGATTGAGCTGAACTGTACTGTCTTCAACACCCACAAACTAAGGTCTGCAGGATTATAAATTGACAACAAAAACCACTGAAAATATTCATAATGTAAAACTGTCTTCAGTCATGGTGCCTTGTCACATTGGAAGGCTAAAGAAAATCAGCACCAATTGCAAACCAGGAAAACATAAATGTTGAAGAAAACAGTAGCCTATGCATTCAAGAATCTTTCTACAAACTAAAGTGTTGTTATGTGTTCAACGTGAATAGTCTGACAGTATACTTTCTTTTGATTTTATTGGCAGTGATTACATTACACAATTATTCTCATTTTGAAAATAAATGTTCAACACAGAGGATTCAAGTAATTGAAATGGTATTTGATAGCAATTGCTTACATTTTATCAATTGATCTAAACAAAATCATATGATGTAATGAGTTGGTGTACGCAATGCTGTGTAGCTCTCCTGTGAAATCTCTTACAAACTGATTTCTTTTGTTCTGTTGCTGGGTTTATGTGTCACATGAGACTTCATTTGGTCCACCTGGATTGAAAAGATTCATTGTTACAATCAAAAACCCATTAAGCTCAATGAAGAACAAAAGGCCATGTGGAACAGACCCTCTGAGTTAATGAGCGACCACCACCTTTACAATTCCATCTAAGAAGAAGATATTCTTATAATTACAGGTTAAAATACCATCAGAGGTCGGAATATGGTGTGCTAGCTGATAAGAATCAGAATTGCTCCCATCACAACTCAGCCTGTTCTCCTATAGACCATGCTTGAAAGAGACATCTTTGCACTTAGCATGTCACCTTTCAACCCTGCATTCTCCATAAAGTCAGCCAGATGTCTAGCCTAAAGGAAGGAAAAAAGTAGATTATGTCATTTTACTCAAATCAATCATTGACTAAAGTGATTACAAAGATTGCTTACATGAGTCTTTGTGTTTAACACCAGGTCCCATATCCACAGTTCAGATGGATGCATAATCTAAATGTAGCATTATTTGAAGACATTCAAAAGTGATGTTTACGATACGTCTGCTATGTTACAAAGGAGGATCAAAGCAAAAGGTGCATTGTGATTGTAAGATTTCCCTCTATTTGTTGAGTTTACATCTGAATTTGTTATGTTTTTCATGATAACCTTATGAGAATAAATGGAGCATAATTGAGTCACATGTCAAAGCATGCGTATAGGCTTGGGTATTATGTAAATACATGTTTTTATCAATGTGTCATGTTGCTATGGGCTGCTGTTGGTACTCTTGTCCAGGGGAGAATTGCCTGGAATTTCAGTGCTGGACTACCCAAGTGGGTGGGACCAGACTGATATGCAAATGGATATTTCTCCTCTGTGAAAGGTACAATAAGCTAAAAGATAGTTGTAGACCCTCTCGAATGGACACATTCCCAAAGAACAGGTTATTTGACTGTGTTCTTTCTTGGTAGAGGGGCTCCCAGAACTCGTATTGTTTGATCAAAAATAACTTCTTCATTGTCCAAGAATTGTGCTGTTGAAACCAGATGGTGTCTCACCCGCTAGTCCCCAGGGGTCTCTCTCTCTCAGGTGGCCAGGGCATGGCCATCGCCTTTCGATCCAGATGCTTGGGGTGAACCAGTGCGGGAGGATCACTGGGGTAAGGGGTCTTCGGGGAGTGGGACACCAGATGCCGAGGCACGGTATCCCCCTCCCTGTAACACCTTTACCCCATCCTGCCCGGTAGGATATTTAGGAACTTTACCCCCTTTCCCTTCACAAACACTTTCACATGGGCAGCCTGCTCTGCAGATAACAGTCTGACACCAAGCATTGTAAATGACATGTCCAACTACTATGATCAGGCAAAGTCAGGCAATTACTGGTAATCACTCACACCTGACTTCCATGAAACTTCCCCTCACGGATAAAAAGCAGAGCATGAGGTCACAATCTGAGTGGGGCAAAGCACACAAAGGAACAGTAGTTTCCTGATGGCAGGTGAGCGAAGGAAGAAAGACGGCAAGCCAAGAAGGGTGCGCAAAGAGGGAGATACCCTTGACCTTTCCGGTGAGAAACCGTGGCTTTCCAGAACCCTCCAGATTAAAAGGCATAAGGCCAGGATACCAGACAGAATAATCCTGTATTGTGTGTCTGAGATACCCAGGGCCCTCCTGCACGGTAGACTGAGTTGGAGAGGAACAGCAGATCACTGTGGTACCATCCTTGGATCCAAGATCAAAGCAGTGCCAGAGAGATCAAAACAGCCGGTAAATTGGGGAGACCGATGCAAGACCGGTCTGTGTTGAAGTCAAGGTTGCAAGAGGTACCATTGTATAAAGAGCGGAAGTATGAAGATTGGGAATACGTGTGATGAAAGACGTGAGGAATGCTTAATTGCTGATCGATGTTTGATCATTAATGGATAACGATACAATGCCAATAACAGAGTGGTTCGGCACAGTGAGGGTGCTCAATCGAAGGTCTCTGTAAGGTATCCAGCCAAGAAGTGGCAGAAATGAAAGTAGAAGATTGGTAAGAATGAGAAGTGAAGTGAATTGACGTGGTCCTGCGACAGTTTAAGCAAAAGCCATCGCACATTTGAAAGTCTTTGATTTTTGATATGAAGAGGAAAACGAAGAAAGTGAGCTAACATGATCCGAGCCGAATGAGGGAGACCAATTGTCTCTATTTTCCCATTTTAGGAAGAAATTGAACCAGAAGGAACTGAGAGAGGTAGCTTAGGCTTTGGAGAGGCTGATGAACTATCCATTACTGAGGCAACGAGGGAAGAAGAACCTACGATCCTTACCAATCTAGCCTTCGTCCACCGATATGCTTCAGCACTCGCAGAGACTTTCTTGCAAGTGATTCCTGAGGGAGAAGGTCTAGAAAAGGGGAGCCACTTTTTTGCTTCCTAAAACAGGGATTACTATTTTTAAAGAAAACCTCCAGAGAAGTAAAACTCAATTAGTAATCCAAAAAACCCATCCTAAGATTGTGCTAGCAATTGCACATTCTCACTTGACAGGGGGACATTTAGGACCATCTAAAACTCAAGCTCACATTAGTGGGAAATTCTAAATGCCAGGTATCCATGCTGACATGAAGAACTTCATCCAGACATGTGAAATATGCCAGAAAACCAGTCTGCATATTCCCTTACCTGCCCCTCTAAACCCCTTACCAATCATAGAAGTCCCTTTCTGCCGAATTTGGATGAACATCATTGGACCGTTGGAGGCCTCTAGACTGGGTTTATTCGTTGATTATGCTACCCGATACCTGGAGGCATTCTCCATGCAGCACAGTACAACCCAGCATATTTTACACCACATACTACCATTCTTTTCTAGGGTTGGTTTCCCAAAGGAAATTCTAATGCATCAGCGATCCAATTTTATGAGCAAACGAATGGGTGAAAGCAAGGAATTGCAACATATTTCTACCTTAAGAACCTCAGTTTACCATCCCCCAATGGACAGACTGGTAGAGAGATTTAACAAAACCCTTAAAATGATTTTGAGAAAATTGGTAGATAAGGATTGAAAGGACTGGGATTGCATCGCTCCCTGGGCCATATTTGCAGTAAGAAAGACCCCTAAGACATCCACTGGCTTCTCTCCCTTTGAACTACTTTATGGTAGAGAACCACGAGATTTCTTAGACATGCTCCAGGAGACCTGAGAAGAGAGGGAAGAGGCATGTATTCCTCTCTCTCAAACAGCGATCCGATTGCGAGAACATATGAAACTCGTTTGAAATCTAGTCTATACTCGCATGGAAAAAACTCAAGCCCAGCAGAAGTCCACCTATGACAAAAAGTTACATTTCAGTAGGAAAAAAGGCATTAGTCCCCTTACCTAGCTCTGAAAATAAACTTGTCTCAAAGTGGCATGGGCCATATGAGGTACTGGAGAAAAAGGGACCTGTACCTATAAAATAGCCCCAACTGACAGGAAGCAAAAGACCCACCTTTACCATGTAAATCTCTTAAAGGAGTGGAAAGAAAATCCTTCCACTGCCTCCGCCTTGATATTCTCGTGTCTTGTCTTATACTGGAGGAGATAGACAATTCTTAGCTTATTCCCCAAGAACTATCTAGGCAGAAGCAAGAATCTTTAAACGATATGGTTATGGCATTCACCAATGTATTCTGCAAGAAACCAGTGAGAGTACATGGAACTTATCATTATATCAGAACTCCAAAGGGAAACATTGTCCATTTAAAACCGTAAAACTACCAGAAGCTCGAAAACAAGTAGTAGTTGTGCAAGTGAAAAAAATGCCAAAGGCAAACATTGTCAAGCCCTCTTCAAACCCATGGTCCTCCCCTATTGTGTTGGTAAATAAACCTGATAATTCTTGGAGGTTTTGCATATACTTTAGGCAGGTCAACACCATCTCCGCCTTCGATGCCTATCCTATGCCACGCATCGATGAGTTAACAGACAAACTCGGATTTGCTACATTCCTTTCAACTCTAGACTTAAACAAGGGGTATTGGCAGGTCCCTGTACACGGACCTATTAAGGAAAAGACAGCTTTCTTGACGCCCCTGGGACTATTCCAGTTCAAAGTCCTCCCTTTTGGCCTGCATGGGGGCCCAGCCACTTTCCAATGGCTTATGGACAAGATATTACAGCCCTACTCTGTTTTACGTGGGGACTATATTGACGACATAGTCATTTATAGTAAGATTTGAGAAGACCATTGTAGAGAAGGAGCTAAGAACAGCCACCTCAACCATCTTGCCCAAAGCACCTGTATTCTGGATGTCAGAGTGTGAGACATGTGCAGAACCAGTGAAAATACTGATACCTAGGAGAATCTGCGAGGCAAGGTTCCCATTGAGGAAACCATACTTGCATACGAGACAATACGATGGTCATCTGAATGAAATCCCTGAAGAAACAGGACAGTTGGATGACAAAGAAGAATGGTGACGTTACCACCACCGTAATACAGTGTAAAAGTGACATATAGAAAAGAGATGCAGGGACGAGAGAATGCAGACAATTCTATAAGGCATCAAGAAAGTATTGAGACACATGACATCTTGGGATCAAGATGAAGAAACATATGATGCAGAAGCAATGAAGATATCAAGCTACTTCACACGTGTACACATGCAAAGAAACGCAAGTAGATTAAGTATTCTTAAAGGCTAGTTTTATAGTGAATAGATTGCGGCATGCGACAACATATACATATATACATACATATTGGAGTCCGTAAAGGATGGATGTTCCCACTATGTATGATAGCAGAGCTCATGAAAACAAGGAAGGCCGCTTTTCCCAGATTTCAAGTGTGGCGCAGTTAGGAAACAAGTGAATTACAGGTGAAACTCAGAAAAGCGAGATTGGATGAGCCAAGGCCATATCAGACTGGGGTGGGCTATCATTGGATAAAAATCATGTGAAAGAACGAAGCTGATATAAGACATCAGAGATCTATTAAAGAATACTATTTTAATACACTGAAAGCTCAATTTTGTGGTTTTTAGTCTCGTGGGGAGAGGAAGTTGGACGAGCATGATGGTCAAACCTACGCATGAAGGCAGAGCGTGCCTTCACTTCCCTGAATTTCCTAGAGCAAAGAACATGTTCAAGGCCAAGTTCAAAGACCTAATTGACAGTGGACCTCTGAGGTGATGATGGATGGATATGCTAATTGGTGGGAAGCTATGGTTAAGACTAGCTCATGTGCACCTAGAATTTCAGCCTGCGTGTTGCTAACGTATGTTGGGAAGGCACTGACAGAGGTTAGAAAGTAACCAATGATAGAGGACCGCGTGATCAAGGGTCCTATAGTTGTGAAGCCAATTAGACATTGTATATTTAGCAACGTTCATAGTGACACATTTTTAGGGAAGGGCTTAGTTGCCCCACCTGATGATAAGAAGCAAATCACATTGTTCCACTGCCCTAAACGAGTATGGATCGTATATCTAGATGATCCTTGTAGAACCTATCACATTGCCCATTAGGTTTTTGTAGTTTGCCACGTAGAATGACGTTAGTGAAATGCAGGTTAAATGTCACCTATGATGATTTTTTACTATAAGAATGTCATTTTTTATGAAATGTTTTGAGAAGACTCGAGAGAGAGTTCATGATGAGGGATGTCTGTTGATGTCCGTTGTACTCCCTGTTTTAGATCATTAATATTAAAACAGTGGGCCTCATTACAACCCTGGCAGTAACCGTGCCTGTCACACAGGCACGGCAGCCGCTGGAGTTGCATTTTTTCCAGCCCCTGGCAATGGGGACGTACGGGGCCATTCTGACCTTGGCGGAACCTGTATGTCCCCATTGCCAGGGGCTGGAATCCATTACCCCCCATTCCCATTGAGCCCTGCAGGGCTCAATGGGAATGGGGAGGTCGAATGCATCAGCACTGTCTATAACGGTGCCGGTGCATCCAACACGCTGTGCTTGCGGGTGCCTTTCTGCCCGCCAGGTCCGACCTGGCGGGCAGAAAGGCACCCAGGAGCACAACTCGTAGTTTGCCGGTCTAGGAACAACGGTACCGGCATGCTTACCAGTACCATAGTTCCCGGACCGGCAAACTTATAATGAGGCCTAGTATCTTTTGACAACTACCTGAGTTGTTTCTATTTTGGATGTCTGAGTAAAATCTGCATCCACCATCCATCTCTAAGGTATTGCTAACCCATCATAAAGGGCTGGGAGAAACCCCAGTTCACCTTCTTTTTCATCTTTCTACTATTATGACATCCTTCAAAGAAGCTGGCTTAGCTGCCAATCCTTCCAAATGTAAGCTGGCCCAATCAGCCATGAAATACCTTGGCTTCTTTGTAGGGAACAGCCGTGTCCAGTCCCAACAAGAAAAAGTGAGAGCCGTCCTAGATAACCCCACGCATAAGACCAAGAGAGACCTTAGGGCATTCCTGGGATTGATTGGTTATTACAGTAGATTTATCCTGAATTTCTCAGATAGAACTGCTAGGTTGACAGATACATTTAAGGACACTGAACCCCAAAAGATCCATTGGACTGATGAGGACGATGCATGTTACAGCAACTTAAAACAAACCTTATTTCAGAATCCAATCCAAAAGGTAGTAAACTTTTTGAAAGAATTTGTGTGACAAACTGATGCCTCTCTCACAGGTTTAGGAGCAGTTTTATTGCAAATTAATGATGGATTAGAACACCCTATCCTATTCACTAATCGAAAACTCTTCCCACAGAGAATAACTACTTTGTGTTGCAATTAGAGGCACTTGACATCAAATGGGCAAACACTCACCTAAGATACTATCTTTTAGGAAGAAAGTTCACAATGGTCACCAATCACTCACCTTTAGTATGGATAAGTCCACAAAAGGACTGTGACCCTCAAGTCATGCAATGGTTCTTAGACCTGCAACCCTACTGTTTCACTGTGGAACACCGAAAAGGTAAATACCAGGGGACCGTTGATTTCCTTTCCCGGTTTCCCTGTGAAACAGATACAGTGATATCACATAGGGGAACAGTATGTGAGAAACCAAAAGGTGTAGCACTTGCTTGTCCCCAGGGGTCTTGCTCTCTCAGGTGGTCAGGGTACAGCCATCAACTTTGGATCTAGACCCTGGGGGTGGACCAGTGCGGGAGGATCATCTGGGTGAGGGGTCTTGGGGGAGTGGGACACCTGATGGCGAGATGTGGCATCCCCCTCCCTGTAACACCTTTACCCCATACTACCTGGTAAGATATTTAGGCACTCCACCCACCCCTTTCCCTTCATGAACACTTTCATACAGACAGCCCGCTCTGGGAGAAAACAGTCTCGCACCCGAGCATTGTACCTGACATGCCCCACTACTTTGGTCAGGCAAGACGAGGCAATTACTGGTAACCACTCACACCTGATTTCCATGATACCTCCTCACACAGATAAAAGGCGCAGCACAAGAGCACACTCTGAGCAAGGCAAAGCACACAAAGGAACCGTATTTTCCTGATGGCAGCTGAATGAGGGAAGAAAGACGGCAAACCAAGAAGGGTGTGCAAGGAGGGAGATACCCTTGACCTTTCCCACGAGAAACTGTGGCTTTCAGAACCCTTCAGATTAAAAAGCATAAGGCCAGGAAACAAGACTGAAGAATCCTGTATTGTGTGCTGGATATAGCCAGGGCCCTCCTGCATGGCTGACCAAGTCAGGGAGGAACAACAGCTGCTGTGGTACCGTCCTTAGCTCCAAGATCAAAGCAGCTGCAGAGTGATCAACACAGCCGGTGAGTTGGGGAGACCGATGCAAGACTGGGCTGTGTTAAGGTCAAGGTTGCAAGCGGCAACATTGTATAAAGAGTGCAAAAACAAAGATTGGGAACTCCTCTGATGAAAGACACGAGGAAAGCTTAATTGTTGATGGATGTTTGAACATTAACTGAAAATTATACAAAAGCAATGACATAGTGGTCTGACACCGCAAGGTTTCTCAATCGGAGGTCTCTGTAAGGTATCCAGCCAAGAAGTGGCAGAAACGAAAATAGAAGATTGGTAAGAATGACAAGTGAAGTGAATCTAAGTGGTCCTGCGATGGTTTAAGCAAAAGCCATTGCACATTCGAAAATCTTTCATTTTTGATATAAAGAGGAAAACGTAGAAAGTGGGAATACATGGTCCCAGCTTGAATGAGGGAGACCAATTGTGAACATTGTGCAAAAGGGGCCTGAGCCCGAACAAGGGAGATCCATGGTCCGAGCCCGAATGAGGGAGACCAATTGTGAACATTGTGCTAAAGAGGGCCGAGCCTGAACGAGGGAGGCCATTTGTGAACACTGTGGTAAAGGGGTCCGAACCCGAACAAGAGAGATCCATGGTCTGAACCTGATCAAGGGAGACCATTTGTGAACATTGTGTTAAAAGTGGTCTGAGCCTGAAGGAGGGAGACCCATGAGGAACACTGGAAGTGAGAACTTGTGAATGTGAAAATTCTGTTTAGAAGGAAACTTTGGTGCTTGTTTGTTACGACAGGCCCTTGGAAGTAAGAGACTGTTATTGGGAAAGTTGCTTTGCCAGAAGGCCCTAATACCTATGCTTTGAACTGTATGCTCATGGCAGAGAAGCCAAAGTGTGTGCAAAGTTTGAACGTGCCACCTTGCACCATGCTGAAACTGTGGAGAAGGGAAGCCCACTACTCCACTATCCTGGCATGTTATTTCTTGAACACTTTTCTGTTTACATACATTATTGTTTCACCCCTTTTGTATTTAGAAGTAAGGATTGGCAATAGGTTTATTAGTATAGGCCCATTTATTTTGACAGAGACTCCACTAGGACTGCTTTATTATTATTTGATGGTTGTAGCTTGCTCCCATCCATAGGTTTCGGCTTAAATAGGCATTCAACCAACGCATTCAAGTTCAATAAACATCCTTGAACTGTGATCACTTGTGTCTGCCTTTACTGTTTGATACCATGCCTTCCTTACAGACTGTACACTAGGAAATGCTAGATTCTTGGTGAAAAGAGTGGCATATCAACTAATATCTCTACAGACATTGGGGCCCATTAGCAGGTCATTAAATAGATGCAATTGCTGATGTCGACACATTGATAGATTACGTATAACAAAATGTGTCGACGATCACTGAAGTGTGTGTGAAGTTGAATTAGTGTGTGGAGTTAGACGGTCCTTGTTTAATAGTCCCTTTAACAGAGGCATGTTTTTCTACAATGCTCGAGATTTAATTGAGAAGTTGAATTGATTTACAGATTGTGAAATTGTGCTATTTTTTAAATCATGGATTTTTGAAGTGAGAAAAATAATTCAGGCAGGTGTGTTATATATTTGAGTTTAGTAATTGATATATCTTAAGTCATACTTGTGTTCAGATAAACAATATATCCATGATCTCACAAGACATCAGTGCTGATTTGAACATTGCCCTTTACAATGCATTGGCTAGATATTTCCTGCATAGGCAATGGCTGATGCAAGCTATTTAGTCATGGAATAATAAAATGTAAGAAATTATGCAAAACGTATTAATAGATAGTTTGGCCACAGAAGACCCACTAGATGATGCCTTACTAACATGTAGATAACTGCCATAGCTACTAAGGAGAAACACATTTGTGTGAATCCTTCGGACCCTCCGTTCTTTAGCCTTAAGCTGGCGGACGACAGATTGGCCGACAATTTACATTATTTGCACAATACTACAAAGAATTATTCAAAACCTCAGAATTAATACTCATGCAACAAGCTAGTGATCATTGTGAAAATTAAATTAAACAGTTAAATGAGTTTATGAGTGACAAGCAAATGTCACTACAGAAGCAGCACAGGTTAATAGAGGAAATTCAAGATGAACAGAATGTGTGCATGGAGGCCAAAACATGCTCAGAAAGAGAACATTTAAACACTAATGACATTCATAGCCAGTGCCTACAGATAAATGATAAGCTAAAGACCAACATTACTGATCAAGATACACACCAAAGGATAATTAAATTACATGATGAATATAAATATGCATTTGAAAGAGAGTAAAGAACAGCAGCAAATCCTATCATGAAAAATGTAGATTTACAATCTGCACTTGATCAGCTATATAATGATATGAAAATCATTGAGAATAAAAGGACTAAGCACAGGAAAAAGCAATGCACAAAATACACCAGATCAACATATAATTGCCACATGCACAAGAATACGGTGATTAAAGTAAGGTGACTGCACAAGAGTTAATGCAAAGAATAGAATAAAATGTGACTGAAAAAACATTAATGAAAGATCTTGATGATGCAATTTTACATACTGAGCACTTGAAGAAAGTATTGGCTTGCTGGCAGGCCATACACCAAGAGAAAACAGAAGAAAAGAATATTGACCAAAAAGAAAAAGATTAATTCCAGAAGGAGCTACAAAACATGAAAGAAATATTGCCTTTTAAAAAAAGAGAGCATTTAAACTATCAAGCTTATCTGTTGCAACACAGTGATAGGGGGCCCAGAACAGATATCTCTGAGTAAACAGCAGGAGCGGGAGCGGTGTGGCAAGTTGGGCATGTAAATGTAATTGCTCCATTGATATATGCATACTAATGATTGCCGTCCTGATGCTAATTGACATATGCATGTATGCAGTCTTATTCTAGTTGTATGGTAAATAAAGTTTAGAAAAAAAGAAAACTAGAGCTTTTGACACTAGCCCGGTTAGTCTGAATGAATATAGGGAACAATTGGTACAAAGTAAACAGTAGTTGAAAATTAAAATGGACCACGAGGCTAGATTGAGACTAGAAATCAAAGCTTGTCAGTTGAGTTTAAAATTACAATCTAAAGCTTAGAGATACATTTCATGGAAAGGCGAAATCATATCCAATTACCTAGACTACTTCTCCATTGCTGAGGCACATTTGGCTGACATTCAGAGAGAGAGAATATGCAAACCAAAAAGGCATTTTGAAGACCCCTATTTATGCCAAGGATTACACTGCTACCTAATATCCCTTTTTTAGATGGGCAAACACTGATTATGAGTACCAGTATGAAGAAATAACATACTATCAAGACCCCCAGGAAAGATTTGAAGCCCATAACCGAGATGACCAATAGGAAAGAGAGAAAAGATAGGATCCTCTGTTCCGTCCACATAGGAAACCTCCTTACCGTCATTATGATGGGGAGCAAATATGCAAGCAGGGACTCTGACCAGGAATTCTGGACCAAAGTAAAGGGACACAGAAAAAGAAAAACACAATCACAGTTTGTGAAGGACCTAATCAAACAGATTAAGGTCATACAAAACTTTATGACCCCTTACCATAAAAATGCCAAATATTCTGTTTGGGAATATTAAGACTTGCACAAACAGATGATGGCCATTTGGATTGAGGAATCACCAACGCAACATTAAATTAATAACATGGACATTCTCCACCAAAGTTGTCTAGTTTCTTTTCAGGGCTGCAAGATCAAAATCATTGTAAATGGTCTTCTTACATGGTGGCGATTTTGAAATATTTTTCCACAAACAGAAATCCCCAGGAAGCCAGAAAGGCAGTCTATATATTTTAATGTGATTAAATAATAATTGTGGGATCAATCACTAGAGGTGCACTGGTTACCACTATTGCTATATTAGTTAGTGATCACAATTTAAAAGAGACAACAAGGTGGCAGCGAGAACACTAACTCCCTCAGAATTCCCACAGAGCCTGTAAACATTTAGACAGACAGATTGGGGCTTGGGAGAGTATCTCGCGCTCTAAACCACAAATTTAAGATAGTCCATTAGTTTCCAATAATGTAATAGTCCAAGTGATCCAGTAAGTGATATGAAGTATTTTATTCTTTGTAGGATGAAAACAGCTGACACGTGTTTCGACCCCTGGTCGTTGTCAAGGCTGTGAAATAAATTGGTCAAAACATAAATTGTACAAAAGTGTAATAGTACCAAATAGTCAATACCAGTTGACTACATATATTCATGACCTCATCACTGATCTAGATCTAGACATATTAGCCATTACGGAGACCTGGCTACATGAAGCCTCTGGTCCAGCCGTCTGCCAAGCCCTCCCAGCAGGCTACATTATTCTGCGCCAAGACAGAACTTCTAGTAAAGGAGGAGGTGTCGCCCTAATTCTCAAGGAAACCCTTAACGCCAGACAACTCAAAATCGCAGAAGCTGACAACTTTGACATGCTGTCAGCAAGAATATCTCCCTCACCCAATGACACCATAACACTACACATAGTCTACCGCCCTCCAGGCCCAACTCTCAACTTCCAAGCCAACGTCACTCACATCCTAGGGGACAACCTCAAAACCAACTCAAGAGCCATTCTCCTAGGAGACCTCAACCTAGGTTTTAGAGACCCCAAAGACAAGAAAGACAAGGCCTTGCTAAAACTCTGCTAGAACTAGGATACACCCAACTAGTCAACAACCCGACCCACACCAAAGGTTGCATACTAGATTCGATAGCAGATCACAACTGAGCAGTTGACATCAGCTCAAACACCCCACGCCCCTGGACTGACCACCATCTACTAAACTTCTTTATACCCCCAAAAACAGGAGTGAACCCAAGCCCACCGGCACCAGCCACTATAGCAAGGTCAAAAAAACTACTCACTGTAGACAGAATCCTCCCTCTCATTGAATCGTCTATGCTAGCTCAACCCACATCTAACAACCGCACAGAACTAGTAGAGCTTTACAATACCACTCTCAAAGAAATACTAGACGTGGTAGCCCCACTGGAAGAGAAAAAAGTGAAGAAAATACTTCATGCAAACTCGTGGTTCACACAAGAACTCCTTGACACGCGTACTGCTAAACGAGCAGCACTAACATCATGGCAAACTAACCCTTCCACAACCACAAAAGACACCTACCTTGCAATCGCTAAAGCCTATAAAAAGGCAATCTCCAGAGCCAAAGCTGTCACTTATAACTACAGAATTGAGAAAGCCAACTCCGTATACAAAGAACTATTCACCATATATAATGAGCTAACCACCCCACCCTCTACACAACCCACAGAGAAAAATGAAACATGGTGTGACAACATTCAACATGCCATGTTAGATAAAATTAAAACCCTCCAAAAAAAGATTAAGGGCCTCATTACACGTTGTGCGGTAAAATCCGCAAATTACCGGCATGGCGGCCTTAACGTGTCCGCCCTCATAGGAGTGCGCTAATAGCGTACCATTACGAGTATGCAGACAGGAGCTTTGCGCCATGCCGGTAATGCCCCTCCAGCCTTGCCGCTAATCTCCCCCAAAAGTCACTTACCTCCTTCCACGACAGTGCAGATAGCAACTCCGCCTTGACGCATCGTGCAAATAGCGGCCACCACTAATAGCGATGACCGTTAAATACCGGAACTGGAAATAGCATCATCGCACAGGAACGGGAAAGAGCACGGCGGCCATCTTTAAAAACACAATCCATTGCCATCCTCTGCCCCCTGGACCTGTTTGTGTTACCTTGCTGCCTGAGACCCATTGCTACACTGTTACCATGCCCAAGGCACTAAAAGAAACAACAGAACGCCAGCGAAAGGAGAAGTTCTCCACTGAGGAGTTAGTGATGCTGACTCAGACCTTAGCGGACAATGCAGAAGTGGTCTTCGCAAATGACATGCGGCGGGAGACCCTCCTAAAGAAGAAAGCAATCTGGGCCGAAGTGGTAACAAAAGTGAGTGCTGTAGACACCAGCACGCGCACTGTACGCGAGTGCAGAAAACGATGGGACGACCTGAGACTCCGGGTCAGGATGATCCTGGCCGAGAACCGCAAGACTGCCACCGCTGGAGGATCAGGGTCACCGATCAAGCTGAAGGAGTGGGAGGAGACATGTGCAAACCTCATCGGGATAGAATGTATTGAGGGAGTCGGGAGGATGGAGCACGGCGTGCCAGACACTTCTGATGGAGGTAAGTGCACTGATGCAAGCATGCAATGTGAATGTACAAGTCCCCACAAATGGCAGCCCTGGATCACTGCATGGATGGCCCGGCATCCACACATGCATCCCACCCTGCGCATGTCAGCGCCAGACCCCAACACACACATGCATGCATCAACAGAGCCAAGTGCCACACACAACACTGCATGGATGAGGCACTGAAATGACACCTCACCTGCTTCCTCCACAATGAAGTTCAAACGGCCCCAAATGAATTCATGATGTAGCCTGCATTGAGTACATGCGACCATAACCAATGACATCCCCCTTCTTGTCCCCGACAGGGTCGCATACAGACAGCGAGGGAGCATCCCAGGCACCCCCTGTGCAAAAGAAGAAAAGGCCACAGCCCAGCGAGGACGCACCAACAACATCAGGTGGAAAAAGGCCAAGGCCCCTATTGCAGCGTCCAAAACAACTCCTGTGCGCCACTGCCAGTGCCACGCAAAACCCTACTGCCCCGCCTGGAGGTCCACTCCGCCCCCAAATCACCGCCACCGAGGGTCCACCCTCAGCTGCTGCCAGTTCGGCAGGGGAGGCGGCAGCTATTGCCCCATTGTCCGACGTGGATGAGCCCACAGAACTCGATCTGCCTATGCACACCACAAGCCCTGCTGTAACCCCCGAGCAATCACCCCTACACCCACCTTGCTCGCACGTCACCATTCACGAGTCCATGGAGGCCTTCAGTAGCCCCCCAGAGGCGACATCTGGACACCAGCCAGCATCAGGATGCGCAGCAGACACACCACCACAGGCCGCCACTGCCCCTGACCTGGCCAGCGTCATCCAGCGCCAGCAGGTTCTCACAGACCTCGTAGGTCAACATGTGGAGGAGGTTGCCCGTCTCAGGGCTGACCTCGGGGAGACATCCAGGCACTCCAGGGAGGGAATGGAGTCGTGCACAGACAGGCTGTGTGGGGAGTTGATACGCGTCCGGGAGGTGCTAACAAGCATCGCAGATGCTATGGAGCGCCAATTTCCACCAGGACAGTCTGCCACCTCTTCGACCAGCAGTTCGCGGCAGACAAGCCCAATCAGACGCTCTACACGCACCACCAGGCGCACCTCCAGCCAGCCCCCAAATGCTGGCCCTGGCAATGAACAATAGGGCGTGAATGTCCATTGACCTCTGTGCATGCCTGGACACATACATTGTTGGAGACTCATGAGGGACAGTTGTGGGGGGTTCGGGGGAAGGGTGTGATGGGACAGTTGTGGGGGGTGGGGGGAAGGGTGTGATGGGACAGTTGTGGGGGGGGAAAGGGTGTGATGGGACAGTTGTGGGGGGGAGGGTGTGATGGGACAGTTGTGGGGGGTGGGGGGAAGGGTGTGATGGGACAGTTGTGGGGGGCGTAAGGGTGGCGGGATGGTTGGGGACTTGCACATTTTTCTGTTTCTGTTCATTAATACAGTGTTGTTTGAGCAAAACACAGGCCTTGACTCCTTCATTGTGTATGATCAATTTATTCACACCTAGGTCCATTGTGAGCTAACAAACAGACACCAGTGCATCACCAGCCATATACAGGTGACAGTATGACTACATGTTACTCAGAATATTTGGTTGATCAAATGCTGTCTCACAGCACGTCCCTCCTGGCCATCCCCTCTAGCATGACCTGCATCCCCTTCACCTCCATCCTCATCACCGTCATCATCCTCATCAGGTGCCTCCATTTCAACGTCAGGGGGCAGTGGCACATTCCGTCTCATACCCATATTGTGCAGCATGACACATGCCATGGTGATCTTTGCAACCTTCTCATGGCCATACAGGAGGGTGCCACCAGACCTGCTAATGCACCTAAACCGTGACTTCAGATGTCCAAAAGTCTGCTTGATGACGAGGCGGGTACGGGTATGTGCATGATTGTATTCTTCTTCGTGCCTGTTCTGTGGGTTCTGTACAGGTGTGAGGAGCCACCTCTTCAGGGGATAGCCGGCATCACTTACATGGGGGGAGGAATGGGTTCCTGTTACTTTTTGACACATGTGTGGCCTGTTCATGTCATATACTTTGGCCTATCATTGTGATTCATGTACACATTCAACTGCATCAATGAATATGGTCTGTGTGACTGCTTTGTGGAAAGGTGAGCACAAGCATGCAAGTAGACATGCCCCATTGATGTCTCCAACAGTGACTGCCATGTCCTGGGTGAGGCCAGGTCATTGGTGTCCCTGTGGCAGGCACATTTGGTACCACACTGGTGGTGTACTGTCCTTCCGACATTGCTGTTGCCATGCTGAGAGGCAACACTTCAGTGGTGCCATGGGTTTGTGGTGCATTGCCATAGCTAGGGTATATACCTTTGCATGCATCCAAGGGCACAATGCATTGTTGATGTTGTGCTGTAGGAATGCTGCATGACTATGTTGGCGGCATGGATGACATTTGTGTATTTCGTGGCGTGGAGTGTCGTGCAATGTGGATGAGGATTGATAAATTGATGTAACCATATTTGGGTTGTCAGCTGTGTCGTGTGGCATATACTTGCATGTTCGTTCATCCCAAGTACGTTGCTGCCCTCACAGATGCCCATTAGCGTACATCTGTATGTGCATTTGGGCGACGGACTACAGGCTACACCCAGTTGGAGTATCTATCTACCCCCCCAATGCACACCCAGTTGGAGTATCAATCTACCCCCCAATGCACACCCAGTTGGAGTATCTATCTACCCCCCCAATGCACACCCAGTTGGAGTATCTATCTACCCCCCCAATGCACACCCAGTTGGAGTATCTATCTACCCCCCCAATGCACACCCAGTTGGAGTATCTATCTACCCCACAATGCACACCCAGTTGGAGGATCTATCTACCCCTCCAATGCACACCCAGTTGGAGTATCTATCTACCCCCCCCAATGCAGACCCAGTTGGAGTATCTATCTATCCCCCCCCAATCACACTGCCATGTGCTTGGCATGGAACTCACCAAGTAGCCACAAACGTTGTCCCATTTTTCGCTCCATGTAGCGGGGGATAGTTGAGTTCCGCAGGACCATGGAATCATGGGTAGATCCTGGAAATCGGGCACAGCAATGTGTGATTATCTTGTTTGCGTCACATACCATTTGGAGATTGATGGAGTGGAATTGCTTCCTGTTTCGGTACACTACTTCATTGTGATGTGGGATGACCAATTCCACATGTGTACAGTCGATGGCCCCAATGCAACTTGGGATGCCTGCCAGTGAATAGAAGCCAACTTTGGTGTTTGCAATCTCCTGGGCAGTCCATGGCATGGATATGTGTTCGGGTGCATGCTTCAGGAGGGCATGGAGTACCTGGTTCAGTATGCCTGAGAATACTGGTTGGGAGATGCCATGCATCTGCCCCACTGTATGCTGGTAGGTTCCTGTGGCCAGGAAGTGGAGCACTGTCACCACCTTGAGTAGAGAGGGGATGGCAGTTCGGATATCTATGAGGCTCACAATATCGTTGTGTATCATGTCCACGATGCTGGTGATGGTGTCCCGGTCCAGACGGTACAGGGTGTGTATCTGCTCAGGTGTTAGGTTAAATGGACTGGCTCTGATCCGGGGGAATTGGTGGGTGCCTCTGTGGTATAATTAGGTGGTGTGGTGGTGCTTGCTGTGCCTGTCTGGCCCTCCTCCTCCTCCTTGGGAAATTTGGGAATGTAACAACCTCTGAGGTCCTTGGGATCATGAAGCGCATCAAACCATCGCTTTGTAAAGGTGACACATGCCCAGCCAATTTAGTCAAAGACTGTGCGACAGACCTGGCCCCAAATGTCACCACCTTCATCAATGCCTCCTTCACTTCTAGCAATGACCCACTTGCCCTTAAGGAAGCGTGGGTCCGGCCACTACTAAAAATACGCACTCTTGACCCTGACTCCCCTAACAACTACTGTCCAATAACTACTGTGCCATTCCTGTTGAAAATCTTGGATAAGGCTGCATATCTACAGATTCAGTCCTACCTGGAAGCACACAACATCCTTGGTAAAAGACAGTCTGGTTTCCGCCCCCTCGTCACGGCATTGAATCAGCCCTACTTGACCTTAAGAATCAACTACTCAAAGCCATGGACAAAGGCAAATCCTCACTCCTCCTACTTCTGGGTCTCTCTGCGGCCTTTGACTTGGTTGACTACAAAATCCTGTATAAACATCTCACTGACACTGCTCACTTCTCCAAAGAAGCTACCGCATGGATCACCTCCTTCCTAGAGGGCCGAGCCATGACAGTCTTTTCTGACCATGGTTCAGCCTCTTCATCCCCCATTGGGTGTGGAGTACCAGAAGAAACCTGCACATCCCCCACTCTCTATAATCTATGCACACTTCCCTTGTTCAGTGGCCTAGAGTAATTTGGCATAACCTTCACTAACTATGTCAACGATACACAAATTTTTCTCCCCTAACATGGGACTATGAACAAGACCTCAACACCCTTCAGAAGACATATGCTCGCATACAGGCCTGGATGGCAGCCAATGGCCTATGTCTAAACAGGGAAAAACCAGAAATCCTACTGCTAGGCCTTAAAGAGTCCCCAAAAAAACACAATGGTAAATACAGCTCCTTCAGTATTGAGAACACTGTTATCACTGCCTCTCCTGCAGTGAAAACACTAGGGGTATGCCTTGACTCCACCTTATCAACAGAAAGGCAAGTCAGCGCCATCTCCTCATCTGCCGCATTCACTACTAAAATCATAAATGCAGTGAAATCCCACCTATCGCCAAACAACCGCCTCAACATTGCCAGAGCCACCATTGGTGCAAAGTTAGACTACTGCAACATTCTACTACTAGGCACTTCCGCCAAGAACACCAACAGACTTCAAACTGCGCAAAACAACGCCCATAGAGCTGCCCTCAGTATCCCAAGGAGAGATCACATTTCCCAGGCGAGAAAATATGCCCACTGGCTCACCATCAAAGAACGCATTACATTCAAGGCCCTCACGATCACTCACAGATGCCTCTCTCTACCTAGCAGAAAGAATACACCAGCCTCCTGCTCACAGACCACAATGAGACCAATACTCTCACCTACTCACAGTCCCAGCTTTTAACAGAGCCAAAGCTGACGGCACTAGATTTGAAGTTCTAACTTCAAAAGCCTGGAACGCCCTCCAGCACAGCTTAAGAAACAAATAATCCCTCACAGTGTTCAGAAAAATGCTAAAGACTGAACGTTTCAAATAGAACGCTTAAGATATTGTGTCCAACTCTGTTCCTCTGTAACCTCGGGATGCCCTGTAACAATGTCATTGATTCTATATTACTGCTTTGTAATGTCGTTCCTAAACCTGTTAAGTGAACATTCTGTAACAGCGCCTCAATGCCTCCGCGCCGCTGGGCGCTTTATACATCCAAAAAGATTAAATAAATAAATATATAAACCATGGCAAAAAAGAAATACAATTCAAAATTACAGTATCAATAGAACAGTGATAAACCATACCATGTTGTGTCACACGTCAGCCCAGGTTTGGAGAGATGCTGGACAAAATAAAGAACCAAAAGAAGGGATAAGTCCTGGTTAGAGACATTTTTTCAAATGGGAACAAGGAGAAAATTTCACAAAAAAGGTCACAAATATAGTTTCCTATGAAACCATATGTACAATTGTCACGCACACCCAGTGCTCCTAGTGTTAGTATAACCAAGTATATCACTTGTTAGGGAGAATTCTCTGTAAAGGCTAATTTCCCAAACCTAGTGAGTCCCCCAGCAGCTTTGCTGGATTTTTGGGGTTTATTTTTTCTCCTGCTAAGAGTGAGACTCTTTTTCTCCCTCTCTTAGACATGATTTGAGGTGTCCCTTTGACTTTGTATGTGTTTTATGGGCTATGGTACTTTACCCCATAGGGCTTCATGTGTTTTGATATATGGGTTACACAGCACCCTCCGTGCAGTAACCCAGGGGTGTCGTAGCGACCCCCAACCATAGACTCCATACCCTGGGACTGACTACTGTCTCCCAGGGCATGTAAAGTCACCATTGGCTTTACTAGTCTCAAATTGTGAACAGAACCAGTACAAACCATCATATTGTGGACGTACTGGTCGGGGCAATTTGATTGCCCCGGGGTCTGTTGTTCGAGGGGGCACTGTCCAGTTCCCCCCAACCGAGTTTTGGCTGGTGGCAGTGGATACTACTTTTTATATTCGACCGCGAATATATCCCTATGGGATTTTCCCATTGTTCGAGGCTACCACTTTTTAAAATAGCCTCGAATATACCGCCAGTTTATTAAATTAATATAAATTCACCGGTTGGTATTTTTTTTCTTGGTTCCAAAATGGCATTTGTGTTCGCTTCTGTGACTCCAACCCAAGTCGAGCCCTTTGTTCCACTTTTTGGTGGGCTTCTCCACAGAAGCCTCCAAAAGTGGTGCCACTCTGTCTGGGTACCACAGGGGGTGTGGGAGGGGGTTTAGGCACCCTGGACTGAGTTGCTTCGGCAACTCAAGTCGCACTCTTGTGTGATTGGCCCAAGTGGTGAGCCGCCCGGCTCACCACTTACCATGTTTGAGTGACAGCTAGGCTGAATGAATGGGGGTTTTCTGCATAAAAGCAGGGCTTTGGGGACTGGAACTTCAGAAGTCGCCACAGGACCTAAAGAATCTGAGGAGGGAGAAGCCGAGCCGACCTGCAACGACGAAACCACCGGTGGAGCCCTGCTGAACCGTCTCACCACTTTTCCCAACGACAGAGGAGATCTCCAGCCCGGAGAGTTTTCTTCCTTTGACTGGTGGGGATAACCAGTTTGCCCGTCTTTTCGCCTTCCTGGACCATCTCATGGCCGCCTTGCCCCTGCCAAGCACCCCGGCAACCGGAATACCACGGTTTACCACTACCGTGACAAAAAGGGTAGTACCTTGTAACCGGGAAACTCCGCGGCTGGTTTCTTCCCTGGCAGTGCAACGACCTTCATCTTTCCTCCACGTCGTGACCTCCTCTTCCTCTGGACGAAACACCGACTTGCACCCGCTGCCAGGAGCAACAGTCCCCGCTGGAGCGTTCTTCCCATTACAGGTACTGTGTCCCGCCTGGCTTGCCTTGCGATAGATCGTTCGGGGTGACAGTAAATCCTCGACTTTCTAACCTGGGTTAGTCTGGGGCCTGTTAACTAACTTTTCCTGACTTGATCTCAATCTTTGGTGAACTATTTACAAAGACTCTTTGGGCATAACCCCACTGTGTGATCCTGGACACATTTTGCTTGCTCTCTCTAAGAGTGGGCCTGGCATTTGAACTTCCTTGCTCTCCAGTAGACTTTGCCTAACCTGCCTCACTGTGGTTCTTTGAAAAGTTTTGAGATTTGTGTGCTTTCATAACTCTGCCTTTTTCCCTCCCTTTTTAAATAACTTTGCCATCTTATGTTAAGCACTCACCTCTGTCTGAAAATAAGTGGTGTTTCTCACTAAGACTTGTCTAATAAGTAATTAGGGTTGTATATATATAATAGTGACTGTGTGTTGAATGTACTTGCCTCTTTTTGTGCTAGTGTAATTTACAGGTAATAGTGCTCCTAGTTACTTGACGGACAAAATAAAAAGAAAAACATCTAATAGACCCTTGAGACTCGCCAACTCCAATTGCATGGTAGTACCCAGATTTAGACTTGCTAAAATCGGTGGTGCAAGCTTCCCTGTGAGAGCTGCCAACTTGTGGAACACTTTGCCCCCCAACCTAAGAGTAGAGCAACCCTTCCCACACTTCAGAAGGAACTTCATCAAACATATTAACGCTAACAACGACTAGACACCTGAACCTTCACAAGTGTAGCCCTACTTAATGCACTCAGATGGGTTAGTAACCCTTATGTTTATAACTGCTAACTCTGTATATTGCTAACTGTACATTCATGTAAATACTGCAATCGCTAATTGTACATTCATGTAATTTTGTAATATTGAAATTCATTCATGTAACATTGTAACATTGTAAGTGTCGCATATACTTGCTGCTGCGCCCGGTAACCTAAGGGTCAGGAGCGCATTATAAATAAATAAAACAAACAAGTGTGTCTTTAAATAAATAATTATATACTTTTACACCAAAAGCTCTGGTCAGTGTTTGCTTGTGCTACTGTGTCTCTGTACCTATTGTGTATACTCTATATACTGCCTAACTCATCTTGAGAGAAGTCTGACTGCTCAGCCACAGCTACCAGGTAAATCTGGGTGGTACAGACTGCTACCAATTGGGTTTACTGCCAACCACCTGTAATCCTAAATCTTTTGCAGTGGTCCCTAAGGGAACTGCACAGGTTTCTGCCTAACACCACTCTGAATAATTTCTGATTAAAAAGGTTGAAACCAGATCATTAACTTCCCATCATTCTGAGACCGTGAAGCCACAAACACCAACAACCTACTGTAAGCTGTAGGTTTCTGTTAAAGTTCAGTATCTATATTAGATATGGGTTAATGTCAATTTGTCTAATGTTCATATTAGAAAGGGTAAACTATGGAATGTTAAAAAGTGAGCATAAGAAGAGATATATTAATCAAGCAAAAATTGCTAATATCGAATAAAGCTCACCCTTCTTACGTTTCTCTGAAATGATCAACCCTTATTTAGAAGTTTCAAAATTTGTGATGCTTAGTTCAGTCATGGTGACTAATTAGTGGTCTGATATATTGACGTTCTGGAAAGAAATTATTTTGAGAGGTATTTCATATAGTTACCTACTAGCTGTTGGTAGCAGATTTTACTGTTTTTACGAAAGCCCTCATATCACTTTCCGGATCACTTGGCCTATTTGTTACACTTCAGGCTTCCCCGCGGGCCTCCTTGCAGAATACAACTTCTTTACAGGCTCCTCTATGGCCCAGGTACAAGCTACCATGGCGTCTGTACAAACGTCGATGCACTCCAGGTCACCTGACACGTCTTGTACGTGGAAGATGTAAAGCAAGCCACGCCCCTCTTTCGACTATAAAACCACCGTCTTCCAAGGGGCTCGTTGCTGCTAATTAGCGTTACCAGCTACATGCGGTTTCGTCCGTTTCCTCTTCGTGTCTCCCTACACAAATCCTTATCTGAACTCATGGTTTTGACCTTTTGCCTGGCTTTTGGATTGCCTCGTCTCCTCCTTTATTCCTGTCGTGCTCGTCTGGTTGTTGGACTCGGAACGCTACTGGATACGGCTCTCTTCTGTGTCTTGCGGTTCTTTCCTGGTTGCCACTCTGCTCATCAATTTGCTGTCTACTATCCGGATCATCTCAACAGTTACTCAACTATACTCCTGCACTCAGGTACATACCTATTGTCTTCCATGGATATTGTCTTCTGTTGGATTCTGGGACATTGAGTGACTTTCCTGTGAGATTGCTCTTAAGTGCATATGAACGCCCTCCTGAACTGCACCAACCCGGCACTAGTGCGTCCCTCGTGCCGTTCGGGGTTACTTACCTGTACTTACTTCCCTGTTTGTTATTTTCTCCTGTCATTGTCTTCAGTATCCTGGACTCCTCTTACTCTATTATCTTTATTCAGGTCAGTTGTTATCTATTCTATAACTATGGTGGGAACCGATACTGATTTAGTTCAATTCCACTCATTTGTGTTATTCTTTGTAGATCATCCCGGGGAAACTCAACTCCACTCCAATATCTATCTAGGTAGTTGTCCAATCATTTCAACTGTTCTAATCACTTGTATAATATCAACACTGTCTAATATCTTGGTATTCTTTTGCAGCATTGGTATTGGCGGTGTGTGTTCTCCCCGCTCTTTTACTCAATTGACATCTCTGTCTGTTCTAACTGAAACAGCAGAGAGATACATGGTGAAAAAAAGCCCCTCTTTGAGGAAGCCTGAGTCTTGTACTCAGGGGAGCTGGGATGGAAGGCTGAATTCGGAATCTTATACTACCAACATCTCCAAGGTCATTTTCTCTGCATCTTCGGCCTATTCGGAGTGGTGAGTAACACTATTACATTATTGGAAACTAATGGACTATCTTAAATTTGTGGTTTAGAGCGCGAGATACTCTCCCAAGCCCCAATCTTTCTATATTTTAATGTGTGCTTAGGATCAATATCCTAGGTAGCTTGCTGATTAACTTAATCTCCTACACAGTTTCCTCAAGAACTCAAGCACTCCAGCGCATTTGCCCAAATTTCTCGGCATGTCGATACCAAAAGTCCAGATTTCAAAACCCTATTCTTCTGTGGCTCGCCAAAATATGTAGTGATGCATTTAGTTTGTGATTTTGATTACTTGAGAACCCTGAAGTGGATCATCACAGAAGTTATGAGAATTGACCAAGTACAGAAGCAAGCACCACAACATTAAGGAAAAGAACCCTACTCCAACCACTCTTATTGTAGCTTGAGGTGAAGAGTACTTATCATTTGGAATTAGAGACTGAAGGGCAAATGTGTATTCCTCTGCCGTCAAGGACACATACCCAAGGTAAGTCCATCCAGCTAGTCCTCCAGCTGGAATGCAAAAAATCAGAGACTTAATTTAGTCATAGGTGCTTAGGTTGTAGGCGTATCCCTGTCTACAACTATGTTCCTCCTTCAGAGAAAAATAATCAGAAACCAGGAGTAAGTTTACAGGGAAATTTCCCAAGGAGATAAACCAATCTCCACCTCCTAGAACAAATTATCAAGAAAATGAACCTCCTCTCAGATATCAGGATAACAGATCCCAGTTCTAGGGTCAGTGAAGCCCAAGCAATATATACAATAACAGTTATCAAAGCTACCATACCAAACTGATAGTTACCCTTCTAGGGAAGAACAGAAATATGATTAAACACCACCCCAGTTCGAAGAGTGGAGAAAAAGTTTCACAACTTGAGCGACAGGATAACAAATCGAAAGAAAGCATTTGTCAAATCATGACATCCCTATTGGGAAACCCTGATTCGAATGCTCACAGAGACCTAAACAAAGAGAAAGGGAAAGGGGGGATGCAACAGAAAAGATATGACATGACTCCATGCCCTCAGAGTTCTGAAAAACTGGCAAAAGCCAAAGGTGAACCCTCTTTATTGCTAGAATTAAAATCAGATAATAGTAAACAAAGTAAAATGTGGTGAAGAGAAAATAGTGACAATTACATTTGAAAAAGTGGGGAACTCTGTCGGGAACCCAGCATTTCTTCTTTCAGCCTTCTCCAAAGGAGTAAAGAATCTGGGATAAAAGAAATATGACAACGGACCTGAACGAAATGAAAGAGATTATGTGATATTTCAATAATCAGACGTCTAATTAAGTTATACAATCTGTCATAACTGGGGAGCTGCTACAGCTGGGGAGCAGGTGTAAGTGGATCTAGGTCTGCCTAAGCACCGTCCACCTGGGGCCTTCCTGCTTGCCGCTCTTTTTCACCACTTAACAAGCCCCACCCATCTGGTGTCTTCCTGCTTGCTGCTTTTTCCCTACTTAAGGAGCCCTTCAGCCTCTTTTCCTTTGCAGCTGGGGAGCAGGTGTAAGTGGATCTAGGTCACCTAGCCTAAGCCCCGGCCACCTGGTGCCTTCCTGCTTGCCGCTCTTTTTCACCACTTAGCAAGCCCCGCCGCACAATCTCCATGACTACCTCACATATACAATAGAGATGGTCGCGCGCGTACACGTCCGGCTCCAGATGCGAGCATCGGGCAGCTCTCCCTCCTCGCGGTTCTAGCAGACAAGCGCTGACCAAAGGTAAGCCTGTATACCAAGTATGGTACCATGCATGCTATCCTCCACCTCACACAGATTAACCAGATGGAGCCTTTGTTCGAGTTACATACAACAGGCACAACAACAAACAGGAGCGTTGATGCACACGTAGACCCGTGGGATCTTTTGGGCTATTCTGTACTTTTCCTGTAACCAGCTAACTGAATATAATCTTCCCCACCCTCGACTTTTTGAAAAACATGGCAAACGTTGGCGCACTAACAAACTTTAGTCACACCTCTCCCTACCCACGCTTGATACTATTTTAGTGACCTGAGTCTAAGCAAAGCCACAGTTTTTAACGGGGTTCTGGTACCTTGCCTTTGACTCTTTCCAGGAGCCAATACAAATGATTTAAGCCAGTACCTGATGTCTACGGACAGAGGCATCTAAATTGCGACACAGTATCCAGACACACACAGGCACCAGGTACCCCTAAGTGATTCTCTCATTTATTCACTCAAGGAACTAGAGCTCAACATAGAGCTGACCCTATTTCTCTACTCTACTATATGGGGTATTGGTACCCACTTCAACCAGTTTCATTTTCTGAACCCATATAGAAATACCTGTATTCGAACTCCATTTGGAAGCCTACATCCTGTTGGTATCCATATGACTACCCTTGCTGCCTGACACCAAGCCTATGTGGGAACAAATCTGAGTACTTGGGAACTGCAGCACCGGCAGGTAAGACATTTGACCAGCTCTCCGAGAATAGATTCACAATATTAGTGCCCAATAATTATGGGCACAAGCACTATAACCCCACTCACTAGATATCTCTGTAGCCCCCACAGGGTCCCAGATTAGGAGCCCTGATGAAGGCAGACTTGACACACTCTACCACTGCCGAAACGTGAATAGTACAGGGAACATTTGAAGACAACTTGTTTCCCTGTCTTCAGATTTTTTGTCCAACAATCTTCGCCACATTGGCAAGGCAAAGATATCTTTTACCCCACAACCTTGCAACATTGATTGTTTTTCGAAAATACATTGATTTCTTAGGGGTAATTTTGTACCCTCACCAGGCTCAATATTGCAGTGGATACACTGAACTCTCAAAATGCACTTGAGCCCGCAAAATTGCTTTGACAGTGATAGAACTAACAAGCATTGTTTCTCTGTTATTTGTGGTTTTATTATTTTCTGTATATGAAGCATTATTGTAAACTGCACATAATTATGCACACTATGCTAAGTTTTGTCACTGCAATTCTTGCAAAAATATTATTGCATTTTGTCACAATTGTATGTTGATGTCTTGTCACAATTACTTGTTTAGATATTCATGTTTTTCTCTCTGAAGAACAGAATAAACACATGTTTAAGAGCACTCAGTACACTGATACAGTGGGTGGTGATTATGAATAGTGGTTGATTTAATCATAGGATTTCCAACTTAGGAAACCTAATCTCTTTTTCCAGAAAAAAACAGTGGACAGCTCTAAACTCAAGTACCTGTCCATCCAAAATCTTTGTGGTTCTAACTATTAAGAGTAAGGGTACACTCACTTGCTTAGATAAACCAATCTCCACCTCCTAGAACAAATTATCGAGAAAATGAACCTCCTCTCAGATATCAGGATAACAGATGCCAGTTCTAGGGTCAGTGAAGCCCAAGCAATATATACAATAACAGTTATCAACGCTACCATACCAAACGGATAGCTACCCTTCTAGGGAAGAACAGAGATATGATTAAACACCACCCCAGTTTGAAGAGTGGAGAAAAGGTTTCACAACTTGAGCGACAGGATAACAAATTGAAAGAAAGCATTTGTCAAATCATGACATCCCTATTGGGAAATCCTGATTTGAATGCTCACAGGAACCTAAACAAAGATAAAGGGAAATGGGGGATGCAACAGACAAGATATGACATGACTCCATGCCCTCAGAGTTCTGAAAAACTGGCAAAAGCCAAAGGTGAACCCTCTTTATTGGTAGAAATAAAATCAGATAAAAGTAAACAAAGTAAAATCTGGTGAGGAGAAAATAGTGACAATTACATTTGAAAAAGTGGGGAACTCTGTCGGCAACCCAGCATTTCTCCTCCAAAGGAGTAAAGAATCTGAGATAAAAGAAATATGAGAACGGACCTGAACGAAATGAAAGAGATTATGTGATATTTCAATAATCAGACATCTAATGAAGTTATACAATCTGTAATAACAGGGGAGCTGCTGCAGCTGGAGAGCAGGTGTAAGTGGATCTAGATCTGGCCTAAGCCCCGCCCACCTGATGCCTTCCTGCTTGCCGCTCTTTTTCACCACTTAGCAAGCCCCGCCCACCTGTTGCCTTCCTGCTTGCCGCTCTTTTCCCTACTGAAGGAGCCCTCCAGCCTCTTTTCCTTTGCAGCTGGGGAGCAGGTGTAAGTGGATCTAGGTCACCTGGCCTAAGCCCCGCCCTCCTGGTACCTTCCTGCTTGCCGCTCTTTTCCCTACATAAGGAGCCCTCCAACCTCTTTTTCTTTGCAACTGCGGAGTAGGTGTAAGTGTATCTAGGTCACCTAGCGTAAGCCCCGCCCACCAGGTGCCTTCCTGCTTGCCACTCTTTGTCACCACCTAGCAAGCCCCGCCCACCTGGTGCTTTCCTGCTTGCCGCTCGTTTTCACCACTTAGCAAGCCCCGCCCACCTGGTGTCTTCCTGCCTGCTGCTCTTTTCCCTACTTAAGGAGCCCTTCAGCCTTTTTTCCTTTGCAGCTGGGGAGCAGGTGTAAGTGGATCTAAGTCACCTGGCCTAAGCCCCGCCCACCTGGTGCCTTCCTGCCTGCCGCTCTTTTTCCCTACTTAAGGAGCCGTCCCGCCTCTTTTCCTTTGCAGGTGGGGAGCAGGTGTAAGTGGATCTAGATCACCTGGCCTAAGCCCCACCCACCTGGTGCCTTCCTGCTTGCCGCTCTTTTTCAACACTTAGGAAGCCCCACCCACCTGGTGCCTTCATGCTTGCCGCTCTTTTCCCTTCTTAAGGAGCCCTCCAGCCTCTTTTCTTTTTCAGCTGGGGAGCAGGTGCAAATGGATCTAGGTCACCTGGCCTAAGCCCCGCCCACCTGGTGCCTTACTGCTTGCCGCTCTTTTCCCTACTTAACAAGCCCTCCAGCCTCTTTTCTTTTGCAGCTAGGGAGCAGGTGTAAGTGCATCTAGGTCACCTGGCCTAAGCCCCGCCCACCTGGTGCCTTCCTTCTTGCTGCTCTTTTTCACCACTTAGCAAGCCCCGCCCAGCTGGCGCCTTCCTGCTTGCCACTCTTTTCCCTACTTAAGGAGCCCTCCAGCCTCTTTTCCTTTGCAGCTGCGGAGCAGGTGTAAGTGGATCTAGGTCACTTGGCATAAGCCCCGCCCACCTGGTGCCTTCCTGCTTGCTGCTCTTTTTCACCACTTAACAAACCCCGCCCACCTTGTGCCTTCATGCTTGCCGCTCTTTTCCCTACTTGACAAGCCCTCCAGCCTCTTTTCCTTTGCAGCTGGGGAGCAGGTGTAAGTGGATCTAGGTCACCTGGCCTAAGCCCCGCCCACCTGGTGCCTTCCTGCTTGCTGCTCTTTTTCACCATTTAGCAAGCCCCAACCACCTGGTGCCTTCCTGCTTGCCACTCTTTTTCACCACTTAGCAAGCCCCGCCCACGGGTTGTCTTCCTGGTTGCCGCTCTTTTCCCTTCTTAAGGAGCCCTCCAGCCTCTTTTCCTCTGCAGCTGGGGAGCAGGTGTAAGTGGATCTAGGTCACCTAGCCTAAGCCCCGCCCACCTGGTGCCTTACTGCTTGCCACTCTTTTTCACCACTTAGCAAGTCCCGCCCACCTGGTGCCTTCCTGCTTGCCACTTTTTTCCCTACTTGAGGAGCCCTCCAGCCTCTTTTCTTTTGCAGCTGGGGAGCAGGTGTAAGTGGATCTAGGTCACCTGGCCTAAGCCCCACCCACCTGTGCCTTCCTTCTTGCCGCTCTTTTTCCCTACTTAAGGAGCCCTCCAGCCTCTTTTCCTTTGCAGCTGGGGAGCAGGTGTAAGTGGATCTAAGTCACCTGGCCTAAGCCCCGCCCACCTGGTACCTTCCTGCTTGCCGCTCTTTTTCCCTACCTAAGGAGCCCTGCAGTCTCTTTTCCTTTGTAGGTGGGAAGCAGGTGTTAGTGTTTCTAGATCACCTGACCTAAGCCCCGCCCACCTGGTGCCTTCCTGCTTGCTGCTCTTTTTCACCACTTAGCAAGCCCCACCCACCTGGTGCCTTCCTGCTTGCCGCTCTTTATCACCACTTAGCAAGCTCCGCCCACGTAGTGCCTACATGCTTGCCGCTCTTTTCTCTTCTTGAGGAGCCCTCCAGCCTCTTTTCCTTTGCAGCTGGGGAGCAGGTGTAAATGGATCTAGGTCACCTGACATAAGCCCCGCCCACCTGGTGCCTTATTGCTTGCTGCTCTTTTTCACCACTTAGCAAGCCCCGCCCACCTGGTGCCTTCCTGATTGCCACTCTTTTCCCTACTTAACAAGCCCTCCAGCCTCTTTTCCTTTGAAGCTGGGGAGCCGGTGTAAGTGGATCTAGGTCACCTGGCCTAAGCCCCACCCACCTGGTGCCTTTCTTCTTGCCGCTCTTTTTCACCACTTAGCAAGCCCCGGCAACCTGCTGCCTTCCTGCTTACCGCTCTTTTCCCTACTTAAGGATCCCTCCAGCCTCTTTTCCTTTGCAGCTGCAGAGCAGGTGTAAGTGGATCTAGGTCACTCGGCGTAGGCCCCGCCCACCTGGTGCCTTCCTGCTTGCCGCTCTTTTTCACCACCTAGCAAGCCTCGCCCACCTTGTGCCTTGCTGCTTGCCGCTCTTTTTCACCACTTAGCAAGCCCCGCCCACCTAGTGCCTTCCTGCTTGCTGCTCTTTTCCCTACTTAAGGAGCCCTCTAGCCTATTTTCCTTTGACCTGATCCCCGAGACAAACAATAGTTCTTGTGAGCTCGGTAAAATTACTTCATTTTTTAGATAAGTGTAAAATTAACATAGACATTAAGCAATCCAGGAGAAGGATTGTGTTTTACCACTTGACTTGTAAAAGATCATTTGATTTATAAATTGGTAAAACACACACAATGGAAGCAATACAAATACAAATGGAATGAATCGAATTCCAAAGAGTGTGCACTGAATTTTAGTGGCTAGTGAAAGTATTGAGAGAGGATAGGGTGAGCATCTTGTCTATCCCTGAACCTAGATAGGCATTACAGACGCGCTCTCTAGGAGTAGAACACCATACACAGGGATAGCGAGAGCCTCTTTTTAGAGGCATTCAGTTTGTTGTAGGTACTTTAGCAGTAGGAATAACTTTATAAATAAAGCGATTCTGTCTATATTGTGTTACATTGAATCCGGGTTGAGACAGAATGAGTTAACCCTGTGACTCCATTTGTAAGTTAATACATTGAATATGCACAGACTATGAAAGTACTTTAGAATGCTATGATTACATCCTGCGTTCTCATGAACATCTTTTATGGTGGAATGCTGCTGGTATATATTCTGGGAAAGACATCATGAAAGTGTTTTACAGTGCAATGCTGGTGTATGCTTTGGGCATGTGATTACAAACATGTGTTTTATAGTGACATTGCTGGTTTATAATGAACATCTCACCAATAACTGATCTTTCCGCTCACTTTTATTTCTCTCTGTCTCAAGCTCCACCCATGCCCTGCTCCCCTTGCACATCCATGGTCCTCTGCTACCACCTCACACCCAATTGATTTGAATTGTGTACATGCCATACATACAAACATATGACCATGCATTCATTCATATTGTGAGCTTGGATAGCAGGATAATAATTTACAGTGGCACTGCTAGAATACATTGTGGGGACAGTATAGTGAATGTGTGTTTTACATTGGCAATTATGGCATGTATTTTGGACACAGGGATCATACAAATGTGCAGTTTATGATCTGGCATCTATTGCATTTTTTCATGCGGCTCACAATGGGACTTATCATAACTTGTATGGCTTTTTGCACACATTTTCTTGAATATTGTACAATGAAATCCACCTTTTCATCCCATTATTTTAAAACATTTCTTGTGCGGAACTCACCGAACACTCTTGGGGTTGTTGAAGCTATCTCAATAGCTTAGTCCCTCAGACTAATTTAGGCTCTCTGAAAAAAGTCACTTGCGAACATTGACCTTGAATCATTTAGAGTGGAGGTGCTCCTTTAAAAAACCCTTACTCCCTCAGGACTAGAAGCTGCCTCCACCACCTGTGGGGTACAGTGAAAGAAAAGCATGTAATGAAAAACAGATATATACCCTTTGTAGTACTTAGAAATAGAAGGTATTTAACACCATTGAAATACACTCCCCAACTTTTACTTTCCTTCTGAAGCAATTTGTCACATTTGGCACAAACGCAAATCACAATAAATAAATAAAATGTATTATTCATTTCATAAGTCTAATAAAGTATTTGTTAAAGAATGCAGCACTCCCTTTTCTCTAACCACTAGCAAATAGTTAATGGGGGTCATTCCGAGTATGGAGGTAAGGGATAAACGATACCGGTAAAGGATTACCGGCATCACTTACCGCTCTGGGATATTCGTCCAGCCAAACCACTATTAGCGGCACCGTAAATAATGGTGCCTCTAATAGCGGCATGGGCGCAGGTACGCAGGCCATCATACCGGCAATAGAGGCATGCCGTAAACTGGAGGAGATCACAAGTGAAGCGGACATTCAAATACCGGCATCATGAAGCCACTAAAATTGGATTCCTGCATGCCGTAAATACCGGCATCTCTGACCAACCGTAAAATGCCATGTGCAGTGTTCCCAACTGCCACAGGTGCACACCATCAGCACAGGTAGAGGCAATGGAGTCTGGGCCTGACCAAAAGGAGCACACCCACACACCACACCCCTTTCCACACCAAGATCAATTCAATAGTAGCATCAACACTTCAGCTGGATGGCATGCATGCATTGCAACACCAGCAACAACACCAACAGCAGGCTCCTCAGAGGAGACGCAGTAGGAGAAGGAGGGTGAGACAGGCCCAGCATGCCACACCAGTGCAGCCAGCATAACCACGCATGCAGCCTCCAATCCCAAACATCAGAGCCAGTCCCTCCAACCCAACCCCGGAGCACAACCACACCCTGTACCGTCTGGACCAGGACACCATCAACACCATTGTGGACATGATACACGATTGTCAGCCTCACTGAAATACGCACCGCCATCCCCCCTCTACTGAAGGTAGTGTCAGTACTCCACTTCCTTTCCACAGCCACCTACCAGCACACAGTGGGGTACATGCATGGCATATCACAACCCTTATTCACTCGCATCCTGAAGCAAGTGCTGGATGCCCTCCTCCAGCACACAACTGAATACATATCCCTAACACGGACTCCCCAGGAGATTCTTGAAACAAAAGGTGGCTTCCATGCCATGTAGGTGGTTTACCGCAATTGCAAGCAATACCACTACAAACAGGTGCAGATGGAAGGCGACGCAAGCACGATCATCACACATTGTTGTGCCCGATATCCCGGATCAACCACAGGAATGCTGCATATCACAATGGCAAAAATCAGTGCAGAATGCCTAACATTGCAGAGCCTACTGCCAACGCTCCCCATCAGAAAATCCTACAGAACACAACACATCACTAAATTTACACAAACACAGCTGTATGCGTACACAATGCCTGAGCTACAAGACGGCAGAGCACACCGTGTATAATCTTGAAGCTGCAACCCACACCATTATTCCATGGAACAGGACACATTGAGGGCCTAAAAATGGCGTGCATACAACCAGGGACATGTGCATGTGACCAACAACAATCTGCCTACATGTGTGACTAGTACAGCTGTCCATCATCAATTGACTGACATATAGCTTTTTATGCCTCCCATGCAGGTGACAGTGGCTATCCCTTGATGCCGTGGCTCATCACCCCTGTCTGAAACACACAGAACAGGCATGAGGAGGACTACAATCGATCCCATACCCTTACCCGTGTGGTCATTGACCAGATGATTGGCCTGTTGAAGGCATGGTTTCGTTGCCTTAACCCATCAGGTGGGGCACTCCTCTACAGGCATGAGAAGGTGGCCAAGACCATCATGGCATGTGTCGTGCTGCACAACATGTGTATCTGACGCAACATGCCCCTGACCCCTGACATTGAACTGCAACCACCTGGTGATGATGAATGGGATAAAGAAGAAGTGGCTGCACATCATTGCAGTGCCGATGCACAGGAGGGACTGACACACATGGCTGCAGAGGGTGACATGATATTTTGACAGAGCCCACTGGGTGTGTGGGTACATGCACACTATGCATTGTATATGAATAAATGACCCATGCGCAATGATGAATTTCCACTCAGGTCTTGCTTTTGACACAATGGGTGTATTTAATTTAACAATGAAAATGATAGTAACCCTCCACCACCCTCCCCCTCCCCCCTGACCCCACACACCCTCCCCCTTCCACCTCCACCACAACTCCCCCACACACCCTCACCCCCTCCCCCCACAACTCCCCGACACACCCTCACCCCACTCCCCTTCCCCCCACAACTCCCCCACACAACTTCCCCCCCTCACATTCCCACCACAACTCCCCCACACATGTCCCATCAAGTCTCTGATGCCTACATCAGGCTGCCCAGACTATTCATTTTCACTCCCTGGACCTGGTTGCGGCATGTCTGGCTGGTGCAGGGTGAGTGATGACCTGCGGAGCAGGCTCGTCTGGGTAGAGCTAGACGAGGATGGTGTGGCCGCCTGCTCTAATTGGGTTGCCGGACGCCCTGACTCCATGGCAATGACTAAGCGGCTTAGTACCTGGCACAAGGCGGATACCTCCTCGCAGAGGCGGCTAGTGTTCTCCGCAAATATTTTGCCCATGGAAGCGGTGTTGTCGGAGATGGTCCTGCCTAGAGTGGCAATGTTCTCCCGCCACTCCTGCCTAGCCTGTGTGTTGTCCTCAATGAACTGCCGCATAAGGGCAGTCAGCTGCTCTGCATGCTGAGGGCCTGCGGGTGCACCTGTGGAGGTTGACGGTTCCTGGGTGTCTTGCTCGGCCTCAGTACTCGCCACTATCGGACTTCAATTGGCTCCCGCCTAGACTGCTCTGGGGTGGTGGTGTGGTCTGTCTCAAGGGATGAGATTTGGGGGGGTGCTTGTGGACTGGGCGTGAGGGGCAGTTCTGAGGAATCATCCTCAACGGGCACCCATACCTCATCCTGTGCCTCCTCCACAGTCTGTGGTGCTGTGGCTGCCACCTCCCCAGCCAAACTTGACTCCTCCGAGTGTGGTGCCTGGGCTAATTCCTCTGGCTGTGCAATGGGTTTTGGTGCTTCCACCTCTACAGCCCTTGGCAGCACCGGTGCACTGGCAACCTGGGGTGTCTTGACTGGTGGTGCTCGGCGGCCCCTGGGTTGGCCCTTCGAGGTGGAAGGGAGGTTGGCGTCATCCCAGGACCTCTTCCAGAGTGTGGTTTTCGCAGGGGTTGAGTCCTGGCCATCGCTGTCATGGTCAGAGCCTGTGGGGGTCGAAGAGAGGGACGGCATGAGTGATGTTTTGATAGGCATCATACATACATTTGGACAATTGATCTTCCACACAATCGAGGGTAATAGGCAATTGAGTTTGGATGATCACATTGTTTGATACATGGGTGGGTTATGCAGGCATACATCGGGGTCACTCATATTGGCCAAGACCTATGCTATGTGACATGCATATTTGTTGGGGCCTGCATGCTGTGTGATTTATGGCATTTACATTTTTTGTGGTATGTGTCCGGTACGACATTGCATTGCTGCAGGCATCTGCATGTGTCTGTGATGCGTCCGGCTACTTTGCTGGGAGTGTGTGTGTGTTGGGCCATGGCTTGCCTCTTTGGACGGACATATTGGTTGACTTTCATCAGACTCTGCATTTCAGTGTTTTCTTAGGACACTCACCTCCATCAGCCGATGTTGTGGTGCCACACTCCATGTCACTGGGCCTCATTACGAGGTAGGAGGTAGCCATGGTGCTTTTAGCACCATGGCTACCCCTTACCGCATTCCGGGTCCGGGTTCCCGAAATAGGGACTTACAGGGTCATTCCAACCTTAGAGGACCCAGTAAATCCCCATTCCGGGAACCATTCCCCATTCCCATTCGAGCCCCCATAGGGCTCAATGGGAATGGGGATGGAGCTAATAACAGTACCGCAATGTGCGGTACCGTTATTAGCTCTGAAGTCCCTTAACAGGTCCCTTCCATAACGCCTGGTAAAACCAGGTGTTCGTGAAGGGACCCGCTAAGGGACCTCGGAATAGGGTGGTAAGGGATTACCGGTGCCGGTAATCCCTTACCACCTACCTCGTAATGAGGCCCACTTAAATCTTCGATCCCCTCCATACCAATCATGCTGGCGCAGATGTCCTCCCATGGGGTCAGCTTGATGGGGGAGCTGGCACCTCCACCTGTTTCCATTGCCTGGCTCCTGTTGACGGAGAGTATGTTCCTTACTCTGAGCCGCAAGACGTCCCCGCACTTCTGGCAGTCTTTAATGGTGCGTGGGGTGTTTCCAAGTGCACTCACATTTTGTGCCACAAGTGCCCAGACCTCTTTTTTCTTCATGATGGCCTCCCTCTTCATGCTGTTGGTGAAAACAATCTCTGCATGTTCCTGCAGTGTCCCGGCTAGCATCTCCAACTCGTCCTAGTTGAAGCGCTCATTGCGCTGGCGGGCAGCTCCCTTCTTAAGGGCCTTGGGCATTGTGGTGTGTTGGATGAAGGTTTTCAAACAAACAGCAGAGTCCCACAGGTCCTGTGTGCTGAGGATGGCAATGGATTGTGTTTTTAAAGATGGCCGCAGTGCTCCTTCCTGTTCCTGTGCGATGACGCTACTTCCGGTTCCTCTTATTTACGGTGACCGCTATTAGCGGTCACCGCTAACGCCGCATTGGTTCATGCCGATAGTGCTTGCTATCTGCGCTATGCATGATGCCGCTAAGGTAATTTTTCGTGCCTTAAACGGCATGGCAGTAATGCCCTTACCGGCATACCACAAAGCTTGTGCCTGCAACGTCGTAATAGCCCTCTATTAGCGGGCTATTGACTACACAGGCACGCTATTTGCGCCATGCCGGTAAGGGCTGTTACTTCCCTCCAACCTCGGAATGACCCCCAATGTCTCTTATGCATTGGTCACATGGCAGACTGCTCTTAATCTCTTAGAGCAAATTAACTCAAGAGACGATAACAGAAGTTCAAGCAGCCCATCTGGCAGCAGAGCTAGCCCTCTACTGTATAACTGTGTTCCACCCTTTCTGCTGCCGCAGTGTGCCTCCACTCTGCGACTGCACCCTATGTCGCTCTGATCCCATTTTGTCAATCCATTTCCGGCAATTGTTGCATGTCCCAAATACCACCTACAGGCATCTGTTGGAAACCCTCGCTGTGTAACTGCACCCTATGTCGGTCAAGGCATTTCTGGCACTCATTCTTTGCACTTGATGCACCTAGAGCCATCTGTTGGCAAACTACTCTCTGTAAATGTGCTCTACAGTTCCTATGATACGTTTGCTTCAGCCAATGCCCTCCACTGTGTATTTCCCAGCTGTCCTTACGCCATCAGTCTGTTACCTGAATGTATAACAACACTCTACATCGCTCCACTGTCTTCATGTCATCACTGTGCCCTGCTCTTTGTAATTGTACTTTACACTTCCCTACTGTTATGATATCATTAGCCTTCATGACTCCTAACATTGAACTCCACCCAACTGCTACCATTATTGTCTTACTCTTCACCACGCAGAACAGACAAGTAATATTATCAAGCCAACGAGTAGTATGATGTGCCAATGTGTGGGTGGACCGGGTGATCGAGTATCAAGACTGTACGAGTGTCTAGACCGAACGAGTGTGTAGACGGGACGAGTGTGTAGACGGGACGAATGTGCGGAGCGGACGAATATGCGGAGCGGACGACGTTTAACCAGACGAATATGTAAGAGTGAACGAGCATGTAGAAAGGACGAGCGAGGAGGGCGGATGAACGTCGAGAACGGATGAGCATGGAGAGCGGATGAGCGTGGAAATCGGATGAGTATGGAGAGCGGATGGGTGGGAAGCGTGGAAAGCGGATAAGCGTGGAGAGCGTATGAGTGTGGAGAGCGGATGAGTGTGGAGAGCGGATGAGTAAGAAGAGCGGAGGAGCATGGAGAGCGGAGGAGCGTGGAGAGCGACTGAATGTGGAAAGCACAGAGCAAGTGTGGAGAGAGGATGAGTGTGGAGAGCGGATGAGTGTGGAGAGCGGATGAGTGTGGGGAGCGGATGAGTGTGGGGAGCGGATAAGTGTGGGAAGCGGATGAGTGTGGGGAGCGGATGAGTGTGGGGAGCGGATGAATGTGGGGAGCGGATGAGTGTATAGAGAGCGTTTGAGTATACAGAGCAGATGAGTACGTAGGCAGACAGGAGTTCATGCGCTGGGTAGACTGGAGTGCATGCACAAGAAGGACAGGAGTGCACACTTATGGAACACATGAGAGCATGCGTGAGGCACACTGGAGAATGAAGGATAATCTTGAGCACGCAAGGTGAACCAGAGTACATGAATAGGTCAAGCAAGCATGAATGTGTAGGACAATCCCGAACGCCTGAAACGAACAAAATGAATAGAACGGACCTGCCCGCTCGGAACTGCGTGACATACATAATATGCTTTGGAATGCAGGGAACATTTGAAAAGAATACTTATCATAACACACCCTACGCTTACTCTCTCCCTTACACCACCACTCAACTAGAACACAGAGATACTATGACACCATTCGGTATAACTGTTCTCATATCTACATCTCCCGCTCACTCCACAACACTCTAAGTAAACATTGCTGGTTTCACACACCCCAGCCAGGCGTTCTCCTCAGGCCTAACGCAGCCACACTCGTCCTGGATAAAGCCAGCCAGAGCGAACACATACTCCTGATCTCTCAACCACCACACCTACCGCTAAGAAGCAGCTACCACTTGAATTCCGCACCAGCTGCACACATACCTGGTGCACACACGCACCTGTTCACTCTCTCTTCTCTCTCTACTGACCCGAACTTCGGTTCCCGAGGGCGTTCAACCTACCAGCGCCTTCAGACCATACCAATGGTATATAAGGCGCTATATAAATGCAAAATAACATAACATAACATAACATAACTTCCCCTACATGCAACATTTCCAACATAGCTCCCCCTCACAACATTCACTACTCAGCTCCGAACCCGTCATTGCTTCAAACAGACAGGCATTTCTTATCTCAGCATCTGATGCACTTCCCTCACACACATAACCGAGACCAATACCCTTTAAAACTACTACCAATCCATTTCATCATCTACCACTTCCCACCCTGCACTATTTGTAACACTATACACAATGTTGCTTAATTGGTAACACTTGTCCCACCTTGCACATCCTCTCACCATTCTCTTGTTACCACCCTGCATTACCACTGTAACTCTTCTTCACAAACCATCATTCATTTATCCACCTTGCAATATTTGCATCAATACTCCCTCCAATCCACCTGTCACCACCACCATCAACTTCTTGATGCCTAAAATATTTGAACCTTGCACAGCCTTTTCTGAATGCTGGTCTTTGCAAGAATAACCTGGAAATAAAAACTTGTACTGAAGATGAAGCAATAACTCTTTTTTCATTGGCAATGATGTGAACAGTGAAACACTGCATGTTATATTAAGCAAGTCAAAATAAATACAAGTATTTTACTGGTTTGTGCTGAAAAAAAGGAAATAACTATGTGAGCGGAGGCCATCTTAGAATGGGCAGAGCGATCTGATCATGAAAAAGGCTGGCAGACGCAAGTTAACCAATTGCCCTCATTCACGGGTGCTGCATAAATGTACTCTGACTATGCAACAGCTCTTCCTCGGCCAAGCTGCTGAACTGGACCTCATGCTGAATCTGCACAGACTCATGGGGCTCAATTTGACACCTGTCGCTTCCCTAAGCAGACTCATAGGCTCCTTTCTTTTTATTTTTTTTTATTTTAATACATTTTTATTAGTATAATAGTATGTTGATAATACAAATATCAATACAATGCAGATGTAAGTATGAATAAAGGACATATGATTGACATGAGATTAACAGAAATTCTTGGATTACTACTAGAAGCTATATTAATAATATGATAAAAGCATAACGTAACAGTTATGTTGTTATAATTGAATGAAGGATCAACCATTTATAGGAAGAAATAATTACATGAGGTCTGCAAAGATAATGATTATATATGGGGAGACGAACAAAGAAACAAACAAGGTACATACTAGAGACACAAGGGAGGAAAGAAAGGGGGAAGGGTGGGTATATTGTGACACTATATCAATCAAAAATACATGTAGACTGTTAATGTACAACAAGCTAAGTCAGTCAAAAAAAACTCTTATAAGAAAGCTGTAAAGTTGTGAGTGAATTAGAAGGTTCAGGTCCCATGAGTGGTTATTGAAACAGTTGAGATATTGAGTAAAAATAAACCATTTAGCATTGTATTTAGGAGTAGAATTAAGGTTGTTAGCCATACAGAGTTACATTCTTTGAATGTGACAATAAAAGTCCACCATCCTTTAACAGAAAGAGATTTGAAGTATTTCCCATTGGCAGTAATACATTTCAAAGCTGTTGCAATAAATAAATCATACAGTTTGGCAGAGTCAGGTGAGATGTTAGTTGTGATAGCTAAACTTCCTAAGACATTTTTAAAAAAGGATAGCTGTATATTCACATAAAAAACTAGATTAATGAACTTTCAAACATCTTGCCAAAAGCTGAAGGTAAACGGACATTCAAAGAACATGTGTACATATGAGGCATGTGTCATGTTACAAGACCAGCATTTGAAATCATCATTATTTTTGGATTTTGCGAGTTTTGCAGGGGTAATAAATGCCCTATGAATAAAGAAGAAGTAATGTGTAATATTCAATGATACCGACACATTTTTGGTTTTGGAGAACAGAAGGGACTATGTGTGGTCATCCAACGTACGGCCAAAGTCATTTTCCCACTTGAGACGGATTGAACAAACTTCAGATGTATCGGCAAGAATACAATAGAATTTTGAAGCTCTGATATCTTTCATCATGGTCAATTGTAATAGTCTGAAGGGGTCTGGAGAGAGAACCTCATTGAAGAAGTTAGTAAGTGCATCAAGGCAGGAGTTGATGAGCTTGTTATAGTATTCAAAATCTGCTTTGGGGATATTGAATTGAAGTGATAATTGCTGAAAGGAGAGAATGGATGGACCATGTATAATGTGTTGAATAAATCTAATACCCTTTTTTTTAACCATGTTCTCCTATTTAAGGCCTTATTATTAACCACAATATTCTTGTTACACCAGAGTAATGGGGAGAGGCTCTTATTGGGAGTTTTAGAATGATGAAAGAGAAAGGTTTGTAAGGCTGTGACGGAGGCTTTAACAGGATCCAATATAAATATGGATGACCGTTTAAATAAGTCGATAAGGTCAGTAATATCATATGGGATACACCATGTGGGGGTATCAGATATTTCTGGGTCAGCAAACCAGTGACGGGATTGTTTTAGTAGAAATGCAGAGTGATAAAGTTTGAAATCGGGAAATTTGACACCACCCATGTTATAAGGAGTTTTCAGCTCGGCTAAGGCTATTCTCTTACTTTTTCCTACACCCGATAAAAAGTTTAGTAGAACAGAATAGATAGACTTAAAGAAGGACTGAGCTAAGGGAATCGAAAGGAGTTGCAAGTAGTATAAAACAGTAGGAGAAAGCATCATTTTAATAGTGTCTAATCATCCCCACCATGAAAGATCTAGGGGAGACCATCTAGATGTTAGGTCTTTAGGCTTTTCTAACATAATCTGGGTATTGAGTTTAATTGTTTTTTGGATAGTGCGGGCAAAACGGATGCCTAGGTATTTAATAGAGATACTACACCATTTAAAGCCGAAGGAATCAATTTTGTGTTTATGTCAATAGGAATTCAGGGGCATGATTTTTGATTTATCTTTACTAAGTTTGTATCCAGAAACAAGACCAAACTGAAATAACGTGTTTAGTAGGGTTGGGAGATGGAGTTTAGGATTCTTAATAAGGATAAGGATATCATCCGCATATGCAGGTATTTTAAAGTGTGACTTTCCCGCAGGAATACCCAGGATGTTTTTATTTGATCTAATTAGTTCTAATAAGGGTTCCAATGAGAGAATAGATAGAATAGGGGAGAAGGGGCAGCCTTGTTGAGTGCCTCGAAGTAGAGGAAAGAAGATGAAGTTTGGCCATTAAGATAGATAGAATATGTAGGAGAAGAATATAGAAGTGTGACCAGGGAAATGAATTTATCACCTCATCCATGCCATTGTAGTGCTTGAAACATAAAATCCCAATTTACATGATCAAATGCTTTTTCTGCATCTAATGCAATGGCGGCATAGCCTTGTTTATCTTTGTTGTCATTTTCAGCTACATGAATGGCATTGAGAAGCAGCCTGGCATTTGAGAAGATGATGCATCCTTTTACATAACCAGTTTGGTCTGATTTTATAAGGGTTGGGAGAGAGGATTCTATTCTGTTAGCGAGTATATTTGCAAAGATTTTACTTTCAATATTGATAAGGGAAATGGGACGGTAATTGCTGGGTATTGTAGGGTGTTTGTCAGGTTTGGGAAATATGATGTGTAAAGCTTCTGAGAATGAGCCAGATGTTGCTTTTTTAGAGATAAAGTAGGAAAAAAGTGTTTTGAGTTTCGGAGTAAGAGACTCAGATAGGCTATCATAGAATTCAGTGGATAAACCATCGGGACCTAGTGCTTTACCTTTACCCAAGCCTTGAATAGCTTTAGTGATCTCCTGAAGTGTGATCTAGATGGGAAAGGTCATTTTTTGGGTATGATGATCTGTTAATATCATTAAGAAAAGCCACAATGTTATTATGAGGAATAGGATTTTCGGGAGTATATAGGTGTGCATAAAACATTTTAAAGAAGTTGAGTATGTCATTAGGGCGATGATGTGAGATGCCCGAGGTGTCTTTTATATGGGATATGTGGAACCTTTCCTTTTTTGTTTTTAAATATGAGGCAAATGCCTTACTGGCTTTATTAGATGTTTGGTAGATTTTTGTTTTATATTTGAGGATGGTCCCTGCAACGAGATCAGTGATATTTTTATTAATTTGGAAACGTAAATCTAAGACCTGACGGATGTTAACCGGATTAGGGTTCTGGTAGTAATGTTGTTCAGCTTGAGTGAGTTGAGAATAAAGATCATCTAAGTGTTTTTTTGTTGTTTCTTTTTTTTTCCGAGAAAGCCATTATGTGACCTCTTAAGGCTGCTTTGAATACATCCCAATTATTAACAACTGAACTGAAATATCACAGCCTTTATTGTCAGCAAAGTATTGTTGGGAGAATGTGAGTGTACAGATTGAATGAACAATGGGTCTTATGGGTCTTGTAGGTAGAAGTTGTTAAGTTTCCAGCAGGTAGAGAAAGACTAAAGGAGGTGCTTACTAGAGCGTGGGCTGGAATAATAATATTGGAAATGTTAGAATCAACAATGGAACCAGTAAGAGTTTTGGTGGAAAAAATATAATCCAGGCGTGATAATGTGTTGTGAGGGGGTGAATGAAAGTTATAATCTTTTTTTATTTTTATTTTTTATTTATTTGTATTGGTTTGTACAAACCTTTAAAAAGACAGACTAACATACAAAACAGCAAGAATGCTCCACTTTCTCATCATCCAGAGCAGTGACTTTCATCATGGACGTTAGATATACTGACAAGAATAACAAGAATAACAAGTACATCGTTTGTTGAGTCTCAGTAGGAGGAGTCTCATTCAGTTAGGCAAGTTTTTAGATCTTTCAAAAAGGATACCAACACAAAACATAAGTTTTCGATCTAACACCTCGAACATGGATTTCCACCAGTCATCTGCACAGTAAGTTTGCCGTGCCCAGAAAATGGGGCCAAATAGGCGAGTTCGTAGGCTTCGTAGCTTAGGGCAAAAAAAGAGTCAGGTGTTCAAGAGACTGTTGATAAGTCGCAAAAACAGCCGATTACGTTTTTGTTTCCCTTTATGTTCCAAGTTCTAGTGCGATCTTTCGTGAAGAAGAGATTGAGTCGAAATTGCATAAAGAGCAGTCTCGAGTTTTGGTCAGGCGATAGTAATAAATAAGGCTGCAGTTCGTCATAGGCTCTTGCTTCAGAAGACACGTCTTTCATTATGCGGGAGCTTAAACGTTGTGCACAGGTTTGTTGCCAATCTGACCTCCATAGTTTTTGTTTCGCCTTATCAGGATTGTCTATCAAGGTGGTAACCAGAATGTCATTCTCCTCTAGAACTTCGAGACAAAGTTTGCCCCCACATGGAAAAGACTGTGTGATCCAGGTCTTTGTTTGGGTTGTGGAGGATATTGAACTGTGGTGCTGGAGTTGTTATGACAGTCTTCCTGTACAGATTTAATAAGTTCCAACACACTCTGGCATGAATGGATATCAGGCCTAATTCATACGTTAAGTTCGCTGTTGGACATCCTTTAGGAAGATGCAAGGCTCGAGCCCAAAAGCTGTTCTCCAACGAATTCCACAAATCGTGTGAGCAACCGAACATATTTTCTGCTCCGTAGATAAGAGCCGACATGGCTTTTTGGCAGTAAAAAGCTACTATGGGCTTTATCGAAAATTTCCCAAATATTTTATTAATAATGGCTGCTTGGCAAGCTAGCTGTTGACATTTTCTCCTTGTTGCTTCCATCCCATGTGCATCATTTATATTAGAGCTTATCAATATGCCTAAGTATTTGATGTTAGAAGATGTTCTTAGACTTGTTTTTTCAAGATGCCAAACATGTTTTTTACAACCACGTTTTTGAGTTGACAAGTTTTGAAGGGTCAAGATTTCACATTTCTGTTTGTTGATACACAGACCATTCCTGCTGACATATACTTCGAGTGCATCAAGCATCCGTTGAAGCCCGATGGGCATAGCATCAAGAAGAATCAAGTCGTCAACGTAGACAAGCCAGCTAACAGGGGACCCATGAATCTTAGGATGAAAATCGGCAACGTCGTTAAATGTGTCACCGATGTCCGAGATGAAAAGATTGAAAATAATGAATGCCAAGGGACAGCCCTGTTTCACGCCTTTATAGGTGTTTATTGCAGATGACAATGTCCCACCACGGTCCAGTCTAATGTTGATGTATGTATATGAATGAAGTTCCTTAATAGCTTCGAGTAAACTTGGTGCACACTTGCAGGCCTTTAGTTTGTTCCACAGGATTTTGCGATCAACGCTGTCGAAGGCGTGGGAGAAGTCTATTGCTGCTACATAGATTTTAGTATTTGTCCTAATAGATTCCATTTTCATTATGTTCAGCAAGAATGTTTTAAGACCACAACCAACAACTTTCACAAAGCCTGCTTGCCGAAGATCTATATAGTTGTTTTCGGTTGACCATTTAAGCAGCATTTGTTGGAGTTGACTTGTGTAACTTTTTCCCAGAACATCGAGAAGGGCAATGGGTCGGTAATATTTTGGATTAGACCAGTTGCCCTTTTTAAAGATGGGAATGATGATGGCGCTTTTCCACGATGTTGGCGTAGCACGTTTGATAGTAATTCTGTTGAACAGCATAAAACAGAAATCTGCCTATGCTTCAGGGTTTAACTTGATGGTGTAATTGGTAAGCCCATCAGGTCCCAGGGCTCTTAATGCACAGGTTTTGTTGATTGAGTTCAGAATATCTGCTCTCTCAAATTTTAGATCCCAGTGATCTATTTTTGGATCATTCTGGTAGTTGACACCTTTGTTTTTTATGAACATTTCTGTGTAATATTTCACCCAAACTTCTTCAGGAATGGGTGAGGATTGTACCACGCCCTGTCGTGCTGATATGTCACTGATAAGGCTCCAAAACTCAGATGGTTTTTGTTTTTTTAAGTTTCAGCAGCATTTCCTCATCATCGTTCTGAAGTAGAACTAGGTTGTGGGCCTTACTCCAGTTTTTGTATTGCTGCATTGTGTGTTTCTTTTTGGTATGATAAAGGCCATGATCCTCACGAGATAACTTTCATATCTCGCGGTACAGCAGATGTTTTTGCTGTAACACCTGAATGTCCAACTTGTGTTTGTGACAGAACTTTGGCTGTTTGAGGCCCTGTTTCTGTTCAGAGAAATGAGCCAAGAGATGTTGATATTCAATCAATCCTAGTTCTAGTTTAAGACTGGACACGATCCTGTTAACAAAAGTGGTTTTAAGATTTAGTCGTATTCGCCCAGAGCGGAAAGAAATAGGATGTGACCAAGTCGGCAGCGTTGAAGTGTTTTGAGAGGAAAATGTCAACTTCAGAATGTCATGATCGCTGGAGACCATGCTTGTAACCTCTAGACGACAGGCCTTCCTCTGAAGTGATTCAGAGACAAAGAAGTAGTCGAGTGTTGAGCTTTGCTGGTTTTGCTGGTTATTTTTGTTTTGATCCAATGTAATATTTAACGTGGACTCGGTTTTGTCTCTTCGAGATGTTAAGTCGTCTTTACAATAGGAGCTTTTGCTCTCGATGTCAATAAGTTTAGTATTTAGAACCGCGATCAGTGTTGTCAGGTCCTTAATGTTTTCATTTATATGTTCGTATAATTTGGTGAAAGGAGCGATAGATATGGCCATTGAGGCCATGACGGAAGCCTGCAGGTCTCTTGCCCAATTAGGGTCACTGATATTGGACAAATTCTGATTTAAAGATACCTGTTTTTGTCGTCAATAGCGTGTACTTGTCCTGATTTTAGGATAAGGGCGTTCCATCATGTAAGAATTAGTAGACGAGGTTTCAGATAAAGATGAATCTGATAACTGTTTTCCGACACATCTCGAAGATTTGTTCCTGGACTCCTTTCCTTGAGGCACAGTGTCGTTTTCAAGTTTATACTGCTCCAATTGAGCTCCCCATTTAGGTTTTTTTCTCTGTGAACATCTCAGCGTTGAAGAACTGCTGACACCAGTGTCTCTTGTCTGAGACTTCCCTTAGAGGTTTAAGTGAGGAGCAGGGGTGTCAGTCATTTTCGTTTGCACAGTTAGGTCGTCATTTTCAGAGGCCACTATTTCCAGGTGTTGAGTTTGCCGAGCCTTATTTATCAAAATGAAATCGGTTAACAGCTTGTCAGCGATGTCCAAAGAGTTACGTCTGTTTTCCGTGACGTGCGCAAGCAACATTCCACTGGAGTTTAAGCATTGACCATCACTTAAGGGGGTTGGAACAGCCATGACATGCAGTTTATCATGAGAGTCATTGTGTTGTGTGGGGTCCAAGAAAACGTTATCACCGCAGAAGCCAAAGACGCTCTCCGTGTGAGTCGCAGAGGCACTAAAGTAAATTGAGCGTCTTAGCATTGCCGGGGATATAGCTGGGTCTAGTTCCACTGCCACATTCGTATCAGAAATCAAAGTTTGAGACAGGTCGTAATCAGGCCCCTCAGCGATACCGATTTTGTGAGCATTAGTCGTCGGCTTTTTTGGCATGAAGAGCTGAGATACAGTAGGGCAGGTTTCCAAATTGCCCAAGTTGACTACAGTATCAGTGTCAAATGGTCGAGACCCACCCAGGTCTAAGGGGTATCGCTCCTCCCATTTTCCCCACAATCTCTGTAGACTCTGACAGAAAAACTAGAGCCATGTTTGTTGACAATTCAGTTGGCAATTCGGTTGTTGGGGAGGACTCGCCATGTAAATGATCAGGTACTGATTTGTGCTTTAAGCTCTTGCTCTCGTTTAAAGCAGCGCCTACTTGAAAAATCGCGCGTGGCAAGAGAGCAGCACAGTCACCGATCGTCGTCGCATTGTGACCATTACAGGACAGTTGACTTACTTGATTTCGTTGTCGAAGTAAAGCCGGGTCTGGCGTGTCTTGCAGGTCCTCAGCAGGTCTCAGTTGTTTTAGTTGTGCCCGCATCTTCGGAGAAGCCCAGGAGGGTGCCACAGACACAGATGCAGATGATTCCATAGTTCTTAAAGCGCCGCTCATGATTGCTTAGTCCGACACAAAATGGGGGACGGCCGAGGATGGGGCCGCAGGGATGCTCGGCTGCCTCAGACTCCTCAGACTCTGCCCTGACTCTGCGCCCGCTCCGCAGGGGGAACAAGTCTTTGAAGATACACGCCGACAGTAAACATAGTAAGCAGACTAACAAGGAACAGCACACCAGCTCCACAGTTCCTCAGACTCTGCCCTGACTCCATGCCCGCTCCGCGGGGGGAACGAGTCTTTCAAGATACACGCCCACAGTAAACAGAGTAAGCAGACTAGCGAGGAACAGCACACCAGCTCCATAGTTCCTTAGACTCTGGCCGGACTCAGCGCCCGCTCCGCGGAGGGAACGAGTCTTTGAAGATACACTCCCACAGTAAACAGAGTAATCAGACTAGCGACGAACAGCACACCAGCTCCACAGTTCCTCAGACTCTACCCTGACTATAATCTAGCTGTGTGGGGTGGGACAATCTCCATGTGTCAATAAGTCCTGTTTCATGTAGACAATTCTTAAAGGACTTATGAGTTTTGTTAGTTTTAAACATACAGCTGGATTTTCTATCAAGAAATGGGTCAAGGACCTGATTAACATCACCACACATGATCAGTTTGTTAAAGTTATTTTTGAGTATCATCTGTTTGATAGAAGTTCAAAAGTTTGGATCTGGCATAGCGGGGCCATACATGTTTAGGATGGAAACGTGTAGATCCCATTAAAAGTTTTACCCAAACCCACCTACCATTAGTGTCTGCACCTTGTATCTAGGATTTTAAAGGATTGTTTTTTACTGATTTATATAGCTACTCCATTTTTTTTGGCAATGGCAGGACTGGAGATAACCTCCTTAACCCAAAGGGACTTAAGTTTCATGTTTTCCTTAATAGATAGGTGTGTTTCCTGTAAACAGGCAACCGATGGTTTGAACTTATTCAGGTGTGATAAGATTTTACATCTTTTGATGGAATTGTTACAGCCTTTGATGTTCCATGTGATACACTTAAAGATCATTAATCATTCAAAAAATGAAAGATATAGAGCTTGATATAATAGCATAAGTTAAGATACAGTACAATAGCAATGTAATTTAAGTCATAAATACCCAAGCGTAGATACAAAAGGTTAAAACATTGAGGGTCTGGGAAGAGGATAGGGAGTCTGACCACATACATTGTGCTTATATACAAGGAAACAAAGATGACAATAGAGATCAGACGGGAAAAGGAGAAAAACAGAGAGAAGTAATACATGGCAGGGATAGACAACACCATCTGAGTTGTCAAAAAGGAAAATGAACGACTCACAGTGGAAGATAGACGCTGTTGCAGCGCCTGCCCCACTATTAAAAATAAAAAAAAAGATACCAGTAAATGGATCATGTTTTCAAGTAATAGTTTAGGTTGATGCATTGGTAGGGGAGGACGTGTCCATGCCTTCATTTTTGATGAACCTTATAAAAATTTGTAGGTTGGCAGGATCTTCAAACACTGCAGTGGGACCTTCATTTGTAACCTTAAATGAGCATGGGTGGTATAGTACATTTAGCTGCTTCAGGGCTGGTCGAAAGGATAGGAACGTTTTCCTGCATTGGGCTGTGCTTCTAGCCACATCTTGGGAAATAAATAATTTGTTGCCATGCCAGATAAGGGATTTACGTTCCGGGAGTATTCTAAAAGTTAAAAAATGAGTGCTCTGGATGAAGGACGGGAGTTGGTGGAGATCATAGGTTGACCAATTCTGTGAGCACGCTGTATGTTAAATGCTGTATCCGGATATTGATGTAGTATGACCAGCAAATATTTCTGCAGGAAGGCAATGGGGTCGGAGCCTTCTGAACCTTCAGGAAGGCCCGAAATGCGTAGATTGTTACGTCTGCTATGGTTTTCCAAGTCTTCATTGCGTTTTTGAAGATCTTTTATTAATTTTTCCAGCAGAACCACTCTGGGAGATAGGTCTTCTATTAACCCAACTCTTTTCTCTACTTCTTCTACTCTATTATCAAATGCCATCCACCTGTCATCTAACTGCTGCAGTTTAAGATTAGTGGTCTCGATAAAAGGTTTGAGTGCTCTGATTTCAGCTAAAATAGCTTCAATGGCATGGTCAGAAATAGCAAGCGGAGGTGGCGAGTCACTTTTCAGTCTTTTAAGGTTGGTTGACAAAATATTGGAGTCTTTAGTGGTGGAAGCATTTTTTTGGTTGACTTTGCTGGTGGCCATTTCGTCAGTAGTTGTAGATTAAGTGATTGACAAAAATAGAAATGTATAAAAGCAGATTGATGAAGCAATATCAGGAGGTAGTTGTAGATCAGAAGTATATTTGTGATACCAGCTGCAGGTATATATGCCATATTATTGTTGTTGTGAGTTTATATTCAGCACTGAATAAGTTAATGGTGCACCATTATGGTATTATAGTATCTGGTAGTATGCAATTATTATATCCATATTATTCAGATTGTCTATCCCCTATAATAAGAGGTCAAAGTGAATGGACAAATAATAAAAAAGAGCAGACTATAGATATTGAGGTGTAGTATAGAACCACCAATTCACTTGAGGGCATATGGCGAAGATCTCATGCACTCGGGCTCCGCAGTCCAATTTGTTAAAAGGCTGAGTAGATATTAGGATTTAGTGCTGTATAATTTAGATGAGAGCGGCAGAAGTTGTGCTTGATGAGAAAAATATCATTTAAACAAACTCTTGTAGATAAGCATGCATGTAGTAGAGAAGAAAAAAACGTATGCTGATTGAAGAGAAAATAATTAATTCTCTTATTGATATATATTATAAAGTCCAATTGCTTTTAGGATGAAAATATTGCTGAGCACAGTATCATTTTCATCCATAGAGGTATCATGAGGAAAGATTATGTTAAAACTGAGAGCGCCAATGTAATATAGTTTTTGTGTAATTATTTAGCAATCGCTTTTAGTTCCATTAGAGTTGTATAGTAGAAGCCAGAAAGTTAATATTGAGAAAAAAAGAAAAGTCTCACTTATAATTTCGCCAGTAGATGGCGTTGTAACGATGAGATAGTTTCCAGGGCCGGAGCGTCACATGGAATGCAACGCCGCTTCTCTCCACATGAGAAGCGGCGCGTTACAGTGCCACCAGTCGGGGCTACAGCGTCGGATGACGGTGTTACTTAAAGAAACGTAGAACTTTCAAACCACCTCTGCGATAAGGAATGGAGCGGTGGAACAGCTGATTTACAGAAAAAAGGGTAAATACTGTATGGTAAGGGTGCTTAATGCCAGTTTTAAAATATAGTGAGGCGGAGCGGCTGGATCAGGCGGCCATCTTCGTCAGCGTTCGCCTATGCTTCCCACCCATAGGCTCCTTTCTAGCATACACACCTGGTCTCTAGATCAAAGTATCTCACATGCACAACTATCTGGCCATAAAATGGCAACAGCTATCACATGATGGGAGTACCCAGTCATATGACAGCCCTGCCAAGCAAATGACCATTTAATGCCTAGATAAAATCCAAAATGGTTGAATAGTTGGAATGCAAACAACCTTTCAAATGCTAAAGGCAACACCATCTCCTTCACGTTTGGGGCAGGTGTGTGGAGGAGCTTAGGCCTGGCATGGAGAGTTTGTGGGAGGTGTGTGGAGGAGCTTAGATCTGGCATGATTGAGGCAGAGGAGTTAACAGTTGTATGTTATTAATCTTCTGCCCCTCCACTTCACCCCTCCAACCACATCCTAATAATATTGAGCTTCTCCGGAAAATGTGGTAGGAACATGTGGATGTCACGCCTTGAAACACTTGTATATGGGCGCGCTATAAATAAAATATCATATCATAACATAATGACGTGCATCTCTGAATTTACTTTTCTGCCATCCGGCTATGGTGTGACTCTGGGGGAGCCTGTAGTTGTTGTACGGTAATTTGTCCACCCCGAGCCCTGGGTCCAGATAACAGAAACTTTGCACTGGTGCAAGTGCAAAGTTGCACGGTAGTGGCACTAAGGCAAAGTTTGCCCTATTTTGAAAAACACTGGGACATTTTAGAAAACGATTGCACCATGACAAGTACTGTTGGGCGTGGTATAAACAACAGAGCAAAAATTGCCCATGTGCAAAAAAGATCAATTTTCATTGCATTATTGCAACAGGGCAACGTTTGTCCTAGTGCTAATACGGATGCCCTGGTGAAAAAATGCATTGAAAATGTATCTTTTTGGCGCTTTGCCCTATTGCTTATACACTGTCAAACTGCACTTGTCATGGTGCCATTGTTTTTGTTTATATGTCCCAGTATTTTTATAACTAGGGCAAACGTTGCCCTAGTAGTTCTACCGTGCAACTGTGTACCTTCACCGGTGCAAAGTTTCTGTAATCTGGCCTCTGGTGTTTCCTCTCCTAGAGTTTTTTTTCTTATCCACAACTTGATCCCATATGCCTTAATGTTCGGTCACTGTTGATCCTAAGACTGTCGATGAATACCCCTTCTCTTCATCCCACCTTCTTGCTTGCTGTAATGCACTTTAATACGTAATCAATATTTTGTCTAATACTGTTCATTAATATGTCATAATGTGTACAGCTTTCTCTATCAGACGATGCTTCTTTCAGCCGAACGAGGGCCCATTGAATAAAATGCAACGCCATACCAATGCACGAGAAATACGTGGTTTTGCCTGAACAGATCTACATACAGAAGTATTAATATTGGGCTACAAAAATGTCAAATCACTCCCTTTGCTTGACTCCATTTTCTGTGTGATGCCCCATGCCATGCTGGAGAACAAGTCCATAAACCTAGGCCTCCTCTGGAAACAGTCACAAGTGAGATCAGCGTTCCTGAGTGCAAACCGCACAACACAGCTTGTGAGGTCCTTGGTATTATCCAAGCTGGATTACTGCAACACTGTGTACCTTGGCATCCCCATATCTCAACACCAGAATTAGCAAAGACTACAGAACAAAGCTGCACAAGCATGTTTAAATAACAAGAAGCAGAGCCATGTAACCCCATAGGTGCAGGCACTCTGTTGGCCGTGTCAGTGGTGCAAAGAAGACAATTCAAGCTGCTTGGCACAAAACATAGAGAGTTTAGAGGCAGAGAGACAATCCGTCTAAAACATACATAGGCATGGCCTGTATTAAGTGTGTATTTTATGTAGTTTTGAATGGGTCTATTGTTGAAACGTGCATGAGAAAATCACACCATGTGCCTAGGTACTCTCAATGTATGTCCTAGTACTCTCACTATAAATCAGGTCCTATAAGAAAATGTCAGGAACTGCCCGTACATACCTAGCTGCACGCACCATGTACTTTTGCCCGATATTAAATCTTGATACTCCCCTCCTATTTCCAGATAATCCCACCAGATGGGCAGTTCTGCTTCTGCTTATGCAGTTCCACCTTAAATGAAATGCCCATGAAAACCTTCACTCAACCCAAATTCATACAAAGACACAAACCGACACAGATACCTGCACTCACATATGCACTCTCACACAGTCACTCTCACAATTGCAGGCATACTTAAGGAAACACAGACACACATGTTCTAACTCATGCTCAGAGGCAGACACTCATGCACTAACATACATACACATCTATGTATCCACACACAAATAGCTGGGTATGCTGTAAAATTGAATAATTATTGGCAGTGACAATGATCATATATTGACATGCAATTCTTTATTCTGTTTTCTGCATTGTACAGGATATTCTCCAAGGGTTGCATTTCATTGATGAATATACTGAAATTAATGTGCTGGTTTTTTGTTTGATGATGCGGGATGTAAAACATACTTTAAAATAATTTCTAACGTGTGCTTTACAGCCACCAAGGAATTAAAATGTCTCTACTGAGGTGAAGTTTAGTCGGGTGGAGATTCAGTACACTGACAGTCCAGAGCAGTATTGCCCTTAGGGTTCAGTATCCTTGATGTACCTTTAGTTCGTGCCTTCCCTTCCATGCTGGCTCACATCACAACCTCCCTATCGTTCCTGAGGCCCTCGGGGCTCATTGGAGATACTGGCCAAGTGACTCGCACAGATTATGATACCATTCTGAACTCCAAATTAGCCTGGGTATCCTTTGTTATGCACAGTATGCAAAAAACTAAAATGCAAATGACCCGGAGTCAGCCTGCCTTTCTTTATTTCGGTCTTGCAGTCAGTCCATGGGCCTCATTATGGCCCTGGCGGTACGGGGTAAACGACGCCGTAAAAGGTGCCGGCGCCGTTTACCCCGTACCGCCTCATTACGAGGTCCCTTCGCGGAACCCAGGAAGCAACGCCTCGTCAAACCAGGTGTGCTTACCGGGTCCCGCGAGCGGAAGAGGGAGCAAACAATGGGCCATTACACAACGGGCCAACTCGTAATGGCCCGTTGTTTGCTCAATCTCCCATTCCCATTCAGCCCTATTGGGGCTGAAATGGGAATGGCGAAGGGCCGGGTCCGGGTCCATGGAGGGAGGAATGGCCCGGTAATTCCTCATTCTGAGGACCCGGACGCGATTTCGGCGGCAGCCATGCCGCCAATAGCGGCATGGCTACCGCCATTGTCGTAATGAGGACCCATGTCTTCATTTCCCTTGCAGGTTACGGTATCTAATGCTCGACCCTCTGCCTAAACCGCCATGCTTGAGTGTGTGCTAACTGCACAGTTCCTTAGACCCCATGTATGATGATCCTTTTATCCTTATATTCTGTACCACTCCCCCTGCTAAGACGTTTGCTTCTGTTCTTCTAATGCTTACTCCACTCCCAGTGTAAAGTATGATACCATTACTTGTGTACCGAATCCATTACTTCTCACACAGGCAACCTATTATACTTCTCTCCTGGCAATGTATTTTTTTCTTTCCCATGTGGAAACTTTTTTCCCTCACTGTTGCCAAGTCTCATGCATCTTCCCCTTTTCTGGTAACATTTCCCATCCTTTCCACTTAACGCTTTCAAGTCTGCATAGAGAGAAAGCTTAATTTCTATGCCAGAGGTCTTCATGACACATATTAGCGGGGAAGTGGTGCCATTCAGATGCTCTATGATGCAGAATGACGGCATCATGGAGAAAGCTCTGTTATACTGACAGCCATTTTGTAAAAACATGGACAAATGTTTATGTTATATAGCAAGTTCTCAAATGCTGCTTTTAAGACCCTCTTTTGTTTCCATTCTGCTTGGTACTGTGTTTTTTTACACTTTTTTGCTCCATTGAATGGTTTGTAAAATTAATATTATTATTGTTATTATTATTATTATTATTATTATTATTATTATTATTATTATTATTACTATTGTTATTGTTTATGAGGCTTGATACATTGGTGATTTTGTTTTTAATTGGAACATGCAATTTAATTGTCTATTGTTTTCCGTGTCAGTTGGGTTAAAGAATACAATAGCAAGGCTCCCAATCCATGCAAATCATCTCCTCTGTCAGGCAGAGAGTGCCATTCATTGGTCCTTGCATCCTAAAATGATTCCTAAAAATGTAATTGTTATGTGTGCATGTGCAGCTCTACAATAATGTTTCTATTCAGTGTGCATTTTACTTATGAGGGAAAACATTCAGCTGCAGCTTGTTTTGACACATTATACTGAATATATCACTGTGTTGTATGATTGCGGACAATTATGGCTGTTTTAGTCCTGCCAACATTCACCATGTCTCTCTTCTACCACACTAGTTCAAAATCCTAGAGTGAGTAGTATTCAATTGACTCACTGAGTTCCTTGGTACTCCCAGCCTCTGGAACCCTCTACAATCTGGCTTGTGACCTCTGCATTCTACAGAGACAGCTCTGCTCAATGTCAGCATCTTCATCTCTTCCTCTCATCAAGTAAAGCTTGCATATTCGTATTCTTCTTGACTGCTCTGCTGCCTTCAATACCGTTGACAATTCTGACCTTCTCTCTACATTATCTACACTCAGCTCATCTTCTCCTTCTCCTTTCTCTCCTTATCTGAAAGGCTGTTGCCAAAAACTTCAAACTGTCTCGTCGCCATCAAATATCGGATGGTGTCTCACTCACTCAAGCACAACTCCAATAAGACTGAAGTTCTCTACTTCCCAGACAAACAGGCTATCTCTTCCCCTCCCTCTCTTCATCTCTTCTCTCCTGACTACCTTCTTTACTCTGCTTCCACTTCCTACCATCTTCGACCCATCAAACAACTTTCCACTCTTCATCTCCAAATCTGCCACCACTGCAGCCAGACTCAACCTCCTCAATATCTGAAAAATCTGCCATCTTCTTCCTTTCATACTGCTAACCAGCTAATCTTCTCGTTAGTCCTTTCTAGATCTTACTACTGTGCCTGTCTCCTCTACGCCATTCCCAACTTAACCTCTACCTCCTCTGCCTTTGCCAGATTGGCTGGCTAGCTATGAAACAAAGGGCTAAGTATAAACTTCTTCTCATCATTTTCAAAGCTATTCATGGACTAGCCCCAGCCTACCTATCTGCTCATCTCACTCCCTACTCTCCTCTCTCGTTATGATCATCCTCTACTCACCTCCTTGCCACCACTCAATCCCCTGTGCTCCCTCTCATTTCTGCTTTCTCTCTCCTTGCTCCCATACTCTTTAATGCTCTTGCTCTCCCTCTTTGTACCAATCCAACTCTACCACTATTGAAATCCAACCTCAAAGCTCTCCTTCTTTGTTTCCTAGCACTCTGCTACTGCATCACCCTGTTTTCCTCTCTCCCTACCTTTCATGGGCAAGCCTACAACCCTCCATCCTTAATTCAGCACTTCCTCCACCATCCCGTTTCTATGTCATTCTGCCCTGTCTTGTCCTAATCTTCTAGTTTATGTTTACACCTTCCCTTGCAACATCTGGTCTTCAAGTCACATTCTCTCACCTCATTGTAAAGGCCCAATGTCCTCCACTCTGTTATCAAAGGTACATTGTGTACGCATTTTTGTGCCACAAATGCATTGCTTTCCCTTTGATTTATTTAAATAAATAAATGGTGGAGAAGGTTGGTTGTTTTTGACCATAGTAAGTAGTGTCTTGTGATCATGCAACAAATCACATATTTAAAGCTGTTTTATTTATAGGGCTGAAGGGAATGCAATAAGGATTTAGAGATGGAAGTTTTGCAGTCCTAAACAAACTTCATCAAGATTCAGCTCTTGTGATAAGGAGTACACGAAGACAGTCAGTACTGAGATATAGGACACTCATTTTAGAGTATCCTTGTGATCTTTACAGGGAGTGTATTGGAGGTTTGGTGTCCTATGGAGAGAAAAGAAAAGCAATCAACACTGGAAGGTGGAAAGATGCATTACAGTACAGCCATGTGACCAAGGGAAAGTAGTATATTGTGAGGTTTTCTTTTTCCTGGTGAGACAAGAAAAGGAATCAGAACATGGAGGTAAAGGGATTCAATGCAGAACACACTTATGATTATTGGTGATTAGTACATTCTGAGCACTTGTGTTCCAGTCATGAAGTATGAGCAAGCAAGCAATCAGCAATCAGCTGTGCAGTCCAGTAAGTACCTGGTTTGGACAAAGTACTGACAACAGCCTTGTGATTTTGGACAAAAACATTACATCCATAGATCTCGTGTAGCAGCCAAAGGGAGTAATTGAAACAATCTGCTCAGGAAAGTAAATGCATTATTGAAGAGCAGCCTTGTGAACTTGGGAACATTGTGCAATCTGAGATTCGTTATTCTAGAGTTAAACATAACGCATAGCACTTTGCAGAAGCCATTCTTTATGTGTGCCAATTCCTCCTCAGCCTCACCAATCTTTGCACAGAGCACCACATATCGGCATCTGCAAACGTCATGCTTTCTGCAAACTAACAAAAGCAGATTGTGAGAGTGCAGATAACTACTTGTTAGTGGTAGATGCGGTGCATGAGTGAAATGCCAGTAGCATTTATTTGTAAGGCTTCAACTACTCGAGGGTTTTCATTATGTTTCCACGAAAAATTGACACATTTTCTCCGACCTTTTTTTTCATACGATATGATGGATAGGTTACAACTTATACGTAGAGCGTTCAATTTATTTGATATACTTAAAGTGCCCATTTTTTTAAAAGAAAATGTCCAGAGAAAAAGTCCCCCTGAACTACTGCTCGCCATACAAGGCCCTATGGAGAAAAAATAATATGTGTGCACCCTTTGTGTAATTGCTTTCTTCTAGTTTTTAAAGTTGTTGAAGGGGCGGGGGGAAACACGCGTAACATTTGTTAAAGCAGCCTGTAATGTTTATTGTGATTGTACTTAACAGTTTCTTCTAAAACAGAACCCATGAGAGTGGGTGTGAGTGTGTGTGTGTATCACTGCTTCTGAAAAATGTCAAACGTAGACTCACATATCTTAATTCTCGCGACATGGTCCCTCTCTGCTCAATCCTTTGCAAACCATCCTATGGGAAAATATACCTTGATTTACAGGAAGAAAGATGCCGTGCCGAATCCGCACAAAAGGATTCACGTTATGCAAATGAGACCTGACTGATGGAAGCTGGTCAGAGAAATTAAAACACAAATAACACTGCAGAGCAAACAGTGAATTTGCAATTATGGTAGGCATTATGAGGTGGACGTTTTGAGAATCACCTTCAAGGACACATCAAAAAATCAAGCCATGGCAAAACCAATAGGTCTGCTTTTGCTAATGTATTAGGTACACATGTTTTGTCCTTTGGAAGCTCTATATAAAAAAAAAATACTTTATATTTTCAAAGTCAGATGTATTGCCATTGCTCGTTTAATGGTTGACCTTGCCCTGGTGCCCTCGTAGAGGGGTTGTCCATTCTGATGAATCAAAGCTTGTCAATAGTTTACCAATACATATTATATTGCATATAGTTATTTATTTGTTTATATACAGGGAGGAACATTTTTCTTTTGATCACAAAAGAGTGTGCAAATCTGTTTTTATAGGAAGCAGTATGCTTATCACAATGCAGTGAGTTTGAGAGACATTCCGACCAGGATTAGGAGGGGAGTAAATGGAACAGTTACCATGGCCAGTACATGGGTGGAAATACACAGATTAAGGACAACCACCATTATACATTTGTAAGTGCAGGTAGGCGGTATGGCTAGATATGTTAGGGATGTGACTAGGATAGACGAAGTGCTAGAGTGGAGGCAGAGAAAGTGAGGGACACAGGCAGGTAAGAGGCTAGGGACAAATGTTAGCTAGAATGGAAATGAGAAGTAGGTTAGGAGAGTAACTTGGTTGCGAGGATGTAGGCTTTTAATTTGGTTGTGAATAAATCAGTGTAGCTTGTTTCTAGGATGCCTGGGGGAAGAGAATTCCATGCACGTGGAGCAAGAACAGAGAAAGTGCAGAGGTGAGAGGAAGCACAGGAAGGGTGAGGTGCCATAATGGTAGTCGAGGAGGCAGAGCAGAGATTACAAAAAAGCTTTTAGATTTGGAGAGAGGATGATAGATACAATGGTGTTGTCTTACTGTGGATATATTTGTGAACCTGGAGTACAAATGTAAATCTGCCCACAAGACATCTGTCTTGTGGAGAGGACAGAAAGCATAGTTGGGGAGACTAAAGAGGATGCTGGCCCAGTAGTAAAGGTTAGAGAAGACACAAGCGGTTAAGAGATGCTTGGCTGTGTTAAAAGGAAGGAGGTTTTTTCCTAATATTTAGGAGGTTGGAGTGAACCTCCATTGAAGTTTTGGAGATAAAAGTAGAGAAGGTGGGATAAGGGTCATAGATGATGATGAGGCTTCTAGCTGAAGATTAGGGGAGAGTGTCAGATAGAAATTGGATATGCAGGTGAATAGAAGAGAATATAGAGAGTATTTGGCAGGGAAGAACAGCACCTCTGTTTTGGTAGGGTTTAACTTCAGAGAGTGTGAAATCATCCAATATTGAATGTTAGTCAGACAGTATGAAATTCCGATAAGAGATCAGAGGAGAGATCAGGAAAAGAGAAGAACCTTTATGTTGTTGTTACGAGAACCCAAAGGATGAGATTAGTGCCCCAAGAGCAGATGCATAAAGTGTAAAGAGGAGAGGACCCAAACAGAGCTTTGTGTAACACCAACAGTTAGAGAAGTGAGTTGAGGTGTGCTGTTGTTCCAGAAGTCAGAGAATTAGCGAGGTGCCAGGTAGGATTCAAAACAGGCAACAGCTTGATCGTGAATCCCAAGAAGAAAGAGAATATTAAGGAGATCAGAGTGATCAACAGTGTTAAAGGCAGCAGACTGGTCAATGAGAATTAGGATAAAGGATAGAGGACAGGTTGGAGTGCTTAGCAGAGGCAATGAGGTTGGAGGCATTCAAGAGTGATGGGAGTGAAAACAAGCTTGATGGGGGTCTTGAAGGTTGTGAATGGCTATGAAATTCGCAATACAGTTTAATACTATCCTTTCAAGAACTTTAGAGCATTACGGAAGGAAAGGCACAGTTTTTACGGGAGAGATGACTGTGGCCATTTTGAAAAAAGAGGGAAAACAAGTGTAGTCAAAGGACAGGTTGAAGTGTTCAGTGTATTGAGAGGCCACTAAAGGGGCAATGGGTTTGACTATCTGAGGAGCAAATGGGTCTGATGGCGCACAAGAGAAAAAAGCCTTTATCAGTAGAGAGAGTACTTCTTCAGTATTAGTGTGACTAAAGTGAGAGAAAGAGTCAGAGGATGAGGAGGACGGAGTGCGAGGAAGGTCTGGAGAGAGTCCCTTATTTTGGAAAGGTTTTCAGCAAAGTATTCAGTTGGGCCATTAGCTGTGAGAGTTGATTGCCAGAGGTGTAGGAGGAATGAGGAGTGAGTTTAGTGTTTCCTGTAGCCAGCGAGGATAGTTAGATGAAGGTCAATGAGGGTGAGAAAGAATTATTGTTTCACTCCATCAAGAGAACACTTGAGAGCGTTCTGTGCAGAGAGGCAGAGTTCAGGACATCACAGGGATGGGAATGCCTCCATCTGCGCACCAGCCAACACATGTCTGTGTGGAGAGAGCAAATGCATTGGGTGACCCATGGCTGAGGATGCTGAGACTTAGGGTTGAAGGTTAGCAGTGGAAAGTGAGAGAAGAACAAGTCATAGAGTTGGGATTGGAAACTGGAGAATGCAGTGTTAGTGGAAGAGTTCAACATATCAATCACTGTACCAATGTGTGCCTTACGCCAATTTGCAAATTGACTCCAAAGAGACAATGAGATTAACTCAGAATTATACAGATTATAGATGAGTGCTAAACAGGGATTATCATTCCAGTGCCAAATTCCAATGTGATTGCCAAAGTTATTCCCTGCACCGCCACCAGCTGATCCCGTTGCCCAAAGTTTGCATTTAGCTCATGATAGAGATTTGAACCATGTAAAATTGTAAAATATAAAATCAATAATTTAGCCTGTTTGAGTTTTGGTCATTTTTGGCTTTTACTAAAAGCTTGTACCATTGTAGAAAGATTCTATGCTTGGCCCTGAAGGGGAAGATATTAAACACACCATAGTGGGGAATGCTGTATTTTGTGGATCGAGGAAAAAGAGGATTGCAAATATGGTGTTCACAAAGCCAAAGCAAGATGCAGTGTGTTAGTGAGAAACCAGGTTACATTTGATGTAAATCCTATGGACACTTTGTACGACTACCTATAATCTAGGATTCAGCTGGGCCAACCTGATCAAGGAGACAAATGTTAATGTTATGTTATGTTATGTTATGTAATGGAAACTTAGTAAAGCGCACGTACACCCAAAGGCATCTTGGCTGGCTACTAAGAGGATAACAAATGGCAAAACCAACAACAGTAAAAAGAAAGAGAAAACTAACTAAAAACGAGTAGTTTTCAATAGCCTGCGGAAAGTGAGGTGATCTTCAGTGGCACAAAGAGCAATGGGAAGATCATTCCAGGCTCTGCCAGCAACTACAGAGAAGGCACGGCCTCCTTTGCGCGACAGACGATAGCGAGGAACTACGACAAGGGACGCAGACTGAGATCTCAGCAAACGATTAGGGGCATAATGAATGAATGTGGCTTGAAAGTGCTCTGCGCCCATGCCATGAAAGGCAAGGTGCACCAATCACAGGGATTTAAACAGAATCTATCTGGCCACAGGAAGCCAGTGTAGTTTCTTAAGCAGAGGGGAAAGGTGACATCCAAAAGGAGGGCGAAGTATGGAGCGGACGGCAGCATTTTGCAGCAGTTGAAGCCTATTGATCAGATAACGAGGCTGGGCCAAATAAAGGGAGTTAAAGTAATCAAGGGTGCTGAGAACCAAAGCAGCCACTACCGGAGCTTGACATTCAGCAGGAATGAAGGGCGGGACTTTCCGCAGAATGCAAAGTTGGAAATGCCCAGCACTGCATACACTGGCCACCTGGTCATCCAGGGACAAAGAGGATGAGATTTTAACACCCAAATTTCAGACCGATTGGACCGGAAGAGGGAGAGTGCCAAGACTAGATGGCCAGAATTGTGAGGGACAAAATAGTTGGGGAGATGAAGTACCCACAACCAGGACCTCATACTTCCATTAAGCATTAGCCAATTGTTCATTATCCAGCACCCCAGGTCCTCCAGGCAGCTCCTGAGCCGTGCTGCAGTCTCGGCTTGAGTAAGGTCAAGGCGGACGAGGATCTGTGTGTCGTCCACATAAGAATGGTAATGGAACCCGTGCGACTGGATAAGAAGCAGAAGAGATCTAATATAAATGATAAAAAGAATAGGGGACAGTGCAGAACCCTGAGGAACACCACAAAGAAGTGTAACCAAGTCAGAGCGGAAAGAGGAAGAGAGATAGACTGGGAAAGATCAGACAAAAATGAAGTGAATCAGTCAAGGACCCAGCCGGAGAGGGCAGCGTCGGAGAGACGAGAAAGCAGATTGGAATGATCGACAGTGTCGACAGCAGCTGACAGCTCTAAGAGCAGGACTGCTCCGACATCACCCTTGTCCACCAGACATACCAGATCATCAAGTACCGAGTTTAGGACAGATTCGGTGCCCCTACCAGGCCGGAAACTGGACTGAAGTGGGAAGTTTCGAGGAAGTTGGACAAAAGGGGGACACCAGTGCTTCCACCAACTTCATGAGAAAGGGGAGGAGTGAGATAGCGCGGCAATTAGATATGGACAAAAGATGAAGGAAGAGGGCAAGGCAATGCTATAAAACAACCTAGAGAGAGTAGTATCAGGTCAAACATTGTGGCTTCAAATGAGAGGCTGCCTAATCTAAGACTATATTGACCCAGCATCATCAAATAGGAACAAATTGACAAGTTCACCCTCTTCTCAAGAAACCCTCAGCGGAACCCTCCCTTCTGGCTAATTATCGCCTGATCTCTATCACTCCTTTCCTGGCCAAACTCCTGGAAAATCTCCCAGCTTAATCTTCACACTGAATCTGTTAGATGTCTCCATTACCATCCGTTTGGCTTCAGAGCAGCTGGAAACTGCCCTCCTGAACATCTGTGAAGAGCTGCTCTCTAACCTTGATTCTAATCTCCTCTCTGTCCTCATCCTACTTGATCTCTCTTCTACCTTTGACAAAGTCAACCATGCCATCCTGCTCAACTAGCTCCATGATAACCTGGGTATCACTGGTCAGGCTCTGACTGACCTCTTTCCTCTGTGATCGACCCTTGCAGGTCCAACTTCGGTCCTTCCTCTCCTCTATCTATCTCTCCACCTGCGGTGTTCCCAAAGGGTCTAACACCTTTCTTCCTGGTTGTTCAACCAATACCTGGCACCTCTTGCCCACTGAATTGCTGCTCTCTGTTCCAACTTTTAGAACTATGCGGATGACACCCAGCTTCACTTTCAGGCTCCTCTGAGCCTCTTCTCCTTTTCATATCCCGGATTGTCTGTCTGCAATCCAGGAGTGGTGCGCCGCCAATGATCTCTGCCTGAATGCCAGCAATACTGAGATCCTCCTCATCGGCACACATGCACCCCTCTTTCCTGTCACTCTCTGGCTGGCCTCCCTTGGCCCTCTTCCTGCTGCCACCTGTGAGGCTCAGAACCTCTGAGTTATCTTCGACTCCACACTCTCCTTCTCTCCTCACATTTCCGACATCTCTAAGAAGTCAAACTACGAACTGCACCTCCCCAGAGGTATTCTTCCTTTCGTTTCCGTCCCCCAGAAGCTCACTGTCTCTAGAGCACTGGTTCTCTCTAGGCTTGGCTACTGTAACAGCCTCTTTTTAAATCTGCCCACCTCTACTCCCTGACCTCTGCATCTCATCCAAAACAGGACTGCAAGACTTGTCCTTGGCCTCAAGCCCAGGGATTGTATCTCTCCAGCATTGAAATCGCTCCATAGGCTCCCAGTGGCTGCAAGGATCAGGTTTAGTCCCCCACCATAGCTGTACCACTCTAAAAGGGGCAACCCACATTTTCAGTCTACAGGATCTGGTTCAAGAGCATTTGCACTGTCCACAAGGATTTCTGGGTCCCGGGACGAAAAAATCTCCATCTTTCTCTTCTGAAGTATCTTCCTACTCAAGCTCTTCGCTCCTCCACCTCCAAATCCTTGAGGGTCAGCCACCTTTCCAAGCAATGAGTTGGGGGCAGATCTCTCTCTTTGGCTGGCGCCTCCCTCTGGAACAGCCTCCCTGCATCTCTGAAACTTGAGCAGAACCATCTCCTGTTCCGGAAGCAGCTCAAGACTTTCCTCTTTGCTTCTGCCTGCTCTCTTCCTTTTCTCTGCTGATCGCCTGTCTGATACTGCATTGGTTACCTGGTTAGCCTCTGAACCACGGGCCCAGGTCCCTGCCCTCCCAGTAGCACACCTGCATTGACTCCTGGCGACCCTACACCTGGGGCTGTATCTCCAACCCTACAGTCCCCCTGCCTGCACTTACCTAACACTTGTGTCCACACTTAACCCCTACACTGCCACCTGCTGGCTGCACTTCTTGTTTTTCGATGTTTCGATACTATGGGCCTCATTACGAGGTAGGTGGTAAGGGATTACCGGCACCGGTAAGGACACCGGTGCTGGTAATCTCTTACCACCCTATTCCGAGGCCCCTTAGCGTGTCCCTTCCTTAACGCCTGGTTTTACCAGGCGTTATGGATGGGACCCGTTAAGGGACTTCAGGGCTAATAACGGTACCGCAAATTGCGGTACCGTTATTAGCTCCATCCCCATTCCCATTGATCCCTATGGGGGCTCGAATGGGAATGGGGAATGGTTCCCGGAATGGGGACTAACCGGGTCCTCCAGGGTTGGAATGACCCGGTAAGTGCCTATTTCTGGAACCCGGAATGCGGTAAGGGGGTAGCCATGCCATGGCTACCTCCTACCTCGTTATGAGGCCCTATGTCTTGCACTTGCTCCCCCCCTTCCCCTGACACTTTTCCCCTTCCCTCTCCCCTGCACTTGCGCAATCTCAATGTCACTTGGCAAAGTAAGATCGTTGTCTTGTGTCCCCTTGTTCCCTTCCTCTGCCTCGTCGCACCTGAAACACTTGTGTATAGGCGCGTTATAAATGTCATATCATATCAATATAAATGGCAGGATTAAGGCTCGAGAGTAGGTTTTGCCTAAGAGATAGAAAGGAAGAGCATAGGTACACCTGGGAAGGAATAAAAACGGGGGAATGGGAATGGCCCTGTTAAAGATAATCAAATAGGAAACTTTGCTTCTCTTTGGAAATTGTAAGCTTTCGGGTGTTCTATATTAGTGCATTCTGCTTTTAAAAATTAGAAAATCTGCATTAGGGAGGTCGACTTTTCCCATCTCATAACATGCCATCACATTGGACGTCACTCTTTGGATATGGAACCACCAGTTAAAAAAGCCACTAAAGAATAATTAATGTTTCAGGAAAGATGTAAAACATCCAATTCGAAGAGGAATACAAATTCTAAATGCTCACTCTCCCAACCTCCGATAACAGACCTCAACAGATTATTGCTGTATTTTCAATGTAAATGTGTGATGGACATTTGCATCAGACAAACTGCACCAACCAGCGTAGTCTGTGATACGAGATCGACCTGACACATTGATTTGATCGATTAATTAATGAAGGGTTGAGCGTGCGCACTGAGACAACAATGGGGATTAATATGAATATATGAATAAATACACAAATATGAATAAAACATACGGCCTGCAATCACATGAATGTTTCATTGGCAAGTTAGGAGGCCTCATTCTGTCGTTTCATCCGCATAAATTACAAAGTGGTAGCTTACATCATGGTAGGGTTCATAGTTTGGGGAAATTGATATATGTAGAGGGTGTGTGTGTGCGCGTGCGTGTAGCAAAAGGAGGGTAGGGGGTCACGTGATATGGGGAATCCTCGCATTGAGAAAAATAAACAAAATCCCATGAATTCTCCCATCCAGAATGCAGTGGCGTCTCCAGGAGGGAGGGGGGGCACAGAAGGGGCCACAGGCAAAAGTAGGGGAGGCTGCCTATAAAAGGGCTCTTAGATTGTTTTCCCACACTAATGTGGGCCTCATAACTACCATCCTTCCCCCTACCACCCAGAACCCAGGCCCTACTCCTGGCTTCCTGCTACCCCTCCACCAGAGCTCAGGACCCATACGGTGCATCCTGCCTCTCTACCACCAGAACTAAGCCCTCTTACCTGGCATCCTGCGTCCCACCACCAAAACCCAAACACCATGTCTGCAGAGACGTCTTTATGGGGGTGCAAAAGGGGCACTTGCCCCGTGACCACACATTGGAGGGGGACCCACGGCTGGCTTATCTAAAGAAGTCAGTTTCCATTGTTCACATAACATAAATCAGTCAGGATATGTTATGGCATGCTGCTGAGGATAAACCTATTGCTTGTCTGTTGTTGACAAGTACATTCTGCTCTGATTAATTCATCCTGAAGCCTTCTGTGCTCACAGTTGTATGCATAGTTTGTGCATTCACTGCGACACAACTCCTGTAGCATTCTCACCTTTCTGCACGGCTCTTTTTTATCTTGTGCAATAGCAAAAGTTGAAGTGTATATTGATACATTTGAGTGCTGCCATTGTTCAGAAGGTAGCTCAGTTTCTTCAGAGTCTTGCAGAGATCTATGTTCATATGCAAGATTACAAAATCAAATTGGCGTACTCAGCCTTTCGTATGCCTCAAGTTAATAAACCTACATGCATATGTACTTTATTTTGTAACACGTCAGATGTTATTATCGGCAATGTACCTGCATCAGGTTGTGATTGCTCTAAAAACAAACATATCATCAGTATCGTGAAGGTCTATAAGGTACTGTAAATCGGTTTCTGTAGACAGGTACTTGTAAAACCTATGCCGCCTCCCCTAATGATGAGCATAAATTGTTAGTCTTGAGAGGTGATAAGTGACCTAATTCAAGACTGTGGAACCAAAGCATTAATATTCTGAGTGATCCTGGACACATCATTTTTTATCACTGACAGTGATGTCTTCTGTGAAAAGGTTTGCCTTCTCACATACTGATGGCATGGTTCAGCCCATTACCTGATTTTTCTTTTTATGTAGGCCATTTGAGTGGGAGGGGGCTCTAGACACAATAAAGCGGACCAGATATCGCAGGCCTCTGGCAGGAATATTTTAAGGTCTGCTCATTTGTCACAGAAAACAGTTTGCTTTTTTGTGTAATTCAAATGTTTATAAATAACAATTTCACAAGTCAGTGTTGGAGCATTTATATATGCTGGCACTTCCCTTAATGATGGAGACAATGAAGCTAGACTCATTCCCATTTTGCATAGTATGCTTCTATAACATTTTGTTAATACAAATGATCATGTTGAGTTATGTGATTAGTGCACTTTCCAAGTCAGTTCTATAAAATTTGATTATTTTAGTTTATTGTTTGTAATGGAAAATAAAGTGGTAAATTCCAGAAAATGCAGAGTGGGAGCAAATCCCAGCATCACCTCTTAACCAATGTGTGATCCTCATCTCACTTAATCTGGTATTGCCATACCTGTCAAAATGACCAGTCCCTGAACCTTTCAAAATGTTGACCCTTCAGAGTGTTTCACTGACTATAGTGTTGCTACCTGTATAATAATAGTGATCCATGCTGAATCTAAAGGCAAGACTACTTGAAAACCATATCCCTCTTCAAATGTCAGTCTATCTGGATACGTACACCTTCCTGGTAATTTCTAATCTTCATCTGCTACCTATGCGTTGCTTCTTCCTTTTTCCAATTGCTCTCCTGTATCCATGCTTGAGCACTTTTGTATTCTGTGGGGCAGCTAGTCTGAGTCGTCCGTCTAATCTGGATTATGTTCACATTTTCATACAATATGTATCCTGCATTTATACTATGACCGCTATACCTTGTTCGTGGCTACTATTGATGGAAAGTGTCCTGTACCCATGTTGCCCTTGAAATGCTACTTGTTTAACATTCTTATTACAGTAAGAATGAAGAGGGTAATGGGACCAAAAGGGGAACCAATGTTTTTTTGATTGCTGCAAGGCAGCGTATCAAGCTGTAGGTGCTGATCGTCAGAAGGGTGCAAAACCAGATATTTGGATTCCTTAATTCCTTTATTTCAGTGGAGGGAGCCCTAAAGGTGTTGTGCCCTGGGCCCCAGAAGGGCTTAAGATGGCCCTGCATACCTGGCAACATGCCTCCCTACGTCCAGAGCCCAGACCCCTTACTTTTCATCAGTCTACATGCACCATGCAGATCCCAGGCCCCATACCTGCCATCCTGCCTCCCCAGAGCCCAGGCCCCATACGTGGCTTTCTGTGTCCCTCACCACCAGAGCCCAGGCCCCATACCTGGTATCCGCCTTCCCCACTACCAGAGCCCAGTCCCCATACCTGGTATAAGAGGTATTCTTCCTTTCCTCTCCTTCCCCCAGAAGCTCACTATATCCAGAGTTCTGGTTCTCTCTAGGCTGGACTACTGCAACAGCCTCTTTCTAAATATGCCTGCTTCTACTCTCTGCCCACTGCAACTCATCCAAAACAGGACTGCGAGACTTGTCCTTGGCCTCAAGCCCAGGGATCGTATCTCTCCAGGACTGAAACCTCTGCACTGGCTCCCAGTGAGAGTGAGGATTAAGTTCAAAACCTTTTGCATTGTCCATAAGGCCTTCTGGGGCCTGTCGCCTCAATGCCTTCAACTCTCTCTTTCTAAATATCTTCCTTCTCGAGCTCTTCGCTCATCCGCCTCCAACTCCCTCATGGTCAGACGCTTCTCCAAGCAACAAGTTGTTTGCAGATCTCTTTTGTCTGTTTGGGCCTCCCTCTGGAACAGCCTCCCTGCCTCTCTGAAACTTGAGGAGAGCCATTTCCCGTTTCCGGAAGCACCTCCTCTTTGCTTCTGCTTTCTCTCCTCCTCTCCCTTGATGATCTCCTGGCTGAAACTGAAACTGCACTGGCTACCTGCCCACCCTCTGATCTCTAGCCCAGGCCCCCTCCTGGCCAGTTGCACACCTGCACTGCCCCCCTGGCAACCCTTGCACTCAGGGACTGTTTCTGTATCCCTACAGCCCCCTACCAGCACTTGACACCTGATGTCTGCACTTACCCTTGCACTTGCCACCAGCAGGCTGCACTTTTTATTTATTGTCTTTATTTTACTGTTATCTTATGTACTGCACTGACCCCTCCTCCTTTCCTCCTGCACTTTTCCTTTCCCTCCTCCCCTGCACTTGCGCGACCTCACTGTCCCCTCGCCTAGTTAGATCATTGTCTCTGTGTTCCCTCTGTTCCCCTCCCTTGCCTCGTCGTGTCTTGAAACCCTTGTGTATAGGCACATTATAAATGCCATATCATAGCATATCATATTTCCCTCCTCCCCATTACCCAGGGTCCAGGCCCCACACCTGTCATTGGGCCTCCCATCCACCATAGCCCATGTTCCATACCTGGCATCCTGCCTCCGCAACAGCCAGAAGCCAGAACACACACTGAATACCTGGCATCCTGCCACCCCACCACCATAGTCCAGGCCGTACATGGCATCCTGCCTCCCCACCAACATGGCCCAGGCCCCATATATGCCATTCTACAGTCCCACCACCAGAATCCAGGCTCCATGCCTGGAATACTGGCTCCTCAACAGCCAGAGGAATGAACACAAGCCCCAAACAGGTCATCCTTTCCCCCACCACACCAGAGCATAATTCACATAATAATATTTTCATTGATATAAGCAAATACGAGACTGTGATTTTTCCAAAGTGAAAATGGTTGCTCCCAGTTCTTATCAGGCGGTCTATTGAGCACTGTATGATAACAGTAGCTACCTGAAAACCATTCTACAGCCCCCGAACAAACAACCCATCCTCACATACAACTCCTCACTGAAACAATGCGGATTACACAATGGAACCCATACCACCTGAAGAAATTCCCTAAATAGCACCCTAACCTAACACAGATACACCAATACAGCTCCCCATACTCCTTAAACACCACAAGGACAGACAAAATAATCACATAAACAATGTAAGTTACCAACCTGGTGCGCACATTAACCACTGCTCCAGACAACTCACAAAATATATAAAACTTGCACACCACAGAGAATCCTACCTTTTCAGATCATGCATGCATCAACATTGCAACAAAGCAACCTTCCCCTGCTTCTGCATTAGTCTCCTACCGCACCTCTTGAAGATCCTGAGAACTGTGAAAATAGTGGACACTGTATTAAACAAAACTCAATAATCTTGCACAACCGGGCATAGCAAAATGTTTCAGTCATTCTCCTTAGGGTCCATACTATGGACGGCCCATTTCATTTTCGTGACTGGCAGCAATAGAGGAGGAAATAATTGTTGGCTCTGCTGAGGTCAGTCCACTATACATGAAGAGATTATATTATTTGCCCAGGATCACACACTTTGGTTAAACAGTAAAACTCAGATTTTAACCCAATCTACAGTTTAGGAATTCAAATACATAACTTTTAAGCTCCACTTGCTACAAATGTGTACATTTTGTATTTCAGAGCCTACAATAATATTGCCTGATAGAGCAGAGTGCTCATATTTCCCATGGCCACGTGTGAGAAGGCAACCCAGTCCTGTTTATGCTTGTAATTGTGAGATGTGTAGTTTTGCTAAATTTCAAATGGGATAGAAAAAAACACAAGTCCCGGAATCCAAAGGCGGAAAAGCTAGACAGTCTCCTCATACCTGGTCACTGGAAACTTGAGAGTTCTGATAGTTTACTTGCAAAATACACATATCTCAAATTAAAGTAACCTTACAATATCTAAATCCTTAGTGAAACATGTGAAGACAAAAGAATAGTGTAATTTTATTTTCAACATCCTGAAAGGAAAAATAAAATTTGCAGAATGCAAAATAATGCAAGCCTGAAAAACGCCTTCCTTTTACACAACTGTACTTTTCTCACTTTAAGAAACACAAAAACATGTTTTGTAGTAAAGTCACTAGGATAAAAATAACATTTATCACAAGCTTCCAGCTTTTTGTGCAACTTTTTAAGAACCTTTAACTATCCCATTAAGCAATCCGATTTACGGACTTATCACAAGTTGGGCGGTAATCCGGCACAATTTCCGCGGGGTCGTGTAGCAGTATTCGTGCTGCATCACTACCTGGCATGAACACGCCCCCGACTCTGGCGGTAACGCTATTAGCACTGGCGGGAACTGTGCCGGAATAAGGTTTAACACAGAGAAACCAGCACTAATAGTGATACCACCGGCTAGCCCAGAGCTATCAGCGACGGCGGAAATTGCAGAATCGCCGGAATGAGAAGCATTGCGGTTTCCATTTTGAAAAACACAATCCATTAAATATCTCCACATCCTGCAGCCATCCGGTCCTATAAAGAAGCAAGAATGTCCCAGGAAAGGTTAAGAGGCAAGGAGGCAGAAAATCACCTGCGCACACCCACATTTAGTGAGGGGGAGCTGGTGGTTCTCACAGATGAGGTCATTGCCCACTGTGAGGAGCTTTATGGCAGTCGGCAACAGCAGATCAGTGGGCAGCACAGTACATCCATCTAGAATGCCATCTGCCAGAAGGTGACAGCAGTGGCAAGTGTACCCTGTGATGAAGAGGACTGCTGCAAGTGGTGGAACGACCTCAGTGTCAGAGTGTGGGGACTGATTTCACAACACTGACAGGAGTTCCAGGCTACTGGAGGAGGCACTGTGGTGCCACAGGTCCTCACCGCCTGGAAGGAGAAATGCAGTACAATGCTGAAAATCGGAGGGGTAGAGGGAGTCAGCAGTGCAGAGGTGGGTACCAACAGCTAAGAGGCAGGAGGTGAGTCAACATCCCCCAACACAAGTGCATGCACAAATGACAGCCCAGCATAAAATGCCCAGAAGCTGGGCATACCAACAGGGTGGAGTGAGGGGGTGGCCCATCAGCCACCCTCCACAGCAGCCATGGGACAGGGCAGCAAGGGCACGCCTGAGCATCCCAGCAGCAGGAAGGGGTAGCAAGTGACCCAACCAAATGCCATGCATAGCACACCCCTACTGATGCACCCTGTGTGAATGGGATTGAGGTGCGTGAGTATCCACGACACCATGCAGCAGTCACACCAGCATGTTGCGGGCCCAGTTGGCCTGCCCCATGTTGGCATGGTAGACAAGCCGCAGGGAAGTACATGACCCCCACACCGACATGGGCTCAGCCTGCCAATCACTGTGTACCACAGTGCAGCCTTGCTTGTTGAACAGCAGTGCACCATGTACCCATGACAGTGCCATGGAATAAGCCACCTCCTACCCGACTATGTGAGTGCCACCAGGGCAGAGGATGTGGGGGCATGATGGACATCAGCTGCCCCAGCATGGACACTCTGCCATCCCCACATGCAGGCCATGTGTCACACACTCATGGCTACAAGCAACACTATGATGCTGCGCCCACATGCAATACCCCCTGACCATCCATACCCATTTACCCATATGTGTGGTGTCCATCTATGTACCATAGCAAATGTGTCTTGCATGCGAACGCACATGGGGTAACCACACCTGACGACATTTCCTATGTCCCCTGCAGGCACTCATGCATCACCAGAAGCATTAGAGGAGAAGGAGGTTGCAGGCCCATCTGGGAGTGGTGCATCCAGGCCCTCAAGGTCTACCACCACCACCCGCAAAGGGCCACTCAGACTACACTGAGGTGAATGTCCCACTGAGTAACAGCGCAACACAGCAGGGCCAAGCCTACACCCACACCACAGGCCACCAGTAGCAGAGCATTGGCCCACTGCACCCACACCTGCAGCTGGAGGCACACACACAAAGTCCACACCAGCTGGCGGGGAGACTGAGGTATTTCAGCTAGACACCAGCCCAGTGTCACCACCTGCTGATGCACCACTGACCTCAGAGAGCTCTCCACGTTGCCAGAGTCCGCACTGCCTGGATAGCTCTCCACACCACCAGTGTTCACACTCCACGGATAGTCCTCCATGCTACCAGCATCCACACTCCCGGACTGCCCTCCTCGCCACCAGCATCCAGACATCCTGGACAGCCCTCCATGCCGCCAGCGGCCACACCATTCCCTGGATAGCCCTCCACGCCGCCAACATCCACACTCCCCGGATAGCCCTCCACGCCATCAGCATCCACAAGCCGGAGGCTGCCCTGGCTGCCGCTCGCATGCACAGTCACCTGAGCCGGACGTTGACACCCCCTCATATAACTCCCATTAATAAAGCCCAGTGCCAGTGCAGAGCCCCTCTCCCACAGAGCACACACCGACACGCAGCATGTTGTTGCAGAGGTTTGACGATATGGAGCGCGGACAGCGGGAGATGGAGGTAATTGGCCACACACACTCTGAACACCTGCAGGCCATTAGGGAAAGCATTCAAGGGGCAACCCGCAGGATTGCACGGACAATCACGCAGAACATGGCTGAGACAACTGCCAGCATGGCTTCCCTGACACTGTACGCTCAGAGGGTCCCGGAGATGACTGAAGGTGTCGGCAGAGGCCATCCGGCAGAGCACAGAGGTGCAACGCCAACAAAATCTTGGGACAGGCCCTGCCCCTTCCACTTCAACCACACCCACAGAGAGGTCAAAGCAGTGCATCTCGAGGCATTAGTCACACCGCCTTCTGTGCCCAAAATCACTGGGGACTGCCAGGGTGGGGGAAGAAGCCACGGGTGTGAAGGCTTCTGAGATACTGATTGACATAAGTGGTCATACTGAGGAGTTGGTGGGGGGAGGCAGGAGGGGGAATAGTGTGCTGGGGAGTTGGTGGGGGAAGCGGGAGTGGGATAGTGTGCTGGGGAGTTGGTGGAGGGAGGACAGAGAGGGATAGTGTCCTTGGAAGATGGTGGGGGAAGGAGGGAGGGGGAGTAGCATGCTGCAGAGTTGGTGTGGGGAGGCAGGAGTGGGATATTGTGCTGGGGAGTTGTTGGGGGAGGCGGGAGCTGGGATAGTGTGCTGGAAAGTTGGTGGTAGGAGGAGGGAGGGGGAATTGTGTACTGGGGAGTTGGTGTGGGGAAGCAGGAGTGGGATAGTGTGCTGGGGACTTGTTGGGGGAGGTGGGAGGTGGGATAGTGTGCTGAGGAGTTGGTGGGGGAAGGTGAGAGGGGGGAATAATGTGCTGGGGAGTTGGTGGGCGAGGCGGGAGGAGGGATAGTATGCTGGGGAGTTGCTGGGGCAAGGCAGGAGGGGGATGGTGTGCTGGGGAGTTGGTGGGGAGATATCAGGGGGATAGTTGGAGCACATAATTACATTAAAACTGTTAAACTCCATCAATGCCGGGACATTCCTGATTGTGTTGTTGTCATGTTTATTGATAGCAGCGAATTTCACAGTTGTGCATGGCTTGTGCCATGTTAAAGTGTCAGAAGAAATTGTCTAGCTGCCCCTGGCGGGTCAATCTCCCACCCCTTACATCATCTCTGGCAATGCATGCATTTGCCTCTGCCACAGGCACTGCATCCTCATCCTCTAGGGGTGGCATATCCATGTTAGGGGCTAGTGGGACATTCCTTTTCAGGCAGATATTGTGCGGCATGGTCCACACAAGCACAATGTTGCCCACTTTCTCTGGAGCATACATCAGGGCTCCACTGGGATGGTCGAGGCCGCAGAAGCATTCCTTCAGTAGGTGAAGGTATGTTTGATGCACACACAGGTTATGCTGTGAGGGTGGTTGTAGGCAATATCCTGTGGTGTTTGTGGATCACACACAGGGATCATTATCCAGGGCAGCTGCATGTATCCGGAGTTACCTGCATTGGGCGAGGCACAGGCATTAGTCATGGTGTAAGGTGTGGGGTGGGCTTACACAATATCAGGGCAATGGACAACTTGTGCATGCAAATGGGCCTTCTTTTCATGTCATGTGTCGATTGTATGTATGTGCAGGCTGTGTCACTTGTATCAAGCATTGTTTTTATTTCACATGCACCCTGTTCCCTTGTAGCATATGTTACGTGAGGTGTATGTCCGTGAAATGTGCAGCTGACATGGTGGCTGTCATGTGCCAATGTATTTCCACGCTGTATGTGGCATGCAGGGTTTCCCATGGGCCCTCACTAAGCATCTGGGTCTCCCGTGTCGTCATTGTGGGCTGGGCACACATGCGTGCATGGCTGTGGTACTGGCAGGGTTGTGCTTGGCTGAGGCGATGTGGCCATTTGTCAGCATTGCTTTGGTAAATGCATGTGGCATTGTGGTACCTGTAGTCATGTTGGTTTTCATAGTTGCTACTGTATGTGTACATCAAATTCTCCATGCAGGTAAGTCCGACATGTGCACGCTCCCTGGCCTGTACTGTGACATTGGTGCGGGAGTTGGTCAAGTATGGAATTTGAAATTGCTTGTCATGCCATCCTTTGTGTAGTTATTTGCACCCACCCTATTTTGGCATGTGTTTCACGGCACATGTGTGCTGGATTTTCTACTCACCCACTATGCAGGTCCGTTGTCCTTTGTGTCTCTCCGTGTATTCTGACAGTGTGCTGTTCCATAGGAACATGGCATTGTGGGTGGAAGCAGGATAGCGGGCACAGCAGTGGGTGATGTACAGGTTGGAATCACAGGTCACCGATACATTCAGGGAGTGCTTGCAGTTATGGTACACCAGGAGCCACCAGTGCATCATGGGTACAGTCCAGGGCAGCCATCACATTTGGCATTTGGGCAACGGCATATAACTGTGCCTTCATGGCATTGACATGGGCTGGGGTGGTAGGCTGTGAAATGTGGTGTTGCACTTTCCGCAGGAGGGCTTCAAGCACCTGGCCCAACACTGCGCAGAATGTGGCTGTGTCATGCCGTGCATCTTGGCCACTAAGTGTGGGAAGGTGAAAAAACAAAGGAATTGTAGGACAGACAATAGTTCAGAAGTGGGGGCATAGCTGTCCGATGTTGATCCTGATCCCTATGTTGTCCTATATTTTAGTGAGTAGCTCTGTTATGGTCTCCCTGTTGAGGCGGTACAGGGTGACCAATGGCCTGTCAGTGAGGGTCCAGGGTGAGGGCCTAACCCTGGGGTTCGGTGCATGCCTTGCCTGGGCTTTCCTCCTCCTCCTTCTCTCCTCCTCAACCTCTCCTGTTCTTCCTTACCCAGGCCTGGTTGTCCTGCATCTCTACTTCCAGGAGCAGCATGAGCAGCTGTCTGTCTCAGCTCACAGTGGCTAGTGGCAGCCTGGAGTTTGAAACAATGCTTGGGGTAGGCTTGTGCCTTATGTAGCACTCGGGGATGGATTAGGATCACCTCTGGCCTCATTTCAGTCACCTGTGTTCATTTACCTCCAGCTAGAAGTTAGAGGTAACTGCGTCGTGTTTGCGGCGGTATTAGCGCTGGTTTTTAGACAATCAAGGAGCTATGTTCAGCTACGAGATCCAATGGGCTTTGCTGCAAAGTCAACAAGCCGACTTTAAAAGGGCTTGGCAATGCTGTCAGGGCAGGTTCTCACCAGTCCCTGGGCAGAGGGGGAACAAAAGGAGACACAACATTTTGCTGGGCATGCCAGTGCCCATCCCCTGGCCCTACCCTAGTGATGGCACCCCCACAATGTAACTCACCACTTTGAAATTTGTATTTGTATTTTGTATTTGTTTATTATTTGTATTGCGCGCCAGACCCAGAGGTAACAGGGCGCAGAGTAAAAGATAATTCGAAGCTTAGTTGCACAGGACATTTACAGAAGTAGCAAGTTAAAAATAGACAATGAATATGGTACACAGGTAGGAATGACATATGGAGATGCAATGTACGGAAAACATACAAATAAGTCATACTAGCATACGTATCAAGGGAGAAACTGTACAGTTTGAAGGCAGGTATTTACAAATATTTACAGTCAGTATTGATAGTCACTGTAATACAGTGGCCAGTAGCAGCTATAAGTCTGAGTCTTTAAGCCAATTGATCGTACTCTTGCGGAACTGGTGGAGGGACTGGTCAACTCTTAGTGTCAGTGGTAGTGAGTTCCATAGTTTGGCTGACTTGACTAGGTAGCTACATCCCCCAATTCTAGATAGCTTAAATCTAGGAACTGCTAGATAGTTGGTGTTGGACAGTCTAGTAGTCCTAGTTGAGGCCATCCTATTGAATCTTTCCGACAGGTAACTGGGAGCAGCATTATTTAGACATTTTTTAGGTTAGGGTCGCAACTTTCAGCTTAATTTTGTCATGTGTGGAGAGCCAATTGTATGCTCTTCAGGTAGTTGAGACGTGTTCTCACTTGGCAATACCTAATGCGGCTCTGAGAGCATTATTTTGCAAGGTCTGGATTTTTTTAATGATTTGTTTATTAGCACCTATGAATAGTGCATTGCAAAAATCCAGTTTTGATAAAATAAGAGCTCGTGCCAAGGTGATGCAGCTGCTGTCAGATAGAAAAGGTTTGCTGGCTCTAATCAATTTGCATGTGTAGGCTGTGTCCGAGGCCACCACAATAACTTGCTTGTTGAGAGATAGGGTCGAGTCTAGGTAAAAACCTAAAGTCTTTCCCTCCCTGGCCACAGAGATTACATTGTTATCAATATTGAAGGTGGAGTAGTTGGAGCTTCATTTATTAAGGGATGCAGTAGTGCCCAGGATGATGATCTCAGTCTTGTTGTCATTCAGGCATAGACCGTGGGTAGCCATCCATGTCTGGATGACGAGATATAACCTATTCACCAAAGCCAAATCCTTGTTGTAATCACCAGAAAAAGGTAAGAGGATCTGGGTGTCGTCTGCATAGTTATTGTAGGTGACACCCAGATGATCCAGATCATCAAAAAGGGGATTGGTAAAGATATTGTAGAGAGTAGGTGAGACGCATGATCCCTGCAGCACTCCACAAGTGATAGGGATAGGGTCTGCGGCTGCAGTTGTTGAGGAGAATCTCATAGTCCAGGTACTAAGAAAGGATTGTAGGAATGAAATCTCTTGGGAAATGGTCCTTACACTGAAAACCTTTACATAGGCAAGGTTTGGCAATTAACACACTAAACAGCAAAATGTAACTGAAAGTAAAGTGATGAGGAGAAAGTGAGATAACATAGGGCTGAGGCCAACACAACCCTGTGGAATGCTACCGTATATAATTCTGAGTTGACATCTGCAGAAAGGTTCTTTTTCCGAGCAGATAAGTTTAGCAAACCAGGGTAGAGATCTGGAAAACAGCAACATAGACAAAGGGTGCTACCATCTTGCCATTAGAAAGAGGAGTGCGCAGGAAACCTCATTACCACTACAGGAAACAACAATGCTAAACTAAATCAAACTAGGCAGACTAAACTGCATCTAAGTGCGACACATGCTTTAAGCTCAGGCAGATAAGAAACATTCTTAATGAAAACAGAACACATCCTAGTAGGAGCAAATTACATTTCATAGCTTTGCAGTGGGTAATAACTGGTCAATCTTATGAATAACTGATGGACAGCTGTTCAACATTGATGGTCCAATAACAGCAAATCTGCAGTTACTCCTGTTTTAAGATCATGTTCTCGGAACAACCTGAATAAGAAGATGTTCAGACCAAAGAAACCTAGATGAACTATAATGAATGATCTTGTTTCTCAAGTACTTTGGGGCTAAATCATGGATACATTTGAATACTAAGCAAAGTATTTTAAAAGCAATCCTCGAACGCACTGATAGCCACAGCAAAGATTGTCTTAAGGGAGTAATGGAATAAAATGTAGTCATACCAAAGACCAGGCACATTGGGGCTACTGGAAAGACACCCTCATTCCTTTTCAGGACCCTCCAAGTCCCCCTGAAGAAAATAAGAACAGTAAAAAATGTATTTGCGGAATGCAGCAAGTGATTTCAACTCGCTCCATAATAATGCAAATGTATTTGAATTTGAAAAAAAACAAATTTTTTTGCGAATGCAAACACTGTGGTGTCGCTTATACACTGCACTGAACCTTTCATTGGTGACGGCCAGCAAATATAATACCAATTCTTCGTGAAAGGCATTAGTGAGTCCACGGGTGACGACATGCCCTTCAAGATGCCTGTAGGGCGCTGGAAAATCCAACTCATGAAGCATCCTGAAGGGCTCTTCATCCCTCCCTCTGCCTGTCTGTCTCAGGTCAGGGGCGGGGCAAGAAAGCTGACCGCGCCCTCTGCCTGATACAAGCAAATGGGGGAGGAGGGGTGAAAGACATTTCTTGACCCTCTCCTCCAATGTGATGTCATCGGAGGAAAAGGGAGAAACCCGGTCCTTATAGAGAATATCACAATCTACACCGTGGCCCTTAACATGTACATTTTAAAAATACATTGTTTTTGTTTATCTTTCTGTGATTGTATGGGTGAGAAAGTGATTGCATTTGTAAAGTGTGCCTGGATGTGAGTGACAAAGTGAATCTGCATGAGTGAAGTGGTTTGGTGGGTGTCATGGGTATGATTGAGAGAGGCTATATGGGTGTGTGACTGCTTGTGGTTGTGTGTATATGAATGTCTGAGTGAAGTGTTTTTCTGGGTCTCGTGTGAATGAATCTTTCACATGGCACCCCCCAGAACACTCTCTCAGGCAGACACACATATTACTATATACATACACACAAGCAATTACACCCCTTTACAGCTTCTCTAAATCATTCCCTGATTGAGAGAAGCGCTATGGGTGTGTGACTGCTTTTGTGCATACGTATATGAATGTATGTATCTGCGTGAGTGAGGTGTTCTGGAGGTGTCATGTGTATGATTGCGAGAGAAGATGTATGGGTATGTGACTGCTTGTGTGCATGTGTATAGATGAATGTGTTTATCTGTGTGAGTTAAGTGCTCTGCTTTGTGCACTGTGAATGAATCATTCACATGGCACCCAAATTAACACTTACTCAGGCAGACACACATATTCATATATACATGCTCACAAGCAGTCACACCCCATACATACAGCTTCTCTCAATCATTCATACAATTTTTACATAATTATGAAGGAGAAGGAAGATTAGCACTTTTTGAAAAACTGAACAACCTGTTAGGGCAATGTGATCAAATTAGAAGCACAAATATACTCACAAGAATATCAAAGAGGAGGATACTGCATAATCAAATGGATTTCAAAGACCTATTTGGAAGACAAATAAAAACAGCCGACTATCTGAAAGTGAAAATGACATGTTCTGAAGGACATTTGGGGTGGTCAAAACCTACAAATCCATAATTAAGTCAGATAGCAAAATTAAAAAGAGGCAAAAAAACTATTTTTTTAAATGACTGACTACATAGTTTCTTACAAACTTTTGTCAATTCCTTTAAAACCTATCAGAATAATACCCTCACAAAACAAATCAACACAAATCAACACACATTAATTTCCCAGTTGAATCCTCCCCTTCTTAAATCTGGAGCACTTCTTTTAGGAACTGTATCGAAGCAAAAATTAAACCAAAATCTTCACCACCAAAAACCTGTGTCCAGCAGCTTTCTGCCTCCACGCAATATCTTGTCTTTAGGCACTCTCCCAGGAACTTGGTTCTAAGTTCGGTCAAGCCACTGTAGCTCATGAAAATGTGCCGCAAGGTTTCCACCTGGCCTTCACATTGGCAAAATCTGCATTTGTCTTCATTAGATTTACCATATCGCTTCAGGATTGCGTTGGTGGGAAGCAGATTAAATCTCAGTCTCATAAACGGCATTCTATAACAAGGGGACGGAAAAAGCTTTAAATATCGGGCCTTGTACCAAATGCTTTGGATTCTTCACTCAGGGCCAGTTGGCACCAATGGGAATATCTATCCTCAAGAGTTTTTATCCAGTCATGTGCCCAGACTTTCCCTTTGACTTTGCCGGGATTAGTCAGTAAAAGTTTGGTACTAGAGCCTAGCGACTCTAATAGGACTCTGAAATGGTCCTTCCATTGAACCAGCACACCGGGCTCCAACCCACCGGATTGCTATGTGAGAATTTCAAATGGAGGTGTGGAAGGCACCAATAAGTATTTGAGATATAACGAGAATGCCTTCCAAGCTGTTTTAGCATATAATGAAATAAGGCCTAGCTCGTACCTTATCACTGAAGTTCCTGCCAATTCTGGCAATTTTAAGAGCACTCTAGAGAATGTTCCTTCCAAAGATGCTCACAGCTTGTTAGACGTAAAAAGAAATCCTTCTGCACCAAAAATCTGAGCCGAAGAAACCTTGGCCTCAAAAAAAGTGACAACCGGTTTCAAAGAGAATTTACCAAATCCTTAATGGAGCAGTATAGCTTGAGATGTCATCATGGAATTCTTCTTTTTTAAGGCCAAACATCTTGGACCATCATCCTTTCTGCTATTAAAAAGGGCACTCAAACAAGTCAGTGATTGGGTTTTGAGTAGGGGGGCACCCTCCAGAAACCATTTGTATCCAGAAACGCCCTTCTTACTGCAGCTCCCAAATGTAAGAATTCTAGTTTTTACTGGGTTAATTTCTGGACCATTCATCCTCATGTACTCCAGCAATGCATTCAAGGATCGTTGAAGCCCAATAGCGGTCTGGTCCAGAAGAACCAGATCATCAGTGAATAATAGTCTGGCAATCTTGTTAGTGCTTAATTTAGGGGGGAAAGCATTTGCCTCGTCTAAAGCGATGGATAGGTCTGACAAGAAAAAGTTGAAAAGGGTCGGGGCAAGCGTGCATCCTTGTTTCAGCCCCCTTATCGTTGGAATTGTGTCAGACAAGAGCGCTTGCGCATTGAGCCTGATTTTGATGTTCGTATCTAAGTACAGCAATCTAATAGCTGCTTGCAGGTTCTCAGGGCATCTCCACTCCTCCATTTTTCTCCAGAGTGTTTCCCTGTCTAAGCTGTCAAACGCCTTTTAAACATCTACAAAGGCCATGTGTATTTGTGTTCCTTTTTTTCCATTGCTTTGCCCTTCCAGATGTTTAGAAGAAAGAAATTCAAATCTCTCCCCAAAGCCTTTGTAAATACTGTTTGTCTAGGATCAGCTCTACCAGTGGTTACTATCCATTTTTGTAAATGAGATAGCAGGACCCCCCCAAAAATCTTCCCCAACACATTGAGGAGCGCAACTAATAGGGTGATAGTTTTCTGGGTCCACTCTATCACCTCCCGTGTAGATCAGGACAATCGCTGCAGACTTTCATGATTCTGGAATGGTATCCAACCTCATGATTTTTTTGAACATGGGGTACATGATGGCCGTGCATTCTTCGTGCGCATCTTTTAACATCATAGTTGGAACACTGTCATGGTTGGGAGCCCTGGATCTACTTGCCTTGTTGATAAGTGTAAGCAAGTCGCCCTCGTCAAAGAGTAAGGACCAGCACCCCCTTTTGTTTATAATTAGTCAAAGGTGCCCATTCTTTTTTACCAAAGGTTTTTTCATTTGTCCTCTGGCACCATGTTTGACACTGGCATAATTTTCCCTGGTCCCAATTGGTTGAGCAAATCCCAAGTAGCTTGCATACCTATTTTCACTATCGTCACAAGCATGGCCTCCGAGTCTACCTGTAGCAATTTAGTTCTATGGGCTTCTGCCCAGTTCCCAAATGTTTGCTTTCTTGTTATTAACAATCTATTTGTTGCTACCCCCATCATTCATTTCAAGGTTCCAATATCTCTTCTTAACCTACTCTTCTCTGTCGGCATTTCAGCATCGTACGTATGATTATGGGGAATTCCCTGAGTTTTTGAGAAGTTGCTTGTTTCTCTAAATTCATATAACTGGGGGACATAGCTTACTCCCTCCTTGCCCCTTCCCAGTTTTTCAAAATTGAATTTTAGGGCTCTAACGTCAGAACTCTAGAGGGAATTTTGAGAGTTTATTTTGTGTAACCGGCACTGAATCTTGTATCAATAGTTTCAGTTTCAGCAAGAAAAATACAGTACCATCATACTTTGCAGCGGAAAACTCCCAAGGCTCCTGAAGTAAAAGTGGTCAAAAAGGGAGCAGCAACAAATCTGTGGCATTAAAGAGCAACTGAGGTGAGACAGTGATAACAATATGAAAGCATAGCAAAAATGACAGGGAACGAGAAAGACCGAACTAACAATTGCAAAGATTAAATGACAGCTGACATATTTGTGGACAGATGGCACAATGTCAGACACATCAATGGGCTGGGAAAAGAATGAATGAAAGCCGACCTCTTAAGTACAGGACTATTATATGTTCCCATGCAAAATTAAAGCACATATTTATGCACTCATTAATTAAGGGGTTAAGTGAATCTATGCATCTCTCTTCACACAGTGACACGTGACATGTATGCAATTAAGGTTAACATGAAAGAAATTATAGGAAAATGAAACAAAGGAATGCGTGGATTTATGTTGAGATATTTGTTGATCTGTTGCTCGTATCACTGAGTGGCAATCCCTGTTCTAGAACTCCCTGTTATACACTCCCATCCCAAAATTATAGAACAAGAAACAGGCTGCCTTATATCTGAAAATGAAAATCCAAGTTGGGGCCCTTGCTATGCAGGTGAAGTCACTACAATAAAATAGATGAATGTAAATTACTTATTCAGACAGAGTTGGCATGCCTGTTTCAATTTTGCCAGGAGGTGGCACACATAGAATAACTCCTTACGTGTTACATATATTTCTAGATATTAATCTTTACTAATACAAAGTGATTTCTAAACAATATCATGCACTTCAATTATAACATTGTCCCTTTTCATCCAGTGTGCTCAAATGTGTTACACAGCATCAATATCTTTAGAATCAAAATTAAAATAAAATGGGGTTCTCGTATCACCCTTCATGCCAAAGTTAAGCATCTAAGCATGGGAAAGGATTTCAAACCTATGCTGCTTGGCGTTGTCTTCCAAGACATGTGCTTTACTCCTGAGCTATCCCCCCAGCGAATCACCAATTTTGAAAAATGTCTGTTTACACAGTATCAAAAACAAGTAATGGTATCAGAGAAAGGTTGCAAGCAAAAAATGACATTTATGTACACATATTTAAATCAGCTCTCCCCACCCCCGTGTGAAAGTGGGGTTGTGATTTTCATATGCATGGAATCTGCAGGCCTTCTGTTCAGAGAAACTGTGCAATTGATTATAATACACTATGATGATTTATCTGCTCTATGTATCCGCTCCAAATTCTGACATTCTGAAAGGACAGCATTCATGCCCCCCAGTCCTTTTGAATTATTTGTGTAAATTTAGTTAGGGAACCTCTCACTGTAACATAAAATAATTTGTGAAATCATCTAATTTATTTTTAAGTGCATCATTTCTACAGGTATACAATGGTGACTTCCTGTTCGCCTCCCACTCATTTTATAAAAATGTATGGCTTTCACAGGTTGTACGTTATCAAGCAAATCTCCATTAGGTTATGGACAGTGTCACAACCTAACTAGTTGTCTATACCTATGTGAATGCACTGAGTACAAATGAATGGGATTTGTATTACAAAGAACTACAGACTATCAGCGCAGGAGTGCTACCAGTTCACTTGGTAAACAACAGAGAAACATTATTTGGTTTTATTTAAATGATAATCTAAAATGGCTTAAATGCACCGAGAAAGCACAGTGCACTTCACACAAAACTATCAAGAAATTCCATTTGGAATAAGCACCCACTAGTTGTAACCACCGCCTATGTCCCTTCCGACAGCAGGGACTTAGGAGGGCAATGATCCCAGGGGGCGTGTCTAATTACATTTGGTGGAATTTGTATACTCACTTTGAAATAATTCTTTAAGTCTCTGAGTCAGAATGGGTCTTCGGGACTTTTCAAGAAACTCCCAGCCAGCCTCTCCTCCTCCAGGTATTATCCAGGCTCAGCTCTCATCCCTTGGAAACAGGTGTTATCCATTTTATGCAGCTTTGATTCCAGAGTGAGATATCCCTAATCCCTGTGTGATTTTAATGTTATAATGAGTGATGTTCCCACAATTGTCATGATTAGGTCACACTTTTTGATTGCTCAAACCTTTTCATTGGCTGCTCAATAGCCAGACACCCCCAGAGAATACACCCCCACGCCCCAATCTTCATAGGCTGATCATAATTCTGACATACAAAGGTGAATGTGAATCTGCCCTTAACACTGTTGAATACAAAATAATTTTCTTTTTTTGAATGGGCAATTCTTTTTGCACAAGGGGATTTCTTCAATACTGCTTACATCATGAAAATGGCACTTGTCACAGCAAAAATATTTTTTGAATATGGCGTCAATGTTTTTTGCACAAGGGCAAATGTTGCCCTAGTGCTATTTTGCACTTGCACCAGTGAAATGTTTCTGTTAACCGACCCATGGTTTTTATGGAAACAGAGATAGTAAAACATGAACTCTCACGAATATATAGTCAATTTGCTGACCTCAAAGATCACAAGTGCCAGGACTCCTGGTACGAGTTTAAGCAGCAGTAAACTGTCCTAGCAAATATATACTGCTCCTAGAACAATTAATTGCATTCATGGAGCACCATGAACACAACAAATGGCACAAAGTGCAATGGTACATTGAAGAATGAGCTAAATTCAGTAGTGGCATAAATTCAAACAGTGTTCACGTCAGCTTGCATGACAACAGGTGCAAAATGGGAGTAACACCAAAAGTACCATAACTTATGTCAATTATCAAGGCAGAGGGGCTGGGATCAGCTCATGGGCAAACTATCTTCCAAACAGCATCTCTGATTATGCTCTTAAAGCTGGTGTGAACCTTATGTGACAATTCTGAGCATTAATCCTATTTAAATTCCACCAAATGTTTGAACCATGCCTTTCAAAAGAGTTCTGAATTCAAATTGAAAGGCCCATGATTCATAGCTGCCCAAATACCATGGACCATGAATCATTCACAATAGACTGCTTAGGACAGTTGATTTACAGTGTAAAAGAAGTAGCCTGTTAATACAGAGCTGAAAACCATGTGTTAGAAAAACAAGTCACAGCATTGTTAATTTTTTCTTTTGAAAAAACATGAATACAAAGGAAAATATACATTTGCCCTAGTAGAAATATGTATGGATCTTTGGAAAAGAAACATGTCATCGTGTTAGTACATACAAACTTGTATCAACTATTCCCTAATCTCAGAAAGGCATGAAACATAGAACTAAAAGAGATTTTTACCAAAGAAATCTGGAAGGGCATTTTAGGCTTGTGGGGAACAAAATACAGAGATGAGAACACAACAGTTGTCTGCCACACCATTCTACAAAAAACATCAAGTGACTCCTCAGAAGACTGCTCGAGAGGATTCAAGGCAACAGGCATGCTCCTTTAAATGCTCTCATGTTTCTCCATTAACTGCCATTTTTGAGAAAGAGTACTGTGAACACTTGAAAATGCACATATAAATGCTCTCAGGTTTCTTTATTAAAGGCGATTTCTGAGAAAGAGTGCTATGAATAATTGACAATATGCAAGTTATGCAATGTGATAAATCACAATTGACGAATCTTAATGCAGAGGCATTATCGTTTGTTAAAATGAAATGGCATAAGTTAGCCCTGACAAATGCTTAATGTATTATAAAGAGACTGTTCTAATACACAGCTGGTAGTATTTGAGAACCCTTCACAAGGAAGCAAGGTGGTAACAGAAACAAAGTAGACATGTGAAGCATTTCTAGGTAACATATGCCCCAATTCTTTCAAAAGCTCAGATCTCTGAGCCAAAGACTCTCGGAGCAGTAGGGAACAGATTATCCAGCACAAAGCCAAGGAGGACAATTCAACTGACAGGAATAAGTGAAGGATCAATGGAAATAGAGGAGATAGAAATTAGGATTTGTAATAATAATCAACATATTATGCAAAGTGGTAATGACATACATTGTTTTAATGCACTAATAGATAACTTCAACAAAAATGTATCAAACACAATTAAATAAGCACAACATGGTACATTAACATTGCCTGAATGGCCTGATGCCACCGTCTCCCACATGCTATACAAGAAATGCACCACAACAGAAATCTCACAAACTCTGAGTCCCCACAGGAGATCACAAACTGGCCTCCATGGAAACCACAAAGAGCAAGCTCTTACATACCAAAGTAGGCAAGATAGAGTTAGAAGTATATGAAGATGATATCTTAATATAGACGGTCAAGCTGCATCCAAGGAACACTTTGGAAGGGCAATCTGGAATTGAATCTCCCTTTCAGATAACTTTAAGCAAAGTATGCATTGATTCTGATTTTAGAATGGCATAATGTAGCAAGGGTCATCCCACACGTTGCAAAGTCTTGGTTAAAACCCAGGAAGCCAGTCTATGAAGCCATGATTCTAGAACTGAAAGTCCTTAATGACCTGTGCTGCTGTACTAAAGTGTCCAAGCAACAACTCATAAGAGGCAACACTAGGCTATCTAAGCAAAGCATTTGTAAGACAATGTGGTATGTCATTGAGGAACTGTGCTGCATAGTATGAACAGGGTCATGAGTATAATTGGGCCCCTCTTGAACATACATGAATAGGGATCAATATCAATATAGGTAAAGATTATCTCTGTTGAAAAATTCATTTTACAACGTAATGAAGAAAAAGCACACACATTTGTAGAGCGTTTTCTTTATGCGATTCCCCTATATTTCACAAAGCGACCAAATAAGACAACAGAATGATACCTTAATTAGGGTAACAGAGTTATTGATTTGCAAGCTTTCAAAGTCTTCAGATCACTTTATCAGGCATAGGAAGTCTGATGCTCTTGGAAAAACAGGACAGCTTAAGAATTCACCTGTCGAATGCCTCAACAGCTTATGTCTGTGTCTCCAATGTGTTGTTCCTGCAGAAAGAGTCATACACTTCAGAAGTTATCCCCACACATTACAGTCAGAAAGGTTGAAATGAGACTCTGCAAACTGCATGCTGGAAAGCAAGAAAAAGATAAACTACTGGACTGCTCTCAGAGAGGTGCGAAGGAAGGGGGCAGAGTTTTCCTGGCATGTGCAAATCTACGAAATGTCAGTAGGTTTTAGGCAGAGCTGTAAATTATGGTACCGTTATTGCCGCCGTCCCCCTTCCCATTGAGCCCTATGCAGGCTCGAATGGGAATGGGGAATGGCATTTCGAATGGGGACTTACCGGTCCCGCAAAGGGCAGAATGGACCGGTAAGTCCCCATACCACCACGTCGGTGGCGGTACCGGTATTGGTGCTAGTCATGGCACTAATAGCGCCATGACTAGCACCAACCTCGGAATGAGGGCCAATGTAGCCAAAGTAATTAATTTAGGGCTGGACATTCTTCATAGTAGTCAATACGTTGATGTGATAATTAGATGGGCTTTAAATAGGGGAAGGCATATCGATATGCTACAATTGATCAAAAGGTGGACAGCATTGTGTGATGGCTGCATACCGAGCAGGACAGATGGTGGGGCCTATTGGGAACGCAATAATCTGCCGAAGAGACCAGTAGACAATTGCAATAGGCCAACATCAGCTTTAAGTCATTGAATTTAGTGTAGGTTGTTGTCCAGAAAGGTGAAAAATTGCTGCCTGATAATACTTATCTGTAGGTGGATGGTTGGAGGACTTTGCATATGATGGAAGGCAGATAGTTTAGGACTTAATGGTGTGTGCAGTTGGGGACATTTCAGTTATTGCCTCTAAAAGGCTACCAGACAGAAAAAGAGCAAGCCATTTGTCAAGCTGATCTCTTAGCGAGGTTGGTGGTGGCACTCTCATCCAAGGGTTGGGTGTGTGACTCTACATGCCTGCTCTTCTGCTCACAGCTAACATGTGGAAACTAGCCCATAGCTGACAACCTGCAACTTAAGTTAATCAAAAGACTTCCAACTAAAATATGACAGAAGAGCATGAGCCTGAATTAGAACATTCTAGAAATGACCCAACAGCAGATATGAGATTGAGAAGAAGCAGTGGTCGTAACGGCCACGCACCGCTGACAAACTGCTGGATGCATAAAGAAAAGATTTACTACAAAAACCCAGAAGTGGTTGTCAAGGGACACGGTGCAGACAGCTTTAACCACTACCCTACAAAAGAGATTCTGCACACACAGCCTGCATGTCAAGGATCTCCGAGCAACCATATGCATCATTTATAGCAGCAGCTTTATCACATTTATCAACAAGTCTCTGATGCACTCCACAATAATAATGACATTTCACAAGAACAACACAAGTACATGAATATGAACTCCTGAAAACTGAACAGGCATGTTTGCGCGTGTATATAGAAAACATATATACTGTTAGGAAATCATTAACCTTCAAAAGGGATATGGTGTCCTGAGAGTCATGTAAAGCCTATCCCACATTGAATAGAATGGGACACAGATTTATAGCATGTTGTACTGCAGCACACACTAGTAAGTGGCACGAAAAAGACATATGACTTTGAATTTTTAGTGAATTAAGAGTTGTTCCCAAATATGTGTGTTCAGCCTGCATGACACGTGTCTGAATTCCGACAGGGGTGACTCAGCCCTTGATCGATAAACTGAGTAAATATTAATACATCGCATAATATTAACACAGCTTATTGCAGCACTTTGAAGCTAGAAATTTCAGCCATGAAGTGCTACATAGAATTGTAACATTATTATTGGTGTCAGCACTGCAAAGTTGACTGCTGTCTTAATTTCCGGCAGGTGTGAAAAAACCTCAACAACCTCGATCCGTGTAAGCTAAACCGACATAGGCACTACATGCGGAGGGATGTAGCGGGCTGGCCAGATGTGATTGACCTGATGTGAAAACAAGATGGTTTCTGATTCGATAAGTAACAGTCTTGCCAACTGCCATTTGTTCATGTGTTGCCCAGGAACGTTATTTAGGGGCTGCACTTGCCACCCCTGAGGTCTCCATTGCTACCCCTGTGGTCTCCCTTGCTACCCGTAAAAAAATAAAATGTTTTTTTTAAAAACTTTTTTTTTCTTTTTCTTTCTTTTTACTTATTGAAGCTCCTGGGCTGTGAGCAATGCCCTGTTGCTCTTTGTTTCTAGAGTGGCTGGATTTCTTGTTCATACTTCTTTAATAAAAAAACAGGGTGTTCCACAATTTTAACACTTTGAGCAGTGACCCTAAATAAGAAAGAATACGAATAACAAATAATTTGTCTTTCTGGAATTCTATACAATAATTGCTAGACTCACTAAAGGTTTATTTCAGGCGCACTTCACGGAGAGAGTCACAGATTTTAGTCTGTTCTTTAGCACCTCAAATTCACAATACAGACAAAATCCTCCAAAAACCACTTAGAGTAGAATAAACATCCATTTCGGACCATAAGCCTCATTATAGGTTTGCCGGTCCGGAATCATCGGTGCCGCTAAGCCTACCGGCATCGTTGTTTCTTGATCGGCAAACTACTAGTCTGTGGGCCAGAGCTGCTGTGCCTGACAGGTCTGACCCTGCTGGGCACAGTGGCCACGGTAAGAAGATTAGTCATGGGAGCACCGGCACTGTTGTTAATGGTGCTGGTGCCCCCGTGTCCCCATTCCCATAGAGTCTTACAGTACTCTATGGGAATGAGGATAAACGAAATTGCTGGTGCCTGACTTCCTGTACGCCGTACTTGGAATTGCCCGGTGACACCTGGAAGTCAGGCGCCAGTAATTCATTCTGAGTACAGGGATATTGTAACCATATTTTTTATAGTGTACTTAGGAACAATGCTATGTGATGCCACTTCCTGTTTTGTCAAGGGGTTAAAGGTTGTATGTCAATGTTTCCTGTGATGTCGCTTCGGTGTGGGGACAAATTACATCACTTCCTCTGATGTCATCAGAGGTCAAGGGTCATGTGATGTCACTTTTGCTACCCCGGGCATTTTGGTGAAATGACGTCCCTGGTGTTGCCATATAACTCTATTTTAATGCAAAGCCTACTCATAGGAACAAGAAGGCTGCATGACTCGCATCATGTCAGGCTTTGAATGGCATGCACAGTGCATGGGCATCCTGGCACAGCCAAGAACTAGGCCCGGGTGAACTTATTCAGCAAAATCCAGAATCACCCAAATTATAGGCATTTCAGGTAAGTTACATTTTTCCAAAACGTCTGCTTTGCAGGGAAAACTGGTGTGGATGGGTTTGGCCTAAAACAGTGTATTATGTGGCACTGCAAAATGATCCGGGGCTCATATAGAGGACTTGGCCTAACGGTGGGGGGGGGGTCACCTGCTGCCTTATTAGGCCACGCCCCTTGATGGCCCTGGCTCCATGAGCTACAGGCACCCCCACCAGGCAGCCTTTTGTAGAGATCAAGCTAGGGAGGGGCAGAGCCATCAGTAAGGCTGACAGGGTGATGACTGAAACTCACGCAAACGCTTAGGAGCTTCAGGATTTTGGAAATAAAACCTCTGCTTCCAGCTGCCTCACGTTTCTCTCAATAATAATGGCTCTGGCCCATGGGCATCTCTTGCTTAAAGGGATGTCTCACAGGTGCATCACCACAATTATGGATGAAAGGCATTTTTTCTGAAGCCTGAAGCTCTCGCACACGGGCTGCCAAGGGAGATTAGTGAGCCCCGCCTCAAAACGAGATTTCGGAGCCTGCCAGGCTTGGCCTTGGAAGGCCCCTTCCCACTGAAAGCCCTGCCTAAAGATTTGACTAAGGCATGTGTGATTGGATTTTGTGATCATTCTTGTAGGAAGAGGCAGCCTCGGGAGGTTGCTCAAGCAGTGGAGGGTGAACATTTTAATTTGATTCAGCTGAAGAAGAGATATGCCTTTCAAATAGGATTTGGTTGTTGCAGAGGTAGAAAACTGAAATACAAGAGATCATCTTTGTGCAACTTCTACGGGGAGTGGGAATCCCACTGACAACATGGTGTGCAATATACGCATGTGACTTTTCTTGTCATTGACCAGGGAATGAGAAGAAAATCCCAGAATAGTTTGCAACAGGCAAGAGATTACTTTAATTGACTTTAAATGTGTAGGTTATTTTTGGTGAAGAAACAGAATATTAATGGAGGGAAAATCATTAAATTCTTTAGAGACAAAAGTTTACTTTCAGTGGCTTCAGAGTCTGGCATCACTCGGAGGATCCTCTTTCTCTCACCAGGCACCGAAAACCTGGAATGACCTACCAAAGAATATACGGAACACCAGAAACCACCTAGTATTCAGGAAACTGCTCAAATCCTGATTCTTCACCGCATGACTAGAAGACCACCAACAAGAACACCCACACAGCTAAAACAACAATGAACAAAGATGAATGAAGAACCAAACACAAACAGAATCCTAGTAAACACATTCCATGACACACCATAAAACACAATGAAATGCAGACACAAGAGGAGGACACTAAAGACTGAACACAGGCAAACACAAGAGGAGGACACCAAAGACTGAACACACAGACAGACCAATACAGAAGCACTGAGACGAGTCATCCACTATGACCCGGCCTGTACCGCACCCAAAGTTCCAGCACACACATTCGTAAGATAGTAGGGAAGAAGAAACCACAACCCCTGCTCTGACTCCCTAGGAGGAGAATAGAAACCTGACATTACTATACACAGCTCATCGGAATACAACACTACATACTAATATACTCGCCTATGTTAGCAAGTTCCGCACCTAGAGAGAACTATGAAGATTAGCTTGTGTCGCGTCTGGATGGGATTGTGTATTGGTTGGCGTGTGCCACAGTTGGAGGGAGGTCTTAACTTTAGCCTCTGTCCCGTCTGAATGGGATTGTGAGTGTTGGTGTGTGCCACACTTGGATGGAATTCTTAACTTTGGCCTGTGTCGCATCTGGATGGGATTGTGAGTGTTGGCATGTGCCACACTTAGATAGAGTTCTTAGCTTTGGCCTTCGTCACATCTAGATAGGATTGTGATGTTAACATGTGCCACACTTGGATGGAGTTTGAATGTTGGCATGTCCAATACTTGGATGGAATTGTGAACACTGGTATGTGCCACATCTGGACAGGATTGTGAATGTTGGCATGTGGCACACATAGATGGAATTACGAAGGCTAGCAAATGCCACAATTAGATGTAATTGTGAACTTTAGCATGCTACCACACTTATATGCAATTACGACGATTACAAAGTGCAATACTTAAATGGAATTGACAATGTTGGCGTGCCCCACACTTGGCTAGAGTTCTGAACATTGGCCTGAGTCGCTTCTTGATGGGATTGTAGGGTTGGCAAGGGCCGCACTTGAACAGAATTGTGAATGTTAGCATGTTAAATATCATATAACTCACTAACCAAAAAAAGCACATTTCTGCATACTTATCTCACTCGTAAAACTCACACAACCATCTCTCGCACAACAACCTGCATGCACTCCATAACCCAAATAAGCCGCACCAACAGTACACAAGGACTGACACTGATCTGATACTCGCACCAAAGATCAGCACCCGGTGTATACCGAGTTGAAGCTGCAGACAGAACACCACTCCTCTCACTATCCTACTCCCTCTTCACCTTACTAACCCATCCCACCTTCTCGTTTGCAGATCCGCTAGAACAACTGGGGACCAACTCCATTGGTGACGATGCGCGCTACACACACCTTTAACATTTTACATTTAACAAAGAAGGAGGGTCCATTTTGTGACTGAAATTAAGCCTTCCGTCTTTTGTGACGAGATAAAATACTAGTTCAGAAAAGAAAATCATAAATTAGTTTGGAGGCAGGTGTACCAAAATAACTTCTGCCTCCAGGATTATAAGGATGAGTAGTGGCTAAAGCGACTACTTTTCTGTTTTCTGTGGGAGCCACAGAGTGTTGGCACATAGAAGGCAGAGAGCGTGGGTGCCAGAAAAAACATTGAGGCGAGCAGGTACCAGGCCTAAGCCAGGTCTGAAAGTAGCTGAGAGTACTACTAGAGACAGCAGCCAGGTCCCCTCTGCTCTCGCTCAGTTTTGGCAGCCAAATGCTTTTCAAAAGAGCCAGAGGGAAGCACCATATTTCACTGTCCCCAAAGCGGTGACAGGTTACATTAAACACTGTACCACAGGTAAGGACCTTTATCCCAGCGTTGGGACACAACAAACATTCATTTAGTGAAATGACCATCACCTAAGTAGAGCAATTTTCTAAAGTGGTGGCTGTGATTACTTTCCCCCCCACAGGTTCAGTGTATATCACTGCACACAGGGGAGGTACTGCAATTAGGACACATTTTTCAGGGTACATACACTTGGAAATGCATTCTGCATTTACACACAATGCATTCCATTTCCGTTCCACAATATTGAAGTGTGTTTTACATTTACATTGCGCCTGCGTCTCTATTCTTACACATATATAACATATCAAGGTGTGCAGAGCATTGGGAGCCTGCCTGTGACCCCTACTCTGCTCATGCCGTTTACAATAATACTTATCGAAAAGCCTAATTAATATGTTTAGGATCTTTAATTCTTTAGCTTTATTAATTGTCAGGAGAATGAACACATTTCTCTTGAAATCTGTGAATTGAACTGCTTTTTTAACTATGCCCAATCCATTCTGATTGAAAGCTAGGTGGACGTGCAAACACGAGGCAGACGAACTCCGGTGTACAATCCACCAAAGACGTCATCACAAAACGCTAACCTATATAAACAATGGTCTCTTTGCTAAGAGGATCTATGAGACTACCAGCCCATCATTTGAGCTGTACAGAATTTACCAAGAAACCACTTTCTGTAATGTATACAGATGCTTGAATTACATCTCAAGCACATTGAGATAAGCTCATCATCTTCTTGCACTCAAACTTTGGGATATTTTATGAGACAATTATCAATAATCCACAAATGCCTAAAAGACAAATCTCTCCCTCATTTTCCACCTTCAGCCAGATCATAATTATTTGTGTATCGATGTAGACCTAACAAATTCAATCTTGAAACCTGCCTACAGATCCGTGTTTAGCATCTAGCCTCAAACATTCTTCTCAACCCATCCCCGGATATCAAAGACCTATGCTTCTTATAACCTTGGAAGGGCACCTGGTCTTTTCAAATGAGTAGTGATTACTATACACCACACCTAAACAAACCCTCCGCTGATCTTGAGTACCTCTGCTTACCAACCCATCTCAAACCTACAAACTATCCTGTCCTAGAATTTAAAAATAGTATGTCTTCAGGAAACTTGGATGATTGAACAATCTGCTTGGGATGGGTACATTGTTTGTCACCAGCCTGCAACAAAACATCACCTGGGGAGGCCCAAGGTGGGGGCTAGTGGTTATGATACGATCTGGTTGTGCCCGTATGGGAATCAAGAAAGAGCACCTTAGAGAGGGCCTATTGATTATGGAATTTAGAATAAGGGTGGAGTGTGTGGCTACGAAATTTCTATTGCGCAATATTTATTGGCATATAGGTGAAAGTTCAATGGACTCTTTTTTGAATTGCCTGATGAAGTAAATCACTGGATGGATGGGTAAGAATTTTAAAGACCATCTGGTGGTGTTGGGAGATCTTAATTCATATTGTCTACAAGGGACAGAGGCAATAAAACAACAAGCCCTCAATTCTACTCGACCACAAATCTGCATAATAATCAAAAAGAAAACATTGAAAATGGTGGCAAATGGCTGGATGGTCTCAAGAATGTTGGTCTTTATAAATTGAAGGGTGCATTAGAAGGTGATGTGGAGGGTTCCTCTAAATGGTACAATGGTATGGCTTCATCCACTGTGGACTATGCCTTTGTGGATGAGGCCCTCTTGAAGTGGTGTAAATTGTTAGAGCTTTTTTGAAATAAATGGAGTGATCACTGTATATTGAAATGCTCATTTAATTAATTTGGAAATTACCTCTTCTAATGAATTGTACAAAGCAATATTATAGCCAAATGTTCCTTCTAATAGAGTTACATTGAATGGCTCTTGTATTGAAAAAGTAAATAATGCGTTAGAAGATGTTTTTCGGTCTACCACTTACAACTGGAAACTAGTCACTTTCACTCATGACAGCTTTTATGAGTTTTTTGGAGAGTTTATTGAATGATCACTAATAAGAATGTTCGAGCCAAGAACTCAAATAGAAGGTCTCATAAGTATAATGCTATTTACTATTAAATGGGTAATGTAAGTGAGGTAGGGGTAATGGCGAGAATAAAAAAAGATCAAGCAACAATATAAAAATTGGGTGAATAATTATAAAGCAGAGAACATGTTAGCTTGTGATATCAAGTGATACCAAATCTTTTTGGAATCTGGTTAGTCTAAAGAATAGTGAGAAGAGCATAAATGCCTCAGAATTAGATTGGGTAACACATATTGAGACTCTATATGCTAAATCAGGATCCCCGACTGACCAGGATATACATTCCCTGTTTATTCATTCCAAACTTGATGACGTTTTGAAGTTCGATACAGAGGATGTATATGGAATGATTAGGGAAGCTAGTAACTCCACAGCTCCCGGGCCTAATCAAACGTCCAATAGAGTATATAAAGGAAACAGGGCAAAATCAAAGATCCTATCTCTCACAAAAACGAAAAAAACAAACAGGATGAGATGGTCAATGAAGGATATTTCCTTGGTCAAAGCTGATTGCTTAATCTTTTTGGGATTCCATATATCGGGTAGTTCTGAAAAAGCCTCCATAGTCACTCATATGAGGGGTAAAGCAGAGGGTCTCATCTCTCAAATGAGATTAATTAAGAGCCAGTTTTGCAAATGTTCTTGTTTACCTTTGGTTAAGTTCTGTGCAGGTAAGTGTGTGTCTAAACTTCTTTACGGTATTGAATTTCTGCCTGAGTGGGTACAGAAATACCTGGGAACATTAGATAGCCTCATATAGCGGAAGGTATTCGGGATCCCAAATGCTGTACCCACTGTAGCCATAAGTTTCGAATTGGGGACTAAATGTATTAATATGTAGGGGAGAATGGTACTTACTTTCTCTGTATCGTACATTTTTGTGCCCTTTGGTTAATAAACTTTACCAGGATATCAGTCTTTTGGTAGCTGAAAGGGTGGTTCCTGTCCTGTGTGACTACGTTAATCGTTGTGCGCATAAATTGGATGTTCATGGTCTTTCGAAAACTTATAGACGATCCCGCCACGGTTAAAATGTCCACACTGGAGAATGATTGGCGTAACACAATCCACTCATTTCATGGGTAGGTTAGTATGGCACATGTGGCAGGAGAACACAAATGACTGGAAACGATTGCGCCCTATATTAGTCTTTTCCCATGCCCTAGGCCTAGAAATGATTTTGCATCATTCAGGTGGAATTTGTATCCCACTCAAGAAATCCTACTAAGATGGACATTAATTATTGAGCAATTTTCCAGCTGTAGGTTTTGTAAACAAGTAGGAACTCTCGAAACTATAAAACATGTTTTGGTGATGTGTCTGAGTCTTAAGGGATTAGAATTATCCATTTTAGAAAAATGTTGCACATTGCAATCGAATGGATTACGATGTATTTTGGGTCAAGTGTTTGGGAGGCCATCCAGTATCAATTGTGGTTTTGGTTGTAAATTTTCTTAATGCATTGTATCTGGAAGGAAATGAAATTGACTAGGGGTAGTTTAATTTGTGATTAATATGATCAAATTGTACTTCTTAACTCAAATTGTGTGAATGAAAATGTATTTCTATGTGTTTATATAATTTTAGGTGGTTGAATAATGAATGATATTTGATAGGATGTGGTCTCATGAAATGAAAAATGTATGGGCAGGAAATACTTTGTACTTTTGTATTTATGTGTCTGAAAAAATAAACAGATATTCTTATTAAAATTTTTTGTTTTTCTCTTCCTATATAATTTGTTTTACTTCATATTTTGTGTTATTGTAAAGGTTGAATACATTTAACCAATAAACAAAAACAAAAAAAAGAATTTAAAACGATTACAGGACCACCCAGAATACAACAATCTCCCCTATAACTATAATTTGTGATTCAGACAAGCTTCATCTATGTAAGACATTTGGATAGTCTTCTCTTGCCTCTACAGAATCACCCTGGGCTTGACCGTAGTTAACAACATAATTGTTTAATTCTGTTCAAGCATCTACAGCAATGGTTTGAGGTAGTGGCCATAGCACCCAGAACCCTGAATCAAGATGGACACAAGTGATGTCTCCATTGGTTTTCATTGTAGCCAGTCCTATGCAATGTATACATTTAACTAGACCTGTGCTGGGGCTTACAAAACAGTAACCCATGAATATTCGTGAGTGACCTGTGAAAAAGTAGATGTCCCTTAGGAGCTGGTGATTCCACCATGAACTTGTAGTGGGATCAGGAGGCCAAGGTTTTCACTCTGAACTATTATGTCCCTTTCCCCCATTTTGGGTTTGCAACCCCCTAAAGCCATTACCCTCCCTGTGCCTAATACCTTACAGAGAGCTGGTCCAAATAATGGGTATTTAGTTCCATTTGATTTAGTTACTAGAATGAGGCCTATGATCTTTCCAGGAATATAGCAATGTTGTTTTCATATTTCTAGCACGATGCAAGTCTCATCAAACATAGACATACAATGGCTAACATTTGCAGACTTTACTAAACATGTAATGCATATGATATGATATAATAGGCTTAATACCCAGAGATTTCTAAGCACAGAACCGGGGATCGAACCTGTGTTGCTCCGTGTCGCCCTACTTCCAAGGAGAGCATGTTGCCCATGAGCTATGCTCCCGAGACTGCGAGTACATAGACAACTTGCACATCAATATGCACCCACTTAGTCTGGAGAATGCACAGTACTTATGTAGTTTAAAAGTAACATCCTACAATACAGTTAGGACAACACCTCTGATTCAGTCTTACAAAAACGTAATCCTTCCTTTATTTTCAAAATTCCAATCAGCCCTGGTATTCAGGAATTACAAGACATCACCACGCTGTATTGAGTTCGTAATATGGAGTCGGCAAACATCTCAAAACTATGAAGCAACTTTTGATTGTGATTCATGAAAACGCCCAGCTAGATATTGCACTTTTAAAGGGGCCTTCTCTTAAAAATATGATTAGTATACACCCCTCCCTCTTTGCCTTAAAACACCATCAAAGCAGGATTCTCCTGCACTCGTCTAGTAAGAGTACTTTAGACGATAAGTTATCCCACAAATGTGCACAACTGTGATGATAATTAGGTTGCTGGTTTTCAACAGATGATTCTTAAGAACAGCATCGTTCCCCCCAAATTGGGGGAACAACTGAGAACCGTTTCTGGTTTGGATGCCTTAGATAACAGGTATACACTTTTAGAACCTGCTTTTGGTTTAATTCCTCATGAGCAAGCAGTACAAAGTGAAACGTGTTGGGCAAATGAGGTTAAAATATACAGAATAAAGTATTGAAGCACAATCACAAACATTTTGGCTGATTAATTCAAACCTAAGCTGACGCTGAGTATGTGTAAATGCTATCCCCACCCGCATTATTTACTGTTCAAACCCCCACAACTCTACAACATTCTGGAAAGCTTCTGCAGCACAACTCACCCTCCCAACACAGCCACATGTGCAGGATGCACATCAAGTAAGAGACCTCTACTATAATAGAAACATTACATGTGTGTGAGATGCACAATGCTCTGAATCTGCACCAATGGCTCCCTGTGGATGAGGAGGGATTTTTGTGATGCAAATATTATTTTTCGAATAATGGTTCGAGTACCTATAGGAAATAGTCCTATGATACATAGTATCAATACATTTGAGACTAATAAACAAAGCATTTATATGCCCTCAACTGGAGGGATGGAAAACCCTCATCGAAAAGCGGACTAAACTCTACAATAAGTAAAGTCTAGAAGATCCGGCTCCAGCGCCAAAATCACATATTGTATCAAACTTTAAATATCGGACGGTTTCACTTTGACAACACACTTTGTATTCAATGGAAATTTCTTTAGGTTTTATTAAACCAACTCTAATAACATTTTGTTTCTGACTGAACACTCAAGCGAAAAAAACATATTGTTTTTAACTAAACACACAAATGAAAAAGTCTACACGTGTTTCAACCTTTCACAGGTTTACATAATTGCTAAGTTACTTCATTTCTACACAGCGCAGCATTGTAACCCATATTGGAGATATTCCCAGAGGTGCGAGATGTAAGGAAGAGTATACAAAGGGAACCAAAAACAAAAGGAAAATTGAAATTACTATTGTTTATATTGTACCCTTATACGTTGTCATGTTTATGTCTCATGTATCTCGATTTAGAATCACAAACACTCGTAATCTCTTCATATCTCAATTGTGTGAGCCACCACCTAAAATTGTCATGCCAGTAAACATATAATACAACAAATGTGCTGCCTCAATTAGTGGTATTCTACTCCAGTTGTCCTAATACCACTTATCCCAGATCCGTTGAAGCCTGGCTCTCTCACCACCATCACCAAAGACCCCTATATTAACCGTGTGCCTTGAAAACAGAATGCAGGTGTTGTACCAGAGCTATGAACTGATGTGTGCCTTACCTACAAATTGGATTCCTAGTTTCCAACGTAAAGATGTTGAGTAGCATGCACCAAAAATAACCTGGTCTGTTAAGTGGCCCACCTAGTAACAGATGATAGAAACGAGGGGTTGGGGGGTCATATTAATAGTCTCACTCCCTCAAGGCACTAACTTGTACAAGTCTCCATGTCACAAAGATATCTTCCGCTTACCCCTATGGGAATGGAACAATACTCAAGTGCCTGTGCTCAGGACGGTTTCTATCGTCGGCCTTATTGCCGGGCGTGTAATGTCTTATCTTCACTGCAGCTACTGTGCTCAAGGTTCATTACCATTGTAACTCTTATATGACCAATGTTTGACAACTCCAAGTGAAAGGTAAAATAAAAAGGACTTTTTAGGATACTGAATCGGTTTTCCCAACCCCAATTCAATCTTTTCCAAGTCCACAAAAATAGACCAAATGTAACCGGCGGCCTGACAGTAGGGCAAACATCCAAAGGGTGATAGTCCAGCAAAGGCTGCGTACTTACCTGGTATCTATATGCAAGGGACCGCTTTCAGGCTCCCTCGTGCAGCATTCCTCTCATGATTAGGATAAATCATGAAAGTAAGTGGAAAAGCTGCGGACAAGCAATGCTCTTTTAAAAGAATCCACTTCCAAAAAATGTTTCCACTTTCCTTTTGGACCACTTAAAAAAAAGATACATAAAAAGGATAGGGCTTTCCTGAAAGAGCGTAGTGAACTAAATGTCTCAATAAATCTCAACCTACAACACAGTAATGCTAGTGACATTGAGAGTTCCTGAGCAAGGGGATCTCCATCTATTAACCTTCCTACTGAATTACATTGTTATCAATCTTGTTCAGCCAAAATTTGGACTTTAGAAAACTTTAGAGAAAACCTAAGTAATCGGTTGTATATTAATTGACCTTTTCACAATTGACCTCTGGAGAATTGACTTTGGGAGAATTGAGCTAATTTAGAAGGTCAATTAGGACATATATGCGGGGGGAACCCCCCCGCAAGCCCCCACCCAATCTAAAAACCCCTGCAACCCCCCACCCAATCCTCTTATATTATTTATAATCCAAAACAAACCCAAAACATATATAAAATAACTAAAATGATATAAAGGTCAATTGTGCAGAAGGTCAATTAGAACCACTATAATTAGGTCAAATGTGCAAAAGGTCAATTGTAAAAGGTCAATTTTGGTAATGCCAAGTAATCATGCTGATTGCCTAGCAAATGGGTTCCACATCAATAACTGGCCCTTGTCAATGACATACCACAGTTTGGATGCTGATATTCCTCAATAACTTACAACATGTTGTGTGAATGTTTTCATTAACTGTTATCATTCTAATTGCCTCCTTAACCCTGCTTCTTCCCTGCATTCTGGCCTTCCTCCATGGGCCCCCCTCCTGCCCCCTCTAATGTAGCTAGGAATCTTGGAGTCATCTTCGACTCCTCCCTTTCCTTCATCCCTCAGATTCAGGACATTGTCAAGTAGTCCCACTTTCAACTCTTCCTTCTCAAAGGGACTCTACCCTTTCTCACCTTCCCCCAAGAGACTCAATGTTAACCATGCTCTGGTTCTCTCCAGGCTAAACTACTGCAATAGCCTCTTCCTTAATCTTCTTTCCCCCACCCTGCAACCCCTCCAGCTAACCCAGAATAAGGCAACAAGATTTATCCTTGGCCTCAAACCCAGGGACCACATCTCTTCTGCCCTAGAAAGCCTTCATTGGTTCCCGGTCTCAGCATGGATTAAATTAAAATCTATCTGTAGCATACACAGGCAATCTGGGGCTAGGGACCACTCTCCACCGCTTCCTGACCAAATAATCTGCTTCTAGACTCCTCCATTCCTCTGGCACCAACTCCCTCTGGGTTAAGCACTTTGCTAAACAGAGAGCTTGTGGGCGATCACTTTCCACGGCTGGCACCCCCCTGTGGAGCAGTCTCCCTCTCCCTCTGCATCTTGAGCAAGACCATCTTAAGTTCTGAAAAAACCTCAAGACCTTTCTCTCTACCCCTTCCTCTCCTCCTCTCTTCCCTGCTAATCTCACAGCAGCGTGACTGGTGTGCAGGGCGTTATATGTCCTCGGGGCCTTGACCCCTCACATCTCTCATCCCAGCCGCTGTCTTCTGCTGCACTTACTTGGGCTCACCCTACCCATGGGTGGTTGCATCTACCTTATGCACTTATGTTCTTCTATTAGCACTTACCCTGAGCACTTCTCCATGAGCTTCTAAGCACCTTATCCCTCACCCATCCTCCTCTCCCCCTCTGCACTTGCACGTTCTGAACACTCACAAGGCATCCCCTTCCCTTTATTCTCATTATTTGTTGTGCCATTAATGCAATTATGTATCCTTGCTGTATTTCAGTGTCTACCTTCCCCTGTCCCCACCCTGTCTGCCCTGTGGGCACTTTGAAACAGTTACGTTAATTGTATAAGCGCCTAATTAGTGAACAATGAATCAATAAATAAATAATAATGGGTTCCACATCAATATCTTGCTCTGAAATGATTTAACGTACAAAACCTAGTTGCTATTTCAGCGTTCTGCTTGAATAACCTACCCACTCTAGATTCTGTTATTCAAAAATGACTTGAAACGTGTTTGATAAATGTTTCAATAACACAATATTTAAGATAAATTCAAATTCTGATATTGGAAATTTGACTAAAATCTGTTAAATCAATCCGATGATACACCAGTTTACATATATTCAGAGGAAACTTCCCATTTCATGGTCTGAGTTTAGTCCTTTTGTTACATCAGGGCTAAGTTACATCACGTCTTCATAGCACAGCATTGTAACCCATACTGGAGATATCCCCATAGGTGGAAGATGTAAGGAGGAGCATACAAGGGGGAACAAAAACAAAAGGAACATTGAAATTACTATAGGTTATATTGTACCCTTATACTTTGTCATGTTTATGTCTCATACAACTCTATTTAGAATTACATAAACATAAACTCTTATATCTCTTCATATCTCAATTGTTTTTGTATTATATTTGTATTGTGTATTGTACTTCTGTTGTATTAAGAGTTTCATGCCAATAAACATATAATACAACAAAGGTGCCACCTCAATTAGTGATATTACACTCTAATAATAAAACCTAAAGACATTTCCATTGAATACAAAGTGTGTTGTCAAAGTGAAACCGTCCTTGGGGTTATGATATATTTGGAATTTGAGACATTATGTGGTTTTTGCGCTGGAGCCAGATCTTCTAGACTTTAACATATTTTTGCAATACTTGGAGGTTGATTCCATGTCCTGATGCTTGATTCTTTCCAAAATTATAAGTTTATGCAGAATAGTAGGTGGTGCAGCTCAGACTTAAGTGAAACCTCAATTGGCATTTAACATAAACTCGAGAATAACTTGGACTTTAATTTGAGAACACAACCTTCCAACATAAAATTAAAGAAAGCTCTGAAAACTGCATTTTTTTAGCTGATAATTTTGAAAACAATTAGAACTGGAACTTCCTCATATCCTTCAAGGGACAGAGCCCCACCAATCAATAAGATGCTTACTCCACCCTGAAGGCATTAAATGAGCTGCCCACCTATCAACAACTCAAATCTACTTGATCTACAAATAAACATGTAGTTGATATCTTGGCACATACCAAAATCACTATCCAACACTTTGGGAATGAGTGACCCTCTTACGTGATATCTATCAAGTTTGTGCATTAAGCAGGGCTGTTCATCCTTATAATGTTCAATGCACCAGAACAGAATCTTATTTTACATGCAAAATTTCTGTTGAAAACAGTGCTTATTTGTGCAGCCATCTTACATAAGTGACACATAGAGCAATATTCTTCATGAAGATCACAGTAAATATTTGGCAGAATGTGTTCAATTTGTTGATGAGGCCTACATTATTAAATTATCATTACTAAGTGAAAATTACCATGAGAATATCTTTCTGCATATCATTTTAAAATGATGGTAAATTCTGCCAAAGTCTTGTAAATTGAGCATGTGCTTATCCAGAGCTCAGTTTTCAAGTCAGACAGTTGAAAGGTCAGTTTTGTTAAAAACACACCCAATATGAATCAGTACTTAACCTATCAGCTGAGATCAACAGATACAGTTGTGGGTATTCAGAGCATAAGCCCTTGCCATAGGAATGCACAAAATGTACCTAGTGCAATCCAAAAACTAAGATTTCATATACTGCCACAGCCTAAGAGGCAAGCCGGATTACAGGTCATATGCCTGATTCTGTAGTAAAAGGCAGCTTCAAAGGACCAATGTCCATACAATACTGGCTGTTTGACCTGATCAGAGCAATAAGCCATAATCTCCTGTGTATATGCTTTATGGCCTGTGGTCTCTGAAAATTTGGTCATCACGTTTTTTGTTAATACACAACTCCAATGGCATTCAATGCACAGCTATAAAGGCTTTGACAGCATCAAATAATTAAAAAAAAAAACAGAAATATATTTGAATTCAGCAAAGTGGTCCACACCACATGCCTAAAATGTGATATATTAGTATATATGAATTATTGCATATTTTAACAACTCCCTCATTTTAAAAGCTACTGAAACATGAAGAATGATTATGAATCCAGAATTATGATGATATTGTATATATATATATATATATATATATATATATATATATATATATATATATATATATATATATATATATGCCTCAATAATTGTGCATTTCAATACAAGAAACTAAGAAAAAAAGACATATTGTAGTTCAATTTGATCATAGTTCCAGAGGCAAAAAGAGAGATAAATCTACTTGCCACATGGATAGATATTTTTGGCCAATCACAAAAAAGAGGATGATTGTTAATAATATCAGTAACTCAAGAGAGCCTATCATAGATCCTGTTCAATCAGGAATTGCTGCATCAAATGATGCTGCATGATGTTTTTAGTCAAGTATTTAAGGTAGAATACACAGGAAGTTGGTAATGTTCTTGTGAAATCTGCTGACGAAGGCTGTTTTTCTGACATGAAACTCTCAATTAAAGTTTCACTTGGATATGGATGATGGAAATCCTCCTTAAGGCAGTCTTTTCCAGAGGCATACAAATGTGAGAGCGTCTCTCAAGACAGAACCAGATTACCAGAAAGGGATTTTGGAAGCGGGGGACATATTGGGGGCAGGGTTTACCCAGAAGAGCTGACGGGAGCTGTTAATGTTACTATCTATTAATCCCCAATGTTTCAGAGGGTCTATTTATATCTGAATTTGTGACCATGGTGTTCAGCATGATTCATAGACTTCTTGACCTGCGAATACCCTAATTTGCATGCAAAGAATAATCCTGAATAGTGTTTTATACCCATTAAGAAAGAATAGGAAGACGGCTATTTTCTCCTTTTCCTTCCCATGAAAATAATGTCAATTTAAATACCAAATGCCAGTTTTCCCATATAGCATTGGTCAGAAAAGAAAGGGTTCTACCGTAAGTAGACTCGTGCTGCCAATTAAAATGAAGTGTTCATTCCTGTTCTATCTCAAATGTATACTCTCAAGTCTGTATGAACCATAAATGAATCTAGATGTTACGCTCTCCAAAATAAAAGCTTCTGTCCTAAACCCAAGACTGGAGAAAAAATAGGTGACTAAAATTAAAAACAACATTCCCATATGACAGGTCCTGTGCCGTTTAAAACCACCAAGTGCAAAATGACACAGGAATATGATTTAAATGTTCTCCCGCTAACATATTTCAGATGGGACTAGATTTATATGCAAATGGATATTTCTGATATGGTATTGAACAGCGAGCTACGATATAATTGTAGACCTTCCTGAGTGGGAAGCATCCCATACACCAATGTATTTTGTCCATGTTTATTCGCAGTAGAGGGGCTCTCACAATTGTGTCAGTAGTCTGTGTGAACATATTGTCAGTCTAGAAATACGGATACCTCTACTTTGAGGCATTTTGGTAGCCGTGGACCAACCGTCTCATGCACAAATCGACAGAATATCGGTTTTCGAGTTTGCCAATGAACGGCCATTTTGATGTAGCAAGAATCGCCATTTTGTTTTCTAACCATTGCTCATTGCTTTCTGTTCCTATTGCTTAGCAGTATATTTTCCGCTTACACTGCTCGACTGTGGAAAATTGTTGTCTGTATGTGAAAAGGACAAGGCCGCAGGGCCGTGAGGATAACAAGAGTTCACTGAAACACAAACGTAGGCAGTGCCAGGAAGAATGCCCGGCTCCCTCCCGAATGTAGCCCTGAAGCAGAGCTGCAGGGCATTTAATCATTTCACAGCTGCCAGCCAGTCTCGTTATATGGTAGAATATGTTAGAATAATACCGCTAAAGGCTTGAATTATGCTGTTCTAACGGTCCCCCTTTGCTGAGCCCGCTAGAGCATGTCGGCTCCCAGGATGCGAATAGCACCTGATAGATAGCAAGGTCCGGAATGCAACTCCCCCCCGTATGTAGTTCGCTTCCAAGAACAGACGCGCTGTGTTCTATTCAATAACCGAAAGAAGCCTTCGCACTCACAAATTGCAAATCTTTACTAGAATAGATGTTTGAAGGTGTCATAGTGGTCGGAGATGTCCATCATCACACCAAGTTCAAAGAAACCCAATAAAGGGGGGTGTTAAACATGTCAAAGCTGATTGTTTGATATGCATTTTGTATATATGTAACTGATGTCCGTAATTCACTCTCTTGCATCCCTCGAGGTCTAGAGATACACGTCGCAGGGCGTGAGACCGAGTTGGCCAACTGAGACTTTTGCTTTGCAATAAAACCCTAGCTTTGGGAATACAACCTCGTGTCTGGCGTCTCTATCGTGTGTGGTGACACGCCTTGTTTCCATAGACATCAGGGTCCCCTAGGGGCCCTTTTCAAGATGGCGCCCAAATAGGAACCCTCCCCCACTTGTTCCTTCGCGTAACGTTGTAATTGAGAAAGGCAGAGAACGGCGAGGATGGGACGATCGAGCCGGGATCAAGAGGTGTTCGGGGCGCCCTGTAAAAGTGATGAGAGACTCCTTTGCAGATCTGCACACATCTGATTCCTGATCGACGTGCCTGGCTAGAGAACAAGGAGGCGAGGGTCCCGAAACGAGGCGGAAGCCAAGAAACGCAGACACGACGTCCTTTGGTGCGTCAGTATACAGACGACTTGATTTATCAGGTGAGTCATTCCCCCATTCAAAGCATCCTGATATTGGTTGAGAGTTGACTTTGCAAAATCAAACGCCATAGGTAAGGTTGATTAACCAGGGGGAAGGTTGAAACATGCCTGGGGTATTGTCCACCCTAGCAGGGTTTTTCCGCTGTGGTACACAATCTTTGGAAGATGGCCAAATTGTACCACCTGGGGGAACGCCGGCGTATGAGATGTATGTGAAGTATGGAGTGGGTGCGATAATATTCTGTGAGACTTGGCATAGGCAAACCAGAAAGCAACAAGACCATCAGTGGCCGATTAATGGTAGTTTTGAGATGGCGAGGATAGATAACTTGGAAAGGGTGTTGTTAAGAAAGAAAGCGCGTCCTGCAGCATTTGAAACTATTAAAGACTGGAGAAAGGAAGCAATGCTCCGATTAAAAAGCAGAGCAAAGCATGCGTGCAGGCATAAATCAAAAGGTGAGGTAGCGGAAGAAAAAAAAGAGGAGGAGTGGACTGAGAGTCTAAGAAGGGCAGGCAGGCGTGACCAGTTGAATATAGAAAAGGTATACCCACAGCGAGAAGTACACATAGCAGATGAATTGATAGAAAATATATTGACCCATACAAAACAAGGCCCAAGATCAGAAGTAAGACCAGACACATCAGTAGCTATTGCCCAGACCCCGCCCGTAGCCCAAGCTCCCCCTCCGGTAGCTCAAGCCCTCCCACAGCCACAGACCGCGCACGTAACACTTCCTATTAGCCAACCAGGCCCACAACAGACACTCCCTGTTCCCATTGTCCCATCCGCACCTCCCGCCTTAGACACAGACTCGGTACCGTCCATTCCTCCCGGGGTTGAAGTTGAAACCGCGGGGGCAAGAGGCGCGACTGACCAAAGGGGGTGCACGAGGGTAACCCGCTGCGCAATCAGCAAAGAAAGGAAGGTGGAATTGCAGCAACAGGCAGAGATGTATATAGATGAGAATGATGGGACGGCAAAATTGGCTTCGAATATGACTTTCGTAGAAGCAACGAAAGACAGGTAGTGTTGGAATGCCTGGGTGAATATTTGGTGGAGAAATGGAAACAGCTAATTGGGAAATTACCACTGCAGCGATTGTTAGATTTGAATGCATTAGCACGCTGTAGGGAGAGGGATGAACAAGTGATAGAACATGTGTATAGTTTTTTTGAGCTTAAAGATGAATTAGATAATGACTATGCCGAAATGTTTACTGCACCTGGGTACAGGAGTAGAGATATCAGGAGAAATAGGAAGGAAACTGTAGAGCCATATATACAATGACGACATTCGATGTCGTCAGTACAAAGTGGCGACAAGTTAAAAGTATGTATGCGAGAAGCGTTTAGATCAAGGTTGTCCAACATATGGCCCGCGGGCCACAATGCGGCCCGCCAAGCCATTTTATGTGGCCCGCGAGGCCGTATGTTGGACAACGCTTGAGTAAAAAAAAAATATTTTTTTTTAATTTTTTTTTAAATGTGCCTGTGCGCATATCTACTCTGTGCTCTATTCGGGATACATAAAAGAAGAAGATGAATGAGAATTCTGAGCGCACACTCACTCTACTAGACTGCTATCAGCATCATCAGTCACAATATTTTTGGGGGGAGACTTGGAAACATTGGCACAAAAGGAGCCGCTCTGTGCTGGATCACCATCCTTTCACCAGTAAACCCGAATCAATCACCATGGCCCCCTTACAAATCCCAGCCATGCTGTGGCTGACCTGTGGACACATACATAATCGACTCAATAAACTTTCTCTGCATTTTTTATGGCGAATGCCAATTTCGCCACATTCATTTGGTGCAATTTTATTGCTTTTTTTACCACAAAAACCAGTGGCAGAACCCCTGCACACTCACTTTCTATATACCTTACCCAAAATCACCATCTATATTTTTTTGGTAAAAAAGCGTAAATAAATGCGGCAAAAAAATGTTTTGGCGAAATTGCCATTCGGCAAAAGTGGGCAATAGCAAATAATCTACACACACAAGAACAACCTTTCAAAAAATGCTCTCCAGAAATGTATAGAAAGGAAACAAAATCCATATCCAAATCCATGGGAACCAAAGTTTTCATTTGTTAGTGGATTGAGTTTGTTCACAAAATGGATCGGAGTACACTTCGAATAGTTGCTGCAGCTCTGGAGAAAATACGAGTGGAAGCTGAGAAACTTAACCTTTGCAGTGCTTTTTTCCTCGTCTCGAGACAAAGAAGAACAGCGGGAGCTCAGTTATGTTTACCTCTAAGCACAGTGCGGATCGATGAAAATGTCCATGCATTATACCAAGTACATTGGACATTATAGATGTGGCCATTGGGGTATCAAAGCATGGCGAATACCAAATGTACAGCACAATATGTTACCCCAGTAGTGCCCCAATAACACACTGCAACCTGCAAATGGGCCTCAGTGGACCACCTGCCAAGGTTTCTGGAAGTTGCTTATGATCTTGATCTGTGATCTATGATATGATCTGATATGATAGGTTATTTATAACGCGCTTAATACCCATGCAGCAGTGATCCCAATCATAAAAGTGAAACAGGCAAGCCCAACAGGTATAACTTATTTTCTTTCTTTTGGTAGCGCAGTCTGAGGGCAGCCTATACCCTTCAGGAGAGGTGTGAGCTGATACAGTTGCAACACAAAAAACAATAGTACTATGTTCCCAAAATACCTTAGTTCTTGTCTTTCGGATCTCAGCAGAGCCAGGCTTTTCAGCATCAGACCAGAAGCATGGGTGCCTTTGCGCTGGGTTGGGGTCAAGTCGGAGAGCAGCAGCGATGGGCCCCAATGATGCAGTTCTGTTTGGCAGTGGTGCTGATTTGCGGGTAGAAAACGCTGGGAACAGTAGACCGTGCCAAGTGGATGGCACTGGAAGACTCAGTGACCTCTGGGCCTTGACAAGGGAATACTTGCCTTTGGCGCTGTGCAGGCTCGGCTGACACAACACTACATATGGTTACGGCAAAGATGTCAAAGCTTCAGCATTGTCATTGAGCAGAACTCTGAGATTCAGGGTTGGTGGAGCGTCGAGGTTCAGGATGATTATGATGGTGTCAATGGGGCCAGCGCTGAGCAGCTACGCTCAGGAGGGCCATGGGCCCGTGTGGGGCCGACAGGCCAGTGGGCAGACTGCAACAGGCCTGCTCGAGCCATCCTGCTATTTATACAAATCTCGGGCCGAGCAGCGCCTGATGGGAGAAAGGAACTGCGCTACAATCTGCTCTTCTGCTGGGCTCTGCCTGCTGGAGCTTCCCCCTACACTACGGGACAGGCAGCTCTGCAGACGCTCAGAGCTTCCGGGGATTGGGGGGTTGGGGCTGGGTCAGGGACTGCCTTCTCAACCTCGCTTAGCGGGGCTTTCCAGAACTGACCCAACCCCTGCCCTCTTGCATGCAACTCATACTTAGCTGGCAGGGGAGAATGTGATCTCGAGGGCAGATCTCCCAGGGTGAGGCTTACCCATTGCACATCGGATTTGCTGACCCCTGCTATGTTCCCAAATCCGGGATACACGACTGCATTATTTATGGTAGTGGGGGACTGTGTTCGCACTCTCCCCCCGATTTATTGGTGAAAGAAAAGGTAAAGTGTGCACTCGGCCTGCTAGGTTGCATAATTTTAGATTGTGCTCACATTGCGTTTCTTCAATTAGGTTCACCTTTGGGTGATCGCTTTTCCACATTTTATTTGTTGAATTGAATTATGCTTCTTTCATCACCACAGAAGTAATGTGTATTACAGAGATAAGCTGCCATATGTATTGGGCACACTGCACATGCTCAGGCAGCATCAATCATGCTTTGTACAGGAAAATCCTGGCCTAAATTGGGAACAGCCAGCATAGACATGTTGCTACAGAGGCATATTGTGTGTACAACCAGCATGACAATGTGTTACATCAGTGACAGTGCTGTCTTACACTTTGGACACATTGATCATTAAAATGTGTTGTGTTGTAAAATGTTCTTTTCTGCTGTTGGTGACATGGAATTTTCATGTTCCCCTTTAGAACTGATTGTACATTTATGGCTTTTTGGTCACCTTTTCTGCTGTAAAATGCACCATTTCAACCCCATATTTGAAAAAAAATTCTTGGGGGGGGCAACACCCCCCCCAAACCCTCCCTAGAACCTTGTAGTTCCCTTGCTACGCTCGGTCGCCCCCACTATTTCAGAAAAATATTAACACATAGACACTGAAAGAAATCATAAGCAACTAACCTTTGATCACTGCCCATGACACCAAAAGCTATCCTTGGGACTGCATGGCTATCACTGCCTGTGATGCTATTGTGTCAAAGGTCACACAATATCGCTTTTTAATATACTGCTTTGGGTGAGGTTGTTGACTTTTGGCTCGCCGGCCCACTGGGTGACAAAAAGTTGTATGCTTCGGCCCAACATTCAAAAAGGTTGGACAAGCCTGGATTTGGATGGATGTCAGATCCTAGTATTCCCACAATGGAGATACACGAGATATTTGATGAATATTCCATGCCTATGAAAAGAAAAGCGCTACAATCGATGGTTGAACATTTATTAGATAAAGATATAAAAAACGATAAGGCCAGCCCGCCCGAAATAATGGCAGTATATAGAAGAGCACTTGAGCGAGGGACAGGAGAAACAGCCCTATCATTGAATCTGGGAATATTGTTACATCTAAGAGAAGGGGGAGGGACGGTAAGTGGGGCATTTTCTATGGGAGAGGTCCCACCTACCTTTGTGCCCAAAGTGGAGGTTCCCGCAGTGGGCGGTGCAGCGGCGCAGGTGACACCAGCCCATTACACCGCCCAATATGTGCATGTCCCCTTTTCCAGACAGGAGGTGAACAACATAAAGCAGACGATTCCTGATATAAGAAAGAATCCTGCAGGGTTTTACAAGGAAGTAGTCCTGCCTACAATCATCCGTGCTTACCATGGGTGATTGCTTACCATGGGTGATACAGACCTAATATTCCCGGTGATCCTGCCAGCAGACATATGGAAACAAATAAGGAAGGTAGATGACACAACGGCCTTTGGCGCCACATGGGCGGACTTGACAATAAAAGATAGAAATAAAGCGGTTGGAGGGACACCAGGAGTGAACCTGGCGGCTTTACCAGCACGTATAGTACAGAAGTTAAAAACAATTGTCCCAGAGAAAAGAATCCAATGGGACAAATTGACTGCATGTGTACAAGGCAAAGATGAGTTGGCTACAGATTATTTTAATAGATTTGAAGAAGTATTCACAGACTTCAGCGGGCAGGATGTGGGTCCAGAAGCAGGAAAGAGGTTATTTGTTAACAAATATGTGAGGGGGTTAAAACTTCCAATTCAGGATCTAATAATGACATCAGAGAGTGCATGGTAAGCAAAAACGTTGGGCGAAGTACTGCATATGGCCCAATATTATGAGCGCAGAGTGACTGCAGGAAAAGAAAAAGAAGAGAGGGAAAGGGTAGATCTAAAGACACGAGTATTAATGCAGCAAGTAGTAGGACATAATAGAGGGCGAGGGAACGCACAAGGAAGGAGTAGTTCAAATATGCATGGGGGAACAGTGGGGCCGAATCAGTGTGCATATTGTAAAGAGGAAGGACATTGGCGAGCGCAATGCCCGCATCTACAGAATAGAAATGGGTCTGGTCAGAGGAGACAGCATAGAGGACACCCAGGAGTGAATGGACCAAATAGGAATAGTATGCAGCAGCATCATAATAACGGAGGTAATCAAAACCAAGGCCAAAACCAAAATGCCCCAAACCAGAATCAGGGACAGCAAAATCAACAATATGGAAATCAGAGTGGGGGAAATAGAGGAAAGAGTGGAAATGTTTTCGATACACAGCCAAACACGTATTACAGTAATAGTAATGATTACACATCCGACGATGTGTTATTTCCCCAATAGGACAGCCCAGGACAGGGGTCGGAACCAGTGGCTATTCCTGTGAATCAGAGAGGACCCTGCGTAGAAATGAGAGTCGGCAATGAGGAGCACCGCTTTCTTGTAGATACAGGAGCACAGAAGTGTTCAATAGACCATCACTTGGTTCCTAATATACCACTGTCAGGGCAAAAGAATATTTCCGTAGGGTTCGCAGGTACACCAGTCATAAACCCAGTGTCCAAATCAGTCCCAGTTACCATAGGACCATTTACCGAACATTGTCCTTTCCTTCTAACAGAAAATTGTGGAGAAAATTTGTTGGGATTAAATTTGTTGAAAAAACTAGGTTCTGTTATACATTGCACGACAGACGGAGTGTTTCTAACGATATGGCCACACGATGCCCCGGTGTCAGAATTCATGTGTGAAGCGTTACCAGGGGAACTAAGTAAAGTACCAACCTGTATATGGGCAATGCATGACAACGATGTGGGATGTTCAAAGATAGAGCCAGTAAAGATTATTTTGAAAAAAGGTGTTACCCTACCGCGAATACCCCAATACAAAATTTCGGTTGAAGGTGAGAAAGGATTGAAAAGTATTGTTATCGATTTGGTGAAATTAGGGGTAATAGAGGAAATCACAGGCAGTACATGCAACAACCCGATTCTTCCGGTTTATACAAAAGGAGGTAATGAGGTACCATACCGTTTCATAATTGATCTATGCGCATTGAATAAGGTAGTAGATCCGCAATTTCCTCTAGTGCCAGACGTCACTACAATATTGACAATGATACCTGTTTCAGCAGAATATTTTAGTGTAATAGATTTGAAAAACGCATTCTTTAGTATTCCAGTGGACAAGGGCAGTAGATATTTGTTCGCGTTCACATTAGGAAGACGATCATTTACATTTACGCGGATTCCGCAAGGTTATACGGAAAGTCCAAGTATTTACAGTAGAGCATTAAAAGAACAGCTAGACATGCTGGAATTACCCATGGGTTGTGTACTTTTGCAATACATAGATGATTTATTGCTAGCTGCAGACACAGAGGAGATTTGTAAAGAAAGCACTGTATTATTACTGTCACACCTAGCGGCACATGGCCATAAAGCTAGTTTGAAGAAATTTCAGTATAATCGAAAGGAGGTGGCTTATTTGGGCTACCTACTTTCGAAAGGAGGGAGAAGACTAACGTCAGAACGCATAGAAAGTATTTCTTGTATGCCTATTCCAAAGACACAAAAAGGAGTCAGAGCCATAATAGGCATGGCCTCATATTGGCAACAATGGATTGGTAATTGTGCGTTAATTGTGAAACCATTAGTGAATTTAACTAGAAAAGATGCAGTTATGCCTTTGCAGTGGGATGAGGAATGTCAGAGAGCATTTGATGGATTGAAAACTGCATTATGCTCGGCCCCAGTTTTGGCTACGCCGAACTATGAGAACATTTTTAGACTATTTGTGTGTGAAAGTGAAGGATGTGCATTGGCGGTTCTGACACAGGAACAAGGTGGAAGAAATAGGCCGTGCGGCTATTTTTCTTCTGCGCTGGACCCTGTAGCGCGCGTACTACCACGATGTTTGTGATCTGTCGCGGCAGCTGCTGCGTCAGTGAAACAAACGAAAGGGATGGTATTGGGGCACACTTTAATTCTGATGGTGCCACATGCCATAGACATTCTATTAAATAGGACACAGACGCAACACCTCACCTCTGCTAGATTGACAAGATATGAGATTATCTTGTTCGCGCCCCATATCCAAATTATGAGGTGTAGCACTTTGAATCCTGCAGAATTAATGCCACTAACCATAAAAGAAATTGGGAAGAATGAATCACCCCCCCACGATTGCTTAATGATCACTGAGGAAGAAACCAAGGGAAGAGTTGATTTAAGTGATATTCCACAGAAAGAGCCGGATGGAGAGTTATTTTGTGACGGCTCATGTTTTAAATTACCAGATGGTACGTCAACTACCGCATACGCTATCACTACCCTAGAGAGTGTTGTAGAAAGTAAAAGAACCCCCTATAATTCCACACAAGCCGCGGAAATAATAGCATTGACCAGAGCCTGCGAGATTTCTGAAAATTTGAATGTGAATATATATACTGATAGTCAGTATGCTTTTGGAGTGGTTCATAACTTTGGTCGACTCTGGGCTGAGAGAGGGTTTCTGACATCACATGGTGCCAGAACTCAACATGGCCCTTTGATTGTACGATTGCTGTCTGCACTCATGTTTCCAAAGCGCCTAGCAATAGTAAAATGCGAGGCACATAAAAAAGTAACATGCAAAATAGGAGAGGGAAACGCGTTTGCAGACAGAATTGCGAAACAAACTGCCACTGATTTGAATACCAAGATGATGACGGTTCAGACAGAGGAAGTACCCTGTATGATAGAAGATGGAGTTGCGACTGTCAAAGAAATGCAGGCCGAGGCTATGGCTGATGAAATACAGGGATGGGCAGAGGGATCTGCTGAGTTGGATTTGGAGGGTTGTTGGGTGGACAAGGGAACTAGAAACTGGATGTTGCCAAATTCGTATGTGACTGCAATGGTCACAATGGCCCACAGCCCTACGCACATCTGTGCCAAGAAAATGATACAGCACCTTTCTACAGTATGGCAGAATGTAAACATAAAAAAGAATGTAGAGAGGTTGGTGCAGAACTGTATCACGTGTTTACAACACAATGTAGGAAAGGGAACAGTGACTCCAACAGGCAGTTTTGACCTGCCCTCCATGCCGTTTGAGGTAGTTCATTTTGATTTCATAGAGATGGAGAGGTGGCAAAACTTAAAATACGTCTTGGTGGTAATCTGTGCATTCAGTAAGTGGGTGGAGGCATATCCTTTGAAAGATTGCACAGCAATGAGTACGGCAAAAGTAATGTTGAAGGAGTATTTTTCCAGATTTGGCTTGCCCCGGGTCCTATGGTCTGATAATGGACCGCATTTTGTGGGTGCAGTGGTATTACAGATATGTGCTGGTCTCCAGATTGATAAGAGATTCCGTAGTTCCAGGCATCCGAGTTCTGCCGGTCTTGTGGAGAGGCACAACAGGATTCTTAAATCAAAGATTAGCAAGATTTGTGCGGGAAGCAAGTTGAGTTGGGTGGATGCATTACCAATAGCACTATTATGCATGCGTACATCTGTACAGGCTAAAACTGGGCTCTCCCCGTTCAAAATCGTAATGGGGAGGCCGGCAAATGTTTGGTGCGCACCTCAGCCAAAAACGACTTAATGAGATAGAACATCCTGTGCTTAGTACTTATTGTGGCCTTTTAATGCAGAAATTTCGTTTGATTCATCAGCAGCTGCAGGAGGCATTACCAGTAAGGTACACTGGTCCGGGGCACGCGCTGGAGCCAGGAGACTGGGTGCTGCTAAAAAACTTTGAAAAAAAGTCATCATTAGCACCCAGGTGGCGCGGGCCCCATCAAGTACTTTTGGCGACGCAGACAGCAATACGGGTGGATGGAAGGAAGTCGTGGATCCATGCCACCCATGCCAAAAGGATTCCAACTGCACTGAAAGTCTTTCCTGACACTGATGACCGGAAAGAGACAGCGGTCCCAGAAACGAAAGAAACTGTTGCCAGTGAGCAGCCACCTAATCTGCCAAAACGAGAAGTGAAACTCGAAACAAAGCCTGAGACGATTGCCAAAAAGGGGGAAGGGCAAAGAGTGCCCCAACGTTGCCCAGCAGAATCGACATCACTGCTGACCGACGTGAAATCTGCTTTGAAGATACCAGCAAAACCAAATCGTGTACCCCTTTGGCGCCCACCAGCACTTGCCAGCACGCCAAAAAACGGATCTACATCATTGGCGCGGCGCACACCATCACCTGCAGTAGCGCCACAGGCTGACTTCAAGCCTGAATCTGAATGTGCACCGGCACTGTTCACGGATCATACGATACCAGGAGCAAGGCGATACAACCTGCGGCCTCGGAAGACAAAGTGATCCGCAGTCTTTTTTGGTGTTTATGTCAACCTCTGGTTCAGCTCATGGACGGAGAAGGAACCAGGGGTGTAGAGGAGAGAAGCATGAGAATTGTGCAAATTGGACAATTCAAGACTCGCGGCTCTTCGGTGCGATCATAAAAAGTACATGTGTCCGGAACCAGAGCGGACAAGCTGGGCGCACATGGTACTATGGCAAGTGAGATAACTGATTAACAATATATGTGTCCGGAACCAGAGCGGACAAGCTGGGCGCACATGATACTGAGGTGATAACTGATCAAAGGTTCTCTGAGCAGTATAAGAAGGGACAAGTGATCTCGCCTAAAAACGAATAATCGAATCCAGGCTAAAAAGGACAGGCAAAACTGAACTGTGACAATTCCATTGAACTTATTAACATCAGAGCAAGCACGACGAACAAAGATATCCACAACGAGCTGTGATAAAAAAGAAGAAGGACGACGAGAAACATGCCGGGACCAGTTCCAGCCTCCTCCTGCACCACCACCGCTGAGAATGAGTCAGTTATAAAGACTATAAGTTTAAGAAAAACGCATGGTAAAACAAATTGTATGCTGGCACTAACGATAATAATGTGCTTTATGAGCGTGGTAGCACCAATCTCGACAGCCCTAATATTCTGGTGGGTAGAAACAATACACCCATTATAAATGTTTTTACCAATAATTAATATATCCACTACTGAAAGCCCGGTTCAGGTGATCACTTATATCCTACCCCCAATGGAAGAAAAACACAGGGAAGGTTTTGGAAATAACACCGTACAGCTGATAATGAACATGACACATGCAATCCTGAAGAAAACAAACTGCTGGGTATGTGCCCATTTACCACAGCATGCCGGAAAAGGAATAGGATGGTATGTGCAGCCATTACCATTAACTTCTGCATGTAGTGCATCTTTAGGTGCAATGTTCTATGGGAAATGGAATGAGAGTAATACTGGTCAATTAGACAGAACCAACAGGAATGAGTTTGAGGAGATAATAATGAAGCCTGTGGGTTGTTCCATTTTCCATAAAGCACAAGTAATAGGCCCAGAGCCCACGAGGAAAAGTACATGGAAGATAACACGACAAAATAGACGATATAGATTGTCCCCGCCAGAAAAAACATCTGTAATGATGTTTCGTGTAAGAACAGAAGGGGACAAAGATGCAATTCCCCCATCTTACACAGTGAATTATAGCCCAAGAACTGTCCCTTTTTGTCTAAAAAAGAAAGGCTCTTTTTCAGTCGGAACATATACTGGTTGTATGAATACAGTGGTACTAAAATGGGAAATAGAACCAGTATACGTAGGTGATCCAGTTTATTTTATATGTGGAGAGAAAGCATACCCTTGGTTGCCCAGAAACTGGGGAGGAACATGTTACCTAGGGCTACTGTTCCCAGGAGTATTCCTCTTAGAAACAGCAGCCAGGGCCAGATTATCCAGAACTACAGTCAAAATGACTGACGAAGGTATTTTAATAGCAACTGATGTAGCGAAATCATTTATTCCATTCTTAGGACAGATAGTGAACTCCTATAATATAAGGCAACTGTCCAGAATCCTAAAGAATACAAAAAACACAATAACAGATATATTATTTAACATGACGTTGGAGGAAAGAGGAATAAGGTTAATGACGCTGCAAAATAGAATGGCTCTCGATGTAATCCTGGTTGATCGTGGGGGAATTTGCAAAATAGTGGGATCAGCATGTTGCGTTTATGTCGATGACTATTCCCCCACGATCTTTGAAGCAATAAAGAAAATGCACGTTCTGAGTTCTGAACTCCCCATTGGAGAAGGGAGCTGGGGAATAGGATCTTGGTTTGGGGAAATACTACGATCTTGGGGATGGAAGTTGATCTCAATTTTAGTAGTGGTGTTCGGAATATTCCTAACGTGCTGTTGTTGTATACATTGTTTACCCATAGTTTGCGCAGAGGTAACTGAGGGATGTACGGAAGGATGCATGCATATGATAACAAAGAAAAAACAACCTCATGATCGAACTAGCCCAGACCCAAATGAGATGAGAGCAGTAAAAGAGTTGATGGCAATAGATATTGATGAAGACAATGATGTCCACGATAGCATGCAAGACTCAGACATAAGTACTTCAGATTCATCATCACTAGAGGAGGTTTCAATAAATAGATGAGACGTTTGGCATACAGCCAAAGGAGGCTTTGTCAGTCTAGAAATACGGATACCTCTACTTTGAGACCGCAAACGCATTTTGGTGGCCGTGGACCAACCGTCTCATGCATGATACGACAGAATATAGGTTTTTGAGTTTGCCAATGAACGGCCATTTTGATGTAGCAAGAATCGCCATTTTGTTTTCTAACCATTGCTCATTGCTTTCTGTTCCTATTGCTTAGCAGTATATTTTCCGCTTACACTGCTCGACTGTGGAACATTGTTGTCTGTATGTGAAAAGGACAAGGCCGCAGGGCCGTGAGGATAACAAGAGTTCGCTGAAACACAAACGTAGGCAGCGCCAGGAAGAATGCCCGGCTCCCTCCCGAATATAGCCTTGAAGCAGAGCTGCAGGGCATTTAATCATTTCACAGCTGCCAGCCAATCTCGTTATATGGTAGAATATGTTAGAATAATACAGCTAAAGGCTTGAATTATGCTGTTCTAACCGCCCCCCTTTGCTGAGCCCGCTAGAGCATGTCGGCTCCCAGGACGCGAATAGCACCTGATAGATAGTAAGGTCTGGAATGCAACTCCCCCCCGTATGTAGTTTGCTTCCAAGAACAGAAGCGCTGTGTTCTATTCAATAACTGAAAGATGCCTTTGCACTCACAAATTGCAAATTGTTACTAGAACAGATGTTTGAAGGTGTCATAGTGGTCGGAGATGTCCATCATCACACCAAGTTCAAAGAAACCCAATAAAGGGGGGTGTTAAACATGTCATAGCTGATTGTTTGATATGCCTTTTGTATATATGTAACTGATGTACGCAATTCACTCTCTTGCGTCCCTCGAGGTCTAGAGATACACGTCGCGGGGCGTGAGACCGAGTTGACCAACTGAGACTTTTGCTTTGCAATAAAACCCTAGCTTTGGGAAGACAACCTCGTGTCTGGCATCTCTATCGTGTGTGGTGACCCGCCTTGTTTCCATAAACGTCAGGGTCCCCTATGGGCCCCTTTCAATATGGTTTTACTCCCCTTTCTGCCCTTGCTCACAGTTTGTATTCCAGTGTCTTGGAAAAGTAAATAAGCAGTTCATGACACAAACAAATATTTTCTATATGTCCTACAGTTACAAGTGTATGTGATATGTATTTCACAAGTTCAAAGAGAAAGTGACGTTCATGCATGTCAACTAATTAGGCAATATGACCCTCGCAGGTGGGCCATCAATGGTCGGGTAATGCCTTCAGTGCCAGAGCAAAGCAAGATTTAACGGAGCCCCTGGGGCATTACCCGATCGGTAATGGCCCCCCTCCAAGTGTCATATTGCCATTAGTACCCCGGGACGTCATACTGGGGTACTAATTGCAATTTTTCTCGAGTGAAGAAACGGCGCTTCCACCTTTTCTTGACTCAAGAAAACAAGTTAAAAAAATGGCCACCGGGGATCGGTAGAAGGGACTAGCTGCAGTTCCTTCTCCCTTTCCATGGCAGACAGTCACAGAAGGAACCCAGAGCTGCAGCGGTGAAGCAGAGGCTTGAGAGCCTTCTCAGCGAGGCAAGGCCTGGGTTAGAGCCAATGAGCTTTCTTGTAAGAGCTCATTGACCCTTGGCGGGTACTCATTTCATGTAACTGATAAAGAGCCAGATTACAAAATTTGCTCCAGTGGCAGGCAACTTTAGAACAGTGCTTGACAACGTGCTACTGGCTTTCACACATACAGACTGGAAAAACATATCATCTTAGCACTGGCCATTCCATGCAAATGTATTTGTGTTCAATGGACCCTGCATGAATGAAATGTTGACAGGCACTGATGCAGAGTTACCTGTCTCCAGTGCAATGTTTATATTATCTGGCCCAGGAAGCCCAGATCGCACATTTTCACCGTATGCACACGCCTAGTCACTAAACAAGATAAAAATCTATATAATAATCACGGTTTATATGCAAGTGTCCTAAGTACTGTATAATGCTGTCAGATTCATCTGATGCTTCCTACACGTTTGTTCATGGATGTCCAATGTGTATTCCAACTATTAATGTTTATTTTTTGTTTCATTTATATTTAAAAATATTTAGGAGGACACTTTATTTATTTTTATCCTAATGTTTATGTGTCTCAGCTGATATGAACTGCGCTCAACCGGAAACCAGAAATACATAATGTTTGGAAAGAGATATAGCTAGGATTGTACTGTATTGATGGCTTACTAATAATCGGGTTCAAATTATTTATGCATCAAAGAAGTCACAGCAAATGCTACTTCATCCCTTGTGAGCTCACAGGTTACAGAAATAATATCCAGTAGCAGAAAATAGAGCAAAGAACACCGTTTAGGTACTTGTTAATGGCAAATAAAGCTTTGTATCTGGTCTATTCTACATTGTCATACTGCATTTTATCATCTGGAATTATTCTCTTAATGTCAATGAAAGGCTCCAGTTACTATTCCTTTCTTGATAAAAGAGTTCCCAGATAGCAAAACATGAACAGCACATTAGCACAAATCTAAGGTTTGCATTTTTGTTCAAAATAGAGGAATAGAGTAGGTATGACATTCTATATCTCTTAATTATTGGTCTAATATTTATAGGTCAGAAGCCATGTTAACTCGTTGGGTTAATAAGTATGTGGATAAAAATATAATAATATTACTAGGTCACAGGAAACCCTTTAAGGAATGCCGAGTGAATAACCTCAAACCCTTGCAGTATGTTCAGGTGAGCTCACAGGATTCCTTGAAGGCATTCTATCATGGAATGATTAATCCCACCAAACCATCATCATGGGCATGGGGCAATTAAAAGGTTATTAGGTTGAATGAAAAGCCGCATGGAAAACAATGGAACACACAAGGCCTGAAAAATCTTAGTTGGGATAAGTTTTTCATCACCCCTCCTTTGGCTATTAGGTCCTGCTAAATCATTTGCTGTTTGTTGGGTTGGTAACTGGTACTGCACACCATAGCACTCTCCCGCTCAAAGGGAACATATGAGAGCATTGAGGAAAAGGTTACACACAAGCCCTCCCATTCACCTGTAGATGGGTGACATAGATGTTATCATCATGACTGCTGTGTCCGCAAGTACTCTACAAGGGCTTATGCTGCAGTGGATACGGCAAACACCATGTAGACACATCCCTGAGGGTGTGGCGATGTGGGTCATGTTATGTGAGAGTGTAGAAATGGTCGGATAGGCAGCCTGTGTTTGTGGACAGCTAACAGCTGTGATTATCTGAGGAAGCCCCGAGGATATCCAGCATCTTTAGAATGGTCAAAGAACCAGGAAATTGAAAATAGATTAAATGCTTAAGCAAGATCTTAAGCTATGAGTGAGGTGGGGTTTACGGGTTTACATTGAACAATAAAGAGAAATGGGAGAACATGTATTTAATCCTAGAGCACTGTATTCCATACCCGCCTTGGATATAAAACCCTTGTTACAACGGATATATGGGCATTCATGTAAAACAGTTGCACATAGAGATGAAGAGGAAGAAAGCCGGGCTGGACAGTAAGAACTATTTTCCTCAAGCCTACAATAAATAGAATCTAATAGAAAAAGAACTCAGGATGTCACACCCAGTCACGACTACCCATAGCATGGAATAGATTGACCAGACATGCTGGAATACATCCAAAAGATATTTCACATGAACCAGTATGAGGAAGTACATAAACAAACTCACAAAGCTACAACAATGAATAGTGGGCCTGATACATGATTACCCAGTAATTCAGAAGATCAGACACTCCATGACCTACAAGGAGCAAACAATGGGACCCTTCCTGTACCAAGACCATTGGCAGGCCCAGAAACTGGGATCTGTAGGAAAAGAGGAGGCTTGGAATTTTAACAGAGGCTCCACATTTTAGCCAAATCAGCATTTCACCAAAAACTGAAAACTGATGCCATTTGACAACAAGGAGGGTGAGACAAGAGTGTGAGACTCTTGGCTGAATCTGGTCTGAGTCAGTATTGTTAGTGCATAGAAACATACAAGGTAAAAAGGGGGTTTGAATTTGGCATTACATAAAACCTGGTATTTTCAGTTAACACCACACCATGGGAATGTGGACTGTGTTGCAGTGAAGAATAAAAACTAACATTTACTAATCCTACTGATACATCTAAACACTAACCTATCCCATTACTAATATTCAAGGCAGCTCAGTCCATGGCCCTGTGGTGCAAAATATTGGTGGAGGGTAATGGTACATGCCAGCTTATTTTAAAAGAGAATAAATGTGTAGAATGAAAGTTGCTTCCTTAAAAGCAAACTCATTGTTCATTTGCAGAACAGGAAATAGTGCAGAGAAAGGTAACACTTTTCATCCGTTGCTGCTCTGCATCAGAGTCAAAGGTGCAGGCTGATCACGTGCTCTCTGGAACTTTCTGGTGGGTTGGTTACTGAACAATGGGTGGTGATTTTGATTGAAACATGACATCACTGTGAAAGGTGGTTTTTCCTTGCACTTTCTGTAGGCCAACATACATGTGTGGGCAGATCACAGAGAGAGGAATTAAAAAGGACTGTCCATCTGATGGGGGACTCTCTCTCTCTCTCTCTCTCTCTCTCTCTCTCTCTCTCTCTCTCTCTCTCTCTTCTCTCTCTCTCTCTCTCTCTCTCTTTCTCTCTCTCTCTCTTTGGCTCTTGGTCGGTGTGCTGCATTTTCTAATCGTGCAGGCAGGCTGGGGAAAGACTTTGTGGAGTTCATTCAGGTGAAGAGGGAAGGAAAAGCAGATAAACGTCCCATGCAGGCTCTATCCAGACTGACGGTATATGAAATTGACACCAGTCCAAATGTTGGGGGTCCTGGCTTCACTGTGCAGAGGCACACATAATCAAGCATTATTTTTGGTATAATTCCAGTGAAAAATGAGGTTTGTGTCTGCTGTCTGTGGGCACATTTTATAGGCAATTGCAGGCTGGGCAATTCTGTTACAATCACATTAACAAATGTGGGTAGTTCACTTTCAGGTGCTGCGCAGAGCAATTGCTATATTTCAAGGGCTTTTGGTAAGTGCATGTTACAGACAGTGGAAGTCTAGAAAAGTGCATTTACATTCTAAAACCTAGACAGCTATTTTCCATGTGCTTTTCACGGTTCATGTAATAAGCTTCAGATGTAACAGAAAGTTCATAAGCTGCCAAGATTCTGACACATTTCAAAGTCAGTTATAGCAGTGTTCTGGCCATATATTGCAAAGAAGGATGTTTGGAGTCTTTTGTACAAAAAATGCTATTTGTCATGGGTAAGCATTTGCAAATGAAAGGTATTTGTGGGTATTTCATTTTCATTTTTGAATCACAGGGAGTGTCAAGTGAAAACCCAGTGCATTGTATATGTTTTGTACTTTGCATACATTCTAATTCCTTATAAAGGACAAGAAAAAAGGAAGTAAGTCTGTCTTGTTCTGTTTATTATGTGTCCTAATTACTTGTGATAGCATACAGACAGATGTGTAGCAGGTTGTAACTGAATTCTAACACAAGTGGCATTTTCATTTTACTGCATGTGGTAAAATGCAAAAGCAAACTGGTCACTGTGAATGGGCTCATATCGTAAGGGGCTGGTTATATGAATGACAGTATTCAGATGACCTGTAAGTGTTTTCTGAGATACTGCCAAAGTGGTATTGTAGAGAAAACACCAAATAATAATGAAGTTGTGTTCTAGTGCGCATCATGTCCGGTTGTTAGTTTACCGTTTATGATCCTGATAGAAGAAAATACCAGGTAGTCCTATATATTTGGGGTTTTTGGGTATTTTGGTATTTTGGGTATTTGGGGTACAAAATACCACAAAAATACCAAAAATACCAAAAATACCACAAAATACCCCAACAGGCTCACCAATATCACATCTCACTGCCTACCACCCCAGTCCAGGTCAATGCCATGAAGGCACAGTTCTATGCCATTGACCAAATGCCAGATGTGATTGCTGACCTGGACTGTACCCATGTGGCGCTGGTGGTCCCTTCAGGCTCACAAAGCACGGTACCGAAACCGCTAGCACTACCAATCCATGAATGTGCAGGTAACCTGCGACCCCAACCTCATCATCACCCACTGCTGTGCCCGCTACCATGGTTCCACCCATGATTCCATGGTCCTACAGAACAGCAAACTGCCAGGATACATGGAGAGGAACAGTGGACAACAGACAAGGATAGTGGGTGAGTAGAAATGTGAGCTGTAAGTCACATGTACAGATGGGGGGTTTGAATAACCACACAAAGGCTGGCATGACAAGCAAATGAGAAATCTTTGCTTGACCACCTCCCATAACAACGTCACAATAAAGACCAGGGAGCATGCACATGTCAGACATACCTGCATGGAGAAGCAGTAATACCCATACAGTATCTACCAAACACACCAACATGACTACAGGTAACACAATGCAACATGCACCCACCAAAGCAATGCAGACAAATGGCCAGAATCCCACACAGCACAAAATCCATGGCCAGTGCCACGGCCATGCACCCATATTCAGCTAGCCCACAATGCCCCCCCACCCGTTGCCACCAGACGCCTTGGGAGGATTCACGGGGACCCCAACATCATGCCCCATGCACAGTGTGAATATACATCCACATGACAGCCACCATGTCCTCTGGACATGTCACCGACAGACACCCTATGTAACATATGCTACAAGTGAACAGGGTGCATTTGAATCACAAAAAATGCATGGCACGAGTGACACTGCATGAATAGGCACATGCCCAGCTGCATGCACAAGTAGCCCATTGACCTGATATTGTGTAAATCCACCCCCACACCCTACACCATGACTAATGCCTGTGCCTCCCACCATGCAGGTGACTCCAGATACCCACAGCTGCCCTGGCTAATGGACCCTGTGCATGATCCACAAGCACTGCAAGAGAATGCCTACAACCACGCTCACATCTGGACCTGGGTCTGCATCGAGCGTACCGTCGGCCTCCTGAAGGCATGTTTCTGTTGCCTCGACCATACCGGTGGCTCCCTGTTGTATGCTCCAGAGAAAGTAGGGAGAATTGTGCTAATGTGTGCAATGTTGCACCATATCTGCCTGAAGAGAAACATTCTGCTACCCCCTGACGTGGACAAACCACCCCCAGAGGATGAGGATGCAGTGTCTGTGGCAGAGGCAAATGCACACATTTCCAGAGATGACATGAGGGATGGGAGAATGGCATGCCATGGACTGATAGAGAAATTCTTATGACATTTACACAGGGCATGAGCCATCTACCCCTGTGTGACATCCCCCCTTCAATCAAAAAACACCACAATGACACAATCAGGAATGTCCTCATATTGATGAATGTTAACGGTTTTTATAGAATGAAGTGCCACAACTATTCCCCTCTCCCCTCCCACCGCCAACTCCCCATCACACTATCCCCCTTCCCCCTCCCACCACCAACTCCCCATCACACTATCCCCCTTCCCCCTCCCACCAACAACTCCCCATCACACTATCCCCCTCTCCCTCCCACCACCAACTCCCCATCACACTATCCCCCTCCCACCACCAACTCCCCATCACACTATCCCCTCTACCCCCTCCCACCACTAACTTCACAGCATGGCCACTCAAGGAAATCAGTGTCCCAGAGGCTATCACAGCTGTGGCCTCTTCACCCCCCTGCCGGCCCCTGATGATCTTGGGTGCAGAAGGCGGGCTGACTGTCACTGCAGTGTGGATGACAGAGCCTGTCCCCATGTTTTGTTGCTGTTGCACCTCTGTGCTCTGCTGTATGGCCTCTGCCAGTGCAAAGACACCCTCGGTCATCTCCCTGACCCCTTGGGTGTAGAGTGTAAGGGCGGACGTGCTTTCTGCCATCTCAGACCTGTTCCACGCCGTGTGGTGCACAACCCTGCGGGTAGCCCCATGGATGCTGTCCCTAATTGCCTGCAGGTGTGCACTGTGGGTGCGGCCAATATGCTCCATCTCCCGTTGTCTGCTCTCCATGTCCTCGAGCCGCAACATCATCATGCTGCATGTAGAAGCGTGCTGTGGTGTTGAGGGGCTCTGCACTGGCCCAGGACTGAAAGCAGGGGAGCCACATGGTGGTGTATCCACATCAGACTTGGTTGAACGTGTGCACTGACAGTGTGGAGGACTCTCAGGGAGGGTTGACGTTGGTGGCCTGGAGGGCTCTCTGGGGAGTGTGGCCCTTTGGCAGGTGATGTCACCGGGCTGGTGTCCTCCTGTAGCTACTCAGTTGCCTGGCAGCAGGTGTGGCCTCAGTGTCAGGGCCTCTAGCTGTGGGATTGAGTGTAGTGTGCCCTGCACTGCTCCTGGTGGCCTGTGGTGGGGGAGTTGCTTTGGCCCTGCTCCGGTGCGATATTACACGCCAGGACATATGCATTGGTGTGGCCAGTGTGGACTTTTGAGGGGTGGTGGTGGCAGACCTTGAAGGCCTGGTAGCGGCACTCCCTGATGGGCCCGCATTATCCGCCTCCTCCTCTGATGCCTCTGGTGATGCGTGAGTGCCTGTAGGGGACATAGTTAATGTTGTTAGGTATGGTTACCCCATGTGTGTTGCCATGCAAGACACAATTGCTATGGTACAGAGTGTGACCCCACACATATGGGCAAATTGGCATGATTGGTCATGGGAGGATGCATGTGAGCCCAACGTCATGGGGTTTCTCATAGCGATGGGTGTGTGACCTATGACATGTTGGTCATTGGACTGTGTTTGGGTAGGGAAGGGTGTCCATGTTGGGGCAGTTTATGTCTGACATGCATGCTTGTGGTCGTTCATGGCACCAAATCCCGTACCTAGGTGTCACTGACATGGTGGGGGCTGGATGTGGCTTGTTCCATGGCACTGCCATGGATCTATGGGGCACTGCTGTGCAACCAGCATGGTTGCACTGTGGTGCACAGTGATTGGCAGGCTGGGCACATGTCCATATGTGGGATGTGTACTTTCCTGTGGCTTGTCTGCCATGCCATCATGGAGCAGGCCTACTGGACCCGCATCATACTGGTGTGACTGCTGCACTGAGTTGTGGTTGCTCATGCACCTCAATCCCACTGGCACATGGTGCACTTGAAGGGGTGTGGTGTGCATGGCCTTTGTTTGGTTCACTTCACTGCACTTGCCGCTGCTGTGTTGCTCAGGGGTGCCCTTGGTGCCCTGCCTCATGGCTGCTGTGGAGGGTGGCTGATATGCCACTCTGTCACTCTGCCCTGTTTGCAGGCCCAGCTTCTGGGTCTGATGACTTGTGTCCCTGTCGACTGGGACATCGTATTCTGGGATATCATTTGTGCATACATTTGTTGGGGGGGGTGACTCACCTCCTGCCTCCTGGCTGCTGGCACCTGCCTCTGCACTGCCGACTCCCTCTGTCCCCTCGAGGTCCAGCACTGTGCTACATTTCTCCTCCCAGGCGATAAAGACCAGTGGCTCACTGCAGTTTTGGGACAGCAGTCTCCGCACACTGACCCTCAGTTCGTTCCACCGCTTGTGGCAGTCCTCTCCATCATGGGGCATGCTTGCGACTGTTCGGCACTGCCCACTGGTCTTGCATTGGCGACTGCCATCCAGTTCCTCGCAGTGGGAAGTTACCTCATCTGCAAGGACCACCAGCTCCACCTTGCTAAATTTGGGTTTACGCCTCTTCTCCTCTCCTGAGACATTGTTGCTGCTTACTAGAACTGAAGGGCTGCAGGAATGGATATTTTTAATGGATTGTCTTTTTCAAATAGGCCGCCAAAATGCTTCCCGTTCGGCAGTGATGCAATTTCCACTGCTGCTATTAGCGCCGGATTCGCCAGCGGTAGCGTTATAAGTGACACTTTCTCAGTTGTAGCCCTTGTTTCGGCGCAGTTACCGCTGGGTGCTAATAGCGTTACTGCCGTAATCGGGGGAACGTTCACACCAGGTTGTGATGCAGCAGAATTCCACCGCAAAGCCTAGCAGTAACGCTATTAGCTCCCAGCGGTAATTGCTCTGGATTACCGCCGGACTTGTGATGAGGTCCAGTGTGATTAAATGATTTGCCCAGGATCACACACTTTGGTTAAATGGGGAAATCAGGATGTGGACAATTTTAGCAACTGAACACATCTTCCCAGGATTAGTTGATATAGATATGTATTAAGGTTTTGCTTTGCATTTCATGTGCTTAAATAATACTTTATTCATAACAATGCCTTGGAAGCAAACCACATTACATTGTAGAGGAGGTCCCAGATATGACCTGCACCCCTGCCCCCCATTGCGAGTTGCCAGTAAGGTACTCGCCGTGGTGCGTGATGTATGAGTAGCAAATTAACCAACAGAGAGCCGCACTGGGACTCTGCCCCGTGTACGTAAGGAGATCAATACCGGTTGAAGCAGCCATAACACGACAGCCCTGGGCAGCACGATACCCTATCAGACAGCAATACCAGCCACTGATACGAAATGAGGAATACCTGCAAACGGTCCATGAGGAGACCCCTAAAGCCTTAATGGAAGGACAATGGAAATAAACCAAGGACCCGAGCAGCCCCGAGAACAAACAGAATTGGCTACTGAAAGCACGAATGCCAGTACTAGTAACTGCAAGGATAATGATAATGGATGCAGAGGAGAGACACTGTTAAAACATAAGAGAATGTTGTCATAAGACAAGATGGAAGCAACCGCCCTGTCGAATGTGTGTAAATAAGCTTGAAATGCAAGAGGCTAAGAAATCGATATTGCTTGCAATGCCTAGCAGAAGAGTAGAGTGGCAAGCGCCAACCATATATCTACCTCAATACTGCACAATGTACACGTGCAACTCCATTTTGTGAAAGCAGAAATGTACCCAGGCGGCCAAAGGCCTGACAGGCCGAGTTTAGAAACCCAGCCAGGACCAGAGAAGGAGCGGAATCGAAACTCAACAAAGAGAGGCTTATGCCGGGGAGATCGAGGTCAACCAGAGAAGGGGAGGTGAGCATGAGCTCACGAGACTCCAACTACAGAGAATACCAGCCCGCCCATGAAGGTCAAGATATGAGAGGCCCATGCAGGTGGCCAAGCGCACACAGAATTAAATGCACAAAAGGTTGGAAACTGAAGCAGATTCACGGTGAACCAACACGTGACCAGACAGGTGCGAAGACGTACCACCGCCTGATGTCATCCAGAACCAGGGGTTGCCATAACTTTTCCTGATAAGAGACTACAGATCCAAGGCCATAACCAGCCAACTAATTGACACACAGCCCTAAAACACTGATTGATGGAAGGGAGGAAGGGTGAATCTTGGGACACTAGGCACCTGGGTGTCTACTCTAAAGCTGCTAATTAAAATGGAGATTTATGTTTAGGGGTGTAACTTGCCCAATCACAAGGAACCATGTAATCTAGGGTCCTATAGACACTGTAACCAATGAGACGTCGTACTTGTAGTGACGTCAATCACGTGTGGTGTAGAGGGAAGGGCATAGACGCCAACCCGATAAGAGTTATCCAATCCACTTGCATTATTTCCATATACAGATATAGCACCTATACTTAAGTTACCTTTCCCAACCAATTGTATTGCATGATGATTTTATGTAGAATTAGACATCCATGATGATGGATTTTGCCCATAAAAGAGGCTGTTAGACTAATGTTCGAGGAAATCGGGATGAGGCAGGTGTTTGTGATGCTGCTGATTTCCATACGCTGATGTATGTATCTTTAAACGGACTTCCCTTTGCCAATGTACTGAGTCCTGATTATTGAACCTTGCCGGAGTATGTGAATCCTGCACTCTGTCCTCGCATGGTGCAGCTATCTTGTATTACTAGTTTTTGAGGATGAGTACTGACCAATGGGCCGTCAGTAATTTCCTCTCCTCGTCAACACTTGGTAGCGTGAGGATGGTTTCGGCCATCGATTATAGATTATCGATTGATATAATATAAGACATCTTTAGACCGACGGCACGAAGTAACTCTGGGCCTTCGGTTACATCACAAGTCCTTTCGCTATTCCGGCTGAGTAGGCTGAGAAGTTCCCCGTGGACAATGATAGTGTAATCATTCCCAGAAAATCTGCAGTGGGTCTGAAGGAACCCGCCTTTCCAAGCATAACCCTTCTCATTCCCACGTGCAGCGGATCGGACGAAAACCATAAAAGCAGGAATAGGAAGGGGCGGTGATCCTGAAGTTCCAGAGAGAAAAAGAGGCGATCAGTGAGTGAAAACAACGAAACTCGTTACCTTGGCAAATGTCTTATAGGCGTTAGAGTAAGAAGGGGAAAGGTAACGGAGTGTGGTGGAGAAGATTGATACAGTTATAAGTAGGAAAGACTGTAGAGATATAGAGGGTAAAAACCCGGGCACCTGAAGTAATTGGGAAAAACACTGGGGGGGCACCCGAGAAAAAACTGTAAGGAATACCGGGGGGGACCCGAGAAATAACTGTAAGGAATACCGGGGGGGCACCCGAGAAAAAAACTGTAAGGAATACCGGGGGTGGGGGGGGGGCACCGAGAGAAAACTGTAAAATTCACCTTGTTCCTGCGCTTTAAAGAGTGGTCAGAAGGAACTTGAAGCCAGAGCCCACAGAGGAGGGACTTTAGGCTACGATGATGTTTAAAGACGTCATAAAGGGGTTAGTTCAAATCCCATAACGGGGTAACTATTAGAAGGCAGGTATACGTATGACCAGCTGGTGTCCTATATGTCCTGTGTATGCTGAATGTTTAATTATTGTGTTATTAATTGATGGCAATGTATTTTTGCTTTACGCGATTCTGTAAATGAGAGGGAATCGCCACAGAATTGATGTGTTTTGAGTAAAATGGTTGGTATAAAATTTTGCGGGAAAATTGGATTGGAGCTTCTCATATGGTGTACGAGTGCTTATGGCGGGGTTGCGAGGCCTCGCAGACAAATCTATGAGAACTCCGGATGAGTTTCTATTCAGGCCAAGAATACCCATGCACGAAGAGGAGGGACAAGTATTTCCCTTAATGATACACTCTGCCGCAGTGCGAGGAAAAGTGGTATTGGTTGAGGGATGTGACGATGAGGGCAGACCTTGGTGTGCGATTGTCGCCATCGAAGAAGGGTATCGAGTGACTGACGTCACCGATGAGGATCTGTTCGAAGAACAACATGACCTAGAAGAGACACGGGTGGAAGTGAGTCTCATATTTTGGGTCAAAATGATCAGGCGGGAGGTACCGCAGAGGATGATGTTAGCATTAGTACGTCCAGAATACTTTGATAACGACATGGCCCTGGTGCCGGCCAAGGTATAGGACTAGAGGGCCCTATGACGTAGGCCTCCTGAAAGGGGCCGGCGAAGTAAAACTGAAACCAGGACCAATTCTCCCGTGGACACAGCAATATCCCATGTCCAGAGGAGCAGATGAAGGGATTGCAAAGACAATCTCTGCCATGATGGAGCAGGGCATCCTTGTGACGTCAGAATCGCCACACAACACAGTGATTTATCCTGTCAAGAAATCAAAGGGAGGGTCTTGGCATTTAATCCAGGATTTACGAGCATTGAACGACATAGTCGAAGCCGATTTCCCTCTAGTCCCGAATCCATCCACAATTTTGTGCAACATACCCACTGAGTCAAAATACTTCACGGTGATCGATTTGAAAAATGCATTTTTCTCGATTCCATTGCACCGTGACTCACAAGACCTGACGTCATTTACTTTCAGACAAATGCGCCTGAAAAGTACGGGGCTGCCACAGGGGTATTGTGAGTCTCCATCTATTTTCAACAGAGTCCTGCAAATGGACCTAAGCAATATTGTGGTGGACAGTGTTGTTTTGCAGTATGTAGATGGCATTCTTATCTGCAGCATCACTGAAGAGCAATGCCGACACGACTCAGTCCAGCTATTAACTATACTGGCTGAGAAGGGATACAAAGTGGACAAAGAAAAGCTGCAGTACCATCAACAGGAGGTGCTGTACATAGGGCAACTGATCTCACATGAGGGGAAAAAGGTAAGCCCAGAAAGGGCTGAGGCTATCATGAACACGGCCAAGCCACGCACAATAAAGCAAATACAAAGCTTCTTAGGCTTGTGCAATTATGTCAGAGCATGGGTCTTTGACTACAGCTCATATACCAAGCCCTTGTTACAGGCCCTTAAAAAGGCCCAGGCAACAAGAGAAGAAATTGAATGAATGAAGAAATGGAGAAGGGGTTTACAGAACTCAAGGGGGCCCCAGTTCTCGGGATTCCTAATTATGCAGAAGAATTCTATCTGTTCTCTCATACCGATGGCAGTTTTATGACAGCAGTGCTCGCGCAGCAAACCTCATTGGGATATAAACCCCTAGCATATTGCAGCGGGAGTCTGGACCCGGTCATGAAGGGCCACTTCCCATGCAAACAAAACCTAGCTGCTACTGCTTTTGCCATTGAGAAGGCGTCATCCATTGTGATGGGATGCTCCATGACATTATATATTCAGCACTCGCTAATTGCCATACTAGAAAAGCCAAAGGGCACGCTGACTTCACAAAGAGCATCAGCCTATGAGGTGATTATCCCTAATCCATCGATCAAAATAGTGCGATGCAAAATTGTGAACCCTGCTATGTTTATAGCCGAGCCAGTCACAGAGGGAGAACCTGTGCATGACTGTGCAAATTATGAGGAATTCTATGACGAGTTCCCCTGGGTAAAGGAAAATGCCCTGGTAGGTGGAGAGATCATCTTTATTGACGGGTCTTCTAGAATCGACCTAGAAGACGGGCAAAGGTATACAGGCGTGGCCGTGATCAAACACATGGCGAATGGAGAGTTCCGAGTACTTGTTAGTGCGCGAATACCATCTCACTATTCAGCACAGGCTGCAGAACCAGTGGCATTGATACTCGCCATCAAGAATCACGCGGACCAGGAAGTATTAGTGTACAGTGATTCCGCCTATGTGACGTCGACAATGCACGCAGGACTAGCGTGCTGGAAAAGGAGGGGCTACCTCCGAGCGGCCAGCACGCCAGTGCAGCACACGGCCTTGCTGGACAGGCTGATAAAAGCACTACAGCTCCCAGTGGGCATAGCGGTCGTAAAATGCACCGCTCATACAAAAGGGACAGATTTTGTGTCACGTGGAAATCATGAAGCGGACACGGAAGCCAAACGTATGGCTTCCAAAACTGAAACAATCATGGATGTGGAGGTGGCACGTACCCATGAACAAATGATGGTAGCACAAGCCACTCCAGAAGTCTATAGCAATATGGGGCAGTCTCAATTGATGGAGCTCTAGGGGGGGGCACCTCAGGAGGAGAAAAATGTATGGAAGCGTTGAGGGTGTTCTTTAAACCCCTCTGACGGATTGTGGAGGCAAGACAGCACTGGTAAACCAGTAATGCCTGTCGCCCTTCTAAAAGTAGCGCTAGAACAGCTTCACTACCCCATTCATATGTCAATAGAAAATCTTGCTGCAACGCTCGCGGAAGACTGGTTTATACCGAATTTAGCTGAGCATGTTGCATTCTTTATGGTAAACTGCATTGTCTGCCAGCAATTCACTTCTGGGCACACATTAAAAGTAGTGGGAGGAGTCATCCCCAGACCAAATGGACCTTTCCAGCACCTACATATTGATTATGTCGATATGATTCAGGTGTGTAATGGGTACAGGTATCTACTTGTGGTGGTGTGTCCCTTCTCTAGATGGGTAGAAGCAGGCCCCTGTACACACCCTGACGCTGCCTGTGCTGCTAAATTCCTGGTGAGGGAGGTTTTCCCTAGATGGGGGGTGTGCGAGGTAATGAGATCTAGTAATGGGGCACATTTTGTAAATGCAGTATTTGAGCAGATTAGCTTGTTGCTTGGTATAAAGCACAAATTCTCATTGGCGTATCACCCAGAGAGAAACGGGATATGTGAACAGATCAACGGCTTGCTTAAGGAAAGGATAGCCAAGTTGAAGCTCACATTAAGAAAGGGATGGATGCACTGCCTACCACTGGCATTGTATGCTCTTCGGAACCAGCCAGGCTCCGACCATCATCTAACGCCGCACGAAATAGTCACTGGGAGAAGGATGAGGACCCTTCTTACCCCCCGAGACCGAGCTAGATTTGATGTCCAGTCAACTAGGGAGGGTCTGGGAGAGGAGATGAAGGCCTATCTGGATTGTCTCACATCCAGTTCACTGTAATTTCAGGCCAGCTGCAGCAACGACAGAAAAGAGACGACACAGCACAAACCACAACAGACAGTGCTGATGCCGACGCAGCTCATAGCCTGTGCGCGCCTCTTGTCTTCCCTGGAGATCGCGTCCTCGTGAAGAATTTCAAAAGAAAGAGATGGGATGAGCCGATGTTTAATGGCCCGTTCATCGTAGAGGACTGCACCCCGTCAGCTGTCAAGCTCAAATGCAGAAGAGCCTGGATCTTCACGAATGATATAAAACTCTTTATAGGAGTGAGCACTCCTACTATATCTACTGCCGAGGAATCCACAGACAACGGGGAAGGACCGCAGCACGTGCGGATAAGATCTATGGCAAGGAAGAAGGACGCATGAGCAGACAAGTTACAAGAACGAGGAAAGAAAAATAAAAGTGAGACTTTCAAAACAAGACAGTTCTTCAAACCAAGTGAAAGGTGACAAAAGGACAATTAAATGAACATTCAATGTAGCCAACAAAAGAACTTTTGTGAAAATCATGTCCACGCTGAACCTTTTCTTTAGGCAAAAAAAGATAATAAGAAGCAAGCAAACACCCTGTGCAGCCAAAGGTGCAGGGTAAAAGAAGAAAATTGCATACTCATATCAATAGAAGCGCTAATCTCATGAACATTGAAAGCCACACAAAGCATTTAAAACCTAAGACTCTGATAAGAAGTAAAAGTAAGATCAAGACTTTGTTCATGGACATATGGTTCATCCCAGCAGAAGTCTCAAGTGGGATGTGCTCACATATTTTCAGCTGGTAGTACTGTCCTATCCTTCACTTATAGGCAGAGAAGCCAGCGTTACTGAATTCATTCAAGACCCTGCAAACAAGAAAATAATCCGCCAATTACTGACTGTCATAACATAAACTTTCATTACACTACCCGAACACAGCGGAAAAGACACAGATGCTTCCACCAGAAGCAATCATTGACGAGATCACATATACTTTGTTCTTCCGCATCATCGAAGAATGTCCAGGACTTATCAGGAGAACTACAGATACATTGACATTCATTAGAGATCCAAAAAACAATGACTTTCTCAACCAAGTGTGGTACAAGCTGAACCACGTGGTTGCAACTCACGCAGCAGGAAAGTGCAAAACTTGTTTGCATCAAAAGAAGGGACTGTGATTAGGACCCAGCAAACAAGGCAAATGTCCCTATCACCTGAGGATACACGGCTGGCACACAACGTTTTATTATGATTAGTCACAGACTATCCAGAAATGGTGGGAGACCTGCAGATGTTGACGTCATCACCTTTCTTAGGAATCCGGCCAACACCCCACACATGGGCGCACTCCTCCAAGGCATCATGCTCCAGGTGGAGCGGTCCAATTTCCAGCGAGAATTCCTGAGGAGATTTCAGTGAGACTATTCGACGAGGGACAGATACAATTTTTCTAAAAACAACTGATCACACTGCAAGAAAAGGCCTGTGACTTTAGAGCCAAAGAACCAGAACAAATGTCATTAACACCTGAAGACAGTCGTTATGCTTTTTGTGTTTTCTTTCATATCATTGAAAACTTTCCAGAACTAGTGGGCAGACCCCGCAACATTGATGTGCCTGCCTTTCTTAATGATCCAGCAAAGAATGCCCAATTGAGCAGGCTCCTAAGAGATATTGCATCACAACTTAGAAGCAACTATGCACATCCTCTGCTAAGAAGAGCCTTAGAAGGGGGTGTTCCAAAATAAACTTTTTCATCATCCCCAGCCGGGGACAAGGCAAGAAAACAAAGACACAGTTCTTCATGCTTCCAACATAGGACAGATCAAAAAAGAGCAGAAACAAGGATAACTACATCCGTTCTTATTTTTCTTGTTTTGTGTTTTCTATTTGTTCATCACTATCGCGCAGAGAGAGGCTGTTCATCAACTCGACCTCTAACGACCAAGTGAAAGGAACAGAGACACGAACTTCACTGCCGTGTTTACCTTTTTTAACCTTTTTCTTATTTTTTGCTACCTTTTCATATTTTCACGTTTATTTTTTTTTTATTTTTTCAATATTTTATTTTTGCGTGATTTGTAGCGAATCCATCTTTTCATGGTGTCACTGAAAACATTGTCCTGCATATCCTCAGGGCCATGACGAGTTGAAAGAGTGCCCTGGGAATGCGGTTCCCACAACAAATGCAGGATGAATGTGATGTGCTGAAAACGGTAGTCTAACCTTTTCCCATAGTCTAGCAAAGGAACTGGACTCCATACTCAGAGACTGTCATCATCACTCGCAAGAGGGGGGCCATTGAACAGCACATGTCACTTTAGTATTTGCTGAACTTTGAACTACGAGATCAGAACGAAGAAATAAATAAATAGTGGACTATGGACTTGATTGAAATGGGGGCCCAAAACAGTAACTTAGTCGGGCCACCAGCGGAAGGGCGCCCCCGGTTTCCCGGAAGGAGATGCTGAAAACTGTCTTTCAAGGCCATCATATGTATATGCATTATGATTATTGTAGTATTTTTATCGTTAACTATTAGAACTGCATTTTCTATTGGTGCACGAAGCATCCCAATGTCTCTGCATCCACCAGGTAATGAACATCTGGGGCCCACAAAAGCACCCAGACCTTATATTGTCATCCCTGTTCCAAGAAAAACCGATGATAAAGCAAACGATTTACAGTTGAATGTAATTAGCAGTAACACGCATACACTTGAAGTAATGAATGGTGAGAAAGGCTGGAGACAGGGTCAGCACGGAATGAATGATAGCATAGCACTGTCCACGGCACGCACCCATACACTGAGTGCACAGGAACAAGGGCAAGTGTCAATGGCTATGAAACCGCAGGCCAAACCAACTGAAAGAGAGAAATCACCTGTTGAACAAGCAGCTCCAGAAAGCAGGGAGCAACATGAGAAATCGAATCGAAGTGAAATAGCAAAATCACTCAATAGAACAGAGGAAGCAACGAAAGAACTCACTGAGAAAACACATGCGGTAGTTGAGTATGTGTTTTAACTCATACTTAGAGCAAAGAAGCTACAGGAGGAGCTGAGCAAGACAACCACCACAACTGTGATAGCGAGCACGCCAGCTCCAACGCCAGAAGTAACGACCGAGCCTACGACACAGCCACATGTTGAAAGGATGAAAAATCACATGCGGTGGGAGGAGGTCTATAAAAGAAAGCACGAGGGAAGGAAAAGAAACGCAAGACCTCCCCCTAGTACTGCAGGGCAGGAGATGAAACCTGCCCCTCCAAGGATAATACCTGAGAGTCTGCCTGACCGAAAGAGCAGTACAGACGCATTCAGAGACACAGTGATAGCAAACCACAGAAAAACGCTAAGGATCAAGAGAAGTCCATATGAAACCGATAACGAGTTAAACGATTACTTGGACAGCAGTGCCCACCTTGGAAACAACATATGGTACCAGCACATGAAGGAAGTTGGACGAAGGCAATCAGAGAGAGAATGTTTCGTCTGTGCACTCCTGCCGTACAGCATGGGCAACTCCAAAATCTTTGTGGCTGTAGAAATAGATGTCCCCATAGCACACTGCATGTCACATGTGGCAATGTGTAACACCAGAGGACAATTCATGGGGAGAGAAGCCTCGTTGATATGGGCCAACAAAAAGGACTACCCTGATGAAGACGATTATGTCCAGGACATCAAAACAAGAAACAGGGCGCACACCAAGAATCATGTGATTAGATATGAAAACCCTGACGTCAAAGGATCAGGAATAAGGTGGGAAATAAACTCAAGACTGAACGTCCAAGGGAAAACGGCAGAAGAAACTCAAATACTGAAGAACCGAGGGAAAATGCAGATTTGGGGATCAGTAGTTTTCCCAGATGGATGGGAAGAAGGAGTAGTAATCTGCCGAGATTGGATGGTCCTTAGAGCCTGCAAAGAAGCAATAGAGAACTCACAGAGACTATGCAGACCATTGTGGCCAAAATTGGTAAAGCTGTTGACATGGGTCGAAGACAGAGGAGGAGCCTTGCAGATAGCACCATTGGAAACCCCGAAACTGTGCTTTAGAAGTAATGGCACGAGGAAAATGGGGGAGAATCAAAACTGCGGGTGAATATACGAAGCCCCAGGGATGCTGCAAGGGACTGCAGTCCTGATGGACCACTATTGGGCATGTGGATCCAAGGCATACATAAGGCTACCGAGGAACTGGGGAGGCATATGCACACTGGTGAACGTTCACGTTCCAGCACTAGTGATTCCAAAAAATGAACTGAATTTGGACAGTTTCCTGAAAGCGGATGCTCACCTGAGGAAAAGGAGGTCTGTGGGAATAATGTCAAGGATGAAGAGAGAGAATTACTTCTCCGCCAAATCAGAAGACGCATTTTACGCCATTCCCTACGAACACAGGCTGTTCAGCCTAACTTCATCAGTATTTACAACAATAGTCTTGCCGCATATCCAAGTTGGTGCAAACACCAAGTGGTTGCAGATAATGAGATGGGAGTTACTGCAGACCATCAACACCACAATAAAAGGATTCAACACAATCAAGGAAGAGCTGAGAGCAGTCAGACTGATGACCCTCCAGAACAGAGATGTGCTTGACATGATCAAAGCAATGGATGGAGGTGTTTGAGGAAAAATTGGAGAATCATGTTGCACATTTATACCATCACACGACGAAGAAAATGGAACCCGCACAGAGGCCATAGACATGTTAACAACCCTGAAAAACCAGATGACAGATGAGACAGATGAAATGGACGATGACAGCTGGTTTGGGAACCTATTCTCATGGGTCCCGCAATGGATGGCAGATATATTCAAGTTCCTGGGAGCTTTGCTAGCAATGGTGCTGCTAGGAGTCTGTATTATCAAGATAATCATCACACAGGGCCAGAAAACAGCAAAGAAGACCATTGGGATGAAAATTATGGTCAATATTGAGCCAGGCTGGAAGCCCAGAGACCTGACAGATGAGGAGATAAAGGACTTTGTGAAGGCCAGTGAATTTGCACCAGAAGGAACAAAATTCACTTATCCCAAGAAACGAAGAAGGTACGAAGGCAAATGGATTTACTGCAGTCCAAATGGACAATGCCAGTTGATGACCTGGAACAAAGATGAGCATGCGAGAACAGCAGGAAGCTTGAAAGGGGTGATAAAGATATGGACACCAAAATTGCATACTTTCACGCCTTCTTGTGTAAACCCAGGAGACGCTGAGCAAGAAGCTGAGGAATCAAAGAAACTGAATATAAAGGAGGAAGCTGGAGTGGTCGATGAATGTAGAGGAGGTCCCAGATATGACTTAGATTCCGAGATCTCTTTACAATTGAATACAGGGATAGAGAGGTTAGATAGGTTAGGGACAGGGGCCTCATTAGTGATGAAACTATGAGGATTGATTAGTTTAGCTTGTAGCGAGGCAATTTTATTACGATGAAGATTGAGTTTGGCATTAAAGCCTGATTGAATATCTAGACACCACTGATTACTTTTAGTGATGGCAGAATAGGAGTTAGCTTTGCCCTCAAAATATTTTAGAATGGCAAAGAGTTATTTTTGAGTTGACTTGGAATTGCTGATGCGAATGTCATAGAAATCGTGTTTAGCAACCAGGATAGCGGTTTTGTAGTCAGTGGCATCTTTGCAATACGAGGCAAGATTAGCGTCAAGAGGGTTCTTCTGCCAGGCCTGCTCCCGTTTCCTTTTTTAAGTTCTTAGGTAAAGGATTTGTCAGAACACCATGATTGGCCCAGTGTTTCTGTATTGACAATTTTAGTTGGGGGGGTGGAGGAGTGCCTGTGACAGAGGCAGCAATAGCTTTGTATTGATCAACTAGGGTGGTGGTACAACGTGAAGGTAGCAAGTTTGCCAGCATAGGTTGGGCAGGTGCACTGAAAGCGGTGATGGAAATTTTACAAATTTTTCTAAATGTGTGTTTGACACGAGGGTTGGAGTTCCGTTTAACAATTTTAGATCCAGTGAAAAGGAAAAAAGACAGTGATCAGACCAAGGGCAGGTCATAATTTTCAAATTAGTCAAAAATAAGCGATGAGATGGTATCATATCCAGAGTGTGTCCATCTTTATGAGTAGGCAATTTTATTTGTTGATGTAGGCCATAGACTGCTAATGAGAGGATGAGCTTGGTAGCTTTAGAGTACTGGGCATTATTACCAACACATATAGTGGCCCCTCTCTTGTTAGCATGTTGTTAGATAACCTAGTGCTGTCTGGTTTCTGATTGTCTTCAGTCGTAGACTTGAGGGCGTAGTGGTTCCAATAATTGTTAGGACAACCAGGGATGTGCTGTAGTTCTGCAACCTCACAATCTAGCTGCATCCTCAAGGAATAGAATCAAAGAGGAGATGTTAATCAAACACCTATTTTAATATGGAAAATGGTTTTACGCTCACTATGTATAACAATATTAGTACATGAGTGCATTCTTCATCATTTGAGAATTTCTCTCAGGTTATTCTCTGAGAGAGGTCTAAATTAATAAAAGAAAGTGAGAGCGGGCGACAACAAAACACTAACACGTGTATTCTAATGGCAGCGAGTAAAAGAAGGAAGTTTCTGAAGCATTCACCTCACCAGATCAGGGGAATATGAGTGTTAAATAATTATTTGAAATAGTTACACAATTATTCAATGAACAGAAACATATACAATAAAATAATTATGAAAACACTGCAAACGTAATGTACAAAGGGCTTGATTCACATATTATTTTTAAATGCAATTGCACCATTATAAACCGCTTTGTAAATCAGGCCGTAAAAGTTCTAGAACTAAAGACATTAAAATCATAAACGTAATAAAGATAGTATTTATATATTACAAACAAAACTTCGAAAATGATGCAACCAGAAAGATTTACACAGATCAAGGCATAACAAAGCATAAATAGGAACATATGAGAAAATATTTGCTTTAATACCTGTCTAAAATAATTAGATTTAGGTCCTTATCTAAACCACCTGTCTTTTTTCTCTGTGAAAAACATGCTCTGGCTAAGGCTTCTATTCCTAAATCAACAGGACCACCTTATTATGATGAAAGAGAGTCAGCCTCATGGTTTTTATGATCTCTGAGAAGGAAATTGTATGAAATACAAAAATAACTAATTTAGTCACATTCAAGTTATTTGCAACATGTAAGGAAAATAATTATAATGTATTATCTATCAATTTTTTACCCCTTTCTGTTGAAAACATTCCAACTTGGATTGGGCTCAAACAAGTCACCAAGTACAATTAGGGATATATGATTTCATAGATCTTCTAGAATACATCATGATTTTATATATAAAGTTTATTTTGAAACCTGTACTTTGCAGTCATTCTAGTTCAGAAATCACATCTGGACGTTGACACAGCATTTCTTACCCGTGCAGTTAGGTTTCGGTTTTCAGTGATTAACTGCCCTTGGACTAGTATTAAATCATAACCGTAAAAGCACTGATGTATGAGGCCAAGGCCAGTATCCAAAATAACACTATCTCATGGGTTAGCCACCTTAGGTTGCGTGGGAGTATTTCATAAGATGTACTCATTTGATTCAAATCACAATATTTATTAAACTATTGTCGTTTTAATTTTCAATCAGACTCTTATGATAACTGTGCTTTTAATAAGGCCGCCCTAATCCCAACAAGGAGGCTTACCAAGGAAATGACGACACAAAGAGGAAACCTCAATTACTACTTCTTTAATGTTTGAAATTTTTATTTTAGACAGAAATATGCAGGGCATATATGAATTACAATGAATTTTGTGAAGTACATTTATAGTTTAACAATCAACTATTAAAGGTGAGAAATGAGAGTATACGAATGCCATGTAAAATATGAAACCTATATACACAAAATGTTGAAAGAAAACAAAGAATAAAAAGAAAAAGTATGACACACATTGAAAACATAAACTAAACAAAACACGTACAAAAGGGAGGGAAGAAGGGAGAGTTATATGAAAGCAATGTGCAGATTTTTGATTTAATAATTCGAAATTAGATAGAGGGTATACTAGCTAAGAAATCTAGAAACGCCGGCATTTCAGTGTGTCTTAGAGGTAAATGCTGAGTACTACATCTTTAAAATCTATGGATGTTACATATCAATTCCACTTTACCCACTTCTTTTTATTTTAACCTTGGAACCTTTCTAAGGAGCCATTCGACAGGATAACAATATATTAGGTATCCAGTGTGGAGAAATACAGATTAAAACAGTGGCATATGCTGATGGCCTATTACTACTTCTGAAAAACCCAGATATTACTATACCTCACCTTATGGGAATTATTTCACAGGTCACTCTCCTGCTGCGTACTCTATTTGGTAAAAGCGGCATCATTGTCCAGCAGCATGACTGTTGCATGAGGACATGTTGCGCCAATGTAAGTACATATTATCATGCAAGCACTCACAGACAAGGGGGCCTGTCAATTCCCATGCTATGCAAGGAAAAGAGGAAGTAATATATATATGCCAAGCAGGTTTTTTCTTTGTAGTTGTACAGTCCGCATCTCATGCACTGTTGGCACAATGTGTATGTGGGTACACTCAGAGGATGTCATCGAGTGCCAGTATCTTCAACATTAACATGTAAGATTGTTAGGGCCTCATTACACGGATGGCGGTGAACCATGGCGCTGTTAGCGCCATGGTTCATTCCGGTAAAATACCGGCACCGCCTTGGTGGAAAGGGGAATTACCGTCCTATTCCAAGGTTGGCGGGGCGGTAATTCCCCCTTCCACCATTGCCCTTCCCCATTCCCATTTTTGCCCCATAGGGCTCTACGGGAATGGGGAAGGCGCTGATTACGGTACCGCAAATTGTGGTACCGTAATTAGCTCCCTGGTCCCTTTGCGGGTTGGTTTTTAACGCCTGCAAAAAGCAGGCTTTAAATTCCCCAACCCGCAAAGGGACCTCGTAGTAAGGTGGTAAGGATTTACCGGTACCAGTAAAATACCGGTACCGGTAAACGCTTACCGCCATCCGTGTAATGAGGCCCTGTTAGTTTCTTGTTATATTGCTTACCTCTGGAGTAGTTTTCAGTAAATGCATTCCTCCTGGCTATTTCCTCACATGGCTGGTCCTCATCCTGCCCATGGGGATTCAGGGGAATATTTCTTATCATCAGTTATCACAATTATCCTCCTCTAGGTCTATGTGTAGTCCCACAACAAGTATGACTGTGCTGTGCAATTTGGCACATGTTCTCATTACCTGGCAGCAGGTGTGTGGGGCATTCTGTAATGGTGGCACTGATCTGGGTAGACATCTAAATACCCATTTTAAGATGACAAATTGGTCACTCTACAACATACCTAGCCCCACGATGTGCATTCATTGTAACAATATTGGCTGGTTGGTGTTGCATTCAGGAATGGTGTCAATATTCACAGCCAGGAGGCATATGCACTTTCAGCATTGTGGGCGCAGGTGATTGATCAACAATACCTAACGTCATGGGCCTGGCACATGCATTGTGTGTGCTGTGCACATACCTGGGAGCCAACCATCACCCAGCTTATCTGCACGGCACCATTGGATGGCATTGTGTCTGACCCGTATATTATTCCTGGTTATCGTGTTGAATATCAGTGATAATGTGGCATTCTTCCTTCACTCAACCTCCACATGTGGTTAGTGTTTCTCCTTTCTATGCTGAGACATCTACTGAGTTGTTGCAGGATGTGTGCCCACCCTCCGCGCCTTTGATTTGGGAAAAACTGACAATGGCAAATAACTCCTTTACCTACTGCATTTCAGCTGGCATGTGTTGTAGTCTATGTGCATGTGCTGTGTGTCAGCATGGCATGCGGAACTGATGCAAAGAGCCCCAACTGGAGTGCGTGGAACAGCACCTGTAATTGCTAGAACTGACCAGTAGCTTGTGGGAGCCAGTGGTCGTGACTGACATAAAACACAGATATGTGTAGTCTGTTCCTGTCTCCTGTCTGTTCGTGTCCCACGATGAGATCTAGCTCCCGGGTGGATTCTCTACAGTCTGATGATGGGATTATCACCCTGGTCCTCCCCCTCGTTGCCGGGCCTCCTCGCCCACTTGTCGTGACAAAAAGACACATGTGCCTCACAATATCATGCAGCGGATCCCTTTTAGAAAGGTGCTTTACGTTCAGGGATGCCTTTTACTTAACACTGGTGTGCCTTATTAGCAAGATTCCAAAACAATTGCACCGATATGACAGGTTTCTGTTTTTTGCATATATCATTGGAGAATCACTTTGCTTGGCTTTTGCATTGCAAATTCTTTGATTGGAGCACCTGAAGCCCACATGCAACTCACTGCTGGGTGGCATTGCTCAGTGTTCTCTCACCTCGTGTATGCATTTTGAGTATGATTTGTATTTTCGCAGAACACTTTGGGCCTGATTCATAAAGCTGTGTAATGGAGCAATTTAGCAGATGCTGGGAGCATCGCGGACTACCATCTGCTACCTTCTGCCCGTGCTCTCAAAACATAAAACTGGAGCAAATCCAGAGGATCTTTGAAAAACGCAAATGTGCAAATGGGTTTTATGGAATTTGCACCAGGCCTCTCCGTTAGGCTTTGTGAATCAGGAATGATGTAGTGGGAGTGAATCAGGCAGAGGGGTTGCTAGTTGGGGGGACACTGGGTGGGGCATAGTCCCGGGTCTTTTGGTTGTAGACCTGGATAGAAACTCAGGGGCTACAACCGAAAGGTTAAATGTGCTCATACAGCCCGGGGGCATCAAGGCGCTGTTACAGGAATATGTCTCTTAGTTGCTTATTTATAACGCGCTTAATACCCAGAGGTTTCTAACCGCGGACCCAGGGATCCAACCTGCGTTTCTTCGTGTTGTCTTGTTTCCAAGGCGAGCACGTAGCCGCTGAGCTATCCTCCCGGGACAGGGCATCAGTTGATAAGCTTGGCGCTCAGTGCAAATCTTTTTGATTTTTTACAAATGTCTGATCCCTCTCTTCCATGGAACAACGGTTTCATTGGAAACTGGTGTTCGGCTTGTTTTGTAAAATGCACGAACACCTACCACAGCTTCCAACAGCACACCCGCCCCCTGTCGATCTCTAGCCGGTTAGTGAATATTAACATGAATGATGGGGGCGAGGGAGGGGCAGCATTCACACTCGGAATACTTCACATTCAAAGCGATGCTCGCTGCGCGCATTTATAAGCAAAAAAGGCAATAAGAACAAATATTGTGATTGCCGAGCGAGTCGCTGTTGGGGTTGGCGCGCGGAAGTGCTGAACTAGGGGGAAAGGCAGGATGCTCCCGCTGTTTCCGCTCTCGGAACGCATTCTCGAGGCCTCTTGGAATGGCTCCCCGGGGGCTGTTTGACAAGTATACAGCAAGCTGCCCAAAAAGATTTAGCCGCCTCCAGCGGTGAAAAACGAATGTAAGCATTCCTGTTTGCTGAATCAGCACGAAGCGATCGTGACTAAACTTCCTTAAATGTGTCACTAGAATGATTGGTTTACATTTTTGGGGAAAAAAGCCGGGATTATGTAAACACGGCTCTTATTACCAAGCAACGGCTTAGTTTTGCTGTCAGTGGAACCATGATTCCTGCTATTTGATAGTGTTCATTTGCTGGCGAAAAAATATGCCTACACACTCTTCAATTCTCAAGTACTTAAGAAAAAACAAGCCCTTCAAGTACTATAACCTCGTTTTGTGCAGCGGGATGCGTCACAGTAGGTTGACGTTGTTATATGAAAATATGAAACCAATGTGTACACACATACAAGGGAGGAGAAAATACAAGAGAGGCGGGCTGGGCACATACTCTCCTTGACTGGCATACTCTCCCGGCAGCCCATCAGAGCACCTATCCACTACACAGATCTCGATGGGTCACTAGCAGGGACTTAGCCCCTTTACCCACCTTCGTAGAGGCTAAAATGCACACACGCAGTCTAAAACCCACTTATCAATTTCTCATACCTCGCACTTGGGTTCTCCAAGGGTGTTCACCCACAGCGCTTTGAGACCATACCAATGCCATTAGGTGCTATACAAATGCCATAAAACATAACATAATCAGGAAGATGTCCAGCATATTAATACGTTGGTTTTCAGCTTTAATGGACACTTGGCCCCTTGCCATAAGGTGCACTTTTTCGAGCTCTAAAGAACACAATGGCGCATGCTCGGATTTGCAGTCTTGTAATTACATAAACAACATGTAAATAAAATTTCCAGCACTCAAATTGCTGTTGACTAGATACAACTTCTCCTGGTGACAAAGAGGCGTTTGGCAACTCTGAAATCCATTGGAATATCGTAGAAAACATTTCATGCACAATTCTTGAAGCACGCCAAGATGTGAGCTGTTGCTGATCTACAACTGGCAAGAAATGAAATGGTTTGCTAAGCGCACAACAACCGATACCGATCAGGTCAAAAGATCTGCATTGAACCTCCAGTATTCCCTAACCACAGAGAGCTAGTGTAGATCCTTTTCAACCCTCGCCAAGCTCTCCCAGGGACTCCAGGATGCTGACCCTCTTTGATGGCGGTCAATCACAGCTTGAGTTGCCTCAACATTCGGTTTACTTCTGCATCTGCTTCACTGTATTCTTGGCATCAGACTTTATGGTCACAGCGGTCAGAATGAACCCTTCCAACATCCATCGGAATGCACTATGCTACGATCCAGGTGACCTACGGAAAGAAAACTGTATTGTGTCTAAACGAGCGGGGGCACAAAAAGGGTATCCAAAAAAATGTACCATGGTCTTGAGAAACTTTTTTTTAACTATGTCTGGTCGAGGATGTAATAATGCATCGAAAAGGATAATTCTGGCAAATGTGATAAACCATGAAAATGAAAAAACAAATGATACAGGGAGAACATTTCTTGAACAGTAATGAGGCAGATACAAATAATATGCAATTATGATACGTAGAGGAGTCTCCAAGGGGCCTTGAGATAGGGAAGTGGTCTGCAGCCTGTGGCACTCCAGATGTTTTGGCCGATGCATTCCAGAATCCCTCACTATTGACTGTGCTGGATTGAGCTGATTGGGGTTGGAGTCCAAAACATCTGTGCAGCCAAAGGTTGCAGATCCATGAGATCGGGGTAACCAAATGGCTCCAAATGAAAGAGACAACACATTTCCAATCATTGGCTTTCCTTTGACTAATCACTGGCATCATGTGCATAGCGTTAGTACATTCCGTTGGATTTACCCAAGACTACACATTGAAGTTGTTAGTCACAAGAAATCACTTGGCAGGAAAAATGGTGTCCCGGTAACTTGGAGGCATCCAGACACTCAACCGGAGAGAATCCAGAGACTGATGATTCCACCAGAAGTGGTTTCCTATTAATCAAACCTCAATTGCTGACCTGATTATTTAAGGCCTCGAATAATAGAGTCAAAGTTATACCAGACTTCCAGGATAATTTGCCCAAGTGATTTATACCCTTCCTCCAGAAGCTTCTCTGCTACCACCACATCTCTCTTCATACTGAGGCTACAGGCCATTGGCCAAACAGTTGCATCCAGAAAAATGGAAGGAAATGGGCTGACATCCAGAACAGCGCATTTGTGCAGAAAAACCTCCAGGACACTGCTTGCCGAGAAAATATGAAGCTTTGGATGGCAGAATGGGCTTTCAGACAGCTGAGTGTATTGTGAGGGTGGGTTCTTCAATTGGAGAAGGAAGGTGTTATAGGTCCCTCCCCCTATAAGAGACAGAGAGACTCCTCAGCGGGAAGCAGGAGGAGGAGAAAGGAAGAGGAGGAGTTGAGAAGGGAAAGTCAGTTGATGGTTATAAGTTAATAAAGGAAGATGTATCAATCCAACCTCCGGTGTCACGTCCTTCATTTATGTATCTAGATACCATTAGAAACTGGCGACAGGGCTGTTTCTCCAGCGAACCGGAGCCCAGCAAGCTGGCCGGAGATCCCACCACCCACGCCTCCTATGTATTTTCCAGGTGCCAGCGATCCCGCAGCACAGAGCCCGTTTCACCATCCAGTGACACGCACGATCCCGGGTGGACAGCGACCTCATGCCCATGCGGCAAAGCCAGCGGTCCTTCCAAAAGACAGAGTAACACGGTCATGCACCATGTCTACCGTGCAGCAATCCACCAGCAGTCCAGAAGGAACATGTCCGCAATACGTGCTGTTTTTTCTTGTAGCATAGAGAGGACAGAAGGTGAGGGAAGCTCCTCCTCTCCTCCCATAACAGCAATTCTGCTGACAGCCCAGCCTGCCTCCTCCTCACGGCGGCTGTTCAAAAAAGAAAATCAAATGAAGATAAGGATACACATTGCAAAGAAGGAGAACTCCTGCCTCCTATTTTAAACAAACAATCCAGATAAACCCACAAGAACATTCCCACACAGCCTTTCAGCACACACAAGAACCTCCAGAACGTTTTGCTCAGGCCCAAAGCACACCGGGAGAAGGGTCACCCTCAAGTGTCATCTCACCGACATCGCCCAGCATGTCAGCATTGCTACCACATCACCCACAGCATAAAGCCAGCTCAGGGGTGCGACCATTATCACAACTGTAACACCTGCCACAATGAGCAACCCAAGGACACTGCCCCCTGCACCAACGTCCAAAGCAGCTTTGCTGCGCAAGCCACTCCCATTCACTTTGACGCCTCAAGCTGATAAAGGCCTGAGGTGGATCGAATGGATAGAACACTTCAACCACTTTATAAAGGCGGCGTGGGAGGAGAAACCACCAAACCTACACGATATATTCATCAGCTAGTTGGCAGTGAAATAAAGACCATTGTCAAGACAATATTCCCAGAAGATCAATCACACTTTGCCTCATTAATCACCTCCTTAAACAGGAAACTCATAATTGAACCTAATCAAAACTATTTAAGGTACATGTTTAAGCAATGTACGCACAGTCTGGAAGAGACTGTTGACGAATGTATCACCCGCCTTCGGGTGAAGAGAGCTCATTGTCAGTTTCACGCATTCTCTGTTGACAAAGTGATATGGCTACGGGTGATAGAGGGATGCCTATCGTCAGCCCTCGGAAAATATTTGCTGAAGAAGCCCCTCTCTATTGATGAAGTGAGTGAAATGAAGCGAATCTTTGAGAGAGTGGATGCACAGGCAGCCTCCATGACAGACAGCCCCAACAGACAACAGGACAGATGTTTTGGCCGATGCATTCCAGAATCCCTCACTATTGACTGTGCTGGATTGAGCTGATTGGAGTTGGAGTCCAAAACATCTGTGCAGCCAAAGGTTGCAGATCCATGAGATCGGGGTAACCAAATGGCTCCAAATGAAAGAGACAACACATTTCCAATCATTGGCTTTCCTTTGACTAATCACTGGCATCATGTGCATAGCGTTAGTACATTCCGTTGGATTTACCCAAGACTACACATTGAAGTTGTTAGTCACAAGAAATCACTTGGCAGGAAAAATGGTGTCCCGGTAACTTGGAGGCATCCAGACACTCAACTGGAGAGAATCCAGAGACTGATGATTCCACCAGAAGTGGTTTCCTATTAATCAAACCTCAATTGCTGACCTGACTATTTAAGGCCTCGAATAATAGAGTCAAAGTTATACCAGACTTCCAGGATAATTTGCCCAAGTGATTTATACCCTTCCTCCAGAAGCTTCTCTGCTACCACCACATCTCTCTTCATACTGAGGCTACAGGCCATTGGCCAAACAGTTGCATCCAGAAAAATGGAAGGAAATGGGCTGACATCAGAACAGCGCATTTGTGCAGAAAAACCTCCAGGACACTGCTTGCCGAGAAAATATGAAGCTTTGGATGGCAGAATGGGCTTTCAGACAGCTGAGTGTATTGTGAGGGTGGGTTCTTCAATTGGAGAAGGAAGGTGTTATTGGTCCCTGCCCCTTTAAGAGACAGAGAGACTCCTCAGCGGGAAGCAGGAGGAGGAGAAAGGAAGAGGAGGAGTTGAGAAGGGAAAGTCAGTTGATGGTTATAAGTTAATAAAGGAAGATGTATCAATCCAACCTCCGGTGTCACGTCCTTCATTTATGTATCTAGATACCATTAGAAACTGGCGACAGGGCTGTTTCTCCAGCGAACCGGAGCCCAGCAAGCTGGCCGGAGATCCCACCACCCATGCCTCCTATGTATTTTCCAGGTGCCAGCGATCCCGCAGCACAGAGCCCGTTTCACCATCCAGTGACACGCACGATCCCGGGTGGACAGCGACCTCATGCCCATGCGGCAAAGCCAGCGGTCCTTCCAAGAGACAGAGTAACACGGTCATGCGCCATGTCTACCGTGCAGCAATCCACCAGCAGTCCAGACGGAACATGCCCGCAATACGTGCTGTTTTTTCTTGTAGCATAGAGAGGACAGAAGGTGAGGGAAGCTCCTCCTCTCCTCCCATAACAGCAATTCTGCTGACAGCCCAGCCTGCCTCCTCCTCACGGCGGCTGTTCAAAAAAGAAAATCAAATCAAGATAAGGATACACATTGCAAAGAAGGAGAACTCCTGCCTCCTATTTTAAACAAACAATCCAGATAAACCCACAAGAACATTCCCACACAGCCTTTCAGCACACACAAGAACCTCCAGAACGTTTTGCTCAGGCCCAAAGCACACCGGGAAAAGGGTCACCCTCAAGTGTCATCTCACCGACATCGCCCAGCATGTCAGCATTGCTACCACATCACCCACAGCATAAAGCCAGCTCAGGGGTGCGACCATTATCACAACTGTAACACCTGCCACAATGAACAACCCAAGGACACTGCCCCCTGCACCAACGTCCAAAGCAGCTTTGCTGCGCAAGCCACTCCCATTCACTTTGACGCCTCAAGCTGATAAAGGCCTGAGGTGGATCGAATGGATAGAACACTTCAACCACTTTGTAAAGGCGGCGTGGGAGGAGAAACCACCAAACCTACACGATATATTCATCAGCTAGTTGGCAGTGAAATAAAGACCATTGTCAAGACAATATTCCCAGAAGATCAATCACACTTTGCCTCATTAATCACCTCCTTAAACAGGAAACTCATAATTGAACCTAATCAAAACTATTTAAGGTACATGTTTAAGCAATGTACGCACAGTCTGGAAGAGACTGTTGACGAATGTATCACCCGCCTTCGGGTGAAGAGAGCTCATTGTCAGTTTCACGCATTCTCTGTTGACAAAGCGATATGGCTACGGGTGATAGAGGGATGCCTATCGCCAGCCCTCGGAAAATATTTGCTGAGAAGCCCCTCTCTATTGATGAAGTGAGTGAAATGAAGCGAATCTTTGAGAGAGTGGATGCACAGGCAGCCTCCATGACAGACAGCCCCAACAGACAACAGGACAAAATGAACTCATCGCCGCCGTCCAACCAGCACCCAATCGGTCCGGAGAAAGAGGGGCCACACCCTACAGAGTGACCAGCCAAGCAGGACCCAGGTCACAGAGACAATGCTACCACTGTGGAATGGCTTTCCCACACTCAGGGACCTGCCCCGCACTTTCACAAAGATGCACCAACTGCGGAAGAGAAGGTCATTCCCCACCCCACGAATGATCCTGCAACCACAAAGCAGGATGTATCGATGGTCCCCACCAACACCAGACTACCAAAGCAGGCCCTACCATCCAGGACAATGGCAATATGTCAGGGCAGTGGAAGAATACCACCCGCAATACTATGTCCACAACTACGAATGCTATGGTCAGCCCCCCCCCAGATTTAGGGATGACTATGATGAATCCCCACAAGCGAATCAGGACTACAATGAACACCAGAAGTTCACGGTCTCTCATGATAGGGATGAATACAACCAAGAATACCAGGAGGAATATGTCAACCTCATCCAGGACGATCGCGAGGCGAGAGAGGCGCCCAGAATAGTGGTCAACATCGGGAACAGACAATTCTGTTTTCCGGTGGACTCAGGCGTAACATTTAACATCGTGGGAGAACAGGAATTCCTGTAGATACCCGAGAGACCGACACTTCGGAAAACAAGCTCCAGAATCTTTCAATGGGGGGCAACACTACCTCTTCACTCCATTGGACGTTTCGAAGGATAGCTCAAGCACAAGCGATTAAAGTTGACAACCACCACCCATGTCATCGAATCCCGATAAAAGGGTGTTGCCTTCTCAGTTACCATACAGCATCCTGTCTAGGCCTCATTGACATCCACTTTTGTGAGGGTGAGGTGATGCACTCATGTATAGGACTTGGAAGACTCAAAAGGTCTCCCATCAAACTGCACATTGCTGAATCTATCAGGCCTATTCCCCAACACCCCAGGGGGGTAGGATTTCATCTGCAAGAGGGAGTCTAGAAAGAACTCAATCAACTACTAGGCAGCGGCATCATTGAACCAGCAACGGGCCCCACTCCATGGGTATCTCCTCTAGTCGTTGTGCCCAAAGAGGGTAGACGTCTGCGTTTGTGTGTGGACATGAGAATGGCAAACACCACCATATAGAGGGAGCGCCACCCTGGCCCATGCATAAAAGACATGATTGTTTACTCAACAAGTCAGTGATGTTCTCAAAACTCAACCAAATCCAAGGGTACCACCAGCTATAACTGCACCATGAGTTGAGGAGCATCACCACATTCGCCACCCACGAAGGCCTTTTTCCGGTACAGACGCCTCAATTTCGGCATCTCCTCTGCAGCCAAGATTTTCCAGGAGGCAATAAGACAAGTGATCAGACCCATCAAGGGCGTGCTAAACTACAGTGATGATATCCTTGTGTTCAGCACATCACAAGAGGACCAAAATGCAGCCCTGTTGGCGACATGTACAGCACTACAGAAGGACGGCCTAACAATCAACATTGAAAAATGCAGTTTCAGCAAGAGAAAACTGAACTTTTTTGGCCACATTTTTTCCATGGATGGTATGCCACCTGACCCCAACAAAGTCAGTACCATCACCAACCTACAAGAACCAACACAAGCAGAGGATTTTCAATCATTCCTCGGGATGGCCAGCTACTGCACACGTTACACCCTTACTGAGCCTATGCAAAGGTTACTGCAAAAAGACTCGGCCTTCATCTGGTCCGAGGACTGCCAGAGGGATTTTGACTCCATCAAGGAAGTCCTGGTAGTGGTGCGACACCTGGCATACTTCGATCCCAATTGGCACACGAAAATTGTACTTGACGCAAGCCCCGTAGGACTTGGGGCCATCTTGGCACAGACGAGCGGGGCCGACACACACCCTGGACACATTGGGCCTCATTCCGAGCATGGCGGTAAGGGATAGCGGCCACCGCTAACGAGAGCGGTGGCGGTAATCCCTTACCGCCATACTCCGAGTTCCCTTTGCGCCATGGTGGTTTTAACACCTGCTTTTAGCAGGTGTTAAAAACCATGGCGCTAAGGGACCTTGATGTAAATTACGCCACCGTAATTTACGGTGGCGTAATTGACGCCTTCCCCACTCCCATTATGCCCTATGGGGCAAGAATGGGAATGGGGAAGGGTAAATGGGGATTGGGGAATTACCGCCCCGCCAACCTTGGAATGGGGCGGTAATTCCGCCATCCACCAAGGCGCTGCCGGTCCGGGTACGGCGTCAACCAAGGCGTTAATAGCGCCATTGGTTAGCGCCGTACTCGGAATGAGGCCCATTGTCACCTAGCAAGCCCCGCAAACCTGGTGCCTTCCTGCTTGCTGCTCTTTTCCCTACTTAAGGATCCCTCCAGCCTCTTTTCCTTTGCAGCTGGGGAGCAGGTGCAAGTGGATCTAGGTCACCCGGCCTAAGCCCCGCCCACCTGGTGCCTTCCTGCTTAACTGCCTCTTCCTTCCTGCACTTAACTCTTAGATCAAGGGGCGTCTCTCGCCCAGGCGTCCGAAGCGAAGGGCAAACAAAGAAAAGAGCAATTCTTGTTTGGACCTGTTTGGACCAGGAGGACCCAGGGGCCAACCCCTTGCTCAGACAACAGGTTACATGCACCAACATGTGTTTACACCGTCTGTCTCCACAGGCCATCCCCACCCCCCTCTGGTCCCCCCTGATGTTCCCTTGTGCCCCCCTTCTCACACACAGATGTTGCTTGTTTTGCTTGATTCTTCTACCTGGCTCCCCCCCGACTCCCTTCAGCCTACTTCTGCAGGAGTCTGTCCTGATACATTCTGGTTTCACCATCACTGTCTTGTGGCCAATGCTGGATTTGACTTTTATGGACTTCATTGATTCACGGTGCGTCACCCTTTATCAACCCTCATGCTGGACGTCCTTTGCATGTTGTATTCATGGTGGCCCTGAATCATCCTGTTCCCGTCTTCATCTTGTTTCCTGGCTTGCAACATGATGTGCTACTACTGAATTCTGCAATTGTATTCACTCTCCCCTCTTGCTTCTCCACTCTTTTTGACTGCATACTCTCTGTTCTCCCCTCCTCTCCCTTCTCCTATCTCCACCCCTCCTCCCCTCCTCCCCTTACTTTCTTCTATGCACTTACTCTATCAGAATTTTCTCTGGACCTAGTATGATAGCAACCTCGTCTGTCTCCTCCCACCTCCCCTTACTGTCACCCCCAAATCCCATCCAGCACAATCTGAAATGTTGTCTGGTCTAGTACGATAGTCGCTTGTTTTGTTCCTCCCCTCCCTTTCTGCGCCCCTCTCCCTCACCTTTTGTTTTTCTCCAGCTCTACCAGAAATGTCATCAGTGGGTAGTACGGTAGTCGCATGTCTGTTTCCATTTCCTTCCCACTCTCCCCTATCCCTTCCTTATCTATGTCTTAGCTCTTGCACTATCTGAAATGTCGTCAGGCCAAGTACGATAGTTAATTTCACATCCTTACTGTTCATGGCCTGTAAAAATGTCATTGTATTTTCCCTTGTTCCCTTCACTTGACTTGAAGTGCTTTGAAACACATTGTGTATGTACACTATATAAATAAACTATCATATCATATCATATCATATCATATCATGTGCGAGCAGGGCCCTGTCAGCCACAGGGTCTGCATACTCGCAAGCTGAGAAAGATAGACTAGCAGCAGTCTGAGCTTGCAAACATTTCCATAACTTCATTGCGCCTTGAAACACTACCATATCATATCATTGGAAAGAGGAAATCCACGTATAAAGATGCCACCTAGGATAGAAAGGTGGGGCATCAGATTGCAGAAATCCAGCAGACTACCTATCCCACCACCCAGCTGGTACACCGATCACTTGTGGCAGTGACACAGAATATATCAACTACATGGCTGCAAACGCATTACCGCCTGCAATATCACTTGAGTCTGGTGCATCTGCGTCTGCGGCTGACACATCCATGGAACTGGCCATCAGCCTGACAACAATTGCAACAACAAGTGATAAACTCGCGAGAATACACACAGAACTTGCTGTTGAGGACCACTCCATTCTACTGAGGGGGTGTTGACTAATCATCCCTGCGACGCTCACAGCGGAGGTCATTAAAATGGCACATGAAGGGCACCGTGGAGCTGACAACACGAAAAGGCAGTTGAGATGCTACATATGGTTTCCCTTCATGGACTCATTGGTAGACTGTTGGGTCAAGAACAGCCTGCCATGTCAATGCACGGCAAGAGTGCAAGCCCCCATTCCACTACAGCCGACGCACATTCCAGACGGCCATGGGACAGAGTAGCGGTCGACTTTTATGTGCCGATGGAGTCTGGCTAATACCTTCTGCTATTCATTGATGAATATTCAAGATTCCGCATTGTCAAGAGGATGACAATGACAGCATACTCTCAAGTAGCTGCGCAGTTCGACGAAGTACTCAGCGAACAGGGCATCCCATGGTCCATCAAATCAGACAATGGTCCCCCGTTCAACAGCCATGAATTCACAGACTTCTCACAACTCATGGGTTTAATACACCAAAGGATCACCCCCAGATAGCCACAGGCCAATGCTGCATAGAAGGCACCAACCAATATCAAGCACTGTACAGGCTATTACGGGACTATCGGAACACGCCGCATGAGGCCACCAACAAGACACCCGCAGAACTGATGATGCGGTACGAGGTTCACACTCGCATCGTAAGGAACACCAGCGCACAAGAAAGGCAGAAGTCATAAGAACGGACACTGAAAGGAAAGAATGGGCAAAGATGGACTCCAACATGAGAAGGAGAGCTGTGCCCAAAGACTTCCAAGGAGGGTATGAGGTCCTCGTTCAACAAGCCATGACAAGGAAAACCGATGCAAGATACTCACAGAAACCGCTGAATGTTGTCACCGTTAAAGGAACCATGGTGATAGCCCAAAGCTCGGACCGTGAAGTCACAAGGAACAGTTCACAGTTTAAACACCTCATCAAAAGAGAGGAACTTGAATTACCCCATCCAGAAGTAGACCCTGAACCAAGTGAGCTGCGAGATGACATGTGGATTCCCCCAGACGGTGTCCGACATTGGGTGCAAGGCACACCTGAGGCACCAGGACCGGCAGGACACAGTGAGAGAAGTCGATGCCCTCAGCTCATGATCAGACCGACGTTTGAACATTTGTCAGGGGGTGATGTTATAGGTGCCTGCACCTTTAAGGGACAGAGACACTCCTCGGCAGGAAGTGGGAGGAGGAGAAATGAAGGGGAGGAGTTAAGAAGGGAAAGTCAGTTGATAGTTATAGGTTAATAAAGGAAGACATATCAATCCAACTTCCGGTGTTGCATCCTTCATTTATATATTGAGATACCGTTAACAGAGGGCACACAGGTTTGGAGCAGGGTCACTTGGGGTGAAAATGGAAAGGCAGGGTGCAGGGTGGTCAAAACTGAAGGCAAAAGGCAATGACATCTAAAAAGAGAGCTGCTGGCATTTCTGTTCTTTAAGAGAGGAAGCAGTTTGAAATCTGGCAGGATTGTGCCAGCGTTAGGGGAGTTTGGTGTTGTTACAGATATTCTATTAAGGATCTCCTCTTTTTCTTGACCTGCGGTTGGTGCCTGAGAAATAAGTAGTCCATTTCTTAACATCTTCCAATAAAAGACTGAATGATGTGCAAAAAGTCCGGAGGTTCGGAATCCAGAACCCCATCATGAGTTCACTTCACAACAGCACACATCTTCTAGCTATGCTTCCCTGTGACATCAGAGCCGCGTGATCCCCTAGCACCATGAGAGAGTGAACAAGGAAAGGTTGTAAAGGTATCCAACCAACTTTAATATATTAAATAAAAAAGAGAAGGTGTTGTAATGGGGGATGGTATTGTAGGTGAAAGCAATTCAAGGAAAATATTTTGCTAAAGTGAAGTCAGGGGTCTCTTAGTTGCCTAAAATATATATTATTTTTGCATATAAAAGAAAATGGAATAATCATGTTGTCATAATTAAATGTTTAATTAAGTGCCAGGATATTATGCAAGTCATTGCAAAAAGGACGAGCAAACTCGTCCTTGGCACTTTAGGAGTTAAAAAAAGCTTCTGCCTGGATCTGCTCCTTCCTAGCTGACCGAACCATTAGAGTCTTTGCTGAAAACTCCTCAGCCACACCGGCACCCATACCCTCGGCATACCAAAAGGTGTATGTGTCTCCCCTATCCTCTAGAATAGCTACACCAAACCCCTCTTTGACTACCTAGATGCTACAGGTATCACATTTGCTAACTATGCAGATGACACAAATCATCCTTCCTCTCACTGGCAACTATTTAATGGACTCTGCTTCCCTTGGCTCACTGTACCAAACTATCCAAAATTGGATGGCGTCACATCTTCTGTATCTTAACGATGACAAAATGGAAATTCTCCTCACTGGCTCACAAACACTTCTCAACAAACTAGATTCAATGACCCGGTCCTTCACTATCGGCAGCGCGACCACTGCCGTTTCCTCAGCACTGAAGACTCTAGGTGTGTACATAGATGCTAGCCTCAGTTTAACACGTCAAGTCAACTCCATCGCTTCCTCAGCTGCCTGCATAATGAAACCTATCAATGCGAAAAGACCCTTCCTATTGGCTAACAGCTGGCTATCACCCTGTGCCATCACAGGCTCAAGACTTGACTATTGTAACTCACTATTCGCACACACCACCACGCACAATATCAACAAACTTGAAGTCATACAGAACAATGCCCTTCGAGCTGGTCGAAATCTTCCCAAATGTGAGCACATCTCAGCGGACAGAAGAAATGTTCATTGGCTCCCCAACCTTAAAAACACTATCATCGCCCACCAATGCCTCATCAACGGTGCCTCGCCTTACCTATCTCAAAAATTTGAAAAAGCCCATCTGCATGCGCTCACCATCTCATCTCTCCCAGATTCAGACATGCCACGGTTCGTGGTGCCAGTTTTTTTACTTTGCGCTCCAAACAATTGTGTTGGTCTCTCAGAAAAAACTTGAAAACATGGCTATTTACATAGAGTCCGCCCTCTGACTAGCTCTGTCCTACTCCTCAATCCTCTTTGACCTGCCACCAGCTCCTTGATGCCTAAGAGCTTAGCGCACTTCTGCACCTGTAAAAATAAATTAAATAAATAAATAATCACATAGCACCACCCTATTGATTCAGGTGCACTCATTCTGTTCCTCTGACATCCTCACAACTGCCACAATTCCCTCCTCTATAGATTATGTTCCAGCCACAACATTTGTGCTTCCCGTAAATGCTATTGCATCAGGTTGTTGGCAATTAGTGATTGCATATATAGGTACGTGGGCAGGGAACAAGGAAGACAAGGCTTGTGGAAAGTTGCTTATGCTGTAGGTTAAACATTCATTTAAAGCTGTTAAAAAGCGTTTGTTGACCATGATCTGCTGTAGAAGTAGGATTCTGAAAATGCTGTGTTAGGGGGAGTGATATACTCAGACCGAATCACCATGATTTTACATTAAATGTTCTGACTGCATGAAATGATTAACGTCATACTACTTTTAAAGAAGTTGCCCATCAACTGGGAGATTAAATTAGGCCTTTCCATGTAGTCTAAAAAGATAATGGACCTCTGACAATATAAACATGTTGTAAGCATGTTACTGATGAGTGATCCATTGGTTATGTATCATCTTTCCTTTGACAACACTACTGTAACTTGCCATACCAATAAAGTTCAGTGCAGCCTTTGACATGGTCATGAGGAATCGCCATGGACTAAATTGGCGACGTGGAACATTCCTCATGGTCTGTTAACCATGATTATTCAGCTGCACTGTGACACTAGTGTGAGAGTACGATTGAATGGGGAGGGTAGAGTATCCAATGTGTTCCCCGCATCCAGTGTGGTTAAACAGGGTAGTATTCTGGCCTGAACCCTTTTTAATCTCTATCTTGCAGATCTAGTTGAGATCTTTAAGCAATCTGCTGCGAGTCCAGTGAAAGCAGGTGTGCTAAAAATAGGCTGATGATTTACTAATAATGGAACACTCGCCAAGTGGGTTACAAAGCATGCTTGATGCTTTGAGTGAGTATTCAAGACTAAACGGCCTCCGTATCAACATTGACAAAATGGAAATTATGACTTTTCGGGGTAAAAGAAAATGCAAGCCTAAATAAACATGAAAATTGATCAGAAGTCGTCTGTGGAAATAATTAGCAAATATAAATATCTTGGTGTTGTGACTGATGGTAAGTTGGACTGGGCCACACATTGGAAGGAGACTCAGGCACATTGTAGGAGAATTGCATGTGTTATGAGCAAATTCATCGGCAGGCAGGATGGTTGGTCTATTAAAACCATCTTGCTCCTTTACTCTGTTAAAATTGTCCCATGTATACTATACGGAGTGGAGGTGGAAGTGTGGGGCGATAGGTATCAAGTGGAGATCAGCAAACTTGAATGCAAAATTCTCTGATTGTTGTTTAGAATGCCCCGGTCACTCCCTGTAGAATACATTCGATTGGAGTCTGCTCTCATAAGTGCGACTGTGGAGTCTTATAAGAAATTCCCCATGTGTTATGCAAAATTGTTCCAATTGGATAATGGGACAATAATGGTTGATTATTTCCGTGCTGTCAGGAAGTTGTACAACTATGAACGGTCTGTGATTTTGGGGAAAGTTATGGCTATGTATACAAATCTGGTTGTCAGGGTTTGAAGGAAACCCATATGGACCTATCAGAACAACTGGTTGAAACGTAAAACATGTGACTCCAGCAAGGATGTAGATATGGTACGGTTGGCATCGAATGTGAATAGTGGACCTTTTATCCATTACTGGATGAATCGGACACAGGCGCCACACTATATTGAAGCCTATCCAAGCAGTTGCATAATGAGACAATATTTGCTGTGTAAATTTGACATTGCAAAAGTGTTGTAAATAGAAGGCATAGAAATTGGTCTAGCACGATCAGAGCGCTTATGTAGGCTATGTGGGGAAAGTGAAATTGAATCATCTGAGCACATCATGCTAAATTTTGTGAGTCTGAATGCCTTGAGATACAAACACATGACATCATAAAATAACATGCTTAATGATGAGGAAGTGTATCTCTTATGGGAATGATGTTAACTGTATATACCATTTGATTAGGTTTTATCTGATGTGTATTATGATTTCATATTTATTAATTGACTGATTTGTGTGCTGATGAAATGATGTAGATAGTGGTTTTATCATTTTATTTAAATGTGTCTGTTATCTATGTATATACAAAGTCAATTTGTATGTACGTATGTTAATAAAAACATAAACAAAAACGTAAAGTTCATTTGAATACACTTGTTTTTATTTGTGAGGTCACAAACACTTCTCAACAAACTAGATCCAATGTTCAGTTCCTTCAAATCCGGCCCAGCTTTGTCCATTGCTATCCCGGCCAGTTACTCCATCATCTGCAATTACAGAACTAATATAAAAGGCAGAGGTATAGCTATTATCTACAACGATAGATCTCCTGCTGGGCCCAGTCAACCCTATTCCGCTTCCCCACTGTGCATCACTGTTAGCTAAGCTTACCTGTACACCCAATACCACCATCAACTTATTTATCGCCCTCCAGGCCCTGCACTCAGTTTTGAAGACAATATGGAAGAAAGAGAAGGCTCCAACCACAGGTTTTTATAACACTCTCCTAATGTCGGAGTGTTTTAGTCAAATTATTTTAGAGCAACTTGGATTCAGAGCTTCAAAGCGTAAGCTCAATTCCCTTTAAGTATCTTTGTTAAATCGACAAACCAAAGCAAAGCTAAGAGGTTAAGAAATAACTTCTGCTTAATAATACTTAAATACAATTTATTAGTTTTTTTTTTTGATTTCACCAACAATGAAAAAGAATATTAATAAATATATATTCCAAAATTGTTTCATTCCTAAACCGAAAAATAAGGTATAAATACAACACTATTAATTGTTTACACAGTAGATGGGATTAGTGTCATCTAGTAGTGAAATGAAGAAAAGGAAATAGAAAACAAATGCATATTAAACAAAAAACAGATACAATTTTGTACAGGAAAGCTTTAAGTCACTGAAAGGTGTGGTAACACTTGTAGAAGCATCTACATGTGGAAAATAGTGTGTCCTACTGTAGTCTGGATGAAAAAACACCAGGCATGGAAATCTGGTATGTCTCTTTAAATAGCGCAGGCCCTGGTGCTGTCCCAGGGTCCGGATGAGCTGGTGAGGTGCCGGATGGAATAGGCTGTCTACAATTCCTGATGGCGAAAGGTAGCTGGAAAAAGTTTTAGCGAAGACAAATAACAAATCTTGTCCTCGGTATGGCCGGAGCTAATCCTGATTTCCAGGCCTGGTGTTTTTTCATCCAGACTACAGTAGGACACACTATTTTCCACATGTAGATGCTTCTACAAGTGTTACCACACCTTTCAGTGACTTAAAGCTTTCCAGAACAAAATTGGAACTCTTCCCACTGCGGTGAAGTCCGGTGAACACACCCACAGAGATCTCCAAACCTGAGGCCCAGATGAAGGCGTTCCACACTCCAGCCGAAACGCCCTAAGGCCAAGCACATTTCGTGCACCTTTGACCTGTACAACCTAATAGGGGGCCCCTCCCCCTGGCGTAGACCGATGGTTTTGGTCCTCTGTTGCTTTAGTTGATGTATATGGACATTTATTGCTACTATGTCAAAGAATAATGCAATTATCATTTTTCTGTAACTCACCAAAAGACAAAATTGTATCTGTTTTTTGTTTAATATGCATTTGTTTTCTATTTCCTTTTCTTCATTTCACTACTAGATGACACTAATCCCATCTACTGTGTAAACAATTAATAGTGCTGTATTTATACCTTATTTTTCGGTTTAGGAATGAAACAATTTTGGAATATATATTTATTATTATTCTTTTTCATTGTTGGTGAAATAAAAAAAAACCTAATAAATTGTATTTAAGTATTATTAAGCAGAAGTTATTTCTTAACCTCTTAGCTTTGCTTTGGTTTGTCGATTTAACAAAGATACTTAAAGGGAATTGAGCTTACGCTTTGAAGCTCTGAATCCAAGTTGCTCTAAAATAATTTGACTAAAACACTCCGACATTAGGAGAGTGTTATAAAAACCTGTGGTTGGAGCCTTCTCTTTGTTCCATATTGTTTTCTAGCCCTCTTCTCCTCCCACAGCAGGGGCTATCCCTTTAGTTATAAAATACTCAGTTTTGAAGACAACATCAACCAACTTATTTCCGCCAACCTTAAGCCTTCACTCTTGGAGACTTTAACCTTGGCTTTGGAGACCCATCCAACACTGAGGCTTCCACACTAGCCAAATCCACCTTAGCGTTAGGCTGTACCCAACACATCCTCCAACCTATGCATCCTCCAACCGACGCATATGCAAGGTGGGACTCTTGACTGGATATTGGATCATGGTTGCAACATATCCATGCTCTCCAAAACCCCATGCCCCAGGTCTGACTGCCATATCATTACCTACATTATTCCCATTCCGAGAAGCAAACACAAGCCTGACAAGACCACTAGCCGCAACTTCCTACTCACCCAGTTGGCCCGCAGCACCCGATACCTCACTGGTGCCCTTGTGTGCGACCACTACAATACCATCCTAACCAACACCATCACCACCTTGGCTCCCCTCAAAGCCTGTAAGGCTACACCAGTCAACACCAGAACTCCTGGTACACCTCAGATCTCTGTTCCCTACGCACACTGAAAAGAGCAGTTGAAACTGCCTGGCTAAAAATGTCTTCCACAACTAACAAGTCCTTGCTTACTGAGGCACCAATGAATTACAAACAAAGCATCTATACTGCCAAAGATGCTAGCTATAGCAATAGGATAGCCAATGCCACCTCTAACACCGGGAACTATTCATCATCCTGAGGGAAATATACACCCCCCATCCTCCAACCAATACTTGTAACTAAAAACAACATCTGGTGTGAAACCTTCCAGAACACCCCCACTGGTAAAAAAGTTAAAAACATTACCAAATCATGGTTTAATGATGATATAGTGGAAGCAAGGAAATCTAAGCGAGCACTTGAACGAGAATGACGGAAGAACCCTTGCCCGCTTACTGTCGAGAAACATACAAAATCGGTACAAAAATATAAACATACCATCTATAAGGAAAACATATAATGTACACATCGACAATGCTAAATCTTGCTCAAAGGAATTATTTAAACTTCTTAAAGAGTTTGAAAGCCATTCATTTCCTTTTACCCCCAGCACTAAAGACTCCATGTAGTGTCAATCTATTGAGGATAAATTTGTGAATAAAATAAATGGACACCGCCTAACTATATCTAATCAATTGGCTAGCCTCAAAATCAACAGGAATCACACTAATTTGAATAGCGCACGCTTGGCCCATTCAGCAAACTTCCCTAAATTTGATTATCACAGTTGCTCAGAAAGCGAGGTTTCAGAGATTGTTAGCAATATGAAGTCCACATCCTGTTTGGGGGATTCATGCCCTCCTGACATTCTGAAAGGTTCTTTAGACGTCCTGATCCTGTGGATCACAAAGATGATCAATTCCTCATTTGAGACAGGCCTTGTACCAGCTGCCCTGAAGGACATTTGGGTACCCCTCTTTTGAAAAAGAATATGAATCACCCTACAGTCCCCAAGAACTATCGACCAATTACCAATATTCCATGTTTACTGGAGATTTTGGTAGAGTGGCATATCTGCAACTCCAGAAATGTATAGAAGAAAATAAACTTCTTAACATTTACCAATCTGGCTTCAGATCCCAACATGGAACAGATGAAGCTCTTCTGCATCTTAAATCCAACATGGTGGGAATTATAGAGAGGAGCCACCCAGCCTTGCTTCTACTATTAGATCTTTTGGCAGCATTTGATCTTAATGAACACAATCTATTACATGAGAGACTGTTAACCATTGCCAACTGTTCAGAAAATGCCACCCAGTGGATTGCTTCCTTTTTTGGTCCTAGAGCATCCAGAGTGGCCGTTGAAAGGGCTCAGGCTCACCCCATTCCTTTGACCTGTGGCATACCTCAGGGATCAAGTCTATCCCCCTTGTTGTTTAATATCTATATTAGGCCATTTCTTGATCTTCTAGACGGACTGGGTGTCCAATTTCCAAACTATGCAGATTATACAAAGATCCTTTTTGAACTAACTGGAAATTACTCCAAGGATGCTGCCACAGTGAAACAAGCCTATAGTGAAATCCAGGCTTGGATGGTGCATAACTCGCTGGCACTTAATAACACAAAGACTGAGCATCCTGTCATGGCCACTGGTCCACGACTGAAGAAGCTCAATACTCACAATGCCCAGTTTGTTATTTCTGGTAGCATAATTGCTGTGAGTAAATCAGTAAAAACACTGGGGGTCATTCTTGATGCTGATTTATCAGTGAGGCAACATGTATCACAGGGTCGGTCATCATGTGGACACATGATTAAAGTGCTCCACCAGATTAGGCCCTACCTTTCTATAAAGAATAGATCTCTTCTGGCATCCCCACTAGTGAAGTCACAACTACATTATTGTAATACTCTACTGATGGGTAGCTCACAGGGACATTTACACTGTCTCCAGACTACTAAAAATGGGCCATGTTTGGACTGTCTAGGCGTGATCATATCACTGCTTTTGGGAAGGAACTGCATTGGCTACCAGTCAAGCAAAGGATCAGACAAAAGATCTTGTCCCTTACATATAAATATCAGAACCTTAGTGCTCCTCAATATCTTATTAAGAGGCTCTCACTGAAACAATCTGGCCGGGTGCTGCGCTCCACTGACAATCTTCATCTTAACCAACCCCGGGTTCGTCTAAAAGAAATTGGCGATTCTAGCGTTGAATTCCATGCTCCACGTGAATGGAATGCCTTGTCCCCTTCTATTAAATTGTCTCAAACTTTGACAATGTTTAAGAGAAGTATTACAACTCTACTCTTTAATTCGGCTGATTAATTGTTCTTTTCCCACTCCGCTCTCTGAGTCCCCCTCGCTACTTGTGTTCCCTGCTCTTCTGTTGCTTTGATGTGCACTGAGGCCTACAGGCATGCAGCAAAAACAGTGATGTAGAGGGGCACTCAAAATTCTGGGAGTGTTTTACTTGGCTTTCACTCAAATGGTGTCTCTTGTGATTTTTCTTCAATAATATATAGGTGCTACAGAGCCTGATCCTAGGCTAGAGGATCAATGTATATAGAAAACGAAAGGATGAGTCACACCAGACTGGTATGACTAATGTTCTGTGCACACGTTTATGCATCTAATCAATGCAAAACATGTTTTCCAGTGTTTCTCACATTTATATTTTAATAAAACATTAATAAAATTATATTCACAAAATGCTTTAAACAAAATAACATTCTTGGTGATAATACCCTGTCTTCAAGTAAGTTCAATTTGAGCTTCCTAGTGATTACAACAAAACAATTATAGTACAATACTTTCACAGTTTCATGATTGCCAAAATGAAAACAGATTTTTGAAAATTCACATAACTTTGTCGTGGTTCTAAAAGTCAATTCTTTTATGTCCATGATCAATATTGACATATGCAAAGAGGATTTTTTCTAGTGAGTTGACTTGTCTATTGTGCTACGACGCTTTTCGGGCCTGCTCGACCTTCATCAGGTATAGACAAGTTTTTTAAGTTTCTGTAAATTCAAAAGTAAAAGATATGTATGTATTACTAAGGGTTTTCTTAAATGTATATTGTTGCATTTTGCTGTTAGTTCCATAATTGCATAATTAAGAGCTTTAACCTGTGGACCTGAAGGATCAAGTATTCTTGCTTGATAGTGACAATTATACATTTGATGTTCTCATATATTAAAATCCAATTTGTAAATGAATCAGAGTTGTTGCCGTAAGTATGATGGTCAATGGGGGGCCAGAATTGGGACAAGTCGCTAAAATGTAGTGCTGTGTCTCAATTCTAAACTCTCATTTTCAGTGGTACATATACTCTTTCAATTTTGTTATGTTTGTGCTCGCCTCTGCATTAGTGATAGACATCTGAGTCGAGCTGGTCAATGTTTCTGATCGAATTTGCCTTGTAACCCACATGACTGGTTGCTGTGAAGGATACATCGCTATTAGTCTTGTGTTGCCGGTCCCTCTTTTTTCTTCTTTGTTATTGCATCAAGTCATCCAAGAATAGATTACATCTATTACGTCCACTTTCCCAACTGCTGTTACGATTGTTCAGATGTTTCCCCCTACCCGAAAAAGAGCATGCAGAGCCTTATTAAGAATTAAAATAAATAAATAAATACAATTAGCCAGCTCCAAAATTAGATTAATACCGTTCTCTCGTAACAGCCCCGTTGGCACCGCCCACACATCCCCGACTTAAAATTCTACCACCAACCTTGAAACCAACATCAAGGTCCTTAAACCCTCCCGCTGTAAAGGGGACACCCCAGCCTCTATTGTCAAGGGCTGTGAAGAACCGTTACTCCTGCTCAATGTAGCCATCACAAACTCATCATTCGCCACCTGCTATGTGCCTACCACCCTCAAAGAATCTTGGATCTCCCACTGTTAAAACAAAAACTCCTTAGACTCCACCATCCCCACCAACTAACAGTCCATCACAACTGACCCCTTCCTCCTGAAAATCATTGATAGGATTGCATACCTGCAGATCTGGGACTTCCTCCAATCTCACAACAACCTAGGCACAGCACTTAGACAACCCTCGTTGACTCAAAAAATCAATTGGACGACGCTATTGACACAGGCAAACTCTCGCTCCTCCTCCTACTTGACCCACCAGCAGCTTTTGACTACGTTGACCACACTGCTCTTTGCCATCACCTCACCACTTCAGCACACGTCTCCACCGAAGCCACTAAATGGGTTGCACTTTTCCTGTCTAACAGGACATCAAGAGGCTTTGCTGGTGACAGCCTAGCCACCTCTGCCCCCGTGACTTGCAGTGTGCTCCAAGGATCTTGTGCCTCTCAGACCTTGTACAATATTTACACAAAGCCCCTCTTTGACCTCCTCGACTCCCTCTGCACCTCTTACACAATTTATGCCGACGACACCCAAATCCTTATTCACTTATCTGGGTACCACTCCCAAGACACAGCCAAGGTATGAGACTGTTCAAACATGGATGGCAATGCCTAGCATGTGCTTGAATGATGAAATGACAGAACATTTGATCATTGGCTCCCCAGCACACCTTCCCAAACTTCAACTCCTTCACCATTGATGGCCACAACATCCCTGTTGTATCTGCTCTAAAAACTCTGGGGGTCTACCTAGATGCCTCCCTCAACATGTTGCAGCAGGTGAATCACATTGCTTCCACTTCCGCCTATGCCTCTAAGCTGATCAATGCCAGAAAACCGTTCCTTTCCTCTGACAACCGCACCAACATTGCCCTAGCACTCATTGGATCTAAATTTGACTATTGTAATGCCCTACTCCGTGGTACTTCTGAAAAAAACGTGAATAAACTTTGAGTGGTCCAAAACAATGCCCTCCGAGGAGCCACCGACTTGTGCAAACAGGACCATATATCTGAAACGAGGAGTTCCTTAAACTGGCTGCCAGCTATTTCTTTGGTTGTATATGATTTGGCCGTCGCACAATTGTCGCGGCTGATTTGACCGTGGTCAGTTCGGCCGTGAAGCCAATTTTTCCACCTTTAAATCCAGCCAAACTGAAACTCCCCACCCACTCCATACACTCCCCCACCTACCCCATACTTAGCTTTTCAGCATCCGACGCCGCAGGTCTGCTTTTCTTTATTTTTTTTTCTTCCCATCCCCCACCTCCAATCCTCTGGGAGCGGGGGACACCCCTGCTACCCCCAAAGGCCCTCACTACCAAACATGGGGAGCAGGGGACATCCCTGCATCCCCCGCTCTACATGTTTGGTAGTGATTACCCAAATTGATTGTTTCCAAACTATCGAATGGTACTGGCCGAATTCGAACAGATTTACCATATGGTCAATTGGAAATGATCAATTTGGGTACTACCATTTCTTTATTTATTTAGTGGATATTTGTAAGGTGCGTATGCAACAAATGGTGTTTCAAGGAACCACAAGGCAAAAGAGGGTAAGGGGACAAGGGAGAAGGATAACAACAATGGTCCTACTGGGCCATGTGACATTCAGATTGTGCAAGTGAAGTAACAAGAAATGCGAAGGAGAGGTGGGGAGTGCTGGTCTGCACAAATGTGAAGTGCTAGGGTGGGAAGGGAAGAGCAGGGCAAGTGAAAACATGGGGGTGGAGGAGTGGGGAAGAGGGCAACAGGGATAGGTGAGTGCTCAGGGGAGGCAAGGTGGGCAAGTGCCAGGGAATGCATGGGATGAGGGTCCACATGCTAAGTACGAGGAAGGGGGTGTACTAGGCAGGGGGTGCCTGGTGCCCTGTTGAACACAGAGGGAATCAAGCACCCAGTCACTGAGGCAGACGGGGGTGTTAGCAGGGGAGGGGGACAGGGAAGGAAGAAGAGAAAAGGAGGCTTTCAGGAGCTTCCAGAAGTTAAGGAGATCCAGCTCAAGCCTGAGAGGGGCAGGGAGATTCCAGAGTGAAGCTCCTGTGGAGGAGAGAGATCTGCCCCCACTCTCTGCTTAGAGAAGCAGCTCATCTGCAGAGAATTAGAGCTAGAAGACTGAATTTCTCTAGCAGTGAGGTATTTAGGAAGAGAGAGATGGATGTAGTGCGGCTGTAGAGGTGCAGTCCAAGAATAAGTCATACAGTCCTATTCCGGATTAGTTGAAGGGGGCGAAGGGATAATGAAAGAAGATTGAGGAAGAGGCTGTTGCAGTAGTCCAGCCTAGGGCCAGAGCTCTTTAGACATTGAGTTTCTGGGGGAAGGTGAGGAAAGGGAGAATTCCTCTGAAGAGGTGCAGCTGATAATGGGCCTTCTTGAAAAGGTCCGCTATGTGAGGAGAGAGGAGTCAAAGCTGACAGCAGGGTTTTTCGCCTCGCAAGAGGTTGTGGGCAGGGGACCCATAGAGGGCGGCAAGAGAGTAGGAGAGAGCAGGAGTCCCAATGAGAAGGAGCTCGGCCTTAGTTGCATTAAGGCAGAGATCATTTGCAGATCACCATGCTTGAATAACAGTCAGACAGTCAGGGGTGAGAGAGGAGGAAGCGGGGGCAGTAGAGGGAAGCTTGAAGGAGAGCCTGTCATCTGCATAAAACCGGAAGTGAGGAGAGAAGAAGGAGATCAGGTGGGCCAGACGGGCAAGGTAGATGTTGAAGAGTCACGGCCAGAGGATAGAGCCTTGAGGGTTGCCATAGCTGGAGAATGTGATAGGGGAGAGGAAAGGGTCCACTTGAACCTTGGAAGGTCAGTTGGATAGGAATGAGGTCAACCAGTCCAGTGCCAGGCCAGTGATGCCAAGGGTTTCATGGAGCCGATTTGTCAGGGTGGCATGATTGACCGCGTCAAAGGCAGAGGAAAGATCCAGAAGGATAAGTATGGATGGAGAGTTGGAATTGAGATTTGAAAGCAAGTCTTCATGGGTGTGAAGAAGACCAGTTGCTGCGCCTCTGGCTGATCTGAAGCCAGACTGGTGGTAGTGGAGACAAACAACAGATTCAGTTTGTTGGATCAATTGGGACATGACCAGCTTCTCCAGGGGTTCGCCCAAGAAGGGGGTAATGGAGATCGGGTGGTAGTTAGCCATGCAGGAGCAGTCGTCAGAGTGCTTTTTGCGGAGAGGATGCACTAGGGAGTGCTTGAGGGTTAGCGGGAAGGACGCAATAGCAAAGGAGTGATTTCAGAAATTGGCCAAGACTGGCACAAGGGAGGCAATGTTGTCCTTGATAGTTCTGAAGGAGCAGGGAAGCACCTGTTTGGAGCAGACTTTCATAGAGAGGAGTTGTCTCGAGACCTCATCCTGTGCTATGGGTGAGGAGAGTAGGAGGGAAGGGAGAGGAGGGCCAAGGGAGACCTGAGAGCTGGGGAGGGGGGAGAGAGAGGTGTAGAGGAGAGTGAGGCTGAGTTTTGGTTAAGAAGTGGGAAGCCAGTGACATACAAAGGGTCAGGGATGGCAGGGGAGAAGTGGAGACTGCAGTAGGATTGGCGAGTTTCTTGCAGACTTTAAACAGTTTGCTCCTATTGTTAGGGGCTCCAAAGATGCAGGCATGGATATGGACCCTCTTCTTCGAGTGGATGGAGAGTCTGGATTACCTTTGGAGCAGACGGCAGACCAGTCTGTCTGAGTATATGCCTGATGCCAGCCACTTCTGCTCAGCAACTCTGCACTTGCGTTTCAGAAAGGCTAGGTTGGAGTCATACCAGGTGCTGCGTTCGGAGACAGGCTTCATGCGGATCCTCATGACAGGGGCAAGGACGTCCAGGATGTTGGTGATAGAGAGGTAAATATTAGCAAAGGCAGAGTCAGTGTGGGAGTCCATGGTAGAAGTGGGAGGGGGAATTAAAGTGGCGGCAATAGCAGCAACTGACACTCGCTTGATCGGTTGAATGATGGAGAAGGAGACTGGCAGTGCAAGCAGAGGCTTAGCCGGGGAACCTAAGAGATCCAGGTGAGAGGACAGGAGAGCATGATCAGACAAGAAGAGAGGCATAGTGAGAGGGTTGAAGATGGGGATGTCTGCTGAGATGAGAGCATCCAAGGTATGTCTGGCAGAGTGCGTAGGATCGGATGGAAGAATAGCGAGGGAAATAAAGTCAAAGAAGATGCGGGAGAGTCCAGGGCCGAATCAGGAGAGTTGAGGTGAATATTGAAGTCTCTGAGGAGGAGAACCTTGGAGGTGAAGACAAGAAAGGAAGAGGGGAGGTCAGGCCACTCTGAGAGGAAGAGGGAGACCATACCAGGGGTCCGGAAGATGGTGGCGAGAGTCAACGAGAGGGTTGGAGAGACAGTAAGCCTGCAGACCAGGCATTCAAAGGAAGTGTGGGTGTGAGTGGGAATGATAGTAGCGGGGACCCATTCAGGGCAGATCAAGGCCACTCGGCCCCCAGGGTGGTTAGGCCTGGGCTTAGAGAGGATCTTGTAGCCCTCAGGGAGGAGTGTGTCAAAACAGTGACAAAGCTGGCAGTACCACATCTCAGTAAGTGTGAGAACATCAAGGTCACCGTTTTCAAGGAGACAGATATCAGAGGAGTGTTTAATAGCAGAGTAAGAGTTGAAGGTAGCTAGGTGAAGCTGGTTGTCACCTTTGAAGGTCTTCCAAGGAGGAGTACAGGGATGTGGTACGCCCGTTGGTGGTGGAGAAGAGGCAAGAGGAGTGGCAGATGGAGGAGAGGCAGGAGAAGGAAGAAGAATAACATTTAAAACTCTATCACTCACCAATGTCTAGCCAGCCATGTGCCAACATACCTCATCCAAAAGTTCAAACGACATGCCCCCACAAGACCACAGCGCTTTACCTACAAACATCACCTGAAGACTCTGAGAAATAACTTCAAGAGAACAGGAGGAGGTAGTGTCACAGTCTGGGCTGCCACCCTTTGGAACAATCCCCCCAGCCCCTCCTGCAGGCTGAACCTTCCTACCAGACCTTCATAAAGAAACTGAAAAGACACCTCTTCATCTAATTTCCAAGTGTATCATCAACTTTCCCTTGTATCTGGTGTCTAGATGCCAATGGGCTACAAGCGCTGCTATAAATGTATAAATACATACATACATACATACATACAAATAAATAAATAAATAAATAAACAAGAGAAGTGTTTCCATTTAAGATCAACTGTCAGATAATGCATGGCACACCTATCATTAACTTTAAATTCACTAAGGTGGGAAAAAGCCACTGACATTTTCTTTCTCGCGATGTTTGGCTAATGCAGTAAAAGACACATTACCCATTTTTGGTTTTGGCAAATTATTGTGGAACAAGGTATGAAATGGCCAACTCACTAAAATGTATGTTTCCAAAATCCTCCGCCGTACTACCCAATGAGGGGCTCCCTACCAAGATTTTCTCAAGTCAGCAGCTTTGTAAGAAGCAAGTCGGCCGGGCTTTCCATTTCCTAGCTGCATAGTGACTTGCTTCATTGGACTATTGTTGGGCCACATTCGTCATCCATTATTATTTTCCTCCAGAGGCTGCCTCTTTACCACCCACACTCCTCATGCCCACTTTCTCTACCCCCAGCCCCACACTCTTTATCCTCACCTAACCCACTCCCACTCTCTCTACCTCCACCGACCCCACCCCCATAAAATGTGCTGGTTGGGTTATGTTTTGTCTAATTTGGGCTACATTTGAAGAGTCCTCCCGAGGCTGCATTGTTGTTTATGGTTCCTGTCCCAACCCGTACCACTCAGCCACCCCACCCCCCCCCCACTCGCTCTACCCATACCCACCCAACCTACCTCCACTCTCTCTACCCCCACCCACCCTAAGACCACTCCCTGTACCACCCACGCTAACCCCAATCTCTCTATAAACCCCAACTCTCTCTACACCATCCACCATCCTACACCCATTCTCTCTAACCCAGACACCCAACCCCAATTCTCTGTAGCCCAACCCACCCTACCTGCACTCTCTCTATTCCCAACCACCTACCTTAACCTCACTCTCTCTATCCACATCCACTCTAGACCCATCCCCACAACCCCCTACCTAGCTTGCGCTCACTTTCTCAACCCCTACCAACCCACCCTACCGCCACCCCCTCCACCCCACCATACTCCCACTATCTATTCAAAATCCTGTCCATCCAATACCTGCTCTTCCTACCCCAACCAACCAAACCCCCACTCTCTATACCCCCAACCACCCTAAGCCCACTCACTCTAACCCAACCCACTCTACACCAATCTCTCTACATCTATCCACCCTACCTCCATTCTCTCTGCCCCATCAACCCATCCTACACCTCCACTCTCTATCCCCAACCACCCACCCTATCCCCACTCTATTTACCCACATCCACCCTAGCCCCATTCCCTCAACCCCCTAACCACCTGCTCTCTCAACCCGTACCCACCCACACTACCTCCACACCCTCTACCACACCCACCCTACCCCCACTTTCTCTACCCCCACCCACCCAATCCCCACTCTCCCAACCCCAGCCCAGCCCACCAGCCCACCTAGAAACACTTGTGTACAGGCACATTATAAATGCCATATCATATCATATCATACCCCCATTCTCTCTATCCACACCTTACACACCCACCCCACTCTCTCTACCCACACACACCCTATCGCCATTCTCTCAACCCCTGCCCCTACCCACCCTGCCCCCACCCTCTCAGCCCTTACTCACCCTCCCTGTCTCCGCTCTCTCTACCCCATTCACCCTACCCCACTCCTTTACCATCTCCCCACCCTCTCTACCCCCACCTAACCACCCACCCTACCTCACCTCGACCTACCCCAACCTCCCTACCCCCACTCTCTTTACCACCAGCCACCCACCCTACCCTCACTATCTCTATAACACACCCACCCTACCCCCACTCTCTTTACCCCAAATAATACCCACTCACCCTACTCCTGCTCAAACTACACCCACCCATCCACCCCACCTACTCTCTCTATCTGTTCACTCTCTCTACCCCCACCCACGCTACCCCTACTCTCTCTACCCCACCCACTCTCCATACCCCCACTCTCTCTACCCACATACACCCACCCTATCCCCTCTGTCTCTACACACACCAACCCTACCCCCACTTGCGACTACCACCCACTCACCCAACCCCCACCCACCATATCCCCACTCTCTCTACCCTCACCCACCGACCCAGTTCCCACTCTCTCTTTTCCACGCTCCCAATCCACTCTCCCTCGACCCTCACACACCCTACCCCCACTCTCTCTACCCCCACCTGCCAACCTACCACCACTCTCTATACATCAACCTGCCCTACCCCCACCCACTCAACCCCCACTCTCTCTACCAAAACCCACCCACTCTACCCCCACTCTCTCTACCCCCACTCATCCACACAATCCCCGCTCTACCCCCACCCCCCGATCCCCACTCTCTCTACCTCCACCCACCCACACTACCCCTACTCTCTCTCTACCCCTAGACACCCACCCTACCCCTACTCCATCTCTACCCCCACACACCAAACCCCACTGTCTTTACCCCAATGCACCCACCCACCCTTCTCAAACTACACCCAACCCCCTACTCTCTCTATCCATCCACCCTCTCTACTCCCACCCACACTACCCTTACTCTCTCTACTGCCACCCACTCACCAAACCCTCACTCTTTCTACTCATACCCACCCTATCCCCTCTGTCTCTACACACACCAACCCTACCCCCACTCTCGACTAATACCCACCCAACATACACACACTTTCTCTACCCCACCCACCCTACCGCTCTTTCTCTACCAGACCCACCCACCCTACCCCCACTCTGTACCATACCCTTATGTGCTTTAAACCCAACCAATCCCCAATCTCTCTACCCCTAATCAACCACCCTATCCCCACCCACCCACCCTACCCCCACTCAATGTAACTCCCTCTCTCTCTACCCCCACTCATCCTACCCCCTCTCTCTAGCATCACCCATCCTACCCCCTCTTTTTCTTTTTCATACAGTTGACACAAGGTATAACTTAAAAAAAAAAAAAAATTATCAAATCCAGTTGCGCATCATGACATTACACAAGTTAAGATAAAACGTCCAAAATCGAGGCGTCTTTCCTCCACAGCAATGAGAAATGGAAAATTAAGCCCTACGAATTCGCCTCCCCCCATATATAATTGCCATATCTCCTCAAGTGGGAGAGTCGTTGGAATGTCTGCACTCCTGAGTGCATTAACCCGTAAGGATTGGAGAGCCTCAGAGACTAGTAGCAGATGTTTAATAGATTCCGCACAATTGTCTCCCATAAATGACACAACCGTTCGTTCCTGGGAATGTTAGACCAGGCCCGCTGATTTCAAGGGATCTTATGCTGTTAAATGTAATTTTAATGTAGTCCCATATTACATGATTTCCAGCAAAGCACTCTATATATCTGGGTTCCCCAGTGTGAGCATTTTGGTGTTCAAGAAAGCTCTGTACCCGGGTTCTATTGGCCAGTCTGGTAATACAGCGTTCATGAGCCTCAAGGTGTAGGATAGAGTTTTTCTACTCAATCCTACCACCTTTCTCTTTACCCCATCACACACTCTACCTCCCTCTCACTCTAGCCTCACCCACCATACACCCTTTATTCCTGACCCACTCACTTTACCCCTCTACATATCCCCTCACAACCTTCCTCACACTCTCGCTTTATTTCTTATCCTCTCACTCTCATCCTTCCTTGCTGATATTTATTTTTTCTCATCATCGATGGCACCCTCTACCAATGGCTTCCTCCCTTGCTCTATTCCCCTTCTCATTCTATTGCACATCTGCACTCTCCTCCTTGCACCCTGGTGTGTATAAATACAAAATGCAAAGAACAGCAGTAAACTCCAAAACTATTGGCATTGCCAATGCCAGTTCAGTCTGGAGTTTGCTCTCTGCCAGACTGTCACTGGTATATGTTTAGAGCGAAAGTAGTTTCACAGCCAAGCATGATCAGTACATCCTCCTCAAAGATCAGTTTCAGCAGCGGCCATATCTAACTAGCCATTGGAAAAGTCTTAGTAGGGAAGAACCTTGTGAAACATGATATTAGAGACATGTTTTGCTTCCCTGCACTTATGTATTCATTTATTTTATTTATTAGTTGCTTGTTAGGCACTTATACAGGAAATACAGTCTGTTTCAAAGCAACCACAGGACAGCAGGGAGGGAACATGGGATAGCAGTACAATTAAATAGAAAAAATATAGAGGGTGAAGGGACGGCCGAACCTATGCCTTGTGAGTATTCAGAACTTGCATGTGCAGGAAGGAAGAGGACAGTGGGGTAGATGCTGTGGTGTCCGTGCTCGAGGTTGATCCACAGATAAAGTACAAGGTCAACAGATAAAGTGCACTTGTTACATTAATGTTCTTGTACCTTTATTGCTGCATTACATGCTTCTATTATTGCTGTTTAGATCTACCTCTGTTCATGCATACTTCTGCAGGAGTCTGTCCTGATACATTCTGGTTTCACCATCACCCTTTTGTGGCCAATGCTGGATTTGACCTTTATGGACTTCAGTAATTCACGGTGTGTCACCCTTTCTCAACTCTCATGCTGAACTTCCTTTGCATGTTGTACTCATGGTGGCCCTGAATCATGCTGTTCCCATCTTCATCTTGTATCCAGGATTGCAACATTACGGGCCTCATTACGAATTTCGAGGCAGCCATGGTGCTTTTAGCATGGCTGCCTCCAAAACGGGCTCCATTACCGGGTTCCTTCAATGGGGAATAACCGGGTAATTCCAACATTGGAGGACCCGGTAATTCCTCCTTGAAGGAACCATTCCCCATTCCCATTTGAGCCCCCATAGGGCTCAATGGGAATGGGGAGGGAGGTAATAATGGGCACATTACAAATGGCCCGTTGTTACCTCCCTCTTCCCCTCACGGGACCCGGAAAAGACGTCTGGTTTTACCAGACATCTGGTCCGGGTCCTGCAAAGGGAACCACGTAATCGGCGCTCATGTAATGAAGGGTGCCGGTCCCGTACCGGCACCCTTCATCACGTGAGCACCAGGGTCGCAATGAGGCCCTATGTGTTATGCATTTGTATTCGCTCTCCCCTCTTGCTTCTCTACTCTTTTTGACAGCTTACTCTCTGTTCTCTCCTCCTCTCTCTTTCTCCCTTTTCCTATCTCCTCTCCTCTTCCCCTTACTTTCTTCTATGCACTTACTCTATCAGAATTGTCCCTGGACTTAGTATGATAGCTACCTTGTCTGTCTCCACCCACCTGCCCTTACTTGTCCCCCCCCACCCTCCAGCACTATCTGAAATGTCATCAGGCCTAGTATGATAGTCGCTTGTTTTGTTCCCCCTCCCTTTCTGTACCCCTCTCCCTCACCTTTTGTTTTTCTCTGGCTCTACTAGAAATGTTGTCAGGCCTAGTACTATAGTCACCTGTCTGTTTCCATTTCCTTCCCACGCTCCCCTTCCCTTGCTTATCTATGTCTTAGCTCTTGCACTATCTGAAATGTCATCAGACCGAGTACGATAGTTAATTTCACAGCGTTACTGTTCTTGGCCTGTAAGAATGTCATTGCATTTTCCCTTGTTCCCTCCGTTGCCTTGAAGCGCTTTGAAACACATTGTGTATAGGCACTACATAAATAAACTATCATATTAAATCAAACTATCATATCATGTTCCAAACTACAACTATGTTCCCAATCATAATGGCTGCCATTGTCTTGAGTTACCTCAGCATGCTGTCTAATCTGTATTTCTATGTTCAGAGCAGCATGCATTGCTTTTGAGATTCTCCCTGCAGTGCATATTGTGTTTTATAAGTGGGAATACTAGGCTGTATCTGAAATAGTCCTTGTTGAAATTTAATTCACACCTCTGCACAATTTTTCTAAATATACTTTTTTTTATAGTGGAAAAATGTTAGAAGGTAAATAATAAACCTGCTTTAACGCACATTGCTGTTGAGCCCAACTCTCTGCAGAAAACTCAATGTGCACCTAGAAGAATTAGGACCTATTGTGGGATTGAAAGCAACATTTCATGGGAACATTCCATGATGCCAACATGTTGCTAGTGCAATTTATCCAAAGAGGCGTTAGCACCCATGCCAGGTGCTGGAACGGGGGTAATGGCCTGGCAGCCCGAGGCAATGGGCTGATCGAAGCAAGGGTAGTTAACGAGGGATCCAGGCCGTTACCCTCCATTCCAGCCCCTGGAACAGAGTGCTGAAGGCCTTCGCACCCTGGGCTACCAAAGCGGTAAAGTGGGCTGCTAAAAATAAAAACTATTTTCATTCTTTGAACAGGTCGCGGAGCATGTCCCGTTTAATTAATGAAAATACTTATCCAAAATGGCTGCCATGGTTGCAGAAAGTGGGGTTCTGTATGGAGCCCCTCTTCTATTACCACTGCGGGTGAAGAAGCGAGGAGGGAAGCTGCTGCAGCAGCGTGTGCCGCCACTGCAACAATCAGGTAAGTGGGACTGGGGAAGGGAGTTGGGGAAAAAGATAAATGGGGGGGGAAGATGGCAGAATGTGGCTTGGGAAGCAGCCTGTGGGTTCCATGGAACGCAGGCTGAGATTAGTGGAATTGTGTATCTTTTATGCTGACACAATGGGCATCAATACGTGTCCGGCAGTAATCCTGCTGGTGCTACCGGCGGGTTGCTGCCGGACCGATAAAAAATACTGGTGCCTGACTTCCCAGTGCCATGGGGTTATTCCAAGTCTGGCGGGCTGGAAGTCAGGTGCCGGTAATTTCTTTAGTCCCCATTCCCATAGAGTCATAGGGCCTCATTCTGAGTATGGAGGTAGTCATGGCGCTATTTGTGCCATGACTACCTCCCACACCGGTACCGACTCTGACTTGGTTCAATGGGGACTTACCGGTGTAGTCCGACCTTTGCGGGACCGGTAAGTCCCCATTAGAAAATCCATTCCCCATTCCCATTTAAGCCCCAATAGGGTTCAATGGGAGTGGGGAAGTAGCTAATAACGGTACCGCAATTTGCGGTACCGTTATTAGCTCTGAAGTCCCTTAACGGGTCCCGTCCATAACGCCTGGTCAGACCAGGCGTTAAAGGAGGGACCCGCTAAGGGACCTCGGAATAGGGCGCAAAGTGTTTACCGGCACCGGTGTCCGTACCGGTGCCGATAATCCCTTTGCACCCGACTCAGAATGAGGCCCATAGGACTCTATGGAAATAGAGACACAGGATCACTGTAACGCTCACCTGATTCCCGTAGAGGCGCTGGTCTTGACTGGGCGTATACCGTATCTTCAAAGGTGATGTGTAACACACGGCTGGCTCTTTGGGCTGGACCTCTGTGCACTGTATGTCTGACTCGAAGGGTAAGATGTCTGCAGATAGAAAATATGGGATTAATGAACTGGGTTATTGAATGTCTCTCTCTTCTTCCCTTTCTCTTCTCCTGTAGAACCCCAAAGGTTAACGCTCTCACCTTAGGTAAGTGAACGCCGTGCTCTCCATCTGCCTCGGGGCAGGGTGCTGTAACCAGTTTCTTCACTGGATAAGAGGAGCAGGCCTCTTGACTTCAGAGGACTGCTGTCCGTCGTTTACTGCACGAATGGTAAGTTTCGAGTAATTCTAATGTCTTTAAAAGTCTTTAGTAATGATGTCTCTTGTTTTGCAGGGTTCCGGCGATGGCGGATGACGGGCTGAAGTGAGTTGAAGATGGAGCCCGTGTGATGAATAGAAGCGCCTGGAAGCACCTAAGTAAGCGCTTGTTGCCTGCTTCACGATGCGCTCTAACTGTCTTTTTATTTTGCAGGTACAAGTTCGGAGCGGCTGCAGGGTGCCGGAATACCCACTGGGTTAGATGTGGAAAGGAGTAATGGCACGTGAGTATTAAAGTTCCCCAATGTCTTTAAACGCACCTTGTTTTGTCTTTCAGATGCGGGATGCAGTGCCGAAGGCCTCCGGAGCGTGCGAAGAGTTGGTAAGCTTTTGTCTTTCAGATGCCGGAATGCAGTGCGAAGACCTCCGGAGCACACGAAGAGTAGGTAAGCCTTTGTCTTTCAGATGCCGGAATGCAGCGCGAGGCGTTGGTGACAGCCGATGGACCAGGTAAGTGAAGCGCTGTCACTGAAGACCGTAATGCTAACCTGTTCTTTCTTGTCTTTATAGGTGTTGCTGAAGACTGGATTCAGGATGGTAAGCCTTTTTCCTTAGGCCCAGGATCAGATGCAGAAGACACGATGAGCGTTCTGCTGCAGAGGATGCAGAATAACGCAAAGCAAGATTCATCCATCGGGTGTGGTTTAAATAGCCTCCTGTAGTGCTTAGGTGTCTCCTTCCACAGCCACGCCTAGGTAAGAAAAGAGTTCCTGCTTTCCAGAAGAGTTCCAGTGTTCTGAACCTAGGGAGTGGCTCCTGCCCCACCCAACAGGAAAAGTAGTTCCAAACAGAAGAGGATCAGAGGCTCAACTGGCAGGCAAGTAAGCAGCATGGTCTGCTGCAGGTAAGTCCACCCAAGCATTATGAGCCCGGCGCTTCCAGCGCTGGGACTGGGCATATTTATGAGCCTGGTGCCACTGGCGCCAGGACTGGGTCCAAAAGGTCCCAATTGGGACTGGTTGGCACTCGGAACCTGGGTTATGGATCTGCTTCCAAGGGAGTTGGGAAAACCCTGACCATTTGGAAGCAGAGATCATGACAATCACTGGCACTGTTGCTAGCGCTGCCGATTCTCCCATGAAACCTTTGTGGGCAGGTGCCATCCCGCCCGGCAGGTCTGACCTGGCACTGTTGTTTCCAGACCGGCACACATAGAATGAGGCTCAATATGTTACGCTCTTTCGATGAAGATGGACTTTGAGGAATGTAAAACTATATGAAATGCTGCTCTGATTAATAACACACTTTAGCATTACATGAATTAAGAATCAACCAGAGTCCCGTTTGTGCACAAAGTTATCATGATGCCAATGCTCCTACAATGTTACCATTAAAATGAGAATCTATGGCATGACAGGAGGCTTCATATTATGCATAACAATCTTTACTTCTGAAACCACAGCAGCAAATTAAAAAAAACTTTTACAAACAAAAAGTTTCAAATAACAGAGCTAAATACAGCTCACAGTCAATATAAGGGAATCTCCCCAATCCAAGATGGAGGACAGGTCATACCCTGCAGGTGACTAATGGGCAGTGACCCTCCTCTATATATGTCCTTTACTTTAATCCCAACTCCTCTTTCTTTGCTGCTGACACCACAGCTAAGTCACTCCTTCTAGTTGTGCCTTGCATGCTGGTCAGTAGTTGGAATAATACATTGTATATTTTACTATGTTGTGTAGAATATTGTGTAGAGTAGTGTTTACTTAATAGTAACGCGTTTATGCTTTCATTTTGTTTTTAAAAAAGGAATTTCATTAGGTTTTTCTTATTGTTATTATTGTTAACGGTCGCGTGCGACCGCCACTTCGTTGTATGAAGATGTGCTTTTTCCTATTGCTGAGCGGCTCCACTTCTGACGGAGTGGTTTCTTCTGTCCTTCTCACCCAATGCGCGCGGGCCTGTCGGAAGCTTTTTGCTTCAGACCCACGTGCGTGGGTTGTGAGCGCTTACCAGTGCTGCCTCATTGACACGCCTCACGCTACACGCACGAGTTGGTTGGAAGCTCCGCTTCACACTTGAAGTGTATGGGCCCCCCTTTTTTGCTATACTAATGGCACCGGTCGGCCCCACCCACTACATTCCCAATGCGGGTGGGTCTGCAAAGCTTTTTCTTCGGGCCCGACACATGTGGGCTTTTTGATATATAACTTAAAGCGCCATTAAGGTTGCAGGTATCAGCGCTGGCGTCCTCGCCTGCTCCATGCCCAGCTCCATGTCCAATGCATTTTGGAGGGGTGGTTTAATTTATGTTATATGGTATTATGTTTGTTTTAATAGAATTTATATATATATATATATATATATATATATATATATATATATATATATATATATATATATATATATACACTACAAAAAAAAACTTTGTTGAGGGGACGTTATGGTTAAGTTGCCCTACCAAAAACCTGTGTACTTCATTAAAAAAAAACAATCCCCCCCCCCCATTATGGGTCAAATTAAAACCGAAAAACCCCTGAAATTCGCCAGTTATGGTAAACTAAGTCCCCATACATGCCATCACCACTGTGTACTGCTAACACTAACACCTAGAACATGAAAGATGGCATCACAAATGTTATTGATGACATCACTGACGACATCACATGTTTAGCCCCTTTGCTTTCGTTCCCTTCCACATATATATATATATATGTACATTCAGTACAAATACTTTGTTAAAGGGATGTTACACTTCACAGTGAAACCAAAAAACACTGCACATTCCCCCATTATGGTAAGCTCAGCAACCATAACTCACAGCATCTACGTCCATTGATAAGACTAACACCCAGGACATCAAATATGACATCACAAATATCATTGATGACATCACTGATAACATCACATGTCTGCCTCACTTTTTCTGGTGCAGTGAAAAATCTAGGCCAGGTGGTTTTATTCACTGACAATCACAATATAAAAATTGAAAAGGTGCTGCATATCAAAACGGTAACCTTGTTGTGTGTTTTTAAAGTACTTTCCTTAGGGTCTGGTCTGAGCTCATGATGCACATGCATGGGGTAATAGCAGGCAACAAAATCACACTTAATTTGTATACAGGAAGATACACTTTCTGATGATGCTGTTTCTTTCTTCCTTACTTGAGTTTCCTTTTATATGCCTCTGATTTATATGCATTGGGTCTTCATATGTATTGTTTGTACTAGCACAAATGTGTATTAAGTCTTGAATTGTTAGCAAGTTATTACATATTTAACATTACACAATCACCCCTGACATCTTGCTACCAACATAATAGAAAGAACCCCTTGTAGGTAGGGTCTTTTCGTCAACATTATTTTCACATGTGATGTCATCAGTGATGTCATCAATGATATTTGTGATGTCATATTTGATGTCCTGGGTGTTAGTCTTAGCAATGGACGTAGATGCTGTGAGTTATGGTTGCTGAGCTTACCATAATGGGGGAATGTGCTGTGTTTTTTGGTTTCACTTTGAAGTGTAACATCCCTTTAACAAAGTTTTTGTAATGAATGAACATATATATATATATATGTGGCAGGGAACGAAAACAAAGGGGCTAAACATGTGATGTTGTCAGTGATGTCATCAATAACATTTGTGATGCCATCTTTTATGTTCTGGGTGTTAGTGGTAGCAGTACACAGTGGTGATGGCAGGTATAGGGGCTTAGTTTACCATAACTGGCGAATTTCAAGGGTTTTTCGGTTTTAATTGGACCCATAATGAGGAGGTAGATTTTTTTTTTTTATGAAGTACACAGGTTTTTGGTAGGGCAACTTAACCATAACGTCCCCTCAACAAAGTTTTTTTTGTAGTGAATTTTACAGGTTTTTGGGAGGGCAACCTAATCATAAGGTCTCTGTAGCAAAGTTGTTTTAAGTGTATGCCATACGTTTTAGTAGTGTAAATGCATCGTGATACAACTGTAACAAACATTTTGTAATACACTTATCAGAGTTCTAAAAGTAACACATAAGCATAGTACTGTAACGGAACATTTGAAGTAACTGGCCACCTTCCAAAGAAATTTACAATATCCTATGCTATTGCACCGCATGGGGGCGTGTTGGCAAAATCATACACACTTCACAATGTCATGTGTAACTGGTTGATAGTGGGAAAGTACATTGGGTGTTCTGGTTGGAACTTGTAATTGGAAATTTTCCGGCACAGAATTCCACAATGCAAGTGTTGAACACAATACAAGCACGAGTGCATACCGACGTATCTGGATCAATAAACCCCATTCCCCTCCAAAGAGTGTGGAATGAATGCCATTAGCAATCGAGATTTTGCAGCACTAATGCGTGGTATCAAAAAAGAGGATTTTTTCTCTTCACCCGGAACGCCTCAGGCGTTCCCGGCTGAAGAAAAGAAATCCTTTGTCAAGATGGCCACCATAGAAAGGGAAAATGGGTGTAGGATAGAAAGCCTTCTTCGCTTTCCATTGCAGGCTGCAGAAAGCAAAAATGAAACGGTGTCCCCGTAATGGGAGCACCACATTTGTGTTCCTTGACAAATTTGTGGTTATGAGCAAGATCTTTAGCACAAAGACAGTGCCTGGTGGACATGGCGACCTAAATGCCATGTTTTGTCCCTTTCAGTAGAGACCAATAGCCAAATCCCCGACATTGTGGCCATTAACCATATATAGAGGCTCCCCCTCAGAGAGGGAAGCTGTACCGTTCAGTTGTTAGGTACATGATGACACTGGTTAAAAATGAGAACACAATGACTGGCACAAGACAAAGCTTTTCGGTCGTTGTTAATGACCTTAACCTACATGTGTTGTACATGTAGTAATTTTATTTCTATAAAAAGGAGTGTAAAAAGCGCAAAGAAGTACTGTACTTAAGTTAACAAAAAGTCCCAAAGAAACTGTGTGATGTGAAGGATAATGACGTCAGAAATACTGGCAGCAACACCATTACCAATCACCTTTCCACATATAATGTCGTAAGTGGAACAAGTCGAAAGGTGTGCAGATATGTGTATTTTGAGGGTGTAACCATGTATTATTTCACAAATATTTCTGGCCATAGGGCATCTGCGTGACAGAAATTGGCCTGCCTGATGGTGACAGAAAATGGCCGGATGGCACTAAAGCATATGAGATGGGCCTGACCCTCCCTCACCCAATGCAAGTGGTGCGCAGTACCTTTCGCAATAATGTTCCATGGCTGCTTAAACAAATGCGTCCATGTGGATGTACGTGTCGTGATGGAGCAACTATAAAAGAACACATTACGTGCTGCAACGTAGCATACCACATTGTAAAAACAGAGAGTAAATTTGTAAAGAAAACACGAACATATAAGAATTAGTACATAAGTTTTATTTCACAATAAAGTGAGCGAAATTATCACTCTATGTAATTAGTCAAATGGTTTGGTTTCACAATGACCTGTGCGAAATGATCGCACTATGAACATTTTCATAGAAGTGGAATGGTTGTCTCTTTGGGTGACAATGACAATTTGAAAGGCCACGTTCTTTTCTCACACACAGAAAGTTAGCGGTGCTGGCAAAGTAGTCAGTTTCCTCCCACAATCATGTGCAAAACGACGTCAACCGTTCTGATGTACACCAGCGGAAAGGATGGAATGTTACTTCTTATGACGACAGAAGCGTGTCTCTTCGGGTAACAATGAAAATCTGAGAGGCCACGTTAGTTTTTCACCCACAGAAAGTAAGCGGTGCTGCCAAAGTAGTCGTTTTGCTCGCACATTGATGTGCATGACGACGTCAACCGTTCTGATCTACACCAGCGGAAAGGATGGAATGTTACTTCTGATGACGACAGAAGCGTACGGACACTGAGGGCCGACACGATCATCCCAGTGAATTATGACGCTCAGACAACTGGAGATGAACAATAGGAGTTGACGGGTGCAAAAACCGTCACTCGGTAGCTGTAATCCATGACAATGACAATAGGGAAGGAAATATCTGATGGGGAAAAAGGGGAAAAAATTTATGAATAGGCAACCTTTGGATAAACTAAATTTATGACACATAACATTTTTATTGAAAATGTAATTCAATAGGCTGAAATGCAGTGGGGCCCTATGTAAGGCGACAATGTGCAATGTCCATATTAGGGTTAGAAAATGGAACGGTACTAAAAGCTGGAATGTCGTTATTAATAATAAAATTATTGTTTGGAGGTAGCAGCGTGGTGGAATACCAAACAAAACGTGTATCACCACGCAGCCTTTCTACAAAACAAAATGTTAACACATACTTCTTTTAGTAAAAATTATTATAATTTGGGGTAATGTAGTGGTATCATACAAACATCAACAATGTGCAATGTCCATAATGGGCAAAAACATGACACCGGAACAATAAGCATGTAAATCATTATGGACATTTTTTTTTTGATGCGGGCAAAGTGAAGAAATACCGTCAGTGTGCTATATAGTTGGCAGGCAGAGACTTACATGATTTGGACAGCCTCCATTGAGTGCGCTGCAGGCAAACAGTAGTGTGTGGGGATCAGTGGCTGTTCGGGAACTAATTTTTCATGCTCGGAGCAAATGTTTTTGAAGCATAACCTTATCAAACGATATGTTTTTCAAACTGTTACTCCCTAAATTCTTTCCACTCTTTCCCTGTACTTCAAGGTTGAAAAACAAGGGACCCTTATGGGTGTCGACAAATATGCGGCCGTACTGAGCTCATAGTGAAAACAGAAAACGCAGTGGCCTTTACTCTGAATGCAAATACATTCTCATTTTGCAACAACATATCAGTGTAATGCTCACCTGGCTCCCACGGAGGCGCTGACCTGGTCTGGATTGCTGTGACCTCTACAAGCGTGATGCGCAGGATTCCAAACACCGACTGAACTGGACCCCCAAATCTGGCTTGTCTGGCCCGTAGAAAAATCTTTCTGTAGGTGGAGAAAGGGGATTAACTGTCTGCAGAGTATTGTGATTGCTTCCCACCTCCCCTTTGCTCTTCTCTGACCACCTCCGAAATCCCGAATCAAGGCTCACCTTAATGTTTGAATGGATGAGCTCTCCATCCTGCTTCTGGTGCAGGGGCGCGTATTTGACCAGTTACTTCACTGGTTTCGGAAGGCGAAATGCCGTAAGTATACAGTTTAAAAAGTTCCAGAGTAGAGTCTTCTCTTTGTTTGCTTTTCTTAACCTGTGATCTGTCCTTATTTTCAGGTGCAGAGTGGAAGTGATGCTTCGAGGGATATCACCGGAGATAAACTCAGGTGAGTTTGTGATAAAATGATCCCTTTAAATGTCTTTGAATCCCTCTAGTAATGTCTTTCTTTTTTCCCCTTAGGGGCTGGGGTGCGGTACCAGGCCAAGAAGTGGCGCCAACCCGAAATGAGGAGTGGTTCCGTCAAATATGGCCAGGTAAGTCTTGTGACGGAAAATCAGGCTTTCCTCATTTGTTACTCCTGCTCACCTTTTGTCTCTTCTTCTCCCCTGCAGGTGCAGAAATGTGGCGGAATGCCCAGAAGGTCGCGGTGGATAGTGAAGAGCCCACGAGGCAGGTGAGGGATGCGCGGCCCTGCAACAAATAGCGCAATGCTTTTAAAGAATGTCTATCTTCAGGATCGCTGGCGTGATGGTTCCGGACACAGGTAGGAAGTTAGATTAAGTTCTTGGTTTTCACCTTTTCTCTTCCCTTCCTTCCTTTCAGGTATCCCAAGATCGAGGCGGGCGTGGCTGGAGGCAAGATGCAGGAGCAGGCACGGTGAGCATTCAGCTGCTAGATGCAGAGCAACGCGAAGCACGTGTGGCAGTCCGGGCGTGGTTTAAATAGCCTTGGAAGAAGTTCCAGGTAAGTATTCTTCCACGGTCCCCAACCAAGTAAAATAGTTCCTTTGATAGAATAGTCCCTCCTAAGCCTCATTTGGCTTGAGGCTTCATGCAGCATGGTCTGCGTCAGGTAAGTGCACCAAACACCCTCTTTTATGAGCCTATGGTGCCAGGACTGATGTCCAAAGTGAGCCTGGCGCCAAAGGCGCCAGGACAAAGTCCAAAGAGCCCCTATTAGGGGCCGCTGGGCTTTTACCCGAGGGCATGATGCCTGCTCCCGGGGGTGCTGGGCCTGTCCTGGTGCTCCGGGGGTAGGCATCATGACAGCACTCCCCCCCAAGGCCCCTCCCAAGGTCGTTCCCTCTGGAGGTTTCGGTTTGTTTGGGAAATCCCGATGGAACTTTTTTACCAGCCGAGGTGCATGTACGTGGTCGCTGGGTTCCCAAGACCTTTCCTGAGGCCCGTACCCTTTCCAATCAATTAGATAGAAAAGTTTTGATTTTGAAATTTTAGAATCCAAAATGTTCTTCACCTCGAATTCAGGCTCCCCATCTATCTGAATTGGTTCTGGTGGCTTTATTAATCTGGTTCCTGGTTGCACTGGTTTCAAAAGTGACACTTGAAAAATGGGATGAATCCGCATGTTAGCTGGCAGATCGAGCTTGACTGCCACTGGATTACTGATAGCTTTGATCGAATAAGGGCCCAAATACCTTGGATTAAAAGTTCGAGGTCCCTTGAGCAATAAATGTTTGGTAGCCAACCATACTTGGTCTCCTATTTGGTATGAAGGCGCCTCCTTCCGATGCAGATCTGCATTTTTCTTGTATTTCTCTTTCGCTTGTTGCAAATGGGCAGTTGCATTCTTGAATGCTTGAGTTATAGTGGAATGCAAATGGTCTACTGCGGGCATTTCAAGGCTCAGAGGAGAGTCCAGGTCTGAAGTACGAGGGTGATGTCCATATAGGGTGTAAAAGGGGCTTTGTCCAGTTCCAGAGTGCACCGAGTTATTGTATGCATATTCGGCCACCCATAACAAATCCTTCCAATTACCCTCCGATTGGTGCAACATACACCGTAGGTATTGTTCAAGGGTCTGGTTCGTTCTCTCCGTCTGACCATCGGTCTGTGGGTGATGGCTGGTTGAGAGTCTTACGTCGATTTGTGCCAGTTGACAACACCTTTTCCAAAAATGTGAAATAAACTGGCTTCCCCGGTCAGAGACTAATATGGACAGGAATCCATGCAAGCAGATGATATTTTCGAGGAATTCCTTAGCAAGGACAGAAGCTGAAGGTAATCCTTTCAACGGAATAAAATGAGCCATTTTAGAAAATAGATCCACCACAACCAGAATAGTATTGTATCCATTACAAGGGTGCAGGTCCGTGATAAAATCTAGTGACAAGGTGTGCCAAGGCGCTGGTGGAATGTCTAAAGGCTGAAGCAGACTGGCGGGTTTTGTCTTTTGGCCTTTGTTTTGGGTGCAAACTCCACAGGATATCACGAAAGATTTAATATCCTTTCGCCAGGAAGGCCACCAGAATTGTCGTTTAATCTTTTCCTCAGTTTTGGCAATGCCAGGATGTCCTTCCATCAGGGTATCATGATGACGGGAAATAACCAGTTCTTGTAATTCCTTTTCTGGCAGAAATAAGCGTCCTTGGAAGTAAGCTAGGCCATCGTTGACCGAAAAATAAGACCCCCTTTGGATCCAATCCTGCAAGGCGGTAGAGTTCAGGAGTTGTTTTACTCGTGCTTGAATGTCTTCAAAGGTTTGTAAGGAGGTTAATCCCAAAATTCTTTGTTCGGGAATGATCGGCACAGGTTCTGAATTAGTGTCTATTTCTCCCATTCCTATTCTAGACAGTGCGTCTGCTTTGCCATTCTTACAGCCGGGGCGGTAAGTGATTACAAAATCAAACTCAGCAAAGAACAAAGCCCATCGGAGCTGACGTGATGATTGAGCCTTGGCAGTCTTTAAATATTGTAAATTTCGGTGATCAGTGATCACGGTGATGGTGTGCCTGGCGCCAAGAAGATAATGCCGCCAAGCCTTAAAGGCGGACTTAATGGCTAATAATTCCTTATCGGTAATTGCATAATTTACCTCAGGCGGTGAGAACTTTCTGGACCAAAATGCTACAGGATGCAGTTGGTTGGTTTCAGGGTCTCTCTGAGACAGGACAGCTCCCATGGCTAAACTGGACGCGTCAGTTTCGACTATGTATGGGAGATCGGAATGCGGGTGCTTCAAAATAGGTGCAGACGTGAATTTAGCTTTCAATTCCTGAAAGGCCTGTTCGGCTTCCTTGGTCCATTCGAAACGTTTATTTTTCCGCAAGAGTGCAGTGATGGGTTGTACTACACGTGAAAATTCCGGAATAAATCTGCGATAAAAATTGGCAAAACCAAGTATGCTTTGAACCCCTTTTACCGAGCTAGGAGATGGCCATTTGAGGATGGCCTCCACTTTCCGTGAGTCCATTCGGACCCCATTAGGTATCAGGATGAATCCAAGAAACTCCACCTCGGTGGTATGGAAAACACACTTTTCCAGTTTAGCAAACAGTTTGTGCTGGCGCAATTTCTCAAGGACGGCCCGGACATGCTTTCTGTGATCAGATTCCGAAGAGGAGTACACAAGAATGTCATTGATATATACGACAACACAAACATCGATAAGTTCCCGAAGGACATTGTTCATGAAGAATTGGAAGGCAGCAGGCGCGTTGCACAACCCAAAAGGCATCACCTGTTATTCGAATAAACCATATTTTGTAAAGAAGGCCGTTTTCCATTCGTCGCCTTCTTTTACTCGCACCAGATGATAAGCCCCCCGGAGATCTAACTTGGTGTATACGCAAGCGTCGTTCACCTGGTCAAGGAGTTCAGGGATCAAAGGCAGAGGGTAACGGTTTTTAACCATTATCTGGTTCAATGTGCGGTAGTCAATACAAGTTCTAAGGTCGCCTTCTTTTTTGGGCACGAAGAACAAAGCCGAGGATGCCGGGGACTTTGACGGGCGAATGAAACCATTGGCTAGGTATTGATCTAAATATTGTCTCAAATGCCAGTTCTCAGGTTCAGTAAGGGCATAAATCCTGCTACAAGGGGGTTGTGCACCGGGCACCAGATCGATTTGGCAATCGTACGATCTGTGGGGGGGTAACATGTTGGCCTGTTCCTTTTGGAAGACGTCCTGAAAGTCTTGGTATTCCGGAGGTAGTTGCATGGAGACAGAGGTTACAGATGCTAGACTAATCTTCAGATTTTCTGGGTAGCAGGTTTGTGCACAATCCGGGAAGGATATTCTCTTTGCTTGCCAATCAATTCGAGGATTATGTGTCTCTAACCAAGGAATTCCAAGAATAACCTGAAACTGTGGGGCCTTGATTACGTCAAACACAACTGCCTCCCGATGGCCGTCCGGACCAATAAGAGTCACCTCAGTAGTGGAATGTGTTACCGGTCCTGAGGCAATTTCAGTTCCATCTACTGTGGTGATGACATCTTTGCTGGTTTTTGGACGCAGAGGGAGGTTAATCCTAGAGACCAATTCACGATCCACATAGTTTCCTATAGCCTCACTATCGATGTATGCCTTGCATGCAACCGCTTAGGCTGTTCCGGATCTACGAGAACCATTGGCACAATGAAATGCAAGGTCTGATAGTTAGTTTTCAAGCTCGGCAAGCGGACCCCTACACTTGTCGGGCGGAGTCGTTTCCCGAAACAGTGTCTTCATGGTTTTTATCAGCGGCTCCTACCACCTTCTTTGGCGGTTTTGCCGGGCAATCTCGTAAAAAGTGTCCACAGTTCCCACAATAAAGACATAATTTTAACTGCCGCCTCCTTTCACGTTCCTTTTGGGTTAAAGGTCCTCTAACCCCTTCAATTTGCATAGGCTCGGAGACATCGGCACCCTTGGGAGTGACGTGGGTCTTGACCAACACCCGGGTTTCAAACTTGGACCGATCCGCTTTTCGGTTTTGGAGCCTGTGATCCAATTGGACTACTAAGTCTATATATTCTGTGCATTCTTGGGGCGGATTTACAACTTGGGCCAAGACATCTCTAAGTTCTCCACATAGACCCTGATAGAATAATGTGATTCTTTTATCCTCTGGCCACCCAGTTTCCATGATTAGTCTGGTAAAGGTTGCTATGTAGGAGAGGAGGTCTTGGTTGCCCTGTCGCAGGGATAGAAGTTCATCTTCCAGAGCTTTTCCCTGAGAATGTTGAGCAAATAATCTCTCCATGCTTGCTTGAAATACTTGGAAATCCTGGAGGATTGGGTCATCTTGAGTAACCAGTGGTACTGACCAATCGGCAGCACAGCCGCTAAGGTATGACAACACAAAAGCTACCTTGGTCTGGTCATTAGGGAAGGCCCCAGGTCTGCATAGGAAGTGCAAATGACATTGATTCATGAATACGGCGAACCGTTTGGGGTCCCCAGCAAAGCGTTCAGGTTGGGCCAGCGGCATATTTCCAGGTAGATTGATTTGCACAGGGTTACTTGAAGCCACAGGAACAGAATTCCCCCCGGAACCAGGTAGAGGGGTTTGCCCAGCTTGACCTTGCAATACCTGCCTAGCCAGGTCATCAGTTTGTTCCTTAGATACGATTATTTCCCTCCTGAGGGCATTAGTCTCTTGACGAGCGGCATGTACTTCGGCCCATAATTCCCCCAGTAATTGGGCCAACATATCAGTCTCAGAAGTTTCCATAGCGCCTGGGTGGGATTTTGTAGGAAGGCTTTGTGTTCTGTTACGCTCACCTGGCTCCCACGGAGGCGCTGACCTGGTCTGGATTGCTGTGAGTTGTTCAAGCGTGATGCACAGGATTCGAAACACCGACTGAACTGGACCCCCAAATCTGGCTTGTCTGGCCCGTAGAAAAATCTTTCTCTAGGTGGGGAAAGGGGATTAACTGTCTGCAGAGTATTGTGATTGCTTCCCACCTCCCCTTTGCTCTTCTCTGACCACCTCCGAAATCCCCAATCAAGGCTCACCTTAATGTTTGAATAGATGAGCTCTCCATCCTGCTTCTGGTGCAGGGGCGCGTATTTCACCAGTTACTTCACTGGTTTCGGAAGGCGAAATGCCGTAAGTATACAGTTTAAAAAGTTCCAGAGTAGAGTCTTCTCTTTGTTTGCTTTTCTTAACCTGCGATCTGTCCTTATTTTCAGGTGCAGAGTGGAAGTGATGCTTCAAGGGATATTGCCAGAGATAAACTCAGGTGAGTTTGTGATAACACTTGTGTATAGGCGCGTTACAAATGCCATATCATATCATATCATATCATAAAATGATCCCTTTAAATGTCTTTGAATCCCTCTATTAATGTCTTTCTTTTTTCCCCTTAGGGGCCGGGGTGCGTTACCAGGCCAAGAAGTGGCGCTGACCCGAAATGAGGAGTGGTTCCGTCAAATATGGCCAGGTAAGTCTTGTGACGGAAAATCAGGCTTTCCTCATTTGTTCCTCCTGCTCACCTTTTGTCTCTTCTTCTCCCCTGCAGGTACAGAAATGTGGCGGAATGCCCAGAAGGTCGCGTGGATAGTGAAGAGCCCACGAGGCAGGTGAGTGATGCGCGGCGCTGCAACAAGTAGCGCAATGCTTTTAAAGAATGTCTATCTTCAGGATCGCTGGCTTGATGGTTCCGGACACAGGTAGGAAGTTAGATTAAGTTCTTTGTTTTCACCTTTTCTCTTCCCTTCCTTCCTTTCAGGTATCCCAAGGTCAAGGCGGGCGTGGCTGGAGGCAAGATGCAGGAGCAGGCACGGTGAGCGTTCAGCTGCTAGATGCAGAGCAACGCGAAGCACGTGTGGCAGTCCGGGCGTGGTTTAAATAGCCTTGGAAGAAGTTCCAGGTAAGTATTCTTCCACGGTCCCCACCCAAGTAAAATAGTTCCTTTGATAAAATAGTCCCTCCTAAGCCTCATTTGGCTTGAGGCTTCATGCAGCATTGTCTGCGTCAGGTAAGTGCACCAAACACCCTCTTTTATGAGCCTGGCGCCTACGGCGCCAGGACTGATGTCCAATATGAGACTGGCGCCAAAGGCGCCAGGACAAAGTCCAAAGAGCCCCTATTAGGGGCCGCTGGGATTTTACCCGAGGGCATGATGCCTGCTCCCGGGGGTGCTGGGCCTGTCCTGGTGCTCCGGGGGTAGGCATCATGACAATCAGTGGCTATTCATGAGAACGGCTAATCGTCGACACGTGCAGAAGGGCTGAGTGTACGAAATAGTGCAGGTGGCAGTCTCAGATTTCAAACAGTAGGATGCCAGCCTGACTGCACTAATGATGTGTATGTGTTGTAAAAGGAACACAATAAGTTAATTTCGTACAATGAGTTGTAAGGTGCACCGTACGGTATGACAGTGCTAACAATAATTATTCCATATTTCTTTTTCATCTACCACATCTCTCTAAAGCTCACCTTTCCAAACTGTGTTCCATAAGTGCAACAAGTGCATTGGTGTCTTCTTAGGATAGGTTTGTTACCGCCGATGTTTGCGTTCAACAGAAAACGAAGTAAACATGGCGGCCGTATGGAAAGATTATGACGCACTTCACACTGTGCCACAGCCAAGCGGTGCAAGCGCAACATGGTCACGGGCAGGATGCCACGGAATAGCCAATTGCAATCTTGTCCACAGAGTGAACAGGGAAGTGTGTCCACGGAGCGGACATAGATATCACTAATTTTTACATACATACTTTTTGTTGGTTTTTCAGGGAACTACTGAATGGATTGTCACAACATTTACAAAAGCACACTTTCGCGCCCAAGCCCCTGGTGCAAATGTGGTGCAAATCTGTCCAGCGGTTTGCCCTGTAGCCGTGCGCAAAGTTTTCCCCCATTCAGTCTATTGGAAAAAAGACGTTTTGGAACCCCCCTTATAACTTTTCCCCCCTTGACCAAATATCACCAAACTTTGAAAAATCAGAGTGGCCCATATACTTTTTCTGCAAAGTTTGGTAAGGATTAGTCCAGGTGGAGCGGAGTTATAGGCCGCCCAAAAAGTGCTCTTCCTATGGAAACAGCAACTTAACCATAACTACACGGCCACTACCGTGGCCGTGTAATTCTAACTGGTTTGTGACTTAATGCGTACCGCCCACCCCTGCCCCACGTGCAAGCCTTTCAGAAGCTTTTGCTTCAGGCGTTGCGCACGGGGCATGGGGGCGTTTCTAGGGGCAATGTTCTGGTCTTGAAAGCAAGACCACGCAGATGAGGGGTTCGAATGCTCTATCAGTGCCTAAAAACCCAAATTGTATGGGTATTAAGCATGTTATAAAAAGACAATAAATGTATTTCTATCAGTATAATTTTTTTTTCTGGAAACTATTGGCACAGCTGCTTCGCCTTGCTATAGGGATACCACGGCCTGCTCGGCTTCGGGCTTTGCCTGAATTATAGTACGAGGTAGCCCCTTTGTGTGCCTGAGTACCACACCCTGCTAGGATGAGCAACTAAGATGTGCGCTTGTGCATTATGTTTTTTCCTATGTTTCCTCTGTTACAGCGAGATTTTGGGATGTATTTGAGGAACATTAACCCTTACCTGCTAGGTTTGTGGTTATGTTAAGTGCTATGGTAAAAAAATGCCTTCTTATAAAAGTGAGAGTTTAGCCATTGATACCGCAGTCAGTCTTCATTGGACGCGGTTTGGCAATTCCTTGTTTCCTCTCTAGTGTCAGTCTTACGGGCTTACAGGCCTATAAAAGAGTACTTCCAGTTAGGTTTTTTCTGCTTTTCAGTTCAAGCTCCCTTTAGGTAAATTAGCATATCCAGTTATGTTACAGGCCAACTAAGTCCGTATCTCCTCTTCTCCCCCCCGCCCCACCCCATCCTATAGTAAGGGGTCAGGGAAGCGAGTCGGAACAATACCGATAGACCCTGTCTGTTACCCTTTTTGGATCTGATAGAGGTTTCCCACAGTTCCTGTTTTTTTTTTCTTCTATTGATAACCCAGTGGTCTGGGATTTGCCTCCGGAAAGGAGTAAGTTAAACTTAGATCTCCCATTTTTCTCCACATAAAGGGCATTCTTCATAATTTTTTCTTTATAAGGGTGACCCTCTTCCAGGAATGGAGCGTTTCATGGTATCCTTTTGGTCCCAAATAAAGGGGACAGCCCCCAAAAGAGGCGGGTTGATAAAGCCTTGAGGATTGTCAGGGCAGGTTATAGAATGTGTTGGGTCAGATCACCCAGACTTGGTACTGGCTTTGCTTGTGAATGTGCGAGTCCTGCTGAGCTGGACTCTAGGAACGTTTTGCCTGCTCGGCATCACTAACGCCTTTATTTTCTACAGAATGGCGTAGGTCCTTTGCTCATGTGACTACATCCCAATTGGTCATTAGACAAAGTTGCTTTCAATAAGGTCTTTGCCCCAGATGGGAATAGAGCCCACTCCTTTGACTGTTTTTTCTCCCAGGGATCTTCCCATCGTCGATAAGGCGCATCAAGAGGTGCGCACAATTACTCCTCTACTCGAGGGGCTTGAACACAATTTTTTGGCTCCTTTGGAAAGGTTGTGCCAGCAGGGGTCCTGCTTGACCTTGGGTATCTCCTGTAAGACCTCATGTGCTGGCCGTGTTCTTTTCTTGGAGGGCGTTCACCTCAAATACCAGGGGTTGCAGTAAGTCAAAGAGGGTTCATTTTGAGTATTTCCTCTCTTTGTCCGTTTTCTCGTGCCTCCTTCCCCAGTGTTCAGTAAGGTAAGCAGAATATGATAGTGTGGTAGTCACTGACCTCATTTTTCTTGCAGGGATGGTGGTATGAGCGCCCCTCATAGTTTCTTAATTTTGAACGCAATAACTAACATCTATTTGTTACGTTTTGAAAATGAAAGGGTTTATTAGACTTATTGGCACCCTTCTCCATGCGGATTGTATGATAAAGTTAGACCTCAGGGATGAGGGTTAGGTGGTTCCTGTTTTTCCTCCTCATCAGGTGTTTTCCTCTTCAGTTCCACGAATGGGTTCACACTTAACAATGTCCCACCCTTTTGGTTTGCCCTTTTTCCCATCAGCCCCCTGGTGCTTCACCAGGTTATTGAAGCTGGTCATAACTCACCTCAGTTCCAAGAAGGTTTTGAATCATTTTTTCTTTGATGACAGTTAGCAGTTTCCCTTCTACATTCATGGGGTTGTTTTGTGGTTATAAATACAAGAGATTAAAGCTCTGCATCTTCATCCATCAGGTTGACAGACTCTCCTTCGTAAGGAAGTAATCATCTTCTTCACTTGGAAGGGAGGGTTTTCCTAAGTTAGCTAACATGGATGGGCAGATGGTCAGTTCCATCCGTGTCATTGTTCCAAACATCTTTGCGAGAATCTGTCTTTCTCACAGTTAGTTTTCTGTTCCCTGAGATCACATTGGTGCTTCTTCTGTGGCTCATGCTCATGAGTGCCTAGAGTGGCACGTCTCTTTTTTCTGTTCCCTCTCCGGGTGTCTTTCCGGGGACAGATACCAGCAGATTTGGCTGAGGGTGCCAGGATAGGAGGTTTTCTTTCCGTAGGCAGAGGTGGTCTACTTTAGTGAAGAAACTGCATGGCGGCAGTCTGGAATTGTTAGCAAACTCTCTTGCAGTCAAGAGGTTTTCTCTAGGTTCAATGCCAGACATCTCCAGGACAGGAACAGCATAATGTTAGGAAGGACTGTCGCTTTGCCAAGATCTTGTACGTCTGGGTCCCAATTTAGTGGTTCTCTTTCCATTGTCCCTTATATGCTAGGTTCCCAGGCTCTGTGGTTAGAATGTGGATCCCAGTGCACTACCTTCAGACTGTTTCCTACGGGATCGGTCAGTTCCTTGTGGTATGGATTTCCTCCTTTGCCATGATAGCAAAAGTTTCTGGTTCAGCTGTGCATGCAGTTGACATAGCTAGTGTTGGCCTTCACGGGGTTGGTTCCCAGCCCTATCGTAATTTACGGTGGATTTTACTAGTATAGTTCCTCTCCACCAGTGGCCTATCTCTGTCCCAATAATGTTTTCTCTTGTGAGTGGGTCCTTCAGGGACCCCACTCTCTCTTATTTATTAGAGCGTTTTAATTTCTTCCTGGTGCTTCTGAGGGCCTTCACAGGACTATATCTGGGTCATCAAGGGCTTTGGGGCAGCCTTTAATAGTCAGGGTACCTTTCGGCTTGCAACCGCTGGGTTAGAAGGTGTGTGGTTCAAATGTTCAGTTCTGTTTCTCCCTTGCAATAGAGATAGGTAGCTTCTGGTGGAGTTGTTTTGAAAGGGTAACATTACATGTAGATGAATATATTTAACTGTCATTATCTCAACAAGACACACTGGGCCTCATTACGAGGCTGGCGGCCGCGGAATGAACAGTGCCGGTAAGGGACCAGCACGGTTCATTCCGGGCCGCCACATTACGAGGTCTGCAGCAGGTCCCGCTCTGGACGCCTGGCCAGATCAGACATGTAGAGCGGGACCCGCTAGCAGTACAGGATGCTAACAACGGGCCTGTCATTAACGGGCCCGTTGTTAGCATCCTACCATTTCCATTGAGCATTTTGGGGGATCAAATGGGAATGGGGACGTACCGGGTCCGGGTCCCGTGAAAGGGAATTACCGGGCCCTCCAAGGTCAGAATGGCCCAGTAAGTCCCCTTTTACAGGACCCGGACCCAGAACCGAGTTTGGGGGTAGCCATGCCACTAAAACGGCATGGCTACCTCCAAACTCGTAATGAGGTCCAGTATTTTAGGGGGTAAAAAGTGGTTAGGCAGTGCTTGGTGTGCAGGCCTTCAGGTCCATTGGCATTGTGGTTGCAGCTAGCTAGGAGTTGTTTCTTCTATGGGATGTTTACATCGTATTGCATTAGGGCGCTTTCTTTTCTAATGAAGGGTTGTCTGTGCTACAACTGTTTTCCAAGTTATCCAGGTGGCATTTCTCTTTCCTGTTAAAATGTTTTTTCCTATAACAGACCATTAGACCTGGACAGTTTAATGTTTCTCCCCGAGGGGACGGAGTCAGTTTCTTTGTGGCCAGAAGGGGTAGTGTATGGTTTCCTCCTTCTATTATCCGTGGTTTTTCCAGAACATTTGAATGTTTGAGTTATTGTTTTAAAATGTTTAAGTGGAATACAGAGGCTTTTAACCTCCTAATACCTCTCAGCTGCTATTCCTGTGGGAACACTAGTGCGGGGTCCCTTGCCCCCCCGTTGATCCAAAAGATTAAGTAACTAATGCGGAAAGAGGGAGTTAATTACTCGTTTGGTTCCCCAGTTAAAGGTGCTTTGGTGTTCAGGAAGTTCTCCTAGGGGGGAAAAATTATCAAAGCAGATGATTGGTCAAGGGTATAATAATTGGACTACTTTTCTTTTGTCTCAAGTGCTTTGATCATGTTGGGGTTAAGTTGATGCAAGAGCTTCAAACTTGCATAATATGAAGCCTCCTGTCATGCCATAGAATGATTAATCCCCCACACTAACGTGAGAGGGGGTTTAGATTCTATTAAAGACAGGACACAAGTATTATCCCACCCTCCCACCCTCTTTTCTGTTTTTTATTACACCCACCCACCCTGTTCTGTTTCATATTGTTATAGCTTCGGGTGAGAGGTCCTATCCAGACGAGTTTGTGGTAGTGTCTGGTTGCGGAGAGTTTGAGATCCCTCCAGTTTCTCCGGATCCCCTTTTTTTTCTCCACGCTTAGCAGTTGGATCATTACAGTGGGTATCTGGTGCAAGACATCTGCAGAAAGAGGAGTTGGGATTAAAGGACATATATAGAGGAGGGTCCCTGCCCATTGGGCATGACCTGTCCTCCATCTTGGATTGGGGAAATTCCCTTACATTGACTTTGAGCTGTATTTAGCTGTTATTTTAAACTTTTTGTTTGTAAAAGTTTTTTTTTTCTTTGCTGCTGTGGTTTCAGGAGTAAAGATTGTTATTGCATAATACTCGCCTCTTGTCTTTAATAGAATGTAAATCCCCTCTCATATTAGTGCAGGGGATTAGTCATTGGCCGGAGTCTTCAATGTGAAATATACTGGGCTCAAGTCGAGGGTATGTGTGGAAGGACTGCGTCCACCAACTTCTTCAGAGGGTGGACTAAGTTCCCCCAGCTAATTTGAGAAACATTGAAAGTATTCTCTGAGTTAGAGCCGACCTGGGAGATCGAACCACAGTCATCAGGTTTGCGCTTCACCACTGCACTATATGACCTGATGAAAAGTAATAAACAACCAATGTTGAATTGTCCCATTTTGGTATTGCATGTTCCAGGGAAAACATTTGTATTGGTTCTTGGAGTTTAAAACTTGCACACCTTTTAAGGTTTTCAAAAACACTATTAGAAGAAAATATCCTCTCTTGGTTTTGTTTGTGCGTTGATTTTATGAAAGGCAAATGCCATTCGTCCTGTGCAATTTGGCTAGTTATGCAAAGCCAATTTAATGAAATGTGCATTGTTCACCATAATATGCTAATTTCTGGCGACGTCCCATTCCATTCCGTTTGTTGATGAGCTACCTCACTTTTATTTTGAGGACTTGACCCCTGGAAATACATGCATGTTAATCACTCTGGATTTCGTTTTAGACGTTCGAAATGTACAGTTCAGAAACGTTTAAAGCGACTTGTCTGGGCATTCCAGCAACTCGGAATTAGCAGGAGCAGTGATTAAGACTACGCTTTGTGGCCGACCCTGCTGTGAACGCCGAAGGCAAGTCTGAGTACCAGACCACTGCAGGTGTTGGCGTCTTACGGAATGCTGCACGTGGCATTCCTCTCCTTCTGTCCTGCTAAACACAGTGGCTCCCTAAAGCGCGCGTCACCGTGCCTGAAACATGCCCGTTATGCCTTCTCACTTCATTAAGGTGCATGTTCGGGCTGACTGCAGAGGCTGCCAGCGTTGTTTAAGTCTCTCACCACATGCCATATATCGAATTCCAGTCCATTAAAGAGTTGGTAGGGTTTTGTAGCATAGTGTGTCTCTTCTGATACCATTCGGTGGTGTTAGCAAAGCTTCCTCCTCCTCTGCCTTCTGGGAAGACGAGAACTAGGACCTCTCCCCCCGCCCTTGCGATTTTGGGCAGGTGGACATTTCTAGCAGTGCATGACTTCATTGGATAGGTTGGGGGACTAGGTCCTAGTTTTAACTTATACTCGAAAGGTCTAGAAATCCTGTGCATTTAGTGAATATTGTGGTTTAGTCCCCATCCCTTTTTTAAGCTGCCCCAGAATGTTAGTGAGGCCTGTAATTTGTCATTGGTGAATGGGTCAGAGAATGTCAGATGTAATAAGGAAGCGCAGGTTGTGCACGTTTAGAGGTTGCTTGTGTGGTGCCAGAGATGTGGGCATGAGTGAAGGATGTTTTGTAGCTGATTTGTTTGGTGTAAAGGTTAGCACTCTCCGGAAGGACTGACTAGTCCTGACACCTGACATTAGAGCTTCAGTTAGGAACACCCCAGAGGTTTGTGGATGTTTCAACGGTGTAGGTTGAGGCGGTGACCCAGTTTAAATGTTAAATGTTAAATGTTAAAGGTATATGTACTGCGCACCATCACCAATGGAATTGGTCCCCAGGCGCTCTGACGGATCTGTAAACGGTAGGTGGGATGGGTTAGTAAGGTGAAGAAGGAGTAGTATAGTGAGAGGAGTGGTGTTCTGTTGGCAGCTTCAACTCGGTATACACCGGGTGCTGAGCTTTGGTGCGGGTATTGGATCGGTGTCAGTCTGCGTGTGTTGTTGCTCCGGCTTATGTGTTGTTGCAGTGTTGTGAAATGCGTGCGGCTTGTTGTGCGAGAGATGGTAGTGGGAGTTTTTTGAGTGAGATAAGTATGCAGAGTTTGAGTTTATATTGGTTAGTGGGTTACCTGACCTTTAGCGTGCTAACATTCACAGCTCTGTACAAGTGCGGCGCTTGTCAACCCCCCCTCAATCCCATCCAAATGCGACGCAGGCCAACACTCACAACTCCATCCAAGTGTGGACTTGCCAACATTCACAGTTCCATCCAAGTGTGGGCATGCTAATATTCACAAATCTATCTAAGTGTGGATATGCTAACATTCAGGTTTCACCCAAGTGCGGGCATGCTAATATTCAAAGTCCTATCTCGATGCGATATAGGCTAATATTCATAATTCTATCTAAGTGTGGACATGTTAATATTCTCAATTCTATCTAGGTGTGGACATGCTAATATTCACAATTATATCTAAGTGTTGACATGCTAATATTCACAATTATATCTAAGTGTGGACATGCTAACATTCAGGTTTCACCCAAGTGCGGGCATGTTAACATTCAGGTTTCACCCAAGTGCGAGCATGCTAACATTCAAAGTCCTATCTGGGTGCGACGCAGGCTAATATTCACAATTCCATCTAAGTGTGGGCATGCTAATATTCACAATTCTATCTAAGTGTGGACATGCTAACATTCAGTTTTCACCCAAGTGCGGGCATGCTAACATTCACAATTCTATCTAAGTGTGGACATGTTAATATTCACAATTCTATCCAAGTGTGGACATGCTAATATTCACAATTCCATCCAAGTGTGGACATGCTAACATTCAGGTTTCACCCAATTGCGAGCATGCTAACATTCAAAGTTCTATCTAGGTGCAGCGCAGGCTAATATTCACAATTCCATCCAAGTGTGGACATGCTAACATTCAGGTTTCACCCAATTGCGAGCATGCTAACATTCAAAGTTCTATCTAGGTGCAGCGCAGGCTAATATTCACAATTCCATCCAAGTGTGGACATGCTAACATTCAGGTTTCACCCAATTGTGAGCATGCTAACATTCAAAGTTCTATCTAGGTGCAGCGCAGGCTAATATTCACAATTCCATCCAAGTGTGGACATGCTAACATTCAGGTTTCACCCAACTGCGAGAATGCTAACATTCAAAGTTCTATCTAGGTGCAGCGCAGGCTAATATTCACAATTCCATCCAAGTGTGGACATGCTAACATTCAGGTTTCACCCAATTGCGAGCATGCTAACATTCAAAGTTCTATCTAGGTGCAGCGCAGGCTAATATTCACAATTCCATCCAAGTGTGGACATGCTAACATTCAGGTTTCACCCAATTGCGAGAATGCTAACATTCAAAGTTCTATCTAGGTGCAGTGCAGGCTAATATTCACAATTCCATCCAAGTGTGGACATGCTAACATTCAGGTTTCACCCAACTGCGAGCATGCTAACATTCAAAGTCCTATCTAGGTGCGACGCAGGCTAATATTCATAATTCTATCTAAGTGTGGACATGCTAATATTCACAATTCTATCTACGGGAAGTTAATTTCTTATTTACGGAAATGGGGCACATTATGCAAAATAAAGGATAAGGGGTACTTGCTTCATGGGACTAGAGCTCAGTAGTGGGCTGTTAAATTAAAATATATTATTATCAAACCTCCAATCTTTGAAGATAGCGGTGCAGTAACGTGGTTTTAAATCCATTGCTGCCACTTTACCAGCACTTTTCATCACACCATCATACTCATAATGTGACCTAATGTATAGATGTCCTTACCCATGCTTGATTAAAATCTCACTCTTCATTTTTCATTGGGGACTTTCATTACCACAGTGAATTTCCGAAGCATATAGCATGCTTTGGATGACTTCTTGGAAACTGCGGATACTGCACTTGAAGGTGGCATTTGATTTTGTGATATATAACTATGTTTTTCTCTCCTAAAACACCCTTTCATAGATACATATTGCCACTAATTTTGATACAAAATCTCTCAGAGATGTTGCTGCTACAGGTAAGAAAGATTCATTACAAGTTTGGTGGCAGCCTTGCCGGTAAAACCGGCAGGCTGCCGCCACACTTGTAATTTTTTCCGGCACCCGCGAATGGGAAATTACCGGGTCATTACGGGCCAGCCGGACCCGGTAATTGGCCATTTGCGGGCGCCGGAATGCATTAATCTCCATTTCCATTTGAGCACCATTGAGATTGGTTCCCGGTGCATCCGACATGCTATGCTCGCGGGTGCCGTTCCACCTGCCAGATCAGACCTGGCGGGAGAAAAGGCACCCACAAACAGAACTCGTAGTTTGACGGTCTGGTAACAACGGTACCGGCAAGCTTACCGGTACCGTAGTTACCAGACCGGCAAACTTGTAATGAGGCCCACTGTCTCTTAGTTCATCGCTAGGTGCCGGTCTATCTGTCATTCAATAGAGTCCTTTGTTTGGTTGCTCGCATGCTAAGTCCACAATACATTGGAACAGCTTGGGCTATTTGTAGGCACAAATGCAGCTGTGGCAGAGGTTAGAGCATTTTCCTGGGAAGAAATAAGCAGCAGGACCTGCAGGTTCAATCCTCTCCAGAAATTAAGTCCTGCTATATTAATACTAGTGTAAGAGCCTGTGTACACCAGCCAAAGTGTAGATTTTCATTAACATAGTAGGGCCACTATACTTAGGTAACAGCCCCCTCTAGCGGTGATAATAGGCAAAGCTATGCAAATTGGCATTGTCTCTATATATCCTAAGGCAACATCCTCCTCTTGTGGTGACAACAGGCAAAGCTACTGCATCGGACAAACATACAGGGACAAACATACATCTGGCCTTTTATTATGTTGTGAGATTAGATTATTATACTAATTCCATTATTAATGTTGCTTGCCTCCGCCCATTGTTAATAATACATTTTTTCAGACACTAGTGCAATAAAACATGATATAACAAGTAAAGTGCTTAATGCAGAGTATAGCACTCATTGATGCTATCATGCAGTGGACATTGCATAATCTGCATTCTGCTACCTACCAACACTCAACACCCATGGATTAATCTGCAAACAATAGGCAGGTCATCATAGTGCTTGGGTGATCCTGGCCACTTAGTGACTGCCATTTTGTTTGGTCTGGAAGAAGCAAACGCCTCCAAATGACTTGATGGAGACATTGTGGCAGTGGAGGTGTGAGCAGCTGAGTCAATATAAACTTTTTACAGTTCCTTGATGAGTGAGATGCTTGTCAAAGAAACATTGTTGTTTTGTAACATAATAGCCCACAATACTAAAAGCGTGCAGTCACTGAAAATAGAAATGACTTCAGCGTTTAGTGGGCTCACCTGACTCAACATAGTGCCCTGATAATGCAGAAGAGATAGCTTGGTGCCCAAAGAAGCTTGTAAGCAGGCAGGTGGTGCCAGGTTGGGGATTCTAGAAGATTCAGAATGTCTTGGATGAGTAGACAGCAGAGCTTTGGTGTCGGCTTCAAGCAAAACTCTGAGATATGGATGTGGGTGAGCATTCAGGTGTAAAATACCTGTAGTGGTTCCCTTTCCGATGCTTCAGGTGCCTAAACCAAAGTTAAAGCAGTTCAGAGGTGCTGGGAAGGCCAGAGGTCACTTCCTCTGTCCTTTGATTGTTAAGTCACCATGCCCTGATTGTCCAGGGGCAAGGTAAATCCTCTTTCTGCACTTCCCGGCCAGGAAGGTTCATAATGAGCGCTTTTGGAGGCTGTCACTTGTAGTGAGCAGGCACTGGGTACCAGGGGTCTCAGCTTGTTGTAACCCATCAGATCACCCCAAACCTTTCTCTTGAATGTTTGAGGGAAGAGATTTTTGTCTCTACCTCTATGGAAGCAGACTTTGGAGCAGACTGTACCCCCAACAGAGTGCAATCCTTCTTCCTCAGTAGTCCAAAGATGATTCAACCGGTGGGGGGGGGGGGCTCACTCTCTTAAATAATCAATATTTTAGAGTGGATTGGTGGTTCCTTTCTAACATTTCCAATCTTCTGTCTGGTGCTGTTGTGTATTCAGAGTGCTTCTTGTGCAGAAAGTGGGGAGGAGGCACAGGATGGTAAGGTGTTGGGACACTTCTGTGGACTTGTGCTTCTCTCTCGACCTACTGTAACTCCACCCTCTTCACCTGTATGCCTGCATCAAAGAGTCTCTGTTGATTGCCACATCGGTTTAATTTCTGTTGGCTTGGCAGACCCTCTCCTTTGAAACACTGTACCTCTCTGTGCCTCCTGGTTCAAGTTCCAGTCTTCCTAGGACCGGGGTCTGCAACCTTTGGATAGCCAAATGTGTTGGATTGTAACTCCCATTAGTCTGACACCTGAAAGCCAATGACAAGGCATCATGTATATTATTCATATTCATTGTTTTCGTATTGATTTGCATTTGATTCCATTGAATGTTGATGTAAGAACATTATCCTTAATACATAGTGTCAAGCCCTAAAGACAGACTGTGTCCGAAATGCATTGGCATATACTGTTGGGACACACACTTTTGGGCTTACTGCACAAAAATACCCAGACCCGCTTTAAAGTGGAAAAGATTGCTTTAATGTGATAGGCCACAGCTCACAAAGAAACACTAACCTGGTTCCCTGGCCTTACAGACTAACATAACCGTTTTAACAAATTGCCAAACAATTAAATAAATAAACAATTTCCATTCCCCCACAGTTAAATAATGAAAGCATTTCAAATTCCTCCCTTCTTATCCCTTGCTCCCTTCCATCTCCTTAAAATCCCCTCAACTTGCATTCCCGCTTTCTCCCATCTTCTCCCCGAGGCCATGCCCCTCCTTCTTCAATACCTGTTCCCCCTCTTTGTACCCCTGGGGTAGCCCGTTTGTGAAAACAACACCACTCCCTTTCTTTACGGTGCTAGTACCCCATTGTGCTTCCAGCAGCCCTCCTCCAAAGGGCCATTATACCACCGTAAACTCCCCTCTAAACCAATCTCCTCCTTCCTATGACCTGCAGCCAGGCTGACCTGCCACATTAGCAACAATGAACCGTACATCACCTTGACCCGTCTACTGCCCCAGCCTGTCACATGAAAATTACCAGACCTTCTGTCCATTTCTAACCCTTCACAAGACCCTGGTCCTGAAAAATGGGGGTAAAACAAAATTCTAATTAAGGTCCAACTCCCCCTCCTCAACTTAATACCCATAAATCAAATAATGGGGTTGGAAGGGTGGGGACAAACAGTTGCCCCAACTGTCACTTGCTCCCCAACCTTCCCTGCCCCTTTATACACCTCCCAGGGTGCTCTATGCACAGGCCATTCCGGGGTAGCCCGTTCATGCAAACAGCACCACCCCCTTCCTTTACCGCGCTAGTACCCCATTGTGCTTCCCCCACCCCTCCTCCAAAGGGCCATGTCCCCGGCACCAGAAAAGCCCTCCCCTGAGGTGTTCTTTCTGCCCCACCTAACCTAGGATTTCCTCTACTTCCAACTTTTTATTATGCCTTGCACTGCCAACGTAGCATCCATTAAGTAATAGCTGTTTCTATGTAACGATAGATGCTCTCCGTCCGCCTGCAAAACCGAAAAATCCTCATAAGTTATTTCACTATGCTCTAGCACTTGCACCCCCACCGCACTACAAAACTTCCCCATCACCCTGTTAATCCTCTTTCTTGTCCTTTCCCCTGCCCCTTCATCCACCGCTCCACTCCAAACTCTCCTCGGCAATGACTTTGTCCAAACCAACCTTACCTTGCGCCATATCTCCCTTAACCAGCAAAGGTCCCTTTTCATTTTCCTCAACAATGATACTCCTGTGTCTCTTACTAAGTTATTCTCCCCCATGAGTATTATTATTCCCTCCAGAAAATCCATGACGCTCCCCCAATCCCGCTAACATGGGCAACAATTGGTCCCCCTAAACCTCCCTATCCCCGACCATCTCACTAAGGTACTGTTGTAGCTGCATCCCACTTGTGTTCCCAAAAATCCTTTTTCCCGCCTCTTTCCCTGACCATTTTACAATTGAATGTCCACAGATCCATATCTGCAGCAGCTCACCACTCCTCCGTGCCACATCTACAAAGGAAAATGTTTTATGAGTTTCTCTTTGTCACTGTAAACTACCCCCCGGCCCCTGCTCTTGCCCCCGTTCCTAACCAGCCCATTTCCCAAACTCTCTGCTGTACCCTTTGTACTTTCCCAAACTCCTGCACCGCATCCTTTTCTCCTCCTTCTCTGATAGTCCTGTCCTGCTACCTTCCAATGCCGCCCCCATCCAGTAAGAATTGAGGTACCAAAACCTCTACTCTCTCCCTAATGGCCACCACAGCCCTCCTCATGACCCCTAAAACTTGTGCTGCTGACCATGCCGACACGTCCCCGGGCTGAAAGACCAACTCTCCTCACAAAACCTTGCTACTTCTATCCAGAAACACCCAACAACCCTTCGCTTTCTGATCCATCTTCAATATGCAGATCTTTATCCACCCTATTCTGATAAATGAACATCTCCCCACCTTATCCTCCTTCCTCTGCTAACCTGTTCCCTTCCTATTCTCCCTTGCCCAACCCTCCAGCACCTTACGTCCATATCATCATCATTCCCCCTGCTGCACCGAGGGCCCTCCATGCACCCCCATCCATGCAGCTCCATCTACTAGCAGTTCCACCCCCTGAACCTGGGGCCACCATTCACCCCCGTCCATGCAGTACCCTCTCCTTGCTGTTCCCCCCTCTGCATCAGGGGCCAAACGTGCACCCCCGTCCATGCAGTTGAAGCCCCATAACCTGCCACTTCACGTAGCATCTCTGCACACTTATCCCTTTGTGTGCCGCTCATCTCCCGCTTCTTCCCCTGAGCACGGAAACTCTGATATAACCCCTTTCTTGCCGCATTAAATACCTCCAATATTGCTAGCCAAACTTGTGCACCTCCCAGACTGCTCCTGCCAACCACCTTGTGACGTGGGTACTTAGCTCCCGCTATAGCCCGCACCATGTTTTCTTCCAATTTCGAACCAGGGCTACTACCTGCCACTCAACATTGATATACCCCAGCACCTCACAAGCTTTCTCTTTGCTTCTGCTTTGTCCCCCTATATCCCTTGCTGGCCTCCTGGCTGACACTGAAACTGCTCTGGTTAGCTGGCCACCCTCTGATGTCGGGGCCAGGTCCCCTCCCACAACAGTTGCACTCCTGCACTGCCTTCCTGGCCACCCCACCCTTATCCCTACAGTCCCAATACCAGCACTTGACACCTGTTTTCTGCCTTTACCCTTGCGCTTGCCACCTGCTGGCCTTCCCTTTACTGTTATTTATTTATTTATATCCCATGCACTGCACTATCCTCTCCTCCTCCCCCCCCGCACTTCTCCTCCTTCCCCTTCCCAAGCACTTGAGCGATCTGAATGACACTTGGCCTAGTAGGATCATTGTTTGTCTTCCCTCTGTTCCCCCTCCCCTGCCTCGTCACGCCTTGAAACACTTGTGTATAGGCGCATTACAAATTCCATATCATATCATATATCATATCAATAACTTCTGTATCTCTCACAGCATCATTTTCCGGCCCTCTATCCCTTCTCCAACAATCCTACACGCCTGCTCACCTTGTCGTGTGGCAAGCATAAGGACCCGGCTACAGCCTCGAGCTCCCTCCCTAGAATGGTCAACCCCCTACCGGTTCTTCAGTTATATCCTACCGCCAATGGAACTCCCGATTCCTGCATTGATATCTGAAAAACCTCCACATTCTCCGACATTCCTGTTCTCTGCCCTCCCCACTGAAGATCTCCCAGCTAAAGCACCCTCCTACACAACCCAAACTGTAAATAAAACCTGCTGCAACAAAATGGCTAAAGCACGCAGCCATGCACCTAAAAAATGACCAGCCCCTAGGCCTGGCTTTGTCTACTTAACTTTGGCCTTTGAACTGAATCTGCCGCTTCCTTGGAACTTGATACTCACTTAAAATCCCTTGTGACAAAACCTTTCCCCAAAACTTGGCTGCCTCCCTGTCCAGGAAAACTGAGCCACTCCTGCCACCCGCAACTTTAACTGGTGTATGGGCCTTTCCCCCAAATGCCTTGCCCTGTTCCCTGCCCTCTCACCCTGTCTCCTGTTTGGAAACATTGCATCACTGGATGCCTACCCGTGCATCTGCTGCAATCCTGCTTAAACTTGCACACTGTCTTCGTGCAGACTTCTTTATTGAAATCCCAGGATGCTGTTGAGAGCTGACCCCTGCCTTCTCCCCGCACTCCCTCAGAGGCCGGGCGGCAATGAAAGGGCCAGTAAGGCATGGGTAAACCGCTCGCCGTATGCAGTGTTGGTGCTGGCCGCGTGGGCGCCATCCATTGCAGCCAGAGATCCATGTCAATCTCTCCCCACACTGCTTGACTATCCTCCGCCATCCTTGCCCTAAACTGCTCATGGAATCACATCCATGCGACACCCCCAAAACACGTAAACGCCTTCCTTATTATATCCATGTATTTCAATAACGCTACACACCTCTCAGGAAACTTCTCGTAGTAAACACTCGCATATATAATAAAATAGTTTAAAGACGTCCACAAATTCCCCAGCCCATATCTTTTGGCTTTGTTATGCCCATGTATGGCATCCTTTTGTCCTTCCCTATACCTTCCACAACCTTATCCTTAGGAACCTGCATTACCTCTGAAGCCACAGGCTCCTCCACCTTGTCAGTTTGTACCTCCACGAGGCCCCAGCTCCCCCCTGCCTACCCCACATTGAGCCCGACCTGTGCCAGGCCGCTGAGCACTCCCGTTCCTGCTCAAATCTGTCGCCCCGCTGCTTCCTGGCCTCCACATCGACACTCCTCATCTCTTTTCTCAACGGGCTCCTAATGCGGGGACAAAAAACATCAGCAGACTCCCCTGACCAATTTCCCCGCCGTACTCTTGCCTTTCTGCCCCCCAACCTGACCTTCCCCTTCAAACCTTAGACCCCTTTTCACCCTTTTCTTCCCCCTTAAACCGTTTTGTTCTTCTTCCTCCCACTATCCAAAATTCTCCTCCTCCCATTAATCATCCCCAATGAAATACCATTGTTGTTGCAAGCGCATGCTTGGGCTGGGCAGCTCCTCTTCGGTTGAGCCTGGGGTGTCCGCCCCGCCACTCCATTAACGTCTTCTTGACAGGGCCGTGCCAACCCCTGCCTACTCCTCTCTTTTCGGGCAAGGGGTTCTCTCCTCCACCCTATGTTCCTCCGTGCTAGGGGCCATGCTGCGCCCTCTAGTCTTCTCTCTGCATTCTCCCGGAGGGGCCGTTCTCAAGCCCTCTCCTACCTCCTTCTCAGGAACCACAGGGGCCATACTATGCCCTCCACCTAACACCCTTCTAGGCGGGGAGGTCATTCCACACTTTCCCCTTTCCTCACTAACCGACAGGGACCGCTCCCTCCTTCTCCCACCTGCATTCTTTTGGAGGTATTTTCCCCCTCTGCCCATCTGCACTTCCGCCCCTCTAACCTCGACTCTAGCCTTCTTTGAGTCCACCTCTGCCTGCAAGGCCCCATCTTGCTGGCCTGTGCAGCAAACAAAATCTGGGGGTGGGAGGGCCGGGGCTTCTGGATGCATATTGCCTTTTTATCTTATTAAATAATCTAAAAACATTTTGGACCTCTACTTGTGGAATACTATGAACATTCCATCAATAATTAATAAATACCTGCAGCTTGAGTATAGAGCAGAGCGTGAGCATACCATGAACTAGGACTTTATTCCTAGCTCTCCTTTAAGGGATCATTTAAGTCACAGTCCAAACATCTGGTGAGTCACAGGTTGCAGACCTCTGTTCTGGAAGGTGGAATCTTTGCCAGAGACGAGAAAATCAATCCCGGATAGTAAATAGACAGGACGCCCTGGCAGGAAGGTCACTATAAACCAAGGGGACATTAAATTACACCCCAATGCATTGGGCTGTATAATTTTGGATTCCCATAGACCTCCATGTCATAACCAGATACACACATATTTAGTTATTATCCAACTGCCACCAGGCACTGGGGTACAAATGCATTCATATTTTGGAACAGGGGTGCCCTCGGTTAAAAGGGGCAGTCCTTGGCAGAACCTTGTTTTTCAGCAGGATGTTTGCAGGAATGTGCATGTGACTCTGTAACTGCCATGTTGACAAATATAGGGCAGCTGCAGTGAATGTCAGTTGTCTCTGCACAGTTACTTTTTTGTACTCTGTTTTCTAGCAAGGAGCATTATGAAAGCGAGGTCTGATTAGTGGATTTTACTTTCAGAGATAGACTTATAAGCATCATTGAAAGAATTCTGGCAGTACTACCCTCACAGATGGTATTCTGTCACAGCCATGAATAAGCTGAAGGTTTTACACAGGAGTGAAGCTGGGGGGAGATGACATGTGAGGAGGGACACACAGCTTGTGGGTGTTGTTTGTTCATCTACCCACCCATTGACTATCCACTGCCATGCTAATCCCTATGGCCTTTTCCAATCTCACCAAAAACACATCCTCCTTGGATCTCTCTGGTATTACTGCGCTATCTAGCAGTAATATAAACTTTGCCCTACCAGTATTATTTCTAAGCAGTCTGCTAACTGTTAATGGGCCTCATTGCGAGTCTGGTGGTAATTTGGCAGTGTCTCCATGGAATTACTGTTACCACCACTCATTACTGTGGATTGCCAGTGGTGGCATGATGGCTTTAAGCCCCCATTTTTGGAGTCCATATGACGCCATGGGGTATTGTACAGAATTAGCATGGACAGTAATTCAGCTGCAGTAGGGCCAATGATTTTTGGTGCTAAAGTGGATGATTTACCTCCAGCCTTTTGCTGGAGGCACATCCTCCACTTAACAGCCAAAAGTCGTAGTGCCTCGATGCAATAATGTGGCGGAGAAGTAGAGATAACAATGGAACTGCAGCACTTTACTGCCACTTTACAGACACTTTACAGAGGCATACTCGTAAGGAGACCCAATGGCTTAATTGCAACTACAAATGCCCTACTAGTATAATAGTGCCTTCTATTATGTGCCCAGATTTATCACACTAATTTCCCGCTATTGCCATCTTATAGCCAGTTAGTACCATTATGGCAGTCCCTGGCAAATGCCTACCCCAAGCCCACACAAAAACCAAAACTGCTGGATTTAACAATGCTTGATCTGTGAATGGTCACCAAGAGTTCCCTAACATTGAGCACAATGCCTATCTTGATGCAGGCGGTAGGAGATATCAGAAGCACTAGAGAATGAGCAGGGGAATCTGGGGGAGGTGCAACACATTGCTTTGTAGTGGGTCTCAAGGCAGCTATATATTTGCCACAGAAACCTAGAAATAAAAGAAGTGCTAACAAAGTCCCTTTTATGTTAGTCCAAATTGTTCATCCATATTCATCCTTTGACAAGGACATCAGAGTGATTTTTTTTACCATGTCTATTAATACATCTTCACGGTTTGTTGCTTGGTGCTGCTGTTTCACTTCTAAACAAGTCAATGACTATAGGGAACATAAGCCTTTGAGCCGCACTCATGTTGACACTCCCCTCCAGCGGCACCATATGAACAGTGCATCGCACAGAAGCAGAACTTTAAATCTTTACTTGTTTGGAGCTTATAGCTGCTGTTTCACTTCTAAACGAGTCTGGTGACCACAGGGACCAGAACCGTATGAGCCGCACTCTTGTTCACCCTCCCATTCAGCTGCACTATATTAACAGTGCATCACGCTGAAGCAGTGCTCCAGCAGTACGATGGTGGCGTGCGTGAAGCTCACAAAGCGTGTTGCCATCAAACTGTCAACCAGCATAGTGGCTGAGCCAGATAAGGCTTTGTTAGAAATAACAGTACCTATGATGACGGCTGCAATCGGGACCAGCAGTGACCAGGAGTCTCATGGGGACTACAGCTCAGTGGTAAGAGAAGTACCAACTAACATTACAAATGTTATTCCATGTAAATACGACCTGAGACATCCAAAAACCTGGCCATTAAAGGTTACTCAGGCAGCAACGCCCCATACTACCACACAAACCCGGCTAACAAAAATTCATAATTCCTTCTCACCAAGAGAAGGAGCGTCCCTGATAGCAGACTCTCCTTTGCTCCCCTTTTGCCTGCCTGGGCATTAAAATGGGTGCTGGGATCACACAAACAATATGGGATACTACGTCCTCGACCATGAAACAAGCAACAAAAACGTCTAACTCGCTGGTAGAGTCTGATGAGACAACTACCAACGAATGGCTGAGTCATAATAAAGCCCCAACCAGCACAGTTGAGCCCATACCCAACTTCTAAGGCAATGGGCCTCATTATAATAGTGGCAGGAACAGTATGAACAGTGCCGGTAAGACACCGGCACCGTTCATACTGTCCCGACGCATTACGATTTCTGCTCGTGGGTTCCTGACAGCCCGCCAGGTCTTACCCGGTGCAACCATGCTCCCCACCCCCATTCTGTCCCATGGGGCAGAATGGTGTTTGGGAGCCTGGCAATACCGCCACCCGCGAATGGGCAATTACTGGCCCATTCATCTCGTAATGCGCCGGTTATTGCCCAATCGCGAGTGGCGGGCCGGCAGGGAGCATGGTGGTAGCCCTACCTGCCATACAGGCACGGCTACGGCCATGCTCATAATGAGGCCCAATATCATCAATAGAGAAGAGCTTGAGGTGTGTTTTAAAAGAAGAGACCTACAAATGAGAACCCTTCTTTGCACCCCACACTTACCCATAAAAAACTCCACAATTTTGGATGGTGACTTTGTTAGCGATACTTCTATAACGCCTGGAAATTTGGCTAATGATGAAGTAGGCCATACAGACTGTGATAACAATTGCATCATGATTGGCAATGTGAAATCCCTCTATAGGGAACTGCTGAAAACTCATCATGGAAAAAGAAGAGCAAAGTGAAGACATCCCAGTCAGCATAAGCTACCACAAGTAACAGAAGGAACGCTATGCACAGTACTCAACGGTCTAACTTTAATCTTTCTGATACCTCTTCCACTTCTGTCCTAATAACATACTCAGATGTGGTACCAACACAAAAAGGCCTACCCTAAAAAAGGATTCCATAAAAGCGAGCAAATACAAGAAAAGACAAAATGCCCTTAACGAGTATGATAGAAGGAACACAGGTAGCAAACCCATTAGTATTCCAAATGCCATTCGTACCTATTTCACAAAAGCTGGTCTTGAATCTGATTAACACATCAGTAACTGTACTAATGCTAAGCCCAAACCAGAAAAAGTTCCCGTATAAGGGAACTTCGGTCCCCTGCACGCTATCTTAAGGCTCAAAAATAAAGCCAAACTTTTAATGAATCGTGTCTTTAGATGGAAATCTAGTCTTGTTGTACACTTCAATTGTTACTTGTCAGTAATTGCTTGTCACAAATTCCATTTTAGAAAACAGTTTTTCATTAAATATAAATCGTGTTTATTCTTTAGGCCCAATCCGTTTCGAGATATTCCTTCTCTTCATTAGGGGCATAATTCAAATCATTTTTACAAAAAACATCACATAATTTGGTTTTAGATATGTGAGCTAACATCAGTCATTATACCCACAATTTCATATTTATCAAATTGATCTCATTGTGCATTGTCTTTCCACCTCTAATTCATACTTAGAAGTCTTTTAGTGCAACCTAGAGTTATAACTTGATGTTGTCTCATAATCTTCAAATTCCTTTCAGTGATTGATTTTCCAAAACAGTTCTACTTTTTGTTAATACAAAAGTCCATAATCTCTAGGATGTTCAGAAAACATTCTATGTGAATATCCATTAGGTTTGGATCTGTATACAAGAATAATGCCCGTGTTGCTTATTCGCTGTATTTCTGCATAATAGTTATCATAGGGATTAGTAATTGCTGACCTTAAGATATTGTTTTCCAGCCTAAAAGTCGAAGGTCATGGTGTATGTTTTCCTCTTCTGTATCCAAAGGAATAAGATATCATAATCTATGGTAAAAGGAAGGATGTCTAAATTTGTAGCTCAATTTAAAAGATAATACAGGGAGAAACGGCTTGTTAAGACTTAGCTTACCCAGGAACTGTTTGTGCAGATGTATGTAGTTTTCCACAAACGATCCGAGTTCTAAATGGATCTGTGGGTTAAGTAACAAATTCTTAAGGGGCAATCCCGGATTCATTATACTTGTTCAGAAATGTCTGTTTTCCTCTACTTACTCCAGGATTTGGTCCTTAAGGTGATAGCATCTGCCTTTTGCGAGTATGAGATGCTATGTAGGCTGTCCAAATGGCCAATATAAATAGCATCATGGTAGCGTCATGATGATATCATCACTTATGACGTCCATGATGTCATTGTTGTAAACAAACCAACTCAGAGTGAGTTGTGAGGCTATTAGTTATACAATGTTCATTATTAAATTCCTATAAGGATATGTGATCTATCAACCATGGTACATATATAATTAGAACAGAATTGCCATATATTTCTGAATCATGTTGGTTTAAGTCATTTGATGCATCATTGCATCTATTGCAGATGTAATTTGTACCCCATAGGTCAACTAATTAGATGACTATGTTTGATCACTTCTAATCAAAGCAATACCTAGGTTCATGTAAAAAATTCAAAATACAAACGAAACAACAATACATTCTGGATCTCATTGGGTCAGATCATCTCTGGCTGCTGCTAAATCGTGTTCAAGGCATAAATAAATAAATCAACTATCTTCTCTAGGAGCACACATTCTTTCTGGAATTCACATTCTTCTTGGAACCTTTCGCCAATTGAAGTATAATCATTACTTCAAATATATGAAGCAAGGTTTGGTGTGTATACATACATGTGATCCTAATTATGTATGGGATCCTATTTAAGTGTTGTTGCCTCATATGAGTTCACGTTCTCTTGTTCAGGTGCAGTGTTGATAGACTTTTCTAACCCTGATCAATGCCTAATGAGGCAAATTGTGTGTAGTATTTAAGTAATTCCGTGTATAGGAATGGTCCTAGGTAAAACTCCTCATTCATCCCTAATGGGGCCATATAGTCTAAACAGTGAATCCAAAACAATTCTCTTTGAGAGAGTCTTTTGGATAGGTCTCGACCCCTTCGCAGACGGTGTATTACTTTTGTGATAATGCATCTCAATTGTGCTGTGGTAGGCCTGTTGTCTATGACATGTCTGTACACCGGTGATTTAACATTTGAAGTCCTAAGATTGGCCTTATGTTCCGTCCATCTCTCTTTTGCTTTACGTATAGTTTTTCCCACATAGTATTTGCCACAACGGCATTGTAATGCATAGATAATGTGTTTAATGTCACAAATTGCATAGTCATGTAGGGGTATCTTCTTCCCAGTCTCCTTTGATACAAATCGAACACTGTTGACAATTTAGGCATGCAAATGTGCCACACTTAAATTTTTCTAGGGTTGTCTGTAAAGATTTTGTAGGTTTCTCTGCCCTAATTAAAGTGTCCCTCAGGTTTTGGCCTGTTTAGTACACCAGCATGGGTGGTTCTGAGAAGAAGCGATGTAGATTAGAGTCAAGTATGATCAGATCCTATTTATTTATTAATAATTCTCTTGATCTGGTAGCTCGGTGAGGAAAATTTCAGAGAGTGGATCAGTCTGGTGTTGTCTTTTTTTTATTCCTTTGAGGAAGGACATCCTCTATTGTGAATGATCCTGCTCTTATTATTGCCTTTTCCAAAATGTCCTCTGTAAAACCCCTATCAGTGAATCTGGTTTTCATGTTTCATACTAATTTTGTATACTTTCCATGTTAGATATTATTCTTTTAGTCTCATGAATTGGCTAACAGGTAAATTTTCTTTCAGATGTCTTGGATGAATACTATTGAAGTGCAAGCTGTTATTAACATAAGGGGTTTTTCTGTAAATACTGGTATGTATCTCCGTCCCTGTATAGTTATTAGCCACATCTAAAAAGTGAATGTCAGGCTCACCTACTTCCAAAGAGAATGTAATCCTGTCATGGCAGGTTTTAAAGTCTTAAAGAAATTGCAAAAGTTCATCTTTCCTACCTTCCCAGATACCAAAGATGTCATCAATATACCGTCTCCAGAATCTGATTTTTGCTGACCCAGTTTGTTTGTCTAGAACCTGTGTTTTTTCAAATTGATGCATAAATATATTTGCATACGATGGTACCACTGAAGAGCCCATAGATCTTCCTACTATCTGCATGTAGAATTGTAGATCATTGCTGAAATTGTTGTTTTATAAGATCACATTGATCAATTGGATAGCAAAGATCTTGTGGATCTGTGTATGTTCTTGTTTTAATAGAAACCATTCCATGGCGTCATTACCTTTGCCATGGGGAATAGATGTATATAGACTGTTCACATCAAAGGTAAATAGTAAAAGGGTTGTGTCTGTCAGTTGTAGTTCACCCAATAATTGGAGAAAGAGTGCCGTATCTTTAAGGTAGGTAGATGTGGACTGTAGAAATGGTTGTAGGGCTGCATTGAGGTAGATAGCCAGAGGGTGAAAAACACTCTCCATGCCCACCACAATGGGCCAGAATAGTGGGTTAGTTGGGTTTTTATGAATTTTGGGGAGTGGGTAAAAAACTGTTGTGACCAGAAATGTCTTTATTGGAAATTCTGCTGTGTGTTCTGTTATGCAATATGACTCCAGTGCTTTGTTAAAAGTATACGTAATCAATTATTTTCCAGATGTCAGGGGGTCACTGTCCAGAATTAAATAGGTTCTGCGATCAAGTAGTAGGTCTAGGCATCCACGATTGTAGAGGGTGGTGTCAATAATGTGTAATTCTCCACATTTGTCTGCCAGCTTCATGGTATTGGTGTTGTCTTCTGCAAGTTATTTAAGTGATTTGAACAGATGTCTCCTAATATTGCTTTTCTGTTGTGTATTGTAATTCATTTTCTTAACATCCTTTGTTGTTTTAAGCTTAAACATTTTGATGATAGGATAATTCACTTGTGGGTGAAATTAACTATTAGATTTCATTTCTATGTAGTCAAAGGAAATGGATCTCTCTTGTTTCTCTGGTAGAGTGTGAAAAACAGCTTCAGTTCCATCTTTCTTATGAGTTTGAATGTTAATCTCCTCTTCAAAGCAGGTTGTGTTATTGGCAGGGATCAAAGATAAGCCCAAATTCAATGTCTCAAGTTGTGTGGTGAATAACTGTCTAGAGGAGATATTCAGTACTGTTGAATCTGTTACTTTCTTAGCCTCTCTTTTCTTGTTGCCTCTTCTGGTTTTCTTCCTTCTAAAAATGGAACTGGAGTGGTTGTTACCGCCAATGAAGTGCCTGGTTTTTGAGGTAAGGTTTCTTTCGTCAATATACTCATTGTGGTATGGTGTTTGTGGTTTCACCCTCTCTACTCCTAAGTTCACTACTATCTGTATTGTCCTTAGTCAGTGGCTGTCTTGGTGGTCTCTTAGGAGTTTGTCTAGTGTCAAAGTTCCTGTCAAGTGTGCACTATATCTCTTGCATAATCTAGTGTGTCTCTATGGGATTTTCTAATCTTCTGTTGTTCTATGTCTTTTTTATATGATTCCAATTTCTAATTAGTGTCTTCTAAGATCATATTGAGCTTGTCTCCTGATTTCAAAATAGAGAACTGTTCTTTAATTTCTTCAATCTCCTGATTGATATTAGATGGAGAATTGGCCAATTCCTCGATTATGAGTAATATAAGGTCCAAGGAACATTTATTCAGAATCTGTTCCCAATGTTTTACAAATTCTTGATTCTCTTTGCAGAGCGTTGTGCGAAGATATACTCTCAGACTTCCAGGAATTCTCTTGAATTTATAGTATTGTGCCAAGGTGGTTGCATGAAGTTTCTGAGAGATCTCTTTCCGGAATAATCTTTCCAATTTAGTTATTAATCTATCTGGATTGTAGTCTACTGGTGTTTCTCTATCCAGATCCGTAATCAGACCCATAATTATGGTTGCTTCATCCTCGCTAAATGCTAAGGTAGTAACTGCCTTCGTTGTCAAAGAGTTAATTTTTGAAAATGACACGCTTTGTTTTCAGGTTGCAGTCTGTATTTTATTATGCCAACCCAGTGGTGGTTAACTAATGAATCCAGAACCTTATACCCTGCACTCCCAGTTAGAGTGGATTCTAGTGGGTGTAAGAAATTATATATTTTTTTAGTTTATTGCAGTCTGATTTGAGGTGCATGTTGATATTTATAGCGGCCATTTTGGCAGCCTAAATACCATCTCATACTCGCAAAAGGACAACACTATCGCCTTAAAGACCACATCTTTGAGAAAGTAGGTGAAAACAGACATTTCAAATTGCTTACTAAGTATATTGAATGTTGGGAGCTGGGAGCACCCCTTAAACATTCATTACTTTACCCACAGATCTAGTTAGAACGCGGATCGTTTGTGGAAAAGTACGTACATCAGCAGAAACAGTTCCTGGGTGAGCTAAGTCTTAACAAGCCATCTTTACCTGTATTATCTTTTAAAATGAGCTACAAATTTAGACATCCTTCCTTTTACCATACATTAGGATATCTTGTTCCTTTGGATATAGAAGAGGAAGACCTACACCATGACCTTCAACTTTTAGGCTGGCACACAATATCTTAAGGTCAGCAATTACTAATTCCTATGATAACTATTATGCAGAAATACAGCAAATAAGCAACACGTGCATTATTCTTGTATACAGATTCAAACCTATTGAATATTCACATAGAATGTGTTCTGAACATCCTACAGATTATGGACTTTTCTATTAACAAAAAGTAGAACTATTTTGCAAAATCAATCACTGAAAGGAATTGGAAGATTATGAGATAAAAAGTTATAACTGTAGATTGCACTAAAAGACTTCTAAGTATGAATTAGAGGTGGAAAGACAATGCGCAATGAGATCAATTTCTTAAATATGACCTTTTGGGTATAATGACTGATGTTATATAACACATCTAAAACAAAATTATTTCATGTTTTTGTAGAAATTATTTGAATTATGCCCCTAATGAAGAGAAGGAAAATCTCGAAACTTGGGTCTAAAGAATAAACACGATTTATATTGAATGAAAAACCGTTTTCCAAAATGGAATTTGTGACAAGCAATTACTGACAAGTAACAATTGAAGTGTACTACAAGACTAGATTAACTATTTATCTAAAGACACTATTCCTTAAATGTTTGGCTTTATTTTTTAGCCTTAAAATAGTGTGCAGGGGACGGGAGTTTCCTTATACGAGAACCTTTTCTTGTTCAGTATCAGTTTTTCAAGCCATATGCCAGAGTTGACTTGTTCTCTTCTGCACCTCAAATCAGACTTTGATAATCTAAAATATATATAATTTCTTACACCCACTAGAATCCACTCTAACTAGGAGTGCAGGGTATAACGTTGTGGATTCTAATGCCAAGTTCATTCACAAGATGTGCATGAATAAGGGGGACTCTGTCATCCTTGAAGACTTAGAACAACTATTTAAAATGGATACGTGTGATACTAATGATCATATTACTACTAACATTACAACATATTTGACTATCAAGAAAAACACAACAATCTCTGGGGTGAAATAACTATGTGCTATGTAAAGGAAATTAGTAGCCAAGCTAACAGTGGGCCTGGGGATAGGACACTCAAGGTGCAGAGCCTGTTTTGCTTGAACACCGAATACTATTTAAATTGCTCTAAAATGTTGTTACTACGAAATAACATCATTCCACTTTGCTCTATTATATCTCAGGATATTGTTGTAGTTGATATATTAGAGGTAATATGCAACTGCAATTGTGTACTTTTCCTCTTTATCCGTCCTTAACTTTATCATGACATAAAATGTTGAGTTGGGTAAACTTGGGTATGATTGTACTGATTGTACTATTGAAAGTGATTCACAGAGCAAGGATGAATGCACATTCAGAAAGGAAGAAATAGCATGGGTTGGTACTGATCCACTTATCTCCAATCTGGCCAAAGACCGTAAATTGCTAACTCATTATATACATGGTAACGTGCCCAGCAAACAAACACAATTATGAGAACATCGGCATAGCTATAGATGGGAAAGGAATACATACAGTATAAGACATTGTGGCACAGTAAAAGGCTGTTGCTATGCCACATGTTATGTTGATTTATATTATGCGCTGCTGCAATTTGCATGGTCTCCAGGTGCTCGGTAGCTCTGTAAGAAAAGTGGGCATGGTTGATTAGTGAGGGAGAGAGGGATAGGATAGAGTTTTTGCTCATATGTTGATTCATGCAGCAACAGGAGAAAATGGCATGTGAGCTTTCTCTGAGTGCTTTGTTATGTACACTGGGCTTATTGTATCCAGAAGAGTGGCGTCCAGTGACAGGGTTGTTTGTTGTCTGCAGATATTCGGTTTGTAGCATGATTAGAGAGGGGTGTGTGGTTTTCACATTTTGGTGGGTTGTTTCCCTAGCCCTCCGGGTGTGTGTAGTATGTGAAAGATTATGGGGTGTGGATAAGAGAAGGGGGGTTGGTTAGTTGACTACTGGGGATCTCTGGGTGTTACGTATTGTCAGTTTTTCATTCTGTATTGTTCCATGTTTGCTTTGGTCCAGTAGTATGGTGTGACAAATCCCTTAATGTTGTCACTGCTTCCGAAGGGGGAGTCTCTCATGAGACCAGGGTGGTGAAGCCGCTACCCGATACTCCTCCTGGGGGTGGTACTCAGTGGGTGGATCTCATGGGAGGGAGAGCCCCTTTGGGACCAGTGACGACTATTTAGGGAGAACACAGAATCCCTACCCAACACATGACAGTGGTGACCTGTTTCAAAGTTACCCCACCTTTCCCTCCTCCCCTCATTCCTCTTCATACTTTGTCACACCTCATATATTTTGCTAAGGCTACTCCAATAGAGAACTTTGAAACAAGGAGTAATGCTAGTGAGTATCCATCGCAATACTCACTTAGTACAGAGACGAGGAAGAAGACCAGTGAGTCACCATCTCAATATTCACTTATTACTGCGATGAAGAAGAGGACTAGTGAATTACCATATCAAGGGTCACCTGGGACTGAGACGAGTAGGGAATGTGGAGCAATACTGAGCCTGCATTGGAACCACTATCATCAGTCTATTGGTTCATGCTCCACGATTGGTCACAGCAAGATAAAAACCAATGAGTTTGAAGGCCTCCCAGGAGGAACTGTGAGAGTGAAGGTGAACCCAACGGCACTGACCAAGACGGCGTGCAGGGGAGGAGAGAATCCAGGTCTTGTCCAGGACAGAAGGACTGCACAGCCCAGAACTGGAACAATACTCCTTGCTTCCCATAGACCAGGGCACCAAGAAGGCGAATAAGCATGCCAGACCGGAATAGAAGAGACCTGCTCCAGAGAGGTACCGGGATACCATGAGAAAGCCCTGCTGCCTCAAGGGAAACCTGTGCTCACGTAGACTATAGAGTGGGGCACGTGGAAGGCCACATGATTCGAAGACTTCAGGGAAAACATTGCAAACACTGGAAAAGAGAGCCTGTGACTTGCACCCAAATAGTACACAGACTTGTACTAATGCTTGCCCGTAGAGTGACCCAAATCTGAGATTGAGAACATGGCCCGAAAGGCGAGTCTGGGACTTGCACCTGAATTGTACATGGAAATGTACTAAGGCTTGGCAGGAGAGTAAACCAGGTGTACGGCTTGGAGAGAGCATCCAGGCAACACACGGATAATGTGTCACTTGATGAGAGAGACAGGTCTGCATCCAAGGGATAGGAACCCATACAGCTTGGAGAGAGCATCCAGGCAACAGTGCCTCATCTGTTGAGAGGGAACCAGGTCTGTACCGAAGGGTCAGAGATCCATCCAGCTTGAAGAGAGCATCCAGGCAAAGCTTTTCAGCATAGTAACTGGCAAGGGTAAGCCAAAGCTACCAACCAGGGTCTGGGAACCCAAAGAACAGATTGGTAAACCTAAGAAGGGCTGGGGAAAGAAACACATTTCTCCAACATCCAAGGAGTAGCTGGAAATTAGATGAACTGAATCTAGCACAAACTGCCTTTTGTCCAGGGGAAGGGAGACACCCCTCTGGATCCAGAAGACACCTCCTTTTTGTTTAGTTATCTTAGTGTGTAAGGAACAGACTCAAGATTTCGACACTGAACAGTCAGACTTTAAATTTGGAGATTCTGACACTAGTTATTTCCATTGAGGCAGGGAAACCCATCTTAGAATTGGGCGAGCTAGGGTTTTCTTTTCCTTTTTCACCTTTGAATAAATGTTTATAGCCAATACCATGACCCCTCCATGTCAGAGTCTTACCTCGGCACCCTTACAATAGTTTGTAGGGGCACACGTCTATGTTTATCTCAGTGAGTTGAATAGCCAGGATATTTGTTGTTTTTCTCATTGTTAGGTTCTCTTCCATAGTTCTTATTTACTTTGGTATCGAGTTCCATAGTTTGCCTATCAGAAGAAGACAGTTTCTCCAAATGTCCTTTTCTCATATGGTCTTGTTTTTGTTTATAGGTCATTGCTTGATCTTAAGTCTCTTGCTGGTTGGTAATTGGTAGATTTAGCTTGGAGGAATTTGGCTCCTTTTCTGTGTACTGATTTATGGGCAATGCAGAGGGCTTTGAAATGAATATGTTTCTTTACTGGGACCCAATGTACACCTCTCAGGGCGAGTTTCATGTGGTCTCTACTATTGAGTCTCAGGAGCAGGTTTGCTGCAGTATTTTGGATGTGTTGTCTTTTTATTTAGAGGCATTTTGGAATTCTAAGATAGCAACTATTTGTGTAGTCTAGTCTTGATAATACCAAGGAGATAATTGGAAGAGTTCTGTGTGGGAAATTGAGGAAAGGCAGGATCCCTTTTATTATTTGCAGTAGGTAGATTTGTGGTTCCAGAGAGAGAACGTTGTCTATGAGAATTTCCAGATTTTTTATCACTGTCAATGGGCCTCATTACACGGTAGGCGGAGGACCAAGGTGCTATTAGCACCTTGGTCCATGCCGGTAACATACCGGCACCGCCTTGGCGGAAAGGGGAATTACCGCCCTATTCCAAGGTTGGCGGGGCGGTAATTCCCCCTTCCCCCATTGCCCTTCCCCATTCCCATTTCTGCCCCATAGGGCTCTATGGGAATGGGGAAGGCGCTAATTACGGTGCCGCAAATTGCGGTACCGTAATTAGCACCCTGGTCCCTTTGCGGGTTGGTTTTTAACGCCTGCTAAACAGCAGGTGTTAAAGTACCAACCCGCAAAGGGACCTCGTAGTAAGGCAGTAAGGGTTTACCGGTACCGGTGCCCTTACCAGTACCGGTAAACCCTTACCGCACTACGTGTAATGAGGCCAAATGTCTCTGGTTGAATTCCTATCGTCGGTGTACAGGTCCTATATGCATGTCTTGTAATGTCTTCTGGAGAGGAGATCATTGTTTCTGTTTTGGTTGGATTTAGCTTGAGGTTGTTGTTTGTCATCCAGGTATTTATGTCAGTGAGGCATTTGTTGAGGATGTTGTGTGGGACTCAGATTTAAGTTATCTTGAAGATCAGTTATGTGTCATGTGCATAGTTGTAGGCTGTCAGTCCATTGGTTTGAATGAGTTTCATTAGGTGGGTCACGTAGATGTTGAAAAGAAGCAGGGAGAGGCTTGCGGTAGGTGTCTTCTTTCGGTTTGGTTAGTGTGGAAAGCTTGCAGCCATTGTAATGAAGAGCTTTTAATGCTGCATTCCTCCAGTCTCTTAGCATTGTGTGTCTGATTGTGTAAAAGGCGGGCTGATATGTCCAGTAGCATGAGAGCCAATTGGGTGCTGTTGTTCGTGTTTATTTTTAGGTCATCCCGTATGGAGAGGAGCGCTCATTCAGTTACTTTCATGGGCCTGAAGCTGACTTGGGATTGGTCAAACATTTAGTTGCTTTCTACATGACTGAGTAGTTCTTTTTAGACATGGTTCTCTAGGATTTTTGCTGGGTATGGTAGATTTGATATAGGTCTGTAGTTAGTCTGGTCTTCTGTATTTCCTATCTCATATTTTACGAGGGGTTTGATGTTTACAGATTTGAATGATTTTGGTAATACTCCTGTATTTATGGCTAGATTCATTAGTAATGAGAAGTATAAGGCTGGTGTTTTGTGGTTGAGAAGATTTTGATAGATACCCAGTGTGCATGGGTCACTGAAAGATCTGGCAACGCTGGCTTCTTTTATTAGTTTGTTGTTCAAATTGAGTGAGCGCTGTGTTGGTTGATGGGCTCTGGGAGGGTGTTTCTCATACTTCGGCCTGCATCTACCATCTGTTGTATTGCTTCTATTTTTGCCCTCAGGTGGGTTGTGCTATTGTCACATAGGGATTGTGATGGTACAATGCAGTTGTTGCAAGACATTGGGCCTCATTACAACCCCGGCGGTAGCTGAGCCGGTAAAACCGGCAAGCTGCCGCCCGAGTTGTCATTTTTTTCAGCGCCTGGCTTCATGGAATATCTGGGGCATTACAGCCCTGGCGGTCTGTGAAGTCAGGTGCCGGAAAATGTTACTCCCCATTCCCACTGAGTCCTAATGGACTCAATGAGAATGGGGAGGACGGAAGCACCAGCACCGTGTGCAACAGTGCCGGTGCTTCCGTCAAAGTCTGTGGGCGGGTGCCATCCTGCCCGCCAGGTCTGACCTGGTGGGCGGGATGGCAGCCGCCCACAGAACTCGGAGTGTGCAGGTCCGGTAACAAGGGTACCGGTATGCTTACCGGCACCATTGTCACTGGACCAGCACAATCAAAATGAGGCCCATTGTTTTTTTTTATTTTCTTGATGATTTGAAACATTTATTTTTGTGGGTTTTTTGCTGATTGGAGCCTTGAAGTGTAATATGCTTTTTTGGCTTTCAGGACTGATGATTTGTATATAGGTATTTGCCATTGGTAGTTAGTTTTGTCCAATTGGTTGTAGTGCTTCCTCCATCATTTTTCCAGTTTACCATTTGTTTTTTGAGTTCCCTCAGTTCTACTGTGAAACATCTTGCTGTGATTTTCTTTGGAGTGGGTTTGAAGAATTTTATGTGTGCTACTAGTTCTAGCATGGCTGTGATCCAGGTGTGAAGCTTCTCTTCCACTAAGTCCGGCGTCATTCTATTTAGTTTGGAAGTGTTGGGTTTGTTCGATTCCAATATATATGTTAGGTTTTCCAGGTCAAGTCTTTTCCAGTTTCTTTTGTTTGTCACCTGGAGTTTTATGTTTGTGGGCATCATGTAGCTCATGATTTTGACATTGAACATGATCATATGTTGGTCGCTCCAAATGATTGGTCTGTGGGGGCGGCTGTCAAGAACCCATCTCTGCAGAAGATTGTGTCTAAAGTTTGTCCAAATATATGGATGGGATTGATTACTATTTGTTTGAAGTGAATGTTTTCCAGTAAGGCTCTGAGGGAGTTTGTAGTGGTTTCCATTTCTCATTTGAACAAAATCTCTAGTCCCCTAGAACATAGATGTTGTCATGGTTTGTAGAGAGGTTGGGTATGGGTTCAGTGATATTTGCAGCAAAGTTGCAGTTGTAGGTGGGCAGTCCGTAGATCAGAAGTAACAGTAGGTTGGGTTGTTTGTTGAGCTTGAGGTTGACTAGGAATGATTTGCAGTCTTCTATGTTGGTTGAGGGGAGGGTGTTAAGCAGATGTGATTTTGGTGCCTTAAAGTGATTCATCATCCTCTTCTGTTTTCTCTGTTAGAGTGTATTAGTTTGTAGTTGTCAGGAATGGTTTCCTGGGCAATTGCTTTGTAGTTGTCAGTTAGCCATGTTTCTGTGACAAAGAGCGCATCTGTTCCGCCTTCGCTTAAGAGATCGTACATGCCTGTATGTGCTTTGCCATATATCATACGCTGAGTAGTCTTCAGTGTAGTCTGTGCAAGTTGGCTTGTGCTTTGTTAAGTGTCATTTCTCGCCTTTCGGTTGGGGCGGGGGCCGTCGATGCTTCCGCTCTCAAGTGGGTGAGCCTGTTTTTTGCTGTGTGCGCAGTTGAATCCTCTGTCCCTTCATTGAGGAGTTGTGCAATGGATTTCTTTTTTCTGATTCAGTGTAGTGGGGTGTTTGGTTGTCCATGTGGTTCTTTTTCCCAATCTCTGGTTATGTTAGGGGTGTGTTTGGTTAGGGGTTCTTGCTTAGCTCTGGATCTTATAGGTGTCTTTCTGAAGCTGGTTTCCAGTTGCCCTCATGTTCTGTCCAATGTGGTTGGTGCTGAGAGTTTTGGTTGGTTGTTTGGAGGTCTGGGGGGCCTGCTCGAGTATTCCTTGGGTCCTTTGTCGTAGGTTGCTTCTTTTTCAGTGTAGTAGTATTATAGGTGGAGAGGTAGCAGGTGATGTATGATGTTTTTGTTCTTGTCTTTGCCCATATGTTTAGTTCATTTGGAGGTAGTTAATGGTGGTTTTGAGGTGTTTTGCTAATTCTGGTAGGTAGTTCCTGTCGTTCGACATGAATTAGGTTTTATTCATCTTTCTTGTTCTGTTTGCTATTTTTGTTTCCATGTTTCTTGCATCAGGGCACTTTTGTGGTTGCAATGTTTAATGGCTGTTGAGGGTCGGTATTTTCTGCAGCTAAGGTTGTGCGTTAAACTGTTTTGGTGGTAGGCTCCCCAGTTAGAGGCTCACTTTTGTTGATAGTTCCTGTTGGTTTTGACCATGGCAGGTAAGCCATAGTGTTAGACAATTGTTGACTGGATAGATCAATGTGAGGCATCAAACAGTGGTGGGTGTGTCGGGTTTGTTGTGAGTTGCTTTGTCACAGAGGACTTGGATCTGTCATTTGTTCGAGGGACAAAATTCCTCCTGGAGTGGCTTCTTCCTTCAGAAATTGATAAATTTGGGACTACACACAGTGGCAGGTGTCTCGCTGTTGTTATAGATTTGTGGTTACTTCCTTTGTTACAGTGGTCCCAGATTTGTCATTTGCTATTTGTTCTGGGAGTGAAAGCCTTTGTTTTTTAATCTATTTTGGATCTCTCTGGAGTTCTCAGGGGTTCTTGGTGATAGACGTCAGCCAGTTAGGTTTGCAATGAGCCAGATTTGGTTTCCCCGGGAGGAGCTTCTTTGTGTGGTCTATTATTTTGAGGTCCGTAATCCTTATGATGTGGAATTTTTTAGAGATTCTTGGTGGCGCGGTACTGACACAGCCAATTCTTGATGGGGAGGTACTGAAATAGCCAAGAAAGTTGGCCATTGCTGCCTTTAATACTACAACCGCAAAAATTACAGAGACCCTAGCTGACTGTTAACCATATATTCCTGGAATATCCGTGGTTACTCACACTATATGGAAGAGGATAGACTGTTGGACAACATTTCGAAATATAGTGTAGTACTGCTGAAGGAAACCTGACTAACTACTTCCCTGATAATAGATGGCAGGCATACTATACACAGGTTTGCTAGCAAGGAACCTAAAGGGAGGCTCAAGGTTGGTCTGCTCATGAGTATATCTAATAGACATCACATAAATAAAACAGACATTTACATATATTATGTATTGGCTGGTTAAATAACTATACTTACTAAACAGGGACGACATGTTGGTATTATAGTTATCAATATATATGATCCACAATCAGAAGACCAACATGCCAACCTATTAAACACAGTGAAGAGACTCATGGATAAGTACTCAGGTGAAACTCCCTCTGTGCTCATGGGTGATTTCAATGCAGGAATGCCATCAAACTGTGCACAAGATTTACTATGCTCGGATATATGCAATCAAAATAAAACAAATTTTTATTCTAAAGGATTATGATGGGCAAAATGACTCTATTCTAATGGATCTACCATGATGAATAGTAATTGCCCAGGGGATCATGCATGCAAATTTACGAGAGTAACCTCCGATAATCTACCACCATTTTGAATGCTACTTCGCCAAATGTGTTACCACCTGTGTCCACCACCACTGAAAATGAGCCCCCCAGTGTAAAATCTGTGGTTTGCAATTCTTCTACCACCATTTTGAATGCTACTATGCCAAATGTGTTACCACCTGTGTCCACCACCACTGAAAATGAGCCCCCCAGTGTAAAATCTGTGGTTTGCAAATCTTCTACCACCATTTTGAATGCTACTGTGCAAAATGTGTTACCACCTGTGTCCACCACCACTGAAAATGAGCCCCCAGTGTAAAATCTGTGGTTTGCAATTCTTCTACCACCATTTTGAATGCTACTGTGCCAAATGTGTTACCACCTGTGTCCACCACCACTGAAAATGTGCCCCAGTGTAAAATCTGTGGTTTGCAATTCTTCTACCACCATTTTGAATGCTACTGTGCCAAATGTGTTACCACCTGTGTCCACCACCACTGAAAATGTGCCCACCAGTGTCAAATCTGTGGTTTGCAATTCTTCTACCACCATTCTGAATGCTACTGTGTCAAATGTGTTACCACCTGTGCTACCACCTGTGTCCACCCCCCCAGCCACTACCGAACCCCATCTTAAATGCGCCATGATTAACGCTAGGTCCATCAATGCCCACGCCTTAGACATCCACGACCTCCTAACCACCCAGGACCTCGATCTGCTCATGATCTCAGAAACATGGCTACACGAGGCATCCGGCCCGACACTCGTCCTCGCACTACCACCTGGATATTCCATCACTAGACAAGATCGTCTATCCAAAGGTGGAGGTGTAGCAATTATTGGCAAAGACTGCCTTTCTATCAGGAAGGTAGAGAAATCCCTGCACAACAGTGACTACCTCCAAGTCAAAATTAACCTATCTCCCCAATGTACTATTGCTGTCCACATTGTCTACCGCCCCCCCAGGCCCAACAGGTGACTTCCAAGCCTCTCTCTTCACCTCCTCTCTGACAACCTCAAAAAACAATCAAAAGCCATTCTCCTTGGGGATGTTAACCTAGGTCTCCTGAACAGGAAGGACCCAGCAGCCAAAGCCCTTGACTCAGCCCTCAAGGCTCTGGGCTGCAATAACACCATCTTTAGCCCAACCCACACCCAGGGCAGAACCCTTGACTGGATTGCGCAACATAACTGCCCACTCATCATCACTGGAAACTCGCCCACCCCATGGTCAGACCACCACATCATCACCTTTAGCATCCTCACCACCTGCTCCACCACCCCCCCCACCCCAACCACTGCCACCCTGCCTGGCCAGAAGCTCCCGTCAACTCACTAAGGAAAGGCTACTGCCTTTCCTCCAAGGCCCAGCCTTCAGACCCCCTTTCTCCACAGACCCAGAAACACTCGCAACAGCCTACGAAGTTGCCATCAAAGCAGCCATTAACTCCATTGCCCCCCTTAAATCCCGTAAGTCCAAACCCACCACCCATTCCAACTCCTGGTTCACCCTGGACCTCCTCGCACTCCGCATTGAAAAAAAGGCTGCTCTCACTCAGTGGCAAATGTCTCACTCTGACAAAGACAAGATGACTTTTAAATCATGCTCCACTAGATATAAAAAAGCAATCACTCTAGCAAAGGCCAAATCCTTTGAATCCAGAATCTCTGAAGCCCAATCCAGCACTAAAGAAATCTTTGCCATTTTTAGGGAGCTAGAGACACCCACGCCTGCCCCCCAGAACTTCACCAAAGACAAGGCCTGGTGTGATGATATACAAGCAGCCATGAAAAATAAATTGAGCCTGCTCCAAAACAAAATACTAGCCACTAAGCAAGCCCTACCCAACACACAAACCCCTATCCCACCACCAGCCCCGGACCCCCACAACCATTTTCATTCAAACCCATTCTAGAAAAAGACATCACCAACATAATGAGGAACATCACACCCTCCAATTGCAAAGGTGATGCATGCCCAGCCACCATTATTAAAGACTGCGATGAAGCATTAGCTCCCTCCTTTGTAAACGCCTCCTTTGCTACAGGGAAAGTCCCTGCCTCCCTCAAGGAAGCCTGGGTCCGCCCTCTCTCAAAAAAAACAACTCTCGACCCCACCTCCCCCAACAACTATAGACCCATCACCACTGTCCCCTTCCGCCTCAAAATACTGGACAAAGCAGCCTACCTGCAGGTTCAACACTTCATTGAAGAGAACAAACTCCTAGTACTCCACCAATCAGGCTTCCGCCCCAGACACGGGACTGAAACCGCCCTACTTGACCTGAAAAACCAGATGGACGATGCCAGAGACATGGGCAAACCAGCACTTCTCTTACTTCTTGACCTATCCGCGGCTTTCGATCTCGTGGATCATGACGTCCTATGCCACCACCTTTCCTCTACTGCCAAATTTTCCCCTGAAGCCACAACATGGATCACTTCCTTCCTACAAGACAGAACCATGCAAGTATTCTCGGACCTAGCATCCGCCTCACCAACTATCATACTCTGCGGTGTGCCCCAAGGCTCCTGCCTCTCACCCACCCTCTACAACATCTTCACACGACCCCTTTTTCTCATCCTCGACGCCATGGGCACTTCATACTACGCCGATGACACACAGATCCTCCTCACCCTCACTGACAACTATGACGCTGACTCCATGACCCTCAACAACCTCTACAACACCATCCAAGCCTGGATGGCAGACAATGGACTATGCCTCAACTCAGACAAGACTGAACTCCTCCTGGTAGGCTCACCCGACACGCTGAAAAATCTAGACTCCCAATTCAGTCATTTCACCATAGACTCCATCAAAATACCTGTCTCAGAATCAGTTAAAACCCTTGGAGTCTACTTGGATTCCAACCTATCCATGGATAAACAAGTCAACGCTATAGCCTCTGCAGCTGCATATCGTGCGAAACTAATCAACGCAGTCAGGCCCTTTCTCTCCAAAGAGAACTGCACTAACATAGCCAGAGCCATCACTGGATCTAGGCTTGACTATTGTAATGTACTCTTTCTAGGCACCTCCAACAAAAACCTAGAGAGGTTACAAATCATACAGAATAGTGCTCTCCGGGCAGCCCAGGGCATTACCAAAAGAGAACACATCTCGGAAGCCAGAAAACAAGCACACTGGCTCCCAATAAAAGAAAGGATCATCTTCAAGACTCTGAAACTGACCCACAAGTGCATTCACCTTACTGCCCCCGACTACCTCTCCCAAAGGATCCACCCCGTCTCATCTACGAGGCCAACCAGATCACCATATACTAACATGCTCTCTGTGTCATTAGTAAAAAAAGCCAGAGCGGGCGGATCCAGCTTCCCATATCTCGCACCCACTCACTGGAACGCCCTACCTCCCACAATCCGAGGTGAGGCCTCCCTCAGCACCTTCCGCAAAACCATGAAAACCATGTTATTCACATAAGATGCCTCGCACCAGTTGAATACATCTCATATTTCCTAATGCATAATCTGTATTGTAATGACTAACCGTACCAACCAAAATATCAGCTCTATGCCTTGTGGAAGTCATAATGTACCACTGAATGCCTCTTTGCCTGTAACCAAGCTCTTGCAAGTAACAACGCCTATATGCCCATGGGTTACTTGCGCCCTATATAAATATAAATAAATAAATAAATAAATAAATAAATAAATAAATAAATAAATAAATAAATAAAATACGACTGTCATCCATTATGTATTTACACACTCTGTTAAATACTTATTTGATGGCCATGCAGGTCCTTAACAGAAAAGAGTCATCCTGTTGTTAACATATTTGAGATTTGAAGAAAATGGGCTCCTCAATTTGATCTGACATGTAGCTTTGGAATTAATCTAGGGAGAAAAAAAATGAATTGGAATACTTGTAATTTAGACAAAGATAATGACCTAATTAACAATCTAGAATTAGACAACACTGATATATATTCTGAATGATCGACTACTGATCACAATAATAGAATAAGAGGGGGCATTATAAGAGGATAGTTAAACAAATAGTGTCACACATTGCCTGTAATAGGAAGTATGAGACAATTGGTAGGATAGCAAATAAGCAAGTCACACATCGCTGACAAAATGGCTCTTACATTAGCGCAGCTATGTCATAACTTAGATACGGATTTATGGGCCTTGCGCATGGTGGTCTGGAAGCAGACGACTCTGTACATGCAGTACGATTAAAGAAAGCAAACTATCCAAAATGCTTAAGGATACATTTCCTTAAAATAGACAAACATGGAAGACATTGCCAATATGCTGTAATCTAAAGGATTCTAAGATTTTGGGAAATATGGTGAATGGAAATAAAATGCAGAAATAACTTTATTAGTTGGGGTATCACAGAAGGATTGGGAGGGGTATATCACCAAGACCATTGGGACAACACAGAAAGAAGACACACAACTAGAACTAGGTCAAGATGAATGAACTTCTTCACTACAGACCTCATAGATATTCAATATTATTAAATCCATCAATCCCTCACGGGCCCCGGTGTCAGATGGGCTCTGCAATTCTTTGCTTAGCACTCATCCAGAATGGAGGGCTAAAATCTTACACCAGGTTTTCCATACCATTAGTAGGAGGATGATACTGCCTAAAACATGGACAGACAGCATTATAGTCCTAGTATTTAAAAAAGGACAGAGGACAGTTAATTCTAGAATACTCATGATGCTGGATGCACCAGCAAAGATACTAGCATGAGTACTGTTGCAGGAGCTGAATGAGTGGATTATAACCACATCATCCCCATAAATCAAATCAGCTTTAATTAAAAAAAGAAATACAAGTGACAATGTACTTGTGCTGGTACTATGGTTCAGCAGGCGTGGCTTGTACGGAAATAGACTATTTTCATATAATGTGTGTACTTTAGTGCCATATTTGATATGGTACAGTGAGAAAGTCTGTGGCGTAAACTGAACATACCGAATGGTCTCTTGAGCATGATCATAGAACTACACACTTCCACCAGCGTCAGACTCCAACTCAATAAAATGACTTCCACGACATAATGAATGCCTACCCATACTGGTCTTAAGTCAGGATGCAAGTTAGCCCCCACTTCATTCAATTTATGTGTAGCTGATCTTCTCCTGCTATATTCTCCACAAACATCGCCCCACCAAAACTGGGAGACTCCCTCAGTATGTATGCTAAAACCAATGGACTCAGGATGTATACAGAGCAAACTAAGATCATGATATTTTGCCCAGGTGTTAAAAATAAGTCAATGAGAACGGTCTGGACTATAAATGAAGACAATGTAGAAGTAGTACCTGAATTCAACTATATTGGGATTACCGTTAATAATAAACCTACATGGAGGGGGCGTGGCTAGGCGGCCATGGCGTAAAACGCGCTTCAGACCGTCTCCTGCCGATCCGGGATGATCCTTGGGTGCATCGGCACCATAATCCTGAACATTCGCTACCAAAGAGACCAGAGTGGGTGGGAACGCTAGCTGCTTCGAATGACGGCACTCCGCTCAAAATTCATCAGGTATTATTGCGGCTACCACGAAAATTGTGCTGGAAGTGGAGGACAGCGCCCGGAATCAAAGATGGCGGCCGTACGGGCTCTCCGAACAAGGAAACGGAAGAACTGAGAGGGAGGCTTCGCTGGGCATCCTGAGGGACAGCGTCCCTGGACGGCCGAGATGGTGGCTTAGAAGATAATCATGAAGAGAGAAAATAGAAGAGGACCCAAAAAGTGGGGCCCTCCCGTCCCCTGCACACTGTTTACTGATGCCACATAGGGCCTTCAAATATATGGATATAGATATATAACAGCAGTTTGTTAGTTGAGCATATAACAATTTATTTGGCAAAGAGGAAAACAAAATTTGCCAAAAGGCACATTCTGTTGTACAAAGTAATTCGTGACGTTTAACATATTAAAACAAATTGCGAAGAAGCAATAAATGATGGAGAGGTGATACTGTCCAATTGTGGAGTGGCCGACGCGTTTCGAGGGTAACCTCTTCTTCATAAGGGCCCAATTGAACTGTTGACAACATTTCAAGGAGACAAAAAGTAAAATCTTTTATTTTATTTCCATAACAGTCAAGGACTGACTGACAAGCTGTACATAACTCGGGATGCTAGCGAGATGGTGAAGAGCAGAATACTGGAGATCTAGTATGGTGAAAAGAGTGAACTAACAGATCAAAGAGAAACACTCTATACTAATAGCTAAACACATAACAAAGGAGATGTATTGTGTGAGATCCACCTACATGGTGGGATCTAGAAAATGGCGTGATGAAGAGTCAGACAGATCGAGATAAGCCAAAAGCGGTAGTGGGTTCTAAATAGCAAGGACCACCCTTGAATAGTGAAAAAGCTGAGTCAATATGGGGAGCGTGTTTAAGAAAAAACCATACCCCTCCTGTGGACGGAGAAAGAATAACTCCAAAAGAGCGCTACTGAATAAAATAAATAATACTTAAAATAAACCGGAAATGGTTTTGAAGAATGCACTCACTCGAGTTGCGGGACGAGTAGCCAAGGCAACAGGGGCATCCGTGTGGTCAACAAGTATTCGAAACAATTATACGATGCAGGGCATCTGCAAAGAGACACGTACTGCTGGCACCTAAGTGGGGACATATACATTTCTGTTATACTGGAGAGAAATGAACCTGGGGTCTCCCAACCGGGCAAAGGGACCCAAGTAGCGGTAGCTTACCTGTACAGTGCGGGGAACACTGTTAGTGGAAACTGAAACCGGCAGGCAGTGGCTCCGCGCGGTCGTAACCTAGGGAACGAGCTGTGCTGGGGACACGCCGTCAGACGTAGAAAGGAAACTAAATAATAAACATAGAAAAGGGCATAGAAGCCGGTGAGTGAGGAATATGGAGGCCATCATGCAATGGCGCATAGTGCAAGCGTACTCATAGGGACTGACCAGAGATCAGGATAAATAAGAAAAGTAGAGTTAATATGTTCCATAATGAAACATAAGAATTCTGGTGTTCACCATCGCAACGCATTTTATAATTTTGGTTCTAATGGAACAGAAATTTGTGAATAGTACAATAATCGTTACAGTCATGATAGATAACACAAATGGTACATGCAGTTTACTCTTAATAGTCCAAAACAAATCATGTAGAGTCATGAGGCTACTCATTATATAGTGAGACAAGTATAATTCAATGGCAAGGTCAGATCAGAGACCTTCACGAAGGAACAACTACGCATCCCTAAAGTCAAGGACAAGTCCACACCGCTACTCTACATTTCAAAGTACTCACGACAGAGTTTCCAAATCAGCAAAACTCTGCGTAAAAATTGGACCATACTACACAATGATCCCTCTCTCCTGAAATTATTTCCCAAAGCACCAATGATGGCCTTTAAACGTGGACATAATCTCAAAGATAAACTAGTGAGAGCGGAAAGACCTCCTAAAGACAAACAACTTGTACTGAGTACCATAAAGAAGGGTACCTTTCCCTGCTTGAACTGTACGAACTGTAACAATGTTATAAAAGGTGAAACGATATCTCACCCACAAACTGGGAAGAAATTCAAAATCAGAGACTTTTCCACCTGCCTCTCCGCAGGTGTCATCTACTCATTGAAATGTCCCTGTGGTAAATTATACATAGGACAAACCACAAGACCCGTCAAAGAAAGATGGTCAGAACACAAATCCACCATCAGATGTAAGAATCTCAGATCCCCAGTGGCAAGGCACTTCATCGAATTCCAACATACGATTGCACAAATTAAATTTCAAGTCATAGAAATTGTCAAACGTCCACACAGAGGTGGCAATTACCAATCCCTGTTGTCACAGCGAGAGAAGTACTGGATCCACACACTTGACACTTTGCAACCTAAGGGTCTGAATGATGAATTCTCTTTGAGTTGCTTTCTATAGTGAATTGTGAAACTCACATGTTACATCGCCAACTACTATGCACAAGTGTCAGTATCCCGGACCTTAAAAAAAATTTTTTTTCTTTGTCATTACAAGTGCTGTGACTTTGATGTTTTCTTCAAGGGAACTGTATTTTCCTATGTTTGACTTGCCTATATTCACTTAAATGTTTGCACCTGTTCACGAATGACCAATTGAACCATCTCTCCATTCGTTCGAACCTTGTATGAGTAATAGGCTACATCGCAATCTTTTATCCCCTTGCCATTGAATTATACTTGTCTCACTATATAATGAGTAGCCTCATGACTCTACATGATTTGTTTTGGACTATTAAGAGTAAACTGCATGTACCATTTGTGTTATCTATCATGACTGTAACGATTATTGTACTATTCACAAATTTCTGTTCCATTAGAACCAAAATTATAAAATGCGTTGCGATGGTGAACACCAGAATTCTTATGTTTCATTATGGAACATATTAACTCTACTTTTCTTATTTATCCTGATCTCTGGTCAGTCCCTATGAGTACGCTTGCACTATGCGCCATTGCATGATGGCCTCCATATTCCTCACTCACCGGCTTCTATGCCCTTTTCTATGTTTATTATTTAGTTTCCTTTCTACGTCTGACGGCGTGTCCCCAGCACAGCTCGTTCCCTAGGTTACGACCGCGCGGAGCCACTGCCTGCCGGTTTCAGTTTCCACTAACAGTGTTCCCCGCACTGTACAGGTAAGCTACCGCTACTTGGGTCCCTTTGCCCGGTTGGGAGACCCCAGGTTCATTTCTCTCCAGTATAACAGAAATGTATATGTCCCCACTTAGGTGCCAGCAGTACGTGTCTCTTTGCAGATGCCCTGCATCGTATAATTGTTTCGAATACTTGTTGACCACACGGATGCCCCTGTTGCCTTGGCTACTCGTCCCGCAACTCGAGTGAGTGCATTCTTCAAAACCATTTCCGGTTTATTTTAAGTATTATTTATTTTATTCAGTAGCGCTCTTTTGGAGTTATTCTTTCTCCGTCCACAGGAGGGGTATGGTTTTTTCTTAAACACGCTCCCCATATTGACTCAGCTTTTTCACTATTCAAGGGTGGTCCTTGCTATTTAGAACCCACTACCGCTTTTGGCTTATCTCGATCTGTCTGACTCTTCATCACGCCATTTTCTAGATCCCACCATGTAGGTGGATCTCACACAATACATCTCCTTTGTTATGTGTTTAGCTATTAGTATAGAGTGTTTCTCTTTGATCTGTTAGTTCACTCTTTTCACCATACTAGATCTCCAGTATTCTGCTCTTCACCATCTCGCTAGCATCCCGAGTTATGTACAGCTTGTCAGTCAGTCCTTGACTGTTATGGAAATAAAATAAAAGATTTTACTTTTTGTCTCCTTGAAATGTTGTCAACAGTTCAATTGGGCCCTTATGAAGAAGAGGTTACCCTCGAAACGCGTCGGCCACTCCACAATTGGACAGTATCACCTCTCCATCATTTATTGCTTCTTCGCAATTTGTTTTAATATGTTAAACGTCACGAATTACTTTGTACAACAGAATGTGCCTTTTGGCAAATTTTGTTTTCCTCTTTGCCAAATAAATTGTTATATGCTCAACTAACAAACTGCTGTTATATATCTATATCCATATATTTGAAGGCCCTATGTGGCATCAGTAAACAGTGTGCAGGGGACGGGAGGGCCCCACTTTTTGGGTCCTCTTCTATTTTCTCTTTTCTGATTTAGGCTTTGTGCCAAGGCCTTTTTTCCTCCCCCGCACCTTTAAATTCTTAAACCAGCTCTTCTGTACATATAATGATGATTTGAATTTCTATATCAATTGTTACCAGGTGTGCACCACTGTCAGCATTTTTGTTTTCTCGATAATCATGAAGAGCCCAAGCTGCGCAGTTTATACAGGTGGTCATTGGAAACGGGAGTGCATGACATAGGATACTCCTGAGGGGCCCTGAGAGCGGTTGCACATACAGTGGCGGCATCCACCTGGGACTGGAGTGAGGCAGGGGCCAATATCGGGCCCCCAATATACGGCTGGCCGGCCGGCGAGACTGCGGGCCTACTCGTTCTATGGCACTGCGACAAGGGGCCAGTGGGCCTCGCTTGTGGCCACGGGAATGCCAGACAGCAGGACGGCGTCCAAACTGCTCAAATCCAAGACGAAGCAACCTACAATGGAAGATTTCACCAAGACCCCGCAACAGGCGGAGGGGGCGAGACCTAAAGACAAGAATCTACCAGTGGACATCACTCCTACACGCGTCAACCGGCAGATCCTGGAGGCAATTGCAGACCTTAAGGCATCGTGGGAAAGCAAGCTAGAGGCAGCTACTGCCGAGCTTAAGGCAGCGCTGGAGCTCAAAATCGGCGCAGTACAGGAGGAGGTTAATTTGCTCAGGAAAATGGCGAACGCACAGATGAACTAGAGAAAGAAGTGCCCATAAACACGACTGCCCGGACCTCGCACGCCTCAGAGATCCATATCCTGAGGCAGCAGGTGACCAACCTGGAGAATAGAGCAGAGGAGGCCGAAGGACGTGCTCGAAGGAACAATGTGCGCATAGTGGGCCTTCCGGAGTGGGAAGAGGGCCCTAACCCGACGGACTATGTTGAGAACATGCTGCTTCAGGAGACAGGGGCTGAGACCTTCACGCAAGGCTTTGCAGTGGTGCGTGCACATAGAGCGCTCACGAGGAAGCCCACTCCGGGTACCCCCCCGAGGCCGATCATCGCCAAGATTCTAAACTATCGGGACAGGGAGAAGATACTGGAGTATTTCAGGAAGGAGGGCACCATACAAAGGGGCTCCGTGACCATCTTGGCATATTCTGACTATACACTTCAAGTGCAGAGGCGGAGGCTGAACTATGGTACGGTGAAAAGGAGATTAGGGGCCACTGGGATGCTATACATGTTGATGTACCAAGCTAAACTGAAAGTTTTACACAAAACCAAAGCTTTGTTTTTTTCGAGAGCCCGGAGGATGTGTTGGAATGGTTGGATGGTCAGAATTGAAGGGCGCGGATGTCCGCAAGAAGGACGACACGGACAAGTGAGGCTCGATCATGGGACCGAGGTGCTGTACATATTGTGACTCTGGGGCTTGATTATAATATAGTGTAGTGATTTGTTGACTCTCAGGGGCGAACTATCTTATTGTGTTATGAGGGATGCACAAAGTACCATAGTAATCATCAGGAGACGAGAGAGAAGCACTCTTGACCCCAATAGTTAGTATATTAGCTAGGTCACCTAATATAGGTGACACCCTGCCGGGTTCCCGACCTCGGCATTTCGAGGTGGGACCAAAAGCGGGGGAGTCTGAGATCCAGGGATGGAGCTGGGCATTAGTTTGGGCAGGGTTGGGGGGCAGGAGGGAAGGGGAAGTGTGCAGTGGGGAATAGTTGAGTGGGGGGTGGGGAGCGGGCTAGTTGGAGAGCCCAAGTTGGGGGAGGGTGGGGAATGAGCCCAATTTCATGCTGGCCGGGACTGGAACGGTGACCCAGGGGGCAGGGGGGAGGTGGTACATTTTTCACATGGCTATGGATAGCCTCCGGATTGTAACCTTGTCCATTGTCTGCCGACTCTCTCTCTCTCCTAGCCATTCCCTTACCGTGGCTACTATCTATCGGCCACCTGGTCAAATTTCCTCCTTCCTCTCCGAGTGGGCGGACCTCTCCTCCTCACTCCTGTCCTCAACCACTCAACTCCTCTTTCTTGGAGACTTCAACATCCACCTGGATGCCTCCTGTCCCCCCTCTGGACTCTTTCGCAACCTCTGCGACTCTCTCTCACTCTCTATTCTCCCGTCTGGGCCGACTCATTCTGCAGGGCACACTCTTGATGCCCTGATCTCCTCTGACCTTCCCCTCTCTGTCCCTCTCTCCACTCCTCTCTCCTGGAGTGATCACTTTCTCCTCTCCTCCCACCTCACCCTCCCTACCCCACAGGCAAAGCCACCCCCATCACTGCCACCTTCCTTCTCGGTCATCCGACCCATGAAGCGCGTGTCAGTTGAGGCTTTCGCTGCCACCTTCTTGCCCCCTCCTCCCCCTTCGGCTGACTCCCACCCTGACACAGCCCTCTCCACTCTCCACTCCGCTATATCTGATACTCTTGATATCCTTGCCCCTGTCATGAGAATCCGCCTGAAGCCCAAAGCCAAATGTAACTCCTGGTATGACTCGGATCTTGTCACCCTTAAGCGCAAGTGCAGGGTGGCAGAGAGGAAATGGCGTGCTTCATGTTCATCCTCTGACAAACTGGCCTGTCGCCTGCTCCAAAGGCAATACCGGCTCTCCGTTCTCACCAAGAAGAGAGCCCTTATCCAAGCCCGCATCTCTGCGGCATCTAACAATTCGGCCGAACTCTTTAAAATCTGCAAGGAGCTGGCCAACCCTGCTGCAGTCTCTACCTCTCCTGTCCCCTCCCAGGCCCTCTGCACGGCACTGGCCTCTCACTTCATTTCAAAAACTCAGGACATCCTGTCCTCACTCTCCTCCTATAACCTCCCCCCCTCTATTCCCTGCCCTTCCTCTGGCTCTTCTGCAGCCACCCCTCCTCTCTCCTGCTCTTCCTTTCCCCTTTTTTCTGCTGACGAGGTTTCAAGACAAGTCCGATCTATGAAAGTCTCATCAAAACAGGTCCACCCCTGTTCCTCCAAAACTATCAAGGACCACATTGACTCCTTGGCTCCTGCCCTTGCTGACTTCTGCAATCACTCCTTCGCCTCTGGAGTCTTCCCAACCCCTCTCAAGCACTCCCTTGTGCACCCCATTCTTAAGAAACCCTCTTCCGACCCTTCCTGCCCAGCTAACTATCGCCCAATCTCTATCACTCCCTTCCTGGGCAAGCTCCTGGAGAAACTGGCCATCTCCCAGCTTAATCTCCATGCTGAATGTGTTGGTAGTCTTCATGACCATCAGTCTGGCTTCAGAGCTGCCAGAAGCACGGAAACTGCTCTCCTGAACATCCGTGAGGACCTGCTCTCGAACCTTGACTCTAACATTCCATGTGTTCTCATTTTGCTTGATCTCTCTTCTGCCTTTGATACTGTCAACCATACCATCCTGCTCAACCGTCTCCGTGATAACCTCGGTATCACTGGTCAGGCTCTGGCGTGGCTGACCTCTTTCCTCTCAAATCAACCCTCCCAGGTCCAACTGGGGACTTTCCTCTCTGACATCTTCTTCTCTACCTGTGGTGTCCCCCAGGGATCTAACCTCTCTCCCTGGCTGTTCAACCAGTATCTGGCACTTCTCGCCCACCACATCGCCGCTCTCTGCCCCTACTTTCAGTGCTATGCGGATGATACCCAACTCATTTTCAGGCTACCCTCGGCCTCCTCTTCTCCTTCCCTCATCTCTGACTGTCTTTCTGCTATCCAGGAATTGTGTGCCGCCAACGACCTCTGCCTTAATGCCAGTAAGACTGAGATTCTACTCATCGGCACTCCCACTCCCTCCTTCCCTGCTGCTCTCTGGCCGGCCTCTCTGGGCCCTCTTCCTACTCCTACCTGCAAGGCAAAAAACCTTGGGGTCATCTTCGACTCCACACTCTCCTTCTCTCCTCACATATCCGACGTATCTAAGAAGTCACACTACCAGCTACACCTCCTCAGAGGTATCCTTCCTTTCTTCTCCTTCCCCCAGAAGCTCACTGTCTCTAGAGCCCTGGTTCTCTCTAAGCTGGACTACTGTAACAGCCTCTATCTTAATCTGCCCGCCTCTACTCTCCGCCCTTTGCAACGCATCCAGAACAGGACTGCAAGACTTGTCCTTGGCCTCAAGCCCAGGGACCGTATCTCTCCAGGACTGAAATCACTACACTGGCTCCCAGTGACTGCGAGGATCAAGTTCAAAACCCTCTGCATTGTCCACAAGGCCGTCTGGGGCCTAGGGCCAAAATACCTTCAACTCTCTCTTCCTAAATATCTTCCTTCTCGAGCTCTTCGCTCATCCGCCTCCAACTCCCTCAGGGTCAGCCGCTTCTCCAAACAACGTGTTGGGGGCAGATCTCTTTCCACTGCAGGGGCCTCCCTCTGGAACAGCCTTCCTACCTCCCTGAAACTTGAGGAGAACCACCTCCGGTTCCGGAAGCACCTCAAAACCTTCCTCTTTGCCTCCGCTTTCTCTCCCCCTCTCCCCTGCTAATACTACTGAAACTGCACTGAATCTACAACTGGGCCATTCACCGTTCTCGGCCCAGCCACTCTCCCCTGCACTGCCTCCACGGCAACCCCTGCACTACGGGACTGTGTCTGTATCCATACAGCCCCCCTTCCCAGCACTTGTTTGCACTTACCTCGCACTTGCCACCAGCTGGCCCTTGTTATTTATCCTGTATGCTGTATGCTTATAACCCTGTACTGCACTTTCCCCTCTCCCTTTCCCCCATGCACTTTTCCCTTCCCCTCTACCCTTGCACTTGCGCGATCTGAATGACACCTGGCCTAGTAAGATCGTTGTCTGTCTCCCCTTGTTCCCCCCCCCCTGCCTCGTCGCGCCTTGAAACACTTGTGTATAGGCGCGTTACAAATGCCATATCATATCATATCATATCATAACCTGGAATGTAAGAGGTCTCAACAGCTACCTGAAAAGGAACAAAGTGATGATGTATCTGAGAAAGCTGAAAGTCGATATAGCATTACTGCAGGAGACCCATCTTACTAGGGACAAATTAGAGGTGGTCAAGAGAAAACGGAGGGGAACCACCTCAGGAGCTACATAATCGGGATATGCAAAGGGGGTGGTCACGTGGGTAGCACCTCATGTACCTTTCCAGCTGCTCCAATCCACGCCAGACCCGGATGGGAGAATGCTAGTGGTGCGGAGGATGTTGGAGAATAGGGAGGTCAACATCGTGAACACATATGCCCCCAATCTGGACACAGCGCCTATTACAGGGCCCTATATGACAAAATTAGCCCCCTAATGGGCAGCGCTACCATCTGGGGAGGCGACTTTAACTGCACAATAGACCCCAAGATGGACAGGTCCGATAAGAAATTCGAGAGACCAACCCCTGCGGTGGAGGCACTAACGGCCCTACTGCAGGATTTTGATCTAGATGATATTTGGAAGTTGCTGCACCCGGGGGACAGGCAGTACTCGCATTAATCGGCCCCCATGACTTGTACACCATATTGGACTACATGTTTGTGTCCTCGGGAATAGCCGGCGAAATGACAGGTTCGGAATACAAGGCTAGAGTGCTCTCGGACCACTCCCCCCTAGTGGTGGAGTGGAGGCATCGGCCGCCCAGGGTGAGAATCCTGAAGTGGAAACTCAGAGCTGAGGCCTTGCAGGATTCGGGATTTCGAGAGAACCTAAGGGAGGCCATAACTGAATACTTCAATATTAACACTGGCAGTGTGCAGTCGGAGGGTAACTTATGGGAGGCGTTTAAAGTAGTAGTGGGGGCCGTGGCCATATTCAAGTCTAGAGGGCTCCACGAGGGAATAGAGCGGGAGCTACAGGATACAGAGAGGGAGCTTGAAGAGATAATACAGATGAGATGCACCTCACAGGAAGACATGGCGAGGGTGGCCCTACTCCAGCAGGCTAGCAGTGGGCACTGGGACAGGCTCTGTAAGTTAAATTACAAAAAGTACATTGAGAGGCAACATGCCGGAGGAGATAAAACGGGCAGGTTGCTAGCGTAGCTTTACAAGAACGAAGCGCCGTGCCCAGTGATTAGGGAGATAAAGGATTGAGATGTCCAGACCTGGGATACCCAAGAAGGAGTCAATGAGGGATTTTTCAGATTCTACAGGCGTTTATACAAGGACACGGGGGAGGAGATGGGAAGAGAGACCCAGGAAAACCTGGAGGATATAGGACTGCCCAAGCTTAGTGATCAGGAGCGGGAGGACTTAGACGCCCCAATCACTCTTGAAGAACTAGAGATGGTAGTACAGCACCTACCCACGTGTAAGGCCCCAGGGTCAGATGGGCTCCCGAGTGAATTTTATAAAACATACAAGCAGGAGGTGCTCCCCCACTGCTCGCCATGTTAAACGAGGCGCATGGACAAGGGGAGTTGCCGATGTCCCTGAGGGAGGCGATAATAATCCCACTCATGAAACCAGGTAAACCAGGCTCGGACTGCGGATCTAACTGACCCTTGTCCATGCTTAACAAGGATAGTAAGATCTTCGCTGCCGTACTAGCAAACAGGCTTAAACACGTCATTGGGAAACTGGTCCATACCGACCAAACACGATACGTACCAGGAAGGAATATAACGGACAACCATAGGAGACTCCACCACATAATCGAACAAACTGAGAAAGACCCAGGCGAAATGGCGATAGCCTCGTCGGATGCGATTAAGGCCTTTGATTCGGTGAGGTGGCCGAGGCTGCTGGCAGCGCTGAGGGAGTATGGTATGGGGCCGGGGTATTTGAGGTGGGCCAAGATAATGTATAGCTCCCCAACCGCCAGGGTTAAAACTGGTGCCATGATCTCGGACAAATGGCAGCTCAGCAGGGGCACGAGACAGGGTTGTCCATGGTCGCCCATGTTGTATATCCTTGCTCTGGAACCGCTGGCAATCTGTCTCAGACAACAGTATGGGGAGATCGGCATCCCCCCAAAGGGAGGGACACACCTCACCTCGCAGTATGCAGATGACATCCTATTATACCTGCGCTTCCCAGAGGAAAACTTGCAATTTGTCCTGGAGGTGATGGAACACTATGCCACCCTCTCGGGCATAGCGGTGAACCCTAGGAAATCGAGCTTGTTCCCCTTGGGAAGATATAGAAGGGTCTTAGTGGAAAACTTGCCGGTCCTGCCGATACCCTGGCAGACCAGGACTTTAGGTATCTAGGCATTGATATATACCATTCAGTGGAGGACGAACACAAACATAACACGGAGCGGGCAGTAGCAGGTATTAGGAACAGCATGGGGTTCTGGTCTAGACTCCCCTGGGCCACGATGGGTAGAGCGGCACTTCTTAACATGGTGGTCCTGCCGAGACTGTTGCACTTCTTTGTGAATATTCCATGTATGCTCCCCAGACGTTTTTTTTTAACCTACACAGTTTATGTAGGGGCTTCATCTGGCACAATACCAGAAACAGGGTGGCTTTATGGAAGTTGCAAAACCCGTGCGACAAAGGGGCATACATTTACCGAACTTTGAGCTGTATTATCTGGCAGGACAACTTCAGTACGTGACCAGGTGGCTGTCCGAGGAAGAGTCCGCTGAGACCAAGCTGCTGTATAAGGACTTGTCCCCTTGTTTTTTGAGGGAGGTAGTGTGGTTGCCCAAAGCTGAGGTGCAGGGAAGGGCAAGGCTCCTAAAATTGGGCTGGGAAATCTGGAACAAAACGTGGCAGCTGGTGGGGATCCCGACTCCGTGGTCTGGACCAGTGGTTAAAGTAGGGACCCGCAAAGGGACTTTCGAGGTAATTACGGTACCGCAATTTGCAGTACCGTAATTACCACCTTCCCCAGTCCCATGGAGCCCTATGGGGCAGAAATGGGAATGGGGAAGGGCCAATTGTAAATGGGGAATTACCGCCCCGCCAACCTTGGAATGGGGTGGTAATTCCCCATTTACCATTGGCGGAATCGGTAAGTTACCGGCGTTAACCATGGTGCTTTTAGCAACATTGGTTAACGCCGGAGTCGTAATGAGGGCCAAAGGCCCTCATTACGACCCTGGCGTTAAGGGGTTATTGGCGCCCTAAAAGGTGTCGGCAGCGTTAAACCCTTAACGCCTGATTACGAAGTACCTTTGCTGCTCCCGACCTTAACGGCTGGTCGGAACCAGTCCTTAAAGTAGGGACCCGCAAACGGACTTTCGAGGTAATTACGGTACCGCAATTTGCCAAAGGCCCTCATTACGACTCCGGCGTTAAGGGGTTAACGGCGCCGTAAAAGGTGTCGGCTCCGTTAAACCCTTAATGCCTGATTACGAGGTCCCTTTGCGGCTCCCGACCTTAACGGCTGGTCTGAACCAGCCGTTAAAGTAGGGACCCGCAAAGTGACTTCCGAGGTAATTACGGTACCACAATTTGCGGTACAGTAATTACCGCCTTCCCCAGTCCCATTGAGCCCTATGGGGCAGAAATGGGAATGGGGAAGGGCCAATTGTAAATGGGGAATTACCGCCCCGCCAACCTTGGAATTGGGTGGTATTTCCCCATTTACCATTGTTATGTTATGTTATGTTATTGTGCTTATACCGCGCCAAAGCCCATAGGCATCCAGGCGCCGAGAGAGTACAGAGAACAGAGACTACCGCAGGGGATTTCTCTAGTAATAGAGATGCGTTTTCAATTGTTTTCGAAAAGCAAGAATATCTGTTGTCTTGCGCAGGGATATAGGCAATGCATTCCATGCCTTAGCTCCCTGGGTGTAAAAGGCCCTTCCAGAGCCTCGGGAGCGTTTAACTCGGTGCTGAACCAAAAGATATCCTTCAGCTGACCTGAGGTTTCTCTTGAGCTGGTAGATGCCAATGACGTCCTTAAGGTAAGCAGGAGCACTGCCAAAGATGCATTTATGGCATATAGTTAACAATTTAAATTGAATTCTGCGTTCCACAGGAAGCCAATGCAATTTTTTTCTGGCTACAGTAGAGGGTTCTGAACGCTTCATTTGTAAAATAATGCGAATAGCTTTATTTTGAATTTTTTGTAACTCCTGGATTTCTGCTTTACTTGCACCACCTAAGAGTGCATTGCAGTAATCAATACGAGGCAAGATAACAGCTCTCACGAGCTTGATACGGTTTTCGACCGAAACTAGAGGCGCAACTTGCCTAAGCACTTTGAGATGGTAATTAGTGCTAACAGTAATGGCTGCAACATGTGCTTCGCAGTCTACACTGCTGTCCATGTATGTGCCCAAGGTTTTAACTTTCTGCACAGTGTTGATGAAGCTACCATCTATCGTAAAACCAGTATATTCCTGCCCCAGCTTGATTTGTGCCTGGCATGGGCCAAAGATCATGAGCTCTGTCTTTGTAGCGTTCAGACATAACCAGTTGGTGGACATCCACTGTTTAATCAGTTGATAAACCGCGTTTACTGCACATTGATCTATGTCGTAATCGCCAGTAATGTTAAGGACCAGCTGGAAATCATCTGCATAGTTATAGAAAAAGGTCTGGAAAAGATCGAATTCGTAACAAAGAGGAAAGATGTAGATGTTGAACAACAATGGGGAAAGACATGCCCCCTGGGGCACACCACATGTTATAGTTTGTGACCCAGAGGAACTGTCTCCCCAATGCACCTGTGACCGACGACCTTCCAGAAATGCTCTCAGACAAGTAATGGCATTATCAGAGAGGCCTCCAACAGTCTGCATTCTGTCGAGTAGGATTTTGTGATCTAGCAGGTCGAAGGCTGCCGATAAGTCTAACAACATCAGCAGCCCCGACTTGCTATCTTCTAGTCTAGAGAGCATATACCATGGCGCTATTAGTGCCATTGGTTAACGCTGGAGTCGTAATGAGGGCCAATGTAAAAAGTATAAAATATAAATGTTTCTAATATCTTTTTTAAGCGATATGTTCAGCATACTTCCGAACATGCTACAAACCTTAAATTTGGCTTTCATTTATTTTATTTATTTCGTGATTTGTATGGCGCCTGTGCATCAAAAAGTGTTTCCAAGCGCCACAAGACAAGGCGGGCCTGACATTGGAGAAAATAACAGTAACAGTCCTACTAGGCTTTGTGACATTCAGATCGTGTAAGTGAAGTATCAGGAAGTGCAACTAGAGAGGGTGAGGGGGAGAGGGAGAAGTGCAAGGGCCAAGGTGGCCCGAGACTGGGAAAGTGCTAAGGGTGCCCAGGAGGGCAAGTGCTCGGGGAAGAAGGGCTAGGGGTTAGCTAGTGCAAAGTAGGGGGTGGTCCAGACTCAGTAGGCTAGTTGGGGAAGGGTGGCCGAGGGCAAATGCAGGTAAGGGGTGAAGGGAACGACTGGTTGAAGGAGGGCCTGACCCCAGTAAGACTCATAAGGGATACAGGTAAGAAGACAAAGAGGTAGGTGGAAACTAGCAGGGTAGGGAGAGAGGAAAGGAGGAGGAGAAAAGGAAGGTCTTGAAAAGCGGGAGGCTGTTCTAGATGGAGGCTCCTGCCAAAGAGAGAGATCTACCTCCCGGTCTCTGCTTAGCGAAACGTCTGACCCTGCAGAGAGTTAGACTTCGAAGAGCGAATCACTCTAGCAGGAAGGTAGAGTTGGATGTAACAAGGTCCCACAAAGCGGTGTCGATAATAAAGAGGGTCTTGAATTTGATCCTTGCAACAACAGGAAACTAGTGGAGACATTTTAGGGCTGGAGAGATGCGGACCCTGGGCTTGAGCCCAAGGATAAGTCTTGCAGTTCTATTCTGGATTAGGTGAAGAGGGCAGAGGGAGGAACAAGGCAGATTAAGGAAGAGGCTGTGACAGTAGTCCAACCTGGAGAGAACCAGAACTCTAGAGACATTGAGTTTCCGGGGAAGGGGAGGAAAGGGAGAATGCCTCTGAGTAGGTGAAGCTGAAAATGAAATTTCTTGACAAGGTCAGCGATATGAGGGGGGACGTGGCTACAGGGCCATGCGATAGTACCTATTTCCATGGGGCTCCTGCTGATCCTGAATGATCCTGGCTAGAAGATACGATTAGAATCAATCATTTTGCATGAAGTTGGAGCTGCTGATAAATGAATATAAACGATACGGTGTGTGAGCCCCGCAGGAGCTCCCGATCACTGCAGGAGCAGTGCCACCCACACCGGTGCATGCCAATGCTTTTAGGTAAGCCAGTGGGCTACACCTCACCATAGCTGGTCTCAGCTATTTAATTGCATTTTTGTTGCAGACCATGCCGCAATTGCAGCTGTAGATGCTGCGTTAAGCCAGATGTCCGCTACTGCTGCTTGATCACTAATTCTACCCAGCTGCTCACTCGTGTGCAAAGTATCTCCACTGCACTCCACCAAGTTGGGGTCGGGCAAAGATGGCCACCACAACATATCGAGTTGCATCACATTTGTAGCCGAATGTCCCCTTTCATTTACTTGATCCTGGATTGGCTGTTCGGCCCCCTATCAGCTCCAATCCTAAACCGGAAGGCGTAAGCCAGCCCACCACTCGAAGGACCACACTCAAAGGATCCTACCTGTCCTGTGCCTGTCCGTTGCGTCTGGACCGTCGGCCAGAATATCTGCTTCTGCTACCTCCCCCCACCTCGTGAGTACCAATTCACAATCACAGTGCCTATGGTCCTATTCTCGTTGCTAACGTCACAGGCCCCATCATTGGCTACGTGCATGATTCGAGTATTCAAGCCACATTCAGAGCACCATTGCTGCAATCCATTGTGAAACAGTAGCATACTCAATCATAGTAACGATCCACGCACAAGGTTTCACCTATGCATGAGCTTCCCGGAACCTGACCTACCCATTGATCGCTACTGAACCCGATGTGCCCGAACCTGCCCACAACTTCCCAAGATCGTATGTAGGCCATATACTCTTCAACATCCCACTGCCCGTGTCACAAAGATACTCACTGTCATTGCTACTGGGCGCATACTCAAAAGTAACTGGCGCCAACTATCTCCCGATGTATGCTGCATCCCTGAAATATTACTACACGTAAACTTTGCAACAACAACTATGCTCTATGCACGTACCAGCTTCAACCAAAGTCTTGGGTGCACATATTCAATATGTATGCTACTCCCTGATTACTATAGCTCATGCAGCACTATCTATACAAACTAGTGCTCTCTGCCAGTATTAAACAGCTATCCACTGTACCGGTTACTGCACCCTTCACACTGGAACTCGTCTGACATTTGGTGTGCAGTTGTAATCATCACTGTATTTGATTGCACTGCCTCAGTCCATGCTAGCATTATCCCACTGTACTTGAATGCCCTACCTCAGTTGTTGATTAGCATTAGCCCACTGCATTTCATTGCGCTATCTTAGCTCATATCTAGCATTAGCCCACTGTATTTGATTGCACTGCCTAAGCTCATGTCTCGCATTAGCCCACTGTAATTGACTGAACTGCCTTAGCTCATGCTTAGCATTAGACCACTGCATTTGATTGTATTGCCTTAGCTCATGTCTAGCATTAGCCCACTGTATTTGATTGCACTGCCTTAGCTCATGTCTAGCACTAGCCCACTGTAATTGACTGCACTGCCTTAGCTCATGCTTAGCATTAGCCCACTTTAATTGACTGCACTGCCTTAGCTCATGTTCAGCATTAGCCCACTGTAGTTGACTGCACTGCCTTAGCTCATGCTTAGAATAAGCCCACTTTAATTGACTGCACTGCCTCAGCCTCAGTCGGTAGCACCAATCCAGTGACATGTCATCCTAAACTGCCCTGCTCTCATGCTATACCACCCACACCCTTCCTCCCTGCACTTCTTACAGGCATACCAAACCTACATACTACGACTGCCACATCAGCCCCCATCCCCACACCTAACAGTACCACTACGGTGCCCAAGTCACCCCTGGAAATACAGGCCCTTACATACCCCATACTCTTCCACCTAAGAAACCAAAGGCTAGGTACCCGTTCTGTCCACATCTCAGCTACTCACAAAAAACACCTAGGAAAGCAACCTCATCATTTGCCCTCACCTGCCACCCCCCGCCCCTTTGCCAAAAACCACCACCGTCAACAGAAACAACGTCTCCACTAAAACAAAATTAGGGAACAACCTCACCACCCAATTCCAATGTGCACTCATTAATGCACGATCCATGTCAGCCCATGCCACAGAGATTCATGACCTCATCGCGGACCTGGATCTGGATGTCCTAGCCATCACAGAGACATGGTTACATGAAGCCTTCGAACCAGCCATCTGTCAAACCTTACCACCAGGTTACATAATCTTCCACCAAGATAGAACTTCCAACAAAGCATGAGGTGTTGCCCTAATTTTCAAGGAAACCCTCAACTCCAGACAAATTAAATCTGCTAATGCAGACTATTTTGACGCTATATCAGTGAAAATATCTTTCTCACCAAATGACACTATAACACTACATGTAGTCTACCGCCCTCCAGGCCCCCTTCTCGATTTCCAAGCCAACATCACACACCTCCTGGGTGACAATCTAAAAACCAATACAAGAGCCATCCTCCTAGGAGACCTAAATCTCGGCTTCAAAGATCCTAAAGACAAGAAAGGCAAAGCCCTTGCCAAAGCCCTCCTTGAACCAGGCTTGACCAAACTAGTCAACAAACCTGGCTCACACTAAAGGTTGCATATTGGACTGGATAGCTGATCACAAATGTGCTGCTGACTTCAGCCCAAACACTCTGCGTCCCCGGAGCGACCACCATCTACTGCACTTCCTTATACCCTCTAAAATTAGAGATAAACACAGCCCACCCGTGCCCGCTGCTATGGCCCGGTCAAAAAAACTACTCACCAAAGACAGAATTCTCCCTCTCCTTGAAGCCTCATCTCTAGCACATCCAATCTCAAAAAACCCTACAGAACTATTTGAGCTCTACAATGCCATGCTTAAAGAAGCAGTAGACGCTGTGGGCCCACTGGAAAAAAAAGAGCTAAGCATATTTTACATGCTAACTCATGGTTCACCCAAGAACATCTAGATATACAAGCCACCAAATGGGTAGCATTGACCGAATGGCAATCGAGTCCCTCTGTGTCAACACGAGATACCTACCTGGCAGTTACTAAACAATACAAAAAGGCTATTTGTACAGTCAAAGCATCTGCTTACAACCTTAGAATTGAGAAAGCTTACTCCCAGTCCAAAGAGCTGTTTGCTATCTTTGACAAACTGGTCACCCCCCCACCTCTACACAACCAACAGAGAAAGATGAAACATGATGTAATAACATTCAACATGCCATGTTAGACAAAATCAAAACACAGCAGGAAAAAATCAAGACACAATTCAACAACCTGCCCAAAGTCATGTCACCTAAATCTAAACCCTCTGCCACCGTGGCCAGCCTCAGGTGGCTAAAATGGCACAAACAAATCAAAACACTTTGCCTTTAGGGAAGTAACCATACCTGAAGTCCTACTGGTTATGAAGCACATTCAACAATCTCCCTGTATGGGTGACATCTGCCCAGCCAGCTTCGTTAAAGACTGCGCAGTAGCATTGGCCCCTGTTGTTGCATTTATTAAGGCGTCCTTTGCTTCGGGTATCGTACCACCTTCCCTCAAGGAAGTCTGGGTTCGGCCGCTGCTAAGGAAACCTACCCTTGACTCAGACTCCCCTAACAACTACGGACCAATCACTACCGTTCCTTTCTTGTTGAAAATTCTGGACAAGGCTGCAAATCTGCAGATCCAGTCTTACCTGGAAGCACACAATATTCTTGGTAAAAGACAATCTGCCTTTCGTCCTTGTCACGGCATGGCACAGAGTCAGCTCTGCTTGATCTTAAGAATCAGGTACTTGAATCCATGGACATGGGCAAGTCCTCACTTCTCCTACTCCTCGATCTCTCGGCTGCCTTCGACCTGGTTGACCACAATATACCGCACATTTTTCCCCAAGAAGCCGCTACCTGAATTATGTTCTTCTTGCAGGGCCGAGCCATGATGGTCTTCTCTGACCAGGCATCAGCCACCCCATCCTCCATTGGGTGTGGAGTCCCACAAGGATCCTGCACATCCCCTACTCTCTATAACCTTTTCACTGTACCCTTGTTTAATGACCTAGAAAAGTTCAGCATAGCTTTTACCAACTATGCTGACTATACACAAATTCTTCTCCCGCTCTCAGGTGACTATGAGCAAGATCTCAAAACTCTCCAGAAGACATATGCCCTCATCCAGGCCTGGATGGCAGCTAATGGCCTGTGTCTCAATGGGTAATAAAACTGAAATTCTATTGGTAGGACCCAAAGAGTCCCTGAAAAAAATAGACAATAAATACAGCTCCTTCAGCATTGAGAATACTGTAATCACAGTCTCTGCTGCAGTAAAACCCCTTGGTGTATACTTGGACTCCACCTTATCAATGGAAAGACAAGTCAGCGCCATGTCATCATCTGCAGCTCTTACGACAAAATTCATGAATGCAGTGAAACCTCACTTATCGCCAAAAAACTGCCTTAATATTGCGAGAGCCACCATTGGCGCAAAGTTGGATTACTGTAACGTTTGTCTCCTAGGGACATCTGACAAGAACATTAACAAACTGCAAATCACCCAAAATAATGCTCTCAGAGCGGCTCTAAGTATCCCTAGGAGAGAGCACATTTCGCAGGCTAGAAGATACGCCCACTGGCTCTCGATCACAGAGCACATATTGTACAAGGCTCTCACCATCACACACAGATGCCTCTCTCAGTCTGCCCCCTCTTACTTAGGGGAACAAATTCATCAAGTGCCCTCCCACAGACCAAAACGAGACCAATACTCTCACCTACTCTCAGTCCCTGCGTTCAATAGAGCCAAAGCTAGCAGCACCAGCTTCAAAGTGTTAGCTCCAAAAGCCTGGAACGCCCTTCCACTCATACTTAGAAACGAAAACTCTCTTTTGGCGTTCAGAAAGGCGCTAAAAACCAAGTTATTTAACTAGACTGCACCTGGTTTGTGTTTCCCCTGTAACCATGGAACACTCCTACCATATTGCTGTTGAACCCTTTAACATTTTCTAAGAGTCTGTTTTTAAATTATATCTAAGTGAATGCACTATAACAGCGCCACGATTCCTCGGGGCCGTTGTGCGCTTTACACATTTAAATAAATAAAATAAATAAATAAATACATAAATAATGCTCAGACTAGCACAGTAGACTTTAGCTCTGACGGGGAACTATGAACTAAAGAAATTCAGCAGTGTCCTGCCGTCGCAGCAACAAGATGGTGTCTGACCCTGAACAAATGATTGCATCGAAGGCCATTGTGAGGGATGAAAGTAGCAGTGATACACGATAAGCAGTATAAGACCCCAGTTGGCGGATAATACGGCAGTGGAATGAAGTGAAACTAGGGAGTCGACTTCACCTTGCTGACGGACACTGGAGCTGCTACAGTGGCAATATATGGAGCACCGGTCCATATCTAAATGTGAAAGCACAGTCAGAGGGCACGTGGTGGCATACCCTGGCACCGGAGCTACCAGTGTAAAGGGAGCGGCGTCGCATGATAAGAGGAATAAATGAAGGAGCCCAGCAATTCGACCGGCTCACACAGATAAGAAAGTGGAAGATTGGGTATGCTTAGTTGCCTGCACACAAACTCTGCCTACGAAACTAGCAACGACACACGACGGATTAGTCGTGAAGGATTCCTCCTGAAAGACACACCATCGGATATTACAGAAGTGATACGAGGCGAAAACCTTCATGTAAAGAACAGATGGATACAAAAGTCACACGCAGAGGCGCAACAGTTACAAGTCACACACAGAGGCGCAACAGTTACAAGTATATAGAGGCACAGCCCAGGCCTACCGAAAAATGTGATTGACTAAATAATTGGACCCCAGTATACATTGGAAGCAGAATACAAGGACATATTGGGCAAACTCATCGAACAAAGGTGCGGGCCCCAGGAGAGGAGACACAGATCTTGAGTGTTTGTGGGATCACTGGGGTGATTGTGGTAATCCGTGCCCATGTGGAAGAGCAGGTATTACAAAGGAAGAGGGCAACGAGATTTCAGGAGGGATACAGCAGCGGGACCCAACGGAGAATGATAGAGAAGCGGTGAGTGAGAGTCGGACTGGCGGACCATAACAAGATGGAGGGGCACACATAGTGAACTGGTGGCAATCGAACATTTGCACTGTAGCCTGAGGTGCTGGGAGACCTGGGGTCTCTGCTACATCACTCGAGCCGAAAACCCAAATGCTGGCCCTCAGTATATAGGCGTCTGCCGACATACCAACACGGCTCATGTATTTTAGGGACACTGTAACAGATGTGGGAAAGTACAGACTTGTATCGAGGAAGCCGCATTCAAGCCCACATAGAACTAAGTGGGAGAACACTCTGGAAGTATCAGGAAAGGAACGTTGAACAATTTGAATGTGCTACAGTGACGGTGCGAACCTTTCGAGACGACAAAGCTGGATTGCAAAAAGCGGCATATGGAGTAATAGCTTTGCATCCATCGAGCTGTGGCACAGAGCCGAGCAAGGTAAGAGCATGGCACACACAGAAGATAGAGAAGCTACCAGCCCATCCAAGTCGGATAAAAAGAAGACCAGCAAAGGTGAAATTGACATTGGAACGAAAGACGGTATTCTCGTATATTAAAGGTGTGAAACGGATCCACGACACAAGCAGGCTGGCAACTGTGGATGGTTTCCAGGAGTGGGGCTAAAACAATATAGACTCACAAAGAGGCACAAACAATGCATGGAAGTAGGTGGCATAACCCATAAGCCAAATTGGGGCGTGTAACAGTGAACAATGGTCCATTACATCAGTCTGACCCACACGTGGATGCGAGCAAACCATGTGACACTGACCCGAGGTGCAGAGCACGCTAACTGGAGATGTCCCGGCAGAGAACAATTAGTGAAGTGGGCCAGTAGAGAGAAGCCTGACTGATGCTGCCAGAGCCTACCAGAGTTACGCAGTCCAGCCACTAAACAAGAACCAACTATAAAGACTATAAAAACTCATCAGCAGGAGGTCGGCTCACCAACGCTGGTGCTACCGCTAAACAGACACTGAAGCATGCATGCCTCCAGGTACACAGCAACCGAAGTAAAAACTATATCAATGTGGCCCCTCAATGACTAGCCCGACCATACCCACCATAGCAAGAGTGCTGTAACACCAGTGGTGGACTATGCCAAGAGGGCAAGTTAAAGCAGAGATACCGGTGTAGAAGAGTGTGCATTCTGGATAAGACCGGTGGAACTGGCATAGAGGGTTCCACACAGACCCTCCCTCTGGCAGGCTATTCCAAGGCGAGTGCAAGCAAATTGTGGATAGAAGTAACAGATTAGACAGCCCGGATGGCACAGTGAGCAGCTAATACGGAAAGGCCCCAAGAGGGCCCCCTGAAACACCACAATTGGCGAATTCAAAGACCGCTATGATCTACCACAGGCTGCGGACTCTGAGCGAGTGCCCAACACAGGAAGGTAGGACGCACAAAGGGATCAACGACACGAGCTAAGAAGATATTTAATGCCCACAGAGTCCTGCGGCCATAGGCAATTTAAGTTACAGAAGGTACATCGAGAGATAACATGAGGAAGGGGACAAGCCAGGGCGATTACTGGCCTGGCTCTATAAAAGCAGGAACAGACGAGAGACAGTTAGAGCGGTGGTGGGAAGGGATGGTGAATTGTGTGAAACACAAGAAGGGGTAAATAAGTATTTTTACGAATATTATAAACTATTGTACGAGGAAAACTCAGAGGGGGACATAGCAGAGATACAGGAAGCACTGTCTGAGATTAGCCTACCCAGGCTAAGTATAGAAGATCGAGATATGCTAGAAGTCCTCATTACAATAGATGAACTAGAGCATTTGATCAAGGAACTGCTGACAAGCAAGGCTCCGGAGGCGGACGGGCTCCCGAGCAAATTTTACAAAGAATATAAGTCAGATATCCTAGCTCCACTGCTAGAAATGCTAAATGAATCCCTGGAAATGGGCAGACTGCCCAGATCCTTGAGGGAGTCGTTGATCGTCCCCCTTCTGAAACCGAATAAGCCACACACAGACTGTGGCTCGTATAGATCCCAATTAACAAAAGAAAGACACAGGGAAAATTTTAAATGACCCCAAGATTTGTCCCGCCATAAAGGCATGCGACAGCTTCTTAACAAAGGAATCTTGTGGTCTCTATGTTGTCTCCCACCCCTGAGGATAGACGAGCTCTCTCTTCAAACAAATACTCAACAAATAAATGTAACAATTAATTATAATATTGTATTATATCAAACACATTTTGTATGAATACATTTCATAGAATCTAAAAACCAAGTGCTAGGCACCCAACTGTTACAAAACAGTTTGTAAAGACTTTTACATAGACTTAAAAAAGACATAAAAAAGAGAGACAATACAATGGAGTCTGAAACCTACGACCCTCCCTAACTCCTCATAGTGGAAAAACTATAGCTTGTACCAGTCTACTAAATTCCTAGCTATCTAAAACCTACAACCCACCCTGTATCATGATAAATACTTCTAAAGAGGACAAAAAGACAGCCCCTATCTCTTAGGGTACACACTTTTCTTTTTCAATGTTGTTGATAAGTGAATCCTCACGTGTACAACCGTGTGGTTTGTAACAATTCAATATCACGTTGACATGTATTGGTTCATATACAACACCCTTAAAACACCTGACATGTTTAGTTCTTAATATACAGTTGGTAATGTAAAAGAACTTCTTCAGGGGAATAGAAAGTTATTTATCAACAGAAAAAACACAGCTTTAAAAAGTTTTAAAACAGCACATTCAAACACTCTTTTCTTGTGGGGTTCTTCTTAACCCTAGGGGGGAATAAAAAGACAACATAGAAAAACAGCTATTAGTAACGCTGTTCTCAATTTTACAAAAGCCAAAACAAAGTGGGAGCTATCAGTCTCCTACGTGTGGCTCACCGTACTATACATTTTAAGTGCCGTTTGACGGATAAGTAGAATTGTCTTCAATGTAGACGTAAGACCTGTAGATAAAAAACACCACTCATTGGTACACATCATACTGTCCGAGAATAACTTCAGCTCATAGCACCAGAGTGAACACACATAAACACCAAATTCACCACTAACTCCCATGAGAACTTTCTCACAATTCGTGATTAACTGCTAAAGGCTATCTGAAACCGCTACCACCTACTACCTTCTCTAAGTGACCATACTGGTGGTCACTTTTTGGTTTGTGCAACACCATTTCCATGCTATTTCAAACATTGATTAAAACAAATACATATTAGCCTCCAATGCTTCTACGACTTGAATGATGCCACCCTAAATTTCACAACAACTCTATTGCAAAAAGACCCTACTCGTACCCCTCGAGTAATAATTACTGGCTCACCCTTCGTATTAGGGTGCATCAATCTATGCTCTATCTTCGGGATCGATTTTCATCTAGTATCCAAGTGTGAACTCCAGAAACAGACTGACTTAGTAGTCTTTTGCTGCTTGCTCTGAGGTCTGCCACAGTGTGTGGGTGGTTTTCACCTACGTGCATACAAAAAAGGACAGGGAAGGGACAAACAACGACGGCTTTGTTAATAATTTGTAGTGTTCGCCCTCAAGTGCATAGATGTGCAGCTCTTGGCAGTAAATAGAGATAGACTGACTCTAATAGCCGTTACGGGAGGATTAAGCCTCGAAGTGTAACCTTGTGTATATTCGGTCCGAGGCATCCTTCCTGCTTACCCGTTCGCATCTCTCGATGCTCGCGTCACTTCCTCCTGTACAACAGGCTGCAGATCACCTGATCGTACATGTTGGCTAGGCAACTATTTAAATAGTCCTGACTCCGTCGTCACAGCTGTTCATGATTGCCGACACCAACTATGGGCGGTACGGTATTGAGGTGCGTCTTTTTCTACATTTACAGAGCGTGCTGTCTAATTGCATGGCACTATGATTATGTATCTAATGGAAGCCCACTTACCTTCTTTCCCTTGCTACGGTCATTAAGACCTGAATAAAAAGATGGAGAAGCGTGTTTACATTTCTAACCATGTTCATTGGTACGGTTTACTGGTACGGTTTGCCCTTGGCTCGCCTTAACACGCCAATTATCCTTCATTGTTACCACATTAGCATATCTCTCAGCCCTAGCCATCGAGGCCACGCGTCAAACGAGCCATGGAGTGTCTGCAATCCTACACTGCAGTGAAATGCCAGGCATTCATAAAGTAATTAACCCTGTGCCGTTGTTAACCTAAAGTATGCAATTCACTGGGTTTGACCCATCGGGAACCATCACAGAGGACTAATATTCCATACTCTAGACCACATTATTCCAGTCTATTGCCCCATTAAGTCCTGTCACTGTAGAATTACATAGGAAAATTAACCATAGTTCTTTGTTTTGGAGTTTCTTCAACACAGATTCACCATCAGTAGTTGGTACCACGTGCAGCAAGACAGTCCACTTGAAATCGTTCGGTCCATGGTCCATCATTAAAAAATGGTTCACCATTGGGGCTGTAGTTACTTTATTTTTAATGCAAATCTTGTGCTCTGAAATCCGTATCTTAATCCTACGTTTAGTCATCCCTACATACAGTTTTCTGCACAGGTACCATATTGCGTACATAACATTAGTAGTATTACAGTTAGTAAATGTCATCTGTGCCCAAGGTTTATTCAAGCCTATATCTACTTGTGTCGTCCGACTTCTGAGGTGGCAGTTCACACACTGACCACAAGGTGCAGGGCCCGCCATTTTTGTTAAGCCCCATATTTCTGTTACACTTTTCTGTGCAGGAACCCTTCTTGAAATATCATTTCTTGTTAAAAGATCTTTCAGATTAGGTCCTCTTTTAAAAGCGCATAATGGCCGTGCCAAAGGACATTCTCCACCCTCTAAGATGTGCCAGTTCTTTTTAATGATTTTGACTACTTTATTGGGCATTGGAGTAAATGTGCTCACAAAGGTCAAATTATTATTTTCTGTAGTTCTCTCTCGGTACTCTAGGAGTGCCTCACGGTTGTTATTTGTAGACCTCTTCAGTGCTCGTTTTATTATTTTCTTTGGGTACTGTCTGGTTCTGAGCTTATCACTGAGAGTTTCTGCTTCTGCTCGAAAAATCTCTTGTGTTGAGCTATTCCGTTTGAGGCGCAGAAACTGTCCAAAAGGAAGGTTCTCCCTAGTTTGACGGGGATGGCAACTATCGAAGACCAACAGGGAGTTACGATCGGTGGGTTTGTGGAATGGTTTCACTTTCAAAATTTTGAGATTCACATCCACACAAATCGTGATATCTAGAAAATGTATTTCTGTAGCACTGTGTGGAAGTGAACCTCAAATAACGATTCTGGCAGTTGATCCATTCCAAAAATTTGTTAAAGAGAGACACAGACCCATTCCATACAATCAATATGTCGTCAATATAATGTCGCCACAATCCCAAATTAATGAAATAAGGGTTGTGGGGCTGCTGTTCCATGGGATTGATGGTAAATTTGGCCATTGAAACTGAAATAATTTTCAGTCAATGCCATTTCGGCACACCACAAGATGAAACTATTAGGTGTGTTGCCTTCTGTTCTTTTAGTGAGTAAAAGCTCCTCCAAAACCTGCAGGGTCTCCTGTTGGGGTATACAGGTGTAAAGGGACACAATGTCCGAGTTAACCAATAGTTGTGTCTTTGGATCAAACTGCATGTCTTCCACCATATTAATAACCTCTGTAGTGTCTTGCACAAAAGAGTACATTGTTGATATAAAGGGTTTCAGGTATCTGTCTGCAAACCTTGATAGTGGTTCCAAAAGGGCCCCCGTGCCCGAGACTATTGGTCGCCCCGGAGGATTTATCAAAGCTTTATAGATTTTTGGTAGAATGTAAAACTTCAGTATAGACCCCAGTCATTACTGAATCTGGATGGGAAGAGACTCACGGCAGTAATGTCGCTAAGGCTTAGCCGGATCATAACCAAACATATACATTCAGATCAGACACGATATGTTCCACAAAGAAATATCACCATCAACTTGCGTAGACTGCACCATGTTATAGCTTGTACCCAAAGAGAGACACAACAATATGTGGTAGGATCATTAGATGCAGTTAAGATGTTTGACTCGGTTAGATGGCCATGGCTACTGGCAGTATCAGAAAGATTTGGCATGGGACCGACATATATTAAATGGGTGCGTCTGTTGTACAACAAACCAGTAGCTGGGGTCAAGACAGACGCAGTGATATCAGAACAATGGCAGCTAAGTAAGGGTACAAGGCAGGGATGTCCTTGGTCTCCGATGCTCTTTATCTTGGCGTTGGAGCAACTGGCGGTTTACTTGAGGGACGAGTACGGTGAGGAGGGAATAGATACGCTGGGGGGATGGCATCTCATCTCATTGTATGCAGATAATATGCTCCTTTACTTGCAGCATCCCAAGACAAATTTACAATATTTTTTGGACGTAATGGAGCGGTATGCGCTTTTGTCAGAAATAACTATTAATCCACATAAGTGGAGTTTGTTTCCACTAGGGGGGGTATATTGGGAAGACAGAGTGCACGCTGCCAGGTATTGCCAATTTAATGGGAATTGAACACATTTCGTTCTTTAGGGGTGGACATTTATAATGACCCTAGGTCAGAACATACACGGAATACAGTAAGAGCAATAAATGGAATTGAACATTCAATGGGCCTGATCCCGGGCAGCGGTAAGGAGACTGGTGCCGGTAATCCCTTACCGCCCTACTACAAGGCCCCTTAGCGGGTCCCAAAAGGAACGGCAGGTCGGACCAGCCGTTCTGGACGGGACCCGTTAAGGGACCAGGTCGCTAATGACGGGCTTGCAAGTCGCAAGCCCGTTATTAGCGCCCTCCCCATTCCCTTTGAGCCCTATTGGGGCTCAAATGGGAATGGGGAATGGCATTTGCAATGGGGACTTACCAGTCTCGCAAATGTTGGACTACACCGGTAAATCCCCATTGAACTATACTGGTGCCGGACCCATTATTGGTGGCAATCATGGTGCAAATAGCGCCATGACTACCACCAACTTCGGAATGAGGGCCAATGTCATTTTGGGCTAGATTACCATTGTCTATGATGGGACGGACAGCGCTGCTGAAGATTGTGGTGCTCCGAGACTCCTTCATTTCTTCACAAATGTCCCATTTGTGATACCGAGGTCATTCTTTAATAAACTACATAGCATATGTCGGAACTTGCTGCGGCAGTACTCAAGGTGCAGAGTGGCACTCTGGAAGCTTCAGAACTCTTCCGACCTAGGAGGGATCAAACCACCCAACTCTGAAGTATATTTTGTGGCCAGCCAGTTGCAATTTGTAGCACAATGGCTATTGGGAATGCAAGGTTCCAACAAATCCAATTATACATAACCTATAGATCCTATTTGACCCCGATCAGAATAGCGAAATTTATCCTAACAGCAGTACAATCCTGTCCGAAATGCAGAGAGGTGGAGGTGAATCTGGTTCATATGTTCTGGGCCTGCCCAGAGATAGGCAGATTCTGGGAGGAAATGCCTCTGACACTAGCAAAAGTGTATATCACCTTGGAGATCGGATCCCCCCTGGCATGTTTATTGGGGGGGTTTACAAGGCCTAAGAGAGCTAAACATTTGAGTAAATTGAAGGACTTAGCATACATACTGGCGAAACGTAGGATAGAGATGGGATGGAAAGCGCAGACAAGGCCTCTGGTGCAGGTATGTTGGAGAGACCTTCTGAAATGGGTGAACACGGAAACTGCAGTATGGCAAGAAGTGGTAAATAGAAACTCGGATCAAGAGGGGGAGTGGGTGGCAGCCTGGAGGCAGTTGATTGCTGAACTAGCTACGTCCACATTGGATAACCGGATATTGGAACACAGTCCCACACAGGAGGGTGCAGATAGCAGAATGGGTGGGGTAGAGTAAGCAATTGATTATAGAACTGTGAGGTGCAAGGTAGGCTGGGGTGAGGGAGGGAGTGTTGGGGGGTAAGGGCAATACACAGACAAGATTTGTGCAGTGACATAAAGAAATGTGTATGGTAATGTCTGTGAGTTATTGTGGTGTAAAATAAAATAAAAATTGTTTGATATGAGGTGAGAAGGAGAGAGAGGACTCGAAGATGACACCCATGGTTTTTGACGCCAAAGGAGGGCGGCCAGCAAGTAGGAGGGAAGGATGTGGCAGGAGTCCCAATTAGAATGATCTTTTTCTAACTGGCATTAAGGCAGAGATCATTAGCAGCACACCATGCCTGAATAGCAGTCAGACAGTCAGTAATGAGAGAGGAAGGAGAGGAGGAAGAGGAGGGAAGCTTAAAGGAAAGCTGAGTGGTGTCAGCATAGCATTGGAAATGAGGAGAGAAGGTGGAGAGAAGGTGGGGAGAGGGGCAAGGTAAATGCTGAAAAGCCACGGTGAGAGGATGGAGCCCTGGGGTCGAATGGATGTACTAAAGACACTGGTTCTGCACCTGATGGGGCGTGACCCACACTTTAGGATCAAAGACAAGTTTGAACTATGGCCCACAGAAGAACAACAAAATTCCTCTGGCATGTATGCTGACCTATGCTAGTCCCCGTGATCAGTTGACTCAACAAGTGTTTTTGCCAACATAGCTACAAGAATATTAGCCTTTGATCATCCGTCATCCATCCTGAAGAAAGCCTTTACACTAACATCTGAAGAATCCACTACAGCAGGTGGTTCATTCAACACCTGATAGGCAGAAACGCGTCGATACTTAATCCTGCTACATCACATTACAAAAATGTAATTATTTCTCTAAATAGAGAATTTTGCACATTGACAGCGGTCTCTTATCCACTGCTGGACAAACATGACTATCTCAAGTATTGTTCCTATTTGAAATGAAAAAAAACTGTTTGACAGAAATCACCAAAACATTTTTGTTGAAATGTATGTTTTTCAATATGGTTTAAATGAAACAAAGAAAAGATAAATAAATGTTATATATATTTTTCTAAATCCAGGGTTGTGTGTGTCCACATAGTTTTTTGAACAAGTCACATATGAAATGAGATTCAAAAGAAAGTGTATAGTAAGATACAGAGCAGGAGACAGGGGTAGTTCGTGTTTCATTCTCTCTTTTTTATAGTGCCCTGGGGGATGCCACAGGTAGAGAGTGAGAAAGAGTAGAGAAACAGGCCCAGTTGCACTTGGGAGAGCCGGTTTGAGAGGAAAGAGGTCAACCAATCCAGTGCTCGGTCCGTGATGACCACAGTATCACAAAGCCAATTTATGAGGGTGGATGGATCGATTGACTGTGTCAAAGGCAGAGGACAGATCGAGGAGGATGAGAACGGAGGGAGAGTTAGAGTTGAGGTTTGACAGCAAGTCATCACAGGTGTCAGGTGGTCAGGAGAGCAGTTTCCGTGCCTCTGGCTGCTATGCAGCCAGACTGGTAGTCGTGGAGACAACCAACAGAATTAGTGTGATGGATTAGTTGGGAGATGACAACTTCTCCAAGTGTTAGCCCAAGCAGGGGGTAGTTAGCCGGGCAGGAAGGGTATGCACACAGCTTTTTTAAGAAGGGGTGCACAAAGGAGTATTTGAGGGGTGAAGGGAAGGAGCCAGTGGCAACATAATGATTACAGACCTCATCCAAGGAGAGAGCATGTGAAGCAATATTGTCCTTGATAGTTCTAGAGGAGCAGGGGAGCACCTGTTTGTAAGAGATGTTCATAGAGCAGACTGTCTAGGTGACTTCATCTGCACTAAGGGTGAGAGGGAGGAGTTTAGGGGGAGCCAGAGAGGGGGGCCAAGAGAGGCTTTGGTACAGGGGGAGGAGGGCAGGAGGAGGGAGAGGACAGGATGTCCTGAGTTTTGGAAGTGAAATGGATGGCCTGAGTTTTGGAAGTGAAATGGATGGCCAATGACTTGCCGAGGGCCTGGGAAGGAAGAAGAGAAGTGGAGACTGCAGTAGGATTGGCAAGTTCCTTGCAGATTTCAAAGAGTTCAGCAGTGTTGTTTGTGGCACCAGAGATGCAGGCTTGGATATGGGCCCATTTGTTAGAGTGGATGGAGTGTCTGTGTTGCCTTTGGAGCAGGCGACAGCCCGTTTGTCACAGGATGTGCTAGAAGCCATATCCGATCAGTGACTTTGCGCTTGCGTTTAAGCAAGGCTAGGTCAGAATCATACCAACTATTGCACTTGGAGGCAGGCTTTATGCAGATCCTCATGACAGGGGCAAGGATATCGAGGGTGTTGGAGATGGAGAGGTGAAGGTTAGCAAGGGAAGATTCAGTGTGGGAGTCAATAACAAGAGTGGGGGGAGGAATGAAGGAGGCGGCAAAAGCAGCTACTGACAGTACTGACACTCATTGCATCGGTTGAAGGAGACTGGCAGTGTAGGCAGAGGCTTAGCCAGGGACGTCATTTAGGGGTCGCCAGAGGTCGCAACTGCGACCTCTGAGGTCTCCCTGTGACCTCTGTGGTCTCCCTTGCGACCTCTGTCTTAAAAAAAAAGAAAAGAAAAACTTTTTTTTTTTTGGTAATGCAAGTTCCCTGGCTGTGGGCGCACCATGTGGCTCTTTACTTCTGCAGTGGCTGGCTTTCTTGTTCAGGCCCCTTTAAAATAAATAAGAAAAATAAGAACAGGAGTGCCGCAAGTCTAACACTTTCAGCACTGACCCTAAATAAGAAAGAATAGGAATACCAAATAATGTGTCTTTCTGGAAATCTATACAATAATTGCTAGACTCATTAAAGGTTTATTTCAGGCACACTTCAGGGGGTGAGTCACTGATTTAGTCTGTTCTTAAATGCCTCAACTCAGTCCTTCATCCTTCTGAGTTCAATAAATGAGTACCAACACAGGTTGGGTGATATTTGGTGTACATTTTTTCTATATAAAGCACTTAAGCATAAGTGCTATATAATAACACATCATTATCATTTGGTCATGAACGTCTGCTTGCATTCACAGTAATTTAGTAATATGGGCCTATATACACTGATCTTAACGATACATATGGCGATCCATTCTTGTATGAAATGTACATCACATTATAGTGATATCGTAACCATATTTTTCGTAGTGTAGTGTGATGCCACTTCCTTTTTTGTCAACGGGTGAAAGGTTGTGTTCCATCACTTCCCGCGATATCACTTCGGGGTGGGGTCAAATGACATCACTTCCTGTGATGTCATCAGGGGCCAAGGGCCGTGTGATGTCACTTCCGCTACCCCTGGCATTTTGGTGAAATGACGTCCCTGGACTTAGCTGGAGAGCCCATGAGCTCCAGATAGGAGGAGAGAAGATCATGGTTAGACCAGGAGAGAGGGGTAGTTTGAGGGTTAGAGAATGAGATATCAGCTGTGACGAGTGCATCCAAGATATGCACGGCTGAGTGGATTGGACCAGTGAGAGAAAAAGGGTTGCAGAGGCTGTGGAAGAAGTGTAAAGTCAATGAATCAGAGGAATCTAGGTAAATGTTAAAGTCTCCAAGGAGGTGAAGCTTAGAGGTAGAGGTCAGACGAGAAGATGCAAGGTCAGCCCACTCCGAGAGGAAGGGGGCTATCAGCCCAAGGGTCCTGTAGATGGTAGCGAAGGTGCGTAAGAGGGAAGGAGAGACAAAACACTTGTAAACAAGACATTCAAAGGAGGAGTAGGATTAGGTGGGTATGACAGAGGCAGGGACCCATTCAGGGAAGACAAGAGCCACCGGTTAGACATATGCTTGAAGAGGATTGTGTAGCCCTCATCAAGGAGAGTGTCAAAAGTAGTGACAGAGCTGGCACTGAACCATGTCTCAGTGAGAGTGAGGACATCGAGGTCAAATTCTTCAAGGAGGTGGCAAATATCAGAGGAGTGTTTTACAGCAGAGTGTGAAATGAGGTTGTCTAGGTGTAGCAGGTTGCCACCTTTAAAGGTCTTCCAAGGTGGTACACAGGGATGAGGTACACCCGTTGGGGGGGGGGCGAATAGGCCAGGGAGGTCACAAAAAGAGTAGTGACAGGGGAAGGGAGGAAGTTCATGAGAGGTGGGTAGGTTTCACGGTGAAGACAAAGTATAAAATATATATTTTCAGATTTATTTATTTTTAAGCAGTCTGCAATGCTTACCCCGTCATATGGCTCTTTGCGCCATAGTTCTGCTGTAGTTCTACCTGCATAGTTCCTAAAGTTCAGCAGGTCATGAAAAATTAAGCAGTTCATTGCTCCTAAACTGAACACAGTATCAGCATTCCATATGACATTAGCAGCACTCACTTTTTAAGTCATGCAGGTGATACAATACAGCGCTTTTTTAGTAATGCGAGTGACAGGTAACGATGCATGTCTCTTCAATAGGGTCCAAAATGACGTCATCCATCACATCATGGCAAATCTCTCATGACAATTACAGAAACTTCCTTTCCCACGCAAGTTGAATTTATGCCACCTCAACAGTACGAAGCTAACACGTACGGGTGCAGCACTTCAAGCTTACACGCTTCAGCCCTACACATACAGCACTTATGTTGAGTTCACGTATGCCTCAGCTGCAGATCAGGAAACGAATAATATTGCTGTGCAATCTCAATGCTCCAACTCAAAGTAGCTGGAACCAATTTACAGGATTCATGCTTTTCTCATCGTTAGCTTTATGTTGCTTTCCCCAGAGTTGTAAACAAAGACATGTGCTCACACTAGCTCCTGCAGGAAAGAATGGCAATAGTGTCTACAAAGAAGCATTGGTTTAGGTCATTAAATAAACTTCAAACTAAGACTGAAATAGGAATTTCTGTGAAAAGCACAGGTACACCTTCTAGTATATCTATAAAAGCAGTGGTAGAAGTAGGGGAATAATAGTAGGGAGCTATGGATTTTGTACAACAATTGGTGTTATAAATGGGTGAGACTGGGAATAAACATTTGCCATGAATCCGTGCAAGGGACAGAGCATAGCAAGGGAGCCTTAAATAAATGAGGCAGGTTCAGGGGGGTTCGCCCCCCAATAATTAAAAAACTAAATAATTGGTTAAACAGGGCATTTTATAGCACATTTTCTAAGAAAATTGAGTAAAAAAATACAAAGTTTATAAACAGATTTTTTGGGTAAGTCGATTTGATGGCAAATCATCATTAGTGCACAGGAGCATTTCCCAACACATTTGGATGATGCGCTTTCCCACAAAAATGCAATTTTCTGCCATGGTGAAAAAATAAATGCGATACTGGGCCTCATTACGGCCTGTGCGGAGTGGGTTAACGGGTCCCGCTAATGGTGCGGACCCGTTAACACCATTTCCGTACGATTACAAGCTCCCCTCGCGGAACCCGGTAAGGAACGCCTGGTCAAACCAGGCGTCGTTACCGGGTCCCGCGAGGGGAAGAGGGAGCAAAGAATGGGCCGCTCGTAATCGGCCCGTTGTTTGCTCCCTCTCCCATTCCCATTGAGCCCTATGGGGGCTCAGATGGGAATGGGGAAGGTCCGGGCCCGGGTTCCCAGAGGGAGGAATTAACGGGCCCTCCGTACTCGGAATGGCCCAGTAATTCCTCATTCTGGGAACCCGGTAAAGGAGCCCGGTTTGGCGGCAGCCATGAAGCTAATACCGCCAAACTCGTAATGAGGCCCACTGACTGTGCCCATACATACCCATGCTTGGTAAACCAATATATGCTAGTATTTATACATAAAAACATACTAGTGTTTGCTTTGACCATATTACCAGTAAAGATACTATAGGAAAACATGTCCATACTGGCACTTGAAACATGTCCTGACTGGCCGCACCGTGTTGACTGGTGAGGCCACATTGAAAACGCTCATCATGTGTCAGTTTAAGATGGCATGCCACAGTAATAAAATATGTCTGTGCTGGAAGCACAGATTACAAATGCCCACACCACACATATTATGAATACACTTCATGATGGCTTTGCCCTCTTACCGCAGTTAAAAATGCCATGCAATAGTAAGACAACCTTTCCAGATTGGCTTGTCAGAACAATTCTATTGGCTTCGCCCTTAAACACCAGTATAAATTGAAATACTTGTTCATCGTGATGCATAGATGCTACTGCATGTAAGAATGTTAATCTTATTTGCTTTGCCCTTCATGCCTTTGTAAAATGTCATGCCACCTGACAAAATATTTCCGTGCTGGCTGTGTGCACCAATACCCACTTAAGCCCCAGCCTTCCACACACACACATATTTATCCACATTCACACCAGCAGACATTCACCCATACAACTTCTCTCAATTATTCTCACGTGCACTGAATATTCACACTACATTTGTATTCGCACTCACACCCATACCCACCAGTCACACTACACTTGTATATACCCCCTTATATAGACAACTCCTCGTCAAAATACATATATTCACATCTGACATCCATAGATGAATGCACAAATGCAAAAATGCTTGTTTACCCATTACTTGTTTTCTGCAACAAACTCAACAGGGCTCTTCAATCCAGGCCTCTGGCTCCAGGATTCCACACAGATAGGAACCAGAAATCAGGGTGAGCTTCTTGGGTCCTGACATGTGTGATAGATTCAGAGTACCTACACCTCACAGCCACATAGACTGAAATGCGCAGTGAGGCACAGTAGCATTCTCAAGGCATATTTGAACCTGCAGTTTGCCAGCCTACATTCAGAATGGGTCATACAAGACTGTGAAATCAAAATACTCTGGCTTTGCATTGCTTATTGGCCATGGATGCGGGGGAACTGAAGATTAAAGAGAAACCAGTCATCTCCATTACAGTTTGGTGGATCGTCTATAATGTGTGGCATCTGGCAGGTTGGCACCCTGGCTCCCTTTTCAGACTGTCTGCTCCTGTTTTGTGCAGGAGGACTGTCGGGAGCATGGCTAAATCATTCATACTTATCTTTCTAGTGATTTTGGTAATATTTTACTCAGCTACAACCATTATAAGGGATTTGTAGGTATCCATTCAAAGAAAAGAAAAAGATTGAGCTATAGATCCATTTAGGGCGTGATTGTGGATGCTGAGAACTGCCCAGCTGGCTCTAGAGAAAGCATGTAGGTTTGGCTGCATTGATTGGCGCTGCTCAGAGTATTACATGCAAGTACAGCCATGTCAACCTAAAGCTGTTGCAACTGAACAATGCATATTAACATGGTTCATTACAACATACTAACTTAATAGTTGAATTTAATTTAATTTTACACTTGAAGCAGAGACAGCTGTTAATTAAGCTTACAGGTAGTAGTACTAACATAAATATAAACAGCAGAACTATCAAAATTAATTTTGACTTTTACATTTAAATATGTATTTAAACATTGGTACAGATTGCAATGATACTGGGCCTCATTACGACCCAGGCGGTAACTTACCGCCTGGGCCGTGACTTTACCACCATGGCGTAAACTATGTTTACGCCATGGCGGTTGGCGGACTTACTGCCCCATTCCGACCTTGGCGGGGCGGTAAGTCCCCAATCCCCATTTACCCTTCCCCATTCCCATTTTTGCCCCATAGGGCATAATGGGAGTGGGGAAGGCGTTAATTACGCCACCGTAAATTACGGTGGCGTAATTAACTCCATGGTCCCTTAGCGCCATGGATTTTAACACCTGCTAAAAGCAGGTGTTAAATCCGCCATGGTGCTAAGGGACCTCGTACTCAGGTGGTAAGGGTCGGCGCTGTTTACGGCGCCGTAAACCCCTTACCGCCTGAGTTGTAATGAGGCCCCCTGTATTGTATTCCATGTACCCTGATGCTAGGGGGCATTTGTTCCCAATTGTTTTGTTGCGAAGGAAAGTTGTGCTCAGAAAGTAACATACATCATGAAAGTTTAACTATAACAATTGTATTTTATTAATTGGCCAGAACGTGCCACGTTTGCTTATACACTGATTCATGAACAACTTGTCTGCGAGCCATACAGTTTGTGGCATCAGCGCTTCTCCTGCCTTTTTGCAACCATTTCCTTACGTAGCAGTCTGGGATAAACTCTGTCATAGGAAGCCCAACATTTTTAAGAATATTACAGAGGACAATCTAGTAACCGACATCCTATTTCACAATGGGTAAGCACATCATTCATCACACTAAAGACACGTTCTCAATCAGCAGTGGATGTGGAAAATGTTTCTGCAATTCTTGCTAATGATTTCAATTGTATAGGTATCATGCAATCTTTGTTTTGTTTGTAATCCCTGAAAGCGTTGATGTACTGTCTAGCATCAAAGGCATGTAACTTATCACAAAATGCCTACAAATAAGAATCACCCTATTGAATATCCACAGGAACTGGCCAATAATGTGGATTCAGTAGCTTCATTACATGTACTCAATGGGCCTCATTACGAGGCTGGCGGTAGCCGTGCACCCAGAAAAGAGCAATTACAGAGTCATTACAACCTTGCCCGACCCGGTAATTGCCCTCAAATGGGAATGGAGAAGGTGGTAGCACCGGTACCATTAATAACGGTACCGGTGCTACTGTCATGATCTGCTTGCGGGTGCCAGTATGGCCACCAGGTCAGACCCGATGGCTGCAAGGGCACCCGCAAGCAGAACTCGTAGTTTGCTGGTACTGTAACAACGGTACCGGCAAGCTTACTGGTAAAGTTGTTACTGCACTGGCAAACTTGTAATGAGGCCAATGTCCCCCTCTCTCATAGAGGTGTTTTTTCAAAGATTTGATGATGTGGCTGTTGTCATTCTTTGGCGAATATTATTTGTCAAACTCCTAAAGAACTGAGCTCTTGATTTTGCTAACACAACATTTGGTGTTACTCTGCTGCAGTTGTATGCCATTAAATTGCATTTGCTCAATAGCCGTAGCTGTAGCATGAGGCCCAGATGACAATGCCATTGATTCAAAGACACAAATACGCATTTGGATTATTCGGTCTCCTCATATAAAGTCATGTCACAAAACTGCAGTTGTCTGGAAAAGTCACCAAGTTCTAGGGCATCGAACATTATCCCCAGGTTCTCCACAAATACTGTAGATATTAGTATTATGTTCAAGACAGAGTATTTGTTATAATCAATTTCACTCCTTGCTGTTTCACAAGAAGATTCGGCAAAATTGTTATTTAGAGCTTTACAATTATTCTACACAGCCCTTACTGACCTTTTGCTGGAGGTCACCAAGCTGATATATCTTAAAATGTTTCCTATTTTAGGAAGCCTCACTTCACCTGTGCTGCACATTCCCCTAGCTCGCGCTGATTTTTTGCGGCGGCATGGTAATTTGCATATAGCTTGTCAAAACAAATCTTACATTGATTAATACCTGTTACTTCTTTTGAAACATTGGCAGCCGCAAGCTCTGATTTGTGGTTAGCACAGTGCCAAATAGTCAACTGTGGATACCTAATCTTAAGTAGTGTTCCTACACCAGACTTCCTTCCTATCATGTTAGAAGCCCCGTCAGTCACGAGCTGAATCAAATGCATTCTTAGATAGTCATCTGTAAATCCATAACTCTGCAAGCAAGCCAATAACGTATCCAAAATGATTTCTACTCAAGTGCCAGGCAGCTCAACAAGGTCCAAGAAAAAGGTCAAAGGTGCATCCTCTTTCTCAATGCGTGCTTGCATACAAATAATGACAGTAGTTAGTTTTCTGAAGGTGTTGGATTTGTCTATTACTACAGATATTTGTGATTCAAGATATGGGGCCTCATTACGACCCAGGCGGTAAGTTACCGCCTGGGTCGTACCTTTACCACCATGGCGTAAACTACGTTTACGCCATGGTGGTTGGCGGACTTACCGCCCCATTCCGAGGTTGGCAAGGCGGTAAATCCCCAATCCCCATTTACCCTTCCCCATTCCCATTTTTGCCCCATAGGGCATAATGGGAGTGGGGAAGGCGTTAAAGGATAGTTCCGGGACTTTTTTTTTTATTGTTCCTATGGTTCGGCCATGTGTTTTTAAGCATAAATCGGTAGATCGTAGAAAACTTTCCTATGGACCTTACCCGACTTTTCGTCCATTAACGCACTCGAAAACAGCCGCCATTTTATGATAATCCTATCATTTCCCCCCATCGCCCTGGCTCACCTGCTTTTGCGGCACTAAATCAAATCCCCCGCCCCTGAAACAGACTTGATCAAAACATTCATATTCCCCGCCTCTATCCGTGACGTGATTGTGCTGCGTAGGCAAACGCGCCCAGGCGTCTTCTACGCGACTCCACACAGAACCAGGAAATCAACACAGATGAGCTCACACAACACAGCGCGCCACAATTGGGAATATGAAACTGTACTTTTAAATTAAAACGCAAGATTGTAAATTTGGTAAAGTACATTTATTTGACATCAAATGTTTTGAGAATATTCAGCGATTTGCATTTTTATTTGCTCACGTTCCAAAAAGTTTGTTTCGAGGCACACGATGTTCCTTTGCTGTACACAGGGTCTTAGATCATCTCACAATACAGCGCCACAATTCGGAATATGAAACTGTGGTTTAAAAGCAAACGGCAAGATTGTACATTTGGCTAAGTACATTTATTTGACATCAAATGTTTTGAGAATATTCAGCGATTTGCATTTTTATTTGCTCTCGATCCAAAATAGTTCGTCTTGAGGCAAGCGATGTTCGTGTGCAGTACACAGGGTGTTGGTTTACGATAAAATAAGCTCTTCGTCGCACTGATAATCGCATGGCTGTTCCAACAACGAGGCACTAGGCCACCACAACGGTCTGTATGTTGCATCTAGCCGTTAGTACCGCGTAAGGGCATACTTGTACTTGGCGATCGTCCCATAAAATGGTCAGGGTGGTAACGTTGTTCACGCGGAGAAGCAACTGGCGGTTGAAAAACCCATCCGCCGGTGTCTGGTACTCGTGACACAGACAATAATGGATGATGTACCTGTTTGAAAAACATAAAAAATGAAATTAGTCTCACCATCAGATCTTTATTAAAATTATTCATTTTATATATTAGGTCGGGAAATTATTTCATAGCTAGGACAGTGCAACTGGGTATTATACGTCAAGGGGGGGCTGTAGGATACTGAGACAATCCCCCAGTGCAGGGGTTGACAGGGAGGCAGTGCAGGTGGAGAGTGGAAGGGCCCAGGACCGAGGTCGCAGACAGTGGACCAGTTGTAGCAGGGGAGAGGGAGAGAGAAAGCAGAAGCAAAGAGGAAGGTTTTGAGGTGCTTCCGTAAAAGGAGATGGTTCTCCTCAAGATAGTGCGCGGTACAAAACAATATGCCACATAGAACGAACAAGTACAACTTAACCCGTCTTTAAAGCTACTGTATAGTAATTAAATTGCGGTATAAACTCATCTAAAGAGTTACTTACATTATATTTGCATTTTCCATTGTGTCTGTGCGTAGGGCAGCCCCGAAATACCACTCCTTCTATGCCGACGTTATTTCTTCTAATGAACGAACATGAAATGGCTTTCGTTTCTGAAATTATATTCATTATCGTTTCTTACGTTATTGCCCCACACCCCCAAAAAGAAGTCTTTCGGGATGGTCCCGGCCTGTCAAGGTCAAATTACAATAGAACCTTATACTGAGTCGTGGGCCATTCCGGCACCCGAGCAAAAAATCAAAGCAGCTGACCTTCACTTTGAACGAGCACACATTCCTAGTTAGCTACATTCAGTGTAAGGCCATCTCACAGGACTTGAAATTTACACTCCATCTTTGCATTTTGTCTGCGTGCTTTGCAGCCCCAGAGAACCATAAATACGGAGACATTCTATATTTTTTGAAAAATTATTTATAATACTGTTTGGTTTAATTTAATGCGCAAATGAACAAGGTTGGATAGACACATTGCATGTACACTGAGCAATCACTTTTATTTACACATTACATAGATACACATATTCAATGGGCCTGCGACATGAGGAGACTCGAGAGAACAGACAATCAAATTACAATCATTTAAACCGTGATGTGTATTTCTCAATGAGCTCTTCTTTAGGTGGACATGGAACAGAGGCAATGTTGGGTGGCAATGCAGTTGTCCCCTGCACAGGTTCGTTCACAACTCCATTTATGTGCCTATCTAGGACGTCAACAATAAGTCTCTCAATAAACTCATATTGCATATCCTCAAACACTGGTTTGATCACCCATTGTTTACTTCTTTTAGTGAAGGCCTTATTGTAGCGAAGCGTCCCTAAAGTTCCGGTCGTCCTACTTTGTTGACGGCCAACATTATGGTTATGTGCCAAGACCGCTAGAAGAGTCCGATTTATCATGCCCTCCATGCCAAAATGCAATCGTTTTGGCCTGTACTTTAGGCACATATTGTGGAACACCTCCAAATCTCCTGTGTGGCAGAATTACGTGAGTCCCCTCAAATCTCTTGTTATAGTTTTATCAAATACAATCTTTTCAATGGCTTTGTGAGTGGGTGATGAAGGAATCAACCACTTCTTCTTCCGTGCCTCCTCTGTGGACAAATGGCCATGTTCACAATTGTGGAAATGTTGGTTTGTGTTCCAACGGTGAACGTTGGTACAGTGTAGCATTACTGACCGCCTTTTTCCCAGTAGAATTTCCAACGACCCTCCACATGTTTTTGAGCTCCACCAAAGATGGTTGCTGATTGACTTGGACCACTGTGAAATACCTTGCATTTCTTTTTTTTTACCTGCAGCCGACATTTTTTTATTGATTGTTTTTGCAAGATGCCAAACGTCAAATTGGTGATTTATATTTTTGTACTCTTCTCTCATTGTCTTGGCAATTGAAACGTGTCTGTCCGTGGCTATCAGGTCGATCACCATTCCCCGCGATTGTAGTTCTTGCAATGATGCTGCAAAGCCAACTTTCTCCATGGCCACTGAGGATGTACTTTGTGACACCTGCACGACCACCGAACTCACAATTTTCTTACTTTCCATGTCCTGAAAGTGGTAGGTGCAGTACTTGGCTGAAAATCCTGGGCTGTCGCACTGTCCATCACCAGCTAGCCTGAACCGTTTGCCCGCGAATGTACTATCAATAGACATTTTTTCCATTCTCCAAGCTTCGCTAATGGCTGGAAATAGATAATCGGTTTGGTATTTGTAGAACTGAGTTTTCGCAATGAAATGGATTCCCACAAACTGAAAGAAAGACTCTAACTTTTTAAAACTTGAACCACTAAAAAGTGCAGCCGCTGCACAAAGTAGATTGCCTGCTGGCAGTTGCCCCAGCATGGGTTGTGCAGACCATGAGAAAGGATGATATTTTGTACAGGTGGCATGTATTTTAAGGTTAGTGCCTCGAATTGCACGAGTCACATTAATCAATGGCTCCCCACATACTTCCCCACCTACCGAATGCCCACATTTCAACCGAATAATAATATCAATCAAACAACTATCGAATACAATGAATTTGGCCTCTTTCCTTATACTGTCACTCTGCATCCCAGCTGGTTCAGCCTGTAACGTTGAGGACATGTCACTCACATGAAAGGTAGAATCTCTGATATCGTCTTCCGCTATGTTCAGTGATATTGATGGTGTTTCATTGTAATCCACTTCATTCTCTTCCATTGCAACATCTGTTCCTTCTCCGGCGATGGGTGAATAAGACAATTTCTTCAACTTTCTCGCGGTCTTAGCTTTTGCGGGTGTGGATTCTGTGAATTGATCTCCGACTGCATCCGAACTACCAGGAGGACATTCACTATCAATGGCTGGTGGTGGTATAGCTCCGTTGTCAATCACTTCATATTCTTCCCATTGGCACGATGCATCTCCAGTCTCAAGTCCCTGCCAAAAGGTTTGACAAGCAACATCTCTCGTTCGCTTCACTGTCTGTGTAGATCTAGTTCGTACACCCACTCGCAACTAGAGGACAGATTGGAAAAGGGATGTTCAGTTTAAACACAACTTACAGTATTGAACTATTAACAGTGAAAAACAACATAATATAGTGACCAGGACACTAACCTTCTTTTGCTTTCTTTTCTTTGAAACTTTCTTGCCTCGAACTTCAACATCAGGACGCTGTTGCTCCGACTCGTGTGTGCATGTCTCCACTTCCTCTTGCGCTGCAACGACTATATTTTCATGATAAGCACATCCGTCACGCACTGACGCTCCATCGACTCCCTGAAACATAGAACTTTCATTAGTATGTATAATAATATCGAAAACACAAAATGTACTTTGGGACCAATACCCACGTACATCTCAATAGCAAAACACAAATGAACGCTTTGTGTAGAACATTCAAACGACAATTATTCACGCATTGTTGATCTAGTTAGATGGAACTGTCAAGATCCATACCTCGGGCTCCTCATAGACTTCCATTGATGATATTATTGAAGATGATGCTTCAGTAACTCCCTGAAACACAGTAATTGCATTAGTATGGTTTTCTATTTTGATAAAAAGAACAGAAACTTTGTGCAGGCGTCAACGGCTCATCTAAATAGACCTGCACAAATGATCAGTTGTCTAAAATAAATAATGGATATGTAAATATGATTCGATTTGCTCGATCGTTGGAAGTGTCACCACCCAGAGATCTGCATCAACTACTAGGGGTGATGTTCTTGTAGAAGAAGGTCCGTCATCTCCCTGAAACATAGTACTTGCGTTAATAAAGAAGGAAGTATAGCGGATGTAATCACGTCATATGATTTCGCTTGATCGAACCGTCAGTATCCATACCTCGAAATGCATAAGAACATCAAGGGACGATGTAACTGCGGTGCACACTTCTGCAAGCTGTTGCGCCGACCCGTAACTGCATGCTCCCCCTTCTTCTTGGACTAATGCTCCATCGACTCCCTGAAACATAGGACTTTCATTAGTAATGAACACAATATTGAAAAAAGAAGACACATAGGAGGGCGACGACAGACGGACATATCAATGGCTAAAAACGAAAGAAACATTGTGTGTAACAATCACGCTACAAGAATGCAAGATCTGATGATCTCCATCGATGGAACTGCCCGGAAACGTACCTCGAGCATCTGAGTGACATCAACGGTAGTCGTCAATACGTTGGACTCCTCAGCATCTCCCTGAAAGACAGTACTTGCATTATTTTGGATAACAATAATTATAACTGAAAACAAAGACTAGAGGACGAGTACAAGGGTGTACCATTAGGTAAAATAATTACACAATAAATTAAAACTATTGATTTACATGCCTAAAACAAGTCAGTGGCAGAATAGCCAAGTAAGATTACCCGATAGGCGCTTGAAGTGGCTGATGACTGCAATAACGACACGGATGGAGAATCTTCCACCTTCATATTGAGTGGATACATAAATGGGGAAATTATTGTTAGCTAATGCTACACACTACCGCAAGGCCGAGAGATAAATACGTAAACTTGACTCACCAGTGGAGGGATGTGGACGAATAGAGTGGGAATAGCGGTTGAGAGCAATTTTCGCCTCGCTCGCGGTGTGTTCGTCTTTATTAGCAATGATGTGGAGTACATGTCAGAGGTAAAGTGCCTGCTGCAGATGCGGTATCGATCACCCCTCTTGTCCGCAAAGACTTCTATGACTCTACTTTCAAGCTCAGACGGTGGATATCCGCAATATCGGACCCATTCTCTTATCTGATCTATTGTCTTAGGGAAAACATGCATTATAGTACCTTCAGATTTATTATGGGTCTTCGAAGGGCAACCGCCAATGGAACAGGCAGGCATTGTGGAACGTTCTGAAAAGTAAAGATCAACAATTCTCTATGAATACCAATGTAAACTCAGAACATGTGACTAGTTCCTTGCATGTACTGTCTTGAACGAAAAGAAATTGGACGCAAAATGATTATGGTACATGGCCTTACCTTGACGAACAAACAGTTAGATGCAGGGATCAGAGTAGTTTCTTGTCGTAGAACAGGGAGCAGTTCACAGGTTGCAAACTGAGGAGTTTCCTCGAAGTGGTCACGGAAGTTCACAGAGACAAAGAGCAGATAACCAGCACCTTCACGGGTTGACTAGCAAAGCGCAAAGAAGTGCTCATTAGAAATATGAAGTGGGTTATAAAGGATTCGAAACTGGGGTGTGTTTGTGAATGAATGACGTGTATATGTCGTGGCATTATGCGGTTTGCAGGGGGGCGTCCAGCGTGAGGGGGGATGCTTGGCAGGAGACACGGGGTCTGGAGGTAGACATGGGAACAACAACCCATGCTCTATAGACCACTTTGAAGTGTACATGGTCTTTGGCACCTCTTGGCCTTTATCGCTCCCTGACAGCTCCACTTGCCAGCGCAAGTACCCCGGTGCGAACTGCCTTTGATAGGGCGGGGGGTGGATTGGGGCGGTGGTCGTGCAGACAAGACACAGGAAGACTCGTGAATGGAGACCCACTTATGTGGATTGCAGGGGGGCGTCCAGCGTGAGGGGGGGTGCTTGGCAGGAGACACGGGGTCTGGAGGTAGACATGGGAACAACAACCCATGCTCTATAGACCACTTTGAAGTGTACATGGTCTTTGGCACCTCTTGGCCTTTATCGCTCCCTGACAGCTCCACTTGCCAGCGCAAGTACCCCGGTGCGAACTGCCTTTGATAGGGCGGGGGGTGGATTGGGGCGGTGGTCGTGCAGACAAGACACAGGAAGACTCGTGAATGGAGACCCACTTATGTGGATTGCAGGGGGCGTCCAACGTGAGGGGGGGTGCTTGGCAGGAGACACGGGGTCTGGAGGTAGACATGGGAACAACAACCCACGCTCTATAGACCACTTTGAAGTGTACATGGTCTTTGGCACCTCTTGGCCTTTATCGCTCCCTGACAGCTCCACTTGCCAGCGCAAGTACCCCGGTGCGAACTGACTCGTTTGCCGCAGGGCCTCACCAAGGAGAGGCCATCTAACTGCATGTAAGAGGCAGGCTGCAGGATCTAGTACATGGAAGGCAGGGGGTGAGTTTATAAATACCTCACCCTCCCAGGAGAATATATGGGTGCAGTTCACCCTGGAGACCCTGGATGCCTAGGCAGTTAGTCAGCAGCAGGCTGGCCTGTGGTGGCAAGGCGGCACGGGCCAGAGGGGGTCATCTCTGTACCCGGTGCCCAAAAGGATGATTTATTGGGCGGCCTGCGTGAGGGAGGATGCTGGCCGGAGACATGTGGTGTGACAAGACAAGGCACAGGAAGATTATTCAATGGAGACACACTAGATTCATTTAAAAAATCAAAACAACCATTGTTAAAATATATGTTGGGTTTTATTTTAGATCTTAATTTCAATTGAACATAAATAATAAACATTACACATTGTAAAGTTCCGGTTGCAGCACATCCAGGGAAAATCCGCGGTATTGTCCACTGTCGCTGGGGAAATGTTGTCTAATGGCAAGTACCGCACAGGCAGGTATTACTCTCCGAACGCGGTGTCCGAGCCTCCCGTGAAGCCACCAAGTGAAACAACGATAGGCCACCAGCCTGTACCACCTGTGAAAATGAAAGATGCAAACTGTATTAAAATGACAAAACTTTCTTATCACTGTCGATTGAGGTAAAAAATGTCATTCTGCTTTGAAAAAAATTCTATCTAGAAAATGCACAATATGGAACCAATTTACATGCATTCGAATGATATGTAGATGTAATTTTATATGTGGGAGACGACCATGACATAGTAGTGGCATCACTGACATCACAACCATAGTATACTTACTCGTTACTCGGATTACGCGGACGAACAGTGCCGCAAAGTTCGTGCATAAGCACCATCATCATCCTCAACACGGTCCGTGAGAGGCAGGCTTCCCTGAACTCTGGCAGCTCGGTGATGCATTGCGGACTTGGCTCGCCTTCCGAAATGTAGGCCAAGCACCCGGAATTTTCACGGCAGCAGCAGTTCTCCTCCTCAGTTGGCATTAGCTCGCACCGATTGCACGTGCACCAGGTGGAGACGCCGTCCATGCGACATGGTCCAGGCTCTTCATCCGTTGACTGGTCCTCCCAACTGCCGTCCGAATCCCCATCGTTTTCGCGTGCTTGCCTTTCCAGTAGTTCTTCCTCGGTGTACTCGGGCTCGTACATATACGGCATTATTGTAGCCATTGTGTGGTAAAGAAAGTAAAATAATTTACAGAGATGGTACAGGTGTTCACAAGGCCTAGAAGCGGCGAAGGTAGCTGACCAGAGCACAGAAACGAGTCACAGAATACTCAAAGTAACACAGAGAGAGGAATGGAATCGAAAATCTGCTGCTGTGTGTTGTGAAACGGTGTGTTTATACTTATAGAGGAAAGAGGCGTCCTGCCATTTCCATGGCGACACTTCATTAGCTGAGGCGCAGCGATTGTTGACACGAAACGTGCTTTGGCGTTGGGAAATGGGCGGTACGCGTCTGCTGATGTCAGGCTCAGGGGCGGGGGATTTGATTTAGTGCCGCAAAAGCAGGTGAGCCAGGGCGATGGGGGGAAATGATAGGATTATCATAAAATGGCGGCTGTTTTCGAGTGCGTTAATGGACGAAAAGTCGGGTAAGGTCCATAGGAAAGTTTTCTACGATCTACCGATTTATGCTTAAAAACACATGGCCGAACCATAGGAACAATAAAAAAAAGTCCCGGAACTATCCTTTAATTACGCCACCGTAAATTACGGTGGCGTAATTAACATCAAGGTCCCTTAGCGCCATGGATTTTAACACCTGCTAAAAGCAGGTGTTAAAACCTCCATGGCGCTAAGGGACCTCGGAATCAGGCGGTAAGGGTCGGCGCTGTTTACGCCGCCGTAAACCCCTTACCGCCTGGGTCCTAATGAGGCCCATGGTGAACTAGTTTTGCCCTCATTGTGGTTGCAATGTGTCCAATAATTTCAGCACAGCTGTGGTCAGAGTGCAGCACTCTTCCCAAATCTACACCGTTCCTTCTTTGAACATCTCTATCCAGTGGTAGATCAGTGAAAGGACGTTCATGTTTACCTATTTTATAGGCACTTCTAAATATACACGTTTCTTCATATTATTTAACTTGCATTCAGGGATTTTACTGAGGAATAATTTCATGAATTCTTACATCTAAAATGGCCACTGCTTTCAAATGGCCAGTGCTGCTCTTATGGAGAAACATTTTTAGGCAGGACACTGTGTTGATTCTCTTTAGTGGGACTTCCGTATAGATTTTACATCCAAGCGTCCCTTTGGAAGAAGTAAGCCAAGGGTATTCTTTGTTTTCATACTTTTCACATGACCAGCAATCAGGATGCTCTCTCATCGGAAACGTCTATCATCACTGGCATAACATCTTCAGAGGGTACTTTTCTTTTTTTCTCAAGTATCTTAAGCATTTCATCTGTTCTACTTGCAGGCACTGGACAGCAGCTGCTTTCCGTGCCCAGATTGTCTCCCATTACTGGGTCTTTTACTCTGGCATCTAAGCTCCTTTTTGCTGTTTCCATAGATGTTTCTGGAGCACTTTTCTTCTTCAGCGACTTTAGCATACTACATAAATAGTTTTGTAAAGACACAAAGACACATACTTTTACAAACAGTCGTTATGAGCTACTAGGTAGGCATGCAAGTCCCTTGCCATTGTTCATGAAAGCCAATTCTCCAAGTTAACACAACACAGCCTTTCTTACTCGCCCAGCGTGAATATTCACTCACCCATGTTGAACAGTTACTACATGGTCTGTGGCCTATCTCATCAATGTGTTTTTTTACAATAAATGAATCATCCAGTGGTGTACAATACATTAATGTTGCATAGCAGGATAGAGATTCAAGTTGCATTTCACAATGTTTTATTGTCTCTTTAATGAATCCATTGTATGATTGTGTTAGGGTTTTCACCTGTCTGGGATTCACCTGTACAATGTAGGTCTGAGTTGAACTATTTATGAAAGAGAAAGCCCCTCGTCTTGGGTATGTATGTCAGATTCCGATATTGAAAAACCTATTCTTTGGTGGGGGTGAGAAATGCAGACCAATTGGCCTGGTATAGATATTCATGCTTACTTCTGATTCTCCAGATGTATTTCTCTCTTTACCTCAGCAGTGATTTGAGTAGACTGGTTACAAGAGTGGGACACTTCAAAGACTCTGGCTCAGATTGGGGATGGCTGCAGCCGTCTATGGCCCTGCTAATGAAAAAGTCCAGCTTTTTCTGTAGGTCCGTGTCAAATGTTGCCTTATTAAGTGGCCACATGTGTAGCCTTATTGGAACAAATTGAGTGTAGAATCTCACTCTACAGGCCACAAACCAGGTTAATAGGTACATATGATCTGAGAGGCAAGCAGATATACTGCCACAACAGCTATACCATTAACAAGCTGCAACAGCTTTCTACACATGCAGGAGCCATGTGGTACGGACTAGTAGCTATGCAAACAGACTGAATGGTGTCTTCCCTCACGTGCCTTAACAATAATAACATATGGAAGATATACAGTCTTGTTCTCTTACCTTGAGCATTCTAGAAAAGATACTTTCTGGATGCCTCTGGGTCGGCTGGGCAGGATTTCAGTCACCTGGTTCTGTGGACAGATGAATCCCTAGAGAATGAAGAACAGGCATTCACACATTAGACAACATATACAAAGCTTGAAACAACTTGGGTACTTAGAGAAGGATGTGTCACAGAATGAATGAAGCTTGAGGTGGAAGGAAGTGGAATACTGATAAGAGCACACTCATTCCAAGTCGAGCATTTAAGAAACTAGGGCACTACGAGGAGCATGCACACATGAGTGGGATCCCAGGTGCAGTGCTCTTCATATGCGTGGTACTCACATCATTTTCTAGACATTACTTTACATAGATACTATTTTCATTTGCTGGGTCTTATCATTAAAATCCCTTGCCTAAAGATGCGTTAAGAGCTAGGTGGGGGTATGTAATAGTAATACAGGGGTGAACATTTCAAGTTACAAAATACTAGCCAGCCATAGAAAGTCACTTACCACCTCAATTGCACACATAGAGCACACCATTCACCAAGTGGATATGTAGCTATATGATAACACTTCTGTATATCACCAAGGAAGAAAAAACGCAGCTTGTAATGCGAGCGCTCAAAGCGCACATTTTAAGCCCCAGAACAAAAATAGAGAAAATAATGTATTGCAATGTTACAAAAATAATGACTGGCAACATGGGGGCTGTTACTGGGGACCCACCTGAAGCTTGAGGCCCATTGACTTGAAAACATTGAAAGGCCCTGATGCTGTCCCTGTCACAGCTGAATGCATTTTACTTAGGAACTCCACTGTGCTACCACAAACATTTCCCTCCATTGAACTTTTCTGCTTTTGTGTGGTTGGATAGGAAGCTGGTGAAATACCCACACATCACTGCTTCCAAAGTTCATCAACTTGAAAAGAATGACGTTTTAGGTAACAAAAATAATACTGCATTTTTATACTGTTCAAACCTAAGGTGTTTCCTGATCCTGCAGTAATGGATGACATTAATATTACTGTATTCAAAAGTACTAATTTTGTTAACTTTAGAAGGATACAAGTGTGTGCTGGTCATATTGGGAGGCAGATTTGATTACATAACGTTCTCTGCAGTTGCCACATTACCCTCCGTCGACATATTTATTAAGATTGCATTGCAACTAAACATATGCAGGCTCCATTCCTCAGTGCATGTCTGAATTACTTCATCATTGTTTTGCACCAGGGAGAGCTGCTCTGCTGCCCTGCTGAGCCTGAGTTCGAAAGTGTGAAGACAGAGAGCTGGTCCGGGAATGCTTTTATCGGTCCGAGGCTGGAACCTGAAACAAATGCAGGACTTTTGGCATCCCGCAGAGGGTATTTTACTGTTTGCAGCTCTGCCCAGCCCGTTGTCGGTTTTCCAGCAGTATGTGCATATTTTGGCCTGTCCACACGTTGACCCTGCAAGGATACAAAATAAATCCTGTTGTTTGGGGTGCATCCACGTGGCTGCGAGAAGCATAGGCAGGGCTCTGCAATTTGGAGAATTGTGGTTCCACATGAAGGGGCCAAAGAGGCACTTCCCTGGCTGACCATCATATCCACGCCAAAGCAAAGCTGCAATAGTAGTGTAGTAGGTGGGTGCTATTGCCATTGCAATGTTAAGCAGCTGATCCTCGGTGTAAATGGAAGATGGTGAGTGGGATCAGCCTGCAGTGCCTGCCAGGGGGCAGACATTTCCACATATTTCCAAACTGTGTTACCCAAAGTAAAGATGCATGGAAGTTAATCACAATGGACTAGTATACAGAATAAGGAACGAGTATAAAACCCCTTTTGTTGTGCATATTACAGGACATTTGGTGCTGCCGTTGGCACAATGTCCAACTCGCACAGATCTAACCTTGTAATTTGCTACATCAACTGTAATAATGTAACTTAAGCCTAAAGTATACTTGTTTTCATGTGATGTTGTGCCCAGATACCTGCGGATTTGGCACGCATTACAAATCAATTAACAAATAAACAAACAAACAAACAAACAATGCTAGGTTAAGCGCTTCACTGACTGCTCCAGTGTTATCCTGCCCACCCCTACCCAGGGATCTTTAATGCACTGATATCCGTCCATGATGGCATCCCCCCACCATTCCATTCTCTACCCAAGAATCAACCACACCAACTCTCCCTCCTCCAAGCAATCCACTCTAGAGCAACACACTGCATGTAGTGTGTTAAGAAAACAAATAAATTACTGAAATAAGCAGCAGCTGAAATCGCATTTCTAAACTTTACATGCAATTTATGTTAGACCGTGCACGTCGCCAATAAAGAAACAATACGTTCCAGATAAAAGAGGGGGGGTAGCTACTAAGTAATGGGCTGCCCGCAAGGACCATGCAGTGGTGTATTCCGCTTGTATGTTGTTGAGACTCACATCAGCACATTACAACATGCATCCATTTTCAATGATGTGTTCTTTCATTATTTAGGGCAAGTACTCAGTTTTGTAGGCTGCTGTCCTTTTAAAACAGGTTGTGTGAGAATGCTTCAGGGGGCAACTAGACAAACACCTTGGCAAAGGGCTAACCCTACAAATTATAGGTGAGTGGCTAACTTCAGAGACTATGGGGGATGGGCAAAGTTACGTGTGTGAGGGTATCAAACATTCTAATGAGACTCGTCAGGTGCAGTTTAAATGTTGAAAGCAGTTGACTCTCTCCTTCCCATCTGAAACGACACACTTAAGAACTGCTATGAGAATGTGTCTCCTCTCCCCTACACTTCCATTCGCTTCCCTGACAGGCAAATACTAACACCCCATCACGATTTAAATTGCCTAAAAATGTATGCATGCAAATGCAGTTGCTAAAAATGAAACACTTTACATTAGTATTGCCGGGCCTTCGTTAACTGTGCAGTTACAGGCAAGGATTATTGTCTGTGTGCTGCAGGAAACAGAAAATAAACTTTGCCTGTGATTGCACATTTAACAAAGGCCCCCACGGCTACGTCGTTGCACCACTGGCTACATATTAAATAGTGGCCAAGTTGATGGGGGCCAAGGCACCTCGAATATGCAAAATCATGGAGTGTTTAGGGCATTTCTGGTCTGCATGCATGAACACAGCAGCTGCAGCAGAGCTATTTGCTGATGTATTTAGTGCCAATATTAGTGCCAATAACGAGGCAAAGTATTTTAGTGCCCTCGTTATTAGTTGCCACCAAATGGGAAGATAATGGCTTTGCCTCTGCAGAGCAATGAAAGGCAGGCTTGCACGTAGTGAGGGCACATACATAAATTCCAGAATGTCAATGCTCAATGCCCAGGCGTGGGCCAAGGCTGTGCGATCCGGTCTGCTGCTAGCTGTACCTCAGTCATAGAGTGCAGTGCTGCTGATTGACTTCTCGTCCAGTCGTCCTCCTAAACTAACCGTACAATTTTATTTTAAAAATAACCATTCAGGAGCAGTTTCTTTTTAAAATAAAGATATAGGAAAGGTAACAGTGAAAAAAAGTAGAGGAGCACCGTTCCCAGCCCCCCCCCATCCATTCAATCACTGTATGAAAGGGACATTTGTTGATATGTGTGTGTGTCTGTTTGAAATGTTCAGCATACTTCCCAACATGCTACAAACCTGAAATGAAATATACCTTTTTCAGATTTATTTATTTTTTAAGCGGTCTGCTATGCTTACCCCTGCCATATGACTCTTTGTGCCCTAGTTGTGCCACAGTTCTACATTCAAAGTTCCTAAAGTGCAGCAGTTCATGACAACTTCAACAGTGCATTGTTCCTAAAGTTTCCAAGCAATCAGCATTCTAGTTGAAATTAGCAGCACTCACTTTTAAAGTCATTCAGGTGACACAATACGCTGCTTTTGTAGTAATGCGGGTGACAGGAAAGGTGCATGTCTCTTCAATAGCGCCTGCTATGACGTTGTCCGTCACATCATGGCAAATCTCTCATCACAATTACAGAAACTTCATTTCCCACAGAAGTTGATGAATGTATGCCACCTCAACAGTACAAAGCTTACATGCTTCAGCTGTACACTTCAATCTTACACGCTTCAACCCTAGGATTTACTGTGTGAAGCACAGCTACGCTTGCTAATATACATATAAAAAGGAAATGTTTTTGTGTGTGTGAGGGTGCACGCGCGAAATGTTCAGCATATTTCCCATAATTCTACAAACCTGAAGTTTGGCATGTGGGAAGGTTCCATGGTGTAGACAATGTAAAAAATATAAGATATACATGTTTCTAATTTTGTTTTTGTAAGCATTTTTTAAGCGGTGTGCAATGCTTGAATATGTGTTTGTATCGGTTCAAAATGTTCAGCATACTTCTCAACATGCTACAAACCTGAAATGTGTCAGGTGGTGGTCTAGACAATGTACAAAGTATAAAATATAAATATACCTTTGTCTAATTTCTATTTTTTTAGTAGGAATTACTGTGTAAAGCATGGGTAAAACTGCTACTCATATACATACGACCGAAAAAATGGGGAGAACGAGTTTCATAGATCAGGGCTCAAATACATTCATGCAATATCTACTCTGGTGTAAAAACTGCCTATGTACATATCCTCTGGTATCCAGAAAATAAAATTATATGGAAGTATATTAAGATTAAGTTTAACATTACTGGGAAAATATAGGTGCTAGAGTAAGTGTTTTCAGAATAGCCAGGACATTCAGATTCTGTGGATATATGGATTTGGAAAATACTAAGCACTTGTTACTGGAATATGATGCCTTTGTGGATATTAGGAGGAGATCCAAAATAAAAAATAAAACAAATAATTTCACATCTCAGTATGTATTTTTAGACTATTCTACTAAAATAAAATACAAAATAAAACAAATAATTTCACATCTCACTAGAAGTGTAGAGGACATTAATTGATCTGTAAAAGACCGTTAGGTTGTCGTTCTCCACCTACCTAAGAGTTCTCAGGGTGCTATAACCTCCGATCTTTACAAGCAGGCAGTTAATTCTGCAGTGATGCACGTTTCTATCACAGTTCCAATCAAACACCTTCCCTTCTAAACGTTGGCAAACTTCGGATTCAAAATGACTTTATGACATTCTCTTTGCTTACAAATCTAATTCAAGTGTTGAACAAGTAATTTCAAGAAAGAACTTCATATCCTTAAAACTAGTGTCATATAGGCTCTAAGGCATGTGCTGCCTTTATTTAAGAGACTAGCAGTAGAAGATTCAAAACAACTTACAGTAAAATATGCAAATGAAAGTCCTGTGTGAATTGATCGACACACACGTCCATGAAATTGAAAGGACTCTTTAGAAATATTTTCAGAAGTTTGCTGAAATTATGTTTTGGGCAGTTGGGGCTTTACATTGATTTTGAATATGGTGATAACCCCCATGTTTTGGGGGGCAATGACAGGACTTTGAATGGTGCTCCAGCGCGAGCCAAAATAGACCCAAACTAAGCAAGGGACTCTGCTTGAGCAATTATGAGGGTTATTGGCATGCTCTTAGCAACGCAGGGTTCCCTTTGGTGTGCTAATCGTATATCATATTTCTTTTTTTACGGAAATGGACTCTGTGCTTGCCCAATTAACAAAATCTACGAACAAAGATGGTCGTCATGGAAAACAGGAAAGGGAGTTAGTGCCTTTATTGATCGCCCTGGGGGCCCGATGTGGGGAGGCTCTTGAAGCAGCAGAAACGAGTGGCCAGGTAAGTGATGCATGGAATTTGGAGTCGAATTGTGGGACGAGGTGCACAAATGGTGGTGGAGGGTAGTTAATGGACCCTGAACCCATAATAAATGGCAGACACCAGCGGGCAGCACACAAATGGCCATGAAAATGCATGAGATTACCGAAGGAATCCACTTGCATACCAAGTCACCTGATTGGCCAGGCTCTCTCTTCAGGTGCTAATAAACAACAGGAATAAAGAAGAAAACTGTTTGTGTCCGAAACGTTTTATGGAAATTAATTGTATTAATTGTATATTAATTGTATATATCTGGAACTTTAAAGAAATAGATTCATTCACTGATTAGAATATCAATTATAAGATCACTTTTTCATTGCTCAACAGTATATGAAATGATATAGCGGGCCCTAAACATTTTGGGGTTTAATGATAACTTCCTCTCCAATACTCAGTGTTTTCTTCTTTTACACACAAAGATGACAAAAGCAATATCCATCCCACTCCAGGACAAGTATTCAAAAGCTTGCTCTCATGAAGGCATATTGTCTGATGCCGTCTCCTTTAACCTATCCCATTGACCTACTGCCCAGCTTGATCAGTCAATGAATAATGTGTGATTCATGGCCACTGAACTACTGTAATGTGGCCGCTACCAAAAATGGATGCAGAAAATGTCTATTGTATATGCTTCCTAGCACCATGGAAATGTCCTTGTGTAGCACGATTGGTCACGTTTTGGATCGTTCCTTTACCATCTAATCCCTGCTCAATCAATGATATAAAGTTGGAAAGGTTGGGATGACGCGCTTTATACCAATACATAAATAAAATATAAACAAATAAATTAAATCCAAATACTAGGACTTTAGTCTCACCAGGGTTGATGTTTGGGGCAGGTGTCATGGTGGAGTTGCCAATAGTACCTATCCTTGATTTATAGGCTGATCGCTGTAAACTGAATTAGTACCTTTTCAGATATGTGCCTTCAGAGAAACCTTGGATTTCAGTAGAAAAGGAGCAGATAAAGCTGGACATTTAGTGCAAATTGAGCAGATAACGAGTGAATTAGTTAGTCCTGTGGAACAGGCTATGAATAATTGAATAGCCCTCTTGGAAGCCGATATATGAAGATATATGGGCAGTGCAATATTCGCAGGATCCACACATGCTCGGGTGTTAGTGTGGAATGCTTTAATAAGGACACACCATTTTTGGGGATTAACATCTTTTTGTATTTCTTCAACCGCTGACAAGCATTAGCCCTGTAAAAAGCAGGCCTCTGGCGAAGACTCAGAACAGTGTGATACCTGTCCCTGTTGCTCTCAGGGTGATGTGTGAAAGGGATTAGCATTAATTGGTTTATTCTTAAGTGGAACCTGGCCAGTGTGCAGCCAGATCACCAAGGAGCTCTCGGGTTTCTCTATTAAAGTACATAGCCACAGCATCAGGAGTGCAATAACCTGTGGGATATCGGCTCTCCTCAGGACATCTGCCCACAGCTAGTCCTAACACGTTGTGCAAGTTTCAAGGCTTATCAAAGACCTGTAAGTAAATGCCCCAGTGCTAACTCTGTATTATTATCTAACAAGAAACTAGGGGTGTTGCTAGGCCTGGAAAAGATCCAGCGCTACAATGTTGTTGGGACTGTCAGGACTCAGGCCCAGCTAGACCTTTGTTTGTAGTCCCTGAGTTTCTAACAGGGGCTACGACCAATAGGCTTGGGGCTATAGCCCCCACACCCCTCAGCAATGCCTCTGCAAGAATCAAATGTCTTTAAAGGCAAACAAGAAACGCTCAAGGAGAGGATGAGCAAAATGAGACAGCGGTGTGAATCAGCACACACAGCTCTGCCAGCAACAGACAGATAGCCCACCAGCTGAGGCCAACATCCCAACGTGGCATATACTAAGGAAAGCACATTAAGGAACATGCTTGGTCCAAGCCACTTGGAAACACTGCTTATCAATGATCAACCAACATGGATACCCAAAACCTGTGTGCACATGATGCATTCAGTGGATACTAAGTACAAGTTGTCAGTCTAAGTACTGTGCTTTAGTCTGAGCACAGTACTGGTACACTCATAGTGGAATTCATAAACTGTAAATCATACGACAGTATTTATTTCATAATTTGTGCATGCAACATATTCTATGTCAGTAGCACAAAAAGGCATCTAGATATTTGCATACAGGAACACATACAAAGCAATAAAGCAGCAGACAAGAAATATCCACTATCTCTGCATTTGAAAGAATGTCACAGTACTGAGCAAATCAGACAAATTAATGTATATCCCACTGAACTTACAAAAGAACAAACCACTATTTACAGCTCAGAACAAAATGAAGTCTATGGGTTTTCCTGATTTAGGCCTCAGAAGTAGACCTCAACGCAGATTAAGAAATTGGCACATTCCTGGAAATATGAATATACCCTTTCTGTTTCCTTGTCATGGAGAGATTACACCGATGTTTAGCTTGACCTAAATTCCTTTCAATGCTAAGCTTCACCAAAAAGGTGCATAACTGCATACATTTAATGGTAATGATGTCTATTAAACACACAAATGTACTTTGTGGTTTGAACACCGATAGCAAACACACAAATGAGTTATTGCTCGTTGACAAAGCACAGTAACAGATACATTTCTTCGTCCCCTTCCCTCTGCGCAACTTGCACATTGCATATTCATTAGTGTGTTGCATGATTCACTAAACATGTGTGATTCATGATCATTGAACAGCACACTATCTGGGATTCCCCACAAAAGCATAACAGGCATTTTACGAATCTGATCAATAAGCAATCATTTTGTACTAGAACCGAGGAACTTCCCTGAGCAGCATTCCTTCAGCAACAACCTGGGTAGCATTCATTAATATCAAAAAGTGCTGTTTTACAAACGGGTGAAAAGTAGACCTCACTGTGTATTTACTGCTGGTCATAATCAAGGATTGGACACATACACACGACTGTCAATAGCAGTCCTTCACCTTTTCGTTGGTAGACAAAGCCCAGCCTCTTCTTTTGCTGACAGTGGAATCCAAAGCTATGTCCATGTCATTACATCTTTCTAGTCTTGACAGAAAGTATCACAGTCTATGTTTAGAATTACATCTGGGTTACAGACAGTTACCCTACACACAGTGATCAACTATGAGCCAACTCTTAACCAATGTTGCACAAGCAATTACTTCATTGCCTGTAGCTCTACTTTTTACTTCTCAAGAATTGCCTGCATATCTGACAATGCATGTATGTTCGAGATTTATCAAGTGCAAACCATGCAGAGAAGTAACTGAGCAATGTGCAAGGAGAGACCTGCACGGGGGCTGCAAGTAGGGTGCAGAGGTAGCAGCCAACGTGGGATAGGTACCAAGAGCACATAAGAGGGGAACTCTAGAGGGGGGGGGGGGGGGCATAGGGTTGAGTTGAACTATCAGCGATTGGCCAGATGTGGTTTGAGGTCCCTTCTGAAGGATCAGGTCCCTTCTGAAGGATAGGATTGAGAAAGCCAGTCTTATCTGTGGTTATTTATTCCAGAGACAGGGGGCATAGCAGAATTAGGCCTGTATTTTTCATACTTGTAGTTCTTTGTTTCCAGCATGGTGATGTGGCTTCTGGTGGTGTGCTGGCCTTTAGAGATGGTGAGTGTTTCGGCCAAGTAGAGGGTTTTTGATTGTGAGTACTTTGAAAGAGATTCAAGTGATAGAAGTGTTCTTGAACATATTTCGCATTTGAAGGAGTGGCATGTGCAGCTCCTTGTGGATAGGACTGATTTGGTTGAATTGTCTTAGTCCTGTGATGAGGAGTGCTGCAGTGTGCTTGGTGGCCAAGGAGCATCTGGGACTCATGCGAGTAGAGTGTTGCCACCATACAGTAATGAACGGCTTGATTGTGTGGGGCAGTTCAAGGTGATATCATGCAGCCTGGGTCTTTTTGGCAATGTGCATTTGGAATGAGAGTAATGGGAGAGATATTACAGTTACAGTGGGTAAGAGTTGACGTGATGTGAAAATCTATCAAGTGTGATTCCAGTCACTCAGCTATGGTCTTGTGGTTTGCTTTCCTGGGGGAATGAATTCAGTCTTTGTAAGGCTGAGCTTCAAGTAGGCACTTTGCACCCTGGCTTGAATGTGGGACAGGGAGTGACTGAGTCAATTGATGTGAATAATGCATATGGTACTTAGGTTAAATTGTGTTCTGTTAATTGGTGTATCTTGAGGTTGGTGCTGGTGAGGACCTCCCCCTAGAGGTTCCCTGTAGAGGTTGAAGATGACTGGGGACAGATGGAACCTGTTACTGGGTGTGTCTGGGATCTGTTGGGGATCTTATGTTGAAGGTCCTTTATGTTTTGCTTAAGTGCAGATTGTCCTGGGAGGATAGCTCAGCGGCAACGTGCACGCCTTGGAAGCAAGACGGCACAAAGCAACACAGGGTCGATCCCCGGGTCTGCGTTTAGAAACTTCTGTGTGTTTAAGCGTGTTATAAATACGCAACTAAGACAAAAACAATTACGCAACTATATAAAAAACAAAAGCAATTCTTGGAACAGCGCCTCGATGCCCGCGGGCTATGTGAGAGCTTTAAAAATGTAAAATAAATAAATATTTGTTTTGTGTAAACATGTGACTTTAAATAGGCTTCTGGCAGCACTCTGCCTTTTATTACTGAAAATAAAGCGAAACGTTGGTCATTACAGACCCTTACACAGGATTCCATAGAGCTGTATGATGTTGAGCTAAGGCTCCAAGGGGTCACTGTGATGCTGTTAAAAAGCAACACAGTGACTTCTGAGATGACTTTAAAAAGACACTATCCACAGTATTTGTGAATGCTCATATTAATGCAATGGCAGCTGAGAGCAATTCTGGAGTGGGTATAGTAGCAGTTTTACTGTTACTAATACCTCCATCATTATTATTAGCATTATTAGTACCCAGCAAGGGCGCAATCAGAATGAAAGAGCCATTCTAATTGGCCCTCGCCGAGCCATTACCAGGCCGGGAATCCCTTTGTCGGGATTCCACGGCCTTTGTCCCCGGCGGGGGGCGTGGGAGCCCCTCAGCCAATGAGGATGCTCGAAGCGGGGCCATCTCCACTCCGAGCCTCCCCACGGCTGAGAGGCTACCTTCGCCCCCCGCCGGAGAGAGAGTTAAGGCTTTTTTTTCCCTCCCCTTCCCTCCCCCCTCCCACCTCCCTGCCCTCCCACCCCACTTACCTTGTATGCCTTGGTCCCCGGCGGGGGACGATGGCAGCCTCCTGCCATGTGAAGACTCGGAGCGGGATCATCCCCACTCCGAGCCTCCACAGGGGTGGAGGGTTCCATCATCCCCCGCCGGGGACCCAGGCACGTTTTTTCTTTTTTTTCTTTTTCTTTTTTTTTCCCTTTCCCTCCCTTCCGCCCTCCCAACCGCACTTACCTTCCTTTTTTTTCAGGAGCGGACGCGCTGGAAACGCTTCTGTTTCACTCCGCTGGAGGTTGTGTGTGCCAATCTCTCAGGCTATAGAGTTTTGGGAGAGATACTGAGTATCTCTCTATCCTTAAGAACTGTAGTTACTTGAGGATATAGAAAAAGAACCAGCACTGCCCAAAAGGAGCTGTGTGCGGCAGAAGTAAAAACACAGATGCATTTAAGAGATGTGGAGCAGACAGACTCCATAGTACAGGTAGGATACAAAGAATAGAGTTCAGAAAGACAGAGCCCACAAGAATGAATGAGTGGCAAAAGGCTCCACTCATTCAGGATTGAAGTAAAAAGGTCCAGAAGTCAAGCAAACAGTGCTGTGGGTCTCACTAGGAGAGGGGATGAAGCATAAAAATGATAAATCTCCCTAACACTGGTCCCCCCCCCGACCCCAGACTAGGGACAGCATTCTTATGCTGGTTACCTGACCTGTGCTCGATAGTGAAGTCAACGTTGTGTAGGCTTATGGACCACCTCAGCAATTATGGTTGGGTTTTCTCCTTTCATCTGCATCGGTCACCTTAAGGGTTGGTGGTCAGTTTGAATCTTGAAAGTAGTTCCATAGAGGTATGGTCTGAATTTCTTCAGGGCCCACACAATAGAAAAACATTCACGTTCAATGGTTGCCCACCTTATTTCCATATCTTTTAAATTTCTACTAATAAAGCAGATCGGGTACTCCCTGCCTTTGGTATTAATTAGGCTCAAGACTGCTCCTATCCCTGTTTTGGAAGTATCAGTATGGACTAGGAAGGCATGAGTGTAATCTGGAGCTCTCAGCACTTGGGCTTTACAGAGGGCATCTTTCAACCCCTGGAAGGCATTTTCACAGTCCTCATTCCACTTGACCTTTTTACGGGTACTTGGGAGCAGATTTGGTATTCAGAAGATAATCTATGGTCCCATACTTCCCAATGAAGTTTCTGTAATAACCAGTAAGACCTAGGAATGCTCTTACTTGAGCTTGAGTGGTTGGAGTGGCCCAGTATTGTACAGACTGTACTTTGTGGGGTAGGAGCTTGAGCTCCCCTCCTCCTAACTCATGGGCAAGGTAGACCACTTTACTTTGAACAACTTGGCATTTACTTGCTTTGGTGATCAGATTGGCCTCTTGAAGGGCCCTGCAGCACATGTCTCAGGTGATCAAGATGTTCCTCCCAGGTAGGGCTGAACACTGCTATGTCATCAAAGTATGCCATGCAGAAGTTGCTTACCCATTCAGAGAATGGTTAACCATTCTCTGGAAAGTAGCAGGTGCATTCTTTAAGCCAAAGGGCATGACCTTAAACTGGTACAAGCCGTCTGGAGTTGAGAAAGCTGTCTTCTCCTCAGACTGGTCAGTCACGGCAATCTGCCATTAACCACTTGTCAGTTCAAAAGTACTGAGGAATTTGGCTGAGCCCAGCTTCTCCACCAGTTCATCTGTCCTTGGCAAAAGATGGGCATCAGTCTTTGTGACTGCTTTCAATGCCCTATATTCTACACATAATCTAAGTTCTTTAGTTCCTTCCTTTGGTACTAACACAACGGAGCTAGCCCTTGGAATTGTGGAATGTTCAATCACTTCAAGGTCAAGCATTTTATTGACCTGTTATTTTATGTTATTCCTCACATTATCTGCAGCTCCTGCTCTTAACAGGTGCACTATCACCAGTTTCAATGGCATGCTGGCCCCAAGGGGGCAAGCCTGGTGTAAGTGATAACAGAGAGGCAAAGTGTGTTAACAAAGCTTTGCACTCCTATGTTGCTCTATTGTCAGATTAGTAGTGAGTTTTACCCCTTCTACTGGCCCATCTGAAGGGTGTCCCCTTAGAAGATCTGGGAGAGGCTCACTCTTCTCTTCTTCCTGATCAGAAGCTAAGAGCAAAGCTCCTATCTCTGGTCTGGAGACATTAGCCTTCATCCAGTTGAATGAGCAACTGTGGGGGCCTCCTTGGGTTGCCAAAGTCTACCAAATAATTGACCTCTCCAGGTTTTCCTACAACTTTGAAGGGTCCTGTCCATTTGACCTCTGAGACCCTTTGTCTTACCTGGACCCAGATGAGAACCTGTTGGTTTGGAGTGAACTCTGTCATGTTTGCCTTCTGGTTGAGCTATGGCTTAACTAGAGCTTAACAAGCTTTCAAATTCTCACTAGCCTTCTCATCATGAGTGCCCTCCACTGTCTGAGGCCAAGCACATAGTCAGTAATACTTACTGACTTGAGGGAAGGAGCACTCTCCAGACCCTCCTTGATGAAGGCCAAAGGGCCTCTGACTGGATGACCATAAAGTAACTCAAAGGGACTAAAGCCCACTTCAGCTTGAAGAACTTCGCTGTAGGCAAATAGAAGGCATGGCAGAAGAAGGTCCCACTTTCTCCTAAGTAATTCTTCCAAAGCTCCAATCATGCTCTTCATAGTCCTATTATACCTCTCTACCAATCCATTTGTCTGAGGGTGGTAGGCAGTTGAGAATGTGTAGATGACCTCACAGGTTTTCCATATGGCCTGCCTGTAGTGAGACATAAAATGTTATCCTCTGTCGGATACAAACTCCTTAGGAAATCCTACTCTGGTATAAAACCAAGTAGGGCCTTAGCCACTGCCTGAGCGGTAACAGTTCTCATTGGAATAGCTTCAGGGTACCTGGTTTCATGGTCCACCACAACCAATATAAATTGGTTGCCTAAAGATGTTGGAGAGTCTATTGGACCAACAATGTCAATCCCCAAACTCTCAAAAGGGACTCCCACAGCTGGGAGAGGCACCAAGGGTGCCACTGTCCTGGTTCCACTCTTGCCAGATAACTGGCAAGTGTGACAGCTCCTACAGTGTTGTTCAATCTCTGCATCCATCTCGGGCCAGTAAAAGTACAATGAGATCCTCTCTTTGGTCCTCTTAGAGCTTAAGTGACCAGCCAGGGGGACTTCATGTGCCAACTGTAAGAATTTGGCTCTCAATTCTGGAGGGTACCACCAGTCTCCTGAGGTCTCCTGGAATAGACTCCATAGGCTCACTGGTTCCTCAGCCTCCCAGTGCAGCCAATGATTCCCAGGGTATTTCCCTTCACTTTGGGAATCTACCTGCTGATGCAGACGTTCTAGCAAGGGATCCTATATTTGTCCCCTACTGAAGTCTGTCATTGAGGGTCCACCTTCTGCAAGCAAAGTCTGCAGCTAAGTATGGTCTCTAGGATCCAGATTTCTAGACAGGGTTGAATATCATCATTCATCAGAGGAGGGTTCTGCAGGGGATTAATTTGGCACCAACTCAGCCTCAGCCGGTGGTGAAGTCACAGGAGTGACCTCTAGGTTTTTAACAGGAACCTTTTTCCTTGTGGAAGTTTCAGAGTTTGGGGCCCTTCTTTCCTTTAGAGACTCTACATTTCCTCTTGGTTTCTGTTGGAAGATCTTTTAATGTTGCTTCTCTGTCTTTCCTTGTCAACTCCCTTCTCTTCTTAGAGAGGGTGTTTGGGTGTTCTGGACACCACACATAAGGCCTTCAAATCATTGCCCAACCGTACTGTTCATTGGACTTCTGATTGAACACTAACAGGAATGTTTACAGTCATTTCAATACAGCTGGCAATACTGGGCACATTTGGACTGGGCCTCCTGCTAACTTGGTAAGCCTTTTGAGAGCCTTAGAAACTTTCTCAGGTTGAAAGCAACTTTCATCTACCACAGTTATACTGGCCCCAATGTCTCTAGTGGCATGGGTGTCTTGGCCATTTACAAGCACACTGTCTTTATAATACTCTTTAGTACTATCAGGAATGGAATGTTCTGATGTTCCCACAGTCCCAGAGATACTAAAGAAACTCTAGCCTGAACACCAATGGGTTTTTCTGCTTGAGGGTGAAAGCTGCCCCCTGTCATGGGATTATCCACATTATTTATTTCATTTTATTTATTGTTTACATATGTATAGCGCATAAACAGCCCAAGGGCATCGTGGTGTTGTTACTTGAGGGGAACTTAGGTACAGGTAAGGTTGGGAATAACATAGGTTATGAATACAAGTGGTAGGTATAAGTGGGTTAGGCATATACATGTTGTACATTTATACATAACTGATCATAGGTTATGAATACACTTAGAAGGTTAGGGGCAAATGCAGTTAGTACTCACAAGAGGTGAGTGTGTGACTTTGTGAATGCTAATCTGACAGAGGGGATCCTTGAATGTTTACCCTTACATTTGGGATCTCCTTTCACATGGTCACCAGACCCACAAACCACACATTTCCCAAATGTTTTTTGGAATGGGGTTTCTGATAACCTCTCTCTGGTTTGGGTCCAGAGGTTTCACTAGCTCTATAAGGTTGTTTATTAGGGAATATACCCTGGTTATGCTTGTGGCCCTCTATTGGTGGGGGATTTTTAGAATGATCCTTCTCATCCTTTTCATGCTTTTCCCTTCCTCTTTCTTGTGAGCAGCCCCAGAATCCTTGTGAGTAGCCCTATTGGCCACCCACAAGTCAAGAGCCACTGCTAGCGTATTGTGGTCATGTTCTTTAGAGTCAGCAAGATGCTATCTCAGCTCTAGGGATCAGGCAAGATATTGGGAAGGGGTCTTCCCTCACCTGGCTATGAGAGCAATTTTTACTAATTGGTAATCTTGTCTTTCAACATCATTCAACTCCATCAAAGCCATCCTGGAGGAGTCTAGAGATTACTCATGGAACAAACTCACGTTCACATATACATTGTACTTTGCATGTAAATACAAATGTACTCAGCCAATCAAGAATATCAGTTTTCACATCATACAAATTCACCAAATCTTTGGGGAGACGAGACTTCCTGTTTCTGGAGTGGTCTGGCAAAGAGGACTCTGAAACAGAAGTGGTAGCAAGGGACACCCTTTTGATCTCTGGTTCATGCTGCATCTATTTTTCCCTGAGTGCAGTTCCTTCCTCATTTCCTTGTCTCTCATTTCAGACTGAATTTCCAGTTTCCTGAATTCAATCTGCATTTTCCTTGTTTCTAGCTCTAGAACCAGGTCAGCTGGCATGTTAGATGCAGGTAGGGGTGAGGTCAGAGGATTGGCAGGTGGATTAATATTTACGTTTTCATTCAACTTCTACCTCATTATCTGGATGTTGGGGGCTAACAGTTCAACTTAGACCATCATTATCTTCTAGATCTATTCTAGAAGTAGGGGTGCAGGCCTACTTACAGTTTGGTAATCCAACAAGTTTTGGATTAACTCTTCTTTTTTCCTTTTGTACTAATACATTTATCTTAACACATTGCTTTCAGTTTCTCAACAGAAAGAGACATAAGAGCTTCTGCCTTATAGTTTTCCATAGTGGGCATAGTTTTAGTATTTTACAATATAGTGACCTGGAGGATGGATTCTTTGTGTGCAATACAACCAGAAATCAGTGTAATCCAAGCAATGCAAATCCCACCAGCTGTAACACCAGTGTTAGGGGAGTTTTCCTTAAATCCTACTGGCAGTAAAACTTTAGTAAGCTTCCCAGTGGTTTGTTGATCCCCAACTCTTAGTATCAGTCTGTACTAGCTCAAGACCTTGGTAAAGTGGCAGAGCAGTCAGGCTTATCTTAACAGGAAGATGTGAGCTGTAGGTAAGTACACTGAATCTTAGTTAGACAGGCACAACAAAGAAGCACTTAGAATTAAAGTTATACAAAAAGTATATAATTATCATATTTACACCAGAATCACTTTAAATACTTCAGAGAACACTCAGGAATACTTGATGATACACTTCAACGGGCACTTTCACTTGTGTGTTTGTTTGCGGTTACATTTGTAGCAACGTTAGAAAGGGAGGCTTCATTACGAGTTTGCCGGTCCGGAAACAAGGGTGCCGGTAGGCTCACCGGCGCCCTTGTTTTCGGATCGGCAAACTATGAGTGTTCCTGCCATGGCCACGGTCCCCGACCGGCCTAACTCTGCCTGGCGCTGCGGCCATGATAGGCAGACTGATCACGGAAGCACCAGCACCTTTGCTAGCGGTGCCAGTGCTTTTGTGTCCCCACTCCCATGTAGTCTCATACGACTCTATGGGAATGGCTACTTAAAATTTGCCGCCGCTGACTTTCCGGACCTCCCGGACCCATAATCTGCCGATGGCACTGGGAAGTCAGGTACAGATGAAATATTACAGGTCCGGCGGCAACCTGCCGGTAGCACCGGCAGGGTTACTACCGGTCCCGTAATGAGGCCCTATGTTATTCTATTTTCGGATGTTGTGCACTCATACGGTTTTTCAACGGTTTATACAGTAATGCATTACTCTGCAACCACATTGAGTTAAGTCACTTAAAGGAAGGAATATGGTTAGTTAGTGTAACATACGCTTAGTTCAAGGTTGTAGAGACAGTTTCTTCACCTAGTAAGTCGTTCAAGTCCAGAAACACAACCCTAGTTAAAGGCAGTTTAGAAAGGGCTTGAAATCTTGACAAGTAGCAAATTACGAAGAGTTCCTGTGGATTTCTTCTGGGTTCTAGTGTTATTGAAGCAGCAAGTTAACAACTAACAAGGGAGACCTTAAAACGGACTCGAGGAGGGGACAAAAGCAGCGGCTTGGGTCTGAGGTAAGAGACAGTTGCCCTGCACACCTCTACTTGCGCTCCAACATTCCAGATCGACTTCTTGGAATCAGGTAACCATACCTTTTTCCCCACAGTAGTTAGAAAAAAATGTTTGTGCTGGATGCTCTGCAATGTTGTAGCTCTGGACCCGACCTCTGGATTCCTTGGTCTGATGACTGAAGGCAGGACAATGGATGCGATCTCTCAGCAGCAGTCTCGAGGGAGGACCTGTAGCACGAATTTCAGCAACCTCTTGATTCACTCTGTGGTTTTGGTGCCTTTTCCGCAGCACCAACAAAGCACAAGGATCACCCGGTCAATCTGCTTTGCTTACTGTGGTCCCACACTATGATGAGGGGGTCTGGGGAGGGGGTCTGGGTAAGTTGCATCAGATCTCTGGTTTGTCCTTATGGGTTCAGCAAAGATTTGGACGGATTCAGCCTTTCCACAATGATGCACTTGAAGTAGGCAGCAGGTCTCCTGCTATTGGGGTTCCACAGCTCTGGAAACTCGTAGGACCTCGGATCCCACCAGTCAAAGGGAAGGAGTTGTCCTCTTTGGAGCTCCCCTGTCACACAGGAAATGGGGTCAGGATAGCAGTGGTTGCTTCACGGTGTTGCAAATGCTCTGCAGGCATCTCTGGTTGTATTCTTTTTCAGTTACTTCAGCTTCCAGTGGTTGACTTGCTTTTTCCTCCAGCAGCCTCACCTTTTATACAGTTCCAGCACACACTCCTCTGCAATCTCTCTCAGCATTTTACAGAAAGGGGCGTTTGGCTGTCCAATCTGGACAACCAGACCCCCTGTGGGAGCTGGTCTTCTTCCGGCACTCTGGCAGACCAGGGACAGGGGTGTGGAAAACTCCTCCCCCACTTCGTGCCTCCCCAGACACTCTGGAGCCTAGGCGGAGATACTGACCTCCCCCTCCCTGAATGGAAGAAGGGCTAACAAAGAACAACCACACTAGTTATGACGAAAAAAGAAGGGAGGGCCCAAGTGGCTTCTTGGGTGCCCCTATTATACACCACCGAAGCTATGGACATAGCCTGCAGTATAAAAAATACACACTAGTTGGTAGAACAGGTCTACTGCCACCAGCCATAACTGAATGATTGTCTATGTAACTAAAATGTCACAGGAGCAGAGAGAAGGGAGATACTAGTTATCCCTTTGGCACCCCACTGAAGGTGGTGTGCGGCAATCTCTCATGCTATAGAGTTTTCGGAGAGCCCACAAGAATGAATGAGTGGAAAACTCCACTCATTCAGGATTGAAAAAAAGGGTCCAAAAGGCCAGGCACAAAGTGCTGTGGGGGTCTTAGTAGGAGAGGGGGTTAAGCATAAAAATGATAATTCTACATAACAGCACCCCTGTTTGATAAATCAGGGTCTTGTACTCTGCCTCTGTCCTGGTAGTGGCCTTAATCTGCTTACGGAAGATGGGGATACATCCCCTGCACTCTTCCCTTCACCTCATCTTCCTTTATTCATCTTCCTCTCACCTTCTTTGCAACCTACGTTCTTGCATTCTTTGCACCTCTACCTCTTCTCGTTTTTTTTCTTCAAATCTCTCCTTTTCTTTCCTTGCCTCATGTCTCCTTCACTCTTTCCTTCACTTACATCCTTTCTTTCTCTTCATTCTATTCTCTCTTCTTCTTCCTTTTTTTCCTTTTACTGCTCTTCTCTCTCTTCTCTTTCTCGAACTCCATCAATGCCCATATTATCCAGCTTGAGTAATATCTGTCCTCCCATCCCTTCATTCTGTACCATTGTTATTCCCTTCACTGTGTCCTTTATTGCTTTCTGCTTCTTTGCGTCTTCATCTAGCTCCATCTGTTTATCTTGTCAATCCTTTCTCTCATCAGGCTGTTTTCTTTCATTGGGTGCCAAGATATATTTGTGTTCTCTGCTTCTACTCTCTTCCACATTGTCCTCACTGTTATAAGAAGATGGTTCATATGTCGGATTATGTACCACGCCACTGATTTTAATTCCTTTAAAGGATAACATCCCTTCTCCTCTGTGCCTACACTCTTGTTTTCAGGAGGGGAAAGGGGAGCCAAAGGCATTTTATCCTCCCCTTTATGCTGATTAAGCATCCACACTTTTTCCACTGCATCTTCTTGCTCACTCTGGTCGGTCTTCCATAGTTCTAAACAGCCAACCTTTTCTGTAACTTCTTTCCCTTATATGTAGCATGCAAATACGTTGTCATCTGTCGCAATACTGTTTTTGACAACAAACCATCCTGAGGCCATAGCATAAGTGTCTTATTAGTTGTGTCTCGGAACCATTATGAATGATATTTTCAAATCTTAGCTGAGATCTGGCAATGTCCCGCGTAAGTGTAGAAGACAAGTGCCTCGAATGATGACAAGTCAATCTCGACTGTTCGTACTTACCCAATTTTTGTTATTCTTCACCTTATGTTATCAAACGTACCACAAAGATCAATTTGAGCAGGCACAATCAATTACCATTTAATTTATCTGAAAATAAAAATATTGAATCCGCTGATTTTTTAAAAAAATTCTACACAACAATGTTTTTTTTTATTCCTTTGTTTACACTTTCTATCAATTTTGAATAGCTTGTTGTTTTGTCATTGATATTTTAAGAGTCTCTTCTTCATTTATTTATTAATTGCCTTTCATTTCTGTTCTTCTAATTGATGGCAATCTTTTGAAGAAAAATATAAAAAATTACTTCACTTTTTTACTATTGTTTTATATCTACTAGTTTAAACACACCAAAAGATTTACACTGGCATATTTATAACCCCACACGTGTGTACTTCAAAACATTGTCCCCTGTTTACGACCTCCTTTACTATATTTAGTAAATGTATCTCATCTCATTTTTGCCTCATTTAGGAGCTTGATACGCACTCTTCTTGTCGACTTTGCCTCAGGTAGCCTTAACACCCCTATTTGGAGTCTTTTTAGTGTGTACCGTTCCATCCCATTGGAACCGGGAATCGAGGTATCTACTTTTCTTCTTTATAATCTCCATAAATCCTGTTACCTATTGCTGATTGGTAACTTGGGAGGACCCGTGTATTTTGGTCGCTTTTTTGAATTTTAAATGGATTTCCATGTTTTTGTATTTTTACAATTTTCCCTGCAAGATAAATAAAGGAAGGTAACTTGTGGCAAACAAGGTGTGGACCCAGCAGTATTTGTTCTAATTGGGATTCATTTTGCCTTCTAACCGCTGTGGAGAGTGCAGCTCGAATCTTCTGCATGAAATGGCACCATTTTTAACATATATATATATATATATATATATATATATATATATATATATATATATATATATATATATATATACAACTGATATGCCAAAAATAGTGCTCAGCCTACTCGTAGCTGGTGCTAGGGACAGAAATCTTGGCCGGATTTCTAAATATTTAAAAATACACATGTCTGAAGGAAAGTTGTAGCGCTACAAAAAAAAAACAACAACACCATGTGGAAAATAAACCCTGCACACACGACCAAACCGCTTGCTCAAAAAAACATCTTTTATTGCATTTCAGAAAATCTTATGCAACCAACACTGCCTAATGGCTTAAAAATGGCAGACATCATGACCATGCCTCCCTTGCTGACAATTAGGTTTAAAAAGAACACTCACCCCACCAGGGTGGAAACCGCCAAGCGTTCCGCTTGATTAACAAGCTTCCTCAGGCTTTTTTCTTCCCAAATACGTGAAAACACATTTCTTTATAAAACAGGAAACGGGTCAGCATCGGTGTTAGGCTCCTCCCATTTGTTTTTAAATACCCGATCATGTGATCGTGAAAGACTGTAGTAGTCAGCTCACAAGTTAGCAGCCATCTTTGAAAGTATTTGGGTCACTCAGAGTTTTTTTGCAAAGTTTGGTGAGGATTCGTCCAGGGGGGCAAAGTTATAGGGGGGTCCCAAAACTTTTTTTTCCCATACACTGAATGGGAAAAAAATGTTGCTCGCGTCTACAGCCCAAACCGCTGGAGGGATTTTCACCAAATTCGGACCAGGAGCAGCGGCTTGGTCCCGAAAGCGTGCTTTTGCAAATTTGTTGAAAATCCGTCCAGTAGTTTTTTTTTAAATGACCAAAAAGTAGGTAAAAATAAATGAGTGATATCTGTGTTCAGTCCGCGGACACACTTCCCTGTTCGCTCCGCGGACAGTGGGGGTCATTCCGAGGTTGGAGGTAAGGGATTACCGGCGCCTGTAAGGGCACCGATGGCGGTAATCCCTTACCTCCGTATTCCGAGTTCCCTTTGCGGGTCCCTCTTTACCTCCTGCTTTTAGCAGGAGTAAATTACGGGACCCGCAAAGTGACCTTGGAGTAAATTACGGCACCGTAATTTACGGGGCCGTAATTACCTCCTTCCCCATTCCCATTGAGCCCTATGGGGGCAGAAATCGGGATGGGCAAGGGCTATGGTGAATGGGGAATTACCGGTCCATCCAACCTTGGAATGGACCGGAAATTACTCCATTCACCATGCCGGTATTCCATGGAGTGAATAGCTCCATGGTTGCCAACCATGGAGCTATTTACTCCATGGTGTAGTCCTAACTCGGAATGAGGGCCAGTGTCCTGATTGGCCAATCGGCTTGCGTGATGTTCGCGGACATGCAACGTGTTCGCTGATTGGACGGCGTCGAGCGTGAAGCGCGTCAGATTTTTGGTAGCGCCCGCCATCTTGGATTCGCGGTCGTCCGCGGACAGCCCAGTGAAACTTTGTTCAAAATTTGTATTTAGTAGCGTGTGTTGGTGTGTAGGAGTGTTTGGGGAAGGTGGGAGTGTATGAGATAGGATGAAAGTTGTGTTTTTTATGTGTTAGACGTTCTTTTTGTGTTTGATTTGTCTGCGGACATCACGGGTGTTCTGAAATGTTCTAAATAAACTGAATGGAGGGTGTTCTGAGGACTCAATATGTGTCTGTTTTGTTCGCAAGCAAACTGAAACTGTTCTAAGAACACTCGCAGTGTCCTGAAATGTTCGCAAATAAACAAAATGGGGGTGTCCTGAGTACGCTGTCCGTATTGTTCGTTGTCAAGTTGAGTATGTTCTAAGAACACTCGCGGTGTCCTGAATTGTTCGCAAATACACAAATTGGGGGTGTTCTGAAGACGTTGTCGAACACTCACTGTGTCCTGAAATGTTCGCAAATATGAATGGGGGTTGTGGCTGACAAGTTGAATGTGTTCTAAGAACACTTGCAATGTCCTGAAATGTTCGCAAATAAACAAAATGGGGGTGTCCTGAGGACGCTGTCCGTATTGTTCTCTGTCAAGTTGAATGTGTTCTAAGAACACTCGCGGTGTCCTGAAATGTTTGCAAATAAACAAGATGGTGGTGTTCTGAAGACGCTTCTAAGAACACTCGCGGTGTCCGGGGAATGTTCGTAGGGGGTGTCCTGAGGACGCTGTCCGTATTGTTCTCTGTCAAGTTGAATGTGTTCTAAGAACACTTGCGGTGTCCTGAAATGTTCGCAAATAAACAAAATGGGGGTGTTCTGAAGACGTTTCTAAGAACACTCCCGGTGTCCTGGAATGTTCGTAGGGGGTGTCCTGAAGGCGTAGTCCGTATTGTTCGCTGGCAAGTTGAATGTGTTCTAAGAACACTCGCAGTGTCCTGAAATGTTCGCAAATAAACAAAATGGGGGTGTCCTGAGGACGCTGTCCGTATTGTTCTCTGTCAAGTTGAATGTGTTCTTAGAACACTCATGGTGCCCTGAAATATTCGCAAATAAACAAAATGGGGGTGTTCTGAGGACACTGTCCGTATTGTTCGTTGTCAAGTTGAATGTGTTCTAAGAACACTCGCGGTGTCCTGGAATGTTCGTAGGGGGTGTCCTGAAGGCGTAGTCCATATTGTTTGCTGGCAAGTTGAATGTGTTCTAAGAACACTCGCAGTGTCCTGAAATGTTCGCAAATAAACAAAATGGGGGTGTCCTGAGGACACTGTCCGTATTGTTCGGTTCAAGTTGAAAGTGTTCTAAGAACTATCGCGTTGTTCTGAAATGTTCGTAGGGTGTGTCCTGAAAACGCTGTCCATATTGTTCGCTGGCAAGATGAAAGTGTTCTAAGAACACTCATAATGTCCGCGGACATTAAAAGTTTCCATAGACCATAGTTGAAATGTTTGACTCTATGGATGTGATATGCTGCGGTGGTTGTTGCCAGGGCATAGAGTCTTGGGTGCATGGCCATTTGGCCATGCACCCAAGACTCTATGCCCTGGCAACAACCACCGCAGCATATCACATTCATATTTGCTTATAACTTTGGGTGAAAAACAAATGTATAAGGAACAAAGGTATTAGATACTATGGATGTGATATGCTGCTATGGTTCTCCTTATTATTGTATACTTACTGTTTGGTCTAGTAACGGGAGTCCATGTTTTTCTTGTTCATTTCTGTGATAGAAGAAAATAGCATGTTAGTATTAGTATTTTGTAATGACTTATTACATTGTATAATCAATATACTTTTTTTTTTGGACCCTCATATTTAGTACATTACAAATCAGAGTACTGTGCAATTTGCTCAGTTTCTGTATTTGTTGCTAAAATCATTGGGTCTGTGGGAGAAAAATAAATCCATGTTGGATTAAAAAAAAACTTTTTCTGTTATGCTACAGTTTATTTGTGTGTTTGTTTTCAGTGTTCACTTGTTGTTTCTGGCTAATGCTTTATACTTTGGCTTGTTGTATTTTTTGGGAGCAGTAACATATTATTTATTTGTTTTGATATTATAAAATTTTGGAGCAGTTAGATACCAATTGGCGTATTCTAACTGTCTATTTTTTTTATATATATTTTAGTGGTATTGATTTATCTATTTGGATATTGTTAAATTTTGGGACAGTTAGATACAAATGGGCATATTCTAACTGTGTATTTGTTGGTCTAATTTAGTGGTATTCATTTATCTGATTATTTGTTGTAGAATCTTTGAGCAGTTAGAGAGCTTTTGGAGTATTCTAACAGTTTATATTTTTTTAACACAAGTTTACTTAGGGTTTAAATACAGTTTAGTTATCAAATTTTGGTTTTAAGAACATCAAATAAGCGTTTGTAAGATTTCCTGGTAATCTCTGCTTTAGAGTAATGGTACTTTCATTACATTCAAACCATCCACATTTCTTTTTTATATATGCAGTGTAGTGCCCTGAATTGGTTGTGGCTCCTGCGTGGTAGATTATACCTATTGTTATGAAGGTTTTCTTACCATGTTATATTTGACCATGTGTGAATCCAGTCAGCTTGCAGTTGTTTTTGGTACCATCTGCATTATAACGTAGAAACATTAGTATTATGTATTAACTATGTGTTTGTATTACTAACGTGGAGCGATTATCTGAATTGCAGGTAGAGCATAATCTACCATGGTTTGCATTTTGTACAAGTCGCTGAAATGGAATGGATTCACAATTTGGTATTGATATATATATATATATGAAGCGTTCATTGGGGATTTCTTCTTGTGTCACATTGTTGCAGAGAGTGCATGTATGTTTACACATGTATGAAATCTGAAAGATTTCATTTATAGGTATGTTTTTGTTTTCCAGTACTTGTAGTAAGTACATTAGAACTTCCTGTGAATTTATAGTGAATTTCACCATTCCAGCACAGTAGTCCAATTGTTGTCTTATTCCAAAAACACTATACGTGTTGTAAGGATTGTTTGCTGCATTTCTGTGAAGTACTAACATTTGCAAACACAATGGGTCTGTACTGTGTAAGTAATTTGCGTAGCAACTTACACCAACTATATTTGAGAATTTAAATGGTCCAGGTAGTTCCGTATCTAACTGCTTTTTTGGAGTTTGTCTTCCTTCTTTAAAGAAGTACTTGGTTTACTTTCCCTAATTGATTATTTTTTGCTTGTGGTACTTGATGAAGTATTAGTTTCTTTTACTCTCTTTGGAGGATTTGCAGTGACATCCTGTTGCATTTCTGTTTGATTTATTTTCTTTTATAACGTTTTACTTTTTGTGGAACAGAATATATGTTTAGGTGGGGGGTGTATAGTGAGCGAAGTCTATTGTATTCTAAAATGCAAGGAATATCAGCGTTTATTTTACTTGCATCAAAGTTGATTAGAAATAGACCGTCAAGTGTACATAAGCGTGATAGTGCTACATAGCTCATGCCTTCTTTAAAGACTGTCTTACCAATATCTATCATCGCTTTGTCTAGGGTAAGACCTTGTGATTTATGAATCGTGACTGCGTATGCAAGAGTTAGAGAAAATTGTTCTCTGCGTACATACATATCTTTGAAGAGAAGGAATCTAGCTGTTGAGCGTCATATCCTTTTTACTTCTGAAAGTTTGTCAAAGAGTATATTGACAAACTGAATTTTGTTGTCGTGTGGGTATGTTTGAAAGCCAACAACTGTACCCAGTGCTCCATTAACTAGTCCTTGGTCCACGTCAAGGTTACGTTTAAGCATTACTCTGCAATTTAAGGATAATTTCAATATCTTTTCTAAGCCTGCTGTGTTTGAGATAGATTTTTCTAAACTATTTAGTCTAGTTGTGGCTTGGTCACACATGGGTAGTGTCATACCATGTACATCTAGTTTGTCTGTGGCGGTAATTTCCATGATTGGTTGCATTTCTTTACTTAGCATGATTTCATTGAATTTGAAACAGCTTGCAAGAGTTGGCATTAAGGCCATACAATTGACATTGTTGTGGGCTAATTGTTCCATAACATCTGTAGCACATGCATTATCGCCATAAAGTGCATTAATGTGCCGGGTTTTCAATATTGCTTCTGCTTCTTTAGAAAGTATACCAACTCTGATACTTTTTAAAATGTTGGCATAAGTGAGATCTGCAGATTGCCGCATGTTTTCTGTTAATTCTCTGTATTAGAAATGTTGCCAAAGGTTGACATTTCCAATGCTGCCAACAGTTTTACGGCAGAGTTTGTGTCCTAATGTTTTAAAAATAGGCTCACCTTTTACTGGTGTTAATTGAAGCAAATCTCCAAAAACAATAATGTGTTTTCCTGCAAAGATTCTTCATAGTCTGTTTTGAGTACTTCTTGTAATCCGAGGTGAATCAAAGCTAACATCAGGTTGGAGACCATGCTCACTTCATCTATTAGTAGCATTTTCATTTGTTTCAATACTCTGCGTAATTCCATTGCAGCTTCTGCAGAAAGTTTGTAATAGTCTAATTTGTTCTGGTGTTCCACTGGTAATAGTAGTAATCGGTGTAATGTAACACCACCTATGTTGTAGGCAGCTAAACCTGTGGGGGCAGTGACAACAGCTGACAGTTTCTTGTTTGTCAATTGTTGAAGGAACTTACTAATGATTTTGATTAGGAATGTTTTGCCAGAACCAGCTTCACCACTGACGTACAGTAGTATAGGTTTATAATTATGGCAGGAACATTCTTTATTTTCATGTTTTACACCATGTGCAATTTGTTTTGTTACTTCTTTAAAAAATCTACTTTGCTCATTGTTTAGTTTTGATTGTAGTATAGTTAAGTCTTGCTTATCTTCATACTGACACATGGTGTTTTCTACTTCTATCATAGCTAATTCTGCTTCTTTATTATTAGTGGTTCTCCCAGTGGTTCTTGGCTTCCTGTTACAGAAGTTTGACTACTGTCAGGAGTGTCCTTATCTAGTTGGGCTTGGAGTTCTTCTTCATGTTGCTGTTCATTGTGCAACATTTGTTTGTACTGTGTAAAGTTTACATCAATTATAGTGCTTTCATTTGCTTTGAAAGCATCCTCATATGAGTCATAGTTATCTAGTAATTGTTCTTCTTTTCTCCATGGTTTGAAGAGTTATAGCAGGGACATGTAATATACTTCTTTATGTTGAGGAGTCTTTAATGACAATTTGATATGATTAATTAAATTTGGTTTAGTCAGTTTAACTAAGCTGCCTTCACAGTTTGTCACTCTATATTTACCTTTTTTTTCATCAGGTTTCATATTATTTTTGTATGTGTAGTTTTGGGCTATGTGGTATAGACACATATTTTCCAAAGTATTACTTCTGTTTGGGTAGTATGTGTCCAATAAATTGTTTTTTAAAATGTCTTGGCTGTTGGGATCATGTTTGCTATTGTTTCTATATCTTCATATGATTTTAGAACTCTTTTTCTAGATTTAGCTGGACCAAGACTTAGCCATACTATATTTTCAGATTTACCATACAATGCAGTACCAGTTAAACGATCAGCTGCTTCATATGATCCACATTCTCTATGGGTGAGCATTTTTATGCCCAAGCTGTATAATTTCTGAGATACTGTTTTATCTGATGACAGGTCATTCCAGAGGTCTTGGAGCTCTGTCTTTTCTGCTTTAGTTAAGTATGCTGTGACATATCGTGCAACTGCAGTAGAATTGTCTGCAATGTACTGCACATCTATGTTTGCATTCCATAAGTGGGCAATGATTGCATTATAATCATTAATATATTTTTCTTCTTCTTTTCCTTTTATGTAATATGTACTTGTAGGTGACTTACCTTTAACACTATGTCTAACTGAAGACATGAGGGTGTTCACTTGACCTGTATTTATAACTTTTCTAGGGAAACCAAATCAGCATTTGGTGTAGTATTTCCCTTTGTTTTTGTATTTGCGACAACAATATTTTCCACATTTGTGTCTTTGAAATTGTAAAATTTGTGCATGAAGATCACTATTTGTGGCTTCTGATGGAATTTCACAAGTGACATATTTTTCAATAAACTGTCTTGACCAAATTTAGGAGCATCTTTAATCCATAAAAGCATGTGGATATGTGGTGCTCCTCTGGCTTGGTATTCTTTTCTCCAAAAGAAGTGTTGCACTTCTCCAAGGGGAGGAACAGTTTTATTACAAATAAAATGTAGCATAGCAATGAAGCGATGGTGAATATATCTTGAAACATTAACAGGATCCAAAGAACAAAGTTCTCCAGGTGTTAGTATATCTATGTTTGTTTTGTTTTTATTTGATATGCGTAGGAAATCATGTAAATCTTCCCATGCATATTCTGCACACTTAATGTAACAAACCAAGTGGGTGGGCCAAGGTTTCTGATCATACAACGTACATCTCCATGACGTCGAAACCAGTACTCTTTAGTACCACGCATATTTGCTAATAGATTTGTAATATTTGATTGTAAAACCTCATCCTTTTGTTGCACTTTTTCTAATAATTGTGTAGCTGTCATATTTTGAAAGTGTGATCCTGATTTTAATATGTGTGCAACTCTGTAACATAAAGTTGCTAGTTCACTTTCAAAGAGTAGGTGGAATATGTATTCCACATTTTGTCTAAATCTGGGATCTTCAGAATACATCCGTAAGGAGCGGTATTCTGAAGCTGATATTTGAATAGGTCTATCATCATACCTTCCTCCTTTGCCAGTAGGAAAGAGTAGAGGAAAAGCACGTGCTTCTATACTTTTTTCCCATATGCTTATTGGCGATCCTTTTGTTTGACGCATTTGGTAAGTTTCCAGTACATCTTCTACGGTGTCATTACAGTGCAAAGGATGAATTGTATAATGGTCTAAAGTATTTGATATTGTAGCAGGATCAAATTGACCAGCTTCTTGTGTTTCTTGAATTATTTCAGTTGTATCTTTCAAGTTTTCTTCAATATTAATTTCTTTGTAATATTCATTATTCTCTTTAAGATATTGGAAGGCTTGTCTAACTGTATATAAATCTACCAGCTGTTGCCATATTTTTTTGTCTTTTGTAGGTACTCCATTTACTAAGATAATTAAAGATTGCTGCATTGGACGTTGCACTCCTAGAGTATGCACATTTTCTTTTAGATCTAATGGTAAATAGACTACTTTTCCACAAATGCCTTTTACCAATTCAGAGGGAGGTAATTTTGCTGTTTTTGGTTGAAGGCGTATTATTGCTTGAAATGGGTGTACTGTTTGAATTATGATGCTCTCATATAATTAAGTTGTTGTAGGGGTTTTGGTACTGGGTATAATTCCAAATTATTTGTGATAGCACGTGAAGGAGTTTGGTTGTTGTCAAGTTTTGCAGTGCAGTAACTGCAAAGTATTAAGGGCTCAGTTATTTCGTATTTGTTTTCTGCTACAAGGCTGAGAGCTAATTCAAACCATTTAGAATCTTCATTGTCTTCTATTTTGTATGATAGGTCTACAGTTTTTGTGTTACTTTTATAAAAAGTTCTACGGCAACATACACATACATGGTTTGGTACTTCAGCTGATGTACTTTTACATTTTAGTATTTCTTTTTTGTATGTGTTTAGCAAAAGGTTGCCATATGTAGAATTGTTGCTTAATTGGTTTAAAGCTATTTCATTCTGTAAATGGCTTTCACTTCCAAAATATTTCTTCTGGATATAGTGAATTTCTTCAAGTAGGTCTTTTGCTGTACCATGTAGAAGGATGTTATTTAACTTTGCTAGTGCTAAAGCAGGACTTTTAGCATAGTACAGTTTATAGACTAGATTTCTTATAGTTGAATGATGTGTTGATATCCTTTTGATATCATGGAAAGTGGTTTTACAAGTAGGTCCTGTAATGCAGGCCAATGAATGTCCTATGTACTTGCGCACTGGACAGGTATCCATATTTTGCAGTAATTTAATTTTGATTTTGTCTTTGCTTTTTAAATATTTATTGAGGAATTGGCGTAAAGATTTGAAACATTGTTTGGGAATGTAACACATTGACGTGCATGGCCATTTGTACACTAGACGTTCTTATTCAGTTGAATGGAGGGGTAATTCTAAGTTTTCAGGGCATATTTTTGTAAGGAGTACTTCTTGTTCCATTATGGTATTATTCATTTTTTCATAACCTCGACCACTGCTATGTATGGCAATTGTATTTGTTTGCTTTTGTTTGTACGCTTCTTCATTAAAATATGGTTCTGTGCTCGTAGTGTGATTCGATTCACCTCTGCAGATACTTAAGAAGTTCTTTCTGTTGACATTTCGCTTATTGAGCTGTCTTTTTTGTAATTTAGTTATTAGTTTTGTTAGTGGTTTCATTTTGTTTAACAGTAAAATAAATAACTTTCTTTTCAGAAGAATTGCACTGTCCATCAACACTTCTAAGATTCATTTCCTACGATAGGTTTTAAGCATTGAACCTGATTTCTCTCCTGTTTTTATAAGATTTTGAAGGACTTTGTGACGGTACATTTTGGCTAAAATACTTTCTTGCTATGCTTACTTTGCACTATATTAAAATTTGAAGAAGTAGTTTGATCTGTAGTGATAGCTGATTTTCTGTTAATTGTTTTTTGGTTTGTTTTACATTTTGATAGAGGAGGCAAAGTTTTTGTACTTGAAACTTCTTGTGTTTCACTAAATGACTGTATTAGCTGTTTTGTTACAAATTCTGCTAGAGATGGATGCTTATGTTGGACACTTTTATTTTCATTTGCTCTACTTTTGCGTTGCTTTCTACGGACTTGACTTTTGGTAGGCATTCTTTAGGGTCTGTTGAAAAAAATAAAGAAGATATGGGTTGGGGTGTTCTGGAATGTATGTGTGCTGTGTGCATGAGTGTTTGAGTAAGATGATAAAGGTATATGTAATGGTGTGTGATTGTGCATTGGGAACTACAACTAGTAGGGATAGGTGTTCTTGAATTTATGTGTTACTAAACTGGGGTTCAGATGACAAAAAAAAAGTAAGCTAGTGGTGTGGAAAAGTACAAATAGTAAATCTAATGTATACAATTAAAACAGTTGTTTGTTCTATAATATGAAAATTGTAGCGGTTTAGTTGGGTAATTTGTGTGTCCAACAATAGGAATTTGTGGGCCATTCTGGCTGTAAATCGCTGTTTAAGACATGGAGATTTTTGGACAAAATGGTACACAATCTCTATTTTTAGGCACCAAAATAGCTTGTATTAACGTTATAGTATGTTTGATTAATAATACAAATATTATGGTGATATTCTACTTACTTTTTTTCTTAAATTAACAGGTTCTTCTTTGTTCTTCGAATTCGGCTGCTTCTTTTCAGTAGACTGGTCTTCACTGCAATTGTAAAAGCTTCAAATTAGTAACTTTGTTTGTATATAGCGCTGTTTTTAATTTAGATATTGATTTTTTTAATTGAAATCCTCAGTGCCTTCTTTAAAACCATTAAACTAATTTATTTACATAAGATACATTGCATCAGTTCAGTACATATGATATGTTCTTAATGAACAAATTGTATTGAATGACTAACTGTAGCAAAAAAAAATATCTTTACTATGTCTTGTGAAATTTATAATATACCAGTGAATACCACTATTTCTGTAAGTAAGCTGTTCTAGGTAATAGCGCCTCAATGTCATGTCTAAATTAAAGTAATTAAGTAAATAAATAAATAAAAACAAAAAAATATGAAATTGTATAAGTATTTTTTTAAAGATTTAAACATAGATTGTGCTTGCATGCAATTTTGTTTGAATATATGTAGTCTATATATTTCATTTAATAAATGTTAGTTTAACATGATTTGAGTGTGTGTGTATAAAGAAAGTAAATAGTATAAAGGTTTATAAGTGATAGTTGATTTTAGGAAATTGAAAAAAATACAGTAAATTCATTTTACAGCTTACACAAGCTAAAAGTCTGTTTGAAAATGTGTTCATCTACTGTACAGAAAATATGCATACCTGAAGTTTGTGTTCATGCATATGGATATGCATGGAGCTGCAAGTAGAAATCTTGGAGACTTGTACAGTATTTCTGGTAGATGGTGCTTGCCAATGATATGAGAGGAGGGGAAAGGAAGGTAAAGGGGGGGACACCAACCACAGGGATAAGAAAGGGCGAGCTGAGAGAGGAAGATGTAGAGTGGGTTTTATTTGGGTAGTGAGCAGATCTTCTCGTGTTCTGAGACGATAGTCTCAAAAGCACTACAAAGTCGCTCCCCCCCTGCAGAGTACTGTGTCACAGTACATACATACAACTGTGACCCTCGAAAGGTAAGGGTCATCAGCATTCTGTATGGCCTGTGAGGCAGCTTGAGGAAGACGCTGTCCCACAGAGGTGGTCCTTGTGGTGACAGGATCAGAAACAGAGGATGAAGTAGAGGAAATCAACCTGCTACGTTCTTCGCAAGGTACAACCCTGCAAATAGCCCCAGAGTGAAATGACCTCAGGTGTCGCTTCATAGTAGTGGTCCCAAAGCTGTACTTACCGTGCTTCCGTGACTGAGTATCATTTTGCACTCATTGCAGGTAACACGGTTCGCACGAGCCTTAGGAACATTAACATGAATGGTAAATAACCGCCTCACCCAAGACTCACGCCTAGTGCGGGTAATAGGGTTTTCCTCTACCTCATTCTCATCATCCTCTTCTTCCTACTCCGCATCCTCACTCCTGTTCCCCTCTTCGGGCCCTTGGGGAGGTGGTGGAGGGGTTGGGGGTAGTGCTGAAGCAGGTGCAGCACCAGGTGGCAGTTCTGCAGCCAGGGATGCCATCTCGATGGTGTAATCAGCAAGTTGCTGGAGAAATAACTGTGCTCTGAAGAATAGCCAGAAACACAATGAGAATAAGCTCTAGGGCGTGGTCTTTTATAGGGGTGCTTGTGCGCGGTTCGCGGACATGCGCCCTGTCCGCGGACAGATCGAACACAAAAAAAATTTGAAAAGTTTCAAAAGGTATGTAGAAACTCAGGATTACTATGTGGGACTTGTGCCATGGTGAGATTTTATTGAAAAATATTATGGATTAATTGAAAATGTACTTTTAATTTGTTCGGGGACCCGAACAGTGTCCGCATTCAGAACACACGATCAGCGTGAGCGCGGTCATATGATCCGTTCGCGAACAAGTCCGCAAAGGAAGCGCATGTCCGCAGGACACCAAATGCACGGAGATTGGCTAGCGCATGGGCGTTGATGTTCTACGGACACTGTTTCGGTCCTGAACTAATTAAAATTGCGTCACACGTGAAACAAACATTTCAGGACACTGCGTGTGTTCTTAGAACAGTTTAAATTTGCTAGCGAATAGTAAGGACAGATATAGTGTTCTTCAGGATACGTTCAATTTTGTTTATGTACGAACATTTCAGGACACCAATTGTGTTCTTAGAACATTTTCAACTTGCTAGCGAACAGTACGGACATGTATAGTGTTCTTTAAGACACCTCCATTTTCGTTTAATTACGAACAATTCCGGACACCGCGTGTGTTCTTAGAACAGTTTGAACTTGCTAGCGAACACTACGGACAGATATAGTGTTCTTTCGGACACTTTTATTTTTTTTGTTTACGAACATTTCAGGACACTGCGTGTGTTCTTAGAATAGTTTCATCTTGCTAGCGAACAGTACGAACAGGTATACTGTTCTTCAGGACACCTCCATTTTCATTTATTTACGAACATTTCAGAACACCTGCACTGTCCGCGGACACCTACATTGTTTTTTTTTTTTTTTAAAAACGAAACTATTTACAACACAATATAAAAATTTAACTTTATTTAACATATATTAATAATTTACGACAGAGAAGGTGAGGCAGAAACAGAAACAAAAACAGGAGAATTAGGGGTTTCATCATGATTGTTATTAGGTGAAGAAGGGATGAAAGTCTCATCAAGACGTTTTGGGTTATGGAGAGGGTTTGGGGATAATTGACTGGGATATGGTGAGGAGGGACAAGTACATGTGGGGCAATGGTACGAGGTTTTTGGTTTAAAATGATCTTCCACAAACGTTTTCAAATTATTAAAATTAGTCAACAATAAATCCATTTTTTCTTCTATACTGTGAAACGTGTTATCCATAACAGGTTTTTCTGAAGTATTTTCTATTTTGGTATGCTCTGTACAAAAATATATATATATATATGTTAAATGTATACAAAATAATAATAATTGAATGGTTTATATTATAAAGTGTTTACCATTAGTTTCACTATCTTGTGACATTTCTTCATGTGGGAAATGTTCCTCTAGCCATTCCAGAGTACTAGACATTTCTGTGAGAGAAAAAAAAAAAATATAATATATTTTTTTATCTAATACAGAAAGTTTATAAATATATGAATAAAATTAAGTACACTTTCTATTTCAGGTAAGATATGTCCTATGTAGTCAGTGGGTCTGCTCTTGTTCTCAGTTCTGTTGTGTTTGTGAGGTAATTATGTTGGAAGCCAATTTATTTTCTTGTGGTATATTCCATTTTAGAACATAGTGCATTTAAATGAATGGTTAGTGTGTTGTATATATGGGTTACATTTCTTATGTATTAGTACATATAATGTGTTTGTGTGCTTTTTTTTAAATTTGTTAAATGTTCCTATGTTATGATATAACAATCAAACATACCCCCCCAGAGTTTTTTAGGTAGTGGTACTTTAACAAAGTTTTTTCACTGAATTTCATAGGTTTTTAGTAGCGCAACTTAACCATAACGTCCCTTTAACAAAGTTTTTTCACTGAATTTCATAGGTTTTTAGTAGCGCAACTTAACCATAACGTCCCTTTAACAAAGTTTTTTCACTGAATATATATATATATATATATATATATATATATATATATATATTTTATTAAACAGTCCCTCCCCCTATTTTTGCGATGTTGAATGTTCTACTTATGTCCGTGGCTCAGCTCGAGTCTCGAGTCCCTGGCCATCGACTCTCCCTCAACTGACCAGTTCGCCTTCCAGGACCAGAATTTTGTTAAAAGATAACCTGCCGACCATATCTTTATTCACATGATTTATTGTGTACTGTTCTGCACAGTAAGCTCCGCGGACTTCTGCTAATGGCGAGAGTAGCTACAAGTCAGAGACTCTCTTTCTGGGCATAGGTCAATTACACCAGAACCATCCTCTGCTACCAACATGTGCTCTAGCACTTTGGAGTGTCTCTTGTGCTAGATGGAATTACCAATAAAGATCTTAAACAAAATAACAGCACAGACTCAATGTAATAAAGTAGGATCATCTGGCATACATCGGACTGATGCTTGCACACTCACACACAAACTTGATCACACAGAGATCTTATACCCCAATAGGCGTCATCTATTATGTCCTCCTATGTGGCAAGCCATAAAACCTATTACCAGGAGGGATTGGATAAAGGGAACATATCTACTTACAGAAGGTATACGGATTAGTACATAATTGGCTGTCTTCTATCTGTAAGACAACCCTCAAACTACCTCTACATACGTATAATACCGATTATAGAAAAATAAAAGGCAGCTGATTGGTCTATGCAACATTATATATCAGGTTGCCCCATAGACCCACTGATTGGGTGGCATTATCACCCAACTTTGGACATTCGGCTTGTTCGCATCACATAGGCAAAAAGTGAAAGCCAGGTGCTTGGATCATGTCAGATTACTCCCCACATTTTACAATTAGTCCATCCTCTCTCATCAATTCATCCATGAATCAATGTTTCCCATCTGTAGTTGAACTGCCAGCCTGTTCCCTTTTCTAGGACATTTAAAGGAGTGAAAGCACATCAATATTTTTATGTGAGGCTTAATTAATAGCCCTTTTTTTTACTTCTAGGTCACATCTGAGGAGACCACGAATGTGCCATTTCAGCCTTTTATTTACTGCTACGTGATTTAATTATACTGGGTGTCGTTGCTCCACTTGGTCTCTAGAGACTTGCTCGCTCTACCTTGCATAGACTTTATACAATTTTAATTGTCCAATATTTGGCTCTTGAAGATATTTTCTTCTTCTTAATCTTAAAGAAATATGCCTCATGTCCATGACTCATACATCTGCCTCCCTTTGTGCTCTGCAGCTATTCCATAAAAATAGCCTTCTTGATCCCAAGCCAACATCAACTCCTCTTTATTTTGCACATTTTGCACATGAAGCTGTTCTTCCAGCATCTCCTGACTCTCCAACCCTAATCGGCATCTGAGGTAGTTCAATGAAATATTTACGCACGCTTGCATCCATTTTCCAGTGATATTTGCCATGCTATATATTCCACTATAGCAAACTTCTATGCATCTTTTCTACCTTGCACTGCTGCGTATTTACACATATTCATCAGTAGGTTACTTGATCTTCTTTTGCATTCAAGATTACTTTATTGTTCTGTACATGTTTCTCTTGTTACTGGAGTTACATCATCACTCTTCAGCATTTTCATATCATTTCAGCATGGCTTTGTACATGTTCTTTATGACATCATTTTGCCCACATTAGATTTCACTCAGCACTCCATGATGTTCAATGGTGCGTGCTGACATACTTCCATATGGCATCCTTCCACACTTTCAGTGCAATGGTGCATTCGATGGGTTGTCTGAGTGCATATCAACTGTCATACACTCGATGAGGTATGGGCATAACACATGGAGTCCCACATATAGCCCTTCTCCTGCTTTTCCAGTATGATGGCGGTGAGGGAGTGGAAGCCAGGGAAAATGGGTCCACTTTCTCCTCTACACCACCCTCACCTCCACACTTCCACATGATATTACAAACCATGGTCCTATATTTCCTCCATTCCACCACCTGAATGTGTTTTACAACTGTACTACCAAGACCGTGAAACACAATGAAAAGGAATATATCATAAACGACCACCATTACTTTCCATCATTGTCCCCCACAGCATGCACCTTCATACGCCCTCACCTTTCGAATCATCCATTATTCACACCCCCTAGGAAACATGCCAAAGACTTACACCATCCCTATAACTCAGCCATTACCTACACAAACTATTGTGATTCCAGCATTTTCATGTCAATGGTACTTAAATGCAGAGGACAAATGCTGATCACTGTGAGACCAGGGCTATGTGGTGACAGAGGAATCGGCTTTATGTCCAACGCAGGCTATTGAAATCATCAGCAAAAGATTGACGTCTGTGTGATAGCTCAGCGGGATGTAACAGGAGAGCAGCCACGACAGGACCCAGGTTCCAATCGCTAGTAAGTGGGCAGTGCAAAGAAAAAATGCTCTTTGCCTGCTATCCAAGAGTGTTGCTGAAGTCAATAAATGTAAAGGTAAGATAGGTGACTTTTCCAAAATGTAGAGGAACATTGTACCATTTAGATCCCGTCCACTTTGACCTCTACATGTTTCCACTTTGATTGCTCTCCTCAGTTAGTCTTGTTAGTTTCGGCTGTTAGGTGGTGCTAATGCGCCAACTATAAGTTAAAATGATTGCATTGGAGTACAGCTAAGGGGAGATGACATATGAAGAGGGGCACACAGCTTATATGTGTTGTTTGGTTATTTACCCACCCATTGAATGCCTATTGCCATGCTGAACCCAACGTGCATTCCAACCCACATCTGGCCCCTCTCCCCTGAAACACATCCTACACATCTGGCACTTTTACAGCACCGCCAAACTATACGTTTGTCAGTGGGGGTTTGTGATTTACCGCTATTACCCTCCATGAAGTCCTCTGGGACTCCATGGAATCGGGATTTACCTCCCTTTCCGCCACCTGTAATATCCTGGAAATTAGGGATATCAGGCAGCAGAAATTGTAGTACAGTTTCCAAGTATCCCGATGGAATTACCAGTGGGATACCAGCAAATTTATAATGATGCCCACTCCTTTCAAAGCAGTCTTCTGAGAGTTAATGGCTTCATTGGAGCTGTGAACACTATTGTGTAATACAAATGTCTTAATCAGGTCTGCCTTCAGCCACTTGAATTATATGCAGTGTTCTTGCAGGGGTTGTGTCCTTCAATGAAGTCCTGTAAAAAACAAGCATTGGCAAAGTCAACAGTTTTGGTTTATTTATATGAATTAAATAGGCTTTTTCCAGGCACTGCTATTATATGCCCAGGTACAAACACCATTTTACAACTGCTATCATAAATGTCCAATTAATATCATTATGGCAGTGCGTGGCAAATGCCTGTCTCAGGCCTACACAAAGCCAACACTGTTGGCATTGCCACTGCTTGTTTCTATGGCATGTCTTACACTGTATTGCTGCCATGCAGAGCAATCTTGTTAAACTGCTTTCTTTTCTCAAAGTAAGCAGCGATTTCATTCTAAATAATATTGCCTCTGATGTTTTCTTGCTTTGTTCTTTCTTTATTAATTGCAGGTTGATGTAGCTTCTTTCTGTATCTTTATTGTAGGGAAAATATAAAGGAAATGTCCAAAAATTCACCCGTTTGGGACTACCAATCATAAGCTGGTTTTTCAAATGAATAAAGGAGTACAACAAGGATGCCCATTAGCACCGCTATTATTCTCTTCCTTGCTGATTTTAACCTCCACAAGCCCTTTGTTAGAACTAATCCACTGGTTCTATGTGACTCCAGATATTGTGTTTTGTTGTATGACAATGATATGGCATTGATTGATCTTACGCCAAAGGGCTTAAAACAGAGACCTCTTCATGCAAACAAATGTGTTGTTGACCATGGCTTGAAGCTGAATATTTGGAAGACAAAGATCATAGTCTTAGGTAAAGGTGGCTTAAAAGATTCATGGTTCATCAATAAGGCCTCATCACCACAAACAAACTAGATTTCCTAGCAATCACGGAAACATGGCTGCACCCAGCTGCCGCACCCTCCCTCTCCCTAGCTATCCTGGACAGATATACTATCTTCAGGAAATACAGATTGGCATCTAAGGGAGGCAGAGTTGCCTTCATTGCCAAAAACCTCCTACCCATTAGAGAAATCCCCAACCAAATTATCAGCTCAGGCAAAATGCTTTCAATCAAAATCACCTTATCTGCCACAGCCACCCTTGCAATCCACCTAACTTTCAGACCCCCAGTAACGCTGCTTTCCTTCGAGGAAGACATTGAACAGATTTTCTCGACTAACACAAAGCCATCCTCCAAAATCATTCCCTTGGGAAATGTTAATCAAGGCTTAACCGACCCATCTGATCTCCACTGACACGCCCTTGCCAACACCATTGAATCTCTAGGCTTTACCCACCAGATCTCTAACCCCACTCACAATAAAGGTCATACTCTAGACTGAAATAATGACCTCAACTGCAACATCAACATACTTGCCAATTTGCCCTGCCCCTGGTCAGACCACAACGTTGTTGGCTTGAATCTCACAGACACAGCACAATTTGAGATCTGACCCCAACCTGCTCCGGCTTCCCTCTCTGGAAACTCTCTCCAGCCAACACACTCCCCCTATTGATACCTCTAACAACTCAATCACATGCAAACACCGACCCCACCTCCATGGTCAAGATGTACAACCAAACCCTCCTCACCTCTATTAACAAGGTAGCACCCTTGAAAAACCGTAAATCTAAACCAAGCGCCCACTTTAATTCTTGGTATACTCCGAGCCTTAAAGTCCTACACTCCTTAAAAAGAATAGCAGAGTCCACCTGGGTAAAAGTACCAAAAGACAAGAACAAACAGCAACTCACAGCCCTTTCCAAAGAGTACAAAACAGCAATTCTGCATACTAAATGTGCTTCATATAACATGAGAATCAAAAAAAGTAAGCTCAGGCTCTAGAGAGCTTTTCGCTATCCTATGTGAACTAGAACCACCATCTCAATCACCTGACGACTATAACAAAGATCTCACCTGGTGCAAGAACAATCAAAACACACTCCTTGACACCATCTCCCTTCTCCAAACTAAAATCATTGCAAAAAAGTCAAACTTTCGCCAACTAACTTGACATTGCACCAGAGGTCTCCCACACAGCTCACAATCCCTGGGTTTGAATTCACCCTGGTCACAATCAATGAAACTCTCAAAATCATTAATGGGCTGAAACCCTCCAAATGCCAAGGAGATTTATGTCCAGCCACCCTCATAAAGTATTGTGCCGTAGAGCTTTCCCCGTTCATCACAGCACTATTCAACAACTCCTTCTGAACTGCCAATGGCCCAGAGAATCTAAAAGAAGCCTGGGTACGCCACCTCCTCAAGAAGCCCACATTAGATGTGAACATTCCCACCAACTACTGCCCCATCACAACCGTACCCTTCCTCCTAAAAATACTAGACAGCGCCGCCTATCTGTAAATCCCAAACTATCTGGAAACCCACAAGCTCTTTGGCTTCTGCCAATGGAACTTCTGCCCTTGTCCCAGAACAGAATCCGCCCTCTTGGACTTCAAAATCCAAAGTGATTAAATTAAGGACAATGGCAATATGGCCATCCTCCTCCTACGTGACCTCTCAGCAGCATTTGATTTGGTCAACCACAACATTCTCTACCAACACCTCTCCTCAGCTGCCCACTTCTCGGCCAAGGCCATAGCTTGAATAGACTCCTTCCTTTCTAACCGTACAATGAGAGTATTTTCCATATCAGCAGCAGCCCCCCCCTGCCCCATTCACCTCTGGCGTGCCACAAGACTCTTGCGTCTCTCCAACCCTGTACAATATCTTCACCAAGCCTCTCTTTGACATCACCTACACTAACTAGGTGGATGACACCCAAATCCTCCTACCCATCTCCGGAAACTATGTCACCGACTCAAATACAGTAAGCAAATTATACCAAACCATTCAGGCCTGGATGGCAAAACACGGTCTCTGCCTAAATGATGAGAAAACTGAGCTACTCCTCATTGGCACACAACCTCTACTAAATATTCTCAATAGCTCCTACACATCCTTTGCCATCGATGGGAATATCATCACAGTTTCCAAAGAGGTAAAAACCCAGGGAGTATACCTAGACTCCACGTTATCATTAGCCAGACAAGTAAACACTATCGCTTCAGCAGCAGCTTGTATCGCAAAATTGATCAATGCCTGCAGACCATTCCTAACTACTTATAGCTGCATCACATTTGCTTGAGCCCTCATATTATCCAGGATTGACTATTGTAACTCCCTATTTGCAGGTACCAATGCCCACAATATAAAAAAACTACGGATCATCCAAAATAACGCTGTAAGAGCACCATTAAAAATATCCAAAAAATACCACATCTCCACAGCTAGACCTAACATCCACTGGCTCCCGGTCCAAGAACACATCATGTTCAAAACGCTCTCCCTTAGTCACAAATGTATCTCAAACAATGCCCCACCTACCTGTCCAGATAAATCTGTAAGGCCCAATCTTCCAGACCCACTCAAGCTGCCTACTCGCATTTACTCACATTCCTAAATTTAGGCGGCAGAAGGCGGGGGGCAGCAGTTTCGCCGTGATCGCTGCCAAACTCTGGAATACCCTCCCTCTAGCCTTAAGATCTGAGGACCCCTTCTGGACCTTCCTCAAAGGCCTCAAAACCTGGCTCTTTTCCCAAGACCAACAAAACTAATCAGAACTCCCCAAAATTGACTAATATGTGGCTCTGCCACGCGCACCAGCTCTGGAACGTACACCTAAGCTTCTTGCATGCATATTTTTTTGCCCGTAGTGACTGTAACCACTATTTGTATACCATGGTATGGTATGGCATGGTATGGTATTGTTAAAGGCCTATTCACAGGCAAGTGTTTCAAAGCGCTCAAGGAGGGTGGGAACATGGGGGAAAAAACAACATTCACTCAGAGCCCTTGAATTTCTGAGGCTATAATAGACTGCAACAGGCAGAACAAGTGTGAAGAATACATTTAATAATAGAGGACACAGCAAACAGGCCTGACATCGATTCTAAAGTTTTACCAGTGCAATTAGGGGGTGAAGACAGGAGAGAACAGACAGATGATCTTCTAGCACAGTGTATTCGGAACATGCGAGTGCACAGACTGTCACAGAGAGGGGGAGGTCCAAGTGCGCCCGGTCGGTGGAGACTAGGTAAGTGCAGTGCAGAGAGAGCCACTCTCTTGGGTTATTTCTTAAGTGCAGTGAAGGTGGGTGGGTGTAGGATCCTGAGGCAAGTGCGAGAGAGGACTGGCAGGGGTGCCTGGGACCTGTGAGACTCTGAGGTACACCAGGCGGCCTGTCAGCAAGCTGTAAGGAAGAGGAGGAAGTGATGGAAAGAGCAGAGAGGTTAGCAGGGTAGAGGAAGAGAGAAGGAAGAGGAGAAAAGGAAGGTCTTAAGAAGATCAGTCTCAAGCCGGAGGGCAGCAGGGAGGCTATTGCAGAGGGAGGCACCTGCTGAGGATGAGGATCTCCCTCCAGGTTTCATGCAGAAGGTTGGAGGTAGATGAGCGGAGGGCTCGTAAAGGCCAGTATTTAGGTAGGCAACGTAGCAGATACGTAGGTCCCAGGTCCCAGAAAGCCCTGTGGACATTGCAGATGGTCTTAAACCTGATCCTTGCAGCCATGGGGAGCCAGTGAAGGGATTTTAATGCCAGAGAGATGCGGTCCCTGGGCTTGATGCCAAGGATAAGTCTTGCGGTTCTGTTGTGGATGAGTTGCAGAGGACGCAAGGCAGAAGAAGGGAGGTTGAGGAAGAGGGTGTTGCAATAATACAACCTATATACAACCAGGAATCTGGAGACAGCGAGCCACTGGGAGAAAGTAAGAAAAGGTAGAGTACTTCTGAGGAGGTGTAGCTGAAAGTTGGATTTTTTAGAGATGTCTGAAATGTGCAAGGAGAAGGAGTCGAAGGTGACCCCAAGGTTTTTAGCCTCACATTTGGGTGCAGGTGCAGGGTCAGGGGAGGCCGGCCAGAGCGAAAGTGGGAAAGCAGGAGCAGGGTTCCCAATGGGAACGATGTCAGTCTAACTGGCGTTCAGGCAGACGTTGTTAGTAGCATAGCATGACGGAATAGCAGACAGTCAGATATGTGCGATGAGGAGGAGGCAGAGAAATGAGGTTGAAGAGAAATGAGGTTAACCATGCAGGTGCCTGACCTGTGATTCCCAATGTGTCACAGAGACATGCGATCGGGAGGTTGTACTTGACCATGTCAAAGGCAGAGGCCATTGTACCACCTATGTTTGTAACTATGTTGTAACCAAGCGTAACCACTATCTTTATGTAAATCAGCGCCCAGATGCCCCTGGGTTCGGTGCACTTTATAAATGACAAAATAAATAAATAAATAAGGCTAAAATAGAAGCACTAGATTCGTATAAGAATCTAGGCCTGTTTGCTAAAAATGATAGCTGGCGCCCACATATAAGGATGGTGCTGAAGAGAGCTTCTTTGGGTTTAGAGGTCTGCTTAGATTTTGTTTTAAGCATGGTGCGAAAAGATTGGTAAATGTTTAACAGTGGTGATGGTGAAAGTGCATTTGTTACTTCGATATGGTAGTCAACTTTGGGTTATTTTAATTGTTGTTCTTTGGAGCTCATTCAACAATCAGATCCCAAGGAACGTGAGGTTCTTCCTCCTAGCACACCCAGTGATGCTTTGAGTGCATGTGTAGAGATTCAGGCCAAGCTCAAGATTCTAGCTTTTTTCTTGAAAGTACAATTAGATTTTACTACGAACCCAAATATTGAAAAGGTGGTTGTAGAGACACTTTCTTCACCTGCACATGACAAGCTTCGCTGGTGTAGAAGCGGCGCAGTTCTGTTAAGGAAACTGGCTGTCCTGCAGACAATTTACGGCTGTACTTAACGCTAGCGCTGCTGATTTGCCATATGGCGTCACAAGCATGTGAATTAGTGATCTTACCTCAATTTAAATGTTACCTTTCAGAGCGTCAGGCTCCAGTTGGCAGCAGTGTTAAAGGCATTATTAAATCGCCGAATTTAGAAGGAGCCTCTTAATTAAGTAATAGAACCCGAGTGTCGGGGGCATTATTGTCTCAGGTAATGCCCCGGGGCATTACCTGAGACGGTAATGCCCCCGACGCGAGGGTTCTATTGCTATTAGTACCCCGGCCCGCAAAAATTGCGTGACCGGGGCACTAAAAGCTTTTTTTTTTGTCCTGAAACGCTGCAGCGTTTCGGCGCTGCAGCGTTTCAGGAGAAGAAAAAACGACCAAGAAAATGGCCGCCGCCATGGAAAGGGAAAACGGAGTCTGTTTTCCCTTTCCATGGCGGGCATCGGGAGCGGATGCGCTGGGAACACAAGGATCAAAAATAAGGTAAGTGGGGTTGGGAGGGTGGGAGTGGGACAGGGGGAGAAAAAAAAATACGTACCTACGTCCCCGGCGGGGGATGAGGGAAGCCTCCAGCCGTGTGGAGGCGCAGAGTGGGAATGTCCCCGCTCCGAGTCTCCACACGGCTGTAGGCTTTCCTCGTCCCCCGCTGGGGACGCAGGAACAAGAAGGTAAGTGGGGGGTAAGAGGGGAGGGGATTTAGAAAAAAAAATTCCTTACCCGAGTCCTCGGCGGGGGGCGAAGGCAGCCTCTCAGCCGCGGGGAGGCTCGGAGCGGGGATGGCCCCGCTTCGAGCCTCCTCATTGGCTGAGGGGCTGCCACGCCCCCCGCCGGGAACAAAGGCCGTGGAATCCCGATGAAGGGATTCCCGGCCGGGTAGGGACCTGGCGAGAGCCAATCAGAATGGCTCTTGCCTTCTGATTGTCTCTCGCCGGGTTACTGATCGATGAAATGGCCTGCCTCTCAAGGCAACTATGAAATGTTTGGGGGGTAACAGGAGCTGTGCCTGAGGATTTGGCTGCGATGAGGACATTTTACACTTTTCAATGACTTTTCATAATGTTATCGAGTTATCAAGCATATGGCCCGGAACCCAATTTGTTAAAAATTAAGTTAGGACCTTTATGAAAGCAATGTGGCTATTTATGAATTATAACTATATACATTTCACTTGCAGTTTTTGTATATTTATAAAAGCTGATTTTAAAAGCCATGCCAAGTCTATTTGTGGGATTGTTAGTATGTCTTTGTTGTAGTTTGATTTGTTTGTTGGCTGTTGCCAAAAACATTCTTCTTCTTCACTACAGACATATAATACTTCTCCAAAAAATATATATATGTGTTGTATGAGAGTAAGTCTGGTGTGGAGAATGCAGTGGCAACTGTGCTTCATAAGTTCAATAGACCCTGTGATGGCCTTGAGTAATGGGCCTACACTGTAGTAATAGGTGCCTGTGGTTGTGATTACAACACACTGTATATGAAATCTTATTTACAGAAGCCCATCCTTGCACTAAGAAGTTGGTAATTTCCGAGGCAGTGTTTTTGCTCACAGTAAGTAGGCCACAACTTCTAACATAATTTTTTCAAAATATGCCCTTGATATATGGAATCATGTACATTCCTAATATGAATGGATATCTTTTGATTTTCAATTGGTCAAGGAGAATATCACCAAGAGGCAGATGTGCAATAAATTTTACTTTGATGTTAGGAAGACTGCTAAGAAATGTGTGGTTGAGAGAGCTAGGGCAGAAAGGGGTGTGAATTGAAGTTGTGGAGAGATTGCATGGAGATGTAAAAGTATCAGATGGGAGAATGTGGAATGTCAACAGAGTGTTCAGGTGTCTCGGTATAAGAAATAGGGGAGAGAATTCTGTGAGGCGAAAGATTGGAGAAGGGAAGAGATGTGTTCATGAAGAGAATTAGGGACACAATTTCTCTGATATGTTGGACCAAGGTCACTCTATGGCTTGTGCCAAACAAGTTTGTGGTAGAACGTTATGCTTGAAAGACTATGTTGAATAAAGATGCATTTTCCCATTGTTTACAATAGGTTTACAACATGTTGCTGTTAAGTGTATGTTAGACACATTCACTTTAATGTGTACTTTATATACTGCTTTATTGTCTATGTTCAAATCAATCTTCCTTTGATATTTGCTGTTTATATACTGCTATATTTTCTGTTTCACGTTCATGATCTTTGATGTATTTAGATTATACCTTATTGTAATGAATGGTGTTCTTGTACATAGTTGTGCATGTTTAATTTGTATGCTGTAAAAAGTGGAGACGTGTAGCATTCTGGGGGATTTGATTAAAGGAATTGCGAATATGGAATGTAGAATGTAAGAGAAAATATGCAAGAGTGAAATTTGTTAAGGGAGTTTGAGGAGGCTGTAAGAGGAACCGGTGGTGCTTATCTTTGGAATTCAATAAAGAAGAATTGTTGCCTTACCTATGTCTTCAATCATTTCATTTGATTTCTGTTTTTTTCCTTCATGCACCATCGGAGTTCAAGTCTGCACATTTCTATACATCTGGTGGATTGTGGGCCTCTGAGGAAGCTGGGTTTCTCAGTGAGGTAGCTTGGGGACTGCCAATGGGGAATGTGACAGCCTTGAATATGAGGCAGCAGGATTGGAAAATGATACAGACTTTCAGCGGAAGCTAGTGCTGATCGATGAGGGTCAGGTTGATGTGATCAAATTTGCCAAATCCTCTGATGAATTGTGCTGCAGCATGCAGACCGCACCTCAAGGGAGCCTGGGAAGTTGCCGAAAAACCTTCCAAAAGGGCATTGCAACCATCCAGGTGGGAAGGTCCAAGGCTTGGACAGCAGACCTGAAGTTGTTTTCTGAGATGAAGGCCTTGAATTTTTGCAGGAGAGGAAGTTGGTATCAAACTGTTTGTTTCTTCCTTGTTTTGTGCTGTTTGATGGAATGGTGTCTGTCGAAGTGGAGCCTAAGGGACTTGGCGCAGGTGGTGAGCTGGAGACTGAAGCCTTGGAGGTGCATAGCAGAGCTCCAGGTCTGAATGTCCAAGTGTTCGGTATTGTTGGTCAGCAGTAGGAATTGGCTGGGTGGATAGTAACAAATGAAGTATTAGTGCCGGTACTGTTAGGTTTTATGAAAGGGGCTGAGACACAGCATTAATCCTTAAACTTTGATTTGTTAAATGCAAAATCACTTTTTATTACGCAAGAGAACACACAAATGTAGTTGTTCATGGATTTGGCAACAGTGTTTGTTTCAGTCAATATGCTAGGGGTACCATTGAGTATCTTACAAGCCTTTGTTACTGTGCACACCGATAATACTGATGCTGTCCATTACAGTGTTGAAGGGACAGTCACCAAGCCCTGTGAGGTAAAGTATGGTGTACGGCAGGTATGTCCAGTGACCTCAGTGCGGTTCAACGTATACACTAAGCAGCTGTACAAAGAGCTGTATGCAAGTGGGGAAGACACCCCCCTAGTCAGTGTTTATTAGCAAGAACCCTGAATTCCCTCCAGAAACTGTTGAATGCTTATTCCAAATATATGACATTGTTACATCTGAAAGTAAAGGCTGACAAATCAGCAATGATGTACTTTTACATCAAACCAGTGAAATGCCATAGAACATTTGCAACTAAGGGGCGTGTATTCCAACAGTGAATCCTTTTGAATACCTTAGCATGAGGTTTGCTGTCACCTCCAGCACATATTGGCAAACAGGCTGGATTGGAGGGAGTTTTATATTTGCTTCAAATATCATGCTCATCCAGTGGACATGTTACGCGCCTATGAAGCTAATGTACGCTGTTTTGGCTTGTAAGGGGCAAGAGTTTGGGTTATGACACAGGGAAGGCCTTAGAAAGAATGTACCATTAGTTCTGTAAACAGTTACTTATTGTACCTCAATCAACCGTGAAATGCGCGCACCATATATAATTGGCTTTAGGTTACATCATCAACCGTTTCCATATGGCTCCTGCAGATCTATTTTTGACTATCTTACAGAATCACCAATTTGAACTCACCAGGATTGTTATTTAAGAAATATGGAAGAGTGACAGAGCCTATTCAGCTCATGGGAGGCTTGTTTGAAAGTATGACTGTGCATCTTTTTACCTTTGGTCACTTGTTTATTTGTCAAGTCTGGATAAGGAAAGTTTAGCTAAATTGAAGAGACTCATCTCCTCGCATGTTCAAATAATAAGAGAGCCTTGACATAGATAAAACAATGAACAGGTAATCTGGGTAACCTGGTTATTTAACTCCACTAAAAGGAACGCCACCCTATTTAATTTGGGGTCCGATTCTTAACTTGGCGCAGTGAACGTGCTAAAGAGCACGATTCACTGCGCCAAATCAGGATGCCCAGGTTCCACCAGTAGTCTCAAGTGGGCCTGGGCGTCCTCGTAGTGCAGGACAGTGCAACTGCAGCACTGCACCTGTTTTTGGCTTAAGGTGCGCAACCCTGAAATCTCGGCAGCATTTTTGTAAAATAACGACATATTCGTTATTTTATGAAACTGCTGCCGAGAACAGAGGTGCATATGAACACTTTCATATACTGGTCATATACACCCTGCACTGCAACAAGGCTTCATGTAGCACTCCTCCACAATTCCAGCACCGAAATGGTACCGTATAAGAGCACCACTTTAGCACACATTTAAAAGTGGAGGAATGCCACAAGAATACCTGTCTTAAGTGGCAGGTTATGAATGTGGCGGTTGCTAGGTTGGTTTCCCACCCATCCTAGCAACTGCCACGTATATTCCGAAAGAGGCATATTGATTCCGACTTCGGAACATGCACCACCTTCAGAATAGGTCTTACGTACCGAAAAGGTTGTTAACGCTTTTAACAACCTTTTCGGTACTTAAGACCCAGGGCCCTATTCTCAACTTGGAGCAGTGAAGGTACTAAACAGCACAATTCGCTGCGCCAAAAGAGGACGCCCAGGCTCCACTGCTATTCTCAAGCGGACATGGGCGTCATCGTAGGGCACCACAGTAATCTGTGTGGATTGCGCCTGTTTTTAGTTCTAATGGGTCCAATCTCGGCAGCATTTTTGTGAAATAACAACATATTGGTTATTTTACAAAAATGCTGCAGATCGAGAACACAGATGAACACCTTCCTATAAACCAGAGTGAGCAGCTTCAACATTGCAGGTTGTTGAAGCTGCTTACTTTGGTGTATAGGAAAGTGTTCATATACACCTGCATGGTGTATATGAACGCTTTCATTTAAAGCGAGCAGCTGCTCGCTTTGGTGTAAATACACTTTCATTTACATCAAAGCAGGCAGCTTCAACGTTGCAGTTGCAAAGCGCTCGCTTTAAATGAAAGTGTTCATATACAACACACGGGTGTATATGAACACTTTCATTTACACCATACAAGGCATCTTGTGGCACTCCTCCAGTTTAACAGCACCAAAAAGGTATTTTATATGTGCACTAGGTTAGCGCACATATCAAACTGGCAGAGTGCCACAAGAATAGGCTTCCAAAAAGCCAGTTTACGAATGTGGCGGTTGCTAGGTTGGTTTCCAACCCATCCTAGCAACCACCACATGTATTCCAAAAGTGGCACATTCCTTCCGACTTCAGAGGAATGTGCCGCCTTCAGAATAGCTCTTAAGTACCGAAAAGGTTGGTAAGCCTTTTAACGTCCTTTACGGTACTTAACACCTGGATGAGAATAGGGCCCCCAGTTGAAAATCGGGCCCTTGGTGTCCATTTAAACATTAAAGAAATGTAATAACAAAATCAAACTGACTGCGTATAGTTCTCATATCTATTCTATAATATGTACAAGAAAGAAAGAATTACAATAACCATAACAAATTATGACTCAGATAGTAACTGGTGTGACTGCTTTCAGTAAATTCTAACGTAAGCTTGAGGTTGTACATTAGTGATTAGTGCCCAGGTACTAATAGGAGAGGTTACGCAAAATAGAGACAGTAACATTCTTAAAAGCGGTTTTAGCATACCTTGTCGGATCTGGGTGTAACTGGGGGAAAAACACAGAAAGTGCATCATTTCATTAATTCTTGGCCGTTAACCCAAACACGGCGCATACTATTTCCCCCACACAAAACATAATTTCCCTTTGCATACTATTTGGCAATAATCAAGTTAGGGGGAAGACAATGAAAACATCATTTTAATGAGCTGTTAAATATTTGAATGATTGTAAGAAGTGTTTAGTGTTAGTATGTTATATATTTTGTACGATGTCCTATTGCTTATCGTATACTATTTATTGCTGATGTATGTATCTGTTAACTTTTATAGCATGATTCGTTTTTACCAAAAGAAAAGTGTTCAATTACTAACAACTAACATTATATCAGCAACATCCATCTAGGGCAGTGAAGATGAGAAGAGGAGTTTCCAATGGGTGCTTCTGCTAGCCTCACATTAGATATTAAGAGGACGCTTAAGGACTTAGGAAAAGGCAGAGCAAGAATGACTGAAAGTAACACAACTGTTTGAGAGCTCTCTTAACTTTCAGTTCAAGATGGTTCTCTGACTTCAGTCCCCAGGCAAGGAGTCAACTATGAAGCACTAGGTGTAACAAGTGATAGAAGCGGAAGCTCCTATCACCTATATGGCTTCCCCGGCCACTTCTGACCCACAAACTCTGGTAAGTCTCTTGCTGGTAGGTTCTGAAAACATGGTTCAGATCAGTCCAGATGTTGGCGGTCATATCTAGGAATTCAAGTCAACAAAGGATAACTCTGGTTGCAAGGTAAACAGTAGAACATTGGTTCATGAGAATGGACAGGTCAACTTTAGTTTACCTGTTAGAGAATACAATTATTCCACTTTTCTCATATCACACTGCCATCTTATGTTAGTCAATGCCCCATGTGTCTGGTATAGTCACTGTCGCCCGTTAATTGTTCCTTTCACGTTCCTCTGGGAATTGTAAAAATAAATCTGTTGTTTGGGTGATAAGCAAAAATGTGAATTCAGTTGTTTCTCATGCAACAAGATGCTTTTTGCATCTTTGAGGCGGTCACATGAAAATGTGATTCACAATAATGTTGTCAAAGACATCTTCCGATTTGCTCCAGTTTTAGGCTTTGTGAATCAGGTATAATGGGAGTAGGTGCCATTCCAAGATGCATAAAGGAGGATTTCCTCTCTCAGTTCTTAGTTTCCGGTCTGGTGATGGCATGACCTCTGGAGATGCATCAGCCAACGCAGATGGTGAATTGCTCAGTCAGAGTGGTGTTTTGGTTTTGACTGCTTTTCAGGTGATGCAGGCTGTCCTGGGCATGATGTGTGCCTGAACAACAAGAACATAATATGGCCCAGTCTTCCTCAGTTGTGAATGTATTAATTGATTAATTAGCCCACTCGCACCTTTCTAAAAATGCTTCTTAAATGCTGAAAAACAAGACCCTGCAAACTTATCCAGAAACCCCAATCCGCACAGGTCTTTGGTGTTCTGCCCTCTAAGCTGCCCTGAAGCAGACATTGAAGAACAAGAATCCCCTTAAGGTGAAAGTACTTTGGAAGGCTGTAGCTGTATGCATGTGGCTTCACTTGCCATAGCACGGCAATACCTGGGCAAATGAGGGAGAATTGTGCATATGGTGCCATGTTCTTGGCATATGATTAAAAAATAAATACAATTGTTTTTCACACTGCGCTTCATGCTGAAGTCCAGCCTGGGATTTGAGTTTGGGCTGCTACCCTTTGCCTTGTGTTGCTCCGCATTGTCTTGTTTCCAAAACAAGTGGGTTGCCTCTGAAATATCCTCCTGGCCGATGCTGCCCTTGAGATATAATTACAATAGCTGAGCATTTGAGGCTGCACCTGGCCTATATGGTGACTACTTCAACACGTGAGGCTACATTTTGATTCCTGTACATGGGCAATTGAGGCTGTATTTGATGCATGCTACCAGAGCCTTGTCATATAAGGCTTTGCTTGGAAACATGTTATCAGTAAATCTGCAAACACGGCTGTTTTTTGCACTTCACTTGATGCCAATAACGGGACATGTGAGAATGTACATAGCATATTATGGCTCTGCCCGGGCATATGCTTCTGTCCATAACATAACTTGGCAATGCCCGGTCATATGGGGCACTAAATAACAGGCATTGGCAATACATGGCTACACTAGGATACACTTGGCATATGATGACACTAGCTGGGTATGTGGATCAGTATCTAGTGTCTGAACTATATTTGGCGTATGATGCAATATCTTAATATAGAATGTCAATATCAGAAAATACCAGGCTATAGATGTATATACGACTTGGTAACGACCTTTGGTGGCTGTACTGTATGATTGTTTTAAATTATGAGAGGCTCAATCGTCAATGTGGGTCTGGACCCTCCCTGAGCAACTCCTTCTCAGATTTTCAACCGTTTTTTTTTACATGTTCTGGAACCAAATAGATCATAATGATGCATTGCTTCCAAACACTATGTCATGTTGTATTCAACTGAATCCCTCCAAAGCAACGCGTAAAAGATGCAATACACATAAGCTGTATATGTTTGTTTAATAACAGCTATATAATAAATGAACGTATCTAATTGCTGATGGTGAAGCTTTGTAACTATAGGCACATTATGAGAAATTAAGCTGTTATACGTTCATGTTCATGATAATAAGAATCTTTTCCTAATCTCTGAATTGGGCCTCTTACAGCACTGGTTCTGACTTCAGCTTTAAATTCTGTTCCCTCCTGTTGTCCGTTTTATAACCCCAGTGAACATGATCCATCTTTGGTGTACTTTCAACATCCTCTCAGGCCATTTTTCTCGTCCTTCTAGAGTGACTTTGTTGTTGTTAGTTTTTATATATTTTTGTAGTGGTCTGAACTTTGGTAGTCCTTTTATTGTGCTCTGGGGTTCCCTTACTCTTATCCACTCTCAATGATAACAATTTGTCTTGCAGCATTCCTTTTGTCATAATACATTTTGTATGTGTACTGTTTTTGTATTACTTTTCTTAAAACGTCATCCATGTCAATATGTTTTGATTTATTGTTAATTATCCATGGTGGATTTGCTCTATTGCAAACTTCTCTATGCCTCATAAGAACACAAGGTTTGATGTCTGTAGAAGAATGCTGTGTGACTCTGTATGCACTTAAGGTTTCTTTAACTACATCTATCCATTGTAATGTGTTTGCAATAGCTAATTGTAGACATCCCTTAAACAACTGATTGATTCTTTCCACCACCAGGCTGTTTGTAGCTGGATGGTATACTGCAGTGTGTGCCTGTCTAATTCTTTGTTCTCTCATAAATGTCTGCATTTCTGTAGAGATAAATTGTACGCCATTCTCTGTGATGATTACCTTCCTTGTTATGACTGTTTCTTGGATCATCCGCGCTCTGAAACACCTGTGTATGAGTGCGATATAAATAAAATATCTTTGGATGTGTAGTCCATTACAATTTGAAAATAAATGTTATTTGGTTCCAACATTTCGAATGGACCTATGATATCCTATTATCACTAGTTTCTTCTGTTCCATTTTGGATACTTCAATGGGAAAAAGTGTGTTGTATATGTTTTCTTAGTGTTAGCTCTGTTCTCACATGGCTGACAATCTTTATCTAATTCCTCTACTTCATCTAACATTTTAGGCCACCAATATCTACCTCTAATTCTAAGTTTCCTCATACTCCTCTCTAAATGTCCTATGTGTACTAACTGTATCATTTTGTTCCTTAACTCTTCCGGTGGAATAATTTTATCCCCTCGTAGGATGCACCATCTTTCTTCATTGATTTCTTGACTTACTTCTGAGTATTCAGTTGTTTCTCGAGCTATGGCATTCCATCCCTCTAAAATTCCTTTCTTTACTAAGCTAATTTCCGCATCATCATTGGTTGCTTGTAGCCATTCTTCTTTTCAGATGCCTGGAGGCAATACCACTTCTATGGATTCCAAATCTTCTTCAAGATGAGGCTCCTCTGATGCTTGCTCTAGCTGTTCTTTTTGTCGTTTTATGTAGTGTTTTATTGGTTAATTAAACCATTTAACACAGAGTATCAAACAAGTTAAAATAAATGCCCAAAGGAAATACATAATTAATAACTTAAATTAAAAAAATATACAGAGAGAAGCATAAAAAAGAAAAGGAAGAAAACCCTTGTGAGCTATACATGACACATTATAACCATTGATAGATTATCATCTAAACAGAATCATGAATAATTAATAATAATTAAAACATACATAAAAACCACATCAGCCCATGAGGGGGGTTAATTTGACATGTTCTTTATTACCATCAACATATGATAAAGCATAAAATGTAACACTGTTATTCTGCGAGAGAAAAGAGAGGCCCCTACAAAATCAAAGATAATATTAACAATTTCATATCTGTAGCCAGCATAAGCTTTTTTGTAAATTTCCTCTAACTTGGAGCAAGAGGTAAATATGTGTCTGGGAGTTTTCGATCGCCGTCTTGCATAGCCTGCAATATCTCTGTTCATAAGGTATCCCTTCCAATGTACCTTTTCGAGATAAATAGATCTAATCTCAAGTGCATTATAAACCTGTGCACTCTTACATCAAATAGCTTTGTTAAATAGCAGCGGGGACGATTTATGGGTAAGGCTTGCTTCACATAAAGTTGGTATTTTCTAAATTTGCCAAGATGGTAGATGTTAGCATTTCTATCCCAGGTCTCCACCATCTTTTTTAACTTTATTTCGCTGATCCCGAATTGGGTCCTCAGGTGAGGGCTCAAAGCCTTTTTCCTTCATGAACGGATGCACATCACACACCCATTCCCCAATCGGGTTATCGGAAGGATCCTTTAGGAGAGCTTTGTAGGACCCACCGAATATTGAATATTTATCATCGTCCTTCACCATCATTTATAGGAAGAAAATCCTCCTCTTTATATTCAGTTGGGTCTCAAGGGATATTTGTCCCAATTCACTATTAATTCCCTCCAATTGGGTGTTTCCAGGTAGACTGAGGGATCTTCTACACAGTTTCCCTTCCAATGTTTTGGCCCAGGATCTCTCTTTTTTGAGTGAAAATCTCCAAAGTGTATGTCAAACATAGAATAATACAAGTTTTATATATTTTGAACAAGTCCTCAATTGAGTTCCCCATATTTAGTCTGACCAAATTTAATACTGCTACAAATCGACGTTCCACCTATTGTCTCACATCATTCTCTATTGCCTTTGCCCTAAAATTATTAAAGATATAAAATCCTAAGTATGTATACAAATCAATCACTTCAATATAATGATTATCCATGGTGCAATTAAATTGTCTTCTCTTGTTTTTCTTCATATCTATAACCGTTATTTTAGTTTTCTCACCCTCCCTGTCTAACATTATCCTTCCATTACTTTTTCTATAAGCTTTCCAAGATAAGTTTCGGATATTCGTTTTTTGGTATAGGCAGATGATATGATCAATCCAGTCTCTTTTAGATACAGGGTTAATTTCTGGTCCTTTTCTCAGATCATTGGGCATGTGAGATTTATAGAAATTCCAATATTTCCAGCTGTCAGCGGAGCACAGCACTTTATGCATATTAAACTATTGGGCAGTACCCAGATCGGATGTATGTCTTTTGGTAAAATTCGTATAGTTCGTCATTAGTTTAAACATGCTTTCCTTTCTCCTATTCATCGCCTCGCTCCCCCGGTAAAGTACTTCATTTTTCTCACAGCCCTAGTACATTACAAATTTTCTTCTGCTATAACTAGACCAAAATATTTTCTCTATGTGTTGTGCTCACTCTAGGGGGTATTCTTGATCATAAATAAGGGTTTTTGGCGTTCTCTGATAGGATCACAAACATATCAACCGGTACCTTTTCTTTGGATAGCCATTTTGAGCAACCAAAGTCAAATAAAGCTGTAAACTTCTCCATATTTTTTACAGACCAGAAGATGCGGTCACCTGACAAATTTACCCTAGTGGTGCCCGCCATCTTCATTTTCTTCTTCTGCATTATTTCAATGGAGAATCTTTTTCCCACCTGATCACTAAACATGGTCGGAATTAGCTGCAGTTTACCCAAAAATTGACACATTGCAAACGGTGCAAAAAAATAGTTGATGCAAAACCTACAATTCCTGGCACTCCAGGTGTACCGTTGGCCACCAAATTCCCAACTTCCGGTTAGTAGTTATATAGGCCATTGGAATTAATAAAACATTCCCTGGGATCCTCATTACCCACCACCTCATCAGCAGCAATAACAAAGGTAGCATTAATATTATTGGTCATGAATTCAAAATGTTCATTAACCTCTTTCAAATGAAATCTTGCGAAATTTAGGTAACCCAAGACTATAAATAAAGCCCCAGAGTCCGTTTTGGTCCACTCACCCAGGATCATATCCACATTTGCAATAATGTATAGGGAAGCAATATTATTGGGTGGATTTTAGATATTCATTATAAGAACCTTTCAGGGTTGGTCACTAATTTGGAGTTCCAATATCATTCACAATGTATATGGGGAGGAATGGCAGAGTTTAAATTCAGTGATGATTAACTCAGATCTAGCCCCCACAATAAGACCTCCAGCAGGTCTTCTAACCATACAACGCCTTGCCCGTCATTGGATAATTTGGTAGCCATCCATCTTGAATTCATCCACCATACAAGTCTCCTGTAGTGCAAAAATATCTGCTTCTAAGAGGAAGGCCATCCTCACATGGTTGGATACGAACGAGTTGAAACCCCTCATATTCCATTTATGCAATTTAGAGCACCCCCACACCCTTTCATTATTTCATTCCACTGTCGCAAAAGACACATCTTGAATGCCCAGAGGAGTGAGATTCGCCATACTAAGGATAGTTTCTCTCAGACCTGCAATAATTTGTCAAATTACCTTTTCCTGGTCCGAATCTTCATTCCTTATAATCTAATTCAATCAATTGTGGAGCGTATGATAATATACATTCTGTTACAATTGGGAACACTAGGTGAATGATAGCCCAAGTAGATTCATAGATCAATTGGAACTTCCACTCTTGTTAGATCACTAGTTTTAATAGCACGAAGATCTGAGATTTGATGGAAAATGTCACGTTTTTATTACATGGCACAATCCAGACAAGGACTCCTTCCCTGACAATGAATGTGGCGTACAATAAAGCACTTTTTATTTTTAATAAACTGCTGGTTCTTTTATTTGCGTAGGCCTCGAACCTGTCTCGCACCTGTCTCGCACCCACCTCCACAAACACCCCATGTCACAATGAACCAGGAATCAGGCCGGTGTGTATCAATAAGATATTTATTAATTTATTATTTCATGGAAAAGGAAAATCAAACAATTTTACAGGCACTACTGTTGTGGTACACAATTGCACTAATCTCTACAAAACAGTTCAGTGAAGATGTACTGTTACAATTCTCACAATCTTTAATGGCAACACAGAAAAAGAGCAATTTTTTGAAAGAGATAACCCCAATGGTTTTGCACTCCCCCCTGTAACACTCACCCCAAACATTAGGTAACTTGATTCCTTTCAATGGAAGGCAGTGGTAAGGAGGAGGGATAGAGAGAGAAAATCAGATTTTCAGTAAAGCCCACCACCGAGGATGGGAGGCCTGCTAAGAAAGTGAAAACCCATTTTTAGAGAAAAACTGCAGAATCTGATTTTGATTATTGCGCACACAGCTACTCACAACTGCTATGGGAAAGAATAAAAGGAAATTTGTGTTGCTACACTTGATTAGTTAGGGAAGCTTAAAGACTACTAATCAGCATGCCATGGCAAGGTGGAAATAAAGTAGGAAAATCGATTTTGGGGAGAAAGCAAATGCAAAAGGAAAAATACAAACAGCAAATGAAAATTGATTTACAATGACAGGCAGCTCAGGGAAGGGGTACAGCTCAGAATAGGCAAATTGGTTTTCATTGACATGGACAGAGACACATGACAGATAGACTTGTAGGCAAAATGGATTGCTCTCAATGGGAATACGGTTTGGGGTTTTCATAGGACAGATGCAACTAGGAATTTGTGGGGTAAGGCATACAATACACGGGCAAATTCGGTTTTCAGTTACAAGGAGACTAAGGGGTCGATTCATGGAACAAACGTGCGCCGAAAATCCCAGCGCAAGCTGGCGCAAGGTGGCGCAAATGTGAGAAACCCAGCGCACGCGCATGTGTGCTATTCAAGGAAGACGCTGCGCGCGTTTCCCTCTGTCCGTGCGCCAAATCCTTGCATGGCACACGCGGGCACACACTCCACCAAACGGCATGCGCTACGCGCACAGCAAAAGCGCACATAGCGCGGCGCACACAACCAAAGTGGGCGGAACAGTGGGCGTAACACGCGGAATGGGGAATAACGCGTGAAAAAGAAGGCGTAACTGGGGAAGTACTGCAGGGAACTACACGGAACGCCCACATGCACGCGAACAACCCGTATTCATGGATTCGAATACGGGAAACCCGCGCATGCCAAAAGACGCACACAGGTGTCAACGCGTCCGCCACACGAAGGCAGGTGGAAGCGTCCACGCGCATAGTATAAAAGTGCGCGAAAACAACAAACACGTATATACAGCTACGATGAATGCCCCATTTGTAGCAGCACTGATCGTGGGACACCGCAGGAGGAGGAGAATAGCCAGGGCACGCATTTTCGCACCACGGATAAGCCTTTTTGGGATGCCTGATGACCAGGTCTACGGCAGGTATAAGTTTCCACCCCATATCGTCCTAGACCTGGTCAGGGAGTGGGAAGATGACCTTACATCCCCCACCATTTGCTCCCAAGCATTGAGCCCCTTGGAGAAGGTGCTCAATGTCCTGCATTTCTTGGCCACTGGGTCATTTCAGCGGACTACTGCCATAGTGGGGGGTCTCACAGGCCACGCAGTCACGCTGCCTACACCAGGTCTTGGCAATCATGACAGCGCGCCCCTTAGTCCGCAGACACATATACATGCCCAGAACACCCGCAGAAAGGCAGGCCGTTGTCCTGGATTTTTACAGGGTGGCACACTTCTCCAAAGTGCTCGGTGCCATAGATTGCACCCATGTGGCCCTACGTCCACCTAGGGCCACTGAGCGCATCTACCGAAACCGCAAGCACTGGCATTCCATCAATGTACAGGGGGTATGCGATGCAAAGGGAATCATCACCTCTGTCTATGCAAACTACCCTGGCTCTACCCATGACAGTTTCATATACAGAATGTCCGCCCTGGGCCGGGCCCTGGAAGCTGGGCAGCATGGCGACACATGGCTCCTAGGTGAGTACAAATGTCCTTGCACATGCATGCATGTCACACACACACACACAAATACACAAACCCCAATAATCACAACCATTTACACCTCCTCAGGGGACAGTGCCTACTCTCTGAGCAACCACATGATGACACCAATCCGGAACCCCACCACACCACCCCAGGTAAGATACAACGCCGCCCATATTGCAACCAGGGCCATAGTGGAGCGCACATTCGGAGTGCTCAAGTCACGTTTCCGCTCCCTTGACCGTTCTGGCAGGCAGCTACTCTATGCACCCCCAGTAGTGTGCAGGATCATTGTGGCAGCATGTGTCCTGCACAATGTTGCAACACGGCAGGGCATACCGGTGGACATGGTGGTACCCCCACATCTCCAACCACAGGCACAGGCGCTGCCCATGGGAGGGGACAGGGCACGTGGTGAGGAAGCCTGGACCCAGCTTGTGGCCAAATTTTTCACCTAAACTCCCACCCCTGCGGAGTGCACACAGGCCTGGCACATACCAGGTGACAATCGATGATGACAAAGAGACAGTCAACTGTCACAACCTTACCACCCTGAGATTGTTGCCATGGAAGTGCCACATTGTCTGCATCCCTAGCTACTTAAACACAAGCTATCCTGTGTGACCAAAAGGCACACATATGACATATGATATGATATGATAAGGCATTTGTAACGTGCCTATACACAAGTGTTTCAAGGCGCAACGAGGCAGGGAGGGGGGAACAAGGGAAGACAGACAACAATCCTACTAGGCCAGGTGTTTTGTTTGTTTGTTTGTTTGTTTGTTTATTTATTTGTATAGCGCTCTTGACCCAGGGGTATATGAGCGCTTTGAGCATCAGGTTACAGGCAACAATAGGGATCAATAGTACAACAATAGTGTGGCATAAAAGGTTGACAAGAAGGCAGTTAGTGCATAGATAGTGATAGGCAAAACACAATAAGAAGCATTTGAACATTGGGTGTGCATACATACACAATAAGAAGCATTTGAACATTGGGTGTGCATACATACATGGTTAGTTATTTGTTGAGTAACCAGGTGATGACCTTAGTCCTGAAGGGTTAGAAGGTAGGTGTGGATTTGATATCCAGTGGAATGGTGTTCCAGAGTTGTGAGGACAGAACTGGGAAACTGGATCCACCAGCTCTTTTGAGGGAGTATTTGGGCACCGTCAGTTGTAGTGTGTTAGATGATCTAGTGGTTCTAGTGTTCTGTCTTAATGTGAATTTGTTAGTGAGATAGGGCGGGTCTAAGTGGTTAAGAGCTTTGTATGTAAGGCATATGGTTTTTAAGTCTATTTTTTGTTGGATGGAGAGCCATTTACAAGCAATTCTTGTGGTGGAGATATGTTCTCTTCTGGGAAGATTTAGGGCTGCACGGAGTGCGTTATTTTGTAAGACTTGCAATTTATTGATTACTGTTTTATTGGCACCTACATAGAGGCTATTACAGTAGTCCAGTTTGGATTGAATGAGTGCTCTGGCTAAAGTAAGGCAGTTGTTGGGGGAGATCAATGGTCTGCAGGCCCTAATTAGGTGTCATTTAGATTGCGCAAGTGCAGGGGTAGGGGGAAGGGAAAAGTGCAAGGGGAAGGGGAGGGTGGGAGTGCAGTACAGGATAAGTAGAATAAAAAAACAAATAAATAGGCCAGCTGGTGGCAACTGCAAAGGTAAGTGCAGACAAGTGCTGGGAAGGGGGGGCTGTAAGGATAGAGAGACAGTCACGCAGTGCAGGGGTTGCCAGGGAGACAGTGCAAGTGGAGAGTGGCTGGGCCAGGGACCGAGGTTGGTGAGTGTGTCCCAGTTGCAGATTCAGTGCAGTTTCAGTGAAGAATTTAGCAAGGGAGAGGGAGAGGGAAAGCAGAAGCAAAGAGGAAGGTTTTGAGGTGCTTCCGGAAGCGGAGATGGTTCTCAAGTTCCAGGGAGGCAGGAAGGCTGTTCCAGAGGGAGGCCTGTGCCGCGGAGAGAGATCTACCCCAGCTCGTTGCTTTGAGAAGCGGCTGACCCTGACATGCAAGGTGTGAATCACACACACCTGCGAAACAGGCCATGACCATCACTGTTATGTCACTCAAACCCTCCCAAACCACAACATGACATGGCAAGCAATAGCCATACACCAACACAGTACCAATAAGGTACACATTGCCATGTTAAACATGTACATTGGCATCAGACAATGATGCCTGACATGGAATCAGATGAAATGACTGACCACCAACCTCCCACCCAAAATAAGTAATTCCCAAATACATTACAAAAGTTGTAGCCGTAACATAACAATGAATGCCTGTCTACATGCACATTGTGCATTGCAAAATCAACACTGCAGCTTCTGTGTGCTGTGTCCAACTCCTGCAACACACTGCTCAGCACACAGCACAGTGAATAGCTATTGTGTGTGATGCACACCCTGAGCATCACATCTAAGCGACAAACCACATCAAAAAGCAAATTAGGCATGTACAGGATCCATAATTGGTCACAGAACATGTGCTGCAGCGACACAGTGGGCACCAGAAGGCAAACAGAGTGTACACGTGGATATCCAAGGGTGGTTGTACATGTAGTGCATCATAGTGCGAGTGTGTGGGTCAGTAAGGACATGCACTCAACATATGCATGTGCAATCAAGTGACCATCAGTGTCCTCTACACATCACATGTGAAAATTCACCATGTGTACACCCCAGCATGTCAAACCACAACTATCCCCTCACACCTGAATGGTAAACAAAAGACATGAACAGGCATTGATCAGCAGAACACATCATGTACATAGGATACCACAATTACAATGTCAGGGTTCCCATCACACTGCAGGGCAAGGCAACTATCAACAACAAAACACCCCCCCTCCCTCACAAATCACCATGACCCACTGAACAACTGCACCTGGGTCATGGAGCCTTCAACCCTCAATTTCAACCTGGCCACAGGATCACCCTTCCCCTTCGTCACCATCTCCCACCTTGTGTGTAAAAAGTTGCCTGCACCCTCAGAGTCCACCTTCATTTGCAAAAACACAAAATCCAAGGCAGAAAAACGAACCAGAACAGCCTCCAGTAGATGACTTGAAGTAGTAGTACCTCACAAAGGCCAAGTACTACCACAATGATGTAACAACCAAGGTAGCACAGTAAAACAATGTTACAACAGGATGTGAACCATGTGTGGTACATAACATAGAATGATGCACCACGAACGGATGTGTACTGTCACAGCTCCTGTGTACAGGCGCAGGAGTGGCACGAACCAACCACCCCCACCGTGGCCCGGGTGCCTGCAAGGTCAAACTCACACAGGCCTCTGAGACCCTGGTGGGGAAGGAGGGTCAGGGATATGCATTCGGGACAGGCGTTGGCACACTGGATAACTGGAATGAGTGGCAGGAGAGGGGAGGAGGAATGACACATGAAAGTAGGGAATGCACGAAAATGTACTACCTGCATGAACACATACACAATCCTAACAAACTTGTACATCATTGTCAGGGCCTTCCGGAGTCCAGGCTTAGGAGTGGAACGAACCAACCACCCCCTCTAGGGTTTCGGCGCCTGCAAGCTTGGGGCTTACACAGGCATCCGCAACCTCAGCGGGGAAAGAGGGTTAGGGAACGTTGGTTGGATAGGTACGGGAAGCAGGAACACCGCGTAGAGGGTACAGGGTTTAGAATTGGATAGGACTCCGGGTGATTAGGGAAAAAAAAACATACCAAATTGAATTACACATTCATCCATGCATTAGTGTACACTCCAGCAAGCCTATGCAGAGCAGTTTGAAAGAAAAACAACAAGACACTTAGCTATGGTTTTGAGTGCTGGCCTCCTGCCTGCGCACTCTCAGGTCCGGTTACAGGAGCACTTCAATGCTGCAAAAGAGCCACAGTTAATAATCTGTGCGTGCCCATAACACAAAACCACACCACCAAATATGCCCCATAGCAACAAACTACTCTGCAAACAGACAATCTGGTGTGGATGCTTCGTACCCATATGTAACATTACCCCTGTGATGGGTCATACACAGTCAATGCAGTAAGTCAGCCGCCGGTGGGTGCGTGGCAAATGGAACACCAATGTGTCACAATTCACACAACATGCAATGTTCCCTGGGTAAGCAGACAGACTCATATAGCAAGGCATGACTTCAGAACAAGTCGTGTTCCACCATGACCGAAACAAAGTAGGCAGTGCATGTTTCAAAATGTACATGGAAATGAAATGCACTGCACCCGAGTATGTCCCTTGCTGTATGTCCCTGTGAGCTGCTCCTTTCCAAGTCTCGGAAGGCTACATGGGTGATACAAGTGCGTCAATGGACCTTGGTGTACCAGAGGGTATGTGCCACTGTCCCTGCAGGTGCCCCAGACAACCTTACAATCAACAGCCATCAGTCCACCAACACATATGAGCTGTATTGTGTGCTTCAACACCAATATTCGTCCAAGCTCACCCTCAGTGCTGCTACTAAGCCTGCATGTGCAACTGGCCTGGTGGAAGCTTTGCTGTGTTGTGGCCCCCCTGTGCTGCTCACCTTGCCTGGAGTTCCTTGGAACACGTCAGCAGTTCTAGGATGTATGGCTGCAATCCCTGTGCCTCTGCTTGCGCACACATGTGCATGTGGGCACCAACAAACGTGTCCAGAATCCAGACGTCCAATGGGCCATGTCTGCTGGCAAAGGGTGGTCTGGAGGCTCATCCCCCTGCAGAAAGGGCATGAAACACATGATTAATGCTTTAAAGTCATCTGTGTGTGTCTCTTCAGGCATCTCATTACTGGACCATGTTAGAGACGAACATCAGAAATCACACCATCAGTCCGTCTTTCACATCCAAAGTGTGGAACACCTTATCTACGGCATGCATTGCAACAAGCACGGGTACAGTAAAGATAAGAAACATACTACACAATGCATAGCAATGAATGTACACATTAAACATGAAACACCCCATCTAGCAAAAGCAGAACAGTGGTCAATAACACCGCAATCATCCCCACTAGGGGTGTTAACACAAGTTACACAGCACCAGACATGCCACAGATATGACAGTCCAAAGCCCTTGTGTAATAGGCTGTTACACCGAACCATCCTTGCGAGCCCATGGATAAGGGAGGCAGGAGTGGCATATGTGAGTCAAGGACCCCAAGCACCAAACACATACACAAGACAAGCCTGAAGGGCCCAGCTGGAACAGACAGTGGATGCTTTCAAAAGCCACAAAGCACCGCACTGTCACATGAAAGCACAATAGACAAGTAATTTTAAACTATATTAACTAATTACACTAACTATGAAAAACCTACATTACTGAATTAAACTAACTATCAAACAGAAACTTAACTAACTAAACGAAAAATAAAAAATGGCCACATACAACCCGGGGGGAGGGGAGGCACCCAGGAGGGGGGAGTTACAGGGTGCTGCTCAACACCTACATGCGATGATGCTGAGCCAAAAAGAAAACCTCCATGGGCTCAACGCCTGCACAGCCCGACCTATGTGGGAGATAGATGGTCGTCCAAGTCTGGCTCATCCTGGAAAGGAGGACGTGGCACAGTACCCTGGCCATGCCTAGCCGCACCTTGCCCCTCGACGGCAGCAAGTCTGCCGGATGGGTGAGCCTGGTTCTGGGTGGCGATGTGACGTAGGTCTGCATGCAGAACCTCACATGATACACATGCTTCCTCTTGCAAGGTAGCACGTGTAACACGGAGTTCCTCCTGAAAGGCCTGGCTGGACAACCGCTGCACCTCCCAGCAAGCCTGTAGCTCAGCCGAGATGGTACGCTCAAGCTGTGCAAACCTCTCCTCTGCCCGCTGCCTCTGGGACATCATAAAGACACCCAGAGTGGATTTGAGGGAAGCATACTCCTCCCTCAGGGCATCCATGTGCGCCTCTGCGTGAGCAGCAATTGCTTTACAACATGGACGTCAGAGTCATCATCAGGTCTGGACTCATAGGCAGCCACAGACAAGATGGACTGTAGCACTTGGGGGTTTTCGTGGCCTACCACCTCACGACCCCAACTTGTGCCGGGTTGATGTAGTGGTAACAACAGTGTCTGGCATGACAACACCATCCTCCGCCTCCATTGCGTCATCACCTGAAAAATAGAGAGAAAAAAGGTCACTACACATGTCAGAAGCACACAACACACACACCCACCAACAACAAACACATCAGGCAGACATGTGACACACAAAATAGAACCTGGCATGCATGCTGGGTCAACTTTGAATTGCTTCTGTGATCAGACCTGTTGAAAGGTGGCAGTTTGCATAGAAGTGGGTCTATGCAGTGCAGAAAATGTGTATGTCACTCACTACCTACATGTACAAGGACTCCATGGTGTGTGTCAGGAAATGTGAAGGCAGTGCAAGGTCAAATTCAGGCTTACGTGCACTGTGCATTCAATGGGTAGCATATCTACAAGCAAAGCACCCCTCCACCCAAGTACAAAAGCAGGGATGCCTAGCATGGTATCAAAAGGCTGACCATAGACCTGTGTATTGACAGTCAGTGTTGACTGGCATCAACAGCTTAATGTGATTCAAGTGACAACACTGCAAATGATGATGGGACAGTAAGCAGGACACATGATGAAAACTCTGTAGGCCGCCCACGTGTGAAAAAGACACTACAACAGTCGGACAGAGTCATTGGCCATTAAACAGACTGAGGCCTGTGACCCACACAGATTGTCAGACCCTAAACATGTGTGCAACGCAGTACTGAGCCACAGTTGACATGGGAAGGCTGATGAGATGCCATGCAATGTATGTCACCCAGGACTTGTATTACAGTGATCATCCAGTCAAGGACACATACGGGCATGCGTGCAATGCACATGGAGCATGAATGGGCACTCATGTCCCTGCGGGGCATCTGACCTATGCACAGTACAAGTGAGATACCCTGCATCAAGTACTAAGTCTGTACCACACAGCATATGTCTGGCAGATTGTACGCTGGAAGTTAGCATGTACACAGGACGCATGAACAGGAAAGTAGACAATGGCAAGATTGAAGCAGACCAGTGCAAAGGTGGAACTTGGGTGCAGAGTGGCGGAGGAGGGGCAAGGGAGCATGCCTACATGGAGTACCCGCATGCAGGCAGAGGACACATGCACGTCAGTCATGCAATGACATTGTGCCTGGGCTGAGAGGAAGGTCACCCCACGCCACATGCAGAAGGGCCAGTGAGCTGGAACATGGACCGGAGGGGTATACTGGTAACCAGCATGTGAGTAGGGTGCAATAGTGGTGATAGGGACAGTCCCCGTCTGCTCCACATGTCCAGCATCCAACAGAGCAGACATGCATCACTGAAGCATTGCATTACTTACACATCAGAACCATGTACACATCACATGTAGTGGCAATCATGCACAACACATCCTACAAGTAAAACGCACACGTACTCAACAAACACGCATCAACATTCACTGGACTGGGCATCAGAGTCCAGCATCTCTCCCACTCCTTCGACCGATTCAGGTGGTATGAACTCCGCAACGAGTGACTCATGCGGAGTGAGCTCTTCCTCCTCTGGTGCAGGCCCACCGCCAGTCACCAGAGTCAAATTGTAATTTGAGACACGCTTAGCCTTAGCGCTGCGTTTGAGGTCATTCCAACGCTTTTTGCACTCTTGCTCCATGCGCACCTCATGGCCAAATGAACTGACATGTTCCGCAACATGCTTCCAGTGGGTGTCACGGTGGGCAGCCGTAGTCTGACTATTGGCACCCACTACCGTGTCACGGCTGTGGCCCCGCACGTAGTCCACGAGGAAGTCCAGTTCCTGCTTGCAGAAAGGCTTCTTCCTCGACGTGCTGGAGGTCTTGGCTGTGTGTGGGGTCCCAGCCTGTGCTGCAGGTCCAACCTTCCTCCTCTTGGACTGTGGCGCAGACCCTGGCTGGCTAATGCCGCCCTGACCAGTATGGCCAGTGGGTTCGGTGGATTGAGCCAAGGGAGTGGCAGGTGGAGGGACGACCAAAGGCCTGACTTGTGTCAGTGGCATCTGGGTGCCCTCTAATGGACCCTGTGCAGCAACATCTGCTGTGGCAGGGTCATTGACCGCAACGGTCCTGGTTGGCAGACTCACAACCGGGGTGTTGTTGGGTGCATCTGCCCCTGCACTTGCCAACACCCGGCTGTTCGGGGCAGCAGATGACATAACTGCCCCAGGGACACGTGTCTTGGTCAGAGGAGTCCTGCGTGCCCCTATGGTTTCCCTCCTGGCCTGTTGGAAATCTACAAAGGGCTCCTCAAGTGACAATGCAGCCTGCGTTGGCAGACCCTGAGCCTGGGTGGCAGTGTCCACAGCTGCACCTGCAGCTACCACTACCCTTGGGCCCATCGCAGTTGATGGAGCGGACTGCCAGGTCACATGGGCACCAGTGCCAGATGCAGAAGCTGCATCCCCTGGAACCACAGGGGGTGGTGGCATGACTGCACCAACACATGGCACAACATTGTGCTCAAGTGGCGCACCCCTGCCTCTTCCCCCTCTGTGGCCGCCCTCGACACCCTGGAGTCCCCCTACTCCCTGGTCACCACGGCCACGTCCCCGACCACGTCCGCCACGAGGAGTACGCCCAGCTGAGGTGTCCATCACCTTTGGTGGCCTCCCAACCATGGCACAGATGTAGTAGTGCCGGCACAGATGGAGTAGTGCCAATGGGAGGTGTACACCACAATTGACCTGGGCAATTGGGGTAAAGAGGGTGGGAAGCAAGATGTTAACAGCCCCCCTGCACCTGCAAGGCTGTATGTGACCCTGGAGATGTAGTGACGGGTCACGCAACGCTCAGGAACCCCAAAACTGCAGTAAAACCATGCACGCAACCCTGCAGCCTACGTGCGTGGAATCCACCTCCCGCAGTACGCGGTGGCACCCAGTAACACGAATAACGCGTACGCGTGGGACACGCAGGCTACTATGGCCTTGAAAATGGGCGCTATACACAGAGCCACCCGCAGTTTGAAAAATAGCGTGTGCGACTCACCGTCTGACTAGCGCGATGCAGAAAAACACGCGTAGCCAATACCCCCGCCAAAAGAAGAGATACGTCCTTGATGGCTGTGAAGTTGTGATGGCGCGAGAAACAACAAGAAGCAGCAACACACGTCAGTCTCCACGAAAGGCACGTACAGCGAACTGCTGCCCCCGTTCACCTTTAACCCGTGCTGAGGGAAACGCCCGTGCGCGTCACGTCAATGAGTCGCTTACGCTTGAAGGGCCTTTGGTCCAATAAAATCGTGTATGCGTGCAGACACGCTTACGCGCTAAGGGCCTTTCCTCGAATTACACGCTGACGTGCAATTTTTTCACGTGCCAAATCACTCCGTATCAAGCTGGCCACGCAAAAACACACGGAAGACCACGCTCCTGCCCAAAAGGCCGAATCACTTCCCCCCAGAGCCCCGAGCACGCTCCCACCTGCCATCTGCTGCTGCCTGACTGCGTGCTGCCCTCGTGCCCTGCCATTTGGTGCCTGCACAACAGCTATCTGCAGGGGTCCAGTTGCTGTGTCCACTCCTGCTGGAACAGAAGACTCCCGACTGGGATACCATTGCTCCACAGCCCAGCCCCAGGACCCAGTTGCCCACCCACGCCTGCCTCGGGGGTCGCCATGTCTGGGCAAAGACCATCTGAGACCACTGGTGACCCCCAGCCAGAGGGGCAGAGGGCCACCAGCTTCAATCAGAAGGAAGTTGGTGTCCTGGTGGAGCTTGTCCTGGGGCATTATGATGCCCGCTTCGGATCATCACGCGCCGACAAGGAAGGACGGAACAGGATCTGGGACGACTTTGTGGTTGCCATCAACGCGGAGGGGGTGGCAACCCGCAACATCAAGCAAATCAAGAAGCGCTGGGAGGACTTGAGGTCCAGGACCCTCATAAAGGCCCGGCGCCTCATCGAGGGAGGCCGGGGCAGCATGAGTACCATCCAGATGAGGGTCCTGGAACGCGTACGCTCAGCGCTCCATGCCCAGATCCTTGAGAGGCAGACCTGCCTGGAGTCGAGCGGTAAGTGGCCAAGCATTGCTGTGTGAGACAGGGCATGTTGCAGTGTGCTGGTTGTCTGATACTTGCCTGTATGTGTGACATAGGCCATGTACGCATGTGTGTGTGCAGGGACATCATGGTCATGCATGTGAGACCAGTAATGTGTGAGGCACACGGTTGGTGTAGGTGTTTAAATGCAACATGGGGAGCCCTATGCGGAATGGACACATGAGAGCATGCCAGTCTCTGTTCCTGGACATGGGTGGGGGTGAGGGATGGGTGCTGATGCCATGTACATGTATGGTGTCCATGTCTGTGTGTCTGACCTGCGTGTCTGCGACTTGTGAATGCCATGGATGCATGACACATGTCTGTGACAATGTTCAGAATCACTGATGCAGCCTAGTTATCCTTGCATCCACTGTGTCTGGGGTGTACGAGTCCAGATGGATGAAACTACGGTGAAGTGTGTGCATGTGATAGGCATGACCCATGATGCATGTGAGTTCCAAAACAACATTGTATGTTTCAAGAGTCCCTTGGACATGTATGCTAATGTCCATAGCATGCGCCATGCCTGTTACTGCATGTGTTTTGCCTGCACTGACCCATGTGTTGTGGAGGGACATGATGGAAGTGATCTTTGACAGTGCCACTCAGAGCTATTGCTTCCTGTCTAGGGGACCATTGTACAGTACCCTGATGCTTGTGTTCTATCTCTCCCTCTACACAGCGCCAAGTGAAGAAGAGGGCAGAGACGGCGCTATGGAGCAAAGCGGCAGGGATGCCCCCACGGCTGTTGCGGAAGGGGTGGGTGAGCCCCCACAGGGGCTTGCAATGGCAGAAGACGGGGTGGAGCCATCCAGGTTGGTGGTTTCCACAGAGGAGCAGGAGGCCGCTACTGAGCCGCACATGGGGCCTGGTGGGGGCATCCCTGCTGGTGCAAGTGGTGCAGTCCAGGGGCAGGAGGCAGCACAGGTCGCCGTGGAGGGGCCTGTGCATGTCACTGTCCCTGACACTGTGACTGCACCACCATGCACCAGCAGGGATGCCCCATCCCAGGCCCGTCCGCAGGTAGGGGGGATGTCCATGTCATCTGACTCCCCTCCACCTGCGGACGAGGGGACACCTGGCCGTATTGAGAAGGTCCTGATTGGTGTCGCGTTGCGCACGGGTGTCATTCGTGATGACGTGCGTACTTCCCGGGGGGAGCACGCACGTCACCACGAAGAGCACCGTGCCAATGTGGCCCAGTTGGTAGCGGCCATGGTCGGGGGCTTCGTACATGTGTCGGCCACTCTGGCGACCCTCTCCTCCTCTGTGGAGGCTATGCGCCAGTCGTTCTCCATGCCGTCTTCCGGCCCAGATGCTACCAGGGCCCCCTGTGGACCTGCCCCGACCAACGCAGCCAACTCAGTGGGGATCCCATCCCTGCCACAGTCGGGAGTCGGAGGTCCAGCAGTGGTGGACACACCAGCAACTGGACCCCAGCAGATGGAGGATGTGACGGCATCATCGGGCAGGGCACGTGCACAACGGCGTCGGTGGATTCCATCAGCCTGGATGCCGTCGTGCTGGCACAGGCAGTTGCATCGGAGGCAGCGGCAGATTCGACATGGGAGGCATCATGGCTTGGGGCCATCAACATCAGGGGGGTAGGCATCGGCCGGAGGGCAGGAGAACCCTGGAATGGGAGTGTCTTCCGTGTGGGAGCGGTTGGGCCAGCAGATAGGTGCGGAGCGGCAACGGGCAAAGAAGGAACGGCTCACAAAGGTCAGGGCGGAGAACTCCATGCAAAGGGCGCTGAGGCGGGCTGAGTGCCTCGAGGGTATTCGCAGGGAGTTGGAGCTGGACACTGCATTATCCCTGCGAGACCTCGGGGCCAGGGAATATGCTCGCCTCCAAGCCATTGAACAGGAGATCAATGATGCCCTGGCCCATGACATCAACCAGTGAGCCATCGGACTAGCCCGCTGCCCTTGTAAATAGTTATGTAGTTAGTGTTAGGTTTCCTTTGCTTTTTTATTTATTTTGGACCTTTTGGACAATGGACCACATTTTTGTATATAGTTTTTTTATTATGTAGTATTTTTAGATAGGTTTCATTTCTTCAGTTGGGATCATGGACCCTGGATTGTTTATCTGTATATAGTTGACTGTTGGATTATAGTTTTTTTTTTTGGATTTACCCATGGAGCAATGGTTTTCGGTTTTGTTTTTCCCTTGGATTTACTTTTTTGAACCGTGACTTTGGACACCTTTCCTTTGGATTATGATTTGTTGTTTTTCATTAATTTACGGACATGCTGCTTTTCGTTTTTAATTCCCATTGTCGTTTGTTTATTTTTAATTCCATTTATGTTGTTTTTAATACATTTTTATCATCAAACTTCAATGTGTAGTATCATCTCATTGGTTTCATGCATGTCATGATATGGGTTTTGACATTCACTTACAACCATTGTGTGTATGTGAGGGACATGTGTTCATTTACATACTTGCCATTGGGGTTGTATCATGTAATTGGCATTTCTAAGTGGGTGGATGCAATACTTGGGTGGGTGTTTGGCATGTGGAGGCTGCCCATAAGGGCCAGGGATCGAGATTTTGATGACGTGTTGGCTGGGGGACATGTGTCGGGGCCTGCGGGCAGGTGCCCCGCACAGCTGGGGCGTGGGGATGCAGGGGGACATGAGGGGGACATGAGTGGGGGCCTGCAGGCAGGTGCCCCACACTGCAGGGGGTGGGGTGCAGGGGGACATGAGTGGGACATGAGTGGGGGCCTGCTGGCAGGTGCCCCGCACTGCTGGGGGGTGGGGGTGCAGGGGGACATGAGTAGGACATGAGTGGGGGCTTGCAGGCAGGTGCCCCGCACTGCTGGGGGGTGGGGGTGCAGGGGGACATGAGTGGGACATGAGTGGGGGCCTGCGGGCAGGTGCCCCGCACTGCTGGGGGGTGGGGGTGCAGGGGGATATGAGGGGGACATGAGTGGGGGCCTGCGGGCAGGTGCCCTGCACTGCTGGGGGCGGGGGTGCAGGGGGACATGAGTAGGACATGAGTGGGGGCCTGCGTGCAGGTGCCCCGCACTGCTGGGGGTTGGGGGTGCAGGGGGACATGAGTGGGACATGAGTGGGGGCCTGCGGGCAGGTGCCCCGCACTGCTGGGGGGTTGGGGTGCAGGGGGACATGAGTGAGGGCCTGCGGGCAGGTGCCCCGCACTGCTGGGGTGTTGGGGTGCAGGGGGACATGAGGGGGACATGAGTGAGGGCCTGCGGGCAGGTGCCCCGCACTGCTGGGGGGTGGGGGTGCAGGGGGACACGAGTGGGACATGAGTGGGGGCCTGCTGGCAGGTCCCCCGCACTGCTGGGGTGTGGGGGTGCAAGGGGACATGAGTTGGTGATCAGTAGTGCAAGGAGACATGTGCCTTTGCTGGGGGGCATGCCCATGTTGGGTGGGCTGCCTGCGGGACATGACCAGGGGTGCAGGGTAGTCCCCTGTGGTGTGGGCTGCCTGCAGGGGCCGTGGAGGGTGTACAGGGAACACCTGGGAGGACCCACACTGCCAAATCACGTGTAGGACTCCCCGGCACCCCCGAAATACACGTACCCTGCTGAAATTGCGTGTGAAACTTCCCGCGCACCCCTGAAATACACGTACCCTGCTGAAATCGCATGTGAAACTTCCTGCGCACCCCAGTAATACACATACCCCGCTCGCACAGGGCCAATCGCGTGTGAAACTTCCCGCGCACCCCAGTAATACACGTACCCTGCTCGCACAAGGCCAATCGCGTGTGAAACTTCCCGCGCACCCCAGTAATACACGTACCTTGCTGAAATCGCGTGTGAAACTTCCCGCGCACCCCAGTAATACACGTACCCCGCTCGCACAGGGCCAATCGTGTGTGAAACTTCCCGCGCACCCCAGTAATACACGTACCCTGCTGAAATCGTGTGTGAAACTTCCCGTGCACCCCAGTAATACACGTACCCCGCTCGCACAGGGCCAATCGCGTGTGCAACTTCCCGCTCACCCCAGTAATACACGTACCCTGCTGAAATCGCGTGTGAAACTTCCCACGCACCCCAGTAATACACGTACCCCGCTCGCACAGGGCCAATCGCTTGTGAAACTTCCCGCGCACCCTGCTCGCACAGGGCCAATCACGTGTGAAACTTCCTGCGCACCCCAGTAATACACGTACCCTGCTGAAATCGCGTGTGAAACGTCCCGCGCACTCCAGTAATACACGTACCCTGCTGAAATCGCATGTGAAACTTCCAGCGCACCCCAGTAATACACGTACCCCGCTCGCACAGGGCCAATCGCGTGTGAAACTTCCCGCGATCCCCAGTAATACACGTACCCTGCTGAAATCGCATGTCAAACTTCCCGCGCACCCCTGAAATACACGTACCCTGCTGAAATCGCGTGTGAAACTTCCCACGCAGCCCAGTAATACACATAGCCCGCTCGCACAGGGCCAATCGCGTGTGAAACTTCCCGCGATCCCCAATAATACACGTTCCCCGCTTGCCGTGCTGGTACAGGGTTAGCGCAGCCCTTTGCGCTGGATTGGGGATTTTGATGGTTTTTCCCTGTGCGAGGGGCGTTCTTGGGGGCTTAACTGGCGCTGCAGCAGGGTCGCTGCGCCACTGTGCACCACAGCTGGTTTTGGTAGCTGAAATCCATGAATACACTGTGCGCGGAAATTGATTTTAGCGCACGCGGCTGGCGCAGAGATTCGCACACGCACACTGTGCACCAGCCGCGTGCGCCACTTGGGCGCTAATTTCTATGAATTACCACCTCATTCTTTTGTAGCAATACTTTAATTACTATAATTATTAAAGAAAGACACCAGGGACAAGGGGGTTCATTTTGAATTTTAACCAACTTGTACCGTGAATAGGGAATTAATTGATTTACTTAAGAATATGGTAAGGATTTACACAGACACTGAGAGGTTTACCAAAGGAAATATGCTAACATACACAGGCTAAACACTGATTCCTCTATGGGAAGGTGACTGAAGTACACTATCAATGTGAGGTTGCCAATGGGGTTTTCAATTGAGGTTTCAATAGGGTTTTCACTGGGTTTTCAATGGGTGCAATGCTACAAATGCTGGGGTTATTTTCTACTTACAAAGTAAGCCTTGGTTTGGGATTCTGGCAAGTCAGCTGGATCTCAGGACACTCTGGACAGCTAGGCAAGGGGTCTAGTCACTGCACTCTCCTTGGTTTGGGATTCTGGACAGCCAGCTGGATCTCAGGAAACTCTGGACAGCTAGGCAAGGGGCCGGGTCACTGCACTCTCCTTGGCATAGTTCAGCTGCCTCCTCTCTGTCCTCCTTCTCCTGTCTCCCTGAATTCGTGTGTGTGTTCCCTTGACCTAGTACAGACCCCCTTATATAGCCTAAATGACATCACTCACTTTACAATCTAGGGGGAGTACTCTATAGTTACCCCTACCCCTTGGATTAGACAGTTTACCATTCCTATCTCCACCCCCTGCCATGATTGGTCCAAGGGAAGAGAGCACCATCTTTCTATTGGCATTTTATTACCCTTCTTTATTCTCTTCGTACCACTTTTTGACAAAAACCCAGCTATGTCTCATAACTTCATATTTCTACTAGCCTCTGACATATGCCTTAGATATGCGGTTTGAGGGGGTCACAGGGAATTAGGTAAGCCCATCGCCAACTCTGTATGAGGTAGCATTGCCCTTTGGCACATTTCTGTCATTTTCTTATGATATATAATAGTTATGACTTTGCAAATGATCAAGCATATTCCTAAATTCACCTTCCATCTTTCCATCTAATCACATACCTGTCACATATTACGAGCTGCCAGAAACTAGTTTTAACTGTCCACTTCAGTCCCCAAAGTCCTAGGAAAATGCACTATAGATCTTAAAAATTGCCTGGAAATTACATAAAAACATAGCACAAAGCAAAATTATTTCTCATTCTAATTGTTACAAAAATGCCTAAAAATTGACTCAGTCCTTTAATGTCAATTTGGAAGATCTGTCCCCCTCTGTGGGAGGAGCGCTTTATCACCCACAGCCGGTGACCAGATTTTTTGATTACCCCCTTTGAGGTTGTCAGTTTGTCCTTGGTAGTGGGTGCAGGAGGAACTCTCCACTCCCAGTCAAGTTTTTAGCCACACATGCTTTCCTTGAAGTCCCTGAGCCCTTGCCTTCAAGCCTGGCAGAGCAGGGATTTATAACGCCAACAGTACTTTGCATGTCATTACAGGCTGCTTCACTAGTAGGTGCGACTTTCAGTGAAGAGCAGGGCTTTCAATTAAGAAGTTCCTGCCTGAGCCCAAAAACAGTTTTTTTACGGTATTGTGAGCCTCTTCCAAGGTGATTGAAGTCTAGTGGGTGCAGCATAATGTACATTGTTTAGTCAACCCCCCCCACAGAATTTTTCAATGACATTTCTGTGCGAGCAAAGCTATCCTTTCATGGTGACTTTTTAAAATAATTTCTTTCTTTTTTTTTTAAATGTGTGCCAGCTGTTTCTGCGTCTGATGTTTCAATTCCTATTTTATATGTCAAATGATTATTTAATTTGTCCATTTTGAGTGAGTTGATATTTGCTGTTGGTCCATTGACAATGAGGGGTAGGCCCCCTTCCAAAGGGTTCTTTGATTTGACATTGAATAAAAGAAAAAGCCAAACCGTTTTTCATTTGCAATGTTTTAAAGGGCAGATGTTCAAGGGAAATGGAAAGCAAAAGCTGTGTCTGGTTTTCGGATTGAAATTCTTGCCCCTCATGTGAATTAAAAGTACACTAAGGCAGTTTTTGATGCAGTGCATGACTACATGTCATTCAAGTGAAAGAATAGCAATACAGTGTCATTTTTGGATTGCAGGGTTCAACTGCTTGCCACTCATGTGACAGGGAAAGCAAAGCACAGCCGTTTTTGGTGCAGAGTTTCAATGTAGTTTTCAAATGAAAAAGATTTCTGTTTAGGGCCTTTAAATTCACCCCACAAAAAGTTCTAAAACATTTGGGGGCCAATTCACAGAATTCGGCGCACAAGTGGCGCACGCGGCTGGCGCACAGTGTGCGCGTGCGAATCCCTGCGCCAGCCGCGTGCGCCAAAACCCATTTCCGCGCACAGCGTATTCATGGATTCCAGCCACCAAAACCAGCCGTGGCGCATAGTGGCGCAGCGACCTTGCAGCAGCGCCAGTTACGCCCCCAAGAACGCCTTCCGCGCAGGGAAAAGCCATCAAAATCCCCAATCCAGAGCAAAGGGCTGCGCTAACCCTGTACCAGCACGGCAAGCGGGCTACGTGTATTCCAGGGGTTCACGTGAAGTCACTCACGCGATCGGGCCTGGGGAAGCGGGCTACGTGTATTTCAGGGGTTCGCGTGAACTTTTTCACGCGATCGGGCCTGGGGGAGCGGGCTACGTGTATTTCAGGGGTTCGCGTGAACTGATTCACGCGATCGGGCCTGGGGGAGCGTGCTACGTGTATTTCAGGGGTTCGCGTGAAGTTCCACACGCGAATAGCCTGGGCGCGTGTATTTCAGGGGTGCGCGAGAAATTCTACACGCGAATAGCCTGGGCGCGTGTATTTCAGGGGTGCGCGAGAAATTCTACACGCGATTTCAGCAGGGTACGTGTATTTCAGGGGTGCGCGAGAAATTCTACACGCGATTTCAGCAGGGTACGTGTATTTCAGGGGTGCACGAGAAATTCTACACGCGATTGGCCTGGGTACGTGGATTTCAGGGGTGCGCGAGAAATTCTACACGCGAATAGCCTGGGCGCGTGTATTTCAGGGGTGCGCGAGAAATTCTACACGCAATTTCAGCAGGGTACGTGTATTTCAGGGGTGCGCGAGAAATTCTACACGCGATTTCAGCAGGGTACGTGTATTTCAGGGGTGCGCGAGAAATTCTACACGCGATTGGCCTGGGTACGTGGATTTCAGGGGTGCGCGAGAAATTCTACACGCAATTTCAGCAGGGTACGTGTATTTCAGGGGTGCGCGAGAAATTCTACACGCGATTTCAGCAGGGTACGTGTATTTCAGGGGTGCGCGAGAAATTCTACACGCGATTTCAGCAGGGTACGTGTATTTCAGGGGTGCGCGAGAAATTCTACACGCGATTGGCCTGGGTACGTGGATTTCAGGGGTGCGCGATAAATTCTACACGTGATTTCAGCAGGGTACGTGTATTTCAGGGCTGCGCGAGACATTCTACACGCGATTTCAGCAGGGTACGTGTATTTCAGGGGTGCGCGAGAAATTCTACACGCGATTGGCCTGGGTACGTGGATTTCAGGGGTGCGCGAGAAATTCTACACGCGATTTCAGCAGGGTACGTGTATTTCAGGGGTGCGCGAGAAATTCTACACGCGATTGGCCTGGGTACGTGGATTTCAGGGGTGCGCGAGAAATTCTACACGCGATTGGGCCTGTGCGAGTGGGGCAGTGTATTACGTGGGTGTGCGGGAAGTTGAAGAGGTGAATTGCCAGTGTGGGTCCTCCCAGGTCTCCCCTCTACCCCCTCCACGACCTCTGCAGGCAGCCCACACCACAGGGGACTACCCTGCACCCCTGGTCATGTCCCGCAGGCAGCACATCCACCATGGGCATGCCCCCCAGCCAAGCCACATGTCCCCTTGCACCCCCACCCCCCAGCAGGCCCCCACTCATGTCCCCCTGCACCCCCACCCCCCAGCACTGTGGGGCACCTGCCAGCAGGCCCCCAACCATGTCCCACTCATGTCCCCCTGCACCCCCACCCCCCAGCACTGTGGGGCACCTGCCAGCAGGCCCCCAACCATGTCCCACTCATGTCCCCTTGCACCCCCACCCCCCAGCAGGCCCCCACTCATGTCCCCTTGCACCCCCACCCCCCAGCACTGTGGGGCACCGGCCAGCAGGCCCCCACCCATGTCCAACTCATGTCCCCCACCCCCCCCACCCCCCAGCACTGTGGGGCACCTGCCAGCAGGCCCCCACCCATGTCCAACTCATGTCCCCCACCACCCCCACCCCCCAGCATTGCGGGGCACCCTCCACCAGGCCCTCGCCCATGTCCCATCCATGCCCCCTGCACCTGGGTCCCAACAATCCCCAATCATGTCCGTAATGGCCATCCTCCCCTGCCAAAAGGCCCAACCAACTATCACATCCACCCACATATCAAAGGCAATTACATGTTACACACCCAATGTAAATAATGCAAATGAACACATGTCTGTCACACACAATGGCTGCAAGTGAATGTTAAAACACCCAACATGACATGCATGAAAGCAATGAGATGATACGACACATTGAAGGATGAAAGTAAAAATGTATTGAAAATCAACTAGAATGGAAATGAAATGAGAAAAACCACAAAGAAAAACAACAAAAAGAAGATGAATGTCCATGACAAAAATCCAATAAATCCAAAAATCCATAGAAGAACCATTTACAAGACAATCCCGGGTCCATGAGCCCAACCAAATGAAACCTAACTATGTCAACTAACTAAAAACTGAACTATATACAAAAAAGTGGCGCATTGTCCAATCGCAACCAAATAAAAAAATAAAAAATTCAAAGGAAACCTACCACTAACTATATAACTATATACAATGGCAGCGGGCAAGTCCTGCGGCTCACTCTGTGATGTTGCCGGCCAGGGCATCATCGAACTCCATGTCGATGTCCCGGAGGCGGGACTCTGTCCTGGCCCCGAGGTCTCGCAGGGTCAACCCCGTGTCCACCTCAAACTCCCTGCGAGCTTCCTCGAGGCACTCAGCCCGCCTCAACGCCCGACGCATGGAGAACTCCGCCCTGACCATGGTGAGCCGCTCCTCTTCCGCCCGCTGCCGCTCCGCACCTATCCGCTGGACCAACTGCTCCCACACGGAAGACACTGCCATCCCAGGGTTCTCCTGCCCTCCGGCCGATGCCTGCCCCTCTGATCTTGATGGCCCCGAGCCATGATGCCTCCCACGTCGAGCCTGCTGCTGCCTCCGACGCCACTGCCTCTGCCAGCACGACGGCATCCAGGCTGATGGAATCCACCGATGCCGTCGTGCACGTGCCCTGCCAGATGATGCCGGCACATCCTCCATCTGCAGGGGGACAGTTGCTGGTGTGTCCACCCCTGCTGGACCTTCGACTCCCGACTGTGGCAGGGATGGGGTCCCCACCGAGCTGGCTGCGTTGGTCGGGGCAGGTCCACAGGGGGCCCTGGTGGCATCTGGGCCGGAAGACGGCATGGAGCACGACTGGCGCATAGCCCCCACAGAGGAGGAGAGGGTCGCCAGAAGGCCACACACATGTAGGAAACCCCCGACCATGGCGGCTCCCAAATGGTTCACGTACGCACGGTGCTCTTCGTGATGATGTGCATGCTCCTCCCGGGAAGCATGCACCTCATCACGAATGCCAGCCGTGCGCAACGCGACACCAATCAGGACCCTCTCCACACGGCCAGGGGTCCCCTCTTCCGCAGGTAGAGGAGTGTCAGATGACATGGACATCTCCCCTACCTGCGGACGGGCCTGGGATGGGGCATCCCTGCTGGTGCATGGTGGTGCAGTCACAGTGTCAGGGACAGTGACATGCACAGGCACCTCCACGGCGACCTGTGCTGCCTCCTGCCCCTGGCCCTGGACTGCACTACTTGCACCAGCGGGGATGCCCCCACCAGGCCCCATGTGTGGCTCAGTAGCGGCCTCCTCCCCCTCTGTGGAAACCACCAACCTGGATGTCTCCACGCCGTCTTCCGCCGGTGCAAGCCCCTGTGGGGGCTCACCCACCCCTTCCGCTGCAGCCGTGGCGGCATCCCCGCCGCTCTGCTCCACAGCGCCTTCTCCGCCCTCTTCTTCACTTGCCACTGTGTAGAGGGAGACATAGAACACAAGCATCAGGGTACTGTACAATGGTCCCCTAGACAGGAAGCAACAGCAGATGAGTGGCACTGTCATACATCACTTCCATCATGTCCCTCCACAACACATGGGTCAGTGCAGGCAAAACACATACAGTAACAGGCATGGCGCATGCCATGGACATTGGCATACATGACCAAGGGACTCATGATTCATACAATGTTGGTTTTAAACTCACATGCATCATGGGTCTTGCCATCACATGCACACACCTCACCGTAGTTCCATCCATCTGGCCTCGTACACCACAGATGCAGTGGATACAAGGATGACTAGGCTGCATCAGTGAATCTGAACATTGTCACAGACATGTGTCATGCATCCATGGCATTTACAAGTCACAGACACGCAGGTCAGACACACACACATGGACACCATACGTGTTCATGGGACCAGCACCCATCCCTCACCCCCACCCATGTCCAGGAACAGAGACTGCCATGCTTCCATGTGTCCATTCCGCACAGAGCCCCCCATGTTGCAATAGAACACATCACTGTACTCACATGCCTGACCATGATGTCCCTGCACACACACATACGTACATGGCCTATGTCACACATACAGGCAGGTATCAGACAACCAGCACACTGCAACATGCCCTGTCTCACACAGTAATGCTTGGCCACTTACCGGCCAACTCCAGATGGGTCTGCCTCCGAAGGATCTGGGCGTGGAGCGCTGGGTCTACGCGTTCCAGGACCCTCATCTGGATGTCACTCAGGCGTGCCCGGCCCCCCTCCGCGAGGCGCCGGGCCTTATTGAGGGTCCTGGACCTCAAGTCCTCCCAGCGCTTCTTGATGTGCTTGATGTCGCGGGTTGCCACCCCCTCCGCGTTGATGGCAACCACTACATCGTCCCAGATCCTCTCCCGTCCTTCCTTGTTGGCGCGTGGTCTTCCGAAGAGGGCATCATAATGCCCCAGGACATGCTCCACCAGGACACCAACTTCCTTCTCACTGAAGCTGGTGGCCCTCTGCCTCTCTGGCTGGGGGTCGCCACTGGTCTCAGATGGTGCTTGCCCCGACATGGCGACCCCCGAGGCAGGCGTGGGTGGGCAACTGGGTCCTGGGGCTGGGCTGTGGAGCGATGGTATCCCAGTCAGGAGTCTACTGGTCCAGCAGGGGTGGACACAGCAACTGGACCCCTGCAGATGGCTGATGTGCAGGCACCAAATGGCAGGGCACGGTGGCAGCAGGCAGGCAGGCAGGCAGCAGCAGATGGCACGTGGGAGGCTGCTCGGGGCACTGGGGGGCAGTGATTCGGCCTTCTGGGCAGGAGAGTGGTCTTCCGTGTGTATTCGCGTGGCCAGCTTGATACGGAGTGATTTGGCACGTGAAAAATCTGCACGTCAGCGTGTAATTCGAGGAAAGGCCCTTAGCGCGTAAGCGCGTCTGCACGCATACGCATTTTCATTGGACCAAAGGCCCTCAGCGCGTGAGCGCGTCTGTGACGTGACGTGCGAGGGTGTATCCCTCATTGCACGTGATGACAGAACACACGTGGATTTCAACCAATCGCGTGTGAAAGTTCACGGCACCCCGGAACACACATACCCAGCCCATTCGCGTGTAGATTTTCTCGCGCACCCCTGAAATACACGCGCCCAGGCTATTCGGTGTGGAACTTCACGCGCACCCCCGGAATACACGTACCCAGCCCATTCGCGTGTAGATTTTCTCGCGCACCCCTGAAATACACGTACCCTGCTGAAATCGCGTGTGGAACTTCACGCGCACCCCTGAAATACACGCGCCCAGGCTATTCGCGTGTGGAACTTCACGCGCACCCCCGGAATACACGTACCCAGCCCATTCGCGTGTAGATTTTCTCGCGCACCCCTGAAATACACGTACCCTGCTGAAATCGCGTGTGGAACTTCACGCGCACCCCTGAAATACACGCGCCCAGGCTATTCGCGTGTGGAACTTCACGCGCACCCCCGGAATACACGTACCCAGCCCATTCGCGTGTAGATTTTCTCGCGCACCCCTGTAATACACGTACCCAGCCCATTCGCGTGTGGAACTTCACGCGCACCCCTGAAATACACGTACCCAGGCCAATCGCGTGTAGAATTTCTCGCGCACCCCTGAGATCCACGTACCCCGCTCAATCGCGTATTTGACTTCCCGCGCGCCACTTTTTTGATGCGCTGGGACTCTACCGCCTGCCTTCGTGTGGCGGCCGTGTTTCAGCTTGTGCGTGTCTTTGCCTGTGCGTGGCTTTGCCCTATTCGATTCCATGAATACGTGTGGTTCGAGTGCGTGTGGGCGTTCCGTCTGCTTCCCTGCAGTACATCCCCAGTTACGCCCTTATTTTCCCGTGTTGTTCCCCATTCCGCGCGTTACGCCCCATGTCCCGCCCACTTTCTGGTGTGTGCGCTGAGGTTGTGCGCTTTCACTGTGCGCGTCGCGCACGCCTTTCGCAATGTTGCAGTGACTTGTGCGCCATGCATGGGTTTGGCGCACATCCCGCGGTGAACACGCGCAGGGACTTCCATGAATCGCACGCGTGCGCGTGCGCCTGTTTTTTTCCGCTTGCGCCTGCTTGCGCCTGCTTGCGCGAAGATTTTCGGCGCACGTTTGTTCCATGAATCGGCCCCTTGATCTATTGAGAAAGGGGCTACATTCAGAGGCAGACAGAACTCAAATTTGGATCTTCTGAGAGCTGAGGTTCGGGTTACATAGTAACTCACTTAGACTCTTTGTCCACTTGTTTTCAGACAGCTCAGCTTGGTCAACCCTCAGGTCCATAGCAACCCAGTCACCCACCACTTTGGCATCAAGCATCTCAGGGATATCCCTGTTAGGGGTAACCATTGAAATATGATTGGATTTTGTTTTATTTGTATTATTACTCAGCATTGGTTCAAGTTGGATTTGTTTCAGCATCTTACCAGGTATTCTAAGGCCGTTCCCTTTTTTCCTTCTGGTTCCTCTATTGTTCTCGGGGGCATTTTTTGAGGGCAAGCTATCTTCCCTGTCAGGAAGTTGATATCTAAAGTTATAAGTTATATTATCTAAACAAGCAGTGGCCAATGCTTGTTTCACCTTGAGTTTGTACATTTTTACCCTATATTTTGGGGGCGGAGGTCCTACCTTATTTTTGTGAGAGTTACTTTTTTTAGCCAAAATAATGGGCCCAGGTCTTTTTGAGGTTAAATCTCTTATTGGCAGAGCCTGGAAGGGAGGAATAATTGAGATATCCTCATGTATTGTAAGAATAGAATCATCCTCATTAACCACACTGTCGAGGTCAATATCAGCCGCAATAGTAGTGTGGTGGTTAGTCTGTTTCCCTGCCGACCTATGGGCAGGATTATTTAAGACCATTTACAGCAGCTTACTCAAGCCCTCCTTCATAGATTGTTGCTCCATAAATATGGTGCTGCACATTGTAATGAGTGCCTTTAATATTTTCAGGCTCTCAGGTTCACTAAAAGGATCTTCCTCAGATAAGTCTGAGGATGAGAAAGTATCTTCCGCACAGGTGCTTAATGCCCCTGCTCTAGCTGCAATATTTTCCAAGTCAGGGGATTTTTCGAGGTTAGTATCCTGTGGTGAGTCAACTACCCGAGGTCCTTCCACCACATCTATAAACTGGGGCTCATCGTTAGAACTCACCTCACACAGCTCCCTTCTACTTGAGTTTTTTAAATGTAGCACCATATTTCAGGAGTGAGTTGCTATCAATCGGGTCAGTGTCAGTAGGGTCAATATTTATAGAGCCTACATTTCCAACATTATTTGCAGCAGTTCCCCCTGTATTGGTAGTAGGCGTAGTCTGTTTAATTATTTGTTTTAGGTAGAAAGTAATCATGTCTTGGAGCAGTACAAACTCCCCTCTCCGGTCCCGTGCTGTTTATATTACCGCCTTAATCAGATGTGCAGGCAGGACAGTATTTTTGTTGCTATTTCTAGTTGGGAAAATTGTTTGCAATAAGCCCGCCGTTTCATTTTTTTGCATCAGATTTCAAGTTGCTATATAGTTGGTACATTTTTTTAAAATGCCAGCATACTCTAATTACTTAGAACACCACCCCAAGGTCTGAATTCCCAACAAACTCCAATTACACCACTAACAGCAGTAACAGCACTCACTGGCACTCGAGCAAGGCGCACGCGTGCCGATACATGTGCATTGCTGTTTATATGTAAAACTCTATAATGAGTAGGCTGAGCAATCAAGTTTCATTTCACTGTCCTCTATGTAAAAAGAAAGAGGAAAAGTACATAAGTAATCCGCGACTTGCACAACAATGCTATGTTGAATTCCCAATCCTTTGTTTGTTTATGCTAATACCTCGCGAAAGCCGTCCAATAAAATATCTGATCCAGAAACAGAGAAGAGTATCACAGCAGTAACAGAACTCCACAGCGTAAAACTCCTCCTAAACCTGTGTTGCTTGCATGCATTAACTGTAAATACTGAGAATGCAGATGGTTTGAATACTCTTGATGTTGGTGCTTGGTCTAGGTCCACTTTGACATTGTCAAAATCTTCTTGACACTCTTTGTCCATAAAAACTTTGTGGGTTTTTTCATTAGTTCTCTACGGTTCTTTGTTTTATCTGTAAAATGTTGGACACATTTTGAATAGTGTTCTGACATACCTAAAAATTATTTTAACTAATCTTTATTGATTGGTGCATTCATTCTCATTACGACGTCAATTATGTTTTTATTTGGTTTTATGCCTTCTTCATTTATTGTATGTCCCGAATATTCACAGGATATACGATCAGCATATTCAGAATGACAGTAGCTTGTACATGGCAGTAATGAACACACTGGTGGTACAGTAAACAGGCAAAGACATTTACAGTGGCAACTGAGGTTCAGGAATCAATCGGGTATTGGGACTGGGGAAGGTGGATCGCCAGTATCATCATCCGTATCAACCGACAACGACCAGATATAGGATCGGATTGGAGTCCAAATGTTTCTAGGTCTAGACACTAGTGGTTGTTGGCCTGCCCAAATCTCCTCTGTGCCTGAGGCCCAGGTCCCAGCCCGAAGCCATTGAGCGTGCATGGGGGCTCTAGGGCGGAGCCAGAGCAGTAAGATACAACGGACTGCCAACAGTATACATAGTCCAGCTAGCATCTTGGAGTCACGCCCCAGTCGGGGGAGTTCATGAAAAAGACATGTTAATGGGGATGGGGTAAAAGTGCACTCTAGTATTCCAAACATAGTTGAGCATACTTCCTCCCAGAACTTAGAGAGGCGTGGACAGGGCCACATCATGTGTCTGTAGTTTGCCTCATCTGAGCCACATCTAGGGCACCTGGGGGGATAGTCCTTTAACATATAATACAGTCTAATCAGGGTATAATGGAATCTGTGGAGCAACTTAAACTGGATTAGTTTGAAACGAAAGTTGAATGAGATGTCGTGGATACGAGCACACATGCGGTCCCAGTGTTGATCAGCTATTTCAATATCTAGGTCCTTACCCCAAGAGCGTCTGAGTTTATCAAAAGGGTGGCTTGCCTTGGATTGAAGAAGGGCACACAATCTGGAGACTTTACCCTTAAGAGACATGGTATTCAGAATTTTTAGGCAATATAGGATCATCTGAGGGGATTGTGGGGAAATCTTGATACCTGTTCTTAAGTGTGTGGCGGAGTCCCGCATAATGAAGCCAATGGGAGGGTGTCCTATCCAGGGACTCTGGTAGATCTGGCCATTCAAGGAAAATACCCTGGTCAAAGACATCATGGGTGGTCTCAAGACCTGCACTAGCCCAGCAGCGTGTTGCTGCAGGGTTTACAGAGGGAGATTCCGGGAGGAAATTCCAAAGGGGAAGGTCACCGCGAAATGGGTGTGAGGTATTAGTACATTTCCACAGCTTAGTCAAGGCCAGTGTCGTAGAGCCTACAGGGTCGAGGGATCCGAATTGAGTATGTTGAAAGGGGAGCACTAGAGAATGGACATCACGGCCAATAACTGCTAGGTGTTCGAGCCTAGTATGCTGCGGGGGGTCTGTAGCTATAAACCAGTGTGAGGCATACTGTGCTTGGGCAATTATCCAATATCCCTCAAAGTTAGGGGCATTGAAGCAGCCCCCAGACATTGGAGTGGTCAGTGTGTCTAGTTTAAGGTGGACTGCGCCGGAATGCCAGAGAAAAGTATTGACGATGCAGGTCAGTGTCTGAAAGAATTCACGGCCCGGCCATAGGGGGATATTCAGGAACATATATAGGAGTTGGGGCAACACAATCGTTTTAAGGATGCCGATCTTACTGGCCAGGGAGATTGGTGATTTAGCCCAACCTGCACATTTTTGGGCTAGGGTGGTCAGGTATTTCCCAAAGTTGCCAATGTATAGTGGATTCTGTTGGCGCGCAACCACCACTCCAAGATATGCAATCTCGGCCTGCGACCATGTGAATCCTATAGGGTATGGGGGTGTGGTGACTTCAGTTATTGGAAAGAGTATAGACTTAGAACAGTTTACCCTGAGACATGATATTGTGCCAAAGAGAACAACATCATCCAGTATAGGGGCGAGATTTTGTGCAGGCGAGCGAATAAACAGGAGGGCATCGTCAGCGTGTAGGGAGATGATCTCAGGGGAGCCAGATAGTCTGCGGCATCTATGTGCATGCATTTGGCGCATCCTGTCTGCAAAGGGTTTGATGTCTATAGCAAATATTAAGGGTGAGAAGGGACAACCCTGTCTCGTGCCTCTGGTTATTTGGATATAAGGACTGGCAACAGGAGAGGAGCAAAGAAATCTAACCCACGACTGAAAATGTGTGGTCCAAAGTAGCATCTCTCGAGGACCCGCCAGAGGTAGCTCCAGGAGACGGAGTCTACCGCCTTTTGCATGTCGAGGGCTGCCACCACTGCCTGTATTTTCGGGTCAATCCGGGCTAGAATGTTAAACACTCAATGTAAATTGAAGGAGGTGGAGCACCCTGGGATACACCCAGACTGGTCTGGGTGTACAATAAATGGCATGTACGGGGCCAGTCTCAAAAGGCGACACCTGTCATAGTCATGAAGTCAGGGGTACAGGTATGCAGAGGTTGCATGCACAGGAGACCTGGGTGGACACTGTCCTGGCACCTTTGGCACCAGGCTCATGAACAAAAGTAAACAAGAACATCCATTTAACACCAAAAAGCTTTTATTATGGACATAGCACTTCAGATGCGTTAACCTTGAACATTCGATCCATTAAGCAGGATGCATTAACCTTGAACATTTCATCCATTAAGCAGCCCCAAGTGTATTCATGGGTATGGCTGCTAATGGATTGCCTTTGCACATGCTCACTCTCTAGGAGTGGCAGGGTGTGGCTGGTAAGCCGGCCCTAATGGGCGTGCCCACGATCTCAGCTATATAAGCTGCCCGATCCTCAAGACAGACGCTTTGCGTTATTCTGCACTTGCAAGCAGCGTAACGCTCACCATCGCCTGAGGTCAGACTTACCTTTGAAGATCCACCTTCCTGGACATCCTGCTTCCTGCCAGCATATTTCGAACTGGGGGTAGCTGTTTTCACCTGTACATCTCTCCGGCGAACCAAGTATTCATCTTTACACTTTCTGGAACGGCGAAATCTTCATCTTGGCACCACAGCATGATGCGCTTCATCATCGACAGCAGCGCCTGCAAGGAAAAACAGAAGACAAGGTTAGACATCGAAAAACCAGTCAGTTTAAGGTTGCGCTTCGCCATACTTCACGTTTTCCTTAAACCATCACTTACCTGCTGTCGAACATTGCGGTGGCATCCATCTTCCATCCGGCCACGTCTCGCATCTCAAAGCTGCATTGAGGCCGCATTTCCATATAAGGGAAGAAAACAGAAGGGAGACATTAGTGCAGGCATAAATAGGAGCAACATATAAAGACACTAAACAGAACGAACAGCATCACAAGAGCTCAAGAAAGACTTAACAATCATAAGGAGAAGCATAGTCACAGCTGGACTTGACTAATCCTTATCAGGGATCAGTGAAGGAACTAGATCCAATTCGACGTGCCCTGCCAGAAGTATCAGGACGGAGAGCTTATATTCCATAATTCACAGGTGAGCTTTACAGGCCGGCGTATGCTCACAGAAACTGTACTTTCGGGTGAAGGGTTAGAGAGGTACAACAATCACAGATTGGCGCACTCACGCACTCTTATTTCCACACAGGAGCAGTATCACCACGTACCACCGCTCACAGCTTTTCTACTGAGGGAGAGGCCTGAAGGGGTGATTCAAGTTCAGGGAGGGCTGCAACCATGTCCCAAGGCCTCCGCAGAGACCAGGTGAGCGTAACAACACTTTAGCATAGATCTTAATATCACAGTTGATGGAAAGAGGGTGGTACAAACCACATTGGCCCTCATTACAAGTCAGGCGTTAAGGGGTTAACGGCGCCGTAAAGAGCGTCGGCGCCGTTAAACCCTTAACGCCTGATTCGCACTTTAACGCCTGCTTTTTGCAGGCGTTAAAGTCCAAAGCGCTAAGCGACCTTGGTGCTAATTACGGCACCGTAATTTACGGTGCCGTAATTAGCGCCTTCCCCATCCCCATTATGCCCTATGGGGCAAAAATGGGAATGGGGAAGGGCAAATGGTGAATGGGGAATTACCGCCCCACTCACCTTGGAATGGGGCGGTAATTCCGCCATCCACCATGGCAGAATCCGGCATGGACCATGGTGCTAATAGCACCATGGCCCTCATTACAAGGCAGGTCCACCGCCTGCCTTGTAATGAGGGCCATTGTGTGGGAGGTTTACCTGGTTTGAGTAATACAGAGATCATGGCTTTTCGAAGGGAAGGGGGGAGAACACCCAATCTACAAGATTCCTCGCATAGGGCAGACAGGTGGGGGACCAAGCAGGCTTTATAGTGCTTGTAGAATTCGATAGGAAGGCCTTCGGAACCAAGGGCCTTTCCAGAGGTTAAGGCTTCAATAGCCTTAGATATTTCCTCAGGTGAAATCGGTTTGTCAAGGTTGTCCCTGGTCTCGGTGGAGAGAACGGAGAGCGGGAGACTGTCCAAGTATGCCTCAACATCATCCACAGGGATACTGTCAACATTGGAATATAGTGTTTCATAGAATAAGTGCAATTCTGTATTGATGTCTTGTGATGATAGGGCCAGGGTGCCATCTACCCTCTCTATGGCCGGAATGTGAGGTGAAGCAGATTCCTGGCAGAGAAGCCTAGCCAAGACACGACCAGGGTGCTCACTGTGATGCTGGAAATGCATTGGAGGGACAGGGCCTCCGTATCCTTGTCCTTTACTGCTTTTTATCGTATGTTCTGTCATGTTTTCCGCGCAGGAGTTCATGTGGGACTCCAGGCGGTGCAGCTCTGTCTCTTTTGGTTTGGTGAACAGACCCGTGGGATACCCTTATGGCACCCATGGGTAGGGGTACAACCCTGTGCCCCTAGTCTATTGTTTTTTGGCACCTGTGTGTGACCCACAGAGCAGGGTATGGGCTGGTGGCAGCTCCGTGCTGAAATGACTGGTGCCCTGAGCATCCTCCATTTTGGGATGCCCAGGCCCTGTCATTTGGAATCAGTAGATTCCGGATGGAGACAAAATGGCCCCCATGGCCTCTTGCCTTCCATCACCTGTTACCTTGATCTTCCCGAAGTCCCGGGAAGCCCTGCCTCTGTCCCTTCCCCCTGACTGGCTGTTGGGTGGAAGTTCCGTATATGGTAGTGTGGGGAAGTGCTGACCAGACTGCCTGGAACCTTCTCAACGACCGTATGTTGTGGGTACGCCTGTGGGTGGGACCTGGGTGAATGGAGTGTGTGAAGAATATGCATTCTATGTTGTGGCTGTCTAGTATCTGGTGGTTGACACAATGGTTGAGACAGCCCTGCCCGAAACTGGTATGAATGCAGCTTGGAGTGTTGAATGGCTCGGTTCTTGTCCCAATACACATAACTTGTTGTGAGTGTCTGGAGAGAAGTGAATGGCCTGAATATCTCGTGTGCCTGATTGACTGCCTGAATGCCCGTAGTCATGATTGGATGCTTGAGTGCGACCCAGCGGAATGAATGGGAGATCAACAGTATATCTGGGGACCTCTCACTGCTAGGAATCGTGTTCGGAAGCTGAAGTCCACCACGATGAGTAACTGTAGTAACTGAAGCTTAACCTTGAGCCCTGCTGGACAAGAGGAATTGCTGTTGCTCTCCTTCGCAATCTGAAAGCTGCTGTGCCTCAAGAACCAACCAAGAGAGGACCTGGTAAGGCACCTTCTTCCAGAGCTACGAGGGACCATCGTGCACAACCGATCTTTGCCTAAGCTCCCTGGTAGACAGACCTTCAACAGGCTGCCAACCCGATACAGGGATTGCTGCGGAACTACAAGGAGAAGCGCCCGGACTGTTGTCCACCATTGTCCACGACCGTCATCGCCGACTGGAGCCACCGTGCTCCCGTTGCCTAAGAACTTAATTGATCCAAGGACGCTCTCGTCCGCATCATCGCTGCTGTATCCTGCTGGAGAAGGCCTGACCGTCGACGCGCCGAGGAGCATCCACCGGTGGGTTTCCCGCCACCCAAAGACCACAGAGATGCCAACGACTCGACGCCCTTGCTGGGCCACAGTTCTTCAACTCTTTGCGGTCCAGAACTATTGACACGAGGTGCCCCGCATGCCTCTTCCTGGCAGGACGTTTACGCTTTCCCCGCCAACGAGCACCGCTAGGAACGATGGAACCACTTCACCGTCGTAGCTCGACCTGTTCTCCGTCGGACATTCAACGACCCGTGAATCCTGCCTGAAAGGGAGGACACTCAAGAAGGGTTGTCGATTTCCCCGATGAGGAACGCTACAACACCAGGTACTTTGGGGTTGCAGAACTATTGGAAAGTCTAGTGTGAACAATATATGGACTGGGCTTGCATCTTTCTTCTACAGGTTGCCCAGGTGGGGGGATCTCCACACAGAACTGTGTCTAGTGGTAGGGGCCAGTATTCTGCCAATTCTTCAACCATCTTGCTTTTCTTCATCTCTCTAATGCTGGTTTCCTCTTTATTTTGATCTGTGTGTCATTCTGACCGTATGCACTTTAAGGAGATCTAATAACGTTAGTGGTACCACTTTAGAATTGCATATATTTACCATTGTTGATTTTCGGAGTACAAAGTGAGTTATCGTGATCGTATACACGACCTTGAATATTAATTATATAAAGACTGTGTTTTAACCGATACAGTGTGTGGACATTCCTTTGTGGGTGCTTGGGGACTACACTGTACTTAAGAACCAGCTCGCATCACCTCCTGAGAAGCTAGGCCTTGATTGCTCGACCACGTACCAATAATAGAAAATCTTGGCTGGGGTCTCTGTGCCTCCCCTCTACCATATAGAGAGCAGAAGTGCAGACCCCCCCTCTGGTCTTTACACTCACCATCCCCATATCTATGAGCAGAGGGGGGGGCATCTAGAAACTTCTGTTCCCGTTCCGCATATGAGCGGAATGTATCTAATTCTGTGCCTATATTCGAAATGGTGTTAGGCAAATGAGAGGAGGCATACTGGGTCTCGACGGAGGAGAGCTGAGATTCACTATCTACGATGTACCTCTGATTACTTTAAGAATCCCAGACTCTTTTGAAATCGCAATGCCCCTAATGTAGGCCGTGAACGACTCCCACAGGGGAGCCTGCGATTGGGCAGAGCCGGATGTTCAATGTAAAGAAATCGTCAATGGCAGTCCTCAGCTCTGTTTCAAAGGCAATGTCTAACAGAGAATGTGATTTCAACCTCCATGAGCGAGCCCTTGGGTTGACAGCACCCGAGCCAATGGAGATTGTTATCAGTGAATGGTCAGAGAATGTTCTTGGAAGGATCGCCATCTGCGTAATGGCTCTGATTAGTATATCCAAGTCGAGCCATCTGTCAACTTGTAAGTGGGAATCATGGACTGAGGAGCAGAAGGAATACGATCGGGAATTAGGGTAAATCATGCTCCATGCGTCTGACACCAACATTTGCGCTTGTACTTCAATAATGGTTTTAGCTGCTCTAGAGAGCTGGCGGGGTCTAGAGCCCAATCTATCGAAGTTTACATCTAAAATAGTGTTGAAGTCCCCACCCCAGAGGATAGGAACAAGGGGGAATCCAGAAATCAGACATGGAAGCTGTTCATAGAAGTATGGGTCATCTATGTTGGGACCATATATGTTAAGTAGCACAACCTCTCATTTCAGCAGAGTCTGGAACATTAAGACATAGCGACCCAAGAAATCAATATGAATCACTTTATGCTGAAACTTAAGACTCTTATGTATCAAGATCATGACACCTCTGTTTTGGGTAGAATAGTCAGTATAATAACATTGAGGACCCCACGCTTTAGCAAACCTCTCCCATCTGCCAGCGCGAGCATGCGTTTCTTGTAAAAAAAGCAATTTAACCTTGTGCCGTTCAATATATAACTGTAATTTACACATTTTGGTGTGATTACCCAACCCCCTGATATTCCAACTCATGCAGATAACGCTATCTTCAGCCATTAGGGAAGGTGACAGATGTTGAGAAACAGAGGATAGAAACAAAAATTGGGACCCTGGGCTAAGCCCAAATATGTTCAAGTACCAGAGCTATAGAAGCCGATCTTATCATGTATGGATATTCTAGCCCCTGTCGCATGTCAAGCATTTTTTTAAAATACACCCCTCCCAGGTTATTACCCCTGGAGCGTGATTCAAGGTCCTCATTCTATTTCTAGAAGGCTGCCAGGTCCAGCTACTTTGAGGACATCAACTCTAGGTCTCGACCTTGGAATTCGAAATACTCTTCCAAAGTGACCTTCGTACCACACCTAGGATATTCTGCCGCTAAAGCTGGAAATTCGCTATCTCTGTTGGGATGTCTGAATCTGCCACAAGGTTGGCATCTAGCATTGTATAGTGAACTCCAATTGTTCTTCTTATCAGTTTTAGCATCTGTCTGTTTCTCATAGTCTGTGTGAATATATGTATGCTTTAATTACTGTTCCATCCTATCTCAGCTATATCCAATGGCACATGTTCATCTCTAGGTACTGCTTTAATTTCTGCTGTATTGATTTCCCGGCTTTGCACAGCCTTAATGCAACTGGCCCCCAATTCCATGGTGTGTGATATCTATCGCTTGCTCTAACATAGAATCCTTAGCCTGCCAGGTGGACCATTAGTTAATCTATTAAGTACTCGTTAATAATTCCTGTGAATTTGCAAGACACAATTACCCCACAAAGAGCGGCAACACAACTGTCTACTGTTTGCAACTTGCCTTGTTTGCGAGGGAAGAATTAGTATCTTTCAAGTACTAATTTCGCTATTGCTATATCATATTTCTTTGCGGCACTTCCTGTTGCTGAGTCACCTGAACCCGTGGGGTTCGGAATGTCAGATAGTGTGTGGCATATCCTCGATCCTTCTGCCCCTATGATACTGAGCAATGTGACCTCATTTAAGTCCTCATGTGCTACTGCTATCACACATGAATACACCTGGAATGTGTCTAGGCATCGGTATTGCAGGTTCTCTTGGTGTGGGCACTAAACTGCATGGAATTTGGTATGTCCTGTTTGTGTTCGTATTTTTACTATTTATATTGATCATTTATATTCCTGTTTATTGCGTTTCCAAGAACTGTGACTGTTCAGACCATTTTATTGCATCACAAACCTTTGCTTATCATTCCATATGCAATTCTCTATGACCTATCAAAATGGCACATGCAAGGTTCTTCCTGATACGCTTGTCTGCAATCTCTTATGACATCAGAATGGGTCCTTCATCTTTCTAAGCTCCTGTGTCCTTTTTCTACCCACTATGACATGCCCCAAAGTTCTTTCCTCTAATGTGTGTTGACCCTCTCCCAGCATATTCCGAAATGGGTGGGCGTTCAACATGCTGTTGAGGTTGAGCTTGCTGGTGACTGCGGGAGACTCGTAGCTCCAAATTATGCCATGCTTCCTTCTTCCATCACCCTTCCTCTCCGACCTGACGGCTTCTGGTCCAGGGCTTCGGCTGCAAATCGAAAGCTCTCCTCCGCTTCAGCTCGCGCATGGCCGCACAGATCCTGTGGGATGCTGCCTGTATGATCACTGCAGCTACCGCTGCATGCAGGGTCCCCTCACCTCTCCTCTGGTTGCCATTGTTATAACGTATGACTGGCTCACTCGTTGATGTTGTTTCAGGCATGTTTAGTAAATGGACCTTGCCTGATAAGCCAATCCGCCCTCTGTTTTATACAGGGGCCAAGACCTTAAAATTAAAGTGGGGGAACTCATCAACAAATGCAATGGGGTGTGACGTCACCAGAAATTAGCATATCAGGGAGGATAGCTCAGGAACAACGTGCTCGCCTTGGAAGCAAGACGACGTGGAGCAACACAGGTTTGATCCCCGTGTCTTTGCTTAGAAACCTCTGGGTATTAAGTGCATTATAAATAACCAATTATATCACATCAAGGTGAAATGTGCACTTTTCATTACACTGCCTTTGCATAACCACCCAAATTGTCCTTGATGAAAGGCATTTTCGTTTCACAAAATCAACACTCACACACTCACACACACACTAAACCAAGAGAGGATATATTCCTCTAATAGTGTTTTTGAAAATGTTAAAAGGTGTGGATGTTTTAAACTCCAAGAACCAATACAAATGTTTTCCCCGAGACATTTTACCTTTAGTAGTTTGTAATTTTTCATCAGGTTATATAGTGCAGTGGTGAATAATTTCACAGACGACATTCAATGTTTCTCATTTTAGCTGGGGGGAACTTGAGTCCACCCTCTGAAAAAAGTGGGTGGACTCAGTCCCCCCGCCTGTACCCTCGACTTGAGCCCTGGTTTCACAACTCCTTCTTGCCTTCTCAACCACACAGTTATGTGTTCTGGTACCAATACAGCATGATGATGCATTGCTCTCAAGCAATACATAATGTTTTTTTCTACTACAATACCTTAGCATAGACTGTCAATATCTTACAATATGAGGATATAGAGGGACAAGACTTTGTACGGACCTTTAATGGCTGTATTGTGTGCATCATTGTTCATAAATACATCACTCAGGGGTGGACTGGGAAACAAAAGAGGCCCTGGAAATAATTTTCAAAGGGGCCCCATATTACACATGTTGAGCAAGCCCAACCCTTTTCCTATGGGAACATTTGGAAATAACACACAAAAGAGGCCCAGGGCCCAGAGGCCTACTGGGAAATCTCCAGAGTTCCCTATAGGCCAGTCCACCCATGGCATCACTCTATGTAATATATGGCTGGTAACATACATTCTATGGCATGACAGGAGGCTTCATGGTATGCATTACAATCTTTACTTCTGAACCACAACAGCAAAGAAAAAACTTTTACAAACAAAAAAGTTGAATAACAGAACTAAATACAGTTCACAGTCAATGTAAGGGGGGCTCCGCAATCCAAGATGGAGGACAGGTCATGCCTGCAGGTGACCAATGACCAGGGACCCTCCTCTATATATGTCCTTTACTTTACTCCCAACTCATCTTTCTTTGCTGCTCACACCACAGCTAAGTCACTCCTACTAGTTGTGCCTTGCACGCTAGTTCTTAGTTATATAATTTATTGTGTATTATATTACATAGTGCGTAGTGTAGTGTTTTACTTATAGTAACACTTTACTGTTTTTTCCCTTTGGGAACTTTTTCATGAGTTCTTTGTTGAAACTTGTTATTTTATGGGGAGGTTGTGTGAGACTGCTGCTTTATTTTCGTTTCCAGTTTTATTACTCTACAAGCCTATCGTGCGCGGGCATATTGGAAGGTTTAGCTTCAGGCCCGATGTGCATAGCTCTTGTCCTGTTAGCGGCCCACCCTCTCCATGTTCTACACTTCCGGGTCCGTCAGAAGTCAGACACGACGCGTGTGGGTCCTTTTGCTAAAATAAAAAATTACGCTTTCAACGCGCGCGGGCCTGTGAAGCATTGGCTTCAGACCCGACCCGTGTGAATGTTGTGCGCTTCAGTGCACAGCTTGGCCCGCCCTCTTCAGGCCCTACACGTGTGGGTCTGTCAAGCTTTCACTTCAGACCCGACGAGTGTAGGCCTTTGCAGCACTGCATATCTACTGCAGTCATGGAAACCCCGGCCCACTAATCTGGCGACAGCGGTTCGAATATATACTTTTGAACAAGAAAATAAATGTTCTAGGCCATACGACGCCGGACGGCCCCGCCCTCTCCATGCCCAACGCGTGCTGGCCTGTTGGAGGTTTTTGGCTTTAGGCCTGTCGCGCGTGTTTTTTTTTCTCTTAAACACTTTAATACATTGTTTAATATTTTAATCCTTGATATAGTTTGATACAGTTTACTGTATTTTAGTGTGCCGCCCACCCCTACCCCATGTGCTTGCCTTCCTAAAGCTCTTTCGCTTCAGGCCTTGCGTGGGAGGGGAGGAGGAGGGGTTCCCATCATTATGTTATAGCTGGGTTGAGCGATTGCTGCTGCGATGTGTGCTCTGCAGGTTCAAATATCAGCAAGGCCATCTCAGCCTTTCATCCTTCTTAGGTCAATAAATGAGTACCAACTCATGTTGGTTGATATTGTATTGTATGTATATTTGTTCTATAAAAAATAGAAGTACTATAGAATAACATATCTTTAGTTTTCTCTCTGGTAATTCCAGCACAGTTGATTGGCCTTACTATAGTTGTACCACAGCCTGCTCTGCTTCAGGCTTTGCCTGAATTATAGTGCGAGTGTGCTGCTGAGTGCCACACCCTGCTAAGGTGAGAGGCTTTCATGTGCACTTGCGCAGTGTGTGTTTTTTCCTCTATTTCGGCGAGAATATGAGCCGTGTTTAAAGTGTGTTAACCCTTACCTGCTAGGTTTGCAGTTACATTGAGTACAAATATTGGAATTACATGTATTTCCTTCTAAGAAAAGTGAGTTTGCTATAGAATTTTAGGGGAGTATTTTGTGCTTATCCAACCATTAGTACTGCTGTAGATGTATTTGTTTATTCCCAATCATGTACAGGACAACTCAGTCTGTCCCTCCCCATTCCCTCTTGCCCCCTCCCATGGTAAGAGGAAAGAGAAGTGAGTAGGAGAAATACTGACAGTCTCTCTGTTCATTCGTAGAACCGATAGCTGCTTCCCACAGTCCCTTTTTCTTCTATGAATAGCCCAGTAGTGTGGGATTTGCCTCCGGGAAGGGGCAAGATAAACTTAGATTTCCCATTTTGTCTCCTTAGAAAAGTGTCAGGTAGCATTATTAATTAGTTTTTCTTATAAAGGTGGCCCTCTTTCCAGTAATCAACCATTTCAGGGTATCCTTTTGGTCCCAAATAAAGTGGGGACAGCCCCAGAAAAGGGGGTAGCTAATGGCTTGAGGGGTTATCAAGGCAAGTTGTTGAAGGTGTTGGGTCAGGTCACCCAGACTTTGATACTGGACTTTAGGAGCAGTTTGCCTGCTCGGCATCATTAACGCCTACATTTATACAGAATGGCTTAAGTCCTTTTCTCATGTGACTTCATCACAATTTGTCATTAGGCAAGGTTGCTTTTATTACATTTTTGGGGATAGAGCCCCCTCCTTTGGCTTTTTTCTTTCCCCAGGGACCTACCCATCCAGACAAGGTGCATCAGCAGGTGCGCACAGTTACTCCTCTGCTCGAGGGGCTTGAACACAATCCCCGGAGTATTTCCTCTATTTTCGCCATTCTCCCTTGCCCCTCCCCCAGTGTTCATTAAGGCGAGCAGGTTTTGATAGGGTGGAGGTCAGTTACCTAAATTTTGAAGGGACGGTGGTACCAGCATCCTTCACGGTTTCTCAATTGTGACTGCGATAGCTCTGGTCCCGCAACATGGGGGGAGGGGTTTTGCCTAGTATTTAATTTACAAGTTTTAACATCTATTTGTAACAATTTCAAAATGGAAGGGATTATTTTACCCATTAACTCCCTTCTCCCGGTGGATTTTATGATCAAGTTAGACCTCTGAGATGAGTGCTGGGTGGTTCCTGTTTTTCCTCCTCATCAGGAGTTTTTCTTCTTCAGTTTTTACTGATGGGCTCGCACTTCTCATTGTCCCTCCCTTCGGTTTGGCATTTCCCATTAGCCCTCGTGCTTCACCAAGTCAATGAAGCTGGTGATATCTCGCCTCAGTTCCAAGGGGTTTCGGATATCTCTTCGTCGACAGTTAGCAGTGTCCCTTCTACAGTGATGGGTTTGGTTTTTTTGTTATAAATATAAGGGGTTTGAGTTCCGCGTCTCTTCCTTCCAGACGGCAGGTTCTCCCAGGTAAGGAAGTAATCCGTCTTCTTCCCTCGAAAGGGAGGGTTCTCCTCAGACAACTAGCCTGGGTTGTGGGGATGTGGTCAGTTCCATCCGTGTTATCTTTCCCCTCTCCGTTACTGGGCGTTATAACACCTATAAACCAAACATCTTCACAGAAATCTGTTTTCCTCACAGTTACGGTTCTGTTCCGTGAGGTCAGGCTGGAGCTCCTTTAGTGGCTCAGGCTCTTGGACGCCTGGTGTGGCAGGGCACATTTTCTGTTTTCTCCAGATGTTCTTCCGGATTCGGATGCCAGCAGTCCGGGCTGGGGGAGTTCCAAGATTTGGAAGGTTTTTTCCACAAGCAAAGTGGTCCACTTTAGTGAAGCAACTTCATGTCAGCTGTCTGGAACTGTTAGCGAGCTCTCTTGCAGTCAAGAATTTTCTATAGGATCAAGACAGTTTTGCATCTTTTTCCAGATGGACAATATTCCCGCTTTGCAATATATCTTTCATCTGGGGGGGGTGCAGGTCCAAGGACCTAACAGATTTAATAAAGGAAATTGGTTTTCTGTCTGGTGTTGGGAGTCAGCAACTCTGTTACGGTCTGCTTTTTGCAGGACATCTCCAGGACTGGAGCAACTGGATGTTAGATAGGGTTCTCTCTTTGCCAAGATCTTGTATTTGGGGTCCGATTAAGTGTTTTCTCTTTGCTTCGTGACTTATATCCTAAGATCCCGGCTCTGCAGTTAGAGTACGGTTCCCAGTGTGCTGCTTTCTGACACTTTCCTCCAAGGTTGGTTGGGTCCATTTTTTCTTTCGTATGTTTTTCTCCGTTGCTATGGTAGCAAGAGTCCTGGTTAAGGTTGGATATTTCTCGTCTCGTCCCTCTCCACAGGTGGCCTCTCTCTGTCCAGGCAGGTTTCCCTTACGAGCTGGTCCTTAGGGACTCCTCTCTCTTGTTAGTTAGAACATTTCTTCTTCCTGGTGCTTCCTGGGATTTTTTTCGCAAGGACTCTATCTGTGTCGATAAGGACTTTGGGGCAGCCTCTAGTAAGTCAGGGTGCCCTTCAACTTGGAACTGCTGGGTTAGTAGGTGTGTGGTTCAAATTTTCAGTTCTGTTTCTCCCTTGCAGTAGAGATAGGTATCTTCTGGTGGAGTTGTTTTAAAATAACATTACATGTGATTAATATATTTAACTGCCATTATCTCAACGAGACACAGTGGGCCTCATTACGAGTTTGGAGGTAGCCATGTTTTTAGCGGCATGGCTACCCCCAAATTCGGGTGCGGATCCTGCAAAATGGGAATTACCGGTCCTTCTAACCTTTGCGGGCCCGGTAATTCCCATTCGTGGGATCCAGACCCGGTACGTCCCCATTCCCATTAGAGCCCCAATAGGGCTCAATGGGTTATTTCTCTCAGTCCCTGGACTCTGCCACCCCCATGTCCCCTGGCGCACATGAGCACAGGGCCACAGGGATGGCAGATTACTATCCAGCCAGAAGCATGGGGCTCATAGGCCAGTACCACCCAGGAATGGAGGGGCGGGCATCCGGGTATGGGCACCCAAGCACAGTGCAATTTAGTGGGGAACCCCAGGAGAGTAGGCCTATTAAGGGCATCCTGAAAACCTCTGCCCAGTTAGGTCAGTGGGGGGGGTACCCATCAAATCCTGGCAGCAAGGAGGGATCTGAAGACTCCTCTGAGCGGTACAGGACACAAGAGACCAGGTCCCCACATTCTGCCAGCCATTCCCAGGCTCGCAGAATCCGGGAAAACCTGGAAGAACAGACGGGAACCTCTGGGAGCAGTGCCTCTGAGTCAGAAGATGAATGGACCAGGGTTACCCGAACCAAGAAGGCCAATAAGGCAAAAAGGGCCTTGATTAAGGACCCATTGAAACAGATTAAGGCAATCAGGAGCGTCATCACGCCTTATCATAAGAACGCCAAGTATTCTGTTTGGGAGCACTTAGAGTTGTTTGAGCAAATGATGGAGACTTTCCATTTGAAGGACAGCCAAAGCTGTATTCAGTATGTAAAGTGGACCTTCTCCCCGGAATACTCCAGTTTCTTTGCGGGGCTGGAGGACCAAAATCATTTAAGATGGTCCACCTATAAGGCGGCCATCTTGAAACATTTTTCTACTCATAGAAATCCTCAAGAGGCTCGCAAGGCAGCCTACAATTTACAATGTGGGGAGGATCAGGCCCCACAAGAATTTGTGCAAGAACTGAAACATGCTTTTGCGCAGACCACCAGAAGGGTGCGCACAGACAGTAGAGAATTCATTAATAAATTTTTTCATGCCTTGCCCAAATACATAATGACCCAGCTCGTGAGGGATTTTCACGAGAAAAGATCTTTAGACTGGGTCATTGAACAGGCTACCCGGATCTATGAGGTGCAGAAACCGGTAGATAGCAAAAGTAATGCCCAGAAAAACCCCAAAGCCAACAGCACCCCTGCTGCTGCCAAGGTGGCAGAGGTAAAGGTCACCCCCGTTTTGGATTTGGAGATGGGGGGGCCTAAAAACCTACCTGCACCTAATAATGCTAGGCCCAGAAGGTCCTCGGGCCAGTCACAGACAGGGGGCCAGGGAGGCAGCCCCACAAATGGGATCCCTTGCTCTCCTGATTATGTAAGCCCCCGGTACAAGGGAAACAGACCCATCCTGGGTTATGTGTGGACTCCTCCAGCCCAAGGGGGGGGATCCAGCCAAGCACCTAACCCAGAGAACTTCCCTCCCAACTTCTCACCGGAGGGCAGAAACTCACCAAACCCTGGGCAGAAATTCTTCCCCAGGTATCCACCCAACTTCCAGCCCCAAAATCATCCATCCTTCTTTCCCCAATTCCCTGAGCCCAGACAACCGAATCCGGGAGAGGGGAGGCCAAGGGTGGAGGGGTATCCAAATCTTCCCAACCATGGGTACTACCAAAGAAGGGATAGCTACCCTTCCCGGGATCAGCCCAGGGGAGAAAACAGGGCCCCGTATCAGCCTGAGCGGGTTTCCCAGTTAGAGCGCCAGGTTCAAAACATGGCGCGGGATCTGGGTCACATACTGAGGGCTCAGCAGAACCCTCAGATCGGCATGCCGGTGCAGCACGCACCCAACTCTGGACCTGGTGCCCCAGAACAATGACGGGGGCAGCACCCCGATAACTCTCCGGTTCCCAGGGAGGAGGCACAAAGGGAAGGGGGGTGTAAAACCTTGGAGGAAGCTTCCTTCCTCACTTGTAAACAGCCCCTGGAAACCCAGGAACCGGAAACAAAATCTCCGACCCCTGAAAGTCTGCCTCCTAAGGAGCAGAGGGGGGGTAGGAGAAACAAAAGACCCAAACAGACTCAGTTTGAGGAGGAGGTACAGATCTTCCAATTTGAGGGAGAGGGATCCTCAGAGGATCCTGGGAAAAGGATCTTCTCCTTCAGAGAGGGGGGAACTCCTCCCAAAGAAAAATGGGTCCCTACGGATGCAAATCCAGACTGGGGAGATGTGGAGACTGAGCTACCGCCGCCCACCATCTCATCCCAGAACCAATAGCAAGGAAATCCCCTGGTTCAAACCCATCCTGATGACTGCCTCCAAAAAGGGGGGGGCGGCCCAGAACCGGAGCCAGGGGAACCCACAATGGCTCTGATCTCCAGTTGCCAACTTTTTCTTTCAGATTCCCAAGGCTCTCCACAGAATTCTGCCCAAATCTCTTCGCTAGCGATGTCCAAAACCAGAAAGTTGGCCCACCAGTTGTCCAAAAATGTGCATTATCTGTGCCCCCTTGAGGAGAAGGAGGGAAGATACTATGCCCCGGTACAAGTACAGGGGCAGGGGACAATTTTGGCACTGGTGGACACGGGATCTCAAGCTACCCTTCTGTCGAGAAGGGCCTTTGACGAACTGAATGCAGGAAGGGGAGGGAATTACCAAATTCCTCTCACCTCACTTCCTGGACAACTCCAGAACTTTGACGGGAAGGAAATTCCCGTCGAGGGGACGGCAGACTTGGACATTAAAATTGGGCGACACAAGTTGAAACACCCAGTCATAGTTGTGACTCCAGAGGGCACCCCTTGTTTACTGGGGAATGACCTCCTGAGAAGGTTGTCACCCCTAATAGATTGTGTAAACAAGGTCCTCTGGACCCAGACTAGCCGACCAATAAAATTAAAACAGAGTGTCAACCATGTTAGTTTAAACGGCACCTGCCACATGGTTGAACAAAAACCTGACCAAGTAGAATTTCACTTCCAGAATAGCCAAATTCCAGACGTGACAGTAATAGCAGTAGGACAACAGACTGGTGATGGAGGGTCCTCTCTATTTCTGAAAATCAACCTTCCTTCCAGTCTAAAGTGGTACTCCACGCTGGAAGGAAACACTCTGAGATTCTATACTAATCCACAATCAGAAACTCCCACTCCTATAGTCCAGAAAGATGTGAAATCAGCTCAGAGCCTGGCTGATATTCAGCAAATTGGAGAGCAGTTGTTCATCCCTGTTCAGTTAAATGATGGGAAGGACTCTGTTCTCGCTCGAGTGTGTGTGAACAACGGTAAGAGCTTCATCAGCGAAGCCATGTTCCGCCAACTCCCAAAAGATCCAGCCATTCCCACCTTCAAACTGATAGACAAATGAGAAATGGACCTGGAAGCACCTAATTCCAAACATCTCCTGCCAAGCAGGTGTATGCTCAAAATCTCCATTGGCAACAAGAGCATAGTCCATAATTGTTGGGTCGTGCGAGACGTCCCTGCCGCCTTTTACTTAGGCAGTGACATTCTCAATCGCTTTGCCATTAGTTTGGACCTAATAAACTTCAAAGCTTGGTCCGGATTAGCGGATAATCCCATGGGCTTTGATGATCCAGAAAAAGCATTTAGGTTAGCTCAATTGCTACCTTATGTAGTTGAAATTCAGATCAAAGAGGAAGTCACCATCCCAGAAAGGACCCGACAATTCTCCCTGGAAGTGAAAGCTAAAAGAGGACAACATTTGAAAAACCCTGATGCTTACATACATCTAAATGCTTCTCTCCAACAGCAAGGGTTAGGGGTAAACCCAACACCATTAGTCAACATAGAACATGACACCATTCTAATAGAGGTGGATAACAGCGACTTAAAGAGTATTACTCTAGCCGCAGGCACCATTATTGGAGTGGCGGTTGATGACCGACATTTTTCCATAGATTTAGGTAATGAACTGTTAGGGCCAATCCCCAAGGACTGCTTTGACAGTGACAGTGATGACAATACAACACCAGACAGGATTTTTACCCGGCATGGGGGGAACTTCCTGGTGTACACTTCTTGCCCTTATGGTAAGGAAGATGTGACTTGTGACTTAAGGAGGGATGAGGTGATTTTCCAAGTCCATGAGGGCTGCCTTTCCCACCTGAAGCCCCCAGTCCAAATCAGCACTCTGACCAGGGACTTCTCCACCCAGCTGGAGGAGGCCGCTGAAATAGCCGAACCAGAAGTCTTTCCAGGCTTCAGGCAGATGGTGGAAGAGAGAGTCAACCTAGCTGATGCCTGTGTGACTCTGGAACAGAAGCAAAAGTTGAAACAAGTTTTCTTGGATTTCCAAGATCTCTTTGCGGTAGACTCATATGACTGTGGTCGCACTGACATCCACACAACAACAATCCCCACGGACCCTGGCATGACTCCTGTGTTTGTGAAGCAATATCGCTTGCCTCTCGCATCAATGGAGTCCCTTACTGAAATAATTAAGAACCTTGAGTCCAGGGGAATAATCCGTCCAGTCCACAGCACCTTCAATAATCCGGTGCTGGGAATATTGAAGCCAAACGGCCAGTGGAGACTCTGCGCCGACCTCAGGGAGCTCAACAAACGGGTCCATACTTCCCGATGGCCTCTGCCCTACATTGACCAAGGGCTGGCCCAGATTCAGGGGTCACAGGTATTCACTGCAATAGACCTGACCAATGGATACTGGACTGTGCCTGTCAGTAGGGAGGACCAATACAAGCTGGCTTTTACCTTTGGGGGCCAGCAGTATACATGGACCCGGACTCCCTTCGGATACCTTAACTCCGGTAATGAGTTCAACATTTTCCTACATAAGGCCATGCCCGACCTGGGTGCGAGGAGTAACCTGGCTTATGTAGATGATGTCCTCATCAAAAGTTCATCTGTGGAGGAACACATAGCGGAGATCCGTTATATTCTGACCCAGTTGAGGGCCGCCGGAGCAAAACTTTCCTTTCAGAAAGTACAGTGGTGTAGAACCCATGTTAATTTCTTGGGGCATGAGATTACTCCTCAGGGTCTCTGTCCCCAGGAAAAGAAAGTGGAAGCACTTCAGAAACTGAAAGACCCCACAACTCTGCGGGAACTAAGGAGCCTCCTTGGACTGACTAATTACAGCAGAAAGTTCATTGAGGGCTACGCAGAGATCACCAGACCCCTGATACATCTCCTGAAGGGGGGGGGTCAAGTGGGAATGGGGTCCAGAACAAGCCGAGGCAGTAAGACAACTCAAAAGAAGCCTCTCACAAGCGCCTTGCCTAGCTTACCCTGTCAGAAACAAGGAGTTCTTCCTGGAGACGGGGTTCTCTAATACGTGCTTGACGGCAGTATTATACCAAAAGCATGACAAGGTCAATAAAGTAATCTCCTATGCGAGCAAAACTTTATCCTCTGTGGAGGAAAAATTCAATGATTGTGAGAAGGCACTCCTGGCAACGGTGTGGGCATTGAAGAATTACCGCCCGTTTATCCAGGGGGAACACATCATAGTGGAAACTCCACACCAGCCTCTGCAATATCTCCAAAGTGACAGAATCCGGGCCGGAAATGTGAGTAATTCCCGAATTACTTCCTGGATTCTGTCAATGCAAGGCTTTCCTGTGGAGGTCAGATATGGCCAAAACAAGAAGAGTCCCCTCGCGCAAGGTCTGGCTGACTTGCATGATTGTGCCAGAGAAAACTGTCTCGAGGACGAAAGTCTAAAAATCAAGGACAACATGGAGGCATACCTTAATTCCCCACACAAAGTCTTTGAAGAAGACAAGTGTGAGGGAATGCCCACTGTCTATGTGGATGGATGCTCTTACCATGTTGACAACGACGGGGAGAAAGAACTGGTGGCCGGCGTAGGGAATGCATGGGTGAAGGAGTTTCCAGAACCCTCCGCTGGATACAAAATTGGTCCCCGAAGTAGTCAGGTGGCAGAATTGATGGCTGTGCATCAGGCCATCCTCACTGCTGTCCAACATCAACTCCGCGAACTGGTCATAATCACAGATTCGGATTATGTACGGAACGGGTTCGTGGAGCACCTGGTTAATTGGAAAACCAGAGGCATGTTATGTGCTAACAACAAACCCTTGAAACATGGGAAGTTGATCCAAAACATTGATGATCTGGTCACCTCGAATGAGATGACCATCTATTGGAAAAAGATCAAGGGTCATTCCAAAGTAGAGGGACCAGACAAAACTGGAAATGACTTAGCTGATCAGCTGGCCAAAACCGGGGCCATCCAAGGGGATCTAATTGAGATTGAGTCCCTGTTGGGGGAAATCCAGGTCACTGCTATCACTAGGTCCCAGACAAATGCTCACAATGACCTTTCAATTGCACAATGGAGTAAGGAGACCCCTGATGCTGATTTGATTACAGCTCAGAAGGGGGATCCAATAATTGGTAAATTTTACCAGCACCTTGAGGACCCTGAGAACTTTCCCCTGACGGATACCGATTATATTGGGAAAGAGGACCTAAGGGTGTTGATGAAATGTCCAAAAATGTTCCGAATCCAAGACGGTTTGCTGGTAAGGAAATCCAAAGCTGGCCACGATCAGTGGGTGGTTCCTACCTCATTCCGAAGCCTGATGTTAAGTCACGCCCATGATGCGGCCACCGCCGGTCATAGGGGGTTTCACACAACATTGGAAATCTTAAGAGAGGTTGCATACTGGCCACGCATGGGGCAGGACCTTGACCAATACTTGAAGGGGTGTCTTGTGTGTGCACAATTTCAGCCAACATCCCTCACACACCGTGCGCCTCTCCAAAAGAGGGGGATGACACTGCCATGGTCAGATTTACAAATCGATTTTGTAGGCCCTGTGATTCGCTCTGCTAGGGGGAATAAGTACATGTTGACTGTGACATGCTTGTTTACCAAGTGGGTGGAATGTCTCCCAGCCCCAAACTGCAAGGCAGAAACGGCAGCTGCCTTGATGATTAACCACATCTTTTCCCGTTTTGGTCTACCTCAAAGGATTGAGTCAGACAGAGGTAGCCACTTCACCAGTGAAGTAATGACAAAGATGTGGGAGATACTGGGGGTCAAGAGAAAGCTACACATTGCTTACAGGCCAGCTTCTTCTGGAGCAGTGGAACGCTACAACCGGACAATTGTGAGCATCTTAAAAAAGTTTGTGGCAGATTCTGGGCCAAGTTGGGATATCCGATTACCTCTGGTCCTAATGGCCATCAGATCTACCCCTTCATCTGCAACCAAAATGTCACCATTTGAGTTGATGACTGGGCGCAAGATGGTGCTTCCTCAGCATTTGCTCTACAGGACCCAAGAGCAGACACTGATAAATGCCTCCACCACTCATGAGTATGTGGAGAATTTAAGGAAACACCTCCAACATGATTTTGCTTACGCTCAGCGGAATCTAGAAAGATCGGCTGATAGCATGAAGACCCACTATGACCTGAAGACTTCCAGGAAGGAATATCAGGTGGGGGACCGGGTCTATCTATACAACTTCCAAAGGAACCAGGCAAAACAGCGGAAATTCTTGCCTACATGGAAGGGACCCTTTGAGATTATAGACAAAATCTCCCCTGTGGCCTATCCACATCCCCAAAGTTCCTTTGACAGCGGGGGAAGACAAGTGGGTCCACATAAACCAGTTGAAATGTTGCCATCCCAGGCACACTCTGCAACAACTGGAGGAATCCTCTGGAATCCTAGCGGGTACTGTCTCAGACTAATTCAGTTCCAACCATAAAACATACCACATCTAGTCTCTAAAATATTGTGATTTGCATGAAACTGTCTCTTAGTTATCCTGTTTTTTTTTCAAAATAAGAATGTAATGTTTCGTTATGATGAAATGCATATGCTGCCCCACTATCTCAACAGTGGTGGAAAGACGTCTATGAGTAGGTATTGCCGCTCTTCCTTTGTCGTCCTAGGAGAAAGAAAACCTGGAGACGGGCCAAGGAGGACGATCCAGAGACCGGGAGCAGAGACGCAACGGGCCCAGGGTACCGCCCAATATTCCCATCAGGACCGGCGAGGAGAACCGATCGATCCGACCGGATGGAGAGGAAGATGCTGAACTGTGCCATCTATTGGAAGAAGATGAGGAAACATACCAGGTCTTGCGAGTCCCATTAGTGAAATAGAATGGCCATCGCAAGAGGGGGGCTTGTGGGATGTTTTTATCCACGCATCCAAGACCTACCTCAAAACTGTGCAGTACTGACATGGAAAACATCATGATGGCCAGAGCTTCCCAGAAAATGCACAGGGAAATGCATGAAGAATAGGCTGCCACTCATTTTTGCCGATGTTATGGGCACAGAAGGACACTGCCTAAAACCACCAGTGGACTACCCACACAGTAGTCTGAAACCATTGGGAATGGCAATGCTGATTGCCAAAAGCAAACCCATAACTGTTGGGAATTCATTTTCTTAAATCCCAAAAAGGTGCAGTACCAGTACTCACCACTATCAGAAAGCCGGCGTTTTAAAACCACCAGATTTTGTAGAAAACTGAATAAATGAACCCAAAGCAAGCCAAAGAAAGACTTACTGAGAGGTGGATACAATCTAAAGTTATATTCTGAAGTGACTTGAAGGTTTATAACAAGACTGGCTGAGCTGTGGATTTCAGCAGTTTAAAGGAGAGTTCCGGGACTTTTTTTTTATTGTCCCTACGGTTCGGCCATGTGTTTTTAAGCATAACTCGGTAGATCGTAGAAAACTTTCCTATGGACCTTACCCGACTTTTCGTCCATTAACGCACTCGAAATCAGCCGCCATTTTCTGATAATCCTATCATTTCCCCCCATCGACCTGGCTCACCTGCTTTTGCGGCACTAAATCAAATCCCCCGCCCCTGAAACAGACTTTATCAAAACATTCATATTCCCCGCCTCTATCCGTGACGTGACTGTGCTGCGTAGGCAAACGCGCCCAGGCGTCTTCTACGCGACTCCACACAGAACCCGGAAATCAACACAGATCAGCTCACAACACAGCGCGCCACAATTCGGAATATGAAACTGTACTTTTAAATCAAACCGCAAGATTGTACATTTGGTAAAGTACATTTATTTGACATCAAATGTTTAGAGAATATTCCGCGATTTTCATTTTTATTTGCTCACGTTCCAAAAAGTTCGTTTTGAGGCACGCGATGTTCCTTTGCTGTACACAGGGTCTTAGATCATCTCACAATACAGCGCCACAATTCGGAATATGAAACTGTGGTTTAAAAGCAAACTGCAAGATTGTACATTTGGCAAAGTACATTTATTGGACATCAAATTTTTAGAGAATATTCAGCGATTTGCATTTTTCTTTGCTCTCGATCCAAAATAGTTCGTCTTGAGGCAAGCGATGTTCGTGTGCAGTACACAGGGTGTTGGTTTACGATAAAATAAGCTCTTTGGTCGCACTGATAATCGCATGGCTGTTCCAACAACGAGGCACTAGGCCACCACAACGGTCTGTATGTTGCATCTAGCCGTTAGTACCGCGTAAGGGCATACTTGTACTTGGCGATCGTCCCACAAAATGGTCAGGGTGCTAACGTTGTTCACGCGGAGAAGCAATTGGCGATTATAGAAGCCATCCGCCGGTGTCTGGTACTCGTGACACAGACAATAATGGATGAAGTACCTGTTTGAAAAACATAAAAAATGAAATTAGTCTCACCATCAGATCTTTATTAAAATTATTCATTTTATATATTAGGTCGGGAAATTATTTCATAGCTAGGACAGTGCAACTGGGTTTTATACGTCAAGGGGGGGCTGTAGGATACTGAGACAGTCCCCCAGTGCAGGGGTTGACAGGGAGTGCAGGTGGAGAGTGGAAGGGCCCAGGACCGAGATCGCAGACAGTGGACCAGTTGTAGCAGGGGAGAGGGAGAGAGAAAGCAGAAGCAAAGAGGAAGGTTTTGAGGTGCTTCCGTAAAAGGAGACGGTTCTAGTGCGCGGTAAGCTACTGTATAGTAATTAAATTGCGGTATAAACTCATCTAAAGAGTTACTTACATTATATTTGCATTTTCCATTGTGTCTGTGCGTAGGGCAGCCCCGAAATACCACTCCTTCTATGCCGACGTTATTTCTTCTAATGAACGAACATGAAATGGCTTTCGTTTCTGAAATTATATTCATTATCGTTTCTTACGTGGTCCCGGCCTGTCAAGGTCAAATAACAATAGAACCTTATACTGAGTCATGGGCCATTCTGGCACCCGAGAAAAAATCAAAGCAGCTGACCTTCACTTTGAACGAGCACACATTCCTAGTTAGCTACATTCAGTGTAAGGCCATCTCACAGGACTTGAAATTTACACTCCATCTTTGCATTTTGTCTGCGTGCTTTGCAGCCCCACAGAACCATAAATACGGAGACATTCTATATTTTTTGAAAAATGATTTATATTACTGTTTGGTTTAATTTAATGCGCAAATGAACAAGGTTGGATAGACACATTGCATGTACACTGAGCAATCAATTTTATTTACACAATACATAGCTACACATATTCAATGGGCCTGCGACATGAGGAGACTCCAGAGCAAAGTCACAGGTGACACCCGGGTGGTTCGCACAACTTCACAGTGAAGGGAGGGGCAACGGTGGAGAGACACATTGCATGTACACTGAGCAATCACTTTTATTTACACATTACATAGATACACATATTCAATGGGCCTGCAACATGAGGAGACTCGAGAGAACAGACAATCAAATTACAATCATTTAAACCGTGATGTGTATTTCTCAATGAGCTCTTCTTTAGGTGGACATGGAACACAGGCAATGTTGAGTGGCAATGCAGTTGTCCCCTGCACAGGTTCGTTCACAACTCCATTTATGTGCCTATCTAGGACGTCAACAATAAGTCTTTCAATAAACTCATATTGCATATCCTCAAACACTGGTTTGATCAACCATTGTTTACTTCTTTTAGTGAAGGCCTTATTGTAGCGAAGCGTCCCTAAAGTTCCGGTCGTCCTACTTTGTTGACGGCCAACATTATGGTTATGTGTCAAGACCGCTAGAAGAGTCCGATTTATCATGCCCTCCATGCCAAAATGCAATCGTTTTGGCCTGTACTTTAGGCACATATTGTGGAACACCTCCAAATCTCCTGTGTGGCAGAATTCCGTGAGTCCCCTCAAAGCTTTTGTTATAGTTTTATCAAATACAATCTTTTCAATGGCTTTGTGAGTGGGTGATGAAGGAATCAACCACTTCTTCTTCCGTGCCTCCTCTGTGGACAAATGGCCATGTTCACAATTGTGGAAATGTTGGTTCGTGTTCCATCGGTGAACGTTTGTACAGTGTAGCATTACTGACCGCCATTTTTCCAGTAGAATTTCCAACGACCCTCCACATGTTTTTGAGCTCCACCAAAGATGGTTGCTGATTGACTTGGACCACTGTGAAATACCTTGCATATCTTTTTTTTTACCTGCAGCCGACAATTTTTTATTGATTGTTTTTGCAAGATGCCAAACGTCAAATTGGTGATTTATATTTTTGTACTCTTCTCTCATTGTCTTGGCAATTGAAACGTGTCGGTCCGTGGCTATCAGGTCGATCACCATTCCCCGCGATTGTAGTTCTTGCAATGATGCTACAAAGCCAACTTTCTCCATGGCCACTGAGGATGTACTTTGTGACACCTGCACGACCACCGAACTCACAATTTTCTTACTTTCCATGTCCTGAAAGTGGTAGGTGCAGTACTTGGCTGAAAATCCTGGGCTGTCGCACTGTCCATCACCGGCTAGCCTGAACCGTTTGCCCGCGAATGTACTATCAATAGACATTTTTTCCATTCTCCAAGCTTCACTAATGGCTGGAAATAGATAATCGGTTTGGTATTTGTAGAACTGAGTTTTCGCAATGAAATGGATTCCCACAAACTGAAAGAAAGACTCTCATTTTTTAAATCTTGAACCACTAAAAAGTGCAGCCGCTGCACAAAGTAGATTGCCTGCTGGCAGTTGTCCCAGCATAGGTTGTGCAGACCATGAGAAAGGATGATATTTTGTACAGGTGGCATGTATTTTAAGGTTAGTGCCTCGAATTGCACGAGTCACATTAATCAATGGCTCCCCACATACTTCCCCACCAACCGAATGCCCACATTTCATCCGAATAATAATATCAATCAAACAACTATCGAATACAATGAATTTGGCCTCTTTCCTTATACTGTCACTCTGCATCCCAGCTGGTTCGGCCTGTAACGTTGAGGACATGTCACTCACATGAAAGGTAGAATCTCTGATATCGTCTTCCGCTATGTTCAGTGATATTGATGGTGTTTCATTGTCGTCCACTTCATTCTCTTCCATTGCAACATCTGTTCCTTCTCCGGCGATGGGTGAATAAAACAATTTCTTCAACTTTCTCGCGGTCTTAGTTTTCGCGGGTGTGGATTCTGTGAATTGATCTCCGACTGCATCCGAACTACCAGGAGGACATTCACTATCAATGGCTGGTGGTGGTATAGCTCCGTTGTCAATCACTTCATATTCTTCCCATTGGCACGATGCATCTCCAGTCTCAAGTCCCTGCCAAAAGGTTTGACAAGCAACATCTCTTGTTCGCTTCACTGTCTGTGTAGATCTAGTTCGTACACCCACTCGCAACTAGAGGACAGATTGGAAAAGGGATGTTCAGTTTAAACACAACTTACAGTATTGAACTATTAACAGTGAAAAACAACATAATATAGTGACCAGGACACTAACCTTCTTTTGCTTTCTTTTCTTTGAAACTTTCTTGCCTCGAACTTCAACATCAGGACGCTGTTGCTCCGACTCGTGTGTGCATGTCTCCACTTCCTCTTGCGCTGCAACGACTATATTTTCCTGATAAGCACATCCATCACGCACTGACGCTCCATCGACTCCCTAATAATATCGAAAACACAAAATGTACTTGGGGACCAATACCCACGTACATCTCAATAGCAAAACACGAATGAACGCTTTGTGTAGAACATTCAAACGACAATTATTCACGCATTGTTGATCTAGTTAGATGGAACTGTCAAGATCCATACCTCGGGCTCCTCATAGACTTCCATTGATGATATTATTGAAGATGATGCTTCAGTGACTCCCTGAAACACAGTAATTGCATTAGTATGGTTTTCTACTTTGATAAAAAGAACAGAAACTTTGTGCAGGCGTGAACGGCTCATCTAAATAGACCTGCACAAATGATCAGTTGTCTAAAATAAATAATGGATATGTAAATATGATTCGATTTGCTCGATCGTTGGAAGTGTCACCACCCAGAGATCTGCATCAACTACTAGGGGTGATGTTCTTGTAGAAGAAGCTCCGTCATCTCCCTGAAACATAGTACTTGCGTTAATAAAGAAGGAAGTATAGCGGATGTAATCACGTCATATGATTTCGCTTGATCGAGCTGTCAGTATCCATACCTCGAAATGCATAAGAACATCAAGGGACGATGTAACTGCGGTGCACACTTCTGCAAGCTGTTGCGCCGACCCGTAACTGCACGCTCCCCCTTCTTCTTGGACTAATGCTCCATCGACTCCCTGAAACATAGGACTTTCATTAGTAATGAACACAATATTGAAAAAAAAAGACACATAGGAGGGCGACGACAGAAGGACATATCAATGTCTAAAAACGAAAGAAACATTGTGTGTAACAATCACGCTACAAGAATGCAAGATCTGATGATCTCCATCGATGGAACTGTCCTGAAACGTACCTCGAGCATCTGAGTGACATCAACGGTAGTCGTCAATACGTTGGACTCCTCAGCATCTCCCTGAAAGACAGTACTTGCATTATTTTGGATAACAATAATTATAACTGAAAACAAAGACTAGAGGACGAGTACAAGGGTGTACCATTAGGTAAAATAATTACACGATAAATTAAAACTATTCATTTACATGCCTAAAACAAGTCAGTGGCAGAATAGCCAAGTAAGATTACCCGATAGGCGCTTGAAGTGGCTGATGACTGCAATAACGACACGGATGGAGAATCTTCCGCCTTCATATTGAGTGGATACATAAATGGGGAAATTATTGTTAGCTAATGCTACACACTACCGCAAGGCCGAGAGATAAATACATAAACTTGACTCACCAGTGGAGGGATGTGGACGAATAGAGTGGGAATAGCGGTTGAGAGCAATTTTCGCCTCGCTCGCGGTGTGTTCTTCTTTATTAGCAATGATGTGGAGTACATGTCTGAGCTAAAGTGCCTGCTGCAGATGCGGTATCGATCACCCCTCTTGTCCGCAAAGACTTCTAGGACTCTACTTTCAAGCTCAGACGGTGGATATCCGCAATATCGGACCCATTCTCTTATCTGATCTATTGTCTTAGGGAAAACATGCATTATAATACCTTCAGATTTATTATGGGTCTTCGAAGGGCAACCGCCAATGGAACAGGCAGGCATTGTGGAAAGTTCTGAAAAGTAAAGATCAACAATTCTCTATGAATACCAATGTGTTAAAAAATTAAATGACACATAAAAGGTTCAATGCAAGGTTCGTTTTGGTTCTTGGAACTATACACGTTATTCACATGCGGATAAGTATTTGAATAACTTTAAAAAAATAGAAAAATAATTTGACTAAACTCAGAACATGTGACTAGTTACTTGCATGTACTGTCTTGAACGAAAAGAAATTGCACGCAAAATGATTATGGTACATGGCCTTACCTTGACGAACAAACAGTTAGATGCAGGGATCAGAGTAGTTTCTTGTCGTAGAACAGGGAGCAGTTCACAGGTTGCAAACTGACTAGTTTCCTCGAAGTGGTCACGGAAGTTCACAGAGACGAAGAGCAGATAACCAGCACCTTCACGGGTTGACTAGCAAAGCGCAAAGTAGTTCTCATTAGAAATATGAAGTGGGTTATAAAGAATTCGAAACAGGGGTGTGTTTGTGAATGAATGACGTGTATATGTCGTGGCATTATGCGGTTTGCAGGGGGCCGTCCAGCGTGAGGGGAGATGCTTGGCAGGAGACACGGGGTCTGGAGATAGACATGGGAACAACAACCCATGCTCTATAGACCACTTTGAAGTGTACATGGTCTTTGGCACCTCTTGGCCTTTATCGCTCCCTGACAGCTCCACTTGCCAGCACAAGTACCCCGGTGCGAACTGCCTTTGATAAGGCGGGGGGGTGGATTGGGGCGGTGGTCGTGCAGACAAGACACAGGAAGACTCGTGAATGGAGACACACTTATGTGGATTGCAGGGGGCCGTCCAGCGTGAGGGGGGATGCTTGGCAGGAGACACGGGGTCTGGAGGTAGACATGGGAACAACAACCCATGCTCTATAGACCACTTTGAAGTGTACATGGTCTTTGGCACCTCTTGGCCTTTATCGCTCCCTGACAGCTCCACTTGCCAGCGCAAGTACCCCGGTGCGAACTGCCTTTGATAGGGCGGGGGGGTGGATTGGGGCGGTGGTCGTGCAGACAAGACTCGTTTGCCGCAGGGCCTCACCAAGGAGAGGCCATCTAACTGCATGTAAGAGGCAGGCTGCAGGATGCTGGCCGGAGACATGTGGTGTGACAAGACAAGGCACAGGAAGACTATTCAATGGAGACACACTAGATTCATTTAAAAAATCCAAACAACCATTGTTAAAATATATGTTGGGTTTTATTTTAGATCTTAATTTCAATTGAACATAAATAATAAACATTACACATTGTAAAGTTCCGGTTGCAGCACATCCAGGGAAAATCCGCGGTATTGTCCACTGTCGCTGGGGAAATGTTGTCTAATGGCAAGTACCGCACAGGCAGGTATTACTCTCCGAACGCGGTGTCCGAGCCTCCCGTGAAGCCACCAAGTGAAGCAACGATAGGCCACCAGCCTGTACCACCTGTGAAAATGAAAGATGCAAACTGTATTAAAATGACAAAACTTTCTTATCACTGTCGATTCAGGTAAAAAATGTCATTCTGCTTTGAAAAAAATTCTATCTAGAAAATGCACAATATGGAACCAGTTTACATGCATTCGAATGATATGTAGATGTAATTTTATATGTGGGAGACGACCATGACATAGTAGTGGCATCACTGACATCAAAACCAGAGTATACTTACTCGTTACTCGGATTACGCGGACGAACAGTGCCGCGAAGTTCGTGCATAAGCACCATCATCATCCTCAACACGGTCCGTGAGAGGCAGGCTTCCCTGAACTCTGGCAGCTCGGTGATGCATTGCAAACTTGGCTCGCCTTCTGAAATGTAGGCCAAGCACCCGGAATTTTCACGGCAGCAGCAGTTCTCCTCCTCAGTTGGCATTAGCTCGCACCGATTGCACGTGCACCAGGTGGAGACGCCGTCCATGCGACATGGTCCAGGCTCTTCATCCGTTGACTGGTCCTCCCAACTGCCGTCCGAATCCCCATCGTTTTCGCGTGCTTGCCTTTCCAGTAGTTCTTCCTCGGTGTACTCGGGCTCGTACATATACGGCATTATTGTAGCCATTGTGTGGTAAAGAAAGTAAAATAATTTACAGAGATGGTACAGGTGTTCACAAGGCCTAGAAGCGGCGAAGGTAGCTGACCAGAGCACAGAAACGAGTCACAGAATACTCAAAGTAACACAGAGAGAGGAATGGAATCGAAAATCTGCTGCTGTGTGTTGTGAAACGGTGTGTTTATACTTATTGAGGAAAGAGGCGTCCTGCCATTTCCATGGCGACACTTCATTAGCTGAGGCGCAGCGATTGTTGACACAAAACGTGCTTTGGCATTGGGAAATGGGCGGTACGCGTCTGCTGATGTCAGGCTCAGGGGCGGGGGATTTGATTTAGTGCCGCAAATGCAGGTGAGCCAGGTCGATGGGGGGAAATGATAGGATTATCAGAAAATGGCGGCTGATTTCGAGTGCGTTAATGGACGAAAAGTCGGGTAAGGTCCATAGGAAAGTTTTCTACGATCTACCGAGTTATGCTTAAAAACACATGGCCGAACCGTAGGGACAATAAAAAAAAAGTCCCGGAACTCTCCTTTAAGTAAATTTGGACTGAAAGACACTAAAAATCTAAATGTTTAAAAGAAATGAGTGACCTACTTTGAGTGTCACATAGGTTGCAATTGTTTAAATGTCATAGTTTTAAACTTAGAATCAGCATTCTAGCTGCATATGTAAACATTGTCTTGACTTAAACTGGGTAACAAAAAGTGACATTTTATCTGAAACCTGGCTTAAGGAACTGAATTTTGCCTGGCAACTACCCCCCATCAGGAGTGAAACTTGAGTCACAGCTGTGTTCCCAGGCCTATCTGCCTTTTGCTGGCCACACTAAGGATATGCCATCTCTCTGATAATTGAATTAAGGGGAGCCCCCACAGAATACAGGAGCTTTGAACAAAGCCCTGTCCTGACTCAGGCAAATGTTTTATTGGCGGGAGTCGTAAATGGAGCTTCCTCCTGGAAGGACAGGGGAGGAGCACTGCCTGTGAGAGCAAGCTGGCTTGGCAGAACTGGAAAAACCAGAAATTCAACCTTGTGCTTGGGGGAAACCACACCCCTTTGGGGCCAGAACATAACTCTAAAAAGATGAATAACTCATAGTACGGACTTGTGAAAATTATTTAAATGACACCATAATTCTTGTGATTTTTCTGCCCACATTTTAAGACGTGTTAGGACCCGGTGGTATGTTCAGGGGGGTTTTAGCGGAAAAGAGGATATTACTCAAAATGTGTGCATGTGAAAAATCTGACACTTCATCAACTAATGTCCATACTCCTTGCGCACATGTGTGTAAATTTGGGTTAATGTCCGAAATTGCAAAATCAGTTAAAAAGTGCAAATATTGCCATTTCTGAATGCAAGCTCCCAGGAAGAGCAGTTTTGGACAAGGGTATACCTCCTGTGATATGTGAGGGGTGCGTGTAATTTTAAACGAATATGTACCTCTGCAAATATGTATTTGGTTCAAATCTAGATTTGTGTGCAAGTTGACAGGAGGAGTGGACTTTCTGCAGGCTGTAAAATGACATCGCTCTGACTCACAGTTCCTTCCCCAATCATGGGAGAGGGGAGAATTGGGCCAATGACAAGTGGAGAGGGGTAGGGTCTAGTGATGCTGCACACACACCCATTTTAAAAACAGATAAAAGCAGACAGACAGGACAGATAGGGACCTTCAATTCCATTTGCTGCAACGCACTCTGCCGGACCATACCACATCCAGAGATCCAGACTTCAAATCCATCAATCTCCAGAATCCAGAGAGGCTAGAGAGAGAGAGAGCTGACCCAGATCACTGTGAAGTGCAGAGACCAGAGTCCAGTCTAAAACCTGACCAGATCCGTGGCGAGGCCCATTTAATTCAAGAATATAGTGTGAGTACCTAGTAGAACTGTGCAGAACCAATCTCTTAGTTAAAATAATATAATCCCAGCTATTTTAATCTAAGTAGAACTGCCTCCTAACTGTCACCTGTCATTTGCAAAGCTGTCACCTGTTATTTTCTAGTTGCAAGCTGCACTTGTCTTTTTGAACTTTAAAATTTCAAATCTGAAAAACGACCTTTATTTAATCGCTCATATCTCCGTGACCGTTTGTCCTAGAGTCTTGCAGTAACTTTCATCTGGAAGCTGAGATCCTAGGCTGTCCTAGGACCCCAATACGATATTGATAGTCATTGTAGTTCCTCTGTAATCGCGCCCGGCGCACTCGGAAAAATCTGCCGCGATTTGACATTTTGCCGCGATTTGCAAGTTTCTCCACGTGTAAAAATCTGCTGCTGCTTGCCTTCCGTTAAAGAAAAAATTTGTTTAACCTGCCAATCATTCCTGAATCATTGCTAGGGTGAGCCTGGACTAATATTAACTTGATACCACTCACCCTGAACCTCCTAGAGGGAATTAAAAGCATTTTAGCATATTTTTCACTTCATTGCCAGCACATATAAAAGCATTTTGGGCCTGTGTTTCCAACTTCTGTAGTGTAAGCTTGCTGGGGTGAACTGAATTACAGTTGATTGCATTTCTGAGAACTGTGTGCTTTCCTTCCATTTCCTTGCATTGCATAAAGGGGGGGAGGGGATTGCCAGAGTAAAGTGATTCCATGTTGTGTTGAAATTATATTGAGTATTTTCTGTATTGCATTTCATTCAACATTACATCCATCTGAACTTAGATTAAGTATTCTCTACCACCTTATTCTTCTGTTCCTATTCACAAGTGTGCTAGTGCCAGATTCTCCGTTGTTAATCTTTATCATATCAGATTAAGTGTGATATTCAATTATTAATTTATTATAAAGCGTGATATAATATATATTGTTTAAGTTATCAAATAAACCTTTAAACTTGCAAAACAGAACTACTTCTTGGCTCAGTGGGGTCAGGGGGATTCCAAGGGAGGGGTGTTATATAGGGGTAGTCATCCAGAACGCATGAACTGGACATAAAGATATATCAATAAGGGTTTCCATTCAGTATCCCAGACTAGGCATTGACTTAGCTGTAGTGTTGAATTGAATCCTCTTACACTGCACGTCTGGTCTGGCCAGGCGAACAGAGCAGGAACCGCTGCAGAACTCGTAATGTGGTAGCCCGATATGAACGGTGCCGGTCCCTTACCGGCACTGTTCATACTGTTGCCGCCACAGTTGTAATGAGGCCCAGTGTCTTTCTTCTAGGGAACGTTTACATCATATTGGATTAGTGCACTTTGTTTCCTAATGAAGGGTTATCTGTACTACAACGGTTTTTCCAAGTTATCCAGGTGGTGTTTTCTTTCCTGTTTAAATGTTTTTTTCCCGATATCAAACCATTAGATATGGACAGCTTAATGTTTCTCCCCAGGGGGAGGGGGTCACTTCCTTTTGTGCCAGAAGGAGTAAGCATATGGTTTCCTCCATTTATTATCCAGGTTTTTTCCAGAACATTTTAATGTATGAGTTATTAAGTGTTTTAAAAATGTTTAAGTGGAATATAGAGGCTCTTAGCCTCCTAATACCTCTCAGCTGCTATTCCTGTGGGAACACTATTGCGGGGTCCCTTGCCCTCTTTGACCTATTAGATAAAGTACATTTTGCAGAAAGAGGGAGTTAATTACTCTTTTGGTTCTTCAGTTAAAGGTGCTGTGGTGTTTAGGACGTTCTCCTGGGGGGCGTGGGGGTAAATTATCAAAGCAGCTGATTGGTCAAGGGACTAATCATTGGAATAATTTTATTTTATCACAAGTGTATTGATCATGTTGGGGTTGAGGTGATGCAAGGGCTTCAAACTTGCATAATATGAAGCCTCCTGTCATGCCATAGCATGACTAATCCCCCTCACTAACATGAGAGGGGGTTTAGATTCTATTAAAGACAGGAGGAGAGTATTATTCCACCCACCCACCCTCCTTTCTGTTTTTTTTTTTATTCAACTCACCCACCCTGTTCTGTTTCATATTGTTTCAGCTTCGGGTGAAAGGTCATATCCAGAAGATTTTGTCGTAGTGTCCGGTTGCGGAGAGTTTGAGATCCCTCCAGATTCTCTGGATCCTTTTTTCTATGCGCTTCGCAGTTGGATTGTTGTAGTGAGCGCCTGGTGCAAGACAGCTGCAGAAAGAGGAGTTGGGATTAAAATAAAGGACATATATAGAGGAGGGTCCCTGCCCATTGGTCTCCTGCAGGGCATGACCTGTCCGCCATGTTGGATTGGGAAGGTCCCCTTACATTGACTGTGAACTGTATTTAGTTCTGTTATTTAATCTTTTTAGTTTGTAAACGTTTTTTCTTTGCTGCTGTGGTTCAGAAGTAAAGATTGTAATGCATAATACTTGCCTCCTGTCTTTGGTAGAATCTAAACCCCCTCTCACGTTAGTGAGGGGGATTAGTCATTTTTTAGAGTTATTAAACCTCATACATCTTACTTTTACAGTTGAGTTTAAAAAAAATTGTATTCAGATATGTCTCACCATGTGAGGCCATTGGAGTCAAAAGTAATATGAAGAATCTCATGAACCTCGTGATGTAAATGTAGTCAAAGGACACATGATGTCATTGAGTCAAAGGGTACGTGATATACATTCTAACACAGTTGGCTTTTGGTGAACTGTTGAGACTCGCCACGCACTTTTCTCATGTGTGTTTGTGAGTATCCCTGTGTTTTCAGTGGCATTAATATAGTCGCTCGCTCGTTGCCCTTATAGTGTTTTTCGAATTCTGCCCATACAGCGTGTTTCACTTAAGATGCAAATACAGAATTCAAGCTGCATAGCATGTAAAATAAGAACATAATAAGCAGACCGATTTTTTTATTCTGAAAGAACAACTTTTTGAAACGCAAAACAACTATAAGATTCGTGATCGTAAATGAACTTTACGGAAATGTTTATGATATATCCGCTCTTCGCTATTTTTGACCAACTTCCGCTAATTTGAAAGAAAACAAATATGGCTGAATTGCTTTGGAGTTTGAAACCTTTTATATTGTCCATTTTCTTTTGTTTTTTTGGTAAGAGTCCAATTTGTTTAATATCTGAACTCCTGTAAAGAGAGATCCCAGCTCTGGGAAAGCAAACATTACTCAATTTGCATGGGTCTAGAATTTCGGTGGTGACACATTACCTCAGATCAGGTAAGACAGATTTACAGGAGTGGCCGCCAGCGCCTATAAACATGCTATATGACACACATGTGCCGCATAGCATTCTCATGAGAGCCTGTGTACTTTAGGAATGCTACAACACAAAGAAATATTTCATAACATCCAGAACCTCAGAGCATTAAAGAACACCTTCACAAAATGGCCTCCTGGCTAGTGCCGATGACAAGAACACGAACACAAAAATAGGAAACAACAGGCTGTGCTTATGCGCTTGCTGACCCTGAACAGTGTAAAATGAAAAGCTGTGGGCCGTTGGGTAATAAATAGGCTGCTGCAATGTTTATAGACATATCAGGAATGTCGTGGCGCAGTTCCTCAGAAAGTCATTAGCGCTGCCCGGCATGTCCTTGCATGCCCACAGGTAGTTCGCTGTAACTGCGCCTGCATTGAGTTCTCTCGTTCTTTCTCACTGTGAGTACATAAGTGACTTCATTTTCCGAGAACAGCTCTCTATATATTTTCTAATGAGCTGCAAACACTTAGGGACATAGTTCATATAGGAACTGAGTTTTCGCATCAGCCAAAGCACGTCATATTCAGTGTGCCTGATGATGCCAATTAGTAATGGCCAAATCAGATTATTCGTAGAAAGACTACTGGATTGTTGAGCAATACATGTTAATATAGATGAGCTTGAACAAACTCATTAGAGCTGATATGACTGCGTTTATTGTATTTTTTTTTTCAGTAGCAGCTGTTGTAGCATGCCTTAACACAGGTTTGACTGCTTTGGGCCGGGCAGCAGTACAGTAAGAAGGGTGGGGGATGAGTGGCGGGAAAAACTGCCCGAACTCAATGCCCCGGCCTCATAAAAGAGGCTGGGAATCAGTGACGATTAGGAGGAAGGTAGAAACCGGGCCTTTATGTAAGCAGGGCGTTGCAACCTGCACAGTTGAACTACTCCCTACGGATGGGCACGCGTTTTGGACGGCCATCTATTCACTTTGTCGGCCAAATAGCCATATGTTTTCTGAACAATGAGAATGTGACACCTTATGTGGGTCCAACTCTAAAAAAATACCTACAAGCAGGGGTCGAGGTGAACCGGAACTAAAGAGTACAACATATTTCTTCTTTTCTGGAAAAGCCTGTCAGTGAAGCTGGAGCAGGGTAACGATACAAGTGGATACCATAGTCGCACAGAGTGGGAGCAAGCTTTACCATCAAGTAGACCCGCCCCTAGGCCAATGGGATTGTCTCTACACCCCATTACGTCAAATACATTATTGTGGGCTGAATAGCGAATATGAATTAGAAGTGTTTCTGTAAAAATTCAAAAGTCACATATTATACAATTCCGAACAATATGAATGCACCACATTAAGAATCACCCAAAATATGATTAATTAAAATGAATGTATACATCCAAACATTAATATCATGAACAACATTAACAGTTGTACTGCCTATTCTGTACATTGCTACCTTTCTTCTACATTCAATGACAATTAGTTCAGTGAGCCACAACCATATGGATGTGTTTTTACCGAATTAATGATCTGAAATGGAACTCTAAGCAATAATTACCAAAACCACTTGAGTTAGCTTGTGCACTTGTTCATCGCAGCTTAAACGTATTGGCTTGCGTCTGTGTGGGCCACATAAAAAATGGTCACAGATCAAAGAACATGCAAGCTGAAGAGTCATTCACCACGTGACCATTGTTAGCCTCTGCTTCCTGGTTGAATGCTTCTAACATTTTACATCAAAAGCTGCAAAACGAAGCCGGCAGCTTAAAGGGCCTGCTGTGGAGACCTATGACATGCTTCTGATCTCTGTATGATCTGAACTGGTCAGGACTGTTCACAATGTGCAACAGAACACTGTGAAGCCAATCAATGTGTTCACTACATGACCAAGAATTAGGTCTGTACCACTTCAAAACAGAAAACATATGTACTTTACATATGAAGCCATATGTGGGAGAGCATTTACTGCTTAGTATTATGTTCAGCAAGATGCAAATATTGTACTGTAACAAGACTCGGCAGAAGGTTACTAGCCATGTCCATGCATAGAGGATATATACATTCATTTTGTCATGCTAGTTATTAATGACGACGGCCACACGCCTGTTTATAGATGAGAACGTTTCATAGTTAATGCCAGAGCTTAATTTCCATGCAAACCTCCTACCCTCCTACAAAGCAGAGCCTCCTTTTGCAAAATGTAGACCTACCACACACAACCCTATGCAGCTATAAGGGGGTGAATGTTTTAGCATAACTGAGCAAAGGACTTTAGAAGCAATGATATGTTATTCTTTCAGTTCTCTCCTCATTTCCATTGTTATGCAGATGACACACAACTTTTTTTTTTTATTGGTTTAGTTGATATATCAACTTTTCAATATATATTTACATTTATAAATTTACATGTCACATTCAAAAAAATAAAAAAAAATTCAAGATTGTATAACAATTAAGAATTAGTTCATCATACAAAATGGTCAACACAAAATGATCAACACAAATTGACATGCACTCATACTAGGTCATCAAAGTACAACACAACTAAAATTTCACTTCCTTTACATAACTACCACTAAATTAAATCTAAAATATTTGAAATTAAAATTAAAACATATAAAAGCAGATAAGACGAAACGATATGTTAAGCTGTATGTGATTCAGACAATAGTCTGCCATGTTATTGGCAAAGTTTCCCTTAGGTTTAGTGCTATGAGAAAATTCACAACCGCTAATCTTATCGTGGTTATCTGTGTGTTATAAATTCAATGCCAAAAGTTTTCGACTGTAAGAAATGTGCATGTCTGAAAGTGCTTTTTGAAATGGTCAATTCTCATAGATAATATTGCCTGGCATTCTGCTATCAGATGAAATGTAGTTTCTGCATTTCCAGGTTTCTTACAAAATCTGCAATAGTTCTCAGATTTATCGATGGCATTCCACTTAGCTAGATTACTCCTGGTGTGCCACCAGTTCATTCTAAATCACAGAAATGCATTTCTTGCCTCGGCACCTGGGTATTTTAGCAGATAGCTTTCACTAGTCCACATTTTTTTTGTAATGATTCTATGGAGGACAGCTTGCTTGGTCTTTTGACAATCCTCGTATGTCTTTATCCAATCCCATATGATGATTTTTCCCTTCGCTCGTTCAGGGTTCGTAACTAGCAAGTCTACAGAAACCTCAGTTTTCAGCAAAAAATGTTCAACCTGTTGCCGCCATGCACTCACTGCTTTATGGTCACTAGTTTTTATGTAGCTGGACAGGATTTGCATTAAAGAATTGTCTTGTTTTGCCATAATACATTTTCTATACAAGCTGCATAATTTCCACATATACATGCAGTTTAATGATGAAATGCCCAATTTATATCTTAATAGACACATCTGAGCAGCTATGGGTGTATGTAGGACCTTTTTCCAAAATTGGCCTTCCAATTTTTGCCAGAACATCTTGTCTCTCCAGATTTTGGTTTCTGCACCATAAAGTACAATTGCGACTACCCTTTGACAGTAAAAGGTATCGGTTTTAGAGAAAAGGCACAAAATCTGTGATTTATAATAGATGCCTGTGAGACAGAAGTGCCAATTTTGATTTTTAGCTCATCAATATACGGAGCATCTGCTCTAGAGTCGTTCATGTTTATTCCCAAGTACTTATATTGTGTGTCATTTTCCAATTTGTTCAAGCCTATAGATAGTGAGAGACGAGATACCCTGGTTTTCTTATTGGGTACAATCTTGAGAATTTTTGTTTTCGAAACATTAATTACCAACTCATTATCATGTACAAATTTTCCTAATTGGTCCAGTAGATTTTGCAGCCCTTTTGTAGTTTTAGCTACGAGGATTAAATCGTCCGCATAGAACATCCAAGGTATGGGATAATTTCCAAGACGTGGATCATCAGACTGAATTGTGTGAAATGTCTTCACTGCATCTGAAATGAAGTAATTAAATAGGGTTGATGCCAGCAGACAACCTTGCTTCAGACCCCTATATGTTTGAATTGGTCTAGATAATGTACCATCCATCGACAGACGGATTTGGATAGAGGTCCCCGTGTGAAACTGCATGATCCAATGTAATAAATACTTTGGACATGCATTTTTTTTTAGTTTGTTACTCAAAAGGGTTCTTGACACAGAATCAAATGCAGTCTCAAAATCTACAAAAGCCATGTAAAGAGGCTGATTTGCTTGTAATTCGTGCTGCTTTATGGCTTCAAGAGTACGCAAATTTACTGATGTCCCTACACCCACAATAAAGCCTGTTTGGTAGGGATCATTAAGATCCGCTTCTCTGGTCCATTTATTGAAATCTCGCAACACCAGACGGGCGGATATTTTCCCAGGCCCATCTAAGAGCGCAATAGGTCTGTAATTTTTTGGGTTCAATCTATCTCCTTTTTTATGGATGGGGACAATAATGGATTTTTGCCATGGTGCAGGTATTCTTTTGCTCGCTATTACTTGTTTGAATATCACTCCTAGGATCATGGCCTATGTCTCCGGGTTAGATCTCAGCATTACATTGGATAGGCCATCTGGACCCGGCGCTTTGCATTTTACTTAATTTTTTTATGTAAATTTCTATGTCCAGATTATCATATCCAATGTCCTGTGTTTCATCATAGCTCTGCTCGTATACTGTATCAGAGTAATGGGTTTCAGCATACAGAGAGTTATAGTATTGGACCCAAATTTCTTCCAATACTGCATTTACTTGTCTTATAGATTGTTTAGAGGTGTACACAGTTTTAATTAGGCCCCAAACTAAAGCAGAGTTCTTAGAGGAGATGGAATGAAGCATGGTTTGAGCATCTTTTAACATCATTGCAGCTCTTTGTTGCTTCATCCAGTTCCTATAGCGATTTTTGTACTTGGAAATCATGAGGATCTTATCACTATGATTTAATAGGGTGATTTGTTGAATATCCCTCCTGAGTTCAGATTTCCTTAGGCTAATTTCTTCATCATAAGAATGACAATGGTGTTTCTGAGGCTTGTTACACACCCCATGCGGTTTTTTGAATAGCTGAAGGGTGCTAACATAGTCTCCATTCATAAATTGTAAAATAGGTTTCAGGATATCATCTGGATATGATATCGCCACGAGTAGTTCGTTCAAGTTTTCAGGAGTCCATTTAAACTTGTGACCTTTGGTAGAAACTTCTAGGTTGGTTGTATGATTTGGTCTAGATCTCATAGCAAATTCACTCACTCTGGGCCATGTCACACAGAGAAGACTATGATCACTTTTTATTTGTTTAAATACCTCAAAGGAAGAGATGGTAGAGAAGAGTTTGCTATTGATGTACACATAGTCAATGGTGGAAGTTAATGAACCCTGTTGCCAAGTAGTTCTAGCTGGAATATCACCCTGAACTGCACCATTTACCTTAACAAAACCTCTCTCATGCATCAAATTATTCCACTTTTCATTAATTTCTCTCCCCCCCCTGTCATTCATACAGTCCATATTCAGGTCACCTGCAATGACTATAGAGTTGATCAAGGGATCTTTGTCAATTTTATCTAAACACTGCATCAGATCTTTGAAAAATCTTTTTTCTGTGATGTCTAAGTGATTCCAATAGATGTTTATACATGCTATAATATGTCTTTCAGCTGAAATACGAACCAGTTGCATATAGCTGTTGAAGGAGGCCCATGGTTCAGCAAAAAGTCCGTTGGTTGATTTAACAGCAGTAAGAAGTCCAGCTTTGGGGCGGCCTCTCACAGACTTAATGGCAGGTTCAAAGGTGATGTAATGATTTTCCCATAGGGGGCGGGGGGAGGTGAGCCATGTCTCTTGTAACAGGACTATATCATAAGCACCTAATACAGATTCAGAGGAGTTTGCAAGGTGCAGGTGGCCCATAGTATTCCAGGATGCCAGCTTAAAAGTTGTTTCATTTCCCAATATTGGAAGCTAGCATTTGCTATACAATTTGTTCTGAGGGAAAGTTGTGATAGTTTTCATCTCATTTAAACCTATTGTAGGAGGATTCAATTCAACACTACAGCCAAGTCAATGCCTAGCCTGGGATACTGAATGAAAAACCCTTATTGATATATCTTTATGTCCAGGTTCATATTCTGGATGACAACCCCTGTATAACACCCCTCTCTTAGAATCCCCCTGACCCCACTGAGCCAAGAAGTAGATCTGTTTTGCAAGTTTAAAAGGTTTATTTGAAAAAAAAAGTAAACAGTATATATATATATCACACTTTTATAACGAATTAATAATTGAATATCACACTTAATCTGAGCAGTAATCAATAATGGATAGTCTGGCACTAGCACACTTCTTTATAATCAATGATGAGTGGGTATAGGATGGATAAGATAGCAACGATACTTTTATGGTTTCAAATAGATGCAATGTGGAATGAAAATGCAGTACAGAAAATAACTTGATAGGATTTCAGCAAAAGACAATTAAATCACTTTCTTGGACAATTCACCCCCCCTTTATGCAATGTAAGGAGATGAAGATGAGAGCACACAGCTCTTAGGAATGCAATCAAATAGAATTCAGTTCAATTCCCCCCCCCAGCAGCTTATACAACAGATAGGAGTTTTGAAACACAGGCAAAATGCTTTGAATATGGTGACAATGCAGTGAGAAATATGCTGAAAATGCTTTTAATTCCCTTCAGGAGGTTCAGGGTGAGTGGTATCTAGTTAATATTAGTTCAGGCTCACTCTAGCAATGATTCAGGGATGGTTCTTAAGAGGCAAACGAAATTTTAGCAGTTCAGACAAAAGCTGCTGATTTTTACAGGTGGCTGAAATCAGGCCAAATCGCAAATCGTGGTAAAATTCGCGAGTGCGTGAATCGTGATTACGGAGGCACTATAAGGAGTGGCAAGTCGGTTCCAGGTTCTAGATTCTAAGCTTTCAGAGGAACATTAAACCACGTTTCTAGCCCAAACGGTTCCAAAGATATGAACGATTTTGTAAAGGTCGTTTTTCGAATTTAAAGTAACTCAAATTGACAGGTGACAGCTTTTAAAAATGACAGGTGACAGCTATGCGGCTGCAGACTTGACAAGTGACAGTTAGGAGGCAGTTCTACTTAGATTAAATAGATTGAATTATATCACCGGAAACTAAGAGATTTGGTTTCACACCGTCCTAGCTGTACTCACAATGTATTTGGAAGGTCTAGGTCTCACGGATCGGGTCAAGATGGCTTTGGTTCTGGTTTCGCCCCAGACGGTCTCTGCGCACAGCGTCTGGTCTCTGCTCTGCTGGTCTGGTCTGACACTGCTCCTGGCCCGGCTCCTGGCTCTCTGGGTACAGCGTCTGTGCACAGCTCCTGGATCTTTCTGCACAGCTTTCTCTGGACACAGCGCTGATCTGCACGGCTCCTGGATGCTGCTACCGCTGTTAGGTTTGCTGGATGCTGAGGCCTGCTGAGAAGAGTTCTCAGTTTGTGGGTTTAGGCCCTTGCTTTGAGTTCTGAATCAAGTTTTTGGAGTTTTAAAGTCTAAGTGTTGGATCTGGTATCTTCTGGATGTTGTTTGGTCCGGCAGAGCGCGTTGCAGCAACTGGATTTGAATGTCCTCTCTAGCTTCCAGTGGCTCTTTTTATGTCTTTTGAAAGTGGGTGTGTGTGCAGCATCACTAGCCAGCCCCTCTCTCAATTGCCCATTGGTCAAGCTTTCCGCACTGCTTTGATTGGCGGAAGGAAATGTGAGTCAGAGTGATGCTGTAGGTTTTATGGGTCAGAGGATCCTCCCCTGGTCAGTTTGCACACAAATCTATATTTGATTCAAATACATATTGCACAGATACACAGTTGTTTAAAATTACATGCACCCATCACATATCACATGAGGTATACTCTGTTCAAACTCTGCTCTTCCTGGAGGCTTGCATTAAAAAATGGCAACATATTTTCGATTTTAGTGGGCTATGCAACATTGGTTTGTCATTAAAATTTATACAAATGTGCGCAAGGCATGTATGCATTTATATAAGGAAGTGTCAGATTTTTAACATGCATACATTTGGAGTGAAACCCTATTTTCCGCTAGCAACCCCCCAGATCATACCACCAGGTCCTAAAACCTCTTAAAATGTGGGCAGGAAAATCACAAGAATTATGGTATCATTTTGATAATTTTGACAAGTCCGCACCATGAGTTATACATCTTTCTTAAAATCATATTCTGGCCAACGGGGATGTGTCTTCCCAGGTCACATGGTGTAGAAACCAGTTTATCCAGTTTCTGCCAAGCTCAGAGACCCCGCCCCTCCCAGCTTCTGCCAAGAGGAAGCTATTTTACGGCCCCCCCAATAAACCATCTGCCTGGGCCCTGGAAGGCCCATTGTTCAAGAGGAAGCCATTTATGACCTCCCCCAATAAACCCTCTGCCTGGGTCCTTTGTTTAGTCTCTAGCAGTCCCGTGGTAATTCAATCAGAGAGGGGTAACCTCCCCTCAGAATGCAGCCAGGCCTGAGAACTGCTGTGGATCCAGTTTCACTCCAATTGGGGGGAAGTTGTCAGGCAGAATCCAGTTTCATTAAGCCAGGTTTCAGCTAAATGTCACTTTTCGTCCCCCAGTTTAAATCAAACATATCATTTTTACACATGTAGCTAAAACACTGATTCTAAGTTCTAAACTATGACATTTCAACAGTGACAAACTATGCAACACTCAAAAGTAGGTCACTCAGTTAATTTAAACATTTTCGATTTTTGGTAGTTTTAAATCCAGTTTCAGTTAGGCTGCTGCAGACCTGCAGAGCTCAGCCAGTCTTGTTATGAACATTGTTTTGGGGCTCTTCAACTTCCCAGATTTTGTATGCATACATACTTCATTCTGCCAGATGTCTGCTGCTGTTCAGTGAGATTTTTGGATATGTTGCAATGTTTGAAATAGGCATTTTGAGCTGGCATTCAGGGAAACAAAAGGTGATTTTAAAGTGCGGTTTTTCCTTTGGCACACATTTCACTCATGGCACCCCGGCCCATCCTGCTCGCACTGGTGGGTGGCAAGTTAGGCAACCATTTTAGTGTGCACAAACTGCGTGGTTCTCCTGGATTTTGGCACACATGTGGGCTTTTTGGCCATCTTAGATTTTCTAAGCCCACAGCACCAAATGTTGCAGCATGATAGCTCAAACGTGGGTCAGGACACCCAACAAGGCCCCCCCCCACGCGACTGCACTTTGAATATGAGTCGATGGGGAGTCGGGTGCACAAAGGTCTTGACCCACGCACTGGTATGTCCGCATAATCTTCTTCCAATTCTGCAAATGGCACAGTTCAACATCTTTTCCTCCATCCGGTATTGATCGATCGGTTCTCCTCGCCAGTCCTGATGGGAATATTGGGCGGTACCCCTGGCCCCTTGGGTCTCTGCTCCCGGTCTCCGGATCGTCCTCCCTGGCCAGTCTCCAGGTTTTCTTTCTCCTAGGACGACAAAGGAAGAGCGGCAATACCTATTCATGGACATTTCTCCCACACCATTGATATAGTGGGGTGGCATATATATTTTAGAACTCAACAGATATGAACATGCACATTTTTTTAAATTAAGAGACAGGAACACATGAACTTGAGAAACACAGAATTTGATAGGCTAAATGTAGGATCTTTTAGGGTTGGAATTGAATTACCCTGGAGCGGTACCCTCTGGGATTACCGAGGACTCCTCCAGTTGCTGCAAAGTGTGCCTGGGATGGCAACACTTCAACTGGTTTATGTGGACCCACTTGTCTTCCCCCTCTGCCAAACCACCTTTGGGGATGCGGATTTTGTAGGCCACAGGGGAGATCTTGTCTATAATTTCAAACGGTCCCTTCCATGTAGGCAAGAATTTTCGCTGTTTGGCCTGGTTCCTTTGGAAATTGTATAGATAGGCCCGATCACCCATCTGATATTCCTTCCTGGAAGTTTTCAGGTCATAGTGGGTCTTCATACTCTCGGCTGATCTTTCTAGATTCCGCTGAGCATAGGCAAAAGCATACTGAAGGTGTTTCCTTAAATTCTCCACATACTCATGAGTTGTGGAGGCATTTGTCAACGTTTGCTCTTGGGTTCTGTAGAGCAAATGCTGGGGAAGCACCATCTTGCGTCCAGTCATCAACTCAAATGGTGACATTTTGGTTGCAGATGAAGGGGTAGATCTGATGGCCATTAGGACCAGAGGTAATCGGATATCCCAACTTGGCCCAGAATCTGCCACAAACTTCTTTAATATGCTCACAATTGGTTATATCTCTCTACTGCTCCAGAAGAAGCTGGCCGGTAAGCAATATGTAACTTCCTCTTGACCCCCAGTATCTCCCACATCTTTGTCATTACTTCACTGGTGAAGTGGCTACCCCTGTCTGACTCAATCCTTTGAGGTAGACCAAAACGGGAAAAGATGTGGTTAATCATCAGGGCAGCTGCAGTTTCTGCCTTGCAGTTTGGGGCTGGGAGACATTCCACCCACTTGGTAAACAAGCATGTAACGGTCAACATGTACTTGTTTCCTCTAGACGAGCGAATCACAAGGCCTGCAAAGTCGATTTGCAAATCTGACCAATGCAGTGTCATCCCCCTCTTTTGGAGAGGCGCCCGGTGTGTGAGGGATGTTGGCTGAAATTGTGCACACACAAGACAACCCTTCAAATATTGGTTGAGGTCCTGGCCCATGTGTGGCCAGTAGGCAACCTCTCTTAAGATCTCAAGTGTTGTACGAAACCCCCTATGACCGGCGGTAGCCGCATCATGGGCGTGACTTAACATCAGGCTTTGGAAGGAGGTAGGAACCACACACTGATCATGGCCAGCTTGGTATTTCCTTACCAACAAACCGTCTTGGATCCGGAACATTTTTGGACATTTCATCAACACTCTAAGGTCCTCTTTCCCGTTGTAATCGGTATCCGTCAGGCGAAAGTTCTCAGGGTCCTCAATTTGTTGGTAAAACTTACCAATTATTGGATCCCCCTTCTGAGCTGTGATTAAATCAGCATCAGGGGTCTCCTTACTCCAATGTGCAATTGAAAGATCATTGTGAGCGTTTGTCTGGGACCTAGTGAAAGCAGTGACCTGGATTTCCCCCAACAGGGACTCAATCTCAATTAGATCCCCTTGGATGGCCCCGGTTTTGGCCAGCTGATCAGCTAAGTCATTTCCAGTTTTGTCTGGTCCCTCTACTTTGGAATGACCCTTCATCTTTTTCCAATAGATGGTCATCTCATTCGAGGTGACCAGATCATCAATGTTTTGGATCAACTTCCCATGTTTCAAGGGTTTGTTGTTAGCACATAACATGCCTCTGGTTTTCCAATTAACCAGGTGCTCCACGAACCCGTTCCGTGCATAATCAGAATCTGTGATTATGACCAGTTCGTGGAGTTGATGTTGGACAGCAGTGAGAATGGCTTGATGCACAGCCATCAATTCTGCCACCTGACTACTTCGGGGACCATTTTTGTATCCAGCGGAGGGTTCTGGGGACTCATTCACCCATGCATTCCCTACGCCGGCCACCAGTTCTTTCTCCCCGTTGTCAACATGGTAAGAGCATCCATCCACATAGACAGTGGGCATTCCCTCACACTTGTCCTCTTCAAAGACTTTGTGTGGGGAATTAAGGTATGCCTCCATGTTGTCCTTGATTTTTAGACTTTCGTCCTCGAGACAGTTTTCTCTGGCACAATCATGCAAGTCAGCCAGACCTTGTGCGAGGGGACTCTTCTTGTTTTGGCCATATCTGACCTCAACAGGAAAGCATTGCATTGACAGAATCCAGGAAGTAATTCGGGAATTACTCACATTTCCGGCCCGGATTCTGTCACTTTGGAGATATTGCAGAGGCTGGTGTGGAGTCTCCACTATGATGTGTTCCCCATGGATAAACGGGCGGTAATTCTTCAATGCCCACACCGTTGCCAGGAGTGCCTTCTCACAATCGTTGAATTTTTCCTCCACAGAGGATAAAGTTTTGCTCGCATAGGAGATTACTTTATTGACCTTGTCATGCTTTTGGTATAATACTGCCGTCAAGCACGTATTAGAGAACCCTGTCTCCAGGAAGAACTCCTTGTTTCTGACAGGGTAAGCTAGGCAGGGCGCTTGTGAGAGACTTCTTTTGAGTTGTCTTACTGCCTCAGATTGTTCTGGACCCCATTCCCACTTGACCCCCCCCTTCAGGAGATGAATCAGGGGTCTAATGATCTCTGCGTAGCCCTCAATGAACTTTCTGCTGTAAATAGTCAGTCCAAGGAGGCTCCTTAGTTCCCGCAGAGTTGTGGGGTCTTTCAGTTTCTGGAGTGCTTCCACCTTCTTTTCCTGGGGACAGAGACCCTGAGGAGTAATCTCATGCCCCAAGAAATTAACACGGGTTCTACACCACTGTGCTTTCTGAAAGGAAAGTTTTGCTCCGGCGGCCCTCAACTGGGTCAGAACATAACGGATCTCCGCTATGTGTTCCTCCACAGATGAACTTTTGATGAGAACATCATCTACATAAGCCAGGTTACCCCTTGGACCCAGGTCGGGCATGGCCTTGTGTAGGAAAATGTTGAATTCATTGCCGGAGTTCAGGTATCCGAAGGGAGTCCGGGTCCATGTGTACTGCTGGCCCCCAAAGGTAAAAACCAGCTTGTATTGGTCCTCCCTACTGACAGGCACAGTCCAGTATCCATTGGTCAGGTCTATTGCAGTGAATACCTGTGACCCCTGGATCTGGGCCAGCCCTTGGTCAATGTAGGGCAGAGGCCATCGGAAAGTATGGACCCGTTTGTTGAGCTCCCTGAGGTCGACACAGAGTTTCCACTGGCCGTTTGGCTTCAATATTCCCAGCACCGGATTATTGAAGGTGCTGTGTATTGGACGAATTATTCCCCGGGACTCAAGGTTCTTAATTATTTCAGTAAGGGACTCCATGGATGCGAGAGGCAAACGATATTGCTTCACAAACACTGGAGTCATGCCAGGGTCCGTGGGGATTGTTGTTGTGTGGATGTCGGTGCGGCCACAGTCATATGAGTCTACCGCAAAGAGATCTTGGAAATCCAAGAAAACTTGTTTCAACTTTTGCTTTTGTTCCAGAGTCACACAGGCATCAGCTAGATTGACTCTCTCTTCCACCATCTGCCTGAAGCCTGGAAAGACTTCTGGTTTGGCTATCTCAGCGGCCTCCTCCAGCTGGGTGGAGAAGTCCCTGGTCAGAGTGCTGATTTGGACTGGAGGCCTCAGTTGGGAAAGGCAACCCTCATGGACCTGGAAAATCACCTCATCCCTCCTGAAGTCACAAGTCACATCTTCCTTACCATAGGGGCAGCAAGTGTACACCAGGAAGTTCCCCCCATGCCGGGTAAAAATCCTGTCTGGTGTTGTCTTGTCATCACTGTCACCGTCAAAACAGTCCTTGTTGATTGGTCCTAACAGTTTGTTTCCTAGATCAATGGAAAAATGTCGGTCATCAATCGCCATTCCAACAATGGTGCCTGCGGCTAGAGTAATACTCTTTAAGTCGCTGTTATCCACCTCTATTGGAATGGTGTCATGTTCTATGTTGACTAATGGTGTTGGGTTTACCCCCAACCCTTGCTGTTGGAGAGAAGCATTTAGATGTATATAAGCATCAGGGTTTTGCAATTTTTGTCCTCTTTTAACTTTCACTTCCAGGGAGAATTGTCGGGTCCTTTCTGGGATGGTGACTTCCTCTTTGATCTGAATTTCAACTGCATAAGGTAGCAATTGAGCTGACCTAAATTCTTTTTCTGGATCATCAAAGCCCATGGGATTATATGCTAATCGGGACCAAGCTTTGAAGTTTATTAGGTCCAAACTAATGGCCAAGCGATTGAGAATGTCACTGCCTAAGTAAAAGGCGGCAGTGACGTCTCGCACGACCCAACAATTATGGACTATGCTCTTGTTGCCAATGGTGATTTTGAGCATACACCTGCTTGGCAGGAGATGTTTGGAATTAGGTGCTTCCAGCTCCATTTCCCATTTGTCTATCAGTTTGAATGTGGGAATGGCTGGATCTTTTGGGAGTTGGCGGAACATAGCTTCGCTGATGAAGCTCTTACCGTTGGTCACACACACTCGAGCGAGAACAGAGTCCTTCCCATCATTTAACTGAACAGGGATGAACAACTGCTCTCCAATTTGCTGAATATCAGCCAGGCTCTGAGCTGATTTCACATCTTTCTGGACTATAGGAGTGGGAGTTTCTGATTGTGGATTGGTGAAGAATTTCAGAGTGTTTCCTTCCAGTGTGGAATACCACCTTAAACTGGAAGGAAGGTTGATTTTCAGAAATAGAGAGGACCCCCCATCACCAGTCTGTTGTCCTGCTGCTATTACTGTCACGTCTGGAGTTTGGTTGTTCTGGAAGTGAAATTCTACTTGGTCAGATTTTTGTTCAACCATGTGGCAGGTGCCGTTTAAACTAACATGGATGACACTGTTTTAATTTTATTGGTCGGCTAGTCTGGGTCCAGAGGACCTTGTTTACGCAATCTATTAGGGGTGACAACCTTCTCAGGAGGTCATTCCCTAGTAAACAAGGGGTGCCCTCTGGAGTCACTACTATGACCGGGTGTTTCACCTTGTGTCGCCCAATTTTAATGTCCAAGTCTGCAGTCCCCTCAACGGGAATATCCTTCCCGTCAAAGTTCTGCAGTTGTCCAGGAAGAGAGGTGAGAGGAATTTGGTAATTCTCCCCCCTTCCTGCATTTAGTTCCTCAAAGGCCCTTTTGGACAGAAGGGTAGCTTGGGATCCAGTGTCCACCAGTGCCAAAATTGTACCCTGCCCCTGTACTTGTACCGGGGCATAGTAGCTTCCCTCCTTCTCCTCAAGGGGGCACAGATAATGCACATTTTTGGACAACTGGTGGGCTAACTTTCTGGTTTTGGACATTGCTAGAGAAGAGATTTGGGCAGAATTCTGTGGAGAGTCTTGGGAATCTGAAAGAAAAAGTTGGCAACTGGAGATCAGAGCCATTGTGGGTTCCCCTGGTTCCGGTTCTGGGCCACCCCCACTTTTTGGAGGCAGTCACCAGGATGGGTTTGAACCAGGGGATTTCGGCATTGTCGGTTCTGGGATTGATGATGGGCGGCGGTAGCTCAGTCTCCAAATCTCCCCAGTCTGAATTGACATCCCTTGGGACCCATTTTTCCTTGGGAGGAGTTCCCCCATCTCTGAAGGAGAAGATCCTTTTCCCAGGATCTTCTGAGGATCCCTCTCCCTCAAATTGGAAGACCTGAACCTCCTCCACAAAGTGGGTATGTTTGGGTCCTATGTTTCTCCTACCTCCTCTCTGCTCCTTGGGTGGCAGACTTTCAGGGGTAGGAGATTTTGTTTCCGGTTCCTGGTTTTCCAGGGGCTGTTTACAAGTTGGGAAGGAAGCTTCCTCCAAGGCTTTACACCCCCCTTCCCTTTGTGCCTCCTCCCTGGGAACCGGTGGGTTATCGGGGTGCTGCCCCCGTCATTGTTCTGGAGCACCAGGTCCAGAGTTTGGGGCATTCTGCGGTGGCATGCTCATCTGAGGGTTCTGTTGAGCCCTCAGTATGTGACACAGATCCCGTGCCATATTTTGGACCTGGCGCTCTAACTGGGAAACCCGCTCAGGCTGATACGGGGCTCTATTTTCTCCCCTGGGCTGATCCCGGGAAGGGTAGCTATCCCTTCTCTGGTAGTACCCCTGGTTGGGAAGATTTTGGTACCCCTCCACCCTTGGCCTCCCCTCTCCCGGATTAGGTTGTCTGGGCTCAGGGAATTGGGGAAAGAAGGATGGATGATTTTGGGGCGGAAAATTGGGTGGATACCTGGGGAAAAAGTTCTGCCCAGGATTTGGAGAATTTCTGCCCTCCTGTGGGAAGTTGGGAGGGAAGTTCCCTGGGTTAGGTGCTTGGCTGGATCCCCCCTCCTTGGGCTGGAGGAGTCCACACATAACCCAGGATTGGTCGGTTTCCCTTGTAGCTGGGACTTACATAGTCAGGGGAGCAGGGGACCCCATTTGTGGGACTACCTCCTCGACGAGGGCCTTCTGGGCTGTGAATTATTTAGTGCAGGCAGGTTTTTAGGCCCCCCCATCTCCAAATCTAAAACGGGGGCAACCTTTACCTCTGCCACCTTGGCAGCAGCAGGGGTGCTGTTGGTTTTTGGGTTTTTCGGCGCGTTATTTTTATTTTCGATAGGCTTCTGCACCTCATATATCCGGGTAGCCTGTTCAATGACCCAGTCTAAAGATCTTTTCTCATGAAAATCTCTCACGAGCTGAGTCATTATATATTTAGGGAGAGCATGGAAAATGTATTGACAAACTCTTTGCTGTCTGTGCGCACCCTTCTGGTGGTCTGCGCAAAAACACGTTTTAATTCTTGCACAAACTCTTGTGTGGCCTGATCCTCCCCACATTGCAAATTGTAGGCTGCCTTGCGAGCCTCTTGAGGATTTCTGTGAACAGAAAAATGTTTCAAGATGGCCGCCTTTTAGGTGGACCATCTTAAATGATTTTGGTCCTTCAGCCCCGCAAAGAAACTGGAGTATTCTGGGGAGAATGTAGATTTGACGTACTGGATGCAGCTACTGCTGTCCTTCAAATGGAAAGTCTCCATCATTTGCTCATAGAGCTCCAAGTGTTCCCAAACGGAATACTTAGCGTTCTTATGATAAGGAGTGATGACACTCCTGATTGCCTTTATTTGCTTCAATGGGTCCTTAAGCAAGGCCCTTTTTGCCTTATTGGCCTTTTTGGTTTGGGTAACCCTGGCCCATTCATCCTCTGACTCAGAGGCACTGCTCCCAGAGGTTCCTGTCTGCTCTTCCAGGTTTTCCCGGATTCTGCGAGCCTGGGAATGGCTGGCAGAATGTGGGGACCTGGTCTCCTGTGTCCTGCGCCGTTCAGAGGAGTCTTCAGATTCCTCCTTGCTGCCAGGATTTGATGGGTACCCCCCCTACTGACCTAACTGGGCAGAAGTTTTCAGGATGCCCTTAATGGGCCTACACTCCTGGGGTTCCCCTCCAAATTGCACTGTGCTTGGGTGCCCATACCCGGATGCCCGCCCCTCCATTCCTGGGTGGTACTGGCCTATGAGCCCCATACTTTTATCTGGATAGTAATCTGCCATCCCTGTGGCCCGTGCTCATGTGCGCCAGGCAGCATGGGGGTGGCAGAGTCCAGGGACTAGGAGAGATGAAGGTCTCTGGTACTAGGGCTCCTGAGGTTATGCTCAGGAGTTTCTCTTTGCCAGCGAACCTCATCTCTATCCGCCCCTGTTCCTTGTTACAATGCAAGAGCCTGCACTTTCAGTTCCTCAGTTAAGGCCTTACTAGACTCTATCAGTCTCTCCTGAATCCCTACCTGTTGCTGGAGTCTATCATTGTGCTGACAGAGAGCCTCATTCTCTCTCTGTGCCTCCTGATTGGTCCTGGAGCACTGGGCCAGTCTTTGCTGCAGGAGGCTTACCTCCTGAGCTGTGTCCCTATTGGCCTGCTCCTTTCTTGCCAGAGCATCATCCACCCTCCTGGTGTGCTCTAACAAGTTCTGGTGTTCTTTTTGGAGGTCACCCAGTCCCTGGAGGGCCAGGTGATTTTCTTCCATTTTCCTTTTTAAGGGCAGACTTCCTGGCCTAAGGTATCCCTTTCCTGACCAAGAGCCTGCATTTGTGACGCCAGGTCGTCCCTCTGCCTTTGAAAGACACCAGCTTTCTGGCGTTCTTCATCAAACTCTGCCTGGGTATCCAGGTCTTTTAGAATCAATTTATTGCTCTCCTCTTTTTCTCCGTCTAGTTGGATTTGCAGGGTGGCTACCTGCTCTGTGCATGCCCTGTTGAAATTGATCGGTTGCTCCAGCTTTTTCTGGCACTGCATTAAGAAGTCCAAACTGTCTTGGTGCTCCTTCTGCAAAGCCAGAATTCTGGTATCCTGGTCAGCCTTTTCCTGTTGCAGCACATCAATGTCCTCCTTTATTTTAGTGATGTACTGTCTGCTGTCCTTTTCTGACTCCTGGCTCCTGAGCAGCCTCTGCTCAGAAGAGTCCAGATCGGATTGGACCTTCTCTAACGCCATCTGTCGCCTATTTGCCAGATCTTGGCTTTCAGTACATTTATCATGCATGTCTCCCATATATAGGTACAGGTATGCCGCTATCCTGGCAATCTTATTGTGTTCATCTTTGGCTTTAGGAGCCATATATAGTTCACTCAGGGCCACATGTAATGGACCCTGATCTCTCCATGTGTCTGAGCCTGTTTCAGTGACCTGTTGCGCGATGGCCTGCAACCAGACCGTTTGGTCCTGGTGAGTCCACTCACCTCTCACAAATAGCTTATGTAAGAGGTGCTCCCTCGCTATTTTCATGTCTACCAAGGTCGTCATTCTAGAGATTGATCTCTGTCCTGACTTACAGAAATTAGTATTTTATTTTTGCAAAACAGACCTTTTCCTTAGAGTGTCCCTTTGAAGAGTGCTTTACAGCGTAAAACAGCGTGGTGATCTGACCGGATGTATGTATCCTGTCAGTTAGCACACTGTATTAAGCTGCACAAGTGATAGATCTAACCCAGACGTCCGGCTAGAGCCCCCAATTTGTAAGAGGATTCAATTCAACACTACAGCCAAGTCAATGCCTAGCCAGGGATACTGAATGAAAAACCCTTATTGATATATCTTTATGTCCAGGTTCATATTCTGGATGACAACCCCTGTATAACACCCCTCTCTTAGAATCCCCCTGACCCCACTGAGCCAAGAAGTAGATCTGTTTTGCAAGTTTAAAAGGTTTATTTGAAAAAAAATTAAACAGTATATATATATATCACACTTTTATAATGAATTAATAATTGAATATCACACTTAATCTGAGCAGTAATCAATAATGGATAGTCTGGCACTAGCACACTTCTTTATAATCAATGATGAGTGGGTATAGGATGGATAAGATAGCAACAATACTTTTATGGTTTCAAATAGATGCAATGTGGAATGAAAATGCAGTACAGAAAATAACTTGATAGGATTTCAGCAAAAGACAATGTAATCACTTTCTTGGACAATTCACCCCCCCTTTATGCAATGTAAGGAGATGAAGATGAGAGCACACAGTTCTTAGGAATGCAATCAAATAGAATTCAGTTCAATTCCCCCCAGCAGCTTATACAACAGATAGGAGTTTTGAAACACAGGCAAAATGCTTTGAATATGGTGACAATGCAGTGAGAAATATGCTGAAAATGCTTTTAATTCCCTTCAGGAGGTTCAGGGTGAGTGGTATCTAGTTAATATTAGTTCATGCTCACTCTAGCAATGATTCAGGGATGGTTCTTAAGAGGCAAACGAAATTTTAGCAGTTCAGGCAAAAGCTGCTGATTTTTACAGGTGGCTGAAATCAGGCCAAATCGCAAATCGCGGTAAAATTCGCGAGTGCGTGAATCGTGATTACGGAGGCACTATAAGGAGTAGCAAGTTGGTTCTTTGGAAAGCCTAGATTCTAAGCTTTGAGGGGAAAGTTAAACCAAGTTTCTAGCCCAAACGGTTCCAAAGATATGAACGATTTTGTAAAGTTTGTTTTTCGAATTTAAAGTAACTCAAATTGACAGGTGACAGCTTTTAAAAATGACAGGTGACAGCCATGCGGCCGCAGAATTGACAAGTGACAGTTAGGAGGCTGTTCTACTTAGATTAAATAGATTGAATTATATCACTGGAAACTAAGAGATTTGGTTTCACACCGTCCTAGCTGTACTCACAATGTATTTGGAAGGTCTAGGTCTCACGGATCGGGTCAAGATGGCTTCGGTTCTGGTTTCGCCCCGGACGGTCTCTGCGCACAGCGTCTGGTCTCTGCTCTGCTGGTCTGGTCTGACACTGCTCCTGGCCCGGCTCCTGGATCTCTGGGTACAGCGTCTGTGCACAGCTCCTGGATCTTTCTGCACAGCTTTCTCTGGACACAGCGCTGATCTGCACGGCTCCTGGATGCTGCTACCGCTGTTAGGTTTGCTGGATGCTGAGGCCTGCTGAGAAGAGTTCTCAGTTTGTGGGTTTAGGCCCTTGCTTTGAGTTCTGAATCAAGTTTTTGGAGTTTTAAAGTCTAAGGGCCTCATTACACGGAAGGCGGTAATGGTTAACGGCCACTGTTAATGGTAACGGTGACCGTTAACCATTACCGCCTTACTACGAGGTCCCTTAGCGGGTTGGTGCTTTAACGCCTGCTTTTTGCAGGCGTTAAAAACCAACCCGCTAAGGGACCTTGGAGCTAAGTACGGCACCGCAAAATTGCGGTGCCGTAATTAGCGCCTTCCCCATTCCCATAGAGCCCTATGGGGCAGAAATGGGAATGGGGAAGGGCAATGGCGGAAGGGGGATTTACCGCCCCTCCAACCTTGGAATTGGGCGGTAAATCCCCTTTCCGCCAAGGCGGTGCCGGTATTTTACCGGCATGAGCCATGGCGCTAATAGCGCCATGGCTCACCGCCTTCCGTGTAATGAGGCCCTAAGTGTTGGATCTGGTATCTTCTGGATGTTGTGTGGTCCGGCAGAGCGCATTGCAGCAACTGGATTTGAATGTCCTCTCTAGCTTCCAGTGGCTCTTTTTATGTCTTTTGAAAGTGGGTGTGTGTGCAGCATCACTAGCCAGCCCCTCTCTCAATTGCCCATTGGTCAAGCTTTCCGCACTGCTTTGATTGGGGGAAGGAAATGTGAGTCAGAGTGATGCTGTAGGTTTTATGGGTCAGAGGATCCTCCCCTGGTCAGTTTGCCCACAAATCTATACTTGATTCAAATACATATTGCACAGATACACAGTTGTTTAAAATTACATGCACCCATCACATATCACATGAGGTATACTCTGTTCAAACTCTGCTCTTCCTGGAGGCTTGCATTCAAAAATGGCAACATATTTTCGATTTTAGTGGGCTATGCAACATTGGTTTGTCATTAAAATTTATACAAATGTGCGCAAGGCATGTATGCATTTATATAAGGAAGTGTCAGATTTTTAACATGCATACATTTGGAGTGAAACCCTATTTTCCGCTATTAACCCCCCAGATCATACCACCAGGTCCTAAAACCTCTTAAAATGTGGGCAGGAAAATCACAGGAATTATGGTATCATTTAGATAATTTTGACAAGTTCGCACCATGAGTTATACATCTTTCTTAAAATCATATTCTGGCCAACAGGGGTGTGTCTTCCCAGGTCACATGGTGTAGAAACCAGTTTATCCAGTTTCTGCCAAGCTCAGAGACTCTGCCCCTCCCAGCTTCTGCCAAGAGGAAGCTATTTTACGGCCCCCCCAATAAACCATCTGCCTGGGCCCTGGAAGGCCCATTGTTCAAGAGGAATCCATTTATGACCTCCCCCCAATAAACCCTCTGCCTGGGTCCTTTGTTTAGTCTCTAGCAGTCCATTGGTAATTCAATCAGAGAGGGGTAACCTCCCCTCAGAATGCAGCCAGGCCTGAGAACTGCTGTGGATCCAGTTTCACTCCAATTGGGGGGAAGTTGTCAGGCAGAATCCAGTTTCATTAAGCCAGGTTTCAGCTAAATGTCACTTTTTGTCCCCCAGTTTAAATCAAACATACAATTTTTACACATGCAGCTAAAACACTGATTCTAAGTTCTAAACTACGACATTTCAACAGTGACAAACTATGTGACACTCAAAAGTAGGTTACTCAGTTAATTTAAACATTTTCGATTTTTGGTAGTTTTAAATCCAGTTTCAGTTAGGCTGCTGCAGACCTACAGAGCTCAGCCAGTCTTGTTATGAACATTGTTTTGGGGCTCTTCAACTTCCCAGATTTTGTATGCACACATACTTCATTTTGCCAGATGTCTGCTGGTGTTCAGTGAGATTTTTGGATATGTTGCAATGTTTGAAATAGGCATTTTGAGCTGGCATTCAGGGAAACAAAAGGTGATTTTAATGTGCGGTTTTTCCTTTGGCACACATTTCACTCATGGCACCCCGGCCCATCCTGCTCGCACTGGTGGGTGGCAAGTTAGGCAACCATTTTAGTGTGCACAAACTGCGTGGTTCTCCTGGATTTTGGCGCACATGCGGGCTTTTTGGCCATCTTGGATTTTCTAAGCCCACAGCACCAAATGTTGCAGCATGATAGCTCAAATGTGGGTCAGGACACCCAACACTATTGTGGAAAATTTGATCGTCATAGGTTCAATGAGGGTTCCAACAGGGTGTGACTTGGGAATTATGTTGTTTATATTGGCGCTAGCTTGAAGTGAGGGATAAGTGTTGGCAACATTGGATGGTAAAGTACCATTCATTTTATTTTCTGCCATAGGATTGTCAAGCAAAAAACCTAAATGATATACTTCACTACGTGCTGGCCAAATAGTATACTTTACAATAGCAGATGTCATCAGATTTCTACTACAGATCTATCCTGATCATTGATAAATTCTATCTGTTCAAAATCTTTGGACTTTATTTCCTGAAGAGCCTGAACACTAGGCAAGATGTTTAATACGGAGGATCGATTTAGGTCATATAGGCCAAATTCACCACCGCGACATTTCAGGATGAGGCTTACATGTGTCAAATCATTGCATTTCTTGTGACTGTTCCTAAAGGGTGTTCTATTTTCTTGCTGTTTTTGCAGCGGCAATTGTTTTAACTGTTCAGACTCTTTTTTGCCTCTGAAACTAAAGTCACCATGAGGAGCCCTTACCTCATAGTTTCTTATCCTGTCTTCTCCCATCTGGTTATTATCATTTTCCTTTCTTTTTGAGTACCCATCATCAGAATTATAATGGTCTCTTGAGGTAAATATGCCCATTGATTGCATAATTTCTTCTCGTCTTTCTTCCAGTGTTCTAAATGTATTGTTTCGGCAAGTTTTCTCATTTTCACTGATTTGCTCATTTACTTTTAGTATTTGAGAGGGAGGAAAAGTCTTTAATGAACTTTCCAGACACTCTTGTTTGGAAACCTCATTTACCAACTCATCAAGCGGCTCGTAACTCATATCATTAACCACTGTATTTTTGATTACTTTAGGAGCCAGTTGTATAGGCGGTAAATTGGTTTTGTTTTTACTAATGGCAATGTATTTCCTCACAATTTCTGCACTTTTCCCTTGTGTTCTTTTATCAGGTGTATTTAGGGCTTTAATAAATTGTCGCAAGTTCGTATTCTTCTGCATTTTAGTCAATTTCTGGCTTTTGGTTTTTTTGGACTAAAAATGGATGTTGGACAGTTGTTTTTTCCCTTTTTTTGTCACACTGAATATGTTATATGTTCCACTCTCCAAAGGCAACTCAGTAAACATGTTTTTGGTTGTCACAACAGGTTCAACTCCTGTTACAGTTAAATCAGTATCTTTTTTGTCTTGGTGCTCAAGGGTTTCTATTAATGTCACATCATGATTAACACATCCGGTGTTATTCTTTTTTACACTTGTCACCATGGAGTTAGCATTAGTTTCATGTTGGTTTAGGTCGCTATCCGGTATGTTATTAATCATGTCAATACTATTAGTTCTACAACTGAACTTTTCCGTATCCTCAGCTAAAGTGCTTACAGTTACTCTCTGTTGTGCTTTCTCGCTATCATTCATATTAGAAAACAATTGTTCCACTATGCCAGACAACATGGAGTGCATTTTATATGGGTCAGGGCTTTTCAGTGTTACACTTTCAGTATGCTGACATTTGTCACTTTTCTTCTCCAAAATTTCTCTGAGTAAAAAGTTTTGTCCAGTAATCTGGCATCCAGTGTTTCATAGAGTTTAGCTAGAGAAAACAAAGCAGTGTTCATAGCTTGTAAAGTTAATTCTGTTGGAGCCAAAGTAATAGCTGCTTGTGGTTGATGGGGTACAGATTTATTGCGTCCACATCGTTTGGGGGAATGTTGGGTAAAGGAAATTGACAAAATAGAGGAATCATTAGTACATTCCGGAAAAAGTACGGGGGATTGGGACAAGTGATCTGCATTTTCATCATCACCAGATAGATTCTCTGGGAGCTCGGTGTTTGCAGATTCTATCTCAACTTGCATTATTTGTGCATTTTTTTCGTTGTCATCAATAGCAATCATGTCTTTAATAGACACATTGCTACATGGTGGGTCTATCTCAGCATGAAACTGAACTTCGGTCACCACTTTGTTGTTTATAGGGAGGGCTAAATCGCCTAACAGGCTTTGTTCAGAGAATGCTGCTAGCAATGAGTCAGATGGAGTACATAAATCTATTGATACAGGAGGGACCTGTGCTATTGTATTATTACTATTACAGGTGTCTGTATCTGTCAGAATGACAGGTGCTACTATGTCATTACACAAGTCTATTGCTGTCGGAATCACATGAGCTACCGTATCAGTGCACAATTCTACGGCTATGGGAGTTACATGTAGCATCATATCCTTGCACAGATCTATAGTTACAGAATTTACATGTGGTGTTGTTTTTAGACTCACCCTTTTCTCAAGTAGACCCTCCGTTGAGTTGACATTGCTCACTGTACTCTCTTTGTCAATAACATCAGCCTGACCTGATGTACTGTCAATATAAAATTTCCTTATATCACTTGTATATGACATGGATCGACTCTTTATAGATCCACGGCTTGGCAGCCCATTTGAATTCCGCTTAGGAGTAGTATGGAAATCATAAGTTTGGTCAACAAGAGGTTCAATGTTCGGCATATTAGTCTGAAGAGAGTACAATTTGACCATTTTGGTCTGTTGCATAGGGAATAGCTCTCACAAAAACCTCTTTTATATAGATATAGTTTTAACCACAAATGCTGCTCAAGCACAGTTCACTGCGAACAGTGAACAGTAAACAGTTTACTTGCGGTTACTTCCGGGTGCGCGCGCAGTGCGCTGTTCACTCGGGTTAAGTAACAGAGGGGGGGCGGGGCCAGAAGGGAGTCTCCTTCAGAAGCTCCAATCACAGGGGAGCTGCAGAATTCAAAAAACAAAAGAAACATAAAGGCGGGGAATTAGCAAGTCTCAACGCATGAACGCTTCTTATTGAAGCAGGGGAAAGATTTACATTACATTTTCACCAAAGTCCGTAAAGCATTACTTGTAAGTCAGGCAGAGTGAGTGCAGCCTGAAAAGACTTCCTCCTGCTGGAACGCCGTGTAGATTCGCTAACACACGGGATAGTCTTTTTTTCCAAACGAAGTCCAAAATCCAAGCGAATCAAAGCGGGTCCGGCCAGTAAACAGTTTACTTGCGGTTACTTCCGGGTGTAAGACACACAACTCTTCTTCAAGCTCCCTGTCTTCCTCTTCCTCCTCTATCATTCCTGACTGCCTGTCTGCTATTCAGTATTTGTGCATCTCCAATGATCTCTGTCTCAATGCCAGAAAGACAGAGATCCTTCCTATTGGGACACCTGCTCCCCGCTTCCTTCCTGCACTCTGGCTGTCCTCTCTCGGCTCACCTCCCTCAACTCCCTCTGAGGCCAAAAACCTTGGGTTAGTCTTCGACCCCTCTCTCTCCTTTACTCATCACATCTTGGACCTTGCCAAGAAGGCCCACTTTCAACTTCACTTCCTTAGAGGCATTATCCCTGTCCTCACCTTCCCCAAGAAGCTCAATGTCTCTAGAGCTCTGGTCCTCTCCAAGCGTTATTACTGAAACAGCCTCTTCCTCAACCTGCCTCTTTCTTCACTATGTTCTCTTCAACTATTCCAGAATAGGGCTCAAGACCTATCCTTGGCATCAAGCCCTGGGACCATATCTCTCCAGCTCTAAAATCTCTCCACTGGTTTCCAGTTGTTGCAAGGATCAAATTCAAGACCCTTTGCATTATCCATAAGGGTGTCTGGGGCCTGGGACCATGCTACATGCAACTCTCTCTTGCAAAATACTCTCCTTCCAGATATTCTGGCTCCATTTCTCAGCTGATCAAACACCTCTCCAAGCAAAGAGCTGGGGGCCGATCTCTCTCCTCAGCTGGCTCCCTCCTATGGAACAGCCTCCCCTCTTTCTCCATCTTGTACCAGACCACCTCATGTTTCCGGAAACAACTCAAAACCTTTCTCTTACCCTCCCTCCTTCCCTCTCCCCATCCCATGCTAACCATTGCCTCTGTCACTGAAGTTGGTAGCCTGGTGCCGCAAGGTCCAATAGGGTCCTGGCCTTTTGCCCAATCACCCTCAACACCCCCCCTGCACTGGCCTCTGGGCCCACACATGCCTCTCGGGTGGTTTGCCTCTGCTCTGCACTTACCTGTTGTGCAGTAGTCCTCCTTCTTCACCTGGTATGTCTCCGCCCATGCGTTTACCTGTTACCTCCCCAAAAGGCACCTCTGGTACTTCCTTCTCTAGTGGCCATTACTAGCAATTACCCACACCCTCCCACTTTTTCCTTTTTCTCTCACTGCCGTTGTCTGTTTCTATTTATTCTTCTTCACTCTCACTGTTTATTTGCTCCCTTGTCGGCCTTGGCTCCTTCACCATCCTCCACTATCCCACTGGCCCTCTTGCCACCGTCAGGGGGGAGACCACTGTCCCCTGTGTCCCGTGAGGAAGATCTTCAAAGATGGCAAGCTGCTCCACATTGCCACTCTCAACACTTGCTCTGCCGTCAAACACTCGTCTGACATCTGCAACCTCCTGCAACTCATGGATCTTGATGTGCTCGTCATCACAGAGACAGGGTTCAAAGATTGCTCTGTCACAAGCTTTGACACACTCCTCCCTGAAGGCTACAAAATCCTCTCTGCGCCCAGGCTTAAGAAGACAAGTTGGGGACTGGTGCTTATCAGAGGCGTTGCTAAGGTGGGGGGTAAGGGTGCTATAGCCCTGTGTCTTTTGGTTGTAGCCCCTGATAGAAGCTCAGGGGTTACAACCAAAAAGCTAGCTAGCCCCGAGTCCTGACAGTCCCGATATTAGCGAAGTCCCGATCTTATCCAGATCTAGCAACAGCCCTGGTGCTTATCTTCCCAGAATGGATACCTGTGTCCATCATCCCTACTTAGGCCTACTCCTCCTTCGAGTGCCTAGTTTGCAGACTCTCACCCTCTCCCAAATCTAGTCTCATTATGGCCTCCTTCTATCAGCCACCAGGTCAGTCCACTCTCTTCCTCTCGGAATGGGCTGACCTGGCCTCCTCCCTACTCTCCTCCTCATCTCAACTCCTCCTGATGAGTGATCTGAATATCCATCTGGACTCTCCTGACTCCTCAGGCCCTTTCCGCAACCTTTGCGATTCTCTCTCCCTCTCTATCTTACCTTCTGGATCCACGCACACAGTGAGTCACACTTTGGATGCTCTCCTCTCTACCGACATTCGTCTCTTTATCCCTTTCACTACCTCTCTCTCTTGGATGGACCACTCTCTTCTCTCTTCACATTTGAATCTCTCCTATCCTCTTACATCAGCACACTCTGTGCAGCCCTTCGGTTTCAAAGTCACCAGACCCATGAAAAGAGTGACAGTGGCTGCCTTTCCCTCCACATACTCTCCGCTTCCTACTCCTGCGGCTTACCCCCACCCTGACACAGCCCTCGCTAACTTCAATCTCTCTATCTCTAACACCCTTGATACTCTTGCCCTTGTCATGAGGGTCCGACCGAAGCCTTCCAAAAAGTTCAAATCTTGGTACGACGCTGTTCGTAAAAAATGGTAGTAACAGTTGTGCACCCAGCAAGAAGCGATTTTTAGAATGGTAACAGCAAGTACACAGCCAAGTTCGATTTTATCTGAGGCAGAAAGAAACACAGTGCAACATGTGCAAACAGCTAAATTCAATATTAGCTAAGGCAGAAAGAAACACAGTGCAGCGAGTATGCTGAAAAAAGTTCTGAACCTGATCTACTTGGCACAGTAGGCCAAATGGGTGATAGGTGTAACGTAACAAGTAAGATGGAGTTAAAGCAAAGCATGATTTTCAAGCAAACAGGCACTTTCACAGAAGAAAGGAGGCCCAGCTAAAAACGGTTTTACACGCAGAGCTAATTTACAGCAGGAAAGGAGGCACAGCTAAAACTATTTTTACATGCACAGCTAATTTCAAGCAGGAAAGGAGGCACAGCTAAAACTATTTTAAACAAACAGCACAGTCTTGGAGGAATGGCACAGGGGGTGCAGCAAAGCAGTACAGTAGTAGGTGTCAGTGAGAATGAGTCACAGTGAGTAAAAAAGAGGAAGCAGAGACGCCAAAGAGCATGCTGGAAGGTGGAAGATTTGAGAGGCTGAGGAAATGAGTGCCTTGGAGCCGGGGCAACCTCTCATAGCGGTACTCACGTGATGGCAAGAGTAGGCAGGACAGACAAGAGGAGCGTTGAAAGTGATATATCAATGAGGTGCATTTTCGTGGTAGATGTGAGGCCCAGAGCATGGCCAGGCACAGGCAGGAGCAGACAGGGCCTTAGAGTGTCGGCCTTTTTTGAGACGGGGCTGGCATTCACCTGCCGGTTCCTAGGATTGGTGCAGTAAGGCTTGTTTGTAGCCAATCACTGCAGCGACATCAAGAAAGAAAAAGGAAGCCCAGTGCTTCCCAACACAGCTCCATTTGTGAAAGAGGGCCAAGACCCAGAAAATGCAAGAGGCCCACTCAATGGAACAGTAGAGTGCTCGGTGTGGAAAGCAAAAACATATTTTTTCTTTTTTTTGTTTTATAAATGAAATTGTTGCGCTCGATGCATCCTTGGTGCTTTAGTCAGGTAGGATGGCCACAAGGCCCAGAAGGGTTTACGTGGTGACTGGCAGTGGTCAGGCAGGCTCCTGTTGTTCCCGGGGCCTCATGGAGATCAGCACATATGTTGATTGTGCTATAGATCACCTCTGCTGCGAGCGCCGGGGAGTGAAAGAGGGTGGCACAGGAGCAGAAAGGGCCTTAGAGTGTTGGCCTTTGAGACGGGGGACAGCATTCAGCTGCCGGCTCCCAGGATTGGTGGCTTCACCCCTGGGTCCCCCCCCTTCCGCGCATAGACCTCTCAAAAAGTCATATTAAGCAAATCACTAAACAGTACCTTTCTCAATGAACTTTGGATGATGACTTTTCAACCCTTGGATCTCCCTCTGCCGGGTTCGACCCCCAATGACGATGGGAACAATTCACTTACGCTTGTCTTGCAATACTTCTTGCTTTCATGAATCTCAATGTCTTTTTTAACAGTTCCTCAGGGTTCACCTCCAGTTGGTCGGCCTCCCTCTGCCGGGTACACTCTGGCCGCCTTTAAAACATAGTTCACTATGGGACTTTAGACTTGCCCCTTCCTGTTAGCATCCCTCAGCCAGGTTCACTCTCACCAACCTTTATCTTTCATGCATTTCATAATCATCTGATATGTAAAGGGTGCCTGGCGGAGCCCTGATCGGCCCACAAAGGTTCCTGTATATAAAGTACTAGAAATCAGGGTGGGAGATCCGTAGACAGCTATCTGGTATGGAAACTATTTTATTTGTCTCCAAACCAATTTTGCACAGATAATATAGTTAAATGTTTACAAGACATTTGATAAGCACGAAAGTGTACAGACAGGTATTTGTTTAAACACAGGAAATACAGATAAGTATCAACCTCTCTATTGGCGAGGTACAATTTCCGAGGTGATGCACAAGTACAAAATACAGGCGAGTGAGAACAAAGGATTTTACAAGGTGCTGCCCATGACTGTGGTAGGTCCGGGGATTCTGAACAAGACGGTGTACACAACACTATCTATAAACACATAAACAATGGGGTTGTGTCACGGATCATCGACACTGGAGTGTTTCGGCCATGTGGGGCTAGGTAAGACCCCAGAATTTTAGTGGCCTTCATCAGGATGAGCGTTGATCGTGAAGCTGTCCATGTGGGTAATCTGTGGGGGAAGGGATGGCTGTGAGGATCTCAGGGGAGTCATTGTCATTTTAAACATTATTCAATAATGGCTGATTGGTGCCTAAAACACACAGTGTTGTGTATTTGTAAGGACAGGTTAACATCTGCTGAGGTTGCAGCGGGGACGATGTGCTTAAAGTCCTGGAGAAATGCCGGACTATGAAGAGACCATGCCCAGTGGTTACATGGGCTGACTCAGAGATAATTCGGGTCCTGCAGACGGGAAGATTAGGCCTGGAACGTCTAGGAGCTGTGAAAAAGAGGGTTGACAAACCGTCATTTTCAACCTAGACGTATACGGTACTAGTGATGCACGGGCTCAAGCCAATCCACTGTCGGATTGTGCGAATCTCGGTGCATGTAGGTATGGAAAAAAGGTTACAAATGTCATAGTGCCACACAGTAAGACTATTGTGCAACGAACGTGCTTGTGCAGCCCAGGTGGTCTAACTGCAGGGTGATCACTAACAGGTCTCAGCAGTGTCCAATTTTGGGGAGGTAAGTGCAAGATGCAGATTTGCTGGAGGTAGTGCATGCTAATCGAGTGGCAGAAAATTGCTGAGTTGTTAAAAGGTCAGCGTGACTCGGGCTTCAAGTCGCCGCCAATGGATAAATGCGGTACTTAAGGAAGTGCCCGCTTTAAGTGTGAGAGAGACTTATTCAATTCAATCAAAATTAGCAGGGTGCAGACTCTATGTGGCCAGTGGATCACAGTGCGGTATGATTTACAAATTAAGGCAGTGGCGGACATATATCATACCCGAGAGTGGAGTACTGCCTTGAGAGAGCCTGTGAGGAGGCTATTCCTGATGATGCGGATTGCGATCAAAAACTAAAAAAGAAAAACTTACCGGAGCGCAATGGATGCGGTTGTCCTCCTGGATGCAATGGTTGCTAGTAAAGGCATGCCGGTGCTGACTATAAAACATGCCCACAGCCACAGAGCTGACCAATCGGTTGGAGGGTGTGTGAGTGAGTCAGCAAGTCCCTCGCGGGTGGGACGTGCCGATTCTTTCATAGGTTAAAAGTGAGCCTATGGTCTGTGCACATCACGTACGTAGAAAACGAAAGTGAAACCGTACATGTGTGATTGGAGAGCTATGTCTTAAGTGCAAGGAAGCCCTACAATGAAGGTGTTGACCAAAAGCATGGCCGTAAGTGGTGCAGGGCGGAATAATGCCAAACTGACTCATGGTGGGTCACTTGAACGGCTGAGAGCTGTGAAGCACAAGATGGGGCGGCTCGTAACAATAAGGGACAGCTACTGTCCGAGGGGTGGTTAGTAGTAAATGCGGCTCAGCTGGTGTTATTGGCAACACAGCATAGCGCGTAGCCTGGAAGATGACTGGATAGGCTTGTGTTGCATAAAGAGAAAACGTGTGGGTACTGCTCAAGGAGCAAGGTCTCCAGCTGGTGGCCCAGTGTATGCTATGATGGGGTTTGAATCACTGGGGAGCACATAGAAACAAAAAATAATAAGAACAAATAAGTAAGAGGCACAACATCAGGTACACATGGTGACTTGGTAGCAGTTTCCCCCAATCTAGAAGGAATGTTTCTGTGAGTGATGCACAATGCATAGTGACAAAGCGTATCAGGTGGTACAGTTGGTGACTGTTTTTAAAAAAAAACAGATTTCAGTGACTGGTAAAAGAGCCCATCGCATGATACAGTTGGTGACTGGTGGAGCATATATTGTATCAAAAATCAACATGGTGGTGCAGCTAATGGAGTCAGGTGTAAAACCCATAGTACTGCACTTGTAATGCTGAAGTGTGTTGACTACGGTGTGAAAGGCAAACCAATTAACGAGGGAGAGCATAACCTCGTTGGTGGGTACGGTCTGAGAGCGACTATCCACAATCTAGGCGATGTGACCCATGGCATCTAGTGGCATGAAGTACCAGGGGGCCTTGTGTCCAAAATCTATCAGGACAAAGTAAGGGAGACAAGGAGCAGCTGTCTAAAAAATGAGGGTAGTGCCTAGCTGAGGACACAATGGTATCAAAAAACACAGGCGGGCTGTGTAGTAGAGGTGATCAATCCCAGAAGTGTTTCCACTCTACAGTGATATTCAAGCCAGTTTTTACTGTGTCAAGTCAGTGGACCCACTTTTGTTCAAGCCTATTGATAGCCAAATTGATGTCTCCTCCTCGTTTCTGTTGTTGAAGTTGCTGCAAGACAGTCCATGTAAGTTGCTCATGGGTGTGGCCTTTTTTGCTGAAATGTTCCACAAGAGGTTTGTCTTGTATAGTATTTCTGATACAAGATCTGTGTTCGGTTATCCTCTGCTTGATGGGTCTGATGGTCTTCCCTATGTAGATGAGTGTAACGCTCACCTGATTCCCGTAGAGGCGCCGGTCTTGACTGGGCATATACCGTATCTTCAAAGGTGATGTGTAACACACGGCTGGCTCTTTGGGCTGGACCTCTGTGCACTGTATGTCTGACTCGAAGGGTAAGATGTGTGCAGATAGAAAATATGGGATTAATGAACTGGGTTATTGAATGTCTCTCTCTTCTTCCCTTTCTCTTCTCCTGTAGAACCCCAAAGGTTAACGCTCTCACCTTAGGTAAGTGAACGCCGTGCTCTCCATCTGCCTCGGGGCAGGGTGCTATAACCAGTTTCTTCACTGGATAAGGGGAGCAGGCCTCTTGACTTCAGAGGACTGCTTTCCGTCGTTTACTGCATGAACGGTAAGTTTCGAGTAATTCTAATGTCTTTAAAAGTCTTTAGTAATGATGTCTCTTGTTTTGCAGGGTTCCGGCGATGGCGGATGACGGGCTGAAGTGAGTTGAAGATGGAGCCCGTGTGATGAATAGAAGCGCCTGGAAGCACGTAAGTAAGCGCTTGTTGCCTGCTTCACGATGCGCTCTAACTGTCTTTTTATTTTGCAGGTACAAGTTCGGAGCGGCTGCAGGGTGCCGGAATAGCCACTGGGTTAGATGTGGAAAGGAGTAATGGCACGTGAGTATTAAAGTTCCCCAATGTCTTTAAACGCACCTTGTTTTGTCTTTCAGATGCGGGATGCGCACCGAAGGCCTCCGGAGCGTGCGAAGAGTTGGTAAGCTTTTGTCTTTCAGATGCCGGAATGCAGTGCAAAGACCTCCGGAGCGCACGAAGAGTAGGTAAGCCTTTGTCTTTCAGATGCCGGAATGCAGCGCGAGGCGTTGGTGACAGCCGATGGACCAGGTAAGTGAAGCGCTGTCACTGAAGACCGTAATGCTAACCTGTTCTTTCTTGTCTTTATAGGTGTTGCTGAAGACTGGATTCAGGATGGTAAGCCTTTTTCCTTAGGCCCAGGATCAAATGCAGAAGACACGATGAGCGTTCTGCTGCAGAGGATGCAGAATAACGCAAAGCAAGATTCATCCATCGGGTGTGGTTTAAATAGCCTCCTGTAGTGCTTAGGTGTCTCCTTCCACAGCCACGCCTAGGTAAGAAAAGAGTTCCTGCTTTCCAGAAGAGTTCCAGTGTTCTGAACCTAGGGAGTGGCTCCTGCCCCACCCAACAGGAAAAGTAGTTCCAAACAGAAGAGGATCAGAGGCTCAACTGGCAGGCAAGTAAGCAGCATGGTCTGCTGCAGGTAAATCCACCCAAGCATTATGAGCCCGGCGCTTCCAGCGCTGGGACTGGGCAAATTTATGAGCCTGGTGCCACTGGCGCCAGGACCGGGTCCAAAAGGTCCCAATTGGGACTGGTTGGCACTCGGAACCTGGGTTATGGATCTGCTTCTAAGGGAGTTGGGAAAACCCTGACCTTTTGGAAGCAGAGATCATGACAGTACCCCCCCCTCAAGGCCCCTCCCAAACCGGGCTTCTCCGGGGGTTTTGGCTTGTCAGGAAATGTTCGGTGAAATCTTTTGATTAGGCGAGGAGCGTGGACATATTCAGCAGGTTCCCAGGATCTCTCTTGGGGGCCGTAGCCTTTCCAGTCAATTAGGTAAAATAGTTTAGATTTGGAGATCTTGGAGTCCAAAATGCTTTTGACTTCAAACTCGAGTTCTCCATCAACTAGGATGGGTTTTGGAGATTTAGTTAGTCGGGTTTGAGGTTGCACGGGTTTTAATAGAGAGACGTGGAAGACCGGATGTATCTTCATGTGCGGGGGCAAGTCCAACTTGACCGCTACTGGGTTTACTATGGTAGTGATGGAATAGGGACCAAGGTATCTTGGGTTGAATGTGCGTGGCCCTTTTAGAGGTAGATATTTGGTGGATAACCAGACTTGATCCCCTACTTGATATTGAGGGGCTTCCTTCCGATGTTGATCTGCTCCTTTCTTGTATTGTTCTTTAGCCCTTTGAAGGTGAGAAACAGCTTCCTTAAAGGCTTGGGTGATTGTAGAATGCAGGTAGTCTACTGCTGGTGTTTCAAGATCTTGGAGGGGATCCAACTCCGAGGTTCGAGGGTGACTGCCGTATAAAAGAAAAAACGGGGTTTTCCCAGTTCCCGAATGGACAGAGTTATTGTAGGCATATTCGGCTATCCAAAGGATGTCTTTCCAAGTTTTTTCAGTTTGTTGCAGCATGCAGCGTAAATACTGTTCCAGAGTTTGATTGGTCCTCTCGGTTTGTCCGTCGGTCTGAGGGTGGTGACTGGTCGATAGTCTCACATCAATTTGAGCCGACCGACAGCAACTTCGCCAAAAATGAGAAATAAATTGACTACCTCGATCCGAAATTAGAACCGAAGGAAAACCGTGCAGTCGGACGATGTTTTCGAGAAATTCTCGGGCCAGAGTTGCGGCTGTTGGCAAGCCTTTGAGCGGAATGAAATGCGCCATCTTGGAGAATAAGTCCACGATTACTAGAATCGTATTGTATCCGGAGCATGGAGGTAGATCAGTGATGAAGTCCATAGAAAGCGCATGCCAAGGGCGAGGTGGGATGTCAATAGGGCGTAAGAGGCCTGCTGGTCTTTCCTTTTGACTCTTGTTTTGGGCGCATAGTCCACAGGACATTATAAAGTCTCTGATATCTTTTTTCCAAGACGGCCACCAGAAGTAGCGCTTGATCTTTTCTGAGGTCTTGTCCATACCGGGATGTCCTTCCATTAAAGAATCGTGATAACAAGAGATTACTTTTTTCTGTAAATCTGTGCTGGGCAGGTATAATCGTTCTTGGAAATACAATAAGTTGTCCTTTACTGCAAAGTCCTTTCCCTGCAGATGCCAATTCTGTATGTCTGCTGGAGTTACAAGTTGCCTGGCTTTATCCTTAACTTCCTCTATGGATTGTGTGGCGATTACACCCAGAATTCTTTGTTCGGGAATGATTGGTACAGGTTTAGGGTTGATCAAGTGTTCTTCCACTCCTATCCGAGAAAGGGCATCAGCTTTACCGTTTTTTGTACCAGGTCGATAGGTAATTATGAAGTCAAACTTGGCAAAGAATAATGCCCAACGGAGTTGTCTAGAGGATTGGGCTTTTGCGGTTTTCAAATATTGCAGGTTTCGGTGATCCGTAATCACAGTAACGGTGTGTCGGGCCCCCAGCAGATAATGCCGCCAAGCCTTAAAGGCAGACTTGATAGCCAGAAGTTCCTTGTCAGTAATCGTGTAATTGATTTCAGGAGGCGAGAATTTGCGGGACCAAAATGCCACGGGATGCAACTGATTGGTTACCGGGTCCTTTTGTGATAGAACTGCCCCCATGGCAAGGCTTGAAGCATCAGTTTCCACGATGTAGGGGAGTTCGGGGCGAGGGTGTTTTAAGATTGGTGCAGAGATAAATTTAGTCTTCAAATCCTGGAAAGCTTGTTCCGCCTCGGTAGACCATTCAAAACGTTTGTTTTTCTTTAACAAGGCAGTGATGGGCTGGACTATTCGAGAAAATTCGGGGATAAACCTGCGGTAAAAGTTAGCGAAACCTAACATGCTTTGCACACCTTTTACGGAGGATGGTGATGGCCATTTGAGAACTGCATCGACCTTCTTTGAATCCATACGCACTCCGCTAGGTGATAATATGAATCCCAAGAATTCAACTTCAGTCACGTTGAAAACACATTTTTCCAACTTAGCGAAAAGTTTGTGTTGACGCAATCTTTCGAGGACCATTTTCACATGTTTCCGATGTTCAGATTCCGATGAAGAATAAACGAGGATGTCGTCAATGTAAACAACAACACACATGTCTATGAGCTCTCTGAGGACATCGTTCATAAAATATTGAAAGGCGGCCTGGGCATTGCAAAGTCCGAAGGGCATGACCTGATATTCAAATAGCCCATATTTGGTGCGGAAGGCCGTCTTCCATTCATCGCCCTCTTTTACTCGTACCAAGTGGTAGGCTCCTCTAAGATCCAGCTTTATATATATGCATGCTTTTCTGACTTGGTCCAGGAGTTCAGGGATCAAAGGTAACGGATAACTATTCTTGACGGTGATCTGGTTCAGGGAGCGATAATCTATACAAGTTCTAAGGTCTCCTTCCTTTTTTGGAACGAAGAACAAAGCTGAAGAAGCAGGGGACTTGGAAGGACGAATAAACCCATTTGCCAGGTATTGATCCAGGTATTGTCGAAGGTGAAGGTTCTCAGGCTCGGTGAGGGCATAAATTCTACTACAAGGAGGAGTAGATCCAGGTATCAGGTCTATCTGGCAGTCATAAGACCTATGAGGAGGTAGAGAGTTAGCCTGATCCTTCCGGAAAACATCTTGGTATTCTAGGTATTCGGGAGGTAACTGGGGAGTCTCTGAAGAAATTGCTGCCAGTGCAATACCAGGTGGAGGGTGACAAGTAGAGACACATTCTGGAAACTGGACCGTTCTTGCTCGCCAATCGATCAGAGGATTGTGTTTCTCTAACCAAGGTATTCCTAGAATAATCTGAAACTGAGGAGCCTTGATCACATCGAACACGATCTTCTCATGGTGTCCATCTTGACTTACTAGCGTCACTTCTTGAGTGGTATGCGTTACTGGTCCGGAGGCTATCTCCGTTCCATCCACCGTAGTAATGACGTCCTTTACAGCCTTGGGACAAAGAGTTAGATTCATCCTCAAAACCATTTCATGATCCACATAATTGCCGATGGCACCGCTGTCGACGTAAGCTTCAATTGCATGTAATCGATCCGTATTATCAGGGCTAATGAGGACCATAGGTATCACGAAATGCGAGGTCACGGAACTGGTTTTCACGCTCGGCAAGAGGACCTCTATTCTTGTCGGGCGAGGTCGTTTCCCTGCTCAGAGTTTGTAACTTTGGTAACTGCAGCTCCTACTGCCTTCTTGGCAGGTTTCACCGGACAGCCTCGAAGAAAGTGCCCTGAGTTTCCGCAATAGAGGCATAATTGCAACTGTTTTTTCCTTTCCCGCTCCTTTTGTGTTAGAGGACCTTTCAGGCCCCCTATTTGCATGGGTTCCCCGGAGTCTACTCCTTTGGAAGGAGTTGGCGGTTTGGAAAATACTCGAGCATCAAACTTGGAACGATCGGCCTTCCTGTTCTGCAGTCTGTGATCTATTTGAACGACTAAGTCTATATAGTCCGAACAATCTTGTGGGGGATTCACTACTTGGGCTAACACATCTGTGAGCTCTCCACGTAGACCTCTATAAAACAGCGTAATCCTTTTGTCCTCAGGCCATTGAGTTTCCACTATCAGTCTGTTGAAAGACGCAATATAAGCCAAAAGGTCTTGATTACCTTGTCGCAACGAAAGAAGCTCATTGTCCAAGGCCTGCCCCTGTGAATGTCTTGCGAACAGTTTTTACATACTGAGCTGAAAAGCTTGAAAATCATGGAGGACCGGATCATCTTGATTTACTAGAGAGATCGACCAGTCTGCCGCATTGCCACTAAGGTACGAAAGCACGAAAGCTACTTTAGCTTGATCAGTTGGAAAGGCTGCTGGCCGGCATAAGAAATGCAACCGGCACTGATTGATAAATACTGCAAACCTCTTTGGGTCACCAGAAAATCATTCGGGCGGAGCCAGAGGTACATTCCCAAGTAGGTTGATCTGCACTGGATTCATAGAGGATGTAGAAGGAAGATTTCCCCCAGATGCGGGTAACGGGGTCTGTCCGGCTTGTGACTGTAGCAATTGTCTAGCGAGATCATCTGTTCGCTCCTTGGAAATAATCAGTTCCCTTCTTAGAGCGTTCGTTTCCTGACGGGCTGCATGCACTTCTGCCCTTAGTTCCCCAAGTAACTGGGCTAGCTGGTCGGTATCCGAGGTTTCCATAGCGCCTGGACGGGAGTTTTGCTGTAGGCTTTGCGTTCTGTAACGCTCACCTGATTCCCGTAGAGGCGCCGGTCTTGACTGGGCATATACCGTATCTTCAAAGGTGATGTGTAACACACGGCTGGCTCTTTGGGCTGGACCTCTGTGCACTGTATGTCTGACTCGAAGGGTAAGATGTCTGCAGATAGAAAATATGGGATTAATGAACTGGGTTATTGAATGTCTCTCTCTTCTTCCCTTTCTCTTCTCCTGTAGAACCCCAAAGGTTAACGCTCTCACCTTAGGTAAGTGAACGCCGTGCTCTCCATCTGCCTCGGGGCAGGGTGCTGTAACCAGTTTCTTCACTGGATAAGGGGAGCAGGCCTCTTGACTTCAGAGGACTGCTGTCCGTCGTTTACTGCACGAACGGTAAGTTTCGAGTAATTCTAATGTCTTTAAAAGTCTTTAGTAATGATGTCTCTTGTTTTGCAGGGTTCCGGCGATGGCGGATGACGGGCTGAAGTGAGTTGAAGATGGAGCCCGTGTGATGAATAGAAGCGCCTGGAAGCACGTAAGTAAGCGCTTGTTGCCTGCTTCACGATGCGCTCTAACTGTCTTTTTATTTTGCAGGTACAAGTTCGGAGCGGCTGCAGGGTGCCGGAATACCCACTGGGTTAGATGTGGAAAGGAGTAATGGCACGTGAGTATTAAAGTTCCCCAATGTCTTTAAACGCACCTTGTTTTGTCTTTCAGATGCGGGATGCAGTGCCGAAGGCCTCCGGAGCGTGCGAAGAGTTGGTAAGCTTTTGTCTTTCAGATGCCGGAATGCAGTGCGAAGACCTCCGGAGCGCACGAAGAGTAGGTAAGCCTTTGTCTTTCAGATGCCGGAATGCAGCGCGAGGCGTTGGTGACAGCCGATGGACCAGGTAAGTGAAGCGCTGTCACTGAAGACCGTAATGCTAACCTGTTCTTTCTTGTCTTTATAGGTGTTGCTGAAGACTGGATTCAGGATGGTAAGCCTTTTTCCTTAGGCCCAGGATCAGATGCAGAAGACACGATGAGCGTTCTGCTGCAGAGGATGCAGAATAACGCAAAGCAAGATTCATCCATCGGGTGTGGTTTAAATAGCCTCCTGTAGTGCTTAGGTGTCTCCTTCCACAGCCACGCCTAGGTAAGAAAAGAGTTCCTGCTTTCCAGAAGAGTTCCAGTGTTCTGAACCTAGGGAGTGGCTCCTGCCCCACCCAACAGGAAAAGTAGTTCCAAACAGAAGAGGATCAGAGGCTCAACTGGCAGGCAAGTAAGCAGCATGGTCTGCTGCAGGTAAGTCCACCCAAGCATTATGAGCCCGGCACTTCCAGCGCTGGGACTGGGCATATTTATGAGCCTGGTACAACTGGCGCCAGGACTGGGTCCAAAAGGTCCCAATTGGGACTGGTTGGCACTCGGAACCTGGGTTATGGATCTGCTTCCAAGGGAGTTGGGAAAACCCTGACCTTTTGGAAGCAGAGATCATGACAATGAGGTTGCATGGACATTTTATCACATAGATGACGTTTTTGCTCCCACAATTCGTGTGATTTTTCATTGTCCAGATAAAGTTTTGTGCGTGAAGGTCTTACTGGTCTCAGTGTAACGGCAAGCGACACATTTTCCACAGCTGAAATGGCCTACCACCGGTGGAAGGTTCCATAAGGTAGGCTGTTATTTCTCTGGTTCCAGAAACATATGCACCAGGGTGTCTCTGAGATTCATGTTCTTCCTGAATGCAAGCAGAGGTTTTTTTGTCTAGAGTGCCTTTGTTTTTGATAAGGTGCCAATGTTTGTTGATGGTGGTCTTTATGAGGTTACTGATGGGGTTGAAAGTGGTGACACAGACCGTCCGGTCTATTGGGTCCTTGGTTCTTTCAGTCAGGCAGATGGTGCGATCAGAGTTGGCTGCCCTTTTCCGAGCCATTCTGATGATTTCCTGGGGTAGCCCCTTTCTGACAAACGTGCCTGTAGTTGTTTGGTGTGATGTTCGAACTTGACCTTCTCTGTACAGTTCCTACGTATACGGAGGAACTGTCGGTATGACAGATTGTATTTCAATCCTTGGGGATGGTAGCTGGAGAAATGAAGAAGGCTGTTTCTGTCTGTTGGTTTCCTGAACAGTTCTGTCTTTAGTGAGTTCCCAGTACGGTATATGTGTAGATCTAGGAAGTTCACAGCTTGGCAGTCCCATTCAATGGTGAATTTAATATGGGTGTTTCTTAGGTTTAACCCAACGTGAAACTCAAACAACAGTTCTTGGCTACCTTGCCAAATCAGGAGAACATCATTGATGTAGTGTCGTTATAGGAGGATGTGGTCTTTGTAGGGATTGTCGTCATTGTATACATGGTCCTCCTCGTATTGACCATATATATTAGGAGACAAAGCTAGTGTACAGATGCTAGAGTTTAAAAACTATAACTCAGATGAGGGGGGACCATTCATGGTTAAAAGATTAGTATCAATTTTAATAGTTAGTCATAGAGATTAAAACATATAATTAAATAAGATGGTCCACAATACAATACTTAACATCCAATATAAAACAGGGGGTGCATAACAGGCTTAAATAACGAGTTAGAACAAATTCACAGAAAAAACATACACAGTTGGTACTTGTAAGGCAAATAGTCAAGTACAAGATTCTTTTGAAATTAATGTGTCATATATTTATGTCTCTGTTTTTAGTCCAGATAATTGTCTCGACATGTTTCTGTTCTTTTAAACATTAGTGTACAACATTCATCAGGCGGAGGTAGTTTTACGACATAACCTAATTCTTATTGGACCATACATATAATCAACGTCTGTCTCATAGCATCTGTGGGATTAAAAACACATAAAATAAAGGGTCAGCTAGTGGGTAGCTAGATACTTTGATAGGTTCAAATGAAAGAACTAGCGCACCGTATAATGAGGGATAATTACCTTTAATGGTGCTGGTGGGGGCTCTCTACTTTTTTCAGTAGGTAGGTGTAGGAGGATTGTTCAGTCCTACAGGGTATATAATATATATACATTAAGCATACAGAGTTACTTAAATAAAATAAGCCTTATATGTGCTCACAACACAATAGTAGAATCAGAAGACCGTCCCGCTATGCAAAGCTAAGTGGTGCAGTTGGATCAAGTGGCCTTAGAACTAGTTAGTAGTGAGGAAGATCCCAGGTGTGGGAATATCGATAGGATAAGGTCCCGTGGCGTGCTGACGCTACGGTAAAAAATGGAAAGTAGTGCAGATACTATCTAATACAGTCCTGAGGAGTATTATAAAATCTATATAAAAGGTCTATATGAAAGAAATGAATTGTGAACAGATTGCAGAAAAGTGATAGTGGAAAAGTGAGGGCTATCACCTTGAAGGTAAAGTCAAGGATGGGGGCGAGGTGCTGTAATGAGAAATCAGTAAGCCGATCATAAGGAAGAGCGAATACGATCACCGCACCCAGGGAGTATTAGATAGGTAAGTGAAAAACTACTCGTAGTAGTATATAAATAGGTGTAAAATACTGGGGGTTGCAGTGTAGTACCTGCTGACTGGAACAAGAAGTCTCGGTCGAGGTAGATACCACAGTGATGTAGCAAGTGGATGGGAAAGGATCCCTTACTCCACGCTGTAACAGAGCGGGAACAGTCACGTTAGGTAAATGAAAGGGATAAAAAGCATTACTGATATAGGACGCGCATCCGTAGCAATCGAGCAGGGGGTTTACCGAACGATGAGTAGTCGTGGCGTGAAATGCCGGGTGTCAGTCGAGCAGGTATCGTAGAAACGAATGAAAGCGCGAAGGAGCCGATGCTAAGTGTCGTCATGCTGACGCGGGTAGTCCTTCTTCAGTGTTTGTCATACGAAGGGTCGTAGTGAGGGAGGCGAAAAAGTGGCGGCCATTATAGTCTAGTGTCTGAAAGTAAACACGTAAAGGAAAATTAATGAAATGTAGCTATGTAGGTCGCTATACGTGAAAAGTATGGATTCCTAGAGTAGTCTACCAAGTGTGTGGACATAATAGGAATGAAGGAAAAGATTACACAGTGGTGTCACGTCGGGTAGATGAAGAAGAAGAAAAAAGAATTCATCACTGTGGGAGTAGGTGGTGGGTAAAGTGTAACATATAGTTCAAAGTAGTGAAGAGTAAGCTACTTGGACACTGGAATATAAAGAGTAGTCTAAAAGCTAGGCTGGTAGTTAGGAGAGGTGGGAATAAGTGAAAGGGTGGAGAAAAGGTCACTAAGATTAAGTATCGTTTGAAGCTAGCAATGGAAGTATAATGTAGCAGGGGTGAAAACTAGATGTTATGCCATTCAATGGATTCATTAAGACCTTTGATATCACTATGCAGGGTGTAAATAATTTTTTGTTCCATTTTCAAAAGTTTCTTTTCACATGCTTCACGATTGGTCCCTTTAAGGGATAACAGTACAGTCCATGTAAAATCTTCAAGATTATGCTTCTGGTGGATGAAGTGCTTAACCAGCAGAGCATTCTCGGTTTTGTTTCTCAGGCAGCTTCTGTGCTCCATGATCCGAGTTTTCACTTTGCGGATGGTCTTTCCCACGTAGTGTAGTCCACATTTGCATGTAATTAAGTAAACAACAAACGCAGTATTACAATTGGTGAGGTTCTTTTGGGTCCAGCGTTTTTTGAAAGACCAATATCAACGTCTTTACTTTTGGAGGTAAGTTTGCATAACCCACATGGGCCACAAGGATAATGTCCAGTGGCGTCAGGAAGGCCCCATAGAGTGGTCAATTTGGGGTTGGGTGTGTTAAAACGTTTCAATTTGCTGTTACTGACTCTGTTGCCTATGGAGGTGCTTCTTTTATCGGCAAATATTGGCATCGGCATTGATTGAGCAGCCGTGTTAAAGATTTTTCAATGTTTTTTGATGATATTGGTGATTTTAAAACTCTAGTCCATAAAAGTGTTGATACAAACGATAAGGTCATCTTTAGGTTTAGTAGGTTTAGGTTCTAGTAGGGCTTCTCAGTTATCATTAAATGCCCTTTTAACTGATTTCTTCACTAGTTTTTTAGGGTAGCCTCTTGTCTTAGTTTTTTACTCAGGGTTGCGGCTTCTGTTTCATATATATCTTTGTCTGAGCTATTCCTTTTGAGGTGTAGAAATTGCCCAAAGGGGAGATTGTCCCTTAGATGTTTAATATGGTGACTGGGATAATCTAATAAAGAGTTCTTATCTGAAGGCTTGTGGTATGGTTTGATTTTGAGAACACCATTTTGGGGAAAGATGGTAAGGTCTAGGAAGTTGGTGGATTCATTGCTAGCCATCATCGTAAATTGTAAATGAGGGTTAAGTGTGTTCAACCATGTGAAGAAGTTATTAGCCTCGATATGGGTACCTTTCAATAACACCAAAATGTGTTCTACGTATCGTTTCCATTTAGTGATGTTCTTAATAAATGGATTAATATTGTTGTAGATATGAGCTTTTTCGAATGTCTCGACATAAAGATTAGCTATACTAGGAGCCATGGTAGCCCCCATAGCAGTCCTTTCAATTTGTTGATAGAAGTTTCCGTTGAACTCAAAGCAATTATGTTTTAGTGCTAGTTCGACACACCAAAGGATGAATGAGGTAGGGACTGGATTGTGATCGTCGAGTGTAAGAAGTATTTCTGCTATAGTGTCCAGGGAAGCTTGTTGAGGTATGTTGGTATAAAGAGAGATTATGTCCAGTCCTAGTAGCAAGCTAGTAGAGGGATCAAAGTCAAGGTTTTCATAACTGTTGATAACGTACCTGGAGTCTTTGAGACAGGATTGCATTTTCTGTACGTGGGTTTTTAGATAGTGGTCGGCAAATGTAGAGAGTGGTTCTAATACTGAGTTTATTCCTGCCACTATTGGTCGTCCTGGTGGGTTGATGAGGGTTTTGTGCACTTTAGGTAGGGTATAGAACGTAAGGATGCTCGGTTTTTTGTTGTTGAGGAAATCTGCTTCCTGTTTAGAGATCCATTTGCGATCTTTGGCCTTAGAGTAAGTGGGCGGTAAGAGTGATTGTTGCTCAGTTGTTTGTCACATTCTTTGATGTAGTCGTTGCGGTTTAAGATCACAATACCTCTGCCTTTGTCGGCCCTTTTAATAACATGGGATTGGTTTTTAGATAAAGAGTCAAGAGCAAATTGCTCTGTTCTGGATAAGTTTTGAAAAGGTCTATGATGATTAGCTTCAAGGGAGGCGACATCTGCATTGACTTTCTTTTCAAAGATTAGGGATTCTGGAGAGAAACTATGAGAAGGCGGGTAGAAGGTGGAAGGATTGCGTAAGCCAGCGCAGTTTGTAGGTCCTTCTCCCATAGTTTTCGTTTCAAGTGCAAAGAATTCTTTGGCCCTCATTACGACCCTGGCGGAATTCGGAAAACGATGGCGGAAATGCAATACCGCCATTGAATAGGGCTCGGTGCGACTATGACCCGTCACCGCAAAGTACGATGCCATTAGCGACACCGTAGTGAACGCCAACGCTAACTGCACCAAGCACGCGCGCGCGCGCCATGCCAAACCGTAAACACCACCATGGCGCAACGGTACGCCAATTCCGACCCCAGCGGACATGTACCTAACGCCATCAAGCATGGCGGAATGCACCATTCCGCCATGGTGAGAAGTACGGCATCGCGAATCAACCGTAAACGGCCCCACTGACTGCCCGTACACCGCTCCCTGCCCACAAAGTACAACTCCCCGTAGGTGCAACGAAGCCACAATGCAACCAGTGAAATGCACAAGTCACCCATGCATGCCAACGAACAAATGAACCTCAAGAGGGGCCAATGGGAGCTGCAGGGCACAGATGGCACGAATACAGAAGCCATCCCAATGGACATGACCACAGTCCCCCACCAAGAAACGCACACAAACACAGGCACCTGTGACCAGCAATATTCAGAAAATCACAACATTCCACCAGTCCACCTGGCTGACCGGCATCTGTCACACAAAACCCAATCCCCCGCCCCTGAGCATGACAACATTCAAACTGTCATATTGGCAGCCCCCATCCCTGACCTCACGGGCTTCGTAGGCAAACGCGCCCAGTACAGGACCACGCAACAAAACTCCGAAGCTGGAACCCAATGCAGATCCCCTCACAATACATCGCTCCCCAAATAGGAATATGCCACATCACTTGCAAAGAAGAACGCTACACGGCCCATATCAGAATAGAATTTTAATGCACATCAATATCACCAAGCCCATACAGCCATCAGGCCATGAACTCCAAAACACATTTCACCATTGTGGGCTGCATCCGCAAGAAATGACCAGCCACTACTTGTGTGACGCCCTGTTCCCTCATGGTACACAGAGCCACATTCACGTACGAAAAGGCAACATGGAAGCGCACAGAACCGCAGGGCCGTCCCAATGGGGAGGCACTAGTCCAGCTGAAAGGCCGAAATGTTGCTCCGAGCCACCAGTACTGCGTAAGGGCATGTGGCCCATTGGCGATCGTCCCATAAGATCGTAATGCTGCTCCACTGATTAACACGAAGCAGCAGGTGTCGGGAGTAAAACCCATCTGCAGGAGTGGCATACAGATGGCAGTGGCAAAAGGGGAGGAGATACCTGTCAACCAAAAGAAAAGAAACAGAATAGAATGGCCATCAGAACTACATTCGAACAACTCACTTCAATGATCACACTAGATCCACAGCCATATGCATGCAAGCCCACTCCAAAGGATCATCACCACCCCAAAACCACTTGCGAATCATAACTATCTATATCGAGGTGAAAACACCATCACAAACGAGTGTACCTGTGCATGCGTCTGTGAAAACAGAATCCTTCAGATGGGATTGGTAACGTGCATGGACACAAGTGTCTGAAGGCGCGTCGAGACAGGGAGGGCTCAACAAGGCCAGATAGACGATGGTCCCACTATGGCAGCCCTGCATCACATAGCGCAGGGGGGGCGGACAGATCCCAAGAAGCCCTGTACATGGCAAACTCTGTATCAAATCACCTGCCCATGCATCCATTCATCATTCCCTCATCCCGTAATGAAAACGCCTGAATATTTACTCACATAACATTAGAAATATCCATTGAGTCTGTGCGTTATGCAGCCTGCAAAATCCACAGTGCCCCAGCACGTAATTCCAGTCTAGTGAAGTAACATGTATTTGGGAACGTCCTGCCTTATCGTCCACTACGCAATTGCGCATCCCATACTATTCATATCAATCATAGCATTCTCGCCATGGCCCCTGTCTCAAGGACATTGAACAATAGAACGTTATATTTGCAGTCAGACCTGTGGGCATCTCCTCGCCGCTAGCTGAAAACCGAAAGCGCCGCCCTTCGAATTCCTCATTTGCAACATCACGTCGAAGAGGCATCTGTGGCCGTTTGAAAACACTAATTAATCCATCGAGTGCGGCTGTGTGTGAAAATGGCAACTGCCTTCACCCACGAATGGGACGCCCCGCCCGTCGTTGCAACTCGGTACAGTGATGAATGAGGGCCCACCGTTACTCGAGTACTACGTTCCACTGACCCTTCACAACTCTGTTCACGACTGCACAGATAGTATGTGAAACAATGGGACCACAGCAGAATGAACATATCAACCAATGTTACACGGCCATCGGGTACAAATACAAGATTGCAATAGCAAGATGCCATTCCACGAATTGCAGCGTTGTGCGTGGGACGTGCTCGGCCAAAGGGGAGAGCAGTTTGCACAGGTGGAATGAATCACCACAGGTGGAGGCCATTCAGCCTGGAAACACATAAATTGCACAGCCAGTCTCCTCCCACAACCACACCGAAATGCTACCGGCAGGACTCGCGATGTTGGCCCTGGGGGACCTGATAGCACTGCAAGTACTCCAACTCCAAGAAGAAGACGAACACCAACTACAACCGGCCGCACGGAGGAGACGCAGGAGGAGGAGGAGGCCAAGGCAGGGCCAGCAAGGGCCGCCAGCACAGCCACTACCACCACGCAGGCAGCCCGCAATCCCACGCCTCCGAGCACATCCGTTCAACCTCACTGATGAGCAGATCCACACCCTCTACCGTCTGGACCGGGACACCATAACCGCCATTGTGGACATGACACAGGCTGACCTTGTCAGCATGATAGATAGCCCAACCGCCATCCCACCCCTACTGAAGGTGGTGTCTGTACTCCACTTCCTGGCCACAGGCACCTACCAGCACACAGTCGGACAGTTGCATGGCATTTCTCAGCCACTGTTCTCACGGACACTATTGCAAGTGCTCGATGCCCTCCTGAAGCACGCAGACGACTACATCTCCCTACCACGCTCGGAGCTGGAAATTACCAACACAAAAGTGGGATTCCATGCACTTGCCGGCATACCGGGTTGCATTGGTGCCATCGACTGCACCCATGTGGAATTGGTCGTCCCACATGCCATGGAGGCCCAGTACCTCAACCGAAAACAATTTCATTCTCTGAATGTACAAATGGTGTGTGACTCCAACAGGATCATTCCACATTGTTGTGCCCGATTCCCTGGATCAACCCATGATTCTATGGTCTTGAGGAACTCTACAATACCACGCTACATGGAGCGACACGCAGGGAACAGATCCTGGCTACTCGGTGAGTCTCATTTCATGCATGATGATGTGGGGTATGTGATTCGGCAATGACCTGGCAGGAAGGGGGCGGGGGGGTGTGCGTACGTAGCAATGGCATTCCACATCATACGTTTATCGTCCACATACAGGTGATGCTGGATATCCACTGAAGAGATGGCTCCTTACACCACTCCGGAACCCACAGAACCAGCATGAGGAGGACTACAACCATGCCCACTCACGTACCCGTGTAGTCATTGAACAGGCATTCGGCCTACTGAAGGGTCGTTTCCGCTGCCTCAGCAGGTCTGGCGGGGCACTCCTGTACCGCCATGTGAAGGTTGCAAAGATGGTGATGGCATGTGTCATGCTCCACAACATGTGCGTACGTAGAAATGTGCCCATGCCCCCTGACGCAGAACTGCAAGCACCTGAAGATGGTCATGATGAGGGTGGGGATGTGGCAGCACCTCAAGGAGTCTGCAAGGCACCGGAGGCCCGTGACATTCGTCAGCATCTCATTGATGTATGCTTCTAGCACTCACGCCTGGTGGCTGATACATGGACACGGGACTCGTGGCACTGTGTGTGTCTGGGACATGCACAATATGGACTGTACGCCTATGATGGCCTAGTACACAAAGATCAATGTCCACACATCTCATTGGTTGATCGTGCACTTTTTATGGCATATGTGATATCATGTTGTACACCCTATCGACCCGCCACCCAAGTGAGCCCAACACACCCCCTCCACCCTCCCACCTCCCCCCCGAACACCAGTGTCCAAAGATGCTCATCGTCAGTGGGCAGTCGCTATTGCAAGCCCCCTCTGCGGGTATCAGGGGCACCCCTGCCTGTGGAGCGCAGGTTCCTCCCAGATCTACGTTGGGGGCTGCCCTGGACGGAACTTGCAACGGATGATGTCTCTGCCTGCTCACGTCCATGCATGTCCCTAAGGGTTTGCGAGAGCTCAGTGAGCACACGGCGCACTGCGGCAAGTTCACCACATACGTCTTTGGACGTCGCATGCAGTTCCCCCTCAGGCTCTCGGTGCTTCTCTCCATTTGGACTCTCAGGCTCTCGGTGCTACTCTCCATTTGTGCCCTTAGTGTCTCTGTACCTCTCTCCATTTCTGCCCTAAGTGTCTCAGTTGATGTTTCTATGTCTGCCTTAGTGCCCCCACATTCATCGGCATGGTCCTTGAGGAGCGTGGCCAGTTGCTGCTGTTGCACTATTAACTGGTCGAGGGACTGTTGCCTCTGCTGGGCCATGGCCATTTGCGGGGGTGTCTCAGAGGGGCTGTTGTCCTCATGTTGCCCTGCCACAGGGCTTGTGGGGGATGGCCAGTCGTCGTCTTGTGGGTGCCCCTGCGTGGTATCCTCATGTAGTACGGGATGGGACAGACAGGGGGATTGGGACAGGTCATGGATGGATCTGACTTCGACATCCCCGTCTTCTGTGTCGGAGCATGCTGCCATCAATGGGGTGTCACCTATGGTGCTGCTGCCACCGGAGGCAGTGCCTTCTGTGGCATCCGTTGGGGGGACCTGTGGTGGTGGTGTTGTGGGCATGCTGGCTGCTGGGGTGCCTGTTGATGTTCCCTCCTCTGTGCTGCCACCTGATTTGTGCTGCTGCCGTGTCTTGATGCGTGCAGCTGAGGTGGAGGGTCTTTGGCCGTTGGTCTTGGCCCTCTTTGCAGGTGTGCTGGTAGGGGTGTCCTGCAGCTCGTCGTTTGGATCGGACCCTGTGGTGGAGTAAAGGAGGGCGAGGGTTATTGGTGGGTCTGTGGGAATTGGAATGGCATTGTATCACATGCATTGGGGTGGTACCTGAGGGTGATTTGGGTCGGGGCCTTGGAGGTGCTTCCATTTGTGTGTGGAGTGAGGGTGCAGTTGTTTGGCAGCCTGCAGTTAGGGTGTGCCTGCTGCACGTGTAGTGCGTGTTTTAGGGGTTTTTAATTATTTATGTATTTATTGTGGGTTTTAACGTGCGCTATCAGGACGATGTGTGTGGACGTTCTCCTGGACATGTGTTTCTGTTGCACTATGGGGACACATGGTGCTTCACATGGATGGACTTTGTGGTTTTGGCATTGTTTCATTAGGCCCACCTACCTGATTCTTCGGATGTCTGCACTCCTTTCTCCATCCCTCCGACTCCCTCTATGCTCTCCATTCCGATGGTGGAGGCACAGATTTCTTCCCAGGGGGTCAGCTTGATGGGTGATTCCGACCCTCCCCCGGTGGCTGTGGCAATGTTGCGGTTGGCAGAGAGTATGCTGCGGACGCGTATCCGCAGGTCGTCCCATCGCTTACGGCATTGCTGTGGGGTGCGGGGTGCGGTCCCCACCGCACTTACCCGCTGTGCCACCAGAGCCCATATGGCCTTCTTGTTTGCGAGTGCCGTCCTGGTCATTTGCGTGGAGAAGACGACGGCAGCATTCTCCTGGAGGGTCTCTGTTAGCACGGTGAGTTCCTCACGGGAGAAGTGGACCTGCCGCTTGCGGTCGCACGCTTTCTTCGCTACTTTTCCCATTTTTCTTGGTTTCGCTAGGGTGGATGACGGGTTGGGTTGTGTCTCAGGGTAGTGATTTTAGTGGTTGTGTGGTTTTAGTGGTTTTATAGGTGTACGGCGGGTTGTTTCCCGTTCCGGGCCCGTGTTTTAACTTCCGTTTCCGTATATTTCCGGTCACCGTACTTTACGGTAGGCGCACACTGCGGTGTCCGCTGTGATGGGTGGCGGTATTGCACCTAGGGCGCCGTACGGTGGCGGTGTGGGCCGTTTTGGGTTCATTTCCGCCATCGCGGACTTTGCACTTCCGCCATGCCGTGGTGCTCGTGCCCGATGGGTCGGAATGGGCCGCACTTTGCTCCTTCTTGCAATGGCGGAAACGCTATTTACGCTGTGGCGGTCCGGTCAGTCACTTTCCGCCAGGGTCGTAATGAGGGCCTTTGAGATGTATTTTTCTCATGAGTTTATTAAACTCTGTATGGAATTCAAAAGGGTTGTGTTCTTTGGTCATGACATAACCCAGACCTTTATTAAGGACTTGTTGTTCTGTTTCTGTTAATGTGTAGTTGGATAGATTGATTAGAAGCGATTCCCGCTTTGGGTTTGTTTGGACCCGTCGTCCGAGTTGTTTCTGTTTTGGGCCTGGTATAAAAAACAGCCCTGGTTGTTTCTCCTGCCTCCGTTGCTTTGACGTCTCGTAGGCTGTCCTCTCCCTCTTTTGTTAGTCGCTTTGTTTCCGGTGGAAGTGCCTTCTCCTGCGTCGTCCGGGTTGCTACACTGCGACACCCAGTATTTTACACCTATTTATATACTACTACCAGTAGTTTTTTACTTACCTATCTAATACTCCCTGGGTGCGGTGATCCTATTCGCTCTTCCTTATGATCGGCTTACTGATTTCTCATTACGGCACCTCGCCCCCACCCTTGACTTTACCTTCAAGGTGATAGCCCTCGCTTTCCGCTATCACTTTTCCGCAATCTGTTCACAATTCATTTCTTTCATATAGACTTTTTATATAGATTTGATAATACTCCTCAGGACTGTATTAGATAGTATCTGCACTACTTTCCATTTTTTACCATAGCGTCAGCACGCCACGGGACCTTATCCTATCGATCTCCCCACACCTGGGATCTTCCTCACTACTAACTAGTTCTAAGGCCACTTGATCCAACTGCCGCACTTAGCTTTGCATAGCGGGACGGTCTTCTGATTCTACTATTGTGTTGTGAGCACATATAAGGCTTATTTTCTTTAAGTAACTCTGTATGCTTAATGTATATATATTATAGTATAGTATATAGTATGTATAGTATATTTATACCCTGTAGGACTGAATAATTCTCCTACACCTACCTACTGACAAAAGTAGAGAGCCCCCACCAGCACCATTAAAGTTAATTATCCCTCATTATAAAGTGCGCTAGTTCTTTCATTTGAACCTATCAAAGTATCTAGCTACCCACAAGCTGACCCTTTGTTTTATGTGTTTTTAATCCCACAGATGCTATGAGACAGACGTTGATTATATGTATGATCCAATAAGAATTAGGTTATGTCGTAAAACTATGGGTTTTACACCTGACTCCATTAGCTGCACCACGATGTCGAATTTTGATACAATATATGCTCCACCAGTCACCAACTGTATCATGCGAAGGGCTCTGTTACCAGTCACTGAAAACTGTTTTTTTTAAAAACAGTCACCAACTGTACCACCTGATACGCTTTGTCACTATGCGTTGTGCATCACTCACAGAAACATTCCTTCTAGATTGGGGGAAACTGCTACTAAGCCACCATTTGTACCTGATGTTGTGCCTCTTACTTATTTGTTCTTATTATTTTTTGTTTCTATGTGCTCCCCAGTGATTCAAACCCCATCATAACATACACTGGGCCACCAGCTGGAGACCTTGCTCCTTGAGCAGTACCCACACGTTTTCTCTTTATACAATACAAGCCTATCCAATCATCTTCCACGCTACACGCTATGCTGTGTTGCCAATAACACCAGCTGAGCCGCATTCACTACAAACCACCCCTCGGACAGTAGCTGTGCCTTATTGTTATGAGCAGCCCCATCTTGTGTTTCACAGCTCTCAGCCATTCAAGTGAGCCACCATGGGTCAGTTTGGCATTATTCCGCCCTGCACCACTTTCGGCCAAGCTTTTGGTCAACACCTTCATTGTAGGGCTTCCTTGCACTTAAGACACAGCTCTCCAATCACACACGTACGGTTTCACTTTTGTTTTCTATGTACGTGATGTGCACAGACCATAGGCTCACTTTTAACCTATGAAAGAATCGGCACGTCCCACCCGCGAGGGACTTGCTGACTCACTCACACACCCTCTAACCAATTGGTCGGATCTGTGGCCGTGGGCGTGTTTTATAGTCAGCATCGTCATGCCTTCACTAGCAACCATTGCATCCAGGAGGACAGCCGCATCCATTGCGCTCCGGTATGTTTTACTTTTTTAGTTTTTGATCGCTATCCGCATGATCAGGAATAGCCTCCTCACAGGCTCTCTCAAGGCAGTACTCCACTCTCGGGTATGATATATGTCCGCCACTGCCTTATTTTGTAAATCATACCACACTGTGATCCACTGGCCACATAGAGCCGACAGTGTGTGTTTTAGGCACCAATCAGCCATTATTGAATAATGTTTAAAATGACAATGACTCCCCTGAGATCCTTACAGCTATCCCTTTGCCCACAGATTACCCACACGGAAAGCTTCACGATCAACGCTCATTCTGAGGAAGGCCACTACAACTCCGGGCTCTTACCCAGCCCCACCTGCCCGAAACACTCCAGTGTCGATGATCCGTGACACAACCCCATTGTTTATGTGTTTATAGATAGTGTTGTGTACACCGTCTTGTTCAGAATCCCCGGACCTACCACAGTCCTGGGCAGCACCTTGTAAAATCATTCGTTCTCACTCGCCTGTATGTTGTACTTGTGCATCACCTCGAAAATTGTACCTCACCAATAGAGAGGTTGATACTTATCTGTATTTCCTGTGCTTAAACACCTGTCCGTACACTTTCGTGCTTATCGAAAGTCTTATAAACATTTAACTATATTATCTGTGCAAAATTGGTTTGGAGACAAAATAAAATAGTTTCCATACCAGATAGCTGTCTAAGGATCTCCCACCCTGATTTCTAGTACTTTATATTTCATAATCATCTGTCAGTCAATGTCTTTCGAATGTACAGATGATTTTGCAAGACCCCTGTATGACCACTTCAACCATCCCTCTACAGCCTCCCCAGGCATTCCAGTATTTACAGTTTCACTAAACATGGGATAGACCAGAGTCTCTCGAGTGAGCACACACGTGGTGCCGAATCCCTCTGCAGGTGGTCACTCCTTTATTCTTTACAGTTCTTTGAACTTATCACAACTTGCTACTTTGCGACTTTCACTCAACACAGTTCAGTTTTCATCAATTCTCCCCTTCGACTCATCGGCTGTGATGAACCGCTTTGCTGTTTGGAGTAACTGGAGTCAAGGTCGGTACCACGGAGACCAGCGGCTCTCCCCGGCTTAGTTATCAGCAGAGGAGAGTCTCATGTACCATTGACATCTGCTGCAGCATACGTTGGCTATTGTTAGCGGTCTTACAATTCCTTCTACAGAGGGCTTACGGGCTTTGGTCAGAAAGGGCAAGGTCGCTTCTCTCCTTGACACCCCCTGAGTGTGTGCTGTCTTTCTCGTCCTCTTGAACTGCTGTGCTGGGTTAACGCTTGCGTTGTGCGTTCTCCCTTGCTTCTCCTGTACTCTTGTGCTCCACCTTTCATCCCTGTGGGGAAGGGAAAGAGCCATCAGATGTGAGTGATTCTGGTCAATAGCCTGACTTTGCCTGATGCTTGTATTGGGACATGTCAGGTAAACAATTCTGGTGTTAGTCAGTTGTCTTTCCAGTTGTGTGAAAGTGTTCGTGTGGGAAAAGAGGGGCAGTGTTTTGGAATATCCTACGTGGTAGGATGGGGAAAAGGTGTTGAAAGAAGGGGATACACCTCTCACCCGTCGGTGTCTCGCTCCTACTCCCCAAGGACCCCCCCATCCAGGTGATACTCCCTCACTGGTTCACCACCAGCAACCAGATCCAATAGTGATGGCTGTGTCCTGGCCACCTGGATGACAGATCCCCAGGGACTAGCTAAGGAGACACCTTCAGGTTTCTCACAATAGGCAATTATCCTGCAATATTTTCGCACTAACATTTATCATGAGCAGTTATTTATACTCAATGGGCCTCATTACAACTCTGGCGGTAGCGTGCTGGTAAAAGCAGCAGGCTGCTACCAGAGTTATGCTTTATTTTCCAGTGCCGGCAATGGGGACTCACCGGGGCATTACAGCCCTGGCGGTCCCTGAAGCCAGGCGCCGGAAAAAGTAACTCCCCATTCCCATTCGAGTCCCATAGGACTCAATGTGAATGGGGAGGACGGATGGACCGGCTCTGTGCACAACAGTGCCGGTGCATCCGTCAAAGTCTGCAAGCGAACGCCTTTCCGCCCGCCAGGTCAGACCTGGTGGCGGAAAGGCACCCGCACGCAGAACTCGGAGTGGGCCTGTCCGGTATCAACAGTGCCCAATGTATTCACATTTCTGAGAATTTCTTATGTCCTTGAAGGGTACTATGGTCTTCCATGTTTTCTTTTTGTTTTTTTGTGTGCACCAGTCCTGGAGGTACTGCAATACATGGTTGATGTGTGGAGTGGACAGAGCAAGCTGCCATTCCATCTCCCTGTGCCAAAAATCTATTTAATATATGGTCCCTAGATAGAGGACGTATCAGATATTAAACTGATAAGAACAGATACTACACTTGATCTTAGCCAAAAGGCCGAGAAGTGATATGGTCTTCCATGTTAGCTATTTGTTGTTTCAAAGATGCTAGATTGTAGATTAATTGTTATGGAAGTGACAAGACACAACCTTTCAATCCATGATCATCGCTCTGAGTCAGGTCGTAACGCCTGTATAATACTTACAATGTATTTTAGTTCTGTTTGCAAAGATAATTCTTTCCATTCAGGCCTGGTTGGTTATCTCCAAAACCCAGTGTTATATGTTTGACATACAAGGTGATTTTTATACAAGTAAAATTATTTGTATTTGATTTGAATGTACAAGCTATTGCACTTGTCTGCTTTGACACACATTATTGAAATACATTTTTGGGACATTTAAGATCAGGATTAAGCTCATAACCAGGTACTTCAATCAAGGATTTTCTGTTGTCTACTAATGTGTATAATTTCCTATTTGCAACAATTTCCTTTGCTGATACCACACAAATTGACTTCACAGAAGCAGTCACTTTCCCAACTACGTATTTCTATTTCTCTCACCATCAAACCCAGATTTTTCTAATCCAGATTTAACAGAACACCACTCAGCATACTGTTATGTTTACAGTAACTCATACAGTAAATGTTCTCTGCCAGCCTGCTACTTTGATATGGGTTTATCAAGGGATATGGCTGCTGCAGAAATCCGAATGACTATTAACAGCCAAAAGACCAAAGGGTAAAATAAAATAAAAAGATTTTGTTATGTGGTCAGATGGCAATTAAGGCACTTCTCAACTTGTTAGCTTAAAATGTCACCTATGCCATCTCGTGTCTATGTAAAATGTGGTACATTGGGATGGCCAAATGCACAGAGCAATCAGGATAATGGAATATCGTTCTAAAATGAGAACTCGCTCTAATATTCAAACACTATGAATACAACAATCACAGCACTGATGACATCCAGTGAGTTTTGAATGACCAGCTGTCACGTGATAGCAATAACTTTTCTATGGTGAAGAGACTCTTAAATTAGAACAGCACTGGATCTTGAGACTACGAACACATTTACATGGATTGAATGATCACATCCAAAGGTCATGTCTATTGTGACATTCTTTTCTGGAAACAGAAGAAACAAGAACACAGTCCCCTATAAAAGATAACAACATGACTTTTCATTTAAACTCAAATTCAATGTTCCTGCCTAATGTGTCCCTTCTGGCAACAAAGGAAACGGCAATACAAATCATTTTCAAGATATCGCTTCACTTTAGAAAAACTGTTTTCATAAAATAATTATTTATAATAAAACACCACATACACAACAGTATTCATTGATTTTATAGAGAATCTTTATTTAAAATCTCTCTGATTATACCGATGTATTCTATTAATTTATTCCTCAAGACAGCGTGCAAAACAAGACGTACTGTTTGTACCACACACATGTGGTTCAGTCTGAAGCTACTAAAAAGGTATCATTTCCATTTTAATACAGTTTCCATAGTGATATTCACACTACACAGCACAGTGGCTTAGACAATTGCCACACCTGCAGAAACAGATTTGCAAGTGCTCATCCCTCCATAATAAGAGGTTAGTGAATTCTAAAATGGCAGGGACATGTGTAAGCATCCCAAAAATAATTTGAATGCATAATAATAATTTGAATACATAAATCTAAAAATTAGGTTAAACAGGTGCTTACTTGCTGCTCTCCACTTGTCCCTGATAATGCTGGAATATATGGGACATAATGTGAAAATTCAATGCCACATTCGCTGTTCTAGATTCATTACTGAATAGGAATGCATGACCAAAAAAGATCAGGACAAACCCACTTTATTTAAACATTTAAATAACTAGTCTGGTCAGTCATTTTCTTAAGTCATTTTCTTAGGACATTTTTCTAAGACATTTGCTTATGAAAATTCCTTAAGATTTAGCTCAAAGCACTCTATACAGAATACATCATAGAGAACGTCATTGTTTTGCTTTATTTTCCCATTTCAGGGAGGCTTTCTCTGAGGACCCATCGATACCTTTTGAAGAGAGGTCAAGTGCATCCAGTTGGAGCAGCAGATTGGGTAAATGACCATGCCTATATATTACTAGATCTTTATAAAATCAAAGGAAGTAATTCAAACATTCCAATTTGAAAGAAGGGCTTCTGAGAAGAAACAACAGAATTTTTGTCAGAAAAGCAAGTTTATTGCATGTTAAGGTCCGGGAGGGGCTAGTCAGTTAATTTGAGCTGAAAACAAACTCGAATCTCCATGAATGAAAACAAGGTTACAGTTTATATACCAAGTTAGACAATCTACATAATTGCAAATATTTAGTTACGTCATCCCCCAAACCTCTATTGGCTAACTCTAATACAAAGTATTGTATTCCCCCTAGCTCTAAAACCAAATTGGATATATTCACATAGTACAACCCTTTTGACACGTGATCTTCTTCCGTTGTCAGTCATGATGTACTCCACATAATACATTTATCATTTATGACTAACTCAGTTTATTATTCAGACCATGTGACAGAGATCCATTTAACCCAAATGATCATCGTGCAAGGCTTTCCATAAACACTTTAAATCATGGGGAGGGAACAATATAAATAAGAATTTATTTGAAGCAGCAGTAAATATCCTTTCCCTCCCAGATGCTCCAGGTGTCCAATATCATGTTTCATGCATTCTTGCACGTAATCCTATTTGCTACTACCATTTCTAGTCATAGCCTTTGGCATACATTCTATTCATTTCCCTGAAAACCATAAACTATCAGCTCTCAATTTAACCCTCCACAGACCTTTATGGTGATCAAAAAACCAAGTCTTTGTGCTCCCAGAGAAATTGCACTTTGTATCTAAGAACCCAATCTGACCATAATAACCTAACAAATGACTTTCCATTCTTTTTTTGCCTTTAGCACTTTGCGATGTTATCACAACTGCCCATATGCACATCACTTTCTACACCCCTCCATGGCCTAGGTCATCTAGCTCTCCAAACCAAAGGCAAAAAACATATTGCTGAAAATCCACAAACTCTGCAGCCTATTAAAACTCCAAATAGGGGAAAACTGCATTCTGCAATGTTTCCATGTATCAACAATAAACCCCATATTTCCCAATGCCTAAATGTGTCTGCAATTTAAACCATTGTTGAATTCCTACATGTAAGTTTCCCCTTCAACGAACTCCTCTCTCGCATGCAAAAAGCTCCCCACTACATACTTCTCTGCACTACAAATTATACACTGCATAATACATTGTATCCATGCCACTGGTACTCATGTTGCTGCCTACTGTAAATCTAAAGAATTTATCCAACTAAATTAACACTCATTTAAATTCTTCCAACTACATTGAACACATATTTATTTGCAACAACGCATCTAGCCTAGCCACACAATGGCCTAGTAAAATTTAAGTAGTGAAAACCTTGTTTCCCTGTTGGGACCTAAAATGTCTACCCCAACATAACAAAAGTGAATAGAATGGTATTTAATTTTTCTTATATTTACCCTTCCTTTTAGAAAGATCGATTCCCAGCAAATTAGGAGTCCATGAATAGCTTTGTAGCGTCCTGAGGAAGGCTTGGCCTTAAATAAATGGCCTGAATATCTGAAGCTTAAGTACTTAGGTGGATGCCACAAAACATTTTCAGAATTCCATTTGTTTTGTGAAATGAATTCACTCTACATATCAGAAAGTTTGATTAAAATATTGTTATCACTACAAAAATAGTGGGTAATTAAAAAAGAGACATTGTAAAGGACAGATTTGTAAATGTCAGTGTTGGTTTGTATATAGTCCATAGTGTTTTGCGGACTAAATGACAGTCCCTTGTGTAGCACCATTAAGAGACTTAATGGAGGATATAGCTCGGATAGATGAAATTACTAGCGTTTCTTGTTCCTTTGTATCATTCCTCGTGATCTTGTTTTTACCCCTGTATCATCTTCTTCTTCTATTTGCTTTCCCTGCTCTTTTGCCTCTTTTACGTTTTTTGGTTTTTGGTCAATGTAAATAACCCTTTTGTTATGTTTCCTGTATTGTAAATTGGCCTTTTAAAACTGTGTGTGTGCCATCTGAATTCCTCTAAAAAAAGAACAATTAGATACATCCTCTGTGGAACCATGTGTAGGAACTGATTCATTATCACTGCTCCCAATAGATTCTACTTCCAATAATGATGCAGATGATTGTAATTCTGTCTGTGTTGGAATTCTTTTAGATACAGCATTCGAACTATACTTCAAATCATATTGTTTTTGGAAAGTGTAGACGCGTTTCTTAGATTTATCTTGTTCATCTCTTCTAAATTTCTTCTGCATTTTATATTGGAGTTCCTTTTGTGTAGTCTTTCAGAAATTCATTCATAATTTGATCGTTTTTGAAAGAAATCTCTGGTAGGTTTCATGTTTCAATTTGTTCTTTCACTTCTATTTCTACTAGCGTACGTTCATGAATTTTCATAGATTGCTCTATTACCCTTTCCATCATTTCATTCAAAATACGTGTTAAAAATGTTTCCCATTCATTAAAGACTGTATTGTCGCTGTATTTAAAAGTTGGAAATATACAAATCCCTATTCCCCTCGGAACTCTTCCTACATGTAGATACATTTTCATTTTTTTTTATTTCCCACAATTAAGATAGCTCCTTCTTTGAGAAATTCTCCAATTTTTCAAATAGTTTTTTGATTGAAGTTGCTGAGTTGTGCGCATTGGTATTCCCTTTACTAGTTTGCGTGTTAGAAAACAATTTGTTTGCTTCTAAGTCTCTTAAAATGATTGGCCATTGTTATGTTTCAGTTGTTGATCTCTGCACAAGGGGGGTTGGTAATAGAATTCATCTTATTTTAAATATTATACAGGCATTACGCCCTCACTCAGAGCAGTGATCATGGATTGTAAGGTTGTGCTTTGTCGCTTCCCTAACAATTATGCTTCAATGTCTGCCCTGAAGTTAAGATCCTCCAATGATTGTAAAAATTGTTTTGAAGGATGCGCCAAGCATTATTGTTTAGTGAATCAGTATAAATTTTAATCGGTAATTTTGTACACAATGTTCTTTCTGTTTCTTTACATCGTTATTGTTTTGATAAAAAAATGAGATGCTGCTTCAATAACAAAGTAAATGCCTTTACAGATGTTTCTTCACCATATTATTTGGGGATCTTCAGGAGGTCTTAGATCTCTAGAGAAAGTATTAAACGTGAAATAGTGTTTGTGAATTACATTCAAATGTGGTATACATCAAGTAGTATACACTTTAATGCAAATAACACAATATCATAGGACACCTTAATGTATCAAACAAAGGCTTATTTTCTTTGCTCTAAAAAGAAAAATGGTTACTATTACTCAAAGGGAATGTTGGCTTGTGAGTATTCAAACAGGTAATCCTAGTGAAATATTTGTGTGAAATGTATAGGTTATCACTGTGCATGATTTAAGTCAAATAGCCTGGGCTGCAACCAATTACTATTATTTTGACACTAAAATGTTGAAAGCTTAGGAATACCTACCTTATTGGATTTTTCAAACTATTAGGCTTGACAAATGTGATAGAAAGCACAAGGAATCTCGTGTTCCTAAGTTGAAGGAAATACAATAATTTTAGTAAAAAATACTACCTGGTAGAAAATATTTAACCTTTTCCAATTTTAACTAATTGTTTGTGGTCATTTGTTTGGTCATAAATGTGTGGGGAGACCCCCTGCAAACCTCCCTATCTCCCCACCTTAATCTATTCCTTTACCCCTCACCATATATTTATTCAATTTAATTTGACCAAAAACACGATTTAAAAAAGCAGTAAAATCGAAAAGGTCAAATATTTTTCAATCAATTATGCTAATACCATCTTGGACAGGCTTGAAATATATTTCTTACCTTTTGTTCTGATACTCTCTTGTTCATGGGGACACCAGGATATGCTAGTCTAGTGTGTGTTGCTGCCAAGCGGTTTACCCGCAATTCAAAATGGCTGCTGTGTTTATATATTTTCATGTGACATCATCACATTAGCGTAATGTGCGATGACATCATTACGTTTTTAACATGCTTGTCAAATATCATGTAACAGCAATAAAGCTTTGAGCCCATATCCCAATTTTAGATTGTTCTTGACTGTAGCAAAGTGATGTACAAGGTTTTATGGGATACATGATATGGTGAAAATAAATAAATCGAAAAAATTAAATATAGTGCACTATAATCTGTTTAAATCATGCATAGTGTAAGGAACTCATGGGGGCAACAGTAAAGACAGACACAAGTGATCACAGTTCAAGGGTGTTTAATAAACGGTATGCAGGTTGGAAAAACGCCTAATCTAAACCAGAATCTAAAATGGGAGCAAGTATCGACCATCAAATGAAAATAAGGCAGACATGGTGGCGTCAAAATAAATGGCCTATGCTAAAAAGAAACTATTGCCAATTCCTTACCATTAAATACAGAAAGAGTTTGGGATAAGGTTTCAATAAAGAAAGAAGTGTTCATAAATAATATGCCAGGATGTGATTGCCAGAGTTCTCCCTTCTCCACGTTTTTAGCATGGGACAAGGTGGGACTCCTGAGCACAGCACACACTCAAGCTTTCCCAGCACGAGCCGACAGTTCTGCACCAGTTATCAGGTTCTTCGATGCTCAGGTCTCTTTTACACAAAATTCTCTTACCTTCGAGGGCTTGATGTCTTCAACAAACAAACAAAGTTCTGTTCCACGTATACTTTAGGTATGGTATGGTAATGTTTATTTGTAAAGTGCCTATACACAAGGCAAGTGTTTCAAAGCACTCAAGGAGGGAGGGAACAAGGGGAAAAAACAACCATCATTCAGAGCCCTTGAAATTCTGAACAATACAAGTCTGCACAGGCAGAGTAGGTGCATATAATACAATTAACAGTGTAGATAACAGCAAATAGGTCTGGTGACGATTCTGCAGTTTTTTCAAGTGTGTTGAGGCGCCACCATGCAAGGAGGGGAGACAGGGAAGATAGATAGACGATCTTCAAAGCATGTACGTTCAGATCGTGCAAGTGCACAGACAATACAGGAGGGGGAGACCAAGTGCAGGAACGGGGGACAATCCAGGTGCACCCAGTCAGTCAGAAACTGGGGTAAGTGCTCAGTGATGTCATTCTCATGGGTCATTGACAAAGTGCAGTAATGATGAGGCAGCAGGCCCAAAGGCAAGTTTGAGAGGACTGGCGAGGGTGCCAGGGACCTGTGAGACTCTGAGGTACACCCGGTGGCCATTCAGCAAGCTGTGTGGAAATGGAGGGAGAGAGGGATAGAGCGGAGGGAGAGGTTAGCAGGGTAGAGGGGGAGAAGGAAGAGAAGAAGAGGAATGTCTTAAGGAGTTTCCAGAACTTAAGGAGATCAGGCTCAAGACGGAGAGTGGCAGAGAGGCTATTCCAAAGTTAGGCCCCTGCTGAGTATAAAGATCTCCCTCCAAATCTCTGCTTAGAGAACTGGCTCACTCGAAGAAGGTTGGAGGTAGATGAGCGTACGGCTCGGGAAGGACAGTATTTAAGAAGGCATCACTCTAGATAGGTAGGTCCCAGGCCCCAGGCCACAGAATGCCTTGTGGACAATGCAAAAGGTCTTGAACTTGATCCTTCCAGCCACGGGCAGCCAGTGGAGGGATTTGAGCACAGAAGAGATGTGGCCCCTTGGCTTGAGGCCAAGGATAAGTCTTGCGGTTCTGTTCTGGATGAGTTGCAGAGGGTGCAAAGCTGAGTCAGGGAGGTTGAGAAAGAGGCTGTTGTAGTAGTCCAGCATTGAGAGAACCTGGGCTCTGGAGACACGTGAGAAAAGGAAGAGAGCCTCTGAGGTGGTGCAGCTGGTACTTGGACTTTTTAGAAATGTCCATAATGTGAGTGTAGAGGTAGAGAGTGGAGTTGAAGATGACCCCAAGATTTTTTGCCTCGCAGGTGGGTGCCGGCACAGGGCTATGGGAGGCTGGCCAGAGTGAGGGTGGCAAAGCCGGAGCAGGAGTCCCATTGTGAACAATCTCAGTCTTACTGGCGTTGAGGCAGAGGTCGTTTGCAGCACACCATAACTGAATTGCGGACAGACAGTCAGATATGAGTGAGAAAGAAGAGGTGGCTGAGGATAGCCTGAAGGAGAGTTGTATGTTAATCGCATAACCCTGGAAGTTAGATATGAAAGTGGCAATCACACGTGGCCGGGCAGCCATGTAGACATTGAAAATCCAGGGGGATAGGTTAGAACCATGGGGAATGCCACTTATTGAAAGAGTGATAGTAGAAAGAAAAGACCCAAGTTCCACCTGGGATGGGCAGTCGGATAGGAAAGAGGTTAACCACGCCAGTATCTGACCTGTGATTCCCAGGGTGTCACAGGGATGTGTGATCAGGATTTTGTACTTTACTGTGTCAAAGGCAGAGGAGAGGTCAAGAGGAATGAGGAAAGAAGGAGTGTTAGTGTTAAGATTTGAGAGCAGGTCTTCACAGGTGTTCAGTAGGGCAGATTCTGTGCCTCTGGATGCTCTAAAGGCAGACGGATGGTCATGGAGACAACCACCAGATTCAGTGTGGAGGGTGAGCTGAGAGATAGCCAGCTTCTCCAGGAGTTTGCCATGGAATTGGGTGATAGAGATGGGGCAGTAGTTTGCCGGAATGGAAGGGTCAGCAGAGGGTTTCTTAAGCAGAGGATGCACAAAGGAGTGCTTAAGAGAAGTTGGGAAAACTCCAGTGGCAAAAGAGGGATTGCAGAGATCAGCCAAGGCTGGATCGAGAGGGTCAATGTTGTCCTTAATGGTTTTGGACAGCAGGGGTCCACACAGGGTGTGACAATGCAAGAGGAGAGAAGGGCTTCAAGTGTGAAGATAGAAGAGAATGGTCCATCCAAGAGAGAGAGGTAGTGAGAGGGATAGAGAGAGGGATGTCGGTAGACATGAGAGCATCCAAAGGGTGTCCCACTGTGTGTGTGGAGCCAGAAGGTAAGATAGAGAGGGATAGAGAATTGCACAGGTTGCAGAAAGGTCCTGAGGAATCAGGAGAGTCCAGATGGATGTTGAAGTACCCCAGCAGGAGTTGAAAGGAGTAGGAGAGTAGAGAGGAGGCCAGGTCAGCCCATTTAGAGAGGAAGAGAGTGGACGGCCCAGGTGGCTGCTAGAAGGTGGCTATAAGGAGAGAAGATTTAGGAGAGAGTGAGAGACTCTAGACTAGGCATTCCAAGGAGTAGCAGGCCTGAGTGGGGATGATGGACACAGGTATCCATTCTGGGAAGATCAACACCACTCCCCCTCCTGACCCCTTGAACCTGGGCACAGAGAGGATCTTGATTCCTTCAGGGAGGAGTGTGTCAAACCCCATGACAGAGCTGTCCTTGAACCATGTCTCTGTGATGGCGATCACATCTAGATCCATGTGTTCAAGGAGGTGTCAGATGTCAGACGAGCGTATGACAGAAGAGCGAGAGTTAAGCGTGGTAATGTGGAGCAGCTTGCCATCTTTGAAGGTCTGTGTTTCTTTCTGCGGGGGGTGCAGGGGACGGTGGTCCCCCCGAAGGTGGCATGGGAGCCAGAGGGATAGTGGATGATGGTAGTGGAGCCAAGTCCGACAAGGGAGATGGGACAGTGAGGCAAGGCAAGGCACCTTTTTAGAGGAGGAGGAAGGCACAGTAGGCAAGGGAGCCTGTACAGGGGAGGAGGATGGCATAGCAGGTACGGGAGCTTGTGCAGAGGAGGAGGAAGGCACCCTGGGCAAGGGAGCCTGTGCAGAGGAGGAGGAAGGCACAGCAGGCAAGGGAGCCTGTCCAGGAGGAGCGGTGACGTTTGAGAGAAGAGGTAGGAGCCTGTCGAAAAGAAGAAGGTTTGGTTGTGGACCCTGAACCATGATGGTTCCATTCCGATAGACATTAATGATGACTCTGGAAATGGTGAAGAGGTCAAGGATGACCTCCCAGCAGGTGCCACCATTAATGGGAGAAGAGGCGATAGGAGATTGAAAGGCGACCATGTACCGGGTCCATAGGTAGGGTGAGGTAATGAAAAAGAGGATGTCTCTGAGCGTATCTCAGGCAGAAGCCATGACATAGGTGTCTGCAAAGGGAAGACCTGGGTTGGAGCCCAGTATGTCCTTCTTAAGTTTCTTCCAGACAGTTGTAGTGATAGGAGAGGGATAGGAAATAGAGAAGCAGTTAGAGAAGATAGGAGAGATAGATAGCGACATAGCTATAGCTAGCTGCTATTGTGAGGACACTTACCAGGCTGTTGTACTGAAAAGGCATAGGGGTTGGGGACAGAGGGTATGAGGAGGACTGAGGACAAGGTAGGACATGCAGGGTGTTGATGCAGGGTGCTTGTAAAAAAAGGTAGAAAGTTACAGTTGTGCACCCAGCAAGAAGCGATTTTAAGAATGGTAACAGCAAGTACACAGCCAAGTTCGATCTTAGCTAAACCAGAAAGAAACACATTGCAGCAAGTATACTGAAAAAAGCACGGTTCTGAACCTGATCCACTTGGCACAGTAGGCCACAAGTAGGGTGGAGGCACAGCAAAGAATGATTTTCAAGCAAACAGGCACTTTCACAGCAGGAAGGAGGCCCAGCTAAAAACGATTTTACTCGCACAGCTAATTTCAAGCAGGAAAGGTGGCCCAGCTAAAATGATCTTTCATGCCTTTCGTAATCATCTGTCAGTTAAAGTCTTTTCAAATGTACAGAGGATTTTGCAAGACCCCTGTATGACCACTTCAACCGCCCCTTTTTCAGCCTTCCCAATGCCTTCTAGTATTTGCAGTTTCACTAAACATGGGATAGACCAGAGTCTCTCGAGTGAGCACCCACATGGTGTTGAATCCCTCTGCAGCTGGTCACTCCTTTATTCTTTACAGATCTTTGAACTTCTCACAACTTGCTACTTTGCGACTTTCACTCAACACAGTTCGGTTTTCATCAGCTTTCCCCTCGACTCATTGGAGTATCTGGAGTCAAGGTCTGTACCACAGAGACCAGCGGCTCTCCCGGGCTTGGTTATCAGTGGAGGAGTGTCTCATGTACCCTTGAAATCTGCTGCAGCACACGCTGGCTATTGTTAGCGGTTTTACAATTCCTTCTGCAGAGGGTTCACAGGCCTTGGTCAGAAAGGGCAAGGTCACTTCTCTCCTTGTCACCCCCTCGGTGTGTGCTGTCTTTCTCCTCCTCTTGAACTGCCATGCTGAGTTAGCTCTCACCTTGTGCGTTCTGCCTTGCTCCTCCTGTGCTCTCGTGCTCCATATTTTATCCCTGTGGGGAAGGGAAAGGGCTGTCAGGTGTGTGTGATTCCAGTCAATTGCCTGACTTTGCCTGACCCTTGTATTGGGACATGTCAGGTAAACGGCTCTGGTCTTTCGTGTTGTGCGAAAGTGTTTGTGTGGCAAAAGGGTGGGCAGTGTTTTGGAATATCCTACATGGTAGGATGGGAAAAAGGTGTTGAAAGCTCTGGTATACCGCATCTCACCCGTCGGTGTCCCCCTCCCACTCCTCAAGGACCCCTATCCAGGTGATCGTCTCTCACTGGTTCACCCACAGGAACCAGATTCATTAGCGATGGCCGTGTCCTGGCCACCAGTGTGACAGAACCGCAGGGACTAGATAAGGAAACACCTTCAGGTTTCTCACAATAGGCAATCATCCGGCAATATTTTCGCACTAACATATATCATGAGCAGTTAGTTACAATCAATGTATTCACATTTCTGAAAATTCCTTATGTCCTTGAAGGGTTCTATGGTCTTCCATGTTGACTGTTTGTTGTTCCGAAGATGCTAGATTGAAGCATAATTGTTATGGAAGCTTCAAGGCACAACCTTTCAATCCATGATCATCGCTATGAGTGAGGACGTAATGCCTGTATAATACTTAAAATGTATTTTAGTTCTGTTTGCAAAGATAATTCTTTCCATTGATGCTTGGTTAGTTATCTCCAATACCCAGTGTTCTATGTTTGACATACAAGGTGATTTTTATACCAGTAAAATATATTTGTTTTTGATTAGAATGTACAACCTATTGCACTTGTCTGCCTTTGACACACGTTATTGAACTACAAGCTGGGACATTTAAGATCAAGATTAAGCTCATAACCATGTACTTAGATCAAGGATTTTCTGTTGTGTAATAATGTGTGTAATTTCCTATTTGCAACAATTTTCTATGCTGAGAACACACAGATTAACTCCACAGAAGCAGCTACTTTCCCAACTGCGTGTTTCCATTTCCCTCACCATCAAACACAGATTTTTCTAATCCAGATTTAGCAGAACACTGCACAGCATACTGTTATATAAAGTAAATGTTTTGTGCCAGCCGCACTGCTGCTACTTTGATCAGGGTTTATCAAGGGACATGGCTGTGGCAGAAATCCGTCTATTATCAGCCAAAAGTCCAAAGGGTAAAATAAAAATAAAAGATTTTGTTATGTGGTCCAAAATGTCCACTACAAAAGCAGTCTTGTTGTCAACCACCATTTTATTTGGAATATTGAATCGAATGGTACATTTGACCGATTTCGATCAGTACCATTGGATCGATTTTTCAAAATACCAAACATGGAGAGCAGGGTTTGTGGGGGTGTCTCCCGCACCCCATGTTCTGTATTTCTGGGTTTCAGTGGTGATTGGATATTGGAGGCAGGGGACGAAAAAAAAAAGAAAGAAAAAGGGACACTGCAGCGTCAGATGCGACCCGCGTTAGAGAGAAGGAACTTAGGCTTCAGGGTACAGGAGAGGCAACGGGCGGAGAAAAGGTAAGGGGGGGTTTGAGGGGATGTACTGGGGCATTGGGTGACATGGGTTTGGTTTGTTTGGCCGCGGTAAATATGTATTCGCTGCTAAATCTACCACTGTCAAAGAACCCAAATCCTTTTATTTGGAGTAATTGGCTCCATACAATGGTGGTCAGAAAACGTTTTTTTATAATGTAAGCATGCAAGTGGGACTGAAGTTTTCTTTTGCAAGTTTTGCCCCTCAAAAGTCATGCCTGCTTTTGTTCCCTCTTTAGAGAATGCTGTTGCAATTGAGGCTACAGTGAATTTACATCTTCAGTACTGTAATTCTATGGTGTTCAAATAGTGTTGCCAGTAACATACCCCGTGAAGCCTGAGTTCTGCTTTAATAAAGTCGAACACGTTTTTAAAATCCTGTACAATATTCACTCTTACCTAAACCAATTTAGAGTCCCATAGATTGCATTATTCTTGTTTTTAGTTTCCTACACAATCTGGACTCAGTAGGTTTAGTTTAGATGTTCCATTCCCTTCCTGATAGCTACCCATCTACGTGTGTGTTTCAAAGAAGGTAGCAGGCGCTCCTCTCCAGAAAGAACATGGCATGATAACCTGTTCTGAGATGAGAGTTTGCAGCACACGCTTTTTGCTCACTGTACCTTTCACATATGGGAAATAACCCATCTGCACACTCCCATCTCAGAACAGGTTATCATGCCATGTTCTTTCTGGGAAGGAGTGCCTGCTACCTTCTTTGAGATATTTGCAAGGAACTCGGGGTTGGTCACCCTGAGTTACCTGGGGGCAACCAGACATGGACTCCCTGCTCACTGTGCTCAGAGAGACGCAGCTCCACCTCACTGATGAGGCCCAACAAGGCTGAAACACATGAATGGGGTTGCTGTTGGTACTCTTGTTCAGAAAGGAATTGCCATAGCATTTTGGTGCTGAACTGCCCATGTGGGCGGGACAAATATGCAAATGGATATTTCCCATCTGTGAAAGGTACAGTGAGCAAAAAGCGTGTGCTGCACACTCTCATCTCAGAAAAAGGTTATCATGCCATGTTCTTTCTGGAGAGGAGCGCCTGCTACCTTCTTTGAAACATCTACGTGTGTGTGGTGGTACCTTTGCTACTGCGGCAGCCTGCAGTTCAAAGCAGTGTTTTTCTCAGAGAGACTGGATTTCTCCTGTTGCCGGACACTCTGATAAACACATAAACTCTCCAGCAATTCTTATAGAGTCATAAATAGCATATTACATACAAAGTCCTGTAGTCTACCTAATGTCGGTTGACAGGCATGGCGTCATCAAGACTATCTATGAGGGTAGTCACTGCATATGAGTTTATAGACAAAAAAGTGCTTTCCTTGATGTTTGTGATGGGAAATAGTTTAGCATTACTTCACAGTACATGTGCGTCAGCTGTTTTTTGAAAATGGTTTATGATTTTAGGGAACACTTAACTAACAGTTGTCCTTCTACTGAACCCCACTGGAGACGGTCACTGATGACAAACCTATGAAAAAGCAGGCGCATATTAGACAGTCTCTGAAGTTCTTAAAATGAACTTCATGAAGGGCATATTAAATATTTAAAAGAGAAAACCAAAAGCCAAACATTCTTAACTTCAATCTTGCGAGATCGGCGCGTCGTGAGTCATGAGCATTCACATGCAGGCCAGGTACTGCTGAATGAAGTATGTCTTGTTCCGCAGATTGTCACGTGCCTCTGGACATTCTTTCAAAACTCTGTAATACGTTATGAACTCCCAGGTGATACGCTGGAGAAAGGTCAAGTGCAGAGAACAGTACGTCCTAACCAATGGAATCCAATTCAGTTGAATTTGTGATATTCCTGGACTAAACTGAACGTTTTCTCATAAAAGCAGTTGTCTCAAAGGAACCGGCCGCAAATGTCAAGTTTTTCAAAGGCGTTACAGGAGCCAGGAAGGAATGACTTCTTGGAAATGAGACGAAAACACACGAGATGAATGGGAAAGCACGCCGGATCCACGTGTACATTGAGCTAATGGATCATTCGGCAGTCCTGAGAATCCCATATCTATGCATTGAAGGAGTTTGTTGGCAGTCACTCCTTCTTTTTAAAAATAGCTCGACTGAAATAAGAGACTGATTTTGTCAGGTACTTCATCACCATTGAAATGTTTGGTAATTCTTTTGCAGCTGCTGTTTCACTAAATGATGTCCTTTACATGTCCAAGCTTTGGAACAAGGAAGGAAAATAGAACTGCTGCCAACATTCAGGAAGCATGTGCTTGGCTGTGAACCATCACAGCGTGAGCTCAGAGGACAACCACTGTGGATGCCTGTCATACATGTGGAGAATGCAAAGAGCTCTCTGCAGAGGAGGACGAAATGGAAGAAGGGGGGATTCAATGGAAAAGAAAAGAAAGAGCTACTAGGTTTGACTGTGTCTTAGTAATTCATAGCTTGTGCAGGATAAGCACAGACTACTTGTATTTTATGTGTGTAAGAGTATAATTGTGTATGGTTTTACTTGTAAAAAAATAATCGTTTTGTTAAATGAGAAGTCTATTTAATACAGAGGAAATACAGAAGGAATAGGAGCATGCGTCTTGCAAACTGTTTTCCAAGAGAAATGTGATTGAAATAATGATTTTGGAAATTTGTTTCAACATGTACAACGCTAGAGCAAAGGCATGGTTGGAGACTAAGCCGAATGTATAGTGTTGTGGCAGTCCCAAGTGCCCATGCCTGGTCATCATGTATCATGGTGAGCTTCAGTGTGATACATGCAGTGTTGTTTGTCCATGTCCTACCATCATATAGCAGTTGCTGGCTCATATTACTATATTACCGAGAGATCGGACCATAAAGAGAAGCACCCCACCCGTCTGCCCAGCCAACATAGAGCCCAGAAAAGAGAGGGTGATAAGACAGAAACGCTTGGGCCAGGGAAGTTGGCCAAGGAAAACCCAGGGATGTAAATGGGAAAGAGAGGGTCACCCCCAGGCATGCCACCAGTAAGAGCTTCAAGAGGGGACTAGACCAATCACAAAGTACACCCCTACTAGAACTTAACTCCCCAAAGGGAATCCAGTTAAAGAACTCCCTGTCCCGCTGATCACTCTCTGGGCTAGGAACGGGCATCTCACCAGAAATAGGGACTACTCTCAGAATTTGGCCAACAGACAAAGTAGCAAAGTAGCGCAAGAACCCTTCACCCAGAGGTGACGTTACCGATGCAACTAAAAAGGGCACAAGAAAGAAGGGAAAATACAATTAATAATCTGGAAAAGCTGAAGATCAGCCACGGACACTAACAACTCAAGCTCTTACTAACGCATACACCTTGCACGCATTGTTCTAAAGCAGCCAGAACTCCTCAGCACAGCAAACCACACACACTTCACAACACTGCAACAACAAGACATAGCATACACAACCTTGCACAACACCACATGACGTCCACCTCCCGATTCTCGCACCCAAGCTCAGTGAACAGTACATCCGAACTGAAGCTTCCAACAGCACATCAAAGCTCCCTTGCTCTTACTCCCGCTCCTCCCACTAACCTAGCCCACTCTTTTTTCTTTCACAGAACCGCCAGAGTGCCGAGAGACCACTTGCACATGTACGCTATATAAAAACCTTTTAAATTAACATTAAGCATGGCTATTATATGATAGATATAACCATGGCCAGGTACTAGCTTCATATGCTAAGCGCATTCCCATTCATAAGGTGGTCCACCAACATCATATGCCGAGGTATAGCCAGCATTGCCTCTGGCACGGCCACCGTGCTCAGGCTCTATACATATTAATTAGGCAATGCTTATTGACAGGGAGGTAACAATCAACACCAGTAATGGGAACGTACAGTATTTAAAAATGACATGCAGAATAGTTTGATATGCAGGCTAGCACATATTTATGAACTCCCAGATAAACACACACTAGCTATTCGTTATGGAAAAAGAAGGTCTTATGTTAAACATAAAGTGAATAACAAGAATACATCAGTCAAAGGTATACAGGAAAAAACGTGATCATGAATATAAGGCTATGTGGGTAAAAACCACCAGGAGTACTCCCCCAAGCGTAATCTCTTAATACAATGACACGACAGCAATGTTAACCCTTATTTGTTGCATATCATACTGAAAGATGATATTGTGGTTGTAACACAGTCTCTAAAAAATAGGCAGGCTCCAATGTGACTTCACAGAGTTCCCCAGAACCCCATCCAGGGCAAAGCATAGGGAAGCTTAACTTGCACAGAATGGGGGGGGGGGCTGCAAATGGGTAAGTGAAACAACAGGACTGGATCCATCCGAAGGTAAAACAGGGAATTAGAACATGAACTAACATGTGGTACTAGAATATACAAATATATCACATGTAACTCTGTAGGATAGGTTAAACAAAAAGACTCACTTTTGGATATGGGGGTGGGGGGCCATGGAGCGGCTACTTAAACAGATAGTGACACAGATATAATGACAGCTTGCGAAGCATAAAGAAACATTGGCCTACAAGATATGATATCAAGTATTGATTGCATACTCTTGCAAACACTTAACTTAGAATAATACATGCACATGCCTCGTTATGCAGTTCTAGAACATCCAGGCAGACAATTTCTAAGGAGGATGGTCAGCACTAGACAATATATGCTCGATTTCTATTTTTGATTTTGGCACATTTTAGTAGTGCAGAGTACCACCTTGTGGCCAAAATCAATGTAACAGAGAAAAGAGAGAGACAGAGGGTTGAAATCAGAATATTGTGTTGGCAACTGGCAACACTTGCAGAATGAATGTAACCAACTCACTGATCGTTATTTCTTGTCTCCTTCCATCTCATTCACTAATCAGGTCTTGTTTAACAATGTCTGCGCCACATAGATGTTCTGTTCCATGAAAGTGTGCACCTGGGCTTTCATATCTTAGGCGAGGCAGTGATTGCTGCTTCCTGATCAAGCAGGAGCATCATGGCCTGAGGAAATCTAATATGAGAGGGCGAGGCATACACTAGGCACCATAGCCCTACACACAATGCAGGAACAACTTCTTGTGCTGTTTGTGAAACACAGTGCTCTGCCATTAAGCAGTTCACCTTTGTTGCTCTTTGAGGGAGGATAACCAGTACTGGGTTGTGCCACCTTGAACTGGCCTGAAGATGTAAGCTTCACGTCAGGAGATTAAAAGACATGCCCTTAAGCAGCTAGCAGTATCTCTCTTTGTACTGTGGAAGAAGTGAGGGGACTGAATGTTTGAACAAGCTCTGCGAAGCATTGAGGGAAATCAGATGTCCACCGGTGGTCAAACATAATAGCCAAAGCCTCAAAACCAACAGCTCATGCTGTTTTCTTATTATCATTATCATCATCATCATCATTATTATTATTATTATTATTATTATTATTATTATTATTATTATTATTATTATTATTATTATTATTATGAGCTTTCAGAGTGTTTCCTTTCATAGACTTGACAATGCATGCACACCCCTTATCTTTATCTTGCTCACCCGTCATTACCAACCTAGAGACTTACCATCTTTCTTTTAATCTTTCTCATAAGTAGCATCGCACACGTGTTCGGATATTTATATGTCCTCGTTGGTAATGGAATTATATCATATTTATTAATTCAGGCAATGTTCATTAGTCCAAGACCCCAGGCTTCTTTGTCCATTTGAAAACCAAACATTCCATGTGCTTATTATTTTAAGTCGCATAATATACAGGCATCCAATTGTCTTGCAAGTTTTCTTTACTGTATGAGTATCTCTGAATGACAATCGTAGACCAATACCTTAAACTTAACCTTTTAATACTCAACTCTATATGCATTTCACCCATTAGTACTGGAATCGCCTCAAACAGGGATGCTACCATTGTCCCAGAGCATATACTGAGGTCCTAAGCTTGTATTCTTAATCGCTTTCTTTTTTGTGTGGCAGTAAAACCAACTGCTATGTGACCTACATTGACTACTACACTGCAAAACTTACATTGGGAGTCTCTGTCTACAACCCAACCGATCTCAAGCATGGCTTGCAAACAATGTGCCTTCATTTGCACACAATATCATTAGCCAGAATATTTGAAAAACATTTTTGTTCAGTAATATATTTGGACACACATATGTCTTTGATTGCATAGCTTCTCATTTGCACATCCAGTGGTTTGTTTGCCTTCTTGAGAACAACATATTATTTATTATATGCTCCCACTGTCCAAATTAGTAGGTATGCCATGTAGTTTGCAGACATGTAACTGCTAGGGTGAGTGCAGTACATTTGAATATCAAATTCTGTTCTCATTCTTATGTTCCCATGTGCTCTTTGGTTGTATGCAAATTATTTCTAAATAACATTATGCTACTTGACTCCCTTTACTTTCTCATAGGTAACATATTTACAGAATAAAGGTATTTAATGTACTCACTAATTGAATCGTGTATGTTCTGTGTACTGTACATGTCTCTTATATGTACATTTCTACCACTTCTACTACCAACACTCTACAATCAGCCTCTCCCTTTACAGATCACTGTACAATTTACTAAGGAGAGAAGTGAAAACAAACAGCCATAAGACCACTAAGCCAATGACACTTCATTATCACTGTTAAAACAGGGAAATATAATTTTCCTGATGTGAGTTAATGGGATTTTCGAATAAGGACATCTGGGGACAGATTACAGAAACTTTGCACCGGTGCAAGTGCAAAGTTTTCACGGTATTAGCACTAAGGCAAAGTTTGCCCTATTTTTAAAAACATGTGGACATATTAGAAAACAATTTCACCATGACAAATGCAGTTTGGCATGGTATAAGCATGAGGGCAAAACTTTGCCCTGGTGAAAAAACACATCAGAAATGTATCTTTTTTGCACTATGGCAATTATTGCCCTGGTGCTTATACCATGACAAACTGCACTTGTCATGGTGCAATAGTTTTCGAATATGTCCAAGTGTTTTTAAACATAGGGCAAACGTTGCTCTAGTGCTAATACTGTGCAAACTTTTCACTTGCACCGGTGCAACATTTCTGTAATCTGGCCCCTGTTGGCCATCAATAGCTCTGCAGACCTCCTGCCATAACAAGAGATTGATAAAATGGGCAAGAAAGGGTGCGGTATCACTGACCACATACACTTGTCCTCACATAAGAGCACTTTGGTAATTGCATAATAGGTGCGTTCCCCCTACCCACCGATGCTAGTGTGCAGAATTATAATATATTGTGAGACAGCCCCATTTTAAGATCAGCCGAGCAGACTCTAGGAACACCTCTGAATACATAATATTTGACAACCAAGAAAAGGCCAAGTACTTTGTTGCAGTACCAATGCCTGAACTACATAGCATAACCAGCTACCTTAACTCCAGCCAAATCTTCTTCCTGCCTCGCCTACACAGGTCTGGTGACATTGGTAGAATAGATTGAAGAAAAACTGTGCTTCACGTCTCGGGAGGATAGCTCAGGGGCAACGTTCAGGCCTTGGAAGCAAGACTACATGGAGCAACACAAGTTCGATCCCCAGGTCCGCCTTAGAAACCTCTGGGTATTAAACGTGTTATAAATAACCAATTTTAATTATAAGGGCAACATGAATCTCATCTTCCAGATAATGTTTTATTCAAAAGTCTGAGTTGCCAAACCTTAGTAGCTAAGTCCCAGGATTCAGTCACCAGTATTACTACAAATATGGATCTTACCACATCTGATGTTGCAAACTAAGTTATTAGAGACTCTAATTCCATAGTTTTTCAAAATGAGGACACATCCAGTGTTTCTTTCTCTATGCCAGTGCTTAACATCTGTAGGCTGGGGTTTGAAAGGACGTACTTCCAAATTCTGAATGTGGACATTGTTCTGGTTCAGTGTGCCAAGATTCTAAGATGCCACAAGCAAATGCCCGAGATAGCCAACAGCCAAATGACGAATCGTATTCAGAATAACTGCACGGTTGTTATCACCAATATCCCACATCACTATAATTTTTAACTTTGGGAAGCCTTAGAAAAAGCGAGCAAAGCTGATACCCACTTTTCCTCTCTCATTCAGCAAATTAATGTAGGCATTTGTGGCTATGTCTTGGTCAACTGAACATTCTGCATTCTTTATCTGAGCATTTATGTGTTGTATTGTACATTTCCTTTTCTTGAATGCCAGATACCTCACATTCATGTGTCTTGGTCTCTGCTATTGTGTGTCTTGTTTTGGTGCATGTTCGCATTGGAAGCAGGGTATTTTTGACTCCTTTCGAAGGTGCTTTGGGTATTTTACACCCCATACGCCACTCCAGATATCCACTCCATACCACCACTGAGACACTCCGCCACACTTCACCACTCAACACAACCACGCCCCTACTCCATACCAACACATCATCCCATACTGCCACACCACTCCACACCACTACAACCCCATTCCACTCTAACCCCTGCACCACACCACTCTACCCCACCTACTCTTCCTCACCCCTCTGCTACACCACTCACACTTCCTTATCCCTTACTAACTCACCCTTTCACCATCATGGTCCTCACACACTCTACTACTTTCATTCCCAATCTTGTCTCATTCTACCCCACCTTCTGTCCCCCACCCACGCCACCATACACACCCTACATCACACCTACCTATCAACAACAAACCACCCAGCCTACCTCACCTCTGCTACCCCACGTATCCTAACGTATGCTATACTACTCCACCCCACTGTACCCCACATTGCCACCCCCCTCCTGTCTATCAATCCTTTCATACCGACCCTTCATCCACGCATCCTACCTCATCCCTGCTTATCACCAAACTACCACCCCTAGCTCACCTCTTCCTATGCCCAATAATCACAGATCAGCCATGCCTACCATGCTCATCCTTGGGTTCTACCTCCATCCATACTTTTTCTGTAAGCACTAATTTGCAGACAGGTTTGGAATTGCAGGCTAAGTAGAGCCCAAGTATTTATTGCATTCTAACCTTTAAATGTAAAATGCAATAAACAACTACAAACGGCAAAACTATTGGCTTTGCCAATGCTTGTTATTTTTTTTAAAATTGTATATGGTTACTAGAACCTTTTACAAAACAATCTTAACACTTCAATTACACACCATAAAAGGATAGCCCATTCAATAAACAACAAAGCGCTCAACATTACTCTTAACTCAAAAAGAAAAAGAGAAAAGGAGGAAAGAAAGGAGGAAAAAAGAAGAGATAAAAAAAAAGATTGCATTTGATAAAACCTATTAGGCAAATAAAACAGACTTATGACAAATGAACGTAATTAACCAAATAACTTCTGTGTACACTAATCAGTCCAATCCAGTCATAATTTCACATTTGATCAATACCTGAACTACAACTATTGTCAGGGATGTTTCATAGCCCGAAATCAACCTGTCCCAGAAGTGGTCAAGCAGGAAACCGTCCAGCCCCAATCCAAACTTAGCAAAAAACATTAATCTAATGGGCCACGTGCCTTCACATTCTGTCAGAAGTTGCTTAAGGGTTTGCTTTCCCGGATCTGAGCATACCTTACACATTTTCAATGCATTATGCCCCTGGCCACTACTGTGCAGAATCTCCCCGGTGTAGACTACATTTAGTCTTATTTGCATGAAGTCAGACCGAACTTTCCAGTTCGGAAACTTCAACAAATATCTAGCTTCTTATCTACTTGTAAAAATGATTATTTTGATTATTACTTTTGCACAAGAGGTTAAATGCAGTTGCGTATTGCTTCTGATTCAGCAAAATTAACATGCAACAAAGCCTAAGCCTGATGAGTTTAGTAACTGCAACAACAGGCCTAGATAGTCTGCAGACAAACCTGCATGCTCCTCAGTTAGCTGCAAAGTAAAGTGAACACAAGTGTACAATTTCATTTATATGACGTTTCTGTTCTTCCAAGTTCTTTAGAAACATAATACGTTGAAAAGTTCAATGTTCCAAATTTGCTGCGAGATAATCTCATCTGTAGGCTCGGACTGTACCCAATACCCAACGTCAGCTAATTTTTGGGGGAAAAGTGGCCAATTTATTGAGTTACTCCACTTTACAGCTGGTGGTTGTCACACAGTTTACTGGCCAAATGTGCTTTAAAATGCTCTATTTACAACACATCTATACGCAAACATTTTGTCACGAAAAAGTAACAAATTGTCCTTTATGATTTTGGGCCACTTTCATATAGATCCCCAGTGCTAGATTACAACCCAGTTTGGGATACCCAGGAAGATAGCAAAGTACTGTTTTATTAACAATTATCTAAAACAGGGCGGTTACAAAGAACATCAACGGATGTGCGCTCAGTCTCTTAATGATCTCTACACAAAATATGTTTTTTAAATGAAAAACATGTCAGCGTGACATCATACTACGTGGCAATAGTGAAAAAAACCTATGGGGGGTCGGGATTGGTTAAGGGAGATATCTAAGTATACTTTTTGATACGAGCTAGGATTATTATTGGTTGTCTATTATCAGGTGGGCAATTTATGCCTACCTCTAAAAAACATGTAATTTCAGAAACATTAGGTATACAGTTTCTCATTGATCTTCAAACTATAAGGTCCTTTGATATATGGACTAATATAATTGGTTGACACGCTTGTGCCATGTCTGGAACATTCGGTTCATTTAGCAGCACGTAGGCCAAGACCCAGGTGCAGGGAGGTAGGACATGAAGCTACCTCACCACACAAGTAGCCCAACATCTCCCATCATCCATGTCTTCTGCCATGAAATTATTTTTGTACTTGACCTTGCAGAATATTCTTGTCTTTGGGAATGCATGGGAGTGAGGGCACTTGCTATCGTGTCTGGGACCTCAAGTTCAAGCTCTATTTTCATCCTTGGTTCACATGATGGGAGACCACGATTTGTTCCATTTTGCAGCTTTTAAATTCTCTAAATGAATTAAAGTTTTGCATCCTTTGTGTTCTATCTTACAATCAACTACATAACTACTGGGGTAAGCCTGGTGTTTTGTGGAAGCGCATGTGGCGCGGCATGGCTTTCTGAAAAAATGCTTTTAAATTGACAATTTAACATTGTGCACATTATGGATTCACTCTGATGGAGCTTTGTTTTTGTGTGCCTCCATCCTCACTGAATATTATTGCCTCCTTGGCAACCTGGGATCCAGCTTCATTGTGCTCTGACCTTCCAAAATGGCAGCACAGAAATTCCATCCTGTCCTGCAGCCTTGCGTTGGCCCTGCTCCCCATCCCGTTGGTTGCTCTTGGCTCGTAAGCCAATCATTGCAACCGGGAGGCGGGAGCTGGCCTTACACCTAAGGCCCACAACAAAGGCCCTGGCTGCCCCCTGTCCTCTTCAGGGATGCCACTTCCCCCCGACCCACCTCTGGTCCCCCGTGATGGTGTATTGTGCTGCCACACTCCTCTAGTCCCCTGTGATGGGGTGTTGTGCCCCCCACCCCCCTCTGGTCCCCTATGATGGTGTGTTGTGCCCCCCAGCCCGCTTTGGTCCCCCATGATGGTGTGTTGTGCCCCCCAACCCCCTCTGGACTCCCGTGATGGAGTGTTGTAACCCACACCCCCCTCTGGTCCACCATGATGGTGTGTTGTGCCCCTCTCCAGTCCCATGTGATGGTGTGTTGTGCCCCCCACTCCCCTCTGTTCCCCTGTGATGGTATGTTGTGCCCATTTCCCCCCTCTCGTCCCCCGTGATGGTGTGTTGTTGCCCCCCAGACCCCCTCTGGTCCCAGTGATGGTGCTTTGTGCCACCACCCCCCTCTGGTCCCTCGTGATGATGCGTTGTTTCACCCCACCCACCTCTGGCCCCTCGTGATTGTGTGTTGGGCCACCCACCCAGCTCGGGTCCACTGTGATGGTTTGCTGGGCCCCCACCCCCCTCTGGTCCCCCGTGATGGTGTGTTGTACCCCCACCCCACTCTGGTCCCCTGTGATGGTGTGTTGGGCCCCTCAGTCCCCTCTGGGCCCCCGTGATGGTGTGTTGTTGCCCCCCACCCCCTCTGGTCCCCGATGATGGTGTGTTGTGCACCACCACCCCTCTCTGGTCCCCTGTGATTGTGTGTTGTACCTTCCAACCCCTTCTGATCCCCTGTGATGGTGTGCTGTGCCCTCCACCCTCCTCTGGTCCCCAGTGATGGTGTGTTGTGCCCCCCACCCCCTTCTGGTATCCGGTGATGGCGTGCTGTGCCGCCCAACCCCACTGGTCCCCTCTGATGGTGTGTTGTGCCCCCCACTGGTCCCCTGTGATGGTGTGCTGTGCCCCCACCCCCCTCTGGTCCCCTGTGAGGGTTTGTTGTGTCCCCCCATCCCCCTCTGGTCCCCTGTGAGGGTTTGTTGTGTCCCTCCAACCCCCTCTTGTCCCACGTGATATTGTGTTGTACCCCCCACCCCACTTTGGTCACCTGTGATGGTGTGCTGTGCCCCTCAAACCCCTCTGGTCCCCCGTGATGGTGTGTTGTGCCCCCCACCCCATCTGGTCCCCCGTGATGGTGTTTTTTGCCCCCCACCACCCTCTTGTCCCCCGTGATGGTGTGTCGTGCCACCCACTCTCCTCTGGTCCCCCGTGATGGTGTGTTGTGCACCCCACCCCTCCTCTGGTCCCCGTGATGGTGTGTTGTGGTCCCCCACGATGGTGTGTTGTGCCCCCCACCCCCTCTCTGGTCCCTCGTGATGGTGTGTTGTGCCGCCCAAACCCCCTTCTGGCCCTCCGTGATGGTGTGTTGTTGCCCCCCACATCCCACTGGTCCCCTGTGATGGTGTGCTGTTCCCCCTATCCCACTCTGGTCCCTGTGATGGTGTGTCGTGCCGCCCACTGCTCCCCCGTGATGGTGTGTTGTTGCCCCCACCCCCTTGGGTCCCCTGTGATGGTGTGTTGTGCCCCCCACCCCCTTCTGGTCCCCTGTGATGGTGTGTTGTGCCCCCACTCCCCTCTGGTCCACCATGATGCTGTGTTGTGCCCCCCACCCAGCTCTGGTCCCCGTGATGGTGTTTTGTTGCCCCCCACAACCCTCTGGTCCACCGTGATAGTGTGTTGTGCCCCCCACCCCCCTCTGGTCCCCAGTGATGGGGTGGTGTTGCCCTCCACCCCCTTCTGGTCCCAAGTGATGGGGTGTTGTGCCCCCCACCCTCCTCTGGACACCTGTGATGGTGTGTTGTGCTGCCCACCCCCCTCTGGTCCCCTATGATGGTGTGTTGTTGCCCCTCACCCCCTTCTGGACCCCCGTGATGGTGTCCTGTGCCCCCGACTCTCCTGCCAGTCCCCTGTGATGGTGTGGTGTGCCCACCCGATGCCCCCCCAGTCACTGTAACCTAGAATGTATGCTTTTCAGGTAGGTCACCTGACCTGTACGATAGCTGCTTTTTTGTGTGTGTGGGATGTTTTAACCCACTTTTGCTCTGCTAGGCGGCATCACTGTGTTATGTTGGTACCAGAAACATCAAAATGGCTGCACAACCCTTGTGCGCGCCAAAACCTCTGAAAATCGCGCTTTGCAAAGCACAAAAAGATGGCTGCCCAATCTGCCACACCTGTTGTCAGTGGTGGAACAGAGATCTCACTCCTGGAATATGTCACTGGGTTCAACAACAATTGAAAATGGAGTACAGAAGGAAAAAGCAGTGCTTTAGGAAAGCCAAGCCCAGAATCTTGCTTTAAATCCCTTTTTCTTTGTTGCTGAAACTGCAAAAGAGCGGTACCAAATATCCTCAAACATCGAAAATTCTATCTGGGTGCTACGATTCACTTAGTTTAAGAAATCATTGTGAACTTGCAAGGTCCTGAAAAGCTGAAAGCATAAAGGGATTTCCACAGCAAAAGTGGCCTGTCTGTGGATGTCAAATTCTCTGTGCAGCAGAGGGCTGCAGGGATGACAGCTGTCAGGAGACTGCCTGATTAAACTTTAAACATGTATAAACTGAAATCAAATGTTTGCAATCTAAGAGGCCTGTTACTGAGAGTAACCTATGTTGTAATTGTTTTGATTCCATGGTTTAAAATTGTGAATCAGAATTCTAGCTGCTATTTTGAAATCACAAGTTTGTTTTAAGCTAAGGAAAAATGCAACAGAATTAACAATTAAAATAAGCTCGGCTAAAGCTACCAAACTGGAATATCAGGTTTCCCCACAGAAGGAAGGACTTTCTGCCAAGAGCAAATAGGGAGGAGACTGCTTCTGGACTGCAGGGAGACAACAGGAGGCGGACCAAAACAGCCATCTGTTGCTGAACATTCACAAAGAACACTTTTTTAAAAGACTTATAATTTGCCAGTTAAAATTGTGAAAAATGTAAAAGTAACAGATTGGTGAATCTAAATTTTGGCGGCACGTTTCAAGAGGTGGAAAAATTGTGTGACATTTTCGGGAAAGAAACGGCAGAAAATGTGATTTTACACCAAATGTATTTCTGCTAGAAGTATGAAACTTTATACACTTATGCCCATGGTAAACGCGCCCACTTGCAGACATTTGTTTATAAATTGGACATTGTGTTCCTGATGAAAAGGGCAAAATTCTGTGAAAAGCAGAGCCAAGATCCCACGGCTATAGGGTTTGAGGGTTAGCTGCAATATAAAATATGTAATCTGTATATGTGATTCTTATAGAGGTTGCACATGTGTAAATATGTATGGTGCCAAAAGTAGATTTTGTGTTCAAGGGGCTAGGGGCGTATTCTCAGCCTGATAAAACCACACCATGAAGGTGACACCCTGGTTCTCTCCTCCTATCAAGGCAGAGAGGAGACTCTGACCCAATTGCCTGTCAAAGGGACATGCTTAGGATAAACCAGCACACACACCCCTTTATCATAGCATAAATAGAGACAGCTCACCACTCAAAAAGACAGACAGATTCACTCACTATCCTGATACTGGTGGAGCACCCTGCTGCAGAACTTTACATCTTCCTTGCTCCAGACTCCAGAAACTTGACAAAGCAGAAACCCATTGCATAGCTGAACCATTTTCAGCTAGGCCTCAAATTCCAGACCCAGAATCCCACAAATCTAAGGCGAAGCATCAAAATACAGCTGTGCTGCGCTGTACTGTTTGCCTGCTGAAATAATTATCATCAGAACCAAGAAAAGCAGTTCCAATCCAGTCCTGTGCCATGTTGTGCCCATAGTGCATTGCAGATCCAGTCCAGTCCTGTGCCGTGCTGTGACCAGAGCACCTTGCTGATTGCATATCCAATTCCCTGACCAGAATCTTGACGGACCAGAATCCTGACGGTTCTGTTTAAAAACATATCTAGTGAGTAGCTATAGAAAAAACTGTGTCACTAGCATATGTACCTTGCCTAGCCAATCCCTATTTTAAACCCATCCTATATTGTATACAGCACCCGTATTGTTAGGAGTATTTTTGAATTGTCTGAACTCTCTATCCAATCCCTCCTATAGTTCCTCCTGTACTAGTATTGTTAAAACTAGATCTGTGCTGATCTTTTCTCATCTGAAGAAGGCGAGTTCCTCGGCAGGCTGTCATTCTGATCAAGTGGCTGTGTTCCTGTGGGGCATTCATTTTGTTGATAGTCATCCTCTAGTTTAAGAAATCCTTTTTGTCATTTTAAAAGTGCATTCCTGTTTTCCATTCTTGCGCCTATCTCGAAAAAACTGACCTCCACTAAAACTTCCATAGGTTTTTGTGCTAGAAACAGAATCTCAACTTCTGCTTGTAGCTAACATCCACAGCTTTAGCTCGCCTCTAAAACCGCATCCCGAATCCATATGGTTCTCCCGTTATCGCGATTATCGCGCAGTGAAAAGTATGCCACAAATTTCATTTTTTGGGAAATTCTGACACCTGTAAAACAGCTTTTGATCGCTCCCGACTTGAATTTTATGATTTCAAATTGTTTCTTGGTACTAAATCATTGCTTGTATTTGTGTGCAACTATCCAAAGCAGCTCCCATAAGAATTCATACAATTTCAGCAATTTTGACCATATTTAGTGTTTTTACCCAATCCATTCTCAAGATAACTTTAAAAGCCATTCAGACAGCTTGACAGTCAATTCTGTTTTCTCTTGTGTTTGCTGGGGGAAAGTGGGATTGTTATTTTGTTTGAATTCTGCCATTCCTGAATACCTGCTCTCTCCTCCTATCTCTTTACATTGCCTTTTGGGGATTGAGGGTTGTGCAGGGGGGACCTTTAACCACAGTGCTATTTGATCTGAACACACACACAAAAGTATTATTTCTGTGCTGAATTGTTTTGCTCACTATTACTCCTTGTGTATTAAAGAGATTGTTCAGTGTTACATCACCCCATTGGTGATTATTGTGTACCCATTAAAACATAGTGTGGTTAAATTGTAAATACATAAATAAATATTTTAACTTTGCAAACCAGCGTTATTCCTGGTTCAGTGTGACCGGGGGGGGTTCCAGGAGAGGGGCGTGATATGAGTGGTATATCATTCAGAATAAAGAACTTTTAGCGAAAAATAAAAAAGGATTTCAGTTGTGCATTACACGCCAGGCGTTGATTTGGGTGTGTGCCGGATTCCAATCACTTACAGCTTGGGGGCTCATTACCAGATCCTGAATTAGACATACCACTTGTGACAGTCTAACACAGCGTGCTAACTGACGGGGTACATACACATTGTTGGGCTACCACACTGTGCTACACTGTAAAAACACCCTTCGCTGGAAATACTCAAAGGAGTTGGGCTTGTTTTGCAAAAGTAAAAGTAAACCTGAGTAAGTCAGAAGGAAATTAATATTTCCGGAATGGCGATCCTAGTGGAAATCAATATGGCAAAAGAATACCTACTACACAAATTGTTTGTCAGGGGTGAATGGGGAGAGCAGGATGAGAATGTCTGGCTGCAGGAAATCAAACAACAAATCACTGCCATAGAATTAGATATATGACAGGACCAGGGTCCATTACACCAGGCACTTGGTGAATTATATATGGCCCCAAAAGTAAAAGAAGAGCAATGTACAATTGCCAAATAGCGGCTTACCTATACCTCCACATTGGAGTAATACAGAAAAAATATGCCAAAAATCTAGATCTGACAAAGAGGCAAGTACAATCCCTAGAGAAACCCAAACTGATCTGGACTCTGCAGAGCAAAGGCTACAAAAGAGCCAAGATTCAGAGAGAGAAACCAGACAGTACCTGACAAAATTAAAGGAAGATCTGGATCCTCTGCAGCAAGAGAAGGTAGAGCAAGATACCAAATTACTGACACTGCAAAAAGAGTGCCAAGAAAGGTTGGATTCTCTACTACAGAGCTAACAAAAGCTGGAGCAGCAATGAAACTATAATAGAGTCTGTGCAGGGCAGATAGTTGCCCTAGAAAATCAGATTGATGAAATAAAGGAGGAAAATAATAAATTAATAGTAAAGGATCTCCACACTCAAACAGATTTTGATGAGGAGCACCAGAAATGATGGGCCATTAGAAAACAAAGGGATGACCTGGCTGCACAGAGGGGTACTCTGATTCAGGAAAGGGAAGCCTTAGGCCAGGAAGTCAGCCATTTAAAAACCAAGGTGGAAGAAAATCACCTGGCCCTTCAGGGACTGGGTGAACTCAAAATGGACTATGAAAAACTGTTAGAGCACACCAGGAGGGTGGAAGATACTCTGGCAAAGAATAATCAGGCTAGTAAGGATCAAATACTCCCCAATCAGACACGAAGCACAGAGAGACAATGAGGCTCTCTGTGAAAAAAATGACAGGATCCATAGACAGGTAGCCATGCAGGAACAACTAATAGAGACCAGTAAGCCCTTAATAGAAGAACAAAAGGGTCAGATTCTTGCATGCCATCAGGGAGTAGGGGCTGAGAGAGATGAGGTCAGATGGGAGAGGGAAACCCCTGAGCATAACCTCAGGAACCCTGGCACCAGAGACTTTAATTCCTTTAATTCCATGGACTCGGCCACCCCCATGTCCACTGGCTCACATGAGCCAAGGGCCACGGGGATGGTAGACTTCAACCCAATGGGAAATATAGGGCTAATAGGTCAGCGCCTCCCAGAAATGGATGGGTGGGCATCTATGTAGAGGTTCCCAAGTGCTAGGGCCATCTTCTCTGATCAGGGAGACTCCGGTGAGGGGGGAATCAGAGAACTGGATCCTCAGAAATATAACCTACCAAGGGATCAGGCAGTGAAATGTGGTGTGGAATTCCATGAGACTAGGCCCACTAAGAGCATACTAAAAACCACTTTCCAGCTAGGACAATGGGGGGGGCTACTCAATGAATCCTGGGAGCAAGGAAGAGTCAGAAGACTTTTCTGAGCACCACAGGCCCCAAGAGACTCGGCCCCCACATTCTGCCAGCCATTACCAGGCTTGCAGAATCCGGGAGTGTCTAGAACACCAGACAGCCACCTCTGGTAGCAGTGCCTCTGAGTCAGAGGATGAGTGGACCAGGGTGACAAGAACTAAAAAGGCTAACAAAGTTAGGTGGGCTTTACTCAAGGATCCCCTGAAGCAAATAAAAGCTATCAGGAGCGTCATCACCCCCTACCACAAAAATGCCAAATATTTGGTTTGGGAGCACCTTGAATTATTTGAGCAGATGATGGAGACTTTCCATCTGAAGGACAGCCAAAGCTGTATTCAGTATGTAAAGTGGACATTTTCTCCTGAGTACTCCAGCTTCTTTGCGGGGCTGGAGGATCAAAATCATTCCAGATGGTCAACCTATAGGGCGGCCATCTTGAAACATTTTTCCATTCATAGGAATCCTCAAGATGCTCGCAAGGCAGCCTACAACTTACAATGTGGGGAAGACCAGGCCCCACAAGAATTTGTTCAGGAATTGAAACGCGCCTTAGCGCAGACCACTAGAAGGGTGCGCACTGACAGTAAGGAATTTGTGAACACCTTCTTTCATGCCCTACCTAAGTACATCATGACCAAGCTAGTAAGGGACTTTCATGAGAAAAGATCACTAGACTGGGTCATTGAACAAGCAACCTGCATCTATGAAGTACAGAAGCCGTTGGAAAATAAAAATAGTAGCAAAAGCCCCAAAACAACCAACACCCCTGCTGCTGCTAAGGTGGCAGAGGTGAAGGTTGCCCCAATTTTAGAACTGGAGATGGGGGGGCCTAAAAACCTTTCCCCACAGAACCCGACCAACCCCAAACCCACAAGGGAGCCAGACAGCCCAATCCGGGAGAGGGGAGGCCAAGGGTGGAGGGGTACCCAAACTTTCCTAACGAGGGGTATTTTGCAAGAAGGGATAGTTGCTCTACCCGGGATCAACCCAGGGTAGACCTGAGGACCCCTTACCAGGCAGAGCGGGTGTCCCAACTAGAGTGCCAGGTCCAGAACATGGCACAGGATCTGGGTCGCATGCTGAGGGCTCAACAGAACCCTCAGATGACCATGGCGGCTCAGAATTCCTCAAATCCAGGGTCTGCTGCTCCAGAACAATGACCGGGGAAGAACCCCGACAACCCACTGGTTCCCAGGGAGGAGGCACAGGGGGAAGGGGTGCAAAGCTTTAGAGGAAGCTTCCATCCCCACTTGTGAAAAGCCCCTGGAAACCCAGGAACCGGAACAAAAATCTCCCGCCCCCGAAAGTCGTCAACCCAAGGAGCAGAGGGGGGGTAGGAGAAATAAAGAGCCTAAAAAGGCCCATTTCGTGGAGGAGGTGCAAATCTTCCAGTTTGAAGGAGAGGGGTCCTCAGAGGATTCTGGGAAAAGGATCTTCTCCTTCAGGGATGGGGGAACTCCTCCCGAAGAAAAATGGGTCCCAAAGGATCCAAATCCAGACTGGGTAGATGTGGGGACCGAGTTAAAACTGCCCATCATCAGTAGCCAGAATGACCAGCACGAAAATCCCATGGTTCAAACCCATCCTGGTGACTGCCTCCAAAAAGGGTGGGGCAGCCCAGAATGAGAACCAGGGGAACCCAAAACTTCCCCCATATCTAGCTGTCACCTTTTTCTTACAGGTTCCCAAGATCTTAAACAGAATCCTGCCCAAATCACCTCTCTATCAGTATCCAAAGCAAGGAAATGAACCCACCAGTTGGCCAAACATGTGCATTATCTTTGCCCCCTTGAGAAAAAGGAGGGAAGATTTTAAACCCCGGTCCAAATACAGGGGCAATGTACAATTTTGGCACTGGTGGACACTGGATCCCAAGCTACCCTTCTGTCAAAAAGGCCCTTTGATCAGCTGAATTCGGGAAGGGGGGAGAAATACCAAATCCCTCTCACTCCTCTTCCTGGACAACTTCAGAACTACGACGGGAAGGAAATTCCCATCTAGGGGCCTGCAGATTTAGAGATTAAAATTGGGCGACACAAGGTGAAGCACCCGGTCGTGTTTACTAGGGAATGACATCCTGCGTAGATTGTCTCCCCTCATAGATTATATAAACAAGGTCCTCTGGACCAAGACTAACCTACCAATAAAATTAAAACAGAGTGTCAACCATGTTAGTTTAAACGGCACATGCCACATGGTTGAACAAAAACATGACCAAATTGAATTTCACTTCCAGAATAATCAAATCCCAGATGTGACAGTAATTGCAGTAGGACAACAAACTGGTGATGGGGAGTCCTCTCTATTTCTGAAAATCAACCTTCCTTCCAGTTTAAGGTGGCATTCCACACTAGAAGGAAACACACTGAAATTCTATACAAATTCACAATCAGAAAATCCCATTCCTATAGTCCAAAAAGATGAGAAATCAGCTCAAAGTTTGCCTGATATTCAGAAAATTGGAGAACAGTTGTTCATCCCTATTCAGTTAAATGAGAGGAAGGACTCTGTTCTCGTCCGAGTGTGTGTGAACAATGGTAAGAGCTTCATCAGCGAGGCCTTGTTCCGCAAACTCCCAAAAGATCCAGCCATTCTCACATTTAAACTGTTAGACAAATGGGAAATGGACCTGGAAACACCCTATTCCAAACATATCCTGCCTAGCAGGTGTATGCTCAAAATTTCCATAGGCCACAAGAGCATAGTCCATAATTGTTGGGTCTTGCGAGATGTCCCTGCTGCATTTTATTTAGGCAGTGACATCCTCAATCGCTTTGCCATTAGTTTGGACCTAATAAACTTCAAAGCTTGGTCCTGATTAGCGGGTAATCCCATGGACTTTGATGACCCAGAGAAAGCATTTCAGTCAGCTCAACTGATGCCATATGCGGTTGAAATTCAAATTGGAGAGAAAGTCACCATCCCAGAACGGAGCAGACAATTCTCACTGGAAGGAAAAATTAAAAGATGACAGAAACTGAAAAATCCTGACGCCTATGTCCATCTTAATGGTAATTTCCAACAGAAAGGGTTGGGGGTAAACCCAACACCACTAGTCAACATAGAACACAACACCATTCCAGTAGAGGTGGATAACAGCGACCTAAAGAGTATCACTCTTGGTGGAGGCACCATTATTGGAATGGCGGTTGATGACCGACATTTTTCCATAGATTTAGGTAACAAACTGTTAGGACCAATCCCCAAGGACTGTTTTGACAGTGATAGCGATGATGACACAACACGAGACAAGATCTTCACCCGGCATGGGGGGAATTTTCTGGTGTACTCTTCCTGCCCGTATGGTAAGGAAGATGTGACCTGTGACTTCAGGAGGGATGAGGTGATCTTTCAAGTCCACCAGGACTGCCTTCCCCAACTGAAGCCATCAGTCCAAATCAGCACTTTGACCAGGGACTTCTCCACCCAGCTGGAGGAGGCCGCTGAGATAGCCAAACCGGAAGTCTATCCAGGCTTCAGGCAAATGGTTGAAGAGAGAGTGAACCTCGCTGATGCCTGTGAGACTCTGGAACAAAAGCAAAAATTGAAACAAGTTTTCTTAGATCTTCAAGATCTCTTTGCGGTGGACTCATATGACCGTGGTCGCACGGACATCCACACAACAACAATTCCCACGGACTCTGGCTTGACTCCAGTGTTTGTGAAGCAATATCGCTTGCCTCTTGCATCAATGGACTCCCTTACTGAAATAATTAAGAACCTTGAGTCCCGTGGGATAATTCGTCCAGTCCACAGCACCTTCAATAATCCGGTGCTGGGGATTTTGAAACCAAACAGCTAGTGGAGACTCTGTGCTGACCTAAGGGAGCTCAACAAACGGTCCATACTTCCCGATGGCCTCTTCCTCACATTGATCAAGGGCTGGCCCAGATCCAGGGGTCAAACGTATTCACTGCCATTGACCTGACCAATGGGTACTGGACTGTACCTGTCAGTAAGGAGGACCAATACAAGCTGGCCTTTACATTCGGGGGGCAGCAGTACACATGGACCTGGGCTCCCTTGGGATACATCAATTCCGGCAATCAATTTAACATCTTTCTACATAAGGCCATGCCCGACATGGGTACAAGGGGTAACCTGGCCTATGTAGATGATGTTCTAGTCAAATGCTCAACTGTGGAGGAACACATAGCGGAGATCTGTTATGTCCTGACACAGTTGAGGGCTGCCGGAGCAAAACTCTCCTTTCAAAAGGCACAGTGGTGCAGAACCTGTGTCAATTTCTTGGGGCATGAGATAACTCCTCAGGGGCTCTGTCCCCTGGAAAAGAAAGTAGAAGCCCTCCAGAAAATAAAAGACCCCACAACTCTGCGGGAACTAAGGAGCCTCCTTGGACTAACTAATTACAGCAGAAAGTTCTTTGAGGACTATGCAGATATCACAAGACCCCTGAACCACCTCTTGAAGGGGGGGTCAAGTGGGAGTGGGGTCCAGAACAAGCCAAGGCAGTAAGACAACTCAAAAGAAGCCTCTCACAAGCGCCTTGCATTGCTTAGCATGTCAAAATCAAGGAGTTCTTCTTGGACATAGGGTTCTCAGATACATGCTTGACTGCTGTATTATATCAAAAGCATGACAAGGTCAATAAAGTAATCTCATATGCGAGTAAGACTTTATCCTCTGTGGAGGAAAAATTCTACGATTGTGAGAAGGCACTCCTGGCAACGGAGTGGGTATCGAAGAATTACCACCCGTTTATCCAGGGGGAACACATCATAGTGGAGACTCCACACCAACCTTTGCAATATCTTCAGAGTGACAGAATCCGGACTGGAAATGTGAGTAATTCCGAATTACTTCATGGTTGAAAGATGCCCCAGAACCCCCTGCTGGGTAAAAATCATTCCCCGAAGTAGTAAAATTCCAGAGCTAATGGCTGTGCATCAAGCCATCCTCACTGCTGTCCAACACCAACTCCACAAACTGGTCATAATCACTGATTCAGATTATGTACGGAACGGGTTCGCGGAGCACCTGGTAAACTGGAAAACCAGAGGCATGCTATGTGCTAATAACAAACAATTGAAAAATGGAAAATGAATACAAAATATTGATGATCTGGTCACTTCGAATGGGATGACCATCTACTGGACAAAGATCAAGGGTCATTCTAAAGTAGTGGGACCAGACAAAACTGGAAATTACCTAACTGATGAGCTGGCCAAAACCGCATCCATCCAAGGGGATCTACTTGAGATCGAGTCCCTGTTGGGGGAAATCCAGGTCACTGCTATCACTAGGTCCCAGACAAATGCTCACAATGAACTCTCAACTGCACAATGGAATAAGGAGACCCCAGATGCTGATTTGATTATGGCTCAAAAGGGGATCTAATAATTGGTAAGTTTTATCAGCACATTGAGGACCCTGAGAACTTTCCCCTGATGGATACTGATTACATTGGGAAAGAGGACCTCAGAGTGTTGATGAAATGTCCAAAAAAGTTTCTGAATCCAAGACGGCCATGACCAGTGGGTGGTCCCTACCTCATTCCGAAGCCTGATGCTAAATCATGCCCATGATGCGGCCAGAGCCGGTCATCAGGGGTTTCATACGACACTAGAAATCTTGCGACAAGTTGCATACTGGCCACACATGGGCCAGGACCTCGACCAATACTTGAAGGGGTGTCTTGTGTGTGCACAATTTCATCCAACATCACTCAGACACTGTTTTCCACTCCAAAAGTGGGGGATGACACAGCTTTGGTCAGATTTGCAAGTAGATTTTATCAGGCCCGTGATTTGCTCCTCTAGGGGGAACAAGTACATGTTGACCGTAACATGCTTTTTCACTAAATGGGTGGAATGTCTCCCGGCCCCAAATTGCAAGGCAGAAACAGCAGCTGCCCTGATGGTCAACCACATCTTCTCGCGTTTTGGACTTCCCCAAAGGATTGAGTCAGACCGAGGTAGCCACTTCACTAGCAAAGTGATGACAAAGATGTGGGAGATACTTGGGGTCAAAAGGAAACTACACATTGATTACCGGCGAGCCTCCAGTGGTGGAGTTGAGAGGTAAAATAAAACTATTGTGAGCATTTTAAAAATGTTTGTGGCAGATTCTGGGCCAAGTTGGGACATTCGATTACCCCTTATCCTGATGGCCATCAGATATACCTCTTCTTCTGCAACAAAAATGTCTCTGTTTGAGCTGATGACTGGACGAAGGATGGTGCTACCCCAGCATCTGCTCTACAGAACCCAAGAGCAGACCTTGATAAATGCCTCCACAACCCATGAGTATGTTGAGAATCTGAGAAAACACCTTCAACATGCTTTTGCCTATCCTCAGCGGAATCTAGAAAGATCTGCAGAAAGTATGAAGAGCCACTATGACCTTAAGACAATGAAAAAAGAATACCAAGTAGGAGACCGGGTCTACTTGTACAATTTCCAAAGGAACCAAGCCAAACAGCGCAAATTCCTCCCAACTTGGCGGGGTCCTTTTGAAATTGTAGACAGAATCTCACCAGTCGCCTACAAAATCTGCATCCACAAGGGCAGTTTGGCAGAAGGGGAAGACAAGTGGGTCCACATAAACCAGTGGAAGAGTTGCCATCCCAGGCATACTTTGCGTTAAATAGAGGAGCCAACCAGAAACCCAGAGGGGGACATTCCGGATACCTAGAAGAATCCACCTGTTAAAACCATTAGTAAATACAGGCGGGAATATTGTAAATTGTATTTCAATGTATGCATCTGCCCCACTACATGAGTAGTAGTGGGGACATTTCCATAACCCTGCTCGGTTCTTTCTCATAGCATTGGAACCAAGAATTTCTAATTGCCAAGGAGGACCACTCGGGTCCAGGAGGAAAGACCAAAGGAGCCCGGAGTATCGCTCCATACTCCTATCCATAACCGGCAAGGAGAGCATGCCGATCCAGAATTGTTGGGATAAGCAGACGACTTTCTCCACCTGGACCAAAGAACGAAAGAACATCCCAATCTCCCGACTTCCCCTTGATGTGGGATGTTTTAACCCACTTTTGCTCTGCTATGCGGCATCACTCTGTTATGTTGGTGCCAGAAACATCAAAATGGCTGCAAAACCCTTGTGCGCGCCAAAATCTCTGAAAATCGCGGTTTGCAAAGAACAAAAAGATGACTGCCCAATCTGCCACACCTGTTGTCAGTGGTGGAACAGAGATCTCACTGCTGGAATATGTCACTGGGCTCCACAACAAGTGAAAATGGAGTACAGAAGGAAAAAGCAGTATTTTATTAAGGAAAGCCCAGAATATTGCTTTAAATCCCTTTTTCTTTGTTGCTGAAACTGCAAAAGGCCGGTACAAAACATCCTCAAACATCCAAAATTCTTGCTGGGTGCTACAATTCACTTAGTTTAAGAAATCATTGTGAACTTGCAAGGTCCTGAAAGCATAAAGAGATTTCCACAGCAAAAGAGGCCTGTCTGTGGATGTCAAATTCTCTGTGCAGCAGAGGGCTGCACGGATGGCAGCTGTCAGGAGACTGCCTGATTAAACTTTAAACATGTATAAACTAAAATCAAATGTTTGCAATCTAAGAGGCCTGTTACTGAGAGTAACCTATGTTGTAATTGTTTTGATTCCATGGTTTAAAATCTTGAATCAGAATTCTAGCTGCTATTTTGAAATCACAAGTTTGTTTTAAGCTAAGGAAAAATCAACAGAATTAACAATTAAAATAAGCTTGGCTAAATCTACCAAAAATGGAATAACAGGTTTCCCCACAGAAGGAAGTCCTTTCCTTCCAGCAGGAAATCACACCAAAGCGGTAATTATAGGGTTTGGACAGAACTTGGTCTACAGAGGCAAAAGGGAACAATGAACAGCTTCTACTGTGGAAACGCAAGGTGTGAGGACAGTCGTAAATGGCCTCTGCCAAGAGCAAATGGGGAGGACTCTGCTTCTGGAGTGCAGGGAGACAACAGGAGGCGGACCCAAACAGCCATCTGTGGCTGAACATTCACAAAGAACACTTTTTTAAAAGACTTATAATTTGCCAGTAAAAATTGTGAAAAATGTAAAAGTAACAGATTGGTGAATCTAAATTTTGACTGCACGTTGCAAGAGGCGGAAAAATCGTGTTACATATTCTGGAAAGAAACGGCAGAAAATGTGATTTTACACTAAATGTATTTCTGCTAGTATTATGAAACTTTGTACACTTATGCCCATGGTAAACGCGCCCACTTGTAGAAATTTGTTTATAAATTGGACATTGTGTTCCTGATGAAAAGGGCAATATTCTGTGAAAAACAGAGCCAAGATCCCACGGCTATGGGGTTTTGAGGGATAGCTGCTACATAAAATATGTAATCTGTATATGTGATTCTTATATAGGTTACACACATGTAAATATGTATGGTGCCAAAAGTAGATTTTGTGTTCAAGGGGCTAAGGGTGTATTCTCTGCCTCATAAAACCACACCATGAAGGTGACACCCTAGTTCTCTCCTCCTATCAAGGCAGAGAGGAGACTCTGACCCAATCGCCTGTCAAAGGGGCGAGCTTACGATCAACCAGCACACACACCTACTTTATCATAGCATAAATAGAGACAGCTCACCACTCAAAAAGACAGACAAATTCACTCACTATCCTGATACTGCTGCAGAACTTTACATCTGCCTTGCTGATTGCAGATCCAATTCCCTGACCAGAATCTTGATGGACCAGAATCCTGACAGTTCCATTTAAAAACATATCTAGTGAGTATCTATAGAAAGAACTGTGTCACTAGCATATGTACCTTGCCTAGTCAATCCCTATCTTAAACCCATCTTATCTTGTCTACAGAACCCACATTGTTAGGAGTATTTTTGAATTGTCTGAACTCTCTATCCAATCCCTCCTATCTGTCCTCCTGTACTAGTATTGTTAAAACTATCTCTGTGCTGATCTTTTCTCATCTGAAGAAGGCGAGTTCCTCAGCAGGCAGTCATCTTGATCAAGTGGCTATGTTCCTGTGGGGCATTCATTTGGTTCATAGTCACCCTCTAGTGTCACCCTCTAGTTTAAGAAATCTTTTTTGTCATTTTAAAAGTGCATTCCTGTTTTCCATTCTTGCGCCTATCGCAAAAGAAACAACCTCCACTAAAACGTCCATAACTTCCTCAGTCAAAATTTCAACTTCTGCTTGTAGCTAACATCCACAGCTTTAAATTGCATCTAAAACCGCATCCCCATTCAATACGGTTCTCTGATTATTGCGATTATCGCGCAGTGAAAAGTTTGCCGCAAATTTCGTTTTTGGGAAATTCTGACATGTGTAAAACAGCTTTTGATCGCTCCGACTTTAATTTTAACATTTCAAATTGTTTCTTGGTATTAAATAATTGCTTGTGTTTGTGTGCAACTATCCAAAAGTGGCTGCCATAAGAATTCATTCAATTTCAGCAATTTTGACCATATTTAGTGTTTTTACCCAATCCATTCTCAAGATAACTTTAAAAGACATTCAGACTGCTTGACAGTCAATTCTGTTTTCTCTCGTGTTTGCTGGGGGGAAAGTGGGATTGTTATTTTGTTTGAATTCTGCCATTCCTGAATACCTGCTATCTCCTCCTATCTCTTTACATTGCCTTTTGGGGATTGAAGGTTGTGCAGGGAGAACCTTTAACCACAGTGCTATTTGATCTGAACACACACACAAAAGTATTATTTCTATGCTGAATTGTTTTGCTCACTATTACTCCTTGTGTATTAAAGAGATTGTTAAGTGTTACATCACCCCAATGGTGATTATTGTGTACCCATTAAAACATAGTGTGATTAAATTGTAAATACATAAATACATTTTTTAACTTTGCAAACCAGCCTGAATCCTGGTTCAGTGTGACCAGGGAGTTCCAGGAGAGGGGTGTGATATGAGTGGTATATCGTTCGGAATAAAAAACTTTTAGACAAAAATAAATAAGGATTTCAGTTGTGCATTACACGCTAGGCATTGACTTGGGTGTATGCCGGATTGAAATCCCTTACCTCTGTCCCCCTCATTTGTTCTTTCTACTACCTCTCCCACCCAGCAATTTGTGATACCAATGTCCAGTTTCTATACAATGGCTGCTTTGCCTGCATTCTATTGACTACTCATAGGCAGCTTCTATGATGACTTAATCTATCTTGCGTTTCAGCAACTGTACATTTGCTGACTGGTTGTTTTTCTGCAGCACTTCGTGCACTTGTAATCTTCCTTTTCTATATTGGGAAACTCGCTCAAGTCTTTACTTCATCATTAGTTTCTTCAGGATCGATACATCATCTTTAGCCAGTATCTTGAGATGTCGTGAACGTCATTAATTCATTGGTTAGCTTCTTTTCACACTCCTTCATGTTTTTCCTCCTGCAGGTTATCATCACGTCGAGGGTACATTCGATTCGGTAGGGTTGTCTCAATGGGTATCTTCTTTCAAACACTCATTGCAGTATTGGTATTATGGCTGGTGTTAGGGACGGCACTATTTCATGTCTCCAATACACGGGAGGTAGGTGGGCAGGATCTCCTGCTGAGGTACACAGATACTCCTCTACATTTTTCACAGTAATGGTGAGTTATTTAATGGTCAGACTCCTATAGGTAACCCCTCTGAGAAAGGTAAGGGGCAGGAGCCCCATAGCAACAGTCAGAAATTCTTAAATGTATTCATCAGAAAATGGCCAGAGGCTAAGCAATGGTTGATTAAGCAGATGCAGCTTTTGGGAGTGAAGACTATTGGAGAGACTACACGGAACTCCCTCTCTAAAGGTAATCCATTGTGGGAGTTGGATACCTCACCCGATACCTCTTTCAGGAACCTGCAGGGTAGGTTGAAAATGCTCGCCATGCCGGGGGAGTCAAGCTTATTGCTTGACTCTATGTTTGATAGAGGAAGTCAAGGCTCTCTGAATAGAACATGTGCACTGGCCGTCTTTAATGAGGTGCCCGCCCTTCATTTAATGACCTCAAAAATCATTAAACTGGTGGACTTCATTCACCCTTTGAGATTTGACCAATTTAAATGAGTTATTCCATCCCGTATGGTATATGAGGATTTAGTAAATGAGGCGCCCAATTGAATTAAACTGGGCTATGATCTCTCTCCCTATGAGAGTAGTGGAATGGGAACAGATGTTCCTCAGGGCCCTGAGGGGGAGGTGACCACCTCTCATGTGAGGAATGGGGAAACCACTAAGCAAACTGAGGATCCGCCTGTGTAAACAGTGCTGGGGTGGAGGATGGTGAATGGCGCTGGTAAGCTCTCACTCTAAGAGAAGCAATTTATCAATTTAAAGACATAAAGGGGGAACTTTAGCAAAATTGCATCCATCTTCTGCATTTCATGGAATGCGATAGGCTTTTCTGGCCTTCAGACTAATTCCACACGTTGCTCCTACCTTCAAACCTTGTCCATCATTCTATTGCAAGAAACTTGGTTAGTGAATCCCCCTGTGTTTGATGGGTATTCATTTGCTACTGAACCAGACGTGCAAGGATTGCGAGAGTGACCAGTGGGGGATTTGTTAATTGATATCCATATTGGGATGGGGTTTACTATCCTAAATTACACAAATCTTACTAGGGGTGTTTTAGTGGTTTGCATTAATAAAGAGGCAGAGGAAGAGGTAAGACATATTTGATTTGTTACTATCTATTGGAATCCTCATCTAGATTTAAGTCACACTATAGGATAACCTCATGTAATAATTGAAGATTGGTTTACTTCATGTCTGAGGGGACATGTGATTGTAGCAGGGGATCTGAACGCCAATTACGATGATTCACAGACAATAGATTTAGATTAACTCTTCATCCGTAGTGATGGAGTAGTGCGAGGTGAAACTGCACAAGGAAATATGTGGTGTAAAAATCTGGCAAGGTGGGGACCTTACATGCTTAATGGGTTTTTGGTATGTAAATCTAGGGCTAACCAGACCACGCATGGTAGAAATTGCTCTTCTACAATTGACTATGTATTTGTATCTAGGGTCTTATTAGATTTTTGTACCAAATTTGAAATTGTCCCCAATCATAATAATGACCACAGCATGTGACATACTATTACATTTGGATGGAAGGCTGTGAAGTATTTGGAGCTAAAAATTCCAACTATATCATGGATAAATATGAGATGTAACCACCTTAGTTGGCATGAGGATAATATTAAGAGACTCAATATGCTGATGGTGAAAGATTTTGGAAGCCTGGCATATGAAACCAAGCTATCAACATGCTCTTCCACATCTTTTAACCAGTATTTGGAACTAGCAGTGGATTCCTTGTGTAAAGGCCATTTGCAGAAAGCTCCCATGATACAGCATATTCATAAATTTGATGGACAAGTCCACAATATGAAAAGGTCTGCACGTCAATTTATTCAGCAGAGTAAAAGGTCTTCCATTGAGAAGGATGAATTACTCTCTAGGATAAAAATAAAATAGCAAACTCTTAAAAATCGATTAAAATGTCATTTACAGAGGTTTTATCAACAGGATGGAGAGGACATGCTGGCAGCTTTGAACAAAGGTTATTCTAGAGACTTTTGGACAGAAAGCAACCATGTTCCATTTCCTGCACTGCCGGTACTGAAATCTTATCTAAGAAAAGTTATCCTGAAGCTAATTTTTGGTCTGGAAATTCCTCCAGGGTGGCTGCTAGCAGAGTTGAATTTCTATGAAACTCTAATCCTGCGTAAATAATTATTCTTTTTACCCCGCAGCACCTCGATGGTCGTAATACGACATTAATTGGGGTTACATTCACTCCAAAGTAAAGTCTGGTAGAAGCAGTTAGCTCTTTTTAGGAAACGTTATTCTTCCTCAAATCAGACACTATGTGCGGGATTTGGCAAATGGGGTGAGCACACAGAGAACTCTATCAGTTTATTTACTGCACATTGGTCCCAGCTATTATCCAATTGTGTAACCACCTCGGGAACCCTGTTCTCCAAACCGAATAAAGTTACGAAACTAATACAGTGTCATTACTGGATTACCACGAGAGAAACCTTATTAAAGTCCCTTCTATACTCTCATGTAAGTTTACATCACAAATGTATGGGTACTCCGGAATTATATTTGAGACTGTTTCCGGCCAGACGTAGTAGAAACAACTTTATGCGATATAGTTGAATGTTTTTCTTACTAAAGTGATAATCTGTATTAGAAGTAGTCTCCCGCCGGAGGCCACCTACTGTAGGTTTTGTAACAATACTCAGGAGCCAAAGTCATTTTTACATTTGCTTCTCCTCTGTCCTGCTCTTAGGGATTCACATAATGCCCATTTCACTAAATATATATCCAGTCTTCACTGGGTTGTGACTGACAAGTTAGCTGAGTATTTTAAAGGGGAAATCAGCATCCTTGAAACTGGCAGCCTTGAGGTTTTTAAAAAATGTATGTAAATTGTATGAATAAAATAGCTATTAAAATCAAGATTTAACATATATATTGTATGATTTTAACTGACATGTTTTAAGAGATAAACTCACATTGATCCAAGCCACGTTTTTAGGAAGATGTGGATGTCTCGCTCTTTTATATAAAGATGTATTGAGAATTTTAAATTGTATTTTATGTACTTTGAAAAATTTGACATTGTATTATTGTACTATTTGTAATTTTGTAAAGGTTTATTTTAAAACCTTATACAAATAAAGATTGAATTGAATTGAAAAATCTGTGTTCTACACTTGTCATGAGAATCAACATGTAAAGACTGGTAGGGGGTGGTCTGTACTTCTGCTCTCTATATGGTAGAGGGGAGGCACAGAGGACCCCAGCCTAGATTCTCTATTCGGTAGCTATGGCCGAGCAATCAAGGCTTAGCTTCTCAGGAGGTGATGCAGGCTGGTTCTTAAGTACAGTGTAGTCCCCAAGCCCCCACAAAGGAATGTCCACACACTGTATTGGTTAGAACACAGTCTTTATATAATCAATATTCAAGGTTATGTACACTTATCATAATAACTCACTTTGTACTTAGGAAAATCAACAATGGCAAATATATACAATTCTAAAGTGGTACCACTCTTTGTATTAGATCTCATTAAAGTGCATCAACAATACTGTAACAATGTCACACAGATCAATAGAGTGAAACCAGCAATAGAGAGAGGAGAGAAAATAAGATGGTTGAGCAATAGGCAGAATACTGGCCCCTACCACTAGACACAGTCCTGTGTGGAGATCCCCCCACCTGGGCAACCTGTAAAATAAAGATATAGCACAAGCCCAGTCCATATATTGTTCTGCAAGTCTTATTCCCTCCTATAATGTTTTTACCCCCCCAATGTACCTGGTGGAGTCGAGTTCTTCGAAGAGGCGTCGACAGATCCTTCTTGAGCGACCCCCTTTCAAGCGGGAGTCACGGATCGTCGAGAGGCGTCGAGAAGCGTCGAGGAGCTCGGCATTCGGCGGCGGGGAATCCACGGCCCTTCTTGAATGCCTTCCCTTTCAAGCGGGAGACACGGGGCATCGAACGTCCGTCGAGGAACTCGGCGTTCGGCGTCGGGGAATCGACGGCCCTTCTTGAATGCCTTCCCTTTCAAGAGGGAGACACGGGGCGTCGAACGTCCGACAACAAACAGGGTAGAACGGCGTCGATGAGGCGGCAGCTTCGATCCAAGCGGTGCTCGTCGACGACGGAGCGTTGGGGTCCTGCAAGGCATAGGCGTGCGGGGCACCTCGATGACAATTATTCTGGACCGCAAAGATTGTGGAGACGGGGGCCCAGCAAGGGCGTCGAGACGTTCGAGTCTTTGTGGTCTTCGCGTGGCGGGAAACCCACCGGCAGGTTTCTCTTCGGCGCGTTGGTCGTCCTCGACTCTCTCCGGCAGGATAAAGCGGTCGACGGTGCGGACGAGGGAGTCCTTCGATTGATATGTTCTTAGGCAAGGAGCAGACGGCTCCGGTCGTCGGCGGCACGGCGTCAAGTGGTTCCCACGGCTGGGCAACACAACTTCGACGGGCCTCCAGCGGTTACACAGACCTGCGAACCCTGGTCGACGACAATGGACTTCGACGGCGGCGATGTCCGGGTGCTTCACTTCGATCTCCTCGGCGGTCCCGTCTCAGGTCGGCAGCCTTTCGAGGGTCTGACTTCCAGGGCGCTTCGGCGAAGATGTAGCGGTGCTCGATGATCCCTCGGAGCACGGGAAGAGGGCGCCTTACCAGGTCCTCTCTCGGGTCAGTCCTCGACGAATTTGGCAGCTTTCAGATCGGTCGAAGCAAGTGCAACAGCAAGTCTTCTTCTTCCAGCTGGGCGTTGAGGATCAGCAGTTCCAGTTACTCTTAGAGTGGAGACTCAGCTTCTGAACGCTTCTGAACAATTACCAGTGGTGAGAGGTCCCCAGATATACTATTCTGTCTCTCATCCACACTGCTGGCACACACTCAGCAGCCAATCATACAGAAGGGCATTCATGCAGTCAGTCAGCCAATCAGGCACACAGTGCATTCAGGCCACACTCCTCCCTTTCAGACACTCACAACAAGGAATGTGGATTGGGACAAGTACCCAGCCATTCAACACTACACACTGCATTCAGGCCAGTTTCGGGCAGGGCTGTCTCAGTCTTTGTCTCTCATGCCAGAAACCAGACAACCACAACAAGGAGTGTATATTGGTCACACACTCCATTCACCCAGGTCCCACCCACAGGAGGTACCCACAACATACAGTCACTGGGAAGGCTCCAGTCAGTCTAGCTGGGCCTTCACAACAACACCACATATGGAACCTCCACCCAACAGCCTGTCAGGGGGAAGGGCAGAGTCAGGGCTTCCCAGGGCTTTGGGAAAACAAGGTAACAGGCAATAGAAAGCAAGAGGCCACAGGGGCCATCTTGTTTCCTATCAGGAATCAACTGATCCCAATGGCAGGGCCTGGGTATCCCAAAATGGAGGACACCCAGAGCACCTGTCAAATTCAGCATGGAGCTGCCACCAGCCCATACCCTGCTCCCTGGGCCACCCACAGGTGCCCAAAAACATACACTAGGGGCACAGGGTTGTACCCCTACCCATGGGTGCCATAAGGGTATTCCATGGGTCTGTTCACCAAACCAAAAGAGAGAGCTGCACTGCCAGGAGTCCCACATGGACTCCTGGGAAGTAAACACGACAGAACACACGATAAAAAACAGTAAAGGACAAGGATTCAGAGGCCCTCTCCCTCTGATGCATTTCCAGCATCACAGTCGCCCCCCCCAGACTGAGGTGGAGGGTGTCTAATCTCCCACGGGATAGACACCCTCATCCAGACGGTCAACATACCTTCTGGAAAGGCCATCTGCATTATCGTGACTCTTCCCTGGTCTGTGCTCTATGGTGAAGTCTAGCCCTTGCAGGCTAATGGACCACCTGAGCAATTTCGGATTCTCACCCTTCATTTGCATAAGCCACTTCAGGGGCTTATGATCTGTTTGGACCTTGAAGGTAGACCCCGTAAGGTAGGGCCTAAAACGCCTAAGGCTCCAAACTATGCTAAAACACTCCTTTTCAACAGTAGCCCACCTAAGTTCTCTACCCTTGAGTTGTCTACTGATGATAGGATGTTCGCTCCCTTTGTCATCTAACTGGGACAAGACAGCTCCAATTCCGGTGTCGCAGGCATCTGTCTGGACGATAAAGGGTCGGCTGTGGTCAGGCGCACACAACACAGGTGCCCTACACAGACTTTCTTTCAAGCCATCAAAGGCCCTCTGACAGTCTTCGGTCCAATTAACCTTCCTAGGCTGTTTGGGTGAAGTTAGAGCTGTCAGGGGTGCAGCTATGGTTCCATAGTCTGCCATGAAATTGTGATAGTACCCAGTGAGGCCCAAAAAGGCTCTCACCTGGGTTTGAGTAGTGGGAGTCTCCCAGTTCTGTACATCCTGTACTTTACTAGAGAGAGGTTGGATTTGACCCCTCCTACCTCATGACCAAGATAGGTAACTTTCCCCTGAGCTATCTGGCACTTGGTGGCCTTGATAGTGAGGTTAGCCCTTTTCAAAGCCTGCAACACCTTATCCAGATGTGTCAAATGCTCTTCCCAGGCGGAACTGTAGACTGCAATGTCGTCTAAGTAAGCCACACAAAAGGCTTTCAGCCCACTGAGCGCATGGTTGACCAATCTCTGGAAGGTGGCAGGGGCATTCTTCAACCCAAAAGGCATGACCCTAAACTGGTAGAGTCCCTCAGGTGTTGAGAAGGCCGTCTTTTCCTTGGCATGGTCCGTCAGAGCTATTTGCCAATAGCCTGAGGTAAGGTCAAAGGTGCTCACAAATTTGGCAGCACCTATGGTGTCCACGAGCTCATCAGCCCTGGGCAATGGGTGCACGTCAGTTTTGGTGACGGCATTGACTCCTCGGTAGTCCACACAGAACCTCCAATCCTTGGTACCCGCCTGGGAACTTGCCTTGGGGACAAGGACCACTGGACTGGACCAGGGACTGGTTGAGGGTTCAATAACACCCAGATCCAACATCTTGGCGACCTCAGCCTGGATGTGGTTCTTGACGGTATCTGACATACGGTAGCACCTGCTTTTGACAGGCACACTGTCACCAGTGTCAATTTCATGCCTACACCACGGTGTAAGGCCTGGCGTCATTGAAAACAGAGAGGTATACTGTTGGAGCAAAGCCCTGCAGGCCCTCTGTTGCTCTGTTGTCAAATCCGGAGAGAGATGTACTCCCTCCACTGAGCCATCCTGGGGGTTGCTATGCAGCAAATCAGGAAGGGGCTCACTCTCATCCTCTTCTTGCCCTGAAGCTAGCAAGAGACATGAGACTTCTGCTCGCCGGTGGAAAGGCTTGAGCCGGTTGACATGGAATACCTGAGGGGCTACCCCAGAGGCTCCCATGTCAACCAGATAATTGACTTCGCCCATCTTGGAGATGAGCCTGAAGGGTCCAGTCCACTTGTCTGCCAAAGCTCTAGGCTTGGTAGGCTCCATCACAAGGATTTCCTGTCTCGGAGTCCAATCCACTTGCGAGGCTTTAAGGTCATGCCAGTACTTATTCAATTCCTGGCTGGCCTTGAGATTTGCTGTTGCCTGACCCATCATCTGTGTCATCCTCCGTCTGAGGCCTAACACATAGTCCCCCACTTGCTTGGCGGGACCTGGAGGGGTGGCTTCCAAGCCTTCTCTGATCAAGGCGAGGGGCCCCCTTACGGGATGTCCAAAGAGTAACTCAAAGGGGCTGAAACCAACACCCTCTTGAGGTACCTCTCTGTAAGCAAACAGCAGGCATGGCAGGAGGAGATCCCATTTCCTCCTTAGGGGTTCTTCCAAAGCCCCTAGCATGCCCTTGAGAGTTTTATTAAATCTCTCAACCAGACCATTGGTCTGGGGGTGGTAAGAGGTGGAGAACTTGTAGGTTACCCCGCGCTCTTTCCACATGGTTTTCATGTAACTAGACATGAAGTTGGATCCTCTGTCAGAGACAACCTCCTTGGGGAATCCAACACGGGTGAAAATGCCTAGGAGAGCCCTGGCAACCACCTTGGCAGTAACCGTCCGAAGGGGTATTGCCTCAAGGTACCTGGTGGCATGATCTACCAAGACCAGGATGAACCGATGTCCACCTGAAGTGGGAGGGTCAAGGGGACCGACGATGTCGATGCCCACCCTCTCAAATGGTGTGCCAACCACTGGAAATGGCTGCAGTGGGGCAATGACACTGCCTCCAGTCTTGCCAGACAACTGACAAGTTGGGCAGGTCCTGCAGTGGGACTCCACCTCTACTCCCATCCGTGGCCAGTAGAAATGGGCAGAGAGCCTCTGCTTAGTCTTCTTGGTCCCAAGATGACCAGCCAAGGGCACTTCATGCGCCAACTGCAGTAGGAAGGGCCTGTAAACCTGGGGTACCACCAACCTCTTGAGGGCACCAGGTTCAGGCATAGTGGGCTCACTAACAAGGAGCTCACCCTCCCAATAAATCCGGAATGTCCTAGGCACTTCTCCTTGTGCCTGGGACAGGGCCTGTTTCTTCAGTCCCTCGAGAGAGTGGCACTCTCTCTGTCTCTTACAGAAGTCTGCCCGGGAGGGTCCCCCTTCAGCTAACAAGCATTGAAGGTCGGGATGATCCTCTGGGTTGAGAACCTCTCCCACAGGAGAGTCTTCTGTCTCTTCTCCCACAGGAGTTGAGTTTGGGTTTTCCACTGGACCCAGCCCGTCCGGAGCATGGATCCCAATGGGTGCTGTTGGAACAGCAGGAAGAGAAGGTGTTCCCTCCACAGAGGTGGCCTTCTTGGTCTTCCTTCTTCTTGCTTTAGGCCTCGCCTTTGGCTCGGGTACCTGACTCACAGCCAGACCCGGTGCCACCTGTGACCTAGTGACTGCAGCAGCAGTCATGGGAAGACCATCCGAGATCAACCCCAACTCTACTAGATCATTTCCTAACAGAATGTTAGCAGGGACATTGTCCTGAACCAGGACAGGAAGCTTTGCTGTCTTGTCTCCAATCATGAGTGTGACTAAGGCTACAGGCGATAATTTGGGAGGCCCACCAGCTAACCTGGTGGTTCTCAGAGGAGCACCTACATAGTTCTCTGGCTTGAGCAGGGTTCTGTCCACCACTGTCATGCTTGCCCCAGTGTCTCTCAAACCAGTAGAAGGCTGGCCATTCAAGAGGACACTTTTCAAAAACCTGCTGTGGAATAGTCGCCAGTACTTCTGCATACTAGTCCCAGGCCTCAAGGGACACTAAGGAAATCTCTACTAGAGCACCAAATGTCATCCCGGTAGAGGAGGGGAGGACAGTGGCCTCCACCTCAGACACGGGGTAAGGGTAGGTCAGGCTGACAGTCTGTACTCCAAGTTCCTTACCTTTACACTTGGAGTCACCCCTTCTGTGATCCAGAGCCCCACAGTCCCAACAAGTGCCAGGAGTGCGGGGTACGGTACTGGAACTACTGGGAGCCTGCTTTGCAGCAGGTGGACCACTACTCTTATTCCCACCCACAGATGACTTATCCCCACTAGATTTTTGGGTCTTGGGAGAGGAAGGTTTAGGTTTACCCGACTGTGACTGCTTGTGGGACTCCTCAGATTTCTGAGAGGTCCCCTTTTCTTTGTCCTTGTCTTTCCCACTGGAGTCCTTAGGGGACACCCGGTGGGAGACCCACTTGTCAGCCAACATAGCCAGCTTAAAGGGGTCCAAAATGTTCTGGTCAGCCACATACTGACGCAGCTCTGGTGAACAGGCTTCAGAAAAATGCTCAAAAAACAAGAGGTGGGACAATTCGACAAAAGTCTTAACCTTGTATCCATCAATCCACCCCATCATGTTCATGTGCGCAGCACTCACCCAGTCAACCCAAGACACATTCTCTCTTTTCTTAAAATCCCTGAACCTTTTAAGGTATTGGGTAGATGTCTTGCCAAACTTGGCAATCAAAGCAGACTTCATACACTCATACTGACCCCTTTCTTCCACACTTAGCTTCAGAATACAGTCATATCCAGTTTGAGGCACTCTGCTTAACAAACACTTAGCCCAATCTCTTTTATCAACATCATGAATCGCACAAGCCATTTCAAACGCTTCAATCCATTGGAGGATATCTGAACCCTCCACAAATACACCAACCAAATCTTTCATAAACTTGGTGGCTGGGGACCTGACACTCTCACTGGTTTTAGCTGAAGTCTCCACTCTAGCTTTCTCTAGCTGGATTCTCTGACATTCAGTGTCCTGGCTCTTGAGTTCAAGGTCCTTATTTCTGAGGTCAAGATCCCTATTCTTGAGCTCCACTTGTTGAGCCAACTCCTCTTTCTTGAGTTCAGCATCTATTTCCAACTTGCGGTATTCAAAGGCCAATTTCATCCTTAATAACTCAAGCTCCAAGGAATTGCTGGGGTTTGGAACAGAGGCAGCAGGAATGGCGGCATTCCCAGAAACAGATTCAGTAGAAACCCCAGGGGCAGAGTCCTCATTGGTTGCATTCCCCCCCTCATCAAGAGTTTCACCATCAGTCTGGTAGTCCACCAAGGCAGCTATCAGCTCAGCCCTAGACTTATCCACAAAGTCTAACTCCCTGGCTTCACAAGCACTCTGGAGAGCCTCGAAGCTCATCCGAGTCAATTTGCCATTTGCAATAGACTCCATTGTTTGTAATGCAGTTATCTTGTACACAACTAAACCTTAATTTAATAAAGTGCAGATATTTTGTAAGTGGCACGGTTATACACTGATTCTTAAAACCATAAGCATCCCACCGCTGCCACCAGTGTAAAGACTGGTAGGGGGTGGTCTGTACTTCTGCTCTCTATATGGTAGAGGGGAGGCACAGAGGACCCCAGCCTAGATTCTCTATTCGGTAGCTATGGTCGAGCAATCAAGGCCTAGCTTCTCAGGAGGTGATGCAGGCTTGTTCTTAAGTACAGTGTAGTCCCCAAGCCCCCACAAAGGAATGTCCACACACTGTATTGGTTAGAACACAGTCTTTATATAATCAATATTCAAGGTTATGTACACTTATCATAATAACTCACTTTGTACTTAGGAAAATCAACAATGGCAAATATATACAATTCTAAAGTGGTACCACCCTTTGTATTAGATCTCATTAAAGTGCATCAACAATACTGTAACAATGTCACACAGATCAATAGAGTGAAACCAGCAATAGAGAGAGGAGAGAAAATAAGATGGTTGAGCAATAGGCAGAATACTGGCCCCTACCACTAGACACAGTCCTGTGTGGAGATCCCCCCATCTGGGCAACCTGTAAAATAAAGATATAGCACAAGCCCAGTCCATATATTGTTCTGCAAGTCTTATTCCCTCCTATAATGTTTTTACCTCCCCAATGTACCTGGTGGAGTCGAGTTCTTCGAAGAGGCGTCGACAGATCCTTCTTGAGCGACCCCCTTTCAAGCGGGAGTCACGGATCGTCGAGAGGCGTCGAGAAGCGTCGAGGAACTCGGCGTTCGGCGGCGGGGAATCGACGGCCCTTCTTGAATGCCTTCCCTTTCAAGCGGGAGACACGGGGCGTCGAACGTCCGTCGAGGAACTCGGCGTTCGGCGTCAGGGAATCGACGGCCCTTCTTGAATGCCTTCCTTTTCAAGCGGGAGACATGGGGCGTCGAATGTCCGACAACAAACAGGGTAGAACGGCGTCGATGAGGCGGCAGCTTCGATCCAAGCGGTGCTCGTCGACGACGGAGCGTTGGCGTCCTGCAAGGCAGAGGCGTGCGGGGCACCTCGATGACAATTGTTCTGGACCGCAAAGATTGTGGATACGGGGCCGAGCAAGGGTGTCGAGTCGTTCGAGTCTTTGTGGTCTTCGGGTGGCGGGAAACCCACCGGCAGGTTTCTCCTCGGCGCGTATTTCGTCCTCGACTCTCTCCAGCAGGATAAAGCGGTCGACGGTGCGGACGAGGGAGTCCTTCGATTCAAACGTTCTTAGGCAAGGAGCGGATGGCTCCGGTCGTCGGCGGCACGGCGTCAAGTGGTTCCCATGGCTGGGCAACACAACTTCGACGGGCCTCCAGCGGTTACACAGACCTGCAAACCCTGGTCGACGGCAATGGACTTCGACGGCGGCGATGTCCGGGTGCTTCACTTCGATCTCCTCGGCGGTCCCGTCTTGGGTCGGCAGCCTTTCGAGGGTCTGACTTCCAGGGCGCTTCGGCGAAGATGTAGCGGTGCTCGATGATCCTTCAGAGCACGGGAAGAGGGCGCCTTACCAGGTCCTCTCTCGGGTCAGTCCTCGACGAATTCGGCAGCTTTCAGATCGGTCGAAGCAAGTGCAACAGCACGTCTTCTTCTTCCAGCTGGGCGTCGAGGATCAGCAGTTCCATTTACTCTTAGAGTGGAGACTCAGCTTCTGAATGCTTCTGAACAATTACCAGTGGTGAGAGGTCCCCAGATATACTATTCTGTCTCTCATCCACACTGCTGGCACACACTCAGCAGCCAATCATACAGAAGGGCATTCATGCAGTCAGTCAGCCAATCAGGCACACAGTGCATTCAGGCCACACTCCTCCCTTTCAGACACTCACAACAAGAAATGTGGATTGGGACAAGTACCCAGCCATTCAACACTACACACCGCATTCAGGCCAGTTTCGGGCAGGGCTGTCTCAGTCTTTGTCTCTCATGCCAGAAACCAGACAACCACAACAAGGAGTGTATATTGGTCACACACTCCATTCACCCAGGTCCCACCCACAGGAGGTACCCACAACATACAGTCACTGGGAAGGCTCCAGTCAGTCTAGCTGGGCCTTCACAACAACACCATATATGGAACTTCCACCCAACAGCCAGTCAGGGGGAAGGGACAGAGTCAGGGCTTCCCAGGACTTTGGGAAAACAAGGTAACAGGCAATAGAAAGCAAGAGGCCACAGGGGCCATCTTGTTTCCTATCAGGAATCAACTGATCCCAATGGCAGGGCCTGGGTATCCCAAAATGGAGGACACCCAGAGCACCTGTCAAATTCAGCATGGAGCTGCCACCAGCCCATGCCCTGCTCTGTGGGCCACCCACAGGTGCCCAAAAACATACACTAGGGGCACAGGGTTGTACCCCTACCCATGGGTGCCATAAGGGTATCCCATGGGTCTGTTCACCAAACCAAAAGAGAGAGCTGCACTGCCAGGAGTCCCACATGGACTCCTGGGCAATAAACACGACAGAACACACGATAAAAAACAGTAAAGGACAAGGATTCAGAGGCCCTGTCCCTCTGATGCATTTCCAGCATCACAGAACAATACCCCATATTTTTATTCAATATGTTGCAGAAGCCACTTCCATTCCCATGAATGGCTGGTTAATAGCTTCCCAACCAGACTGGGCATTGTAGCTAATCTGCTTATCTTTTTAAGGTTAGGGTGCTCTTATTTACTTGGTCATCCCAACTGACTTTGCCATTCAATCTCTTTCAACAGGGATGTAGTACCTTACATTTGGCTGCGTGAATATTTAAGATAATACCTTTTGCTTTGCACATTTCAATAAATATATTCATAGTGTTGGGCCCCCATCAAAGTTTTTGAGATGAGGATGACATCATCGGCAAAGAAAAGTATTCCCAAACTCTCCTAGTCCAAGGAGAGGACATCCACCTCCATATTAGCAATTGTATAAATAGCATCATTTGAACTTAGGGAAAAGAGAAGAGGGACCAGGATATAGCCCAGTCACATACCAATGAGTAAAGAAAAGGGTTTGCATTATCTCTCCCCATGGTCCCCTCCAGAAAACTCAATGGTTTCTCGAAAAAAAACCTCAAATTGCCTCAAGTAAAAAAAAAAAAAGGATTGATTGATTGTTTATTTGTATAGCGCCTATACACAATGTGTTTCAAAGTGTTTCAAGGGGGAAGGGAGCATGGGAAAATACAGATGACATTCTTACAGGTCCTTGAAAAATTCTGAATGTGAGAAAGAAACTATCATATCATAACAGATAGTACAAGTGCATAGAACAATAAGGGAGTGGTGATGAAGGAACAAAGGAGACAATACTAGCAGTAGCATTACTATTCCTGATGATAATTTTTGCAGTGCAAGAGTCACAAGGGGGGTGGGGGAGGGGGAGGGGAGAGCGGGGAGGAGGAGAGGAACAAAACAAGTGACTATCATAGAGGGTCAGCGACTGAACCGAGATAGTACTGGGGAGGGAGAGGGAGGAGAAGACAGAAGGAAAGGGGGGGACAAAGTGCTATGGTGGAAGAAGTGAAAGAGGCAGAGAGAGGGGAAGGTGGCTGCAGAAGGCAAGCAGCTACAATTACTATGCCTGACGGCAATTGAGGTAGCGCCCAACTTAAACAAGAAAAGAAAAGAAAAGAAAAAGGGTAGGAGAGGAGAGGGGGAGGGAGGCTGATGCATAAAAACAGGCAGCTAAAATTACTATGCCTGACGGCAATTGGGGTAGTGCCAGAATTAGACAGAGGAGGGAAAGGGAGAGGAAAGAGCAGGGAGGGGGAAGAGAGAAAGGGGGTTAAGGATGGGAAGCAAGCAGGGAGGGGGGTTAAGGCAGACAAACAAGGGGCATTGGGGTCGGAGGGGGTAAAGGCAGAACAAGAGGGGGCATTGGGGTGGGATAAGAGTTCACACAGACAAACGGGGGCATTGGAGTGGGAGGGGGTTAAGGTAGAACAAACAGGGGGCATTGGGGAGGGAGGGGGGTTCACACAGACAAACGGGGGCATTGGGGTGGGAGGGGGGTTCACACAGGCAAATGGGGGCATTGGGGTAGGAGGGGGGTTCACACAGACAAACAGGGGCATTGGGGTGGGAGGGGGTTTACACAGGCAAAGGGGGCATTGGGGTTGGAGTGGGTTCACACAGACAAACGGGGGCATAGGGGTGGGAGGAGGGTTTACACAGGCAAAGGGGGCATTGGGGTGGGAGTGGGTTCACACAGGCAAACGGGGGGCATTGGAGTGGGAGGGGCGTTCACACAGGCAAACACGGGCATTGGAATGGGAGGGGGGTTTACGCAGACAAACGGGGGGCATTGGAGTGGGAGGGGGGTTCACACAGGCAAACGGGGCATTGGGGTGAGAGGGGGGTTTCACATAGACAAACGGGGGGCATTGGGGTTGGAGGGGGGTTATGAGAAGTCAGTAACCGGCGTACGGTGGTGGGCCTTAGGTGGATGGCCGGCTCCCGCCTCCCGGTTGCTCTCATTGGCTTAACAAGCAACCAATGGGAGGTGGAGCTGTGCCAAACTTAAGGGGCCACAGCTCAGATGAAATATTAGTGCAGCGATGATGGAAGGAGCAGGCACAGTGAGGCAGGGGTACAGCATAACACACAAAAGGCACAAAAAACACTGCGCTCCTCAAAGTCATTCCACGACATGCGCAGTGTAAAATTAGGCATTTACATGCGGTTTGCAGAAAAAATGCGCTGTGCCACGTGCACTCTGCACAAAGTCATTGGGTTTACCCCAGATGTTATGGGGTTGATGAAGAAAGCCCACAGGAGGCAGATGGATGCCTCTGCATCGACGGAGATCCTCTGGAGAAGTGGCAAAGGGGAGTGGAAGGGCCTTGTAGTGAACCTTAGGTGGATGGCCGGCTCCCGCCTCCTGGTTGCTCTCATTGGCTTAACAAGCCAAGTGCAACCAATGGGAGGGGGAGATGTGCCAAGCCACAAGGCCACAGCCAGATGAAATATTAGTGCGGCCATGATGGAAGGAGCAGGCACAGTGAGGCAGGTGTACAGCATAACACACAAAGGACACAAAAGTCTCTGAAACATGTATGCGCTCCTCAAACAAAGTCATTCCACGACGTGTGCAGTGTAAAATTAGGCATTTACCTGCGGTTTGCATAAAAAATGTGCCGTGCCACGTGCGCTCTGCACAAAGTCATTGGGCTTACCCCAGATGTTCAGGGGGGTGATGAAGAAAGTCCACAGGAGGCAGATGGATGCCTCTGCATCGACGGAGATCCTCTGAAGAAGATTAGAGAAACTTCTTCAAGCACTGACCACAATTCATCAAGATTTTGACATTTTTTTCAAGGACCACAAAGACCAGAGAGATCATGGTTCTCCTCAATGTTACATAATTCTGCAATAGGAATTTAAGGAGATATACCAGATCAGTCTCAGAAATACCCTTTTTTAGTCTGCCTCGAAAGGCGTTAAAACATTTTTCTCACTGCTCTGCTCCATCAAAATTGTATCAAATTCTTTGGACAAGGAATCTAAAGCTCCCTCACTCTGCAATGTTTGAAGTGGCTTTGCTACCACTCGTGCCAGCACAATTGCCATCTGCTTTTGACTGCTACTTTTGAATTCAAATTGTGCTGTCGCCTTTTCTTCTAAATTCATACACTTGAAAACCTAGTGATGATTTTGTTCTTCACAAACTGGTGTTAGGACAGTTTTTCTGAAGTCCAACTAAGGGCTTTGTAAAACCATACAACTGAGACAGTACAAAACCCCACTCTTAGTATAAGGCTGTACCACCTGAGTATATGGTAGCATAGACAGAGCAGCCGGGCTTATTTTAGAAGTGAGAGAGTGTTGTAGGAAGATACAAAGAACTTGTAGTATACCAAGGGTTCAACAGAAACACTGACAACCAGAAGTATTATAAAAAATAATGGTTTATTATAACTACAAGTTAGGCCAATATAAATCTTTGGGGGCTAAGTACTGGGTCAGAGAATTATAAACACAATATAAAAACACAACATAATGCTTTAGAGTATATAGACCAAAGCATAAACCTTGTTTACAAATCTAACAATATTTCTAGGCAAGTCAGACCTTATCAAACACATTTAGTATGGGACACACCTATTCATGGGGGGTAAACCCATAAGTTACTTTCTTATTATGTTCAGCAATGCAAGTTGCAGGAAGGTCGAGACACCAGAACCACCACTCTGAAGTGGATGCGGGCCTCGTGGGGGTCTCTGCCCTTTGAGACACTGTATGCAGAGGTTGCAGAGGAGGAAGCAGTGTCTTGAGAGGTTTTGCCCATGAGGACTTTGTATGTAGAGGTTGCATGGCAAGTGAACTTTACCACAGAATTATTTTCAGTAGAGTCAGAAGCTGTTAGTCCTGTCAGGAGAGTAGACCAGGTCTAGGTACCTTGTATTGTTAGGCCTGGCATGTGAGTGGACCAGGTATAAAGTGGTGAAGTACTATGTTGTGGTTAAAGACTGAGGAGAAGAGAAAGTGGCAAGGGCAGTTGTTGATGCTGTTGATCATTGTGAAATCATCCTGACAAACATTGTTCTGTTACTATTAATTAACTGAAGTGTTTTGGTTCTTCGGAAGTAGTTGTGTTGAACTATTTGTTACCAATGAAGAAACAAGGATTTGTTATTTCTTTTGAACTGTTGGAAAAGCTAATTAAGCGACTTTTGGAGCAAGAAGAACCTTATCATCAGAACTTTGTTAAAAACCAGAACGTTCTCATTTTTGAACTGTTGTTACAAATTCCTGCCTGGATCTGGGGAAGGGTATATTACCAGATCACAAGGAGAAGCAATTACTGAGTTTATGTTTGACATAACTGTAGTTTTGTTATATTTTGAATTGCCATATTTTCCCTTTATATGCCTGTATGTGCAGGTGTGAGGGGCATATTCCTTTTGTTAGGGTGTTTCCTTTTTTATTTTGACAGGCAGAGAAATCCTCTTAAGGGTAAGGATAGTGAGGCGTTCATCAAACCCTTTTGAGTTAATAAAATGGCATCCTATGAAAAACCTTCGCAAAGTTGTGTGACTCACATTTCTGACCCCAGTGAGAAACCAGAAGGTGTTTCACGGTTATATGTGATCTTAGCAACCACAATTACAGAGTTGTACATTTCATTGTGGAAAAAATACTGAAAAACACAAATATTTTTTATTTTTATTTGGGGGGGCCCCAAAACACCTATTTTTTAACCCTTAAAATGTCACTCCAACCCCATCCTGACCCATTTTAATCCCTTTACCCCACTAACCTTTATTTATTTAATTAATGGTTTTACTGTTTTTCAGTCTTTTTGTCCACTCTAAAATGTACCACTCTGTTATGTTTCAGATATTTTGACTGGATACTATGTCTCAGCCACTAGTCCCCAGGGATCTGTGATCCAGGTGGCCATGACATGGCCATCTCTTTTGGATCAAGTTCCTGGGGTGGACCAGTGTGGGAAGATCACCTGGGTGAGGTGTCTTCATGGAGTGGGAGTGGGACACGGATGGTGAGACGCAGTATTCCTTTTCCTGGAACACCTTTACCCCATCCTAAGAGGTAGGATATTTAGGAACTCCACCCCCCCCCTACCTTTTATAACACAAACACTTTCTCACGGACAGCCTGCATACATGCAAACCCTCCCGATTTAGGCGGGAGACTCCCGATTTTTTCATTAAAAACAGTGCTATTTTTTACTGTCTCCCGCCTAAAATAACAATAGCCCCAATGCATTCCTATGGAGAAAATGCATTCTCCCGATTTTGGTGCTGAAATCTCCCTCTTCGGGGCTAATACCTGGGCAGTATACCAGATGTGTCCCAATACACTGGGCAGGCAAGGTCAGGCAATTACTGACCATCACACACATCTGACTTCCATTAAGCTCCCCCACACATATAAAAGGCAGAGCACAACAGCACACTCTGAGCGAGGCAAAGCACAGGAGGACACAGCAGTTTCAAGACGGCAACTGAACGAGAGAGGAAAGACAGCATAACGGAACTGGATTGCAAGGAGGGAAGTTCCCTTGACCTACTCGACAAGGAGCCTTTACTTTCCAGAAACCTCGAGAATAGAAAGCGCAAGACCAGGAAACCAGGCTTAAGAATCCTGCATTGTGTGTCGGAGATACCTGGGCCCTCCCGCGTAAATTATCAAGGTGGGGAGAATCATCAGCTGCCGTGGTACTGTCCTTGGCTCCAAGAACAAAGCAGCATCAATGAAATCAACACAGCCGGTGAGTCGGGGAGACTGATAAAAGATTGGTCTGTGTTGAAGCCAAGGTTGCCAGCAGCAACATTGCATGGCGGGCGCTGGAACAAAAATTGTTAAAACGTGTGTGATAAGAGACACAATTAAAGTTGAACTGCTGATGAGTGACTGAACTTTAAAAACGAGATACAATACCTTTGACAGAGTGGTCCGACACTGTGTTGGTGCTCAATCGAAGGTCTCTGTATGGTATACAGTTGAGAAAGTGAAAGTGAGAAAAAGGTCAAGAAGAAAACGAGTTATTGTGAATCTAAGTCACCCTGCAATGGGTCAATCAAAACCCTTTTAGCATTTTATTCCAGCACCCGGGAATGAGCAATTACTCAGTCCAGTGCGGCCGTAATGACCCGTAATGACCCGGTAATTGCCCATTCCCATGCACCGCAAATACATTATACCGCCAGTCTCATAATGAGGCCCAGTATGTCTAAAATCCGAGCCATTACTACCATTGTGACAAAATGGCTTCTGCCCTGCAGGAGTACAAGGGTGAGTAGTGGCTAAAGAGCTTGCAAAGCCCTCAAATGGCCACAAAACAATAGTGATCCTAATCGTAAAGGTACAACAGGGACAGTTAAGAGATGTACCACTATTGTCTTTTGTGACAACATGGGACTAGGGAAGGCTACACTCTGAAGTTGGGTGTGAACGTGATCAAGTAGCAAGCCAAACAGCATAAGTACAACAGTCCAAAATGATGGGCATGCCCAATCAATATTCCATAAAAATATATATACTTTAATGAAACACACTATCTGCAAAAATACCTAAATAGAAAAACACTACACAAAACCCCCTCTCAGAGGAAAGAAATCAGAATAGGTAAATATAGCGAGATTCAGCACTCTTGCTAATGAATCACGGGTGTAAAGAAAGTAAAAATTACAATGTTCTACAAAAGGAAATGTTCCAGTGCAAAAAGTACCGGCAGAATATAAGTTTGCGGGCGAGATGTGCCCACAGACTTTGATGGTAGAACCAGCACCATTACGAGTGGTGCCGGTGCTACCGTCCCCCCATTCCCATCGAGGCCAATGGGACTCGATGGGAATGGGGATTTCTTGTTTCCGGCACCTGGCTAGAGGGGCCGCCGGGGCTGTAATGTGTTTTTACCGGCACGGCTACCACTGGACTCATAATGAGGCCCAATATCTCTCTTTCGGACTTCATCGCATCTCGTCCTCCTCTAACTAGAGCCACGTTTCTGCGCATCTTCCCTATTTTGACCCTCTGTATGGGATCCTAAAACCAAATGAAAAACCCACTGTAATGATCCTTGCTGCTTTTCTATCTGGGTATTACTTCAGCCAAGGTTCCATCTTTTCCAACTTAACCGGCATAGGAGCCTTTCTCATAGACCCCTTTATCTCGCCCCACCTTTTTGCTTGACTAGCACAAGCTGGCACATTCCCTTGTTCATTGCACTGAGGCAATTGATGGTTTTCCCGTGGACTTCATGTCAAAACTTACAAAACTGTCTTGTATGTCCAACCCTATTGTGGGACTATGGTGTAGTCATTCTGGTTTGTGCTTGCTCCTCCTCGTGGATGGGATACCCTTGAAAGGGGGTATAAGCCCTGGCAACCCACTAGCTGTTTGCACAGCAGTGATGGGCCATATTGGAAACATCCATTTGTTTTTTATTTTTTTATTAGGCATTTAGTTTATTTAAACCTCTGCCAATTTCTTTCATACAATCCCAAATCAGATTAAAAAGTATACACGGTCCCATGGGCCAATTTATCGCAGCATAAACATTTTTATTTCCTTTAAAAATAAATAAGAAAATAAGAAAAAAGGGGCAGTGAAAAAGTAAGAAAACGCAGAGAAGGTTCAAACAATTTCCCAAAATCAAAAAACACAGTCAACCAAGGAACACAACAATGGTGTATAACCAACCGCGAGAAAAACAAGTTGAACTATCAAACTTCAGATTCGCTCAGCCTTTTCAAGGTAATTTCCAGAAATGTTACAAGCACAAGTTGAGTGTGGTATCCCTCCCACCATATAACACTTCCCACCAAGTCTCTGCATCCACACCATGTTGTCCTTTCATTCATTCATAGAAAGTAAGCATTCTCAAGGATCTCAATTTTGGACGAAAGAGGAGTAGATGTTTTAAAAATTCCTGCCCCATCTTGCACAGCCAGCAGCAATCATCTTGCACCATTTGTCTGTATCTATGAAAAGTTTCCTTAGTGCCTAAAATGTTCAATCAGATCCTAAGAAGTAGATCTCTTTGCTTCACATTCGGGAATATTTTAAAGTATGGCGGGGTCACATCCAAAGCAGCACCTAGAGATCCAGATAACGTGTGCACTCTCGACTTAAATCTTTTTGACTCTGTTTCTTGACAGTCATCACCCTTCAGAATCTTCCTTACCAACAAAGGGTTTTTACATAACATTTCGTTAGACACTCCCAAGTTTTCTAAAAATCGTTCGACATTGATCCTCCCAGCTGTTCAAAATTAGGTCTTGTCTTCCGGGTCGTTTCTCCACCAATACTCCGTATTGTGGTAGGCAAGTTGGTAGATTTAGCTTCCTGAACATTTAAAGCGAACTCCAAACATCTCTTGCATAGAGTAATAGGAGACCTATTTCGTGCCTGATTATAGCCATGGATACACACGGCAGAAGTCTCAAGACCTTTTTCCAAAGAAGACCTTCCAGGACTTCCCAAGATTCCCAAGGGAGTCCTAGATAGGCCTCGACTGCGTGAGTGTAGGGGCTACCTTTTGGTTATAGAATCTTATGAATACGACAAGCGAGAACTTGCAATACTTGCGCCTAATCACCATAGCCTTGGCCATTAGATTTTTAATTATAGCCCTCAGACAGTTTTCCCAAGGAGCATCACAGACACTGGTGCTTACTTTCACTCCGAGGTAGGTTATACTCTTGGTGGGTCTTATCTGATTTTTCGGTCAGCACCCAGCTCTGTGATTTTCCTTTCCTCCCTTTCCGGTTTCCCAAAATTATGGTCACTGATTTTTTAGTGTTGATCTTTAAGTCATTCAGAAGAAAATATTTCTGGAGAAGGTCACGCTTTTGCTGGAGTCCAATTGGCGTAAGGTCAAGCAAGACTAGATTGTCTGCATAAGGTAGTCATCCCACCTCAGTGTCATTATCCTTGGTGAAAAAGACCAACCCTGACATAAGGTTTCTTTCTGGTCTTCTATGAAAAAAATGTAATCGGTCTGGTGCCATCGGGCAGCCCTGCTTCAAGCCTTTGAATGTGTGGATCTTGTCTTTTAAGGAGCCCTCTTGATCGAGTGTAACCTGCATGGAAGTGCCAGTATATAGAACTTTTATTGCAGCGAGAACATCTTTTGGACATCCTCTGGTTTCCAATTTTGACCAGAGAGTCTCGCGGTTTATAATGTCAAAAGCATGTTCCAAATCCACACAGACTAGATATACTTTGCTAGACTCCTTGATTGTTCTCAACTTCAGTAAGTTAATTAGTAGAAGGTTCAGGCTGCATCCGACTACTTTGCCAAATTCCGTTTGCCGGCTATCGTAACACCCAGCTTTTACGGACCACTCATTTAGACGATTGAGTAGGAGGGAGGCAAAGAGTTTCCTCAAAATGCCTAATAGCGCAATTGGTCGATAGTTTTTAGGGTCATTCCCATCTCCCATCTTAAAAATCGTCACCACTATTGCAGTTTTCCAGGACAGCGGTCAAGGGCTCTGGGGCAGATCTCAGCATCATGTTGTCAAACCATCAGGACCGAGAGCCCGGGATCTACTCATCTTCTTGATCTGGGATAACATCTATTACGATATTATATGATATGATATGATAGTTTATTTGTATAGCGCCTACACACAATGTGTTTCAAAGCTCTTCAAGGCAAGGAAGGGAACACGGGAAAAATACAAACAGTGAACATTCTTACAAGGCCCTGAACAATAAGAATGTGAAATGTACTATCGTACTCTACCTGGCAACATTTCAGATGGTGCAAGAGCTAAAACACAGATAAGGAAGGGAGGAGCTGGGTTGGAAGGGAAAGGGAACAGGCAGGCGTCTAACGTACTAGGCCTGACGACATTTCTGGTAGAGACGGTGGATTACAAGAGGAGTGGGTGAGGGTAAGGAGAGGAACAAAACAAGCGAATATCATACTAGTCCTGACGACATTTCAGATAGTGCTGGGGAGGAATGAGGAGGACGATAAACGAGGGGTTGGGGAGGTGTAACTATCATACTATGTCTGAGGAAATTCTGATAGAGTAAGTGCATAGAGTAAAGAAGGGAAATGGGGAGAGGAGAGAGGGAAAAGGAAGAAGGGGAAAAGAGGAGAGAACAGAGTGAGCAGTGAGAAAGAGTGGAGAGGCAAGAGGGAGAGACTAATGCAGTTGCAGAGTCATTGATCTGCAGGGAACAGCAAATGCAAGACCGTATTCAGGATGAAATTGGCACAGCATGATACAAGAGTCAAGATTCCAAAAAGTCAAAAACCAAGCATTTGGAACAACACAGTGATGGGAGAGCAATAGTGTCTCAAGACAAAGCTCCTGCAGTGGTATGATGTAGGGGGGGGGGCAGAGGGAGAGGGCTAAGAGGGATGGGAAAGCAGGAGAGACTGGTGTAAGCCAAGGCAGGAAACTGTCATGGTGCTTGCCCCCAGACAGCAGGAGCAGACCAGCCTAGCCCAGTTACTAGCACCATTGGGGACCTTTAAGGCCCCAAACGGTTGCCTCAAGACTTCCTGGACTCTGTGCTGGCGCTGTTGGCGCCAGGCTCATAATATTCTTTCAAGTATGTCAGGTTGCAGGGGTAGAGGGATCACATTCAGCCCAGTCTGAGGCATGGCTGGAGGGACTACTTTACCTGGAACTACTTGTGTGAGGCTATATAAACCACACCCTAAGGACAGAACATGCTTTGCGTTATTCTGCACTCCTGCAGCGTAACGCTCACCGTGTCTGCTAGCTTCAGTCAACCCGGTATTCAGCCACGCCCATCCTGGGAATCAGGAACCATCACCTGTGGAGAAAGAAAGGAGGAGAGAGAGAGAGAACAAGAACAAGGACAGCAGTTAAGTTCTTACCTAATGCTCCATCTTAAAGATTCCTCTTCAGTCGCTCCGGAATCACTACACCTGCCAAACACTAAAGAAACATCAGGTTTGCACGCGCAGGAGAAAAAAACAAAATCAAAGACATTTCAACATTGCGCTAGCACTAATACTCACCCAAAGGCTGCACTCTCCTGCGATCCATCGAGGTGCATTCACGCGATCACCGCTCCGGATTTACTGCACCTTCAGAACAGAAAAGGAACAGCAAGTTAATCGTGCAGGGGAATAAGTACCGTATTTAAGACATTTTCACTTCGCGCCAGCGCTAAACTCACCTCTGGGGATTCTGTTCATCATCGTGGAGAAGAGGCACTCTTCACCTGGCACATTGAAACCGCATCTGCAAAGAAACAAACACAGTAGTGAGGATTTTGGCAACAAGAACTCTAAGCAAACTATACCAAGAAAATATTGGCATACTGTGACTCTGTAGGTAAGAAACTTACCTACAGAGTCACAGTTGTTCAAGACTCTAGATACTATGAACAGTAACGCACCCCTGCATACAGTCGCAAGACGGAGAGTCTGCCATTACAACTCTAAGGCAAACCTTCACTCGTGATGGAAGGGTAAAAACAGAGAGGACATGTGCAGCCATTCACCGCTCCACTTCGTGTGACGCTGGTGGAGACAGTTATCGCTCAGCTTCATTCGGCACCCCTGTGGAGACCAGGTGAGCGTAACAGAACGCGAAGCCTATACACCAATCTCTACCTGGGCGCCATAGAAATCTCAGAGACCGACCATTTATCCCAGCTTTTGGGGGAACTCAGAGCAGAGGTGCATTCAGTTTGGCAAGAAACCACACTCTAAGGAGAGAACTTATTGTGGCCAAGGAGCGTACTGATGACCTAGCCAGACAATTACTCCAATCACAGGCTGGCCAAACACCATTAGTTGGAATGGGGGCATCAGTCCCAACTCAGTCAAGCAACCCAGTGCAGGTGGTCCTTCCGGGAGCTTTACCTTTGGCTCTACCTGAATGCTTTGCGGGAGACCCAAAACGATTTGCGTTTTTTATGAACCAGTGCCTCCTTCATTTCCTATATAAGCCTGGAGCCTTTCCGAATGATCAATCAAAAGTGACCTTTGTACTTTCATACCTCAGTGGCAGTGCCGCGGACTGGTCGGTACCACTAGTTAATCAAGACGATCCCCTTCTCCGAGATTTCCAGGGGTTTCAGCAGAATATGGAGAAGTTGTTTGCCCGACATTCCCAAGGCCAAGCATTAGATAATGAACTTCTGTCTCTATGTCAAGGGGACCAGGATCTGTTAACATTTATCGCAACCTTCAACAGACTGGTGGTGGAAACCAGTTGGCCTGAAGACAAAAGAACTACGCTGTTTCATCGTGGGTTGAGAGGCGAATTAAAAGACATTTTTTTGCTCAAGTGGTCAATCCACCAAGAGACTGTGCGGAGTACATTGACTTGGTGGTAGAGCTGGACCACAGACTAGAGAACCGGAGAGCTGACCGAGCTAGATTGGAGAATTGGGTGTTTGTGCGTCCGAGAGACAACACTTCCAAAACCACCGACATGTCCGAACCCATGAAAATTGGAGGAGTACGGGGACCGCTATCCAAGGCTGAAAGAGACAAAAGAAGACAACAACAGTTGTGCTTCTATTGCGGGACAGCCGGTCATTTCCTTCGAGACTGTCCAGTGAAACCACCCAAGAAAGCAGTCAGGCCGCTGACAAGGTCAGCGCAGAGCCAGAGCCGGAAAACTACCCCACCCGACAAGGGTAGAGGGCCACTTGTCGAGCGAGAAGAAGGACTTTCAGACCTCGCACCTAGCCTTACCAATGATCCTTATCAGTCACCAGCAACCATTTCGTATGCATGCGGTCAGAGCTTACATCGACAGCGGAGCCATAGGTAACTACATGTATCGAGAATTGGCTTCAAGGATGAGTCTTCCTCTTTGCGAAAAGGCAACAACTGATTTGGTCCCCATTGTCGATGGAACGGAGATCTCTTCTGGTCCTGTAACAGACTCGACGACAGAGATCACACTGTTGTGCCAAGACGGGCATTGAGAAACCATTGTGTTCGACTTAATCAAGGCTCCACAATTCCAAATAATTCTGGGAAAGCTGTGGTTAAACACACAATCCTTGCATAGACTGGCGTGCTAAGAGGCTGACCTTCTTAGAATGTGCTTGTACATGTTATCAAGCAGAAGAACCCCTAACCAACGAAATTGCCACCGTCATGAGTCCGACAAATCTGCTACATCAGGAATACCAGGATTTTCAAGATGTTTTCTAGAAGGACCAAGCCAATACATTGCAGCCTCTTGAACATACGACTACCAGATCGATCTTATACCTGGTGCTCAGATTCCATGCAGTCGGATCTACGCACTCACTGAGCCCGAGAATCTTCATCTAAAACAATATTTAGACCAATACCTGGCTAACGGCTCGATGGGAATTCATCCGTCCAAGTCCCTGGGGGCCTCGTCCTTATTCTTCATACCACACCCTAAGGACAGAACACGGTTCGCTTTATTCTGCACTCCTGCAGCGTAACGCTCACCGTGTCTGCTAGCTTTAGTCAACCCGGTCTTCAGCCACGCCCGTCCTGGGAATCACGAACCATCAACTGTGGAGAAAGAAAGGAGGAGAAAGTGAGAACAGAACAAGGACAGCAATTACGTTCTTACCTGACGCTCCATCTTAAAGCTTCCTCTTCAGTCGCTCCAGAGTCACCGCACCTGCCGAACAGTAAACAAACATCAGGTTAGCTGCGCAGGGGAAAAAACCAAAGTCAAAGACATTTCAACATCGCGCTAGCGCTAATACTCACCCAAAGGCTGCACTCTCCTGCAATCCATTGAGGCGCCTTCACGCGATCGCCACTCCGGATTCACCGCACCTGCAGAACAGAAAAGGAACAGCAGGTTAGTTGCGCAGGGGAATAAGGACTGTATTTAAGACATTTTCACTTTGCGCTAGCGCCAAACTCACCTCTGGGGAGTCTGCTCATCATCGTGGGGAGGAGGCACTCTTCACCTGGCACAATGAAACCGCATCTGCAAAAAAACAAACACAGTAGTGAGGATTTTGCCAACAAGAACTCTAAACAAACTATACCAAGAAACTATTGGCATAGAGACTTACCTACAGAGTCACAGTTGTTCAAGACTATACAGCAGGCCGCAGTATCAGTGATGTAACTAGATCCTATGAACAGCAACGCGACCCTGCATACAGTCGCAGGACAGAGAGTCTGCCATTACTAACTCTAAGGCAAACCTTTACTCGTGACGGAAGCTTAAAAACAGAGAGGACACGTGCAGCCATTCACCGCTCCGCTTCGTGTGACACTGGTGGAGACAGTCATCGCTCAGCTTCGTTCGGCACCCCTGTGGAGACCAGGTGAGCGTAACAGAAACACAAGCATACAAGAAGGGGGAGCATGGAACGGCCCACAACATCACAGCATGCTTACCTGCTGTCTGAGGAGTGGTTCGGGCCCTGGGTCCTCCTGGTCCGGACAGGTCCAAACAGGAATTACCCTTTCCTTTGTCTGCCCTTTGCTTCGGACGCCAGGGTGAGAGATGCCTTTGATCTAAGAGTTGACAGAAGGAAGGAAGAGGCAGGGCTAAGAAGGTGGGTGGTGCTTAGGCCAGGTGACATAGACCCACTTGCACCTGCTCCCCATCTGCAAAGGAAAAGTTGCTGGAGGGCTCCTTAAGTGGGGAAAAAGATCAGCAACCAGGAAGGCACCAGGTGGGGGGGGGTTAGGCCAGGTGACCTAGACCCAATTACACCTGCTCCCCATCTGCAAAGTAAGAGAGGCTGGAGGGCTCCTTAAGCAGGGAAAAAGTGCGGCAACCAGGAAGGCACAAGGTGGGCGGGGCTTGATAAGTGGGGAAAAAGAGCACCAACCAGGAAAGCACCAGGTGGGTGGGGCTTAGGCCAGGTGAGCTAGACCCACTTGCACCTGCTTCTGTCATGGCCATCGGGCCAAGGACACAAACATTACAGGGCCACTTACACATGGGGCCCATATGGACACAGTCCTGGTGCCTTTGGCACCAGGCTCATGAAAAACAATAAGCAGAAACATGCATTTGGGTCGAGAATACTTTTATTATGAACATGGCACCTCATTTTGGGTGCCAAGTACATTTAACATAGAGAACTTCCATTACTACAGCAGCCCCACGTGTACTCTTGGGTGGGGCTGCTGCTATTGGTTTGCCTTGTACGTGCTGACTCTCTGGGAGTGGCAGGGTGTGGTAGGCAAGCCAGGCCCAGTGGGCGTGCCCACGATCACAGCTATATAAGCTGCTCCAATCTCTGAGGCAGACACTTTGCGTTATTCTGCACTTCCATGCAGCGTAACGCTCACCCCCGCCTTGGGTTAAACTTACCTTTGGAAATCCTGTTTCCTGTCTCCATACTTACCATCTGAGGAACCTGCTCTCACATGTGCGCGTCTTGAAACCTTCCAGAATGCTGACATCTTCACCTTGGTACCGCAGCTCATCTTCAAATCTTCTGGAATGCTGAAACCTTCATCTTGACATTGCAGCACAACGCACTCCACCCGCGACCGCAGCACCTGCAAGTAAAAACAAAAGGCAAAGTTAGACACTTAACAGACATTAAGTTTAAGGTCGCGCTACCACCGAACCTCGCACTTTTCCTTCAACCATCACTCACCTGTTGTCGGGCATTGTGGTTCCGTCCATCTTCCTCCTGGCCGCACTCCACCCCTTCACACCTGCTTTTGGGCCGCATTTCCACCTATTGGGAAGAAAAACAGAACAGAAAACGTTATTCAGGAATTAACAACACTATTGAGAACAACACTACCAACACCGAAAACAGAAAGGGGAAAAGACAAGAGACATTGAGAGACACTTACCATCAACCAGGGGAAAGCATAGTCACAGCTGGACTGGACTATTATTTACCAGGGATCATTGAAGGAACTAGATCCCATCAACAATGGTATCGAAGTAGCAGGACGGGGAGCTCATCATCAATAATTAACGGGTGAGCCTTATGGGCCGGTACATGCCCACAGAAATCGCACCTTGGGTTGAAGGGTTTGAGAGGTACAACAGTCACTGATCAGCACAATCACGTTTTCTCATATCCACGCAGGAGCAGTGCCACCAATTGTCGCCGTCCACAGCTTGTCAGCAGGGGGAGAGACCTGATGAGGGTGATCTAACTCCTGGGAGGGCTGCAACCGTGCCCCAACACCTCTGCAGAGACCAGGTGAGCGTAACAGCTTCCCATCTGCAAAGGAAGAGAGACTGAAGGGCTCCTTAAGTAGGGAAAAAGAGCACCAATCACAAAGGCACCAGGTGGGTGGGGCTTGCTAGCTTGGGAAAAAGAGCGGCAACCAGGAAGGCACCAGGTGGGCGGGGCTTAGGCCTGGTGACCTAGAGCCACTTGCACCTGCTCCCCATCTGCAAAGGAAGAGAGACTGAAGGGCTCCTTAAGTAGGGAAAAAGAGCGGCAACCAGCAAGGCACCTAGTGACCAGGGTTTGCTAAGTGGGGAAAAAGAGTGGCAACTAGGAAGGCACCAGGTGGGCGGGGCTTAGGCCAGGTGACCTAGACCCACTTGCACCTGCTTCCCATCTGCAAAGGAAGAGAGGCTGGAGGGCTCCTTAGCTGTCAAACGTCATGTTCCAATTGTGCCTTATTGTATCCGGTTACTGTACGACACCCAAATGTTTTCTTTTATCCGTTTAGCCTGCAAAGCATAATTTGGAGCTCCTTCTTCATTGATGATTTGCATATGGTCCTTGTATTGTTCTTACTTAGGCCCTATGCATTTATTCTGCGTTATTCTGATGCATTATGATTTTATGAGAGATTAGTCGGTTTTTATATTTTTACTTCCTCTTTTTGATCAGTTTGATTCGGGTCATAAGAGGGTGGTCCTTAAGCATCCTTATTTCCATCTGTAATTGTCTCTTCTGAACAACCAACTCCTCGTCATAGGAGTGTAAAGGTTTAAAAAGTGGTCTAGAGCTGATAGTACATTTTTCTTTAAACAATATTCAGATGGGATCATACTCGACATCTGCCACAACTTTAGTTGTTTTGTCAGTTATGGGTTTCAGTCTTAGTCTATGGGATCCCCTTCCATCTCCCCCTTTTGGGTCCAGGTTGTTCTTTTCTTTCTTTTCGCAACCATCATAGTCAAAATGATCAAGTCATGATCACTATGCCATGTGGGGTAAACATTTAGTTGCAGTATTTGGTAGTGTATGTTGCTTGAAACAAAGAAATAATCAAGTGCCGCACCAACGCGCTCGCCATGAAAGCAAGATGGCGTGGAGCAACACAGTTTCAATCCGTGGGTCCGCGTTTAGAAACCTCTGGGTATTGAGCGGGTTATAAATAACCAATTGTAATTGTAATAATACTGCAACCATTCTGTCAAGGTGGAGCCACCGGGATATCTCCCGGCATTTGGCCATTCAGGATAATTAGGCCTCTATAGTCCATTGTTTCATGCCAATCTTTAGATCTTTTTGATTTGCAGCCTTTTCACTGCCCTTTATACCTAACTTGCACCTCGTAATATTTTAGGCAGTCTATATTCACATCCCCACAAAGGATCAAGACTGGCTCTGCGTTTAATTGGTAAACCAGATCTATCCAGGACGTCACTGTATCAATGAAGGAATTGGAATCAGCTGAGTCTGGATTCCTGTACAAATTTAGAAAGATTCATACGACTCTGCTGTTCGGTCTCCCTATCAAAAATTAAAGAACCAGAATTTGGATGTGAGGATTTGGTTCAAAAGATTCAATGACTTCCAAGTTTGCTTCTTTTCTTACCATGATTAACAGGCCAGCCAAAGGTCGGCCTTGGGTTCATTTCAAGGCTTTGTTTTGATACACTGAAAACCCCTCCAACACAGGCAGATCGATAGCCAGGTTTTTTGTATACATAGTATATTGGGACTGGCAGCAACGGGGTCTAGTTTTTGGAAAAGTTGGGCAAAGCTCAAAAACCAATCCTCCAAGATCCTGTATATCGACTCTGTTGGCTCTAATACTGGGGCTTCTTTATCCAACATGGATTTCTTGCTTTTTTCCAAATGCATAACTGTTTTGGACTCCGTCTGACATACGTCCTTTCCAATTTTTATCTTTAGTTGGGTCAAGTCAGTAGGTCGTACTGGCTTTGGCTAACTCGCCTTACTTACAAGAGTCAGCCCTTCAGGGCTTTCAAAAGTCACAGCAGCTTGTCTATCCAGGCTATGTCTTTTGTTCCATGAAATCCTAGCCTTAGGTGTCTCCTTCTCGTATCATTTTTCTCTGGGGCTAACACCCCTATTTCTCAGGTCGGAAGCATTTCCAGGAACCTGCAGCTCAAAACCCAATGCACGTAGTTCATCTCTGAAATCCAAAAGGAGCGTTATCAAGGAGTCTGATTTCATATAAAGCTGCACTCGATCAGTTTCCTTCTCATTTATGAAACCAATGATCTTTATGTCCTCAGTATCAATAGCCCTGAGTTTCGGTACATGATGAAACAAACACAGGGTGTTTGATCGATTTAAGATAAATCCATCATTAGCCTGTAGTATTCTTTCCAACACAATGGCATGACCCAGGGAACATGGCACATGGCTGCTTTTTGGGGGCCAAACCTCTTTCTTTGTTGATTTCTAAATCCCCCTAGAGCCTCCTCTTATTTTGAATGTGTGGCTAGGGGCATAATGACCTCTTGTTTTGAGTTTTCTATCAGCTGGTGCATAATCCCGGCTATGGGCTTATCCGATGTGATCACAGATCCACTGACTCTGGCTCTCCTTTCTTCCAGAGTCATAAAAGGCTCAGTGATCTTGGTGGCGTTATCCTCACCACTTGTCTGTTTTCTGTTACTTCGGCAGGTTTCTGAGAAACATTATTGCTTTCCTGAAGGACAGCAACATTTACAGATGCCATGAGCGTTGGCATGTCATCCTCGTCTATAATCTCATAGGTTGAAAGTTGCATTAGCACATCATACTCAGCGACCAGGTCAGTTGTTATTCTAGCATTGACAGTGGGGGCATTGATGTCATCAATCAGTCCAACGCAAGGTTCTATGTTCAACTGCACCCTTCTATTTGGTTTGGTCTGAACAGGGAGGGCGGTGGTCAAGACAGATTTCAAATTTCTTAAAAAGCTCTGAGATCCACTGGCTTTCCCCTGTTTAACTCTTCACATGTTCTTTGGTTTCTTTAACAAGTCTTTCATTCTTGATAACTCCCTATTAGTTAATGGAGTTTTAGTTTTTTAATCAAAAATTGAGAACATCTGTGACTTTTTCGCGCTGCTGTGTCGCTGCAAGAGCTCCAGATGATTGTATCGAGGCCATCCTTTCACCCCCTTCCTCAATCAGCTCTTCCCATCTTCTCTCGTTTTCTAGACGATTTGACCCTGGCAACAAATCCTCCTCTAAAGGTTCAGAAGTAAGGCGGTCTGTAGATGTTACAGAGTTCCTTGATAGGCATAAGGGATCTCCATCTAAGGGACATGGTGTGGATTCCTCTATGAATATTACAAGGCCCGGTGTCATGGATGGATAGCCCATGGCCACCCTTTCAAGCCCGTTTTCATCATTTCCCACCCGGCTTGTAGGGAGGTTTTCAACCGATATTAAAGTCAGCGATGCCTGCCCAGATGGATTCTGTATCAGATTTTCTCTGTAATGATTCGGACAATGTAGACGCTGGACAATGTCTCGAACTCCTTCTAAAAAGATTTTTTTATCCAGACGGGCTTCTTGGGTTGGATCAATTAATGACTTTAAGATCACACCTTGCAGCTCTTTTTCTCTGGAGCTCTTTTCTTTAATGGCCATTATAAATGCTTCCACTGTGTCATCTTAGTGTACATTAATGCCAGCAAAGATCTGTGAATCTTTCGATTGATGATGGGGTGACATGGGTATTTCCAAATAAGACGCATTTCTCTATCGTTTAGCCGGAATTCTACAGTCCCTGGAGCTGCCTTCCTCTGGGTCACTCAATGGATGCCTCCCGCGGCCCCCTCTCCCACCACTACTCCTTTGGGGGGTCGGTCTTGCAGTGTCTCTTAAGGGACTAGCCTCCTTTATTGGGGAGGCTGCAACACCCGTAGGCATTTCCAGTACAATATCCAGCACAATATCTCGAGAAGAAGAAGAAGACTGCTCCGCACCCTCGGGTACGGGGCTTTTTATAGAATCCACACTTCCTCCTATAAGTATAGGGGTTTGCAAAGGGTCCATGTCCTGGTCCGGCGCTGCTGTAGTCACCACCGCTGAAAGGGTAGAGGCTGCTCCCCCTCACTAGCAGGGACCTCTTGTGAAGATTGTAGTGCAGGGCCTAATGGGAGTGCCTGGTCATCAAGCTCCATAGAGTAAAGGAGCGCTTCATCGGGAGCGTCCCCCTACCCAACAAGTGTGCTAGAATAGTCCTCCTTCTGAGCCGACACAGCACGAGAGATTGTTTTTATAGCAGGGCCGCCACCCGGGCGTTTAAAATGCGTTTAAAATGCCATTTCAGGGATCCTAAATCGGCAACAGATTTAGATCTCTTTGTTGCAATTTTTGGCGAACCATGTTCGTTGTGGATATTCTTGCAATAAAAATACCAGTTTTTTCAATAATGTCCTCATGTTTTAGCCAGTTAAAAAAAAAAAAAACTTTTACATGAGATCTATGTTTGCTATGTGAGGTACCTGAAGTAATGGGTATCAAGTAATATTATCCCCATAAATAATGTCGCCATACATCTAGTCACCGGGAAACGGCATAGGCGACATTATGTATGGGGATCATTTATGGGGTAAATGAGGGCGTGGGTTGCGGGGTGTCACCTGCTCCCTTTTAAAAAATATGTAGGTGGCAGGGGTGTACCCTGCAGTTTCCATATGTTAATATTGCCGCAAAAAAAGACATCATTCTTGTATGGCAACATTTATGCGGGGATATTAACACATGGAACCAAGTAATGTGGGTACATTTTAGCCCTCTACGGAACGATGCAGTAGGTCTGAAGCTGAGCCGTAGATCGGGTAGTGCCTATGCGGGCAAGGCCGACCCAAAATCTGTAAATGCCCACTCAGCAGCGCTGTGCGGGCATTTGCATAGTGTCACTGCAGTTGGTCCCACTACATGAGCTTCAGGCCACACTTGTTAGACAATCCTGGCTACGCCTCTGATCTGAAGTGCAAACATTACGTGTGTTAACTGTATGCAAACTGAGGAACCCACAACAAGAGAAGAATGGGCTGTGTATTTTGGGTAAGTGAGTCAGGGAGCCACACTAGCCTGGCTGGCTGGCAGCGTGCAATAACAAACGAGGAGATGCCGGACATGCCATTCTTATGCCTGTCCACACCGCACGCATGCCCTGACATCAGGCGGCCATGAGGACACGCGTTTAAGATGGTGAGATGCTGACCAGTTCGGTATTTGGAGCCGGATTCTGAATAGCTATTTTCGTTTATCTCCAAGTTGTCCCAAAATATATCGTGAACAAACTGCAAATTTAACTTTGCTGAAGTAAGGGTCCTTTTTTCTCTTTATGCAATGTTTTCCATTCAAATCGTTTGATAAAGCCATTGGTAATGTCATTTTTTCGTTCTTTTGTTTTAATAATCACCTTTTGTTAAATGTTGGCCACTGCTCAAACATAACACATCCTAGTGCCTCCTTAACACATTTCATGGTAATCACTGACACTAATGTCAGTAGCTGTGCATTGGGTGGCACTACCTATGATATGAGTACCTCATAATTTGAAAGTTGTACCTGGCAATAGTGCCAGTACTTAGCCAATGATGCAAATCCTTGAGAATTTGAAGGCAATCCTGAGCACATGATGGTATTAGGTATTTGATAGCATGTCGTGGTAAGGGTGGGAGTAACTGGGAAATTGATGGAAAGGCAAGTCACTGGTGAAACTAACAGGATTGTGTATACTAATACTTGAAAATTGAGTGAGTACCAGTCCATTTAATTACAAATATTGTCATTGGTGTGAGTATGAAACCATTGTATGATGATAACTGACTCTGATGTGAGCACACAGGCATTCCATGGCAGTGCATTACAATGATTTGAGCCTCTGTGCATTTGATGGAAGTACTTGGCAGTGCTCTGAGTACTTTCGCATTTTGCATCATTACATGTCTTTGTGGTGAATAACTGACTATTGTGTGGCAATCCCAAGCAAACGGGCTAGTACCCAGACATGTAATGGCAGTCTCTGCCACCATAGTGAAAACCTTGGCATTTGTTCATTATAAATGTCATTGGTGCCCGGACATTTGATGGCAAATCTAGAAAAAGCCTGAGTATCTGGACATTTATGGCAATACTTACCCAATGATGGATGTCATTGGGCATCTGATGGTAATTTCTAGCAAACTACCTGTACATAGGTTTTTTGTGAAATTACTGACAATGGTGTGAGTATCTGGCCATTTCATGGCAATACTTACCCAATGATGGATGTCATTGGGCATCTGATGGTAATATCTAGCAAACTACCCGTACATAGGTTTTTTGTGAAATTACTGACAATGGTGTGAGTATCTGGCCATTTCATGTCAATACATGTCAATGGTGAGAGTGACAGGGCTTTTGTATGCTAATACCTTGCAATGCTGGGAGTACCTTAGAATTTTATGGAAGTACACAACTATTGTGTTAATATCTATTACTATTGTGTAACTTGGCCGATGGTATGACTACATAGCTAAATGATGACAACTCCACACAACTTCCTGCATGTCTTTAAATATACAATACAAAGAAATTGTGTAAACACCTGGGTATTTTATGTCAAAACAAGGCATGATGTGTCAGTATCTTGCATAATATGTGCACAATATGGGCCTCATTAGGACCCAGGCGGTAAGGGGTTTACGGCGGCGTAAACAGCGCCGACCCTTACCGCCTGATTCCGAGGTCCCTTAGCACCATGGAGGATTTAACACCTGCTTTTAGCAGGTGTTAAAATCCATGGCGCTAAGGGACCTTGTTAATTACGCCACCGTAATTTACGGGGGCGTAATTAACGCCTTCCCCACTCCCATTATGCCCTATGGGGCAAAAATGGGAATGGGGAAGGGTAAATGGGTTAATGGGGACTTACCGCCCCGCCAACTTCGGAATGGGGCGGTAAGTCCGCCAACCACCATGGCGTAAACATAGTTTACGCCATGGTGGTAAAGGTACGACCCAGGCGGTAACTTACCGCCTGGGTCGTAATGAGGCCCTATGTCAGTATCTATATTTATCATGAAATATCCAGATAATGGTTTCACTAATTGGCCGAGGCAGTGTCTGGCAATGGCATGAATACCTGATGTTTCTTTTATGGAAATCTGTGGCAATGTGGTGGGCACACACATTTGATGGCATTGCAGTCCTTTATTTTCTTTATTGGGTATTTATAGTGCGCCTATACACAACGTTTTCCAAGGAGCTTCAAGGAAAGAGGTGGGGGGGGGCTGGGATGATATGAACAAAAATGGTCCTACTAGGCCTTGTGACATTTGGATCGTGCAAGTGCAGTAACAAGAAGTGCAGCGAAGAGGGGACGGGGAAGTGCAGGTCAGGGCGGGATGGCCTTTGAGAAAAGAGAGTGCCAGGGGAGGCCAGATGGACAGAGTCAGGGGAATGCAGAGTGCAGTTGAAGGAAGGCCCACGCTAAGTGCGAGGTCAGGGGTTGGAATACGGGGTAAGGGGCTGGAAGGGCACAAGGGGTGCAAGGCACAGCCAGGCTAGTGCAGAGGGAGAGAATCCAGAAAAGCAAATGCAGGGTGGGGGGGCATGGGAGACTAAGTGAAGAGGTAGACTGGACAAAGAGGGCCTGGTGCCCTGTACTAATCTGAAAGAATCTCAAGTGGCAGATGAGGGGGTCGGGGAAGGAGGAAGAGAAAAGGAAAGTTTTGAGAAGCTTCTGGAATTTAAGGAGATCTGACTTCATTCTGGGATGGGCAGGGAGGCCATTCCAGAGGGAGGCAACTGCGGAGGAGAACATTGTACCCCTACTTGCTGCTTTGCAAAGCATCTGATCTGTAGAGAGTTGGAGCTGGAAGACTGACAGGCTCTAGCAGGAAGGTATTTAGGGTGAGCGTTGGATGTAGCAGGGTCCCAGGATCCAGAAAGCCTTGTGGATGATGCAGAGGGACTTGAACTACTTGGTCCTTGCAGCAACCGGGAGCCAGTGGATAGATTTTAGAGCTGGAGAGATGTAGTCCCTGGGCTTGAGGCCAAGTCTCACAAGCCTATTCTGGATTAGTTGAAGGGATGAAGGGAGGAGTTAGGCAGATGGAGGAAGAGGTTGATGCAGTAGTGCAGTCTGGAGAGGATCGGAGCACTGGAGACATTGAGTTTCTCGGGGTAGGTGACAAAAGGGAGAATGCCTCTGAGGAGGTGCAGCTGAAAGTGGGCCTTCTTGGCAAGGTCTGTGATGTAAGGAGAGGAGGAGAGAGAGGAGTTGAAGATGACACCAAGGTACCAAGGTTTTTTGCATCACAGGAGGGTAATGGGGGGCCCATGGAGGGCTGCCAGAGTATGGGAGGGAAGGAGCGAGTGGGGGTCCCATTGAGAAGGATCTCCGAATTACTAGCATTAAGGCAGAGATTGTTAGCAGTGCACCATGCCTGAATAGCAGACAGGCAGTCAGGAATGAGAGAGGAAGAGGAGGAGGCCGAGGAGGGAAGCTTGAAGGAGAGCTGTGTGTCGTGCAAATAACACAGAAAATAACGATAGATGGTGGAGATCAAATGGGCTAGAGGGGCCAGGTAGATGTTGAAAAGCCAAGGCGAGAGGCTAGAGCCATGAGGGACACTGCAGGTGGAGAGTGAGATGGAGGAGAGAAAACAGCTCAGTTGGGAATGGGAGATCGGTCAGGGAGAAGGAGGTCAACCAGTCGAGAGACAGGTCTGTGATGCCATGTGTATTTGATTCATGCTAAAGAAAATACCTGTCAATGGTTTCAGTATCTGGCTTTTGGATTTCAGTACCTTTCAGCTTTGTAAGTACCTGGTGTTTGATGGTGATGCCTTGTGGTTGGGTGAGGACTGGGCATGTTTTAGCAATACTTGTGAAATGGTATTAGTACCCTACCCACATATTTAATGGCAACACCTGATATTAGTAAGAATCTTTGGATTCAGGAAGAAAATACCTGAAAATAGTGCGAGCATCCCTTGTCTTTATTGCAATACTTGGTAGTTGTTTGAGTACTGAAGGATTTGAAAACCATCGAAAAATAATAAGGGATGGGTGGCTTGATTTTTATTAATCATAACCACTGACATTCTTGGCGTAAACCTTCCATATTATGTTGTTTAGCCGAGTTCTGCCATTGTAATGAGGGATCAGGTGAGGTTTGGCATTTGTGTAAGGTTATTTCATGCTTTCTTGCTCCTCTGTGCTTTGTGAACTGGAGTCAATATAGGATCGTATGGCCTTGGCTAAACTACTTCCTGGGACAAACCTACAACATTCAGTACTGATTGGGAAAAAGCTGCACTCCCAGCCCGACCAAGGAGGCCATGAATGCCATGCACATCTACTGCTGAAAGTAGTGAGATAGTGGCACTCGGTCCCTTACCTCCACTGCCTGTTTTACACTTATCGTTCTCATCTAGTCAGCATGCAGGGCTCTCCTCCCTGTCCAGGTATCTCCACAGTAGTACAAAAAATAATGCCCTGTGGGCAAAACCTTCCCAAACTAAAAGTGTTCATAAAAAACACAAATTGCACCAAAGACCCCTCCCTATGCCATCATTCCCAACGCCATATGCAAAAGGAGAGCAGTCGTAAACGCCATCTCTCCTACTACATTGGCTGTTGAGCCCTGTTACACCACCAAACCCAGAATTGAGCTAGCCCTGGCCCTTGCCCTGACACTCTAGCGAAGCTAATACAGTTTTGACACACAATGTGGGTTTGGCTTGTCAGAAGGTGTAGGGGGATAGGCCTTACTAACTCTGCCAATCACTCCTGTCAAACAGAGAATTGAGCAAAACTAGAATGACAAGACAATTTCAGGGACGATCCACTTACACAGCCTGAACCCCTGGCCGCATAGTAAGTGGGCATACTGAAATAGATCTAACCTTCCTATGCAAACTGGGCATAATTCACCATACCTAACTGAGCATAATGGAATCTGGCCTACCTGTGGTAACTGGACAATCCGAAATCTGACAGTGTCTTGCTAACTGGGATAATAGCAGCTTAATCTGTCCTTACGCCTGATAACACGGCATATAACAATCAGTTGTTAATTCGCTAAATTGATCTATGGTAGATAGCCCTACTTTGCTGGCTTAGCATAATAGAATGTACCCCTATTGCGCTAAGTGAGCATTCTGGAATATGTCTTTACTGTGAAAACTGGTCCTCTGAGAACTGGTCATACAGTGCTAAGTGGGCATATAGGCATATGATCCCAGCTGAAAGGGCATTTTGGAATCTGCCTTTACACTTGCTAAATTTGCATACTGTACTCTATTCTGACTTTGCTAACGTTACCTTTGTAGGATGGCCTTATACTCTTGGTAAGGCATAATGGATTGTCTTTTTTTGTTGTGAACTGCGCATATTAGAATCCCCGCTTACTGTGATGACTGGACCTATGTAACCCATAGTTTCAGTTTTAAGTGAGTGCACTTGAATCTTGCCTTCCTGTACCAACTGTGCATACTTCAGTCTGGGCTGATTGTGCTACATGGGCATACTGGAAGCAGGTTTTACTCTTTTAAATGAGGATAATGACATCTGGCCTTACTGTAAATACTTACTAAACTGGAATCTGGTTTTACTGGTCAAACTGGACCTGTGGATTCTGGCTGCACTGTGTTGATTGGGTTTTCTGGAGTCTGACATGACAAACTGTTATCTGACTGTATTATGCTAACGGCACATAACATAATCAGACCTTACTGTATTAACTCGGCGTAATGGATCTGGGATCTCAGTTGGATAGAATTATTCAGCACTAAATGGGAATAATGCAATCTGTCACTGTTGTGTTAACTGGGCTTAATGGAACCTGGCACTATACGAATAGGGCTTATGCAATCTGTGGTACCGTGGCATATTTAAATCTGGCATTAATAATCTTACTGAGCATGGTGGATTTGATCATTTTGTGCTATCTGGCAATACTTTAACGTGACCATGCTGTGGTTACTTGGAATAATGAAAACTTGCTAAGTGGACGATATGGAATTCTCCATTCTTGTGGAGACTTTGTAAATAGTATCTGGTACTGTTTTACTAACTGAGTGCGCTTCTAGCTGGCTTAACGATTCTAAATAAACACTGTGACTTTTATCATGATGCATCATTCAGACATGGGTAACTAAACAAATTATTTGTGGAAATAATATGTGAGATAAATCGAGGGATTCAGTCAAATCTCCTCAAGGGGAGCCTTTCCTTGTGAGGCTAGGGAGGTAAGGCCACTATGCGATACCCTCGCTAGGAATAGAGGCAATCAGGACCTCACTGGGAGAAACTCTTCCCATGGGGATAAGGACTCCCTTTGCAAACCAACCATGCCTATTCTCTTGGGAGAGAACAAGAGAAATCGACCTACATTTGTTATTGTGGTGTTTGAGAACAAAACAAGTACCTGTTGGGTACTGAGACGAACAATATCCATGGAGTAATAGAGAACAGGTACCTGTTAGGTACTGAAATGAAGAAAAACAAGGGGGTCATAGAGGGTATTGCTCAGACATTGAGAAAGTATTCCCAAAAGATGCTGGGGAAGCCTAACATACAACATTTGAAAAGTGGGCGTAGAGAGCATGACAGCGAGGGAGGTCTTGGAGTTTCAGATCAGCTCCAGGAGGGATGCTGGTGAGCTGGAGAGAACACAGACATCCAGACAAGCGAGACACATGGAGGAGCAGGTGCCCAACTAGCACTGTTCCATAGACAGCCTAACGAGAGACTGTGAGCTGGAGTTCAGTCCCAGGAGGGACACACCAGTGAGAGGTGGTGGCGAGAAGGGGGAAGAGAGGAAACCCCTCTCTGAGCTGATACCACTTGGCAGAAAGCACGCCGGAGCATGCCCCGAAGAAGGAGCAGAGCAAAGGATGAGAGACATCCTGAACCATGGTGGCCGAGGCGGGAGAAGAGAGGGAACACCTTTCAGTGCCGATATCACGGAACAAGCGATATGCTAGTGCATCCAGACAAGCAATGCAGGCAATCACGAGAGCCATCCTGACAAACATGTGACAAACACGGAAGGAGACCACCAACCCAGTGATGCGGCCCCTATACAAGAAAGGTAACAGGGAGAGTGGGAGACGCAGGGAGGCAGTGATAATGATTGGTATAGTCAAAATCAGCACAGAACCGAAACTGAATATAACGATTCAAGTAATCTTTGTCTTAACAGTAACGAGGAATCCTACTCATCCCAGAATCAAGGAGAGTGAGAATGTCTACTGGTTGAATCCTACTCGTCCCAATAATAAGAAGAGTGAGAATAACTACTGGGATAATCATACTCGTCACAGCAATAAGGAGTGTGAGAATAACCACTGGACTAATCATACTCATCCCAGTAACAAGGAGTGTGAGATTAATTTCTGTGTGCATCATACTCACTCCAGTGAGAGGACCAGTAACCAATAGAACCGTTTCTGTGGGCCTAATACTCGTTCCAGTTAGAGAACCAATAAAACCAAGAGAAAGAAAGAAAGAAAGAAAGAAAGAAAGAAAGAAAGAAAGAAAGAAAGAAAGAAAGAAAGAAAGAAAGAAAGAAAGAAAGAAAGAAAGAAAGAAAGAAAAGAAAGAAAGAAAGAAAGAATACTGGGGTTACCATTGTTACCTTAGTGAGAAAGTAAGTGACCAAGAGAGTGAGAGTCAACCAGAGAAAGAGAGACTTTCATCTGTGTCTAAGAAAGCCAAGAGAATCAAAGACAAAGACGAGAAACTTTGATCAAGAGGATCTTTCAACACTAGGGAAAGGAGAAACCTGAAGACTTGGAAAATTCTCTTTATGAACTGAACGAACTTTAGCAAAAGATAGATAAAAACAATCTGAGGATCTGTTATTAAAAATGAACTGAGCTGAGAAAGCTTATCCATGAGAAGGGAGTCATTCCCCTGGACCTCTGTTAGGTTCACGATAAGCAAGGCTGGCAAAGCCGCCCCAGGAGAAGGGAGTGATTCGCCTAGACTTTAGTTGTATTGCCTTAGTGGTAGGGTCAGCATAGTTTAGTTTTGGACTGAGGAGAGACTTTACTTTTGGACTTCACAAACTGACCATGAGCAACCTAATTAGTTGTGTAAGGTAGGGAAACCCATAGCTTAGGAAAAGTTAGGCATTTTCTCATCATTTGAATAAAAGCATCTTGAAAATGACAACTTCTAGTCCGTCTCCTCCTCTGACTCTCAATGATTGTCGACCATTTTCCATTTAAGCAATAAAACCCCCACTGGTCGGGCTGCGCCACCTGGTAATGGCCCGCCGGGTTGGCCTGATATTTACGAAATGGGAAAGCCCACCTTGATGGCACCATCGCTATTAGCAGCCTGGGACCTTCCTCTCTGGTTTTAATATCTGTCATGGCACATATCAAGTGTGCCAAACTTCCTTTAAACATCTAAGTAACAATTGAGTCTTGACTCCACAATAGCTCATGTTAACCTTATCATAGCATATTTACAATACATTCCTTTGAAGTTCACCTCAATTCACCAAAAGGACTGATTCAAAACAAAGTAACCATCTCCTTTCACAAGTCGCAAAGTAATGGAGTGATAACACATCAGTTTTAACAAACACTCAAGGTTCACTTGCCTCAATCAAGAAGCACTGTGTACAACACATTCCATCCTCAGGTAGTATAAGAAAAGGAATCACCCCATGCTTGAAATACAGTACCATCATGACAAAGCATCCATCTTCAGGTTACTGAGCCCAAGTAGGTACGTATTCGGAAAAACATAGTGAGGACAATTGTAGGCCCTTTGAGCTAGTCGACTATTCTTACAGTGTACTTTACCAAAGGACCCACAGATATCCAGATGACTCTCAAAGGGAAGGCTCAACCTTCCAACAAATGCCTTCATAGTATACATGCCTTGCTCATCACCAACAGCTCCCTTCCAAACAGTGAATACTATCTTTTGCAGGGTGAAAGCAAGAGAGAGGGAGAAAGAAAGAAAGAAAGAAAGAAAGAAAGAAAGAAAGAAAGAAAGAAAGAAAGAAAGAAAGAAAGAAAGAAAGAAAGAAAGAAAGAAAGAAATTGAATATAGATGCTCAGGAGGGCTGAGCACAATCATGTTTGCACTTTAGGGGGGCAGAGTAAGAGTGAGGTGAGAGTATTGCATACATTGACTCACCTAACAAGGCCATCAACCCTCTTCAGTCCTCAAAGCTTTGCTTTGTAATTTTCATGTGTGTGTAAAATATGCACAAGTACGACATTTTTTAAACCTTTTGACAATCACAATGCTTGAGGCTGTATTTTCAAATGTGTCTATTTAATACACTCACAGAAATTCAGGCAAAGGTGTGGAAGTTGCAGTTATATTTAGCTCCTCCCTGCGGGTAATATTGTGCCATGTCTGTTAGTAGGGGGAACTGAAACATGGGCAGGAAAATTGGTGGCATCTATTTCAATATCTAGCACCCTGCTGCTGGTTTACCGTGTTTCAGCAAGGGATCCCTATTTGAAGCCAAGCTGCTTGAGACCCAATTAGAGCTTGTGTGGAATTTTTAGGGTGGGTTTCTCTTAGGAGACTATAATGTCTTGGCAGATTGCCCCACTGTGCCATCTGGAATCTATTTCAAGATGTTAAATATCCTGCACATAGGTCTGGCCACAGGCTTGACCTAATTTTTGTTATCTGCATATATTGACAGCTTTTTCTGCTTTTCCAGTTTTATGATTGGATCATCTGGTTGTCCTGTTTCTTATAAGGGGACCAGTACACAAGGAAGAGAATGTTGGATTGGTGCCTCATACAGGAAGATCTTGGGAAAAAATGTGTTTGAATAAATTCCAAGATAAACTGTCAGTCATTATGTATAGGCTGCACTACCAACGACAATGACATGCTTGCCTACTTTACTTCTTGTATCACCGCTGCTCTTGATGAAGGGATACCATTAAAAAGTGTGAGATGTCAACCTCACCATTCAAGGAGAAAAAAACCAAAGTGAATGAATGTAGATGGAGAAGAAATTATTATCTCCTACACAGAGATCTCTATCGTCAGGCTTTGAAAAAATATATAAATGCTATCAAAGCTGCTAAGCAATCTTATTACTCCAATAGAACCTCTTGCTTGTAACCCTCAAAAGAGAATATTTCTATGATAGATAAGTGCACATTGTCTCATGCTAGTTACAGGCTTCTTGTTCCTTTGACTGATGTATGTGAACTATTGTCAGTCTTTTTTATGAACAAAAGTACATGTGTGTGTCTATCATCCCAAATTCTTCACTCTTTGGCTTGCAAGAGTGCTCTACGATACGTCTGAATGAACCACCTCTATTGGAGTCCTTTGTCTTGTTATCATTAGAAGAAATGTTATTGGGGATAGCCAAAATAAAAGCTGGTTCTCCCTTTGAACCATGTCCTATTACATTGCTTCAACAATGCAGTAATATTCTAGCACCCGCTTAACTTCATATTTTATATTTATTACTGGATAGAAGTCAAAATCATTAACCCATATTCTCAAAACACTCTCACTGGATCATGAAATTCCAGACAATGTTTGGCCAGTTTCACTTCTACCACCCACTGCAAAGGTATTAGAGGCAGCTGTCACCAACCACAACTTTCACAGACTGTTGAAATGCAAAAGAAATTAGTTTGACAAAGTGACCAATTCTCTGTTTTTCCTACATTTACATTGAGTCAAATGTTATTGTCTGTGCCTATGTATATGTGTAACTTATATTTATGGTGCTTAATTATTATCTTCAATATTTCACAAACATCATGTTATTTACAAACTACTAGTTCACATGGTCAATCAATTCAATTGTTATTTAGCATTCACCCAAACAGATCAAATATATGGTTGTTGCAGTTTGTCAAAAGATTAATGTATCTGCAGAGAACAATAGAACTATCACTTTCTATTCTAGAAAGTAGATTAATAGTCCACCCGTCGTTTTGCTATGCTCATTATTTCACTAAAAATACACATACTATGTTGGGAAAAAGAGGGTGTCAATCTAAAAATATGCATCTGTTAAGTGTGATCATGATTGATTATAAGTTGTTGTAGAATCTAGATCTTTAAGTCAAAAAGAGTTCAAGTGCATTTGTTAACTTTTGAATTGAAATAGCTATCAACCTGACATAACCTTTAACAAATAGATGGTTTAAATCCTATGAAGTTACCTTCAATGACATTCCATGTGTTTCACTTATGGACAGGTCATTGCAAGTTACAAATCTAAAGTATGCCCTGTACAACAGAATGCAGAATGAACACATTAATTAGGTGAACTGTTACTTCGAGTTCAAAACACATGCCTTTTATTTATAAGTGAACTGGATTGATGATCTCTATACAGCATATGCTTGATGACCTATGATCTCGGTACCCAAGGGACAATGAGAAACTTTCAAAACAAGTTATGATGTTTATGTTTTAAATTCACAGAAAATGAAAAATCGCACAGTTGCATATGACCTTTGAACATGATAGTAACTTTGTCATAATGTGCCATAGCAAGGTAACAATTATATCATGATAAATGCCATGAGGTACACAATTACTGCATTCTATTTCTATACAACACAATACATATTTTGATATTTATTAAACCATTTTTTGTTATGGAAGACAGTAGACATTTTAAAGAATAAAACAATTCATAATAGGATATTAGTGGTGTTACTATAATAATAATAAATAATAATTAAGCATTTATATAGCGCTACGAACCCTCACCCACGGTGTGTGGTGCTCATTCATTGACATCGGAAGGATGGCTGAGTTTGGCCCCGCTGGGATTCGAACCTGCGTTTGCAGGCTCTGCATGGATGTCAAAGCGAGCCCTCTACTCGCTGTGCCACTTGACCAGCTTGGTGGAGAGACATGCGAACTGGCAACTCCCATTGCATAACACTCTAATCACCTCGACCATCTGTAATGGAAACTAACCACATTCACATCCCTTTTGGATGTGGATGTGGTTAATTCCCATCACAGATATTATACCAATCACATAGGTGGTCTTATGTAATTGTAGTACACAACATGCTTCTGAATTGGAAGGGGGACTAGATGATTTAAAGTCAAAACCTTATGGGAGAGAGGTCAGACCAATTTTTCTTTCAAGAGCACCACTCAGACCATGCAACAGAGAAAATCCATACCAACTTGCAGACAAGGAACTGGGTAAATCTGGAGAAAGGCATAATCTATACCAAAAGAAATAAACATTACTGAGAAAAGGATATATTGTTGCTTGGATTCAGGGATGAGAAGGGGGATTGGATTTCCATTTTGTCCCGGACCGAGGGAGAAGCAATAGTCAGAGGGTCCCGAAAGATTCATCCGATGATGCTGAATTTCTGGCCAATTTTCTACTGAAGCATCCAGAAAAAGTAAGTACACCAATAAACGTTTTGTGTTTAAATGTGGCATTGCTTAGAAATTGATAATTGTAGTGGATATTGACTTCTGGCAATAAAAATTGATACATTAACATCCTTGGTATTTACAGAAGCAAGTTTCTATCTAGGTTTGTAAGTTACTGTGCGCAATGGATGCCACAGATTAACAGTGAATGAACAAATATTTGTCCTATGGAAATTGCAGTGTAATTCTAATATCTGAAATGTTCTTCTATTTTCCTAGTGTGTTGAAAGTTGGCGAGATCCTTGTTTGGAGTGGATGAGGTTTTACTTATTAGAATTTCCAATTGGCTCTTCTTTCATGCTCCCTTGATAAGAAATGCATTTCACTTAAAATACCATCTACCAGTGTCTCCTGTTGACCTCAATCTCGTTTTAAAGCCCAACTTTAAATTCTCAGAAGCATCATAGAAAATTAATGTCAAGTTTATTGTAAGTTATTCCTTCCACTAAAAGTTATGGGTTTGCATAAATGATCATATGTTTACTTTTTCTAAATGTATGACTACTACAACCTGCCAATTTTTAGTTAATATTGCGTCATCTAGGTTTTGTAGTGCTAGATTTCATTCACACGAATATTCTGAACCCATTACTTATAACAACCCTTCATGTATGACAAATGTATGTAGTAAGCATGCTGCACCGTGATATGTGTATTTGTAAGTGCCTGGGTTTATATGGATTGTTTTTGTGCTCATCCCCTGGATTGTGAGTCGGGAATCACCTGTCGCTGAATTAATTTTTATTTTAAGTATTGTTTATTATGCCAGAATGTGTGGGTGGCACTGTTATATTCTGGGACTATTCACTTGATACAAGTTATGTCTGTACAAATGAAACAACATAAAAGACTAGTGCCATTTTTGTTTAGGGTGAGATTTTTAATTAAGCTCAAGGGGTGTTACCAATTAATCATAAATATTCCAACAAGAATGGGGGCTCCATTGCCAGGGTGGTGTAAACGGCCTGACCCCTTACCTTCCTTCTGACATCTGGTAATCTACAGAGGAAAATGCTAGGAGTCAAACATGAATTGTTTTCTATTGGTGTCCTTTTTCTGTGTGCCAACTATATGTTGTTTTGTAGGGTTATTGTTAATTCAACAATAATCACAATTATCTACTCTTTGTTTTATTTCTCTTGTTTTATTTTTACCAGTTCCACTTCACACACTTTGTTTTCTCTCTCTTACAATTTGTTTTCCCTCCACTGTACACACATTTTTTTCTCTCTCTCATACTTTGTTTTCTCTCTACACGTGTTTCAACATATTTATTTTCCATGGTTCATCAGGAGAGAATCCTATTCATTGTATAGTGTTCCTCTCTTCAATTTTAGACTATTTTTCTGTTTTTTCTATCTGCTTGTGGTCATTTTTGATTGATATTCCGTTACCTGGAGGCTTTTGGACGGATCCAATTGTCGCTCACAATGCCAAATCCGCAAATGCTAGGAGTCAAACATGTAGTAACCACATGCATGCAGAAATCATGAGGCAAGTCTACTGTGGCAATCCTAGCTAAGTATTATATAGCATATACATGCTGCATTATCATGAACAGAAAAATAGAAATGGGTAAGTTGCCCTGTTACAGAGTTCACATTGGCAGGATGCAGCTACTTATATGGAAACATAGTACAAACATCCTTGCCCAGACGTTAGTGTTCTGAAGTGTCTGATTGGATGCAATTTTGTGATACAGAGTAGCCAGTTCCTTAACAGCTAGAATGTCTTATCTAAACCGAATCAGTTTTACATTGTGAACATATCCATCCTGTGAACTTCAAACTGGATGGCAGAAAAGGGCTTGGTGGTGGAATTGGCAAAACAATCCAGGAACACAGCTGTGCTCAGTAACAATCTCCCCAGTTCTGCCACCTCTGGCTAGGGACTTTTGACAACCTGATGTCAAGGATTGGTAAATGTTTTTGAAGTCGAGAGAGGCAGGACATGCAGAGCTGGAAATATGTATCCATCAGTGCAGGTTTCCAGCATGGCATTGGGATTCCTCTTGCATGTTGTGATCTCAAATAGACAGCAGAGTCTGGGATAGAGAAGAGTAACAGGGTACACCTTCTGTTGTGGGTGGCCTTCAAGACAATCAGCAAAGAGCAGTTTGTGAGATGGCCTGACCAGGTCACCAATATAAATTCATATGTATGTTTGATCTTGGGCCATGTACAAACCGCCTGGGGATGGCCTACACTGGGGCGGTTGGTCCCCTTGAAATGGTAGCAACGATTAGCCAGTCCCCTACATTGTAGATCTGTAAAACCTTTGGTGGCGAACAAGGCCCCATTGACTTCACTGTTGCCCAAACCAGGCAAGGTGGCTGGTCCGACAGGCCTTAGTCCACGAGATTAGGGGCGTTAGTGCATATCTAACTATTCCTCACTCTGATTTCTAAATCAAACATTTGCCTCACGTTGAACATGATGTTTCACATCCACCTGGCCATTTTCCGCAGCAGCAAGTAGATGACCTAGTCAATATCCTTGAGGTCCATTGTGAGACTATACCTAGACAAAACGGCTAAGGTCCTCATAGACCTGGAAGCTGATATCCCTCTTGCATCCTGAATCATCTCAGGTGACCTTAAGATCGCTCGGGCAACATAACCCTTGTGGACTGTGATTAACTTGCTCGCCGATACAAGCTAGGTAGGTAGGTTGGAATTCTGCATTGCACATTAGCTCGCCTCTAAAAAAGCATCAAGGTGCTAGTCTCAAATCTCCAAACTATCCAAAGCAAAGAAACTCGTCATTACCTTGGGAACAACTAGCTCTTTAGATTGGGTCTGAAAGTCGATGGTCTAGCATATCTCATTCTCCAAGCAAAAAAGGCAGGGAATTGCAGAGCTTTGAGACCTGGACAGCTTAGCTGAAGCAGAACTGAGATGTCTCCCAGGAACATAGTGAGGGAAATCATTCCTCATCTGCACAGGACCTATTTTATGACAGGCCTTATGAACATGACACAAAGGGCCTCCTCATGAGTTGTGCCTTAGCCCTTAAATGCAGTGGTAATGCTATTAACTCCACATTTAAGGGTTGGCCCAATCATGAGTCAGTGGTAAGAGGGAGTTTTACCTCCAGCTTTATACTGGAGGTAAAAATGTCCCCTCACCGCCCGTTTTGGGCCATTGCTGGCGCAATTACCGGCAGCAGTAATCGCCCCCCCAACCCCTTTGGGTCTAATGGAAATGGGAACTTACCACTGTACCACTACTAGTGATAGCGCCGGACTGAGTAGCGGTAATGCTATTTACACTGGCAGTATACTGGCAGACTCCTGATGAAGCCCAAAGTCTTACATTCAACACTTTTGGCCACTGGCGGCCAGTGTACAGTACAGAGAGTTGGGGATATATGGTTGCAGAGCTAAAAATGAAAAATCAGTCTAACAGCAGCATTTGAATTTGCTGGAGTTTAGCCAAAGAATGCGTTGGGAGCCCCAAAAAGATGCCATTACAATAGTCGAGGTGACTGAATATAAAAGCATCCATTAACTGCACTTTTACCGAAAAAGGAGAAATAACTCAGGACACTCTTTTTACAGATTTTCAGTTGAAAAAAGCAGCTACTAGTTACTTTACTAATTTGTGCTTTTAGTGTCAAATCAAGATCAATCCAGACTCCAAGACTGGGCGCTAAACCCAATGGTTTAATGCATGGTCCAAACACTGATGGCCAGACGTCCCATTCCCCTTTGGGGTTCCTGCACTGATGTGTTGACCTTTTGGGCTTACAAATGTGTATTTCTGTTTTTTGGTAATTTATTTGGCGGTAATTAGCCATTGTCCAGATTGTGACTTGTTCTATGCAGTGCTTAAACTGATCGATTGGATTATCATTGGTATTCCTGCAACTCAAGCTAGTCTGTGTATCGTCAGCATAAATATAACATGTCACATTGAACCTATGCGCTAGATCCACAAAAGGGATCATAATTAGGTTGAATAAAAGCGGGCTGTGGGATGAACCTTGTGGGGCCCCATGGGTGATGTCTCTCATGGATGAATAAAAGCTCGGAGATACACTGTAGCTGGGAGATGCACTGGGCCTCATTACAACTTTGCCAGTCTGGAAAAAACGGTTCCGGTAAACTTACTGGCACTGTTGTTTCCGGACTGGCAAAGTACAAGTCTGCCTGACGGAGTTGCTATGCCCGGCAGGTCTGACCCTGCCAGACAGAGCGGCCACAGTAGGCAGACTTTCACGGAAGCACTGGCACAGTTATTAACAGTGCTGGTTCTTCCGTGTTCCCCACTCCCATAGCGTCCTAATGGACTCTATGGGAATGGAGAACAACATTTACCGGAGCCTGACTTCCCGGACTACCGGGGTTGTAATACCCCAGTGTTTCTGGCAAGCCAGGCGCCGGTAAATTTACAAGTCCTGCGGCAACCTGCCAGTTTTACTGGCACGGTTACTGCCGTACTTGTAATGAGGCCCACTGTTTGCTTTCAGTTGGTGAAAAACAATTGGATCCAATCCCTTGCCATACTCTGTAACACAAGCCCATGAATACCGTTCAAAAGGATGTCATGGTCGCCAATTTCAAATGCTGCTGATAGATCTAAAGGATGAGCACACACATTCCTCCAGTATCACCCAAAGTTTCAGATCATCTGTAGAGGCCAACAGGACTGTTTGGGTATTATAACCTGGATGAAAGCCACCCTGAATTCCTCAAGACATCTTGCTTGTTCGACAACGGTTTGGAGTTGTATGGTCCCGACTGCCTAAAGCAATTTGCCTGCATAAGGAAGTTGGGAAATTGGGGTGGTAGTTAGCAAGCAGTCCAGGATCCAAAGAATTTATTTTGCAAAGGAGAGACAGCGGCTATTTAAAGATGGTCAGGAACTTTTCAGATCTGCAGCGAAAGGTTGATAATTCAACACAGGTCAGAAAGCATGCAAGATGTTCATTGTCTCACGAGCCTAGCTGGACACGGATCTGACAGAGATCCGGTGTGGTGATGAGTATCCATCACTTTACGTAAGGATAGTTCTGATTTAGGAATAAAGGAGTCAAGAACTTTTAACTTCCTACCCCTAGTCTCATGACAGAGTGAAATAACATAGCGTTTAAGAAGGTAAAGCTGCATGATTCAGAGGGGATGGGGTACGTAATTCACTGAGCACTCTAAAAGGTTCTTTGGTTCGGTTTGGAATAGGTAAAATCTGATCTGAAATATAGGCACATCTTGTCGGTATTATGAGGCACTACAATCATAGCTGCAATTCCCTCCACCTCTTCCTCCTCTCTCATTCCCGACTTCCAGTGTTATGTGGATGACACAGCTCTCCTTCAAGCTTCCCGCTGCCTCTTCCTCCTCTCTCATTCCTGACTGTCTGCCAATAAGACTGAGATTCTTTTCATTGGGATGTCTGCTCCCTCTCCCCCCCTACTCTCTGGCCGCCCACTTTGGTCCTCTCCCCTCACCCTCGAGTGAGGCAAAAAATCTGGGTGTCATCTTCGACTCCTCTCTCTCCTTCTCTCCTCACATCGTTGACCATGCCAAGAAGGGTAACTTCAGCTTCATCTCTTTCGAGGTATTCTCCCTGTCCTCTCCTTACCCAGAAATTCAATGCTCTCATAGATCTAGCTCTCTCTAGGTTTGACTACTGAAACAGCCTCTTCCTCAATCTTCCTCTCTCCACCCTTCAACCCCTTCAACTAATCCAGAATAGGGCTGCAAGACTTATCCTCGGCCTCAGGTCCAGGGACCACATCTCTCCAGCCCTAAAATCTCTCCTCTCACTCCTGGTGGCTGCAAGGATCAAATTCAAGGCCCTTTGCATTATCCACAAGGCTTTCTGGGGTCTGGGTCCCTGCTACATCCAACCCTCCCCTCTAAATAGTTCCCGGCTAGAACCCTTCAGTCTTCTAGCTCCAACTCTCTGCAGGTCAGATGTTTCTCCAAGCAGAGTTGGGGGTAGATTTCACTCTTCGGCAGGAGCCTCCCTCTGGAACGGTCTCCCTGCCTAACTCAGACTTGAGCCATACCTCCTTAAGTTCCGGAAGCTGCTCAAGACTTTCATGTTCTCTTCTTCTTTTCCTCTCCCCCTCCTGTGTTTTAACCCCCTGCCACAATGACTGGCTGCCTGGTCCCTTATGAGCCTTACTGGGGTCTAGGCCTGCCTCTGCCCAGACTACCCCAGCACTCCCCCACTTTCTCCAGCACTTGCCCTTCCGGGTCCCCTTCCCCGACCTGCCCACTGTGACTGGTCCCCCCCATCCCCTTGCACTTCTGTGTTTCTCAGCACTTGCCCTCCTGGGCATACCCTAGCACTTGCCCATTGCATGCTCCTCCACTCTCCTCACACCCATCTTCTCCCCCACCCCCTCACTACAACCAAGCACTTTATTACTGCACTTGCACGACCCCAATGTCACAAGGCCTAGTAGGACTGTTTTTCTCATTGTTTTATCTCCCCTGATCCCCCACCCCCCATTTTTGTCTTGTGATGCATGGAAACGCCATTTGTTGTATAGGCGTTCAATAAATACAATAAATAAAATATGCCAGCCTGAAGTTGTCAACTCACAACTTTCTCCAAGCCCTCTCTAGTAGGGATGTGTGTTTTTTAGCCTCTCTCAAATGAGCAATGTACCAAGGTTTGGTAGGGTTAAAAGCTTTTTCTGTCATGCTCTTTTTTGCAGGAGCAAGAAGATTCAAGTTATGGAATTGAGTTAGTGAATATTGTAAGCACCGCAGTGAAATCCTGAGAATCATGGTCTGAGTAACCTAGAGATGTTCTAGGAAGTTCTGAAAAGATAGATCCAGTATTTTACATTAGACCATATGCATCTCATAGGAGTAATTTTTTGGCATCATCTTGCAATAGTCATATTGGGGATCTTGATATCGAAAAGTATGAGCGCATGATAATACCAGGGTAAAACTAATAACTCCCCCATAACAATCTGATTGGGGTTCTCAAAGACACAGAGAATAGTATGTCCATTTAAGTGGGTGGGTAGCTTCACATGTTGGAACAATCCTAACTCGGCCATATAATCTACCAAATGAGAGGCAAGAGAAGAGACCTTATCAAAATGTGCATTAAAGTCACCCAGAACTATCTGCTCTACCCACAAAGAAAAAAATGGGTCTTAGAGCTGGGTAACTCGGTGGGCATACACCACTATCAAATCAGTTGAGGAATTGTGTCTCAGCAGGCATTTTACAAGTAAAATCTCAGCATCTGCAAAAAAAGAAAGAAAGATTTTTTAATGTGGTGTTATGTACCCGTTCCACAGGAAAAATGGTGGGTAATGGCCTGCGGCCCCTAGTTACAGCCCGAGCAAAGTGAGGGCCATTAATGTGGACCCAGGGCCGTTACCCCCCCAGTGTTGCCCATGGAGCAGGTACGGAGCCCCTCTTCCCTTACCATGGCAGCCATGGGAAGCTCAAAGGAAGGTGCAACTGTGGCGGCAAAGGCTGCCGCAGCCGAAATAATGTAAGTGGAGGGGAGGGGGACTAATAAAGAAAAACAAACGGGGATGAAGGATGGGGGAAGATGGCAGCAGGGAGAGCCGGCTGCCAGGGGGCTTGGAACGCAGGCTTGTACTGGCGGTTCAAACCCACATTCCTAGCCACCTGAATGGTTGGCTCCCCCGCCCAGGGTGCTAATAATAGTTAAGGACTAAAATAAGCATCCCTCCTCTTTCGGATTTCTCTTCTTGATTGTAACAATGGACAGAAAACCTCTCAGGGCACAGATCATTGAACGACGATGCTGTAGAATCTGCTAATGAAGTTTCAGTGATACAGAGTACATCGAAAGGATGTTCTATGAAGAGACCATGGACGAAGAATCAATTTCCGACTGCCAATCTTCCATTAAGTAAAGCTGAATGATTAATTTGGCTACTTGATTCATCAATTGCATTGACCTGGGAGAATTTGAGCTGAGACTCATCAGTTGTACCTGAACAAACTGAGGTGGAGAGATTTTCCATTTCTCCACTCCATGGTCTTGTGCATAGAGAGACCAAGAGCCTACAGGCTCTGGGAGATGTTGAAATAATTTCTAAATAACAGATTTAGAGCTAGGAGGTGGAGCGTACCCTGCCTTGTAGGTGGCACTCATGTGGGGCTTTTGAGGTCTTATCCTTCCTTCGTGCACAGGATATATGCCCATTTACCCTGCTGGTGGTGTTAAACGTCCCATTCTAATTACGACAAATAACCAAGTAATCCGCTACCTTCTACTATGAATGAATAATAACCTCCATCTTGGGAGCATACACTGCCACCCCACAAACCTCTATACCTTCCTCTTCATTAGGGATAGTCATACAAATGTTTTAACCTGCTGCCAGTTCTAAACATTTTTAAATTATGGAAGCCAAATTTGTGTTTGTGACGAATAAACTTCCAGAGGGAACCAGTGGTCCAGGGATGAATATCGGTTTCTAAATCATCAATAAACCCCAAACCTCTAGTACACAAGAAGGGATCAGAACAGATTGGAATACAAGTGTATTGAAAGACCTCCTTGTCCAAGTTTGGTAACGTGGAATGATCAGCAGGCTTATCTCTGCAAGGTCGTGGATCATTGGTTAGTTGCAACACAGTGAAAATACAATTATTAACCAATGATAAAAGGGACTGTTCAGTCAAGGTTGTAAACAAATATCTACTTTATTATTACAACAACAGACAGTTCTAGCCCACTACAATTACAATGCAACTCTAAAGGAACACAGAGGACAGACAGTTTCACAGCGGAAATGGATGCACTCTGGATACCGACAGGAGGGTAGTTTGTAAAGCAATCAGTATTACTGTTCATGGTTATCTGGTTTCAGCACCACAGGGGCAATGGGTCATAAATGTCTCTAGGGGCCTTCGGAGAACGACCAGGGGGACAGAACCTCAATGTACCTGGTGATGAAGAAGTTATTGGTGCTTGACAGCATCAAGGCAGTTCAAAGGCACTTCACAGCCCTTGAGACAAAGTTAGTGGCGGGAGACAGCTGTGGGTACCAGGCGGCAGGCAGTTCGGCAAGCGAGGCTGGACGGACATCTGCAGGCTGGCCCGCACGGCGGCTCTGGCCAAGAATCATTGTCTCTGTGCTGGTTGGTGGATGTGGAATGCTGGTAGAGGCGTCCCCGACAGCTCTGATGACTGCGACGTGACAACAGTCAGTGGTAAAGCTGGATGTGGTTCGAGGACTCGACTGTCTCAAAATTGTCCTTAAAATGGTGGACGCTGAATGATGCTTGCATGGCACTCCTCCTAGCTTCTTTGCAAGGCTTGTGTCCTTTCAAGGCGGACGGCCCAAATCTCAGGAGGGTGTTAGCAGGAAACTGCCTTGTCCTTTGTCTAGAGACACTCCAGCACGTCCCACCTAAGAAGCTTGTTGCCAGAACTGAGCAAGGCATGCTGTGTGCTATCTGGGTACGGGTTCTGGAGATGCTGGACGGTTCCTCTGAGTCTGGTATTTCCCTCTCTTCCCTGGGAGATGTTTAGGGGAGGGATCTTGCTTCCCTCTTGGAACTCCTGGCCTTCCTTCACTGGGGAAGATGTAAGGTAGACTGTACCTTCAGCTCCGGTCCAAGTGAGTCCGTCTTGTTACTCCTTGCAAAGTCTTCAGATGATCTGCTAAGTGAGGGTTTCAGCCCTCATTTAAATCCAAATGTGCCCCAGTGATTGGTATAGGCTAAGTCTACCTTAATGAACCAATCCTGAGTCCACACCAACAATCTTCTGTTATGCATGAGGTCAGGACCAGAGTGCTCTACAACAGAAAAAGTTAAGGGGTGACAACATACACCTAAGTCCCACCCATCTTCCTGTCAGTTGTAGATCAAAGTGGCGCTCTGCTTAACTGAGCCCTCTGTCACTCTTGATTAAAATGCAGGGTTTCCCTTGAAGTATGCAGTGAGAGCAGACTTCTTGTCTCTCCCAAATTGCATCATTCTCCCCTCTGAAAGTGGTCTGCTCTGCAGGGACACCTGTAGTAACTGCTTGACCCAGACAGGCCATTCACTGCCTTTCATACAGAGAGGTGGGAACTAGCTTCAAATTGACACATTGCACACCAAAGGGGTGTTAGTCCGGCCTTCCTATTATATCTCTGGCAACCAAGCCCACTTGGCAGGCTTGCCTCATTTATCTCCCATTAGTATACACTGCCACCAGCCGGAGAGCAATGGAATGCAGATCCATGGAGCTTTGATATTTTAATTAGGCTGCTTGTGGCTGGAGGAAGTGGTGCCTTCCCCCTTCTCTGAATGCTTTGATGTACCCAGGGCTGTCATATTCCATGTGAAAATGAAAGGGGAAGAGGGTGCCTGTAGGCTGTGTCTTTCCAGAGTACAGGTGACTATGTGTTTGGTGCGGGAAGCAGATGAAATGGGTGCGGAATGGCTGCACTCATCTCTCTGAGGTTGGTCTCCCATCATTCATTTTCATTTATTAAAAAAATGAAAAAAGCCCAGGCGAGCCGACTCTCCCTGTGTGGATGGTTGAATTCCTTGCAGTGTCTGTAAACTGTTATCTCATCATCAAAGTAGCACCGCAGCTTAGGCAAGGTCTAAAGACCTACTGTCCCTAGCTCAGTGACGCGGGAGTGCTAGAACAGAGAAATACACACAAAAACACAGAAACAAACTGTAAATAAAAATCTTCAAAAAAAAATATTTCCTCAAAGAGGAAAATAAGAAAGAGGAGAGAGGCAGCAAGTGTCCCAGCCACCCAGAATGAACAGGTATAAGAGGCTTTGCCTCAGAGCTTCGTATTTGCGCAGGTCTATTTAGCATGTCAGACTCCCAAAAATGACACACTAATACCGTACGTGAGTAATGTATTGTGGGTAATGAAGTAACAATCCCTGGTAAACACGAAACCGAGAGAATTGAATGTCAATGACCTGAGACGTGAATGAAAGGGTACAAGAAGTGCACACATTAATACAAATGCACTGCACACTAAAATCACTTAAAATATTATTCATAAAAAATGACCAGATAAAATTAACAGTGGAAATATCAATCACAAACCAAGAGCAAAGCCCCGCACAGTAATACCAATAACAAAACACCCTATGGATGGGTTGCCTTTGAGTTCCTGAGGCCGCAAACCTTTGAGCCCATCTATAAAAATAGATCCCAGCAGATTCAGGGGGGTGGAGATGCAGAGCCGGTGCTATTGGCCGGCAGTTTTGGACACAAGCTATCAGGAGGAGTTGTGGACGTGCTCACATAGAGTTAGGTATACTGGTGCTCTGGGCCCACAGTCTGCCTACACACATCATCAAATGCTCCATTGTCAGAGCGCCACTTGCATACATTCTTGGCGGGTGAGGCATTGATCCAGGTTGGAAGTCTTTTACACTTTATCGATGTGTTGTTGTAAATAGTACAAGGTGGGGTCCCCTCCATTTTGGTGGTAGGCCTGTTGGGCAAGATGTACACGTCACGTGCAGCAGATCTCCTTCTTGAATGCTGTTCCGCTTTCCTCCGGATTCTTCAGAAACGTCTCCTGGTCCTGTGAGTGGATAGAAATGAGAAAAGCGTTTAGCGCCTAACAGTAGTACAGCACCTTGTAATCTTGAAGGGCCAAAGTGGCAGGGTTGAACGTGGGAAGAGATGCAGAAGACAGGAGTATTGTCTTGGTCTTTCATTAAGAGAAAATCAAAGGTTCTGTTTGCCCACCCCCTCATGTACATGAATGCCACTGAGAGATCAACCAGACAAGACAACTGTGTTTGGGCACATGTTTAGAAAATTTCAATTTCAACCCACATTCTTTCTCTCAACTTCACCACTGGGCTGATTCATGTAGGGGACATGCACATTCCGAAGTTCTGATCTATGCCTAATGCTATAAACAGTGTCCATAATACTTCATTGGAAAAGTGAGTCCCCCTATTGATGTCAAAGAAGGTAAAAATGCCCCAGCAGGGGGATGAAATCATGCAAAGGTCTTTTAGTCACTGGGATATCATCATTACCAATGATATGTAAGGCGCTATATAAATGCCAAGTAACATGACATAACATGTATGCATGGATACGCCTTCACCCACCTATTGAAAGCTTTGTATGTTACCATAATATATTTGCAATATGCAACTGTGGGTTTATGAAATACTTCCATCTGAGGAATATTGAAAGGGCCTGTTGGCGGGGGTGGTCAGCCGGACCCACCTTTGCTTTCTTACCAATGGTCTTCTCCTGGCAATTGGGGAACACTATGGTGAAACTGTCTATAATAACACTGACACCTGGAGCACACCACTGGCTGGTGAATTTGGAGAGAGTGGCCTTTTTACCAACATGGGCCACACCATGTGCTAGTCATGCCAGACAGGTGTAAACAATTGTGGGGCTGCTGGCCTAACACCAGGGTGCCCCCACACTTAAAACACGCCTAGAGATCACCCTTCCTTCTTCCACACTCTTCATGTATGATGCAGACTTAAAAAGGTTATCCTCACAGTATAAAGAAGTGATCATTAAAGCTAAATCTAACTCATTCAACACACGGATCTCTAATGCCAATTCCCAATCCAAGGAAATGTTTGCCATTTTCAGAGACCTAATCACCCCCTCCACTAGCCCTGATGAGATCATTAAAGATGAAGCATGGTGCTCAAGTGTACAAGCAGCCCTGCTCAGCAAAATAGAATTACTCCAAGAACTAATCCAAATGCAATTCAAAGCCCTACCTAACTGCGACCAGCCTCCCCGCCCAGCCTCTCCACATACAATCCTAACGACACACTCTTTTCCTTCTGAGATGTCTCCGACTCGATTGTCCTCGACCTCTTCCAACATCTAAAATCATCAATTTGCAAAGGAGAAATGTGTCCTCCTCACATCATTAAAGAATGCGCTGACTCCCTTGCACCTCTCCTAACTGCTTTCATTAATGCCTCATTTACTACAGGTACTGTCCCACTGAGCCTCAAAGAAGCATAAGTGCGCCCATTACTAAAAAAAACTCCCTTGATCCCACCTCCTCCAATAACTACCGACCCATCACTACTGTCTTGTTTCTCCTAATAATCTTGGATAAATCAGCGCACAATCAGATTCAACACTTCCTCGAGTCCAACTCCATCCTCGGTAAAAGACAATCAGGATTCCGCAAAGGTCATGGCACAAAATCTGCCCTTCTTGACCTTAAAAACCAGATTACAGAAATCATGGACGAAGGCAAGCCATCTCTTCTTCTAGTTCTGAACCTCTCATCCGCTTTTGTGGACCACAAGATTCTTACCAAACATCCCACTCATGCAGCAGAATTCTCCAAAGAAGCCGTCTCGTGGATCACATCTTTCCTAGAAGGAAGAGCCATGAAGGTATTCTGAAACCAGGCGAGTGCAGCCACCTGCGGAGTCCCGCAGGGCTCATGCACAGCTTCTACTCTTTACAATCTGTTCACAAAGCCACTCTTTGACAAACTGGACACCCTCTGCATAGCATATACAAACTATGCTGATGATACGCAAGTACTTCTACCACTCTCGGGCTCTGATGACCAAGACGCTGCAGCCCTCCATTTGATATATGCCACCATCCAAGCCTGGCTAGCTGCAAATGGACTATGCCTCAGTGGAGATAAAACTGAGATCATCATTATTGGCCCCCAAGAAACTGTATCCAAACTTGGTAAACAATATCAATATTGCGACTTCACCATCGATAACTCCATCATCCCTGTTTCCTCCTCTGTAAAGACACTAGTGGTTTACTTAGACTCCACTCTGTCCATGACGCAACAGGTTAGCACCATTGCCTCTGCCTTTGCTCACACCACCAACCCAATAAATGCAGTAAAACCTTTCCTATCCAAACAGAATTGTCTTTCAATAGCTAGAGCCACCATTGGGGTTAAACTAGATTTTTGCAATGTCCTCTTAGCAGGCACCTCGGCCAAAAATGTAAATAGTTTCCAAGTCATCCAAAATAATGCCCTTAGAGGAGCACTAAACATTCTTAAAAGCGACCACATCGCACAGGCTAGGCGTGCTGCTCACTGGGTCCCCTTCAAGGAACGGATCACATTCAAGACGCTTACCCTAACGCACAAGTGCTTAGCTCTCACAGCCCCGCCCTACCTATCAGAGAAAATCGTCAGTGCCACCTTCTCACGTCCAATAAGAACTTGCCACACCAACCAACTGCGCATCCCACCTATCAAGAGGGCAAAAGCAGGTGAGATTGGTTTACCCCAAATAGCCCCCAAACTAAGGAATACCCTACCCAACACACTCAGAGCAGAGATCTCCTTCTCAGCCTTCCGGAAAGTTCTAAAAACGACTCTTTTCAACTAACACAGCCACCTTCCCTATTCTCTCCCACCTCGTGCCCCACCAACGTTCCCCTTCTCCCTACTTCCTGTAATGATTATGTAACTAAGTATGCTGTCTGTAACAGCGCCACGATGCCTTCGGGCTGTTGCGCGCTTTATAAATGTTAATAAATAAATAAATACATTTGAAGTTAATTCTTTGCCTTTATCAGATGTCCTAGTGTCATGCATTTGTGCGTCTTGTACTTACACTTTAGAACTAAGTCATAATTGTCAATTAAGACGCAATCCATCTCGTTGATGAATTAAGGGACAACATCTCCACCAAGCCACACTAATGGAGCTACTTACTATCACTGTCCCAAAATCCCAGCCCAATGTAACAGAAGCCTCATTGTGCACTTTCATCACTTGCGTAAATGCACACGTTATTCACGTTCCTTTCTGAATCCGCCCCCACATGTTTAAGGCATCAGATTTAAAACATAAATGTCGGCCTAGATTGCTCGCTAAGAAGATCACCTCACAGCCACACAACGCCCAGCAGATGTGTTTTCCATTTCATGTCCATCAGTCGGCGCTTGGAAAAGCTCTTAGTTTAGCATTTCCCTTCATGGTATTAAGTGGCATGGGGCGTGTGGGAATATTACCGTGAGGGGCACTGGAGGGCTGTCATCACGCCTCGTGCTCCTGTCGGCAGCTGCAATTAATGCAGAAATGATTAGACTGCATTTGTGGGCTCCGGTGCTAAGAACCTTTGAGCGCTGTTTTGCAATTTCCCACCGCGACTCGTTCTTCCGAACTCAGTGATATTCGGCTGCCATAAAAGCAAGCGCAGGCCCAGGCAAAAGCCATAATACCATAATTTGTATTTATGAATGGCAGGTTTAAAATTCGGGTTTGCAGTGCGCCCATCACTGACTGTGACAATTGTTCTGTTGCGGTTTGCGTTCACAGTACAAAACATGTATGAGAAAGGAGGAAACACGGTATGCTAACCTCTAAACCTTTCACAATAGAAAGTGGATAGAAATATAAATTAAAAGGTTGAGTCTTAAAGAAGGTGGAAAGGGCTTTCAAAATAGAAGGAATTCATACTGCAGGGAAGTGTCCCCGAGCCCACTGCTTGAATGAGGCTCGCTAGAGTCACTCAACTGGGGAAGAGGCGGGGATCCTGAGGCTGCTGTACACGCCCATTGAGACTGAGCAGCCAAAGGAAAGAGTTCATGCCCAGGATGGACAGTTATGGGTTATTCCTTGTAGGGATTCATTCAGTACACAACATTTTGCAACCTGTGCATGTATGTGATCATTGGATGGACAGTCATACGAAAGGTGGGGGCTCAGATTTATGAACCAGGATATCATCTGCAAATCTAATGCCTGGAAGCGAAAGAGAATTTTTTTGAAAACATTTTCATTTTACATTTATTTACAGCGAGAATAACCCGTAGGTATCTAGGCGCTAGTTTCATTGGTTATTTACAACGGGTTTTTGTTCAAGCGCGGGTCCGGGATTCAAATCTGTGTTTTGCTCAGCGTGGTCTTGCTTCCAAGACTCACGCATTGCCACAAACCTATCCTCCCGTCCGCAATGCATCCTGGGAATGCTACTGACAGTCCAGTTACACTACTCGCAAGAGAGACGTGAAGTGACAAGACCCCGGAGGAGGACAGAAGGTGTAATCCCACTTTATAAAGTGGAGGTAGGGAGGCGATGTGCAACTATTCGACTCTTTGAAAGACCTAAATGCTGGGTAAATTAATCATAATAAAATCGTGTAGGCTTTTTTTCGTGAGATCGACCTGCTTTCCTGACCGCAGATATGGATAGGCAGGATAGCCAGCTGGGTGTCATTACCTGCCTCTTCTGTGGGGGACGTGGACCCTGTTCTTGATCCCGGCGCTGAATCAGATATGGAACTACGCGTGGATTGCAACATAGGACAAAGAAAGACTCCGTGCCGCTCTGTTTGTGGGGAACTCGACCAGTTAATGGGGCGACTGTATGTTTATTTTGTAAAAATTGTACTATACAATTAAATCAAATAAAAAAATTTTAAAAAATCGTGTTTTGTATGTACTGCTTCCACAGTGCCTGAAATGTATTTCAATAACAGGAGTTGCTGTTACCGAATGTGCATTTCAGTGGTGAACTGTATGATTTAAATATTCAGGAAACAGATTGAAGCCACAGTCACAGTAGCAACGTCAGCATGGGTTCACCATGGGAAGGTCCACTCAGACACTTATCACAGATTTATTTGATGATGAGGTAACACATATTCTAGGAAGAACAATGTATGAAGACCACTTGGTTTTGAGAACATAAGTAAAACGTGCTCTACTGAACTGGATTTGAACTTGCAAAATTATGGGATACAAGGTGTGCTGGCAAATGGAGTTGTCTATGGAAAGAGGTGTGTTCGTTTTAGGGCCACCATATTAATGTCCTTTCATTTCAATGTGTCTGCAGTTGAAATAGAAGAAGGACTAGAACAGAAATGGAGTTTGATTGCTCATGCCAAGAGTTTTCAAGAAGGCAAGGCTGCAATGTGTTTTTTTTTTTTTTAAAGAGGGTGCCATTCGTTCTCAGCAGTGATCAATCAGAATTCACAACCTGATACATAACTAAACGAGTCCAGATTGCAGCAGTGGGAGTGTTGTGCTCTTTCCGACAGACATTTAACCAGAAGGACTAAGAGTGCCTTTTATCTGCAACAATCTTGTTGCCCAGCAGTGGAGAGATTGGTGATAGTATTGATATTTGTGAACTCCTCGTGAGTAAAGAATGCAAGGCAGTTAGGTGGCTACTTGGACATTTGGGACAGTAAACATCTTGGGAGCACAATAAAATGACCCCCAAGGTATTGGCGGTCACCATGAAGGAGCCAGGTCAGAGAATTAACCTGTTAATTGACCCTAATGCTTTCACAGAGTGTGGGAAGTAGTGTGGTGGATGAGGTGTACGGGCAGATGAGTAACCAGCAGAAATATTACTGTTAATTACCATTGTGTACTGATTGGTTAAGAAATATCAAGAGGATTATATACGGTTCCAGGGGGGTCACATCCCCAAAAGGATGACAATAGATTACATACATTACAATGGGTAGCTTCCAATAAGGGATAAGGTCTGCTTTAGAACCCTTATTAGGAAATAATAGCCAGATTGGTCAGATTGACCGTGCAGGGCCCTTGTTGTTGCAAAGAAACCAACATGAAGTTTTTGATATCCCAAAAAAGATACTTTGTATTTTTTTTGTGAAGCTTTGGATACAAGACATGAACTTGGTCTCCAGGTAAAAAAGGTTACATTCTACAGTTACAGTCTAAGGGAAAGAGTGGCTGTTTGAGATCTTCAGAAGTGGCTGGGTGTTAGAAATCTTGGCGCTGCTTGATGATCTCTCATGTTTCTTGGGGAGGAAGGCTAGCTCAGGGGCAACGTGTTTGTCTTGGAAGCAAGCCAACACAGCGCAACAATGGTTCATATCCCGATCCCACGCTTAGAAACAATTTGTTGGTATTAAGCTTGTTATAAAAGAACAATCATAATTATAGGTGCTCTTCTCCAATATTTTTTCAGGCAGTCCGGCAGTCAGAGCCGGAGCCGAGGCTAAGTGGTTTACAATCTTTGTCAGTGGAACCAGTTGTGGCTTCTGGCATTCTCCTTCTCCAAGCACTTCTCCTCCTGGTGTGCCGACAGAGGACAGCAAGGCTAATTCGAGGCTACCTTTGTGTGGAGAAAACAGTGGAGCAGAGTAGAGGATGGATTTCGGCTCCTGTTTCTTCCCTCTTTCCCCCATTGCAATCTAACTCCAGAGTGAGTCCCGGCTGAGTCCCAGTTTGCCCAGAGACTCTGTGTGTGTAATACAGTGGGGAGCTGCAGCGACTTGTGAGTCCCTTTTCTGCTTTCATTAGTGGATTTGCATAAAGACTGCGTTGCCGCGCGGAGCGCGGCGCGGAGTCCCGGCTGAGTCCCAGTTTGCCGAGTTCGCCCGAGTGCGTCCGAGGGCCGGGGGCCAACTTTATATTCAAGGGTCGATGGCTGCATTGCAGAAGGCCCCTGCGTTGGGGGGGCCTCAGACACGTCACAAGACTTTGTTACAGCGTCGGATGCTTAATCCATGGACTCCCCTGCCAAACAATGCAGCGGTCGGCCAGAAGTCACAAGGTAAACCCACTACTTGCTTGAAGGAGGCCCCCCCCGGCGCTTCCGGATCCTTCGGCAGCGCCTGTCCAATTGATACAAACAACTGCACAGGTCCATCATGACGTTGCCTCTCTGATTGAAAGATGTGCGGTCAATGCCATTGATACAGCGGCGTCCGCAGGCACTAGTCTGGACCACAATAGGCTTAGCGCGACTATACATAAGCCCTTGTTAAAACCACTAACTATTATTTCTCTTGCTGACCATGCGCCGATGCCACTCCCGCTGCAGAAGTCGCCGTCAACGGAGCACGTGTTATCAAAAGTGGCTCCAGCCACGCACTCTCATCCTTTCAAAATGTTTTTGACGGATGCAGAAATAATAAGTGCGATTTCTGCTACACAGGAAAAGCTCAATGTCAATGAGAGCCCGTTGGTTCAAGCGCACACTCCATCTACGCAATTCAAGACTACTGGACGCACTGTCCTTCCGATGCAGAAGATCGCCAACTCCATGGGAGGCCTTTCTTCGACTGACTCTGTCCCAAGTGCTGTAAGCACTGGAGTTTTCAGTGTCCCTAGTGAACAACAGGAAAGTGGAACGGCCTCGTTGGAGCAATCTGGTGTGTCTCCAGAAAGTTTAGTGTCATGCCTAACAAACAAAGAAGGTGTCGGTCACTCTGGACTCATGCTCAATGCCCCTATAATTTCACAAAAGTCAACTCTGACGACACGGGCTGGTAGTGCCTTGAGCAAAGCCCCTGAAGGGCTAAAAATTACCGATGTAGACTTGAAACTAACGTCTTCTAGCGATTCTTGCACTACTTCAACACGGTCTCCTAATGATAAGCTTGCTCGCGCTATCACCCAAAACAAGATAGCACAAGACACTTCTTTGCGGCAGCTTTCGATCAGTGACCGTCTGAAGAGCAGGGCCAGTCCGTCTTGCCCGCCGCAGAAAAAGCAGGTGCTTTTGTCTCCCATCATGTCAGCGCCGCCATCACCAAAATCACGACTGGAACTCTCTGGAGCGCAGGACCAAGGGTTAGCTCATCATTCTCTAGGCATGGTGAACTTATCTGAAGGCAACAGCTACACAAAAAGGCACAACGCAATTGATATCCTGCTAAAAAAGAATGCCCCATCAATAGCGCCAGTCACCCCTGCAAAAAGCACAACTTCTGTGAATGAGTCTCTACTTATTCAAACTCCGGGTAAAGACTCTCTGAAAACACCGACCGCAAAAATAAACTTGTCTGCAGGTGCAGCCATTCAACTACACAATAACGTTCTCGCTGCATCATCTCAGGCGATGATTCCGTTTGTAAAGCTCTATGAGACTTTAAACGAGACTATAAGAGACCAAGGTGCTCTCATTCTGAATCTTTCGGCAAAATTGGATCAAATAGAGTCCTTCACCAAGCTCATCCAACTCGATGTTCAAGCTGGTAAAGACCTAAGTTCATTCTGGCAATCTCGTCTTAATGATCTAGTGACCCTGCAACAAGAGCGACATGACTTACAGCTAAAATGTCTTTTAGAGGTGCTGTCCAAATTAGTACCTCTGTTAAAGTCAGGTCATAGTCCTAACCGGCCCAAATCTGATGTACAATGTTTCGCCCCATTACAAAATTCTGAGCAGGGGTCCAGGACTACGATGCAAACTATTGAACACCTGGACGCAACGACAGGCCATACGGTTGGTGCAATACATCAATCGACGAGCTGTCACAGCGCTAAACCATCGTCTGTGGTCTGTGATGCTAATTCATCTGATTGCGTCCTCTTACATGTCTCCTCTGACATAGGCATGCCAATAGGGGCTGCAATGGTGCCCTCAGCTGATGCTACTCAGGCGCACAAAGCAACAACACAAGCTCTTTCTCAGGATGGTGCCCCGTCCACATTTGGCATCTTTGTAGGCACGGCAAAATCTTTTGCACCGAATGGTACTGCCAAGTTGAAGGAGAAAGTGAAGCCCACCAAAGCGACGTCTACAACCAAGAAAACAAAACTAGCAACTCAGGCTGTAACAAAGAGCTTCATAAGAAACTTGTCGACTCCACCAAGGCCGGGGCTGTTCAAGCGCCCATCGAATGGAGCAAAGGTGCCCCCCTCATCACAGCATATTGCACCGTCTCTATCATTGAACCATGGTGTCAAACGTAGACGTTTAAATTCGAGTGACAGCACTTTAGCCAGTATGGTGGCAGCTGACGTTCATGATTTGTGTGACATTTCTATATATTCCCATCGTAGCAACGAGGAGTCATTGCAACACTCTATTGAAGAACAGCCACCGGATATAAATCTGCCAATGAAATCTGACAACACTAGACTAAGCTGCCCGCCCTCAGAGTGGCAAGTAGTCCAAGGTCGCCGTGCCTCCACTATGAAAAAGGAAGTTCTGTCCTCAAAGGTTATTTCTTCAAAACTGAACCCAAAATTCACAACTAATCAACGTAGCAAACAGCGCTGCTCCCCACCGAGGTCACAGGACCAGCTGCAGCACCGCACAAAGGATAACAGGTGTAAGTTGAGACTGCAAAACATACTTAAGGATGATAATGATCTGAATCTCAACCGTGCAAATGTTCTGCGGTTATTTAAGCACATTCCACCTCTTCGACTGATCAAATCAGATGATATTAAAATAGTCGAGTATGTGACAGAAAGCGCCTCTGATGCCGTGCTCCTTCATATTGATGCCGCTGGGGTACGTAACACTCTTCTCAAGGCAGCTGAAGATTTTCTGCTATTCGGCTTTGACATCGCTGTTGAACCAGACGTGGCCAGGAGAAGCTTAAATCCGGTCCAGACAATTTGTGGCTCAAAATCGTCACAGTATGACTTCTGAAATACGTCAAGGAGACTCTCGTCGGTCCGAGAAACACCAGGGGCACCAGAGACAGCCGAAGCAGGAATAGCCATGATTGGATTCGCAGGAATCAATCTGCTCGATCCTATCATGGAATACTCGTGCTCTCAACATTTGTTTCAGGACTTTGACATTCCATTGGACGATGTGTTTGTAATTTGTCTGCAGGAGACTTGGTTAGTTGATGCGCCAATTAAAGAGGGTTTCAATATTTTTATCAATCCTGCAATACAAAATACTCAGGGCCGTCCCTCGGCAGGACTCTTGACAATGGTTCGAATCTCACGAGTATGGTCTACTCCTATTTGTCTTAATCCTAATCCCTACGTCCAAGGTTTAATTATGCAAGCATGTTCAGATACTCTAAACACAGTTGCAACTCTGTTGATCATAAATTGTTACTGGAATCCGGCCAAAATAAATGTTACCACAGCGATCAGCTGTTTAATGGAAGAGGCAGCCATGCACACAATAACTTGAGCATTATATGCTGTGGTGACCTCAATGGCTCGTGGTTTAAATACGATCTCCCCAATCAAGCTTATAGCCAGATTCCATATGTAGAGTTAGGCGAGAAAGAACAACGTTGGTCAGATATTATGGAGACGTTTGACTGCGTTTTGTTGAACGGCAATGTGCGTGGTGATATGCCAGCTCAGGCCACTTGGCATCGTGAATCCACGCACAGTATAATTGATTATTTTTGGGTGTCTAGTAACCTGGGGTCAAAGATTCTGACACTGCAATCACTGACAACGACTAAGAGCGATCATTCGCTGTTGAAAGTGAAATGTCTTCTGACGGTGTCTGATACTCTGTCCCCATAACCAGCAGCAGTTGAAGTAAACATGGGTGGAAATCGATTGAGACTGAGCGCAAATGAGATCCGTGCCCTAACGGCTAATCTAAGTGATTTGACTGACGCTGTAGAATACACTCCACTGCTACAGAATCATATCACCTTGATCAAAGACAGCGCTCAGCAACATAAGCTGCACACCCACCCTTTTAGTAAATTGCTGGATGATGAAAAGAAAGTTCTAAGAAAAGATGTCCGTAAAATAAAAATGCAAAAAAATGTATCACCTAAGACAATGTTGGAGAATGTGAAGGCCAGACGAGTTATTTATAGAAACTGGTTGAAATCCCACAAAGCGATTGTAGAACAGGATTCTGCCGAGCTTATGATGAAACTGATGGTTACTAAGAACACACGCGACATCTGGCGAATATTAAATAAGGGCCCCTTCAACGGTTCCAATTCTACGCAGAACACAATTTCTGGGGATACCTGGTGTAAACACTTTAGGTCAGTGTTCAATAGCCAGCTGAAGGTTCCTAAATGGAAATCAGTGGCCAGATTGGGTTCCTGGGATGTCCAGATGTCGCTGTCAGACATCATTGACGCTATTAAGGCACTAAAAAATTCTCGTCCTGCTGGTCCGGATATGATAAGTAATGTCAGACTAAAAAAAAATCCAGAGATCTGGGCACCTTTCATTGAATGTTTGTTTCACAAAATCACAAAATCCAAGTGCTTGCCTAAATCGTGGCTAACAGCAATCGTAATTCCAATCCATAAAAAAGGCTGTTGGGACGCACCTGAAAATTATCGTCCCATTGCCCTATTGGACACTATTGGAAAACTCTTTGGTTCCAATTTGAGATGAAAATTGGTGAGTTGGGCTAAAAAGACGGGAATCCTTGACATCCGGCAAACTGGATTTTCAAAGGGTACAGGTGTGGAAGTCAATCTTTCGATTTTGACAGCTCTGGAATATCATGCATTACAGAGTAAAACCAAATTGCATTTAGCCTTTATAGACATGAGGCAAGCTTTTGATGGAGTCAACCGGCAGATGCTATGGGCCAAACTAATGAAATGGAAATGTCCTATGGGCCTTCTCAACCCAATAATGGCACTACATACGGAGACCTCTTTTAGAGTACGCCTTAACAAACAAGGCATATTATCTGACAGCATTCCAACGACAAGAGGTGTCAAGCAAGGCTGCCCATTGGCCGCGGATCTGTTCAAACTATTTCTTGCAGATCTCCCATTATTCTTGGAGCAAGCACACTGTTTTCCTCCATGTCTAAACGGAACTCCAGTTCGGTATATTGCATATGCTGACGATCTCGTTCTGATCGATAGAACACAAATCGGCCTTCAACGTCTTCTAAGTTGCCTGCATGAATATATAGTTGCAAATGAATTGGCCATTAACACAGATAAAACTAAAATTGTGTCGATTGGTTCGTTAACGAGTAGAAGAGATCGTGCATTCAAATGGGCGGTAGGTGGTCAACACTTAACGTCCGTTAATTCGATTCGCTATCTAGGCATCGAATTCAACAGTTCAATCGGGGAAGTCCAATGGCTAAATGCGTTGAAACTGAAAGCAGTAAGACTGGCACTGCAAGCAGCCCTGATCAATAAAAACTTTGGTAAATTTTCATTATCCCCGGTGATAATGTTTTACCGTCAAATGGTTGTTCCTATTTTAACGTTTGGTGCAGAAGTGGGATGGAACATCAGTGAACAAAATTGGAATACTGTAGAGGGTCTTTTTTGGAAACGGGTTTTTAACCTCCCAAATTGTATTCCAATTATTGCAATACGCCACAAACTTTCGTTAAATTCTCTTTTTTCAAATGTGGTTTGGAAGTCCATCTCACTTTGGCGTAAGATGAGAGAAGTGGGTGGTGCGCCAGCATATAGAATATTTACCGCCTCTGATGATTCAAAAATTAGTAACCTGTTGGCACAATGGAGCTCAAGAGTGCAAGAGTGGATTGCAGCAGCTGACATTAATAATTTCGACCTGTTCTCACGCCCAAAAGTGGCAAAAAGAAAATTTGAATCTTGGGCATGGATCATAAATGTGGAAAGATACTCAAATCTTGATCTCTCCAATAAGTTAGGTAATGCTAAAAAAAAATTAAACTGTCAACAACCTTACCTCCTGCAGTGCTACAATCGCCATTATCGGGAACAATTTCTTAGTTTCCGCTTAAATACGTTGAATACGAAAGAAATTCTTTTCCAAAGAAGGCAGCCTGCTATAAACAACAATCTATGCCGATTCTATGAGGAATAGGTTCAATCATTGAAACACCTGATTATAAGCTGTCCAGCAATTGTTAATTTACGTTCTGTCCTCCTAGGCGAATATGCCCCGCTAAATGATGATATGATCGCCTGGTGGTGCCTGATATCCTCAGGCCAAAACATTAAACATGTTTGTGCGATTGTAAATTTGATGAACGCTCTCTTGAGATGTCCCCCGTAATCAGGAGGGGTGCTAGGCTGATGCTTGAAATGTGTAACTATTTAACTGATAAGTCGAATGTTTAATTGACTTTGTCTGTCTGTTTTCTTGACTATTAAGTGCCTTATATGTTACGATGTTGCGTAGAAGAACTTTGTGGAAAGCATAATAAGACATAATGATGATGTTGATAACAATGATATGTATTGGATGTTTAGACGATTTGAAACAAAAGTTCTCTTTTCTTTTCTTTTCTTCTTTCCATCTTAGTGTTGGAAAGAGAAAGGAGAAAAAACGGTAGTTTTTCAATAAAAAAAAAAAAAAAAAAAGATACTTTCATTCAGCTGTGTGTAGAGAGGTGCTAGGGTGGGGTTCTGAACGAATTCTCAGGTGCGTCTTTATAACAGAGGTGCTCTGGGTAGTTTGTAAATGCTGCTAATATCCAGCCGCGTTAAGCAGTCGGCAGCTCAGGGGTGTGTTGGTGTTGGATAAGTCGCTATATACTATCCTTAAATATAAGGCTTTGGCTTATTGTGTATCTATTTTAATACTGAAAATTATTAATATGCCCTCTAAAGTAAAAGGTAAACTAAATAATTACAATTTGCACAAGAACAAGGATTTCAATAGTAAAAAAAAACTAATTTTAATATCCACATGGTGAGAAATGGAGAATTGGTGCAGGATAATAACCTCCTCTCTGTGCATGATGAATGCAGTTTGAGGGGGAGCATTGCATCCTTTCTCCATGCTGAGTCTACCATTAGGGGATATGAAAATGTGTTTCTGTGGTGGGCACTTCTGGGCCTGTTGAACATGAAGAACAAGAAAGCCCTAAATCTACCATCATTGATTCAAATTCCTTATTGGAAATGTGCTATTCCCTACAGTAACGTATCGCTGCTGCAGTTGATGAGCCGGGGTTGGTGAGAGGGGTATCACAGAATATCAAAGAGAACTTGGCATTGCCTGGACAGGATCCATACAGGGATAATAACTGTAGGCTATCAGCATCTCCTAATCTTTTCGTAGAATCTGACATGGCTAATGTGACAGAAAGCTCATGTCCCGATAATGGGGCCTTGGTAGAGATACAATCTTTCATGTTGACTTCTCAATCATACTACTTAAGTTATGTGGACAAAATGAGAATGTTAAAGACTGTGGTGTGACTGCAAGAGTCTCAAGCAGTTGTGTAACTGGGAATTCAAATGATCCGTTTTTTGTTGAGGGGGGAATATGGTCATGATGTCTCCTTAGAACGTGGTGGCAGTTGCGCAATCATGTTGAAATGAAAGAGTGGTTGACCCGGTTCAGGCTGATAATAATGCTTCTGTGGTATCAAATATCTCATTAGAAATGTGTTTAACACGCAAACAAAGGAGAAAAATCAAACGTCAGTGTGATATGTGTACAAGGGCCAAGCAAAACCCAAAACCCATTAGCCTACATCCATCATTGAGCCCAAAGGCATTTCCTATTAAAGGTAAGACATTAGAAAAAATCCACAAGAAAAGGAGAATGACTAAGAATATAGGAACCCTGACTAGCTGGTTGGTAAAAGAAAAATGGACAGGGATAAATGCTGCCCAAGCTGATGGACTGCAAAACACAATGTCAGACCTTGATAACAAGTGTTAATTGTATAGATCACTGTTCCACTACTGAACGCCCCACTAGAGATATAGAATGTGTCTCTAATGCTAATTGAGAGGTGAAACCAGATAATCTGGTTGCTATTGAACCCACTACTAATTCTGATAATAAAATGATTACCATAAAAAAATTTCACCAAAATAAACAGAGATAAGGGAGTGAATCGGTGCCTCGAGTGAAACAATTTCTACTCTTGCGTGCACTAGAGTCTAGTGACTTGGATTTTGTAGAACCTATAGAATGTGTCAATCCTAATGTAACTAGTATCCATTGATATATAGCAGAAAAGGCTATTATGATGCGTCCTCATGCATGTTATATTTTTGATATTGAGATACTAACTGGATGCTGCAAAGGGTACATTAGCCCCAAACAGTAATTATAATAGCCATAATGTATTGGGAAATCTACAAATAGCTACAAATGTGGACAGGAAAAGGGTCCCTAGAGACATGATGATGCGCAATGTGTTTTGAAATGGCTTCTAAATTCATGCTCTGACAAAACTACCTCACAAAAACATTTCATATGGTCTCTGTGCTCTCTCCTTTCTCCTCCTCTCCCATTAATGGTGGCACCAGTTGGGATGTCCTCTTGGCCCCCTTCCGCTCCTCTAAGGCCATCATTAATGTCTACGCTAATGGGACCATCTTGGTCCAAGGCCCTCAGGCCAACCTTCACCTCTTTGATAGACGCTTCCCACACCTCATCAACTTCCTCTCCTCTCCTGCTGTCCCCCCTCCTCTATCCTTGGCTACCTTGCCTCTACCCTCCCTCCCTGCCCCCTCTCGTGCTCCTTCTTCACCTCCTTCTTCAACACCTCCGCAGGGCGTACCTCTGATCTGTACCCCTCCCCGGAAGTTCTTCAAGGATGGCAACCTTCTCCACATTGCCACTCTAAATTCTCGCTCTGCCATCAAGCACTCCTCTGATATCTGTCACCTTCTTGAGGAACTGGACCTCGACGTCCTCTGTCTCACTGAGACATGGTTCACAGCCAGCTCTGCCACCAGCTTTGACACACTCCTACCTGATGGTTACAAGATCCTCTCCATGCCCAGGCCTAACCGTGCAGGGGGTGGTGTTGCCCTTAACTTCCCTGAGTGGATTCCTGCCACTGTCCCTCCTACGCAGACCTACTCCTCTTTTGAATGTCTTGTCTGCCGACTCTCTCTCTCTCCTAGCCATTCCCTTACCGTGGCTACTATCTATCGGCCACCTGGTCAAATTTCCTCCTTCCTCTCTGAGTGGGCTGACCTCTCCTCCTCACTCTTGTCCTCAACCACTCAACTCCTCTTACTTGGCGACTTCAACATCCACCTTGATGCCTCCAGTCCCCCCACTAGTCTCTTTCGTGACCTCTGCGACTCTCTCTCACTCTCTATTCTCCCGTCTGGGCCTACTCACTCTGCTGGGCACACTCTTGATGCTCTGATCTCTTCTGACCTTCCCCTCTCCGTCCCTCTCTCCACTCCTCTCTCCTGGAGTGACCACTTTCTCCTATCCTCCCACCTCACCCTCCCTACTCCACAGGCAAAGCCACCCTCTTCACTGCCACCCACCTTCTCGGTCATCCGACCCATGAAGCGTGTGTCAGTTGAGGCTTTCGCTGCTACCTTCTCGCCCCCCCCCTGCCCCTTCGGCTGACTCCCACCCTGACACAGCCCTCTCCATGCTCCACTCTGCTATATCTGTTACTCTTGATGTCCTTGCCCCCGTCATGAGAATCCGCCTGAAGCCCAAAGCCAAATGTAACTCCTGGTCTGACTCGGATCTCGTCACCCTAAAACGCAAGTGCAGGGTTGCAGAGAGGAAATGGCGTGCTTCATGTTCATCCTCTGACAAACTGGCCTGCCGCCTGCTCCAAAGGCAGTACCGGCTCTCCGTTCTCACCAAGAAGAGAGCCCTTATCCAAGCCCGCATCTCTGCGGCATCTAACAACTCCGCCGAACTCTTTAAAATCTGCAAGGAGCTGGCCAACCCTGTTGCAGTCTCTACCTCTCCTGTCCCCTCCCAGGCCCTCTGCAATGCACTGGCCTCTCACTTCATCTCTAAAACTCAGGACATCCTGTCCTCGCTCTCCTCCTTTCACCTCCCTCCCTTCCCGGCTCTTCCTCTGGCCCTTCTGCAGTCACCCCTCCTCCCTCTTTCTCTGCCTTTCCACTTTTCTCTGCTGACGAGGTTTCCAGACAAGTCCGATCTATGAAAGTCTCGTCTAAACAGGTTCACCCCTGTTCCTCCAAAACTATCAAGGACCACATCGACTCCCTGGCTCCTGCCCTGGCTGACTTTTGCAACCACTCCTTCGCCTCTGGAGTCTTCCCTTCCCCCCTCAAGCACTCCCTTGTGCACCCTCTTCTCAAGAAACCCTCTTCCGACCCCTCCTGCCCGGCTAACTATCGCCCTATCTCCATCACTCCCTTCCTGGGCAAGCTCCTGGAGAAACTGGCCATCTCCCAGCTTAACCTCCATGCTGAATCTGTTGGTAGTCTTCATGACCATCAATCTGGCTTCAGAGCTGCCAGAAGCACGGAAACTGCTCTCCTGAACATCCGTGAAGACCTGCTCTTGAACCTCGATTCCAACACTCCGTGTGTTCTCATTCTGCTCGATCTCTCCTCTGCCTTTGACACTGTCAACCATGCCATCCTGCTCAACCGTCTCCGTGTAAACCTGGGTATCACTGGTCAGGCTCTGGCGTGGCTGACCTCTTTCCTTTCAAATCGACCCTCCCAGGTCCAACTGGGGTCCTTCCTCTCCGACATCCTTTTCTCCACCTGTGGTGTCCCCCAGGGATCTAATCTCTCTCCCTGGCTGTTCAACCAGTATCTGCCACTCCTTGCCCACCGCATTGCCACTCTCTGCCCTAATTTCCAGTGCTATGCGGACGATACCCAGCTCATTTTCAGGCTACCCTCAGCCTCCCCCTCTCCTTCCCTCATCTCTGACTGTCTGTCTGCTATCCAGGAATGGTGTGCCGCCAATGACCTCTGCCTTAATGCCAGTAAGACTGAGATTCTACTCATCGGTACACCCACTCCCTCCTTCCCTGCAGCTCTCTGGCCTGCCTCCCTTGGCCCCCTCCCTGCTCCTACCTGCAAGGCAAAAAACCTTGGGGTCATCTTCGACTCCACACTCTCCTTCTCTCCTCATATTTCTGACGTCGCTAAGAAGTCACACTACCAGCTGCACCTCCTCAGAGGTATTCTTCCCTTCCTCTCCTTCCCCCAGAAGCTCACTGTCTCCCGAGCCCTGGTTCTCTCGAAGCTGGATTACTGTAACAGCCTCTATCTTAATCTGCCTGCCTCCACTCTCCGCCCTCTGCAACTCATCCAGAACAGAACTGCGAGACTTGTCCTTGGCCTCAAGGCCAGGGACCGTATCTCTCCAGGACTGAAATCTCTACACTGGCTCCCAGTGGCTGCAAGGATAAAGTTCAAAACCCTCTGCATTGTCCACAAGGCCTTCTGGGGCCTGGGTCCTAAATACCTTCAACTCTCTCTTCCCAAATATCTTCCTTCCCGAGCCCTTCGCTCATCCGCCTCCAACTCCCTCAGGGTCAGCCGCTTCTCGAAGCAACGAGCTGGGGGTAGATCTCTCTCCGCGGAAGGGGCCTCCCTCTGGGACAGCCTTCCTGCCTCCCTGAAACTTGAGGAGAACCATCTCCGGTTCCGGAAGCACCTCAAAACCTACCTCTTTGCTTCTGCTTTCTCTCTCCCTCTCCCCTGCTGAACAGCTAATATCCTTCACTGAAACTGCACTGATTCTGCAACTGGACCACTCTTAACGGCCTCGGTCCTGGGCCCAGCCACTCTCCACTTGCACTGATGCACTGGAACCCCTCTGCACTGCGGGACTGTCTCTGTATCCCTACAGCCCCCCCCCTTTCCCAGCACTTGTTCTGCACTTACCTTGCACTTGCCACCAGCTGGCCCTATTTATTTATTACTTTACGCCACTTACCTTGTACTGCACTTCCCCCCCTCCCCTTCCCCTTGCACTTTTCCCCCTCCCCCACCCCTGCACTTGCACGATCTGAATGACACCTGGCCTAGTAGGATCGTTGTCTGTCTCCCCTTGTTCCTCCCCTCCCTGCCTCGTCGCGCCTTGTAACACCTGTGTATAGGCGCGTTACAAATGCCATATCATATCATATCATATCACAAGCGTGAAGATGTTCTGTGGTAACTTGGAAAACTCATGCGTTTAGCCACTTATTGAATGAGGCAGGGTCTCTTGATATTTTGTTGGATATTTCTATATTTTTATCACAGGAGATCTGGTTATTATCCAATCTATACATTGATGGCTAGCCAATATTTCAAACCAGTGCAAAAAAGGGTGAACTGAGTTGGCCTTATGAGGGCCTGATAGTTGGAGAGAAACATTCTGTGACAGCTGTCAGATTTAAAACACCAAACTGCGAAGATAACATTCTAGCCATTGAAACTTAGAATGGTAACCTGGTTAGTTCTCATAGAAAACGTGGTGCCTTTACTGAATTGTGGGGGATAATGGCGATTTTGTACTGCTTAGAGTTGATCTAAATGCACGTTGTATGTGTGATAATGAATCCATTGAAACTGAAAAATTAAGAGAAGTAGTATTATGGTCCAGAGTGCTGCAAATACACAGGGGAAGAAATGGCTAAATGTCCTAAAAGAGTGGGATTTGGTTATGCTAAATGGAAGCACTGTTGGGGGATTGCCCTGATAATTATACCTTGGTGCGTAGGAAAAAGAAGGCCACTTTAGATTACTTTTTTGCCAGTAAAGTATCTCTCATGTAGATGGATTAATTGCGTACAAGAATTGCTTTCGTGATCATGCAGCACTTATCATTCATTTTTTTCCCTGTACTTTGCGATCATCATAATGAAAATATTGGGGAAGTGGATGTTAATCATGCTGGAAGTAGTATCAGCTGGACAAGTTAGAATGCTGCTCGAGCAAGTAAGTTGACTGGCAAATATGGTGATGGGTGTTTTTGTCATCTTGAGCAATTATCTGCTGATGAGATAGAAAATTGGCTGAATGATTTTACTACAGGAATAACAATACATAAAGGCTATCATGCTGTCCAGGATACTAAGGAGGCATCAATAGGGGTTGACAGGGACATTTTGAACAGCAAGCGTCATTTGCATAGGTAAATCCGATACACAAAGAAAAGCATCTATGACATGCCAGCCCTAATCAGGACTATCAAGAAAATAAAAAAATGGATACAGAAACTGAATTAAGTGGTGTAGAGCTTCTGATAAAAATGTGTAATGGCAGAAGATGATTGCGGTATTGAGCTCTTGTGATATGGGAGTAATATGGCAATTATTATGGACAGCAAAAGGAAGCCATACTGGACTTGTCACAAACCCTGTAAGTGAGGGGTAATGGCGAGAACATATCAAGCAGGATTACAAGAGCAATGCAAGCCCAGGAAAATCTTAATATTGTATCCATTAGGCCTAAATTAATGATAGATAAGGACAATATTTTAGCTAAGACTAAAATATTGAAAGCCCCATGGTCTAAGGGCCTAACAAACATAATCCTTATAAATTGCACTAAATAACCCAGATAACATTAGTCCCAGCTTACCACTGAAGGGCTCACTGACACAGCCTACCAAAGGAGCATTACTGAATGTCAGGTCCCTTGTAGCACATGCATCAGAGATTGCCGACATTATTGTAAACAATAACCTCGAATTCCGCGTAATGACAGAAACTTGGCTGCACGAGGCAGCAGGCCCCTCCATTGCCCTAGCCACCCCGGATAATTACTCCATTCTCCGTGCAGACAGACCCACGGCTCACAAAGGATGAATAGCCATCATCTTTAAAGCCACTCTCAACATAAGACTCGTCACCCCTATGTTGCCATCATTGTGTGAACTCCTCTCAGTCAAGTTCCAAACTTCACCTATCAATACTATCACACTACACAGCATTTACAGGCCCCCGGGACCCCCTGGATCCTTCGAAGAAGACATCACAGCCTTAGCAGCTGACACTACTAAACCTATGGCACAAAACATCATTTTAGGAGACTTCAACCTTGGTTATAATGACACTAGTGACCCGCACGCCTCCTCCCTACCCTTTGCACTATCAGAACATGGCTACACCCAAATCAGTTCCAAACCCACCCATGAAAAGGGTAGGATAATTGATTGGGTAGCGGTTCTCAATTGCAACACTTCCCTATTAGAAACTACTCCACTAGTATGGTCAGACCACCATCTTATCACCTTTGAAATGAACATCAACAACCTGGAAAAGAAAAAGCCCACCATTGCTCCCCCTCTGCCTCACAAGAAATAAACGTAACATCACAGTAGAAGCCTTAGTTTCCTTGGTAGCCCCCCTACTCAATGCCGTACCGGAAACCAATGATCCTAATACCCTGATGACCGCCTATAATGAGTTCATGACCAAAGCTATTGATGCTATTGCCCCGCTAAAATTGCGCAAAAGTAAACCCATAGCCCATCTCAACTCGTGGTTCACTCCAGAGTTAAAAATACTCTGTACAGAAAAAAGAAAATTGGAATCACGCTGGAAATCCTCCCCCACACCTGAAAACAAAACAAACCTTGCCATCATCACTGCCACTTACAAAAATAAGATAATCCAGACCAAAAAAGAAACCTACAATGACAGAATAGCCGAAGCCAGCTCCAGTACTAAAGAACTATTCAATATCCTAAGAGAACTTGAGAACCCCAACCCCACGCCAGATACATGCACTAAGGATAAAGCCTGGTGTACCAGTACACAAAACACTCTGTCCAACAAAATAAAAGGACTTCAGACCAAAATAGCCGACAAAAGATCCCAATTTACAGTCAACACTCCAGTACCAACCCCCACCTCACACATTAATTCAGGCTTCATGTTTAAAAAAGTTACGATACCCGTAGTTCAAAGAATCATTGCGTCTCTCAAACCATCTAATTGTAAGGGCGATAGCTGCCCGTCCCAGATCATAAAAGATGCAGCTAGAGACCTAGCACCATTCATTACTAAGCTCATAAATTCCTCTTTCGCTAGTAACTCCGTCCCAAGTAATCTTAAGCAGTCCTGGGTTCTACCGCTACTAAAGAAACAGACCCTTGACCCGGCTATACCCACTAACTACAGACCAATCATGACAGTCCCCTTTTTACTGAAAATCTTGGATAAAATTGCCTAATTGCAAATACAAGACTATCTTGAAACTCACAAATTACTCAGAACCCGTCAATCTGGCTCCAGACCTCAGCACGGCACAGAAAGTGCCCTTGTTGATCTCAAGAGCCAGATTGAAGAATTGAAAGATAATGGAAAGATGGCCAACCTACTCCTTCGGGACCTTTCAGTGGCTTTTGATTTGGTGGACCATGTTATACTTTGCGACCACCTATCATCAGCAGCTCACTTCTCCAGTTCTGCAGTTTCCTGGATCCAATCTTTCCTCTCAAACAGAACAATGCGTGTGTTCTCACCTTTGGCAGCTGCCGATCCCATTCCCATCACCTGCGGAGTCCCCGAAGGATCATGCGTCTCGCCCACTTTGTACAACATTTTTACAAAGCCACTATTTGACAAACTGGACCGTGTCGGTGTCACCTGCACAAACTATGCGGATGACACCCAGATACTCCTACCCTTATCAGGAATTTATGATATAGATGTCGCACGGATTAACAAAGTCTACACCTTCATTCAGGCATGGATGGCCACACATGGCCTCTGCCTGAATGATGATAAGACAGAGTGGGAGTCATTCCGAGGTTGGAGGTAAGGAATTACTGGCACCGGTAAGGGTGCTGATGCCAGTAATCCCATACCTCCGTATTCCGAGGTCCCTTTGCGGGTCCTTCCTTACCTCCTGCTTTTAGCAGGAGTTAAGTACGGGACCCGCAAAGGTACTTCGGAGGTAATTACGGTACCGTAATTTACGGTGCCGTAATTACCTCCTTCCCCATTCCTATTGAGCCCTATGGGGCAGAAATGGGAATGGGGAAGGGCAAAAGGTGAATGGGGAATTACCGGTCCCTCCAACCCTGGAATGGACTGGTAATTACTCCATTCACCATGCCGGATTTGGGACAGTTTCGGAGGCAACCATGGAGCTAATTACTCCATGGTTAGCTCCAAACCCGGAATGAGGACCAGTTACTCCTAGTTGGCTCACCTAACAACCTGCTCAAACTTAGTCCTCACTATACAAGCATCCTCATTGATGGGAACAATATACCCATAGCCAAACATGTAAAAACTTTAGGTTTTTACCTCGATCTAACTAAACATATAAACATGACCTCATCTGCCATGGCCTACACTGGCAAACTGATTAGAGCCTGCAGATCTTTTCTTCCCCCCACTAGCTGCCTTACACTGGCGAGAGCGCTCATACAATCCAAATTGGATTACTGTAACAGTCTCTACCTAGGTGCCAATAAAGCCATTCTAAATAAATTGCAGATCATGCAAAACAACGCGCTCAGATTAGCGTTAAATATTCCCAAAAGTGAGCACATATCAGAAACTAGAAAGCAACACAAGTGGCTCTCTATACATGATAAAATTGACCTAAAAACCATCTGCCTCACTCACAAAGCGCTTATCCATCAAGCCCCCCCCCCCCTATCTCACAGACAAGTTCACATGGAAAGTGTCCAACAGAACCATTAGATCATCCAACAGACCATGTCTGGTGGTGCCCAGATTTAATTTAAAAAGAGCTGGTGGCTCTAGCTTCCCGGTATTAGCCACCCAGCTTTGGAACACCCTCCCTCAGAATATTCAAAATAAAAATGCCACAGCCTTAGATACCACTGACCTTGATGGACTGCACAATTTGTATATACGTTGCCCTGTACTTTTGCCATGACCTTAATGTTTGATTACATAATATGTATAACATGTATCTATCAGGTGCGCGATATAAATAAAGTAAACAAACAAACAATAAGTGATCCAGAGGCTTGGTATACAATCCTCGAAGTATTGTTTGGGAACACTTTGTCTGTAGGAGATATAGCAAAAACATGGAGATGTTTAATCCTTGTTCCTATTCTTAAACAGGGACTGCGTTATATTCAATGGAGTTATAGAATGTTACTGATGCTGGACATCACAGGCACGATTTTTACAATGTTCATACTAGATAAATTTCACAATTGGTCTGAGACAGTTCAGATACTGCACACATTTTAAACTGGATTCAGAGTCGGCTTTGCCACCACTCATAACCTGAGATTGGTGGATACGTTAATTGAATGGGCTAAGCAGAAGCATTCCCATATTTTGTGTGCACTTTTCATAGGCTTTCGAGCTGCCATTGACTCTGTAAATAGAAGTAGACTCTGGCAGAAGCTTGAGAGGTATGGCTGCCAGTGATACATGGTGCACTTCTAAAAATTGTTTCATGATAAAACCAGTCTCCAGGTCAGATTGGATAGCAGGGGGGCTTTGACATCCCTAGTTCAGTGGGCTTAAACAGGGATGTGTCTTGCCCCCCCCCCCGCCCCATTGCTTTTTAATTGATGTCTTGCAGATCCACCCATATGTATGTCAATTTCCAATTGACCTCCTAAGGTATCAACAGTCACATATTGTTTGTCTGTCATATGCAGATGATTTGGTAATATTGAACTACACTTTCTCTGGATTAGTAAGAACTTCCAGGGAACCGTGGAACTATGCTGGTGAAAATAATTAAAAAGTAAATAGGGAAAAGACTAAAATAATGCAATTCTCTGGCCAAATTGTTAACAGACCAAAGTTCATCTTTTCAGGAGGGATCATTGATTATACTGAACAGTACACATGTCTGGGCGTGGAGATTAACGTTAGAAAAGGTTACCTCAATTGCATTACAACTAAAAAAGAAAGTGTGCACAGCTTACCTTGCCAATATCTAAATTCTCTAAGGAAATGGCTGGTGTTAGTTTGGATGAAACCCTCCGACTTTGTAAGCAATGCTTTTGTGCAGCTATTTTATATGGTTTTACTTCAAGCGATTTGACTTGGCTTCGTGTGATAGAGGGCGGATTCTGGAAGAAAATCCTCTGTCTGCTTCTGGTGTCCCTATGGACATTTTAAGACCCGAATTGGGACTTGTTTCTCTTCAGGCAAATGCTCTGAAGAAGCAGAAGGATTTTCGTTTTTTAAAGCCATGACTAAACCTAGATTGCCTTTGCTGTCTACAATCAGCACGGTTATGAGGCAGCAAGTATGTGAGGCCCATATTAAAACTATCACTACGTTTTTTAATTTGATCAATTGGCATCTTGATTGGGCAGACGATGTCCATGAGTCGAAAAAATCCTATGTTACAAAAGTAGGGAAATGGGGTTGGAATCTGAATTTTTACCATTTGGCAAAGTAAAAAGAATTAGACCCTTACTGCACAAATGTTATATACTTGTAAAATTGCACAACCTTACTTGCTCCTTTATCCGTCTCTGAATGTTCGTAGGTTTCTGTTATTATTGGGCATAATTCACCTACCAGTGTTGGCTATAAATGGACCTGTATTGAAAGTGTCTGCTAAAAAAAGATTCTGTCGAATGTGAGACGCCGTCTGTGAAACTGCAAAACATGTCATGACGGAGTGTAAGGAACAAGGATCTACTTATATGTGCTTATTAGGGATATGTGTATATGAATATGATGCTGTTAAAGACAATTATTGCCTAAATTCTAAAAATAAGGTGTTGCATATAGCACTGTAGAAGGTTTGTCAGGTAGTCATAAAAAGATAACATATCTTGCGTATCTTGAACTTTATATTGCATTTAATGTTATATACTGTTGTATACTGTTTTAATTATGTATTATTTTTGTATGTTTTAAATATGTGAAAAGTTCATTGTGAACTAAACCACATTCAATAAATAATAAATAATAATTTACAGATTTGAGGATAGTTACTGGCAATTCAATTAACTGCTTAATTGAAGCCATGCCAGTCAGGGTGCAAAACATGACTTATGTTATTTATTTATTCATTTATTTGTATGTATAAAGAATGTATACCAATGTGCTGTACAAACAAATATATTCTGACACATAAAGTCAATCAGCAAGATGCTTCATTTGTAATAGAGGGGACAGAATTTGAGTATTTAATGAAGAGTGAAATGAAGAAAGAGTGGGGGTACAGTGTAAAGTCAGAGTGTGGGAATTTCAAAGTTTAGGAGCCAGAAGAGAAAGTGAGCAAAAGTAAGAAATGAGCACAAGCAAGGCATAAAGGAGGAGAGAAGAACAAGAAAGAGTGTGACTTTGAGAGTGAATGGAAATGGGGGAGCAACAATAATGAAAAACTAGGACATGAACATAGTTAAAAATCATATATAACTAGTAAAACTGAGTATGGGGACCAACAGAGACCAGTAAGAGTGAGAAAATATGAGTAAGGGGAGGGAGTCAGCAAAGAAGATAAAGGTAAATAGTAGTGTTAAAACAGAAAGGAGAGTAAAAATAGCATATGCAGGGGAAACCAAAAAGAGTGAGCAGCAGCAATAAAGTCTAAATACATGAGAGTGATGATAATATTTTAGAACTAAAGACCGTAAGAAAAGGACAGATTTTGTGCATGCTGTAGATCTGAAAACTACAAGAATGAGCGATAGAAGAAATGTGATCTGTACAGGAAATTGGGGAGCCAAATATGATGCAAAACATCCAGCCAAAGGAAGACAGATGATGAGAATAAGACAAGAAAAATAGATGGAGGGAGTGGACAGCCTTTAGAAGGACAGGAACACATTATTTCAGTTTTAGAAGGGTTGAGATGAATAGAGTGGGTAATTGTGAAGTTGATCAGAAAAAGGCAGAAAAAGAAAGAAAGATTTCAGAATCGTCAGCATAGACACAGCAATTTAAGCCAAAGTAAAGCTGTAGGGAAATCTATATCGAGGAAGAGAAAACAAAGAAAGAAAACTGCCACTTTAAAAGCAAGCATGTGAGCTGCAGCCTCTGTACATGTGACAAGTGTGCAATATTAACAGCACACCTATAATCATAATATATGTCCAAAGTAAAAGACAAGACACAAAAACAAATCTTTTGAGTAACATGAAAGAATCCATCAAACCTTTATTAAAATGGAGAACTGTCCGGTTTGAGATGAAAAGCGCTGCATGTCGAAGCAGAGAAAAAAAACTATGTAGGCCTTTCGCTGTGTATAATTTGTTGCACATGACTAAACATTATTTTTATATAAAGAAACATACAAAAATATCAAAAATAAGTTATGAAAGGACTTTGATTGCAAAGAAAAATGTGTTCATTGGTAGGTGACAATTGCATTAGAGAAAGGAAAGGAAGGAGACATTGGTGAATAAAGCCATATGGTATTCCTCCCCCAACACACCAACAAGAGTGGGGAGATGCTGGGCTTTCCCAGGAGAAAGGTGTGAATATTGGCTTTGAAGCTGTCATTACAAGATGAGGACTTTGCTTGGAGTTGATTCTCCGAAGCCAAGCACTGCAGAGCATAGCAAATGATAGGCATTTACAATTTTCATCTGCCACAGGCTCTGTGCTAAAGACCTTAAATATAAAATAAATAGTTCTTCTGCAGCAGGCCCCTCTCAAGAAATCAAATCCCCCATCTGTCAGGGCAAGTGTCCTTCACCCTTTTGAAGAATGGATGTCTGAAAAAGGAGCAGACAGGTCTTGGGATCACTGAAGGGGGCAGGATAGAAGTTTTAAACAGCTTTGCCAGTAGATTAACTTCAAAGATCTTGCACCATGACAACAGCATTCACAGTAGTCAGAAATGCCCCAGCCCTCTGCTCCAAAAGCAACTGATACCATATGTTCTATTACCGGGCAGAGAACCTGGAGATGTTGTGTAATATTTTGGAAATAAGAAATAAAAATCCTTTTGAATTTTACACTGGGAATCACTTTATCACTTGTATTGTTTGTGCAAAAGGTCCTAAACAGTTAATAAAAAAAAAAAATCTTTCAGTGTGAAACAATCTATCAGCTGAATGTAAAACAATATTTTTGTGACATTATCTTCTATGAAAATTAGGTGAATGTGGAAATATTTGCACAGAAACAGCACGCATCAGTAATTCATGTCTCTTAGCACCCGTGCCAGTAAGCCTGTTATTCTAAGATAGAAATATAATGTTTGTATTAAAGCATCAGTGTGTAAAAAATCAAAATGTGTAATTCATTCACCATAATGCGTGCCAAGTCTTAAATCACATCATTTGACTCACCGGAGTTAGAGCAATCTAATGAACTGATTAGTAACATGTTCACATGTGAGGACTATGATGTTATAGAAAGTTACAATTGTTTAATGTAAAAATCTCTGAGATGACATGACATCAAATGGGAGGAAAACTGGATGTAGAAGTCACTCCCATCAGATTGCCCTCTTCGTTAATATGCCCAATGAGTATGGAGGGGTTGGTTTAGTGTGATGTCACTTGTGGAACACTGTCCAATCACATGCATTGATCAATTAGATTAGAGAAATGATACACACCTCCGGAGGAAGAGTTTTTTGCTCTATAAAAGTTCAAATCCATAGATTCTGGAGAGACTAACTCACTCACTCGATGGAGGGGAAGAAGAGAAAGGAGAATTGATAACAAAAGAAAGGAGAATGGAATATAATAATTTCCTTTTGAACCCATTTTTGAATGACAAGCAGTACACTGCAAGAGAGGCCTATTTGGAGTTAAACACCTAGGCCTTTTTCAGTTGAAAAAGACACCAGACAGGCCCCAATGAAGAAAGAGAGAGAACGGGCTGAGGAGCTAAGTTGGCACTGCCTAACTGACTGATGTCCACATGTTCCCCAGGGGAGAGTAAAGCCAGACCTTAATAGGGCACCCACCTGCCTATATGACAGCCAAGAGAAAGTCCTATATATGTATAATGCAGAGAGGAAATATAGTCTATAGGTGCATAGATTAAATCCCAGCCCCTTTCATTTGTAAGTACAGAGGAGTTGGGCTATTTAAATTGGCAGTACTTCTGAGTTAGGAAGTATTTCAGAAGTGAATGTGCTTCAGTAATGAAGCATTTTGTAGCAACGGTGCTATGGTGTGTGTATACTGAGAGATCTCCTTACTCCTTCTCTGTGTAATGATCAAACACATGTATTTAGGGAAAATGAGAAATGTACAATTCTACACATGAATGCAATAGAAACACCACTGAAGCAAGTTTAGCAAACATACACTTTCATTGTGTAAGTGATTCACATGCAGGAGTGTTAAGTAGCATATATATATATATATATATATATATGGTAAAACGAGGAGTGGGGTGCACTCCAGTTCCCTGCACAACCTTCTCAGCCATTAGTGTTCTCCTCTGACCGGTTTCTGTGCTCTTACAAGTCATCAGGGAGGCTGTCTTAACTTGCAGCTCACAGCAGGTGCAGGTGATGATAATCAATGATTATTTCTGCTGCAAGGGCTTCTGGTAGATGTAGTCATCAGGTTTAACAAGGAAAAAGGTCACGCCCAATCCCACAGTGGAGAAAGGGGGGGAGTAGCCTGCAGTGAGGCACTCCAAAGCAGGGCATATATCACCCCGGTGCAGCACCCTATCAGGTCTGGAAGATTCCACCCTTCAAAATCCTGGAAATATGGTAAAACGAGTAGAGGGGCGGTCTCCAGTTCCCTGCACAACCCTCTCAGCCATTAGTGTTCTCCTCCGACCGGTTTCTGTGCTCTTACACGTCATCAGGGAGGCTGTCTTAACTTACAGCTCACAGAAAGTGCAGGTGATGATAATCAATGATGATTTCTGCTGCAAGGGCTTCTGGTAGATGTAGACATCAGGTTTAACAATGAAAAAGCTCACGCTCAATCCCACAGTGGAGAAAGGGGGGGAGTAGCCTGCAGAGAGGCACTCCAAAGCAGGGCATATATCACCCCGGTGCAGCACCCTGTCAGGTCTTGAAGATTCCACCCTTCAAAATCCTGGAAATATGGTAAAACGAGGAGAGGGGCGCACTCCAGTTCCCTGCACAACCTTCTCAGCCATTAGTGTTCTCCTCCGACCAGTTTCTGTGCTCTTACAAGTCATCAGGAAGGTTGTCTTAACTTGCAGCTCACAGCAAGTGCAGGTGATGATAATCAATGATGATTTCTGCTGCAAGGGCTTCTGGTAGATGTAGTCATCAGGTTTAACAAGGAAAAAGCTCACGCCCAATGCCACAGTGGAGAAAGTGGGGGAGTAGCCTGCAGTGAGGCACTCCAAAGCAGGGCATATATCACCCCGGTGCAGCACCCTATCAGGTCTTGAAGATTCCACCCTTCAAAATCCTGGAAATATGGTAAAACGAGGAGAGGGGCGCCCTCCAGTTCCCTACACAACCTTCTCAGCCATTAGTGTTCTCCTCCGACCAGTTTCTGTGCTCTTACACATCGTCAGGGAGGCTGTCTTAACTTGCAACTCACAGCAAGTGCAGGTGATGATAATCAATGATGATTTCTGCTGCAAGGGCTTCTGGTAGATGTAGTCATCAGGTTTAACAAGGAAAAAGCTCACGCCCAATCCCATAGTGGAGAAAGTGGGGGAGAAGCCTGCAGTGAGGCACTCCAAAGCAGGGCATATATCACCCCAGTGCAGCACCCTATCAGGTCTTGAAGATTCCACCCTTCAAAATCCTGGAAATATGGTAAAACGAGGAGAGGGGTGCACTCCAGTTCCCTGCACAACCTTCTCAGCCATTAGTGTTCTCCTCCGACCGGTTTCTGTGCTCTTACAAGTAATCAGGAAGGTTGTCTTAACTTGCAGCTCACAGCAAGTGCAGGTGATGATAATCAATGATGATTTCTGCTGCAAGGGCTTCTGGTAGATGTAGTCATCAGGTTTAACAAGGAAAAAGGTCACGCCCAATCCCACAGTGGAGAAAGGGGGGGGGGGAGTAGCCTGCAGTGAGGCACTCCAAAGCAGGGCATATATCACCCCGGTGCAGCACCCTATCAGGTCTGGAAGATTCCACCCTTCAAAATCCTGGAAATATGGTAAAACGAGTAGAGGGGCGGTCTCCAGTTCCCTGCACAACCCTCTCAGCCATTAGTGTTCTCCTCCGACCGGTTTCTGTGCTCTTACACATCATCAGGGAGGCTGTCTTAACATACAGCTCACAGATAGTGCAGGTGATGATAATCAATGATGATTTCTGCTGCAAGGGCTTCTGGTAGATGTAGACATCAGGTTTAACAATGAAAAAGCTCACGCTCAATCCCACAGTGGAGAAAGGGGGGGAGTAGCCTGCAGAGAGGCACTCCAAAGCAGGGCATATATCACCCCGGTGCAGCACCCTGTCAGGTCTTGAAGATTCCACCCTTCAAAATCCTGGAAATATGGTAAAACAAGGAGAGGGGCGCACTCCAGTTCCCTGCACAACCTTCTCAGCCATTAGTGTTCTCCTCCGACCAGTTTCTGTGCTCTTACAAGTCATCAGGAAGGTTGTCTTAACTTGCAGCTCACAGCAAGTGCAGGTGATGATAATCAATGATGATTTCTGCTGCAAGGGCTTCTGGTAGATGTAGTCATCAGGTTTAACAAGGAAAAAGCTCACGCCCAATCCCACAGTGGAGAAAGTGGGGGAGTAGCCTGCAGTGAGGCACTCCAAAGCAGGGCATATATCACCCCGGTGCAGCACCCTATCAGGTCTTGAAGATTCCACCCTTCAAAATCCTGGAAATATGGTAAAACGAGGAGAGGGGCACCCTCCAGTTCCCTACACAACCTTCTCAGCCATTAGTGTTCTCCTCCGACCAGTTTCTGTGCTCTTACACATCGTCAGGGAGGCTGTCTTAACTTGCAACTCACAGCAAGTGCAGGTGATGATAATCAATGATGATTTCTGCTGCAAGGGCTTCTGGTAGATGTAGTCATCAGGTTTAACAAGGAAAAAGCTCACGCCCAATCCCACAGTGGAGAAAGTGGGGAAGAAGCCTGCAGTGAGGCACTCCAAAGCAGGGCATATATCACCCCAGTGCAGCACCCTATCAGGTCTTGAAGATTCCACCCTTCAAAATCCTGGAAATATGGTAAAACGAGGAGAGGGGTGCACTCCAGTTCCCTGCACAACCTTCTCAGCCATTAGTGTTCTCCTCCGACCGGTTTCTGTGCTCTTACACATCATCAGGGAGATTTTGCAGGGTGAGACACCTTATATCTCCTTGAAGAGAGATACTCTTGCCACTGCATTAAAGGAGGAACTGGCTTATTGTTACTTTGATATATTCCAACATCCTAGTAAAAATGATAGGGTAAAATCCAAGGGTGTAACCCAACAAAGTGCTGTATAACCGCCCCAATGCCAAAGGTATACCAAAAGGATTGATGGAAATGTGGCTTTTTCTATGCTGTCTCTAAAAATATAAACCCTAGAATCCCTCTTCTAAAAACATCAAGGGAATTAAAACCACTATTAAAAGTAGAAAAGATGCGGGGAAATTGATTTCCCTTAAAATGGACTACATGTCCCAGAATCCTTCAAGGACTGTGATCATGAAGAGGACTGAAGAGGCATGCAGAAGTAAAGGGCAGGCATGCAGGGCTAGCAGCCTTTGCCAGGGTCTGGCAATTAACACTAAGGGCTTGCACCTGAAGCCAATACCATCATCTGAGAAGCATAAAAAGCTGCAGCAGGAAGGAGCAGTAAAAGAAGCTTAAGCAGGAGCTGGAAGTATGGCAGTAGTAGCAGAAGAAGAAGCAGAGCATGAGGCAGGCAGTTCACAAACAAAGAAGTGTGACCACTTAAGTGACTCAAAAACAAGAGAGGAGAAGATTTATCCTGCAGGTTATGAGCTGGTCCTGTGCTCACAAACCCTGTTGAGCTGTGGCTGCATTGGAAGAGACTGGGCGAGGTCAACAGTCTTTCCAGGTGTGCCTATTTGCCATGATTGCAGAGCTGAAGTTGTGCAGCTACACAAGGCCCAAGTGCAGAATCAAGCCGAGGGAAGCAGGAGACAAGGAAACTCTCCATGGTCGAGGCTGGATTGGAGACATCCTTACTGCAGAGGGGTGTGGGTCCCAAGAGTGCCTGAAGTAGTAGTACCAGAAAGAAAGTTGGGAAGTGGAAGCTGCCGACAATCGCTGTGATCTTGGAGCCTATGAGTAAAGCTCTGCACTCTGATTCACAAGAAACTCCTTGCTGGTAACCAGATAAATGAACACTCGCATGGAAGTGGGAGGGAGTAAAAGTTGTTTGTTGCTGTGGGAAATCTTCACAACAAAGGAAATGTATCCTGCACGTGTTTAGCACAAGTTAAAGTGCCCACATAGAAGAAAAGTCTTATATTTCCCATTGTTGTATTAAAACCCTTACAGGAGTGGTCACATGTCTCCAACTAAGAGTGAGAACGTTGCCGGTAATTACCTGAGAGGTAGCTGTTGACTTTCATGAATTGTTACAAGAACACTTACATCAAAGAAGGTTCAACTGTAAGTGATTGTGAATCCAGATCCACGTTAAAGCAGAACTCTTTATGAAATAAAGGGAATGCAAGTCTTAAAGTTAAAATTCATCATCAAAGAATGGTCGTGTTTACCTAATTTTGTTTCTCTAGTGAAACATGATTCTTGTAACATTCAGAACAAAAGTTGCAGAAGTTGCTGAAATCACGAGAACAAGCATTACCTAAGCCAGTACACAGACCATCTCTAATGTGAAAGCAGTCCCATTAAGACCTAACCACCAATGTTTTGACATTGTTGAAGCTGTTATAAATCCAGTGTCCTCTGATACAAGGGTGACAGGTTATCCAAGGCTGGAAGAGTGGCAATACAGCCTTGAGGTAACTATTGGAAACAAGAAAGTGTGTATGAAGCTTGGTGCTTGTTAGAAGAACTGGTCAACAATCTGTGAAGTTGAGAGTGTTGCAGCTGAAAAAGAGCAGCAGTCTACAATTCAAAACAGATTCTAGTGGTAACTGTAAGACAGATGGAAGAGGCATAGAGGCTGCCCTTTCATATTGCATAGGAAAGAAGAGTGCCTTGCCTACCTGCGGGGGTCTAAGAGTCTTGTCTAAGTTGCCTGATAAATTCTTAAAGTATAAAGTTGCAGCAGAACCAATAGATCTGTGGTTGTCTATAATTTTGTCAGATCACCGTATGTTGAATGTGGTTGAAGCAGTAGTAGACCGTGAAGCCGAGGAGCCTGCTTTCACAGTGTCATTTGCAGAAGGGAGTTGTCAAGGAGGAAGACACCCTCTTAGAAGAAGCATCCTGACAAGTGATACCAAAGATGTGGCAGAGGTGACAAAAAAGGACAGTTATTAAAGCAGAAGTGGTACTTTTGTTTTGAACTTTTTCAATTCTATCATGGGACGAGGTTATCCAGGATTATCATTGTTGCTGTTGTCTTTGTAGACATTGGAAAGGGAACTTTTCATCAAACCGAGAAAGAACTGTTACCAGTGGATTTTTGTTTGGGTGAACTTTTGTTTCTTTGGACTATTTAAAGAACTGATTGAAGACTTTACTTTGGTTTGGGAGAAATTGCCTTTGGACATTCCTAGGAACGAGACCTACCCACGAAAAGTGGAAGTTATCCAAGTCACTAGTTTTTAGTAATCTTTTATTTATGTTGTGAATGGTTTGCTTTGGATGTTTTGTTGTTTAGTGTGAGGGCCAGTTTTCTGCATGCTAGGAGATTTTCACTTAGATCCTATGGCCTCATCATGTGTTGGGTGGTATCCCAAATGGGATACTGCCCAGCTTTTTTTTGTATTAGTTCCCACCCGTCCGGCGGTATTACTGCCGCATCACAGGTTGGGCGCTAAACATTACTCCCCATTCCCCATTGGCTTCATCGGACCCAATGGGGAATTTCCAACGCAATTACCACACAGCAATACTAACAGCGGTCATTGCTCCGAAAATGGGTATTTTCCCGGCGTGTTTACCCCCAGCTCTGAGCAGGGGGTAAACACACTGGACTCAAGATTGGACAGAGTGGTAAATGCGGCAGTAACCCCATTGTCACTGCATTTAAGGGCTACCGCTCAACTCGTGATGAGGCTCACGGTAGAGTAGGCTTAGTTAGGTTTTCTTTTCATTTTCGGCTTAAAATAAAATGTCAAATACTGAGAAAACTACAAGCAGTTGTCCGCTTAGCAACACTGACCATTCACATGTGTAGCAGTCAACGACATGACTTTTCACTTTTCACTTCCATTAGCATCTTCCGCATCTGCAGAATGTGACGGCTCTGCTACTAGTCCAACTGCCACATAGAGATCAGGAAATCTTTAGCTTGCAGTCAAATATCATTGTCCAGTCTCTTATTATAGTCCAAACAGCCTAAAGTGATTTACCCACTAATTAACTCCTCTGTTCATTAGTGGGTAATTCTCCCACCCTAACCTACTTGTGAACAATTCCCCTCTCAAGGACTTTTCCTCTCCCATTGACATTTAAATAGAGGAGGATATGCAGCAGAATGTCCTCTGCTCAAGCGTCAGGTCTATGGAATGCAATGCCCTATGCATTGTCTACTCATAAGGACCACTTTAACTTCCATAGACAGTTGTGGTAGCTTTTGTTTTTGTCTACTGCTCTGTTGTTAACCGGTCCAGTTCCCTTTCCAGTTGTTGTCCTGATTGGGTTCTATACCAGCACCCTGACGACTTCTGGAGTGCATGTGCTTCACAAGAAACATTTAACAAAACATAACATAAATACGTGGGTTTGATTTTTTTTATATATTCATACATATACGTTTTAAATACTTTTTATTTAAATTGGGTGCTGTAAGGTGCAGCATATTTCAGAAAAGCTGTATGACACCTATTAAGGAGCACCAGAAAAAAAATTAAATGAGTTTTTTTTTTAGAAGGGCCAGGTTTTCAGTCCTTTGCTAGAAGGAAGCAATGTGATGGCATTCGGTCGTGAGAGATCCATAAGGTGATGCCTCTTATGGCCCACCTTCCTGACATTGAATTGATAGATAGAGAGATGGTCAAGCTCACGCAGAAGAAGTAGATGATTCTCCGTGGTTTTTGGGGAATGGAGATGGGTCAGCAAGTGTCACGTATCACTGTCACCGGAAGCCAGCGCGGGGATAGCAGAACAAGGCACATGTGGTCGTGTTTGTTTGCTTTTCCAATCCATCTAGCAGCAGCGTTTGGGGACTTTGTTGGCTATGAGGGCAGAATGGAATTCTCCCAATAGTGCAATCCAATTGACTAACTTAAAGCCGATCAAAGCTTCAGTGAGGGTTTACAGGGCGAGGGTGTTGTGACAGTGTTATCATGCTCTCAGATATTTCAGTGTGAAATAAGAATGGCGCTAATGTAAGCCCCAAAAGAGAGTGGGGGTGTGGGGGGGGGGGGGGGTGATAAACGTCATTTTGTTTTCAGTGGGGAAAAATTGTGGTCAAGCATGACAGAGATTGGGCAACTGGAATTTAGGTGGAGAATTGGGGTATTTGGGGTGTGAGGCTTTGGAATTCAGTGTTGATAATAGTTAGGGAGAGCAATGATCAGGGTGCACACCCACCCCGCGTAAAATCTGCTCCTGTAGAGCCGTTTGGGGTTCTATTCACTGTAATTCAGGCATGGATGTCTGTCATGCGCAGCCGTCTTACTGTTGCACTTCTACAATGGAAGCTGTCTCCTGAGCTGGCACACTGTTATGAGAACCTTTCATGTGGATATGAAGCGTGGGCTGTGTTGTACATTTTTTTATTTATTTAATTACTTATTTATTTTTGTACAGCAAAATCTATCATACGCAGACTGATAAAGTGTGTCTTGACGTTTACTAGCTGAAACAGCACATTTAAACATAAAATCAATATAAACGCTGCTTGTGATTACTGAAAAGCATAATAAGAATTGCAAAAACACTTAATGGAAAGGGCTGTGAGTGGTCAAATTGTGTATTATCGTTAAACGGTGTATCACCATACATTATTGCAGACACTATTCATTGTTGCAAAAAAACCTATTTGACAAAAGGACAAGGCAGATATTTATAAAGATTCAAATGCGGAAAAGAGAAATAGAATTATAAGAAGGGCAAAACGAAATCCCCTTTCGCTTGCAGCTGTTACTTACATTTGAAACGGAAAAGCCGAAGGTCAAATTCAATTTATATGCAATTCTATGCAAGAGGCAAATTAAGACCTAAGTCATTTTCTGTTTTCATTGACCCACTTTGTACTTAAATTCACCTTGCATGGCTAAGTGCACAGGATATAGCATGCATTGGATCAAAGGGGCAAAATTGTATAATTCAAGAAAGGCAGTTTGGATTTGTGATGGCAGCCAACACATGAACATGAAGAAGCGCATTTACATAAAATAGTAAGATGTTTTGAATTAAATTGAATTACCCTTGTATGTACATGGAAAATATTATAATGAAGGCCATATGCTTTTGTTGGCACTATATAGAGGCACCACACATCTATGTAAATGTGCTCCTAAACCCCACCACCACCCGGATTGTTGTACAAACAATGCAATGTTTTAAATAAGGCACTTATTGCCAGCTCTGCTGAGTGTGTGTATAATGTACCTCTGATTTATGTATGTACACATGCGAAATTGTTAAATTCTACCTGGGGTTTGGACTTAAAGGGCCAGTACTGTTCCCTCTTGTCCTACAACATATGACACAGATATTTCAGAGGCATGCTCAGTGTGATGATTTGTAGAAGATAATAATGGCTTTCTGTGCAGCATTTATAGGCATTAGCCCCCTGAGTGGGGGTGGGGAGGAGCTTGCCAATGAGGGAGATTGGAAAGCGGGCTGTATTCTCTGGTATAAGCTTGTGGTCCTGGCTTCCCACAGCTGCCTACTCCCACCCAGTACTTCCTTTGATCCCTCCCTCCCCATACCCCGTTTAGCACCCATGAGTAACACAAGCAGGTACTAAAGGTGAAGTACAAATACATTTAAACAATGAACACTCATATTTCCTCAGTGTTCAAAGCTGCAGCAGGATCAGGAGTCCGTCTTCAGTGTTGATTCGTAATCAACACTGACAGGCTCCTTTTCTCGATGCAGCTCTGAGGAGCGAGGAAAGGTAAGTGTTTCATTTTTTTAAATGATTTTTACTTTGCCTTTAACACCCACGAGTAACTGCACGAGTAACCACACGCAGGTGCTAGCGGCTGTGGAAAAGAAAATGGAAGACCTACCTTTCGGCAGTCTTGCAATGCTGCACCTGCTACAGCAGTCTGTAGTCATCACTGAAAATGGACTCCCCTTCCAGACGTTGCATCGGAAGACTTTATTATTTTATTTTTCTACTGACATTAGTACCCGCCAGTGGTTACTTGTGGGTGTTATTGGTCATATGACCCTCAGCGTTGGGCAGACCCTTTCGGCACCAGTACTGCTTTCTGTGTTAAGGCACTTTCACTTCGCTCAGACACTTAAAATGGGTGGCACGCTGTGACCAACACGGTTGGCCATCCCCTTCGGGTCATACCGCCTCATTAATAGAGTGCAGAAGGGGTCATTGTTGTTGAATAATTAGCCACCAAGTTATGACCTAAGGAAAAGCTAAGGGGCATGAATTGTCGAGTCCCAACTGATAATGACTGATACCAAGGTCTCTAAGGTTATCTCTGCATTTGCCATCACCTCGGGAGGCAAAGTCAAAGTGCTAAAAGCATTGACTCCCGGTCACATTGCACAGCATATCCTGCCCGGGTAGAAAGAGTTCTATCCAGTGGAAACAGTACCGCATGTAGAAAGCAAAGTATGCCCTCATTGCATCTTGTCTCCACTGCAGGGCACTGGTCTGCTGCTCTGTAATTATGTAAACGAGCTCCCAATCATCCACACCAGCCAAAATAAGGGAGCAAACCAATGCTGCACAAAGAATCCAGCTTTATTTACCCCATTTGGTTGGTAGAAGGTCAGCAACTATTCCAAATTTCTTCCTGGTAACCCAAGGGTTATAAACTAAACAAATTACATTGACATATTCATAAAAACACAATATTCACAAACTGCCATTGGTTGGTAAAATAAGTCACCTATATTATTTTATACATCTTCTAACAGGATAATCATTATCTTTGATTCTGCCCAGGATCCCTGCTACTATGAACGACGTCATGTCTCTGGCATCATCGCACCGTGCTCTAATTGGTTGGCACCACAACATGCTGACATCATTACAATACTGGTGCCTGTTAGTGATGTGGCCTTGGGTGTTAAACTTACCCACAGCAGTCCAATTAACTTTTGGTGACAGAGGAGAGATCGAAATGTTGTCCTGGCCGAAGAACTATCAGACTCACTTCCATCCCATCTTTCCACACCAGTCCCCAATCTCCCTCAACCGAGGACAGCTCGTTCTGATACATAGTGCTGCTTGCAGGTGTTTGATCTAATTGGGTCATGGCATGCACAGCTTATTCATTGTCATGTGAGGCCATTGTATGAGACCTTTGGCCTTCAATTTGTCTTCAATTTATTCAACTTGTTAATGTGTTGTTTGTGCGTCTGTTGAACTACTATCACCATTGGAGGCAATGTGGGTATATATTGCTAGTGTGTTATTGGCAACATTACTGCATGCACCTGACAATTAAAACGTATATATTTATGTCTGCTAGAAACAAAACTAACATGGGATCTAAGGACATTAAACTACACATTCTATAGGGTATCATATTGACTTGTCTATGAACTCTTGTTTGTTAAGTATACTGTTTGTATTAATTACCATGCCTGCATTAAACGCACACACTAGCGCCTTGATGCATAAGGGTTTAGCGCGCTTTACAAATGTATACCTAAATAAATAAATGTTTCTTATCTAGACTGGAGCCATGAGAAAGCCCTATTCGTGCAGTTTCTGCTGTCCACCCTTTCAGCCTTGGCACTTACAGTCATCTGGTCTGGACATCATCATGGATCAACAGAAATGCCTATTAACCTATTTAAACTGCAATGATGTGCTTTCTTAACCATGTGCTCTACAGGGTCTAACAAAGGGAAACATTGAGCTACTTTTGCCATTTATAATACTACTTGCATATACCCTAACTGTGCATACCACCATTTACTCTCTGTGTATTCAGCAACCTGACCCTCCCCATAATGTGGTTAACAAGCTCCCTACAGTGTAGACAAATGAACTCTTTCCTACTTATGTTAGACTCTAGATGGCGTTTGGGAATGGGTGGGGCGTGGACTTGCATTTCATTGGTCTTATCTCCACCATCAAGTTTCCCCCTCTGGTCAATGTATTGACCAAAAGTTCTTTATCTGCCATGTCACCATGCTCATATTTAGGGATCCAAGCATTACAGGCCCCCCAAAGCTACCTCCTCTTCTCACATATTCATCTGGTCCACAAGTCATAAAGCAGCAGTTACCATCTCCCTCACATTCTACCCAGTGTTGTGTACAATTCTCGGGATCAAAAGGGGGCATAAACCTAGTTCCAGGCAGTCCATTCGGTCTCTCTTTCTGAACCAACCTACTTGCATCTCGGACAAATGGTGCATCTGTCTGTGTATCAGTGTGCACCGGGCCAGCAGTACCTTCTATAGTAGCAATGGTGCAGTATATCAAGTTGCTCTCTTCATTCCCCTTTTTTACTACTTAACAATATCCAATTATTATGTGAATGATGCACATATTTACTAGTAGCACCAACAAAAGAGTCACTACAACTTTAAATACTTTGCCCAACCAGGTAAGCACCTATGAGAACATCTAATGATAGCAGTCCTCATCTACTACTTTAGTAGCTCGGTCTACACTTTCATGTGCAGGCTGTGCAAGGCAAATATACCTTCTGTTAAACTGCCATTCTGTTCATCATTTTCAGGTATTAGGGTGCAGCCACTTGCCCCTATTTTGTGTGCACATTCCTGCCTCCATAGCAGTGAGGAGGTTGAGCAATACCTATTCTGGAGAGCAGTTAGTCTGACAGCCCGTAATTCTTCATTAATGGTGTTCAGACCTCTCTCTGTGGCATTGACAAATTGCAGCAACTCCCATCTGGTGATTTTGAGCCATTTCGCATTGGCTGCTGCCTGTATCCCAAGGGCCAGCAGGGATTCCAAAAATGCAGCTTCCTTAATGAACAACTTGTACCTTGCTGGCGTTAACACTAATCTGTCTGTAGAATCTTGTGAGAAATAATTCTCCCCCTTACTTACATGGCGCGAGGTGCATGTATGCTCCTGTGCCACAGGACCCATAATGGTCCAACAATACTGAGGTGCCCAATTGCATACCCAGAAAAGCCATAATTCACATTTGCATCCTGTATTTTTTCCCTATTCGTACTTTGCCATTATTTCTAAAACATAACGATGGTGTCATCATTGTATGTGTACGGGCTCTCTGTTAACATCCACCCATGTGCGCAAATTAACATGCTGCCTCCAATTAAAAGGCACTTAAATTTCAGGAATGCAACCCTTTCATCTGCTAGCCCAGCCTTGTCCAACACCATGGCAGCACAGCTCCTGAAGCATTATTGCATTTGTTTTAATTGCTTGTTGTTTTATAAGTCATCTCCTTTCTATATGGCCCTTGCAAAGTGTATTTCACTATTGTGTGTTTTCCGGTCAAAGTATTCAATAGCTTTTGTTTCTTAATATAATCATCTGTAAAAACATGAAAAGGATCATCACTACCTACCCTTTTAACATAAGCCCAGAGTCCTTTCGAACAGTCCTCTCATTTTTGCAAACTGTGAGAAGAACCAAACACATTTGCCATGTTGACTGCTACAAACAATCTGGGGGCCCCTGTGGCATGGGGTATGAGAGAACAAACATAACATCTCTCCTTCGACCTCTCTCTTCTCACCTCCTGCTTGTGGCCATACCAATTATTATCAGCCTTTGATCGAAATCCCTCATATTAATCTCTCAAGGATAATTCTTCATTATGTATTTCTCTTTTTATTCTTACAATTCTCCTATTTCTATTCTCTACTTTACTTATATTTTTGACTTCTTTTCTCATATAACTACTATATTCTAACCAAAGGAAAGAGAGAAAAACAGGAAAATCACTATGAACACTAATATCCACAGCAATTTTGTCCTAAAACAATTACTTCTCCCAAAACATTGCAGCAAAAAAATCAAAGTCTGTGCATGTTGCTGGTTGCACAACATTTAAAAAGTTTACACTGATCAAGTGCCCCCGTCTCATCTTGCTCCTGGTCATCGGATAGGAGGTGCTGTTGTTTGCTCTTCCTGATGACTCTGAGGTGGAGCCATCCTCGTCTTCCTCTTACCTTCACAGCTGATTCAGCAGCCCACTGTGCAAAGTATGGTCCTAAAAAACGTGGGGCATCCAACTTTCTAACAAAGTTCATAATCAGCATTTTGTCATCATGGTGCATTAGCAGGGGTGGTGGTATCTGTGCTGTTGTATCTTTATCTTCTCCCTCACTTCGGTCACTGTAGCCAGTCCTTCCTGTCGCAGCTTCACCTGATGGGAAATAAACTTCAGAGCATCAGTTATAGTGGTCAAAATATGTATGCAACTCATCACCCAAAATAATGGCAGTACTCTGGGCATCCAATGTACTACATACAGAAACAAGGGGAACATTAATACTTCTGGCAGTAAGCAATTTGTGCTGGGTGAGGTGATGATCCAAACCTAGCTGATTATGCAGGGCAAAAAGAGCTAGCTGCAAAAAGTTGATGTACTTTTTGTCAGAGTGTAGTGTGCAACGGAGCAATATACTCTTTTAGCAGGCCGTTGATGTGTCCTTCTGTGCCATTTGCCTGGGGGTGATAGACAATACATGACTTATGTTTTATGCCCAATAAGCCGTCCATTTCTTTAAACCAACTGGTCCTATATCTTCTTTCTCTATTGTATGGGTCACTGACCCCTTATTGTCTCTCGATTTTACCACAAATTTCTCTGGGCACCAGCCTCTTGAACGTGGATTTCTTTGATCCTGTAGGGGTCCTCGACTCATGTGTTTTGCTTCTGTGGAGGTCGCACAACCTCATATGGGTCCTAGACCCTGCTGTGCTGTGTGTGGGTTCTCTCCCCTTCCCTCATTCAATGTTCAACTGAGCAAGTCTGGTGTACTCTCCTGCCATGTACTGTTCCACATAGGATGTTTTGTAACATTCGTTCCAGCTTCTACAGTTTGTTTGTTATCCCTTTCTGTCTCTCAGGATATTGTTTGTGGTTTCTCTATTGTTTTGCTCAATGTCCCACTGAACAGAGTTGGTGTACTCTCCTGCCAGGTACTGTTCCACATCGGATACTTTGTAAAGTGTGTTCCAGCTCCTACTGTTTGTTTGTTATCCCTTTCTGCCCCTTGGGATATTGGTAACGTGTCTTTTAACTTTATTCAATGCCCTCTGTGTCCCGCCAGCCAGCCCAACCATTTACCTACCTTGGGGAAATGTTGTTGTGGTCTTCCATCTGCCCTGGGAGTGGAGCAGGGCTTCAGCACTGCTTTGGCATTCCTCACCCTGCTCTCTGCGGCTCTGCTGCGGCACACTATCTCCCACATCCTTGGCTGTGAGTCTCTCACGTGCTTTGGCTTCACCAGTCGGGGTTCCGCTCTTCCTGTCAATGCCCAGGTTCCTGCTCCATGGAACCTCTGGAGACACTCGTTCCTTCTCTGCAGTGTCTCATTCTCTTGGGTCCCTCGCCACAGAAACAGCATCTGTTTCCTCGATCCTCCAGGGCTGGCTTGACAATTTACATAGTCCTTCCTTGCATTTTATGTCCAGAGTGGATTTTAGCAGACAGTACCAGTGGGCTTTTGCCTCCTTGCCTGATCTTCTTCGTTTATGTTATGATATGTACTCCACATGGGTAAGCCTCCCTCTTCCTCGTTCCAGTATCATTTGTGTGAATGGCATCCTCCACTCTACAGATACACATAGAGATGTGGGGGGCCACAGGGATCTGAATAGGGTGAAAGGATAGAGGGTACAGAGGTGAGTACCACCTTCTTCCAAGGCTATCATCACTGGTCCGATGGAGGGGTTCCCTCCCCATGAGATCCACCCACTGAGAACCACACCCAGGGGACTGTCGGGTAGCGGCCTCACCTCCTTGGCCTCATGGAAAGGGGTTCCCTATGGAAGCAGTGACAATACCCTGGGATTCGTCACAGCATCCATTATCATGTCTGAAAACGGGAATTCCCCATCTGTGACAAAGGATGTAGCAGCCCATGTGTCTACTAAGAAAGAGAATGTCATAATCCCTATCCTCACTCACATCCTCAATTCCTCTTCTGAGTCTGAAGTTACTGATAGTACTGAACACATCAGAGCCCTCAGTGGGCTGGCCTATTGTGGGCACATGCTTGTGCCTGTAGGTAAAAAGGTATTGCCTCCCGTAACTAAGGGCCACCCAAAATGCAGTACAACACCTGCTGGTATCACATGTTTGGCCCACTGTTGTGTTGTGCTTGTGCTTGTGAAGCATTATGTTGCTGTTGTTCAAGTTGGGACTGTGTCTGTTGCTGTGTATAATCAAAAACAGTTATCGGGGCATATGGCATTTGCTGTGCTTGCGGTGCATCTTAAGAATACTGTGTCTACTGCTGCTCAGGGTACGTTGGAGAAAATGTGCTGCCCTTCCTTTGTGACCCTGACGCACCATCCTCTGCTTCTGCATACTCTCGCATAATGCCCTCATCCCAGACGTCCAACATGGTCCTTCAAAATTCCCATAGCCATCAAACCTAGGTCTACCTCTGTAGAATCCTGCTCCATATCCTTGTCCAAATCCTCCTCTCCTTCCCCTTTGCAAGTTCCCTCTCCCTCTGCGATAATATATCTGTCTTCCTCCTCATCATTCAAATCCGATTGGTCCTGCCTGCTGATAACTCGACTGATATTGTTCATCTCATGAATTTGGAATCACTACTCCTTCTACTGCTATTCTCACCAACTTTATTTGCTCTAATTTTGCTTTTTCACTCACGTTGTCTTCTACTTTCTTCCTTTCCTTCTCCTGTTTGAACCTACAAAAATGAACAATATGCAATTGTATTCCATGCCATGTTTTCATCTTGATCCCTACTACCTTTCACAATTGAGCTTGCACGCTGTCAGGAAGACCTTGGCAGACAATGTGCTAAAACACAGGAAGATCTTTGTCCCTTCCCTCTCTGGTTTCTAGCACCACTTTTCTTCCATCTCCTCAATGTTCTGTGCATGTCCTCATCTGGTTTTATTTTCTGTGTCATTATGTTAGTTGTATATGGGTGCATTACTCTTAATGTCTTCCGCATGATCACCATACAATTATTAAATGGTGATCCATTGTGCTGAATACTGTTTGCTGTTACCCCTGCATGTCTTGCCCTTCTTCACAGCTGATCTGCCTGGTCTCCTACTATTGAAGCGAGTAAACTTGTCATATCCCCAACAGCTAGAGTTATTCCTGCCGTTCTATTTTCCGGTTCATGAATCCACTTGCCTGCCCCTGATGGAAGTGACCGTAGCTTAGTTATTATACTATCCTTACCTCTCTTGGGCCACGAGATGCACTGAGCCAATTCCGTCCCCTTCAGTAATAAGGGAAGCTGTGTAATCTGCTTCATGCATGTGGATGCATTCTTTACATGTATCCCTGTTGCCACGGCCATAAGACCCGGCAAGCATCTAAGCCTATCTATATATAATGATCCTCTTCTTACATTTACCGCTGGTGCAGGAAATGGAGGCACCTGGTAGCCCTTCCTCATCCACTTGCTGGTCGTCGCCCTGGAAATTGTCAACTTTCTCTTCATTATCCTCCCATTCCTCTTCCTCATCCAAATACACTGTATAATAACCAATACTGTTAGAGTGTCCCACAGTCTGTGAAATCTCTCTTCTCCTTATTTGTTCACGCACTCTAGCCGGCATGCTCTGGCAGTCCCCCCTCTGCCTCTGCATTAACTTCTGCTGGTAGTCTCACTGGGGGTCCTCGACAGCTCTGCTGTCAATCTTAAACTTTATTTGTCCTGCTCTCCATTTATCTAGAACTGTTGCTATTCTGTGTCCCTCTCTTCTTGTTTGCCTCTCTTTCTCTAGTTCCTCCTTTGCTTCTTGCACCTAGTCTTCTAAATGTCACTGTGCATCGTATTCTGCCTGAATTGCAAGAGAGTTTATGGTGTCCTCTTTTATCTTATTGTTACTGTCTTTGTCGGGGTGGAGAGTGAAGCAGGGATTGGTATATCCCACGGCTGGCTGTAACGTGAACTGTCCGGGCACAGTCGACGCTGGAAAGCATTGCAGAGGAGGAGTAGTTGGCGGTATGCGTATTTCATCACACTTCATGTTAACAACCAGACTTGCTTTCCTCCTCTTCCTCAAACCCCTTCCACAGTTCAAGAATGCTTAATCTGTTTTTTAACTTCTTTTCCTTGTGGCAGTCAAATATGTATACATGTGCTGTAATATCCTGTTTGTGTTTGTTCCCTCCCTAGGCCATGGCCTAAACATTTTACTCACCATTTCATGTACCCATTCTGTGTGATTGTGATATTTTACTATTTTCTCCCGATGTTGGGTGTGCCATTTGTATGTATGGGTCAGCGGGGTAACATTTATACACAATAATATACTCTGCTTACCAATTTTATTAATCAACACTGTGCCAGCAGTGTTCATAACCATATTCCCTTTAATCAAATCTACCTCCCACCTTGTATTATATACCAAAAAGCACTGTAAAGAATATTCCAATCCAACTCACGCCCTTTCATTCACATCAGTACATCATCACAAACATCAAATCCCCTCAACACAAAAAATTCTACCCTATCAAAATACACCAATCAATAACTATACAAAAAAGCACCACTGCTATATTACCATCCTATGCTACACAGCATGCCCTTACCCTTTGGAGGATATCCTCTTTTCTTCATAATAATAAAATTACTCAATGCTTTTTAAACTTTGCTTTGTAAACTCACTTTTACTTCTACAACCACGTGGTCTCTGCAGGTCACAGCAACAGGATATTACTCACTGGTTCACCAGAAATAGCTCTTCTCCTCTTTTTCTTGGCCTCACCACTTAAACAAACAACAAATCATACATGTATACACATACACGTGCATGGGTATACTCATGTTCTGAGATCTCTAAGGTCCCCCGATATTGAACCTCCCTCAACTGCCTGCACTTCCCCTCACACAGTGTGCCGTATGCGAGATCTGACAGGACTCCCGTAGAACCCAGCACCTGCTACCTCCTCATTTTGCACATGTATTTTGGTCTCTATGCACCAACATAACTGCCCAACAGGTGCGGCTAAGAACCATCGACCTCCTGAGGACCCTATAGACCTCACTGGGGCCTCCAACTGCAAAGGAGCTGCCAATCATCCACACCAACCAAAATAAGGGAGCAAACCAAGGTGCACGAATAATCCAGCTTTATTTACCCCATTCTGCCGAGAGAAGGTCCACAAACATTCTCAATTACTTCCTGATAAACAAGGAGTTATAAACGAAACAAATTACATGAGCATATTTCAAAAAAGTTAGCAGGCGCTCCTTCCCAGAAAGAACATGGCATGATAACCTGTTCTGAGAGAGTTTGCAGCACACGCTCAGAGAGACACAGCTTCACCTCACTGATGAGGGCCAACAAGGCTGAAACACGTGTATGGGGTTGCTGTAGGTACTCTTGTTCAGAGAGGAATTGCCATAGCATTTCGGTGCTGGACTGCCACGTGGGCGGGACAAAGACTGATATGCAAATGGATATTTCCCATCTGTGAAAGGTACAGTGAGCAAAAAGCGTGTGCTGCAAACTGTCATCTCAGAACAGGTTATCCTGCCATGTTCTTTCTGGAGAGGAGCGCCTGCTACCATTTTTGAAATATTTATAAGGAACTTGGGGTTGGTCACCTTGAGTTACCTGGGGGCAACCAGACGTGGACTCCCTGCTCACTGTGCTCAGAGAGACACAGCTTCACCTCACTGATGAGGCCCAACAAGGCTGAAACACGTGTATGGGGTTGCTGTAGGTACTCTTGTTCAGAGAGGAATTGCCATAGCATTTCGGTGCTGGACTGCCATGTGGGCAGAACAAAGACTGATATGCAAATGGTTATTTCCCATCTGTGAAAGGTACAGTGAGCAAAAAGCGTGTGCTGCAAACTCTCATCTCAGAACAGGTTATCATGCCATGTTCTTTCTGGAGAGGAGCGCCTGCTACCTTTTTTGAAATAATTACATGAGCATGTTCATAAACAACACATTATCCACATACTGCCATTGGTTGGTAAAATAAGTCACCTATATTACTCTAAACATTGTCTAATTGTAAAATCATTATCTTTGAGCCTGCCCAGGGTCCCGCCTACTGTGCAAGACGTCATGTCTCTGGCATCATCAGACCATGCTCTAATTCTTAGGCACCACAACATGCTGACATTGTTACAAAACTGGTGCCTGTTACTGTTGTGCACTTCGGTGTTACACTTACCCACAACAGTCCAATTAACTTTTGGTGAGGAAGGAAAGATCAGAATGTTGCCCTGGCTAAAAGACTATCAAACTCACTTCCATCTCATATTTCCACACCAGGCCCCAATCTCCAAAAACGTTTGCTCAACCTTGGACAGTTCATCCTGTAATCCCTTCTGCTACATACATCTGCTTGCAGATGCTTGACATCTAATTGGGTCATGGCGTGCACAGCTTATTCATTGTAGTGTGAGGCCAGTGTATGACACCTTTTTCCCTCAATTTATTCAACCTGTTAATGTGTTCTTTGTGTGTGCGCGTTGAACTGCTTTAAACATTGAAGGCGCTCTGGGTATATCTTGCTAGTTTGTTCTTGGTAACATTACTGCATGCACGGGAAAATTAAAACTAGTATATTTCTGTCTGCTAGCAACAGAAGTAACCTAATTGTTGCTTATCGAAACTGAAACTACAAAAAAGTCCTATTCATGCAGTTTCAGCTATCCTGCCTTTCAGCCTTGGCACTTTAAGTCATCTGACCACCACCATGGACCATCTCAAATCCCTATTAAACTACTTAAACTGAAAAGCTGTGCTTTCTTAACCATGAGCTGTACAGGGCCATGCAAAAGGAAAAATTGAGCTTCTCTTGCCATTCATAATGCTGCTTTATATGTTACAGGGCTTGCGCTAGCAGCCCTGTAGTTATGGTTAAGGTGTTCAACCCATTGGAAGAACACTTTTTGGGCAGCTTATAACGTTGCCCTCCCCTGGAGGAATCTTCACAAACTTTTGCTTTGCAAATAAGTATGTGGCCCCATCAGATTGATTCTGCAAAGTTTGGTGAGGTTTGTGCAGGGGGCGCAAAGTTATAGTGCGGGTCCCAAAATGTGTGGTTTTTCCCATATACACAATGGAAAAAAAATGTTGCTCATGCCTACAGCCCAAACCACTGGACGGATATTCACCAAATTTTCACCTGGATCGGCGGCTTGGTCCTAAAAGTGTGGTTTTGTAAATTTGGTGTAAATCTGTCCAACAGTTTGTTTTTAAAACAGCCAAAAAGTAGGTAAAAAAAAAATTGGGATATCGGGTTCGGTCCTCAGACTTACTTCCCTGACCGGTCCACGGTCATCCCTCCGATTAGTTCAGAGTGTGGCGTGATGTCCACAGACAACAGACATGCCCGCTGATTGGATGGCGAAAAGCATGAGGTGCATCATATTTACTGAAACACCCGCCATGGAAAACACATAGGGGTTATTTGAGGGTGGAAACAGGGGCTCGGGGGGAGAAAAACAATGATATGGGCTATTTTTATAGGTAGAAAAAGGGCATGCAGGTGTTGTAGCAGTCCGTGGACACCGCAGTAGTTTGCAGACAGCGCCGTGAACGGATGGCTTGGAAAACACGTTTAGAGTTCTTTGGTGGGTGAAAGATGGTTTGGAAAGGGTAGTGAGTTGAATACAGATGATATGGAGCTGTTTCTATAGGTGAAAATAAGGGTTTGCAGATGCTGCTGAGTCCCCAGTCAATATTGATGCCCGTGGATACCATGTCGATTGCAGGGGGTTCAGGGTGAGTTTTATTAGTTGACAGTGTATGGTACGTACTTGTTTTATGGGTAATTGTATTGTGGCCAGTGGACAGATTCTGGGGGGCATGGCCGAATGCCATGGCCCCCAGAATCTGTCCAGCGGCCACAACCACCACATTAGTAATATGTGTATAGTAATTATAGGTAATGTAGTAAGAGTTTGGCCATAAACACTGCAGTAGTAATATGTGTATAGAAATTATAGGTAATGCAGTGGGAGTATAAAGTGTTTCTAATACGGTGAAATTATATAATTGAACTGTTGCGGTACTTATGATTGTAGTACAATTGAGGATATTGCCTATAGAATATGTATTCAATTATATATGGCATGGTTTCTTAGTTCCATAGTGTTATGAAGCTGGAATCTCTTGTTCATTTTCTGTGGAAAAAACAGTATGTGTAAAGCAGGATAGTATAAAAGTTTTAATTGTGTAAAACTTTACATGTACATTTAATTGTTTAGCTCCTTATAAACAGTACATTCTAAGTATTATGTTTGGTACAACATTAGTGTAAAACACACTGCTGTTGTATTGACATTAAATAAACATTGGGAAATATATCCATACTGGATTTAAAAAAAAACAATTACAATTATGTGAGTGTAAGTGTGATAGTATGTTTGTTTGAAGTAAGATGTGATTAATGGAATGCTTAAAATAGTTAGATACATTAGAGTTTAGAAGATGTCTTGTCGTATAAGAATTGTGATGGCATATATGAAGTGTTTTGCAATTAAAGGTATTTTATAAGTAGTTAGATACCTGTTGATGTATTCTAACTTTTAATTGTGGTACAGTTTTCTAACTAAATTTGGGTTGAAGGAATATGCCGACCTGCTTAAAGTATTCTGCACTGTATGCCTAACCATATGTGCATTAGCTTTTTGATTATACCCTTCTGTTGTATCCTTCATTAACTGCTAAGAAATGTGCCCAAATGCCTTAGGGTTAGGTGCGCTATACAAATGTACAAATAAATAAATAAATACACCCATGTTTTGGAGTAACGGCAGTGTTGTTAGATTCAAACCAACCACTTCTTTTTTTTACATATGCAGTATACCTGCTGCTGTGAAGTGCCGAGTGTCCGCAGACTCATAATGGGCTTTAAAAAAAAAGAAATCTCGCACAATGATATACAACATATTTATAGTATAAAAAATACAGTTATTTATGAAAGGGATGGGGTATCGGAATGAGAAACATAAATAGGAGAATTAGGAATGTTTGTACAATATCGATGAGGGGGGAAGGAAGCTAGGTTTCATCAAAGCGTCTTTGATTAAAATGTTCAGAATTTGATGGGAATGATTGCTGAGGACAAGGGGGACAGTTGCAAGAAGGACAATGATAGGGAACATTTTCAATGACATGATTTTACACATATTGTAAAAGTCCTTTAAAATCATCACTTAGTTCTTCCAATGTTGCAGACAAGTTCATGATTTCATTATGTACAGTTGGGGATAGTGCTTCTGTTTCTGATACTTGGGATTTTGTATAATTTAAAGGGGCATGATTTCTTCATGAAATCTACATACTGTAAGAAAAAAAAGAAATTATTTTTTTAGTGAGGTCTATACAAATGACATTATTTATTTACATTAAATCATGTATTGTATTAGAGATGTTATTGTCAATCATTTCTTCTTTTGGGAAGTTCTCTTCTAACCATTTCTGTAGAAAAAAAGTGTGTCTGTCTTGTAACAAATGTTTATATAATGAATGCTAATAATAGAGAAATAAATGCAATGCACTTACTATTAAGTGAGAATGTGTTTTACAATAAGCACATGGTGTTTCTCGATCTGTATGCAGAGTTATACTGAGGAGATTATATGAAGTGCACAGTTATGGCTTCTGATTGGTATGTTCCATTATAATGTGTGCTAAATGAAAAAATTATTTGCATTTTTTAAAGTAATTGTTTGTAGAAAAAGGCATACTTGTGTGTTTTAAACAGTAATGATGTTATGTAGATCTGTTTGTTGGGTGATGGGTACAACATTTTTGGATCTCCCCTATGACTCTAGGCTTTGTGAATGCTGTGTGACGTCCGCAGACTACCGCATTGTCCGTGGACTCCATATCTGCCACATTGGGGGTGAGTATCAAAAAAGGAAGTAAAAACCTACACAATTCACTGAAAAAACTTTGTTAAGGGACGTTATGGTTAAGTTGCACTAATAAAAACCTATGGTATTCACTGAAAACACTTTGTTAAAGGAACATTATGGTTAAGTTGCACTAACAAAAACCCATGAAATTTAATGAAAAAATGTTGTTAAAGAGACGTTATGGTTACAAGTAACACCGAAAAACCCTTGAAATTCACCAGTGGTGGTAAGCTAAGCAACCATAACTCGTGCCACCTCAGTGCACTGCTGAGATTAACAGCCAGGACATCAAAGATGACATCAAAAATGTCATTGATGACATCACCGATGACATCACATATGAAATTAATTTTGATAAAAAGTCTCTAAAATGGTGTTTATGATGTTAGTAACAAGATGCCAGGGGTGATTGGGAGACCTATCAAGAACTACTTAATGTATTAAAGAATGTACTCATCTTAACAAAACATTATATTGGAGTGTTAACACAGGAACCTAGTTATACATACACATCAGCAATGTTGCATCATGCACTAGAGAAGAAAAATATTTTTAATCTGGTAATTTTGGATAGTAAAATAATTAATGCTACCTTATGAGAGCTTTGAGTAATGATGAACATGGAAGAAATAGCTAATATCTAATAGCTAATAATTCAAGACTTACTACATACTTGTGGTACTATAAACAATACATATGAAGACCCACAATGCAAACAAATCTGAGGCACATAAAGGGAAAATTCAGCAAGGAGGAAAGAACCAACACCAGCAAATAATTACTGTGACATTAGACTTCATAATGAAGTACACAAATTAATTGTGTGTTTGAAATTGGTTATTTTTCCATTTGTGATGTCACCTTTGATGCCTGGGTGGTAGTCTTAGCAGTGCACAGAGATGGCGCGAGTTATGGTTGCTTAGCTTACCATAACTGGGCGAATTTCTGAGGTTTTTCGGTCCTTTTAACCATGTTTCTCATTGAATTTTTATTAGTGCAACTTTATAGTCCCTTTAACAATGTTTTTCAGTGAATTTTATAGGTTTTTATTAGTGCAACTTAACCATAACGTTCCTTTAACAAAGTTTTTTAAGTGAATTTCATGAGTTTTTACCAGTGCATGCTATTTTCCTACAACTTACTAATATTACTAATATCATACCCCAATATAGCAACATTTGTGTCCAATTTACGACGTTTCACCTTAAAACGCTGCCATTTCCCACCTTCGAGCATCATTTTTAACACTTCTATACACTTTTTTCAACTTTTTCCACTGTTTTTACATCCGTCGACATCCACAAATGTCTGACGTCATCACTGACCTTTCAGACAGTGCCACGTGACCATGCGCTAGCACGCAACATGATGATGCATTCGCGAACACATCTGCACTTCATGATCAGGTCCGTTCTTTGAGGAGAGTTTGAAACTGCATTTTCTACTGATCCAGGAACTTTCAAGCTCAAAATGTACCCTGGCACAGGACCTACACCTATACTTACTCATTATCCATTACCAATCTAGTACAAAGCACATACTTGGAGGAATATTAGCAAAATTGCTCTTTATCTCAAAAATGGCATCAGCTATTGCCATCCTTCCTCCACAAGAGCCACCACCACCACCACCAGTTGGAGGACGTACACAACAGAAAAAACACAGTACTTCCAAAGGCAATGAAGAGGACCAAGAACATGAGGTAGAGGGAATCATCGGTGTGGCACTTTTTTTTACCACTGTTGGGAATGTGCCAAAGAATAAAGCTACCAAAGTTAAATGCACTGAGTGCAACTTTGTACTCAGTCACAGTCACAGTAGGAGTACTGTCTACCTGGACAGTACTCCTACTGGACCACCTCCATGCACAGCCACACTAAATCCAACCATCACAATGCTCTCAGAAAGGTTGTTCCTTTCTTAGCAAGTAGTAGGCTGTCTTCCTCCACCTCATCTTCCTCAACCAATACTGTAACCACAAAGCCTACTTCTGTGGGACACAAAATCCCACCATCTACCTTTCAAGCAATAAAAGAGGATGTTGATCCATATCTTTCGAAGACAACAGTCCTCTGTATATACTGCAACACAGCACTCTGCAGAGGGAAGTAATTTCAAAGTGCTTTTGAAGCTGTGATCAAGGAGCATGAGAAACACTGCCCCCTACCATAGAAGTAACGCACGCGCACCTTCTTCCCCGTCCACCTGCCCCTCCATATTAGTGCTTGGTGCTTCTTCCCTCATTTCCCTCCCCACCTTGCGTTCTAACCTCTCCTGCAAAATAATTAAAAATACGTCAAAAAACAACAAAAGAAAGGTTCCTTTAGGCACCACCTTTCACACCTAGAACAAAAAAATCTTATAGACTCCATCTACTTTACATTTCTCAGTAAAGTACATAGACTCGATAAGATCTTCCAACATTTTCATTAGCATTTTGTGTTATGCTAATGGGAATAATGTGGTGTTCATCCCCTGCACCAGGCACTGGAACGGGGGATAATGGCCTGGCAGCCCAAGTTATCAGCCGAACCAAAGCGAGGGTGGATAATGAGGGCTCTGGACCGTTAGCCCCCATTCCAGCGCCTGCAATGGGGGATGAAGGCCATTGGAACCCAGGGTGCTAAAAAAGGATGTTTTTTTCCTACACTGTAAAAAGAAAAATCCTTTTGCAAGATGGCCACCATGTAAAGGGAAGGCTGGGCTCCATACAGAGCCCCTCTTCCCTTTCCATGGTAGCCTGCAGAAGGCAAAGAGAGAACCCTATGACCATATTACCATGAGCACATTTTTTTTTCCTTTCAAACCTGTCCCACTTTTGAATAACTTTACCACATAGCCGGTCCCAGGTAGACATGGCCACTTTAACCCCACTTGTAATCCCTCGTGGTCACGGCCAGTAGCCAGATTGTCCAGATCATGACCTTATGCCATGACCCTGACCATCTGGCCACTGCTCATGGCCACAGGCTATACCTCAGTCATCAAAAGTATATCACTATTTTGTGTATCTACATTCAAAAAATAAAACACAGGCACATTTGTAAAACCATGTTTTACGGTCTTTGCCAATGCTCCTTACACAAGTTTGCTGGAAATTCGCCGATGTTTTATTTTTGCAAATGTGTCAAAATGTATGTGCATACAATAGTCATATAACCTAGCCCCCACTTGAAAAAATCCATTCCGATTTTACACAAACATTCAAGTGTCGGTCTATAATCTTTCTAAAAACGTTTCTCCACATTCGTCAAACAGCAGCAAAGTAATAAGCCATCTAAAAATGTTAAGAACCCCATCTAATTTAGCCCCCTCTTGACAAAATCCCACCAAACTTTACAAAAATATGTATATCTAGATCTAAAATATTTTTGCAAACTTTTGTGTAAATTCGTCAAACACATCACATTTATAAGCCCTTACAATATTTTGGGACCCCTCTTGACAGAATCCCACCAAATGTTGCCAAAAACATTTATATATAGATTTAAAATAGTTTTGCAAACTTTTGTGCAGATTTGTCAAATGGCACCACATTTATAAGCCTTTACAATATTTTGGCACCCACCCTAATTGTGTTCCCTCTTGACAAAACAGCTCCACACTCTCCAACACCATTCAGAATCAGCTCTAGGATAAAATTAATTCAAAAATGTCATGCAGTTTCATTGAGTGGTGCCAAGGTTATAAGCCATCTAAAAACTACTTTTCACCAACCCTGTAATGCAGAAATAGGCATAGATGTTCTGAACATCTGAAGTGTTCGCGAGCATCATAGGACTGCACCTGAGCATCCAGACTGTTTGCAGACTCCGAGGATGAAAAACACCACTTTTCTGGCTTCCAAAGGCCGTATCCCATCCCATCCTCATCACCCTTCACCTCCCCAGAGATTATTTGATAAGTTTGACAGGTGTTGTGTTTTTTAATATGTTTTTACTGCAATTTTCAGGGACAATAGCAGATGTGCGCGAATCCAACATTGCAGGCGTTTCCAAAAATCTGATGCACTTCGCACTTTTCACCATCGAGAGTTGGCGCGGCCCATGTCCGCGGATATCATGTCGTTCTCTAGGCCAATCGATGGCCGTCCAAGGACCAAACTGGGAAGTGGGCACACGGACCGAACACAGATATCACAATTTTTTTATTTACCTACTTTGGGGTGTTTTATAAAAAACTACTGGACGAATGTACACCAAATATATATATATATTCAGTGAAAAAAACTTTGTTAAAGGGACGTTATGGTTCCAAGTAAAACTGAAAAAAAAAAATCGCCAGGTATGGTAAGCTAAGCAACTATAACTCGCACCACCACTGTACACTGCTAAGACTAAAACCCAGGACATCAAAGATGACATCACAAATGTCATTGATGACATCACTGATGACATCACATGAGCATTTACTTTTCATGAAAAGTCTGTACAAGGGATTCTTATTGTAATGTTAATAAAAAAGTGTTATGGATCATTGGAATACATATCTTGAGGTACGTAGTGTATTAAGCAATGCATTAATCCAAATAGCATTCTATTATGAATTTATTTCCAGTACACTAAGGTACATATGTAAATACATACGTATAGTGTGCAGCAGACATGATGGAGGTGCAATATTAATAATCTTGCTATGTTAAGTACTAAAATTATAAAGGCTTTCTTTTTAGAGTTCTACATACTGTAACCATTTAATAAGTACCTAATAAAACCCACTTACTACATAATTGCATTATTGCAAACAAAACACAAACAGACAACACATACAAATATGAGCATATACAGGGAAAATGAAGTAAACAAAAATCAGCAGTATTACCAGACAATATTAATAACCTAACTGATTATCGTCATGCACAGAAATTATTGTTCTGCTTCAAAGCTACTGCTTCCCTATGTATAACTATCACATAATGTGACTGGACCCTAAGGAAAGTAGTGTGAGTACAATGTATACAAATATGAGCATATCCATGGAAAGTACAGTAATAAAAAAACAGCAGAACTATAAAAAAAAGTGTTGATAACCTTACTGATCATCTTCATACATAGAAAGCATTGCTGTCTTCCAAGTCTGTGTTTTCCCCTATGCATATATTTCATATGCTGGGAGTGAACCCCAAGTGAATTACTGTAAGAACATATTTGAAGTATAAGTCTATAAATATAGCACTTTTTGAATTTTTAGTTCCTGACTGTTACTGGCCTGCATATGTCAGTAAAGGAAAAAAGAGGGAGCCAGACATGTGATGACATCAGTGATGGCGTCAATGATATTTGTGATGTCATTTTTAATGTCCAGGGTGTTAGTCTGCGCAGTGCACGGTGGTGGCGTGAGTATGGTTGCTTAGCTTACTATAACTGGTGAATTTCAGGGTTTTTTCGGTTTTACTTGGAACCATAACTGAATTTCATAGGTTTTTAGTAGCTCAACTTAACCATAACGTCCCTTTAACAAAGATTTTTTACTGAATTTCATAGGTTTTTAGTAGAGCAACTTAACCATAACATCCCTTTAACAAAGTTTTTTTTAATTATATAAATATAAATGATATAAATTCGATAAAGGTTTACTGGGATTCCCTTAGTTTATATACATATAACATAGAAGATGCTGAACTGCCCCATGCTAGGAATGATGATGTCCTTGGACTGTGCGCATGTCCGTGGACAGACGCGGTCAACATCAACACTATCCAAAAACTCAGGGGATATCTTACATTGTTGTATCATGCAATAAAAACACTGAACTTGTTCATAAAGCAGCACTTAAATACATTACATTCAATAATAAATAAGAAGTGGAAATTGTATATGTAAGACATCAACCGTCCAATTAAATAGTATATACAACATAATGGAATATACCAAAACAAAATAAATATGCTGCCAACAGAATTACCTCCCAGAAACTGCACAACAGAAATCAACAGGACACCTACGCGGTTCCATGTAATAATGTCCCCACAAAAATATCGCCATGCAAAAATATCGCCGAAAAATGGCCGTTTTTTGTGGGGACATTATTGCATGGAACATGTGGGGGACACCCCCGAAATCCCCAAACCCTTTTTTTTTTTTTTTTTTTTTGGCTGCCCCTATCCCCATATATATATGGTCACCCATATAATATCGCTACAACCTTTTCCCAGCGATATTATGTACAGCGACCATATATATGGGGATAAAATTACCTGATACCACCTACGCAGCAGTAACAACAAAACTTAGGAAGAAACTAGTGAGTACACTACATTTATTGTATATATTTATAAACTTTCTGTATTAGGTACACTAAAACTAATATTTTTTATTTTTACACAGAAATGTCCAGTACTTTGGAATAGCTGGAAGAAAATGTTCCTCAGGATGAAATGAGTGAAGACAGTGATACTAATGGTAGACACTACACTTCTCTATATAAGCCAATTAGTAACCATTACTTTATGTGTACTTAACAATTATTGCAGACATTAAAAATAATATACCAAGAGAGACATTAGAAAATCCTCTGCACTGAATGGAGCTAAAAATTGATCTGTTAATAAAAAATGTTGTTCTTTTAAAAAACTTTGTGGAGGACCATATAAAAATTAAATATCACTGTCCCACATGTATCTGTCCCGCTCTCCATGTCCCTGCCAACTATCCCCAAACCCCCACAGCAAGAAAAACAGTTGATGAGACTTCCATCACTTCCTTTCCTACCATCCATTATGTCCAAACCCCTAATTCCCCTGTATTTGTTTCAGTTTCTGCTTCCCCCTCTCTTTCGTAAGTGTTATGCTTTTATCCAATGATAAAATATTAAGTGTGTTGTTAGTATATTCCTCTGTGTCTTATTTTTTTTGTAAAAGGCAGTTAGGGTGTCGATGGACAGCGTGTGTGCCCGGGATGTCCGCAATTAACCAAAATGGAGGTGTCCTAAGGACACACAAGAGGGTCGCCTGTCCGCAATTAACTAAAATGGGGGTATCCTAAGAACACTATACCTGTTTGCACTGTCCGTAGTCAAAATGGGGGTGTCTGCAGAACACTTAAGCCATCCGCATGTCCGCAACTATGCAAATTAAGGTGTCCTGAGAACATTCCCCGGTTCGCATTGTCTGCAACCATGAATGAATATGTCCGTAGAACACATAGCACGTCCGCCTGTCCGCAAATGTTTGACGCACTTTTATTTTGTACGGGGACCTGAACACTGTCCGTAGGACACCTGCGTGCATACGCAGCACACTCTTGGGTCCTACGAACATCGCACCTGTCCACAACTGTCACACCTTTAATTAGTTTGGGGACAGGAACACTGTATGCACACATGCACATAACCGACCATGCGCATTTGGTGTCCTACGGACAGCCGTCCCATTTACGAACATATCCCCAACGTCATCATGTGACCGCACCCATGCTGAGCATGGGTCCTTATTCGTGAGCACTGTCTGGGCCACCGAACATTTAAAAAGTGCTTTTTTGAGCAATCCAAGGTATTTTCTAGTAAAATGTCACCCTTGCACATGTCCCAGACAATGTTCCTGGTGATCTACATACGTTTTGGAACTTTTTAAGCCCTTTTTTGCTGTTTGAAGTGTTTGCGGACAGCACAGGTATCCGCAAAGCACACCCCAGCACCCCTATAAAAGGCCACACCCTAGAATTGCTACTCATTGTGCTTCTGGCTACCTGACAGAGCATTGCTTCTGACCTGCATTCACTGCATTGCTGGTGACTTATGCCTGCTGTCCTCCAGATGGCAATCATGGCTGCTTCGGCTTCATCACCACCCCGACCCCCTCCACCACCTCCCCAAGGGCCTGCAGAGGGGAACAGGCATGAGGATGTAGAGGAGAGTGATGAAGAGGATGAAGAGGATGAGGTAGTGGAAGTCCCTACTACTAGCACTCATCGTGAGTGTTAGGTGTGGAAGTTATTTGCCACCCTTGAAGGAGCACCAAAGGCACTTGCAAACAAGGTGCGCTGCAGATGCTGAGTCGTGGCAAACCTGGTTTTGTATAGCTATGGTAATACATAAATGAAGCTACACCTAAATTCGTTCCACGGTGGGGATATTTGTAAGGTTGTAGCTTACGATAAACGTAGTAGGATGAGTTACCCTGCAGCATCCTCCGTTTCTGCTCCTGCCACCACAAGAGACACTCCTGGGGGGTGGCGCATGCCTCCACCTGTCTCGCAGGCCATATGTGATGCTGTACACCCTTACCTTTCAAAGGTCACAGTATTGTGCATGTACAGCGATGCAGTACTCTGCACAGGGGAGAACCTTCCTAGTGCTTTTGAGGCTGCTGTCAAGGAGCACGACAAGAACTGCTCACTACCTGAATAAGGCCCACCCTACATCTTCCTCTCTCTTCCTGCCGTTTCTTATCCCCATGGTTGGTGTCCCTTTCTTACCCTCCTTTCACCTCCTTTCCTTGTGTGTCATGTATAAAAAACCCAAAACTATATAAAAACAGCAAAAAACAAAAAAAAGCTCTTTTCAGAGCCACCTTTCACAGTCTACAAATAGAAGTGGCAAATAAATAGTGCAGGATCCTGTGCATTTTTTAGAAGTCCGTGGACAGTCTGTGGACATCTAAATATTGTTGGGGTGCTGCCCTATCAGAACAATTGCACTTTTCTCTCGGAGGAAGTGGTGGCTCTGAAAAGAGCCTTTTTGTGATTTTGTTTGTGTTTCAAAAACTTCAAATGGTCAACACCTATTGCAAAATGGATTGCTATAATTCTAAAAAGGGTTCCAATGCTTTTTGTATATTTCACAGAAAAATCCGATTGCCAGCATAAGTAAGATGTACTCCATCTCTCCAGAAAATGTGTGTGCTACAAAACATAATATTTTCATTGTGAATAGAGGACATACCAATATCTCTCAAAAAGGCAGAAACAGCCTTGTTCACATTGTGCCTCACTTTCTCCATTTGTGGACCAAATGAAGAAGAATGCAGCCAAATTTGTCTCTGCGCAATACAAGAATAAATTACTCGGGAGTTTGGAAACATGTCCATAACTTTCCCAAGTCCTTCTCTCATTGCAAATTGCAAAGAGATTCCAGACACATGTCCTAGCCTGTTCCCTCCACAATTAATAATAATAATGTCTGGATGACACTGTGTCACCAAAGTAGCACAAAGAAGTACAAAATCTAGCCACTTTATTCCACGCACTCCATGCCAGTGCACTTCCACATGAGGGAATCCAAGATGTGCAACCACTCCACAGCGATCTGCATGCACCTCCAACCAATTTATCCACAAATCTCCCAAAATCCAGACAATCTGTTTTCTGAAACACACAGCCATAGCTATCTGCTCTCCTCTTAGGAAAAATACTTTCTGACAAAGTCTCTGCTCACACATCACACCCAGTAAACCCTATTGACCAATCCCTTCCTCTGCTAAGTCTCATTTGCATGCCTCTCAACCTCACAATCCCTGTATGTAATATGCGCTGTCCGTGGACAACTGCGGTGTCTGCTGACAAATTGAAAAATCTGAGAGTGGGAAATGAAAATTTAAATAGTGTGCCCCATTTACCCTTTAAGGTTGGGTCTGAAAAGAGCCTTTTTTTTTGGTTTTTTTCTAAAATGCTTCAGGAACACCTTTTATTTAGTATTTTATTTATTTATTTTTTACTTATTTTCCTCTAAAAATCTATACATTAGCTTCTACAAAGCAATCCTTATGTTCCAAAACAGCATGGCATTTCCCATAAAGAATAAATACATGACATCTTTTTTAAAATAATCAACATTACCAGAGTCAATGTTGTCATTATTGCAAAAGAACATGCCAGCTCTAAGCATAAAAACAAAGATACCGCAGTTGATTAAACACCTAGCAATATTTTGCTGAGGACAAAAAACAGAACTATTGTCCCATATTGCCCTAGGTATCAAACCAGATAAAATTACCTTGGCATTGGGATGTAGTTTCATTACTATCTGAACCAAGTTTTGTACATCTTTCAACAAAGTAGGGGCACTGACATAGCTAAATGCAAAGCACCACAGTGCAGAACAACCACATCTGGACTGCTCACCTTGCTCATATCTTCACAAACTTGTGCAATTGCCTGCAAATTGAAACCAAGCACAGTGCTCAACACCACCTCCACTCCTTTTACATCAAAATTGTTTTCCACATTCCTACATTTAGCGTACTGCTCCAAACTATCAACAAACATATCTCCAAACACCAACACCCTGACTTTCTCCACATCTGCCATCTTCACTACACACAGCCTCTCTCAATACAAAAAAGAACCTCAACACCTGATTGGCTGATCCCTACAGTCCTATTTCCATGCCAGATATGTTGAGAAGCCCTGTATGTGGCACGCCCTGTCCAAGGACAGCCGCGGTGTCTCAGAGCATGTAACACTGCGGCAGCCCTTCTACCCTTTCCACTTCACTGTCTGCACCAGTTACTCATTGGCTACTGTTAAGCAGTTACATAACCATCCACCAATCACATCCAAGAACTCTACATCTAACTCCATCATGACAGTTCAGCACTTTAGATGTACTTTTGATCACTCTGAGTACAATTGAGCTGTGACTGCAAAGCACCTACAGCAACAACTACTATAAATCTCTCCAAGATTTCTACTTGCAGATACATGCACATCCATATGCATGAACACAAACTACAGATATGAATATTTTCTGCACAGTCATTGTACAAGTCTTGTATAAATGCATGTAAACAGAGTAACTGCCACTTACCCTGCATAACCTGTAAAACAAACTTACTGTCATTTCTCCCATCTGCTATGATCAAGTGTCACTAGCAAACCTGTCTGGTCTCCAAATGTTTGTTTAAACACACAGCTATCTAAAAAAGTTTCATTTCATATTAAAAGATGGAATAAATAACAGTATAATTGTGGAAAAAGGCTTTGTAGTGTGTTATAAATTGACACGCATCAATGATGAGTACATGCATCTTTGTTCATGCATACACATAGACAATATTATTTGAAAGGCTCCCAGCTGAAACAACAACACTGCCTCTACATCAAATCTTTCTGCTTTATTTCCCACACCTTCACAAATGCATACATTGCATGCTTTTCTGTACAGTTCCTGCCATTTACCCTGTAAAAATAGCAAAAAAAGCATATGATTATTTCTTCTATCTCCTAACATCCAATAACACAGCCTTAAGAAGTCAAGTGTGCTCTGTGTGCTTACTATTTTACCCACCCCCCAGCAGTGTGGGGCACCTGCCAGCAGGCCCCCACTCATGTCCCCTTGCACACCCACCCCACAGCAGTGCGGGGCACCTGTCAGCAGGCCCCCACTCATGTCCCCTTGCACACCCACCCCCCAGCAGTGCGGGGCACCTGCCAGCAGGCCCCCACTCATGTCCCCTTGCACACCCACCCCCCAGCAGTGCAGGGCACCTGCCAGCAGGCCCCCACTCATGTCCCCTTGCACATCCACCCCCCGGCACTGAGGGGCACCTGCCAGCAGGCCCCCACTCATGTCCCCTTGCACACCCACCCCCAGCAGTGCGGGGCACCTGCTAGCAAGCCCCACTCATGTCCCCTTGCACACCCACCCCCCAGCAGTGCGGGGCACCTGCTAGCAGGCCCCACTCATGTCCCCTTGCACCCCCATCCCCCAGCAGTGCGGGGCACCTGCCAGCAGGCCCCCACTTCTGTCCCCTTGCACACCCACCCCCCGGCAGTTAGGGGCACCTGCCAGCAGGCCCCCACTCATGTCCCCTTGCACCCCCAGCCCCCAGCACTGAGGGGCACCTGCCAACAGGCCCCCACACATGTCCCCCAGCCAACACGTCATCACAATCTAGATCCCTGGCCCGTATGGCCAGCCTCCACATGCCAAAGACCCAACCAAGTATTGCATCCACAAACATAGAAATGCAAATTACATGATACAACCCCAATGGCAAGTATGTAAATGAACACATGTCCGTCACACACACACAATGGGTGCAAGTGAATGTCAAAACCCATATCATGACATGCATGAAACCAATGAGATGATACCACAAATGGAAGTATAAAAAAATATATATTAAAGATAACATAAACGCAAATCAAATTAAACACACAACAATGGGAATAACAAAAGAAATGGTCCATATCTGATTATGAAAATCAAGAAAACATAAGCAAAAGAAATCCAAAAGGAAATGTTGTCCAAAGTCACAGTTCAAAAAATCAAATCCAAGGGAAAATAAAAAGTAAAAACCATTGCTCCATGGTGAACACAAAATAAATATCAAAAAAGATGAATCCAATGTAAAACTATGTACAATTGAAGAATCCAGGGTCCATGAGCCGAACTTAAGAAATGAAACCTACCAAAAACTACTACCTAATAAAAAAACTATATACAAAAAAGTGGTCCATTGTCCAAGCGGTCCAAAATAAAGAAAAAAACCAAAGGAAACCTAATACTAACTAACTAACTATTTACAAGGGTAGCGGGCAAGTCCAACGGCTCACATGTTGATGTTCCGGGCCAGGGCATCATCGAACTCCTGCTCGATGTCCCGGAGGCGGTCCTCTTCCATGGCCCCGAGGGTTCGCAGGGACGATGATGTTAGGCGGAAACCTGTGCAGTTCCCTCTGGGACCACTGCAAAAGATATAGGACTACAGGTGGTTGGCGGTGAACCCACTTGGTAGCAGTCTGTACCACACAGATTCACTTGGTAGCTGTGGCTGAGCAGTCAGACTTCCCTCAAGAAGAGTTGAGCAGTATGTGGAGTATACAAGATAGGGCAATTCTTCACAGCAAGACAAGCAAACACGCAACAAGGCTTAGTGTAAAGATATTAAGGTATTTATTTATAACGAAAAATCTATCAAAAACACTATGGCAAATTCACGGCAAACAAATCAAACACAATTACTCTACGAAGAAGAAAACGATCAATCCCCCTAGCAATATTTCGACAAGTCTAGGTTCTACCGGTATCACTTATTTTCAGACAGAGGTGTATACCTCAACCTAGATGGCACTCTAATATTAGTTAGGACGGGAGAGAAAAAGATAGGCAGGTTATGAAATCAACACAGTTCAATCCCTTGCGGATAATATGCAAGGCAGGAAGGCAAGAATCACAATAGATCGTAAAGTTCAGAGGCCAGGCCCACTTGGAGAGAGGCAAGGCGCGATGTCCCAAAAAGTCTCTAGTGGAGATGCATTCAAGTCTTTGTAGCAAATTGTTATCGGCAGATTGAACCAGTTCAGAACAATAAATGAGAAAAGCTTGGAGGCGACCCAAGGGAACGGAGAGGATTAAGACACCTCACTCGAACCGATCGAAAAGGGAAGCCAGGTGGACACGGTACTGTGTTGTGGAGGGCAGCTCCGGCGGGGGCAGTTGTTCCTGGTGGTGGATGCACGTCGGGTCTTTGCCAAGAGTAGAGATGATCTCGTCGTCGAAGAAAAGTGAAGTCCAGTGCACCACCAGGGAAGAGACCAGCCGCGGAGTGCTCCGTCACAAGGCACCACCTTTTGGTCGCGGTACAGGGGTAGTGGCTATCCGGTTGCCGAGGTGCTCTGCACGGGCAATTCGACCACTGCGTCCTGAGGCGAATAAAAAGCAAAGGGGACTGGTTGTTCCCACCAGTCAGGAGAAGAGACTCTCCGGCAGGGAGAACTCCTCTGTCGTCGGGAAGCGGTGAGTCGGTTCTGCAGGGCTCCACCGGAGGTGTCGTCGTGCAGGTCGGCTCAGCGTTACCCTCGTCAGATGTTTAGGTCCTGTGGCGACTTCTGACGATCCAGTCCCAAAAGCCCTGCTTTTATGCAGAAAACCCCCATTCATTCAGCCTAGCTGTCAATCAACACATGCTAAGTGGTGAGCGGGAAGGCTCACCACCTGGGCCAATCACTCCAGAGTGCGACCGGAGTTGGCAAGGCAACTCGGTCCAGGGTGCCTAACCCCCTCCCACACCCCTGTGGTAACCTAGACAGAATGGCACCACTTTGGAGGGTCTCTGTACAGAGGCCCGCCAAAAGTGGAACAAAGGGCTCAACCTTTGGTTTAGGAGTCACAGAGACGAACACAGACGCCATTTTACAAACCGAGTTCTGGCAGAAAATACCATCCGATAAACTTATTTAAGATAAGTAGACCGGTGGTACGTTAGAGATTAACGAGAAAAGTATCAATCTCCAACAATGGGATGAATCCCATAGGGTTATGTTCGGGATCGGACATAACAAGTAGTTTCCACTGCCACCAGCCAAAACTCGACGAGGGGGGACGGGACAGTGCCCCCTCGAGTAACAGATCCAGGAGTAATCGAATTACCCCCACTAGTACGTCCACAATAAGATGGTTTCTACTAGTTCTGTTAGTAAATTTAGGTCTAGTAAAGCCAGTGGTGACTTTACATGCCCGGGGAGACAGTAGTCAGTCCCTGGGTATGGAGTCTATGATGGAGGTCCGCTAGGACGCCCCAGTGTTACGGCACGTAGGGTGCGGTGTAACACACATAGAAAAACATATGAGACCCTATGGAGTAAAAGACCCCATAGCCCATAGAACACATCGGCATTCAAAGGAATTACACACACATACATGTCCAAGAGTGGGAGAAAAAGAGTCTCACTCTTGGCAGGATGGAAAAAACAAACTCCAGAAATCCAGCAAAGCTGCTGGGGGACTCACTAGGTTAGGAAATTCAGCCTAAACAGAGAATTCTCCCTAACAGATGACATCTGGAACTCCAGGTCCCTGCGAATTGCCTTGAGGCACTCGGCCCGCCTCAGGGCCCTACGCATGGAGTTCTCCGCCCAGACCATCGTGAGCCGTGCCTCTTCCGCCCGCTGCCACCCCGCATCTATCACATGGCCCAACTGCTGCCACACGGAAGAAGCTTCCCATCCAGAGTCCTCCTGCCCTCTGCTGATGCCTGCCCCTCCGATGTTGATGGCCCCGAGCCATCATTGCTCCCACCTACAGCCTGCTCCTGCTGCTGCTGTCCATGTGCCCTGTCCGATGGTGCCTACACATCCTCCATCTGCTGGTCTCCAGTTGTGGTGTCCACCCCTGCTGGACCGCCAACTCCCGACTGTGGCAGGGATGGGATCTCCACCAGGCTGGCTGTGTTGGTCAGGCCAGGTCCACAGGGAGCCCTGGTGGAATCTGGGCCGGAAGACGATGTGGAGAACGACCGGCGCATAGCGTCCACAGAGGAGGAGAGGTCCGCCAGAGTGCGCGTCACATGTAGGAACCCACCGACCAGGGCCCCTCCCAGCAGTACCACGTCACGACGCTGCTCTTCGTGATGGCGTGCGTTCTCCGCCCAGGAAGAACGCACGTCATCACAAATGACACGCGTGCGCAACGCGACACCCACCAGGACGGATCCCATGCGTCGCGGGACCCCTCGCACGCATGTAGTGGAGAGGCAGGTGATATGGCACTCTCCCCTACCTGCGGACAGGCCTGGGATGGGGCCTCCCTGCTGGTGCATGATGGTGCAGTCACAGGGTCAAAGACAGCAACATGCACAGGTCCCTCTGCGGTGACCTGTGCTGCCTCCTGACCCTGGCCCTGGACTGCACCAGTGGTACTACCCCCACCAGGCCCTATGTGCGGCTCAGTAGCGGGCTCCTCCTCCTCTGTGTAGACCACCAACCTGGATGTCTCCACACCGTCTTCCGCCATTGGAAGCCCCTGTGGGGGCTCACCGGCCTTTCCGCCACAGCCGTTGTGGCAGACTCAGCACCAGCCCCCTCGCTCCCAGATGATGGTAATTCCTGGGAGGGTGGCTGGCCCCTGCCGCCCAGTGGAGGCATCCCAGCCGCTTGGCTCCACAGCGCCGTCTCCGCCCTCTTCTTCACTTGACGCTGCGTAGAGGAAGACATAGAACACAAGCATCAGGGTAGAGTACAAAATACCCTAGACAGGAAGCAATAACACATGAGTGGCACTGTCAAATGTCACTTCCATCCTGTCATTCCACAACACATGGGTGAATGCACACAACACACATGCAGAAACAGTCCTGGCGCCTGCAATCAACATCAACATCCATGTAGAAGGCCCCTGTAAACCAAGATGTTGCTTTCAAAGTCACATGCATCCATGGCGTTTCAAAGTCACGCACACACTTCTCAGGCACACACACACACATGCGCACCATACATGTACATGACATCAGCACCCATTCCTCATCCCCCCTCCATGTCCAGGAACAGAGAAAGCCATGCTTTCATGTGTGAATTCCACATAGAGCTCCCCATGTTGCATTAAAACACATGCACCAACCATGTGGTTCACACATAACTGGTCTCACATGCATTACCATGATGTTCCTGCACACACACATCCATACATGGCCTATGTCACACATACAGGCAAGCATCAGACTACCAGCACATTGCAACATGCCCTGTCTCACACAGCAATGCTTGGCCACTTACCGCTCAACTCCAGACGGGTCTACCTCCGAAGGATCTGGGCATGGAGCACTGGGCCTATGCGTTCCAGGACCCTCATCTGGATGGTACTCAGGCATGCCCGGCCCCCCTCCGCGAGGCGCTGCGCCTTGTGGAGGGTCCTGGACCTGAAGTCCTCCCAGCGCTTCTTGACGTGCTTGATGTCGTGGGTTGCCACCCCCTCCACATTGATGGCAACCACTACGTCGTCCCAGATCCTCTCCCATCCTTCCTTGTTGGCGCGTGATGTTCCAAAGAGGGCATCATAATGCCCCAGGACATGCTCCACCAGGACACCAACTTCGGTGGCAGTGAAGCTGGTGGCCCTCTGCCTCTCTGGCTGGGGGTTGCCAGTGGTGCCAGATGGAGATGTGTCTGACATGGCAACCCCAGAGGCAGGAGTGGGTGGGCAACTGGGTCCTGGGGCTGGGCTGTGGAGCGATGGAATCCCAGTCGGGAGTCTTCTGTTCCAGCAGGGGTGGACACAGCAACCGGACCCCTGCAGATGGCTGACGCGCAGGCACCAAATAGCAGGGCACGTGGGCAGCAGGCAGACAGGCAGCAGCAGATGGCTGGTGGGAGCGTTATCAGGGATCTGGGGGGCAGGAAAATGGCCTTCTGGGCAGGAGCGTGGTCTTCCGTGTGTGTACGTGTGGCCAGCATGATACGGAGTGATTTGGCACGTGAAAATCTGGCACGTCAGCGTGTATTTCGAGGAAAGGCCCTTAGCGCATAAGCGTGTCAGCACACGTACGCGATATCATTGAACGCGATTTAGCTGTCAGAGCTGGGTATGTGAATTTCGGGGGTGCATGGGGAGTCCTACACGTGAAATGGCAGGTGGGTCCTCCAAGGTGTTCCCTCCTCGCCCCCTGCAGGCAGACCACACCACAGGGGACTACCCCGCACCCCTGGTCATGTCCCGCAGGCAGCCCATCCACCATGGCCATGCACCCCAGACAAGCCACCTGTCCGCTTGCACCACTGATCACCAACTCATGTCCCCCTGCACCCCACCCCCCCAGCAGTGCAGGGCACCTGCCAGCAGGCCCCCACTCATGTCCCCTTGCACCCCCACCCCCTAGCAGTGCAGGGCTCCTGCCAGCAGGTCCCCACTCATGTCCCACTCATGTCCCCCTGCACCCCCACCCCCCAGCAGTGCAGGGCACCTGCCAGCAGGCCCCCACTCATGTCCCACTCATGTCCCCCAGCACCCCCACCCCCAGCAGTGCAGGGCACCTGCCAGCAGGCCCCCACTCATGTCCCCTTGCAGCCCCACCCCCAGCAGTGCAGGGCACCTGCCAGCAGGCCCCCACTCATGTCCCACTCATGTCCCCCTGCGCCCCCACCCCCCAGCAGTCAGGGGCACCTGCCAGCAGGCCCCCACTCATGTCCCACTCATGTCCCCTTGCACCCCTACCCCCAGCAGTGCAGGGCACCTGCCAGCAGGCCCCGACACATGTCCCCCAGCCAACACGTCAATACAATCTAGATCCCTGGCCCTTATGGCCAGCCTCCACATGCCAAAGACCCACCCAAGTATTGCATCTACCCACATAGAAATGCCAATTACATGATACAACCCCAATGGCAAGTATGTAAATGAACACATGTCCGTCACACACACACAATGGGTGCAAGTGAATATCAAAACCCATATCATGACATGCATGAAACCAATGAGATAATACCACACATCGAAGTATGAAGAAAAAAATGTATTAAAAGCAACATGAATGGAATTAAAATCAAACAAACAACAATGGGAATAAAAAAACAAAAGATGCATGTCCGTAAAAAAATGAAAAACAAGAAATCATAATCCAAAGGAAAGGGAAAAACAAAAGTGAAAACCATTGCTCCATGGGGAAATCCCCCAAAAAAAGTTGAATCCAATAGTGAACTATATACAGGTGAACAATCCAGGGTCCATGATCCCAATTGAAGAAATGAAACCTATCAAAAATACTACATAATGAAAAACTATATACAGAAACGTGGTGCATTGTCCAAGCGCAACCAAAATAAATAAAAAACCAATGAAACCTAACACTATCTAACTATTTACAAGGGCAGCGGGCAAGTCTAACGGGTCACATGTTGATGACCCGGGCCAGGGCATCATCGAACTCCTGCTCGATGTTCCGGAGGCGGTCCTCTTCCATGGCCCGAGGGTTCGCAGGGACAATGACATCTGGAACTTCAGGTCCCTGCGAATGGCCTTGAGGCACTCGGCCTGCCTCAGGGCCCTACGCATAGAGTTCTCCGCCCTGACCATCGTGAGCCGTGCCTCTTCCGCCCACTGCCGCTCCGCATCTATCGCATGGCCCAACCGCTGCCACACTGAAGACACTTCCCGTCCAGGGTCCTCCTGCCCTCCGGCCGATGCCTGCCCCTCCGATGATGAAGGCCCCGAGCCATCATGGCTCCCACCTTGTTGCTGCTGCTGCTGTGCTGCTTCCTGTGCCCTGGCTCCTGCTGCCTGCACATCCTCCTCCAGCTGGGGTGCAGTTGTTGAGGTGGCCACCCCTGCTGGACATCCGACTCCCGACTGTGGCAGGGATGTGTCTTCCACCAGCCTGGCCGCAGGGTCAGAGGCAGCACCACAGGGCACCCAGGTGACACATGGGTGGGAAGATGGCTCGAAGGACGACTGGCGCATAGGGGGTTCAGTTGAGGAGGGGGTCGGAACAAGGTCCAGAAAACGGAGGAATCCGGCCCTGGTGAGCTGTCCCAGTGGGTCAACGCGGTCGAGCCATGCGGGAAGACGTGCAGTTTCCTCATGAAAAGACTGCAGGTCAGCTCGCATGGCATGTTGACGCAACGCCACCCCACCCAGGACAGGCTCAACCCGGTGCCGGATAGCCACATCCGCAGGGAGAGGAAGGCCAGCTGGTGTAAGCCAATCCCCTCCCTGAGAACGGGTCAGGACGTAGGTATCCCTGCTGGTGCAAGATGATGCAGTCACAGGATCAGGGACAGGATTACACACAGGCACCTCTCTGGCAGCCTGTGCTGCCTCCTGTCACTGCCCCTGCACTGCACCACTAGCACCAGTGGAATCCCCACCTCCAGACCCCGTCTCTGTCCCTTGCATGGCCTCCTCCTCCACCAAACCCCCCACCAACCTGGATGACTCCGTGCCATCTTCCTCCATCGGGCCCTGTGGGGTCTCAGATGCCCCTTCGGCTGCCAAGGAGTCCGACTCCAACCTCCACCTCTTGGACATCTCCTCGGCAGCTGCAACCTGAGATGCGGCACCGGACTCCTCACTCCCTGACGAGATGACAACCTGGGAGGGGAGCCGGGCCTTGCATCTCCGGCTGGTGGTGCGAACCCTGCCGCTGTGTCCACAGCACCTTCTCCGCCCTCTTCATCAGTTGACGCTGCAGGCAGGGAGAGATAGGAGACAGGCATCAGGGCACTGTACAATGGACTCATACACACATGACAGTTGTACATGAGTGGCATTGTCAAACTTCAGACATGGCATCACAATCCCCAACACACATGTCATTGCAACTCACACACATGAGCTATTCCACAGCCATATTGCAACAGCCAGCACCATCCATACACATACAACAGCATGAGCAGCCAAAGGGGAGCCAGACATCACATGAAACACAGGGAGTGCACTAGACATGCACACACGCCACCACAATTACATGCATGTGTACACCTCCGCCAACTGTCGCAGTGATGAGATTGGCATCCATGTCACATCTGGCAATCAGTCTTCTACATATCAGTCTCACATGCATCCATGTTGCATCACTGTTGCACCCATGTCAAATACACACACATGCACATGTACACGGTGCAAATACATGCAGCTGGAACCAACATCCATGTGTGACACCACAACCATGCCAACTTATATACACAGTAATCCAAACATGTGTGGTCACACATCTGCATTTGGCCTATATGCTTACCCACACATACACCATCCATGTGTCTCACACATGAAAGGACTTGCATGTGTCAGCCTCACAGTCCTGTACATACACATCCATACATGGCCCTACAAAACCACATGTACAACCTGCACACTACTGGCACACCACCACACGCACAGCTTCCAATCAGTATGCATGTACACTTACCGCTCGACTCCAGACGGGTCTGCCTCTCAAGGACCTGGACGTGGAGCGCTGGGCATATGCGTTCAAGGACCCTCATCTGATGTTCCGACAGGTGGCCCCGGCGCCCCTTAGCATCCGCTGCCTTCAAGAGGCACCGGGCCTTGTTGAGGGTCCTGGACCTGAAGTCCTCCCAGAGCTTCTTGACATGTTGGAAGTCGTGGACTGCCACCCCCTCCGCATTGATGGCAGTCACAATGTCCGTCCAGATCTGAGTCCGTTCTTCCTTGTCGGCAGCCGAACTTCCGAAGAAGGCATCATACTGCCCCAGGACTTGCTCCACCAGGACACCAACTTTGGTGGCAGTGAAGCTGGTGGCGCTCTGCCTCTCTGGCTGGGGGTTGCCAGTGGTGCCAGATGGTATAGTGCCCGACATGGCAACACCAGAGGCAGGTGTGGGCGGGCAACTGGGTCCTGGGGCTGGGCTGTGGAGCGATGGAATAGCAGTCGGGAGTCTTCGGTTCCAGCAGGGGTGGTCACAGCAACAGAACCCCGGGCTGACGTGCTGGCAGCAAATGGCAGGGCACGTGGGCAGCAGGCAATCAGGCAGCAGCAGATGGCAGGTGGGAGCGTGCTCAGGGCTCTGGGGGGCAGTAATTCAGCCTTCTGGGCAGGAGCATGGTCTTCCGTGTGTGAACGCGTGGCCAGCTTGATACGGAGTGATTTGGCACGTGAAAATCTTGCACGTCAGCGTGTAATTCGAGGAAAGGTCCTTAGCGCGTAAGCTGGTAGTGCACGTACGTGATTTCACTGGACCAAAGGCCCTTAGCGCGTAAGCGTGTCTGTGACGTGACACACTCGGGTGTTTCCCTCATAGCACGTGATGACAGAGCACACGTGGAAAAGCTGCACGTCCGAGTGTCAGTGCGTGTAATTGGAGGAAAGGACGCGTACACGCGTAAGTGACGTGTACGTGTGGGCCGATTTAAAATGTACGTGTAGAACGCCATTTTCTTGTACGTGCTTTTCGTGGAGAGCGAGTGCGTGAATTCTGTACTTCTTGTCGGTTCACACGCGATTACTTCACAGCGTTTCAAGTTCGTACTCCCTGTTACCTCTGACAGCTTTCATTTTTCTACTTTTTTTGGGCCTGTTTCCTCAAACAGTGTTCACTTCTCCTTTTGTCCTGTCCCCTCAGACAGCGTACAATTCTTCTTTTGGCGGGGGTGTTGCCAACGCGCACACGCGCCTATTTTTCACGTTCTTATTCCAGACAAACGGTGAGTTCCGCACGTACTTACCAACTGTGCTTTCCCCGTGTGTCACGTTTCCTTCAGAGGTCATTGTAGGCTGCGTGTATTACGCGTACGCTTATTTTTGTGTTTCTGGGTGCCACAGCATAGTGCGGGTTCATTTTTCCATGCACGTGGTCTACGAGGGGTTGCGTGCACGTTTATTTTTGTTTTGGGCTGCCTGTGCGTTGCGTGACCCGTCATCTACCCCCAGGGGTCACAGACAGCCTTGTTAGAGCACTAGGGTACGAATTCCATCTAGTACCCTACCCCTTTGACCCCCAATTGCCCAGGACAATAGTTTACTGCTCCTCCCATACGCACAACAACATCAGTGCCATGGTTGGGAGGCGACCAAGCGGTAAGGGAGGCAAAGGTGGCCGACCTTCAAAAGGTGGACGTGGTGGGCGCAGTAGGGGATGTGGCCAGGATTTGCAGGGTGCCCCTAGACCCCCATGTGTGGAGGACCAATCAGGGACGCCCATGCTCCCCCCCATGTTTTAGGGAAACGAGGCTGAGACCATCCCAGCTCAGCCCCTGTTGGACCAGCCCATTGTGGCACCTGACCTGGCACAGGAGGACTCCCTGGCTGACTTCCAGGTCAGCAAGTCTAGGCCACGTGTGGCGGTGAAAGTTGTCACCAAGGGACATGGATCTGGGGCAGCTATGTCATCTGCTGCCCCAAGTATGCAGGGTGGTGAGGCTGCAGGGGTAGCTGCAGCTCCATCCGCCCCAGCTCTGACTCTCCCAGCCAGGACAGTGTCGGTCCTGGTCCATCATACTGATGTTCCCCCTGCCAACATCACACTTCAGACAATGCCTGCACCAAGTCCTATGGTCAATGTGCATTCGCACACTCCAACAACCGAGTCCACCGGTGATTCTGCCCCTACTGACCAGAGCGGCATTATCCACTCTGGCTCCGCTCCACCTTCTAAAAAGAGGAAGAAGGGTGCTCTGGCACGACAGGCTGAGACCCCATGCACGGCTACACACTCCGGCATGTCAAGGAAGCCTTGCTTTAATGACGCAGAGCTTAATGCACTTGTAGATATGTGTCGCAACATAGCCACGAAATGGTGGTGACTGCAGGGTCCAAGACTACACCTGTCAACGTAAGGCATACTGGCAGACCATCGCCGACCACATAAGTGCCCTTGGATTTGTGAGGCGCTCAGCTGATGATTGCTACAAGCGGTGGAACGACCTGGAACGCAGAGCAAAGGACAAGCTGGCCTGAAATCATGCCGGTACTCTGGTGACTGACGGTGGGTCTCCACAAGAGGACAATGAACTCACTGAACATGAGTTTGTTGCTGGGACCTTCGTCACAGAGGAACAGATCCGAGGTGTGGGAGAACTACCTGATTACGAAGCATTGTCCGGTGAGTGCCCATGCGTGTATGTGTAGTGCATGTGTATGTATTTTGGGTGATGGGTTCTGATTGAGTGCCAGGTGAGGGTGTGTACTCCAGAGTGTTATGGGTCACCCATTTCCTTCCTCACATGGGATCACGTGCCTTGTATTTGGCTATGACTGCATACCTTCTGCCCACAGTGTCCTATTAGGTCCACAATTGTGCAGTTGACCTTGTACTGCCATCTTGCAACTACATTGGTCAGAATTTGTAAGTGTGCCTTCAGGATAATATTTTTTTTGCTAGACATTTATCAACCATATTGTGACATATGTGATATGCTTTGGTCATTGTTTACTGGCCACACTGGGGCAATGCTTTACCTGGTTATGTACACAATGAGACCATTCAGGCTGATGGAGTATTGGCCACAGTGGTCGAAGTGTACAAAAAGAAGTAGTGGAACTATGTTCCCTGCTGGCCTGCACCCACTCCCCACAAGCACCATCACCACGCCCCCTCCCACACACAATACAAACCCCAAACTCTTGCACCTGCTGTTTAAGGGAACGCTCAGTGCAATGCACTGAAAGTGCAAGCTGCAACGTCTTCCTACACTTTTATTTTAAAACGAAACCATTCCGGAACGGTTTCGTTTTAAAATAAAAGTATAGGAGCTGTAAAACATAATTTAATAAAGTAGAGGAGCACCGCTCCCGACCGCTCCCGCTCACTTCGACCACTGATTGGCCAGCACAAATGTTTAGATGAGTGCCTGTTTGCATGTGGAAAATGACAGATGTTTCCTGCGATGTCAATGTGAGGAAAAATAGATCAGCCAACTATTACTGTATTCTTGTACCTTGCATGTGTTGCAGTGAGTGGCACATCTTTACTTAGTCCCAGTATGCGGCATTTTTCATGTCATCATGTCCATCTCACATGGATGGGTGACAACAGTACTCAATCATTGACATATGGCTGTAATTGTCAAATGTACCATGGCTATGCTAAATGCCATCTGTGTGCTGCCATGTGTCATGTATGTGTATTGGACATGCCACTCACAGGACAATGTGTGATGGCAGTGCTACCCAGCATACAGCAAATGTGTTGCTATCCCATATTGGTGTCATCAGTGTCTGCCTTTTGCCTCCCCTTACTACTCAGTGACAGTGCAGGCATAGGAGGGTTATAGTCATGTGGGACATGTGTGAATCATGTACTGGTTCTGTAGCTTGACAGGCCTATTTGTGTGCTATGGTGCTAATGCCTGTTTCCATTTTTTCTCTTTCATGTTTTTGCAGGGGATGACGCACTTGATGCAGTTGAGGTTGAGGAGATGGTGCAGACCCAGGAGGAATCCCAGGTACGGCCGGGCACCAGCGGGGGATGTGGTGTGGTGGTGGGTGAGAACCCAATCCTCCTGCAGACAGTACTTTCCAGGGGTGTCTCTGGGTGCACCTCCCCAGACCTCTATTCAGGTGCTGATTCGGATGATGAGACCTATGTGCTGTCACAGGTAAGTGTTTCTGGCAGGGATTCTGTTCTGGCCAACCCACCTGCACCAGGGGTAGATCCCTCTATGGGGATGTCAGTGTTGGTAGAGGCGCCTTTGGCGGTTATGGATGCAGGGTCACACTCCACAGCATCTGATCCTGTTCCTGGGCCAGCAGATCAGTGACATGAGTGGGGGCCTGCTGGCAGGTGCCCCTGACTGCTGGGGGGTGGGGGTGCAAGGGGACATGAGTGGAGGCCTGCTGGCAGGTGCCCCTGACTGCTGCGGGGTGGGGGTGCAAGGGGACATGAGTAGGGGCCTGCTGGCAGGTACCCCTGACTGCTGGTGGGTGGTGGTGCAAGGGGACATGAGTGGGGGCCTGCTGGCAGGTGCCCTTTGTTAGGCGGAAACCTGTGCAGTTCCCTCTGGGACCACTGCAAAAGATTTAGGACTACAGGTGTTTGGCAGTAAACCCACTTGGTAGCAGTCTGTACCACACAGATTCACTTGGTAGCTGTGGCTGAGCAGTCAGACTTCCCTCAAGAAGAGTTAAGCAGTATGTGGAGTATACAATATAGGGAAATTCTTCACAGTAAGACAAGCAAACACGCAACAAGGCTTCAGTGTAAAGATATAAAGGTATTTATTTATAACGGAACATCTATGAAAAACACTATGGCACTTATTACGGCAAACACTTCAATCACAATTACTCTACGAAGAAGAAACGATCAATCCCCCTAATAATAGTTCGACAAGTCTAGGTTCTACCAGCATCACTTATTTGCAGACAGAGGTGTATGCCTCAACCTAGATGGCACTCTAATATTAGTTAGGACGGGAGAGAAAAATAAGCAGGTTACGAAATCAACATGGTCTCAATACTGCACGGGAAAAATGCAAGGCAAGAAGACAAGAACCACGATAGATTATAAAGTTCAGAGGCCAGGCCCACTCGGAGAGAGGCGAGGCGATATGTCCCAAAAGTATCTTAGTGGAAATGCGTTCGAGTCTTTGAAGCAAAATGTTATCGGCAGATTGAACCAGTTCAGAACAACACGCTAGAGAAAGCTTGGAGGCGACCCTATGGAGAGGCGAAGATTAAGACACCTCACTCTATCCGGCAACAAGGGAAGCCAGGCGGACACAGTACCTTGATTGTGGAGAGACAGCTCCGGTGGGGGCAGTTGTTCCTGGTGGTGGATGCACGTCTGGTTTGGCTAAGAGAAGAGAGGATCTCATCGTCGAAGGAAAGTTGAAGATCGTTGCACCACCAGGGAAGAGACCAGCCGCGTAGTGCTCCGTCACAAGGCACCACTTTTTGGTCGCGGTACAGGGGTAGTGGCTATCCGGTTGCCGAGGTGCTCTGCACGGGCAATTCGACCACTGCGTCCTGAGGCGAAGAAAAAGCAAAAGGGACTGGTTGTTCCCACCAGTCAGGGGAAGAGACTCTCCGGCAGGGAGATCTCCTCTGTCGTCGGGAAGTGGTGAGTCGGTTCAGCAGGGCTCCACCGGAGGTGTAGTCGTTGCAGGTCGGCTCAGCTTTACCCTCGTCGGATTCTTAGGTCCTGTGGCACATTCCGAAGATCCAGTCCCAAAAACCCTGCTTTTATGCAGAAAACCTCCATTCATTCAGCCTAGCTGTCAATCAACACATGCTAAATGGTGAGCGAGGAGGCTCACCACTTGGGCCAATCACACCAGAGTGCGACCAGAGTTGGCAAGGCAACTCGGTCCAGGGTGCCTAAACCCCCTCCCACACCCCTGTGGTAACCCAGACAGAATGGCACCACTTTGGAGGGTCTCTGTACAGAAGCCCGCCAAAAGTGAAACAAAGGGCTCGACCTTTGGTTTAGGAGTCACAGAGACGAACACAGACGCCATTTTAAAAACCGAGTTCTGGCATAAAATACCATCCGATAGACTTATTTAAGATAAGTAGACCGGTGGTATGTTAGAGATTAACGAGAAACAGTATCAATCTCTAACAATGGGACGAATCCCATAGGGTTATATTCAGGGTCGAATATAACAAGTAGTTTCCACTGCCACCAGCCAAAACTCGACGAGGGAGGACGGGACAGTGCCCCCTCGAATAACAGACCCAGGAGTAATCGAATTACCCCTACTAGTACGTCCACAATATGATGGTTTGTACTAGTTCTGTTAGTAAATTTAGGTCTAATAAAGCCAATGGTGACTTTACATGCCCGGGGAGACAGTAGTCAGTCCCCGGGTATGGAGTCTATGATGGAGGTCCGCTAAGACACCCCAGTGTTACGGCACGTAGGGTGCAGTGTAACACACATAGAAAAACATATGAGACCCTATGGAGTAAAAGACCCCATAGAACACATTGACATTCAAAGGAATTACACACATTCATGTCCAAGAGTGGGAGAAAAAGAGTCTCACTCTTGGCAGGATGGAAAAAACAAACTCCAGAAATCCAGCAAAGCTGCTGGGGGACTCACTAGGTTAGGAAATTCAGCCTAAACAGAGAATTCTCCCTAACACTCGCCCCATCCAGACTAAGGGACAGGAGGATTTAATCCACTCCTGGATGAATGTCATACCTCTAGTCGATGACATACATCCTAGAGAGACCATCAGCATTTTGGTGGTGACAACCTGACCTGTGCTCAATGGTGAAATCAAACCCTTGCAGGCAGATCGACCATCTCAATAGTTTTTGGTTTTCCCCTTTCATTTGCATTAACCATCTCAAGGGTTGGTGGTCAGTCTGAATGACAAAAGTAGAACCATACAAGTATGGCCTAAACTTCTTCAGAGCCCTCCCGATAGCAAAGCACTCTCTTTCGATTGTTGCCCACATTGTTTCAGGATCCTTCAGCTTGCGGCTGATGAAGCAAACGGGGTGCTCCCTACCTTTCCCATCCAGTTGACTGAGTACGGCACCTATTCCTACATTTGAAGCATCTGTCCGCACAATGAAGTGTTGGCGGTAATCAGGAGCTCTGAGTACTGGGGCTTGGCAAAGAGCCTTTTTCAGGTTTTCAAAAGCCTGATTGCACTCCTCGTTCCATTTAACCTTTTTAGGAATTTTGGGCGAGGAGATGACATTCAGTGGAGAAGCTATGCTCCCATAGTTCTCTATGAAATTCCTGTAGTACCCAGTGAGGCCTAGGAAGGCTCTCACTTGGGTTTCAGTAGTAGGTGGTGTCCAATTTTGCACAGCTTCAATCTTACTGAGCAAAGGCCTTATTTCTCCACCTCCTACCTCATGTCCAAGATAGACTACCTTACTCTGTCCAATTTGGCATTTACTCGCCTTTATGGTCAGATTGGCTCGTCCAAGAGCCTGCAAAACATCTCTCAGGTGGGTTACATGTTCTTCCCAGGAATTGCTGAACACTGCAATGTCATCCAAGTATGCCATGCAGAAGTCCTCCATCCCATTCAGAACCTGGTTTACCATCCCTTGAAACGTAGCAGGTGCATTCTTCAATCCGAAAGGCATTACCTTAAACTGGTATAAGCCAACGGGGGTAGAAAATGCAGTTTTCTCCTTGGCATGGTCTGTCAGGGCTATTTGCCAATAGCCTGACGTCAAGTCAAATGTGCTGAGGAACTTGGCGGCGCCAACTCATCTGTTCTTGGCAAAGGGTAGGCATTAGTCTTGGTGACTGCGTTAAGAGCTCTATAATCCACGCAGAATCTAAGCTCTTTAGATCCGGCCTTTGGTACTAACACAACTGAGCTAGACCATGGACCATTAGAGGGCTCTATTACCCCGAGATCGAGCATCTTGCTGACATCACCTTTGATGTGGGTTCGTACGTTTTCTGACATTCTGTATCCTCTGCTTTTGACCAGCAGACAGTCACCAGTGAGTATGTCGTGCTGACCCGAAGGGGTCAAGGCTCGCGAAAGCGAGAACAGAGAGGCAAACTGATTCAACATAGATTTTCACTCTTCTTGTTGCTCGGGTGTCAGATTGGAGGAGGGATTTACTCCTTCAATTTTTTCGTCTAAAGGTAAGCCTCTGAGGAGATCCGGAAGCGCTTCACTCTCTTCTTCTTCCTCGGATGATGCTAGAAGCAACGCTCCTACATCGGGTCTTGAGACATACGCTTTGAGTCGGTTGGTGCGAAAGACTGTCGGAGCCTCCTTGGGATTGCCCAAGTCCACCAGATAGTTGACCTCTCCGAGTTTACCCACAACTCTGAAGTGTCCCATCCACTTGTCTTGCAAGGCCCTCTGCCTTGTTGGGATCATAACGAGAATGAGCTGGTCTTGAGCGAACTCAACCATGTTAGCCTTTTGATCGTGCCAGTGCTTGACCAATGCTTGTCCAGCTTTCAAGTTATCGCTTGCTTCCGTCATCATGTGCGACATTCTCCTCCGGAGACCTATCACGTAGTCAGTCACTCTGACTGGCTTGGGGGAAGGAGCACTCTCCAACCCCTCCTTAATCAGGGCCAATGGACCTCTGACGGGATGACCATAGAGAAGCTCGAAGGGAGAGTAACCTACTCCCTCCTGAGGGACTTCTCTATAAGCAAAGAGAAGGTATGGCAGTAGAAGGTCCCACTTACGCTTGAGGGGTTCTTCTAAAGTACCTATCATGCTCTTCATGATTCGGTTGAACCGTTCTACCAACCCATTGGTTTGTGGGTGGTAAGCTGTTGAGAACTTGTAAGTAACTCCACAGGTTTTCCACATGGCTTTCATGTAGTGGGACATAAAGTTTGACCCCCTGTTAGAGATTACTTCCTTAGGAAACCCGACCCTAGTAAAAATACCAAGGAGGGCCTTAGCCACAGCCGGAGCTGTAAGAGTCCTCATAGGAATTGCCTCAGGATACCTAGTAGCATGGTCTACTACAACAAGTATAAACCTGTTGCCTGAGGAGGTTGGAGGATCAAGGGGACCAACAATGTCAATCCCTACTCTCTCAAATGGGACTCCCACAACTGGGAGAGGCACTAAAGGTGCCACATACTTGGAGCCAACCTTACCAGAGGTCTGGCAGGTGTGGCAGCTCCCGCAGTGTTTTTCTACTTCGGCCCCCATCTTTGGCCAATAGAAGTAGAGAGAGAGCCTTTCCTTAGTCTTCTTGAAACTCAAGTGACCAGCCAAAGGAATCTCATGGGCTAACTGTAAGAACTGTGGTCTGTTCTCTTGGGGTCCTACAAGCCGCTTGTAGTCTCCAGGTGCAGACTCGGTCAGTTCACTGTAGAAGAGGCCATCTTCCCAGTGCAACCTGTATTTCCCAGGCTCTTGCCCTTCAGCCTGAGCTTCTGCCTGGTGGCGAAGACCGTCCAGAGTTGGACATTCTCTCTGTCCCTTACTGAAGTCTGCCCTGCTGGGTCCACCTTCTGCCAGTAAAGACTGCAGCTCAGGATGGTCAACAGGATCCAGATCTCCAATGAGTTCCTGGCCTTCCATTAGCTCTTCGTCAGAGTCTAATTCTACCACACAGGGTTGTACCTCCCTCTCAGCCTCAGCTGGAGGTGGAGTTACGGGTGTAACTTTGGACAACCGTGGGGAAGTCCTAGTTGGCTGCACTGGAATGCTGGCGGCTGGTTTCGGGAGAGAAGTCTTAGGTTTCCCTTTCGCTTCTGATTTCTTCGAGACAGCGGCCGACAATTCCAGTGGAGCAGGAGTGATTTCTTTCTTCATCATCTCCTGGAGAGTACCGCGCATGGTCCTCTCTCTTACAGGTCTGGTTAGCTCCTGTAACTGTTTACTAGGAGGTCTGGGAGTAAGCGATACAACTCCGAGAGTTTTCAAATCGTTACCCAACAGTACGCGTCCTGGTACCTCACTCTGTATGCTGACAGGTATCTTCACAGTCATGTCATTACACTGGATGAGAACTGGTAATTGGGGAAGCATCTGCACAGGCCCTCCAGCTAACTTGGTGAGGCGTTTGCGTGCCTTAGCAACATCCTCAGCCTGAAAAAACGATTTATCCACCACAGTTATGCTGGCCCCAGTGTCCCTAATGGCAGGAGTCTCCTGACCATTCACCTGGACACTGTCCTTATAATACTCTTTAGTATTATCGGGGATAGAATTATAGACATCTAAATTATGTTGTTCCCACAACCCCAGAGATACTAAAGAAATGCTGGCTGAGACTCCGATGGGTTCATCAGCTAGCAGTAGAAAGTTTCCACTTGCCATTTGGACTTCCTCCTCTGGAGCGAAGGCTAAGGAGACAAGTTGGACCCCTGAAGGTTTACCCTTACATCTGGGATCTCCTTTCACGTGGTCAGTCGAGCCACAAACAAAGCATTTACCAAATGCTTTCTGGAATGGTGGCTTGTTCTGCCCTCCTTCCGGTTTGGCACCAGAAGACACACTATTCTGCTGCGGTTTTCTTTGTGGCTTACCCTTCTGGTTTTGTTTGGGGCCCTCTTTGGAATTTGAGTTATTCGAATTCTCTTTTGAGTCTTTTTTAGGCTGTTTTCCCTCATCCTTTTTCTGAGTTGCCCCAGAATCCTTATGAGTAGCCCTGTTGGCAACCCACAAGTTAGCAGCCTTAGCCAGCTTCCTGGAATCCAATTCCTTCGAATCAGCCAAGTGCTGTCTGAGCTCAGGAGAACAGGCATCATAAATCGACTCCAACATAAAAAGATTCTTCATACCCTCATAAGTGTTCACTTTGTAACCCTTAATCCATCCCTCTAAGTTTTTCAACCCTTCACTCACCCAGGTAGCCCAAGGGGTATCATCATGCTTTTTGAGGGTTCAAAACCTCTTAAGATACTGGGAAGGGGTCTTCCCGAATCTAGCTATCAAAGCTAGTTTCACACTTTCGTAATCCGTCTTATCCGCCTCCCCCAACTCCATTACCACATCAGTCGCAACAGGGGGGAGCCTAGAGAACAACCAGGGAAGTAAATCATTCCCGGTGATGTTCTGGAGCCCATGATTGTACTCAAACAGTTTTAACCAATCCAACACATCCAATCTCGGTTCATACATACCCACTAATTCCTTTGGCATCCGGGGTCTTTTGGGACTGGAGCTCCTAGAGGAACCAGATGAGAGAGAAGCATTTTGCACAGACAACTTTTTCATCTCTAACTCGTGATTTAGTTCTATTTCCCTGAGTCTTAACTCAGCTTGCTTCTGCTCAGCCTGGGCATTCATCCGTCTGAACTCGAGCTCTTGGTTTCGTTCAGATTGAGCCAAGAACCGTTTGTATTCTAATTCGAGCTTCATTTTTTCAAGTTCAAAATAAGCAGGTTTACATGTGGGACCTGGTATGGGCCCCGTAGGTACATCTGGTAAGGCAGGTAGAGGAGCAAGGGAGACCGTTTCGTTAGCCTCTCCTTCCTCTTCAGCCTCTTCGTCACTATCATCAATAGTGATAAATTATGATTTAGATCAACAGCATCACTGTTATCTACATCTGCTGGAGAAGTTGGTTCCTCTGAACCAGTACCCAGACTTTGGTTCGCCAGAAATCTCGCTATCAGTTCTAACTTCTTGCCTCTTACAGAAAGAATCTCTTGCCTACAGTGAGCTCGTAAACTCTCAGTATTTTCACCTGACAAGGATTCTTGACTGTAAGATTCCATAGTAGACATGTTTTTGAAAGTTGCTTTTTAGTGCTAAGCTTTGTGGTTGGTTATCCTAAAGTGTCGAAAGCACTCTAAGCTGTATACTCGATACAAATCCCACCGCTGTACACCAGTGTTAGGCAGAAACCTGTGCAGTTCCCTCTGGGACCACTGCAAAAGATTTAGGACTACAGGTGTTTGGCAGTAAACCCACTTGGTAGCAGTCTGTACCACACAGATTCACTTGGTTGCTGTGGCTGAGCAGTCAGACTTCCCTCAAGAAGAGTTAGGCAGTATGTGGAGTATACCATATAGGGCAATCTACACAGTCGAACAAGCAAACACGGAACAAGGCTTCGGTGTAAAGATATAAAGGTATTTATTCATAACAACACATCTATGGAAAACACTCTGGCACTAATACGGCAAACAACTTCAATCACAATTACTTATACGAAGAAAAAGATCAATCCCCCTAACAATAGTTCGACAAGTCTAGGTTTACCGGCATCACTTATTTGCAGACAGAGGTGTATGCTTTAACCTAGATGGCACTCTAATATTCGTTAGGACGGGAGAGAAAAAATAAGGCAGGTTATGAAATCAACTCGGTACCAATACTTTTCGGACAAATGCAAGGCAAGTAAGGCAGGGTCTACTGCAGATCACAAAGTTCAGAGGCCAGGCCCACTCGGAGAGAGGCAAGGCGATATGTCCCAAAAGTGTCTCAGTGGAAATGCTCTTCGAGTCTTTATCGCAAATTGTTATGGAAAGGTTGGACCAGTTCAGAACAGAAAGTTAAAGAACGCTTGTAGGCGACCCAATGGAAAGGCGAGGATTAAGACACCTCACTCTATCCGGCAGAAAGGGAAGCCAGGCGGACACGGTACCTTGTTTGTGGAGAGACAGCTCCGGCGGGGGCAGTTGTTCCTGGTGGTGGATGCACGTAGGGGCTTTGCCAAGAGAAGAGATGATCTCGTCGTCGAAGGAAAGTTGAAGATCGTTGCACCACCAGGGAAGAGACCAGCCGTGGAGTGCTCCATCACAAGGCACCACCTTTTGGTCACGGTACAGGGGTAGTGGCTATCCGGTTGCCGAGGTGCTCTGCACGGGCAATTCGACCACTGCGTCCTGGAGCGAAGAAAAAAGAAAAGGCGACTGGTTGTTCCCACCAGTCAGGGGAAGAGACTCTCCGGCAGGGAGATCTCCTCTGTCGTCGGGAAGTGGTGAATCAGTTCAGCAAGGCTCCACCGGAGGTGTCGTCGTTGCAGGTCGGCTCAGCTTTACCCTCGTCGGATTCTTAGGTCCTGTGGCGACTTCTGAAGATCCAGTCCCAAAAGCCCTGCTTTTATGCAGAAAACCCCCATTCATTCAGCCTAGCTGTCAATCAAAACACGCTAAGTGGTGAGCGGGGTGGCTCACCACTTGGGCCAATCACACCAGAGTGCGACTGGAGTTGGCAAGGCAACTCAGTCCTGGGTGCCTAAACCCCCTCCCACACCCCTGTGGTAACCCAGACAGAATGGCACCACTTTGGAGGGTCTCTGTACAGAAGCCCGCCAAAAGTGGAACAAAGGGCTCAACCTTTGGTTTAGGAGTCGCAGAGACGAACACAGACGCCATTTTAAAAACCGAGTTCTGGCAGAAAATACCATCCGATAAACTTATTTAAGATAAGTAAACCGGTGGTATGTTAGAGACTAACGGGAAAAAGGTATTAATCTCCAACAATGGGACGAATCCCATAGGGTTATATTCGGGGTCGAATATAACAAGTAGTTTCCACTGCCACCAGCCAAAACTCGACGAGGGGGGACGGGACAGTGCCCCCTCGAATTACAGACCCAGGAGTAATCGAATTACCCCTACTAGTACGTCCACAATAGGATGGTTTGTACTAGTTCTGTTAGTAAATGTAGGTCTAGTAAAGCCAATGGTGACTTTACATGCCCGGGGAGACAGTAGTCAGTCCCCGGGTATGGAGTCTATGATGGAGGTCCGCTAGGACGCCCCAGTGTTACGGCACAGAGGGTGCGGTGTAACACACATAGAAAAACATATGAGACCCTATGGAGTAAAAGACCCCATAGCCCATGGAACACATTGACATTCAAAGGAATTACACACATTCATGTCCAAGAGTGGGAGAAAAAGAGTCTCACTCTTGGCAGGATGGAAAAAAACAAACTCCAGATATCCAGCAAAGCTGCTGGGGGACTCACTAGGTTAGGGAATTCAGCCTAAACAGAGAATTCTCCCTAACAAGCGGCAAGCAAGAAGGCACCAGGATGGTGGGGCTTGCTAAGTGGTGGAAAAGGGCAGCAAGCAGGAAGGCACCAGGTGGGCGTGGCTTGCTAAGTGGTGAAAAAGAGCGGCAGGCAGTAAGGCACCAGGTGGGCGCGGCTTAGGCCAGGTGACCTAGATCCACTTGCATCTGCTCCCCATCTGCAAAGGAAAAGAATCTGGAGGGCTCCTTAAGTAGGGAAACAGAGCGGCAAGCAGGAAGGCACCAGGTGGGCGTGGCTTGCTAAGTGGTGAAAAAGAGCGGGAAGCAGGAAGGCACCAGGTGGGTGGGGCTTGCTAAGTGGTGAAAAAGAGCGGCAGGCAGGAAGGCACCAGGTGGGCGGGGCTTAGGTCAGGTGACATAGATCCACTTGCACCTGCTCCCCATCTACAAAGGAAAAGAAGCTGGAGGGCTCCTTAAGTAGGGAAAGAGAGCGGCACGCAAGAAGGCACCAGCTGGGCGTGGCTTGCAAAGTGGTGAAAAAGAGCAGGAAGCAGGAAGGCACTAGGTGGGCGGGGCTTGCTAAGTGGTGAAAAAGAACTGCAAGCAGGAAGGCACCAGTTGGGCGGGGCTTGCTAAGTGGTGAAAAAGACCGGCAGGTAGAAAGGCACCAGGTGGGCGGGGCTTAGGCCAGGTGACCTAGATTCTCTTGCACCTGCTCCCCATCTGCAAAGGAAAAGAGGCTGGAGGGCTCCTTAGGTAGGGAAACAGAGCGGCAAGCAGAAAGGCACCAGGTGGGCGGTGCTTGCTAAGTGGTGAAAAAAAGCAGCAGGCAGGAAGGCACCAGGTGGGCGGGGCTTAGGCCAGGTGACCTAGATCCACTTGCACCTACTCCCCATCTGCAAAGGAAAAGAAGCTGCAGGGCTCCTTAAGTAGGGAAACAGAGCGGCAAACAGGAAGGCACCAGGTGGGCGTGGCTTGCTAAGTGGTGGAAAAGAACGGTAAGCAGGAAGGCACCAGGTGGGCGGGGCTTGCTAAGTGGTGAAAAAGAGCGGCAGGCAGGAAGGCACGAGGTGGGCAGGGCTTAGGCCAGGTGACCTAGATCCACTTGCACCTGGCCCCCATCTGCAAAGGAAACGAATCTGGAGGGCTCCTTAGGTAGGGAAACAGAGCGGCAAGCAGGAAGGCACCAGGTCGGCGGGGCTTGCTTTGTGGTGAAAAAGAACAGCAAGCAGGAAGGCACCAGGTGGGCGGAGCTTGCCAAGTGGTGGAAAGGAGCGGCAAGGTATGCTGCACAGTATTGATGCCGGGTTAGGCACTAATGGAAACTCTTTCTGAATGACGTCATTGAGTGGGCGGAGGTCTTGTATCATTCTCCACACCCCTCCTTTTGCTTTTTTGATCAGAATAATCGCTGTATTACATGGGGAGTTGGTTGGGATTATTATTCCTTGTTTTAATAGAGCACTTATTGTTTCTCTGATCTCTTCCTCCGCTTCTTTTGATAGTGAGTACTGCTTAACCCTTGGGGTATAGCACGTGGCTTCAATTTTATCTTACTGGGTGTTACTTCATGCAATAACCCTACATCATGGGGGCCTGTTGTCCAAATCTCAGGCAGTACTCTTTCCATATCTTCCTCAAATATTGTAAGTGGCACATTGACACTAGCCGCGAGTGGGTTATGTATCTCCCTGTATTGAATCATGATATCACATGGTATACTTAATTCCATTATTATTTCCCCATCACTCTCATTGTCAGTGAAAAGCTCCTCATCAGTTAAATCGTGCAACATTATGTTTGGGTCTATACATAGTACTGTTCTCCATTCGCATCCATGTGTGTCTAGTCCTATCACCGCAATACATTTGCTTGAGACCTGAACCCCCTCTAGGTCAATAGACAAAATGGTTCACGGCACAACATCTGTATTTACAATTGGACGAAAGATAAAATCTGAGGGCACCCTCCATTCCTTTCTTGCTATTTCTGGCACCACTCGAGCTAACAGTCTGATGCCGTAAATGAACATGTCCATGTCAATGGGCACCCCTCTTACTGCAACTTCGTTTGTCATAGTACTGATCATTAACATTGCTCATACGGGGCATACTCCTGGGGTTGAACACACTATTCCCCGCTCGGTAAAGGAGATAGTCATATTTAACTTACTCAACAAATCTCTTCCCAGCAAATTGATTGGCGCGTCTTCGTGATACAGTAAGGGTGCGCACTGTTTTTCCCCCCACTGTTATGTCAAGATCTTTTGTATAAGGAACTTTTAAAATAGTAAAAACAAAGGGGTGATGGCTGGAAGGTTTAGACTGAATCTTAACCACTGGCATTGCTCGGGGCAACCCTCCAGACCATCGTTATTCGCCTGCCAAGCCATTACAGAAGGGGAAAGACCATATGCAAATCAGGCATGGCCCACCCCAAAAGGGGCAGTCCAGCCCGAACTGCTAGGTCACATCCCTCATGCACGAGACCACAAGCATCCCCAAACATGTTTCGCCCTTGTTGGGGCTCATCAGTGAGGAGTAGCTTGGGTCTCTAGGCCCAGCAGGCACGGGACCCACGTCTGGGCATGCCCGTCCCACTTGGGGTGACAAAGCAAAAACAAAGGGGTGATGGCTGGAAGGTTTAGACTGAATCTTAACCACTGGCATTGCTCGGGGCAACACTCCAGACCATCGTTATTCGCCTGCCAAGCCATTACAGAAGGGGAAAGACCATATGCAAATCAGGCATGGCCCACCCCAAAAGGGGCAGTCCAGCCCGAACTGCTAGGTCACATCCCTTATGTACGAGACCACAAGCATCCCCAAACATGTTTTGCCCTTGTTGGGGCTCATCAGTGAGGAGTAGCTTGGGTCTCTAGGCCCAGCAGGCACGGGACCCACGTCTGGGCATACCCGTCGCACTCGGGGTGACAAAGCAAAAACAAAGGGGTGATGGCTGGAAGGTTTAGACTGAACCTTAACCACTGGCATTGCTTGGGGCAACCCTCCAGACCATCGTTATTCGCCTGCCAAGCCATTACAGAAGGGGAAAGACCATATGCAAATCAGGCATGGCCCACCCCAAAAGAGGCAATCCAGCCCGAACTGCTAGGTCACATCCCTTATGCACGAGACCACAAGCATCCCCAAACATGTTTCGCCCTTGTTGGGGCTCATCAGTGAGGAGTAGCTTGGGTCTCTAGGCCTAGCAGGCACGGGACCCACGTCTGGGCATACCCGTCCCACTCGGGGTGACAAAGCAAAACCAAAGGGGTGATGGCTGGAAGGTTTAGACTGAATCTTAACCACTGGCATTGCTCAGGGCAACCCTCCAGACCATCGTTATTCGCCTGCCAAGCCATTACAGACGGGGAAAGACCATATGCAAATCAGGCATGGCCCACCCCTTCCAGCTATCACCTCTTTATTTTTGCTTTGTCACCCCGAGTGGGACGGGCATGGCCAGACGTGGGTCCCGTGCCTGCTGGGCCTAGAGACCCAAGCTACTCCTCACTGATGAGCCCCAACAAGGGTGAAACATGTTTGGGGATGCTTGTGGTCTCGTGCAGAAGGGATGTGACCTAGCAGTTCGGGCTGGACTTCCCCTTTTGGGTTGGGGCCAAGCCTGATTTGCATATGGTCTTTCCCCTTCTGTAATGGCTTGGCAGGCGAAGAACGATGGTCTGGAGGGTTGCCCCGAGCAATGCCAGTGGTTAAGATTCAGTCTAAACCTTCCAGCCATCACCTCTTTGTTTTTGCTTTGTCACCCCGAGTGGGACGGGTATGCCCAGACGTTGGTCCCATGCCTGCTGGGCCTAGAGACCCAAGCTACTCCTCACTGATGAGCCCCAACAAGGGTGAAACATGTTTGGGGATGCTTGTGGTCTCGTGCAGAAGGGATGTGACCTAGCAATGCGGGCTGGACTTCCCCTTTTGGGGTGGGGCCAAGCCTGATTTGCATATGGTCTTTCCCCTTATGTAGTGGCTTGGCAGGCGAAGAACGATGGTCTGGAGGGTTGCCCCGAGCAATGCCAGTGGTTAAGATTCAGTCTAAACCTTCCAGCCATCACCTCTTTGTTTTTGCTTTGTCACCCCGAGTGGGACGGGTGTGCCCAGAAGTGGGTCCCGTGCCTGCTGGGCCTAGAGACCCAAGCTACTCCTCACTGATGAGCCCCAACAAGGTTGAAACATGTTTGGGGATGCTTGTGGTCTCGTGCAGAAGGGATTTGACCTAGCAGTTCGGGCTGGACTTCGCCTTTTGGGGTGGGACCAAGCCTGATTTGCATATGGTCTTTCCCCTTTTGTAATGGCTTGGCAGGCGAAGAACGATGGTCTGAAGGGTTGCCCCGAGCAATGCCAGTGGTTAAGATTCAGTCTAAACCTTCCAGCCATCACCTCTTTGTTTTTGCTTTGTCACCCCGAGTGGGACGGGTATGCCCAGATGTGGGTCCCGTGCCTGCTGGGCCTAGAGACCCAAGCTACTCCTCACTGATGAGCCCCAACAAGGGTGAAACATGTTTGCGGATGCTTGTGGTCTCGTGCAGAAGGGATGTGACCTAGCAGTTCGGGCTGGACTTCCCCTTTTGGGGTGGGGCCAAGCCTGATTTGCATATGGTCTTCCCCTTCTGTAATGGCTTGGCAGGCGAAGAACGATGGTCTGGAGGGTTGCCCCGAGCAATGCCAGTGGTTAAGATTCAGTCTAAACCTTCCAGCCATCACCTCTTTGTTTTTACTTTTAAAATAGTGCCAGAGAAACCCTGCATTTCCAAATTTCTTCCCGAGAGCGGAAACCGTCCTTCCATGAGACATGATTTTTCCGCTCCTGAGTCTACCATAAAGATAAACTGCTTGTTTCCTGTCTCTGCTCCCACTAGTGGTTCCTCTTCTGCACGTAGGGTAGTGGATATGACTAGACACGCAATTGTTCTCTGTGGGCTGTCCTAATCTGCATAAATCTCAGTTCCCGGCACTGAGAAAACGTTATCTCCTACTACCGCTGCGCCATGAAAAGGAGCAGATACACCATTAGCTGATTTTGCAAAAATGTTATTGTTTGTGTTCCCTACTGTATTTTGTCTGGTCATAGGCTGTTGCGCTCCCCTCTGTTGTGGCTGCTGTTGCGGGGGTGGCTGTCTTTGCTGCAATTGGGGCTCATTATAGTATTGATCATTTTGCCCACCCCCTCTCATAGGTCACCCGTAGGGGCTACCTGGGTGTGGATGTCCGTATTGCTGCTCATTTCCCATAGCGGGCTGCCCTTGAAAGTAACCCACGGGTCGCATTCTACAATCTCTTGAATAGTGCCCCCATCTCCCACAATTCCAACATGACCCTTGTGGTCCTCCTCTCACCCCAGGCCCACCAAATCCTTTGTTTCCCATTCCTCCAAATCCCCCTCGTAGCCCCCTGTACCCACCTCCTCCTCTTGTTGGTCTTCCTTGACATTGGGACCCTCCGTATTGTTGTTTTCCGTCCCACTGTTCTTGTCCTCCTGCAGCCCATGTCGCGGCTATTCTGACTGGTGCATTTCCTTCTCTGTCATCCCCTTCACTGCTTCTATCAGTTGATGTGGTTGCGTTCAGCGCTGCGACCTTCACTAACTTATTCTGTACTAATTTCGATCTCAGGCCAGCCCTTGGCTTCTATCCCAGCTATTTTATCCAAGGCCTTCTGTACCTCCTTCGGAAGCCCCTTTTTAATTATGAAATAAAACAGGGCGGTGGATTGATCCCACACCGTACCCGTTTCACTTCTCCACAGGTCTTGCCCCCGTGGATGAATTGCGTAGGCTTCTCCTTCTCTCCCATCGCGCACTGCATCACTAAGTGTAAATCTGGAATGTCTGGAAACGTTCACAGCAATGCATCCCATACTTGTGCTCTAACATTATTGAATGGCAATCCATCATGCCGGTCACAAATCATGGTCACTTCTGGGAACCCCGCCTTCACCCATACTGCGTCTGCTTGATCACCAACAGTGGACACCAACAAAATTTTCATGTCCCCTATTGCTAATGGGCCTCCTGCTGTATTCTTTTCGAATGCCTGTATCCATTTCCCCGCCCCGCCCGAAAGTGGGGGGAGAAGCTTCAACAAATTGTTCTTGTCCATTTGGGCACACGGGATGTAGTGCGGCCTTCCTGCCCCTTTGTGTATTAACAGCATTTGCAGTTTATGTTTTCTTCCTGTATTACTTACCGTTCCCTTCTTCATCTTACTCACCAGCATCTTTACCACTCACTGTCTTAGCCTGCCCTGCCATCTTGGTGGCGTCTTTTCATCTAGCTCATTGAAATGGAATGGCAGTGGGGATCCCACCGCTACTACCCCTTCTTCATGTTCATCGAGATCACTCCACACCTCTTCTACTTCTTCTTCTTGCTCCCTCTCTTCTTCTTGTCCTTCCTCACGCTGGCTATCTGGGGTTGTTGGGTGTATTATTCTCACTGGCTTACCATTTAAATGCAACAGGAACTCTCCCGATTGCCACTCCTGTTCTTGCCCTTTTGGTATTGGTGCCAATTGTGATGGCGCCGATTGTGATGGTGCTAGCGTCGCTGGCGGTGATTCTGCTGCGATACTTGGTGGGGACGTGAGGTTTGCCACTGCCAATGGTGGCACTCCCCCCCCCGGCAACATCTGGCCCCTGTGGCATAATGCTCTTAATCGTGTTATTTCTATCTGTGCATGTGCAAGCTGTCTGCCTAAGTCCCTAGTTAGTCATGCTAGATTCACTGGTGGGGCGCTAGTGGGGCCGTAAAGCCCCCCTCTGTCATACGAGGGTGGGGCAGCGGCTGCTGCCTCTGCTGGGGTGGTCTGGATAGTGCACATGGGCACATACTGGGGCTCACTATATCCTACTGCAGGCCTTGTCATCAACGGGTATATTTTAGTAGTATCAGTCTCAGTTGTGGTTGTCGTACATTCTCCTCCTGCTGTCCCACCTACCTCTTCTGGCACCTTCTCTTTCTCTGCCGATTTGTCTGTACTTACCTCACCTGTGGGCGTTATTTCCTCAAACATCCGCCACAAATCTAACACTTCCCTCCTGTTCTGTAACTGTTTTCCCTTATATATCGCCAGCAAATGTGTGGATACCAGATCCAGCACCCTTTTATCGAAAGAACCTCTCTCTGGCCATATGGGTGTTACGCTATCTCCCTTTATGTCTGTCACCCATTGGTCATGATACTTCTCTATCTTCTCACTATCTTCTCACTATACAATGGGAGATGTTGGCAGATGTGTGCTAATGGTGTTGTTCCCCCCATGACAATTTCCTGCGTGCAGACACACAGGCACTTGGTTGATACTCTTCTCACTTCAATGTCTTATGCAACCTTCTTCTTACCTTTTGGTACCAACACTTTTTCAACAACCTTCCCCCTTTTCACTACTTACTTTTCAATTATGGACATTCGTCTTTTACCATTACTTAAATTTTTTTTATATACATTGCATTTTCAATTTTCTCAATCAACCTTAATTATCTTTTTCAACTTATATGCACATAAACAGTTACTAACAGATCAACGTGTAACACCTTGACACACGTGAAAACATAAAACGTAAAAACATATAACATGTAATATGTACTACCTGCATGCTTTTACTTCCCTTTTCCAACCACTTTAGTTTGTTACCCCCTGCTCTAGTTTCCTCATGCACTCCCCACCTCTTACTTTCCCTCACTACCTTACCAAGAATCTGGTTTACACTGAAAAAGAATATTCTAAATTACTACTCCGAGTCTACTACGTTACGAGACTCCTACAATTTTCTCTTTATCTTCACTTATTTATCTGCACTGGACGAGACAATGCTACGTCGCGCCACCTTCTACCCCGTTCAGGCTAGGCTTCCTCACTCTTCTCTTACTTCATTATCTCCACAAAACCTAATGGTCATATAAAGGATAGATCAGAAAAGCCTCAGTATCATTCACACAGACCCTAACTTTCTTTTTTTTTTGCCCACTGTCACCTGTTCCCCTTCTTCCTTAACCCTTCCCTTACCTCTGGGTAACTTTCGCAACCGGTACTCACGTGTTCAGTCGGGTGGTCCGAGAGTCACCGGTCAAGGTCTATCCACAATCTGGTCCCCACCCCAACCAAGCCGTGCCCTGCCTCGGCGAGCAGCTTTTACAGTTGAGTTAGTTAACCAGGAACCCTTGGCCCCTTCTCGTTGTGCGCACAGACTGGTCGACCGCAGAGGCGATGGTTTTGCTGGGGGGTATCCCGGATCTCGCTGCAGGGCACGGGCCTCGAGGCACCTGTCCCAAATCACATTGCGGGGGTCACAAAATGTAAGAGCCCTCCCCGTCTTAGACGTGCAATAAGAATAAATGAGACACAACCATGACGGGGAATGAGGCTAAGAGAACAGGTTGCGAGATTTCAAAAAATGGTTTATATAATTGTCATCCAAAGAACTCTACTGCCCGAGAGTGCTCTGGCAAATGTTTCAATTACATCACAATATAAAGAGAAAATCAACATAGGGTACTAAGTCAGCGCAGTATTGGACAGTTATTATAGCACTATATAGTTGTAGAGGCACTGTTTCATCCGGATTGGTTGCTCCTTTGGCAGGATGGTGAACATCACGTGGTCTGGCTGTCAGTGTCCAGGAAGGGTGAAGGTCAGGATGCTGTGAAGTGGGGTGGCCAATAGCTAAGCTAACATAATACATCTTTGCGAAGCATGCACTAAATAATGATCATTGCAACTCTTTTGAACTAATCATTGTAAACCGATAAACTTCATTCATGTATTTACATCATTAATAACTGAGGCCTATATGGAGCATCAGGGTAAGGGTTTTGACCATCATGATAACCTTGATTGAAACGAGGGTCTGGACTCGTAAAGAATCTAAGGCAAGTTGGCATTTGTTAGTAGTGAGAGACAATATACTGCAACAGAGGTCTAATGTTAGTTGGGAACCCGCTAGGTGGGCACCATGGCAAGGTCGCATATCTGGTACATCAAGAGAATACCTTGCAGGGACACAGGGTTACACTGGCAGTAATTTTCAAATAGCGAGGGTGAGGGGGCATGGAGAGATTTGTGGAGATGGATGAGCTACAGAACCTGGCTCGAGCCGGTTCACACGCAGGGCAGTGATCTCAGAGGAAGAGTGAGATGTTACATTTGTTCTTTGTTGCAATTACCTCCGGCTTGAGCATGAGAATGGGGCTGCAGAGTTTTCCAGACACAGTGAGAGAAAAGGTGGGGGCCATGTGCTCTGTGTGCGCGGCGCTGCAAAAGGGGAGAGAAGCCTTTTCGTATTATCGCAGTGAGGCCTAGTTACCAAGATGGAGTCAAGGGGGCACAAAATGATGTCCTGTGTCCAGCGCAACGGCCCCATTTACGCAAGTGTCAACTGATGCTGGCATCACATAAGGGCAATGGGGGCACTCCCCACCCTTGGAGGCACATGGTCCAAGTTTGCACTAAAGGAAAGGAGGGACAGGTGGCCTACTGGCCCCTCACTCCCACACACACTGCAAACATATCAAGGGCTCCTGCCACCTAAACAAATACAGAATTTGACCCATCTCTTACTACCCCCGCCCTCCCCACGGACTCCTACACACCAACACACTCCCCAAAACTGGATTTCTGCTCAGTTCAACGCTGCGCTGTCCGCGGATGTCTGCAGATCCAATTTGGCGGGCGCATCAAAATAATGTGACACACCTCACGGTTCACCCAGCCAATCAGCGAACACGTTGCATGTCCGTGGACACGACACAAGCTGATAAACCAATAGGTGTCCTGTCCGTGGACATAGATATCACAAATATTTTAAGACCTACTTTTTGGTTGTTTTAAAAAGAACTACTGGATGGATTTTCACCAAATTTACAAAAGCACACTTTCGGGACCAAGCCGCCGCTCCTGCTGCAAATTTGGTGAAAATCCATTCAGTAGTTCTTTTTAAAACGACCAAAAAGTAGGTCTTAAAAAAGAGGTTTGGGCGACAGAAATTTGTTCTCCATTCAGTCTATGTGAACCCCTATAACTTTGCCCCAGCTGGACCAAATCTCACCAAGCTTTGCAAAATAATTCGAGTGGGCCATATACTATTTTTGCAAAGTTTGGAGAGGATTTGTCGAGGGAGAGCAAAGATATAAGCCATCCAAAAAGTGCTCTTCCTATGGGTTTAGCAACTTAACCATAACTATATGGCTGCTACCGCAGGCCATGTAATTACACGGCCCGCGGTAGCGGTCGTGTAGTTATGGTTAAGTTGATAAACTTAACGCGATAGTTGCAAACTTAACGCGATTTCCCTGTTCGCTCCGTGGAGAGAAGGCTCATTGGCTTGCAATACGCCCTGCTGTTGGCGAACATTAGATGCGGCCAGTGTTTGGCAGGAGGGAAGCGTGCTGTGCGTCAACATTTTTTGGGAAACGCTGCCATGGTGTATGGGAGGCGAGTGTTGTGGTGTGTGTGCCATTGTGTGCATGGTTGGGGCTCTTGTACGTAACAGTGTGCCCACTAAAGTTAATCATATCTGGCTCTGCGTCCAATTTCCCTGTTCACTGTGCAGTCAAAAATTTGATTCCACTGCACTGTGCAGTGACGTGTAATGCGTCATACGTTTTCGGTACCGCCAGCATGTTGTATCTGAGGACAAAGCGGCAGTGAAAGGGTTGGGAAGAAGAGATGGAAAGGGAGGGGGAGTGAGAACTGCTTCATCTGATATATCTTATTAGAAGAAGACGGTGGTGTGCCAGCAGTATCTCTGCATACTATGCCAATTCACGGTTACCTCAATAAGCAACATATGTGGTGATTGCAGGCAGCATCGTTATGGCATGACAGCTCCAGAGTCGATCTCTTTCTGTGATGAGTGGTGGCAGGCTGAATTTCAGAAGGGGAGTGCATTCCACATGACATGAGCATATAAACATAGCGTGTATTATGGTGTGTTGTGTGTGGCAAGTCCGTAGCCCCTTTGATGCATGGCTGGAGGCACTGCATGGTGAAATATGTCCACTTCTTGAAAAGGTATGTCCACTGGTTGCAAGTAGGTGTGCCATTGTTGCTTTGTGTGTGTGGTTTGGATGCATTGCACATGTTGTTGGTTGCATGGGTGTGGCGATTGTTAGAACATCCTACAGTCGTCGGTGTATGGATGGAGATGCTGCAGTGAGAAGTCCTGCAGTGTGTTCACTGGGTCTAGTGTTGGAATAGTGTCTATATAGAAGAGGGTACGGTTAAACCGGTTCTATGCATGTAGTACAGTGTTGGGAGCAGAACTAATGTTGTGAAGATTTTGTTATTTGGTTGGCATTAATACAATGCTTTGTGAATGGAGGTGCATAGAGGTGCCAAACACTTGGTATGCTTCTGCATTATGGTAAGTGGAACATGTGTGCGTGCATCCCTGCATTATGATGCAGCGGTTGGGTACAAGTGCTGGTCCCTATGTTTCATTTGTGAATTCTGGCACATGGCTACATGTTCACGTGCATGGCTCTGTTATGTTGTGGTGGGTGTGGGCAAGGCCTAGACTGTTGGGTGTATGGCCGAAGGCCTTAGGCTATAGGCCATAGGCCATGCAGCCACCAGTCTAGGCCTAGGTCTTCACCACAGCCACCACAACATAATGCAGCAATGCAGTTGTAAGTCTGCATGTCTTCGAAAGTGGGGACCTTTACACAATACTTGTGGAGGACATTGTAAAATTTGTAGAACAACAGAAGAGACATGCTATGTGTACATTAGCATATGGTGTAGGTCATTGCACGTGTTGCACATTAGGGAGTCACATGTGACCATTTGTGTTTGCTAGGGTTTGCCCTTTATAAGACCCTTCAAATGTTGCGTTGCATGCATGGCTGGAGCCCTTGTACCGACAAGTATGTCGACTGGTTGCAAGTAGGTTTGACAGTGTTGCTTTGTGTGTGTGGTTTGGTTACATTGCATATATTGTTGGTTCCATGATTGTTAGAACATTTTACAGTTGTCGGTGCATGTGTGGAGATGATGCAGTGAGCAGTGCTGCAGTGTGTCCAGTGGGTGCAGTGTTGCAATACTGTCTGTATGGAAGAGGGTACGGTTGAAGTGGATGCAATATGCTCTTGTGTAGTTTGCATTGTGCAGATTAGTAAGTGTTGTACTGCACTTTGCACTATTGCTTGTATGCAGTTACTTCTTACAGTTGTGGCTGCATGGGTGGAGATGCTGCAGTGTGCAGTGGTGTAGCATGTCCACAGGTTGGAGTGTTGGATTAGTTTCCATATAGAAGAGGGTAGGGTTGAACTGGTTCTTATATGCGCTTCGGTAGTCTGCATTGTTCAGATTAATAAATGTTGTCGTGCACTATGCAGTATTGGTTCTATGAACTTACTAGAGTGTTGGGAGCAGGATCAATGTTTGTTGTCTGGTTGGTAGTAATAGAATGCTTTGTGAATGGAAGTGGGTACAGGTGCCAACCAGTGTGGTATGTGTGTGAATTATGGTAACTGGAATGTTTGCATGCATCGCTGTATTATGGGGCGGCAGTTGGGTAGAAGTGCTGGTGCCTATGTTGCCTTTGTGAATTGTGGTACCTAGACTGTTGGCTGCATGGCCAAAGGTCATAGGATGTAGCCCATGCACTCAACAGCCTAGCCCTTCACCACAGCCACCACAACACAATGCAGGCATGCAGTTGTAACTCTGCATGTATTTGAAGTTGGTGACTTTTACACAATGGTTGTGGAGGACATTGTAGACTTGGTAGAACAGCAGAAGTGAGCTGCTATGCGCAGATTAGCATATGGTGTAGATCATTGTACCTGTTGTTCAGTAGGGAGCCACATGTGACCATTTGCATTTGCTGTGTTTAGGCCCTTATGAGACCTTTGCTTTAGGAAGTGCTGTAACATATTGCAGCATGAAAGGAAGTGTTCAGTACCACACATGTAAAATATTGCCAATGTAGACAGGCACCTCACTGTAGCTGAAAAAGTGCATGTGCCACATCCTGCCCTTTTAAGCATGGTGGGCTTGGAAATGGAACTGTGGGAAATAGCCAATCAGGTGTCAAGGGTGTGCCTCACAGGAAGGGCTGGTACTATTTTTCCCCATCAGTCTGTGTAGTGAGGGTGGCAGGCAGCGATGGAGAGGTGCAAAGTCCTAATAGTGCGTGATACCTTTGTGCAAGATCTGTACATGTATGCCACGCAAAGATGCATGGCTGCTAATTTTGTGTTGGAAGGAGTGGAGGCTTTCTGGGGCACTGTCGATGAGGGCAGTTTCGGCGGTATGATTGACCTTTGCAGATGTGTGGCCTTTGTCAGGACTGTTGATGTTGTCGTACTGCATTATGAAGCTGTACATTTGAGTTATATGTCATGTGGACCTTTCCTCCGTCACCTAAAAAAGTTGATGGAAGAAGTGATGCTGATTTTTCCCACTACCAAGGTGGTTTTCTCAAGCATACCACGAAGAGGAGCATGGGACCTTGCCGGTGTCATTTGTTCCCAGCGAGAGGCGGAAGGTGTTTCATTACCAGAGTCATGTGTCAATTTATGTCCACGGCTGGGATGTTCTCCACTGACTATGACATCATTAATGAACAAAATTTGCACTGGTTCCATGCAAAAGGCATTTTTTACACTGTGCAAAAATTGTGAAGACAATCCTGTAACAATGTAAGGAGGCAACCAAAAGAGAAACTCAAATAAAGAGCAAGTAAGCACGTAAAAAAAAGAAGAAAAAAACCCTCTTTTCCAAGGGAACAACAAAGACCAAATCCCCTAACCTGTTTCACACTTCTTAAGCCCAACCCCCCGATTCCTAGCACGATAACACAGCGGATTCCACGGTAGTTTCAGGATTAAGCGTGCCACATCCACCCCTTTTCAGGATGGTAGCCATGGAAATGGAACTGTGGAGGCAAAGGGATTGCTCAATAAGGTTTCTGTTCTGGTTGTGGTGTGTACGGAAAAACTGTGGCAGAAGGTCTCTTTGTACAGAGAAATTCAGAAGACTATGGTGGAAGTGTGCAAGCTAAGGGGCAGGAATCCTGTTTTCATGCATGCACTGTATGTACTTGTTTGCAGTTGCTAACATACACGTAATGTTGTTTTGCTGCATTTATTTTGCATATGTTTGCAGTAAGTGGCGTGCTGTGGAAAAAACGTTTGTGAAGTGTACGATGTGATATTGTATGATATGTCAATTGTACTGCAAATATATCCATGTTTCTGAAGGCATGCTGACGCAAGGGCGGGGGAACAGAGGGCAGACAGAAATGACAGACATATTAGGCCAGGTGTCACTCAGATTGCCCAAGTGCATGGGGAGGAGGAGGAGAAAGTGCAGTACATTGGAAGAAGAAACAATGACAATAAGTAAAAATACAGCCCGATGGTTGCAAGTGCAAGGATAAGTGCAGACATAAGGTGGTGGTGGAACTGTTAGGGATACAGAAAACAGTCCCCAAGTGCAGGGTTTGCCAGAAAGGCAGTGCAGGGGTGCGACTCGCAGAGGGAGGTTTCCTGGGCCCGAGATCAGCAGGTGGCCAGGTAACCAGTGCAGAATTGGTTTCAGCCAGGAAGTCAGCAGGGGATAGGAGGAGAAAAAGCAGAGGCAAAGATAAAGGGTTTGAGGTTCTTCAGAACCAGCAATGGTTCTCATTATGTTTCATGGACACAGGGAGACTGTTGCAGAGGGGGCCTAGCCGAAGAAAGAGACCTACCACCAATTGATTGCTTGATGAAGCGAGTGACCCTGAAGGAGTTGGAGGCTGATAAGGGACGAGCTGAAGCACAAAGATATTTAGGAAGGGAGAGTTGCAGGTGGTGAGGCTCCAGGGCCCAGAAGACCTTTGCATAATGCAGACGGTTTTGACCTTATTCTTCGCAGCTACTGGGAGCCAATGCAGACATTTCAGTCCCAGAGAGATACGATCCCTGGGCTTGAGGCCAAGCCCAAGCATGCAGTCTTCTTCTGGATGAGTTGCAGAGGGCAGAGAGTACAAGCAGGCAGATTTAGAACGAGATTGTTGCAATAGTCTAGCCTAGAGCGATCCACAGCTGTGGAGAGAGTGAGCTTTTCTGACGTTGCTTTAGGTTGGTAACATACATTCAGTGCTGGTTTTGGTGGCATATTTTCACGATTTATGTAGGAGATGCGTTAATGGGGAAACAAATTCATAGTATTGTCAGAAGGAAAGAAGATAGTACCTATTTTGATATTACAATGGGTGATGCGGGTAAATGGAAATGTTGCAAGCATATACGTTTGTAGTGCCACTTGATGATAGTGGATGGGAGAAAAAAACTGTAACCTTTTTAAGAACGTAATGGACGCTCACTGGCAGATACCATGTGCAAAGGCACTTATGACGGAGTTGTAAACATACTGCAGAAACAGTTTTCATACCTCCACTTTGTGGTTATGGGTGCTCATGTGGATGAATGTCGATGCACAAATCTTGCTTTCTTTTACTGAACTTTCTACTGTACGTGCTTTCCAATTACACGACACTTGGAGGCTCAATGTGCAATGGTACATATGCAGTGTTTGTACAGAAGTGACAGTGTTAGATGCTAACGTTTTGGATGCCATTGGTGGATGCGTGTGTGACTATTTAACAGTAGCCAATGATGTAGTGATGGACAAAGAATAGCAGAAAGTGAAGAAGGACTGCTCCTTCTTTACTGGGGCGCGGCCCTCGAGGTACTTGGGGAAGCGCACATGCCACATTCTGCGCTTCTCATCATGCCGGCCAATGTAAATGGGACTGTGTGGATTGTCCAATCAGGTGTTCAGGGTGTGCATCGCAGGAAATGGTGACAACATTTATTTTCATTACTCTGTGTAGTGAGGGTGACAGCAGAGATGGAGAGATGCACTGTTTTGATAGTCGGTGATGCCTTTGTGGAAGATCTGTTCCAGTATGCCATTGAAAAAGGCTTTTTTGCCAATTTTGATTTGGAGGGAGTGGAAGCTTTGTGGTGCTGTGGCGATGTGTGTAGTTTTGGTGGTCTGCTTGCAGAATGTCGATGAGTGGTCACTTTCACAACTGTATACATATCAAAAATAATCAGGATGGAAGATCCTACAAGTGGTTGTGTAGTTCTGAATGTTGATATTTATTTCAAAACAACACGGAACATTTTTAGTGACTCAATGATTACTTTACAGTACTTTCGATAAGCACGAAAGTTCAGAGCAAACGGACACGAGTGATTGTATTCTGTGGTAACACAGGTAGGTGTCAACCTCAGAGATATTGAGGTCAAAACTTCACATGGAGGCACATTCATAAATGAGGTAGGAAGGACCTACAATTGGAATAGGGTGCACCTGGGACGGAAGGTGGTCCCAGGCGTGATTTACACAAGGTGTACACAACAGTTTTTACAAAAACATACTCAAGAGGGGGATGGTACAGTTGTGTCACTGGGGATCGACACACGTGTGCTTAGGCCAAATCGGGCTTGATTGGAGCCTGTCTGTGTGTTGGCCTTCATCAGGATGGACACCAGTTGCGGTGTAGTCCGTGGTATCTGTGGGTAAGAGAAGGCTGTAAGGATTTAGGAAGGTAGTGGACTCATTTAAGAAATTAATAAAGGCTGAGTGGTGCTTTGGTGATACATCATGTGGTGTATCAGAGTACAGCTTACCTGCTGCTGCTATAGCAGTGGGATGCTCTAGGCAATCCTCAAATGGTTGCTGTATTGCGGGTGCGTGGAGCACTTGGAGTGGGCCGTTGGCTCCTGAAGGCCGAAATCTCTCAGGGTTCCGTGACCCGGATAGGGCCAGAGAGGGTCCCAATTCTGAGAGAAAAACAAGGGTGGACCATGAAGCGTGAGGTGGTCCAATTCTAATTGAGTGATCTTAAGTGATGGATTATCTGGTGAGATAAGAATGCATCAGGGGTCAGAGACCTCAAAAATGCGTTGTGGGTGACCGTCGTAGTCAGGGCAGAGCGCTGACCCTGGTGAGGAGTGGGGGTGGAAGTGATTACCATGGAGCGGCTGACTGCGAATGGAAGCGAAGCCTACTTACGTGTTTGACCGTGGTGGTGTCCAAAGAGGCAAGTGGGGTGAACTGGTGGTGATCCAGGTTAAGTCTGGCGCTTTGTAAAATCACTAGATGTGTGACTAAGAAGTGGGATGCTTCACCAGGGTCAGCGCTCTGCCCTGACTACGACGGTCACCCACAACGCATTAGTTGCAGTGTTGCACGTTTCACATATGCCCCTTTTGCAGATGGCACCCATAGAAATGGGCCTGTGGAGGCTACGAGATTGGTCAATAAGGTTTCTGGGTGTGGGTTGCACGCACAGACTGTGGGACACAGTGTATTTTTTTGACAGAAATGCAGAGTGTGCGGTTATGGTTGTGTGTTTCACAAACCGCAGCGTACGGTTTTGGGAGGAGTTCTAAATACATCGATTGAAAGTTAATGGAAAACACTGTGCAGTGGCTGCTCATTTTGGATTCTATCATGTGGATTTGTACTGCTATGGAGTACCTACAATGAAGTGACTGATTTTGGTTTGTCTGCGTGAGACTTTGGTGACACGCAATCATGCCGACATTATTGTTCCTCATTCTGGAGGAAAAATTCCACAACATGTTACACGAGTTTCAGTACCGTTTGCGAGGAAGGAGGCACTTGCCCAGGTCATGCGTATGTTTCCGGTCTCCTGCATAATTTTTTATTGCTTTTAGCAAACACCAATGTGGCAGCGTTATTTTTCATTTGGTCCGCAAATGGAGAAAGCATGGTACATTGTGAAGCAGTGTATTTCTGCCTTTTTACGACATGTACATAACGGGCGCCCTGGATTGGTTAATTGGCAATTCCATTGTTCAACTCAGGAGTTTCCTTATTTAACCTTTTTCCTTTTCCAGTTGATTTCTATGTATTTTGGTCTTGTGACACATGCCACAGAAGGAATGGAAGGCAAGGGCCGGTACGAAAGGGGCAGCACCTACAGGGTTAACATAGGGGACGTGCAGAGATAGGGAAATATTGGGTGGCCCTCACCTAAATAGGCGCCAGTCATTGTCATACTCCTGGACTGACCCTTCCCAAGCACTTCCAAGAAGCTTCCCTCTGTGGAGTAGCGCGTCGCACTACATTCACAATACAATTCCCTTTTGCGGGTAAGGGTATCTAGCGCAGCATATGGTCTGCAAGGATGTTTTAAAACTCCACTGCCCTACAGAAGTGCCCCTGTTGTTGGCCGCAGCAGATGTGGAAAATGCTGCACATGAAATTATCCTACTGCATTCTTGGAAGGGCAGTACCCTGCCCACAGGTCCCTTATGCTTCCATTTCAATTCTCGTCACATGCAGTAAGGACACTTCATGGTACGGCATTAGCCGTAGGACTAGCATTCACAGAGATTAATACATTCTGAAATACAAGAATGCTTACAACAACGAGAAACGCAGCTTCATTACATGGAGCAGGAAGATAATTATTCAGCGAGACCCAGGCGGCTACAGTACTTTTCTAACCCCCACTGACATTCTTTGCACTCCGAAGGATCTGCTGCCCGCTTACTTCTCTTTACATGCACTAATATGTCGATGACCAATCCGCACAAGCTCTGCTATTTTTCAGACTCACTACAAACTAACACACCTGCAGTTAAATATTTTCTCCAACTCTATGACCCGCAGACGAACCCCTGACACTTTCCGTCACAGTGCTGAGTGCAGAGACGGTGTGTCTTTTTCACTGGTCATGGAAAGGCAAGCAGCCCATCAATCAAATTAATGCAACATTTAACATGCCCACCGTACACTGGAGGTTGCTGTTCTTTGTATTCCAGTGGGCCTCATACAGCCAGGCGTGCTGAAGCCATAAATTAGTAGGTTTGCACAGCAACCCACGTAGTCTCCAGCACTACTTGAAATGTGGTAGCCTACCGTATGAATCTGTAGGCCTGGTGAGAGGGGCCGTTTTACCAGCACAAAGAGGATGCCCTACGCATATGCATTGCTGTACAACGGATATACGTGTGCTCCCACAACTGATTAAAAGTGCATTAGAAGATTGGGCCATGTGGTCAGTACTGGAGTCCTATGGATACAGATTCACCATGCAATGTTAACAGAAAAAGAAAAACAACTCACACACTCACCAACACTTAACATGTACACCTTTAATTTCTAAGATACTCCGACACTATAGCACAGCTGGATGCATACACAGGAGAATTTGGGATTTCCACACGTTTGTCATGAGGACAGCCAAGGAATCAGTGACAAAACGTTGTTAACGGGACGTTATGGTTGAGGTGGTTGAGGTGCGGTACCAAAAACCTTTCACCTTTACAGAAACCACTATGCTAAAGCAACATTCCAGTTACAGTGCCCTATTGAAAACCTATGAAATTCACTAACAAAAAACATTGTTAAAGGGACGTTATGGTTAAGTTGCACTACTAAAAAACTATCCCCTCTACTGAAAAAACTATGCTAAAGGAAGGGTCTGGTTACAGTGCCCTACTAAAAACCTGCCAAATTCAGTGATAAAACTTTGGTAAAGAGATGTTATGCTTCAGTTGCCCTAAGACCAACCTAGTAACTTCGGTGCAAAAACTTTTGTTACACGAATGTTACAGTTACTTTGCACTAACAACAATCTATCCATAATATGGTTACAAGTAAAACCGAAAAACCCCAGAAATTCACCAGTTATGATAATTTAAGCAACCATAACTCACGCCACCACTGTGCACTGCTAAGACTAACAACCATGACATCAAAGATGACATCACAAATGTCATTGATGACATCACTGATGAGCCCAGCTAACAAGGGGCACCCAGTAACTGGTTGTGGCTGCAGATCTGGCTACACATCCAGGCCATCATGGTCAAATGCAACATGTAGACAATGCCTCTGCCGCCATTATAAGGGCATGTTTCGCTCACATCAAGCCATTCTGCTGCCCCCAGAGAACTGTAACTAGCTGGTTGGTGTACGCAAGGACCAGCAGAGATCTGCATACATCTGTGTAACATGTCGCTATTCACCTCGTCCTTTTCCTGCAAAACGTATATAAAGAGTATATTGTTCTCATATCTCTGTGTAGACGTGAGTTATTCTAAGTAATATTGAGTGCCTTCCTACCCCTAGTTGACCACTTTTCTAACACGCAATGCAGAAAATAGCCTATTGACAGAAATAAACGAGCGAAATCAGTGAAAAAGGTGCAGGTGGCAGCTTCCATTTCTATCATGAACCCCAAAATGGAAGCAGGAATTACAGCAACTAGAATACAAAAAAGTGTGTGCATTGCTGTGGGAGGCAAACTACAGATGGTAGATAGAGAGGGCAGTGGAGACTGTCAATCAAAGGCAATAAAGTCTGAAACGTTTAAATGAACAAGTGAGGATGATCTCTTTTACATCAATGGTCCTTTTGATTTTACTTAATTCCTTTTAATACTAGATGCTGTTGAAAACGTTTAATCCACTCATTATGAAAAAGTATGTTTGTTTTCTTTGCCATTTTCTATGCCTGTTAGGTGAAAATGTGGGAATGCAGCTCTAGACTCGTCTAGCATGCACATTATGACAAGAATTATCATGCAGTAACGGCCTAATTCAAAGAAGCATTTTATAATGGCAAAACCCCATTGGAAAATGCTCTGCGAATTATGCCCTATGCCCTTGGAGCTGCCTATGGGGCAGAAACCTCTTTTACATTCGGTGGAGAAAACTGGACAAAGATCGAAGGACGATTTTGGAAGAGAGTGCTCCGAATGCCTAAAAGCAGCCCCGTTCAAGCCCCCAGGATGGAGTTGGGCCTGACAGCAATGAGTACAATAGGTGTATGGAAATCTCGAAGTCTGTACAGGAAGTGCTCGGACGTCACTCAATGGGGTGGCCTTGCTGGTGAGCAGTCTGCCAAAGAATCTTGAATCAGCTTGATGAATCAGAACAAAGCCTAAGGGACAACCCAGATAGGGTTAAAAAAAACTGTTCACGCAAGACTGGATTATTACCCAACAAGAATGCCAGAAACTCAAACTATAAGGGAGGCCAATTTAAGAATCAAGAAAGTTGAATAGTCTGCTGAAATATCTAGTGAAATTTCCAAACTGGTACTTCACGGATCAGTTTCTTAGATTTCAGCTAAACTTATTCCCGATGAGAGAAGTATTGAGCATCGGGAAACAGAATGAATCTTTGACCACGTGCAGACTGTATAAAGAAGAGGATTCATATGAAACCTTAAAACACTTGGTACTATACCGTTCACCCATGAGAGATGTAAGAACTATGTTATTGAATGAATTTACCACAAAATATGGCTCCCGGACGATGGAAGAATGGTAGGACAAATTACTTTGGGGAGAACTTATCCCATTGACGATAGCACTGGTAAAACTACTGCTAAAGGTATTTTGGAGCATTAAAGAATCCAAGTAAAGTGATGCATCTAACTGAAATGTAAGAGTAATGATGGTGAAAAACTGTTTATGTCACTGATAATGGTAAAAGACAATTTTTATATTGTTTGATTCGCATATATGAAAATTGTGTTTTCATTAATCTATGTGTTTTTGATAAGTGCCAAAGGGTTATCTATGTTGTGTAACCAGAAAAGCCAATAATAAAATAAAAAAATAAAATATATTTGGAGCTGCATCGCACGTTGCACTGTTATTCGCTCTGTGGCACTATGCTGTAATATGAAATGCAGCAGGGTGTAGACATAAGTGCTGACCTAAGACTTGTTAAAGATTGATGTTAACAACCTATGCGATGTGTGAGAAACGAGAAGGTGTCTCACCTGCTAGTTCCCGGGGATCTCTCTATCAGGTGGCCAGGGCACAGCCATCATCTTTGGATCCAGACCCTGAGGGTGCACCAGTGTGGGAGGATCACCTGGGTGAGGGGTCTTCTGAGACTGGTACACCTGATGGCGAGATGCCGTATCGCCCTCCCTGTAACACCTTTACCCCATCCTACCCAGTAGGATATTTATGAACTCTATCCCGCTTTCCCTTCACAAACACTTTCACAGGGACAGCCAGCTCTGGGAGAAAACAGACTCACACCTGAGCATTGTACCTGACATGTCCCACTACTATGGTCAGGCAAGGTCAGGCAATTACTGGTAACCACTGACACCTGACTTTCATTAAACTTGCCCAAGTGGATAAAAGGCGGCGCATGAGAGCAAACTCTGAGTGAGGCAAAGGGCATGAAGGAACAGTGTTTTCCTGACGGCAGCCGAACGAGGGAAGAAAGACGCAAACCAAGAAGAGTGCGCAAACAGGGAGATACCCTTGACCTTTCCAGTGAGAAACTGTTACTTTCCAGAACCCCTCAGTGAAGAAAGCATAAGGCCAGGAAACCAGACTGAAGAATCCTGTTTTGTGTGTCGGAGATACCCAGGGCCATCCTACATGGCTGACCAAGTATGTGGTAGCGTCCTTGGCTCCAAGATCAAAGCAGCGCCAGAGACATCAACACAGCCGGTGAGTTGGGGATACCGATGCAAGACCGGTCTGTGTTGAAGTCAAGGTTGCAAGCAGCAACATTGTATAAAGAGCACAAGAACGAAGATTGGTAACATGTGTGATGAAAGATGCAAGGAAAGCTAAATTGCTGATGGATGTTTCAACGTTAACAGAGAAAGATATAATACCAATGACAGAGTGGTCTAGCACCGCGAAGGTGCGCAATCGAAGGTCTCTGTAAGGTATCCAGCCAAGAAGTGGCAGAAGCAAAAGTAGAAGATAGAAAGCATGAGAAGTGGAGTGAATCGAAGTGGTCCTGCGACAGTTTAAGCGAAACCCATCGCACATTCAAAAGTCTTTGGTTTTTTTTCATTAGAAAGTGAGATTACATGGTCCGATCCCAAACGAGGGAGACCAATTGTGAACATTGTGTTCAAGGGATCTGAGCCCGAAGGAGGCAGATCCATGGTCCGAGCCTGATTGAGGGAGATGAATTGTATTAAAGAGAACTTGTGACTGAAAATCCTGATAAGAAAGGAACTTTGGGGTTTCTTTGTTACGACAGGCCCTCTGCAATAAGAGACTGTTGTTAGAAAAGAGGCTTTGGCAGAAAGCCATGATACTTATGCTTTGAACTGTATCCTCATGGCAGACAAGCCAGAGTGTGTGCAAAGCTCAAATGTGCCGCCTTGCCCTGTGGGGAAGGGAAGCCAACTTCTCAACTATCCTGGCATATTATTTCTTGAAGACTTTTCTTTCGCATACATTATTGTCGCACACCATTTGTATTCAGAAATAAGGATTGTCAATTGGTTTAGTTGTATAGGCCCTTTCATTTTGACATAGACTCCACTGGGACTGCGTTATTATTATTTGAAGGTTGTAGCTTGCTCCCATCCTTAGATTTAGGCTTAGATAGGCATTCAACCAACCCATTTAAGTTCAATAAACACCCTTGAACTGTGATCACTTGTGTCTGTCTTCACTGTTTGATACCATGCCTTCCTTACACGTGTTACTCAGGTTATCCAACTTTACTTTCAAACACCCACCTTCCCCCGTTCATGCAACATGGATAACACAGATTTGGCACTCACTCACCAATTACTTTCCGCATCAGATATCAATGCCGTCATTGTCTCGGGAGGATATTTCAGGGGCAACATGCTCTCCTTTGAAGCAAGACGACACGCAGCAACAGTGGTTCGATCCCCAAGTTCGCACTTAGAAACCTCTGGATGTTAAGCGTGTTTTAAATAACCTATCATATCATATCACACCATATCCCTTCTTGAACCTTCATGCAGGACACAGGTTCAAGCCTAAATAACACCAACATTGCAAAAAGTTCTCACACTGCACACAAAGCACACACGCGCGTGCACACACACACACACACACGTCATGCATGCAACAATAATTATTAGCTTGGTTTGCACAATCACTTAGCAACCTCTGATCTGTACCCTCTGCTTTCACTTACCCGCAACTCCATCCTTGTTACATGCAGGACTGAAATTGCCAAAATGTCATGCACATGTCCAAAGACTTGCTAAAGCAAGACCTACTAGCAGAAGAACAGGAAATCTAAGTTATTAATACACGTGTGCAGACTCGTTTGAGAAATCCCTATCCTGATAAGAATTAAATATGACCTACTTTGTGCCATGCTTCACACCTTATCATCATGAGATTAGGGAATATTAATCAGGTATCCAGGGAAATGTTTAATTTCTACCAGATGAGCAGTGCCTGTGGAATTGTGCATACCTATGGACTAAAGCATCATTTCTATGCAAGGAAATGATAAAGGACCTTTTATTTCCATGCTTTTCTCTACTGCTACTCAGAGGCACCAACATATTTTCGAGGTATCAATAATTGTAAAGGTATGCCTTTATTAGCTTTATTGACTCTTAGGGTATAAAACTAGATCAATGAAAACCTCAGCGTCCTCCATATCCCTGGTGTGATGACTAAATAGTACTATATATTACTGCCAAAACAAAGTATTTTTTCTGCATAGAAAGCAAAGATCAACATCCAAAAGCACGAATGACCAGTAATGATATTCAGACTCAAACAATACCCTCTTTATAGAGCGTCCTCTAATCCTCACAGAATAATAACAGAGCAGCTTGCAGTCGGGAGATAAAACAATGGCCAGTCATCATATCCTTAAGCATTAAAGGGAGTTGGGAGGAGATATGTCATTAGGCATGGGAAATTAGCAATCTGATACGAAGTTTGTAGGGCGGGGCGAGAAGATAAACAGCAAGCAGAGCACTCATGGGCGTGTGAGGTGATTAAACGGACACACGCATGCTCTTTTCTTTGAAATAAGGTTCCCCACAAGGCAGTGGCGCATGTCAATTGATCTGAGCGTCCAGCTTCCAAAAGCATTTATCATTGTTTTCCCTGGCGGGAACATCCAAAGGGTCCCACAGCTCGAGAGTTAGTCATCTTTCTTCCCTTCCAAAAGCTCTGTGTAGGACTGTTTCATAGGGTATAATGGCACATGATCGAGCTTCCAACCTCCTCAACTTCCAGAATCCACGCTGCTGAAAGTGCACCCAGAGTCAGACTTTTACAACCCCAATGAAAGCAAACAGCTGGTTTAGATGTGCTAGCAAACGTTTTAGCTTGCCTCCAGTGTTTCATTTCTCTGCTCCCAAGTGTTACTCAATGTCAGGCAATGGAGCTAACTGTTGCCGCACACGTCTTATAAAGTGCGAATAATGACTGAGCAGCAATATCCTGGTTAAATTGCAAAATTGCATTTCATTAATTAAAAACACTTGGGACTCCTAAATATCTACAGATGATTCTGATTTAAATCTGTTTAGGATCTTTCCCAAAATATAATTTTGTTTATTTTGAGTGGATTTATTTTCAGTCTAGATTAGCTCACTAGGTACTGCAGGCCAGTAGGCGTTTGTTTTATATGGTATAAAGTACTACCTACCATACATTGTAAGGTTATTGGAAGTCATCGAGGAGGTCCACGGCCAAATATCCTCGGAAGGTAAGATTCATTTTATTTTTGATGTATGTTATGTGTGCATTATGAATGAGTGAAAGTATGATGTAACGGTGGCTGTATGCACATGCAAATGTTTTATAAATGTGTACCTGTACTTGTGCCGGTCTGCTGAATTTGGCAGGGATGTGGAGGGTCTGGGGCTGGGGGGGCACACATTCTACAGCATCATCATGGTATTTTTAAAGGTCATCTATGATAAAGCGAGCACAATAAGTGATATTAAATGGCTAGATTGACATATTTTGGTGCAACCAGTCTAGCTATAATAACTTACTGTGGCATGGCATTTTTTTACTGGGCATCTATAGTAAAAAGCATACAAGAGAAGTATTAAGGGCCTAGACTGGCATATTCTGGTGCAGCCATTCTAGATATCATGTCTTACTGTGCCATGGCTTTTATTACTGGGTGTCTTTGAAAAGTGGCGAGACTAGCATATTTTGGAGCTATTGTAGCTCTAATGTCTTGCTGTGGCATGGAATTCTTTACTGGGTATCAGGGTAAAACAAACATGATAAGTGTTATTATATGTCTACCGTATCCAAAATTGGTGCAGCCAGTTTGGAAATGTTTTCTAATAGCGTCATGGCGTTTTTAATGGCAAAGCCAAAAGGAGTATGTTTTTACAAGGGGATACTGTCATATTTTGGCAGGGCCAGCTTGTCCATGTGTTCTTGCAGTATCATTACAGGCATTATACACAAAGCAAACTTGACTTTGATCCTATATGGGAATATTGGCACACATTGGTGCAGCTACCATGGAAATGTATGGGCACAGCCAGCACGAACATGTTGTTATACTGGCATATTGTTGGCAAGGCCCTCTTAAAAATTTGCAAGGAAATGCTCCTGTGCACTGATGGTGACTTCCATCTATTGGATTCTTTCATGTGTTACCCTACAAAACCAATTGCAAACTGTCTGACAATTTACCTTAAATGTTTGAGAAATTGTGCTGCATAATGTACCATTTTAAACCATTATTCAAAAAATATTCTAGGGGTTGGAGGCTCCTAAACAACTTTGGTGGAGTTGGAATTACATTCTAGAGGATAGACAGAGGGAGCCTTTAGGAAGCCCATATAGTCTGGCATGGCTACATTAAATAACCTGGGTGTGAGTATGCAAGCCTGCTTCAGGACATCCACTACATCAATATTTCTGGAAAAAATACCTATCTGGAGGGTTGTGCTGTTACACCCACGCATTCACACAGCTCCACGATCAATGTCTTCAGGTGTTGGTCAATGCCTATTTAGGACATTTCCACAACCTTTACCAACACAAGGTATTTTTTTTAGCTTGCATATGACAATGAAAGTTCCAAAAGAGACAATTTAATTTTTGGAAATATGGATGTGTTCACAAGAGATATCTTTTAAGTAGCCTCCGAAAATTGAAGTTATCCTGCATAGCACGCAATGCCACATGTTCTGCATTCTAGTTGCCGCTCTTGGAACAGAGAAAGATTTACTGACCATTCTCTTCTACTTAAATTCCACGCACACCAACAGAAGTGCCTGGCAGAAGTGAAAACATTTCTGGCTGGTAATGAGACAGGTTTGATAGTAAAAATTATTGGGTACAATGGACAATGACCTAAATATGACATGATGGTTTACAGAAAAATAACGTGGGGAACTAAGAGCTGTGGAGATGTAAGGCCTGTGATCCAGTCGCAGTAAGATTCAGCAGCATTCAGCCAAAGCTTGACATGTTCTAATAGGATAGGAGGTAGACCACAGTAGGAACTATTTGCATTATCAATACTTTTTCAGACAAGATCAAGGCATCACTTCAATATAAGGGAAAAGGAAAGACATAAAAGGTAGAGATGCATAAATATAGATTCCAAGGTTGCGTAAGCTGTGTACAGGTACTGTCATGTATGCACATGCATTAAGGAATTAAGTGGGTCTATTTATTTCTAAATTTCTTTATTGGCATTTGTTATGGGATACAATAGCAGTGTGGCAGTCGTTGCCGCCCGAGACATGGTGCAAACATCTTAATGTAAAATTAGCTATTTAATAGAAACCATATAAATTTTAACATAATACTGAATTACAAACTCCTTTTCAAGGGGCTGGATAATGGCTCTGAGGTGGCTTAACATGAGGAGACAAGCTCTTGACAATTTTATCCAGGCTGTTTTGGTAAGAACGGGTGGGGCATGGAGCAGGAAATACTCTCCATGCAATTCCCAATTCCAAGCAGGAAAACCAACAGCTTCTCCACCCCATGTATTTTGATGTAGGTGCAGAGGCTGTGTCAAGGTGCGCACTTCGATGGGCTTCTTGCTATTCATGAATACATGGGTGTCAGGCCTGGGCTCACTCGGAGCTCTCCACAATGTCTTTTGTCGCATAGGTCTGGTCTGGAGAACAGGCAGCAATGAGGAACCCCTTCAGGTGAACTGGTGTAGTAAAACCACCCCGCCTATGTGGAAGGCAATCTCGCCACACCACAGTTCCTTTGTCATTCACGTTTTATGTTGCCTTAGGACAATGCGAACAGTGAGAGTCGGTGATGATCGATGGTGTTCCAGAATGCTAGGCAGCGGGTCCAATCAAGTTGAATAATGAAGACCCAAGTAGTAGGCTAGAAAGGAACAGAGAGGCAGTAACTGCCCAAGGTGGAACGGTGAGGAAGAGTCAATCAAAAAGGCAACCAGCAGAACAAGCCTCGGAGAGGGCAGAAGCATTGAAGAAGAGCATGGGAGGCCCCCACAAGCCAACAGAATACAAGAGTAACAACAGGCAAAGCGAGCATCTAATAATCCTTCTGCTTTAGGATTGGGGAAGGTTGAAATGTGAAAGTAACTGAAACAATGGTGCTTTTACCTGCACTGCATGAAAATGAGGCTCACTCTTGTGTCCCGTATTACCACAGGCAAACATCAAAATGAGAAGGACCATGCTTGCAGGGAACCAGGATGCTGGTCCTCCATGCATGCGTGCCATTCCCACCATGGTGGTGCCCACTCCGAGGGCATGCCGTCCTGGCGGCTCTTCTGAAATAGAGCAGCTCGTTCTTGGGCAATGATGCTCCGACAACCTCAGGCAAGGGAACAGTGTCCACACACTGTGGACGCTGTTTTGTTTGTTTGTTTGTTTATTTATAATGAGCGCCAGACCCAAGGGTATTAGGGCGCCGAAAGCAAAAGAGGATTGTTCAGCTTAGGTTACTGTGACTGGCTGGAAACCCTCTGGAGTCTCCCATCTTGTTAACTCCAGAAAAAAATGGATTTAGAATCCATAGGGATATATTAAAATGACGGTCACCATGTTTGTACATGCCGGCCATCATTAGTAAGCACTGCTGTTCAAGAACACATGCGCAAAATGGATTAAGGTGCATTTTCCTCAATGAGACGGGTAATAACACAGGTTTCAAGGGGCTGTCTGGATTGTAATGCCAGTAAAACACCATAAAAAAAAATCTGATTTGCAGTCGAGGTCGTGGACAAGCATTATATGCTCAATGAAAGTGAGCCTGTTACTGGTCAATATCCGTTCAAACCTGTGTGACATGCTGGGAGTTTCTTTTTCCACTCGTTGCTTCCTGTGCTGTAATGAATGTCTTCTGATGGACTTCCCTGTTCAATCAGCTAAAGATCTTACGGAAATTAGATTGTAAAGGAAACCCTTCTTACAGACACTGGGCCTCCTTATGAGTTTGGTGGTAGCCATGCCGTTTTTAGCAGCATGGCTACCCCCAAACTCGGGTCCGGGTCCTGCAAAAGGGGATTTACCCGGCCATTCCGACCTTGGAGAGCCTGTTAATTCCCTTTTGCGGGACCTAGACACGGTACATCCCCATTCCCATTTGAGCCCCCATAGCGCTCAATGGGAATGGAGAGGATGCTAACAACGGGCCCATTAATGACGGGCCCGTTGTTAGCATCCTGGACTGGTGGCGGGTCCCGCTCTGCACGTCTGGTCTGGCCAGGTGTCCAGAGCGGGACCCACTGCAGACCTCATAATGTGTCGGCCCAGCATGAACGGTTCCGGTCCCTTACCGGCACCGTTCATTCCGCGGCCGCCAGCCTCGTAATGAGGCCCAATATCTTTCAAGGAGATTGGAAATGTGAAATAGGATTCATTAATTAAAACATGAGTTCAATTCCAAGCCCAACACTCCTGAGACCGTGCACTCTTATTTGGCCAAAAACTGATTCACCCAAACATCGAGCAAATCAACCAAGCCATATTTTATCAAATTTCCTTCTGGGTTCTGTCAAAGGAGTATGGGTGAGTTGAGGCCATCCACCAAGGCGGACACAGTAAAATAGCGGCGGCAACCATGGCGCTTTTAGCGCCATGGTTACCGCCTACCGTGTAATGAGGCCCAATGACAGAATTGTTTCATGTCAGGAGGTTACATTCAGTGGCTGTAACTGAGTGCCAAATTTATATGACGAAGGAGACAGTTTGCAAAGATTTGTGACAAAATACTAGTTGTGAAGGGAACAATCACTGAATTGTGCGAAACAGGACATTCTGATAATTGTCTGTATCTGAGTGTAGTAACATTTTGTGATGTATGAAACAAAATAATAGTTTGGAAGATTTGTGACTAGACAAAATAGGTGTTGCAAGGACAAATATTACAATTGTTCAGAGGCAGATGATTATATTCAGTGGCTGGAATACAGTTTGCTAACGATGTGTATTGACAATACAGGTTGCAAAGAAATGTAATCAAATTGTTTGGACGCAAGAGATTATGTTCAGTGTCTGTAACTGACTATTCAATATTTTATGACAGATGACTAATCGTGAAAGAATCTTAGAATTGTTTGGGGACGGGAGATTACAATTAGTGGCTGCTATTGAATGTGTCACAATTATTTGATGAGAAAATATACCAGTTGTGAAGAGATCATTAAAGCATTGTTTAGAGGTTGGAAATTGCGTTCAATGGCAATAAAGGAGTGTGCATAATCGTGTGGCTACTATTAAAAGGGATAGTTCTTGTTAGGTTGTCTGCGCAGAATAAGAGTCACTTATGTTAGAATGGGTCAGGTTCTCACTTCTAAAAGAGAGCCACCAACATGAGAATGTTCTTTTGCCTCTCCCCACTTCACAAGAACTTCACGTTCTACCTGCTACTCGAGAGAGATGTAGACATAACATTGTTATGTTAACCCTGCTATGCAATAGCTTCAATTAAAAAGAAGTCACATGGCCTACCTGCAAATATTTCTCTGTGTCTATCTTCTACTATTTCTATGGGTGTCCCCACTACTTTTTCTTATTGTATACCTGGTAATACTTTACAGGGCCACCCTTATATTATTCTCCTGGTCGCCCACCTATCAAATAATATATGCTACAAATAATTCATAGGATCTCTCTAATACACGTGTGCTCTAGCACCTTGAAGCATCGTTTGAGCTAGATGGAATTACAATAATAATCTCAGATCAAATATTCAGACAGACTCAAAGAAAATGCCAAAGTACTACTTTATTATAAATTGAATAAAGCAGGGTCAACTGGCAGACATCGGAAGAGACCACAAATGTGTCCATTTCAGCCATTCATTTACTGCTATTTCATTTAACTATGCAGGGTGTTGTTGCTCCTCTTGGCCTCCAGAGACTTGCTCACTCTATCTCATATGAACTTTGTACACTTTTAATTGACCAGTAGTTTGGCTCTGACAGATGTTTTCATCTTCTTCCTATGAAGAATGTCCCACATTCAGAGGTTATCCATGTACTCCCTTTAAACCTTGTGCTTATCCTTTGAAAATAGCATTGTTAACTCAGGGCCGACCTTGACTCATCGTCGGCTCTGCACATAAAGCTGTTTTCCTGTGTCTCCTGACTCTACGGCCTCAGCCTGTCTCTGAGGTAGCTTGGTTAAGTACAACGTGAGCCAGCATCAATTTTCCTACTATGGCCATCCTTGCCACATTATTTATTATTCTATAGTAAGCTTCTAAACATTTATTTATTTATTTATTTATTTAGAATTATTATACAGCGCTACATGCCCAGAGGCTTCAGAGTGCTACACAAAACAAAAACTTACAAACAACATAAACATAATAAATAAGCACAAAATATCTAAAAGCAATCAAAAAACATTGGAGGGGACTCTGAAAGCAAAGGACATTTGAAGGTGGTTGAATATCACACTACGAGGCTTAAATATGAAGATCCCATTGGCATATATTTACACATACTTAGAAACACAGGGAGGTAACTAGTTCCACACCCAACCACCACACAATCACTTTTCCTCCAGGTACACCAGCCATCAATTTTTACAATGCGTAAAAACTTCAGATGCAAGCTTTTAACTACGCCCGGGCCCATTCTTAAACAAAGCTATAAAGAATTACTGTAGAACCATGCTGAAATGACGAAAGAATTACCTCATGGTAGTTCAATGAGAGTTCAGTAGCCAAGGACATGATGTCTGGACTCCTATCTCTAATCTTGAGAGTGACAAGTCATGGGAGCGGAGCACCAGTCAAGGGAAGATAGTGGGTGATGCATTCAGCTGGTTTAATTAGCAGAGAGGATACAGCTAATGCCAATATTTGTGCCTCTGGTACAGGAAACCATGATGCTGTTGTTAAAGCTTTCTCTGAACTAACGTCAGTAATGTCTCCGTTTTGAAAGGTCATGTACAGCACACACAATTTTAATCAGATGCAGATGTAAGTGTGACATGGGAACTTTTGTGAATTGGCAGCTCAGTCAGCCAACCCTAGAGGAGGGAGGGGCTTGTCTTGGAGTGCCTGAACCAATGAGAGTGTTCTGCATCACAAATAGGGAACTGAGCCAACCAAGACGTGTATAAAAGGCATGGTTTATGCCTTTGCTGTATGCTGTGCCTGCTGGAAATAAAACCTCATGACTTTTGAAACCTGCCTGAGTGTCCTGCTTGCTCGGAGTGTCTTCCTGATCCCAAGAAATGCCAAGGCCCAGAGGGTCCGGTGGTTTGACCATCTAGAACAAAGCCATGCCAGTGCTTTGTTTCAAAGAGCTTCCCTTGTTTCTCTGTCACAGGGCTCATCATCATTAATAATTATAAAGCTCCTATGGTCAGTGACCATGTGTCTAATTTGGCCATCCTTAGGAATTGTGATATGGGACTTTCCTAAATGTAGATTCTGTACTTTAGCTGGTTTGGAGGGGCAGTATCCGCAGACCGACCCATGCCACCCAGGCGCAACTTTTTTTGGTTATGGCAGTGGGAGCAGTATTGGCAGACTTTGGGTGCTCATTTCTTATAGTGGCTATCAGGTTGGAAGCAGACTTCATTGAAAGTGTTATAATGTGGTTCAAGCACGCAGGGATACCCAGTGTGATTGTCCCCGAGTATCGGAGTTCTCAACAAGAGAGTCAGTTTGACAAGAGCTGTCCACTGTATTAATAACCAAGTGTGCTACTGAAGATGCATAGGGGTCAGAAAAGCCGAAATTTACAGTGTTAAACAAATTATGTCTTATGACAGATTTCCTGACATATTCCAGCCATGCCGTTGTAAGTGATTTCAATCCGGCACTCCACCTAAATCAATGCCTAGCATGTAATGCACAACTGAAATCCTTATTTAATTATTTGTATCTATAAGGTCTTTTATTCTGAACGATGTACCACTTATATCACACCCCTCTCTTTGAACCCCTCCCCTGGTCATACTGAACCAGGAATCAGGCTGGTTTGCAAAGTTAAAATATTTATTTATGTATTTCACAATATCATCACACTATTCTTAATGGGTATACAGTAATCACCAATGGGGTGATGTCACACTAAGCAATCTCTTTAATCACAAGGAGCAATAATGAGCAAAAATAATGCAGCACAGAAATAATACTTTTGGGTGTATATTCCAATCAAGTAGCAATGTGGTTACTCTTTCCCACTGCACGCCTCTTAACCCCCCAATATGCAATGTAGAGATATAGGAGGAGAGAGAATAGGTCTCAGGAATGCAGAATTCAAGCAAGTGTATCAATCCCAATTTCCCCCCAGCAACACAAGAGAGAAGCAGGAATGATTGGCAAACTGTCAAAATGGTTTAAAGTTGTCTTTGAATGGATTGGGTAAAACACTAAATCTGGTTTAAATCACTCAAATTGTTTAAATTCTAATGGGAGCCGCTTTATATGGTTGTAAACAAACACTAGCAATGATTTGAGAGTAATAAGCAATGGGAAAACTTAAATTTGAGGGAGGGTACAATGAAAAGCTATTTTACACTTTATAGATTTTGCCAAAATGAAAATTTGCGGCAAACTTTTCTGTGCGCGGTAATCACAATTGCGGGAAAGCTATAAGGATTTGAGATGCGGGTTTGGTTCTGGAAAGCTTAGAATGTTAGCTACAAGCAGACACTTAAATTCCGTTTGTAGCATTAAAATTGAAGAAGTTATGGTCATTTTTGTGGCGGTCGTTTTATAGATAGAGGCAAATTGTAAAACAAGGATGCTCTTTTAAAAAGACAAACAGGATTTCTTTACACTAGGGATGGACTATGAAGAAGCAATACTACACAACAGCACAGCCACCAGACCAGGACACCTCTGGATCAGGTTTTTGCCTGCCAAGACGCTTACCTTCTTCAGATGCAATATATCAGCGCAAAGATAGGTTTAACACTACTAGTACAGAAGGAGATAATAGGGATGAGATAGAGAGTTCAGGCAGTTCAAAATATTCTAACAATGCAGTTCTGAGTATCAGAGAGGATGGGTTTGGATAGGGATGACTATGTTCAGTACAGAGGCTAGTGGCAGTCCGATACTAAGGCTACTCACTATATATGTTTGAACAGAACCGTCAGGGATTCAGGTCAGGGATTCTAGGATTCTGCTGGGCACACCGGACTGGACAGCAAGGCGCTCTGGTCTGCAATCAGCAAGACGCTCTGGTCACCGCATGGTAGGACTGGACTGGATCTGTAATGGCTCTCTGTTCACAGCACAGCTCCGCACAAGATTGGGTTAATCTGCCCTGGTTCTGTAGATAATTATTTGCCAGGCAAACAGTACAGCACAGCCCGGCTGCTTCTCTTTAAGTTGGTGGGATGGGTTCTGGAAGTTAAGGCCCAGCTGAAAGTGGTTCAGCTATGCAATGAGCCTTTCTGCTTGCAAAGTTTCTGGAGTCAGGAGTCTGGAATATGGATAGTTCTCCTTCAGGGTTCTTTGCCAAGATCGGGATGGTGGGTGGATCTGTGGGTGTCTTTCTAAGTCCTCAGCTGTCTCTATTTATGCATTTGATAAAGGGGTGTGTACGCTGAATTATCCTAAGCGCACCCCCTAGGTAGGCTATTGGCTAGAGTCTGCTCTCTCCCTTGATTGGAGGAGAAAACAGGGTGTCACCATGATGATGTGGTTTTATGAGTCAGAGAATCCTCCCCTTGGCTTTTGAACATGAAATCTACTTTTAGTATAATACATATTTACAATTTTACAAACTTTATAACAATAACATATCTAGATCACATATTTTGTGGAGCAGATGCTCTTCCCAGCCCCATCGCGGTAGGATCTTGGGTCTGGATTTGACAGAATTTTGCACTTTTTGTCCGGGACACAATATCTAGTTTGTCAAAAAATGTGTACACATGTGCACATTGTATATGGGCACACGCGTGTGAAGTTTCATACTTCTGACATCAATACATTTGCTATAAAACCACAATTTCTACAGTTACGTCCCAGAACATAGCTCTTGCTCCTCTTAAAATGTGCAGAAAAAATTTAGGTTCAGAAGTCCGGGGTTTACATATTTTTTACAATTGTCCACAGTCAATTATCAGTTTTTTTTAGAAATAAACTTTCTGTCCATTGTGAATCAACAAAAGTTGTCTGTCCCCACCTCATTTTCCTCCTGGCAGGTCTGAAGCAATCCGCCCCTTCCTTCTGGGAGAGGCCATTTTTGACACTTCACAATCTGCATATCCTTTCAGCCAGAGACAGTCCATTGTGTCCTTCCCAGAGCAGCCCAAGTGCCCCTCCCCTCTTAATCAACACATGAATGTGAGTTCCTGGTCTAGAGAGCAGAAGGGGGTGCCTTGACTGGTGGGGGAAGTTGGTTGTAGTTTTGTGAGTCAGGCTTACTTTAAATGTCATTTTTGTTACATTTTTCTTTGTTGAAAATAAACTTGCAATTTTAAAATAAACATCTAGAACACTGATTCCAGACTCTAAACCTCGAAGTTTAAATAGTGACAACCTATGTTACTCTTGATGACAGGTCACTTAGATTTTAGACATTGGGCCTCATTACAAGCAGGACACAAAGGGATACCGGGCACTGGTAATGACACCCGTGCCGGTAATCCCTTTGCGCCCTACTATGAGTTCCCTTTGCGGGTCCTTCCTTAACGCTTGCTTTAAGCAGGCGTTAAGGACGGGACCCGCAAAGGGACACCGGGGTCAATAACGGTACCATAATTTACGGTACCATTATTGCCGCCTTCCCCATTCCCATTCAGCCCTATGGGGGCTCAAATGGGAATGGGGAATGGCCCTGGTGAATGGGGAATTACCGGTCCCTCCGACCTCTGAATGGACCGATAATTACTCCATTCACCAGGCCAGAGTCGGAACGATTTTGGAGGCAGCCATGAGGAATGAGGCCCATTAGATCTGAATGGTACAAGTTTACAGTTTTAAAACTGGCTTTTGAAATAGTCCTTCAGGCAGCCGCTGGTACTGCACCCAGATGTTGACATCTTTCGCAGGCAGGCAAACTGGCTGTGGATGTTTTTGTGACCAATTCAGCTTTCCAGGATATTGCAATTCCACAATGATTTCTTGACTTCAGTAAAATGTGACACCCAGCAAGAAGATTGGATGTTTGCGGGTGTTTAGGACCAGCATTTCGTATTTTCAGCAACCAAGAAAAGATTTAACTGCAAGATTTCGGATTTCTTTCAGCAAGCACTGCTTTTCATCTGTGCTCCATTTTTACATGTTGGGCAGCCCAAAAACATGTTTCAGAAGTGCGGTCTCCATTCCACCACTGACAACATGCATGGTAGATTTGGCAGCCATCTTTTTGTGCTTGGTAGAGCACAATTTCCTTAGGTTTCGGCGCGCATGGGGTTTTTGCGGCCATTTTGATGATTCTGAAGCCACCAGCACACAGTGATGCCGCATGGCAGAACAGAGTGGGTAAAACATCCCACAAAGCCCCCCCTCGCGACTTGACGTTTGACCACCCGTCAAGGGGAAGTGGGGAGATTGGGATATTCAGTTTTCTTTTCGGTTCAAGTGGAAAAAATGTGTCTGCTTCTCCCATCAGCGGTGGATCAACAGGTTCTCCTCGCTGGTTCCAGATGGAAGTGTATGGAGCGATACCCCGGGCCCCTTGGGTCTTTCCTCCTTTTCCCCGAGTGGGCCTAGGATCCATGGTTTCAGTCCTAGGATGACAAAACAGAGCATATTTGTAGACATTTCCCCACCACTATTCATGTAGTGGGGCAGACGCATACATTTGATAGATACATGACAATCTTTTGCGCTTATACTGATTACTGATTATAGCAGATGGAATGGTTTTTACAATTGGAATTTTCTAGGGAGCTGGAATGTCCCCCTCTGGGTTTACAGATGAATCCTCTAGTTGCTGCAGAGCGTGCCGAGGATAGCAACACTTCAGCTGGTTGATGTGGACCCACTTATCTTCCCCTTCTGCCAAACTGCCTTTGGGTATACAGATTTTGTAGGCGACTGGTGAGATTCTGTCTACAATTTCAAAAGGTCCCCGCCAGCTAGGAAGAAATTTGCGCTGTTTGGCCTGGCTCCTTTGGATATTGTACAAGTAGGCCCGGTCTCCTACTTGGCATTCTTTTTTAGTAGTCTTAAGGTCATGGTGGGTCTTCATAATGTCTGCAGATCTTTCTAGATTCCACTGAGCATAGGAAAAAGCATGTTCAAAGTGTTTTCTCAGATTTTCAACATACTCATGAGTTGTGGAGGCATTTATCAAAGTCTGCTCTTGGGTTCTGTAGAGCAGATGCTGGGGAAGGACCATCCGTCGTCCAGTCATCAGCTCAAACAGCGACATTTTAGTTGCAGCAGAAGGGGTAGATCTGATGGCCATCAGGACAAGAGGTAATTGAATGTCCCAACTTGGCCCAGAATCTGCCACAATTTTTTTTAATATGCTCACAATTGTCTTGTTGTATCTCTTAACTCCACCACTAGAGGCTCGCCGGTAGGCAATGTGTAGTTTTCTTTTGTCCCCAAGTATCTCCCACATTTTTGTCATCACTTCGCTAGTGAAGTGGCTACCTCGGTCTGACTCGATCCTTTGGGGTAGTCCAAAATGCGAGAAGATGTGGGTGATCATCAGGGCAGCTGCTGTTTCTGCCTTGCAATTTGGGGCCAGGACACATTCCACCCATTTAGTGAACAAGCATGTCACGGTCAACATGTACTTGTTCCCCCTAGAGGAGTGAATCACGGGCCCGATAAAATCGACTTGTAAATCTGACCAAGGCAGTGTCATCCCCCTCTTTTGGAGAGGCGCACGGTGTGTGAGGGATGTTGGCTGAAATTGTGCACACTCAAGACACCCCTTCAAGTATTGGTCGAGGTCCTGCCCCATGAGTGGCCAGTATGCAACCTATCTTATAAATTCCAGTGTCATATGAAACCCCCTATGACCGGCTTAGGCCGCATCATGGGCGTGACTTAGCATCAGGCTTCGGAATGAGGTAGGGACCACCCACTGATCATGGCCAGTCAGGGATCTCCTTGCCAAAAACCGTCTTGGATTTGGAAACATTTTTGGACATTTCATCAACACTCTGAGGTCCTCTTTCCCAATGTAATCAGTATCCGTCAGGGGAAAGTTATCGGGGTCCTCAATGTGTTGATAAAACTTACCAATTACTGGATCCCTTTTTGAGCCGTAATCAAATCAGCATCTGGGGTCTCCTTACTCCATTGTGCAGTTGAGATTTCATTGTGAGCATTTGTCTAGGACCTAGTGATAACAGGGACCTGGATTTCCCCCAACAGGGACTCAATCTCAAATAGATCCCCTTGAATGCCTCTGGTTTTGGCCAACTGATCAGCTAGGTCATTTCCAATTTTGTCTGGTCGCTCTACTTTAGAATGACCCTTGATCTTTTTCCAGTAGATGGTCATCCCATTCAAGGTGACCAGATCATCAATATTTTGGATTAATTTCCCATGTGTCAATGGTTTGTTATTAGCACATAGCATGCCTCTGGTTTTCCAGTTAACCAGGTGCACCACAAACCCATTCCGTACATAATCTGAATCTGTGATTATGACCAGTTCGTGGAGTAGGTGTTGGACAGCAGTGAGGATGGCTTGATGCACAGCCATCAGCTCTGCTACTTGACTACTTCGGGGACCGATTTTGTACCCAGCGGAGGTTTCTGGGGCATCATTCACCCATGCATTCCCAATGACGGCCACAAGTTCTTTTTCCCCATTGTTGTCAACATGGTAGGAGCACACATCCACATAGACAGTGGACATTCCCTCACACTGGCCTTCTTCAAAGTCTTTGTGTGGGGAATCAAGGTATGCCTCCATGTTGTCCTTGATATTAAGGGGCTGATTCATGGAATTATGTGCGCTGAAAAATGGGGATTTGTGTGCCATTCTGCGCGCAAATCCCTGTTTCACAAATGGGGATTTGCGAGCAGAATGGCGCACAAATCCCGTTTTTCGGTGCACATTATTTCATTAATCTGCCCCTAAGACTTTCGTCCTTGAGACAGTTTTCTCTGGCACAATCATGCACTCAGCCAGACCTTGTGCAATGGGACTCTTCTTGTTTTGGTCATATCTGACCTACACAGGAAAGCCTTGCATTGACAGAATCCAGGAAGTAATTCGGGAATTACTCACATTTCCAGCCCGGATTCTGTCACTTTGGAGATATTGCAGAGGCTGGTGTGGAGTCTCCACTATGATGTGTTCCTCCTGGATAAACGGGCGGTAATTCTTCAATGCCCACACCGTTGCCAGGAGTGTCTTCTCACAATCGTAGAATTTTTCCTCCACAGAGGATAAAGTCTTACACGCATAGGAGATTACTTTATTGACCTTGTCATGCTTTTGATATAATACTGCAGTCAAGCATGTAATTGAGAACCCTGTCTCCAAGAAGAACTCCTTGATTTTGACAGGGTAAGCTAGGCAAGGCGCTTGTGAGAGGCTTCTTTTGAGTTGTCTTACTGCCTTGGCTTGTTCTGGACCCCACTCCCACTTGACCCCCCCTTCAAAAGATGGATCAGGGGTCTTGTGATCTCTGCGTAGTCCTCAATGAACTTTCTACTGTAATTAGTTAGTCCAAGAAGGCTCCTTAGTTCCCGCAGAGTTGTGGGGTCTTTTAATTTCTGGAGTGCTTCCACTTTCGTTTCCTGGGGACAGAGACCCTGAGGGGTAATCTCATGCCCCAAGAAATTGGAACCGGTTCTACACTACTGTGCCTTTTGAAAGGAGAGTTTTGCTCCGGCAGCCCTCAACTGTGTCATAACATAACGGATCTCCGCTATGTGTTCCTCCACAGTTGAGCTTTTGATTAAAACATCATCCACATAGGCCAGGTTACCCCTTTCACCCTTGTGTAGAAAAATGTTAAATTCATTGCCCAAGTTGATGTATCCGAAGGGAGTACGGGTCCATGTGTACTGATGCCCCCCGAAGGTAAAGGCCAGCTTATATTGGTCCGCCCTACTGACAGGTACAGTCCAGAACCCTCTTGGTCAGGTCTATTGCAGTGAATACCTGTGACCCCTGGATCTGGGCCAGCCCTTGGTCAATGTAGGGAAGAGGCAATCGGGAAGTATGGACCCATTTGTTGAGCTCCCTAAGGTCTGCACAGAGTCTCCACTGGCCGTTTGGTTTCAAAATCCCCAGCACCCGATTATTGAAGGTGCTGTGGACTGGACAAATTATCCCACGGACTCAAGGTTCGTACTTATTTCAGTAAGGGACTCCATCGAGAGGCAAGCGATATTGCTTCACAAACACTGGAGTCAGGCCAGGGTCTGTGGGATTTGTTGTTGTGTGGATATCGGTGCGACCACAGTCCTATGAGTCCACCGCAAAGAGTCCTTGAAAATCTAAGAAAACTTGTTTCAATTTTTGCTTTTGTTCCAGAGTCTCAAAGGCATCAGCAAGGTTGACTCTCTCTTCAACCATCTGCCTGAAGCCTGGAAAGACTGCCGGTTTTGCTATCTCAGCGGCCTCCTCCAGCTGGGTGGATAAGTCCTGGTCAAGGTGCTGATTTGGACTGGTGGTTTCAAGTGGGGAAGGCAGGCCTCGCGGACCTGAAAGATCACCTCATCCCTCCTGAAGTCACAGGTCACATCTTCCATATTATAAGGGCAGGAAGTGTATACCAGGAAATTCCCCCCATGCCGGGTGAAGATCCTGTCCGGTGTTGTGTCGTCATCACTATCACTGTCAAAACAGTCCTTGGGGATTGGTCCTAACTGTTCATTACCTAAATCTATGGAAAAATGTTGGTCATCAACTGTCATTCCAATAATGGTGCCTGAGGCCATAGTGATACACTTTAAGTCGCTGTTATCTACCTCTATTGGAATGGTGTCATGTTCTATGTTGACTAGTGGTGTTGGGTTTACCCCCAACCCTTGCTGTTGGAAATGAGCATTCACATAGGCGTCATGGTTTTTCAATTTCTGTCCTATTTTAATTTTCACTTCCGGTGAGAATTGTTCGGTCCGTTCTGGGATGGTGACTTCCTCTCTAATCTGAATTTCAACTGCATAAGGCAGCAGTTGATCTGACCTAAATGCTTTCTGTGGGTCATCAAAGTCCATGGGATTACCCGCTAATCGGGACCAGGGCTTGAAGTTTATTAGGTCCAAACGAATGGCAAAGCGATTGAGAATGTCACTGCCTAAGTAAAATGCGGCAGGGACATCTCGCACGGCCCAACAATTATGGACTATATTCTTTTTGCCTATGGACATTTTGAGCATGCACCTGCTAGGCATGAGATGTTTGGAATTGGGTGGAATTGGGTGTTTCCAGGTCCATTTCCCATTTGTCTAACAGTTTAAATGTGGGAATGGCTGGATCTTTTGGGAGTTTGTGGAACATTGCCTCGCTGATGAAGCTCCTACCGTTGTTCACACACACTTGGGCGAGAACAGAGTCCTTGCCTTCATTTAACTGAATAGGGATGAACAACTGCTCTCAAATTTTCTGAATATCAGCCAGGCCTTGAGCTGATTTTTCATCTTTCTGGACTATAGGAGTGGGATTTTCTGATTTTGAATTTGTAAAGAATTTCAGAGTGTTTCCTTCCAGTGTGGAATGCCACCTTAGACTGGAAGGAAGGTTGATTTTCAGAAATAGAGAGGACCCCCCATCATCAGTTTGTTGTCCTACTGCAGTTACTGTCAAGTCTGGGATTTGGTTGTTCTGGAAGTGAAATTCTATTTGGTCAGGTTTTTGTTCGACCATGTGGCATGTGCCGTTTAAACTAACATGGTTGACACTATGTTTCAATTTTATTGGTCAGTAGGCTGGGTCCAGAGAACCTTGTTTATCTACGCAGTCTATCCAATCTACACAGGATGTCATTCCCTAGTAAACAAGGTGTGCCCTCTGGAATCACAACTATGACCGGGTGCTTCACCTTGTGTCGCCCAATTTGAATGTCCAAATCCGCAGTCCCCTTGACAGGAATTTCATTCCCGTCGAAGTTCTGAAGTTGTCCAGGATGAAGGGTGAGAGGAATTTGATATTTCTCCCCCCTTCCCGAATTCAGTTGATCAAAGTCCCTTTTTGACAGAAGGGTAGCTTGGGATCCAGTGTCCACCAGTGCCAAAATTGTACACTGCCCCTGTATTTGGACCGGGCATAAAATCTTCCCTCCTTTTCTTCAAGGGGGCAAAGATAATGTACATTTTTGGACAACTGGTGGGTTAGTTTCTTGGTTTTGGACATTGACAGGAAGGTGATTTGGGCAGGATTCTGTTTGGAGTCTTGGGAATCTGAAAGAAAAAGGTGACAGCTAGATATGGGGCACGTTTTGGGTTCCCCTGGTTCTGGGCTGCCCCCCCCCTTTTTGGAGGCAGCCTCCAGAATGGGTTTGAACCAGGGGATTTTCAAGCTGGTGATTCTGGGGTTTGATGATGGGCGGTGCTAACTCAGTCCCCACATCTACCCAGTCTGGATTTGGATCCTTTGGGACCCTTTTTTCTTTGGGAGGAGTTCCCCCATCCCTGAAGGAAAAGACCCTTTTCCCAAGATCCTCTGAAGATTCCTCTCCTTCAAACTGGAAGATTTGTACCTCCTCCTCAAAATGGGTCTTTTTGGGCTCTTTATTTCTCCTACCCTCTCTGCTCCTTGGGTTGCAGCACTGTCGGGGGCAGGAGATTTTGGTTCCGGTTCCTGGGTTTACAGGGTCTTTTTACAAGTGGGGAAGGAAGCAACCTCCAAGGCTTTACACCCCCCTTCCCCTTGTGCCTCCTCCCTGGGAACCGCTGGATTGTCGGGGTTCTTCCCTCGTCATTGCTCTGGAGCACCAGGTCCTGGATTTGAGGCATTCTGCGCCGCCGTGTTCATCTGAGGGTTCTGTTGAGCCCTCAGCATGTGGCCCAGATCCTGTGCCATGTTCTGGACTTGGCGCTCTAGTTGTGACACCCGCTCTGGCTGGTACGGGGTCCTCATGTCTCCCCGGGGCTGATCCCGGGAAGGATAGCTATCCCTTCTCCCAAAATACCCCAGGTTTGGAAAGTTTGGGTACCTTCCACCCTTGGCCTCCCCTCTCCCGGATTGGGTTGTCTGGGCTCAGGAAAGTGGGGAAAGAAGGATGGATTGTTGTGGGGGTTAAAGTTTAGCGGGTATCTTGGAAAGACATTTTGTCCAGTATTTGGGGGATTACTGCCCTCCTAGGGGAAGTGAGGAGGGAAGTTCCCTGGGTTAGCTGCTGTCTGGTTGGGTCCCCCCCTTGGGCTGGAGGAGTCCACACATAACCCAGGATGGGTCTATTGCCCTTGTAGCATGGGCTGAGGTAGTCAGGAGAGTTAGGGGTCCCATTTGTGGGATTGCCTCCCTGGCTCCCTGTTTCTGATTGGCCCGAGGGCCTTCTGGGTTTGGGGTTGTTTTGATTCTGTGCGGGCAGGTTTTTAAGCCCCACATCTCTAAATCTAAAATGTGGGCAACCTTCACCTCCGCTACTTTAGCAGCAGCAGGGGTGTTAGTTGCTTTGGGGCTTTTTGGATTATTTTTGTTTTCCACTGGCTTTTGCACCTCATAAATGCGTGTCACTTGTTCGATGACCCAGTCTAGTGATCTTTTCTCGTGAAAGTCCCTCACTAGCTGGGACATGATATACTTGGGGAGAGCGTGGAAGAAGTTATTTACAAACTCTTTGCTGTCAGTGCGCACCCTTGTAGTGGTCTGCGCAAAGGCACGTTTTAACTCTTGAGCAATTCTTGTGGGGCCTGATCTTCCCCACATTACAAGTTATAGGCTGCCTTGCGAGCCTCCTGAGGATTCCTGAGAATAGAAAAATGTTTCAAGATGGCCGCCCTATAGGTGGACCCTCTAGATTGATTCTTATCCTTCAGCCCTGCAAAGAAGCTGGAGTACTCTGGAGAAAAGGTCCACTTTACCTATTGAATACAGCTTTGGCTGTCCTTCAAATGGAAAGTTTCCATCATTTGTTCAAATAGCTGAAGATGCTCCCAAACCGAATACTTTGCATTCTTATGATAGGGCGTGATGACGCTCCTAATGGCTTTGATTTGTTTTAGGGGATCCTTGAGCAAGGCCCTATTGACCTTGTTGGCTTTCTTAGTTCGGGTCACCCTGGTCCACTCAGGGACTGACTCCGAGGCACTGCTACCAGAGGTGCCAGTCTGGTCTTCTAGGCTCTCCCGGATTCTGCAAGCTTGGAAATGGCTGGCAGAATGCGGGGGCCTAGTTTCTTGGGTCCTGTGGCGCTCAGAAGAGTCTTCTGATTCTTCCTTGCTCCCAGGATTGGCTGAGTGCCCCCCCACCCACTGTCCTAGCTGGGAAGAGGTTTTCAGGATGCCCTTAGTGGGCCTATCCTCATGGAGTTCCCCACTAAATTTTACCATCTGGTCTCTGCGTAAATTATATTTTTGAGGATCCATTTCTCTGACCCTCCCCTCATTGGAGTCTCCCTGATCAGAGAAGATGGCCCTAGCACTTGGGAACCATACACAGATGCCCGCCCATCCATTCCTGGGAGGTGCTGATCTATGAGCCCCATGTTCCTCATTGGGTTGAAGTCTGCCATCCCTGTGGCCCTTGGCTTATGTGCGCCAGTGGACATGGTGGTGGCAGAGTCCATGGAGTTGAAGAGATGAAAGTCCCTGGTACTACGGTTGCTGAGGTTATGATCAGGTGTTTCCCTTTCCCAGCGGACCTCATCTCTCTCAGGCCCTACTCCCTGTTGCCAGGCAGGAATCTGGCCCTTTTGCTCTTCTATCAATGCCTTACTAGTCTCTATTAGCTGTTCCTGCATAGCCACCTGCCTATGGACCCAGTCATTTTTCTCACAGAGAGCCTCATTGTCTCTCTGTGCTTCCTGGGTAATTTTAGAATATTGGGCCAATCTTTGCTGCAGGAGGGTTACCTCCTGAGTCCTGTCCTGACTGGCCTGGTTCTTATTTGCTAGAGTTCTAGCATGTTCCTGGCTTGCTCTAACAGTTTTCTGTGGTCTTTTTGGAGTTCACCCAGTCCCTGAAGGGCCAGGTGATTTTCTTCCATTTTGGCTTTCAAATAACTGACCTCCTGGCCTAAGGTGTCCCTTTCCTGAATGAGAGTGCCCCTCTGTGCATCCAGGTCGTCCCTTTGTCTTTGGAGTGCACCAGCTTTCTGGCGCTCTTCATCAAATTGTGTCTGGGTGTCAAGGTCTTTGAGAATTAATTTATTATTTTCTTCTTTTTCTTGGTCTAGGCGGTTTTGCAGGGTGACTATCTGCTCTGCACGCACTCTATTGTAGTTCAATTGCTGCTCCAGCTTTTGTTGGCTCCATAGTAGGGAGTCCAAACTTTCTTGGCACTCTTTCTGCAGTGCCAGTACTTTGGTATCCTGCTCTACCTTCTCCTGCTGCAGGATATCCAAATCTACTTTTATTTTTACCAGGTACTGCCTGGTTTCATTTTCTGATTCTAGGCTATTTTGTAGCCTTTGCTCTGCAGAGACCAGATCAGTTTGGGCTTTTTCTAGTGATTGTACACACCTATTTGCCAGATCTAGGTTTTCGGCATATTTTTCCTGTTTTGCTCCAATATGGAGGTACAGATGTGCCGCTATTCTGGAAATTTTACTTTACTCTTTTTTTACCTTAGGGGCTATATACAGTTCACTCTGTGCCATGTGTAATGGACCCTGATCCTGCCATATGTGTAATCCTGTGGCAGTGGCCCGTTCCTTAATTTCCTGCAACCAAACATTTTGATGCTGCTCTATCCATACACCCCTGACAAATTATTTGTGCAGTAAGTGTTCCCTTGCCATATTAATTTCTACTAAGGTCGCCATTCCGGAAACATTAATTTCCTTTCTGACTTACAGGCGTTGTTTTATTTTTGCAAACAGACCAAATTCCATAGAGTGTTCCTATTGAAGGGTGCTTTTCACAGTGTAGCACAGTATGGTAGCCCAACAGGGTTTATGTACCCTGTCAGTTAGCACACTGTATTAAGCTGTCACAAATGGTATGTCTAATTCAGAAATCCTGGCACGAGCCCCCAATCTTGTAAGTGATTTCAATCCGGCACTTCACCTAAGTCAATGCCCAGCGTTTAATGCACAACTGAAATCCTTATTTAATTATTTGTGTCTATAAGTTCTTTTATTCTGAATGATTTACCACTTATATCACGTCCCTCTCTTTGAACCCCCCCCCCCCGGTCACACTGAACCAGGAATCAGGCTGGTTTGCCATGTTAAAATATTTATTTATGTATTTCACAATATCATCACACTATTCTTAATGGGTATACAGTAATCACCAATGGGGTGATTTCACGCTAAGCAATCTCTTTATTCACAAGGAGCAATAATGAGCAAAAAAAAATGCAGCACAGAAATAATACTTTTGGGTGTATATTCCAATCAAATAGCAATGTGGTTACTCTTTCCTCCTGCATGCCCCTCAACCCCCCAATATGCAATGTAGAGAGATAGGAGGAGAGAGAATAGGTTTCAGGAAAGCAGAATTCAAGCAAGTGTATCAATCCCAATTTCCCCCCAGCAACACAAGAGAGAAGCAGGAATGATTGGTAAACTGTCAAAATGGTTTAAAGTTGTCTTTGAATGGATTGGGTAAAACACTAATCTGGTTTAAATTACTGAAATTGTTTAAATTCTAATGGGAGCCGCTTTATATGGTTGCAGCCAAACACTAGCAATGATTTGAGAGTAATAAGCAATGGGAAAACTTAAATTTGAGGTCAGGCGCAATGAAAAGCTATTGGTTTCTCTGGAAAGTTTAGGATGTTAGCTACAAGCAGACACTTACATTTCGTTTCTAACATGGAAATTGAAGAAGTTATGGATGTTTTCGTGCAGGTCATTTTTTAGATAGAGGCAAATTGTAAAACAAGGATGTGCTTTTAAAAAGACAAACAGGATTTCTTTACACTAGGAATGGACTATGAAGAAGCAATACTACACGACGGCACAGCCACCAGACCAGGATGCCTCTGGATCAGGTTTTAGCCTGCCGAGACACTTGCCTTCTTCAGATGCAATATATCAGCGCAAATATAGGTTTAACACTACTAGTAAAGAAGGAGATAATAGCGATGAAATAGAGAGTTCAGGCAGTTCAAAATATTCTAACAATGCAGTTCTGAGTATCAGAGAGGATGGGTTTGGATAGGGATGACTATGGACAGTACAGAGGCTAGTGGCAGTCCTATACTATGGATAATCACTATATATGTTTGAACAGAACCGTCAGGGATTCAGGTCAGGGATTCTAGGATTCTGCTGGGCACACCTGACTGGACAGCAAGGCGCTCTGGTCTGCAATCAGCAAGATGCTCTGGTCACCGCACGGTAGGACTGGACTGGATCTGCAATGGCTCTCTGGTCACAGCACAGCATGGCACGGCACAAGATTGGTTTAATCTGCCCTGGTTCTACAGATAATTATTTGGCAGGCAAACAGTACAGCACAGCCCAGCTGCTTCTCTTTAAGTTGGTGGGATGGGTTCTGGAAGTTAAGGCCCAGCTGAAAGTCGTTCAGCTATGCAATGAGCCTTTCTGCGTGCAAAGTTTCCGGAGTCTGGAGTCTGGAATATGGATTGTTCTCCTTTAGGGTGCTTCGCCAAGATCGGGATGGTGGGAGGATCTCGAGGTGTCTTTCTAAGTCCTCAGCTGTCTCTATTTATGCATTTCATAAAGGGTTGTCTATGCTGAATTATCCTAAGCGTACCCCCTAGGTAGGCTATTGGCTAGAGTGTGCTCTCTCCCTTGATTGGAGGAGAAAACAGGGTGTCACCATGATGATGTGGTTTTATGAGTCAGAGAATCCTCCCCTTCGCTTTTGAATATGAAATCTACTTTTAGTATAATACATATTTACAATTTTACAAACTTTATAACAATAACATATCTAGATCACATATTTTGTGGAGCAAATGCTCTTCCCAACCCCGTCGCGGTAGGATCTTGGGTCTGGATTTCACAGAATTTCGCACTTTTGTTTGGGACACAATATCTAGTTTGTCCAAAAATGTGTACACATGTGCATGTTGTATATGGCATAAGTGTGTGAAGTTTCATGCTTCTGATATCAATACATTTGCTATAAAACCCCAATTTCTATAGTTACGTCCCAGAAAATTGCACAGAGTTCTGGCTCCTCTTAAAATGTGCAGCAAAAATGTAGGTTTAGAAGTCTGAGGTTTACATATTTTTTACAATTGTCCACAGTCAATTATCAGTCTTTTTAGAAATATACTTTCTGTCCATTGCGAATCAACAAATGTTGTCTGTCCCCGCCTCCTTTTCCTCCTGGCAGGTCTGAAGCAATCCTCCCTCTTCCTTCTGAGAAAGGCCATTTTTGACACTTCACAATCTGCATATACTTACAGCCAGAGACAGTCCATTGTGTCCTTCCCAGAGCAGCCCAAGTGCCCCTCCCCTCTTAATCAACACATGAATGTGAGTTCCTGGTATAGAGAGCAGAAGGGGGCGCCTTGCCTGGTGGGGGAAGTTGTTTGCAGTTTTGTAAGTCAGCTTACCTTAAATGTCATTTGTGTTACATTTTTCTTTGTTGAAAATAAACTTTCAATTTTAAAACAAACATCTAGACGACTGATTCCAGACTCTAAACCATGAAGTTTAAATAGTGACACCCTATGATTCTCTTGATGACAGGTCACTTAGATTTTAGACATTAGATCTTAATGGTACAAGTTTACAGTTTTAAAACAGGCTTTTGAAATAGTCCTTCAGGCAGCTGCTGGTACTGCGCCCAGATTTTGACAGCTTTCACAGGCAGGCAAACTGGCTGTGGATGTTTTTGTGACCAATTCAGCTTGCCAGGATATTGCAATTCCACAATGATTTCTTGACTTCAGTAAAATGTGACACCCCGCAAGAAGATTGGATGTTTGCGTGTGTTTAGGACCAGCATTTCATATTTTCAGCAACCAAGAAAAGATTTAACTGCAAGATTTCGGATTTCTTTCAGCAAGCATTGCTTTTCATCTGTGCTCCATTTTTACATGTTGGGCAGCCCAAAGACATGTTTCAGAAGTGCGGTCTCCATTCCACCACTGACAACATGCATGGTAGATTTGGCAGCTATCTTTTTGTGCTTGGTAGAGCGCAATTTTCTTAGGTTTTGGCGCGCATGGGGTTTTCGCAGCCATTTTGATGATTCAGGTGCCATCAGCACACAGTGATGCCGCAGGGCAGAGCTGAGTGGGTTAAAACATCCCACACCATAAAGTTGCAAGGATTCATACACTTGTTCAGCTCTGTTCTAATTTTGGCCTGAAAGAGCTTCCATGGCTCAGGGTACAGGCCAAGGGGTGAGCTATGGTCAGATTTGATGATAGAACCATCTTTATTTGGAGAATGCATTTCAGTAACGGGTGACATCAAAGAGACACAGCACCTCTACCTTGCGTTACTGAGTATTAACAGTTGTTAGTCAGTAAGTTACTTAATGTTCTTTAGATTCATGATTAAGTTAGCTTTAGGTGCATGTTCCTCCTAATGCTTCAGTTACATTGTTACTTCTATATATTTTCATATTGTTTCAACATATGTTCATATATCTCCTTCATGATATCACTTTGTCTTCATCAGATTTCACTTTAACGTCCTTCCATATTATTCAGAGATGCATTCTGACATCTTGGCAGGTGACATTGTTCCATGTAGCAGTCTTCCATGCGACATCCTTCCACACTTTCAGTGCAAGGGTACACTGAGTGTATAAAGTCTCTCATACACTCGATTTGGTATGGGAACAATGCAGGGCGTCCCATTTATGGATTTTCTCCGACTGTTCCAATATGACGGTGGTGAGGGTGCAGGTACTGGCAAGATAGCATCTACCTGTTTCTCTACATTCCCCCCTCTGGTCGAATTATCAACCAAATTCCTGTCTTCCATGGTTTTATCCCCTTTCATCATTTGTCAACATCTTCTCTTCATCTTGCTTCTTTTTTGTGATGCAAATATTTGTCACCCCTTCAGGTGGCCTGCATTTTGTATGTGCTCATCCACACCCCAGGTAATGCGGCAGCACTCTCCAGACAGTGAAGAGAATATCCAATGTCCTAAATATCATTTCCGATTCCTAGGGTAATGGAACTTGGTTCTTGGAGGTGCAAGGGTACTTTTCTTTATATTATCACAGGTATTGGCTTCATTTGGCATCTGCCTACTGTGAGAAACCATGGGGTTTCTCACCCGCTAGTCCCTGGGGATCTCTCAGGTGGCAAGAACACAGCCATTGCCTTTGGATCCAGACCCTTGGGGTGGAGTAGTGCGACAGGATCACCTCAGTGAGGGGTCTTCCGGAGTGGTGGTGAGGCAGCCTATGATGAGACACAGTATTCCCCCCCTTTTTGTACATCCAACCCCTCCTATTTTTTAGGATCCAATGTCCCAACTTCTCCCACCATTTTCTGCACAAACACTAGGCCAAGGAAGAGGGCCACTGAGAGTAACATGACAAACTCTTATACATCGTACTGAACATCTCCCCACTAATCGGGTCAGGCAAAGGCAGGCACTTGGCTTCAAGTGCATACACCTGATTTCAGTTAGCTCTCATCACACGGATAAAAGGGGGAACATAGAGACACACTCTGCGCAAGGTGTAACACGAGTATGAGCAGGACTTTGGGCCAAGGTGAACCTACTGGAGCAGAGTGACAGACCAATGGACGAGAGCAATGGGTTGAAAACCCCAAGAGTTCCATACAGGAGGTTGTTGCCTCCACAAGGCCGCAAAATACACATGGAGTAGGCCAGATCCCAATATCGAAGACTGCATTGTGTTTCAAGGACGCCAGCGACCCTCCTGGGTGAACAGTCGAGTTGGGGAGGTGAGGCCAAGGATGTGGTACTAACCTTGACTCGTGAATTGAAAATCAAAAAAGAAAGAAAGAACCGCACACAGCCGGTGAGTTGAGAAGCGACCTGAGAGACTGGCGTGTGCTGAGAAAGACTGAGGTTTGCAACAATATATTGCAAGTGAAGGCTGCACATGTGTGCATGAGATGTGAGGAAAGTCAGACCTGTGAATGAACTTTAAGATAAAGACAGCTGTGGAATCAGTGATGCTGAGTAACGGAGTGGTCCAGCGAAAAGGAGTATCCCACTCAAAAGTCTTTGTGAAAGGTACATTGTTTGAAGCGATAAAAGTGAATGAACTGTAAAAGCGAAAGTGAATGAAGTTAACACAGAGAGAAGGGGAGAGAAAAGCTGAACGTTGAATTGTGAGTCGAAGTGGTCTGTAAAGGAAGCCCGACCATTCGAAAGTCTTCGAGATCTGAAAAGGGGTCTGAGCCTGACTGAGGGAGATCTGAAGTGTAAAAAGCTTGGGGAAGGGAGCCCCCGCAAGTGTTGTTGAACTGTGAAATGTCTAAGCCTGGCAGAGGGGAACCAACTTGAAGTGTGAAAGGTCTGAGCCCAGCAGAGGAGGGCCAATGTTGAACTTTTGTTTATCTTGGAGAGGTCTGAGCCCAACAGAGGGAGACCAGTGTGAACTTTTTGTTTCGTTATTTGGGAAAGACTGGAACAAGAGCCTTTAACATGGAAGGAAGTCGGGCCTCGATCCACATTCTGAACTGTTTCATTGTTAAAGCTCGAGCCAGAGTGAGCCATCCTGCCTATAGAGACTGCCTTATTCTGTGCTGTCTAAACGTGGGGAGGAGAGCTGATTCAGCCACATTTTCTCTTTTTTGATCACTCATTTTTTTTTATATACATACCTCCTTTATACCCTTTTTTGTACAAGAGATATGGCAGGCATTATGTTTTATTAGCATAGGCCATTTTGATTGGCCAGAGATGACTAAGATGGTTTTCTTTACTATTTGATGGTCGAGATGACTCCCATCCTAGTTATAAGGCAAACTAGGAGTTTTTTCAAACCCCACAAAGTTAATAAAGGTTTTACAAAATGCATCCTTTGTGTCAGTGTCATACTTGTGATACCATGCCTTCCCTACATCACCCATTCCAGCATCCATGTCAATCATTATCTTCATCCCAATAGCTTTCTTGGCGGTCTTCGTGCACTGCATCAAGATGATCCTTATAAGACATAATCCTAGCAATATCAAAATGAATAATGCTACAAGTATTTTGAAAGCATTGATGAGCTAAATTGGAATCAATGATAATAGGAATGAAAACCAGTCATCTCCTGTTGTCTCTTCAGCTTCATCTTCCGTCTTTGTATGCAAAAATATCAGCATAGTTATTGCTTCTGTCAGGGTTCCATTTGCTTCATCATGGGATGCTATGAATGTACAGCAAGAAGGCCCTATCTTGGTGAACACACCTCCTTCCTTTGCTGTAATTAAGTCCAGGACATACCTGTTCTGGATGGTCATCAGCCTGATGGCTCTCAATTCTTCTCTGATTGCATTGAATCCTTTTATTGTTGCATTAATCGTCTGTAACAACTCTCATCTGTTAATCTGCAGCCCCTAGGCGTTTACTGCAGTCTGGAGTCCGGGCAGGAATATAGATGTCATTATCATTGCTGTCTTACTGAACAGTGTATGCTCATCTGGAATATTGTCATGGGCCTCTATTGATTTTGTTGACAAATAATTACTTCTCTTCATGCGATAGAGGTTGAGCGACCTCTTCTTTCTCATATACTCATCCATTTTAGGAAATGCATAGAAGTGAAGGTCACTTTGAGGAATCACCAATGCTGGAATGTGTACCATTACAATAGAGCATATTCCCCCCCAATTCAAAGACAACTGCATGTAAGCTCTGGATCCACAGGCCCAATATCGGTCCATCAGTATGGCAGTCCCCCCATTCATTACTGGCACTTCGGGCACCTGCTTACATCCTTTATTTTCTCGAACCAGAACCGAGTCTACATTCCTAAATTATGTTCTTTCTTTCTTCATTGGTATTATAGATACTGGACCTGCTTCGTTGTCCACCAAAGTTAGTAATTAGAATACATGGCTCGTGATCCTAGGCATTTGTCATTCACTATTCCCACTGTAGCTACTGGTGGTTCCTTCTTCAATAAGTGTGATGGGCAAGTTATAGTCCTTCTTCCCATCCGGTACTGGTTGCAGCAGGCCCAAAGACCAATAGCTGAGGTTTCTCCCAGCATCCTGGCTCTCCTGCTCGTTCAGTCATATCTGAGCAGTCTATTCTCTTCATCTCGACAACTTTTATTCATTCTCCAATCTGGGCTGGATACATATGATTTTTGCTTGTCCACACCATCCCGCTCTCCATCCTTTTTGGCTATATATAAGTATCTTCATATGGAAATGTCCCTCTTCATCACCATCATAAAGTTGCCCATTTCCTTTCAATTTCCCTCTGGTTGTGCATGCTGCTAGATGACTGAGATGTATTGCATCATGTGCAGCCATCCCTTTGGCAATAAATGTTCTTGCTGCATTCATGGCATACAGTATTATGGATCAAAAACACACTTTTTTAGACTTCTCAGGGTCTCGTTCCTGGCGGTGCCCCTACGGTTATATCACACAATTAACGGCCAGGTTATCACTTGAAATTGCTTGTTTACTATTACCAGTTGTGTAACTCTAAGATAACTTGCCCTCCGATAATTCTAAACTAAACCCTGATTTGTTGTCTGTACCTAGATCGCACTGGTGGGCTGCTTATCTAGGGTGAGGGGATAGGTAGAGACTGGCCCTTTCGCTGTTCTATCATAGTCACTGTTAACAACAAACTTTAACCTCAAACTAAAAAACACACATCTTACATCTTAGATCATGTGTCAAGTGCTTTGCAAATTAAATCAATTTTTCTCTATTCTTTTTCTTTGCTCGGCATCTAAAAACAACAATCAATGTATAGCAACCATGAGTCTCTAGGAGACGTTCTCATCAGTTGGTGAACCGTGTTTAATCGGTAAGTCACCTTAGCATTACCTAAGGTAATGTGTTCGGATTCTCCTATGATGATGTTAGAAGGAATTTCGTTGTCCTCTAAAAAAGACCTTTTGACCAACCTAGTGCTATATTGCTTCAAGACAAATGGTCACAAACTAGCCTACCGGTTTCAGTGGTATAATCAATTTCACCACTTTCTTCAGGGCCAGCAGCACTTCCTTGAGTGCTGCCAAAATTCATGAGAGGAAGAATTTTCTCACCCTGAAGAAAGTGTTGAAATTGATTATAGAATGTTCATTGAGAATGTGCAGAGAATGTTACGACTGCTAGGGTTAATAGAAGACTTAATGCTTCTATAAGCCTATCCAATATGGCCGCATGTTGCACTGGAATGCTGTCTGCATGGAGGAAGCCTCTCCTTTTACAGCGTTACAAACCTGTACTGTGGATGTCACATAGGCAGAGTCAGAGTACTTTGTCACATCCTCATCCTCGAAACTCTGCAGCACTTCGGTGAACACCACTATTTCTGCAGCCTGTGATGAATAATTCAAAGACAATCTCATGCTTGTTACTACCTTGAATTTACCTTCTCTATTCAGTTTCACTACTGCTGCTCCTGTGTGCCTTTCCCCAGTCATCTGGTCAATTTTCGAAGACCCATCAATAAAAACAAACTCCCCCTTCCTGAGGGCATTTTCTCTGGCTTGGGAATATCATTATAAAAGCCAGTGTACGTTGTGCAATCATGTACATGGTCATCCTCTCCTAATGTGTCTTTTATAAACCTTGATGGATTTACTGTTTTACATCTAACAATTTTAATCGCAGGATTGGAAATAATCACCTTGAACCCTGATGCTCTTTGTGAGCTCAATGTACTTTTGGACTTCTCTTCGCTTTGTATCTCATTAATGTCCTACATCAGCACCATCAATCACTGTTTATAATCCCAATCAGGATATATTTTATCTGCTCACTTTTTTTATTTCAAAAATCTATGCAATCAATGTTCGTTTCCTCCTTCGTTTACACTTTTTTTATATCTTTCTTTTATTGTTAGTATGTTAAGAGTCTCTTATTTATTTATTTATTTATTACTTTCCTTTGATGTTCCCCTTCCTGATTGACATCAATCTCTTGGTCTACATTTTCACCAATCTCTAAATTTGTTACTATCATTTTCAATTAATTTGACTAAGCACAACAAAAGATTTATAACCCCACCCATGTGTACTTTTTAAAATGTTTACTGTGAACACCTTCCTTTACTATCATAGTAAAAGTATCCCTTCTCTGTTTCACTCCATTCTGCAGTTTGATATGCACTCTTCTGCTGGCTTTTCCTCAGGAATCCTTAATACCTTTTACTTTAGTCCATACCATTCTGACCCCTTGGAACCAGCAATCAAGGTATCTATTTCTCGTTATAATTTCCCCAATAAATCCTGTTACCTTTTACATGTATTATTTAGAATACAATCCCTCCCCCTATTTTTGCCACTTTCATTGTTCTACTTACATCTGTGACCCCGTTCGAGTCCTCTGGCTTCGACTCTCCCTCAACCAACCTGTTTGCCTTCCATCAATGGGGCACCTGCGGGGACCGGACAGGAATTTTGCCGAAGGGGGACCTGCCGACCAACTCTTCTTCACACATGACTCTGTGCACCGATCTCCACAGGAAACTGTGCAGTCTTCTGGCAAGTGGTGGGAGTAATCAAGCATCTGGGGGTCTGGATCTGGCCTAGATCGACTAGACCATGACCATCGCACTGCTACCAAAATGTGCTCTAGCACTTTGAAGCATCTTTTGTGCTAGATAGAATTACAATAATTATCTCAGACCAAATAATCAGACAGACTGAAAGAATTTGGCACAGTTCTACTTTATTATCAGTTGAATAAAGCAGGGTCAACTGGTAGACATCGGACTGATTCATGCACACTCACAAACTTGATTGCATGGAGGTCTTAGACCCCAATATGCATCATCTATGATGTTATTCTACATGGCAAAATACAAAACATATCAAGAGGCGGGATTGGGTAAGGGGAACATATATACTTATAGAGCATATAAGGATTAGTGCATCATTGGCTAAACCTTATCAGTAGGGCACGCCTTGAACTACCTCTAAATATGTATATTCCTGCTTGTACTGATTATAGCAGACAAAACAACAGTAGATTGGCTTCTGCAACATTGTGTGTTAGGTTGTCCCCTAAGCCCACTGATTGGTTGGCCTACTATCCCAAACTTGGACTTTTGGCTCCTTAGCAGCACGTACGTCAAACAAAAGCTAGGTGTTTGAATCCCATCGGAAAACCCCCCATTTTCCCAATTAGTCCATCATCTCTCATCAGTAGGCCGCCAGCTCACTGTCCTGGAGCATTCAAGGGAGTGTAAGCACAGCACTATCTTAGCTTGAGACTCTAATGAATAGCCTTTGTTTTCGACTTCTGAGTCACATGTGAAGACACCACGAATGTGTCTATATCAGCCTTTCATTTACTGCTATTTAATTTAATTATGCAGGGTGCTGTTGCTCCTCTTGGCCTCTAGAGACTTGTTCGCCCGTGTCAGGGCTGGGGCAATTAGCAGTGTTTTGGGGGTTCTGGGGGGAGTTAAGGGGGCCCTAGGGTGTTCAAACAGCTTGTCCAGGCGTGTTGTTCTCCTTCTATTTTACAGGAAAAAGGCCCAAGGAAGGAGAACCGCCCGGAAACTACATTGCCCAGCAGGTCGTGCGCTTCACGGGCCTGCTGGGAGGAAAAGGACCACACGCGCGCTACTGCGCATGCGCGAGCCACGCCCAGAAAGCACTGCTCGCAATCCTGACCACCGGCAAGAGAGGACGTGTGTATCTCGAGCTCCTGCAGGCACGCCTACGCGGGGCACCGCCCGCCAGCTCAACCCCCGGCCCCGCGTACATGAAAAGCTAAGTACACTTCTTTTTCCTAGAACAGCTGATTTATCCCGTCGGAGGGAAACGCACTACGCGCTGTGGGATTAATGTGTAGAGCAATCTCGAAAGCACGAAAAGACGAGTTAGACTATTTGCATGCAGAGCATGAATACTAACCCAGAGTTGGAGTTGGCTTGGCGGTGAAGCAACCGCACCTGTAACAATCTTCAACCCTTTAGCGAACGTTCATTAGGAACGACATTTCGCACGCACGTGCACTGACTTTGTTTTGCTATTTTCAGCTTGTTGTTTGATCGGATTGGTGAGACGTATCACGCCCATCAACACGAAAAGGCCGAAGGACCTAGGACTCCCACAGAACCCAGAGCTAAGTGTTTTAGCACCTCATGTGCATGTTATTGTTTGCTACTCTTGCACAGGGTGAGGTGGGGAACTTGTGATCGGCATATTGGTGGGGAGTTACCACGATATGATGTGATGTTGGGAGGGTTTGCCTTCATGAGGAAATGAGGGTGAAGTTCATGTTTGAGAAGGCAGTTTGAAAACCAAAGCAGCACTAGAGAATACCAAACCTAAGGTGTATATTGGTTAGAGGCTCCAATACAAAGGCCTTCCATAGGAGGAATTCTGAGAGAGTGATGGTAGTATGAGAGTGTGTGAGGGCAGAGCCACTGCCAACAACCATCAGCAAGAAGGGCACTGGAGTCGAGGAGCATGTTTCCCTAAATCCCCTTGCCCATCCATTGTGATTCCCTAAACCTCTTTCCGGTTATCCTGAACTCCCTCTACCCATGCACTCAACGAACCCTAACCCTCTTTCCCCAGAGGGTTGCGGTGGCCTGCGGTTTCCATTTCCCAGGTGCCAAGACCCAATGGGGAGGGCGGAGTTTGTGCTGCCTCTGCGCCTGTCAAGAGGAGTGTGGATCTGACAGAATTGCGAGCCCACGTATTCTTTCGGCGCCTAGGCAGCACAATTATGGCAGACGTTGTAGCCCTTCTCCAGGACCTGAAGGCTGAATTGGCAGCAACCAGGCAGGATTATCAGAATTTAGCAGGTCATGTCCATACCCTGACTATCCAGACTCAGGCCAAAGCAACGCCCTTGCCCAGACAACCCCCGCCAACGCCAGTACAAGTGCAGATAGCCACTGAACCATCTTTGCCTCTTGCTGCCCCGAAAGATACCATGGGGACCCACAGAACTTTAACCAGTTTATCATGCTGTGTCAGTTGCATTTCTTGACCAAGCCAGGTGTTTTCAGGACTGCACAAGTTCGCACAGCATTCGTAATATCCTATCTCACGGGGGATGCAGCTTCTTGGGCTACACCGCTGGTTCGCAAGGACGATGCCTTATTGTACAACTGGGATACGTTCTTGGATGAATTCAGTAAAATATTCAACCACAGGGCTGCAACACTGATTAAGGATCGAGAATTGTTGATGCTGAGGCAAGGAAGCAGAGACTTGGTTTCGTATGTAACATCCTTTAACCGACTGGCAGTAGAAACCGATTGGCCCCAGGAAAAGAGAATGGCCCTATTCTATCAGGGTCTAAGGGAGGAGCTGAAAGATTTAGTGGCGCAAGTAGACCCCCAACCAGAAGACTGATCTACCATGATTGATCTGGCACTATGATTAGATCAGAGACAAAGTGAACGTCGCCAAGACCGTCGTAAATGGGACAATAAGCCTATGGTTCGGCTGGATCAACAAAAGAACACCAAGTTATCTGAAAAGGGAACCGAGGAACCGATGCAGATCGGAACCATATGAGGCCCCTTGACTAAAGAGGAGAACGAGAGAAGAAGGAGAGAAAAATGATGTCCCTATTGCGGTAAATCGGGCCACTTCGTCCGAGAATGCACCAATAAACCACCCACCAAAGGAACCCCGTTGCGAAACGCGCCAGCTCGTCCATGAGGGGGGTGAGGGCGAGCGGATCTGAAGATAGCCCAAAGATGCTAGCAAATGTACATCACACTCAGTCACATTATGCTGGCTGGTCATCTGGAAGTACAAGAAAGGCGCATACCAGTGTCGCTTATGGTCGACTCCGGGGCCACTGGTAACTTCGTAGACGATCAAGTAGCAAAAGACTAGGACTTCCGTTGGAGACTAAAGAACAGCCAGAACAAGTGAAGTCAGTGGATGGATCACCGTTGGTTTCGGGCCCGATTACCCAGCATACGCAACCCATGCAACTAGAGTGCGGGAAGGGAAATCAAGAGATTATCGAGTTTGACGTGATAACTGCACAACAATTTGGATTCATTTTGGGCCTAACTTGGCTAAGACTCCACAACCCAGCCGTGGATTGGGCCGCAGGTACGCTACAGTTCTCTTCAATGTATTGCCAGGCTAATTGTAGCGTGGGGAAGTGTTGTCCCCACTTCATAGGAGGCAGTACAGATGTAGTTCTTGTAAGAAGATTCAATCCAGCACTACAGCCAAGTCAATGCCTAGCCTGGGATACTGAATGAAAAACCCTTATTGATATATCTATAAGTCCAGGTTCATATTCTGGATGACAACCCCTATATAACACCCCTCTCTTAGAATCCCCCTGACCCCACTGAGCCAAGAAGTAGTTCTGTTTTGCAAGTTTAAAAGGTTTATTTGAGAATGTAAACAATATATATATATCACACTTTATAATAAATTAATAATTGAATATCACACTTAATCTGAGCAGTAATCAATAATGGATAGTCTGGCACTACCACACTTCTTTATAATCAATGATGGGTGGGTATAGGATGGATAAAATAGCAACAATACTTTTATGGTTTCAAATAGATGCAATGTGGAATGAAAATGCAGTACAGAAAATAACTTGATAGGATTTCAGCAAAAGACAATGTAATCACTTTCTTGGACAATTCACCCCCCCCCTTTATGCAATGTAAGGAGATGAAGAGGAGAGCACACAGTTATTAGGAATGCAATCAAATAGAATTCAGTTCAATTCCCCCCCAGCAGCTTATACAACAGATAGGAGTTTTGAAACACAGGCAAAATGCTTTGAATATGGTGACAATGCAGTGAGAAATATGCTGAAAATGCTTTTAATTCCCTTTAGGAGGTTCAGGGTGAGTGAGAGATACTAGAGATGAGTGCAGGCTCACTTTAGCAATGATTCAGAGATGGTGATTAAGAGGCAAATGAATTTTTGGCAAAGGAAAGCAAGGAAGCTGCTGTTTTCACACGTGGCTGGATTTTTAACCAAATCGCGAATCGCGGCAAAATTTGCGAATGCGTGAATCACGTTTACGGCAAAAGTATAAGGAGTAGCAATGTTCGTTGAAAAGCTAAGACTCTAAGCTTTCAGAGGAAAGTTAAACCAAGTTTCTAACCCAAACGGTTCCAAAGATATGAACGATTTTGTAAAGGTTGTTTTTCGAATTTAAAGTAACTCAAATTGACAGGTGACAGCTTTTAAAAATGACAGGTGACAGCTATGCGGCTGCAGAATTGACAAGTGACAGTTAGGAGGCAGTTCTACTTATATTAAATAGATTGAATTATATCACTGGAAACTAAGAGATTTGGTTTCACACCGTCCTAGCTGTACTCACAATGTATTTGGAAGGTCTAGGTCTCACGGATCGGGTCAAGATGGCTTCGGTTCTGGTTTCGCCCCGGACGGTCTCTGCGCACAGCGTCTGGTCTCTGCTCTGCTGGTCTGACACTGCTCCTGGCCCGGCTCCTGGATCTCTGGGTACAGTGTCTGTGCACAGCTCCTGGATCTTTCTGCACAGCTTTCTCTGGACACAGCGCTGACCTGCACGGCTCCTGGATGCTGCTACCGCTGTTAGGTTTGCTGGATGCTGAGGCCTGCTGAGAAGAGTTCTCAGTTTGTGGGTTTAGGCCCTTTCTTTGAGTTCTGAATCAAGTTCTTTGGAGTTTTAAAGTCTAAGTGTTGGATCTGGTATCTTCTGGATGTTGTGTGGTCCGGCAGAGCGCGTTGCAGCAACTGGATTTGAATGTCCTCTCTAGCTTCCAGTGGCTCTTTTTATGTCTTTTGAAAGTGGGTGTGTGTGCAGCATCACTAGCCAGCCCCTCTCTCAACTGCCCATTGGTCAAGCTTTCCGCACTGCTTTGATTGGGGGAAGGAAATGTGTCATGGTGATGCTGTTTTATGGTCTGCAGAAAGGATACTCCCCTGTCAAATTGCACACAAATCTATATTTGACCCAAAAAACATATTTGCCAGGTACACATTTGTTTAAAATTACATGCACCCATCACATATCACATGAGGTATACTCTGATCAAACTCTGCTCTTCTTGGAGGCTTGCATTCAAAAATGGCAACATATTTTCGATTTTAGTGGGCTATGCAACATTGGTTTGTCATTAAAATGTATACAAATGTGCGCAAGGCATGTATGCATTTATATAAGGAAGTGTCAGATTTTTAACATGCATACATTTGGAGTGAAACCCTATTTTTCGCTAGCAACCCCCCAGATCATACCACCAGGTCCTAAAACCTCTTAAAATGTGGGCAGAAAAATCACAAGAATTATGGTATAATTTAGATAATTTTGACAAGTCCGCACCATGAGTTATACATCTTTCTTAAAATCATATTCTGGCCAACAGGGATGTGTCTTCCCAGGTCACATAGTGTAGAAACCAGTTTATCCAGTTTCTGCCAAGCTCAGAGACCCTGCCCCTCCCAGCTTCTGCCAAGAGGAAGCTATTTTACGGCCCCCCAATAAACCATCTGCCTGGGCCCTGGAAGGCCCATTGTTCAAGAGGAAGCCATTTATGACCTCCCCCCAATAAACCCTCTGCCTGGGTCCTTTGTTTAGTTTCTAGCAGTCCCTTGGTAATTCAATCAGAGAGGGGTAACCTCCCCTCAGAATGCAGCCAGGCCTGAGAACTGCTGTGGATTCAGTTTCACTCCAATTGGGGGGAAGTTGTCAGGCAGAATCCAGTTCCTTAAGCCAGGCCCCAGCTAATGTCACTTTTAGTTACCCAGTTTTCTGCATTAAATAAAACTAACAATTTTTACACATGCAACTAGAATGCTGATTCTAAGTTCTAAACTATGACATTTCAACAGTGACATACTATGTGACACTCAAAAGTAGGTCACTCAGTTAATTTAAACATTTTCGATTTTTGGTAGTTTTAAATCCAGTTTCAGTTAGGCTGCTGCAGACCTGCAGAGCTCAGCCAGTCTTGATATGAACATTGTTTTGGGGCTCTTCAACTTCCCATATTTTGTATGCACACATACTTCATTCTGCCAGATGTCTGCTGGTGTTAAGTGAGATTTTTGGATATGTTGCAATGTTTGAAATAGGCATTTTGAGCTGGCATTCAGGGAAAAAAAAGGTGATTTTAAAGTGCGGTTTTTCCTTTGGCACACATTTCACTCATGGCACCCCGGCCCATCCGGCTCGCACTGGTGGGTGGCAAGTTAAGCAACCATTTTAGTGTGCACAAACTGCGTGGTTCTCCTGGATTTTGGCGCAAATGTGGGCTTTTTGGCCATCTTGGATTTTCTAAGCGCACAGCACCAAATGTTGCAGCATGATAGCTCAAACGTGGGTCAGGACACCCAACAAAGCCCCCCCCCACGTGACTGCACTTTGAATTTGAGTCGATGGGGAGTCGGGTGCACAAGGGTTTTGACCCACGCACTGGTATGTCAGCATGATCTTCTTCCAATTCTGCAAATGGCACAGTTCAGCATCTTTTCCTCCCTCCAGTCGATCAATCAGTTCTCCTTGCTGGTCCTGATGGGAGGATTGGGCGGTACCCCGGGCTCCGCGGGTCTCTGCTCCCGGTCTCCGGATCGTCCTCCTTGGCCAGTCTCCAGGTTTTCTTTCTCCTAGGACGACAAAGGAAGAGCGGCAATACCTATTCATGGACATTTCTCCCCCACCATTGATATAGTGGGGTGGCATATATATTTTAGAACTCAACAGATATGAACATTCACATTTTTTTTAATTAAGAGACAGGGACACATAAACTTGAGAAACACAGAATTTGATAGGGTATATGTAGGACCTTTTAGGGTTGGAATTGAATTACTCTGGAGCGGTACCCTCTGGGATTACCGAGGACTCCTCCAGTTGCTGCAAAATGTGCCTGGGATGGCAACACTTCAACTGGTTTATGTGGACCCACTTGTCTTCCCCCTCTGCCAAACTGCCTTTGGGGATGTGGATCTTGTAGGCCACAGGGGAGATCTTGTCTATAATCTCAAAGGGTCCCTTCCATGTAGGCAAGAATTTTCACTGTTTGGCCTGGTTTCTTTGGAAGTTGTATAAATAGACCCGATCCCCCACCTGATATTCCTTCCTGGAAGTTTTCAGGTCATAGTGGGTCTTCATACTCTCGGCTGATCTTTCTAGATTCCGCTGAGCATAGGCAAAAGCATGTTGAAGGTGTTTCCTTAAATTCTCCACATACTCATGAGTTGTGGAGGCATTTATCAACGTTTGCTCTTGGGTTCTGTAGAGCAAATGCTGGGGAAGCACCATCTTGCGTCCAGTCATCAACTCCAATGGTGACATTTTGGTTGCAGATGAAGGGGTAGATCTGATGGCCATTAGGCCCAGAGGTAATCGGATATCCCAACTTGGCCCAGAATCTGCCACAAACTTCTTTAATATGCTCACAATGGTTCGGTTGTATCTATCCACTGCTCCAGAAGAAGCTGGCCTGTAAGCAATGTGTAACTTCCTTTTGACCCCCAGTATCTCCCACATCTTTGTCATTACTTCACTGGTGAAGTGGCTACCCCTGTCTGACTCAATTCTTTGAGGTAGACCAAAACGGGAAAAGATGTGGTTAATCATCAAGGCAGCTGCCGTTTCTGCCTTGCAGTTTGGGGCTGGGAGACATTACACCCACTTGGTAAACAAGCATGTCACAGTCAACATGTACTTATTCCCCCTAGCGGAGCGAATCACGGGGCCTACAAAGTCGATTTGTAAATCTGACCATGGGAGTGTCATTCCCCTCTTTTGGAGAGGCGCCCGGTGTGTGAGGGATGTTGGCTGAAATTGTGCACACACAAGACAACCCTTCAAATATTGGTTGAGGTCCTGGCCTATGTGTGGCCAGTAGGCAACCTCTCTTAAGATCTCAAGTGTTGTGTGAAACCCCCTATGACCGGCGGTGGCCGCGTCATGGGCGTGACTTAACATCAGGCTTCGGAATGAGGTAGGAACCACCCACTGATCGTGGCCAGCTTTGGATTTCCTTACCAGCAAACCGTCTTGGATTCGGAACATTTTTGGACATTTCATCAACACTCTTAGGTCCTCTTTCCCAATGTAATTGGTATCCGTCAGGGGAAAGTTCTCAGGGTCCTCAAGGTGTTGGTAAAACTTACCAATAATTATATCCCCCTTCTGAGCTGTAATTAAATCAGCATCAGGGGTCTCCTTACTCCATTGTGCAGTTGAAAGATCATTGTGAGCATTTGTCTGGGACCTAGTGATAGCAGTGACCTGGATTTCCCCCAACAGGGACTCTATTTTTATTAGATCCCCTTGGATGGCCCCGGTTTTGGCCAGCTGATCAGCTAAGTCATTTCCAGTTTTGTCTGGTCCCTCTACTTTGGAATGACCCTTGATCTTTTTCCAATAGATGGTCATTTTATTCGAGGTGACCAGATCATCAATGTTTTGGATCAACATCCCATGTTTCAAGGGTTTGTTGTTAGCACATAACATGCCTCTGGTTTTCCAATTAACCAGGGGCTCCACGAACCCGTTCCGTACATAATCAGAATCTGTGATTATGACCCGTTCGTGGAGTTGATGTTGGACAGCAGTGAGGATGGCTTGATGCACAGCCATCAATTCTGCCACCTGACTACTTCGGGGACCAATTTGGTATCCAGCGGAGGATTCTGGGAACTCCTTCACCCATGTATTCCCTACGCCAGCCACCAGTTCTTTCTCCCCGTCGTTGTCAACATGGTAAGAGCATCCATCCATATAGACAGTGGGCATTCCCTCACACTTGTCCTCTTCAAAGACTTTGTGTGGGGAATTAAGGTATGCCTCCATGTTGTCCTTGATTTTTAGACTTTCGTCCTCGAGACAGTTTTCTCTGGCACAATCATGCAAGTCAGCCAGACCTTGCGCGAGGGGACCTGACCTCCACAGGAAAGCCTTGCATTGACAGAATCCAGGAAGTAATTCGGGAATTACTCACATTTCCGGCCCGGATTCTGTCACTTTGGAGATATTGCAGAGGCTGGTGTGGAGTCTCCACTATGATGTGTTCCCCATGGATGAACGGGCGGTAATTCTTCAATGCCCACACCGTTGCCAGGAGTGCCTTCTCACAATCGTTGAATTTTTCCTCCACAGAGGATAAAGTTTTGCTCGCATAGGAGATTACTTTATTGGCCTCGTCATGCTTTTGGTATAATACTGCCGTCAAGCACGTATTAGAGAACCCTGTCTCAAGGAAGAACTCCTTGTTTCTGACAGGGTAAGCTAGGCGGGGCGCTTGTGAGAGGCTTCTTTTCAGTTGTATTACTGCCTCGGCTTGTTCTGGACCCCATTCCCACTTGACCCCCCCCTTCAGGAGATGAATCAGGGGTCTGGTGATCTCTGCGTAGCCCTCAATGAACTTTCTGCTGTAATTAGTCAGTCCAAGGAGGCTCCTTAGTTCCCGCAGAGTTGTGGGGTCTTTCAGTTTCTGAAGTGCTTCCACTTTCTTTTCCTGGGGACAGAGACCCTGAGGAGTAATCTCATGCCCCAAGAAATTAACACTGGTTCTACACCACTGTGCTTTCTGAAAGGAAAGTTTTGCTCCGGCGGCCCTCAACTGGGTCAGAACATAACGGATCTCCGCTATGTGTGCCTCCACAGATGAACTTTTGATGAGGACATCATCTACATAAGCCAGGTTACCCCTCGCACCCAGGTCGGGCATGGCCTTATGTAGGAAAATGTTGAATTCATTGCCAGAGTTGAGGTATCCGAAGGGAGTCCGGGTCCATGTGTACTGCTGGCCACCAAAGGTAAAAGCCAGTTTGTATTGGTCCTCCCTACTGACAGGCACAGTCCAGTATCCATTGGTCAGGTCTATTGCAGTGAATACCTGTGACCCCTGGATCTGGGCCAGCCCTTGGTCAATGTAGGGCAGAGGCCATCGGGAAGTATGGACCCGTTTGTTGAGCTCCCTGAGGTCGGCGCAGAGTCTCTACTGGCCGTTTGGCTTCAATATTCCCAGCACCGGATTATTGAAGGTGCTGTGTATTGGACGAATTATTCCCCGGGACTCAAGGTTCTTAATTATTTCAGTAAGGGACTCCATTGATGCGAGAGGCAAGCGATATTGCTTCTCAAACACTGGAGTCATGCCAGGGTCCGTGGGGATTGTTGTTGTGTGGATGTCGGTGCGACCACAGTCATATGAGTCTACCGCAAAGAGATCTTGGAAATCCAAGAAAACTTGTTTCAACTTTTGCTTCTGTTCCAGAGTCACACAGGCATCAGCTAGGTTGACTCTCTCTTCCACCATCTGCCTGAAGCCTGGAAAGACTTCTGGTTTGGCTATCTCAGCGGCCTCCTCCAGCTGGGTGGAGAAGTCCCTGGTCAGAGTGCTGATTTGGACTGGAGGCTTCAGGTGGGAAAGGCAACCCTCATGTACACCAGGAAGTTCCCCCCATGCCGGGTAAAAATCCTGTCTGGTGTTGTATTGTCCTCACTGTCACTGTCAAAACAGTCCCTGGGGATTGGTCCTAGCAGTTCATTTCCTAAATCAATGGAGAAATGTCAGTCATCAACCGCCATTCCAATAATGGTGCCTGCGGCAAGAGTAATACTCTTTAAGTCGCTGTTATCCACCTCTATTGGGATGGTGTCATGTTCTATATTGACTAATGGTGTTGGGTTTACCCCCAACCCTTGCTGTTGGAGAGAAGCGTTTAGATGTATGTAAGCATCAGGGTTTTTCAAATGTTGTCCTCTTTTAACTTTCACTTCCAGGGAGAATTGTCGGGTCCTTTCTGGGATGGTGACTTCCTCTTTAATCTGTTTTTCAACTGCATAAGGTAGCAATTGAGCTGACCTAAATGCTTTTTCTGGATCATCAAAGCCCATGGGATTATCCGCTAATCGGGACCAAGCTTTGAAGTTTATTAGGTCCAAACTAATGGCAAAGCGATTGAGAATGTCACCGCCTAAGTAAAAGTCGGCAGTGACGTTTTGCACGACCCAACAATTATGGACTATGCTCTTGTTCCCAATGGAGATTTTGAGCATACACCTGCTTGGCAGGAGATGTTTGGAATTAGGTGCTTCCAGGTCCATTTCCCATTTGTCTATCGGTTTGAATGTGGGAATGGCTGGATCTTTTGGGAGTTGGCGGAACATGGCTTCGCTGATGAAGCTCTTACCGTTGTTCACACACACTCGAGCGAGAACAGAGTCCTTCCCATCATTTAACTGAACAGGGATGAACAACTGCTCTCCAATTTGCTGAATATCAGCCAGGCTCTGAGCTGATTTCACATCTTTCTGGACTATGGGAGTGGGAGTTTCTGATTGTGGATTGGTGAAGAATTTCAGAGTGTTTCCTTCCAGTGTGGAATACCACCTTAAACTGGAAGGAAGGTTGATTTTCAGAAATAGAGAGGACCCCCCATCACCAGTCTGTTGTCCTACTGCTATTACTGTCACGTCTGGAGTTTGGTTGTTCTGGAAGTGAAATTCTACTTGGTCAGATTTTTGTTCAACCATGAGGCAGGTGCCGTTTAAACTAACATGGTTGACACTATGTTTTAATTTTATTGGTCGGCTAGTCTGGGTCCAGAGGACCTTGTTTACACAATCTATTAGGGGTGACAACCTTCTCAGGAGGTCATTCCATAGTAAACAAGGGGTGCCCTCTGGAGTCACTACTATGACCGGGTGTTTCACCTTGTGTCGCCCAATTTTAATGTCCAAGTCTGCAGTCCCCTCAACGGGAATTTCCTTCCCGTCAAAGTTCTGCAGTTGTCCAGGAAGAGAGGTGAGAGGAATTCGGTAATTATCCCCCCCTTCCTGCATTTAGTTCCTCAAAGGCCCTTTTGGACAGAAGGGTAGCTTGGGATCCAGTGTCCACCAGTGCCAAAATTGTGCCCTGCCCCTGTACTTGTACCGGGGCATAGTATCTTCCCTCCTTCTCCTCAAGGGGGCACAGATAATGCACATTTTTGGACAACTGGTGGGCTAACTTTCTGGTTTTGGACATTGCTAGCGAAGAGATTTGGGCAGAATTCTGTGGAGAGCCTTGGGAATCTGAAAGAAAAAGTTGGCAACTGGAGATCAGAGCCATTGTGGGTTCCCCTGGTTCCGGTTCTGGGCCGCCCCCCCCTTCTTGGATACAGTCACCAGGATGGGTTTGAACCAGGGGATTTCGGTATTGTGGGTTCTGGGATGAGATGATGGGCGGCGGTAGCTCAGTCTCCATATCTCCCCAGTCTGAATTGACATCCCTTGGGACCCATTTTTCCTTGGGAGGAGTTCCCCCATCTCTGAAGGGGAAGATCCTTTTCCCAGGATCTTCTGAGGATCCCTCTCCCTCAAATTGGAAGACCTGTACCTCCTCCACAAAGTGGGTCTGTTTGGGTCCTTTGTTTCTCCTACCCCCCTCTGCTCCTTGGGAGGCAGGCTTTCAGGGGCAGGAGATTTTGTTTCCGGTTCCTGGTTTTCCAGGGGCTGTTTACAAGTTGGATAGGAAGCTTCCTCCAAGGATTTACACCCCCTTTCCCCTTGTGCCTCCTCCCTGGGAACCGGTGTGTTATCGGGGTGCTGCACCCATCATTGTTCTGGAGCACCAGGTCCAGAGTTTGGGGCATTCTGCGGTGGCATGCTCATCTGAGGGTTCTGTTGAGCCCTCAGTATGTGACCCAGATCCCGTGCCATATTTTGGACCTGGCGCTCTAACTGGGAAACCCGCTCAGGCTGATACGGGGCTCTATTTTCTCCCCTGGGCTGATCCCGGGAAGGGTAGCTATCCCTTCTCTGGCAGTACCCCTGGTTGGGAAGATTTTGGTACCCCTCCACTCTTGGCCTCCCCTCTCCCAGATTAGGTTGTCTGGGCTCAGGTAATTGGGGAAAGAAGGATGGATGATTTTGGGGCTGGAAATTGGGTGGATACCTGGGGAAAAGGTTCTGCCCAGGATTTGGAGAATTTCTGCCCTCCTGGGGGAAGTTAGGAGGGAAGTTCCCCGGGTCAGGTGCTTGGCTGGATCCCCCCCCTTGGGCTGGAGGAGTCCACACATAACCCAGGATTGGTCGGTTTCCCTTGTAGGGGGGACTTACATAGTCAGGGGAGCGGGGGACCCCATTTGTGGGACTACCTCCTCGACTCCCTGTCTGTGACTGGCCCGAGGGCCTTCTGGGCTGTGGAATTATTTGGTGCAGGCAGGTTTTTAGGCCCCCCATCTCCAAATCTAAAACAGGGGCGACCTTTACCTCTGCTACCTTGGCAGCAGCAGGGGTGCTGTTGATTTTGGGGTTTTTCGGCGCGTTATTTTTATTTTCGATAGGATTCTGCACCTCATAGATCCGGGTAGCCTGTTCAATGACCCAGTCTAAAGATCTTTTCTCGTGAAAATCTCTCACGAGCTGGGTCATGATGTATTTGGCAAGGCATGGAAAAAGTATTGATAAATTCTTTGCTGTCTGTGCGCACCCTTCTGGTGGTCTGCGCAAAAGCACGCTTTAATTCTTGCACAAACTCTTGTGGGGCCTGATCCTCCCCACACTGCAAATTGTAGGCTGCCTTGCGAGCCTCTTGGGGATTTCTGTGAACAGAAAAATGTTTTAATATGGCCGCCCTATAGGTGGACCACCTTGAATGATTTTGGTCCTCCAGCCCCGCAAAGAAACTGGAGTACTCTGGGGAGAATGTCCACTTTACATATTGGATACAGCTTTGGCTGTCCTTCAAATGAAAAGTCTCCATCATTTGCTCATAGAGCTCCAAGTGTTCCCAAACAGAGTACTTGGCGTTCTTATGATAAGGCGTGATGACACTCCTGATTGCCTTAATCTGTTTCAATGGGTCCTTAAGCAAGGCCCTTTTTTGCCTTATTGGCCTTTTTGGTTCGGGTAACCCTGGTCCATTCATCCTCTGACTCAGAGGCACTGCTCCCAGAGGTTCTTGTTTGATCTTCCAGGTTTTCCCCGATTCTGCGAGCCTGGGAATGCCTGGCAGAATGTGGGGACCTGATCTCCTGTGTCCTGCGCCGTTCAGAGGAGTCTTCAGATTCGTCCTTGCTGCCAGGATTTGATGGGTACCCCCCCACTGACCTAGCTGGGCAGAAGTTTTCAGGATGCCCTTAATCGGCCTATTCTCCTGGGGTTCCCCACTAAATTGCACTGTGCTTGGGTGCCCATACCCGGATGCCCGCCCATCCATTCCTGGGAGGTACTGGCCTATGAGCCCCATGCTTTTGGCTGGATAGTAATCTGCCATCCCTGTGGCCCGGTGCTCATGTGCGCCAGGGGACATGGGGGTGGCAGAGTCCAGGGACTGAGAGAGATAAAGGCCTCTGGTACTAGGGCTCCTGAGGTTATGCTCAGGAGTTTCCCTTTCCCAGCGAACCTTGTCTCTATCCGCCCCTGCTCCCTGTTGCAATGCAAGAGCCTGCACCTTCAGTTCCTCAGTTAAGGCCTTACTAGACTCTATCAGTCTCTCCTGCATCGCTACCTGTTGTTGGAGCCTATTGTTGTGCTGGCAGAGAGCCTCATTCTCTCTCTGTGTTTCCTGATTGGTCCTGGAGCACTGGGCCAGTCTTTGCTGCAGGAGGGTTACCTCCTGAGTCCCATCCCTACTGGCCTGCTCCTGTCTTGCCAGAGCCTCCTTCACCCTCCTGGTGTGCTCTAGCAAGTCCTGGTGTTCTTTTTGGAGGTCACCCAGTCCCTGGTGGGCCAGGTGATTTTCTTCCATTTTTCTTTTTAAGTGGCAGACTTCCTGGCCTAAGGTGTCCCTTTCCTGACTAAGAGTCTGCATCTGTGCCGTCAGGTCGTTCCTTTGCCTTTGGAAGGCACCAGCTTTCTGGCACTCCTGATCAAACTCTGCCTGGGTATCCAGGTCTTTCAGGATCAGTTTATTGCTCTCCTCTTTCTCTCTGTCCAGTTGGATTTGCAGGGTGGCTACCTGCTCTGTGCATGCCCTGTTGAAATTGATCTGTTGCTCCAGCTTTTTCTGGCTCTGCAGTAGGGAGTCCAAACTGTCTTGGCGTTCCTTCTGCAAGGCCAGAATTCTGGTATCCTGGTCATCCTTTTCCTGTTGCAGTATATCCATGTCCTCTTTTATTTTAATGATATACTGCCTACTATCATTTTCTGCCTCCTGGCTCCTCTGCAGCCTCTGCTCAGAAGAGACCAGGTCAGATTGGACCTTTTCTAACGCCATATGTTGCCTATTTGCCAGATCGTGGCCTTCAGCACATCTGTCTTGCATGGCTCCCATATATAGATACAAATATGCCGCTATCCTAACCATCTTGTCTTGTTCATCCTTAGCTTTAGGAGCCATGTATAGTTCACTCAGGGCCACATGTAAGGGACCCTGCTCTCTCCATTTATCTGACCCTGTTTCAGTGACCTGTTGTGTGATGGCCTGCAACCAGACCGTTTGGTCCTGGTGAGTCCACTCACCTCTCACAAATAACTTATGTAAGAAGTGCTCTCTGGCTATTTTCATGTCTACTAAGGTTGTCATTCTAGAGATTGGTCTCTGTCCTGACTTACAGAAATTAGTATTTTATTTTTGCAAAAAAGACCTTTTCCTTAGAGTGTCCCTTTGAAGAGTGCTTTACAGCGTAAAACAGCGTGGTGATCCGACCGGATGTATGTATCCCGTCAGTTAGCACACTGTATCAAGCTGCACAAGTGATAGTTCTAACCCAGACGTCCGGCTCGAGCCCCCAATTTGTAAGAAGATTCAATCCAGCACTACAGCCAAGTCAATGCCTAGCCTGGGATACTGAATGAAAAACCCTTATTGATATATCTTTATGTCCAGGTTCGTATTCTGGATGACAACCCCTATATAACACCCCTCTCTTAGAATCCCCCTGACCCCACTGAACCAAGAAGTAGTTCTGTTTTGCAAGTTTAAAAGGTTTATTTGAGAATGTAAACAATATATATATATATCACACTTTATAATAAATGAATAATTGAATATCACACTTAATCTGAGCAGTAATCAATAATGGATAGTCTGGCACTAGCACACTTCTTTATAATCAATGATGAGTGGGTATAGGATGGATAAGATAGCAACAATACTTTTATGGTTTCAAATAGATGCAATGTGGAATGAAAATGCAGTACAGAAAATAACTTGATAGGATTTCAGCAAAAGACAATGTAATCACTTTCTTGGACAATTCACCCCCCCTTTATGCAATGTAAGGAGATGAAGAGGAGAGCACACAGTTCTTAGGAATGCAATCAAATAGAATTCAGTTCAATTCCCCCCCCAGCAGCTTATACAACAGATAGGAGTTTTGAAACACAGGCAAAATGCTTTGAATATGGTGACAATGCAGTGAGAAATATGCTGAAAATGCTTTTAATTCCCTTTAGGAGGTTCAGGGTGAGTGAGAGATACTAGGGATGAGTGCAGGCTCACTTTAGCAATGATTCAGAGATGGTGATTAAGAGGCAAACGAATTTTTGGCAAAGGAAAGCAAGGAAGCTGCTGTTTTCACACGTGGCTGGATTTTTAACCAAATTGCGAATCGCGGCAAAATTCGCGAATGCGTGAATCACGGTTACGGCAAAAGTTTAAGGAATAGCAAGTCGGTTCTAGGTTCGTTGAAAAGCTAAGATTCTAAGCTTTCAGAGGAAAGTTAAACCAAGTTTCTAACCTAAACGGTCCAAAAGATATGAACGATTTTGTAAAGGTCGTTTTTCGAATTTAAAGTAACTCAAATTGACAGGTGACAGCTTTTAAAAATGACAGGTGACAGCTATGCGGCTACAGAATTGACAAGTGACAGTTAGGAGGCAGTTCTACTTAGATTAAATAGATTGAATTATATCACTGGAAACTAAGAGATTTGGTTTCACACCGTCCTAGCTGTACTCACAATGTATTTGGAAGGTCTAGGTCTCACGGATCAGGTCAAGATGGCTTCGGTTCTGGTTTCGCCCCGGACGGTCTCTGCGCACAGCGTCTGGTCTCTGCTCTGCTGGTCTGGTCTGACACTGCTCCTGGCCCGGCTCCTGGATCTCTGGGTACAGCGTCTGTGCACAGCTCCTGGATCTTTCTGCACAGCTTTCTCTGGACACAGCGCTGATCTGCACGGCTCCTGGATGCTGCTACCGCTGAGGGTTTGCTGGATGCTGAGGCATGCTGAGAAGAATTCTCAGTTTGTGGGTTTAGGCCCTTGCTTTGAGTTCTGAATCAAGTTCTTTGGAGTTTTAAAGTCTAATTGTTGGATCTGGTATCTTCTGGATGTTGTGTGGTCCAGCAGAGCGCGTTGCAGCAATTGGATTTGAATGTCCTCTCTAGCTTCCAGTGGCTCTTTTTATGTCTTTTGAAAGTGGGTGTGTGTGCAGCATAACTTGCCAGCCCCTCTCTCAACTGCCCATGGTCAAGCTTTCCGCACTGCTTTGATTGGGGGAAGGAAATGTGTGTCATGGTGATGCTGTTTTATGGTCTGCAGAAAGGATACTCCCCTGTCAAATTGCACACAAATCTATATTTGACCCAAAAAACATATTTGCCAGGTACACAATTGTTTAAAATTACATGCACCCATCACATATCACATGAGGTATACTCTGATCAAACTCTGCTCTTCCTGGAGGCTTGCATTCAAAAATGGCAACATATTTTCGATTTTAGTGGGCTATGCAACATTGGTTTGTCATTAAAATGTATACAAATGTGCGCAAGGCATGTATGCATTTATATAAGGAAGTGTCAGATTTTTAACATGCATACATTTGGAGTGAAACCCTATTTTCCGCTAGCAACCCCCCAGATCATACCATCAGGTCCTAAAACCTCTTAAAATGTGGGCAGAAAAATCACAAGAATTATGGTATCATTTAGATCATTTTGACAAGTCTGCACCATGAGTTATACATCTTTCTTAAAATCATATTCTGGCCAACAGGGGTGTGTCTTCCCAGGTCACATGGTGTAGAAACCAGTTTATCCAGTTTCTGCCAAGCTCAGAGACCCTGCCCCTCCCAGCTTCTGCCAAGAGGAAGCTATTTTATGGCCCCCCCAATAAACCATCTGCCTGGGCCCTGGAAGGCCCATTGTTCAAGAGGAAGCCATTTATGACCCCCCCCAATAAACCCTCTGCCTGGGTCTTTTGTTTAGTCTCTAGCAGTCCCTTGGTAATTCAATCAGAGAGGGGTAACCTCCCTTCAGAATGCAGCCAGGCCTGCGAACTGCTGTGGATCCAGTTTCACTCCAATTGGGGGTAAGTTGTCAGGCAGAATCCAGTTCCTTAAGCCAGGACCCAGCTAATGTCACTTTTAGTTACCCAGTTTTCTGCATTCAAATAAAACTAACAATTTTTACACATGCAGCTAGAATGCTGATTCTAAGTTCTAAACTATGACATTTCAACAGTGACAAACTATGTGACACTCAAAAGTAGGTCACTCAGTTAATTTAAACATTTTCGATTTTTGGTAGTTTTAAATCCATTTTCAGTTAGGCTGCTGCAGACCTGCAGAGCTCAGCCAGTCTTGTTATGAACATTGTTTTGGGGCTCTTCAACTTCCCAGATTTTGTATGCACACATACTTCATTCTGCCAGATGTCTGCTGGTGTTCAGTGAGATTTTTGGATATGTTGCAATGTTTGAAATAGGCATTTTGAGCTGGCATTCAGGGAAACAAAAGGTGATTTTAAAGTGCGGTTTTTCCTTTGGCACACATTTCACTCATGGCACCCCGGCCCATCCGGCTCGCACTGGTGGGTGGCAAGTTAGGCAACCATTTTAGTGTGCAAAAACTGCGTGGTTCTCCTGGATTTTGGCGCGCATGTGGGCTTTTTGGCCATCTTGGATTTTCTAAGCCCACAGCACCAAATGTTGCAGCATGATAGCTCAACCGTGGGTCAGGACACCCAACATTCTACCTGAGGAGTATGAGGAGTATCGGGATGTCTTCAGCAAATTGGCCGCCGAGACCTTACCGCAACACAGGCCTTTTGACTGTCGCATAGACTTAGAAGCGGGCACTGTGCTACCTTGTAGCAGAATATACGCACTCACTGAAGCCGAGAATGAACACCTGAAGGAATACATTGAAACCAACTTGGCAAACGGCTTCATACAACATTCTACATCCCCAGTATCCTCCCCTTTGTTTTTCATACCCAAAAAAACAGGAGACCTGAGGACTTGGATCGATTATAGAGCGACCAATCGCATTACCATCAAAAACCGTTACCCGTTGCCCTTAATCCCTGTGTTGTTGGACCAAGTACGAGGATCCACCGTATACACGAAGTTAGATCTGCGAGGCGCGTATCATCTGGTACGCGTCAGAGAGGGCGACGAATGGAAGACTGCCTTTCGGACTAAGTTTGGCCTGTATGAATATCAGGTCATGCCCTTTGGGCTGTGTAATGCCCCAGCAGCATTCCAGCACTTTTTAGATGAGGTGTTGCGTGGTTACCTAGATGTCCTTGCCATCGTATACATCGATGACATCTTAATCTATTCTCACAATGCTGCAGAACATCAGAGCCATGTAAAGGCTGTTTTACAGAGGTTGCGAGAACGTAAGTTGTATGCCAAACTTGAGAAGTGTCAATTTCATCAAACCACAGTTGAGTTTTTAGGATTTATCCTGTCACCTCAAGGCATCACAATGGATCAAAAGAAAGTGCAGGCCATTGCCAACTGGCCCTCTCCGAGTTCAGTGAAGGATGTTCAAACAGTGTTGGGATTTGCCAATTTCTGCCGCCGGTTTATTGACGGTTTTGCCAAGAAGGTCCAACCCATCACACAACTATTACGAAAAGGAGTTCCTTTTCAGTGGAACGAAAAGGCTGAGGCTAGTTTTCGAACTTTGAAAGAAGCGTTTGTGACAGCACCAGTTCTGCAACATCCAGACCATGCTAAGCCTTACATCGTTGAAACCGATGCATCTAGTTACGCGGTGGGTGTTATTCTGTCGCAGCGTGATAACAATGGGCAATTACATCCAGTCGCTTACTACTCACGAACATTGCTACCAGCTGATCAAAAATATGTTACTGCAGACAAGGAACTGTTGGCTATTAAGGTAGCCTTCGACGAGTGGCGTCATTAGCTCATGGGAGCCCATCATCCTATCACCATCTATACCAACCATCGTAATTTACAATTCTTGAAATCCGCCAGGGCGCTTAGTCCGAGACAACTCAGGTGGGCCATGCAGTTTTCAGAATACGACTTCGTCGTCACATATCGACCTGGAGTGGAAAATCGAAAGGCAGATATACTCTCTCGGTATCCAGAAGCAAATTTGGTTCTATCAAAGACCATAGAAGAGCCCAAACCAATTGTGGACCCGGCACGAATAGTTGGAAGTGTGGTGGTAGACGCCATATTTGAGAAAATCCGAAAGGCCATGTCAGCGCAAGATTTGGTGCAATGGGCTAGCAGGGGTCAAGAGCAAACGATCAAGGAGGGGTTGCCATTTTACAAATCAGCGCTATACTTACCTACTATACCGCTTCGACAACAAGCCATCAGGTGGTGCCACAACTCCCCTTTCATGGGTCATCCTGGAACACTGAAAACCAAGGAGCTACTCATGCGCCATTTCTGGTGGCCTTGTTTACAAAAGGATGTGCAACAATATATATCAAGATGTGAAACTTGCTTAAGGAACAAAACTGAACACAGGAAACCTGCGGGTCCGTTGAAACCCCTTCCAACTCCTCCGGCACCATGGCACACGGTTTCGTTGGACTTAATTGTCGAATTACCACTAAGTCAGGGGTTTTCAGCTATCCTGGTTGTTGTGGACTATTTAACTAAGATGGCTCATTTCATACCATGCAAGGGCACACCAACAGCCAGCACACTAGCGAACTTGTTTTTACAAAACGTGGTTCGGCTTCACGGTATACCGTATGGGATAGTCTCAGATCGAGGACCTCAATTTACTTCACGATTTTGGCAGGCCTTTTGCAAATCAGCAGGGATTGAAATCCGGTTGTCCACCAGTTACCATCCAGAAACTGATGGTCAAACCGAGAGACTAAATCAGACTTTGGAACAATATTTGCGTTGTCTGACTCAAGGAAAAGAACACGAATGGGCAGAAGTAATTTGGCTGGCCGAACTAGCTTACAACAACGCCATACATGCATCAACAAAGGTCACCCCATTTTATTGTGCCTACGGCTATCACCCACGATTTCAGCCTGTGCCACATGAACCAATACCCGAAGTTCCTGCAGCCAGTGAGAGACAGAAACATTTGGAGAGCATCTGGCAAGCTGCGCAACGCAATCTAAATCTCGCTAAAGCAACTTACAAACACCATGCTGACAAGAAAAGAAGACCAAGTCCACAATACCAGGTGGGGGATCGGGTGTGGCTTGCGACACGCAATCTACATCTACACGGTTCCCGCAAATTCTGCCCCCGTTTCATTGGCCCGTTTCCAATTAAAGCTCTGGTCGGCCCTGTGGCAGTAAAGTTAATCTTACCCCCATCCATGAAAATACACCCGGTATTTCACATCTCATTACTAAAACCAGCCCCAGCTTCCATAAGATCCAAGAAACCCCCACCGGTCTTGATAGATGGCATTCCTGAATATGAAGTCCACAATATCCTGGACTCACGCCGTAGACAGGGATCTGTTTGGTATTTGGTGGACTGGAAGGGGTATGGCCCAGAAGACCACTCGTGGGAACCCGCATGTAATATTCATGCTCCTCGGCTTCTCCGCCAATTTCATCTGTTACACCCTGCTAAACCAGGGCCTGCTGGAGGGAGGGGGAGTACTGTCAGGGCTGGGGTAATTAGCAGTGTTTTGGGGGTTCTGGGGAGAGTTAAGGGGGCCCTAGGGTGTCCAAACAGCTTGTCCAGGCGTGTTCTCCTTCCATTTTACAGGAAAAAGGCCCAATGAAGGAGAACCGCCCGGAAACTACATTGCCCAGCAGGCCGTGCGCTTCACGGGCCTGCTGGGAGGAAAAGGACCACACGCGTGCTACTGCGCATGCGTGAGCCGCGCCCAGAAAGCACTGCTCGCAATCCTGACCACCGGCAAGAGAGGACTTGTGTATCTCGAGCTCCTGCAGGCACGCCTACGCGGGACACCGCCCGCCAGCTCAACCCCCGGCCCGGCATACATGAAAAGCTAAGTACACATCTTTTTCCTAGAACAGCTGATTTATCCCGTCGGAGGGAAACGCGCTACACGCTGTGGGATTAATGTGTACAGCAATCTCGGAAGCACAAAAAGACGAGTTAGACTATTTGCATGCAGAGCTTGAATACTAACCCAGAGTTGGAGTTGGCTTGGCGGTGAAGCAACCGCACCTGTAACAATCTTTAACCCTTTAGGGAATGTTCATTAGGAACGACATTTCGCACGCACGTGCACTGACTTTGTTTTGCTATTTTCAGCTTGTTGTTTGATCGGATTGGTGAGACGTATCACGCCCATCAACACGAAAAGGCCGAAGGACCTAGGACTCCCACAGAACCCAGAGCTAAGTGTTTTAGCACCTCGTGTGCATGTTATTGTTTGCTACTCTTGCACAGGGTGAGGTGGGGAACTTGTGATCGGCATATTGGTGGGGAGTTACCACGATATGATGTGATGTTGGCAGGGTTTGCCTTCATGAGGAAATGAGGGTGAAGTTCATGTTTGAGAAGGCAGTTTGAAAACCAAAGCAGCACCAAACCTAAGATATATATTGGTTAGAGGCTCCAATACAAAGGCCTTCCATAGGAGGAATTCCGAGAGAGTGATGGTAGTATGAGAGTGTGTGAGGGCAGAGCCACTGCCAACAACCATCAGCAAGAAGGGCACTGGAGTCGAGGAGCATGTTTCCCTAAACCCCCTTGCCCATCCATTGTGATTCCCTAAACCTCTTTCCGGTTATCCTGAACTCCCTCTACCCATGCACTCAACAAACCCTAACCCTCTTTCCCCAGAGGGTTGCGGTGGCCTGTGGTTTCCATTTCCCAGGTGCCAAGACCGAATGGGGAGGGTGGAGTTTGTGCTGCCTCTGCGCCTGTCAAGAGGAGTGAGGATCTGACAACTCCATCTCATATGAACTGTGTACACTTTTAATTGGCCAGCAGTTTGGCTCTCACAGATGTTTTCATCTTCTTCCATCTATGAAGAATGTCAAACATTCAGAGCTTATCATGTTCTCTGCTTATCGGTTCCATGCGGTAATATCCCCACAAAGATATCGCCATACAAAAATGCCACCATATTTTTGCGGCAATGTTACCCAATGGAACCTGAAGGGGACGCCCCTGCAACCCCCATATATTTTTTAAAGGGAGCAGGGGACACTGCTGCAAGCCCCGCGCCCATTTACCACAAAAATGATCCCCACTAATAATATCGCCTATGGCCGTTTCTGAAGACCATATATATGATGATATTATTGGTGGGGTTAATATTACCTGATACCTGCTTATCCTTTGAAAATGGCATTGTTATCTCAGGGCCACCCGTGACTCTTTGTTGGCTCTGCACACAAAGCCGTTTTCCTGCTTCTCCTGATCCTACAGCCTCAGCATGACTCTGAGGTAGCTTGGTTAAGTGCAACAGGAGCCAGCGTTCATTTTCTTACTATAGCCATCCTTGCCAAATTATATATTCCTCTATAGCAAGTTTCTATACGTTTTCTTTCTAGCTTGCATTACTGTGTATTTACAGTTATTGGTCAGTAAATTACTTCATCTTCTTTAGACCCATTATTACTTTAGCTTTAGGTACATGTTACTTATAGTGATTCAGTTACATTGTTACTTCTAAATATGTTCATATTGTTTCAACATAGATTCATATATCTTCTTCCTGACATCACGTTGTCTTCACCAGATTTCACTTTAACATCCATTATATTCAGTGATGCATTCGGACGTCTTGGCAGGTGACAGCCTTCCATGTAGCAGTCTTCTATGCACAGTGGTAGAAGAGCACAAAAAGAAGTAGTGGAACTATGTTCCCTACTGGCCTGCACCACTACCCACAGACCCCATCGCCGTGCACCCTCAAAAACAACACATGTGCCTGCTCTTTAAGGAAACGTCCTGTGCAGTGCACTGAAGTTTCAATTTCTTCCTACACATTTATTTTAAAACGAAACTGTTCCGGAACGGTTTCTTTTTAAAATAGAAGTATAGGAACTGTAAAACTTAATTAAAAGAAGTAGAGGAGCACCGCTCCCAACCGCTTCCGTCCACTTCGATCACTGGCTATACAACATCCTGCCACACTTTCAGTGAGAGGGTACATTCTGTGTGGCTGTCTGAGTTCATAACGTCTCTAATACACTTGATGTATGGTAACAAAGCAGGGGGTCCCATTTATGGCTTTTCTCTTACTGTTCCAATATGACGCTGGTGAGAGAGTGGGACCTGGCAAGATAGCGTCCACCTGCTCCTCTACACTTGACAGCTGCTTTCTCCCCATTTCATCATAGAGCTGATTTTGCTAAAACAAATATAAATTTAGCTCTTTAAATTGTGCAAGGGCCAGGCTCTTGATCAATTTAGGGATTTTGAGGTCATTGGCATCTTACCCTGCACTTTCCCACTTCACCCGCTGGCTGGCAACCACCCCACAATGTAGGCCATATGTGCTGGAACAGGGGATTATGCAAGCTGATCCCATATGAAGACACATTAAACATTTCGACCACACAAAGTTAGTGAGTCAACACAGACCTGATAGCTGTGGTCAGTTCCATTATATTTGGTTGTGCTCCTTTGTCATGCCACAGCCCTCCACTTTGCAAAAGAAAACAACTAACCTCTGCAAATGTGCTGGCAGATGCTTCCTCTGGACCACTGGTGGAGGGTACCATAGCAGGGGTTGGTGGATGCAATGTGGGAGTTAAGCATAGCTTAATTCCAGGGCAAATGAGGTTAAGCATTGTAGTCGTGCTGCATCGCTTATGTTCATACTTCTTTCCCTGCCACATACTCTTCTTGCATAACTTGCAAACAATGGTACATTTTTCTGTGTCGTCTCATCAAGCAGGGGAACGTACTTCCACATCCAAGAGGAGACCTTTGCAAAATGTGATGGAATAGCTCCCAATTAATGATGCCATCCTCTGACTTGGCATTGCCCCTTCATGGAACTGGAGGTATCAGCATCAGCCTGGCTGGGCTCCTCCTCACCATCTTCTAGCTGCTACACCTCCCCATCCCCAGCCACGCTTCCTCCCTCCCTGTATCACTGGTCTCCTGACGTGCACTTGTTTTGCTTTCTACCCTCTACTGCCCCTCTCATTCGCCTCCTCCTTCTCCTGCCCTGAGGCCACCTCCTCATTTTCCACCAGCTGATAGACATGTCCCTTCTCTGTCCCTCCTGCCCTGCATCTGACTTTCCATGTCCACCCCCATCCATCACCCGATGTTCCACATTTGCTGCCCTCAGAAATCTCAGAGTGTATAACAAAGGTTTTCACAAAGTGTTGCTTATTTTTTCGTATTTTTTCAGAAAGGCTATCCAAATACTCACAGAGGATTTCACAAAGGGTTTCTCAAAAAGAGAGTCATATTTTCAGAAGAAGAACAGTATAGAATAACATCTAAAATTACGGAATTTAAATGTACAAAATGACACACAACAAAAGCGTTTTGAGGCTACAGAACAGGTTCTCCTGCTCTCTTCTATTGTGAAAGTGACAGGCACGATCCACAGAGGACTATGAAGTGAGTGCGGCCTTTAACATTGGCCAGATACATTGTAAGGCTCTGTTTAGCCCCCTAAATTTCAAAGAGAGGTGCAGCTGTTCTGATTGCCCCACTGAACTCAAGTCCACCTACCAAACTTGTATATGAGTTCTCGACAAACATGCAATGAATCTTGCTGTATCTCCTGGGCAATTGACTTGGTTTTGGGTCATGATTTCAGTTGTAGTGGAGTTCTTGAGGGCTTAATCAGTACAGGCTAACATTAAGCAGATCAGCTCAACTTAAAGTTAAAAATGACATGTGCACCCTATTTTCGCGCCTTGAAACACTTGTGTATAGGCGCGTTATAAATGCCATATCATATCATATCATATCTTACAAATCACACCTTCAGAGCATCACTTCAAATATCAATCCTACTAGCATGTCGCGATTTTATATAAATGTGACTTTTTCATGAACGAGTGTTATTGATAAGCAATTCATTTTGAGTGCAGTGACATAGGGCCTCATTCCGAGATTGGAGGTAGCCATGGCGCTACTTGCGCCATGGCTGACTCCAATAACGGGTCGGGCACCGATCTTGTTCAATGGGGACTTACCGGTGTATTCCGACCCAGGAGGGACCGGTAAGTCCCCATTGAACAAACCATTCCACATTCCCATTTGAGCCCCCATAGGGCTCAATGGGAATGGGGAGGGCGCTAATAACGGGCTCGCGAATGGCAAGCCTGTTATTAGCGTCCTGGTCCCTTAGCGGGACCCGTAAGGGGCGTGTGGTCAGACCCCACGTTCCTTACGGTTCCCACTAAGGGACCTCGGAATTGGGCGGTAAGGGATTCCCAGCACCGGTCTCCTTACCGGTGCCGGTAATCCCTTACCGCCCAACTCATAATGACCCCCATAGTCTCAAATTTGTTTTGTAAAGCATCAGAGATACACACAATACACTTTTGAGAATCTGCAGAATAATCTGCGAAGGGCTGTTTGACACGTGATCGATATTCTGACAGTGAAGTGGCATCTCGCTTGCTTGCAGACCTTTGCAAGCCCCACGGGCACAGAGCAAATTAGAAGGCTAAAACTGTTGACGGATTAATCTCGGTGGCAATTAATCGTGGTAATATTGCAGGGCCTTTACAATGATCACAAGTCCATTATGGACAATGAAAGGGCATCGATGGATATTAAATATTAATAAAGGGCATTGATGGATATTTCCGTTGTAACAGGTCTGCAAAACTTAATCAGCGCGGCAGACGCAGACATACACCAAAATCCAATGTCGAGTAAAATGCTGAGCAGCATTGATGACCAATGGGGGGACGGTTGGTGTCGACAACTTAGAGCAGGAATGGAGGTAACAGGTGCAAGTAAGAACACTTCCAGCCTGCTTAAGGACCAAAAACGCTGCGAGTCAAACAATGAAAACTCTACCACGGATACACATTGTACAGTTGTAACACTGTCTGTATACATCTGTTACGTGCGTAAGAATGCATTCACAAAGAAAAAAACATGAAAGGACTCAGATGCTTTTGCAGTGTTAATGCTAGCTATATACAGCTGCGTTGAATAATTAGAGTATAGTTCACATGTTCAGTGCTTATGCCATTAATCTTTCACTTGTCAGAATGCAAGTGACATAGGACTAGCAGACCCAGGAGGAAGTAAACACTACCAGAGAAATCACGTTGTTGGGGAAAAGGCTTAGACACATTCCAAACGAATGAGCAAAAACACTATTTGAAAAAGCAGAGAGTGTATCCAGCAATTGTGACCTCATTACAGAAAACTCAAGAATACCAACTTCTAATGATGTGTGAGAAATAGATCCTTTGAAGGGTCAGTCCAGGCTCACATATCCTTTTACTAAAATTATTGATAAAGTGCAGTCCTGTTACACAGGAAAATCTTCACAATTTGGCTTTCACTGTCCCCTCACCATTATCACCCTAGAATGGGGCACTGGCCAATCAGGATGCTCAGAACCCGGGCTGCATTGTATGATAAAAGACCACTTTCCTGAGAAAACTGGGTGATGCTAGGCTTTTCCTACACAAGTGCTAAGAGTGTCTAATTTTAAACCAAAAAAATAAATCAACTTACCTCGCTGAGTGGCCCGGTGCCATGTTATTGTTTCCCGAGACCGTTTTATTGTTGATGACGGCACGGTTATCAACATTAAAAACGGACTTTTGGGAGATAGCAACATGCACTATGCCACGCAGCGAGGTATGTTTCTTTTTTTTTTAAATCAAACCCTTAGCACCCACGTAGAAAATGACATGTGTGCTAAAGGCGATATGCCGGTTGGTGGCAGACCGACCCAGTCCGAAACAGCACCACCACCCGCGTGAAGGAACCTTCACTTCCCTTGCAGGGCTGTCACATGGTGTGGTGAGGCCCGGGGTAAAAAGTTTGGTGAGGCCCCCTTATAATTATAATACAGGAGACGCAGGAAATCTCCCCTTGAGTTTGTGTGGAGGATCCCAAATGTGGGTCATTATTATGACAGCAAATCAACTACAGCAAAGTGATGTTTCTGTACTGAAGACAAGTTCACTCCAGAATAACAATTCTGCCATATGCATAAATATATATAGGATGGCGTGATGGCGGGTGGTGTGTGACGCCAGCTGTAGGGAGCGCCCTGCCCCTTTGTGCGCATTAATACACACATCATACATCGTGACAGGTAGATGATGTTGAGTGGTGGCTAATACATCTTTGAACTGGAGAGCCTTAAATGTTTGCACCAATCATGTGGGATTGTCAGAGCACAGTGAGGCAGCCCAAACCAAACAAGGGGTGCTTGAGAGTGTTTCTCGCCCCAAAATGTATTTGAAACCAATGCAAAAGGTGCATTAACAGCACTTTCTTGAAAAATTTGGTTAAAAAGCCATAGAGTTTGCAATTGGTTTTGTATGGGAGCACATGGAAAAACCCAATACATGTAAGTCACGAACCTTGCACAGTAGCATTTTCCATTGCATTTCATGCCGCATATGCCCACAAAATATGCCAGTATGATTTTTTTTTTTTATGTTGGCTGTTCCCATACATGTCCATGCAGGCTGCACCAATATATGACAGTATTACCTATAAGGACTCACAGCCAGTAAAAATACCATGCCACTAAAAGTATATCCAGAGTGGATGTGCCCCATAAGTGTTACTACTGGCTAATCTGGGTAATATTCAATGTAGGCCAGACTAGCCACCTGATAACACTTATCTTTTCTTTACCTGAGCCTGGCTGAAGATGAGTTGGGGCCCATTTCAACATAACGGTTGGGGACCCCCAATTGCTTAGATTGGAAAACAGACTGAGGCACCCATTGGGTGCATACATTATAATGGATACAAAAAAATACAGCCAGGAGTTAATAGACGCTGATTATCACAAGACAGCCAGCCAGCAGGGAGCTGAAACACTAAATGCCCACTGACATTCTTTAAATCGCCTTTGTCAGAAGTTGGCTGATGTGGAGGAACTAGTGTTAAAAGGCAACTAGGTGATAACATTTCTGTATATCCCAGAGAAGTGACAGCTGAAAGGGCTCCAGCAAACGCAGCTGTAAGGCGAGCATTTCAAAGTGCTAATTCTAAGCCCCAGAACGTAAGCAATATATAAAGAGGAACATATTGCTGTGTTACAAGACTGATGACTGGCACCATGGAGGCATTTGCTGGTGTCCCCCAAATCCACTTTCAACTGAAAGAGCTGAAAGGCCCAGGCGAGACAGCCAGCTAGCAGGGAGCTGAAACACCAAATGCCAGCTAAAAATCTTTAAATCCTCCTTTGTCAGTAAGTGGCTGATGTGGAGGAACCAGTGTCAAAAGGTAACAAGGTGATAATACTTATGTGTACCCCAGGGAAGTGACGGGCGGAAGAGCTTCATCAATCGCAGCCTGTAAAGCGAGAATCTGAAAGCGCTCATTTCAAGCCCCAGAATAAAAGGAATATTAAAAGGAATATACTGATGTGCTACAAGACTGATGACTGGCAACATGGGGGGCATTTGCTGTGGTCCCCCGAGGACCCTTTCAAATTAAATGTCTGAAAGGCCCTGACGCTGTCCCTAGCTATACCCTTATGTTTGCTTTATCCTTTATGCGTGGTTCTACCCGTCCTGGGTAAAGCAGCCCAACAGCCCCCTCACCTTAATTTAGGGGTGGGGACTGGCACATACAACACTTTCATCCACCAGTCACACAACTCCTTGCATGCATGAATACATAAAAACAAACACATCATTGTCACTGACATATATGAGCCCATACATACACAGTTAATTGAAGTACACATATATAAACAAACAAACACACATTTAATGTTAAAACAAAACACTTACCTCCATAGAGCAACCCAGTAGCCCCCCCACCTAAACGTAGTGTCCTCCAGGCTAGTAAATTTAGGTGTGGGGGCTGGCATATATATATATATAACACTTTCACCTACGCATTCACCCACCAGTCACACAACTCCTTGCAAGCACGCATGCATACAAATAAACACATCATTGACACCAACACACACGCACACACACATACACAGTTAATTTAAATGCACACACACACACACACACATATATATATACACACACACACACTTAATTTTAAAACAAAACACCTTACCTCCATGCACCCTTCTTCGTACAAGCCGGCACAGCCACACGGGAGGAGGACTGGATGGCCCTTCCTCCTCTCCAGCACCTAGACACAATGCCTGACAAGAGAAGAGGCCTCTCCTGTGAGTCAGCATGTTCATGTTGCTGGTCTCTGCACCATGAACATGACAAGAGAGGCCTTCTCCCCTGTCATTCAGTGTGCCTGAGCTGCCAGCACAGTAATGAGAGGTGGTGGAGCTCACTTCTGAGCCCCGCCGTCTCTCATTATTTCTCAGTTCAAGCAAAAAAAAAGCATTTTGCAGGGGACAGGACCCTGCCGAGAGGCAGGCAACAACGTCCCCCGTGTCATGGACTGTGCTGCCTTTCACTCTGGTGCAGGGGAGTGCCGCGAGAACCTGTTGTATCCGCCCTGCGATACGCAACGTGGTGACGCAGGGCGTCTGAATAAAAGCCCCACCCCGCAAAGAGGAGGCAGTTCCGGGGCCGTGCAAGCAGATACGTGTGTGTGTGTCTTATTAGCTCCTGCTGGAGCTGCGCAGCATAGGCCTACCTCCGCGGCCTCGAACGTTCTGTCCCCGGGCCCCGCGGCGCCACGGGCAGAACGTAACACTGGTGATGAGAGACATTGAACCCAAGACACGCGTGCAACACACCATCAGCTGTTTGCCGCGATAGCGGTTGCAACAATTTTTGGACACCGGTGGGGGGGAAACACAAAACCCCCCACCCCAAAAAAAAAAGAACCATTTATTTGTTTTATTTTTTCTTCTCATCTGCACACGCTCCTGCCGTGTGAGGAAGGTGCTACATCCACCATTCTGGCCACTGAGAACTGCCACCATTTGAATCCTGCCATCCAGGGGTCAGAAGCCACGTGCAAGACGACGCTTAGGGCCCCACATGTGGTTGGTACGGACGACTGCGGCAACCAGGCACTTGTTGAGCACCTGGGAGAAGGAAGCAGATCCATCCACACCCAGCACGGGAAGTCACACAAAGAGGACTACGGACTCTGGCTGCCACGCAACAAGGTGAGGCGGAAGACCCCATCAGGGGAAAGTGAGGCCCTGTCATGGTGACCGGCACATCCACCCCCAGGCCCGGCACACCTTCTAGACTTGCTGCAAATCTATCCGTGTCCATGCCGCATGCCCGCCCACAAGGTGGATCATCTGTCATGAAACAGCCTTTTGACCCGTATACTGATCCATCGTCAGTTGGCCCCCGGTGGCAACTATGGATCCAAAAATTTGAAATGACAATGGACTGTAAGGACATTATTACTGCTAGGAAGATGAGATTGCACCTGCTGCAAAACGTGGGGGATGAAGTGCTACGTATCTTCAACTCACTAACTATCGATGGTGGCCAGGACATATACCAGCTAGTGAAGGATGCTTTGACGGCCCACAACTCAATCCTGATTATGAAAAGTTTATATTTTGCACCACAATTCAAGCAGAAGAGGAGACCTTAGATGCCTACCACACCCGACACAGAAAACTGGCAATATCCTGCGAGTTTACGGACGTCGAGAGAGAAATAAGGAGACAGCTCATCAACGGCATCCAATCAGAGAAACTGAGGAGGATGGTACTGAGTGAAAGAGGAATCTCGCTAACACGCATTCTTGAATTGGGTCGTCAGAGAGAGCTGGCACACGCCAGAGCAGCCCACCTGGGCACTACACTTCAAAAACTACAGCCCGCCCTCACAACGGCCATGGTAGCCCAAGTCACAAATCGACAATCAACGAGGGATGAGTCTGGTGGAAATTATACGAATGCCAGATGGCAGCCTCGAATCCCGGGGCCCATGGAGTGCGGATGGTGTGGTGGACCGCGACATGACGAAGGAACTGTCCGGCACAAGGGACAACATGCGGCGCATGTGGCAGGAAGGACCACTATGCCAAAGTGTGCCGGTCGTCAACGGCCCAACAACCCATACCACAGAATGGCCAAGAGAAAAGTGGGGGCAAGAAGAAGAAACAGGCTAGTGCCCGACGAGTAGAGACAACAAATTCCTCGACTGAGGAAGAAGGGAATGACACGACCGGAGCCCACCAGGAACCTGTCAAGGAACAGTGGAAAAAAGGGAGAAAAATATATCTGGTGTCAGCCCTTAATCATAGACATGCTACGCCTAGGAAAGGACTCAGGAGGCGCAAGTGCCAGGTCACGATCCAAAACCAGCAAATATGGATGACCATAGACAAGGGGGCATCCGTGAATGTCATGCCCATGAGCACCTTTCGAATGCTACAGCCACAACCGAACCTGAAGGACACGGACACTCTGCTGTTTGCATACGGGTGCAAGAGTCCATTCCCCGTGGTCGGCACGTTCCGCACGACCCTCAGCCATGGTGAAAACGCGCTACAGTCCAAAATCTATGTGGTAGACGCGGGCATCAAATGTCTCCTGAGTGGTGATGCAGCAGAAGACTTGGGCCTGGTGAGCTTCATCTGCGAAATAAATGACTCACAAGAAGTTGAGAGGCTCCTAGCAAAATATCCCAACCTGCAGAGAGGCATAGGATGTTTGAAAGGAAAGTCGATCAGACTCCACACTGACGAGTCAGTCCAGCCAAAGGCCGTAAGACATAGGAGGACACCATTCCACATGAGGGAACAAGTGGAACAGGAACTCAGAGTGCTGGAGAAAGCAGGAATAATAGAAGAAGTAACAGGACCCACGCCATGGGTTTCCCCGATGGTTGTCACAAAAAAACCAAAACAACCTGGCAAAGTCCGAATCTGCATAGACACGTCTACCAAACGCTGCCATCAAGCGGGAACGCCACATTACACCGACACTAGACGAAATTGTGGCCGACGTGACAGGGTCAAAGATCTTCTCTAAGGTCGATCTAAAAGCAGGATACCATCAGCTGAAATTGCACAGGGAATCCCGATATATAACCACTTTTTCAATCCACATTGGCTTGCGAAGGTACAAGCGCCTAAGCTTTGGGATCTTGTCAGCTGCCGAGGTTTTTCAACAGACGATTCAAGAGGTCATCAGGGGCATGCCAGGTGTCCTAAATGTGAGTGACGACATTCTGATCCACACTAACGACAGAGAAGAGCATTTGAAGAGGCTGCACATGCTCCTTGGCAGACTGGATGGACCGGGCCTAACCATTCACAAGGAGAAATGTGAATTCCTCAAGACCGAGATATCCTTTTTTGGCTACACGTTCAGCAGTACCGGAATCTCACCGGACCCCCAGAAGGTCGCAGATATTCAAGCTACAAATCCACCCACCACGCCGACTGAGGTGCGCAGTTTTCTGGGCATGGCCACGTTTTGCGACACATGGGCTGCCCACAAGAATCAAGAGTGACAATGGCTCACCATTCCAAGGGGAGGAGTTCAAACAGTACCTGCAAGAACTGAACATACGTTACCACCACATCATGCCAAGGTGGCCACAGGCAAATGGGGACGTTGAACGATTCATGAGGACACTTAACAAGGTCCTGAGGCTATCCAAAGCAAATGCCAGCCCTTGGCAAGTCGACCTGTATCGTTTCCTGCGAAACTATAGGGTCACCCCTCACAGTACGACTGGTGTACCCCCAGCAGACCTGATGTTTGGCACAGTTATAAAGTCATCTATACCGCACCATCCCAGCAGAAGCTCGAACAGGATTGACAACGAGCGAACAGAAGAAAAAAGAAAGGGCGCCAATGTGCACATGAGTGCCAAGAGAAGGGCGAAACAATCCAACCACCGGGTGGGGGACCAAGTGGTCATGCTACGAAACCCGACGAAGTCCAAATTGGACTCTCGCTACGAGGCTGTTCCATGGACTGTCAGCAAGAGACAAGGAACCATGATAACCGTACGAAGAGGACACCGTCAAGTGACACGAAATGCGTCATGGTTTAAGGCTGTGCCAAGAGACCTATGGACTGATTGGGAATGTCCCCAAGAAGATGCTGGCCAACTGTTGAATGAGGAAGAATCAGAGCACCCGCATGATGAAGAAGCGGATGACCGAACGTGGGAGCCATGGAATGAACCAGAGATGGGTGAGCCGGACACGGAAGGTGAGACACCAAATGAGACTGTGGGGCCCAGTTCCAGGGGCGGGGGATATGGTTTGAGAAGCGCCACCAGGCCGCCAGCCCGGCTCAGAGACTATGTGTGGTGATTCCCCCCCAGGAGAACTCTAATAAGGGGAGGCCCCCATTTGAAGTTTGAGTATATCAAAAATGTATGTGCCATGTGTTTTGTTAATAAAAATAAAAGCCCCGCCCCTCGAAGAGGAGGCAGTTCCGGGCCGTGCAAGCAGATACGTGTGTGTGCGTCTTATTATCTCCTGCCGGAGCTGCGCAGCAGAGGCCTACCTCCGCGACCTCGAACGTTCTGTCCCCGGGCCCTGCGGCGCCACGGGCAGAACATCCCATGAGCAAGGCCTGGGGCAGTTTGCCCCCCCGGACCCCTCTCGTGACGGCCCTGTTCCCTTGTGCCCTTAACTTGGGCAGCGGGCCATTACTGATAGGGTCAGCTTGCCGTCTCCGCGTATTTTGCCTCAATAGGAACGCTGAAATGCAGGCCTCTGAATCAGTAACAGAACGTATGGACTACGCAGGAATTATGTAGAATCCCGAGCAATCATGTGCCTGTAATTTAAACCAAATCAAGGCCCATATTACAGAAACTTTACACTGGCAGTGCACAAATGCACCTAGTGCCAAATTAGTCCTGGTGCAAAATGCATTGAACAATACATATTTACACCAAGGCAATGTTTGCCCCAATACAAATGGCATGTACAATTGTGCTTGCAAAGTTTCTGCAAATATGACCCAGAGGGTTCCCAACCACCCACTGACGTTAAATGTGACAATATTGAACATTAGAGCACATCTCATGAGTGAATGATTCATATCATTAAGATTGTGCATGCAAATAAGACTAAGTAAATAGAGACACATTTAGAATGAATACTAACCTTTACAAGGAAGATACAATGTGAACTAATAATGCCGAACTAAATCAATTCACATGAACTCCCACAAATGAGCATTCAATCAACAGATAGCAGGCAATAGGTACAAATGGGTAAAATACATCTATAGCAGCCTTATAGCAATAGGAACCCTGCTCACAGGATGAAGGCCAATACAATGTGTGACTTAGTAACTGAAGAGACACTGAGTAAGTGTCACGTGACAATTGGAAAGTGAAAATGCCTGTGAATATCTATATTGTCTCTCAAGATGACAACATTTGGGAGAATGGGGAAGTGGGACGGGGTGAACCCTTGCATCTGATGGACTTGCACCAATGTCAAGCCATTCTTTCCTCCCATTGAAAACCTATACTCATATATTCACTCCAGGGGCCAAATGACCAAATGAGCAGCACTCTCCGGGCTACATTCCTGGCACAAAACCTCCAGACTAATCGCAACCTCAACATGCAAGCGTCTTCTGGGTCGCTCACTTATCCTAACTATGGAACTGGCGTTAGGAGAGGACCTCTGGTGCAGAACCTTGGCCTAACTACTGCTTATGGTTTTGGTTTCTAGCTTCAAAACCTCACTGCCTGCACTCTCAGACATTGTACTACAATCTACTATCAGATGATTACACTACTCCCTCTCACTGCACTCATTCCTCAGTATGCGACAATGCAAGAATGACACTCTGAGCTATGGCTGCATACCTCATTTCCTGTCCTCTGTCTGTCCACTTAATTCACCTTGTGCACATTCCAAAGTGGGCTCTGTCAATTCTGACAGTCAGTTGGGCAGTGCCAGATTTGTCTCACTGGGGTCTGTCAGGGGGTATGGTAGCGTCCAATGGACAAACAGGGTCCCAGCCCCCAAACTCCAATGTTACATTGGAGCATGTCTCGAATCCATCACGCAACCTCTCTCTGCCTAATGTCAGTAATTCCCAGTAAGTACTATGAACTGCACACATTGATATAGGTTCGTTCATAGGGGTATTAAGCATTTGCATTTCTAATCAGCAATATGATTATTCTATACCAACTATGCAAGCATGCATACTATCACAAACCCCAAACCTACTCCTCATGCCCTTTCTTACCTGTATAAATCTTCCATCAGCATTTATCCTTTCTCCTCCTTTGCCTTTCCCCTCATCGTCTGCATAGCCCTTGCATGGCACAATATGCCACTCTCCGGGCAAATCTTGGCTCTGATTAGACAACTATGGTAGATGTGAGGAATTGTCATCTGACAAGGGTGGAGTAGGGTGGATAAGCCCATGATGTATTGATGTTTATTAAAATAATGCGGGTAATTCTGTCTCAGAAAAGATAGCCTACTAACCAGACCCCCTTTCAGCAAACTTCATGCCAAAAGCATAATGTACACATGTGCCCTGCTGCAAAAATATCCTGATATTCAGTGCTTTCTCTACAGTGGCAGAGAGCAGAGTCAGAGGTGACAGGTGCCCTCTTGACAGCTATCGTGACAACCAAGTCACTTCAGTGCAGGGGCTGCATTTCAAAAATACACCTCTATTCCCAAACTACATAATAACAAGAAATCACCATCCTTGTGGAAGTTATAATGTTTAAACATAGGTGCGTAAGGCTGTGGTGGCTGGTATTTCAAATAATTATTATTGCCACACCTAAATCTGTGTCATACAAGTGTCCACACTGCAAGCCAGGCCAGCCATTAAAAGGCTATGTGTATTCTCCCTAGACTAAGGGCCTCATTACACGTAAGGCGGAGGACCAAGGTGCTATTAGCACCTTGGTCCATGCCGGTAAAATACCGGCACCGCCTTGGTGGAAAGGGGAATTACCGCCCCATTCCAAGGTTGGCGGGGCGGTAATTCCCCCTTCCACCACTGCCCTTCCCCATTCCCATTTTTGCCCCATAGGGCATAATGGGAATGGGGAAGGTGCTAATTACGGCAAGGTTCCTTAGCGGGTTGGTTTTTAACGCCTGCAAAAAGCAGGCGTTAAAGCACCAACCGGCTAAGGGACCACGTAGTAAGGCGGTAATGGTTAACGGTCACCGTTACCATTAACGGTGACCGTTAACCATTACCGCCTTCCGTGTAATGAGGCCCCCAGTGTCTCTGGTACAGCCCGCAGGAGCCAATGTGAGGGGCCTCTCTTTTGATTCTTGTCGACGTCCGGTAAAACCTCTCTCCGGCAAGACAGCCCCTAGCAGGAATTATCAAGGGAGACATGAATTAAAAGCATACCCTGAACAAAAAGACTAGCCTCACACAAGGGTGTTGAATACCAGAGAATTTGAAGCTATGATTCTGGGAAGGGAGCAGAGTCAGCGAAGCCAGGGAGAGTTCGGCACACGTGGAGAAGGGTTCCACCATCTTGTTTCTATCTTTACTTCTCTTTCCTTCATGTCTCTGCTACTTCCTTAAGCACAAAGCAATTTGCATATGATGCAAGCAGGCAATGCCCACTTGTTACAACAACAGGGGTTAGACCCCTTAAAGTAGACTTGCTTTTGTCCAATCAGCTGTGGATTTTTTCCTATAAATGAGAGTTCCTTGAATGTTGACTTTCCAAAGCCCTTAGCCATTGACTTGAATAAGGAGTGATCCAAGGTGGAATTGCTCTCTACCCACGCCCAGGGCACATACGGGGTGACTCCTGCTGAGAACCAGGACCTGCAATTCTGCTTGAAAAATTCCCTAGCTTGGGAAAGCAGAACCAGAAAGGACTACCTCTGTCCTAGAGTCCCTGCAGTGCATTTCACAACATCCTGAGAGTCAGAACAGCCAGGACCCCTCGTTTTGCCATCAAAACACTTCAAGTTATATTTGAAACATGGCATTAATTCAACTTCGAACCACCATGCTCATAACATCGAACCTGCACAACGCCATATCACTCCATCAGACCCTTGTCACCTGCCCGGCATCAAACCAAGCATGGCACCACAAGGACTTTACATCATGACTCTACTCTAACCACAGGATCATTGTTTCGCTCATTGACCTGAACCAGAGGGACTCATTGTCTCGAAACATGCAGGACCATCAAACCACTCATGGTGAATAATTTGACCCACATTGCTCGACCCCGATTTGAAGCCACACAAAGCACTTGCTTGACCCATCTCAATGCTAACTTGCCACCTGGATGAATGTAACTCGATACCTTTGACACCAATTCAACCCCCAAACACAACCGATCCATGCTATTGACTGCTGAACATTGCATTAAGGAACTTTGAGCTGCCCCTGGCTCTCACGTCCACCTTTTGGTGACCTATAAAGTGGAGAAATCCTTTTTTCACCTTTTCCAACCAAAAACATACAATTTTTAAATCCAGTATTGCATTTATTGCCAGATTGTCCTCCCTGCTGAATTCCCAGATCGGGGCACCAATACATATTGCATGTGTATGGGCCTCATTATAAGTTTGCTGGTCTGGAAACAAGGGTGCCGGTAAACTCATGGCACGTTTGTTTCGGGATCGGCAAACTCTGTGCCTGCCTGCTGTGGCCGCTGTGCCCGACAGGTCTGACCCTGCCGGGTGCAGCGGCCACGGTAGGCAGACCGGTCACGGAAGCACTGGCACCGTTAGAAGTGATGCCGGTGCTTTTGTGTCCCCACTCCCATAGAGTCCTATGGCACTCTATGGTAATGGGGACTTACATTTTACTGGTACCTGACTGCCTGGGCCACTGGACTTGGAATGTCCCGGTGGCACCGGGAAGTCAGGCGGCGGTAAAATGTTTCGAGTTCGTTGGCAACCCACCGGTAGCACCGCAGGATTTCCGCCAGACTCGTAATGTCTTTTCTTTACAGGGTGGATTTTTGCATTGTGTTTTTAATGTAACTTGTTTTTATTTTTTATTTATTTTTTTATTTTATTGCATCAATCAGTTTCCAGAAAAACTTTAAATGCAAATACAAACTCAAACACAAGAAAAGAATAAATATAAAATGCAACAACTATATAGGGAGGAAATGAAGATCAGAGAATTCTATATGTCCAACATCAAAGAAATCTCTCTGACAAAGTTCAGTAAGGCCAAGGTTAAAGATACCTTTCCTCCCCATCATAAAATGGACCACCTCTCCTGAGGAGGTTTAAGGTCAAGATTCTCAAAGTGCTTCCCCAGCCATTTTTCTCTGTAGACTGAAAGAGCTGCACAACTCATTACCAAATGCTGGAGAGTCTCTACCTCCTGGCCACAGCAGCGACACACGACAATCCGATCTTCTCTCTTTTTGATCCTTCTTCCCAATACCTCCCTCGTGGGAAGGAGGTTTAGGTGGAATCTTAGAAAAAACTGTCTTTCCATGTGGGAGTGGAATTTATCTAACTATGGAAGCACTGTACCTCGGCTATCGTGTTCCTCCTTATCCACAGATATAGATGGAAAAGCACTACGCATATCCATCGTGGCAATCCAGTCCCAATCTAGAAGTTTTTTCTTTACCTTGAGTGGGTGTTGCATTAAACTGTCTGTGCTTTGAGCATCCGTGTCCAAAATGCCTTTACAGATTGTCTGACATGCGTTTAAGGCTGGAATCGATCCACCAGACAGGGCTTCATTTATGGCCCGAAATCCACTTCTTTCCGGAGGGTCCAGGCATTTGCTGTAAAGAGTTAGAGATTTCCAAACCATTGCAATGTAAAGTGACGTTAACCCCAGTTCTTTTCTCACACATTCAATGGGAAGGGATGAAGGTAATCTCAGAACTCTTTTCCAAAAAAGGCTTTCCAACAAGCGCCAAACCTCTGGAGCAAGAAAAAAATTGGCCTCAGCCGCATAGGTCAGGACAGGGGATACTTTTAGTTTGTAGAAAACCATAATTGGTCGAAGTTAAAAAGAACAATAGCGTCGCTTGATTAGAAGTGCTTGAGAAGCCAAGTTCTCAAGTTTGCTTCTCAACCTAGCGACTCCTTGGTCGTCACGGATACTGTCATTTAGGGTGATTCCCAGATAGACCATTGAAGAGACCACAGGAACAACTTCACCTGTTAAGTACCATCTACATTTTTTCGCTATTTTCGATGTACCCAGGCCCAAAACTTTCGATTTTTTAGGGTTGATTCTGAGGCTGTTCTCTTGGACATACAGGTCAAGGGCTTTCAACTGTCTCTGCAGACCTATCGCAGTCTGGTCCAGTAAAAGAAGATCATCGGCGAACAACAACCTGCCCACTGGAGTCCCCGCAATCGTAGGTGGAAAACTTCTTATTGCTTCAAAGGCTTCCTGCATATCAGATATAAATAGGCAAAACACAGCAGGAGCCAAAAGGCACCCCTGTTTCAACCCATTGTTAGAGAGGACACTGTTCGAGAGAGTTCCTTTTCTGTCCAATCTACCTCTGAGCGTTGTTCCACTGTGAAGGGCCTCCAAGGGTTCTCTCAGATTGTTAGGACATCCCCATTTCCTCAATTTTGACCACAACAGGCTACGATCAACGGAATTGAACGCCTGTTCAAGGTCTATGGACGCAATATAGATGGTTTTGTATTTTTTTTCCTTGATCATGCATTTAAGTATGTTTATAAGTAAGATGTTGAAGAATGTGCCAATACCTTTGCGAAAGCCCGACTGCCAAGGATCTTGGTGAAGAGTCAGCCGGCTCCAGTCATTCAAATGTATCAGGACCACCGCAGCAAATATTTTTCCCACGACGTCTAAGAGTGCGAATGATCTATAATTCGCGGGGTTGGACCTATCGCCCTTCTTGAAAATCGGTACGAATATTGACTTGCTCCAAGATTGAGGGATCTTTTTGAGAGACTTTATGTCGTTGAACAGGGTTGTCATCGATAGTGCCCATTTCTCCGGGTTACTCTTGAGGATGTCATTTGTAAGACCATCAGGCCCAGCGGCCCTTGAGGAATTTGAGCTGCTAATAAGATCTACAATGTCCTGTTTTTCAAATTTGAGGTCCCAAGGTTTATCAGAAGATAGATGTTTTTGTGGTACACAGGTTATCCCCCTAGAGTAGAGTTTCAGGCAGTGATCCTCCCAGACCGTTGCAGGTACTGGATTACCAGTTTTTGACTCGACAGGCGTGGATATGTCATTTACCAATTTCCAAATACCTGAGATGTTTTTACTGGTGACTAAATGTATCATCTTCTGGCTGTCTTGTTGCGCCAACAGGTGTTTGTGTTGGGTGAGCCAATTTCTGTAGGTGTTTCTGATTTTCTTATGCAGAGTTAAGTCTTCTGGTGACTTTGAAGTTTTAAATTGCCTCCTAGCCCTACAAACGTTACTTTTTTTAGCTGCAACTTGGTGGTCGTAGGTGTGTCTGATGGTTGAAAAACCACCATTTGCAGCCTCCTTCGTGCGGAATACCTTTTAGACATCATTGTAATCGATGAGATTTGTGGTGAGATCTTGGTGTTCTGATTTTAACTTCATTAGAGTGTCCAGTACCAGGCCTAGGTCTTTTCTTTTAATTCTAAGCCTGTTGCCGCCCGGAACCAATTCCAGGTGCTGATCTGGTAAGTGTATATCTGGTAAAACATGATGAGTGTCCCAGTCCTCACTTACAAGTTTCAAGATGTTGTGCTCACTCTGTTCTGTTTGAACCACTGTCAACGATGTTAACTTTCCCATCAGTTGCTCTGTAGCAAAAAAATAGTCCAACGTACTGCATTGGTTAGCACGTTTCCAAGTTGGAGCTGCAGGTTGGTCACCCCGCAGACTGCCATTGATCATCAGGATATTTCTATTTATAAGCTCTTTTCCGAGGTCTACCCCTCTTAACATGTTCTTCGTGTGTAACAAGGGGAGGATCTCAATTTTACTCCCCATTTTGTCGAAGCATTCCATGTTGAAATCACCACAGAGGAGGACCTCAAGTTTGGGACACTTGATCCTGGCGTCATCGATGGCTTTAAGGAGCATTTCCTTGAAGTTATCCTCTAATCTTTCTGAGGGTCTCCAATAGACATTGCATACGAGCAGCTTCTGTTCCAGTGATGCATCCAAACCCTTGGAGGATATTTAGACAGTGGTCAGTTGTATCCACGAGTTTTGGTTTATGGATGAAAGCACTTTTAAGCCACTTGATCACTTTATGCCCAATAATAGGCCCAAACTTGGTCTTCCTTTCAGACCCTTTACAGCAGGATTTAGAAAAAGTTCAAACCCATCAAGGGGAGGTAGATCACACAACCATGTTTCTTGGAGGCAGAATAAATCATATGTGGTTAAGTCCACTGCTTGGTTCCCTAACAAGTGTGCAAACCCCTTAGTGTTCAAACTCATTATGATTTTTTCTTGCCCTTTTGAGAGAGTAGTTTGTTGGACACTAGGCGGGTCTAGCTGGCATTATGATTTAGCAGCAAGGAACCCCGCCAGCCAACTCCAGTCCTCCTGACTGTTCCCAGAGGACTCCTCGGATTTTTTCGAGAAAGTACATGTTGAGGCCCCACGAGTATCAACTTGTGTGTCACCCTGGGCCCTTTGCGTAGTCTGCACTACGCGAACCAGATCAGGTTCAGGTGTAGGGTTCCTTACACTTCTTACAACCTGATCCCTGTCGTTGGTGCCTTCATGCTGAGTGCGCTGGGCCTCCTCCAACCCACAAGCAGGATCCCACAAAGATTTAGTTTAGGGCCGCGATTTAGGAGTGCACATCTAGTCTTCCATTTGCCCATGTGCAGGATCACGCTGTCATGGCGCTGATCATTGTGAAACTCGATCCATTCGATGACCTTAGATTTTAGTTGATCGGGTGAGTTGAGGGAGTACAGAAGTCTCATGACATTTGCCCGATTCATGGTCAGGTTATCTTCATAGCCCAATGTTCTCTCCAATATCAGTTTAAAGGGACCCATAGAGATCTTTATCTCAGACCCCTTATCAACGTTTTCGTCTTTGGGCTCAGATGGTGTCTCCATGTTAGGGTTTTGTGCCCAAGTCACTGTTCTTCTCGTACCTTTTAGCAGCACACTTTGAGAGCTACTACTTTTTCCATTATCCTTGTTCTTCAGTCCCAGTAAGTTTCTCCTGCTTTCCAGGGTTTTGAAGTCCAAATTCCCAGTAGGACCCCCATCTACCCTGTCCTGATCCAGAGAGAGGTCCAAAGTTTCTCTTGGGTTATGGACTCTAGATTTCCACAAAGATTTCTTATTTGTGGCCACTCCTGGTATGGTCGAGTTTACTCGTGGAGGGATAATGGGGACCGCCAAAACAACCCCACAATCTTTGGACTTCTGTTTGACCCCAACCGATTTTTGGTCGACTTCATTTGGCTTGATGTTTTCTAATGAGTCGTCTTCTTCGGCAGAGCTTATGGTTACAGATGAGGCTGTCCCCACTTCTTCAGCATAGGAATCAATCTTGTCTGTGTAGATGGATAAGTCCATGAGTGAGTTGTCACCATTATCACTCGACCTCTCATTGTCTGAATTGCCCACCATTCCTTCTGTTGGCGCCTTAGTTAATTTCGTCGGAACTCCACCTGGGTTCTTAAAGTTCCTCTGATGAATTAACGATTTTTCGGATAGAACCAAATTTCTAGGTAGTGTGAGCCGAATCGCAGCTCTGGTGCGAATCGAAGCTTTCCGTGAATTAGAATTCTCAAGCACCAAAGTTTTTTTTTTTGCACAGGAATGGTTTTTCCATAGTTTTTCCCTCCTTTTTTATTGACTTCTAATTTATCACCCTCCCGCGTGGCCTGGCTCTTAGGTTTATTGAACAGATCATACAGTTTGATAGTTGAATTTGCCGCGCATGTTCCTGATGGAACAGTTCTAGCCGCTGGCACGGTTTGCCTTGCGTCTTTTAACAGAGCTGCCCCCCACCACCACTGTGGGGGCAGCTAACAGCGGGGTTTGATCGGTATTAGTTGATTTATCCGTGTAACTAAGTGAAGTTGGAGTTGGTTCAAGACCCTTACGAGCAGGAGCAGATCTTGGGTCTGAAGACTTTGCTGGAATACCCAAAACAACCGGGACGCACTCCACTCCCATTGTTGAGGGGATTGGCTTCTCAGACCTTCTTGTTTCTTTTTCCGTTATGATTGGTTCAATGATACTCTTTAATATTTGAACAGTCTGGTCAGCGTTGTCATCCAATTTAGACTGTATCGCAGAAACAAACCCTTCTACGAAGATCATTTTAGAATATAGCATTGCTATTGTGGTGGTATGATCCCGGAGCTGTTCATTTTGTGACTCTATTAATTTCATAAAAGGAGCCATGATGAGGGCAAAAGCTGTAATCATTGCAGAGTCAATTTGGGGGTCCTTTTTAGAGGGTTCCTCCACCTGAGTTGTTGCCAACACCGTCAGAAGATCTTCGTCCCTGGGAGAAAGTTGCCGTCTAAATCATTTACTGTGAAATGGGGCTTGCTGTGGAAAGACCCCTTTGTGTGGTCTTGGGGAGCGGCCCCTAAGTTGAGAATTGTTTGTTGGAGGGGGTTTCCCCCCCTTTTGGTGAGTTAAATTGCTGTTAGTTCCCGAGACTAGCCGTCTGTGGTCTATTTGATCAGAGGGCGGCCAAGGCGTTGTAAAACCGGTAATATCCGACTGAGTGAAGATCTTTATTCACATACAGTTTGGTGTGGCTAGATTGGATAGTAATGCCAAATGGTTTCCAACCCAGGTTAAACCCTTTTGTACAGCCCTGAGGATCATTGCTCCGGTTTTCTGGGCCAAAAAAAAAAAGTCCGAAGCAGAAGAGATTGTAGATTTGAAATTAAAGTTCGAGCCTTCATTTACCGATATAGGGAATGTGTGAGTAAGGCTTGAGGTGCTCTGGGGTAACAGGCTCGGAAGGGCCTCTTCGGGTTGCTCCAGCAAGAGTTCTGTTATCCTCGCTTCCTTACCTGGCCCTGAGACTTCCTTATCCTCCCCTTGAGTGTTGATCCCAGTATTATCAGTCACTGGTGGAGGCAGCGGTAAGGCTTCCTGGTTTGCCTGGCTTAGGCCTTCCCCCCTCCCTTCGATCAGTTCAGCTATGGGTTGCAAGATGTTTTCAGATGATGCCGTTTTACAAGTAATGGCCACTTCAGGATAAAAGTCACGGTCTGGCCTATCTGACTTTTTTTGTGGGACAGGGCTTGCCTCCATTACGAGTGTTCCATCTACAATTTAGGGGACTCAGAACCCAAGAAGGTAAGGTCTCACTGGCTGGAATTAGTCACAAGGGGTCTAGTAGGTGAAAATTACCTTTAAGGCAACGGCTCCAAGAGTTTCCAATGCACATATAATATGTGGCAGGTAGTAGAACCTTAATAGTTGTGAAAATGTACCTTCTGTCCTCCGTGCCTTGTTACCTGGGGCTGCACTTTGCCGCACTTTACCTCAGGAGAGGATCAAGAGATTAAGAAGCAGAGTGATCCCGTGATTCCCCGATTTCCACTAGTCTCCCTTGGTTGTGTCACAATAGTGTGTGCTCCTGACTGAGCAACTGGGATCAAAGGGCCTAGCCCCGCAGTCTCCCGCTGCTCGTTAATTATAGACACATGAAGTCCAAGATGATACAAATATATACAAATGCTCAGTTTATATGTTAGATCTCAAGTGCTGTCTTTTACTAATGCAGATGGTGGTTCTAAGATGCAGAACAATGACTCTACACTATCAGTACTTACAGAGATCAGTTCGCCTCCAGCACCAAACAGCCGCACAACAGCCAGAGGGCTTGTCTCCTACGGGCTTACCGCCGCAAGGGTGGATGGCTCGGCGTTTTAAGGATGACAAGAGTCACGTGATGCATCACGTGTAGGGCACAGGCCCTGCCTCCTCCAGGAAGCACACCGGCACCAGCAAGAGCCCCTTCACGGCTCGCAATGCTGGTTAGCAGGGAAGAAAAGCGTTTGTTTCAAAGGCACTCTGAAAGACCAGTAGATGCAGCAGTGTTGTGTTTTTAATAGTTATTTAAGCATTGGTAGCCTAATTAAAGTATATATATTTGTATAGAACCTTGATTGGATAGTCCTTTATTTGGGACTCTTGCTTGAGCTGCTACTGGATCACATACAGATCCCTTTTAACAGTGTAACCTTCCCTCCACCCATGTAACAACAAAAGGTGACTGAGGTATATATCTTGGACATGCCTGCTTTACCTTTATGATTGGGATCACTGTTGGTTTGTAGAAGTGTGAGGGCTGAATGGGCAGTTGAAATGGCAGTAACATAGCAAATCCAGGCAATTTATAGAAAGCAACCGTTTCTTTGCTTCTTTCTGGGGTGGTTTCCCACTGGGTAGAGACAGTAAATATGCCTTAATTCAGTAATGTATATCATGTTCACTGTCCTGCATGGCAGCTGTGTTGACACGTTGTTATTGTCAGGTATCTTAGTTTCTGCCTACAACATCAGCCATGTCCTCCCTAAACACATTTATTCAGCTGAGGTTCAAGACAGTATGCTCAGTTGACTTCAATAATTTCTTACAGTCCTCATTTACATTTCTGCACAATCACATTCATAGTAATAAGGTGTTGCTCCTCTCCTGCTACATGCACTTATTATAATATGACTCCCAAATAGTTTCTGTCATGTAATGTAATGTAACATTTATGAAGCGCTACTAAGGCCATCAGCATCTAGGCACTAACAAACAGTGTGTGTGGCTAAAAAGAAAGTTCTTCGAAAAGGCGTTGATGGATCCTTCTTGAGTGACTCCCTTTAAAGCAGGAGCCAAGGATCATGGAGAGGCGTCAAAGAAGGTGAACTTGGCGTTGACGGCGTCGATGAAAAGTTTGATGGTGCCGAGACCACAGCGTCGATCCAGGTGGTGCTCGTCGGTGACTTCCTCCGAAGATGAGTTGTGCGGGGCACCTCTGCGTTTGATAGTTCAGGACCGGAAAGAGTTTCTGAAGAACTGTGGCCCGACAAGGGCGTCGAGTCGTCGAAGTCTTTGTGGTCTTTGGGTGGCGGGAAACCCACCGGCGGATTCTCCTCGGCGCGTCGGCGTCCTTGACTTTCTCTGGTGGGATAAAGCGGTCGACGATGCGGACAAGGGAGTCCTTCGATTCAACAGTCTTAGGCAAAGGAGCGGGTGGCTCCGGTCGTCAGCAGCACAGTGTCAAGCAGTCCCTTCTTCTGGGCAACACGGCTTCGACAGGCCTCCAGCGGTTACGGCAATACTCAGAACCCTGGTCGACGGCAATGGACTTCGACGGCGTTGATGTCCGGGTGCTTCACTTTGTTCTCCTCGGCGGTCCCCGTCTCCGGTCTTCAGCCTTTTGAGGGCCTGACGTCCAGGGAGCTTCGGCGAAGGTTAGCGGTGCTCGATGGTCCCTCGGAGCATGGGACCTAGCCAGGTCCTCTCTCGGATCAGTCCTCGTCAAACTCGACAGCTTTCGGATCGGGTTGAAGCAAATGCAGCAGCAGTTCCTCTTTTTACAGCCGGCCATCGAGCATCAGCAGTTCCAGTTACTCTTCAAGTGTAGACTCAGCTCTGAACAATTTACAGTGGTGAGAGGTCCCCAGATATACTATTCTGCCTCTCATCCACACTACTGGGTCACACTCAGCAGCCAATCATACAGAAGGGCATTCATGCAGTCAGTCAGCCAATCAGGCATACAGTGCATTCAGGCCATACACCTCCCTCTCAGACACTCACAACAAGGAATGTGGATTGGGACAGGTACCCAGCCATTCAACACTGCACACTGCATTAATGCCAGTTTTGGGCAGGGTTGTCTCAGTCTTTGTCTCTCATACCAGAAACCAGACAGCCACAACAAGAAGTGCATATTCGTCACACACTCCATTCACCCAGGTCCCAACCACAGAGTGTACCCACAACATACAGTCACTGGGAAGGCTCCACAACAACACCATATATGGAACTTCCACCCAACAGCCAGTCAGGGGGAAGGGACAGAGTCAGACCTTCCCAGGACTTTGGGAAAACAAGGTAACAGGCAATAGAAAGCAAGAGGCCACAGGGGCCATCTTGTTTCCTATCAGGAATCAACTGATTCCAATGGCAGGGTCTGGGTATCCCAAAATGGATGATACTCAAAGCACCTGTCAAATTCAGCATGGAGCTGCCACCAGCCCATACCCTGCTCTGTGGGCCACACACACTAGGGGCACAGCGTTGCACCTCTCACCCATGGGTGCCATAAGGGTATCCCATGGGTCTGTACACCAAACCAAAAACAGGAAGAGCTGCACTGCCAGGAGTCCCACATGGACTCCTCAGCAGAAAACAATACAGAACATAAGTGATAAAGGACTACAGGACAAGGACAGGGAGGCCCTGTCCCTTCAATGCATTTCCAGCATCACAGTGAACAGCCCGGTGGGTAATGCACAAATTCTTAATCTCAATATGAATTTCCACCGGAACGCCAATGCAGTTGATGAAGAAAATCGGTGGAGTGGGATATCCTACCCGCTCCGAATGCCAAGAGGGCAGCCGCATTCTGCAGTAGCTGCAGTCTAAGGATCAGAAAAGCCAGTTGTCCCAGATAGATGCTATTGCAATAATCAATGGCTCCCAGTAGTGAAGCAGCAAACACCTTAGTGCAAGACTCCGGAGCAAGGAAAGGCAAACTCTTCCTCAAAATGTTTTACTTGACAAACCCAGAATTGAAGACAGATGCAATTTGTAATCCTGAGAGCCAGAGGCCTGGACTTTAATGCCCATGCTTTTTACCGAGTTAACAGGAAATGGACGAGGACCCCGTGAAACGGGCCTGAAATCATTGGTCCAAAATGCCTGAGATTCTATGTCACCCGTCACCATCACCTCTGTTTTTGCCCAGTTCAATTTCAGCCAGTTTTTTATCATCCACTCCCATACTGCGATCAAGCAATTCCTCAGGTGGGATGGTGGATCACTTTTAGGGGAAAAAGAAGCTAAGTATTGTCGGCGTAGATATAAAACTTTACCCCAAACTCCAGAATCAGGTCAGCCAAAGGGTGCAAGTACAAATTAAAAGGTATTGGGGACAATGACGAGCCCTGAGGAATCCCACAGGACAGGACCCTGGCTAAGGATAGAAAAGGGAATACTGATACTGTCTGTGTACATTCTGCCAGAAAAGATGTTAACCAAGCAAGGGGAACCCCCGAGATTCCTGCCTTCATCATGCCCTTCAGCAGGATACTGTGTTCAATGGTATCAAAGGACGCAGAGAGGTCAAGCAAAATCAAGACACCAAACTCCCCACGATCTTGTAGACATGCCAGATCATCCAGCACTGACATCATGACCGACTCTGTACCTCTCATGGAACAGAAGCCGGATTGAAGAGGATGTAGCAGGCCACCAGACTCCAAGAAGAGAGCTTTTGAATAACAATGGCCTCCATGATTTTCATAATACACCCTAGGAGTGAAATAGCCCAATATTTAGAGGCCAAAGCTGGATCCAACAGTGGTTTATTTAAAAGTGGTGAGATAAGCGCATGCTTCAAAGTACAAGGAATGCTCCTGAAGAAAAAGAGAATTGCACTGCTGCTGTGAGGAGTGGAATAACCTCCTCTGACAGGGACTGCAGTTCCCATAAAGGGATAGGATCCACTGAGGAGGATGATTTCAGTTTCTGAAGGTCACCTTAACTATGTTGTCAGTGACCGGTTCAAAATGGTCCATCATAGGAATAATCTCATCAACTGCTGACTGCTCCTGGGGGTTGCCATCTGCTTCAATGATTCTATTTAGGGCAATAGAGTCCCGAATTAATTGGATCTTTTCAACAAAAAAGGAGCTAATGAGATCACACCATTCTTGTGAATGTAAAAAATCAATAGAAGGGGTCACAGATGATAGTTTCTTTGCAACTTTAAAAAGTTCTTTCACTGAACAGGGGCTGAGATGGTCCGGTGTGCATAACAATGAGACTTTGCGATGCAAATAGCTTCCTGGTAACGGAACACCGACTGCTTGCCATTCGGTTTGGAGACCAAGTCATATTCCAGACTCTATTTCCACTCTAGCTGACGACAGACCTGCTTCATAATTTGGAGCTCTTCATTAAACCAGCCCGCTGACGGCATAGAACGAATTCTACTATCTTTAATATGCAATAGCATCAGCAACTTGCGTTGTAGCTCTCAGCAGGGCCATGCACAGGTCCTGCGACTCATTAATAATAAAATTGCTGGTAGCCTGCACAAGCAGTTTAGAGACAACTAAGAGGGACACCTTTCCCCATTGTTGTCGCTGACCCACAATATTGGGCATGCGGCTAGTACTAGGGGTTCAGACGATAGTGGAAGGCAGAACCAAAAGGTCTGACCAAAGAACCGTAAAAGGGGGAGATACTGCTACAAGCTCTTTCTCAGATTAGAAAATCAAATCCAGAACATTTCCTCTACAGTGAGTAGGCTGGTCATTACACAAGGTAAGGCAGGCATCAGCCAATGTGCTAAGATCTTTTGCCGATGTATCAGAGGGATTTTTGGGCTTAACATTGAGCTCACCCATGATCAGTGTGGGATGTTTTTACCCATGCATCCGAGCCCTACCACAAAAACTGTGCCTTACTGGCATTGAAAACATCATGATGGCCAGAACTTCCCAGGAAATGCATGAAGAATAGGCTGCCACCCATTTTTGCCTTTGTTGTGGGCACAGAAGGGCACTGCCTAAAACCACCATTGGGCTTCACAAAGTAGCCTGAAACCATTGCAAAAGGGGCAATGCTGATTGCCAAAAGCAACCCATAACTATTGGGAATTCATTTTCTTCAGGTCAAATATGGCTAAATTATGAGCACAAAATTATTTTACTGCAGAACCACACCAGTGCCATGTGCTGAACCTGGATAATATACTTCCATGTAAAATCTCTTGTTTGAAATGCATCAATTCAAGACTGATCCAAAAAAAAAAAAAAAATGAATACAGTACCCGCTTTGGACTCAAGGCGGCGGTAGCGGTCTAAACTCTGACAGGAGAACTGCTACTTCAGAAGCTAATCAGCCTTCTGTGACAATTGGGACTTCAAAGCTTGTTAGTTAATTGAAGATCTAACCACCTGCTGTTCCCAGAGACAATCTGATTTGATTAACAGGCCAAAAGGCTGGGAAACCTTCTCACCTCAGAAAGCCCAGGATATCACATGGTCATGCTAACCAAATGCAAAGTGGCTCCCTGGTCTGTTGACCTCAGCTTGCTGGAGCCCACACAAAATACCTTTTCCCTTGAATAGGATATGGTGATTTTGACTGTTTCCTGTCAACAAAGATCTGCCAGCCAGGAGAGACATGTGATCACTGTCATCCCCAAACTTTGGGGGCGGACTCAAACACTGCAGTACTTTGAATTGAAAGCAAATATATATTTTACAGAAACACTGATAACTCTTGGTAACCAGATGACAGAAATGTGAAATGCGAAATTTGGGGATCCTTAAAATGAAAACTTTGCCCACAATTCAAGCCCAAACTCCAATTTGTGTGATGTTCTGGGGCAAAACCCAGCTATTTATTGATACTACAGACTCTGTGTTTAAGCTAGAGACATGGGAATTTACTGGAGTATGTATGGACAGGCCGTGTATATGTGTATAATTTTTAATGAAAAACCAATGTTGCATAACCCACTAAAATCGAAAATAAGTTGCCATTTCTTTACCCAAGCTCCTAGAAACTCCAGACTCGGAACAGTGCCTACCTCATGTGATATATGATGTGTGTAGGTGATGTAAAAACAACTGTGTATTTGGGAAAATATGTATTTGGATCAAATATAGATTTGTGTGTAAAGATGACAGGGGAGGGCCCTCTGGCCATGAAATCTACCTCATCACTCTGACTCACAACTCAGTTCCCCCAATCAAGGGAGAGAGGAGGAATTGGCCAATGATAAGTGAGAGGGGCAGGTTTAGTTATGACCAACGCACATACCCACTTTCCAAAACACATAAAAAGTGACTGCTGGGACAGGTAGAGACATTCAATACCATTTGCTGCGGAGCATGCTGACCGATGACTTCACATCCAGAGATCCAAACTTCAAATCCATCAATCTCCAGAACCTGTAGCAGAAATTAACTCCAGTATTTGTAGCAGAGAGACCTGAATCCACCAGCTGAATCCTCTTCAGCAGGCCTCAAAACTAACCAAACTATTCAACAGCCGGGCGAGCTGTTTGAAGTTTTGCCGAGAATCTTTGCAAGAACCTGTAGCAGTACCCAGAAAGCAGTGTTACATCCAGAATCCACTTGATCTGGACCGGAAAGCAGAGCAGTATCCAGAACCAGAGGCCGCTGAATCCAGAGAGGCTAGACCAGCAGAGCAGAGCTGACCCAGATCGCTGTGAGCAGAACCGGTGCCTGATTGACCCGCCGAGCAGACAGAACCGCAGCCGGACGTGTTGACCAGATCCGTGACGAGGCCTAGTTCAAATTTATATTGTGAGTACCTAGCAGAACTGTGCAGAACCAATCTCTTAGTTAAAATAATCTAATCCAAACTATGTTAACCTAAGTAGAACAGCCTCCTAGAAATCCTGTCATCTGTCATTTGTAAAGCTGCACAACTGTCACCTGTCAATTCTGAAGCTGCAAGCTGTCACCTGTCATTTTGAGTTTACTTTAAATCCGAAAAACTACCTTTATTTAATCGTCTGTATTTCTGGAACCGTTTGGGCTAGGAACGTGATTTAACTTTCCTCTGGAAGCTTAGAATCTAAGCTTTCCAACAAGCCTAGAACCGACCTCCTACTCCTTACACTTTTACCGCAATCGCGATTCACGCACTCGCGAAATTTACCGCGATTTGTGATTTTGGCTCAATTTCTCCACTTGTCAAAATAGCAGCTCCATTCTTTCTTTTGTTAAAATCCGTTTGCAACTTGGTAATAACTCATAGAGCATTGCTAAAGTGAGCCTGAACTAATACCAACACGCATCTCCCACTCACCCTGAATCTCTAGAGGGAATTAAAATCAGTTGGCACATTTTCCCATCCATTGCCATCACATTTAAAAAGCATTTTGGGCCTGTGTTTCAAACTCCTACCTGTTTCCTCTAAGCTTGCTGGGGGGGAACTGATTTTCGTATTGTATTTGATTGCATTCCTGAGAACTGTGTGCTCCTCTTGCCATCTCCTTCCATTTCTTACATTGCATAGGGGAGGGGGGTGAATTGCCAGAGAAAAAGTGATTATCTTATCTTTTGCTAAAATCATATCAAGTATTTCTGTACTGCATTTTATTCCTCATTGCTTTTCCCTTGAAACCATAAAAGTATTTTTGTTACTTTATCCATCCTATACTAACTCCTCATTGATTGTAAGAAGTGTGCTAGTGCCAGATTACCCATTGTTGATCAACATCATATTCTGAAGTGTGATATCAGTTATCAATTTATTTATAAAGTGTGATATATATATATTGTTTAAATTCTCAAATAAACCTTTTAATTTGCAAAACAAACCTACTTCTTGGCTCAGTGGGGTCAGGGGGATTCTAAGAGGGGGGTGTTATACAAGGGTGGTCATCCAGAGTACTGAACTAGACATAAAAATACATTAATAAGGGTTTTCCTCAGCATCCCAGACTAGGCATTGACTTGGCTGTAGTGTTGATTGAATATCGCTTACATCAGCAAGTTGGGGTAGGAGAGAACCAGATTCCCAACTAATTGTGCAAAATTAGCAGCAAAATTAACTAGTGACCATGGTGGGAGCCTATAAACTAACAAATAAATAGAAACAATTGCTTACCTGTGAATACGGATCAGCACCTCACACTCAGTCAACGTGCATATTACTGTGTTGCTTTGCCAACTATTGATTAACGTTTGATGAGGATTGTCGCTGTATGCTCTAACAGAAGACATGTAAGATGTAAGTTGACCAAATGAATATACTTTTACATGAGAATTCTGGAGAAGAGACCCATGGTGGAGACGGAGGAAATGTCACTACCAGAATTTGGACCAGCAATGTTAATCAGGGAGGGATATGGCCTGCCTTCTGTTTAGATGGTTTATTATGGAACACACTCACTACTTACAATCTATACACAGGAGGTTTCTGCTGCTCCCTCAGTTTAAGATACTGAGTTAATTGTTGTTGTGTACAACATTTTCAGGAATATAGTTGGCTTTTGTTGGATGGTGGAGTAAGAAGTAGGACAAAGAGGTGGCATGTTTCAACAAGTTGCCTCCCGTCTCCTGGTAAACTGGCACATTCTTTCTCTCTTTCCCATCAATTGTTTGCTCCAGTTTCTGATTCAACAAAGAGAGTATGGTCAAGAGAATGACTCCCGTATCTCCAGATAGTATTTGTGGTCTGGGGCCCTCTTTAGTCCTAGTTGTATTGCCACTGTGATGAGGGAGATTCCTCCTGATACCCTCTTGTTTCTTAGACATTTGAACATTGCTATTGTGATGAGGGAAATCACTCCTGAGGTTCACTAGTTACCACTATTGTGATGAGGGAGATTCCGCCCAAGGCTTTCTTGACTCTGAATTCTCAGGGTATCACTACTGTGATGAGGGAGATTACTCCCGATGCAGCTTCCACTCTCTGTTTTCTCTGACTCCACTGTGTTTTCCTGCAGTTCCTGTTACCTTGTTGGTGTTGTGAATGCATGTACGGTTCTTCACGGGTCGCAGTGCTTCGCTGTATGCTTCCTTCTGGTTCACCTGCACGTCTCCACAAAGGCTTGGGGCTGGTGGTCTCTTCATCATTGTTGGACGGAACCGTCAAACTCCCAGAGGTCACGCCACCACCCTGACTGTCCTAACACTGGAGTGAGTTGGCTCCCTGCTGGCTCACAGGAGTCTTCTGCTGCTTCCACTCTCCTGCATCCTCTCTTTCGAGGACCAGCTTCTCGGTTCCCAGGTTTGAACTTCCTGGGCTTGGCTGATTCCTTGCTGGCTCCTCTCTCTTTCCTTCAGTCCGTTCCAGTTTGTATCTCTCTAAACTGGGCTCACCCCAACACAATGTCGTAGTATGTTGCCTATTTCCATGATGTACTCTTCATACCTCCTCGTGGCCACCTCTTCCCAGTCCCCATAGAAAAATGTAGGCCATCATTCATGTTCTTCTACGTCTCATTAGTGTCATGTCTGAATGATGGAAGGAGTGTTACAGTAGCACACAGTTGTATTATCAGTCCTGCCTTCCACCACCCCTGGGGGGACTATTGGATAGCAACTTCACCTACCTAGCCTCACAGGGAAGGGCTGCCCCCTGGGGAGAAGTGGCAAGATCCCGTGAATCGTCACATACCCTCCCCTAATGGAGTTGGCTACCCCATTTTCAGCTAGAAGAAATCTGGAAAGCAAATCTAGTTTCCCCTGTTCCTTTGCCTTCCTATATACAGTGGAAAAGCAAAGGTAGGTAGATCTCAAAACCAATTCATTATGTGGGTTATCTTGTGCAAGCCTAGACAAATTAGAGGGGAATGGTCAGTAGCTAGTCTAAATGTATGACCAGTTAAATTGTATTTTAAATAATCAAAAACCCACATGATGGCAAGAGCCCCCAACTGAATAGTGAAATCCTTTTTTTCACACGGGAAGAGATTTCAGCTAACATATAGCATAGGATATTCCACCCCATTATATTCTTGGGAAATTACCACTCCAAAAACTACTTTAGTACAAATTCCTTGCTGAAATTAAGATCCTTCAATACTGGCTCACTACAGAGTATCTGTTTTAGTGTGTTTAACTGGCCTAATCTTGTTTTCCCAACCGTAACTTTTGTGGTTCCGCATTCTTCAATGTATCCGTTAGAACAAGATGTTATCATAGAATATCTAGAGATAAATCTTGCTTCATCTTAAGGGGAAGCAAGTCTTTAACAGCTCTTACTTTTTCGATCTGTGGCTGTACCAGTCCATTCCCAACAAAAATACCAAGATTTTTTACGGATGTCTGGGCCAGATGGCATTTCTTGGGACTGGCTGTCAACCCTGTTTTTCTCATGGCCCTCACAACTTCATATAAATGGAAACAGTTTTCTTCCCAAGCTTGGTTGTAAATTATGATGCTATCTAGGTATGCGCCACAAAAATGGGGAAAGGGTAACAATACCTAATCCATGAACCTTTTAAATGTTGCTGGGGCCTCATGTAGTACAATAGGAAGAACCTTGTACTGAAACAGCCCCTGAGGAGTGGAGAAAGATTTTCCTTTTCTGAGGGATTTAATGGGAGCTGCCAATACCCCTTTGTCAGACCAATCATGGAAATATAAGCCACGGGACTCGGTTTGTCAATTACATTGTCAATCCTAGGCATAGGATACTTGTCAAACTGGGAGATGGAGTTAAGCTTTCTGAAGTCGAATCTATATGACTGATCTGGTTTTGCAAGTAGCGCTATTGGCGAGGATCAAGGGCTTTCAGATGGTTCCATAATGTTGGCCTTCAACATTTTCTCCAATTCCTGAAGGATTGTTTCCCTCCTAGCATCTGAAATACAATATTGCTTCATATTTACCACCTTTCTGGGGGAGTCCAAATGCGGTGCATTAAAAAGTTTACCCTCCAAGGTTCACTATTAAAGACATCAGGAAACTGATAACAGGTTTTGGGTGTCTCATTGTTTCTGATGTGTTAAGTCAGGGGAGATCAAGTTATTTTCTGGTACTCTCTCGGTTAGGGTAGCCATGGTCACTGAGGTGGTTTCAATGGGATGCATTGTTCACTATTTTATAAGATTTATATGATATACCTGAATCTTGGTTCTTCAATCATGTTGGGCTACAAGATTATTAAACAGCCCCTTTTTCTACAAAATCTCATAAGGTCCATACCACTTCGAAAGCAGTTTTTGGTCTGAAGTGGGCAAAATAACAAATACCTTTTGGCCTATAGAAAAGGGGCGGTGGGCAGCCTTTTTGATTATATTGGGCCTTCTGAGTTTCCTGGGCTTTTTCTAGATGTTTATTGACTATCTCCCTTACAATAGTCATATGTTCTTTCAAACATTTTGGGGAATAGCAAGGGCTGTTTCCTCTGTCTCCTCTCTCTCCTCCCAGGTTTCCTGCAGCATATCTAATTCAGCCCATGGGTCAAACCCTTAAAAAGGTTCAAAAGGAGAAAACCCCAAGGAAGCCTGTGGGGACTTCCGAAATACAAAAGGTGTCCTTGGGATCATTGTATTCCAATTGTGCCCATCGGCTTCAACCAGCTTTTTAAGAATGTTTTTAAATGTCTGGTTAAAACGCTTCACTAATCCACCCGTTTGCAGATGATAAACTGAGGTATGCAATGTTTGAATCTGGAGTATCTTCTTAACTTCCGCCATCAATTTTGACATGAACGTGCTGCCGTGGCCTTTTAGAATCTCATGGGGAAACCTCACCCTATACAGGAAGTGAATCATATGCTTTAGAATCTGTAGAGAGGTGTTGTTCTTAAGTGGGGAAAAGCCTACAGGTAAAGGGTAGTGTAGTCTACTATAACTAAAATGTATTTATTCTCCGAAATTTGAAGGTTCTAAAGGTCCTACTATGTCCATTCCGATCCTAGAGAAGGGTACCTGAATAACAGGGAGAGGTTGCAATGGAGCTGGTGGCAGTGTTTGGGCAGCTGTCTTTTGACGTAAGGCACAGGTAGTGACAAAGGTCTTCACGTCCACATGAAGTCATGGCCAATACAATTGGGGAATGACCTGTCCTTTTCTTTCGCTATTCCCAAAAGCCCAGATGTCAAATGTGAATGAGAATCGATGTGTAACTAACTAAATTCGCCTCAGGCCAACAACATTTCTTGCTAAGTGGCGAACGTACTGTAATGTTCTGTATTCTATTATGGGCAATAAACATTCCTGTACTGTTACTGTAATATTGATTAAAGGCCTACATGTTTAATGTGTGCTCTTATTTATTTATTTTAAGCCTAATACACAGATCCAGTAATTGCGAAAAATAAAATAAAATAAAGACCAACTAAATTAAACATATGTTTCACGCATACTCAGAGTAGATCTGCTAGAACCATATTCTTTACTACATTCATACTGTACAGATCACACAGACTCTTCGTGTAAGATGGAGCACTTCACATGTATGTCTGTGTCCGGGCCAGATTGTGGGCCATTAAAAAAAACTCATCACTGTTCTGTGTGAGCTCTTGTCTTCCCCACAGAGTTCACAAAACAAACCATGCATTACCCAGCAGGAACCACACCCTCCGTGTCCAGGGCTTTAAAAGAAATCACTAGCGGAAAAAAGGCAACTAATCAGTTCTCGAATCACATATATATTTACAAAATAATTTGCAGCATTCTCCTGGAAATGGCAGTAACTTACAAACATGTAAATACAAGTAATTCACAATAGGAATTTAACTTCATTCACAAAGGAATGTGCATACTGTTTGCGATCGTGTGCTGCTTTATAAAAAATATTCATGACAATCGCTCTACCATTCAAGCAAGATTGTGTGTACCCAGGGGCGTGTCAGGGAGGTGAGAATGTGTAAGGGGCTAGTCTAATGCATGAGTGATGAATGTCAATTAAACAGATGCATATTTATTTATTTTTACATTTGTCGGCCCACGCATTAGGAGATATGTGGGAAACATGTTTTTGAGTGGAAGAGAACATTCAAAGCTGTCTTGTAAAATATATGGGTAAGGTATTTCGCACTTAACAAAAACTGTATTTGGGTTATTAAAATTCGTCCAAACATCTCAGAGATTCGTGTGACAGATTCGTGTGAAGATAATGACACTTTCCTACCGATGAAATGTTGCATTAAACACATGTTCAAAGCAGATACATTAATGGAATAGAACATGTCCTGTAAAAGAAAGCAGAGTATCTAAATGAGTAATAGCTCTCACCAGGCTGTTCTTTAGATATAGCAACCAAAATTAACTTTGCTTGCAGCTGACAAAGATTGCAATTTATTTATTTTTATTTATTTATTTTGTTGCTTATTCAGTGTTCCAAGCCCAAAGGCATCTGGGCGATTTCTTACATAAAAAGGCTACAGTTGTTACTCAGGTAACATATATATACAAAAGTCATAATGCAGGGTATATACAGTACAGATACGTTATTATAGATACATTATTTACATGGAATTCATAAAAAACGCTTTGTGCAAAATTCACAAAAAGGAAAGCAAATAGAAAATGCACAGAGGATACATGTTTTATTTGCAACAAAGAAAACATGCACACTTCCAGGGGCTGTGCTGCAGCACAAATCATAAAATGGGCAGGCCCCTTGGATACATTAGTGTCAGGAGTGTGTATGGTGCTCCCTGCACCCAGTGGATGCTGGGAGTGCATTTCATCATGTCAGAGATTGGGTGAAAATGAAAAGAGACATTTCTATCCTGTGTAAGGAAGGCATGGTATCAAGCAGCAACACAGACACATGTGATCACAGTTCAAGGGTGTTGAACAGGAGCCTCAACAAGAGCAGCAACACACTGCAACAGAACCTCGGATATAAGCCTATCCAGGAAAACCAACATCCCACACTACAGAGGGTGAACCTTACTATAATTTAGCTTATCCAGGAGGCCACTCAGCCCAGGAACCACATGGGCAAGATAAGCAGCTTTTAGCCTTGAAAAGGACCCTAGAGGTCGAAACACATGTCGGCTGACTCACTAAGGCTATATGCCGCCACTACTCCAATAAAACCACTTGGATTTTCAAATTAACTACTGTGCTTATATCCAATCCGTTCAACCAACAAGCGCAAGGTATCTGAGACCTCACCTTTTTCTACGATATATGTGAACAATGCACTGTTGATTGTTAAAAGCTTTCTCCCAATGTTTTCTTAATGTTTCTCAATCATATGTACAAATGTTGGTTTACACCATGTATATGTCCAAATGTCTAATCACCCACTATTTTGTGTTGTAAAAATATAGCACCCTAAATAATAATTAAGGTGATGCTATAAAAAAAGAAATGAAATAAGGCCAATTGAAAATGACCAAAAGCAAGAAACACAATTGGTATGTACACCTTTAGAAAAAACAGATTGTAGGTATATGAAAGTGACAGATTTAAGTACCTCAGAAATACAAGGCTCATAAACATGCAGGATTGATGCATCTTCGAATTTGCTATTGGCAGGACACCATTTGTTATAGTATTACTATATGTAAGTAAGGCATGGTATCAAACAGTAAGACAGACACGAGTGATCACAGTTCAAGGGTGTTTATTGAACTTCCAATGGGTTTGAAAAACGCCTATCTAATCCTAAATCTAAAGATGGGTTCAAGCTACGACCATCAAATAATAATAATGCAGTCCTTGTCGAGTCTGTCAAAAAAAAGGCCTATACCAATACATCTATTGCCAATCCTTACTTCTAAATACAAATACTGTGGGAAAAAATGTTATGCAAAAGAAAAGTGTTCAAGAAATGATATGTAAGGATATTCAAGCCGTTGGCTTCCCTCCTGCAGGTTTTCAGCACGGGACAAAGCAGCACAATCAAGGTTAGCACACTCTCTGACTTCTCTAGGACGAGGATATAGTTCAAAACCTCAAAATGAGGTCGTTCTATGCCAAAGTCTCTTTGCCATTCAAAGTCTCTTATTTCAGAGGGCCTGATGCAATACAACAAAACATTGAAGTTCCTTTCTTCTGAGGATTTTCACTTATACACCTTCTCAGGTGATTTACTGTTCACCACGGGTCCTTCTCTGCCCGGCTCAGACCCACTTTAACACAAAACCTTCAATTGGTCTCCCTCTGCCGGGATTGGACCAAATTCATTTACTTTTCCAAGCATTCTCTACTTCATCAAAATGAAAGACTTTCAATTGTGCACAGGATTTAGCTTGACCCGTCGCAGGACCACTTTGATTCACATTTATTTATTCTCTTTCAATTGGTCTCCCTCCGTCGGGCTCGGACCAAATGTATCTATTTTTGGCACTTCTCAGCTGGATACCTTACAGAGGTTGAGCACCCATGTGGTGCCGGACCACTATGTCAAAGATATTGTGGCTTGCTTTAAAGTTCAATCACTCATCAGCAGATCAACTTCACTTGCGTCTGTTATCACACGCATTTTAACGATGTTAGTTCCAGCATTCGCCATACAATTTTGCTGCTTGCAACTTTGACTTCAACACAGACTGGTCTTGTATCGGTCTCTCCAACTCACCGGCTGTGTTGATTTCAATGAATACGCTCTGTTCTTGGAGCCAAGGACGCTACCACAGTGACTTGTGATGCTCCCCGCCTTGATTCGGGAGGGCCTCGGGTATCTCTGACACACAATGCAGGAATCTTCAGCCAGGTTTCCTGGTCTTACGCTTTCTATTCCCGAGGTTGCTGGAAAGTAACAGTTTCTTGTCAAAAAGGTCAAGGGAATTTCCCCCCTTGCGATCTCCTTCGGTTTTGCAGTCTTTCCTCTCTTGCTCAGCTGCCGTCTCAAAACTTCTGTTTCCGTGTGTGCTTTGCCTCACTCAGAGTGTGCTCTCATGCCCCGCCTTTTATCCATGTGGGGAAGTGTAATGGAAGGGAGGTGTGTGTGATGGTCAGTAATTGCCTGACCTTGCCTGACAATTGTATTGGGACATGTCAGGTATACTGCTCGGGTGCAAGTCTGTTTTCTCCCATAGCAGGCTGTCCATGAGAAAGTGTTTGTGTTGTAAAGGGGGGGGGGGTAGAGTTCCTAAATATCCTACCTTGTAGGATGGGGTAAAGGTGTTACAAGGAAGGGGATACCGCATCTCACATCCGGTGTCCAACTCCCACTGCCCGAAGACCCCTCACCCAGGAGATCCTCCCGCACTGGTACACCCCCAGGAATTGGATGTAAAAGCGATGGCTATGTCCTGGCCACCTGGATGACAGATCCCTGGGGACTAGTGGGTGAGAAACCTTATGGTTTCTCACACCTGTTTGAAAGATAGTAATGTATGTGGATCTGTCATGCATTGCACTTCCCCTGGGCCTGTTCCATAGAGATACGTAGGAATACCTTTGTTCACAGTACATTTTAATATGCATTCCATTTTTGAATTCACAATGTGCAGAAATGCCCATCTATTTGTCAAATGCACAAAGGGGAGGAAACAGGAAATCACAACCTGTGCATCTAAAGAAACCTTTTGAATACATCTTAATTTTCTCCAAAGACCCCATGCCTGAAATGTGACCAACTCTGCATAAGCCCTACTGGTATTTCTTAAGTTAATGACCTGCCACCATGGGCTCTCTTTTTTATGAAATAAATAATGTTATTAGTAATCATAAAAGCAAACTCTGCATAAAAGCAAACTCAGCCGGATGAAGCTTCATGCATCCCTAATGCATGAATGACACCCCCCAGCAACAGCCCTAAGGGTTCTTAAGAGGTCCTCATCCCTTATGAAATTCCTATTTTTAATATTATTCACTACTCTAATGGTCAATATGTTGACCTCTGAATGGTGAAAATCAGACTGAAGCATACCTGACATGTAACGGACTTTGTTGGTCTGACATATAATCTTACAAATGCCAACTTTAAGTGTACCAATTCCATATACTTTAGGAGGGGGGAAACTTGAGTTTTCTTATCCACATTCAAACCTTGGAATTGCAGGTGTATTAAGCTACTTAGATATCTAACTGCAGAGTTGAATGTGCTGTCCTACTTGATTAACATTGACTGGCGCACAGGACTCCATTTCCTTCTGCTGACCCCCACCTCGCCTCACTTGCCCCCTCCATTCTCTTAATGTTTTTTTCCCTTCTTGAAGCCTTTTAAGTTATTTTGTGTGTGTTTTCCAAGAATTATCTCAAACATTCTCAACCTTCTCCAGAATGCCTTGAAGATTTATGGCTCTTAAAGGTGATTCTGAGAGGATGAAAAATCAGCAGGAACCTGCGATCCGACATGAATCTCACCATGAGATTTGCAGGAGTCTGCAGGTCACATTTGAGAAAGTTCACTGTGGCCTATTGTGTACAGTCTTCCACAACATTTATATATATCACCTAGCAGTTCTATAGTCTCCAGCCTATTAAAAAGCATATGCATAAAAATACATTTCTTCATATTCAGTATACAAAGTTGTCTTGGATAATTAATCATAATTTAAAATTCAACCACAATTAGAGATTTTCTTTTGACCTCATATAGAATGACATAGTTGGATGCAGACTACTGGATACTTAAACCAAGTTACGAGATAAAAACCTATTTTTTTCTTTCAAAACTCCTAGCCCTAAACCCTTTACAAAAGCCTGATGCCATCTCTTGCAAAAGCTCTGTAAAATATTGAGAGATAGTAAGCACTTCCTAATCTTACTTGGCATCATCAGGGAGGTCAAGACCGACTCCAAACACATAACCTGTTGGGCAGACATAAAGTCAAGTACTAAAATTGACCTTTTAAGTGTTCCATCCATTCCTTAAGTTAATTTGACACATCTGAAGGCCATACAAAACAACAGGTATGACCTTTTACTCGTAGGCGTCAATTAACGGGGTTAAGGAAAAGCCCCCATACTTATTTATTATAATTCCTAAAACACAACAATAAAGAACTGCTCTTATGTTTAACTTTTTCTACAAGTTTTGTTATTTGTTTGGCTAATTAAAACAGATCAAATAAATAAACTAATTCATTTGGATTTGAATTTATTTTCCACATAAAATATACAGACCCCTGACAAACCTAGAACAAGTAATTTTGTTTGGTTGGATGTTTTCTTTCTACAAGTCAGTTAAGGATGTGTGTAGGGCATCAAAACCTCTTTGCAACCCCACAGGAGTCAGGTCTAAAAAAGTATTATCTGTGTAAGGAAAAAAAAATGTATGATGGTGACCCATCTTGGAGGAGAAACAATGGGCTAAAGTTAGGGAAACCTCAAATCAGCAATATATGCCCAAAAAAGCAGTAGTGTCAGAACACACTCTACTTTAAACCTCTATGGGCATCTTTTGAAGTTCACCTTTACCTTTGATTTAGTATGGAGCAGTTTAACAAAGCCTGGATCAATTTCTATTATGTTCCCTAGGATATCCCTATTTACCCTGTGAAATGTAGCAGGCTAGTCAATGGACAGGAATGGCCTGATATTTCTGCTAAAATATTTAAAGACAGCACATTTAGGGAAGTAGACATACCTTTTTGGATTCCTGTTTGGACGTCTGGAAGAATGCTTTTTCTTTTCTCAACCTAACAATTTAGCTCCTTGATAAGGAGCGAAGCAAACGTTTTTCTTGAAGCTGTGAAAAGGGCAACCAATCAATACTTCAGGAAGCGTTCATTATTTCTCATTTTCCTTTTTTATGAATGGTTATCAGGAGTGCCTCAGGAAACGATGTGGGCAATGTAAGAGAATTGATTATATTATCAAATTATTGGTACAAAATATCACCCCACAAAGGGGTTTCCTTTTTTAAAACATAGTTGCATGGCCATTTGGCACAGGAGTTCTTGAGGGTTTAAGATATTTGATTACTACATCAGTCTCATTTACCATACATGTCCATATATTACAGCATGTAACACAATGCCTTTGAACCATCTGCCTCAAATGACCAAAGGTCAACTTAAGTAACCTCTCCCAATCCTTTATAGCAAACAGATTTATCGACAGAAAAGCTATTCCTGTGAAATTAAAAAGCATCCAAAAGTATCTTGCATTTTCCTGGCTAAATCAAATAGCTTTATTTTCCATTGGGAGGTACCCCTCATCTTATAGTCCTTAAGCCAATGCTTGTCCTTTTGTCTAATGTTTCTCCTATGGGTCAATCGGTCTGACTCTAGAAAGATATACCAATATCTTTTGTGATGTCTTAACTCTTGCTTGTTCATCTTTTTCTAACCGGCAATAACAGAATCAAAAGAAGGGATCTTGCCTGTAGAAGAATAATTACAGTAGTAAATTAACCCTGCACACTGGCGATGGCCTTCTAATGTGGCCACTGTCCATGTTACAACAATTAATTAAACTAAAAGACCATGATACACTGGCCATGGCCCATATCTACTTCAGTTGTAAATTACCATGTCATATTGGCCAAACCCCGTGCCCAAATAGCCCCCCTTTTTCCCCTTTATTCATACCCCTGGTATTTTCCCCCAAAAATATTCTTGTGGTAACATAACCATGATCACTGATATGCTGCCTTGTGTTGCTGTGAGAATCAGTTTAGCGGAAACTCAGCATTTTACCATTACCATATTAATGTGCAAATGCTTGAAAATTAAAAAGCCTTCCATATCACCCTTTCAGCTCTACATGTGCAGCTCTCCTGCTTTTTAGCCCCCATAACTGTGAAAATCCCTCCTGACCCTCTCCTACCCTCTTTCCCAGTTCTATCCGATGGCATTTATTTTTTCCATTTTCATATTGAGATTTCCGCGTGGGTTTCCTGCAGTGTGAAGAAATCAATTTGCCTCCAAACAGCCTCTCCAGCAATCCCCACAACAGACAACTAACAATGTGGTCCTCTATTGAACTTCCAGAAGTGAAGCCAATGATTCCCCTCCCCCAAAAATCATATGTAGCATTGTTTCTTTTTTAATTCCAGTGGGATTACAGTGTGAATTGCTTGCATCAAATGGAAGAAAATGGTGGCTTTTCATTTCTGGAAAACCTTGGTGCTGTCATGCACCATGGGAGATATATACATATGTATTGGACTGCCGGCACCCCCATCTCCATCAATTGTTTTTAAACTACTGGTCAGATTTACACCAAACCAAAAAGTAATACCTGGAACACTTTGTGACCAACAAATCCGTCCACAGGGTTTTCTGTGCATGTATTCAAAGAAGGCACATTTTTCCTTATGGGAAAAAGACTGGGCTTTATTTCTATGCTTAATAACGTTTGATATTCCCAAAATGTACAGGTTGGGGCTGGTGTCTGACAATTGTTTTTGGAAATGTCAGCCAAATCTGACCACCAGGTCAATATTTTTTAGCAAAAGAATGTTTGCAAACATCAATGATTCATAGGTTTTATGTTAACTATAGGGCAGCAACTGCTGACGGTACCCTATCACTACTTTGGTGTTCTCTCAGGAATACAATCTACCACAGTTTACTGGTGGTTCTTGTTGCCCTTTTATTTTAACAGAATTCTCAGCTATTACAATTCATGAGAATGAAATCAAATGAAATGTAAACAGAATTGAGAAGCATAGAAGAGGGGCATTGGTGCAAAAATATGTTTGTTATACAGAAGACAAAAATGCTACAAGGGAAAATTGGATGTTTCCTGAATTCCTACTGATCAAAACCAGATCACTGTAAGGAAATCTAATTCATAAGAAGAGATGCAGACTAAGATGTTGTGTTCGAAACCAAAATGTAAACTGCAGCCTAGGCACAACATTGAAAAATACATGTGCAATGTTTTCCAGTCAGTCAAATAACACTATTATTGACAAGGCCAGAGGTAAGTGCCAACAGGCATTCAGCAACTGTTTATTAAAGTGGATAAACTGATTCATGGTAAATGTAACATGGAAAATGTAACATCTAAGGGAACAGAAAAATTTACTTTAAAAGTGGAAATGGTGACAAAGCTAGCTGAATCAAGCATCCGCCAGATTGAACTCTTGACATCTGTATTCTGCTCACGCCACCTCCACCAAAATGAGATGCAAAAACAGATCACATGCTTTCTCATGGAGATGAACCGGTGGGGATAAGGCCATAAAGATAACAACAACTAGCTTGCAACGTATTCACAGGAAGGCTAGACCTAACTGTAAATCCTAGGCCAGCGTTTATGGGTTGCATCTGTGTATGCTGGACTTCAGATAAGGATAAGGAACAGATAAGGAACAATTAATGGGGCTTTAGTGTGACCAGCCAATCTGTTTTGCCTAATCTGATCACCCAGGCCCTCGTGAAGGCAGAAAAAAGAAAACATATGGAAAAACAAAGGTTATCAAAGACTTGTCACTGTCCGGGCTCTGGGTAATAAATATTAGCCATGAACTAACAGCTAATGAACGGAAGACTTCAGATGCTCTGTTTGTGGCAGACCAACTGCAGATGCTATTTAATATTTTATATTGGAAAAATGCATTGTTGCAGAGTCAAATTTACTATTTCACCCATATTTCTGAAATGGAATGTCACAGCAAACTAATTGTTTTTGTGAAATGGTCAGTGTGAGATGCTCTATGTAAGGCTACAGCGCGATTTTTCTAATGGTATTTTTAATTATTCAAACTATGCAAATTTGTATTTTGTCGCAATGAATGGCTCACCACGCTAATGTGTCATTAGTCATAGCCCATCACTCTGAGATAGAAAAATAATCTCTACAGAAAAGTATCAATAAGTTATAAACCAAAATCTGTAAGCAATTAACCATTGATCATTTCATGATAAAAATCGCATCATTTGATTTGTGCCATAGAGAGAGAAATCTGGTGAGCAAATTAGTAAAGTGGTAATATGCGTGGAATTCATTATCTGAAAATGTTACAATATTGAATGCCGAAAAACCTGAGATGACATCACATTAAATGAGAGGGAAATAAGGTTTGGAAGTTACTCTCATCAGACTATCTCCTTCATTTAGATGCCCAATGACTGCAGAGGGGTATGTCTACTGTGATGACACTTTTGGAACACTTTCCAATCATATACATTGGCCAATTCAATTGGAGAAAGTATACACTCCTCAAAAAGGTGTGGTTACTGTTCGATATAAGATTCCACACACATTCACTCAGCGATAGACACTAATAGACTCACTCTCTTACTCATCGACTGATGGAGAGAATGAAAAATTGATAAACACAGGAAGTTGAAGGAATAGATTGCTCTATTTTTGGACCAATTGATGGATTATTAGCAGAGACTGTAAATAATGGTCAGCAGGAGTTAAAGCCCTACGCCATCTTTGGTGAAAGAGGCAGCAGACAGGTGGTGGAGAAAATCTGATCCCATCTTGCTGACTAAAACCCACCTGTTCCTAGAGAGGTGGAATTGAACCAGTCCTTAAGAGGGTCCCCACCTGCCTGTGATAAAGCCAAAAGAAATTCATGTGTGCGTATGGCCTAAAGGGGCATTTATCCTGAGGGGATTGATACACAAGGGGAATTAGATTAAATCCTGGCCCTGTTATTTGCAAATACTGAGAGGCGGGGTATAGAAGGGTATATCCTGTGAAATAAGTAAATATTTCATACGCGTTATGTGCTTCTGGAATTACAGATCAATTACATAGTACCTATGGTGTGTATATGGGGAGATCCCTGTATTCCTTTTCTGTGCAATGTACAAACACGGAAGAGCATATGACATCTCACTGTGTGCATACCTAAACAAATAAAGTAATTAAAGTCACTCCCTGGATACACCATTGCATAAAATACTGTTCTTAAGGCTAAGTTGTTTCAGACAAAAGGGAGAGGGTGATGATTTGCTACCCATTCCTTCGTTGTTTAATGTTTCCCGTTCAGAGTGAGAAAGGTATGCTTTTACATGATAATTACATAGAAACATCATAGAAAAGAATCTAGCCTACATACATGTTGAGCATACTTTCCTTTCTACAAGCCAACTACATACATGAAGGTCTGCTACAATTTAGTCTAAAATGCAGTTGAAATTCTGACATGTCTATTGAGTAAGGGGGGAAGTATTTTGAATAAAGGGGAAGTAACGAGAATTGGATGGCAGGGATACTTTAAACTAATTTGCTGTGTTTCACAAATGAAAGATTCCTCTTGGACTCTCAGGCATTGAATCCATTGTGCCCATGCACTCAGGGTGAAATAAATGCATAGATACCTATGGTGATCGGTGTGTTACTAAAGTCTCTATCTCTATAATGCTAGCATCAGAAAATTAAGTGAATAGTGTGTTGATTATTTCTTATCATTGCCCTTCTATCAGGAAACAAGTTGTTTATCTTTAATCTGACTCAATTATTTAATTTTTGTTAATAGATAATCTGTGCAACCTTGTGTGTTTCTTGTTCCAGAAGAGAAGCTGTAAGCAATCAATGTTATTACATTTTGGGTCCCACATTCATAAAAACAACTTGACTACATAAAGGAAAATTGTGCACGCTTGGTTTGAGGTGGGTGGAAAGTTCACCCGATTTAAACATCCTACAACACAGATGTGTTTTATAGTGTTATTCACAATGACATGAGGATGACAGTAATGTCCCAAAAACAATGGAAGGATAGACAGGTGAATGATTAGCACTTCCTATTAACATTAAAATACATGGTTATGTCATATCATATTTCAGCAAGCTGCTAAGGGGACCTTGTATGATGGCCACACAGTTTGCAGAAGAGTTTAGAAAGGTGCCAAAAAATGATTTGAGAAGTAACTGAGGCTGTATTAAATAAACATTGCTATAATTTAGGTGGCAGCATATGATACTATATAGGGATAAATGTTGAGAACCCAAATAAATCGTACATATGTTCCCACACATTAATCCAGAACCCATTCACATTCATAGAGGATGTGAGATAACAACACAGAATTAAGCGCCCAGCTTAGTTGATTGACTTGAAGCTTAGCATTCAAAGAATTACAGCAGTATGATAACAAATATGACTCATTTATGGATCCCTAAGAGAGATTTTTGAACTCATTAGTGGGGGCACAATTATAGAAGCTCAAAGGACATCTGGACAGAGTTGAATGCTAAAATCTGTAGCTGTACATGACCTCTGAAACAAAAGGTCATGCAATCAGGATGAGGCCATACAGTCTATTGGGTAACTCATCTTTAGAATCACTCGGCATTACATCGTCTCGCTGAACTCGCTTTACATAGGGGATACCTATGACAAACATATACTTTGGGGTGGTCTCCCAAATAAAAAACAATGGGCCTCATTACACAGTAGGCGGTAAACCATGGCGCTATTAGCGCCATGGTTCATGCCGGTAATTTACCGGTACCGCCTTGGAGGAAAGGAGAATTACCGCCCTGTTCCAAGGTTGGGAAGGCAGTAATTCCTCCTTCCTCCATTGCCCTTCCCCATTCCCATTTTTGCCCCGTAGGGTACCATAATTAGCACCCCGGTCCCTTTGCGGGTTCGTTTTTTAACGCCTGCTAAAAGCAGGCGTTAATGTACCAACCCACTAAGGGACCTCGTAGTAAGGCGGTAAGGGTTTACCGGTAAAATACCGGTACCGGTAAACCCTTACCGCCTACCGTGTAATGAGGCCCAATGTCTGAAGGAGTTAGAGGAGTAGGAGGGCAAGCTGATGGTGCGAGTGAGCGTCCTTGAGATCTACTTATGAACATCAGGGCCAAGTTAATGGGAGACGTAGTCAGGGACATCATTTAGGGGTTGCCAGGGGTTGCAACCATGACCCCTTTGGTCTCCCTTGCTACCCCTTTGGTCTCCTTTGCTACCCCAAAAAAACAAATATATATATATATAAATACTTTTCTTTTTACTTTTTTTTGTTTACGAACAGAAGCTTCTGGGCTGTGGCCAGCACCATGTGTCTCTTTGTTTCTGGAGTGGCTGGCTTTCTTGTTCAGGCCTCTTAAAAAAACAAGGGATTTCACAAATGTTAGTGACCCTAAATAAGAAAGAATAGGAAGAGTAAATAATGTGTCTTTCTGGAATTCTATTCAATAATTGCTAGACTCATTAAAGTTTTATTTTAAGCTCATCACGTTACGATCATCACAAGTCATTCCATCTCAGTGTCGTCTGTCACTGGACAAAATCCTTGTGCCTAAAAGCTAGTGTAAACTGTAGAAATGTTTGACCGTAGCACATAAAGTAGCCCTTGATTTCATTGTGCCACAATAAATGCTTTGTTGTAGTGTGTCTATCTTTCCTATGTCCATGGCATGCTGTTCAAGATATTTGCATGTATGAGGTAACGAGTGCCCAGAGTACGAGATGCCGTGTGAGTGCGCTCCTTTCGCTGCGCTACTCTGAAATCTTTTATGCACAGTTATGAACCCTCTCAATGGTATGTATTTTGCCAACCTCTGAAGCCTGAAATGTAGATCCACACAAGCTTGATATGTGGCCAAATGTGCACCAGACCTGCAGATGAACTGGATTGCTGTTCACAGTTCCCAGTTTAATTGTATACACTACAAAGTGTAATTTGCTTTCTGACTTTGAGAACCTTCAGGCATGTAATTGATAATGTGACTATGGGCCTCATTACGACCCAGGCGGTAAGTTACCGCCTGGGCCGTGACTTTACCACCATGGCGTAAACTACGTTTACGCCATGGTGGTTGGCGGAACTACCGCCCCATTCCGAGTTTGGCGGGGCGGTAAGTCCCCAATCCCCATTTACCCTTCCCCATTCCCATTTTTGCCCCATAGGGGCGTAATTAACTCCATGGTCTCTTAGCGCCATGGATTTTAACACCTGCTAAAAGCAGGTGTTAAATCCGCCATGGCGCTAAGGGACCTCGTACTCAGGCGGTAAGGGTCGGCGCTGTTTACGGCGCCGTAAACCCCTTACCGCCTGAGTTGTAATGAGGCCCTATAGCCGGTAAGATAGCTCAGTGGGTTGAGCGCTCAATGCTGCAATGTTTGTCTGATCTGCAGGTTGCAGATTCGAATCCTAGCAAGGCCACCTCAGCCTTTCATCCTTCTGAGGTCGATACATGAATAGCAACACAGGTTGGGCAATATTATCTACATTTGTTCTATATAAAGTGCTCAAGCATAAGTGCTATAAGTGCTATACAATAACATATCAATATTATTTCACCTTGGACGTCTGCTTGGATTCACAGTAATTTAGTAATGTGGGCCTATACACACTGATTTTAACAATACATATGGTGATTCATTCTTGTATTAAATGTATATTACATTACAGTGATATCGTAACCATATTTTTCATAGTGTACTTAGGAACAATGCTATGTGATGTCAGTTCCTGTTTTGTCAAGGGGTGAAAGGTTGTGTGCCATCGCATCCCGCGGTGTCACTTCGGGGTGGGGTCAAATGACATCACTTCCTGTGATGTCATCAGGGGGTCAGGATTCAGGTGATGTCACTTCCGCTACCCCCGGCATTTTGGTGAAATGACGTCCCTGGACGTAATTCCTGAATTACGTGCAGTAGGCCGATTGAGTGAATCTGTCCTACCTTTGCCATTTACCTTTAAACACTTACCTTTGGCACCCAGCCATTCTTAACCATGGTAATGGTAGATCAGTAGTAAAGATGCTGGGAAAATGTCTTCTATTGCTGTCAGTGGGTGGCAAGTGCACATGATATGTCTTGCAGTGGCATTACTAACTAGGCTGTCTGCATGTGGGGCTCTGCCTCATACTTAAGCTCTGTGATTTTAACAAAGCTCCCAAAAGTACGTGAGTGTTGAACTAGATTAGCTTTGTGGTTGACCATGATGGCGGCAGGGCATGAGAGAATTTAATTTGTAGCTTTAGACCTAACCCACCTTGTGTAAACTTTCATTTTAAACGCGATAGGAAAACAAGGCTGAAACGAGTGCCTAATGAACTGCTGGGAGAAGAGCAAGGTTATTTCAAACAAAAGAGAGCCTGATACATGGTGTATTGGTGTGAGGAGATGTAGCGTGGGTGTGGATTGCAAAGGAGAGTAAGGGGTGAGCAGAAAATTAAAAGAGCGAAAGTATGCTATCAAGAGTCATACAACAGCGCGTAAAATCGCAAGGAATTATGTTCACAGTTTAAATAGGTCAAATGTGACCCAACAAAGAAAATAGTGGAGCTATCCTTTTGAGGTTGGATTCTAAATGATTGATTTATAATGGAGAAGACGTGGGTGATATTGATGGGGAGAAAGAATTTATGAAAGGCTTTGAAAAAAAAGACATTCTCAATGAAAAATAAATAAATGTACATAACAGAACAGAAATGTGTTTCAACTGCATCAAAGCAAAGTGGTAATATTTCAAATGAGATTAAAGACAGTAAATTGAATTATTAATTGACTGAAGCCGTAGTGTGCAAATATATTTTAGGAGCCCATCAAAGTCTATGCCAATATAAAAATGTTAAAAAATATCACATTTTGACTGGAAGTCTTTATTGGGACATGGTTATGGAACTGAGCTTTTGCAGCTCTACCTGGCATGTTGAATGTGGATCACTGTTCAAAGTATTATTGCATGTTTAAACAGGGCAAAAGACTCCCAGGCAGGCACTGGTCACAAATAGTGTTCCATGGAGTGTATGCATCCTCAAAGTGGCTTCAGAGACAGAACAAACACAATGCTTGGGCAAACGTAGGCCCCGACTGGTGCAGGTTTTCAAGGGTTTGTTGCCTTTCTTTGTTTCTTCATATTGGGCCTGTGAAGGACACCAGTACAAGATCATTGCTCTTAGAGCACCAGGAAACATTTCTAGACTTCAATATCACTCTTCAGCAGATCTACAGAATAAACAGTTTGCTGTCAAAACTAAAAGGCCTCAAACTAAAGCCGACCCAATAACTGTTGATACCCAGTGGCTTCAGTCTCTGTTTTCTGGCCATTGTCTCCATCATCTAGGCCAAGTGCCTGCAACCTTTGGCTTTCCAGATGTTTTGGACTACCATTCCCATCTGCCCCAACTAGCAAAGTCAATGGTGGTGACCTATGGGAGTTATAGTCCAAAAGATCTGGGTAGCTGCAGTTTGCTGACCCCTGTTCTAGGCTCAAGGTCCATCCTGAAAGCTGTATTGCAATATAGCTGATCACGTCTTAAGCCAGCTTCTCAAGCCAACAAGCCTTAATTGCCTCTCATCCCTCTGTAACAGATGCTGAACTACCACCTTAACAATGTTTGATGTTGCCTTTTCAGAAAACAATAAAGCCTTTGTCTCTGGAGCACGTTCTGTAACTCATAGTTGCTATCTGATCCATGTACTCACTCTAACAACCCATGCACACGTACGCTATTGAAAGAACGTGTGCCCCATATTGGACCAGATATTTATTCTACAAATGTTTGTGTTGTTCTTACCTCTAGCTTTGTCCCTAATGCTCTTAAGTCAGACTCGTAAAGTCTTAACTCACCTGATCGTACACATTGTTTTCAAGATATTACTCCAATAGGATGTGTAGCAAAAGTACTACAGTTATCAGTGACCACAAATGTCATGGCCTATTTGAAAAAGTATAACAAGCTAGATTGCATTTCTCCCAGTATATGATATGATATGGCATTTATAAAGCACCTATACACAAGTGTTTCAAGGTGCAACGAGGCAAGGGATGGGGAACAGAGGGAACACCGACAACGATCTTACTAGGCCAGGTGTCAATCAGATTGCGCAAGTGCATGGGGAGGGGAAATTGCAAGAGGGAAGGCGGACGGGGAAGTGCAGTTCATGGGACACTAGAATAAATAAGATAGATAAAGAAAAGGGCCAGCTGGTGGCAAGTGCAAGGTAAGTGCAGACATGAGTGCTGGTAGGGGGACTGTACGGGATACAGAAATAGTCCCCAGGTACGAGGGTTGCCAGGGAGGCAGTGCAGGCATGCAACTGGCCGGGCCTGGACCTGATATCAGAAGGGTGTCCAGGTAACCAGTGCAGCTTCAGCCAGGAATTCCACAGGGGAGAGGGGGAGAGAAAGCAGAAGCAAAGAGGAAGGTTTTAAGGTGCTTCCGGAACTGGAGATGGTTCTCCTGAAGTTTCATGGAGGCAGGGAGGCTGTTCCAAAGGGAGGCTCCCCCCGAAGAGAGAGCTCTACCACCAACTCAATGCTTGAAGAAGAGACTGACCCTGAGGGAGATGGAGGTGGATGAGCAAAGAGCTCGATAAGGAAGATATTTAGGAAGAGAGAGTTGGAGGTATTTAGGCCCCAGGCCCCAGAAAGCCTTGTGGACAATGCAGAGGGTTTTGAACTTAATCCTCGCAGCCACTGGGAGCCAGTGCAGAGATTTCAGTCCTGGAGAGATACGATCCCAGGGCTTGAGGCCAAGGACAAGTCTTGCAGTCCTGTTCTGGATGAGTTGCAGAGGGCGGAGAGTAGAAGCAGGCATATTTAGAAAGAGGCTGTTGCAATAGTCCAGCCTAGAGAGAACCAGAGCTCTGGAGACAGTGAGCTTCTGGGTGAAGGAGAGGAAAGGAATAATACCTCTGAGGAGGTGCAGCTGGTAGTGTGACTTCTTGGAGATGTTAGAGATGTGAGGAGAGAAGGAGAGTTTGGAGTCAAAGATGACCCCAAGGTTTTTTGCCTTGCAGGTTGGAGCAGGAAGAAGGCCAAGAGAGGCCGGCCAGAGAGTGGCAGGAAAGCAGGGGGCAGGTGTGCCAATGAGGAGAATCTCAGTCTTACTGGCATTAAGACAGAGATCATTGGTGTGTAACGCTCACCTGATTCCCGCAGAGGCGCCGGTCTTGACTGGGTGAATGCCGTATCTTCAAAGGTGATGTGTAACACACGCTTGGCTCTTTGGGCTGTGCACTGTATGTCTGACTCGAAGAGTAAGATGTCTTAGGTAAGTGAACGCCAAGCTGTCCATCTGCCTCGGGGCAGGGTGCCGTAACCAGTTTCTTCACTGGATAAGGGTGCAGGCCTCTTGACCTCAGAGGACTGCTTTCCGTCGTTAACTGCACGGACGGTAAGTTCTGGGCACTTCAAATGTCTTAAAAGTCTTTTGTAATGATATCTCTTGTTTTGCAGGGTTCCGGCGATGGTGGATGGCGGGCTGATGAGAGTTGAGGATCGAACCCGCGTGAGGAATAGAAGCGCCTGGAAGCACGTAAGTAAGCGCTTGTAGCACGTGAGTAATAAAGTTGCCCAATGTCTTTAAACGCACCTTCTTTTGCCTTTCAGATGCGGGATGCAGCGCCGAAGGCCTCCGGAGCGTGCAAAGAGCTGGTAAGCTTTTGTCTTTCAGATGCCGGAATGCAGTGCGAAGACCTCCGGAGCATGCGAAGAGTAGGTAAGCCTTTGTCTTTCAGATGCCAGAATGCAGCGCGAGGCATTGGTGACAGCCGATGGACCAGGTAAGAGATGCGCTGCCACTGAAGACCGTAGTGCTAACCTGTTCTTTCTTTGTCTTTACAGGTGCTGCTGAAGACTGGATTCCAGGATGGTAAGCCTTTGTTCCCTTAGGCCCAGGATCAGAAGCAGAAGACACGATGAGCGTTCTGCTGCAGAGAATGCAGAATAACACAAAGCAAGATTCATCTATCGGGTGTGGTTTAAATAGCCTCCTGTAGTGCTTAGGTGACTCCTTCCACAGCCACGCCTAGGTAAGAAAAGAGTTCCTGCTTTCCAGAAGAGTTCCAGTGTTCTGAACCTAGGGAGTGGCTCCTGCCCCACCCAACAGGAAAAGTAGTCCCAAACAGAAGAGGATCAGGGGTTCAACTGGCAGGTAAATAAGCAGCATGGTCTGCTGCAGGTAAGTCCATCCAAGCATTATGAGCCCGGCGCTTCCAGCGCTGGGACTGGGCATCTTTATGAGCCTGGTGCCACTGGTGCCAGGACAGGGTCCAAAAGGTTCCAATTGGGACTGGCTGGCACTCGGAACCGGGGTTATGGGTCTGCTTCCAAGGGAGTCGGGCAAGTCCTGATCTTTTGGAAGCAGAGATCATGATAAGCACCCCCCCTCAAGGCCCCTCCCAAACCGGGCTTCTCCGGGGGTTTGGGCTTGTTAGGAAATGTTCGATGAAATCTTTTGATTAGACGAGGCGCATGGACATATTCTGCAGGTTCCCAGGATCTTTCCTGGGGACCGTAGCCTTTCCAGTCAATCAGGTAAAATAGTTTAGATTTGGAGATCTTGGAATCCAGGATGCTTTTGACTTCAAACTCGAGTTCTCCATCAACTAGAATAGGTTTTGGAGATGTAGTTAGTCGGGTTTGAGGTTGCACGGGTTTTAATAGAGAGACGTGGAAGACCGGATGTATCTTCATTTGAGGGGGCAAGTCCAACTTGACCGCTACTGGATTTACTATGGTAGTGATGGAATAGGGACCAAGGTATCTTGGGTTGAATGTGCGTGGTCCTTTTAGAGGTAAATATTTGGTGGATAACCAGACTTGATCTCCTACTTGATATTGGGGGGCTTCCTTCCGATGTTGGTCTGCTCCTTTCTTGTATTGTTCTTTAGCCCTTTGAAGGTGAGAAACGGCTTCCTTAAAGGCTTGGGTGATTGTAAAATGCAGGTGGTCTACTGCTGGTGTTCCAAGATCTTGGAGTGGATCCAACTCCGAGGTTCGAGGGTGACTACCGTATAAAAGAAAAAACGGGGTTTTCCCAGTTCCCGAGTGGACAGAGTTATTGTAGGCATATTCGGCTATCCAAAGGATATCTTTCCAAGTTTTTTCAGTTTGTTGTAGCATGCAGCGCAAATACTGTTCCAGAGTTTGATTGGTCCTCTCGGTTTGTCCTTCGGTTTGAGGGTGGTGGCTGGTCGAAAGTCTCACATCAATTTGAGCCGACCGACAGCAACTCCGCCAAAAATGAGAAATAAATTGACTACCTCGATCCGAAATTAGAACTGAAGGAAAACCGTGCAGTCGGACGATGTTTTCGAGAAATTCTCGGGCCAGAGTTGCTGCTGTTGGTAAGCCTTTGAGTGGAATGAAATGCGCCATCTTGGAGAATAGGTCCACGATTACTAGGATCGTATTGTATCCGGAGCATGGAGGTAGATCGGTGATGAAGTCCATAGAAAGCGTATGCCAAGGGCGAGGCGGGATGTCAATAGGGCGTAAGAGGCCGACTGGTTTTTCCTTTTGACTCTTGTTTTGGGCGCATACTCCACAGGACATTATAAAGTCTCTGATATCTTTTTTCCAAGACGGCCACCAGAAGTAGCGCTTGATCTTTTCCAAGGTCTTGGTCATACCGGGATGTCCTTCCATTAAAGAATCGTGATAACAAGAGATTACCTTTTTCTGTAAATCTGTGCTGGGCAGGTATAACCGTTCTTGGAAATATAATAGGTTGTCCTTCACCGTAAAGTCCTTTCCCTGCAGATGCCAATTCTGTATGTCTGCTGGAGTTACCAGTAGCCTGGCTTTATCCTTAACTTCCTCTATGGATTGTGTGGCGATTACACCTAGAATTCTTTGTTCGGGAATGATAGGTACAGGTTTAGGATTGATCAAATGTTCTTCCACTCCCATCCGAGAAAGGGCATCAGCTTTACCGTTTTTTGTACCAGGTCGATAGGTAATTATGAAGTCAAACTCGGCAAAGAATAGTGCCCAACGGAGTTGCCTAGAGGATTGAGCTTTTGCGGTTTTCAAATATTGCAGGTTTCAGTGATCTGTAATCACAGTAACGGTGTGTCGGGCCCCAGAAGATAATGCCGCCAAGCCTTAAAGGCGGACTTGATAGCTAGAAGTTCCTTATCAGTAATAGTGTAATTGATTTCAGGAGGCGAGAATTTGCGCGACCAAAATGCCACGGGATGCAACTGATTGGTTACTGGGTCCTTTTGTGATAGAACTGCCCCCATGGCAAGGCTCGAAGCATCAGTTTCAACGATGTAGGGGAGTTCTGGGCGAGGATGTTTTAAGATCAGTGCAGAGATAAATCTAGTCTTCAAATTCTGGAAAGCTTGTTCCGCCTCGGTAGACCATTCAAAACGTTTGTTTTTCTTTAACAAGGCGGTGATGGGCTGGACTATTCGAGAGAATTCGGGGATAAACCTGCGGTAAAAGTTAGCGAAGCCTAACATGCTTTGAACACCTTTTACGGAGGATGGCGATGGCCATTTGAGAATTGCATCGACCTTCTTTGAATCCATACGCACTCCGCTAGGTGATAATATGAATCCCAAGAATTCAACTTCAGTCACGTTGAAAACACATTTTTCCAACTTAGCGAAAAGTTTGTGTTGACGCAATCTCTCGAGGACCATTTTCACGTGTTTCCGATGTTCAGTTTCCGATGAAGAATAAACGAGGATGTCGTCAATGTAAACAACAACACACACATCTATGAGCTCTCTGAGGACATCGTTCATAAAATATTGAAAGGCGGCCGGGGCATTGCAAAGTCCGAAGGGCATGACCTGATATTCAAATAGCCCATACTTGGTGCGGAAGGCCGTCTTCCATTCATCGCCCTCTTTTACTCGTACCAAGTGGTAGGCTCCTCTAAGATCCAGCTTTGTATATATGCATGCTTTTCTGACTTGGTCCAGGAGTTCAGGGATCAAAGGTAACGGATATCTATTCTTAACGGTGATCTGGTTCAGGGCGCGATAATCTATACAAGTTCTAAGGTCCCCTTCTTTTTTTGGAACGAAGAACAAAGCTGAGGAAGCAGGGGACTTGGAAGGACGAATAAACCCATTCGCTAGGTATTGATCCAGGTATTGTCGGAGGTGAAGATTCTCAGGCTCGGTGAGGGCATACATTCTACTACAAGGAGGAGTAGATCCAGGTATCAGGTCTATCTGGCAGTCATAAGACCTATGAGGAGGTAGAGAGTTAGCCTGATCCTTCCGGAAAACATCTTGGAATTCTAGGAATTCAGGAGGTAACTGGGGAGCCTCCGAGGAAATTGCTGCCAGTGCAACACCAGGTCGAGGGTGACAAGTAGAGACACATTCTGGAAACTGAACCGTTCTTGCTCGCCAATCGATCTGAGGATTGTGCTTCTCTAACCAAGGAATTCCTAGAATAATCTGGAACTGAGGGGCCTTGATCACATCGAACACAATCTTCTCATGGTGTCCATCTTGACTTACTAGCGTCACTTCTTGGGTGGTATACGTTACTGGTCCGGAGGCTATCTCCGTACCATCCACCGTAGTAATGACGTCCTTTACAGCCTTTGGACAAAGAGTCAGATTCATCCTCAAAACCATTTCATGATCCACATAATTGCCGATGGCACCGCTGTCGACGTAAGCTTCAATCGCATGTAATCGATCCGGATGTTCAGGGCTAATGAGGACCATAGGTATCACGAAATGTGAGGTCACAGAACTGGTTTTAACGCTCGGCAAGAGGACCTCTATTCTTGTCAGGCGAGGTCGTTTCCCTGCTCAGAGTTTGTGACCCTGGTAACTGCAGCTCCTACTGCCTTCTTGGCTGGTTTCACCGGACAGTCTCGAAGAAAGTGCCCCGAGTTTCCGCAATAGAGGCATAATTGCAGCTGTTTTCTCCTTTCCCGCTCCTTTTGTGTTAGTGGTCCTTTCAGGCCCCCTATTTGCATGGGTTCCCCGGAGTCCACTCCTTTGGTAGGAGTTGGTGGTTTGGAAAATACTCGAGCATCAAACTTGGAACCATCGGCCTTCCTGTTCTGCAGTCTGTGGTCAATTTGAACGACTAAGTCAATATAGTCCGAACAGACTTGCGGGGGATTCACTACTTGGGCTAACACATCTTTGAGCTCTCCACGTAGACCTCTATAAAACAGCGTAATCCTTTTGTTCTCAGGCCATCGAGTTTCCACTATCAGTCTGTTGAAAGATGCAATATAAGCCAAAAGGTCTTGATTACCTTGTCGCAATGAAAGGAGCTCATTGTCCAAGGCCTGCCCCTGTGAATGTCTTGCAAACAGTTTTTCCATACTGAGCTGAAAAGCTTGAAAATCATGGAGAACCGGATCATCTTGATTAACTAGAGGGATCGACCAGTCTGCCGCATTGCCACTAAGGTACGAAAGCACGAAAGCTACCTTAGCTTGATCAGTTGGAAAGGCTGCTGGCCGGCATAAGAAGTGCAACCGGCACTGATTAATAAATACTGCAAACCTCTTTGGGTCACCAGAAAATCGTTCGGGCGGAGCCAGAGGTACATTCCCAGGTAGGTTGATCTGCACTGGGTTCGTAGAGGATGTTGAAGGAAGATTTGCCCCTGATGCGGGTAACGGAGTTTGTCCGGCTTGTGACTGTAGCAATTGTCTAGCGAGATCGTCTGTTCGCTCCTTGGAAATAATCAGTTCCCTTCTTAGAGCATTCGTTTCCTGACGGGCTGCATGCACTTCTGCTCTTAGTTCCCCAAGTAACTGGGCTAGCTAGTCGGTATCCGAGGTTTCCATAGCGCCTGGGTGGGAGTTTTGCGGTAGGCTTTGTGTTCTGTAACGCTCACCTGATTCCCGCAGAGGCGCCGGTCTTGACTGGGTGAATGCCGTATCTTCAAAGGTGATGTGTAACACACGCTTGGCTCTTTGGGCTGGACCTCTGTGCACTGTATGTCTGACTCGAAGAGTAAGATGTCTTAGGTAAGTGAACGCCGAGCTCTCCATCTGCCTCGGGGCAGGGTGCCGTAACCAGTTTCTTCACTGGATAAGGGTGCAGGCCTCTTGACCTCAGAGGACTGCTGTCCGTCGTTAACTGCACGAACGGTAAGTTCTGGGCACTTCAAATGTCTTAAAAGTCTTTTGTAATGATATCTCTTGTTTTGCAGGGTTCCGGCGATGGCGGATGGCGGGCTGATGAGAGTTGAGGATCGAACCCGCGTGAGGAATAGAAGCGCCTGGAAGCACGTAAGTAAGCGCTTGTAGCCTGCTTCACGATGCGCACTAACTGTCCCTTTTATCTTGCAGGTACAAGTTCGGAGCTTTAGAGAAGCTGAAGGGTGCTGGAATACCCACTGGATTCGGCATGGGAAGGAGTAATGGCACGTGAGTAATAAAGTTAAACGCACCTTCTTTTGTCTTTCAGATGCGGGATGCAGCGCCGAAGGCCTCCGGAGCGTGCAAAGAGCTGGTAAGCTTTTGTCTTTCAGATGCCGGAATGCAGTGCGAAGACCTCCGGAGCATGCGAAGAGTAGGTAAGCCTTTGTCTTTCAGATGCCAGAATGCAGTGCGAGGCGTTGGTGACAGCCGATGGACCAGGTAAGAGATGCGCTGCCACTGAAGACCGTAGTGCTAACCTGTTCTTTCTTTGTCTTTACAGGTGCTGCTGAAGACTGGATTCCAGGATGGTAAGCCTTTGTTCCCTTAGGCCCAGGATCAGAAGCAGAAGACACGATGAGCGTTCTGCTGCAGAGAATGCAGAATAACACAAAGCAAGATTCATCCATCGGGTGTGGTTTAAATAGCCTCCTGTAGTGCTTAGGTGTCTCCTTCCACAGCCACGCCTAGGTAAGAAAAGAGTTCCTGCTTTCCAGAAGAGTTCCAGTGTTCTGAACCTAGGGAGTGGCTCCTGCCCCACCCAACAGGAAAAGTAGTCCCAAACAGAAGAGGATCAGGGGTTCAACTGGCAGGTAAGTAAGCAGCATGGTCTGCTGCAGGTAAGTCCACCCAAGCATTATGAGCCCGGCGCTTCCAGCGCTGGGACTGGGCATCTTTATGAGCCTGGTGCCACTGGTGCCAGGACAGGGTCCAAAAGGTTCCAATTGGGACTGGCTGGCACTCGGAACCGGGGTTATGGGTCTGCTTCCAAGGGAGTCGGGCAAGTCCTGATCTTTTGGAAGCAGAGATCATGACAGCGTGGCACACCACTCCTGAATGGCAGACAAACAGTCAGAGATGAGTGAAGGAGAAGGGGTGGCTGAAGGTAGCCAGAAAATGAACTGAGCGTCATCCGCATTGCACTGGAAGTTGGGGCAGAGGGCGGCAATGCTGTGGTCAAGAAGTGCCAGGTATTGGTTGAACAGCCAGGGAGAGAGGTTAGACCCCTGGGGAACACCACAGGTAGAGATAGAGATAGAGGAGAGGAAGGACCCAAGTTGGACCTGGAAGGGTCGATCAGAGAGGAAAGAAGCCAGCCACGCCAGGGTCTGACCGGTGATAACCAGGTTATCCCAGAGACGGTTGAGCAGGATGACATGGTTGACTGTTTTAAAGGCAGAGGAGAGATCAAGCAAGATGAGGACACAGGGGGTTTAGAGTGCAGAACTGGTAGTTGCCTAAATCTTTTAGTGGAAAGTGGATGAGGGCCATTTACCTGGATGTATTTATATTTGTGGAGTCCATTCAACACTGTTGACTATTCCATCCTCCTTAGTCCTCTTCAATAAACTGGGGTTTTGGGAACCTCCCTAATGTGGATGTGTTCTTTTCTGCCTGATCAGTGGTAGTCAGCTTCAAAGGCATCATTTAAGTCTCCCACTTGACAAGCTGCTTGCTGAGTACTTCAGACACTCATTGTTGGATGGCACGGAGCAAAGAGGTATGAAAATATTTGGTAATTGGCCTGCGAGGATCCGGAACAAATGTGGTGCATGGATCAAATATTTGCCCAGAAGGGCCAAAAAAAGATCAACCTCATGATGTATGGAAACCTAAACCGCATGATAGGTTAACAGAAGGATTATTAGAAAAGCAGCACCACAATGATGCAAGCACTGCAGAAGTGAAAATAGAGATGCATCATAACATGTATAGCTATCTAAATATTAGATTGTGAATATCAATAGGGTTGTCATTAAGACACTCAATGGGGAATATATAAATTCCTTCCAATCTAAAAAATCTTTTAAAGTTACAAGAGATATAGAAACTTGAGGGCGCCAAGTGGGAAGGTTAAAGTGGCTGTCGTTCATCGGCAAATAAAGGGGAAAGGGTTTTGTGTAGCACCCTCCATCAATACATTGGAAAAAAAATCTATAATTTTCTGGGGGGAAATCATTGAGCAGTTTACCTATACTTTGGAAGAGGATTTGGCATATTTGAATGCAACTGAGCAACATTGCCTTTTCATAGGGAAATGTATATTTCCCATTGTAGGATTTAAACAGATGATATCGGTGCTGGAGAACGGCGCATTAGTAATCAAGTGACTTCTGAAGATGACGTTTGAAAAGTAGGGTATTTTCAGAGCAAACTTTAAAGGAATACAGAATCTGCAATGACTTGCTGACGATTCCTCTCCAAGATAAATCAAATACAAGACAAAAGAAGCTGGATTCTGCAAGGGTGCTTGAGCAACAAAATCTCGATTATGTTTTATTAAATCTTGTAATCAGTAACAGAATATTCTCAGAAAATATAAAGCCTTACTTTTATACTTCACATGTACAGATTCCCAAGAAAGATGAGTGAACAATCTTCTTCCATTAGAACTGTCTGCGAGGTCTATAAGGCTATCAGCACATAGGGGGAGCAGCAATACAGTTTAGGAGTTTTGGTGGTGAAGAAAAAAGGTTACTTTAATAGTGAGTAAAGAAAATTGATAAACTCAATAAATTAAATGTGTTTTTTAATTTGTAATGTTTAAATAAAAAGGTTGTCTTAATAAATTAGGTATTTTAATTGCAAACTTAATTAATCTGAAATGGGTTTAACATGAACCTGCACTAGGTGTAATGGAAAAGTAAACGGTTTATCTATAAGAAAGTGAAAGCACATTCACATGTTGCAGTGAAGAAAAGGTCCTCCCAGAAAGTGTCTTGTTAAAAGAAACCTTACCGGGAAATTGCATTGTGGTGTCTCCGTCTGTGTTTGAAGTCAGAATGTTCAGAATGCAGTCAATGCCAATATTTATTCATTGCACTCTGAATATTCTGATTGGTTCAGAGGAGGTCAATAACAATATTCATGTGCTAATAGCTCAAATTGTTGGGGCTAGAAATGTAAATCAAAGAAAACATAGCTGAACAAATTGACAGTGAAGGCTGGCATTGTGCCTTAGACTATGGAATTCATGAAGTATGTCAGGATGGCCACCACAAATCAACCGACACTACTCAGACATAAAGTGTATTTTGGGACTCGTTTAGAAGTTGGGACCAAAATAACAAACAAAGTTGGGAAAGGCAACTAAAATGTCTCCAATGGTAAGTAATCTGACCCACTCCAGTGTGTGTTTAAAGGGATTCTCAATTTCTGTCTAGGAAAATTCCAAACAGTTGCTTATAGGCCATCTGAAGAGAGCGTTGCATTTTCTTGTTGAGAGGGGTCTCACTCAGGCTGGGTTGAGGGCCTCCCGGAGGTTCCTGGCCTCTCTACAGGGCTTCCGAAGCTTTCCTTGTTTCTGGTTCCCGTGTTCCAGTCATCTCTTTGTGACATGCTCCCTCCGCACTGCTTTGTGTGAGGGGTCAATAATGCGAGGTGTGAGAAACCAGAAGGTGTCTCACATGCTTATCCCCAGGTATTTGTCATCCAGGTGGCCAGGACATGGCCATTGCTGTTAGATCCAGTTTTGGGGGTGGACCAGTGCGGGAAGATCACGTGGGTGAGGGATCCTCTGGGAGTAGGATAGGGGCACCCAATGGAGAAACATGGTATCCCCTTATCATTTTGACCCTTTCCCCATCCTACTAATCAGGATTTACTAACTTCTGAACTACCCCCCACTTTTTCCCTCAAACACTGATATTAGGAGAGGGATTGGGAGGATGAAGATTACTGACAAGAAACATGCTCAGAGACAGACGACATACTCTTTCCTTTTGACAGCAGACTGTCCCAGTAATCAGGCCAGGCAAAGTCAGGCCTCCCTTTACAACTATGCACACCTGAACCTAATTACCTCAGAAGTACAAAAGGTGGAAAACAAAGGCACTTTTTGAGCAGGTTGGGGCTGCTGGAAGGTGCCAAATACTGGCCCTGTGAGTTGAGAAGAGACTGCAGTGTGGAGAGGGAACTGTACCTCCAGAAGGCAAGACCAGGGGCTGCTGGGGTTGCCTGGTGGTACCCACAGCAGAACCTCTCCCCTGGGCCAGGCAGGCACACCCAGGTGTCTGAGGAGCAGGAGATGAGACCCTGACCTCATTTGATGATCCCCCTTTGGCTCCTGCAGCTCCCAAAACCATGGAATGCTGTTTTGGGGAGCTGTGAAGTGGGAGCAAAATTATCACAGTGCATTCTGTGGCTGAGAGTCCGAAAACATATTTTGAGAACCATGAATTTTGAGAGGAGGCTCGAGCCCGGTGGCAGGAAGTCTTCTATGTGAACTATAAATCTTGAGGAGAGGGGAGAAGAATACCCTAAAAGAGAAAGGCAAAGCACATGAGGTAGCAGCAGTTCCAAGTTGGCTGTTTTTTTGAAAATCAAGTTTTTATTGATATTTTTTTGGTTTTTACAATATGCATTCTGCTTTATCAATATTCTCTTCCAAAACATTTTACCAATAACCCTTATCTCCCACCAAGCACCCCCCACCCTAACCCTCAGCCGTTGATCGAGCATTGGCGTCTAGATTGTCCAACAGGTTAACAGAGAACGTTCATGGTCATAGTCTAACATAAAATTCTCGTGCACAAATGTCTTGGGCTGGCTTGTTGGTGTCCCTGTGGGGAGGTTATCTCCCAGGTATCTCATGCCTACAAAGTGTCGAACCCAGTGCTCCTTAGTGTCTGGGTAAGCCCCTAAGCATGCCTCTATTGCTTCAGGCCGGGCGCTCGTACTTCTCAAATAAGGGGAGCCAGAGTTCTTCAATGTTTGACCTAGATTCATCCAGGACGTGTGTCAGAAACTCCATGTCATAGATAGCCCGGACCTTAGAGACCCAATCTCTCTCCCCCGGCATGTGTGGATTCTTCCACTTTTGGGCTAGGCAACACCTTGCTGCCACCAACATAACCTGTAACATGTGGCCCTGGGTATCCTCAGGGTCATCCCCCACATCAATCCCAAAGAGGAGCAACCAAGGGCAGAGGGGCCTGCTGATTCCGTCAACCCCTTTGATCCAAGATAGAACCTCACCCCAGTATGTTTGTACCTTGGGGCATGTCCACCACATGTGGAAGTAATCACCCTTTGTTTTATGGCATTTCCAGCAATGTGGGTCATATCCCGGTTTCATTCTGGCGATCCTCTGAGGGAGAGTGCCATCTGTGCAGTACCTTTAGAGCTTGGTGTCGGTACTGAAGTGAGGTCGTTGAGCGGTGGGCTCGGATGCACATCTTAGATCACCTCTTATCATCTATTGCCCCTCCCAGGTCCCTCTCCCATTTTGTCTGGGCTGGTGGAGGTTCCCCCGGAGCCAAGAACAGGAGGAGTTTATAGAGGCGAGATATGACCCCCCTGGAGCTCCGAGTGGAAATGAGCATTTTCTCAAAGTCTCTTAGGTCTCTCCTAAGTGTATCCTCCCATGAAAGCTCAGTGAGAACTCCCTTGAGCTGGAGGTAGCGGAAAGGTGACAGCTTGCCCAGCCCCAGGGTCTCCTCCAGGTCCAGTAGGGGCATAAAGGATCCTCCCACCCACAAGTGACCAGCCCTGGTGAGTCCTGCCTCATACCATTGTTGGAAGGCGGCTGGTTCGGCCACCTTGGCTATAAATGGTGGGGCCCAAATGCAACTCAGCGGAGAGGGCCAAGTGGTGAGCCACCTGTAGTAGCCTCCTTCCTTCCAGATCGACCACAAGACCCCCAGCATTGGGTGGTGTAAGACCCATCTCGGGACATGCGATCTTGGGACCCACAGCCCTTCGTCCAGCGTGACCGGGCGAGTAACTTATTATCCATCGCCACCCACTGCTTCTCTGTCCCTGGATTGAAGTGGTCCGTAAGAATTCTCAGTTGGGCCGCCTTATAGTATGTTTGGAAGTCTGGGAACCCCAACCCTCCGTCCTCCTTCGGCCTTGTAAGGACCTTGTATGAAATCCTGTGCTTCTTGCCCGCCCAGAGGAATCTAAGGAGAGTGCGTTTTATTGCAGTTAGAAAGGTCTTAGGCACCTGGATGGGGAGCATCTGGAACAGGAATAGGAACTTGGGGAGGACTACCATTTTGATCAGGTTGAGGCGCGGCATCCACGAGAGCACTGAGCCCCCCCATCTCTCTATATCCCTTTTGACTTCTGTCCAGAGTGGGGTGAAGTTGTTGGGGAAGAGGTCCGTGGGGTTGGCTGTGACCTGGGCTCCTAGGTAATGAACCCCGTCCCTCTGAAGTCGAAAGGGGAGCTCTCCCACATATTCTGTCTCCGTTTCCGATAACTGCCCCCCTATGAATGCCACCGATTTACCCAGATTAACCTTGAATCCCGAGAGGTCTCCATAGTGCGCCAATCCTCGCAAGACATGGGGGACCGTTTGCGAGGGTGTAGTGATGTAGAGGAGTGCATCGTCGGCAAATAGGCTTATTTTGCAGTGGGAGTCACCTCTCCGTACTCCATTGATTGTTTCATCATTCCGAACAGAGACCGCCCAGGGTTCCATGACCAAGGCATTTATCAGGGGGGATAGTGGACAGCCTTGTCTCGTTCCTCTTTCTAGTGGGAAAACCTCCGATTCAGTTCTATTAGCGACCACCTTGGCAGAAGGGGCGGAGTATAGTCCTGACATCCATCCCAGCCATCTTTGTCCCATCCCTATCACAGAGAAGACCTCCCCCAAGAATCCCCAACTAACCCTGTCGAAGGCCTTCTCAGCATCAAGTAAGAGCAGTAGGGCACCCTCACCCCGGACCATCTTTGAGTTTAGTACATGGAGGGTCTTGCACATGCTGTCGGAGCCTTGTCTATTGAGGATGATTCCTACCTGGTCTGGGTTGACCAGGCGGGGTAGGCACTTCTCTAATCGGGTGGCCAGGATCCTGGCAAAGATCTTGTCATTGAGGTTCAGGAGAGAAATGGGCATGTACGATCCGCAATCTGTCAGGTCTCTGCCCGGTTTGGGTATTACGGTGATGAGCGCCTGCAGAAACATGGGTGGGATTGTGTCTTGATTTCTAATTTGGTTGAACAATTTAGCTAGGGGCTCCATAAGGGTGGGTTGATATTGTTTATAGAAGTCTGCCGTGTACCCATCTCTCCCTGGGGCCTTCCCCACTTTTAATCTCTTAATGGCGGCCTCATCCTCCTCTCCTGTTATGTCCCCTTCCAGTTCTTGTAAATCCACCTCGGTCAGTTGGGGTAGTGGGTGTACTGCTAAATATGCCCGGATCTGCTCCAATGATTCCCCCCTGCTTTGAGTAGAGCTTCCTGTAAAAATTTGCAAAGCAGCCCACTATTTCCTCCTTTTTGTTGCACATGTTACCCCCCTCATCCCTGGTGGGTCCCACCCTTCTCTCCATTCTGCATCCCCTGGCTCTGCACGCCAGCAGAGTCCCCACTTTGTCCCCCCTTTCATAGTATCTTTGGCGTGTGTATCTCAATTTCTTAACAATTTCTGTGTTTATGAAAGAACTACAAACTATGAAACAACAAGGCCTCACTCTCTGCAACACGGCACCGGAGCTGGAGCTCCTGGACCTGATCCCGACCTGCAGGAGCAGCGGGAATCCAGCATCAAGGTATCTTTCCTAAATGCCTTAATTTAGGTAAGCGCTGTGTCCGAGCGCCGCCTCGACCGTTTTTTACCATTTCTTGCTGCATCCGCATCAGCAGCCGATGCGCTTCACTGCCCAAGCAAGGGCAGGGCAATCTGCTGCCTGTTTACAGCTACACGCTGTCTGAAAACAAAATTTGCCATTGAAGTACACAAGGTACTTCATTGCTCAAAAATGGCCGACCGATTTCTGATGCCTGCCTGCATCACCTACTGAGGCCTGAGCAAGCCTGCCTGATTGGCTGCCCCTGCCTATTTGTCCTTGGATTGGGCATCGGCAGGCAAAGCCGGCCCACCCCACTCAAGGCCCACTGCTAACAAGGCCATCTCCTGTTTCCATGCCTGTTACCTGCCTACTCTGCCGTCTGCCAGAACCCCTGGTTCTCCCACACACGACAGCCAAGGTAACTCTGCATTACAGCTTACTGTACCACATTGACATTATCTGCGTAGTCCCTGCTACAAATCTACATGAACTCCGCTGCAAATTACTTTTTGCCACAATCTGTCTCCACTTTGCAGTGTACTTTTAAACCCACTTGTGCATCGCCGCCGTTCTGGTGCGCCATTCGAGTACCTTTAGCCCACCTTTGTTACCTAAACCAGATGGGGTCCCATGCACTCTAGATCTACTGTGATGCCATGTACTAATTCCAATTTAGGTGCTGCCATGTGCACTGTAGCCAGCCTTGATGCCCAAATCTAGATTCTGCCTTGTGCATATTAGTTTAATTGTGTTGCCTTGTGATGCCCTGTGATGATTCGAATTTAGGTGCTGCCATGTGAATGGCAGCCTGCCTTTGTTGCCCAAATCTAGATACTGCCCTGTGCATATTAGCTTAATTGTGTTGCCTTGTGATTCCCTGTGATGACTCGAATTTAGGTGCTGCCATGTGAATGGCAGCCTGCCTTTGTTGCCCAAATCTAGATACTGCCCTGTGCATATTAGTTTAATTGTGTTGCCTTGTGATGCCCTGTGATGATTCGAATGTAGGTGCTGCCATGTGTATTGTAGCATGCCTTTGAGGCCCAAATCTAGATACTGGCCTGTGCATTTTAGCTTAATTGTGCCTTGTGACGCCTCACTGAAGTATATAGGCATACTAGCCCTGACTAAAACTGTCAAACCTTGGTGCTAAAGCATCAGCATAATTGTATCTCAGTCCCTACTGGGTCAGCCCAATATACTTGTCACTGTGCCCTCTTCACCCAACATGCGCACCCTCCAGACCTGCCTTCTATATACATCCTGGTCCTTAGCCTGGACTACTCTAACCATCACCACAATAATGGCCCTCACCAACCTCACCCCCTGCAACCTGCAAGAGAGAAACTTGCGACTTAGAGCTAGGCTCCCACGACTTTATGACATCAAAAATAAAAGAACTAGCCCACCAGTACCTACACGTACCCCTACTGCCATTAAGCCTAACATCTTAGCCTCAGCGACGATAAATCGTCCCGAACCACAAGGTGACCTATACTACAAACAGAGGAGACCCAACCACCCTAATCCCGGATCTGCCAAAGATTCCATTACTACTCCTACATTATCAAGAGCCCTTATTAATGCTAGGTCCCTTATAGCACACAATACTGAAATAGCTGATATACTGGCTATGGATAACTTAGATATCCTTGCTGTTTCTGAAACCTGGCTCCATGATGCAGCCGGCCCGGCCCTCATGACTGCCAAACCGGACAATTACAACATCCTAAGAGTCGACCAGCCTAACACTAGAGGAGGCGGCCTGGCCATCATAACCAAAACGCAGCTAGCTGCTAGACTCACCCCACACCCAGCAATCACATCGTGCAAACTTCTCTCAGCTAAAATACCTATCTCAAACAATAGCACACTAACAATACTTCTAGTGTACAGACCACCAGGCCCATTAGGCAATTTTGAGGAAGACCTATCTAGTCTCCTTACTAACAGCATTAAAGACTCCACCCAGCTCCTTTTACTAGGTGACTTTAACCTGGGCTTTAATGACGCTGAAGACAAACAAGCCCAATCTATCCAATCCATTTTAGTCAATCATGACATTACCCAAAATGTCCTAGCTCCTACACACACAAAAGGACACACACTAGACTGGATAGCTAACCATAACTGCGACATCACCATCGCTAGTTTTCTACCTCAAGTATGGACGGACCACTATCTCATATGCTTTACAGCCAGCATCGAGCCTCCCAAACCTAACGAGAATAAAATAGCACCCCCCATTCCAACGAGAAGCAAAAAAGAAATCACGGCTGAAAAACTACTCCCACTACTCCTACCAGCTCTCACCGCCAGCTCCAATGAATCCAACCCTAGCAAGTTAGTTGAGTCATTTAACAACTCCATGGCCAAAGCTCTAGACTTGATCGCCCCTATCAAACTTCATAAAAGTAAACGGGAAGCTCACCTTAACTCCTGGTTCACCCCCCAACTCAAAGAAATGCGCATCCAAAAACGCAAACTCCAAGCTATCTGGAGGCATACCCCTTCTGCTGACAATAAAACCACACTTGCCAACTTTGCCAAAAGTTACAAGAAGGAAATAATTCAAACTAAAAAAGATTAATTCAATGATAGAATCAGTAAAGCTAACTCGAATTCCAAAGAGCTCTTCACTATTCTCCGAGAATTGGAAAATCCAATTGCCCCCACAGACAATGTCCCTAAGGACAAATCCTGGTGCACCAGCATCCAAAATGCCCTAGCAAATAAAATTACAACCCTTCAATCTAAAATTACTAAGAAAAAAGCCTCCTTGAGCCCTAGCGGAACTCATACCACCCCACGGAAAGAAATACCGAGCACATCCACCCAAAGCAACTGTAAACCCTTCAGGTTCACTAACATCTCTATATTGGAAACTGAAAAGGTCATTCTATCCCTTAAACCATCGAACTGCCAAGGCGACAGCTGCCCTGCGCAAATCATCAAGGATGCAGCCAGAGATTTAGCATCCTTCATTTCAAAACTTATCAATGCCTCCTTCAATACGAGTACTGTACCTACAAACCTTAAAGAATCTTGGGTACTGCCCCTACTCAAAAAACAGACACTTGACCCAGCAATCCCCACTAACTACAGGCCCATTACTACGGTCCCATTTCTCCTTAAAATCATCGATAGAGTAGCGTACCTCCAAATCCAAAATTACTTGGAGACACACCAATTATTATGTTCAAGGCAATCTGGCTTCAGACCACTTCACGGTACTGAAACGGCCCTAATTGACCTCAAGACACAAATCGACGAGTTGAAAGATAAAGGTACTACAGCTATGCTCCTCCTCCTTGACCTATCAGCGGCCTTTGACCCGGTGGATCATGCAGTATTATGCAACCACTTAGCGTCTGCCGCCCATTTCTCAAGTGAAGCTATAGCATGAGTACAATCCTTCCTAGCTAACCATACGATCAGAGTGTTCTCCCCTGTAGCGGCAGCGGACCCAATCCATATCACTTGTGGTGTCCCACAAGGCTCATGTGTCTCCCCGACAATGTATAATATATTTACTAAGCCACTCTTCGACAAACTTGACAGATTAGGGGTAACCTACACCAATTAGGCAGACGATACGCAGATTCTCATACCACTAACACAGCTCTAGTAAACAAAATTTACCTCCTCATTCAGGCATGGATGGCCTCCAGCGGCTTCTGTCTAAATGACGACAAGACAGAGATACTGATCCTGGGTTCCGACTCCAACCTAAAAAAACTGAGTCCCAACTATAGTAACTTGAACATAGATGGTAACATAATCAAGGTGGCAACTGAGGTAAAAACTCTAGGCTTTTACCTCGATTCCACTCTATCCCTCAAAAAAGAAGTTAACTCCTTGGCATCTTCCACAGCGTATACTTGTAAATTAATCCAGACCTGCAGACCGTACCTTTCCAAAACTAACTGCATCACACTAGCTAACGCATTAGTAATGTCCAAGCTGGACTATTGCAATGCCCTCTACGCAGGAGCCAACAAAACTATCATAAATAAATTGCAAATCCTTCAAAATAACGCTCTTAGAGCAGCCCTTGACACACCCCGTAGAGAACATATCTCCAACATCAGGAAAGACCACCTTTGGCTTAAAATCAGCGACAGAGTCCTTCTGAAGACACTATCGCTCACCCACAAAGGGCTTAACAACACAGCACCCCCCTACATCTCGGCCAGAAAATCGGCCAGACACCACACTAGGGCTACCAACCACTTCCTGCTTGAAACCCCTAGATTTAGATGATCCAAAGCTAGCTTCCCTGTCAGAGCTGCCCAGGCGTGGAACGCATTGCCTACTGCATTAAGGGCCAACCTACCCTACACCAAATTCAGATGTAAGGTAAAAAACTGGCTCTGGTCCAACGACAACTAATTTGCGCTGTACCTATGGCCATGATACTCCTGAAACCTAGTCTATGACTATTCTGCTTTTACACTTTTACCTTTTTGTATACACCTTTAATACTGTAACATGTTAGTTTTTCATTTCCAACTTCTTGTACTGATATGTATGCACTGTATTGATATGCCTCTTATCCTCTGTATGCAACCTAAGCTTAAGTAACCTTGTACCTGCTGCGCCCGGCTACCCCTGAGTTTTGTGCGCATTATCAAATAATAAACAAACAAAACCTCCCCTATGAGGACTGTGTGCAGTGCTTGTCTTTTCTCTTGCATCTCTACCAGGAGTGTCTCCCTGTTTTCCCTGGTGAGGTTGAGCCTTGCACGGATCACTTTTAACTCTGCTCGTATCTTGTTTTCAATGAGCCCTCTCTCCCACTTGCGCCTGGTGCCTTCGGCTATGAGGAGACCCCGGAAAGTAGCCTTTTCCGCCTCCGTCACCATGTCGGTTTCCCCATTGTCATTTGTCTCAAAGTAGGCTACCATCTCATTCCTTAGGTAGTCTCTGAATACTGGGTCTCTCAAGAGTGCGTCATTACATCGCCAACGTGACGATCTCGGAGACAGGGGCAGTGACCAACTCGCCACCAGTAGCTCGTGGTTCAACCATGTTATTGCTTCCACCTTGGGGAGTATGGCGACCCCTCACCCTCCTCTGAGGTTAAGAGCAGGTCGATTCTTGTATAGGTGTAGTGTGGGGGAGAGAAAAAAGTGTATCCCCCCGGACTTGGGCCAGCTGCACGCCATACATCCACCCAGTAGTGTTCTTTCAGAAGGGTCTGTAGTGCTAAATTATCTTTGGTGACACCTTTTAACCCCAATCCTCTAGCCATCCACCAGTCCAGTTTGGGGTCCATAATGAGATTGAAATCACCGCCCAATAACATGGCCCCCTCTGCCCATTTGTCCATTACCCCAAAGATTTGGGACAGAAACGTATTTGGCCTGAGTTGGGTGCGTAAAGGGTGGCCAAAGTGATGCGTTCGCCCTCGCATATGCCTTTGATCCCCAGGAATCGCCCCACAAAGCCCCTCTTGGTTTCTATGTTGGTGAGGTGGAATGTCTTGTTCAAAAGTATCCCCACCCCTTCCTTCTTTGAGCTCCTATGGGATGCCCAGAAGTTGCTCCCGATTTCCTTTCCTCTAATAGGCGACTCTTTCCCTTGTTTATAGTGATTTCCTGTAAGAAAAGTACCATTAGCTGTTATTTGCGAACATGTTAGTGGTTAGGGATCTTTTGTTTTGGGAGTTCAAGCCCTTGACATTGAGTGTGCCTATCCTTACTTCAACCATTGTCGTCCTTGGTATCGTTCTCTTTCTGCACCTTCATTTGGTTGTGAAGCCCGGAACCCTGGCTCGATCTGGCTGACCCCCCTTCCATTAACCCCCCTAAATGTCTCCCTCGTACCTCTTTCATTGGTCTCCCCCCACCCTCCCGCCCCCACTCCCAACCAAACCCTCGTTCCCTCCTCCCCTTTCCCTCCCCATTGTAAGGCGTTCGTCTACGTCCCCCAACTCTTTGTCAGGGTTGGTTAACGAACCACCAAGGTCTCTACCGCAGCCCCGGGTAGATAAGGTGTGTGGTGTTCCCTTCCCCTTCATCATGTGTAAGGCGATCCCACGTTATCCTCGACCTGTGTGACCAAAGCGGGATCTATAAATTGCGACCCCCCCCCTAGCACATAATATGGAACTTGTACCCTGTATTTGAGACCGTGAACAATTTGGTTGTCCTTCAAGTAACAACTGGCCTTGTAACCTTGAGTGCCAAACATAGTGCCAACGTGGCGTGTGGTTATGGAACCTCGGGCCCCGGCCCAAAACATTGTGGGGGCCCTCACTTGGTGCCGCCATCCTGGAAAGGAACTTGACCGGTTCCTGGGAAATGCGGGCTCCCTTAACCTTCGCTTTACCACTGGGGTTATCCAGTCTTCCGGGACCCTGTGGGGGGTCTTGCAAGTCTCCTTCTCGGATGGCTGAGTAGCCAGCCCGGCCGCTCACCAGGTCCTCCGTGACCCGTTGGATGTCCTCCTCGGACGCCAGGTGATGTCTCTCCCCCATCCATTCAAATGCCAAATAAAAGGGGTGACCCCAGCAGTATCTGACCCCCTTCCCCTGAAGCCATCTGGTGAGATTACCACACTTCTTCCTCATCAGCAAGGTGAGGGCTGAGAGGTCCTGGAAGATAGCCACCTTAGAGTCCCCATATTGGATATTTCCGAGGTTCCTGGCTTTCTCGAGGATTTTGGCTTTGTCCTTGGAGTAGTGCAGCTGGGCCAACACCGAGCGAGGACCCTTGCCTCCCCCTCCAGCATGATGGGCTCTGTCGAGTTTGATCTCCCCATCGGCCTTCGCCCCCAGGGCAATCTTTATAATGTCATGCACCTTGCCCTCCAAGCCCTGTGGGCTTTCGCCCTCGGATTCCATCAAGCCAAAACTGCGCAGGTTGTTTCTCCTCTCCCTGTTTTCCATGTCATCCACCTTGAACCGTAGTTCCTCCTCGTGGCGTTGTACCTCCTGGAACGTCGCTTCCATTTGAGTCTCCAGAAGCGCCATGGAGAGCTGGTTATTTTCAACTCCTTCCATGCGATCTTCCAGGGTGGTGACTTTTGTTGTGAGGTCCGCCTGCTTGGCCCCCATATCAGTTCTCATTCCTCTGATTTCTTCCAGGATTGTCTGGATGTTGTTCTGGATGGCCCTGAGATACGGGGCTGGTGCAGATGGGCCTCCGGAGGTCATCCCTTCCTCAATAGCCTGGAATCAGTACCTCGAGAGGGTTTCCCTCCAGTTCATGGGAGTCGTGCCTGGACCAGGTGGGCGGGATGGCGCTAGCGGTTCCAAAGGGAGCTCCTCAAAGATGTGTCCGTGGCGTGGGGCGTTGGGGCGCCACACCCGTTGGGGGCCTCGGGGGTGGTGTAACCCGTTAAGCGGATAGCAAAAAGTGCTTGTAGTGTCCACGCTTGGGGTCCCCGGGTGGGGGCTGAGATTTCTTATTGTAGCCACTGGTGGGCCCCAGCGTGTTCCTGGGTTGGTGGGGTCCACAACATGGATGTGGGAGGTGCTGGCCGCAATCACGAGGGCCCACCCCTCCCTGGTCTGGGCCCGTGAGCATGTTGGGTCACGCCTCCGAGTGAGGCTCTGGGTATGTACCCCCTGTGGTGGTGGAGGTGGCACGCTTCCGCGATGGCCCCAGTCAGGGGGACTCTGCTAGGGGTATGAGACTTGCTGGCAGTGTTGCAGGACTCCTGGGGCTGCCCCGCAGTCAGTGGGGCATATAAGGTGGCAGTCCCCTGAGAATTGAGGCCTGGATGTCAAACTGTATGCTGGGGGGGTCCTCGTGCGGGCACTTTATGCGTGTTTGCTGGGCGGCGCCTGTGTGGGCAGCAAAGGGGGCCTCAAAAATCCGATGTCCCACTGAGGCAGCGCCCACCCCTCTCCTCACCTTTCTCCTTAGGGTTGTATGTGTTGGGGGAGTCTGGGCGCGCTCCCGCATTGGCCCAGATGGTGATGGGCCCCCCTTTGAGCGGAGCGGGCCACGCCATGGGGCACCCGTGCCGTTCGTGGGTCTTTGCTGCCGCCTCCTCCAGGAGCGGCGCGGGCTCGAACACCGCGAGTTGCACCACTTGATCTCACGCTAAGGGTCCTCTTGTCATTCCGCTCGTGATGCCCGGGAGTGCTGGTGGCCAGTTTGTTTCCCTTCACAGGGGCTCTGCGGCTCCACAGTGGGTGCCGGCGTCGCTGCACGTCGCCTGAGGTGCGCTGGTGGGGAGGGGGAGCTCCAAAGCTCCGTCAGTGTTTCCACGCTTTGGGGTCACCTACGAACTTGGGGATTGTTTCCTGCGGCGCGGCGTGGGTTCACCGATCAGGATTGTGTGCTCTTTAACGGGATGGGGCCCGTTCTCCACGATTTCTCTGCCGTTTTTCCGGGACTGGTCGTGGAGCTAACGGCTCAGGCAGCCATCATACCTGCGCTCCCTGGTGGCCTCCCCAAGGTGGCTGTTTAATATGAGGAGGGGGACAACGAGACCAGAGAGGGTTGCAAGATGGGAAGTACCCTTCACCTTTTCAGACTGTTACTTTCACGAACCTTGGAAAGTAAGAAACCTAAGACCGGGAACTTAAGCTGAACAAACCTGCATTCTGTGTTGGAGGCTCTCCCGCGTCGATAACCACAGTGGGGAGGAGCATTTGTCACCATGGTACTGTCCTTGACTGCTACAACAAAGCAGCTCCAGTAAAGACAGCACAGCCTGTGAGTCAGAGACACTGATACCAAACCAGCCTGTGTTAGAAACAAGTTTGCAAGCGGCAACATTGTATGAAGAAATCTAAAGAGAACAGTGTGTGAAAAGTATGTGACAATCGACGCGAATATAATTGAAAACCAGACGAGTGACTGAACTTTGGGAGGCCAAGAAAGATACCGTAGACAGAGTGGTCCAGCGCCACGTGGGTGTTCATTTGAAGGTTTCTGGTAGGTATCCAACAGATTGGCAACTGTTGAAAAGGGAATTTTGAGATTGAAGTGGTAATGCAACGGGTCAATCTAAATCCTGTGCACAATCGAAAATCTTCGATAGTTTAATACGAACTGCAATTGGTCTGAGCCCGGCTGAGGGAGACTACTTGCATTAGAGGAAGGATCTGAGCCCAGCTGAGGGGAATCCAGGGTGAACCGTGAGTCACCCGAGAAATCATTTTCTTTGAACATTGTAAAAAGGGAGATCTGAGCCTGGAAGAGGGGGATTCACAGTAACGATCGTGCTATAAAAAGCTTCTGAGCCCAGCTGGGGGGGGATCCAGAGTGAATCACCTAAATTGAATACTTATGAGAAGAAAGGAACTTTGTCTTTTGTTTTTGTATATCAGGCCCTCTGAATCAAGAGACTTTTGAGAAGAAAGAGACTTGGGCACACAAGACTCTGATACTGGTAATTGAACTAAAGCCAGAGTGTGTGCTTTGCTCGAGTGAACCGCCTTGTCCCATGCTGAAAACATGGGGACGGGAGGCCAACGGTCTGAACATCCTGACATATCATTTTGCTAACACCTCTTTCTTTTTCATGAACCCTACCCCACAATATGCATAAATAGCGGTAAGGATTCGCAATCGTTTTTCTTTTACTATAGGCCCTTTTTATTTTGACGAGACTCCACTAGGACTGCTTTGTTATTATTTGATGGTCGTAGCCTGCTCCCATCTATATATTTAGGATTATATAGGTGTTTATCACACCCTTGTTGAAGTTCAATAAATGCCTTGAACTGTGGTCACTTGTGTCTGTTTTACTATTGATACCATGCCTTCCTTTCAGAGGCAGATAACTGTTTGATGATTCATCAACATTTGCCATTTATTCTCAAATGAAATATTATAAAAAAAATGCCTCACTATCCCTACTATGCTGAGGAATACCCTGCCTAACTAAAGCTAAGGGAACACACTCTAACACAGAATATTTGACCCTCACACTAAGCTACAAATACATAAAGAAAATATATTGCAATACACCATGACATGTACAACATTCACCGTTTCAGAATAACCTTTTAATGTCCTGTGTAATTCCCTTCACCAGGATTCGAGGTCAACTCTGTTAATGTTCCACCAAAGAAGGAAATGTCTCAAATCAGTTATTGATGTTTCAAAGTTAAAGGAAGGATTGTTAACCAGAGTTTCAATGATAGAAAGTATCTTCTCCTTGGCGAAATATTCACTTTCAACTTCCACCAAATAGCACCAATGGTAATGCCAACCACAGTGATTTGTCACTTCCTCAAGAAGACTTGCCACAGTTCAGAAGAAATGCAACATTCATTGTTAGAGATACTCAGTTCTTGGTTAACAGTTATTACTTCATTGGTTACAGTTTTAGAATTCACAATGGTATATTTGTCAGGATGACTTCTCAGTGGTGCTGCTTCCACTTCAAAAACTTCACTTGTACCTGCTTCATTTAGTACGGTGAACTACTACCACAGCTTCAGTGATGTGTACTTCTAGACAGGCTTCATCAAGATACACTTTGAAGGACTTCAACACCTTCAAGTAGGCAAGGCAATCTTCTTCTGAATATATCCCTTCAAAAAGGGCAGCCTCTTTGCCTCTCTTGTCTATCTGCCACAATATACAACCTGGATTTTCCTTTAAGACTCACTTCTCTCTGTCTTCCACAGTCTCTGGCACTACAGGTTGTGTCTACTTCAAAATAGTCTTTACAAGCAGAACAATAGTTCCCTTCCCCAACTTTACCTGCACCTTTCTGCCAGCTATTAGCCCAAGTAATTACCCAGAATCTTTGGTGCCCCTCTCTTAGCTTCAGGTTATGTGCACACTCGTATCTTAGGCCAATTGAACTGTTAGTAACTTCACAGTAACGGTTAGATTGCTTTTCAACAGGCTGGTTTTTCTGTTGATATGGGGAGACTCTTAGTTTGGGCAAGGCCTGCTCTCTTATTTAGTAATGTATACACTTTAACTTCTTATATATGAAAGGTATGCCGTGTTAAAGTTAAGAAAATAATTAATTCTTTCTTTAGAAATCACAATTATGTACACATGATCATGTCTTAATGTAGTTGATCACTTCTTGATGTAGTTATATGCAAAATTCCTGGATAGTAGCCACCTTTCTAATGATCTACTGTTACTACTGGGTAGAAGAGTTGTACACACTGATAAAAATTGCTTTATTATTGAGCTGAAGCAAACCGCATCAATTAAATCTTTGCGCAGTTCCTGGGGTGAGAGCAGCTCGCCAGGCAGCCCAGCTGCAGGATTGAATTCCTGCCGGTCCATCTGGGCCCAAAAGTGAGAAAATCGTGTTTCCTTTTGCTTTTGTAACTTTGTTGCGCTCCGAGCGTGTGGTTGGTGTGTTCTCCCTCCCCCTCCCCTTGCAGCCTCTTCCTGGTGCCCTCCTCCAGCCCGCCTCCCTGCCTGCCCCCCCCCTCTGATTGGCTCCTTCTCGTAGTCCCTCTGGACTACCCGACAGCTGCTCTCCCCCGCTCGCCTCTTTGCGCAGTTCCTGGGGTGAGAGCAGCTCGCTGGGCAGCCCAGCTGCAGGATTGAATTCCTGCCGGTCCATCTGGGCCCAAAAGTGAGAATATCTTGTTTCCTTTTGTTTTTGTAATTTTGTTGCGCTCCGAGCGCGTGGTTGGTGTGTTCTCCATCCCCCCTCCCCTTGCAGCCTCTTCATGGTGCCCTCCTCGAGCCCACCTCCCTGCCTGCCCACCCCCCCTTATCTTCTGACCCTCCTGGGCAGCCCCACTGCCCAGCAGCCCCCACGGCTAAGGGCCCCTCAGGCAAAGGGCGGGTCCTACAGCTGCGGCTCCCACTGTGTCTGCAGGTGTCCGCAGGGGACGCTTGGCACCAGTTTCACTTGCTTTCTCCACCTTCTCCCGGCCCACCCCACCTACACCTGGTCACTTCTTTCTCATGGTGTCTTCACCTCACTGTGTTCCACAGTTGGGGTAAACTAGGGTTTTTCTCCCCTCGCAGGATTCTCAAACTTAGGTGGCCTCTCCACTGTGTACCTAACACGCATTTACTGTTGTTTTTCTGAAATGTGGTAAACTTGGGCTTGCCGCTCACTTCCTGTCTGCGTGCTCTCGTATCATCTGTCTTTCCCCCCTAACTCCCTCATACTCCATGGTGCTCTCTATCTCGCCTATCTTCTCTAACTGCTTCTCTATTGACTATCCTGCTCTCCTCACTAAATCTGGTAGGAAAAAGTTTAAAAAGGACATCTTGGTCTCCAACCCAGGCCTCCCTATTGCTGACACCTACACTAGTGCCTGCTCCAAGGAAACTCTCACTGACATCCTCTTTTTTGTGCCTTCGCCTGACCTATGGACCCTTCATATGGTCTCTGAGCTCTCTCCTTTCTCCTCTTCTCCCATTAATGGTGGCACCCGTTGGGATGTCCTCTTGGCCTCCTTCCACTCCTCTAAAGCCATCATTAATGTCTATGCTAATGGGACTGTCTTGGTCCAAGGCCCTCAGGCCAACCTTCACCTCTTTGATAGACGCTTCCCACGCCTCATCAACTTCCTTTCCTCTCCTGCTGTCCCCCCTCCTCTGTCCTCGGCTACCTTGCCACTACCCTCCCTCCTTGACCCTCTTGTGCTCCTTCTTCACCTCCTTCTTCTACACCTCCGCAGGGCATACCTCTGATCTGTACCCCTCCGCGGAAGTCCTTCAAGGATGGAAACCTTCTCCACATTGCCACTCTTAACTCTCGCTCTGCCATCAAGCATTCCTCTGATATCTGTCACCTTCTTGAGGAACTGGACCTTGACGTCCTCGGTCACTGAGACATGGTTCACGGCCAGCTCTGTCACCACCTTTGACACACTCCAACCTGACGTTTACAAGATTCTCTCCGTGCCCAGGCGCAACCGTGCAGGGGGGGCGTTGGCCTTATCTTCCCTGAGTGGATTCCTGCCACTGTCACTCTTACGCAGACCTACTCCTCTTTTGAATGTCTTCTCTGCCGACTCTCTCTCTCTCCTAGCCATTCCCTTACCGTGGCTACTATCTATCGGCCACCTGGTCAAATTTCCTCCTTCCTCTCTGAGTGGGCTGACCTCTCCTCCTCACTCCTGTCCTCAACCACTCAACTCCTCTTTCTTGGTGACTTCAACATCCACCTGGATGCCTCCTGTCCCCCCACTGGACTCTTTCGTGACCTATGCGACTCTCTCTCACTCTCTATTCTCCCTTCTGGGCCTACTCATTCCGCAGGGCACACTCTTGATGCTCTGATCTCTTCTGACCTTCCCCTCTCCGTCCCTCTCTCCACTCCTCTCTCCTGGAGTGATCACTTTCTCCTATCCTCCCACCTCACCCTCCCTACTCCACAGGCAAAGCCACCCTCATCACTGCCACCCACCTTCTCGGTCATTCGACCCATGAAGCGTGTGTCAGTTGAGGCCATCGCTGCCACCTTCTTGCCCCCCGTCCCCCTTCGGCTGACTCCCACCCTGACACAGCCCTCTCCATGCTCCACTCTGCTATATCTGACACTCTTGATGTCCTTGCCCCCGTCATGCGAATCCGCCTGAAGCCCAAAGCCAAATGTAACTCCTGGTTTGACTCGGATCTCGTCACCCTAAAACGCAAGTGCAGGGTGGCTGAGAGGAAATGGCGTGCTTCGTGTTCATCCTCTGACAAACTGGCCTGCCGCCTGCTCCAAAGGCAATACCGTCTCTCGGTTCTCACCAAGAAGAGAGCCCTTATCCAAGCCCGCATCTCTGCGGCATCTAACAACTCGGCCGAACTCTTTAAAATCTGCAAGGAGCTTGCCAACCCTGCTGCAGTCTCTACTTCTCCTGTCCCCTCTCAGGCCCTCAGCACTGCACTGGCCTCTCACTTCATCTCTAAAACTCAGGACATCCTGTCCTCACTCTCCTCCTATCACCTCCCTCCCTCTCTTCCCAGCTCTTCCTCTGGCCCTTCTGCAGCCACCCCTCCTCCCTCCTTCTCTGCCTTTCCCCTTTTTTCTGCTGACAAGGTTTCCAGACAAGTCCGATCTATGAAAGTCTCATCTAAACAGGTTCACCCTGTTCCTCCAAAACTATCAAGGACCACATCGACTCCCTGACTCCTGCCCTGGCTGACTTTTGCAACCACTCCTTCGCCTCTGGAGTCTTCCTATCCCCCCTCAAGCACTCCCTTGTGCACCCTCTTCTTAAGAAACCCTCTTCCGACCCCTCCTGCCCGGCTAACTATCGCCCAATCTCCATCACTCCCTTCCTGGGCAAGCTCCTGGAGAAACTGGCCATCTCCCAGCTTAACCTCCATGCTGAATCTGTTGGTAGTCTTCAGGACCATCAAGCTGGCTTCAGAGCTGCCAGAAGCACGGAAACTGCTCTCCTGAATATCCGTGAAGACCTGCTCTTGAACCTTGACTCCAACACTCCGTGTGTTCTCATTCTGCTCGATCTCTCTTCTGCCTTTGACACTGTCAACCATGCCATCCTGCTCAACCGTCTCCGTGATAACATGGGTATCACTGGTCAGGCTCTGGCGTGGCTGAACTCTTTCCTTTCCAATCGACCCTCCCAGGTCCAACTGGGGTCCTTCCTCTCTGACATCTTTTTCTCCACATGTGGTGTCCCCCAGGGATCTAATCTCCCTCCCTGGCTGTTCAACCAGTATCTGGCACTCCTTGCCCACCGCATCGCCGCTCTCTGCCCCAATGGTGCCAGTGCATCCGGCCTCCCCATTCCCATTGAGTCCAATGGGACTCAAATGGGAATGGGGAGTAGTAATTTACCGGGTCCGCCGGGGCTGTAATGCCCTGGTAAGTCCCCATTGCCGGATGTCGGTAAATGTATGACTCCAGCGGCAGCCGTGCCAGTATTTAATGAGGCCCATTGTAATGGCAATATGCCATTACCTGTTTTGGCAATCCAGAAGGGTACCTTCCTTCATAGGACAAATACTGTGTCTCATCCCACGGGATCTCCTCAACACCCTGGGCCCTGTCTCCTCCCAGGTGATCCTCCTGCGGATCACCACCCCCAAGGTCAGGATCAGGAAGTGTCTGCCTTTCCCTGGCCACCTGGGAGGAGGCTTTAGGCAGGGTTGCAGTGAGGGATCTGTAGGATTCTTCACATTTGCAAATGGCTCATTCCTCCTCCTGCCTCTAATGCCTGCTCCGGCCACTTAGACACTCTTGTACCTCTTTAAGCTGTCTGGCTTTCCCTAAATCCTTCTTTTACTGTACAGCTCTCATAGTTTTTCCACTCTATCATTCTGATCCATCTGAACTGCTATCTTTTAATAAGCCCTGTTTCCAGATCCTTCATATTTTTTTATCTCCTCATCTTCTCTCTCAAGGGAATATTACTAAAATGTTGCCCCCAAAATTGCAACCCTTTCCTTACCGCACCTTTGCATGGTAATGAAATGCCGACCCCCACTACACCGACTAATGGGAGCGGGAGTTGTAGGGGTGTCCCCCGCTCTCCTTTGTCAGTGTAGTGGAGGTCAGGGGTTGTGGGGGTGTCCCCCACTTCCATTAGATGGAAGCAGGGGACAATAAAGAAAATAAAGATTTTTTTTAAAGGATCTCACAACGCCAGTTCTGATTCAGACCCACATTAGTGGGTGAGAACTGATGACGCAGGGTCGGAGGAGAGAGGGTGGCACACTTCATGGTGTGCCGTCGAGTAGGTAAGTAGGTAGTGGGGAGGTGGTTGTGGGGATGCAAGGCACATAGTTGCCTCTCAAGCTCCTTCTATCTTCAAATATTCCCCTCCTTGATATCCAGCACATCTTGCTAATTAATTCTCTAACTCTCTTAATCAGCTGCATTCTTCCTGCTCCTGCTCTTGTTCAAGCCTTTATTCTTCTTCCTCCTAAGACCCACATTGACATATTGAGACTTGGATTTTTATACGGCCTCGGCCCTGCCTTCCAGCCTCACTTTGGAGAAATGGTTGGTTTGTTTGGGAGTAGATGAGTCTCCAGGGTCTACTGGGGTGCAGACGCAAGAACTACATCGGCCATCTTGGAGTGTCTAACTCCCTTTTCCTATTTAGATTAGGATGCCTGTCGATGCCTTACAGGTCTGAAGTTGGGTTTGCAGATGTTTGACTGCCTCCCCAATTTCTCAGCCTACCTCATGTGCATCTGTATGCAGATTTAAGAGCAGATTTCTTTCAGCCCAAGGGGAGCTGAATTTGGCAGTGCTGCCACATACTTGTCCCATCGGTTTTACTGGAGCATAGTATGGGCTTAGACTTAGCCTCACGGTCGATAATGGAGAGCCTGTCCACAAGAGAACCCTTAAAAGGCCAGTGGCATGCCCAGGTTCCCTGGAACTGTCCCCTGTTATGATCTTCCACAGTGATCTTCATAAGTGCAAACATATTTCTGAGAAAATGCTTAAAAGAAATAAACCAATTTGAAACCAGTACTGATAAAAAAGGTTAACAAAATAACTGGACTATGGTAACTAAGCATACCGTCCCAAGTCAAATCAAGTATGGCTCCCAAGTCTCACTTAATACCTGGCTGTATCATTTCATGAAAATCTCGAATGAATTAGATTTACCGCATGAATATCAAAGATGTGAGAAAGCCACAAAGACTCCAAATGGACAAAGAACAAATGTTATGTTATTTGTATAGTGCGTACTGCCATTGTTATGGTTTTGAAGTGCTGTGGTAGATGAAGGCCCTTTGGAAGCCGTAGTCTGTGCAAACATGAAAATTAAAAGGCTTTACATTGCATGTGAATGTTAATTAGAGCTTGGTGATTATATAAAAGCAGAAATTACTAGTTTAAAACATTATAAAAATCCCACAGCTCATTCGGTTTAGGCACAGAGATGACTGCTTTGTCAGTGAGGATGTGACAGCTGATGTGACAGCTGAACCAAATTGTTCATGGGACTCAGCTGTATTCTATGGGTTGCAGTGCAAGAGGGCGAATGCGTGTTGTAAAAGGTTTATAAACACTTAAGGCAACTTTACTTGCCAAACAACTGCACACTGAATAACATGCAGTTGCATGCACAATTGTCAGATATGTGAAAGATTGATTAAACACAACCAAATTGTTCATGGGACTCAGCTGTATTCTATGGTTTGCAGTGCAAGAGGGGGAGTGCGTGTTGTAAAAGGTTTATCAACACTTAAGGCAACTTTACTTGCCCAACAACTGCACACTGGATAACATGCAGTTGCATGCACAATTGTCAGATATGTGAAAGATTCATTAAACACTTGTCCGCTTTTATGTATAATCAGTTTATTGCAGTACGAAGGTTTTATATTGGATACAGATGTGATGGTGGTAATACCTAGCCAGATATAGAGAAAATGCTGTATTGTCCACCATGGCATAATCCCTCTCCAAAAATCATTTGCTCTACATAAAAACATGCTCCCTCCCCTCTTGCACCACCTAAGTCACCAGCTAAAATCCCCTTTCTGCTAGGGGAGTCTTGTGTGCCTGGTGAAGGAGCCTGTGCACATGGCTTCAGGCTAGTGTGCATTCTAGTGAAGTGTTATGCTTCTGTTGCGATGCTGCAATAACCCTTGTATCACCACAAGCCTAACGCTAAACTACAAGCTTAATGGCGACAGAAATCAACATGCACACTTGGCAGTCACATCCATGACACATTGCAATGCACTTCACAAATCACAGTTTCATATGAGGATATGTATAAATGGCACTACATCAGCAGGAATTACAAGTTAACAGTATCCTGATATGTCATTGAGAAAACCATTTCATACTTACAAATCAAAGTATAACGCAGAAATGAGGATATATGGGTGAAGAGCTCATTAGTGTAAATCATAGCGCATCATGTATAACATGGTAGGTTTGTGCTGTATAGGACCTGCCAGTGTTATTTCTAAGCAGTCTTCTGAGAGTGTATGCCTTAATTGTGTATTTAAATGAGTTACTGTTGTAATTAAAATGAGACAGATGTGTGCCTGTGCATCTGGTCTTTGCATTAAGTCCAGTTAAAAACAAGTACTAACAAAAACTGGGTGTTTGTATAGGTGATAGATGGCAGTACTTGGGAAATGTCTATTTCTTGGATGTCTAGCTAATTCTATCATGTAGTAATATCAAGCTTTGCATTGTATAGGAAAAATGTGTTGTCTGATTTTGAGCATATCATCGGATCAAAAATATACAGCAAGGTTGGCCCCAGTTGATGCTAAGGTTCATCTGCGAAATTCATAGAATCATAATACCGGCACTCCAGTTAGTTGACATTGATGATCCTTACCAATTCATGGTAATACCATACTTGAAAATACACCACATAATATGGTGTATGTATGCAGCTGCTAATTCAGCTGCAAACCTGTATTTAAAACATGGTGTGATCATTGTGTTACAGGCATGGTTCCAACAAGACCTCACTACCATTGACCATCTATGCCGAATAGTTAAATAAATATCAAGCTAAAAGGAGAGAGAATATATGTCTGGTTCAAAGGCTTACAACAAACATTTAACTTAGTGAATCATGGCAAATTCTGGATTGGACAGAAGAAGTCGAGCACTTGCAGAATGTCTTACTAATTATTCCAAATGCCGTTATTAAATGAGTAGGGTAAGATATTGGGGGTGGAGGTCATAAAAAAGAGTTATGCAGGGTTATGTCCTTGCTGCACCACCATTCTTCTTGCTGAACGTGTCAGATTTAAATAATGGAAACAGGAACAGCATTCCCTCCCTAAGTATCCAGGAGGGCATGCCAGCACTGTTGAACCAATAAAACCAATAGTAAATGGAAAAAGGTGGGTCTAAGATATTATTTTCTGCAAAGATGTTTCTCTGATAAAATAACATACTGCCTTAATGCAAATTCGAAAACATAGGAACAGTCAGAACTGTTATATGGTCAGAAGCTTACAAAATTAACCAAGTCTTGTGAATTGTGAATTTATACATATAATGGTAAAAGCATACATTCCATTTGTGCATTATATTTCTATAAGTCAAAAAGAGCTGACAAGGAAAAGGCCTGTTTATTCCCCCTCATGTATTCACCTGGTTCAGCAAACTGTGAGTAAGTATATTTTTAACATGTACTATATGAATTGGATGAGCTTATTTGTTGAGCACAAGCTTATTATTTTTGTTACTTACAATGAGGCAGATAGATCGCAAACAAACTTAACAATGTAGCTAAATCCAAATATCTCTTCTGCAAAGAGCAAAAACAAATATTCACACTCAAATGTTGACTTACTTCAGGTACGCTCTCAAGCTTTGTCAAAAACAGGGTCTTGACTCAAGCAATTACCCGGCCCAGGAGGACCCTATATTGAATTTTAGTTAAGACAGTTGTATATTCTGATTATAAAGTGTACACAGATAATATGAATAAAACTACGTCTGTTGTAAGATTGGTCAGAAGTTGGTACTACCCCTGTTACCATGAAAATTGTGTAATGACAGAGAAATAGACTGGAATTAGTACATTTCTAAATATCGGGTGAGGTGTTATTAGGCACATGATTTAGAATGTTGATGGCAAGCTCAAATGATGTGATGAGGTTAAGATAGGATACAACAAAACATGGACACACAGATTTATACATAACATTGAAAGAGCACAAATATAAAACAGTTGACTGCCTTACCTGGTTAACACAAAGTGAACAGGCGCAGGGGATCTTTTAACTGTACAGTAGGGACAAAAAACATTTCTGATATGTTATGCACACAAACCATTAGATGCAAACACCCTCAAACAATCATTGTTACTAAAATGAACGCAATCGTAAACAAGAACTTTGCAGTGGCTCCTATACACTATATTGAGAAAATTACATTCAAAACACATTATCAACAGCCCAGCAAGTGCAGTCAAATATATTGTTATTTCAGATTAAAAGACCTCTCCCCCTATTTTTTGAGACACAGACAAGAATTCTACACACGTGAAGTTCATTTTCACAGGCAAACCTGTGTGATTTTAAATGTGCCTGGGTGCACGTTTTAAAATCTATAATTATACATGACTTTTAACTCTATTGAGTTTAATGTCTACACAAGAGTAAGGCTTGAAGGTGTAATAAGATTTTTCTTTTACTGCAAATGTGCCTCTGTTTTGCTTACCACTATTGGCAGAACCCTGATATACTATGACCTGGCATAAATAAATCCAACTAACAAGTAAAACATACTCCTGGACACAAATATGTGTGTTATTAGTTTGAGGGGCATTATTGTTCGATGTACTATCATTTAAAAATCAATGTATTTACAACTAAGATCTATCTATTATTTAAATGCATCGGTGTGCTCAGTATAAACCTCTCGTTATGGTTTAGATAAGCCAATTATAATTTAGCATGTCAAGAAAATTCATGTTTATTAGTTAAATGGGATGGTTAGTGTCTCTTGTAAACCCAAAACAAAATTGACCTTACTCTCACGTCTACAGTGCAGGCAATATGTCTATTTTACACTGGACAAATATCAGCTTGAAGAGAAAAATCAAGGAAAAAAATTATTGTTTCATAAAGGACAACTATATAAAAACATATGAGATTCTAAAAAAGTCCTTTTTGAAGAAACTCCTTTTAGAAGTGTGCATTGGCTGATAAACTCACAATATTGACACTAAATATGGTTGCCCCAGTACATTTCATATTCAGGTCTTGATCATTTGGTGTGTGATGATAAATCACATGGCATTACTTCTCCCCAGGAGAGAAGCCCTTTCCATTAGGCTAGGCAGATGAGGATGCTAGCCAATAGTCACCCTGGAGGTGGTAACATTTATTTTTTCTTTTATTCCGAGTGTTTATGGTTAATACAACCCTTTAAGCAAGATAAATACAATATCAATGAAATAAGAGGGAAACCTTTTAAAAATCATTAAGTATTGGGTAACTAGTAGATCTGCATCGGTGCACTAATATCCACGAGTAAATAAATTAGTGATCGAATACTCTAGATAAAAATACATAGGGCCTCATTACGACTCAGGCGGTAAGGGGTTTACGGCGGCGTAAACAGCGCCGACCCTTACCGCCTGATTCCGTGGTCCCTTAGCGCCATGGCGGATTTAACACCTGCTTTTAGCAGGTGTTAAAATCCATGGCGCTAAGGGACCATGTTGTTAATTACGCCACCGTAATTTACGGTGACGTAATTAACGCCTTCCCCACTCCCATTATGCCCTATGGGGCAAAAATGGGAAGGGGGAAGGGTAAATGGGGATTGGGGACTTACCGCCCCGCCGACCTCGGAATGGGGCGGTAAGTCCGCCAACCACCATGGCGTAAACATAGTTTACGCCATGGTGGTAAAGGTACGACCCAGGCGGTAACTTACCGCCTGGGTCGTAATGAGGCCCATAATCATGAGTAAGCATCAAATACATACATAGTGCGAGAGCATATAATATAATATATACTTCACTCAGCTAGTCACAGAAAGAGTCGGATTCAGTGTGCAAGCCTTTTTCCAAACATGCTATGTTGCACCCGTAATTTCAGTTAATTCTGCTCTAATTAATGTTGACCAGAATTGGTTACGTTCATTGTGTGAATTGTCTGTAACAACATGAATTTAACTTTTTAAATATTCACTTTTCAATTTCCCACATTTGCGATAAAATATGAGGAGCAGATTCCACTTCCGTTATGCATAAGGGACACAATCTATTATCACATGATACCTTTATCAATCTCCCTGTATGTTCAAATGTAGGCAAAATATTAAAACGCAAGTATATTATAAATCTTTTCATTTTCATGGAAGAAATTCTCGTAAGATAGGTACATGGTAATCTTTGTTTAAAACTTTGGGTACTAGCTAAAAAATCCACATTAACAGAGCAATCTTCATCTCTAGATTTATTTTTCAGTAAGGCTATTCTGTTTGGATCAAGCCTTAAATCTTCTAGTTCGATGTTCAAATGCAAAGTATATTTATTAACTCTATTGTGAAGATACTTAAAAAACTGATTTTTTGTTCCTTTAAAATATTGCTCTGCCAAAAACCTATAGATTGTGTTGTCGTCAGAGGCAGATAAAACAATGGAAAAGTAAAAATGACATTTTTGAATCCATCAGAGGGATCGTACAGATGGGACACCTAGTTCCATTCGGAGTGCAGCAACAGGCACTGTTTGTGGCACCCCTAGAATTGACCGTAGTATAACTGCTTTGAGCTTTTCTATTTCATTTAGCATATTTTTAGATAGTACAGACAAGACATACATTATGCTCGGGATTACACTTTTAATATATACAGTAACAAGTCCCTCGATACTGGTCCCTCCACTATTACGGATACGTTTCCTTAATAAAAAAAAACACTTAAACTTTCAATCACAGAGGGAGAATTTTTCATGGGGAATCCCACTTAGTTGTATCTGTCCACTACTTTGGGCTTAGTATCATTAATATACCAAGCAGGGATTTGAGTTTTTATTTTGGTACCAAAAATCATTATTTTGGTTTTGGTGCCATTTATTTTCAACTGATTATCTTCAGCATATCTGGCCAGTGCGGTCATGGATCTTTGCAATGGGTGTATGATTCATAATAAGAGTGTTTAGTTTAGTTTAGTTTAGTTTAGTTTAGTTTAGTTTAGTTTAGTTTAGTTTAGTTTTGTTTATTTATTTGTACCACACGCCGAACCCTGGGGTAAGTGGGCACCGGAGACTTAGCGCAGGTTACAGCAGAAAATAGACAAACAAAATAACGATAAGTGCAGATGACCGGGTTACATGGTGGTCGAAAGGCAGACATAGGTAAAGAGTGCATTGATTACTGTGTCAGACAGAGGTGGAGTTCTTGTTGGCGAGCCAGGACTTCACTTTTCCTCTGAAGGTCCAGAAAGAAGGTTCTGCTCTAAGGTTCAGCGGTATAGAGTTCCATTGATTGGCAGCCAGGTCCAGGAAGCTGGATTCACCTGCTTTTTTTAGGGAGAATTTGGGGATGGTTAGGCAATGAGAGTACAGCGTTCTGGTTGGTCTGGTTGAGGTGTGTTTGATGAACTTGTCTGCCAAGTATTTGGGGGCGTCATTAGAGAGGCATTTGTGGACGAATACGAGAGATCTGAGGGTGATTCTGTCACCAACGGGGAGCCAGTGGGCATCTTGTCTAAAGCTGGAGATGTGGGAGTGCTGCAGAATACTCAGAGCTGCTCTGAGGGCATTATTCTGAAGCACCTGCAGTTTGTTCAGGTTGCGTTCTGAAGTGCCAAGAAAGAGAGTGTTGCAATAGTCCATTTTTGAGAGCACTAGCACTCTGGCAAGAGTAATGCAACTGGAAGGTGAGAGGAAAGATTTGCAGGCATTTATTAGCTTATTTGTGTAAGCTGTGGAGGAGGCTGTGGCGTTCACCTGTTTTTTTTGCAAGATTGTGGAATCTAGATAGACCCCTAAGGTTTTAATTTCTTTTGCCACAGTGATTAGGTTACCATCTATGTTGATAGAAGCGTAACGGGGGTCCAGTTTGTTTAGCCGTGGTTGGGAGCTGACGAGAAGGAGCTCAGTTTTCTCGTTATTGAGGCAAAGGCCATGTTCTGCCATCCAGGCTTGGATCTCCAGGTAGAGGTTGTTGATCCGCAAGGAGTCCTCTTCATAACATCCTGAAATGGTGATAAGAACCTGGGTATCATCAGCATAATTTGTGTATGTGACACCAAGGTTATCAGGCGGTTGAACAATAGCTTTGTGAAGATATTGTATAGGGTCGGCGAGATGCACAAACCTTAAGAGATGCCACAGAGGATGGGGATGGGGTGGGCTGAAGCCCCCGGAGAAAAGACCCAGGTGGTTTGGTTGGCTAGGAAGGATTGGACCCAGGCGGTCACCTGGCTAGAGAAGGCAGCTGAGGTTGTCAGATGTTCTGTGAGGATCTGATGGTCGACAAGGTCAAAGGCTGCCAAGGGGTCAAGCATCAGGAGTACGGTTAGATTGCCCTTATACTCTGTCTCGTCCATCTGGATTTTTAAGTCCAGGAGGGCTGTTTCTGTTCCGTGCCTTGGTCTGAAGCCAGATTGTCTAAGGCCCAAGAGGTTATTCTCTTCCAGGTGCTTGCAGGTAGGCCACTCTGTCTAAAATGTTTAGAATGTAGGGGACGGTGGTAATGGACCTATAATTAATTGGGTTGTTGGGGTCTAGGTTAGGTTTTTTTAGAAGGGGCATGACCCACGCTTCCTTGAGGCTGCTGGGGACTGAGCTAGTTTTGAAGGAGGTGTTCATTAGGGCTGTAATGAAAGGGGCTTCCTGGATGATGGGGGCTGGACAGGAGTCCCCTTGGCATCTGGATGGCTTGAAGCCTTTGATGATGCTTTCCACTTCTTTAGTTGACACCGGGGTGAAAGAGAAGGGTGGGCATGTTGGAGGTTTAGAGGTGCAAGGTGGTGAAGGGTTTGCTTTTTTGGCTACGCTGAGCTTTTTCTGTTCAATTCTGGATTGTAGCATGGTGATTTTGTCTGCCAAGGCTTTTTGGATTCTCTCACACCGATCTGCATCTTTCACGCAGGTTTCTTAAGGTGCGGAGGGGGACTCGAGTTCCCTGAGGATGATGAAGAGCTCTTTTGTTCTAGATTTGGCATTCTCAATTCTATTGTCATAAGTCTCTTTTTTGGCCTGGAGGATAGAGGTTTTGTAGGTGGTGGCTGCTATTGTGAAGAGTGTTTTGTTGGCCTGGTTGGGAGTTTTTCTCCAGGTGGCTTCTGCCGCTCTTTTGGCGTTCCAGAGGATTTTAAGCTCAGGGGTGAACTATTTGTTTAAGTGGGCTGCTGGTTTAGCTTTAGTGAGTTTGATAGAGGCGATGATATCTACAGCTGATTCAAGTGTTTTATTATAGAGGTCAGCAAGTTTGTCCACATCTAAGTTGGAGTAGTTAGTGGGCATAAGGATGTTGTGGATTAGGGGGCGAAGGCTCTGCAGGGTGATGTTATGGTTATTCCTGGCGAGAGTTTGCTGGACAGTAGCTGGAGGGGTGTTCGGTTGTGTCTTCCCTTAAATGGCGAATAAGATGGCGTGGTGGTCAGACCATGCGGTTGGTTCATTTGTAAGGATGGAAGTGGAACAGTTGTGGTCTTCCAGCCAGTCCAAAGTTCTACCTTTGTTATGTGTAGGGGCTGTGATCCTGTGCTTGAACCCTAGTTGTGAGATAGTATTTTCCAGGGAGAGTGCATTGGCGTCATTAGGATCACCGAGGCCCATATCGAAGTCCCCTAGTAGGATGACTTGAGATCCTGTTTGGGTATTAGTGGTCAGGAGGCTGGATAGCTCTTCCTCAAATGAGGAGATGGGGCCTGAAGGTCTATAGATGAGGTGCATAAGGATGGTTTATGTAGCGGAGAGTTGGAGCTTAACAGATGGGAGTTCCGTGGACCTCAAGCTGGACGGGGGTCAGTCTAAGGCCAAGGGTTGTTTTGCCGATAAAGGCTACTCCTCCTCCTTTACCCGAGTCCCTGTCATTCCTTAGTATTGAATAGCCCTCTGCGATGGCAAGGGATAGTGCTGGGCCTGATGCTTGATGCAGCCAGGTTTCAGTAATAGCCAGGAAATGCAGGTTGTTGGCGGATATGAGATCCGAGATGTCCAGCGCATGGGTGACCAATGAATGGGCATTAATGAGAGCACCTTTGATCAAAGGATGTTCAATTATGGCGATGGGGGATTTTTGTGTGTTGACCAAGATTTGCGAAGGGCTGGCTTGAACTTGGTTATGATGAGAATGAGGGATGGGGGTTTTAATGGGAGACCTTGGAGGTAAGAACAGGGTGCAGAGTCTTAGGTTTATGTCCTTCACTGTGCATGGATTCCAAGGTGTGGGAGGAGCAGCAAAACGGCAGATCCATTCTAATGGACTGATGGAGTAGTTTGGCAGGTTGATTTGTTTAGTATCGACATACCCCATGGTTCTGGTGTATCTGAGATGTTGAGGTAGGGATGATTGAGGTAGTGGATTTGTAGGGGGGAGGGTTGGGTTGTTGGGGTGGAGCAGGTAAAAAGGTACCATCAAGGTAAGAATGGTTATGTAGAGGTTTGCCATGAACAAACTATTTGGGTCTGGGGTTTACTGGAGTTTTGTTCTGGCACAATGGACTGGTACAAAACAGGCACAGTTGGCTAGGCCCAATGAGCTAGCTTGATTAGGGATCATATGTTAGTGCAGTTTAGTTACAATGTACAGTGTAGGTGCAGTAGATTAGTTCAGTTGTAGAGAATATGCTATTTCAAGATAGGTACAGCGGGCTACAACAGGGCTACACAGTGGGCTACAACAGGGAAGCATAGGCTAGATTAGAATTAGGCACAGTGAGCTACAACAGAGCAGCATAGGCTAGTTCAGGATTAGGCACAGTAGGCTACAACAGGGCAGCATAAGCGAGTTTAGAATTAGGCACAGTGGGCTACAACAGGGCAGCATAGGCTAGATTAGAATTAGGCACAGTGGGCTACAACAGGGCAGCATAGGCTAGTTCAGGATTAGGCACAGTAGGCTACAACAGGGCAGCATAGGCTAGTTCAGAATTAGGCACAGTGGGCTACAACTGGGCAGCATAGGCTAGTTCGGAATTAGGCACAGTAGGCTACAACAGGGCAACATAAGCTAGTTCAGAATTAGGCACAGTGGGGTACAACGGGGCAGCATAGGCTAGTTCAGAATTAGGCACAGTGGGCTACAACAGGGCAGCATAGGCTAGTTCAAAATTAGGCACCGTAGGCTACAATAGGGCAACATGGGCTAGTTAAAAGAAATAGGCACAGTGGGCTACAACAGGGCAGCATAGGCTAGTTCAGAAAATAGGCACAGTGGGCTACAACAGGGCTACACAGTGGGCTACAACAGGACAAAATAGGCTAGTTCAGTCAGAATTAGGCACAGTGGGCTACAACAGGACAGTATAGGCTAGTTCAGAATTAGGCAAAGTGGGCTACAACAGGGCAATTTAGGCTTGTTCAAGAAATAGGCACAGCGGGCTACAATAGGGCAACATAGGCTAGCTCAGAATTAGGCACAGTGGGCTACAACAGGGCAGCATAGGCTAGTTCAAAATTAGGCACAGTGGGCTACAATAGGGCAGCATGGGCTAGTTGAGAAAATAGGCACAGTAGGTTACAACAGGGCAGCATAGGCTAGTTCAAAATTAGGCACAGTGGTCTACAACAGGACTTCACAGTGGGCTACAACAGGGCAGCATAGGCTAGTTCAAAATTAGGCACAGTGGGCTGGTTCTGTCAGGCCAATGGGCAAAAATTAATGGAAGATACAATGGGCTAATACAGTGGGTTTATTCAGTAGGCCAGTCCCAAAAAGCATAGTTACCAGTGTGGGAGTAGGCTAGTTCCATAAAGAAAAGCCCAAAAGTGTGCAGTAGGCTAATAGGCATGTGAACAGCAGTGCGTGGTAAGATGGTCGCATACAGGCAATCAGAAGTAGGGGTTCGAGTCTATGCACTAGAGTGCGATAGGTGTATTTAGAGGGGCAAATGTAGGCGTCAGTGTACAATGTTGTCAGTGTAGGCGACCTATGAAACAGGAGTACTACCTATAATGGGTTGCATTGATATCCTGGCCTATATCACTGACATACAGATTATATAATGTCGGTACCAAAACACATCCCTGCTTAATACCATTGTTTGTGTTGATGTCAGGTGTAAGGTCACCTGCTTTATTGAGTCTGATGGCTACTGTAGTGTCTGTATACAATGCAGAAATGAAATATAACAAATTGGGGGTCAATCCCCCATTTCTTTAGCATACTCCAAAGCTGCATCAAAGCCTTGCTGAAATCTATAAAATATACAAATAATATATCTTGCTTCTTCTGTTTACAGGCCGAAATAAAATATTACATTAAGCTAATATTTGTTAAGGTACTTTTACCTTTCCGGACGCCAGTTTGAAACAGGGAGAGGATTTGTCCTTCATGTATCCATTTATTACATTTTTTAGCAATATAGTAGCAAAGACTTTTGACTTGCATCTACCATAGCATGTCATCTCTAGTTCACTGTTTTGGTTGCATTGCCACCTTTAAACACTGGAAACATAATCGGTCTATACCAACTACAAGGTATAGTACCTTTGCATAACATTTTGGAAAACAATTGTTCTACAATGTATGCCCATAATTCCAGATTCTCTTTAAAACATTATTAGGCATCATATCAGGACCAGGCACATGTGAGTTATTAATAGATTTGATAATAGTTAACATTTCCTGATATGTAAACCCTTCAGAAAAACTACTGTTAGGGCAGGAACCATTCATTTCCATGTCAGGACAATCATGTACAAAATATAATTCATTAACTTTGCAAATTAGTCTCAATATTTGTCATGAGATTAGAATTCTTTCTGACCAGTGCCCTAAACCTCCTTTCATGATGTTTCTTAAGCAACTCAAATATATAAAGCCAGTTAGCATTATTTGTAGTGATGTTTTGCATCTTGCACCAATTCCTATGAAGGGTGGTGTGAGAAACCTGAAGATGATTCCCTGTCTAAACCTCAAGGATCTGTCATCCAGGTGGTCAGGACATGGCCATTGCTATTGGATCCTGTTCCTGGGAGTGGACAAGTGAGGGAGGTCTTCGGGGAGTGGGACACTGATGGGTTAGACTTGATATCCCCCTTCCTATAACACCTTTTCCCCATCCTCTCACATAAGACATTTCAAACCACTGCCCCCCCTTTTCCAACACAAACACTTTCGCACAACACAAAGCATGACAGACTAACACTAGAGCCGTTTACCTGACATGTCCCGATACAAGGGTCAGGCAAAGTCAGGCAATTGATCAGAATCACACACACACCTGACGCCCTTTCCCTTCCCCACAGGGATGAAAGGTGGAGCCAGAGAGCACAGTACGGGCAAGGCAAGTACGGCAGACAGCACAACGAGATGGCTAGTCAAGCGTGACAGTTCAAGAAAAGAAGAAAGGCATCAGGAATCGAGAGGGTGGGGAGCAGAATAGAGAGCTTGCCCTTTTCATACCAGACCAGCGGAATCTTCGTGGAAGAGAGCCTAAGACCACTGAACAATAGCACCATTGTCATGCAGCAGATGTCAACAGTACACGGGGCAAGCTTATGCCAATAATCAGGTGTGAGGGAAGCTCTTGCACCCGTGGTACCGGCCTTGACTCCAGAGAAGCCAAAAGTCAAGCGGATCATCAGAGCCGGTGGGTCGAGGGGAGAACCAACAAGAACCGGGCTGTGTTGAGTGAGAATCGCAAAGTGGCACGTTCTTTAACCAAATTTGATGAACTATGAAAGAAATGTAAAAGTGTTAATGGGAGACCAGCTACAAAGGGAAACCAGCACCATGTTGGTGCTAAACTCAAGAGACTCTGGTCGATCCCCATCTGAACGAAATTACAATTACCAGAAGGATGTAGGAGGGCCAACAAAATAGGTCAAAGTGGTAATACAGAGGGTCAAGCAAAATCCATGTGCAATCAAAAGACTTTGATCTACAAGCAGTGGGAAAGAAATGGAGGTGAATCCCACAACATTGAACTGTGTAAAAAGGAGAACATTAAAAGTAAACAGGGGTCAGTGCCCAGAAGAGGGAGACCCAGGAGTGAGCCACTATCACCTTGATCAAGAGCCACAGTAAACCCGGTGAAGGGAGGCTAAGAATCGAGAAGGGTCTAGCCCGGCAGAGGGGGATCCAAGGGTGAAAAGCCATCACCCCAAGATTGAGAAAAGTTAAAGCAGAAGTTAAAGAGAAGGCAAGAGTGAACCCGAAGGAGGGATGACAGATGAAGCTATCACCCAAGTACTAGCAGTCAAGACAGGTCTGAGCCTGGCAGAGGGAGATCCAGGAGTGAAGCCATCACCTGAGTACTGACAGTCAAGAGGGATCCGATCATGACCGAGAGAGATCCAAGGGACAAACTATCATCCAAACTTCAAGTAAGAAAAGAACTGACATATAAATTAAGGAATATGATACGTGAAGGGTTAGAACCCAGAAGAGGGGGACCCAGCGGAAAGACCATCACCCTACATGAACTGTGGGTTACAAATGAGAAGGGTCAGCACCCAGGAGAGGGGGACCAGATGTGAATCATTATCACCCTAAGAAACTTTCATTTGGTTAAAGGAACCTTTGCTTTTGTTATTTGAACACGTCAGGCCCCCGAAGGCAAGAGACTTTCAAATGAAACAAGACTTGTCCATGAACGGTCCTGAGAACTGCCATTTGAAATGGTGTCTCGTGCTGGAGAAGCCAGAGACTCTACTGCGCTCCAAGCTCCCATCTTACCCAGTACTCAAAATGTGCGGAAGGAAGGCCCCGGCTACCACATCCTGACATATTATTTAAGAACACTTCTTTCTTTTCTTGAGAACTATCACACAACCCTTTTTGTATTAGTTCTGAGGTTTGGCAATAGGTTTCTCAGTATAGGTCCTTTCATTTTGGCGCCTTATTTTTCATTTGATGGTTGACGCTTGCTCCTGTCGTAGATTTAGGTTTAGATTAGGTGTTTTTCCAACCTGCATACAGCATTCATTGTTCAATAAACACCCTTGAACTGTGATCACTCGTGTCTGTCTTACTTGAGTTTTAAGCATATGCTTTTTAGCTTATGTAAGGCTCTGATCTTTATTAATCCATCTACACCTAGCGTGAAGATTCCTCTTTGCTTTCTGGACCTCCTTGTCAAAGCGGCCAGGATGTGCCTTGTCATCTTTGTTAAGTAGGATGTTTAAATGTAGGTGGTCCTTTCATACAACCATCAATCTGGATAAATCCAATTGATTGGACAAAAGCCAGCTATAAACCCAATGTCCATTTGGTAGAGACCAAGAGGTTAATTTCATTAAGATTTTTGTTATTCCATATGATGCAATTTCCGGATGGTTGAACACAGACACGTTCATTGTAGTGTGCGATTTTATGCACCTGGGATAATGGATGTGTCCAAGTGATTGCAGCATGGTGACTCAAAGTATTAAAAGGTATCCACATGAAATCGCTATTCAGCCAGAAATCATGATCCCTATATACATAATGAAGACTAGAGTTGGAAGACCCATTAGTCCAAGTGTTACTAATAAAATCAAGCTTAATTGCCTTTCCATTAAGGCAACAAAGTTCATACACATAACAAAAACTGGTGTTCGAGCTGATCCATTTTAAGATGGTAATTTGAAATATGGGCAGTTACCCATTGCGGTAGTCTAACAACACAGAGAGAGGTGTGAGGGAAAGCTTACCCTGCTCATTAAGCCCAACCCTCGAAAATAGGTTCAAAACTTTTAACTAACACGAAAAGGGCTTACAGGCAGCAGTCTGTTTCAGGATAGGACACTCGTGCCTTATGGCCAAGATAACAGGCTCTTTACCTGAGCAACGCTGGCGGTCACTCAAAATTAAACATGCCTCCAGTTCAATAATAATCATAAAATGCAATTCTTTTTAATATAACAAAAAAAGAAGTTCAACATAAAAGCAAAAAATATTTGCTTCTTAGTCAATCAATAAGTAGTTATACAAAAGACAGACAGTGCTGGTTAAAAAAGACAAAAGTAGAGATAACAAATTACTCTACTTCACATCAAGTGGTGCAGACTAAATCTATACAAGTTAATGATCAAAATGGAACGGAACGGATCATAATAACAACTAATCTCAATCAAATCAACAGTTATCATACTCTCAGTCAAACTGAGTCAAACACATTCAAACCATCCAACATGTTTCTTTCCTCACAACCAATTTAAGCTGTAAAATTAGGGAAATTCATGAGGGATGTCCTGTCTGTTATCTGTCAACAACCTACACAATCTAAGATTTTTTTATTGTAATAAATAAATTATGAGACCAAAGGAACGATAGGGACCACTTTTAGATCCAAATCTAATTTTCAAATGGTATTAGCATATAAATTGCTGGTCTTGAAGAGGACAGACGTATTCCTTGCTGAAACAGAAAAATGAACATAGGTATGAGTGAGCCATATGTTCTTAGAGATAAATTCTAATTTCCAAAATGTCAATTCATAGGAAACTCATGAAAAGTGTTACAATTACACAAGAGCAAAGTCCAGAGGGTGAAGCAGAAACTGAACAGGAACAAAAACTGCAATTGTTAACACACCATCTCTATTCAGCTTGACTTGTTGAGCAATCCGCATCTATGTTGACTATCTTTCAGTAAAAAAACATCTACTAGGAGAGTCCTAAAAGAAAACAACTAGAGACGTGTTCGTTTGCAATGTCTGCATTAAATATGTTTCCCAATTAAGTGGGAATGGAATACTTCAACCCTTGTTTGAAAAGGAAATTGTGCACCGGTAGTAGTGCCTTCATTGGTTCCACTCTTACCATGTGTATCAAAAAGTCTATAATTGCGTTTTTGTGTCAGCTGGTTTGCCAGAAATCTGCAAAGGTCTTACAGGCATGTGCATTCTCAAGGGAATATGTTGATTATATCTAAATACAAGTCTAAGGCCTAAATCCAATAATGCATCAGAGCAAGAACACCACAAGGATGTAATAGCTGGAGATGTAAGCTCAAGTAAGGCCCAGTTTGTCAGGCTATCCCATTTGGATCATTATTAGTCATTGCCGAAAGTGGTAGAATTTGTTCCCAAAGCGATAGTATACGAGTTCTATTAAGAAATGGACTATAATCTGTGGGATTAGTTTCCTCAAGTTTGACCAAGTTGCTCAGTACATTCCACTTAATTCCTTCAGAACCCTTAATAGATTTAGGCATGTTGTCATTGGAACCCTTATTTGGCACTTTAAGTGGGGAAAAGATCACATTCAGTTGAACAGCTCCAGCGCTAATATCATCAATTGTTTTATACTTGTTCAAAACATTACTGTCAATCAAGTCATGTGGTTGTGCACACTGACCAGAGGCTTTTGTTGTTTATTAGCCAGCGATCAATAGGACTTCTCAGTTCAACCTGTCTCCTTGTCCCATTGGCCAAGTCGTGTGTGATGGTTGTACTTACTGAGGCAGACAGGGCAATTGATTTTGTAGGATGATTGTTTGGATATATGTCCTGTTTATTCTTTGTATATTCCACCCTTTTTAAAGATGTAGGTATGTTTGAATTGGGTAGTATCTTTGTTTTTTTCTTTACTCTGTCTATTTTTTTACTTAGACGCCGAACTTTCCAACATAGAAATTTCCAAGCAGAGAATGTCTCTGGTGTCCTGGTCATTTTCAGCAAAGACCACCAATGAGTCTTTCAATCTAGAGCAGACATGTCCTGTGTAAATGTTGAATCTTTAGTAAGCAATTTGATTGGACTGCTACGATTGGCCAGACCAGGGTCGTTGACTCCCAAATACCCAGGACAACCACTACTCTCGTCAGAGTCCATTTTATTTCCTGCTGTTCATCCGCCAACCTGGTACATAGTTGGTACAGTGACTCCATATTTGCAAGAGAGGATAACATAGTGCAATGAATATGAGTAATATTAAATTTAGGGGAATGATGTTTAACCGGCTTTGTATTGGTTTCATAATCTTTCTCATCATCTGAGTATTCAGACATGGATAACAGCTCCACCAAGTTAGGACCTGCAGACAAGTTTGTGTCCTTAATATGACATGCTTCAAAGATGCCTTGCCCCAATGTATTACACTTCAAATGGTTACACAAATTTAAAGGAGAACCATTATTGTCAATGTTAAAAGAATGAAGAGTATCACTCATGGTAAATGTCCTCAGTGTATTAGCTGCTACTATATTGTTTAGTAAATGTTGTTCCACTACCAGGGCGGGCGTTTTATGGTTGAAAAAAACAGTTATCACTCTGCGGCCCTTGTCCAGAGTTTCCGGTTAACCATTAGTATCAAGTTTGCCTTTTCTGTATGCGGTGCAATTTTTAATCTATCCGTGTTCTTTGAGGGACTTCTCAGCCTTTTGCAGAGTCTTACCATTTCACTTCGAAAGGTGGTCATTGTTGTCTCCTTGATGGCATTCCCAGTGCTATTGTAGTGGAACAACAGCCCTCACATGTGAAGATAATCAAAGTTGGCACCCCGGTAAAGAATAGAAAAATAGCCCAGGGGGGTTAGGTGGGATCATGACGTTACTGTAGCTGACCCTGAAAAGCAAGCTCGGCTGCGGATAGTCAATCTTATCAGAGCCCCATTCCAGCTAAGACTCTTAGTTTCACGACATTACTGAGTTTGGGTATCTAAGCCCTTAGAACCGTATAACACAGGATCAGAATCAGTGAAAAGATTCTAATCATACTCTGCTGTCATCAACTGCATAAACATTGCCCTGTAACCCGAGCAGCTCAAAGGGAGTATTTCCCCACAGTCACTGCTCAGGACTAGGGCAGTATGTCTTAAACTACTACAGCAAAAAGGGTAAAAAGAAAGGGGAGAAATGCATTTATCGCTTGCTATCCAGCGTTACCATTCCCAGCTCAGACTCAAGCAGACTCACAGCAATAAGCCCTTCTTCCATCTTCCGGCTCCCGAGTGCCGCTGTGAGCTTATAAGAGCACAGTCAACTGGCACTGGCCTCGTGCAGCAGTCCCAGCAACCACAGCTAACAGCAGACAGGAAAGGCGAAGGCAATGGCTATGAGCCGCAGCATCTGCTGGAGGCCAAAGTAGAACTGGACCCCCTCTCCGCTCCCAGAGCCTCGGTGCGTAGAGCCGACGCTCACTTACCTACTTAATTGCCTGTGTAGATTAGTGTACGAGGAAAGGACCTCTCAGCATATATTCCAGCATATCAAGCCGCACCTTGTAGTCGTGTCCTCTCAGCTCACACACGCAAAATAGGCCACGCCCGACATGTTACACCTTAAACAGCAGTGGTAACATGCAGAAGGATTTTGGAATCTGTGATATGACCAGAAGGAGAACCAGGCTAGGTTGCATAGGAACCTAAAAACCAGGTGCATGGCTTTGTGAGACTGCAAAAAGTGTGAGAGACTGTGGAGGAGGTGTAACCTGTCACGCGGGAACCAAGGGTTCCAACAGCTAGGCTGAGGCGGTCCACAATAATTCACGGTGGAGAGAGACGAGACACAGAGGACTACTAAAGGAATAAGTTAAAGTAGCAAGAGTGGACCTGTCACCACTGGAAAAACCGGTGAAGAGTTCCCCCAGAGAATGTCATGGGAACACACACAAGTCCAGGAAAGAAATTTACGAGACTGTAAACCATGAAGAAATAGAGAAAACCACAAACTATTTTGTGATACAGTTCCCAGGCCAGTTCCACAAAAGTGTGGTGCTGGAGAGTCGAGAGGGACTCCAGGAAAAACGTAATCATCCAAGTGGGAGCGGATCAAGAGATGTGCAAAACCCAGAGATTGTGAAAACCTACATATGGGAGCTACAGATCGTATTAAGAACTGTGAAATACATTGAGGTAACCAGCTAGGAGAAGGGAGTAATTATCTTAGCCCCCCAAGAACCTTATGTGATTATTTGATTTTCTGTTGGTTTACAGAGAACCCAGAACTTTTATGGAACATTTGCTTTGAACACCCTGAGAGGCATTGGGATACATTCTCCTGTAGCAAGAACAGTAGCTGGACTTTATGGTGTTTGTTTTAGTGATATGGATAAAATAGGAGCCTTTGTGACCGGAACAGGGCCTTTTGTTTTCACTTACACAGACTTCCTGGTGAGCACCTGAGTTTGTATAGTTTAGGTAGGGTAATCCCTTAGATTTAGGGATAGATGAGTTTGTCTTTTCATTTAATGAAAGCCTATAGCAACCACTATGGCACCACTTGGTCAGTCTCTTCATTGCTTGTCTCCACAGTGGCATTGCCAAAGGAGAATCTAAGAGCTGTTGACCCGATGCAAGATCATTTAGTTCAATCCTTAGATCAGTCTCTATCAATGCCACTCTCAGCTTGTATCCTATCAGTCTTTTACAACATGATCACAGTCATACCTCTCATAAAGAAACCAGGTGCGGACCCCAAAACCCCTCTCTCTAGAAACATGTCTCTCTGCCTCTTTACAACACTAAAATATTCAAAAGGGTTGTCTTCAGTGCATAGTCAACTATCTCGAGGTACACTCACTTGCTGACCCCCTCCAATCTGTATTCTGGTTTGAACACTCCACTGAGAATGCTTCCATTCACACTGTCAATTCTCTTATCATTTCCCACCAGTCTCCTCAATTCTCATCCTTCCTAATATTTCATCCAAATTTGACTCTGGATCATCCCTCCCCCATCACACGTTTTCCCTTCTTGGCTTCAAGGATACTTTATTTAACTGTGTGTCTTCCTAGCTCTCTGACTTCTCCTTCTCCATCTCATGGGACTCTGGCACCTCCTCCCAGACTTCTCTTGCAGTGAGCGTTCACCAAGGATCAGTGGTAGGCCCGGTTCTCTTCACCCTATACACCTCCTCTCTGAGTGAACTCATTTCCTCCTTGAGCTTTAACTATCACCTCTTTCCAGGCAACTCTCAGATTGTCTTCACCTTTTCCTCCTTCACCTGGCAATCTCTGAAGGCAGAACGAATTGTCTAAACCCATTCACAAGAGGATGGCTCTACAGTGTCTCATGCTCAACTCATCAATGAAGGTAGTTATCTTTTTCCATTGCCTCAAAATCAAGTGCCACTCTCCCCACTCCTGTACCTTCCCCCAACCTGTCAACCATAGCTAAGAACATTGGCTTATTTTTTACAACAACCATAAACACTTCTAGGTCATCATGTTCACTGCCAATGTAACCAGACCCTACCTCATAACCATTAGAAAATCTGCCCACACCTCTGCAACACTGAAATAAAATATGTATCACTACTTTTGAGCTCATTAAACTGGACTACTATCTGAGCCTGTATCTAGTCTACCCATCTACTCCTTTGCCTCTTTCCACAAAGTCCTCAACGCAGTGCCCTGCATTCTTCTCAACCTACCCAGATCCTCCTTCACTGCTATTGATCTATAAATCCTTCCATGGTTGTGTCCCCTTGACCTCGGTGATTGCATCTCACTGTACCTTTCCCATTTATCTCTGCCATCCTCTTCTCTTCACAACCCATCAGTCCCGCACATCTGTGTGCCCACTCCCATTTTTGCCCCTTTTCCCTATTTGACTCATAACATTGGACTGCTCTCCCCCAGCCAAAGCCATCTCTTCAGTTTAACTCTTCAAAATGTGACTAAAACTCAACGTGTTAGGGATGGAGGGGTCTCCCATCTTACCCCAAGACCTCCTTTACTATCTGTTGTTGCCTGTGTTGTAAATCACTTCTGTTTGAAATAGCACACTGCTATTCTTCAGTTAGTAAAATAAATACATTCACTTAGTTCACCTCAGTATTTGTTAGTTACTGGAATTTGGTGCTGTGCAACCTCCGGTAGATTGCATTAAGCTTCTATTTTCAGACACCATTTTATTTACTGCAACAACGTTCTCTATCTCACTGTTCCCATTACCTTAACATCCACAGGTGTTTGCAGCCTTCACCACTCCAAATGTTTTTGATTACAACACTAGCCCTAGACAGCATAATCAATGGTGGGGCATTATGGGAGCCATAGTACGAAACGTCTGAGGATCCCTATCTTTAAGTAGTAATGGTGTGCCCTTTGTGCTGCCTGATATTTGGTAATATATGTATTCCAGCTGTAGTGGTTGCAGATTTAGATTCCTGCCTGAGTCTTTTATGGATCTTTCCCAGTCAAGTAAACAAAGGTAAAGGTCTATGATTTATGTACATAAGAGGTGTTCTATGAATGTTTAACATGCAATTCATTACCGCATAGCTCACTCTACATAGTGTTTCTTGTGACCTGGTTGGGGAATGGGATAGTTAGCATCGCCAGGGACATATTTGTAATCATCATTGCTCAAACCTCACCTTAGATCATGGTCCATGTCCTGTAGCTTTTGAATGACATTCTGCCTTATGGATGGCATGGCACCCTTATGTGTTTCTTGTCAGCGCTGCTATCTACTCTGGGTCCTGAGTGTAGCCTAAGAAGGAGAAGTGCTTGCATAATTTATAAGATTGAAAACCAGAAGTGGATTTGCAGGCTATGTGTTAGATCATAGTTGGGTATGGGCTGTGTGAGCCCAGCATTAATATTGCAGCCATGACTCACATACTTAAGAGTACCCTCGGACCAGTCATGCAGCTGCCTTAAAAACTATCTACTAGCATGCTGGCCATTAGCTGGCCAGAAGGCTGTATGAAGGCTTTACAAAATACCTCACTGCTTCCTTCAAGGGGCAGACTGCCCTGTGTTGTCTGTTGCACAGGGCCTGCACCATCACATAAGCAAAAACAGAAGGGCATGGTGATTAGACCCCATCTCATGTTAACCAGAAAAGGAAACCTTATTCCACCATCAAAATGTAAGAGCTGCAGTGGAGAAAAACTGGGCATGCTCTGCTCCCGCTGCACATTGGATTCAGCACTTTCTATGTTTGCTGGTGGCTAGTACAGTCCTTCGCTATCTAGACAGACTAGAATCAATTCTTCATGCACTTACTGAAGTTAGGCATTTTTGTGTTTACTGGTCATGCTAGAATCATGCCTTACTGGAAATAGAGAAATCTGTTCTTCCTGTGCTTTCTAGGCATGCTGGATTCAGACACAGACGTGCCTACTGTTCATAATCCAGTTCAACCTAGTTGGGCATTCTGGAACCAGCGTTGATGTCCTACTGGGCATACCAGATTGTGGCCTTGCAGCCCTTACTCAGCATACTGGATTTAGACATGCATATGCTTGCTCTATTTCAAGGGAGCTGTCAGTGATTTAGACATTTCTAGTCGGAGTAATGGCAAGTAAAATGGCTTTCCTGGAACTTAGTTTACCTGAGTAAAGGTGTATTAATGATGACAAAGTTTTGCCAGCAGAATGCACTGTGTGTACAGCAAATGGCTTTTAATTGAACGTTCTGGAAAAAGAGAATCCACTAAAGTACTTAGTGGATAGTTTGGATAGTTCGGTTTGGTTGTTAAAGACTGCAGAATATAAATTAGCAAAGCTGTGGCCTTGCTGTGGCATGTTAGTGCTTTTATTTTCAATGATTGGAGAGGGCTTGCTCCACACTTACTGAAACTCCATCAGAACTTATTTTGAGTCATAGGACTGGTCTTGAGTCCTAGGACTGATTACAGTGATCATATTTTATTTGTATTCTTATTCAAACCTTTACAACCATAGGTAAAAAGAAACATCATAAAAAGACATGATATTAAAAAAGATACAAAACTGATACTTAAACTGTTCAAAATATGAATAAATTACTAAATATATAGACAGTTCTTTCAAATATGAATTCCCCATGTGATGTCAACCAGACTTTTCCAAGACTGTAATAAAAGCAGCCAATAGGTAGACCTTTAGAGGTTGAACCGTATACAGACATAATTTCCATTGGTCATTCACATCTCACCACCTAGACACGCCTAGTACTTTTAAAAAATATGACATATGATTTGCTAAAGGTCAATCCCAAGAAAGCTTTTCAAATGTGAATGTGAAAATATGACACTCTTTTAGAGTGCAGAGGTGGGCATTCCATAAATAGCTGTCTAGCAGAGTCCAAGACCCCTGTGTTCATACAAAACCTACAACCATATTATTATTATTTTTTGTTGTATTTTATATTATTTATTATGAAGGACAATGTCATACAGTTCCAAAGTACTCCAGAGTCCTTGTTCAGAGCTTGGTGCTGCACTTATCAAGCGGCAAAGCCTTCCCTACAACCAGATTCCTGGGGGTCTCGCTGCCCTCTCATTAGAAGTATCTCTTTTGGGGGGAGCAAATTCTAATGTAGACACATTATAAGTGAACGACAGAACAAATTCGGAAACAATGATAAATAAGGTGCAATCGTGCTCCTGCGTTTGTACTCATGAAATAGGTGCTGGAGCAGGGGTAACTGTGGACAGAATCAATGGTATTAGTCGAGCCCCTTTTGTACAGAGTCTCTTTGACTTTCATCAGTCCTAATTCCAATAGATCTGTGTCCATACCAATGTCGCTTAGAAGTGACTCACAATACATTCTCAATTTTCCTAGGAAACTAAAGGGGACAGCTCGGACTCAAGCTTTTTCCTGCAAAACAAAGTGTGCCTCAGAGTACGGAGTATCAGTGTCAGATGCAGCAATCTTTTGGTATAGAGACAAAGTCGACCACTGAATCCTGGCCCTGAGAGATTGAAGTCCAAGCTCATATCTCATTGTGCCCACAGGGACAGCGTTGGGGACTATCAGTACGCGTCTCCACATCTTACCCTCAATCGTATCCAAACAAGAATGCAAAGTGGTGGGCCATAGCTCTAAACCATATGTCAACTTAGGGATAACCTTACCTTGATAAAATTGGATTGCTGCATTTATGGAAAACCTACCAAATTCTCTATTGATCCTTATTAACTGATTGATTAAGTTCTGTGCTTTTAAAGTAAGCATTTCCTGTATGTCTTGGAATGAGGGGTGAGCTGAAAAGTGGTATCCCAGATATGTTAGGCTGGAGATGTTGCCTACGGAATGATTTTGGAGCCGCCACGAGTGGAACGCTCATTTCCTTCCCTGCAAGTGCTCTAGGATTTTTGTTTGTCTGGGGTTTATTATCAGGACATTTTCTCTGGCATAGTTGGAGAAAGCACAGAGAAGCGTCTGCATTCCAATCCTGGAGCCGTAGAAGAGAAGGAAATCATCAGCGTATGCCATCCACAATGTTTTTATTGACTCGAATTTAAGAGCAACAAGAACAGCTGGATTCAAAGTATCTCCGATGTCGGAGACGTATAAGTTAGACAGGCAGGGAGCTAAAACACATCCCTACCTGAGCCTGGAGTCAGTGTTTATACAGCGAGAGAGATCCCCAACTTGGTTCAAATAGATATATATTCCCGAATTGTCATGTAGGCCGAAGTTTAACTGTAGGACACCCTGCGGAATGCCCCATTTCTCTAGTTTTGACCAGACACTGCCAATGTCGACACTGTCGAAAGCCGCCGAAAGATCAATTGATGGCCACGTACGTGTGTGAGTTCCTCTCCTTATGGGACCTCTCTTGAAACTCTCTGACGACTGCATCACTGATGTTCATTGAGTGCGCTGTGTGCTAGAAGTGTGATTTGTGAAGTCTGTGAAGGAGGTGCTGCCGATTTTCTTTCCTGGAATTCTTGTGTTTTGGGATACCACATCAGTCCGCTTTCTATTTCTCGGAAATCCAAGAGGATCTGCCTTCAAATACGTTGCGCATGTGCTGAGCACTGCGCGGTGTGCTAGTAGTGTGTTTCGTGTTTGCTGCATGGCGAGCAGCAAACAAATTTAGCAGATTGCAACAAACATTGGGTAAGATCCTTGATGAACTTCCGTGCTCGAACACCATCCTATATAAGCTTAACTTTGCAAAGAAAAATAGCCAATTGGATGCACTGATCTTTCCCCAACGGTGACTGTTGAACATTCGTTCTCTGAGCCTAAGGGGAAGTACACATGATAACGTGATTTGCATGTTTGTTCTGGATCCTTTGGGTTTCTTCAGCAGCTGTGTTTCAGCCCTATTAGAGTCTTTTGCCCGTGTGTGGTTACTGGGGAGATTGCTCCTTGAACCACCAGTGTAGGCTATTGCGACCTGTACGCACTGGATTGCTTTTACGCAGCTGTGAGCCCTTTTGTAGACCTGCCCAGAAGAGTGGTGACTGTGGAGTTGCTCTTTGAACCACTGCTGTGACTGTAGGGTTTTGTAGGTTGTCAGCTGCTACTTCAAATTATACCTATCCAACGCCAAGTATGAAACTGAGAAGTAAACTAATGGCAAATAAGAAACATGGAAGCAATGATGTTAATAATGGTACTGGAGAAGCGAGCACACAAACTGCTACTACAAAAGCAAATAAGATCACTGACTTTTGTCTGGGTCAACCTGTTATTGTGAAAATACATGATGAACCCAATAAATCCACCGGGGAGGCGTCTGATGCTTTGATGGAAGTAGCTTCTATATCCGCGGAATTCGACAATAACAAATGCCTACTTAATTTGTGCTACAGTTTGGAAGGACAGATAGCGAACCTGGAACGTAATAGACTGATTGGTGGGCCTACTGAAATAGATATTATATCTAATGATGCTCTCATCGACCATACAGCCCCCTCAGAGATAGTTGTGTATGTAGCTCTGATAGACTATCCTGGTCTCTTCGTTTGAGAGGCCTGGCGGCCTGCTCCACAGGGTCCTGTCTGGAAAGCAAAGACCAAGCTTAACCTTTTACTAACGCAACAAATGTGAATAGTATTTGTAATGTTAAATTCAAAGATATAGAGGCCATAATTCGACTACGAGTTTTGCACTGAAAATATGACTGAAATTGGCACATAATATCCTGTGTCAGTTGGAAAAGAATTTGGTAAGGTTAAATACAGTGGTCCTGAGAAATGCTGGGCCGTCCTGGGGGTCAGTACAAACCTTTAAGGTCATGGCTAGTTTGCCGACAGCTCAGGGCGGGTCCGCTCCCACTAATCGCGAATCCACATTAGTGGAGATTTTGTTGGGTGATGAAAGTGATACTAATGACGAAGCTCACTTGTCTAAATGAGAAAAACGTAGGAGGGAAAAATACATTTCTGACCAAAAACTAAATTGCCTGCTGAAATAGTTGAAGCCACAGCTAAGGTGGTGCCTGTGATTCCCTCCAAGCAAAGACCCTGAAAGAGGGTGAGAAAAAGAGTTGCCCGTAAAGCAAAAAGACAGGCCCTAAAAACAGGTAACTTAACAACATGGCTCCTTGGGTCATCATTGCAAAAGGGTCATGGGAATGTGTCTGCTAATGGTGATATTGAGTCTGATGTGGTCTCGAGTGCAGTTGATACTGATCAGGCGGATACAGCAGAGGAAAGTAGTGTACTGTCAGTCAGAACATCTGTCCAGAAGACCAATAAAACTCCAAATGGATTGCGGTCATGCCCTACAACCAATGATAGGGGCAACATGAATCATGGGTGGAAAACTAATAATAATACTTCTACTTTGCCAAAGAAATCATTTACTATCATCAGTGGTTGGAATAGGCATAAGAATGCAATAAATAGAAGTAGATTACTTGAGATTCTTCATATTCATCTCCCTCTTAGGATTGTGAAAGGCAGTGACTTTAAGTTTGTGGAGCAATGCTCGGGTGATTTGACGAAAGTTCACTGCTTTTCTGAAGCTGTTGCTGTTCTTATTAGAAATTGTAAAGCTGATTTAAAAAGAATGGTTATGAACTCGATACTAGGAATAACTCAAAAAAACAGCTGAAAATGATGACAACGAAAAATGATGAAACCATGCATAATAATAAACCAAAAATACCAGTGAGTAAGGATGACAACATTAAAGCTCACGGGGAGTGGCTTTGCTCCTTTTGTACCACCAATTAATAATTGTAACTGAGGTAATATTGGAGTAATTTCATGGAACACCCAGGGCCATAGTCATTTGTGTGGTGCTGGTGGATCTTATGATTTTCTGGTTGAAGCTGAAATAATTCTGTCACAGGAGACTTAGTTGCTCCAAAATCCTGTTTTTGATGGCTATACTGCCTATTTTAATTTGACAAAGAAAGGTGAAAGGGGGAGTCCTTATGAGGGATTAGCCATTATGTTCAGGAATAGCATTGTCTCCTGTGAATGTATGCATATGAATCATAACTCTAACTTGCTAATGGTCAAATTCACAATGGCTGATGTACTAAAAATAGTAGTGGTTAATGTGTATCATCCTCCTGGAGATGACTGTATCTTGGACATCCAACTAAGTATATATCAAACTATCATCGATATATATTCTGTGGAAGGGGAAATTAATTTTATATTGGGGGGGGACCTCAATGTAAATAACTTGGCTGAGCACCAGTATGATATGTGTAGAGATGAGGAGGGTTCGAGAGGTAATGTGAAATTGGAGAGATGGAGGACTTTTGTTGATGACATTGAATTATACATGGCTAATGGCTTTGGTATGGAGGGCAAGGCTATTGTCTCTACATGGACAACTGGTATACCCTCCTCCACCATTGATTATGTATTCCTAGTGCCAGTCTTTTCGGCCTGCTCATTCAGTGCTGACTAGCACCCTTGTTATTAAACCCCATACAGAACACTTTTATGACAACATCGCGGAAGTTGTTGCATTGGGCAGAGGGATTTGGCTGGGGTGGACAGATAGGACTCTCACCAAAACTAGTTTGTGGTGTAGGGGATTATAAATAATGGCTCTTGCAAAACTGTGGGCTGATGAGATTTTTAGCTGGGTCTCATACAGTATGCATGGGTTCATGCCAATGAGATCAAGTCTTCCTCCTCAACACTCGACTATACATCATGTCTCACCTTCCGATAAGATATATATTTTTTTAAATATATTTAAAATATTTTTATTAACTTTTACAACAACCAATCAACAAAACAAACCCAACAGTGCATGACATATCACTTCAAGCGTCATATACAATATTGTAAAATGTCCACGGCCTCCCCATTACCCAGCCCTTCTAACTCGAGCCTACTCCACTTCGCTGTCTGCCGTTGGTTCCTCTAGGGGTACCTCCCCCTTTGTATTCTAGGGGGAATCATATTTGCTTAGGCTGGTCTGGGTGGACCCAGACAGTGTGGCCACTAAGTGTCTCCAGCTCATCAGAGATTCCGCTTCCTCATCCCCCGCCACCCCCTATTGTCCGCCTCATTCCATACCGCAGTTTCCGCTTCTGCCCATTTCTGGAGATCATGCTACCAAACCTCTACCTTTGGTCTATTGTTTGCTTTCCAACCCATGGCCATTCTGTGGCACCTTTCGATAAGATGAGTAGTTTGAAGAAGAAAAAAATGCGTACAGCACTAAGAGACCTGGAGTTTACCATCCCTTCTTTGGCTCAATTCTTACTGGAGAGGTGCAAGATAAAGAATACATATAGGAACTGGATACTACATTATAGAGCATCTAATAATAATACCAGCTGGCAAAACATGGTCAGCATTCTCTTGTCTGGCAATACAAAGATGTTTGGCCAAATTTTAGGTGTGTTACCAGTTGAGGTAAACATGAGTTGGCCTGCTGTATTGACAGTGAAACATTGGTGAAATGCCTGTATGAGAAATTTAAAGGAGATGTAGGGCCTCATTACGAGAATGGGGGTAGCCATGGAGCCATTAGCTCCATGGCTGCCTCCGTTCCGGGCTCCATTACCAGGTTCCTGCAATGGGGACTTACCGGATCATTCCGACATAGGAGGACCCAGTAATTCCTCCTTGCAGGGACCCATTCCCATTTGAGCCCATATAGGGCTCAATGGGAATGGGGAGGGAGGTAATAACGGGCAGATTACATCTCGCCTGTTATTGCCTCCCTCTTCCCCTCGCGGGACCCGGAAAGCACGTCTGGTTTTACCAGGCATGCGATCCGGGTCCCGCGATGGGAAGCTTGTAATCGGCGCTCACAGAATGAAGGGGGCCGGTCCCGTACCGGAGCGCCAGCCTTATAATGAGACCCGTAGTATATTTGGAAAAGAAGCCTATCAAAAATGTAATAATAAACTATGATGATATTTTAACGCTATCATCATGAAATTAAAAACATCTCGAGCCCCGGGCCTGGATGGTCTGTGTAATTTGATAATGAAGGAAAATGCGGACATCCGGGATGAAATATCACTTATTCTATTTCGAAAAGTTATTGAAACAGTTATTTTACCCAACTCATGGAATAGCTCTATTACTATTCCTATTTTTAAAAATGGTCAGAGAAATGTGCCTAATAATTATCGTTTACTGGCACTCACATACGTGCCCAGTAAGATATTCTGCATGTTTGTTCTATAAGAAATACATTTGTGGATACTCCATAATAATATCCTGCACAAAGCCCAAACAGGATTTAGAAAGGGATGTGCTACCACTGATAATATTCTATTGGTAAATACACTTATTGAGCAGGCTAAATGCCCAGCGGGTCTGCCTCTTTACATTCTTTTTGTGGATTTAGCATCTGCTTTTGACATGATGAATAGAAGCTTGTTGTGGTCTAAACTTGAGCGTATGGGTATGCCAGCACATCTCTTATATATCTGCAAGTTAATGTATGAAAAAAATAGTACACAGGTTAGGCTCAATAATATGGCCTCTTGACCGATCAGATATTGGGTAGGAAGGGAGTATACCAGGAATGTACATTGGACCCCACGTTTTTCAACTTGTTTATGGCTGATTTTGTAAAATATGCATTGAGAAAATTAGTGCTTTCCCTAGGATTGGCATAAATAAGGTGGGCTGGATCTGTTACATGGATGATATTGTCATCTTTGATAACACCTATAATGGAATACGTAACAGTGCAAAGGCCATATGTGACTATGTGGAGAACAATGGACTAAAAATAAATCTTTCCAAAACACAATTCATGGCCATTGGACAAAAACAGTGCAAGAAGTCATACATCCCTTGTTCTATGGGGAATATCATAAAGGTGACCTCATATAAGTACCTCGGATAGGAAATTAGTTCGGGCAAGTCTTGTTTTAATGAAACAATATAGCTTAAGAAGAGAACTAAGGTGATGTCTATCATGGGTGCAGTTCTGTCCTTTTCCAAATGGATAGCTGGCTATAGCTTATATGGTATTCGTACAATTTATAAGCAGAAGCTAGCGGCAGCTTTTCCTTATGGCTTGGAGACATTGTTTATTGATTGGTCAGCTTGGGCAGATACAAGTGAAGGAATAATCTGGCGTAGTATCCTGGGTTTTAGTAATTATATGCCAATTGAGGCTATCAAATTAGAGATGGGTTTGATATCTTTATCAACTCAAATCAATCATAATAGAGCCAAACTGTATATCAAGATAATGTATTCAGAGCCTAATTCTCTTCTGTTTGCTATACAAACTGCTTTGGGTAATGGGTCTTGGTCTGTTATTAATAGATTTAAGGCCATGAATGATACATGCTGGACACCATGTTGGGATTAAGGTGAGAGTGTCCTATTAAAATCTCAGAAAAACACTGCAGAAAAGTATGACTGGGTAAAAACCCATGAGAATGTTGCTGTAATGAAATCTGTATAGTCCTTCTCTAGGATGTTCTTTAGTTATAAGAACCTCAGGCTTACCTAAAAGTTTCTCCATCTGTAACTACACGCCGCATATTTATGAACATTAGATTTCATTATCTAAATGTGCTTGAAATAAAGGGTTCTTGGATGAAGACTCCCACTAATGAAAGATCTTGTAGATTATGCTGTGACAAAAATGTAGTTTAATCGGCAAGACATATACTCACGCAATGCCCTTCTATGATAGGCACTTATGAAAGATATTTCACCAAGTATGTGGAAGACCTTGAACAAATAACTGATGAATTGTTTTGGCTGAGATGTCTGTCGGGACAAAATAGGGGCCTGATTATAGCCATTACGCAATTTTGGAAAGGTTCTGATAAGCTACTGCGAAAGTTTGAGGAGGATGTCAAACTATTAGTTGGGCTTTAACACATGAAGCTTATTGTTTGTAATGTTTCACCCATGTCCTATATTTTGCAGATTGTCATCTAGGCTCTCCTCTGTCTCTGTCTGCCTTCTGTTGCTTTCGTCCTTTTTAGTATAACTGTGTAAAAATAGTAATAATATGTGTGCTCTGAGATATTTGTTTTAACATGTACTAATAAATGAAGATATTGCATTTTTAAGTTTGTGTAAACGTTTTTATAACTGTATATGCAATAAAAAAATGTTTTTTTAAAAATATTCATTGAGTGCCTCCTGCGAAAACCTGTTTAAAATCTATCCAATCTCCCTGTTGATGAGGTCCAGTCCTCCAACTGTTGGAGAAGGACTGCTAAAAAGTGTTTACTTTCTACATCTAGTAGTGCGATTGGTCTATAGCTTTTGGGGTCCAATTTGTTCCTTTCTTATAAATTGGGACAACATTGGAGGATCTCCATGACTCCAGAAAGCGCTCTTTGTCTATTATACTAGAAAATGGGAGAAAAAGAATTATTGCCCAAGTATTGGGGTCTTTCTTCAAGACATTATTTATAAGGCCATTCGGGCCGGTGCCCCTGAAGTCTTGGCCTACTTTATCAAAGCACAAAGTGCTTCAGGGTCGGGTTTTGGGATCCAATTGCTGTAATCAATTACTACCTGACTGATCTGTGTCACCTATAAAGGAAGAGAACTAGTCGAATACAATTCCTCAAAGTGCTTTACCCACGCGCTCTCTGAGACCGCGTTCAATTGACCAGGAGGATGAGGGGAATTCAGTGGATTCACTGTGACCCAAAAGGAATGGGCATCTCTTATGATCAGCAATTTGATAATTAATTCTGCGTCACCCTGTAAGAGGGTGGCTCTGTGGGTTGTGCAAAAAATGTTCTTGTATGCTTTACGTTTATTTTATTTTACTGCTTGGTCTTCCGAACTGCTCCCTATGAACCAAATCACCCTTCTGAAGGTCCTATGCCTAATTACTAGATTCTCATTATATTTGTGTGCATGAACTATTTTTCTTTACTTCCCTCGGACTGGACTATAAGCAAATATATCATGCCTACAAGGGATCAACCTTTGTTTAAAACTGCACGAGTCAAATCAATCTAATTACCATTCATATGTGGAGGTTTGCAGAAGATTTAACAAGTCTCTGTTTAATTTAGAAACTGCCCTAGGAAACCATCTCAGCCTATTCCCCCCCTACCCCAAACAGGTCAAGGTTGGTTAGGTCACTATGTGGAACTTTGCTAGAGGGTACTGCAAAGTTTGCTCTCACCATGCTATGGTCACTCCAATTGTTATCGTAAAGTGTGCATTGTGAACAGGCCCAAAATAATATATTATCTACAAAAACTTAGTCCAATGTGGAAAAACTGTTTACCCTATGCCAGGTGGGTGTTTGTTTGCCAAGATTGACATTGTCGTGGCCAAGCATAAGCAGGCTCAACAACATCATCAGGGCTACCCATTTTAAGCCTGCTAGGGCTTTTGGATTCGATGGACCGGATTCCGAAGTTACTTCCCAGAGGTCATCACCAGGGAAAGAGTCTGGGCATTCAGCATTTAAAACCCCGGCAGCCAAAACCTGCCCACTCTCGTTGACATTCTTCCAATCGATTATACATTCTTGAATATATTGCAAGAAGGTATCCAAATCAGCCACGCCCTCATCCCAATAGATGTTAATCAGGAGCAGCGAAAGAGAAGGCTCACCACTGAGAAGCTGGAATGGAAGATTGGATATTGCAGCCACGATCGAACTGTGACTGGTCTGAATTGTCATAATTTAACCGCCTCATGGTATGCCAGTCCCGCCAGTTTTTACTGCCTGACAAAACACCTCATAGCCACCCATTATTGAGCAGGTGGCTGACCAGGTCTCTTGGCAAGTATACAAATACTTTCTTTCAAACGAGTTCAGGTGACTGTGCTAGTGCACATATAAGCAGACTTACAAGAATTCCAAGAAACACATTTTAACCAAATACCGTCCAGCACAGAGCTGTTACTTTGGTCATTTAAATCCCTTTGACCACAAGGCTGATGTTACTTCTGGCAAATCAACTCCAACCCTCCACCTAAGTGCATGATGGTGGGCTCTGTCTGAGTGGACGAGTGGCCAAGTGCTAAACGAGACATTTAGGCCACTAAATTCATTCCTCCCCTTCATTTGTACGTTCTGGGAGACCCATCTTTCTATTTGAAAGCCTAGATTGTTTAGTTTAGGGACTTCAGCCATGACAAGTCCCAAAACCAAAAGAAAGTGGAAGTGAATAATTCACTTGTCTGCCTGTAGTCTGTTTGAGAAATGAATTCTCTCTATATCAGGTGAAGGCATTGCTCTTAAATTGGGAATTTCCCAAAAAATTATTAAAACATTTGATTTGTTTAAACAGACTTCTACACTGCATGCCAATGAGCAAGACATTAACAGAGTCTTCTATTCATTATTCGAGTTGGGAGATGAAAGATTTTGTTGACGGCCACTGTTGTGCTGCCCTTGGTGGGATGCAGGGATTGTCAATTCTAGATCACCTCCTACTACAGGGGTGTGGGTTATTTGCCCCTTTCAATGACTCTGGCCAGTAGAGTCTTCCCAGCAGTCAGTCCAGCTCCACATTAACATCCACATTTGATGAAGACTTGTAGTGACTTTGCTCACCACTACTGGCCGTTTTAAATTTTTAAGAGGCATATAAGAGGTGCTGTGCCTGCATTGCCCAACCCAAGCATATGATCCTTGTTAGGATTAGCTCCTGCTACCTTGAGAGAAGGGGATGGATTTCCACACACAGGTATGACAAAACAGTCGATTTGCACAGTCGCATCCTCTCTGCGACCTCACAGTTCTGTTTGTGTGACACACCTGTTGACTAAGAGGCTGTGTCATTAGTTGGTTAATAGGAAATAAATCTGTTTGGGCACTAGACGTGGAGTTAGTAATGGTTTGAACCCCCACCGCCATGCTTCCTTCAAATTGGTAGGAGCCCGGCGATGGATTGACCTCCTCCTTTTCCCTAGGATTTTCATTCTCAATAACAGGTGCTACTGACAGATGGCCGACCACATCCCTAGTAGTAGCCTGTCCGCTATCAGGTACAGTGGCCATTAGTTGGTTCTGAGTGGAGCTTTCGAACATTTTTAGGTTTCTCAAATACTTCCTGGAGGATATGTGTTTCCTTTTTTTCTGGATTTGGTTCTTAGGTTCCTTTTTGGAGACACAGGAACATACTCCCTTCCTCGGAGGAATGTTGGCACAAATTTCTACCACTTCGCTGTGCTCACTTGTATTATCATGGATCTCCTCCCTCTCATCCTGGAGTTTTTCTCTCTGTTCCTGGGCTACAAAACTTGGTCTCGGGAATCCTACTACCTCTGCAGAGTCCATGATAACAATGTCTTTTGCAGTTCATGGAATCGCTTGGCTAGGAAAGCAGAGGGGTGGGGGACATATTATGTCCCCACAAGGACTCTCTTCCATTCAATAGCCTCGTTGGAGTGACTCTTAACCTCTTCATAGATGCTATCGTATAGTGCTAAAAAAAAGAAATGAACACCATATTTAGAGCTGCAATGGTTGGTGAGGTTAAGCGAATTCTGTTGTAAAGCTCCAGTAATATGTGATGCAACCCCACTGTTCCAGTAAGGGGATTGTAGCCCCCTGTCTCCCTTGTCTCCATTGAGTACTGCCCCTCTGTACTTTTCTCCATCAGGTTAATGAGGTTGGTCGGTGAGCCCATTATCGTTGCCACATAAGTTTGTTGCTTGACGCTTACTAGATGGACTGGTGCCAGTTCAAATACCAAGGATTCGGCAAAATCATGCTGAGATCGTTCACATGAGAATGATCTACCAATGCAGTGGCTTTAGGTTTTGCGATAGAGTTTGAGACTGACACCTCGTTTTCGGGGATGAGTTCCCCCCATTACAGTCAACCACCACCTTACAGTGTCCATCATCAATGTTACCCAACAAGGTCAATACCTAAGGGAAAGCACAGACCGACGTCATGCAATCACTTTGGTTCAATGATACTCTTCGTCAAGCCCAACCTCTGTATCAAGTTTAGCCCCCCTTCGCCGATAGCTCCGTATTGCTTTCAGGAGTTCTTCTGCTTTCTCAGTGTCGCAGAAAATGTACTCCATCCCCTTTCACGTGATAAAGCTCTTCTTCAAGATGTTCAACTCTTTCCTTCTTTTTAAGCCTCGGGTGCCAGGTCTGGGAAAAGAAGAATTTGCTTTTGCTGGTATTTCAACTACTCTTTGTCTTTTGCTGCTTTCAAAACCCTTTTCTTATCCCTACCATTGGAAAATGTGATTATGAGCACTGATGCAATTTCTGAATCTCTTATTTTATTCGTCTCTCGCTGCGTGATTCTAACGCATTATTCAGTATATATTGGATCTTCTATGTCTAGCCCCAACACCTCTGGGAGCCATGTTGCTGCAACTGCTATTGGATCTGCACTCTCAGCGCCTAACGGTAGGCCTGCTCGCCTAACTTGCTTTACGCGAACCACATTCTCAAGATATTTAATTTGCCTCTACAGTGCCTGACTGCACCGTTGCACTAACTCTTTCCCTGACTGCTTTACTGCAGAGACTGCCTGGGTTCCTTGATTTTCTATTCAGAGGTTTTCTGCTCCAGGGTTGCCGTTCTGGTTTCTAGCTGAGCCATCTTTTCATTTAGGTGGTCGTGTTTGACCTCAAGTCTTGATACTGGTTTACCAATGCGTCCCAGCACCGACGTGAGGTTTTCTTGGGCTGGTGATGGGGCTATATCTTTTCTGATGTGGTATGCTTACTCGTCGCACCTTGCGGGGTGAAAAAGTCCCCTTCCTTCCCCAAGACCATCATTTAAACCCTTCATCCCTCTAGTATGGCACTGACTGTTTGATGGCCCTTTGCCGCACTAATACCAGTGTTGATTTATGAATCCTATGGACATTAATGGATTTGTCTGTAGTTTTGCAGATTTTAGGCTTTAGCAGGCTATCGAACTTGTTGTCATTTCGATTAGCAGTATGGGCTGTATATCATGTATATTGTTCATAATGTTTTGAATGTATGATATGATACAAAACGAGATCCTGTCAGAGGTAACTGAGAAATTATGAAAACAGGCCGCAGAAATTGTCAGTATGTGTTGCCTTCACTTGTTTTTAAAAGTGTCAGTATTTTACATTGCACTTTGCAAGCGTATTTGGCAATTGGTCGGCCTGTGCTTGTTCAAGTCGGTTTAGTGATTTGACTTCTCTGCCATATTGCAGCCTCTGGATTTCATATTAACAGTGATATCACCCTTTGGCGAGTGATTCATATCATATTAACATTATGGCGAGTGATTCATAAGTTGCCTGGAAGTCGCTTTTCAATGTCACCCCCCACTCCATATGCATGTGGCACATCACAATTGATTGCAAATGACTGGAGTGGCAATCAATTGTGATGTGCCACATGCATATGGAGTTACCTCGTTTGCATTAAATCCAATGAGATTTGAGTTGGGTGGCCATGACCTCCTATGGTGAGTAGACTAGATACGACCTGCACATATAGAGCCAACATAGGCGAATGGAGAGGGGGGAGAGCAGAAAACAAGAAGTGGGAGTTGCCTAAACATAAAAGAAATAAGTCAAGGTGCAATTAAAGTTGAAGAGTCACAGTGAGAAAGTGCTTGTTGGGAGAGGGACCAAACATGAGAATCTGTTAGGCAAATGCCCCTATGCAGGACGGGTTGGTGCTTCTGACAGACCAAAGATTGGTCTGAAGCAAACTGTATTGGCAAATCCTTGCGGTATAACACACCATCATCGTTTAGGCTCCCTTGGAACTATTGCTCATAAAATAGAGCGACAAAAGAAAACTGTGTACAGGTGGAGTCAATTGCCACATGTGCCTTTTATCAATATAGACAGACTAAGGAGCAACAGGGGTTACACAATGTAAACCAGACAGAAGTAAACCATTACAAATAAATACAGTAAGCAATGTTAGGAGTGCAATATATTTATTATGTTAACACACATATTGTCTTGCAAGAGCTCGATAACACATGACTGCCTCCTGTGTGCAGTTTTCATGTAACGATTGCATTGCATTTCCTAAGAACACACTGCACCTGCAGATGGTAAGAGCATAATCAACAGGATGCAGTGAGGGTTCCAGAGCATACACCCTCTCCTAGTTTTAGTGCTGGATCTGTGTTTAGCATATGTTCTGCGGCATGACTATGACCACTGGAGTCTGGTGTGCTAAAGATGACGCAGCCATGATTTCGTGATCGCAAACGTTTCTGAATATCTACTAGAATTTGGAACACCACCCATATCAAATCACCACCACCCATATCAAATCACGCTCATGGGATTGTGAAATCGGCTGTCCCGGAACCTGTGGGGGTGGGGAAGGTCCCTGAGTGCGTCACCATACAGGCCAAAACTAATGGCGCGCAAACCCTTGAGGAACAACTGGCTGGCTGCCGGATCTACTCTGGCCCTGCATCGTGCACCTGATTACCCTCTGACTTTCGGGCCCAGGTACCTGCTCACCCTGCCACCCACCTACTCACAATGCCTCCTAGCCATCCCCTGCACGGGGGTCTGTATCTGTAACCCTACAGCCCCCCCTCTTTTTCTGCACTTATCAGACAAACCTTGTCTGTTGCCTTAAACCTTGCACTTGCCACTTGCTGGCTGCACTACCACAGTTTGTTTGTTTTTTATTTATTTTTGTATGTATTCCTATGCTCAGCACTTTCCACTTCTCCCCCCATGTACTTTCCCCTTTCCTCTCCACTGCACTTGCGCGTTCTCAATGTCACTGGGCCTAGTAAAATTGCTGTTTTGTTTCTCCCTTGTTCCCCTCCCTTGCCTCGTCGCCCTTGAAACGCTTGTGTACGAGCACGATACAAATAAAATATCAATATCATTATCAATACTATTTATTGCCCCTATTGGCCTTCAAAAGGCACACTATTTACAACAACTTCTGTGCACTACAACAAAGAAGACGGTGTGCATCGTTGTATATATTTATGTATGTTTGTACAGATACTTTATAAAGTGGTAATTTAGAGATGACGCATTGGTGTGTTGTATGCCTGAGAGGTGTAGTTACTTGAGCGGGGTAGTGTCAGGTGGAGGAGGGTTTATCCAGAGTAGGGCAACAGAGGAGGAAGAAGTTACTGTTTGGTCAGATTTTCTTTGATGAATGTCGGATGGAGGGAGTGCTTCGAGATGGCACGACTCCATAAGCAGCCACGATCCACTGTCAAGTTTGCCCATTACTAAGAATATGGTCGATAAATGTTCAACTTATACCCTCGGCAACGATCACATAATCATAATGCATGTAACCATGAAGAATAGAATGTACCCAACCCTACTCTTGCTCACCTATTCTCTGTCACTGCTTCGGTAGCGTGCATGGCCATGCATCCGTGGCCATGACCAGAAAGCGGTGTGATCAGGAACTGATGCTTAGGATCATGTTCTCAGGTCGATGATCTGCTCCTTCTCGAAGCAAGGTTTATGCTAAACAAGTGCTACCAACAGAACTCTCCTGATGTCAAAGCAAAAATCGCAGATAAGATACCAAATATGGAGATGGCGCATCTATAAAGGGCCTGAAAAAAGTAAGTGGCATCTTGATCTATCTCTTCTTTAGCCAGTGTGGGAATCATGCCTGCAGTCATGCCCGCATGCCATTGCAGATGGGCCCCTGGGCATCCCTCGGAGTCCATAGATTAGTTTGCTTAACGGCCCACTGGGCAGCTTTGTGCTGGATTTTCCTTGGTGCGGACAAAATGGCACTGTAGGGAATGAATCAATAACCATGTAGGGTAGATGATGACCAATATGGACGAGTTGCCATGGCAAAGTGCGAGAATATTCAGACAAGGAATGGCCTGATTCCTGAATCCACTTATGTAAAATAGATGGCCACACTGCCACCAACAAAGGATGGCGTAGGGGCTCACATCGAGAGGACGGATGAGGCCCGTGAAGAAGCAGAGGAGCGCAGCTGAGACTTCAATCAGAGGTTTGCAACTATGTGGCGTCAGCAGAAAAACATCTCCTGGGTCACATCCTATGGAGCAATACATGGCTGCATTTTAGAGGACAGGGAAACATACAACTCTATTCAAAACAAAGATGCTGGATGTGAGAGGAGACAATATGGTATCAGATGAGCAATCACCATGATTCATATTCTTCGGTAATCTTGCACCCATGATGTCTGGGAAAACGGGAAGCCAAACAACCCACCGTTCAACCACATATCCAAGCGAGGAGTGGTGAGATGTGAAGAGGCTCTACACTTGACATGCAAAGGAGCCAAGCAGTGCATACCCGCTGGTGATAGATAATGACTTCTACACCCTATTGGTCTGTCCCGTTGCCACAATGATGCAATCTAGTCAAATCGCAGCCTGTGGTAACGCCCCCGCCACCGTTTCATGAGTGCTAGTCACTGTACCACCCTTGGAAGCATTGCTGAGTCAGTCTTGTCAGTGGCTCACGCCCAAAGCCTCTTCTGCACCGTCCAGAGAAAACATTGAATGCATGCCCATGTTAAACCTGCTGCAGTTTAACCCAAATTATAATTAAAATGTCTAACATATGCAGATAATTGCAATTAAATACTACAAAAAACACATTTAATTTGCTAAATCAGTTTGTCAGTTTACTTTACTTCACCACCAAAACTTCAAATAATGCATTTAATTTCACGTTGTCATTTGTATAGACCCTTTCACCATGGGTATGGTCCCAACGCATTGTAGTTTGGAAGCCCTTGCAGGGACCGAAGTCCAAAGTATGGTAAGGTTAGGAGTTGCTAATATGCATGTGTGCATAATGGCCATTTAAGGTTATGACGGCTTGGCCGAGTCCCTGCCAGCCACCTACGTATAAATGGTATGTGTAGGGGCGGAGAGCTGTACAGTCGGGAAAAAAGCTGGTGATGGTGTGTAAGAGGTTAGACAGTTATGTGTGTAGCTACAGTTCGAATTTTTTTAAGAAAGATAGCAACATTCTTATGGCAGAAATGTTGTGTTGCTATCAACTATGTGCTATAAGAGCATTATAGCCTCAGGAGTGGTCTTTATCGCTTGAGGTAATGACCCTTCCCCATCTTATGGCCATGGGCTTTGCCTCATGATATAACTTGGTGACAGGTCATTATCACATGATAATGACCCCTCCCTTGGTCTATTGGGGTATAATAAGGTGGCTGGTCAGCAGAGCTAGGCCATAGTAGTGAAGCACATGACTTTGTGTTAAGAGGCTGTTCCTGCTGATAGAGTGTCTCTCCTTGGTCACGTGAAAACAACTGTGGAAGTTGCAACATATTCAAAGAATAATACGAATTCCAACGAGAGACCATGAAGACACAAATGCGGAGAATAATTCATTGTCTAGATCAATCATATGTTTACTATGAAAGTAATTGTGATCCTGGAGGAGCGCATTTTCCCTAATTTGACTGCATCACCTCTCTCTGGGTTAGTCGGAAAATACAGATAAAGACTCTCACCCCATTATTAGAGCTACTACCTGTGATCCTCTGCTAACAAAGTGTGATCCTGCACCCATCTGTGTCTGTGTCTGCTTTGCTTGAGCACGCTTTTTACAGTTTCTCTTTATCACAAAAAATGTTTGGCAGGAGACCTCCAGGGGGCGCAGACAACGTGGCTGCCTGTACCATCGTCTCCCTCACCCAGCAAAGTTTCATGACGGCACAAAAGACATGAAGAGCTTCCCAGTCAGTTTGAGCAGCACCGGAAGCTGAGGGAAGAGGTCCAGCACACTTCTACCAACAGTGAAGGCTCACGAGTGAAAGGAGATGGAGTGATCAACCCGGAAACGCTAGCCGACTAGCAGAGTGCAGTGAACATATACACCTGCAGACCGAAGTACCAAATGCCGCCGCCCCACTCTGTGTCGCAATGTGTACCTAACCAGCACAGACTGGGAGTTAAGTCAGGGAAAGGAGGCGAGCAACGATTGGGAGACCCAGGGTGTGTCTGGGGAGCTGCAATCAATTCGAAAAAGCAACAGCAAAAAGGCGTTGAGCACAAAACAAGCAACATTGACTGCTGTCACACCTTCAAGATGTCAGCATAGTAGTGCCGCTTGTGAACGCAGGGGTAGGCCCCATCTAAAGTATTCAGGGGAGCAACCATCAGCACCAGGAGTTGCTTGTGAAGCTGAGGCACAGTAAAAAGCTAAAAGCAGTATAGATTTGCCCCATCACCAGGTACTATCTGTGGAGGTCACTCTGGACCCCACAACTGGGGCGAGCTTGGGTAGCTTACACCACAAAATGGTTGAAAAATGGAGACAAATCTCTCAGTGGATTCACTGTGCATTCCGGGTTTATGCCAAGAGGCATAAACCAAAGCAAATGTGCATTTGTTGGGGATGGAATAGGATCTATGAGAAACAGTATAACCGCAACCATAACGGACTTGCAAACAAGGATGGACAACATAGACAATGAATTGGAATCATTAGAACACAACCAAACGTCTGCAGACCTTACAGAGATGAGAATGGAAGGTCGCTTCCTGGACCTGGAAAATGGAGTAGCACATCTTGAGTCGCATAATGGGGATAAGATTGATGATAGTCCAGTCTTTTATTTCCTATCGATGCCCGGTCTTTATGTGCGACCGGGTTTACTGAATTAGTGCTGTTAACTTGCCTCCATTCCAAAGTGGTGTCCAAATTGTTTACTGTTGAAGTGCTTTCTTGGACGCCACCTTGCATTGCCACTTTTCCAGCTTTTCGGGCCTCTTCTTGCCGATTGATCTACCACTCCCCTGTGCTCTTTCCTGATTATATAACCATGAATCCAGTGCACCAGAGGATTTGCGTTCGGTAGGCATAGACAACAATGGCTTTTGCTTTTTTTTTCGTTTTATTTAGGACATATCGATCATAGCTTTCTATGCAGACTATATCACAGTGGTTACTGGTTGCCAAAGCCTATTCGTTTTTTCTCTGGGTTAGATCTTTAGAAGGCACTGGGCTCTTATTGCCTTTCCTTTGCGTTCTACACTTCTTCCTTTTGTACGGCCCCAACTTTGATCTTCTTCTCTGTCATTTTGCATGAATTGTTGGAACTTCAATAATAGAGGCTGCTACATCCGATTCCATCTCCATTGACTCCTATTTGGATCCTTTGTTGGTTTCAGTCCCAGTGAAGAAAATGGAGAAGGTGAGTCATACTCTTCCTCTACAAAGCTTTGATTGCTTTTATCTCCACTTAAATAGTTCAGTGGTGAGGCAGTCTGGCATTGAGATAAGATTATGTCCACAACTTTTGCCGGGATGTTTGTTATGTCACCTTCTTGCACCAAGTTTGAGCATAGTCCAAAAATTGCATCCACAGTTTCCTGGATTGCATTTCTGCTAGGCGTGATTGATGCCCCCTTTTGTATAGTACGATCGCAGGCAGTCCTAGTTGTTAGGTCACATTAGTCAGAATAATCTGTTGATGTAGATTGATGTCTGTTTAAAGCAGGGCTAGCTGAGAGATGTGTGTTTAATATCATCTGAGGATCTGTATTAGTAAACTATGTAGTTTGTTCATTTTGTGCTTCTCGTTGCAAACATAAGCACACATTTAGCAATTAGTTATTACTGTCTATTGCAATCGAGGTGAACCGTGATCCGGGGTATTATCATTGTAAAACAAACCGTGATTTTAGCACAATCTCCCGCGGTTTCCTTATTTCCTTCATTTAGAACAGGTAGTTCTATGGGAGTGCTCGGGGAAGAGCTAAAATCTCAATTAGAGTTGGTTTGCTGGTGGTCCATGAACCTACAATTTGCTGGTTCTCGTGATTGTAGCATGTCTACCTACTCGTGTGTGCGATACATACACAGATGGCAATGGAGGTTTAGGTAACCTTTTCTTTCCCTTACTACCTCCGATGGCTGTCATTACAAAGATACAAATAGGCTTTTCAAAGGTTTGGTATGTAATGATTTATCTCACTCTTACGTCCTACGAGGATTGCAAAGGCTGTTCTTTAAATAATTGGGTAAGCGGGCACCACTTGTGAATATATTATTTATTTGATATCAGGTGGAGAATCTCTTCAATTTATGTGAGATTGTGAGTAGGGTGCAACCTGCTAAATCAAGCCTCCATGCTGGGCATGCGAAATAATGATAGGGAGTAAATGGCCTAGGCTGATTAGCCTTCGGTGTGGGCTGCACTCCCTTATTACCACTCAGGTGGTTACGTAAATTTAGATTGATCAGTAACATTAATGTTGGTTCTTCTTAATTTACTTGTTGCTTCTTTGTAAACATATTAGTGAAAAGAGTATATTCATGCTGATTCAGAGTTACTAAATCATTTATCTGCGGATGCAAATAGCTGCCACTGTATTTCGTACTATTCTTAGTCCCTCATCAGAGCATTTCTATTAATTTGATAAGCAAGATACGGTAATATCAATTCAATTAACAAGAAAGAGAAGACAATTGATTCACATATTGACATGTTGTTAGGTCACCATGACATATTCCCACCAAATCATGATATGATTATTACACTCCAATGTCAAATATTTAATTGTGGTGTGAGACCATTCAAAGAATAGGTCACATAATAAATCAAAAAAACATATGCGTCAGGAAGAGTGATAGAGTATAATCATAAAGGTCCATATGGCGTAAATCATCAACGAAAGAAAGTTGAAATACGGTGGATATTAACACAATGCGGGTCAATGGTTCATTGGTTATTAATTGTTTACAAACCCCAATAAGGCCACATGAATGGACATTTCACAGACAACAATAAGACAACATTCAGAGAAAAAGAGAGAAACAATAAATAAAACATGTACATCATGTGAATTCATAACATATTTTTAGTACAAAATTAGGTGCTAAGGTATGTATACTACTAGGTGTATGGATACCTCTACTGTCATGGGTACTTGTACTAAGCCTGAAAACTTTCCCATTCTTCTTTATCTAGGTTCACGAAACTGGCAGTGAATTCTGTAGTGTTGCTCTAAAATGAGGCGTGCCATTAAATAGCCATGATTCATGAATAATTACTACGCTTAATTCTTTCAATATGTTACAGTGTCTCTATGTCAATAGTGCAGATGGGAGCCCTTCTTGCCTTGTTCCTTTTTATGTCGTTACCCTTGTGTGGGCACCATAGTCCTCTATGTGGTAACGGTGAAAAGCATATCAACTCATCATTACTAACCTTAATGTAGTGCAGTAACTCGAACTATTTCAATGGAAAGGACTTTCTTCTAAAACTTGCATCACTAGCGGCACAACGTGACATCATCTGTGTGTAATTGAGGTATGAGCGATGACTATACAGATATAGATTTTCATCATACATTATCACCCTGGTTATGAGGCTGATAGTTGTTGCAACTAATCAAACCTCTGTTCGACTTTTCAGATTAAGTCTCTTACAGTGCCAATAATTCTTCCAATATGTTACAGTGCCCTCTATGTCAATGGTGCAGATGGGAGCCCTTGTTCCTTTCTATGTTGTTATCCTTGTGTGAGCACCATAGTCCTCGGTGTGGTAACGGTGAAAAAGCATATCAACTCATCATTACTAACCTTAATGTAGTGCAGTAACTCAAACTATTCCAATGGCAAGCGCTTTGCGATCATTGGATGCTTGTAAAAAAAAATCTTTTAGGTGATTCAATCTCCACTGGAGGCTGGAGCCTACTCTGCTTCATCTGGTCATTCCGCATCTGATTATGGTAAGCCTTTAGCGCTTTCGGATCATTGGATGATAAAGGTGCGGGGGCACCGATGTCCCGATGCCATTACAAATTGTTGCATGCATTTAGTGTGATTATTATTGTGCATGCTAACCATGGGTGAATACATCGCGTTAAGGTCCGCGCTGTTGTTAGCGATCACACAAATTTGTAGGTGGTGCACTACTAGGGATAACACAGCATTAGTATCAGTGTGTACTATTGATGAGTTTTAGAAGAAAGGTCCTGATATGAAAGACTGGTTGTTCTTGATGTTTTGGAGATAATGGTTTCGCAAACCTTGCGATGTCTGGGATAAGTTTGAAATATACACATTCATGGTGTTATTCATGATTTATGTGCTTCCTGATGGACAATTGCTACAGGTAGGCACTTTGTTCAAGAAGGACTATTGTGACATTTAGAGTGGTTTGTGGATTTTTACATAGTTTCCAGGGTTCACCTTTTAGTGGTCCTTGCTGTTTTTTGTTGCAGTCGGGTGAATGGAGAAAATTGTTTGGGTGTCTACACACTAGATGAAGACGGTTGCATCCTTTTGATGAGGATTCACAACAGAATGTTTCCACCCCATGGATATGCATTGGCATTAGTGTACCCCTGAAGAATGTTGAGCAAATTAGCAATATTGACAGAAACATGTTGGGTCTCTCTATACATTCTGTATACATTAGCATTAGGTTTGAGCCAACAACTTTGCATATCCTCTTGTCTGGTCCGTGTGAATTATCATTTTGAACACTTCTTCTGGTCATCAAATGTATATGCTGTCAAGTTCAAATAATTTGCTTTGATTGTTTATTTGCATTGCAATTCTTGTAATTGTTTGTAATTGCATTTGAATTTCTTTGAAAAAATATTATAATTTGACCCCTGGTAGATCAGATAACGTAAACAGCTTTTGTTTGTTATAATACTATTATGGAGCCATCCAGTAGGCTGTTTTAACTTTTCCTGGGTTGGTAAGATATAGCTAGCCTGCATTCGCCAATATGTCAGTCTAGCCATCTAATAACATTGGACATGCTTACTTTATCATAGATGTCCAGAATAAAATTCTTCACCCAGTAAGAAACTGCTAAATTAGCTGCACCGAAATGCAAGCCTATCCAAGTAATACAACATATTATGCTTGGTTCATCATAGATACCCAGTTAAAAATGGCTAGACTGGCAACACAAAAATGCCATCTAGCCACACTTATCATGTTTGCTTTATCATAGATGCCCAGTAAAAAATGTCGTGCCACAGTAAGAAACATCATCCTTGCTTCATCAACAGTATTTTTTAATGGGCCTCTAAGAAATCAAAAGAGAGTCAAGGATGGGTATGAAATGTGGGGCATTCCTACATTGTGCTTGCATGTGTCTGTTCTTAAAGACTGTGGGCCTCATTGTGACTGTGCCGGTCCAGTAACAACGGTGCTGGTAAGCCTACTGGCATTGTTGTTACTGGACCGGTACAGTACTACTCTGCCGGCGGCCGCCATGCCGCCCGCCAGGGTCAGCCCCCATTCCCATTGAGACCTATGGGACTCAATGGGAATGGGGACTAACACTTTACTGGCGCCTGACTTCCTGGAACACCAGGGTTGTAATCCCCCGGTGTTACCAGCAAGCCAAGCGCCGGTAAATATTGCCAATCCGGTGGTAACCCACTGGTCGCACCAGCAGGGTTACGGCCAGACTTGAAATGAGGCACTGTGTGTGTGAAGATCAGGCCTAAGTTTTTATATTTAGGTATCGTCAGAACCAGAAAGTTCTTTTCAAAACCACCTCCCCTGTGATCCATCTCCCAAACACTAATATTTTTGTTTTTATATTGATATAAATATGTTTCATTTGGAGCACATGCATCTGCTGTTGCAATCCTCATGGTGTCTTGAACAGGATAATAACATCATCTGTATACATTGGTGCTGGATATACAGTAGCCTTTATTTTCATTAAAGTCTGTTAATTGGTCTGCTGACAGAAAGAGTGCAAGTGCTTGTTGTAGTCTAATTCACGCAATCTTCTCAGTAACATGGCATCCATGATATAGCCCTGTAACTTAGGCCATGTAAGGTACTCACTGTGTTGAATGTGGAACTATAGTCCATGAAACAGAAATATAGATTGCATTGCTTGATGCATTATTCGATCAAGAGGTCAAGACTGCTTCTAGAGCCGATCTTTGTGACGCCTCTTTCATGATCCAAGTTGGGTGAAATCTGTAAGGACGTTGCCCCTAAGCAGACCAGTATAAATATAACAATGTGTAAAGAAGAGAAGCAGGCAATAGAAGACTGAATGAAGAGTTGGACACTTTTTAGTTTTGGCGAAAGTGTTTCCTATAAGTCGAAACTATTGCATTAGAGTACAGCGAGGGAGGAATGGCATATGGGGAGGGACACAAAGCTTGCAGGCGTAGTTTGGTTATTTACCCACCGATTGCCTGCCTATGGCCTTGCTAATCCCTATCACTATTCCCATCCACTTCTCTCCCTCATGCCCCAAACGCATCCTCCTGGGATCTCTTTGAGCTTGCTTTACCATGCCTTAAAATTGGTGTTTGTGCTGAAAAGCCCTGCCAATGTTTTTTCAAAGCATTTTCCTGAGAGTTAACGACTGCGTTGGAGATGTAAACGAATTACAGGTGTAATCAAAATTTATTAACCTGGTCTGCCTTCACCCACTCGATTTATAAACACTACGTGTCTCCTTCAAGTCCTATTAAAACAAGAATTGGCAACAACAACCGTTTCGACCTGTGTATAAGTATTAGGCATTTGCAAATGCCGCTCACATGCCTGTACAAAAGCCAAAGCTGTTAGCATTGCCAATGCATGTTAAAGATTGGTATAATAATGCTGTCACTCCATGAAAGTGGGCTCACGTATCGGTGAAACACATTTAACAAAATGTCCATGCTTGCATGCCAACCCTGCCCATGAACCTTTGATTTCTTCATTGACAAAATTATGTATCCTTCGGTTGAGAACTGGATAGTGATGTATTAGAGTTTTTCCACCCAAATCTTGCTGCAGAATTGGGCACATTTATTCATAGCAAGTTCTGTCAACTACAATACCTGTTTATTTATGTATTTATTTTAATTGTTGGCAATGGGAAAACTCGCCCGAAGGTCTCAGGGCGCACACATTTGAATGCTTATGCCAACTACCTCGCCGCCCTTGTCAGAAGTTTTTATCATGATCTTTTCATTGTGTTCAATGGAGTTACAGCTAAGTTTCACTTGTAAAATATATTTAATTTATGATAGCCTTTTGCGTTGTGTAATAAATATTTTAAGATATTTTATCACTAAGGGCCTCATTAGATGTTTGGTGGTATTAGCCCTGGTAATACATTGACACAAAATTACTATTTCTGCATAGGTCATGGTAAGTTACGCGCTAATGCAAAGGTTCTGTTATGCCCCATTAATTGAGTCCTACCCCACTCCACTGGGGAGTGGGCAGAATAACAGCATTTGGTATTGCCGCCTGAGCAGTTACTCAGATTATGAAGGTATTACATCGGCTTACACTAAGGGTGTTTTTTCGTATATGGTACTGAAACCCATAACTATGTAGAGTCGTAAAATAAGTTGCATTCACAATACCACCTGTTTAACCGTTACTGACTAACTTCTAATATGCTCAATTTCTCCAATGGGGGAGTGAGCTATGAATATGGTTTCTTCAGTTTCACCATGTTCTGAATGACAAGCCACCTTCAAGGTTGTGAGATCTTCAATGGTTCTAGACTAGAAAGAGCTGCCGTGTACTCTCTGTGGTTAAAGGATAGTTCCGGGACTTTTTTTTTATTGTTCCTATGGTTCGGCCATGTGTTTTTAAGCATAAATCGGTAGATCGTAGAAAACTTTCCTATGGACCTTACCCGACTTTTCGTCCATTAACGCACTCGAAAACATCCGCCATTTTATGATAATCCTATCATTTCCCCCCATCGCCCTGGCTCACCTGCTTTTGCGGCACTAAATCAAATCCCCCGCCCCTGAGGCTGACATCAGCAGACGCGTACCGCCCATTTCCCGTTTCGTGTCAACAATCGCTGCGCCTCAGCTAATGAAGTGTCGCCATGGAAATGGCAGGACGCCTCTTTCCTCAATAAGTATAAACAGACCGTTTCACAACACACAGCAGCAGATTTTCGAATCCATTCCTCTCTCTGTGTTACTTTGAGTATTCTGTGACTCGTTTCTGTGCTCTGGTCAGCTACCTTCATTGATTGTAGCCCGTGTGAACAGATACCAGTACCACCGCTATAAATTATTTTACTTTCTTTACCACATAATGGCTACAATAATGCCGTATATGTACGAGCCCGAGTACACCGAGGAAGAACTACTGCAAAGGCAAGCACGCGAAAACGATGGGGATTCGGACGGCAGTTGGGAAGACCAGTCAACGGATGAAGAGCCTGGACCATGTCAAAGGACGGCGTCTCCACCTGGTGCACGTGCAATCGGTGCGAGCTAATGCCAACTGAGGAGGAGAACTGCTGCTGCCGAGAAAACTCGGGATGCCTGGCCTACATTTCGGAAGGCGAGCCAAGTCCGCAATGCATCACTGAGCTGCCAGAGTTCAGGGAAGCCTGCCTCTCACGGACCGTGTTGAGGATGATGATGGTGCTTATGCATGAACTTCGCGGCACTGTTCGTCCGCGTAATCCGAGTAACGAGTAAGTATACTCTGGTTGTGATGTCAGTGATGCCACTACTATGTCATGGTCGTCTCCCACATATAAAATTACATCTACATATCATTTGAATGCATGTAAATTGGTTCCATATTGTGCATTTTCTAGATAGAATTTTTTTCAAAGCAGAATGACATTTTTTACCTGAATCGACAGTGATAAGAAAGTTTTGTCATTTTAATACAGTTTGCATCTTTCATTTTCACAGGTGGTACAGGCTGGTGGCCTATCGTTGCTTCACTTGGTGGCTTCACGGGAGGCTCGGACACCGCGTTCGGAGAGTAATACCTGCCTGTGCGGTACTTGCCATTAGACAACATTTCCCCAGCGACAGTGGACAATACCGCGGATTTTCCCTGGATGTGCTGCAACCGCAAATTTACAATGTGTAATGTTTATTATTTATGTTCAATTGAAATTAAGATCCAAAATAAAACCCAATATATATTTTAACAATGGTTGTTTTGATTTGTTCAAGCGTTGGCAACAAAAGGAAGGCCGTTGTATTTTATTGATACAAAACATGGTTATAGGTAAATATGGTTGATCATAATAAATCATCCTTTTGGGCACCGGGTACAGAGATGACCACCTCTGGCCCGTGCCGCTTTGCCACCACAGGCCAGCCTGCTGCTGACTAACTGCCTAGGCATCCAGGGTCTCCAGGGTGAACTGCACCCATATATTCTCCTGGGAGGGTGAGGTATTTATAAACTCACCCCCCTGCCTTCCATGTACTAGATCCTGCAGCCAGCCTCTTACATGCAGTTAGATGGCCTCTCCTTGGTGAGGCCCTGCGGCAAACGAGTCTTGTCTGCACGACCACCGCCCCAATCCACCCCCCGCCCTATCAAAGGCAGTTCGCACCGGGGTACTTGTGCTGGCAACTGGAGCAGTCAGGGAGCGATAAAGGCCAAGAGGTGCCAAAGACCATGTACACTTCAAAGTGGTCTACAGAGCATGGGTTGTTGTTCCCATGTCTACCTCCAGACCCCGTGTCTCCTGCCAAGCATCCCCCCTCACGCTGGACGGCCCCCTGCAATCCACATAAGTGTGTCTCCATTCACGAGTCTTCCTGTGTCTTGTCTGCACGACCACCGCCCCAATCCACCCCCGCCCTATCAAAGGCAGTTCGCACCGGGGTACTTGTGCTGGCAACTGGAGCAGTCAGGGAGCGATAAAGGCCAAGAGGTGCCAAAGACCATGTACACTTCAAAGTGGTCTACAGAGCATGGGTTGTTGTTCCCATGTCTACCTCCAGACCCCGTGTCTCCTGCCAAGCATCCCCCCTCACGCTGGACGGCCCCCTGCAATCCACATAAGTGTGTCTCCATTCACAAGTCTTCCTGTGTCTTGTCTGCACGACCACCGCCCCAATCCACCCCCCGCCCTATCAAAGGCAGTTCGCACCGGGGTACTTGTGCTGGCAACTGGAGCAGTCAGGGAGCGATAAAGGCCAAGAGGTGCCAAAGACCATGTACACTTCAAAGTGGTCTACAGAGCATGGGTTGTTGTTCCCATGTCTACCTCCAGACCCCGTGTCTCCTGCCAAGCATCCCCCCTCACGCTGGACGGCCCCCTGCAATCCACATAAGTGTGTCTCCATTCACGAGTCTTCCTGTGTCTTGTCTGCACGACCACCGCCCCAATCCACCCCCCGCCCTATCAAAGGCAGTTCGCACCGGGGTACTTGTGCTGGCAACTGGAGCAGTCAGGGAGCGATAAAGGCCAAGAGGTGCCAAAGACCATGTACACTTCAAAGTGGTCTATAGAGCATGGGTTGTTGTTCCCATGTCTACCTCCAGACCCCGTGTCTCCTGCCAAGCATCCCCCCTCACGCTGGACGGCCCCCTGCAATCCACATAATGCCACGACATATACACGTCATTCATTCACAAACACACCCCTGTTTCGAATTCTTTATAACCCACTTCATATTTCTAATGAGCACTTCTTTGCGCTTTGCTAGTCAACCCGTGAAGGTGCTGGTTATCTGCTCTTCGTCTCTGTGAACTTCCGTGACCACTTCGAGGAAACTCGTCAGTTTGCAACCTGTGAATTGCTCCCTTTTCTACGACAAGAAACTACTCTGATCCCTGCATCTAACTGTTTGTTCGTCAAGGTAAGGCCATGTACCATAATCATTTTGCGTCCAATTTCTTTTCGTTCAAGACAGTACATGCAAGGAACTAGTCACATGTTCTGAGTTTACATTGGTATTCATAGAGAATTGTTGATCTTTACTTTTCAGAACTTTCCACAATGCCTGTTCCATTGGCGGTTGCCCTTCGAAGACCCATAATAAATCTGAAGGTACTATAATGCATGTTTTCCCTAAGACAATAGATCAGATAAGAGAATGGGTCCGATATTGCGGATATCCACCGTCTGAGCTTGAAAGTAGAGTCCTAGAGGTCTTTGCGGACAAGAGGGGTGATCGATACCGCATCTGCAGCAGGCACTTTACCTCTGACATGTACTCCACATCATTGCTAATAAAGAAGAACACACCGCGAGCGAGGCGAAAATTGCTCTCAACCGCTATTCCCACTCTATTCGTCCACATCCCTACACTGGTGAGTCAAGTTTACGTATTTATCTCTTGGCCTTGCGTTAGTGTGTAGCATTAGCTAACAATAATTTCCCATTTATGTATCCACTCAATATGAAGGCGGAAGATTCTCCATCCGTGTCGTTATTGCAGTCATCAGCCACTTCAAGCGCCTATCGGGTAATCTTACTTGGCTATTCTGCCACTGACTTGTTTTAGGCATGTAAATCAATAGTTTTAATTTATCGTGTAATTATGTTACCTAATGGTACACCCTTGTACTCGTCCTCTAGTCTTTGTTTTCAGTTATAATTATTGTTATCCAAAATAATGCAAGTACTGTCTTTCAGGGAGATGCTGAGGAGTCCAACGTATTGACGACTACCGTTGATGTCACTCAGATGCTCGAGGTACGTTTCAGGACAGTTCCGTCGCCCTCCTATGTGTCTTCTTTTTTCAATTTTGTGTTCATTACTAATGAAAGTCCTATGTTTCAGGGAGTCGATGGAGCATTAGTCCAAGAAGAAGGGGGAGCATGCAGTTACGGGTCGGCGCAACAGCTTGCAGAAGTGTGCACCGCAGTTACATCGTCCCTTGATGTTCTTATGCATTTCGAGGTATGGATACTGACAGTTCGATCAAGCGAAATCATATGACGTGATTACATCCGCTATACTTCCTTCTTTATTAACGCAAGTACTATGTTTCAGGGAGATGACGGAGCTTCTTCTACAAGAACATCACCCCTAGTAGTTGATGCAGATCTCTGGGTGGTGACACTTCCAACGATCAAGCAAATCGAATCATATTTACATATCCATTATTTATTTTAGACAACTGATCATTTGTGCAGGTCTATTTAGATGAGCCGTTCACGCCTGCACAAAGTTTCTGTTCTTTTTATCAAAATAGAAAACCATACTAATGCAATTACTGTGTTTCAGGGAGTCACTGAAGCATCATCTTCAATAATATCATCAATGGAAGTCTATGAGGAGCCCGAGGTATGGATCTTGACAGTTCCATCTAACTAGATCAACAATGCGTGAATAATTGTCATTTGAATGTTCTACACAAAGCGTTCATTCGTGTTTTGCTATTGAGATGTACGTGGGTATTGGTCCCCAAGTACATTTTGTGTTTTCGATATTATTATACATACTAATGAAAGTTCTATGTTTCAGGGAGTCGATGGAGCGTTAGTGCGTGATGGATGTGCTTATCATGAAAATGTAGTCGTTGCAGCGCAAGAGGAAGTGGAGACATGAACACACGAGTCGGAGAAACAGCGTCCTGATGTTGAAGTTCGAGGCAAGAAAGTTTCAAAGAAAAGAAAGCAAAAGAAGGTTAGTGTCCTGGTCACTATATTATGTTGTTTTTCACTGTTAATAGTTCAATACTGTAAGTTGTGTTTAAACTGAACATCCCTTTTCCAATCTGTCCTCTAGTTGCGAGTGGGTGTACGAACTAGATCTACACAGACAGTGAAGCGAACGAGAGATGTTGCTTGTCAAACCTTTTGGCAGGAACTTGAGACTGGAGATGCATCGTGCCAATGGGAAGAATATGAAGTGATTGACAACGGAGCTATACCACCACCAGCCATTGATAGTGAATGTCCTCCTGGTAGTTCGGATGCAGTTGGAGATAAATTCACAGAATCCACACCCGCAAAAACTAAGACCGCGAGAAAGATGAAGAAATTGTCCTATTCACCCATTGCCGGAGAAGGAACAGATGTTGCAATGGAAGAGAATGAAGTGGACTACAATGAAACACCTTCAATATCACTGAACATAGCGGAAGACGATATCAGAGATTCTACCTTTCATGTGAGTGACATGTCCTCAACGTTACAGGCCGAACCAGCTGGGATGCAGAGTGACAGTATAAGGAAAGAGGCCAAATTCATTGTATTCGATAGTTGTTTGATTGATATTATTATTCGGTTGAAATGTGGGCATTCGGTATGTGGGGAAGTATGTGGGGAGCCATTGATTAATGTGACTCATGCAATTCGAGGCACTAACCTTAAAATACATGCCACCTGTACAAAATATCATCCTTTCTCATGGTCTGCACAACCCACGCTGGGACAACTGCCAGCAGGCAATCTACTTTGTGCAGCGGCTGCACTTTTTAGTGGTTCAAGTTTTAAAAAATTAGAGTCTTTCTTTCAGTTTGTGGGAATCCGTTTCATTGCGAAAACTCAGTTCTACAAATACCAAACCGATTATCTATTTCCAGCCATTAGCGAAGCTTGGAGAATGGAAAAAATGTCTATTGATAGTACATTCGCGGGCAAACGGTTCAGGCTAGCCGGTGATGGACAGTGCGACAGCCCAGGATTTTCAGCCAAGTACTGCACCTACCACTTTCAGGACATGGAAAGTAAGAAAATTGTGAGTTCGGTGGTTGTGCAGGTGTCACAAAGTACATCCTCAGAGGCCATGGAGAAAGTTGGCTTTGTAGCATCATTGCAAGAACTACAATCGCGGGGAATGGTGATCGACCTGATAGCCACGGACAGACACGTTTCAATTGCCAAGACAATGAGAGAAGAGTACAAAAATATAAATCACCAATTTGACGTTTGGCATCTTGCAAAAACAATCAATAAAAAATTGTCGGCTGCAGGTAAAAAAAAAGATATGCAAGGTATTTCACAGTGGTCCAAGTCAATCAGCAACCATCTTTGGTGGAGCTCAAAAACATGTGGAGGGTCGTTGGAAATTCTATGGAAAAATGGCGGTCAGTAATGCTACACTGTACAAACGTGCACAGCTGGAACACGAACCAACATTTCCACAATTGTGAACATGGCCATTTGTCCACAGAGGAGGCACGGAAGAAGAAGTGGTTGATTCCTTCATCACCCACTCACAAAGCCATTGAAAAGATTGTATTTGATAAAACTATAACAAAAGCTTTGAGGGGACTCACGGAATTCTGCCACACAGGAGATTTGGAGGTGTTCCACAATATGTGCCTAAAGTACAGGCCAAAACGATTGCATTTTGGCATGGAGGGCATGATAAATCGGACTCTTTTAGCGGTCTTGGCACATAACCATGATGTCGGCCGTCAACAAAGTAGGACGACCGGAACTTTAGGGACGCTTCGCTACAATAAGGCCTTCACTAAAAGAAGTAAACAATGGGTGATCAAACCAGTGTTTGAGGATATGCAATATGAGTTTATTGAGAGACTTATTGTTGACGTCCTAGATAGGCACATAAATGGAGTTGTGAACGAACCTGTGCAGGTGACAACTGCATTGCCACCCAACATTGCCTCTGTTCCATGTCCACCTAAAGAAGAGCTCATTGAGAAATACACATCACGGTTTAAATGATTGTAATTTGATTGTCTGTTCTCTCGAGTCTCCTCATGTCGCAGGCCCATTGAATATGTTTATATATCCAACCTTGTTCATTTGCGCATTAAATTAAACCAAACAGTAATATAAATGATTTTTCCAAAAATATAGAATGTCTCCGTATTTATGGTTCTGTGGGGCAGCAAAGCACGCAGACAAAATGCAAAGATGGAGTGTAAATTTCAAGTCCTGTAAGACGGCCTTACACTGAATGTAGCTAACTAGGAATGTGTGTTCGTTCAAAGTGAAGGTCAGCTGCTTTGATTTTTTCTCGGGTGCCAGAATGGCCCACGACTCAGTATAAGGTTCTATTGTTATTTGACCTTGACAGGTCGGGACCACGTAAGAAACGATAATGAATATAATTTCAGAAACGAAAGCCATTTCATGTTCGTTCATTAGAAGAAATAAAACGTCGGCATAGAAGGAGTGGTATTTCGGGGCTGCCCTACGCACAGACACAATGGAAAATGCAAATATAATGTAAGTAACTCTTTAGATGAGTTTATACCGCAATTTAATTACTATACAGTAGCTTTAAAGACGGGTTAAGTTGTACTTGTTCATTCTATGTGGCATATTGTTTTGTACCGCGCACTATCTTGGGGAGAACCGTCTCCTTTTACGGAAGCACCTCCAAACCTTCCTCTTTGCTTCTGCTTTCTCTCTCCCTCTCCCCTGCTACAACTTGTCCACTGTCTGCGACCTCGGTCCTGGGCCCTTCCACTCTCCACCTGCACTCCCTGTCAACCCCTGCACTGGGGGACTGTCTCAGTATCCTACAGCCCCCCTTGACGTATAAAACCCAGTTGCACTGTCCTAGCTATGAAATAATTTCCAGACCTAATATATAAAATGAATAATTTTAATAAAGATCTGATGGTGAGACTAATTTCCTTTTTTTATGTTTTTCAAATAGATACATCGTCCATTATTGTCTGTGTCACGAGTACCAGACACCGGCGGATGGCTTCTATAATCGCCAGTTGCTTCTCCGCGTGAACAACGTTAGCACCCTGACCATTTTGTGGGACGATCGCCAAGTACAAGTATGCCCTTACACGGTACTAACGGCTAGATGCAACATACAGACCGTTGTGGTGCCCTAGTGCCTCGTTGTTGGAATAGCCATGCGATTATCAGTGCGACCGAAGAGCTTATTTTATCGTAAACCAACACCCTGTCTACTGCACACGAACATCGCTTGCCTCAAGACGAAATATTTTGGATCGAGAGCAAATAAAAATTCATTTATCTAAGACCCTGTGTACAGCAAAGGAACATCGTGTGCCTCGAAACGAACTTTTCGGAACGTGAGCAAATAAAAATGCAAATCGCTGAATATTCTCAAAACATTTGATGTCAAATAAATGTACTTTGCCAAATGTACAATCTTGCCGTTTGCTTTTAAACCACTGTTTCATATCCCGAATTGTGGCGCTGTATTGTGAGATGATCTAAGACCCTGTGTACAGCAAAGGAACATCGTGTGCCTCGAAACGAACTTTTTGGAACGTGAGCAAATAAAAATGCTAATCGCTGAATATTCTCAAAACATTTGATGTCAAATAAATGTACTTTACCAAATTTACAATCTTGCGGTTTAATTTAAAAGTACAGTTTCATATTCCCAATTGTGGTGCGCTGTGTTGTTTTAGCTCATCTGTGTTGATTTCCTGGTTCTGTGTGGAGTCGCGTAGAAGACGCCTGGGCGCGTTTGCCTACGCAGCTCAGTCACGTCACGGATAGAGGCGGGGAATATGAATGTTTTGATCAAGTCTGTTTCAGGGGCGAGGGATTTGATTTAGTGCCGCAAAAGCAGGTGAGCCAGGGCGATGCGGCAAGTGAGAGGATTATCATAAAATGGCGGATGTTTTCGAGTGCGTTAATGGACGAAAAGTCGGGTAAGGTCCATAGGAAAGTTTTCTACGATCTGCCGATTTATGCTTAAAAACACATGGCCGAACCATAGGAACAATAAAAAAAAAGTCCCGGAACTATCCTTTAAGACATTCTTTTTTCAATGTTGACTTTCCCATGCATTTAAATTGGCCAATCATTATTTCTGCTTCATTATTATCATTAGATTTAAAGTGGTCTTATTTGGTGCCCTCCTGCCAATCATGTTGGTCTTGCTGCACATGACCCTGTAAGAAATAGGGGCAGAGTGTGTTAGTCAGATTGTGGGAAGGCATTTTCTACTGAGAAGGAATAGGGTGTCCTTCAAATAATTATTTACTGCTTCATGGTGTGCTTTATGCTGTTGCTGTAACTTCCCTTGACTTCATAAGTAGTTCATGCTTGTGGAAGCGACTTTGTATGTGCTTTTCTGCACTGTAAAGGTTCCTCATCCATAGTTCTAAGGCACACTGGAGATCCATTACTCAGGAGTCTGGTGTTTTACTGAACACTCAGCAATATAGCTTTATAGACTGAGAGAGGGAACATTATCCCAAACGATAATGGCCTGTTAGATATTTTGTGCAAACTTGGGGTTTGGTGGTATTTTCTTACCACCAAAATATGAACTGTACCTTGATAATACCTATCCTCGTATTTAGATTGGGTTTGGCCTCACCACATTCTAGTGACCATACTTTGTTACACTATATTGTAGAATTTAGTAATATGTACAATTGGCTGTATTTTGTGATATTAAATTACTTAGTGGTGAGAATAATTTTCCTTCCCTACATTATAACCCCATCATACACAAAACCTTCCTTTCTATTAGAATACCTCCTAGTGATCTATAGAGGGCCTTGGACCTACACACAAGGGGACCAACAATTTTATGTATAGTGCCACCTACAGCCTGTGGCAGGCATCACAGATTTATCTACACCAATGATCTATGTGCCCGTAGGCATCATTACTGGTTCATAGACCCCCAGTAATCTATGGGTTATATTAGAATCCCCCAACAACATGCAAGGGGAACACACACATACACCTATTTATAACCGCTTATTCTGTTTGTTATTCTGCATGGGCAAGTTGGCAAATGTATTACCAAAGAACATGAATCTTACCCATGTCCGCATATGCAATTCCCAAAGCAATAAAAACTGTGAACCATTTGTTTTTATATTATATTATATTGCAGACAATTACAATTTCATGATACGAATGTACATTTCAGCATTACCTGTAATAAAATAAGAAGAGAAAAAAAAACAAATACAGTGCAAATAAACCCTTTTTAAAAATAGGCATCACTTTTTACGATTCTAAACATGCCGAATGAAAATGCAGGGGATTTTCTTTTGCTTAGCTACTCTGACTGCCTGGTATTTTTAGATCAGACATTCGTCAAACAACAGCACATGATAACCTCACTTCAACTTTGGATGCTTACCAAAGATTTGTAGTTCTCTCCCCCAGACGACCTTCTTTCACTCGCTTCAGAAGAACAAGCCCAGTCAGCATGAATTGCCTCTGTGATCTTGGATGTTTGAAGTGTGCAACGCAAATATAGGGTTCTCAAGCCAGCGCTAAATGAGACCAGGCACGTCTGTCGCAGAGACCAGTCATCCCAAACTAACCTCTCCCTCTGACCTTGTTCCCCCAGCAGAGCTCGGCACCTACCCATTTTGCCTACGTAATCTATCTGCAGATACTCTGCTCCAATCAAGTTGAAAGGCAGCATCACCCTTCACTTCTGTATCTAATATCATTTCCTGGTATGCAGGCTCTCTGCTTGCTGCAAACACAGAAAGAAAATCAAGAAAAGAAAACTCCAGTTCACGTTTGAAAAACGAATTTCAGAATATGTATTTTCACCTCATTTTGCACACAGAGATTACATTATAATGTTAATGAGTTAGCACTAGTGATTAGTAATTGTTAATTAAATCAGTCAGTTATATAAATAATGTAGTCTCCTATGCATGAGGTATTCCAAAGAAAAAAAACAATTTGGTGCACTTTTAAACTTTGCAGCTTCACATTGAGCTTGTTGCTGTATATAAATCCTGTACCTTGCATGTCTGCACCCACATACTCACATGTTATACTGGGCTACATGTGTGCCACATTATTGCTGGCAACAAAATGCCATCACATTCAGTGAGGCGCTACACACTCCAAGGTGGTGTAAAGCGCAATATATTACTACATTATCCCTCCTTTTCTGACAATTTGGCAATGTTCCAAGCCACAATTGGAAGAAATCCAACTTTCGCTCCTCCTTTTCTTTCTATCATAGCAATTCAATAAAATGAACATTCACATTTTTCACAATAAATCACTGCTTAACCACCACAAAATCAAAATTCATCTTAAATGAGTCCATCAGTTCTTATAACATATTGTACACATTTCTTCCCAACTGAAGTGTCCATAGTCCAATGTTTTTAAGTGTGAAACAACATTTTAAGTTCAATATCAAAATAATAAAATAAAATGAATAATTAAAAAAAAGAATTAACATAACTAATTAAAATAATTAAATAAAACAATAAAGTTGTGGCACTCCATCGCCCATACTTCCAGTATGCATCGGAAATAATGTATCCACAACTCTGCAGGTTCAGTTGAACGTTGTTTCATTAACGATGTCCACCTCTGAGACGTCCCGACCATCAACTTCTCATCATCTGGTTCATCCGGTGAATTCTATCATCCTGGCACTCCTGGATGCTTTTCCATAGGAATCATCCCTTTTAGCGTCCCAGTTATTTTGTCTTCACCTCCATACTTCGTTCCAGAGGCATTACTTGATCTTCATCCCGTGGCACTCCGTCATCTTCCGTGTCCTCCGGTCCTGTGACCTCCGACCTCAAAACATAGGTTAACGATTCTAAATCAAATAGAAAAGAGACAGATTAAGTATATAGCACAATGCCAATTTCACCCTTTTACTAAAAATAAAATATTTAATCCAAAAAATGTCGCCCTTTTTCTTTGGTCTATGAAACTAAGCACATGTTAGAGAGAAAACAAACATAACATCATTAAACATTAAACATATTTCAACCTTGCAATAAAATAATATCATTATCTTCAGTCCCCTTTTTAATGTTTATCACATATGGTATTTTTATTTACATCTTTTCCATCACAAGAATCACATCTATTTTTATTTCTCTGGTATTGGACACTATAAATAGAACCATGTATTTTCTTTCATGTATTTAGGGCCCTTGAGTTATTTCTACTTGCTCAAGCCTCCTTACTTCATGTTTGGGATGACAAGGCTTAATTTGGTTAAAATGCACAAATTGCTCTGTTACCGTTTCACCCTCTGTTCTTAATATTTTATAAACCACTGGAGACACCTTATCTTTGATTTGAAATGGCCACTGCCAGGCCGCCAGAAATTTAGAATTTTTCTGTTTACCCTTTCCAAAATGAAATTTATACACCTGATCCCCTACACTATACTCTGTCACAGATGTCTTTTTATCATAATATGATTTTGCACTGTCAGCGGCTCTTTCTAAATTCCGCTGCACAAAATCAAATGCATGTTGTAAATGCTTCCTCAGTTCATCCATATATTCATGAACTGTAGATGCGCTTACAAGTGTCTGCTCATGTGTCCTGTATAGCAAGTGTTATGGCAACACCATTTTCCTACCTGTCAATACTTCATGGGGGGTGATATCTGTTGCTTTGGCTGTTGCTGGAACCTACCTCTGCTACAAACTTCTTCAATATATCCACAACAGACCTATTACAACGTTCAACACCCCCAGAAGAGGCAGGTCTGTATGCAATATGCAGTTTTCTTTTCACACCCAGTATCTGCCACACCTTACTCATTAAAGCACTTGTGAAATGACTTCCTCTGTCTGATTCTATTCTTTGTGGTAACCCAAACCTTGAAAATATATGATTTACCAGTAATGTAGCTGCTGTTTGCGTGCTACAATCTGGCACAGGAATACACTCTATCCATTTTGACCTCAAACAAACCACAGTTAGAATATAATGGTTCCCCCTGCTCGACCTTTTTACAGGCCCTACATAGTCTATTTGCAAATCTGACCATTGAAGGGTTAAGCCTCTTTTCATCAGTGGGGCCCTATGCATTGGTGAAGCAGGTTTAAATTGGGCACATACTAGACATTCCCTAGTATATAATTCCACATCTTGGGACATATGTGGCCAGTAAGCATAATCTTTCAGTATCTCTAATGTGTTTGTGCACCTCTGTGTCCTGCTGTTATTGCATCATGCGCATGGTGTAGCATTAGTCCTCTGAATGAAAGGGGTACCACCCACTGTATTTGTCCTGTTATGGATTCCCTAATCATGAGTCCATCCTGTAATCTGATTCATTTTTTATTCTTTAATAGCACCCTCAACTCTTCTTTTCCCGCACAATCATTTTTAGTTAAAGGATTTTGTTCAGGGTCTATCAAATGATTATAATAGATTCCCAAAATTGGATCATCTTTTTGTGCCTTAATCAGGTCTTGATCGGGTGTATCATAACTCCATTGCACTACTGGTTATTCTATCCCTTTGGAGCTTTAGAGCGTGTAACTGCATCAATCTGTATTTCACCAAATAAATGTTCAATCGGTAGCAACTCTCCTATCACAGCCCCAATCTTGGCTAAATGATCTGCCTTATCATTTCCCTCCTTATCTTGTCCTGGAGTTTTTAAATGTCCACACATTTTCCTCCAGTGAATTGTTAAATCATTCTCTGACACCAATTTTATCTATAGCCTGTATCATTTTTCCATGTTTGAGAGGCGTTTTATTGTACGCAATCATGCCTCTTGCTTTCCAGCCAGGCAAATATTCCACAAAGCTATTTTGTGCATAATCAGAATCAGTCACCAGGACAATTTCACTAAATTTATTATCAACTGCAGTAGTAATTGCTTTATAAATGGCTGCCAATTCCACTACTTGACTGCTCCTAGCCCCAATTCTCAACCCTATACTGGGAATGTCCTCACATTTCAACCAAACATCTCCTATTCCTGATACCAATTATTTATTACTGTCATTTTCAATGTGAAAAGCACAACCATCAACATATACAGTTGGCAAATCCTTGCATGTCTTTTCATCAAAAGCTTTGTGTGGTGATTGTTCAAACTCCTGTACACTAGATTCCACTTCTACTTCATTTGATACATGTTCAGCTGCACAGTCATGTAAATCTGCCAAACCTTAAGCAACTGGGCTCTTTTTATTTTGTCCATACCTCACTTCTACAGGAAAGCCTTGCAATGCCAGTGTCCATGAAGTAATTCTGGACTGTGCTAGGTTGCCTGACCTAATTCTTTTACTCTCCAAAAATTGCAATGCCTGATGATTTGTCTCAATGATTACCTTTTCTCCCTGAACAATGGGGCAGAAATGCTGTAACGCCCACACACAGTGGTCAAAAGGGCCTTTTCACATTCACTGAATTTAATTTCAACTTGGGAAAATGCCTTATTTGCATAAGCAATGATTTTGTGATTCAAATCATGTTTTTGTGATAACACTGCTGACATACAATGTTCAGAGAAACCTATTTCTATAAAAGAAATCCCTATTCTTTATGGGGTATGCTAAACATGGTGCCTTTATAAGACATTCCTTTAATTTAGCCACTGCCTCAGATTGCTCTTTTTCCCATTTCCAGGGTATATTCAGCTTCAGTAGTTTAGTCAATGGTTGAGTAATTTCAGCATAATTTTCAATAAACTTTCTGTTATATCCCGTAATTCCTAATAAAGTTTTTAATCCTTTCACACTTTTTAGGATCTTTGAGTTTTTGTGTGGCCTCTATCTTCTTCTTCTTTTAGTCCATGTTTAGTCACTTCATGGCCTAGAAGATTTACCTTTTTCTTGCACCATTGTGCTTCTGTAAAGATACTTTGGCACCTGCCTTTTGCAATTGGCCAAGAACATGTCTAATTTCATCAAAATGACTTTTTAAGCTTTCATTTTTTATCAGAACATCATGTTTTTGGGATAACAATGCTGACATACAATGTTCAGAGAAACCTATTTCTATAAAGAAATCCCTATTCATTATTGGGTATGCTAAACATGGTGCCTTTATAAGACATTCCTTTAATTTAGCCACTGCCTCAGATTGCTCTTTTTCCCATTTCCAGGTTGTATTCAGCTTCAGTAGTTTAGTCAATGGTTGAGTAATTTCAGCATCATTTTCAATAAACTTTCTGTTATATCCCATCATTCCTAATAAACTTTTTAATCCTTTCACACTTTTTGGATCTTTTAGATTTTGTGTGGCCTCTATCTTCTTCTTCTTTTAGTCCATGTTCAGTCACTTTATGGCCTAGAAAAATTTCTTTTTTCTTGCACCATTGTGCTTCTGTAAATATACTTTGGCACCTGCCTTTTGCATTTGGCCAAGAACATGTCTAATTTCATCAAAATGGCTTTTTAAGCTTTCATTTTTTATCAGGACATCATCCACATAAACTATGGTTCCTCTTTCCGCTGCATCAGGCATAGCCTTTCGCAAAAATATGCCTAATTTGCTCCCACTATTGACGTACCCAAATGGAGTTCTAACCCATGCGTATTGGGTCTTATCAAATGAAAATAGAAATAAATTCTGAATATCCTCTGCCAATGGCACACAGCAATATCCAGATGTGAGATTGAATGTAGTAAACACCTTTGAGCCATGCGCCTGAGCCAGGCCTTGATCAATGAATGGCAGTGGCCATCTGGACACTGGCACTCTTTTATTCAATTCTCTCAAATCTGCACACAGATGCCATTGGCCATTTGGCTTTAACACACCCAAAATAGGAGTATTGGATGTGCTATGAATAGGCCTGATAATTCCCAGAGACTCCACATTTTTTATTATCTCCGCCAGTGACTATAAACATGCCAGTGGTAATCTATACTGGCGCACAAATACTGGATTTCTACTACACCCTTCCGGTAATGTGCCAACATGTAAATTAGTCTGCAATTGTATACATCTTTAGCAAAGACCTCTTTAAACTCCATAAATATTTTCCTCAATTCATTTTTATCTTCATCGCTATCGCATGCGTCTGCTGACAAAATCTGCTCCTCTACCATTTTTGAGAGTTCTGGGAAATCCTCCAGTGGAGGAATCTCTGTGCTTTCTTCCAACTGTGTGGCTGTGTCTCTCTGTAAAGCTACCACTTTTAAATATTTTGGCATATCAGCTTCCACTTCAATGTGCTGATTTTCTGTTTCACTTTCATTTAAATCAAATACTATATAATCCTCTTGATGACAGCACACTGTCTCATTTGAATCATAAGGGTACACAGATTGAATTTTAAAGATCCCTTTGGGCTGAGAATCCAGGTATTCTGGCAACACACCCCCTGCATCTACATACCTTTCAGGGATATTTCCAATTACCATGTTATTGAGATCTGCTGTATAATGTGATTTTTGTATGGCCATTCCTAATGAAGAATTTTCCTCTAAATGAATATCCTGACACCCTTTATTATTCACCATAATTTTTACAGACCCTTCACCAACATCTATCAATGGAATGTATTCATAATCCAGGCCTTGCTGTTTTATGGATTCATTCAAGCACACAAATGCATCAGAAGCTTTCATCTGCTGTCCATTTTTGCACTTTAGCGTTATTGCAACCTGCTTGGTGAATGCAGGAACAATAGCATCCTCCCTCACCTGTAATTCAATTGCATATGGTACAAGTTGTGCGCAATGATAAGGCCTTCTTTTGTCTTCAAACTCAGGTGCAGGCCCACCTAGCCATGACCATATTTTTTGATTAAGGAAATCTAACACGATACACATTCTGTGCATGATATCATTGCCCATGTAAAAGTCATTTTGTGTTCCATTCACTATCCATACATTATGATAAATTGTCTTCTGTCCAATACTAATCTTCAGCATGCATCTGCCTGCAATTCGGTTTTCAAAGTCTGGAATGTCCAAGCCAGAGACATATTGGTTTTTAATTCGAAATGTTAGGATCTCCTCCGTCTCCATTATTTTCTGCAGTAATTTAACATTAATAAAGCTTCTTTCCTGTTCAAGTGCTAAGGTGGCTTGTATCACTTTAGCATGGTCATTTATACCAATGTGAACCCATGGTTGCTCATCTTCCATGTGTATTCCATGTGTATTTCAGCAAGAGTAGTAATGTATTTTTCTGTGTCTGTTTTAGGAGTAGTATTCTGTTTGCATTTCTTCTCTTTTAAATAGAAGCGCAATGTGTGCTCATCTATTTCAGATTGCCATTTTTTCTTAGGGTCTAAATAAATCTGCACACATTGTTCCTCATTTTCACTTCGCATTTTATCTTGGCACATCAAAATGACAGTAACGCTAGGTATACAGCTACTCTGGAGGTATACCTCCACTGCATCACTCGTTTTGGCAACTGTGTGGCATTCATTTATATTACTGTTTTGTGATTTTATTTTCTTAGGTCTCAATGTTTTTTTTGTTAAGGACCACAGTACTCCATTCACCCCATCTATGAGAGGAGACAATCTTTTCAGGCAATCTGTCCCCATCAGAAATGGAATTTCACAAACAGATGTGATCAATACCTCCTGTTTCATTCTGTGTTTTCCTATCTTTATGTCAACTTTGGTAAAACACCTATAATAGTCACCTTCTCACCATTAAAATTCTGCACTGGACCTTCATTTTGCCTCACTGTGATCTGATTCTGTGGAGATCTTCCTTCACTGATCATTTTTACCAAGTCTTTGGACATTGTGGCCTGTGCGCCGGTGTCAATCATCGCAAACATATTACATTTCTGTTCCACAGTGATGAGAGCACAATACCTGTCTTCAACGTCCTCTAATACACATAGAAAGTGTGAATTCTTACTGATTTCAGGACTCACCTTTCTCAGGCCTTTTGCACTTTTGGCTAAGCACATTGGTAAATGGAAAGAAATGTTTTCCGTCCTTTCTGTCCATTTCTGTGTGAGGGACTTTATTCATTTTCCCATGTTCAGAGGTATTTTGGAGTGAGGCCACTGTTCGCCCATCCATCCGGGGATCATCAGAGGTCACACTGCAATCCTCCAACTGAACATGTGTAAAAACATCACTTGGTAATTTTTCATTTCTAACTCTGTGCATTTGTAGTTATTTAGTATGGTACCAGTCCTTTTAACTTCTTCAAAAATCTGTGGCACAAAGAATTATTTGTGTGATTGATCTGTACCCTCCTTTTGAGTATTTATTTTTTCTGCCTGTGTTTGGTTAGTGTTTTGATTGCCCAGGGAAGGAGTTCTAGCCTCCCCACGTACTCCCTGTTCACTGGTATTCCCCATGCATGAGTCATTTTTCTTAAATCTGTCTCTTTGTTCTTTTGGAATTTCAGGTTTTCCTTTTTCATTTGCACAAATCTCCAATGTTTGATTTAGCTCTAGGTTAAACCGAACTTATTTTTTTGATGTATTTGCACCTTCTGTCACCTGTTCATTTGCTGGTACTTTCATTTGTAAATCATTAGGCATCTCAGAGTCATTATGCAAAATCACATCAGAGCAATCTGTTTTCTTAGCACAGCAGGTATCCTTAATACTTAGTCATTTGTCAGAAACCACCTGGTCAGTGCTATGGTCTTCTGCCCCCTCCTTTGAGGACTACTTTTGTGTTGTACAGAGCTTTCCTATTTGCTCAGCCAACATTTTCACTTGGGCCTCGAGAAACTGGAATCTTTCCATTTCTCTAGAATCCTCTCTCTGTGGCCTAGATCGATATTGGTTGTTTTCCCCCTGATTGAATCTATTCTGATACCTCTCAGGGGAATAATTTCTGTTGGGATTGCATCTGAACTCTTGATTCATATGTGGAGGGGCGCAGGATGTACCCATTCTTTGGTTGTAGTCCCCTGGTGGTGGTGATTCATTGTATTGACGTGGAGCAAAATTCATATTCTGCCTCATGCCCTGTCTCTCATTTTGTGGGTACTGACCCCTATGTTGATTCCCATTATCAGTAAATTGATCCACATATTGGAGTCTATCCTGATTACCATATATCATGGTGTTAGGGTTGAATCTGCTCTGTGTCCCCAATGTCTGGTAGGGACCATTATTTCTTTGATCCTGGTGTTGCCTCTGGTTATTGTTCATACCTGAAATATCAGGCCGATGTCCTGCCCGGGGCCTGTCTCCCAAGTACCTAGGGCTGATATAGTTCTCCCTATTACTAGGATCATGTGATTGAAACGTTGGTGCAGGGAGTGACAACCTTTGTTGATTACCCCTCTGTTCAGGTACCAAATTATTTTTTACTGGACTTTGAGCAGACTCAAGGGACATTTTGGCTGACCTGATCTCCATCACTGTTGCTGAGGGTGCTTTAGATTTTGGTCTAGTGTCTTTCATTTTATCATTTTCTCGACCCTGACAATAGAGTACCTCATATAGTTTTGTGCTTTGGTGTACAATCCATTCAAGGGACTTGTCACGGTCAAATTCACGGACCAACTGTGATATGATGTCTTTCTGTAGCCCATAGAAGTAAGCAGTTTTAAACTCACTGGAATTGGGGTCAAAAGTTACATCAAAAGGAGAAAAGGCTCTTTTCAAGTCTTGCAAAAATTGGCGAGGTGACGTATTAGGCCCAGCAGTAATTGTGTAAGCAAACTTTTTCGCCTCTTGCAATGATTGGAAAGGAGAAAAATGACGACTGATCTCATGTTCAAACTTTGTCCATGTCATGTTCTGCTGTCCATTTAATCCTCTTATGATACTGGCTGTGGGAGCATCTAAAAATAAGTGAAAATATTGCCTGTATTGTTCCTTAGGTATCTGGAGTGCTTTAAATATATCATGCACCACTTCTAAGTGGCCCTCTATGCAGCACTCCTCTCCTTTTTTAAATGGTTTGATCAGAGCTTTGATGGATTTCATTATCTTTATGGGGCTACTCGTTGCTATGCACGGAATTGCACTACTTTGTGATTCAATCCTGATTTCAGGTGTATGGGATTGATGGTGGCCCCCAATGGGTGTGTCAAATCCCCCAAGGGCACTGCAACCAAATTCATTCACTGGCTCAGTCACTGGGGCACTAGCTCGCTGTGTAGAAATAGAATTCACCTCAACTCCATTGAATGTGGTGCCCTGCCGTCTATTCTGGGACCTGGAAATGCATATTCGCTGTTCCAAATCCTTGCATTTTTAAAGAGCCTCTCTGCCTCCTTATGCAAATAGTTGTTTTCATCACTCATCTTATTAATTACCTCCTGCATATCGCCCATTTGCATTTGGCATTCATTGAATTGTTTGTTTCTCTGGTCTCTTTCGTGAAACATTTTAACCATTTCCTGTTCTGCATTTTGGAGATCACTTTCTTTTCCACAATGTTCTTTTTGCAAAATCTGCATTTCCAAAACAACCTCATCTTTGTCTTGTCTAATATGGTCTACCAACGCTTTCAAATGTATCAATTCTTGTTCACTATCCTCAAACTGTTTCTTACTTTTAGACAATTGAGGGGCCAATTCATAGAATTCAGCGCACAAGTGGCGCACGCGGCTGGCGCACAGTGTGCACGTGCGAATCCCTGCGCCAGCCGCGTGCGCAAAAATCCATTTCCGCGCACAGCGTATTCATGGATTCCAGCCACCAAAACCAGCCGTGGCGCACAGTGGCGCAGCGACCCTGCAGCAGCGCCAGTTACGCCCCCAAGAACGCCTCTTGCGCAGGGAAAAGCCATCAATATACCCAATCCAGCACAAAGGCCTGCGCTAACCCTGTACCAGCACAGCAAGCGGGCTACGTGTATCACTGGGGTGCGCGGGAAGTACCTCACGCGATTGGCCCCGTGCGAGCAGGGTACGCGTATTTGACGGGTGCGCGGAAAGTTCCACAAGCGATTTCATCATGGTACGTGTATTTCAGGGGTGCGCGGGAATTTCCACACGCGATATCAGCAGGGTACGTGTATTTCAGGGTGCAGGGGAAGTTACACACGCGATTCCAGCAGGGTACGTGTATTTCAGGGGTGCGCAGGAATTTCCACACCCGATTGGGCCCGTGCGAGCAGGGTACGCGTATCTCAGGGGTGCGCGGGAAGTTCCACACGCGATTCCATCAGGGTACGTGTATTTCGGGGTGCGCGTGAAGTTCCACACGCGATTCCATCAGGGTACGTGTATTTCGGGGTGCGCATAAAGTTCCACACGCGATATCAGCAGGGTACGTGTATTTCAGGGTGCAGGGGAAGTTACACATGCGATTCCAGCAGGGTACGTGTATTTCAGGGGTGCGTGTGAAGTTACACACGCGATATCAGCAGGGTACTTGTATTCCAGGGTGCAGGGGAAGTTACACACGTGACTTCCGCAGGGTACGTGTATTTAATGGGTGCGCGTGAAGTTCCACACGCGATATCAGCAGGGTACGTGTATTTCAGGGTGCAGGGGAAGTTACACACGCGAAATCAGCAGGGTATGTGTATTCCAGGGGTGCGCAGGAAGTTCCACACGCGATTCCATCAGGGTACGTGTATTTCGGGTTGCGGGGAAGTTCGACACGTGATTCCATCAGGGTACGTGTATTACAGGGGTGTGTGGGGAGCACCACACGTGAATTGCACGTGTGGGCCCTCCCAGGTGTTCCCTCTACACCCTCCACGGCACCTGCAGGTGGCTCACACCACAGGGGCCTACCCTGCACATGTCCTGCAGGCACCCCATCCACCATGGCCATGCCCCCCAGCCAACCCACATGTCAACTTGCACTACTGCCCACCAACGCATGTCCCCCTGCACCCCCAGCCACCAGGGGCACCAACCACCAGGCCCCCACCCATGTCTCCCAGCACCCACACCCCCCAGCAGTGCAGGGGCACCCATCACCAGGCCCCCACCCATGTCTCCCACCACCCCCACCCCCCACTCCCCAGGGGCAGCCTCCACCAGGACCCCACCCATGTCTCCCACCACCCCCACCCCCCACTCCCCAGGGGCAGCCTCCAACAGGCCCCCACCCATGTCTCCCACCACCCCCACCCCCCAGGGGCAGCCTCCACCAGGCCCCCACCCATGTCTCCCACCACCCCCACCCCCCAGCACTGTGGGGCACCTGCCAGCAGGCCCCCACCCATGTCCAACTCATGTTCCCCACCACCCAGCACTGTGGGGAACCCTCCACCAGGCCCCCACTCATGTCCCCTATCACCCCCACCCCCAGCAGTGCAGGGGCAGCCCCCACCAGGCCCCCACTCATGTCTCCCACCGCCCCCACACCCCCAGCAGTGCAGGGGCAGCCCCCACCAGGCCCCCACTCATGTATCCCAGCACCCCCACCCCCCAGCCACCAGGGGCAGCCTCCACCAGGCCCCCACCCCTGTCTCCCACCACCCCCACCCCCCCAGTCACCAGGGGCAGCCTCCACCAGGCCCCCACCCATGTCTCCCACCACCCCCACCCCCCAGCACTGTGGGGCACCTGCCAGCAGGCCCCCACCCATGTCCAACTCATGTTCCCCACCACCCCCACCCCCCAGCACTGAGGGGCACCCTCCACCAGGCCCCCACTCATGTCCCCTATCACCCCCACCCCCAGCAGTGCAGGGGCAGCCCCCACCAGGCCCCCACTCATGTCTCCCACCCCCCACCCCCCCAGCAGTGCAGGGGCAGCCCCCACCAGGCCCCCACTCATGTTCCCCACCACCCCCACCCCCCAGCACTGTGGGGCACCTGCCAGCAGGCCCCCACCCATGTCCAACTCATGTTCCCCACCACCCCCACCCCCCAGCACTGTGGGGCACCTGCCAGCAGGCCCCCACTCATGTCCAACTCATGTACCCCTGCACCCCCACCCCCCAGCACTGTGGGGCACCTGCCAGCAGGCCCCCACCCATGTCCAACTCATGTACCCCACCACCCCCACCCCCCAGCACTGTGGGGCACCTGCCAGCAGGCCCCCACTCATGTCCAACTCATGTACCCCTGCACCCCCACCCCCCAGCACTGTGGGGCACCTGCCAGCAGGCCCCCACCCATGTCCAACTCATATACCCCACCACCCCCACCCCCCTGCACTGTGGGGCACCCTCCACCAGGCCCCCACTCATGTCCCCTATCACCCCCACCCCCAGCAGTGCAGGGGCAGCCCCACCAGGCCCCCACTCATGTCTCCCATCACCCCCACCCCCTAGCCACCATGGGCAGCCTCCACCAGGTCCTCACAATCCCCAATCATGTGCGTTATGGTCAGCCTCCACAGCCAAAAAGCCCTACCAAGTAACCCATTCACCCACATGGAAATAGAAATTGCATGTTACACCCCCAATGTTCATAAAGCAAATGAACCCATGTCTGTCACACACAATGGTTGCAATTGAATGGGAAAACACCCAACATGAAATGCATGAAACCAATGAGATGATACCACACAGTGAAGTATGAAAACAAAATTGTATTAAAAAAAAAAGAATGGAAATGAAATGAAACAAACTACAATGGCAAAGAAAAAAAGAGAAGATGCATGTCCGTCTAAAAAAATAAAAACTACAAATCCAAATCCAAAAAAATGTTGTCCAAAGTCACATCAAAAATAAAATCAATCCAATGGAGAACTATGTACAAAACATCCAAGGGTCCATGAGCCCAACTGAACAAAGGAAACCTACAAAAAACCCTAACTAAAATGCAACTATATACAAAAAGTGGAGCAGTGTCCGTCGACTCCAAATCATAATAAGAAACAAAGGAAACCTAAAACTAAAGAACTATATACAAAGGCGGCGGGCAAGTCCAGCAGCTCACTCCGTGGTGTTCCGGGCCAGGGCATCATCGAACTCCTGTTCGATGTCCCGGAGGCGGTCCTGTTCCATGGCCCCGAGGGTTCCCAGGGACGACGCCGTGTCCTCCTCCAACCCCCTGCGGATTGCCTCGAGGCACTCGGCCCTCCTCAGGGCCCTCCGCATGGAGTTCTCCGCCCTGACCATTGTGAGCCGCGCCTCTTCCGCCCGCCGCCGCTCCGCACCTATCTGCTGGCCCAACCGCTGCCACAGAGAAGACACACCCCGTCCTGGGTCAACCTGCCCTCCGGCCGATGCCTGCCCCTCCGATGTTGAAGGCCCCGAGCCTTCGTGGCTCCCACCACCTTGCTGCTGCTGCTGTGCCTCTGCCCGTGCACTGCCTCCTGCTGCCTGCACATCCTCCGCCGGCTGGGGTGCAGTTGTTGATGTGGCCACCCCTGCTGGATGTCCGACTCCCGACTGTGGCAGGGATGCCTCCTCCACCAGCCTGGCCGCACCGTCAGAGGCAGCTCCACAGGGCACCCAGGTGACTGATGGGTGGGAAGATGGCACAGAGGACGACTGGCGCGTAGGGGGTCCAGTTGAAGAGGGGGTCGGAGCAAGCCCCATCAGACGGAGGAATCCGGCCTGGGTGACCTGTCCCAGCAGGCTGACGTGGTCAACGAGCCATTCGAGATGACGTGCAGTCTCTCCATGAAAAGACTGCAGGTCACCTCGCATGGCCCGTTGACGCAACGCCACACCAGCCAGGACAGGCTCAACCCGGACCTGGATAGCCACGTCCGCAGGCAGAGGAAGGCCAGTTGACGTCAGCTCATCCCCTGCCTGAAAACGGGTCTGGACGTAGGCATCCCTGCTGGTGCAAGATGATGCAGGGACAGGATCGGGGGCAGGATTGCACACAGGCACCTCCGCGGCGGCCTGTGCTGCCTCCTGTCCCTGGTCCTGCACTGCACCACTAGCACCAGTGGGATCCCCACCTCCAGACCCCATCTCTGGTGCTTGCACGGCCTCCTCCTCCACCAAACCCCCCACCAACCTGGATGACTCCGTGCCATCTTCCCCTGTTGGGCCCTGTGGGGTCCCAGCTGCCCCTTCTGCTGCCGAGGAGTCCAACTCCAACCTCCGCCTCTTGGACCTCCCACCGCAGCTGCGGCCTGAGACAGGGCACCGGACTCCTCACTCCGCGACGAGATGACAACACGGGAGGGGAGCCGGGCCTTGCGTCTCCAGCTGGCGGTGGGATCCCCGCCGCTGTGCTCCACAGCACCTTCTCCGCCCTCTTCATCAGTTGATGCTGCAGACAGGGAGAAACAAAACACAGGCATCAGGGCACTGTACAATGGACACGTACACACATGACAGTTGCACATGAGTGGCATTGGCAAACCTCAGACATGTCATCACAATCCCCAACACACATGTCATTACAACTCGCACACATGAGCCATACACAGCCATATCGCAACTGCCACCACCATCCATACACATACAACAGCATGAGCAGCCAAAGGTGAGCCAGACATCACATGCAACACAGGAAGTGCACCACACATGTACACACACCACCACACTTGCATGCATGTGTACACCTCTGCCAAGTGTCGCACTGTTCAGACTGGCATCCATGTCACATCTGCCAATCAGGCTTCCACATACCGCTGTCACATGCATCCATGTTGCATCACTGTTGCACCCTTGTCAAATACACACACATGCACATGTACACAGTGCTGATACATGCAGCCGAAAACAACATACATGCGTGGCATCACGGACATGTCTACTTACATACACATTCATCCAAACATGTGTGCCCACACAACTGCATTTGGCATGCAAGCCTACACACACAAGCACCATCCATGTCTCACACATCACAGCCCTCGCATGTGTCAGCCCACCGGCCCTGTACACCCCCACCCATACTCGACCCCATACAAACAGATGTGCAACCTGCACACTACTGAATAATCACCACACGCACTGCTCACAATCGGGATGCATGTACACTCACCGCTCGACTCCAGACGGGTCTGCTTCTCTAGGACCTGGACGTGGAGCGCTGGGGATATGCATTCCAGGACCCTCATCTTGTGGAAACAGAGAAATTGACATGAGGCCGGGAAGCCCAAATGGAAACACACCAACACAGGTTACAAAGGACCATATAAAGCGCTTTATTTCAAAGTTACAAAGTTACCAAGTTATCAAGGTCAATTGACATGCGAATAGCTATTCGGCCCTCTGACTAACACACGAACCTTCAACGTTAGGTTCGCACTGAAAGTGGGAGAGACCGATCATCGGGATGCTTGGGTTTTTATACATTTAGTACTGCATTGGCCAGCCCTCCTACAAGTTAACCATTTCTGGAACCATGGCTAGGGTTCGTAGCCAGGTCGAACATACAATCTCCATATATTAGATCGGTTCCGCTGATACAGTTACATATTTACACCTAGGTTAAACAGAGGACAGGGTCTTAGTTCATGACCCTAACAAGTAGCCTGCGGACATATTATTCATTCACGTGTGCGGAGGTCACCATGGCCGAAGTCTTACTCGCAATGTCATTCGGCCTCCATTTTATGATTCGGGGTGACTTCCACACTGCAAGAATACCTAAAATGGCGGCTAGATCCAAGATGGCAGCTTACACGATACATTAAGGTCAAGACCTTGCCGCGGAACCTATGTTCACAATATTCTTTAGACAGCTTGGCGTAGGCCAACAGACATTTAAACAATGCGATTGGGGTCACAATATCATATCGATTTCCACAGACCCTCCTTTTGGCCTATGCCAAGTGCTAAAACATAGTTTTCTAATACTTTCGAAAATACTTGAAGGCATTATCATTCATAGGTTCCGCATCATTGTCTGAAATATCAATAGCCATAAGGTCGTTCGTAAGAACTTCTTGCAACATGAACTCTTTAGATGCTGTCTTCGGAGTGTATATCTTTCGCCCTATTGCGCTCATTACCTGGGCACAACATACCCCCATCATTCCGCATATACTTGGGAGGCATTGAAAACAACAGCAAAGAAATAACAGAGTCCCTAAAATACCTAAAATGACAGAAAGCACCTTCCACCCCCAAGATCGCAGAGAATCCCAAAACCAGGTACTAAGGCTCCAGTCTCCTACAGGGATATGGACTTCAGAACTAAGAATATGTAAGTTCTGAATTGCTTTCAATATTGTTGGTGAAGAATCTGGTACGAAAACGCAACAAGCGGACCCCACTAATTTACATACTCCACCTCGTTCGGCTAAAATGACATCTAATGCCATTCGATTTTGCAGTGCTACCAATCTTATCGCCTTTTGCTCTAAGGTCATATTGTAAAGTATGTCCGTGGTCCGGTTGATCGTTTTCTCCAATACCCTCGCTAATCCCCTAATGTTTTCTGAATTTGCTATTTGTCCCCAAAAGGGGACTACTGATTTGGCTATATCCCCGAACACTTGTCCGGGGGTATCTCCATCACTATCTCGTCGCGGGCGAGCCTTGGATACCTCTAAGGTACTGGCTATAAATACACCTGGTAACAATATCCCTAAATAACAAGTCCCCTGCCAATCCTTGGGCAACCAGGGAAAAGCTAGACTACCACAAACAAAATAAACGGGTCCCCCTACATACAAAGGCCTATTTTCCCCAGTCAAATTTACAATATGTATACAAGGCTCGAAATCTCCCATTGGCCTAGTGCCATTTCTTTGTACACAGAAAGGGACAGAATCAGGATTGTGATTTACAGAATAAGAAGGAGGCATGGCATCCTTATTGCCTATCGGAGCCATCTTGAAAGAAACTAGATTTTGGAAAGGAAAGGAAAGTTTATCAGACGGCCTAATAGAAGCGATATTAGGTCTACTCCTATTTGCGAAAAGCGAGCATCCCAGGGGAGTCAATTCACGTCTCTCAAATTCATTCAAATTAGTGCCATCGAAGTTCCCTGAGATGCTATCATTCCATCGGCCAAAGAAGAGTGCTCTAAGAGAGGCATAGCAGGAAGTCGTTAGAGGTAAGGGATGTATATACCATCCCAGTCCCTTGTTCCCATGTTGTGGCAAATGCGTGCAAATCCAACAATTACTCTTATTAAAAATAGCATGCGTAGCATTCATCACTATCATCAGAGTGTTATTATAATACTTCTGTCTATGCCGAGAGTCCCTAGGGGACAGAGTGTGAAGGTGTACAGAGGGAGTCAAAACAGTTGGTACAATTTCGGTTGGTAACAGAGGCTTCAAGGGATAAATCTCTTCAAAGTACCAAAGTCCCACGGCAGCAGTTGCAAAACTAACAATAATCAAAACAAGAACACAACAGTACGTTTTCAGGGCCCAGGCACATTGTCCATTGTTCGAACTGGTCACCTCCTTATCTAATAGTTCAATACGAGGAGCAGCGGTGAAGGCGGCAGGCATCATGGTTGTCCCGATCGACGGCCCCAATGTTCGTTGCTGGCGGCACTTCGGCCGCGCGACTTCTTAGTCCTTCCCAACCCTAGCCAACAGAACCCTCCTTTTCTGTGTTCCAAAAAAGGGAAAGACAATAGTATTCCAATCACTCCTTTTTCTTCCAGATGCACGATACTCGTGCAACGATTTTATTTTCGTGCTCGAAGGTTGTACCTGATGGTACCCAAGTTTTCCCAATCCAAAAGCAAAGTATCGTCGCTCCCTGAGGGGAGCGTCACGTCGGTGGCGACGGAAGTCGCAGAACTTGAAACCAGAGTTTCCGGAAGTGATTGATCAAGGGAGTGCGGAGACAAAATGGACGGCTCCCCGAGCTCCTCAGGCTCAGAGAACTTCTCCGACGCACTCACAACGCTGCTTGCTACTCCGAGATCAGAAAGTGCAGCATCAGCAAGGGGTTCTGTTTCTTCTGTAACTTGTGGCGTCGGGTGAGGGATCTTCTTGATGTGTGTTGCATGTATCCAGTTCTTCTTTCCTGCCACCCGCACTGCCGTCCTGGTGACCAATAAAACCTGGTAGGGTCCCCGCCAGCGAGGCGCGAGACAGGAAGACCTTTCGTAGGCCTTTACCAGGATCCAGCTGCCGGGCAATATATCGTGTCCTGGGCCCGTAAACCGTACAGGTAAAGCGGCCTTCACCTGGTGGTAGATGAAATACAGGTTTTTAGTCAATTGATTACAATAATCTACAAGCAATACATTCTCCACATCCCTCAGGGCTTTAGGTTTAGGGAGGCCCCAAATATTAGCAGGCCTTCCCATCACTACCTCAAATGGAGCAAGCCCAGTTCTAGTCTGGGGCGTGGTGCGCATAGCTAACAATACAATAGGTAAAGCATCTGGCCATTTTAATTTAGTCTCAGCACATGTTTTTGCAAGTTTGTTTTTCAAAATACCGTTGTGTCTTTCTACCAACCCCGCACTTTGAGGGTGCCTAGCTGAATGAAAACGTTTCTCAATCCCTAAGGCAACACATATTTGCAATATTACAGCTGCGATGAAATGTGGGCCGTTATCCGACCAGATTATCCTCGGGAGCCCAAATCGAGGAAAATATTCTTTCACCAAGATCTTTGCGGTGGTCATGGCGGTAGCATCTTTGGCAGGGAAAGCCTCGACCCACTTGCTAAAAGCACAAATGATGACAAGAACATATTTCAAGTTATTACAACGTTCCATTTCAATGAAATCAAGGTGAATGGTTTCAAAGGGGACAGAGGGGGGCCCGAAACTTCCCCTTGGAGTCACTGTCCCTTTACCCACATTGTGTTGTAGGCAAATCATACAATTCCTAACGTATCTTTTTGCAGTTTCCAAAATTTTATCATTCACCCAAACCTGCTGTAATATCTTCGCAATTTGCTGGGCACACACATGTGTTGGACCGTGTGCCATTGTGACCATTGCTAATACATAAGAATCAGGAAGCAACCATTTCCCGTCAGATGCGTCCACCCAACACCCTTCGTCATCCAATTTCCCCATGCCTTCAGCCCATTTCCTAGATTCATCAACAGAGGCATCAGTCTGAATACCTCGCACAGACCCAATGCCTTCATCTATTATACAACCATCTCTCACTTCCCTTGAGGTATACATGTCTGTGCTAAGGTCTGTAGCTGTTTGTCTAGCTATCGAGTCTGCAAAAGCATTTCCTTTGCCCACATCATCTATGACCTTACGATGAGCTGCACATTTCATAATCGCTAGTTGTTTAGGGAGTGAGAGTGCTGAAAGTAACTGTACTATTAAGGGACCATGCTGAATCTTGGTCCCATGTGAGGTCAGAAACCCTCTTTCCGACCACAATTTTCCGAAGTTGTGAGCCACCCCAAAGGCGTACTGACTATCCGTATAAATATTAACTCTATGCCCTTGGGAGAGCTCACAAGCACGAGTCAACGCTATAATCTCTGCGGCCTGCGCAGAGTTATACGGAATCCTTTTAGTTTCTACGATCTTGTTCAAAGTAGTAACTGCATAAGCAGCTGTAGATGTGCCATTCGGAAGTTTAAAGCAGGAGCCATCACAAAACAGCTCCCCTTCCGCATTCTCCAAAGGAGTATCTGAGAGGTCTATTCTGCCCTTTGTTTCTTGTTCGGTGGCGTACAGGCAGTCATGTGATCCATCATCGCCGCAAGCAGAAGTTTGCGGGAGAGGCAAAAGTTCAGCCGGATTGAGAACACAACACCTTTTAATTTGGATATGAGGAGCAAATAGAACTAATTCATACCTGGTCAACCGGGCAGAAGTAAGGTGTTGTGTTTGAGTTTTATTCAATAGAATATCAACAGAGTGAGGTACCATCAGAATCAAATCGTGGCCTAGGACCATCCCCTCACTCTGTTTTACAGACGCAGCAGCAGCAGCAACAGCGCGCAGACATCGCGGCAAAGCGCATGCGACAGGATCAAGGGCGGAGGAATAATAGCCGCACGGCCTATTCTTCCCTCCATGTTCCTGCGTTAACACAGACAAAGCACATCCATTACATTCATGCACAAACAACACAAAGGCCTTATCGTAATTTGGTGTACCCAGAACCGGTGCTGAACACAGCGCGGCTTTGAGAAGTTCAAATGATCGTTGATGTTCCGATTCCCATGGCAGTGGCAAAGAAATGCCCTTCCTCGTCAAAGCCAACATCGGTTTTACCACTAGGGCAAAATTCGGGATCCACAGTCTACAGTAGGACGCCATCCCTATCAGGGCTCTGACTTCCTTCTGTGTTTTTGGGACAGACATGCCAGAAATGTGTTTTATTCGTTCAGGTGTCAATCTTCTCCCCTCCTTTGACAGGAGGTAGCCTAAATAGGCAACCTCCTGGCAACAATATTGAAATTTCTTAAGTGAAGCTTTGTGACCATGTTCAGCTAAATGAACAAGCAACAATATAGTGCCTTCTTTACAAGCTTTCTCAGAGTCTGCAGCTAAGAGCAAATCGTCTACATATTGAAGCAGCGTGCAAGTAGGTGGCAGTTCAAGGGTGTCGAGCTGCTCTTTTAAGGCTCTACTATATATACTAGGACTTTCAGTGTACCCTTGAGGTGCTCTTGTGAATGTAAATGAGCGTCCCCCCAAGGTGAACGCAAACAAATACCTGCTCTCCTTGTGTATCGGAATACTAAAGAAGGCATTTTTCAAATCTACGACACTGAAGTGCGTAGCCGTAGCAGGGATCATTGTTAAGATTGTTGTTACATCTGGCACTATTGGAAATTGTGGGGCCACTACCCGGTTAATAGCACGAAGATCTATTATAAACCGGTACGGAATTGCATTGTCGCCTTTCTTATATACCGGTAGGATCGGACTATTACATAAGCTACCTGTAATCTCTTCGATCACTCCACGATGTACAAAATCGGAGACAATGCATTTCAAAGCGCGCTCGCCCTCAACTGAAATTTTATATTGCGGAATGCGCGGCAGTTTAACCCCATGTTTCAATACTATCTTGACGGGCTCAACGTGCAATATTCCGACATCATTGTCGTCTATTGCCCACAAACATTCTGGGACAATACCGAACTCGGGAGGTAGAGGTCGGGTCAAGTACTGGGAGTTAAAAGGTTGCTGTGGTGAAACTGTCAATCTTATTCCGTCAGGGGTACAATGGATCACTGCATTCAGTTTCTTCAACAAATTCAACCCCAGCAAGTTTTCTCCACAGTTTGAAGTAAGAAGAAAAGGGCACTGGTCTGTAAAAGGGCCCAAAGAAACGGATACCGGCGCAGAGACCGGACAAACAGTTGGTATACCAGAGAACCCTATAGAAACGTTTGTTTGCCCTGACAGGGGAATGTTTGGAACCTGAGAATGGTCAATGGAGCACTTCTGCGCTCCAGTGTCGATCAAGAACTGATGTTTCCTATTCCCTACCAATAATTCAACATAGGGGCCCTTCTGAATAACGGGAATAGGTAAAGGTTCCAAACGCTGCTTCGGGCAATCCTAGTAAGGCAGAACTTCATCAAAGGGAAGTTCCTCAGAAAGATAGACGGCGGAAGGGTGATCAAATATATTTCTTGAGTCCATACTCGAAGTCTGATTTTCCTGTGAAAAAGGTTGCTGGGGATCTCGTAGAAGCTGACCTCTATCAGGACCCCCTGCTCCAGGGCGGCCCCGTGGTCGCCTACCCATACCTCCGAATGTGCCTCCTGACCTCTGACGGAGGGCAGGGCACTGTGCTCGCCAGTGACCTTCCTGGCGGCAATAAGCACACTGATTAATATTAATAGAATTTAGAGGAGTATTTCCTCTTGGAATGTACTGACCTCTAGTTTGTGTCGTACCTCCTCTGGGGTGCCTGACAATTTGCTGCAACAATACCTTAGTCTTTAGGTCACCCCTTCTTTTTTCGATTTTCTCTTTCTCGTTATTAACCCGATTTTCATAATACTGAGCCATATGCAAAACCTCTGACTGAGATTTTGCCTGCCAAGCGCTCTCTGAGGACATAATTTGTGACTGGATGTCGGGCAACAATCCACGCACAAATTTGTCCACAAACAACCTCTTCCCCGACTCTGTACCCAAATCCTGTCCACTGTAGTCGGAGAACACCTGTTCAAACCTATTAAAGAATTCAGTGGTACCTTCAGTTTTTCCGTGGACACAGGCCGTAAGCTTGTCCCAAATAATCCTTTTTTCTGGAATTATAGTTTTCAATTTGGCAACTATTCTATCAGGTAAAGTGAGTATTACCTGGGGTGGTTTCTCACCAGCTGGTCGTTCCCCATCTATTCTAGTTATATTTACCCATGTATCCCCCAACCCCGGCACATCATCTACCGTCCGTACCTGCTTCCATACATCAACAGGTAAAAGCACTGGAAACAATAAATCCATGTCACTTAAGGTGAACACGGAAGACTGCAAAACGGATTCGATTTCTTTATAAAACCCTGTCGGGTTCTTCCTAATATCAGGGACTGATTGTCTGATCGTGTTCACTTCCTGTCGAGAAAACGGGACGTGAACAAACTGTGATACGTAATGTGCTGGGATATCCACCGCGGGAGCACCAGTCGCCGCGTTGGCGGGGATTTCTCCTTTTGGGACAAGGGTCGGAGGGACCTCTCTCATAGGCAACTGAGATATAGGGACCTCCGACCGCTTACTGAGTAATAAGGCCAAATCAAGCGCTAAAGCAGCTGTGGAAGTGTCAGGCGAAAAAGCTCTTTTACAAATACCTAATAACTCTGTGGGGCAACCAACCTTCTTTCTTATACATTCTTCCTGCAAGTGCTGTACCATCACTTGAATTACCTTCCTTTGCATTTCTACCGTATATTTACTATATGTATCGTATACCTCATCCGGCGGTATTGATGAATCCGAGATCCATCGAACCGCATCTCTAGTACAGATCCGTACTTCCTCGGGTGCTGATCTTCGGCACGAAAGGAACCGTTTCTGCATATATATCCTATCGTCCTCATCATCCTCATTTTGTAATCTTTCAAAATCCTGTCTAAACTCAAACAATCTATCAACATGTCCATATACTTTCTGTTCGGTATCCCTTGAGAGTGCCAAAGCGTTCAGATCTCTCACCCCTTGTGGGAGATCCGAAGTCTGCAATCTACCCCACATTACACCTAAATGAATCCCCAGTCCTTCAATAAAAACGTTTTTCTCAGGAAAATCGTGCAAATTAGATAATGTTGAAAATACCTCAGTTTGATCACCTTTTTCCATGCAATGTTTAGCCCAAGCAAATAGTTCCTGTTTCCTGCCCGCAGGAACAGTACTACGAGTCACTATCCCCGACCCTGCACCAGGATCTGATTTAATAAACACAGGACTCCCCGAAATCGAAAGTGTAGGTGAACCTAACATGGGTGCAGGGGAAAGAGGTAAAGTAGCAGACGAAATAGACGGAGGAGCGACAACTAAGGAACTAGGGGTAGTAGGCTGTGTAAGAGGAGTAGGAATAACGATAGGAGCAATAGCAGGAATGGGAAGAGCGGCCACAACAGGAGCATACGGAGGTGGCGCTGAAGAATCAGGCCTCCGTTCGTTTAATATTTTCTCAATAAACTCCTCGGAAACATGGAAATCTTTAGAAGGGTAAATTTTCTGGACTCCGAGCGAAAAAGCTCTGTCCATTTTCTGGGTTTCATCAAATCGTTTTTCCTTGTCATATAACAATGCCTTTTCGGCATTCGTTTTATGACGTCGTGCATGTTTATCCCTACTTTTAAGCTGCTGTAATGCTTCCTTTTTCCAATTTTGTAACACATCAAAGGCTGCTGGCCTAGCCTTCTTCTTAAGCAAAATCGACTCTAAGTATTCAATACGGGGGATCTCAAAACTACCATTGATTGGCCACTGAAATTCGGAGGCATTTCTGGTCTGTCTGTGCCAAATATCATTAAATACAATACTACCAATGCCATACTTACAGTACATAGTACACGCCGGCGACCCCTCCTGTGGTGCCGGACGGCTAAATTCCAAAGATTGTCGATCGCTGCGGAATAGAGCCCTAAAACAGCTAGACAATTTCCCAGGCATTTCTCAAAGAATTGGTGTTACCTGGTCCAATAATTGTGTCTGCAGATACAATACGCCAAATTCAAATTGTCAGGGTTAAATTAAGAGCCGGGTCACGACTACAGCTGACCAAACCTAAGGAGGACCGTACGGTTTTCAAAGGACTTCAACTAACAAATTTTACCTGTGTTCAGTGGTTTCGGCAAATCTGCCCGCCTCGGATCTGGACCCTCGTCAAGATGCCGTGTCAGACCGCACGACTATCGCCCAAGGATCGGATCGTGCAGCGCTGCCGAGGTATCGCGTCTCGATCGGTCGGGCCCGCAGAATCACACCGTCCGATCCCGATTCGATAGTCTGCGTCAACCTTCAATGATCCGGCATCAATCTTGAGGGTCCCTATTCGGGCGCCAACTGTGGAAACAGAGAAATTGACATGAGGCCGGGAAGCCCAAATGGAAACACACCAACACAGGTTACAAAGGACCATATAAAGCGCTTTATTTCAAAGTTACAAAGTTACCAAGTTATCAAGGTCAATTGACATGCGAATAGCTATTCGGCCCTCTGACTAACACACGAACCTTCAACGTTAGGTTCGCACTGAAAGTGGGAGAGACCGATCATCGGGATGCTTGGGTTTTTATACATTTAGTACTGCATTGGCCAGCCCTCCTACAAGTTAACCATTTCTGGAACCATGGCTAGGGTTCGTAGCCAGGTCGAACATACAATCTCCATATATTAGATCGGTTCCGCTGATACAGTTACATATTTACACCTAGGTTAAACAGAGGACAGGGTCTTAGTTCATGACCCTAACAAGTAGCCTGCGGACATATTATTCATTCACGTGTGCGGAGGTCACCATGGCCGAAGTCTTACTCGCAATGTCATTCGGCCTCCATTTTGTGATTCGGGGTGACTTCCACACTGCAAGAATACCTAAAATGGCGGCTAGATCCAAGATGGCAGCTTACACGATACATTAAGGTCAAGACCTTGCCGCGGAACCTATGTTCACAATATTCTTTAGACAGCTTGGCGTAGGCCAACAGACATTTAAACAATGCGATTGGGGTCACAATATCATATCGATTTCCACAATCTGTTCTTCCGACAAGTGGCCCCGGCGCCCCTTGGCATCCGCTGCCTTCAAGAGGCGCCGGTCCTTGTTCAGGGTCCTGGACCTGAAGTCCTCCCAGCGCTTCCTGACATGTTGTCAGTCGCGGACTGCCACCCCCTCCGCGTTGATGGCAGTCACGATGTCAGTCCAGATCTGAGTCCGTCCTTCCTTGTCGGCGCGGGAACTTCCGAAGAGGGCATCATACTGCCCCAGGACTTGCTCCACCAGGACACCAACTTCAGTGGCACTGAAGCTGGTGCCCCTCTGCCTCTCTGGCCGGGGGTTGTCAGTGGTCACAGATGGTGTTTGCCCCAACATGACAACCCCAGAGGCAGGAGTGGGTGGGCAACTGGGTCCTGGGGCTGGGCTGTGGAGCGATGGAATCCCAGTCGGGAGTCTTCGGTTCCAGCAGGGGTGGACACAGCAACAGCACCCCTGGCTGATGTGCAGGCAGCAAATGGCAGTGCACGTGGGCAGCAGGCAGTCAGGCAGCAGCAGATGGCAGGTGGGAGCGTGCTCGGGGCTCTGGGGGGCAGTAGTTCAGCCTTCTGGGCAGGAGCGTGGTCTTCCGTGTGCTTACGCGTGTCCAGCTTGATACGGAGTGATTTGGCACGTGAAAAATCTGCACGTCAGCGTGTAATTCGAGGAAAGGCCCTTAGCGCGTAAGCGCGTCTGCACGCATACGCATTTTCATTGGACAGAAGGCCCCTCAAGCGCAAGCGCCCCTGTGACGTGACGCGTACAGACGTGCATGGCCATTTCAGCGCGCATGAAAAACTGCGCGTCCTCGTGTAATACGAGGAAAGGGCCCATGCGCGTAAGCATGCGTGGAAACTGCACGTCCGCGTGTAATATGTGGAAAGGGCCATGCGCGTAAGCGCATGTGGAAACTGCACGTCCGCGTGTAATACGTGGAAAGGGCCATGCGCGTAAGCGCGTGTGGAAACTGCACGTCCACGTGTAATACGTGGAAAGGGCCATGCGCGTAAGCGCGTGTGGAAACTGCACGTCCACGTGTAATACGTGGAAATGGCCATGCGCGTCTGTACGCGTCACGTCACAGGGGCACTTGCGCTTGAGGGGCCTTCTGTCCAATGAAAATGCGTATGCGTGCAGACGCGCTTACGCGCTAAGGGCCTTTCCTCGAATTACACGCTGACGTGCAGACATGTCCGTGATGTCACGCATGTATGTTGTTTTCGGCTGCATGTATCAGCACTGTGTACATGTGCATGTGTGTGTATTTGACAAGGGTGCAACAGTGATGCAACATGGATGTGTATGTGTCCATTGTACAGTGCCCTGATGCCTGTGTTTTTTTTCTCCCTGTCTGCAGCGTCAACTGATGAAGAGGGCGGAGAAGGTGCTGTGGAGCACAGCGACGGGGATCCCACCGCCAGCCGGAGACGCAAGGCCCGGCTCCCCTCCCGTGTTGTCATCTCGTCGCGGAGTGAGGAGTCCGGTGCCGTGTCCCAGGCCGCAGCTGCCGGGGGGAGGTCCAAGAGGCGGAGGTTGGAGTCGGACTCCTCGGCAGCAGAAGGGGCAGCTGGGACCCCACAGGGCCCAACAGGGGAAGATGGCACAGAGTCATCCAGGTTGGTGGGGGGTTTGGTGGAGGAGGAGGCCGTGCAAGCACCAGAGACGGGGTCTGGAGGTGGGGATCCCACTGGTGCTAGTGGTGCAGTGCAGGACCAGGGACAGGAGGCAGCACAGGCCACCGCGGAGGTGCCGGTGTGCAATCCTGTCCCCGATCCTGTCCCTGCATCATCTTGCACCAGCAGGGATGCCTACGTCCAGACCCGTTTTCAGGCCGGGGATGAGCTGACGTCAACTGGCCTTCCTCTGCCTGCGGACGTGGCTATCCAGGTCCGGGTTGAGCCTGTCCTGACTGGTGTGGCGTTGCATCAACGGGCCATGCGAGATGACCTGCAGTCTTTTCATGGAGAGACTGCACGTCATCTCGAATGGCTCGTTGACCACGTCAGCCTGCTGGGACAGGTCACCCAGGCCGGATTCCTCCATCTGATGGGGCTTGCTCCGACCCCCTCCTCAACTGGACCCCCTACGCGCCAGTCGTCCTCTGTGCCATCTTCCCACCCATCAGTCACCTGGGTGCCCTGTGGAGCTGCCTCTGACGGTGTGGCCAGGCTGGTGGAGGAGGCATCCCTGCCACAGTCGGGAGTCGGACGTCCAGCAGGGATGGCCACATCAACAACTGCACCCCAGCCGGCGGAGGATGTGCAGGCAGCAGGAGGCAGTGCACGGGCAGAGGCACAGCAGCAGCAGCAACGTGGTGGGAGCCACGAAGGCTCGGGGCCTTCAACATCGGAGGGGCAGGCATCGGCCGGAGGGCAGGTTGACCCAGGACGGGGTGTGTCTTCTGTGTGGCAGCGGTTGGGCCAGCAGATAGGTGCGGAGCGGCGGCGGGCGGAAGAGGCGCGGCTCACAATGGTCAGGGCGGAGAACTCCATGCGGAGGGCCCTGAGGCGGGCCGAGTGCCTCGAGGCAATCCGCAGGGGGTTGGAGGAGGACACGGCGTCGTCCCTGCAGACCCTCGGGGCCATGGAACAGGACCGCCTCCAAGACATCGAACAGGAGTTCGATGATGCCCTGGCCCGGAACACCACGGAGTGAGCCGCTGGACTTGCCCGCCGCCTTTGTATATAGTTCTTTAGTTTTAGGTTTCCTTTGTTTGTTCTTATGATTTTGAGTCGACGGACACTGCTCCACTTTTTGTCTATAGTTGCATTTTAGTTAGGGTTTTTTGTAGGTTTCCTTTGTTCAGTTGGCCTCATGGACCCTTGGATGTTTTGTACATAGTTCTTCATTGGATTGATTTTATTTTTCATTTGACTTTGGACAACATTCTTTTGGTTTTGGATTTGGTGTTTTTATTTTTTTACACAGACATGCAGCTTATCTTTTTTTCATTGCCATTGTAGTTTGTTTCTTTTGATTTGCATTCTTATTTTTTTTTAATACAATTTTGTTTTCATATTTCACTGTGTGGTATCATCTCATTGGTTTCATGCATGTCATGTTGGGTGTTTTCCCATTCAATTGCAACCATTGTGTGTGACGGACATGGGTTCATTTGCTTTATGAACATTGGGGGTGTAACATGTAATTTCCATTTCCATGTGGGCGAATGGGTTACTTGGTAGGGCTTTTTGGCTGTGGAGGCTGACCATAACGCACATGATTGGGGATTGTGAGGACCTGGTGGAGGCTGCCCATGGTGGCTGGGGGGTGTGGGTGATAGGGGACATGAGTGGGGGCCTGGTGGGGGCTGGCCATGGTGGCTGGGGGGTGGGGGTGGTGGGAGACATGGGTGGGGGCGTCGTGGAGGGTGCCCCTGGGGGGTGGGGGTGCTGGGAGACATGGGTGGGGGCCTGGTGGTTGGTGCCCCTGGTGGCTGGGGGGTGGGGGTGCTGGGAGACATGGGTGGGGGCCTGGTGGTGGGTGCCCCTGCACTGCTGGGGGGTGGGGGTGGTGGGAGACATGGGTGGGGGCCTGGTGGTGGGTGCCCCTGTACAGTTGGGGGCTGGGGGTGGTGGGAGACATGGGATGGGGCCTGGTGGTGGGTGCCCCTGCACTGCTGGGGGGTGGGGGTGGTGGGAGACATGGGTGGGGGCCTGGTGGAGGCTGCCCCTGGTGACTGGGGGGGTGGGGTGGTGGGGAACATGAGTTGGACATGGGTGGGGGCCTGGTGGAGGGTGCCCCTGGTGGCTGGGGGGTGGGGGTGCTGGGAGACATGGGTGGGGGCCTGGTGGTGGGTGCCCCTGCACTGCTGGGGGGTGGGGGTGGTGGGAGACATGGGTGGGGGCCTGGTGGCGGGTGCCCCTGCACTGCTGGGGGTGGGGGTTTTGGGGAACATGAGTTGGACATGGGTGGGGGCCTGCTGGCAGGTGCCCCACAGTGCTGGGGGGTGGGGGTGGTGGGGAACATGAGTTGGACATGGGTGGGGGCCTGCTGGCAGGTGCCCCACAGTACTGGGGGGTGGGGGTGGTGGGGAACATGAGTTGGACATGGGTGGGGGCCTGCTGGCAGGTGCCCCACAGTGCTGGGGGGTGTGGGTGCTGGGAGACATGGTTGGGGGCCTGGTGGAGGCTGCCCCTGGTGGCTGGGGGGTGGGGGTGGTGGGAGACATGGGTGGGGGCCTGATGGTGGGTGCCCCTGCACTGCTGGGGGGTGGGGGTGGTGGGAGACATGGGTGGGGGCCTGGTGGTGGGTGCCCCTGCACTGCTGGGGGGTGGGGGTGGTGGGAGACATGGGTGGGGGCCTGGTGGAGGCTGCCCCTGGTGACTGGGGGGGTGGGGGTGGTGATAGACATGGGTGGGGGCCTGGTGGAGGGTGCCCCTGGTGGCTGGGGGGTGGGGATGGTGGGGAACATGAGTTGCACATGGGTGGGGCCTGCTGGCAGGTGCCCCACAGTGCTGGGGGGTGTGGGTGCTGGCAGACATGGGTGGGGGCCTGGTGGAGGCTGCCCCTGGTGGCTGGGGGGTGGGGGTGGTGGGAGACATGGGTGGGGGCCTGGTGGTGGGTGCCCCTGCACTGCTGGGGGGTGGGGGGGTGGGGGACATGGGTGGGGGCCTGGTGGTGGGTGCCCCTGCACTGCTGGGGGGTGGGGGTGGTGGGAGACATGGGTGGGGGCCTGGTGGAGGCTGCCCCTGGTGACTGGGGGGGTGGGGGTGGTGGGAGACATGGGTGGGGGCCTGGTGGAGGGTGCCCCTGGTGGCTGGGGGGTGGGGGTGCTGGGAGACATGGGTGGGGGCCTGGTGGTGGGTGCCCCTGCACTGCTGGGGGGTGGGGGTGGTGGGAGACATGGGTGGGGGCGTCGTGGAGGGTGCCCCTGGGGGGTGGGGGTGCTGGGAGACATGGGTGGGGGCCTGGTGGTTGGTGCCCCTGGTGGCTGGGGGGTGGGGGTGCTGGGAGACATGGGTGGGGGCCTGGTGGTGGGTGCCCCTGCACTGCTGGGGGGTGGGGGTGGTGGGAGACATGGGTGGGGGCCTGGTGGAGGCTGCCCCTGGTGACTGGGGGGGTGGGGGTGGTGATAGACATGGGTGGGGGCCTGGTGGAGGGTGCCCCTGGTGGCTGGGGGGTGGGGATGGTGGGGAACATGAGTTGCACATGGGTGGGGCCTGCTGGCAGGTGCCCCACAGTGCTGGGGGGTGTGGGTGCTGGCAGACATGGGTGGGGGCCTGGTGGAGGCTGCCCCTGGTGGCTGGGGGGTGGGGGTGGTGGGAGACATGGGTGGGGGCCTGGTGGTGGGTGCCCCTGCACTGCTGGGGGGTGGGGGTGGTGGGAGACATGGGTGGGGGCCTGGTGGTGGGTGCCCCTGCACTGCTGGGGGGTGGGGGTGGTGGGAGACATGGGTGGGGGCCTGGTGGAGGCTGCCCCTGGTGACTGGGGGGGTGGGGGTGGTGGGAGACATGGGTGGGGGCCTGGTGGAGGGTGCCCCTGGTGGCTGGGGGGTGGGGGTGCTGGGAGACATCGGTGGGGGCCTGGTGGTGGGTGCCCCTGCACTGCTGGGGGGTGGGGGTGGTGGGAGACATGGGTGGGGGCCTGGTGGTGGGTGCCCCTGCACTGCTGGGGGGTGGGGGTGGTGGGGAACATGAGTTGGACATGGGTGGGGGCCTGCTGGCAGGTGCCCCACAGTGCTGGGGGGTGGGGGTGGTGGGGAACATGAGTTGTACATGGGTGGGGGCCTGCTGGCAGGTGCCCCACAGTGCTGGGGGGTGGGGGTGGTGGGGAACATGAGTTGGACATGGGTGGGGGCCTGCTGGCAGGTGCCCCACAGTGCTGGGGGGTGGGGGTGGTGGGGAACATGAGTTGTACATGGGTGGGGGCCTGCTGGCAGGTGCCCCACAGTGCTGGGGGGTGGGGGTGGTGGGGAACATGAGTTGGACATGGGTGGGGGCCTGCTGGCAGGTGCCTCACAGTGCTGGGGGGTGGGGGTGGTGGGGAACATGAGTTGGACATGGGTGGGGGCCTGCTGGCAGGTGCCCCACAGTGCTGGGGGGTGGGGGTGGTGGGGAACATGAGTTGGACATGGGTGGGGGCCTGCTGGCAGGTGCCCCACAGTGCTGGGGGGTGGGGGTGGTGGGGAACATGAGTTGGACATGGGTGGGGGCCTGCTGGCAGGTGCCCAACAGTGCTGTGGGGTGGGGGGGTGGGGAACATGGGTTGTACATGGGTGGGGGCCTGCTGGCAATGCCCCACAGTGCTGGGGGGTGGGGGTGGTGGGGAACATGAGTTGGACATGGGTGGGGGCCTGCTGGCAGGTGCCCCACAGTGCTGGGGTGTGGGGGTGCAGGGGTACATGAGTTGCACATGGGTGGGGGCCTGCTGGCAGGTGCCCCACAGTGCTGGGGGGTGTGGGTGCTGGGAGACATGGGTGGGGGCCTGGTGGAGGCTGCCCCTGGTGGCTGGGGGGTGGGGGTGCTGGGAGACATGGGTGGGGGCCTGGTGGTGGGTGCCCCTGCACTGCTGGGGGGTGGGGGTGCTGGGAGACATGGGTGGGGGCCTGGTGGTTGGTGCCCCTGGTGGCTGGGGGGTGGGGGTGTTGGGAGACATGGGTGGGGGCCTGGTGGTTTGTGCCCCTGGTGGCTGGGGGGTTGGGGTGCTGGGAGACATGGGTGGGGGCCTGGTGGTGGGTGCCCCTGCACTGCTGGGGGCTGGGGGTGGTGGGAGACATGGGTGGGGGCCTGGTGGTGGGTGCCCCTGCACTGCTGGGGGGTGGGGGTGGTGGGAGACATGGGTGGGGGCCTGGTGGTTGGTGCCCCTGGTGGCTGGGGGGTGGGGGTGCTGGGAGACATGGGTGGGGGCCTGGTGGTTTGTGCCCCTGGTGGCTGGGGGGTTGGGGTGGTGGGAGACATGGGTGGGGGTCTGGTGGTTGGTGCCCCTGGTGGCTGGGGGGTGGGGGTGCTGGGAGACATGGGTGGGGGCCTGCTGGCAGGTTCCCCACAGTGCTGGGGGGTGTGGGTGCTGGGAGATATGGGTGGGGGCCTGGTGGAGGCTGCCCCTGGTGGCTGGGGGGTGGGGGTGGTGGGAGACATGGGTGGGGGCCTGTGGAGGGTGCCCCTGGTGGCTGGGGATGCAGGGGGACATGCGTTGGTGGGCAGTAGTGCAAGTTGACATGTGGGTTGGCTGGGGGGCATGGCCATGGTGGATGGGGTGCCTGCAGGACATGTGCAGGGTAGGCCCCTGTGGTGTGAGCCACCTGCAGGTGCCGTGGAGGGTGTAGAGGGAACACCTGGGAGGGCCCACACGTGCAATTCACGTGTGGTGCTCCCCGCGCACCCCTGTAATACACGTACCCTGATGGAATCACATGTCGAACTTCCCCTGCACCCTGAAATACACGTACCCTGCTGATATCGCGTGTGGAACTTCACGCGCACCCCTGGAATAGACGTACCCTGCTGATTTCGCGTGTGTAACTTCCCCTGCACCCTAAAATACACGTACCCTGCTGATGTCGCGTGTGGAACTTCACGCGCACCCCTGAAATACACGTACCCTGCGGTAATCGCGTGTGTGACTTCCCCTGCACCCTGAAATACACGTACCCTGCTGATATCGCGTGTGGAACTTCACGCGCACCCCGAAATACACGTACCCTGATGGAATCGCGTGTGGAACTTCCCGCGCACCCCTGAGATACGCGTACCCTGCTCGCACGGGCCCAATCGCGTGTGGATATTCCCACGCACCCCTGAAATACACGTACCATGATGAAATCGCGTGTGTAACTCCACCTGCACCCTGAAATACACGTACCCTGATGTGATTGCGTGTGGAACTTCCCGCGCACCCCTGGAATACACGTACCCTGCTGATATCGCGTGTGGAACTTCACGCGCACCCCGAAATACACGTACCCTGATGGAATCGCGTGTGGAACTTCACGCGCACCCCGAAATACACGTACCCTGATGGAATCGCGTGTGGAACTTCCCGCGCACCCCTGAGATACGCGTACCCTGCTCGCACAGGCACTATTGCTGTATGTTGCCACTTTTGTAATGCGCAGGGACGCTACCGCCTGCCTTCGTGTGGCGGGCGTGTTTGGGCTTGTGCGTGTCTTTCTCTGTGCGTGGCTTTGCCCTATTCGATTCCATGAATACGTGTGGTTCGGGTGCGTGTGGGCGTTCCGCCTGCTTCCCTGCAGTACATCCCCAGTTACGCCCTTGTTTTCGCGAGTTGTTCCCCATTCCGAGCATTACGCCCCGTGTTCCGCCCACTTTCTAGTGTATGCGCAGAGGTTGTGCGCTTTCACTGTGCGCGTTGCGCACGTCTTTCGGGATGTTGCAGTGACGTGTGCGCCATGCACGGGTTTGGCGCACATCCCGAGGAAGACACGCGCAGGGACTTCCATGAATCTGGTATCCTGTTTTTTTCCGCTTGCGCCTGCTTGCGCGTAGATTTTCGGCGCACGTTTGTTCCATGAATCGGCCCCCGAGTGTCAAGATCCCTACATTTTGACCGCATGTCTTTTTGACATAGCTCCAATTCTGCTCTTAACATTTCCTCTTTCTCACCTGCTCCATCCAGATGAGCTTTTAACCTGCTAATCAGCTTGGTATCATTTTCTTGCATTCGCAGAGACCTATTTAGGATAAACCATGTCTTGGCACATAGCCGTATCAGACAATCTTTCTCTGCACGTTTATCTGTATTTAGTAGTCTAAACAGGCAGAACTGAATTATGCTGCTTTCTACAAAAATGCTATCTAATGGTTCTTTCTGTACTTCACCATATTGCGGTCATGCGATTCTGTGGCATTATTTAATGACCATATCCCATGTGCATATCACTTTGCCTCTAGATATTGCACTAGCTCTGGGAATGTGGCTTCCATTTGAGACATTCTGAAATTCACTTTTAGTGTCAAACTGCTATCATGAAATGGGTTCCCTCTAATGCATGTATGGTAGTGTGAGCCCAGTAAGTGCTCTATAATTACTTTCCCGGCCGACGCACCATATATGTTAGATATTTTGTGTACATTTGGGGTTTTCTTACCGCCAAAATATGAACGTTACCTTGATAATACCTATCCTCGTGTTTAGATTGGGTTTGGCCTCACCTCATTCTAGTGACCATACTTTGTTACACTATATTGGAGAATTTAGTAATATGTACTATTGGTGGTATTTTGTGGTAGTAAATTACTTAGTGGTGAGCATAATTTAACTTCCCTACATTATAACCCCATCATACACAAATCCTTCCTGTCTATTAGAATACCTCCTAGTGATCTATAGAGAGCCTTGGACCTACACACAAGGGGACCAACAATTTTATGTATAGTGCCACCCACAGCCTGTGGCCGGTATCATTGATTTATTTACACCAATGATCTATGCCCCCGTAGGCATCATTACTGGGTCATATACCCCCAGTAATCTATGGGTTATATTAGACTCCCCCAAACAACATGCAAGGGGAACACACACATACACCTATTTATAACCGCTTATTCTGTTTGTTATTCTATCTGCCTGGGCAAATTGGCAAATGTATTACCAAAGGACGCAAATCTTCCCCATGTCCACATATGCAATTCCCAAAGCAATAAAAAATCTGAACCATTTGTTTTTATATTATATTATATTGCATACAATTACAATTTCATGAAACAAATCTTACCATGTACATTTCAGCATTACTTGTAATAAAATAAGAATGGAAAAAAAACAACAGATACAGTGCAAATAAACCCTTTTTAAAAATAGGCATCACTTTTAATGAGTCTAAACATGGATGAATGAAAATGCAGGGGATTTTCTTTTGCTTAGCTACTCTGACTGCATGGTATTTTTAGATCAGACATTCGTCAAACAACAGCACATGATAACCTCACTTCAACTTTGGATGCTTACCTAAGATTTGTAGTTCTCTCCCCCAGACGACCTTCTTTCACTCGCCTCAGAAGAACAGGCCCAATTAGCATGAATTGCCTCTGTAATCTTGGATGTTTGAAGTGCGCAGCGAAAACATGGGATTCTCAAGCCAGCGCTAAGTGAGACCAGGCACGTCTGTCTCAGAGCCCAGTCATACCGAACTAACCTCTCCCTCTGACCTTGTTCCCCCAGCAGAGCTCTGCACCTACCCATTTTGCCTACGTAATCTATCTGCAGATAATCTGCTCCAATCAAGTTGAAAGGCAGCATCACCCTTCACTTCTGTACAATAGGCCATTTACACAGGGAGCAACTGTATCTAATAGCATTTCCTGGTATGCAGGCTCTCTGCTTGCTGCAAACACAGAAAGGGAATGAAGAAAAAAAACTCCAGTGCACGTTTGAAAAACGAATTTCAGAGTATGTATTTTCACCTCATTTTGCACACAGAGATTACATTACAATGTTAATGAGTTAGCACTAGTGATTAGTAATTGTTAATTAAATCAGTCAGTTATATAAATAATGTAGTCTCTTATGCATGAGGTATTCCAAAGAAAAGAAAAATGTGGTGCACTTTTAAACTTTGCAGCTTCACATTGAGATTTTTGCTGTATTATAAATCCTGTACCTTGCATTTCTCCAGCCACATACTCACATGTTATACTGGTAACATAGTACTGGCTATATGTGTGTGCCACATTATTGCTGGCAACAAAATGCCTTCACATTCAGTTAGGCGCTACACACTCCAAGGCGCTGTAACGCGCAATATATTACTACAGGCCCCTCAAGGTGTATACATGGAGGTAAAATGCTTTGGAGTTTTGTAGTGAAGTAAAATCATAACTTTAAAAAGCTTTATTTCCTGAACTTAGGCAGACCAATGGAGATATCCAACACATTCAATTACCATCTCCTACAGGGATTAATTATGAAGGCTCTTTTTTAAACGTAGGAACTGGATTGAGGTATGCCGTGTGTAGGAGGCGCTGGGACTATAGAAATGATTAGAGAGAAGAATGCAATTAGCAAAATGAGATAATCAAGTGAAGCCTTGTGTTGCTGCACGTATGAGGGACTAGTATTTTACCTCAAAACTACTAAATTTGAACAATGGTGAAAGGAAGAGTGTCACCTCAGATTCCTTGCGCAACCCAGTACAAAAATATATCAAAACAAAGTCGATGCTGGCGAGCAATGAAACAAATCAAACTAAGCAATAGAGTCATCAGCCTAGATGCTTTGTATAGGAGTTTATGATAAAACAGAACTGCCAACACGTGTTTCGACCCTGAACAACGGGTCCTTTTCAAGGTAAAACTGTAAATGATATAGAACAGAATTTTCCTGGTGGTGACAAACACATGGTACATGCAGACCAAAAAGTAAGAATCAAAAGAAAGAATGATTTTCCAAAGCATGGTTAAAAAAGGCAGGAATGGGGCCAGAACCCATTCGGAAGAACACAAAGGTACATGAGATTGATAAACATCAGATACACATGATGTAATTCCATATTCACAAAATAAAAAATAAAAAATTTTACCATTGCAGAACGAGTGTTCGACAGCCAAAGCCCAGTAAAAATGACATCCAATAATGCATACATTGAGAGGAAACAAAGATTATAAAGGAGACAATGAGCTGAACATCTTAGTAACACTCATTGTACAATCTTAACACACAGCATTAGTCTCTGATTAATGAATTATCCTTTAGGATCGCTTATGTCATCAACAAGAAAACACAGTATTGTGCTAGTGTAATACACCGACTCAATGTCTTGCTAATCTCGGTGTAGACAGATAGTAGGTGCTTTTAGGGTCACTAATACCAACAATAGAAAACAAGATTATACAGAAACTAATAAGTCAACTCAATGTCATGCTAAATTTGATGTGAACAGAGCGTGAGTGTCAAAATAAGAAAAAAATATATATAATGTGCAGTGTCCATATTTCGACTGTCCATCCCTTTTTTCGCATGGTCTCATGCAGTGGTATTAATGTGATTGGGTACCTTTTAATCCAAGAAAGTAGCCAAAAAATTAGGAAATTACCGTAATGTTGAAGCATGGCAGGTTGTAGAAAGAACAGATTGCGCAGCCAGTTCGGCAATACAGTTTAAGCACAAGATAATGGATAGCCTGTTCAATAGTGGTGTTGTAAACAACACGGATTGGTTGTTACAAAACACAGTCTGTAATGGAAAACCCAGAACAAATATATCGCAGTGAAAGTACACAACAGCAGGTAAGGATTAAGTAGAATGCTCTTTCTTATTGGTTTACCTGAACGAATCTGTGTGGTTTAAACAGGAAGAATTGGGTCAATCCCCGACGCTGATTCAGTGCGAAGCCTGCAAATTTGCAAAAAATAAATGGTGTTGACGCTTAGGGCAAACAAATGAAAATCCCGGCTATGTGAGTTTCTGATGCTACACTCATAAAGGAATAGTATAGACTTACCTGCAAGTGCTGGGGTCAGATCACCTGTGAGAAACAGTGTCCCAGCGTGCTCTGCTCGGTAGAGTGCAGCTCGCCTCGCATATTTAGAGGAAAGGAAATGGATGCGCATCACGTGACGAAATCACGTGCGTGTACGAACACACATGGTTCTACGGTGTAGGGAAAACACGAATTAGATGAGGAATAAGGATGAAACCCTCAGTTCACAAATCAATATGCTGAACTAATATCTGGAAAGGTTGGTATATGCATCCGGATTATGGGGGAGGAGGAAGGAACTGGGTATGCGTCACGTGACTAAGTCACGTGCGCGTGTGTAATCCAAAAAAAGTTGCAGTGTTGTCTAACCATGGAATGGATCAAATAATAGGGATCGCTCCCCTTAGGCACAGATGTAATAATCTGGTATCCGTCAGTTTGAGTAAGTAAACTGGAATTATGGGTGCAGCATACAAAGAATTTTAATAGGTGCAGAAAAATATGATGGACACCTGTCGATAGGGAGACATGATGGTGTCAAATGGTACATGATGTGCCCGAACAGAGAGGGGCCCAAACAGGTATAAACGGAAGCTAGTTGTACAAAAGGAGGAAGAAAAAATAAATTAAAAAAGTGAAGGAAACAGGATGGACAGTTCCAAAATATGACACCTGCACATGAAGAGAGTGTTACATAAGTGTGAAATATTTGTATAAGCAAACACATTATAAAAATACATTAAGTTCTGTGTCTGTGTTTAATCCCAGGCTAGTGCAACGAAGTTTGGCAATGGTCGTGCCTCAAGCTGACATAGTAATAGTAGGCGTTCACCGCCTCTTGGGTGTACATGAGCTTGCATTAGTCCAATGAACTTGAGGTTGTTAACTGAGTCTAATTGATGATGTTGCTGCCAGTGCATGGCCAATGGTAATTTGGGATCTTGACTTTTCAGGTTGGCAAAATACTCCCGGATGCGTACTCGTAGCTCTCTGATAGTAGAACCAACATATACCTTACGACATTGGATGGCATACACTATGTATTTGGACTTGCAGTTAATGAAATCAGAGATCTGAATTGTAAAACCTTGATGGCAACTAAACACATTCTGATTTAGAGAGAATTTACAGAAGTTACACGAACCACACTTAAAAAATCCCGGTGGTTTAGGCGGAAGCCATGTCAAAGACTGTTTGTGAGCAGGCTTTGGTTGAAGGAACGAGGGGCAGAGTTGGTTGTGCAATGTTTTATTGCGAGTAAATATTAGTTTGGGTGTCTTAGAAATATAAGATTGCAGGTCAGGGTCTAGGCACAGTAAATGCCAATGTTTATTCAAGAGTTAGTAGACCATGTTGTTGTCTTGTGAATATTTAGTAATAAACTGAACAATGTCAGATTGGTTGGTGTTGGAAACTTTGTAAATAGCCAGGATCGAATCTCTGGTCATTCGGTTGATACGATCTAACCCTTGGTTGATAGGATGTTGTGTATAACCTCGTTCCAAAAACCTCTGCCTGATCATGTTGCACTCTTGTTCAAAAGCCGCCTGAGTGCTGCAGTTGCGTCATGCACGATGGAACTCCCCGATTGGGATGTTAGTAATGACAGATTTTCTGTGGCAGCTGGAGGCATGGAGAATGGCATTAACTGCTGTTGTTTTTCGGAAAGTATGAGTCTGTAACATGCCATTGGTAATGTGAATCTGCAGATCAAGAAATTCAAGTGAGTCTGGACTCACATGTCCAGAGAATTTGATACCAAAATCGTTATGATTCAGATAATTGGAGAATTCTTGAAATTAAGGTAATGTCCCATTCCAAACGACAAGCACGCTGTCAATGTATCTTTTCCATACAACTAGATTATGCTTGAATTCATGATTGCTAAACATATATTTCTCCTCAAAAAAGCCCATGAACAAGTTGGCCAGGGACGGGGCATATTTCGCACCAATGGCCACTCCCTTCGTTTGCAAGTAATATTGCTGGATGAATAAGAACTGATTGTGGGTTAAAGTAAATTGTAAGAAATCTTTAATCATTTGAACATGTTCAGTGTGTGATACTGAGTGCTTACGAAATGTGAAGTCAATAGTTTTCAAAGCTAGATGGTGTTGGATTGAGGTGTATAATGCTTTCACATCAAAGCTGGCGAAGAAAAAATTAGAACACCACTGTATGCCCTGTAAAATCTGCAATGTTTGAGTGGAATCACATAGGTAAGCAGGTAGCGTTGGTACAATTTCCTTTATTGCTGTATCAATGTATTAGGAAAGTCCCTCAGTGGCCCATCCTAAGCCAGTCATTATTGGTCGAACCTGGGGAAGTGTGGTATAGTGCTTGTGGATCTTGGGAAGGAAATACATTGTGGGAATTACTGGGTTAGGACGAAAAAGAAACAGTTTTTCATCATCTTTGAGAGTCCCGCGTGAATGCCAGTCCTGAATGAGAGTGTTGAGTTGGAGGACTGTTTCTTGAGTGGGATTCCCCAGTAAAAGTTGATAACAGCCTGGGGTGCTGAGGTGTTCATTGGCCATCGTAATGTAGTCTGCAGTATTTAGGATCACAATATTGCTGCTTTTATCGGCCTCCTTAATGATTATATTTGTGTCTTGGGCAAGGTTTTTAAGAGCGTCTTTTTCAGACAGTGTGAGATTAGATTTATAAAATGAAAAGTGGGGAGGGTCTCTGTTTTAAACTTAGTCTCAGCCTCTGGCCATTCATTTGCATCAGCTTTGCATTTTATCTTTACTGGGTGAGACATAACATAAAAACGTATCAAACTCAATTTCGAAAAGTAAATGTGCATGACTTTGTCACATTTTACCATTTTCAGGTGTAACATAATTTTGACATCTGTCACGTTGTATAATTGTTGCTCTATATTTACCAAATAATGGTAAACATGGCCAAATCTGTCTTCAAAAGACAGCACTTCATCACCGAAGGGTTTATAGTTAGATTCTACAGCATGTAATCCAGAAAAGAAAGCTAACTGATGCATTGTATCATTGAAATGTATGTTAAACAAGAAAGGCTCCCGCAGCAACGCTTTAGCAGCAGTTTAAAGCTACATGGTTTGATGTATAGAAAGGATGTACAAGCACAAAACACACCTTTCCAATGTGCAAAGGGGATTTCACTTTGTACTTACCATTGTGAATTACAATATAAACATTGGGTGTATTTGCGAATCACAATTAGAAAGGGATTTCCCGCTTCCTTAGGTGACTAGTGTAGCCGCTGTCATTGTGGATGCATGTGGCAGCGCCCTTAAACCGCTGCCTGCGCTGCCAAATTCCTCTTACACTTGTCTTGCATTGCAGCCTCTGTTGCTGGAAACACCAGGCACTTTCAGAGCTGAAAGGTTCACATGTTTGCCTTGTCCTTGCATCTATTTTAGACTTTGGGCTTCACTCTCCACTAATTCTCCTGAAATACTCGAAAGTTCGAGGCAACTGCAGTGTTATATTTGAGAAGCTAGCTTAGAGGTGCTTTGCAGGTCTCAAAAGCGCAGTAAAATGGATCACAGGTTCAAATGAAGGTAGCAAGGACTCAATCTTTTAACCTTACAGGAATGACTTCCACTGAGTTTGAAAGTGACTCCTGTTATTGCACCAAGAAGCAGATCCAATTCTTATATGTGGTTTGTTATTGGCACAACAGCAGCTGTATCCCTAACGTAACGAGGCTTCTCTGTCTCTAGCAGCTCCAGCTCTGCTGGTTTTCAGAGCACAGTATACCAGATGAATGGACTTTTTCTATGTCTACACAACACAGAGTCGTCATTTAGTGGTAGCCAGGGTCGCACTTGCGAGCCCTGAGGTCTCCCTTGCTACCCCTGTGGTCTCCCTTGCGACCCCCAAAAAATGTTTAAAGACAATAAAATATTTTTTTCTTTTTAATAAAATATTTTTTTCTTTTTATTATTATTATTATTTTTTTAATGGAGGCTCCTGGGCTGTGGCCAGCAGCATTGAGTGGCTCGTTTTCTGATAGCTATAGCCGGTAAGATAGCTCAGTGGGTTTAGCGCTCGCTGCTGCAATGTGCGTGTGCTCTGCAGGTTAGGCTCCCTGCAAGGTCAACTCAGCCTTTCATCCTGCAGAGGTTGATAAATGAGTACCAGCACAGGTTGGGTGATACTGTATGTATATTTGTTCTATATGAAGGGCTTACGCGTAAGTGCTATGTAATAACACATTATTATCGTTTGGCCTTGGACATCTGCTTGCATTCATAGTAATTTGGTAAATGGGCCTATAGGCACTAATATTAACAATACATATGGTGATCCATTTTTGTATGAAATGTATATGACTTTACAGTGATATCGTAACCATATTATTTATAGTGTACTTAGAAACAATGATATGTGATGCACTCCCTGTTTTGTCAAGGGGTGAAATGTCGTTTTCAATCGCTTCCCGTGATGTGACATCTGGTGGGGTCAAATGACATCACTTCCTGTGATATCATTAGAGGTCAAGGGTCATGCAATGTCACTTCTGCTACCCTTGGAATTTTGGTGAAATGACATCCTTGATACAACATTCTAGTGCATTGACTCACGCTTGACCTAAACTGAAAGAATATAGTTAAAAGACTACGAATTGCTTCATAGACATAGAAGGAAGCTTCCATTTTATATGTCAGCTCTTAAGATCAGTGAAACAGCGGAAGTCAGAGATCCCTTGTTAAATTTGGCATGAAGTGGGAGGGCTATTTAAAAATAGCATTTAAACATAAACTAATTTTTTTTTTATTTATTTTTTTCTATTTTTTTATTAAGTTAACAAAAACAGTACAAACAAAACAGAGCATTTGTTATCAAAACCATTGTACAATCCACATCAATGCACTGCTCCCCCCGCTCCCCCCGTCCGAGCCCAACCGGCTTCTCATTCCGCATCTGCATCCTGTGGTAGGTGATCCGTCCCCCTGGAGTTATTTGGGTCCGGAATTGACCCAAACAGTTCCGCTATTAGCGATTTCCAGGCCATCAGGGACTCTGTCCCCTCTAGACCCCCGACGCTGCTCGCATCCTGCCAAACCATAGTTTCTGCCTCTGCCAATTTCTGCAGGTCCTTCCACCACACCTCCACCCGTGGACTGTGACATGTTTTCCATCCCATGGCTATTCTTCTCTTTGCCAACACATATGCTAAGTCTTTCAGCTTTCTCACATGTTTTAACTTCTTAGATCTCGGAAACACTCCCAACAAACAGGCGCATACCATGTCTACAACAATCGTGACATCCTTCTGGGCTAGTTTACATTCCACCTCCCTCCAAAAGCGCGCAATGACCGGACATGACCAGAACATGTGTACCATGTCCGCGTTCTCTTCGTCACACTTAGGGCATGCCTGTTGGCCCGCACCCGCAAACCTTGATATTTTCCGTGGCGTCATATACGCTCTGTGCATGACATATAGTTGTATCTGCTGCAACCTAGCATTTCTAGACACCTTCTTATGGTACCCTTGCACCCGTTCCCACACCTCGTCTTCCATCGGGGTCCCCACTTTCGTCTCCCAATCCAATCTCAGTTGGGTGACCTCTTTCCCCACTCTGAGCATCAACATCTCATATAATCTAGATATCTCGTGCCCCCCCTCCGCTATTTCGTATATCATATCTACTACGGCATCTGGCTCACCCTCTAGCACAGTTTCCGGCCACATTGTCTTAACTTCTTTCACTATTCTATAATATGCAATGTACTGACCTGGATGTAACCCAGACATGTCCCGAAACTCCTCAAAGGTAACTATTGAGCCCTCCTGCCAAATGTCTCCCATGGTTGCAAGCCCCACCGGCTCCCAATGGTTTCTGATTATTTTCCGTAACTGTGCATCTGCCCCTGTCAGCATGACCAATGGCATCTGCGGAGAGCATGGAGCTGCGTTTTCCAGCATCCTGCACGCTCTGCGCCACTTTTTACAACCTAGCAACATCATCTTGGGAACGCCCCTTCAGGTCTGCCCTGGGTAGCCACATCATTTCCTTTAAGTAAAAGGGTGCGCAATCCTGCCCAAGCAACCTAAATTCAGAGGTTTCCTCATCAGAAAGCCATTTAGCGACATACTGCAGTTGGCTGGCCACATAATATACCTCGTAGTTGGGCAATTTTATCCCCCCTTTTTCGTGGAAATTCTGTAACTTCCATAACGCAACTCTATTTCGCGTGCCATGCCACAAGAAATCTCTGCACATACTATTCAGTTTGACAAAAAACTTATTCGGGATCAAATATGGGATATTCGCGAAATAATGTAAGAGCCTAGGCAGAACCACCATCTTAAGCATCGCTCCCCTCCCCATCATAGCCAAGGGTAACCTCGCCCAAAACCGCATGCAGTTTTCAATTTTAGCCAGGGCTGACTCAGTGTTATGTCTATGCTCTTCCTCCAACGTGTGGTAAATGTCTATGCCTAAGTATCGGAACGTACCCACTGCCCATGGCACCTGCAGCACAGGCAACTTTTCCCCGGATATACCCGCATATCTGCCCAACGGGAACATGCTGGACTTCTGGGGGTTCACTGCTATACCAGAAAGACCTGCATATCTATCCATTACCTCCAGGATGTATTGGAGATTCTCTTCCGGGTACCTTAGATACAGTAACATGTCATCCGCATAGAGAGAAATCAAATGCTTTTTACCTATCGTGTCATACTGTTGTCTAAGGTATATCGCTAGAGGTTCCAGGGCCAGTATGTGAAGCATTGGGGACCATGGACACCCCTGTCTGGTGCCCCGGCCTAGCTGCCACCTGTCCGATATCACCGATCCTGTCTTGACCCTAGCTAGCGGTTCTCTGTACAATATCTGCACCCACCGTAGGTATCCTGGACCCATTCCATACCCTTCCAAGGTCGCCATCAGCCATGGCCACTTGACCGAATCAAAGGCCTTAATTGCGTCCAATGACACAATCACCATTTCCTCAGTCTGTCCATTACTACTTTCAATAATTTGCTGGAGTCGCCTGTGGTTGTTCGAGATGTTCCTGCCTGGGACATATCCCGTTTGATCAGGGTGTATGAGACTGCCAATCACTCTCCTCAGTCTATTTGCCAACACAGCCGTCAGTATTTTGCTGTCTTGGTTAAGCATCGACAAGGGCCGATACGAACTGCAGCTGTGCCCGGGTTTATTAGGTTTGAGTAGCGGTATTATAATCGCTTCTCTCATGGACTCTGGTAAGTTTTCTGTCTCAAATGTCTCATTCAATACGTCCAGCAATGGGGGGAGGAGCTCTTCCGCGTATGCCTTATAGAACTCACTCGGTAACCCATCTTTCCCCGGCGTCTTACTAGTGGGTAACTGTCGTACCACCTCCCCAAGTTCCTCTAAGGTAATTGGTGAGTCCAGCTCCTCTCTCTCCTCTTTGCTTAACTTAGGCAACCCTATATCCTCCAATGTTCCTGCTATCGTGTCCCAGCAGTGTTCACCGTGGTCCGCATACAATGCCCCATAATAGTCTACAAACTCTTGGTTGACTCCCTCCTGTGTGTCCGCTACACTACCGTCCTCTCTAGTAATAGTCCTGATCGTGACCTTGGGATTTTCGCTTTTATATAACCATGCTAGAAGTCGACCTGGTTTATCTCCACCCGCGTGTTGCCTCTCTACGTATTTTCTATAATTCAGATTACACAATCTGTCCCATTGCTCTGCACATTTCTGTTGCAACATGAGAATCAACTCTGGTCCCCCTCTAGCGTCATCTTCACCTCTTAAAGCCTCTTCCAATCTCTCTTCCGTCTCCTGTAAATCAGCCAGAATACCACCCTGTAACCCTTTGGATTTTGCAATAGCTGCCCCTCTGATCACCACTTTGAAGGCCTCCCACAGCGTTCCCGCTGAGTCCACACTACCCGTATTTTCCTCAAAGAAATGTACAATCTCCTCCCTTACACCCTCCCTAAAGAGGGGATCTTTCAATGCTTCCGCTCGCAGGCGCCATGTCGGGATCCTCGCTCTCAAAGGGCAATACCGCCAAGTGAGGATTAGGGGCGAGTGGTCCGAAAGTACTCTCGCCTTATATTCAATTTGTACCATCTCTGCAGATACCTCGGGCGTGGTAAAGAAATAATCCAGCCTTGTGTACAGTTGTTGCAGGGCAGAATAATGGGAGTACTGTCTCTCCAGAGGGTGACACTCTCTCCATGCGTCCACAAGCTCAAAGTCAGTTAGTAATATCTGCAGTGCCTTGGCCACAGGAGCAGGTCTGTTTACCTTCCCATCCGACCTATCTACCCTCGGGTCAAGTATGCAGTTGAAATACCCTCCCCATATCACTGCACTCCCCACGCACCTGCTTATGTTAGTACACAACGTCCTGATGTATGCCGCCGTATTCTGGTTCGGGGCATATGTATTCATTATGCTTATTTCCCTATTCTCCACCATCCCTCTCAGGATGACCATCCTCCCATCACTTTCCACCACCTCTTGTAACCGTTGGAATGGGACATGCGGCGCCACCCAAATAAGCACACCTCTAGCATAGGCAGAGTAAGATGAACTGACCATCACCCCCTTCCATTTCCTAGCCACCATATCTGCTTTCTCCCGGGTCAGGTGGGTGTCCTGTAGCAGTGCAATGTCTATTTTTTGCCTGCGCAGGTAGAGCATGACCTTATTTCTTTTCAGGTAACTATTTAGTCCCCTCACATTTCATGTCATTATTCTAAGGTCCCCCATGGCATCTCAAGGCGCCTTCCCACCTCCCACAGGCACTATCCGACCCTGAGGTCTCTACTTCCTTCTGCGGGCTCATCTCCAAACCCCAACTCCCCATAACCAAAAACACACAAAACTCCCCATTCCCCAAAACTATATACACTCTACACCCTCCTCCTGCCTCCCTTCACACCTCCCACCTCCCCCGACCCCCCAACCACGCCCTTCTCAACTTTTGCCCAGCTCCATTCCTGGATCTCAGGCACTCACGCATCTAGCCCCGACTAACACACTCCTACGTCCAGGGCCCAGCAGGGTAAAGCAGCCCTAGCGGCCACTTAACTAACAGTATTTGGGGGAGGATTACTCCAGTTCTGTTACTCCAATTTCGTCAATTATTACGCATTGTGTTACTATTTAAATTATCTTAAATACATTCCCACTATATTCCAGTCCATTACGAGCCAAGGCCCGCCTGTTAATCAGTGTCTTAACTGTCTGGTTTCCCAGTGCAAACAGGATCATCCACCCACTTACCGCCCTGTTCGAATAACCATGTCCTTCAAGAATCGCCATCTTGCCTGTCCCGGTTCGCCTCTTTCTCGGGGCACCCCAGCAAGTCCAACCATGCCACGACATCCTCAGGGGTTTCGAAGAAGAACGCCTTGTTCTTGTGCGCACTTTAAGTTTAGCCGGGTACATAAGCATGTATTTGATGCCTGCATCCCGCAGCCTCCTTTTGACAGCCACATAATTATACCTCTGCCTCTGTACCATCATTGTGTAATCCGGGTATGCCGTAACAGTTGTAGTCGCTCTCACAATCGTACCGCCCTTACGAAAGAATTCCAGGATCTTTTCCCTGTCTCTATAATTCAAGATCTTAGCGATAATAGGCCTTGGTGGGGCCCCGGGTCGTGGTTTCCGCATCAATGCGCGGTGCGCGCGTTCCACCATGAACCCCTGGGATAGTTTTTCGGCCCCTATTGCTTGAATAATCATATTTTCAATGTAGTTTGTAGGGTCCCGGCCTTCTTCTCCCTCCGGCAGGCCAACAACCCGTATACTGTTCCTCCTCGCCCTTCCTTCCGCTTCCTCAACCCTATTTTCCAGATTGGCAACCTGCTGCTTCAGCACGTAGATTTCTTTGGCATTACCACTGCTAACTTCCGTGTTGGTTTGTACCGCACTCTCCAAGCCACTGGTCCTGTCTGCCAGCGCTCTGACATCCTGTCTCAGCAGGGTTAGTTCAGTCCCCACCGCGTCGATCTTAGTTTCCAGGGCAGCCCGTAAGTCCGCCATTGCTAGGCCCCATTTCGCGCTCATCTCCGTTATCGCCTCCAGGATCTGCTGTTTGTCTCCTTACGGAGCGTCTTCTGCACTAGCCCCTTCCTTGCTCTGAGCTAGCATAGTAGGGGTCCTCTGCGTCCTTGCGAAAACTTCTATGGTGGGTTGCTTGGCCTTGGTTTTAGCAGGTTTCGCCGCCATGCTGGTACCTTCCGCCCGTATGCAGCACCAGCCAATGTTAACAGTCAACTGCCAAGGCTTTGCCAGTCGGCTGGGTTAATATCGGCTATCTAATGTGTGAATGCGCCAAATCAAAGTGCCGATCAAATGGATTGCGGCCTCCCACGTATGTCGGGTTCCTTCCACCAATATACTTGAACTCCTATGACACCCGGGCAGAGTCACGAGAAGCAGCTTAACTCACTGCAGAGCCCAGTTTCTTGCACTCACTCTTGGTGCGCACACCTGAACGCAGGGCCTCTGGCTGCCCATGTAGATTTTCGTATGGTGCTTTGTTTCGTTTATGAACGTTTCAGACAGGCGGGTCGGTCAGTCGGGATCGCCTCCCACTCGCACCGCGAAGTGTCCAGCCCCCACGCTATAGTACCTGCCAGACACACTGCAGGGCCCGGTTGCAGTACACGCACCTCTGAGCGTGAGGCCTTAGTTGCACAAATGGTTAACCTAGTGCAGGGGTCGCACCGTGGGCTTCGTGCGGTCAGCTGGCATCAGGCACGCACTTAATTTCGCTGCCTCCAGGCACTCCCGGTTCGCAACAAAGTTCCATCCGCTGCCCAGTCCCCTAGAAATGAACTGCGTAGCCCGTGGCTTGCGAGCGGCAGGGAGCTGCGGCTGTGTTTCACGCGTACTGTAATTGTCCGCTCGTGATACAAACATCACATCCCAAAAGCTTCGGTGCTGGTCGTGGGCGGCTGGCGTTCTCGCAGTTCCGAAACTCAGCGAAAATCAGCTGTTCGGGGATCGCGGCTCCCAAAGCTGTCTCACTGCAACTTTTTAGCAAGTCCCCGTCACTACAATTGCTTGCGCTTGCTAGCGCTACTCCGTGTGCCCGATGTTGCTTGGGAAAGGGCTGGTCAGATCTCGCCTGTCGTTTGCTCCATGCTCTGGTCAATGGGGAGTTTCGTGGTCCCTCGGGCTGCGCGGACCTTTCCTTTGTTCTCCGCCATCTTGGCAACGACACATCCAGACGGCTGTTCTCTTCAACTTTCGCTTAACTCCCGATCTGCCGATGCGAATAGCTTGCTTTTCAAGGCATCTACAGTCCATGCATTCCAACGCTCATATCTTCAGGTTCTGGGCATTTTAGTCGAATTTTCGAGCGTAATTAGTCGGATCTACGGCGGATCTCGCAGGAGCTCGGCACAGAGCACGTCCTACTCCATGGCCAGTTGGCCATGCCCCCACATAAACTCATTTGTGAGACCCTGCGGGGTGATGAGAGTGGTCTGGAAACCCTGAAATTTCAAGTGATTTAGGGGTTGGTCAGATATTTTCTCCCAAGCATAATTGAAACTGATGTGCGATGCCTGCAAACTGCTAATCACAGGCCATGCATTCTCCAGAGTATATTATCAGAGGGCTCTGTGTTCCTCTCAAGTCAAAACACAGTAACTCTGAGAAAGACATTGACAAATTAAGTTTACGATTGGATTGAAACAAGGCAAACAGACACAAGTACATCTATTATGTAAAACAATCATTCACAGCATGAGGACACATCTGTGATTTAAATAAACGGCAGTATCCACATTCAGGGTGAGAAACTGCACATTATGGTTGGTGGTGAATTCTATTTAGAGTCAAAAGGATATCATAAATGTTCACTTAAAAATAACAGGCCCTTCCTGGAGAGACAAGCGTAAAAAGTAGAAGAGCACGGTGTTCAGGAAGCTTAAATACGACTGCTGCCATTTGGCTTGAATGGGCGGTATGGAAAAAACTACCTTGGCATAGCACAGGGAACAATTAAAGTAGGGCTGACATAACAGGAAAGATTTACAGCATATGCAAAATGCCATCAGATTTGCTGCAAAGTACAGCTTCCCCGGTGGTACTCCACAGAGCCTTGCAGCTGAGACGGAAAAGAAGAAGACTGCCCGCTATTGCTGCCAAATTAAATCATGTGGTATTCAAGAGACACCATTGGAGCAAAAGAAGCGGGCCAGGACACCAAAGCCTCCTTCTTTGTGCATGTTATAGAAATAATAAAAATGGACTGTTTGCAATTTCTATGGGCCCGCATGATGCAAGGTTTACACAAACCGTTGATTTATGAATTGGTCAGTCTGTGTAAGCATATCGAAAAAGATCTGCTTGCTTTTAATAATTAGAAGATATTCAAGGCATGTGATGTTACCCTTCTTTTATTTGTAAAGCATGACCTGTAAATTGTTATTGTAAATATTTTATTGTTTTAAGATGTGTGTTTATTTCTGTTTTGTAAAGGTTCTGCATTTTGTATTTGAACCATAAACAAATCAAATAAAATAAAATAGTGGGTTCTGTCAGAAGCCTGTGAAAACCTGTCTGGTTTATATGTGTTTTAGAGTCAGCATTTAAGGTTACAATATAGAATCTATCCCCCATCACGACATTTGATGACCTATACATGTTGCCCCATTTCAACTATTCAGCAATTGAAATATTCATTTAGTCAATATGTCCTAAATGTGCAAATAATAGGGATGGGATGGTCCTTGGTGGTGGTCCCAAAAAATGTATGTTCCCATTTACCAGTTACTATGATGTAAGGACTTCTTTGGAATGTCAACATTTTGATCAGCAGTTTTTGTGAATTTTCATAGTAATGACGTCTGATTTTGATATTTCATCATGCATATCTGCATTGGATTCTTTGAAGGATTCTGGGAATTATTTAGGCATTATGACCCTAGGAGGGGGGCCAGTACTGGTCAGGTAATGCGCCCGCCATTTTATTTTATTTATTTATTACATTTGTTACACGCCCAGACCCTGAGGTATCACAGCGAGGTTACAGACAGCTTAGAATAATAAGTACAGGGATTACAAATATACAGGGACATGCTAAAACTATACAGTAGGTTTGCATATTTACAGTATTACAGTATTCATTACTACCACAGTATTTACATTGTTACAGAGTTGCATAAAGCATCAGTACAGGCAGCATGTGGCATCATTTAGGGAGGTATGATTTTATTGGTTATGGTTGAATAACCAAATTTATAGTGATTTTTTTGAAGGCAGCAAGTGATTCTTCTTTTTTGATGCTGATCGGGAGGGCGTCATTCCAATGTTTGCGGGCTAGATATTGGAAACTGCTACCCCCGGCTCTAGATTTGCTATACCGGGGTGTTGTCATTAGCAGTCGGTTATTGGATCTGAGCACGCTAGCATATTCTTTTTTGGCAGTGGCCTTGTTCAGGTAAATGGGAGTTTTTTTGTAGTGACATTTGAATGTAATGCATAGTGTTTTGAAGATGATTCTGGCTTTCATGGGCAGCCAATGGGAATCTCTTCTTATCTTGGAGATGTGGTTGAATTCGTTTATGCCTAGGGTGGCTTGTAATGCTTTATTTTGTATAAGTTGAAGTTTGTTGAGGTTGGAATTTGAAGTTCCAAGTAGTAAGACATTTCAATAGTCGAGCTTTGATAAAATCAATGCCCTGGATAAAGTGATGCAGTTGGTAGGTGTCAGGAATTGCCGGCTTAGTGCTATTAGTTTAAGCGGTGTAAGCGGTGGTCGAAGAAAGAGCGTTTATGTTTGGTCATGGTGAGGTTGGCATCGATGTAAAATCCTAGAGTTTTGAATTGGTTAAGAACAGGTATCAGGGTACCATCAATGTTGATGGCTACGTAATCTTGATGCAAAGCATTTATTTTGATTTGCGAGCCTACGATGAGAATCTTCTGTTTTCTCATCGTTGAGGCATCGTTGAGGCAAAGGCTATTTAGGGCCACCCAGTTTTGTACTATGGCATAGATTTTGTTGATGGTCATTGTGTCTTGGGCGTAGTTCCCTGTAAGGAGGATCTGGGTGTCATCTGCAAAGTTTGTGTAGATGACACACATGTTGTCACGAGCTGAGAAGAGGAGATTGGTGTATGTATTGTACAGTGTGGGTGATAGGCATAACCCTTATGGTACTCCGATGGGAACTGGGATAGGATCTGCTGCTTCTTTACCTATAGAGACCCTGGAGGTTCGATTATCTAAGAATGATTTTACCCATGAGGTTGCGCCCTTGGAGAAGTTGAAGTCTTCGGCTAATGTGGAAAAGAGCTTATCATGATCCACCAGGTAGAACGCTGCTGAGAGGTCCGGCAGAAGGAGGATGCAGAGTTTTCCTGTGTCCCTGATGGAGTCCATCTAGATCTTTAGGTCCAGGAGGGCCGTTTCCGTGCTGTGGTTAGGCCTGAAGCTGGATTGACAGGTTTCCGAGGAGTTGATTATGCTCTAAGTGGGCTTGACCTTGAGTGTAGGCTATTTTGTCTAAGATTTTAAGTAGAAAGGGGACTGTTGTTATTGGCCGGTAGTTAGTTGGCACGCTGGGGTGGAAGGTGTTTTTTAGGAGGGGGGTGACTCAGGCTTCTCTAATGCTGGCTGGAACCCAGTTGATATAGAAGGATGCCTTAACAATATTGGTTATGTTGGGAGTGAGAATGTTGGCACATGACTTGACTACTTGCGCTGGGGCAGTGTCGCCTTTGGAGTTCGAAGCCTTTAGTTTGGTAATGGTGTCAAGCACTAATTCTTGAGTGACTGGGGCGAAATAAAATAGGGGTTTGTTGTTCTTGTTAGTGGTTTTGCAATGGTTGCTAGTAGCTGGTTTATCAGCTAATGCTTGCTTTTTTGATTGGATTTTGTTTTGCAGGAGGATGATCTTAGCAGCAAGGGTCGCCTTGAATAGTAGTGCACCATTCATTACTGGAGTTGGTGACTGCTGTGATTGGAGTGGGGTTTTCCAATTCGCGTAGGATCGAGAGCAATTCTTTAGAATCTGAGGCAGCATTGCTAATACGTGTGTTGTAAGCATTGGCTTTATTATTGACAATGGCGGTTTTGTAAATTTTGTTTGCTGCCTGGTAGGCAGTAAGAAACTCAGTGGAGGGATGTCTTCAGTGGGTGTGCTCTAGGGCACGTTTGGTTCTCCTTAGTAGGACTAGGTCTTTGTTGACCCAGAACCAGGTTTGTTTGTCGGAACATTTAATTTTTGTGGTGAGGGGTGCTATGGCGTTAATAGTCAAGATGAGACATTTGTGGTAGGAGTCAGCGAGTGTGCAGGGGTTGTCATTGGTGATTGAGATGGTATCTAGTGTTTGGCTGAGTAATGGGACAAGGTTGTCAGGTGAGAGCATGCGCAAATTTCTGGTTTCATAGGTGTTGGTTATATTAGTTGAGCAGGGGACTAGTTCATCAGACGCAAGGACGTGAGAGTGAACTTAATGCTATAATGATCAGTCCAGTCTAGAGGAGTGATTGAATCTATGGTTGTTGTGGAGTAGAGAGAAAGGATCCAGTCAAGGGTTCTTCCTTTGATATGGGTGGGATCGTTCACCAGATTACTAAAATTCATATCTTTCAGAGCAGAGTGTAGGGCTTCTGCTTTGGGGTCTTGGAGGTCGTTGAAGCCGAGGTTCATGTCTTCTAGGATGACACATTTGGTTTTGGGTTTGATGAGAGGAGCTAGCAGCAGCGGGATGTCAGTTTCGGGATGGTTGACGACGCTGGGTGATCTGTAGACTACCACAAGGTTAATGGTAGTTTTTTGGATAGGGGCAAATTTTGAGGGAATATTTCATAGCCTGCAATATTATCAGTGGGACAGCTTCTTAGTTGTAGTGATGTTTTTGCTATGATGGCAAAGCCATCGCCATGCGAATGGGATCTGTCAGTTCTGAGGATGCTAAAGTCTGGTGGGATGGCAAGTGTCAGCAGCGGGCCAGAAGCTTGGTGGAGCCAGGATTCTGTGACTACTAGGAGGTCGAGATTTTGTTCAATGATGAGATCGTGGATTTTATTGGTGTGGGCTCCTAGGGATCAGGCATTGATGAGAGCTCCCTGGAATCTAGTGGGGAGAGCCTGCTTCGGATTAGTTGTGGCTGTGGGGAACTGTGACAGAGGTGGGGTAGGTGCTAGTTTAATTTTAGTGTTTGGCTTACAAGAGTGTAGATGTGCTCTTGGTGGAGTTTGTCTGTGAGTTTCAAGGGCTGAGGGGGGAATAGTGAGAGTGAAACTTGGTACGTGACCTTAGATGAAAGAGTCTGGTTTTGCCTAATATGGGGTGACAGAGGGGTTGCTCTGCGGTGATGTGGACATGTAGTAACTTTCTGTATGGCTAGTGTTGATGGGCACTGTGCCAGGAGTAGGGTTATTGGGGCTGATAGATAGTGAACAGTCCGGGAGGGCAGGGGATAGGGTGGTGCCGGTTGCAGGGCAGTTTGGAGAGGCCATTTTTATGTTTTATGTAAAAGCTCCCCATGCAGTGTACACTGTTCTGAATGATGCAGAAAGGGAACATGATGACGGGACACCAGTCTAGCATGGTTAAAAGTGACTAGGTAGGGGTGTGGGTGACTAGCGTGGGCTATTCTTTAGTCGAGAATGCCATAAGAGCAGTGTAGTTGGTTGGTGTGTGGGTGAGCTCAGCGGGTAGTATTTATGGTACCTCAAGAGAGCTTGTGTTACAATGGGTAGAGAGGACGCAGTTCTGAGTGGTCAGTCCCTGGTGCTAATACTAGGGCAAGCAGTTAAGCATACGTCAGGCTGGTTCAGTAGTAGGCAATAGGCATTGAGGGGCTATCTGAGGGGGATTAGGCTAGTTCAACAGCAAACAGTAGGCATAGAATAGCCTAGTTCAACAGCAAACAGTATGCATAGAATAGGCTATTTCAACAGCGAACAGTAGGCATAGAATGGGCTAGTTCAACAGCAAACAGTAGGCATAGAATAGGCTAGTTCAACAGCGAACAGTAGGCATAGAGTAGGCTAGTTCAGCAGCAAGCAGTGGGCTACGAATAGGCTAGTTCAATGGCAGGCAGTAGGCAGAGCAAAAACAAAGAGGTGAAGGCTGGAAGGTTTAGAATTAATCTTAACCACTGGCATTGCTCTGGGCAACCCTCCAGACAATCGTTCTTCACCTGCCAAGCCATTACAGAAGGGGAAAGACCATATGCAAATCAGGCTTCGTCCCACCCCAAAAGGGGCAGTCCAGCCCGAACTGCTAGGTCACATACCTTCTGCACGAGACCACAAGCATCCCCAAATATGTTTCGGCCTTGTTGGGCCTCATCAGTGAGGAGTAGCCTGGGTCTCTAGGCCCAGCAGGCACGGGACCCACGTCTGGGCAAACCCGTCCCACTCGGGGTGACAAAGCAAAAACAAAGAGGTGATGGCTAGAAAGTTTAGAATGAATCTCAACCACTGGCATTGCTCTGGGCAACCCTCCAGACCATCGTTCTTCACCTGCCAAGCCATTACAGAAGGGGAAAGACCATATGCAAATTAGGCTTGGTCCCACCCCAAAAGGGGCAGTCCAGCCCAAACTGCTAGGTCACATCCCTTCTGCACGAGACCACAAGCATCCCCAAACATGTTTCGGCCTTGTTGGGCCTCATCAGTGAGGGGTAGCTTGGGTCTCTAGGCCCAGCAGGCACTGGACCCACGTCTGGGCATACCGTCCCACTCGGGGTGACAAAGCAAAAACAAACAGGTGATGGCTGGAAGGTTTAGAATTAATCTTAACCACTGGCCATCGTTCTTCTCCTGCCAAGCCATTACAGAAGGGGAAAGACCATATGCAAATCAGGCTTGGTCCCACCCCAAAAGGGGCAGTCCAGCCTGAACTGCTAGGTCACATCCCTTCTGCACGAGACCACAAGCATCCCCAAACATGTTTCGGCCTTGTTGGGCCTCATCAGTGAGGAGTAGCTTGGGTCTCTAGGCCCAGCAGGCACGGGACCCATGTCTGGGCATACCCGTCCCACTCGGGGTGACAAAGCAAAAACAAAGAGGTAATGGCTGGAAGGTTTAGAATGAATCTTAACCACTGGCATTGCTCTGGACAACCCTCCAGATCATCGTTCTTCACCTGCCAAGCCATTATAGAAGGGGAAAGACCATATGCAAATCAGACTTGGTCCCATCCCAAAAGGGGCAGTCCAACCCGAACTGCATGTCACATCCCTTCTGCACGATACCAGGTTAATACGATACTCATAAAAGGGCAGTAGTTGGGCTAGTTTGGCGGTAAACAGCTTGATTAGGGAGAGGCAGCTTAACAAAGAATAGAATATAGTTGGGTTGGTTTACAGATGCTTTCTCTATCATGTAAATGGCGGTAACATTAAGCAGTAGGCTGACTGGCAATAAATACAATCAAGTCAGTTAGCTTGTGCGGTCAGCTGAGGGGCGAGTGCGCAAGTTCACAAGCAGCATAGGTTTGAGGTCAGTGAGTATCGTTGCAGGCTTAATGGATCAGACACTCTCTCATAGGTTATGCATGCAGTAGACAAGGGACTGTGCGGCTGAGCGTGTTGTTAGTAATTCCTTGCGGGAATGCCTGAGTTAGGGGTGGCATTGTGAGCAGTCGGAAGGGGCGGGCTAGCAAAAGGGTAGATTGAGTAGAATGGGTGCAATCTGATAAATCAGGATGGGGTTGCAATATCATGCAGCTTGATCTATGGGCTACGGTAGCATACTCTGATGTAGAGTTTACCCTGTCGATCGTGTAGATAGTTGAAGTGACCAAAGTGATTTGAGCAAAGTTTTCGGCCCTGGGCTCTGGCAGACTCTGGTCAGGCTTGGTCAGGAGCCTTTCTTGTCTGCCTTCCTTGGAGGCAGGCACATACCTACCGGTGCCTCGTGATTGGCTGTATAGCCAGAGCGGGCCAATCAGGCGTCGGTGCTGGTCTCCAGGAAAGTCAAATTCAGAAACTAAATAATGCGACCATGTTGAAAGAACGAAACTGCACACCAAGGAATAGTGGCATATTGAATATGCAGATTATGATTACCCACAGCTTTAGGAATGGATGAGGGCGGCTGTGCTGGGTAAAAGGGACCCAAGAGAGCGTAAAATGATATTTTGCAATGGCAGCAAGATTCGATGCAAGTGGTTGTCGTCGAAGCCTCAGGGCTTACTTCAACTGCCCAGATGAGCTGAGGAGGGATGGTAGGCTGCTGCTGCAGCCTACGCGTGTTTGGAGCTCCTGCTCCAAGATGGATGCGGTGGGAACAGTGCTGTTCTTGGTCAGGAGCATTTCTTGTCTGCCTTCCTTGAAGGCTGGCTCGCGCCTACCGGTGCCTCGTGATTGGCTGTATAGCCAGAGCATAATAATCAGACGTTGGTGCTGATCTCCAGGAAAGTCGAATTTAGAAAATAATGCGGCCATGTTGGAAGAATGAAACTGCGCACCAAGGAATGGTGGCATATTGAATGTGTAGATTATGGTTACCCATAGCTTTAGGAATGGATCAGGGAGGCTGGGCTGGGTAAAAGGGAGCCAAGAGAGCATAAAATTATATTTTGCGGCGGCAGCAAGATTCAATGCAAGCAGTTGTCATCGAAGACTCAGGGCTTACCTCAACTGCCCGGATGAGCTGAGGAGGGACGGTAGGCTGCTCCTGCTTCGGCCTCCTCCTCCTCCCCTTCCCTCATCTCTGACTGTCTGTCTTCTATCCGGGACTGGTGTGCTGCAAATGACCTCTGCCTTAATGCCAGTAAGACTGAGATTCTACTCATCGGCACACCCACGCCCTCCTTCCCTGCAGCTCTCTGGCCAGCCTCTATTGGTCCACTTCCTGCTCCCACCTGCAAGGTTAAAAACGTTGGGGTTATCTTCGACTCCACACTATCCTTCTCACCTCACATCTCTGACGTCTCTAAGAAGTCACACTACCAGCTGCACCTCCTCAGAGGTATTCTGCCTTTCCTCTCCTTCCCCCAGAAACTCACCGTCGCCAGAGCCCTGGTTCTCTCTAGGCTTGACTATTGTAACAGCCTCTATCTAAATCTGCCTGCCTCTACTCTCCACCCTCTGCAGCTTATCCAGAACAGGACTGCGAGACTTGTCCTTGGCCTCAAGCCCAGGGATCGAATCTCTCCAGTACTGAAATCTCTGCACTGGCTCCCAGTGGCTGTGAGGATTAAGTTCAAAACCATCTGCATTGTTCACAAGGCCTACTGGGGCCTGGGGCCAAAATACCTTCAACTCTCTCTTCCTCCTCGAGCTCTTCGCTCATCCGCCTCCAACTCCCTCAGGGTCAGTCTCTTTTCTAAGCAACAAGTTGGTGGTAGATCTCTCTCTTTGGTAGGGACCTCCCTCTGGAACAGCCTTCCTGCCTCCCTGAGACTTGAGGAGAACCATCTCCAGTTCCGTAAGCACCTCAAGACCTTCCTCTTTGCTTCTACGTTCTCTCCCTCTCTCCCCTGCTGAATTCCTGGCCGAAACTGCACTGGTCAAACATCCTGGCCACCCTGTCTGATTTCGGTTTCAGGCACGACCAGTTCGCACCTGCACTGCCTCCCTGGCAACCCTTGCACTTAGGGACTGTTTCTGTTCTCCCTACAGTCCCCATATCAGCACTTATGTCTGCACTTACTTTGCACTTGCCACCATCTGGCTGTTTTATTATCTTATTTATTCTACTACCCCGCTGTACTGCACTTTCCCCTCTTCCTTCCCCCCTCCCACTTCTCCCCTCTCCCACTTCCCAAGCACTTGCGTGACCTGAATGTCACCAAGCCTAGTAGGATCGTTGTCTGTTCGTCCCTTTGTTCTCCATCCTTTCCCTCGTCGTGCCTTGAAACACGTGTGTATTGGCGCGTTATAAATGCCATATCATATCATATCACGGGAGATCAGAGCTCCTGCTCCTCGACGGATGCGGCGGGAATAGTGAGAATAGTCATAGTTAGAAACCCAATGAAGCAAGGTCTTAACGGAGCCCCGGATGCATTACCCGACCGGTGATGGCCGCCCTACGAGTGTCATATTGCCATTAGTACCACGGCACGTCGTACCGAGGTACTAATTGCACTTTTTTTCTCGAGTTGAGAAAGGCGCTACGCCCGTTAATCGACCTAAATAAAAAGTGAAAAAAGGAAGCCGCGAGTCTTGAGAAGGGGCTATGGGTAGTCCATTCCCCTTTTCCATGGCGGCCATTCAGACAAATGGAAAAAAAAGTAAACAAATAAAATGGCTGCCATGGAAAGGGAGAAGGGACTACATGTACAAGCTCATTGAGCCTCTCCGGGTACTAATGATAAAAACTAGCCCGTTGGACCTGCAAAACCTGTGCTGAATTCACACATACATGAATAAATCCCAAACTACTATGTACAGCATGATGTAAATGTTCCATGTTTTTGCAGCAGTCTCAATCAGACAGGTGATGTGAGGGTCATGCATGTACCTTTTAGTTAAAAATGCAAATGCACAAGTAGGACCCTGGAAATTCAAATTATAGGAATAATTATGAATCTCTTCTGTTGATACATACTATTGAGAGTGGAAATGTGGCGAGGAACACATTTAACTATTTAACTTGTATGCGTCACAGATATGTCACTCAAACATAAATTGAATGTTCTGAAGTGTGTGTGTGTGAGTTGCCCCTCTAAAATGTTAAATATTGAATGCCCCCATATTGCTTTTTGCACAATGATATACCCATTGCTGGACAATATATCGATGTCCCACAGCCAGCTCCTCCATAAACAAATGTCCCCAATCACCTTTTCAGTACCCTAGTGTTGTCCATCCGACCTTGCACCCAAGATGACCTTTGTTTAATACTGAAATGTCCACCACCCCGTTAAGCACCTCTTTGCACCACTAGCTAATCAGTACCATGATGTCTCCACATATCTGCTGTCCATATTCAGAACCTTAGAGGTCCATTGTTTTTTTAGCGCATATACCACTGCACATTATTTTAGTGCCCCTTATGTTTCACCCACTTTTTCCTGCCTCTTCACCTCAAAGCCAAACCTTCACAACCCTGATCCCTCAAACTCGTTTAGGGAATTGCTTCCACTACCACTACTTTAGCAAAGAAATGCCCTGAGTCTCTCACCATGATTCCCCATTTATCATCAACATCCAATACTACACATCCATCCCTTAGCACTCTGCACAATGATGCTTCCACGGATTCATTCAGTAACTTGGCTCCAACACCTCGCTCAGGAACATGGGGTGAGGAAGGATAGCTCAGGTGCAACACATTTGTCTTGGAAGCAAGGCGGCGCACAACACAGGTTTGAATCCCTATCCAGCGCTTAGAAACCACTCCCTGGTATTAAGCGTGTTATAAATGAACAATAAAATAAATCCAATGCCTCCTTATTATACTGACTGCCCTTAATCACTTTAAGGACTACATTTTCCCTACACATTCAAAGGGATGCCATCCGGCACTCTAATGAGCCACACGCCATCATCGCCTCATCCCCCATCCCCCCCATTCCCCAAACACCCATCTTTATCTGATGCCCCACTAATCCTCTTATCAACCCCATCTCCCACTTCAGCATGCCAATGATCCCTCATCAACATTCCATAGTCTTTACCCTCTGAAATACCAGCAGTCTCTAAAACTAAAGTAACAAGAGTGGACCAAAGCACAGCTGACATTCTGGATTTAGATGTAACTACCCAGGCACACATTTGCCTTCAAGCACATTTTCTCAAGTGCACTTTTGGGGCTAGGAAATGTTGTCCCTGTGCTATTTTGACCGAGCTCCAATTTACAAAGCTGCGACCTAAAGCCATGGTTTATCTTTACCAAACAGGTCCAGTAAATAGGGACTGACAGCCGTGGACATGACATGTGTTAAGTACAAATGTCCATCAAGCATGGACCGTGGTATCCTGAACACACAGTTTCACAAAACACAAGCCAAGGTCACCGCCCATGTTTACTGCATCTTTTAGCCAAACTGGACCAGCACCATAGTCCATGACACGCTATTACTGTAATTATTACAGATACATCAAAAATACACCATAACCTTAAGCCATTTTTTTTTTAAATGAATCACACTGAACACTAGAAAGCAGACGTATTGAAATAATGATTAGTGGCTATAAATCATGCAAACCCCATAAAGTTCACACACATATTTATTTATTTGTGCGTTGTTGCAGCGCACTGAACCTTCCGGTATCTATATTTTAAGAAATACTCTTGTCAAAAGGAGGTTATGAAGTATAGCTGAAAAGACCGAGACCTGGCTCAGCGAGAGCTGGTTTCTTTTTTATTTTCAGAGGGAGAGCCAGAAGAAAATCCCCCAGGAGGAGAAGCTGAAAAGACCGAGACCTGGCTCAGCGAGAGCTGGTTTCTTTTTTATTTTCAGAGGGAGAGCCAGAAGAAAATCCCCCAGGAGGAGAAGCTGAAAAGACCGAGACCTGGCTCAGCGAGAGCTGGTTTCTTTTTTATTTTCAGAGGGAGAGCCAGAAGAAAATCCCCCAGGAGGAGAAGCTGAAAAGACCGAGACCTGGCTCAGCGAGAGCTGGTTTCTTTTTTATTTTCAGAGGGAGAGCCAGAAGAAAATCCCCCAGGAGGAGAAGCTGAAAAGACCGAGACCTGGCTCAGCGAGAGCTGGTTTCTTTTTTATTTTCAGAGGGAGAGCAAGAAGAAAATCCCCCAGGAGGAGAAGCTGAAAAGACCGAGACCTGGCTCAGCGAGAGCTGGTTTCTTTTTTATTTTTTAGAGGGAGAGCCAGAAGAAAATCCCCCAGGAGGAGATGGTGCACAGTCAAGAATCCTGTTTTGGGGGGCTTTGCAGCAGGGGTCAGCACATGCGACTACCACCCTAGTGATCATGGTGTACAGTTTACACATTCCCATGTTCATATAGCTACTCCCCCAAGTATTGCTCAGGATCTCACACTTGCCATGTAAGATTACATCACTGATGCCACTATCAAAGAAAACAGTAAACGTGGTTATACATATTGTAACAAAGCACCTGATCCCTCTTACCTGTATACATGTATTTCATATGTCCCACTGTCACACTTCTAGATAATTACTACTGAGGAGTGTGTGTCTGCATCCATATTCAGTGAAAGAACTTGCTTGAATGGGTAATATGGTTTCAAGGCGAAACATGTGTCAGCCTGGACCACATTCTAAACATGCAAATGCTGACTTCAAATGTTTGTCATGGCTGTATTTGAAGGAGTGTGTGGACAGCACAGGATATTAGTGGAGTACGGGAAACACATATCCACCTGTACTGTGAGTGAAGGACACAATGGTAATGGGATCTATATGTATGAGGGGTCTATGCCTGCCAGGAGTGTAGTTAATGGGAATTGTGAGTGATGACTTCAGTGATGTTGCATTAGAGTTCACATGCTGTGGATTGAAGGTGGAATCATGTGTGGATGACTTCAATGGCAAATGTGGGCTTCTCAGGTTTTGTATTGCATCATTAAGGGTGTGTAGCTAGTATTATTTTAAGAATATTAGGAAATGTGAGATTTTGTATTGTATCCTTAACAGTTATTTCATGGAATATAAATATACACACGGTATACACAAAACGTGAACACACGTATTTTTTAAAAATGTACTAGAAACATCTGAACATGCTTTCAACAGACATAGCGGTAATAGCCGTTTTGAAAGTGACAGTCTTCATCTGGCATATCACATGAACCCACCACACAGCCCGTGATTGCCTCAGCCATTCTTGCCCTCTAGGCTTGGCAGTCCCAGTAGTACAAAGCTATTCTGGAGTGTGCTTGGCTGGAGAAATCAAATGTATTCCTTGACAGCAAAATGCCTCCACTCTTCTGACTTCAATAAGTTTGCTTGAACACATCCCCAGCCCATCACCCAGCCATTCATCACGATTTTATATATTTATGCACCTGGCATAGAACTGCCTTCAAGTAAAAGCCCATGGCTTCTGCAGACACCTTTAAATGTACCTCCTAAAATGTTCTGCATCCTAGATCCATGTTCCATCGTGGCTGGATCAACATGCACCCACACAATCACTAATATCATCCCACTCCCTGTAGCCTGCCTAGCCCCAGCTTCAATACCTGTTCCCTGTTATCTTAATTTTCAGAACCCCGCAGCTAACCCTCTTCCTGCTTGGACTACTGTCTGGATCCACTTGTCGGGGGCACAATATGGCAACTGCCAGACAAGCATCTACGGTCTGAGAATTGTGATTTGGTGCAGCATAAATGAGTTTTAACATAACAACAGGTCAACTAGGATTGTTGCTCTTTTTAAAAATGCATTGGGGGAAGGGCTTTATCTACACAATATATAATGGCATCAAGAGTAATGATAACTATGATCTATACCCGTGTGATGCTCCAGTGTATTTTATGTTGCACCCAATCATGTCACTGAACATACATGGTGCACATATAGTGGTCACATTTTCTCCTGATATTCAAATTTACTTGTGCTCCTTAATTAGTTTGTGGGATAAACTGTCTAAAGAGTGCAGATAATTGTATTTCTCATTCCATTCTTTGGGGATTTGGGCAACTTTTAAAATAGTTTTCATCTTTTATTGTTCCATTTACAATACTATGGGAAATGTGTGTCAGTGCTGAAGAGAAATAAGAACATATTGTTACTGTTAAAGAAATATATTTTTTATGCATTTAGTTGATTTTTCATAGATGACATTAATGTTTCCTTCAGCGGTGAGAGCGACATTTGTACATATCACTCACGTCACCCTTTTTGCCCTGTATACTACCATCACATCAACCCTATATACTACCATCACATCAACATATCTAGCATTTATTTTGGCCCTAAATTATCTCTGATCCGTGGCCAATACATCCATGCATGTCACTGTCTATAATTTGCCACTAAGTGTCTTCTTGTCATTCAGCTAAGGTTGACGCCTTGCACCCGCATACCCTGTGCACAACCCACACAGGCGCAACATTCTAAGGCACATAAGGGTTCAAGGATGTGTCTTCATCAGAGCAATGACGGACAAAAGAGTGGAGCCTTAACTTCTTACTGATGCAATCCTTTTTTGTTTGATTTCAGTGCTTAACTAAGGCTCCAGTTAATAAATGCTGATGTGTGGGATGTTTTTACACATGCATCCAAGCCCTACCTCAAAAACTGTGCAGTACTGACATGGAAAACATCATGATGGCCAGAGCTTCCCAGAAAATGCCCAGGGAAGTGCATGAAGAATAGGCTGCCACCCATTTTGCCGATGTTATGGGCACAGAAGGGCACTGCCTAAAACCACCATTGGACTACCTACACAGTAGTCTGAAACCATTGGGAATGGCAATGCTGATTGCCAAAAGCAACCTAGAATTGTGGGGAACTCATTTTCTTAAATCCCAAAAATGGGAGCAGTACCAGTACACACCACTATCAGAAAGCCGGCGTTTTAAAACCACCAGACTTTGTGTAAAACTGAATAAATGAACCCAGAGCATGCCAAAGAAAGACTTACTGAGAGGTGGATACAATCTAAAGTTATATTCTGAAGTGACTTGAAGGTTTATAACAAGACTGGCTGAGTTGTGGATTTCAGCAGTTTAAGTAAATTTGGACTGAAAGACACTAAAAATCTAAATGTTTAAAAGAAATGAGTGACCTACTTTTGAGTGTCACATAGGTTGCAATTGTTTAAATGTCATAGTTTTAAACTTAGAATCAGCATTCTAGCTGCATATGTAAAAATGGTTAATTTTATTTGAATGCAGAAGACTGGGTAACTAAAAGTGACATTAGCTGGGGCCTGGCTTAAGGAACTTAATTCTGCCCACCATTACCCCCGACAGGAGTTGAGACTTGCACAACAGCTGTGTTCCCAGGCCTAGCTGCCCTTTTGCTGCTCCCACCAAAAGGGATATGACACTTCCCTGATTGAATTACCTGGGCTCTGCAGGAAATTGAACAAAGCCCTGTCCTGACTCAGGCAAATGTTTTATTATGGGGACCGTAAAAAGTGGCTTCCTCCTGGAAGTAAAGGGGAGGAGCACTGCCTGTGAGAGCAAGCTGGCTTGGCAGAACTGGAAAAAACAGAAATTCAACCTTGTGCTGGGGGGAAACCACACCCCTGTAGCCAGAATATGGTTTTAGAAAAAGATGAATAACTCATAGTACGGACTGATGAAAATTATTTAAATGATATCATAATTCTTGTGATTTTTCTGCCCACATTTTAAGAGGTTTTTAGAACCGGTGGCATGATCTGGGGGCAAGCTAGCAGTTAAGAGGGTATTACTTAAAATGTATGCATGTTAAAAATCTGACACTTCATCAATTAATGTCCATACTCCTTGCGCACATGTGTGTAAATTTGGGGTAATGTCCGATATTGCGAAACCAGTTAAAAAGTGCAAATGTCGCCATTTCTGAATGCAAGCTCCCAGGAAGAGCAGATTTGGACAGGGTATACCTCCTGTAATATGTGATGGGTGCATGTAATTTTAAACAAATGTGTACCTGTGCAAATATGTCTTTTGGGTCAAAATATAGATTGTGTGTAATTTGACAGGGGTGGGTTCTCTGTATCATAAACAGACCTCATCATGATGACACTTCATTTCATTCCCCCAATCAAGGGGAAGAGGATGAAGTGGCCAATGACAAGTGGAGAGGGGTAGAGCTTAGTGATGCTGCACACACACCCACTTTCAAAACACATAAAAGCAGACAGTCAGGACAGATAGGGACCTTCAAATCCATTTGCTGCGGGGGACGCTCTGCTGGGAAAATCCATACTTTACCTCCCTCAACCTTCAGAGAGCCAACATAGAGACTTCAAATCCATCAATCTCCAGAATCCAGAGAGGCTAGACCAGCAGAGCAGAGCTGACCCAGACCACTGTTAGCAGAACCAGAGATCTGACCCAGATCACTGTGAAGTGCCGAGACCAGAACAGAGTCCAGTCTAAAACCTGACCAGATCCGTGGCGAGGCCCATTCTATTTCTAAATATATTGTGAGTACCTAGCAGAACTGTGAAGAACCAATCTCTTAGTTAAAATAATATAATTCAATCTATTTTAATCTAAGTAGAACTGCCTCCTAACTGTCACCTGTCATTTTCTAGTTGCTAGCTGTCACTTGTCTTTTTGAACTTTAAAATTTCAAATCTGAAAAACGACCTTTACCATATCGCTCATATCTCCGTGACCGTTTGTCCTAGAGACTTGCAGTAACTTTCATCTGGAAGCTGAGATCCTAGGCTGTCCTAGGACCCCAAAACGATAGTGCTAGTCATTGTAGTTCCTCTGTAATCACGAAAAACGCACTCGCGAATTTGCCGCGATTTGCAAAATTTCTTCACGTGTGAAAACAGCAGTTTTCTTGCTTTCAGTTGCCAAAAATTCGTTTAACCTGCTAGTTACTCCTAGATCCTTGCTAAAGTGAGCCTGGACTAATATTAACTTGATACCACTCACCCTGAACCTCTAGAGGGAATTAAATGCATTTTAGCATATTTTTCACTTCATTGCCAGCACATATAAAAGCATTTTGGGCCTGTGTTTCCAACTTCTGTAGTCTAAGCTTGCTGGGGTGAACTGAATTATAGTTGATTGCATTTCTGAGAACTGTGTGCTTTCCTTCCATTTCCTTGCATTGCATAAAGGGGGGAGGGGATTGCCAGAGAAAAGTGATTACATTGTTTTGTTGAAATCATATTGAGTATTTTCTGTATTGCATTTCATTCAACATTACATCCATCTGAACTTATATAAAGCATTCTCTACCACCTTATTCTTCTGTTCCTATTCACAAGTGTGCTAGTGGCAGACTATCCCTTATTGATTACTGCTCAGATTAGGTGTGATATTCAATTATTAAATTAGTATAAAGTGTGATATATATATCTATTGTTTAAATTATCAAATAAACCTTTTAACTTGCAAAACAGAACTACTTCTTGGCTCAGTGGGGTCAGGGGGATTCCAAGGGAGGGGTGTTATATAGGGGAAGTCATCCAGAACGCATGAACTGGACATAAAGATATTTCAATAAGGGTTTCCATTCAGTATCCCAGACTAGGCATTGACTTAGCTGTAGTGTTGAATTGAATCCTCTTACAAATTGGGGGCTCGGGCCGGACGTTTGGGTTAGATCTATCACTTGTGCAGATTAATACTGTGTGCCAGCTGACCAGATACACATATCCGGTCGTATCACCACGCTGTGTTACGCTGTAAAGCACTCCTCATAGGAACGCTCTAAGAAAAAGGTCTGTTTTGCAAAAATAAAATACTCATTTCTGTAAGTCAGGACAGAGACCAATCTCTAGAATGACGACCTTAGTAGACATGAAAATAGCCAGAGAGCACTTCTTACATAAGTTATTTGTGAGAGGTGAGTGGACTCACCAGGAGATGGTTAGGATAGCGGCATACCTGTACCTATATATGGGAGACATGCAGGATAAATGTACTGAAAGCCAAGATCTGGCGAATAAGCGACAGATGGCGTTAGAGAAGGTCCAATCTGACCTGGTCTCTTCTGAGCAGAGGCTGCAGGGGAGCCAGGAGTCAGAAAATGAGAGTAGACAGCACATCATTAAAATAAAGAGGGATATGGACATCCTGCAACAGGAAAAGGCTGACCAGGATACCAGATTTCTGGCCTTGCAGAAGGAGTACCAAGAAGGTTTGGACTCCCTACTGCAGAGCCAGAAAAAGCTGGAGCAACAGTTAGACTTCAATAGGGCATGTGCTGAGCAGGTAGTCACCCTGCAAAGCCACCTAGATAGGGAGAAGGCAGAGAGCAATAAAGTGATTCTGAAAGACCTGGATACCCAGGCAGAGTTTGATCAGGAGCGCCAGAAAGCTGGTGCCTTCCAAAGGCAAAGGGACGACCTGGCGGCACAGATGCAGGCTCTTAGTCAGGAAAGGGATACCTTAGGCCAGGAAGTCTGCCACTTAAAAAGGAAAATGGAAGAAAATCACCTGGCCCTCCAGGGACTGGGTGACCTCCAAAAAGAACACCAGAACTTGTTAGAGCACACCAGGAAAGTGGAGGATGCTCTGGCAAGAAAGGAGCAGGCCAATAGGGACACAGCTCAGGAGGTAACCCTCCTGCAGCAAAGACTGGCCCAGTGCTCCAGGACCAATCAGGAAACGCAGAGAGAGAATGAGGCTCTCTGCCAGCACAATGATAGGCTCCAACAACAGGTAGCGATGCAGGAGAGACTGATAGAGTCTAGTAAGGCCTTAACTGAGGAACTGAAGGCGCAGGCTCTTGCATTGCAACAGGGAGCAGGGTCGGATAGAGATGAGGTTCGCTGGGAAAGAGAAACTCCTGAGCATAACCCCAGGAGCCCTAGTACCAGAGGCCTTTATTTCTCTCAGTCCCTGGACTCTGCCACCCCCATGTCCCCTGGCGCACATGAGCACAGGGCCACAGGGATGGCAGATTACTATCCAGCCAGAAGCATGGGGCTCATAGGCCAGTACCACCCAGGAATGGAGGGGTGGGCATCCGGGTATGGGCACCCAAGCACAGTGCAATTTGATGGGAAACCCCAGGTGAGTAGGCCCATTAAGGACATCCTGAAAACCTCTGCCCAGTTAGGTCAGTGGGGGGGGGGTACCCATCAAATCCTGGCAGCAAGGAGGGATCTGAAGACTCCTCTGAGCGGTACAGGACACAGGAGACCAGGTCCCCACATTCTGCCAGCCATTCCCAGGCTCGCAGAATCCGGAAAAACCTGGAAGAACAGACGGGAACCTCTGGGAGCAGTGCCTCTGAGTCAGAAGATGAATGGACAAGGGTTACCCGAACCAAAAAGGCCAATAAGGCAAAAAGGGCCTTGATTAAGGACCCATTGAAACAGATTAAGGCAATCAGGAGTGTCATCACGCCTTATCATAAGAACGCCAAGTACTCTGTTTGGGAACACTTGGAGCTCTATGAGCAAATGATGGAGACTTTTCATTTGAAGGACAGCCAAAGCTGTATCCAATATGTAAAGTGGACATTCTCCCCAGAGTACTCCAGTTTCTTTGCAGGGCTGGAGGACCAAAATCATTCCAGGTGGTCCACCTATAGGGCGGCCATATTAAAACATTTTTCTGTTCACAGAAATCCCCAAGAGGCTCGCAAGGCAGCCTACAATTTACAATGTGGGGAGGATCAGGCCCCACAAGAATTTGTGCAGGAGTTAAAGCGTGCTTTTGCACAGACCACAAGAAGGGTGCGCACGGATAGCAGAGAATTTATTAACACGTTTTTCCATGCCTTGCCCAAATACATAATGACCCAGCTTGTGAGGGATTTTCACGAGAAAAGATCTTTAGACTGGGTCATTGAACAGGCGACCCGGATCTATGAGGTGCAGAAGCCAATAGAAAATAAAAATAATGCGCCCAAAAACCCCAAAGCCAACAACACCCCTGCTGCTGCCAAGGTGGCAGAGGTAAAGGTCACCCCCGTTTTAGAGTTGGAGATGGGGGGGCCTAAAAACCTACCTGCACCTAATAATGCTATGCCCAGAAGGTCCTCGGGCCAGTCACAAACAGGGAGTCAAGGAGGTAGTCCCACAAATGGGGTCCCTCGCTCTCCTGACTATGTAAGTCCCCGTTACAAGGGAAATCGACCCATCCTGGGTTATGTGTGGACTCCTCCAGCCCAAGGGGGGGGATCCAGCCAAGCACTTAACCCAGGGAACTTCCCTCCTAACTTCCCGCCGGAGGGCAGAAATTCTCCAAATCCTGGGAAGAACTTTTTCCCCAGGTATCCACCCAACCTCCATCCCCAAAATCATCCATCCTTCTTTCCCCAATTCCCTGAGCCCAGACCACTGAATCCGGGAGAGGGGAGGCCAAGGGTGGAGGGGTACCCAAATCTTCCCAACCAGGGGTACTACCAAAGAAGGGATAGCTACCCTTCCCGGGATCAGCCCAGGGGAGAAAACAGGGCCCCGTATCAGCCTGAGCGGGTTTCCCAGTTAGAGCGCCAGGTTCAAAACATGGCACGGGATCTGGGTCACATACTGAGGGCTCAGCAGAACCCTCAGATCGGCATGCCGGCGCAGAACGCACCCAACTCTGGACCTGGTGCCCCAGAACAATGACGGGGGCAGCACCCCGATAACTCACCGGTTCCCAGGGAGGAGGCACAAAGGGAAGGGGGGTGTAAAGCCTTGGAGGAAGCTTCCTTCCTCACTTGTAAACAGCCCCTGGAAACCCAGGAACCGGAAACAAAATCTCTTGCCCCTAAAAGTCTGCCTCCAAAGGAGCAGAGGGGGGGTAGGAGAAACAAAAGACCCAAACAGACTCAGTTTGAGGAGGAGGTACAGATCTTCCAATTTGAGGGAGAGGGATCCTCAGAGGATCCTGGGAAAAGGATCTTCTCCTTCAGAGAGGGGGGAACTCCTCCCAAAGAAAAATGGGTCCCTAGGGATGCAAATCCAGACTGGGGAGATGTGGAGACCGAGCTACCGCCGCCCACCAACTCATCCCAGAACCAACAGCAAGAAAATACCCTGGTTCAAACCCATCCTGATGACTGCCTCCAAAAAGGGGAGGGCGGCCCGGAACCGGAGCCAGGGGAACCCACAATGGCTCTGATCTCCAGTTGCCAACTTTTTCTTTCAGATTCCCAAGGCTCTCCACAGAATTCTGCCCAAATCTCTTCGCTAGCGATGTCCAAAACCAGAAAGTTAGCCCACCAGTTGTCCAAAAATGTGCATTATCTGTGCCCCCTTGAGGAGAAGGAGGGAAGATACTATGCCCCGGTACAAGTACAGGGGCAGGGTACAATTTTGGCACTGGTGGACACTGGATCTCAAGCTACCCTTCTGTCCAGAAGGGCCTTTGATGAACTGAATGCAGGAAGGGGAGGGAATTACCAAATTCCTCTCACCTCACTTCCTGGACAACTCCAGAACTTTGACGGGAAGGAAATTCCCGTCGAGGGGACGGCAGACTTGGACATTAAAATTGGGCGACACAAGTTGAAACACCCAGTCATAGTTTTGACTCCAGAGGGCACCCCTTGTTTACTGGGGAATGACCTCCTGAGAAGGTTGTCACCCCTAATAGATTGTGTAAACAAGGTCCTCTGGACCCAGACTAGCCGACCAATAAAATTAAAACAGAGTGTCAACCATGTTAGTTTAAACGGCACATGCCACATGGTTGAACAAAAACCTGACCAAGTAGAATTTCACTTCCAGAATAGCCAAATTCCAGACGTGACAGTAATAGCAGTAGAACAACAGACTGGTGATGGAGGGTCCTCTCTATTTCTGAAAATCAACCTTCCTTCCAGTTTAAGGTGGTATTCCACACTGGAAGGAAACACCCTGAAATTCTTTACCAATCCACAATCAGAAACTCCCACTCCTATAGTCCAGAAAGATGTGAAATCAGTTCAGAGCCTGGCTGATATTCAGCAAATTGGAGAGCAGTTGTTCATCCCTGTTCAGTTAAATGATGGGAAGGACTCTCGGTCGAGTGTGCGTGAACAATGGTTAGAGCTTCATCAGCGAAGCCATGTTTCGCCAACTCCCAAAAGATCCAGCCATTCCCACATTCAAACTGATAGACAAATGGGAAATGGACCTGGAAGCGCCTAATTCCAAACATCTCCTGGCAAGCAGGTGTATGCTCAAAATCTCCATTGGCAACAAGAGCATAGTCCACAATTGTTGGGTCGTGCGAGACGTCCCTGCCGCCTTTTACTTAGGCAGTGACATTCTCAATCGCTTTGCCATTAGTTTGGACCTAATAAACTTCAAAGCTTGGTCCCGATTAGCGGATAATCCCATGGGCTTTGATGATCCAGAAAAAGCATTTAGGTCAGCTCAATTGCTACCTTATGCAGTTGAAATTCAGATCAAAGAGGAAGTCACCATCCCAGAAAGGACACGACAATTCTCCCTGGAAGTGAAAGTTAAAAGAGGACAATATTTGCAAATCCCTGATGCTTACATACATCTAAATGCTTCTCTCCAACAGCAAGGGTTGGGGGTAGACCCAACACCATTAGTCAACATAGAACATGACACCATTCTAATAGAGGTGGATAACAGCGACTTAAAGAGTATTACTCTAGCCGCAGGCACCATTATTGGAATGGCGGTTGATGACCGACATTTTTCCATCGATTTAGGTAATGAACTGTTAGGGCCAATCCCCAAGGACTGCTTTGACAGTGACAGTGATGACAATACAACACCAGACAGGATTTTTACCCGGCATGGGGGGAACTTCCTGGTGTACACTTCTTGCCCTTATGGTAAGGAAGATGTGACTTGTGACTTCAGGAGGGATGAGGTGATTTTCCAGGTCCATGAGGGCTGCCTTTCCCACCTGAAGCCTCCAGTCCAAATCAGCACTCTGACCAGGGACTTCTCCACCCAGCTGGAGGAGGCCGCTGAAATAGCCAAACCAGAAGTCTTTCCAGGCTTCGGGCAGATGGTGGAAGAGAGAGTCAACCTAGCTGATGCCTGTGTGACTCTGGAACAAAAGCAAAAGTTGAAACAAGTTTTCTTGGATTTCCAAGATCTCTTTGCGGTAGACTCATATGACTGTGGTCGCACTGACATCCACACAACAACAATCCCCACGGACCCTGTCATGACACCAGTGTTTGTGAAGCAATATCGCTTACCTCTCGCATCAATGGAGTCCCTTACTGAAATAATTAAGAACCTTGAGTCCCGGGGAATAATCCGTCCAGTCCACAGCACCTTCAATAATCCGGTGCTGGGAATATTGAAGCCAAACGGCCAGTTGAGACTCTGCGCTGACCTCAGGGAGCTCAACAAACGGGTCCATACTTCCCGATGGCCTCTTCCCTACATTGACCAAGGGCTGGCCCAGATCCAGGGGTCACAGGTATTCACTGCAATAGACCTGACCAATGGATACTGGACTGTGCCTGTCAGTAGGGAGGACCAATACAAGCTGGCTTTTACCTTTGGGGGCCAGCAGTACACATGGACCCGGACTCCCTTCGGATACCTTAACTCCGGTAATGAGTTCAATATTTTCCTACATAAGGCCATGCCCGACCTGGGTGCGAGGGGTAACCTGGCTTATGTAGATGATGTCCTCATCAAAAGTTCATCTGTGGAGGAACACATAGCGGAGATCCGTTATGTTCTGACGCAGTTGAGGGCCGCCGGAGCAAAACTTTCCTCTCAGAAAGCACAGTGGTGTAGAACCCGTGTTAATTTCTTGGGGCATGAGATTACTGCTCAGGGCCTCTGTCCCCAGGAAAAGAAAGTGGAAGCACTTCAGAAACTGAAAGACCCCACTACTCTGCGGGAACTAAGGAGCCTCCTTGGACTGACTAATTAAAGCAGAAAGTTCATTGAGGGCTACGCAGAGATCACCAGACCCCTGATTCATCTCCTGAAGGGGGGGGTCAAGTGGGAATGGGGTCCAGAACAAGCCGAGGCAGTAAAACAACTCAAAAGAAGCCTCTCACAAGCGCCTTGCCTAGCTTACCCTGTCAGAAACAAGGGGTTCTTCCTGGAGACGGGGTTCTCTAATACGTGCTTGACAGCAGTATTATATCAAAAGCATGACAAGGTCAATAAAGTAATCTCCTATGCGAGCAAAACTTTATCCTCTGTGGAGGAAAAATTCAACGATTGTGAGAAGGCACTCCTGGCAACGGTGTGGGCATTGAAGAATTACCGCCCGTTTATCCATGGGGAACACATCATAGTGGAGACTCCACACCAGCCTCTGCAATATCTCCAAAGTGATAGAATCCGGGCCGGAAATGTGAGTAATTCCCGAATTACTTCCTGGATTCTGTCAATGCAAGGCTTTCCTGTGGAGTTCAGATATGGCCAAAACAAGAAGAGTCCCCTCGCGCAAGGTCTGGCTGACTTGCATGATTGTGCCAGAGAAAACTGTCTCGAGGACGAAAGTCTAAAAATAAAGGACAACATGGAGGCATACCTTAATTCCCCCCACAAGTCTTTGAAGAGGACAAGTGTGAGGGAATGCCCACTGTCTATGTGGATGGATGCTCTTACCAGGTTGACAACAACGGGGAGAAAGAACTGGTGGCCGGCGTAGGGAATGCATGGGTGAATGAGTCCCCAGGACCCTCCGCTGGATACAAAATTGGTCCCCGAAGTAGTCAGGTGGCAGAATTGATGGCTGTGCATCAGGCCATCCTCACTGCTGTCCAGCATCAACTCCACGAACTGGTCATAATCACAGATTCGGATTATGTACGGAACGGGTTCGTGGAGCACCTGGTTAATTGGAAAACCAGAGGCATGTTATGTGCTAACAACAAACCCTTGAAACATGGGAAGTTGATCCAAAACATTGATGATCTGGTCACCTCGAATGAGATGACCATCTATTGGAAAAAGATCAAGGGTCATTCCAAAGTAGAGGAACCAGACAAAACTGGAAACGACTTAGCTGATCAGCTGGCCAAAACCGGGGCCATCCAAGGGGATCTAATTGAGATTGAGTCCCTGTTGGGTGAAATCCAGGTCACTGTTATCACTAGGTCCCAGACAAATGCTCACAACGACCTTTCAATTGCACAATGGAGTAAGGAGACCCCTGATGCTGATTTAATTACAGCTCAGAAAGGGGATCCAATAATTGGTCAATTTTATCAGCACATTGAGGACCCTGAGAACTTTCCCCTGACGGATACCGATTATATTGGGAAAGAGGACCTAAGAGTGTTGATGAAATGTCCAAAAATGTTCCGAATCCAAGACGGTTTGTTGGTAAGGAAATCCAAAGCTGGCCATGATCAGTGGGTGGTTCCTACCTCATTCCGAAGTCTGATGTTAAGTCACGCCCATGATGCGGCCACCGCCGGGCATAGGGGGTTTCACACAACATTGGAAATCTTAAGAGAGGTTGCATACTGGCCACACATGGGGCAGGACCTCGACCAATACTTGAAGGGGTGTCTTGTGTGTGCACAATTTCAGCCAACATCCCTCACACACCGGGCGCCTCTCCAAAAGAGGGGGATGACACTGCCATGGTCAGATTTACAAATCGACTTTGTAGGCCCCGTGATTCGCTCTGCTAGGGGGAATAAGTACATTTTGACTGTGACATGCTTGTTTACCAAGTGGGTGGAATGTCTCCCAGCCCCAAATTGCAAGGCAGAAACTGCAGCTGCCCTGATGATTAACCACATCTTTTCCCGTTTCGGTCTACCTCAAAGGATTGAGTCAGACAGGGGTAGCCACTTCACCAGTGAAGTAATGACAAAGATGTGGGAGATACTGGGGGTCAAAAGGAAGTTACATATTGCTTACAGGCCAGCTTCTTCTGGGGCAGTAGAGAGATATAACCGAACCATTGTGAGCATATTAAAGAAGTTTGTGGCGGATTCTGGGCCAAGTTGGGATATCCGATTACCTCTGGTCCTAATGGCCATCAGATCTACCCCTTCATCTGCAACCAAAATGTCACCATTCGAGTTGATGACTGGACGCAAGATGGTGCTTCCTCAGCATTTGCTCTACAGGACCCAAGAGCAGACACTGATAAATGCCTGCACAACTCATGAGTATGTGGAGAATTTAAGGAAACACCTTCAACATGCTTTTGCTTATGCTCAGCGGAATCTAGAAAGATCAGCTGATAACATGAAGACCCACTATGACCTGAAGACTTCCAGGAAGGAATATCAGGTGGGGGACCGGGTCTATCTATACAATTTCCAAAGGAACCAGGCAAAACAGCGAAAATATTTGCCTACATGGAAGGGACCCTTTGAGATTATAGACAAAATCTCCCCTGTGGCCTACAAGATCTGCATCCCCAAAGGCGGTTTGGCAGAGGGGGAAGACAAGTGGGTCCACATAAACCAGTTGAAGTGTTGCCATCCCAGGCACACTCTGCAACAACTGGAGGAATCCTCTGGAATCCTAGAGGGTACTGTCTCAGATTAATTCAGTTCTAACTTAAAATATCCTACATATCGCCTATCAAATTCTGTGTTTCTCAAGTTTATGTGTTCCTGTCTCTTAATTTAAAAAAAATGTGCATGTTCATATCTGTTGGGTTCTAAAATATATATGCCACCCCACTATATCAATGGTGGGGAGAAATGTCCATGAAAAGGTATTGCCGCTCTTCCTTTGTCGTCCTAGGAGAAAGAAAACCTGTAGACCGGCCAAGGAGGACGATCCGGAGACCGGGAGCAGAGACGCAAGGGGCTCAGGGTACCGCCCAATATTCCCATCAGGACCGGCTAGGAGAACCGATCGATCCGACCGGATGGAGGAAAAGATGCTGAACTGTGCCATCTATTGGAAGAAGATGAAGAAACATCCCAGGTCTTGCGAGTTCCATCATTGAAACAGAATGGCCATCGCAAGAGGGGGGCTTGTGGGATGTTTTTACACATGCATCCAAGCCCTACCTCAAAAACTGTGCAGTACTGACATGGAAAACATCATGATGGCCAGAGCTTCCCAGAAAATGCCCAGGGAAGTGCATGAAGAATAGGCTGCCACCCATTTTGCCGATGTTATGGGCACAGAAGGGCACTGCCTAAAACCACCATTGGACTACCCACACAGTAGTCTGAAGCCATTGGGAATGGCAATGCTGATTGCCAAAAGCAACCTAGAATTGTGGGGAACTCATTTTCTTAAATCCCAAAAATGGGAGCAGTACCAGTACTCACCACTATCAGAAAGCCGGCATTTTAAAACCACCAGACTTTGTGTAAAACTGAATAAATGAACCCAGAGCATGCCAAAGAAAGACTTACTGAGAGGTGGATACAATCTAAAGTTATATTCTGAAGTGACTTGAAGGTTTATAACAAGACTGGCTGAGTTGTGGATTGCAGCAGTTTAAGTAAATTTGGACTGAAAGACACTAAAAATCTAAATGTTTAAAAGAAATGAGTGACCTACTTTTGAGTGTCAACATAGGTTGCAATTGTTTAAATGTCATAGTTTTAAACTTAGAATCAGCATTCTAGCTGCATATGTAAAAATGGTTAATTTTATTTGAATGCAGAAGACTGGGTAACTAAAAGTGACATTAGCTGGAGCCTGGCTTAAGGAACTGAATTCTGCCCACCAGCTACCCCCGACAGGAGTTGAGACTTGCACAACAGCTGTGTTCCCAGGCCTAGCTGCCCTTTTGCTGCTCCCACCAAAAGGGATATGACACTTCCCTGATTGAATTACCTGGGCTCTACAGGAAATTGAACAAAGCCCTGTCCTGACTCAGGCAAATGTTTTATTATGGGGACCGTAAAAAGTGGCTTCCTCCTGGAAGTAAAGGGGAGGAGCACTGCCTGTGAGAGCAAGCTGGCTTGGCAGAACTGGAAAAACCAGAAATTCAACCTTGTGCTGGGGGGAAACCACACCCCTGTAGCCAGAATATGGTTTTAGAAAAAGATGAATAACTCATAGTACGGACTGGTGAAAATTATTTAAATGATACCATAATTCTTGTGATTTTTCTGCCCACATTGTAAGAGGTTTTTAGAACCGGTGGCATGATCTGGGGGCAAGCTAGCAGTTAAGAGGGTATTACTTAAAATGTATGCATGTTAAAAATCTGACACTTCATCAATTAATGTCCATACTCCTTGTGCACATGTGTGTAAATTTGGGGTAATGTCCGATATTGCGAAACCAGTTAAAAAGTGCAAATGTCGCCATTTCTGAATGCAAGCTCCCTGGAAGAGCAGATTTGGACAGGGTATACCTCCTGTGATATGTGATGGGTGCATGTAATTTTAAACAAATGTGTACCTGTGCAAATATGTATTTTGGGTCAAAATATAGATTGTGTGTAATTTGACAGGGGTGGGTTCTCTGTATCATAAACAGACCTCATCATGATGACACTTCATTTCATTCCCCCAATCAAGGGGAAGAGGATGAAGTGGCCAATGACAAGTGGAGAGGGGTAGAGCTTAGTGATGCTGCACACACACCCACTTTCAAAACACATAAAAGCAGACAGTCAGGACAGATAGGGACCTTCAAATCCATTTGCTGCGGGACGCTCTGCCGGGAAAATCCATACTTTACCTCCCTCAACCTTCAGAGAGCCAACATAGAGACTTCAAATCCATCAATCTCCAGAATCCAGAGAGGCTAGACCAGCAGAGCAGAGCTGACCCAGACCACTGTTAGCAGAACCAGAGAGCTGACCCAGATCACTGTGAAGTGCCGAGACCAGAACAGATTCCAGTCTAAATCCTGACCAGATCCGTGGCGAGGCCCATTCTATTTCTAAATATATTGTGAGTACCTAGCAGAACTGTGTAGAACCAATCTCTTAGTTAAAATAATATAATTCAATCTATTTTAATCTAAGTAGAACTGCCTCCTAACTGTCACCTGTCATTTTCTAGTTGCTAGCTGTCACTTGTCTTTTTGAACTTTAAAATTTCAAATCTGAAAAACGACCTTTACCATATCGCTCATATCTCCGTGACCGTTTGTCCTAGAGACTTGCAGTAACTTTCATCTGGAAGCTGAGATCCTAGGCTGTCCTAGGACCCCAAAACGATAGTGCTAGTCATTGTAGTTCCTCTGTAATCGCGAAAATCGCACTTGCGAATTTGTCGCGATTTGCAAAATTTCTTCACGTGTGAAAACAGCAGTTTTCTTGCTTTCAGTTGCCAAAAATTCGTTTAACCTGCTAGTTACTCCTAGATCCTTGCTAAAGTGAGCCTGGACTAATATTAACTTGATACCACTCACCCAGAACCTCTAGAGGGAATTAAAAGCATTTTAGCATATTTTTCACTTCATTGCCAGCACATATAAAAGCATTTTGGGCCTGTGTTTCCAACTTCTGTAGTCTAAGCTTGCTGGGGTGAACTGAATTATAGTTGATTGCATTTCTGAGAACTCTGTGCTTTCCTTCCATTTCCTTGCATTGCATAAAGGGGGGAGGGGATTGCCAGAGAAAAGTGATTACATTGTTTTGTTGAAATCATATTGAGTATTTTCTGTATTGCATTTCATTCAACATTACATCCATCTGAACTTATATAAAGCATTCTCTACCACCTTATTCTTCTGTTCCTATTCACAAGTGTGCTAGTGCCAGACTATCCCTTATTGATTACTGCTCAGATTAGGTGTGATATTCAATTATTAAATTAGTATAAAGTGTGATATATATATATCTATTGTTTAAATTATCAAATAAACCTTTTAACTTGCAAAACAGAACTACTTCTTGGCTCAGTGGGGTCAGGGGGATTCCAAGGGAGGGGTGTTATATAGGGGTAGTCATCCAGAACGCATGAACTGGACATAAAGATATTTCAATAAGGGTTTGCATTCAGTATCCCAGACTAGGCATTGACTTAGCTGTAGTGTTGAATTGAATCCTCTTACAGATGACTTGACTTCATGGGGCCTGAACCAATTAATTGACCAGACTAAACAATAGGTCCTTTACCAAGATAAAGCTGTGCATCCCCAACGCTCTCTGCATCACCAACGCTCTCTGCATCACCAATGCTCTCTTTTAATGAGTCATTTTCCTTTGTTTTTGTACGGAGTTGCCTCTGCCCAAATAATTAATAATAAGCAATATTTGAAAAGGGTCCATGTAATTTTTAATAGGGTCCATTGAGGAATGGCCCACCTGGATGGTTGCTCTTTTCTCTGAGCCTCCCACTCCAGACCCCAGCTGTTGCTGTATTAGGGAGCTACCCTAGATTATAAGCTACCCTCGCCACCTCCTTCACACAAGAGGTACCTTTCTAGATGCAGTATTCAGGTGATCAAGGGTACTTTCTTTTATGCTTGCTAAGCAAAACTTGTCCCGCACCTGTGTAGGATCAGCAGCAAGCAGACATGTAAATGGGTTAAGGAAAGGTTTATTAAGGGTTATTACAAGGTTGGGCCAAAAGAATTAAATGCCCTGGAATCATTCACATATCCCAGTGGACTAAACCTCGAGAAACTCTGGGAATCAACATGATGGTTTCACTTCACAATAACTGTAACCCTCAATCCAGATAGCCCCTCTTGTTATGACTCAAGGTTTCACAAGAGGTGCCTGGGTTTTGTTACCCTAAATCTTGGGATTCCTTCCTGGGATGCTTCCCTTTTATGCCACTATCCATACTCTTTTTTCTTAGCTCTTCGTTCCGATTCAAGTCCTGTGATTCTCCCCCTCTTCTCCTGATAGATCCCTTGCCCCAGATCTCTGGCACGCTTTACACTTGCACTTGCATATTAGGCCTGGACAACACTAGAGCTGGGTGGGACTAGCCCTAAAATAGGGGAAGGCATCCTTATGAATATTTAGAGAATCCTATGTGGTGGCGTCTTGGAAGAAGCTTTTGTTATCTTACCAAGTGGTTGACCTTATGGGATTCTCCAAAGGTTTGGTAAGGGTACCTTTGCCACCTCAATGTCTTAAAGTCTAATCCCCACAATGCATCCTCAGCTAACTTATCAGTGAGTCACAAAGGGCTTTTCTGCAGCCTTCCTTTCTCTACCTCCATGGTACTTTGGCAAAAGCTCATACCTTCACCCGTCTCCACTTACAACCATTAGCATTAGGGCATGTCTGCTATTCTCTCACTTCTGTCACATTGTCTTCTCAAACCTCCTTTCTGATATTCATCTCCTCCTCATCTCCTCTTCTGGCTACCTCCTTTGCATGCTTCTTCACCTCTCTGCTGAAGTTACCTCTAACTTACTCCCCAACGTTCCACTTCTCCTGTTACTCAACTCCTCTCATACCCTTCACCTTAACACAACCCTCCACCTCTCCTCCAATATTGCCTCCAACATTTGCCTGAATTCATTCCTCCACCTTATCCTTTAAGTTCCCTCCAAATTTCATCTAAATATAGTCCTCCGCCTGTCCCATGAGGTACTCTCCAATCTCCTGGACACCCCGTTGTCATTCCTCTCTGCCTTTAGCACCCTCCAGTCACTTCAATAATCCTTATATTTCCTCTCACCACCTTTTTTCTGCTCTCCACCTCTCATTTCCTCTATCTCTGGCCCAACCCTACAAACGTCTTTATTCTGCCTCACCTTTAATATTCTTACAGCTTCCCCCCAATAAGCTCTTTCTCCACCCCTGAATAACAACACAGGTGAACGGGTCAAAATGCACCCCCTCACCATTCATTCACAGTTTCCACATAAAAAAAGTACCACACCTAGATATTTTTTTATTTTTTTTATTTGAACTTTACTCAGTTACAACTAAGTTTTGTCAAAACCTTCCACATCAAACGAAACTAGTTGAGAGGGGAGAGGACTAAATACCTCTCCTGGGAGCTGGCCTGGCCTCTTTGTGTCAGTAGGGAGCAGATTTCGTAGGAGATCTTTAGGGTTTTCTTTAAGCTGAGTCAGAGTTCAGGACCGAGCCGCCCTCGGGCCGTAGACGGTTTATCTGGTCAAACACTAGTTCGATCAGTTTGGCCAGGGCTTGCGTCCATCTCGTGTTCTCGCCAGAGATTAATCTGTTCCACAGTTCATCCGTTTGGAATATACACAGGTTTTCAGCCAACGAGGGGAGGTATATATTCCTGTTTTCAGTCGTGTTAGGACACTCTGGCCCTCATTACGACCATGGTGCTAAGTAAAAAACGATGGCGGTTAATTTTTACCGCCATCGTTTTCCGCTAGGTCCGATCATGACCCGTGACCGTTAACTACGATGCTATTAGCGGCATCGTAGTTAACGCTGCCGCTAACTGCACCAAGGACGCGCGCACGCAACCTCCCACACCGTAATTACCGGCATGCCGACCCAAGCGGACATGCACCTAACGCCATCACCCAGCCCGTTAAGTACCTTACCGCCATGGTGCCAATTATGCCATCGTGAACTAACCGTAAAGGGCCTTGTGCAGTGAATCCAGCTGCCGCAGGTGCACAGAATCAGCGCAGGTGGAGGCAATACAGACTCAGGAAGTAGAAAAAGAGCACACCCAAACCCTTCCCAGACCCAGTCACACTCCACAATGATACCAATAGGACTAATAATGTTGGGGCTGGAGGACCTGATAGCAATGCAAGTGCTACAACTTCAACTACAACAACAACAACAACAGGCTGCACAGAGGAGACGCAGGAGGAGAAGGAGGGCAAGGCAGGGCCAGCAAGCCCCACCAGCACAGCCAGTGGCACCACGCAGGCAGCCCCCAATCCCACGCATCAGAGCCAGTCCATTCAACCTCACCGCTGAGCAGATCCACACCCTGTACCTACTGGACCGGGACACCATCACCACCATTGTGAACATGATACACAACGACATCGTCAGCATGATTTAAACACCCACCGCCATCACCCCCCTACTGAAGGTAGTGTCCGTGCTCCACTTCCTGGCCACGGGCACCTACCAGCACACAGTGGGGCACTTGCATGGCATATCACAACCATTATTCTCACGTACACTGATCCAAGTGCTCGATGCTCAAGCACACAGACGACCACATCTCATTGCCACGATCTGCCCAGGAGATTGCTAACACCAAAGTGGGTTTCCATGCACTAGCTGGCATACCTGGTTGCATTGGTGCCATCGACTGCACCCATGTGGAATTGGTGGTCTCACATGCCATGGAGGTAGCGTACCGCAACCGTAAACTATTTCACTCAATCAACGTGCAAATGGTCTGTGACTCCAACAGGATCTTCACACATTGTTGTGCCCGATTCCCCGGATCAACCCATGATTCAATGGTCCTGAGGAACTCCACAATACCACGCTACATGGAGTGACATGCAGGCCCAAGATCCTGGCTACTCGGTGAGTCTAATGTCATGAGCATGGAAATGTGAAGTGGGTAGGTGATCGATGTACCAATGCATACTTCACCTGGCAGAAAGGGGGGGGGGAATGATGCATACTTCACCTATACATGATGCCTGTCCTAAGCAGCCCTAACATGGGAATGAAGGTGTCTCCCAACCATGACACAACCATCTGCAAGTGCATTGTACAAAATGTGACCACATTGACTCCAACGAAAAGCTCCTACATGCACGTCACCAAACACCATCAACTGAAAGGCCTGTCCCCCATAACTGCGCACAAAGGAGGCACATGACGGACAGGAACATCAATACACCACAACACAGACAGCAAGGCCCACAAACTGTCCCTATTGACATCAGTATTGTTCACTGGGGTCATAATGAGGCAGACAGCAATGTTGCAATCATGTGAGCGTTGACCTCACAGGACACGTGCCAGGTCACCTAAAGAAACGGCCTGAATGGACACAGTGGATGGGCACTCACAAGGCACTTGTCCCCCCTGCATTGTGTCTTGGCATGCAAAACTGTACATGAGAGCCATGAACATATACCGGTTGCATAGTGTGAATCCATTAGCGCAACTAAAAGTGGTGCAAAGTAACAGTTGAATGCAAGGCATGGTGGCACGTCATGTTCAGAAATCAATCTCATCCCTGACAGATACATTGTTGCCCACTTACAGGTGATGCAGGCTATCCCCTGAAGAGGTGGCTCCTTACACCAGTCCGGAACCCACAGAACCAACATGAGGAGGACTTCAACCGTGCCCATGCATGTACCCTTGTGGTGATTGAGCAGGCATTCGGCCTACTGAAGGCACATTTCCGCTGCCTCAGCAAGTCTGTCGGGGCACTCCTGTACCGCCATGAGAAGGTTGCGAAGATCGTCATGGCATGTGTCATGCTACACAATATGTGCATCAGACGAAATGTGCCCCTGCCCCCTGACGCAGAACTGCAACCACCTGACGATGAGGATGATGAGGGTGGGGATGGGGCAGCACCTCAAGGAGGCAGCGATGCACAGGAGGGGTGTGAAATGCGTCAGAATCTCATTGACCAATGCTTCTAGCACACACGGCGTGTGCGTGTGACATGGAGACGGCACTTGGGGCACTGTGTGTGTCTGGGACATGCACAGTGTGGACTGTACAACAATAAAGCACACATACGCAATGAGCAATGTCCACACATTTGATTTGTGCTAAACGAAAAAGTGTATTATGGTTGTGAAAAGGTATGACACACCCACTCCCCCCTTCCTCCTCCCCCCTGAACACCCCAACACACCCACTCCCCACTCCCCCCTGAACACCCCAACACACCCACTCCCCCCTCCCCCCTCCCCCCTGAACAAACCAACACACCCACTCCCCCCTCCCCCCTGAACACCCCAACACACCCACTCCCCCCTCCCCCCTGGAATCCCGATGACGGTGTGAGTAAGTCTGTGCAGCAGTGCGTGGTGCAGTAATTCTCTAATGACAGTCCCCTCCCCTGGCCCCCGGGGCACCCCTGCCCGTGCTGCGCAGGTTCCTCCCTGATCGACGGATGGGGCTGCTCTGTGCCGAGCTGGTTGACGAGGAGGTTCCTGCATGCACATTTGGACGCATGTCCCGAATGGTCTGCACCAGTTCTGAGATTACGTGCCGCACAGCGGCGAGTTCTGTGCAGATGTCCTTCGTGGAGGACTCAATGGCAGCCGTGACTCTGTCTGCACATCTCTCCATTGCATCCCTTGCCCCCCCACACTCTGCAACGTGCTCATTGAGGAGCGAGGATAGTTGCTGCTGCCGGGTGACGATTTCATCCAGGGTCTGTTGATTCCTCTGGCTCATGACTAATGGCATTGGCATACCCATTGGGCTGCTCACCTCCGGCCGCGGGGATGGGGTGGCTGGCCAATCCTCGTCCTCTAACTGCCCCTGTGTGGCATCCGCATGCAGGCTGCTTAGGGATATGTAGGGGGAATGTAGGTGGGAAGTGGGGCTTGCATCCTCAATCTCCTCAACGATCCCAGCTTCACTATCGGACGAGGCTGCAATGGCAGCGATTTCGCCAAGAGTGCTGCTTGCAGCAGAGCCTGTCCCTTCGGTGGGCACGATTTGTGTAATGTGCGCTGCTGCTGCTGATTCTGTGGTGACAGTTGTGGTGGCTGTCAGTGCCCTGTCCTCTTTCCCTGGCAGGGATTGTGGCTGCTGTGGTGTTTCCCTCGGGACGGCAGAGGTGGAGGCTTGCGGTCTTGGCACAGTTGTCCTGGCCCTCTTGGTGGCTGTGGAGGCAGTGGTGTCCTCATCCTGAGGGTCTGAATCTGAGCCTGTGGTGGAGCAAAGGAGAGATAGTGTTATTGATGGGTCTGCGGACATTGGGCCTGCATTGTGACGAATGGCATCTTATCAGTTAGTACATGCAGCACATTTGAGGCAGGGGCATACAGGTTGTCTGCCTTTTGTGTGGAAGTAGCATGGAGGTATGTGGGTGCCGGCAGTTAGGGTGTGCATGCTGCATGTGTACATGGTGGAGATCGGATGTGTCTGTGGGCAGTCTCCTGCTGCTGTGTTGCATTTGCACTATGGGGCAACATTGTACTTCACATGATTGGACTTTGGTGAATTTTGCATGGCTTGATTTGAGCCACCTACCTGCATCACCTGATGTCGGGACTCCTCTCTCCATCCCTCCTACTCCTTCTATGCTCTCCATTCCGATAGTGGGGGCACAGATTTCCTCCCATGCTTGCAATTTGATGGGTGATCCAGATCCTCCCCCGGTTGCCGTGCCCAGGTTCCTGTTCGCCGTGAGGATGCTCCTGACGCGGAGCCTCAGGTAGTCCCACCGCTTTCTACACTGCTGTGTGTTGCGGGGTACGGTTCCCACCGCACTGACCCACTGCGCCACCAGGGCCCATATGGCCTTCTTCTTGGAAATTGCCGGCTTGGTCATTTGCGTGGAGAAGACCACCGCAGCATTGTCCTGGAGGGTCTCTGCAAGCATGGTGAGTTCCTCACGAGAGAAGCGGTCCTGGCGCTGCCGGTCGCAGGCTTTATTGACAGCTTTTGGCATTTTCAAGTTGGTAAATGGGTGGGTAATGGGTTTTGACAGGTCTCAGAGTCGGATGTGGAGTGGTTGGGGGGTATGGCAATGGATTGTGTTTTTAAAGATGGCCGCCGTGCTCTTTCCCGTTCCGCTGCGATGACGCTACTTCCGGTTCTGCTTATTTATGGTCACCACTAATTACGGTGACCGCTAATTGCGGTGACCGCTATGATGGGTGGCGGAAGTGCACCTTGCGTGGCGTACGATGCCGTTAGAGGCCGTTTTGGAGTCATTTACGGCATTGCGTACTTTACATTACCGCATTGCGTACTTTACATTACCGCCATGGCGTAATGCTCGTGCGCGATGGGTCGGAATGTGCTGCACTTTACGGCATGGGGCTAGGGCGTAAACGTAAATTACGCCATGGCGGTAATGTTCGATACTTACCGCCTGGGTCGTAATGAGGGCCTCTATCACAAGGTGCTTCAAAGTCTCGATGGATAGTTCATTTTTACATAATCGACAACGCTTCTCGATACCAGCTCCTCTGATTGTTATGATCTCTCTAGTTGGCAACAGGTTGAGTCTAGCTCTCATGATCGAGTTTCTCAGCTTCTTATTTGGGAAATTAGCGCAATATTTCAAAGGTTTTTTCACCTTGTTGAATGTTGGAGGTAGGTGGTTTAGAAGTTTGTTCCCCACCGCTTTCTCTGTAGTCAGAATCCAGTTCATGTCTTCCGTTTTTCTTTTAATTTGGTCTGGATTTTCTTTCAGCTCTTTGTCACTGCATTCGATTTTGGCCAGGTCGTCCTTTCTGGCTTTTACCCAATTGTTCAGGGCCTCACATTTGCCTAATTCAGTTTCATCCCGCATGATGTTATAGATGGGTAGGGTGTCTGACTTGATAATTCTTCTGTATAGACGCATGGCGCTTTGATCGACCATTGACGCTAATGATATAAGCCCCAACTCTCTCCTGTTCGCCGGCATAGCAGTGGATTTGGGTAGGCCTAACACCGTTTTCCACAGATGACCTTCAAGTTTGCTCCAGGTATTCCGCCGGAAGTATAACGAGGCCTCCGTTCCGTAGGTCAGGGCTGGAACAACTTTTGCATTATAGAATGTTATGGCCGGTACCAGAGATAATTTTCCGAATTTGCGATCCACTGCTCTTGTTTGGGTGGTCAGGCTTTTCGCTTTTTCCCATAGTTTCGCTTTTTCCCAAGGTTTAGGAGACTCTTTTCTGATCTGGAGTTGTCCATTTGAATCCCCAGATATTTGAAGCTGTTCACAATTTCGATTTTGGTGTTGTCAAGGTACATATTTAATTTCTTCGTAGTTATACTGGGGGCTTTCTCAAGCACCATGATTTTTGTCTTAGTTTTATTTAGTTCAAGGTGATTTTCCGCAATGTAAGACTCCAGATTGCGTAGTTTTCTTTGTAGGCCCACCTTCGTGTGGTCAATCATGATGACATCGTCTGCCTACAATAAACGAGGGATCTCTGTTTTCCCAATTTTGGGGGGAAAGAACAAATTTTACTTTCGGAGAGTTGGTAGTCACCTAGGAATGCTGTAAACAGTGCCGGCGGCAGGGGGCACCCCTGCTTCACTCCTCAGTTAACATTGATCTCCTCTGACAGAGCACCCTGGTGATTTAGTTTGACTCTGATTTTTGTGTGCGAATGGAGTGCTTTTATGGGATCCAGTATTTTTGTAGGACAGTTCCAACCTTGTAGCTTCAACCACAGACTTGGCCTGTCGATCTTATCAAACGCCTTTGACAGGTCCACGAAGGCTAAATACACCTTAGGTGCCCCCTCTTTGACTTTTGCTTTCAAGATGTTTAGTACCATAAAATTGATTGAGGTGCATCCACTTTTTTGAAAGCCCGTTTGGAATTGATCTTTTGACTGGCTGTCTTTTCCCCATGCTCGGAAGTGCTCCAGGAGGCGGGTAGCATATAGTTTGCCTAATATGTCCAGGTGGGCGATAGGCCTGTAACTCGCTGGTTCTTGTCTCAGACCCTTTTTGTAAATCGGGACTATCACCGCTTTCTGCCAGGATTCAGGCACCATATTCGTTTTGCTGCATTCCGCGAAAAATCTTACTGATCATTTCAGCCCATTTTTCAGGAAACATTTTTAAGTCTGTATTCGTGAGTCCGTCAGGACCAGGGGCTCTGGATGATTTCAATTTCCGTATGGATGCTTCAATGTCTTCTGTGTTCGAAAGATCAACCCACGATGTCGACGGGCTGTGCTTTCTCATTTGTGTGTCGATGGTTGGACCCTCAAATTCTGTAGTGAAATATTGAATCCACCTTTCTTCGGCTACTGCGTTAGACAAAGATGCAGACTGTGTACATTTCGTCTCTTTTATCAACCTCCAAAATGTGCTCGATTTTTTTGTTTGTAATTTCTGCATCATTACTTCGACGTCATTTTGATATTGAGTGGCTCTGTACTGTTTGCGCCAGTTGTTGTAGCATTTAGCTTCCAGGCGCCAGTTCTTCCAGTCGACCTCGGCATTAGATTTATTTGCTATTCTTAGCAGTCTACGGCCCACTTTTCTTTTTTCCACCAACGTCTTATCATACGTATGGTTGGTGTCGAGAGGTTTCTTCGGTTTTTTTGAGCCCTTCACCTGGAAGGATAGTAGTAAAGGCAAGTAGTTCGGTCTTTCTTTCCTGTCGTTCCGGGCCTGATCAATTGCTCTCTTCTCCCAGGTGTGTTTGATTTTCACAATATCTTGTTCGGTTAGCCATAGATGGGTCTGTTGTAGATTTGTCTCAATCGTCCAATCATAAGTTCCCGATATCAGGGTTGTAGTAAGCCAGGTACAGCAGAGTAGATTGTGGTCACTATGGATGGTTTTTTGGACTTTGAAGCCTATCAGCCCGTGCTTAAGACCATCAGAAACGAAGATATAATCCAACGTTGCTTTGGACCTGTTGCATTCCCACGTGGGACGGTTCGTTTGGTTGGGGAACAAAGAAGCAACATTTTGAATACTTCTTTGGCTGATTGCTTCATTCCAGCTTTTCCTCTCTCAATGGTGGGATCAACACCTCCCCGCTGCGCGATGGAACTTTGTTTGTCGACCAGAGCCTCAGTACATTTTGCGTTCAAATCGCTGCATATGATAAGCTCGATTTTATCGAATTACGCATATAGCTGGTCAATCGTTTCAGACATATTGTCGCAGAAGGTTTTTACAGACATTCGCTGTGGATTCCAATAACAGTTCACTATGGCCACTGTCTTTTGAAAGCCATTTTCCATCTTGGCCTTTCCCTGGATTTGCGAGGTCAAGATGACCAACATTTCGTAGGACTGTTTCCACTTTCTTGGTTCGCTCAGACCCGTTCCTGTTTTTATTGCGGTTAGCAGACCTGATGACGGTCTACCTAGCAGGCCTTTGACTGCGGGAGAGATCATCACTGAGAACCCGTTGAGTACTGGTTGTTGTAAGAGCCAAGGTTTCTTGTAGGCATAGGATGTCATAGAAACCCAGATCGGCGTCTCCAGGTATCGTGAGGTGCGAATGGCCTCTCGTATTCCATGAGCCCAGAATATAGGATTCCTTTATGGGTTGCTCGCTGCTTTTTTCGCTGGGATTTTTGCTGGGATCATTGAGGCAAGCTAACCCTGGTCGTTGCTATTTGCCATTATTTTTCATCCAATTTGACTTTAGCCACTTCCATGGACCTTTAGGTTGTCTTTCGTCTTCCGTTTTTTCCTGATGCCTTACATGATTATTTATTGTGTTCTCTGTGAGTTCTCGGTCTGACCTGCTGCGGGATCCGACTTGTCTCTGATCCTCTCTGTTGTTTCTCGTTCGGTTCCCAGTCCAGTCGGACTGTTCCTTTGTGCGTCGATATTGTCTTGGGTTTGTGTGATCTCTTTCCATCGGGTCAGTGAGCCATTTAGTACCCCTGTCTTGATAGTGTGAACGTCTGAATGTTTCCTGCCTTTCCTGGGTCTTATGCCCTCAGCTTTGATGGTATAAATCCTCTGTTTCGGATCTGTAATGATACTGGAGTTTTGCCTTTTCCATCTTTTCCTCTTCAAGGTCTTGTCTACTCGTCTTCCTTTTTTGTTCTGTCAGAGAAAAGTCCAGTTGCTCGAATTCTTCGTAGACTGACTCATCAATGTGTTTGATGGCGGCTGCTTTCAAATGCAAAAATACTTTCGCCTTCTTTTCCCTATGATAGGGTTCGAGAAGCACGAGGTCCTCTGTTCTAATCTTTTTCAGCGTTTGCATTCTCTTTGTTATTTGGAGTATTGTTGGTCTGTTTAGAATTAGAAACTTTTTGTCTACTTCCCTTTGTTCCAGCTTGAAAACTTGTATCTCTTCTTGTGCTTTTTTTCTATTTTCCAATTCGCCTTTTTCTACTCGGTACTTCCGCAGGTTTCTTTGGATGTCTGCCCTTTCGCGAGCTACTCGTGGTTTGGGAGGACTTCTTCTTGTTCTGGAGACGTATGTCTGGCGCTTTTCATTTTCCGCAGTCGCTTGGGCTACAACTTCCTGTGCGACTGACAGGCTTGTTGCTTTATTTTCACTCTGGATGGGACCGTCTGTGTCCATCTTGGACTTGACTGTGGGATTTTCAGCCCGATCTGTACAGGGCTTTTTTACCCCACCTTCTATAGCGGGTTCCCTTGACTCCTGTGACCCCTTTTCTGAGTGAATAGAGATGTTCATTAAGTCGGTACATCCTAGGAATTTGTCTACTGTTCTTGGAGATCTCACGGGGTCGGTCTCCTCTGCTCGAGATCTTGGATCTTGTCGATTTTTGTTGGCTAGTGATTCACCCAGGCCCGGCCCCCTCACGTCTGCTTTTACCGACATTTTGGTGTCCTTCTTAAGGTTTAATTCCCTTTCCGTCAGGTCAATTGTCGGTGGCTGTGTCTTTTGTGCTTTGGCTCGTAGCCCCCCTTCTGGTTTTTCTTGTGTCAATATCAGCAGGGTTTTCTTTTTTCCATTTGTGTGCGGTGCGGGCTCGTCTACAGCATCTTCGCAGGCAGATGTCATTGTTGTAGACCATTTTGTTCAGTAATTCCAAGGTCTCGATCTTTTTTTCCAACGCTTCGATTTTAGTTTCCCACATTGTTTTCTGATTTAAGGTTTTCTGGGATCCATCTGTCGCTCTTACTAGTTGGGTCCCGGTCGAGTTTTCCATGTTCTCGATCTTTTTCTCCAAAGCTTCGATTTTTCTTTCACACAAAGATTTCTGATTGAGCGTTTTTTCGGCATTTGCTGGTAGAAGGCTATCCATCTGGGCCAATTTCGCCATTATATTAGAAAGAATTGCTGTGTTATCTTGTACGTTTTCTTTGATTGTTTCATACAACTTACAGAAGGGGGCTAATACAATGGTCATGGCCGACATGATAGCAATAATTTCTGGTTTCTTATTTGGAGATTCATTTTGTAGTGCCACCGCAATTTTGCTGAGTTGTCTCTTTTTTTGTGAGGCTTGGGTTTTATCCGATCTTCTCAATACTGCTGATGAGTCTAGGCCAGGGCATTCTTGGTGATACAAATTTCGTAGATGACGAAGGTGAAACAGAGGGTAGCCTCCTGGACAGATGGGGCTTTGTGCAGGCCAGACGATCATCTCTGTCCTGCTGTGCCTGCGACGTTCGATTGGATTCCCAATCAGATTGAACCCCCATTAACCCCTCTTCTTCCTGGTCTTCATCTGAAATGAGTATCTCCTCTATGATTTGTTGAACCCAATTCGGGGCACTTTGGATCTGGGGACTCTCGATCCTACTGCTTAGATGGCCATTTATGCTCAAAAGGACCAATTCAGGACTCTCTGAGGCCTTTGATTTTTCGGTGTCTATATGTGGTTCATTTATGGATATCATAGCTTTTTCCTCCGAAGAGCCGTTGGACCGGGCTTGTTTGTCTCTTGCCGCTGTGGGTGCCTCAGTTCTCCTCTGTTTTTGCGCGGGCTGGGTTTGAGTTGCTATTTCCAGCATTTCCGCATCCGATATTTCCGTTTCAATGCTCTGTTTTCTTTTGTGTTGCTGAGTGAAAAAAGCTTTTAACGGGCGTGACAGCAGTGGGTTGTGCAGCCCTTTTGACATCAGTCCACCTTTTTTACTACTTTTTCTTGATTTTTGTTCCCCCAGCATAGTAATCTTTAACAACCTTGTATTCGCCGTTTTTTTTACTCCTTGAGGCCTAGCTTTCGCCGGGGTATTAGTTTTGCCTCTTTTTTTCCTTTTTGAACCAGATCCAGTTTTCAATTGTTCACCGTCCATTTCCTTATCAGAATCCTCCGGCTCTCCCTCAGTTTGGTTATCGCTCTCCAGGTCCTCTTCGTCCGATTCTGTATCTTTATCGGGGTCGGTGATTATCACACTGTCTCTGACTTCTCTAATAGGCTTGGCGGCCCTTGCCAGATTTTTGCCCAAGCCTTGCATGGTTTTCTCGCTGTCGTGGCCTGTATCATGCAGCATTGCTTGAATGGTGATCACATTTGGCACACAGTCGCTCTTTTCTGCTATAGCTAGCGGGTTTATCGCCACTTCTCCTTCCACGCCGGGGGTTTTTCTATCCCCCTCCATAGTTGTTCGATGAAGGGGTAATTCGTTTATTTCAGATACGTCCGTTGTCTTTGCTCCCTCACATGTCTCCTTTCCCCCACGTAGCCCTCTGTTGACATGGTTGCGATTTCTGGCACCGCTCCACCTCATTTCTGTATCGGTGTCTGGTTTAGTAGGGGAGAGAACTTCAGGTCGATCCCTTTTTTGTTTCGGTTCCGGGTTTTCGTCGGTGCCGCAGCCCGACTGACGGTGGAGGTCTGGCTGGCATCTTCCTCCAACCGCACCCGACCATGCTCCGAATTGAGGGTCCAGATCTGGTCTGGGGCCCTGTAGAACGGGCACGGGTTTGGGCGCGGTTGGAGGAAGATGCCAGCCAGACCTCCCAACCCCCGGTCCTCCATGGCCGTTGAGACCCCATGTCCGTCCGATCGTACCTCCCTGGCTGTCCCGGGCCGAGGCATAGGCTGGGAGGCCATCAACGCGGAGGAATCTCCCGCTTGCTCTCGTGGTTCAGGTAGGCTAAAGTTCCCTGCTTCGGTATTCTTCGCAGGGCCTTGTAGCGGAACTTGTACATACGTCAAATCTGTGGTTATGGAGGTTTTAGGAGTTAACTGAGTAGTCGCTAACAGTTCTAGGATAGAGGGAGTCGCCGTCGGTCTTGGTGCCGAGTCAGACTTGCTCCTCTTCCTCTTTCCCGGGCTAATTTTTCCCCCCGACTTGGATGTTTTTGTCAACTGGAAGTCCTTCGGGAATGTTTTCGAACTTTTCAACACTTTCAGAGGACGTACCTCTGGCTCCATTCGGCTTCGCGTCTGCAGCGGACTGCTGCAGACTGGCTCACACCTCAGGCTCACAGCTCCGCTCACCGCTCCGCGGTGTCACACGGTAAAAATAGGTACTTCCTGCACCTTCCGCACAACGATTTGGACTGCTGCTGCAGACTGGCTCACACATCAGGCTCACAGCTCCGCTCACCGCTCCGCGGTGTCACACGGTAAAAATAGGTACTTCATGTACCTTCCACACAACAATGTGGACTGCTGCTGCAGACTGGCTCACACCTCAGGCTCATAGCTCCGCTCACCGCTCTGCGGTGTCACACGGTAAAAATAGGTACTTCCTGCACCTTCTGCACAACGATGTGGACTGCTGCTGCAGACTGGCGCACACCTCAGGCTCACAGCTCCGCAGTGTCACACGGTAAAAATAAGTACTTCCTGCACCTTCCGCACAACAATGTGGTTTGTAATTATTAGCATGCAATTGCAGATTGTTTTAGGTATAGTGCTGAATATCATACGTTACAGGGTAAAGCAAAATTAAATTGCACAAAAACACAAAAGCAAGGCAGAATTCTTGCATATACAACTACACAAATCACATAATACAGTTACTGCTGTCGATACATAAAAAAAACAACAGGGTCATTACACATGAACAAGTGGAACAAGTATTCAGAATGTCAAAACAGTGTGATTCTCCCATTATTGCAAATATTGTGCACTGAAAAGTTTGCTGCGATTTTAAAAATCTGAAAGGTTTACACTTGTAAAAGAGCTCTAAACTGCTTCAAACTTGGATTTTAAGATTTCAAATGTTTTCTTTGGACTAAATCATTGCTTGTGTTTGTGTGCAACTGTTCAAAAAGGCTCCCATAAGAATTTACAACCGTTTAAGTATTTTTGACCATATTTGGTGTTGTTGCCCAGTCAATTTAAAGACAATTGTAAAAGCCATTCTGACAGCTGAAAAGTCAATTCCGTTTTTCTTTTGTTTTTTTATGGGGGAAAGGAGGGACTGATATTCTGTTTGATGTGTGCTATTCCTGACTACCTGCTCTCTCCTCCTATCTCTTTATATTGCCTATTGGGGGTTGAGGGGTGTTGCAGGGGGAACCTCTAACCATCGTGCTATCTTATCTGAACCAACACAAAAGTATTATTTTCTGTGCTGCATCTGTTTTGCTCCTTACTTATTTCTAGTGTATTAAAGATATTATTCTGTGTTCTGTCACCCCATTGGTGATTGTTGTTTATCTATTAAAACATATTGTGCTTAAAATTTAAATACATAAATAAATATTTACCTTTGCAAACTAGCCTGGTTCCTGGTTCAGTGGGGGGTCTCGGGAGAAGGGTGTGATATGAGTGGCATATTGTTCAGAATATTGAACTTATAGACAAAAATAAATAAGGGTTTCAGTTGTGCACTACATGCTGGGCTTGGACTTGGATGTGTGCCGGATTGAAATCACTTACAGCTTGGGGGCTTGTCACGAGATCCTAAATTAGACATACCAATCGTGACAGTCTAACACTGCATGCTAGCTGACGGGGTACATACGCCTTGTTGGATTACCATACTGTGCTACACTGAATAAGCAAAGGAGTTGGGCCTGTTTGCAAAAGTAAAGTAACCCTGAGATAAGCCAGAAGGAAATTAATATTTCCGGAATGGTGACCCCAGTGGAAATCAATATTGCAAGGGAACACCTAATGCACAAATTGTTTGTCAGGGGTGAATGGCTAGAACAGGACGAACAGGTATGGCTGCAGGGAATAAGACAAGAAATCAGTGAAATCAACCTGAACATCTGACAGGACAAGGGGCCATTACATCAAGCACTCAGTGAGCTTTACATGACCCCTAAAATAAACGAGGAGCAATGCAAAATTGACAAAATAACGGCCTACCTGTACCTGCACATAGGAGTCATACAGGAAAAATAAGCAGACCATGTAGATTTCACAAAGAGGCAAGAGAAAGCACTGCTGAACAGCCAGACTGATCTGGACTCTGCAGAGAAAAGGCTCCAGGATAGAAAGGAATCTGAAACGGAGGCTAGGCAGTATGCCACCAAACTCCATGAAGATCTTGCTCTCTTACTGCAAAGCAAAATACAGAGGTGCAGACACTGCAAAATGAGTGTCAGGAAAGGTTGGACTCCTTAAAACAGTGTCAACAAAAGCTGGCACAACAATTAACTTTTAACAGAGTCTGTGCAGAACAGCTCAACGTCTTACAAGACCAGATAGACCAGAAAGAGGAAAATAATAAATTGATTATCAAAGACCTAGAATCCCAAACAGAGTTTGATGAGGAGCGCCAGAAAGCTGGGGCTCTTAAAAAGCAGAGGGACGACCTGGCTGCACAGAGGGGCACTCTAACACAGGAAAGGGACACCTTAGGCCAGGAAGTCAGTCATTTAAAAACAAAGTTAGAAGAAAATCACCTGGCCCTTCAGGAACTTGGTGAAATCTAAATGGATTATGAAAAGCTGTTAGAGCACACCAGGCGGGTGGAGGAGGCTCTGGCAAAGAATAATCAAACCAGTAAGGACCAAACTCAGGAGGTGAGTCTCCTTCAGCAAAAATTGGCCCAATACTCCCAATTCATGCAGGAAGCACAGAGAGACAATGAGGCTCTCTGTGAAAAGAATGACAGGCTCCATAGACAGATAGCCATGCAAGAACAACTCATAGAGACCAGTAAGGCCTTAATAGAGAAGGAAAAAGGTCAGATATTGGCATGTTATCAGGAAATAGGGGCTGAAAAAGATGAGGTAAGATGGGAGAGAGAAACCCCTGTGCATAACCTCAGGAACCCTGGCATCAAGGACTCAATCTATTCAATTCCATGGACTCTGACACCCCCATCACTCAGCCAATCCTGGGATCAAGGGAGAGTCAGAAGACTCATCTGTGTGCCACAGGTTTCAAGAGACTAGGCCCCCACATTCTGCCAGCCAATCCCAAGCCCGCAGAATCAAGGAGAGCCTAGAGGAACAGACAGCCACCTCAGGTAGAAGTGCCTCTGAGTCAGAGGATGAGTGGACCAGGGTGACCCGAACTAAAAAGGCCAACAAAGTTAAGAGAGCTTTACTGAAAGATCCCTTAAAGCAAATCAATGCTATTAGGAGCGTCATAACGCCCTACCATAAAAATGCCAAATGTTCAGTTTGGGAGCACCTCAAATTGTTTGAGCAAATGATGGAGACTTTCCACCTGAAAGACAGCCAAAGCTGCATTCAGTATGTCAAGTGGACATTTTCACCTGACTACTCCAGCTTCTTTGCGGGGCTGGAGGATCAGAACCACTTAAGATGGTCCACATATAGGGTGGACATCTTAAAGCATTTTTCAATCCATAGAAACCCTCAAGAAGCCCGCAAGGCAGCCTACAACCTGCAATGTGGGGAAGACCAGGCCCCACAAGAATTTGTCCAAGAACTGAAACGTGCCTTTGCGCAGACCACCAGAAGGGTGCGCACAGACAGCAGGGAATTTGTTAATACCTTCTTTCATGCACTCCCTAAATACATTATGACCCAGCTAGTGAGGGACTTTCATGAGAAAAGATCACTAGACTGGGTCATTGAACAACTAACTCGCATCTACGCAGTGCAGAAGCCACTAGAAAGTAAAAGTTCTAACAAAAGCTCAAAACCAACCAACACCCCTGCTGCTGCTAAAATGGCGGAGGTGAAGGTTGCCCCCATTTTAGATCTGGAGATGGGGGGGCCTAAAAACATTCCTGCGCAGAAACCTACCAACCCAAGACCCAGAAGGCCCTCCGGTCAATCCCAAACAGAGAGTCAGGGAGGTAACCCCACAAATGGGGCCCCTAACTCCCCTGACTACATCAGCCCCCGTTACAAGGGCAACAGACCCATCCTGGGCTATGTGCGGACTCCTCCAGCCCAAGGGGGGGGTCCAAACAGGCAGCTGCCAACCCAGGAAACTTCCCTCTACATTTTCCCCAGGAGGACAGTAATCCCCCAAATGCCGGGCTGAGTTTCTTTCCCCGGTACCCGCCAAACACCAACCCCCAAAACACCCCTTCTTTCTTTCCCCACTTTCCTGAGCCCAGACAGCCCAATCCGGGAGAGGGGAGTCCAAGGGTGGAGGGGTACCAAAACTATCCTAACCAGGGGTATTATGGGAGAAGTATAGTTACCCTTCCCGTGATCAACCAAGGGTAGACCAGAGGACCCCTTTCCAGCCTGAGCGGATGTCCCAACTGGAATGCCAGGTCCAGAACATGGCACAGGAACTGGGTCGCATGTTGAGGGTGCAGTAAAACCCCCCAATGAACATGGTGACTCAGAACTCCTCAAATCAAGGGTCTGGTGCTCCAGAACAATGACGGGGAAGAACCGCGACAACCCACTGGTTCACAGGGAGGAGGCACAGGGGAAGGGGGGTGTAAAGCCTTAGAGGAAGCTTCCTTCCCCACTTGTGAAAAGCCCCTAGAAACCCAGGAACCGGAACCAGAATCTCCTGCCCCCAAAAGTCTGCAACCTAAGGTACAGAGGGTGGTTAGGAGAAAAAAAAAGAGCCTTAAAAGGCCCATTTTGTGGAGGAGGTGCAAATCTTCCAATTTGAAGGAGAGGGGTCCTCAGAGGATTCTGGGAAAAAGATCTTCTCCTTCAGGGATGGGGGAACTGCTCCCAAAGAAAAATGGGTCCCAAGAGAGCCTGATCAAGGCTTGGTAGATGTGGGGACCGAGTTAAAACTGCCCATCATCAAACCCCAGAATGATCTGCAAGAAAATTCCCTTGTTCAAACCAATTCTAGTGACTGCCTCCAAAAAGGGGATGGGGGGCAGCCCAGAATCAGAACCAGGGGAGCCCAAAACTTCCCCCATATCCAATTGCCACCTTTTTCTTACAGGTTCCCAAGATCCCAAACAAAATCCTGCCCAAATCACCCCTCTGTCAGAATCCAAAGCAAAGAAATTATCCCACCAATTGGCCATAAATGTGCATTATCTTTGCCCCCTTGAGGAGAAGGAGGGAAGATTTTATGCCCCGGTCCAAATACAGGGGCAATGCACGATTTTGGCACTGGTGGACACTGGATCCCAAGCCACCCTGCTGTCAAAAAGGGCCTTCAGCTGAATTCGGGAAGGGGGGAGAAATATCAAATCCCTCTCACCCCTCTTCCTGGACAACTTCAGAACTTTGATGGGAATGAAATTCCTGTCGAGGGGACTGTGGATTTAGACATTAAAATTGGGCGACACAAGGTGGAGCACCCGGTCATAGTTGTGACTCCAGAGGGCATACCATGTTTACTAGGGAATGACATCCTGCGTAGATTGTCTCCCCTCATAGATTTTGTAAAGAAGGTCCTCTGGACTCAGACTAACCGAACAATAAAATTAAAACAGAATGTCAACCATATTAGTTTAAATGGCACATGCCACATGGTTGAACAGAAACCTAACCAAATTGAATTCCACTTCCAGAACAACCAAATCCCAGATGTGACAGTAATTGCAGTAGGAAAACAAACTGGTGATGGGGAGTCCTCTCTATTTCTGAAAATCAACCTTCCTTAAAGTCTAAGGTGGCATTCCACACTGGAAGGGAACACTCTGAAATTCTATACAAATTCAGAATCAGAAAATCTTACTTCTATAGTCCAAAATGATGAGGAATCAGTTCAAAGCTTGGCTGATATTCAGAATATTGGAGAGCAGTTGTTCATCCCTATTCGGTTAAGTGAAGGGAAGGACTCTGTTCTCGCCCAAGTGTGTGTCAACAACGGCAAGAGCTTCTTCAGCGAGGCCATGTTCCGCAAACTCCTAAAAGATCCAGCCATTTCCACATTTAAATTGGTAGAAGAATGGGAAATGGACCTGGAAACACCCAATTTCAAACATCTCCATAGCAGGTTTATGCTCAAAATTTCCATAAGCAACAAGAGCATAGTCCATAATTGTTGGGTCGTGCGAGATGTCCCTGCTGCATTTTATTTAGGCAGTGACATTCTCAATCGCTTTGCCATTAGTTTGGACCTAATAAGCTTCAAAGCCTGGTCCCGATTAGCGGGTAATCCCATGGATTTTGATGACCCAGAGAAAGCATTTCGGTCAGCTCAACTGCTGCCATATGCAGTTGAAATTCAGATTGGAGAGGAAGTCACCATCCCAGAACGGACACGACAATTCTCAATGGAAGTGAAAATTAAAAAGAGCACAGAAACTGAAAAATCCTGAAGCCTATGTTCATCTCAATGCTCATTTCCAACAGCAAGGGTTGGGGGTAAACCCAATACCACTAGTCAATACAGAACACAACACCATTCCAATAGAGGTGGATAACAGTATCACTCTGGGCGCAGGCACCGTTATTGGGATGGCGGTGGATGACAGACATTTTTCCATAGATTTAGGTAACAAAAGGACCAATCCCTATGGACTGTTTTGACAGTGATAGCGACGATGACAACACACCAGACAGGATCTTCACCCAGTATGGGGGGAATTTCCTGGTGTACTCTTCCTGCCCTTATGATAAGGAAGGTGTGACCTGTGACTTCAGTAGGGATGAGGTGATCTTTCAATTCCATAAGGACTGCCTTCCCCACCTGAAGCCATAAGTCCAAATCAGTACTTTGACGAGGGACTTCTCCACCCAGCTGGAGGAGGCCGCTGAGATAGCCAAACCAGAAGTCTTTCCAGCCTTCAGGCAGATGCTTGAAGAGAGAGCCAACCTAGCTGATGCCTGTGAGACTCTGGAGCAAAAGCAAAAATTGAAACAAGTTTTCTTAGATTTTCAAGATCTCTTTGCGGTGGACTCATATGACTGTGGTCGCACCGACATCCACACAACAACAATTCCCACAGACCCTGGCATGACTCCGGTGTTTGTGAAGCAATATTGCTTGCCTCTTGCATCAATGGGGTCCCTTACTGAAATAATTAAGAACCTCGGGTCCCATGGGATAATTCGTCCAGTCCACAGCACCTTCAATAATCCAGTGCTGGAGATTTTGAAACCAAACGGCCAGTGGAGACTCTGTGCTGACCTAAGGGAGCTCAACAAATTGGTCCATACTTCCGATGGCCTCTTCCCTACATTGACCAAGGGCTGGCCCAGATCCAGGGGTCAAAGGTATACACTGCCATTGACCTGACCAATGGATACTGGACTGTACCTGTCAGTAGGGAGGACCAATACAAGCTGGCTTTTACCTTCCGGGGGCAGCAGTACATTTGGACCCGGACTCCCTTCGGGTACATCAACTCCGGAAATGAATGTAACATCTTTCTGCATAAGGCCATGCCCGACTTGGGTGAAAGGGGTAACCTGGCCTATGTAGATGATGTTTTAATCAAAAGCTCAACTGTGGAGGAACACATAGTGGAGATCTGTTATGTTCTGATGCAGTTGAGGGCTGCCGGAGCAAAACTCTTTCCAAAAGACACAGTGGTGCAGGACCTGTATCAATTTCTTGGAGCATGGGATAACTCCTGATGGTCTCTGTTCCCAGGAAAAGAAGTAGAAGCACTCCAGAAAATAAAAGACCCCACAACTCTGCGGGAACTAAGAATCCTCCTTAAACTAACTAATTACAGCAGAAAGTTCATTGAGGACTAGGCAGAGATCACAAGACCCCTGATCCATCTGTTGAAGGGGGTGGGTCATGTGGGAGTGGGGTCCAGAACAAGCCGAGGCAGTAAGGCAACTCAAAAGAAGCCTCTCACAAGCGCCTTGCCTAGCTTACCCTGTCAAAAACAAGGAGTTCTTCTTGGAGACAGGGTTCTCAAATACATGTTTGACTGCAGTATTATATCAAAAGCATTACAAGGTCAATAAAGTAATCTCCCATGCGAGTAAGACTTTATCTTCTGTGGAGGAAGAAATTCAACGATTGTGAGAAGGCACTCCTGGCAACGGTGTGGGCATTGAAGAATTACGGCTCGTTTATCCAGGGGGAAAACATCGTAGAGGAGACTCCCCACCAACCTTTGCAATATCTTCAAAGTGACAGAATCCGGTCCGGAAATGTGAGTAATTCCCAAATTACTTCCTGTATTCTGTCAATGCAAGGCTTTCCTGTGGAGGTCAGATATGGCCAAAACAAGAAGAGTCCCCTTGCGCAAGGTCTGGTTGACTTGCATGATTGTGCCAGAGAAAACTGTCTTGAGGACGAAAGTTTTAAAATCAAGGACAACATGGAGGCATACCTTAATTCCCCAAACAAAGTCTATGAAGAAGACAAGTGTGAGGGAATGCCCACTGTCTATGTGGAGGGGTGCTCCTACCATGTTGACCACAACGAGGAAAGAGAACTTGTGGCCGGCGTGGGGAATGCATGGGTGAATGATGCTCCAGAACCCTCTGCTGAGTACAAAATCAGTCCCCGAAGTAGTCAAGTGGCAGAGCTGATGGCTGTGCATCAAGCCATCCTCACTTCTGTTCAACAGCAACTCCACGAACTGATCATAATCACTGATTCAGATTGTGTACAGAATGGGTTTGTGGAGCACCTGGTTAACTGGAAAACCAGAGGCATGCTATGTGCTAATAATAAACCTTTAAAACACGGAAAATTGATACAAAATATTGATGATCTGGTCACATCGAAAGGGATGACCATCAACTGGAAAAGATTAAGGGTCATTCTAAAGTAGTGGGACCACACAAAACTGGAAATGACCTAGCTGATCAGCTGGCCAAAACCGGAGCCATCCAAGGGGATCTATTTGAGATTGAGTCCCTGTTGGGGGAAATCCAGGTCACTGCTATCACTAGGTCCCAGTCAAATGCTCACAATGAACTCTCAACTGCACAATGGAGTAAGGAGACCCCAGATGCTGATTTGATTACGGCTCAAAAAGGGGATCCAATAATTAGTCAGTTTTATCAACACATTGAGGACCCTCAGAACTTTTCCCTGATGGGTACCGATTACATTGGGAAAGAGGACCTCAGAGTGTTGATGAAATGTCCAAAAATTTTCTGAATCAAAGACGGTTTGTTGGTGAGGAGATACATAGCTGGCCATGATCAGTGGGTGGTCCACACCTCATTCAGAAGCCTGATGCTAAGTCACGCCCATGATGTGGCCACAGCCGGTCATAGGGGGTTTCATACGACATTAGAAATCTTGCGAGAGGTTGCACACTGCCCAAACATGGGACAGGACCGCGACCAATACTTGAAGGGATGTGTTGTGTGTGCACAATTTCAGCCAACATCACTCACACACCGTGCTCCCCTCCAAAAGTGGGGGATGACACTGCCTTGGTCAGATTTACAAGTCGATTTTATCGGGCCCGTGAATCGCTCCTCTAGGGGGAACAAGTACATGTTGACCGTAACATGCTTGTTCACTAAATGGGTGGAATGCCTCCCGGCCCCAAATTGCAAGGCAGAAACAGCAGCTGCCTTGATGATCAATCACATATCCTCGCGTTTTGGACTACCCCAAAGGATTGAGTCAGACCGAGGTAGCCACTTCACTAGCGAAGTGATGACAAAGATGTGGGAGATACTTGGGGTGAAAAGGAAACTACACTACTGGGGTAAAAAGGAAACTACTGGCTAGCCTCTAGTGGTGGAGTTGAGAGGTACAATAAAACTATTGTGAGCATTTAAAAAAAGTTTGTGGCAGTTTCTGGGCCAAGTTGGGACATTCGATTACCCCTTGTCCTGATGGTCATCAGATTTACCTCTTCTTCTGCAACAAAAATGTCTCCATTTGAGTTGATGACTGGACAAAGGATGGTGCTACCCCAACATCTGCTCTACAGAACCCAAGAGCAGACCTTGATAATATGCCTCCACAATTCATGAGTATGTTGAGAATCTGAGAAAACACCTTTAACATGCTTTTGCCTATGCTGAGCGGAATCTAGAAAGATCTGCAGACAGTATGAAGACCCACAATGATCTCAAGACAACTAAAAAGGTCTATGTGTACAATTTCCAAAGGAACCAAGCCAAAGAGTGCAAATTCCTCCCAACTTTGCGGGGCCCTTTTGAAGTTGTGGACAGAATCTCACCAGTCACCTACATAATCTGCATCCCCAAGGGCAGTTTGGCAGAAGGGGAGGACAAGTGGGTCCACATTAACCAGCTGAAGAGTTGCCATCCCAGGCATACTTTGCAGCAAATAGAGGAGCCGACCGGAAACCCAGAGGGGGAAAATCCGGAAACATAGAAGAATCACTAAATGTTCACCGTGAATGTGCAAAAAGCGTTTTAAAACCATTAGTAAACATATATGGGGAATATTGCCAATTATAACCAATGCAAGTGTCTTTCCCACTGCTGACATGTCCAGATGACGTGTGGACACAGTAGTGGAAAAATATCTGTAACCATGCTCTGTTCCATCTTCTAGCATCTGTACTAAGAATCATCCAAAGGATTACCAAGGAGGACCACTCAGGGAACAGGAGGAAAGACCCAAGGAGCCCGGAGTGCCGCTCCATACTCCCAACCAGAACCAGCAATACTACTGACCGGAACCGGCGAGGAGAGCAGGTCGCCTCCAGCACTGACGGGAGAAGTCAGGAGGGGGGCTCTGTGGGATGTATTGACCCACTCAGCATCAACCTGCCAGTTATGGGGAAAGAAATAGCAACAATGGTGGCAAAAACCTTGCGCGTGCCAAAAACCTACATAAACCTACAAAAACTGTGTACTTCAACACACAAAAAGAGGGATGCACACCTGCCACCCATAGTACTAGTGCGGTGGGATAGAGCACACTCTGCAAAAATGTACCAGTGGGCTCCATTACCTGCAAACAGAGTGCAGAGAGAAAAGCAGCACTTTGCAAGTGAAAACCCAAAATGTGCCAACAAATGACATCTGCTTTGTTGCTAAAAACTCCTAAATGCCTTTACACAACACTTCTCCACATTTAAAATCTTGCCTGGTTCTAAAATTCATGTATCTAATGAAACATTGGGAAATACAAAGTCCCAATGTGAAGAGCAATACATTCGTCAGACAAACTGGATTGTTTGAAAACTGACAGCATAGGCCACATTCTGGGTGCAGTACCCGGGGCTACCTGAATGACAGCTGTCAGAGGAGTACTGAGGAAACTTTAAAGGAACCTAAAACTAAAAAGTCTGCTGGATTAGCAAACATAAAAAGGCTTGTTGCCAAAAAGGAATACAGGTTTTAGTTGTGTTTTTCCCACAGATTTTAAGGCCAAGAAAGAAATGAATTTATGTTTGGTGTAACAAATTTGGTTTTTGCTGGGTTTAAGAAGTCAATTAGTCTGGCTGAAGCTGCAAGAACTGGAAAAGCAGGTTTTTCTCCCAGAAGGAGGGCCTTCCTCTCAGCAGAAACTCACTGGGAGGTGTTAATTGCGGGTTAGAACAGAATCTTGTCTACAGAAAGCGAAGGAACAATGACAAAGCTGCAGCCCAGGAAACTGGAAGTGTGACGGGGGTCGTAAATGGCCTCTGGAAGGAACAAGCAAGGAGGGGGATGCCTTGGACTGCAGGGAGACAAAAAGGAGTGGACCATCTTTTGCCAAACATGAACAAAGAACAATTTTTAAAAGACTCATAACTTGCTATTCAAAATGGTGAAAAATATAAAAAGGACAGAGTTGTTAATTTAATTTCTGGCTGCACGTGTGAAGAGGCGGTAGAACTGTCTGACATATTCTTGACAGAAATGGCAATATATGTGTTTTTTTGCAAAATGTATTACTGTTAGAATTGTGAAAATGTACACGCATTTCCCTATGTTAAACATGCACATTTGTGGAAAGTTGCATAAAATTTGGAAATGGTGTTCATAGCGAAAAGGGCAACATTCTGTAGAAAGCATAGACAAGATCCCACCACTGCAGGGTTTTGAGGAATAGCTGCTACGTAAAATATGGCATCTTTGTGTGCGATTTGTATAAAGGTGACCAATATAGAAATGTACATTTAGTATCAAATCTGAATTTGAGACCAGTGGCTAAAGGGAGGTCTCTGAGGACTGTGAAGCAAATCATAAAATGTGACATCATCCGGCCTTGATCCAATCACTCAAATTGCAAGGCGGAGATGAATTGTGGTCCTATCCCAGCTCACAGGGGCAAGCTTAGCTAAGCCGGCCCACACACCCCCTTTGTGATGTCATCCTATAGCATAAATAGAGACAGCTGACAACACATAGGGACTCACTGATCCAACCACTTTCCTGATTCCGGCAAAGCAGTCTGATCCAGCATTCTACATCCAGCTTTAATATTCTTCCAGATCCAGATAACAAATCTCTTGCCAGATATATAGAATCATTGATTTTCAGCAAGGCCCAAATCCTCAAATTTATTCTCTCCACTCAGTAAAGCGCTGTGTGGTGTGAGAAGGCCTTTTGAACCAGTATACTGAAATCCTCTGGCTTGCCACTGCTAGGCTTGCCTGAGGAAATCGCCATCCAGCTGATTCAAATACCCACAGACTACGAGGGCAGATCCTGTGCATATCCGGTGACAGGCCTAGCTGTTCCAGTACTGTGCCTGATGTGCTGTCATTCCTAGACCAGACCCAATCCTATGACCAGAGCTGATGGTCCCATTTAGAAACTTATCCTGTGAGTATTAATAGGAAGAACTGTGGCCCATAGTATATTTACTTTGTCTTATCCCTTTTTCCAACCCATCCTATCTTTCATTCAGAACCAGTATTGTTAAGAGTATCTTTGCATTGTCTTATCCCTTTCTCAAACCCATCCTATCTTTCTTTCAGAACCAGTATTGTTAGAACCATCTTTGCACTGACCCTCTTCTCATCTGAAGAAGTTGAGTTTCCTTAGCAGGCGGGTCACCCTGATCAAGTGACTGTAAGATCCATGTGTGGTATTCACTTTTTCATAGTCATTCTCTAGTGTAAGCAAACCCATTTGTCATTTTCAAAAGTGCATTTCTGTTTTCCATTCTCGCGCCTATCTCGCAAAAATGACCTTTACTAAAACCTCTATAACTCCCTCGGTTTTTGTGATAGGAATGACATTTCAACTCCTACTTGTATCTAACATCCATAGAACCCAAAAGAGTGCGATTCTCCCGTTATAGCAAATATCGCGCAATGAAAAGATTGTCACGATTTTAAAAATTTGAAAAGTTTATACGTGTAAAAGAGCTCTAAATTGCTTCCAACTTGGATTTTAAGATTTCAAATGTTTTCTTTGGACTAAATCATTGCTTGTGATTGTGTGCAACTGTTCAAAGCGGCTCCCATAAGAAGTTGCAACCATTTAAGTATTTTTGACCATATTTTGTGTTGTTGCCCAGTCAATTTAACGAAAAGCCATTCTGACAGCTGAAAAGTCAATTCCGTTTTTCTCTTGTGTTTTATGAGGGGAAGGTGGGACTGATATTCTGTTTGATGTGTGCTATTCCTGACTACCTGCTCTCTCCTCCTATCTCTTTACATTGCCTATTGGGTGCTTGAGGGGTGTTGCAGGGAAAACCTCTAACCATCGTGCTATCTGATCTGAACCAACACAAAAGTATTATTTTCTGTGCTGCATCTGTTTTGCTCCTTACTTATTCCTAGTGAATTAAATATATTATTCTGTGTTCTCTCACCCCATTGGTGATTGTTGTTTATCTATTAAAACATATTGTGATTACATTTTAAATACATAAATAAATATTTACCTTTGCAAACTAGCCTGATTCCTGGTTCAGTGTGACCAGGGGATGGGGGGTCTCAGGAGAAGGGTGTGATATGAGTGGTATTTCGTTCACAACACTGAACTTATAGACAAAAATAAATAAGGTTTTCAGTTATGCACTACCTGCTGGGCTTGGACTTGGGTGTGTGCCTGATTGAAATCACTTACAGTACAAGCCTTGTTTAAGGCTAGCTGCCATTTTGGAATTACACTCAGTCAATACTGGCAGCATGCCTGGTACCATGAACCTGTGTGACCCTTTCTGGAGTGAGCGGTGGCTCATCTGTGTGGGAACGTTAGCAGACTAAGGTTTTGCCAGTGCACGTTTGCTCATGCGCTGTGTTTGAATGCAGGGAGCAGTACCTTTCGAAGGAACAATAGGCATCATCACAAGTTTGATAGAAATTAGGTGGAACTACTGTCAAACTACTTGGTCAAGCAAATTTAGCCCAGGATTATGAGCTTGGTAATAGTAGTGCTGATCCCCATTTTTGGAAGCAATAGCACTTCTGTGGGTTTTGTCAGATTTAGTGGGAGTGGTAATTACGTTGTAGTAAATGTGATTTATTTTTGGAAGAAAAATGGGGATTTACCTCCAGCATTTCACTGATGGGAAATCCTTTGCTTTACGTCAAATATTGGATTTTTGAAAGGTGCAGAAAAGTAGTGGTAAATTGGCAGTAATTCCATTATCACCATGTTACCGCCATTTTTCTCAAACAGTTGAAATACATGATGAAACCCAATGTGTTTCCCACCTTCCAATCAGACAGGATTTGGGAAACAAATCTTCCCTGTTGGCCACAGCATTACCTTGCCAAGAATTATGGTTGGCATGTAGGAACACCTTGTGGAAGATGGGGTCCTGTCGATACTGGGTGTTTTGACCATTGAGAATGGTAGCACTGGCAGGATTGGGGCAAATGCCAACTGTGGAATGATTTCGTTATGGCCAAACAGAGTCTGATTTCCACAAGACTGGGGCAACAACCTGTTTTTTGGATGAAAAGCTACTGTGGTTGTGGGTAGAAGTATTTTTCAAGACAAAGAGAACTGTTGTGAAAGACAACAGTAATGACAAGGCTGTGGAGGAAGACAGGTAAGGATACGATGAAGTTATAAGTCTCCCTTCCTCCTATCCACAACTATCCCTATGTTGCGCTGATGAGCCGCCTACAAAACAGGGGACAGGATAAGAAGGTAAACTACTAACTTCTAATTATTGTAAAACGTTCTGCCTTGTTTTAATCATGCCCATCAACCACTCTCTTCCACTATGTGTGTGTGTTGGAAGAGACAAATAGCCAGACAAAACAAAAATAGGTGCTTTACTGGTTTGGTGTACAAACATCCACTGGGTTAAACATAACTTTAATGGCCCAGGAATTGTGTATAGACCATGTGCACCAAAGTTTTAAAAGATACATAAACACAAATCTAACTCTCTGTATATGAGCAATTTGTTTACCTCACCCCACTTGATGCTGTAATATTAACATCTTGGAAAACGCTAAATGGAGTGTGTATTGTATTGTCTTTATGTTGGTCTGTGACACAAACTTGGATTTTTCTGTAATTTGTGTTTATGTGTCGTTTAAAACTTTGGTGCGAGATCTCGCTCATATGGTAAGAAATGAGGCAGGAACTGTGAAAATAACGTAAATTCCAAAGACATTAGAACTTTTTATTCACCAACAGTTCCTAAAGATGCAGACACAATTATTGCCATTTTACAAGATACTTCTCTATACAGTGGCTCCAACGTGAAGACTTGCCATATGAACATGATGTGATTGAATTAACTGCATGCAGTGGTCGAAGTGTGAAGAAGTAGTGGAACTATGTTACTTGTTAGCCTGCACTGTTCCGCACAAACCCCATTGCCCTACCCCCTCCCACACTCAATACAAACCCCCAAACACATTTGCCTGCTGTTTAAGGGAATGTTCAGTGCAGTGCACTGAAAGTGCAAGTTTCAACTTCTTCCTACACTGTTATTTTAAAATGAAACCGTTCCGGAATAGTTTCTTTTTAAAATAAAAGTATAGGAGCTGTAAAACTTAATTAGGAAAAGTAGAGGAGCACCGCTCCCACCTGCTCCCGCTCACTTCGACCACTGACTGCATGTAATATTTCATTGTCTGACAGTACTGTTCTAAGAGGTGAATCCTTGGTACCTGTAGCCTTAGATATCTCTGGGTCACAATCTGAGGATGATGAGGACATTGCAGTTATAGATTTAAATGTATCAAACATGGACTCCTCAAAACAAGCCCTAATGGAAAAAATATCATTCTCACCGAATGTGTCCTTCTATCTGAATATATCTGAAATTACTCATTGAAACAAAAGTGCAGTATCTTCCTTTCTAGTTCCCACCCCTCACCAGCAAAATGGTAATGGAACGCATCATTTAAATGATGGTGTGTCCAAACTATTAGCTGTTACTTTTGATGCTATGCAAACCACTATGAACACTATTATCAAGCTATTCGACACTTTAAATGACAAAATGAACATACAAAGTACTCAATTTTCCTCCATTATAGCTTGGCAAAAAAAGCATGATATACTTCATTCTGAGAGAATCGTGACGCCAGTGAGTCCTTCTAAAAATTTGGCAATTACGAATTATTTAGACAAAGCTACCTCGCCCTTGAAAATAGATCCATCAGAATGTCCAGAGGTAGGCCTAAGTGCTGATGGTTTGCAAGTGACTTCTTCCCTACCATTTTTTCTCAACATTATTACTGATATACCCTCTACAATCTCACCAAATGCTGTGTCGCTTGACAAAAGCTGTATTGAAATAAAAGCCAACTCGACAAATATAAAAACTGCATACACACTTTTTTCGAAAATAAGTAATGTGGAAAAAAAATAGCTCTGCAAAAGACACAAGTAAAACTGGAAAAAAAACTAAAAACATCAAAGGGGCTAAACAGTCTATGACGGCTGCTTATACACAATTTATTAAAACTCTGAAGGTTTCTGCTACTAATTGTCAAATAGCGTCTTCAGCAATTTCTAAAAAATATATGCTACTAGCTCAAGCATGAAAATCTAAATCAAGCGCTACAGAAAACATAGAACAGTCAATTGTTCCGTGTGAGCCTTTAGATGATTTAATTAAAGCCGTCCAACATCATACTAGCTTGTCTAAATCTAAGCCAAACTGCCCCACTGCTAGCCATCCCCTTGATCAATCAAATACTCTCCTGCAGTGCGATGAACAAAAGGAAAAAGGGTTGCATCGCAAGGAGATTAGGAGAGAAGTTGATGCATATATGTCCCAATTTTCAAATCCGAGATATCTGAAGGCTCCTGTCCTCACCTCTGAGGACCATCCAGGGCCTCCATATTTACATTCAGATGCTGATAAAATGAAAGCGGGTAATGGGTTCACACCCTCTTCTGAAACACTACAACTTGCCTCTACAGTAGTGAGTGAGATGTGTAATTCTTCAAAAAATCCATCTTGTACCAAGAATTCCTTAGAATTAAACCCGCTCACTAGACTCCCTGAAAATAACAACTTTGGCCTGACGAAACCTGCATCTCATTCTGAGGGCTCTGGCGCTGAGATAGCCCGCATTTTACAGGCCTTATTGCCAAACAATCCAGGGAAATTGAGTGAAAAATTGTCATTTATAAAGACTGCTAAAACTCCACCTTTGTCAAAGGTGCAGCATCAAGCCAATTTGAATTATAAAAACATGGCATCCCTGATTCTTGGTTGCCGTCCGGATCCCTATCCGCAATATGATCTAAATCAGCACAGCATAATGGAGAGCACATGTAGAGTTCATAAATACAAAGTTCTTAAGTACTGTAAAATTATGGTTTTGATCAAGAGTTGTGAGAAATCTCATATGGCAATCTAAAGAAAAGTTGTTTAATATGGGTTTTCTTTTGCTATCTGGTCCAGTGGAAATTCCGGATGAGGTCACCATCTCTAAAGAGGTGGGCAAAAAAGCTGTGTCATGGCCCTTAAATAATAGTGGCCAGGAAATGTTGGCTCGGAAAAATTCAAATTGTTCATGTAACTGTGAGGAGTCCAGAAGTTAACTAGAGCATGGGGAAGCAAACTCAGTGATCTCTTTAGTATCATGGAACACGTGTGATTTCCAACATCTAATTAACAACAACAATTGCGATTTAACTACGTTTAGCATAGTTATGCTGCAAGAGACTTGGTTTACAGATTCTCTTCTGTGGAATCATCACGAATTACATCTAATCCCTGTTTTAAAGGGAATTAGAGGCCGCCCTATGTCTGGCCTCATCACAAGTTCAAAGACTAGTGCAAATATTTCCATAATTTATACATATTCACCTAATCCATATTCACAATTGACAATGATATCTATTAGCACTACCCTATATGGTCTAGTGAATTTATACTGAAATCCAAAAGGGATTGAAAATCAGAATCAATGATGTTTTAACAATGCTAGATTATATTGCTGCTGTTCTGGAGATTGCCCATACGGTAGTAGCTTAGCTGGGGATTTAAATCTGCACTGTTTTGACCACACTAAGTTATATGACCGGGCAAGACGGGTCCCTTGGGATCATTTGATGAAATTGTGAGGTTTGCAGATGTTAAATGGTACTGGTATTTATGACTGCCCCCCACAAGCGACATGGTCGCGAAGAGGCTTAGAAGGTACAATTGATTACATATCTGTAGACAGTGGGCTACTTTCTAAAGTCAAATTGTTTCAAACTGAAAGAACAGTGTGTAGTGATCTTAAAATGCTGTGTGTGCAGTGGGCCTCTACTCCATGACATTCAAAGCTTAGCAGACAAAAATGGTCGGGAACAATATTTGCTAATAATAGTGTTAATTGAGTGAGGTGGACAGAAAAATCGATAATGCAATTAGATTTGTTGCTAAATGATGTATTTGCCCACTCTAAATCCGATCAGGTCTCAAGTTCATCCATTTACTATGATGGTATACAAAAATGTAGTTCTTGTAACACAAAACAGAAGGCTTACATTCATCGGAATCATGCATTTGACATAGTAGTCAAGAAGAGGAAAGCAACTTTCCGTCAAGAAAAACGTGAGGCAGTAAATCTTCCAATAAGTGTGCATTTTAAAATCCTAACGCACTTAAAAACGGCCTATAAAAACTGTATCCATGCACATCATGGCCGTCTGCTTCAAGATGATGGTGAAAAGATGCTAGAAATATTGTGAGACAAGAACACAGCTTGCATATGCAAATGATCAACAATGTCACTTCCTCCTCCCAAATGACGATACAAGTTCAGAATGTACATGAAGTGGTTTGGGTGGATTATTTTGGTAAGATCTTTGTTCGTCCCGTTCTAACATGATCACCCCAAGTAGACAGTGGGTCTGATCGCTTTCACCTCAATATAGATAAATCTGATATAATGCATTTAATTAATACAGCTATTCAGTCCAGAGCTCCAGGCCCTGATGGCCTGTCAAATAACATCTTTAGACAACATCCAAAACTTTGGACTAACATTTTATTCTCCATATTCCAACAAATTAATCACTCTCAGACCATTGTATCATCCTGGAAATATTCTATAATTGTCCCCCTTTTCAATAAAGTGGGTCATTGTAAACCAGAAAGCTACAGACCCATTGCTCTGTTAGAGGCTCCGGGGAAATGTAATTCCCGCATAGTGTTGCAAGAATTAAATGCGTGGATGAATACTAACAATATGAGCGATCCCTTTCAGGCAGGATTTGTTGCTGGTCTTGGTACTGCGCCAAAATATGATAACTCTTAATATGCTGAAGTATAAATATATCAACCGTATTCAAGCCTTATTTATGGCCTTTGTGGATTTTTATTGTGCCTTCGACTCGGTCGATCGCCAGTTGCTTTTTTCCAAGCTGAAGCAGCACAGTTGCCCACCCTCTCTTCTGACAATAATCAAAAAACTACACTCAGACACTACTATCCAAATAAGGTTATCCTTGGAAGGGCTTCTCTCCTCCCAAATTAAGACAGAAAGAGGCTTGAAGCAGGGGTGCATCTTGGCCTTGACCTTATTCCATTTATTTATTTTGGATTTAGGAGCTGCCTTTGATGACATCTTGACTGATGCCCCCAAGCTAGGCTCCCAAAAAATCACTTGCATATTATATGCCAATGATCTGGTGCTTCTTTCTCAAACTCCCCAAGGCTTGCAAAATCTGCTTGATTGTCTGAATAGCTATATATTAAAAATAATTTTACAATCAATACTGAAAAAAGTTGTGATATGTCAAAAAAAGCAAAAATGAACATGCTTAATCTAAGCTGGTCTTTGGGAAAGCAAAAGCTTTCTGGTGTACACAATTATAAATACTTAGGCCTGCCATTTACAAGCGGTTTAAATGACCTTTCCCACTCTTTGATTCTTGATGCTAAAACTAGAACTCTAACCTCGCAAGTGACCATACTCTTACATAGTTTTCAAAGTGGTTTTAAGGCTGTAGAGGATGCAGATGTCAAAGAGGCAGAGGGTGTAACAGTGCCTCTGCCTCTGGCTGTCCGCTTTGTTGAGGGAAATGGACCTCTCATCCTTCAACAGAGGACTAGAAGCTAAATGAATGGCTGTTCCAACCCTGAGAAGAAGATGGGGCCGGTCAACCCTGCTGAGGCTGTCTAATTGAAGTACCAAGAGACTTAGCGGCTGCCTTAGAGGACTGCAGTTTATCCAGGCATTCATCCACTTTGGATCCAAAATGTTCGATCCCTCAAACGGCATGTCCAAAAGCCTGGATTGCACAACCAGGCAAATCATCTGAGAACTGTACCAGCTGCCATAGAACGACTTGCACAGTTCGATGTGTCCAAAACATGATTGTAGTGATGAACACATAGCGTGTGTGCCATCTATCTTGAATGATATTCAAAAAGCCCTCTATCTCTTCACTCTCTGGGACATGTTGTGCCGTAATAGCAACCACCTCCCATAAGGTATAATTGAACCTGGCAAAGGCACAGGTGACATTGACTGCCTTTAAACCCATGCTACCAGCCGAGAAAACTCTTTAACCCACGGTGTTCACCCTCCTATCATCCCTGTCTGGTCAAATTGTGGGGTACGCGTCTCCTTGGAAGCAGAAGTGGCTGCCTGTACCACCAGGCTTTCTGGGCTTGGGTGTTTAGAATGAAACTCTGGGTCTATGGAGGAGGGTCTCTATTTTTGGGTGAAATGCTTATTCACTGCAGGAGTGGAGTCTGGTTTTCTCCAATTTTCCAACACTTTATTCTTAACGGGTGTATGGAATGGAAGTATAGGATCCTTAGGCTGCCCCTTATCCAAAATGTCAGTCAAGTCATCCTGCTCAGAATCCACCATAGACCTCTCCCAGCTCTAATAGTCTCAGCCTTAGACATGACTGATGCATCTGCATGCCAAGACCTTCAGTTGTGCTAAATTCAATTTCTGGTGAGTATCAAGACTACTGGCATTTTTAATCGTATCTACCTGGTCCCTTCATCCTAGATTCCTAAGAGATTAGCTCTTTTGGGACACCAGGAGTACCATAAAGCAGCTCAAATCCAAATGAGGGGCTTTCATCCTCCACCTCCTCCTCATAAATAGAGCTCATAGACTTGAAAAAGAATTTTTTAGTTTGCAGTTAAAAAACTTTCGAAGGGCTCGAAGAGGACATCGAAGGCTTCGACACCGTCGACTGCAAAGCCCATGGGCTCGACTTCCACACCTTCGGCAGGGCTCGTTGGAGTGGAAATTGACTTTTCTCTCGATGCGTCGAGACTACAAGTGCCTCTTGGGTGCGCAAGCATCCGATTTTGATGACACCCTGCCGGCCTTTGATGCGATGGGGTTGGAAGTCTCTTTCGACTACTTCAAAGTGGTAGGTGTTGCCACCTACGCAAATACCTCTAATGTTTTTAGTCAGAATTCCTCCAACTTGGCTTTGGAAGCCCTTTTACTTGGAAAATGTACCAATTTTTCCTGAGGCAAGGAATTTGAAGGGGTTGATCGAGAGCGATGGCGTCTCTTCATGGACCTCCTCGATGAAAATGACAAAGAGCGAGGAGACCTCAACCTAGAAATCTTTGCATGTTTTCTGCATCTTTTGGAGCAGTGAGGAGAAACATCTCTTAAGCTCTTGTCTTTGAAACGATTTACCCTTCAACCGACTGATCAAAGCCGATTTAGGGGAGGGCCTGCCTATGGCGAGTTTCCCCTTCCTCTATTTTAAGGCTTTTACCGTTATCGATTGAAACGAGCCACAGTCATCCACTTTGTGGCCCGATCCCAAGCACCAGAGACATACATGATGCAGATTAGTTATGGACATTTTTAACTGCAATTGGCACATCTCTTGAATCCCATTTTCGGGGTGGTTGAAGACATTTCGACAATATCAAAGTGCAGAGCAAAGAATAAACGCTGAGGTGGGTAGACGGTTTCCAGCAAGCTGTGCGGAGAAACACGACTGAGGCAAGGGGTGCGCTGCATGCCATTTATATCAATGCCAATGTCATACTCGAGGAGATCGTCGAGGGACACAAGGTCAGCGATGACGATGCATGGCGCCATCTAATGTGAAATGTTTCAGAGCTGCAAGCAGGATATCAAAGTATATCAAAGATGAGGACTACGTGGGAGGACACAATACATTTGAAATTAAAGATGCAATGGTATAAATGTGCACCTCACCACCAGGTGCACATTTATACCATTGTGTTGTACCATACAATACCACTGATAGGGTTACATGATCTTGAGTAGTTCCAGTACATATCTGAGCACGAAATGAAACAGGGAAAGCCCAGCTTATTCCACAACAGAAAACCTTATGTAAATCAGGTTTCCACCATTACTCAAGAGATTAACGAGAGCACTATGCATTTGTTTTAATTTGCACCTGTGCCTGATGCACAGTAATGCCAGTGTAAAGTGGTATTGGGTCTACAGCATGGCTGCAGCTATTGACCTGCCAGATGTAAAAAACGGTTGGTCTCTCTTTGAGGCCGAGAGGAAGAGTACCACTTCAAACTGTCTTTAATATAGAGTGTGGCATGTTCAAAAAGGGCCTTATGAACGATAGCAAGGCATTTCGATGCAACCTAATTATTGACCGGCAGGCAATGCAGTTTTCTTAATGTCAGAGAAATATGGGCATGTCTTGGGGGTATTTAATCCGTGCTGTAGTACTTTGAGACTTGTAAAGTTGGTTCAAGAACGACTTAGGGTCTAATTCACAGAAGCAGTTTATAATGGCACAGTCCAGTTGGAAAATGATCTGTGAGTCCAGCACCTTTGCAAATAAGGCCTTGCAATAGTCTCAGCGTCTTCTACCCTTAGTGCCCCTTCTTCTTTAGAATCCATATTCTCCAGCTCTTTCTGATATCTTTCATCGCCTTTGTCTCTCTGAGCACCAACCTTCATCTCAATGCCCCTCTCCAACTCACTACTGTTAGCTTCACACCTCTGGAACCACCACGCCACTCAACAATCTTCTCCAGCTAACTACTCTCCCTCATACCTTCCTTAGTGCTGTGCACCCTTTTTCTTTCCTCTCCTCAATGATGTTCTCCAATTCACAATTATCCTTTGCACCTTCTTTTCCAATCTAGTTAGCATTCCCATCCTCAATTATCTTCTTCATTTAACAATGATCTTGTGCGTCCTATTCAACCCTCAGTGTACCAAATCTCTCCTCAATTATTTTCTCCAATTCACAAATATCTCTTGCATTGTAAGAGATTTCAATCCAGCACACACCCAAGTCTCACCCAGTATGTAGTGCGCAATTGAAGTCCTTATTTATTTTTGTCTATAAGTTCAATATTCTGAATGATATACCACTCATATCACACCCTGCTCCTGAGACCCCCCCCTCTGGTCACACTGAACCAGGAATCAGGCTGGTTTGCGAAAGTAAATATTTATTTATGTATTTAAAATGTAATCACAGTATATTTTAATAGGTAAACAACAATCATCAAAGGGGTGACAGAACACGGAATAATATCTTTAATACACTAGGAATACATAATAAGCACAAAAAAAATGCAGCACATAAAAGAACACTTTTGTGTTGGTGTAGACAGATGGCACTATGGTTAGAGGTTCCCCCTGCAACACCCTTCAACCCCCAATAGGCAATTAAATAGATGTGAGGAGAGATCAGGTATTCAGGAATAGCACAAATCAAACAGAATATCAGTCCCACCTTCCCCCTTCAAACAAAAGAGAAAAACGGAATTGACTTTTCAGCTGTCAGCATGGCTTTAAAATTGTCTTTAAAATTGATTGGGCAAAAACAACAAATATGGTCAAAAATACTTAAATTGTTGTAAATTCCTAAGGGAGCGGATTTAAACAGTTGCATACAGTCACAAACAATGATTTAGTCTAAAGAAAGCATTTGAAATCTCAAAGTCCAAGTAAGAAACAATTTCACACGTGTAGAATTCTTTCAGAATTGTAGTTTGCGGCAAACTTTTCCTTGTGCGATATTCACAATAACGAGAGAATCGCACTGTTTTGCTATGGATAGCTACTGATGTTAGGTACAAGTAGGAGTTGCAATTTTGTTTATATCATAAAAACTGAGGGAGTTACAAAGGTTTTAGTAAGGGTCGTTTTTGTAAAATAGGCGCGAGAATGGAAAACTGAAATGCACTTTGAAAATAACAAATGGGTTTGCTTACACTAGAGGATGACTATGAAAAAGGCAATACCACAGAGGGATCTTACAGTCACATGATCAGTGTACCCCCCTACTGTGGAAACTCTACTTCTTCAGATGAGAAAGGGGTCAGCGCAAAGATAGTTCTAACGATACTGGGTCTGAATGAAAGATAAGATGGGTTTGAGATAGGGATAAGACAATGCAAATATACTATGGGCCACAGTTCTTACTATTAATACTCACAGGATAAGTTATTAAATTCGACCATCAGATTGGGTCTGGTCTAGGAAAGACAGCACATAAGTCACAGTCCTGGATCAGCTAGGCCGGTCGCTGGGTTTGGGCACGATCTGCCCTCCTAGTATGTGGGTATTTGAATCAGCTGGATAGCGAGTTCCTCAGGCAAGCCTAGTGGTGGCAAGCCAGAGAATTTCAGAATACTGGTTCAAAAGGCCTTCTCACACCCCACCACACAGCGCTTCACTGGGTGGAGGGAATACATTGGAGAATTTGGGCCTTGCTGAAATCAATGGTTCTCTACTGCTGGCAAGAGTCTTGGCCTCTGGAAGAATATTAAAGCTGGATTTAGAATGCTGGATCAGAGTGCTTTGCCGGAATCAGGAAAGTGAGTGGATCAGTGAGTCCCTATGTGTTGTCAGCTGTCTCTATTTATGCTTTAAAGTGGGTGTATGGGCCGGCTTAGCTAAGCTTGCGCATGTGAGCTGGGATAGGATCTAAAATTCATCTCCGCCTTGCAATTCGAGTGATTGGATCAAGGCTGGATGATGTCACTTTTTTATGGTTTGCTCTGCAGTCCTCAGAGACCTCCCTTTAGCAACTCGTCTCAAAATCGGATTTGATACTAAATGTACATTTCTACATTGGTCACCTTTATACAAATCACACACAAAGATGCCATATTTTATGTAGCAGCTATTCCTCAAAACTCCGCAGTGGGGGCATCTTGTCTCAACTTTCTACAGAATGTTGTCCTTTTTGCTATGAACCCAATTTCCAAATGTTATGCACATTTCCACAAATGTGTGTGGTTAACATAGGGATGTGCATGTAAATTATCACCATTCTAACATTAATACATTTCGCATAAAACCACATATATTGCCATTCCTGTCCAGAACATGTCACACAGTTCTACCACCTCTTCACACATGCAGCCAAAAATTAAATTAACAACTCTGTCCTTTTTGCATTTTTCACCACTTTGAATAACAAGTTATGAGTCTTTTAAAAATTGTTCATTGTTCATTCTTAACAGCAGATGGTCACTTGGCTCCACCCCTTTGTCTCTCCTGGGAGTCCAGTGCATCCCCCTCCTTGGGGGAAGCGCCTTCCAGGAGAGTTTACGACCACCTTCACACCTCCGCTTCCTGGGCTGAAAGGCTTGTCATTGTTCCTTCTCTTTCAGTAGACAATAGTTTGTTCCAATCCGCAATTAACCTCTCCCAGTGAGTTTCTGCTGAGAGGAAGGCCCTCCTCATAGGAGAAAAACCTGCTTTTCCAGTTCTTGCAGCTCAGCCAGGCTAATTAACTTCTTAAATCCAGCAAAACCAAATTTGTTTCATCAAACATAAATACATTACTTTCTTAGCCTTAAAATCTGTTGGATTAAAAACACAACTAAAATCTGTATACCTTTTTGGCAACAATCCTTTTTATGTTTGCTAATCCAGCAGACCTTTAGTTTTAGCTCACTTTAAAGTTTCATCAGTAACTCATCTGACAGCTGTCATTCAGGGAGCCCAGGGTACTGCACCCAGATTATGGCATGGCCTTTCAGTTTTCAGACAATCCAGTTTGTCTGAAGAATGTTTTACTCTTCACATTAGGACTTTGTATGTGTATGGTATGAATTGTACCACCAGGCAAGATTTTGAATGTTGAGAAGTGTTGTGTTGTAGGCATTTTAGAGTTTTTAACAACAAAGCAGATGTCATTTATAGGCACATTTTGGGGGTTCACTTGCAAAGTGCTGCTTCTCTCTCTGCACTCTGTTTGCTGGTCATGGGGCCCACTGGCACATTTCTGCAGGGTGTGCTCTATTCCACCTCACATGCACCATGGGTGGCAGGTTGTGCATCCCTCTTTTTGTGTGCTGAAGCACACAGTCTTCATAGGTTTTTGTAGGTTTTTGCAGGTTTTTGGCACGCACATGGGTTTTGCCGCCATTGTTGACGTTTCTTTCACCATAACTGGCAGGGTGATGCCGCATAGCATAGCGGAGACGGTCAATACATCCCACAGCATCTTCTTTGCACTTCTGGGAACCACCGTGATCTTCACCAATTCACAATAGTATTTCAAATCTCATGTTCTTCACCTTTATGGTTACCACCCTCTCTCGTGTCACGTTTACTGTATTTGGCCACCACTCGCAAAATTAGTTCTGTAGAAAAGTATGAAGGAACTCTGATTGCAGTGTGGATATTCAGTGGTTTTGGGCAGATTCAATTGCATCACTGCATGATGTTTTTCTGTTACATGATGTGATTCCCTTACAGTGCTGATAATGTTCTCTGCTTCCAGAATACCTGTAGCAGATGGGAAGGACATGAGTTCAGTGATCTCACATAATACTGGCTCTCCGGATGTAGAGGCCACCACTCACAATGGCAACGTGTCCCTAGATAGCATCCTGTGACTGCCCCCTGCATTCAGAGGAGTGCTTAGTGAGGGTGATTGCATACTAGCCTCATGCCCATCATCCACTAGTTTTCAGAGGCACCCAGTCCCCATGGTTCACCCACTAGATGTCCTCAAAACGATGATGGGGAATTCATCACACTTGACATAGGAGTGCTTTGGGGGAAAGCTTACATGGGGGCCTCTGTGGATGGTGGAGCAAATAGAGAATTTGAGGTGCTTTGGCAGAGTTCAGGCAGTGGTGTCTCCAAGATTCATATGCCCTAGATTTGAATCGTGAATATCCATGTATTCTATTATTGTTAGAGTCATTGAGGACTAGTGTAAACTTAGGAAAATGAATACCTTCCTGGGCTTGCAGCTCAGTTGAATTTGGTTTTCAGCTGCTTCTGTGTCTATGGTTCTAATGGGCACATGGAAAAACCTTCAACATGTCCTATGTGGAAATATATCAGGAGGTATGTGTATTGCAAACTGATCATGTGCAGCCATCCTTTCCCTGAAACCAGTCTAAAATTCCCATGCAGGGCTGGATGGCCGCGCATATCTAAATCCTGTGGGTGTATAGTCAGTATATTTGCTTCAATGTTGCAAATATTGTAATATTAGGATGAGTAATAAGAAAAATGAAATGAGCACCAAGCCCAGTTTCAACTAGGTACGTAGTGATTCAAACATATGACCCTGTCATCACAGAAATAAATGTCAGATATAAAGAGCAGCGGTCATTGTTATGTTCCTTAAAGGCTCTTGGGTTCTTTGCAATGCAGGCCAGTACATTAGCGGAGGTTATTTGTCCTTTTTCCTTTGTTATAGGAGAAATTCTAAAGATTATGACACAGGTGTACCAGACTGTCTATCTTGGAATGGTAGCCTGGTTTTATGTCAGAAGTATAAATTAACCATGTTTGAAATTCTCTGACAAATGAGTACAATATTTGACTTTCCTTTTTCCACCACCATTCATTTTTGCTTACTGGGGACATTGCCCAAAAAACTCTCCTTTGACTATACCACTGCCCTTGGCCCAATCATTGTTCTTCTTTCCCCCTTTATGTACACTCTTTTATATGTCTTGTTATACTTTTTTCCAGAACCCTACCTTTCCATACCAACCATCTATAAGCATGACCAGTATGAAAAGTTAGAATGTGGTTGGGAAATATTGATTTGTGGGTGTTTTCTGACTGCAAGCCTGGTACCCTTCAGTCAGAAATAAATGTATATGGTTATTCTAGGTTTTGATAATGTGCTTTGCCAAAACAGTATGAAAGCTTCATTGAGACAAGCTAATAACAGAAAATGATTTGGCTAACACTGACGTATTGTACTCTTTGGCAAAGGTCATCCTTGTTCAAAACATGCCTGTTAATATGTAGGTGGTCTATAATTACAAGCTGGCTTCATTTCAAATATAAACAAACAATATGCCAGTTTCTACTGATTACCTGAATGACATCATCATCTGTTAGGATTGGGTTGGCTAACAGGGAAACAATGGAGGGACTAATTCTTTATATACCAGCTGTTCTAGCCAGCTGGAATACTCTTCTGAAATGACACAGAACGCTTAGACACTGTGTAACCTGAAAGGGCAGAGTCTGGAGGACCACTGCTCCAACATGACTTGACCTCCCGGGGTATGAAAGCAAGCTGATTTAATGACTAGGCCAAGACTGAAATTCTAGTCGATGGCTGTTAAAAATAGCACTTTTGAGTTATTATGTATTTATTTAAATGTAACAAGCATTTATGGTTTGCAAGAAACCTTATTCCCAGATTGTATTCAAATACATAAAGGATAGAAACTATATTGTTAAGTGACTTCAATTCAGCAATCCCACCAAGTCAGTGCCTCGTCTGGGACACCCAAGGGAAGCCCTTATTTATTTATTTTTATGACAAGTTATTCTCTATAATGCCCCTCACTTTGAATCCCTCTGACCTCAATGAGCCAAGAAGTAGGTTTGGTTTGCAATTTAAAAAAATGTATTAGAAAAATTAAACAATATATATATATATATATATATATATATCACACTTTTATAATAAATTAATATTTGATATCACACTTAAGAATGTGACAGTGATCAACAATGGATAATATTACAATTGTATGCTTATTTAATTACTTAGGAGTTGGTATAGGAAGGAAAAGGTAACTGAGAATGCTTTTATGGTTTCAAGGAAAAACAATGATGGAAAGAATGCAGTACAGAAATAAACTGATAGGGTTTCACAAGAGATAATATGTTCCCTTTTCCCCTGGTGGCAATTCACTCCCCCCCTATGCAATATAAGGAGATGGAAGTATTTCAGTTCCCCCCTAGCAAGCTTAGAGAAACAGAGATGGTTTTAAACACAGGCAAAAGTACTTTTAAATGTGGTATGCAAAGAAGGGAAAAATATGCTAAAAATGATTTTAATTCCCTGTAGGAGGTTAAGGGTAGGTGATAGCTATTTAAGATTAGTTCAAGTCACACTGGCAATGCTCAATGAGGGATTAGCAGGTTGAAAACGAATTTTAGCAGTTCAAGCAAAAGACGGCTATCTTTGACAGAAAAGAAAATTGAGAGAAATGAACATAAAACAAAGTCCTAACACCTCTTAAAATGTTCATAGAAAAATCACAAGAATAATGATATTAATTATATAATTTTGACAACTCTCTACTATGAATTATCCATCTTTTTAAAATTATCCTCTGCCCCACAGGGGTGTGGTTTATCCACTTCCTCCAACTCAGGTTGCTCACAGAGGCATTGCTCCTCCCAGTTTTTCCCAAGAGGAAGCCATTTACGACCCCCCCTAATTTAACATTTGCCTGAGCCAAGGAAAGCTCATTGTTCTGTTTCCCTGCTCCCAGGTGCTCCTCCCCTGATTCAATCAGAGAGGTGTAATCTCCTTTTGGTTGGAACAGCAGAAGGCAGCCAGGCCTGCGAATGCAATGGCTGGGCAACTTTCAACTCATGTCGGGGGTAGTTGCCGGGCAGAATTCAATCTCTTCAAGCCAGGCTTCGGCTAAATGTCACTTTTGTTCCCAGTTTTCTTCATTCAAATCAAACTTACAATTTTTATACATGCAGCTAGAACGCTGATTCTAAGTTCAAAACCATGACCTTTAAACAGTTGCAACATATGTGACACTCAAAAGTAGGTCACTCATTTATTTTAAACATTTCGATTTAGTGGTTTTAAATCCAATTTCAGTTAAGCTGCTGACATCCACAGCTCAGCCAGTTTTGTTATAAACATTGTTTTGGGCTCTTCATCTTTCCAGATTTTGTATGCACACAAGACTACATTCTGCCAAATGTCTGCTGGTATTCAGTGAGATTTTTGAATATCTTGCAATGTTTAAAATAGGCATTTTTAGCTTGCATTTCAGAGAAACAAAGGTGATTTTAAAGCGCTTTTTGAGCTAACAAGCACTGCTGTTTTTCCTTTGGCACCACGTTTCACTCATGGCGCTTCTGGCCCATCACGCTCACACTGATGGGTGGTAGGTTAGGCGACCATTTTGGTGTGCGCAAAACTGCGTAGTTTTCCTGGATTCTGGCGCAAATGTGGGCTTTTCGGCCATTTTCTAAGCCCACAGCACCAAATGTTGCAGCATAATAGTTCAAACGTGGGTCAGGACACCCAACAATATCACATTACCAATTCATGCGTTCTACCATAAAACACTATCCAAATATTCCATTCATCTAACAGTTTTTCCAAATTTGGAATTTGTATGCTTGCATAAATAATTTGGAGGCAAAGCTAATTTGCAAAGCTGAACTGCCTTGGAAACAACAAAAAAACAGCTTTCAGATGCCTTCGACCTGAGAGAATAAACTGCTGCTGGGGCTAATAATTGCCACTTTGATGCTATTTTCAATTTCTAATATTTTGACTGTTTCGCTTTTATAGAGGCTGAAATAGGCCATTTATACACATTTTTTAAACATATATTTTTATTTTTCACAGTAGCACCATTAACAGACACCATGATGTATTCTTGTTGTTTAGACTTTCAACTTTCCCTATGCTGATGAAACACTGAAATTAGCATGGTGTTGAGTTTTGGCACAGCATCAATATATAAGATGCATTGCCCCTCGTATGTCTTTGGCCAGGATAAGTGAAACCATCAAATCAAATAGGAAGGGTGAGAAGAACTCTTACACGAGGATTTAAATTATTTTACCTGTAATCTTTTTGATCCATAGTTGTAGATTGCTTTTAGTTTGTTCTTAGTTAACTGCTAATGGAAGCCATTGACATGTTGACCGAGTTTGTAACACTTTCCACATAATGGATTATCCAAACGTTTGGTTTGTATAACCTCAACAGTCCCCTGGCTCACCAATCCAGAGCATAATAATTTTGAGTATGGTTTTAAATTACCTGGGCCACAATGGCTACATACACATTGTTGTTTGGTTGTAGGCAGTTTAACATTTTAGATGTGAATAGAAGAGTACTACTTCATTGCTAATATTAGGAACTGTACATGTATTGACTATTCTATCTTTAACGGTCATATTTTATGCCTACATGAGAATATCTATAAAGAGAGCAAGAGAATAATTAATGTGAGTATAAAGTAAACTATATTGTAATTGCAAACACTTGCTGGTGTAGTTACAAAAACTGTATATGGAAAATATTGATAGCATAAAACATTTATCATGCATTTATCATTAATCATAAGCGCTTCCAAGCCATAAACTATGACAGGAGACGCTATACAAATATGAGATAACATGACATAGCAACAAACGTGGGTAATACTCCTCAATGCATAGATATTGGTGTCCAGCAGTAGGACTGTCTGGTGCTCAGGGGTGGTAGTTTCCCTTGCACTAAAGCGCAGAGACCCAACTTTCTCCAAAGCCACGCTATGGAAACTGTACTATTCTCTACTGCAAAAACATCCACAGCCGCAGGTGGTCATTTAGACCACCTCAGGGCTTGTGATTAGGATGTGGCATGGAGGGTATGATGTAAACCATGACAACACAGACACTTCTGTTCCCTCCAACCCCCCCAAGACATCTGTTTTTTTGGAACAATGGCCGAGATGGCTCTAGCAAACGTGAGCCAGACTGAACGACTCTCACCCCAAAAAAACAATTCCAAAAGAGAGAGGGTGAACAGGACAAATGAGCCAGAGTTAAAATAGAGTGATAGAAAGAAAGAGGGGGTGGGGGGAGAAAGCAATATATTGGCATATGATTCGCCAGGTAGAAGTATTCATCCTTTATTTGCTGTGCTTAGAAAGAATCTTCTTACAAAGTGCAGAACCAAATGAGTTCTGAACTGGTGCATATCAGCAAGTTGAGGTATACTCACGGCTTTCTCCGACTTTCTCCGAGTTATAATAATACCGTATTGCAGTAAAACATCCTTTCTTTTAGGACGTGCACAAAGCTTAATAGGTTTTCGACGTCAATATGACATTCAAGAGAATTATTGCTTGTGTTGACCTATTTGAAATGTTCTCATTAGAAGAACCTGGGATTGACGTCTTCATGTGTAAACAGTACCTTAAGTCTGTTTAAAGGATTACATTTTATTTCTAAAGCAAAAACTAAATACATCCTTAAACAAATAAACCAGTCTATCGCTGCTTTATCAAGAGGATAACAAAATAGCAGAAGCGACTCTGTACAGGGCCATTTAACATTACATCACATGAACTTTCGGCGAAAATGAATCTGATCAATTTCGCCCCCCCCCCCTGATGAGTAATTACGCAATGTAAATATAACACGTTTTTTCTGTGCAGCCTACTTCTGAAATGAACACCATCCAGCCGCGTCGCGTGCTGGAACCAGTGCGTACTTCAAGAAATCTGCACTTCTGCTTTACAGAAATAAAAATTGGATTCGATATATTTATTTTCAAAGCAGAACACGCCACCCTGGGCAACTTTAAATTCTATATAAGTAAGCAAGTATGAAATACACTGAACATATGTTGAGAACATTCCAGGAAGGCATGCGAAGGCAATGTGGAGCTGCATTCTTTGAGAAAGCGCCGTTTCATATAGAAAATAATTACTTCCAGACTCTGAGCATGGCAATTACTTAAATCCCTGGATCATCACTTTTAATTCAGTTTCTGGGAACTGCCGTGTGCAGGGCGGCTGCTAGCGTGGGCACCTAGGAGCCGGGCCACGTCTAGGCACAATGAGCGGAACATCTGGGCTGTGCAAGTAGCGATGCTTCGGGAATTACCCAGAGATCCCGCGCTTTCTGCCAGTCCCACTCCACTGAACTTCAGCGGTGGCCAGGCCCACTCCACTGAGCTTCAGCGGTGGCTAGGCCCACTTCACTGACCTTCAGTGGCGGCCAGGCCCACTCCACTAAGCTTCAGCATCGGCCAGGCCCACTCTACTGAGCTTTAGCGGTGGCCAGGCCCACTCCACTGAGCTTCAACGGCAGCCAGGCCCACTCCACTGAGCTTCAGTGGCGGCCAGGCCCACTCCACTGTGCTTCAGCGGCAGCCAGGCCCACTCTACTGAGCTTCAGCGGCGGCCAGGCCCACTCTACTGAGCTTCAGCGGCAGCCAGGCCCACTCTACTGAGCTTCAGCGGCAGCCAGGCCCACTCTACTGAGCTTCAGCGGCGGCCAGGCCCACTCTACTGAGCTTCAGCGGCAGCCAGGCCCACTCTACTGAGCTTCAGCGGCAGCCAGGCCCACTCTACTGAGCTTCAGTGGCGGCTGGCTAATGAGGCATTTTCACTGGAAAGTTGCAAAGCCATTCATGTCTCCTCCCCCTTATGTGTTATTTTTACACCCCCATAAGGGAGATAAACAGCAATGGGAAAGACATTCGAATGTTATATTTTTACATGTATAAATGCGTTGAAATTTCAATCCGCATCAGCAAACATATTTAACTCTATGCAAGTAGCAATTCAAAATCCTGTACTCTTCTTGCGTGTGCACAAGCTTGCGGAACGATCCTACAGTAAGAAAATTGCGCGCAGTTGCTTAGGCATCATCAGCAAAAGGGCACAGTAGGTCCCAAAACATCACTCTCAGCTCCATGAGAAGGCAGCAGGTAACTGAAGTGGCACTCTGCTTAGGGCAAGATGCATCTTTGAACGAGCTTGTGTGCAAACCCAGGTGGAGAAACCGTCTGCATGCTACGGTTGGGAGGATCCACAAAAATCTATCAGTGCAAAGCATTTTGCGTGGGCCAGTCCACTCACAGATTATGGGCATGGGTGCGCTATGGGATTGGCTGCACAAATTAAAGTGCATCCCAATTCCCAAAGGGAGGCACTTTGATCTGCATCATCTCTGAAGCCCTCCTAATGTAAAGGTTTGTCAGTGCAAATTAATTTACTCGCCAGACCCGCACCTTTGTGGAATCAGTCATCCAATGCATACCTAGGTTTTGGTAATAGACACCACACTTTTGGTAATAGACCCCACACTTACATGGAGAGCATGTGTAGTCTATCATCCAATGCATATCTAGGTTTCGGAAATAGGCCCCACAGCTAAGTATGCATGGAGAACATGTGGAGTCGGTCATCTAATGCATATCTAGGTTTCGGGAGTAGGCGCCACACTTAGATATGCAGGGAGAACATGTGGAGTCAGTCATCCAATGCATATCTAGGTTTCAGGAATAGACCCGGAATTTAGGCATGCATGGAGAGCATGTGAAGTCACTCATCTAATTCATAAGGAGGTTTCGGGAACAGGCCCCACACTTAAGTTTGCACGGAGAGCAAGTAGAGTCAGTCATCCAATGCATACCTAGTATTTGGGTATAGGCCCGACACTTAGGTATGCATGGAGAGCATGGAGTCAGTCATCCAAGGCATATCGAGGTTTCGGAAACAGGGCCCACACTTAAGTTTGCACGGAGAGCAAGTAGAGTCAGTCATCCAATGCATACCTAGTATTTGGGTATAGGCCCGACACTTAGGTATGCATGGAGAGCATGGAGTCAGTCATCCAATGCATACCTGGGTTTCGGGAATATGCACCAGACTAAGGTATGCATTGAGAGGATGTGGAGTCAGTCATCCAATGCATACCTAGGTTTCGAAAATAGGCCCCACACTTAGGTATGCATGGAGATCATGTGGAGTCAGTCATCCAATGCATATTCTGGTTTCGGAATAGGCCCCAAAGCTAGGTATGCATGGAGAGCATGTGTAGTCAGTCATCCAGTGCATACCTACGTTTTGGGAATAGGCCTTGCACTTATGTATGCATGGACATCATGTGGAGTCAGCCATTCAATGCATATCTAGGTTTCAGAATAGGTTCCACAGCTAGGAAATGCATGTAGAGCATGTGGAGTCAGTCATCCAATGCATATATAGGTTTCGGAAATAGGCCCCACACTTAGGTATGCATTGAGAGGATGTGAAGTTAGAGGCTGTTGCTCCCTGGATCACAGCCTCAAATTGTAAATGAATAATTGAAAAGGGTGAAATATTTCAGAATCTATTGTGCCTTGAAGGAACTTAATGCTCTCAGGCTCGGCTTCTGTTTAGATAGGGTGAAACACTAGTCTTGATTTCAGCAGTGTTGCAGATGTGCCTGGGAGGTCCCGACATATGGCCCTCCACAGTGGGTAAGTGAGAGTAAGAGCCGAGGTACAGGGGCATGTTCATATTGCCCAGAGGTAATGTATGGTTTTAAAGGGCAATATTCCCTGCCCTGGATAGTAATGTTGGCACCACTGCAGGCTATATGCCAGTGGTCTCTTACAATCATCATTAGCTTATCATGACTCCTACTTGCCAAGGAAGTAAGGGTCCATACACTAGAGTTTGTCCCAAGTTGTATTCTGTAATAATGCATCCCCTTTCCTCTGGTGAATTTCTTGATCCTTGGTGATCTTATTACAAAAAGATTGTTATAGCATCCTGAATAGCACTGATTGATGTTACTATATGGGGTTTATACAATTGGCTGTTGGACTATTTGTGGCACTCAATTTTAGGCACAGTTGCAACACACACACACAGAAATAAGTTACATCCAATTTTTAATTATTAGCAGACTACAAACTAAGGGGGTCATTCAGATTTGGGTGGATTTTGTACATGAAATACTGCTGGAGAAAGGTACTACCTCCACCAGGATTTATTCCGTAGTTCACTCCACCTCCACAAATCCTGACTGGAGGTGAGTGCAAACTTATATAATGACCCAAGATTTATATGCACAACATAAAGGTGTTGTTGATATAAAGCAATGAGGTTGGTTGGTAACTTATTTATTGTTTGTTGTTTTTTAGATGTTCTGTTTTGAAGACATCTTCCATTTGAGTATGTTGTAAAGGTGAGGCGACATTCATGCCCCTCCCATGTCCTGAAGAAGGTCGGAGTAATCAAAAGGCTAACTTGAGAAGCCCCCCATGCCAACCAAGACATATGTAGACTTTGTTAATAAGCTTCTTTATGCTATTAAACAGACATTATTTTTTATTTTATTTTTGCATTTTTAAAGCGCTCACACATCCTGCGGGCATCAAGGCGCTGTTACAGGAATTGTTTGGTTTTTTGGTTGCATAATTGTGTTTTTGTCTTAGTTGCATATTTATAACGCGCTTAAATACCTAGAGGTTTCTAAGCACGAACTCGGGGAGCAAACCTCTGTTGCTTCGTGTCGTCTTTCTTCCAAGGCGAGCATGTTGCCGCTGAGCTATCCTCCCGGGACATACACACTGTTAGTCTATCTAGATGTGAAGAATTGTAATACTTGTGTTTTTTTAAAGAGGGTTTCATGGAGGTGATGACCCCGTTTTGTGTCAAGTTGACAATGGATACGTGTGAGTGAGAATGTGTATGCAAGGTGGAATTAAGTTGATTATGTCAAATTTGTGGTTTTTATAGCAAACAATGTATGTTCTTTTTATATTTTTGAATAAATTAATTTTGTGTATGAATAGTGTGCAGTAGAAATATCCTTCCAGCCTCACTACTCAGGTCCATTTTTTGTTTATCACTAGGGTGCTTACCTGGAGGACCTTCGGTGTTACAGGTACCCTCACATTATATATCCCTCTACTAAGCTACATATGGAACTCTATATGTGAACAACTAGGGATTGGACAATCATTATCTAAGTTCCCACCCATGAACCTTCCCATAATAATGTGTGTTACTCATCACATTCGAATATCAGAGGTAGGTCCTAAAATACTTTTGCAGTGAAAAAGACATGTGCTCATCATTTAGAATCCGGTCACACTATCCATGAACTGGCTGCGTGCTGACATGTTTATGTAGCTAAGAGAGAGAGAGACAAGTGTATCGCCTTATTTTAATTAAATCAAATAGCCCATGTTATCTCCTCTGTCATGAGTGGCCAGTCTCAAGGCCTTGTTCACAACAGTGCTCGCCATCCTGCTCTTGACTCATTTATGAATAACTATTTTGTGAGTCATTGTGCTTTCACCCTGCTAAGATTTCATCGTGGTAATTAGTTATTTTTTCCTTAGTCCCATCTTGCATCCTTCTGTCATGCGAAATGGTCTGCTGTGTCTGTGTAACTTAATTTATCTCGCCAGCTGAAGGCACACAATAATATCTTGTTAGCCATGCAGCCCTCCCTGTGAAGTCTTTGGGCCTTCACATTTCTTGGGGGCAGTTCCCATCTAGCTGAATTAACTGTATTTGTTAAAGTATGCTTAACTGGGATTTTTCTTAAAGCTGCAAAGCAGTATTCTCTGCTGGTACAAAAAATGACAACTGCTTGCCACGTTCTGTTCCTCCTCAGGACGCATTTGTTTTGCAATTATTTGCTGTCTACTGCGGCCTGATGCATACCTGGCACATAACATTTCTACATATAGGTACACTGCAACCTCATCCCTACCTATTAGCCACACTGCCCTACATTTGTAGTACGACCCTATCTTGGTACACACCGTCCTTTCACCTAGTCTATTCTATTTAGAAACACACTAATTGTGCAAGCAACTGCCTCATCTGTCCCTACCTGTGTAGTGAAACCAACCATTCTTTGTGCCAGCTGCATTTACAGGAGAATTTAAAGTGCAGTTTAAAATGTGTCCTTTCTGGTTTTGTAATTCAGTTTTTTTCTGGGGAAGACAGGAAGGGCACCTGCTCTCTAGTCAACAATTGCCCCACCACATTTCCACCTCAGGTTGAGTCATCGACCACAGTCTTTTTACATTGGATTATTGCTATTCTCAAGATGCAAAAAACCATTAGGACTAGTACCACAATTGCAACAGAAATTTGAATGCATCTGTCAGCCACGTAGGCATCCAGGAGAATAGATAACTGAACCAGCTATCATCTTCAATGTCATTTACTTCCTCCTCCATTTTATCATTTATACTCAGGGAGTATATGGCTTCTGTCAAGGTCCCATTCTCCTCATCATGTGTGGGTACATTTGCCACCCCAGTTGGGTAGAAGCTGCATACAAGCTCTTGTACCGGAAACCCAGTAATAGTTCATTAGAACAGATGTGCCAACTTTCATACCTGACAGATCCATAATGCATTTGCACCCTTCATTCTCAGCAAGCTCTACTGAACCATTATTTCTGAAGGTTAATGTTGGTTCTTGTGGTTTGGTTATGGGTAGTGGTTCTGCTTCGTCTACCACCAATGTTAAAGATTTTGCAGTTTCTTTCCATTCCACACAGCACACTCTGTCCGTGTTTTTTATCACTTCTGTTGGTGCAGTCCATACTGCCTCTGCTTTGCATCCCCTTATTCCATAAACCCATCCTCCTGAGGAATATACTTTCCCTTTTATTTGTAATTGTGGTCTGTCGGCACAATGAGGTATTAAATTAAATTGGGCATCTGTACCCCTTAATATTTGGTGATCCACTACTTCAACATCTCTTTCTAGACCTGATATGTATATCATTCTTATACTCTCCATAATGTGTGCTTCTTTTACATAGTTGTCTATGTACAGAAATTCTGATCCTGTGACATACTTTATCTTGGCCGATTGTCCCTGAAATTGTCCTCTGGTCTGGGACACTGCAGTATGTACCAAGCTGTGTGCTCTGTACTCAGGTACTTCTTGAGGTATACATACTCAAGAGGTTGTCATGGCATAGGGGATAAGTGAGAAAACAAAGCAGCTTTCCCGTGATCTCTCTCTCCCCACCTTCTCCATTGACCTATACCATGAGTTTCATTAAATATTTATGGAATTACCAAAATACCTTTTCATGAAATACTCATCATCTACAATACTTCTCCTAGTCCTTACTGTCTCCACAACTGGGCGGAAAACCATTTCCTGTTCCAACTGGTAATCTACTTGTTTTTTTAACTTCACTAACATTATGCCATAGGGAAACATGCACCTTATCATATCAGTTAAATGTAGTGTGAGATAAAATAATAAATTAAAACAACAAATGAGAAAGGCTAACAGAAGCACTGCAATAGCCATGATGTCTGCTGTGTTAAGATATGTTCTGCAGTGTATTGATCAGGGTATTATGAAGAGATCAGGTACATAAGGATATGAAAACATTTCTACAGTTTGCTTAGTATCGGGCAATAGTGAATTAGTATTTTTCAAGTGAGTGAGACGAGCTGTATATACCTTTTTGAAAACATTTTGCATCCAATGACAATAATAAAATATTTGATTGATCATTTTCAAACCACTTCCATTATTATATGGTTCATTGAAAAATATAAAAATATAAAAACAGTGCTGATAAAACATAACAATATAAAAAATGTGGTTGATTCATCTGATCAAACTCACCCTGAGAACTCCCTTAGTAATAAACTGACTGCTTCCAGCTTTCAATTGCTTTACCAGTGATTGAAATATGAAAATGTCCTCTAAGCAGGCTCTATTATGAACAACCTGCTAATTTAATTTGTGTTGACTTGCGTTCACATTTTCAACACATTCTTTATACTCCCCTTACTCCCCTTCCAGTGCAGGAAATTGAGCCTCTCGCTCTCCATTTTCTTGCTGCTTTGCTTTCAACTCATCTTTTAACTGTTCAATAATATTTTGTAAGTTTTGGCTCTGTTGCGCTTTCCCTTCTAATTCTTTCAACTCTTTCTGGGCTTGGTTCAAAATTATAATATTCAGATGTCTTCTTCCATGATCAGCATATCGAAATGCATGAATGCTGTGAGCTGAGCCATTTTGATGTTCTCACCTTTGTTGCTTTGTGTCCTGTAAAGGTTTGTCACGGCCTGATGTAACAGCTCATTATCCTGCCACATGTCAACATGTGCAGAGGTAACCTCTGGCATCATTCTAGCTTCCCACATGTCATGTTCTTGTTCTATCCATTCACCTTTAATAAACAATTTAGATAGGAGGATCTTCCTGGACATATTCATTTATACGGTGCTCATTCTGAAATGTGTTCTGCACCATATATACTCTCTATGCAAAGGCCAAAATTTCCACCCTGTTCGTGCTTAGTTTCCACTCACAATGACAACTCAAAATCACCACTGTTTATCTATACACCGCCCTGGAACCCAGGGTACAGGTCTGAATGGCGCCTTCACAATGCAACACAACTTTCCATCCACTGCAATGTAATTACACCCAAATTAGTAGTCTGCTGCTACTGCCCTGTCACAAGTGAAGACTCTCAAGCAAACCCGGCCACGAGCCCCTAGCTTTGTCACATTATCTTAAGGGATCCTTTACCCCCCAAGCCAGGTGGCGTGCACCCAAAGGGCTTATACTGATTCAACTTTAGTGAGGCCTCCAACCCGTCTCGTACCCCCAACAAATATCCTCCTTGCCACCAATGGGCTAGGAACCAGGCCAGCGTATAGTAAGAATATATATATATATTTATTTAAGGTTTGACAAAATGTAATAACAACCAAAATGTCAGCCACCAATGCTGTGGCACTCCACAATATCACAAATTCAAATGGCTTGCACCAATTGACTAACACAGGTTTAAAGGACCTTAGTTGCGATATGACACAGGTAAAGTTTTAAAGTTGGCAGTCACAATTTACATCAGATATCTTGCAAATTAAACAAAAGAAACATACAAAACACACAGTGATTTCTTACTTTGGCACAACACTCCTTTCTGCCAGCAACCCCCAGCCTCCAAGCATTAATTAGATATGATTCCTCTGATTTTAAGGTAAGGTACAAGGAGTGGGAATACAGTAGCAAAATCGTTTTTTTGTTTTATTTTCTTTTTATTTGAAAGCCAAAGTCAAGAAATGTACCCAATGGGAAAATCCTTTTAGGCTTTTTATTTGCATGAAAGGCAAAGTCAGGAAAGGAACTTAATGTGAAAATCATTTTGGAATTCAAGTAAATAAATGGGAAATTTGGTTTTGCACCCTCTATATTCACTTGAAATGCATCGTTTTACGGTTACTTATTTTGGGATTATGGACACCCCCCTTCAGTACAAAAGACAGGGGTTTCAGAAAGGTAGAGTCACCCAAGTACTTTATTGTCTATACTGTCCCTATCACACTGGGCATGAACTTTGTTAGTTTGGAACTCTAACAACACTCATCTTGTGATATTTTGTATGGGAATTAATGGATTTAACTTCAATTCAATGCGCTAAGGATCTGCACAGTGTCCTTCCTCCCCACAATTTAATGGAAAGGATTAAGGCAAGCTGTTCCCAACACAATTTAATTTAAATGGATAGGGTGATTTCCTATAGTGGAATACATTTTAATTGGATTTCATAAAATATGCCAAGGGTCTTCCCAGTACCACCCCCCTATCCGCTATGCAGGATGCAAATTAGGACTGGCAGTTACACCCCTCTCCAACCCTTTTGCAAGCTTTGGGATATATCTACTTACATGGGAGGCCTTGGTTATGGGGCATCCGGGGAAACAGCTGGGCTCCTCCGAGTACAGCACATATCTGGTCAAAGGCTTCAGTCAAGAGTAGTCCCCAGCACCCAGATTTCCTCTGGCTCCTCAATGGCAGACCCAGCTAGCTTCAAGATTCCCCACTCTATGGGCCTCATTATACGGTAGGCGGTGAGGGTTTACCAGTACCGGTAAGGTCAACGGTACCGGTAAACCCTTACCGCCTTACTACGAGGTCCCTTTGCGGGACCCAACCTTAACGGCTGGTGTAGACCAGCCTTTAAAGTTGGGACCCGCAAAGGGACCTTGGTGCTAATTACGGTACCGCAATTTGCGGTACCGTAATTAGCTCCTTCCCCAGTCCCATTGAGCCCTATGGGGCAAAAATGGGAATGGGGAAGGGCCATGGAGAAAGGGGGAATTACCGCCCCGCCAACCTTGGAATGGGGTGGTAATTCCCCTTTTCTCCATGGTGGTACTGGTATGGTACCGGCGGCAACCATGGTGCTAATAGCACCATGGTTTACCGCATAACGTGTAATGAGGCCCTATGTCTCCCACACAATGGCCCTCATTAGGACTCTGGTGCTAAACCATGGTACTATTAGCACCATGGTCCATGCCGAAGTCCGCTATGGAGAAAGGGGGAATTACCACCCCATTCCAAGGTTAGGACTATAACAGTTCACAACACACTGGGGAAAAGATGGTTGTTTTAATTTTTTAACAATATAAATCCTGTCAAATAAAGGGGGAAATTAATTGATTTACTTAGAGAAATATACTAAGGATCTACAAGGGTGTTAGCACAGAGCTCGATTTTCTTTGCCAAAAAGCAAAGCTCTGTCTTGGCAGTTGAACCCGTAGTGTAATAGACGAGTTCTTTCTGCCAATATACCTGTCAGAGGAGTCAAGAAACACCCCCTGACAGATCTATTAACCAAAAGATGGATAGACGCCACAGGAACCGCCAGCCCGCAAAGGAAGTCAAAATAAATACCAGCAAAAACGTCAATGACAAACAATTAGAGGAAACAAGGATAGCATGCAATACCTGATGACTAGCAGGAAGTGGCTTTATGAATACAGGTACTTGAGACGTCTAACCTAGAAAACACCACATCAGTTAGACTCTAAGGGATGAACTAACTAAGTTCCTTAATGAAGACTCAACATAGAACGCTCTTAACATCTGCAGTATTTCTTGCAGGTCAGTGAAGAAAGATGAAGCCAAAAGACCACAGGTAAGTCCAGGAGACCACCTATCAACCGCTGGCATGAGGATGCCAAATTAGTCCCGATTCACAGTTCCCATTGATGAAATGAGTTCAGGGAATCCACCTACCAACCACCGGCATGAGGACGCCTAAGTAGCAACACAAAACATCTCTAGTTCAATGCGATGGGTAGAATGGCTATACTTGAGTCCACGGAAGGAAGAATATTCCGAGCTCCATCAGCAGTGATCAAAGATCCAAGGCAAGTCGAAGAAGGGGTCCGGGTCAGCAACAATGAAGGTAAGACAGAGACGAGTCACTTGAGCAGTAGTAAGGCGGGGACAATTCCAAGGGTCATAACAGCGTGAGCAAACAGGAGCCGAATCGCAAAACAGGGACAGGTCGAGTAACTTTCAGAGGTCGTAAGAATCCAGAAAACAAGTAGACAAGAAGGGCACACCAAGTGTTCCAAGAAACAGGCCGGGGTCAAAATATCCAAGGGTCAAGAGAAGTCACAAGAATCACTAGGCTATAGAATGCAAATTCAGAAGCGAAGCGCTAAGTTCAAACGGGGCATAAATACAAAGGACGCTGGTCACGTGATCTGGAAAACGGAGCTCAGCGTGAGAAAACACGTGACCTTAGAAACGCAGAGCATCTGCGTTTCTGGGGCAACCCCCAGTGCTGTCGGAAAGAATAGCAGCATACCAAATGATTATGGGTACGATCGCTGTGAGAATGTTTCCGTATTCAATGAGGTAAATGAAGGCTTTGTGTGGGAAGAGAGGAAGGAATAGGCGTCTTTCCTGGACACCGAGATCTGGATATGACAGCATATCTGATCTCCCTTTGCTTCCTGACGACGGGCAAGCAAGGGATATTTCAATGGAGAATTGCGAACATACACAGGCAAATAGGAGAAGGGATTTTCAATGGGAATATCTCTAAGGCAATATTGAAAGAATAAAAGACTAATGCAATCTATGGCTTGGGGTATTTCTACTTACAGGAGAGGTCTGTGCTGGACATCGGAGGGTGTCAGGGCAAATGACATCACAAATAGGTCACAGTTCCCACAGAAGGGATTGGTTAAGGTTCAGTACCCCACACCCACCTGTGTGCTGATAGGTCCAGAAAGTGTGGGAGTGCTTTGAGACACCAGGGGAGGAGATCACTTCATCATCTTACTTTGACAGGGGGGTTCGGTCTGATTCGAGGACATAGAAATATCACTGCATGACAATTGCCCTTAATCCATGTTTTGACAGATATGAAGGCATTTTAACACTATATTTTCAGTGAATCAATTAAGCCTCACCGGTTGTCTGTGCGTCATTCCTATGGAAATATAATTTTTTTCTTCATTTACTCCAGAATGATATCAGTGAAAAATAGGGCGCTTGGTGGGCAGCCTATGAATCATACTGGGCCCGCTTTAATCAACTTTTTATATCTCTCAAGTCACATTATGTTTTCCAGAATAACTTTTGCTGTGTAGGTCTCACAAAAATCATTTTGATGTGGTGAGAAGCGGTTGACTTTCCTCTTTTCAGAAATCTTACTATGACTACTGTGCAACAAATATTGTCATTTTTACACGATACAAAACATTTCTCCCATTTTATACCATGGACAGTCAAACCACTCCTTGACCCTAGACCCCAACTTCCTGGAGCACAGGACATCAGCAGAGAGGTCTGTGTTTAGACTGGCCTGATCATTCCAAGGGCTAATGATCAGCTAATGCATTTTTTATTGTGGCTTGTGGGACAAGGGGTCATAAAGCTGGAGAGCAGACCTGTCTTTATCGTGTCTGGCCTGTGGATTTGATCTCAGATCCTATTAGTCTTTGTATATATAAAGGAAAGCCTTCATGTTTGAAGTTACAGGCCTCTCTAGGTTTCCAGGACAACCAAGGAAAGAATGTGTTTCACATTGAAGAAATCACAAGCAGAGAGAAAAAAAGAACAATGGCAAGGAACACAGGCCCTTTCAAAACTCAGCCGTATATTCCCTTTTAACTTCACATTTCACTTTAAAATGAATTTTTGAAAGGCACACAAGTTTAACATGTATGAGTGTCACTGCAAAGTTGTTCCCTGCATACGATGGTTAAATGAGGGCATCAGAATTACACTTTTAGAGGCTTTGGTGCACATCTGGCTTTAAAGATTGTCACTTTAGAGGCAAAATCGAAATGTCATTCTGTTGTTTTCCCCATGAACAGACTCCGTTTTAAACCCAGTTCAGCATACCATTATAGATTTTGTGCACTGTAGTTTCATCTGTGATGGGCTCATTATGGACAGAAACCAAGTTCATATTTAGAAAGTCTTGCAAACACTTTTTGCTGAGCATATTTTTAGTTAAAGGGAAAAACAAAATGATCATTTTCCTTTAATATTCATGAAAGAAAGTGATCTGCTTCACTGCAACTGCTGCACTCAATGCTGACATGCCATTGAGGGTTCTGTGGATTAGTCAAAATATCCTTACCGTGTTCCCTTCGCTTTCTTTGTGAATGGCAGTTCATCTCTCTCCAGATTTTACACGTTCAGCACCTTTTCTTTCCTTTTACTTTTAAAATGTACGGCCTTATATTGGACCTTATTTCTCACATCACAGGGCTATTTTACCCCACTGGAGGTGCCAGTCTGCGCATATTTAAACAGCTTGTTAATATTCATGCATTAGATCTGTTTGAAACTTGATCATTCCATGTTTTAACTACGTTGTATTATTAAAGTGCTTAACTTTTAAACTTTTAAAAATGTATTAATTCCTCACCTCTCATTTATCGCTGTGATTGTACATCTGTTGTATCTTGTACAATGCACTTGTTATAAGTGACTGTTTGAGCATTTGACTCTGCTTTAACTTTGTTTGCCGAAAAGACTCTCTGCGTCCTATCTAGAAACTACATTACCCATCTGTATTGTAGCTTTCAGCCCTATTTCCCATCAACCAGGTGTGTCAGTGCCAGCGCGTCTGGGAGTTGTCAGTCTGCAAATATTTAAACAGCTTGTTTAGATTTGCACGTTAGAGCAGTCTGAAACATGATCATTCCATATTTTAACTACGTTGTATTATTATTGTGCTTAACTTTTAAACTTTCAGAAAAATGTGAATTCCTCACCTCTCATTTATCGCTGTGATTGAACACCTATTGTATTTTGCACAAGGCACTTCTTATCAATGACTGTTTGGGCATTTTATGCTGCTTTAACATTCTTTGCCGATAAGACTCTCCACCGTCTTATATAGAAACTAAATTAACCATCTGTAAAATAGTTTTGGCCCTATTTCCCATCGAGCAGGCATGTCAGAACCATCGTGCCTGGGAGGTGCCAGTCTACGCATATTTAAAAAGCTTGTTAGGATTTGTGCATTATAGCAGTTTGAAACTTGATAATTCCACATTTTAACTATGTCGTATTATCATTGTGCTTAACTTTTAAAGTTTTAAAAATGTATTAATTCCTCCCCATGATTATACATCCGTTGTATTTTGCACAAAGCACTTGTTATCAATGACTGTTCGAGCATTTGACACTGCTTTAACTTTGTTTGCCGATAAGATACCCTGCCATCTTATCTAGAAATGACATTACCCATCTTTAATGTCGTTTTCAGCCCTATTTCCCATTGAGCAGGCGCATCGGTACTGGCGCATCTGGGAGGTGCAAGTCTGTGCAAGTCCACGCAAGATGTGTAGCGTGTTCCTGCATCTTTGGCTTGCTAACTGGCACCTATCCATGTCCTAGTCATACACCGACCTACGGGTGAGTGACCCACTACTTCAGATTTTAGTTCTGTCTCATATTGGTTTATTCCACCAGTCCTATTCAACTATATTCCTTCGAATAGTTATTGGACAAGCGTTTGATCTTGGATCCTCACTAAAGTGCATATCTGGCATTACTCTGGATGCCACGGTATGCAAAACTCATATATTTAATGAAGATGGTCAATCCCTTAAGTTATGGCTACTTAACTCCAGGTCTCTGGAGAAACATGCTATCAACATTGTGGATCATGTCCTGGAGGAGCACATAGACATCATGTGTGTCACAGAGACATGTTTTAGAGATTCCAGTGGGCCTAACATATGTCTTGCTACTCCGGAAGGGTATACATTTCATGCACAACATAGAAAAATGGTAGAGGTGGAGGAGGGGAAATCATTGCAAGATAGGGATTAAATCTGTTTCAAGCACCTATCTCATGTACGGGATGCAAAATGTTACATATGGAAGCCACTATCACACATAAAACTGTTTAAACATCAACCTGATCTATCGTCCGCCGATAGAGATGCCTACGTTTACAGATGAGATATCATGCATCCTACTTAATCTCAATAAACCCCCTAGTAATTCCATCATTCTTGGAGATTTTAATAAATGTCTACGGAATCCCAAGGATAAGGAAGCCAATGAACTGGAGCAAAAGCTCCATATTCCTGACTTCATCATACTAAGTAATTAACCTACACACATTCACGGTAATGCTCTTGATTGGGTGGCTAACAGAAATCTGTGCACACAAACGCTCCATATTAAGCCTTGTATTTGGTCGGACCATTACACAGTGATTTTTAGTATGCTCCTCCCTAAAAAGATAACTCTTAGAATTAATAATATACAACAAGAAAAAAGTAGGAACTATAATAAAATTACGATGCATCAATGAATCGATGAGGTCTACCTCTAGCCAAGACTCAGCTGCCTCATTGGCATCCAGCTATACTCAAGTTATACTCAAGGTATACATAAGATGCTTGACCTATTAGCGCCTATGAAGGTAAAGTAAGTTAGGGATGTGGGGTGAATTTACAGGCCCTAACAGAAATGTTCCACCTAGAAACCGCTTTTAAACATTGCCACCAAAAATGGCTGCACATTGTTTTCCCTGGCACATGTGTGGCAAGCATGTGAACACTGCATCCCGTAAGACGACTCTACATTTACTGTTCTATCATCTGAATATGTTGTGCACTGCATTCAAGACGGCCCTGCATTTGTTTTCCTTCATCTGAAATACCACAATGTTATGCGCTGCATTGAAAAACAGCCCTGTGTTTGCTTTATTTCATCTGGATGCCAAAGGGTTAGGCAGTACATCCGAAAACAGCCTTGTTTTACTGTACATTCACATGGGGGGCAAGTATTTCACATTGCAACCGACACTGCTTTTGTTTTCCCTTTCATGTGAGCGACAGCACTCTGAAACACTGCAAATGAAATAAAACGGCTTAGTTGGTTCTTTTCTCCCGTGTCAAATTAAAGAACCCTGTGCAAAGGGTCTCCCCTCTGTCTCTATGGATCAATTACAAATGCAAACTTATTTAAGAATGACAAATTAAAAGTATCCCATGACTCACAGAACTGCATCTATAACATTAGATATAATACACCTGCACACATGTGAAAATGGCTTTTTAAAGCCACTGTGAAAGAGTAGCTTTGCTTGCACAGAATTGTTAGTGCATAAGTTGTGGGTGGGGTCTGACAAAGCCATGTATATTATGTTTTCCTCTAATAGGCTTCAGTTAATTTGGCAGAGGCTCTGGAATACCAGTAAAACCCGTTTGGTTCGGGCAGGAACAACTCAATTGAAAGCCTGGCCTCCCACAGCAAATCACACCAAAATAAATAAATAATAAAATAAAGAATCCCATCCAGGAGAGCGCAGTGACCAGATCCCTTGCTCTAGCTGTCCAGAGTGACCTGAGATGCTGCTCGCTGTCCAGAATCCCAAACCAAGGCTTCCTTTGTAAGTAGCAAATAACCCCAGACGTACGTTGCATACACCCTTCTTTTTGTAACAAAATCCCATTGAAAGTCCCCATTGTGAATCCCATTGAAGTCCCATTGAAATTCCCATTGAAAGTCCTAAATTGCCAATATCATTCATTCACCTTCCTGTATAAGAATCTGTATTAACCTGTGCATGTTAGCATATTCCCTGTGATTAATCTCCCAGTAGCCTGTGTAAATCCTTAGCATTATTTTGAAGTAAGTCAATTTATTCCCCTATAAGGAAATTAATGGTGTAAGCTGGTTAATATTCAAAATTAACCCCCTTGTGCTTAGTGTCTTTCTTTAATAGCTATTATCTTTAAAATATAGTCTCTAACAATTACTCTCAGTGTCACTGAAAACTGAATTTGCCTGTGTATTGTGTGCATTACCCCGAATTCTTAACTTGCATTTGTCCCATTGAAAACCTGAACCATAGTCCCATTAAGAGCAATCCCTTGTGCCTAGCATCCTACCTGCATGTGTCCTTGTCCCTGTCTTTAAAAGCTGATTTCCGAGTTGGACAGCTAAGCCCCTTTCCTTAGCTGCCTGTCATCACAAATCATGTGTAAAAACAAGTTCCATTGCTGTGTGTAGTTTTCTTTTGCATTTGCTTTCTTCCCAAAATCGATGTTCTGACCTTGTTTCCACGTTGTTCTGTGTACAGATTAGTAGTCTGTCGGGTTCCCGAACTCCACGAGTGTAGCAACACGAATTTCCTTCCATTCTGTTTCATAGCCGTGTGCATAATGAACAATCAAAAACCGATTCTGCCCTTTCACTCAAAAACGGGTTTTCACTTTCTTTTCTGACTTCCTATCTTGGGGTGGTGGGCTGTATTTCAAATCCAATTTTTCTCTCTTTATCCTGACTCCTTGCCACTGCCTTCCATCCAAAGGGAATTAAGTTAGCTAATGTTTGGGGGTGAGTGTTGCAGGGGGGAGTGCTAAAACTCAGTGGTATTCATTGCTTTAAAATTGTTCTTTTTTTCTTGTTTTGCAATTAAAGATTGATGTGAACTGGGATAGGATTTTGCACAATTAGCTCTGAAGGAATTATTGTATTTGTGTGCCACAACATGGGTGGCTATTGTCAAATTCTTTGATTTTGCTCTTTCATTAAATCATAAATTAATAAATATCTTATTGATACTACCGGCCTTGTTCCTGGTCCATTGTGACACGGGGTGTTTGTAATTGTTTGGTGCAAGACGGGTGGAGTCCCACTCAAAACGAACCTGTGGTTTCTTAAAAAATTAAAAACCCTTTACTGTATGCTGCATACATTGTCTGGGGAAGGAGTCCCTGGCTGGAGTGTACCATGTAATAAAACTGGTACATGGAAAGAGAAAGTGATCAAAAATGGTTCATCTCACACCTGGCCTCTTTAAAGCAGGAAAAGAGGAAAGCAGAGCGTCTATGGATAAAAACTCAATCCCAAGATACTTAAAAAAAATTGAAAGTTATCGATAAAAACTATTGGACGGAAATTCTTCTTGCAAAAAAAGTCTTTTGTGATGCCCAAATCTCCAAATCTGCAAACAATATCAAAAATATTTGAGATTGTTAAGACAGTGGAGAACCCAAACACAGGTAGAAAAGCTTGTTCCAAATAGTCAAGACTGTGAGCCAGTGAAAAAAGCCTTCGCTGATAAAGTATATAAAGCACTATGTAGTAATGGTATTACAGAGACTAACGCCAATCTAACTTCTCAGAATCCCACCTCTCAGTGCCAAACTCATGAAAACCTTTTATTTTCATTTGTAGCTATCACAGTGAATTCTCTCACCAACATACTTAAAGAAATGTGCCCTACTTTTTGCCAAACACATATTCTCCCAGCTAAAATTGTTTTAAATCACCCAGACATTTTTGCGCCTTTCTTAACTTGCTTTGTAAATGCCTGTTTTTCTGACAACAATGTGCCTGACTCCCTTAAAAATTTAAAAGTTACTCCTTTATTAGAAAAAGCCTAATATGGATCTGACAATACATACCAATCTTGAACCTATAACCAATGTTGCACTCATGTTGAAATTAGTGATAGAGTTGCTACTATTCAATTCCAAAAGCACCTGGTGGAGTCAAATACACTCCATCAATGTCAATCAGGTTTTAGAAATTTTTATGGGACAGAAACTGCAATGCTGGACCTACAAACAGAAAGTTTAAATATTATTGACGAAGGTAGATCAGGGCTGCTGATGCTTTTGGATCTTTCAGCAGCCTTCAATCTTGTAGATCACTCTAAACTTCTACAGTGAATCCACGATATAGGCAAATGCTCCACTAACACAGTGAAATGGTTCCAGGCATTTCTTAGTAACAGAACATCAGAGATTGTTTGGAAAAATTCCTCTTGACACTCAGAACCTTTCACATGTGGAATCCCTCAGGGAGCATGCTTATCCCCGGCCTTTTTTTAATATTTTCTGTCGTCCACTATGTGATCTCTTGGAGTCCACTGACCTATATTTTACCAACTATGCTGGCGACACTCAGCTTGTTTTCAAACTGAGTGGAGACCCAAGAAAAGACAATGACATTGTTATGTCTGTTTATGGCAGAATACGAATTTGGATGACTGGAAATGGGATGTGTCTCAATAGTGAGAAGACTGATCTTCTCATCTTTGGCTCATCTCAAGGAAGGGGAAAAACTAGGAACTGCATATGTCAATTTCTGTATTGATCAGCATGTTTTAAAAAACAGTTTGTAAGGTTAGAACATTAGGTGTTATTATGGAGGCATCTCTCAATGCTGATGCTCAAGTCATCAATGTTGCAAAAAGTGTACAATATTACCTAAGGCTACTGTGATTGATTAAGCCCTACATTTCAGATAACAACTGCACTACATTGGTCAGAACCTTAATTCTGCCGAGGTTGGACTACTGCAATGCCTTGCTTGGTGGAGCAAGTAAATCCTGTGTAAAAGAGCCTCAGATCTTACAGAATGATGCAGTCAGAGCTGTAAATGATGTTCCCAAATATGAACACATATCATCTTGCAGAAGGCAATTGAGAATAGAGTTTAAAATCAATACATTGACTCACAAGTGCTTGTTTGGTAATGCTCCTATATACTTGAAAACACGCCTCACTGTCCAGAATTCTGTCAGGACTACCAGATCTAAAGACTCCAAGAGACTGATCTGTCCTAGATCTAAATGAGCCAAAGGTAAAGAGAGTTCCAACCCTCTGAGGGCAGCTGTAGCTTGGAACAAACCACTGCTGGGAAGAAAATCTTCCCGCTTTTAAAAAAGCACTGAAAACACTTTTATTTTTTTAAACCTCCAATTGTACTGTTATTTTCTTCTCCTTTCTGATCTCTCCCTTTCAATCTGCCCTCTCTGCGCCTTGATGCCTGCGGACTCCGGTGCGTAAGAAACAGATAATAACAATAATAAGAATAAGTCCCCCTCTCAGATAAAACTGAGCTTTTATAGGGATGGCGACACTCCATTATTATCATATTTCCCATGCTACAGATTGCCCAGTGTTCTCCCTCTCCCTTCCCCCTTATACGCCCACTGGCCTCTCATAGGACCAGAAGTTGGGAGGTATGGGTTATGTAAGCTGAAGGAGGAAGAAAATTACATCATCCAAAAATGACTGCTTTGTTTTAACTTTTTGTGCGGAAAAATCTCACAATGTGGCTGCTATCCTGATTTTTCAGATAACTTTATGAACCTATATATTTTGGATTCTAAATTTTATGGCGAGTCGGATAATAGAAAATTTATGTCGGCACACCATTCCTGGGCGGAGCTATGATTTTTTGTGATTTGCTCCTGAGCCGAAATAGTTACAAATCTGATGTTTTCCACTTCGAGGATTAATTTCTCAGTCTTACGCCTCACCAATTTTCCAGTTCCTAAAATTAATGAAAATGCCAGAACCATACTTATTATCATAACTCCAGTTGTATCCATCATAAAAATGTTGTTTTTACATGGTCCCAACTTGCTTTTTATCCCCTTTGATCCGAATCTGGGCGAGCCACCTGGGACATACGATACATTTTTTATTCCAGAATAGGTATTTAATGTTAGTCAATGGCAATGTACCACACGTCCCTCAGTTTCACATCAGCCCCCACCAATTCTTAGGTTGCATTTCTCTTCTATGACCTGATCAGGGCATCTGGTTGGCCCCATGTGATCATGCCCTCCCCTCCTGGGCTTAAAGGTTTTTGTTTGAAGCTAATGCACTGTTAATGGGGGACCTGACCTTAAAGGTCATTTCTGCTGGCTGTGTTATCTGTAAATCCCATAATTTTGATCTACTTCTCTGTATATATTAGCATTTAAACTGAAAACCAGACCCTATCCTCCTAGAGGATCTCAGTCAAAGGTATTGAGGTGATATTTTCAAAGGTAGAGACCTTTCAGTTCAGTGGGGAAAACACCAGCTGAAACCTTGCATCCGAAAATACAGCTTTAAATCGACAAGATGTGCTTACATGTAACATTTTAGCATTATACCTAGGCCTTCCGTTCATAAATACAATATTTCTTTTCTACTATATTAGAAAAGAGGTAGGTTTGTTATGAATCTCATGCACACAGATAGGCCACAGTTAACATAGGAAACCAGTGTTCACTTTTACAAAAACGAAATAAGCCTTTCTCTTTACAGGCTGTCATTTTATATGATAGAAATTAAGTCTCTTTATTCCTGATAAACGCAATCTGTCACTTGACTTTATTTCTTAAATGTCAGGCATCATTTCTCCTTTTTATCTCCCAAATGTGCAGTGTTTCAAATGTGTCTTTTATGTCCATGTGCACTGCTGCAGTTTTACATCATTTATTGATATGATATGACATGATATGGCATTTATATGTCGCCTATACCCGAGGGTTTCATGGCGTGACGACGCAAGGGAGGGGGAACAGAGTGAGGACAAAAACAGTGATCATACTAGGCCTATTGGCATTGAGATTGCACAAGTGCTGGGGATAGGGGAGGGGAGAAGTGCTGGGGGGGAAGAATGGGCAAGTGCAGGTTGTGGAATCAAAACAAAAAGTAGTACAGCCAAAAGGTGGCAAGTGCGAGTGTTAAAATTGCAGACAACAGGCGTCAATAAGTGCAGGAAAGGGAATGTAGTGTTACAGATACAGACCACAGTTGCGGGGATACCAGGAGGCAGTGCGGGTGTGCAACTGGACAGACAGGGACATGGGTTCAGGTTCAGAGGGTAACCAGGTGACCAGTGCAGTATCAGACAGGGGATCAGCAGGGTAGAGGAAGAAAGAAGCCAGAAGCAAAGAGGAAGGTCTTGAGATACTTCCGGAACCGCAGATGGTTCTGCTCAAGTTTCAGAGAGGCAGGGAGGCTGTTCCAGAGGGATGCGCCAGGCGAAGAAAGAGATCTGCTTAAAGAAATGACTGACCCTCAAGGAGTTGGAGTTACAGGAGCAAAGAGCTTGAGTAGGAAGATATTTCCAAATAGAGAGTTGGAGGTATTGTGGTCACAGGCCCCAGAACGCCTAGTGGGCAATGCAGAGGGTCTTGAAATTGATCCTTGCTGCCACTGGGAGCCAGTGGAGAGATTTCAGGGCTGGAGAGCTACAATACCTGGGCTTGACGCCAAGGACAAGTCTTGCAGTCCTGTTCTGGATGAGTTTTAGAGGACGGAGAGTAGAGGCAGGTAGATTTAGTAAGAGGATGTTGCAGTAGTCAAGCCTAGAGACAACCAGAGCTCTGGAGACAGTGTGCTTCTGGGGGAAGTTGAGGAAAGGACGAATACCTCTGAGGGGGTGCAGCTGGCAGTTTGACTTCTTAGAGACATCAGAGATGTGAGGAGATAAAGAGAGTGAGGAGTAGAAGATGACTCTGAGGTCCTTAACCTCACAGGTGGGAGCAGAAAGAGGACCGAGGGTGGGCAGCCAGAGAGAGGCAGGAAAGGAAGGTGCAGGTGAGTCAATGAGGAGGATCTCAGTCTTATTGGTATTAAGGCAGAGATCATTGGCAGCATACCACTCCTGTATTGCAGGAAAACATGATAGAGGGTGAGGAGGCGACTGAGGGGGACTGAAAGCAAGCTGAGAGTCATCTGAATAGCACTGAAAGTTGGAGCAAGAGTGCAGCTAAGCGGTGGGCGAGAGGTGCCAGGTATTGGTTGAACAGACAGGGAGAAAGATTAGACCTCTCGGGTTCACCACATGTAGAGCTTGAGATAGAGGAGAGGAAGGACCCAAGTTGTACCTGGAGGGTCGGTCAGAGAGGAAAGAGGTCAGCCTGGATAGGGCCTGATCGGTGATACCCAGGTTATCACGGAGCCGGTTGAACAGGATGGCATGGTTGACTGTATCAAAGGCAGAAGAGAGATTGAGTAGGATCAGAGTGGTTCACATCCAGGCTAGAGAAAAGGTCTTCACGAATGTTCAGGTGAGCAGTTTCCATGCTTCTGGCTGCTCTGAAGCCAGAAGCTTTCTTTCCATTCCACTAGACCTTATGTCAAAATCACTGTTTTGTAGTGGCTTTTATATTTCAAGAGAACCTCCACATTAGACAGCTTCATTCGCGCAATAGGGGCCTAGCATGGCCTGTCCATATCTGTCACTCTAGGTCTGTCTTTGTATCCCACACCCATCTCGAACACCAACTCAATCCACTTGGAGCCCACACTTTAAATTGGCTATGTTCCCCTGGCCCACCTTAAAGGGCCTTAGTGACTTGTAAATCACCTTTTTCTATGTTTTTAAGACACCTTCATAACTTTGAAAGTTGCGACTGGAATCACTGCATGAACTTCCCTGTCTACCAACCCAGGGTGCTGCTTTATTCAAAAGTATGTTTTCTCTGTGTTTTCTCCTACAGGGTGTTGTGTAGTACCCCTCCTGGGAGCATGGTATCTCCCAGGAGCTCGTGGCAGTAGCCACGTGACAATGTTAATAAAAGGAACTGAGCGGATTCCCGCTCAGCCAGTCCTGAGTATGCAGCCCTGGTGTCCTGTGTCATTATTTAGCAGCACCATGCTGGTTCTGCATAGCTGACAGAGGGCCTGGCTCCCCCAGGCCCTCCACCATGATGGTGCCCTTGCTGGGCAACTCCATCTGCCCTGACTGCCTGCCATGCCAGTGAAGCCCCTGCTGGGCAACTCCACCTGGCATTAGGCGGTGCCCCTGCTGGGTGTGGTAACGTTTCTACAAGTAGGTTCGGCTTGTCCATCTTGCCTGGATCCCTAGCTGACTCTTTGTGGTCCTCGCCCTGTTGGGTGTCTTGACCCACGTTCAAGTTATTATGCTGCAACATTTGGTGCTGTGGGCTTAGAAAATCCAAGATGGCCGAAAAGCCCACATTTGCGCCAGAATCCAGGAGAACCGCACACCAAAATGGTCGCCTGACATGCCACCCACCAGTGCGAGCATGATGGGCCAGAAGCGCCATGAGTGAAACGTGGTGCCAAAGGAAAAACAGCAGTGCCTGTTAGCTCAAAAAAGCACTTTGAAATCACCTTACCAGCAGACATTTGGCAGAATGTAGTCTTGCGTGCATACAAAATCTGGAAAGATGAAGAGCCCAAAACAATGTTTATAACAAAACTGGCTGAGCTGTGGATGTCAGCAGCTTAACTGAAATTGTATTTAAAACCACTAAAATCGAAATGTTTAAAATAAATGAGTGACCTACTTTTGAGTGTCACATAGATTGCAACTGTTTAAAGGTCATAGTTTTGAACTTAGAATCAGCGTTCTAGCTGCATGTTTAAAAATTGTACGTTTGATTTGAATGAAGAAAACTGGAACAAAAGTGACATTTAGCTGAAGCCTGGCTTGAAGAGATTGAATTCTGCCCGGCAACTACCCCCGACAGGAGTTGAAACTTGCCCTGCCACTGCATTTGCAGGCCTGGCTGCCTTCTGCTGTTCCCACCAAAAGGAGATTACACCTCTCTGATTGAATCAGGGGAGGAGCACCTGGGAGCAGGGAAACAGAACAATGAGCTTTACTTGGCTCAGGCAAATGTTAAATTAGGGGGGGTTGTAAATGGTTTCCTCTTGGGAGAAACTGGGAGGAGCAGTGCCTCTGTGAGCAACCTGAGTTGGAGGAAGTGGATAAACCAGAAATTCCACCATGTGCTTTGGGAAACCACACCCCTCTGGGCCAGAGCATAATTTTAAAAAGATGGAGAATTCATAGTACGAACTTGTCAAAATTATATAATTAATATCATTATTCTTGTGATTTTTCTGTGCACATTTTAAGAGGTGTTAGGACTCTGTGGTATGTTCTGGGGGATAGTAGCGGAAAATAAGGTATTTCTCAGAATGTCTGTATGTTAAAAATCTGACACTTTATCATCTGATGCCCATATTTCTTGTGCATGTTTCTGTAAATTCTGGAAACGTTTAGAGGTTGTGTTCTTGATGAAAAGGGCAGAATTCTGTCATAAGTGAACACGGCATCTTACAAAGACAGGGATCGGATGGTTTGGTGCTACAGAAAATATGTTAACTGGACATATAATGTTAGAAAAATGGTACATAGATAAATATGTATTTGAATCAAAAATAGATTTGTGTGCAAATTGACAAAGGGAGTGTTCTTTCTGTATGCCACACAATTGACACCTGATTACACTCCATTCCTTCCCCCAATCAAGGGAGAGAGGAGAGCTTGGCCAATGATAAGTTGTGAAGGGCAGGCTTAGTTATGCCCACGCGCACACCCATTTTCAAAACACATAAAAATAGACTGCTTTAGACAGGCAAGACACTCATTTTCTATTTTCTTGCAAAGCATTTTGCCGGACCAGACAATATCCAGAAGGACCATCTCCAGAACCTAGAATCCAGACTTCAGAACTTGTAGCATTGAGGCTGAACCACCAGCTGATTCCTTTTTCAGCAGGCCTCAAAATCTTTTGCAGATTATTCATGCAGCCGGGCTGAGCTGTTTGATTCTGGCTAGAACCCTGTGCCAGTACCCAGAAAGCAGTGCTGTATCCAGAATCCACTTTATCCAGACTAGCAGACCCAGACCAGATCGCTGTGAGCAGAACCAGTACCATAAACCGCCCGGAGTCCAGTCCAAACCTGACCAGACCTTGACAGCCTATTTCAAATGTATCGTGTGAGTACTCAGCTAGAACTGTGCATAACCCATCTCTTAGTTTAAAATAATCTGATTCAAAACATTTCTACTCCTTATAGTTTTTCCGTAATCGCGCTCGACGCACTCGGAAAAAGTGCAGTGATTTGCAATTTGTTCCAATTAGCTCGTGTCAAAATAGCCGCTTTTGCTTGAACTGCTAAAATTCGTTTTCAACCTGCTAATCCCTCATTGAGCATCGCAAGTGTGACTTGAACTAATCTTAAATAGCTATCACCTACCCTGAACCTCCTATAGGGAATTAAAATCATTTTTAGCATATTTTTCCCTTCTTTGCATACCACATTTAAAGTATTTTGCCTGTGTTTTAAAATCATCCCTGTTCTCTAAACTTGCTAGGGGGGAACTGAAATTCGTATTGTATGGTGATTGTATTCCTGAAAACCGTGTGCTTCACTTCCATCTCCTTATATTGCATAGGGGGGGAGTGAATTGCCACAAGGGAAAAGTGAACATATTATCTCTTGTGTAACCCTATCAGTTTATTTCTGTACTGCATTTTCTTTCCATCATTGTTTTTCCTTGAAACCATAAAAGCATTCTCAGTTACCTTTTCCTTCCTATACCAACTCCTAAGTAATTAAATAAGCGTATAATTGTAATATGATCCATTGTTGATCACTGCCATATTCTTAAGTGTGATATTAAATATTAATTTATTATAAAAGTGTGATATATATATTGTTAAAATTTTCCAATAAATCTTTTAAATTGCAAAACAAACCTACTTCTTGGCTCAGTGAGGTCAGGGGGATTCAAAGAGAGGGGCGTTATATAAGGGTTTATCATCCAGATTATAACTTGTCATAAAAGTATATAAATAAGGGCTTCCCTTGGGCGTCCCAGACGAGGCACTGACTTAGTGGGATTGCTGAATTGAAGTCACTTAACAGATTGGGGGCTCGAGCCGGGGATTCTGAATTAGAGCTATCCCTTGTGCAGATTAATACAGTGTGCTAACTGACAGGATATATAGCTTCCTGTTGGATCACCACGCCGTGTTACACTCTAAAAATACCCCTCAAAGGAACGCTCTAAGGAAATGGTCTGTTTTGCAAAATAAAATACAAACTTCTGTAAGTCAAGAATGAAATCAATTTCCAGAATGACGACCTTGGTAGATATCAAAATAGCAAGAGAACACCTCTTACATAAGCTATTTGTGAGAGGTGAGTGGGCTCATTTGGACCAGGCGGTCTGGTTGCAGGCAATCGCACCCCAGATCACTGAAAAAGGGCCAGATATGGAGAGATCCGGGTCCCTTACATGTGGCCCTGAGTGAACTATATATGGCCCCTAAGGCCAAGCATGAGCACAACAAGATTGCCAGGGTAGCGGCATATTTATATTTATATATGGGAGTCATACAGGACAAATGTGCTGAAGGCCAAGATCTGGCAAATAGGCAACTGATGGCATTAGAGAAGGCCCAATCTGACCTGGTCTCTTCTGAGCAGAGGCTGCAGAGGAGCCAGGAGTCAGGAAATGATAGTAGGCAGTATATCATTAAAATAAAAGAGGATATGGGTATCCTGCAACATGAAAAGTCTGACCAGGATAACAGATTTCTGGCCTTGCAGAAGGAGTACCAAGAAGGTTTGGACGCCCTACTGCAGAGCCAGAAAAAGCTGGAGCAACAACTGGACTTCAATAGGGCATGCGCAGAGCAGGTAGTCACCCTGCAAAGCCACCTAGATAGGGAAAAGGCAGAAAGCAATAAACTGATTTTGAAAGACCTGGATACCCAGGCAGAGTTTGATCAAGAACGCCAGAAAGCTGGTGCCTTTCAAAGGCAGAGGGACGACCTGGCGGCACAGTTGCAGGCTCTTAGTCAGGAAAGGGACACCTTAGGCCAGGAAGTGTGCCAATTACAAGAAAAAATTGAAGAAAATCACTTGGCCCTCCAGGGACTGGGTGACCTCCAAAAAGAGCATCAGAACTTGTTAAAGCACACCAGGAGGGTGGAAGATGCTCTGGCAAGAATGGAAGAGGACAGTAGGGATGGGACTCAGGAGGTAACCCTCCTGCAGCAAAGACTGGCCCAGTATTCCAGGACCAACCAGGAAGCACAGCGAGAAAATGAGGCTCTCTGTCAGCACAATGATAGGCTGCAGCAACAGGTAGCCATGCAGGAGAGACTGATAGAGTATAGTAAGGCCTTAACTGAGGAACTGAAAGTGCAGGCTCTTGCATTGCAACAGGCAGCAGGGGCTGACAGAGATGAAGTTCGCTGAGAAAGGGAAACACCTGAGCATATCCTCAGGAGCCCTAGTACCAGAGGCCTTCATCTCTCCCAGTCCCTGGACTCTGCCACCCCCATGTCCCCTGGTGCACATGAGCACAGGGCCACAGGGATGGCAGATTACTACCCAGCCAAAGGTATGGGGCTCATAGGCCAGTACCACCCAGGAATGGATGGGTGGGCATCCGGGTATGGGCACCTAAGTACAGTGCAATTTAGTGGGGAATCCCAGGAGAGTAGGCCCACTAAGGGCATCCTGAAAACCTCTGCCCAGTTAGGTCAGTGGGGGGGGGGGGGTACCCATAAAATCCTGGCAGCAAGGAGGGATCTGAAGACTCCTCTGAGCGGCCCAGGACACAGGAGACTAGGTCCCCACATTCTGCCAGCCATTCCCAGGCTCGCAGAATCCGGGAAAACCTGGAAGATCAGACGGACACCTCTGGGAGCAGTGCTTCTGAGTCAGAGGATGAATGGACCAGGGTTACCCAAACCAAAAAAGCCAATAAGGCAAAACGGGCCTTGCTTAAGGACCCCTTAAAACAGATTAAGGCAATAAGGAGTGTCATCACGCCTTATCACAAGAACACCAAGTATTCTGTTTGGGAACACTTGGAGCTTTATGAGCAAATGATGGAGACTTTCCAGTTGAAGGACAGCAGTAGCTGCATTCAGTATGTCAAATGGACATTCTCCCCAGAATTCTCCAGTTTCTTTGCGGGGCTGGAGGACCAAAACCATTCAAGATGGTCCACATATAGGGCGGCCATCCTGAAACATTTTTCTGTTCACAGAAATCCCCAAGAGGCTCGCAAGGCAGCCTACAATTTGCAATGTGGGGAGGATCAGGCCCCACAAGAATTTGTGCAGGAGTTAAAGCGTGCATTTGCGCAGACTACAAAAAGGGTACGCACAGACAGTAAAGAATTTGTTAATACGTTTTTCCATGCCTTACCCAAATACATAATGACCCAGCTCTTGAGAGACTTTCACGAGAAAAGATCTTTAGACTGGGTCATTGAGCAAACTACGCGCATCTATGAGGTGCAGAAACCGGTGGAAAATAAGAATCAGCCCAAAAACCCCAAAACCAACAGCACCCCTGCTGCCGAGGTGGCAGAGGTAAAGGTTGCCCCCGTTTTAGATTTGGAGATGGGGTACCTAAAAACCTGCCTGCACCAAATAATTCTAATCCCATTAGGCCCTCGGGCCAGTCACAGACAGGGAGTCAAGGAGGTAGTTGCACAAATGGGGTCCCTCGCTCCCCTGGCACCCAACCCAGGGAACCTCCCTCCTAACTTCCCACAGGAGGGCAGAATTTCACCAAACCCTGGGCCAAACTTTTTCCCCAGGTATCCACCCAACTTCCAACCCCAAAATCATCCATCCTTCTTTCCCCACTTCCCTGAGCCCAGACCACCTAATCCGGGAGAGGGGAGGCTAAGCGTGGAGGGGTACCCAAATCTTCCCAACCCGGGTTACTACCAGAGAAGGGATAGCTACCCTTCCCGGGATTATCCCAGGGGAGAAAATAGAACCCCGTATCAGCCTGACCGGGTTTCACAGTTAGAGCGCCAGGTCCAAAATATGGCACGGGATCTGGGTCACATACTGAGGGCTCAACATAACCCTCAGATGAGCATGCCACCGCAGAATGCCCCAAACTCTGGGCCTGGTGCTCCAGAACAATGACGGGGGCAGCACCCCGATAACCCACCGGTTCCCAGGGAGGAGGCACAAGGGGAAGGGGGGTGTAAAGCCTTGGAGGAAGCTTCCTTCCCCACTTGTAAACAGCCCCTGGAAACCCAGGAACCGGAAACACAATCTCCTACCCCTGAAAGTCTGCCACCCAAGGAGCAGAGAGGAGGTAGGAGAAACAAAGGACCCAAACAGACCCATTTTGCGAAGGAGGTACAGGTCTTCCAATTTGAGGGAGAGGGATCCTCATAGGATCTTGGGAAAAGGATCTTCTCCTTCAGAGATGGGGAAACTCCTCCCAAGGAAAAATGGGTCCCAAGGGATTCCAATTCAGACTGGGTAGATGTGGGGATTGAGCTGGCACTGCCCATCATTCTATCCCAGAACCAACAATACCGAAAAACCCTGGTTCAAACCCATCCTGGTGACTGCCTCCAAAAAGGGGGGGGCGGTGCAGAACCAGAATCAGGGGAACCCAAAACCGCATCCATAGACTGGGTAGATGTGGGGATTGAGCTGTCGCGGCCCATCATTCTATCCCAGATCCAACAATATGGAAAACCCCTGGTTCAAACCCACCCTGGTGACTGCCTCCAAAAAAGGGGGGGGGCGGCCCAGAACCAGGGGAACCCAAAACCATATCCAGTTACCAACTTTTTCTTTCAGATTCCCGAGACTCTCCACAGAATTTTGCCCAAATCTCTTCTCTCTCAATGTCCACAACCAGAATATTAGGCCACCAGTTGTCCAAAAATGTGTATTATCTGTGCCCCCTTGAGGAGAAGGAGGGAAGATACTATGCCCCGGTACAAGTACAGGGGCAGGATACAATTTTGGCACTGGTGGACACTGAATCCCAAGCTACCCTTCTGTCCAAAAGGGCCTTTGATGAACTAAATGCAGGAAGGGGGGAGAATTACCGAATTCCTCTCACCTCTCTTTCTGGACAACTTCAGAACTTTGACGTGAAGGAAATTCCCATCGAGGGGAATGCAGATTTCAACATCAAAATTGGGCGACACAAGGTGAAACACCCGGTCATAGTAGTGACTCCAGAGGGCATCCCTTGTTTACTAGGGAATGACCTCCTGAGAAGGTTGTCACCCCTAATAGATTGCGTAAAGAAGGTCCTCTTAAAAATTAAAATTAAAACAGAGCGTCAACCATGTTAGTTTAAACGGCACCTGCCACATGGTTGAACAAAAATCTGACCAAGTAGAATTCCACTTCCAGAACAACCAAATTCCAGACGTGACAGTAATAGCAGTAGGACAACAGACTGGTGATGGGGGGTCCTCTCTATTTCTGAAAATCAATCTTCCCTCCAGTTTAAGGTGGTATTCCACACTGGAAGGAAATACTCTGAAATTCTTTACTAATCCACAATCAGAAACTCCCACTCCTATGGTCCAGAAAGATGTGAAATCAGCTCAGAGCCTGGCTGTTATTCAGCAAATTGGAGAGCAGTTGTTCATCCCTGTTCAGTTAAATGATGGGAAGGACTCTGTTCTCGCCCGAGAGTGTGTGAACAACGGAAAGAGCTTCATCAGCGAAGCCATGCTCCACCAACTCCAAAAAGATCCAGCCATTCCCACATTCAAACTGATAGACAAATGGGAAATGGACCTGGAAGCAGCCAATTCCAAACATCGCCTGCCAAGCAGGTGTATGCTCAAAATCTCCATTGGCAACAAGTGCATAGTCCATAATTGTTGGGTCCTGCGAGACGCCACTGCCGCCTTTTACTTAGGCAGTGACATTCTCAATCGCTTTGCCATTAGTTTGGACCTAATAAACTTCAAAGCTTGGTCCCGATTAGCGGATAATCCCATGGGCTTTGATGATCCAGAAAAAGCATTTAGGTCAGCTCAATTGCTACCTTATGCAGTTGAAATTCAGGTTAAAGAGGAAGTCACCATCCCAGAAAGGACCCGACAATTCTCCCTGGAAGTGAAAGTTAAAAGAGGACAAAAATTGAAAAACCCTGATGCTTATATTCATCTAAATGCTTCTCTCCAAGAGCAAGGGTTGGGGGTAAACCCAACACCATTAGTCAACATAGAACATGACACCATTCCAATAGAGGTGGATAACAGCGACTTAAAGAGTATTACTCTAGCCACAGGCACCATTATTGGAATGGCGGTTGATGACCGACATTTTTCCATTGATTTAGGAAATGAACTGTTAGGACCAATCCCCAAGGACTGTTTTGACAGTGATAGCAATGACAATACAACACCAGACAGGATTTTTACCCGGCATGGGGGGAACTTCCTGGTGTACACTTCCTGCCCTTATGGTAAGGAAGATGTAACTTGTGACTTCAGGAGGGATGAGGTGATTTTCCAGGACCATGAGGGCTGCCTTTCCCACCTGAAGCCTCCAGTCCAAATCAAGACTCTGACCAGGGACTTCTCCACCCAGCTGGAGGAGGCCGCTGAGATAGCAAAACCAGAAGTCTTCCCAGGCTTCAGGCAGATGGTGGAAGAGAGAGCCAACCTAGCTGATGCCTGTGTAACTCTGGAACAGAAGCAAAAGTTGAAACAAGTTTTCTTGGATTTCCAAGATCTCTTTGCGGTAGACTCATATGACTGTGGTCACACCGACATCCACACAACAACAATTCCCACGGACCCTGGCATGACTCCAGTGTTTGTGAAGCAATATCGCTTGCCTCTCGCATCAATGGAGTCCCTTACTGAAATAATTAAGAACCTTGAGTCCCAGGGGATAATCCGTCCAGTACACAGCACCTTCAATAATCCTGTGCTGGGAATATTGAAGCCAAACGGCCAGTGGAGACTCTGCGCCGACCTTAGGGAGCTCAACAAATGGGTCCATACTTCCCGATGGCCTCTGCCCTACATTGACCAAGGGCTGGCCCAGATTCAGGGGTCACAGGTATTCACTGCAATAGACCTGACCAATGGATACTGGAATGTGCCTGTCAGTAGGGAGGACCAATACAAACTGGCTTTTACCTTTGGGGGCCAGCAGTACACATGGACCCGAACTCCCTTCGATACCTCAACTCCGGCAATGAGTTCAACATTTTACTACACAAGGCCATGCCCGACCTGGGTGTGAGGGGTAACCTGGCTTATGTATATGATGTCCTCATCAAAAGTTCAACTGTGGAGGAACATATAGCGGAGATCCGTTATGTTCTGACCCAATTGAGGGCCGCCAGAGCAAAACTTTCCTTTCAGAAAGCACAGTGGTGTAGAACCTGTGTTAATTTCTTGGGTCTCTGTCCCCAGGAAAAGAAAGTGGAAGCACTTCAGAAACTGAAAGACCCCACAACTCTGCGGGAACTAAGGAGCCTCCTTGGACTGACCAATTACAGCAGAAAGTTCATTGAGGACTATGCAGAGATCACCAGACCCCTGATTCATCTCCTGAAGGGGGGGTCAAGTGGGAATGGGGTCCAGAACAATCCGAGGCAGTAAGACAGCTCAAAAGAAGCCTCTCACAAGCGCCCTGCATAGCTTACCCTGTCAGAAACAAGGAGTTTTTCCTGGAGACAGGGTTCTCTAATACGTGCTTGACGGCAGTATTATACCAAAAGCATGACAAGGTCAATAAAGTAATCTCCTATGCGATCAAAACTTTATCCTCTGTGGAAGAAAAATTCAATGATTGTGAGAAGGCACTCCTGGCAACGGTGTGGGTATTGAAGAATTACTGCCCGTTTATCAGGGGGAACACATCATAATGGAGACTCCACACCAGCCTCTGCAATATCTCCAAAGTGACCGAATCCGGGTCGGAAATGTGAGTAATTCCCAAATCACTTCCTGGATCCTGTAATGCAAGGCTTTCCTGTGGAGGTCAGATATGGCTAAAACAAGAAGAGTCCCCTCACGCAAGGTCTGGCTGACTTGCATGATTGTGCCAGAGAAAACTGTCTCGAGGACGAAAGTCTAAAAATCAGGACAACATGGAGACATACGTTAATTCCCCACACAAAGTCTTTGAAGAAGACAAGTGTGAGGGAATGCCCACTGTCTATGTGGATGGATGCTCTTACCATGTTGACAACAACGGGAAAAAATAAATTGTGGCCGGCGTAGGGAATTCATGGGTGAATGAGTCCCCAGAACCCTTCGCTGGATACAGAATTGGTCCCCGAAGTAGTCAGGTGGCAGAATTGATGGCTGTGTATCAAGCCATTCTCACTGCTGTCCAACATCAACTCCACGAACTGGTCATAATCACTGATTCAGATTATGTACGGAACTGGTTCGTGGAGCACCTGGTTAATTGGAAAACCAGAGGCATGTTATGTGCTAATAACAAACCCTTGAAACATGGGAAGTTAATTGAAAACATTGATGATCTGGTCACCTCGAACGGGATGACCATCTACTGGAAAAAGATTAAGGGTCATTCCAAAGTAGAGGGACCAGACAAAACTGGAAATGACTTAACTGATCAGCTGGCCAAACCGGGGCCATCCAAGGGGATCTAATAGAGATTGAGTCCCTGTTGGGGGAAATCCAGGTCACTGCTATCACTAGGTCCCAGACAAATGCTCACAATGATCTTTCAACTGCACAATGGAGTAAAGAGACCCCAGACGCTGATTTGATTACGGCTCAGAAGGGGGATCCAATAATTGTTAAGTTTTACCAACACATTGAGGACCCTGAGAACTTTCCCCGGACAGATACCGAGTACATTGGGAAAGAGGACCTTAGAGTGTTGATGAAATGTCCAAAAATGTTCTGAATCCAAGACGGTTTGTTGGTAAGGAAATCCCAAGCTGGCCATGATCAGTGGGTGGTCCCTACCTCATTCCGAAGCCTGATGTTAAGTCACGCCCATGATGCGGCCACCGCCGGTCATAGGGGGTTTCATACAACACTTGAGATCTTAAGAGAGGTTGCATACTGGCCACACATGGGGCAGGACCTCAACCAATACTTGAAGGGGTGTCTTGTGTGTGCACAATTTCAGCCAACATCCCTCACACACTGTGCACCTCTCCAAAAGAGGGGGATGACACTGCCATGGTCAGATTTGCAAATCGACTTCATAGGCCCGTGATTCGCTCCTCTAGGGGAAATAAGTACATGTTGACGGTGACATGATTATTTACTAAATGGGTGGAATGTCTCCCGGCCCCAAACTGCAAGGCAGAAACAGCAGCTGCCCTGAAGATCAACCATATCTTTTCGCGTTTTGGTCTACCCCAAAGGATTGAGTCAGACAGAGGTAGCCACTTCTCCAGCAAAGTAATGACTGAGATGTGGGAGATACTGGGGGTTAAAAGGAAGCTACATATTGCTTATCGTCCAGCGTCTTCTGGTGCAGTCGAGAGATAGAACAGAACCATTGTGAGCATCTTAAAAAACTTTGTGGCAGATTCTGGGCCAAGTTGGGATATCCGATTACCTCTGGTCCTAATGGCCATCAGATCTACCCCTTCATCTTGCGTCCAGTCACCGTTTGAGCTGATGACTGGACGCAAGATGGTGCTTCTCCAGCATTTGCTCTACAGGACCCAAAGCAGACATTGATCAATGCCTCTACAACTCGTGAGTATGTGGAGAATTTGAGGAAACACCTCCAACATGCTTTTGCCTATACTCAGCGGAATCTAGAAAGATCAGCCGAGAGTATGAAAACGCACTATGATTTGAGAACCACCATGAAAGAATACAATGTGGGAGACCGGGTCTATCTATACAATTTCCAAAGAAACCAGGCCAAACAGTGAAAATGTTTGCCTACATGGAAGGGACCTTTTGAAATTATAGACAAGATCTTCCCAGTTGCCTACAAGATCTGCATCCCCAAAGGTAGTTTGGCAGAAGGGGAAGACAAGTGGGTCCAGATAAATCAGTAAAAGTGTTGCCATCCCAGGCACACTCTGCAGCAACTGGAGGAGTCCTCTGCAATACCAGAGGGGGCCGCTCCAGAGTAATTCAGTTACAACCCTAAAATATCCCACATATAGTCTCTAAAATATTATGATTCTTGAATGAAAATGTCTTCTGATTATATCTTGTTTTTTTTTTAAATAAGAATGTAAATGTCTATTGATTTATAAAATGTATATGTTGCCCCACTATATCAATAGTGGGGGAGAAATGTCTATGAATAGGTATTTCTGCTTTGCTTTGTCATCCTAGCAGAAAGAAAACCTGGAGACTGACCACGGAAGACGACCTGGGGACCGGGAGCAAAGATCCGAGGGGCCCGGGGTACTGCCCAATACTCCCATCAGGACCGGCGAGGAGAACTGATCGATCCACCCTGATGGAGGAAAAGATGCTGAACTGTGCCATGTGCGGAATCAGAAGAAGATGATGTGGACATACCAGCGCGTGGATCAAAACATCCTTTGCACCCCACTCCCCCTCGACTCAAAATCAAAGTGCAGTCGGGCAGGGGTGCTTGTTGGGTGTCTTGACCCACGTTCAAGTTATTATGCTGCAACATTTGGTGCTGTGGGCTTAGAAAATCCAAGATGGCCGAAAAGCCCACATTTGCGACAGAATCCAGGAGAACCGTGCAGTTTTGTGCACACCAAAATGGTCGCCTGACCTGCCACCCACCAGTGCGAGCGTGATGGGCCAGAAGTGCCATGAGTGAAACGGGGTGTCAAAGGAAAAACAGCAGTGCCTGTTAGCTCAAAAAAGCGCTTTCAAATCACCTTTGTTTCTCTGAAATGCAAGCTAAGAATGCCTATTTTAAAGATTGCAAGATATCTAAAAATCTCACTGAACACCAGCAGACATTTGGCAGAATGTATTCTTGTGTGCATACAAAATCTGGAAAGATGAAGAGCCCAAAACAATGTTTATAACCAAACTGGCTGAGCTGTGGATGTCAGCAGCTTAACTGAAATTGGATTTAAAACCACTAAAATCGAAATGTTTAAAATAAATGAGTGACCTACTTTTGAGTGTTACATAGGTTGCAACTGTTTAAAGGTCAGAGTGTTGAACTTAGCATCAGCATTCTAGCTGCATGTGTAAAAATTGTAAGTTTGATTTGAATGAAGAAAACTGGAACAAAAGTGACATTTAGCTGAAGCCTGGCTTGAAGAGATTGAATTCTGCCCGGCAACTACCCCCGACAGGAGTTGAAACTTGCCCTGCCACTGCATTCGCAGGCCTGGCTGCCTTCTGCTGTTCCCACCAAAAGGAGATTACACCTCTCTGATTGAATCAGGGGAGGAGCACCTGGGAGCAGGGAAACAGAACAATGAGCTTTCCTTGGCTCAGGCAAATATTAAATTAGGGGGGGTCGTAAATGGCTTCCTCTTGGGAAAAACTGGGAGGAGCAATGCCTCTGTGAGCAACCTGAGTTGGAGGAAGTGGATAAACCACACCCCTGTGGGCCAGAGCATAATTTTAAAAAGATGGACTTGTCAAAATTATATAATTAATATCATTATTCTTGTGATTTTTCTATGAACATTTTAAGAGGTGTTAGGACTTTGTTTTATGTTCTGGGGGTAGTAGCGGAAAATAAGGTATTACTCTGATTGTCTGTATGTTAAAAATCTGACACTTTATCATCTGATGCCCATATTCCTTGTGCATGTTTGTGTAAATTCTGGAAAAGTTTAGAGGTTGTGTTGTTGATGAAAAGGGCAGAATTCTGTCATAAGTGGACACGACATCTTACAAAGACAGGGATCAGATGGTTTGGTGCTACAGAAAATATGTTAAGTGGACATATAATGTTAGAAAAATGGTACATAGATAAATATGTATTTGGATCAAAAATAGATTTGTTTGCAAATTGACAAGGGTAGTGTTCTTTCTGTATGCCATAAAATTGATGCCTGATTACGCTCCATTCCTTCCCCCAATCAAGGGAGAGAGGAGAGCTTGGCCAATGATAAGTTGTGAGGGGCAGGCTTAGTTATGCCCACGCACACACCCATTTTCAAAACACATAAAAAGAGACTGCTTTGGACAGGCAAGGCACTCATTTTCCATTTTCTTTCGAAGCATTTTGCCGGACCAGACAATATCCAGAAGGACCATCTCCAGAACCTAGAATCCAGACTTCAGAACTTGTAGCATTGAGGCCTGAACCACCAGCTGAATCCTTTTTCAGCAGTCCTCAAAATCTTTTGCAAATTATTCAAGCAGCCGGGCTGAGCTGTTTGATTCTGATTAGAACCCTGTGCCAGTACCCAGAAAGCAGTGCTGTATCCAGAATCCACTTGATCCAGACTAGCAGACCCAGACCAGATCGCTGTGAACAGAACCAGTACCAGAAACCGCCCAGAGTCCAGTCCAAACCTGACCACACCTTGACGGCCTATTTCAAATTTACAGTGTGAGTACTCAGCTAGAACTGTGCAGAACCCATCTCTTAGTTTAAAATAATCTGATTCAAAACATTTCATCCTGTCCAGAACTCCAATAGGAATCGTGTGTTCATTCTGTCATTTTAAAGCTGTAAAAGTGTCATTTTGTCATTCTGAAGTTTACTTTCATTTCGAGAAACTATCTCCACAAAATCGTCTGTATCTTTTGAATCATAGGTGCTAGGAACGAGATTTAACTTTCATATTAAAGCTAAGATTCTAAGCTTTCCAGCAAGCCTAAAACATTCTCCTCTTGATAGTTTTTCCGTAATCGCGCTCGATGCACTCCGAAAAAGTGCCGCGATTTGCGATTTGGTCCAATTAGCTCCTGTCAAAATAGTTATTTGTAACATGGATTTTTCTTAACACTGACCATTTTGATTCATCATGATTGTGGTTAGCTGTGATGAAATGTCCAATCAAGGGGGCAGTGAGCACATTATTTCTTATGCAGCTCTTGTGTTCTCATATGCGTGTTTTAACTTTACATTCTGTTTTCCCTATGTATGTTTTCCTGCAGGGACACCATATTACATAGATTATCCAAATGGTTTTTACAATAAGTGAAACTTCGTTGTTGCCATGGGTCTTTCAGTCCAATGTCTATTTCTCTTGTTTTGTCAGTCTGTAGACAGCAACTGCAACTTCCACGTGTCCTACTGGTTTACTCATTCTGCATTGTTCTGCAATGGTTTTTTGTTTCATATTTTGTTCTGAGACATTGTTAATTGTCAACATTTCCCTAAGGTTTCTACCCCTTCTGTATGCACATATTGGTGCTTGTATTGGATTTGATCCTTTTGACCAAATATGCCAGTTTCCTGATATTATTTTTTTTATTTGATTTGTCTTTGAGTTATAAGTGCTCACAAACACAATTTCTTCGTTCTTCTCCTTTCTGTTGCGGTATTCTATTACTGCTCCACAATGATCATTAGAAGCACATTTTAGTGCCCTTTTAATGATCTTGTTCAGATATCCTCTATCCTTTAAGTTGTTACATAGCACTTGTGCTTCATTATTGAGTTCAACCTTGTTTGTGCTATTACGTTTTAAACGTAGAAACTGACCAAAAGGTAGATTATCACATATATGTTTTGGAAGGAAACTATTATTGGCAAGCAGTAAGTTCTTCTCAGTTTGTTTATGGAAAGGTTTTCCTTTCAGAACCTTCTTTTGGGTGTCCACATAATTAGTAATATCTAGGAAGTCAATTTTCTCTTTACTGTTATTATTGGTAAATTTCAGAAACAGATTTTGATTATCAAGCCATTCCAAAAGAAACCTTGCAAACTAGTGTAATCTCTGTGCCAGATCATCAGCACATCATCGATGTATCTTATCCAGAGTCTCATTTGGTCTTTGAATGTATTATCATTTGTTAGAATTGTACTTCTTTCTAAGCTCTCTAAGTATAGGTTAGCTAGTGTCGGTGCAACCGCTGACCCCATGGCAGTTCCATGAATATGTTGGTAAAAGGTGTTGTTAAACAGAAAGTAGCTTTCTGTCAAGGCCATATTCGTGCACCCCATACCCAACGAATTTGGAGTCATTCCTTCATTTCTCTTACTGAGTAGCAGCTCTTCCACCATATTCAATGTTGTTTCCGTGTATAGAGAGATTATATATAGACCTACTAGTATACTATATCTTTAATTGTCAAAAGTGTACTCTTCTATCATATTAATAACACTGGTAGTGTCTTATATACAATATGACATTTCTACCACAAATGCCTTTAGAAAATGGTCAGCAAATTCAGCTAATGGCTCTAATATAGAGCCTATCCCCGACATGATCGGTTTTCCTGGGGGTCGTGTCCAGAGTTTTATAGATTTTAGGTATGTTAGGATTGGCCTCCGTCAAGTAATCAGCTTCTCTTTTGGTGATCCATTGACGAGCACATGCTTTTTCAACTTTATTAGCTATCAGAGTTTTTCTGTCGGGTCTGCTTCTAAAACTTTGTAAAAGAGGTGTCTTCTAGCTCTCTATTGCATTCATCAATATAAATATAATCAACCCGACTTTGTAGTACTATGGCACCCCCCTTATCTGCTATTCTTAAAATCTAACTGTAACTTTCCCTCCCTTATAACTCAATACTGGAAAGGTGATACACAATAAGTGTTATTACTGACTTCAAATGACGTCACTCAATGTGCTGGAAAATGTATAACATATGAAAGAATTACTCACCTGCTTTATTGTTCTCTTTTTGTATTGAATACTAACTTGGGATTCATTTTACTATTAATTGCTGTTTTTTTAAACAATGCTTTAAATATCGTTGTATATATTACATGGCCGGGGTAGCGGCCATGCAGTTATGGTTAAGTTGGTGTTTCCATAAGAAGAGCACTTTTTGGGCGGCTTATAACTTCGCTCCCCCTGGACGAATCCTCACCAAACTTTGCAAAAAAAGTATATGGCCCACTCTGAATTTTTCTGCAAAGTTTGGTGAGGATTCGTCCAGAGGGGGGAAGTTATAGGAAAGTCCCAAAACTTTTTTTTTTCTCCATAGACTGAATGGGAAAAAACTTTGCGCATGGCTACAGCCCGAACCACTGGACGGATTTACACCAAATTTGTGGCAGTAGCGGCGGCCTGGTCCCGAAAGCGTGCTTTTGCAAATTGGGTGTAAATCCGTCCAGTAGTTTTTTTAAAAATGACCAAAATGAAAGGCAAAAAAATGAGTGATATCTGTGTTCGCTTCGTGGATGGACTTCCCTGTTTGCTCTGCGGACAGCACCCCGATTGGCCCATGGCCTTGCGTCATGTCCGCGGACATGTGATGTGTTCGCTGATTGGACGGCGAGGGACGTGGAGCGCGTCAGATTTTCTGTGGCGCCCGCCATCTTGTGTTCGCCGTCGACCGCATACAGCGCGGTGAAACGTGGATAAAAAATTGTATTTAGTGCCCTGTGTTGGTGTGTAAGAGTGTTTGGGGAGGGTGGGGGAGTATGAGATAGGTTCAATGTTTTGTTTTTTTATGTGCTAGACGTTTTTGTTGCATTCGATTTGTCCGCAGAGAACACGGCTGTTCTGACATTTTGTAAATAAACTAAATGGTGGGGTGTTTAGAGGACGGAGTATGTGTCATTTTTGTTCGCAAGGAAGGTAAAAATGAGCTATGAACACTCGCGGTGTACTTAATTGTTCGTAAATACACAAACTGGGGGTCCTCAGGACGCTGTCCGTATTGTAATCTGTCTAGTTGAATGTGTTCTAAGAACACTCGCGGTGTCCCGAAATGGTTGCAATTATACAAAATAGGGGTGTTCTGAGAACGTTGTTTGTATTGTTCGTTGTCAGGGTGAAAGTGTTTTAAGGCCACTCCTTTTGTCCGCTAATAGTACAATTTCCTATGGGCGTCAACTGATTTTTGTCCACTACAGAAACAATAAATCCGGCTGGTGTGCACCAACATTATGTGATAATCCTATGACTGGCGCTATTGACCTGGCTGACTTGCTTTTGCGACACTAAATCATATCTCCCGCTCCTAAGCCTGATATTATGAAAGCATTCATAATCCCCGCCTCTCTCCGTGACGTTACAGGGTGCGTCATCAAACGCGCCCAGTCATCTCCAGTCCTAAGTGACTTTACACAGAACCCGGAAGACAACACATATTATGTCACAACACAGCGCGCCACAATTCGTAATATGAAACAGTGATTTAAAAGCAAACAGCAAGATTGTAAATTTTGTAAAGTACATTTATTTGACATCAAATGTTTAGAGAATATTCAGCAATTTGCATTTGTCTTTGTTGTCGATCCGCAAAAGTTCATGTTGAGGCACGCGATGTTCCTTTGCGGTACAGAGGGTGTTAGATCAGCTTACAACTCAGTGCGCCACAATTCGGAATATGAAACTGTGGTTTAAAAGTAAACAGCAGGATTGTACATTTGGTAAAGTACATTTATTTCACATGAAATGTTTAGTGAATATTTAGCGATTTGCTATTGCCTCTGCTGTCGATCAGCAAAAGTTTATTTGGAGCCACCCGTTGTTCCTTTGCGGTAGATAGGCTGTTGGTTTATGATAAAAGCAGTAAATGGTCGCTCTGATAATCGGAAGGTTGCTCCAACAACAAGCCATCAGACCACCCTATTGGTTGGTATGTTGTTTGTAGCCGCTAGTACTGCGAAAGGGCATATTGGTCCTTGATGATTGTCCCATAAAATGGTGAGGGTCATGAAGTTGCATATTTGGACCTGCACCTGGCAGTTGAAGACCCCATCCGCTGGAGTCTGTAAATCGTGGCATAGGCAAAATGGGGCCACATACCTGTTTTAAAAAACATGAATTAGTCTCACCAGCTGATGTTCATTAAAAATCATAATTTTATTTATTAGGACGTGAAACTATTTGCTATCGAAGATAGTGCTACGGAGTATGTTAGTAATAAAATAATAATATTTTCCTATTCATATAGCGCTAAGAACCGTGAGGTATCTAAGCGGTGCTTATTATTAACCACGATGTGTGGTGCTCATTTATCGACCACGGAAGGATGAAAGGCTGAGTTTGGCCTTGCCGGGATTCGAACTTGCGTTAGCAAGCTGTTCACGGATGTCAAAGCGAGCGTTGTACTCGCTGTGCCACTTGACAGGCTACAGTGAAGTGGCACAGCGAGTAGAGCGCTTGACCGCCTATAGACCGGTTACATTATTTATATCAACCCACCCTGTGTCGTCTGCCTTTTTCAGAGCCCTCTAAACGACAGGGGATCAATTCGGCGGTGATAGTGCGCGGTAGAAAACATTATGCCACTTTCAACAAACAAGTTCAACTTGAGCGGTCTTTAATGCTACGCTATTGTAATTATATTTGGTATAAAATAATCTAAAGGGTTACTTACAGTACAATTGCAATTTCCATTGTCTACGAGTGGTGCAGTCCCAAAGTACGACTCTGCGTGTGCCAACAATCTTTCGCATAGTGATATAATATATAAAAGTGGTTTTGTTTCAGAAATGTCATACTTATCTTCTCTTACGTTTTAGCAACACTACTTCAAGAGAAGTCTTTCATCACAATCTTTGTCTGTCAAGGTCAAAACACAATACAACCTTATAGTCCACTTCGTGAGCCTCTACGGGGCCCGAGAAAAAAATGGAAGCAGCTGACCTTCACTGTGAACGAGCATAAATTCTTACTTTGCAACATTCTGTGTAAAGCCATCTGTAGAAGTTGGTTTTTGCACGCCATGTTTGTATATTGTTTGTGTGATATTAAAAAAAGTTTGTTTAAAGGACGTTATGGTTCTAAGTACAGCTGAAAGACCCCTGGAAATAGCAAGTTATGGTAAGCTATGAAAAATAACTCACGCCACCACTGGGCACTGCTAAGACTAACACCCAGGACATCAAAGATGACATCGCAAATGGTATTGATGAAATCACTGATGACATCACATGTGTATGTACTTTTCATGGAATTTGTGTACTAGGGATTTTTATTATAATGTTCCGAAAAAAGTGTCAAGGATATTGCAATAAATATCATACCATTATTAGTGCTTTGAACGATGCATTGATATAAATAGCATTGTATTATGGGATTCTATCTAGTATACTGAGCTACTAATGGAGAAAGATAGCATTGTGTGCAGAGTACAAGATGAAAGTATAATATTTGTAATGTTAATATGTTGAATAATTAAATGATAATTGTCCTGAAATGTTCGAAAATTCACAAAATAGGGGTGTTCTGAGGACGTTATTCGTATTGTGTGATTGCTTAGCTGTATGCAATGAGGGAATGGCACAGAGAGTAAAGTGGACGCTGTCCGCGGACACCGCGGCTGTTCGTGGACAGGGCGTGCTACATCCGGGTTTTTCCAGGAAATCCAACATGGAAAGAAGACTGTACGGATCAGCCAATCAGATGTCGAGGTTGTGGATTTGTGTTGAAAGAGACTGTGTGTGGTGAAGATGGCAGAAGTGGAGAAAGTCAGGGTGTTGGTGCTCGGAGATATGTTTGTCCATGGTTTACAGCAGTACGCTGAATGCAGGCACGTTGCAAAGAACTTTGATGTCAAAGGAGTGGAGGTGGTGTGGAGCACTGTGCCTGATTGCAATGTACAGGGAATTGTACGAGTTTGTGATGATATGGCCACGATGAACAGTCCGCATGTGGTAGTTTTGCACTATGGTGCTTTCCATTTGGGCAACGTCAGTGCCACTACTTTGTTGGCTGATTTGGAACGCTTGGTTCAAGCCGTAATGAAGATCCTTCCAAATGCGAAAGTAATTTTTTCTGGATTACTACCTAGGGCAATATGGGACAATAGTTCAGTTTTTTGTCCTCAGCAAAACATTGCTAGGTGTGTCATCAACCGAGGCATGTGTGCTTTCATGCTTAGAGCTGGTATGTTCTTCTGTAACAATGAGAATATTGTTGCCAGTAATGCTGTTAATTTTAAAGAAGATGGTATTTCTTTATCTTTTACGGGAAATGCCTTTCTATTTTGGAATGTAAGGGTTGTTTTGGAGAAGGTTATGTGAAGATTTTAGGAGTAAAGTAAGAAATAAAACAAGAAAAAAAATACAAAATAACAGGTGTCTGTCAAGCATCTGTAAAAAAAATGGCTCTATTCAGAGCCAACTTCAAAGGGGAAATGGGGCACACTATTTAAATTAACATTCACAACGCTCAGATTTTCGATATGTCCGCGGACATGGTGGTAGTCCGCGGACATGAAAATCACTACGAGGGGGTTAGTATGTTCTATGTTACATGTATATGAAGTCAGGGATATTATGGTTAAGTTGTGCTACTAAAAACCTATGAAATTCAGTGAAAAAACTTTGTTAAAGGGATGTTATGGTTAAGTTGCGCTACTAAAAACCTATGAAATTCAGTGAAAAAACTTTGTTAAAGGGACGTTATGGTTCAAAGTAAAACCGAAAAACCCCTGAAATTCGGCAGTTATGGTAAGATAAGCAACCATAACTCGCGCCGCCACCGTGCACTGCTAACACTAACACCCAGGACATCAAAGATGACATCACAAATGTCATTGATGACATCACTGATGACATCACATGTGCACTTACCTTTCATGAAAAGTCTGTACAAGGGATTCTTAGTGTAATGTTAATAAAAAAGTGTCAAAGATTAATCAAATAAATATCAAGTGCTAATCAGTGCATTAAGCTATGCATTGATATAAATAACATTCTATTATTAACTTCAATCCAGTATACTAAGGTACTCATGTCGAAACATAGACATTGTGTGCAGCATACATGATGGCGGTGCAATATTCATAAGCTTGCCATGTTCAATATTGAAATGATAACTGTTTTCATATTAGAGTTTTGCGTACAGTGAAACTTGTGATAAGTCAGTAATAAAACCCACTTACTACATAATTGCATTATTATACACAAATCACAAAGAGACAACACCACATGCAAATATGAATATATACAAGGGAATTGAAGTAGGAAAAAGAAACAGCAATAGTAGCAGAAAGTTTTCATAACCCAACTGATTACCTTTATGGAGAGAAATGATTGCTCTGTTTCAAAGCTGTTACTTACCCTAGCTATATATATCACATGATGTGTCTGGACCCTAAGGAAAATAGTGTGAGTACAACATATAAAAAATATGAGCATATACAGGGAAAGTACAGTAATAAAAAAAACATCAAAAGTATCAGAAAGTGCGGATCAATCTACTGATAATTTTAATGCACAAAAAGGATTGCTGTCTTTCAAGGTTGTGACTTCTCCTATGTATATGTTTCATATGATATGACTGGACCATAAGGGAATTATTCTAAGAACATACTTGAAAGATAAGTCTACGAATATAGTCATTTTATTTTTAGTTCCTGACTGTTACTGAAGAAAATCATGTGGCCTAGATATGTCAGGAAAGGAAAAAAAGGGAGAGCCAGCCACGTGATGTCATCAGTGATGTCATCAATGACATTTGTGATGTCATCTTTGATGTCCTGGGTGTTAGTGTTAGCAGTGCACGGTGGCGGCGCGAGTTATGGTTGCTTATCTTTCCATAACTGCCGAATTTCAGGGGTTTTTCGGTTTTACTTTGAACCATGGCGTCCCTTTAACAAAGTTTTTTCACTGAATATATATATACATATTTATAATCAAACTTTATGTGTGTAAGTGTTTACTTGGATACCTGCATTTACTGATTTCATTGTACAGCTCTACAGCTCACATTACCCCTCTTAAGGTAGGCCTGGCTGCTCAGTCACACTACCAACTTCTGTAGTACATTCCTATATTAAAAGGTGGGATACCCAGTACCAAGAGATAAGTCTTGTCTAGTCCAAAACTGTATTCATTCTTGCCTAACAGTGCTTCTGCAACAGAGTTCAAGACGGAGACAGCTGCAGGTATAAGGTGGCAGGCAGTTCGGTGAGCGAGGCTGGATGAGCGGATGCAGGCTGGCCCCCACGGCAGCTCAGGTTCAGGAATCGTAGTCTCAGTTCTAGTAGGCAGGGCTGAAGCACTGGTCAAGGCATCTCGGATGACGTGCGCAACTGCGGCAGAAAAATAGTTCTCGTTGCAGTCGATTGCAGCTCGAGGAGCTTGACTGGCTCAAAAGTGTCCTGCTGGTTGATATGCACTCCTCCTAGCTTCTTCACTGGGCTCGTGTCATCCTTTAAGGTGGACATCCCAAAGCAGAGGAGGGTGTTGCAGGCACCGATCTTGTCCTTGGTTTGGCTCAGAGACTCTCTGGCACTAAGCACCTAGGAAGCTGTGTGATGGCTGGGTAACGGTTCTGGAACTGCTTGCAGGGTCCTCTGGATTCAGTGTCTCCCTCTGTTCCCTGGGAGACGTTTAGGGGAGGGATCTTGCTTCCCTCTTGGGAAATCCTGGGCTTCCTTCACTGGCAGAAGATGTAAGGCAGACTGTACCTTCTGCCCGGGTCCTAATGAGTTCTTATTGTCACTCCTTGCAAAGGCTTCAGATGATCTGCCAAAAGAGGGGCTCAACTCTCTTTTAAAGCCAAATGGGCCCCAGTGGTTGGTGTAGGATAAGCCTACCTTAATTAACAAATCCTGAGTCATAACCAGAGTGCTTTGCAACTGAAAAGGTAAAAGGAGGAAAACATGTAATACAAAGTCCCACCCATTTTCCTGTCTGTTGTGAATCAAAGGGTCTCTCTGGTTAATTGAGCTCTCTGTGGTTCTGTCTTAAAGCGGCATGTCTCCCTTGATGGTGTGGTGAGACCAGACTTTTTGTCTCCGCCAAACCACATACTCATAGCTTCTGAATGGGGTCCCGCTGGAGGGATGACTACTGTAAATACATAGTCCCAGCCATGGCAGGTACATGATACTCAGAGGCGGGAGCTGGCTTCAGGTTGACACAGTGCATAACAAAGGTTGTTGGCATTTCCTGTCCCCTTTGTTAACCTCTAGCAGCCAGGCCCCATATAGGCCTGTTTGAAGTATACTCAGTGAGTTAATTATGTGAATTGCTGCCACCATTTGCAGAGGGTAAACAAACAGACAGGGCGGATCCATGGAGACTTTCATAGATAATTAGGCTGACCATGGCAGGAGGGAGGTTTTGGCTCTCACCCTTCTGGTATGCATCATGTACTCCACTTGTCAGAGCCCAACTAAATATGACAGGGAGGACTGCGCCTGTAGGTTGTGTCCACCCCAGAGTGCATGGGATGTATGTGTATGTCATGCAGTGAGCATAGGAAAATGTATGCGGATTAGTCCCACACATTTTACAAAGGTTGATCTACCATCATTTAATTTCATTTAAAATTTCTAAAAAGCCCAAGCGAGCACACACCCACCTCGTGGATGGTCGAATTCCTCACAATATCCAGAGGGAATAAACACAACATTTATTAGATGATGCTTGAACTGCTAAAATTCATTTTCAACCTGCTAATCCCTCATTGAGCATCGCAAGTGTGACTTGAACTAATCTTAAATAGCTATCACCTACCTTGAACCTCCTATAGGGAATTAAAATAATTTTTAGCATATTTTTCCCTTCTTTGCATACCACATTTAAAGTATTTTGCCTGAGTTTTAAAATCATCCCTGTTCTCTAAACTTGCTAGGGGGGAACTGAAATTCGTATTGTATGGTGATTGTATTCCTGAAAACCGTGTGCTTCACTTCCATCTCCTTATATTGTATAGGGGGGGAGTGAATTGCCACAAGGGAAAAGTGAACATATTATCTCTTGTGAAACCCTATCAGTTTATTTCTGTACTGTATTTTCTTTCCATCATTGTTTTTCCTTGAAACCATAAAAGCATTCTCAGTTACCTTTTCCTTCCTATACTAACTCCTAAGTAATTAAATAAGCGCACAATTGTAATATTATCCATTGTTGATCACTGTCATATTCTTAAGTGTGATATCAAATATTAATTTATTATAAAAGTGTGATAAATATATATTGTTTAATTTTTCCAATAAATCTTTTAAATTGCTAAACAAACCTACTTCTTGGCTCAGTGAGGTCAGGGGGATTCAAAGAGAGGGGCGTTATATAAAGGTTTATCAACCAGAGTATAACTTGTCGTAAAAGTACATAAATAAGGGCTTCCCTTGGGCGTCCCAGACGAGGCACTGACTTAGTGGGATTGCTGAATTGAAGTCACTTAACAGCCCTCAGAGACGTGACACATCCAGGGGCCTTTGTGATTGAATTACTGGGACTGACAAGTTCTGTTGAGAGGAGTGTGAATACTCCATCGCGCACCTCCCCAACACCTGGATCTTGATTGAAGTTCCAAGTTCAGCAACCCACCACGCAGGAAACTCCTTTCTGGGCGCTGCTAATTTTTATGACGGCGCTTCCAGTTCATTATCTAAGAAGCAACGGCCTGTTTCTTACTGCTTGTGCTAAGAAAGTTATTTTGTCATCTCCTGATGAAGAAGTAACACAAACAACATTAAGATGTCGAAACCGGTAGAGAAAATTAGAGAGGAGGCCGCTTTTGAAAACCTCTGGGGCCCACCCCAACTGTTGACCACTTTTAGGACTCTCTGTGGTCATGCACTTTGTTTTGCACAATTTTTGTATAACAATTGAATTGTTGATGAATTGTTGATGAATTGTTTGGTATAACATAGATTTGTAATAGGTTTTTTATCTTGTATCCTTTATCTTGTACCTATTGATGTTTGGTATGAGTGGATTGATGTATGAAGAATGTATTTGGATGAATGTTTGAATGATGTAATAGTGGGAATTGTATGAAATTATTGTGATCTTAAATTGTTTCCTGCTATGTAAAATTATTGCCTGAGTGCTGATTAAATTGTGATTTAACTCCCATAATGAAAAATGTATCAGGTATAATAAAACCCTTGATGCTGTATTTTTGAAATTGTAGCCTCTGGATTTTCTTTCCGAGATCAATTGTTATGCTAATACCATAATCTAGAGTGTGGGGTTCCCTGTGCCTTTTAGAAACATATCCCCCCAGGCCCTCCACCATGATAATGCCCCTGCTGGGCAACTCTGTCTGCCCTGACTGCCTGCCATGCCCTGACTGACTGCCTGCCAAGCCCCTGCTGGGCAACTCCACCTGGCACTAGGCGGTGCCCCTGCTGGGCAACACCGGCATCTGCTGCAACGGTCAGACTGGGTGCCCCCAGGCCACGTGTGAGCCTGTGTGCTCATTGGCTGACTTGGTGCCCCCAGTCTTGTAGCGGTTGGTTGGGTGCCCCCAGCTTGCATGTCACGTTGGGTGCCCCCGACGTATGCAGGGTGATCCCTGCCACGGAAGTCTGCTGCATGACGGCAGCATGTGTGTCGCTGGGTGCCCCCAGTTAAGGATTGACCTGGTCTGGGTACACCCAGACCAGGACATAACACAGGGGTTGATCCTTAATGTTTTTATTAGGTATGTGCATTTTGCTTTGTTTCATTACAAATCCTATTCATATAAAACCTTGACTAGAAGTTCTTTTATTTTGCTACCACAGTAGTACTATTGTAGCAATAACCTGCCCTCGGCCTTTGCTACCCTATGAGGCGCAGGAGCTATACCTGTTGTGCTGTGCCTTTTCCACCTTTATGATTGGGATCACAGCTGGTTTAGTAGTGTGTGGCTGAGTACGAAATGTGGTCACTACTCGAGCCTGTACTTTAGCAGAGCACTAGTCATTTTGTCACAGCTTCATTCTTGCTTTAAGCAACTGGGATGGCTTTCCTTTCAAAGCACACAGAACAATCCACATTATACCCACTGCGATGGCTGGCATGTGTCATTTAAAAAGCTCTCAGCTGGCACAGATATGACATTGTGGAGCTGTAGAGAGCCTGAGGGTCTAATTCACACAAGTGTTTTATAATGGCAAAACCCCAGTGGAAAAATGCTCTGTGGGCCTGGGTGCTCAGTGTTGCGCTAGTAAGGGCAGGGCTGGCCTTAGGGCAGGGCGGGCCGGGCTACCACCCAGGGTGCCATGAGCCCCCCACCACACCAGCTCGGGGAGTCTTTCAAGGGCTCCCCCGAGCTGGTGTAGTGGGAGAAGGTGCAGCAAGCCCTATTGTTATTAAATGCTCCCGCGGCTGCGAGGCACATTTAATAACAATAGGGTGCTGATGCAAAAGCATCAGCACCGAATTGAGATGATTACCTCCCCGCTCTGACGTGAGAGTGAAGGTGGTTTTCATTAGAATAGGGCGCTCATGCATTAGCATGAACGCACTATTCCAGTGATTAACTCCCTGCTCATGTGCCAGAGCGGGGAGTTAAAAAAATGGCGCTCCCCCACCATTGACCAGGGGCACGAGGGAGGAGGCAAATTTAAGGCCGGCACTGAGTAAGGGAAATTGCATAAGAAATGGCAGTGCATAAACACACTGCGGATTAGTATACACTTCAGCAAGTGCTTGTTTTGATAACATGGGCAATAACATATATTGCATAAGAACCTTTGCGTATCTTAGCAACAAAATGACAGTCTGTCCATTTCTATATTACCTGACAGCATAGTAATGCTGATATGTAGTGCGGTTGCACGTCAGCTGCAAACCATAGCAAGGATCATGAGGTATGGTTTAATGTTTCTCTGTAGGGCAGGGTAAGAGAACACGCTCATGGGTTAATACTAGTTTCATTGCTCGACAGGCAAATGTTTACTGGGTTTAAATGCCCCTTGTTTACTCCTGTGCATGGGGGGCGGGCAGCCATTCTGAGAGTAACTGTTACTTGAGATTGTCCTGGAAGAGTGGGCTCGTGGGGAATCCTGTTTATTCCCGGAGAGGGGCATTTCATCCCCACGGGGTCCATTTTAGAACAAAGGAGGAGCAGAGTGCGAGGTGGGAATGAAATCCTCCGCATACTGTGAGCTGCAGTTGCCTCAGCGGAGAGAGAATTTAATTTAAAGCAGAGCCCCAGACGTCATACTCTTGGACGGTCCGTGTCAGCAGCAAACATGCCATCGCTTTGCAGTTAGTCACCGGGCCCAGAGAGCGCGCGCAGCGCCTGGGATCGGGTGTCAACGCCGCCTGCTGCGTGGATGTGCAGCAGCAGTGCAGTCTGCGCGCTGCCCGTGTCGCAAGACGGTAATAGTTAAATCTGGGAGCGCAGCGCAGGGGAGGGGGGAGTTGCCGGGCCTAGGCTGCAGCAAAAACACGAGAGCACATTCCTGGCTCTCCTTCAGCTGCCAGCATCTGATTAGAAGCAGCAGCAGCACAGTCTGCACCGGCTCCGGCTCTGAGTGGCTGCCCGGGACTCTCAGGGAGGGAGGGGACTGGAGACCGAGGACTGGGAGACGGGGAGGAGGAAGCCGAGTCGGCCAGACTGCCAGGCGGTGGCTGCAGGCCCTGGGCACCGGCTGGAGCGGGCGGAGACCCTGAGCCTCGGGAACATGCGGAGACCCTGAGGCTTCAAGAGCCAACCTGACGTGAGTACTTGACTCTTCCTCGCGTACTAGCGTCTGCAGCGCCGGGGCGCCCGCGGGGCATGTCGGCTGCAGTGCACCGGTGCAAGAGCCGCAGGAGCTGTGCCGATGCTCTGCCTCCAGGGCAGCATTCTGCGCACGGCCTGTCACAGGGGGAGCTGGAAACAAGCACGCTCCCGACACATGCCATTGCGAACTCATTTATGTCACAATTCTTTTGTAATGAGACTGGAAGGGGTGTCACTGGATCCTGGTTTGTACAAGTGTATTCATAGGTATTCTTTGCGAAAGCCCCGTGATGCTGTCATGTATGTTATAGGCTTTAAAGCATTTTAGTCTGCTGGAATGTGTGTCAATGTATGGGGTTTGATCGGTTGCCAACACTGGTGTGTGGAATTCCAATTTGCTGCCACGTTGTGTGCTCCTGGACATGTCACCGCGTCCAGTCCCATTATCTGTCACTACGTAAAAAAAAAACATTTCCATAATTTAGCGAATGGGGCTGCCGTGTGTAGGACAGAGAGTGAGGCTGTAGTGTGGTTGTGTGTCTGTGTGTCATGCAGGCACGCCGGACGCTGAGCTCCAGAACCCCGCATCTCTCTAGAAATGAAGATGTGTGCTCCGCGTCCTTGTCCTCTGCTGAGGGTGTCACTTAGAAACCCCGCGGTCCGCATCAGCAGCAGCACCCCTTTTAGGGATTCTAGGCTGGAATTGCGGGTGGCTGTAAGGAAGAAGGGTGGGCTCCCGGGTGGGCTGCGCGAATCACAGGTAGTAAACGGAGAGGTCCTCTGCTGTTAATTGTCTTTAGCAACGTGAGACGCCCCCGCCCCGCCGCCCACATCCCCCCGTGGAGTATTCCAGTCACCAGTGTAAATATAGAGCAGTGCTGCCCACCAAAGACCATCGGTGGGGGCGCACTTTCCAGATGGTGTCGCCCCCGAGACGGATTTCTTTGTTTATTTATATATCCCATACCTGCTAAGCCCCCGTGGCATTAGAGAGAGGGCAGGGCGTGCGCCTGCCATGCGTTGGCGCCGGGCGGCGCTGGCATTTTATAGCGGATATTAAGGCCGGCAATGAGCGCGTTTCGATACTGCTGCTTGCAAGGAGCCCCCGGGGAAGGCAGGGGAGGGCGCTGCCCTGTCAGCTCGGCGGCCAGAGGAGGAAGCACTGCAGCAGCACCTCCTGCCAAACATCTGGATCTTCAGGGAATGTATCACCGTATGTCAATAATAAAATGCGGCGTCGTTTGCAATATGGGTCAGTGAAATACCCTGATATGTTACGGTTTCTGGCTTCTGTGTGTTCTTTTTTGGTTTTCAGTATAATACACATTAGCCTGGATTCAGGGCGCGCATTGCCCCGCAGTGTAAAGTCTAATCGCATTCTGACAGCGCATTGTGCTTATGAAACAAAATCCCCAAAACTCACATGACAGAATATGTGGAAGAAACAAATGGCGTTTTGTAATCGCTAAGGGGCTTGTAAAACTCGCTCCCCTTCCTCACTTCCTGTCTGTGGAAAGGCACGGGGCTGCATTGCACGCGTCGGGGGCGAGCTTGGCAGCCCCTCCTGCTGCAAGGATGGGCTGAGGCTCAGGAGTAATTGGGTGGCCTCGGTGTCAGATGCCACGCCACCTACGGTTCCATGCACCCGAGTAGTGGCACATCTAGTGAAAGCGTATTTTAGGTGTCAGTGGTACATCCAAAAGAACATTGTTTTCTAGAACATTGTAGACGTCTGTGGAATCTGGAAAAGGCAAAATAACCTACATGTGTTAATGGAATACTTGTCCATTGCGCTGCCGGCGAGCTTGAGATGAGACCATGACCCCCCCACCTCCCCCCCCCCCTCCACCTCCCCCAATGCCTTCTGCGGCAGGCAGCGGTTTCCACTCTTCCCTCCCCCCTTCCTCCCAGGTGGCTGTCGGCTGTCACAGCGTGATGGGTTTATCAAGGTTCTCGAATATATGAGCTCGGTCCGGGGCTGGTCTCGCCAAGCTTGACGCGCGCAAACGTAAACAGAGCGTGCATTCAATCAGTGCGGCCGGCGGAGTCAACAACGCAGCATTGTTTTTCTAATTGCCAGGGTTGGCTCCCCAGCCCCTGCGCCCCGCGAGCGTCGCAGCGTGAGGTTTTCCCCTTAAGCACAGCCCACTGCCCGCCCTTTCTTGTTGTCTCGCCTTACAGGCGTGTTGGTTGTGTTGTCCTATTCAGCTAAACGAAGCACCCGGTGTTCCCCGCCATATAAACACTGGGCACCGAACTGTATATTGACCCACGATGTGAGCAGAGCAACATCCATTATTCATCGTGCAATTGATGTTAAAAATTAGAACCCAGAAGTAAAAAAATAAGTCGGCCTCGTTTGAAGGGGGGATTGCTATTTAGTTACTAGTGCTGTTAACTCATCTTTAATGCATGTGTTGGGCGTTTAGAACAGGCATGTTAAAGGTTAAAGGCTGTAGGCCGCAATACCATAGCCAGGCTTCGAACAATGCAAATTGTTAACATCTGGATGGGAAAAAAACCCTCTAAGAATTCGCCAGAGGGAGATTTATGGTGTCACAGGCACTATGCTAATAACTATGCTAATAACGCACACATAACGCACACCACACCGCACTGCACTGCTTCGTGCTACACCTTCCACCATACCGCACCATACAACTGCAAACAGCACACATCACGTGACAACACCACACGGCATCCCACCACACATCTACTGTGCAAAGTTTGATCTGTTGATGGCATTCTATTTTCTTTGTATCGTGTCATTTCTGTTTTAATTTCCAGTCCCATCACCTGGATTGTGTAAGGTAGTCCAGGAATAGTAAATGCATGTGCCTTTGAAGCTAAGTAACCTCGTGATGGAAGATAGCCACCCCCCAGTGCCGAGTTGCCCATGTCGCCTGGAGACGGAGCGGGCACTGCCTTCTTTCTAGATGCCGGTTGTCATTAGGAGCCACGTTTCCAACAGAACGCTCCACAGATCCATTAAAAGATAATGTCACGTGCCAAGAAGGACCATCTATGCCCAGTGCTTCAACAGCTGCCGGGAAAACACCGGACCTGTGATGTGGTTGCTTGCGGGGCCGTGACCTGGTTTAGGCCACCGCAGGCACATGGCTATTTTGGCAGCCCCCCACACTTGCAACGGGGCCTGGTGGATTGGATATGGGGACAATATTGTATTATGTGGGGACTCATTACCTAATGTTTTCACCGCGCAGTGCAAAGAGTACTTTGGCATTGCAAAGTGACATTGCGCTGCAAGAATGCACTTTGCACTGCTCTGTGAATCAGGTTGTTTGTTGTCAGTGCAAAGTCACTTTGCACCGCATTAAAAGTTAAGTTCCATGAATCAGGCAGTATGGAGAATGGGGTCCCATAGACTCTCCTGGATGCTCCCTGCAGGGTTTAGGGGTTCAGTTGCAGACAGCACCACTTTGCATGGGGTCTGTCCCCCTAGCGATGCACCCTCGCGCTCATGTATGCTACCGCGCTGACTAGACACCTGACCACCAGGAAGCAGTCAAAGCTCGGTGGGCCTCATGGGGTAATGGGGTAGAAAACCCCCCATAGCAGCCGTTACAGCTGGTATGTACTGCGACGGTACAACCAGAGATTATGTTGATGTGCCTCCAGACGCCCCCCCCCCTCCCCCCTGCACTGCTGGCCTCCTGGGTAGCTGCCTAGAATGACCTTGCTGCACAACCTGCCCTGCATGTAAGTTACATGGCTTCAGCTCCTATTCCCCAACTCTAAAATCCACAGCGTGCAACAAGGTACCCATTAGTCTAGGCCTTACATTTAGTTTGATCTAACCCTGTTGAGTTTTTCCTACTTCTGCATCCTGCTAATGTAATCCTCTGGAGTCGGCCGATAGTTTCCGGGACGATAAATCCATGTAACCAACTCTCCTATGCATTGAATTATAAAGGGTGAAGTCTGGAGCAAGTTGGGAGGAGAACCAATGGGCTGGTAGAAATTGTAATATTATTGGCCACTCATCAAAGGCCCTCATTCATCTTGCATGTAGGGTTGTGTTCCGGGCATCGCCTGCAAAAGTCTACCGGTGACCGTTCTCAAAACAGTGAGGACATTGAGACGGTTATATAAGTAAACCACCAAGCAGCTACAACAACAACCATTTCCTTCTAAGTAAAGGCACGGGGAAGGTTGGTTACACTGAAACCTTTCAGCATGAAGTGTAAAGTCTATTAGCAGGCATGATGAAAATAGGATTTTTCTAAATGCCTCCCACAGAATGATTTGAACTTTGGTTTGGTCGCCATCTGGCCGTGTCTCCGGGAGCAGATTTATCCCACCCATTCTCTATCGATGAGAACAATGGGATCAAATGGGCTGAGGTAGGGGTGGGTGTTGACGTCTTTCTTCGTTAACACATTTCTCTCGGACCAGCCCTCAGCCATCACTAAATGTTGGCTCTTATTGGTCAAGTTTGGGTTGGTTCATGAGGGGGTGATGAGAGTTTCCGGCAATGTCCTCCGCATGAACTCTTCCTGTCACATTGGCATTCAACGAAAGATTTTATCCTTACAGAAGTGCAATGGAGAAAATTCCCTGAGAGTGAATACGGATCAAACAACAATTACTTTATTTGGGAGGTGGCTGGTGATTGGAAGGGAAATGACTTGAAGTAGAGAGAGGACCCATGTTTTGGCAGGATTTTAATTTCTTCGCTTTCTCTGGATAGTGAATAGGGAACAAGTGACAGAATGGCCACTCCAATGTGTTCACTCTTAATGACTCCCCAAAAGGTGTAACCGTATCCCATGATATGAATGTCCAGTGGCCTTCAGTAGCTGAAGATGGTACCCTGCAAAGGTTTGTATCTGAAGAAGGACCCGGGTCTGCCCCTGCTGATGCCGATTTAGGCAAGAGTCTGAAATTAGGAGTTTTTCCACTTGAGCGCACACAATTGCCTCACTTAGTCTTTACTACTAAGAGCACACCCCAAAGCTAGCTTTTCAGTGAATTCCTGCGCAGCTGGCAACTGAGCTGGTTCCAGCATCTCTGACTCTCAGTGTAAAGGAGGCGCAGTTGACTGCACAGTGGGGGGCTTTTCCAAGGAAAGGAGTGGCCATATCATGGAGAACTCTCCTACGGAAGGGTTCAGTGTGATACGGATACAACACAGAAATAGCACAGCCTTAAATTACAATGCAATATTAAAACATTAATTTACACATTTATTTTGTTCTACATACCATAGTCCTCCATGTGCTAAATGCTGTAAAAGTCAGTGTCAACATTATTACCCACTAGTGATACTCAGTTTTATGACTTTGGGAGAATGATGGGCCGAGTCAACCTCAACGCAAAGCCAGGTCCTGCTTTGAAGACGAGTATATTGCACTCGAGTGATCGACCCAGTCATAAAATGGATCTGTGGAGGTTACCTTCGAAAAAGTCCTACCCAGACCCTCCAACGATTGATGTTTAAACTCTGGTCGGACCCAGTCCCAACAGAACTGGCTTTCATGGCTAGTGATTGCCTGAGTAGATGTTTAGCCGATGGGGTTGCTGATAGAATGCCCTTGGAATGTCTTGGTCCATTGCTGTAAGCTCCTGCCAGACTGCCAGTGTGGACATGGTGTGCATCGGCAGAGAGGCCACTACCCTAGAGACTCTTCTGATTTCCTAAGGTTGAGGTGCGAGGCTTATAACAGCAACATTCATGAGGGCAGCTGCTGGATTGAATCCCCAGTTGAGAGAAGCCTGTGAGTCGTGGCTTTTCAAATGAACGGGGTGAATGCCTAGAGCTCTAGATTAAGGTGAAAGAATTAGGAACAACAGTTAGGAAATTTGATTTATGAATGTTTATATTATACCCCAGTGTAACATAATATGATCCATAGCCATTTTTTACATTTTTAATTAGATTCTGAACTGGTGCAATGTGGGCTGGCTAACTAACATTCTTTTTATATTTGTAGTTTAAGAATATTGGCTTATTTTGTAATGTTTTAACTCTGTCTTGGTAGTAAAATTAGGGAACCCACTGGACAGGGGGGCTTCCAGTGGCTCAGGACATGTTGGCAACTCCACTTGTGGAGGTCATCGGTGGCTTTAAACAGCATTTAAAACAAAATGACTGAGGCGAATAAGGGCAGTACACATCGAAGAGCAGAAACAATTCTAAAGCCTACTGCGGGAATACATTAGGATGTGTGTCTGTAACTTTTGGACTACAACTCCAGCAGCCATAGCTAGCATAGTCAATGGTGAGGCATCATGGGAGTCGTAGTTCACAATATCTGGAGAGCAGCAGCTTGCCAACCCTGCATTAAGACAATAATGAGGTCTCGGAGAGCATGCAGCTAATCCATGATTTCACATACTTTGCAGAAATGTAATGTCAGACTGAGAAGCCCCTCAGTGTTAGTGATCATTAATGAATCAAATTTGTTTTCCAACACAATTTTAATTAAAATCAATGTTCTATCTGGAAGGAATACATCATGTTTTTTTCTTCTGGCAGTGCAGTTGCATCAAGGGATCCGGTTAGTCTTTGTTTGATTTGCTCTCTGTTAAGTTGATATTAGCACCACCTTCTTTTCTTCATGCCTTTCAGTAACTAGTTTGGTCCCCTAGTTCAAATGTTATGGTTTAATTGAATACTTCATTACATTTCTTGATTTCACTGTAATCAATGCCATGGATAGGTACAATGATTTCAAAGTGAATTGGCAAGAGTGCTCCCAATTAATCGATCCACGATTCAGCTGGTAGGAGGTTTCTTGAAACACAATTTAAACATGGCTCTTTTCGTTGATTGCATCATTTGATCTCTTCTCTTGAGGCATTTGCCTCTGTGACCCTGCTCCCCGTTGCCACCAGAGTGAAGTACGTGTCTGTGAGCACTGACAATGAGCCTGCCACCCACTATGCCTCACGTCACTCACCAATGTAATTACTGCTCTGCTGCTTGAATCCTCCACGCTTCACCAACGAAGCACCCGCAAAACCCCAAACTCTCCCTTCTGTCTCAACATTTGGAAATACCACACAAACCATCCAGGACTCAGAGGATCTCCTGCATCTCGGAAGGCCTTCAGGACCTGGATTATCTTTTGCAATTCACTCTTCTTTCTCTTCTCTCTTCCTGCCCACCTTGTCCAGGAACACCTGTAGCCACGCAAATGTGCTTAAGAAAACTTTGTTTGTAAACATATACATTATGTTAATGAACCGAGGGCAGTGGATCCATAATTAGTTAAATATTAGTAGTAATGCACTGGGCGCTTAGTTTTAGAGAACATTTATTTTGCTTCTACTTCAAAAGTAGGGAGTGAAAGATTGCACCTTCAAAATAATTGTGTTCGCCCTGTTTCACTATTACAAACACTTTTTAAGTATAGGTGAGATGGGCTGTGCCCCGAGGGACCTGCATAGGGTCGACGACAAGGTTATCGATAAGAAACGGTAAGTTACTATTTGACAACACTTGTCACTTGATCCTATCAGTTCTGTACATGTAAATGTTAGGACCCCTAGGCTGCATACCCAGAACATTCACAGTCAGCCTGGAGTCAGCCCAAGACATGCACTGAAACAGCACTCCCACACATTTGGGATACATAATATCCACTCACATAAGCCTCAGTGCCGGGAGACCACCACATTGGTAATTGGTGCTGTGTTCCTATTACATTACTAGTCCTTGATGCTTGCCGACGAATGACTTGTAGCCAACCTGTCTTGTTGACATCTCTGCGGGCTTCAATGCTGGAGAGCACCCTTCTTTTCTGGAAAAGCTGGTGCGGATTAGTTCAGTCAGGGTTACGGACCTGCTTCCAAGACTTGCACAGGGAAGATCTCACCAGGTGATTGTTGGACCCATCGTCTCTCCAGCAGAACTGATAGCCTGCGGAAGGCACCAGGTCTCCCCTATTTTTCCTGTGTTTTCATTATCTATCTAATATTGTTCTTTAGGCTTGTATTAGAGACGGACAAACAATCACCTTATGATCTGCTTATCCCGTTAAAGATATCTTTTGATCAACAGCCTTTTGTGCCGCTGATCGAGACTTCAGACAAGATTAATGAGTGGGTGACCCATTGATCAGGAATCACTTGCAATGTAATGCTGCCAAAACACACAGGGTCTCATTCAGTCTAGTGGATTTAACCAACATCTTTCGCTCCCGCATTCCTCCATTAATCATCGGTGAAAGAATTGCTCCTGATATAAAGGAACATAATCTGGCAGTCCCACTTTATAGGAGTATAAGATAATTCTAGGAGTATATGTACCAGTGTTTCTCATTATGGAAACTCCTCAGACAGGTGATGTCTAGGGCATTATTTGGAGGAGTGTCACTAAAAAGTATCGTGCATCATATGTTATTCAGAATATTGAATTCATCATGGACGGCCTCCTGAAGAATAGCATTAAACCACTTGTAAATATGGAAATTCGCCCTGTGAATGACCCTTAAAGGTCATCCTGTGGGGAGCTATGTTGAGAAATGTAAAATGAAGTAGCCAAAATGCACTGATGACTGGAAGCCTGACTTGCTTGAAATGGGTCTACTCCCCATATGTAAGTAAACAAAGGGCCACAGTGCATTGCTGAACTACAGAAAGGGCAATGGCATTTCAATCTAGGTCCATCTCCATTGATTCACTGTGGCCCTGTGTTTACTTTCAGACAGGAAGTAGCCTCCGCTGCACAAAGACTTTGGTTGTGCGCAGTTAGTCGACCTGAATTCAACCAGTAATTTTGGTTTGTTATGTTTTGTTATGGGAGGTACCCCTCCGCATGTGCCTCCCCACCACCTGACTCCCCTAACCAAACATGTAAATAAATATACATGTGTATGCATATATAACTGTTTGAATCGACCAAAAGTGCATGGCCAAACAGTAGACTTTCAAAAGAAAGTCTATTTAACAACAGGTTTCTTCAGTTACTTTGCAAAACTGGCTGCAAAGTGGCAAAGATTAGTTCTAAAATGGTACATTTGAGGTTTCTTTATGGGGGCTTTTTTACATATTGACGTGTTCTATTGCTATTCTTCAAGGTTCACCCCATGGACACCCCAATGCTTTAAATCAAATATGAAGCGTGATACTGTTCCAATGCTGCTTTCCAAGGTGTGTCAGTGAAGGTTCTGCTATAGCTCTGAAGATCCACAAATCCCAGAGTCACGGCCACGCTTAATCTTCTGTAAGTCGGGGTACTCCAGCTCATGCATCACTGCACCGGTGGCATTCCCCACAAAAGTGTAGATATAAAATGGCTTATTCATTGTAAATGTAAAAACATACACTGCTAATTAATAGTCACCCTTTAAACTAACACCACTGAAGAGTCCACAGGTGCCAAAAGAATTACTAGAAAGGAAAGAATGAAGATAGCCTCCTTGAACAATGGCTTGGGTCCGGGGTGCTGAGGATACAAGGGTTAAGTGTCAAAAATTCAGAGGAACCAAACAAGGGGTCTCAGAAGGTAGCAGGTTAAGGTGTCCTTACCGAGACCACAGAGCCATGGTTTCACCCAAAATAACTCTCTTTCACGTGTAACAGGAATAACATACTCCATTAAAGATTTACAGCCCACGCTGCAAGTCAGATGAACCAACTAAGGGGTCTCAGGAGGTTGCAGATTAAGGTGTCCTTACCGAGATCACAGAGCCATGGTTTCACCCAAAATAACTCTCTTTCACGTGCAACAGAAATAACATACTCCATTAAAGATTTACAGCCCGAGCTGCAGGTCAGATGAACCAACTAAGGGGTCTCAGGAGGTTGCAGATTAAGGTGTCCTTACCGAGATCACAGAGCCATGGTTTCACCCAAAATAACTCTCTTTCACGTGCAACAGAAATAACATACTCCATTAAAGATTTACAGCCCGAGCTGCAGGTCAGATGAACCAACTAAGGGGTCTCAGGAGGTTGCAGATTAAGGTGTCCTTACCGAGATCACAGAGCCATGGTTTCACCTAAAATAACTCGCTTTCACCTGCAACAGAAATAACATACTCCATTAAAGATTTACAGCCCGAGCTGCAGGTCAATGTTCAAACCGACCCACTGTCCCTCCTGCCACAACGAGAAAAAGAAGGAAGGTCGCAAATAAATAACAAAACAGGAGATCCTTTTGACAAAAATAAAGAAGTCCTGGCCTCTGGAGTCTTTTTTCAAGAAGCATAATACCAGTCAAGTTCCAGGCAAGAATTGTACAGCTCGGAAGGCAAAACAGACAACAAACACCTCTTGCCAAGTATGCTCATTGTAGTGCATCTGCCCCCAGCCAGGACACGCACGAAATGTATTTCAACGTTGTCCAGTAAAAGGCGCACCCCCAACCAAACAAAAAGCCAGCCAGGTCAGAAAAAAAACATTGCAACCTTGGGAAACAGAGCCGAAGGATCCTGCTTAGAATGAGAAGCCAGTCACTGCAGCTGTAATGATCACAGAGCTGGTGTGGAAAAAGAAAAAAATGATTATCCTAATTCACAAACTTGCTGAACGACCCAAACACCCACAAAGAAAAATTAATGACCCCATTGCCACTAATAGAAAATTGGCCCAAGCGTGATTAGATGGCAGGATTTGACCGATGAAAAGAGTTAAATAAAGACATGGTCCTCTGAGAGTGGCTGCATAGTCTTTGGATGTGGTAACGGGAATATACCACATTTTCTATGACTCAACAATGATATTGAAAAATGTTCAATCAAACCTGCAGAGCGTTAGGAAGAATTATGATGCATGAGGAGGCCAAGACAAGAGCATACACATGTGTACAGCATCACAGGAAAACCAAACCATATACTCATTCTTCTAATGCTGCGCATTTCCTGAATCCCACTGGCACCAATGCCCTTTCAGCCCCTTCCTACGTTGTTCTTCCTTGCTACCGTAATCGTGTGGTAAGTGCTGTATTATTTAGCATGTAAATAGGCATTCTTCCTCCGTGCGTACACTTCTATCGTTACCACCATACGTATTTTGTCAATTGTTTTTCTTTAATCTGTGAATATAGATGCAACCCGTGGCTTGCCAGATTTTTATACTACAACTCCCATGATCCCTGTCCATTGACTATGCTTGCTTGCTAGGGCTGATGGGATTTGTAGTCCAACACATCTGCAGAGCCAAATGTTGCAGACTTCTCCGCTAGAGGCAAACTGGAAATGATGGGAGGCAGATCCTGCTCAACCCAAAGTGTAAAAACCTTGAATGTGCTAAATGTCTGAGTCTGCCATTAATAGAACAACCGCAGGCCCCCCTTCAACGCATGGGTTTCTGAAGAGTGTGGACGAGTTAACACCAGCATAGTAGGGCCTTCTGTGGTATAGAAAGCTGCCCACGTGTTTCCAATCAATAGACTTGGACTTTGGATCTGGAAATCGCCAAATCCTGTCTCTGTTGAAGAAAACGCAAAAGATTGTGTGACGGTGGACTAGAGTGACCAGTGCCTCCAATGACTCTGTTTAAATCACAGTCATGAAAGCACAGTCTTATGCCAATTTGTGAGCGTATCTGTGGAAGGCTGTTTTATCAGGACGAGGTCCTGGATGCTTACCCCTATTATCGATCACCAGCCCATTTGTTTTACATATCACAATCTCTCATTTATATGATATGTCACTTTCTCTGAGCTCCATCATCTATGGTTTAAATTGAGTGTGATTATCACTATCTGGCACGAGGAAACACATTCTTCTGAGGTCTTGTTCGTTTTAGAAATGGTATTTTGCTCTGAACAGGTTTATTTCTGTTCCTTCTCATTCTAAAGATTATGCAAAAGATTTTCTTTAGCTCCCTGGCAAAATGTCTTGCTTGAAACAGATTGTTGCACCATTACACAATTGTGTGCTTCTCCCTTTGCTTTGCTTTTTCACATTTCTGCCATTTTAGCTATTATTAGTACTCAGCGTGGGCGTGTTCTTAACCTCCCGGTCAATGAGGAGGCTCAGAACTGGGGCTTTACCACACAGCAAAGCCCCAGCTCCGAGCCTCTTCAGAGCTGGAGTCTGCCATCTAACACCTCTGGAGTCGGTGCTCCCCCGCGTTCTGCGTTCCCATTCACCACCACCCTGCTCCCCATCTCCACACATTTCACCCCCTCCCTCACCCCACTTACCTTCACCGTCCCTCACTGGCGCCCAGAACAGTATTGTTCCCGGCACATGCCGACATGCTACTTGCCGCCATATAAAGGGAAAGGGGACTACGTGCAGCCGTCTTTTTTTGTATTTTTTTAAAGTTAAGGAACAACGTACGTGTCCTTTCTCAACTTGAAAAACGCCACTATTAGTATCCCTGTACAACGCGCCGGGATATTAATAGCAATATTACCCGAGCAAGGGGTGACTGGTAATGCCCCCCCCTGATCGGGTAATATTGCTTGAATAGTGAATGCACTAGATATTGCCTTGTTTTAATACATTACAATGCAAGGTACTTTATTGGCATATGTTAGATCAACATTGCCAAAGTAGATACAAGTTAGCAATCATTTTGCTTTTAGCTTTTCTTTTCAGAAGCCTATATTGCTTTATGCATTTAGTCTTTACAGGTGGCATGCGTAAAGTATATTGTGCTGTTCTCGCTGCAAATTATGGTCGTTGTCCATGGATGAAGCAGAGCTATTCTTGTCCAGTTTTACTCGCAAAGTCTTCCTCATTCTTGCAAAATGTGGGAAAATAAGTGTCCGGATGTCTTTGTATGTGGGATACAGCAGGGGGGGTGTATCCCTTTTTGTACTCCTCCTCTGTCATGCTGTTGACACATTCTGTTGTCCCTAGGATTCTTGTTTGAGATGCGCGGGCCAGTCTCTATTTCCAGCTCGTGGCCACTCAGTATTTCCTCAGGGTGTGGGGTACTGCTGCTGAATGGTCAACATGCTATAATCTATTGTTCAAAGGATTGTTTTGCGGGTTTTAATGATTGGTCTTGCAGTGGTTGGTAGTAGGTCTTCTGTTCCTTCTCTCTCATCCAGAACAATCTATTTCCTTTTTTAACTGTGATCAATGTATATCTAATTTCAATAGAATGTTGATTGCCAGGGGTCTGCAACCTGCAGCTCTTCAGGTGTTAAGGACTGTGAATCTCATGATCCGTCACTATGGACTTTGCGTAGAGGAGCTGAGGAGAGCTGTCATCCAAAACACCTGAGGAGACAATGGTTGCAGGCTGGGACGAACCTGATTGATGCAATCGCGCTTCATTAGGGAAGGTAAAATAATCTATCCAAATATTTGATCATCTGCAAAACTCATGCTTAGCTTAGACATCACCAAAGGGTACCGCTGGCTCTCCTTTTGGAAGCGTGGCCAGGCCTAAGTCTTAGCTTGACCAAAGTTGATGAGGTAGAAAGAAAAGAATATGTGGACGGCAAAACCTTTGCGATATAAATGGCAGCATGTCAAGCCAAAGTCAATTTCTATAAATAAGAAGAACGTATTCAACATAAAATATTGAAATGCAAGAATCAGCAATAATACCTTACAATGAGGGCACTGTCCATTGCAAAGCTAGTGCAAAGTTCTTTCAACAAAGTTACCCCAGCAGGTCACCTTAAGGTTTATGGTTGAAAATAAATCTTCAAGAGACATCCCATGAAGAATATTTTTGGTAGTTGAATGATAAAAGGGGAATCATTGGGTGGACCTGATAAGCTACTTTAATGTCTACGTAAATTGATTATGGTTTTGCCTGTTGGCTTTAAAGCTGTTTAATGCCAAAATCAACGCAGATGAATAACAAGGTATTAGCATGTTCAGCATCCCTGCCAGCGGTGAGTGCCTGGCCTCGCTGCACTCAGCTACTGCTGATCTACCATCACAAAGGGATCAAAGTAGGGCCCTCTCCAAAGCCGTCAAGCATTGAATACAACCTCTACCTGAATGGTCACCATCCATGTCATTGATGATAATCTAAGCATCCTGGATAAAGGAGACCCTTGTCCCCTGGCCCTGTAAATCCCTCCACTGCCTTTGACACATCCGCTTAGAAGGCCTGCTTCAATACCATGGACTGCATGGGGTTGATATTGATATCTATATTGATATTTTATTTGTATTGCGCTCATACACAAGTGTTTCAGAGCGCGACGAGGCAAGGGAGGGGAACTAGGGAGAACAGACAACAATCTTATGAGGCCCAGTGACATTGAGAACGCGCGAGTGCAGGGGAGAGGGAAGGGGGAAAGTGCAGGGGGAAAGGGGGCACAGTGCTATCAGATTTCACCTGTGCTCTACTGTTTCCTTCCTAGCAATCAGAAACAGTGTCACTGTCATGATCTCTGCTTCCAAAAGATCAGGACTTGCCCGACTCCCTTGGAAGCAGACCCATAACCCCGGTTCCGAGTGCCAGCCAGTCCCAATTGGGACCTTTTGGACCCTGTCCTGGCGCCAGTGGCACCAAGCTCATAAAGATGCCCAGTCCCAGCGCTGAAAGCGCCGGGCTCATAATGCTTGGGTGGACTTACCTGCAGCAGACCATGCTGCTTACTTACCTGCCAGTTGAACCCCTGATCCTATTCTGTTTGGGACTACTTTTCCTGTTGGGTGGGGCAGGAGCCACTCCCTAGGTTCAGAACACTGGAACTCTTCTGGAAAGCAGGAACTCTTTTCTTAGGCGTGGCTGTGGAAGGAGACACCTAAGCACTACAGGAGGCTATTTAAACCACACCCGATGGATGAATCTTGCTTTGCGTTATTCTGCATTCTCTGCAGCAGAACGCTCATCGTGTCTTCTGCTTCTGATCCTGGGCCTAAGGGAACAAAGGCTTACCATCCTGGAATCCAGTCTTCAGCAGCACCTGTAAAGACAAAGAAAGAACAGGTTAGCACTACGGTCTTCAGTTGCAGCGCATCTCTTACCTGGTCCACCGGCTGTCACCAACGCCTCGCGCTGCATTCCGGTATCTGAAAGACAAAGGCTTACCTACTCTTCGCATGCTCCGGAGGTCTTCGCACTGCATTCCGGCATCTGAAAGACAAAAGCTTACCAGCTCTTCGCACGCTCCGGAGGCCTTCGGCGCTGCATCCCGCATCTGAAAGACAAAAGAAGGTGTGTTTAAAGACATTGGGCAACTTTATGACTCACGTGCCATTACTCCTTCCCACGCCGAATCCAGTGGGTATTCCAGCACCCTTCAGCTTCTCTAAAGCTCCGAACTTGTACCTGCAAGATAAAAGGGGACAGTTAGTGCGCATCGTGAAGCAGGCTACAAGCGCTTACTTACGTGCTTCCAGGCGCTTCTATTCCTCACGCGGGTTCGATCCTCAACTCTCATCAGCCCGCCATCCGCCATCGCCGGAACCCTGCAAAACAAGAGATATCATTACAAAAGACTTTTAAGACATTTGAAGTGCCCAGAACTTACCGTTCGTGCAGTTAACGACGGACAGCAGTCCTCTGAGGTCAAGATGCCTGCACCTTTATCCAGTGAAGAAACTGGTTATGGCACCCTGCCCCGAGGCAGATGGAGAGCTCGGCGTTCACTTACCTAAGGTGAGGGTGTTAACCTTTGGGGTTCTACAGGAGAAGAGAAAGGGAAGAGGAGAGAGGCACCCAATAACCCCAGTTCATTAATCCCATATTTTCTATCTGCAGACATCTTACTCTTCGAGTCAGACATACAGTGCACAGAGGTCCACCCCAAAGAGCCAACCGTGTGTTACACATCACCTTTGAAGATACGGCATTCACCCAGTCAAGACCGGCGCCTCTGCGGGAATCAGGTGAGCGTTACAGAACGCAAAGCCTATCGCAAAATTCCCACCCAGGCGCTATGGAAACCTCGGATACCGACCAGCTAGCCCAGTTACTTGGGGAACTAAGAGCAGAAGTGCATGCAGCCCGTCAGGAAACGAATGCTCTAAGAAGGGAACTGATTATTTCCAAGGAGCGAACAGACGATCTCGCTAGACAATTGCTACAGTCACAAGCCGGACAAACTCCGTTACCCGCATCAGGGGCAAATCTTCCTTCAACATCCTCTACGAACCCAGTGCAGATCAACCTACCTGGGAATGTACCTCTGGCTCTGCCCGAACGATTTTCTGGTGACCCAAAGAGGTTTGCAGTATTTATTAATCAGTGCCGGTTGCACTTCTTATGCCGGCCAGCAGCCTTTCCAACTGATCAAGCTAAGGTAGCTTTCGTGCTTTCGTACCTTAGTGGCAATGCGGCAGACTGGTTGATCCCTCTAGTTAATCAAGATGATCCGGTTCTCCATGATTTTCGAGCTTTTCAGCTCAGTATGTGTTTGCAAGACATTCACAGGGGCAGGCCTTGGACAATGAGCTCCTTTCATTGCGACAGGGTAATCAAGACCTTTTGGCTTATATTGCGTCTTTCAACAGACTTATAGTGGAAACTCGATGGCCTGAGGACAAAAGGATTATGCTGTTTTATAGAGGTCTACATGGAGAGCTCAAAGATGTGTTAGCCCAAGTAGTGAATCCCCCGCAAGACTGTTCGGACTATATTGACTTAGTCGTTCAAATTGACCACAGACTGCAGAACAGGAAGGCCGATCGTTCCAAGTTTGATGCTCGAGTATTTTCCAAACCACCAACTCCTACCAAAGGAGTAGACTCCGGGGAACCCATGCAAATAGGGGGCCTGAAAGGACCACTAACACAAAAGGAGCGGGAAAGGAGAAAACAGCTGCAATTATGCCTCTATTGCGGAAACTCGGGGCACTTTCTTCGAGACTGTCCGGTGAAACCAGCCAAGAAGGCAGTAGGAGCTGCAGTTACCAGGGTCACAAACTCTGAGCAGGGAAACGACCTTGCCCGACAAGAATAGAGGTTCTCTTGCCGAGCGTTAAAACCAGTTCCGGGACCTCGCATTTCGTGATACCTATGGTCCTCATTAGCCCTGAACATCCGGATCGATTACATGCGATTGAAGCTTACGTCGACAGCGGTGCCATCGGCAATTATGTGGATCATGAAATGGTTTTGAGGATGAATCTGACTCTTTGTCCAAAGGCTGTAAAGGACGTCATTACTACGGTGGATGGTACGGAGATAGCCTCCGGACCAGTAACGCATACCACCCAAGAAGTGACGCTAGTAAGTCAAGATGGACACCATGAGAAGATCGTGTTCGATGTGATAAAGGCCCCCCAGTTCCAGATTATTCTAGGAATTCCTTGGTTAGAGAAGCACAATCCTCAGATCGATTGGCGAGCAAGAACGGTTCAGTTTCCAGAATGTGTCTCTACTTGTCACCCTCGACCTGGTGTTGCACTGGCAGCAATTTCCTCGGAGGCTCCTCAGTTACCTCCTGAATACCTAGAATTCCAAGATGTTTTCCGGAAGGATCAGGCTAACTCTCCACCTCCTCATAGGTCTTATGACTGCCAGATAGACCTGATACCTGGATCTACTCCTCCTTGTAGTAGAATTTATGCCCTCACAGAGCCTGAGAATCTTCACCTCCGACAATACCTGGATCAATACCTAGCGAATGGGTTTATTCGTCCTTCCAAGTCCCCTGCTTCCTCAGCTTTGTTCTTCGTTCCAAAAAAAGAAGGGGACCTTAGAACTTGTATAGATTATCGCGCCCTGAACCAGATCACCGTTAAGAATAGATATCCGTTACCTTTGATCCCTGAACTCCTGGACCAAGTCAGAAAAGCATGCATATATACAAAGCTGGATCTAAGAGGAGCCTACCACTTGGTACGAGTAAAAGAGGGCGATGAATGGAAGACGGCCTTCCGCACCAAGTATGGGCTATTTGAATATCAGGTCATGCCCTTCGGACTTTGCAATGCCCCGGCCGCCTTTCAATATTTTATGAACGATGTCCTCAGAGAGCTCATAGATATGTGTGTTGTTGTTTACATTGACGACATCCTCGTTTATTCTTCATCGGAAACTGAACATCGGAAACACGTGAAAATGGTCCTCGAGAGATTGCGTCAACACAAACTTTTCGCTAAGTTGGAAAAATGTGTTTTCAACGTGACTGAAGTTGAATTCTTGGGATTCATATTATCACCTAGCGGAGTGCGTATGGATTCAAAGAAGGTCGATGCAATTCTCAAATGGCCATCGCCATCCTCCGTAAAAGGTGTTCAAAGCATGTTAGGCTTCGCTAACTTTTACCGCAGGTTTATCCCCGAATTCTCTCGAATAGTCCAGCCCATCACCGCCTTGTTAAAGAAAAACAAACGTTTTGAATGGTCTACCGAGGCGGAACAAGCTTTCCAGAATTTGAAGACTAGATTTATCTCTGCACCGATCTTAAAACATCCTCGCCCAGAACTCCCCTACATCGTTGAAACTGATGCTTCGAGCCTTGCCATGGGGGCAGTTCTATCACAAAAGGACCCAGTAACCAATCAGTTGCATCCCGTGGCATTTTGGTCCCGCAAATTCTCGCCTCCTGAAATCAATTACACTATTACTGATAAGGAACTTCTAGCTATCAAGTCCGCCTTTAAGGCTTGGCGGCATTATCTTCTGGGGGCCCGACACACCGTTACTGTGATTACAGATCACCGAAACCTGCAATATTTGAAAACCGCAAAAGCTCAATCCTCTAGGCAACTCCGTTGGGCACTATTCTTTGCCGAGTTTGACTTCATAATTACCTATCGACCTGGTACAAAAAACGGTAAAGCTGATGCCCTTTCTCGGATGGGAGTGGAAGAACATTTGATCAATCCTAAACCTGTACCTATCATTCCCAATAAAGAATTCTAGGTGTAATCGCCACACAATCCATAGAGGAAGTTAAGGATAAAGCCAGGCTACTGGTAACTCCAGCAGACATACAGAATTGGCATCTGCAGGGAAAGGACTTTACGGTAAAGGACAACCTATTATATTTCCAAGAACGGTTATACCTGCCCAGCACAGATTTACAGAAAAAGGTAATCTCTTGTTATCACGATTCTTTAATGGAAGGACATCCCGGTGTGACCAAGACCTCGGAAAAGATCAAGCGCTACTTCTGGTGGCCGTCTTGGAAAAAAGTTATCAGAGACTTTATAATGTCCTGTGGAGTATGCGCCCAAAACAAGAGTCAAAAGGAAAAACCAGCCGGCCTCTTACGCCCTATTGACATCCCGCCTCGCCCTTGGCATACGCTTTCTATGGACTTCATCACCGATCTACCTCCATGCTCCGGATACAATACGATCCTAGTAATCGTGGACCTATTCTCCAAGATGGCGCATTTCATTCCACTCAAAGGCTTACCAACAGCAGCAACTCTGGCCCGAGAATTTCTCGAAAACATCGTCCGACTGCACGGTTTTCCTTCAGTTCTAATTTCGGATCGAGGTAGTCAATTTATTTCTCATTTTTGGCGAAGTTGCTGTCGGTCGGCTCAAATTGATGTGAGATTTTCGACCAGCCACCACCCTCAAACCGACGGACAAACCGAAAGGACCAATCAAACTCTGGAACAGTATTTGCGCTGCATGCTACAACAAACTGAAAAAACTTGGAAAGATATCCTTTGGATAGCCGAATATGCCTACAATAACTCTGTCCACTCGGGAACTGGGAAGACCCCGTTTTTTCTTTTATACGGTAGTCACCCTCGAACCTCGGAGTTGGATCCACTCCAAGATCTTGGAACACCAGCAGTAGACCACCTGCATTCTCCAATCACCCAAGCTTTTAAGGAAGCCGTTTCTCACCTTCAAAGGGCTAAAGAACAATACAAGAAAGGAGCAGACCAACATCGGAAGGAAGCCCCCCAATATCAAGTAGGAGATCAAGTCTGGTTATCCACCAAATATCTACCTCTAAAAGGACCACGCACATTCAACCCAAGATACCTTGGTCCCTATTCCATCACTACCATAGTAAATCCAGTAGCGGTCAAGTTGGACTTGCCCCCTCACATGAAGATACATCCGGTCTTCCACGTCTCTCTATTAAAACCCGTGCAACCTCAAACCCGACTAACTACATCTCCAAAACCTATTCTAGTTGATGGAGAACTCGAGTTTGAAGTCAAAAGCATCCTGGATTCCAAGATCTCCAAATCTAAACTATTTTACCTGATTGACTGGAAAGGCTACGGCCCCCAAGAAAGATCCTGGGAACCTGCAGAATTTGTCCACGCGCCTCGTCTAATCAAAAGATTTCATCGAACATTTCCTAACAAGCCCAAACCCCTGGAGAAGCCCGGTTTGGGAGGGGCCTTGAGGGGGGGTGCTGTCATGATCTCTGCTTCCAAAAGATCAGGACTTGCCTGACTCCCTTGGAAGCAGACCCATAACCCCGGTTCCGAGTGCCAGCCAGTCCCAATTGGGACCTTTTGGACCCTGTCCTGGCGCCAGTGGCACCAGGCTCATAAAGATGCCCAGTCCCAGCGCTGGAAGCGCCGGGCTCATAATGCTTGGGTGGACTTACCTGCAGCAGACCATGCTGCTTACTCACCTGCCAGTTGAACCCCTGATCCTCTTCTGTTTGGGACTACTTTTCCTGTTGGGTGGGGCAGGAGCCACTCCCTAGGTTCAGAACACTGGAACTCTTCTGGAAAGCAGGAACTCTTTTCTTAGGCGTGGCTGTGGAATGAGACATCTAAGCACTACAGGAGGCTATTTAAACCACACCCGATGGATGAATCTTGCTTTGCGTTATTCTGCATTCTCTGCAGCAGAACGCTCATCGTGTCTTCTGCTTCTGATCCTGGGCCTAAGGGAACAAAGGCTTACCATCCTGGAATCCAGTCTTCAGCAGCACCTGTAAAGACAAAGAAAGAACAGGTTAGCACTACGGTCTTCAGTGGCAGCGCATCTCTTACCTGGTTCATCGGCTGTCACCAACGCCTCGCGCTGCATTCCGGCATCTGAAAGACAAAGGCTTACCTACTCTTCGCATGCTCCGGAGGTCTTCGCACTGCATTCCGGCATCTGAAAGACAAAAGCTTACCAGCTCTTCGCACGCTCCGGAGGCCTTCGGCACTGCATCCCGCATCTGAAAGACAAAAGAAGGTGAGTTTAAAGACATTGGGCAACTTTATGACTCACGTGCCATTACTCCTTCCCACGCCGAATCCAGTGGGTATTCCAGCACCCTTCAGCTTCTCTAAAGCTCCGAACTTGTACCTGCAAGATAAAAGGGGACAGTTAGGGCGCATCGTGAAGCAGGCTACAAGCGCTTACTTACGTGCTTCCAGGCGCTTCTATTCCTCAAGCGGGTTCGATCCTCAACTCTCATCAGCCCGCCATCCGCCATCGCCGGAACCCTGCAAAACAAGAGATATCATTACAAAAGACTTTTAAGACATTTGAAGTGCCCAGAACTTACCGTTCGTGCAGTTAACGATGGACAGCAGTCCTCTGAGGTCAAGAGGCCTGCACCTTTATCCAGTGAAGAAACTGGTTACGGCACCCTGCCCCGAGGCAGATGGAGAGCTCGGCGTTCACTTACCTAAGGTGAGGGTGTTAACCTTTGGGGTTCTACAGGAGAAGAGAAAGGGAAGAGGAGAGAGGCACCCAATAACCCCAGTTCATTAATCCCATATTTTCTATCTGCAGACATCTTACTCTTCGAGTCAGACATACAGTGCACAGAGGTCCACCCCAAAGAGCCAACCGTGTGTTACACATCACCTTTGAAGATACGGCATTCACCCAGTCAAGACCGGCGCCTCTGCGGGAATCAGGTGAGCGTTACAGTCACCCTGTCTCACCCTGATGCCTGTGTCACCCCATCATCTGCAGAGCCCCACAATGTTCCATCCTCTCACCAGTGCTCACGGGTGTCCACATGGGTCCATTGGGGGACATCTAGCCAGCCGGCATATTAAGGGCCCTTTATGTATCCTCTGACTGTCTCGTTACCTGACTTTATTTTTCGTACCTATTGAAAGGTTTATTCTCATTCTCATTCTCTGCCCCGCTCCATTTTTTACTTGCTTGTTTTGTCTTTTTGAGCAGGTGACTATGGTGGGTGGGAGTAATAGCGGAGGATTAACACACTGCACCCTAACACCTGAATGAGCTATTTTATTTATCTATCTATTAAAATATGTAAATGTTTTATTTCAATCTATTCATAAGCAGACAAAGGAACCCTATAGCCGCCCCCAAGGACGCTTGGACGATCTGAAAGCTTGCAAAAAGGGGTGAGAGATGTAAAAAACAACACACATTTCAAACCTGGCAAATTAAATAAAAATTGTATTCCTAAATCCTACTCATGGTCAAAAAGAGGCAAACATATACCGAAATGAGTAAATAGAGACAGCCACACAGTAGAACATGAGGGTTAAGGTCTTAACATACAAGATAAACCTAGGGACACCTTAAGGTGCGTCAGTGGCAGAAATGTGCTATTGAAGGGCAAGGCTCTGGAGCCATGTGGGGGTTATATCCTTGGGAATAAATGATCCCTTTGCGTATAGTTCACTCATGATTGGTTATAGAAGAAGCGCAGAGACTTGGCAATGTCCTCCCTTGGCCCCGGAGAGAAGGCAGGTTATGGCCAACCAGGATGCAGTGCACTTGGCAAGCCTCCCTGGGGCGCTTCGGTCAGTTCTTATTTACTTCTGGACGTGTTCCTCATTCTGCTTCTGCGTGACAGCAGGAGGAGATCATTGAGCCCTCCGACAACAGGATACACAATATTGTGGGTATTGTGTGAGCACTCTTCCAGCTGCCGGAAGAAAGCATCTGCCAAAGCAACAACACTCTGGCTAGGAGCTGTCCTAGTGTGGACCACTGCTGGCCCCTGTTAATGCTTCTCTTCAAGCTGCGAACATAAGGGTTTTTAGTAGGTTACAGAATCTAGCAGCTTAGTAATGAAGCGCACTGTGTGCGGTTTTGATCTCTACACCTTCTCAACCATACATAGAGGGTAGCTGTCCAAGGAGATATCAGACACCGCCAGCGAGGCAGGACACCGATAGAGGTGCAGGCAGGCCTCTTCATACAGCCCCACGGCTCCTGTCTGCTCATCCTTCTATCCCTTACATTGAGTCCTGCAGCGTTTGGCTCTCCATCAGCCATAGTCAGTAGAGACCATGATGAGGGCTCAGTGAAGTTGTAGTCAAACACACCTGGATAGCCACATGTTGCAGAAACATTCCAAGGACATGTAAACGGAAAACCGTGCTGGCAAGGGGCGTGCAGCCTGAGCAGAGTTGGCTTTGCAGCCTGACAACTGATGCATTTATGAAATCACATGGCTTCCCTTTTGGTGCATCCATCTAACCCTATATGTGCCCAATTCGAAATCACCCTGAAATGACACATACTAACTAGGGCTACGGGAACCAACTACATTAATCACAAGTAATGCCTTCTACTACCATGGTGGTTAAACCCCACCCTTTTGCATGAGCATCTTTTTATTGTTGCCTAGCAAAAACAGCAGAAAAAATGTAGCACTCCTACCTGGCTATCCCCAGCGGAAACACACATAGCTTCACTGCACTAGTGTGATTACTGCAGTCTCAGATCAGTTCTCATGTCCCCCAGGGCATATAATGAAGTGTTCTGGCCTATAGGTTTTGTAATTACTTTTCCTCCTAGATGCACCAGTAACTAAGATCAGATTCAGTGATCCAGTAGTTTTTTTTTTGTTACAGAACAAAAGTTCTCTCTCTCTCTCTTCCAATCTTTCTCTTCTTTAATTTGTTCTCTATCGTCAAGCTCCCTTCCTCTCTTGATCACTCTCTTTCCGTTTCCCGAACTCTCTCATGCTCTCCCAAACCTCTCTCTCCATCCTCATCTCTCTCACTGTCCCACCCCTTTCAACCAGCTTCTTTCTCCCACCCACGTTTTATGATATATGTCATTTATAACACGCCTGTACACAAGTGTTTCTAGGTGCAGCAAGACAAGTGAGGGAAGACAGAGGGATGACAAGACAAACGATCTTACTAGGCCTTGTGTTAATCAGATCCATCAAGTGCAGCAACGTAAAGTTCAGGGGTGAGGGAAAAGGGGGAAGTGCCAGGGAGAGGGAAATGGGAAGTGCAGTCAGGGCAGCGTTACTCTGAGTAAGTGCAGACAGGGTAGCGCACCTCTGGGAAACTGCAAGAAGGCAGGAGACTGTGGGTAACAGTAACAGCCCCTAAGTGCGTGCTAGGCCCGGAGGCAGTGCAGGGGAGACTGATCATGGAGGAACCTGGTACCCAGTGGACTCCGAGGGTAGCCAAGCAACCAGTCGGCGCAGGAGACAGGGAGGTTAGCAGGGGAGAGAGAGAGAACACAGAGGAGAAAATGAAGGTCTTGAGCTGCTTCCGAAACTTCAGGTGGTCCGACTCAAGTTTAAGAGGGGCGTGAGGCCTTCCAGAGGGAGGCACCTGCAGAGGAGAGAGATCAACCCCCCACTCTCTGCCTGGAGAAACGTCAGACCCTCAGAGAGTTTGAGGTAGATAAGCAAAGGGCTCGAGAAGGAAGGTAGTTTGGAAGAGAGAGTTGGCTGCATTGCAGGCCCCAGCCCCAGAAAGCCTTGTGGACGATGCAGAGTGTCTTGAACTGGATCCTTGCAGCCACAGGGAGCCAGTGGAGAGATTTCAGGGCTGGAGAGATACAGTCCTTGGGCTTGAGGCCAAGGACAAGTCTTGTATTCCTGTTGTGGATTAGATGCAGAGGGCGGAGAGAAGAGGAAGGCAAATTAAGAATGAGGCTGTTGCAGTAGTCCAGCCTAGAGAGAACCAGGGCTCTGGAGACAGTGAGCTTCTGGGGGAAAGTGAGAAAAGGAAGAACACCTCTGAGGAAGGTCAGTGATGTGAGGAGAGAATGAGAGAGTGGAGTTGAAGATGAAGGTGAAGGAGGATTGACCGAGGAGGCAGGCCAGAGTGAGATAGGGAAAGTGGGATCAGGGGTACTAATGAGAAGGATCTCTGTCTTACTGGCATTAATGCAGAGATCATTTGAGGCGCACCAATCCTGAATCGCGTAAAGACAGTCAGGAAGGAGCGAAAGACAAGGAGGCTGCGGAGAGTCTGAAAGAGAGTTGAGTATCATCAGCATTACACTGAAAGTTAGAGCAGAAGGTAGAGATCAGGTGAGCCAAATAGACCAAGTATACATTGAATGACCAGAGTGAGAGGATATAGCCCTGGCGAACATCACATGTGGAGACAGAGGTGGTGGAGAGAAAGGACTCAAGTTGGAACTGGGAGAGTTGGTCCAGGAGGAAGGAGGTCAACCACTCCAGGGCCTGATCTATGATGCCCAGGTTCTCAGAGAGTCCTTAGATCAGGATGACGTGACTGACTGTGGAGAGGTCAGGGAAATGAGGACAGAAGGAAGGTTACAGTCAAGATTAGTGAGCAGATCTTCACAGGTTTTCAGGAGAGCAGTTTCCGGGCCTCTGGCTGCTCGGAAGACAGACTGATGGTCATGGAGATAACCAAGAGATTCAGTGTGGAGAGTAAGCTGGGAGATGGCCAGCTTTTCCAAGAGTTTGTCCAGGAAAGGAGTGATATGATCGGGCGATAGTTTGCCGGACAGGTAGGGTCGGCAGAAGGCGCTTTAAGAAGGAGGTCACAAGGGAGTGCTTGAGGAGAGAGGGTAACGATCCAGTGGCAAAAGAGGATTACAGAAATCAGCCAAGGCTGGAGCGAGGGTGTCAATGTGGTCTTTGGTGGTTCTGGAGGAGCAGGAAAGCACCTGTTTGGATGACACTTTCATAGATCAGACTTGTCTAGAAACATCATCAGGTGTTGTCCGAGAGAAAGTGGGCGAGGGAGAGGCGGCCAGAGGGGGGCTGAGAGAGGTAGAGGGAGAGGAAAAGGAGAGAGAGGACAGGATGTACTGAGTTTTAGTGGTGAAGTGAGAAGCCAGAGCTGTACAGAAGGCCTGGGAGGGAAGAGGAGAGGTGCAGACTGCAGAAGGATTCGCCAGCTCCTTGCAAATTGTAAAGAGTTTGAGAGTCAGAGAGTCTATATTGCCTTTGGAGCAGGCGGCAGGCTAGTTTGTCAGAGGATGCGCCCGAATCCCTCCACTTCCTCTCAGCCACCCTGCACTTGCATTTCAGGGAATTGAGGTCAGAGTCATACCAAGAGTTGCACTTGGAGGTAGGCTTCAGACGGATTCCCATGACAAGGGCAAGGATGTCCAGAGTGTTGGAGATGGAAAGATGAAGGTTATGGAGGGCTGTGTCAGAGTGTGAGTCAGCTGCAGGCATAGGAGGAGCAGAGAAAGTTGCGCAAAGGCTTCCACTGACACACACTTCATGGGTCGAATGACCAAGAAGGTAGGTGGCAGTGCTGGGATAAGCTTGGCCTGAGGGACAGAGAGTTTCAGGTGAGACGAGAGCAGAAAGTGATCAGTCCAAGAGAAATACGTGGTAAGAGGGGGGGATGTCTGAAGACATGAGAACATTCAGGGTGTGACCAGCAGAGTGTGTCGGAACAGAGGGTAGAATGGAAAGAGAGAGAGTGTCGCAGAGGTAGCGGAAAAGCTCACAGGAGGGATTACTAGCATCCAGGTGGATGTTGAGGTCTTCGGGGAAGAGAAGTTGGAAGGTAGAGGGCAAGGAGAGAAGGGGAGAGGTCAGCCCACTCTGAGAGGAAGAGGGCAACCTGGCCAGGAGGAGAGATAGAGAGCCTGCAGACCAGGTATTCAAAGGTGGAGTAGGCATGCATAGGAATGACAGAAGCACAGACCCACACCAGAAAGATCAGGGCGACTCCACCTCCGGGTCGGTTGATTCTGGGTTCAGAGAGGATCTTGTAGCCATCAAGGAGGAGAGTATCAAAACATGTGACAGAGCTGGACATGAACCATGCCTCGGTGAGAGCGAGGACATCCAGGTCAAGTTCTTCAAGGAGGTGGTAGATGGCAAAGGAGTGTTTGACAGCAGAGTGAGAGTTAAGAGTAGCGACGTGATGCAAGTTGCCACATTTGAAAGATTTCCAGGGGCGGGGGATTACAGGCTTAAGGTACACCCAGCAGAGGAGGTGGATGGGACCAAGAGTGGGCAGAGGTGGAGGTAGGAGGTGGCATAGTAGCCAGAGAGGAGGAGGAAAGTGCCAGAGAGGTGGCGGAAGAAGGAGGAGGCAGAGCAGCCAAAGAGGTGCTAAGAGGAGTAGCAGCAGAAGGAAGGAAGTTGATAAGACGCAGAAGACGCCTATTGAAAAGGAGGATATTAGGCTTAGGGCCTTGGACCAAGACGGTGCCATTCAAATAGACCTTAATGACAATCTTGGAGGAGTGGAAGGAGGCCAAGAGGGCCTCCCACCGAGTGCCACCATTAATGGGAGAGGAAGAGATAGGCGAGAGAGCCTAGACCATATGTGCGGTCCATAGATCTGGTGAGGGAATGACAAAGAGGATGTCATTGAGAGTTTTTCTGGAGGAAGCACTGATGTAGGTATCAGCAATCGGAAGGCCTGGGTTTGAGGACAGGATGTCCCTCTTGAACTTCTTCCTTCCCGACTTAGTGAGAGGGATAGGATAGGAGATCGAGTAGCAGTTAGAGAAGATGGGAGAAATGGAGAGATCCATAGAGGGCGAGGAGGAAAGTATGAGGAGGGAGTGAGAGAGAGAATGGAGAGATGCACAGTCCAGCACTGCAAAACACAAGGTATGCACAGGGTGGCTGGGGGTGGTCACACAGAAGGGAGCACACAGGAGGAGCAAACAGGAGACACACAGCAGTAGAAAATGGTACCCCCTGCTAGGTGGGGACCTAGAGAGTGGGAGAGAGCCTAATGGGATACCCTCCACAGCACAATAGTAACCACATTTGAGAGGGGACCTAGAGAGTGGGAGAGAGCCTAATGGGACACCGTTCACAGCACAACAGTAACCACATTTGAGAGGGGGCCTAGAGAGTGGGGAGAGGGCCTAATGGGAGACAGATCACAGCACAACAGTAGCCGCAGATGAAGGGGGCCTAGAGAGTGGGAGAGAGCCTAATGGGGCACAGTCCACAGCACAACAGTAGCCGCAGATGAAGGGGGCCTAGAGAGTGGGAGAGAGCCTAATGGGACACAGTCCACAGCACAACAGTAACCACAGTGGGTGGGACCTAGAGAGTGAGAGAGAGCCTAATGGGACATGGTACACAGAGTAATAGGAAGCTCAATTGAGAGGGGATGTAGAGAAAGGACACAAAACACAAGTGCGGCTAACCACTAAGGGGAGAAGCCTAGGGTTGCGCAGAGTACGTTAAATAAGAGCAGTTAGGTGGAAATACAGTCCAAGAACATACAAAAAGGCTGGGAAGTTTTATAGAGAGCAGTAGTAGTTGTTCCCAGGTCCCGCAACTTTCATACTTTTTTTGGGCGCTGCTGGTTGACAGGTGTGACCGTGCTCACACTCTGCGCCGCTATACCTTTGTCGCCTAACACCTACGTCACACAAAACTGCGGCCTTGTCCTGCGATGGCTTTGCCGCAGAGGGTCCTATCCTCTAGAGGTTTGGATGCATGTACATTAATATTTGTATCTTTCATACCTTCTTTCTCTCACCCTCTCCCTCTTGCTTTCTAGCTTATATCTTCTTTCATTCATGCTTTCTAATTGTCTTTGCTTCTTCTTGTCTTCTTCATCCCTCCGCTGTCTCCCTCACACTTGATTCACTCTCTTTCCCGCTGTTTCTCTGACCCTCACTCTATCTCATCAGTCTTTCTCATCTCTCTATTACATTTACACTTAAGTCTCATATTCTCCTACACCACTCTCGTTCATTCTCTCTGTACATGTCACTCTTAACTGTATGTTCTTGTTTTTTTCTTTTTCTCTCACTTTGTCTCATTCACACTTTCTCAAGCTTCTTTGTCTTTTTCAATTTCCTCTATCTCGACGTAAATGTGCTCCCTATCTATTTCTCTCTTTCCTACATACACTCAGTTTGTCTCTGTCTCTATATAGCCCTGCCATCTCTTTGCCTCGTGTTCTCTCTTTCTATTCCCTTCCACATCTCTGTCTCTCACTCTGTGCCTTATCTCTCCAAATTCATCTCTCTCACAGCCTCTGACACAGCTGCTTTCCCCCACGTATAAGCTAATATGTGTAGCTTCTTAAAACCTCCCCTTTATCTTTCTCTCTTGCTCCCATTTTCTTTATTCTATCTCCTTATTGTTTAAAACGTCTTTCTCTATCTCTCTCCCCCTTACTCGCTCTCCCAATGCAACCTTCTCTCTTGTCACTTATTCTTGTTGTCATTCTTAACTCATCAACCAACCCAACTGTCTCTAATCCAGCTCTTCGGCCTCTTTTTTACAGTAGTGTGGCCCACGCCCGTGTATTATCATTGTTTCAGCAGCGTTTATATGCATCTGCTCTTTCCGTGCGTTCTTTCTCTCTGCGTCATTTCCTCGGCCTCTCTCCCATGAGCTGTGTTCCAGAAGGTTCTGTCATCTTCCTGTAAGTATTAGCTCTTAGTCCCTCCCAGCAGCTTTGTTTATGTTTTGCATTCCCTTTTCATGCAAAATAATAGCCTAGTGGCATCTATCAGTGTGAAGCTTTCATTTCTTTTCACATCAGGCTGCATATGGCAGGCGAAGTGTACTTTGTCCAGTCATTAACAGGCAGGTACTGCCAGGCTCGCGCTACACGCATAGGGCTGGCACATACCACAAGCCTGTTGTAGCTTTAATGTGACACTGCTGTTAACTCTCGGCCAGGCTACTATAGCGTTTAATGTGACACTACAAATACTTCTCAGGCAGGCTGTTACAGCGTGTAATGCCGCTACAGCTTTAAAATGACACTACAAGCACATCTCAGCATGCTGTCATAGCTGTAGTGTGACACTACAGACACTTCTCGGGAAGGCTGCTACAGCTTTAATGTGACACTACAAGCACATCTCAGCATGCCATTATAGCTTTAATGTGACAGTGCAGACACTTCTCAGCCAGGCTGCCACAGCTTTAATGTGACACTACAAGCACATCTCAGCATGCTGCTATAGCTGTAATGTGACACTACAGACACTTCTCACGGAGGCTGTTATAGCTTTAATGTGACACTGCTGACACTTCTTAGGGAGGCTGTTATAGCTTTAATGTGACACTGCAGACACTTCTCAGCCAGGCTGCCACAGCTTTAATGTGACACTACAGACACTTCTTAGCAGGCTACTAGCTTTAATGTGACAGTGCAGACACTTATCGGGCAGGGCGCTACAGCATTTATGTGACACTACAGACACTTCTCAACAAAGCTTCTACAGCTTTAATGACACACTGCTGCTCCTTCTCAGCAAGGCTGCTATGGCCTTAATATGACACTTCTCAGCAAAGCCTCTACAGCTTTAATGTGACACTGCTGACACTTCTAAGCTAGGCTGACATGGCCTTAATCACACACTGAGGCCCCTTCTCAGCAAGGATGCTGTGACCTTAATGTGACACTTCTCAGCAAAGCTTCTACAGCCTTAATGTGACAATCCTGACACTTCTAGGCTAGGCTGGCATGGCCTTAATGACACACTGCAGATTGGTATGACCTTAATGTGACACTTCTCAGCAAAGCTTCTACTGCTTTAATGGAACACTGTTGGCATTTCTAAGCAACACTGTTATGGTGTTAATGCGACACTGTTGACATTTCTAAGTAAGCTAGTATGGTCTTATTATGACACTGATGATACTTCTCAGCAAAGCTTATATGGCTTTAATGTGAAACTGCGTACACTTCTACGCAAGAATGCTATGACCATAATTTGATACCGCTGGCACTCCTAAGCAAGGCACTTTTGGTTTTATGTTGGCACTATTAGCACTTTTACAAGAAATGTTCGATAGATTCAATGGGACACTGTTGTCACTTCTCAGCAAGGCTGATATAGATGTAATGGGGCACGAGTGGACCTGCTTCTCAGCAAAGCCACTATATCTTCAATGTGACACTGCAGGCTCTTCCCAGCAAAGCACCTGAATCTTGTATGTGACAGTGACGGCGCGTCTCGGCAACGATTGATACACGGGCAATGTGAGACTGCTGGCACTCCTCAGCAAGGCTGGCAGCCGGGCCTGCTTCTCAGCAGGGAAGCGGGGGGACACTATTAGTCGGCACACCCCAGGAGGAAGCAGAGAGAAACGCTGGCGCAGTGAATGATTGGTGCAGCTTGTTGTTGAGAGGGGTGACTCAAGCGGAAGTTTGGTATGTCAACAGGGATGGCACGACCGAAATAGACGAGCACTCACCGCGAGGCAATGCGGTGCTGCTCTTGCCTGTACTTGAAAGAACCCCCTGCTTGTTCTGTCCCAAAGGAAGCATGCTTTCGCGGCCTGCTATACATTTCGTGGCACCCAGACTTGCCAGGAGGGGCCCAGCTGATTCAATAAAGCAGGGTCTTGGCTGGAGCTATGTGGCCTGTAAACAGATCATTGGAGGCCCACACACGCAACAGCTGGTGGGCTTTATTTAAAGCATGGAGTTAATCTGCAGCCTTAAAGCAAGAGTGTGTATTCGAAAAAACGCGATATAAAAGTGTTTCTTCTTGTAAAAACACACAGGACAACGCAATTGCGCTTGCTGCCAGTGACTTGCAGTGCACGGCTCCCTTCTGGGCCGTGTCTGTTCTGGAAAATAGGGCATTATTCCCTTTCAATAGACCAATCCATTCCCAATGAATGCCTGATCATGGTCGTGTTGGGTGTGGTGCTGTGACAGTAACTATAGGTTAATCCATTAAATAGCATCATCAGGGAAATAGCATGCCCAGGCCCACGTGCCCAGTGATAACCTCAAGACCCCATGCCATGGGCAGTCGCCCACTCGGGGGCACCTGTTCAATTTAACAGCCTCGTCCGTATGCAAGAGCGAGGCAGCCAAAAAATGCGACAAACGAGCAGTCCGTTCACCAGGGACTCCGCTCTGCGCCAGAGATAATGTCGCATCCTCTGCTGGGCTGAGCCGATCATGGGGCCCCGGCCTTCTCTGTCTTGCTTTGTTCTGTTGGCGCTTCCACTGCAAGCTCCCCCTCTCTCGGGCTCTATGCAAGTAGGCAATAGCTGTCCCTTTGCCCATGACCCAAACCCTAGCGTCCTCTGCCGTGTTATCCCCTGCCTGCTGAGGGCCACCTATGGCAGCTGGACAGGGATGTTGTTAATTCTGGAAAATATCAGGGGCTCAGTTAATGTCGTGACTGGCGTAACTCGGGGCTAGCTATAGTCTTTTGGTGGTAGCCCCTGGGCTACCAAAACACCCAGGGCTGTAGCCCCCTAAGCCCCCACCCCTCAACCCCCCCCCCCCCATCATCGCTGTGCAGCTAGACCATTCGTTATATCTACTGTACTTCACTGTGGGTGTCCCTCCATCACCCTTATCTCACACACACCGTCAATTAATGGCGCGCCGCCTAGCATCTTGCCCTTATATAGTGCCGCACTTCTCCGCAAGAGGGGATACATTCAATGGGGGGGGGGGTATTGGCACTTCTCACTCCGAGCTAGGTGGCACCTGCACTTCTGCGTTTCCATTTCAAGCACTGGATCAGACCCACACCTCCGTCCCTGCTTATGTCACTAGGCAGGGCGCCCCCCGCTGGGCGTTTCATCCTCAGTGCACGCCATTGGCTGTGCCAGCCAGTTCTCTTTCTCTCTCTGATCCTATCATACCCTGGGTATCGTATCCTGGGTGGGGCATTTATCTACATGGAAAGGACCCACCTCGGCCTCTTTCGGTAACTTTCTGCTCGAGTGCTGCGGGAGTGGGGTGGGTGGAGGGCCCTGGTGTGCTGGCAGATAGCACTGCGAGCCCAGGAGACTCCAGCTGCTGCAAGAGGCGTATCTTATCTCATTGCAACACTTTATACTAAGGGTCGGAGCTCCTCAGCCGAAAGGGCGGGCCGCCCAGTGTATAGCTAAACCTCCGGCGGCCACCATAGGTGCTGCTGCTTCAACGGCCCCTCTTACTCAAAGGCTAGTCACAGTGACAGCTGCCCTACTCCTACATCCGCACTGAAACGCAGCGAGAACAGCTGCGTCTGCGAGAGGCCAGTGCTATAGGAACAGCAAACTGGCCGGGTTGTCTCCTCACCTAGAGACTAGAGTTTTGGTTTTGTTGTCTAGCTCCACTAAGGAGGTTGGCCGGATGGCTGTAAAGCGAACATTCCAGTCGAGTGGGGCAAGCAGGGAAAAGGAACGAACGTGGAAGGGAGGAGGCGCGATGGGGTGGGTGGCGGTCAAAGGTGGGGTGCTGCTGGAGAGGGAGAGTATAGTGAGATGCAGGGGGCAAGGTAGCGTGGATACATCCATAGAAGGATGTACAGAAGAGTAGCAGACATTTTAGGAAGGGACAGCATTGCACAGACTATCATCCAGCATGGGGCCAGTGGGGAGAGGCGGAGCTGAGTAGGTTAAAACGAGCGTGTGTTGCAAAGCTGAGAACTATATCTAAGGGAGCCAACCAGTAGATGGGTAGTCCACGAGGTAAGCTTGTGCGCCAGTGTGCATTGCTGCGGACGAGAGTAGGGATAAGGGCTTTGGTGGGGTGGCGCGTAAGGCGTGGGCTGATTTTTCTAGTGTTCAGGAGGTTACTTCTGGCTGTGGTGACAGTGGCAGCGATTAACTGGAAGAGATTCCGGCCACTGTCAAAGCGAACCCCATGTGTGTGAGAAACGGGTCAGGAGGGAAACAGTGGGGCTGGCATTGGAGAGTGGCATGTCTTTAAGGAGTTGGGCATGATGCAGCATATTTCCATCTAGTGGTGGGTGGCGGTAAGGCAGCTGGTTGAGGATTCAGGGACTGCAGGACTGAAGGAAGGGAAGGAGAAGAAGATCTGAGCACCATCAAAAGAGAGGTGATAGGAGAAGCCGGACGAGGACATGGGTTTGCCAACTAAGAGGAGTGGGCCTGGGGACGCTCTGTGTGGTACGGCTATGGGGAGAGGTGTCGGGGAGAGGTGTTGGAGTTCCAGGAGGTGGAGACGAAGTAGCCAGAGAGATAAGAGTCCACCCAGTCCAAAGAGGGAGGGATGGTGTGCAGTGTCAAAGACTACAGCAATGTCTAGAAGGATGGGGATACAGGAGAGGTGAGAGTAGTGGGCACTGGTGAGAGATTTGATGATGTGGGTGAGGGTAGTATTGGTGGAGTGTTTGGACAAGAGTGCAGATCGGAAAGGCACCATGAGACCATTGGCTATGCAGTTGAAAGACAACCCTCTCTAGGATGGCAGAGTGTTGGGAAGTAGAGAGACAGGTCTGTAAATTGAGTGGTTGTTGGGTGGGGGTGGGTGGTTAAAACCTGGTTTCTTTAGTGGGCTGAGTAGATGCCAGTTGAGAGATCTGGGTTGAAAGGGGCAGAGCGAAGAGATATGTGCGATGAGTGTAAGTTATTTCACAGTTAGCGGTGGAAAGCGGCCGAATGAAACACAGTATGGTTTGACCGTGCCAAGGATGGGTTGACGTTCAGAGGGTGACGTGAGGGAGGAGTGGGCTAGAGTGGAGAGCGTAGGGAAGAGGGGAGAACGTGGGAGCTGGAGGGAGAGAAAGGTGCACAGGGTGCCCTGTATTTTGATGATTCTAGAGCAGAAGCAGAAGGCAACGCCATCAGCCAAGAGCGAGGAGGGAATGGAGCATCTCTTAAGGATGCAAGCATGGCGATGGGGCTTGCAGGGGGGGGCATGGCAAGTTTGCAAAGGTCTTACATTGCACTGGAAGTTTGTGTTCGTAACTTCCTCTTTCCTGGTGAGGCATGTTGCATACACTTCTGCAATGTGTTTATCCTGTCTGCAGGTCCTCAAGAACCTTAATAAAAATGTATTAAACTAAACAACAAAAAAACAGAGTTATACATATCAGCAGTGTTAATACCGCTAAACTGAATTACCGTTCCGCCCAGCGGTAGTGGCAGTTCCACACTGTGTGAATGCAGTTTGCAACTCGTTTAGAGTGTCGTTGTTTTGGTTTGAAGCCATAGGAGTGGTCCCCAAATTATGTGTGTGGCCCCTCTGGGGGCTCGGGTGATGTCTAAGGGGTGAGGGACCGGGGGCGAGGAAGCAGGATGACTACTTTTACTAGAAATGAAAAGCCCTTCTGGCATTTGGGGGCTCACCAGCAATACTTTAACGAAAGGGCTGGCTCAGTGTTCACGCATTTGGATACCACAGCTGTGCAGGTGTGTGGTGCTCCCTACGGGCGACCCTACAATGACGCGTGCGGCGTGTAGCAGGATTGCTTTCTTTTGAACTGTGGTGCTATTCCTCCAGTATGGGTTCCTTTGCACTGCCTGTGGCATGTGTCGTGGGATGCGGAAAATGCAGGTGCTCATTAGCCTACAAATTTGTGTGCATTTTGCAGAGCGAACTCAATGCGACTCTCTCTGCTGTTCAGAGCCTAAGAAAGTCCTTGAAAGGAAAGGGGGGAGGGAACAGGGCACGCGCAAGTGTTTCCCACCGGGGTGTTTTAGGCGCTGCACAAGCCAGCACGCTTCAATTGAGTCTTAGTGACCATTTAGTTTCTGCTGATGGCACAATAAAGTTGCATACTTTTAAAGAACCTATTCTGTTTGTCTTCCGCTTGCTAAGAAGTTGCAGCAGATGCTTCCGTCAATACAATAAATATCCTTAAAGTGAGTAATACTGACAGCCATTATTAAAATGCTTAGACGCATGGGGAATCCAGAATGAAGTGCTGCTACATTTAAAACCCGATAGTATTAAAAATGCTCAATCCATTTTCAGCAAATGTTTCTATTTATTTAAAATAGTGCCACAAACACCTTTGTTAAGAGGTACAGTCGTCACCACATTTTGAAAAATACACCCGACCCTTTTCTACATTTGCCAGTTGTGTTTCCCGAAATCAGCTAAGTTCTGTTCAGAGTGTCTGAGGTGCTGATGAACTAGGGTTTGTTCACAATATGCCGGCATGCCCACTAAGGTGCCCCACCTGCTGCCTGCCCGGCGTTATGGGTGTGACCCATTATGCCAGGGTGCTGCTCATGATGCCAGGGTAGTGTTCAAAGAGCTGGGCTGCTGCACATGCCAGGTGATGCTCAATACACCAGCATTCTGGACACACGTCCCTGCCTCTCAGGGTCCCAGTTGCCTCTAAGTAAGTCAAGATGGGTGCTGTTCAAAATGCAAATGGTCCTGCTCCAGGCATTATTGGTGCACCTCATCAATCCAAGGGCGCTGCTCTAGGTGCCAGCAGTACTGCTGACCGTGGCAAGGTTGCTGCCCATTGTGCCAGGCGAGCTTCTATAATATATACCCAGGAGATGGACAATATGCCAGTGGTGTTGCTCAAAGCAAAGTAGCACTCTCCGTGGAGTCAGGGCATTCGTTTAGTGCAAGGTGCCAGCAGTACTGCTGACTGTGCCAGGGCTGCTGCCCATTGGGCCAGACAAGCTTCTATAATATATACCTTCGATATGTCAGTGGTGTTGCTCAAAGCAAGGTAGCACTCTCTGTGGAGTCGGGACATTGGTCTAGTGCCCCGCGCCTCCCCCTGCCTGTACCCACTACTATTCCATCCGTGTTGTCGGGCGTGGCTAGTGAAAACTCACTATTGCTGCTGGCTGTGGCTGTGAGCAGGGACCGCAGGGGCTTGGAAATGCCACTCTGGCCACCGTTCTGGCAGAGGAGGATGTATTCGCTCTTCTCTCCACCACATGCCCTGTCAGCGATTTTATTTTTTATTGCGCTTCCCTATTTCTTTACAAAACAATATAGGAATGTTGGTGTTAATGAATTGATCCCATTGACAGCATTGTGTTACACTCATATACAGAGGCGCTGCTATGGGGCTGAAGGGGATATAGCCCCGGGTCTTTTGGTTGTAGCCCCGGATAGAAGTTCAAGGGCTACAGCCAAAAAGTTATAGCTAGCCCCGTGTCCCGACAGTCCCGACATTACCGTCACCCGAGATCTTTTCCAGACCTAGCAGCACCCCTGCTCACAGGGTATAAATCCACAGCTCTTTGTGAGTTATCGGGAGGCCGTAGCTTAGCGTTCTGCAGGCACCAACGCTTCTCGCGCCCGGCCTCCGATAGTGGAAAGGGCTCTTGAAAGCTGGGCACGGTTCGCTGTCGAAGTAGCTGCCAGACTGATCGGCCAGTGGCGAGCTAACTAGGCATGGGTCCCCCCAACTGGGAAGATAGGAGTGGCCATTTTTCACTCTTGTCAGCCCTCATCTGGCACCTATGGCCTCGGCTACTATTCCTGCATGTCTTCCCATCAGTCCCTTGCTGGTTTCTGTGAAACTCCACCACGCAATGGCCTCTTTGGGGACTGGGGTGTTGGGAAACGCTCACCTGAAAAAGGAGTCTCCAAGGAAAGACCTAAATGATGCCTCTGCGCAGGGACGTCATTTACGAGTCGACAGGTTTCGCACCTGCGACCTCTGAGGTCTCCTTTGCTACCCCTGTGGTCTCGCTTGCTACCCCTAAAAAAAAAAGTAACTTTTTTTTTCTTCTTTTTTAAAATTAAATTGAGGCTCCTGGCCTGTGGCCAGCAGCACGTGGCTCTTTGTTTCTGGAGTGGCTGATTTTTTGATAGCTATAGCCCTTATGATAGCTCAGTGGTTTGAGTGCTTGCTGCTGCAATGTGTGTGTGATCTGCAGGTTGCAGATTCGACTCCCTGCAAGGTCAATTCAGCCTTTCATCCAACGTAGGTTGATAAATGAGTATGTATATGTGTTCTATATGAAGCGCTTAAGAATAAGTGCTATAACACTTCATCATCGTTTGGCCTTGGACGTCTGCTTGCATTCGCAGTAATTTGGTAATATGGGCCTATACACGCTGGTATTAATGATACATGTGGTGATCTATTCTTGTATGAATGCATATCACTTTACAGTGATATCGTAACCATATTTTTCATAGTGTACTTAGAAACAGTGCTATGTGATGCCACTTCCTGTTTTGTCAAGGAGTGAAAGGTCATGTCCCATTGCTTCCTGTGATGTCACTTTGGGGTGTGGTCAAATGACATCTTCTTTTTTTTAATTTTATTTTATTTGCATGTGGTTCTATCAAAAAATGACATAACCTTTACATGTCATCAGAGGTCAATGGTCGTGTGGTGTCACTTCAGCTACCCCAGGCATTTTGGTGAAAAAGCGTCCTTGCCTTTGCGTGCCTACTATTTGGATTACATTAAATCTAATACTTATTATTATAAATTCAACTATTGATATCATTGTAGAGTTTTTATCGCAACCTATCAATTTTATTACATAACTATGTTTCGCAATCACTTTATTTTCATAATTATATTAGGATTATTATCTGTTTCTATTCATAGAATATTGCAGTGGAAGAAAACTATCTTTGGTGAATTAAAACAATTACTTTCAGCTAGGCCAATGCTTAGACTTTTTTTTAGATACTTTCCCTATTTAGCGTCATCAGTGTCCAAAAGAACACATTCACATGTAGGTTTCTCCAGACAATGCTGAGGAGAAGGGGAGCCTTCTACTCAGCTTTATGTGCATAATGTGTGACATAGGTCAAGCGAGCGAGGGGCACCGAAGAATATGCCACTGTACTGGGGCACAGCACGTACTCTGAGGCCCTCCATTGTCCAATGTGCTGTACCCGTTACCCCTTGGCATTTAGGCTACATTCTTCCTTTATGGGATGCACGCTTCCGACTTCTCCTAGAAACACAGGAGGCTGCTTTAAAGACTGCTCGTGAAATATGAAAATATCACTAGATTCCAATGCTCACCCCCATTCATCGAAAGACTCCAGGAAACTGTTAGGAAACAGCTTAAAACATTTTTGTTCGAGTAAAATTGCATTCCGAGTAGCTATCACTGTGTCTGATGTATTATAAATTAAATCTGCGCCTAAATGTGGCATGCCGCTTGGTTCCTTTGGGATATGCGCGTTAAAAATTCAAAAATTTAATGAAATCCATGACGCAGCTATGGTTCATTTTATCAACACATATTAGTGGCTCTAATATTTTCCAAGCTACTGATAATCCCACCGAAAGTGCACACCCAGGGTGTTTTGGAAATGTCGGCGTGTATTGTTTTAGTTGTGCTTGCACTAATGCGTTTTGGTTATTGGTGCTCCACATATCCGTCCATGTTGTCCATTCATTCGCAGGATGCGGGCCTGGGCGAGTGGGAGCGCCTTTTGAAAAAAGTTAAATCTTGTTTTCAAAACCTGTTGCATAGTCGCTGGCTAGCCCGGTCCTCACAGCTTGTACTGAATGTTTCATTAATTGAAACACAACTTTGTTGTAGAAGGAATTTGATGAAGGATTGTGATCTGACAATAACAACACAAAAGAAAAGTGAAAAATAAATAGTTTTTGAACAGAAATATTGAAAGAGAGCAGTAAAAAGAGAGGAGCCGTAAAGAAAGAGAAAGTAGGGAGACAGAGGGAGGAAAAGGAATGTAAGAGGCAAATATAATATATATATACATATATATATATATATATATAGTTATGGTTAAGTTGCTCAAGTTTTAGAAAGAGCACTTTTTAGGCGGCTTATAACCTTGCCCGCCATCCTGACGAATCCTCGCCAAGCTTTGCAAAAAAAGCATATGGCCCCCTCAGAATGATTTTGCGAAGTTTGGAAGGTGAGAAAGTACGTGGAATCCGCAGACAGCCGCCAGTGTCCGCGGATAGCGCAGTGAGACACAGAGCTGTTTTTATAGGTGAAAAAGTTGTGCTGGTGCTGCTGAGTCTACTGTCTATTTTGGTGTCCTCTAAAGCACTTTGAAACTGCTCCTCCCTGCAGAGTAGTGTGTTGCAGTATATACAGAGTGCTGTTGTCTTGGGAAGATAGATGGTGGGATTTCGTGCCCCACAGGAGTAGCCTGTGTGGTGTCAGTATTTGTTGAGAAAAATGAGGTAGGGGTTGAGGGCAAGATTGTATTCAGTACCCCACGGGAGACTGCACAAGCCATGTCCTCTTGGCAATAGTTAATCCAGCCTTTGGTATAAGCATGTAGTACACAATTTGGTAGAGTGACTGAGCAGCCAGGGTTATCTCAAGAGGGGTCAATGTCAGCAGTAGGGTTGCAACATAGAACCTCACACTGACAGGTATGCCAATAAACACACTCAAGATTTCTTGATTGAACAATTATTTCTTAATTTAACAGTCAGTTGAATAAGCCTTTGTTAGAAGGGAGCAAATATGTAACACTTAAAATATACTTAAAAAATTCACACTCTCTGTTCCAATAAATCACTAGATAGCCATTTAGGATGGCAAACAGACACTTCCTACACCCTGAGGTGACTTAAATAATTGGGACACTGTGGTCATTGATATATCACTGGTGCATTTAGAGCAATACTGAGTTTGATGTCAAATGGAAACGTTTAGGGAATAAAACAATGGTTAACAAATATTCTTACGCAGGTAAGTACTTTTGAAACCCCAATGCAATGTAGATTAACCCTTTCCCAGCTACATAAGTTATAGAATGTGTAACCTTTTGGAGGGATAATTAAAGCAAAAAGTCAAAGGTTAGAAGAGTATTTCAGGGTGCCAGGACAGCCAATGTCGATTGATCAAAGGTCTAGGGGATCTGAAGCACTTCTTGGAGGTAAGTAAAAGGTCTTGCACAATGTTTTAGAAATCTTTGTAGAACATTAAATCACTGTTATGCCACAAGCTGGAAGGCTTGTGAAGGGCAAAGCTGCAAGAAACTCTACAACAGGCAACCAAGGCAAGTCTCAACTGAGAGCTAGCAAGGCTACACGACAAGGTAAGTACCCCTTAGTTTACAGTATCTTAGGTCTGAAGAAATTGGTTCCAGCTGGCTCCTGTTGCAGTTGTAGTATGGCAGATCCTGTTGTTCCTGGGCCCCACTTGTGGGGACAAGAGGGAGGGCGTCTGGGGACTCCTGCACAATGTTTTGAAGGTTGGCGGCAGCAATGGGAAAACTTCAGATCAGCGGCACTTCGCGATTTCAGCTTCTCGCGAATAGCACCACCGCGTTTCTTGGATACCTTATGGGCTTTCCTCGCATCTGGGGTCCAGCACTCTGTTAAGGTGGCTCAGGCTTGGTCAGTCCTGCTTTCTGGGAGTCCGGAGGATCTTCCTGGAGCTTGGGTCTGACTTAAAGACGACACACTCGATTCTGGTGTTCCTCTCCCTGTCAATTGGTTCCTGCAGCAGCAATGGAAGTACAGCCTGCTCCGAGAGGATTTCCCGATGAGTTCGTCTTGGGGTCCATTGGTCCCACCAACCCAAGGGGAGAAGTCGACCTTTGCAGGGCTTCTCTAGTCAAGGCGAATTCAGAGCTTCAGCACTGCAGCAGGGCTTCACTGGGCAAACCAATGGTCCAGGAGTTGCAGCAAGCGTCTCTTTCAAGTTCTTCTTTGGATTACTTCGTCCAGTGGTTGACTCTGCCTTCCGAGCAAAAGATCTCCACTTTTATGCAGGTTTCTCCCATTCATTTGCAGCCTAGCTGTCACTCACACAGCAGGGTGGCTGTCCTCTAAGGACAGCCAGCCAGCCAATCACCTTTGGGTGCATTCCCGTGAATCCCCCAAAGGCAAAATGAACAAAGGGACCAAACCTGGTTTGGCGCACAGAGTAAATCTCAAGAAGGACCTTTTCAACAAGAAATGGCAAAAGTAAACCACTGTCACCAGCCATCAACTGTAGAAAGGGTAACATAAAAATGTTACATGAGAAACGTGACAAAGGGGATACTAAGTAACCCCTCCAGCACACTATTGTAAGATAGTGTGTGCTGGGTCTAGAAAGTTACAAATGTAAGTAAAGTCAATTTCAATTCACTGCTCTTGGATACAGTAGTTTAACCAAGAGAAGGTATTTAAACCTATGGGAAATTGGGAAGAGTTCCCTGTGCCACTGCACTGAAGGTGATGTGTGTCACAATGTAAAAGGATGATGCCTATGTAGTTTGTCAGAATCTCCAACCAAAAGAAACACAGTGTTCAAATCAATGAAAAATACATGAGAGAGTGGGAAAAATGTCTCACTCCCTCCAGGATAAAAAAGTTCTAAAGACCAGCAAAAGGGCTGGGTTCTGTAAGGTAGAAGGGAATTAGCACACTTCTGAGAATTCTTCTAACAGTAGCCTTAGCCTTTGGTACACCCCCAACCGTGGTAAAGAACCGCCACACCCGTGATTCTCTGTGGGTGCTGGAAGTAGGCATTTCCTCTATGTCATCTTCCTGGTCCTCTTGATTCTTTTCTGCATCATTGTGCTTTTTCCATTTGTCCAGGCCCTCCAGCGGCTGGTGGTAGTGCTGGTGGTGGTGGCTCGTGGGGAGGAGGAATGGCCATGGCTGATGCCATTTTCGAAGTCAAATTTCAGTTGTGCTAATATTCTTCCAAGCATGTGCTCTCTCCTGGATTGCCGAAGAAAATCAGTAAATCATTAAGAAGAGGTCTAGCAGCTGTGCAAGGGTACATTTTCAGCTTGAAATTTCCTCTATCAGCTAAAAATGCAGTTTCGAACTGTCCATGAAGCACAAACCCATTCACAAACACGTCATCGCACAGCACGCACGCGTGCATGGTCATGTGACACTGTCTGGAAAGTCAGCGATTACGTCAGACATTTGCAAATGTCAGCAAACACAAATTGTGCAATAATTTGCTAAAAGTTCATAGAAGTGTTACAAATGTTGCTAAGAGGTGGGGAATGGCAGTTTTAAGTTGAAACTTTCTAGATCGTCCGAAAAAATGCTGCCATATTGGGGGTGAGTATGATATTAGGAAGGTGTAGCAAATTAGGGCGCACTGGTAAAATCCCATGAAATTCAGTGAAAAACCTTTGTTAAAGGCACATTATGGATAGTTTGCACTAATATAAACCTATGAAATTCAGTGAAAACACGTTAAAGGGATACTATGGTTACAAGTAAAACCAAAACGCCCCAGAAATTTGCCAGTTATGGTAAGCTAAGCAACCATAACTCGCGCCACCACCGCACTGCTAACACTAACACCCAGGACATCAAAGATGGCATCACAAATGTCATTGATCACATCACTGTTGAGATCACATATTAAATTAATTGTGATAAAAAGTTCCTACAAGGGGATGTGTTTACAATGTTAATAGAAAGATGTCAGGGGTGATTAGGAGACCCATCATGAAGTACTGTATGTATTAAAGAATGTACCTAACTAAAGAAAATATTAAATTGGAGTGTTGTTGTTAATCCAGGAACCTAATCATACATACACCTAGGTCATGGCTGCAGCATGCGCCACAGAAGTGCAGTATGTTTAATTTGGCAATTTTGGCAACTCAAATAATTAATGCTCCTTTAGCAGAGTTTTTAGTAATGTTAAACATTGAATAAATAGTAATAATACAAGAATTTCTACATAGTTGTGTTAGTACAAAAAATACGAATTAAGATCCACAATGCATACAAATCAGAGGCACAAGCTTCATTTGCCTTCCTTTCTTAGTATCAAGTTGCACATAATAATTTTTCCTGAAGTAACAATACACCTTTTCTGAGTGTGCTTCTCGTGTGAAAAGTTGTCCTCCCACATGGAATCTTATTTGTGCTGCGGAGTGTACACTAACATCATTATGCATTACTCTACACATCTTTATGTATGCTGCATGTACATGTGCAGGCTTTGCAGACTGCATTTTGCACAGAGCACAAGTGCTAAAAATGCAAGTGGGAAATAATTAGTATTGGCAAGAGGAACTGACATCTAAGGAAGTGAAAATGAAGCAAAACAAAACATATTTGCCAGCCTCCTTTAGAATAATAGCGTTTACAGAAAAGTAGTTTTCTTTTAACTGCACCTTAAAGTGGGTGAAACCAGAGACCAGATCAGCAAATCCCACAGAAAGACAAAGGGTTAGAATGACAAATATATCATGGGGGTTTCCATGTCAATGGCTTCTTCAGACCCACTTGGTGATACTTTACGTTTATAGCAATCATATCAGGGGCACGTTCAACAGTGTGAAACTGTTATTGACCATTTCAAATATGTTTCTGAAGAAATTGGCCCCACCTGTCTCCCACCCCTCCCAACAGAATGAGCCTAAACATGCTATATTAATATATATTAGTAATTAATAAAGTTACATAATTTAATGACTTTGTGATATTATTCCTACTGAAGTGTGTAACATGTCTACCGATTCGGATTTGCTCTCTGGTCCCAAGATGTGTGTGTGCCAATGATGAGAGAAGTTCAGAAAAAACATATGGAAGAAAATGGATTTAAGTCCAAAACTGAGCAGAACTATCCCTTATGACATGGCTAAATATGTTGGATATAATCTAATATGGGATGATTTCACTGGGAATGTCAACTCCTGAAGAGAACCCTTGGGAAGACTCATACAATCAAAAGTCATCATGTTAAATGACAGTTTATGGGAAAAATTGGCCTCTATTAAAACGTAAGCACATAGGAGGTAGGGATATCTCTGGGAGCCTGGAAAGTCTGCAGATGGGAAATTCTACCCGAGAGGATAAGTGCTGAAGAGGGAATACCTTGAAATGATGTAAAGACTCCCTATTAAGATGAATTTTCAAAATCAACCCCGGGGTGGACATTGGAAGGGCACCCTATTATAGTGAACAGGGAGACAATGAGAGTATGGCAAACCCAATCTAAGGTAGCAGAGGGGCAAAGCTTAGTCCTGGGAGGTGCGTGAGAGTGGTCTAGGGCTACAATGAGCACACACAAAGCAACACCAATAATGACAGCTATACAGGCAAATATAACTTATACAATAATGTATTGGGCCTTTAAAATACACACTAAGCAAGTAGAAATGTCTAGTTAAATATTGTCACACAAGCACTTATAAAACAGAGGTATACATTGACTTTTAGGAGATATAGGAAAGCATTTGATTCAATAACCAGTGCAACACAGGTAAGCACTCAGATGCATTAGAAGCAGAAAAGACACTTTAAAAAAAACATGAATAGCATCCTTAGCTCTTATTTATTTTATTTATTTAATGTTTGCTTGTTAGGCACTTATACAGCAAATGTATTCTGTTTCAAAGCGCCCACATGGCAACAGGGAGGGAACATGGGATTGCAATACAATTAAAATATACCGAAAATACAATGGTGGAGGGGACGACTGAACCTACTATGCCTTGTAAGTATTCAGAACATGCAACTACAGCAAGTAAGAGGGCCATGGGGTAGGTGCTGAGGTGTCAGTGCTCTAGGGTGAGCCCCAGATGAAGTGCACAGTATCATAAGTGCTATGCTTCCAGGAGCCATATAAAGTACAAACCTAATATGGTTTGGGGCCTTGTGCCCCAAATACACCAGTTTCAAAGTGTATACTTCACAGTTAGGTTTATGAAGACATTGGTGATGCCAGTAGTTATGAATAAAATAGTCAGACAATCTAGTTAACGTTCAGGTAAGTAAATTCACTCAAACCCAGACACTAGAATACATCTAGTAAGGGATCTTTAACCTTACCTCAATAGACCAAAATCAGGAAAGAGTGATTTATGGGCAGGACTTTAAATCCAATGTAAGGGGGACGAGTGAGAGCAGCAGCATTCCTGATGAACGGTTGGCAACAGCCATGAAACCCATCAAGACCAACTTTGAACAGGCGGTTTCTGAACTAAAACTTAATACTTAGCCCGTCCATCAACATTATTTAACCTGCCTTGAGAAGGAACCTTCGGGTTCAAAACACGTGTCGGCTGACCACTTTTTAGACCATGTGTCTACTTTATGTATATTAAAGAAACACACCTTCACACACTGCATTCAGCATGTACATCTTTGTAGTCACAAGATCCAATCAAACTTTCTTGCTGGAAGGTAACCAGGAACTTCTACTATTTTCTTACAAGAGGTGTTGGGTTCACCTCTTCCCACCTGTGACCTTGCACAGAACAATAAAGACCATCAGATCAAATACCAAGCTCAGCACAGGAGTGTTCTATCCTAAAGCCCACATTTCTCCTAACTGTTTAGAAAGAACACTGCAAAGCCAAGGTTAGACGTCACTGTTGGATAAAGCTCATTCAAAGAGATCCTAGAATCTGTTGGACGGGGAGGGGCAGGTAGTGGAAGAGAATGTAGATAGGGATGATATGGCCATGGGCAGTCAAAGAATGTGTACATAACCAAACAACACCCACAGGCTGTGTGTCCAACCTCAGATCGCATCTCCTTCCTAGATGTTTTCTAATGCAGTAGTTGTGGCTAACAGATTAGTGCCACCTAATTGTCAAAACTAGAAAAACAGGCAGGTTGCTTATCCATTTTGTAGACAAGCTGCCCGTAATTGTATAATTTTATAATATGGTCAGTGACTTCCCAAGCATAAAGGTAGGGGAACACCTGTTTTAATAAAATGGAATATGAAGCCCAGAAAGAGCCTATCTCTTGTCCCAGAATTTTGGGGTGGGATTGTGTATTTTGGGGATTCCACCTTGGTAAATTAGTTTATGAATCAATAAATCAGCCAACAGTTCCTCCTTGCTGTCCATGATACACTTACTTGGTTCTGTATTTTCCGCTTGAGCAGTGCATTTGCATTCTTCTGTCTCTATTATATATGGTTCTCCACTCTATTCAATGCTCACTTCTCTTGTACAACTTCCCCAACTTCTCTTGCTTCAGAACATCCATCATATTGTTCTTTCCCCTCTGCTGCTTTCTCCCATTATGCATTCTCTTCTACTGCTATTGCTTACTCTCTACCATCATATGATTTGTTTACTTTGATCTTCTGTCCTTTCTCTGTCTCAATATGTATTGTGTTCAACTTATAGTCCTCCCTCTCCCTTTTCATACATTTCCTTCCACTTGAGGGCCTTCATCTCTCCTTTATACACTTTGCTCTCAGCCTTTTCCATGTTCATCATTATTTTACCCTTTGCAATCTCACATTCTCTCCTTATTTGTTCCCTTGCTTATCTGACCATCAATAAACGTGGAATTCTGCATCTGTTTACACTCTCCACCCCTCCCTCAGCTTTAGCTAAATCGGCCATGGCTACCTCTCCAGAAATGTTAAGGGAACTTCATACACCCACCCTCCAGCGGTGCCCTGGCTACACTGAAGTCCTAGCATGACGGAGCAATACAAAATGCCCAAATGAAGCCCTTATAAAATGCTCTTGCAGAAAACATAACATTGCCTCAGTGCAGCACTGAAATGCTGCAAGCAGTGAAGTTATCTCAGCAAATTACTAACGCGTTGACTTCCTAGAGCTAGGTGTATCAGTGAGACCCCAGTTACAATAAGTTAGAACTTCCATGTGTCCTCTCAGCATCTCAAGATTCTGAGCATGATAAATTGGATTCCATTTGCTTAATCAATTCTATACTGGTGTGATTAGATATCATTGATCTTCATTACTCCAAGCCCTGATCTTCCATGTCACAATCCTTACCTTCATGCAGCATGCAGACTTCTACCATGTAAGGAAGCACTAGATGAGGCAGGAGGATTGCACTAAGGACTGTGAGGAAGGGAGACGCAGGGGCAATACCACTTGTCATCCGCACATAGTTATGATCCAGGCTTTAAAGATGGCATGACAACCTTAACATAGGACGATTCCCTCAAGTGATTTGAATTTTTTGTACGAGGCCCCCTTGCAAGCAAAAAACATCTATTTGTTTCTCACTACATTTAGATGCTACAAATAGTCTTCCAGGTAGGCTCAAGCTTTGGCATTCTTTAAAAATACGGCAAAGTCCTTACAAGTCCCAGCTATCCAGACATGAGCATTAACAAATATGTATACCCCATATGTCTCCCAAAAGGCCCATGGAATCTCAAACCAGCCAGATCCACAGGAGTACCTCTTCAGTACAGACTACTCTATCAGTCTCAGCCTCTCGAGATGCTTTTCCTGCTCCATCAGTCTTGAATCCCACTCAGTATGATTCAGCACCCCCACCTCCCTGGCCTCTCTCTCTCGGGGCTCGTGGTCAGGCTCAAATCTGCACATCTGCATACATTGTCAATACTCTATGTGGGAGACAAGCACTCCCACTCTTCTCGAAAGGAGCAGCGGTGAGGCATCTGCTGAGTAACGCAAATCTTGACCCAAAGAAGATCACCGAATGCAGGCACATTACCAGTATGCTTCTGCAGCAAACAACTGGAATATCGATTTTTATGTTAGATATAGAAATTCTGACCTGACCTTTCTTTCAGTCAATTGCGCCATTTAGAGTTTGGTTGAGGAAAAAAGGCATTATTGATAAGTTCACTGTAACTGTGCTCCAAAATAAATCGACTTTCAATTTTTTCAGTAAGTGCAAACAAGTAATGAGCCACGCCAAGGCACTTCTTTTCCTTCCAAATGTTTCCCTTAGAGTTAGGAAGAATGACGTAAACAAGGTCGAAATGGTATTTATACACATTTGCTGCATTTCCTGGTCAATATAGGGTGAGATGTGTTAAAACTGTGTCTGCATCTGTTACTACATTTCTCCCAACCTAAAAAGCAAACCCTAAATCATCGGAACTTAAAAATGTTTCAGAAAGGATACTCATTAATGTGTCACTGCTGGAGTGGTCCTGAGCATAGCCTATTCCACTACATACCTCTTACATAAGGAAGCTGGGGTTCAGGCTGCTAACATCTGCTAACACACAGTGAACAAGGATTTCATGGAGACAGGCGGCAGTACATCTACCAATAGCCTTTATTGGGGCCCGCTTCATTTGTCATGAAAAAGTGTTATGGAATAACACCATGCAGAAAAGATCAAGTGTCATTGTAGCGAGGCGAAAGTAGAACGTTATGCAGCATATGATTAGGTCTTTAATAAGGATTAGATCTTGTGAAAGCCTTTTCCCCAAGGTAGATCATAGTGGATAATAATTCAAAACCAGGTTTCATGAACATAGAGTAGCAATGTCGAGAATGCACTTATTCTGGAGAATCAGACCGGATTGCCCCAGAAACCTGGTCTGGGACCCTTCTTATGTGGACAGGGGATGGCAGACATGGGGAAGCGGGATCAGACCAGGAAGACTGGAAGGAACCCCTTTTTAACAGCTACAAAACCATTATATTAAAAAAAGACAGTCACAAGGCTTGCCCTTCTGATGGCCTTTTGCCATTTTAAAGAAGTAGGAAAAACACATTTGTCTAAAATTGACTACATGTCCCAGAGTCCCCATGGACTGTGACAAAGAAGAGGGCTGGGGAGGCATGTAAGAGCCAAGGACAGGCAGGCAAGCCTAATAGCCATTGGCTATGTCATGCAATTAGTCCTAAAGGTCTGTACCAGAAACCAATTAACCCACCTGAGGGACATAAAAGGTTGCAGCAGGAAGTAGCAGCTGAAAAAAGCTCGAGCAGGAGCTGGAAGGTCGGCGGTAGCAGAAGTAGAAGGAGCAGAGCAGAAGGCTGGCAGTTCAGAAGGAAGTGTGACCACAGAAGGGACACCGGAGGAAGAATAGATTTCACCTGCAGATTCTGAGTTGGTCCTGTGCTCACAAACACTGTTTGACTGTGGCAGCATTGGAAGATACTGGGAGAAACAGGCAGTCTTTCCAGGTCCGCCTAATTGCTGTGAATGCAGAGCTGAAGTCATGCATCCACCCAAGACCTGTGTGCAGAAGCAAACCAAGGGAATCTGGAGAAAGGAAGACTCTCCAATAACGAGGCCGGATCAGAGATAACCATGCAGCAGAGCGCTGTGGGTCCCAAGAGTGCCTGTAGCAGCAGCAACAAAAGAAATTAAGTCAGGAAGCAAAAGTAGCCCGCAGCTGCTGTGATTGTGGAGTCAGTAGAAGGAAGCTCTGTACTCCAAATCATCCAGAATAAATTGCTGGTAACTGTAGCCAGCTTAAATTATACTTGTCTACAAATAAAAGTGAGTAAAAGTTGTTCACAGTAGTGGGAAGTCATTCTAACAAGGGAATTGTAGCATGCACTTATTAATGAAGCTAAAGTAACCTGTCAGTCGCCACAGACATAGAACAGACATTGCTGGAACTGAACGAAATGTGTCATGTCCTGACGAAGGCCGCAATAGGTTAGAACCACACTAATGGTTCATAAAACGGCCGAAACAAATGGTGTCAACTTTTTCTTTGAAACAACAACGGCACTACAAATAAAGGACAGGTTCAACTAAAAATAAGGAGTTAAAACAACCTTGCATAATATCTGGGTTTCTGTTTATTTACTAGATATTAGAGTCTGGGTCTATGAGAGACATAGATCCCAAATGAGAACAACTGTACTTTTGTTTTGTGTTTGTATAGCGAATGAGATAGCAACGTTTGTCATTGTAATAGTTTTGAATTATCAAATATGTATGGTCTGAAATAGTGTATAAGATTTGTATCCAAAAGTCGACACCCTATGAGGACTGAACTTGCCAACTAAGACCATGTCCCTCCCCAAATGTACCATATGTTTCCATATCTGGCTTTTGAGACAGTCCTTAGCACCTTTTGTGCCCATCATCAAAATTATGATGGATGTGAGCTTAAGGATAGGTCAAGCCCTTCTCGTTTTAGAGGTGTGTCACTCTGCCCTCTATTGAAAAATTACACCATGATTATGCAGTCTTCTTAGTTATTTTGTACCCATCACACACATTCCTATGTTTGCAGAGTAGGTGCAGAAGGTGGTGGGCATGTAAACCATTTGGACAAGCACATCTGCCTATCCACTATTCAACAAGTATCAGCAAAGATGTTTGGCTTTTGTGTAGGCATTTGCCATGCACTGCCATAATGGTGCTTCCTGGTCATACTATAAAAACAGCTGGCAAATGGTTTGGTTACCTGGGGATATGATATTAGTGCCTAGAAAATGCCTAATGCCTATTCACAAGTGGAAACTGTTGGCTTTGTCAGTGCTTGTTTTTAATAGAACCTCGGTGCATGGACAGCTTTAAACCAAGTGGCTGAAGGCACACTCGGTTAAGACATTTCTATTACAGCATTAGCTTATTTGTACCTGCAATTAAGACATTAACTCTCTGCAGACAGCTTAGAAACTAAACTGGCAGGCCAATGTTTGATGTTACTCCTTTGTAGAGCTAGATCAAAGGCCAATGTTGGATGTTACTCCTTTGTAGAGCTAGATCAAAGAGATCCCAATCCCAGGAGGATGCATTGTGAGTGGGCAGGGGCAGATATGTATGTATGTGTTTGTGCGTGTATGGGATTTATAAAGCATGAAAGTGCCTGGGAAGCAACAGAGCACTGTACAAAGGGGATACACTTAAAGGTTTCAAGTAGGGTGCATGGGTAGCAGAGGACATGGGATGGCTAGCCGGAGTAGGGGATGCGGGAATTCCAGGGGAGGATTAAGATTTGAATAGAGCGATTTCTGACTGATGAGATATTCTTTGAAGATAATGGTCTTCGTGTTCTTAATGGTCTTCGTGTTCTTCCTGAAGTGTAGGATGATGTCTGCATTGGTAGAGCCCGCCTAGCTGCACTCCACTGCAACAGTTGTGGCTTAGAAGTGGCCATCTACTGCAATAGTTGTGGCTTACAGGTGTAACTTAATTGCCACCTAATTGCCAAAAGTGAAATGTTTTTCATAAGTGAGGACTCCTCTTGGACATGTTTCACTATCGCATCAGCCTCTGACACTGTTTGCCAAGTGCTCCCGCTTCATCGCCTGACTTTAGTTCCACGCTGTGGTTTCACTGCTGAATGCAAGTCTGCTCCGAATGTGTCAAACGTGGCATCTTTCAATCAAGTAGAGTTTTCATGTCCTGAGGTTTCCCACAGGGCTTGCCGCTCACACTCATTTTCTTTAATGCTTATCTCACTCCTCCTTTTGACATCTTAAAGGAATTTCGTGTTGGCATACAATCGTGCATAGAGACACACAGATCTGCATCAAATTTACAGGGCAAAAGGGTGATTTCCTGGATCTTCAGATGTGACTTCTTAAAGCGCAGATTTAGATGAGGGATATCTATCTGCAGTTCAACAAGACCAAGACCCAGATTATCTTTCTTGGGACACACAACAAATGATCCTTGAAGTAAATGTACCCACCTGCTCTCCTGGCCCCAAAATGCATCCATTCATTTGGTGTAGGGCCTCCAAAAATAAAAGCTATCTGGCAAAAGCAAGATGCACCCTTCATTAGTAGTCTGTTAAGGAGCATATCCAACTTAACATTGCTTAACTGGCATTTAAATGCAAATTTTGCCTCAACTGTGCGTGCTCAGCAATGCGAATAAAAACGTATGTCGCCACGTGTGTGCCTTGATGGAGTGACAGGTTCCTGCTTGAATGCGCTAAATTCAATCTAGGGTTGACCACACAGAACATCTCAAACTGTCAACGTATAGAGCTCACTCCCCTTATATCTGTGGAGTCTCTCCTCCCTAACAGTTTTTAGAAAGCAACTCAAACCACATCTATATGAATTGGAACAGGTGAGATCACCTGTGTCAACAGACCAGGAGACCTCTGGGGGTAGTGCTCTCCTGCATTCACTCATGCTACCAAGCTGTATCTCTAGGTAACATTTTAACTACTTTGGCCCAATCTCTACTAATTGCCATATTCATGTCAATATTGACCTACTTATTGCATTGCTCTTGGCTTATTCTCTGTATCACTGATGACATTTAAATCCTCCTATTCTCCTCCTTCACACCACACTCTTGCATGAAAGACTGCATCTCTGCCATGCATCACTGAACTTCAGCATCACTGGTCCCTACTAGCGTAATCAAAGAAATGTTGTTTGCTAAAGGCTAAAACACAGTATTGTTGGTCAGTAATGGCCACCATCATGCCCACAAACCTTGCTCCTCCTCCGAGCCATCCTCTCTCTATATTTCACTTGGGTACACCATACATCCCCTAATTATTCCACCACTGTTTTCCCTTTTCCCCCCTTTCAACGCATCCCTATCGTACCCACCCCACACAATCATCACATTGGTTAGCCAACCCACTTCCACTCCCACCTCATATGCCACTCCAATCTTCCTCTAGGGAATAGCTCTCTTCAAAATCCTCCTGACCCCCTTTTTCATATCCCTTTTAAAAGGTCATCAATAATCAATCTCTCTGTGATAAAAACTTCCTTGCTGATCACTTTGACTAACACCATCCTCAGCTCTCCATGATGGATGTCACATAACACTGCCACTCATGCACCATTGCATGCTGACTCGTCAATCTTCTCTCACTATCCTGACCTAATTAAGAAAGTTGGAGGGATTGGCCTCATGATCAGCCAAATAAGCCCTTCTGCCATTTTCCCTTCGAACACATCACTGTTCTGTTTCGTCCTTCTGCCCCTTTCCCTTCAAACACATCAATGTTCTGTTTCGTGCACCTTTCCCTCACGCTATCATACATATCTACCAACTCTTTTCCTTAATATGAATCTTCTCAAACCTCTTCCTTCTGCTGTGCAGTCGTACTCATGGATAACTTCAATATCACAAACATGACAAAGGCCTATAGACTCCAGATGATTCTTCTCTCTTCGCCTACTCCCCAGTCGCATTCCACAAACCCACTGTCATGGCAACATAATTGTCCCCATCTCTCTTTCCTATCCCTTTATTCTCCTGCACGTTCCTTTGACCCTTCTCCTTCTGCCCACTAACTGCCTTTGTCCCGCTTCCACTCTCCATCCCAACCTCTTCAACTAGCACTAGACATGAATTCATACTCTAACCCAGGATCCCCTCTCATGGCAGGTCCTCTATGATATGATACGATATGGCATTTATAACGCACCTGTCCACAAGTGTTTCTCTGCATGTTTTCTCTCATTCCCGTGCTGGATCCATTCCACAGGCTTTTCTGGACCTCAGCATTGGGGTTTGAAATTGCCAGGAGCTGGGAGCCTGGTTAGCTTGAATCAAACAGCTACCAGGAGCTACCTTTGACTCCTGGGGTCAGTGGTTTCATACAATCCTAGCTATGTGATATTAACTGTGTATGTTTGGTAATTTATATAATGGATACTAAAGAACACACTTAAAGGACATTTAGAGTATACTGGATAATATGGAAAGGACAAAAAGTTAGTTTGCATTTTGCGCACAGTTATATACCCAGGAGCTGCTTTTTGCTTGCGGTAAACAAATCCCAATTTCAATCACTTTTGCTTCACCACTAATCTTCCTTCACTTTAAGCCAATCTCACACATACGCTCAACCTGGGATCTCCCTAGCCAACAGCAGACAACATCAATGCGTCACCACCTGTGACCCTGCACATAGCCTTCTGTTCTTCTCTCCCTGCCTCACTCCGCTGCCCTGGATGCTGCAAAATCCCCTCACTAACCACATCTCCTCACTCCACTCCCTTCCTCACAAGGTCATCCTGAACCTCCAATCCATGCTTACCTCCACATTCTACTCTTTTTCCAGCTCTCTATGCTTATGCTGATGACCTTAGCAGCTACATCTCCTCAAACAGCTCTAGAATATGTGAATCCTTGTCTTCCTTCCTTCCTCTCTCCCCCTCCCTTGATCTCTCAGCCATCCCTACCTTAACCCTCTACTTTCTACCATACCTTACTCCCAACACCTCAGCTGCACTGGTAACCGTCTGCAAGTCTGCGGAATCACCTGGTGCCCTCATTGAGCCATTTGTACTACAGACAGTCACGGAACTGGCACATTTGATCTTTTGCTGCCTGCCCTTTTCCTTCACCGTTTCACTTTTCTCTGGTACTTTCCAAACCAGATCAATACGACTACTGTCAAACACACATTGAAGAATCTGAACTCTGACCCTCACTACCCTGATTATTGGGGTATGGCTCTTCTTCCAAATGATTCATACAATTGGGAATGTTTGGTTTTCAGCTGCATCATTGCATATTTAACATTTGGATTCTATAGGCAAATTAACTTTCCCACCATGACTCTCCACTGTCAACACTCTTCCATCCTTATTCTATTGAATCTCTCTGCTCCTTTCACATGGTTGATCATCCTTCGCTCCTCCAGACCTCTACCACTTGGGTAACCAGGGCACTGTCCTTGCTTGGCCACCCTTTAGCCTGCCAGTAATCACATTCTGCATCTCCCGGAAGCCTGGTATCGTCTAACAGTCACAACCTTCTGCAAACCCATCTCCTCCTCTGGCTTGTCATGTCCTCTATATGTTGATGACATTTAAATTCTCCTCTGATTATCCTCCTTCATACCACACTCTTGCATAAAGACTGCATTCCTGCCATTTGTTACTGAATTTCAGTACGCGGACTGATGCTTAACTGCTCATAAACTCAAGTGATCAATCCTGCAGCCTCTAATTCCAAACCCTATTTGCCCGCTCCTATATCCTTTCCACCTGCTGTCCTCAAACTAGCCACTATGGCTTGCAATCTGGAGGTCCTCTTTGACTGCAACCTAAAGTCTGAAGTATGTCTCCTGGCCATGGCTGCCAGGTCCAATCTATGGGAATTATGGAAAATACATACACGGATCAGCACTTTTTTCTTTGCATGTGGGGCTATTGCTCTAGCATCCAGGTGGGACTCCAATGCCCGCTCTACAGCTTCCCATGTTGCTAACCAACCTCCCTGCACCACCTCCATATTACCTGTGCATAAACGCTCCCTTTTCAGTCTCCTTCTCCTTGTCTACAAATCAGTCTATGTGCTGCACACCCATACCTGGCACGCTAACCTCTGGCTACTCTCCTCTACATCAGTTAGACCTCAGGCCCTCCTCAACTTAACCTATATAGTGCAAAGTCCATTAAACCCTGTAGCCCTCCAGGCCAAACAATTCTGTCCATCGGCCGAAAGTAGAATCATTACAAAGAACATATTTTAAAGCGCTTTGTGAAAAGACAAAATACTTACCAGGATTATCTGGAACTTTCATCAATAGATAGTATTACTTAAATGGGAATAATTTAGTCTGGGGGCAACATAAATGTCCTAGAGGAGGATGAATATCATTTGTGCATTTCTTCGCATAAGACAAAGGGAAAGATCAAACATTGCGGACAGTATATTATGTACAAAACCAAAGTGCAAAACATGTTCTAAACTGCACAACAGACTAGTTCATCCAATTTGGAAAGTTTTTGAACTGATGTTTGAATTGTTCCAAGAGCTCAAGGTGAGAGGAGGGATTCAGGCTGGGCATCGGGGTTGTTGTGGGATAAACTCTTCATGAATGTAACTAGGTCTGACTGGCTCATCAAACCAAAAATGCTTTCATGATTTTAATTAATGGGTAGAGCCATACATTTGCAGCCTTTGCCTCAATGTTCCGGGAGTCCCGTGCCATCTAGACAAACGTTGCTGCTTTTTTTCCCCCAAAAACAAATCCTAATGAATGGTTGACACCTCCACTAGGCTAAGGGATGGTGTTTGCATTCTTTCGGAAAAACACAGGTTCCGTCCTCAGAATTTTCTGGACAAGTAGCCAATTTCATCTTAAATGTTTCAAAAAACAAAATGTGCGCCAGCTTAACGAAGATGCTATCCTTACAAGAGTACATGTTTTTTTTTTTTGGAAAGTAATCTATGCAATGTCAGCAAAAATGCAAATCTTGGAAATGGAAGGAAGGAAGTTGGAGCCGAGCCACTCATTCTGATGTATTGCTGTAAGACAATGAGCCGGTGGAAGGCAACGGCTCGCGGGGTAGACGTCATATCTGGTTTTAAGCTAAAGGTTAACTCTCAAGTGATTCTGTTGAACACACAGCCACAATGAAATACTGATAAACGCAAGCATTGACCATTAAAATAGCCTTTATTCATGGGAAAGAGAATTTGTATGGAGACATTCGACGTCAACTTCAGTAAAATAAACTACTGATACAGAGTTGTGGATTCGAGAATTTGCCATTGCACTGAGCTGCGTTCTTGAGGTGAAAGGTTTATCTTGGATGGAAAAGGAAGGTGATATTTGAGAACAAACAGGAAGAAACCTTGATATGTTTGACTTGTTATTCATCCACAATACATGTTGCTGCACCCCCTCAAATACGTACATTAAAAGCAAGAGTATTATTTAAATGTGATTATAGTTTTCAGAGGAAACCCATGCATACTAATTAAATCAGTATTGAACATCAAATCAACATAAAAAGTGCACAATGAAATCTAAATCTCACACACTACGCAATAGAAGCTGTTTTTACTTTAGTCACACATTTTCAGCAAAAACATGCTGAATTGTCTCAGGCCATGGAAACGCGTTTCAGATAACACATGTAACTTTGCGTTTTCTAGCAGGGTTGAAATCATAAAATCCTTGACAAAACACCCAATTATGAGGTGTAAATTCAGAACTCATTCCACCCAAAATATTGCGTCCTTTGGACTGTTCTGCCAAGCTTAATCCATCTCAAGAAAACATAACCGACCATACATTGCAACACACATGTAAAGTTGCCTAGCTACAGGGATCCCCCAGCTAGCTTTGTGTCTTTCCTGGGACAGCCTTTTGTCTAACAGCGTCAGATATGTTGTGTGTGCATCGTTACAGTACCTAGATGGTTCAACAGCTTTGCTTGAATGTTAAAAGCCTTGTACTCATGTACATCAAAGGTCTTTTTGGTTATTGAAAGTCGCAAATGGCAAGTTCGCACCCTGAATGCCTCCATTTTGCTGCTCACAACATTCATGTTTTTACCTCAAAGATTCCTGTTACATAGTCCAAATAGAATGGAGATTGTGTGAATAAATGGAATGCTGATGGGCTGCATGTATTAGAGGATGGCTTCTCTGGCACTCTCTAGCACTTATCGACTTCCTGAAGTTGCTGCAGGTAACTGACGACGTTTCATTTTGCATCCACACAAACTGGGGTTTTTTCGATTTTGTTTTGCTTTACCACTTTACATTCATGAATCATTGACTTACCCCGAGGTCAATAATTTGATTACCTAGACAGTTCTGTGTAGCAGCTTGCCATAATAAGTAAAGAACCAGGTAATGATATATTGTGTGGTTAGGTTGCAACATTATTTTGTAAATAGTTAAGAGTTCTAGTAAAGGTGTCCCGTTAGGTGTAATTCATGTAAATCATTGTATTCGGTGTCCAGAGTTATACAAATTGCCATTGCAAACCCAGTTTACTTCTGGAGAAAGAGCCATTTCTGGTTGCAGATACAGCAACGACGTTTTAGTATTGGAGATGCTGCTCTGCTTGTTCATAGCTGGTGTGGAAGGCATCGTTATTTCTGTTCATTGCAACTTTTTGGTCTAAAATGCATTTCTAATGTTCAGTTTCATGGACCTTATGCATCAAGAAATACAATCAAATGAGGTGCTCCTAGGGGAGCAGGCATCCTCCTTGGCCCCTGGAACAATAGAGGAAACTTTGCAGAAACCAGTCTCCTGATCCCAAAATTAAAAAAAGGTGACAGACCAGGGCACTCCTAGGTAGGTTAATAACACTCTGTAATGGCCTGCAGTCAAACGAAACAAAAATAATCAAAAAAAAAATTTTTAGGACCCTATTTTGATAATTTTCCATGTAAACCTTTCTTATGGTATAAACATGTAATTAAAGATAGGAAAAAAGGGAATAAAGTGGGACGGAAAGGGGGTAAGGAATAGCGGGGGAGAGGGTGTTAAGGGGAAAAGGAGGCTGGTGGGATGGGGGGTTGAAAGCCACATTAAACAAACCAGGAAAACATTGTCAATTTAGCTAATTTTCAGGAAGTGCGGAAAACAGGTAAACAACCTCCTCAAATATGTTGTGGCATGCGTTGATTGTTCCAAATGGGAGTGGATGTCTATGCCATGCAACTGTATAAAGATAACCAAAGCGGGACCGTAAAAAAATAATTTACAAGTCCCTGATTGATGGACCAGTGGCCTACAGCTGCCATTAGACCCTGATAAGGTTGTTTTGTTCCACCTCAAACATCACTCATAGTTTCCCTTTCTTTCCGACAAGGCACCCAGGTCCTGCTGGCTCCCACCACAGAGCACCCAACGGTCTGACACTACTTCCCGGTCAAATTTCTCCCTCCCTTTTGCCTGCCCTCAGTGTGTCCAATTCCCAAGCGCCCATACTTTGCATGTCTTCTCTTATCCTTATCCCAGACACCATGCCTCTAACTCATCTTCTGCATTAAAGAGCCCAAATGTCATAGCAAATAGACACTGACAAGGGTACGCATAGTGTTTGAGGAAAGTGCAAAACTGTCCTATACGGATGCCAGAGAACTGTACAGTGAAAGGCAGAGATCCACGACACACATACTCTAAGACATTCAGAACAGTTATGATAGCCCAATGAAATCTGGTTGTCTCAAATGGTACCTGCATCCATAATAGGACCTTATTTTACTCCATCTCCAGGAAGATTATCTTTGACAGTGTGATTAGTTCTAGTCATGGGATGGCCTTAATGGGCTGTGTTTTGCCGTGGAGCAGCATTTGGCTTAACAGGCTGCTTCCCACCTCTATGTTCCACTGCTGTTCTTATCTCGTGCCCTTCTCCGTGGTCCCAACCTGTCCCTTCATTTGTATTTGTATTTTATTTATTTGTATAGCGCACAAGGCCCAAGGGCATTTTTGCATATGCTTCTGTTTGTCTCATCAGAACTGCCTTATAATGAATATCCCACTACTGGCCGCAATATCAAGGATGACTCATCTTCTTCTCAATAACAGTAAGGGAAATATTTGAGCTCACCCCTGCCATCAAATTATACTACACAATCCCAACAATGCTGCTCCATTTTGGTCAGAGGTTCCTTCCTCCGCTCTATGTTCAAATGCTCTTAATACTTGCAGTATTAATCACTGTGCTTCTTGAGTGCACTTCGAGCTATGCAGGGGACTTCTTGGTTATGCATTATTACTTCTAGATCAGTTGTGTCCAACACTTGCCACAGTGCAGACATCACCTCGTTGGCCAACATAGATATCTTTGGCTCATAGATGGTTGCTCGGTCAGTAATGCACAGGATGTTCCCTGAGGCCTATGCTATTCATAGATATCTTTGGCTCATAGATGGTTGCTCGGTCAGTGTTGCACACAGTGTTCCCTGAGGCCTATGCTATTCTGTAGTCCAATCACAAATATATGCAGGAAGTTGGCCTTGGCAGCACGAAAACAATAAACGGTCTCCATCAACGGAAACCAGATTCAACTGTTCTAGGATCTAGCACTCTCCACACTACATAAAAGGAGACTGATGCAGCCGATCAGAGGTACACTAAAAACCAAAGGAATCACCTACAGATGGGAATATCCCTTTGGCCTTCAGTTTATGTGGGAAGGTAAGCACCAGCGGATCTCTACCTGCAAAGAAGGAATGCCCCTGCTGCAAATCAAAGGAGACGAGTTACCCCGACAGAGTAAAGGGGCGAAACAAACTCAGAGAGAGGAAGGTCCCAGGCAGTGGGAATGGTCATCAAACAACAGAAGAAGGAGAGGCACGGGGTCCAACTTAAAGGGGCCCAGACCAAAGTGAAGACTAAGGGAAACTACCCAAGCAAGGCAACAGTGATAAAGAGACGCTGAACAGATCCGAACGAAAGGAGAGACCAGAGCTCATACAGGGGAGATAACAAAAGAAAAGATAGCGAGAAGGATGAAGTAAGCCCAGGCGGAGAGCGGGGACGTCTTGGAATCTACATGCAGGCGAGGGAGATGCTGGGGAGAATACGGGACCCAATGCTCCGAGGGGAACTCGGAGAAGGCTCAACAAGTCCTTGGTCCCAGAAGACAGGAAGGGGGAGAGTAGAGGGTGGGCGGGACGAGACTTTGAAAGTTACTTAAAGTTGAAGTTCGGTTATGGGGGAAATGTTTGAGGAATGATTTGCGACAACATAGAAAGTGTGGCATTCGCTGCAGGGGAAAACATGGCATACAATAAGGAACAATTTTCACTGAGGCCGTGACTGAGTTGAATATCATAACCCTAAATGTGCAGGGGCTAAACTCAGCAGGGAAGCGGCGCTCCATTCTAACGCGATTACTAGAGCTTCAAGCAGCTATAGTCTTCTTACAGGAAACTCACCTACTCCCGATAGACGAAAAAAGAATGGCCCTAAGAGTGTTCCCCAGACAATACTTTGCTTCAGCAGAGAAGAAAACCAAAGGGGTAGCGTTAGAGTTGCATTTAAGAAACAGGCTTTACTCAGAGACACAGAGGGCAGATTCCTGCTTCTCAAGGAGACACTAATCACGATATACGCCCCAAATGAAAGGCAGGACCTGTTCCTGGGAGAAATACTGCAGACACCTGGGAGTTGGTGCGAAGGACAAATCATAATCGGGGCAGACTTCAATTGTGTAATGGACCCAGCCTTAGACAAAACCATCCCCCCCCGCACTGCAGCTGACAGAAGAAATAGGCAGGCACTGGGTAGGGTAAACTGTTCAGGGACCTAGAAGTTGTGGAAACGTGGAGATTTTTCCACAAGGAAGAAAAAGAATTCACCCATTACTCTGAGGTCCATAGAGGGTACTCACAAATAGATATGATTCTGGTCTCAGCCACGCTAATCCCACAAGTTGACAAAGTACAAATAGGAGTCCAATATCTTTCCGACCATGCCCCGGTCCTTCTGCAAATTATCCCCACAAAAGAAAGGCCCTGAATCCGCAAAAACTGGACGTTGAATGAAATGATGCTCAGAGACATTGCCCTTAGAGCGGATATGGAGAAAGCATTGAATAACTATTTCCAATACAATGATAATGGGGAGACAAATTGGGGAGTAATTTGGGATGCGGGAAAGGCGGTTGCCCGGGAAGAATTTATATCACAGGCCACAGCATACATACGAGAGAGGGGGCTCATCAAGCAGAAACTCGAGACAGAACTACGCGAGGCAGAAGCGCAGCACAAAACTAGAAAAACACCTAAAACATCAAGAATCCTCCATAAGGTCAGAGCTCAGCTTGAAACTCATGTGGCGGATCATACCGTGCTATGACTGTTACACACCAAACAGACATAGTATGTGCATTGGGGGAAAGCTAACAAATTCTTAGCAGCCAAGCTAAATAAACAGAGGTCCCGTAACCAGGGGAGTTGCTAGGTCTGGAAAAGACCCGGGGCTACGCTGATGTCGGAACTGTTGGGACTGGGGGCTAGCTAGTCTTTTTGGCTGTAGCTCCTGAGATTCTATCCGGGGCTACAACCAAAAGATCAGGGGCTATAGTCCCCTTAGCCCCCCCCTAGCAACGCCCCTGCCCATAACTGTATAGTGCGGCTCAAAATCCTTAAGGAGGAAACATGCACATCAGAGGAGGAGAAGCTAGATATAACGGAGAGGTTTCCATCAGGGCCTTCCCGAAAGGGAGAACCTCTCTCCACTAGCACAAATAGACTATATGTCGAAATGCGCTTTGCCCCAAATAACTAACAAAGACCACTTTAACTTGCAAGCCCCCATTACAGCACAGGAGATAAGTGATGCCATAACACAGCTTCCTCCCAACAAGACCCCGGGACCAGGTGGGTTGGGGAACAGAAATTAAAAAACATTCCGGAACCAGCTGCTAGGCCCACTAACAAAACTTCAATCATATAAGGGAAACAGAACAGTTAAACCTAACATGGGAAACTCAACCACAGTCTTGATCCTTAAAGCAGGGAAAGATCCTACAGAATGCACAAGCTACAGGCCCATTTCTTTGCTCAACAGTGATGCCAAACTATACGCAAAAATCTTTGCATTCAGGCTGGCAAAAGTGCTGCCCAAAATTATCCACGAGGATCAGGCTGGGTTTATCGCATGAAGGCACACTCAGGACAACGTTAGGAGAGCGGGTGGTATTATAGACCTGGGGACCAGGAAGGGTCAGAAATGTTCTATAGCAGCCGTATACGCACGGCGGGCATTTGACAGCCTAGACTGGGCATATCTAAACCTGGTCCTGGCGAAATATGGCTGTGACCCCACCTTTGTTAAGATGGTGCTAGCAAACTTCCAGCTCCCCTCAACAACCTTTATGGTCAATGGAAGACCCACAACAAGAATACATATACAAAGAGGTACGCGACAAGGTTGCCCGCTATCCCCCCTGATCTTTGCAATGGCAATGGAACCTGTAGCAGAAATCATTATACAGGATCCGGAAGTAAAGAGAGTGGTGGCTGGGGGAATAGTACATAAAATCGCATTGTATTCCGATGACATTTTACTGTTCCTTAAAGACTCCATTACCTCACTCCCCAAAGCATTAGAGAGGTTGCAAGAGTTTGCCAAGATATCTGGATTCACCATGAATTACACTAAATCAAAGGCTTTGAATATAACAGAGGAAGAGGGGGTGGTTGAAATAATAAAGTTGCAATATCCACTAATCTGGGATCCCAAAGCCATAGAATACCTAGGCATCTTACTAACAAGAGAATATAAACATCTATATGGGTCAAACATAACTCCACTACGAAAACCGTTAAAAGACCTACAAAAATGGGATCCCCAGGAACTGTCCTGGTTCGCACGTGTTGCCACACTCAAGAGGACCCTGCTACTTCGCCTATTGTACGTGGTTGGTTCCCTCCCGGTTGAAATTCCCCCCAAGATGAGCAAGGCTCTGCAAAAAGAAGCAGTCGTCTTTGTGTAGCATGGGAACAAATCTAGAATACCAAAAAGTGTCCTGACTAGACCACCCCTATTGGGAGGACTCGGGGTCCCTGATTTCGAGAAATATATTCTGGCAGCCCAAATAGCACCTATGCTGAAATGGATGGGAGGGAACGGACTAAAGGGATGGGTGGGATAGAGCAATGGGTGACAAACATCCCCTTAGGAACATTACATGCATTACGAACAGGTACCAGGAGGGCATAAGGACATCTACTGGAAGCTACCCGAGTATCATTGAGGGGATGGGATAAAGCATTAAAGAAACGTCACATCACGCCAGGGCTAGGACCCTTTACTCCAATGGCGCATAACCATGACTTTACCCCGGGTACGCAAGGCGGGTTCTGGGAAAACTGGGGACAAGCACGGACGATCCATTTGAAAAACTTCTTTCAAGAGGGAACCCCTTTGGTATTCAAAGACTGTAAGCAGAACTTCGACATAGGGGAAAGGGAAAGACTCATACATACAAATAAGGCATTGGATCTCACAGAAGGAGGTAAAAAAAGCAGCCACCAGAGCCCCAGTGGGGCTGGAGCTCACCCTGCAGGAGGGTGTACCCTCGAAAGCACTAGCAAAATTTACAGATTAATAGATAAAGTCCAAATAGAGGACAACATTTCATACAAAGACATTGGGAAAGGGATTTAGGCACCCCCATTACAGAGGAGGAATGGGGACAAATCTGGAAGAGGGCACAAAAACCGTCTAAGTGCAGTGCTGTCAAGGAGACAGCATACAGAATATGCAAAAGGTGGTACCTAACCCCACATAGGCTCCATAAAATAAGCCCCAAATACCCTCCCAACTGCTGGAGGCAATGTAAAATCAGGGGAGACTTGTATCACATGTAGTGGGCCTGTGACAAAGCTGTGATGTATTGGAAAGAAGTTTTGGGACATATAAAAGAAATCACAGGGAGACAACTCCCATGGGACCCAAAGGTAATCCTACTGGGAACTGAAATGCAAGGAATATATGTGGTGACAGGAAATAACACCGCCCTCATCCCCCAACTATTAATGCCGGCTAGGATGACCCTGGTCCAAAGCTGGAAAAACCTAGAGGGTCCAGTGATAGCATGCTGGTGGGTCAAAATATGGACCATATTAGCAATGGAAAAAGCGGGAGCCATGAGAGAGGGAAAGCACCAGAAATTCTTAGAAATATGGGACCAATTCATAGACTATGTCAAAGAGAGGGAAGCTTACTACTTCAGACCAAAGCTAATGAGAGCAATCCTGGACTGAAGCCTATTAGACAGGTGAGGGGAAGATCCGCACTATAGACACCGTCAAGGTAATAAAAAGGATTAACTAACCACAGACAAGATCAACCATTGATGTTGAAGTCGGAACCATCCCAGTTAGGGGGGAGGGGGAAGGAGGCGGGAGGGGCGTATGTTGTTAATGTTATCATTAAAGTTGCATTCTGAAAATTTACACGCACTCACAATCTCGACATAAATTGTTATGACAGTCACAGAAAATTGAGCTTGTGATATTTTGATGACATGTAACCCTATTTGGTTGTGAAAATGAAAACAAAGTTTTGAAAAAAAAAATAATTATAATTGTTCTTTTATAACGGGCATAATACTAGAGATAGGTTTCTAAGCGCGGGATCAGGATTTGAAACTGTGTTGCACAGCATTGTATTGCTTCCAAGACAAACTCGTTACCCCTGAGCTATCCCCCTTACTTTTACTAAAGTTATTCAAGTGTCTAGGCCTTCAATATCACCCATATTTGGAAAACAAACACATTTTTCTGCATTTCAACAACTCTGATGAAGATTTGTCTGTCCTTTCCTCTGATCCAGAACAGCTGAGCTGTTGATTGAGGGAGAGTGGCCTGAAACTCAATTTATCCAAAATGGAGGTACTCCTGTTAGGCCAACCCCGCCTGCTCTGAAATCCGTTATCTCTCCCTTGTTCTTTTAGGCCATTATCCCAACTTTTCAAAGAGAGGGGAAAATGTGGGCGGTAATTTGGGAAGCCAATTGGAGCAGTGATCAAAAGTCTGTTTTTCAAGCTGCACAAACCTTGTTGTGTGATCTCACCCTTATCATCAGTAACCCCCATGGTATGGTGACGGGATGTCTTATTAATTAAAATCTTGATTATGTACACTCCATCTGCTCTGCGATCCCTGCATACCACGTTCAGGGTCTTCAGGCTGTCCAAGGTGTGGCTGTGTGGTCCAACTTTGGTTGTGGGAACCAAATTCTGTTTCACTGTTGCACCATCAAACTTACTGACTTCCATCCAGAGGAGAATCCCGGTGCCTTCCATTTAACTGTTTGCATAAGATGCCACCATCTTTTCTCGACCTAACACTCCATCCCTTTGACTGCAAAACCAGAGGTGACAGACACTTCTCAGACATGGCCCCTAACATCTGCCTGCCTTCAGAAGGTCAAGTCTTTTCTATTTCTCTAAACACCCTCTGGGGCGATTTCCCTCAAAATTGGCTTGTCAGTCTAAGTACGCACCTAGAGGCGATTAGGCTTGATCTGCTTTTCCCTATGCGCGTTATAAAAATCTAAATCAAGTCCATCGTATGGAATTAACAGCTGTTAGCATACAACATTTCCAGCATGTGCATCCAGCTGTTGAAGTTGTGCAAGCAATCTTGAAAAGTACTAAAATACCAGTATTGTCTGGATTTCCTTTACCTGACATTGATCTGCCTGCTCGTTACATTCAATTGCATGTAATGGAGCTAGAGAAAGGTGTGCGGCAGCAGCTTAAACTAATGTCCATAGTTGTTGGGACTCAGAACCAACACCTGGATCCTCAGACCGAAATCTGATCCAAGGAGATGCCCTTTGATTTTCCGGGAGGCTTGCCACTGGAATTATTTTTGCTGGTTTATTGACGTGTTGTCCTTAATACGTGTGAAGTTGTCATACGACATTGAAATAAAATGAAAACACAAACGTGGTTTCCTGGAATTGTTTGTTGTACCAATTGAATACATGCAATTTAAATGATACATCTCAAAAGTCTATGAAGAAAAGAAAAATAGAAACTGAAACTCAATACAAGCACATCCTGGGACCAATGTATTATCCCCGCGCCAGTAGTCTTAGCATGTGCGTGTTATTTGCTTGAAGAACCAGTTCAGATTAATGTACACATGTTCTGGCCATATGCTATTTAAACATTTCAAAACGATTGGCACAGCATAACCATTGCTTTGTCTGATTTTTTTCTATAAATTCTGTGTCGTCAGTTTTCTCTGCACGAGTAATGGTGGTATGATTTCTAGGACTGGTTTGAATGTGCAGGTTTTTTTCATGTAGGGAGTATGCACTGTCACTTTATCACTGTGTATTTGCATATTCTGCATAAAGATGTCTTTTACTTTCTTCTATTTATGCCAATGTGCATAGACTTTTGAGATGTCAAATTTAATTGGCATGAATTAAATTGATTACAACAATCAATTCCAGGAAACCACGTTTGTGTTTTCATTTTATTTCAATGTCGTATGACAACTTCAAAATATTAGTTTGCAACACGTGTGAAGGCTGCTTCTCAAGTATTGTTCGATTCTGGTAGCCACTGGACCTTCACTTATACCTATTGAGTCCAGACCTCAGGTTTTTGGGCTAGCCCTTCATACGTGTGTCTGACTTGAATATGCCCAATGGGTTCACTCAAGGGGCTAGCATGTGGACATAACATTGTCAGTTCAATCTCCACACATCAAATGTGCATGCTGATTGCGATTACGCAACATTAGTAAGAATTTTGTTTTGTGTGGATTGAGCTATTTTCCCATCCAGTCTACAGTTGTTTCAGGGAGGATATCCTCTATGCCGTAAGTTTTGAGGTTTAACTTTGTTTCATCCTCAAACTTGGGGCTCAGATGCTGGATATGTTTAGAAGGTCTGCACAAGTCCCTGTGAGGATTCAAGGGCACGGATGACACAACTGAGCCATTGCATTGGGTGACCACTGCGGGATCTTCTTTCTGACCACTTGCGGACATTGGTCCAGTAATGAGTTCAACACGTCCAGATGTTTGCCATAATCTCCTTGGTGGTGCTTAAAATGGTGTTGGGAAGGGAGGGGATATGAAACCAGTGTGAAATGCATAGGAATTGTTGGCATGCTATGTTATGTTAAAGGTTCTTATACCATGCACTGTCGCCACTTGAGTGGTTCGTTGGAGCGCTGGCGGATCTGTAATGCAAGTGGGTAGGGGGTACGTTAGCAGGACGCAGCAGAAGTAAAGAGCAAGAGAGCTGTGATGTGCTGTTGGCAGCTTCAGTTCTGTTGACACCGTTCGCTGAGCGTAGGCGTGTTATTCGGTTAGTAGCCGGCATGTGCGGTCGCGCGTGATTAGCGAGTGTTTAGTATGGCCATGGCGTTTGTGCAGGCGCGCAGGTTGTTTGACTGCAGGAGGACCATAAGGGTGGTGTCGGTCTGGAAAAGTCCTAGTACAACATTTCTCACGGAGCAAGCACTGAAATATGTTAGCGCCAATAGGCGGCCAGGTTTCTGATATATGAAATGCAAAGATTCCTATTCAAGCAATTCATTATTCCATCAAACAAGAGCAAGTCCATTTTTAATTGTTCAGCAATCCCTAGCTCTGTCCTGACATATCTCTCAAAAGCAGGCCCTGAAGTTTCAATGGGGAAATCCCATTGAAAAACGCTTTGTACATCTAGTGCGTTGTCTCAATGAAGTTCGAAACCATCACCTGCTAAGTGAGGTGGCTGGCACAATTCGGCACTGCACTAGGCATGAGCTTGCCAACCCAAAGAACAGTAGGGTGCAGTCGGTTTCATAAGGTATCGCAAGTGCATATTGATGACAGGAAATATATATCTATAATGAATTTCAGAGGAGGTTTTTTGTTCTGAACACTTTATTTGACTCTTTCCTTGGTCAGCGACCTCCGCTCTGCCCTCACTTTCATTAACTACAGAGCACGAGCTGAGCCCATTCTGGCCGATCTGGTATGTATATTCCAATGGGTAGCAGCAGTGCTTTAAGTGGGCCGGGGCCTACCGGGGCCGGGCCCCGGCAGTCTCCAAAAAGTGGGGCTGAGCCGGGGCCGTGCCGGGGCCCCATCCCACTGCCCGCAACATTGGCAGGATGCATTATCCCGTCGCGGCCGCAGCCGCGACTGGAGAGGCGCCTGCCATGAAGTCAGGCGATCTGACAGAAGTGGCAGCCAACCACAGCGACGCTTGTGACTGGCTGCCACTTCTGTCAGTCACAGTAACTGCACCTGGTGACCCCTCGCGCGAGAGGTCACCAGAGGCAGTCACTGTCCCATTGTTTCCCCAGGTCGCCGAGGCGTCTTTAACCCTCGGCGAACCTGGGGATTCCTCGACATATTTCGAGGTTTATGATGGCTTGGAAAGTACACATTTCAAGCCATCTTTTATAAAGCTTTGCCGATGGACAATTTTGTCCGTAGTCAAAGCTTTATAAAAGATGGCTTGAATTGTGTACTTTCAAAGCCATCTTTTATAAACCGGAAAACATGGCCTGAAAACCAGGCAAACCGTATGGTACGCACACAAATATATATACATGTTATATATCTGTGTGCGTACCTTACTATGGTTTGTGTACTTTGCAGGCCATCTTTTCTAAACATAGAAATATGTAACATATGTAACATATTTCTATGTTTAGAAAAGATGGCCTGCAAAGTACACAAACCATAGTAAGGTACGCACACAGATATATAACATGTGTATATATTTGTGTGCAGACCTTACGATTTGCGTGCTTTTTAGGCCACGCCCCTCCCAGAAGCCACGCCCCCAAATGAGGGCCCCCTCTCGATTTCTTACCCCACTTAAAGCCCTGGGTAGCAGTAACATTACTCCAAAGTGTGCGGGCGCGGGCACCGCTGGAAGGGACTGGATTGTGCAAGTCCTGCAGCCAAGTGGGCAGAACATAGGAGCACTGAAGGCCGCAGCTGGGAACTCACATGAGCAATCCGTGTGTGAGAAAGTGTGTGCCAGCAAAAGAGACTCCTTGTTCCAGAACGATGTTTTCGTGCGCAGCGTTTCTGGTCATTTCCGAGATTTCCATTTCCCAGCCGGATACAGAGAGGCGAGCAGCCGGCCGGCCCCGCTTTTCCTGTCCGCTCCCAGCCGGAAAGGTTACAGGGGGAGGACGGAGGGGAATACTTTCTCCGGTCCGTGGAAATGGCGCTGCACCCGCCGACCCAGGGCCGTTATAAAGATGGCGCAATTTCACCGGGACGTCTTTTCACCAGCCCTAGACGTTTGATTTACAAATACGGATGCATTCTGGGAGTTTTATTTTTGGTCAGCTTTGACTTTTACTTTGCCTTTGGCATGTTCCAAGTTATGTCGGGCTCGGGCTGTCGCTGGTGATAAGTAAGTCTGACTCAATATATGCAGTCCCTGTAATTCCCCACTAAATTAGGGCACACAATAGACTTCCTTAGAGCAGCACCCTCAGGGTTTTAGCTCAGCGACTGGCCGCGATAAGACTCGTATGATGGCTTTGCAGAAGGAAAGCCTTAGACAGCAAGGACGGGTCCCAGGGACAAAAAGTCAATTTGCCCAGGGGTGGACTGGAAACCAAAAGAGGACATGGAAATCGTTTTCAAAGCGACCTCATATTACACATTTTCAGCGAGCCCAGCACTTTTCCTATGAGAAAATTTGGAAACAAAATAGGTTACTACACAAAAGAGGTCCAGCGTGCAGAGGCCTACCGGCAGGGCTTTAAGTGGGTCGCAGCTAGCCAGGTCCGATGCTTATCAGGCTCTGAAATATGGTTTTGAGGCGGGGCCCTTCTGAGGCTCACTAATGTCCCCTGGCAACCCTGGCCTCGACTGGACAAGGCGTTTTCCTAAAGTCTGAAGCTCCCGCTCTTGTGCGAGAGCTTCAGGCTTCAGAAAAAATGTCTTTTCTCCATAATGGTGGTGCTGGCACCTGCGAGGCATCCATTTAATTAAGAGATACCTGTGGGCTGTTGCCACCATTATGGAAGAAAAGGTGATGCCGCTGGAAACTAAGAGCTTTTCTTCCTAAAGCCTGAAGTTTCTGCTCATTCGTGGGAGCTTCAGGCTTTACGAAAAAAAGCCTCGGCTTCCCGGCCTCAGCTTTTCAGGCTTAATGGGGCTGCTGCCCCAGGTCAAATGCCTGGCAAGGGGCAGCGCCAACCTTAAGGCTGGCAACATGTGGCTGCTGTCCTTCGCCGGGCATCTCTTTAGGTATAAATGTAGAGATCAGCACCCTATCCCCTAGTGGAGAGAGGGTTCTGATCTCTACAAAGAGCTGCCTGGTGGAGGTGGCTGTAGCCCATTCAGCCGTGGCTCGACAAGGAGGCGTGGCCTGACGAGCCGGCAGGCGACCCCCATTATGCCACACCCCCTTGTTGAGCCCCAGCTCATTTTCCGATGCCACTTAATGCACTGCCTACCAGGACATCTCCAGAGTTCCCAGGCCACCCCTGATCTTGCCACAGGGCTCGTGGTTTCTCATTCACACCTGCTCTCGAAGCAGCTCGTGACGAAAACATAAGCACGTGGAATAACTGTGTTACCCCATGTCAGTGAAATGCCCCCCCCTTTTCTTCTGCACCTTTACATCCCGTTACTTTGAACAGCCCCTGATTTTCTGTGCTCAGCCTGATTTTTCAGAACTCTGATCTTCATCGTTTTCTCATTCTCAGCACTCTATGAACTTTGGCCAGAGTTTCTGTACCAAGTACGTGTAGTTACACAATACTGCATTACGGAGCCAGAGCGCCTGCGGGTAAAGCAAGCGCCATACTTCACAGGGGGCGGTGGGGGGGCCTGAAATACCAGTAGCTTATTGTGGACGGGGCTTACGAAAAAACGAAGCTCTTGTTTAATCCGCTGGCTGTTCGGCAAGAAACAATTGCATTAAAACGTGTCTGCATGCAGGATGCGTGCTGTGACGTGTGGTGTGATTCCAGGAAGGCATTGGAAGGAAACAGAGCCGGCGTTTTGCTTTCCGAGGACATAACCCCAGGGAGTGGAGATTTACACCACCGTAAGTAACAGATAGCATGATGTCTGGTATCAGAGATATATAACAGGACACTGCACGTAGTGGGCTGTGCCTCTGTGACCCAAGTGGTCCTAAAGCACCTGAATTTCGGTCCTGGTAAGAGAAGCCATGCAGGTGTATCATGCAGTTTATCATTGGCCCTAGACTCACAGAGAACTGCAATCTTTGTTTAAAACGGGCATGTGAGTGTTGCCCCAGTAAAACACATTGGGGCTCATTTTCGAGTCGCCAGGAGCACACATGGATGCGCTAAAGACAGGTGTAAGGCGTTACGCCTTCCTTAATGCCTCCATTCACGGTCCGATGGATTGTCATGGTTTTTCTATGGTAGTGGAACAGGAGTCACGCTTCTGCCTCCCGTTTGCACCCTGCCAACCAACGTGCTTTTACACTGCTTTCTAGGCCGTGTTAACCCTATTGGCACTAACCGTGTGCAAAAGAGAGGTGTAAAGAGACTTCCGCCGTCTTTCTACACGTCTCATTTGCACGTTGCAGTGTAAAGGATGAAACATGTCCAGAGGGGAACTGTTTGCACGTAAATGTCCTCCCGCACCCCTGGCAATTCCCGTGTCGGCGGAAAGTGAGCTCCATTGTCATCCTGGCTTGGTAATGTGTTGTGCTGAGGTAACCCTGGCATTGCTTTATTTACACTGGCAGGGGGGCACTGTAGATGCCAGCGCAGCAATGTGTTTTATTGCTTCAACACTAGCATGCGCTGCGCTGTTGAATGTCTTGGCAGAAATGAATATTGTGGCATGGACTAGCTTGGCACAGTGCCAATGTTTATACTCGCAGACCAGAGCATTCAGCTGCAGGTGATTTGATTGTATTTCATGCTCGGGCAGTTCCAATTGTATTTTGTTAACTAGAACAGGAACAAAGATCTGCATTAAAAGATAAATCTACTGGCACAACATTTAGAACAGGGTTAACATCTGCTGGCATTAGTATGTTTTCAGTGTGGTAGCAGTACACTCTAAACCCTTTCTCTGATTTGGCACAAATATATACCTTACAGCTGTCATTCTGACACTGAGAGCCTGGTTCTGAGCTCCGTGTAAAATAGGAAAGGTGTCATTCCTGGATGGAACAACTTTGTACTCCTTTCCTCCATATTCTGTACCCGTATTTAGAAAGATACAGAGCATGGTGCAAATAAGGAAAGTGTCCTTCCGGCATTGAAAGACACTTTTCTTGTTTTACCTGGGCCTCATAATCAGGCCCTGAGAATTCTGATTGGCGCATGAATAGTGTGCTGCAGCAAAAGCCCCTGTATACATTGAGGGACTCGGCCTTTCCAGTATCGGACCAGGGCTCAAGTCGAGGGTACACGCGGGTGGACGGAGTCCCGCCGCTTTTTTAAGATGGCACCTTGATATGCAAATTACTCATGATGCCACATTCAATTGGTTTGTTAATGACCCCACACCCACTTTTTATTTTAGGACTTGGCCCCGGCAGAGTACCTCATGCATCCCCACACATTTCTGCCTTTCATCCAAATTGAGCTGGAAAATTCACTAATTTGAGCCATTCACAAACTCTTGGGCGTAGAATACTCCCCTCCCTGAGGCACCCCATAACCTATAGTTCAGCATACACCATAGTCCCGGCAGATGATGCATGGGCATATATCTGGGAGGATAGCTCAGCGGCAACATGCTCGCCTTGGAAACAAGACGACACAAAACAACACAGGTTTGATCCCTAGGTCCGCGCTTAGAAACCTCTGGGTATTAAGCGTGTGCAACTAAGAGACATATTCCTGTAACAGCGCCTCGATGCCCCCGGAATGTGTGAGCGCTTTAAAAAATGCAAATAAAAAGAAATAAATATATTCCTTGTCCAATCAACCCCACGGCTCAAGGGCCCCATGTGGCCAGGCTTAGTGCTCCATTACATGCTTTTGCTAAGTAGATTTCTGACAGTATTTTCTAGCAGAGTGAAGCAAGTCCCGCTTTGTGACATTTGTTTTGCCCCCTTTTCACAGCCTCTGCAGTCTGAACATCATATAAACAGTGCACTGCATTGCAGGAAAAAAAGACAAGTCAAGATAATGTACATTGCATTCATGAGAAAAGGACCAGTGCTTTGGCAGAGGCGACCAGTACTGCAACTTTATCTATAGCTGGTATTATGTGCTGTGCGATCTGCTGCGTCAGCGAATACGTGCTTGTTGACACGAGAGCTGAATTTGGTCACGAGGTGAGATGCAAGAATCTAATCCTAAAGCAGCTGATTAGATTTGCTAGATTGCGGTCTGAGCATTGCTTGATCAACTGTACATTATATCGGGGAGGGGAGCATTACATGGTAAACTGTGCTTTTAATGACAAGAAATAGCATTGCTATGAGGATAACATGACATAGTGAAGTGTCTATCACTTTGCAGAAAATAACTCTGTTTGACAACTGAGTGCAGATGTGGGCTCTGCGATTGCATCATCAATAATCCAGTATAGGGCAGGGAAAGGTCGAGCGGACAACACAACTCGGGTTCTTCGATTAAGCGGACTACATTTCTGTAAAATATGTTAGTATCTTATTTTTAAAGTTCTGCTTCAGAATGATTGTTATGCTGTAATGTGCATAGATAGTGGAAGAACCTGTGCATCGCAAAGTGGTGGATAATGGTTAAAGAGCAATGGTGTATGCTGTAAGTGATTTCAACCCAGCACTCCACCTAAGTCAATGCCTAGCGTGTGATAAACAGCTAGAACCCTTAATTATATATTTGTGTCTATAAGTTCTTTTATTTCTGAATGATGTACCCTTATATTACGCCCCTCTCTTTGAATCGCCCCGGTCTCACTGAACCAGGAAGCAGGCTGTTTGCAAAGTTAAAAGATTTATTTTATGGATTTTAACAATATATATATCACACTATTTAATATTTATACAATAATCACCAATGGGTGATGTTCAATCAACAATCTCTTTAATCAGAAGGAGTATGGATAAGAAAAATCATGCAGCACAGAATAAAACTTTGTGTGGGTTCAGTCAAATTCAATGTCACTCTTTCCCCCTGCACACTACTCAATTCCCCCCAATATGCAGTATAGAGATGGAAGGAGAGAAAACAGGTTTCAGGAATAAACACTCAACAAATACAGTTCCAATCCCAATTCCCCCCAGCAAGCAGAGAGAGAAACAGGAATGATTTCAAAACAGGTCAAATGCTTTTGAATGTGGTTTTGAATGAATGGGAAAAACACTGAAAAGTGAATTTAATTCTCTAAATTGGATTCAAAACTAGTGGGAGCCGCTTTGTATAGTTTAAGGTAAACACTAGCAATGATGATTGAATAACTAGCAGATTGGAAACTGAATTCTGAGGTCGGATGCAAAGAATAGCTGTTTTAATCATGTTGAAATTGAGCCAAACGTGAAGTTGCGGCAAACTTTTCAGCGTGCGAGAAACGCGACTGCGGGTAAACTATAATGGATGTTAGCTTCAATCTGACACTTAAATTTCGTTTCTAGCATGTACGGTATGGAAGTTACAGAGGTTTTATTAGAGGTCGATTTGTTCAGAAAGAGTCAAGATTTTCAAATGAAAGATGCGCTTTTGAAATTATAAACAGATATTCTTTACACTAAGGTGGCTATGAAGATGCAAGATACCCAATGGACAGCCACCAGAACAGCAGCGCCTCTGCTCTGACTTTTGCCTTCGAAGACACTTGTCTTTCTTCAGCAAATATATTAGCTCAAAGATGAATTTATCACTACAATTAACAAAGGACTATATGGATGAGGGAAAGATTCAGAAAAACAAGAAAGGTTCTATAATGCAGTTCTGTATATGATAGAATGGGTTGGATAGGATTACTTAAAGATAAGAGATTGGCTAGGACAATTCTATGCTATAGATATTCACAACTATGGTTAGGAATAGGCCCGTCAGGATCTGGTCAAAGGGTTCTGGACTGGAATTCTGCTAGCCCACCGGACAGGATTCAGGCACCCGGTTCTGCACTCAGCACGGCACTCTGGTCTCTGCATGGCCTCCGGACTGGATCTGACGTGTTGGTTCTGGGTTACATCTATCTGGTTATAGCTCTGCTCTACTGGTTTGGATCTCTGGGTTCTAGCAAGAGTTCTTGGCAAGAAGCAGAATCAGCAGTCCCGCTGTTCAATTTTTTTTTGTGTTCCTTGGAAGTCTGGGGTTAAAATCAGGTTTCAAGATTTTAAAGGCCAGCTGAGAAGGGTTCAGCTTTGGAAATGGGCCTTCTGCTTTCAGAGTTCTGGAGTCTTGGATCTGGGTTCCTCCTGCAGAGTGCTTCGCCATTAAGTCAGTTGATGGGTGAATCTGTGTGTCCCCCTAGGTCCTAAACTGTCCCTATTTATGTATTTCCCAAAGGGGTGGGTAGGCTGAATTATACTAAGCCCACCCTCTAGGAATCTGATTGGTCAGAGTATTTCCCCTCTCCTGATTTGAGAAGGTAATCTAGTGTCATAATGATGCTGCATTTTATAATCCAGGGAGTAGCTCCCCCTTGTTTCAGTACAGTAAATCTATTTTTCCCATAAATCATATTTACAATATCACCAACTTGCTAATAATACATATTCACATTACAGATTAAGTAGTGCACGTATCCGTCCAAGTCTCATTTTAGTGCGAGCTTTGGTTCAAAATTGACAGTTTTTCACGCTTTTGGGTGGTTACCCAGTGTCAGATCTGTACACATTTTTCTCCATACACGTGCATGACATCTGGGCATAATCCTGTGAAGTTTCATATTTCTAGCATTATCACAATTGCTACAACATCAACATTTCGGTCGTCCTGTCTTTGAACATCGCACAGAGTTCAGAGTAGTCTCAAACTGTGAGCAGCATTTTCATATTAACAACCCATAAATTTCAGATTTTAATCAGTTTTGCACAGTTCTCTATGAGTCTTTTTCCAAAAAGATATTTTCCACAGTTTCATAGACACAAATCTGTCTGGTCCCGCCTCCATGGTTTGCTGGTTCCAGAGCACTCCCAGGCTCCCTTCCTGCTGGCAGTTGTTTTCGGTTAACAGTTGAACCTGCATGTCTTTTCAATCAAGGGAGTCTTTTGTCTCTCCTCAGAGCAACAGGCCAAAATCTCCTCCCGCCTCCACTAACAACTCAATGACAGTTCCTGAGCAGAGAGCAGGGGGAAGATGCCTTTGTTTGGGGCAAACTGTGGAATGTGCCTTTGAAGTACTGTGGCTAACATTAGTTCACTTTTAAAACCCCTTGTGTAAAATTGTCTTTTCTAAATAAACTTACATTTTCAACTATATACCCACAGATCTCATAATTCCAGTCTTTTTAAAATATAGAAATTTAATTACAGCAACCTATATTGCTTTTGAGGGCAAATCTCTTCTTTTCCACAATTTGATTTTAAGACACTAGTTTTAAACTGCAAGTATAAGTAAATGACAGCTTTGACACAGGCAAGCGGCGGTACTGCGCCCATATCTGACAGATTTTTCCAGGCAGGCATCTTTTTGAATGTGGATTTTCTTATGATGAAATGTGCTTCTCCTGGCATTGTGCTTAGATGGATTCTTTAAATAAACTGATGTTTAACACCCAACAAGGATGTTGGATCTTTTCTGATGTTTGGGAACCGTGATTTTGCACTTTCAACAGCCAAGGAAAAACTGATTTTAAAGCACTTCTGGGTTTTCCTGGCAATGCAGCCCTGCCTTTTCAGGTAATTCCATTTCAATCTGTGGGCAGCCCAATGACAGGTTTTGGCAGTGTGGTCTCTTGTTCCACCACTGACACAGGCAAAATGGATTGGTGGCCTATTTTTCAGGTTTCCCTGTGCACTTCTCAGAGATTTTTAGCGCATAGAGCTTTTTGGCAGCCATCCTGTTGTTTCTGATGGAAGCAGCACACAGTGATGGTGCAGGGCAGAGCCTAGTGGGTCAGAACATCCCACAATGCTTTGTCAAGGATTTTGACAATTGAAGTACATTTCTAAGCATGGAAGGTCCTAAACAAGCTTAATAAGTAGTTCCTCACATGTCTGGGCCCTACCATTGCTGCGGGTGAGCCCCGGGTCCTGGATGAGTCCAAGATCAGTAGAGTGAGAAATGATAGAGCCTATAGAGGTGATAAACTGTAGCAGCTCTGTTCCTGCTGTGATTCTTCCCAAGAATTGCCTTCATGAATTCCAGCACCGCTATGAGGGAGCACTGGCAGGTCGCTACTTCCTACTTCCTGTTTCAGCTTCCTCAGATCCCAGGCTCCTGCGTCAGCACTGGCAGTAACTCGTGACAAGGATAGTTTGTGCTAGTATTGGTTTTAATTAGCTTTTAATGCCGAAAGCACGGTTTCTTTGAGATGACGCATTCTCAGACTCAAAAGTACTAAGTCACATCAAGCAGATAGGACTGTAGGAGAAGGCTCATTGATTGAGTGAAATCATAGGAATTGAAAAACAATGTCTAACCTGCATTGCAGTGTATACGTTTGTTCTCAGGGTCGCTGTCAGTGACATTTATGTATTATTCAACATGGGAATCTCTCTAAGTAGGGATGGGATTAGGGCTTTCCTCCAGGAGTATTGGCATCTAAGGTCAGCCACTTGTATTTGTCGGGTTCCAGGAATTAAGGGATTGATAAGCAAGCCTTCGGTGCCTGTGTTGTTGCTCATCTGGGCAAATTAGTGACCATCTTATTTCTGGCTTGGTTTTAAAGACTAAGGGGTGGTTTGAGCCAGATAATCCGAAGTAGCAAAGTGTGCGTCAAGCGGAAAGCAGTGAGAAAGAACTGTATCAAGCAATGCCAGGATAAGGGAGACATTCTGGTGGTACCCAATAAGGACCATTGATAAAGACCCCAGTCATCCCTCCTGGCCTTGGGTTGAACTGTACCAAGCCATACCATGAGAAGGGGTAATTATCCTGCTATCGAACCAGGAGTTGTATTAAAGATCCAGGGAAAGGGAGTCATTCCCCCTGGCCTTGTTGTGATCTCTGCCAAAGCAAGCCAGGAGAAAGGAGGCATTCACTTGGTCCTGAACTGAGAGTTGAGCTGGAGATCCCATGGGAAGGGAGTCATTCCCGCCTGGTTTTACCGGAAATTGTATAAACCTACACCAGGAGAAGGGAGCTATTCTCCTTGATGTGACATTGTTTAAAGACTGGGTGAAAACCGCAAGCCAGAGTAAGGGAGTCATTCCCCCTGGTATTTCTGTTGTGAGAAAACATTATTTTGGACATTATCTGTGAAGCAGGAGAAGGGAGCCATTCTTCTTGAAGAAGGAACTTTTTATTAGTTTATCTTTTAGTTTTAGTGTGAGGGAAAGAAGAAGGTTGGGACACCAAATGATGGAGATTGATTTGGCAGACATTCTGATAGACCCTTCAGTATTGGTTTTGATGCCAGGAAACCCTTATTAGAAGTTAGGGATAGTGAGAACCTTTTTCCTATATAAATAAAAGTCTATAACCAAAACCATGCCACCTTTGTGCCAGCTTCCTTCTTCGACACCCATACAGAACCCTTCTCCACTTCATCTTAATATACTAAGGAAAAAGAGCAGAAGGAAGAAGGAGAGTATTACCACATCTCAAATAAGCTAACAGGGTACATGTAAATCCCACCCGTGTGTATCTCATGGGGGACCTCTTTAGTTATGTAACTGGAGATATGCAGAAACCTTTGATGATGGAATGGATTGACGATACAGTGATGTCTGTAGCAATTGGGCCTGAGTTGCTGGAGAGGCAGTTGATCCTAAAATGATTAATCAATGAATGAGAGCATCAATTCTTGGATTAGGATCTGTGGGATGTATTGACCCACTCCACTATGCTATGCGGCATCACTCTGATAGTATGGTGCAAGGAACTGCAACAATGGCGACAAAACTCTTGTGCGTGCCAAAAACCTACAAAAACCACGTGCTCAAGCACACAAAAGATGGATGCACAACCAGCCACCCATGGTGCATGTGTTGTGGAATAGAGCACACCCTGCAGGAAATGTGCCAGTGGGCTCCATGACCAGCAAACAGAGTGCAGAGAGAGAAGCAGCGCTTTGCAAATGAAACTCCAAAATGTGCTTATAAATGGCATTTGCTCTGTTGCTAAAACCTCCAAAAAGCCTATAACACAACACTTCTCAACATTCAAAATCTTGTTTGGTGCTAAACTTAATGTGATCTAATGAAGCATTGCGAACATACAAAGTCCTAATGTGAAGAGCAAAACATTCATCAGACAAACTGGATTGTCTGTAAACTGACAGCCCCTGTCAAAATCTGGGTGCAGTACCTTGGGTTACCTGAATGACAGCTGTCAGATGAGTTACTGATGAAACTTCAAAGTGATCTAAACTAAAAGGTCTGCCGGATTAGCAAACATAAAAAGGATTGTGGCAAAAAAGAATACAGATCTCAGTTGCTTTTTAGCCCACAGAGTTAAAGCTAAGAAATTAATGTATTTATGTTTGATGCAACAAGTTTGGTTTTTCCTGGATCTTTAATTAACAATAAATTAGCTTGAATGAGCTCCAAGCAACCCTTTGGAAGTGGACAAACAGGTTTCTTCCAGGGGGAGGGACAGTCTCTCAGCAGAAACTCACAGGGAGATGATAATTGTGGGGTAACCCAGACTTTGTCTACAGAAGGTGAATGAACAATACCAGACCCTTCAGCGCAGGAAACGGAGGTGTGAGAGGGTCATAAATGGCTCCTGGAAGGAACTTCCCCAGGGAGGGGGATGCTCCTGGACTCCAGGGAGAGAAAAAGGGGCGTACCATTTGCTGTTAAGAAAGAACAATGAACAATTTTCAGAGACTCATAACTTGTGATTCAAAGTGGTGAAAAATATACAAAGGACAGAGTTGATAATCTAATTTTTGGCTGCACGTTTTAAGAGGCAGTAGAACTATGTGACATGTTCTGGACAGGAATGGCAATATATGTGGTTTTTCTGTGAACGTTATAAATCCTAGAATTGTGAAAATTTACACACACATCCCTATGTTAAACACACACATTTGTGGAAAGTTGCAGAACGTTTGGAAATTATGTTCATAGCGAAAAGGACAAAATTCTGTAGAAAGTTGAACCAAGATCCCACAGGTGCAGGGTTTTGAGAAACAGATGCTACATAAAATATGGAATCTTTGTTTGTGATTTGTGTAGAGGTGACCAATGTAGAAATGTGTATTTCGTATAAAATTCGATTTTGAGACCAGTGGCTAAAGGGAGGTTTCTAAGAACTGTAAAGCAAACCATAAAACGTGACATCATTCGGCTTTGATCCAATCACTCAAATGCAAGGAGGAGATGCAGTTTTGATCCAATCCCAGCTCAGAGGGGCAAGCTTAGCTAAGTCGTCCCATACACCCTTTTTGTGATGTCATTTGAAAGGATAAACAGAGACAGCTGACAACACATAGGAACGGACTGATCCACTCACTTTCCTGATTCCGGCAAAGCACTCTGATTCAGCATTCTACATCCAGCCTTTAATATCCTTCGAGATCCAGATGCCAAGACTCTTGCCAGCAGTATAGAACTATTGATTTTCAGCAAGGCCTAATTTCTCAGACTTCTTCTTGCCACCCAGTGAAGCGCTGTGGGGTGAGAAGGCCTTTTGAACTAGTATCCTGAAACTCTCTGGCTTGCTACCACAAGGCTTACCTGAGGAACTCTCTATCCAGCTGATTGAACTACCCACAAACAAGGGGGTCAGATTCTGTGCAAAACCGGTGACCAGCCTAGCTGATCCAGTCCCACGCAGGATGTGCTGTCTTTCCATGACCAGATGTAATCCATGACCATGACCATAACTGACGGTCCAAGTTAATAACTTATGCTGTGAGTATTAATAGGAAGAAAAGTGACCAATAGTATATTTGCATTGTTCTATCCCAATCCAAACTCATCCCATCTTTTAATTCAGAATCACAGTATTGTCAGAATCTTTCTTGTGCTGATTTTCTCTCATTTCTTTTATAGAATCATAAGCAATTAGTGATTTTGAGTAACTAAAGTTAATCCCCAAAAGAAATTGAGTATCCACCAGGTGAAGGGTTATGCTGGCCACGTAACTGGGGAGATTCATGTGTGGCATCCTCGTTTTCATAGTCATAATATAGTGAAATCAAACCCATCTTTCATTTTCAAAAGTACATTTCTGTTTTCCATTCTCGCGCCTATTTTGCAAAAATCATAAGTCATTAGTGATTTTGAGTAACTAAATTGAGTATCCACCACGTGAAGGGTTCGCTGGCCACGTAACTGTGGAGATTCATGTGTGGCATCCTTGTTTTCATAGTCATAATATAGTGAAATCAAACCCATCTTTCAATTTCAAAGTGCATTTCTGTTTTCCATTTTCGCGCCTATTTTGCAAAAACGACTCTCACTAAAACCCTTATGACTCCCTCAGTTTTTATGATAAAGGAGAAGGGTATGATATGAGTGGTATATCATTCAGAATATTGAATTTATAGATAAATAAATAAGGGTTTCAGTTGCACACTACACGCTGGGCGGGACTTGGGTGTGTGCCGGATTGAAATCACTTACAGATCTTCACTTGGACAAGATCGGGATGTAGTACATTATGATCAACTAGTGCACAGGCCTGTGTACATGGGCCAATGTGCAGGTTTTTATTGACAAAGTAGGACCACTATCAATACTAAGCCTACAGTTCCTCTAGTGGGGACAACAGGCGAATCGACAGCATCAGACAAGTATACAGGGACAAACATACATCTGGGCTTTTATTATATTTTTAGATAGATTGGATATCTGCTACTATTCGCTTGCCATCGTTAGCACTTCCTCCATATTTCTTCACTTTGCTTGAACCTTTTTCTGTCTTTTAACAATTCTTCCAAAGTTTACATTTGATGTCTATTTCTTGTTTTGTAAATTACTTTTGTTAATAGTTATAACTTCTCGCATGCAAGGCCAACTAATAAAATGAAATCCAGCCAAACCTCTCACAAAATGTATAAATGACTAGCCCAACACCTCTCACAATCTTTGTGAAGGACCAGCAGCAAATCTCTCACAAGTCTTGACAAGGAATAATGGGACATCTCGCAAAGGACATGCAAAGTATCAACACGATCATTCTGGTAGCTTTGCAAATGACTAACCAAAGAAAGCTTATAGACTGGGAAAGGTGCAACATGTATGTATAGTGATTACTAGGTGGATGCAGGGGTAGCAGAGGAGTTGGAATGAGTAAAGGGAGGGGATAGAAGAAGGGCTGTGTGGAACAATCAGTGAAAACATGACATCACTCATTCCATTACACATGTCTAATAGGACATCTCTTACAGAGATTGTAAACACCTACCTGGACATCTCCCCAAGCTGTTGCAAAGGACAAACAGGATGCCATTCAAGAACACCTTCCAAAGACCTTGTAGAGCATTAACACATCATTTTGCACGGTCTTGTAAACAGGGGAGCAATAACTGTTGAAATGTTCGGGGGGATCAATATTGCTAGATGAACATTTAGGGTCGCAACTTTGGACTGATTTAACAGGATTACTTTGCAAAATTATGGTATAGTCACTTTTGTAAGGTTAATATACAGTGTGCAAGGGTAAGATTTGTGCTATGGAGAGAGGTGTTTCCAGCCACCTGCAAAAGAAATTAAGTACGAAATATACAAGTACCAGAATCCTTAGAGTCAATTAATGTGCCACACCTGAAAAGGAAATGAAGACACGTCTGAAAAAGCAAAGAAGCACAGCCTCCCTGAAGATTGATGGAGTCATGAAAACGTGCGTTTGGAGGAGAAGCTAATGCAGGAAAACTTGACTGGCAACAGAACGCCTGCCTTGTCACCAATTCGTAATCATTGTTCCAGGAGTCCCGGGCTCAAAAGGCAACAGCAGCAGGGCCATCATGCCTTACAATGGAGAGCCACAACCATGGCTTTCCCCCGCCCCCAATCAAGGGGAATATTTGTGCTATGGAGGGAGTTGTTTCCATCCACCTGCAAGAAAAATTAAGTGCGAAAAATACAAGTACCAGATCCTTAGAGTCAATTAATTTGCCACAACTGAAAAGGAAATGAATACAGGCCTGAAAAAGCAAAGAAACACAGCCTACCTGAAGAGTGATGGAGTCATGAAAAGGTGCGTTTGGAGGAGAAGCTAATGCAGGAAAACTTGACTGGCAACAGAGCGCCTGCCTTGTCACCAATTCTTATACAATGACAACGTGGTTGCAGTCGACATGAAGGAGTAAAGGACTTGCCACCTTGTAGGAATGCATCCAGTGAGGACTGCCTTTCACCTAAGGAGGATGACTCTTTGAGATACGCCTTTTATGGAAAACATGAGCCCCATGGACTGTCACCCAAAAGATTGATTGATTCTAGAAGTGTTTCTATCGAAAGTGGTGTGAGGTCTTGATATTTGCTCATGGACAAACTACCTTTCAACTGTAGGGGCAGATGGATTGTGGGCATTGTCAACTGGCCAACACACTATATTTCACCTCTAAGAAGTATATATTCTGCTCATTGTCCCAAGGATAGAACAATGCATTTACCCTGTTAGATCCTGGGTATTGTCTCACTCAAAGGAAGGATGTGTAACAAGTTTATCTGGTGAAATAATTGGTTCAGGGGAATTACCATGTCCCAGGAGCAAAGCATGACCCATCACCTGAAGGATGTATAGTTCTGTGGATTCACAGAGGGATGGAAAATATGTCCCTTGTAGGAAGGGTGGATTCTGGGAATTTCTTCAAAAACAACATTTCCCTTGAAGGACATCAGGGTTCCAGGAATTCACCTATGGACAAAGAGCCCATAGGCAGGATGGGGTTGTGGGTTTCAGAGAGGGCTAATGAACCCCCTAATTGTAGAAAGAATGGGCTCTGGGCTGCAGCAAAAGGGAAGAGACCCTGTTATTAAAATGTGAAATTGTGCAACTAAGAGCTATACAAGCACAAGAAATTGTGATGATGGAAAAGTTAGCTGTGATTAGCAAAGTAGTGGGAGGTCTGCTGCTCATATCAGGTATTGGTTCTGGGGCGTGAACCTAGCATAGTCAGCTAGCTATGTGTAGAAGGATATTTTTTAGGGATTCAACCGAGACAGAGAAATTGGCCTCTGTAAGGGTGCAGAAGTACTAGTCTGACACAGTGGTGGCATGTTTGTTGGCAGAGATTTCTGTTTATATATGAAAGTAAAGAAAAGGAAAACCTGTCTGACCCTATTTTCTTATAGGGATTGCCCTACCTCAACCAAACGACTAATGTCTCTGTCAGGATGTCCAAAAGGTAAAATGTCCACTGTCCAGTGTCCAAACCTATTTCCATTCCTTACACTCTAGATTAACTAAGGAAAAACTGGGTGTCTTCCTGATCCAGAAGCAAGGTTTCTCTCATTCTGTATGCCAGCTCAAATGTTCAGTTCTTGACAAGAAAACACAAGTGGCTCTTTAGCTTAAAAGTTCTTGATGGTGGATGCTCCTCCAAACGTATCCAAAAACACAACAGTATTAACAATGAATTGCCTCCCCTCCTCTTTTCTTTCAAAGTCTGCCTTATATTCACACAAACAACACACAGTTCCCAAGTATCAGGGAGAGTTTCTTCCCCTGTTCTTTCTCCAGTTCGCAAATGTAACATCAAGTCTGGTTCATTATCCTGCCAGACTTGACTGTGGATCTTACTGTCCCAGAAAATGTCCCTTCTATTGGTAATGGTTGCTTGACCCTTTATCTTCACTTCCTCCACCTGTCTCTCTCTCTCTCTCTCTCTCTCTCTCTCTCTCTCTCTCTGTCTCTCTCTCTCTCTCTTTCTCTCTCTCTCTCTCTTGTGTGGGTCCTAGATCCCTCTGGGTTGTCCCGGGATCTCCCTGACTTGTGTAGCTTCTATCTCCTTTAGTTGGGTCCTAGATCCCGCTATGTTGTCCCTGGACCTCCCTGACTTGATGTGGGCTCCAGCCCCTTGGTTGCGTGCTTCTTCAAACTGATATGGGTCCTTGAACCCTGTGTGCTGTTCTTGCATGGCTTCCCTGACTTTGTGTGGTCCAGGACCCTGGTGTGCTGCTCTTGTGGGGCTTTCCCAACTTCCCATGGGTCCCAGCCCTCTCGCTCAGGTTTATTGCATGTCGTACCAAGGCCTGGTTCACTAACCTTGCTGTAACCTAGGCTTTTTACCCTTTAACCTGGACACTTGATTCTAGATTGTTGCATTGCTGTGTGTTGTAGTTTGGTGTTGTGGACTGCAGTTTCTCCCTCTCTTCTCTAGCTGCTATTCTATCACTTATCCTAGCACTGTCTCGAAAGTCTGTAAAGAAAAAGTTCAGATAGGATCCCCTGGTCTCCAATCTAGACTTACCCATCGCTGACACCTATGTCAATGCTTCTTCCAAGCAGACTGTCACAGACATCCTCTTTCTCGTACCCTCCATGGACCTTTCAATTCCCCATATGGTCCCAGTGCTCTCCCCTTTCCCTTCTTCTACTATTAATGGTGGCACCCGTTGAGAAGTACTCTTGGCATACTTCCTTTCCTCTAGGCCATCAATAATGTCTATCTAAATGTCATGGTCCAGGGCTCTCAGCCAAACCTCCTCCTTCTTGATAGGCGTCTTCTGCCTTTCATCAACTTCCTCCCTTCTCCAGACAGTCCTCCTTTTGCCACCCCTCTACCACCACCGACCGGTGTACCACATTCCTGTACCCTTCCTTGGAACACCATTAAAAGTGGCAACCTGCTCCACTTAGCTACCCTCCACTCTCACTCTGCCGTCAAACACTCCTCTGATATCTGCCACCTCCTTGAAGACCTTGACATGCTTGCTCTCACCGAGACGTGGTCCACAACCACCTCTGTCATGAGTTCTGACACTCTCCTCCTAACCGGTCAGGGGGTCAGAGTGGCCCTGATCTTCCCTGAATGGGTCAGTGCTACTATCATACCCACTCAGTCCTACTCCTCCTTCGAATGCCTCATCTGAAGGCTTGGTGTATCTCATATTCTCTGGCTGACTCTGGCCACCATCAACAGGCCCCCTGGCCAGGTCTCCCTCTTCCTCTCTGAGTGGGCCGACCTCACAGCCTCTCTCCTGACCTCCACCTCCAAGATTCTCCTCCTCAGAGATTTCAATATTATCCTTGACTCCCCTGATGGGGCGTCTGGACTCATCTGCAACCTCTGTATCTCCCTTTCCCTCGCCATTCTTCCCTCCGGTTTGACGCTCTCAGCTGGACACACCTTGAATGCTCTCATCTCTGCAGACATCCCCATCACCAACCCTCTCGCTACCCCTCTCTCCTGGTCTCATCATGCTCTCCTGTCCTCTCACCTGGACCTTCTGGTTCCCCAGGCTAAGCCCCCTCCCACACTGCCAGTTCCTCCGTCATTCGACCAATGACGTGTGTGACGCTGGACTGCCCTCAAGGGTAGGACAAAGACTGGCATGCAAAAGGATATTTCTCCTCTGTGAAGGGTGCAGTGAGCTAAAACATGGTTATAAACCCTACTGAGTGGGAGAAATTCCATAGAACAGGTAGTTGTCCCATGTTCGTTGTCAGTATAGGGACACCCACACTCCTCTTCAATTTTGTAATTTCTCCCTAAGTAACCAAGGGTAATCCAGATGTGGACCCCTTGCCTACTGTGCCTTAGAGGGGGTCAGCTTCACCTCACTGAGGAGGCCAAACAAGGCTGAAACTGATATGCAAACGGATATTTCTTCTTTGAGAAGGGTGCAGTGAGCTAGAATGTGGTTGTAGACCCTCCTGATTGACAGAATTTCATTTAACAGGGTATTTGTCCCATGTTTGCTCTCAGTAGAGGGGCTCCCACACTCCTTTTCTATAATCAGTGGCATGTTGAAAGGAATATGTGCAGATCTGGACATTATACCATCATGAGCGTCATCGCCGTGTCAGCACAGGATTCCAATTAAGATCAATGCCTGTGTGTCAGTAATGCAACACAAAATGAAGCGGGCTGTAAACCCTGCTGAGGGGTGCAGCCAAGCTCTTCGAAGAAGTGCATGCCGCAACCCAGATTCCCCATGTGGCCTGGGTGGTAGGGGTGCACGTTTGAATGAAAGAGTGAGTTTGTATGAATAAGTGTATTCCTGGCCAGGGAGCGGTTCTCTGATTGAGGATAAGGGTCCAGTAAATGTTTTCTTACTGCGTCGTGGCATTTTTACTGAGTATCCAGTGGTAAAGCAATCATAATAAGTGTTTCCACATGCCTATTCTGGCCTACATTGGTGTAAATGGGTAGAGAACATGCATCAATTATTATTAAGTGACTAGACTGGCCTAACTTGGTGCAGCCAGTCTGCACATATTTTCTTACTCGGGCATTATTTACTGAGCATTAAGGAAAAAGCTAGCACAATTAGTGTTCTTACGTGGCCATACAGGCTTATATTGTTGCAGCGAGTTTGGGCATGTCAATTTACTCTGGCATGGGATTATTTACTGGTTTCAGGGGTAAAGCAAACATGATGAGTGTTCTTGCACAGCCATGCTAGCCTACAAATGTACAGTCAGTCTGGCCATGATTTCTTATTGTGGTATGGCATGTTTTACTGGTTAAGCCAAACGGAGTATGTATTCATATGGTAATACTGGCATATATTGTTGCTGCCTGCATAAACATGTATGGGCACAGTCAGCGCATGAAAAAAACAGTGTTTTCTACACTGGCATATATAGTTGGCAAATGCATTAGAAAATGCTCAATTGCACTTAGTCATTTGCATCTATTGCATTGTTTCACCCAACAAAACCGATTGCAAACTGTGTGTCTATTTACCCAAACCTTTACAGAAAGTGTCCAGTAAAATACACCAGTTTGCCCATTTAAAAAAACGTGTTTATTTCTTTTGAGTAAAGTAATAACAATATCACATAACATGATTAACATACACAGAATCTTCCCATGCTGCCCCCGCCCCAACACAAAACCCTGTTTTACATATTCGCACAGTCCACATCTCTTCTTTTCAGTCGTTGGCATTCTCAGTGTGGTTGGCGTGGGACCTCCCTTTATTCCCCAGACTCTTCCCATGTTCCACACATCTTGTGACATTTCCTGACTGCTCCCCTGTTCCTATAAGTTATCTCTTCCATACTGCAGCGATGCACCAGGCCTATCTTCCAAATCCCCAGAGTGGACCACCATTGCCACAATGTGTGTGAGTCTCTCCACCCCTTTGTTTCCTTCATAACCCCACCCCCTTAATTTGCAGCGGCAATAGCTTCGGGTCTCTGGGCACCGTGTGGCCTAATATCCCATAAGTGTCCGTGTCACTGTGCCCCACAGGTCCGAAACCTTGTGGCATTCCCAAATCAGGTGGAAAAACGTGGCTGCCTCCCTTTGGCACTTGAGGCATCTGTCAGTGTCTATTCTCCCCATATAAAATAACCACTCTTGCATAATGTATTCTATGTAAAAATAATTATTCGATCTGTCGCGTCCTGGAAGATATGTTAACTTCCCGAGCCGCCACCAATGCTTCCATCCATTCCTCACTCTCCAGGGTGCCTAAGTCTCTTTCCCAACTGTCCCTCAACTTTGTCAGAGGGGAAGATGTGAAATTATTAATGGCGTGGCATAGCTGAGATATCCCTTTCTTTGTCACCGAAAGGTTATTAATCTCCAGGGGCACGTGATCCAGTAGATCCAGGCTTCCCCCTAATTGGGCCATCATGGCGTTTGCCAGTTTATGTGCGTATACTCCTCTGTCGGTGCCAAACCATATTTATTCCATAAAATCTGGAACGTCATTAGCCCGCTGTCCTCCACCACAACTCCTACCGTACATATGCCCTTCTATTTCCACTGCAGTTGGATCCCCAGTTTACAATCTTCCTGGATTCCGGGATTATCCCATAGGGGGTACTGCATATTCATCTTCCCACCCCGCCATACTTTTGGTGACTTCCGTCCAACTCTGCACCAGTCTCTGTCCTGCCGCGGAAAGGCGATCCCTCCCCCCGGGGCCCGTATAACACTTGTATCAGCTCTCATCCGGTCACACAAGATAGTTCCAGTCTAGTATGGGAGCATCTCTCTCTCCCCGAACAACCATTCATTTGCAACTATCATATGGGCCACACAACAATACTACCTACTGTCAAGTAAACCCAATCCACCTTCCCAACCCATTATTTTGAAAGCTTTCTTGAGATTGAAACACCCACTAGCCTACATTGGTTTGTGCTGGCTCCTTCACTAGGCTCGGTTGTTCTCGCATATTCTTTAGAAACATTTACACTCCTCCAATTGAAAAAGTCGCCATTTGCCACTCACTGGACTTGGCTGCTCTTGCACGATCCCGCGCTGGTATCACCGAGGCACTAAGCCAGCATGCTACAGTCATAAGAGCAAAGTGTTATGCTTAATGAAGTAACATGCTCTGGCACGTGGTCACACAACAATATGCGATAAGGAGCGTGCAATCAAAATGTGGACTGCAAACAACCTTTGCAATCAGTGCTTGGTGGAGGACGTGTAATTAAATAAATCGTGCTACTAGTTTAATGGAGACACCAGTTTGATAGTAGGAAAGAGAGGGATACAGAGAGAGGAAGAAAGAGAAGATGGCGAGAGAATGAAGGAGAGCGACAGAAAGAGAGGAGCAGTGGGAGAGTGACTTCACTTTTGCAATTCTTTATTAAACTTAATTAGCTCCACATCTTCCACACGAGGATAAATTAAGGGTAAGTACACATATTTTCTGAAAATATGAAAATGACTGCACATTGTGTAAAAACCGTCATCATACAAAGGCTGAGACAAAGAAGAATCCGAAAATACAAGGGGCCAAATTCACAAACACGCTACACATAGTAATTTTGACTTACAATTGACTTACACCTGGAGAGAGCACTGCTGTTCACAAAACAAGTTACATGGAGTATATGTGGCCCGCACTTGATTTACGCTGCGTTAGTCAGGTCAAAGTAACATGTTCTCTAGGGGCCCGATTCATGGAATATTTGCCCATTTCAAAGTGAATGTGTACTGCCGACACAAATCCCGATTCATGGAACTGTGCAAAGTGTATTTTTGAACTGCAAAAATGACTGTGCTGACTTTGCCCAGACGTTGAGGGGGAAGTCTGTACTGCTACATTGGAACTTCATTTGAAAGAGGTCAAGGGAGTAAATGCACCAACACACTGCTACAGTCTGTGAACTAATAACATTTTCAACACAGGGGAACATTAACAACTTGGGAGTGCAAGGAGGTGTCATTGTTTTGACTAGGTGAAAACTTAGTGGCTTGGTCCCTGGGAGTGAGGCCTCCTTGGCACTGGCTGTGACAGAATGGCCATCTGGAGATGGTGGGATAGCCTGAGCGTTTTTGATTTTTATTAACTTGAAATGATATAGGTATTTCTGTTGATGAAAGGGAGGTCTGCTCGTTAGCCCTCCTCAGCTCCAGCACTAAAGTCGGACAGAGCAGTTTCAATGTTCACATGTGCATCCATGACAGCTGCTGAGACACAAACCCCTGCAGACCAGGGGCGTTGCTAGGTCTGGAAAAGATCAGGGGCTACGCGGATGTCGGAAGTGTTGGGACTGGGTCCTAGCTAGCCTTTTGGTTGTAGCTCCTGAGATTCTATCCGGGGCAACAACCAAAAGTTTAGGAGCTATGGTCCCCTTAGTCCCCCCCCCCTAGCAACGCCTCTGCTGCAGATAGAGGTGGCTTCTTACGCTTTTCAATATCTGATATAAATTACAATGATGTAATGCTTTAGTCAGTCTGGGGTCATGAAAATCTTTAAATATAAGCCATGGCTGGTTCACATTGGTGACTGCTAGAATCACACAATTATGCAGGCACAGCAGTTTGATATCACACTCTTTCTGCTGTGTGAGCAGGGCCAGCCATGACAGGCCTAATGTGAATTGGCATCTGGTCTCGCTGTCTCCACTCCATCTATGTGGAACAATAGCCAGGATGCTGGCTCTTTGATTCTCTGGTAGTAACAGTAATACTTTGCCTCATGGCATATATACTTCACCCAGGAGGTCTCCTGTGTACCTTCCTTCACAGCCAGGCACTGACATTACAAAAGCCTCCTTCTCACCCGGGTGTTGACCACTGAAGTCGCTTTAAAACCAGCCAGCATGGGAAGGGGTAGGTTTAGAATAGTCAGAGTGTGGGCATGCCTGGAGAGGTGTCCACACATCTTGGTTTCCTTTAGGGCTCTCTTCCTATGTCCTGCCCTCTCCAGGAAAGGATCTTTGGGTGTGGTGTCATAAAGCAAAGGGAACTTGTTCAACAGCTTCAATTGGACCACTTACAAGAGGCTTGCTTTTGACCAATCCCCTGCCTTTGCCTCGTTTCCTTTAAAAGGAGTGGGGCACTCTGAAGATAAGCAGTGTGTTTCACATGATCTCTATTGGGGATACAGCCTATCCCAAAGCCCTCGGCCAGGGAGTGTAAATAGAAGGCATCCAAGGCGGAGGAACGCTATCCTCCCTAACCATCCTTATGGAACAGTGGGGGTGAACTGCTGTGGACAGACCTGTCTCTCTTCTGGCTGTAGCAATGCAATCAGGGTCCTGCCATGCTAGACAACTTCCTGGAGTGGAAATACAGAACGGAAGGACTCACCTTGTCCATGGAGACCCTGGATTGGTCCTCCCCAGCGACCCAGATGTCATCGAACAGCTCTGGGTCCTAATTTACGCTTGAAACTGCTTATGAGCTACACCAACTTGGACATCGTCTGTATACCCCAGGCTTCTTTTTGCCATGTGCCGTTGCTGCTTGCAAACCGCATGTTTGACTCAGTCACTCACTTCCCCAATCCAACCCTGAATCATCACTTCAGAATTCGTTTGAAGCATGACTTGATACTGTTAAGCCTCAATAACAAGACACAAAGGTCTGAGCTATTCTGAAGGACTGTGGTGACGTTTAAGTCCCCTTCTCTGTCTTTTAAAGGCATGCTCCTGAACATTGGCATTGCTGTTGAAACTCTTTACCCGAACAACTCCTGCCTTTCACTCCAGAGTGCCGTTTTACTCTCAAAGCTTGGCATTTGCTGTGTTTCTCTTACAGGGTTGGGGATTTAGTGTTTTCTAGCTAGTTGATTGCTTTAATGTTTTTTAAAGTTCCTAGATTTTTATAGAACCTTGATTGGATAATTCTTTTATTTTAATACCATTGTACTAACACTTTTGGGTTGATACTGTTAACAGCTCACGACCCACTCCCTTGAAGTGTACAGTCTGCCTTCGGTCCACGTTACTAAAAGTGAGGGAGGTATACCAGTCGAGCTGTGCCTGTTTCACCTATATGGCTGGAATTGGTTATATTATGTTATGTTACTTTGCATTTATATAGCGCCTTATGTACCATTTGTATAGTCTCAAGGCGCTGGTAAATTGAACGCCCTCGGGAACCGAAGTTCAAGTCAGTAGAGATAGCAGGGAGAGTCAAAGGTGCGTGTGAGCACCGTATATGTGTGCAGCTGGTGTGGTATTTGTGTAATAGCTGCTTCTTAGCGTTAGGTGTGGTGGTTGAGAGATCAAGAGTGTGTGTTCGTTCTGGCAGGTTTTATCCAGATCGATTCTGGCTGCGTTAGGCCTGAGGAGAACACCCTGCTGGAGGGTGTGTAACCAGCAGTGTTTAGTTAGAGTGAGGCGGATGTTGGTATGAGAACAGCTATACCAAATGGTGTCATAGTATCTCTGTGTTCTAGTTGAATGGTGGTGTAAAGAAGAGAGTAAGCGTAGTGATGTGATATGATGGTTTACATGCTCTTTCCAACATTCCATGCATTCCAAACCATTTCATGTATGTCGCATGATTCTATGCGCTCCGATCTGTTCCATGCACTCCAATCCATTCCACGCACACCAACCCGTTCCATGCTCTTGAATTCGTTCCGTGCACTCTAATTTGTTCCAGGTACTCCGATCCGTTCCGTATATTCTAAGTTGATTTATGCACTCCAACCACATAATTCACACGTACCTTCCACATATTTTACCCGTACCTATCACATACTACACCCGTTCCACCCAAATATGTCATCCGTTCCGTCCACATATGTCACCCGTTCCATCCTCATATGTCACCCGTTCCATCCACATATGTCATCCATTCCATCCGCATACTATCTCCCATCGCTCGCACATTAATCCGATCTACACACTCGTCCGCTCTAGGCACCCGTCTGCTCTAGGCACTAGTCTGCTCTAGGCGCTCGTCCGCTCTAGGGATTCGTCTGATCTAGACGCACATCCGCTCTAGGCCCTGGTCCTCTTGACGCATTTATCTGCTCCAAGCATTTGTTCTTTCTATGCACTCACCCGCTCTACGCACTCACCTGCTATTACGCACACACCCGCTCATGCACACTCACGCATTCTACGCACTCACCCGCTCTACGCACTCCTACGCACTCTTCCGCTCTTATGCACTCCTCTGCTCTTTCGCACTCCTCCGCTCTTATGCACTCATCCGCTCTGTGCTCCCATCTGCTCCGCGCACCCATCCGTTCTATGTACTCGTCCGCTCTACACACTCATCCACTCTACACAGTCGTCCGCTCTACACAGTCGTCCTCTCAAAGCACCCATCCGCTCCACGCACCCATCCGCTCCACGCATCCATCCGCTCTACGCATCCATCTGCTCTACGCATCCATCCGCTCGATGCACTCATCCGCTCCACAGACCCATCTGCTCAACGCATCCATCCGCTCGATGCACTCATCCGCCCTATGCACCCATCCTTTCCGCGCACTCATCTGCTATATGCACTCATCTGCTCTACATAGTTATTCGCTCTTACGCACTCATCCGCTCTATACACTCATCCGCTCTATGCACTCATCCGCTCTATACATTCATCCGCTCTATGCACTCATCCGCTCTATGCACTCATCCGCTCTATGCACTTCTGCAGGTCTACACACTCCTCCACTCTTACGCACTCATCCGCTCTACATGCTCATCCGCTTTATACAGTCATCTGCTCTACACACTCGTCCGCTCTATGCATTCATTGGCTCTATGCATTCATCCGCTCTAAGCACCCTTCCAATACCCATCCGCTCTACAACACTTATCCGCTCTACATACTCATCCGCTCTACACACTCATCCGATCTACACACTCATCCGATCTACACACTTATCCGATATACACACTCATCTGCTCAGCCCACTCATCCGTTCCACGTGCTTCAACCATTCTACCCATTTCATCCGCTCTACTCACTTCGTTCATTCATCATGCATTATCATGTCACTTGCCATACGCACCGGATCTGTTCCATGCTCTCTATCTGTTTCATGCATTACACCCATCTCATGTACTTGAATCGTCTATTCTGTACTTTCCATTTATGCCATGCACTCATACATTCCATGTCATCTGTCTGTGTTCTCATCAGTCTCCCGTATTCATCTTTACATTGTCTTCTCTTTATACATTTCGTTAATTTTGTTAATTTGTCCATTTGGAATCACTACATCCATTTTATTAATTTAAACCGCAATTACCTTTTTCGTACGATTTATTCAATTTTTTTCTTTTCTTTTTTCTTTTTTTTTCCATTTCGTTGCTTTGATCTACTTTTCTCATTCTATTCTGTTTGTCCTTTTAGTTTACATTAGCAGTTATTAGTTGTGGATTTCTAGCTTGGATCTTGGTGTTATATTGTTATTTGTCTTTTTGTTATTCAAGAACTAGTAGTTTGTTGAGTTGGTGTCATTATGATGCTATTATTCAGTTTGAGTACAGGGTTGGTTTTAGGGGAAGAGCCAAGTTTTCAGTAATTTGCGGAAAGACATTAGATCTTCAGTTAGGCGGATGTGGGGTGGGAGTGCGTTCCACAGCGTGGGGGCCAAGGCTGAGTATGATGATCCGCCTAACCTGACTGAGTTTGTTTTAGGTATGACTAGGAGACCGGCTGAGCTAGATCTTAAGAGTATGTGGAGGGTGCTACGGTTTTAGCTTGTCTTGAAGATATTGAGGTCCGGTTTTATACAGAGCTCGTGAGAAATGCATAAGGTTTTGAAGGTCACCCTTCGGACCACCTGAAGCCAGTGCAGAGTTTTGAGGGCTGGGGAGATGTGGTCTCTCGGGCCGAGCGCTAGTAGCAGTTTGGCTACAGAGTTTGTGCTCTTTGTAGTTTATTCAGTTGGTAAGCATGGACTCCCAGGTAGAGTGGGTTAGCGTAGTCCGGTCTTGATATAACAATTGATTGGACCGCGGAGAGTCTGTTGGGAAAGGAGAGGTATGGAAATATGCGCCTAAGAGTTTTAAGGTGGTAGTGGCAGGATTTTGAGACATTGTTGACTTGGCGCGAGAGTGTTAGGTCAGAGTCAAGGGTGCAACCAAGGTTTTTTACTGACTTAGAGGGACTCAGTGAATTGCCCATGGCAGATGGCCAGGGTAGTGGGTGTGGAAGAAGTTCACAGTTGCCACATACCATGATTTCGGTTTTGGAGGGGTTTAGCAAGAGGTGGTTTCTGGTCATCCAGAGCTCTATGTCAAGGAGGCAGGAAGCGAGGTCAGGTCGGCAGTTGGGTTTTGAGTTCAGGAGTTTTATAATTAGTTGAGTGTCAGCGTAATTGTAGCACAGGATGTTGTGTGAGCGAATTATTGGTGGGAGGGTGATTAAGTAGAGATTGAACAGGAGGGCAGACATGCAAGCTCCTTGTGGAACTCCCGTGTCGACTGGTCGGGCTTGGCAGGATAGGTGGAGAGTAGCGTTATTTGGTACCTATCTTTGAGGAACAAAGCTATCCATTTGAGAGCGGTTCCACAAATTCCTAAGGAGTGGAGGCGATCAAGGAGGATTGAGTGATTGATTGTGTCGAAGGAGGTGGATAGGTCAAGAAGGATTAACGTGGCACATCCCGCGGAGTCTGCCTGTTTTTAAGGTCATCCCAGATTGAGGTTAGGTTGGTTTCAGTTCCGTGTCGGGCTCTGAATCCTGATTGTGCGAGGTCTAGGAGATTGTTGGCTGTGACAAAGGCATTTAGTTGAGAGTTGGCGGTTTGGTCGATGAGTTTGGAAAGGAATCTGGTGTTTGAGGTGGGGCGGTAGTTTTTGGGGTCGAGGGAAGTTTTTTTTTATTAGAGGTTTGACATGAACCGTTTTGAATGCGTCGGGAAAAATTCCTGAGGAAAGGGAGTCATTTATGATGGATCTTGCATGTTCTCCTGCACAGGTGGAAGCGAAAATTTCTTTGAGGGTTGTGGCCAGGCAAGGGTCTAGCAGAGAGCTGGATGGTTTGCGGGCAGAGAGAAGTTTGAGGAATTTGTCGGGTGATATTGGACTAAAGGAGTCGAAAGTTGGTTGGGTAGTGGCTGGAGGCAGTGGGTTGGCCGGTATGGGGGGCGGGTTGCCTGGTGGATGTAAGAGAGCTAGTTTGTTGGTTAGAGCGTTTGTTCTTTCAAGAGCTGTGGTGTAAAAGTAGAGAGAGAGTGAGTCGCACAGCGATTGTGAGGGGGTCGGGACAGTGGTAGTGCATGATGGTTTGGTGAATTCGGTGATGATTTTGTGAAGTTCTTTGCTGGGGTTTTTACAGTTTAGGATTCGGGAGTTGTAATGGGCCTTTTTTGCTTTCCGGATTTCGGCCTTGTACTGATGAAGGTGCCGGGGCAAGGTGGATCTGCTCAGGGGGGTTTTGTCTTTCCGCCATTTGCGTTCTAGGTATTTATATAGTTGTTTGGTGGTCTTCAGTTTATGTGTGAACCATCTAGGGAAAAGGCCACAGCAGGCTGATGGTTTGCAAGAGGGTGTGAGCCGCATTGGTGAGGTGTTGAACCATGAGTCGAAGGCATCAGGGGTTAGTTGCTTATTGAGTTGGCAGGTAGGTGGAGGAGACTGGAGGAGCGCATCGGCTAAGTCAGGAAGAATTATTAGTTTTTTCCAGCATTTGCGTAGATTCAGAGGTTCTGGTTTGGGAACGGGAAGCGGATCGGGTGAGCGAATAGTGAAAGGAACAATGAAGTGATCGGAACAGATGATAGGGATGGGGGGTTTTAGGAGTATCCGGTTGTGAGAGCTGAAGATGGCATCAAGAGTGTGTCCTTTATAGTGAGTTGGGCCGTTTATGTGGGGTTGGAGGTTGATCGCGTCTAGGCCGTCAACCAGAGAGTGTGTCATAGGGTTGGTGGGAATGTCCAGCCATATGTTGAAGTCTCCTAGAAGGGTGAGGTTGGGATGGTTTAGTTGGAGGGTAGCAATAGAGTCGCAGAGGTTGTTTGAGAATTATCTGTCGTAGCCAGCGGGTCTGTAGATTATTAGGAAGCTGTGGGAGAACGACGGGGATAGGGATAGTTTAACGAGGAGTGATTCGCAGGAAGGAATGGAAGGTTGGTTGTCAATGATTGAGGTGTGGAAGTGAGACTTGAAGGCGAATGCTATTCCTCCTCCTCTAGAGGGACGGTTCAGTGGGTGGAGGGAGTAGTCTGGGGGGAAGGCTTCATTGGCGATAGGGGCGAAGTCATCTGAGAACCAAGTTTCGGTGATGAAGACCAGGTCTGGTTTGTCAGAGGAGAGGAGGTCAAAGATGCTGTGTCTGTTTTTTGCTACGGATCGTGCATTAAACAGGATGCAATTCACTTCAGTGGATGAGGATGTTGTTGGAGCTGCGGAGGTGGGGGGTGTAGGGAGAGGGGGTGGAAACTAGAGAGCGAGAGGTGTGGGGTGGTTGATGGTCGATGGGAAGAGTGGGCGAGCAGAAAAGCTTGGTGGGTTTCGGGTGGGGGTGGATGGACGCGTGTGTTGGAATGATTGGGTTTGGCACGGGGGATTTGAAGGTGGGGTGTGGGGGGTTAGGAGATTCCGTTGTGGTCGGTATGAAATCGAGGGAGAGGCGTTTCAGGCAGGGTGATGCGTGGGGGGGAGGGTGGTGATTGGAGGGATGAGGTGTTGGGTCGAGACAGGGGAGGCAATGAGTGCTGAGAGATTGAGGGGGACCAGGTACGTTTCCTCTTTAGTGTCTTTGTTGCAATTGGTGTGTGCGAGAGGGTAGGGGGGTCAGAGGGGGAGATGGATGAGGCTTCTGTTCTTGCTAGGGCTAGGCGTGCAGTTTTTAGGGAGGGGAAGGGGTGTTGTCGTGGGGGGATGATGGTGGGGGTTAATGGGAAAAGTGAGGGGTGCATGATTGGGCAGGGTGTGCCCAGTAAGCTAGTGAGGGGCGCGGGTATGATCAAAGTAAGCTGAACGGTGGAGGGGTTCGGAGGAGCAGTGGTTTTAGGGTGGTTGGCTCGCCATCGTGCTCCTCTAGCTTGGTGTTTGGAAAGGGGAATGGAAGGGGATGTGGTGGAGGGTGGGATGATTTGGGGAGGGTGGGACTGGAGGCAGGGCTGGTCGGAGGGCGTAAGCGGTGCACAAGGGTGGATTCCGGGAGACCTTGGTGGCTTGGGTGCACTCATGGTTTGTAACTGTGATATAGATAGGTTGGTACACCTCTCAATTCAACTTTGCACAGAGAGGATATTAGGCACACTTCTAAATTCCACTTTGCACAGAGAGGTTATTAGACACACAGAGAGGATGTTAGGCACACATCTGAATTCAACCAGGGAACATTATTAGGCACACTTCTAAGTTCAATCAGAGCACGCTATTACACACCTTCAGAATTCAGTTTTGCTTAGAGAGGGTATTAGGGATGTTTCAAACTTCAAGTAAGGCGCGCTATTAGGCACACTTCTAAATGCAAGCAAGGCACGCTATTGAGAACACTTCTAAATTCAACTTTGCACAGAGATGATATTAGGCACACTGCTAAGTTCAATCAGAGCACACTATTAGGCACACTTCTAAATGGAAGAAGGGCACGCTATTGGGAAAACTTCTAAATTCAACTTTGCGCAGAGAGGATATTAGGCACACTTCTAAATTCAACTTTGCACAGAGAGGGTATTAGGCACACAGAGAGGATATTAGGCACACCTCTGAATTCAGCCAGGGCACGTTATTAGACACACTTCTAGGATCGAGCAAGGTACGCTATTAGGCACGCCTCTTCTAAATTCAACTTTGCACAGAGAGGATATTAGGCAGACTTCTAAAATTCAATCAGGGCACGCATTTAGGCACCTTCAGAATTGAGTTTTGCTTAGAGGGGATATTAGGGATGGTTCTAACTTCAGCTAAGGCGCGCTATCAGGCACACTTCTAAATGCAAGCAAGGCACGCTATTGGGCATACGTCTAAATGCAAGCAAGGCATGCTATTGGGCACACTTCTAAATTCAACTTTGCACATAGAGGATATTAGGCACACTTCTAAATTTAACCAGGGCACGCTGTAAGGCACACTTCTAAATTCAACTTTGTACAGAGAGGATATTAGGCACACTTCTAAATTGAACCAAGACACCCTATTAGGCGAGAGATATTAGGCACACTTCTAAATTCAACTTTGCACAGAGCCGATATTAGGCACAGTTCTAAATTGAACCAAAGCACCCTATTGGGCACACTTCTAAAGTAAACCATGGCACGCTATTAGGCACACATCTACTTCAACTTTGCACAGAGAGGATATTAGGCACACTTCTAAATTCAACCACGGCAGGCTATTAGACACACTTCTACTTCAACTTTGCACAGAGAGGATAATAGGCACACTTCTAAATTCAACCACAGCAGGCTATTAGGCACACTTCTACTTCAACTTTGTACAGAGAGGATATTAGGCACACTTCTAAATTCAACCAAGGCACGCTTTTAGTCACACTTCTAAATTCAACTTTGCACAGATAGGATATTTGGCACACTTCTAAGTTCATTGTGCACAGAGAGGATATTAGGCACACTTCTCAAATCAACTTTGCACAGAGATGATATTAGGCACAGTTCTAAATTCAGCTTTGCACAAAGAGGATATTATGCAGACTTCTAAAGGTCAATCAGAGCATGTTATTAGGCACCTTCAGAATTGAGTTTTGCTTAGATAAAATATTAAGGATGGTTCTAACTTCAGGTAAGGCGCGCTATTAGGCACACTTCTAAATGCAAGCAAGGCACGCTATTGGGCATACTTCTAAATGCAAGCAAGGCATTCAACTTTGTACAGAGAGGATATTAGGCACACTTCTAAGTTTGATTTTGCACAGAGAGGATATTAGGCACACTTCTAAATTCAACTTTGCACAGGGAGGATATTAGGCACCGTTCTAAATTGAACCAAGATACCCTATTAGGCACACTTCTAAAGTATAGCAAGGCACGCTATTAGACACACTTCTAAAGTATACCAAGGCACGCTATTAGACACACTTCTACTTCAACTTTGTACAGAGAGGATATTAGGCACACTTCTAAATTCACCGGTGAATTCCTGCTTTCAAATTGCAACTATATCACAGGATGCTGTAAAGGTCTACTTCTAAGTGCAATGCTACCATAGTATGAAGATTTTTGCAATAGTTTAGCTTCTAGGGCTGAGTGGTAGGGTAGTATGGCGTGAAGTAATTGCTTCTGTCCCCGCCCTTTACTTGTTGTCAGCTTCTTGCTTCTCCTGCTGATACCTGCAGATACGACCTGGGGCCGTCTTTGTAGGGGCCGTCCTTTGCCTCAGGTCCTTAGCCGCAGGGGCTGCACGGGCGGAGGGCTGCCCTGAGAAAGGCGGTAATGGCTGTGTAACGTGGGACAGTACAGCAATCAGGGCAGGGTGGGCGGGATGGGAGGCAGGAAGGGAGACACAACCAGGAAGAGGGATCGGGGGCTGTGGGCACACAAAGGGGGGCTGGGGGCTCAGATTTTCCGCAAGTTTGGATGAATGACCAAGCCCAGAGGGGTCTAAAGGCTGGATGCACTCACCTCAGTTGCTTCTGGTGAAGAAGCGACACGGGGTGCTGTGCAGGCCGCTAGGCACAAGCCACACGAGAAAAGCACCAATCAGGGCAGGGTGGGAGGGATGGCTCGGCGGGAAGGGAGACCCAACCAGGAAGAGGGTTTGGGGGCTTTGGGCGGACAAAGGGGGGCTGGGGGCTCAGACTTTCCGCAAGTTTGGATGGATGACCAGGCCCATAGGGGTCTAAAGGCTGGATGCACTCACCTCAGTTGCTTCTGGTGAAGAAGCGACACGGGGTGCTGTGCAGGCCGCTAGGCACAAGCCACATGGGAAAAGCACCAATCAGGGCAGGGTGGGCGGGATGGGAGGCGGGAAGGGAGACACAACCAGGAAGAAGGATCGGGGGCTGTGGGAAGACAAAGGGGGGCTGGGGCTCGGATTTCATGCAAGTTTGGATGGATGACCAGGCCCAGAGGGGTCTAAAAGGCTGGATGCACTCACCTCAGTTGCTTCTGGTGAAGAAGCAACACGGGGTGCTGTGCAGGCCGCTAGGAACAAGCCACATGAGAAAAGCACCAATCAGGGCAGGGTGTGCGGGATGGGAGGCGGGAAGGGAGACACAACCAGGAAGAAGGATCGGGGCTGTGGGCAGACAAAGGGGGGCTGGGGGCTCGGATTTTATGCAAGTTTGGATGGATGACCAGGCCCAGAGGGGTCTAAAGGCTGGATGCACTCACCTTAGTTGCTTCTGGTGAAGAAGCGACACAGGGTGCTGTACAGGCCGCTAGGCACAAGCCACACGAGAAAAGCACCAATCAGGGCAGGGTGGGTGGGATGGGAGGCAGGAAGGGAGACACAACCAGGAAGAGGGATCAGGAGCTGTGGGCGGACAAAGGGGGGTGGGGTTACGGATTTTCCGCAAGTTTGGATGGATGACCAGGCCCAGAGGGGTCTAAAGGCTGGATGCACTCACCTCAGTTGCTTCTGGTGAGCCACAACGTGTGTGCAACTATTGCACAGGCAAGAGCAGAAGACTTGATTTCCATCTCAACCCCCTGACAAATGTTGTCTGAGAGCTCCATGGAAGAAAGTAGAAGGGTTTTGTAGCTTGTTTTCTTGGGCATGGTTTCCACATGCCCCAGAACAGCAAGGGGGAGATAAATTAGGCATAAATACCTCCTGCCCCCAGTGAACACCTTCTCCAGCTCTCTCTTTCAGCAATGCGCCCTATAGAATTGCGGGGTCTCATGATAAATTCAATCCATTTGTACCCGTCATTCTTCCACCTTTTCCATCTCACGCCTTACCTAGCCTCGCCTTCATCCCAACCATCTACCTGACATGGCTCCCACGTACCACACCGAATTTTCTATTGTAATCCCCCTTTGCCCCCGACATGAAGCCATATACTACGGCGTAGACGCTATACAAATGCGAGATGCACCACAATGTGCTGGTATCAGACAAAAACAAAAAAACGAAACTGGGTGGGTCACACTGCCCCCTCATTCAGCCACTGATACAGCTTCACAGACACCCTACCCTGTATTGCAGAGAGCTGCCAAGAGTAAACCCGAATTTGAAGGTCAAGTATGACTTGACATCAAATTGTGCTTGGTTATTGAAGCTGCACTTTACCAATTAGGTCAACATGTACACAGAGTTGCTTCGTTCCTGTGCAGAGGGAAACAGGATGCAGGGAAGGTCGGTCGTCTTCTAGTTTCTCTGCCGTCGTAGCACTGTTTCATGAGTAAATAGTCCATCAACACATAGCAACATGGTTACCACTAATCTGCCATGGCCTATGTGCAAACTCTTACCTGGTCATCATTAAGAAAGTTGGGCAAGCCGCCAATGAACAGCTTTTGAGCAGAATCTGGAACAACGGTTGAAACCACACCTGGTACATACACAATTGGTGCTGGTTTAGTAGTAGTTTGGGGCCGAGTAGGTGATTTAACCACCACTCATCGCTGTACCCCTGCAGGCCAGCAATCAGTGGTCACAATGTTGAAGTAGTAAGTCTCACATTGAATTTCTAGAATGAGTGCAATCATCAAATGACCCAATAGATCTCAGCCCCTGATTGGTGTTTATTGTATTTCTATTTATTTAAATGATAGGGTCTAGCTGTGCCTGCAGTCTTGCCCTATTCCATATTTATTGGCACGTGCAGTTCCTCATTCATAATCGACTAGCCAATCAAGCCCTAACATGCCGAGAAGAACACTGAACCAGACAAACCATCACTACCAGAATCGAAATACTTGAGATCCCAGGTTGCCACCTTCTATAGAAAGGGTTGAAATGGGACATGCGCAGTAGAGCAGAGCTGGATCATTTTGTAGCATTACTTCCTCTTTTTTTAAATGCAGGACAAACATATTGAACACACCACACATTGTAGTTTGTCCACTTGTTGCTGAACTTCCAACTGGCTTACTATCATCAGAAGCACCCTTATCTAGCCACGGATATGTCATGCTGGAAATGTATGTCTTTTTCAGTTTCAAAAATGGCTCTATAAGCACCCGCCTGCAAAATTCTGTTTGATCAAAAGTCGCTACCTGGCAAAGGTGACAGAAACCAGGCAGGCGGCCAAATAACGGCTGCTTCAGATCTTAAGGGACACCTTGTTAGCAGAAAATCTACTTCCCTCAGCTGGGCTTAGAGTTATTTTTATACATCATTCAAATAAAAACTGAGAAGGAAACAAATAATCCTGGTAGTGTTTTATCAGTGTTTTCATGGTTTACCTAAATATTGCAAAGGTAGTCATATTGAATGCATTTACACTACTACCTCTACTTCCAAATCCAGAGAACTTAATGTTCATCGGCTGCTCTTCTAGTAGAACACGGACACCCGCCTCTTTAGCGATCGGCAATCGAATACAAAGCTCAGACAGCCTATGGCTTCTGCGTGCTATTCGCCAAGATGGTAGTAGAGAGCATAGCCAGACTTAAACAGAAGCATCTGCATTCTTTATTGGAAGATCAGCAAATCGTGGATAGACGGGTACGGGCCAGTTCATTGTTCAAATTCTCCATAATAACATCTCGTCAGTGTCGTGTTAAATATCCATAGAGCATGGATTCCTTCTGTCATTAACACACCCTCTAATTCCCCTGGCCATGCCCCACACCAAACATACAACATTAATGGCTTAGACTAGATCCCTAAAACCTTAGATATACATGAAGACTTTGGTCTTTGTTGTGTGAAGAAGAAAGAAAATACAATTTTCAAAATCACTGGGGCAAAGACATAGGCTATCACCTGCTGGGCTTTAAAGAACCTTTTGCTGAGACATTTGGAAGGTCTCCCCTAAAATGAAAGGGAATGGTGCATTTTCTAGCACATTGGTGAGCACGTGATATATGTATACACAATTTAACCAGCAATGCAGTTATTGAACTAATCCGATACGCCCCCATGTAATGCGTAACATCTTGATTCAGTCCTAAAGTTTCAGCTAGTACCCATATTTAGAATGTGAAAGACCAAACAAGAACACTTTCCAAGGTATGCCACTATCAGAACTATTTCAACCAGACAAAATATAGCTGACACCCACGAGTTGCCTGAGCCACATACCTTTGGCCATGTTATAAGACTGCTAGAATATCTGCAACACTTATTTATGTTTTGATGTGTTCAGATTGTAATTGTTTGGCTAAGTTCTGAATGAGTGGGATATTTCTCTTTTCCTTCACCTCAACGGGGCCTCTTCGCTCAACTCTCAGCTCTCTTCAAAACCTATTCACTTCTCTAATCTCTCACACCTTTAACTCTAACTACTCTCTTACCTCTATATCTTTCCCATCAGCCAAGCTTCTCTTATTTTTCCAGCCACCTAGCCACCTTCTCTCCCCTCCTAACTCCAATCTCTCCTGCACTGCTATTCTCCCATCTTCAGCAGCTTTACCATTCTCCAGCCCTTTCCAGCTCTTCCATCAACCACACTCTACATCATATATTGTATACCCACTCCAGCTCTCCCCATTTTGACTAGCAGAAACTCTCTAATTTCTCCCACCCTCTCCACTTACCATAATTCACCAACCTTCTCCAGCTCTCCCACATCTCCCACACAGTCCAGCGTTATGATTTATCTTTTTCATCTGGCCCGATTATTGCACCTTTCCATCTCTCTTACCGCACACGTTCTCATTAACTCTTACTTCTTCCTCCGTAAGCGTCTTGCATTCTCTAGTGCTATTGAATGCAATGCCTGCTTCCATCACTGTTTGGACTCCTCCATTTTATGGCCAATCAGCTCTATGTGTGAATTAGAACCACATTTGCCTGGAGAGGCTGCCACAGACCAGCCTTAGCAAACCAAAGCATTAGAAGAGTGATCAGAGCTCAGGGGGACGGTGACTGCACCCAGCAGTGCCCGAGAAGGTAGAGTGGGCACCGTTGGTCTCATTCCTGGGAATGCCAGACTTGACATGCACTGACCTAGAGACTTGAAACCAGGCAGCCATACCTAGTCATACTTAGCTTAGCCTCATTTACCTAATGGATGACATAGATAACAGGTGTATTTGTGTCAGTTCCCCTGCAGGGCACAATCTATATTTATTTTATCAACCTATGAAGGATCCAATGTCTGGGATTCAAACGTGTGACCACAAAGGCAAACACAGATCCACGTAGTGGATGCATTGGTTGAGTGAACCACAGAACCAGACCAGATGACACCATGCATTCATTAAAAGCGATCGGGCCATGCGAGTAGCAACGCAACGGGCCTGATGTTATACCCAGACACTAGTGCCTCTAACGCCTTATGAGGTGAAGGATTTTGCGCTTGGACAGTGAATGCCAGAGACGTCGTTATATCTGCTATGTTGTTGGGGACCACTCTGCCTTATCCATGGGATTCTCTAGACCAGGGGCGATGCTAGGTTTGTAATAGATCCGGGGCTAGAGCCCATTGCAAGGGTCTAGAGTCTAGACCATGCTTCCAACCCATGCTATATAGAGTCATACGGCTGTTTCTACTCTCTTATAACTGACCGTCCCATTCACAGTGTACAGAGAACATGCCCCAACTTGCTCTTGACAAAATCGGATGCCATTTCGATTTGATGGGAACGACCATTGACATGTAAGAGTGCCAAGAAGACCACGCGGAACACATTAATGAAAAAATGACATGCATTTGAACGTCTGGCATGTGTAGCAATGTGTCCTTCAGAGCACACAATACCATGGCATAATGTAATAGCGAAGACAAAAAATCACTTCACTATTAGTTGAAAAAATAGATTTTATAGGACTGGATGGAAGACATGAATATGGTACAATATTCTTTATTACAGGTGTTGTCCTTCTTTTTCCTCCTGTACTCCGTGACTTGCTAACAGTTTAAAAGCACAGTGCAGTGTTATCCATGCCATAATAGTTAAATACTTTTTTTATTTGATGGTTTTCAGTGTGCCGCATCCCCAAAAGGAGCTTCACAGCACAATGGTTAAAATAAATAAATAAATAAAATAATGGATTAGAAAGGGAGATGGAAATTACAGCCGAGAGTCCAACAATGATCCAAACACACGAGTTTGGACGAATCAAAAGCATTAGAACGACCCCAAGGAATGGTGCATCCGTGCCTCTGATGCATGCTTTCTCATTTATTATTCCCTAAGAGCATCAGTATCTTAATGTATTCATCAAATTGATCTCAGTTTGACCATTAAGCTCACCTGAACTAAGAGAAAATGGTTTGTCTGTCAATTGGTCGAAGTGAGTGGCTCACTTTTTCCTTATATGTGTGACAAGAGAGCGTACCAACTCTCCCCCAGAGATCTTGCAGAAATTTGTAGATGGACCCTGATGTCAATCAATTGCTCTGTGATGCAGAAATAGTAGTACATAATGAGGGGGCTTTACAAAATAGCTAACCCTCTACATTTACAAAGCCAGACCTATTGGATTTCCATGCTCATTTATCAAATTTAATTGCATTTCCAATTGTAAGTTTGAGTAGGATAAATACAATGTCACCTTCAATGCAGATATTTACTAATACCTTAGGTCAAGATTATTCTTCAAATCCTAAGCAAGCGACTATTGTCATTTGATGCCTCCGAGTGATGTGCATTAAGATCTGTTGTGTAAAATCCAATGAATGAACTCAATTTCTTATGCAACAAACTTGCAACGGGGAGGCAGTGTTATGCCTTCATCTCCCCACAAGGTTTTTGCTAAGACCCCTAAGAAATTGCCCCTGTCCACTAATTCTCAGTGAAAATCGAAATACTAGACTAGAACACCAATACATGGGACTTTTATGACTTTACTTCCCGCAGGAATAGTAAAGCGCGCCCGCAGGAGTAGTAGAGCACGCATGACAAACACCAAAAAGACATATAACCTGTACAAAGCATCAGAGAGGGGAAGCTCTAAGGAAATTCAGCAGAACCGAAATGTCTTTAATCCGTGTTTAAAATTGACAAACGAGTTTCAGGCCCTCAGATCTGGAGGGAGGGCATTACAGCTTCTCTGCGCTGTACTAACCCGGAATGACCATGTTAAGATTTGCCCTGGGCACCTGTAAGAGGCTCAAATTGTCCGACCTCAACACCATCCGTGAAGGCAGCCAGGATAATCTACTGGAAAAATATCTGGGACTGCTGCCATAGGGGCATTTATGTGCCATACACAAGACGCGAAAGGTAACATCTACTGGTAATAGGAAGCCAATGCAGAGCCCTCCTAACATCAGAGACATGATCTTTTCTACATAGGCCTTCTACAGCCCTGACTGCATTGTTCTGCATGATGTGTAACCGGACGATTCCTCCTATGCTCACACTTTGCAAAAGTCTAGAGCAATAGTCCAGTTTGGCCCCAATTATGGCCTGTACAACGGTGGCACAGTTATCACGGGTCAGAAAAGGTCGTTCGCTGAACAACCAGTTTCACATAGTAGGAGGTGGAGGACAAATGTACCATCAAGCTTTCCCCCTCCAACTCCAAGACTGTGTGAATTTGCTATTGCAACTTTACACTTGGGGGGACAATGCTTGAACTTGTAACCCACCATCAAAGAGGTCTACTTTAGTTTTTTTAACTCCAGTCACAGCATATTTACGTGTGAGCGCTTGATGGTGTATCTGAAAATCAAGCCTTTACCACTCATCGATGGACTGGTTTAATTCATTGTTGTAACTCAACTCTTGGCATGTTTGGAGTTAACCGATGTCAGGTGTCAGTGCCTGCTCATTCTAGAACAGGGCTGATCTCTTATTCTAATTTGATTACAAGCATATTTGGTGGCACTGTTGAGATGGGGGATTTTGCCCATTGTTTTCCATCTCAATAGTATGCTGTTCAGAAATTCAGTGCATTACATGTGGCTTTGTCACGATATATTAGGCAGTCACTCTCAACTCAGGGACTTCCTCGCCCCGCACCCCAAGCAAGGTGGCGCGCACTCAAAGTGATTCTACAGATTCAACTTTAGCGAGGCCTCCAACCCGTCTCGCACCACCCCAACAAATACCCTCTGTACCACCAATGAGCTAGGAACCAGTCTGGTGTATAGTAAGAATATATATTTATTTACGGTTTGACAAAGAAGAAAAGCACCCACAAAAACATCAACCACCAACGCTGTGGCACTACACAATAACACCAGTTCAAATTTCTTGCACCAATTGACTAACATAGGTTTAAAGGACTTTCAGTTGCTATAAGACATTTAAAATTTTGAAGTTGCAGTCACAATTTACATCAGATTTCTTGCAAATTAACCAATAGGAAAAATACAAAACACACAGGGATTGCTTAGTTTGGCACAGTACTCCTTTCTCCCAGCCACCCCCACCCTGCAAGCATCAATTAGATATGACCCCTCTGATCTGAAGACAAGGTACAGGGAGTGGGAACACAATGGAAAATCGTTTTGGGCTTTTTATTTAGGTAAGATGCAATGTTTTGGAATTCTGATTAGGGATGCAAGGGCATACATGAGGATTTCATTGTGCACCACTCCTACAATGAAAATGCAAGGCTTTGGGATTCTGGTTTGGACTGAAAGGGAAAATTCGTTTTGCACAATCTGTTTTCAGAGGGAATGCAAGGTGTTGGGATTTTCATTTTGGGGACACTAGCACATGCAATTGAACAGCAGGGTTACCCAATTACATTACATACTAGAGTCATTTACAGTTCACTGGGATAATCCTTTGTCAATTTCGAATTTTGACAAAAACATCTCCCTGTTATAAATGACCCTATGGGAATTAATTAAATTATATTTTGTGTCAATAAGGCTAAGGGTATACACGCTTTCACCCCCCGCCCCCACTAATGGAGAGCATCCACCAATGCAAAGTTAAGGGCTAAACAGACAGGTTCCAACACGATTCAATGTAACTGGATAGAGTGTTTTCTATAGTGAGTTCATTGAGTTAACTTTTTAGTTCAATATAGACATGGTCTATCCAGTTTACCCCCCACCACCCTTCACCCACTAATTGAAAAGGATTAAGGCAGGTAGCTCCCCACACAATTGATAGCTTTGTGATATATGTACTTACATGGGAGATCTCTGTTCTTAGCTCAGGAGTCCCGCCAGATCCTAGGACCCTGTTTCAGGCAGGCAGCTCTCACCTCAAGCCTCTATCCACCAGCCAGGTCTCTCCAGCCACAGGCCTCTCTCAGATAGGGCTCCCAGATTTCCAAGCAAAGTCCTTGGTCCTCATGTTCTCCCTCCTTCTACGTAGGCCTTGGTTTAGCTTTGCTCCCCTGGCAAGGTGGTGCCCCGATGTATTAGGTAGCTCTCCTGGTCTCTCTTCCTAGTGGTTTTCTTGCAAGTCCCCTCTTAGAATGGAACTTGCCAATCTATAATGCTGATGACACTCCATGATTAACACAATTTCCACGCTACGGATTGGTCAGCTCTGTCCCTCTCCCTCCCCCCAATTCACCCACTGCCTGCTGATACGACAAGGAGTAAGGGGGTGTGAATGATGGAGGCTGAGGGAGGAGGAAAAATACATAATTTCAAAATGACAGGTAATTTTACACTTTTGGGTTATGAAAATCTCACAGCAAGGCAGCTACCCTAATTTTTCAGATAATTGCCGGCACATATATATTTTTGAGTTCTATATTTTATGGCGAGTCGGAAAATACTGATCATATCTTGGCACGCCTTTACTGGGATGAGCGACCGTTTTTATCAGTTTACTGCTGAGCTGAAATAATCACAAATCTGCCCCTTCCGGATTCAAACCTTACTTCCATAACCTATCATCACGACAACTTTCTATTCCCTCGGAATTATGAGAAGGCCGGAATCATAATTTGTCTCATAACTCCAGTTGTTTCTATCACACCAAATGTGTTTATACATGGTCCCGACAGGCTTATTCTCCCCTTCAATATGAGACCAGGATGAGCTCACTGGGACGTACGATGCACTTTCTATTCAACAAATGTATTGAATGTTAGTCAATGGCAAGGCATCCCATGTGTCCCTCAGTTTCACATCAGCTCCCACCAATACTTAGGTTGAATTTCTCCATCATCACCTGACCCGAACATCTGCTTATCAGCAATCTGTTTCATACACAATGTTTGATCATCCATTAGTGGCTCTGAAGCCATTCCTTGAGGTTGAGTTAGCCCTGGAAAGGTAATTTCTGTTGGCCACAGTTAATGGGGAGACCTGATCTTACAGGTCATTTCTGCTGGCTGTGTCATCTGCAAATCCCACAATTCTGATCTACTTCTCTGTATATTCTTTGTATTTATAACTGAAAACCAGACCTTCTTCCCCTGGAGGTCCTCAGCCAAAGGTCTTGAGTTCAAATTTTCAAAGGCACAGACCTTTCAGTTCAGTGGGGAAAACACCAGCTGAACCCATACGTCAGAAAATACAGCTTTAAATCGACAAGATGTGCTTGCATGTAACATTTTAGCATTATATCTGGCATGTGGTTTAAAATACAGTCTTTCTTTTCTACTAAATTAGAACAAAGGTAGATTCATTATTACTCTTATGTACCCAGATAGGCCATAGGAAACCAGTGTTCACTTTTACAAAAACAAAATAGGTCTTTCTTTTTACATGCTGTCATTTTATATGATGAAAATTAAGTCTCTTTATTCCTGATAAACGCAATCTGTCAGTTGACTTTATTTCTTAAATGTCAGGCATCATTCCTCCTTTTTATCTTCCAAATGTGCAGTGTTTCAAATGTATCTTTTCTTTCCATGTGCACTGCTGCAGTTTTACATCTGTGAAAGGTGCCTTTTCCCAGTTTACACAAATTCAGCCTCGGCAACACCCATTTGACTTCCCATTCATTGGGCATATCCAACAGTTGTAAGCTCTCAGGTAGATTCCCATTCTCTTGCGCACGTGTCCATCCTAGTGGAGTTGGTTAGGCCCATTTCTTACCATTTTACTAGGCCTTATGCTGAAAATCACTGTTTTGTACTGGCTTTTATATTCCAAGGGAACTCCACATTAGCCAGCTTCACTCTCACAATAGGGGCCTAGCATGGCCTCTCCATCTCTGTCACTCTGGAGCTGTATTTTCACCCCACATATTGCTGAGGAGAGAAAAGTGTTCAGATTTTGGTTTGGGGAGATTGTTTTGGTGTGCCATGAATGGGTACATATCGAATGGGTTTTGAGAAATGTGTGTGTAACTGTGCAACCTGCACGGTCAAGTAAAGGACTTCTATAATATTATGGGGAATACCATTTTCTGGTTGGATTTTGCTAGGCAGAATCCTGTGCAAATCCCTTGGGGAACACTACAAAAAGATTAAGACTACAGGAGTAAGCAGTTAAACCCAATTGGTAGCAGTCTGTACCACCCAGATTTACCTGGTAACTATGGCTGAGCAGTCAGACTTCTCTCAAGAAGAGTAGGGCATTATATAGAGTATACACAATAGGGCTAAAAACACAGTAGAGCAAACAAACACTGACCAGAGCTTTGTATAAAAAGTATATAATTATTTATTTAAAACACACTTTAGGCAATATACAAGCACTCTAAATAAAAGCAAGTTAAAACACAGTCAGGTAAAGTATACACACCTCCCTAGATAACTATTAGACAAGTCAGAGTTAAAACACCACGATTTGTTAAAACAGATGTGAGCGTGGAACCTAGATGGCACTCCAATAGTTAAATTAAAGGGAGAGAAAAAGGCAGAGAATAGAAATAAAACAGGTCCCAACACTTTTAGGAGTTCTCAGCAAGGGAATAAAGGCAGTATACACTGTAGAGCCAAAGTTCATAGGCCAGGCCCACTTTAAATGGAGCCAAGCGAAATGTGCCCAGGATCACACAGTTTAAAATGCACTAAAAGTCTTTGCAGAATGTTCAAAAGAGGTTCGGGCGATTTAAGAAGGTAAAGTAGAAGGTCTGGGGCCAACCCAGTTGAAAAGCCAAGGATTTAAGGGTCACCTTGGGCAAACCGAAGAAAGGGAGGCCAGGCAGGACACAGTACCTTAAAGAGAGTGGAAGCTCCAGCGGTGGCAGTTGTTCCTGGCAGTGGTTGCAGTTTGTTGTTTCAACCAGGGGAAGAGAGGGTCTCGTCGAGGAGGAAACGTGGAGTCGATGCACTGCACAGCGATGAAACCAGCCGTGGAGTTCGTCGGTAAAAGGTGCGTTCCTTTTATTTGCGGTCAAAGTGGTGAAGCTTGCCTATCCAGCTGCCGGGATGCTTGGCACGGGCGATTCGACCAAGAGACATCTTTGGAAGGCGAAAGGGGTGAACTGGTTGGTCGCACCAGCTCAGAGGAAGAAGACTCGTCCAGCAGAAGATCTTCTCTTGTCGTTGGGAAAGTGGTGAGTTTGTTGCAGCAGGGCTCCACCGGTGGTGTCGTCGCTGCAGATGGCTCAGCTTTTTCCCTCTTTGGATTCTTAGGTCCTGTGGCGACTTCTGAAGTTCCAGTCCCCAAAGCCCTGCTTTTATGCAGAAAAACCCCCATTCAACAGCCTAGCTGTCAATCAAACATGCTAAGTGGTGAGCTGGGCGGCTCACCATTGGGCCAATCAGAATAGAGTGCGACTTGGGTTGCTAAGGCAATGCAGTCCAAGGTGCCAATTCCCCTCCCACACATCCTGTGGAACCCAGACAGAGTGGCACCATTTGGAGGGCTTCTGTGGAGAAGCCCGCCAAAAAGTGGAACACAGGGCTCGACCTTGGTCAGAGTTACAGAGACGGACACAAATGTCATTTTAGAAAAGAGTTCTGCAAAAAGACCCAACCGTTGATTTAATATTACATAAATAAACCAGCGGTATCTTTAACATTGCACCAAAAAGTGGTGCGTTTAAAATCAGTGGGAAAATCCCATAGGAAATATTCCGGTGGAATATTTTGCGTGGTAACCACTGCCACCAGCCAGAAACTCGACAAGGGGGGACTGGACAGTGCCCCCTTGAAAACAGACCCAGGGGCAATATAATTAACCCCTTCCAGTATTTCCACAATATGATGGTTTGTACTTGTTCTGTTCACAATTTAGGACTAGTAAAGTGAATGGTGACTTTACATGCCCTGGGAGACAGTAGCCAGTCCCAGGGTATGGAGTCTATGTTTGGGGGTCACTATGACATCCCTGTGTTACTGCACTGAGGGTGCTGTGTAACACATACACAAAAGCAGATGATACCCCATGGAGTAAAAGACCCCATAGCCCATAAGCACACAAAAAGACACAGACATATCTCAAATCATGCCTAAGAGTGGGAGGAAAAGAGTCCCACTCTTAGCAGGAGAAAAAAACAAACCCCAAAAATCCAGCAAAGCTGCTGGGAGACTCACTAGGTTTGGGAAATTAGCCTTATAAGAGAATTCTCCCTAACAGATTTCACTTTTGATATTTATATGGGTAAGTAGTGCTCTTGGATATAAACAAAGTAAATGTTATTCTATTGAAATGTAAAGGTAATGATTGGTCTAACAGTGCAGCGAAATTCATTGCAAATATAAAGTGAAGATGCCAACTAATTGTGGAGTTCATTTTCCAATTCAAAATGATGTGATTATCACCGTCCTTATGAGTTCAAAACATTGAGCAACATTAAACTGGGTAATAGGAACTCCTGTTATTACAGTGCTTAGAAGCATGGGGAATCCATCATGAAGCACTCAATGAAAGCTTTGATGTTACTGTTGTATTTCATTCAATTCAGCAGTATAGAAAAGAACTGATTGAGGGCGGTATGAGGATGCAGGCCAAAAAATGATAACGCTTACAAATATCTTTACTTTCAAGCTTTACTTTCTCCAAATGTTGATCTACAAATAGCAGCATAGTGCACTCATAGAAGTATGGGAGCACAGAGAGATGGAGGCAGAGAAAGAAGAGTGGGAGAGTGAGGGAGACAAAGGGAGCCTGGAAGATGTGTGAAACCAGTAGGATAGCTCAGCTGTTTGTTACCTGAAACTGTGAGATCTGTGTAACCAAGTCCTGCTGTCTGCGGGGAGACACCTAAGCTCTGTGACCCGAGAGGTAGCACTTCCCTCAAGGACCTGAAAGTAGAAGATCTGTAAGCAGAAGCATCAATCTTCTGCCTGCAGCCTAAATGTGTGAGACCTGTATGATATGCGAGCAGTCAAGAACTGGAGGTCCTCTACTCATCATCACAAGATCAGGCCTCAGGTCAGGACAAACTCCTATAATGTATTGGCCTGATGATGAAACAAAGCATCGGGCCAAGGTGAGGAGTGGATCCTTCATTGGCAGCGAATGTCAGGCTTTCTTGTCTGTTCACGAAGACATCGACATATTGCCTGAATGTGCGCATATATCATGCCACAGTCAGGTGGAATTGGCAAAGAGTGACAGTAACAGATTTTCTTCCATTTTTCCCACTCCACCATTACATGACTTTGGAAGCAAGTTGGAGGAAGTACCTTCAGCACTACCTCCAGAAAAGGGAACATATTCCAACAGAAATTCCTCCAATCCCATATAGAGTCCAACGCTATCCCATAATGGGGAATAACAGCGCTCTGGCCAACGCACCGGTATCAGTGTCTGACTTGGCGAAACTACCACAGCTAATTGCAAAGTCGGAATGGTGCCCAATGTCAAAACATGAAACAGACATCAGAAAGCTTAGGTAATCTCTTTTATGGAGACTGTTTCAAGTAGGTTTTCTCTTCTGAGCAAGTTCAGTTGTCATCTGGTTCCTCATTTGGAAACATGTTCCCATGCAACCTGTCTAAAGGGTACTGAATCTTAAAGGAGAGCGGCAGACTCTGGACCGGCCACATGTCTTTAAAATAAATCTTTAGACCTGAAGACTGCATCTATTCTGTACATTCAGCTGCTAGACTTCAAATGTGTTCAATGTCTCTGTACTGTTATGAAGTTTCAAAGGCAGTCTCTTTAGAATTCTCAATGTTGCTTTGCCCAGGTCAACCTTTTTTCTAACTAGAGTCTGATAAACATTCCCCGAAACTAAAATAATTAACTTTATAGAGCTAACCTTCAACCACTGGCCGACCTTTGTTCAGTAGGTTTCGCACTTGGGCTGAGTGTGGGAGCGGGTGCATTGAGACAGGTAAGCGGAGAGCACTGTATACTCTACGTGCATGAGCTTTGTGACTGTGGGACCGTATGCATGTATGTGTAATGTTCCCAAGAGCAGGCAGCAGCTCAGTCACGTGGGTTTGCTGTTAGGGTTCCTGTTGGGATGAAAAGGGTGGCGATATCTAGCCTGGCTGTCAGGAGGATGTGCCTCTGAGGCTGATGAGAGCCGGCGGGGGGCATATTCCTGAAATCCCGAGGTGAGGATGCCATGTTCACTCCTTTTGCCACGGACGGATTCTGTAGGTTTGGAGTTGGTGAGGATGAGTGCGCGCTCCACTGGATGTAGTCATGTTTTGGGCTGGTCCCACAGTCCCATGCATGGATAATGGAGTTCCATGGACTGGCAGCCGCTTCCATCAGTCCTGCTTCTTCATGCTTTACACAGTGATGTTGCGCAAGACTTGATGTACTAGGGATTCCCGCATCATTCCTCGCAAGTACTTTCAAAAAGTCATCCCTCCTCTTTTTCTTCATATCGATTTCTTTGGTCTTGGTTGGTGACTAATATAATGATTTCGTTGATACTGTAATAAAGAATTGCCGAGCTGAAAACCTGCCAAATCCTTGGTGACGGATTTTTTGGAAAGTGTTTGTGCTCTTTGAGTGTAGATGCTCAGGTTTAAATGTATTATGATCAATGTATGTTCTGAAAGCCAGTGCAGGATAGAGCATTGTGCCATTCCCCCACGACCCCCCCACCCCGAAACGGTCCTGTACTCTCCCCCGTTTGGTCCCTGCCGCTTTATAATTTAGAAATGGCGTCTATCTTCCACCGTCTGCTTGGGTTTACGCCTCGGTCTTGTGTGCTTCTCGTGGACGGCAGGCAGGGCTGTTGCAAGGTCTGGAAAAGATCCGCGGCTAGGCTAATGTCGGGACTGGCGGGTCTCGGGGCTAGCTAGCCTTTTGGTTGTAGCCCCCGAGCTTCTATCCGGGGCTACAACCAAAAGCCCTGGGCTATATTCCCCCAGCTATCCCCCCCACCCTTATCAACGCCACTGACGGCAGGCCTGGAACTCCTGAAACAACATCATCTGTAATGCAGGTTACTTAGCAAGTCTTTGTCATTTCAATGCTTACACCTGTTTTTCCGAAAAGACATTACTGGTAAATAATCACCTTTTGTGCAGCAAATCAATTTTGAAGTGTCTGTTATGTTATGTGAAAGTAGGCTATTTGCTGACCTGAAACTTTCGCTAAAAAGTCGTGAAGAAGATGCTTGCTTTGTGGATGATGGAATACTTGTTTTTGATGTCTGAATTTGCAAGTCAAAAAAATATTGACTTAGTCTAACAGCACAGTACAGAAAAGACATGGATACAGCTATTGTCCCCTTAGTTCCCAATTTACATATGAAAGCACAGACGTCCCATCTGTAAACGTGTTAATTCATTCTGCTCTGCAAACTTGTACAGCAAGCTGCCACTTAAAGTCTAAAGAGTAATGTTTCTCAACATAAGTTCTGTCTAATAACTTGGCATTACTGTGACTTTTGCTTGTGGCAGTACCCTTGCTAACACCACCTTGATCGTCCATTCCAGGGTTTAAAACCAGACCCTTGATACTTGAAAAGAACAGGACTTCTTGAATGTTGGCTGGAGCTTAAAGTGAAGTAAGCAGAGAGATTCTGGGAGTACACCTTTTATTATCTCCATGGAGGTCATATCCACCAAACACAACGCCTCTGCTGTACAGAATTAAATGGTGTGGTAGGTTCTGAAAGAACAAGACGGGTGACACCTAGATTATGACCTTGCCACCAGTGGAGTAGACACCTTGTGGCTTGAGGGCCAATGTCTGCGATTTGTCATGATGGTCCAACCTGCCATTGTGGCTTGGGACAGCACACAGGGGCTTGTCCCAGACTCCAGGGTATGTAGTGCGAGCCTACCTTATCATGGTTTGCTGGCTATGCCACTGCTTGCCGTAACATCTATTTAACTGCCACCCTCACCTCCAAGACTGTATGCCCAGGACCGGGCGGCACTGAATTGGAATATCTGGGAGGGTAAAGTTAGGCACTGAGTAGCTACAGGAGCATGAAATAGGATTAAAGAATTCCAGTATTGCGCGGCCTGTCCTCAAAGCACCAGGCGCTCGCCCCTCAGGATATCCTGCTCTGCGTGCAGAGCTTCCTTCCCATGAACTCCTGAATATGAGTGAAGCAGGATATGCTAAAGATCAGGTGAGGGTGCCTGCCTAGGAAAAAAGACGAAAACACGAAGGGGCAAAGAGGTACACATTGAAAATGGTCTCAGCAGGGCCCTCACTGAGATAACACACCCTACTATACTGGATGGATCTGTGCTGCGGTGGGCGTCTCACTGGGTAGAGTCATATCTAACTTCATAAAGATGCACTGGTCCTCAGAGAGTCCAGGAAATGAAGATAGTCCTGAGGGAAATAGAGGGTCAGCAAGCTAAAAATCCCTCATACTTTCTTATAGACCAAGGGTTTGCAACCTTTGGCTCTCATGATCTTTTGCACTACAACTCCCATCAGCCTTATCCAGGACAGTCAAAAAGGAGGGATCATGGGAGTCATAGTCCAAATCATCTGGAAAGCTTCAGGTTGCATATCTCTCTTATAGACTGTGTGCTGTGATAAGGCGGCATAGGTGATCACATAGAATCCTTCCGTAGGATCCTTTGAAAGGGGTGATGGCTCACCTGTAAGGTGGCATCTTAAATGACTGGATTCCGACTATGGATGGAAAATGATAGATGGCAGTAAATCCGGCCCCAATTGCAGCTTTTTATATTTAAGGGATCAGAGGAGGAACACGCTGACAAGTGCCTTGTTTACGCTTGTGATGGGGTTGAGAAGTATGTGAGAGCATACCAGCCAGCTCTCCTGATTTCTGTTGGGGACTCATATTTTCTCAGCCGAAAATGTTGACATGTTGAGGCGCCTCTGATCTGTTCTCAAACGCTGAACGGTTTGCAGGGGAGGTCTGCAATGCCACTGTTCATGTGTACAATTGCCACGAGTGTGTTACTGTAGCCCAAGTGGCACAGTTTATTAGTCCAATGACCAGGGAGATTTGGGATTAGACCTGTCGTGGTGTCCACCCCCACCACTGCCCTCCCTTTCCCTTAGTTAAGTTAATGTATTATTATTTTTTAATCATTATGGTATTTATTGAGTGCAGACCTAGTTTCGAGAAGCTAGGCAGAGCTTTACAGTGGTATACAACAAAACAGATACCTAACGGAGCGTTTTACAGAGCTAACAACAGAACAAATATACAGCGGTGGGGATACAGCCGGGCCCAGAGGAGGGGTACAGTTGTACCAGTTAGCAGGGTGGAGAAGGGCGGCCATCGTCTAGCGAGTCAGGTGGCGCGAGTGGTGACGTGATGCCCTAGGTGTTGAGGCAGAGTGATTCCTTGATGAGGTGGGTCTTGAGTTCTTTTCTGAATTGTAGGAGCATGGGAGCGAGAGGAGGTTCCATAGTCTTGGGGGCATAGACAGAGAAGGCCTGTTTTCTCTATTAGTCTTTATTACACATTATTCTGCTAGTCCCATATCATCACCATGGCTTCTTGGGTCTACCTACAGCCCATCTGCAGGAAGCAGTTGTAGCTCCTTCCTCTGCCATCTTGAATGGGCGTGTATGACCCGATGACAGGAATCACACCTTTCCTTGCACACTAATGCTACTAACATGTGAGATCTGACTTTCTCCTGTGATGTCATTTCTGCTTCCATGCACGGATGTGCAGTGGTGCAATCCCATAGGACAATGTTCCATGTGTACACCGGGACCCCCAACCGGCCCATAGAGCTGGGGTTTGCCCAATAGCACTTTAAGATAAGATAGCAGCACCATGAGATGGATGGGGGTGCAGATTAATACTCCAACACCAAATCAATAATGAAACTCAACGGTTTGGCAAAGGGAGTCCATTTAATGACAAGTACAAAAAACAGGGAGTCTCATGAATATCAGTGGATGCGTGATCTTCTCTCTCGCTTTACAACTCCAACGAACTTCATAAAAAACACATCATTTATACTAAAAACGTGTCATCACTGACATTTAACGCTTAAAAGTTGGCATGCAATTCTATTGTTTCTAGAAAGGTAACTTTAATATAGGTACTATAGCTGTATATGGTAACGGAGTAAGGGGATTGGGTAAACACTGTGAGATGGGACATCTAAGCCCTACCTTCAAAATGGCTACTGTAGACGTCACAAAGTATGACGTCCCATTGGTTCTACTAACTATAGGAACCTAGATTACTTGGTCCACCACGATTGGGTTGGCACCAACCCCACTCATACTTTTCCACTTTGCTTAGCAGCACGCAGAATGGTCGGCCAGGTGCAGGGTGCCCTCTAGATCCCCGGCCTTCCTCCAATTATTGTTAGAATCAATCATCACTTTAGTGGCCATGTGTCAATTATTTCACTGTGGTTGGCCTCGAGACTGCATCTCCTGTCTGGAAAAGTTCTGATATCTTCGCCTGGCCCACTGCCATGCGTAAGTGTGAAAGTCTCACTTCTCGCTCGGCTGTTCACGTAATTCTGACACTGTGAATTTGCCTCTTCTTCATGTAATTTGTGTATTTGATTTTCGTTTCACCCATCACCTGCCTTCAGTTTCTTATCTTGACCTTTCTGAAGCAGGATATTCTGTTCTTTGCTTCAATTAATTGTAGCTACAGTTCATCTATTTTAAATGATACGACCTTGGCTTTTTTGGCACGATTTGCCTCTGCTGAGTTTTTGTTTCTGCCGTTTATTCTTGATTTGTTAAATATGAACCTCTCCTCGTGTGGCCTTTAGTAACCTTTGGTTAATTCTGCTTCTTGTGCATAGTGGAAGTATACTTATATAACATGTTTCTTTTGAGGTAGATATGTATAGGTGGCTCTTGCCACAATCTGTCTTCTACTAAGCATAGCAAGCCGCACTGTTTTCTTAGCTTTCTTGCGGTTCCAAGCATATGTACATGTGTAGACTGGCTGAATATCTTCATCATGCTCATGGCATGAGTTTCTTACATTTGGCATCGTCCTTTCACCTTAGGTTCACAATGTACCTTGCCCATGGCGTTTCGTCTCTTTGTCATTCTCTGGTCGTCATCTCTTCTATATGTGAGTCAGTCCTCGTTCTCATGTCGTCACCATTCGTTTTCCATTAAGACCTTTTTGGTTTCTTCAGGGATTGTGCTTAGACGATCTTCATTTCATTTCATTTCATTTGTTGATATGGTTTTCACAATGGGTACCTATCTGTCCATGTTTTCCTTTGTATCAGTACTTCAATAGGCGTTGTTCTTCTGATGGGTATTGGACAGAGCCCCACTGTGGCTCTTTGCTGGTTTATTTATTCGTCATACGTCACATACATTGGTGTGAACGTTCCTGGTACTTCAAAATGGACGGTTGGAGTGCGGCCTGTACTTGGGACCTCCTCTACACATGAATCAGGCCCACTGCGCGGATTTGATCTTTGTAGCCCCGACACTGAATGTTTCCATAATTTAGGTCCTGCTTTATAGAGCACAGAAGTGTTACAGAGCAGGTCGCTTTGAAATTGGCCAGTGTTGTTGAGCAGCCAGAGGGAGCCTCCATATTTGATTCTCATTTAAATATAATTAAGTGTTGAGTTTCCATGTTCACAAACAGGGACTTGAAGGTGCTCGCAACACAGGGTTGGCTGCTTCAAAGCACGGGCAGGTATAGCATGGCTTTCTCCGCCATGAGTCCCCTGAACAGATGGGATATGATAACCACGGGTGTCTTACACTCCCAATTTGGGAAAGTACCAAAAGCATGCTTTATATAGCACATAATGCTAGATTCAGCGTCTCGCATCTAAGCGCTGTTAGAATTCGTCGTTAAGGATGGAGGGAAGATCAAACAAGCAGGTGTGCAGTTCGCGAGCTGCTGGCTGCACCCAAACTGTCACCCCCTCCCCCTACCCCTGCTGGGCTACCCTCACGGTGAATTAAAATCAGGGCTTCTAGTTCCTCGGTTGCGTATTCCATTTCAAAACTAATTTTTAAAGCAAAAAATCATAATGGTAAAAAGGCAGGCGCTATTTGGAAACCTGTGCATGCCCTCGCGTTATGGCTTACATGGTTATCCCAGTCTGTTTGTGAAATCGGTAAGTGGATTTGCCCACACGTGCGTATCTATGTGGGTTGTGGCTCCGTGCTGTTCTCATGCAGGAATGTGCAGTCTGACATCATAGAAAGGTATAATGTGCATTTCATAGTACTGCGTAGGCAGGTCCTTTCTGAATGTGCCATTCTGTGCCGGTCCAGCTAATGCCCCCTGTTGAAATGAGCTCTACAATAGCAGGACGTTAGGGTTTTCAAAGCAAATGAATGCATGATTTAATTAATTAATGGATGAACACAACCATTCTATTTATTTATTCACTATTGTTGGCAATGTACATAAATATTTATATATATATATATATATTCTTATAGCAGAGTAATGCACAGAATACCACATTTCTGAATAGGGAATCGCTTTTCGTGCACACCATCAGATACAGGCGGCTGGTGCAATACACTCCAGTCTGCTTCCCTTTCTGGATATTGGCGCATTACACTGCATGCTGCTTCCATTTCTGGATACTGGTGCAATACACTACAGGCTGCTTCCCTTTCTGGATACTGATTCAATACACTACAGGCTGATTCCCTTTCTGGATACTGGTGCAATACACTACAGGCTGCTTCCCTTTCTGGATACTGGTGCAATACACTACAGGTTGCTTCCCTTTCTGGATATTGGTGCAATACACTACAGGCTGCTTCCCTTTCCGGATACTGGTGCAATATACTACAGACTGCCTCCCTTTCTGGCTCCTGGTGAATTACACTGCAGACTGCTTCCCTTTGTAGATGCTGGTGCATTACAATGCTTGCTGCTTTCATTTCTGGATGTTGGTGCATTACACTACAGGCTGATCCCCTTTCTGGTTACTGGTTCATTACACTATATGATGCTCTCCTTTCTGGGTACTGGTGCATTACACTACAGAGTTTCCCTTTCTGGATATTGACCCATTACACCACATGCTGCATCCTTTTCTGGATACTGGCATATTACACTACAGGATGGTTCTCTTTCTGGATACTGCTGCATTACACCATATGCTGCATCCTTTTCTGGATACTGGCAGATTACACTACAGGATGGTTCTCTTTCTGGATATTGCTGCACTACACCACATGCTGCATCCTTTTCTGGATACTGGCACATTACACTACAGGGTGGTTCTCTTTCTGGATATTGATGCATTACTGGACATACCTGCTTACCCTGCCACACACTTGCACTGCCTCCTGGCAACCCTGGCTCTTGGGTCTGTATCTGAAACCCTACAGTCCACTTCTTGTGCTTATTCTGACACCCGTTGTCTGCACCTTATTCTGGCACTTACCACCTGCTGGCAGCATTTTTTGTAATGTTGATCACATGTTCCACACTTTCCACTCCTCCCCTCCCTTTGCACTTTCCCCCTTCCTTCCTCCCCTGCACTTGCACGTTCTCAATGTCACTGGGCCTAGTAAAATCGCTGTTTTGTCCTCCCTTGTTCCCCTCGTCGCGCTCTGAAACACTTAACTATATATCATATCATATGCTGTGTCCCTTTCTAGATATTGGCACATTACAATAAAGGCTGCTCCCCTTTCTGGATATTGGTGCATTACACCACATGCTGCGTCCCTTTCTGAATATTGCGCATTCCACTAAAGGATGCTTCTGTTTCTGGATATTGGCGCGTTATACTGCATGCTCCTTCCCTTTCTGGATATTGGTGCATTACACCAGATGCTGCTTCCCTTTCTGGGTACTGGTGCATCTCAGTATAAAGGGCGCAGCAAGATTTTTTTCATAATCATTTAATTCTAAAATGGCTCCTTAAAATGATCGTTCTGGACTTTTCTCAGCAAGCGCTAAATATAATTGGCGTATTGCTGAGAAACAACATTTGAATGCACCTCAACTTATTTTCAAAATGGCCGCTGGGCCGCGAATACGTGCGTGGTGACGTCATCGCGCCACACGGTATCACGTGGGTGTGGCGTGATGACGTCATCACGTCACGATCGCGGCAATAAATAGCCAAAATAAGCTTTAGTTAGATATCCTAGCACTTGGGTGCTTATCATGGCACAGGACCACAAAATATCATCAACATAAGGTAAGAAAATGAGAAGCCTGTACCCTCTCTGCCTTGAAACTGATTAGAACCTTTCTTTAAGACCAAAAATTTTTTTCCTCCCTATAGATTGAAAACAAGAAGCAATTACTTTATCTTCTTCCCCCATTCTCCCTTTTACAGCTTAAACCTGGATCCATATTTTACAGACTAAACTAAGTCAAATATCCTGATGAACATTATATAAAAAAAAAACCTTTATTTTGGAAAAATAATACATGATATATGTGAATAATCAGAAAATCAGAACGGTGAGTCTTTTGAAAAAATTAATATAATTACCATTTTGGCAAAAAACTCCAATACATTACTAAAAAAGAATTTGGCCAACCCCTTTTTTTTTTTTTTTTTTTTTTTTTTTTTTTTTTTCTTTTCTTTTCTTTTTAGCACCGAAACTTTCTACTAAAACTTCCTCTCCTGAAGAACCATTGAGAGTAACAATGGGGAAACACGTGTCGAGAGAGAGAATTATTTGATTTATCTTGAAGAGAGAGAGAATTATTTGATTTATTTTGAAAAAGCAATTTATGAAAATATTTGATTTATTGAAAGAAAAAGAGAAATATCTGATTCACTGTACTTTATGAACTACTTTATACTGGTGTGCAGCTTCATTTGGAATATGAATGTTCTCTTTTTTTGAAATCCTAAAAGGAAAATAAAAATTATTAGTGTGAAAAAACACTAATAAAATTTACAAGACTGTTAAAAAGACTCGCCTTTATATATTCATTCAAAGGGGTTAGCGCATTTGAGTTCATCTTCCCAAAATTTCTTTTTTTCGCATCTCAGTATAAAATGAAGGGAAGGCAGCACCCGGACCCTTCAACGGTCTGTATACAGCTAGAGCTCCCTTGTATTAATGGGGGAAGGGCGCTCCCATTGCACCTGCAGAAACATGCAGTTAATGTGGTTCCTGGCGCTGCCTCTGATTGGAACCATTCGTCAGGTTGAGCGGTGAATCGGCATTCTCCACCTGGAGTTTCCCTGAAGCGTGCCCGCCTCGGTTTCCAGCAGTGATTGGGATTGCCGCCTGATTGGATGCAGCCACTCCTGAATGGATGGGATTCCAATGCGATGTATTTTAAGAGGCCAGCACACTTTGCGCGAAGTGGCTGCTTCCCTCGACCTAAACACACAGAACTGCAGAAATCAATCAAACGCCCCAAATCGTCCGAAGATGTGCCAGGGCCCATGGGAGCCCATTTTGAAATGAGGTTTTGCGGCCTCTTTGCCTGCAGCAGGAATAAACAGTTGAGGCACCCGTTAGGGGTGCACAGAGTATAATGAAGAGATCACGGAACGCAGGAAGGGGGCTAACCGCTGCGTATTATCACAGAAGAAGCAGCCAGTGCGGAGCTGAATCGTTTGATGAACACTGAAAAGCTATTAATCTCTCTTTCACAGTAGGGTGCTAAAGTAGTCGAAATCTGAGTAAAAAGGGCCCAAGGTGATAAGAATGTTGCTGAATACTGGACAGCCCAGGCAGCCTGTTACATGCATCCTGCAAACTGCACATTTAATGGCCTGAATTGAAGAAGTATTTGGCTTTGTGATAATACTGCCAAAATAGGGGCAGCTTCTCCGGCCCCCCAGAGGCCGGAGACTTATGTCAACTGAAAGAGTTGAAAGGCCCTGGCTTCGTCCCTGCAATAATTCAAATTAAGTCTTGAGTGTACTATTGTGTAGCAAAGAAATGCCACTTGGTATTGTGCATTCTTTCTATTTGATTACCGAGTTTGAATGTAATGACATACCGCTCAAGTGCTCTGGTGCTATTGGGGGGGGAGTGCCGAATCTGCTTGGGGGGATACTGATGTGGGACTACCTAGAAATTCCCATAGTTCGAATGATGAAGCAGACGAGACTCCTTTCTTTTGATTTAATCTTTTTACCAGCTCCTCATGGCTGCAAGGATCAAGTTCAAGACCCTCTGCATAGCCCACACGGCTTTCTAGGGCCAGTGTCTGCACTATCTACAACACTCTCTTCCTAAATACTCTCCCCTAGAGCCCTCTGCTCATCCTCCTCCAACTCTTTGCGAGTGAGCCGCTTTCACAAACAAGGATTCAGGGGCAGATCATTATCCTCTGCAGGTGCCTCCCTTTGGAACAGCCTCCCTGCCTCGCTCCGTCTTGAGCTGCAGCACCTTAAGTTCCGGGAACTCCTCAAGAACTTCCTCTTTTCGTCCTCCTTCTCTCTCTCCCTCTCCCCTGCTGACCTCCTTTCCTTCTCCCCAGCCTCCTTCCTCCTTCTCTTGCTAGCTCTGTTCAGCTCTTGCTGACTGCTTGCCTGGTTCACCTCCAAAGCCCTACAGGTCCAAGGCTCCCCTGCCAGTGTTTTGCACTTGCCTACGGACCTCTGCACTATCTTCAGCACTACTGTACTTTCAGCCTACGTTCCATGAGCGGGGCAACCTCTCTGCACTTAACCAATAGCCCTGCTGGACTGGGCGCACTTTTTCTCCCCATTCCCCCTTCGTTTTGTCCTGTCCTCCTCCCCAACTTTTACTCAACTGTAACACTTCATGCACTTGCACTAGGAGAAAGGCCGTCAGGCCTAGTACGTTAGTTATTTTTTGTTTAGATCATTCAGAAACTTCAAGGACTAAGAATGATTACTATATTCCCTTGCTCCCTTCCCGCCTTGTAGTGCTTTGAAGCACTCCACTTGTGTATAAGTGCTGTATAAATAAACAATTTGGTTTGTCTTTTATATGCAAACATTGGACACCGTTTTTGGAGGCCTATGGTATTTGGCAAAGTCTCGGTAGACCGGCTTAGTGTTAACGGATGCATATGCATGTTACAGGCTGGTTAACTACCTAAGTGCTGCTCTCCACCCGGGCTAAAATACTGTAATCCAGTGACTGGATTTCTTTCTCTCACGTATTACGGAGTACTGCGGTTATTCATATTTAAATTCCTGCCTAGTGGAGCTTTGTCTGCGATATAAAGTTTTTCTGACTGACTGACAGGTGGTACTTAGTGGTATACAGCTAGAGGTACTTAGTGGTCTCTGCAGATCCATGAAACAATCACAATTCTTTTTTCAGATCAGGCTGATTGGTGGGAGAGCTATATTGATTGCCAGGGTTGAAGCAACCACGTAAACTAAGCACTGCATTCCAAACATTCCATGCACGTGGAGCCTCTGTATACAAAGTAGTGCATTCTGGAAGGGTGTCCTTAGTATGGAATGATGCGAGTGCAGGCTGCACGAGGCCACGCATTCCTCTACAAAGCCTACACAAAAAACAAATCTATTGGCTATGTCAATGCTTAAAATTTTTGTGAAGTATTTACTGTAACTAGGTAATACAATTTAAACATCCATGCTATAAAATCAAAAATATAATTTTACCTTTCCTAGACCTATTTTGTCCGACCTACTGTGAATTGCTCGCAGTAAAATACAATTTGAAGTCCTTTGCGGAAGAGGTCATTCAGATTTTCCAGGCAGACATCACATGCACGCTTTGGATTATGTGCTGTTTATAGCTTCACCCACGTCCAGTTAAGGCGGATGGGTGACTAACGTTACGTGATGAAGGAAGACATTCTGCAAAATCTATGTTCACCAGCAGTAAACTTATCTATTTCTCTTTTTTGCTACTTTTTATTTTATTAATAGCAGGTTACAAAACCCAGTCAGCAATTAGAGCAAAGCACCTTATGCCCTTTCTCTACTCTCTTCCCCCTACATTGACAAGCATCAGAAATAAACCAGAAAGAGAGAGATAATTTCCAGCAGAGCCTGTGTGTTCAATGTCCCATATCACACCAGCTCAAGGTACACAACCTTTGTGGTTCAGGTATCCTCTGCAGTCATCTGGAGAAGAGGTGACCACAGAGTGCGACCAGTTCCCAAGGTACCATGCAAAACACCAGACACCTGCCAACATCTGGCCCAGCACATTTTTATTCATGGTATTCCCTTTTCACACAAAATGTAAGACTATACACCACTGGGCCACTAAGACCACACTGTTAACCACAACCTGGCACCAGTCTGGACAGTGTCACCTTCAGAAAAAAGGAAGTTCAAAACTGATGAGAACTCAGGTCAGCAGTCATTGGACAGCCATTCATTTTTTAATAGATGATCTAATTCCGAACCAAAAGTGACGTACAAGTGGCGATGAAACCAAACGCGCACATAGGATTCAATCCTTCCACAAGCAAAGCACTGAAGAGTTGACAGGAAATGTGTGCAATCCTGCTAGTGTGTAGCGCCCGCAATACCCTATTATATGTTCCAGTCCTTGCATGTGTAGACTCCCTGAAATCTTAGTGGTGTATTGCCATGGCTGCCCCCAAAGAATGTCATGAAGGGGTTCGCCTGTCTCTATTTCCCATCTCGTCTCGTAAGAGGCCTTGAACCCGTTCCTGAAATTCAGCAGAACTTTAGAAAGGGCTGAAATCCGACCCATGGCAGAGGTAGCCTAGTAAAGAGGCTTTCCTAGGTCTGTTGGGGCCCGTCTCCCATCCTCCACGCCAGGTGGCTTTGAGGGCCAGCATCTCAGTTGCCAGGACTGGAATCGAGTCTTTTCCAGAAGCATAAAGTCGGATGCGTCCCCCTGGAAACTTTGAATCGTTCCATCTTTAAAGAAGTCTTCTAATTTGCAGCATCGGCCCTTGATTGATTCAATTCGTAAAACCCTGCGACTGAAGAGCAAGTGAAAAAGCTGGACTCTAAAAGATGGCTTGAAATTGGAAGAATGGGAGTTGCTATTTCTAGGCCTCTTCACCCAACCCCAGATCTTGAGTTTGAGTTTAGTTTTGGGGTTCCCAGAACTAGAACGTGCATGGCCTTTGGGGGAAGCCAAAGTTGTCTCATACCTAAGTTGAAGTATCTGATTGTGGCACTAGCAGGGCATCATATATATATATTCTATGACATTCATGAGCAACACTGGGGCTGTTTTTCAATCCTGGAAAAAGAGACCTCAAGTGCTTGGTAGAGGTACAGATGTTATGGCGCTATATTCATTTTAATAAGGGCAATCTTACCATTCTCCACTTATTCAGGTCTTGCTGAATAGACTTTAATAGGATTAGGGTAATTAGTACCTTAGATATTTCCAAATTTTCCAGGAAAAAATATGTCAACATATTTTAATGACTGTCTATACCAGTGCCCAAATTTGAAAGCAATAACTTTAAAGGGGGAGGCCTCTGAGAAGCCGTTCATTACTGCCATTATTTCTAGGAAGGGTACTTCAGGATGACGATGGGTATGAGAAACACTTCTGCAAAAACTCTAACTTTGATAAAAAATGTTATGCTCTGAAGATTGTGTTTGTTCTGTTGTAATATATGCCGTTACTCTTCTTACCAAAATCATTCTAATGGAAGTCAAATGCTACGATTTAGGCCTTTCCTCGCTACAAAGTATTATTCTATGGCGATGCTTAACACTATTACGGAAAATGTTATGCTCCCCTTCTGAAACCCTGTATAATTGCCTATTAACGTTACCGCAACTCAGTCCAATGCAATTTGTGCCGGATCCCGAACGGCGGGGTCTGAGGGCAGTAAGTCCCCATTCCCATCGGGTCCATTGGATGGGTGGCGCAATTAGCTCAGAGCTGGAGGTGAATGCATCAAGGTAGGGCCATACTCGTGATAGGGCGGAGTGGTAAATGCAGCAGTAATGGCGTTACCGGCACATTTTAACGCTCCATCCAACTCGTGATGAGGCCCTTTGTAGAGTATTATAAGGGTAAAATGCAGGAGCGTGAAGTAAATGTAGATTTGCTGATTCAAGATCCTGCACGTGTAAAAACATGAATTTTGTGGAATGATTGGCTATCTACACGGAAACTCAATTGGAGAACATCGTTTGTATCTGAGCGTGCTCTCTGCACATAAAACGTATGAGCTGGCAGAGATGTGTGCTCACATTCCCTGATCCCGAGGGGCGTAATATGTTCATGATATTTGGAATGAATGTGATAAACACAAATGAAATCGTACGTATCTGCAGGGGCTTAGTCAAAAACTTGGGTTGTTGCAGATTTTGTAGGGGTTTTAGGATTACGGAAGATCTCAAACATCCTTTGTCGCAATGCCCAGACCTGACCGCTTATTGTATCTGGCTATTCACCCAAAGATGGGGAGAATCTTTGGGTGAATAGGTTGGGAGGCTGGTCTGTTTCGGTGTCTATAGCTGTAATCCAATTTTTACAAATCTGTGGTTTATCATAAATTATACTATTTTACCGATTGTTGTTTAGGGACTGGTCTATGCATATAATCATTATTTCTTTCCTCGGATCAGGGAAAAATGTTTTATTTTTTTATTTTAATTGTTATTTCATTGTGGGGGTTATGTGTAATGTTTCAGTTCATGTTTTATGATTATTATCTTAATGTATGAGTTGAAATGTTTTGATATTGTAAAGTTATTTGATATTGTAAAGGTTTTAATCTAATTCTATGGTTAGAGTGAACAACATACTTGTTTCGTACGTCTTTTTAGTAGAAAAATATCAGTGAGAAACGCTCTTATTCTAGCCCTATGATGCTGATAAATTGTTAATATCGTCTTGATAATTCTTTAACCAAACACACATGTTTGGGCAGTTAAACCGGTTTAATGTCCTCTTAGCATCTAGTGCTAAGGGCCTATGGCCTTTGTCAATATGTGTAGGATTTTGCATATGCTAGCGAAAGCTCTCCTCTGGGGACTGAAACCCACTTCAAGAACGCAAGTTATACATTTTGTGTCCAGACTGATCAAGGTTATAGGGCGATAAGATGCACATAGTTATTCATCCTTCCCCGGGTTTGGGGCTAAGGTTCTGTGGGATTCAACCATTGCTAATGAAATAGAAACGACTAATGAAAATAACTGACGGTTAATTAAAATGATTTACGAGATCTGGATTCATAACGTTATTAAAATAATCCTTGCAACACCACACCACCAGGACCAGGTTTAACGGCAGCTAGGATCTCATCAGCAGTAATAGGTCTCACTACCTCTTCTCTTGGTAAAGGGTCCAGTGTAATAAGCACTATCCCCAATATTGCCTACTGCTTGTGAATGATAAAATACGACACTCCCTTCACTTATCGCCCTCCGAAAGTAAGTTTGACCCACTATCCGCTTTGATCCTATGAATATGCACCCTGTTGACCTGAGCCTGGTTATTGCCCAAATGCTACTCTTAGGATTCCTACATCCACCCTATTTTCCTTCTCTGTCTTCAATGTACCCCTTATTGCCATAAACATTTGAAGTGTCACACTCAAAGAGTCAGCTTTGTGTTCCTCCACAGGTCATTTGAGCTCCCTCTCAAGTTCTAATTCCATGGTCTTTATTCATAGAGATGTCCACTATGCTGTCCTTTCTGCAGGCTTCCATGCACCCTATCTACTTCTCATAGTGCTGCCCAGCACCGGATTCTCCATAAAGAAGTTAGTTATGGCTTCTTCGATTTGCCGCCGATCCCACTGATCTCCAAGGTCACCATTGCCTTATACAGTGGTTTCCTCTACCCATGTCAGAGCATGATCAGAAAAAGAGGCAGCAGCTGTTTTTGCTTCATGTATGTGATCTATAAGGCCCAGCACCAGAAATATTAAATCTGTTCTTGAACGTGTGCCATGTGGATGCAAAATAAATGAATAATCAGCCTGGTCCTTGAAAGCCCTTCTCCAGGTGTCAATTAGGCCTAGATATCTCAATTTCAATTTGAGCTCATGAGAGGCCGCTCTAACTCCCAAGTAAATGGATTCTGATGAGCGATTCAGTTCTGTATTGTGCAATATTATTGCGGCAGCAGCCTAGCATGCCTATGGAATCACTTCACCTCGAAGCCCTAGGGATGACTCTATGCATCGGCTGCTGCACCCTTTCCAGGTAGATCAGGGACAAGACCAACAGGGTGTTTTTATTGTTTCCATTGCCAGGTGCAGTAATCTGAACAGTGAGAACCTTCAGAGCACGTCCCGGGGAATCGGTCCCATTGCTCTATGGATCTAGATAATCCCTAGCCCACTAGTCATAAGCCATCTTTTTTTAAAGAGGTCACGGTTTCACAATCATGTTCATCATCTTATAGTGTAATTGTAATTGTTTATTTGTAAAGCGCTTATACACAAGTGAAGTGCTTGAAAGCACTTCAAGGCAGGAAGGGAACAAGGGAATACAGTTGTCATTCTTAGGCCTCAAAGTTTCCGAATGATCTAACAAAAAACAACCAGCATACTAGGCCAGAGGCATTTCTACTATTGCAAGTGCATGACAGGAAGGACAGAGAGAAGGGGGGAGAAGGAAAAGAGCATAAATCGGTAAACTACCGTACTATGCCTAACGACTTGTCAGATAGTGTAAGTGCATGACAGAGAGTGGGGAGAGCAGGGGGGCAGGAGCGGGAAAAGGCCATACAGGACAATAAACTACCGTACTAGGCCTAACGACTTGTCAGATAGTGTAAGTGCATGACAGAGAGTGGGGAGAGCAGGGGGGCTGGAGCGGGAAAAGGCCATACAGGACAATAAACTACCGTACTAGGCCTAACGACTTGTCAGATAGTGTAAGTGCATGACAGAGAGTGGGGAGAGCAGGGGGGCAGGAGCGGGAAAAGGCCATACAGGACAATAAACTACCGTACTAGGCCTAACGACTTGTCAGATAGTGTAAGTGCATGACAGAGAGTGGGGAGAGCAGGGGGGCAGGAGCGGGAAAAGGCCATACAGGACAATAAACTACCGTACTAGGCCTAACGACTTGTCAGATAGTGTAAGTGCATGACAGAGAGTGGGGAGAGCAGGGGGGCAGGAGCGGGAAAAGTCCATACAGGACAATAAACTACCGTACTAGGCCTAACGACTTGTCAGATAGTGTAAGTGCATGACAGAGAGTGGGGAGAGCAGGGGGGCAGGAGCGGGAAAAGGCCATACAGGACAATAAACTACCGTACTAGGCCTAACAACTTGTCAGATAGTGTAAGTGCATGACAGAGAGTGGGGAGAGCAGGGGGGCAGGAGCGGGAAAAGGCCATACAGGACAATAAACTACCGTACTAGGCCTAACGACTTGTCAGATAGTGTAAGTGCATGACAGAGAGTGGGGAGAGCAGGGGGGCAGGAGAGGGAAAAGGCCATACAGGACAATAAACTACCGTACTAGGCCTAACGACTTGTCAGATAGTGTAAGTGCATGACAGAGAGTGGGGAGAGCAGGGGGGCAGGAGAGGGAAAAGGCCATACAGGACAATAAACTACCGTACTATGCCTAACGACTTGTCAGATAGTGTAAGTGCATGACAGAGAGTGGGGAGAGCAGGGGGGCAGGAGAGGGAAAAGGCCATACAGGACAATAAACTACCGTACTATGCCTAACGACTTGTCAGATAGTGTAAGTGCATGACAGAGAGTGGGGAGAGCAGGGGGGCAGGAGAGGGAAAAGGCCATACAGGACAATAAACTACCGTACTATGCCTAACGACTTGTCAGATAGTGTAAGTGCATGACAGAGAGTGGGGAGAGCAGGGGGGCAGGAGAGGGAAAAGGCCATACAGGACAATAAACTACCGTACTATGCCTAACGACTTGTCAGATAGTGTAAGTGCATGACAGAGAGTGGGGAGAGCAGGGGGGCAGGAGAGGGAAAAGGCCATACAGGACAATAAACTACCGTACTAGGCCTGGCAATATTCAGATTGAATTGGTAGTTGGTCATCACTAATGCTCATGTGTACACGTGTTTCAGGCGCAACCACGCTATAGAGGGGAGACAGAGGGAGGACAGGACAAACGATCTAACAATTGTCCAATCTGACACCCAAAAATCATATTTCCTTTTTATTCTCATTGATGGCGTTCCTGAGGCTGGTTTTCAGGACACCAACGTATATGACTGCAGAATTGACAGGAACCCCTCTTTCAAGCATTGCAGGGTCTTCTCAAAGCTATGTCACATGAGGGAGTTGCCCGACACAATGGGAGCATCACCTTCCGCCACATCGCCCACGTGGCAGTGTCATTGACAGCACGCGAAGCCTCATGGGTTTTAGACTTGCCATCCAGCAGCAGCACTACGTCATGAGCGTTGCTGTTTGAAGAAAGATCCTTTTCACCTCTCCAAGTCATATTATAGCAGGCTGCTTCATTACATGAGTACAGGAACAGATTCAGCATTTTCCCCATGAGATCAGTTAGGACTGCAGAATTGTACACAGACACCTTTCCCCAACTTCTCACCCCTGCATGACCACCCTACTCCGGGGGCTGCCACGCGTCTCTGAGTGTATGTCCTACAGATATAAATGTCTATGCTTCATAAAGTCCTTGATGCATAACATCAATCACTTTAAGGGAGCATTGCAGAGCATGCCTACTTTGATCTGCAAGTGTATGCGCACTAATGCCCAGCAAACACTTCCCCTAGATCACTGAGTGCTTTCTTCATGCCGTCAATGACTTGCTTCAGCAGCCATCCCTTGCTGGCAGGCTGCAATGCAAGCTTTTATCCACCCCTCCAACCCCCTGAGGTGTGCCTCTGTTCTTCCGGTGGAAGTGGGTGGCCTCTGGCCAGATCCCACCAACACCCTCTCCAAGCCTTCCGAGCCACCTGGCCTCACCAGTAGAGGAGAGCATCGCCACACGCACCTCTATCCTACAGAGAGAGAAAGAGATCAAGAACACTTCAGTGCAACCGCTGCAATGGAGGGTCCCTCCATCTTCACTAGGGAGGAGGCCTCCCTCAGACTTCCCTCATCCAGGGATGCCAGTCCCACCAAAGGTCACACAGAGGACTTATTCTTCTTTATGTACTCCTGTTATGCCGAGGTGACCACCATTGATGAGATCTGCCGTAGCCAACTCCAACCTCATCAGCCATTGTAAGTCTCCAGGGAGGGACACCACCTCCATGATTAAACATTCTCAGACCTCCTCCCACATTACCCCACAATCCCTCTTCATTTGACGGCAGAGAAGGTGGTAGCAACTGGCCAACCAGGGGACTGATACAGAGCATCCAGGCTTTGTGAGTATTCAATGCACCATCTTAACTTCACCAGCACAATTATTTTCTTCACCTGGAATCTACCCTATACACAGACAGCGGTTCATCCGGATTCGCACCTCACCACTTCCTACTAACTCCCCCAAGCACTCTCTTTCAGAACATAGTGCCAAGAGGCTGCCAAAATGGCAGAAACCACACCATTCAAGACCCTGTTAAATTATGTTCCACGAGATAATCATTTTGAAACATATTTTCAATGTAGATATTTATTTCAAAATTAGAAGACGCTCTGTAATCCGACATGCCCGTATCTGGAACGGTCTATTAAAGGACCTCTGTCATTGATGGGGATAGTACTGTTTTTATTTATAAAATGCCAGAGAAAAGGTTTGGGGCCGGGTAACCGAGATTCCGGATAGCAGGATGGCAGTAAATATCTATAATATGGCTTCTTTGCTCTTTGCGCCAGCCCTCTGCCATCCAAAGAGCCGCTTTGGGGACTCTTTAGGGCCACACTGGTGCCAGATAATCATGCTTACACTGTATTTTACTTTTCCACATTTCTGTGGCAACCCCTAGAAATAATATCCCATCCCAAGACAACAGGTCTCTCTGGTCGTTGACGGTCGTTGAAGGGTTACGATTTGTTTTCATTTTACATTTGATCATGTGGCGATTATGATTTTTCATGAAGTTCTATAAAGATATGAAATCATTAAAAGAAAAACATATTATGACAATGTGCTAGGCTTATGACTAGAAGTGAAGCACTACAGACTCCCACTCTGTCTTCTAATGACTTGGAACCAGATGTTCCTCCCCGCTCTGAGAAGGCAAATTCTGAATTCTGTGTTTAATTACACTTCATGCCGACTGAGAAATGTGTCAACTTGTGTTTTTCAGCACTTCTTGAAGTCAACTTCTGTTTACTCTTTGAGTGATTCATTTAAGGTAACATACAGTAAAGCTAACTTTCTCCTCCTGCTGTTCCAGCCAACGGAGGCCCTTCCCCAGGTGCTGCCATTTTGTTATTTATTTTTTATGCGGGGAGCCCCCAGTTGCCTCTTCACTCCCTCAACCCCCTAAAACAATCCCAACCCATTCCCCGCCCCATCCCTCCCTACTTACCTGCAGGACCAGAGCCTTATGCTCCAGTCCGCTGCACTTCCCTCTCCAACCACCGCCATAGAAATGGAAAAGGCACTTAGTCACTTTTCCCTATGGCGGTGGCCATCTTGGATTCATTGTTTTTTTATTTTATTTGTTTTCCTTTGGAGACTGGCGTCGCATACGGCAGCCAATCTCCAGAGGAAAAAAGAAAAAGCCATTTGCACCCCAGATGAACTCTGGGGTGCAAATGGCTTTTAAGCCTTGGCAGGGGCGGACATGGGTGGTAACGGGCCACAGCCCTTGCCAAGGCGCTTGCTTCAGTCGGAACTACCATGTTGTGTGCTTGTGGGCTGTTAACGGCCATTTCCGCCCACCACCAGGGCGTGAAAGTCATATAACGCTGCAATCAGACCATTGAGGTAGACTCATTTAGTAAAATTAAGCATTTACCATAATGTACCGTTCCTTTCTTGCAGGCCTGATTATGACAGTTTGTTGAGGATTGTCGTTTGGAGTGGCCTTGCCTGTCAGTGCGACCATTTTGAATGTTTCTGAAGTTGTGAGGCTGTCCTCCCATCATGTCCGCAGAAGTAGAGACTAGCATTAACACTCAACCTGATGTCGCAGCAACACCAACAACATCTGCAAAGGGCACCCTCAAGAAAGAGAAAAAGAAAGGTAAGTTAATAATTAGTAATTTGTCAGTGATTTTTCAGGAAATTGTCATGCAAAGTATGCACTAAACCACATCAGACTGGAGCTGGCCTTATTTGCGGGTAAAGGGCCCCAGCGAGAGAACCAAGTAACATCACAATGTCGAAGTGCAGTGAAGAAACAGGTCATCATCTGGATTTCATTTGACCCCAAGCATAGGGTAAGATCTCCATTCTTGGCAAGCCCCCTAGACCCAGAGATACTTGGGTGCATATGGGCTTGTTTGCTATTTCATCATCATACTAGTACTCCCAAGGCTGGAGTATGCCAACAGACTACTTAGGCCTCTGAGACTTCATTTAGAACAACCTAAAGCAGTAGCAGGACTTCTGCTGAGAGTGAAAGATGGGCACACACCAAGGAGAGACTAGACCCTTCAGTAACTTCCATTCAACCGTAGGAGGAAATAATTGCCTCTCCATCCACGGCAGGAACCCGAAGACAACTTGATGAAATTCACCCCACATGTCCCAGCCAAGAAGCTATGAGCCAGTGAGTCAGCCCTAGTGGCAGACCCATGGTACAACATGAAACATCGGGGAGGGTCAGCATTTGCTGTTCTTGCCACAAACCTCTGGCAAGGCAAATTCCCATACGAGAGGACCACCTGCCCTCTTGGTAACTCCAGAAAACGTTTTTTTTTTACCAGGCTATAGTAAGGACATTGTTTTTAAAATACAATTTAAAGTAGGAAACATTATCGTTAGGGAAACCACATGTGAGACCAGAACTGACTCAATATTCAGTCACACCCTAACCCTTTGACAACCAAACCAGTGACAAGAAATGTCACAACATTCAGTGAATAACAGCTGAGCCTGGACACTTCAGCAGCGGGACATATGCCTGAGGTTTCTCCTTATCCTCGTGGAAACAGAATGATCAGATATCCAAAAAGGGGTACATATGCCAGAAAGCTTTGTAGTACGGTCAGTGCAGTTGGACCAGCAACAACATACATCAGAACCGGCCCAGGAAAAGATTCCTCAGCCCAGACATTTCAGCAATATGATATGTGGCTCCCCCGATCCTAGTAAATTCCGCTAGTTGTCAATCACTTAACACTTTGATAAACAAAAGTTCCCAGTGGAACTCCTTATTGAACTGGACCTAAGCCTGCATGCCTCTGCTACAGGACGTATGAAAGATTGCCTCCTAGATCACTGAGAACAAGTACATGCAATGTTTCTGGGACTTCTTGCTCACACGGTGAGAGGAGATCTCTTTTCATCACAAATGATCTAGGAAATAGCTCAGGTTTGGCGTATGCAAGGCTGATGATGCATTTAACGTCTGAACCTCATAAGCAAGAGAATTGTTTGTCAGTACAATCAGTCAAAATAGCAGCAAAGATGGAATAGAAGGCCCTGGGTCCACTGAACTCAACAGGGACAGAAAGAATCAAGCACCCACTGACACGGCCTCTAGAACCACCCTTCCACCCACCAACCAACTTATCGCACTCCCTCTCTCCATTATACACTCCATACATCAACCAGTAAACCTACACACACACCAACACACACACACGCACGCACACACACACACAAAAATACATGCACACACACACACACATATGCGCACACACATAGACACACAAGGCTGCACACACACGCACGCACACACGCGCACACACACAAACACACACATGCACACACACAGCTTTCCGGCCACCCAAACAGTGCTCTTTCGCACACTAACCACTCTTCTCTTTGCAGACAATCCCACCACTGCCCAATTTTCAATATCCACTGATGTGCACAATGTGACACTGGTTAATATTTAACGCAGAACACCACCACCTTGGGTACCACAATGGCACCACAAACTTCATATGCCCTAATCCAACTCACCTAGAATCTCACTAGCACACAGATATCGGGTGCATACATGCTGCACTCATCAGCACCCCAGGTTGTTTAAATCTTGCCTTTCCTGTTGATCCCACAAACACCAAGCCTCCACTTGTAGAACTGAGCGCCAAGAGGCCACCAAAATGGAAGACGTTGTGCTATACAGAACTCAGTTACATTCCATTACATTCAAGAATGAAGGACCAGGAGAATGAACGACTTGATGGACAATATAAGGAGAGTTTTATCAAAGTCATATGACAAACCTGTATCTAGCCCTCAATGTAGGGAAGAGGTGTACCCTCAGTCTTAAACCATCTAGCTAAACCTTATCCTAAAAGACCTTCAGAAATGACCGATGAAGTCTTGGTAAAGTAATTTTCCCTCGCTTCTTTGGAAGCGGGCATCATCATTTACATGCTTGCTTTGGCCTAGGCCTTTACAATGAGGCTCTAGATTCAGTGTTTGAGGACTTAATGCAAGACTGCCCTGCACCCTCAGGCATCTCTCTCTCTCTCCACTTTATGCATTTTAAGAAATAGATCAACCTGTCTGGAAGATCTTATTATATGCGTCCACTATTTAGTCGATGTCACAAAGTCAGAAATCTTAAAAAAGGCCCATGAGAATACTAAATCTTTGGTATCCCCGTTAACAATGGACATCTAGCCCCCAATCACGAAGAACGGCAATTAGTTCCAATCGCAGAAAAATGTGTGGGTACTAGCTAGGTGGGAGGGCGACATTGGTAAAATGTGTGGCAAATAGTACAATTTAAGGCACATTTTTCAGTAACAGTGGTCCAGATCACCAGATGCATAGTGCAGTAACTCGTGAAAGACCGCACTGTGGCCCACAAAACTGGCCAACACCAGCATTTCGAGGCGGCCCTTCGGGATTCGCCCTCTAGAGCATCCAGAGTCTATCCGCCTCATCATGTCTTAGTATCCTATTCGGACGAATGAGGCAGGATGTCTATACCCCTGGCACTGCTGCATGTCGCCCTTCTTGGGGGCAGTACCGTGTCATTTATCAACTCAATCTTTCCATGAATTGGACCTATACGTCACCGCCTCCCTACCGTGAATTATGGGAATGCACTGCAAAAACTGGTGACTTAATGAAAGTGATGTGCAGCAACCCGGGTGCCAGGCCTTTATGTTTGTTACTCACCAGGAAATGACAGCATTTATTTAACAAGCCTGGTCCAGGCTGGAGCTCTGACATGCTCGCATCCAGCTGCGGCTAAATCAATATAAACAGTAAATGGCCTAATTAACAAGCAGAAAACCCACAGCTATGGATTGTGGGTGTCAGAGGCGTCCTTCCGAAGGAATTCTATTAGCAAACAGTAAATTAAATTCATTGGAAGTCAATGAAGGAAAGAGGACGCCTCGCCTCGGGCATTCCAAATATGTCTATTAAGAAAATGCCCATATCAAAAAGTAGCTGCTTCCCAAATTGTCCATGTATTTTGAGCCTTGTTCAAAACCCCCAAAGACTAGCACCACAGCAAATGCATGTTTATAGTTAGGAACAGGGGAGTTGCTAGGTCTGGAAAAGACCCGGGGCTACGCTGATGTCGGAACTGTTGGGACTGGGGGCTAGCTAGTCTTTTGGCTGTAGCTCCTGAGATTCTATCCGGGGCTACAACCAAAAGATCAGGGGCTATAGCCCCCTTAACCCCCCCCCTAGCAACGCCCCTGGTTAGGAATAATCAAATGATAATACATGTTACCCTCGCAGAAAAACACATGTTATGGCTTAATAAGAGAAAAGGTCGACTGTGGAGAGCGCTCCACCTTGCTCAGTACCGGAGGAAGCCATAAGATGCGAGCTGGGACTCACTCCACTTACAACTCGACGGAAAATTCGTTGCTGTAAATTATACGTAAAGGTTACCTATGCACAGGACACACAAGATACCCTCCATGGCACTATTCCTGTGTTGCTCCTGGTGGTAACATCAATCATCTGTTGCAGGATTTACGGATCATGGTCCATACTTCAACCTAAGCGCTTGAACCTAATGTTAAGGCGCACATGAAAATAAAAGCGTTAGAATGGGATAAGATGCATGATTTAGATGGGTTATGTCTTAAGAAGTGTTATGCACCCTATATCACTCGGGGAATAATAACGGGGACACCTTGTGAATATTTGATGCAACCTGGCAATTATGTTCTCAAACGATTCACCATATATCTTGGTTTTAACATCCTCTCCTCTAACGAGTATGTTGGGGCGTGGACTGGCATTCCGTATAGGGATAGAAAGTGCCGTCACTGCGAGTGTGAAATAGAAAAAGCAAGGCACATACTCACGGCTTGCCCTATTCTGTTCCCCTATCACCTTAAGGGATAGAGGGATCTGGTTAGACACCCTTCTATGGTTGCTTCAGATCAATCTTCGGCTGCTATATACGCTGCAGAATCTTTAGTTATTACTGGCGCTGCAGATTATATTTGGAAAAGAGTCATTAAGGAGGCGCTGCGATAGGTGGCTTGGTTTTTATATAAAGGGGTACACATGTGGCATGCACTTTTGTTGTTTTTACATTGTTCTCCTATTTTATAGTTTGTACATTTATGACCTCATAAGTCATGAACTTGGTCTAAATCTTTTATTATATCGCACAATGTTTTTTAGATTCATTAACTTTGACAAACTTCAAACCATTCAAAACAACGCGCAACGCGCTGCCATAGGCATCGCGAAAAGGGAACCCATCCCCGCAGCCAGACGACAAGCCCACAAATGCATCCATACAGCCCCGCCCTACCTTTCTCAGAGGGTCATCATCCCCCCCCCCCCATCCAGACCCACAAGAACATCCTATGCCAACCTGCTGCCTGTTCCCATAGTTATGCAGGCCATAGGCGGGGGTGTGAGCTTCCCCTTTGTCACTGCCAGGCAATGGAACTGCCTCCCACACGCCCTCAGATCTGAACCGTCACACCTCGCTTTTCGCAAAGCCATCAAAACCAGACTATTTGCCTAAAAAACACCCACGTAACCTTACCAAAGCCCCTGGCTGAGCCAATTGTGTTTGTATACTATAAACATCTGTATGTACGTGCTATGTAACGATAAGCTGCTCACTATGTAACCCTGTACAGCAGTATCACCTTCCATGTAACAAATCCTGCATAACTATGTACATTTATGTGCAAATGCAACTAAGCCAATTTAATGCAACAGGGCACGATGCCTATGGGCTGTTTTTGTGTGCTTTACATATACAAATAAATAAATAAATACATGCGTGAGACTTTAACTTTCCTTTCAGATAATAAAAATGAAGAACAAATAGAGCAAACTGTGAGAAGGAAAATAACGGAAGGGTTTAAAATGCTTTAGCCCAAATGGATAGAGAAGATTGTGAGTAGTATCAGAGTGACACACGAGCTACGCAGAATACGTGAAGGGATATCAACTGCACGAGTTAAATGCAATAACATAATAGAAAGTCACAGGCAAGGTAAAGCCCCGTAAGCAGCTAGAAATGTTGAAGATCAACTTATAGGAAATGAAACAAAGCAGGAAAATGAACCTGTGCAACATGATCGGCCCTTCACGACATGCAGAAGGACTTACAGCCAAAGAGCAAACACGCGAGTGCAGAATGAACACAACTGTACAAAGTGCACTGACTACACAAGCCCCGCAAAGCTGCAAGACCGTACACACCTACAGAGTGTGGCATGCCACACAATGCAAACAGCTATAGAGTTAAAATAGTGTTCTGCACTTACCAAACAATTGTGAATACAGAAATGTATAATAACAATTTGCCAATCAGATCAATGCAATGATGCAATGTATTTGATGAGTTTTCAAAAAGTCAATTTTAATTGACATAACCACAGTCCAGCCGACTTGTGTTTAGACCACTGATCTTTCTGAAGGCCAATGTTTATGCACCTATCATGTCTCAGTTCTCATTTAGCTGCAGCTCCTATAGTGTTCTGGTTATATTCAGATAGTTCAAGGTGACTGGTGGGTATTTTCTCCCTCCTGGTCGGCGTGATCACTATTAGTGATCTTGTATCCTCCTAACGATCCAGCACGGCGCTGCGTGTCTTTTCCACTCCTATGCAAACAGCTGCAGTGTGTGGACGGCAGCAGAAGGCACACCAACACAACATACATACAACTGCAGAGTGAATCTCATTGCAGGTGTGCATATACAGCTGGCTGCACACCACCACACAGCCTTTGCTAATGCCCGCAAATCTTGAAGTGGCCATTCAGAAAATTGTGGCTTTGGGCAAAAGTTCATTGAAACAAAATCCTTCACAATGTCCATGTGGCTGGGATGACCTGGGGGTAAAGCAGCCCAACAAAAGCCTGGTGATTATGACATCTCCACATTCATCATCACCATCTTTGATCAAGGGGGATTCTCTATACCATGGAGATGTAGCATTGACCATTCATATATATATACTATATGCCCGCATGTAGGGTATGACCATTTCCTCGACACCACATGAGATCTCTGTGAAACCTTCGACTGTTCCTTCCTTTGCAATGAGCATTTTCCCTCAGCTCACCTCACACCACGTTAGGAGAGTTTAGTCCATCAAGGAGTGGGGGGGGTGCAATGATACATTTGCACCATGAACAACAAATCAGAGGTTTATAACTATACGGTGAGTGGAAATTTGGCCCCTTAGTCCTTTTTTCATAAACGCTTTCGTCGTTTCAATGTCACGTTACTGTTGTAGGGTGTGGGAGGGCGGTAAAAATGCTGTAGCTGTAAACTGTCCTCCGCCCTGCCCTGTCAAACCAGTTGTGGTATTGCATGTTATTACTACATTTTGTCCAGTGCTTGTTCAACACGTAGGAGGAAACCTGGCCTGGGACCAAAATATGCACACTTGTATTTATGAAGATGTGTCAAGAGGGCGGGTTTGCTGTAGACCTGCCCATTTTGACTATAAGAAGGTTCTGGATGAGAGAAATAGTGACTGACCTGACTCTTGCAAAGCAATCCCACTCACACTCACGTGGTGGCTACTTGGCAAGCTCATGGAAGAAACACAATGGTGTCAGTAAAAGTGATGGGGCATTCCTTTCCTACTAGTCTGCACTAAATTCGATTGGCAAACATCATATCTTTCTGCACTGCCCGTATTATTCACCCTTTTCTTCAACCCCTGTTACTGGGGTCATACATGACCATTTGAGGTGATGGTACAGGATGTTACTATTGGGTTCAGAGTTGCTATGTATTACTCAGCTGAGGCTCTCTGGCTGGGTCACCTTGCCTGACCTACCACCCTTCGTCAAAGAGCAAGGTGGGAGCTAGGAGTCTGAGATGAGTCTTTTGCATCATCGTTCTGCCTCTCTTGGCTCCCCTGTCTCCAGCTCAAGTGGCCTTGTCTATGGGACAAGAAATGCTTTACTGGATGGTAGACCCCAATCCCACCATCCCAATGCCTGTGTAAAAGATATGTTATGTGCCATTTGTAAAGCCCTTGCGGCCTTGAAGGGCCGAGGCAGGCTGGATGCATACAGAATTCCATGATCAAGCAGGGCAATGCATAATGTGAGTGATTACAATAGTGACTATGCAGACTACTCATTAGCATTAAGAATAAGTCATTATGGACCCAGTTGGGTTGGGCTGTGCATTGCCTATGTTCGGGTTATATGTTGTTTAGATAAGTGAGTTTTACCCAAGGGCGGCTGACTGCGTCTTTGGGCTCCGCAAAATGGAGACATGTGTTTTAGTACATTCAAAAGACTTCTCAATACCTTTTTTCCTTTTAGGCATTTTAGAGGGAGAGAGTGAGAGAGAGCAAAGCCCTCCTCAGTATTTTGTGTAAGGAGACGGCAAATCGGGGCTTCCATTGCATCCACCCTACAACCACATCCACCCCAAATGCAACGTTTCCCTCCAAGCAAGCTTGAGAATCGAACGCCTTTTCATTTCAAGGCGCTATGTCCGCTCCTTAAGGGGCAAAATTGAGAAATGAATTTTGAGGATCCCTAACTGGGACCAGTTGAACATATAGAAAGGAAAGAGAAGTGATGAAGGGAAGGAACACACTGTCATGTCGGTTCTTTATGTAGAACCTTCAGTGCTCTCTCAAAACACTGGAGGGGAAGGAGTTGGCAGGAGCAGGGGGAGAGAAGAAGGACAGTGTTAAAGTCAAGAGTGTTTGTACAGCACACAGCTGTCATTAGTATGATTTCACAGCACTGTGCCCTTGTCTGAAAGACGAATCACTGCAACGCTCTAAAGCAGTCTGTGGGTGATTTGTCACTACAAGCCATTGAGATATGGTGGTTGCTTGTATTCTACGCTGCAGTCAAGGGTAAGGAGCGCAGAGGAAGTCACAGTGGGCCCAGAGTAATAAAAAAAGCACCAGTGCGGCAAAAGGTGAGCGTTATAGGACCCTTGGTCCCTGAGCCCTCAAGGGCCAGTTCTATATCAGGGATAACTGGGTGACCCTGAAGACCCTTAGGTACTTCCTGGTTCCCTGGTGAGAATCCCGATTTTTAAGCTGCTGTCCAAGTGGTCTCTGGGTACCTCACAGCGATCCTATGGTGTTCCGTTGGCACTGTGAACCACTATCATGCAATTGCGGGATTCCCCTGGGAATCACCTGCATATATATAAAATATCCTTTCCCTACCTCTTCTCTGCGCTGCCCTACACCAGCTAACAGGGGGCAGCAGAGTGAGCCCAGATGAACCAGATTCCAGGAAGGCTGCTATTTCATCATGGCTTCCAGAGCTGTAAACCCTTCTCAGGGCTGTTGACTAAACAGATGATCTGGCAAATAGCTGCCCAGTACAAAATGTGCCTTTCCCAGGCTGACTCTAAACAGGATCTCAAGGCGCGTTTTTGAAACTGACCAGGCAGACCTCTTCTGCACGATTCCTTTGGCTGCAGAAATTGCAAAATCGCCGGCATTGATGCGTGCATTCCTGAGATTGTATAAGGGGAAAGGAGGTGGACGCATGTGGCCCTTTCTGCAGGCTTTTAAGATCCTGAGTCCAACGGGTACAAAATATTGTACAAGAACCATTGGAAGGTTGTGCAAGGAACTCATGGTATCAAAAGGAGAGTCATAAACAAGAGATGCAAGTTCAACAACTTCATAACGCGCATTTTCGGAAGTGCTTTTTGCAAGTGCTTTTAGCTGTTCTGCTAAAAGCAAAGTGGCAAGTTACCTGCAATATTGGGAAGACATTAGCTTGGCTCCACCCCCTGCACCCGGATGCACCTACATTAGCATTGACCCGCGCACATTTGCATGCATGCATTTTCGGAAGTTCTTTTTGCAAGTGCTGCTAGCTGTTTGCTGGGCTGCAGGGTGTCTGGGTGTCCAGAATCGCACGCGCGAGTAATTGCATTTACTGGCGAGTTAGCCGCTTTTGTTTATTGCTACAGCTGGTGCGTTGTCTGCGACTCTGGCTAAGCTGAGAAGTGATTTATAGCGTGCTCGCCTGACACCGGTGCTGCATGTCCTCTGACCCCTGGTGTGCCGGCTGGCTGTAATTAAACGTTAGGCTGAGACACACACATACAGAAGAGTGTTTCTTTACTCCCCTTGCTGTCCTGTTGTATTTCGAGGTGCTAACATCAGCAGGACTGCTTGTATAATAATCATGACCACCAATCATGACCACCAATACATTAACGTGTGTAAATGCTAAAGCTGAAGATGAGCCTCTCTTTCCTGGTCTCTCTGGAGGGTTAGTATCTGACTCTGCCTCACCTCCCTTGCAATTATAGGAACCTAAGATCACCCGCCAACGCAAAATCTCTCCTCCTAAAACAATAGCTAAGCCACCTCTAACTATGAAAACTAGAAATAGGACAACTTTCTTTCTGAAAATAAACACACTGGGCCTCATAAATTTGCCGGTCCAGTAACAACGGTACCGCTAAGCTTGCCGGTACCATTGTTACCGTACCAGCAAAGTATGAGTTCTGCTCGCAGGTGCCTTTCTGCCCTCGAGGTATGACCTGGCAGGCGGAACGTCACCTGCGAGCCGACCATGTTGAATGTAACGGCACCATCCCTAAATGGTGCCGGTTCATTCGGCCTCCCCATTCCCATTGAGCCCTATGGGGCTCGAATGGGGAGCATTTTTTTCTGGCGCCCGGGAATGGGAAAATAACGGGTCCGCCGGGGCCGTGATGCCCCGGTAATTGCCCATTCCCGGGTGCCGGAATGACAATGCATTACTTACCGTAAAAGCATTTCTGATGGTTGTATCTGCTTAGATTCACATGCTGTGCATAGGTCCGACATCCAGTGGTCACTGCAGAGTATTGCATTTTGTTTTTCGTAGTCGAAAAGGGGACGTCGACAAGGCGTGTCTGTAACACTATCCCTATAGTGACGTGCGTTGTACCCACAATCCCTCACGCGTCGAGGTCCCTCTGTTTGTATTTTTTCTGCCCTGAGAGAGCCTTCTATACGTGAGTGAGTACAGAAAAGATAGAGAGATGTAAAAAGGTGTTTATGTTCCTTCCATCCGAGCGGGGAGGAAGGGTGGGCGCATGTGAATCTAAGCAGATACAACCATCAGAAATGCTTTTACGTAAGTAATGCATTGTCTTCTGATGTTTGTCAATCTGCTTAGAATCACATGCTGTGCATAGACTAGCGAGCAGTACCCGGAGTTGGCGGTGGGTTATGAGAAGGAACAGTAGAGAAAAGATGTCTTAATACTGCCTGTCCCACCTGGGAGTCAGATCTAGAGTGTGCATCTAGACAGTAGTGTTTTGTAAAGGTGTGCACAGAACTCCAGGTAGCCGCTTTGCAGATGGACTCAAGGGGAACATTTGCAATGAACGCTATGGAAGCCCCAGTGCCTCGAGTAGAATGTGCTCTTGGCTTGAAGGGTAGTTCTCTTTAGCAAGAGTGTAACAGAGAGTGATGCATTGAACAATCCATCTAGATATAGTGGACTTTGAGACTTCATCTCCTTCTCTTCCTGCTGCCACCGAGACAAAGAACTGATTAGTCTTTCTCAGTGGCCTGGTTCTTTCCATGTAGAACATGACAGCTCTGCGTACATCCAGTGTATGCAGACTTTTTTCTCCCAAGTTGGAAGGGTTTTGAAAGAACGTTGGTAGTTCTATTGACTGGTTTACATGGAATTTCGAGATGAATTTCGGTGCAAACCTTGGGTGTGTGCGTAGAACCACCTTATCCTTGTGAACTGTTACAAAGGGGTCTAGAACAGGAAGAGCCTGTAGTTCACTTACTCTCCTAATGGAGGTGATAGCTATTAGGAAAGCAGTCTTAAGAGTGAGTTCTTTAAAAGTTGCCTTGTGCATGGGTTCAAATGGCGAGCCCATGAGTCTGGAAAGTACCACATTTAAGTCCCATCCGGGAGCTGGGTTAGCTATCGGAGGGTGTATTCTCTTTACCCCCTCCATTAAGGCCTTGATAACTGGTATCTTCCACCAAGACACTTTAAGTTGGGAAGTGGTGTATGCAGAAAGTGCCGCCAGGTGGACTTTAATGGAATTGAACACTAGACCTGAATCCAGTAAATAAGTCAAGTACAGAACAATGTGTGTGGGAGAGCAGTCAACCGGGTTGATGCTCTTACCTCTACACCAGATGACAAATCTTCTCCACTTGCTAGAATAGCAGTGGCGAGTATTAGGTTTTCTGGCTTCCCTGAGGATGTCCATACATCTCTGCAGAAGTTGTAGATGTCCGAATTCTATGATCTCAGGAGCCAGGCTGCTAAGTTCATGGTCTGAGGGCATGGATGCAGTGTCCTGCCCTTGTCCTGTGACATCATGTTGTATGGGCAGGGACGTTTCACTGGGGGAGATAGGGACATCTCCATCAAGTGAGCGAACCATGGCTGCCGGGCCCACATTGGGGCCACTAGTATCATGGTAACTTGTTCCTGGTGCATCTTGTGCACAACTTTGTTGAGAAGGGGAGTCGGGGGGGAAAGGCGTAAACAAATTTCCCTGACCATTGAATCGACAGACCGTTCCCCTTGGACTGGTTCTGGGGGTACCTGGAGGCGTAACTTTGGCATTGTGAGTTCTCCAGAGTTGCGAACAGGTCTATTTCCGGGAATCCCCATTGCGTGAAGACGTCTAAGACAATGTCTTCGTGCAATCGCCATTCGTACTCTTCGGGCAGGGGGAAGTCTCTGCTGAGTTCGTCTGCTAGCAGATTGAGTTCCCCTGGTATATGTTGTGACAGTAGGAACATCATGTGTTTGAGAGCCCACTTCCATATATTCTGGGACAGCTTGAACAGTCCTGGAGAATGGGTGCCCCCCTGCTTGTTGATGTAGTACATGGCTGTGGTGCTGTCTGTAAGGACCATCACTGTCTTCCCTTGTAGGTGTTCCTGGAAGGCTTTTAGTGCTTTGAACACCGCCAGTAGCTCCAGTAGGTTTATGTGCTTGGTTGCTACGCTCGGAGTCCACACTCCGTGAGCAGTCTGATGGGATAGGTGAGCCCCCCATCCTGTGAGGGATGCGTCCGTGGTTAGAGTGGCCTCCACAGCAGGTGTGGCAAAGGGTTTTCCTATTATCAGGTTTTCCTTTGTCCACCACCGTAGCGAGAGAACCAAGGCCTGCGAGACCACCACTAGATCGTCCCATTGTCCGCTGGCCTGACACCACTGGCTGTTGAGCCACTCTTGCATTGGGCGCATGCGCAGGCCCGCGTGAGGTACCAAATAAATACACAACGCCATCATTCCTAGCAAGCGCATCGCTTTGCGCACCGTCACCTCTCGACCTGCCACATATTGGGGGATCTGAAACAGCATGTTTTGGACCCTCTCGTTGTAGGGGAAGACGAGGCCTTCCTTTGTTTGAATTAGAGCCCCTAGGAATTGTTTGACTTGGCTGGGGTCTAAGCTGGACTTCTTCTCGTTGACGGAGAAGCCCAGTTGGAACAAAAGGTCTACAGTCTTTTGGGTGTTTGAGAAGCATGTCTCGTAAGAATCCCCTGTTATGAGCCAGTCGTCGAGGTAAGGGTATACTGGGATGGATAACCTGCGCAGGTGGACCGCTGCCACTGCCAGTACTTTCGTGAATACCCTTGGTGCAGATGCTATGCCGAAGGGTAGCACTCTGAACTGGTAGTGTTTGCCCTCTATCATGAACCTGAGGTATTTTATGTGCGCTGGCAACATTAAAATATGAAAGTATGCATCTTTCGTGTCCAGTGTTGTCATGTAATCTCCCTGTGATAGCAGTGGGATCACTTCCTGTAAGGTCACCATACGAAACTTTTGGGGTTTGACAAACTTGTTCGCTGGGCGCAGATCTAATAGAGGGCGCATGGTTAGATCCTTTTTGGGTACAAGGAAGTACACTGAATAAATACCTTCCATTAACTGAGATAGAGGGACGTCCTCTATGGCTCCTTTTTCCAGCAGTTGGTCCACTTCTTGGAGAAGGATGGCGAGGTGTTCTGGTGTCATGCGGCGTCCCCTCGGGGGTCTGTATGTTGGGGAACTGTTGAACTCTATACAGTAGCCGCGGGCTACGGTGGAAAGTACTCAGCGGTCTGATGTTATTCCCTCCCATGCTGGAAGAAAGGATGTTAACCGGCCCCCGACCGGCGTTGCATGGGTGGGGACACGAATCTTCACGTCACTTGGTGGTGTTGTTGGCTTGGGAGCCTCTGGGGGTGGAACCCAGGCCTCCTCCCTTGCCACGGCGTTGACCCCTCTGATTGTTACCCTATTACCCTGGTAGTTGCTGGCAGAATACTGTTGTTGTTGTTTTTGTTGCTGGTGTTTTCCATGAAAAAAGCGCTTATTACCAAATCCCCGCCTGTTAGGGGGTTTTGAAATTTGGTCTATGGTCTTTATTGTATCAAATTCTTTCTTCGCGTTCTCCAGCGCGTCATCCACTGCTCTCCCAAAGAGGTTGGACTCCTCTATGGGTTTATTAATAAGGGGCGCTTGTGCTTCCGCCTTAAATCCGGAATTGCGAAACCAGACGTGACGCTTCAGTAAAATTCCTTGTACCAAAGTGCGGCCAGCCGTCTCTGCTGCATCAAGGGTATTCTTGACGATGCTTTGATTGACCAGAGAGCCCTCGTTAACTGTAGCCAGTAAACGAGTCCTTAGGGGTTCGGGAACTTCTTCGATGTCCTGTTTGAGCTTAGCCCATTGAGCATCGGCGTAGCTTGCCAATAGGGTATTATTATTGGCGATTCTGGTAGAGATTCTGCAGAGGTGGTGATTCTCTTGGCTAGGGCATACATCTTCTTCCCCTCTTTATCTGGGGGTGCCTCGCTGGTAGATAGTGGGACTCCTGCCCTTTTCCTGGTGTTGGTCACGACCAGGGAGTCCGGGATTGAGTGACCCTTAATATATAATGGGTCTGATTGAGAGGGAGAGAACAGTTTCTCAATCCTCGGATTGACCCCTCTCACCAATGCAGGAGTGGAAAGAGAAGGTGTAATACGTCTCTTAACTGAGGCGAGGATGGGTATAATTTGGCTAGTGGGGGTTTTTTCTTTGATAATCCTCTCCACAAAATCGGTGTCTGGGGTGACCTCCCCAGTTTCGATTTCGAAATGTGCTGCTGCCTTCTTCAGCAGTGCATTGAAGGTGGGTTGATCATCGACAGGCGAAGGGTTCCTGACTGGTGTAGTTTCAGTAGACCTGATGACTATACTGCTACTGCCTGTGTCAGTCGACCTAGCCGGTGACTGCCAGGGATTTGGGTCGCCTTCGCCTGTGTCTTCCTGGAATCCCTCCTCACATAGGTTAGTTTCCTCGTGAAAACCTTCCTCTTCTTGTTGGTCTTCAACATAGGTGAACTCATCTTCCTCCTGGAAGAAGGTGTCTTCCTCAGTGGGATTGTAAGAGTATATGTCCTCCTGTATGGGGTTATAAAACTTCTGGTATTTAGCCCTTGGACTCTCCAGGGGTGCCTCCCTTGGTCTCTTGGGTGCCCTGTCTTCTGGGATGGACATGAACCTGTCTAGTTTGTCCATACAGGTCTGGAACCTTTCAAAGGTCCACTGAGGTCGGCCAGGACGGTCTGGGAAAGAAAAAGGAGTTTCTTCCTCCTGTAATTGTCTGGTTCTGTCCCATAACGTCGAAGAAAGTGAGCCTTTGCCTTCTGAGTAGCCTTCTTGCTGGCTAGGGCCTTCTGTCGGCGTCGGGAACTGGCCTGATCTGTTTTCCGGCGCTTTCGGCGTATCTTTGGCCTTGTGCGCGGTTTTCGGCGTCTCACTCGCCGTACGTCTCCGGCCGTCCTTAGATGCTATGCGCGCAAGGCTTTCGGCGATCATTCTCTCTTCCGAGGGATCGGTCGCCGTCGCGCTATGTAACGTCGAGTCCTTGCTCGTCGAGTCCTTGCCCGTCGAGTCCTTGCTCGTCGAGTCCTTGTTGGCAACGTGAGCGCTCTTGCGATGCGCGTCGCCGGAGGTTTTGGTGTTAGCGCCCTTATTTTTAGAATGCCCAGTCGCCTGTCGCGGAAGCGGTGGCGGGGAGGGCTGACGACCCTTCTGGTCGGCGGAAGACGCCGGTGGGCCCAGTGTCCCCGTTGGCGCTATGGCTGCCTTCGTCTTCGACGAATGTATGCCGGGGGTATGTGCTTTGGTGTTTTTCCGTGTGCGTCCTTGTCGCCGGGGTGTTCATCCCCATAAGCTGGGCGTGAGCCGGGCTTGTCGGGGCCGAGGACAGACGACGAGGAGCGTGAACGCTCCTTTGAGAGGTCTACAGCCTCCGTTACGGGGGCCGTGTAGTCACTGTCCTCGTCACACTCGGCGGCAGTGGCAGCGGGCGAGGAGTCAGGCCTAGACATGGCATAGGCCGCCCACCTTTTGACCCTGCGGTCTTTTAGAGTTTTGGGCTTTAGTCATTTACAGGCCGCACAGCCGTCCTCCTGGTGATCGAGGGGTAAGCAACGGTTGCACAGTTTGTGCTTATCCTTCCAGGTATATTTACCCTTGCAAAGCGGGCAAAACCTAAATGGCGTCCTCTCCATAGCTGAGGGTAATAAGTGTGACTACGACCTCGAAAGAGAGGGAGGGGAAAGAGAAAGGCTTTCTTAAAGAGAAGAAAGAAAGACCACAAAACCCCACTCTCCCTACTGTGTATGGCCGGCGAGGCCAGGCCACGTGTTCGGCAGCGCCGAAGGATCCCCTCTGCTCGTCCTTCTGTCGAAGATCTTGCTCGGCGGAGAAACAGCTCTGCGTCGAGGGAGGGATCTACGTTATTGGTAGGTCGAAGAAACTATTTGGCAATGTCTCTCGAGGAGCTCTGCATAAAGGCGACCAGTAGCTGGGCGGAAAAAAACAATCTGAGGGACCTCGACGCGTGAGGGATTGTGGGTACAACGCACGTCGCTATAGGGATAGTGTTACAGACACGCCTTGTCGACGTCCCCTTTTCGACTACGAAAAACAAAATGCAATACTCCGCAGTGACCACTGGATGTCGGACCTATGCACAGCATGTGATTCTAAGCAGATTAACAAACATCAGAATTTTTTTATTTTAAATGGTTTTACTGGCACGGCTACCGCCGGGCTCATAATGAGACCCACTCACTCTCACTGTGGAAGAAAATGCAGCCAAAGACCTTGCAGCATATTTAAACAGATGTTTGTGCTGCCTAGGCATGAAGATAATTGAACACATCATTAAGCCAGCACTACTATAGCTGACAGTATTGATAGCAGCAATGCTGGCCATGGAGAAAACCTTGGGAATCTTCAAGTGTCTGAAACCAATAATACTAATAGCAGTGACGTGTGCGAAACAGTAAGCACTTACCACAATACAGCAGCAGAGTCTGAAGAAATAAGTGATAAATGAGCTTGCAGACAATAGACATGAGTTCCTCCCGAATAATATATTGCCCAGAGAACCGGGACTCATAGTGATAATATCTAACAAACCAGTAGAATTGCTAGCCTATCCTGCATCTACCCCGTGCGATGGTACCTCTGGCATTACAGTCCAATTTACAGCTGATGCAGGCGACATGCCTGATTGGGCTAACTCCCAAACCCAAACCAAGCAGAATCCTGTGATGCAAGAACATACTCAACCTCAAAGCCAGAGTAGTGGGTCTGTGGGGGGCGAGAATCAGGAAAACACCATACGAAACACCTCGCAAAACAATGTTATCACCGACAATGACAGTTTTGACATCAGCAACATTAGTAATTCCAGGACTACTTCTAGCGTTATGTTTAGTATAGTTGAAAACTTGCTGGTCACGCTGGTGGAGAAATGTGATAAATTGGAAAATAAGTCAGATTTGCAATCTTTATTATTACATAAATCCATCAATCGACATAGAAAGACACTTAGAGACCAAATCACAAACACTGATACAACACCTACCTCTATTCCACCCTGTCTTCAACTTGAAACTAAACAACCTCCTCAAGTGAATTCTAAAGAGACTGACAGTTCTGCAATAAGCACAGAAAAACGTGACAAGCAGAAGAAAAATTTAATAGCCCAAGCAATTATTTATGATAGTCAATCCAAATCAAGCAAAAAAGCCAATACAGGATGTGTAGTTGAAGCAGATTGTGAAATAGTAGATAAACCTGAAATACATGCTAATAAAGAAATAATTGAGAATGAGCACGCTAATAGTACACCACAGCAAAGGAAAGGAAAAAAGGAGTAAGGCAGCAGAAAAAACAAAAACATAACCACACACGTAGCAAAACTAATGATAATGCAATTGATGAGATTGTATGTCTCTTTGCCAGTGAAGAAGAACAAGGCGAGCAATTCATTAAAACAAATAGTAAGAAGACCAAGCCACAAGTAAATAAAGAGACCAAAGGGACATTAGCAGTTTGTACCTCCACTCAAACATGCAGTATGGGCCAACAGAAACTTCCAGAGTGTTGCAGTGATATGGCCTTATACCCTAAAACAACCAAAACTCACATTTGTCAAGATGACATAAGAGAGGAATTTAGTGCTCTTCAAATAACACTAGTGTCTTACGATGAACAACTACCTCCGATTAACAGAGAGGCCATTCTAGGTATACTCCATACTGTAGTGGCTTTAAGGGTTGTTACTTCCAATGATATTAGGATTGTGGACCAACTAGAACATCTGAACATTCCCAAATCCATTGTTTGGTTTGATACTGAGGCAATCTTAGAATATGTGATGCAATGTGAGAAAGAGTTGTATCATACCTGCAAAATTGTTAAAATATCTGCACAGAAAGATAGAAATAAGGTGTATAATAATAGTAAATATGACAGCCAGTTGAAGTCTCAGACGAATATACTGTGCCCACAGGAACAAGAAGCTGCAATAGAAAGAGGTGTGATCCTAATGGTTGGAGTAAAGAACCCAGAGATGTTGATATGAATAACTATCAGTGCCTAGAAAATGACCAAAGAGCAAATCATAAGAAGAATAATAGAAACACGAGGACAGAAGGTGCTAATGTTGACAGTAGTAATGCAGGTGAAGGCTATTGGCAATGGCAACCAACATTCTTTAAACCTCATTTTTCATTAATTTCTCGATGACCGTACTATCATATTTTACTGGAATACAAGAGGACAGCAGAGTATGGTCTCCTAAAATGTATGGATCTCTTTAGCATCATAGCCCTTCAAGAAATCTGGATGATTGAGACATGCCATATTGACAGTAGAAATACCCTACTACATATTCCAGCAACCAAGGGACCTATTGGTCGACCTAAGGGCGGACTACTGGTTATTACCCGTAACCCCCTGGTATTAAGTGAAGTCACAGGGTCATCCACAATGGTACAGGTGGTACAAATTGTTGATAACTGTAGTGAAATGTTCCTTGCAAACATATATGATCCACCTAATGCAATAGCAACCAAACCTAATGTTGCGACTGTGAAGAAGATCTTAAACATGATTAATTGTCATAAACACATTTGGATAGTTGGTGATTTCAATGCCAACATAGACCCAAATACTATAGATAGCATAGGTTGTGCTGCCTTAGGTGACTCCGCCCCGATTAAACTTAAAAACCAAACCGACAAAGCAAAGCATGGGTTAATTTGTTATATTCCCATGGATTTGCCAGGCTAAATGCGCTCTACCCAGGCAATGCCTACAATGCATCTACACGGATGAGCGGGAGTAGTGCATCTACAATTGACTATATGTTTGCAATCCCGGCAGCACTAGCATTGGTAGCAGACATGGCAGACACAATCAGAGAAGAACGTGACCCTATGCCACTATGCACCTTATTAAAACCAACACCATCTAAGGGTACACCTAATTCTTATGCAATGAATGGAGATATTTATGTTAACAATGGTTCAAATCATATTCAATGGAACGCAACAAATCTAAATAAGGCACAGGAGTTCATAGCCAACATGCTACCGATGTTTATAGAGGAACATGATGAGCATTGTGGAAATAGTGAATCAAACATACTGGCTGATTTTTTGGAGCTTACAATAGGTATTAAGGAGGCTACTGAACAGAAATGAAATTATAAGAGCACACAAAAAAGATGGAACAAAACATAAAAATGACAACATTATGACTCTCGCATTGCATATAACTATTGCAGAAGCTCATAAACATGCTAAGGGTCTGTATACTCCAGATGACATCCCTGCAGAGATAAGATGGGCCAAATCCGAGAATCATAGATGGCTGAGACCTCATCGCAAATGCTGCAAGATAGAAGTCTGGCAACAATTAGCACACTACGCTAATACTGGAAATAATAACTGTATATGGACAGTATTAAGCAGTATTAAGAGGAACAATTAAGAGAGATCTGCCAATCAATAGTGTCCCGGAGAAAGATTGGTGCACCCATATTGAGACTACCCTAGGTGCATGTATACCATTAGATGATGAGATAGCTTTGCCAGTAGAGAAATGGGCATGTAAAGCCTCGGAAAGTGAAATAGCAAAGATAATAGAGAGGCTCCACAATTCGTGTGCATCTGGACCAGATGTTACCTGCAATAGTTTACTCAAGCTCTCCCCAGATATGTCGGCATGAGCACTGAGTCTCCTCTTTGTGCACAGCAGTGAATGTGGTACTATGCCGGAATCCTGGAGGGAGTGCCACATTCTCCAGGTTCACAAGAAGGGCTTTTGGTTAGATCCCTCAAACTACCGAATGTTGCCAATGCTGGATATACCGGGGAACATCTTTGCGAAGGTGCTACTATTACAACTGCACCAGTAGATCAAGGATAATAATATCCTCCCCCTGAACCAAACTGTCTTTAGAGCCAACTCTAACATGACTCATAACCTGCTGATTCTCGCCTCCGCCATCGAGTATACATGGACGAGACAGAATACTGCTCTGTATGGTGCATACATCGATTTCAGCACTGCTTTCGACACAGTTATGCGGAATCGATTGTGGAGGAAATAAGTGAATTGGAAGATCCCCCAAGGCCTACTAAAGATGATCATGCCTTTGTACAAGGATGCAGGTATACAAGTAAGATTGGATGGCCTAGGCGCATTATCTGGGAAAATCAGTACAAGTAGAGGGGTGAAGCAGGGATGTATAGTGGCAGCAACCCTTTTTAATCTGTACTTAGCTGATTTAGGTATCGCCCTTGATAACATAGCCCACTATCCTGTTAAAGTAGGGACAGCTAGAATTGGTTGGCTCGGCTACGCAGTGGAGTTATTACTGGTAGACCACACCCCGAATGGCCTGCAGAATATGTTAGATGTATGAGGGGCATATGCTAAACAATGGCTTAAGTTAAATGCAAGATTATGGTTTTTTTGGCAAGAAGAAAATAAGTAGCAAAGTTGTATGGAAGATTGATGATGAAGTAATGACACATATTTCCTGCCCCTCAGGAATGTCCAGCAACTTCTAGCCATTGAGGACAGAAACTTATCTAAGTCGGGCTAAGATTGACATAGTGGGTGAATTGGGTGGAAATTACCATCACTATGTACAGTCAGGTCATGGAGACTTGACTTTTTCTGTGTAAATGTAATACCTGTGGTAATTCTGACATTATATATTGATGTTATTGTAGGTTTTCTTTTTAAATTGTTGTTATGACAACACAGGTGGTTGCACTTGCAACTAGATGTACTAGTAAATAAAATTTGGCAAATGTTTTTGTATATAAAATCTTCTCGATCCATTGTTATCCACCTATATTTGTTTTAAGGTTGGTTCAGAGAGTCATTAGGTGAAGTAAAGGTACACATTTTTCAATTTACAGTTGAAGATCTTTTTGATTGTTGATATATATGAATTCCCACTTAGTGGGAAGGTCTAACACCAGATAGTGGGGTATGCCCATATGTGAATGGTGATGTGTGAGAAATGTGGCAGGGTTCACTGTTTTGCACCTTACAATGTGGATGTGTGGGCACTAGAGAATGATCTCGTATGCTGATGCCCCCTTGGTGGTGAGGGTGGATTTCGAGCAATCTAGAATGGCAGATACTGAGTGCTCCACATACAGAGTTACTGAGCACCACATCACAATTGTGGAGCTTTTTTCTATTGCAAGGGCCACAGCTGCAAGAGCGAGTTTGCACGTGAATTATCCCTGCATCACTGATTCTAGTGTGCCACTGTAATAGGCCAGTGGCTTGTTCCCCGTTGTGCTTTTTTGTGTGACAACCACTGTCATGAGGGTGCCATTGGAATGCAAGAAGATGTAAAACTCCTGCATGTAATCTGGGGTGGCAAGAACAGGAGCTGTTGAAATCACTTCCTTTAAACTATTTAAACTCTTGATCAAATCTGCATTCCAGTCTATTTGACGGCTCTCTTTTTGTGCTTCCTTGATGCCCTGTAAGTGTTGCCTTGTGTGTGCTGAATAGTCAAGAATCCATGACCAGCAATAATTGCATAATCCCAAAAACGGTGTCCAGTCATACTTTCAAATTAATACTTTCAACATGCAAAAGTTCCGAATACAAAGCATTGAAAAAAAGTTTCGAATACATTTGTTTTCTTCATTTTATGGGTTTTATTTTAGTTTTGTGTAAAAAAAAAAAAAATAAGAAAAAGCATTCAAACTTTTTTTTCTCAATGCTTTTGTGTCGGAACTTTTGTATTTCAAAGGTTTTACTTTCGAAAATATCACTATGAACCCCCAAAAATGTATGTATGACTTTCACTGGGAGTGGTTTGGGAGGGGCACGCACTGTTGCTGCCCTGTCAGCAATGATTCTTTTTCGATCTGCAGCGATAAGCTGCCCTAGAGAGAGTACTTCCAGTTGGCAGTACTGGAGTTTTGCCTTGTCTACCTTGTACCCCTTACACGCTAATAGTTGCAATAGAGCAATGGAGTCTCTTTGGCAGTTCTTCTCACTGTCACTGCATACCAGTAAATAATCTACGTATTGAATTATCATGCTGGGTACCTGGATGTTACCTAAATCTTCCTGCAGTATTCTATTGAATATGCTGGGGCTTTCGCAGTACTCCTGAGGCAAACAAGTGTGCTTGTAGTGCTTTCCGCCCAGGCTAAATGCGGTGAGGTACTGTGAGTTTGGGTGCAGGGGCACTGAGAGGAAGGCATTTTTTAAGTCTACGTCTGTGAAACGGGTTTCTTCTTTGGGGAAGCTGCACAAAATGGATGTCAGATTGGGGACAAGTGGAAACCCTTTCTGCACTACGTCATTAAGGGAGCAGAGATCCTGGAACATCCTCCAACTGCCCCCTCATTGCTTATTTGAGAGGGTATATCACTGTTTTGCATGGTGAGGTAGAGGGTACTATAATCCCTTGGTGTAGCAAGGCCTGTATTGTTTCCCTGATCCCCTCCTCTGCTTCCCTGGACAATGGATACTGCTTCACCCAGGGCAGTACTGCCCCTGCCATAAGTGTGATTCTTACAGGGGTCACTTCTTTTAACATTCCTACATAAGTGTGTGGGAATGTGTTGTAAGTCTGTCTGGCTATTGCACCATTATCTCACAGGGTATGCACCTTTTGAGGATGATCTCTCCATCATTGTTGTCATCCTCAAAAAGCTCTGCATCAGTTAATTCTTTACGGGGCACAGTAGGATTGATGCACAGGACTGTGCGCCATTGGCATCCATGGGGGTTAGTACCTAGTACTACAATTCTTTTGGCAGACACAAGTAAACCCTATAGATCTAGGGAGAGTATTGTGCCTGCAACTAACTCAGGGGACACCACGGGTCAAAAGATGAAATCAGTGGGTACTCTCCAGCAAGTTCTGGTGATCTGCGGGACGGCTCATGTGAGCACTGTGATTCAGTAAATGAACATGTCAGGATTGACAGGAATACCTTGTACCACTACATCACATGCCATGGCATGTATCATGAGCATTGCTCTTAGTGAACACATACCAGGCGTGGCACAGACGATACCGCTGTCTGTGAAGGAGATTGTCATGTTCAGCTTACTTACAAGATCCCTACCGAGCAAGTTGACAGGAGAACTCTTAAGAGTATAAAGGGGAGGACCCTTACGACCTCCCTTCCCACCTTTATGTCTAAATCTTTTGTGTAAGGAACCATTAAACAGCCCCAGAGAATCCCTGCATGTTGAGAGTTTTTCCTGATAGCGGGAAGTCACCTTCGCTGATGCATGACTTCTCTGCTCCTGAGACCACCATAAAGATGAATTTTTGTTCCCTTTCTCTGCCCCCACGAACGGTGCCTCATCTGGATTTAGGGTCATTGACAGGACTGGACACACAAGTGCTCTCTATGCGCTGTCCTAGTCAGGGTATGTGTCTGTTCCGGGCAACGTAAAAGGGTTTAAACCTACCACTGTAGTACCTTGAAAGGGGGCCACTGTGCCTTTAGGCATAGTGCCCAAAGCGTTCCTGTTTTCTGCTGACTGTGGGCCAGGGTCGGGTTGGTAATGCTGTACTGCCTGCGGCTGGTGTTGTGGTTGACAGTGGCCGGGGATCTCTTGGGGCAGCTGTGTGTATGCTTGGTGGATCTCATAGGGTATTGATTTCTTTCTGGGCGGTAACCCCTGTGGATTTCCAGGGGTTGGAGGGCCGTAATTCTGCTGGTTGTAATTGTACCCCATACCTTTCCTGCTTTGGCATTCTCTTGAAAAATGTCCCACCTCTTGCACATCCTGCACTGCACTTGACCTCCTCCTCTTGGCCCCGGACCTCCCTCTAGACACTTGGAACCCACATCGCCCTTGTTGCTGCCCTCCTTGCCACTGTGGTCCTAAGAATTGCGAGTTGCCTCCTCACTGTCCTTGTCCTCCTTCAGCCCATACTGCCGCTATTCTTGTTTGTGCCGCATTAGAGGCGTACCTTCCCTCTTCCGTCTGTTCTGGCGTTGGCCCTATCGAGACCGCAGCTACTTTTACTAACTTATTTTGGACCAGTTTTGCTTTCTCTGCCTGTCACCTCTGAATCGTTTCCTTCTCACGCTCTTTTATTCTTCTACAATGGTGAACTATAATACATTGAATCTCGAGCCATCCTTTCGCTTTTACCCCAGTTATTTTGTCAAGCGCTTTCTGTACTTCTCTAGGTAGGCCCCTTTTTACTATAAAATAAAAAAGTGATGTTGATTGGCCCCAGGTGCTGCCCGTTTCTGCTCTCCACATCTCCTGAACCCTGAGAATGTATTGTGCTGAATCTTCATACTCCCCCATTGTACACTGCATGATCAATTGTAGGTCTGAGCTATCGGGGAACGTTCCCCACAACGCATCCCATACCCTTGCTCTAATCTTGTTAATCGACGCTTCATCATGGGCATCATTTCTCAACTTTAATCCTGGGTACCAGGCTTTGACCCACACAGTTTCTTCTTGGTTCCCAACTGCGGCTATCAACAGGCTTTTAATATCCCCTATTGCGAAGAGCACCCCCGCTTTCTTCTTTTGGAATGCTTAAATCCACTTTCCCACCCCGGCTGTGAGTTGTGGGAGCACCTTAAGGAGGTTATAGTTGTCCATTTGTGCCCAGGGAACATAGTGAGGTGTTCCTGCACCATTGTGTATTAAGGGCATTTGCATTTTCATCTTGCCTTTCCTGCCTTTAGTCACATTTCCCTTTTTCCTTTCTAAGGCTATCCTGCCAAATTTCTCCCTCAGTCATCCGTTCCACATACTTTCTAACCTTGGGGTATGCTGGGGTGCTTTCTCTGTGTCTCCCTCCCCATTGTCCTCGGTCTCATCAAAATCACTCCAATAGTCCTCATCTCCTCTGCGGGACACCACATTTTCATAACCCAAGCTATCTGTTTTTCCATCACGCTCTACCTGGACGGTTCTTATGTGTGGGCTATCTATTCTAAATAAAAGGTCTCCAGATTTCCACTCATCCCCTACTGGTTGCAATAGTGCCCCCACAGGTGGCACAGGTGTGTCCTCCTTTGCCACATCACATGCTGCCTGGCTAGCTCTGTTCACGTGGATGCGCTCACCCCAGTATGGGCAGTATATTCTGGGGGTGTGACATATGGTGGAGGTGGGGCTGTACCTAGTGTTGCTCCCATCGCGCCCACCGATACATACATTGGGTTGGTATACCCTTCCACTGGGTGAGTTGCTAGCAGATATATCCCTTTATTAGTCTCCATATTCTTCCCATTTTCTCCTGAGCCTGTCTCTTTGCTACTGTCATGTGTCGCCCCTTCCCCCTTCGTATCCTCTGTGTCCTCAAACATTTTTCAGAGGTTCAATACTTCCCTTCTAATTTGCAACGTTCGGCCCTTATATTTTGCTCTCAGGAAAGTAGACATATATTCCAGGACACTTCTTGTGCTGGCCAGGAGTGGGGCAGTCCCCCCCCCTTCAGTCTCAGTCACCCATTGCTTGTGATATTTTTTTTAATCTTTTTGCAATATAAAGGCAGGGCCTTGTATATGTGTTCTGGGGGCATTTGTTCACTCATAGTTGTGTCTTGTGTGTGTCTTATCTTGGGGCTATGCCTATTCTACTGCGCCACAGTTATGATATGATATGATATGGCATTTGTAACGCGCCTATACACAAGTGTTTCAAGGCGCGACGAGGCAGGGGGGGACAAGGGGACACAGACAACGATCCTACTAGGCCAAGTGTCATTCACATCGCGCAAGTGCATGGGTAGAGGGGAAGGGTAAAGTGCAACGGGGAAAGTGCAGTACAGGGTTAGTAAATACAAGATAAATAATAGGGCCAGCTGGTGGCAAGTGCAAGATAAGTGCAGACAAGTGCTGGGAGGGGGGGGGGGGGCTGTAGGGATACAGAGACAGTCCTGTAGTGCAGGGGTTGCCAGGGAGGCAGTGCAGGGGAGAGAGGCTGGGCCACTGACCGAGTTTGGTGAGTGGCCCAGTTGCAGATTCAGTGCAGTTTCAGCGATTAGCAGGGGAGAGGGGGAGAGAAAGCAGAAGCAAAGAGGAATGTTTTGAGGTGCTTCTGGAACAGGGAGATGGTTGTCCACAAGTTTCAGGAGGCAGGAAGGCTGTTCCAGAGGGAGGCCCCTGCTGCGGAGAGAGATCTCCCCCCAACTCGTTGCTTGGAGAAGCGGCCGACTATGAGGGAGTTGGAGGCGGATGAGTGAAGAGCTCGAGAAGGAAGATATTTGGGAAGAAAGAGTTGAAGGTATTTTGGCCCCAGTCCCCAGAAGGCCCTGTGGACAATGCAGAGGGTTTTGAACTTAATCCTCGCAGCAACTGGGAGCCAGTGTAGTGATTTCAGTCCTGAAGAGATACGGTCCCTGGGCTTGAGGCCAAGGACAAGTCTCGCAGTCCTGTTCTGGATGAGTTGCAGAGGGCGGAGAGTAGAGGCAGGCAGATTTAGATAGAGGCTGTTACAGTAGTACAGCTTAGAGAGAACCAGGGCTCTGGAGACAGTGAGCTTCTGGGAGAAGGAGAGGAAAGGAAGGATACCTCTGAGGAGGTGCAGCTGGTAGTGTAACTTCTTAGAAACGTCAGAAATGTGAGGAGAGAAGGAGAGTGTGGAGTCGAAGATGAACCTGAGGTTTTTAGCCTTGCAGGTAGGAGCAGGAAGAGGGCCAAGAGAGGCCGCCCAGAGAGCTGCAGGGAAGGAGGGAATGGGTGTGCCGATGGGTAGAATCTCAGTCTTACTGGCATTAAGGCAGAGGTCATTGGTGGCACACCATTCCTGGATAGCAGAAAGACAGTCAGAGATGAGGGAAGGAAAAGAGGAGGCTGAGGGTAGCCTGAAAATGAGCTGGGTATCATCCGCATAGCACTGAAAGTTGGGGCAGAGGGCGGCGATGCAGTGGGCAAGGAGTGCCAGCTACTGGTTGAACAGCCAGGGAGAGAGGTTAGATCCCTGGGGGACACCACAGGTAGAGAAAAAGATGTCAGAGACGAAAGACCCCAGTTGGACCTGGGAGGGTCGATTGGAGAGGAAAGAGGTCAGCCACGCCAGGGCCTGACCAGTGATACCGAGATTATCACGGAGAAGGTTGAGCAGGATGGCATGGTTGACAGTATCAAAGGCAGAAGAGAGATCGAGCAAAATGAGAACACAGAGTGTTAAAAGTCAAGGTTCGAGAGCAGGTCCTCACGGATGTTCAGGAGAGCAATTTCCATGCTTCTGGCAGCTCGGAAGCCAGACTGATGGTCATGAAGGCTACCAACAGATTCAGCATGGAGATTAAGCTGGGAGATGGCCAGTTTCTCCAGGAGCTTGCCCAGGAAGGGAGTGATGGAGATTGGGCGATAGTTAGCCGGGCAGGAGGGGTCGGAAGAGGGTTTCTTAAGAAGAGGGTGCACAAGGGAGTGCTTAAGGGGGGATGGGAAGACTCCAGAGGCGAAGGAGTGATTGCAGAAGTCAGCCAGGGCAGGAGCCAGGGAGTCTATGTGGTCCTTGATAGTTTTGGAGGAACAGGGATGAACCTGATTTGATGAGACTTTCATAGATCGGACTTGTCTGGAAACCTCGTCAGCAGAAAAAAGGGGAAAGGCAGAGAAGGAGGGAAGAGGGATGGCTGCAGAAGGGCCAGAGGAAGAGCAGGGAATAGAGGAGGGGAGGTGATAGGAGGAGAGTGAGGACAGGGTGTCCTGAGTTTTTGAAATTAAATGAGAGGCCAGTGCCGTGCAGAGGGCCTGGGAGGGGACAGGAGAGGTAGAGACTGCAGCAGGGTTGGCCAGCTCCTTGCAGATTTTAAAGAGTTCAGCCGAATTGTTAGATGCCGCGGAGATGCGGGCTTGGATAAGGGCTCTCTTCTTGGTGAGAACGGAGAGCCGGTATTGCCTTTGGAGCAGGCAGCAAACCAGTTTGTCAGAGGAAGAACATGAAGCACGCCATTTCTTCTCTGCCACCCTGCACTTGCGTTTTAGGGTGACGAGATCAGAGTCATACCAGGAGTTACATTTGGCTTTGGGCTTCAGGCGGATTCTCATGACAGGGGCAAGGATATCAAGAGTTTCAGATATAGCAGAGTGGAGAGTGGAGAGGGTTGTGTCAGGGTGGGAGTCAGCCAAAGGGGGAGGGGGGCGAGAAGGTGGCGGCGAAAGCGTAAACTGACACACGCTTCATGGGTCGGATGACCGAGAAGAAGGGTGGCAGTGATGAAGGTGGCTTCGCCTGTGGGTTAGGGAAGGTGAGGTGGGAGGATAGGAGAAAGTGATCACTCCAGGAGAGAGGAGTGGAGAGAGGGACAGAGAGGGGAAGGTCAGAGGAGATCAGAGCATCAAGAGTGTGCCCTGCACAATGAGTCGGCCCAGACGCGAGAATAGAGAGTGAGAGAGAATCGCAGAGGTTGCGAAAGAGTCCAGAGGGTGGACAGGAGGCATCCAGGTGGATGTTGAAGTCTCCAATAAAGAGGAGTTGAGTGGTTGAGGACAGGAGTGAGGAGGAGAGGTCCGCCCACTCGGAGAGGAAGGAGGAAATTTGACCGGGTGGCTGATAGATAGTAGCCACGGTAAGGGAATGGCTAGGAGAGAGAGAGAGTCGGCAGACAAGGCATTCGAAAGAGGAATAGGTCTGCGTAGGAGTGATAGTGGCAGGAATCCACTCAGGGAAGATAAGGGCGACACCACCCCCAGCACAGTTAGGCCTGGGCACAGAGAGGATCTTGTAACCGTCAGGTAGGAGTGTTTCAGAGCTGGTGACAGAGCTGGCCGTAAACCAATTCTTAGTGAGACCAAGGACATCAAGGTCCAGTTCCTCAAGAAGGCGACAGATATCAGAGGAATGTTTGACGGCAGAGCGAGAGTTAAGAGTGGCAATGTGGAGAAGGTTGCCATCCTTGAAGGACTTCCGGGGAGGGGTACAGATCAGAGGTACGCCCTACAGAGGTGAAGAAGGAGCACGAGAGGGGGCAGGGAGAGAGGGTGGAGGCAAGGTAGCCGAGGACAGAGGAGGGGGGGACAGCAGGAGAGGAAAGGAAGTTGATGAGGCGTGATAAGCGTCTATCAAAGAGGTGAAGGTTGGCCTGAGGGCCTTGGACCAAGACAGTCCCATTAGAGTAGACATTAATGATGGCCTTAGAGGAGTGGAAGGAGGCCAAGAGGACATCCCAACGGGTGCCACCATTAATGGGAGAAGAGGAGATAGGAGAGAGCACAGAGACCATATGAAGGGTCCATAGGTCAGGTGAAGGCAAGAAAAAGAGGATGTCAGTGAGAGTTTCCTTGGAGGAGGCACTGGTGTAGGTGTCAGCGATAGGGAGGCCTGTGTTGGAGCCCAGGATGTCCTTTTTTAAACTTTTTCCTACCAGATTTAGTGAGGAGAGCGGGATAGTCAATGGAGAAGCAGTTAGAGAAGATAGGCGGGATAGAGAGCACCATGGAATAGGAGGGGGGGGAGACAGACGAGAGCAAGCGGACAAGATAGTGAGCGGCAAGCCCTAGTTTACCACAATTGCAGAACACAGTAAATGTGTATTGGTAACTGGTGGAGAGGCCACCTAAATTTGAGAATCCTGAGAGGGGAGAAAAAAGCCCTAGTTTACCACAATTGCAGAACACAGTAAACACAGTAAATGCATATTAGGTAACTGGTGGAGAGGCCACCTAAGTTTGAGAATCCTGAGAGGGGAGAAAAAAAAACAGTAATTCATTGAGTTCAATAAATGTACATTTCAGTTCCGTCTCAAATTCATCTTAATACTGTCAACAAGTTCCCAAAGCGAAAATCAGCAATTCATTTTCCCCGTCCCACTCTCCCCCAAATAGAGCTTTTTACCCATTCACCCCATGCTTTCATTATACGTCCACACACACACCCCACGTACACGCCGCTCCTGGGCCTTCTCGTTACATTTTAAAATACACCAACAAAACAAACTAAAATAACAAGCTAAAACAACAACCGCTACTATTCCCGAGCTCTTCTAATTATACAGAGTTCCCATATTTATTTATTTCCCTGCACTGGTCGACACTGTGCAAGTGACAGCACCTTCCCCCCTTACATGGGGGGAGTACCTTATTTCTGTATTCCTTTACCTTGATATCCTTAAAAAGTTTAAGAAAAATCCATAAAATGAACACACTCCATAAACATACCCCATTCACAATTTCAATCACTGCGTTTTCACAATATTCAAACATCTCCATACACCCTACTTTGTTATCCCGTGTATGCTATACTCACGTGTGTGCCTTCTCCTAAAGACCCCCGTTCACAGGGTTCCACAATCAGCCTGCACCTCTCCTTGGGGCTGCACCCCGCTCCAAAGAGGAGACGGGATTCTGCAATGACGGCTCCCACATGGCGATTTAGGTGGGGTGGGTGTTTTGGGACTGGTCACTGAAGGTTGGCGCGACTCTTCCAGAGAGGCTGCTTGGATAGTTCCACAGGTATGGGGGATGATGGGATCACGTCGGCAAGGTCACCAAATTAAGGCAAGTCCCTATGTACGCTCACACCAGAATGAATACAACCATCTAGGGAAATAGGCCCAGAGATAGCTTGCAATGTACAGAATACAAAAATATCAGCAAAGGAGGCTGCTGCTCGAGAATGTTCTGGCTCCAGAATGATTGTTAGTGCCTTTTGAAAGGCCACAGCATCATTAAGGATGTCACATATATGGTCTAAACCCGCACAGTTGATTGGTAAGACACTATACATGGTCCTGCTCCATAGGGGATGCCAGACTCCAATTTGTTCACTTCTCAGCTGTCTGTCAGTCCCCACCTGGGTCAGCTAGGCTCATCCCTCCATGGAGTGAAGGTCATGCCTCTCATAAGTCACATTTTAAAGAACTGCTATGATACGCTAAGCCTAATACTACATCACTGTGGCATGCACTTGGGAGGCTCGGGGAGTGGTGCCAGGGGGAAGGAAAGAAGAAATACAATCACACTGACCCACAGATTCTGAGCTTTGTTGATAACGCACCTCTCGCACCACAAGGCCTCCACCCTCGTTTTGATCTATTATCCCTCCCTGTACCTTGTTTTACAAAGGATGCATTTATGTGAAGAGGGGAAACAGTTGCACATGCTTAGATCTTTTATAGTCATTTGGTTTTGGTTGGGGGCGGGAGTCACTCACTATCATAGAATGCAGGGGTGTGGGGATTTCAAACGTACCCTGGGAACCCTCGCCTAGATTTGTTATTTGGATTACATGCCCGTAACCTCCGTCCTGAGTGGGTGAGGCCCCTCCAATCAGAATGAGTGATCTCGCCGGTAAATGATGGCTCATGGAAGTGTTGAGCACTTCAAGAAGAAAGGTTAGGTGGTGAGCATCAGCCTTGCCCACCTGATCTTTAGAGATAATGAAATGCCGAATAGTTACAGTATTGATATTTTTAAAAACCATACAGCGAGAAATAAAACACAAGTATTTCAGCAGCTTCAAACTATGACAATGATAACAATCAGTCAGTGAACGATAATATTTGGGTGATCCTGGGCCACTCCGAGCGTCAGAGTCTTTTCCCTTTGTCCTAGGTCTTGCTCCGCAGTTTTGGATATGATCACACTCTCCTGCATCGGTATCACGTCTATTTCTACACACTCACTCCTCTTGTTTTTAGCCTGATGGTAAACAATGACTGTTAGCATTCAGCATAAATCTGTTGACTGTGTACTTAAGCGAGTTTTTCTAGGAATTGAATAGTCGCAGCCTTGCCGTTTCCAGTAAAGCAGAGAGGTAGCAAAACGAATGCCAGAATTATTTTAAATGTAATTAACAAGAAAGAAAACCACAGCCATCTTGGCATTGGCTATCCATTTTCATTGTGGCAGAGATGGTTGCTTTCATTCTTGCGTCAGGCAGGTCTGTATCCTCAAGTCTTAAAATGCTTACTGGCCCTTGCAATACACTACATGCCAGTGATTAGGGCATAGATAGTCAATGAACTCTTTATTTTCTATGAACAATTCCACTCTGATATCCAACTGTCCGGAAGTATTTGTCAACATTTGACAGATAATTCGTTTTTGTGAGCTGATTTCAAATCTTATAACATTTTCTTATGTATACCTAACATACAGGTATATAGAGCCTGGGCAGTACCAAAAAGGTCAAAACCAGGCTTTGTTTGGGGAATGTCATTCAGTAGGAACGAATGAAAAAGGTGGGCATAGTGTATCCATGGCAGCTATCGAAGGGTGTGGTTTAAGCCAAAGATTGGCAATTCACAGAGGGGAAGTCAGAGAAGCAAGAAAGGAGAGCAAATGGAAGTTCAACATGTGAGATGAGTTTTGAAGAGGAGGTTTTCAGTCACATGAAAAGAAGTAACAAAGCTGGGAAGATCACATTGTCATACCCCCTACCTGGACAGGATCTTGGAATTTTAGGTAAAAGTCTGCTTTGCTACAAACTTAAATTGCCAGCCAAACATTTTGGGGAGTTAGGATGACTGAGAATTTAAGAAAGACATGTAGTATTGATTCTGCAGGGGACTTCAGTGGCAAGCTAATGAAGTCCAAGTAGCGGTGATAAGCATCTGCCAAAGGGCATTTGCATGCTAGGGTGTGCAACTGGAAGTCTGATTTTGGGAAGGCTCACCATAGTGCATAGCCATAATTAAGCCAGGAAAGTGACAGGTCCTAATCTACTGCATGCATATTAAGGACAGGGATTCTGGCATGTTCTATATCCCTTATGATCCAAAGTAGGAGGTAGATTCCTCACGTTGCACACAGTGCAGAACTCATTGCACCTGCAGGTTTTCTCTTCAGTTGTAACCTGTATCCGTGTATTCCACCGGTAAAAGAAACATGTTACGATGGCATGTTTATCCTGTCATTGTTCTTTGCCAGCAGATGTCATCAAAGACAGCTGATGGGTACAAGCCATTTTTTCATAAAAGATTTTTGAAGACATCCTCGTGGGTATTAGTTGAATTGCACAGAATAAAAGCCAACTGGCTCTCTGTCAACTAAAACATTGCAATGTTTGACTTGTGGTTCATAGAAATATTTTGGAACGTGTTGTCCTTTAATATAAACAAGTCAAACAAAATCGTGTACGAATTGACACTCAAAAATAAGGGCTGTTTGTGGTGTTGCAACGCGAAATTGCAAAGTGATTCTCACAAAGTGCGACATCAGCATGTCCTGTTTTGCGCTTGACATTTTATGACACACCACACTGCATGGTGCTCGCCCGCTAGCCTTTAGGTCTGATGTAGAAGGCTTCCTTTAGAGGGGCTCTTATTTAAAAGCCAATGGTTTACACATTTACAAAAAAGGCCATAAGCATGCATTTGCACATTGCATAGTTATTCACAAAACATTTTCTTGCAATGGCAACATTAAGACGTGCAGTGCGTTTTATGGTCGGTTACTCTAGGCTGGTTGTCACGCCTGTTGAAGTGTTTCAATAAGTCAAGGCAGCCACCGAAGACACAGGATGTACAAGGTGGCACCTCATTGTGTTGCCAAACACAAAATATAGCTCAATTGTGAAGGAGATACGCCAGAATGACCTTTGCCTGATGATGCATAGATCCCAGCGGTGACCTTACTTTCCTTAGCCATAAAGCACGTTTGAAGTCTATGGTAGGCAAAGTAATCCGACTGCTTAGTAACTGCACATACGTGGTAAAGTTCAATTAAAGACAAATAGATTTGTATAGAATGAACACTATAGTGATTATTTTAAGTGTTGCCTGAGAGGAACACGCAGGCTAACACTTGCATGTCTGCGGTCTTCACCATGCATTGTTGATTGTTTTTGGTAATATGTGTAACTGAAGCCAGCCAGTCCAGATGGTCCTGGGATTCTGAGCCTTTTACAACCATTACCAAAAATGATCATTACTATTGCCTGCCATGTATGTTCATGATGACCGATGTTATCATGAATCTCTGATGCCGGGTTATTTCTGCCTGGTTATTTCATGTGTATTAAACAGGTGGAATCCATAGGTATTCCAGTATCTGTCACCACATAACAATTGGGTACACAGGTGTATTTGCGTTACAGAGATGCTGGAGGAGTTGGAAGTAGACGTTCTGTCCCTCCCCCAGCTTCATGCTGTAGATCTTGGTTTGCTGGTGGAAGCATGTTCTCTGTCCGTGAATTACTATCCCTGCTCTCTTCCCAACACATCAAAATTACCCCTTATGTAGAAAGCAGATTTGATCCCCAAAGACTCAGTAAAAATGTGTGGCTCTGGGACATTTTTAAATTGCTAGAAATGGGGCTATGTAATCTTTACCTTGTGGTGCCTTCTCCACCTGCTTGAGTAATGTTTTTGTAATGATATCTATCTATGGTATCTAAATGTACTGTTTCATTGGTTTTTGCCGCATTGAGAAAAGGCAGAACATTTGTAGCCTCCACTCAACCCCCTCAAATAATCCCACTCCACAATCTGGAACAAGAAACAGGACATTTTGATATGTTGGTTTTTTTTAAATTGTAATTCAAAGACTTAAATGTGGCTCCTAATTTCCAATACTAGGGAAGCCAACCACAGTCCAGCAAATTAATACAGGCACCTTGTCTAAAGAAAAAGAAATGTGACTTGCCCGCTTTTGTCTCACTAATGATTTGTATCCATGCACAATATCCAATTTACACCATCTACACATAGAAAAGCAAATTCTATTCTAGACAATGGTCTAAAATATTTCACAATTATACACACATCCCATATTTCACATTATACACGCTATCGGACCAGCTAAATGCTTTTGGTACGTCATGTATCTTGCATGCGACCCCTGTAAACTATGCAACTGTATAACTGTGTAAACTGCTTCTTATACCTTGTAATTTATCTTCCATCAAGATATGCCCTCTCTGTGTATTCTAAGGAATTCATGTAAACTGCATCTTATCTTATGTAACTTATATTCTGCCAAGAAATGCTCATTTTATGATGTATTCTCTGCAACTGATGTAACCTTGTATCCCTTGATGTGCCCAGATGCCTACGGGCCAGGCTGCGCAATACAAATAAAACAAATACAAATACACATTGACACATGGGGCCTCATTACGACCCAGACGGTGGACCATGGTGCTAGTAGCACCATGGTCCATGCTGGTAACTTACCGACTCCGCCATGGAGAAAGGGGGAATTACCACCCCATTACAAGGTTGGCGGGCGGTAATTCCCCATTCCTCCATGGCCCTTCCCCATTCCCATTTCTGCCCCATAGGGCTCAATGGGAATGGGGAAGGCGCTAAGTACGGTACCGCAAATTGCGGTACCGTACTTAGCACCAAGGTCCCTTTGCGGGTCCCTCCTTTAAAAGCTGGTAAAACCAGCCATTAAGGTCGGGTCCTGCAAAGGGACCTCGTAATCAGGCGCTAAGTGTTTAACGGCGCCGCAGCCTTTTACGGCACCGTTAAACACTTAGTGCCAGGGTCGTAATGAGGCCCATAATGTTTGAAACCAATAGAATTGCTTCATTTTTCATGAAACTTGTTACATGTATTGCATCATAGAAATATGTTTCTCTTACATAATAATTTACCATTCTTGGACTGATTTAAATCGAGAATGTTGGACACTATCTGTGACAATCTATTGCTTCCTAGCTTAGGCGAAGATAATATGTAACATCTTTTGTGATGTTGGATTGGTTGCAAATAACTGTAAAGTCTTGGGTTTCTGTTTCTTTTGGACAGATAGGCCTAACTCACTCACTGTACTCAAGGAAACATGTTCACACATGCAACAATGTGTTCCTTAAGCAATAGATTTCAATTACTCCAGGGATCCCAAATTGCAGGACAAAAGTCCTTTTATGATCACTCCCTAGTTGCTCAATTTGAATAATACTTATAAAGCACATACCCCTTTCAGACATATAGCATAGAATAGGGCTCCCAAAATACTTTTACATGCCATCTGAGATTGCATTAATTCTTGATACAGTTGTCTAAATATTCTGTGGTCATGGTACTCTCTTTTGTCTTGCAAAGGCCCATGAAAGGTAGGGACAGCAACGGTCCTCAAGCAGCCCCACCAGGTAAACCTTTCTGTTCAATCTGTGAACCTGTTCTCTAAATCCCTCTGATGTAATCTGTTCCTGCATTGGGAAACTCCTCAGCATTTAGTCCAATGTGGGTAAAGGCCCTATTAAGAAGATTACTCCATCAATCACATTCATTTGGTATCCAATTTGATTTTCTCCTCTCAGACAGGCCCTCCTGCTTCTCTGTGTTCCAAAACCCCTCCTTCTGCCTTTGTTTTTTAGCTGGAATACCCAGCAAACCCCATCCACAAAGCATCATTGGACATGGCATTTAGGGTGGATAAAGAGTGGCCATTGCCTGTGACTGGTTTCCTTCACTTGCTCACACCCACCATGGCTCTCATCCTTGCTTCTAGGGCCCACGGAATGTTGATGTTTCAAAAGGGCATGGGTAGCTACAAACCAGCCCCCTCCTTTTTAGTGAAATTAATATTGAACTGGAATCTGCATATTTTGAATAATTCCCTACATGGACTTAATGCAAAAGATATATTTAGACGCATAAGAATATTCTGAATCTGGAGATGTCATTTATGTTTCTATCCCATGCATGCTGGAGTTATTACGATATGTAAGTTATGCATAAATAATACATTTTAATATATGACGTCTACATGTATGAAATCTGTATTTTTCTGTTGAACCCCAATGTGTATCCGGTTTTCAGATTGGAAACTGGTTAAAAAAATACAATAATATATTTCCCATTGGCACTTTTAGCTGAATGAATTGCATGTGTATGTGGCTTGCCGCTTTATCAAGAGAAACCATTTTTTTGAATTTGTCATTAATTTAACTTTACAAAAAAACACATTGGGAAGCTTTTCTTTATGACTCAGGTGTAAGAGAACAGACATATTCTTTGTGAAACATAATGTATTTTAATGTCATTCATGAACCACTCTCCATCTGTTCCTTAATTGGTGACCAGGCATCCCTCACTCTATTTCCAAGGTGGCCGTTTGGATTGGCTAAACAAAAAATAGGACACACAAATTAAAATGTTCGGGGGCAAAATACTGGCATTTATCATGTAGTTTGATAAAGGGCCTTTTTCTTGAGTACAGACAGCTCCTCTGCTTAATGTGTTCTATTGGTATAAGTGGCATGTTGATTAGGCCTAGACATTCTTGCTCTTCAAAAGAGCTCAACCTAATGGTTGTCTTGGATGACATGTACATTTTGAGTAATTTTTAGTTCCCAGCTTAATGCAGCATTATATTAGATGGATATATTATGTCCCATATAATATAAACATGTGAATAGTAACCATGTTTTACCATCTTTACTTGTAATAGCAATCAAACTCCATCAACAGGTATTGGGCAATCTATAATACAAAGGCAAAGGTGGAGCAGAGAATTTTCACAGGCAACTGCAGCATTCAGCGTTCAGCTGATCCTTAATCCCCATACTTAAGTATCATACTTATGCCCCATATCTACGCCGTGCGGAGCAGAGGTTGTGGGCTGTGCTGGGGACGGAGTATTTTCAAAGTGTTGTCTGCAGGAGGAGTGACAACTGCAGCGTTCAGCATTCAGCTGATCCTTAATCCCCATACTTAAGTATCATACTTAAGCCGCATATCTACGCCGAGCGGAGCAGAGGTGGTCTGCTGTGTGTTGTGTTGGGGATGGAGTATTTTCAAAGTGTTTTCCTCAGGAGGAGTGGCAACTGCAGTGTTTAGCAGCATTCAGCTGATACTTAATCCCCATGTCTCAGCGGAGTGGAGGTGGAACAGAGGTGATCTGCTGTTGTCTGCTGGGGCTCTAGGGGGAAAGTGGGAGTGCCAGTGGACTTCTGGCAACTGACACAGAGTACCTCACTAAAAGCACATTTGGCTTATTCTGCTAAGTGGGTGAGTAACTATGCTAAACCTGTGCTCTGTTTGTCCTCATTGTTTACTTTGCTCATAAACTGCCATAGCCCCTGAATCCTCTGAAGTCCAATTCCGGGCATAAATGAACATTTACTCACTAAGGAGCGGTGACAAGCTTTGCCAAATCTCTAACCTGGCCAGAAAAGCAGGGAAAGCCTACTGTTTGGAAATAGCAAATATGGCCTTGTCACTTGTCACAAACCCTGGCTCTCAGATAGTGCCACGTTCATCCCCGACTGATACAGCCCTAATGAATGTATCATGCCTAAACAACAATGATGGCTCTACTGAGGCAGCCTATAGACCGGCTGGTGATAGAAGTGACAGCAAATTGCTTAATTCAAGAGCAATTGTACCTGAAGCCTGCCACATTTCCTTTTCTCCAGGACCTCGATCAAATATTGAAATGATCCATTTGCAATCACCCTCGCTATTTACATCAGTGTCCCCAACATACAAAATCCTGACATCATCAATGGATATTTCCTTGTAGGACTCACTGTAGGACGAGGGAGGTTTTCCCCCATAGCATACAACTGTACACGAGGTCCCAAACACTCCAGGGTCAGCCCTACATGCTCTGAACTTTACTCTGTCACAAATGGGTAACTGTTACAATTTAATCACGGAAGAATCCTGTGAATAACGTTCCCTCCTGAATGCTATGTCATCCAAGATGGCTTTTCTGGATGGGTTCATTTATGGGAGGGCGCTGAGCTCGGGCGAGTCCAACCAAGCCCGAGGAAATAACCATCCTGGCTCCTCTGGGTTTCATATGGCCAACCCTCCCCCTGGCTCGATGGTCAAGAATTCCAGTGCCAGTTAAACTAATAGAGGTTTGAAACCTGGTGGCAACCAAAACAGCAGCTATTGTAACCTACTTGGAAAGGAAGAAAACACAAAAATATGAAGAACTCCTCCAAACAAAGGTGGCATGGGTCTCGTAGCTTTATGAAGAATCTGTGGCAGAGTCAGACTCTCTCTTCTATGGTGGAGGATGAAGTGCCGAGCGGGAGCCTGTCAAAACAGAAAGAGCAGAAGCTGTCGCCCTGCAATGAACCACATACACTACCAAGGAAGGCAAAGAAGAAACAAAATAATCTTTAGAAGAGAGCTACTGAAGGCACAAACCAGCCTATAGAATTCTGGTCAATATGAAGGAATTGTCGCCTATTTCCTCCTTGGTGAACGCATTGTCAAGATCTCCTGAAGGTGCAGTTGTGCCAGCGAGCAACCATTTAGCTGACCAGTGCCAACTGGAGAAAAGGGCGCTGGCACGGGCCTCAATTTTTATGCCCGGTGCTCCTGGGCCTAAGCTGCTGTTAAAATCGGCAATAAAAAAATCATGGCATCCTTTAAGCAAAGTCTTATTAGATAAAAGCAATGACAGGTATGTGTATAACTTATCAAACGGGTACCCTGACATCCCACTGATTGTGCCAGAGAAATCAGATTGTCGGCTTTAGCGCCAGATAGATGCGTTGCAGCCAGCTTTTCTCACATTAGAGGAAGGAAGACTAAGGTCGTTGGCAGCAACTAAGGCTGACACATCACTGGTTGACCTTGTACAAGCCCGTATGTCAGCTCCTGGTGACAACTGACAGGAGATCCATCTTGGCAAGGTCGGCTCCAAGTGGGTTAGGAGAGACTGAAGACTCAGCAGTAACTGTATACCAGAGTGCTGAATGGGGCACTCATACTAAAAACGCCCATGAGGAGCGAAAGTGTGATTGTCAAACTCTTTCATGTAATGAGCAAAGGTCCAAATCAAATCAACTTGAATCTAGAAGTCAAGGAATGGATGGGAGAATAGCTTTCTCAGAGGAACATACATTGATCTTGAGCAAGTTATTCCCAAATAGTGATTTGCTCCCCTTAAATCCGAGCCACATTTTGGCCCCATTTTTGGAGATACCTAGTTTAAGATTGATCTCCTCTAGTGATATCGCTCGGGTTCAGTTTCCAGTGAGGTGCAGATTAAATTTGACTAAGTTACACTTTTGTTGTCATATGATAAGGGCCATGGTCTATTCTGAGTTAGAGTCTTTCCTGTCACAGGGATATGACGTGTTGCAGACATTAGTTGAGCCAAATGATTTAATGTCTAAGGACCCTCCTGTTGGAAATTCCTTTCCTTCAAGGTCTATATATGACTTGATATCTAGCTACCTGCTTTCAAGTAATATTAACACCCAAGACCCAGGACAGCGTAAAATCATTAATGAAAACAGAACAAATGTGCAATTGGTTTATGATTGCAACTATGTTTTGTCTGTATTACATGGAGGGGGATGTATTCATAATACTTCTAAATGAATAGATCAGATTTGCTTGGATTGCTGGAATTGTAGAGGCCATACGTTTTTAAAAACAGATATTATCTTTTTGCCACAATATTCATTGTTATGCTTGCAGGAATCTTGGCTGACCTATATTTCTATAATAGACAGTTACGTTATCCTAATAGTGGAAGCGATGCAGGGTGCACATAGCTGGCGTATGGGGGGTCTTCTTTGTGCCCTTAAAAATGGTATCAGCCTTAAAATATTCAACGTTGAAACATTGCGGAAGGACATTCAAATGGTAAAAGTGGTTGGTTGCTGTGAGATCTCAGCCAACTTGTGTTGTTATGTTTGCAATGTGTATTTCAATCCCAAATCTGGGGAGATTGAACCATTTCTGAAAGCCCTTTCTGCTCTTGTCTCAAATGTTTTAGAGAATGGGGGTGCAGAAATCGTCATTTTGGGGGATTTTAACAGGGAATATTTGGACCCCAATTGGTACTGTGAAGAAAATAGGATATGGGTATCATCTTTGGGAAGAAAAAGAGGAAGGCTAATAAGATCAGAACTAAAAAGCTGTGATTTAATCCTAGCAAATGGAAACCTAATGGATGCTAGTCCTCCTGATTTCACTTGGACAAATGGTCCACTTTGGAATATGTATTTCTATCTAAATCCTTAAATTGGAAATGTAACAGTCTAAAAGTGACACCCATGAAATCCAGTGACCATCATATGCTAGTACTAACCTTGAAGTGTAAATAGGCCTATCAACAAAGCACTAGCTGCCCGGGGGCAGTGGAAGTAAATCCGCAAAACCAATCATTGATTTGGAAGCCATCACTATCTTCGCACTTCAATTAATGTATTTTTATATGGGGTCTAATGAAGAAGTCGACTTTTAAATCCAGATACTCACTATAAGGCTGGATAGTTTGTACTCCCCTGAAGCAGGGAGTGGGAAGAAATTGTCCAAGAACCGAAGCTAAATGCATACATGTGATACCCTTCTCGCAGAAAAAAAGAGGAAGCTTAACAAAGCTTTGAGGCAATTGAGAAAATCTCCAATTGACTACGAGATGAAAGAAAACATCTTGAGACTCCATTATAAAAATTGGGTCAAGGGTCATTAGTTCCTGTTGTATATTAACAATGCAGAATAAATGCTTTGCTCTATTGTATGCAAAAGCCTTCTTTTTGGAGATTGATTAAAGAACCTTTAGAGCAATGCTCTATTCAATGCCAGCCTGTTGCCTGGGGTGTGTTGGAGACTCATTTCTCCTCCATCTATCGTGAAAATGAGCGGGTGGAGGGGTCTCTCACACACAATGGCTGTTGGTCGGAGCAGGTTGAGATTGATCTGCGGGTAATAAAAGAGATCATCAAAAAAAGTAAAGCCTCAAACACTAAGGGTCCAGATGCTTTGGCAAACGCTACACTAAAGTCGAATCTGAACCTCTGAGCATCCATTCTGTATGTTCTATTTTGTATAATTGTGAAGGCCAATAATTTACCATCCTCTTGGAAGAAATCAAATATCATAGTGATCTTTAAGAACGGAGATAGTTTCAATCCATCAAATTATCGTCCAATCTCCCTCCTAGATGCCTCTTATAAAATCTTATTACCTTGGACAACCTATGTGTTTGGGCAGAAAGAAAGGGTATTATCGACAAATTCCAGTCTGGGTTTTGGCAAGGCTTGAATACTGCCCATAATTGCTTTGTAATTAACCTTTTGCAAAATCAGGCCATTCAGGAGAAAAGGGTACTATATTGTGTGTTCTTGGCTATTTCTCAGGCTTTCGACCGAGTCAACCACCTGCACCTTTGAGAGAAGTTGTTGGAGATGGATTGTTCCCCTGGACTGGTAGACATTTTGATTGCTTTACACAGTGATACTAAGGTGAAGGTGGATCTTGATCAAAAAGGGAATTGTACGAGGTGTCGCCATTCTTATTTAGCTTATAAATTAGCAATTTTGGTGAAATGTTTTAATAAAGTCTGAAATGTTCCTCCAAAGCTAGGAAGTCTGCCAATCAGCTACCTGGCATACGCTGATGACATAGTCTTATTTGACCTTAACGCTATTGGCCTGCAAAGGGCCCTGACAGCGAATAATGCATACTTTGAAGCAATAGATTTACAATTGAAAGTAAAAAAGTCCAAAATTCTAATGATTAATTATACTAAAAAACATGCACCAAAGTACAATTGGTTTGTTGTAAAACAGAAATTGGAAGTTGTCCAAAGTTTTAAAGTGACTATGCTCGTCTAATTCAGAAAACAAGAATGAATACATCTGAAATAGTGGCGTTTGATAGAAGGTTTGGCAGATTTTTCAGCAATTTGTCAGGTACTAGCACCAAAAACCTGTCCACGACCTGTTATATGATGCAGAAACAGGTTTACTGCCTAATATATGGGGGAGAGTGCATCCATTAGTTTGGAAAAGGTTACTTATCCTTCCAAAAGGGACTCCAATGCCTGTCATTAGACATGAGGTGGACCTAGTTTCACTGCAAGCACGTGTAGACTGGAAGCGGATGGAACTCTTGAGATCTCTTGTACTTCTGTTGGAACTACACACAGTATCGTTTGGTAACTCTTCTAGAGTACTGATCGAATGGTTTCAAGCCTCTTTGAAACTTTTGGCTGAATATGCTTTGGACCGTGAGAAGCTACTTGGTCCGTTCATAGACAAAAACAAGATTGTCTTTGAACTTGACTGGATCAGGAATAGAGTGACAGCGTTGGAGTACCACTTTTTTTATCATCTGGAGTATAAAGTAAGAGCATTAAATGAGATGCCTTTTTATCTGAAACAGCACCCTTCAAGAAAACATTGATGTGAAATGCTAGGTTTGAAATTAAATCTATTTCCCACTATGGAAGTTATGGGCGCCAGACAAGGCATTGATCAATCCCCTGAGGCTTTGTAGATATTGTACCTTGCAAATTGAATCAATTCGACGTCTGCTAACAGAATGCTCAGCTCTGTCTGAAATTTGTTTTAATCTCTTTGGGCGCTTTGTTTTAGATATAGATTAGTTCATTACTGAGTGGTTCGGGGCAAGGATTTTAAATAGTTGTGAGCCTTCATTGAACACATCAGTTTTGAAGTTTTTTAAATTTGCACAGCACTGTGTTAAATGAAATGTCTTATACTTTGCTCTGTAATGAAGGAAATTTACTTTTTGGAGGTAATGTATGTTTACATCTTTTGATATTTTACATTTTGTATGTTTTTAGGGGATTGATCTGAATTGAAATGTAATGTAATTGAATTTTGCAATGTTTTTTTTTCTTCTTCTATTTTACATATGCAATTAAACACGGAATAATACTAATTCTAACTATGTACCGAAGTTCACATTGTCATATTATTTATAGAACATGGGAGCACACATGTAGAAGCACATTTAAGTTCCCCTTTTCTTTCATTAAAGCCTGAAAGCAGTGCATGGTTTTTTTCAGAGAAGTATATTGAATTTCGTGTTTACAGTGTTTTGTCTGTTTAATATTAATTACTTTTTTTTAATGTAAAGCATCATCTGACCTTCCATCATTTAATAGAGTGCATCACATTCAATCTAAGAATAGTTTACACTCTGTTGCTGTCTGCAGCAAATGCCCAGATTTGTATTATGTTGTGTTGTTCTGCTGTGATGCACTGACTAAGACTTTGTGAAGAATCAGGAGAAATGGTTATCTAGTTAAGCAGTGACAGACACAATAAGAGTTCATTTGTTCCTTGGGATAACATGCTCAGATGTGGAAGGTTCACACTCAAGAAATGCAATATGCACCTTCTTTTTTAAATACCAGATGACATACTTTTAAAAGCAAAACTTTTGTTTTTGTAAACTGCAAATAATGTATTGCTCTAAAGCGCAGGCCATGAAAAAAACTGATTTCCATACCGCAGCCACATTCACACCTTGCAAGCTGCCCAACAACAAACTCAATTAATTGAAATGTCTCTGCATCAAGCACTGTAACTCCAACAAGAAAGGTTCTCATCATATGACTGTTTCACTATTCAAACCTCTGCTAACAACTCTACTCCTCTAATGACAAACTGCTCTCAAATACTCACTCTCACAAAATCAAGAAATAGTAGTAGTATGGTGAGCGGAGTAAGAGAGGAGTAAAGAGAGTCAGAGATTATATTCAACTGTGTTAAGAGTACCGCTGTTGGTTTTACTTTCCCTGCAACGGTGGTCACTTTACAATCATATGATTCCCTGAAAAGTTCGGGCTTCACCATCTTTCTGAAGGAAATGTTATTTGATTGATCTCTCAGGTGTCAGATTCAAAGTTTGCAAAGTTTCTATGCCATGCGGACTGCTTTATGAACGCATGGTACTCCAATGTTATTTCTAATATGGTTATAATGTACTTGATGGGGATACAATATTCTAGGTAATACCAAAATGACAGAGTGTAGTCTCCTTTTGAAAAAGTTAATAGGTTCCTTGAATTTGGGAAAGTGTGGCAGATGGTCTGTCTATTGTTTTTGAACAATGCCTGTGTGTTTGCTGCTGCTGCAATGCTCAATGTCAGTGTGCAGATGCTCCTCTGCACAGATGGAGCACTGATCACAGGGCATGTTATGTTATTGTGATTCATACCACACACTGCTGCCATTTGCATGGTCTCCAGGCTCCCTGGTAGATCTGAAAAGGAAGGAGGGTTAGGAGGACCTAGTGGGATAGAGAGGGAAAGCGCTTTAGTGATTTAATGTGCTATTGGTAGTGTGAGGATCCTGAAGGATCCTGAGGACATCCTCCCGTCTACTCCCCCTGGATCTTCCTCTCTTGTGGCCTGGGAAAGGCCATCGCACTTGGATTCCTACCCCGGGGGTGGCTATGCAAGGGAGGACCACCTGCGCGGGGGGACCTTGGGGAAAGGGGAGAGGATGTCGTTGGGTGACACATGGTATCCCCCTTTCCCTCGTCAGACTAAACCCTATCCTCCCCCTACCGTCATAGGTTATTGTCAGCTTTTACCTATTTCATGCGTACCAACTGTCCCACAATAATTTCCCTTTAAGACTGGGACGGGGAGGAGGCAACAGGGAGTTATGCACACTTGCATTCATTCACACCACTTTGGTACTGGGCTGAGGAAGAGGACTGTGAAGGAATACCATTGGAATGGTCAGGCATGTCCCGCTAATAGATTCAACTATATTCAGGCAAAGGACTTACACCTACAACCATTTAAGTGTCCACAGGTGTATAAAATGACAGACCAGCATGAGAGGGGGAGAAACCCGCCTGGAGAGATGGATGCGGCAGGCAGACGTGGAGTGGGCTGGTGAAAAGGATGCTGTGTGTTGCAGAAGGGTGAGAGAGTCTCTGGGGTCTGAGTGGGCCACAAGAGGGTCAAGACACCTGCAATCCCCTGTGCGGTGTGTCCTCAGCCAGAGCTGTGGGACACTGAGGGCTCCAGACAGTCGCAGGCTGCTGCAGGTAGCGCTGCTCACCAGAGGTCCCGAAGAGCTCAAGCGGAGTGAGGAGAAGCCGAACAAAAGATAGAAGATGCCCGGATGAGCAGCCGTATGCTGGTGAGTGTGAGAAAGGAATCACACAGGAGCTGGAGAGGGGTATATGAAACTACTGAAGGAACTGAAACTCATAATAGTTGGGTTTGAAGACTGAATTGAGGAATTTTGAATACTGCACAAGCTGCAAAGGACTTTTAAGAATGCAACAAGAATGATTGAAGCCCGAACTGAAGGAAAGATATGAAAAGTATATGTAATTTCAGCATGAATTAAAGCGAATTGATAAACATTTATAAACACAATGGGGGTCATTCCGAGTTTGGAGGTAGTCATGGTGCTGTAAGCAACATGGCTGCCTCCAAATCCGGGTCCGGGTCCAGTCTGGTTGAATGGGGACTTACCGGGTCATTCCTACCCTGGAGGACCTGGTAAGTCCCCATTCAGTAAACCATTCCCCATTCCCATTTGAGCCACCATAGGACTCAATGGGAATGCGGAAGGCGCTAATAACGGTACTGAAAATTGCGGTACCGTTATTAGCTCCAAGGTCCCTTAATGGGAACTGCAGAGAACGGGTGGTCAGACCACTCGTTCCTGAAGGGACCTGCTAAGGGACTTCGGAATAGGGCGGTAAGGGTTTACCATCACCGGCATCCTTACTGGTGCCCGTAAACCCTTACCGCCCAACTCGGAATGACCCCCAATGAAAGTAAAGTAATGAGCACTTATGAACAAAGTGAAAGCAAAGTAATGTGCAGTTATGAACAGATTGGAAAAGCAAGTGATGAGCATTAGTGGATAAAGTGAAAGCAAGATGATGGAAAAGGATGAGCACCACAGAGTGAGTTGTAAGAAATACACGTTATGGCAAAGCCAAGAGACTGACAAGAAAAAACAGAATTGAACGTTGATTAATGACACAGGTTCAGAGAGAGAAAACCTGTGTTGGCAAGAAAGTCCAAAGAGAGCATATAAGTATAACAAAGTGTCAAGAGTCATCGGTTGCATGACCTGTAACGGGTGGAACGTGTGGTCCAACAACTGCATCTAGACCGAGTGACCCCTACTTGGAACGAGCCAAGGAAAAGCCAAGATACAAATGGATGCCCGCCTGTGCTGGCTTTTGCTTTTGCGGCACTAATGAAGGAAAAGCCAGCCACCTGTAGTAAACAAAAGCTACCACTGGGTGGCTTTTCCTTCATTGGTGCCGGGACTCGCAGGACGCTGACCAGAGACTACAGGCAGAAAAGCTGCAGCTAAAACTCGGTAAGTGCTATTTATTTAAAAAAACAATAAGCACTAGCTGCACTGCAGCATTTAGCATTGCAGAAAACAACCTCGTAGTGTTTCTGCTTAAATCTGCTTTCCCATTTGGGGCTCTCGGGCTCCCCACAGGGGGCCCGAGAGCCCCAAATGGGAAAGCAGATTTAGGCAGAAACACTGCAGCATTTAGCATTTCCCATTTGGGGCTCTCGGGCCCCCTGTGGGGAGCCCGAGAGCCCCAAATGGGAAATCAGCTGTAGGCAGAAACACTGCATGTATTTATGTTTGCGGTAGCTTCTGAAGCTACCGCAAACATAAATACAACGTTTTTAAAGCTGAGTTTTTTTTTCTAAACCGCAGCTAGTGCTTATTTAAAAAATAAATAAATAGCACTTACCGAGATGCAGCTGCAGCTTTTCTGCCTGTAGTCTCCGGTCCGCGTCCTCCGAGTCCCGGCACCAATGAAGAAAAAGCCACCCAGTGGTAGCTTTTGTTTACTACAGCTGGCTGGCTTTTCCTTCATTAGTGCCGCAAAAGCAAAAGCCAGCACAGGTGGGCATCCATTTCACAAAATGGATGCGCCCATGTGCTTGCTTTTGCAAATTTTGAGCTTGAATTGCTCAAAATGTTACATAGGAACTTTAAAAAAAAAAGTGCGAGTATATTTGTTTTATTATTGCCCATCTTTTTGGGCAATAAAACATTTTTGGGCGAACCATTCCTTTAAACTCTTGGGGAAGGGAAACCCGAGGCCTTTTTGGAACTGATTTCAACTTGGGGAAGCTGGAAAGCAAGCCAGGAGCTGGAAGAAGCTCTGAACTTTATTTTGAACACTGTTTCTTTATTTTATTTATTTATTTTGGTATTTGTATAGCGCACAAAGCCCAGAGGCATCAAGGCGCTTTAACTTAAGAATATGGTTACAGTAAGTGCTTGAAGCAAACAAGTTACAATAGTTACAGACCAGTAATACATTGGACATGGATAGTACAATGGGCAAATATATGGTGACTGCCCCATGTTGCAGGGTGGCAGCAATGCACAGATACGAAAGTCTAGCAATGGGCAAATACATGGTGCCTACCCCATGTTGTAGGGCGGCAGCAGCACACAGATACATTAGGCCAGCAATGGGCCAAAACGTGGTGCCTACCCCATGTTGCAGGGCAGCAGCAGCACACAGTTGCGAGATTGCTGGCATCCCTACACATTGTATATATTTAGTTGTGAAGTATAGGTGTTGGACACAGCAAAGATTTTAGTTGAACTTAATGACACAGACTATCCTTGGTTTCTTTAGGCAGGGAATCCCACATTAGCATGTGGCAAGTTAGGCCTTACTCCATCCTGACATAAAGAAAAATAAACAATTTCATTTAGAAAAGTGAATCTGTTGTCTGTACCTTACTTCATGATGCCTTCACAGTAGCTTCAGTCCGAAACAACCGCTCCCTGTGTGCTGGCCTTGTTTTTACTTGGTAATGGTTACATGGTGTTTATTGTATTAGTGTGTGTCGGATGATTTAGGTGTATTTGGTCTAGTTTTCTGTAGTGTTTTATGTTCAGTTGGTTGTTTCTGAATGTGTACATTTTGTTGTGGTTTTAGGCGTCTTCTGCGGTAGAGGTATGTGTGTGTTTTCTTTGGTGTTTGATGGCGAGTATGCAGGATATGAGAAGTTTTTTAGTAGGGTTAGTTAGTGATGTTAGTAGTCTGTTCCCTTCTATGCAGTAGTTATGGCAGAGTTCATATTCTTCTCGGGTGGTTTGTGTTCAAATGCTTTATTTTGTTGGGATATCCAGGTTTCAGTTCATTAGGTTTTGGTTGTTTTTGGTATTTCTCCTGTGTTGCATTGGCTGTTTCCCTTCGATGGAGTTTCCTGTTTAGTTTGTTGAGTTAAAGAGCCAAGTTTCTATTAATTTCCTAATTTTAAGTGGTCTTCTGTTGTTCGTATTTGCTCCAGAGTGAGTTCCAAAGGGTTGCCGAGATGCAGGACAATGCTGATCCATCAAATTTCTGCTTTGAGTAGTGTTTTGGTTTGAGGCGAATGTCATTGATGGACCTTAGTTTTCGGTTTGGTTCATAAATGGAGATTGTTCCCTGTATGAATTCTGCTCCATGGCCCTGGATTGCTCTGTGGGCTATGCATAGTGTTTTGAAGAACATTTTTTTTTTACTTGTAGGGTTCGCAGTGCTGGTGTGATGTGTTCTCGCTTAGTGAGTCTGAGAAGTAGTCTTGCTGCTGCATTCTGCATCCGCTGTCATTTTTTGGTAAGGTAGTCCATTCATTACGAGATCGATGCTGTTGGCATAGTCTATTCTCGACATGACGAGGGAGATGACAACAAGTGTTCTATCTGGGAAGATGAAGAAAGGTAGTATCCACTTGATTGTGTGTAGTTGGAAGAAGCACTTCTTTACTACTGCATTGATTTGCTGTTTGAGTGTTAAGTCGTTGGGCCTCATTACGAGTTTGGCGGTAGCCATGGAGCTATTAGCTCCATGGATGCTGGAAAACCGGGCTTCTTTACCGGGTTCCGAGAATGAGGAATTGCCGGGCCATTCCGAGTTCGGATGGCCTGGTAATTCCTCCCTCTGGGAACCCAGGCCCGGACCTTCCGCATTCCCATCTGAGCCCCCATAGAGCTCAATGGGAATGAGAGAGGGAGCTAACAACGGGTTACAACCGGCCCGTTGTTAGCTCCCTCTTCCCCTTGCGGGACCTCGTAATTTTGCAGAACAGGTTTAACGTGTCCGCCTCCATTAGCGGAGCCTGTTAACCCGTTCCGCGAAGGTCGTAATGAGGCCCGTTGTCTATCATTATTCCAACGTTTTTAACCACTTTGGAAAGTTCCAGTGAATTTCCCATTTCAGTAGGCCATGGAATGGGGTGTTGGTTCGATGGGTTGTTGGGCGTGATCATGATTTCTGTTTTGTCGGGTTGGTTTAAGGCTGTTGGATTTCATCCAATGGTTTATTTCTGTGAGGCAGTTGATAAGGGTTGGGTCTTGTTCTACACTAGTGTTAATTTTGTAGATGTCTTTTGATGAGGTTTATGAGAGGAGTCATGTAGATGTTGAAGATCAGTTGTGAGAGTGATGAGCTTTGTGGAACTCTGCAGGTTCGAGGTGCTGAGTTGAAGGGGTTTAGCCACATTGTTTCTGTTCTTTCTGCTAGGAAGAATTTTTACCATAGTAGCACTGTGTTGCTGATTGCTATTTTTTTGAGTCTTTTGACAATTGTTTTCTGGTGGACTGTGTCAAAGGCTGCTAATCGAGTAGTATTAGTGCCAATGTGACTTTAGAGTCTGCATTGGTTTTTAGATCATTCCATATGGATAGTAATGTTCTTTCTGTTCTTCTCATGTGTCTAAAGCCAAATTGTGCCTGGTCTAGTATCAGATGTTCTACATGTTCCAAGATTTGTTTGTAAACGTAGCTTTCTAAGAATTTTGCTGGGTACGGGATGTTTGAAATTGTCCGGTAGTTGGTTAGGTCTTCTGTGCTTAACTTTAAGGTGTGGCTGGATGTATGGCAATTTGAAGGCTTGTGGCACATTTCCTGTTGCTAGTGGATGGTTGAAGAGTTTGCAAAAGCAAAAGTATTCTGCAGGTTTTTTTGGGTGAGATTGGTCTTGTACTTGTCTGGTGCGCAAGGATCTGTTGGTGAGCCAGCTCTGTTGCTTTTGTTCACTAGGCTCGTGGATTTATTCTGCTTGAGAAGTTTTTTAATGTTGTAGTTGGTTCCGGCATTGTCTGGTTAGGGGAATGGTTGGTGTTTTCCTGCATGCTCTTGATGACTTGCTGGATGTTTGTGATTTTGTTTTTGAAGCGGCCGCAAGGTCATCTCAACGGTTATGTGAGGGTGTGGGACTGTTTTTGCAGGCAGTTGGGTTTCTTAGCAAGTTGATGATATTGAACATCTCTATTTGGGTGTGCGTTTGTGATACGTTTGTTGTAATATTTTTTTTTGCTTTGAGTATTTCGGCTTTGTATAGTCTTATCTGTCTTTGGTATGTGATTTTCTCTATTGATCATAGTTTTTCTTTCATTTTTGTTCCAGTTTTCAATTAGTTTTCTTCAGGACTCTGAGGTGGGGTGTGAACCATTTCGCCATTGTTTTCTTTAGTGAGCAGGTGAATGTTTATTCTAGTGCAATGTCATCTAATGTTTTTCTGTCTGATCCATTTTTGGATTGCTTCCATTCTCTATTCGATGTTGGATGAGTACAAGGTGATCATTGATGGTTTCATGGATTCCAGTCTGGTGTTTAGTTCTGCAATGTTTATATATTTCCAGTTTATTTTCTGAATAGGATGAGTTTTGTTAGGAGGAATTTGGAGTTTAGTTAGTATCCGCATTGGCGGGTGGACCACAAAGGGTATTATGAGGTGGTCGTTCCTGAGGATCTGTATTGGAGGTGCAGTTGTAACCAGGTTTATTTTGCAAAAGATTGCATCTAGAGTGTGCCTTGCTTTGTGTGTTGCTTCCTTGACCATTTGCTTTAGATGCATTGTTGCTAGTTGATTTGTAAGCGTTTTAGGTGAGTTGGTGTTTTTGTCTTCAAACCAGATGTTGAAATCTCCTAGAATTTTGAGGTGGTTATATTTCATGATGATGTTGGTGATGCCGTTCACAAGTGTACCTGTGGATGGAGGGTTGTATGTCAGCAGTCTATAGATGTTTAAGAAGGACAGGTTGGTTTGGTGGTCTAAGGCTAAATTCAGAAGGAGCGATTCACAGTTTGGAATGTTTAGTGGTGGTGCTGTTGTCATCTTTACGTGATCTTTGTATGCAACATTGAGACATCTTCTTTTTCCTCTGTTGGCTTGTTTCAATTTGAAGTCGTTGGGTAGGGATTTGTGTGTGAATACCTTGAAGTTTTGAGTTAGCCAGGTTTCAGTGAGGAATAGGATGTCTGTGCCTCCATCACTTAGGAGTTTGTTTATCTCTGTGGTGTGTTTTGACATTGACATAGCATTGACAAGGTTGCAGTGTATCTTCTCATTTACTGCATTTTGTTGGTCCTTTAAAGGTGGCATTGGTAATTTCTGTTGGTATTGATTCATTTTTCCTTTAGATTCTGCATTCGGTTTTGTTGTTTCTGTTTCTTTGTTCAGTAGACTACAAGATTGCATTTTGGGTTGATGATTTCTTCGGGGTCGTCTGCTTGCTAATGTTGATGATTCTTTTTGCCTCTCCAATTATATGTGAAGAGCAGTGTGTTGAGTTTGTTTCGTGCAGTTGTGCTGCTGTGTATTTCATGTGTTTACAGTGTTTGTGGGTGGTTGGTTGTCAGAGTAGGTAGTACGTTGATAGGTAGCGCGATAAGTAGAGTGATTTTGGTCTTGTTCCAGCAAAGTGGCACTCTTTCAGTGGTCAGTTTTGCATGCTGTTTATTGGTGTTGGTTGGCTCTCAGGAGTGGTTGTTTGAGATGGCTGGTCTTCTTCTGATTTATCTATTCTATTGTGGCTACTTCTTGTGCGTCAATCTTTCCTAGTACGGTGCATTTTTGTGGTTTGGGCTGGTTGGGTAGAGGCTAGATTTCTTGTTTGATTCTGGACCTGTTTATCCAGTTAGGTTGTTTGTTTGGGTCTTTTCCAGGTGGGTTGTCCTGTTGTCAACAGGGTTTTTTTCTCTTTTTCCTGCTTGATGTCCAGTCCCACAGGGTTTATGGGCGGGGGCTACTTTTCCTTGGTGCATGTGCCATGTTGGTGTTTCAGTAGGCATTATTTGCTTGAACTGTGTTTGTTTGTGCTATTTCAGCATAGAGCAAGGGCCGTAGTGTGTAGGATCATATTAAAGGGTGGATTATCCCTGGGGCAAACTATCCAGGGAACAAACTGTTCCATGGGCCAGACTATCCCAGGGGCCAAACTATTCCAGGGGTCAAACTATTCTAGGAGAAGACTTATCCCATGGGCAGACCTAGCCCAGGGGGAAGACCTATCCCAGTTGTATCAGTATTCCAGGGGCAAAACTATCTTAGAGGCAAAACTATCCCAGGGGCAAACCCAAAGGGCTGTTTGTTGGTGTGGTGTGCCTGTGGTGGTCTCATAGTGCTAGAAGCGTGTGATGGCAAGGTCTCACAATGGCAGGTTCTCTGAGTGGTAAGTCCTCACTGTGTTAGGCCCTCATAGGAGCCTTGCAGTGATGAGTGGTGTTAGCTTTCCGATGGTTGGGACCCTCTTTGCTAGGGCCTTGTAGTGGTAGCGGGTCCACATTTGTGAAAGGCTCTCTGTGGTGATTGTCAATCAGTGGCTAAGTTTTTTGGTGTAGGAACCTCAGCTTCACAGTGGTGGAGTTTGAAGCAGGAAGTTCAAACTTGCCAGAATTAATAGTGGGAGGTTCAGAGTGTTGAAGTTCCAAGTGGCCGGGTGGCAAAGTGGCAAATTCCAGAGATGGTGAACTCAAGGTGTCATGCTTTAAAATGTGTCAAAATCTTACAGTGGTCAAGGTACGAGTTGTAGGGCCCCACCGTGGTACAATTAAAAGTGTGTCAAGCCTCACAGCGTAAGAATTTGAAAAATTCAAAGTGAGAAAGAAGATCACAGTGGCAAATTTTAAATGAGCAAGGTGCAAAGTTGTCAAAAACCTTTCGAAATCTCACAGTGGCAAAATTCAAACTTAGGTAGGTTCCCTAGTAGCAACATTCTATGCTAAGAACTAACAGCCACAAAGTTCAATGTGATAGAATTTCACAGCGGCATATTCAAAGTTAAAGACTCAAAACAGCTATGTTCAAAATGACAGAATCTTACAGTGATAAAATTCAAAGTGACATAGTCACACAGTGGGAGGAATCAAAGGGACATAGTCACACAGTGGTAAAAAAAATAAAAAATTAAAACTCACAGCAGCTAGATCTTAAGTTAAAAACTCACCACAGCGAAGTTCAAAGTGACAAAATCTCAAACTGGCAAGCCTTGGAGTTATGAAATTGGCACAGTGGCACAATTCAGTGCTAATAGAGTCCCACAGTGGGAAACTTCAAAGTTAAAACCTCACATTAGCAAAGTTCAAAGGGGCAGAATCTTACAATTCACAAATTAAAGATAAAAACTCACAGCGGCTAAGTTCAAACTGACAGAGGCAGACAGTGGAGACATTCAAAAGTACTGAGTCTCACAGTGGCAAAAACCAAAGTTAAGAAAGTCACACACTGACAAAAATCAAGGTAAAGAAAGTCCCACAGTGGCAAGATTCAAAGTTAATAATTCGCAGCAACTAAGTTAAAAATGGCAGAATCTTGCAGTGGCAAAATTCAAAGTGACAGAGTCACACAGTGGGAGTAATCTAAGTGACAGAATAGAAAAGAAATCAAAGTTACGTTAAGGAAGTCGCACTGTGGCAGGATTCAAATTAAAACTCACAGCAGCTAGATATAAAGTAAAAAACTCACTGCACCGAAGTTCAAAATGACAGAATCTGAAACTGGCAAACTCTAGAGTTAAGTAATTGCCACAGTGGCAAAATTCAGTATTAATAGAGTCCCACGGTGGGAAAATTCAAAGGTAAAAACTCACAGCAACAAAGTTCAACGTACAGAATCTCACAGTGGCAAACTTTGGAGTTAAGAAACTCCCAAAGTGCAACAATCAATGTTAATGGAGTCCCACAGTAGGAACATTTAAAGTTAAAACCTCTAAGGAGCAAAGTTCAAAGTGGCAGAATCTCACAGTGGCAACATTCAAAGTTAAAACCTCACAACGGCTAGATTCAAAGTGACAGAGCAGACATTGGCAAAATTCAAAGTTAAGGAAGTCACACAGTGGCAGAAATCAAGGTTACGGAAGTCCCACAGTGGCAAGATTCAAAGTTAAAAGCTCACAGCAGCTACGTTAAAAAATGACAGCGTCACAGAGTGGCACTAATTCAAAATGACAGAATCTCACAGTGGCAAACCTTGAAGTTGAGAAAGTTCCACAGTGGAAGAATTCAGTGTCAAAGCCTACTCTCTCGTAGTCTGAGCCATGAACACCCCTGTGGTGGAGATGGCAAGCCCTTACCCACATTAGCCCAGCCCCGGCCACATCCGCATTGGTTACCTGGCCTGCTGCACAATAGCAATGTGTGCCTGCACAAGCCTTCCTGTGTCAGTCACTGACATCAGATGTAAGCCGATAGAGCTTGTGGATCTGGCAGTGGCTATTGCCGTCACCTGGAACAAAGAGAAATGGAAGAGCCAGGCCCTGCCACTCACATGCCTGCAAGGCTCATTGGTATTTTCATGAATGAACGTGGAACTGCAGCAGCACTCATTTTGGCCATACTCTGATGATGAGAAGGTGGATGACACCTGTTTTATGGGATTGCGTTCATATACCGCGAGTTGACTGAAACATCTCTTTTTGGGCCATCCACCTTACAGGAAGGATTTGCTCCCTTGATAATTGCCCATATAAAGGGTTATCAACGCTGCACGGAGGCTTGTCTCCTTTATCGTTTGAACCATTACTACAGCAACAAAGGATACACCAAAAAGTCTTGAAAAATTTATGTTTAAGTAAATTTAATGAAATCAATTGATGTACAAAAAACACTTTTTTCCTCCCGATGAGCCATTTGATTTCGGGGGTGAAACACGTATAGAGGAACTAAAACAATCTTTTGAAGGATACAGGGCACAAATAAATCAGCAAGCCACCAAACTTCTGATCTCGTTATGTTATTTTTTTTAAAAAATCGGCCACGCACCCAACCAGAATAACTCTAGCTGGCGCGGCAACTGTGCTTTACTTTCTAGTTTAATTGCAGTGGTTATTGGGCAGACACAATACTCGGAGCATAATGTCAGCGACACCAACACCAAAACAAAAATAGATTTGTTCGCCATAGGTTTGAAATATGCCTGCACCTGCTTAAACTGCTATTATCCCCCAAATACTTGTTAGTGCTCAAAAATATATCCCGGGTATAGCACTCTCAAAGACAGAAAAAAATGAAGCACTGATAGTGACATCACTAACTAGATGTAGTAGGTTATTGCATTTTAATTTTCTTATAATGCCCGAGAGACTGTAATCTCCCGAGAAAATACTGCCAGTTTATTTGATTTTTACAAGCGAACTGTGATGACAAATTGCAATAAGAAAATCACTTGGTAGTCAGCTCAAACAATGTATTAAATGTGCGCGGTGGCTTTGCATCGCCTCCTAGTAATTCCAGCAGCTAGCACTTGTGACAATGACTAATTCTGAACGATGTCTGAGCCACGTGCTCAGCTACCTTAGCTGGTTGTTTTAACCAAAAAATCTATTTGAAGCAAGAAAGTAGAAAGCTAAAGGAAAGGAAAAGAAGAGCTAGAAAATTAAATAAACAGAAGAACCGCGATAGAAAACATACAGATGAAAAATAATTATGATAACTTTAAAAAAAAAAAAGACAAGTGGACAGCAAGCGGATCAAAAATGGAGGAAAATTAAACCGAACAAGGAAAGGGATAGAACACGGGACAGAAGATAAAATTATAGAAGAGACCTTCAAATTGATATCACAGATTACCTCCGAGTTCCATGACATGTAGGGACTCAGCTTCCAGTCTCCGGCCTCTATATGGTACAGAAATCCTTAATGGCTCTATGACAGTATTCTTATAACCTACAACTGGGGGTAACTTTTGCCATATAGTACAAGTAAGGTGTCATAGCACAACTCACTGATTATAAGAAAATGGACTACAAGTATTTATTGTAAGAGGATGGCCTAATATGGCATTAAGCACCCGTTCCAAGGGCTGGAACGGGGGCCCGGGACATTATCACCCATTCCAGCCATTGGAATGGGTGCCTAACACTATTAGCACCTGTCCAAGGGGCCCAGACGTGGCTTGCAGGAAAGTATTTTCTTTCTGTGAATGCAGCACCTTGCGGGGTCCCGTTTAGGTAAAGAAAATACTATACAAAGATGGCTGCCATGGAATCGGAAGGCAGGGCTCCGTATGGAGCACCTCTTCCCTTTCCATGGCAGCCAAACGGAGCAAGGATAGAAGCTGAAGGAGCTGGGGCAGCAGTTTCCGCCACTGCAGCAGCAAACAGGTAAGTGGGGATTGGGGGTCAATGACTGGGCCTCGGTAGGGGGAGATGGCGGGCTGGGGAGCGGCAATCAGGTGGCTTAGAACGTGGGCTAGATCGGGAGTATCAGCCTGCATTTCTAGCCTCCTGATTGCCCAGCTCCAACCCACAGGGTGCTAATACATAATATATATAGAGATTGTAATGTACACTCAACCGTACATTGTGAGGCTCTTAAAGGGGGCTTAGGTGTCCAGTGGCAATTGAAGCCCAGGGTCACAGACTAGGTGCTTTACTCGGGCACCAAACTCTGTAGGTAGTATAGTAAACACCAATCAGTGTTGTAGTGGATTTACCAAGCATGAAAAACACCTTGTAATTGAGATGTGCGTGTAGATTAGGCCATTTCAGCTAAGGCACACATTTCACAAAGCCAACCAGTAGCCACCTCTGGAAGTTCAACACCGGTTCAGAGACACTGAGCAATGTATTGTGGGTATGCACATTAGCGCATAAGCTTGCCTTTTACTCCAGAATCTGGGCTTTATGCCATTTTCCGAAGCATAAAGCATATGTTTGAGCTCATTTACATACCCCAATGCATTGCTCAGTGGCTCTAAACTGGAGGTGGTCTTCCAGACATGGCTAGTAGGTGGCACGTGGTGATGTTCTATGCGAGGTTGTGCTGAAATAGACTATATATGTTTTGTATAACATATCATTTTGGTAATGACTGTACAACAATGTAAACATCTAAATGAGCAGAAAGAAAGTAAATGAAGCACAAGCGTTAACCTTCACAGCGCATTGGAATATCCGCTGAACAGAAGCATGTCCCATGATCTTTGCTCTGTTTGCTGTATGTCAGGTATGTGGCATTGCCCTTTTTGCTGTATGTCAGGTATGCGGCATTGCCCTGTTTGCTGTATGTCAGGTATGTGGCATTGCCCTGTGTGTTGTATGTCAGGTATGTGGCATTGCCCCTGTTTGTTGTATGTCAGGTATGTGGCATAGCCCTGTTTGCTGTATGTCAGGTATGGGGCATTGCCCCTGTTTGCTGTATGTCTGGTATGGGGCATTGCCCTGTTTGCTGTATGTCAGGTATGTGGCATTGCCCCCGTTTGCTGTATGTCAGGTATGTGGCATTGCCCTTTTTGCTGTATGTCAGGTATGTGGCATTGCCCCCGTTTGCTGTATGTCAGTTATGTGGCATTGCCCCGGTTTGCTGTATGTCAGGTATGTGGCATTGCCCTTTTTGCGGTATGTCAGGTATGTGGCATTGCCCCTGTTTGCTGTATGTCAGGTATGGGGCATTGCCCTGTTTGCTGTATGTCAGTTATGTGGCATTGCCCCTGTTTGCTGTATGTCAGGTATGTGGCATTGCCCTTTTTGCTGTATGTCAGGTATGTGGCATTGCCCCTGTTTGCTGTATGTCAGGTATGGGGCATTGCCCTGTTTGCTGTATGTCAGGTATGTGGCATTGCCCCTGTTTGCTGTATGTCAGGTATGGGGCATTGCCCTGTTTGCTGTATGTCAGGTATGTGGCATTGGCCCTGTTTGCTGTATGTCAGTTATGTGGCATTGCCCTTTTTGCTGTATGTCAAGTATGTGGCATTGCCCCTGTTTGCTGTATGTCACGTATGTGGCATTGCCCCTGTTTGCTGTATGTCAGTTATGTGGCATTGCCCTTTTTGCTGTATGTCAGGTATGTGGCATTGCCCCTGCTTGCTGTATGTCAGGTATGTGGCATTGCCCCTGTTTGCTGTATGTCAGGTATGGGGCATTGCCCTGTTTGCTGTATGTCAGGTATGTGGCATTGGCCCTGTTTGCTGTATGTCAGTTATGTGGCATTGCCCTTTTTGCTGTATGTCAAGTATGTGGCATTGCCCCTGTTTGCCGTATGTCACGTATGTGGCATTGCCCCTGTTTGCTGTATGTCAGTTATGTGGCATTGCCCTTTTTGCTGTATGTCAGGTATGTGGCATTGCCCCTGCTTGCTGTATGTCAGGTATGTGGCATTGCCCCTGTTTGCTGTATGTCAAGTATGTGGCATTGCCCTTTTTGCTGTATGTCAGGTATGGGGCATTGCCCCTGTTTGCTGTATGTCTGGTATTGAGCATTGCCATGTTTGCTGTATGTCAGGTATGTGGCATTGCCCCTGTTTGCTGTATGTCAGGTATGTGGCATTGCCCTTTTTGCTGTATGTCAGGTATGTGGCATTGCCCCTGTTTGCTGTATGTCAGGTATGTGGCATTGCCCTTTTTGCTGTATGTCAGGTATGTGGCATTGCCTTTTTTGCTGTATGTCAGGTATTTGGCATTGTCCCTGTTTGCTGTATGTCAGTTATGTGGCATTGCCCCTGTTTGCTGTATGTCCGGTATGTGGCATTGCCCTTTTTGCTGTATGTCAGGTATGTGGCATTGCGCCTGTTTGCTGTATGTCAGGTATGTGGCATTGCCCTTTTTGCTGTATGTCAGGTATGTGGCATTGCCCTTTTTGTTGTATGTCAGGTATGTGGCATTGCCCCTGTTTGCTGTATGTCAGGTATGTGCAATTGCCCTTTTTGCTGTATGTCAGGTATGTGGCATTGCCTTGTTTGCTGTATGTCAGGTATGGGGCATTTCACTTCTTTTAAATGAGATACGCATGGTGCCCAAATGGTTGCCGCTCATTAGTGCAGTAGAGAATAATGGAGGCTTTCTTCAAGGAAAGCATAACCGGTTTTCAAGTGAACGGCTTAGGGGGACGGCAAGAATGCACATTAATGAGTGACAGATGAATAGTGACAGAAACCTATCAGAATCGCTGAGGGCGAGAACAAAGCAAAATCATTAACTTTCAATGTGAACTTTGATTTGTCTATGCACGCACGTTACGCAGTAAACGACTGTTTGAGTTGCAGAGTATGCCATTTTTTTACACATTTTTTTCTCTGAAAACACTTCCATTTTATTATTTGTACTAGTATTCCATGAATGACATTTCACCCCAAGAAAAGGGCGAATTATCATATCTTCTGCGCAAAATAACTTCATTATTCATGTGAAAATAAACCATATTAAATATTGCACATAACTTTACTCCAATGCACCGACCAGTGTTCAGCTAACTGAAATTAAGTCTGTATTCAGAGAAATAGTTCAACTTATTGGATGGAAAAAGTACATTCAAACCATAGGTTCAACCACCCATTACCAGTCATTGAATGCATGGCTTATGAATGGAGTGTACTGCATGGGGAAAAAATGTCTGCTCACTACAAGTGATGTGTGGGCTCCAGGCTCCTCTTCGCTATCACTTGTATTCTCACCCTGCCTGCAGGTGCACAATAGCCTTGACAGAAGCCTCAGTAATGCCTTGAAGCCGTCATCTAGATAAGATAAATGGGCAAAAGGCGGCCATCTTGGAGCAGCGTGACCTGAACATGCCTGCAGCCAGGAATTCTTCACCTGACGGCTGCCAAATAACTATTACGTATCGCAGAAGTGATCAAAACAGTTTTTGCAGATACAATTACTTGCTGTGTCTTTCTATTTTTCTACTCTGGAAATGTAAAAGCGCTAAAGGTATAGAAAGTTTGTTTTGTGGCGAGTTTCTAGACTGTCGGTTCTTTTTAACCACACAATCAAAGCGAAATCACAGCACAATCGCAGATATTATTTTATTTCGTTATCTGTCACAGAGTGCGTCCCGAACATGGCATTCCATCATACCAGCACATGATCACATCATCAAACTTTAGAGAACCCGTTAAACAACAGTAACAAACACAGCGATGTACATGGGCCAGGAGCCAGCGCTTGGGGGCAATTGCAATGCAAAGGTGCGAATGGGCAGGCAGTGTGTGCTAAGCGGCAATGCATCTGCCAAGGCTCTGCTGTTCCCTGCATGTGTGTGTGCTCCTGCTCGAAATACTTTACCAGAAAAGAGGGAATTTTTAAGCCTGTCAGCGGCAGAAGCAGAGTTCATGGAAGAATGAGAGTGTTGTTGACAGCCAGGAACTACAGCCTTCTCTGGAATCAGCCGAAATAGTGGCTGTTCCTCCAAACCAAGCCTTTGGTCATCATCCCTGCTGAAGCTTCAGTGATCTGGACGCCACGTGCTGTCCAATAGTGAAACAAGACAGCCTACCGGAAGCACAGGAGAAGAACAATAGTCAGGGACTGAATCTGAGGAGCTGGTCATTTACAGGTGGTCGCGCCTCAGCATTTGCAGTTCAGGCGTGTACTCACTGTATCACGTCAGTCACCTCCTTATGATCAATTAGGCCCATGATGGCAAGAGGGGAGACAGCGCAGCCTACCGACAACAGAGGAGACGAAAGCGAAGTGCAGTGGCATTGTGAAGGGTTTTAGGATCCATCCACGGGCACTCCCGTTGAGCTTAGAAGCATGATGTCATCTACGCAGGCAGGGCAGCGAGTAGGAAAGAGGCGTATCAAGGCTAATCACTGGGAGGTGATGGCGAGCATTGTATCCCACCCCAACATCAGATAATGTTGTGAACTTTTATCAGAAGTAGAGATTTGGCCTCTTTCGCCAACACTTCATATAAACCCAGGGACCCACGATGCTTGACGTGGATGATGGTCAGCAGCAGAATGGATGAGGGACCCCAAGAAACAGACTGATCAAAGGAGTGCAGAAAGGGTGTTTGCTTGTTTGAAGAGCCAGGTTTTTGAATTGTTGTAAATATATTGTCAAAAATGCTTATAAACCCGCCCAATAGTAAATCCAATTATGTTTTCAAAATGAGCAAAAATATCTGGACCTGTCTTTTTTAGCTTGAGGTATTTGTTGTGTTCCTTGGAGGAGCCCCTCTTCAACCATACCACAGGGAAACACAGTGGATGACCTTGTGCATTAAGTACATTGGGTGCATGCATTCAGAGCACCTGGAAGCTTCCATGGTAGCTTTAAACAGCACATGCCATCCACAGTATGGGGATGGAGGATCTGTAGTACATCTGTTGACATGGCTCTTTCTAGTTGCAGGTGCCAGTAAACAAAGTATGCATACATTTCAACTGATTCAAAATAACACGATCAGAACAATCAACAAAAAGCAAGAACTGAACATATTAGTGAAGCCAGACGTGAACTTCACTGGTTGAAAATTGAACACTGCATATAATTTAAATCATTGACCCTGACACATAAGTGCTTGTACGGCAAAGCACCAGCCTACTTGAAATTTAAAATCATCCTCCATAACCCTCCCAGGGCGCTAAGATCAGAAGCCCAGGGACTAATAACTGGAATGATGCATGAGAAAAACACGGCATGGCTAGAGCATTCCCAAACCGCGCAGTGGCAAGCTGGAACAAACTTCCGACCAGCCTTAGGCTGGAGACTAATCACCTTACCTTTCGGAAGAAGCTTAAAACATTTCTTTTCAAGTAAACCATTATTAGGTAATTCCTCTTAGGCCGAGAACTGCTCTACCTGTTACTGTCTTGTGACAACTGTTTGTCTACTGTCTGTCTTTGTCTTCTCATCGGGGCCCTGATTCCTGCGGGCTGTTCGGCGCAATACAAATAAACAAATAAAATAATAAAATAAACGAAGAGTACGCACGGAGGCCTAGTGATGTATCCAACATGTCAGTAGAGATGGGGTTCTCTTATTGCTGAATATCTGTTAACAAGTAGTTTTGTCAAAGTTAACTCCTGACAAAAAGATTGTGCTTCTTTTTAGTAGGTTTATATTGTTGTGTTCCTTGGAGGAGCCCCTCTTCAACCATATCACAGGAAAACACAGTGGAAGGTGAACATTATTTGTGTGCCTTTGTTGCAATTGGTTGCATTTGCAGTCAATTTGACGGAAAGAATTCCAGAAGTTCAGGCTTCATAGAAGAGTGGTTGTTTTGATGTATTGTGTGCCCGCTTTATTTGAAGTATTTTCATGATTGTTAGCACGTGTATGATATGAATTTCATTGTAATTTTGCAGTGCCTGAGGTTTATATGGACATTTAAGACTGCACTTGATATGTGACATCAAAAGCTATTGGCTTTGCCAATGTGTGCTCTAATTGCTACGGATTGCATACATATATATCGCTGTTCTTGTGATTTGCCCTTGGATTGTTAAATAATTGGTGGCTTGCTGGTTCATCTCTTAAAAGGAGTTTTCTATTTGGTTGAAATAAATATGTCTTAACATTAGTTACATGTTCTTTCCTATCCAGGTCCAGAAAAAACGGATGAGTTTCTGTTGGCGCGATTCAAGGGCGATGGCATCAGATACAAGGCCAAATTAATTGGGGTGGATGAAGTTCCTGAAGCGAGAGGAGATAAAATGAGCCAGGACTCTATGATGAAGCTCAAGGTACAGACTTGTTTAACTTATTTGGCAACATTCAGCGTTCAACATTATTACCCATATACATGTATGTAAATGCTCTGCTACTGCCACTTCTATTTTATTGGAACTAAATTTAATTCACATTAGAACATAATTCAATTAAGAAAATATTAGCCAGAGAGAGGAAAAGGAGAAAGACAACCAGAAATATAAAAGTATGTATGTATGTTCTGATTTTTCCAAGGAGAAGATATGTCGAAGCAGAAGTAGGACTTGGACTCTGGGACATCACATTCAACCATTTTTAATATCTTCACTTACAATTAGTCTGACCTTGGGCAGCTTCAAAGAAAATAAACTAAAATAATTAAAATCAACTCGAAGTGCTAAGTTCCCTATTCCAAAACTCAAATATTCAAGGAAAATGTATTCTTCTCAGGATGGATCAAAACAAAGTCCCAAGTTCAAATCCTATACTAGCCAACCACATGTGTAGAAAAACTAACACACATAAATCTAAAGCGTTGAACAACTAAAACAATGCTTGATTGCTGCTTCTGTTACATGTTTTCTCTGCTGGATAGAAAGATCTTCAGGTGCCACTGTAATGGCTAAATGTTCCAAATATGCATTTGTACTAGAGTCGATTTTGCTCTAATGCTAATACTGTGCAACATTGTACACGAACTGGCGCAAAGATTCTGTAATGAGGACCTTGGTTTATAAACATAAAGGGTTGTAATGCAGCGAAATCCAACACACTAAAAAGGTTAAGCTCTATGTCTGTTATTTATCTTGAATTATGTAAAGAGAGCTTCACTTTACTTGTCTGGGTGAACCTGTGTGTTCATTAATTTGCTGCAGACGAGTCTAAATCCAAGTAGACCAACTGATAAATGATATCCTTCAAACCTTTGTTTTGGTTCATGGTATCCGGCAGAGCCATGTAGTGGCATGAAGTTAATTTGTCTCAAGACCTACTTCTGACCAAAACAGCAACATAGTCTGCGTTACTTTCTTAGGGGTACCTTAACATATATGGTGTCAATCCATCAAACCTCCATCAATGGTGATAAAGAGCATACACAGGGTCATTTTAAATTATCATTACAGTCCACTTCAACTGTAATATACTCCCGGAGCGGATTTATAAAGGGTGATCCAACTACTGGGTGGTAAAAAGAGGCTGTTCACCAAGCCACAAAAGTGGTGGATGTGGGTTCTCCACAAAGGGGGGTGGCTCTGTGGGCCTCTCTAAAAGACTTTGTGAGGTTATCTAGTTTCATGTAACACTCCATGAAGCTCACTGTGTCCTTTGGGTTCCCCCTGAGGAAAATGCCACTATTTAGATGAGCCTAGCGCAAATCTAACTTGCAGGTCAGATCTGAATATCTCAATAGCGTCTCAATAGCATAGAGCATTTCCCCCATGAATGCAGCGGTGTCTGAATGTTGTCTGCTGGCTTTACAGAATTGGTAATATGGACTGGCCAGTGGTAGCCCTGCCCCTATTGGATGGACGGTACCACCCATAAATGTAATTTCGGCTGCATAGATTGTTTATGCTCAAAAACAATACGACAACTACATCACTGACAAAAACAATTATCCTTTTGGAGCCATATAATTTGTGTGTAAAACAGAGCAAATTCCATTTCCCTCAGTAAATCACGACTAACTATTCAAAAATGTCCTCTTCTTGTCCTACTGAGGAAAGGGGGGTTATATATATGGTAAATGTCCTAAAAATATCACTAGGCCCTAAAGGGTGGGGCTATTCTATCATAAAGCGTTATAAACTGGTTACGCACAAAAAAGGGTCCTATTCGGTTATAAAGGATGACATCATTGATGTCATACAAGTAATACTCTGTGGTGTATGGAAAGTGTTTATATGAAAATAACCCTTCTTAACAATGTTGTGGCTGCAGGATTATTGTCAATTGATTATCAGACTTTTCCACCTTGCGGTTTGTAGATTTAATTAAGGAGCAGGCTACCTAGTTGGGGACAAATTGGATGTTCAGTAGCCTGCTCACAACAAAACATTCTGATCTGAGCTTTGGAACGGCAGTGTGGAAAGCAATTTTTCTTAGTAATTTTCCATCTTCTCTTGGTGATAATTCTTTTATTTCAATGGAACACATTACCTATATTACCTCAGCGAGAATTCTTCCCCCTCAAATGTTGCAAGGTATAGTATAGTATATGTTTGTTACGTGATGAAAGCCTGCAGGCATCAGGGCGCAGTTGAGAGTCACACAGAAGACAGGTAGACTGAGGATGATCAACCAGGTTGGATTCCCTAGTAAAATAATACGTTTTCTTTTTTTTGTTGTTGAAAATAGATCAATTCTCCACATGGCTTAGGTTCCTTGGAAGCTTATTCCAGTCCAAAGCTGATTTCACCGGAAAAGACTGACTCATGCCCTGTACACGTTTACATCTCGGGCAAATCAATAACATCGAGTCCTTTGCTCTAGTGTCCCTTACAGAATACTGGATAGTGATGCGTACTTTCGGATACATAGGTGCATGTCCAAATAAACCTTTATGAGTCATGATGTTAACTTTAAAATGTATTTTGGCCTCAATGGCCAATGTAGCTCCTTTTTTTTTTTTTTTTTCTTTTTTTTTTCAGGGGAAAGCGCGAATGCCAGTGTAGCTCCTACATGTGCACTGAAACAAGATCACGTCTTGGAATGTTCTTTTTATAATTCTAACAGCATCATTTTGTATGATCTGTAACTTTTTTATGCAAGCCTTACTTGCTCCGCATAGCAAGGCGTTACAGTAGTCCAGTCTTGGCATAATCAAGGTTTATCTAGGCACAGCATTCTCATATAATACTAAGAGTTTCCAGCTACACTCGCGACCTTTGCTTCTGCACTGAATGAGACTTCAATAGGCACGCCAAGGATTCTGACTTTTGTAACTGTTTTAATGAGATGTTGATCTATACTAAACCCCAAATATGGATCACCAAGTTTTTCTCGTGCTTGGGCTGACCCAAACACCAGGAGCTCTGTCTTTTCACTATTGAGACACAAGCCATTTCCTGCCATCCAGACTCGTATCGAGTCATAGGTGGATGAAAATATACATAACATCTTTCCCATAATCACTACTCATCTCAAAGATGAGTTGAGTCTCATCTTTGTAATTGGTAAAGTACAACCCAAGGGAATCTAAAAGATAACAGAGAGGGTGGCAGAAAATATTGAGAAGGGTGTGGGATAAACAGGCCTTTTTGGGTACTCCACATGTGCTAACCTCTGATTTAGAAAAAACATTCCCCTTCAACAGTCTTTGCCGTCCTATCACTGAGAACTGGGAAATGCCTAAACCAATCAACCGTATCTGCAGAACATGAACCAATTTCAATCAATCTTTCGATCAGTTTCTCATGATCTACATGGTCAAAGGCTGCTGAAAAATCTAACATCATCAGCAGCCCTGACTTACTTTTGTACACGATGTTCAGCATTTCTGTTTGTAAATCAAATAACGCACTCTCTGTGCTGTGGACTAACCTGAAGCCCCATTGTCTAGAATGTACATTATATGAATCCTCTAGGTGTTCTTGAAATCGTATAGCCACAACTTTGTCAATTACTTTCAACAAGAAAGGAACATTTGTAATGGGTATGAGGTTAGAATGAATTTTGGGATCTAAATTTGTTTTTTTTATTAGAGGAGTGACCGTCACTTTATTAATAAAGTCAACAAAGAGGCATTAATAAATCGAGTTAGAAAAGGGGTGAACATTTCTTGATAGTCCAAGAAAATTTTAGATGGGATAACATCTGTCTGGCAGGTGGTAGGAAGCATCTCTTTAAGAGGTTTTAGTAGAGAGTCCACTGATATGGCTTAAAAAAAAGTGCCTTTCCACAGCCTATGGGCTCGACTAAAATGGTCTGAGTAATGGGTTTAGCTCTACCTGTTGAATTATCAACAATGCTAGATTGAGCTTTACAAACTTTATCTGCCTTCTGTACTGTCTCACAGTCTTCATTTGTGGAATTAAATTGCTTTATCTGCGCTTTAGGTTTTTCCAGCATCCTAAGGATCTCAAATAGTTTCTTGGTTCTATTCTTCAAGTTGGAAATTTGAGTTTCAAAGAAATTTCTCTTTGCCAGACACATTTCTGAACGATAGCTTTTCTCCGAGATTTACGATTTTTCTTTATTTTCCTGTGTTTGTTTTTATATCCATGTTCGTTCAGCTTTCCTCTTTTCTTGTTTAAGAAGAGTAAGCTCCGGTGTAAACCATTTTTGGCTGTTCTCCTTTCTCTAACGTTCTTAAATGTAAGTGGTGCCACATGATTCAGCATCTTTGTTACACAATCTTCATAATAGATGTGTCGGGTGTTTTGACCCACGTTTGAATTATTAGGCTACAACATTTGGTGATGTGGGCTTAGAAAATCCAAGATGGCCGAAAAGCCCACATTGCGCCAGAATTCAGGAAAACCGTGCAGTTTTTGCGCACACCAAAATGGTTGCCTAACCTGGCACCCACCAGTGCGAGCGTAATGGGCCAAAAGCGCCATGAGTGAAACGTGTTGCCAAAGGAAAAACAGCAGTGCCTTTTAGCTCAAAAAGCGCTTTGAAATGACCTTTGTTTCTCTGAAATGCAAGCTAAAAATGCCTATTTTAAACATTGCAAGATATTCAAAAATCTCACTGAACACCAGCAGACATTTGGTAGAATGTAGTCTTGTGTGCATACAAAATCTGGAAAGGTGAAGAGCCCAAAACAATGTTTATAACAAAACTGGCTGAGCTGTGGATGTCAGCAGCTTAACTGAAATTGTATTTAAAACCACTAAAATCGAAATGTTTAAAATAAATGAGTGACCTACTTTTGAGTGTCACATAGGTTGCAACTGTTTAAAGGTCATAGTTTTGAACTTAGAGTCAGCGTTCTAGCTGCATGTGTAAAAATTGTAAGTTTGATTTGAATGAAGAAAACTGGAACAAAAGTGACATTTAGCTGAAGCCTGGCTTGAAGAGATTGAATTCTGCCCGGCAACTACCCCCGACAAGAGTTGAAATTTGCCCAGCAACTGCATTTGCAGGCCTGGCTGCCTTCTGCCGTACCCACCCAAAGGAGATTACAGCTCTCTGATTGAATCAGGGGAGGAGCACCTGGGAGCAGGGAAACAGAACAATGAGCTTTCCTTGGCTCAGGCAAATGTTAAATTAGAAGGGGTCGTAAATGGCTTCCTCTTGGAAGAAACTGGGAGGAGCAGTGCCTCTGTGAGAGACCTGAGTTGGAGGAAGTGGACAAAGCAAAATTCCACCATGTGCTTTGGGAAACCACACCCCTCTGGGCCAGAGCATAATTTTAAAAAGATGGATAATTCATAGTACGGGCTTGTCAAAATTATATAATTAATATCATTATTCTTGTGATTTTTCTGTGCACATTTTAAGAGGTGTTAGGACTCTGTGGTATGTTCTGGGGGGTAGTAGTGGAAAATAAGGTATTACTCCGAATGTCTGTATGTTAAAAATCTGACACTTTATCAACTGATGCCCATATTCCTTGTGCATGTTTGTGTACATTCTGGAAAAGTTTAGAGGTTGTGTTCTTGATGAAAAGGGCAGAATTCTGTCATAAGTGGACACAACATTTTACAAAGACAGGGATCATCAGATGGTTTGGTGCTACAGAAAATATGTTAACTGGACATATAATATTAGAAAAATGGTACATAGATAAATATGTATTTGGATAAAAAATAGATTTGTGTGCAAATTAACAAGGGGAGTGTTCTTTCTGTATGCCATAAAATTGATGCCTGATGACACTCCATTCCTTCCCCCAATCAAGGGAGAGAGGAGAGCTTGGCCGGTGATAAGTTGTTAGGGGCAGGCTTAGTTATGCCCACGCACACACCCATTTTCAAAATACATAAACAGCACTACCCAGGTAGAGAGTTCACTTTCCCCTTTCTTGCAAAGCGCTTTGCCGCAACAGACATAATCCAGAAGGACCATCTCCAGAACTTAGAATCCAGACTTCAGAACTTGTAGCAGAGAGGCCTGAACCACCAGCTGAATCCTTTTTCAGCAGGCCTCAAAATCTTTTGCAAATTATTCAAACAGCCGGGTTAAGATGTTTGATTCTGGCTAGAACCCTGTGCCAGTACCCAGAAAGCAGTGCTGTATCCAGAATCCACTTGATCCAGACCAGCAGAACCAGAGATCCAGACCGCTGTGCAGTGCCGAGTGCCAGACCAGACCAGCAGAGCAGAGCTGACCCAGATAGCTGTGGCTTCAGAACCACCCGCCAGGAATCCAGTCCAAATCAGACCAGACCTTGACGGCCTATTTCAAATTCATAGTGTGAGTACTCAGCCAGAACTGTGCAAACCAATCTCTTAGTTTAAAGTAATCTAATTCAAACCATGTCCACCTATCTAGAACTGCATCATAGAATTGTGTGTCCATCCTGTTGATCCAAAACCTTCGACAGTGCATCTGTCATTCTGAAACTTTAATTTCATTTCTGAAAATCTATCTCCACAAAATCGTCCGTATCTTTTGATCTGCGTGTGCTAGGAACGAGATTTAACTTTCATTTTAAAGCTAAGAATCTAAGCTTTCCAACAAGCCCTACCCTTCTACTCCTCATAGTTTTTCCATAATAGTGCTCGACGCATTCGGAAAAATTGCCGCAAATTGAAAAATTAGCTCCTGTCAAAAATAGCTGTCTTTTGTTTGCAACTGCTGAAATCCGTTTTCCCTCTGATAATCATTCCTGAATCATTGCCTGTGTGACTTGAACTAATCTTAAATAGCTATCACCTACCCTGAACCTCCTACATTTTTAGCATATTTTTCCCTTCTTTGCATACCACATTTAAAAGTACTTTTGCCTGTGTTTAAAACCATCCCTGTTTCTCTCAGCTTGCTAGGGGGGAACTGAAATTCGTATTGTATTTTGATTGTATTTCTGAAAACTGTGTGCTTCACTTCCATCTCCTTATATTGCAAGGCGGGGAGTGAATTGCCACAAGGGGAAAAGTGAACATATTATTTCTTGTGAAACCCTATCAGTTTATTTCTGTACTGCATTTTTATTCATCATTGCATTTCCTTGAAATCATAAAAGTATTCTCAGCTACCGTATCCTCCCTATACTAACTCCTAAGTAATTAAATCAGTGTGCTAGTGTAACATCATCCCTTGTTGATCACTGTCATATGCCTAAGTGTGCTATCAAATATTAATTTATTCATAAACGTGACATATATATATATATATATATATATATTGTTTACTTTCTCAATAAACCTTTAAATTGCAAAACAAACCTACTTTTTTGGCTCAGTGAGGTCAGGGGGATTCAAAGAGAGGGGCGTTATATAAGGGTTTATCATCTAGATTATAACTTGTCATAAAAATATATAAATAAGGGCTTCCCTTGGGCGTCCCAGACGAGGCACTGACTTAGTGGGATTGCTGAATTGAAGTCACTTAACAGATGCAAGAAAACAAGAGGAATCATTATCTGGCATGGATGCCATAACCCTGTTACGGCACTGCTCCAGGTCACTTGATTTAATATTATTGAAATTCCTACTCCTTACTTTTTTCAAAACATTTGTCCTTTGTCCAACCTTTTTGGGAAGTGTAAACTCAAATGTTACCATTTAACGATCCAACCAAATACAAGGCCTAATATGAAGCAGTTTTAAATGCACTTTTTTGCGGCAATCCAATCGAATGCATTGCCCAACACGTGTGTTGGTTCTTTACTCATTATTGTGAAGTTGTGGGTACTGAACAATTGCTCCAGGTCAGTAGCCTCAGGGTCTTTCAGATTCCCCATCCATCTTTTAAAATCTCCAAGCACAATACTAGGGCTATGGGGTTTATTAAAATTCGACAAAATATTAGATAATTCTTCCTGGAAGGCAGGCATTTCAGTGGGAGGGCGATATATCAGAATTAGATTTAGACAGTCGCTTGAGGGAGGTGTGAACACGTGATCAGTCTCTGAAATTAACCGAACTCTAGTAATAAACGGAACCTCTGCCATTATCCCTGTTCTGCGCATGGAATTCATATCCATCTCTGGTCGCTAGATCAATATTAGGCCCGATTTTAAAAAACTGCCCGTCCTTCTCACTGGTGACTCCATTGGGTGTGTGTGGCAAATGAGTTGTCTGGACTTTGTTTCTGGTGGTGTTATAGAGGAATCACAAGTATTTTCACTTGGCACCTTATTAGGTGGAGAACATTCACATGCTGCATTTCTCAATGTACCTGGTAATTTTGGCAATTCATATTTAGTAAAGTCCTTAGTTAGTTACTGGTTGTTGGGTCTTACTAACTGCGAGCTGTCTACCGGCAAGGTCAACGCACCAAGCGTATTGCTAACTGTGAGGGTAGAACGACTCATTTCAATGGGGAGCTTCAGGTATCTGTCAATATGGCAATGTATTTTCTGAGACGTTAAAAGCTCTTGCAGACAGGTGTCCATGTTCTACTGAGGACAAGTCACACAGTACCCGCTAAATGCCGAACATTCGTGCATCACAACATTACCGTCAGCGTCGGCACATCCTGCGCGGTCTCACGCAGACTAGGCCCTCCCTGACGCTCCGACGCAGACGCGCCTGACGGGTGTCAAATAGTGCAAAGAACTACAAGTCTTCTGGGAATTGCAGTTTTAGTTGTATAAACGGCGCACTTTGTATTTCAATTGCTAATGCAAGAAACTTTCAGGAAACAGGATTTGAGCTTTCAATTATTGCTAAATTCTGAAACGATAAACGATAAACATGGGTATACAGCAAGGTACCTCTAAACATGTCTCTACCTTGGATTCTTTAGATTGTCCCCAGAGGGCTGAAGTAAGAGACATGCCTAGGTAAAATGTACAACGCAACATGGAATATTGCAGAATTAGATCAAAGGTTGAACGATATTGATTGGCCCAAACTCATCAGACATCAATCAAAGGCCCTTACGTGACGACTGAACCATAGATTTCAGCTTGCAAAGAACACTTGGTTTTACAAATTTTGCTCGAGCAAAAAAGAAAGACATAATAATGCCTTTAAATTCTTCGTGCCCAGGTGATAATGGTAAATAATGTTTCCTTAAGAAAGAAATATAAACTGCTGATAAAGCAAAAGAAGAATGTATGGGCGAAAGGTAGGTGAGATGCGTTAATATCTGTCTTAAACTGCAAAACTACTAAGATGTTCTGGTAGATTGTTCAGACAGGCAATATCGATGCAGGCCCTGCCTTTCAATTGGCAATTTCTGGTGCCTCATGGCTAGATCACTTTCTAACACTCTATAAGGAAGATAGGTCACTTTTCTAATAGCCCTACTAGCCCTAGGGGACCTGCCTTTTGACTGGCAGCAAAGCAAGTTCTTAGTTTTTAATTTACACCATGTTAGTGTGGCATTAAATAGTCAAAACATGGGGAAGGGCCTTGGCCCATTCCAGGTTCTACTGGACTATTTGGAAGCTGGAACTGGAAATAATTGTTCCATACTTTTTAAAGTTGTTTAATATGATCGTAAAGTAGGGTAAAGCACCACATACGTAGCAAAACCCCCGACATTATACCCATATACGAAAAGGGTGAGTGTGGTGTATCGGGGAAACTACCACCCAATTTCCCTCTTTGGCAATATGGTCAACATCTATGGCAGGTTTTATTGTGCCGTATTGAAGCCGGGGCAGTGCTTACCAAGAGTATCAAAGAATCGAGCTGTGGAAAACCTGCTACGAGATGAATTTTCAAAAACCTTTGCTGAGAGAAATAAAATAAAATAATTTTAATCTAATAATTCAGCAACTTTGAGGTGTAGCACTAGAGGTGAATATACCGATTCCTTCCGAGTTGAAAAAAGGGGGTTACTTCCTGGCCCGACTTTATTCTCTCTATTTTTAACAGAATTATAGAGGGGTTTTCAGTCTTACACATGGATGCATTGTCCTTGGGGTTGGTGGGGGCGGCATTTCATTGTTCGTGGCTGGCAAAGTCCTGGTTTCCCAAAGCCCAAGAGGACTAAAGAAACCAGCTAAAATGTTAATCCAACTATGCTCCTCTAATGGCATTGCAATGAATGCAGAATTAGCCAATGCTTTGGTTTGATAGTTAACATACATAGAGCATTAATAGAGGAGGGCAGGTTTGTGGAATAAACCTCGATGAGAAATTGGGGAAACAAATTGAAAACTCTAACATAATTTTAGCCAGACAAAGTAGTGCAGTACTGAGGTTGTCAAACTCTTTTGGAAATATTGTCAATATCCAAGCACTAGCAATCTATATAATACAAGCAATCTCCGCTGCCTGTTATGGTGCTGATCTTAAGAGATACTTTTGGAAAATTATCTACCACTGAGAATAATTTCTTTAAAAAACCCTTGGCTATCCCCCAGCGCAGAACTAATGCTTTGGCAAACATGGAGCTGGGGTTACCCAGTTTGAGTGCTAATGTGGTCCTTGAACCTGTACTTTAATGGGTTCGAGTTTGGGCCAACCCTTGCCTTACAACTTACATCAATGCACTAACCGATGTTGTGACTTATTTCAATGGACCCTTCGTGCCTTGTTTTTAACATATTAGGGAATTTGCCTACACACTGTTGTTCGAAGATACTTGTCATTGACCATAAATGTAAGCAACAAATCACTAGAGCATATTCTGGGTGGACGCAAATCACACTTTAAACCATTTGTGTTACTCTATTATATTTTATTTATATTATATTTTAAAGATAATTTTGAGTTTGAACAATACCTTGTGGCTATTAAGTGGTCTCTAGCATGGTCATTGTATATTAGAATGAGATAAGGCAATTTACCTCTTGCATCGGTGTAAAATCGTTGGAATCATCTCGTCTAAGATTGCATGTATTTTGCACTGATTTAGCTGAAACATTACATCATTTTATGTTTTTATGTGCTACTTATTCGCAAATAACATCAGAAACCTTGTTTAAATAATCATAGAGTTAGATATCTTAGATATCTGAAGAGGCAAAATAATGATCTAATCCTCAAATCATTGTGATGTTATTCACTCTATTTCTATGTTTATTGCAAAAGCCTGGATTAGAAGTCAATTTTTTGAAGAATGTTTAGACTGTTGCATACAGTGGGCCTCATTATGGGGTTGGTGGTAACCCCGTAACACCTTTCCACTGCCTGAGATCCCAGTGCCACCGGGACATTACAATTCCCGGCGACCCGGGATATCATGCAGCGGAAAATGTTGTGCCCCATTCCCGTGGAATCCCATAGGACTCCACGGGAATGTGTTCACGGAAGCACCGGCACCATTGTCAGCGGTGCCACTGCTTCCATGGCAAACCCGCCTGCTTGGGCCGATGCCCCGTGCAGGTCGGATCTGCCGGGCCAATCTGATTCGGCAGGCCGAGTTGTAGTCTGCCGGTGCAGAAAGGGTGCCGATACGTTGCTACCTGCACCCTTAATTCCATACCAGCAGACTTGTAATGAGGCCCAATGTCCTCTTTAAATACCGCAATTCTTAAAAGATTTTTTACTGTTTACTATGGTAGTTGTATCCTCGTGCTACGTGTATTTATTAACAGATGTGTCTGTTTTTCGTATGCTTGTATGACAATTTTGTCAATAAAAGCGAATAAACAAATAAATGTAATCTGCTATTAACAATGCATCACGTTCTGTCATGGCATATAAGCAAGCCAATAGATGGCTAGAACATTTGTGAATGTGCATGCCCATAGGGACTGTGACGTGCATCGGGAATAGCATAGGCAGTGCAGGATTTCTTTTGAACATGTTACTTTAAAAAAGATTTAACTGGAAGGACGTCATTCCGAACCTGCCGGTCTCCTGGCGGTAGAGCCATCAGGATCCCGGCAAATGTGGATAGCGTTTCCGGCACCCAGTCCAGCGGCATTAACGCTGAATTACAGGTGGAGCGGTGTTGTTCCCGATTCATGGAGTCCCATAGGACTCCATGAGGGGATTTGCCATCGTAAGGAGGGCTTTTTTGGCTGGTAGGGTGCCTGGCTTACCTCCAGCATTTAGCTGGAGGTAACCCTGGTACCCCACCAAAACTCCCGTAGTCGGGCGGTCCAATAAAGTGCTGGTATCCTTGGTTTCCGGCACCTTTTTATCGGACCACCCAACTGAGAATGAGCCCTGTTGTTTTCAAGTTAAGAATGAAGTTTGCGAAGTAGCCACTGATAAAAGCTCCAGGAACAGGAGTGAAAAACAGTATTGGAAGTAGCAGCTTTCGGTCTGTAGGTAAGGGCTGGAAATCTGAACATTTATTTTGTTCCAATAATCCACCAGAGAACTGCAGACACCCATACTGTCTCTAATTGAGATCAGTTGCCAGGGATCTCTGTGTCCCATGCCAGTGCATGTGAACAGAAGATGCCCTGCCAGAGACAATGGCATGCCCACATCATGCAAAACAGCATGAGCCTTTAGGGTAGAGGGTTACATGAATACCATTGCATGGACACACCCAATGCCAAGGGCTCTGTCTCTGTGTGAAATACATCTTATCTTGGTCCTCTCTTGGATATCAATTGCTCATTGGCTGCTATGACAGCTGAGTAATTAGAATAGGTGCAGAAATCTGCTCTAATAAAAGTCTAAATGCGAAGGGGTCTATATGTAACACCAAACCTAATATTGCCAGCACGCAGGGGGCAAGGGATACCAAATTCAAAAGTAAGGATGGAACCATACATGATCTCCTCTTTTTCAAACATTCATAATCCAAAAAGGGCACGGACTAGATGTGCCGGTCTCCTTCGAACTTCCCCAAAAGTGAGACAACGATCGGCCAAACTAGACCATTTACTACCGAGATCTGGATTGGACGCTGGAGGAAGTTGACCACTGACCACCTTACTTGGGCCACTTCTAAATAAAAAACCTTTCCATTCGCCTTTGGCTGCAACAGGTGCACACAGATGTGGTCTGAGAAGCATTGTGTGAGATGACCTTACCCTGAAGATTCTGCTCTACGACAAGTCACATGGCTTTACTCCATCCTTATGGGCAACCTGCAATTGCCATACCACCTCTTGTGATATACAAAAGCGCAATAACTGCTTTTCACAGTCCTGGTCTGTGTGGCATTGCAAGAACCACATCAATGACTTGGGGGGTAATTCATGGAATATTTGCGCCGAAAAAAACGGGATTTTTGTGCCATTCTGCCCGCAAATCCCTGTTTAACAAATGAGGATTTGAAGGCAGAATGGCGCACAAATCCCGTTTTTTTCGGCGCAAAGATTCCATGAATTACCCCTTTAGTATTGTTGTGTTGTAGTGCAACATCAAACCTAATTTTCAAAGTCTTGCATTGGCACATGGTGGCTTCTAGAATAAAGTCTGTGATTATGAGCCACAAGCAATGCAAAGTAGCAAGATACATACAGAAAAACTCTATACTCCAATAAGGACACTACCCTACACCAAATCTTTATACCCCTGTCAGTGAATATTCAAAAGACAAAAACAGGGTGGAAGATGCCTAGGATTACATCATCCTGAACTATAGGGCACATATGATATGATAGGTTATTTATGACGTGCTTAATACCCAGAGGTTTCTAAGCGCGACCTGGGGATCGAACCTGTGTTGCTCAGTGTAGTCTTGCTTCCAAGGCGATCACGTTGCCCCTGAACTATCGTCCCGAGGCTACATAGAGATGAAGCTAACTATATCTCACCTTAAGAAAGGTGCTGAAGGCTGAACCTTTCAAAGGGGCATTCGTCTGACTGGAGACATGATCAAAAGGTGAATGAGTAAAGATGCTTCAGCCTCTTCACACAGACAGCGCGAGCTGAGCTGCACTCATTTAATTTGGTCTAACCCTGCCTACACCCATTCCAAGGCTAACCCATCTTCACCCCAGTAGCAGATTTGATCGATCGACATACCTATTACTAATACCGGGAGGTGAGGAGGGATTTTGGTGCAAGACGCTGCAAATTGTACCCACAGGAGCACCAGTCAGTAATATTTTACAGCGTTGCAATTGGCCGAGGAAGAGGCCTTGGCACCGCCTCCCACTGGTCCACCAGTGTCAACTCACTCTTACTGATATTAGTCTTCTTTCATTTTGTGTATGCTGCTGTTGCATTTGATTGTTAATTTCCTATGCCTGCACAAAAGCACTCTTAAGTATCCTCAAGACGCCAATGGGGGCGCTGCAGAAAGCACCGAAATTACTATAAAGTGCTATAGCCCCTCTCCCAACTCTTACCTGATCAGATCCTGGACTCCCCAAGCCTCAGTCTCTGGGGGTAAACAGGGGGTAGTTAGGCGCTTCCGGTATAACTAGTGCAGGTGGTATTGTATGTCACTGATCATGCATGTGTTGTATGTTTGGTTAAAGAGCCTGTCACAATCTGACTTGACAATTAAAATGATTATCATTTATTTTAATTTTCTACAATTATAACATTGAAATTCATTCAGCCTCCGAGCCTCCCCAGATGAGCTTAAATTCCCAATGGCACATTTTCAAGTGGAACAATGTCTCTGTATCTTTTTCTCACTGTTCTGTGGCAAAAAGCTCATTCACATTTCTTTTGTTTCATCTTAATAGGGAATGGCAGTCGCAGGCCGTTCTCAGGGACAACACAAGCAGAGGATTTGGGTGAACATTTCTATGTCTGGAATTAAAATCATCGATGAGAAAACCGGAGTAAGTATTCAACGGAAACAATGTGTCTGGCCTGGTACACCGGGTCTTGGACATGGGAAATAAAAAGGCTGAAAAGATAGATAAACACAGATGGGGCGTATACACTGATCTAAAGAGGAACACACTGCAGCGTTTGCTGGACTGGAGCAAAGGGGATTTGTGTAGTACTTTGCAAGCACCAATAACGCCTGTAGTGTAGCTCACCCTGTTTGTCAGTGTCCTGCCTGGTTCACAATTACAAAAGCCTTCAGATAAAATGCAACAAATCCCCAAAGAACTTATCTGGATATTAAAATGATGATAGCAACGGCACCCATACATCGCACGTTTATGAACTGCACTGTGCCTCTTACACAAGTCAATGGTACCTGCATTGACGTGGATATATGGGGTTGGGGGGCTGCATGGACCTGCTGGCTTTCCAACATGTGACCTTCAAACACATCCCTGCATGGGATGCACTAGTTGACTGAGCTATCTTACCAGCAGTCATCATTGAGCTATTAATTTGGAGTCTTGTGGCCCGCATTCATACTACCCGTAGTGTCGGCCTGAGGCATAAAATTGTCTCTGGCACCAACGAAAAAGTGGCCCACGGTTGCATATTGGAATTCATTCCTTTTGTGATGCTGTTTGAATAGTAGAGGGGGCGGGGGAAGGTTCATCAAATGTGATACAAATTCTACATTTTAAAGAATATTTATTCAGCAACACTGGCCATAACTGTTCACCGCATTTATTTTATTTATTCATTTGTAAAGCGGACAAAGCCCAGAAGCAGCTAGGCGCTGTGAAGTACTTAAGGGTATGGTTACAGATTTACAAATCTTAGATGACAGGCATTTCGGTGCATATTACACCTTAAACAATATATTTACATCAGTTTCAATACAAAATTCACTCATTTTTTACAAATTTACTAATTGTTGCAATTCCTCAATCTTTCATACACTAGGCTAGTGATGTCTAGTGCAGGAGGTGAGATCTGAAGAGTAAAGTTTTTAGGTTTTTCTGAATGACCAAAAGGAGGTGTCGTTTCTCAGTTGGTGAGGGAGGGCATTCCACAATTGAGGAGCTAGTGTTGGGAAGCTTGAGCCTCCCGCCTTTTGTCTTCTAAATCTAATGGTGATGAGCAGGTTAGTGTAGGCAGAACGGGTTATTCTAATGGAGTTGACTTTGCAGATGAGGTCACTAAAGTACTTAGGTGCCTTGTTCGCTATGCATTTGTGCGTGGTCGAGATATGGTTGTGTCTTGGGATGTTTAGTGCAGCTATTATGCTGTTCTTTTGTACTGTTTGCAGTTTTTTTTAATGTTTCTGGTACTGGTTCTGGCAAAGAGGAAATTACAGTAGTCAATCCTAGGCAGTATCAATGCTCTGGCCAAGGTGATAGTGTTTTCTGTGGAAATAAAGGGGCGGCTGGCTCTTATCAATTTGGTTGTGCAGGCTGCTGAGGAGACAACAGCATTGACCTGTCTGTTTAATGTGCGGGAGGAGTCAATGTAGACCCTAGGGGTTTTTATTTCATTGGCCACCGGTATGGTATTGCCATCGATGATAAAAGATTTGTAGAGCTGGGGGAGATTGCTGAGTTTCTTTTTGTTTCCAATGATGATAAGCGCAGTCTTATCATCATTAAGGCACAATTCATTGAGGGCCATCCATGCTTGGATAGCAAGGTATATTTTGTTTAGATAATTGGAGTCCGTAACATAACATCCCGAGATTGGTATGTGGGTATAATCTGCATAATGTGTATACATGATACCTATTTTATCAAGTTTGTCAAACAAGAGCTTGGTGAATGCGTTGAAGAGTGTGGGTGAAACACACAAGCCTTGTGGTACGCCGCAGGTCACGCATAGTAAAGTAACTCATCAAACTGGCCGACATTGGCCAAAAAAGGGCCCCACTTTGACCCAGAAAACTGTCCCACACAAGCATTTTGCGTTTTTGGTTCGGCCATGGGCCTAAAGCCCTATAGACTCGTCTGAGCCTGCCCATCCACCTTGTCCAGATCTTTCATGTTACTCTTCTCTAACATGATTATCTGTAGTTGCATGTTGATATGAATCACCTATAACCGTAGCCCACCATTTTGTGGGCCGGAGATCCATCCTTCTGATGGAAGATATATGCTTGAGTGCAGCAGACGTCCATTCGGTACTGAAAGCTCATTGGACTGCTGGACGCTTCCTAGCCCATTTCCAATAGCTTCCTCAATAATGCACCTTTTTTTTACAGACCACACTTTTAAATTAGAAGTATAAGGAGGTAAATCCTGCAAAATCTATTACTGATTCCATCAGTTCATATTGTGTTTCATAAAGAAGAAAGCCATCAGGTTACCCCAGTGTTCTAAGAAACAGGGGAACCGCTCTCCATCAATGACATCAAAAAGGGTCTTGAATGTCTCTGAGGCGTCCTCTTCTTCCATCCACAGCATTGATATTGCTAAACCTGGGCTCCCCTGTAATTTCTCTTTTGATGGGTTATCAAATCAAAACATCCAGCTGGAGGTGGGGGGTTTAATACCTTTGAAAATAAAGTATGCAGAGCAAGTAAATTCTGATCAGGGTCATCAGGATCCACCCATGTGCTGCGGAAGCACTCAAGGCAACGGTTCCATGTCATTTCATCGCAGGATGTTTTTTCGTGGGGTTTTTTACTGCCAGTTTTTTATTGAAAAACAACCATTTAATGTTTTTTTAGGGGGGTTCCCCCACCAACCTCCCCATTCCCTTTCAGTTTATATCTATTACCAAAAGTCCACATCCCATAATCCCATATATATAATTTTTTAACCCGCCCAAAACAAATTAGATGGTTTTTATTTCAAGAAACAATTTGTGGTAAAAATCCTGCGAAAAAAACGTCCCGCGATGAAAGGACTTTGTACCCAAGGCAACATGTCTAGCGTAGCTCTCAGCTATTATAGAAATGAATAGTGTCCTGAGCGACTCAGTTTACTGTTGCCTGCATAGAGGTGGCACAACCACCCTTATGGGAAATCCGAGAAGGACTACCCACTTCAAGGAGTTCAGAGGCAAACAGATGCCATAATTCTGCCGTAGCTCATGAAATCCTACTGTGCCATCTAAAATTCTCCATGGGCATCAACGTTTGTTTTTCTCCTGTGTTACAATTGGGACTGTGATGGATCTGATGGAGTTATCATTGTTTTACCAGCGGTGACCGCCTTCCATGTGGCCAGGATGAATCCCCCATTTGCGGCAATCTAATGGCCCACTGTGGTGTCTTCCCTCTTACACCCATGGAAAGTAGTGGAAAGCTTTGGTCGCATTCCAAAGGCCACCTCTCAACTAACCGGTCTTGTAAAATTAAGAACAACACTTCCCAGTTCCACATACTCTTCTTCCAAATCTAGTTTGCCTTTAAACCTATTGCAAACGTGCATACAGCATTCTCAAAAAGGGACGACTATTCCCACAGTTCTCACAACACTGGAATAAGGAAGAGGCGAAGAGTAATGATGATCACTTCCCACTGTCAGCAGCAAAGGAGGAAGGACTCAGGAAGTGTGACAGCGGTCCCTGGAGGACCCGGCTGCAGGAATCTTGTGCTGGAGAAGGAAGGGCTGTATACTGCTGTGCCAAGAGAAGAAAGGGGGAACCATTGCCTCCCAACTACATGTGAGGAGCTATAAAGCACTGGAGGTTTCAAGAAAGCCAGTCTACCCCATATAGGAGGAAGGGGAGCCCCAATGCCTCAGCAGAGTGCAACCACCCAGAAAAGACTGCAGTCTCCCTCACCAAGTGTGAAACACCAGGAAGTGTGTTTCTTTACCCAAGTGGGAGAATCCCATTGAAGTTTATGGGAAGAAGTCTGAAGGACTTTGTTGGCATGAGAGGGTTGATCCTCTCAGCAGCAGCTGTTCAGGAGAAGACATCACATCTCCTTCAGAGGTATGTGCGAGCTAAAGACACGAGGTGGTGTGGCGAAGCCACAGGTGCTCTCTAGCAGAGAGGGAAACTAACGTTGCGCAAGAAGGACGTGCCGCAGAGGTACCAGGAACCATGGGAAGATCCATGGGCACTCGGCAGCTGGAGGAGGCAATGTTACCCTCACCAGGATATGAAGGCAAACTTGCGTGCATGAGTGGAAAGCGGGTGCCAAATCTACAGCGCGTAAGCATGAACAGGACTGAAGATGCCACATAGAGCCTGTGAGTCAGTCCAAGCAAAGTGGGGGCCCCGGGACATTTTGGGGACCACACCAAACACAGTTTGAACATTGTAAAGCTGCAGAGACATAAACAATAAGAAGATTGTGAGTCAAAAAGGCAGAGTACAAACACAACCCCCAAGAATATATGAGTGCATGGAATGCAGATATGAGGAAAGCTTAAAGCGAACATTGAAACTACTAGATATACCAAATAAAGGAAGATATATGCAATTTTGGATGTGAAGATCAACTTCTATATATGTATGGAAGTAAGAGGTCCTGGCAGGGTAGTAAACCATGCAGCTACAAGTACATGAGAAGTCCTGGCAGGAAATTGCAAACCTCCAAGAAATCCCAAGAAAGAACAGTGTTTGTTTAAGGAATTACTAGGCTGAGCAGCTTTGTACATAACAGGATTGTTGTGGGTCAAGAAACGACATAAAGAACTGTTAGACCAAGAAACATTGCCATACCATTGAGGAATCCAGCGGAAGGGAACCACTCTCTGGAACCAAGGTTTTGTTACCTTGGAGACGCTTTATGTTGGAGCTGTTTGATTTTCTTTTATGAACACTTTTTGCAAGCACCAGGTTAAAGACATTTCCCTTCTCACTTTATTATTTTGTTTGTAGTGTGAAGCACAGGGTAGAACTTTTGGACACATAGACGGTTTTGATTTCTGACATCCTGACACAGACAGATCCTTAGTTTTTGCTTTTAAGTAGGAAAATTCCTCTTAGAGCAGGGACAGAGAGGCATTTTCCCAACCCGTTTATGTTAATAAAAGTCTTTAACAAAAGACATGGCAACTTTGTGTCCGCCTTTCATTTCTGACCCCTCTCAGGACCCAGCAGTCCTATCTGCCACTACTAGACTCCCATGTGGTGTTCCCGAGTGATCACCCTGAGCCTCTTTAATGTGATCATGGCCCCACTATCCCACATATGAAACCTTCATAAAAATGCCTACCACATGTGTGTGACAATATTCAATTATTTATGTTATGTATTAATTTTATAGTGCCAGACGAAACAAGCAAAGTGGCCTCCGAGCGCTCATGAAGACAAACACCAAGTATACAATCATCACGCCAGATCGGAATGACATTGTACCAGGAAGCATTATATATTGTGAAGAAAACTACTCGGGCAAATAGATAGGTTTTCAAGATTTGTTTAAGCAAGGCCAACGAGCTACAATCACTCAACTCAGGTGGTAAGGTGTTCCAATGTTTTGGTGCTGTGACATGAAAGGCACTCTCGCTCACTACCGCCAATTTAGCTTGTGGCACAAACCGCAAGTTGGTCAAATTGGATCTTAATATCATGCGGATAGGTAGCCACAGGATTCCTTCAGATAGGTACCTTGGGTAGTGCCAAAATTAGCATTTGGCCTAGTGCCGAATTAACATTTATGAGTTAGTGTGTGGATTTGAAAAGAGATCCTAGCTTCTACTGGTAGCCAGTGTAGTGTTTGTCTAGACTCTGAAACATGTTCTCTTTTTCCTAGACCTTTCATCACACAAACTGAGCTGTTTTGAATTACTTTCAATTTAGATATTTCTCCCATAGTAATTCCATGTATAAGGCTGCTGCAGTAATCCAATTTGGCTCCAATAATTGCTCTCGCCACAACTGTACAGCTCTTCTTTCTTAGAAAAGATCACAATTGACTCAATAGTTGGAGATGGTAGGCAGAGGTAGATACAATAATATTCGCATGCACTTTCATACTCAGCTCTAAATCTAAGTAGACGCCAAACGTTTTTACCTTCTTCAGAGTTGCAATGGTGCAGCCAGCCATGACAAAGCTTGTATATTCAGTACCAAGCTTGTTTATTCTGCTGGCTGTGCCAGCTATCACCAGCTCTGTTTTAGCATCATTTAAGGTCATACCATTAAGGACCATCCACTGCTGAATAAAGGAGTAAAGCTTGTTGATATATTCTGTATCTTTTTCATAATTTTCTGAGATCGGAATCAGGCACTACGTGTCATCAGTATAATGCATGTATTTTTTTTAATTTGTTTATTTGTTCTTGGTTTATCACAAACCTTTACAAAAGTGATCGCAAAACCAGAGTAATAAAAGAAAACCAGTAAAATGTTCGCAATCTGAATATAAACATTTCTTTTAAAATACATGAGAACACAGAACAAGCAACAAAACACAAAACACAAAATCAGAAGTCAAAACATTTCTAACTTAATTCACATGCTATTTTTAAAAAGGAAATTACTCGAATAAAATCAAAATCAGTGAATATCCGTTTCTCATTCTGTACCATATAAATTTAGGTTCCTTACAAACACCATTATCGAATAACTCTGCAAAATATTCAGTTCTTTGTTTTAACAAATGGGGACATCTCAACATAATGTGTTCTAGAGTCTCATCTGTTTCAAACACATTACAGAATCAACACCATTTCTTTTCCTCTAGAGGATTTCTTATATTTAGTATAAAGTGAGTATGCATGACATTAAGTTTGAATCTCATATAAGAATTTCTAATCCTCCTTGAGGGATATTTGATCAAGTAATTCTCCATAACCGGCAAAAATTTCCAAAAGGAATGGACCTGATTGTACAATTTGGATGCTAACACTTTACTCTTTGTCAGAGACCAATCCATACCTCGTAAGATCTTTTTGCATTTATTGGGTTTGTTCATTACAGTACATTTAGCTATACCGATTTCTTCCATCGTAGACTTGATAACATTATTTAAAGCACACATAAATGGACAAGAAAAATCAGCACCTGCTTCAGTATAAAAGTTAGTGGACCCGGATAGTTTGCATTTTCTCCATAACATAAGTCGTTTGGTTACAACCAACGAATGGAGAGATTGCAAACCCAATTCGTACCTTAGTACTTCCATGGGTATACAGTTTGGCAAGAAAAATAGCAGCCCCCTCCATAAGATTCCTTCCAGAATTTTCATAAAATCAACAATCTCTGTTGGAAAAGTTTCCAGGCCATAAGTGATACATGGTACAACTTTACTTAAATATAACTCCCTCATGGGTTTCATCGTGAAGCCTCCAAATTTTCTTTCTAGCGTTCGCATCGGTCTTAGAGCCACTTCTGCTTTGGCCCTAAATTGATTTGTAAACAGGGTAATTGATTCAGTACCCTTGAAGCAGTATCCAAACTATTTGAACGCTTTTTGAGGCTTAATAAGTTTGCCCTCACAAGACCAAGAAAAAAATGTCTGCTTCTTATTGGCACATCCCATTCGGATTATGATCGTTTTGGAAGGATTGATTTTTAGATATAAGTTGCTTATAAAATGTTCAAAGGTCTTAATTAAGCGCTACAAACCCACTTTGGTATTATCCAGGAGGATAAAATCATCGGCATAAGCCAACCATGAAATTCCCTTCCCATTCAATTTCGGAGATACCAAACCCCCATTTTCAAAAGCAAATTGGGCTCCACTAACATAGAGGTTAAAAATCGTTGGGGCAAACATGCATCCTTGTCGTAAACCATTATTTGTTACAATTTTAGAAGAAAGATCTCCGACAGTGTTCATTATACAACTAACCTTGTATCAGTATAAAGCTCAATAACAATATTCAACAGATGATTAGGTATTTTTAAGGATCTTAATTTATGCCATAGCATTGACCTATCAACTAGGTCGAATGCCTTGCTAAGGTCCATGGAGGAAAGATAGGTTTGACCTTTCCCCTTGACCCAAGTTTTGCTTTGCAAGCATCGCAAAACTAAACCACCACAGTCCGTACCGCAGTTTTTCCTAAAACCCACTTGGTTCATGCTGAGGATATGATTATTATCCATCCAACTCTGAACATCCATCAATACCAAGGAAGCAAATATTTTCAAATCAGAGTCTGCAATACCTATCGGTCTGTAGTTACAAGGTAGCAATCTAGAGCCCTTTTTAAACACTGGGATGGCAACCGAAACCCTCCAAGAATGCGGAATGGATTTAGAGATACACACATCTTTAAAAAGAATGCATAAAATTCTTGCCCATAGAAGAGGATTGTATTTTAGTACCTTATTGCTGAGGTTGTTTAAATCGGGGGCCCCCGTGTTTTTTGATTTTATTATGAGCATCTTGATTACATTTACCTCACATCTCAGTGTCCATAAAGATGAACTTATTCCCTGAGGTGAGTAGTATTGATAATAAGTCCTATACAGCTCAGCAAAACGACCAACCCAGATAACTTCAGAAATTGGGTTTACCAATGTTAAAGCTTGGGTCGAATCAACATCAATAGACACAACACCAAAACTTGGCTTCTATCCAAAGAAACTGCCTAGCCCTACCGCACTAGCATGCACCAAGTCTGTAAATTTGTAAATATGTAATCGATTTGTACATTTCTGCTGCATTATTCTTGTTGTATTCATTATTCTTGTTGTATTCATCGCAAGCGCCTGGATGCCCTAGGGCCAGGCGGCGCTATACAAATAATAAACTAAAACTAAAACTAAACATTATTCATCAATTGCCAAAAATTAGACAATGTCACCCCACTCATTGCACCCAACATAAGTTCCCCGTCACGTTGAGCAATAATACATCTATGGCTCCTCAACCAGTTTTTATATGATTGCTTTAATCGTTTGATAGAGACCCAGGAGCTAGGGTCTACTGTACTCATTTTCCGTAGTCTTCAGAGCTCCCTATTAAGTTCCCTTTTTCTTTCATGAACCTCTATAGAGAGTTTGTGATGTATTAATTGGGCTGATCTACAGGGCCTATGTTAAAAAAATTCCATAATTTTGGATCTAATGGTGCTATCAAATTCTTTTACGGAAAACATTTGCAAACGTTGTTCAAGCTCCGTATTTTCATATGCTGCAATCAAAGTTGAGGTGAATTTATTCGTAGAATTAAAAGACCATTTAATCCTATTATTTGCAGAGTTAAGCAAAAGATCTTTGTTATAACACTGTTTAGCCTTCACACTAATTGTAGATTCAAACTCCACCATCAGCATACATTGGTCACTCATCACAACCGTCTTTACTTCAAACTTTGCCACAGAGAAACTTAGTTTAGCAGTCAAAAAAATATAATCAATTGTGGACACGCAGCCCCTCGCATTCCATGTATAATGGTCATTTGGAATCTGCTTTAATCCCCACAGTTCAGTGTATTTTAGCCATAAGAATCCTCTGAGTTTCTCACTGCCAATCATAGTGGACACCATCTTAAGATACAAAAATTCTCAAGTCAGGCTATCTACACCACAATCTGCATTTAAATCGCCCGCTATTATTATTTGACCATTTATATTATCTATAGACCACTGGTCTATTTGTTTACCTAGGTCAAATAGGCTGGTTTCCAGCTGTTGATCCAATAATTTGTTGGCATTCCAATAAACATTAATAACCAGTAAAGAGAAAAGATTCACACACTCTCCAACCAAATAGTCGGTTAAAAGAAAAGAATGGCCCTGCTTCGAAGTGTTTTTAATCAGTATACCTGAGGACTCTTTTGAGGCCGTGAGCATGCCTCCCTTAGTTCTACCCCTCGGTCCTTTTATGGCACATAAATCCTCCACTATGAAATCTTCCCAGCCCACATGCGAAGTCAGCCAAGTTTCCTGCAGCACAATTAAATCAAAGCCATGTAAATCTGTCATAAGTGACTCATTGTGGAGAAGATTGAGATTGCCGCGAGAATTCTAGCAGAGCAATTTCAAATTATGATTTCTAGATATGCAGGGTTACTCAATTCTTTTAAATTGGAGATTGCGTCACGAAAGGATAGAGCCAACCATCTCCAATCCTGTTTTTCAGAGACATTGTCAGTTCTTTGATTGGAGTGGTAATTCGCCCTACCATATCTTTCCTGCTCAGTTGACCCACCTCTATCGGGGGCATGAGCTGGAATAGACTGATCTTTAAAAGGGAAGAGATCAAAACCCATACGTTGTAAGGCTTCTGCTTCCTTCAGCATCATTGAACGAACCAAGGGGGATGGAACAATTAGTCTTACAAAATCCAATCTTTCATTATCTATGAAATCAACCAGGTGGATATCGGCAGAGGTAATAAGTTTGAGTTCAGATATCTCCGCAAATAAAGAGAGAATATAAGATCTATTTAGTGGTCGATTTCTCTCATCTTTAAATAATGAGCATAAAATCAGTCCCGGCATATTGGGGAATGCCAATGGTCTGGTCTCCTGCACATATTTAATCTCTTGAGGTAATTTTTCATTATACCATCTATCTTCCCCCCTTACATAGAAGCGATAGTCACGTTCATTCCTCTCTTCATCCGATAAACCCTCATCTTTTTTTTGACAGTTCAGCTGAATATCTTTGATTCTCAACCTCTTATTTTATTCCACAATATCATGCACATTTTTTTAGAAGTTCCCCAATTTGGTCCTGGTCTATGGACTTCAGATCTTTACTTATATCAATGGATTCAATTTGTATGATAGGTTTCTCCGCTCGTACCACCTTAGTCATCTCAGTATGTAATACCGGTCCCTTACCATTTGTACACAGCCTCATTCGTAACGTCCATTACTCTTTCTCTTTCTTTCAGCCTTTAATTTTCACTCATCAGCTCTTGAACATTTCTCAAAATATCCTCCACGTTTGTCTGATTTTCAGATGGGGTAAAGTTGGAACTATGGAGTACATCTTTAACCCCTTGCAACAATGACATCTCATCTGTTTTTCTACAGGAGTTAACCACCGTTTTATTTATAAAAAGGCACTGTATTAACTTAAACAGTGTCTTTGTGGTATAGACCTGTATTTACCGATTGTACAATCGGTCTTATTCGAGACTTAACTACATCTTCAGGGTTGTCAAGTGATTGATTAATTTTTACCTGTTCTATAACAATGTTCTTACTAGTAGGTCTAATGGGCTTCTTAGAAGCTCGGGGGTCTACGTCCTTACCCGCGGTACTCGTTGGGCCCTTAAAGATTTTGAAAATATCACTCAACCCATTTTCCAGTCTGATGTTATTATCCACTGGCGAGGCTCTTTTTATTTTTCATAACTTCATACATTCCATCCACTCCTTCATATTCACTCTGGGATGCCTGATCCACCGATGTTCTCTCAATTTCGACTGTATAATTCATGTATATTGGTTTGGTGAAAATGCTGTACTGAGTTGGTGATAGACAAGACCCCTGAGGTATACCATATGGCAGATTAATCACATCAGCTACTGCAGTGCCACTGAATACACTGGCTGAGCGATCCGACAAGAAGGATTTCACCCAGTTTGCCGCTGATTGTGCAACGTATGCAGATTGTAACAATCTCTCAACCAGTATAGAGTGGTCACTAAATCAAAGGCAGTTGGCAGGTCTAACAACAGAAATAACATAATACTACCCTTGTCCACGGCTTGCAGTACGTTGGACTTCAGATCCACCATAGCCGTCTCAGTGCCATGAGCTTGTCTGAAGCCAGATTGATGTGTGCCCAGGATGTTATTTTTAATAAAATGTTCAATCTGAAGGTAAGCGGCACTATCATCAATTTTTAACAAAAATAGGTACATTAGTAATGGGTTTACAGTTAGTGGCATGTTGGGATCCAAATAAGGCTTTTTTAGGAGAGGTGTAATCCATGCCAACGATATAACATCACGCACATGGCCCTCAGCGAAGGAGCTGTTAATAAACGTTGTAATAATCGGAATTAGAGATGGAGCGCACGCCTTAACAACAACTGCTCGACGGTCATCACCTTTACCGGTGCTTGGTTGGAGCTGCACATCGATGCCCCTTACCTCAATTTCTGAAACACGTCTAAATGCAAATAAACCAGATATATTGCCAGTAGTAGTGCCTACTGGCAGTGCATCAGAACGTTGTTCTCCTTTTCGAGGTCTGCCATTTATACTCCCCTTAAGTTTGTCCTTGATGTTTTCCCTAATATGCTGCACTTTATTAACCATTGCTTCCTGAATGGCCATAAACCAGGATCTGTCTTTAAATAATTTCATCTCTGACGGCATTGGGTTTTCTAATTCCCTTAAGATTTTAAATAATTCACTGGAATCAGATTGTGCATCCAGGATTTGCGTACCATAGGAGCCCTTTTTGCTTTAATAATAGCAAGCGTATAGCTTTTATCAGCTAACACCTACGATTCCCTATTCTCGATTTAGCCCAGATATTACGCTTAGTTATGTTCAAGCTATGTATCTCTGGAGAGACCCATGAGTTAGATGTTTTACTTCAAGAGTTCTCTATCAAATCTAAGACTGAGGTTATTCTAGTTGGTCAAGTTGCCCTGTGTCTTATGCCATTCCCATTGACATCCCACCTATCTTCTGCACCCACACTATAGTTCCACGATTAAGAAGTGACCTTCCACAGTGACCCCTCCTTCGTACCACAATGAATCCTATTCAGCAAGGTAACGTTATTCCACGTACTATTTTATCATCACATCAAAGCAGTTCATCACTCAATAATTCATGCGTTTGGCCTGCAGCAGTATGATCAGGAAACATGCTCTAGTGACTTAAAGACTCTCTGTCTGGCCCAAGGCATGATTCATAGCCCCATGCCTGAGCTATCACCATGGTTTCCCCACTACCAAACAATAAGATATGAATGGTCAGACTCCCATAATGGCTACAAAGCAGCATTCCTCCCTTTTGCTCCATCTCCAGCTTGAGCCGGATCTGCAGAGGTTACACAACTCCAAGAAGAGCCACTTGCTCTGGGCCCCAGCCAGCTTTTGAGGTGCCCACATTTACGTTGCCGTTTTAGCCGTGCTCTGTTGCACTCCGACACAGCCTTCCTGCTGCCATGAGAGCACTAAGATGTAATCAATGTATGGTTTTCAATGAAAGCATTAAAGAACCAATCAAAGTTAATTGAAAAAGACAAACAATTATAATTGCCACAAATGCCTACAAGTGTGGGAATTTACTTTAAACTATGATTTTTCGTGGGTAGGTATACACTACTAACAGTAGGGACAGCTACATACTGTGCGATTGTCTAGCCACTGCTGACTAAGAAACACCTTAATTTTGAAAGAAATGGAAACACTTTATTTAGATCTTGTGAGGCTAGTCCTCCCTATGCTTACATGTCTCAAGTCTGTGAGCAACAACAGCCTCAAAATGCCTCATTCCAGGTTTGGTGGTGTGGGAAACAAATGGCAGTAATTCCGTTGCCAACACTTTTTTTTGGTGGTAACAGAATTATCTCCATTCTTTCCTCACCGACAAATTATAATTTTGGGTGGATTTACCACCGGCGGAAGTACTGCATGGAACGTCTTCTGATTTTCGGACAAAAAGTGTCAGATTCACCTCCAGCTTGTGGGGGATTTCACCGCCCTACTACCACTTGTAATCCTGCGGTTACCCACGGAACCAAGTGGCGGTAACAGTAACCAAATTTGTTGATTTTACTGCTAAATTACCATCAAACTTGGAATGAGGCCCAACAATATCTTTGATAAATGCTACAGCACAAAAAACACACATTTGGCGTGTCTGACATTAGTAGGACTTCAGTAAGAGACTGAATCTGGAAGTAAGGAATGATGGCTTTGGAAGTACACCTTGAATACGTATGGCATTCAATGTAGGTTCCTGTCCCTTTCCTATTGTTTTAATTGTGGTTTTCATTTGGTGATTTCGAATGCGCCTTTTATGGTTTGTCTCTTCTGAAGACCTACTGCTAAGATGTTCTTAATAGTCACAGAATGTGTCCTCTATGGGCTTCTCACAAATGTTATTGCACACTCCTTGTTCCTCTACCACGCCCATTGCCAACTCTCTCTGCGCTTCTGCTGTGCCCAAACACTATGATTCTTCTTTGCTTGCTGCAATAAAGCATGATAATTCCAACCTCACTGTATCTTTCCTTCTTTCAACTCCCACATATTATTCTGTTATCTCCACTTCCTGATCCTTCATCTTCTTCATCCTAACACTCTCCCAATGGTCTTGCTAACTATTTTACTCCTAAAATCCTCCACCTACATTCTTCTATTTACTCTACTTCTTTTCCTTCTGCTGTCCTTCTGCCTTCTCCTCCCACTGTTGCTGCCTCCTTCTCCTGTTTTGTCTCCGTGTGTGAAACTAATATTGTCCCTTTTCAATCCGATGCCGTTTCCACTGCCTCCCACTGTGACACTTTATAACACTTGAGTTGGTGTCTCTCTAGATACAATGCCTGTCTCACAGGGTGTAGTTTCTCAACCTTAATTTACTACAATTTGGGGTTGGTGTAATACCTAACTGGCCCTAACTCTAAAGGCATGGTTCCCTCAACTGGTGTTTCTAATTGACGTCAGTGTTTGAAAGTCCAAAACCAAAATCTGTCTGTGTCTAAACCTATACGTGCCCTCACTCTCTGATAACATGTGGTAGAAAGTCTCTTTAAAGGAAAAATAGTGATTAAAAAAGAAATATATACCAAGGAAGGTTTCAAGGGGTCTTCTCACCAGTTGTGGCTTGGTTAGTATCATCAATGTTTAGCACAATCAAAAAGAAGTTGTTCATCAGCTCTTCTCCACAAAGTTCTTATACTTTGTTCGACAATTCCCAATGTCATTAGTTCCTGGGGATTCCGGTGCCCAAGCTTCACTCCTTTCAAGTTTCAAATCAAACAAAAATATAACACAGATTCTTCCAGGCTTCTCAGGGGTTCCCTTCCCCAAGCTTATGCCTCCTTGTTTCACCAAATACAAGTTCACCTTTGTTAGGCCTCTTAGGGTTCCCTTGCCCAAGCTCAGGCCCCTTCAGTTTCAAACACAAGTTCAGTTTGCCAACTCAGTTTCTCTGAGGGTTCCATTCCCCAAGCTAGGCCTCTTGTGTTTTAAAGAAAATGTTCTACTTGTCAAGATGTGCCTTTCTCTTGTTTACAGTTCTTTTCACATACAATCTTCTCACAGGGTAATATCAGAGACTTTCGAAAATGCTAGGGTCTTGGTTCATCCTAAGCGCGACCACTCTGATCTTTGGCCCTTCTCTGTATTTACTGTACTTGCTTCTCTTCTATGCTTTCCTCTTCCAGGTGCTTCCTGCACCCCTTGGTTATCATCCACTTTGTTGCGCTCACTTGCACCTTCTTTGTCTTGCGTTCTGTCTGCCTGCCGTGCCCTTAGCACCTTCACTTTGGGTTCACTTTCTCTTCACTGTGCCTCTTGTACATTCATCTCTTTGCTTTCGTGCACCCTTGCATCTGTCTTTTTCCTTTCCGTGTCTTTTGCACACTTGTTTGGCTCACCGGTGCTCCCTTGCACCTCCACTTCACGTTCAGGTCACTCACACCCTTCTCGGGGGAGTAGGTGAGAGAACACCATCAGGTTTCTTACACCCCTTTCTTTCCCACATCCACCCTCAACTTCTTCCCTTCTTGGCATATCTTTGTAACATCTCACTTTCTACTTCTATTTTCTCTTTAAACTTCAAACATGCAATCATCATCCCTTGTCTAGTCCTCTGTTCCCTGCTATTTTTCTCCGTATCTCACTCCTTCCGTTTCTCTCTGAAGTAATACAGTGAGTGGTCTAAGCACCATCACCACTGTCTTCTTCCTTGTCATCAATCTGGGCTTCGCGCATTTCACTCTATGGAAACTGCTCTTCTTTGTGCCACCAATTCTTTTCTGTCTGCTCGTCACTCTAACAATCTTCTATTCTTCTTGATCTTTCTGCTGCTTCTAACAGCACTGTTGTTCACTTAACTCTTCTTTCTCTCTTCCTTGTGGTTCTCTGGATCTGTTTTAGAGAGATTTTATTCTCATCTAACTGACCGAACGTAGACTTTTCCACAGGCTGGAAAATTGTCTTTGTCTTTTACTTTGCAATTTTGTGCGCTTGGCAACCTACAAATGTTTTTTAAATGAGTGTTAAACCCTCCTATGCAACAGGAGATGGGCTACTCCCCGAGTACTTCCCTATATCTGCCTTAGACCCTTTAAATGGTACACCAGACAACAGGTTATATGTTCTGAGCCCCAACGATGTTTCTGTTGGTCAACTAAGGGCCTTGCAGGTATACAAAGCAAAGCCACAGGTGAGTGATGTCTCCTGTTACACTGCCATTCTGAGTCTCGCACAGACAGGGTGGCGTGCAGTGCCAGATGACATAGACCCCAGTGCATCAGATAGCCTGATTTAAAACAAGCAAGTCTATTGATTTTGTACAGCTTCGACCAATGAAAGGAGCCGAATATACATTGCTTTTTGGCAGTAACACTATGAAGGCAAAAGAGTGGCTCCTCCTGACACCACGAGAGCCACTCTCACAAAAGTCAAAACTACAGTAGAAAATGAAAAAATCATGGTTCATACTAGCGCTCAGGTTGATTTGTCATTGACAAATGTAGGTGATGTGTGTATTACAGTGTAAAAGTAATAACATTAAGAACAGTCCTTCTTCAGTCCAGCTGCATCATCATCGCCAATGCCCTAATACTTTCCAGACTTGATTATTGTAATGCCATGTACCTAGGAGCCAACAATTACATAATCAACAAACTTCAAACACTGCAAAACAATGCACTAAGAACAGCCCTTAACCTCCCTTCCAAGGAACACATCTCTAACAAAAGAAGAGAACACAAATGGCTCAAAATCTGTGACCGCATCTCACTCAAAACGGCATTACTCACCTTCAAATTCCTAAACAACGCAGCCCCCCCTATCTCGCAACCAGAATTGTAAAAAGAACCTCCACCCGCCCCACCAGAACCATTAACTCTTACTGCCTACAGGTACCTAAATTCAAACAAAAGAAAACGGGCGGTAGCAGCTTCCCTGTCATGGCAGCACAACATTGGAATGCTCTCCCACTCAACAGCAGAACAGACCAATCCTACCACAGCTTCAGACGAAACACTCACACCTGGTTACGATCCAACGACCCCCATGACTGAACCAAGCACGCCCACACCAACATACCTTAGCCAATCTGACTGTACACATGTACATTCCCTCAATGACCAGCCGAAATGTAACTTACTGTATGTAAATATGTTTAAATGAATAAACAAACAAACAAAAAAACGGGAAAGACGTCTGTCCTGTTGCACAAACTTCAAATATCAATTTTTAAATATGTATAATTGTTTAAGAGCTGCCAACTTGTCCCCTTTTGATCTTTTAGAAGGTCTCTGGGACACCGCAAGCCTACAAAAATGCATAAATATTGCCAATTGTCCAACTATTAGTAACGACCGCAGCCCTTAGTGTATGCATCATGCCTGAGATGTATGATGATAAACCAGGGGGCGCCTCATCCCAAGGAATTGATGTGAGGCAAATAAGGAGGTTCTCGTTAGCATCTCAGGCCTGCACCCTGTTGGAAACAATTCTGAAGATGTAGGTCTGCATCTCTGAGATGCTTGTGTGCAAATGCAGCTCGCAGATTGGCTGAGGGGCATCTCGGAGATGCTACCGGTATCGCCAGAATTGCAGACTTTTAGGCTTTGGCAATCAGATGTAAGGGAGCAGGTGCAAGTCTAAGATGCTCCGGGTAATTTCCCAATTTACTCCAGTGCAAATCTGGGTGAATCATTGGCTCTCGCTGTAAGAGAATGAAACACGGTGTACGGCTGTCCCAGGATGGACTGAACACACAATCTAGCATTTATAATGTGAGATGTGTCTGCAGGGGAGAAGCCTGCAGTCCCATTAGTGGTAGGTGGAAAGTGGAGTAAAACGCAGGCATGGAATTGGTTCAAATGTAACCTTATTTCTCAGCACTGGGAGAAATTCAGTAAATTTAAGGAAGCTGCTTTGTGTGCATTCATACCACCTCCTCCCCCAATCTCTAAATGGGGTTCTAGTGCAGCAGTGGTTGTAAAACATTTAGCCAGGTGCTTTGGGGTCCTGAACACAAGGCCCTGGTCTTCCTCCACTGTGTGTTGTAGAGCTGGTTACACAGTGACAACATCCTCACTCCTCCAGTGACAGAACATACATTGGAACATGTCCACATCCATCAGTAGTGGCACAGGACTTGGGCACCAGGAATCATTTCATGGCACGCGACTGAAAATGGATGTGTTTTGTTGTCGATGGTTAAAAGCCCATTCAGAGGATCTGCGTGAAGTAGAGGAGCTGCCATCGCACGGTGCGATGGTTCCCCGGGGTTTCACGCGGTAATTGCCCACTGCGATGCGCGCATCAACATGCATTCCCCACCCGCCTTCTGTAGGGCACTATTTACAGTCAATATCAGTATTCCAAGCCGGGTGTTTCTTCCAAGAAGAAGCCACCCAGTGTTTAAGGCTCTCTATAATCCCACAAAACCACCAGCGAAAACTAAATTAGACAACTCCAATCATAAACTAAAGCTATAAGTACTTCAAATAAAATAGAATTTACGCAAAACAGTGTGATCGAAGGCAGTGTTTTGAGCGGCTCAGCTGGCGCCACAAAAGCAGTCTCTGTGTTTTCTCTAATTTAGAAAGGCTCAGAGTGGATTTAAATGTTTAAGACAGGCGGATTGTTGCCTAAGAGAATATCATGATTTGCTTTTCTTAATACGCTCGACAATCCATGTGCAAGACAATTGAAATATACTCAATTCGCTGTGTCCTCGTGCCTGTCCACAATTCACTGGGAAGAGGTTTGAATGTTCCTGTTTTGTTAATGATAAAAGAACCAAATGTATTGACCGGTGACATTATTACCCCAAAGATAGCGGAAGGGACCCTGTACTCATTTTACCATGATAATATCACAGGAGGGCTTATCACCAAAGATAGTTCATTCTTCTTTCATAAACATTCTTTCTGAAAAACAGCAACATGTCACTCAACAGGGATCCGTAACAGGCCCAAACAACCAGCGACTAAAACTAGCACACTTACTACTACCGGTCGATGGTCAAATTGGTTAAAAGGCATGCGCTGCAAAATAGTCGTGAGGGGCTGCAGGCAGCATCACCAGGGGTGTCAGTTACTTTGCTTCTAAGTTGCTCATTTGTGAATGAGCCCTTAAATTTGGTGAGCGAACCACCTCTGCTTATTCGTTCGCTGAGCGCTCCAGGGGATTTTGATCATTTCCCAGTCAGGATGGTGAAAATACATGCGAATGCAGGCGGTTACTGTAGCTTTTGCTGCCTGCCTGAGAAATGAGCTGTAATTACTGCCGCCATGTTCGTGCATGGCAGCCTTCCTTAAAATGGCTGCTAAGGATTGAACCTGCTTTTCCCTGGTGTAAAATTCAGGCGGTAATCAAAAGGGATAGCTCTCAGCTTGCATACCATTTGGATATGGGCAGAGGTACTGTTGTTGCCTCCTCACGGGGTAGGGAAATTTGTGAATTGTATTTCTCACTCCATGTAAAAGGGCAATGTTGCTCAAAATGGCACAGATTGGAATTGCTGAGCGCTTTTCTCTACCTGTTATTATAGATTGGTGCCATTTTGTAGCATTGAGAGTACAATTGACGCCATGCCATTTATTGTTTTCAAGGTGTGCCCTTCCTGGTTTAGTTTTAGATGCTTCGCAAGTCATCTGTCATTCTTGGCTGTCATTCAATGTGAAGTGATAGTTCATTCTACAATACATTGTTTTATACAATGAAAATAGAAAACAGTTTTATTTTTAAGTTGTGTACCACATCACTTCACATTGTGGGACAAGGGAATACTGCGACATTAAGGGTTTCCAGGGGACCGCAATCACTGCCTACCAGGGAGAGGATGGAGGAGGGTGTAGCTGTAAGGTCAAGTGAAAGAGGATAAAGTCTGTCGCTGGTTGTCTGGAGGATGTGATCAGGCTTCATCTAGAAAAAACAGGAGAACAGTGACGATATGATAAAGTGTAGAAACCAGAAAACCAGCCCCTGGTTGGGACGGAGATTTGATCATAGTCTGATGGGGGTGAAGGGCAAGTGGAGACCATCCGTTCCTTACTAAAGGTGAAAAGAACATTTAGTGTAAGGAGTAGGAATAGGGTATCAAGTGAAATCCAGTTCTCAAAGACCGAAATGCATGTGCGCCATTCATTGTTGCCTGTCAATGTACCACCCCGTAGCCTGGGCAGGAAATGGTGAGATCAGTGAAGAGGCAACAAGGAAATCTCTTTTGCCAACCTTTCTTCGCTGGCCATCCCCTAGAACTATAATTGTAAGAGGAGGGCTGATTACATGCTCCACACAAAGCCAATCAGCTTATTCCTACTTCTACTTCACTCCTCTTCTCAATCTCTCCGCACTGATGGGTCTTTGGGATCACGTCCTTCATGTTGAATGAGAGTGCGGCCATCTTCGAAGGGTTCACTAATGGGCGAACACCACAGGGGCCACAGATTGCTGTTTAAATGGATATGCAAGCAGTGCCCAGATGGAGGGAGTGGTCCTGCACCCTGCATGTGGAGGAGGCAGGAGGGTAATGAGGGGAAACCTGGTGGCAGCGGCTAGGCCCTGTCTTGTGCAATGCCAGGAGCCAATCTGCTCCTACTTGCTGCACTCCTGAATTGGGGTCTCTCCTCACTGGTGGGTCTATGGGCTCATGGCCTTTGTCATAAATGAGAGTGGCAAACATCTAAGAATGTGCTTGCCAGTGAACAAGCTCTGTAGGGGGCACAGCAGCTTATTGAATGCACATGCTGGCAGTTCCTACTTGGAGGGAGGGACCACTGCCACCCTAGGCAATGTGGAAAAAAGCCATCATGGAAGATTTTTCAAGTCCCTGATGATAGAGGGCTTAGGCCAGTTACTGTTTCACAAGGTGACCATCAGTTTCCACCTATTGCACTCTTCCCCTCTTCCCCCTGAGAGTCATGTGACCACATCGTTGTGAATGGAATTTAATTATAAAATAATGTATTATAGGCATTTCCTGCATTCCCAAAGCATCCAGGGCACGATCTAAGGGTCCTGTTTTAAAAATAAAGCTCTCTGGGCCTGCTTCACAGAATACTGACCGCATCAGGCATGCAATTCTGGAATCAATCGAGTCTTCCCTGGATCTCAAGTCCGGGCGTCTGTTGTTAAGGGCCAAAAGCAGCAACAAACAACCCCCTGTTTGGGCATTTTAGGGCTCGAAAGGGAATAAGGTCCTATGTCCCTGCTCATGCCAGGACCTTGCTGTGTTTGTCCTTTGCCTGACTACTGCTTCCACGGAACAGCCCTGTTTTGGGCCTGCTAACTATCTTTTGGTTCCCTATAGCTCCATTATTGGCCAAATCAGAATGTACTCCGATCCTTACCAGCCAACCTTTTCCCCCTTCTCTATCCACTCACCCACCTACCCTCTCCCCTCTTGGGCTGCAGCTTTCCTTCATTGTCTTCAGTTGGCTATTTCTTCTACCCCCATCATGCACACTGATTTCACTCCTTTACTCCGTGTAATCCCCCCTATCACAGAAACCTGGATCTCCCCTCATGACACTGCTACACTATTCAATAAGACCCTCACCACTTCGCCATTACCCCCTTTGACATCATCTTTGGAATATGCCATTAGTCAACTCCTCCTTCCTAATCCTATTGTTCTGGCTCTCTATCCACCCCTGGTCCTCTGAATCCCTTATGTCCTGACCTGAATCTTGTCCTTGAGTCACTTCCCACCAACAGCCGTGTCATGCTGTGGGACTTTAAACTTCCCAGGTCTTTTGCAGCTAACCGCCCTGAACTTAACACCCTCCTATCTGACCACTCCCTGTATTCCCTTCACGACGAGCCAACCCATTCTGGTGGGAACTCTCTTGACCTTGACTTTCCGTCTACTTTGCTCTCGTCTTCTGACCTCTCTCTCTCTTGACCCCCCTCTCTCTGATCACTTCCTTTCTCACTTCTACATCTCAGTCTGTCCATGCTTTACTCCTCCCCTCTTCAACACCCAATAGGTAATTCATGGAGGATTCTTGTACTGCTTACCTTGATGACGTGAGGACTATCTCCCTTATTCATGCCACTTCCATTGACCATACATTTTCTGACTTTTACTATGCACTTGTGGCTCCCTTTTACCAACACTATCCTTCAAGTGCACTGATATCTTCCTCTCCCCAGCCCTGGATGACATCTGAGATCCAGATCCTCAGGACAAACACGTGTTGCGATCTAATATGCTAGCACAAATCACAGACTCCCAACCTACACAAATTGCCTTGCTGCACTCACCTCTTCACTGTACTGTAATTCTTCTACTTCACATACCTAATATCTCCCCTTTACATTCACTACTGCAAACCTACATCTACCTTCCAAGCTTTACTCATACCAACCAATTCAATATCCATGGCCACCTCCATCTCTTCTAATGCCTTTTCTCAACACATTCCTCTTCTAAAATCTCTAAAGTTGATGACACTCTCACAGCCCTCCTCTCCCTTCTTCCCACACCCTCCTTCTGTCCTCCAGCTCTCTCCGGTGCCTCTTCTAATATTGACTAGTTCTCCCCTACCTCTCCTATTGAACTAGCACCCATCCTTCAAAACGCCATCCCATCTTGCACTCCTTTTGACTGGTGTGTTATTCAAATGATCAATGACTTAGCCTCAGACATATGCCCTTCTTTCTCTGAGCTCTTAACGCCTCTCTCTCTCCACTGGACTCTTCAAATCTGCAGCTGTCCTATCCCTTTTGAAGAAACCCTTTGTTGACCCAAACAGCCCAGATTCCCTTTATTCAAAGTCCTTGAGTGGCTGGTCTTCAACTGGCTCACTAAGTACCTTAAGGTTATTGGCCTTGGTGATCCACCTCATTCTGGCTCATGTAGTAAATACTTCAATAAGCTTGCACTCATGGCATGTCTCCAACTTCCTCTCTCATTCTCACAATTGCAACTCTCTTCTATACTCATGCTTTTGGACCTCTATGGCGCTTTTGACACTGTTGACCACTCCTCTCTCCTCCTTAATTTCAAGGAAGTGGGGTTTGGTACATTTGCTCTCAGCTTGATTACCTTCAACATGGAGGAACAACTGGTACTTGCAAACCTTTGCCCCCAACACTCTACCTGCCAGTATCCCATAAAGATCAGTACTTGGACCTCTGCTCTTCACCCTCTATAGATCTGCCCTATGAACACGTATCTCACCCTTTGGCTTTCACTGTCATGTGCTCTAGCACCTTGAAGCCTCTTCTTTGTGCTAGAAGGAATTACCAGTAAATATCTCAGACCAAATAACCAGACAGACCAAAGGAAGATTGTAAAATACTGCTTTGATCTAAATGAAAGAAAGCAGGGAGATATATCAGCTATCAGAATCGATGCTTGAATATTCACACTTTATCTTACTTGTACAGAGTTTTTTTACTTTCACATACGTCATTTATGACATCATCCTACATGATATTTCATAAAACCTATCACCGGGAGGGACTGGATTAGGGGAACATGTCTATGTATGGGTTAACATCTCATTGGCTGCCCCTTGTCTGTAGGACACGCCCTTCTACGTATGTCACATACTGATATAATAGCAGATAATGCTGGAGAGCTGGTGCTGCTTGACAGATAATCAATGTGAGGCACAACTACCTCCTTGTGAATTTCTCTGGCTATCAACCTTGTGTGGTTGCGAGTGAAGAGAGTAGTTGTAAACGACTGGCACAACGAGTAAAGGATTGCCACATGTTAGAAACATGGAGCTTATCAGCTAGATGGCTTTGGCTTTATTGAGGCTCTCTTAGAGCACCTAATCGCGCGGTAAGATGTTTGGCAGAGGTGGCATGACAGTTAATGACACTACCAGTACATATCAACGTGTTAGGCTAGTGCACAAGTGCATCTACCGGATTCACCAAAGTGCAGAGGCACATGAGGGCATAGATAAAAATGCATTGGTTTGGCCCAGTGATGCATGGTGCACTATGTACCTGAATGCACTCACTGTTCGGGAGAATTCTCTGTTTAGGCTGAATTTCCTAACCTAGTGAGTCCCCCAGCAGCTTTGCTGGATTTCTGGAGTTTGTTTTTTTCTCCTGACAAGAGTGAGACTCTTTCTCCCACTCTTGGACATGATTTGTGGTGTTCCTTTGAATGTTAATGTGTTTTATGGGCTATGGGGTTCTTTACTCCATAGGGTCTCATGTGTTTTTACTAAATGTGTTACACAGCACCCTCCGTGCAGTAACACCGGGGTGTCATAGTGACCCCCCACCATAGACTCCATACCCTGGGACTGACTACTGTCTCCCAGGGCATGTAAAGTCACCATTGGCTTTACTAGTCCCAAATTACTAACAGAACCAGTGCAAACCATCATATTGTGGACGTGCTGGTAGGGGCAATTCGATTGCCCCTGGGTCTGTTGTGCGAGGGGGCACTGTCCCGTCCCCCCTCGTCGAGTTTTGGCTGGTGCCAGTGGATACTACTTTTTATATTCAACCGCGAATATATCTCTACAGGATTTTCCCATTGTTCGAGGCTAATACTTTTTTACATAGCCTCTAACATACCGCTGGTTTATTTATTTAATATTAATTCACTGGTTGGTATTTTCTGCCAAAACTCGGTTTTAAAATGGTGTTTGTGTTCGTCTCTGTAACTCCAAACCAAAGCTCGAGCCCTTTGTTCCACTTTTGGCGGGCTTCTACACAGAAGCCCTCCAAAGTGGTGCCACTCTGTCTGGGTACCACAGGGGGTGTGGGAGGGGGTTTAGGCCGACCTGCTACGACGACACCACCGGTGGAGCCCTGCTGAACCGACTCACCACTTCCCAACGACAGAGGGAGTTCTCCCTGCTGGAGAGTCTTCTTCCCTTGACTGGTGGACACAACCAGTTTACCTTCTTTTCTCGCATCCCAGGACGTCTTGTGGTCGAATTGCCCGTGCCAAGCACCCTGGCAACCGGATAACCACTTACCACTGGACCGCGAATAAAAGGACCACTCCTTTTAATTGAGAACTCCGCGGCTGGTTTCTTCCCTGGCAGTGCAACAGACTCCTGTTTTTCTCCCTGACGAGATCCTCTCTTCCCCCGGACGAAGCACCGACTTGCACCCGCTGTCAGGAACAACTGCCCCCGCTGGAGCGTTCTCACCATTTTAAGGTACTGTGTCCGCCAGGCCTCCCTTTCTAAAGATTGCTACAAGGTAACAATAATCCCTTAACCTTCTGGATTGGGCTGGCCGCCTTGACCCTCTAACTGGTCCCTTTCTGTTGGTCCAGCTCTTTCTGAACCTTGTGCGAGACTTTTGGGCACTTTCAACCGTGTGACCTTGGACACATTTGGACCGGAGCCTCTTAAAGTGGGTCTGGCCTCGTTAACTTTGACTTTACGGTTTTAACATGCCTTTCTCCCCTACTGTGTTCGTCCGAAAGTGTTGGGATCGGTTTCTATCTTTGCTCTGCCTTTCTCTCCCGCTTAAACCGATTGATTAGAGTGCCATCTTCGTTAAGCGCTCACCGCTGTCTGAAAATAAGTGTTGCTTTACTTAAGACTTGTCTAATAATCGTTGAAGGGAGTGTATATCTTTTAGTGACCGTGTTTTTGAACTGCTTGATATTAGTGCCAGTGTGTTTAACTAGATGTGTTTTTAAATAAATAATTATATCTCTTTTACACCAAGCTCTGGTCAGTGTTTGCTTGTTCTACTGTGTTCTATTGACCTATTGTGAATACTCTGTATACTGCCTAACTCTTCTTGAGAGAAGTCTGACTGCTCAGCCACAGCTACCAGGTAAATCTGGGTGGTACAGACTGCTACCAATTGGGTTTACTGCCAACCACCTGTAGTCTTAAATCTTTTGCAGTGGTCCCAGAGGGAACTGCACAGGTTTCTGCCTAACACTCACCCTCGGACATCTCTTCTGCACACCCTCCCTCACATGTCACTGTACTGTTTGAATGACACGCAGGACCCCACATATGCATTTGGTTTACATTAACGCCTATGGAGGAGATGCCAGATACTGCATGCGTCAGTGTCAGCATGTGGCAACTTGGGCATTATTTCTTGCATGATGCCCCTGGCTATATGTCTTCCCACTCAGTGTATTTGGTGAAAGTCTGGGCGGCAGCGCAGGTTGTATACATTTGTTTGCTCCTCTTTATAATTCAACACTAACTCTTAAGCCATTTAACCATGTGCGTAGTAGTACCTGCGAATCGCTTTCAGGTCTTCTTCTGTGGAATGTGGATGTTTGCCCTCCTTGGTGCAGGAGCATAATGTGTGGAAGTACGTCTCTTGCCAGAACCAGCATCACTGTTTTCCTGAAGTCTGGCATTTTGCATCCCTGTTCCGAGCTGGTCCAGTACTGGTTGTGTGACTCGAATGGTCTTTATGGAGGGCTGGTGTTTGTGTTATTGTCTATGTCAGTCATGAATGTGCACCGTCCCGCGGCTGTTGTCATTTGGCACAGAACGAACGGCTTATGGTAGGGTTTGCTGAGCGTCATCAGTAGGACTGGAGTGGGTGAAAGGGGTGTCGATGTTGTCTCCATACATGGGCTCTATTGCTCTGTTTCCTCAGAGCTGCTGGGACCATGGGGTGATGTCTTCAACAAGGATGTCATGTGCATCTCCATTCCTGCATGAAAAACCGGGCTGAATGGACAGATTCTGCCCCACACAGTCTTAATGTGTATGCTTTGCGGCACGTGAAGCAGATTACGGGTGATTGTGATGGTTTAGAGTTGTTGCTGGATGCTATCCTGATGGCACATAGACTGGGACTGCTCTAGCGTTATTAGGAAGCTGTGATGGGGGTGCTGGGGAGTGCAGAGAGTTTGAAAGTAGACTTCATCAGAGGGGTTTGCTCCTCTTTGCTCCTCTCAGGACCCCATTGTTGATTGACAGGAAATGGTGATGGAATTCTGGCAATGGATGACTTCAGTGGTGACGTGGGCAGAATGGCATGGCTGAAGTGTCATGTGAAACTGGTTTTCTGCCCTCCCGGGTTTCATAAAAGTGGTCCCAGTTGGCTTGCAGCACTGGCGCCATTGCATTAGATGAGCAGAATCAGGTGGATATCATGCTTGTTGTGTGCAGGGTGCATGCCTGAGGATAAAGTCCCTGGCTCTTTTGTCACAGGGCCTGCTGTTTGCAGAATGCTGTCCATTTGCAGATATACGACAGGAATGTGAGTGTCAATCGGGTGAGATGATGTATGCATGCACATATCAATATGTTTGATAATATATGTTTTTTTAGATATGTGTACTTTTATTGATATTTTGTATTGATTGTTGCCAAGATGGACATGTGGCATGGATTGGCAGTGATGGGAGTTGTGTACATTGAAGGTGGCATGTCACCATTGGACACTTGTTTATTAGAACAAGAGACGATGTACCCCATTACTCACCGACACCTGGGGACCACATCATGTACAAAGAACAACAAATATGGAGTCACATGAGGATCAATGGACACACCAAACTATGATAGATACAGAACTGGTGAACCATCAATCAAGCCCCTCTCCCCACAGTGAGCCAATCCAGGATCACTGCAGTCCAAAAAATCAATAAACCAATGAATTATTTATTGAACATTTATTTCTAAAAAATATCAATAAAAGTACATACAGAATGACACACATATCTCATTAAACATCTATTCATTATTAGACGTATCCACGTGTGCATGAATTCACCATCTCACCTGATTCACACTCACATTCTTACTTCAAACCACTGTACCCAACACCTTGTCCCAATTACAGACTTCATCACACATATGAAGTGCTGGTGCTGTCACACCTTCGATAAGGAGCGGTGTGAGTAGCACTTTAGATCGACATACAGATAGACCGTGCTAGTGCTAACGCAGCCTCCATGAGGGATTATGTGACTCACCATTTCACTCCACACATGTTAGTCATGTATATGCTCAACAATATTCATTCTTATAAAGCCTTCCGATGCTAGTTTCAACATGGGAGTGAATAAACCAGGTATTGTACGTGAACTTGGACATTTTGTGTTGATATAAATCCTTCAAATTGCAGAAATATCATCAGTCCGCCCAATGAATCAAGGGACTAGTTTTCACTAATGTTGTTCCAAACTTGGAAAAGCATTTTAATTTCACTATATGACTACCTGCCCACCTGCCTGTGCCTCCACTACATCTTGTGGTAGAGGCTGCTGCACGCCCTCGACTTCCTCCCAGGAACCCCCCTGCCCTTCCTCCACCCCTCTATGCTCCTTGACACCCTTCGGCTGAGCAGTCTTCTGACACCCCCCACCTTGATTCACCCCTCCTCAGTCAACATTTACCTCGCCTCCTCCTTCCCTGGCCTATCCAGTCCCCTTTGCTCACCATATATCACAGAGAGGATGTATTGCACATACTTATGTGCAAAACAACCTTTCCGCAATACATGGCATTCACGTGTTACACATTGTGTTGCAGACCAGGCCCCATCAGCGTCATCTGCAAGTGCATGCGTTCTGGGGGTTGCATTTCATCTCTTTTATCCTTTACTTGATCGCAGTCATGTCTGGCTCATGACCGTGTGGGTGCACAGAGCTTTGGTGGTATGTCTCTAGTATCAGTACTGCTTTTATAGCAGATTTGGTTCAGGCGTGTTGGTTCTGCGCCTCTAAACATTGCAGGGGAATGTACACAGTCTCATTTGCTCTTGATCTGTACTTCTGTCCAAACTGATTCATAAAAGAATGGAATCAGTATGTTGTGTCATGTATGTTATATTTTAGGAGCTTATAATGCATGACTTATGCTATTTGCATGGCACATGGCTTGGTTTGAGAGTTGTGTGGTGAGGGAAGGCAGCATCCTTATTCTCAGCAGGTGCCTCCCTCTGGAACAGCCTTGCTGCCGCCCTCCGGCTTGAGCCTGATCTTCTTAAGTTCTGGAAACTACTCAAGACCTTCCTCTACTCCTCTTCCTTCTCTCTCCCTCTACCCTGCTAACCTAGCTCTGTACTCATTCCCACTCTCCCTCCTCTTCCCTACAGCTTGCTGACGGGCCGCCCAGTGAACCTCAGAGTTTCACAGGTGTCGGGCACCCCTTCCACTTGCCTCAGGGCCCTACACCCCACCCACCCTTACTGCATTTGAGAAATTACCCTAGAGGGTGACTCTCTCTGAACTTACCCCAGTCTCCACCGTTTGGCTGCACTTGGACCTCTCGCTCCCTGTGACCGCCTGTGCACTTGCACGATCCGAATGCACTGCACCTGAAGGTCGTCTGTCGTTTCCCCCTTGTCTTCAACCCTATATGCACTTGGTAAAAACTGCAGAATCGCCGTCTAGGCCTATTTGCTGTGTTTCAACTGTTAAATGTATTTTATGCACTTACTCTGCCTGTGCAGACTATTATTGTCTCAGAATTTCAAGGGCCCTGAGCGACCGTTGTTTTTCCCCATGTTCCCACCCTCCTTGAGCGCTTTGAAACACTTGCTGGTGAATAGGCGCTTTATAAATAAACATTACCATTACCAGTAGGAGTAACTTTCTTTGAAAAATATATGCATTGCAAATTGGCAATAACATTTAATTGAGTGCATAATAGCATAACAAAGAATAATATGGTAGACTTTCGCTTTTTGGTATTGATGTGATTGTGATGTGTCTGGTTGCAATGTGGCGTGTATTTGGCTATGCCTGTTAGTTTGTGCATTGCTCTTATGCTGTCGCATTGTATAATCACTCCATTAAGGCTGAATAGTGCTGTGATCTGTCAGTGGACAGTTGGAAGGGAGGCTTTGGCACGTTGATTACAAATTGCCATCCACAAATGTGTCTCTTGGCATAGCGTGCCATAGCCGACAAATATGGCACACCACATGGTCTCCTTGCCACACTCTTGCTACTCACCTCTTCACTCAGCTTCCACTTTCCCTATCATTCTGCCAATGTAATTATTTCTTTCTCTCTCTCTCTCTCTCTCTCTCTCTGTCTCCTCCATCTCATGCCCTCTCTCCTCGATACAGTCTACACTATGTGCAACAAGTATCATAGGAGGGCATATAAGTGGCCAATGCAAGGCGTTCTGGGAGACATGATCCTTTGCTTTAGAGAATCAGTTCCTCAGAAAATGAAAAACATGGGCCTTCATGTCTCCTTTCCTACAATGCTGGGAGCAGTGTCAAGCTTTCCCTATAATGCTGAGGTACTGCGCCCTATGGAACGTCCATAGACTTTTGCCTACCTGGCCAATGCCCACCGGGCAAAGAATAGAGTTTAATAAACATGTGTCAGCCAATCAGGAAAGGGACCAGAATCCTTAGTCATTTGTCCTAGAAATCTGTCTCGGTGTCTCCAATAGGTCTCAAACCCCTGTCACATAGTACACACCGCCACAGGTTAAGCAAGACCACTACTCACCAGGAGATGTGAATCAAAGTAAAAGGTTCTTCAGGAGAAGGGAAATGAGTCTTGTGAGATTACTGTAACCATAGAAATGGTGTGTTGCCCATTTTTAAGGTGTAAATATAGGTAGCAAATGCCAAAATTGAGAAGTTATTTACTTGAATGATTGTATCAATTTGAAATCTAATTCGCAACTGCCTCCGCAATAGATGACTGCCTCATACTTCGAAAAAACGATATTGTATACTAACATTTAAATGAGCGACATGTCTGTTCTATACCAAACACGTATGCTTCTTTCCCCCACCCCCAGGTGATCGAGCACGAGCATCCAGTAAATAAGATCTCCTTTATTGCGCGAGATGTGACCGATAATCGCGCATTTGGCTACGTGTGTGGAGCAGAAGGGCAGCATCAATTTTTTGCTTTGAAAACAGCACAGCAGGTAGGGGCACATGGCCAATCCATTGGATTTACATTGATTTCTTGTATTTAGGTAGCAGTTGCTCGCCGAAATGCATGTCAACTACAGTTACTTTGCTCCCATGGGACATCCTTCCTATACAAGTTTGTCGCTGCATGGATTATCGTTGATCGTGGTGGGCATGATGAAGGTGATCCATGAGCTGGGGAATCCGCCAACCAAACATGATTGTTTTCTGGTTTTCTGTGAGGGTGAAGGAAATAGAGATTCTAGAGCTCTCAGATGATCTCTCTTTGGAAGCCACCTGTCCTCAACTGATGGCAGGACTGCAGGCATATCCAGTCACAATACATGATTGTATGGTACAGCAGGACTTCATGCCCTATGATCCTAGCATTTGGCCATGTTTACCGGTCTTTCTAGAGTCCATTTAAAGCCACTATGATGCACTTATTGGCTCATCGGTCACATTCAACCCGCAACCCAAAACATCTGGGAACATCTGATTCCATGTTCCTAATTACTGAGAAATGTGCAAATAGTCGACACTCGCATTCATTGTATGCAAATGTTTCACACACACATTCATGGGGGACATGAGCCAGGACTCTATTCACTGGCCCATCCCTGAAGGCAAGCTCCTGGCCTTAGAAAACATCTATAATCTGGAGGCTCACTTACCAACTGCAAATATTCCTTAGGGCTTAATGCCAGATGGGAAATAACATGTTACCATACTGTAGAACCCGGCATCTCTCTGTGCGGGTCCTGAATATCCCATTCTAAAGTCAAATGTGCTTGTCATCAGAATGTAGGGCTTAGCCTCTGGTTGCAAATCTCCACGTTACAATTTAAGACCTATTGCTTTCCTACAAATCTCTCTATATCTTATTTTAGGGGATAATGCCCAACTGAAAATGTCTGTTATCAGAATCTTGAACATAGTGCCTGATTGCGAATATCTCTGTTATCGTACGGTAGAGCCTATGGCCTGACTTCAGATGCTTCTACTACCCTAACTCTAGAGACTAGCCCCTGAATACAAATATCAGCGTTTTCATAGTCTGAGGCCAAGCACCTGAGTGCAAATATCCATGTTAACATTATCTAGGACGTAGCGCCTGACTGTAAATAGCCCTGTCCACCTAATTTAGGGATGAGCGCTTGATGGAAAATGCCCCAGTTGGCTTTGTGCCTGTCTGCAAATCTCTGTGTCATCATCACCTATGGACATAGATCTGACTGCAAATGTTCTGGTTATCTCATTCTTGGGCCTTAATTCCTGACTGCCACTATGTGTGCTATCATAATTTAGGCCCTAGCACCTAACTGCAAATGTCCCTGTTATGTATTCTACGGCCTAGTGCCCAAATTCATATACCAATGCTATCATAAACTGGGCCTAGTAATTACCTGCACATTTCCCCATGTACCATGATCCAAAGCTTAGTGCCTGATCGTAAATGTCCCTCTTAATTCGAGGCCTGGAACTTAACTGCAATTGACCCTGTAATAATCTCTCCTAGTGCCTGACTACACATGTCTTATCATACTATAGTGCTTACGGCCTGCTTAAAAAGGCCTCTGTTGTATTAATCTAGGACCCAGTGCCTGAGTATAAATGTTCATTCGCATAATCGGGTCCTAGTGCCTGGTTGCAGATGCATGTTAAGATAATATAAGGTCTTTTGCTTTACTGTAAATGTCCCCGTTATCTTTAACTCGAGTATAGCACTTAACTGCAAATGTGTCTGTTTTCATAATATAGGGCCTAGTGTTTAATTGGAAATGTCCCCATTATCATAATCATGGGCCTAATGCCTGACAGCACAAGGGCCTAGCACTTAACTGCATTTGTTCATGTTACCATAAACTACAGCCTAGTGCTTGACTGCAAATGTCTCTTATCATTGCAAACTAGGACCTAGCGCCTGGCGACTAAGGTTCTTGGTCTTTGTAATCTACGTTCAAGTGCATGATGTCAAATATCCCTTTTACCATATTCTGTCTAGGACATATGTAAATGTCTCTGACTATCACAATATAAGGCCTGGTGAATGGCTGCAAAAGTGCCTATTGCCCTAATCTAGTGCCAAGCACCTTTCTGCAAGTGTTCCTGATATCCTGATCTAGGGTGGGTTTCCTGACTGTAAATATCCATGTTAACATATTGTCTGGACTATGGCCTGGCTGAGTGCAAGCGTTCGTGTTGTCAATATATAGGGCCTAGAGTCTGGCTTCAAATGTCACTGTCATAATCTAGGATTTAGCTCCCGACTGTGAATTTCTCTCGTCATAATGTCTGGCCTTGGACTTGACAGCTAATGTCCGTGTTGTAATAATCGAGGGCCTACCGCCTGACTGTAAATATCCCTCTTATCATAGTTTGTTTCCCAGTGCTGGCTTCAAATGATCCCAATATCATAATATAGAGCCTACTGTGTGACCGCAAATGGCAACGCTGTCCTAATTGAGGGCTGAGCACCCGATTGTAAACGTCCCTGTTGTCGTGATATAGGGCCTAGCACCAGACAACAAATTTTGCTGCTATCCTGCTCTAAGGCCTAGGTCTTTGCCTCACATTTCCACTTCACGCCACAACGGCAGGAGCCTCACCTTGACCGTAGCTGCAGGAGCAGCTTTGCACAACACCGACCTGCCATATCCAGATGGATTAGGATCCAGCGCACGACTTACAGATAACAGAATACACATTGGATGCTGCAATCACATTTTGAATACCTATGCTGCAGTAGAATCATGCAGTGAATTTCTGTGCTGCCATGTATCAATCGACGCGAATCCGCGTGGAGCTGCGGTCGCCGCTATATCCCAGAAACAACAAAATCGCATTCATTTGAATCCTACAAAATGGCTGGTGCTCCGCGTCCAGACACCTCTCTGCTTCCGTATGCATCAATGTTGCCTAGCAGCGGTCCACGGAACCTTACTTAAGCCAATACTAGTCTGCCGGCAGGCGGAAGCCAGCCCTACATTGTAAGGCCTGGTTAAAAGGCCCCCTGTCTGTGCCTGTCAGTGCCTGAGTGTGCCACGCCACCAGGTCCGCCGCATCCCAACACCTTGCAGTACTTTGAACTGGTGCCAGTCCCTGAGCTAACACTTTGAGCTTGTTTCGCTGCAAACCAGAAGAAATGAGTGTTACATCACGCGAGCATTATCTATTCCATAAATTGCTTGTGATCTGCTCACTGCCAATCCCTGTTTATCTGTAAGGGGCCATATGTTTGCACTATACTGGTGCCTCTGCACAACCTCCAGTACACTGTGCTAGTATGCGTTAATGCTAATATTCAGTGCCATAGAGAAAGCCAGACCGACCTCGAATGTTGCTTTGTATCGCTTTTTGTTATTTGCACATATATTTTGCTACTTGCATATCATACGGCGATGCTAACTATTACCTCTAACTAGTGCTCATATTGACCATACAATACTGGTTTTATTACAGTTCGCAACTAGCCGGTACAATGTTTGAATCATAGCCCAGGTTTTCCATACTACTACCAATGTTAGGAATTTATGTTAGCAACTAACTTACCTAGGCAGTATCAGAAGACCGCAGTAGAAAAATTCACTCTAGCATGGATAGCCCACCACCTAAGGTTACCACTTATCAGGTAACACCCGCCACTTCCTCCTTATCACTCCAACCTTGGTCTATACCATCGATGGCCTTCCTGCCTGCTTGCCAAGCCATGATATATCCCCTTCTAAGGAATTAAGAGTTAACAGAAATCCTCTCCTGCTTACTCACTCCCATCCAATGGATTTCATAATACGCCTCTAGGCCTATGCCCAATCCACCCTGCCCTACTCACATAAGAAATGGCAGATTGAGATCACGTATCTTAACAGTACCACCAAGACTGACTTACTGCCACAGCAGCCTTAAGACACACAACATCTTGACAGCAGCTATAAGAGTGAACCTCACCTCATCCAAAATGTGCTTCAATATCCCTACCAAGCAAAATATGCAACACGCCTATGCAAACACAAAGGTTCACGGAAGATCTACTCCACTGAAGATCTCAACCCTTACCAACCAGCTTTAAGAAACTCAAATACGTAAGGATACTGTTACAAGGATCCCTAGCCCGACATTAGATCGTAATGCAGGGACCGCGTTAATCAAGGGTGCCCTTATCAATGCTAGATCCCTCCTCGCTCATGCACTCGATATCACAGACCTCATTTCAACTAATAACTTGGATTTCCTAGCTATCTGCGAAACATGGCTCCATGCAAAAGAAGGTCCACTCCTATTCTTGGCCATCCCTGACAATGACGCCATCCTTAGGAAGGATTGAAATTCCCCTAGAGGTGGAAGAGTTGCCGTCATCGCAAAAAAACAGTTAGGTCTAAGAGAACTAATTAGAACTACCCTTCTGGAGAGCTGCTATTCATGAAACAACTACTTACAGCCTCCCGCACATTGACTATACACCTCCTCTACAGACCCCCATGACCTACATTCTCCCTTGAGGAAGATATCCTTCAGCTCCTCACTAGCAATTCGAAACCTAACTCACAAATCATGATGCTAGGGGACATCAACTTGGGCTTCAACGATGCTAAAGACAACAATGCCTTATCACTAGCCAACACCTTAACAGGGCCAGTCTTCACCCACAGAATAAGCACCCCCCCACACTGCCAAGGCAGAACACTGGACCAAAATCCTAACAAACACACCTTGCACTTGGTCTGACCACAATGTCATCACCTTCACCATTCAGGACACACCTAGCTGAAATTCTTGCCTGCACCTAGCACCACCGGCACTCACGAGAAACAAACGTAACATAACAATCGAAAAACTATTGCCCTTACTACATCCGATAACTAACCATCTAAACTTAGGCAGGAAGGACCCCTCAGCACTAGATGAGCTCTACTATGACACCTTACATCAGGCCATAGACAAGGTAGCCCCTCTAAAAAAATGTGTAAAGCTAAACCACATGCTCATCTAAATACTTGGTATACCAGCAACCTTAATTGGAAAAAAAAATCCAACAACCACTAACAACGAAATCTTCACCACTGCGTCTAACCACTATAAAACGCCCATCATCCAAACCAAAAGCACTGCCTTCAATGAAAAAAATCGCCAATACCAACTCTAATTCAAAAGAACTGTTCACGATCCTCAGGGAATTAGAATCCCCAGTGCCACCAAAATAATCTTGCCCCAAAGACTACATGTTGCACTAACAGCCAGCAAGCCTTGCTAGATAAAATGACATTACTCCAATCGAAAACTGAGAAGAAAAAACTTATCACAGGATCCACAACTCTGGGAGCCAAGTGATAGTGGAGGAGCTTGCCCCCTTCATCACGACGGTTATACACGCTTCCTTTGAATCATGTATCATCCTAATCAACTTAAAAGAAGTCTGGGTCCCACCGTTAATAAAAAAAACGACCGTAGACCAAAATACACCTACGAATTATCAGCCAATAACCACAGTACCTTTTTTATTAAAAATGTTGGACAATGCAGCATACCTGCAAATCCAAAAGCACTTCCATCTAAACAACCTCTTAGGCCTGCGGCAATTAGGTTTCAGACCAGGTCACAGGACTGAATCGGCACTTTTAGACTTAAAGATTCAAATGGACGAGCTAAAAGATAAGGGCAATCTAGCGCTTCTCCTACTTCTAGATCAATCTGCGGCCTTTGATCTGGTCAATCATAAAGTCTTAGGTAAAAACTTGTCCACAGCAGCCCATTTCTCCCCTAAGGTGGTTCTATGGATAGAGTCATTCCTATCTAATAGGACTATGAGGATGTTCGCACCTACTGCATCCGCTGAACCAGCCTCAGTGTCCTGTGGCGTACCACAAGGATCCTGTATATCCCCCACATTGTACAATATATTTACTAAGCCATTCTTCGATCACATGGATAAATTGGATGTCTCTTACACCAACTATGCAGACAACACCCAAATCCTCCTCCCCATCACTGGTATCATATAACATCGACTTGAGTTTATTGAATGAAATATACCATACCATACAAGCATGGATGGATACCCATGGTCTGTGTCTGAATGACGACAAAACCGAGCTTCTCCTCATAGTTTCCCAAAATAGGCTGAACAAATTAGACAATCAATACACCTCCTTCATCATCGACAATATCACAATTAAAGTGGCCAAAGAAGTCAAAACTCCAGGAATTTACCTGGACCCATCCCTTACCTTGACAAAACAACTTAATGCTACGGCATTGGCTACAGCCTTCCCAGCAAAACTAATTAACGCTTGCAGACCATTTCTAACAACAGGCAGCTGCATTACCTTCGCTAGAGCGCTGATATTGTTAAGGCTGGACTATTGTAACTCACTGTACCTAGGCACCAGCAGCCACAATGTAAAAGAATAATGACTTAAGAGCAGCTCTCAATATACCAAAAACTAACCACATCACGCCAGCGAGGCAATCTGCCCATTGGCTCTCAATCCAAGATTAAATTCCAACTTAAATTCCTATTCCTCTGTCTGGTTTTCAAATCTCTCATTGACCTTGTACCCCCCTATCTCTCTTCTCTCCTCTCACTTTACACTCCCTCCAGCTCTCTCCACTCTGCTGATCTCTTCTTACTCACCATCCCCCCGTCCCCAAGCGCCTCTCATGCTTCCGTTCCTTCCAGCTCCTGGCCCCCCTACATTGGAACTCTTTACCTCTCTCAATCCGCTCCATCCCCACCTCCACCTCCTTCCGCACCTCCTTGAAATCTCTTCTTCTCCACTCACCCCCTGACCTCCTTCCCTACCATCACTCCTCCCCCACTTCCCTATTCTCCCTCCTATCCCTTCCTACCACACTCCCCTTCTTTTTTCCCTCGTCCTACCTCCTTGGAAATTTGAATCTGAAAATTGAAAATTGTTATTTCATCTTCCCTTGATTACCTCCTCTTTCCCTTCCTCCTCACCCTTCCCCTCAATCTAGGTAGATTGTTCTACATATTGTTTCTTTGGTTTGTTTCATGATTGTTAATATGCTTCTTTCATTATTCTTGTATCTTGTTGCTTTATTGTAAAGCGCTTTGGATTAAAGCGCTATATAAACCTAATTAACATAAACAAAATAAACATAAAAATAAGATAGAATAACATTTAAAACCTTATGCATGATACACAAATGTCCATCTAACACTACTCCCAAATACCTGGTGAATAAATTAACTAAATACCAATCAGATAGACCCACACGCTCTGCACAAGCACATCTGCTAAAGATTCCCAGGTATAAGCTTCAGAAAGCCGGAGGAAAATGTTTCCCAGTTCTAGCTGCCAAACTGTGGAACTCTATGCCCTTCGCTATCAGAAATGAACCATTATTTTTGACCTACAGGAAAACGGTGAAAACCAGGTTTTTCACACTAGAGGCCTACTCACATGAATCGCTTGCTAAACTCGAAGCTCTATCCGGAAAGTAATGCATATTAGTACCCGGTGAGGGCGCAATCAGAATGATTCTATGTTTCACGAGAAAGATTGTGATCGTTTCACATGTTATACATGTTACAAATGGCTGCCTCCAAATGGTGACGTAAACAGCCGGAGTCCCCTTTCAATTTCCACTTGCAGCCTTTATGTGGGAGAGCAGAGATGGAGACAAGCACAGTTTGTAAAGTGCTGGCAGGTAACTGCACAAAGGGGGGGGGATATGAAAGTTATTTGGGGGGGCAATGAGGGAGCTGGAGAGGGTAAGGAAGACAGAGGCATGGGAGGCCAGGCGAAGCACAGATACTATTAAGAAGTCCGAATGGGTGATGTTACCAGTGCTTTTTGACCACCTTCCAAGCCATCTGATTGAGTGAGGCACGCTACACAGATATTCATCCTGTCCATGACATAACCTGGAGGTTTTACATATGATCTTTTCGGAGTGCTTTGTGTATGTAAACAAAAATGCAATAGAACAAAAAGACCTCATGGTCAATATTTCATGTTGTTGTCATTTTCTCATTTTCAAACATTAGTATGTAGGACCAACCGCAATCCTTGAACACAACACGAAGGATACCTCACCTCCTGGAGATACAGGTGGAGGGGATTGTTCCGGAAAGCTTACATTGATCCATGTATTGCTCACTCCCTGCTCCAGCCTTTACTCATCGCCACAGAAAGGATGTTTCTTTCCATTCCTGTTGCGGTACACTGGGTAGCTTTCTCCCACTCAGCAAGCTGTTTCTTTCAAGTGCACATTACTAATTTCTCTCAGCGTACAAGAACTGTTCCATGGAGCTGCTGCACTGTAGCTTGTGTGTGCTAATCATGTCCCTTCCCTCATACATGTGCTCCTCTCGTTCATACACCCAGGTCCCACGAGACTCCGTCAATGATCCTGTCCCTTGCCACATACCTCCATTTCTTTGATGAAACAGGAGCATCTTAGTCCATAAAGAAATAAATATAATGAGAGAGCTTCTTCCTGGCTCTTGGGGGTCTGCAGAATCCTCTGCTCTTGGTGTTTCCATTCATAAGCTTTCAGTCTCCTGCTCCTGTACCTGTGTCAGGTGTTCTTTATAAATCTGGGGAGTTAAGGAGGCAGCTCCTGGACACGACCAGTCTATGCCCAGCTCTGCCCCGAGTTCATTACCTCCAATCATCTCACACTGATCTCTCTCACTTCCAGTCTGTGCTGAAACTCTGTCTCAGATGTCTTCAGTGGCAATGGGTTCCTTACTAATGCTAAGCTTGCAGGCAGGGCTCAAGTCGAGGATACACGACGGTAGACGGAGTCCACCCACTTTTTTCAGAGGGTGGACTCAGTCCCCAGAGCTAAAATTTGAAACATTGAAAGTCCTCTTTGAATTAATGAATTAAAGCAAACCGCAGGGATCGAACCAGAGTCGTCAGGTTTGCAGGTGGACACTTCACCACTGCACTATATAACCTGAGGAACAACAGCAAACAATTAAAGGTGAAATGTCCCACTTCAGTACTGCAAGTTCCAGGGAATACATTTGTATTGGTTCTTGGAGTTTAAAACATGCACACCTTTTAACGATTTCAAAAACATGATTAGAAGAACATATCCTCTCTTGGTTGTGTGTGTGTGTTGATTATATGAAAGGCAAATGCCATTTGTCCTGTGCAATTTGTCTGGTTATGCAAAGCCAATTTAATGGCATGTGCATATTTCTCCTTGATATGCTAATTTCTGGCGACATCATATTCCATTACGTTAGTTGAAGAGTCCCCCCATTTTAATTTTTCGGACTTGACCCCTGCTTGCAAGGTTCCGCTTTCTTCCATCTTGCATATGTATATGTGATTAGTTCCCTAAAGTCTGTTCTTACAGGATGTTATATCAGGAACCAGTGACCCCATCTTTATGAGACACCCTTATCTGCAATGGGTCTCCTTCACAAATGTTTACCTAGACGTGGGTCCCGTGCCTGCTAGGTCAGGAGGCCCAAGCTGCTCCTCACTGATGACACAAAACCAGGACGAAACATGTCTGGGGATACATTTGTTCTCGTGCAGAAGGGATGTGACCTTACTGTTTGGGCTGGACTGCAACTTTTCCGGTGGTGGGACCAAGCCTGATTTACAAATGGTCTTTCCCCTGGCTAGGAGGGTGAAGAACGAAGGCCTGTAGGGTTGCCCAGAGCAATGCCAGAGGTTAAGAAGTCATTCTAAACCTTCCAACCATCACCTCTTTTGTTTTACCCTGCATCGGGTCAATGGTGAGAGGCCTGCAATAGCGAGTCTGTGTGCAGGAACAATTGCTTCAATTGTCATGTTATATGGATCCATACTTGAAAACATGGCTATCTAGATAAACCCCTTCATGAATCTGTTGGCTCTCTCTACCAACCCAGTGGCACTGGGATGCCGCAGACCTGCCTTAAGTTCCTTTTATGCTGTAATACTTTAGAAACCGTCTGAGGTACATTGCACCCCATCACAATTTCTTTGGGCAGTCCCTCCCTCATGAAGAGCGCTTTGAGCACTGTGATGACAGGTTTTGTTGTAATGTCAGTCTATTTGTATAGATAGTCCACTACCGCTATGCATACTTGTGTTCAGATTGCATGACCTCTAATGGGACTATGAAGTACAGCCTTATTGCATTCCTCACAGCTGACAGTATCTCCGTACTTACCAAAGAACTTGTATTCTCTAATCACTTTTGGCACGCTCATTACAGTTCATCAAAACTGCGTTTTTCATCTGAATCCATTTAGGACCATCAAAAAGGCTCCCTCACGTTTAGTTTAGTCATTGTGGTTCCCATGTGACCAACATGTGACTTTTATATGATAACGTTCCTCATGCCTGGTGAAGGTATGCCACCATACCTTTGTCTTGGAGGAATGTGTTGTCTTCTTCTAAGCTTAGGGGAATTAGTCCCGTACCGTCCGCCTGCAGGTTTTTCCAACCTGGAACATGCATGATAGTGAAAATATACATCGCCACAATCCTGGCAAGTCTAGAAATACAGGTTCTGGTGCCACCTGGGCTCAGTAGGTGAGTAAGGCATTTAAAGTCTGTCACCAGGCATATGTCCAATAGTAATCAACCACCCAGGCACATGTCAATATCCCCTTTTTAACGATTGAATATTATTTAAGTTCTTCTATACTAGCCTTGTCAGGTGGCACCCAAACCATAAGTGCTTGCATCTGTGGTGATGTGGGTGCATCTCTTTGTGTCGAGCGATCCGAGGCATGGCGCGTCCAGTAACATTTTCTTCAACATAAATCTCATGTTGGCTCTCTTTGTGGAAACCTGTGGAACTGACTTTGCGTAATATTCAGCTACTTGAAAGAAGGACCCGAGTTTCTCTTTGTTGGTCATCACCACTATATCAACAATAGCTTTTAGGAAGATCAGTTTGGTTTTCACTGCCTTCCCCATGATCGCGTACCTCATTGGTTATGAACACACAGTTGTTGTTTCTCCGCTTGATACCCGCCTATTGCAAATTGTTGAATAATTCCTGTAGAGCCTTTTCATGGGTATCTCCATCTGCCGCTTACACTAGAATATCACCTTGAATAGAAGAAACATTATGGACAATGTATAACCGCAAGACCATCTCCCTCTGGAATACAGGACAGAGGAGCAGCATGCTGGTGAATTAGAACATTCCAGAGGCATCAGGTAATAATATTGCCATATATATGGTCGCCGTAAATAATATCGCCAGGAAAATGTTGTGGCAATATTATTTGGGTGACCATATATATGGCGACAGGGGCAAAAAAAAAAGTTTGGGGGTCGCGGGGTTATCCCCCTGCATGTTCCATGCAATAATGTCGCCACAAAAAACGACCATTTTTTTCGGCGATATTTTTGTATGGCGATATTTTTATGGCGACATTATTACATCGAACCATTCCAGAGGGATGTTAATGCCGGCAAAGGTCTGGATTGCTCATATAGATATACCTCAGGATATGCGTCCCTCATAGCTATCTCTGAGAAAGCTTTCGCTTCTTTGAACATTAGAAGGAGTTCATTAATGCTCAGCTAAGAGTATTCTGCAATCACTGGGACTACTTCCTGTTTCAGATCCTGTGTTTTTTTTTTATTAACACCACAAGGCTGTGGCATTTGTGTGACTCAACTGGCTCAGTAGTTGTTTCTTGTAGCATTTTCTTTAACTGATGCTGCAGATCTGTTCTTGCCATGGCAGGAACTGGGAAACCTTTGTGTTGCTTATGGATTGCTCCCGGCTTTATCTGAATTGAATGAATCTGGTCCTTGACATGCCCTAACGGTTCAGAAAATAAATTGAAAGCGTGCTTCCTTATGCATTCCTATAAACATTCTAGGACCAACACTTTGTCTGTCACATTAGGATCTACCATAATGTCCACTTTGGCCTGGTAATTCTAACCAGGACTACCAAGCTCTTTTCCACAAAGTACACCTCAGTTCTAACTTTTCCTCTGTTAAACTTGATACTTCACTCAAAATAGCCCAAGAGATGTATGCTGGACCCTCCAAATACCTTAGAGTTGTCCTTGGTTTTATTTACTGTGATCTTGTTCTGTCCCAGCATTTCCATGTATGTGCTTTTGGGTTGCATGGTTCGATCCTTTCCTGAACCAACCATTACTGGTTTCTTTGCCCTCCATCATGATGTTGCAGTGTGGCTTCTCATGTCTTCTCTTCGTTGCATGCATAGTGTCATACACTCTGTCGTCTCTTGTGTGGAACAATGCTATTCGCTGCTTTTCATGCGGCACACCTTCGCAAAGTGTCCAGGTTTTCAGTCCTTCTTTTCTTTTGTCATTTGTCAAGTGCCAGGAGCTTCCACGCCAATAGCCTTGCAATGGTTATTTGATCCGATATTAACTGCAAACTGTCTTGTATCCTTAAGTCTTCTGCATATTTGCTGCGCCTGCACTTCATGGACAGGCACCTTTCCCCCACATTTCTTTATGTCTGAATTGTTTCTCTCCTGGTAATCGGTATAGACCGATGAAGCGTGATTCCCCCTTTCCTGGATGAATTTTACTTTGGTGTGGACTGTAAGCAAACTATTTCCAAACGAACCCATGCCATCATCTACAGGTTCTGACATATCCTACTTTCCAGTGTAGAATATTTTCCCTATTGGTGAATCTATTGGCTGTCCTTCGCATTGATTCTTCCTGCGCATCATCATCATCATCATCGTTACCATTTGCTGCTAACACTGGGTCAAGATTCATTCCTGCAAACATTCTGCTCTACTCTTATTTATTAATTCATTTATGTCATTGTTTTTTTCTAACTCACCTAATACCATATCTGAGTTCGGTTTCTAAGCATGGATCCGGGCTTAAAACCTCTGTTGCTCTGTGTGGTCTTGCTATCCTCCGTTCACAGCCGTTCACGGTCCATCATTTTCTCCTCCTAAAGCCCAAGGAATAGGGTAGGTCACTGTGCCCATGGAATCACTTGCCAACCTGGTGTTGATAGGGACGGTGCTGGGAGCAGGGGCCTTGCATGTTGTAGTTGCCGTTGTTTTCTTGTTGAGCGGTATTCCATCCTCGTCACAATCATGTAGTGGTACGATAGGTATGAATGCTAATATAGGATAACTCACTCAGGTAAACTTTGTCCAAATCAGCGAGCTATTCATTTACAGTGTGCATTATTCACTTCTCTCGGCATGTAAGGGCTGCTCCGTGGAGCTGCTGCCCTGTAGCTTGCCGATGAAAGCAAGCCCCTTCCCTTGCCCATGCTCTTGTCTCGTGCACAGGCCCAATTCTTGCGAGACTCTGTTGGGGGCTGCTCCGGGTCACCGGGCAGCCCCATTGCTCATGTCGGGAACACCCGATTGTGTACACCGGTGCAGCGCTCACGCTGCAAACACAAGGGTGGGGGCACACCTCACCCGCTCCGGATCACCGGAGCTCCACACATGGCCGGGTGGCAACCGGCTTACCGCGGCCCGGCTCTGCGGGCACCCAGGCCGGGGTCGCCACCCCAGCCCGCCTCACATGGCTGGGGGACACACAAGGACGGCGTTGCCCGGCAGGGGCACCGTCCGGACGGTGGTGCCTGGCAGGGGCAGCGTCCGGACAGCGTTGCCCAGCAGGGGCACCATCCTCAAGCTGCGCCCCGTCCTTGGGCCCAGCACCCACAGTGCAGCACCACAAGAACGACACCGGAGTCAGTTTCCGTCGTGACTGATGAGCCGGAAGCAGCTCGTCCCTTTTATTAACGTGGTCACATGGGAAGCCATGTGACCATGACACACACTGGAGGATACCATTCCCCCCGGCAGGGGTGACATGCAACACTCCTCCTTTTTCATAATGACAAAACAAAACCCCAACAATCCCAACACAAACACAACTACTATTATCCAAACCACTCTGCTAATTGTCACACCCTTTATTAACCTGGGTGAGTGGTTCTATCATCACACAATACTAAAACTACTGGCACCATTTGAGGCATGCAGCATTTTCAAATGTGCACCTTACTACACTTCCCACCCACCGAACCAGTTCACACCAGACTGTCTCTGCAGGCCCGGAGTGTTCATCGAGGACGTTGTTGATGACATCCATCTTCTGCACATCCGTATGTGGACACCGTTTGTGTCCCCCCTCGCGTTCACCAGAGTCAAAGAGGGGCCAGCAAAGTCACACCTGGGGAGGCCCAGGGGCCACATCGGTCAGGTCCATGGTCTGGAGCGCCTGCGATAATTCACCAGCACCCTGGCAGCAGGCCCGTCATTCCGCTTCTTCTCCCCCATGGGCAGGTTCAGAGTCGAAGAGGGGGGGGTGCCAGCATAACCGCACCGGGGAATTCACACCCACTCCTTTCCTTTTCACCCGGGGCAATCTGCCCCCTCATCAGCGTGGCCCAATTGGCCGGTCTTGAGTTGAGGGTGCACAAGCACACCCTTGGGGAGCCGCTACCCTGTGGCTGGGCGATCGCAGCAGCCTCTTCCGGGTGGGATGTGCGGCCCCCTCCGCCTGTTGGGCATTGGGACCTTCCATGCTCGTCCCTCCTGGTGGGCTTAGCGGAGTTGCCCTTCTTTCCCTGCGCCCTCCCTTGTTGATCGCTGGGGCACAGACCAGCGCTCCGTGGGCTACACTGAGCGCAGGCCCTCACATCTGCCCCCTCCTGCCATGGGGGAGGCAGGGCACGCAGGCGTTCCCGGGCTCCTCGCCCCCGTTCTCCCTGTCTTGGGGCTGGGACACTCCAGGCCCCCTTGAGGGATACTGGTGGGCTGGATGCCTGCTGTGTGGCAGGGTACTCGAGGTGCTGTCTCCCACTGTCGTGCTTCGAGTTACATTTCCCTCCCGCTTTTTTCAAAGTTATTTTTTTTCTTTTTTTTTTCTCACCGCTGTGGGCCTGGGATGTATAGGCCACGCCCTTTCCTTTGTTCAGAGAGGGCCGCTACAGGACTCCGTGGTTCCACGTTTTTTTTTTTTTTTGTGTGCCGCGGCAGGCCCGGACTCTTGATGGGGCTGCCGCCGGCAAATGTTCCATTTTGCTATTTTTTTGTTTGAAAATTGATGCTCCTCCCCCTCTCACCCTGCGGGTGGGGGAGGGGCAGGCAGCTCACCCCTCTCCGCGCCATTGGGAAGGGGCCGCCAGGTCTCTCCTTTGCCCGCTCCTCAGAGCGAGCCTCCATTGTCTTTGCGGGCCCAGTTGGTGGTGGGCCTGCCTAATTTCCTCTTCCTCGCGCGTCCGCCGCCCCTCTCTTCTTCCTCCTTCCCCCCTCTCCCCCTTGTGGCGGGAGAGGCAGCGTCCAAGGTGGGGGAGGAGCTCAGCCACACGCACGGCCAATGCCGCGGACCTCTTCCCTCCCACTCAGGGGCCGGGGCGGGCAGCTTGTGCGGGCCCAGTTGGTGGTGGGCCCGCCTCATCATTTCCTTTCGGGGCGCGCGGGGCTCCTCTTCCTCCTTCATGGTGGCGCAGCCGCCGACACGTTCCATCTCCCTCGGGGACAGAGTGGGCAGCTTGCCATCCTCTTCTTCTTTGCGGGCCCAGTTGGAGATGGGCCCGCCACCCTCCGTTGCTTGCGGCGATGTTGTCCGCACCTCGTCCGTGCGGCTGATGCCGCTTCGCAAGCCGTCCAGCCCTCTTTGCCATTGTTGGCGGCTGCTCCGGGTTACCGGGCAGCCCCATTGCTCATGTCGGGAACACCCGAATGCGTACACCGGTGCAGCGCTCACGCTGCAAACACAAGGGTGGGGGGACACCTCACCCGCTCCGGATCACCGGAGCTCCGCACATGACCGGGTGGCAACCGGCTTACCGCGGCCCCGGCTCTGGGGGCACCCAGGCCGGGGTCGCCACCCCAGCCCGCCTCACATGGCTGGGGGACACACAAGGACGGCGTTGCCCGGCAGGGGCACCGTCCGGACGGCGTTGCCCGGCTGGGGCACCGTCCTCAAGCTACACCCCATCCTTGGGCCCAGCACCCACAGTGCAGCACCAACATGGTGCTTCCCCCCACAAGAACGACACCGGAGTCAGTTTCCGTCGTGACTGACGAGCCGGAAGCAGCTCGTCCCTTTTATTAACGTGGTCACATGAGAAGCCATGTGACCATGACACACACTGGAGGATACCATGTCCCCCCGGCAGGGGTGACATGCAACAGACTCCAGTAATGATCCACTTCCTCACGCGATATGTGAGCTCCACAGTCCCTCCTTTCTCATAAGGTGATGATTATTTGTCATTTTGTGGAAGACTGGCGAGGCAGCTGAGCGAGATAAGCGCTTGCGTCGCACATTTCTGTTTTATCCTTCAGGACCCGGGTTTGAATACCAGCAACCCATTTTCAGCTGTTCTACCTTGATTGACTTACTACCATTAAACTGGGCAATAACAGCAGTTAGGGGCAAGTGGGTTGTGTATTGAGGTGTGCACTTTTGTGTAAATGCAGAAATCACACAAAACGTTAAGAAATAGATATTCAGATTAATGAAACCCACATAAAGACAGTGAAATCTGGTGGAATGCATTTGTTTATATGAAGGAAGCAAATAAAATATGCGCTGTTTCTATCTACACCAATGTGTACTCTGGGACTGAGGAGCATGAGTTTTACTATTCCTTAACCTGGAGCGTTTAACTGCTTGCAACGTCCTGCCACTAGAGGGCAGGCCATTACTACGATTTAGTGCTCGCACCACACAACAAAGCTGAAACTCTTTTGGGGATTTTCATTTCAGTTACTTATCAGGAGTTGTTGTATATACTGAAGAAATTACCCCCAATAACGGATAAGCATTCTGTTTTTTCCCATTAATAATAATAATATTGTTTTGATGCTTAAACTGGTATCAGCGCACGACACGTTCCAGGCAGACTGTGTAAACTTGAAGTCTATGCAGATTCTTTGTATGCTTGCCTTTATGAAAACAAAACTAGTTTTGGATTAGATTGGGTTTATTTCAGAAAAAACGTGAATGTGGGGTTCTTCAAGAGCAATTGATGAATAGGCCCTACTGTTTTGCAGATTGATCAGCTACAGTAATATTCACTGCCTAACTGTAATAACGTTAGCGACCACCGCCGTATCACGGGTTGTGCGCTAACGGTATATCCACACTCATTGGGGCCATTGGATCCAAGTGGAAAAAATGTTGGCACTAATAATGCATGGTAATACAGCCAGCGGTAATACTGGGCGGTACATGGAATTTTCAGCTCCAGAAACAATCTGGAGGTAAAACAGCCAATTTAGCGCCCAACTCGTGATAGGGCCAGCCCTAAAATGTGGCGGTAATACCGCTACCGCTGCATTAAAGGGCTACAGCCAAACTCGTGATGAGGCCCACCGATTGTCGTTTAATAGGACACATCTGTGGCCAACAGAGGAGTGTCAGAGCTCTCATGTTTCCTGTTTCCTTGCATCGCTATGTGTTGCAGGAATTTTTGTACCACCCTCTCTTAAGGATGCAATGACAACTAGCCCTAAGGAGAATGACGAAAACACCTGACAAGAAATTAAAGCCAAACCTGTCTTACACGCGAGTAGCATGGGCAGAGCGACGAGGCACAACTCTCAGGTACGGGTAGTAGGTCGAAACAGAGCCATAATCAGTCACACATCACACTGATATACTGAAAAATGCATACTTTAATATAGTCACACATCTAAAACTATTATGCCTAATATTACTAATATTACTATACTAAAATTAGTAACTATTATTACTAATAAGTAATTTAGAGGATAATACACAGTAGTAAACAAATACCAGGTATCTTTATTAAAACAGTAATGCCTATACAAGGACTTTCCCAACCCCACTGTCTACATGTGGGCCCGCACCCAATATAAAATCACAAGCAGGTAGGCACTCATTACTTTTCACAACTAAGTTCTGTGCCCTAAAGACACATGCCGACCCTAGTAGATGTGAAAGCCCTAGCACTCTCAGTCAGCACCTATGGCAGGTTATGTGAGGGGAAAAATAACCTACAATCCCTAGGCCTAAAAATTATTTTCCATTACTTAGACCACCTGGGGTCTTATAACAGTATTAATGCCCAGTCACCTAGTATAGGACATTAAGGCCACAGAGAGGACAGAACCACAATACACTTTTACCAAAGTTTCTAAGATTCAATTAACATTTCAGCAACACTACTCTCCAGTTACGTTTCATGTGCAAATACACATATTGTTACTAAATGCAGTGCTTCCAGTAGGGTTAACAGTGTTGAAATGAAAGGGATGGCTTAGGTATGCAATCACAGGTAGGTCATTAAATGGTGAATCTTGGCTCAGAGCTCACTGAACCCCTAGTGGATACAGTGCAAATGTCCAGAAGCAGGTAAGTACCCCAGAGTCACTTTAATGAGCATTCCAGTGTCAGTTCAAAGTTCCACAGGATATAATGGGGACGGTTCAACGCCCATCCGCACTACTGGAGGTAAGTCTGATCTTCCTCAAAGGTGCAGATGGTGCAAAGATGAACCTCAGGGAAGGTCACATGAGACCCCCAAAGAAGTATTCCAGAGGTAGGAAGATGTACCCTAGAGGAAGTTGCAGAACAGGAGGACCCCAATGCAAATCTATGGGTAATTGCAGTTAGGACTCGCTACCAAGGAATCACTATTAAAAAACAGGGGGAACCCAGGGCAGGTATACACATCGGCGGTTTTGGTGGAAATGACTCACATGACCTGAAACAACCTGGTAAGTAGACGACTCTTGTCCACGGGTGCGATTTGCAGGGTCTGTGTTCTAGAATGTAAACCCTGGGCCAACAAAGGCCCCAGCAACCCAGGAAGGAAACAAAAGCTCCTTTCATGATGTCTACCTTCAAGCCAGGAGTGAACAATCTGGTGAAGCAGGCTCCAATGAGAAACAGGAACCCAAACAAATAACTCCCCGCAGCAGGGTGAACTACAAAAGGCAGCAGCGTGGCAGCAAACGGTCCCAGGACATGGCCAAGCCACTGCACACAGCAAGTAATAAGCAAGGGCTTAAAAAATGGCCAACATGGTGGGAATTATTGGGAAACGTTCAGAAGGTTGGCAGGCCTGCAACCTCCAAGATACAGGAACCAGCAAGCAAGCAAGAGAACGAGGGCAGAACCTACATACCCCTGTGAAAGGGTCTTGAGGCAAAAGTCACCAGCACTCAGCCAAACCCACCCCCACAGGAAGTGAGAGGAGTATTTCAGGGACCAGTAAGGGACAGTATGGAAGGTGCCATGATGGGCTCAAAAAGAGCCCACGGGGTCAGAATGGCCATGCTGAGCCTACCTCGTGGGCTCCTGGACAATGGAATCTTTAGAAAACAAAATGAGCAGGATTTAATAAAAACCCATTGGTAACCCAATGGCTACCAAAAGGCGGATCGGGCTACCAATGCGGTTAAATTGCTTGTATCCTTGGCAAAGCCAAAAATTCGAAGAATGGCCACCAAAAACCTATTCCCAAAAAACTTAATTACAGTGACACAATCACTGCAGGGCAAAAATGGGGTGAGTGAGAAAAAAGTTAAGGAGCTCCAAAAAGTGGCCCTAGAATCCCCAACAAAGGAATTCTAGCTTTACACCATTTCATAAAGTTATGATAGTATTCTCTGCATTCTGGAATGTTTACCATTTTAAAATCAGGACAACAAATCCCAGAATTCCAAGAAATAAGCAGGACTTGATAACCTACTCACACATGGAGTGGTGAAACTTCCCAATGCCTCAGCATCCTTACTTGTAAACACCTGGGTACTTTTCCTATGTACAGTGGTGTGTTGCTTCCCAGCTAGGTGTGTGTGTTATACCTCCCATCCATCCATACATACATCCATACATACATACATGCATACATACATGCTGTGTACCCTCCAGGTTTCAGGCAATGCCCTTTTTCAAGATCCCCACTTGCATGCCGGAAAACAGTTCCATCTCCGTCGCCTCATTCTTTTACATTACTGTAAACATTTCACAATCTGTAAAGTGAAGTGTCTCTAATGCTCGTTTCTGATCAGTTGTTAGAACCCAAGACAGGCATCAGCTGAGTGGCATCCATCCCAAGCCGAACCCTCCCTCCTCTTCTTGCATGTGTTACCGGCCACAGGAGCCGCCTTTTTCTTTCACATGTAAAAGCTGTGCCATCAGGCAGAAGACAGGAGAGGGGTGCCTTTCCCTGTAATTAAATCATTTCCAAGTGAGATGTGGCTTAGGGATGAGGTGAGGGTACAAATATAGCAAGATCTTTGATGGCAGGAATGTGACGAGGAAGAGAGACAAAGAGGCAATATGGTTTATAGACTTTGGTGCCTGGACTTTTCATACCATTGCTCATACTTCTAGCTTTATTTGTAGATTCAGGGGTCGATTCATGGAGCAAACGTTCGTCGAAAATCCCAGCGCAAGCAGGCGCAAGGTAGCGCAAGCGTGAGAAACGCAGCGCACGCGCACGCGCACGTGTGCGATTCAAGGAAGAAACAACAAACACGTATATACAGCTACGATGAATGCCCCATTTGTCGCAGCACTGATCGTGGGACACCGCAGGAGGAGGAGAATAGCCAGGGCACGCATTTTTGCACCACGGACAAGCCTTTTTCGGATGCCTGACGACCAGGTCTACGGCAGGTATAGGTTTCCACCCCATATCATCCTAGACCTGGTCAGGGAGTGGGAAGATGACCTTACATCCCTTTGCTCCCAAGCATTGAGCCCCTTGGAGAAGGTCCTCAATGTCCTGCATTTTTTGGCCACTGGGTCATTTCAGCGGACTACTGCCATAGTGGTCTCACAGGCCACGCAGTCACGCTACCTACACCAGGTACTGGCAATCATGACAGCGCGCCCCTCAGTCCGCAGGCACATATACATGCCCAGAACACCCGCAGAAAGGCAGGCCGTTGTCCTGGATTTTTTCAGGGTGGCACACTTGCCCAAAGTGCTCGGTGCCATAGATTGCACCCATGTGGCCCTACGTCCACCTAGGGCCACTGAGCACATCTACCGAAACCGCAAGCACTGGCATTCCATCAATGTACAGGTGGTATGCGATGCAAAGGGAATCATCACCTCTGTCTATGCAAACTACCCTGGCTCCACCCATGACAGTTTCATATACAGAATGTCCGCCCTGAGCCGGGCCCTGGAAGCTGGGCAGCATGGCGACACCTGGCTCCTAGGTGAGTACAAATGCCCTTGCACATGCATGCATGTCACACACACACACACAAATACACAAACCCCAATAATCACAACCATTTACACCTCCCAAGGGGACAGTGCCTACCCTCTGAGCAACCACATGATGACGCCTCCGGAACCTCACCACACCACCCCAGGTAAGATACAACGCCGCCCATATTGCAACCAGGGCCATAGTGGAGCGCACATTTGGAGTGCTCAAGTCACGTTTCCGCTCCCTTGACCGCTCTGGCGGGCAGCTACTCTATGCACCCCCAGTAGTGTGCAGGATCATTGTGGCAGCATGTGTCCTGCACAATGTTGCAACACGGCAGGGCGTACTGGTGGACATGGTCGTGCCCCCACATCCCCAACCACAGGCGCTGCCCATGGCAGGGGACAGGGCACGTGGCGAGGAAGCCCGGACCCAGCTTGTGGCCACATTTTTCACCTAAACTCCCACCCCTGCGGAGTGCACACAAGCCTGGCACATACCAGGTGACAATCGATGATGACAAAGAGACAGTCAACTGTCACAACCCTACCACCCTGAGATAGTTGCCATGGAAGTGCCACATTGTCTGCATCTCTAGCTACTTAAACACAAGCTATTCTGTGTGACCAAAAGGCACACATATGACATGACATGATATGGCCTATACACAAGTATTTCAAGGTGCGATGAGGCAGGGAGGGGGGAACAAGGGAAGACAGACAACGATACTACTAGGCCAGGTGTCATTTAGATTGTGCAAGTGCAGGGGTAGGGGGAAGGGAAAAGTGCAAGGGGAAGGGGAGGGGGGGAATGCAGTACAGGGTAAGTAGACTAAAAAACAAATACATAGGCCGGCTGGTGGCTACTGCAGAGGTAAGTGCAGACAGGTGCTGGGAAGGGGGGGCTGTAGGGATAGAGAGACAGTCCCGCAGTGCAGGGGTTGCCAGGGAGGCAGTGCAAGTGGAGAGTGGCTGGGCCAGGGACCGAGGTCGGTGAGAGTGGCCCAGTTGCAGATCCAGTGCAGTTCCAGTGAAGAATTTTGCAAGGGAGAGGCAGAGAGAAAGCAGAAGCAAAGAGGAAGGTCTTGAGGTGCTTCCCGAACCGGAGATGGTTCTCCTCAAGTTCCAGTGAGGCAGGAAGGCTGTTCCAGAGGGAGGCCCCTGCCGCGGAGAGAGATCTACCCCCAGCTAGTTGCTTTGAGAAGCGGATGACCCTGACATGCAAGGTGTGAATCACACACACCTGCAAAACAGGCCATGGCCATCACTGTTATGTCACTGAAACCCTCCCAAACCACAACATGACATGGCAAGCAATACCCATACACCAACACAGTAACAATAAGGTACACATTGCCATATCCAAAATGTACAGTGGCATCAGACAATGATGCCTGACATGGAATCAGATGAAATGACTGACCAACAACCTCCCACCCAAAATAAGTAATTTCCAAATGCATTACAAGAGTTGTAGACGTAACATAACAATGAATGCCTGTCTACATGCACATTGTGCATTGCAAAATCAACACTGCAGCTTCTGTGTGCTGTGTCCAACTCCTGCAACACACTGCTCAGCGCACAGCACAGTGAACAGCCATTGTGTGTGATGCACACCCTGAGCATCACATCTAAGCGACAGACCACATCAAAAAGCAAATTAGGCATGTACAGGATCCATAATTGGTCACAGAACATGTGCTGCAGGGACACAGTGGGAAGCAGAAGGCAAACAGAGTGTACATGTGGATATCGAAGGGTGGTTGTACATGTAGTGCATCATAGTGCGAGTGTGCGGGTCAGCAAGGACTCAACATATGCATGTGCAATCAAGTGACCATCAGTGTCCTCTACACATCACATGTGAACATTCACCATGTGTACACCCCAGCATGTCAAACCACAACTATCCCCTCGCACCTGAAAGGTAAACACAACACATGAACAGGCATTGATCAGCAGAACACAACATGTACATAGGATACCACCATTACAATGTCAGGGTTCCCATCACACTGCAGGGCAAGGCAACTATCAACAACCCCCCCCCCTCCCTCACAAATGACCATGACCCACTGAACAACTGCACCTGGGTCATGGCGCCTTCAACCCTCAATTTCACCTGGCCACAGGATCACCTTTCCCCTTCGTCACCATCTCCCACCTTGTGTGTAAAAAGGTGCCTGCACCCTCAGAGTCCACACTCATTTGCAAAACCACAAAATCCAAGCCAGAAAAACGAACCAGAACACCCTCCAGTAGATGACCTGACGTAGCAGTACCTCACAAAGGCCAAGTACTACCACAATGATGTGACAACCAAGGTAGCACAGTAAAACAATGTCACAACAGGATGTGAACCATGTGTGGTACATAGCATAGAATGATGCACCATGAACGGATGTGTACTGTCACAGGTCCCGTGTACAGGCGCGGGAGTGTCACGAAACAACCACCCCCACCGTGTCCCGGGTGCCTGCAAGGTCAAACTCACACAGGCCTCTGAGACCCTGGTGGGGAAGGAGGGTCAGGGATATGCAGTCGGGACAGGTGTTGGCACACTGGATAACTGGAATGAGTGGCAGGAGAGGGGAGGAGGAATGACACATGAAAGTAGTGAATGCACGAAAATGTACTACCTGCATGAACACATACACAATCCAAACAAACTTGGACATAATTGTCATGGCCTTCTGTAGTCCAGGCTTAGGAGTGGCACGAACCAACCACCCCCTCTAGGGTTTTGGCACCTGCAAGTTTGGGGCATACACAGGCAACCACAACCCCAGCGGGGAAAGAGGGTTAGGGAACGTTGCTTGGATAGGTACAGGAAGCAGGAACACCGGGTAGATGGAACAGGGTTTAAAATTGGATAGGATTCCGGGTGATTAGGGGAAAAAAAACATACCAAATTGAATTACACATTCATCCATGCATTAGTGCACCCCCCAGCAAGCTTATGCAGAGCAGTTTGAAAGAAAAACAACAAGACACTTAGCTCTGGTTTGAGTGCTGGCCTCCTGCCTGCGCACTCTCCGGTCCGGTTACAGGAGCACTGCAATGCTGCAAAGAGAGCCACAGTCAATAACCTGTACGTGCCCATTACACAAAAACACACCACCAAACATGCCCCATAGCAACAAACTACTCTACAAACAGACAATCTGGTGTAGATGCTTCGTACCCATATATAACATTACCCCTGTGATGGGTCATACACAGTCAATGCAGTAAGTCAGCCGCCGGTGGGTGCATGGCAAATGGAACACCAATGTGTTACAATTCACACAACATGCAATGCTCCCTGGGTAAGCAGAGAGACCCATATAGCAAGGCATGACTTTACAGCAAGTTGTGTTCCACCATGACCGAAACAAAGTTGGCAGTGCATTTATCAAAATGTACATGGAAATGAAATGCACTGCACCCGAGTATGTCCCTTGCTGTATGTCCCTGTGAGCTGCACCTTTCCATGTCTTCGAAGGCTACATGGTTGATACAAGTGCCTCAATGGACCTTGGTGTACCAGAGGGTATGTGCCACTGCCCCTGCAGGTGTCCCAGACAACCTTACAATCAACAGCCATCAGTCCACCAACACATCTGAGCTGCATTGTGTGCTTCAACACCAATATTCGTCCAAGCTCACCCTCAGTGCTGTGACTAAGACTGCATGTGCAACTCGCCTGGTGCAAGCTTTGCTGTGTTGTGGCCCCCCTGTGCTGCTCACCTTGCCTGGAGTTCCTTGGAACACGTCAGCACTTCTAGGATGTAGGTCTGCAATCCCTGTGCCTCTGCTTGTGCACGCATGTGGGCACCAACAAACGTGTCCAGAATTCCGACGTCCAATGGGCCATATCTGCTGGCAAAGGTGCTCTGGAGGCTCATCCCCCTGCAGAAAGGGCATGAAACACATGATTAATGCTTTAAAGTCATCTGTGTGTGTCTCTTCAGGCATCTCATTACTTGACCATGTCAGAAGGTTACATCAGAAATCACACCATCAGTCCGTCTTTCACATCCAAAGTGTGGAACACAATATCTACAGCATGAATTGCAACAAGCACGTGTACAGTAAAGATAAGAAACATACTACACAATGCATAGCATTGAATGTACACATTAATCATGAAACACCCCATCTAGCAAAAGCTGAACAGTGGACAATAACACCGAAATCATCCCCACTAGGGGTGTCAACACAAGTCACACAGCACCAGACATGCCACAGATATGACAGTCCAAAGCCCTTGTGTAATAGGCTGTCACACCGAACCATCCTTGCGAGCCCATGGATAAGGGAGGCAGGAGTGCCATATGTGAGTCAAGGACCCCAAGCAGCAAACACATACACAAGACAAGCCTGAAGGGCCCAGCTGGAACAGACAGTGGATGCCTTCAAAAGCCACAAAGTACCGCACCGTCACATGAAAGCACAATAGACAAACAATTTTAAACTATATTAACTAATTACACTAACTATGGAAAACCTACATTACCTAATTAAACTAACTATCAAACAGAAACTTAACTAACTAAACTAAAACAAAAATCAAAAATGGCCACATACGACCCGGGGGGAGGGGAGGCACCCAGGAGGGGGGAGGTACAGGGTGCTGCTCAACAGCCACATGCGATGAAGCTGAGCCAAAAAAAAAACCTCCACGGGCTCAACGCCTGCACAGCCCGACCTATGTGGGAGATAGATGGTCTTCCGAGTCTGGCTCATCCTGGAAAGGAGGACGTGGCACAGTAGCCTGGCCACGCCTAGCCACAGCTTGCCCCTCGTCGGCAGCAAGTCTGCCGGATGGGTGAGCCTGGTTCTGTGTGGCGATGTGACGTAGGTCTGCATGCAGAACCTCACATGATACACGTGCTTCCTCTTGCAAGGTAGCACGTGTAACATGGAGTTCCTCCTGCAAGGCCTGGCTGGACAACCGCTGCACCTCCCGGCAAGCCTGTAGCTCAGCCGAGATGGTACGCTCAAGCTGTGCAAACCTCTCCTCTGCCCGCTGCCTCTGGGACATCATAAGGACACCCAGAGTGGATTTGAGGGAAGCATACTCCTCCCTCAGGGCATCCATGTGCGCCTCTGCGTGAGCAGCAATTGCTTGACGGAGAGACGACATTTCAGCCTGGCGTGCCCTGTCTGAGGCCGCCATGCCCAGCCTGAGCGAGCGGGCCGTGGACCGTGCCGCCTCCTGCTGGAGAAGCAACTGCCTAGCAGGGGGAGCACAGATCGGGCCACACGCTCCATGCTCTCAGCGATGTTCTCCATTGCTGCCCCCTGCCGTTCTGAATTGGCAGTCATGTCTTGCTCCCACTCAATATACTGCGGTTGCACGCAGCGACCGCGTTGCCAGGCTTGACCCCTACGAGACCCAAGGACCGGGGGTCCTCGCTGTGTTGGCACCGCCCGCGGCTGCACGACTACATGCCCCCGTCGACGTGATGTCCCAGGCACATCAGTGACTGGTGTGGAGGTTGACCCTGCGTCCCGATCCACCACGGGCGGAGAAACCAAGAATGTCTGATCCCTCAGTGCAGGTGTCGCAGACAGAGGAGTGTCCACATCAGAATCACTCACCCCTGACACATGGACTTGATGCTCATCCAACACAACATGGACGTCAGAGTCGTCATCAAGGCTGGACTCATAGGCAGCCAGAGACAAGATGGACTGTAGCACTTGGGGGTTTTCGTGGCCTACCACCCCACGACCCCCACTTGTGCCGGGTTGATGTAGTGGTAACAACCCTGTGTCTGGCATGACAACACCATCATCCGCCTCCATTGCGTCATCACCTGAAAAATAGAGAGAAAAAAGGTCACTACACATGTCAGAAGCACACAACACACACACACACACCGACAGCAAACGCATCAGGCAGACATGTGACACACAACATATAACCTGGCATGCATGCTGGGTCAACTTTGAAATGCTTCTGTGATCAGACCTGTTGAAAGGTGGCAGTTTCCATGGAAGTGGGTCTATGCAGTGCAGAAAATGTGTACGCCACTCACTACCTACATGTACAAGGACTCCATGGTGTGTGTCAGGAAATGTGAAGGCAGTGCAAGGTCAAATTCCGGCATCACGTGCATTGTGCATTCAATGTGTACCATATCTAGAAGCCAAGCACGCCTCCACCCCAGTACCAAAGCAGGGATGCCTAGCATGGTATCAAAAGGCTGACCATACACCTGTGTATTGACAGGCAGTGTTGACTGGCATCAACAGCTTAATGTGATTCAAGTGACAACACTGCAAATGATGATGGGACAGTAAGCAGGACACATGATGAAAACTCTGGAGTGGAGGCCGCCCACGTGTGAAGAAGACACAACAACAGTTGGACAGAGTCATTGGCCATTGAACAGGCTGAGGCCTGTGACCCACACAGATTGTCAGACCCTAAACATGTGTGCAACGCAGTACTGAGCCACAGTTGACATGGGAAGGCTGATGAGATGCCTTGCAATGTATGTAACCAAGGACTTGTATTACAGTGATCATCCAGTCAAGGACACATAGGGGCATGCGTGCAATGCACAAGGAGCATGAATGGGCACTCATGTCCCTGCGGGACATCTGACCTATGCACAGTACAAGTGAGATACCCTGCATCAAGTACTAAGGCTGTACCACACGGCATATTTCTGGCAGATTCTATGCTGGAAGTTGGCATCTACACAGGACGCATGAACAAGAAAGTACAAATTGGCAAGATTGAAGCAGACCAGTGCAAAGGTGGAAATGGGGTGCAGAGTGGCAGAGGAGGGGCAAGGGAGCATGCCTACATGGAGTCCCCGCATGCAGGCAGAGGAGACATGCATCACGGAAGCATTGCATTACTTACACATCAGAACCATGTACACGTCACATGTAGTGGCAATCATGCACAACACATCCCACAAGTGAAACACACACGTCCTCAACAAACGCGCATCAACACTCACTGGACTGGGCATCAAAGTCCAGCATCTCTCCCACTCCTTCGACCAATTCAGGTGGTATGAACTCCGCAATGAGTGCCTCATGCGGAGTGAGCTCTTCCTCCTCTGGTGCAGGCCCACCGCCAGTCACCAGAGTCAAGTTGTAATTAGAGGCATGCTTAGCCTTAGTGCTGCGTTTGATTTCATTCCAACGTTTTTAGCACTCTTGCGCCGTGCCCACCTCATGGCTGAATGAACTGACATGTTCTGCAACATGCTTCCAGTGGGTGTCACGTTGGGCAGCCGTAGTCTGACTATTGGCACCCACTAGCATGTCACAGCTGTGGCCCCGCACGTAGCCCACGAGGAAGTCCAGTTCCTGCTTGCAGAAAGGCTTCTTCCTCGACATGCAGGAGGTCGTGGCTGTGTGTGGGGTCCCAGCCTGTGCTGCAGGTGCAACCTTCCTCCTCTTGGACTGTGGCTCAGACCCTGGCTGGCTAATGCCGCCCTGACCAGTATGGCCAGTGGGTTCGGTGGATTGAGCCAAGGGAGTGGCAGGTGGAGGGACGACCAAAGGCCTGACTTGTGTCAGTGGCAGCTGGGTGCCCTCTAATGGACCCTGCGCAGCAACATCAACTGTGGCAGGGTCATTGACCGCAACGGTCCTGGTTGGCAGACTCACAACCGGGGTGTTGTTGGGTGCATCTGCCCCTGCACTTGCCAACACCCGGCTGTTCGGGGCAGCAGATGACATAACTGCCCCAGGGACACGTGTCTTGGTCTGAGCAGCCCGGCCTGCCCCTATGGTTTCCCTCCTGGCCTGTTGGAGATCTACCAAGGGCTCCTCAAGTGCCAACGCAGCCTGCGCTGGCAGACCCTGAGCTTGGGTGGCAGTGTCCACAGCTGCACCTGCAGCTACCACTACCCTTGGGCCCGTGGCAGTCGATGGAACGGACTGCCGGGTCACATGGGCACAAGTGCCAGATGCAGAAGCTGCATCCCCCGGAACCACAGGGGGTAGTGGCGTGACTGCACCGACACATGGCACAACATTGTGCTCAAGTGGTGCACCCCTGCCTCTTCCCCCTCTGTGGCCGCCCTGGACACCCTGGAGTCCCCCTACTCCCTGGTCACCTCGGCCACGTCCCCGACCACGCCCGCCACGAGGAGTACGCCCAGCTGAGGCGCCCCTCACCTTTGGTGGCCTCCCAACCATGGCACAGATGTAGTAGTGCCGGCACAGATGTAGTAGTGCCGGCACAGATGGAGTAGTGCCAATGGGAGGTGTACACCACAATTGACCTGGGCAATTGGGGTGAAGGGGGTGGGAAGCAAGATGTTAACAGCCCCCCTGCACCTGCAAGGCTGTATGTGACCCCGGTGATGTAGTGACGGGTCATTCAACGCTCAGGCACCCCAAAACTGCAGTAAAACAGTGCACGCAACCCTGCAGCCTACGTGTGTGGATTCAACCTCCCGCAGTACGCGGTGGCACCCAGTAACACGAATAACGCGTACGCGTGGGACACGCAGGCTACTATGTCATCGAAAATGGGTGCGATACACAGGGGCACTCACAGTGGGAAAAAGAGCGTGTGCGACTCACCGTCTGACTAGCGCGATGCAGAAAAACACGCGTAGCCAATACCCCCGCCAACAGAAGAGATACGTCCTTGATAGCTGTGAAGTTGTGATGGCGCGCGAAACAACACGAAGCAGCAACACACGTCGGTCTCCATGAAAGGCACATACAGCGAACTGTTGGCCCCGCTCACCTTTAACCCGTGCTGAGGGAAACGCCCGCACGTGTCACGTCACTTCGCGCATGGGCCCTTTCCTCGGATTACATGCGGACGTGCAGTTTTTCACGCACGCTGAAACGCCCATGCACGCCTGCGCGCGTCACGTCACAGGGGCGCTTGCGCTTGAAGTGCCTTCTGTCCAATGAAATTGCGTATGCGTGCAGACGCGCTTACGCGCTAAGGGCCTTTCCTCAAATTGCACGCTGACGTGCAGAATTTTCACGTGCCAAATCACTCCGTATCAAGCTGGCCACGCGTAAGCACACGGAAGACCACGCTCCTGCCCAGAAGGCCGAATTACTGCCCCCCAGAGTCCTGAGCACGCTCCCACCTGCCATCTGCTGCTGCCCACGTGCCCTGCCATTTGCTGCCTGCACATCAGCCAGGGGTGCTGTTGCTGTGACCACCCCTGCTGGAACCGAAGACTCCCGACTGGGATTCCATCGCTCCACAGCCCAGCCCCAGGACCCAGTTGCCCACCCACTCCTGCCTCTGGGGTTGTCATGTCGGGCACTGCAACATCTGGCACCACTGACAACCCCCGGCCAGAGAGGCAGAGGGGCACCAGCTTCAGTGCCAGGGAAGTTGGTGTCCTGGTGGAGCAAGTCCTGGGGCAGTATGATGCCCTCTTCGGAAGTTCCCGCGCCGACAAGGAAGGACGGACTCGGATCTGGACGGACATCGTGAATGCCATCAACGTGGAGGGGGTGGCAGTCCACGACTTCCAACATGTCAAGAAGCGCTGGGAGGACTTCAGGTCCAGGACCCTGAACAAGGCCCGGCGCCTCTTGAAGGCAGCGGATGCTAAGGGGCGCCGGGGCCACTTGTCGGAAGATCAGATGAGGTTCCTGGAACGCATATCCCCAGCGCTCTACGTCCAGGTCCATGAGAGGCAGACCCGTCTGGAGTCGAGCGGTAAGTGTACATGCATCCTGATTGTAAGCTGTGCGTGTGGTGATGTTTCAGTAGTGTGCAGGTTGCGAGGGCTGTAATGTGTGAGACATGGATGGTGCTTGTGTGTGTAGGCTTGCATGCCAAATGCAGTTGTGTGGGCACACATGTTTGGTTGAATGTGTATGTAAGTAGACATGTTTGTGATGTCACGCATGTATGTTGTTTTCAGCTGCATGAATCAGCACTGTGTACATGTGCATGTGTGTGTATTTGACAAGGGTGCAACAGTGATGCAACATGGATGCATGTGACAGCGGGATGTGGAAGCCTGATTGGCAGATGTGATATGGATGCCCATCTGAACACTGCGACACTTGGCAGAGGTGTACACATGCATGCAATGTGGTGGTGTGTGTACATGTGTAGTGCACTCCCTGTGTTGCATGTGATGTCTGGCTCACCATTGCCTGCTCATGCTGTTGTATGTGTATGGATGGTGCTGGCAGTTGCGATATGGCTGTGGTATGGCTCATGTGTGCAAGTTGAAATGACATGTGTTGGGGATTGTGATGGCATGTCTGAGGTTTGCCAATGCCACTCATGTACAACTGTCATGTGTGTATGTGTCCATTGTACAGTGCCCTGATGCCTGTGTTTTATTTCTCCCTGTCTGCAGCGTCAACTGATGAAGAGGGCAGAGAAGGTGCTGTGGAACACAGCGGCGGGGATCCCACCGCCAGCCAGAGACGCAAGGCCCGGCTCCCCTCCCAGGTTGTGATCTCGTCGGGGAGTGAGGAGTCCGGTGCCGCGTCCCAGGCCGCAGCTGCTGGGGGGAGGTCCAAGAGGCGGAGGTTGGAGTTGGACTCCTCGGCAGCAGAAGGGGCAGCCTGGACCCCACAGGGCCCAAAGGGGGAAGATGGCACGGAGTCATCCAGGTTGGTGGGGGGTTTGGTGGAGGAGGAGGCCGTGCAAGCAACAGAGACGGGGTCTGGAGGTGGGGATTCCACTGGTGCTAGTGGTGCAGTGCAGGACCAGGGACAGGAGGCAGCACAGGCCGCCGCGGAGCTGCCTGTGTGCAATCCTGTCCCTGATCCTGTCCCTGAATCATCTTGCACCAGCAGGGATGCCTACGTCCAGACCCGTTTTCAGGCAGGGGATGAGCTCACGACAACTGGCCTTCCTCTGCCTGCGGACGTGGCTATCCGGGTCCGGGTTGAGCCTCTCCTGACTGGTGTGGCGTTGCGTCAAAGGGCCATGCGAGGTGACCTGCAGTCTTTTCATGAGGAGACTGCACGTCATCTCGAATGGCTCATTGACCGCGTCGGCCTACTGGGACAGGTCACCCAGGCCGGATTCCTCCGTTTAATGGGGCTTGCTACGACCCCCCTCCTCAACTGAACCCCCTATGCACCAGTCGTCCTCCGTGCCATCTTCCCACCCATCAGTCACCTGGGTGCCCTGTGGAGCTGCCTCTGACGGTGCGGCCAGGCTGGTGGAGGAGGCATCCCTGCCACAGTCGGGAGTCGGACGTCCAGCAGGGGTGGCCACATCAACGACTGCACCCCAGCCAGCGGAGGATGTGCAGGCAGCAGGAGGCAGTGCACGGGCAGAGGCACAGCAGCAGCAGCAACGTGGTGGGAGCCATGATGGCTCGGGGACTTCGACATCGGAGGGGCAGGCATCGGCCGGAGGGCAGGAGGACCCAGGACGGGAAGTGTCTTCCGTGTGGCAGCGGTTGGGCCACGCCATAGATGCAGAGCGGCAGCGGGCGGAAGAGGCACGGCTCACTATGGTCAGGGCGGAGAACTCCATGCGGAGGGCCCTGAGGCGGGCCGAGTGCCTCGAGGCAATCCGCAGGGGGTTGGAGGTGGACACGTCGACGGCCCTGCGGACCCTCGGGGCCATGGAGGAGGACCGCCTCCGGGACATTGAGCAGGAGTTCGATGATGCCCTGGCCCGGGACATCCAAAAGTGAGCCGTCGGACTAGCCCGCTGCCCTTGTAAATAGTTCTGCAGTTAGTGTTAGGTTTCCTTTGGTTTTGCATTTTTTTTTTACCTTTTGGACAATGGGCCACATTTTTGTATATAGTTTTTTTTTTTTATTAGGTAGTGTTATTAGATACGTTTCATTTCTTCTGTTGGGATCATGGACCCTGGCTTGTTTATCTGTATATAGTTGACTGTTGGATTTTCTTTTTTTTTTTACAATTTACCCATGGAGAGCAATGGCTTTCAATTATAATTTTCCATTGGATTTACTTTTGTGGACTGTGACTTTGGACACCTTTCCTTTGGATTATAATTTTTGGTTTTGCATTATTTCACGGACATGCTGCTTTTTATTTTTTTTAATTCCCATTTCTGTTTGTTTATTTTTGATTCAATTTATGTTTCTTTTAATACATATTTTTTGTTCAAACTTCAATGTGTAGTATCATCTCATTGGTTTCATGCATATCATGATATGGGTTTTGAGATTCACTGACACCCATTGGGTGTATGTGAGGGACATGTGTTCATTTGCAAACTTGCAATTGGGGTTTTATCATGTTATTGTCATTTCTAAGTGGGTGGATGCAATAATCGGGTGGGTGTTTGGCATTTGGAGGCTGACCATAGGGGCCAGGGATCTAGATTGTGATGACATGTTGGCTGGGGGACATGAGTGGGGGCATGCTGGCAGGTGCCCCACAGTGCTGGGGGGTGGGGGTGCAGGGGGACATGAGTTGGACATGAGTGGGGGCCTGCTGGCAGGTGCCCCACAGTGCTGGGGGGTGGGGGTGCAGGGGAACATGAGTTGGGGCCTGGTGGAGGGTGCCCCACAGTGCTGGGGGTTGGGGGTACAGGGGGACATGAGTTGGACATGAGTGGGGGCCTGCTGGCAGGTGCCCCACAGTGCTGGGGGGTGGGGGTGCAGGGGGACATGAGTTGGACATGGTTGGGGGCCTGCTGGCAGGTGCCCCACAGTGCTGGGGGGTGGGGGTGCAGGGGGACATGAGTTGGACATGAATGGGGGCCTGCTGGCAGGTGCCCCACAGTGCTGGGGGGTGGGGGTGCAGGGGAACATGAGTTGGGGCCTGGTGGAGGGTGCCCCACAGTGCTGGGGGGTGGGTGTGCAGGGGGACATGAGTTGGACATGAGTGGGGGCCTGCTGGCAGGTGCCCCACAGCGCTGGTGGGTGGGGGTGCAGGGGGACATGAGTTGGATATGAGTGGGGGCCTGCTGGCAGGTGCCCCACAGTGCTGGGGGGTGGGGGTTTAGGGGAAAATGAGTTGGGGCCTGGTGGAGGGTACCCCACAGTGCTGGGGGTGGGGGTGCAGGGGGACATGAGTTGGACATGAGTGGGGGCCTGCTGGCAGGTGCCCCACAGTCCTGGGGGGTGGGGGTGCAGGGGGACATGAGTTGGGGGCCTGGTGGAGGGTGCCCCACAGTGCTGGGGGTTGGGGGTGCAGGGGGACATGAGTTGGGGCCTGGTCGAGGGTGCCCCACAGTGCTGGGGGGTGCAGGTGCAGGGGGACATGAGTTGGACATGAGTGGGGGCCTGCTGGCAGGTTCCCCACAGTGCTGGGGGGTGGGGTGCAGGGGAGCATGAGTTGGGGCCTGGTGGAGGGTGCCCCACAGTGCTGGGGTGTGGGGGAACAGTGGGACATGAGTTGGACATGAGTGGGGGTCTGCTGGCAGGTGCCCCACAGTGCTGGGGGGTGGGGGCGCAGGGGGACATGAGTTGGACATGAGTGGGGGCCTGCTGGCAGGTGCCCCACAGTGCTGGGGGGTGGGGGTGCAGGGGGACATGAGTTGGACATGAGTGGGGGCCTGGTGGAGGGTGCCCCACAGTGCTGGGGGGTGGGGGTGCAGGGGGACATGAGTTGGGGCCTGGTGGAGGGTGCCCCACAGTGCTGGGGGGTGGGGTGCAGGGGAGCATGAGTTGGGGCCTGGTGGAGGGTGCCCCACAGTGCTGGGGTGTGGGGGAACAGGGGGACATGAGTTGGACATGAGTGGGGGCCTGCTGGCAGGTGCCCCACAGTGCTGGGGGGTGGGGGTGCAGGGGGACATGAGTTGGACATGAGTGGGGGCCTGCTGGCAGGTGCCCCACAGTGCTGGGGGGTGGGGGTGCAGGGGGACATGAGTTGGACATGAGTGGGGGCCTGGTGGAGGGTGCCCCACAGTGCTGGGGGGTGGGGGTGCAGGGGGACATGAGTTGGGGCCTGGTGGAGGGTGCCCCACAGTGCTGGGGGGTGGGGGTGCAGGGGGACATGAGTTGGACATGAGTGGGGGCCTGGTGGAGGGTGCCCCACAGTGCTGGGGGGTGGGGGTGCAGGGGGACATGATTTGCGGCCTGGTGGAGGGTGCCCCACAGTGCTGGGGGGTGTGGGTGCAGGAGGACATGTGTGGGGGCCTGGTGGAGGGTGCCCCACAGTGCTGGGGGGTGGGGGTGCAGGGGGACATGAGTTGGACATGAGTGGGGGCCTGGTGGAGGGTGCCCCACAGTGCTGGGGGGTGGGGGTGCAGGGGGACATGATTTGCGGCCTGGTGGAGGGTGCCCCACAGTGCTGGGGGGTGTGGGTGCAGGAGGACATGTGTGGGGGCCTGGTGGAGGGTGCCCCACAGTGCTGGGGGTGGGGGTGCAGGGGGACATTAGTTGGGGGCCTGCTGGAGGGTGCCCCACAGTGCTGGGGGGGTGGGGGTGCTGGGGGACATGAGTGGGGGTGCAGGCTAGTCCCCCGTGGTGTGGGCTGCCTGCAGGGGCCGTGGAGGTTGTGGAGCGAACACCTGGGAGGACCCACACGGCCAATTCACATGTAGTACTCCACGGAACCCCTGAAATACACGTACCCTGCTGATATTGCATGTGAAACTTCCCACGCACCCCAAGATACACGTACCCAGGACATTCGCATGTGGAACTTCCAGCGCACCCCTGAAATACACGTACCCTGCTAAATTCACGTGTGTAAGTTTCCGCGCACCCCGAAATACACGTACCCAGGACATTCGCGTGTGGAACTTCCAGCGCACCCCTGAAATACACGTACCCTGCTGAAATCATGTGTGTAAGTTTCCGCGCACCCCGAAATACACGTACACAGGACATTCATGTGTGGAACTTCCAGCGCACCCCTGATATACACGTACCCTGATGGAATCGCGTGTGAAACTTCCCGCGCACCCCTGGAATACACGTACCACGCTCGCACAGGGCCAATCGCGTGTGAAACTTCCCGCTCACCCCAGTAATACAGGTACCCTGCTGAATTCACGTGTGTAAGTTTCCGCGCACCCCGAAATACACGTACTCAGGACATTCGTGTGTGGAACTTCCAGCGCACCCCTGATATACACGTACCCTGATGGAATCGCGTGAGAAACTTCCCGCGCACCCCTGAAATACACGTACCACGCTCGCACAGGGCAAACCGCGTGTGAAACTTCCAGCGCACCCCAGTAACACAGGTACCCTGCTGAATTCACGTGTGTAAGTTTCCGCACATCCCCAAAATACACGTACCCAGGACATTCGCGTGTGGAACTTCCAGCGCACCCCTGATATACACGTACCCTGATGGAATCGCGTGTGAAACTTCCCGCGCACCCCTGAAATACACGTACCACGCTCGCACAGGGCCAATCACGTGTGAAACTTCCCACGCACCCCAGTAATACAGGTACCCTGCTGAATTCACGTGTGTAAGTATCCGCGCACCCCGAAATACACGTACCCAGGACATTCACGTGTGGAACTTCCAGCGCACCCCTGATATACACGTACCCTGCTGAATTCACGTGTGAAACTCCCCGCGCACCCCTGATGTACACGTACCCTGATGGAATCGCGTGTGGAACTTCCCGCGCACCCCTGAAATACACGTACCCAGCTGAAATAACGTGAGGAACTTCCTGCGCACCCCAGTGATACACGTACCCCGCTTGCCGTGCTGGTACAGGCTTAGCGCAGCCCTTTGCGCTGGATTGGGGATTTTGATAGCTTTTCCCTGCGCAAGGGGCGTTCTTGGGGGCGTAACTGGTGCTGCTGCAGGGTCGCTGCGCCACTGTGCACCACGGCTGGTTTTGGTGGCTGGAATCCATGAATACGCTGTGCGCGGAAATGTATTTTGGTGCACGCGGCTGGCGCAGGGATTCGCACGCGCACACTGTGCGCCAGCCGTGTGTGCCACTTGTGCGCTGAATTCTATGAATTACCCCCTAAATGTTACCTAGTTCTTCATATTGTGGGCATTCTTTGTAGACTGCGGACCTCAAGTATTGCACCTTTTTAACTCTAAAAATAACCAGATACATTGAGATTTTCTGACAATTATCATGCAATCGCTTGTAAAAAGAATATTAGAAAAATCGTATTGCTCGTCAGCATTAATGATATGCTTGTGTGGTGCCACAAAACATAGCCACTAAATACCCCAAAGTGAGTGAAAAACAGAACTGGGATAACTCAAAATGGCCATTTAGTCAGAGGAGTAACTTTGTTGAAAATGTGGGGGCCCATGACGTCTAAATAAAAGGAGCTCCTGCCAAATGAGTAGACAAAATGGCGTGCCAGAAAAGTTGGGGGGGCAACACCCTTGCCCCCTCTAGAATTACGCCCACACATTTAGTTCTGAAAAATATGTAGTTCCAGGAGCTTCCTGGACTGCAGGTGTGTCAATCCTTTCTTAAGTACAACTATTTGGGAAATGCAAAAGTGTTAATCAAAAATATGTTAATCAAATTCGTGAATGTTGTCCTTCGTCAGTGTAAGCTAGCTGCTAGAAATAACATGTTGCCATGAGATACAACAATCAACTCATGTCAATGCTTTATGCAGCACAATGCCTGGTGGCTTGCCCTTGGACCCATTTTCCAACAGTGAGTCAGTGTTGTGAGGACTAAAGAAGGGGTAATATTCCCTTTTCTAACAAGTGGCACAGTTCTTGTCTTTGACATTTGCAGTCTTGTCTGAGACACGCATGGTGTGACCATGTCTTTCGTTGTTGCCTCTCAAGCTGCTCAGGGAAAAAGGCTGGGAAAAGCAAGTGTTGGTTAAAGCCACTGTTGTTTACAGTACATGACAACATGTTTACTACATTCAGTTATTAACTCCCAGATTAGTTGCACACATTGCTAGTTTAATATTGTGTATTGCTAGTTTTATATTTTGTTTATGTAGGAGCTGATGATTTCTTTTCTGTAAACCCTGCACTTGGTCTTTGAATGTCGGCAATCTTAAAGACTGGCAGGTCATAGCTGCATGTCTGCCATCTTAAAGACTGGCACTGCATAGCTGCAACTCAATGCCTGCTCAAGGTCACTGTTCTTCTTGCTGATTCATCCAGATGAGCGTTTCCATAGATGTATGTCTAACTGTTGCTCTCGGGGACAGCGTGAAAAATATAATTGTCATGAATCATAGTGAGTTCTTTTCATTGCATGCTTTTGAGGTTTCTAATATAACATGGTTTCTCCCATAGGCTGAGCCTTTAGTTGTTGATCTCAAGGACCTATTTCAAGTCATCTATAACATCAAGAAAAAGGAGGACGAAGACAAGAAAAAGGTAAGCTCATACCACAGTGAAATGATCATCTTTTTAGAATGCCCGGGATTCATTTTGGGGTAGAGCTGGAAGGACACGCAGGGTTCATCATTGTCTTCTCGTTGCTCTGGGGCACATCCCTTACTGCTCTTTCATGGTTGTAAGTGTCCAACACCTCACATAGTAGGATTGTCTCCTCCTTAACTAGTCCAATTGGAGCGGTTTTCCTAACATTTATTTTAGTGTTCCTCTTTTAACTCTTGTGTTATTGGTATTTTCTTTAAAAGGGACCATTCCAAATGATCGCTTATCAGTTCTCATATAGTGATCTACACCACTGCATCTCTGTTAGATTCTTTTTAATGTGCATATTAAGACATTCTGAATACTTTGAATATTTAACTCTCCTATGTCCTTAGATCATTTTAGTTTCTCAAGATTCTTAATGCACTTATATAATGTGTTGGACAAGCATGTTAATGTGGTCTTACATGACAATATACTATACATTTTAACACAACCTACATTCACTTTGTATACTGCTAAATCATACTGACTGCCAACTTATTCCAGATGCTTCGCAGGCCCCTATTCTCAACTTGGCGCAGTGTAGGTGCTAAACAGCACGATTCACTGCGCCAAAAGAGGACGCCCAGGCTCCACTAGTATTCTCAAGTGGACCTGGGCGTCCTCGTAGAGCACGACAGTGCTCTGTGTGGATTGCGTCTGTTTTTAGTTCTAACGGGCGCAATCCAATCTCGGCAGCATTTTTGTAAAATAACGACATATTTGTTATTTTACAAAAATGCTGCTGAGAACACAGATGAACACATTCTATAAACCAAAATGAGCAGCTTCAACATTGCAGGATGTTGAAGCTGCTTACTTTGGTGTATAGGAAAGTGTTCATATACACCCGTGCGGTGTACATGAACACTTTCATTTAAAGCAACCTTGAAGCTTCTTGCTTTGGTATAAATGAAAGTGTTCATATATACCCGTGCTGTGTATATGAACACTTTCATTTACACCAAATGTTGCAATATGCAACGTTGAAGCTGCTAGGTTTGGTGTAAATGAAAGTGTTCATATACACCTGTGTGTTGTACATGAAAACTTTCAACGTAACGTTGAAGCTACTTGCTTTGGTGTACATGAAAGTGTCCATATGCAACACACGGGTGCATATGAACACTCATTTACACCAGACAAGGCTTCTTGTGGCACTCCTCCAGTTTAACGGCACCAAAAGGGTACCATATATGTGCGCTAGTTTATCGCACATATTAAACTGGCGGAGTGCCACAAGAATAGGCTTCCAAGAAGCCAGTTTATGAATGTGGCGGTTGCTAGGTTGGTTTCCAACCCATACCAGCAACTGCCACATGTATACCGAAAGTGGCGCTTTCCTTCCGGCTTCGGAGGAATGCGCCACCTTCAGAAAAGGTTGTTAAGCCTTTTAACGTCCTTTTCTGTACTTAACACCTGGATGAGAATAGGGCCCTCAGAATTGCTGCAATCAAGACCTCTACTAACCAAATCTTACCCATTCTAGATCCATCCTTAATATCCTTGACGTACATTTATTGATCTGAAGACTGTCCGGAAGAAAGTGGTTACATTTATTCAAATACCACTTTTAAATACTACTGAAACCGGTAGACTAAGAACTGAAAGGAATCAGATGTTCTTGCTTCCACACTGAGTGGGCACCTTTCTCTGAGGTGTCCCCCCAAGTGTGAGCAAGCCTTCTTTGTCTTCTTCAACAGTTTCATGACAGAACATTAGTGTGAACAATTTGAATGTTCATAAAAACACCCTTGGCTATTACAAACCTGTTTGCCTAAATTGATAACTTGGATTATCTTTTATAACACCAATACACATTAGATTGGGTGGTCTACAGGTCATTAAAACTGTATTGTTACCACGAGTAGACTGACCTATTGTGTGTGTTTTTTAACACTGTTTTTAATACTGCTTGCTACGTCCCACATTGCGCTCCCTACGCAGTGTGGTTGCAGCTTTTTCTCAACAGGAGATTGCCCCAGCCTGAAAAGATTATTTGCCTTCAGTTGCATACTAGAATTTTGGTAAACTTCCATTCTGTATTCTGTCTGCTTTTAGATAAGCGGCACACCAGCGCGACCTAGCACTAGAGGGAATTTAGGTAGTTGGAGAACCTCATCCTATCCTTCTGTCCTCTTTGTATGCATTCTGAAAGTTGGGGAAGCCCCTGTTGTATTCCGCACTGGTTCTCACACGAGGGCCACCTTGGAATAGCGTGATTATTGTTGCTACTGTCAATTTAACTTGTGGTCTTTTTCCTTTATTGTGTTATAATACTGTTGCCGGGACGAACCCTGCATAACTAGAGGCACCCTATTGTGTGATTTCTTCTTTGAAAGAACAACAGGGCTACTGCTACGTTCCATTCAGTATTTAAAAATGGAAAACAAATCTATAATGAGGCGATATTAACCGAGGAGGTCAGCAAAGGGCCGCCGGGCAAGTTAAGGGCTCGAGAGAAGCGAGAGTACCTTAACCCCAGTGCCGTTACCAACAGGGTTGGCCCACCGAGCATAGTATTGCCTCATTATGAATGATTTTCATTTTTAAATACTGAGTGGAAATAGAAACGTACCTTTGCTGCGTGGCCTTAAGCTGTGCAGTGCTGTCATCCCCGAAGTGAGTTTTCAATGTTGTTGACTGTCCTCATCAACATTGAAAGCAGACTTTGGGGTTGACAGCACTGTGTTGCGCCAGGCCACGCAGCAAAGATACATTTCTTTCTTTAAAAAAACAAAGAAACACACTCTTAGCCGTTTACTGTTCTTTCACTGACAGCTATTTTTTCGAGGGTTTTTTTAAACGAAAATGTTTTGCTTAAAAAACCCATTGAAAAATATAGGGGTTGGGGGGAAGAGCATGTAAAGGGTTGAACTATGCATGCGAAATGAGCTGTGGCCCTGTGGTCCAGATCCATGCTAACCCGGATTCCTGGATTTACTTTTTGAGAGCCCCATTGCTCGGCAATGATTATTGTTAATGCACAGTTAAACAACTGATCCAATTATTCATTTGCTAATTCCGCAGTCCTGCAAGGCATTCTTAACTGGTTTAATTTATTTTATGATTACTAGTACAAGATTCCAACTCTTTCTTTAGATTTATTTACTATGGCAAGTAAAAATTAATGCTATGTGGGTCTGATTGCAGAAAAGTCAGCAATGATGCACTGATAGGACAGGAAAAAATTTCTCTAAGCAAGAACACATTATTTAAATGCATTTTTGTAACAGAGAACTGTTTGCCCGACAGCCCACACAGTTCCTTATTAGCAACAGGACAATCGTTTCTGTGGCTCAAAAAAGCATTGAAACCAAACGAGAGTCATTTTGTAAAAAAATGGTAATTGCATGCTGGTCACCCCCCCCCCCCCCATGCAATTTTCAACACTCTCAAAGTGGGCTGTAAAAGTAAAGAGTGAAAGCAAGTCAAAATCGTGTTTATTCTTTACTCTCCACAAAATAAAACACTGTCAACATATACGCGAAGCAGGTGGCACTTATTATGGATCCCAATGGAATCCACCTGCTCATTAGCAGATCCCAATCTGAGTCGCATTCCATTGGAATCCAGTCATTGCATTTAACCCCCACAATGACAATTCAGTGATGTGAACACAGAGGTCTATCATGAGAGGCAATATGTGGCAATGTTAACTTGTTCCTTATTTTATACAAAAGCATTTTGCTTCACCTAAGTGTCATCTAAGTATTGATATTGATACTGATATTTTATTTCTATCGCGCTCGTACACAGGTGTTTCAGAGCGCGACTAGGCAAGGGAGGGGAACAGGGAAGAACAAAACAACGATCTTACTAGGCCCAGTGACATTGAGAATGCGCAAGTGCATGGGAGAGGGGGAGGGGAAAAGTGCATGGAAGGGGAGAGAAGTGAAAAGTGTGGAGCAAAGGAGAAACAGATAAATAATAAATAAATAAATAATAAAGGCAACAAACAGTGGTAGTGTAGCCAGCAAGTGGCAAGTTCTGGGTTTAAGGCAGCAGATAGGGTAGGTCTGATAAGTGCAGGAAGAATAAGGGGGGGCTGTATGGGTACAGATACAGACCCCAGTGCAAGGGGTGGCCCGAAGGCAGTGCGGGAGGGTGGCAGGGTGAGCATGTACCTGGGCCCGGAGGACAGAGGGTGGCCAGGTGCACAGTGCCAAGAGAGAACAGATCAGCAGGGGAGAGGGGGAGCGAAGGCAGAAGCAAAGGGGAAGGTCTTGAGGTGCTTATGGAACCAGAGATGGTTACCTCAAGTTTTAGAGTGGCAGGAAGGCTGTTCCAGAGGAAGGCCCCAGCCAAAGCCAGAGATCTACCCCCAGCTCGTTTCTTTGAAAAACGACTGAACCTGAGGGAGTTAGAGGTAGAGGAGCAAAGAGCTCTAGAGGGGAGGTATTTGCAGAGGGATAGCTGAAGGTATTTTGGACCCAGGCCCAAGAAAGCCTTGTAGATAATGGAGAGGGTTTTGAATTTAATCCTATATATATATATATATATATGTAGAGAGAGAGAGAGTAGATACAAGGAAAATATATCCTGCTATATGTGGCCTATAACCAAAATATATGCAGTATATTTTATAAAGAGATGAGTGACGGCACTATGGGTGGGAGGAGCCTCTTCATCACCTGAGTGGCAGGCCGCCCCTTCACCTGATTGGCCAGTATGGCAGTCCACCACTGTGCTTTAATTACATAAGGGGCTGTGCAGCCTGCCTCTGAGCAGTGGCATGCACCCCGCTATATACATTTTCTTTGTTTGCTGCAGAGCACTTTCGGCTTCTCAGCAAATGTAGCACATAGAAATGAAGGGCAATGGGGTATCGGAAGACTGGCCTCTCCCCCTCTCATGATTACACTAGGAGAGTAGACACACTAACAGGAGAGGAGTCCTCTCCTGTCAGTCAGTGTGTTTACATTGCAGAGAGGGACATCCATTCCTCCTTGGCTACGCTGGTGCATGTGAAGGTTGCAAGCAGCAATGGTCAGTGATTTTATATGCAATGTGTGTATGTATGTATTTGTGCATGTTGGTGTGCTTGTTTATATGTATGCATTGTTTGAATGTTGTGTGAAAGCTAGGGTGAAACTGTTGAATGGAAGTGTGTGTGCCAGCCCCCACCCCTAAATTTAGAAGCCGCATGTGCCGCAAAATGTATGAACCATCTATGTAGACTAGTTTAGCCACATAATAACATGAATCACGTCTGCTTTACGGTTGACGTCAAGTAATAAAGGCCACACAACATTAAGAAAGTATATGCAGATTGGCACCAGTCTGCTTATACTTTCTTAATGTATCATGGCATTAAGTACGATTATGTGGAACACTGGCCTATGTTGATATAGCCAGTCCAGTACTTTCTTTCTGTGGCATAGCAGTTTTACTGCCTGGGAGACATTATATAGTAATACTAGTGTTCTCAAAGTGCTAAGACCTCAATTGTGCTCTTTTTCACCTCTCCCATTCTGTCAGGCCCTCTTGGACATTCTGGGACCCTTTGTTGCTCTCTGGGACCCTCTCTGAAGCTCTCCGAGCCTCTCTGGCACTCTCTGGAGCTCTCTGGCATTTCAGCAAAGGTAATCAGACAGCAGGCAAGGAGGCAGAGTCAGGTTCATCAGGTTTTATTTCATGCCAGGCTGACACAGAGCACACAACAGCAGTTATCAAGTACACGAACTCCAGCTCTCTTTCTGAGAACGGACCTTCCTTTTATATCTGTCAGAGAAAGAGGATTCAAACCCCCACCTTTTCTAAACATGTCCAGGCAAAACTCTTTTTTGAACATTCTTGTGCAAGAGGCAATTATTTCTCATCTGTTTAAACCTTCAAAATGAAATACATTCTGGCACACATCCTAGGTTTTTCCTGGTGGCACTGCCCCAAATATGGTCATGCCGCTGTTTCCCTTAGCTAAATTTCCAGACACAGCCCAATTAACTGTCCGTTTCCAGTGCATTTCTCTGGCTTCTGAAGGCACGGTGGCCTTGAATGTTTCAACTTCAGGACTAACTCATGCTAACACACTCTGCAGAATATCTTCATTAATGCGTCTTTTTCACCCATTTACCAGCATTATCAGTTAAAGGCATTGTCAGTTATATAAATGGCAGAGTTCTTTTCTGTCTGTGTATAGAAAAAGCGTTCATTTTCCTACTCAATTTTTTATAATATGCATTCTGTACCTTGCCCACTTACTACCATGATAAATGCATTTTCGACTTTATAAACATGACACCCTTTAGAATACTAATATCTTTTACCACTATGAATACTATTTTCACATTTTTACAATACTAAATCATTCTATACAAATTTCTCTGCCTAGCATTAAGTGGGGGGCTGCCTCCTACTGCATTCAGTTGTTGGTACCTTATGTTCATTTCAGCACCTCCATTACACTAGCTAGCATATATTTGTGCCACCTGCATGTTTGGGTACAGCCAGCATGAACGTGTTTTATAAACTGGCATATTTTGTGGACAAAGACATCATGAAAATGTGTTGGAAATGCTCCTGTGCACTGTTGCTGACTTGCATCTATTGGGAGTTTCTACCACACAAACCAATTGCAAACTGTGTGGCTTTTTACTGAATTTTTCACAGAAAGTGTTGTTCTCAGGAGGATAGCTCAGGGGCAACCTGCTCGCCTTGGACGCAAGATGACACAGAGCAACACAGGTTCGATCCCCGGGTCCGTGCTTAGAAACCTCTCGGTATAAAGCACATTATAATTAACCACTTACAATGCACTATTTTAAACCATTATTTAAAAAGTATTCTCGGGGAAGGACCCACCTAAACACTGCTGGCTTGGTGCAGGCTTCCTCGCTGCACTTTATAGTTTATGCATAGTCAACGCATACATGTACACCATTTAAGTTAAAAAATTCACCAGCTACCACTGGAAGAGATTGATTTTGTGACCAAGAAAACAGAAGATATGTTTCGAATATTGACTTTAAACACAATTCTGAAACCCTTAAACCATCTATCGCCAGTTTAGACACAACTATGTGCTTTAACTGCACTTGGAATCTTACTATATTCTATAAACTAGAGGCTGAAAGAGAGCAACATGTGGTTACACAGCCACAAACACATAACAATAAGTCTCTCATGTAGCCCTGCAAAAAGAAACATTATTTTAGACATGTTGACTTAAAACTAGAGTTTGCTACATTTTGGTAACGTCCCAAATTAAGTCAAAAAAGCTTTTTTCCGTATTGTTATTACGTTTCATCAATATTGGACATATTAACATTTATTAGTGTGACGCTCTAATGTGTGATTTTTATGTGTGTTTTTTTATGTTTTGCCTGCTTTTTGGAACTCTGTTGAAAACAATCTCACTGACTGCTTAATGCCAATTTTATACCTGGTTCCAACGTATTACGTATGGGCTCCAATATATTTATATATAGGTCAGAATGGGTGCTCCACTGGCATTTAAACCTGCATCCTGGGGGCTGAACACAGAGGTCTGGTGTTTGATTCACGGTCATAGAGATCCAATCACATGCAAATCAGGGTTGACCTCACCCCAAACGCACTCCAAAGAATGACGCTATAGTTATTAGTGATATTCCATAAAACGTTATGTCACATTGAATAAAGTTAAGAAATATCCCAAGCGAGAATAAGCCGTGAGTGCACCACAGGGACCTTCTTCTTAAGAACTAGTGGCATTCATCTCAACCTCCCTACAGTACAAACCTGCAGCACTTAACTGCCTGACAATACATTGGTTATTATGGACCAATAGAAACAACTAGAGTGGATGAATAAAGAAAGTGTGAAGAGCAGAAGAACTGCAGAACATCGTATTTGCTTTCTGTTCTGGAACCAACTCCATAGTTCTGTAAAAACAGGATACTCGCGCAGTCTGCTTTGTGACCAGCAGATGGCGAAAAGACAACACATATTTCCCTTTCCTATTTTTCTTTATGCAAACTCCGTACAATATGCACATCTCACAAGAACATAAAAATTAAATGCATCTGACTGTTTCGGTTTTAGAATTTAGACGAGGTGACAGAACCTTTCATGCTGGTTCGTTTGACTGTACGTGTTTTAAGAATATACATTTAAATACAAACCAGTTCTGCTGTGTTCCTTTCTCTGCCGAAGCCTTGAGCGTGCAGTGGGAGGGACTGTTTTACTCTATTTTAAGAAAATAGTAGCGTGGGTGGAAGTTGAGTGACAGCACCTCGTGGAATTATTTTATCCAAACGTATATTTTGGTTGAAACCATTTATTGTTTTTTATTTACGTTTTATAATCTGATTTTTTTAAACTTAGCAATTTGCATGTAGACTGCAGGCTATCATTTTTTAGATGTTATTTTTTGGGGCCATTTTAAAACGTTTGTAAAATTGTATTTTTTTCGCTATTGCAGAATGAAGATGCTGGCAGGCCAGTAGAGGTAAGGCCCATGCAGGCGGCATATGCGATGGTTTGTAAAGTGAGAAGAAAAGAGAAAGAGTTTCCTTGTATTCCAGCCCTGTCCGTATGTTTTCTGTCCTAGTGCTTCCTTATATGTCTGACCTGGTAATCCCATGTAGGGATGTTCTGCCTAATCTTTACATGCATTGAGCTTGTGCATGGTGAACTGTGCAGGATGCACACAAAAAGGGGAACATCTCCTGAACTGAAGCACTTTCTGGACTGCTGGCACTGCTTGGTATCTCACAAGGGCCGCAGTGTCTCTTCCTGCAATAGTCAATCATTATGCCTGAGCTCTTCACCTGCCGCAGAAAGGCCTTTCACATTGAGCCACCGGGAACCCCCCTGAGGAGCACGCCCCTGCCCTCCGCTTGCTAGAAGAGGCCAGTTAACCCCCCTGTTGCCTATCCAGGCACTGCATATGCGGCTGCACTGACCTATGCGGTACCTGAGCCTTGCTCGAGGAGGACCTCAACACGCCCCAACAGGTGACATGGGGTAATCAAAGGGTCCAGAGAGGTACACCTGCATCCCATAAGGAAAATCAACTTGATAAATGTCTTGATATAGTTGATTTCCCTCATGGGGCGCAGGTGTACCTCGCCGGAAAATGTCGTTTTATGTATTTGGAATAAGCAAAATTAATTAAAGCATCATCTCATGCTTTAGATGACCAGCTTTATTTCTTAATTTTATATCTAGAAACAATCATGCTCCAAAGAGACTAATTCAATGGGAGTCTCTTTTTAAGAGAGAAAATTGCAACAATGATTTGATGAAAGTTTAAAAAACTGAAATAGATACAGTTGTCATGGAGGCGGGACTGGTATGTCTAAGGAAACAACTTTGCAAAAACTGTAATTTATAACTGCATTTTAAAAACAGAGTGACATGTTCGTGGGATAAGGCCGGAATTGAATGAGGGACATATTTTAAGTGAGATTTGTCACGACCGATTTAAATTAATTTCAACAAAATAAATAGAGACACGCATTTCACATCGCGATGTGCGAAGAACGTGGGAAAAACAGTTGCAAGACCTATTTAATTTCATTAATAGAAAAAAGGGGCATGTGTCAGAGTGGAAGGGTCGAATTATTTGAGGAAATATAATTTGAGTTAGAAATGTGCAAACACTCGAAATGTATTTATTGTAAAACAGCATGAGAGTCATTCCCATATAAGCGAGGCCATGCCTGTGTGAGAGTGTTCATTAAAACAAAATAAAAGACAGACATTTGTCAGATGGCTTTGGTCATGATTATGTAAGGGCACACAGCACTTGTGACAACTTGAAACACTAATTTAATATATTTTAAAAACAAGATGAGAGACATGCCCAAGAAGCAGTCCATAGTGTCTTTTTGAGGGCAGCCCCCCAATGTGTAGGAATAGGGAGACACTATAATGGTGTGAACTAATAATGCCTAATGGGACGTCATTACACCAAAGGGCATTGGAACAGTGATGCTGCCAGTGCTTGGAGTGGGCCCGGGTCTGGGCCCCGGCAGTCTCCAAAAAGTGGGGCTGAGCCCTGCCGGGGCCCCCGGTCCCGCCACGCCATGGCAGTCCGCATTATCCCTCTACAGCCGTAGTCGTGACGGGAGATGTGCACGCCATTTTAAAGTCTGGCAAGCTGTGACTGACAAAAGTGCCAGCCAGCCACAGCATCGCTGAAACTGGAAGTTGCATTTTCAGCAACGCTGTGGCTGGCTGGCACTTCTGTCAGTCACTGTAACTTCTTCTGGGGACCCCTTGTGTGAGGGGTCACAAGAGGAAGTTATGGTCCCTTTGTTGCCCAACCTCCTCCACAGATCACTAACCTCACCCTCTGCGAACCTGGGGGCTCCGTGATCAAAGGCGGTGGAGAGATCAAGAAGGAGCAGGATAGCAAGAAGGAGCAGGATGCCTGAGTCACCGCCTTTGACCTTGTTGATCACAACCTTCTATGTCAGCAACTCTCCACCAAATTCTTCTTCTCCAATAAGGCATCCATGTGGATCTGATCTTTCCTGAGCGAACGTACCTCAAGGGTCTTCATTGGTGACCTAGCCGCAGACCACATCCCTGTCCCATTGTGTGTCCCGCAAGGATCATGTATCTCACCCACCCTCTACAACACCTACACTAAACTCTTCTTCGACCATCTAGATACCCATGGGATCCCCCACACCAACTTTGCTGATGACACCCAAATCCTTCTCCCCATTACAGGAAACCATTCCCATGACACTGTAACCAACAATAGGATCTACAGCATCATCCAGAACTGGATGGCCACCAACAACCTCAATGATGAAAAAACAGAGTTGCTCATTGTTGGTCCCTCCCCATCTCAAACTCCTGGGCCCAGCATTTTCATCCCTGTCCATTGACCCCTATCCCGGTCGCGAAGTATGTCCACGTTGATGCTGAACTCAACGTGAACACTGACATTAATGCATTGCATCCTCCACAGCTTACACATCTAAACTCATCACTCTGTGCAGAATTTCATATAGTACAACTGCTTACCCCTTTCCAGAGCAATCATAGGCAGCAAACTGGACTATTGTAATGCTCTATTCACATGTACTTTTGCCAAGAACCTCTCGAAGATGCAATTATCGCAAAAGAAAAGCCCTTGGAGAAGCCACGGGCTACGGTTCCTCGCCCCACATGTCTACTACCAGTCGAGACATCCACTGGCTTCCCATTAATGCTCGAATTGACTTGAAAGTGTTGACCATCACAAATTGCTTTATCTATAATGAGGCCCCTTTCTACCTCAAACACTGCATATCCACAAAACCTCCTGTGCACTCACTACAGTCATCGTCCAGCCACACTCTACAAACTCCCAGATTCAAAAACAAAAGAGCAGGAGGATCTAGTTTTTGTGTCACAGCACCATCCCTCTGGAACGGACTCCCGCCTACCATCGGAAATGAGCCCTTTTATCAGTAGTTCAGAATACATGTGAAAACCTGGTTGTTCGACAAATATAACCAATATATGTCTTGCTTCCCCCACATGCATCCTCATTCCATCCTTGTATACTTACTATGGTTCAAGCACTGTGATACCTAAGGGTTAGGGTGCTATAAAAATGTAATAAATAAATCTGGTTTGGTCGCTACCCAATGTGCCTCCAAGAGGAGGGATGAGAAGGAATCGTGGTGACTTTCTTCCCCCAGAGACATGCAGTAAGTATCCCAACAGGAGCCATGCTATAGGATAGTGATTTCCATAACTAGAGTTCCCATGAAGCCTGGCTTGGCGGGCCTCCAGCAAAACAAAAGGGGTGATGGCTGGAAGGTTTTGAATTAATCTTAACCTCTATCATTGCTCTGGCCAACCCTCCAGACCATTGTTCTTCAGCTGCCAAGCCCTTACAAAAGGGGAAAGACCATATGAAAATCAGGATTGGTCCCACCCCAAAAGGAGCAGGACCACCTGAAATGGCTCCCAAGGGAACCGCCAATCCGGTTTGAAAATAGGAATATGGAAATATCGATCAGGAACAATGTTAAGAGCACGAGCCCATGGTTTATAAAAGAGACTGGAAAGAGGCATGTGAAGTGGATCCAGAAGGAGGCAGACACCCCTACTCATGCTTTCTTGACACAAGAGGAGATTCCTGGAAGCCAAACCCAGAAAAGGACTCTGCTGGCTGGAGGAAAGCAGGAATCATTTGGGAGAATATCAGAGATGCCAGGCTGGAAGGGGTCCCTGCCTGGAGGCCCTGGCAAGAAAAGGAGACAAGGTGTTTTTTTAAGGCACTTACCAAGCCGTGTGTGGAAAGAATAAGCCTGGACCAAGAACCCTAAAGTAACAGGGAGAAAAACCTGACCTGTGTCAGGATCGTGAGAGATCCAACATCCAGAAGGGATCCGTTGAGAATCCTGAGACGTATGAGGTCCAAGAGTGGCCTGTTGAGAAATATGAAAAAGCCAAGGATCAGTTGGGGACCCGTTCAGAATCCAAAGAAATCCAAAGTCTGAGAGAGACCTATTGTTAACAATGAGAAACCAAAGGGTTGAAGAAAGACCTGAAGGAGTGAGAATTGTACAGCTTGAAACTTTGGGCAGCAAATGAGACCCAGGGTGAAAGTAGAAAGGCCTGAAGGAGAGACCAGACTGTGAGTAACCACTACAAGAACATTCACAAAGTAATATTTAGATCTTGCTGTACTAGAATAAGGCTTGACTTTGAAGATTAGGTTTTGGACTTTGCTTTGGGATCAGCCTGAAGACTAAAAGACTTGTTAAGAGAAGGTGTAGGAACTTGTTGTTGGACATCCTTTTGAGACTTTATTTTATCAGATAGGCTGTCTCAAGATGGGACTAGGATAAATGAGATCAAGTTAAAGACTATGATTTGAATCATCTCACTGAAAGTCTTAGGTACTAATATACACTCTTTATAGTAAACTAATACCCAACGTACATCAAAAGTAAACCATGTTTTTAATATACATTCAATAAATGTCAATCTGTTCACCATTCAAATCAAGTGTCGATTGTATCATGGCTAAGCCATACCACAACGACCTGCTATGTCTGGTGATGCGACAACAGCAGATGTTGGTGCTGAAAGCCTCATGGCTGCTCCTCTGTGGAGACTCTGAGGTGTTCACAAGCCCGGAGAAGAATTGTGCAGTTCTAATATTTAAAGATTTAAATTCAAAGGTTTTAAGAGAAATTACACTTTGCTATGGCAACTTCTTAAGACCTGGCAAACGTTCCTATACTCTGTATGTCAAGAGGGACATTATGACTTGCAAGTGGTGTATTTCTGAACCCCTAAAATATCCACTGGGAATTGACCTCTTTATGAACCACTGAATTATATAAAGAAAGTGATAGACAGCCGTCTCATAAAGTGTCTGTAATAGTCTTTTCAACCTTCAGCGTGCACCAATGTCATGAGGAAAAAAGCGCCAGAACCCTGGGTAAATTATCTGATATGTGGCCCAGCCAAAAAACACAGAAAGCACTCTTTTCGAAATGCGCAGCTAGCCACAGTATAGAATGTACAGGAGCGTAGAGGGTGTTCTGGTCACAGGAACAACCTATTGCCGCCATCTATCCCTCCCTCCTATGCCCAGTGAACAGCGACCAGAACCCTAAACCTAATGAGGTGCACTCATTGAACAAACCAGGATGCTGAGGAGAGTGATAAAACATCATGTGGACTAAAGGTGTGTGATACCATCCCAGTAGCAACACCAGGGCTCCATTGCATGGTGTGAGGTTGCCTACACCCTTTCCAACAGAGAAGCGTTCTCTCACTCATCTCAAAGACCAACATACAGAAATAATTGAAAGAAATCTGGCAAATAGATCTCTTGCATCTGGTGATCTTACAGCGAGATCCGCGTATTCCTTATATTTCACAAAGATGGCAACCCCAAAACATCAGCCCAAAACAAGTTGGACTTTTAAATTGAATATAGTCCCAACTCTGTGACGTCTTGGTAAAATTCTATGGTTGTTGTTCGATGCTCAGTGGCAAAGAATAGTTAATCTATTTCTTTACGGAGTGTCCGTGAAAACATTACAGTACATAGTATGATGACTTATTTGTCCAGTGACCACGCTGCATGCTGTCAGGCGTCCATATGCTGGTCCCACTTAACCCTCTTTATCGCTCTTCCAGAACGGTGATGACGCATTGCTGCACGTGGATGACCAAGTTGGCAAGATGAAATTGGTATGTGAGACATGTTCATCAGCTTTGAGTCTCCAAGGCATGCTCTGGTCTTCATTCATTCTGTTTTCTGCGACTTTCTTTGTTCAATCCTTGCCATGCCTTCAGGATATTTGAAGAAATGTGCGGCCCCTTTTCCCTTCGTTTGATGTTAATTTCCAGATCTGTATGGAGTGCCACCGCCCCACAGTTTTCCTAAGCAAGCCACATGGTCTTCTTTTTACTGCACAAATTCCTTCTGTCACTTCTGGCGTCTCGGTGCAATTCTCAGGCACGCATTTGGTGATAAGATCTCACAGCAATCACAGCAATGTATAAAACTAAAGGAGCCATGCATTTAATATCAGTATTATGCTTTATTTTACTCCTGTCTAATCCTCACTTTGCAAGACCATGTAAACGTTATTTTTTCCAATAGTGCAGACGACTGGTGCTTCTTTAGCTGCAGAGACTTGTGTCGTGACAAATTGAAAACATTTGTTGAAATCATCACTGCTAAGTCACTAAACATTTGATTTTTTTTCTTCAAAAAAGGGCATGGAACAACTGGATTTATTTGGGGACATGTCTACGCCCCCAGACCTCAACAGTCCATCGGTATGTACAGCTATTTCTAATGCAAGTTTACAGAAATGATGGCTTTGTTTGTGAAGGGCTGCCCGCTGGATCATATCTGCTCCAAACGCATTACATGAAATAGAAGTGTTCTGTGGCTCTCCGGTGTCCTGCGGGAGCCAGAAAGGACTCTTCCTTGTTACATTGCAAGGATGGTTTGGGGTTTCTGCCTACACTTTGTGGGGTGACGTGGCTGATGAATTGCTAGTAACCCGGGATTCGAATGTGCACCCAAAAAAGTTTGAAAACATCGCCTTGTTATTCCATGACGCAGGAGCCCCTCCCCTATTGACTTCCATTTTAAAGAGACTCTTTAAAACACAAAGAGACTCTTTAAAACCTTCTTATGTGTGCAAGACACAGGAGCACCTCAGCACATCCGTTCAACATGTAAACCATAGAGGCTGACAGAACGGCTGCATGGAAATAGATAGAGGAAAAGTGGGAGGGACACTGTGATGTCTTCTTCAAATGTAATGTCTAAGTTGAGATGTTTGGCAGACACCTAGCTAAAAACTGCAATTTCCTGACAGCTAGTGTGTCTGCCCACTTAGCTCTACCTACTCACACACAACACATACACGCACCCCACACAAAGAGCAGTTGGGGTACACACACACAAACAGGGAAAATTGCAACAAATCAACTCACATTCACAGCCACCCTAACAGTACCAGATGAAACATGGTAACACACAGACAATGGACATAAACTATTTCAAAAAATTGTATTGTCCTGATGTATGTTTTCATAATTAAACTCCACCATGCATAGCAACATTAAAACTTACACCGACTCTGCATTACTATTGATAACACATCACACCACCTCTTATAAAGAATAATGAACATATAGTTCCTCGACGAGTTTCTGTTAACTTTCTACACATTTCTCATGTCCCTAGAGCCCATCGTTGGTAATCTAGAATCATAGTGAAAAGTACAAATAAGGAAGGGAAGACCAGGTAGGAATGAAGCAAGGAAAGTCCTTATATTAGAGCTTGACCGGCTGAAAACATGAATCTGCAATCGACGTCCATGTCTGTAACCCCTCGTTTGGACTTGCACCACTGCGTTAATATACTATGTCATGGAAACCAGAATAAGATCCCTATCTTCAAACAACGATTTGCAGTGCAGAGAAATAGAGAACACATCTTTCGAAAGTCATTCCACAGAACGAGCGAAATTGGGAGAAGTGATCACATGATGAAACAGCCAGCGGGCTCTGGCATGGGGCGATTGCTCAATAATGGGCGTGGCGTAGGGCACTGTGTCGTAATCTGCAATAGTCAACAAGACTGCTTAATGTTTTACTTCTCCCCAATCAGTCCAGACTTGACCACTAAACCTTTGAGCTCAGCCCTGTGTAGAATTTAGAGTGGTGTGTGTTTGGCTAAAAAGTTTACGAATTTTCCAAATAACATTTTAAATGAGTAATCACACATGTTAAAGCAGTCTTAAATATAGAAGTATGGTCTGTAGGTCTTGTTGAAGGTTGCTAATTAGCAATTTGCATTTTCTATGACCATAGCAGTCCAGGAAGGGGCACATTGATCTAGTAGCATGGCATGATGCAAATAGTGTAGCTGGTTGTTGGAAATCCTGCCACTTGAATGCCATTCGTATTGGCTGGATCATGTGTCCTGCTGGATTTATGCAATCAAAGGACTTCGGATGATCATTTGTACTTCAATCCAAGGAACTTTATCCTGTAGAGGAGTCTTTTCTCCAGACTGTCTGAATCAGGTCTCAAGGGTAAAGGAACAGTTCAGATTCAGTCTGCATGACTACTGGAGCAAATCCAATACGTATTAGATCGGGAGTGGGTGACGCCAGGTGGCAATGTTGTACTCACCATGATAAAAAAGGAATCTTTCAAATGCGTGATCATAAGGTTGGTATCAGGTGCAGAGCAGGGATCCTTGATGAGTTATTCATTTTCCAAGGTACGATGAAGACATTGGGCAAAGATACACCACGAGGATAGCCTCGGTACTCCCATGCTAAGAGCATATGGCGACTGTGTGTCATGTTGCTTGCTTCCAGATGTGTAGAGATGGTAATTGTGTTGAGTGGTAGCCGTGAAGTGTCCTCTTTAGAATGCATTGCTCTTCATATCCGTAAGTGCTGCTGTTGCTGGAACCACTGTATTCCTTCACTTCTATCTTCATGACCGTGTATTGTTTTTTCATTAAAATATTATCATTCTCCATACTTGGATGAAAGCAATGCTTAATGATTTTTACTAACTTCTCTTTAAAATACCAACATAACATTTCATAACCGAATCACTTGTATGCTTACTCTCACCAATCAAATATATCTTAGGCTAGTTTTAGGTCCTTTTCAATACGTTGCATTTGCCATGATGGGATGACGTTTTATTACCAATGATGAGGTTTGTTTTTAAGAAGTGGGCTCCATCATGCTAGTATTAGCTTTGATGTGCCTTCTGTCAAAAGGTAAGTATAAGCATTTTGCACGTAGAGTCTTCAATGTCTTGCATCTGGGAAAGGAAATGTGTGCTTCCATACCAACCCTGAGGGATTGAATCTATCATAGAGACAGTAGGCTGTAATGTGAAGACACATTTGCTCACAGAGCCTACAATTTCCTGAGCAAGTTGGTGGATGGTTTGGGCATGTGTCCAGATGAAAGAGATGTGCACAATATGGGTTAAGAAGTCCTTCCATGGATTCACAGCTTGAGACATGTGAATTATCATAGAATCATTCAGAATTCATCTCTAATCTATGCGTTCCCAGAATGAGACATGTGATGTAACATAGAGTTAATGTAGAAGCTAATGTATGCAAACGTAGCAGCACCCAAATACAGTGAATTTCACACGCTGAAACAAGAATTGACCAAATAGCTAAAATTCACTTTGACTTTGAAACAACCACATTTTCCAACTCAACTATTATTTGGTGAGATGATCTGAACTGATCTAAAAAAATGTAATCATGGGTATGGGTCTTTAAGCTGAGTGTTCTTTCAAGGGTTTGAGTATGTTAATTTATTTTTTAGTTTTGGTGGGTCTTCAAAAAGCACAAATCTATCCTAAAAATAGAGAAGCACTGGACAAGCAGGGAGGGGATGGATATGCAGTGGGGACTTGTGGTAAGGGGTGCAACCCCTGGATCATTTAACATTGTGGCTAGAGGAGACGGTAAGGTTTTCAGCGATGGGTGTTGTAGGGAAGGCATGGTATCACGTATGACACTGACACAATGGATACAATTTGTAAAACCTTTATTGAAAATGTTGGGGTCAGTGAAACTCCTATTTTGCCCTATAACTAAGATGGGAATAGTCTCTACCATCAAACGATAAACAAAACAGTCCTAGTGAAGTCTGTCAAATCAAAATGGCCTATGATAACAAAAACATAATGCCTGCCCTATCTCTAAAATGTGTAAAAAGGAGAAATGTATGCAAAGGAAAAATCAGTGTTCAAAAGAATGAAGGTTGTTGAATCAGCTCTCCTCCTCGCAGTAAACCTCACGGAGTAAGGCTGTCCTTGAAAGCAGGATGAAACACTCTGTCTCGCGTTCTAACTCTCTTAGCAGTTCCAAATTGTGGATTGAGGCCCGCCTTGCCATCCACGTTAAAGTATCTTTCTTGACTTTCAAAATTGTATTCCAACAAAAAGTTCACAACGGGCTCAGGCTTCACAGCACACATATCACTTAGGTCCCCCTATGTCAGGCTCAGACCTCTCAAGTCACACCCCAAGCATATCACTTTGGGTCTCGCTCTGTCTGGCTCAGACCCCTTTGCGATGTTGAAGAATTTCAAATGTGCGTGACTCTCTTTACAGACCATCACAGGACCACTTCGACATCAACATTCATGTTTACTCACACTTAATTCAATCTTGCTGTTTGTTCGCTTTATAACTTCAAACAATGTACCTTTCGCAGAGACTTTCAAATGGACTGCTTCCTTTTACCGGACCACTCTGTTACTTAGTATCGCTGTTCTCACAGCTGCCTTTTACTTCAAAGTTCATTCACAGGTCTGCCCTTCTTCATGTCTCATCCACACGCGTGCAGCCTACACTTGTGGTATAATGTTGCTACTCAATTAGCTTTAACACACTGGTCGTTCAGGTCGCTTGCCAATTTGCCAGCTCACCGGCTGTGTGCGTTTCTTTCTTGTTTAGGTATTCCCAATTCAAAAGTCATGGTTATTACCACAGGCTTGGCCTCGCCTCCACAACTCTGCCGTTCACCCGGGAGGGTCGCTGGCATCCTTAAAACACAATGCAATCTTTACTTGAGCGATCTGGCCTTCTACACGTGTCTTTCGCAATCTGGCAAAGGCAACAACCTCCAGCAGGGAACCCTTGGGGTTTCGGCTAGCTGCTCTCCTCCCTTGCTCCAGTATGTGTGCCTGTGTCCCAGAGGTTCTGCTCATACTTGTATTTCACCTTGCTCAGAGTGTGTCTGTAGGTGTTGCATTTTATTCATGTGAGGAGAGATAACTGGTATCAAGTGTATGCATTTAGTGTAAAGTGCCTGACTTTGCCTGACCCAATTAACGGGACATGTCCAGTACGATGTAGAATTAGTCTGGTTACTCTCAGCCATCCTCTTCCTTGTGCCAGTGTTTGTGTAAAAAGGAGGGGGTTGGAACTTCGGAAAACCCTACAAAATAGGATGGGGTAGATTGACAAAAATGGGGGGAATACCATGTCCCATCATCAGCTCTCTCACCCCCACTCCCCGAAGACCCCTAACCCAGGTGATTCTCCCACACTGGTCCACCTCCAGGGTCTGGATCCAAAGGCGATGGCCGTGCCATGGCCACCTGAGAGAGAGATCCCTGGGGACCAGCAGGTGAGACACCCTCTGGTTTCTTGCAGTGTACAGTAGGTTATTGGCTTCCTCAGGAGAGAGTCTGCTGATTATCAACCTCAAGTACGTGCAGGCATTTAGTAAAGGTGGTCCTTGAAGAGATGGGTATTGATCCCCTTACTGAATTGGGGAAGAGAAGGAAAGAGGGATGGTATTCGGCAACTTGGGTCCCAATCAAAGAATGCCTGCCTTCAGGCCTAGCCTCTTGTAGTTTTGGAGTACCAGATTGAATCGCAACAGGTTTGAACCCGACATTCCTGTTTCCGAGACTGATATAAAATAGTGCTATTGAGTTGGTAAATTGTAGCCCCTTTTATCTAAGCAGCAGTCATCAATTCTATTTGTCTTATTTTCTATACATATAGTTAATATTTAATCAGGGTAACCCACTTTCTTTTTTGAAATTCAGAATTTGTATGTCCGCTGCATTTGGGTGCACTACTCAAAGAATGTATTTCATTAATTCAACGTAGCTACATCTGTATCACTTCACATGCCCTGGCCATTGAATCCCAGATGTAAATACTACACTATAATATACATGCACATTCTTTCAAAGGCCGCTTTATGCTCCAGTAGTAAAACCACTTGGAACTTGTTCACACCGAAATTACTGGAGGTGTTTGAATGAAAACTGTATCGAATTGTATTCAGCAAGAATTGTGGCAACATTTACTTGGTAGCTTCTCTATGACACATAGCATCTCTGTAAATCCTCTTATTGGCTATCGGGCACATTTGTCATAAATTCCCCAGTCCAGCGTTTTCTCCTATGCCTAATGCCCAGGGTTTGCGAAATAGATAATAGTAATATATAAAAGATGCACTGTTGAGTTCTAGAAGATTTTGTTATTATCAACGTGTGAACAAAAAGCTTTGAGATTACATGATAAAAAGAAACTTAAAATTATAATGTCTTGTTTTCACTTTGTTTGTAAACGTCAAATGTGAAATGTTGCTTATTTCTTTAAAACTGCCATCAAAAGGAACATCACAGGTAATGTGTAACATGTATTTTGTTTATCTGTGGGACTTCTCTATTTGTATATGTTGTTTGCTTTCCTACACTTGAAAAAAGAAGTCCTGGAAAATGTCAGAAAGAGAACGAATTAGACAATTTCTTAATACATATTGGCATTAAGCAGTTGGTGATTAATATTGTAATGTACAAATGTATACTCATCTTTCTGTAAGAAAAAGCGTTCCAGGCACAGGACAATATTTGAAGGGTGCATGCCTAAAATGATGCACCAGTGTCTTATGGCACACGTTTAGCAGGTGAAAAGCATTAACGTTAGCCCGTTTAGCCATTTGACTTATTTTCCATTAATTATGGCATGTCACACCCTCTCACCAATAGCCTCACCTAGGATGACTCTCCACACTCCCACAGATTACTGTATCTGCTACTCTTAGATTAGAACTCTCTGGCAGCAACCTAAGAGCCCTCTGATCCGGATCGCTCACCAGGGTCGCGCTATCCTGTTATAAAATTGCATTGGAAATGGCCGCCAGGGGGCAACATTTCCCCAAAAATTCACCCTCTTTAAAATCAAAAACTTTCCTGAAATATTCTCGATGGGATTTTATAATATGATAATATTCCAAACATGCCCAGTCAACGTTCCTTTTCAAACTTTGAAAACTTCATGTGCAATACTTTGTGCCTACCACTAGATGTCGGCCTATGCAAAGCATATGAATCTAAGCAGATACAAACATCAGAAATACGATTAATGTAAGTGATGTATGCCTTATAGCCCTGCTAGAATATTTGGGGAAAGTATTTTTGGGTTCAGGGGAAAAAAGTCACCTATCTGTTGACTTTTTCCAGATGGCATTATCAAATGGAACCAGGGTTGCATGCTCTGCCCCATGTGCTCCACATACCGCTTCCAACCTGAGCCCTGTGATTCTGTGGCAAGCATGCTGAAGCTCTTCAAATCCTGTGGCTAACTCCCTGTAGCAGGTACCTTTGGGGACTGCAGACCCACATATGAATTGCAAACAACATCACATGCCTTAGACTGTCCCTGAATGTGCCTTGAAATCCACATAATGCACAAGTGATTGTTCATCGGCATGTGCCTTGCAGCTCACGCCACCCTTCCCAGACATACTGGACTTTGTTTGTACAGTAGAGCCCTTTATCGTTCCTTCGTACTGGGAATGTCTCAGTCCGAGTTCCCTGTGAGCCACAGGTACATATAAGTCGACTTCTGGTACTGCACCCGACAAACTTATTTCCCTCACACCTGCTCCCTCTATTCATCCCAGCAATGTCTGCCACCTTTGCACCCGATATCTACCCCCAGGTGATTACCCTATGTTCAGTGCCCTGTTGATTCCTAGTTAGATTTGCACTTTATAAATGCCATGCACACATGCATACATATATACATATATATATATGCACTGAGAGCATCTGCACTGTTTAACTAGTTAAGCCAGTATCATAATCCCTAGGGTACATGCACATGTAATGGCATGCACTTGGGTCTGGTATAGCACAACGCCTGCTATTTGCTATTTCGGAGGACTCTTGCTGCTAGGTCCTGTAAGAGAGAGGGAGAGGCAAACGACAACACCTGTGGTGTTGATATTTACAGATCAGAAGCTGTCATTCTCTGTGTGCTACTACGATTCTACATGTGCTGGGAGGTTGTCAGGGGGGTTTTGGGGGGGGGGGGTCAGGTGTTGTTATCTTGCTAAGGAGCTTTGCCCTATAAGCATGGATGGTTTTGTGGAATGGGCTGTGCTTGGTCACAAGATTTAAAGATGCCGAGTTTGACCCACGTATGCACTGTTTACCTGCTCATGCCAGTCCCATAATGCCTGGCCTACACACACTCATGGACCCATTTTATGTGCTGTACAAGGTCTGCTTGTTTACTTTGTGAGCAGCAACACTGTTTTATCAGCTCATGCAGTCCTATAATCCCTGACCCAGTACTCTCTTCCCCAGTGTCATTGAATGTCAAAGTAGTGTAACCCCACCCAGAACTCACATGCAGAATATCACAGATTACCACATTTATACAACTTCAGGTGGGGCAGGATGAGGCATCTCTGTGGAGTCTGTTTAGGAAATCCTAATCAGGATCTTTAAGAAGCACTACACTAAGCACAATATACTTTCGGTCCATGGAAAAACCCATATCAAGCACAAGACTGAATCGGTAATATGGCGGCCCGGGGACGGCCACTGTGACTCATAGCTGACATTTAGACAAGTGTGTCATTTACAGAGACTACACAGAACATATACTTCGCTGCAGAAACATCATCATTGCTAATGGCCGAATAATAATATAAGAAATAAACCCATACTGAATAGCACCACTCCTATATACCCACCCTAGAATTGGTAAAACTGTTTCACAAGGTTTCCATTGTCTGACAAGACGAAATGAGAACTGGCCCAAGGCCTGTGGGCATAACCCTGCTCTGAGTATATGCCTCCCTGCCCTTTGCTTATTCCTGTTTTAGGAAGTTCATCTCTGAAAGTCATGAAAGTTAATGACTTGCTTGGTCTATTTTCAACCGTTGATTCTTTTCCCAGCAGATATAGTTGATTTAAAACGGACCTCGGTGTTCCTAGATCATCAAGTTATCCATCACTCAAGCCCTCGATTCACTGATACACATGTTAATCCTTTCCTTATCGAAGAATGACCATTCTTACACCAAGGAGCCTACTAAATTTCAAACTATAAAGAATTAGCATGCCCAGTACACTGAAAACTGCAGAAAGCATTGTCATCACACATTAGATCAACATAGATTTAATGTGCATTCACAATGCTTTCTTCTGGGCGATTTGGTGTCAGAATTGATGAACATAAGAAAATAAGTATTCTGTGCGCACTTGGATTGTACAACCTGTCTCTTGCCTTACAACAGTATTAATAGTGAAGATGAAGATGTCCTGGAGAACTGCCAGTCCTCCGCGTGATTGGCCAGTACTTGTCTTGGAGAAGTTACAATCCTGCAGAGCCAAATGAGATGAGCAAGCCAAATGAGGTGGTTTTGTAGCCCACGCTCAGCCCAGTCCTATGCGGGTCACAAACGTGGTGTAAAGGAGGTCTAAAAATGCATCACGGTTGACACAGAAGTAAGGCACACCCTCATCTCGCCAAGAGTCAATGAAACGCTCTCAAACATTCAGGCAGAGAGATCTCGGCATCAACGGGCTTGGAGCGATGCGTCCATCCTCCAACTGAAGCTTTCTACCTGTTAGCCTCAGTGCCCCTTGTTTTCAGCTTTCCACAAATGCAGGGTGGCACCTTCTAGAATCTTCTGGCCCGCTGAGTTTATACTCCTTGGCATCTTTCATGGGCCCCCGGCTGGAGTGGCCCATGGTAATCTCAAGGAGCAGAACTCTTCCCTTTCTCAAGGAAGCACAAAAACAACTCTATAACTCATCTTCAGCTTTGAGAACATCCATGGAAACGCTATTAGGAACCAGCCGGCACTTGCTTATCCTAGCCTCTTTGCGCACCGGGCCCTTGGATGAGCAGTGCAAACTAACATAAGCAATTAATAACTTTGAAAACATGTTTACCAGTGGAATAATACGAGCAATGCTGAAAATATGTTCATCCACTGAATAGTTCACACCAAGTGCAGATTCCACTGAGGCCTGGAGCAAATGTCTATTATGGTTCAGAGCGCACCAGAATGCACTGCGCACCAGCTCTATGTTTTTGTCCAAAGCATTACACATGGGTGGATGTATCAGTGATGAGGATCAATGCATGTGTCATCGGGGCTACTTTCTGAGCCCTCCATAATGTTAAAAAGGTGCAAAAGGCAGGCATAAATGTGTCAATCTTAACACCTTTTTAATGCATGTGGGGGATTTTTATTTTTCCACGTTCAGTGGAACGGTTTTACGTCAGTAGGACATTTTCATGCTAGCAGAAAACTTGTTTTTAGCACCCGGTGACACAGGAGAATTCCAGAGCAATTAATTGTAAGTGCTTTCCGCAATCGTTAATTGCAAAAGGCATTTGCACTTTTTTCAAAACATAGTGGAAATTTAAGTGAACAAACGAATTTGCCTCCATTAAAACTATTTTTCACTATCTGGTCGTAATGATGAAAATTGAGCAAAGGGAAACAATTTGCATGGAAATGCAAACATAGTCGGGACGCTCTGTGCAATAGGCACTTTTTTAACATAGGTTTCCTAGGCTTAATTTGTCTGGCCTTTTTGAATAGCCTATTTATATCGCCCACAACACTTGATCTTCATCTTGTAGCTACAATGTGCAGCCTGTAAATTTAATAAACAAGAACACGTTGCACCTGATGTTATCTGAGTAATTCAACATGTTACTTTTGACATTACAAGAACAACACAGCATAAACAATATTCATAATCTCCTGTAAAACTGTTCAAAAGATCACAGCTTATCCTTGCCCAACTCATGGGAGAGCAAACTCAGATATCTACACTTGAGCAGGTCATACAGCTTCAGCTAGCCCAGTGTAAACTCCATTCAAGGCCTATCACATATTTGCACACAGTGAATGCCTGCCCCTCCTTGTTCCTTCCCTCCCCATTCACTTAAGTGCTCCGGTCACAACTCGGTTCGGTCCTCAGTGGTTGCCATATGAAAAGAAAAGGGACTGTGCCCCTTTCGAATTACTACAGTGGCCATCATGCTTTTTTTTTTTTTTTTTAATTTTGTCTTTATTCAGTTTACAAAGAGAAGTCATGGTACAAAAACAGAAAAAAGAAAAACTTTAAGGCTTTGATATACAAGACGAATCAGTGGAGCTCGATAACAGCAAATGTTCATGTTGACAAGCCCATTGTCTCTGATTAAGTTCTGTACGAGTACCCGACTTCACCATTCCCCCGTAACACCCCCCCACCCCCCAGTTGGTCATGCAGCATTCAGTTCGATCATTGCAGCGTTTTACAAATGGCAGTCAAGGTCTCTCATTTGTCAAAGTAACAGCTTCATCAGTGAGAGTAGGGTGATGCATCATGGCGGGTCGCTTCCTATTTTTATTTTCAAGTTTACACGGGAGGGGTCGATGGTGGACCTCGATAGAGTCCGTTGGGGAGATATTTGGTTTTGTAGTCCATCCATAGGCCCTCTACCTGCGCTGACCTTCCATGGAGCGATGCTGTGATATGCTCCATTATGCATATATTGGTGGCGACGGCAGGCCATTCGTTTTTGGTGGGCAGTGAAGTTGATTTCCTTTTCGTAACAAGTACGGCTCGAGCTGCTAGCAGTAACCGTGGGGACATGTCTCTCACTCTAGTCCAGACGTCATCATTTTTTTCGAGGCCAAATAGAATAAAATAGGGGTCTAACGTTCTGGAGATGCTGTCGATTTCTTTTATCCAGCCCAGGACCTCGTTCCAGAAGACTGTTACATGAGTGCAGCTCCACCACATGTGCCAGTAATCTGCTTTGTCTCCACATCCTCTCCAGCATTCGGGACTGGTAGTTTGGAACATCTTAGATAGTTTGATGGGGTCATATTGCCACCTATGGAGTAATTTGATGGCATGAAGTCTGTATTGGTTCGCAATGGAAGTTTGCGTGGCTGTTTTGCATATGGTTCCCCATAACTCTGGGGTGAACTGTTCACCAAAGTCTCTTCCCCATTTGTTTCTCAATAGGTCAGTGTTCCCCCCCTCACTGTCTATCAATTCTTTATACATCGCTGATATTAGGCCTTTTATCTCTGTTCTGGAGTCCAATATCTTCTCGAATGGTGTGAGGTCCCTCATCAGGTACTGTTTCCACCCCGGTCTTGTCAAAACGCCTTTTATTTGGATGTAGTGGAATGTGGGCAGAGGGCCAATTCCGAGGGCTTCGGTTAGTTCTGGAAGGGATATGAAAGAGTCCTTTCTCTGTAGTTGTCCAACTTTCTCTAGCCCAGCTTCGTACCATGTTTGGAACCTTTCAACATTCGGGATGTGGTTGTTGATTCCGGGTGACCATAGGTGGCTCAGAGGGGATGTTGAGCATATTCTTGCACGGGGTCCAAATGTTCCATATGGTACTGAGTATTGGGTGATTTTTGATCTTCCTATAGATCCTCCGTATGGGGGACCAGAGCAATTCTGACACCGTGGCTGGTGCGAAGTAATGATTATCCATGTTGACCCATTGTAGGCTTGTGAGGTTGCGTAAGTGGGGGATCAGGACTCTGAGTTGGGAAGCTTCATAGTATTTTTGCAGGTTGGGGATGCCAACACCTCCTTTTTCTTTTGGGAGTGTTAGAGTCATATACGAGACCCTTGCTTTCTTTCCTTGCCAGAGAAATTTAAGGATGGCCCTTTTAATGTCAACGAAGAAGCTGGCTGGGATTCTGATCGGTAGCATTTGGAAAGGGTACAGGAATCGGGGAAGGGACACCATTTTGATCGCATTGAGTCGACCCAGCCATGAGATTGTGAGTTTCTCCCATCTCACCAGGTCAGCACGGAACTGCTGTAATAAGGGAGGGAAATTCGCCTCATAAAGATAGTCAAGATGTTTAGTGATCAATATCCCTAGGTATCGCAGTTTTGCGTGTTCAATATTGAGGCCCAGCGTGGAAAATTTGGTGTTGTTAGCCTCTTCTTGGCCTTGGAGTGGGAAGAGGGTAGATTTCTGTTTATTCACCTTGAACCCCGAGAGCTTGCCATATTCATCCAGTAGGAAGAGAGCCCGGGGGACCGAGGTCATAGGGTTGGTGACGTGGAGGAGGATATCATCCACGTAAAGTGCCACTTTATATTCTGTCGTCCCTGGGTGAATACCCTCCACAGTTGGATCAGACCTTATTACCGTCGCTAGGGGCTCTAGGGAGAGGGCGAAGAGGATCGCGGAGAGGGGCACCCCTGACGAGTGTCATGATCCCTGCTTCCAAGGGGTCAGGACTTGCCCCACGACCTTGGAAGCAGGCCCATGACTCTGATCCCAGGAACCAGCCAGTCCCTATAGGGACCCTCTGGACCTTGTCCTGGCGCCAGTGGCGCCAGGCTCATGATGGTGACTGGTCCCGGCACAGGAAGCGCCGGGCTCATATTAGATAAGAGTGCTTGGTGGACCTACCTGTAGCAGACCATGCTGCTTACTTACCAGCTAACTGGTCTCCTGATCCTTCTCTGCCTGGAACTACTTTTTCTGTCTGGGTGGAGCAGGAGCCACTCCCTGGAAGCAGAACACAGGAACTCTTCTAGAAATCTGGAACTCTTTTCTTACCTGGGTGGGGCCGTGGAAGGAGACGCCTAAGCACTACAGAAGGCTATTTAAACCACACCCGATTGGTTTCACGTGCTTCGCGTTATTCTGCATCTGCAGCAGGACGCTCACCGTGTCAGCTCCAGGAAACCTCCAGCTCCAGATCCTGTGAACACGAAATAACCTGCTGGAATCCAATCTTCAGTCTTCTTCAGTCTTCTGCAGCTCCTGCAAAACAAAGGCACAGGTTAGGCTAAAGTAAAGGCAGCAAATCTACTTACCTAATCCAACGGCAGCATCCAAGGTGCCTTTTTCTGCCTTTCTCTTCCGGCATCCGACATCTGCAAAGAGAAAGAACATCGGTCAGTAATATTCAACTACAAGTTCTGCTTACCTGTGTTACGCCTGTTCCAACTCAGCTCGCGCTGCATTCCGGCACCTGCAAGGCAAGATACATCGGTTAGTAACGCTTAGTTACAAGACTGCTTACCCGTCGCCTTCAATCTGTTCGCGCTGCACATCAGCACCTGCAAAGACAAAAGAGACATTACGGAGCATTCTCCAGCGCTAGTGCAGTCTTTCTACTTACGTGCCATTAGAAGGATAATCTTCATCGTCACAGCATCTGAAAAAGGAAAGACATAGACTTTACAGACTTAAGACTTTTGAAGGAGAAGAGAACAATGCAAAAGGAACTTTAATACTTACAAGGCACGCTCGTGCATTAACGGCGTCTTCGCTCTCAGCAAATCCTCTGCTATCAAGAGGCAGAGCTCGCATCCAGTGAAGCAACTGGATCCAGCGCCCCTGCACAAGACGCAGGATGGAGAGCCCGGCATTTACCTACATAAGACATCTCACTCTTCAGCTTAAACTGTCGGTGGGAAGGGGGCCCAGTCCGGGAGCAAAACGAACCCTGCGCCTAACACTGAAGACAGTATCCTCGCCAGATCAAGATCGGCTCCTCCGGGGGAACCAGGTGAGCGTTACAGAACGCGAAGCCTTACCACAGAATTCCCGCCCAGGCGCAATGGAAACCTCAGACACAGACCAGTTGGCCCAATTACTCGGGGAGTTGAGGGCGGAAGTACACGCTGCATGTCAGGAAACAAATGCCCTAAGGAGGGAGTTAGTGGTCTCCAAAGAGCGAACAGACGATTTGGCTAGACAATTGCTGCAAGCCCAAGCAGGACAAATTCCTCTACCAACCCCAAGTGGGGGCCACGCTCCTCCAGCTTCCTCGAATCCAGTACAAATCAATCTACCAGGAAATATACCTTTGGCTCCGCCCGAACGCTTTTCAGGTGATTCAAAAAGGTTTGCTGTGTTCTTCAATCAATGTCGCTTGCACTTTTTGTGCAGACCCGCCGCTTTTCCAACGGACCAGGCTAAAGTGGCCTTCGTGCTCTCTTATCTCAGTGGCAGTGCCGCAGATTGGTCTGTTCCTTTAGTGTCTCAAGATGACCCCATTCTCCATAACTTCCAGGACTTCCAAGCCAGTATGGAGAAACTGTTCGCAAGGCACTATCAGGGACAGGCCTTGGACAATGAACTTCTTTCGCTACGACAGGGCAATCAAGATCTTCTGACTTATATTGCATCATTTAACAGACTAGTGGTGGAAACCAGATGGCCGGAGGATAAGAGGATCACACTGTTTTACAGAGGTCTGCGTGGGGAATTAAAAGACGTTCTGGCTCAAGTGGTAAATCCTCCACAAGACTGTTCCGAATATATCGATCTGGTAGTGCAATTGGATCATCGACTTCAGAATCGGAAAGCCGATCGATCCAGATTTGAAACCCGACTTTTTTCAAGGCCACAAAGTTCTACGAAAGGAACTGATTCCGTGGAACCTATGCAAATAGGGGGTGTAAAAGGACCTTTAACCCAAAAGGAGAGGGAAAGGAGGAGACAACTGCAATTATGCCTCTATTGCGGAAACTCAGGGCACTTTCTTCGAGATTGTCCAGTGAAGCCCAAGAAGAAGATAGTAGGGGCGTCTGATAAAGGTACCGAGAATTCTGAGCCGGGAAACGACCTCGCCCGGCAAGTGTAGAGGTCCGCTTGCCGAGCGTTAAAACCAGTTCTTTGACCTCGCATTTCATCATGCCCATGGTCCTCGTGAGTCCTGAACAACCTAATCGTATGCATGCCATTAAAGCATACATTGACAGTGGCGCAATCGGGAATTACTTGGACTGTGAGCTGGCCGCCAGGATGAATCTGTCTCTTTGTCCAAAGACGGTGAAAGACGTCATTACCACCGTGGATGGGACGGAAATAGCTTCCGGACCCGTAACTCACACCACCATGGAAGTAACGTTAGTAAGCCAAGATGGGCATCAAGAGAAGATCGTGTTTGATGTGATCAAGGCCCCTCAGTTTCAAGTCATCTTGGGAGTTCCTTGGTTGGAGAAACACAATCCTCAAATTGATTGGCTAGCAAAGACAATACGGTTTCCAGAATGCGCATCTACCTGCTACCCTCAGCTCTCCACCAAACTAGCTGCAACTGTTTCTGAGAGTCCGCAACTGCCTCCTGAATACCAGGAATTCCAAGACGTCTTTCGGAAAGACCAAGCTAATTCTTTGCCTCCTCACAGATCATACGACTGTCAGATAGACCTGATTCCCGGATCCACTCCTCCGTGCAGTCGGATTTATGCCCTTACTGAACCGGAAAATCTCCACCTAAGGCAATATTTGGACCAGTACCTGGCTAACGGATTCATCCGTCCTTCGAAGTCCCCGGCCTCCTCAGCTCTGTTCTTCGTGCCAAAAAAGGAGGGAGACTTAAGAACGTGTATAGACTACCGTGCCCTGAACCAGATTACAATTAAGAACAGGTATCCATTGCCATTGATCCCAGAACTACTTGACCAAGTCAAAAACGCCTGCATATATACTAAGTTAGACCTCAGAGGAGCCTACCACTTGGTGCGAATAAAGGAGGGCGATGAATGGAAGACGGCCTTTCGTACCAAGTATGGACTGTTCGAGTATCAAGTGATGCCCTTCGGGTTGTGTAACGCACCAGCCGCATTCCAGTTCTTTATGAATGACGTGCTCCGTGAACTCATTGATGTGTGTGTAGTTGTATACATTGACGACATTCTGGTTTATTCGTCCTCTGAGGCAGAACACTCAAAACATGTAACCGCAGTACTGGAGAGGCTCCGCAAACACAAACTTTTTGCAAAATTAGAGAAGTGCGTCTTTCATGTTACGGAGGTCGAATTTCTGGGATTTATTTTGTCACCTAACGGAGTTCACATGGACTCGAGGAAAGTAGATGCAATAATCAAGTGGCCCCCACCATCATCTGTAGAAGGGGTTCAAAGTATGTTGGGCTTCGCCAACTTCTATCGCAGGTTTATTCCAGACTTTTCTCGGGTAGTCCAACCCATTACAGCTCTCCTCAGAAAAAACAAACGTTTTGAATGGTCTACCGAGGCAGAACAAGCCTTTCAGGAGCTAAAGACTAAATTTACCTCAGCCCCGATTTTAAAACATCCCCGCCCGGAACTACCTTACATCGTCGAGACCGATGCCTCCAGCCTTGCTATGGGAGCAGTGCTTTCACAAAGAGATCCAGAAACCAACCAGTTGCACCCCGTGGCGTTTTGGTCTCGTAAATTATCAGCCCCAGAAATCAATTACACCATTACCGACAAGGAACTGTTGGCTATTAAGTCCGCCTTTAAGGCCTGGCGGCATTATCTCTTAGGAGCCCGACACACAGTCACTGTCATTACTGACCATCGTAATCTACAGTATCTTAAATCAGCCAAAGCTCAATCCTCCAGACAACTTCGCTGGGCATTATTTTTTGCCGAATTTGATTTTATAATCACCTACCGACCAGGCAATAAGAATGGTAAAGCGGATGCCCTCTCTCGAATCGGAGTAGAGGAACACATGGTTAACCCTGAGCTCGTACCTATTATTCCTGAACAAAGAATCCTGGGTTTGATCAGCATGCAATCCATTGAAGAAATTGAAACCCAGGTTAAACAACTTGTAACTCCAACGGACATACAAAAATGGCAGCTTCGGGGGGAAGACTTCACAGTAAAGAACGACTTATTATACTTCAAGGAACGACTTTATCTACCCTGTACCAGCTTACAAAATCAAGTCATCTCTTGTTATCACGACTCCTTAATGGAAGGACACCCGGGTATGGCCAAGACCTCGGAAAAGGTCAAGCGTCACTTTTGGTGGCCATCTTGGAGAAAAGACATCAGAAACTTTGTCATGTCCTGTGGAGTGTGCGCCCAGAACAAGAGTCCTAAGGAAAAACCAGCAGGCCTCTTACAACCACTTGAAATCCCACCTCATCCCTGGCATACCCTTTCCATGGACTTTATCACCGATTTACCTCCCTGTTCCGGATACAATACAATCCTGGTAATCGTAGACTTATTTTCAAAAATGGCACATTTCATCCCACTAAAGGGGTTACCGTCAGCAGCAATCCTGGCTCGAGAATTTCTTGAAAACATTGTTCGGTTGCACGGCTTTCCTTCAGTTTTAATCTCAGACAGAGGAAGTCAATTCATCTCCCACTTCTGGCGGAGTTGCTGTCGGTTAGCTCAAATTGATGTGAGGCTTTCCACCAGTCACCACCCACAAACCGATGGTCAGATCGAAAGGACCAATCAGACTTTGGAAAAGTACCTACGCTGCATGCTGCAACAGACAGGAGGAACTTGGAAGGACATCCTTTGGATAGCCGAGTACGCTTACAATAACTCAGTCCACTCTGGAACCGGAAAGACCCCGTTTTTTCTTTTGTATGGTAATCATCCTCGAACCTCTAACCTGGATCCACCTCAGGATCTTGGAACACCAGCAGTTGACCACCTACATTCAACCATCACCCAAGCCTTCAAGGAAGCTACTAGCCACCTTCAAAGGGCCAAGGAACAATACAAGAAAGGGGCAGATCAACATCGAAAGGAAGCCCCTCAATACCAAATTGGAGATCAAGTCTGGTTATCTACCAAATATTTACCCCTAAAGGGACCACGCACCTTTAACCCAAGATACCTGGGACCCTACTCTGTTACTGCCATAATAAATCCAGTAGCGGTCAAGTTGGGTTTACCCCCTCGCATGAAAATGCACCCAGTCTTCCATGTTTCACTACTAAAACCAGTTCAACCGGAAACCCGATTGACTAAATCTCCTGAACCTATCCTAGTTGACGGAGAACTTGAGTTTGAAATCAAAAATATCCTGGATTCCAAGATCTCCAAATCAAAACTACACTACCTGATTGACTGGAAAGGCTACGGCCCCCAAGAAAGATCTTGGGAACCTGCAGAACATGTACACGCACCCCGACTAATCAAGAAATTTCATCGGACATTTCCTAACAAACCAAGACCTCCGGAGAAGTCAACCTTGGGAGGGGCCTTGAGGGGGGGTGCTGTCATGATCCCTGCTTCCAAGGGGTCAGGACTTGCCCCACGACCTTGGAAGCAGGCCCATGACTCTGATCCCAGGAACCAGCCAGTCCCTATAGGGACCCTCTGGACCTTGTCCTGGCGCCAGTGGCGCCAGGCTCATGATGGTGACTGGTCCCGGCACAGGAAGCGCCGGGCTCATATTAGATAAGAGTGCTTGGTGGACCTACCTGTAGCAGACCATGCTGCTTACTTACCAGCTAACTGGTCTCCTGATCCTTCTCTGCCTGGAACTACTTTTTCTGTCTGGGTGGAGCAGGAGCCACTCCCTGGAAGCAGAACACATGAACTCTTCTAGAAATCTGGAACTCTTTTCTTACCTGGGTGGGGCCGTGGAAGGAGACGCCTAAGCACTACAGAAGGCTATTTAAACCACACCCGATTGGTTTCACGTGCTTCGCGTTATTCTGCATCTGCAGCAGGACGCTCACCGTGTCAGCTCCAGGAAACCTCCAGCTCCAGATCCTGTGAACACGAAATAACCTGCTGGAATCCAATCTTCAGTCTTCTTCAGTCTTCTGCAGCTCCTGCAAAACAAAGGCACAGGTTAGGCTAAAGTAAAGGCAGCAAATCTACTTACCTAATCCAACGGCAGCATCCAAGGCGCCTTTTTCTGCCTTTCTCTTCCGGCATCCGACATCTGCAAAGAGAAAGAACATTGGTCAGTAATATTCAACTACAAGTTCTGCTTACCTGTGTTACGCCTGTTCCAACTCAGCTCGCGCTGCATTCCGGCACCTGCAAGGCAAGATACATCGGTTAGTAACGCTTAGTTACAAGACTGCTTACCCGTCGCCTTCAATCTGTTCGCGCTGCACATCAGCACCTGCAAAGACAAAAGAGACATTACGGAGCATTCTCCAGCGCTAGTGCAGTCTTTCTACTTACGTGCCATTAGAAGGATAATCTTCATCGTCACAGCATCTGAAAAAGGAAAGACATAGACTTTACAGACTTAAGACTTTTGAAGGAGAAGAGAACAATGCAAAAGGAACTTTAATACTTACAAGGCACGCTCGTGCATTAACGGCGTCTTCGCTCTCAGCAAATCCTCTGCTATCAAGAGGCAGAGCTCGCATCCAGTGAAGCAACTGGATCCAGCGCCCCTGCACAAGACGCAGGATGGAGAGCCCGGCATTTACCTACATAAGACATCTCACTCTTCAGCTTAAACTGTCGGTGGGAAGGGGGCCCAGTCCGGGAGCAAAACGAACCCTGCGCCTAACACTGAAGACAGTATCCTCGCCAGATCAAGACCGGCGCCTCCGGGGGAACCAGGTGAGCGTTACAACGAGTCCCTCTTTCCAGGTTGAACCATCTAGAGTACTCGCCATTCACAAATATCGCCGCTCTAGGGTCTGTGTATACCGCTTGTATTGCCCTTCTGAACCTCGGACCCATTCCAACCTTACGCAGCACCGCTTTTAGGAATCCCCATTCGACCCTATCGAAAGCTTTCTCTGCATTTATGGATAGGAGAGTAGGGTCGTTGCTTATGGTTTGGGATGCATCAATTAAATGTAGGGTCTTGCGCATTGTGTCGGTCCCCTGTCTCCCCAGTATGAGCCCCACCTGGTCAGAGTGTATAAGTTGGGGCATTAGGGTTTCGAGCCTTGCAGCCAGTACCCTTGCGTAAATCTTTGCATCTAAATTAAGTAGTGAAATGAGACGGTAAGAGCTGCATTTTGTCATGTCCCTCCCATCTTTGGGGATTACTGTAATGAGAGCCCTGACAAAGGAGTCGGGGGGGGTTTACCGGTTTCAATGATTTCGTTGAAAAGTTCCGTTACGAAGGGGGTGAGGAGAGAACTAAAGGTTTTGTAGAATCCGGCTGTGTAGCCGTCTTCTCCCGGTGACTTGACTAAAGTGAGCCTCTTTATAGCAGCCTGAACTTCCAGATCAGTTATGGGGGATTCCAGCAGTTCAACATCTAGGGAGGGGATGCGGGGCATGTTTATTGAAGACAGGTAAGATTCTATTTCTGGCTGGTCGGGGTCTGACTCGGAGGAATATAAAGCTTCATAAAAGTTGGCAAAGCTTTCTGGGATAGTGGGGCAAGGGCGTGAGTCAGGGGAAGCATCATCAGATATGTGTAGTACCCTTCGTTCGGCTCTTTGTTCTCGGAGCCTGGCGGCAAGAAGCGCATCTGCCTTGTCTCCCTTCTCGTAGAATTTTTGCTTAAAAAATCTCAGCTTGCGTGCAATCTGTTCGTGTTCTAAGAGTTTCAGTTTGTTTCTTTTTCCCCTTGCTTTGTTCAGTTTTGTTCGGTCGGATTCTGATTCTCCCCGGTTGTTAGACTCCAGCTGAGTGATTTTGGTTCGTAACATGTGTTCAATAATGTTTCTCTCTTTTTTTCGATGCGCCTTCCCTTATCAGGATCCCTCTCCAGGTGGCTTTGGCAGCTTCCCATACAGTTTGCTTGGATACTTCGCCATTGTCGTTAGTGTCGAAAAACTGCATGATTTCAGACTCCATCTCAGCCTTAAAGGCCACGTCTTTCCAGAGGGTCTCATTGCATCGCCATTTTCCACTCTTGACAGGTAAGTTTGACCATTGGATGTCTGTGCGGACCATGTCATGGTCAGACCAAGAGGTCGAGGTAATCTCTGAATATGACACCATCTCTGCGAGCTCGTTAGTTACGTATAGGTAGTCTATTCTGGTGTATGTATTGTGGGGGGCGGAGTAGAAAGTGAAGCCTTGTTCGTCTGGGTGATGGTCTCTCCACACATCCCTCATGTTGTAAGTTTCCATCATGGTAGCAAGCCCTGTTTGGTCGGTTCTGTTGTTGAGTTTCACATTGGGGTTGCCGGGCTTACGGTCTCTGACAGGATCGGCCCATTGATTGAAATCGCCACCTCGAATGACATGGCCGGGCGCCTCGAGTAGAATCTTCGGGACAGTCTTAGTGAGGAATCTGGATTGACCTGTATTTGGGGAGTAGAGGGTCGCAATGGTTACATTTTCCCAATGTGGGCACTCACTAGAAGTGCTCTGCCCTCTACGTCGGACCATGACTTGGTGAGTTCAAATTCGGTGCCCTTTCTGATGAGGATTCTGACTCCCCCCTTTCGTAATGGACCGGAGCCCCAAAATTCTGTTCTGACCTGTTTCAGTAAGATTCGCCGTTCCGTGAATTTCATGTACTTGGTTTCTTGGAGGAGAAGAATATCAAGCTGGGCCCTGCGGAATTCTCTGGCCACTAGTGATCTTTTCGTCAGAGAATTAAGGCCTTTAACATTGAGTGTCCCTACTCTCAGGGGGGTGGCATGCCCCGCATCAATGTTTGCTGCCATTGATTGCGTTCAAAGGAAGACGACTACTATTGACTGCTCGTTGATGCATGTCTGCTCTAGATCCCACGCTGCATTGGTATGTATACGAGACGGTGAGTACTGCATTGATCATTACAAAGTTCTTTAACCAATCCTTGTATTTCCCCTTTTCTTTTCCCATTTCCGGTTGGTGGCGGTCGATCGTACCCGAGTAAGGACACCGAGTCGGTATCGAACCACCCATAGGGGCCGTTACATCGCGCCCCTTGTCCAAATATGACATCATTGTTTGAGTTGAGCCCTTTCATGGTCCCCCCCTAATTGTAGTCATTAGGGTTGCGGGGTTGTATCAATGTCAACACTTATATCATGTGCAATATAGTTCACTGCATTGGTTTGATCTTACCGATATTGTGAAATCTTCAGTTTTCCCCCTCTGGGGAAAGGTTGCCTCTTCGGAATTTCCGCGATCCCTTCACCCTCGTCCTCCGAGCGCCCTGAGTATGCCATTCTTGATCTTCTCTTTGTTTCTCGTCTCGATTAGGATCGCCGTCAGGGGGACCAAGAAGGTCGCAGATGCATTCTTTTATCTCCTTTTCGGATCTTAGTCTATGTCTGGTTAATTCGTATTCAAACGTTAGCGGTAAAGGGTAGCCCCACCTGTATCTGACATTTTTCTCCTTAAGTTTCTTAATGAGGGGGCAATACATCCTTCTGAGAGCCAGCGTCAGCGAAGATAAGTCCTGATAGATCGCAATCTGGGATTCTCCTAGTGTGATCATGTCACTTTTCCTGGCTTTTTCGAGGATTCGGGCCTTGTCCCGAAAGCGATGGAATCGGGCCAGGACTGATCGTGGTCCGCCCGAAGGGCCTCCCGCTCTGTGAATTTGTTCCGTGATTGGTTCGTCCACCTCATCATCAGCTGCGAGAAGCTTAATAATATTGTGTAGAGTTTCCTTGAGGTACGCCTCTGCTTCGCCTTCTCTTTCCGGAATACCAAAAATGCGGATATTGTTACGTCTCTCTCTGTTTTCTAGATCATCAAGCTTAAGCTTAAAGTCCTCTACTCGGCGTTCTAACTCCGTCATCCTATGATCGAGTTGTGTTTCGAGATTATCAATGGAGGCTTGATTGTTCTCCACTCCTTCGAGTCTATCCTCCATGCTGTCAAGCCGCTGCGTAATCCTGTCTATTTTGCCTCCTATGTTAGTGCCCAAGTTCTTTATTTCACCCAGAAGGGCAGCGATGTGTCCTTTTGTCGCAGACGCTAGATCATTCGCCGTGGTGGTGCTGTTCGCCATTGGGGGCTCGGAAGGTGCAGGTGAAGCAGGGGTGTAGGCGAAGTGCGACAGTCTGTGCTTAGCGATCATAGGTGTTTCCAATGGTTGGGTGGAACGGGCAGTGCGTGGGGGGAACAGGATGGTAATGGCTTCTGCTACTGGTACGTCGTAGCGAGCCCCAGCGTCGTAGGATTCCTTCGCAGAACGGTGTCCAAGGCTACCTTCTTCCAGTGGAGGTACGGTGGTGAGGGCGTATTGAAATAATGCGTCCCCTTAAGAGGTCGGCGGAAGGTTGGAGACCGCTGTTGCTGGATTACACGTGTCGTCATGGGTTCCCACTGTGGTCTGCTACCTCGTTCGTGTTACGTTTGGGCTGGCCTGGGTGTGGGTGTCTGCCGCACCGTCCAAGGTCCACACTGTGGCCTACTCCCCTGTTCGTGTCTGGGTGCGGCACCCGAGGGTCCGGGCGCAAGTGCATGCTTCTCCACTTGAGGTGCGTGGATAGGGCAGAGGACTACGCAGGTCCCTGATGACAGTCCCTGTGGAGCGAAGGGAGTCCAATAGAGGAGGCCGGTAGAAAGCGTTCACCCAGACCTCTACACACTTCACAACACGCGGGTGTCTAGGCCCATTCAACATTGAGGAGTGGGGTCCGTGGCGGTTGGCGACGGTACCTTTGCGTCTTGGAGTTCAGAGGGAGGCGATCTCCGTGCCACGTAATATGGCTCCGCGGCAGCTTCCCTCCGGAGAGTCGTGTCGGGGGGGATGGTGTTATAGAGGCCGGTAGATCTTCTGCGCGGCAACGTTCGGGGGTGCTGTCTCCGGGCACCGATGGTGTGGGCCCTCCCCTTCTCTTCGTATGGGCCAGAAGCTGGTCCCTGTCGGCGTTGTGCGACTCCGCGGGGCCTACACGTGGGGCCTCGGGTCTCGTTGACACGCTGCCGGCGCGTGTGGTGGCGTCGTCTCGAGGGCTCTTCTTCCTCTGGCTGTTTCAGGGGGTGCGGAGGTCCGTTTCTCCTCTGGATTTTTCCCAGGCTGAGGGGGGGTGTTCCGCCAACACTATCTCGTTGAATTTTCACTGGGGGGTACCAGGAAGAGGGGGCTCATCTCATCTTCCGGGGTGATGCTGACGGAGCTCACGCAGAGAGTGTGTTCATCTCTGCGCCCCCTGGTGGCCAGTCCCATCATGCTTTTTTTAAATGGGAAATTGAGCTCACGTAAAGCGCTCGGAGTTCGTCTCCCGTTTAAAAAAGAAGAATAACTATCCACACCTAGAATAGAGCACCGGGGTTGCAAAAAGCCACCACCCCCTCATAGATGGCAAACGACGGCCGGTAACTAACCTGAGTAGTCGCACTTAGGCCCGCCTAGGCTTGTGCTGGTGGGCCATTAGTGGCCCTGTTGCACTCACCAACATGAGGGTGAGAGCTATACTGGTAGGTTGCATGATACGTAAGTCAGGTTGAAGCAATGGCTTAACATACAACAAAAGAATGATTAAATAGTACACTCCTGAAAGGCCCTTGGTGTCTCCGCATTCAAATGTATGTAAGAAAATTCCTCTGTTACACGCAGTGAGAGCGGAAGCCCATTCCATAAAGTCAGAGTAAGAACCGAAAAGGAAGGGCCGCCTGCTAGAGAAATGCACGTTACCACCTGCATTGCCAGGGAGCGGGCCACATTACTGAATGAGCTGCTACCCAAAGCAGCATACACCTTTACCCTCATCCACCAAAGCAGCCAGCACAGCTTTCAAACCTTAAAAAGAAATGCAGACAAAGTAAGTCCATCTCACACCCATCCCAATCAAGCCAAAACGTTTCTGCCCTCGGGCCGACTTACACCATTTACGTTAAACCCCTCTCTGTCACCATAAAGGATCACGGTTGCATTTATGGGTCAATGTACCTATTCTTGAAATCCATTTTGCCACATTGCTTATATATTCAATTTGGTTGTAACTTGTTAGCTAAGAGTAGAATAGAGTTGATCAAAAAGAAAACAACTAGTCGATTCCCTTACTAGGCTAACAAAGTCATGCATCTGCTAGCTTTCGTGGGCTTAACCACTTCCTGAGGCAGGGATGAAGTGAACAATTTGAAAAACATTACACGCCTAGAGCTTAAATAGAGCTTAAATGGCCGTTCCAAGTATTCATTTTTCCTTTATCGTTGCCTGTCTGTGTCCCTGATTTGCAGTTTGCTCAGAAAGGCATGCATTAGGTGTTGAACACCCCACATATTGCAGTCTTCATGGTATGAGTGGTACACAGTGTTAAGTGGGGCAGGGGGCAGTGGAATTAAAGAGAGGGAAAATAATATAATAGAATACACCACGTAGCCCACCCTGTTAGAGTGCTTTCAGAAATGCCGGTGGGGATGGGATAGTCTCAGTCAAAGTAGGCGCAGTCCTGTTGAAGGTTTTCTTGAGCTCAGTGCCCTTTAGGAATTAAATGAGCGTCTGGAGGTGTAGGAGGTAGGAGTACAGAGAGTGAGGTACACTTTGGAGTGTGCCAGTGCAACAGGGGTTCAAGATGGAGAGGGAGAAGACTGGAGGGCCGCGAGAGGGGAACAGAGTTGGGAGGTAAAGCAGTTCTGGTGGTGAAAAGAGACAGAAGATCAGAGGAGAAGGAGAAGGGCGCAGAGGCAGGAGTGAGAGGAGCACGAGCTAGTAGAAAGAATAGTGTAGGTGAAAGAGAGGAACAAGGGTGACTAAAAGAGCAGTGAGGAAGGGAGAAACAGGAGCAAATGATGCAGAGGGTCGGAAAAGGAGGAGGGGAATGGCTGAAAAGGAGATTTGGGGGAGAGTAGGGTTAGGCGGAAAGTTGGGGTGAAGGAACAAGCAGCGCTGTAGAGTGGTGAGGTGGCCACTCGCGGGAGGAGAGTGAGAGAAAGGGCATGAGAAGAGAAGTATGTCGATAAAAGGAGAGGAAGAGAATGGGAGACCAGAGTAGATTAGAAGAGAGAAAAAGAGAATCCCAAATCTTCGGTCATGTCTAGATTCCGTGGGTGCTCTAGAGTGACTAGGTTGCTGCTAAAGGCCTAGAACAGTGGTGCACAACATGCGGCCCATGGATCGAATGTGGCCCTTTAGAAGGTGAAATCATCTCTGGCCTAACGTCAGTTACTAAGTCTCTCATGACAGATGTGTGAAGCCTCTGTGGTCCAGTGTGTGTCCTGGCATCCTGATACCTGCAGATTTATCTAAATACATGTTTCAGTCCGATAATACAAATAAATAAAAGCGATAATATCATTGAAATGTTATGTATCACTTTTACAGTAGAAACTTAATCAATGAAAAGTACACCTTAAAAACCCATTTTTTACCTGTAATTGGCGCACCAATGCCCCGACTACCCACTCCTTCCCATGGATAGTTCGGCCCTCCGTATGGGACTTCTGTTGTACATTCGCCACCCCACTACCACCCTCCCCCGCAAAACAAGTTGTGTATCTCTGGCCTAGAAGCTTATCCAATAGAGCCAGGCCAGCACATACAATGGAAGAAAGAATCCTGCTTCTCCCAGGGAGCACCAGCTGCTAAAGTGTTGGAGACCAGAGTCTGTTGAGGTGACCGCAAAGCACGAGCGGTGGCGGTGCCAGAATTTCTACACTTCCAAGCAGCCCAACATGGCATCCTGACTAGCCCAGTAAAGTCAGGAAAGGGGCTACAGTTTGCGTATAAAGAATTGCAGGGATGCGTAAATGCTCAGATATTGTGAATGGCTGCCACTAGGAAGGCAGAATTCCTGAGGGGGGGAAGGGCCAAGGACCCTGGTCCTAAGGAAAGGCGACCCTGTTACCAACATTCCTGAACACCATCCCATAGGCTAACTTCCTGTCGTAGCCAAAAAAGAGAAGTGAACCTTTGAGTTGTGTGTTTATCCAATGGCCGTGACAGTACACAAACACAGCAGCACAGAGTGCCAGCAGCAGAAACAAATGCGCGTGCAACAAAATGTATATGTCAGATGCTAGAGACGTAAGGGGAACCAGTGGCACAGGTAGTGTTGCACACAGTTCACCCAACATGAGTGGCATATACAAATGAAGTTTAGATATTGTGCTGTGAAAGCACGTTCCTTGCATCTTGTGCAACTGACATCCTGCACCAGACCCCAGAAGCATCCTGCCTTCACAGCACAAATGCAACTGGCGCCAAAGCAGTGCAGGCCAGATGGAAGTCCCTCTTACCTCCCTCCTTTCCAGTAACAAGCCAAAGGCATCGGCCTAACCACAAAACAGAAACCAGGTGCCCTTTTGCTGTGCCCCCCACCGGAGGCCCCCACTCCTCCTATCTACAAAGCACGGGAGGATAGCTCAGGGGCAAAGCGCTCGGCTGGAAAGCAAGACGACACAGAGCAACACAGGTTTGATCCCTGGGTCAGCGCTCTCTTGGTATTAAGCGCATTATAAATAACCAATTATAAATTATACAATCCAAAGGAATTAGAAATCAAATAAATGCTTCCTCACCCCTGTGACAAAAAACGGAATCCAGCATATTAAGAAGTCATACCTCATCTACCTGTGAAGTTAACACAATAACATGGTACAAGGGGGGTTGTTCTGACGACTGTATTTCTAAGGTCTACTTTCTAATTGCTATAAACCTAAAGTTATTCTGTCATGTAACATACATTCAAATACCTTTTATATGTAGTAGTACTCAAGCACGCAATTGAGAGTGACACAATAAGGCATACAATGCAGCTATTTGAACCCCTCGATCTCCAAAAATAAGTTACATATTATCCAGGGGTCAAGTCCTAACAATAAAAGTGGGGGACTCTTTAACTTACGTAGTGGAGTTTGATGTCACCAGAAATTAGCATATCCAGATGACATATGCAAATGTCATTCAATTGGCTTTCCAGAACAATACAAATTGCACAGAATGAATGGCATTTGCCTTTCATAAAATCCACAACCAACGAAAACAAAGGGGATATTTTCTTCTAATAGTGGTTGACGATGTTAAAAGGTGTGTATGTTTTAGACTCCAAGAATCAATACCAATGTTTGCCCTGGACCATGCAGTCCCCAAATATGTCATTTCAACTTTAGTTAGAGTGTATTTTTCATCAGGTTATATGGTGCAGTGGTGAAATGCCGGCCTGTGAACTTGGCGACTGCTGTTCGAATTCCCAGGTCGGCATAGATTCAAAGAAGACAGTCAAATGTTCTCATTTTACACACAACCACTCATATACTCAGGGGGACTGCGTCCACCCTCTGAAAAATAGTGTGTGTACCCTCGACTTGAGCCCTGCTTATGACAAAAGCATGTCCCACCTACAATCCTGCAAATGCAAGAAATATGCACTGCAGGGATAAACTTGAAGCTACAGATCGATCAGAAAAAATGAAACACCTGACGGATAAAATACAAAAGACAAGACCTTATAGAAGTGTGACGAGGGACATTTATGACCACGGAAACTCTGCCTTACACTAATATGAGCGGCTAGAAGAGGTAACAGGTGCATGCATCGGAAGCTATCCTACAATTTCTAAATATGAGAAATCAAATACTTAGAATTTCAGAACAAGCTCACAACATCAATGTTAAAAAGCAATGGCAATGCCAACAGTTTGGACGTTTGTGTAGGCATGGGAACAGTACTTGCCAGGCACAACGTAGTGGTATTAACCCTCCCATGGATGGTAACCGGTGCAAAATGGTGTGAGTACCTGGGCATCTAATAGCAGTGCCTGGCAAATGCCTAATATTTATAAACAAGCCAAAACTGTTGGCTTTTCCAATGCTTGTTTTTAACGGGACTTCATTGAAGGATATGCAGGTTTATAAAATCAAGGGGCTGAAGGCAGACCTGGTAAGACATTTTTATTAGTAGTTTTACAACTCCAATTCAGTCATTAACTCTCAGAAGACCGCTTTTAAAAAACACTGGCAAGCACTTCTTGTCCAAAGTTTTATGGTAAGGCTTGATTAAAGTGAGCTCAAAGATTTCCCATGATGAGGTGGTTTGGGCTGGGAGGTGCAAGAACTGGCGGGAATGGCCATAGGGATTAGCATGGTCATGGGCAATCAATGGGTGGGCACATAACCAAACAACACCTACATGCTCTGTGTCCCTCCTAATATACCCTTCCTCCCTATCTGCGTTCTAATGCAATACTTTTTGCTTATAGGTGTCGCAAGGACACTGTATAGCCCAAACTAAAAATCATATGAAGTTCCCTGAGACAATTTTGTAAAATCAATGAGTCATTCACCACTCTTCAACCATTAACTATGAGTTTTGTTTATACCATTGCAGACTCAAAGCATTCATGAAGAGGTCTATTTACTAAACATCTAGCACTGAATAAGGGTGGGGTTAGTGATATTATAGGTCTAGCTGGAAACTGTACAATGCTCACAATGTTTAGTTAGTTTAGTTTATTATTTGTATAGCGCCGCCTGGCCCTAGGGCATCCAGGCGCTTGCGATGAATACAACAAGAATAATACAACAGAAATGTACAAACCGATTACATATTTACAAATTTACAGTCTTGGTGCATGCTAGTAAGGTAGGGCTAGGCAGTTTACGTTTCTTTGGATAGAAGCCAAGTTTTGGTGTTGTGTCTAAATCTGTGAAAGGAAGGTTCTGATCTCAGCTCGAGTGGAAGTGAATTCCAAAGTTTGGAGGCAAGCACGGGGAAGCTGGAGCCACCTGCTTTTTGGAGCTTAAATCTTGGGATATTTAAGCAATGTGTTTGAGCTGATCTGGTAGGGCGCGCTGGGGTGTGGTGATTGAGAATGTCGGATAGGTATCTGGGTGCTTGGTTAGCTAGGCATTTGTGTGTGAGTGAGATGGTTTTATATTCAATTCTTTGTGGTATGGATAGCCAATGGCAGGTGCGTCTGGCGTCCGAAATGTGTTCATGTTTGGGTATGTTCAGGGCTGCTCGCAAGGCGTTGTTTTGTATGACTTGTAGTTTGTTGATGTTTTTCTGACTGGTTCCCAAGTATAACGCATTGCAGTAGTCAACTTTGGAAAGGACTAGCGCTCTGGCTAAGGTGATGCAGTTGGATGGTGAGAGGTAAGGTCTGCTGGCATTGATGAGTTTACAGGTGTAAGCAGTGGCTGATGAGATGGAATTGATCTGTCTTGTCAGTGTGAGGGAGGAGTCGAGGTAGATTCCTAGGGTTTTGACGCTGTTAGAGACGATGATGTTATTGCCGTCTATAGTGAATGCTTGATAGAGTTTGTCGAGTTTATTAAGTCTGGGTTGGGAACCTAGGAGAAGAAGTTCGGTCTTGTCGTCATTGAGGCATAGGCCATGCTTGGCCATCCATTCTTGGATAATGGAATAAATGTTGTTGAGAGCAGTGAGGTCGGTGGAGTAGTCGCCTGTTAAAGGGATCAGTATTTGGGTGTCATCTGCGTAGTTGGTGTAGATGACACCCAAGCGGTCCAATATGTCAAAGAGGGGTTTCGTGAACACATTATATAGAGTGGGGGAGACGCAGGAGCCCTGGGGGACACCGCAAGTGACTGGGGCTGGGATGGCAGAGGCTGTGGGTGCGTAGACTCTCATGGATCTGTTGTTAAGGAAGGAATGGATCCATGCGTTGGCGTTATCTGAAAATTTGGCTGCTGAGGATAGATGTTTGCAGAGGATGTCGTGGTTGACCAGGTCGAAGGCGGCCGATAAGTCAAGAAGGAGTAGGATGGCTAGTTTACCATTGTCTTTAATGTTGTCCATCTGTATCTTGAGGTCAATCAGGGCTGTCTCAGTGCCGTGTTTGGGGCGGAATCCTGATTGTCTGAGTCCTAGTAAGTTATTTTTCTCAAGGTGGTTCTGTATCTGAAGATAGGCAGCTCTGTCGAGGATTTTTAGTAGGAAGGGTACGGTCGTAATGGGTCTATAGTTGGTGGGGACATTAGGGTCAAGGGTGGGCTTCTTAAGTAAAGGAAGAACCCAGGAGTCCTTGAGGTTGTTGGGCACTATGTTGGAGGTGAAAGATGAGTTGATGAGGGAAGTGATGAAGGGAGCAAGTTGTTTGGCTGCATCTTCAATGACTGGGGCTGGGCAGGTATCGCCTTGGCATTTGGACGGTTTAAGAGAGTAGATTATTTCTTCAACCTCTTTGATGGTTATGGTGGAAAACTCAAAGAGGTTATTGTCATCATTTTGGGGGGTGGTGTGGGTGTGTGTAGAGGGGGTGGTGTTATCAGTGAGGGTGAGGCTTTCTTTCTTTGTCAGGATTTTGGCTTGTAGTGTGGCAATTTTGCCTAGGAGTGCTTCCTGGATGCTCGTGCACCAGTGGATGTCTTTGTTACAAGTGTCTGGAGTGGGGGAGGGTGATTCGAGTTCTCTCAGGATATTGAAGAGCTCTTTGGTATTAGATTTGGCGTTGCTGATTCTTTCATTGTACATGTTTTTTTTAGACTGGATGATGGCTGATTTATAGATGTTTGATGCCAGTGCGTAAGATGTCTTATTAATAGTGGATGGTGACTGTTTCCATGCTAATTCAGCTTGTCTTTTGGATTTGCGGAGTGTTTTTAGTTTGGGGGTGAACCAAGAATTGAGGTGTGCTCGTGGTTTGGCTTTCCGAAGCTTGAGTGGTGCTATGGTGTTTATGGCCTTAAGGATAGTTGTGTTGTATAACTCTACTAGTTCAGTAGGGTTGGTCATGGTGGGTGAGAAGTCGATGATGGGTTGGAGTAACGGGAGGAGTTTCTCTAGTGTGATATTTTTGTTGTTTCTTGTGAGTGTGGGTGGGGCATTGGAGGAAGGCCCTGGTGTTTGAGTGCCTTTGTTGATGGTGAAGGTAATAAGGTGGTGATCAGTCCAAGCGCATGGAGTGTTGGAAAGGATGGTAGTGTTCAGTTGAGGTCAGCTATCCAGTCAAGGATGCGGCCTTTGTTGTGTGTGGGTTGTGTGATATGGTGGGTGAGTCCTAATTCTGAAATTGTGTTGGCGACAGTGTGAGCTTTGTCATCTTTCTCATCATTGAGACCTAGATTAAAGTCTCCTAGGATGAGTAGTCGAGAGTTAGGTTTGATATTGTCAGAGAGTAAAAGGGTTATGTCGTCATTAAAGGATAGTATAGGGCCTGGCGGTCTGTAAATGAGGTGGATGGTGATAGTGCTTGTGTGCGTTGTGTATAGTTTGAGGGTGAGTAGTTCCGCTGATGGCAGTGATTGGTTTTGTATGTGTCTTATGTTGATGGAGCTTTTTGCAATAATGGCTACTCCACCACCTTTAGCTGTTTGTCTGTCTGCACGGTAGATGGTATAGTCATTGGGTATAGCAAGTGATAGAGAGGGGCCAGACGCTGGGTGGAGCCAGGTCTCTGTAATAGCTATGAAGTCGAGATCATTGAAGGAAATAATGTCGGCTATGTCTAGGGCATGGGCGACTACAGATCTCGCATTGATGAGTGCACCTTTGATGGTTTCGGTGGTGATGCATGATTTTTTGATGTGGGTGCGGGGGGAGGGTGCATTCAGGCTGTGTGATATCTGGTCTGACGGAAGTGTAGGGCGTGTGCAGGGAGGGTTCTCGTAGAGTAGGACTAAAACAGGAATCTTTTAAATTAATATTGGAGAGTTACAGCAATTACAGGCCTACACAGACTATATACATCCTGGACAGTTATATTTTTTGTTTATGATTGAAAGTGCCTTGTTACAAAAAGGCCCTTAAGGAGTAGCTTACAGTAATGTCTGGGTGCAGTCAAATTATAGGGCATTATCACCCAATAACCGAATTTACTGCATGCTTAGGCTGACGCCCAAACGTAATGACTACACTTGTATTTCAAAGTTTGCCAAGGGGAGATCGCCTGTGTTTAGAAATAGTCCCTGTGTGGACTGCTCAGAACACAGGGACACTCCGTGCTATGCACTCCCTTCCCCCGGCACACCCTTTTCCCACACCACCTTGCCTAATACCCCTGTGGAGCCCCTACTCTTGGCGATAAGACTAGAATTCATAACTGGTGCCATGGAAAGAGAAATGGGACTCTGTATGGCATTCCATTCGCTCCTTTATGGTGGCCATTTTGTTTTGTAGTTTATTTTGGTGGGGTATGTGTGCGCTTCCCTCACAAAACATTTGTCCATCGAAAAAATGACCACTCGCACACTGGATGGGGCACTAATAGAGAATAACCGCCCTCACTTTAGGGAACGGCCCCCACTTCACTTGAACCCTTGCCTCCGGCTGGTGGGGCATTATCTTCAAAAATCTACAGATTTTGAACAGAAAACATTTGCTACATTTATGCTGAAGTAAAATAGCATTTTGGTTTTGGGCCATTAATTAAGAAGCTACTGCATGTGCTATATTCCAGAGAAAAAAGCGCACCGATAAGCTGAATGCCAACTATGAAAAGGCATAAGCATGGCACTATGCCATAATGATTTCAGCATGTCCTTTCTAGGTCTGCTCCGCATACTTGAACCTATAGAAGGAGTGCCAGTAACCTACTTGTGGCCACTGCTGTGCCATCGCCTTCGTTTCTAGGTGGTCGATTCCTTGGGTGCCCTCTCACTACATTTTATAGGGCCCTCATCTTTTCGTTTTACAGCAGTTGTCCTCTTGAGAGTGTTAAATGTGGGTATGGAAATATTCTTCATCGGTTCCTTTCTCACTCAACTAAGAGTCTCTAGTTTCTCTTCGTGGATCAGAGCATCAGAAATCTTATAGACTTTGTTATTATGTTGAGAAAACGGCTGCTTGTCACTGAGACCTAACACTTCCAGTCCTGGGCATTCAATTTACAAATCAGTGCATTCTGGGAGTCGTGGTCCTGTTATGTGGTCACCAATTAGGTGGCCAATTAGCAATGCACGAAATGGAATGCAAGACAACTCTCACACCTAAGTGCTTCCTAGAGAGAGCACAAGGGTCCATTCCTGCAGAGTGGTAGGGGTGAGAGTCCCACTTCCCTGCTGCCTGTAGGGAGGAAGAGCAGCCTCTCAGATGGCTCTGGATGAAGACTTCAAAGTCCATGCGGGTGAAATGTTCTTTAAGCAGGTCCCTTGACATGGGGCAGTGTCCATAGAGGCTCTGAGCATCATGGGTCATCTCAATTGATTGATTTGGGCTAATCAAACAGGGTACAGTGCTGTGTAAAGGAAACCCAGGACTGGAAGCACGGAGTCCAGAGGACATGGCGGCTCCTGGTTACGTGATCACTCCTGTCATTCTGCCTGTTCATTGTTGCATGTGTTATGCTGAGATTAAAAAACATTTAATGTTTCAGAAATAATAGTCGTTGTGTCTGAAAAACGAGGAGCACTCAAAACACACATTGTGGTCATTTTTTAGGTGTCATTTTTCACTTGCAGTAAAGTCCAGTTGTGTTTCCAGAATAACCACAATTAACACACCTGAGAAACATTTACATTAATTGTTGATCGTTCGGTACACCCAGAAAGAATTTAACAATTGTTTGGGTCAACGTTCCATGCCCTGATTGCATCCGGGTCATTAGCGAGTAATGAGAGAAGCAGCACCCCCGCTCATTCTACTGTCCTAAGTATTGTGTCTGCGCCTCGTTCAACAACTAATGATTTGTCATTTTCTTTCCAAATGAATAGGAAAGTAACGATATCCTCTTAGTGGATCTTAACACTGAAATCGACAGCAATCAGAACTGTGTAAAAGGAAATCCTTTCTTGCAGAATGGACCCGCCACCGCTTGTTCTTCTCTTCCACGGCCAAAGCCGCAGTCACCTTTCTCCCCTGAAAACCCTTTTTCTACCAATCTCAACTTCTTTCCTACTCCCAACCCTGATCCTTTTAGCGATGATCCTTTCACAGCACCTGACCAATCGCCATACTCTTCTTCACTTGATTCTTTCAAATCAACCAATCAGAACAAAGACAACTTGAATAGATCTTTAAATGGCTCCGTGAGCAATGGCGCCCTGAATGGAGATATTGACTATTTTGGTCAACAGTTTGAACAGATTTCGAACAGAGTTGTCAAACAGGACCCCAAGGCAGGCCAGTGGCCTTTTGTGAGCAATGTAACCCCGACAGCAGCAAGGACAGAGAACGGGGTGCCGCAGAAAGAGCAGAATGGTTTTGTGACGAAAGCCACTCAAAACCCATTTGTGGAAGCCTCAGGCAAAGGACTGCCCGTGCAGAATGGCGTGAAACCGGACACCAATGGCAATCCCAGCCCCATGGCCGACCCTGCCCAGCCCCTCTCCTGTGACCCCATTGCCATTAGCCCTCCGCCACAGAGCTCCAAGCCAGGAAGAGGCAGGCGAAGTGCCAAGGTGATATGTTTAAGTGTTGTATACCAATGCATGCGCATTAAAGGCCTATTAGGTGACGGGTGTCTCTCCCCCTCCTCTATCCGTAGTTCTCCCCGGGGAATGTAGGGGAACCGAGAACTAATGTCCTCCTGTCTCTTGGTTCAAGGTCATCTTATTGCAAGTGTGATTTTCACCTCATGCATCCCTTTCCACTCTGAATGCGCCCTTCTGCTTGCATGTGCATGCTGCTTGCCATTTATGACTAACACTAATCCAGCCTTCTCTGTTCTCTTCATGCTGCCATAGTCCTGTAAATGTGGTAAGTATTTGAACCCTAGCCTAGGCTCCTGTACACTGCAGGCACCGTGTTGCCACAATATGTTCAGTAAGACTCTCTACGAGATGATGTGCAAGGCAAACATTTCAAGATGAGGATGTGTGGTTGTTCTTTAAAGTTGTAATTTTGTTGTTGTGTTTGCCAAGTTTGTCTGATAATAGTTAGACAGAATCTGCTTGATTGCAAAGATTAACTATACTTAGGGAACATCTTTGGAACAGATTTCACATGGGACCGGGTACAGGAGGATTGCGCCTGCCACATCCTGCACAACAAAACTAGGGCGAGTCCCTCCAATCAAGTGCGCAGAACCATCACTGGAAATTGCGTCTGTGATTTTGTCAGCCAGAATGGAGGAATAGGTGTTGCGTTCTGCTCAATCTGATGGATTGTAACTCCCCTGAGACAACATCTTTCTCCACCATTGTTCTAGACCCTGCATTCTCCCTGCTTCTCTCCCTGTGCCTTCCCCCACATCAAACACTTCACCCACTCAACTGACCTCCAGTGTTGTGCACCGCTTCCCAACCACGTCTTATCATGATCGATTTTTTTAGGATTTCCATCCTTTTCCTGCTGCTATTACCAACCATTTTGTTTTGTAGTTTTTTTTATTTAAAAAAACAAAATCACAATTTGCACCCCGGATAAAGTCACTGGGGTGCTCATGTTGACAATGCATTCCAGGCAGACTGTCCCCTGCCAATAGTAGCCCACAGCCCCCGGTAAGACCCGCGCTGCACTCTGGCCAATACCAGTACAGTGGGCAGTTAGTATGTGAGACAGCCCTTGTGGAACATCGTTTTTGCCTCATTATTAAAATGTTGTGAATTCCCACCATTACAGCAGCTTGACATGAAGATAGTTGGTTTTTTATTTGTAATGCTGTTGCTGTCCTGTGCTATGTTGGATGAAGTGAGCTGAGTCAGCAAGACAACTGACAAAAAAGGATGCTTCAAATGGTTTCAGCCTGCCATCATGAGATAAGGAACTGGTAGCTAGCTACCGCTGTGTTAGGACTGCTTTTCTAAAGTCCAACTAAGGGCTTCATAAAATCATACATCTGAGACAGTACATAAGCTCCGGTTTTAGTATAAGGCTGTACCACCTCAGAATGTTGGTAGCATGGACAGAGCAGGCAGGCTTATTTTAGGAGGGAGAGAGGGCTGTAGCTTGGTACAAGGAATTTGTAGCATACATATGCTTCAAAGAAACACTGAAACACTATGTATTGTAAAAATAAAGGGTTATATTTAAATATAAGTAGGCCAAGATAAAACTTGGGTAAGTACTATAAGATATTATATAAACACAATTGTAAAATCCAACTCAATATTTATGATTCACAAACCTAAGTATAACCTTATTTAGAGCACAATCAACAGTCAAGGTGTGTCAAACCTACAACACATTATGGATGGCAGTCACCTATTCTTGGGGTGTAAAACCAGGTAGTATATACTTTTAGAATACAATCAGTAATTCAAGGGTAGTTGACCTGGTCAGTCATGCAGTGACACTCAGTTATAGACATCACATAATAAACCAACCCACTTACAAGTATACACCATGTAACAGATATTTCTTTGTACAACACAGTTCAGAGCTAGTAAAGCAACTCGTATACTTTCCGCAGGGGCCCTAAGCTACTCAATAAGTATGAACACTCAATAACAATTTTAGAATGCACTAAGCAATTCAGGGAAAGCAAAACCCAATAACACTTTAAGAAACACACTATGCAATTCAAGGTAAGTAATTGACCTATTGGTACATAACTATCCGCTACCTAATAGCTAATTGTACTCAGTATACTTTTAAGAAGTGTATAATACAGTTTTTAAAATAAGTAAGAACTTTATGAAAACTTTTTTAGAATAGCACCAAAACAATGCAGGGAAGCACAACCCAGTGTTATAAGTTTAGAAGAGCAGCAGCTATTCAAGGTAAGTAAGACATGTATACTTTTAAGAGGGGCTACCAGCATGAACTCAAATACTGTTTTAGATTTGTATAAATCATATCAGGGAAAGCCCAACCCACTGGTACAAGTTCAGAAAGACTCAATGTATTTCAAGGTAGGTAAACCCTATTGGTAAGCTTTTACAATCATTCAGTTAAGAGTAATAAAGCATCACCAATACCTATTACTTTTCAGAATGGGGAAAACACCATTTAAAGTTAGTAAAGCAATGTGTATACTTTTACATGTGAATACTTAAATAGTAGTGGCTCGCACCCACAATTGTTACAGGAAAATGACAGTAATGACAGTTCCACTGTATAACTAGTAGTGGGTTGCACTAGCAAGTGTTACAATTACAACACTAACTGATAAGTACTATTATGTTATGTTTTTGGGCATTTGAATAGCACCTTTTACCACTGGTATGATTCCAAAGGGCTTTGGATTTAACACCCTCATGGATCGCAGTCAGGGCTGTGGAGAGAGTAATGTAGAAAAACGTGCTTGGGTGCACTCTGTATGTGTGCAGCCAGTGCAATAGGTTGTGTGTAGCTGCATCCTAGTGCTAGGTGTGATGCAGTGGTTGTGTGAGGTCAGTAGAATATGTGCAGCGAGACCAATGGACTTGGGTATCTGCATTCTAGCGGTGCTGATGTTTGAGTCATCAAAGTCTTTCAATAGTTTATAGCATGAGTTTTCTCAGAGGCAAAAGAGGGGCCATAGTGGTCTAGGGGCCAGCTGTAGGCAAGCCAGGATAGGGTTGAGTTGCAGGAAAGTCAGAGTTCCAGAGGATATCTTCTTTAACAATTAAGTATTAGCTTCAGAGTTAGTTAAAATTGTTCAGAGAGTTCAGATAAGGCTCTCTATATGCATTCCAGAATTAGGCCTTGGCAAGTGGTTTGGGCAAACTCCCAACTAAACGAATCACCCACGTAGCCTCAGAGCATGCACACCAGACTTAAGGTAAGTATTATTCAAGCCCACAGGGGACCTTAGGAAAAAAAGTGAATGCCTTTAGGATCCAGCAGCACAGGACCTGGTCCCTGGATTCTTGGTCTGTAGACAAAGAATTGGATGGAACTTGCAGCAGCAGTCATCAGAGGAGGCGTCCAGCAAAGGTTTCTTCATGGAGTGTGGGACTTGGTTCCTTTCAGGCAAGGTGAAAGACAAAGAGCTGCAGAGCCTTGGACACCTCCCTCACTTCCTGCCCTCTCAGATACTGTGGAGTTAGGCTCCACAGTATCTGAGAGGGCAGGAAGTGAGGGAGGTGTCCAAGGCTCTGCAGCTCTTTGTACAAAGTATTTCCACGAAGATAAAACTTCCACTGAGGTTGTTCGCAGCTAGATTGGCAGGGGAAGACTTCAGAAACAACAATCAAATAAGGAATGGCAAAAAAGAAGGAGCCCACCATTCAAGCAGAATGGTGGCCGTGCTGCGCATTCCAGAGACTGATTTAACAGCCTGCGAGTAACAAGACAAAAAAGTCACTAAGGTAAAACCACTGCCACCATCCATTCAGATAAACTTGCAATTGTAACAAAAATGTTACAGGTAAGTGACAAAGAGGATACATTGTTTCCCCCCAGCACTCCATATAAGGTGAGGTGTGCTGGTTCACTACATAAAATATAAAGGGGATGAAAACCCCTCTTTAACTGCAGTTCATCCAAGTACATTAAAGGGAAATTAACAGGGACGCACAAAGGGGCAAACCAGCCTAAGCCCAAAAGTTATAGGAAACTATAACCCCGATCACACTGTGGAGAGGCATACAAATGTCACCCATAAAAAGGGTAAAAGACTAGGTCAGAAGGGAAAAAGATTCCCCTTCACCTAGGGAAAATAATGACCAAGTCCAAGAAAAAAAGGTATGTGGTTGACACAGGTCAGGAAGATTTATCATAATTATGAAAATCTTACCTAACACGCTGCACTCCAGCTTCCTCTGCCAAATACTAAACCAACTGTTTACCCCTCTTTGTTTAATGAAGGTGTAAGGGATGGCGGATTCAAAGCTACCCCCAGCAAAGTCAGCAACCACCTGGCAGTGCATGTAATCCATACGAGAAAGTGCTAATGTTATATTGATGACTGCTTGAAGGCCACGGTTTGTGGTACAAACACCTCTTCAGGCAGTGATTCTGCATGACAGTCTGGCGGCATTGCAGAGACCAGGCAGAAGCACTGTTTCCACCACATCGCTTACCGTGGGGCCTAAATGTACATTGAAATTGTTTATCTCCAGTACAGTTTATATGATTTGCTTTTGTGGCGGAGTAAACCCACCGATGAAAATGAGAAAACAGGAGCATGGCCCAATCGTTTAAATGAATTTTGATGTGTTAAAGCAAGTATCCATCATAAGTACAAACAAAAAGTAAAGACTGATGCATAAGTAATTAGGTGGAAGGATGCCTCCTATGCAATGAATATCATCTTCAGAGAGCGGATTCAACACCAAATGTTTGAGAAGGGATAGAAAGAGCTAGTAGAGATCTTGGAAAAATGGAAAACGGATGGTGAAATGGGAAACTAGAGGTCTGTTGGTATCTAAGGACATCCCAGGTACTATACGTAGGTTTAGAATGTTTATATTAGCAAATCATGTTATAGTCTTAAAGATATAAGCAATGTGATTCAAAATGAAATCATGTTATTATGTAATTGAAAGTACAATTCTTTCAATCCAATATTTCATAATTAATTAACCAAAAGTGTGCCTTTTCATCACATATGCCAAGTGTGAGAACCTGAAGGTGCTCTGACTTCTACTCCCCATGGATCTTCTGTTCAGGTGGCCAGGGAAGTGCCATCACTTTTGGATCCCAACCCTGAGGGTGGATAAGCAAGGGAGGATCATCTGGGTAGAGGGTCCTTGGGGACTGGAGAGAGGGTACCCAAAGGCGAGACATGGTATCCCCCTTTCCTGATAAGGATCTAGCCTCCCCTCCCTTAGCCTTTATGGGCTATTGCCGATCTTATCTATTATAGCTTTCCCTTAAGTACTGAGAAGACTAAGAAGCAACTAGGAGTAGTGCAGATTTCCTATTTAAAACACCACTCCAGTACTGGGATGAAGACGGGTGACCTGAAGGCATATGGCTGTGAAGATCAGGCATGTCGCATTAATATGATCAAGGAATGTCAGGCAATTGAGGCTACTTCATTTCACCTGCAGCTTATTAGTGATAGGGGAACATATAAAAGGTGGAAGTCAGAAGCATCTGTACGATGGTGTTAGTGGAGGTACAGTTGCATAAGGAAGGAAAAACCAAGTTGCTGTGCTGAGTAGTGAGAAGCCAACATGCCAATGAAGTTCCTAAGAGTCTTGCCGAAGGGACTGTGCAGAACTGGGAGCCCCTGTGAGGGAAGGCATACAGTAGATGCTGCCAGGGAGCAGAGGCGGAGCCAAGCACAAAGGCCGGCGTATGCTGGAGGGAGAACCCAGCAAACTGACAACTTGGTTATCCCGCTCGAGGAGGAACAGCCGAATCGAGCCACAGAGACCCGGTAAATGTCAGGAGACACTAGGAAAGCCAGAGTGCTCTGAGCGACTGTGAAATGCATAATGAAAGTAGTTAAAACTATATCTGTTGAATACCGAACTTTATGAAAAGTACTGCTTAAGCCAGTACAAGTTAAAACGACACCTATTTAATACCGAACTGCATGAAAGCTGTTACTTTCACCCGCATAAGTGAAAAACTGCATTTGTTGAATGCCCAAATTCATGAAAGGAGCTGCTTAAGCTCACACAAGTGCCAACTACACTTATTGAATATTGAACTGCATAAAAGGTGCCCTTCAAACTTGCACAACTTAAAGTTCCATTTTGTGAAGGCTGAACAGAATGAAAGGAACTATCCTGAAGAATGTAACACAACATTATATTTCCTGAATCCGGAGCCGCAGGAAAGTCATTGTTTGAGTGAAACCTAGTAAATGTTAAATTACTGAACAATGGCTTTGGGGAAACATATGGTTGTGTGACCTATAATGGGTGGACCGTGTGGTCTGATAACTGCGCCGAGACCAGGAAGTTTCTTAATACTGACAATATCAACATTAAGAATCAAATCACAGGCAAAGCATATGGTTGCGTGACCTGTAATGGGTGGACCGTGGGGTCTGATAACTGCGCCTTGACCAGAAACCACTAAATATTGGAAAAGCAACAAAGAGCTATCAGTCCTTGGTGAAGCTATCCAAAGGACGGATTAAACAGACAAAGCATTCGCTTGTGAATAATGGAATCAAGTCAACTGTTCATTATACATTTTGGTGAAGAGAACCCTGAGAACTAAAGTACTGGACAGTGTTTATCTTGGGGCAGGGAGTCACAAAATCGCACTGTTGTGTGAACGTGACTACATTTGTACTTGGGAAAGGGAAGCCCTAGACCTTCTTTTGATGCAAACTGTGATGTCAGAAAACCTACAAAACGTATCTCCAGAAAGTGATCAAGCCTCCTTGAAACTAAGTTACATTGAAAGTGTATTGAAATTTACCACTTATCTTTGGTTGAGAATATTTCCCCACTAGATTCTGTTGCAGTTGTGAGGACAAGCATAGCTTTTGACACACATAGGGCTTCCATACTGATCTGGTGGTAACCCTGTCGGGGCTACCGGCAGGTTGCAGGTGGGCCCATATTATTTTACGGGGGCCTGACTTCCTGGTGCCACCAGGGGATTACAACTCTGGCAGCCCGGCAAGTCAGGCACCGGTAAGATATAAGTCCCCATTCCCATAGCGTCACCACAGGACTCTATGGGAGTGGGGACACGGAAGCAACGGCACCGTTGTTAATGGTGGCAGTGCTTCTGTGACCGGTCTGCCGACAGGCCGCTGCGCCCGACAGGATCAGACCTGACCAGCACCGCGGGCACGGCAGGCAGAGTCAGAGTTTCCCGATCCGGACACAAGGGTGCCGGTGAGCCTACCGCCACCTTTGTTTCCAGACTGGCAAACTCCTAATGAGACCCATAGACTTTTTATTTGGACTTGTGGACATAGACTTTCCTTAGATTTCTTTAAGTAGGGAAAATCTCACTATAGCATAGGGTTAGTTAGGAATTGTACCATCCCGATTATTAATAACTTTTTGATACCATGCCTGTCTCACACCAGTGAATTGTAGAAGAGGTCTCTATGACTCAAAACCTTTAACTAACCCTCCAATGAGACTATCTTTAGGGGGCCGTTTGCCATCTCTTTCCTAATGGCAAACATGTCTTGATCCAAAGAAGTTTTAAAAATGGGTTTCTTTTAAATTCCAACTCTTTAGGCCGTATGAAATACAAAATAAAATTTTCTCTCACCACAACTGCACTTTTGGCCACTTTTGGGGATTTTTTAAACAAGCCGCATTCACTGCACTGAACGTATGTGATGAAGCCTAAATTTCAAGAAACTGTCCCGAAACTGTGCATATGTAGTAGCACTCTAACCAAACACTTTTTGAAATAAAGACTAGATTATAATAGTGCAGTCTACAAAAATCATTTGTTTTCTAAATCCCACCTCTGAGCTAACAAGTACAAAATGCTGTGCAAGTCTTTTATTCATTACTTTGTCTCCTACACATTTGTTGTGCTAAATTCCCTTTACTTTTCAAACCAACTGGTGATCTACAAAAGCGAAGGTTTGCCTACTCATCAACAAGAAAGCATAGCTTATTTTTCAGACCTATCTCCAATTTCAAAATGGAGGGCTCAAACATTAAGCGCTCAAGTGACCATAAATCCAGCTCGACTAACAGCTGACATTAGGATTCAGCCCAAAAGATCTAACACTGACCTCCCACAATCAAATAACTAAATATGTATATATGTGGGAGGCAAATATGGTGCACCTTTTTATATAGGAGCACTGTAATCGAGTCCTTTAATAACTGGAGAATCCTAGAGCTATGCATCACCTCCTCATAGACACAAGAGATAATCGTGCACCGTACGGCTAGTATCAGCTTTATCGCAGCCACTTAAATATCATCAGGGCCACGGATTCTGTAATGCTGCTAAATACCCTTCAGAACTGGCCAGTATAATTTCTTATCCTCAAGATTGGGAAGTGAGGAAAGATCTCTATCAGTTGGATTCTCTTCCACATAGTTTATATGTTGGTTTATCATAGTAGCCTTTATGGAACCCTTTGCAAACAATAGCCAAAAGGCTTAATATTTGGCAGAACATTTTTAAATTAGGTTATAATTTGCTCTCTGCAATTTAGCATGTTTATATGAGATATGACTTTTACATGCATGCCACCTTACTGTACACAACACCCCAAAAATGTGCTTGCTAGAGACTTTAGAAACATTGAGTGCCTTTCTCTTCTATGAAATAGACATTAAGCACCACACCCACTTAATCCCTCCATTGTAGCATTGTCCATAGTCATGATGTTACTCACTTCATCAACTAGTAGACTCATAAAGGTATGACATGCATTGGGGATAGCAACATCACGCTGCACATAGTAGGAATTGGAACAATCTGTGAGAAATGATCAGGTTCCTATAACTAAACTTAGATCCACAGGCCAAGGCAATCCTCTTCTCGTCAACTTTTTCGACAAGGAATTTCCAGATCACTACTTGCTTCAAACGTCCATGTCCTCCCTTCTTCTCTCTCAGATGATTTTCCACATTTGTAATTCTTAATGGCATTTGTGTTCTCAATAGTCTCGAGAGGATAGATCAGGGGCAACATGCTTGCCTTGGAAGCAAGACGACACGGAGCAGCACAGGTTCGATACCCGGTATGTGCTTAGAAACCTCTGGGTATTAAGCGAGTTATAAATAACCTATCAACCTAATATCAGGATATTTCCTGGTTTGATCTTGGGTTGCTCCCACTTTTCTGTCACTATAAACCTAGGGTGGTTTAGTGATATATTTGGAGCTTATAGAGCTGTGGCATTCAGGCATGCTCTCTTCTGTGATTTTGGAAATCCAATTGCCATTGGTGGAGTACAACTGTCCTGAAACATTTGGCTCCTGCTCGTGTATTACTTCCATCTGGATTCCATGTCGAAGGATCTGTGACTTCATAACTTATTTATTTAGATAACAGACATTTTCCTTGACTGTCGTACCTCCTTGTGGCCCACACCCTTATTTTTCCTTCTGCACATCAACAGTTTGAATTTCCTGGGTTACCCTCCACTGTGTTGATTTCCCTTCTCAGTGGGTCTTGGAATTCAGCCACAGTTGGCTTCATTTCTGGAAATACATTTGTTATACTTTTTCCTGCTGTTGCGTTCCTTGCTGATTGTTTTGGGGACACTGGATAAAATGGAGCCTGAAATTATTAGTGTACACTATATTGCAGCTCTTAGTGTCATTATGTCTCCTTTTTGGAGACCTGTCAGTTATAAAAGAAGTAGTACCACATTAATTCCCAGCAGGAATGCTCGCTTTAGGACTCTCCATGGAATGTATGTTTTTATGGGATTTATAGAGTGCAAAACTAACTGGGGAGCGACGAAGCACTGAACATAGGGGATGCACCCAGCCGGATAGAAGTAAGGGTGAGGGTGATAGCAGAGGAGCTGGGATGGATATGTGGAGAATCAGGGTTAGTGGAGCTATCAATTGGTGAGATGTTCTTTAATAGAGTATGACCTTCAACTCTTTCCTCAAGTGTAGGATGGAGGGAGCCAGTCTTATCTGCATTGGTAAATGGTTGCAGAGAGAGGATGGGCATCAGGGAAATACCTGTTCCCTCGTCTTACAAAGCAAGTCGTCCTCTCTGTCAGCTTCTAACATTCTTCCTGAGCTCCTGCTTGCAATTGACTGGATCTGCCTTGGAGGACTGCATATCTATGTAGATAGGGTTGAGGGTTGTCTTCTTAAATAAGTCAGTGAGCTTTGTTTAGTTCAGGGCTTTGCCCGGTAGATGTTTTTGTTATGGTGGTTTTATGATATGATATATGACATTTTTAACGCGCCTGTACACAAGTGTTTCTAGGCACGACAGGACAAGAAGGGGGAAACAAAGGGAGGACACAACAATGATCCTACTAGGTGTTGTGTCATTCACATTGTGCAAGTGTGGGGAAGAAGTAGGAGTGAAGTGCCAGGGGAGGAAGGGAGGTCAGAAGTGCAGGTAACTCAATAAGTGCAGACAGAGGGTGGCTCATAAGTGCAGAGAGAAGGGACTGTAGGGTCACAGATACAGACCATTAAGTGCTGGGGAAGACCGGACGCTGTGCAAGGGCAACTGGACATCAGGAGCCTGGGTCCGAGTTCAGGGGGTAGCCAGGTGGCCATTGTGCGGAACAGTCAGTGACATCAGCAGGGGAGGGGAAGAGACAATGCGGAATCGAAAAGGAATGTCTTAAGTTGCTTCCAGAACCATATGTGGTTCTGCTCAAGTTTGAGAGAGGGTTGGAGGCTGTTCCGGGGGGGGGGACCCAGCCGAGGAGAGAGATCTGCCCCCAACTCTCTACTTGGAGAAGCGTCTGACCCTCAGAAAGTTGGAGTTGGAAGAGCAGAGAGCTCGAGAAGGAAGATGTGTAGGAAAAGAAAGTTGGAGGTAATGCTGTCCCAGGCCTCAGAAAGCCTTGTGGACGATGCAAAGGGTCTTGAACTTGATCCTTGCAGCCACAGGGAGCCAGTGAAGAGATTTCAGAGCTGGAGAGATATGATCCCTGGGCCTGAGGCCAAGGACAAGTCTTGTAGTTCTGTTCTGGATAAGTTGTAAAGGTCGAAGAGTAGAGACAGGCAGATTGCAGTAGTCCTGTCTAGAGAGGACCAGGGCTTTGGAGACAGTGAGCTTCTGGGGGAAAGTGAGAAATTGAAGTATGCCTCTGAGATGTGAGGAGAAAAGGAGATGGTGGAGTCGAAGATGACACCAATGTTCTTAGCCTCACAGGAAGGGGAAGGAAGAGGGCCCAGCATAGGCGGCCAGAGAGAGAGAGGAAAGGAGGGAGCAGGTGTCCCATTGAGGAGGGTCTCAGTCTTCCTGGCATCAAGGCAGAGATAATTGACGGAACACCATTCCCGAATTGCGGCTAGACACTCTGGTATGAGATAAGGAGCAGAGGTGGCTGATGGGAGCCTGAAAGAGAGCTGGGTGTCATCCGCATAACAAATTGGAGCAGAAAGTAGTGATGCAGTGGGCAAGAGTTGCCAGGTAGTGGTTGAAAAGCCAGGGAGAGAGGTTAGAGCCCTGGGGAATGCCACAAGTAAATAGAGATAGAAGAGAGCAAAGACCCCAGTTGGACCTAGGGGGGGTCGGTCGGTGAGAAAGGAGGTCAACCAGGCCGGGGCCTGATCAGTGATACCCAGGTTGTCATGGAGGGGATTCAGCAGAATGTCATGTTGACCGTGTCAAAGGCAGAGTGAGGCGAGAAGGAAGATTAAAGTCAAGCAGGTCTTTATGGTTGTTCAGGAGAGGAGGTTGCGTGATTCTGGCAGCTCTGAAGCCAGACCGGTGATCGTAGAGACACTCACAGATTCAGTATGCAGATTAAGCTGGGAGATGGCCAGCTTTTCCAGGAGTTTGACCAGGAATGGAGTGATGGATATCGGGCAATAGTTAGCTGGAGAGCAAGGATTTGCAGAGGGCTTCTTTAGAAGGTGGTGCACAAGGGAGTTCTTAAGGGGGAGGGGAAGGTTCCAGTGGCAAAGGAGTGATGCAGAAGTTGACCAAGGCTGGAACAAGTGTCTCGATGTGGTCCTTGATGGTTCTGGATGAGCAGGGGAGAACCTGCTTTGACAAGACTTTCACAGATCGGACTTGTCTGGAAACATCATCATGAGATTTGGAAGAGAGGTAAAAGGGGAAAACATTCTCTTTGTATCAATCACAGGTTTCTAGGAGGTTCCTCAATAGGTCAAGCTGAACACCCATAGACATCTTTGCTAGACTATGCTGGGCTTAACCAGACTCTCGGACACGAGCACCACTAGAAAGTACTGCATCCCGCCTGAGGTGGTGCCATATAAATCGGACTGCTATCTTATGCCAGCACAGGTACAGAGAAAATCACCTCTTGTATTGCAAGTGGCCAACCTTGCTCTCTGGCTCAGTGTCAGCAGGAGGTTTGCTAATAGACCAGCAACAATCATTAACAACTGGTGTCTGATGTGGCTGAACAAAGCTGACTTATGTTTGGTTAACCAGAATAAAAATACAGCAACTGTAAAAGCAAATATATAAAGAGGTGGCAGGAAAGGAAAGGGTTACTGAGTGATACGCAATAAAGAGCAGTGTTTGCCTGAGACCACTGTATGGTCCAAGATGTGACCGAGTTTGATCTTGGTTGACAGATCTCTGTAAGCAATGCGTGGTTAATCTGTAGGCAGCAGGGTGTGCATAGGGTGTGTTAAATCCATGTGTAAAGTGTAGCATGCTTTCAACACACCATGCGATGTTCATTGATTTGTTTCACAGAGCGGAGGCAGCGGTCAGAAATATTGAGATCCCCACTGTGAGATAAATCTGACCGCATCGCCACCCCCATGGAATCTTCATGCGGGTGGAGAGTCTTTGGATTCTCAGTGTGGCTATTTCCAGGCCTCTTTCATAACGGGGTTCAGTGCTTGCCAACAAGAGACGCTTGTTTCACAACTTGAAAATAGGGTAGTGCCTTGGGACCATATTGCACTTGCAATCAGAAGAGTTACCGCTGGTTCAGATTCCTTGATCTGGCATAAAGGACGGTTAATACCACCGTGTGAGTATGTTTTTTTTTCATTTTCACCACTAACCACCTTCTATGGAGTGGGTTTGGGTTTGTATTTGTGTGTAATTGTGTGTAATTTCTGTTTTAGAAGCTTTTTATTAACACAGCATTGTCTAACAATAGGTTGTAGGCAAATGCATGTTTTCTACCATTATAGATAAATGTTGAGTTTAGTATAGATTCACCGGAAATTAAACTGTTTGCCTTTGCCTCCCAGCAGCCAAGCAATGATGTGTTTGGATCTGATCTATTTTCTTCGGCCGGATCGTCTAACACAGAAGCCCCTTTGCCTGCAGGACAGGCATCCCAGCTCGCAACTCTGGAAACGAATCCGCTGGACCTCTTTAACCACAGTGCACCTTCTGCGGTGTCGCCTATTGGAGGCCTAGGTTAGTTGAGCACATTCTTTTATGTCCATGCATGGCGGGAAACTTCCATTTAATAGAGGGTTTTCTAGATAAGCCTTGGGTGGCCTTGCCTGTGCAGTCCAGAAAGTTCTATTCCTGTTGCATGCATTTCGCTGCCTTCCAGAGAGGGCTAGTGTTCTTGACCTCATCATTTATCTGTTGGTTAAATGAGCATCTGATTCAATCAAAATGTCAAGGTATTTTTTTTTCACTTTCTGTCCCAGGAACAGCAACTGTAAGGGCATGCAGCCCCTTAGTTTGGTATTTCTTTTTTTCTCTACCAGTACTAGGATTTCTCTTTAATATGCAATGTACCCTACTTTTAACAACTGCAGATGACAGTGATGCACTACAATGGTAGGTGGCCAAATGTACTATGGCGTTCCCCGATATCATCTTCCCACTTGTCAATGAGTTATTGCTAGTAGAAATTATCTTACATCCCCTATAGAAAGTGAATAAGAAAAATCTGTATAGTCATTCACTCTACTCCGCTCCGAGAGGGATTTTATTTTTCTTAATGTAAGCTCACACACTCATTTCAAACTAAAAATTACTTTTAACTGCAGATCGGTTGAAGACAAGCAAAAGTATTTAACATGTTGCTCTTTTTCACACATTTCTGGAAGCCCACCAACCTTGTGGGGTGATGTACTGGAAATGATTGACTGGGGCCAATTAGCTGTTGCCATTCTGTAGGGCATCAAAATGTAAAGCGCATGGTAGTATAATAATGGGTTATAAGGCATTTTGTGTAATTTCTCAAAGAAAGAAAACAAAAGGTACAAGTGACTCTTTATCTCTCTTCCTTCTGTAATATGGCATTCCACAGAAAAACTGGTACAGAATTCTCATATGGACAAAGAGCCTTTGTGGGATTGTCAATTTCAGGCCTTGGACTCCTGCATGTCACCATTTAATATTATATTTCATAAACCCGACTAGTGATTTATGCTAAAAACAACAGTGCCCAGTTTTCATTGTCACCAAACCTATACTATCCTAATTTGGCACTTAGGGATTATAAAGAGAAAATAGGATAGAGGCTTAACATAGTGTATGCAAGCTCCAACAATATCCTGGGCCACGTCATGAACACAAGCGCCAACAATATATATTTTTTAATTTTTATATTGTGGTATTGGTTGTTCATTCTCAACCTTACACAAAGTACAGAAAACGTCACAACATGTTTATCATACATAGCCAATAACAGGAAAATAAAAATTAAAGCAATAGAAAAAGGAAAAAAAGCATCACATTTAAGAGAAACCCCATAGAACTGGGTTGCATAAACACATTCAGAGAATATTGCATAAAATAAAAGAAAAGAAAAGCTAAATGAAAACACTGACCCTAGATCGATTCCTCCACCATCTGATGCGCACCACGCCCACTTGGTTAAGGTTCTTTATCACAGAAATGGTCACAGCATTTTCATCACCTCTCGAAACACACCTAAATAATTCCCCTGAATCTAGGAAAGCAGGATTATATACAAACTGACCCTACCACATCGTTCTTTGCGTTTGTAAAGAGGGACAGTCCTGCCGGACAACCTTTTGGATGATCCTCAACAAGGCTGATCTAACAAGGAGATCTAACAAGGCTGATTTCTCCCGTGGGCAATACATTTAATCTGTATCTTAGAAATTGGAGACTCCACTAGTCCTTGGTGAATTTTTTCAGATACCTAGGAATAACCCCAAAGGGCTTGTCATCTTCATAGCATCCGCAAGAACGTCATACAGAGATCCCACAAGGGGTGCAAGCAACTTCCTGTACAAGGTCAAGACTCTACAGTCCAACAGACATCCCAGCGATCTTAGTGCCAGTTCGAATCTGAGGGCAACAATTGGTAAGCCGTCTGGCAGGTTCAAATCTCGCTTCAAAGCCTTATGTTCAAACTTGTCATTCAGGGCTCTGGTTTTGTAAGCAGTTTCCATTCCGTAAAGTAACTTTGCTACCACTTTCATCCCGTAATAGATTATCAACAGACACAACGAGAAACAACAGAACCTAGAGCTAATTGTATTCATCTGGGTAGCGGCTTGAGTCGCCTTGAGCAAAATGTGTGCCATCAGAATACCAATACTGTCAGCCGAATCCATTGTAAAAAACAGGGAAAAAGCCTTTCTATGGGATTTATTATTTGGTTTCCAACTAACCAAGTGAAGCCCATTTTTTCTTTTAGGTGCAGAGGTAAATATGATAACACACGTTTTGCTCTCATTGATAATTCATTCATTAATTATAGAGTATTCCTGTATCGGGCACTATGGCCACATCGCAAACACAAGCTCCAACAATATCCAAGGTCACATTGTGAACACAAGCTCCAACAATATCCTGGGCCCAGGCAACTTGTTCACACACTGGAAAATGCTAGAGGTTTCGCGTTTCCCCTAATTCACTTTCTGGTGGCTACGTTATCCAGAAAAAAGGCAAGCCTGATGCAAATAAGTCAATAGATAAAGAATTCATACTCCAGAATAAAGGGAATACAGAAAGAGTAGAAATGTGTTCAACAAGTTACAGGCAAAAGCCACGACGAGGACTGAAAACAAACACCATCGACATAGAAATAAATTGAGCATTTGTATAAGGAATTGGTAAACAACGAAACATATCAAAATGAGTCCCTTTTAAATTATAATCGCACAATTGTGTTACTAACAGTCAACATTTTAAAAGGGAAAAAACCATAGTAAATCTAAGGCTTATTTTGTAACATTAAACATTCAATTTACAATTTACCCCATTATGTACGATGTGCTGCATGCAGCAAACATCCAATGTGATCCCTACTCAAAACTAGGTGCTATTATTTTATGTATAGTAGCAATTTAAAATAAAACATGTCCTCACTGTTACACGCATACTCACAATTCTCAGTGAAGAGTCATCACAAGGTGTGACGCCTGGCAAGTAGCTATAGAGCAGCAGACTAGGACATCTAGAGCGTGGCTTTGGCCGTTGCCCTCAGCTTCCTTTCCACTACATTAGGTCTTATGGTGATGAAGGGAAAGAGAACCTCGTGTTATCCAGTGATCACAAAGAATCTTACTTTAGGTTTCGGCATAGCACCTTTCTCCATCGACTCCAATGTGGCTCTAGCAAAGAGTACTCTTGGACCTACCTGGATAGGGGCCAAGAAACAACACTTATTAGGCTTTCTAGTTTTCTCCTACTCTCAGGCTTTGGTTCTTCCAACAACACGTACACACAGAGTTCTATTCAATTCCCTTCAGCTCACAGGCCGTTGTGCTGCAGCCACCATCATTAGCATGGTACATGCACACTGGGATCCCAGGTCTTCTCTCTCAACATAGGGGAGGCTTAATGTCAGGTTATGAGATTTACTCTGCAAGAGGCCTAGTCCTAGGAACACAAGAAAGTGCTCCTTGGGTTGGTGCACACGTCCACAGATATATAAAGGGCACCACCAGCTGAAAAGACTTGGCACTTATTTTTGTTTCAAATGGACCAAATCCCATGCTGGTCCCCCAACGAGCAGGTTTCAAATAATGACGGGGTTCCTAAAACAGCTTCACAAATTAAATACTCTACTTCTTGCCCACACAAAAGTGAAGTCACCTTTGCCTCTCAAGGCACGACATGCAAATTGATATTAGAATGCCACACAAGGCAGGTGGGATTGTTAACTTACACCTCGCTGTTCTGACGCCTCAATATGTTGTAATGGTCTAATGGTCCACAAATAAAGTTACTTAATCTTATAAACCAAAGTCTTGCCACGCTTACATTTTGGCAGACGGTACATTTGCAATACAAGCTTGATAAAAAGTATTCAATCGTGTTACTTTGATCACAGTTTCAGTCGTGCCCCACCATCCAGACTGCAGTGGGGCAGAAGTGGTCAAACACAATAGTTTTAAAAGCAGCTCTTGAGGTATCTTTGTTGTGTTTGCTGCAGCGTAGGAACATATAAAAGGGATTTGGTTTGGGGCTCAGCATAATATATGGACCACTAACATATGACAATATCCCTGCCACATTGGCCATGATAGTCCTAGGCATCATTTTGGTAAATATATAAAAAAATATGTTATTTACGTTACAAACTATCAAAAATATTCTTCCTCTGAATCAGCTTGTCCATGGCTATTTGTATTACAGGCAGCGTGTTCAATTTAGATTGGAAACTGCAATTGCCTTCTATTTGCAGCTACTTAAAATGTCCCAGACTTACCCCAAAATGGGTAGCCCATTTCATTTTGAGTCCTTTTAACAGCTATTGCTACATCATGCATTTCAGGTACGTTCAGAGGTTATCAAGATGGCATGCAAGATCCACACATGTATCATTACCGAATTTCCATCCCATCTTGTGTGTAATTCTCCCCACTTAATGATTCCCCTAGCACTTTTTGCTGGACTATTGGGTTTTTTCTGACTCTGCTGGGTGAGTGTGAACCTTTTTCCTCACTCACTCTTTTTCTGGGAACGCTTTCGGTTAACTTTGATGGCGTCTGCTTTCCGCCATCCTTTTCAATGGCATCTGTATTTTACTATTGCAGCACGCAGCATTTTCTGTGCAGTTCTGCTGGGAGCTCCTTGAGCTTCTCTCTTTAGTTTTATTTTATTTTCCTGTGCTAACTTGCTGTTACAAAGATAGGGAAATACCTTTCTCCTACCTATGATTTTCATTTGTGAGATCAGCCCACTCCACCTTACGCAGAGGGCTAAGGGGATTCGAAATATTCCTTTTCTCACTTCTCCTGTAACTTTCTAGTTACAGTGGAAAGTCTATCTGAGTGGCTGTTGGCAGTGGATATCTTCTACCAATCTTTCGTGATTTTTACTCACAGGCTGCTGTTGCAGCTGTGGTAAAGGACACATGGTCACCATTGACCTAAAATGGTGCCTGTCTTTTTTCACCAGCTCACGATGGCTTGCCCTTTCTTGAGCCTGCTAACCTGGTTGGGGGAAGTCCTGCTCACTCCTGTGTCTTCACCGGCTCCCATGGGTCTGGGAGGACAGGGAGCTGGAAGCACACCAAAACTCCTTAGGTCTTTGTCCTCCAGTGTGCCTGCTTTGCTCCATTTCTAACTCAGTGCCTTGCTCTACCCCTTGGGACAGCCACCACCCAAAGTTTGAATTATATGATATGGCATTTATAACACGCCTATACACAAGTGTTTCAAGGCACAATGCGGCAAGGGAGGGGTAACAGAGGGAAGACAGAGAAAGCAATCCTAATAGTCCAAGTGTCATAAAGATCGCACAAGTGCAGGGGAATGTTGCATGCATGCTGATTGACTGGGTTCCTGCATAAAAGGTGAGGTTCTTGATGCTGAAGCCAGAGTCGACCACTGGAAGAAACATTCAGAAGAAGGAAGAAAAAGGATGTCTGCAACCGCCTCTGGTGACCACCAAGCCGACTAACAGCAGAAGCCCCAGCTCTTTCTTCTAAGCAACAGGGACGATCCAGACGGGACAACTTCCTCCCTTCGACTGGTGGGCCTTACCAATCTCAAGACCATCTGCAGTTTGAAGTATCCACAAAGTGCTGTGACCTTCCAGTCCTGCACAACCCGAATATCCTGGCACCTCTGGCACTGCTGCAGTGCATTGTTTCGTTGAGTGTACTTTCGGCTGCAAACATATGGGCATCTTCCTGAGCCTACAGAGACAGCATCCTGATCATAGAAGTCCCCTCAGAAGAGTCAAGAACTGACAGAAGGAAGGAAGTCTGCCGAGTGACAACCGTTGCGGCTCCAAAGCCTGTGTCGAGCCTCTACAACCAAGTGCTATGAAGATCTTCTGGCCATCCCTGTGACCGAGGCTAACTATCTGCTGTCAAACGTTCTTCATGTATCCACCAAGGTCGGATCCCCGAACCGGCTCTGCTATCGTCCTACCTTTGGGACCCGCTGGTGACCTAGCTCTTCTTCATCATAGAAACTACTGTCTAACTCCTGGTTACTTACCTAGGCAGTTTGTGTGCTGCTGATTGCTCCTCTAGGCTCAAGAGGCTGCAGCACCAGGGCCATCATGCCTTACTATGGAGAGCCATAAACATGGTTCTCTCCCTCCCCCTATCAAGGGTAAGATCTGTGCTTTGGAGGGAGTTGTTGCCAGTCACCTGCAATTTAAAAAAGTGTGAGAATACAAGTACCAGAATCCTTGGAGACATCAATGTGAATTAATCTGAAACACCTGAAAAGGAAATGCAACTAGACACGCCTGAAAAGGAAAAGAAACACAGCCTCCCTGATGATTGATGGAGTCAAGAAAACATTTGGAGGAGAAGAAAATGTGTTGCTACAGCAGGAAAACTTGACTGGGAACCAGAGTGCGCTCCTTGTCATCATTTTTTACGCTTCTAGTGTCACGTTGGGGTGGATGACCCAACCGTGTTCGCCCATGCCCAAAGTCCCGGTCATAGGGCCTGAAATCCTTCAGGTAATCTACTGTGTCCCCCTGAACCCTTTGAATCAAAATGTGTTACTTGCTTTCTATGCAAAGCTTCATCTGTGCATTTGACAACATTGACAGCATCTGTCTTCCTTTGTTCTGCCGCCCACAGGTTACTAGTCCCCCCAGTCCACCCCATCAGACTTTTGTAGACTCTCATTTCCCACATAGGGTTGGACTTCTAAGGATGAGGCTTGCCTAGAGTTGTTAACTTACCAGTTTTGCTAGTCCAGTATTTGTTGGTTAATGTATGATTTGCTAACCTAAAACTACTCTTGTACTTACCTGATTACCATCTAAAGGTCTACTGTTTGAAATGAGCATTTCTACAGCAGATATATACTGTAGATTTCTATCTGTGTGAACTGTTTTTATTTACCTGAATTGTTTTGGCTTTAACAGTGCCTAGTATATATAATAAATAAGTATATTTGTTTATAACTACAGTGTGTAACTGTTTCCTTCACTAAAAGTGTACTCAAAGGTCTTTGTACACAACTGCAGCCCTTCTCCCTCCTAACATAAGCCTAACATGCTACCAGCATATTTGTGTGGATAAGGTCTAAACTAAAGGTTGGAGCTCTGTGGACTGTAGTTACACTCCATAACAATTACCAATGCCTTCCAGACTGCCTTTGCCAGCCCATCTCTGCAGTGTGCAGTTTGTGCCTGAAGATTTGGAAAACCTTTTGTATCTGCTTCCATTGATATAGAAGGATGGGTCCCAATCAGGAGACCAAGAGAGCAGCATGACCACCATGTTGGTCGCATGCTCTCATTAGACTTACAGGGGTATACAAATGAAGCCCGACAATACGGAGCCTTGCAAGTCCTCTGCGTGTTCCCACTCTGCCAAATGGGAACATATGTTCCCTGCACTACGGCTCTGCACAAGTAAAATGAAGATCTCCACTGTAAAATATGCTCCCACACCACAGCTCTGCATGAGTAAAATGAGGCCATCCACTGTAAATTATGTTCCCCACATTGCACTCTGCATGAGCAAAATGAGGGGATCCCTTGTCAAATATGCTCCCCACACTACAACTCTGCACACGTATAATACGGTGATGCACTATACAATTGCCCCCCCCACACTACAGCTCTGCACAAGTGCAATCAAGGGATTCACTGTAAAATAAGTTGCACACAATATGATCTGCACTAGTAAAATGAGTGGATCCACTGTAAAATATACACCCACCCCTACAGCTCTGTCTCGGTTGGATAGCTCAGGTGCAACATGCTCACCTTAGAAGCAAGACGACACGGGGCACCACAGGTTCGATCCCCAGGTCCGCGCTTAGAATCCTCTGGGTATAAAGTGGGTTATAACTAACCTATCATATCATATCATACACAAGTGCAATGAGGGGATCCACTGTAAGATATGCTCCCCACACCATAGCTCTAGGGGTATTATGTACAGGTATTATAATAATGACAAAAACGTTCATATTGTGAGAATAGGAACAGTTTTAACGGGATTCCACTGCACAACTGCTCTAAAATGGCATCTAATGAATAATAAATATGGTGTTTTGTAAGGAGTAATGTATTTACAGTTTTCTGAGCAAAGACAATACTCAGAACTTGTTTCTTTTTGGTATTCATAATCTTGTGGATTGCCAAACAAACGAAACGGTGTAAAACGAGTAGAGATAGAAATGTATTATTTAAAAGAAATGAATAATGATTATATTTCAATCGATGGAAGGCTTATTCTGTCTATATATATCTTTTAGGTGGATTGCCCGTCATCTCTTCTCACACCACAGCGTGGAGTCCACAATCTTTGGTCTTCAATCAGCCCGCCTCTATGCTTTCTGGATCAGGGATCGGTGCCCAGCCGGGAGGGTATAACCAGCCAGGTGTGTACACAACTGCTCCAGCTGGACCAGGATGGAATCAGCCAACACCTTTTGGCACGTCAGTAATTCAGCCTCCTACCCCCTGGAGCCAGCCAGTCTCCATTCAGCCTAATGCGTGGACCCAGCCAGGGCCAATGGGCAACCCTTTTAACCAGATGAACATGTTTCCGTCTTCTATGGCTCTCTCCCTGTCGCCGTCGGCCATGTTATCTTCTCCACCTCAGCCCCCGCCTAGACCCGTGCCTCAGAAAGAGGCACCCAGGAAGGAAAGTGATGCTTTCACCGCCTTAGACCCACTCGGAGAAAAGGAAAATAAGAACGTAAAAGAGTTGTTCAAGGATTTCCAAATGACTAAGCCTCCTGCTGTGCCAGCTCGGCGGGGAGAACAGCAGAGTCCTGCTGGCAGTGCTTCCGGGGCATTCTCCACCTACTTCAACAGCAAAGTGGGAATTCCGCAAGAAACCAACGATCACGATGAATTTGATATAAGCCAACTATCTGCTAAAATCAATGGTACATCATTTTGTTATATGATATATTATGTGGGATAGATGCATTTAAATGCATCTAAATGTAATATGATATTGTCAAAATGCGTGGTCTATCGCCTTAAGGTCAGAGGTAAAGTTGTGATTATTTGAATAGCACTAACACACTCAGGCACAATGTCTTCTCATAGCACTTCCAATGAGAGTGCCAGGTCACATTTGATTGGCTTGCAAAAAATCAAAAATGTTGACCGTCCCATTCTTCAGATGCAAGTCACAGACGAATCATTGGTGGACAAGAGGTTAGAAGAAGAGAATAGATCACTTGCCCCGGGGAGCAGGTAACCATGAATGCTGGGTTTTAGCCCAATTACTGATGTTCTTTAGAAGTTGTTTCTAGATCAGTGGTTTTGCGAGATAGAAAATAAATGTTCCAATTCAGTGAAGAGCTATATATAAAATATTGCAGGGCATGCACTCTCACTGTACTGTAGACACTTATAACTTGAATACTATTCAAACATGGTTCTACTAATGTTAAGATTCTCTAATCCACCTATTAATTGAAATATCTGATGACTGATATACAGTATCTTGTACAGCACAAGAGCTGGATTAACAACAATTGAACCACCCCCATTTCAACTACACTTAATCTGATATTGAATCTAGACACACACACACATATATACATATGTAATTAATGTCATAACATAGTATTGTATGTTATGTTATTTGGCATTTATATAGCGCTCTATATATCAGTGGTAGGACCTCAAAGCGCTGTCAGGTTGAACGCCCCTGGGAACCGTAGTTCAGGTCAGTAGAGAGAAGTAGTGTCGCAGGGTGCGTGGGTGTACCAGATAAGTGTACAGTAGGTGTGGTTGCCGAGGTGGTAGCAGCGTGCTAGCGTTTAGGTGTGGTGCTGGAGAAGTCAGTTGGATGTGTGCAGTCTGGTGGGTGGACATCCAGACTGGGTTTGGCTGCGTTAGGCCTGAAGGGCGCATATGTGAGCAACTGTGCAGGAACGTGCTCAGCTAGCTGCTTTTTATTAGGGTGATGAGGTATTGATGAGGTCGTTTTCGTATGTGGACAGCTAGGACGAATTAATGAGGGGTATAGCTGTGTTCTCTTTGAGTGATGGTGTATAGTAGAGAGTAAAAGTAGTGATGTGATGTGGTGGTTGTTTTTTGGAGCGCCTGAGACCAGGCACAAGAGAAGGATGGTGGGAACATAGCGACAGACAGACATTTAGAGGCAGGGAGATATGGGTACATGGGGGATACAGATATATACTATTTCATTCTTAAAACCCCTTTACTTCATCTTGAGCAGGTGAGGTATTTTTGTACGATACATTATTTTAAGCAACACATTGCTCTCCTATGAAAAAATGCAAACCAAAAAGAGTAGAGCACTGTACGAGAAGTTCAAACCCAGCTCCTAAGGTACCTCCCTTTCTCCTAGTTGAGTCTTCAAACCTCTACACTATCAATGCATTGCTAATAATGCACATACACGCCTGTATTAACACAAAGCACAATATGTCAGTGCGTGTTGGATACCATCCTGAGGATAGAATTCAGTGCCTATGCTGCAGGACAGTAGATAGGGCGACATATTGGGGATAGTTTAACCTCTGAGCCTGGACTATTCAATGTGTGTTTAATGCCACTTCATGAAAAGGTAGAGTTCTGCTATTAGTCCTGTTAGGATTATCAGCGCTAGGGGGAAAAGTCAATGTGTAAGCAATGGCTCACAGAGATGCAGAGTGCTGTATTACAGCTTTGGCACATATAGCCTCATTGCTAGTTTGGCCATAGTGGTGAAACAGGCAGTATTCGGAAATATTGCCTGTTTTACAGCTATGCTAAATTATCAGTTTCATAATTATCTTCACACAAATGTGGTAACGGATGCAATATGTCCACATGGTAGTACAACATGACTACAATGGAGTCCAAGGGGACCCAAAACGATGATTTTGTAACAGGGGCCATATGACTCTATATTGTGTGGCCCCTTCCCGTTACTGCATGCTGTAACAGTTTCCCAGTTTAGTTTTATTTATGCAGGATATTCCAGCAAACTCATAATGAGTCTTTAATACTGCTCATAGCATGTCATCCAAGATTAAATGTGTCTGTGACATACACCCAAGATATAGGTTCATTCACCTCGAGAAATCGAGATTGGAAAAGAATCAGTGAAAGTTATAACGCTTCAGAAATTATGAGGGTATGAGTGAGGACCCACATAATCAAATGTTGGAAAAAAGTAAGAACACTTACCTTTGGAACGTTATGGGGTGTTGCGTTAGTGTATAGGGTATACAATGGAGCATCAGGGGAGTAGCCAGTACATAGAGTAAAGGTCACTGCATCACTGAAAGGTCTTAATTGTGTCAAAGTCAATGATGTACAGGTGGAAATTCTGCATTCTGTCACGTGCAACATCAATTTCACAAGAGTGGTCGATGTGTCTCTTTCTTTTTCCTACACTCATTTTCTTTACTAATTGCCATTGCCAGGCTGTAGATGGTGGAGCCATTTCAATGTTATGTTATACAAGGTAATATTGATTGCACATTGAAATCCAAAGAGGCACAAGGAAGGATGCTATATGATGTGTGTTTCTCTCCTTCGACACCATTCGCCTTATGGCATGTGGATTTTTAAATGGGCCTCTTCAGACTTTCAGAGACACTTTTTAAAATTGACTAGGCAGCGAGAACCATCTGTTATTAGAGGTTTCTATGTCATTTCATCGACACCTGTTTTTACGACAGGTTTTTTTCTGTGGAATTATTGCCGAAAAAACGTTTCAAAAGAAAATATGTTGTGCGGGGTTCTGCCCAAACCCCATGTCATTTATCTGTTTTTTAATCCCTGACCACTCCCAACCCTTTATATGGCCTTTCCGACCCCACAAAAACATTTTCAAAAGTTTTTCTCTGCAAAAATTCTGCTGAAAAACACCCGCCGTAAAAACGGGTGTCGATGAAAGGACGTTGTACCTGTTAGAAAAAACAGCTGAACATTTCAAAACACTGATGTTGGCAGCCATGTGTATGTCTTTGTACATAAGGAGAATTGTTTTTTCTTACAGTTTTCAGACGTGGGGCCATATGTAACCCAGAAAATATAGAGAGTATACCTTTAAGGAAAAGCATGCTATTGTTGTTAAGATGTAGTACGTATTCTTGTTTTAAGCTATCACCGTACCCAAACCATAGCATAACAAAGCATTTGATCTTCAACACATCTTCAACTAATCTTTTAAGCCACTGGCATCTGGCCAAAATAAACTATGGGGATGCATTTATTGTGTTGCCCAAACAGCTTTTTTTAATGCCAGTCAGCTAATTAAGCAGATATTATGCAAGGTGAATCAGCACCTCACGAGTCTTGCCATCCTCGCATTGCTACTTGATTAAGTTACACTTGGCATTGTTAGCGGTCCAAGGAACACAGGATTCAAGTATTTTGATGCATGGCTTATTATGGTCTCGCCCATTTGGATGCTGGGAGGACATAGGTTGTAGATCATGCTGTAGCTCATGCAGTGAAATATGACATTTCTTTTTAGAGCCACCAAAGCCTGCACCAAGACAGAATATTCTTCCGGTTCCCAAAGCTGCCGAGATCAGCTTTGAAAACCCCTTCGGAGCAGATCTATTCAACGACTCTACGAAAAACCCGGTGAGTACTGGTTGGCTCGTTTTATTTAATTTAAATGGGATTTGCGTAGCTCTATAGGTAGAGCTCAAAGTACTTGTGGTCTAACAAGGAAGATGGGTCGGGGGGTGGGCGTTTGGGAATGGTTTTATGTAGCCCAAGTTCGCGGGGTTTAGAAAACAGTTTGCAGGCATAGGAAGTAAAATGGTGACGCAGACGTAATTGTAAGTAACCGTAAGTGGTAACACCCAGGCAATTGATTCTAAGGTGAATGGGGGCGTAAGCCATCATGTTCTTAACAGGATCCTGACGAATACTGCCATGAATACCCTCAGTTACAACACTGGTAGCCCAATCCTCTCGGGGCAGGAGAGCTTTCTAGTCATTGAAGCTCCCGGCATGCTCAGTTTCCTCCGTCTGTGTGGATGCAGGATTCGCATTGCGGATCCTAGTTTTCCGGAGGGGTGGCATGACTGGAAAAGCCTGGCGAGGTAGCCTGGTGCGCAGCATGGGAGGAGTGTATGCACTGGCACTTGGCACTGAATTGGGAGCCAGTGGAAGCTTTTCTGGCATAACTTGCTCCCTATCACGTAGTCCGAGGAAGAGATGTAGAGCACGCATATAGGCTCTCCAAACTAAATAGTGTTGCAGGAATCAGTAATGAGGCAGGCAGAGTCCTGGGCAAACACTAAGATGCGTTTACATGGTTGCTGTTATGTCTGCAGCACGCCACTGTATATGCTGGCTATATCTCCCAAGGCATGCTAACTATTTCTCCCAGTATTGCTTGCCATGTCTATCAGTCTATGCCTGATAAATGCTTGTCAGGTGTGCCTAAACAACTGTATATCTTCTGTTCGGGCAGGTGAATCGAGATGTTTTTGAGCATTACCCTATTAATGATCCACCTGCTATGGCACTGGTGCAGACACCTTAAGCCCAAGGAGTCACCGAGCATCAATGGAGCAGACAGAATGCATGGGTGTGAACGTGGAGGGGCTTTCACCTCCCACGTCATACCCCCGTCTAGATGCTTTGGGAAAAATTGAGTAGCTTCTGGGGTGGGTGTCAACAGCACCACTGTCCTTCGAGGATGAAGGGGGGACAAGGGCTCTCAGGCTCCTGTTGCATCAGCGGCTGTTCTAGCAGCCTCCTCCTGTGCCTCTGGTATCCAATAGTGGCCGGATGGTTCACCCTCTCAGCAAGCACTACACTAGACCATGGCTGGTCTCTGGTCAAAGGAATCTGAGTGACCTATGTAGAAAGTCAATCGCAAGCTGCTCTCGTCTTTACTCCTATCAGGCGGGTGGGTACCCCAAGGGTTGCAGTTGTGACACCATGTGTTTCCAAAGCTACTTCATTGTCCTGCACTCCCCCTGGAATTAGGATACAGATACATTTTAAATATAGGGGCATCATTTAGGTGGTCACAGTTTATTTCACCTGCATCCTCATGTGTCTCTTTTGCCTGTTATGTCTCCTTTTCAAGGAGGTGTCCTAGTTATGTCGCAATTTGGCACTTATTGTAGGATTGTGTATCCAATTCCTGTGATTTCAAAGTATTGGGTGTCACTTTTCATGGTGTCATATAGCAAACCCTTTCCGCTACTCCTGAGATCTTACTGCAGTGATGCATGTGCTGAAGAGATCGCTTTTAATGCAGGAGATTGCTTTAATGGCTACATATACATTGAAAGAGAACCACTTATTTTTAGCTGAAAATGTATTTGTTGTTATTATTGTTATTATTATTATTATTATTATTATTATTAATATTATTATGTGTGTAACTTACTTAGGGTGATGTAATTAGGTTCAAAACTATCATCCCCTATAGATTCATATCCCCACACACATAAACAGATTGCTGTGCGCATCGCGGCCAGCGGCCTTCAAACTGCAGCAGGAGAAAATAAACAACATTCTGGGGAATTTTATTGTGGTATACATATTACTAGAAAAGTGTTGTACATTTGCATACTTCTTTCACATAGTAGAACACATATATACATCTGTTTTTGGACAATTACTGATGGAAAATATCCCGCAACAAAGTTTTAGCTCTCTCGCTATGATTGCAATGTGTTTTGTTTCACATATCAATTGTGAGAACCTGTTCATAGTTCCATTATGTTGGGAGTCCCAACCAAAATTGTGTTTCCAATAAGGGGGCTTAGCATGACAGTTTCGAAATCCCTAAATTAGACTATACTTTTCCTTTCACAAGAAATGCTGACATTGAACTTCGCTCATTTGACACAATGATAAATCAGAAAGCATTGCTATCATTGATACATTAAATAGCATAAACTAATTGAGAAATATGAATACCCTTACTGGATTTGACTTTTTATGGTCTCCATAGAAGCTTCAACTTCAGAACTTCTACAAATAATAAAGATATTAATGATAATAAACCTATCCTTCTCGACCAATTCTGTACCTAACAACTTGAAACAGTCATGGGTTCTCCCTCTTCTTAAAAAACAATCCCTTGACCCTGCCATTCCCACTAATGACAGGCCTATCACCACGGTCCCTTCCTGCTAAAAATCCTTGACAGAGTTGCCTACTTGCAAATTCAAGATTACTTAGAGTCCAATCAATTGCTAGGCCTGCGTGAATCTGGCTTTCGACCTCAACATGGAACAGAAACTGCCCTTGTTGACCTCAAAAGTCAGATTGATGACATTAAGGACAAAATCAAAGCAGCTATCCTACTCCTCCTAGACCTCTCAGCAGCCTTCGACCTGGTTGACCACAAGATACTCTGCAACCACCTCTCTTCTGCTGCCCACTTTTCCCCCTCTGCTGTCATGTGGATACAATCCTTCTTAGCCAAAAGAACCATGAGGGTCTCTTCATCTGCGGCTGCAGCAGTCCACATCCCCATTACCTGTGGTGTCCCACAAGGTTCTTGTGTCTCCCCCACCCTACATAACATCTTTACAAAGCCTCTCTTTGATAAACTGGACCTTCTGGGTGTCACCTACACCAACTACACAGATGACACACAGATACTCCTCACCATCACTGGCAACTACAATGCCGACGTCACTAGGATTAACGAAATCTTCTCTATCATTCCGGCATGGATGGCCACACGCGACCTCTGCCTGAATGATGAGAAGACCGAGCTCCTCCTAGTCAGATCTCCCAACAACCTACAGAAACTCAGCCCTGACTTCTCCAATTTCATCATCGATGGTAACATCATCCCAGTTGTTAAAAACATGAAAACTTTAGGCCTTTACCTTGACGCCAATACCAACCTCTCCAAACAAGACAACATGACCGCCTCAGCCACCGCCTACACTGGCAAACTAATTAGGGCCTGCAGACCTTTTCTATTGATGAATAGCTGCCTAACACTGGCCAGGGCTCTCATACAATCGAAGCTTGACTACTGCAATAGCCTCTACCTATGTGCCAACCAAGCTATAATCAATAAACTTCAGGTTCTCCAAAACAATGCTCTGCGAGCAGCACTAAACATTCCCAGGCGAGAGCACATCTCCCACATAATAATATCTTGCAAATGGCTATCCATTAAACAAAAAATTGACTTAAAAACCCTCTGCCTCACCTACAAAGCACTAAACCACCTAGCCCCCCCCCCTATCTCACCAACAAACTCACTTTGAAGCCGAGCACTGGAATCACTGGATCGTCCAATACTCTCTGCCTCACTGTGCCCAGATTCACCACTAAAATAGCCGGTGGCTCAAGCTTCACGGGCCTTGCCCCTCAACTTTGGAACACCCTGCCGCTGAACATCAAATCAACCAAATCCTTCAACTGTTCAGGAAATTAGTCATTAGTTGGCTACTGGATAAAACCAATCCCAAGAGAGACTAAGCACAGTACTAACTGTATATATTGTACATACCATACAAATGTTTAACCGCTTGCTCTAACTATCATTGTTTGTATATATTGTATATTGTATATTACCTCTATAATTGTATAACTGCAAAACTTATATATATTGTATTTCTGTAACCTGTCCTTTAAGCGACCTTTTACACCTGGGTCTGGAGCGCTATATAAATAAACAAGCAAACAAACAAAGAATGCTTCTGGAAATTAATTTAGATGCTGATCTATTCAGAAGACACTAGGCCAAAACATGTGTCTACCTCCATTATACTTGTAGGATCCAGTCATTGTTATAGGAACTATGTTTACATGTAATTGACAAGAAAATGAATACCTTTTCTACACTGACATGAACACAAGCCATAGTAGCCTGCATATACAAAACCTCCCTGACTCAGCAATCACTGCTGCCCTAGCCTCCAGAGTACCTTTATGTCAAAGTTCATTTTGAAGAACTTCCTAAGAGATGGCTGGCTGCCAAATCACTTGATTACTAGAACTTGGTTATACATTAGATAAGAAATTAATATACAATGTTTCTGCTTATGAAAAACTGAGTTCACTTGAAATGAAGAATTATCTTATGAAAAAATTAATGTCTTTGATGTAGCTTTCTTTAACAATATAAAAACCCTTTCCATTGTTAAAATTTGTCACTAATTCCTTTTGAGAATACAATACACTCAACAGGTATAAACATAGAAAGTTGTCATTGGACTCTTATTAGGTTCCCTTTTCTCGTTAGCTTCTTGGAGGGATCACTTCCATTTCCTCTGACAAGTTAAACACTTGCTATTGATATTCCTGAGAGAACACTTTTATATGTCTGCTGATGATTGTTCACTGAATCCAAATGACCATGGAATTGAGGGATAGACTAGAGGTACTGGATATGTGACGAATCCCAGGGTAGTGTCACTGCTACCATGGGGGAAGCCCCTTCTCGTAAGGCCGCTACCCAATAATCCCCCTGGGGGTGGTGCTGAATGGGTGGATCTCGTGGGGAGGGAAGCCCTCCATGGAATTGCTGACAATTGTCTTGCTTGGAGAACTCAGTATGCACCCCCTTCCTTTATGTCCCCTCTTTCCTCGAACCCCAATCAGATCTCTGTGGTTCCCCATCCATCTATGTACCTTTGTAGGATAGAAGACCCCATTCATACAAGTCGTACTAGGACGAGGAAGAGTGAGGCGTACCCGGATGGAGTTCAAACAACCACTGGCATGAAGAAGAACATGCAATGAGGCAAACGCTTACAGTGGAACCAACATACACAGAACAGTCAACTAGAGTTCGCTCAAGTGATAAAAAGGAAAGAAGGACTGTGTACCTTGTCAGATCCTCCCTGGATGAACCGAGAGCCGCTGGAGACTCACCGCAGAGAACAGGAAAGGCTGACAGAACATTGCCGAACACAAGCTGTGTTCCCCGATATCCAGGCTGGAGAATTGGGGGCCCAGGGGAAAGCGGGAGTCAGACTGTGCAGTTGGGCTGAGAAGCACATGCCAAGAGGGACCATACCTGGGAACACTGCAGCTACACCGGTCAAGTGGCACAGCGAGTAGAGCGCTCGCTTTGACACCTGTGCAGAGCCTGCTGACGCAGGTTCGAATCCCGGCAGGGTCAAACTCAGCCTTTCATCCTTCTGAGGTCGATAAATGAGCACCACGCAGTGTGGGTAAAAATAAGCAGCGCTCAGATACCTGAGGGTTCGTAGCGCTATATAAATGCTAAATTATTATTATTATTATTATTATACACAAGGAGACCGCTGGAAGACGTACGGAAGCCTGTGACAGGAAGAATTAGTTTCAAGAAGCCTTCCGAGCAAATCAGTAATGCTACAAAAGGTACTTGTGTTACCGTAGTGGGTGGTGGAGATAGAAGAGAATGAAGGAGGTGGTTATGGAAGGCAGAAGAACACCATCTCCCTTGCACCAGCACTTGGGAAAAACTAAGCGACAGTCACATGAAAACCAGTACCCGGCAGGTTAGAAAAGCAGGCCTGCATATAACACGCAATAAACCTGAGAGTGGGGTCTGGGTCCCATACAAGTCAGGGACGCACCACAAGAGCAGCACACCAAGATCTGGAACCCATACAAAGTTGGGTAAGCCCAACAAGAGCAGCACACCAGGGTTTGAGAACCATATAAAGTTGGGTGAACCCCACAAAAGCACCACACAGGGGTCAAGGGGCCATACAAATCCAAAGAAGCACAAAGTGCCCAGAGCAAGTCGGGGAGGATCTGGCTCCCAAGTAGGAGAAAAAAGAGAGGTGCGAGACATGAAGATAAGGGGTCGAAGACCCATTGCCAAAGGAAGAAGCCCGTTCTGGAATACCAAGATCTACCAAGATCTAAAGTCAAGTCTGGCAGTCTAGTGAACCAGACTTGATACTGCATTTGTGAACCAGCGAAAGAACAGGGGAAAGAAACCCTTCCCCTGATATTTGGAAACTGTATTTTTTTGCGATAAGAAGGCCTACAGTCAAGTCTGGCAGGATAGTGAACCCAGACGTAATTTGTGAAAAAACAGGGGAAGAGGCACCCCCTCCCCCCCCCCCATACTTGGGAACTGTGCTTTTGTATGTGTTTGGATGGGCATCTAACTTTTAAGTTAAAGATCCACTCAATGTGTTTTCTCTTCATGAACTGAACTTTTGAATCTAGATCCATTGAACATCCTGACAGAATACTTGGTCTTTTTTTTTTAGTAGGGCAACCCCTTGTAGAAATGGGGCATGGTAGGTTTTCCTTTTCTTTACTTTCATATATAAATAAACGTATTTGCAAACAAGCATGCCACCACTGTGTTAGACTCGTACTTCTGCACCCTTGCAGATGTCATTGTTACATTTTCACCAATTCTAGAATATTTGTACAGGATGGATTTGCAGGTGGTCAAACCATTTGATTCATTAAAACAAACATATATAACAAGTGTAGCACCATCTCTGGCATGATGCACAGAGAGGAGCCAGTAGGCATCTTACATTCATACCTGCTCCATTACATAGGATTAGCAAAGACGTGCACATGAGCGTCTAACATTCACAACGGCTCCCCTATATCTGATTCAGAAACCCAAAAACTGAAGCAAATCCGATATTTCTGGTGCTGTGTAAAGTCAGCATTACAAATCCATTACAGCAAAAGCAGAAAAGCTTCCTGATGGTCTTCCTGGCATTGCCTGCAAAATGGCCATCTAATGCCAATAAAAGATCCAAAAGCTCTAGCCTTGCCAATGACAGTTTATTTTTTTTATTTATTTATTTATAATATATACAATATATAACCAATGACAGTTTTTAATAGGAATGCATTGCAAAGATGTGAGGACTCACATATTGCTCATAAATCAAGTGGCTTAAGGCACATTTTGTGAAGGCATTTGTATCATACGAGGAGCTAATTTACTGTTGCAATTAGTCTGGGTGAAAAGATAATGGCAGCCCCTAAAAAGCTCATAACTTGATAATACTGCATGATAGAGCTAGCTTAAAGAGATCCCAAAATGGTGTGTTTTGGGTAGGAAGCGGGGTGGGCAGTTGTTGGGAATAGGTATAGTGATTAGCATCACCGTAGGCAGTCAAGGGATTGGTAGAAACCCCAAATAACACATCTCGTCTGTATGCCCTTGCTTAACATCCATCCCATTTCCTTCCAATGGGGTCCGTGGAAGTTCAGTGGAAAGGAGGGAAAAAGAGGAGACAATGCAATATGGACGAAATATAGTGGAAAGTCTACCAGGGTATGAGTGGGGGAAGTAGGGATACCCCAAAAACTCCAAATGTGTCTCATTTTCACAAAGAAAAGCGAATCGCTATTCTGACCTAAAATTGCCTTCGGCATCTCTGCATTCTCATATGCTTCCCAAATATTTGCCCGAGGACAGCACACAAATGTATCTCCAAATGTGCTCCATCTTGAAGCTTTGTAAATCAGGTTGGAAAATGCAAATCTGAGATGCTCAGGGTCCACACTCCTGACTCCAGTGCAAATCTTAGTGAAGCAGGTCCTATGTGAGTCTGATATCATGAGTCCTGCAGAGCCCACATTGCCTTAACAAAGGGGTACAATTCAGTCATTGCAGGTACGAGGTGTGCAGCTTGAGCCCCAAAACAACGCATAGTTGTGGATGGATTTCCATATACAGATTCTGCCACATGGTGAACTGTTTACAGATAACGTGTGCAATGTTACAGGGAACCCACCTGTGGACAAGGCACTCTCTCTCCATCCCGAACGTGGTGAATAGTAATCAATCTAATGCTTTTTCCTATCCTCTTCAAGTTGTCTCTATGTGGACAATAACCTCACCACTTCATCCTTTCAGTTGGCTCAGTTTCATTATTAAGCTACATCAGCAGTGCTTCATTTGCTGGAGGGGTTGCCGGGGCTCAGCCCTGCCACTTATTTCTGAGCATTGGCACTTATTTCTGATCTCGGATTAATTCTTGTGGTGTTGTGCCAACTTTCTTATTTTAACTGTCATTCAGTCAGAGTCTTTTGCAGCCTGGGCTGTCTCATTGTTATTCAGGAACCTGATGACCCATGTAGGCAGGGCAGCGCTATTAATGTTCACGAATAACAAGTATTTGGAAGGTGACAATGCTGGGCACTAATGCTGGCCTTGTCAGCAGAAACCGTACCATTACTGCGACAACACTGTTGCCTGGTACGAAAAATACCCCTTTGCGCAGTAGAAACATTCCAACCCCCATTACTGCGACTAAGGGAAGCAGTGGTTGCCGGGGTGTACCCTGTTCCTCGTAATCGTGTTAATGGGGGTTTGGGGTTGCGGGGGTGTCCCCCGCTTCCATTAAATGGAGAGCGGTGGACAAGAACATTTAAAGAAAGAAAAAAAGAATGGAAAAAAGGGACCCTGCAGAGCCAGCACTGACCCACATAGTGGGTGGGAACTGATGCCACAGGGATCGAGGGAAGTCGGCGGCACACTTCCGTGTGTGCCGCCATTAAGATAAGTGGCCAGGGGGAGTGGTGTAGGGGGATGCGGCCACAGTGATCTATCTGATCACTGTGCCACGCCGTAATGGTCATCAGCATTTTCATTGGCGGAATTACAGGCGGCGCAGTGATCACAGATTCTCTGCACACTGTTCCACTCACGCTGCATGGCCTAATTATCTACTGGGTTGACAACAACAGAAAGATCACCAGCCAGCATTCCTACCACAGGGGCAAGATCTGTGAAAATCCGGAACTTTAACTCCAAATGTGTTAACACTGTATGAAGCAGCTGTGAGTGGTGTCAACAGTCGGCGGTTAGCTGCCCGCCCCGATTTGACACAGGGGCAAGATCTGTGAAAAGGCCAATATCAAAGCGGGAATGCCTGTCATGAGTGCCACCCCTATACAAGAAGGTCCTGCTGCAGTGTTTGACAGGCAAGTTCATCAGTTCATTGATGATTTTGCTTGCATTTGCCCATCAATGTACCATATGTTTGTTCTTTAAATAGTTGATTAACGTGTTCCGCTTGTCACAAATAGGATCAGTAAAAAAATTTAACGGTGATGTGTTTTAAAGAAACACAAACATTTTATTTTTCAAATTACAACTAATTTGTTATGTCGATTGGTAATCGCAAAGTGCATCCATCACCCTCAATGAACTGGTGGGAGCCGGAACTTTAACTCCAAATGTGTTAACACTGTATGAAGCAGCTGTGAGTGGTGTCAACAGTCGGCGGTTAGCTGCCCGCCCCGATTTGACACAGGAGTGCTAGAAAATATTTGGGCCTGGCACTTATTGTCTTATAAATTAAGTGATCATCCAGAGTGTTTAGTGGAGAGCTGCTAATTATTTCACCTGCATTAGGCATCCATCATCATGTAGGATAGCCAATAGAAAACATGTATTGTACTGTGCTGACAAGAACTGCTGCATGCACTCCATGGATTAGTCATGGTAGATCAAGAGTATAATCACCGTGGCTGTAGAGATAAACCATAGAGCAAATGTACTGCTGTGAATTCACTTCTGTCTCTACATCCTGCAGAGTCCGGTGCCCCAGCAGCCCCCCGCTTCTATTGCATTTCGGGACCCTTTTGGAAATCCATTTGCATGAAAGCACCTTTTTGAGTAAGTAAGTATTAGTGATTAATTTTAATGTAATGCTTTCACAAGAACATCCGTGCAAAAGAAGGGGTCAGATCTACTGGCGTCTCCATGAGCTTTTGTTTCCTACCTATACTCAGATTAAGTATATATTCTTTTATTATAATGCAGTTACTAGGCTTTTTATAATTCCAAAACATAACGACTAGTACATCCAAATATTACAATAACTCGACCCTAATACAATATTACCAACAATATGAATAAATAAAACAAGAATTCATGCTGTAGATACAAATTAATTTCCTTGCTCCCATAACCGCTAATGTATTGACCACTGTAAATTCCCTCCACCTGTGAGTCCCCCAGCACTTTCTCCTGGACTCTTTGATTTTTTTACTGATTCTCCTGAGTGAGTTGGAACCTTTTTGCACACTCGCTCATTCTTTTACTCTGATCATGGGAATCCTTTTTTACCTCTTTTGGGTATTGTTTTGTGGAGTAATGCTTTCCTCCAATGTTAAAGGAATCTACAATTTACAAAAGCAGCAGGCAACACTTTCTGTGCAGTGTTGCTGAAGGCACCTAGAGTTTCCCTGTGAAGGTTTTTTATTTTTCTTGGCAAACCCTTAAAGTTACTAAAGCAGGGGGATACTTTTTATCCAACCTGTGTTTTATTTTGAGGGTTCAGCACACACCACCCTATGTGGAGTGCTGAGACCCAATGTATCCCTTTTCTCGACTCTCCAGTAACATTTTGGTTATTGTGACAGACCTATCAGTTTAGGCTGGTGGCAGTGTACCTTTTACACAACTTTTGTGAACTTTCATCACAGACTGTCTTCGCAGTTTCAGTAGGGGGCACAAAGGACACTATTTGCCCAAAATGGTGTCTGGTCTTTTTTATGCCGTAAACAAGATGGCCTGTCCATTCCTACGACGACCTCTACTCTGATAGGTGGAGGAGAGTCCTCTTGTCCCTTTGTCTTTGCCGGACTTCCCTTTGAAAGCCTGCGAGGACCCTTTGAATGACTGGTAGGACAGGAAGTGAGGAGGACAACCGAAACTTCCCTATCCTTTGTCCTGCAGTGTTCCTGAGAGAAACCACTTGAGACTGGGAGGCTGGCTGTCCTCATTGGACAGCCATCCCCAAGTTTGAATGGTGCATGGGATACGATTGGTGGACTCAGCCAGATTTCCTGCATAAATCCAGAGGTCCTGGACCTCAAACCTACAGTCAACCACTGGAACAGAAGCATCTGAAGAAGAATGAAGAAGGATGACAACAACAACTTCCAGCGACCGCCAGCCTATTGCTGTCCCAACATCAACTTCTAAGCAACAAGGAAGGTTTGAAGATGACATCTTCCTCCCCTGGACTGGTGCGCCTAACCAGTCCCAGGACGGACTGCATTTTGTGCCATCCCTTGAAGAGCTGCGAACTCCACAGCCTGCAATTTGCCAATACCCTGGGACCTCGGCTGCATCGCTGTTCATCGTCTCCTGAAGTCCAGTTTTACCTGAAACTTTGTGGGCATCCTTCTAAGCCTGCAGTGACCTGATGCAGCTACCAAAAGTCCCCCCACTTGAGACAAAGACAGAGAAACCTAGAAGTGTCACCCGCCATGACAACCATCCTTCAACAAAGCCTGGAAAAGGCTCCAACAAACCAGAACTGAGAAGATCTGGTGCTGGTGGTCTGTCTGCACAAGAGCTGTTGCCAGATCCACTGAAGTCCCTTTCTTCTGTCGGCAAGACCGAGAAACCAGTGACCAGGTCGGCTGTCGCCTCACTGCTGGAATCGTCCTGCAGCGACTGGTTTTTCACCAAAAGGTAGTCCTACCCCTGGTCCTACTTACCTGTTGGTTGTTTGCTTGATCCTGTGATCCTGCGGGCTGCAGATAGCTTTATCTTGCAACCCACCAGGTCACCCATAGAGTTGCATTGGGGTGGATAACCCATTGTACTCTAACCCTGCCTTAGGACACTAGTCATTGGGGAAAGCCTACAAGGGAACACCATGATTCCCTTGCCTTTGTAAAACTAACTTTATTTACCTGAAATACTGAAAGAGACTATTGCTGGGCTCTGGAATACTGAGCCTTTTACCCTGCTTTTCTGCCTTTCCAACTCCACCCCTGGCCAGTGGTGGCCCAGTGACCCAGCTGAACACTGGGAGACTCACATAAGATAGGGTTGAACTTTTTAAGATATGCTGGGATAAAGTTAGCAAAAATTATGCAAGTTTGGAACAGTTTGCAAATATATTTCAGATAGTTTTACTAAGAGATGTGTTACTAGCAAAGCTATTCTAAAGTTATTACAACTGTGGTTTACTGTCTAAATAATATTAGAAAGTGATCTTATATTGTTCTACTGTTTTAAAGTACTTAGTTGACTTGTTAATGATCACCTCTGCCTTAGTGTATATAATAAATTCATATTGTTTTATATAACTTCTAAGTGTATTAATGTTTGTTTTGTACTAAGTGTATGCTCTGAGTTCTTTGTACCTCACTACATCCTTCCTCCCTCCTTAGACTAAGCCTCGCTTCTCACCAGTCTACCAAACCTATGTGTGGTTCAGGCCTAAACTAAGAAGTGTCACCCTGTTCACCTAATGTGTGCTTTTCCATGTTCTGTCGCAAACAGCAACTTGCGTAAAACTCCCTAACAACCACATTGAATTTTAGTCTTACGAGAGAGTTAGGGAAGGAATTTATATAAGAACCTGTTGTATGATAACAGGTTACAGCCATGAATGTCATCCTCACCGTTTACCTTTGTGGATAGTTCAATCCAATTTTGTTCTCTACTTATGTGAATGAGATAACGAGATGTCCGGTCCAATAGCACGGCGAGTAGAGCGCTCGCTTTGACATCTATGCAGCGCCTGCTGACGCAGGTTCAAATCCTGGCAGGTCGATAAATAAGCACCACACACCATGGGTAATAATAAGCAGTGCTCAGATACCTGAGGGTTCGTAGCGCTATATAAAAGCTACATTATTATTATTATTATACGTTTTGATGGCTTTCTTGAAATTTTAGCATGGTGCGCTCATGACTGTGAATACCCTGGGCATGTTCCCATCCAATGCCCTCTTTCCAAATTTTGGAGCTGTAGTTACTGTACCAAGTTCCACCAATTTCCTTGCTTCCTGTGACAAGGCACTGTGCCATTGCCGGTGTCCTGGGTTGTTAATATTCCAGAAACACTTGGCAATCTGAACGCTAATCGTCACGTGTGCTGTTTTTATATGAAACTCTGTCATGAGAAATTCCTTGGGAAATGAAGAGGGTAGGCTCAGCTGTGACTTCACGGCACAACTTTCCATTCGGGCGAGACCTTTTGCCCTCATTCTTTCCCAAGCAACAGCCCCATACGTTAACTTAGGGAGGGTTTTCATTTGATAAACCTTCACCAAAGAGCTAAGAGAATACCCCGAGTGGCATCTTCCTATATATTTGATTGCGCCCAGTTGCTCTATGGTTACCAAATCCAATTCCTCCATATGCAATCCCCAATTGAGTTTAGGTTCCATGACGACCACCAGATAATCATAACTGTAAACCAGTTATATGGGGGAGGCCTGTAACCGTCACTGATATTTATATCCAGCTTTCCTATTATGACAATCTAACACCATGATCTTAGTTTTTGCCAAATTAATCTTAGATTGCGAGAAACTGCAAAGCAGGATAATTGAGTAAGAAGTCCTTGCAATCTTGTAGGTGTCAAATTTAACAGAATAAGGTCATCAGCGTACCCCCAAGCCAGGAGATCCTCAGATCTCCTAACTTGAGTGGACAGGTGTCAATGGATTCCAGATACTTGGTGACTTTACAGCCAGGTAAAGATTGGATAGGATAGGGGCAAGGATACACCCCTGTTTAAGGCTGGTGTGGGCCTTGATCCTTTCTGTGTAGCCACCTCTCGCATTCAATCTAGCCTTAACAGAAGTATCAGAGTAAAGCGTACAAACCTTGTTCAATAGTCTCAGAGGTATTCCCCAGTCAGCCAGTTTCCTCCAGAGTGTCCCACGATTCACTGTATCAAAAGTAGTGCTAAAGTCAACATACACCACGTATAACGGCTGTTGCCTGCACGACCATGCACTCTCAATCATTATAATTAGTAACAGGATGTTATCAATTGTTGAGCATTGTTTACGAAAGCTAAACTAATGACTCAGATTATGCTAAATGCTATGAGCAACACCTGTCGACCCTGCCAATGTAGTGCATTGTTACATTCTGCAAACTAACTTATCCATTTCCTGAAAAAGGAATAGCTTCCAGGAAACCTCAAGTACAATTGACAAAGTCTCCTGCTCATTATGTATGGGTAACAGGGAATGGAACTACCCAGTGCTAGAGCAGAACATTTGAAAGGCAGTTAGGACCCTCAGAAGAATGATTATATTATTATTATTATCATTATTATTATTATTATTATTTATAATGTTTTGTGCATGCATCCACTAGTCCAAGCTATATGGGACTACAACAATAAAGAAGATCATACTTGAGCAGTACATACTCTTTAATTTTGTTTCAGATGTTTTTCCAGAAACTTCTGTGGAGGGGTGTGAAACCAGTCTAATGATACATAGGTTCCAACCAAAATAAATACCAAACTCTCCCTATTGGTTGCTATGGTAGAGCAGTCAGGCTCCACTCAACGGAGCTATGAAGGCTGGTGGATGTGCACAGTTTGCCCCACATAGATTAAGTGACTAGTTATTCAAATATTACTTAAACATGGCACATAGTAGAACACAGTGCAAGTTCAAAAACAGTAAATGTCCAGGAGCAGAGCCTTGCCTCTCCTAAGTGAAAGGTATGCCTATTTTTTAATTTTTTTAAATTTTTTTAAATGTTATAGTTTAATTTTAAACTTTTCATTTGTCTCAGGTTTTGCAAAGTTTTTCTTTTAGTTTGTCAAGGTTTAGTATTTCTTGTAGAAATTGGCATATTGTGAGAATGAGTTTGTTTGATCTGCCATTGAGCATCTCCGTCCATCTTTCTTCTGTCTCCATCGTCTGTTCTCTAATCTTGCAGTACGAACCAAGTCTAGATCTTTGTTCAGAAAGATCGTTGCATTCCATTAGTAGGTGGAAGAGTGTTTCTGATTTCTGTGTGTCTGAGCAGAAGCAGCAAAAATGTTCTGTTGTAGGGATTTGTCTTGTTTTTGCTAAGTAGAAGTGTGTTGGTATTGTGTTCATCCGGATTTTCAGATATATTGCTCGCATTTTAGTGTCAGGAAAGATGGTCAGGTAGGCTGGGAGTTTGTTGATTGATCTAATGTCTGTTTTACATTGTATATTCAGGCTCTATTTTGTTTTTTCTTCGGAGGTTTTTATCCAATCATTTCTCATCAATTTTATTTTTGCGTATGGAGGGCGCAACGTGAGCATTTCATGGGAGATTTCTTCCGTTATCATGAGTAGTTCAAGATTGTCTTTCCACTTGTCAAGCATTGCGTTGTTCATTGTTCCGTGGTGGGATCTTAGGATTTGGATTGCCAGTGTTTTCTCGTCCGTGAGCAGCTTGCGGTATAGATCGAGGTGTTTCCACAGGACAATTGAGCTGATTGATTGTACTGCTACTTCGTGTCTGATTCTGGGCATGGGGAAGGAAGGTGGCAGTTGCAATATCGTGCGCCAGAAGGAAGCTTCTAGTTTTGTCCAGTCGTAATCCGTGGCATTCATCATTGCTTCTGTTCCATAAACTATTGTTGGAATCACTCTTTGTTTGTAATATGTTGTTATGGGTTTGAATGAGTATTTTCCGTACTTTCGCTGGAGCATGCATCCTTGTCTTGCCAGAGATTGGATCTTTTGTTCCAGTTTCGCTGTCCATTCTTTTTTTTCGGATTTGAATTGATTTATGTGGATTCCCAGGTATTTGAATGTGGTTACTTCTTCTAGTTGGTTACCATTTAAATAGATTTTTAGTTGTTTTCTGTTTTTGTTGGATGTTCTGCTCAGTTGCATGATTTTCATCTTCTTTGTGTTGATTGTAAGTTCATTGAGGTTCATGTATTGGTATAGTTGTGAGAGACTGTTTTGGAGGCCTGAGGGTGTCTTATCCAGCAGGATGATGTTGTCCGCATGTGTCATAATTTCTACTGCTATTGAGTTGACCTTTGGGGGGTTCAGGGCATCTGGTTGGAGATGAATCTCGATGTCTGCGGTGAAGAGGTTGTATAATGTAGCTGCTAGAGGATATCCTTGTTTTAGTCCATTTTCAGTGGATATTTTCGGTGTTGTATGGCCTTCTCTTGTGAGTCTTATTGTTATTGAGGTATTTGAGTAGAGTTGTCCGATTGGCCCCAAGATGTCATTTGGACATTTCCATTTTTCAAGTTTATTCCATAGTTGTTGTCGAGATATTCCATCGAAGGTCATGTGAAGGTCTATGAAGGCCGCGTAGATTCTTATTTTGTTGTGAATTGCTTCGCGTTTTATCAGATTTAGCAAAAGTAAATTGATGTTTGTACTCACATTTGGGTTGAAGCCAGTTTGTCTTGTTGAGAATCGTTGTGTGTCAGATGCCCATTGTTGGAGGTTTTTTTAGAAGGATGGATGCAAACAGCTTCCCCAGGGGGTCAAGTAGTGCAATTGGGCGGAAGTTCGTCGGATCGTTTCTAGGTCCTTGTTTATGGATGGGTACAATGGTTGCAGTTTTCCATGACAGAGGTATCCGGTTGAGCTTGTTTATGAGTGTCATGATGTTACTCATAAGGTTGGCCCATGAGTGCGGATCTTTCTTGATCATCGCGTTAGAGGTCCCGTCAGGGCCTGGAGCACGGGATATATTTAGTTTTTGTATCATGTCTAAAATGTCTTGGTGGTCGCAGATTACTGTCCATTTTGTCTTCTGTGTCTGTGATTCTTTTTCGGTTTCTGAGGGCCGGGCTTTGTATATGTTCTTGTAGTGTTGGATCCATCGTTGTTCTGTCACATTTCCTGTCAGTTTTTGTTGATAGGCTGAGTTGTTGTTCAACAAGTTCCATAGGTCTCTGAGGTTGTGCGTTTTATAGGTTTCTAGGATTGCCTCTGCATCTGCTTGTAGTAATGTCATGCGATGCATTTTAACCCAGTTGTTGTAGTTTTGTTTAGCCACTTTTATTTCGGTGAGCAAGTTTTTGTCTTTCCTTTTCTTTAGTTGTCTCACGGTGTTTCTCAGCGTCCTTTTCCTTTCAGTCAACTCTTTGTTTTAGGAGTGTAGATGGATCTTCATGGTTTGTTGATTAGTTTGCTTGTAGTAGGGTTGGAGTAACCACTGATAGTTTAATTTCTGATCGTCAGGGAGAGTAGTTTGCAGGAATTGAGTTGTGAGTGAAATTGTTGCTTGTTGAGTTATACGTAGTTTTCTGCCAGCTGTGCAGACTTCTAGTGGAATAGGACAATTGGGCTGAGGTTGTCGCAGAATATTTTGTCCGTGTATGACGAGCTGATTGTGGTCGCTCTTTGATGTTGTGATTATACTGGCTGTTTCTACTGTGGCTCTCAGTTCTTTTGAGAGGTAAATGTAGTCGATTATGGCGGACGATTTGCCTCGGGACTAGGTGGGTAGGAGCTTGTTTGTCCCGTCCGTGGGGTAGTCGATGAGTGCGAGATTTCGGATGTTGGTTTCTTTTGTCCATCTTTTAGCACGGATTGTTAGTTTTCCGTTTGGGATGGGTTGTCCGTCATTGTGCCATAAGTGGAAGTTTAGATCGCCGCATAGTATGAATTCGATTCTTGCATGCTTGATGATGAGGTTGTCCATTGTTAGAAAGACACCATCTAGGAAGGCTTCGTTGTTGATTGCAGCGGGGTTCCAATAGAGGTTCAGAATTGAGATTTTTCTTTCATGTTGGAGGTTTGAGGAGTCAGGATTTTGGCCTCCTTTTATTTTTATGACTGTATTTTGTATCCACGGTTGATATTTGAGGTTTGAAGTATGGACCAAGCCGGGTCGATCTTGATTAGCGTTAACAGACATGATGATGGTCTTCCCTTTGGTCTTGTTGGTGCTGGGTTGTGGAAAGTTAGGAAGCCATCGCAGCATGGAGTATCGGAGAGCCAGGTTATTTGGAAACAGATGATCTGGTACGAATCAAATTCAGGGGATGGGTTGTTGAACAGGTGTTGATTGCGTCACTTAATGGTTATGAGATGTTACTCAAGGTATGCCTATTGCCTAAAGGTTTAAGGGGTGGGAAGAAAAGAACACCCGAGACAAGAGTAAAAATCAATTTTTACTGCAATTTTATTGAGTCTTCAAGAGCGAGTTAAGTCATGGGTTTTTAAGAAATTCGCTTTTGTAGCCTTTCTATGAGCATATATTACACCACGAATTATGGATGCATTTTATGATCTCAAATTGAAATTTTGATTATGAAAGGTTTTAATGTAAACCATAACACACAATATATTTTTTAAATAAAAAAGAATCCTTTTACACATTCTTTATCAAGACCCAAATGCCAACACATGAACCGTATGCGTAATCCCCACAACCTCTAGTACATAGTAAAATGATTAATACTCATGCATGCCATAACTCATTACAGTACCTAGAAGGAGTAAAGGGGAGTACCTGAAGGGGGTAAATGGAGTTAGCAATGTTACAACACCACGCTAAAGGGCCACCAAAGGTCAGAAGAGTTTAAGACTTACAATACCAGCTCAGGGTGGTCTCATGGGATAGTTATAATGTAACCACGTCTAGAAACAGTGTCCTAATGCAATCCTATTGCAGGAATGTTGTAGAGTAATTTAATATATTTAAATCTGTAAATAATCACGGTCATTGATTTGACTGCAGTCTTTGGCAGAAGACTCTAGGAACCTATCGGGGACCCAGGGAAAATGCCAATGTTCAGGTAACTGCTTTCAACGTTCACTTTCCAAGGCTTTAGCGTTTTAAAAATGTTCACTGCAGGAAAGCTCTTGACAAAGTCCATTGGCAGAGCTGCGTTTATAGGGAAAAGCAGGTAAGTACCTGTTCTACTCCGCAGGTGCAGGCAAAAAACAACCAACCTAAGGACACAAAAGGAGTCCACCCCTTGAAGAGTTTCAGAGATAGGTTCCAGATCCAGCCAGTGAGAGGGAAGGAATCGGAGCAGGATTTAAGCCAATGAATTACAATGACGTATCTCGTGGAGGGGGCATGCAGCAACTCACCACTCCAGCACCCAGTGGCCCTCTGATGGGAAATCCAAGAAATAACCCAGGATGCCAGGACACAGGGGCAAGTCCTCAGATGCAAAGGGTATGGCACAGTAATGGGATCTATGCGATTACTGTGCCGCCAAAAAAATGTCGGCAGAAAGAATGCTGAATACAAAAACGGCACAGCGCAGTGATCACATACATCACTTTTGCCCGCATCCCCATATCAGCTCCCCCATATCATCCCCATATCAGTGGAGGTACCCGACCAAGCAGGCCCAGATAGCTCAAAAGGCGGAGTAGGGTGGCCAGCTTCACTGATCTAACGATTGCACAGACAAATGTTTTGGCAGGCAGCCAATGAGACGGGCCCAAAGACATCACCAAACACTTAAGTCCATCCATACTTGATCTGTATTGGGCTCGTCTGGTGCAGTGGACCAGTCTTAACCAGTACAAACCCCTCTGTACTGGTTTGCATGGCTGAACTGAGAGTGACCCAAGGTTTGCACGATGACCATTTTAAGGCTGTCTCATGATTTCAACAAATAATGGGGTAGCCAGAAACAAAATGGCTGCCAGTAGGACTTAAAAAATGCATTATTACCCAACATACTGATAGATTTAGCTATTAATGTGGTAAAACAATCTGACCTCTAGTGATGCAAAAACGAAATAACAGCAACCAGCAGCCTTGTTTACAACACATTTGTAGGATGATATAATCACGCTAGTTCAAAAAAGCACCCCTGTCCTACAAAACATCTGGGCTGCCATCAGACAGTACATCAAAAGGTGATGCAGTGGCGGGTGAACTTCAGTAGAAATACCTCTGACCACAAAAATACGGTAGACGATCCAGAAATATAGGAGAAAAGAGCAAAAATGTTGGGGATCCGATACAACAGGATAGCAGAACCTCCAAAAATGGAATTCTGGCCTAACAAATGACATGGAATTCAGAATGTTACCTTGGATGACCAGAAGTCATCTTTCTTTAGCAACGTTTGATGCACAGCCCCTTAAGGTATTAGTGGAAGAGGAGGCAGGGACGTCATTTAGGGATCGCCAGAGGTCGCACTTGCGACCCCTGAGGACTCCCTTGCTACCTCTGTGGTCTCCCATGCTATCAATAAAAAAAAAAAATTACACTTTTCTTTAAACAAATGAAGCTCCTAGGCTGTGGCCAAAGCCAAGTGGCTATTTAAGCTATTTGTCTTTCTGGAATGCCATACAATAGTTGCTAGACTCATTAAAGGTTTATTTCAGGCACACTTGAGGGGGTGAGTCACCAATTTAGTCTGTTCTTAAACACCTACAATTCCCAATGCAGACAAAATCCTCAAAAAAGCATTTAAAGTACAATTAGCATCCATTTCGGACTATGTATATTGCTTTCCCCAAGTTGCAGTTATAGCATGTTTTTCTGCTGATACATATGTTGATCCGTTCTTGTATGAAATGTACATCACGTTACAGTAATATTGTAACCATATTTGTCATAGCATACTTAGAAACAATGCTATGTGAAGCACCTTCCTGTTTTGTCAATGGGTAAAGGTCGTGTTCCATCGCTTCCCGTGATGTCACTTCGGGGTGGGGTCAAATGACATCACTTCCTGTGATGTCATCAGAGGTCAAGGGTCATGTGATGTCACTTCCGCAACCCCTGGCATTTTGATGAAATGACGTCCCTGAGAGGAGGAAGTCTGAAAGTATAAACGTGCATGAAAGACCTTAATCAAGAGATGTAAAGACTGCATTCTAAGCTAAACCTAGCATCTGAACAAGATATGATATGATAGGTTATTTATAATGCCCCTGATACCCAGACGTTTCTAAGAGCAGACCCGTGGACCAAACCTGTGTTGCTCCGTGTCGTCTTGCTTCCAAGTCGAGCACGTTTCCCCTGATCTATCCTCCCGAGACAGGAGCTGATTTGCCCAGGCTCCAGGATGCCCCAGGCACTGCATTCACATGCGGTGCCAGTCAAGGACCAGCCAACTAGTAGAGGAAAAGACAGTGCCAGGTACATCTGTGGTGCTCTGGATTAACATAGTATGTCTAAGACGCTGCCTGATGTCTGTCACCCTAGCTAATGCACTGAACACAGGTTTGTTTTGCCACGCGGAGAGCATGAATTATGGTGAAAGCAGACTGTTCATTTAAAGGCAGCCACGGTCCTCATGGAGGTGGTGCAGTCTGTAAGTGCCCCCCATGCTGATCCCCGTGGGAGCTTTCCATGGATCCTGCTGTTCTCCTTCAAATCAGCACACTTCTGCAATGCATGGCTCACACTCATGGGGCATGCTTTGATAACACAATGCAAGGCATGGGTAATCTGAAACTGCATTTACACAGAGTGAGATCAAATACACAGTGTGCACAAATATGAGTACTGGTCCACATCTTTTAATTTTTAAAATTAATGTGTTGTTTTCTTGCTATAAATGAACGCTAAATATCAGAAAATGTCTGCAGAAAATTGGCATTCCTCACTCACACACTGTAAAATTCAAACGAAATGAAAGAGTCAAACAGAAAGGGAACACCCAGAATACCTGTGTTTACCAACCCTGCATTTCCCTTTAACACGCCATGATGTCCTAGTGAAGGCATAATGCAGAAAAATAGTTTCCTCCTTCCTTGTGTTCACCCAAAACATACTTTTGCACACTATCGTATCTGATCAGAGTTCAGTTCACAATGAATGAAGGCTCTAAAGTTTTTATATAACTACCCAAGGAGGAAAGAGCGTGTGTTGTCTCTATAGCAAACACCCAAGATGTGAGTTAACTTCATAAAGGTATAATCTTTCAAAGATGTTGTCTCTTTCTTCACTGTTTGTAGAAGCAAGACAGGGAGCCCCCTCTGGCCAAGCAGCCTACTGAAACACCACCCTTACCCATTATAACGACAGAAGCCAGCAATGATAGCCAGCAGGAGTCAAGGGAGAAACGGCTCAACACTACCCGAATAGCTACCACAAGCAACTAAGCAGCCGTGAAATGGAGTCACCAGAGAGTACTCGCCTGAGTGCAGGGCAACTCACAACCAGCCCAAAAGTGAGCAGGACGACAGGATTGAAAACGCAGACACAGATCAAAGCTGAATACAGTTCCACCGTGCAAGGGGTTGGCTCACCAATGCATTAGTTTTTGAAATGGAGGACCACCCTTAAGTACTCCAGTGTGACAATCTTAATTTAGGAGACAGGATCCTTGAGTGACCACAAAAATCTGCACTGCCACCAACTTGTGTTAGAAAAAAACAGAAACACACAAATCCTACAGTGACATCTCAGAATGAGTCAGTTAAAACAAAAAAAAACATTGCACACACGAATAGTCATTATCTGCAAAGCACCAATATGCTAGGGCCTAGTCTAGAATATTGAGCAGTTTAACAATGCATCAACGAAAAATAGGTACAGGACGAAACGAAATAAATGTGCATACACAACTTAAATAGATTTAAAAGGAAGAGTAGCAGCTCCTAGTAACTAAAATGAAGAAGAAGAAAATAGAGGAAAAGAAATGTGAGAGGGTCACTAGAAAACTAAACAATATCAGATGCAGAGACAAACAGAGCAGATTGGCAAGGAAAATAAAAGAAGTCAGAGTGGAATAAAGAGTGTGAACAAAGAAGACGGAAAGAAAAATAAATAATAACGCAGACAGGGAAAGAAAGAGGGAGAAGTATGAGTTGAGAGATTATGAAGCAGAGGAAAATGGAAAAGGAGACTAGTCAAAGAAGATGGGGGATTGTATTGTATTGTAGTCATCATTTATATAGCACCATTTTCCCATTTGTATGGCCTCAATGCGTTTTGTGTTTGGAACGCCCTCAGGGACCGAATGTTCATGTATGGGAGATTCTAAAAGATGACTTTAAGATGCATGTGTGCATACTGCCAGGTTAGGACTTAGGAGGGCTGGCTGGGCCCGAGTTAGCAACCCAGAGGTCAGGCACACGGGCAGGTGCTGTAAGCGGTTTAAGATAGAGCGCTAGTGCAGGAGACTCGATGTGTGCCCAACTAGACTGAATTTCTACGTAGGTTGTCACTGTATACTAATGGCAGAGGTGTTGAGGCACGTCAGGGGTTTCAGTGTGGACGGCTATGCAAGCTGCTAGAATGGATTTGACATAGCCATAGCTGCATTCCATGGATGGGGAGCCGTGCCTGCAGCATGTGTGATAGACGTGTGGCGATTTACACATGCCTTAGATTCAGAGAGATCTTCGATGTCATTTTCTTAGGTCTCTCCAGGCGATAGACTGGTCGTTCGAGTGCATCTTCTGGTGGGGTTAGCATATTACCTTTGTGAAGGACCTGGCCGGTGGCATTCTGAGAAATAAAGAAAGATAGAAAAGTTTGGAAAGAGCAAAAATCCAAGCCAGGGACAGAATGAAATAGAGAACAATAATGAATAAGTTGGAGAGGAAAAAGACAGAGGGTGAACTCTAGATGACCCAAGAGACAGAAAACAGAGTGACAGAAAAATGATAGACACAACGATGTAGAGGAATACAAATAAAATGAAAAAGGAGTGTGTAGTGTGATGCTAAAGAAAATGATAGTAGAAGGAGAAGATGTGGGAATAAACGAGAAACTTAGAAAATTGATCAAATGGAGGCGAATAATAAGGGAAAGACATAGAAAAAAATATAGAGGGGGAGAGGCAAAGAAAAGAAGCGGCCCAGGAGAGCAAAGAAAGGCAAGGAGGAACATTATTAACCTATCTCCATCACTTGGAATGCTCGGGGTAAAACAAATATTCTATAATAGGAAAGGCTGATAAGTGTGTAATGCTCCCATTTAGCCCTGGCAGTGCTTAATGCTTCAAGTCAATGATTAAAATCTAAATTCATTTGATCACTGCTACATCTTTCCATTAGAGTTGCATATAGGTATAGCTCAATGATCTAACACGGAACAGGCAGAAAATACAGAGTAACCCATTCAAGAAGCGCCTATTATTAGGTTTTAAATAGTGCAGATGTGATGAACCAACAAGTTCCTGTCATTACGACAATGGCCTCATTCAGACAACCCTACAAATTGGGAACTGAACCGTAACAGAAAAAACACATCACAACTAAATAATCACACTTCGATAGCTGACCTGTTCTTGGAACATTTGGTAAGCGACTGATTTCCATGAACCTCACCAAAGTGTGCTGGGTCTACTCTGGCAGATAAGCTGAACACTGACGACAACCCAAGTACCACCAGGCCTATCTGCCATATCTTCAATAAATCGAACAACAGCACCAGCATCTTTAAATCTCAATCAGCGAGTATGAGCAAGGAGGTTCAAATCTTAACATGATCCTCAAGTACATTAAACACTTGAAAAAGTAACATATGATGCAAAGTATGCATACGGTGATTAAACAAATGTGTAGACACCTTGCCCAGAACCAAACAAAGTCTTCATGTGGGGGATTGATTGCAATCATCCAATGAGGAGTAATGAATAGTGATAACCTTGAATAGCACCCATGGTGGGGAAGCCAATCATCAAGTTGCATGGATCACGGGCTGAAAACCACGATCCAAGCCTGCATTCCAAGCAATCTGATGGCTGCTCCCCCACCCTGCCATCTTCCCCACACCACCCCATCGGTCACTGTTCCTTTGCCTCCCCACCCCCAGCCCACTCACCTTATTCCTTTGGCGGCGGTGCACCCGCCGCCACCGCTCCAACCTCTTGGCCTGCCATGGTGATGGAAGAGGGGCTCCTCGTGGAGCCCCGTCTTCCAACTCCACAGTGGCCATTTTAGGTACGTTTTTTGTATGATTGAACTGGACACCGCGAGCACTTCCCATTCATTCATACAAAATGCATTGGAAACCTGTGGTGCTAATAACAAAAACAGCCAATCCAGCGAGCCAAATCAGGTGGTAATGACACTAGGGGCCTCATTACGACCCAGGCGTTAAGGGTTAACGCCGTCGTTAACCCTTAACGCCTGATTCTGATTTTAACGGCTGCTTTTAGCAGCCGTTAAAATCCATGGCGCTAACCTGCCATGATGCTAATTACGCCACCGTAATTTACGGTGGCGTAATTAGCGCCTTCCCCACTCCCATTATGCCCTATGGGGCAAAAATGGGAATGGGGAAGGGAAAATGGGAAATGGGGATTTACCGCCCCACTCACCTTGGAATAGGGCGGTAAATCCGCCATCCACCATGGTGTAAACGTAGTTTACACCATGGTGGTAAAGTTGGCGCAATTAGCGCCTGGGTCGTAATGACCCCCTAGGTCCCATTGTTAAGGCCTAAGCTGCGCTTGGGCCTGTAACTTGGGCATGGGGTTGTTTTGCTTAAGTACAAAGTACTTGCCACAGGCCACCTGCTTAAATATAGCATCCGTGTTTCGTCGATACTGCATCCACAAATAACCCGTGCCTTGCTTGGCACCCATGTTGTTGCTAAGCATCACAGAGAGATTTGTGATATTCTAATACACTCATCATTGATATCCATTTCATTCATTTTAACTTAATTTCGAAAATAAGGAATAAAAGCTTTACATTATTTAAAAAAATCACTTCAATTACACTATACAATAAATAATAAATGTATGTTCCATCCAAACCAATTTCCTTCTTTAGTGACATTTGAAACACCTCAATTAAAATTCTGGCCAACCCTTGTTGAGGGACCATCAATAGATAAAAGCATATAGAAAACAACAACCCAGCACTGCTTAAATCAAATTCGGTGTTGAGCTGAAACAAAAAATCTAAACAGAACATAAGCATATGCATTTGTGATCCTATCGATTTTTCATCACAGGAATAGATTGGTTCCACAAATGGCCTTCTCTGATGTTTTGCAATAGCTCCGAAGGCTAGGCTAAAAATTTAGTTTTTGTTACCAACCTCATGGACTACCTAATGTGCTCAAAGGTTATGGCTCAATCACTAAAATGCTCTTAAATGGCGGTCATGCTTGCATCGATTAAAGTTTTATTGCAGGATACGTAAACACATTGGTTGTCTGTAAATCTAGAGTTTGTACCGACTGATGATTATCAGTTTGGATCATATCAAGGCCATGGTCAGATAGATTGCACCCTTCTTTCAACCTTGCTTAATGCCAGTGTATGTCAGCCAATCAAGTTTCAGCTGTTACGTGTGCTGAGGTCTTAGAACAAATCCCACCCCAAAATATTTGCAGAGCATTCGATAATATATTGATCAGATAATGAATCCCCAATTCCATATGTACTAGTTCTCTCGTCCTATCTATGGGAGCCTCAAATAAATGATTCATCAATTTTGTTTCTCCCCTCACCAAAGACTTGTATAATAAAAAAAAAAAAAATCACATTAGCGCTACAGTGATTTATAATATTCACAGCTGTAGCTCTATATAAAATTAGGACATCTTGGGGTTTGATGCCCTTCAGTGTCCTATAGTGAAGTAGTATACTTCTCCTACATGGGTTCTGGCATGGATTCACATGCTCATGAATATTCCCCGTCGTCAGGCTGGGAATCCTCGGTAAAAAAAAAAAATCAGTTTCAGTTTAGTTTCTGAACTGTCTTTCTACTAGTAACCAATCACTGGTCTCTGGGTCATACTGCCCCCAGCCAATGACTGCCCTCTACCTAAGCGCCTCCTCTGGCAGTCACCTTCAGATTTTTACTGCAAGTTCAAGTGTTGGAAGGCCTCGTGCTTTAGCTCTCGAGCTTTCACCGCATTTTGCATTTTTTTGAAGAGTTTACTCTTATATTTTCGGTCACTCGAGCCTCAAGCTCCACCGATTCTACTTTCGATCAACAGGGACACATTTTTGGAACTTTCTATACCCCTCAAGGGCATCTTTTTGTCGAGCTTCCACTTCTCAGAGGACTCCAGAAGATCTTTGAGGCCTACCCCGCGTGGTCATGGCCCAGGACAAAGGAAGCATGACGCCTGTTGGACCCAAGCTGTTTAGGAGCTGCCCTGTGGGCTACAGACCGTCTTTAAGGAGGATGAGCACTCTCTGTGCCTCTACTGCCTTCACAACAACAAATCGCACGTGGAGAAGAACTGTGCATTTTGTAAGAACATGTCAGAATGGAGAATGAGGGATCATCGTCTCGACAACTGGCTGGAGGGAAAAAGCCCAGCAGCAGGTGAAAAGAGGAAGAAGTCTGAGTGGTCTTCTAAGACCTTTGAGGGCGCTCCGGCGACGGGGGCCCAACAAAAGGCAAAGCACTGCGAGTCCGCAGGATCCGGGAACGCAGATCGGTCGGGCTCCTCGGCTGACAGGCACGGTGCATTATCATCAACGCCATCAACCATGAACCAACGCTCTGGCTCGGGAAGAGGAAATCGGAGAACCCGGGTAAGCTTCGGGAGAAGTCCTGGTCGATCCCGGCGTAGACAGCCGAGGGGGAGCGAGGCGGTGACCCTCCCCCCAAGGTGAAGGCCTCAGGCACGCCCAAAGTCGTGAATGCCCTGATTCACCCGGCTAAGGACTCGATCGAGGGAGTCGTGGCGGCCCTGGCAAAGCCTGAGGAGGCTATCCCAGTGGAGACGACCTCTAGGCCTAGAGTTTCCCTGCCACCGCAGAGGGAATGCTCTTTCAGCCTATCGATAAGACCCCCATGAAACCCCAGGCAGAGAAAGAGGGCGGGGGCCCGGTGGCCATTACAGACACAAATACCACCTCTGAAGATGAGCTGGTTGGCGTCGCAAAGATCCTGGCCAAGAAGTTCGAGGAGGTCCGGTCCTACGGGAGGGATCCCGATGAGGCGGACGAAGAAAGCGACGGCGGTGCTGACGAGGAACCACGGGCCATGGAAGGGACAGAGGATCCTACTCCCCAACCGTCACTCCCGTCGCGACCAGTGCCTATGCCACAAGACAACTCAGGAGCGATCTTGATGGCTATTCAGGCCTTGTGTACGGAGATAAGGACAAGGTTGCCCTTACCCCCAGAGGACGACCCAGCGGAGCCTGGACCGTCGGGAAGGCCGCCGAGCAAGCGGAGAAGAACTCATTCCCCTCCTCCTTTCCAGCCTTTACATCCTTCACCTCCTTCCCCTCTTCCGAGGGATGAGACGGGAACGGAGACGGCGACGACGGGGACGGAGGACGATGGTGGTGATGACGGAATGGACCTTCCATCACCACCCGCTCGGGCCTCCCCTCCTGACGAAATTGGCTCCTTCCACGCCATGATCGCCAGGGCATCTGAGCTCTTCCAGCTCTGCCCTGCAGAGCAGAAGAAGGAAGGTTTCCTCTACCAACGGGGGGAGGCCAAGAGGAGGACTGTCCTCTCAGTCCCATTACTGGACGACATCTGGGACGAGGGGCTGGTGCTCCTGAAGAAACCGTCCACAGCTCCTGCTAAGAGGGACTGGTACGAGAAGAAGTACCGGGTCCCGGACTCTGCCCCCATGTGCCTCAGGGCACAGCTGTCCCCAGATTCAGTCGTCTCCGCGGTGGCCAAGAAGAAAGCGGCAGGGGGGGACTGCTCTAACTTCAACTACCCCTCGGGACGGAGGGTAAGAAACTGGATGCCATGGGACGGCGGGTCATCTCGTCGGCGGCGATGACTATTAAAGCGCCCAACGCCCTCACGATTGTGGCACGCTAAAACAGGGAGCTGTGGTTTAAGATTGCTCCCCTGCTGGACTTCCTCCCGGACGACAAGAGGGCTGAGGCCCTGGAAATCCTACAGGAAGGCAAGGTGGCTTCGGACCACGCCATTACGGTTACCACGGACATCGCTGACACCGGTTTTTGCCAGATGGGCAACAGCATTTGCCTTCGTCGGCGCGGCTGGCTCAAGGCCACCGACTTCCGCCAGGACGTGCAGACCAGGGTTCTGGACATGCCCTTTTGACGGGAACAACCTGTTTGGCAAGTCAGTGGACGAGTCACTGCAGGCCATCAAGGCGGACACCGAGACGGCTCGGACCTTGGGTGTTCTTCAACAACGAAGGCCGTCCTTTCGGAAACTCTGGAGGCAAGCAAGTTGCCTCCAAAGGATTCGGTGGCGGTTCCTCGTCGTACCGCCAAGCGGCCCGCTCCTCGTCTCAGGAAGCCTACAGAGGACGCGGCAAGACAATAGGATCTTGTCGTCGTTGCCAAGGAGGCCAAGGCCGCAGCCAAGCAGGACTGAACCAGCCGTGGTGTCAGGCCCCCACCCAAGCACCCTGGTGGGAGGCCACCCGGTGAAATTCGTCAACGTGTGGGAGTCCATCTCCATCGACCATTGGGTGCTAGATGCCCTGGCCCATGGGCACACCCTGGAATTTCAGAGAAGGTGTCCCCGTATACCACCCGTGGCCAGGAAGGAAAACCACATCCCACAACTACTTCTGGAGGTACGAGCGATGCTAAGGAAGGGAGCCATAGAACTCGTCCCAAAAAGGCTCCGGAGTGTACTCGCTGTACTTCCTCGTCTGGAAGAAGACTGGCGGTTGGCGACCCATCCTGGACCTTTGTTGTCTAAACAAGTACATCAAGTCTCAGAAATTCTGGATGGTCACCCTCCAGCACGTGCTGAGGCAGCTGGAGGGAGACGATTTCCTATCGTCGCTGGACATGGAGGATGCCTACTTCCACATCCCCATTCTAAAGGGACATCGCAAATTCCTATGATTCATGGTCCAGGGGCAACACTACCAGTTCAAAGCCCTTCCACTTCGGATTGAAGTCGGCGCCCAGGGTATTCACCAAGTGCTTGGCACCAGTGCCGGCGCGGCTGCACCTGCAGGGGATTCACGTCTACCCCTACCTGGACAACTGGCTCATCCGAGCAAAGTCAAGAGAACTCGCCGTCGATCACACAGCAAAGGCCGTCCAACTGCTCGCGGATCTGGGATTCTCGATCAACTTCGCGAAATCCCACTTGGTACCGTCGCAAGTCGCCCTGTGCCTGGGAGCCAGACTCGACACAGTGGCGCGATTGGCCTCCCTGTCGGAGGACAGGACGAAGGCCATCCTGGGCAAGGTACAACGGCTGTTGACTATGGAGGTGGCCAGGGTGAGGTCCATCAAGTCCCTACTCGGCATGATGTCATTGTGCATCAACCTTGTGCGCCTATGCAGGCGACCACTGCAGAAGTTCCTCGACGCCCGTTGGATGCAAGCGGCAGGCAGTTTCGAGGACAGGATCTCACTCAACGAGACTTTCCACCAAGGGATCCGGTGGTGGGGCACCCGCGTGCATCTAGCAGCAGGCATGGACTTCCAGACCTCGGCACCTCAGGAAACGGTGATGATGGACGCCTCCCTGGAGGGGTGGGGAGCACACACCGGAGATCTCCATGTAAGAGGCCTTTGGCTCCAAGAGGAGAGTTCTCTGTACATCAATGTCCTGGAGCTCCGAGCCACAGGTCATTCCTTCCGTCCCTCAAGGGCAAGGTGATAAGGATCTTCACCGACAACACCACCACGATGTTCTACATCCAGAAGCAGGGGCACCAGATCCCCAGTTCTATCCAAGGAAGCACAGAATCTGTGGCACTGGGCCGTCGCCCAAGGGATGTTTCTGGTAAAGAACACCATTGCCGACTCACTCAGCAGGGAACTGCGCTCGTGCCACGAGTGGGAGCTGCGGCAGGATCAAGTGGATCTCCTATTCCGAGGATGGTGCAATCCCCAGATCGAACTATCGCGAACTATCCGTGACGGCGACGAATGACAAGTGCCAGAGGTTCGCCAGCAGGTTTCCCCAGCCGGGGAGCATTGGCGAGGCCTTCTCATTCCCCTGGGACGGCCTATTTTTTGTATGCGTTCCCACCATTGCCGTTGCTGCTGCGACTCAGTCAACTCAGACGGTCCCAGTGAAGGATGATCCTCGTCGCACCAGCATGGCTGAGGCAGATTTGGTTCCTGGACCTTCTGGACATGTCAGCGTCCCCCCCCAGTCAAACCGCCGACGGACGCGGACCTTCTCGCCAGAGAGGGAGGCGCCATCCTCCACCACAACCAGGGGTAGCTGAACCTGCAGGCCCGGCTCCTGCAGCACTAGAGTTCGGAGGGTACGATATCCCGGCCAGACTGCAAGGAGGTGCTTGCAAAGGCCAGGACGTCCTCAACTCTCAAGTGCTATGGACTCAAATGGAAGAGGTTCTTTGTCTGGTGACATGCACAGAAGATTAACCCTCTGCGGATTACAGCCCCTCAAGTGCTGCCGTACTTGCTATCACTGGCCAAGGTGGGGCTGGCACATGCCTCCATCAAGATCCATCTGGCGGCTATCTCCCGCTACACCAGAACTTCCGGGGCGCTCGTCGCTATGGTCCCATCGCCTGGTGAAGAAGTTCATGAAAGGACTGTTCCGATCATTCCTGCCGGTGAAGGCCCCGGCCCCGGCGTGGGAGCTCAACGTGGTGCTGACCAGGCTCATGGGTCCGCCATTCGAGCCGCTGCATTCAGCACCATTGAAGTTCCTGTCGTGGAAGACAGCGTTTCTTGTGGCCACCACCTCCGGACGACGAGTGGGAGAGATCCAGGCCCGCTCCTGTAAACCTCCATACCTGACATTCCACGAGAGGAGGGTGGTGCTGAGGACGCACCCCTTCTTCATGCCCAAGGTGCCGTCGGACTTCCATCTCAACAAGCCCTTGGTGTTACCTGTTTTCTTCCCGTCGCCTTCGTCGCCGGCTGAGAGGAATTTGCACTTGCTGGATGTAGCTAGAGTGCTTAAGTTCTACGTGGACCGCACGAAGAGCCTTCGGAAGACATCACAACTGTTTGTGAACTTTGGACCTGTGAACCAAGGGAAGGCCCTCTCGAAGGCTTCCATTTCCAATTGGCTCTCCGGCTGCATCATGCACTATCACCAATTGGCAAACCGACCGTTGCCCGGCTGTCCGAGAGCCCATTCGACCAGAGCGATCGCCGCTACCACAGCGTTCTTGTCTGGTGTGCCCCTGCTGGACATCTGCAGGGCTGCTATGTGGAGGTCGATGCACACCTTCACAAGATTCAACTGCATCGACCGGGATTCCAGGGAGGAGTCCAGGGTTGGCCAGGCAGTGCTGCGCAACCTGCTGGCCTGAAGGTGGGCCTGGTGAGGAGGTAAGAGTTGCTTAATGTTGAGTTGATGAAATGCTTAATGTTGAGCCTTGCCACCTCCCGTGGTTGTGCATGTGTGTACTGCTATGTATTATTGTATTCATGAGCATGTGAATCCATGCCAGACCCCATGCTGGAGAAGGAACAAGTTACTTACCTCTAACTGTTGTTCTCCAGCATGGGTCTGGCATGGATTCACATGCAAACCCTCCCTCCAACCCCTCTGCAGCTCTTCTCTTGGTCCTACTGCCACTTTACGTGCTACCAAATCTGAAGATGGCTGCCAGAGGAGGGGCTTAGGTAGAGGGCAGTCATTCGCTGGGGGAAGTATGACCCAGAGACCAGTGATTGGTTACTACTAGAAAGTTCAGAAACAAAACTGAAACTGATTTTTTCTTTACCGAGGATTCCCAGCCTGACGACGGGGAATATTCATGAGCATGTGAATCCATGCCAGACCCATGCTGGAGAACAACAGTTACTGGTAAGTAACTTGTTCCTACCAATTGATTGGACAGTGTGTATTTTAGTCTTTAACCTATGACCAGACCAAGTTCCATCCACAGCAAATCTATGGCCAAATTACTCTTGAATGACTCCGATTTTCAATATGGCCCTCCTTGTACCTGTCACCTTTCATTCTCCAATGTACGGGGTACATTTCCTGGTAGCCATGTGTGACAGGAATTTAGTGACAAGTTGTTGGAATGTGGCGATTGCCTGTGCTAATAAAATGGTGTCATCTGCAAATGGTAAGAGAGAGATTTGTTACCGCTCTTAGGGACACTCACTGTGACCACCAGCAATTATTTTTCTAGGTCATTAATAAACATTAAGCTGCAAAGGTAGGAGGTCACACCCCTGCCTGACCCCTTGCATGACCTTAAAATATTCTGTGGTTTCAACCCTTTGGTTAAACATAACTGAGACCTCCAACGGACTATAAAACTGTATTATAAGCTGTCCAGAGCAGTATCCACTCGAAAATGGACCTATCACTGCAGTCAAAGGAAATGCTGATGGCCATAACAGCCACAACAAACAGACCTTGACCTATATATATTTTTCTATCAATAGGTGGAGGGTAACCCACTGTTAAACTCCACTGCCCAGAGATTTGTTTTCTAAATCTGTATTGATAGTCATTCAAAATATTGTTGGCCTCACACCAATTTTCAAGAATTCTTAACAAGACTTTCCCCATTATCTTAACAGTAGAAACTTGTAACTTAATTGGGCTATAAGGTGTTGATAGATGGATGTCCCCCACTGAATTCCTTTGGCTAACTGAGTCTTGGCCTCATTGAACCAGTACGCGATTCCTTGTTCGGTAATCTTCTTGCTCTAACTTCAGCATCTGGCAGCATGATCATCCACAGGGTACTGCGGGAGGTTTAGCTTATAGCTTACAATCTTCTTCCCTTTGTATGCGATTATACACTTTTCACCTACCCAGGACAGGAATGTCTGTTCCTCACAATCCTGGAATCATCCTATTTGAATTGAGAATGAGTAATCATCTGTAAAAGTCCAGTTCTCAAATCAATGCACTTGGCATCTTTCTCTGATATCCTTGTATTGCTTGTCAATAAATACATGATTCTGACATGATTTGGACTCTATGAGTGGATATGAACCTTTAATTTTCTCCAATTAATAGGGAGAATTCACACTATGTATTTAGTCAGATAGGGTCCTCATTCAGTTTTTTTTATCAGGACATTCACATTCACCAAACATATGGTTATTGACAGATCAAACAGACCATCATGGAGAAGTTCATGACTGACACTCTAACTTCTCCCACTCCATCATTTTGTCCTACCTTTCAAACATTATCCAGGCTGATGGAGTAGCTAAGACCAGATGTTCGAGGTCAATTTATACTTGAACCCTAAACGTGCTCTTGTTCAATCCGATCCTTAAACAATGTAAATGAAGATCTCAATTCAAACAGTGAAGAATAAAGTGAGAATTGCAATCTTCTCGTCTTCGTGAACAGCCGTTCTAGACAGTATACAATAGCTATAAAGGGACCAATAGGTAGTGAAATCATTAGCAGAAAATCGATGTTGTGTTACTACAGTGCACACTGATTAGAAGGCGTGTCGCTTGCAAGATTCATGGTGTGTCTCTAGTTTCCTCTGTGTTCATGGTTACTACAGAGAGCTGCAGGCTCTTATGAGGATTGCTAGCTAAATATGGAGACAGAGACACTGGTAATTTTGAAAGTGAAAAATACATCCAATAACCATTGCACCATTATGAATGATGATACTGCTTCCTTGAAAAAACACAAGACCTCTGAAACGTGCTGGCAAATGAGCTCATAGTTTCTGTCATTAACAATGCCTGTAAAAATAAAATGGCACCAGGAAGAAAGTGCTTTAATGACTTACTGTTTGTTTGTTTGTTTATTTATTTATAGCGCGCGCCAGACCTGAGGGTATCCGGGCGCGCGTTGAAGAATACTTTAAGAGTACTGTAAATCTTGTACATCTTTAGCGCAAGTGGATTTGACTTATTTGTTTAGTTCATAAGAATTTTACAAAATACATATAAAACTAAATAACATTATTTAACATACATCCAATAATATTCATAATGTTCATAATTAATAAACACTAAAACATTCTAAAACAATCACTAAAACATACATTATACACATTTATCATTTAAAATTCAGTGTACATCCTCAATCCATAAAATCACACTGTAGATTTACAATCTAAAAAGATATTTTAGTCTTTCAGGCGCTCAAGTATTTGTTTACACAAGCAATAAAGTACAATGTGCGTTGATTCAAAATCTGTGTTTAAACAATAATCCCAAAATTCATTTGTTTTGATGGAATCATATCGATTCACAATTTGGCCCAGCATGCACATTGGTCCCAGCTCTCTCCATTCAGTGAACACACGCTGAGCAGTTTCCAGTTTATCTTTCAATCTACATATTTGGCAATTTCTATTTCCTTTTGTTGTATTGATATACGCTCCTTGTATTGCCACAAGCGCTAATTGATTTATGCAAAAACGAAGTATCAGATTTCGAACAGCCGGACTTGGGCTATGTAATAAATATGATAGTGTTTTCAAATAAACGTGTGTAACACATGGCACATGTGAATAATTCTGTAAAGAGTTCAAGTGTTCATAGTTATTTACCAAGTCCCATCGTTTGGCTTGTTTCTTAAAAATAGTTTATTACTTTGAAACTGGTACCCCTTTGAAAATCTGGGGTCCACGTGATACATGCAAAAAATTCCACATTAAGCTGCGCAAATCCATTGGTGCCTTGGGACTCTAAATCATAGTCCTCTGCTAGCATATTAAGCATGGGGCATAGTGGTTGGATTGTCGATTTATTGTACAGTGTCCCTCTACGTATATAAGCCAGACAGGCAAGAGAGACCAAACCTAATTCTAAACATAAATATGCCATCTGGGTACAGGTCAAATTCAGTATTGTTCCCTAAAAAGTACCCTCCGCCACATTCAACCATTTCAGGTCTTGCATCGCCAAAACCTCCAAGCCATATAAAATGGTCGGAAAAAAACATTTCCTATACAGATTGAGAATTCCATCAATTGAAAAACCTGTAGTTTGCATTGCAAATTTGTTTATCATATGGGTAAGTTGGCAGGGTTAGCTTTTCTTACTTTCTATAATGCTGGAATAGGCCCATTTGCCATTAGTTCCAAGCCCAAATATGGGTATTTCTCCACATATTCTATCTTTCCAATTTGTGTATCTAATACGACCAGATTTATTTCATAACCAGCAATAACCATCGCTTTTGTTTAACACATATTTATAACCAGATAGTTGCTCTTAGCATACTCCATAAGGGCTTGAAACTTTACTCGAACGCCTCTAACAGTGCGATCCATGAGGACCAGAGACTGGTCTAATTGCCAATCTAATGGGGTGCCCCATAGTATTCAGTAAAGCTGGCAGGTCTGATAAATGGAGATTAAACAACAGGGGAGCGAGCAAACATCCTTGCTTGTCTCCCCTTTCTATCTTTACAACATCGGTTGAAGAACCTGCAGCATCCAAATCGTACCTGCGCCCCTGTATTAGTATGCAAACCAACCAAGATTGTAAGCAGTCAACCTGGACACTCCATCCCCCTCAATTTTTGACATAAGATAGATTGATTTACTGTATCGAACGCTGCACTGAAGTCGACATGAATCAAATCCAAAACCGGTTATCCCTCTTCACTGGCTCCTTAATTAACTTAACTCTTATCTGCCAACCTGATGTTATGTATAGTGGCAGATCCTGCCCGAAAACCTATCTGCGTTGGATCTAAAATGTTTTTCTCAGCCACCCACCTTTGTTGGGAGGCCAAGACAAAAGTAGCAAACAATTTCTCCAGCATGGGGTCTGGCATGGATTCACATGCTCATGAATATTCCCCGTCGTCAGGCTGGGAATCCTCGGTAAAGAAAAAAACAGTATCAGTTTCGTTTCTGATCTGTCTTTCGTAGTAATAACCAATCACTGGTCTCTGCGTCATACTGACCACAGCCAATGACTGCCCTCTACCTAAGCACCGCCTCTGGCAGCCATCTTCAGATTTTTACTGCACGTTCAAGTGTTGGGATCCTCGTGCTATTGCTCTCGAGCGTTAGTGCTATTTTTTCACGTTTTTTCTCAAAAACTTCGATTCTCCATCCGATCAACGGGGACCCGTGTCGGATTCGCCTGCGCCCCTCAAGGGTGAAGATTTCGTCGAGCTACGCTTTTGGAGGACTCCAGAAGTTTCTCAGGCCCGGTCATGGCCCAGGAGAAGGGGAGCTCGACGCCCGGAAAGCTGTTCAGGGTCTGCCCTGGATGCCAGCTGCAGAACGTCTTCAAGGAGGACGAACACTCTTTTTGTCTTTACTGCCTACATGAGGACAAGACGCACGTGGAGAAGGACTGTGCGTTTTGCGGCAACATGTCGGAGCGGACCATGAAGGACCGCCATCAACGTCTCGCCAACTGGCTGGAAGGGAAGAGCCCGTCCGGCGAGAAGAAGAGGAAGAAAGCCGAGCGGTCTTCCAAGACCTTTGAGGACGCCCCGGCGACGGGGGTCCAACATAAGGCCAAGCACCGCGAGTCCGCTGGCACCGGAAGCGCCGAACGGTCGGGCTCTACGGGCGCCAGGCAGGGCGCACCCTCCCCGGCACCATCAACCACGAGCCAACGCTCTGGGTCGGGTAAGAGGAAGGCCGAGCACCCGGCGAAGCTCCTGGAGAGGCCCCGGTCGAGCTCGAAGGCGGAGGGGGAGCGAGGCAGTGTCCCCCCCCTCAAGGATAAGGCGGTGAGCGCACCTAGGGTGGTGAAGGCCTTAATCCATCCGGCCAAGCCCTCTATCGAAACTGTTGCGGCGGCCCTGGCTCAGCCTGTGGAGGCTACACCAGTGGTGGCGACCTCGGGGCTCAGAGTCTCCCTGCCACCTCGGAGGGAGTCCTCTTTTGTGCCCATCGATAGGACCCCCGTGAAATCCCCCGTGGGGAAGAAAAAGGGGGGGCAGGGCGTCGTCGTAGATTCGGCCTCAACCTCGGAGGAGGAGCTGGTCGAAGTCTTAAGCCACGGCCTCGGCGTGGAAGAAGACCGGCCCGTCGGGATGGATCCCGACGCAGGTGACGACGACATCGTCGAGGGTACCGACGGGGCCCCTGATCGCCCGTCGGATTCCCCTCTGCCAGTGCCGCGAGACAACTCGGCGGCCATTTTGTTGGCTATACAGTCCTTATGCTCAGAGATAAGGACGAGACTACCGTTGCCGACGGAACCTCTCCCGTCGGGGGACCCAGAACCGGGACCTTCTGGTGTTCCCCCTACCAAGAAAAGAAGGATCCACCCTCCGCCTCCTTTTCAGCCGTCGCGCCCCTTCCAGCCCTCCTCCCCGTCCACCCGAGGGGATAATACGGGGACTGACACGGCAGCGACTGGTACGGACAACGAGGTATACGACGAGGATGTACCGTCGTCGCCTCCCACCAGGGCTTCTCCGCCCGACGAGATTGGATCGTTCCACTCCATGATCACCAGGGCATCCGAGCTTTTCCAACTCTGCCCTGAGGAGAAGAAGAAGGAAGGTTTCCTTTATCAGCGGCGCGAGGCCAAGAGGAAGACGGTCCTCTCAGTGCCTCTATTGGACGACATTTGGGATGAGGGCCTCACCCTCCTCAAGAACCCTTCCACGACGCCAGCTAGAAGAGACCGGTACGAGAAGAAGTACCGGGACCCGGACACGGCCCCCCTGTGCCTCCGGGTGCAGCCTACCCCGGACTCCTTCGTCTCCGCGGCGGCCAGGAAAAAAGCGCGGGGGGGTGCGGCCTCCACATCGACTTCCCCACCGGACGGCGAGGGAAAGAAATTGGACGCTATGGGACGCAGAGTCATCTCGTCTGTGGCGACGACGATTAAAGCGGCCAACGCCTTGACTATCGTGGCCCGCTACGACAGGGAGCTCTGGTACAAACTGGCTCCCCTGCTGGACTTCTTGCCGGACGACAAGAGGGCAGAGGCCCTGGAGATCCTGCAGGAAGGTGAGGTGGCTTCGGACCACGCCATTACCGTTGCGACGGACATCGCCGACACTGGGTTCCGCCAGTTGGGCAACGGCGTTTGCCTTAGGCGGCGTGGATGGCTCAAGGCTACGGACTTCCGTCAAGACGTTCAGACCAGAGTCCTGGACATGCCCTTCGATGGGAACAACCTGTTTGGAAAAACAGTGGACGATTCCCTTCAGGCCATTAAAGCGGACACCGAGACGGCCCGGGCCCTTGGAGTTCTGCAACAACGACGGACGCCCTTTCGGAGCAGCGGAGGCAAGGGCGCCTCCAAAAGTTCCGGCGGCGGTTTCTCCACCTACCGTCAAGCGGCCCGCTCGTCGGCTCAGGAGGCCTACAGAGGACGAGGCAAGTCTGGCGGACCCCGCCGTCGTCGCCAAGGAGGTCAAGGCGGCAAAGCCTCGTCGAAGCAGGATTGAACCGACCGTGGGGTCGGGCCCCCACCGAAGCACCCCGGTGTGAGGCCGGCTGGCGAGCTTCGTCAGCGTGTGGGAGTCCATCTCCACCGACCGTTGGGTGCTGGACGCCTTGGCCCGGGGCCACGCGCTCGAGTTTCAGAGAAGGTGTCCGCGCGTCCCCCCCGTGGCCAGGAAAGAACTTCACGTCCGACAACTTCTTCTGGAGGTAAAGGCGATGCTCAGGAAGGGCGCCATCGAACTCGTCCCAAAGAGGCTTCGGGGCTCCGGAGTTTACTCGAGATACTTCCTCGTGAAGAAGAAGACGGGGGGATGGCGCCCCATCCTGGACCTGCGACGTCTGAACAAGTTCATCAAGGCGCAGAGGTTCCGGATGGTCACCCTCCAGCACGTCCTGGGTCAGCTGGAGGAAGGAGACTTCCTGTCGTCGTTGGATTTGGAGGATGCCTACTTCCATATTCCCATCCTAAAGGGGCACCGAAAATTCCTCAGGTTTGTGGTCCAAGGGCGTCACTACCAGTTCAAAGCCCTCCCCTTCGGACTACGGTCGGCACCCAGGGTATTCACCAAGTGCCTTGCACCGGTGGCGGCGCAGCTGCGCCGCGAGGGGATCCACGTCTACCCCTACCTGGACGACTGGCTCATCCGAGCCAAGACGAGGGAGCTCGCCGTGGATCACACGGCAAGGACCGTCCAACTTCTCACGGACCTGGGATTCTCCGTGAACTACGCGAAGTCTCACCTGGTACCCGCGCAAAACGCACTGTTTCTGGGAGCGAAGCTCGACACAGTGTCCCTTCTGGCCTCCCCGTCGGAGGAAAGGACCAGGTCCATCCTGGGCAAGGTACAGCGGATGTTGGTTTCCGACGCGGCCAAGGTGAGGTCCATCAAGTCCCTCCTCGGAATGATGTCTTCCTGCATCTACCTCATTCCCATGTGCAGGCTCCGGATGCGCCCGTTGCAGGAGTTCCTGGACGCGCGCTGGATCCAAACGACGGGCAGCTTCGAGGAGAGGATCACACTCGACGAGAGTTTCCGCCAAGCGGTCCGGTGGTGGGGCAACCGCACGCATCTGACGGCGGGCATGGACTTCCAGACCCCAGACCACCAGGAGACAGTGACCACCGATGCCTCCCTGGAAGGGTGGGGAGCGCACACCGAAAATCTGCACGCGAGAGGCCTTTGGCTCCCGACGGAGAAGTCCCTCCATATCAACGTCCTGGAGCTCCGTGCAGTGTTCTGGGCCCTCAGGTCCTTCCTTCCGTCCCTCAAGGGCAAGGTGGTGAGGATCTTCACCGACAACACCACCACCATGTTTTACATCAGGAAACAGGGCGGAACCAGGTCCCCAGCGCTGTCCAAGGAGGCGCAGGACCTGTGGCATTGGGCCGTCGCCCAAAGGAAGGATGTTTCTGGTGCCGTTTCATCTGGCAGGGATAAAAAACACCATCGCCGACTCACTCAGCAGGGAGCTGCGCTCGTGCCACGAGTGGGAACTACGGCAGGATCTAGTGGATCGCCTCTTCCGACGGTGGGGCACACCCCAGATCGACCTGTTCGCGACGGCGACGAACTCCAAGTGCCGGAGGTTCGCCAGCAGGTTTCCCCAGGCGAGGAGCATGGGCGATGCTTTCTCGTTCCCCTGGGAGGGCCTGTTCCTCTACGCGTTCCCTCCTTTGCCACTGCTAATCCGGCTCGTCAACCAGCTCAAGAGGTCACGGTGCAGGATGGTCCTCGTCGCACCTGCGTGGCCGAGGCAGATATGGTTCCCGGACCTTCTGGACTTGTCAGCGTCCCCGCCAATCAAGCTGCCGGTGGACGCGGATCTACTCTCCAGGGAAGGAGGCGCCATCCTCCACCACGACCCGAAATCGCTGAACTTGCAGGCCTGGCTCCTGCAGCGCTAGAGTTTGGAGGATACGACATACCGGCCGACTGCAGAGAGGTTCTTGCAAAGGCCAGGGCGTCCTCGACTCTTAAATGCTACGGACACAAATGGAAGAGGTTCTCTGTCTGGTGCCACGCACAGAAGATTAACCCTCTACGGATTACGGCTCCCCAGGTACTGCCGTACCTGCTGATGCTGGCCAAAGCTGGACTGGCACACGCGTCCATCAAGATTCATCTTGCTGCGATCTCCCGATACACCAGAACCACGGGCCGGACGTCCTTGTGGTCTCATCGTCTGGTGAAAGAGTTCATGAAGGGACTGTTCAGATCGTTCCCGCTGGTGAAGGCTCCGGCCCTGGCGTGGGAGCTCAACGTGGTGCTGACCAAGCTCATGGGACCTCCGTTCGAGCCTCTGCACTCGGCCCCGTTGAAGTTTCTGTCGTGGAAAACAGCGTTTCTTGTGGCCATCACCTCCGCACGACGGGTGGGAGAGATCCAGGCCCTTTCATGCAAGGCCCCGTACTTGACTTTTCACGACACGAGGGTAGTGCTCAGGACGCACCCCTCCTTCATGCCCAAGGTACCGTCGGACTTCCATCTCAACGAACCCTTGGTGTTGCCTGTGTTCTTCCCGTCGCCTTCGTCGCCGGCTGAGAGGACTTTGCACTCGCTGGATGTGGCTAGAGCGCTGAAGTTCTACGTGGACCGCACGAAGTGTTTTCGGAAGACGTCACAACTCTTTGTGAACTTTGGACCGGTCAATCAGGGGAAGGCTCTCTCGAAGGCTTCCATTTCCAGATGGCTCTCCGGCTGTATCATGTACTGTCATCGGTTGGCAAACCGACCGCTGCCTGGCCGTCCGAGAGCCCATTCCACCAGAGCGATCGCAGCTACCACGGCGTTCCTTTCTGGTGTGCCCCTGCTGGACATATGCAGGGCTGCTACGTGGAGGTCGACGCACACCTTCACGAAATTCTACTGCGTCGATCGGGATTCCAGGGAGGAGTCCAGGGTCGGCCAAGCAGTGCTGCGCAACCTGTTCGCCTGAGGTGAGCCTGGTGAGGAGGTAAGATGCTTAATGTTGAGTTTGATGTACTGCTTAATGTTGAGCCGTTGCCACCTCCCGTGGTTGTGCATGTGTGTACTGCTATGTATTCTTTATTCATGAGCATGTGAATCCATGCCAGACCCCATGCTGGAGAAGGAACAAGTTACTTACCTGTAACTGTTGTTCTCCAGCATGGGTCTGGCATGGATTCACATGCGAACCCTCCCGCCTGCCCCTCTGCGGCTCTTCACTTGGTCATACTGCCACTTCACGTGCTTCCAAATCTGAAGATGGCTGCCAGAGGCGGTGCTTAGGTAGAGGGCAGTCATTGGCTGTGGTCAGTATGACGCAGAGACCAGTGATTGGTTATTACTACGAAAGACAGATCAGAAACAAAACTGATACTGTTTTTTTCTTTACCGAGGATTCCCAGCCTGACGACGGGGAATATTCATGAGCATTTGAATCCATGCCAGACCCATGCTGGAGAACAACAGTTACAGGTAAGTAACTTGTTCCTTACTGGTCATATCTAATAATGAAAATAATCTATAATTGACTGGATTTTCTCTGTCACCTTTCTTATAAACGAATATTGCTTTTTGCCAAGTTTCCACAACTGTCGCTTCTGAACACACTTTCTCAAATAACATATTTAGCATTCTAGACCATAGCCCAGGGGCGGCTTTTAAAACTGCATTTGATAAACCGTTGGGCCCAAGTGCCCTGGAGCTTTTTCATCGCAGTATGGCAGTGTAGATTTTATCTGTACCTATATCTAGCATCCAACTTCACCTGTTCCCACCGTCATCATCAGGCACGCTGACAGACCTCACTGATTCTTGTACATGATCGAGCCACTTCCACTCACTATACATATTCTTCTGACACCCTAAGCAGCCGAGAGCATCTGCCATATTGCCCTGGGGTTTCTACTACAAAGGGCTGCAAACATCTGCTGCCCCTGTACAGTTTTTTCTGAAAGCCGATGGCGCTTCAACCGGGATCTATAAGATTGCTTGATTTTTCTAAACTCAAGTTGGTTATCACCCATCGGACCTACGAATCCTTTGATTCTCCTAATATTTCTTCTGATCTCATGCTTGGATTCTCTGATCTCTATGTCAAATGCATAAACATGTTTTGCTGAGATGATAAGATGGTCCTTTGCCCACCTCACTACAGTAACTGTAAAATGCTTTAGAAGCCCTCCCAACTCGTTCCAGTTAGCAAGCGGAAGGATTTCAACTCATAATGAGAAATCTGCCTTATTATTTTGGTTGCCTGCACAATATTTCTATGAGACCAGCGCAGATAATTACATGCATGGTTGGCTAGAACTCCTTCCTCCACCCTAACCATAAAGTGAACATTAGGCATGGCTACAGTTAATCCAATTATGGCGCGATCACTATAAAGTGCGTCATGCACCTCAAGAGACTCCACCAACTCAGCACAAACATTACTTCCAATGAAGTAATGTAGTGTGGATGCCTTTTTCCCTAAACGCCATGTGGTCTTAGCTGGACAATCCCACACTTCTTAACCATTGTGCTAGTAGCTTTTGCATTCCTATAATTAGCACACTGCTCAGTGTCTCTACAACCTGCATTCAAATGCCCCACTATTAAAACAAATGTGTTACCCAGGATAGACATCCAGTTTATACATATACAATCAATGCACTCCCTTATGCATTCAAGGTCTAAAACGTCAGGGGGACGTTGGGACAACAGCATCACCATTGGCACCTCCGCCCCATTCACACACACACCTCAATAGCCAAATTATTTCTGTTATCGAAAAAAGGTCTCAAGCAATGCGTGTGAAGTGCCTGATTTATCCCAGTGATTAAGCCACCTAATGGTTGACCTTTCATACCCTTTTCAGCTGATACTTGGTACAAGACATACCCCTCTAATTGTATGTCAGTCAGAGGTCAACCAGGTCTTGTGTAAAAATATGATATCATTTTCCACTAACAATTTTTATCTCCCAAAAGATGGCCATGGCCACGAGTGTTCCAGCTAGCAATCTTCAATTTTCACTTACATTCGGTTAGTTGCTTAACCAGAAACCTTTTTGAACCATTCCAAACCCGGAGCAACCTCTGGTAGAACCTCAGACTTCTTCACCTGGACTTTACCATTTTCAGATTGCCTAGAGGGAGGGGGTTTCACCATTACATTTTGACACACATGGGCCGGGTTATCTGTCTCATAGCCAATTTTTTATATTTCGGACTGATGAGCATGGATCAGCCAGGGAACCTCGGGAGCGGTACAGTGTACTTCAGCAAAGCTAATCCCATTAAATGTACCTGGTTTAACAAAGGTGATGCCACTCGAAGACAACACTCTCAGGGCCAAGACGTTTTGGCACAATGGCATTAAGTCTAATCTGTTAGTTCAATTATTCGTAAATGTCAATGGCCCTCAACCAACTGCGGAAAAAAGTGGATCTGCTTCATGTTGCCCATGTTCCTGCTCCACTTGATTAGTTGTTAATTTGGTATCGGCGTCAGGTCCACCCCCACACATCATGCCTTGTACAGCGTCAGACTTAATTTCTAACTGAGGTATTTGTTTGTTGGCTTCTGTCTCAGTGGACTTTGCTTCTCCGTCTCTCACCAACCAGCTGGTCAATGTCCCTGCCGACCTACGCAGGTGCTTTTGGCATCTGGTGGCTTTCTTTTTTTTCTTTCTTTATTTTAGGCAATTGAGCTTCAATAGTTGTTGAGTTAAGCCGTGCAGGGACAGGGGGCAAAGGATCTGCCACTGCAAGATTATTATTGGAAGTCAATAGACTCAGTTTCTTCCTTTGTTTAGCCAACTAAATGTTTATGTGCTTGATGGCAAGAGTCGTGAGGAGGATTGAAACTTTACGATATCTGTCCATGCCATCCTTATTCACTTACCACAGTGAATTGAAGACAGTCCTGAAGAAAGTGGGTAAATTGGTTTAGGAAACCACTGAAACCGGTAGACTGAGAACCAACAGAAATCACAGGTTCTTGTTTTGACTGAAAACCAACAGAAATCACAGGTTCTTGTTTTGCCTCACCTCGAGTACTGCATTATTTAGGTCCCTTGAGTGTGTGACATTATCCCTATGTCTTCTTTACCAACTGTATCACCTACATGTCAGTACGAACAAGTTGCACGTTCAATAAACTCCTCGGGTTAATATAAACCTGTTATTGTAAAAGGAACTAGATAAATTGGATTATTTCTTTATATAAATTAGCACACATTAGTTTGGGTCTACAGGCTAATAAAAAGGAATCAGTTGCCAGAAGTAGAACATTCCACTGTGTGTGTTTTTATATTGCCCATGACGCCACACACAGTATTTTCTAAGCATTATGTTTGACTTCTTGTTTCAGCAGAGGTTAGCCGCAGCCCCAACATTCCATCATCAGCTGCATATTAGAATTGTATTCAATTCCTTTTCCATTTTCTGTCTGTTTTTAGATAAGCGACACACCATCGCAACCTATTATGAGAGGGTCATCAGGTAGGGATAGCTAGAATGTCCATCTTTCCTTCTGTCCCCTTTGTCTGGTTTTTGATGCAAGCTGTTAGTTGGGGCTCACCCTGCTGTGTTCCATATTGGCTGTCCTTTCAGGAGTCCATTTGGAACATCGTGATTTTTGTTGCAATTTTTAATCAAATAGTAGGGGCACCGTCCCCTGATTGTGTGATAGCGCTACTATTTGAACCATTTGATTGATTCCTGTTCCCAGTACCCAATTCATCCCCTTCGTTTAGTTCAGGGATCAGGTTTGGGGATGTAGATAGGCACAGCCCCTTCCTCTGGGAGGGTGCCGAGGCAGTAATTCTCCATTTAAAGAAGATATTTTCTCTATGCTGGCTTCAATTGAAGCATTGCCTAGTCCACCGGAAACAGTGTCACGGGGGGTGTAACAAAGTTCTACAAGGGAATTATTATCGATATCCCCAAAATCTCATCTAGATCCACTATTGTTCTGAAGCTGAACTGGGTTACTCACAGTTGGTGTATTTACTGTGCTCGTTACCTCTTGAGTCATTTTTGACAGCGGGGAAACTTGTGGCGGCTCTTGTACTGTATTTTTGGGATTATATGCTTGCTTCAAATGTTCCTGTGTGGCTGCGCTGTTTCGATGATCCACTTTCCTATTTATAATTACAGATTTTATCCACAACTTGTCATTAGGAGGATAGCTCAGGGGAAAAACACTCGCCTTGGAAGAAAGACGATGCAGAGCAATGCAGTTTCGATCCCTGGGCCTGTGTTTAGAAACCCCTGGGTATTAAATATGTTATAAATAACCAATTACAATGTAATGCTACAATACAAACACAACTTACTTTGCCGGGCATAATTCAATACCTTTTTTTGGGAAATAACACAGGCCAAACTGTACTTTACTATCACTTCTTATTGTAACAATAATAATAATTTAGCATTTATATAGCGCTACGAACCCTTAGGCATCTGAGCACTGCTTATTATTACCCATGGTGTATGGTGCTCATTTATTGACCTCAGAAGGATGAGTTTGGCCCTGCCGGGATTCGAACCTGCGTCAGCAGGCTCTGCATAGATGTCAAAGCGAGCGTTCTACTCACTGTGCTATCGGACCGGCTGCCACAGCACACAGGGATTGCCCCCAAACATATGTATTTAACCATTTCTTGTAAGGAAAGGAGGCCACGACTAGAACTGATTGAAATTGCAGCGTTCAAGTTGTTTCCAGAGTAATATGAAACAGTCGTACCTTGTTACTACTCGCTGCAAGGTCCAAACCAATCACACACAGTAACGGAGACTACGTGCTGCCGGCCCCAGAACACCAAAACACTGAAACACACTGTGCGTTCCACGGCGGTGAGGGTATTTGAGTCTCCACCTCTTCCTGGTAGCAAGAAACAGGGAAAAAAGACTTGCAATGCAGCAGGCCAGCAAGATAGCACCTCCAACTCCAATACACCAAAACACACTGCGCACTTCGGCTTCAATTTCACTGAACTTAGAATGACATGGCATGTTAACTTATTACATTGATAAAGCTTCTTAAGAAGATTTATCTGTAATTTAGGCAGAAGTCTGCCTTGTTTACTTCATTTAGGGGTGTGTGCCAGTACGACTAGTCTCTTAATCGTATTTTTCTACAAATAACACATTTTTACATATCCAAAGGATGGCAAGCATTTGTGAGTTGACAATAAGTGAAAATGCTTTTAGTTAACTTAATATATTGTGTAAACGTTTGAATCCTGAAGAGGTATGCCTGGTTACGCATTGGGTTTGTTGTCCAAATATATCATCAACATATACTGTATCAATTTAGGCAGACTCATAAAAGGATGTCAACTTTTAATCCTGGCACCAATTGTATTATGATTGCATTAGTTAATAACCTTGCATATCAACCACAATATATTGTTTATTTGTACCTTCTCTTCAGCATCTCAGTATACCTCTGCCCTGCCTTTAACAAATTATTTTTTTTCTCTCAAAAATGTTCCTTTTTAGAAACATGAACTTTGCACACTTGAGAAATCAACAAAACTCCAGCAATTTTTCCAAGGATAGAGGATGTGAGCAATACTGTCCCTCCCCTTGCTGCTCTTTCCTGAAGACTTATTGACTATACCTTCTCGGATGCCTTTTTTTTTTACATTATCTGTGCTTCTGTCTATATGCAGGAAACATAAGCATTTAGGTTTTAACAGATTGACGCATAAATCCTGCAAGCAAAGGAGATTGTGCTGATATGAACTATCAGTTTGGTAGCAAAACTATCGACGATATTTATATGTAATCAGTGGATGTAGCAGCCTATTAATAATTCTTTCACTTTTAAATCAAAGACTCTATTGATAAAGATAACATAAGTAAACTATTGTAAGACATTACGAAATTATGCAAGTGCTGTCATTTACCTTGCTGCTCGAGCCTATTAAACTGAATGTTTTTGCCTTTGTCTAACATGGAAATCATCTATTTTATTCTGCAAGTGCAACTATGTCACACTGAACAGGCTAAAAGCTGGGATCCGGGCCCACCTGGAGGAAGTCAGCTGCTAATCCAGAGCTCAGTTATTGACTTTGGCCTCCTAACACTGTCCTGCTTATCAACACTTTATAAATGTACAACACACACACATGCTTTTTTCCAAATATCTGTGTTTGCAACACATATAATCCGGACAGATGTGTTGAAAAGAATGCCTTGAAAAAATGCATAAAATTTCAAACCAATTTTTTATTTTATTTTAACATGTTTGCTTCTTCTATATGCAATGTATTTCTGTGACATTCCACAGTAGCTTATATCAATTCCAAAGTATATTTTGTTGTATCATGTAGAAATCAGCCAGTCTGTAAGGGAGACTATTGTGGGTTTCAATTGTGGGCACCAATTCCTGAAACACTTCTTCACCCTCATCTTCCTGCCTTTTCTTTTCAATTCTGACAACAGGATGTGATGCGTTAAGCCACATGCTATCAACTGTGTCATGTGGGTCTTCGCCTTCACGCATTCCTGAGATGCAAACGTGAATTTCATAACCTATTTCTTGTCAAAGAAGCTTCATGACAGTACTCGGAGCATCGTTTGAACTAGAATTTAACACGTCTTAAAAATTTGTGAGGTTTTAGGAAATCTCTAAACGTCTACTTTCGATTGACTAGTTATTGAAAAAAGTGTCAATTTTAGTGAATGACTGCCCTTACTGTCCTTTTAAGGCCATTTCCTATCACCAACACAGTACAACTTGCTGCACGATCTGTAGAAATGTTTATCAATTCTGAAAGCACCTTATACTTGAAAAGAGATGAGTGATCATGTATGTAATATTAAGGCACTATATACCAGACAAATTGGATTCCAGGTACAGGTAGTGGCTTAGTAACTCACCTGTAAGTATAATTAATATCTTTTAATGATGAATGGCTGAATGTTGATAATGTTTTTGTGTGATAATTGCAACATGTACGATCTGGTTATGGAAGTCATGCTTCATTGCGAGAGAACACGCTATAACTTCAGAGCAAAATCTTTGGAGGAGATCCCCCTATGTGACCCAAGTCTGCAGTGATGCACAAGAGCTTCTGTCTTAGCTTTTGTTACTTTAAATAATAGGTACACAATTTCTAAAGTGTATTGCTTTCTGCATACTTTCATAAGGGATTCCTGGAGAAAATGCAAACCATGTAATCTTTTTTTTTGTATAATTAAATGTCACACTTGCTGTAGAGAAAATCAACATGCACTACACCAGTGCTTCAGAATATCAGGCAATTGAAAAAAAAATAATTGCTGTTATTTTTGTCATCACTGGCCAGAAGGAAAAACGCCTCAAAACGTTGCTCCCTATACAGATTAGTACAAGGAGCTGAGACCAAGAGTTTTCCAAAAGTCTTTGACTATAACTCCCATGCTCACAATCCTAGGTGTAATGCACACCACTAAATTAGTCGAAAAAATCCAAAGCTTAAGTCAAGTCATATGAAGAAAAAATATTTCTAGGTAAGTGAGGAGCAAAGGTCAGTGCACCCAGGCTTGATGATATGTAATATTGAATGTATTTCATTGTTTTTCAAGACAGGTATCAAAATAAGGTTGCTAGTGGCAATCTAGATAACCTCGGTAACATCATCATCGAGAAACGGTCAATGCTATACAAATAAATGTGAAGATCAATTTAACAGAGCCATATAGGTGTATGCTGTGCTCGATTCAGAGGTGAAAGAGGTATGAAATAAATAACGTCCATAGTTGGAAACCGTTCATGCACAAAAATACAATATTCAGACAAAGGGAATTCAAAAAGTCTATTCTACAAAAACATTATGAAATACTAATGGAGCAAAAGGAACACAAATAAACCCACTGGGATGAAAATGTTGTTCGATCAATGCCCCTAAGGAAAGTGGGATTAGGGCTGTGTCATAAAAGTACTGCTTCTCGCTTAGTGAGGATTGAATTGTCTATGTGAGTTTCACTGACTTCATTTTGTTCAGCTTACTGGAGGCTGCTTCCCAGGGTCCTTCCGGGTGATCCATCCTAGATTCTTGCATTATTTCTTTAACTCTGGCAAAATCAGACAGATCCTTGGACTTTCTTTTGAAAACATAATCTTTAGGGTGAACACATATCATCAGAAATAGCTTGCAAAATGTCTGTTATCTTCTCTATGCTGAGTCAAGCACTTTGTTCCAACTGATACACTACGGTCTAGGTGTTTTTGGCCGATGTGCAAAAGTGTTCCTTATATCCCCATATATTTACTTTCCGCTCTGCAGTCAGTCGTGTTGCTGTAACTATCATATACACTCATGTCTCATCTATTCTCATCCCCCTTTGCTGGTCTCCCTTCGAGACCCACGTACAAGTTCAATTAGGATTCCTTGCGTATGAAGCTTATATACTGCCACATCATAGATACTTGGCCAGTAACCTGTGTTTATCAAGTTTAGCTTTGCAAAGCATGAGAACCCTACACCTTGAAAGCCCTAAAGTTGGCAAAGTTCAAACACAAAAGCAGACTTCAGCGATTCGTACCATTCTGTTTTGGAATGCCCCCAATGTCTATAGAGTGTTTGCTTCTTTTCTTGTAATCTGTTGTCAATTTAAGGTATTCTTATTCCCTAAATGATCTGGAAAAGATCCTGACATTTAAAGCTACTTTTCTGGGTTGAGGAAAAGAGGGAAGCTCAAAGAGGTGGCACTGCTGTAGGCCTCTGTTAGAGTTTTTCAGTACATGTTTTCTTGTGAGTAGTGGGATTTTCTATTAATTGGTGATCATCTGGGGCTGTGGTTTTTATGTTTTGAGTACACCCTGAGCTGCTGTCCCAGAGGTATGATGGTTGTGAAAACAGTTTTTGTATATATTTCTATAACTGTGTGTAATTGTTGTTTTCTTTGTTCAACACTCCTTGATCCTTTTTACAAGGTGTGCGCTTCCCCAAATGAAATTAATAAAATTAAAAAGTTTATTTATGGGGTGGTTTTAAATCCTTTACCTTCATTTAGAGTGCTTAACATGGATTTTCAAAATCACCCCTTTGGACAGATTGAGAGATCACCCTTTTATGGTTAACAGGATAAAACACTAATTTCTAGCCAAACTCTATCAAGGTAAAATGACAAGTTAATTAGGAGTTTGGTAGTATTGCGCTGGTAAATCCGGCAGGATAACTCCAAACGTTATTACTTCTCCCGCCGCCTGATACCCGTATTTACCAGGATATTACAGGTGTCGGGAAGGGTGGTAAATTCCCATTACATGGAGGGGATTGCCGGTACATCGGTTGATTTTTGTGAGTGTGGGCCTGATTTACCTCATCTCGTGACTGGAGGGTAATCAGGTACCCCCCACCTGCAAACTTGTACTCTGTTAGTCCGGAAAAGTGCTGGTATATTGAAATACCTGAACTTTTGTTCCAGACCAGCAGAGTCCTAATTACCCTGTTAGACTTGGGAGAGTGTAGGGGTCACAATGGGTTCGGTTAAGCACACACAAAGCAATCTTAAAAATAGAAGTTAGGCAGAATGTATAAAAATACAATAATATTTATTATGCCTAGAACAAACTATTTTCAATGAAAATAACAGGTAAGTAAAACTACCACATATTCACTATGAGCATATGTACATCCATCCTAGGGTGCTCCTGCTAAAGAGCATCCTCTCTTTACTGTTTAAACGTGTAGATCAGTTTAAGGAGCACTATATATATATAGTAAAGCAAGTGAAGAAATCAATGTTAAGTATTCAAATCAGTTAGAAATCAGGTAATTCATTCAAAGAGTAAAAAAACGCAATATACTGCCTTCTACGAATAAGTCCCCCTATTTAAATATCCTGCTCCCTATTACAGGAAATAGTGCCATAAAAGTACCAAAGTTAGCCTTATGTCGAGTTTTAGGAGTCTTTGAAGCAATCAACATTTAGGTCTAAGCACCTCAAGTAGTGAAGAAAAATCAAGCAGTGTTCTTTGGGGGCCCTTGCCCAACCCCACAACCTTAGGAGAAGACCTGATGGGATTCATGTCCAGAACTCCACCGATGACGAGGCAAGGGAGAGGTAGGGTTAGGACTTTGAGCCCATTTAACCCAATGGAAGGAGGGGGTACAGACAGGTATGTGAACTCACCCCCTGCCCCTGTTCTCTGCATATGATACTCAGACAGAACATAAAGGTATGTAAATAACTTCATTGAAAATCTGTATGTTAAAACATATAACAGCAGGACAAAAACATAAGATAAAGTGTTTACTCACTCGTGTCAAGAGTGCTGTTGTTATTATCGAGAGTACTCAATGTTGTAGTGCAGTCTAAAAGCAAAATAGGATTGGGAGCATGTTTTAAGTATGTGTTAATGAATTGTATATTAAATTGTGACCTGGTTTTGGTCTTACCAAATTGAAAGAAGCACATGAGTGGTGGTAGATGAAATAATAAAGTTAGAGTACCTGGTGTTCCAAAGGAACCTCTTCAGATGTCTGCATTCTAGCCTGTGTCTCTAGCTGGCCACAACGTTTAACATACATAGAAAATGTACTATCTGTACAAGTATTGCTGTACTTGTAGTGTAAATTATAGTTTTTACAATCAAAATTTTAAAATAAGACTTATATTAATGGGCCATGATTGTGTTACACTGTAGACAAAGACAAAATGGAGCAGAATATTATTTTTTAGTTATAGATTAAATCTTTTGATTTTGAGCATTTGTAACGCACATAGAACAAACTCAATTGTATAAAGGATCAGCTTTTACCCAAAGCGGAGCCACCAAAGGGCCATGCAAAATATCCAATTCAGCGGAAAAAGAAACACCCCCTATGACTCCCGACCTATGCCTTCCCCTTATTTGAAAAGGTGTGTCTTGAGGGCTCTCTGGAACTGATACAAAGACGTAAGGGCTCTAATAGCTTGAGGAATACTGGTCCAAAATCTAGGTCCAAAGCCAGCAAACCTTCTATCTCCCCTTGAAACAAATGAAGAAGGGCGGACAGTCAACAACGGCTGATCTCCTGAGCGTAACAACCTTATAGGTTGGTAACGGCTAATTTTGTCTCCCAGATAGGATGGGGCAAGTCAGTTCAGGCATTCATAGATCAGACACGACACCTTAAATTTAATTTTATCCTCCACAGTCAACCAGTGAAGTGTTTGATGGGAGGCTGATACATGGGCAGACCGACCCAGCCTGCAAACCAAACTTACAGCAACGTTCTGTGCTTTTGGAAGCCTGTGCAACTGGCATCTCATTGGTCCTCACCTGGAATTAATAGTAGAACTTGCCGTAATAATCGCAATGAATAGAAGATCACCTGCACCTTGGTGCTAACCTGGCCTTCACTTCCAAGGTTATCCTGCCAGATGCGACCCAGATTTTTAATCTTGGTAGCAAACTTCAGTTCCATGCCCAGGATGCTAGGGACAGAGGAGCTCTTTACCGCATTGAGTAGGTGTTTAGGTCCAAACAATGCCACCTCAGTTTTGGTTGGGTTGAGTTGGAGCTGATTTTCTGACATCCACTCGCTACATCAAGGCACTGTCTGACCCTAAGGAACGTTTCTTATTTTGATCAAGACCTTGGTGTCATTGGCATCAGAATGAAAATTCACCCCATGACTCCTAAGGATGTCCATTAAGGGCGGCAAATATGGATTGAAAAGCAGGGGCAATAATGAGGAGCCTTTTGGTACTCCACAACCCAACGACATTGGGTCCAATGTGAACCCCGGAAATGTGACCTGATCAGATAAAAAGGATCCAAACCATTTGATTGCTTGCTTGGAGACATCACCTATATCTCTCAAAGGACTGAGCAAGGTGGGATGGTCAATGGTATAAAAGGCCGCAGATAGGGCCAGCACTACCAACAGTGATGAATCTCCTCCATACTTGACCTTTAAAAGATCATCCTGTACGGACAACAGAGCTGTCTCAGTGCCGAACTTGGGCCAGAAACCATATTGAAAGGAGTCCAACAGTGTCTCCTTCTTCACGTAATCCTGCAGCTGGTGGGTAAACACCTTCTCCAGAATTTTCCCAGGTAACAGGAGACCAACTACCGGCCAGTAATTCTGAAGACTAGCTGGATCTAAATTAAGTTTTTTTAGAAGTGGCATAACTATGGTTTTCTTTAGATTCAGGGCACTAAGTCCTGCTCAAGTGATTTCTCTATGAATTGGGTCACAAAATGAGTAATCCCCAGAGCCAACTACCTCGCGGTACATGCAGGGAATAGGTCATTAGTGGGTTTGAGGGCATCTATTAAGGATTGAACATAGTCCTCTGGCACCAGTCTAAAATCAAACGGAACAAAATGGCCAGGGAGCTTGCACTGGAGAGGGAGGTATCATCTGTATGGGGATACTCTTTGAGCAAAACTGAAGGTTTAACAGAATGTTCTCATGAATAATGTAAATGTTCTCCTTAAAAAAGATATGGAATGCATTGGCCTATACTAAAGAATGCTCAATAGATGAAAAAATACAGCTCGAATGACAAAACTTTGCGACAACCAAAAACAGTTCTCTCGAATTAGTTTTCGCTGCCCTTATGTATAATTTCCTTATGGAGAAAATCCACCTTAGCTTTAAAGATGGCTTGTTTATACTCCTTCAAGGCCTATTTGGCTCTGAAGGCCCAATCTGCTGTTCTAAACTGCCTCCATTTCTGATCTGTTATTCTTACCTGTTTTCGTAGAGGGACTACATTTTGATCAAACCATGGTTTTGATGATTTCATCTTTTTAAGTTTCAACAGTGCAATTTTGGAATCATAGCACTGGAGGTGAAGACATCACTACTTTGTAGTGAAGGATCAAAAGTCGCTAAAGCACACTTCACTTCAGATCCTGAAATATCAGCCAAGTCATTAAATTTACCAGCCAATAACATGGGCCTATCTTTAGTGAGAAATGTGTTCTCTGTGGGTAGGCTCAGTGAGAATAGTTGGACAAAGTGATCTGACCATTGAATAGGTAGTGTATCAGTCAAGGTTACTCTATTTCCTCTAATCAGCAAGATGTCTAAACAGTAGCCTTTAATTTGAGATGGAGAAGGTGGCCAACCCATGGTTATCGATAATCTCCCAGAGTTCCTTTGAGTCAGATGTAGAGTGATCTTCTAACCAGACATTAAAATCGCCCAAATAGAGAGCTTCTCTATATTTACTCCCTGTAAGGGATACTCATAAATCCAACTGCTCTAAACATGCTCTTCCTGGTCCTGGGGGGTCTATATCCCAGCACATATGTTACCAGGAACATAGGTGACATCCAGACAGTCAGCTGACCGACCTGTGACATATCGTCCCAATCTAATGTATACAAGTGAGAAACTTGCAACAAAGACCTATACATTACTGCAATGCCTCCCCCTTTCTCTCCTACCCGATATACAGATTGTATTAAGCCGTCCTTTGGCTCCAAATAAAGGAGAGAGACCTAAGAGACATCAGAAAAGCAGGTCTCTAATCAAAAGAATGTCAAGTTAATGTTCCTTAATAAACTCAGACACTACAACTGCATGAGCAGTAGCGGTCCTGGCATTAATCAAGGCTGCTTTTATTACCACGCAGCGGTTACATGCTTTAAAAATCCCCAAACCCTGTGTTTTATTCAGTACATGGAGTTTGAACTTACCCTCAATATTGTTTAGTTTCCGCAGGTTTGGTCTGTCATATTTGTAACCCACCATGTTTAACCAGCCACAACTAGAAACAGAGTACAGCTCAAATCTGTAATCCTGGCAAGTGAGGGCGTCCCACACCCAATTCAAATGATCTGCACCTGTGCAGCGTTTCCTGCTGCCTCAGCTGCAAACTTGCCTAAACAGAGCCGCCTGAGGTAAGCACGGCTGGAAATTGCAGTCCCAAACACCACGTCGGGATGGCCGACAGTAGTGAATCTAGCATCTCTACGGAATTAAATTCTGCAGCAACGAAGGGGGCCGCACAACTAAATGGTAAATGTTGCACACTTAGCATTTTAAAAATGTATATATAATGCTTAAGAGGTCAACCTAATATCTTTTAAATAGAAACACACAGTCAGCAAATATGATAAAAACAATTATTTCAATAACTAGTTCCCTTGGACTGGTTTCTTAGACGGGTCAGAAATGAAAGCCGGACACAAAGTTGTTATGTTTTTGGTTATAGACTTTTATTCAACTTAAATGGGTTGGGAAAATACCTCTCTGACCCTATTCTAAGGAGGAGTTTCCACTACCTAAGAACCAAAATCTAAGGATCTGTCTTTGTCAGTATGTTATACATCAAAAGCTGTCGTTGTACCGGCTTCCAGGTGAATGAGGATACGTCAATAGTGTTTCCGCTGGACTCACTGAGGGGCAGGGCATTGCGGGACCTACCGGAGGCTGGGCTGTTCTGGGATGTGGATTTCTTCTGCTATCTGGGCATTCAAGTCCACCATTCCGTAGCAGACATGTTCCAATATAACACGGGGAGGGCACTTACGGGAATAGAAGATTGGATTGGTTTCTGGAGCAGACTTTCCCTGTCCTTAATGGGCAAGATAGTGATCTGTAAAATTATGATCCTCCCCAGGCTCCTTTCCTTAAATGCGAACAGACCACACATGGCCAGAACCAACTTCTTTAAAATACTAGACAGTAGAATTGCGGACTTACTGTGAGGAGGATAGCGGCACAGGGTATCAATGACCACACTGCACAGGGGACACCAGGACAGTGGGTTGATGCCCAAAAGATACATTCCTAAATTATGCAAGGATGACCAGCACTCTGGCAGCTCAGTGGGACACGATACTGGAGGAGCCTCCGACTAACCCATCGTACATGTAATCCTTTCCACATGGATTGATGGACTAGATTCTTCACTGGTATCACAAATGCATCTGGGACTAACCGTTTTCTATGCCTTTCATGGCCTACAACAATCCTGTTAGATGAACACAGTTCAACCTTGTAAGTTCTTCTGTAAAAACGTTCCTTCTTTTAACACAAGTTCCTTCTTTGTTTAATAAACAATGTTTCTGCTTGACACCCCTTTTAGGTTTGCAATTTGGCTGGTATGCTCCCCTGCCAGAACTCTTTATGCACGTCGAACTACCTTGGTGTTCTCTCCTGCCAGGACTTCTCTTTTACTTTCACAACTGCCTGGTGTACTCCCTACCAGGACTTCTCTTGTATTCACCACTGTCTGGTGCACGCCCCTGTGAGAACTTCTTATATTTTATGGTTCCTCCTTATATTCAAGTAGCATATACCTTTTTTGCTGACTTGGTATATCTACTTGACAAACAATGTTCTTATTACTTTACTTTCTGTAGTTTCACAAAGGTCAAAATCTTCTGCCCTTTTGATTCATAAACAATCTTCTTGTCATTTCACTTTCTGCAATTTCACAATGTACTCATTCTCTGTGGTGTGGTCACCAATACACCCTGGGGTCCCCACTCTGGTTTGGCAGACTCGCCGGCTCTCTGTAGTGTTTAATGGCTGGCTCACGCGTACGCAGCATACCTTCACCACCTGTTTCCCACTCTGGGTGTCTCTGATGTCTCTCCAGGCTGTCTTGTGGCTCAGCTCCTGCATGCTGGCTTCTCTTCAGCTCCTGGTAAAGACAACGCTGCTTCTCTTGGCTACCGGATGTACAGGGACCTTCTCACAGTTCCCGACATCTCCATGGCACACCTCGCTCGCAACACATTTCGTTCCTTCTCTGCTGGCGAGCCCCTTTTCTCTGCCACACCAGTTTTCGCCTCCAGCTTCTGCAGACCAGGTCGTGTTTGCAGCCTCCTCCCGCTTCCTTAGAGAAGTCATGTCTCCTCCTGAGCTCCTTCTCACTGTTCGGTTCACATTTTTAAAAGGTCCCATGCACAGGTGCCTTCATCCAACAACTAGCATGTTCATCACACTTGCTGTTCTTTTTCAATTCCTTCATTCTCCTCATCTCAGTACTTAGGTGGTTGTGGAAATTGAAGTCCACTGATATTAACTGAGGATTTAGGTGTTTGTGGGAATTGTGGGAATTGAAGTCCATTGATGGTTTCTGGTGCATATCTCTTGGAAAGTCTTTATCAATGATGCCATATGAAGGATCAGTTCTATGTCAACAATCAATTCTACATGAAGGTTAATTTGAACTGAAAAAGGGTTTCTTAGAGTTTTTGAAAAAGCCATTCTTGAAGCTTTTAGACAGGGACAGTCTTGGGACTGTTCGTTTTTAGACCAAGAATGGGAGGTTGATTTGAAGGGTGTTAGGAAAAGAACTTCTACTTTCCCTAAAAAGAACAGATACATGGCAATAGGCCATTAGGGTATTGGGTAACAGGGTGTCTTCCTCATGGGATAATGGGGGATACCGCGCCTCATCCAATGAAGCCATGACATCTCCATGGTGGCTATATCCTACCATGTGATGCTCCCTCATGTAGCCGCCCCCAGGGTCAGGATCAGGTAGCGGTTGCCGTCCCCTGGCCACATTAGAGGGGGCTACCACCGGGGAATCCATGATGACACCATTGGATTCATCACATTTCCCACACAGTCAATGGTGCCCACAACGAAAAAACAAAGATCTTGTTTTGTATTTAAAAACCTGGCAAACAGAATCATGTTTCTGCGTAATTGTTTGTTTTGTGCCTTCATAGCTAGATTGATGACAAGTTGACCATTTTATTTATTTACAACCTCAGTTTCTTCGAATTTTTTATGATTTACTTGTATTTTAATTTTTAGGAGACCATTTGGGAGAAACATAATTATTCATTCAGGGTGGATAAGAAGAAATAATTTATTTTTTATTTTTCAAATACCAAAAGAACAAGATCCATTATTCAGAGAAATAACAAATATTCTGAACATGAGCAGAAGGATCTGGTGACAGAAAGGATGGCCAGGCCATGAGACACCTGGAAATGTGATTGCAGTCTTAATAACAAAATACACAAAAGCTAATTTGAAAAATAAATGACACAACCTGATAGGGAGGATGAGCTCTAAAGGAATCAAACATTTGACTGGCACAGAAGAAGCTATTCCTCCTATGACAGGATCTGCGTTCTTGTAGATCTTGGGAGCCTGACAGCAATGATGGACTGCAGGCTGGGAGAACACCACAACTGAGTGGGTATAACTGTGTCAAATAATCTGGCAGAATAAAAAAGTTAAAGATGTGTATGATCTAGTAATGATGATACGAATTTGGAAGGCACACCAAATACACATCTGAACCGTAAATGGCCCTACTGGACTGTGCGTGGCTATCCCTGTTTGTCAATTTACTGCACACCACCCTCTATGGGCAATGTAAATGTTAGAAAACTCACAAATACATTTGGACAACATGATTGAGAAATGGAACACATCACGTACAGTAAGGTACATACGTTGGAAAGAAAGGCCCCTTGCTGACCCTGCAAGAATAGGTCAGTGAACCTCTGGGAAGGTTATGGTAGCATGTCCTATATAATACCATAGATGGCAGTCCATAAATAAGATTGAATCAATGATTGCACATTCTTTGTGTGATGTAGAACAGTAACTAGAATATGCTACTGGAACATGTTCAGTGTCATCATGCCCGGTTTGTATAAGAATGTGGGCGCCTAATGCATACGATAATTCTCGGTACTCTCAGTACAAATATGGCTTGGTACAGCAAACAGAAGATCTATATTTTATTAAAGATTAGAACCGGGGAGAGGACCAACAACCAATCAGGTTGCTTGTAGCATAGTTTTAGCTAAGGTTACGTTATGGAGCGGTTATACTGTGCCAATCACCACAATAGTTGTCTTAAGGTGCAGATACCTTGTCTGGGGTACTAAATAGTGTGCCTCTGCCCAGGGTAACAAGACCGTAGCCTGTGGTGGAAGACAAAAGAAAAGTAGCACAAAAAGAAGGGGCAGAGAGACCTACAAGTAAGATAGCACAAAACTAACAATTTGAGCCGCTGGAGAAACAACTCTAAAAACAGGATGGATGATCCACCTATAGGACCAAGGCTCGTTATGAATTTGCAATTTTAGTAACAAAGTGGTGGCAATTCCATTACAGCTATTGTTTTGGCGATAACGGAATTCCTGCAATTTTTACAGTGCATTGAATTCAGAGTTTTGTGGTAAAGTTGAAGATTCAACTCCAGTAAAAGGCGGGAGGTGAATCCTCCACTTTCCGTCCAGAAATCAGCAGAATTGCATAGTAGAACTAATCCTTGCAGTAATTCTATCAAACTCCCTATTGACTCCAAAAAAATGAAGGTTTACACTACCCTTCCACCACTCATAATCCTGTTGTAAACCCACAGGCCTGAATGCCTGTAATGGCAAAAGGGTTTTCCAGTAAATCAGTGGATTTAAAGCAGATTTACTGCCAAACTCTAAAGAAGTCCTTAATCTGGGAGGTCTCGGGTTGCATGTTCCTCAGGATTCTCCAATAAACGGGGTCTTTTTAACTTAATCCTTAAACCAGAAAAAAGCTGTAGTTGTGAAGGAATCTGTGGCCATGCATGACAAACTGTCTAGAATTAATATGTTAAACAAGCAACTTGTTCCTAGACACCACTGTAGACAGGATCTTCAGCCAGGCCCCAGGTCTCCAATATGTTCCAGAGCAAACTACAAACCCCTCGGAGACACAAAGGACATCTGAAAGCCTCTAGCTATCTAAGTTCAAGTTGAGATGAAGGACTAGATTGCGTAACTTCCCCTGCAGTCATGAAAGACACGGAAGGGTGAGAGACCCGAGGGCATTCACTGTTGTGGCCTCCAGAGCTCCGAACAAGTATGCCTGACCCAGTTGGAGCAATATGAGCGATAAGCCAGACCAAAGTCCCACATCAGACTTGGAGGCCACGCTGAAAGGTGAAGACATCCATCTGATACCTGTAACAACAGCTTGAAGAGATACGCCTGCCCCCAAGTTCCCTTACCCAAGGGAGAGGTGAGAAGGCAGGGTCAGGAAGTGGCAGGCAGAGGGAGGACGGAGGACTGGCAAAGGATAGGGAAGAGCAAATTCCAAGTTCCACATCAGAGCTGTAAGTCATACAGGAGTTGGGGTCCCACAGCCAATCCCCATGCCAGCTACCACACCTCTGTCCCCTTACACAAAAGCATCTGGAAGGCAGAACCATTGTCCTGTAAAAGGCAGTCCCTGTAGCCGAAGGCCGAGAAAGTTAGGTGGGGGAGCTCCTTCAGAACTGGTTGTAAAGGTGAACAGAATGAGCAGGATAAGGAGCTTGAGCAAGTGCTGGAAACAGTAGACTAGAGGTGAGCCCCTACATTTTAGGGAGAGCATGAGACGGGAGGTATGGGGGATATGGCTTGGATAAGGAGCAGCCAGGAGAATGCCAGCAAGGCCCATGTAGCTGGTAATATCAGACCCTGGAGGTAGGGAATTAAGAGACCTAGAGGATTAGGAAAAGAAAGACCCAGGGTGTTAGGGAGAATAAGATCCAGAATATTGGCAGATTGAAGACCCAGGAAGCTGGGAGGAGAAAGGCCCAGAGGATTGAAATTAGGGGGGGTGCCCAAAGAGGTTAAGAAAGTAGGAGTCAGTGGAGATTGAAATTCCTAGCTACTATATGTTGGTGCCCAAAGCGTGGAAGAGGTGAAGAAGATGGGAGATATAGAAGAGAACCGTGACTGTCACACTGTCAAAGGGGTGAAAAAAGTGCCCAAAAGGATAAAAAAGGGAGGGGGAGATTAGACAGCTGGAACAATAGATCATTGATGAGATGAATGAGAAAAGGCAACATAAAATTGGTGGAAGGGTTGTTGAAAATGGTGGATGAGTGGTGAAAGATGGGGAAGGATATGGTAGTAGAGAGAAGAAAAGGGGGAGCAGTGGTGGAACAACAAGGAAGCGAAGAAAGAGGTGGAAAGCAAAGTGAAGAGGAGAAATAGTGGAACATCAAAAAGATGAAGGAAGAAGCGATATAAAGAAGTGTAGAGAAAGACTGGGTAAGAAAGGGAGACCTTTCAAAAAGTGCATAGTAGCAAGGGGGAGAGGTTAGTGGAGCCTAAGACACAAATGGGTACACCTATAATGAGTGGAGGAACAAGAGGGAGGCAAGATGCCGACAGTGAGAGAGAGATTGAAGTAGGGAGCTGGGGAACCAGAACCCTGGGAGAGAGGGAGTAGCATAGTGAGGACCCTGTCAATAGTTTAGGCAGTCTACTTTCACCTTATGGGATACTGTAATCCTGTGGTGCTGATCCCTGTTGGACAGCCTACCACTCACAACCCCACCTCTAGAGTTCATCAATAGGATACAATCCACACCTGAGACTTGGATAGAGGCTTCCCTTTGTAAAGCAAGGAAAACAATGAATGCAGTTCTGAACCCCTCAAACCTGAGACTGAGAAACAAGGAGAGGAAACCCAGAGAAAACCATATAAGATGGGTTCAGAACTCCACAAACATAGCACTAAAATGGAGTAAGACTTAGACACAGGCATTATGATTGTTATACACTTTTATTAAAGTAAAAAGATGGTTGGAAAAAGACCTATCTCACCCTAACTCTGAGGGGTTTCATTGCCACAATAAAAATAAAGGATGTCAGTATCACAATGTCCAAAAATAAAGAGTTCTCCATCCTGTGTCCAAAGTCCTAACCTGACCCTTACATACTATACTCAAAATAATGTTTAATAGGATATAGTCTTCCAACTGGCTATTTGCAGCATTTTCCAATGTCCCAACACACATTTCCAAAGGTGCATAAATAAACAAATGGTCAAAGTTCCTCAAAGTTCCACAATTCTCAAGAGAACAGGGTGTGGGGGGCCCTTCCCCTGAATTTCCAAGATTCGTCAAAGATCACAATCTCAATTATTTGCCTTTTGATATGCCGCCTATCCAATCCAGGGGGTATGGCTTCCTTCCCCTATATGCCACACACTCAAGCGGTCTCATTTTCTTCTCCTTGAGTCCCAAGTCCCAGACTCGCAATCACATTGCATGGTATACTCTCCTGCCAGGACTTTTACAGTGTTCACTTCGTGTTTGGGTGCGGGTCCAAGAGTCGCAAATGGTTGCCTGGTATAGTCACCCACTAGGGCTTTCTCCTCATCCAACAATTCAATTCACTAGGGTACTGGATCTCCGACCCATTTCCTTTTATCTCTTTCCCAAGTCTATTGGGTGTGCCAGCTCCCTTGCCCAGGTATGCACTACAAATGTCTCTGCCTTTGCTCGGTACACGGTCTACACAGCAAAGTGCCCAGTTGTCCCAATTCCCTGCTCTGGGCTCACTGGTATCATCTGCCGGTTTCAACATTCTCTGCGGTCTTCAGTCTCTCTAGCATGGCATCTCCCCCTTCTGCCAGTGTCCGTCTGCAGTCCTGTACTTGCCGTGCGTGGACTTCCTCTTCTCAGCCTCTCCTGCACCAGGCCTTCGAGCAGTGTACCTTCTTACCTTCTGCTTTTCATGACGGTGCCGGTAGGAGTTCCTCTGCTCCCTCCATCTTCTTTGCAGTGCAGGGTTTTAAATGTCCCAGCACCTATCGGATACTCCCAACCACTAGAGCGTCACTCCATTTCTGCAGGATTAGTGCTCTGCATTACTCTTGTGCTCTTTCTAGTCTCAGTGCTTTTGTAGAAATAGTTAGAAAGAGCCCTACAGTCACTATAAAGTGGTTGGATTGGATCAATGCCACAATATGCCATACAGGTTTGGGAATTGGGGGTGATGCCATACCCTGAGTGGAAAGGGGGATAGCATCTTCCTTCTAATGTGTCTCCTTCCCTCCCACGAGGGAGGTCTCCCCGCATATGGTCCTCCCTTAGGTAGCCACCCCCAGGCTTGGGATCAGATAGTGGCTGCCCCTCCCTGGCCATATGGGAAGATAGTTCACTGGATATGGAGAGATGTCATCACTAGATTCATCACAGCTCTCAATCAGGTAAAAAAGAGGCTCTAAGAGAGTCAATAACACCTACTTATTGCAGTCATGAGTTTATGAAACGCAGAGATAGTGAGCGGCAAGTGCTGCACAGCATAGGTTGTTTGATTCTTTAGCAGTCTTTTGATTTTCATCCATTGAAGGTTGTCTTCCTAGTTGAAGTTACTGAACATGAAGGGGATCAAAGGTTTGGTGGTGCAGATACGGAATGTTGTTTTTTTTCCAGCGTTAGTAGATCCAGCGTTAGAAGATAAGACTGCATCTGCAATCTCTGAGAACTTGACCTAAAATTGTACAGATTGTGACAAAGTTCCAGAGTCTGAAATATGGGACCCTGGCTGCATTCATAGGAGACTAGTGCAATGGCTAAGCCAAATAAGTGTTAATGTTTGTTGATGGCCTCTAGTATGTTTCCTGTGATGGAAAATGTGTTTGCCACAAGAATGGTTTTACGATAGAGTTTAATTTAGGATATATATTACTGAAGAGTGGTTTCCATGACAGCTTTCCATTTAATAATGTCATAATATAAAATAATTAAACAAAATGAATTCTCAATGGCATGTATTTCCAGTCAGAATATCATCAGCAATTGCCATATTTCCAGGTAAGCGAGAGCATGTCATTTGTCTGTGCTGGGACTCAGCATGGAATGCATATAAGATGTTGTGCAAAACAATCATGGATGTCAGAATACTGCACTGCAGTGACAGACATCATACTAGAACCTAAGGTGCAGTGCCAGTAACAGACTTGGAAGTGGGCCCACCTCAATTAACCACCACTTGTACCACAACGCCACCAAAGGCATCCAGCACTGCTAGCATGCCACCAAATCTGCCGACATGCTCCCTTTAGTGCCTCTCACTTATGTAATGAGACCTCTACCATTTCCGCTCATTTTGCCACAAGAGAGCCTGTGGCAGCTCTAGCCATTGTGAGGGATCAAGAGCAGGACTCGGACACAGAGGCATTTTCGGTGATTATCAAAGACTTATTATAAAAACAAAAAGAGAGGTTGGGAGAATCCAACTATGCCTAACCCTTTGAGGTGTTTACCATGCCTCAACAAAACTAATGAACGTCTGTCAGGATGGACAAAGCAAAAGAGTTCTCTGTCCTGCGTCCAAAAATCCTAAACTCACCCTCACACATTATATTTAGTATAACGTGACAGGGAAATGCTCAAAGAGCATGTACACCATCAGCTTCCTCCCAAAGTTCCAAATATAAAGACTTGAAGGTGAAGAAAAGAAAAGTAAACAAGGTTCACATTATATATATATATATATATATATATATATATATATATATATATATATATATATATATATATATATATATATATATATATATATATATATTAATTACAGGGCCTATAGTAGCAGCCCGGTAGTTATGGTTAAGTTTACGGTTAAGTTGCTTAACTCATAGAAAGATCACTTTTTGTGCAGCTTATAACTTTGCCTGCACTGGACAAATCCTCACCAAACTGCAAAAAAAGTATATGGCCCCCTCGGAATAATTTTGTGAAGTTTAATCAAGGGGGCAAAGTAATAGGAGGAGTCCAAGATGTGTGGAAATCCTCAGACGCAATGGAAAATAAATATTGGTCGCACCTACAGCCCAAAAGACTGGATGGATGTTCGAAAGCGCTTTTTTGTAAATAATTGCCAAAAAGTAGGTTAAAAAAGTAGGGATATCTGGGTCTGGTCCATGGACTCATTTCTTGATTGAGAGTCTGCCTATGCCTCTGGATCAATCAGGGTCTAGCGTGAGGTCTGCGGACATCGTGCGCGCCCACTTATTGGTTGTTGTAATCCATGCGCTGCGTCATATTTTTTTTTAAATGGTCTCCATGTTGGACCCCTTGGTGAGCAAAAAGTGTGGAAAACACATTTGGAGTGATTTAGTTGCCATAAGAGGGCTTGGAAATGGTGGGGGAGTGGAATAAAGTTGATATTGAGCTATATAAAGGGTTTGCAGGTGCCGCTGAGTCTGCGGACATTAAAGCTTTTCAAACGTTTTTAAAGCTGCAGTTTTATTTCTAGGTTTTCCGGGCTCCTCCAGCCTGGAAAACTTAGAAAACAAACTGCAGCTAGTGCTTATTTTTTTTTTTAAATAAATAGCACTTACCGAGATTCAGCTGCAGCTTTCCTGCTCTGGTCTCCGGTCCCCGTCCTCCGCGTACAGCACAATGAAGGGAAAGCCACCCAGCGGAAGCTTTTGTTTACTACAGCTGGCTGGCTTTTCCTTCATTAGTGCCGCAAAAGCAAAGGCCAGCACAGGAGGGCCCATTTCACAAAATGGATGCGCCTATGTGATTGCTTTAGCGAAATTTGAGCTTGAATAGCTCGAAATTTTACATAGGAAGTTTTAAAAAAGAGAATGCTAGTATTTTTTTTTTAATGTTGCCTATCTATTTTTTAAATAACATTTTTTACTAGACCATGCCTTTAAGAGGGAAGATGTGGAGTGTACATTTTCGTAGTTGATGGAACTGTTTCCACATTTGAAGATTGTTTTCTCTCGGATGGCTGAAAGACAAATGTGGAGGCGTTCAAATTTATTTTGTCCACAAATTGAGAAAGCAAAGTGCAATGTAAAAAAAGCTGTATGCTTTTTTGCAGAATGTTGGAATTACCTATTTTCAGAGTGAAAATATCAAGCTTCACACTGTCAGCATTTTTTGAAGAGATGGAGTTGCATTTGACTGATATTGGCAATCCATGTTTTCGGAAAAATTTCTAAATAAATTGAAGCAGTTTTCTGTGAACGCATAAAATATGGCTTGAAGTATTTTCTAGTACTTGTAGTAAACAAAACAAAAATTACAAGCACATTTTGTGAACGTTAGAAAAATAATGAAGCTCAGTAGAATAGCGAACGAAAAACAAGTTCATTTATTTTAATTACGCTGCCCCGCACCTGGAATTTTTCAGGTGTCCGCGCACTATAATAGTGTCTGTGGACATTGCAGGCTTCTATTTTTTAACTGTGAATGGTGCCTCCAAAAAGGAACCTTTTTTAGCTTTCCTACTTTTATGTTTTTTGTTAAAAAAAAGAATTGTCAGCGAGGTGAGGAGGTAAAGTTGGGGAAGGAAGGGAGAGTAAGGAAAGACGTGGTAGCAATCACAAATATGGAGGGGCAGGTGGACAGGGGAAGATGATGGGCGGGCCGTAAATATAAGGTAAGGGTCAACAGCCTCCTGTATGGCCTGTGAGGCGGCTCACAGGATCCTCTGCTCCACAGGAGTATGTTGTGTGGTGGCAGAAGTGGGTGAGGAAGATGCGGTAGAGGGAGTCAACTGCTTCTCCATGAACCAGGAACAGAATTTCTGAGAGCACCTGAGTGGTTGGGTTTGGTGTGGCGGCATATGGAGGTGGTGCCAAAGGAGTACTGCTGAGGTTGTTCGCCGGTAAGTACGACCCTGCACTGAATGCATTTCACCTGGGCTGCCTGAGTCTTTGCTATGCCCCAAATGGTGGCAAAAGACTGCCACACCCATGACTCGCTCCGGGCATTGGAGGTAGGCACTTCCTGTACCTACTCTTCCTCTTCCTCGTTATCCACGTCCACATCACTGCACTTCTTTGCCATGTCCAGGCATTTCACTTGGTGGTTGTGGTCGTGGCAGCCCCTGGGAAGGAGGGAGGGCCATGGGTTGTCTGTTGGAAGTAGCTCTCTTTGAAGATTCTGTCTGCTGGTGTGTCAGATTATGAATGACTAAAAGTAGTGGGTGGGTCCCTTTAGAGCAGGCTTGTCCAACCTTTTTGAATGTGGGGCCGAAGCATGAACTTTTTGTCACCCGGAGGGCCGGCGAGCCAAAAGTCAACACCCTCACCCAAAGCAGTATATTCAAAATCGATGGTGTGTGACCTTTGACACAATTGCATCACAGGCAGTGATAGCCATGCACTCCCAAAGATGTGTCAGGGACAGTGATCAAAGGTTAATTTGTTGTGATTTCTTCCAACAGTGTGTGATATTCTACTGAAACGGTGGGGGTTACCGAGCGTAGCAAGGGAGATATAACGATCTAGGGAGGGTTTGGGGGGGGTCCCCCCCCAAGATTTTTTTTCCACATTTTTGGGATGAAATGGTGCATTTTACAGCAGGAAAAGTGGCCAAAAAGAAGCCACAAGCAGTTCTAAAGGGGAACATGTACATTCCATGTCACCAACAGCAGACAAGAACATTGTAGAACACCACATTTTAATGATCAATGTGTCCTCAGTGTAAGACAGCACTGTCACTGATGTAACACATTGGCATGCTGGTTGTGGCCAAAATATGCCTCTGTAGAAACATGTCTATGCTAGTTGTTCCAAATTTAGGACAGCATTGTCCTGTACAAAGCATGATTGATGCTGCCTGAGCATGTGCAGTGTGCCCAATACATATGGCAGATTATCTCTGTAATAAACGTTCATTACTTCTGTGGTAATGAAAGAAGCATAATCCCATTCAAAAGATAAACTGTTGAAAATTGATCACCCAAAGGTGAACCCAATTGAAGAAACGCGATGCGAGCCCAATCTAAAAGTATGAAGGACTTTTTTTATTGCATGATTAGTCACTTGTAAAGTTGCAACTTGTAAAGCATTCAGCACAGTTAAGAATAATTCTAACACTGAACATATTTTCAGTGTGACACTTGGCATTGTTTTTGCTTGCACAAATGCTCAATATCCGCTGGCACACTTGATGTGGCAATGCGGAGTATTCCAGATAGGTGTCCATCTGTCAAAAGTGATCTTGATTTAGTTTTTATGCTCTTCAATCTTGAGAAAAGCTGTTCACAGCAATACGTGCTGCCAAAAAGTGCAATGAACCGAAGTGCATGATTAGACAGATTTGGGAAAGAGTCCCATGTAATGTATTTACTATAAAATGTATCTAGGGTATGTTCAGAAAAGGCTCTCTTCAGGTCACCATTACTTTGCATGTCAATTAATTCCATTTGAAACATGTCAGGAGCATTGGTGACATTAGTACCAAACGGATCTGCAAAAATCTTCAGCTCATCACTGTGCTCCCTGAAATCTGAAAATCGGTTTTTAAATTCATTCAAAAGATTCCCAACCAGTGCCGAATACTTGTCATGGTTGATGCTGTGAGCAGATCTAGTCATCAGTACTGTGAAATGAGTAGCATTTTTTTCATTCAGCTGTTTCTGAAACAATTCCAGCTTATGAACAAAGGATTGGATGTGCTCATACAGCTTGTTCACAAACTGTTCCTTCCCTTGCAGTTTTATATTCAGGTCTGAAAGATATTTTGTTATGTCAACAAGGAATGCCAAGTCATTCAACCAGCTTGCATCATCCAAGAAGGTGACATCTTTCCCTTTGTTCGTCATGAATGTTTTAATTTTATTAAGCAGTGACCAGAATCTGGATAGTGTGGCTGCCCTGCTAAGCCAACGAACTTGGCAAAAGTAGATCACATCATCATGGTCTGCTCCCATCTCCGCAAGAAATGCTTGGAACTGTCTATGGTTAAGCCCTTTTGCCCTTATGAAATTCACCGTAGAAACAACCTTTTCCATCACATGCGTCATCTCCAAGGCCTTTGCGCACAGTTGTTCCGGGTGAATGATGCAGTGATGCGTGATGACATTCTGGGGAACTGACTTTGCCATTAAACTGACAAATCCATTGTGTTTGCTGATCGTAGCAGGGGCCCATCAGTTGTCAGACCACAGAGTTTGTCCTCTGGCAGATTGAATTTCAACAAGACACGTTTCACTTCATTGAAAATGTCTTGTCCTGATGTTTTGCCTTTCTTTGAACGTAGGTCAAGTAGCTCCTCAACAATTTGGAATTCTTTGGTCACTTCTCGTACAAAGATCGCCAGTTGGGCGGTATCACTCACATCTGTGCTTTAATCCACCCCCAAGCTGTAAAACTGACAGACACCCAATCTTTTCGTCAGTGAGTCTGCAATGTTTGATTATAGGTCATCTACTCGTCTAGCAATTGTCTGATGTGAGAGACTGATTTTCTCCACCATTGCTTGTTTGTCAGGGAATGCCACAGATGTCAATATTCCCAAGCAATCTTTGACAAATTCTCCATCGGACAATGGTTTCCCTCTCCTCGCTATGGCCTCGGATATCAAGTAACTTATCTTGGTTGCTGCCTCAGAGTTCTATCTGCCAGCTTTGAAGAACGACTATTGCCCGATCAGGGCCTGCTTCAGTGAGTTCGCCCGATCAATCCTAATCTGGCCAATCAGGTTGTCAAATTCAGTGGCATGTTTTGTAGTATAATGCCGCTTGACATTGTATTCCTTGTAGACAGCTACTTTTTCCTGGCAAATCAGACACAAGATGTTCCCCTTTTGTTCACACACAAAGAAATCCTTGGCCCAACTATCCTTGAAAACACGACATTCAGCATCAATCTTTCTTTTCTTCTGATTCGCCATCTATTGAGAGTTGGGTAGGTTTTAGTCATATGAAAGCTACGTTGTCACAGGCCCATTACAATAAAATCAATTCAAACTTACTTGTATTACTAAGTAATAATGTTGTGGTTTTAATATAGGCAGAACATTTGGGCCACACTGTATGGCATGATTAAAAAAGCCTCACTCATAGTATTGTCCCACAAATCTATAACAATGCCTGTAGAGAAGCAGTGTTTGGCATGTGATATACAAGTCAGTGGGGGTGGGTGCGGACACAGGCTGTGGCACCCTTGTGATGCTACTTAAATATGAATTAATGCAAAGGAATGCTCTTATTCTCACGTGGCAGGCAGCCAGAGGGAGATAAAACACTAAAATGCCACTGAGAAATTAGTAATTGCTCTGTCAGCTTTGTTCTAACGCAGATAAACTCAGAGGATAGTGCTCTTACCTGGTGGAGGACAGAGAGGGAGGTCAGCGATAGTATCAAGTAACCGGAAAAGTCGTTGCTGCAGCGAGCTGATAGAGTTGGAGGTGGCCAACAAGTTATGCCTGTTGAGGAGAACAACATGTTTTATTTGTTACGGCGTGCTAGTTGCGAGAGTCTTCCAGCTTTGTAGTACTGCAAATTAAAGGCTATAAACCAGTACACATAATGTCGTTGTGTAAGTGGGGAGGCGCAATTTCTATCACAATGCTTCTTTCCCAAAGTATATATGACCATGACCAAAGCCCATGTCCCCTACTTTTACCTTTGGCCCCCTCTTTGCCCCTCCTAAATTTGATTCCTGATGACACCACTAGATTGACCAACTATAGCGGCTCATGAGGAGCAGGGGGCACAATTAGTGAGCTGCAACTAGATCCATTTCAGCCTATATGTCTGCTACCATAGGTGACTGGTCCAGGGGGCACCATAGGCAGTAACAGTCCACCGCCACGGCCCAGAAATAAAATAACCCGGGTCCACGTACCCCACAAACATTGAACTACAAGAATGGATCACCATATGTATCATTAATATCTTTGTGTATAGATCCATATTGTCAAATTACTATGAGTGGAAGCAGACGTCCAAGGGCAAATGATAATATGTTATTGTATAGCACTTACAATAAAACTCTTTTTTATAGAACAAATATGCATACAATATCACCCAACCTGTGTTGGTACTGATTTATCGACCTACATTGTCCTAAAAAAATGCATCGGGCCTGTAACTGCCTCTGGTACCCCCTTCCAGCAGTCTCCCATTCTATAAATAATGCATTTAATCAAAAGGGAAACACTGCACAGCGAAATGAAACAACAACAAGTTCCAGAAGATACCCAGGCCAACACAGGCTGCTAGTAGGCTTCTGTACACCTGTCATCTCCCTGAGGCGCTGCATGTGTGTTTCTGAGGGCCTGCTCTCTGGCACTGGGTGGTACAAGGTCCACCATTGTGCAGTCCATGAACCAATTACTCAAGACTACCATATTATGGAAATTACCAACTACACCCACTGATTCGGTATGTGAACATTGCATGATTTGATCACTATCCTTGATGATATCCAGAAGGTGCATGATGGTACCATAATGCATGTCCCATCAAGGTGTCCCACATCACGATAACGGAGCAATGGTAAACGGCGGATAGCACAGGGGCAACCTGCTGGTCTTGGAAGCAAGGCCACGCAGAGCAATAGAGGTTTAAATCCCAGATCCGCACTTAGAAACCGAACTCAGGTATTACATTTAGCTCATAAAAAAACAATTAAATAAATAAAATGCTACCATATGGAAATATGTCAGGTTGAATTGGACATGTTGGCTCAAGATTGTCCCAACTAACAAAACACATGTGACACTAAGTGGAACACTGCAACTACAAGAGTGAATATTTATCCCAATTCATATATGTTTGGGGACTTAAGGCTTCACCCTAAGGTACCCTGGCTAGTCCAGACATGGACATGGCCCAACCAACATTGCGGAAATAAATAAATTAATCGGGTCCACGGACCCGACAAACATTGAATAAATTAATAAATAAACTGGCCCGTGGCCTGTTACTGCCTCTGGTGCCCCCTTACAGGGGGCACCAGAGGCAGTAACAGTCCCCCACCACGGCACATAATTCGGGTCCAAGGACCCGACAAACATTGTTCTGCCTAAAATGCACTGGGCCTGTAACTGCCTCTGGTGCCCCTGTAAGGGGGCACCTGAGGCAGTCACAGTGCTCCGCTGCCACAGCTCGCATTATTTATTAATTTATTCAATGTTTGTCGGGTCCGTGGACCCGATTAATTTATTTATTTCCACAATGTTGGGCCCAACCAACATTGCGGAAATAAATAAATTAATCGGGTCCACGGACCCGACAAACATTGAATAAATTAATAAATATACTGGGCCTTGGTGTATCCAAAAAAAAAAAGAAAAAAAGAAAACAGAAACAAAACTTACCAGGCCTCGCTTAGTCACCGGCGTGATGCTGGGCTGGACTGGGCTGGGCTTAGCTGGGCTGGGCTGGAAAAGAAGTGTGAAGGTGGTGCCGGCACGGTATACCTTACCTTCACTCCGCCCATAAACATGACGTATGTGATTTCCATTGGCTGAGAAACAGCCAATGGAAATACTGTGACCATGCAAGGTTTTCTTTTTTTTTTTAATATGACGTACCGTGCATGGCAACAGTATTTCCATTGGCTGTTTCTCAGCCAATGGAAATCACAACCCATGCCGGCTTGTTTGTTTGTATTTCCTTTGTTTGTTTGTTCAGCCTCGCGGGCCAGATGAAATGGCTCGGAGGTCCGCATTGTGGCCCGCGGGCCGTAGGTTGGACAACCTTGCTTTAGAGGAACCGTCCGCGGACTGCCGAGATGAAAATAGAACTTAGAATGTTTTAAAAATGTGGCAGATCAAGTCAGGATGGGTCTAGGAGCTTTGGAGGGGTAAACTGCAAAATCAAAATCAACTTTGAATATGAAATATTGTAGATTAGCTGACAATGCACTTTCAAACTATCCGCGGTGATGGACACATCTGTGGAAACTGTGTTATGCTGCATGGGCGTGATTACATGATGTCTGGGGATTTGTGTGTTGACGGGTGTTCGTGGACCGCTTTGAGTTGGAGATGCCGAGTGCACGTACATGAATGTCCGGAAATGGGTGCGCTGTTCATGGAATAATTAAAAGTGCATTATGTTAGACCGGACATGTATGTGCAGACATGGTGTGATGTGTGCGGACACTCTATTTCATAAACGGAGCCTTGAATAGTCATGTAGCCCGCTATTATCACAGAATAATACAGAAGATAGTTATAGTATAAAAAATAAATGTATTTATCGAACTAATGGGGTATCAGAATAAGAAAAATAAATGTAAGAATTTCGAACTTATATAGGTTGAGTGAGGGATGTTTACATAATGAATGGTAATATTATTGGTTAAGTTGCTGAACTTATAGAAAGAGTACTTTTTGGGCAGCTTATAACTTTGGTGCCATTCGACGAATGGTGACCAAAACTTGTAGAGAGGCGCACGCTCATTGGATGTTTGAAAATGTGAGGTGTCACAATTTTTTAAACAGTGGCCATATTAGATGGGAGGATCATGGCCTTTGTCCGCGGACAGTGCAGTGAGCAAAAGGAGTCTGGAAAAGATAGTTGGGGTTATTTTGTGGGTGAAAGAGGGCCTGTAAAGGGTAGGGGAGTGGAGAAAAGTTGATATGGATTTCTTTTTATAGGTGAACAAAGTTATGTAGGTGCTGGGGTGTGTTCTGTGAATCTTTCTGTTGAAGGACATTATTGGGTTGTATTGGGTTTTTTATTGTTATTTCAAGGTGTATTGTACATAATTGTTGCATGGTTTATTTCTATTATGGTGCTTGCGGCCAATGGCCACATGCACTATAGTAATGTGTATAGTTAGTATAGGTACTGTAAGGGCAGTGTATTGTATTTGTGATATGATGGAATGATATAATTGAAGTGTATATGGTATTTATGATTGTACTACAACTCAGGATAGTAATTGTTGATCTTTACATCGCCTTTGACACGGTCAACCATTCTATTGTAATTGAACAGCTCCATTAGACCTTTGGCATTACGGACTGGGCACTGGACTGGCTGACCTCTTCTGTCATTAACTGCCCTGCGCAGCTGCAACTGGGCCGTTTCTCCTCCACCACTTCACTCTCTACTTGCAGTGTTTCCCAGGGTTCTAGGCTGGACTAATTCAACAGGGTCTTCCTTAACCTATCCCTTTGTTCTCTGAACCACCTTCAGCTTATCCTGAATAGGGCTCTCATATATATATATATATAAACTTTGTTAAAGGGATGCTAAAGTAAAACCGAAAAACCCCTGAAATTCGTAAATTATGGTAAGCTAAGCAACCATAACTCGCGCCACCACTGTGCACTGCTAAGAGTAACACCCAGGACATCAAAGATGACATCACAAATGTCATTGATGACATCACTGATGACATCACATGTCTGCCTCACCCTTTTTCATTTACTGACATATGTAGGCCACATGGTTTTCTTCAGTAACAGTCAGGAACTAAAAATTGAAAAGGTACTATATTTGTACACTTATTCTTCAAATATGTTCTTACAGAAATTCCCTTAGGGTCCAGTCACATCATATGAAATATATACATAGGGGAAGACACAGGCTTGAAAGACAGCAATCATTTCTGTGCATGAAGATAATCAGTAGAGTTATCAGCACTTTTTGATAGATCTGTTGTTTTTTTATTACTGTACTTTCCTTGTATATGCTCATATTTGTATACATTGTACTCACACTAGTTTCGTTAGGGTCCAGTCACATCATGTTATACATATACATAGGGTAAATAGCAGCTTTGAAACAGAGCAATCATTTCTCTGCTTAAAAATAGATAATCAGTTAGTTTATGAACACTTTCTGCTACTACTACTGCTTTTTTGCTTACTTCTCTTTCCCTCTATAAACTCATATTTGTATGTGTTGTTGTCTCTATGTTTTGTCTATAATAATGCAATTATGTAGTAAGTGGGTTTTATTAGCTACTTATTACATGTTTCACAGTACGCAAAACTCTAATAAGAAAGCAGTTATCATTTCACTATTCAATATGCCAAGATTATGAATATTGCATCTCCATCATGTATGCTGCACACAATGCCTATGTTTCTACATGAGTAGCTTAGTATACTGGATAGAACTTCATAATAGAATGCTATTTATATCAATGCATTGCTTAATGCACTAAGTAGCTCATGATATTCATTCCAATGATCCTTGTCACTTTGTCAACATTATAATAAGAATCCCTTGTACAAACCTTTCATGAAAAGTAAATGAACATGTGATGTCATCAGTGATGTCATCAATGACATTTGTGATATCATCTTTGATGTCCTGGGTGTTAGTCTTAGCAGTGCACAGTGGTGGCGCGAGTTATGGTTGCTTAGCTTATAATTTACGAATTTCAAGGGTTGTTTGGTTTTACTTGGAACCATAACGTCCCTTTAACAAAGTTTTTTTAATGAATTTCATAGGTTTTTAGTAGCGCAATTTAACCATAATGTCCCTTTAACAAAGTTGTTTTACTGAATTTTATAGGTTTTTAATAGCGCAACTTAACCATAATATCCCTGACTTTATATACATGTAACATAGAACATATTGAACCCCCAGCTAGAGTTTTTGATGTCCGCAGACTGTGCATATGTCCGCGGACAGACGCGGACAACAGCAACACTACCCAAAAACTCAGGGGGTATCTTAAATTGTTATATTGTGCCATATGAACAGTGCACAAGTTCAAAAACCAGCACACAAACACATTATATGTAGTAATAAATAGGAAATAGAACCTATATAGCTAACACATCAACCATCAATTTAAATACCATATGTACTAAATGTAATATACCAAAATAAAAAAAAAAGATAGCCTTCAACATAATTACCTCACAGTAACTGCACAACTAGGAGCAACAGCAGATCTACAGACCAGTAAGAACACAACTTACCAGAAGCTAGTAAGTGTACTTCATTTTTCTTATATAATTCTAAAATGTGTATTACATACAATAAAAGAAAGATATTTTTTTTCACAGAAATGTCCAGTACTTTTGAGTGGCTTGAAGAGAATTTCCCATGTAAGGAAATGTCTGAAGATCGTAATAATGGTAGACACTTCTCTATATAACCAAATTAATAAGCATTACTTTATGTACACTTAACATATATATAGTATATTTTTTTAACAGACCATACAAACATAGCAAATTTCAACCATTTGAAGAACTTCGTGGGGGACCACATAAAAGGAAAAAATAAATACCATTGTCCCACATGTACCTGTCCCCCCTCTCTATATCCCAGTCAATTATCCCCAAACACTCTCCACAAATAAAAACGTTTTGATGAGACTTCCATCCCTTCATCTCCTCCTATCCATCCTCTTGAAACCCCCAATTCCCCTGTGTGGACAATATACCTGTCTGTATTGTTTGTAGGCAAATGGGAACTGTTCTAAGAACACAATCGGTGTCCGGGTTGTCCGCATATATGTAAAATGGGGGTGTTCTAAGGACACCATACCTCTACGTGCTGCCTAAAGAACATCTATGCACATGCACACCACACCCGTAACTTTTCCGAACATCACGCATGTCCGTAACTGTTCGTGTCACTTGTGTTACACTTTTAATGAATTTCAGGACCCGAACACTGTCCATAGAACACACACGCATATGCGCAGAACCGTTCCCGTGCATTTGATGTCCTGTGGACACCAATTCCCTTTGCGGATATGTTTACGATGCCATCATGTGACTGCACCCACGCTGAGCGTGTGTTCTTAATTGCGGACACTCTCCGGGTCCCCGAACATTTTTAAAGTGCATTTTCAGGCTATCCACAGTATTTTATAGTAAACATTCACCATAGCACATGTCCCAGACAATCACCCTGATTCTCTATATACTCTTTGGAACTTTTTGAGCCTTTTTGGGATGTTCGATCTGTCCGCGGATAGGGCGGGTGTCTGTGAACCACGCACTCGCACCCCTATAAAAGGCCACACCCCAAAGCTCATCCTCATTGTGCTTTTGGCTATTTCACAAAGCATGGTCTATTTTGGCTGGTATTTTGCTGCCAATCTTTCAGATTTTTCTGAAACCTGATGGCATCCATGACTCCTCTACTGCCACCTGGTGCTACATCTGCCTCAGCACCACCCCCACCACCACCCCCTCCACCACCACCACCACCACCAACTCCCCAAGGGCCTGAAGGGGGGGTACAGGCGTGCGGATGCAAATGATGATGAGGATGAGGTAGTGGAAGTCCCTACTACCAGCACTTGCCGTGAGTCTTGGGTGTGGCGGTTGTTTACCATTCATGGTAACGTACCCAAGGCGCGTGTGAACAAAGTCACCTGCAACCAGTGCAAAATGGGGCTGAGTCACAGGAGGCTTGGTTCGTAAAGCTTTGGTACGACTACTATAAAGCGACACCTAAAGTCGTTCCACAGTGGGGCCGTTCGCAAGGTTGTACTTTGCGAGAAGCGTAGTAGGTTGAGTTCCTCTATTCATCCTCCGTTTCCGCTCCTCTCACCACAAGAGACACTCCTGTGGGAGAGCGCATCCCTCCAGATGCCTCACAGTTGTGTATGTACTGTGATGCAGTACTCTGCAGGGGGGAGAGACTTTGAAGTGCTTTCGAGACTACGTCTTGGAGCACAAGAAGACCTGCCCACTACCTAAGTAAGGCCCACCCAACATATTCCTCTCTCCACCCACCCTTTCTTATCCCCGTGGTTGGTGTCCCCTCTTACCCGCCTTTCCCATCCTCTCCTAGTGTGTCGTGTGTAAAAAAAAAAAAATACATTTTTTTTTTAAAAAGGCTCTTTTTAGAGCCGCCATTCCTAGTCTAAAAATAAAAGTGACTAATAAATGGAGCAGGGCCCTGTGCAATATTTTTTAGAAGTCCGCTGACAGATCGTAAACATCAAAAAGTTTGTGGTGCTGCCCTATCAAAATCATTGCACTTTTCTCTCGGAGGAAGTGGTGGCATTTTTTTGTATTTGAAAAACTTGAAATAGTCAACACCTACTTCAAAAAAGATGGCTGTAATTCCACAAAAGGGGGCAATGCATTTTGTACATTTCTCAGAAAAATCTGATTACCAGCATAAGTAAGATGGACTCCATCTCTACGAAAAATGTATGTGCTACGAAACATATTTTCATTATGAAAAGAGGACATGCCAACATCTCTTAGAAAGGCACAAACAGCCTTATTGACATTGCGGCTCGCTTTCTCCATTTGTGGACCAAATGAAGACGAACGCAGCCACATTTGTCTCTGCGCAATACGAGAAAATATTACTTGGGAATTTGGAAACATGTCCATGACCTTCCCAAGTCCTTCTTTCATCGCAAATTGCAAATAAATTCCTGACACATGTCCCAAACTGTTCCCTCCACAAAGAATTATAATTATGTCTGGATGAATCTCTGTCTCCAAACTAGCACAGAGAGGAAGCAAGTCTAGCCACTTCATTCCACGCACTCCATGCCAGTGCACTTCCACGTGAGGGAATCCAAGATCTGCAGCTACTCCACAGTGTTGTGCATGCGCCTCCAACCAATGTATCCATGAGTCTCCCAAAATCCACACAATCTGTTTTCCGAAACACACAGCCAGAGCTAACTGTTCTTCTCTCAGGAAAAAGACTTTCTGACAAACTCTCTCCTTACACAACACACCCACTAAACGTATCAATTGCTCTGCTCACTCTCATTTACATGCCTCTCCACCCCAAAATCCCTGTATGTAATCCGCGATGTCTGCGGACTACCGCCATGTCCACGGACATATCGTAAATCGGACAGCCCTTCTACCATTTCCACTTCACTCTCTGTGCATTCCTTCATTGGATACAGCTAACCAGTCACACAACCATCCACCAATCACACCCACGACCTCTACATCTAACTCCATCATCAGAGTTCAGCACTTCAAATGTACAGTTGATCACTCTAGTACAAGTCTCATATCATTGGAAAGCACCTACTAAAACTGCTCTACAAGTCTCCAAGATTTCTACTTGCAGCTGCATGCATATCCACATGCATGAATACAAACTACAGGTATGCATATTTTCTGCACAGTACATGTACAACTCTTATAAATGCATATAAACAGAGTAACTTCCACTTAAACTGTATAACCTATAAAATGAACTTACTGTCATTTTTCCCATCTGATATAATCAACTGTCACTTCCAAACCTGTCTTCTAGCATTTATTATTTATTTTTTTTACACACACACACCCATCTAAAAAATTATAATATTAGAAGATGGGAGAAATAACAATATAATAGTGGAAACACACTTATTAGTGTATTATAACATTATACACAGCCAGTAAAAGGTCATGCATCTTCATACACTCACACACAGACAATATAATTGGAAAGCTCCCAGCTGCAATAACACCAATACCTGTAAATCACATTCTTCTGCTTTATTACCGACACCTTGACAAATGCATACATTCCATGCTTTTCTATACAGTTTCTGCCATTTACCTTACAAAAATTGCAAAATAAATATATCATTATTTCTTCTTTCTCCTAACATCCTATAACACAGCTTTAAAAAACCAAGTGGGTTTCATACGCTTAATATTCTACACATTTGCAAAGCTTGTTGAACTAACATATTGTAAATGAAATATAAAGGCTGCACATAGTCAAATGAAACTGCATGCATATACTATGTTTAGATATCAAACAAGAATACTACTACAAAAACATAAAAATTAATCTCTCAATTAACATCACTGCTATAAACACACAAAATGAATAACTTGTTTCTTTTACAATTGCAGTGAAGACCACTCTCCTGGAAAACAGCAACATCTGAACTACTAACACCAACTACAAAGAAACCTGCTCATTCCACAAAAAAAAGAGGAAGTACAATACTACCATACTTTCTCTGCCTAGCCTTTAAATCTCTCCACAATCTTGCTCCCCCTTATTTCTCCTCTCTTTCTACACTCCCTCCGACTCCCTTCACTCTGCTGGCCACTTTCTTCTCACTGTTCCTCCTTCCCCTTATACCACACCCCAACTCCACTCCTTTCATCTCCTAGGCCCCTTGCACTGGAACTCCTTACCTCTCTCACTCCACTCTATTTCTACCTTTTCCTCATTCTACACTTTCCTCAAATCTCTCCTTCTCCATTCCCCAACATGAAACCCCTCCCACCTTCTTGCCCCCTCCCCCCTTGCCTCATCTCTTAATCATCTCCCTCCCCTTCCCTCTCCCCCATTCTCACCTTTAATCCCATCCGTTTCCCCTCCTCCTCCTCGTCCCCACCCTTTCCTCTCACTTCTACTGCACTACTCACCTTCTTGCCTTCACTTTAATTGGTCTACTTTTTCTTGGTCTGATTCTCAATTTTAAATTGTTTCCACTGTTACTGTTATAAATGTTACTTGTTATATTCATCATCTTGTTATTAAAATACATTACTCAAACACTGTGTGGGTGATTCATGTAATTTGTGCACCAAAAAAACTAATATTTGTGTACCATTCTACCCACAAATCACTGTTTATTAAACCGGGATTAACACGCAGAATGGCACACAAAGCCCCGTTTTACAGAGGACAAATAACATAACTCAGCCCCTACAATATTAGTATTACAAAACAAAGAATTTTAATTTTATACCATTTGATTTACTATTAGTGCTTATCCTCACCACTAGCTCACTTTTTATTGTCATCTGAACCGCAGCATAGTAACAAACAAATAGAAGAGTAGCCTTCCCAACTAATTGTAGCTATCCAATGCGCAATCACACACCACCAGATACATCTTTACAATCATACTCAAACACTCATGCATACAGCACACATACATTTCACAACAGCCCAACCCATGCCTTCTATTTCTTTGTTTCAACAGACCCCACAGAATGCCTACCAGAAAGCAAGTGCGTAAAAAGCAATGCAGAAATAGAGCAAATTAAAATAAAAATGTCCAAAATAAGCATCCATCTCGAGCAGAGTGTGTACAAAAGGTTCAAACAAAACAGCGAATACAGTCATTTAGCAAAACTAAACAATCTATCAGTACAGAAACTTTGCCTCCTCTCAAAATGTAAAAGAAAACAGAAAAAGATTAACAGAAATGCAGGTACCATTACTGCTAAAAGTGCTCCTATAAATCTTGATATAGCAGGAAGTAACCATAGCCAAAAAATACAAAGAGGCCATCTTCCGAGCCAAATCCGAAGCGTACAACCAACGCATCACGGCGGCCAACTCTCAATCTAAAGAGCTATTCTGTATCTTTAAAGAACTAACCATACCGCCCACCTGCCCAGACGAGATCATCAAGGACGAGGCATGGTGCACAGGCATACAAACAGCCATGCTAGAAAAAATTAACCTCCTCCAAAAAAAGATATCACACCACTACAACTCCTTACCTAAACAAAGTACACACACACACATGAAACATAGTGTCGAAGCCAACAACATACACAAGTTCACTTTCAACGAAATCACCAAAACCGAGGTCATCAACATCCTCAAACATCTCAAACCCTCACTCTGTAAGGGTGACATATGCCCCCCAAAAATCATCAAAGAATGTGCGGAACAGCTCGCTCCTCTCCTCACTGCGTTCATCAACGCATCATTCAGGTCAGGCATAGTCCCAGACACCCTCAAAGAGGCCTGGGTGCGCCCCCTCCTAAAAAAACCCACACTTGACCCCGAAAACCCTAACAACTATCGCCCCATAACCACAGTCCCATTCCTTCTAAAACTACTTGACAAAGCCGCACATATACAGATCCAACACTACCTAGAATCCAACGCAATTCTAGGCAAAAGGCAATCTGGATTCCGTAAGGGACACGGAACCGAAACTGCCCTTCTAGACTTAAAAAATGAAATCACTAACATCCTCGACAAGGGCAAGCCTGCCCTCCTCCTCCTCCTCGACCTATCAGCAGCATTTGACTTGGTAGACCACGACACTCTCACCAATCATCTAACACAAGCAGCACACTTTTCCAAGAACGCGGCCTCATGGGTGACCTCCTTCCTACAAGGCAGAGCTATGAAAGTCTTCTCAAACACAGCTCACGCTGCACCATCCATCATCCATTGTGGGGTTCCTCAAGGCTCTTGCACGGCCCCTACGCTATACAACCTCTTTACTAAGCCCCTATTCGACAAACTGGACGCCATGGGGATCACATACACGAACTACGCTGACGACACGCAGATACTCCTGCCCCTGACTGGTAATTATCATCAAGACTCCACCTCCCTCCAACTAATCTACTCTACCATACAAGCCTGGATGGCCACCAACGGACTCTGCTTGAACGGGGACAAAACTGAAATCCTCATCTTAGGCCAGAAGCCCACCCTTGCCAACCTCAACCCACTCTACACTAACTTTAGCATAGACAACTGCACTATCCCAGTCCTATCATCAGTTAAAACACTAGGAGTTCACATAGATGCCACCCTATCGATGGATAAACAAGTAAACGCAATCGTCTCAGCATCGGCATTGAGCACTAAACTCATCAATGCTATAAAACCGTTCCTAACAAAAGAAAACTGCCTGTCCATCGCAAGAGCCACTATTGGAGCCAAACTGGACTACTGCAACGCGCTCCTAGCCGGCACCTCCAAGAACAACCTAGCAAGGCTCCAAACCACCCAAAATAATGCCCTCAGAGCAGCACTCAGCATACCCAAAAGAGAGCACATCACCTCAGCAAGGAAAGCCGTCCACTGGCTCCCAGTTAAGGACAGGATTACTTTCAAAATACTCACCACAACGCATAAATGCATCAACCTCACAGCACCTTCCTACCTATCTGACACACTGTCTAGATCCCAATCCACAAGACCCACCAGATCCACATACGCCAACCGTCTCACCATACCACGCATCAATAGATCCAGGGCAGGAGGTATAGGCTTCCCATACCTGGCACCTAAGCTTTGGAACGCATTGCCCACCAACCTCAGAGCAGAATCTTCCCTCCTCTCCTTCCGGAAACAACTTAAAACTTCTCTCTTCAACTAACCTGTGCACCTGACCACCTCTGTGCTCTCTATGCACATGTACTAAAGCATAACCATTGCCAATGTAACCAAGGGCACAAATGCGTGCAAGAAACACTGTAACCAGCGCCACGATGCCTCCGGTCTGATGTGCGCTTAACAAATGTGAATAAATAAATAAATAAATAAATAACCATACCAAAAAAAGTATATTAACAAAAATGTTCCGCCACAAAGTCCTTCAGAATCTTATAAAATCAGGAGACAAATGATGCACAAGCCTTAAAAACTACTGTAGGAAATTACTCTTAGAAGCTTTGATAGACAGTGCAATCCTTCTCAAAAGAAAGTTATTTTTTATTTTAGTGTTAAACAGAATGAAACCAGTAACAAAACTAAGTACTAAATTACAAAAAAAGCTTCTCAATAAACGGAATGTCAACAAAAATAACTTCTTAAATATCTGTGGAGGTGAATGGAGTCACACCACAAGCACAGAACCATATTTCAATGTAGAAGCATACAAACAAAATCAAACAAACACAATTGCTATCCATAGCAGTGGACGAGGTTATGAAAAACGTAATAATACCATAATGGAACAAGAAATACTGCTTACAAAAATATCCCCAAAGAACTCAGAATCAATTCTCCATTTGACTGAACCAGAACGTCCAGTATACAAATGGTCATGCACGTTTATGTGTAACATTGCCAAAAAATCTTTCAAATCTTTACGCCAGTTCCTCAATATGTGAAAGGCAAAGACAAAATCAAAATAAAACAGCTGCAAAATATGGATACTTGTCCAGTGCGCAAATACACTGGACTGCAAGGACATTCATTGGCCTGCATTTCAGGACATATTTGCAAAAGCAGCTTCCACCATATCAAAACTAGTCTATAAACTGTACTATGCTAAAAGTCCTGCTTTAGCACTAGCCAATTTAAATAACAATCTTCTACATGGTACAGCCAAAGACCTACTCGAAGAAATCAACCATATCCAGAGTAAATATTTTGGAAGGGAAAACCACTTACAAAACGCAATAGCTTTACAACAGACTAGCAACAATTCTGCACATGGCAACCTTCTACTACACACATACAAAAAAGAAATACTAACATTCAAGAGTACATGCGCTGAAATACCAAACCGTGTGTGTGTGTGTATGTGTTGCCGCAGACCTTTTTATAAACGTAACACAAACACTGTAGACATAACATACAAAATAGAAGACAATGAAGGTTCCAAATGGTTTGAATTAGCTCTCTACCTTATAGCAGAAAATAAATACGAAATAACTGACCCCTTAACAGTTTGCAGTTACTGCACTACAAAACTTGACAACAATCAAACTCCTTCACATGCTATCACAAATAATTTGGAATTATTCCCTCTACCAAACCCCCTGAAACAACTCAATTTATATGAGAGCATCATAATTCAAACAGTAAACCCATTCCAAGCAATAATACGCCTTCAACCAAAAACAGCAAATTACCTCCCTCTGAATTGGTCAAAGGCATTCGCGGCAAAGTAGTATATTTACCATTAGATCTAAAAGAAAATGTGCACACTCTGGGAGTGCAATATCCAATAGAAAAATCTTTAATTGCCTTAGTAAATAGTGTACCTACAAAAGACAAAGAAATTTGGCAACAACTGGTAGAATTACATAAAGTATGACAAGCCTTGCAATATCTAAAAGACAATAATGAATACTACAAAGAAATAAATATTGAAGAAAACTTAAGAGAAACAACTGAAATAATACAAGAGTCGCCAGAAACTGGTCAATTTGAACTTCTAGATCCTGCTACAATATCCAATATTTTAGACCATTATATAATTCATTCATTACACACTAAAGACACCATAGATGATGCACTAGAAACGTACCAAATGCGACAAACAAAAGGATCACCAATCAGCATATGGGGAAAAAAAATAGAAGCACATGCTTTTCCTTTACTCTTTCCTACTGGCAAAAGAGGAAGGTACAATGATAGACCCACTCAGATAACATCATCAGAATACCGCTCATTACGAATGTATTCTGAAGATCCACATTTTGTCTAAATCTGGGAATACATATTCCACCTACTCTTTGAAAGTGAACTAGCAACTCTATGTTACGGAGTTGCACACAGATTAAAATCAGGAACCCACTTTCAAAATTTGTCAACTACGCAATTACTACAAAAGGTGCAAGAAAAAGATGAGGTTTTACAATCACGCATTGCAAATCTGTTAGCAAACATGTGTGGTACGAAAGAGCACTGGTTCCGACATCACAGAAATGTACGTTGCATGATAAGAAACCTTGGCCCACCCATTTTGGTTTGTTACATTAAGTTCTGCAGAATATGCCTGGGAAGATCTACATGATTTCCTACGCATATCAAACAAAAACAAAACAAACATAGATATACTAACACCTGGAGAACTTTGCTCTCTAGATCCTGTTAATGTTTCAAGATATTTCGATCACTGCTTCATTGCTATGCTATACTTTATTTGTAATGAAACTGTTCCTCCCCTCGGAGAAGTGCAACACTTCTTTTGGAGAAAAGAATACCAAGCCAGAGGGGCACCACATATACACCAGTTTTTATAGATTAAAGATGCTACTAAATTTGGTCAAGACAGTGATGCCACTGTGTTACAGTTTATTGAAAAATATGTCACTTGTGAAATTCCATCAGAAGCAACAAATAGTGATCTTCATGCACAAATTGTACAATTTCAAAGACACAAATGTGGCAAATATTGTCGTCGCAAATACAAAAACAAAGGGAAATACTACACCAAATGCCGTTTTTGTTTTCCTAGACCAGTTACAGAAACAGGTGAAGTGAACTACTTCATTTCTTCAGTTAGACATAGTGTTAAAAGGTAAATCACCTAAAAATACATATTACATAAAAAGAACAGAAGAAGCAAAATATATCAATGATTACAATGCAATCATTGCCCTATTGTGGCAAACATATATGTGGAGTACATTGCAGACAATTCCACTGCAGTTGCATGATATGTTACAGCCTACTTAACAAAAGCAGAAAAAACAGAGCTTCAAGATCTCTGGAATGACCTGTCATCAGACAAAACACTGTCTCAGAAATTGTACAGCTTGGGCATAAAAATGCTCTCCCATAGAGAATGTGGCTGCTATGAAGCTGCAGATCGTTTAACCGGTACTGCTTTGTATGGAAAATCTGAAAATATAGTATGGCTTGGTCCTGCTAAATCTAGAAAAAGAGTTCTCAAATCATACGATGACATAGAAACAATAGCCAAAAATGATCCGAACAGCCAAGACATTTTAAAAAACAATTTAATAGATGCATGCTACCCAAACAGAAGTACCACTTTGGAAACCATGTGTCTATACCACATAGCCCAAAACTTCACATACAAAAAAATATAAAACCAGATGAAAAAAAGGTAGATACAGAGTGACAAATTGTGAAGGCAGCTTAGTAAAACTTACCAAACCAAGTTTAATTAATCATATCAAATTGTCATTAAAAACTCTCAACATAAAGAACTATATTACATGTCCTTGCTACAACTCTTTAAACCATGGCGAAAAGAAGAAGAAATATTAGATAACTATGACTCCTATGAAGATGCTCTCAAAGCAAATGAAAGCACTATCACCGATTGTTAGGCAGAAACCTGTGCAGTTCCCTTAGGGAGCACTACACAAGATTAGGACTACAGGTGAGAGCAACAAATCCCCTTTGGTATCAGTCTGTACCACAAAGATTCATTTGGTAGCTGTGGCTGAGCAGTCAGACTTATCTCAAGAGGGAGATGAGCAGTATTCAGGGTTTACACAATAGGCCTTTAGTATTATGGCACAAGGAACCACTGACCAAAGTTTTGTAGTAAAAAGTAGCTATATATTTATTTTACACACTTCTAGATAGAACACATGTATCACAGTCATCAAGCAAGTTAAATTAAGTCAAAGGAAAAATATACACACTCCCAGGTTACATTGTAGACCAAGTGAACCAGAGTGAAAACTGAGCAAAACGGCACAGTGACAACTACACACAAGGGATCCTCTAACAACTCCTCACAAGGGAGGGAAAGCACAAGTTATATAGAAATAGGTTCTTGCACACCCTAGCAACACTTCTCATAAGTTTGAGGACAGGTTTAAGCAAGACAGTGCATCAGTATAGGCAATACTTAAATGAAAACTGGGCAAAATGGCATTTCACAAGGTTTAAAAATGGGAAGGAAAGGGTAGTTAAAAGAAATAGGTGTACCACACAGTTCTAGCTGAGAATCAATCTAAAGAAGGCAGATCTACCAAATGTGACCGGAGTCAGTAGGCCTATGCCAAAGTCAGTTGGTACAGGGCAAGGGCCCAGGAGCAAAATGTTCTTGTAGCTGCAGTCAAGTCTTTGGTTAACGAAGTGGAAAAGGTGGATGCAGAAGTTGAAAAGACAATGTTAAGAGAGAAGGGCGGCCAACCCAACAGGTAGGTAAAGGATTTAAAACACCTTTAGTGCTAACGCGGAGAAAGGGCGGCCTGGCGGAACAATGTACCTTAAAATGAAGAAGTGGCTCCTGCGGTGGCGGTTGTTCCTGGTAGTTCCTGCAGTTCGGGTAATCCAGCAGAGGAAGAGAGGCTCTCGTCGTGGAGGAAGGTTCGAGTTACTGCACTATCCAGGGATGAAACCAGCCGCGGTGCTGCCCGACAAATAAAAGGTACGCTCCTTTAAATCGCAATCCGGATGGACTGGTGCCTGGCTATCCAGCCTCCGAGTACAGGGTACCGGAGATTCAACCAAGGCAGGTCCGGGAAGGTGATTGGCAAACTGGTTGGCCCCACCAGCTCAAGGAAAGAAGGCTCTTGCAGGTGAAGATCTTCTCTCGTCGTGTGGAGAAAAGTGGTGAGACGCTGCAGGAGTGCTTCACCGGTGGTTCAGTCGTTGCAGATGTCTTTGGCTTCTCTCCTCTCCGACTTCTTAGTTCCAGTGGCGACGTCTTGCTCTTCCAGTCCTCAGGACCCTGCTTTTATGCAAAAATATCCCCATTCATACAGCCTACCTGTCATTCATACAGTGTAGTGGTCATCTTGGCGGGAGACCCTCCAGCCTATCAGGATAGAGTGCGACATGGGTTGCTGAGGCAACCCTGTCCAGGGGTCCTACTCCCCCTCCCACACAATGGAACCACCCCAGACTCAGTGGTGCCGAAAGGAGGGCTTCTCGGCAAAAGCCCGCCAAAAGGACGAACAAAGGAACCCCGACCTGGGTTAGGAGTTTAGAGGAAGACACGAGAAAGAAGTTATATTAAAGTTCTGGCAATAAAAACCTACCAGAGTAAAGTTAATATTAAAATACAAGTGGTAGCCTCGAACAATGGGAAAATCCAATAGGGAAATATTTGTGGTCGAATATTTACGGTAGTAACCACTGCCACGGGCCAGAAACTTTTGAGAGAGAGACTATACGGTACCCTCTCGAAAATGAACATAAGGGAAAAACTATGAACCCTTTCCAGTACTTCCATAGTAAAATGGTTTGTACTGGCAATTGGGACTTTACATGCCCTGGGAGACAGTAGTCAGTCCCAGGGTATGGAGTCTATGTTTAGGGGTCGCTACGCACCCCTGTGTCACGGCACTGAGGGTGCTGTGTAACATGTGAATAAAGATGGTTCCTATGGGGTTGAGAAAGATCCCATAGGCATTAAACACAGACATAGCCTAGAACACACATAGCAAAAATGCCTAAGAGTGGGGAAGATAGTCTCACTCTTAGCAGGTAAAAGGAAACAAACCCTTCAAATCCAGCAAAGCTGCTGGGGGACTCTATAAGTAAGGGAAATTAGCCATAGAATGAGAATTCTCCCTAACACCGATGTAAACTTTACACAGTACAAAACAATGTTGCACAATGAACAGCAACACAAAGAAGAACTCCAGGCTCAACTAGATAAGGACACTCCTGACAGTAGTCAACCTTCTATAACAGGAAGCCAAGAACCACTGGGACAGCCACTAATAGCAAATGAGGCAGAATTAGCTATGACAGAAGTAGAAAACGCCATGTGTCAGTATGAAGATACAGAAGACTTAAGTACACTACAATCAAAACTAAAAAATGTGCAGCATAGCATTTTTCACACATGGTGTACAACATGAAAATAAAGAATGTACCTGCCAAAATTACAAACCTATACTATTATATGTCAGTGGTGAAGCTGGTTCAGGCAAAACATTATTAATCAAAATCATCAGCAAGTTCCTTCAACAATTGACAAACAACAAGCTGTCAGCTGTTGTAACTGCCCCCACAGGTTTAGCTGCCTACAACATAGTGGGTGTAACTTTACATCGATTACTACTCCTACCAGTAGAACACCAAAACAAATTAGAATATTACAAACATTCTACATGAGCTACAATGGAACTACGAAGAGTGTTAAAACAAAATGAAAATGCTACTAATGGATGAATTGAGCATGGTCTCCAACCTAATGTTGCCTTTGATTCACCTCAGATTACAAGAAGTACTTAAAATAAACTATGAAGAGCTCTTTGGAGGAAAACACATTATTGTTTTCGGAGATCTTCAATTGACACCATTGACACCAGTGAAAGGTGAACCAAACAAACTGCCGGAAAACTATTGGTAGCATAGGAAATGTCAACCTTTGGCGACATTTCCAATACAGAGAATTAACATGCGACAGTCTACAGACCTCACCTACGCCAACATTTTAAAAAGCATTAGAGTTGGTGTACTATCTCAAAAAGCACAAGCAATATTAAAAACCCGGCACATCCATGCACTTTATGGGTATAACTCATGTGCTACTGATGTTATGGAACAATTAGCACACAATAATATCAATTGTATGGCCTTAATGCCAACTCTTGCAAGCTGTTCCAAATTCAATGAAACAATGTTGAAAAAAGAAATGCAACCAATAATTGAAATTTCCGCAACAGACAAACTGGACGTACATGGTATGACACTACCCATGTGTGAACAAGCCACAACAAGACTAACGGGGTTATTCGTAGAATTCAGCGCACAAGTGGCACACGCGGCTGGTGCACAGTGTGCGCGTGCGTCTTTCTGCGCCAGCCGCGTGTGCTAAAATCCATTTCCGCGCACAGCGTATTCATGGATTTTAATATCCAAAACCAGCTGTGGCGCAGAGTGGCGCAGCGACCCTGCAGCAGCACCAGTTACGGCCCCAACCCCTCCCCGTGCACCATGTACAGTGCACAAATCCCATACATGGCGCACAGACTCACAACCTCGAAAACGCCTGTAAAACTCCCTGCGCACCCCTCCGAATGCACGTACCCCGCTGTGCGGGTAGTCTCACACGCGATTGGCCCTGTGCGAGTGGGGTACGTGTATTACTGGGGTTCGCGGGAAGTTTCACACGCGATTGGCCCTGTGCGAGCGGGGTACATGTACTACTGGGTTTCACGGGAAGTTTCACACACGATTGGCCCTGTGCGAGCGGGGTACGTGTATTACTGGGTTTCGCTGGAAGTTTCACACGCGATTGGCCCTGTGCGAGCGGGGTACGTGTATTACTGGGGTTCGCGGGAAGTGTCACACGCGATTGGCCCTATGCGAGTGGGGTACGTGTATTACTGGGGTTTGTGGGAAGTTTCACATGCGATTGGCCCTGCGCAGAGCGGGGTACATGTATTACTGGAGTTTGCGGGAAGTTTCACACGCAATTGTGCCTGTGTGAGCGGGGTACGTGTATTATTGGGGTTTGCGGGACTTTTCACACGCGATTGGCCCTGTGCGAGCGGGGTGCGTGTATTACTGGGGTTCGTGGGAAGTGTCACACGCGATTGGCCCTGTGCGAGCGGGGTACGTGTATTACTGGGTTTTGCGGGAAGTTTCACACACGATTGGCCCTGTGCGAGCGGGGTACGTGTATTACTGGGGTGTGCATGAAGTTTCACAAGCGATTTTGCTGTCAGAGCAGGGTACGTGTATTTCGGGGGTGCGTGTGAAGTTTCACACGCGATTTTGCTGTCAGAGAGCTGTACTTGTATTTCGGGGGTGCGTGTGAAGTTTCACACGCGATTTTGCTGTCAGAGCGGGGTACGTGTTTCCAGTGTGGTGCGCGGGGAGTCCTACATGTGAATTGGCAGTGTGGGTCCTCCCTGGTGTCCCCTCTACACCCTCCACGGCCCCTTCAGGCAGCCCACACCACAGGGGACTACCCCGCACCCCTGGTCATGTCCCGGAGGCAGCCCATCCACCATGGGCATGCCCCCCAGCCAAGCCACATGTCACCTTGCAATATGATCACCAACTCATGTCCCCCAGCACCCTCACCCCCCAGCAGTGAGGGGCACCTGCCAGCAGGCCCCCACTCATGTCCCCCCCTACATGAAATAAAGATGCACAATCATGGCCCACTTCTACTCCAAAATACCACAGCACGCCACCCCATTCTTGAGACGCAATGATTTCCCAATCCACCCCACACTGACATGCCTATCTCAAGACACAAACCAAAAGTCAACTATGTACATTAACACATGTCCGTCACACACACACTGGTTGGCATTGATTGTGTAAACCCACATTTTCACATGCATTAACCCAATGAGCGAATACCACACATGGAACTAAAATATCAAAATGTATTAAGTACAAAAATAAAGCAATGAAATGAAAGCATAACAAAGTAGCAAACATGAAATGAAAAGCATGTGCAAAAGATGAGTAAATGAAAAGTATAACTAATCCAAAGAAATCCAAAAGAAAAATAGTCCAAACTCTCCCTCCACCAACGCAAATCCAAAGGAAACGTAAAAAGATGAATCCATTGATCCATGGTGAAATCAAAAGAAAAAAGTTCAAATAAATCCATTGTCCAACTATGAACATTCCATTGTCAAGGGTCCATGAGCCCAACGAAAGAAATGAAACCTACCTAAGAAACTACCTAATAGAAAAACTATATACAAATGTGTGTGGCATAATCCATTCACCACAAATCAAAGGAAAAGGAAAAGGAAACCTAACTCTAAAAACTATTTACAATGGCAGCGGGCTAGTCCGACGGCTCACATCCCGATTTCCCGGGCCAGGGCATCATCAAACTCCTGCTCGATGTCCCGGAGGCGGTCCTCTTCCATGGCCCCGAGGGTTCGCAGGCACGATGACATGTGGCCCGCCTTAGAGCCCTCCGCATGGAGTTCTCCACCCTGACCATTGTGAGCCGTGCCTCTTCCACCCAGTGCTGCTCCGCATCTATGGCCTGGCCCAACCGCTGCCACACGGAAGACACTTCCAATCTTGGGTCCTCCTGCCCTCTGGCCAATGCCTGCTCCTCCGATGTTGAAGGCCCTGAGCCATCATGGCTCCCACCTTGTTGCTGCTGCTGTGCCTGTTCCCTGGCTCTTGCTGCCTGCACGTCCTCCACCGGCTGGGGTGCAGTTGTTGAGGTGGCCACCCTTGCTGGATGTCCGACTCCCGACTGTGGCAGGGATGTGTCCTCCACCAGCCTGGCCACAGGGTCAGAGGCAGCTCCACAGGGTGCCCAGGTGATACATGGGTGGGAAGATGGCATGGAGGATGACTGGGGCATAGGGGGTTCAGGTGAGGAGGGGTCGGAACAAGGCCCAGCAAACAGAGGAATCCGGCCCTGGTGACCCGTCCCAGTGGGTCAACGCAGTCAACGAGGCATTCGAGATGACGTGCAGTGTCCTCACGAAAACAGTGCAGGTCACCTCGCATGCCCCGTTGACACAACGCCATCCCACTCAGGACAGGCTCAACCCAGTCCGGATAGCCACGTCCGCAGGGAGAGGAAGGCCAGTTGTTGTAAGCAGATCCCCTCCCTGAAAATGGGTCTGCTGGTGCAGGATGATGCAGTCACAGGATCGGGGACAGGATTACACACAGGCACCTCCGTGGCGGCCTGTGCTGCCTCCCGTTCCTGCCCCTGCACTGCACCACTAGCACCAGTGGAATCCCCACCTCCAGACCCTGTGTCTATCCCTTCCACGGCCTCCTCCTCCACCAAACCCTCAACCAACCTGGATGACTCCGTACCATCTTCCTCCGTCGGACCCTGGGGGTCTCAGCTGCCCCTTCTGCTGCCGAGGAATCCAACTCCGACCTCCGCCTCTTGGACCTACCCTCGGCAGTTGCGGCCTGGGACGCGGCACCAGACTCCTCACTCCTTGATGAGATGACAACCTGGGAGGGGAGCCGGGCCTTGCGTCTCCGGCTGGCGGTGCGATCCCTGCTGCCTTGCTCCACAGCACCCTCTCCGCCCTCTTCATCAGTTGACGCTGCAGACAGGGAAAGATAGAACACAGGCATCAGGGCACTGTACAATGGACTGATACACACATGACAGTTGTACATGAGTGGCAGTGTCAAACTTCAGACATGGCATCACACTCCCTAACACACATGCCATTTCTACTCACACACATGACCAATTCCGCAACAATATTGCACCAGGCTGCACCATCCATACACATACAACAGCATCAGCATCAGCATCCGAAGGTGAGCCTGACATCACATGAAACACGGGGAGTACACAAACCAACACACTTACATGCATGTGTGCATTGTAACGCTCACCTGATTCTCGCAGAGGCGCCGGTCTTGACTGGGCGACTACCGTATCTTCAAAGGTGATGTGTAGCACCCGGTTGGCTCTTTGGGCTGGACCTCTGTGCACTGTATGCCTGACGTGTAGAGTAAGATGTCTGCAGATAGAAAATATGGGGTTAATGAACTGGGGTTATTGGGGTGTCCCTATCTCTTTCCTCTTCTCCTCTCCTGTAGACCCCCAAAGGTTAACGCTCTCACCTTAGGTAAGTGAATGCCGAGCTCTCCATCTGCCTCGGGGCAGGGTGCTGTAGCCAGTTTCTTCACTGGATAGGTAGCGCAGGCCTCTTGACTTCTGAGGACTGCTGTCCGTCGTTTACTGCACGAACGGTAAGTTTCGAGTCATTCAAATGTCTTTTTAAAGTCTTTAGTAATGATGTCTCTTGTTTTGCAGGGTTCCGGCGATGGCGGATGACGGGCTGAAGTGAGTTGAAGATGGAGCCCGTGTGATGAATAGAAGCGCCTGGAAGCACGTGAGTAAGCGCTTGTTGCCTGCTTCACGATGCGCTCTAACTGTCTTTTTATTTTGCAGGTACGAGTTCGGAGCGGCTGCAGGGTGCCGGAATACCCACTGGATTAGATGCGGAAAGGAGTAATGGCACGTGAGTATTAAAGTTCCCCAATGTCTTTAAACGCACCTTGTTTTGTCTTTCAGATGCGGGATGCAGTATGAAGACCTCCGGAGAGCACGAAGAGTAGGTAAGCCTTTGCCTTTCAGATGCCGGAATGCTAACCTGTTCTTTCTTGTCTTTATAGGTATTGCTGAAGACTGGATTCAGGATGGTAAGCCTTTTTCCTTAGGCCCAGGACTGGATGCAGAAGACACGATGAGCGTCCTGCTGCAGAGGGTGCAGAATAACGCAAAGCAAGATTCATCCACCGGGTGTGGTTTAAATAGCCTCCTGTAGTGCTTAGGTGTCTCCTTCCACAGCCACGCCTAAGTAAGAAAAGAGTTCCTGGTAAGCAAAGAGTTCCTGCCTTCCAGAAGAGTTCCAGTGTTCTAAATCTAGGGAGTGGCTCCAGCCCCACCCAACAGGAAAAGTAGTTCCAAACAGAAGAGGATCAGAGGCTCAACTGGCAGGCAAGTAAGCAGCATGGTCTGCTGCAGGTAAGTCCACCCAAGCATTATGAGCCCGGCGCTTCCAGCACTGGGACTGGGCATATTTATGAGCCTGGTGCCACTGGCGCCAGGACTGGGTCCAAAAGGTCCCAATTGGGACTGGTTGGCACTCGGAACCTGGGTTATGGATCTGCTTCCAAGGGAGTTGGGAAAACCCTGACCTTTTGGAAGCAGAGATCATGACAGTACCCCCCCTCAAGGCCCCTCCCAAACCGGGCTTCTCCGGGGGTTTTGGCTTGTCAGGAAATGTTCGGTGAAATCTTTTGATTAGGCGAGGAGCGTGGACATATTCAGCAGGTTCCCAGGATCTCTCTTGGGGGCCGTAGCCTTTCCAGTCAATTAGGTAGAATAGTTTAGATTTGGAGATCTTGGAGTCCAGAATGCTTTTGACTTCAAACTCGAGTTCTCCATCCACTAGGATAGGTTTTGGAGATTTGGTTAGTCGGGTTTGAGGTTGCACGGGTTTTAATAGAGAGACGTGGAAGACCGGATGTATCTTCATGTGCGGGGGCAAGTCCAACTTGACCGCTACTGGGTTTACTATGGTAGTGATGGAATAGGGACCAAGGTATCTTGGGTTGAATGTGCGTGGCCCTTTTAGAGATAGATATTTGGTGGATAACCAGACTTGATCCCCTACTTGATAGAGAGGGGCTTCCTTCCGATGTTGATCTGCTCCCTTCTTGTATTGTTCTTTAGCCCTTTGAAGGTGAGAAACAGCTTCCTTAAAGGCTTGGGTGATTGTAGAATGCAGGTAGTCTACTGCAGGTGTTTCAAGATCTTGGAGGGGATCCAACTCCGAGGTTCGAGGGTGACTGCCGTACAAAAGAAAAAACGGGGTTTTCCCAGTTCCCGAATGGACAGAGTTATTGTAGGCATACTCGGCTATCCAAAGGATATCTTTCCAAGTTTTTTCAGTTTGTTGCAGCATGCAGCGTAAATACTGTTCCAGAGTTTGATTGGTCCTCTCGGTTTGTCCGTCGGTCTGAGGGTGGTGACTGGTCGATAGTCTCACATCAATTTGAGCTGACCGACAGCAACTTCGCCAAAAATGAGAAATAAATTGACTACCTCGATCCGAAATTAGAACCGAAGGAAAACCATGCAGTCGGACGATGTTTTCGAGAAATTCTCGGGCCAGAGTTGCTGCTGTTGGCAAGCCTTTGAGCGGAATGAAATGCGCCATCTTGGAGAATAAGTCCACGATTACTAGAATCGTATTGTATCCGGAGCATGGAGGTAGATCGGTGATGAAGTCCATAGAAAGCGTATGCCAAGGGCGAGGTGGGATATCAATAGGGCGTAAGAGGCCTGCTGGTCTTTCCTTTTGACTCTTGTTTTGGGCGCATACTCCACAGGACATTATAAAGTCTCTGATATCTTTTTTCCAAGACGGCCACCAGAAGTAGCGCTTGATCTTTTCTGAGGTCTTGGCTATACCGGGATGACCTTCCATTAAAGAGTCGTGATAACAAGAGATTACTTTTTTCTGTAAATCTGTGCTGGGTAGGTATAATCGTTCTTGGAAATACAATAAGTTGTCCTTTACTGCAAAGTCCTTTCCCTGCAGATGCCAATTCTGTATATCTGCTGGAGTTACAAGTTGCCTGGCTTTATCCTTAACTTCCTCTATGGATTCTGTGGCGATCACAACCAGAATTCTTTGTTCGGGAATGATTGGTACCGGTTTAGGGTTGATCAAGTGTTCTTCCACTCCCATCCGAGAAAGGGCATCGGCTTTACCGTTCTTTGTACCAGGTCGATAGGTAATTATGAAGTCAAACTCGGCAAAGAATAATGCCCAACGGAGTTGTCTAGAGGATTGGGCTTTTGCGGTTTTCAAATATTGCAGGTTTCGGTGATCCGTAATCACAGTAACGGTGTGTCGGGCCCCCAGCAGATAATGCCGCCAAGCCTTAAAGGCAGACTTGATAGCCAGAAGTTCCTTGTCAGTAATCGTGTAATTGACTTCAGGAGGCGAGAATTTGCAGGACCAAAATGCCACGGGATGCAACTGATTGGTTACCGGGTCCTTTTGTGATAGAACTGCCCCCATGGCAAGGCTTGAAGCATCAGTTTCCACGATGTAGGGGAGTTCGGGGCGAGGGTGTTTTAAGATTGGTGCAGAGATAAATTTAGTCTTCAAATCCTGGAAAGCTTGTTCCGCCTCGGTAGACCATTCAAAACGTTTGTTTTTCTTTAACAAGGCAGTGATGGGCTGGACTATTCGAGAGAACTCGGGGATAAACCTGCGGTAAAAGTTAGCGAAGCCTAACATGCTTTGCACACCTTTTACGGAGGATGGTGATGGCCATTTGAGAACTGCATCGACCTTCTTTGAATCCATACGCACTCCGCCAGGTGATAATATGAATCCCAAGAATTCAACTTCAGTCACGTTGAAAACACATTTTTCCAACTTAGCGAAAAGTTTGTGTTGACGCAATCTTTCGAGGACCATTTTCACGTGTTTCCGATGTTCAGATTCCGATGAAGAATAAACGAGGATGTCGTCAATGTAAACAACAACACATACATCTATGAGCTCTCTGAGGACATCGTTCATAAAATATTGAAAGGCGGCCGGGGCATTGCAAAGTCCGAAGGGCATGACCTGATATTCAAATAGCCCATACTTGGTGCGGAAGGCCGTCTTCCATTCATCGCCCTCTTTTACTCGTACCAAGTGGTAAGCTCCTCTAAGATCCAGCTTTGTATATATGCATGCTTTTCTGACTTGGTCCAGGAGTTCAGGGATCAAAGGTAACGGATATCTATTCTTAACGGTGATCTGGTTCAGGGAGCGATAATCGATACAAGTTCTAAGGTCTCCTTCCTTTTTTGGAACGAAGAACAAAGCTGAAGAAGCAGGGGACTTGGAAGGACGAATAAACCCATTTGCCAGGTATTGATCCAGGTATTGTCGAAGGTGAAGGTTCTCAGGCTCGGTGAGGGCATAAATTCTACTACAAGGAGGAGTAGATCCAGGTATCAGGTCTATCTGGCAGTCATAAGACCAATGAGGAGGTAGAGAGTTAGCCTGATCCTTCCGGAAAACATCTTGGTATTCTAGGTATTCGGGAGGTAACTGGGGAGTCTCTGAAGAAATTGCGGCCAGTGCAACATCAGGTGGAGGGTGACAAGTAGAGACACATTCTGGAAACTGGACCGTTCTTGCTCGCCAATCGATCAGAGGATTGTGTTTCTCTAACCAAGGTATTCCTAGAATAATCTGAAACTGAGGGGCCTTGATCACATCGAACACGATCTTCTCATGGTGTCCATCTTGACTTACTAGCGTCACTTCTTGAGTGGTATGCGTTACTGGCCCGGAGGCTATCTCCGTACCATCCACCGTAGTAATGACGTCCTTTACAGCCTTGGGACAAAGAGTTAGATTCATCCTCAAAACCATTTCATGATCCACATAATTGCCGATGGCACCGCTGTCGACGTAAGCTTCAATTGCATGTAATCGATCCGGATTATCAGGGCTAATGAGGACCATAGGTATGATATGATATGATATGATATGGTATTTGTAACGCGCCTATACACAAGTGTTTCAAGGCGCGACGAGGCAGGGAGGGGGGGACAAGGGGAGACAGACAACGATCCTACTAGGCCAGGTGTCATTCAGATCGCGCAAGTGCAGGGGTAGGGGAGTGGGAAAAAGTGCAGGGGGAAGGGGAGGGGGAAAAGTGCAGTACAAGGTAAGTGGCGTACGTAATAAATAAATAAATAGGACCAGCTGGTGGCAAGTGTGAGGTAAGTGCAGAACAAGTGCTGGGGGAGGGGGTGGCTGTAGGGATACAGAGACAGTCCCGCAGTGCAAAGGGGTTCCAGGGCATCAGTGCAAGTGGAGAGTGGCAGGGCCCAGGACCGAGGCCGTTTAGAGTGGTCCAGTTGCAGGATCAGTGCAGTTTCAGTGAAAATTAATTAGCAGTTCAGCAGGGGAGAGGGAGAGGGAAAGCAGAAGCAAAGAGGAAGGTTTTGAGGTGCTTCCGGAACCGGAGATGGTTCTCCTCAAGTTTCAGGGAGGCAGGACGGCTGTTCCAGAGGGAGGCCCCTGCCGCGGAGAGAGATCTACCCCCAGCTCGTTGCTTCGAGAAGCGGCTAACCCTGAGGGAGTTGGAGGCGGATGAGCGAAGGGCTCGGGAAGGAAGATATTTGGGAAGAGAGAGTTGAAGGTATTTAGGACCCAGGCCCCAGAAGGCCTTGTGGACAATGCAGAGGGTTTTGAACTTTATCCTCGCAGCCACTGGGAGCCAGTGTAGAGATTTCAGTCCTGGAGAGATACGGTCCCCGGGCTTGAGGCCAAGGACAAGTCTCGCAGTTCTGTTCTGGATGAGTTGCAGAGGGCGGAGAGTGGAGGCAGGCAGATTAAGATAGAGGCTGTTACAGTAGTCCAGCTTCGAGAGAACCAGGGCTCGGGAGACAGTGAGCTTCTGGGGGAAGGAGAGGAAGGGAAGAATACCTCTGAGGAGGTGCAGCTGGTAGTGTGACCTCTTGGCGACGTCAGAAATATGAGGAGAGAAGGAGAGTGTGGAGTCGAAGATGACCCCAAGGTTTTTTGCCTTGCAGGTAGGAGCAGGGAGGGGGCCAAGGGAGGCAGGCCAGAGAGCTACAGGGAAGGAGGGAGTGGGAGTACCGATGAGTAGAATCTCAGTCTTACTGGCATTAAGGCAGAGGTCATTGGCGGCACACCATTCTTGGATAGCAGACAGACAGTCAGAGATGAGGGAAGGAGAGGGGGAGGCTGAGGGTAGCCTGAAAATGAGCTGGGTATCGTCCGCATAGCACTGGAAATTAGGGCAGAGAGCGGCGATGCGGTGGGCAAGGAGTGCCAGATACTGGTTGAACAGCCAGGGAGAGAGATTAGATCCCTGGGAACACCACAGGTGGAGAAAAAGATGTCGGAGAGGAAGGACCCCAGTTGGACCTGGGAGGGTCGATTTGAAAGGAAAGAGGTCAACCATGCCAGAGCCTGACCAGTGATACCCAGGTTTTCCCGGAGACGGTTGAGCAGGATGGCATGGTTGACAGTGTCAAAGGCAGAGGAGAGATCGAGCAGAATGAGAACACACGGGGTGTTGGAATCAAGGTTCAAGAGCAGGTCTTCACGGATGTTCAGGAGAGCAGTTTCCGTGCTTCTGGCAGCTCTGAAGCCAGATTGATGGTCATGAAGACTACCAACAGATTCAGCATGGAGGTTAAGCTGGGAGATGGCCAGTTTCTCCAGGAGCTTGCCCAGGAAGGGAGTGATGGAGATAGGGCGATAGTTAGCCGGGAAGGAGGGGTCGGAAGAGGGTTTCTTGAGAAGAGGGTGCACAAGGGAGTGCTTGAGGGGGGAAGGGAAGACTCCAGAGGCGAAGGAGTGGTTGCAAAAGTCAGCGAAATGCGAGGTCACGGAACTGGTTTTTACGCTCGGCAAGAGGACCTCTATTCTTGTCGGGCGAGGTCGTTTCCCTGCTCAGAGTTTGTAACTTTGGTAACTGCAGCTCCTACTGGCTTCTTGGCAGGTTTCACCGGACAGTCTCGAAGAAAGTGCCCTGAGTTTCCGCAATATAGGCATAATTGCAACTGTTTCCTCCTTTCCCGCTCCCCTTGTGTTAGAGGACCTTTCAGACCCCCTATTTGCAGGGGTTCCCCGGAGTCTACTCCTTTGGAAGGAGTTGGCGGTTTGGAAAATACTCGAGCATCAAACTTGGAACGATCGGCCTTCCTGTTCTGCAGCCTGTGATCTATTTGAACGACCAAGTCTATGTAATCCGAACAGTCCTGTGGGGGATTCACTACTTGGGCTAAAACGTCTTTGAGCTCTCCACGTAGACCTCTATAAAACAGCGTAATCCTTTTGTCCTCAGGCCATTGAGTTTCCACTATTAGTCTATTGAAAGATGCAATATAAGCCAAAAGGTCTTGATTACCCTGTCGCAACGAAAGAAGCTCATTGTCCAAGGCCTGCCCTTGTGAATGTCTTGCGAACAGTTTTTCCATACTAAGCTGAAAGGCTTGAAAATCATGGAGAACCGGATCATCTTGATGAACTAGAGGGATCGACCAGTCTGCCGCATTGCCACTAAGGTACGAAAGTACAAAAGCTACTTTAGCTTGATCAGTTGGAAAGGCTGCTGGCCGGCATAAGAAGTGCAACCGGCACTGATTGATAAATACTGCAAACCTCTTTGGGTCACCAGAAAATCGCTCGGGCGGAGCCAGAGGTACATTCCCAGGTAGGTTGATCTGCACTGGATTCATAGAGGATGTTGAAGGAAGATTTGCCCCTGATGCGGGTAACGGGGTCTGTCCGGCTTGTGACTGTAGCACTTGTCTAGCAAGATTGTCTGTTCTCTCCTTGGAAATAATTAGTTCCCTTCTTAGAGCATTCGTTTCCTGACGAGTTGCATGCACTTCTGCCCTTAGTTCCCCAAGTAACCTGGCTAGGGGGTCAGTATCCGAGGTTTCCATAGCGCCTGGGCGAGAGTTTTGCGGTTGGCTTTGCGTTCTGTAACGCTCACCTGATTCTCGCAGAGGCGCCGGTCTTGACTGGGCGACTACCGTATCTTCAAAGGTGATGTGTAGCACCCGGTTGGCTCTTTGGGCTGGACCTCTGTGCACTGTATGCCTGACGTGTAGAGTAAGATGTCTGCAGATAGAAAATATGGGGTTAATGAACTGGGGTTATTGGGGTGTCCCTATCTCTTTCCTCTTCTCCTCTCCTGTAGACCCCCAAAGGTTAACGCTCTCACCTTAGGTAAGTGAATGCCGAGCTCTCCATCTGCCTCGGGGCAGGGTGCTGTAGCCAGTTTCTTCCGTGGATAGGTAGCGCAGGCCTCTTGACTTCTGAGGACTGCTGTCCGTCGTTTACTGCACGAACGGTAAGTTTCGAGTCATTCAAATGTCTTTTTAAAGTCTTTAGTAATGATGTCTCTTGTTTTGCAGGGTTCCGGCGATGGCGGATGACGGGCTGAAGTGAGTTGAAGATGGAGCCCGTGTGATGAATAGAAGCGCCTGGAAGCACGTGAGTAAGCGCTTGTTGCCTGCTTCACGATGCGCTCTAACTGTCTTTTTATTTTGCAGGTACGAGTTCGGAGCGGCTGCAGGGTGCCGGAATACCCACTGGATTAGATGCAGAAAGGAGTAATGGCACGTGAGTATTAAAGTTCCCCAATGTCTTTAAACGCACCTTGTTTTGTCTTTCAGATGCGGATGCAGCGCCGAAGGCCTCCGGAGCGTGCGAAGAGTTGGTAAGCTTTTGTCTTTCAGATGCCGGAATGCAGTATGAAGACCTCCGGAGAGCACGAAGAGTAGGTAAGCCTTTGCCTTTCAGATGCCGGAATGCTAACCTGTTCTTTCTTGTCTTTATAGGTATTGCTGAAGACTGGATTCAGGATGGTAAGCCTTTTTCCTTAGGCCCAGGACTGGATGCAGAAGACACGATGAGCGTCCTGCTGCAGAGGGTGCAGAATAACGCAAAGCAAGATTCATCCACCGGGTGTGGTTTAAATAGCCTCCTGTAGTGCTTAGGTGTCTCCTTCCACAGCCACGCCTAAGTAAGAAAAGAGTTCCTGGTAAGAAAAGAGTTCCTGCCTTCCAGAAGAGTTCCAGTGTTCTAAATCTAGGGAGTGGCTCCAGCCCCACCCAACAGGAAAAGTAGTTCCAAACAGAAGAGGATCAGAGGCTCAACTGGCAGGCAAGTAAGCAGCATGGTCTGCTGCAGGTAAATCCACCCAAGCATTATGAGCCCGGCGCTTCCAGCGCTGGGACTGGGCATATTTATGAGCCTGGTGCCACTGGCGCCAGGACTGGGTCCAAAAGGTCCCAATTGGGACTGGTTGGCACTCGGAACCTGGGTTATGGATCTGCTTCCAAGGGAGTTGGGAAAACCCTGACCTTTTGGAAGCAGAGATCATGACATGCATGTCCACCAACTGTCAGAGTGATGAGATCAACATCCATGTCACATCTGGCATTGAGCCTTCTACATGTCAGTGCCACATGCATCCATGTTGCATCACAGTTGCACACTTGTCAAATACACACACATGTACACAGTGCAGATACATGCAGCTGGAACCAACATCCATGTGTGACAACACAACCATGCCAACGTACATACTCAGTAATTCAAACATTTGTGCTCCCACATCTGCATTTGGCCGGCATGCTTACCCACACATACACCATCCATGTGTCTCACACATGAGAGGACTCGCATGTGTCAGCCTCACGCCCCTGTACATACACATCCATACATGGCCCTACAAAAACACATGTGCAACCTGCACACTACTGGCACACCACGACACGCACAGTGTCCAATCATTATGCATGTACACTTACTGCTCGACTCCAAACGGGTCTTCCTCTCAAGGACCTGGACGTGGAGCGCTGGGCATATGCGTTCCAGGACTCTCATTTGGTGGTCGGACAGGTGGCCCCGGCCTTCAAGAGGCACCGGGCCTTGTCGAGGGTCCTGGACCTGAAGTCCTCCCAGCGCTTCTTGACATGTTTGATGTCACGGACTGCAACCCCCTCCTCGTTGATGGCAGTCACGATGTCCATCCAGATCCTAATCCGTTCTTCATAGTTGGCACGAGAACTTCCAAAGAGAGCATCATACTGCCCCAGGACTTGCTCCACCAGGACACCAACTACCCTGGCACTGAAGCTGGTGGCCCTCTGCCTCTCTGGCTGGGGGTTGCCAGTGGCTTCCAGATGGTGGTGTGCCCGACATGGCAACGCCAGAGGCAGGTGTGGGTGGGCAACTGGGTCCTGGGGCTGGGCTGTGGAGCAATGATATCCCAGTCGGGAGTCTTCAGTTCCAGCAGGGGTGGTCACAACAACTGCACCCCTGCAGATAGATGATGTGCAGGCAGCAAATAGCAGGGCACGTGGGCAGCAGGCAGGAAACAGCAGATGGCAGGTGGGCGCGTGCTCGGGGCGGCAGTAATTCGGCCTTCTGGGCAGGAGCATGGTCTTCCGTGTGTTGTTGCGTGGCCAGCTTGATACGGAGTGATTTTGCACGTGAAAATCTTGCACGTCAGTGTGTAATTCGAGGAAAGGCCCTTAGCGCGTAAGCGTGTCAGCACACGTACGTGGTTTCATTGGACCAAAAGCCCTTAGCGCGTAAGCGCGTCTGTGACATGACGCACGCGGGCGTTTCCCTCGTGTCGTGGCCATAGTGGCTCATGGAGCGTGAAAAAACTGCACGTCCGCGTGTGAATGCGTGTAATCCGAGGAAAGGGCCTATGCGTCTGACGTGATGCGCGCAGGCGTTTCCATCAACACGGGTGCATGTTCATCGTACACATCCAAAAACTGCACAGCCGAGTGTCAGCTTGTGTAATTGGAGGAAAGGGCCTTATCGCGTACACGCGTAAGTGACGTTGTACGTGTGGGCCACTTTAAAAGGTACGTGTAGGACCCCATTTCCTTGTACGTGCTTTTCGTGGAGAGCGAGTGGGTGAATTCTGTACTTCTTGTCGGTTCACACGTGATTACTTCACAGCGTTTCAAGTTCGTACTCCCTGTTACCTCTGACAGCGTTCATTTTTTTTGTTGGGCCGGTTTCCTCAAACAGCGTTCACTTCTTCTTTTGTCCGGTCTCCTCAGACAGCGTACAATTCTTCTTTTGGCAGGGGTGTTGCCAACGCGCACAAGCACGTTTTTTTCACGTTCTTGTTCCAGGCAGACGGTGAGTCGCGCATGCATTTACCAACTGTGCTTCCCCCGTGCGTCGCGTACCCCTTCAGAGGTCATTGTAGGCTGCGTGTAACACACGTACGCGTATTTTTGTGTTCCTGGGTGCCACAGCGTAGTGTGGGTTCATTTTTCCACGCAGGTGGTCTACGAGGGGTTGCGTGCACATTATTTTTTGTTTTCGGGGTGCCTGTGCGTTGCGTGACCCGTCATCTTCCTCCAGGGGTCACAGACAGCCTTGCTAGAGCACTAGGGTACGGTTTCCATCTAGTGCCCTACCCCTTTCACCCCCAATTGCCCAGGACAATCGTTTACTGCTACTCCCATACACACAACAACATCAGTGCCATGGTTGGGAGGCGACCAAGTGGTAAGGAAGGCAAAGGTGGCCGACCTTCAAAAGGTGGGTGTGGTGGGCGCAGTAGGGGACGTGGCCAGGATTTGCAGGGTGCCCCTAGACCCCCATGTGTGGAGGACCAATCAGGGACCCCCATGCCCCCCCTATGGTTGTGGGAAATGTAGCTGACAGCATCCCAACTCAGCCCTTGTTGGAACAGCCCATTGTGGCACCTGACCCAGCACAGGATGACTCCCAGGCTGACTTCCAGGTCAGCAAGTCTAAGCCACATGTGGTGGTGCAAGTTGGTGTCACCAGGCCACGTGGATCTGGGGCAGCGATGTCATATGTTGCCCCAAGTAGGCAGGGTGGGGAGGCTGCAGGGGCAGCTGCATCTCTATCCACCCCAGCTCTGAGTCTCCCAGCTGGGAGAGTTTCGGTCCAGGTCCATCAAACTGATGTTGCCCCTGCCAACATCACACTTCAGCCAATGCCTGCACCAAGATCTATGGTCATTGTGCCTTCGCACACTCCTAGTACCCAGTCCACCGGCGTTTCTGCCCCTACTGACCAGAGAGGCGTAAGCCACTCAGGCTCCACTCTACCTTTGAAAAAGAGGAAGAAGGGTCCTCTGGCACTACAGGCTGAGACCCCAGACACGGCTACACACTCCAGCACGTCAAGGAAGCCTAGCTTTAATGACGCCGAACTTGATGCACTTGGTGATGACTGCAGGGTGCAAGACCACACCTGGTCAACGTAGGGCACACTGGCAGACCATCGCGGACCACATAAGTGCCCTTGGATTTGAGAGGTGCACAGCTGATGATTGGTACAAGCGGTGGAATGACCTGAAACACAGAGCAAAGAACAAGCTGGCCTCAAATCATGCCGCTACTCTGGTGACTGGCGGTGGGTCTCCATCAGAGGACAACAAACTCACTGAACATGAGTCTGTTGCTGGGACCTTCGTCACAGAGGAACAGATCCAAGGCGTGGGAGAGATACCTGATTACGACGCATTGTCCGGTGAGTGCCCATGCATGTGTGTGTAATCCATGTGTATGTTGTTTGGGTGACGGGTTCTAATTGAGTGCTAGGTGAGGGTGTGTACTCCTGAGTGTTATGGGTCACCCATGTCCTTCCTCCAATACATTCACGTGCCTTTGATTTGGGTATGACAGTACCCCTTCTGCCCACAGTAGCCAATTAACCCCACATTACTGCTGTTGCCCTTGAACTATCATCTTGCAACAACATTGTTCTGATTTTTTCTGTTTTCTTTCAGGCTGATTGTTTAGATCATCCCATTTTTCACATGCTTTTTTCATCCCTAATGCCACATATGTGACATGCTTCTGTCATTGTTTACACCCCACATTGTTCCACTTTATTGGCAGGGATTCTGTTCTGTCCAACCCACCTGCAACAGGGGTAGAACCCTCCATGGGGATGTCAGTGTTGGTAGGTCTGCCTTTGCCGGTTACGGATGCAGGGTCACACTCCACAGCATCTGATCCTGTTCCTGGGCCAGCAGATCAGAGGGGGAATGCAGTCCTGCAGCCTCAGGCAGTGCCAGCACAGCAAGGTGCAGATCGCCTTGCCCCGAACAGGTGTGGTGCCCGCCGACGCGGTGGCCGTGCGCCAACAGGCAATACTGTATGGGAAAACTCCATGTACGGTATGGCAACCCAACAGGCAGCATCAGTAGAAATGATGGCTCAGGCAATGGAGAGGGTGGCCACTTCCATTATCCCCCCTGAAAGGCAGATGGAGCAACAACAGCAGGCAACATACTCCATTTGCCAATCACACAGGGAAGACATGTTGGCGTCCAACAGGGACCGACGGGCGGCACTGGAGACTCTGCGCGAATCCATATCAATAGAGTCACAGGGCCACAGGGAAGCCCTGAGGGTAGAACTCCATAACCTCAGGCAGAGTCTGCTTGAACTTGAGGCTTCCCAAAATGTTAGGGCAGAACAGCAGCTGAAGCAGCTCACACGTTCGCTCCCAGCTGAGCTGCAGGCAACACGTGAAGAGATCTAGGCATCCCATGAGGCAATGCATGCAGAAGTGCAGGCAACCCGTGAGGTGCTGCATGGGAATCTCCGCATTTTAATCCTCCAGAATCAGACCTTCCAGACCCGCATGCTTGCTGCCATGGAGGACCATACCAGGGCTTTGCGTGGGCTGCCTCCCATAGTGCCACCACCTCCTGATGCAGCAGCAGAGGGTGAAGAGAGCGACAGCAGTTCTCACACAATGGCATAGCCGTGCAGGCCATGAGCCCATGGAGGTATTTTTTTTTCCGCAACATCCACGCAGGTGGGTGTTGGTGTGCACCTTGTCCTCGAAAACCTGGGTGGCCTCCCCCCCATGCCCCCACATGGCCATTTTTGATTTTTTCATTTTTTTTTACAGTGTGTTGCCTTGTGTGGTTCCCGTGGGCATCCACTGTATTCCGGCTGGGCACATGCAGGCTTGTCCTGAGTTTGGGTTAGATGCTTGGATTCGTGACACACACACCCCTCCTGCTTCCCGTTTCCATGGGCTTGCAAAGGGTGTGACCAAGTGACAGTGACTTACACAGTGACATTGGGCTCCCATGAGCTGTGTGGGCAGTCTGTAGTCAATACTGTGTGGACATCCCTAGTGGGCATTGTTGCTGTATTGTACACTGCATGGTGTATTGATATATGCTTGTGCATCCATGTCTTCCTCCTAATTTGCAGGTTCCTTCCTCATGTCTTCACAATGCCGTCTCCTTAGCAGATGGAGTTCATGTTGTATGCAGTACACTGACACATTTTCATGGCAGCAACACTCTACAGTTGGAACTGCTGGATTATTCAGGTTGTAAGACTACCACTACTTTGACTTAGTACTGTCATGTTTTTGCAATGTTTCATGATCTGTTGCTGTATTGTGTTGGTGGTAAGTATTTGTTCATGTGTGCTGTTTGTTATTGATCACTAGGAGCATATTGTCTGTGGGCAGTTTCCATTTGGGACAGTGCACTTTGTGACACTTGTGTCAGGTCTTGTGCATTGCTTTGTTTGCTTTCACATTGCATGACATGCCATGGTGTGTTGGGTGGCGGAGCTGGGGAGGAGTTGGGTGACATGGCGCTGTTTTCATGTTGTATTTTTCAAGGGGGTTATCAATTTAGCAGCATAGATGTATGTCTTATAATGACACAGCATTGGTGGTGTTTCGGTAGGTAGGGATGCACACAATGTAACACTTCCAGGTGACCAATCTCAGGCTGGTATGGTTGTGACAGTTGACTGTCCCTTATGTCATCATCATTGATTGTCAGCTGGTATGTGCCAGGGCTGTGTGCACTCCACAGGGGTGTGATTTTAGGTGAAGTAATTAGCCACCAGTTGCGTACGGGCTGCCTCACCACGTGCCCTTTCCCCTCCCATGCGCAGCGGCCGTGCATGTGGTTGGGTATGTGGGGGCACCACCATGTCCATTGGCAGGGCCTGGCATGTTGCAACGTTGTGCAGGACACATGCTGCCACTATAATCCTGCACACTACTGGGGGAGCGTATAGCAGCTGCCCACCAGAGCGGTCAAGGGAGTGAATGTGCGCTCCACTATGCCCCAGGTTGCAATATGGGCTGTGTTGTATCTTACATCTGGTGGTGTGGTGGGGTTCCGAATTGGCGTCATCACGTGGGTGCTCAGAGGGTAGGCACAGTCCCCTGGGGAGGTGGTGATGGGTATAATTAGTGGGTTTGTGACATTACTCAGTATCTGACATGCATGCATGCATGTGCAGTGGCATTTATACTCACCAAGCAGCCATGTATCACCATGCCGCCCAGCTTCTAGGTCCCGGTTTAGGGTTGACATTCTGTAAATGAAACTGTCATGGGTGGACCCTGGATATTTGGCATATACTGAGGTGATGATTCCCTTGGCATCACATACTACCTGCACGTTGATGGAATGCCAGTGCTTGCGGTTTCTATAGATGTGCTCCATTGCCCTGGGGGGACGTAGAGCCACATGGGTGCAATCAATGGCACCTAGCACTTTGGGGAATTGTGCCACCCCATAGAAATCCTGGACGGCAGCCTGCCTTTCTGCAGGTGTTCTGGGCAGGTATATGTGCCTGCGGACTGATGGGCGTGCAGTCATGATGGCCAACACCTGGTGTAGGCAGCGTGACTGCGTGGCCTGTGACACCCCCCCCACTAGAGCACTTGTCCGCTGAAATGATCCAGTGGCCAAGAAGTGCAGTACATTAAGCACCTTTTCAAGGGGGCTCACTGCTTGGGAGCACAGGGTGGGTGATGTGATGTCATCCTCCCACTCACACACCAGGTCGAGTATTATGTGAGGTGGAAACCTGTACCTCCCATACACCTAGTCATCAGGCATCCCAAAAAGGCTGGTTCTGGGTGTTAAAATTCTGGGACTGACTATCCTCCTCCTCCTCCTGCGGTATCCCACGACCACTGCTGCAAAGAACGGTATATTCATCTTAGCGTCTGAGCTTGTTTGTTGTGTTCGCGCATTTTTATGCTGCGCGGGTCCACATACGCCTGCTTCCATGGCGTACGTGTTTCCGAATTAGAGCGTCTTTTTTGGCACACGCATTAGCCCCGTTCGATTCCATGGATACGTGTTGTGGGCGCGAGTGTGGGCGTTCCGCGCATTTGCCTCCTGTACTTCCCCCGTGACACCCACATTTTCACGCGTTGTTCCCCATTCCGTGTGTTACGCCTCGTGTTACGCCTACTTTTGTTGTGTGCGCTGCGCTATGTGTGCTTTTGCTGTGTGCGTAGCACACGCTGTTTGAAGACGTGTGCACCAGCGTGCGCCACGCAGGATTTTAGCGCACATCCATGGATTTACACGCGCACGGACTTACATGAATCGCTGTGCACGGGTTTCGCTGCGATTTTCACACTTGGGCTGCGATTCGCACGCTTGCGCGGAAAAGTTTCAGCACACATTAATTCCATGAATAGGCTTGTAAATACCTCAGAAAATATCTCCAACACAGCTGGTTTGGAAAAAATATTAAAATTATCCTTAAACTGTAGAGTAATGCTTAAACGTAACCTTGACATGGAGCAAGGACTAGTTAATGGAGCATTGGGTACAGTTGTTGGCTTTCCAACTGTCAGAATGTACCAAAGTATTAACTGAAAAGGATACAATACTCAAAAGGATACAGGAGGTAGGGTCTTCCGGATCCCTGTTCACACGATTTGATAGTCGTGAAGTCAATAAAAGACCTTCCAAATGATACAACCCTCTGGCTGATAAAACAGGCAGAGCGATGGATCACTGGAAAGGGCGTGGGTAAGGTATAGTAATCCAGCCTAGGACAAATTAAAGTATCATGAATAACTGCTCAAATCTGAGTATGATGAATTAGATAATGACAGGAATGTTCACACTGACCTTTAGATTTGGGTAGAACAATCCAGAAGTCTCTTGATGGATTTGAAATGAAGAACAAACGACAAGGAAGGGAAAATTAGTAAGGGAGACTTATCCCGAACGGAACGAGGCTCACGCTAGATACGGGTTGAATTCACCACAGGATAGCGTCCAAAGTTCAGTTCAATGTCACCTTCCAATAATCCTTGAAAGGCTTCCTTCCCACTATAGGGATCAATCCTTCTGTTAATTCCACAGATGCAGGAGTTAGAAGTACACGCGGTTATAAACAGCCGCGAAGAAAATAACGTTTGAAGACAACGTGCGCGTGTGGATTTTACACGCGGGCAGGATTCGCGCAGTCTGGGCCAGCCGCGTGTGAAGACAACGTGCGCGTGTGGATTTACACGCGGGCAGGATTTACGCAGTCCGGGCCAGCCGCGTATGAAGACAGAGAGCGCGTGTGGTTTTTACACGCGGGCAGGATTCACGCAGCCTTGGCCAGCCGCACTTGAAGACAAAGAGCGCGTGTGGATTTACACGCGGGCAGGATTCACGCAGCCTTGGCCAGCCGCACTTGAAGACAAAGAGCGCGTGTGGAATTTACACGCGGGCAGGATTTACGCAGCCTTAGCCAGGCGCGCTTGAAGACAGAGAGCGCGTGTGGAATAACACGCGGGCGGTGTTCCCGCAGTCCGGAACAGCCGCGTTTAGAGACAGCGTGAGCGTGTGGAATTACACGCGGGCAGGATTCCCGCAGTCCGGACCAGCCACGCTTGAAGACAGAGAACGCATGTGAATTAACACGCGAAGGGATAGCTCCAGGAATCAGCGTGTGGCGGAACACACGCTATCGAAGGCCCAAAAGTAGCTGTAGAAATATGCCAGGATGCAGATCAGAGGTTCAGCTACACAACGCCAATAGAGACGATCAGAAGCAGCGAGTGAAGCTTCTACGCTGCTTAAATACGTAATACCGTAGTTCACGTGACGAAGCAAAAGTCACGTGAAGTTAGCGACGTGAAAAGTGCAAACGTCGTTTTCCCGGTAATGTATCGAATAACCTCCATTTGGAGTAGAACGGTCTAGCTGTTCTACGAGCGTAGCGTCCAGCATGCATGACAGTGCCATCCCCCAAAGGGACAACCTCTCCCCTTCTTGTGTGAAAGCGCTTCAATAAAGCAGGAGCATGAATATTGGAAAGAGGTTCCCAGGACCTATCTTCGGTACCATAGCCCTTCCAATCCACCAGATAATATGGTCTACCAGAACGTAGTTTCATATCCAGTATGTCTTGTACCTCGTATTCATCAGACCCCCGCACAGAAATAGCGACAGGCCGTACAGGCAGTCTAGTAGCTTCAGAGAATGGCTTAATGAGTGAGACGTGGAAGACAGGATGCACCCGCCATCGTTGTGGCAAAGCCAGACGTACAGCAGCAGGATTAAGAACATGGAGCACTACATACGGACCGATGTATTTAGGTAACAATTTCTTTTTGCCTGGAATTCTTAAGTTCTTAGTGGATAGCCAGACTTTCATACCAGCCTTATAGACAGGTGCGGATACTCTATGAGCATCGGCATAGAATTTGTCACGTCGTTTAGCCTGCTCCAATTGCTGCTTCACCTTTCTTTGTAATCTCTTCAGATCACGAAGAGTACGGCCTGCGGCAGGCGTGTCCAAGGATAGACCGGAATCCAGAGGTATTGATCGGGGGTGTTGTCCATAGAGAGCATAGAACGGTGAAGTGCCTATGGCACTATGATAAGAGTTGTTATAGGCGTATTCAGCCGCCGGCAGTACCGTGAGCCAATCCGATTGGTATTGCAAACACAGACACCGCAGATATTGTTCCATAGTACAATTGACCCTTTCAGTCTGTCCGTCAGTTTGAGGATGATAAGCACTGGACATTCTATCATCAATTAGTAATGCAGATGTTAAAGCTCTCCAAAAGCGTGACGCAAACTGCGAGCCCCTGTCAGTAATGATTACTGATGGTAGACCAAAGAAACGAAATATATGTTGGATGAATAGTTCAGCCAGAACAGTAGCAGTTGGTAAACCAATACAGGGAATAAATAGAGCCAATTTGGTGAAATAATCCACTACGACCCATATGGTATCATATCCCTGATTTGGGGGGAGTTCTACCACAAAGTCCATAGATATCATGTCCCATGGTTTGTTAGGGACAGGGAGGGACTGGAGTAAGCCCACTGGTTTACCAGGAGTATTTTTACATTGGATACATACAGAACAAGAAGATACATAGTTTATAACATCTTTTGCCATGGATGGCCACCAGCACCACCTTTTGAGCAGATCCAGTGTTTTCTTCCGTCCAGGATGGGCTGCAATCAAGGAATCATGATTCCATTTGAGGGCTTTATTCCGCATTGAAGGAGTTGGTAGATAAAGTACTCCTTGTGTGAATGGTAAACCGTTATGCACGTCCAGATTCATACCCTGGACTACTTGTGGATGATTTTTTACCCACTCTTGTATTTCGGTTTTTAGGGACGGTTGAACCGAACAACTACAAATTACATGATCTGCCAACAGCTGAATCTGTACTTGTTTTTCTTCCTGCGCCTCTTTACTCATACGGGACAAAGCGTCCGACTTAACATGTTCTCGGGCAGGACGATAGGTGACCTGGAAATCGTATTGGGCAAAAAAGACATGCCATCTGGCCTGACGGGCCGTAAGGCATTTCATGGATTTGAATGCTTGGAGATTTCTATGGTCAGAGTACACCAACACCTGTTGTTTGGCCCCAAGAAGATGATGACGCCATTCTCGGAAAGCATCTTTGATAGCCAGTAGTTCCCGCTCAGTGACGGTGTAGTTCCGTTCATACGAGGTGAGTTTGCGAGAGAAGAAAGCCACTGGGTGTTCTTCCTTGGTTTCTGTGCAAACTTGTGAGAGCACTGCACCAATAGCGACACTGGATGCATCCGCTTCAACGACAAACTGGCGATCAGGATCCGGATGTTGAAGCACGGGTGCAGTGGTAAATGCTTCCTTCAGCTTTTCGAAAGCTGCTTGGGCATGTTGGTTCCAACAGAAAGGAACTTTGGAACTAGTTAAAGCCGTCAAAGGAGCTACTGTTTTGGAAAAGGAATGGATAAATCTGCGATAGAAATTCGCAAAGCCTAAGAAAGACTGTAGTGACTTGACGTTATGCGGAATCGGCCAATTCAAGACGGCCTTTACCTTGGAACGACTCATTCGAGCACCTAGATTGGTAATGTCGTAACCAAGGAATTCCACTTCCTGTGAATGAAAGACACATTTTTCGGCTTTCACATAAAGATGGTTCTCCCTGAGTCTTTGTAGGACTGTAGAAACATGTCTGACGTGTTCCGATAAAGATGATGAGTAGATCAAAATGTCGTCCAGATAGACAACCACAAATTGGTCCATTATGTCTCTGAATATATCATTCATTAAGAATTGAAATGTGGCGGGAGCATTGCACAGACCAAAAGGCATCACCAAATATTCGTAAAGACCATACCGTGTCTTAAAAGCGGTCTTCCATTCGTCGCCTTCACGAATGCGAACCAAGTTGTATGCACCTCGCAAGTCCAATTTGGTGAAATAACTGGAAGTGCCTAACTGATCCAACAGAACGTTTATTAGTGGTAAGGGGTATTGGTTTTTGATGGTGATATCATTAAGTGCCCTGTAATCAATGCATGGTCTGAGATCTCCCTCTTTCTTAGGAACAAAGAATAGAGGAGATGCAGCAGGAGATTGTGAGGGCCGTATAAAGCCCATTGCTAGCGCTTTGTCAATGTATTCTTTTAACACGACATCTTCTTTAGGTGTTAATGAATAAACACGGCCTGTAGGAATTTTGGCACCAGGAATCAATTCGATAGGACAGTCGTACTGTCGATGAGGAGGTAATTGTTCTGCCTGGCCTTTATCAAAGACATCAGCATAATCAGCGTATTCGCATGGTATGATATTGTCGCATTGATGTACAACGCTGATAGTAGAATCCTCCACCATAGAGGCCAATATGTGTTGTTTATTTGACACCTCCTGACTGGTAAAGCAATGTTCATTGCAATGAGTCGAAGGATATTGGAGCGATCCCGAAACCCAGTCAACAGCAGGATTGTGAAGGGTTAACCATGCAAGACCAAGTATGATCTCGTACTGCGGAGCAGCAATAACATCGAAGATGATTTCTTCTGAATGGTTATTCGATAACGTCATCTGAACAGGTACCGTCTCCTGGGTTACCATACCAGAAATCAAAACAGATCCGTCCACGGTGTTCACCGTTTCAGGTCTTTTTTTGTTTACAAGGGGTAAGGAACATGTCTTGGCATAAGTGATGTCTATGTAATTGCTGGTGGCTCCAGAATCAACCATGGCCTTGGAAACCACTTCTCGCTCATCACAACGTAACGTCACCTGAACTATTACAGGCACATGTTTAGGAATGGTAACGGAGTCCGATGAAACACTCGACATAGGGACTCCTGCTAATGTCGAGTTTTGGCGTTTCCCGCACGCTTGATGGGTTTTTTAGGACATGTTGCCAATAAATGCTCGGAAGAACCACAGTACATACATAAGTGGTTTTTTCTTCGGTTCTCCCGTTCTGCATTGGACAATCGACCTCTCACGGCGCCTATCTGCATGGGTTCAGGGTCGTTAGAGATGACTGCTGGTGTCTCTGACCGCCCGAGACTGGCATGAAGGGCTTTTTCTCTCCCTTTCGAGCATTCCTTCGGGCGTCGATTTGTAGAACCAAATCGAGCAGCTCTGGGAAACCCGTAGGAACCACAGGAACTGTAGATAAGGCATCTTTCAGTTCTTCGGAAAGACCCTTGTAGAAAACAGCCGTTTTCTTGCTGTCAGGCCATTGGGTTTCCGCCGTCAGTTGATTGAACCGGGCAACGTAAGACATAAGGGGTTGGCTGCCCTGTTGTAGGTTAAGCAACTCTAAATCTGTGGCTTGAGTAGAGTAACGCATGTCAAAGACTTTACTCATAGCAGTCAAGAGATCGTCACAATCGTACAACAAAGGGCTATTTGTTTCCAACAAAGGGTTAGCCCAAGCAGCAGCTGTGCCCCCTAAATGGGAAAGCACGAAGGCTGCTTTTGTGGTTAGATCAGGAAAAGATGTAGGACGGCAAAGAAAATGGAGTCGGCACTGATTTACAAAGGTTCTATAGGTTTTGGGATCACCCGTGAACCTTTCCGGAGGGGCCAAGGGAAACTGAGTGGGCATAACCACATTAATAGTTTCCTGTGGGGGTGCCGTAGTCCCAGATCCAGATGCAGTAGCCATCGGCGCCTGTGCTCCCTGAGGACTACCATGTAGGGCGTCTTGCATAACGTCCATACGGTGCCGTAACATGTCCTGTGCTGTAACCATTTCATTTCTCAAATCGTTGATCAACTGTGTCAAAACAGTTAAAGGATCCGTACCCTCCATGGCTTCTGATTCTGTCAGAATGTACCAAAGTATTAACTGAAAAGGATACAATACTCAAAAGGATACAGGAGGTAGGGTCTTCCGGATCCCTGTTCACACGATTTGATAGTCGTGAAGTCAATAAAAGACCTTCCAAATGATACAACCCTCTGGCTGATAAAACAGGCAGAGCGATGGATCACTGGAAAGGGCGTGGGTAAGGTATAGTAATCCAGCCTAGGACAAATTAAAGTATCATGAATAACTGCTCAAATCTGAGTATGATGAATTAGATAATGACAGGAATGTTCACACTGACCTTTAGATTTGGGTAGAACAATCCAGAAGTCTCTTGATGGATTTGAAATGAAGAACAAACGACAAGGAAGGGAAAATTAGTAAGGGAGACTTATCCCGAACGGAACGAGGCTCACGCTAGATACGGGTTGAATTCACCACAGGATAGCGTCCAAAGTTCAGTTCAATGTCACCTTCCAATAATCCTTGAAAGGCTTCCTTCCCACTATAGGGATCAATCCTTCTGTTAATTCCACAGATGCAGGAGTTAGAAGTACACGCGGTTATAAACAGCCGCGAAGAAAATAACGTTTGAAGACAACGTGCGCGTGTGGATTTTACACGCGGGCAGGATTCGCGCAGTCTGGGCCAGCCGCGTGTGAAGACAACGTGCGCGTGTGGATTTACACGCGGGCAGGATTTACGCAGTCCGGGCCAGCCGCGTATGAAGACAAAGAGCGCGTGTGGATTTACACGCGGGCAGGATTCACGCAGCCTTGGCCAGCCGCACTTGAAGACAAAGAGCACGTGTGGAATTTACACGCGGGCAGGATTTACGCAGCCTTAGCCAGGCGCGCTTGAAGACAGAGAGCGCGAGTGGAATAACACGCGGGCGGTGTTCCCGCAGTCCGGAACAGCCGCGTTTAGAGACAGCGTGAGCGTGTGGAATTACACGCGGGCAGGATTCCCACAGTCCGGACCAGCCACGCTTGAAGACAGAGAACGCGTGTGAATTAACACGCGAAGGGATTGCTCCAGGAATCAGCGTGTGGCGGAACACACGCTATCGAAGGCCCAAAAGTAGCTGTAGAAATATGCCAGGATGCAGATCAGAGGTTCAGCTACACAACGCCAATAGAGACGATCAGAAGCAGCGAGTGAAGCTTCTACGCTGCTTAAATACGTAATACCGTAGTTCACGTGACGAAGCAAAAGTCACGTGAAGTTAGCGACGTGAAAAGTGCAAACGTCGTTTTCCCGGTAACGTATCGAATAACCTCCATTTGGAGTAGAACGGTCTAGCTGTTCTACGAGCGTAGCGTCCAGCATGCATGACACAAACATACCCACGTGATAATAACATTCAGTTTGTCAGTATTCTCTTTGACAAACTTTCAGAAATAAAAAGGATAGGCCGCTCAAAAGCTCGATTCCTTCTCTTCAAAGACATGTATGCACGCAGAGAACAATTTTCTCTAACTCTAGCATTTGCAGTCACCATTCATAAATCACAAGGTCTTACCCTAGACAAAGCATTGATAGAAATTGATAACACAGTCTTTAAAGAAGGCATGAGCTACATAGCACTATCACGCTTACGTACACTTGACGGTCTATTTCTAATCAACTTTGATGCCAATAAAATAAACACTGATATTCCTTGCATTTTAGAATACAATAGACTACGTTCTCTATACACCCCCATCTAAAAACATATCCTGTTCCACAAAAAAGAAAACGTAAAAGAAAAATAATTCAAACAGAAATGCAACAGGATCTCACTGCAAATCCTCCAAAGAGACAAAAAGAAATGAATAGTTCATCAATTACCACAATCAAAGAAGAACCTATTACTCAAAGTAACTCAGGTACTTCTTCAAAGAAGCAACAAACAATCCTGACAACACGTATAGTATTCATGTAATAAGACAAGAATTCGACTACTGTGCTGGAATGGTGAAATTCACTATAAACGCACTAGAAGATCCACAAGAATTTCTAATGTACTTACTACAAGTACTGGAAAACAAAAGCATACCTATAAATGAAATCTTCCAGATTTCATACATGTGGAAACATACATGCACTCTCTGCAACAATGTGACACAGGAACAAATCCCTAATGAGCGCTTTGTGTATGTATCCATACCTAATTGTGAATCCGTTCCATTTCAGCAACTTGTACAAAATGCAAACCATGGTAGATTATGTACTACCTGCAATTCAGATAATCGCTCCACCATACTAATACAAACACATAGTAAATACATAATCCTAATGCTTCTACGTTACAATGCAGATGCTACCAAAAACAACTGCAAACTTACTGGATTCACACATGGTCAAGTATCACTTGGTAAGAAAACCTTCACAACAATAGGTAAAATCTACCACGCAGGAGCCACAACCAATGCAGGTCACTACACTGCATATATTAACAAGAAATGTGGTTGGTTCGAATGTAATGACAGTACCATTACTCTAAAGCAAAGATTACCAGCAAATCTTACAAACGCTTATTTAATATTCTTCAAACCAAAATTGAATAACTAATCTGTACGTAAACATTAACAAAACTTCAATTAAATAACTATAAACTGTTTCAATATGCCAAAAGGTATCTAACTGCCCCAAGATTCTACAACAACCAAACAGATAAATGAATACCACTAAATTACAACAAGAAATAAACAAGTAAAAAACGCCAACAGGTATCTAACTGACCCAATATTTTGCAACAAATCAATACCACTAAATTATAACAAAATATAGACAGTTAGAATACGCCTACAGGTAACGCAGCCCATGCACCCAAGACTCTAGAACCTGGCCACAACCACCGCAGCATATCACACCCATGAAAGCTTATAACTTTGGTACTTATAACTTTGGTCTTGCGTAGGCCCTGACCACAACCACCACATGCACCCAAGACTCTAGGCCCTCACCACAACCACCATATGCACCCAAGACTCTAGGCCCTCACCACAACCACCAAATGCACCCAAGACTCTAGGCCTTGCCACAACCACCCCAGCATATCACACCCATTGATCACACCCATGTTTGATTCTATGGGTGTGATATACTGCGGTGGTTCACACCCATAGATCACACCCATAGAATCAAACATTTTAACCATGCCATATAGCCTTTTTAATGTTCAGACACCATGCGTGTTCTTAGAACAGTTTCAACTTGCCTGCTAACAGTACGCACAGGTATAGTGTCCTTTGGACACCTCCATTTTCACTTAATTACGGACATCCCGGACACCGTGTGTGTTCGTAGAACAGTATCACCTTGCCTACGAACAATACGGACAGGTATAGTGTCCTTAGGACATCCCCATCTGGGTCGATTGCGGACAGCGCGGATGTCAGTGCGATCAAGGACAGCGCGGATGTCCTCGGACACAACAAACACAACAGCGGTGCCTACCACCTACATAGATACAATATTTGAACCATCTTTCACCCCCCCACTATCCCCAAACAGTCTTACAGACCAACACACCTGCCAAAATTGTATTTCCCCACCATTTCTCACTGCGCTGTCCGCGGACGTCCGCGGATACAAGATGGCGGGCATTTCCAAAAATCTGACGCATGCCACGCTCTCCACCATCCAATTGGCGAACATGCTGCATGTCTGCGGATATGACGCAAGTTGATTAGCCAATCAGGACACTGTCCACGGGGTGAACAGGGAAGTGTGTCGGCAGACCGAACATAGATATCACTAATTTTATTTTACCTACTTTTTGGTCATTTAAAAAAAAACTACTGGACGGATTTTCAATAAATTTACAAAAGCATGCTTTCGGGACCAAGCCGCTGCTCCTGCCGCAAATTTGGTGAAAATCCGTCCAGCCGTTTGGGCTGTAGGCGTGAGCAAAGTTTTTTCCCCATTCATTTGGGGAAAGAAAGACATTTTGGGATCCCCCCTATAACTTTGCCCCCCCCCTAGACCAAACCTCACCAACCTTTGCAAAAAAATTCAGAGTGGGCCATATACTTTTTTTGCAAAGTTTGGTGAGGATTCGTCCAGGGAGAGCGAGGTTATAACCCGCCCAAAAAGTGCTCTTCCTATGGAAACAGCAATTTAACCATAACTACACGGCCACTACTGTGGCCGTGTAATATTAATATATATTATCTCAATGCTCAAGGAGGATGGTTCTTCCCTTGGTTTTTCAATGTTCACACAATTATATCACAGTTCTTTCTTTGGACCTCCGATATCCTTTACAAAAAAGGGGTATGGCTCTTCACATGTGATCCAGAACACAAAGTGATGTGATCCCTTCCCCTATTCTCTCACTCCTACCAGGGGTTTCACTTTGCTACTTGTGTGAGTCCCAGACCAGATGTGTGTCTGGTTTACTCTCCTGCCAGGGCTTTTTAAGTCTGCTTTATATTTGCCTGCAAATGCCAGGTTTACTTTCTTCATTTGCACTTGCTAATTTTTGTAATTATATTTCTTATACTTCGGGCCACCGACCCTTCTCCAGTTAAGATTATTGTTCTGATTCCTAGTAAGTGCTTCTGTTCACTGCTACCTTTACATGGTATTCAGTGGAAGGACCTCGGTTTCCTGTTCTACTTTCGTGGGTTTTACGGTTGTCTTTGACAGCATTGGTACCCCTCGTGTCTAGACAGCCTCTCTGTTCCCGCCTTACCTTCTCCTTCACTCGGTGGTTCTTGCTGCTCCTCTTGGCAGCGTGACAAACACTTCCTTGCCTGACCTCGCTGGACGCCATCTTCTTCCGTCTCCTTTCACTAGACTGCTTCACTTCCTCCGGTATCCCAACCAGCATTGGGAGCCTCGAGACTCCCATTCTGCTCAGATGTCCTGCTTTTGAATGTCCCGGCACCTGCCAGTAGTTTCCATTGACTAGACCAGAGCGTGGGTTTGCCGCTCTTGGTGATCTTCATCACTCCATCCCTCCTCCTCATCTCAGTGTTGTAAAAAGGGAAGGGGTACATACGTCTCAGTACTGGTGGTCTCAGTGTTATACAAGGGAGGCAAACAGGCATTAGGTTGGTGATCAACAATTAGTGTGGGTTCTTTATCCACATCACAATAGGCCATACAAGAATGGGGAAAATGTAAATGGGTGCCACCCAGAGGTATATGTAAAGACTTGTTCTGACCCCATGGATTCCTTCGCTTCCCCAAAGGTTGTCCTCCTCCATGTGGTCCTCCCACAGCCATCCCCAGGGACAGAGTCAGGTAGCTTCTGCCTTTAGCGGGCCACATGAGGCGGAATGTCACTCTGAGAAACAGCGTTGAGTTTGCAAAATTCATCATACCATGTTACGTGCTTGAAGTATTTGCAGGTAGGAGGATAGAATATCATGTGGCTAGTGAGTTGTACATGCCAATGAGGAATAATGGCCTGCCACTGCCCCTGTTACACCCTACGTGCCTGCCTTTGCATCACCCCAGGAGTCTAACACTGTCACAACTATATGCCTCCTCCAGGAAAAACATTGGAAAGCACCATACACCAAATCCAACAGCCACCCATGCAGCCTTTCATGGAAATGCAGCAATAGGTGATATGAACACTCTGATGGTGGGGCAAAATGCTATAGTTGGAAACATCTATCAGCAGCTGTGTGATATGGAGCATAAAATAATCACATTTCCACAGGACAAGGTTTTAATTACAGCCAGCATTATCTTGGTCTCAAAATATCTTATAAACACCTATATCCAAATAATTCATTAGAACTTCAGTGTAATTGACATTTATATACTGACAGTCAGAATGGGAATCTGGGCACTATGTAATATTGCTACCTACCTCACTGGAAGAACCTCACTCAGCACAAACTGGAGATCAGCTAGGTGTAGGTTTTAGAGTGACTGGGAATAGGGTAATATCTAACCAGGTGTGATTGTTTGTATTTCCTTCTTAGGTGCTGGCTGCTCCGGGTTGCTGTCGGTATCTTTTTTCGCCTGATCAGCTGGCGGACCTGTATCAATTACAACTCCAGTGGTATATCAGAAGAAAGGCTATTGTCTACTGAAGTGAGCCCAGTGTGGTATCAGTGTATGCAATGACAGCAGGCTTTAATAGGGTGGGACGTAAAAAGATATTTCAGAATACCCCCATGCTCCTAATGTGGGCCATAGAGGAAACATGGATAAAGCACCACAAACTGAAAGAATTTAACCATTGGCCGCTTTATCAGTTCAAAACATTACTCGGGTTTTACCTGTTCTGCAATGTGGCACAGTGGGAAGCTGTTCTTGAGGGCAACATTCTCACATATGTAATGTTTGCATAGCACATGAACAGTGGCGGCTGCTCGATAATGGGTGAGGGGGGCCCGACCAGACAGATGCAAAGCCTATTTTGGATGAGCCGTGCCAGCCCATTGTAAACACTGAGCAGAGCTCTCCTGAGCTGGCTTAAACTGTCGAGGAAAAATTAGATTTCCCTTTCACAGTTTTGTTCCCCAACGTACATGTTCAATGAGCCATGCAAGGCCGTGTGTCATTTTGTTTCCCGAGCCTTGAGGATGGAGGCTGGGGAACTGAACCTTGCAATGTGCATGCGGGCGCTCCCGTGCCTCACTGCACATTCAAAGACCCTGGTCTAATGACAAGGAAGTGCTCATGTTCCTATGCAAATGTGCTGGAAGCAGGAAGTGCTCTCTGCTTCCTGGTTCCTGTTCATGTGCCGCATAAGCCAGAGTGCTCCGTGTTGCTGCAGGTGCATGGAGAGAAGCACAGTCAGGACCAGGACAGATAGGAGAATGAGGGAATGCTCTGTGAATTAGTGACTGAATGAACAAGTGAATGTTGAGAGGATGTGTGGGGTGGTGTGTGTTGGAGCCGATTTGGGGGGAATGAGGACACCGTCAAAATCTAAGATGCCCAGTACAAAATGATGCTGTACTAAAGCAAGCATTTTAAGTGTTACTACGTGGCTTAGTTGGCACATTGGTGCAGCCAGTCTAGGCATTTCTTACTGTGATATGACTTGTTTTACTGGGTGTCTTTCATAAAGCAGACATGATTAGTGTGGTTAGACTGGCCTTTTTGTGCAGCCAGTCTAGCCATTTTCTAATGCAGCATGACATTTATTAATGGCCATCTTTGATAAATCTGCCATGATAAGTGTTATTACAATGCTAAACTGGCATTGTGATGGAGCAGTCTACCAATTTCTTACTTTGACATGACATTTTTTACTGGGCATCTATGATAAAGCAATCATGATATGGGTTATTAAGTGGCTAGAGTGGCATTTTGGTGTAGTCAGTCTGGCGATTTCTTACTGTGGTATAACATTTTTACTGAGCATCTTTGGTAAAGCAAGCATGATATGTTTTATTACGTGGCTAGACTGGCATTTTGGTGCAGCCAATCTAGTTATTTCTTAGGCATGATATGTTTTGCACTGAGTACCTATGATTAAGCAAGCATGGTGTGTTATTACGAGGCTTTCCTGGCATTTTGGTGCAGCCAGTTTGTGCATGTTTTCATATTGAGGCATGGCTTCTTTAATGGCAAAGCCAACTGTTGTATGGTCTTAGTAGAGGGTACTGCCATGTATCAGCAAAACCAGTGTCGACATGTTTTCTTACAATATCAATACTGGTAACATCCCCAAAGCAAAAATGTGTGTTCTTGTATGTGAGTACTGGCATATATTGCTGCAACCAACATGGAAATGTATGGGCACAGCCACCATGAAAATGTTTTTAATGTTTCTACACTGGCATATATTGTGAGCAAAGGTATCATGACAATGTGCTATAAAATCTGGCGTTATTGACACACTTGTTAAATATGCTATTACATGGATTAGTAGATCTCCACATGGTGTTATGACTTTACTGTACGCAAGGTTTAAGAACAGGATCTGAATGACATTAAGAGAACACAATAGAGAACAGAATTTGGAGGACCTTGCTAGTAAATCATCTACAGAACAATATAGCTTGCATATTTTTGAGCAAATTGTGTACACAAAATATTTTCTTGGGAATCACAGTATTTGGACCTATATAAGAATCACATTTAATAGTGTACAGACTTATGAAAGAACTGGAGCTTTTATACTGGCATATCGAGGGGAGAAGGAATGTGTCGACTATTTGATGTAAAGACTTTAGAGACTGCTCTCTTGTTGCATTGTTCGGCTTTGGAAACTGAAAGGAATAAGTTCCTAATTGCTTGGGGGGAAAAGCACATAGTTCAGTTACAATGAACTGTGGGACATTTTTATGTTAGGAAATTATGTAAATTGTGTTTTTTATTTGACAAAATTATGGAAGATAATTGAAGCAATCATAAGGACTTTGTACCTTGAACTATTTGTATTTGGGATGGATATATTTTTTTCTTTTTTAATTTTCTTAAATTGTGAATAGTATTAAAAGTTAACATTATGTTAAACTGTAAAATACTGATTAAAAAAAAAATGTTTGGGAAATGCTCCTATGCACTGTTGGTGACTTGCATTTATTAGACTTTTTCATGAGTTAGCCTGCAAAACAAATTGGAAACTATTTTTTTACCCAATTTTTCACTTAAAGTGTGCTGTAAAATGCACCACTTTTTCGCTGGCTGCACCAACATGCCACTAAAGCCACTTTTACCCATTATTCAAAATATTTTCCCTGGGGTAGAACCCCAAGTACCTCACTTGGTGGGCTTGGTCTCACTCACTATGCTCAGGTGTATTTGCAGGAAATAGTTACGCTCCTCCAATTAAATAATTCATCAGCTGCTACTACACCATTGGACATCATGAAGTACATGTGCACAATCTGATGAAAGCAGGGTGATGTCATGAAAAAGATGTGCAAAGACATACTGAAACTATATGAAAATACTTAAGACTGATGAAGTAACTGAAGTGCCAAGAGAACAGGTACGAAATAGAAGAGTAATCATGTATACAGAAGATGAAGTAACTTGCTGACCAATGAGAGTAAATACGCAGCAATGCAAGGAAGATAAGACATATAGAAGCTTGCTAGAGAGGAATATGTAACGTGGCTAGGATGACCATAATTGGAAAATGGGCACTGCCTCTTACTGTGAGAAACCTGAGGGTATTCTCCCAAGTAGATCTAGAGAATCCCTTATTCAGGTGGCCAGGGAAGGGCTGGCATTCTCAGATCCCAACCCTTGGGGTGGACGAGCGAGAGAGGATCAGCTGGGTAGGGGAACCCAAGGTAATTCTTGGGGGTGAGACGCGGTATTATAACCAGGAAGAAGGTGAGGACGACGGAGTCCCTGAGGCTTTTATAGGTTGTTCTAAATCTACCTCCCTTCCACCCAATGAATCTCCCTTTCCAAAATCCAACAGTCTGCTTTGACAAAACACTACCATTCCCACAACCCCCCCCACCTCCTGTTCATTTCACAACAATAACCCGGTCATTCCCTCGACAGATCCTCAAACTATTATTTTACGGATCTTTCCCATTCGTTTGACAAACCCTACAAATCTCACCCTTCTGAGTTTACCAACCCCCTAGTACGAGGGCTATAATTCCGTATAACAAGAATCGTTTACCTGACATGTCCCAACACAAGGGACAGGCAGAGTCAGGCAATTGACGATAACTACACACACTTGACTGCCCTTTGTTTTCGCCATAGGGATAACAGGCGGAGCACGAGAGCACACTTTGAACAAGGCCAAACACACGAGGAAGCAGCTATTCCGAGACAGCAGTTCAAACGGAGGAAAAAGGCGGCAAAACCTGAAAGGACGACAAGGAGGAAAGTGCCCTTGCCCCTTTCAACCCAGATCTGCGAAGCCTCCTTGAAAGGAATCATAAGACTGGGAACTACAGCTTGCGTGTGGTTTGACAGATGCCAACGGTACACAGGGCCCTCCCACACTGATAGCCAAGGCGGGGAGAAGCGATTGCCGCCGTGTTACCGTCCTTGACTCCAGAGGCAAGAAATGCCAATGAGTTCAGCACAGCCGGTGAGTCAGTGAGCTGATAGTAAACCACACCGTGTTGAGCCCAAGATTGCAAACAGCAACATTAATTGAAGAAAGAACTTGTATGTGATTGAACTTTTAATAAAACCTATTGAAGGACCATCAGTAGAGTGGTCCGGTGACACGTGGGTGCTCACTCGAAGGACTCTGGCTGGTCCCCTTTGTAGAAAATACAAATACCAAGAGGCCCTAGGAAAGGTCAGCGTGAGGTATCAAAGTGGTCATACAAGGGTCAAGCAAAACCCCTTGTACAATCGAAAGTCTTTGACACGCTGAGGAAACAAAGTGAATTGTGTTACAGGGGGCAAATAACAGCCCAACTGAGGGATGCAAACAAATAAGCATGACCAGTGACAACCCTGAGAACATTGTGTGAATAGAACTATGTGAAGCCTAACTAGGGGCTGAGACCCAGACTTAGGTAAGAAAAGAACCTTATGGATGCCAAGAGAAAGCAAGGGGAAGGGAACCCCCGCTTTCTGATGAGATTGTGAAATTGCAAAATGAGACAAGTGTGAACCCGATGGAGGAATGTCGAAAGGATGCGAGGGGAAGTGAACACCGCTTTTCTGATGAGACGATTCAAGACTGCGTTAGAATGGGTATGTGAACCTGACAGGGATGCCAAGGGAAAAGATAAGGGAACTGAATCCCACAAGGTGTTACAACTAATTGAACTCTGTTAAACTGGCAAATATGAACCTGGCTCAGGGATGCCTGTGAATGAGAGCAAAACGTAACTCACCCGTGAACATTGTGATGACGAGTGTGAACCCGGCTGAGGGATGTCCACAGTGAATGGTTGTTTAAAGAGACATTGAGACTCATGAATGCTACAATTTGCTGATATGAAAGGCCGTAGTGAACCCGACTGAGGGAGGCCAATGTTGCAAGAAGGATCAGGGCCCAGTTGAGGGTGATCCAAGGGTGAAGAGAAATCACCCGATGTTAAGATTACTGAAAGGAACTTTGTTTTGTTGTTTATGGCACATCAGGCCTTCTGAGGCAAGAGACGTGTGAACAAGACTTGGCCATATAAGGCCCTGATATTCTGGAAACAAACTGTAATCTCATGCCTTAGAAGCCCAGGAGTGTGCTGTGCACAAGAGTCCAACCTTGCCCCGTGCTCAAAACGTGGGGAAGGGAGACCCCAGCTATACCATCCTGACTTATTATTTTGAGAACACTTCTTTCTTTTCTTGTGAACATTATACCACACTATTGTGTAGCATAGTGGTAAGGTTTGGCAATAGGTTTTTAGTATAGGCCCTTTTTATTTGACAAGACTCCACTTGGACTGTATTATCATTATTTGATGGCTGTAGCTTGCTCCCATCTTAGATGTAGGTTTAGATTAGGTGTTTATCTCACCCATTATACAGTTTAATAAATAACACCCTTGAACTGTCATTACTTGTGTTGTGTCTGTCTTTACTGTTGCCACCATGAGTTTCTATGACTCAATCCAGCTACCTCAGAGACATACCAGAGTTGCACAGTCAGGAGATGCTGGAAAACAGCTTTGTGAGGAAAACCAAGAGGAGTCTATGATGGCCTTGGATCAAGGATGCTATTTCTTTTTAAGGAATAGCTGCAAGGCACAAAGGGTGGCAGGTGGATAAACGATGGGCATGAGACATATTTCTCTTAGATTAAAGAAAAAATAAACATCTGCAAGAGCCAAGTATAGGACAATTAAAAGTGTATAAAGCCTATACAAGCTAGAGTGAGCAGGCCTTCAGAGGCCAAGAGGAGCAATGACGCATAGCATAATTTAATCAAATAGCAGTAAATAAGAAAAATTGACAAATTTGTGCACTCTTCACACGTGATTCAGAAGTCGAAAACAAGGACTATTCATTAAGATGTGGGTGAAGTTAGTGATGTGCTTGCACTCCCTTGAATGTCCTACAACAGAGAGCAAGCTTAAAGGTCAACTACAGATGGGAAACTTTGGCTCATGGTCAAACTGATGAGAGATGATTGGGAAAGTGGGGAGTAATCTGACATGACTCAAGCACCTGGGTTTTATTTCACTTACGTGCTGATGACGCATATTGGGGTGTAAACCCTCTGTGTAATCAAGTTTGTGCGTGAGTATGTAAATATCAATCTGAGAAAAAAGTTGTACTTTGCCATATTCTTTGAGTATGTCCAGTTATTTGGTCTGAGATCTTTATTTGTAATTCCATCTAGGACAACAGACGCCTCAAGGTGCTAGAGCACATCTCCATGGGCTTCTGAGTGCTGCACAGCAGATCAAACCCATGTTGCATGGTATCGTCCAAACATGAGCATGTGACCCCCCGAGCTATCCTTCTAGCCTCTGGTAAGGTCCAAATGCTTTCACAAGCACAGAAACATTATCCTCAGTCATTAGCCAATCACAGTCGAGTTACAGTGTGAGAAATGTCCCTACTTACTCCTTACGTGAGGTTTTTGCTGTACTCCACCAGGGAAGGGGGCACATGCAAATTTGTGCACACTGCTCCAGGGAGGGGATGCATAAATAATGTTATGCCCACTCCTGCAGAAAACAGTCACTCCCTTCAGGGAGGGGATGCACAAATAATGTTTTTCCCACTCCTACAGCAAACAGTCACACACTCTGTTGTGGCTGCACTCCTGCAGGGAAAGGTGTGCACACACAACCTTTGGCACACTTCTTGAGAGAAAGGGGCACACACAATGTATATGTCTCACTAAGGAGAGATGAAGCAAAATGAAACCGCTATGAAGTCTGAACAGAGTACCTTCACGTTGCAGGACTTGTTACAAAACATAATTACCTAATCTCAGCCAGGCATACTACACTACTGCCAGACGTTAGTGTCAGGCACAGCAAGAGTGTTTCAACAACACTTGAACTCTGCTTATGTCCCATCGTCAATAAGCAATCTCTCCTAGACTGATGATGGTTAATGTCATCCTTGTGTGGGATATATTACCCACTCAACAGCATTTCCCCACATCACTAAGCTGCATTTGCACAAGAAACAGCAACCTGACTGTGCTGGCTCCTGTGTGCACCAGGACCTCAAAACTGCATTTTGGCAGCAACAAAAAAAAAACGGCTGCACCATCCTGCCTAGCACACTTCAGGCAAAATGGAACAAGGGGACACACTGAAAAAAATAAGCCAGTCTGTTCTGAAACATATATGGAATCAAGTGAACAGGCAGCACTGCAATGCTGCAAAAGCTAAAAATCCCCTTCAAAATGAAACATTTTCACCCTTTCAAAATGCTGTTTTACACTAATTCCATCTTTTCATTTTGAAACCACTGTGAGTAAAAAGGCCCTGTCATGCCCAGGATATTTCACTGAGCTTCAGCAAAACCAAGCCTTATTCCAGAATGACAGGCTGTGCCAGCCAAAACCTGAAAACCAACAAAAGCTGTACTGCATCAAACACGGAAAAGCACTTCACTTTGGCTAAAAAGTGTCAAAATCACTGTTTGAAAAGGAATCAGAGTTGTATGTACATATGTCAATTTTATGGAGACCTTTGCCTTGTCCAGACTTAAACCATATTGGAAAGACAGATGCAAAACTGAAATTAGAGGAAACACCAATTTTTGCAACACATGTAAAATGGGCTTGTGCAAACTAAAGACAAAAAATGCCCGTTTAAAAATTAAACTGTGGAATAGAAGCCCGCCTTATTTAGCAATATGAAGAGGTTTTGTTGCTGGGGAAAGTACACCCATGAGCTCTATGCTATTCCTTAGGTTTGTTTAATTCAGGACCCAAAATTCAGGAAATCAAGATTTCGAACCAACTGTACTGTACTTGCAAGCTAAAATGAAATAAGTTATTCCAGATGACAGGCTGAAACTTCCCCCAAGGGGAAGGGGACTATCATAAAAACGATCAGCAGATACTGACAAACCCCTGATAATTACGGGGTTGAACAGACTTTTGTCTCTGCTGGGACCCAAACAAAGCAGCTCCCAGGGAAGGAAGCCAGAGGTGTGAAGAGGGAAATATAACTCCAGTCAAGGGAGAACCCCCACCCCACACAGGGATGAAATGACAGTTGGTTGCAGTTAAAGAAAAGGAACATGACCCAACAAAGGAAATGCCTTTTGGTTACAAAGACTATCTTATGAAGAAACTTTAAAGACGTTTTATCTCTGCAGCAAGAATTAGTCAAAATGTCAAATGTTTGCAGTTTCAAATCTAATTGTATGGGCAATCTTTTAAAACTTGGTAGACCTCATTGCCGCATGGGGAACAGAAGTTACATGATATGACAGATTCCAAGGAAAGTATTAATGGCGCAATCATAACATTTTGTACATACATCCCTGGGGACAATTCGCATCTGTATATAAAATTGTGGAATGTTGTGCCAAATCTTTCATGTTTAAAATTACCAAAATGTATCAGAAGGGCAAAACAAGGTTGCACAGACATGAGGATTGGACTGGTGATGCACATAATATGTAACCTGTGTGTATAATTTGCCAAGAGATTGCAATTGAAGAAATGTATGTGTTTGGCAAAATTGGATTTTCAGTAAAGTAAAATGTGGGAATTTCTGGACATTGTAAAACTCACATCATAAACCTGACATCATTCCCTTAGAAATCCAAACAACTGAGAGCGAGACGAAGACTAGCACCCTTGTCCAATCCCTTTGCTAGGGGTGTATTTTCAAATAAATAAATATTATATTTTACCAACCAGCCTGGTTCATGGTCCATTGTGACCCCGGGTATTTGAAAAAGGGGTGTGATATGAGTGGTGTATCATCTCAATATTTAATCTAATCTAAAACACATAAGCATTTCAATTGTGCTCTGCATACTGGGCCGAAGGTGTGTGTCGCCTGATTAAAATCATTAACAAATTTGGGGGCTCATCCGTGATTGATTTGGTTACCACCTGCGACAGTCTAACACAGCAGACTAACCTGCAGGGTAGTAATACTTTGTGGGGTGTGAATACTGGGTTAGACTGTACAAGCGCCTCCCAAAACAAATACTGTAAGTACCAGGCCTGTGTCTATAAAAGTAAAATTAAATCAACGGCTAAATAATTAATTAAGAAAGAACATTCCCAAAATGGCTGTTCCAGTACAGATCAATATGGCTAGGGAGCACCTTCTGCACAAGCTATTTTTCAGAGGTGAGTGGCCAGAACAGGATGAGAAAGTCTGGCTACAAGACATGACCCAAGAGGTCACTGCCATGGACCTGGATACATGGCAGGACGGTGGCCTATTACACCAAGCTCTGAGTGAGCTATATATGACCCCAAAAATTGAAGAGGAGCAAAGCAAAATTGGAAGAATCACGGCCTACCTGTATCTCCACACGGGAGTGATGCGGAACTGCAGGAGGAAAACGTAATTTTAGCACAGAATCAATCTGAACTGTTAAATAAAATCCAGATTGATTTAAGTGTAGCAGAACATACATTACAAAAGAGCCAAGAGTTGGAGGTAGAATCTGCAAACTACATCATAAAATTAAGAGGATTTGGCTCGCCAACAGCAAAATAATGCAGACCAAGAGGCCCAACTAGAAGCAGCAAAAAGCGGATGTCAGGAGAAGGTTGACGCACTAGAAGAGACTCAACAGTTAACCTATAACAGGGCCTGGTCAGGACAAATAACCATGTTACAAAATCAGATAGATAAATTGAAAGAGGAAAATAAGTTAATCTTGAGAGACCTCCACTCTCAGACAGAATTTAATGAAGAGCGCCAGGAATCCCATGCCATCAAAAAACAAAGGGATGACCTGGCTGAATAGATGGGCACCCTAATCAAGAGAAAGATGCCCTAGGCCAGGAAATAAGAAAGTTGAAAACCGAGCCCTCGAGGGCTAAATGAACTGAAAACAGAGTATGGGAAGCAACTGGAGCACACCAGACGGATAGGAGGTGCTCTGGAAGAGAACACCCACAGACCAAAAATGCTAAAACTCAAGAGGTGAGCCTCCTGCAGCAGAAATTGTCCCAGTATTCCCAGACCATACAGGAAGCGCAGAGAGACAATGAGGCTCTCTGTGAAAAGAAAGATGGGCTCAACAAACAAGTGGCAGCGCAAGAGCGGGTCATAGAGGCCAGTAAAGCCTTGATAGCTAAACAAAAAGCTCAGATCTTTTCTTCTCATCTAGAAGCAAGGGCTGAAAAGGAGAAACTAGCAAGGTTGGAGCAAGAGGGTGCTAGATTTAATCTTAACTGGAGAGACCCCGAACAGGTAGAGACGGACAGGGTAACCCCAGATCATAGTATAAGGACCTCTATGTTAAGGGACTCCAACCCATTTAATACTGTGAACACTGCCAGCTTCATGTCTACCGGTTCACATGAGCCAGAAACCTTGAGGCCGCAGAATTCAATAGATCCAGCAGGATGGAAAATAACAGGTCAGCCCCACAGAAAGTGATGGAAGGGCGTCCCTCTATAGATACCCAAACACTCAGGCTGATATCTCTGACAGGGAAGTCTGCTATGAGGGGAGGGTCAGGGAATTAGATCCACCAAAATATTATTTTCCAAGGGAACAGTTGGTCCAATTTCATGAAAAACCCAAGGAGATGAGGCCCAAAAAGAGTATCCTGAAGACCTCTACCCAATTAGGGCAGTGGTGGGAACACTCTGCTAATCCTGGGTGTGGGGAGGAGTCAGAAGACTACTCTCCTGCACCCCACAGGAGTGGAGAATCTAGGCCCCACCATTCTGTGAGCATCTCTCAAGCTCACAGAATCTGGGAGGGCCTAGATGATCATGAGGGGACCTCAACTAGTAGGGCCTCCGAGTCTGAGAGCGAGTGGACTCGGGTGACTAAGCCAGAGAAGGCAAACAAACTCAAGCGCGTTATGACCAAAGACCCCATTAGGCACATTAAGGCCCTTAGAAGTGTCATAACCCCCTACCATAGAAATGCAAAATATTCTGTTTGGGAACATCTGGAGCTATATGAGCAGATGATGGACAGTTTTCTGATTAAAAACAACCTAAACTATATTGAGTATGTAAAGTGGACATTCTCCCCTGAATACTCCAGTTTCTTTGCGGGATTGGAGGACCATAACCATTCAAGATGGTCTACCGATAGGGCGGCCATCTTGAAACACTTCTCCACCCACCGAAACCCCCACAAGGCTTGCAAAGCAGCCTACAATCTGCAGTGCGGGGAAGATCTGGCACAGGAGCTGAAATGCGCCTTTGCACAAGACAACTATGAGGGTGTGCACAGATAACAGGGAGTTTGTAACCACCTTCTTTCATGCCTTCCTCAGATATATTATGACCCAGCTGGTGAGGGACTTACACGAGAAAAGAACGCTGGCCTGGGTCATAGAGCAGGCGACCCACATTTATGAGGTCCAAAAACCTGCAGAAAATAAAAATCTGAATAAAAACCCCAAACCAGCCAACACCCCTGCTGCTGCTAAGGTGGCTGAGGTGAAGGTTGCCCCATGTTAGACTTAGAGATGGGGATGCCTACAAATACACCTGCACAAAGTCAGCAGAATCCCAGACCCAGAAAGGCTTCTGGCCAGTCACAAACAGGTGGCAGTATGGGAGGTAATCCCACTAATGGGACCCCTAACTCCCCCGACTATATCAGCCCCCGATACAAGGGCAACAGACCGATCTTGGGGTATGTCTGGATTCCCCCGGCCCAAGAGGGGGATCCAGCCCGGTAAGTGCTGCCCAGGAAACTTCCCTCCTAACTTCCCTCAGGAATCCCCCAAATGTTGGGTTAAGCTTCTTTCCCCGATACCCACAAAACCTTAACCTTCAGGACAACCCTCCTTTTATTCCCCACTTTCAGGAACCTAGACAACCCAATCCGGGAGAGGGGGGGCCAAGGGTGGAGGGTTACCAGGATTCACCAAATCCAGGGTACTATGGGAGAAAGGATAGTTACCCTTCCTGTGATTCACCTAGGGTTGACCAGAGACCCCCGTACCAGCCGGAATGGGTATTCCAACAGGAGCTCCAGGTCTAGAACCTAGCCCAGGATCTGGGTCACATGGTGAGGGCTCAACAGAACCCTCAGAGAAACATGGCTGCTCAGAACCCCACAAACCAAGGATCTGGCACCCCAGAACAATGACGGGGCGAGAACCCGGACAACTCACCGGTTCCAGAGGAGGAGGCACGGGTGGCTGGGAGGGAAGAGGGGTGTAAAGCCCTAGAGGAAGCTTCCTTCCTCACTCATGAAAAGCCCCTGGACACCCAGGAACCGGAACCAAAATCTAATGCCCCCAAAACCTGCCACTCAAGGAACAGAGGGTGAGTAGGAGAAACAAAGAACCCAAAAAGACCCATTTTGTGGAGGAAGCTAGTGTTCTCCAATTTGAAGGAGAGGAATCCTCAGAGGATCCTGGGAAAAAGATTTTCTCCTTCAGGGAAGGGGGGACTCCTTCCAAAGAAAAATGGGTCCCAAGGGATTTAAATGAAGACTTGGTGGGAGTAGGGACTGATTCTCAATCGCCCATTCTAGAACCCAGAAGGAGCATCCAAAAGACCTTATATTAAAAGGGGGTTCCCAAATCCTTCAAAGTGGGTGACTGCTTCCAAAAAGGGGGGGCAGCCCAGAATCAGAAAAGGAGGAGCCCGAAAATCCTCAAATCTCTGAGTGCAAAATTTGTCCTGCAGATTCCCAAACTCCTACACAGACTTATGCCCAAACTACCCCTATGTCGGAGTCAAAAATAAGGAAATTGACTACGCAGCTTGTCCAGAATGACCATTAGCTTTGCCCATTGGAGGAGAAAGAAGGTAGATTCTACGCCTCCGTCCAAGTGAAAGGGCAATGTGCAATTCCAGCACTGGTGGCCACTGGACCCCAGGCAACTCTTCTGTCAAAAAGGGCTTTTGGGCAGCTAAATTCAGGAAGAGGGGTGGGGGGCGATACCAGATCCCTCTTACCCCTCTTCCTGGACAACTCCAGAACTTCGATGGGAATGAAATTCCTGTTGAGGGGACTGCGGATTTTGAAATAAAAATTGGGTGACATAAGGTGAAACATCCTGTCATAGTCGTAACTCCAGAGGGCACACCCTGTCTACTAGGGAATGACATCCTGCGAAGGTTGTCCCCCTTAATAGACTGTGTGAACAAGGTCCTCTAGACCCAGACTAGCAGGCCAATAACATTGAAACAGAGTGTCAACCATGTTAGTTTAAATGGCACATGCCACATGGTTGAACAGAATTCTGATCACATTGAGTTTCATTTCCAGAATAACCAAATACCTAACGTGACAGTAATTGCTGTAGGACAACAAACTGGTAATGGGATCTCCTCTCCATTCCTGAAAATCAACCTTCCTTCCAGTCTCAAGTTGCATTCCACACTGGAAGGAAATACTCTGAAATTCTATACCATTTCCCAATCTGAAAATCCCAATTCCATAGCCAAAAGCGATGAGAAACCTGCTCAAAGTTTAGCTGATACACAGAAAATTAGAGAACAGTTATTCATACCTATTCAGTTAAATGAGGAGAAGGAATCTGTTCTCACCCAAGTGTGTGTGAACAATGGTAAGAGCTTCATCAGCGAAGCCATGTTCCAACAGCTCCCAATAGATCCAGCCATTCCCACATTTAAATTGATCAATAAGTGGGAAATGGGTCTGGAAACTCCCAATTCCAAACATCTCCTGCCTAGCAGGTGTATGCTCAAAATCTCCATCGAGATATCCCTGCTGCATTCTATTTAGGCAGTGACATTCTCAATCGGTTTGCCATTAATTTGGACTTGATAAATTACAAAGCCTGGTCCCGACTAGGAGGTAATCCCATGGACTTTTATGATTCAGAAAATGCATTTTGGTCAGCCCAATTGCTGTCGTATGCGGTTGAAGTTCAAATTGGAGAGGTCACCATCCCAGGATGGACACGACTATTCCATATTCGCATCTCTGTATAAAATTGCCAGTCCAGAAGTACTACCCGGTATCCAGTCCATGTCCAGCTGATCCTGTCCCGCTGATATTGTCCGGCTGTCCTTTATTAGACCAGATCCATGTGGTGACCAGAACGCTGACTGTCCAAAATCCAAAAATTAAAAGTGGACTGCAAGTATCAATAGGAACCATAGAAAACCATAGTATACCTTGCCTTGCCTTGCCTTAGTTCCCCTCTTTAAATCATCCTATCCTTATCCTGATAACTTGTAATATTGTCAGAATCATTCATGCCAACCTGCCTTTGATTCCTAGTGTTAGCGCTGATATCCTCTTCATTTTCGTTTTGTATAGAACATAAGCCATTAGAGATTTTGATTAAATACATTCATTTTCCATAAAACCTTGAACCTTCCACTGCACTGAAGACTAGAAAACCTAATTCACCACGCTCCAGACACCATGGTTTTCTTACCCAGAGGGTTTCCCTGGGGCCTCTGCGGTCCCTCTGTTCTTTTCCCAATATAGGCAGGGGTTCGCAGGGTTCCCAGGGGGATAGCTCTACATCAGCTGCTGACGTCTAATGCAGGTTAGTGAATGTACCTTTGATGACAATTGATCTCCCAAGGAGATCCTTCAAATTCGTATGAACCTTTGGTAAAATATAAAGTACCAGCATCACCGGATGTGATCTGGTGAGAAATGCTTTGGTTTTTTGGCTGATCCATTCATTCTGTTCTGCTTCATCCAGCAACGTATTAATCACATTACGTTCTGTAGGGTCTGGAAAGACTCTAAACAAAAAAAAAAAAGAATTGATTACCCCCATCTACACAAGCCTGGTAGTTACAGATGGGAGTGGTTTTTACAAAATGTTTAACATACAAATGACATAAAGATCACTTCCTCTGTGGCTATCAAGGACACAGTATAAATAAGTTAGAACAAAATAGAGCTATTTTAATAATGATGGTACAAAACTTAAAGAACAGTACTAAATCGAGACTGAACAGCTAAATGCATAAATGATACAGTCAAATATAAAGCTAAAACAAGGATTACAAGATCACAAAAACAGGGATGTAGATCACTGAATGGACGGTACTTTATGAAATTAATTAATCAGACTGTAATTGGTAGTATTTTTAGGAGATAGTCGACATGTTTCGGCCATAACATAAATTAGACACTATCTCTGGTGTCTTTTCAGAAGTTGATGTTGTGGCCATCTTCAGGGCTAAGTATTTCTTCTGGGAAATCTTCAAATAAATGATTTACCCTGTTAGTGATGCTAAAACGGCATCACTGATCTATAAAAATACCAAAAAAGTAATTATAGAATAGAAGTGATCTTGTGTGTCATGTTGTTAAATCCAGTTTCTAATACAGGACTATCAACAAAAGCGTGAAGATATTTTTAACCCCTGGTTTAGGGAGGGCCAGGAAGACATTACACATTTCAACAAATTACTCTTTCCTAGTAACAGGTAGAGAGCACGAAATAACACAATAATAGCATGCCTGTATTCAGTGTTTCAGCTACACATATGGACAAAAAAAGAAGACAAGTAACAATTCAATTAAAAAAAATAACCACACCAATCTCTTACTTTCTTTTCCAGGCTAGGTGAGAAAAAAGGTTGATGTGACTAGGTCAATCTGTATAATTTCATATATTTTTATAGACAAGGGGTGTGAAACTACCATTGCCACTGGTGGCCCAAGGTCGAAGTGTTATCTAATTTTAGGGAAGCTCTTAACAGTAGTCGCTCCGTGTTCTAGTCGTCCTCAGAAAAATATTATTAGGCGGAGCACGCGTGAGTTACCATGAGAAAATCATGTTTAGAATACCACAGGACTTGTTATACAGATGGGAAGTGTGAGCCCACATTAATGTATCAAAACGTCAGTTATAGAAAAAGTACAAAGTTACTTTTTGTCGGAACCAGAGTTGGAACGGCTTACTTTGAAACGTAGCAAATTACAAACACTTCCGAGCGTCGTATCTAGAGTGGAGATCTGCTTCTGGGTGATGGTGAGAGTAACGGTTCCTGCATGGCCCGACAAGTGGCGGTTTGATGGAAAGACCATACAGAGTTACTGTGCAAAAAATAGTGAAGAGGAAAAACCGCCGTTAATAATCTACTAGGTGTGATAAAGATACACCAATTATTGTTATAACATCGTGTAATATGTGGCGATGACTTATTACAGGTCTGTATTAAGGCAATTAGGTATGCCTGTGTTATCAGATTGCTGTGTTAGATGGCCGTATGAATACGGCAAGCCAGGAAGGCTATAGAACTAATGAAAAATACAATGCAGATGGGTCAGTTAGATGAAGCTTGTCAGTTGAGTTTGCAAATTACACAGGGCACCTAGATAAAGGAGGCACTTACTTGTGGAAAGTAATGCAAAGCCGCCATGTGTTGTTGTCATGTGATGGCGATAGCTTGCTGCCGAATAATAATAGGTCATTGCTAGGGAAGAGCGCACAGTATTTTCCAGAGCCGTGTGACGGCGACACGCCAGAGAATGTGGCGGGCTGGTGGAAAGAGAGCAAGAAGAACCAGGCGCAAGCCGAGTTTGCAAATAGCACAGGGCGAAGGCGCCTAAATAGGAAAAGCACCTACTTGTAGAATACGCGGTCACAAAGATTCTGCTGCAAGCGCTGGAAAAAGTTTGCGTCTGAACTGATGTTAGGTCTATTAAAGGAAGGAGACGACTTGAACGAGCGCACGTGAAAATCACGTGACGCCAGCAGGAAGGCTCAGGGACCGGGTGTGAACAAATAGGAGCAAACTATAGAGGTGCTGGTTTGCTCTGCAACTAGAGGCAAAACCGTTGTAATACTGGAGATAATGCCCGTATTACAAGGTAAAATTATTAGAAAAAGCGGAAAACTGCCACAGAATTTAGTATATCCGTGGTACATGAAATTACAGTGATGTCTGGCTATAGCCAGTACCTGGGTTCCAAAACGTGGTTGTTGAAAAGCTAGTGCGTATAATCAAAGGCAACAGAGGGAAGAAGGGGGTTATGTGCCAAATGAATGGCACAGGGCCTCTGGAATACTAAACTCGCATGGCACACAAGGTTCAAAGCCCATGTGGATGAATTCACTAAAGAGTCACGCAACGGGAGTGAGGCAAGGGGGAGGGGGCAGTGTCCCCAACAGGCTATTCCATTCAACTGAGGAATTGAGGTCTTGATTTACCGTATTTAAGGTCCACTGTTGTTCACACCGACTGAGTGACAATTCCCTGTTTCCTCCTCTTGCAGTTTAAGACATTTTTTGAATCTCAAACCACTGCATATCAGTGTGTTTGTGTTTGGTTGGCCCGTAATGTCCCACTAAAGGTTTTTTGTCTGTTTTGTTTTTTAAGCATGACTTGTGTTTGCAGATTATGGGTCGGCTGGTTTTTCCTATATATAATAAATTACAGGGACAACGAATGCCATAAATGACCCAATCTGAAGCACAGTTAGAGAAATGCTGCAGTTCCCATGTTTTACCTTTCAAATCGACAGATTTAAGATTGCTCGTAATGGAGCAGACTGAGCAGTGGCCGCATTTAAAGTGGTAAATGCCATAGCATAGATTGGGCGGAAGGGACCGAAACTTTCAGTTATGTATGATTTATGTTTGATTGTATCATTTATGCATTTACCTGTTCAGTCCCAGCCCCATCATCAATACCAGTGCCACCATTAAACCCTCCATCAATCAAAGCGGAAGCAGCAATTAGAGAAGGATGCAGATGTTCTGTGGGCCTCATCGCACCAGTTATGCTGCATAATGGCGCCTCCCCTCTTCATAATCAATACAGTAGGAAAACAGTTCTATGGCTACATGAGGTCCAACATGGAGATCATTGTACTCCCATCCTGCCATTTACTTCAAATTAAAATAAAACACTAGAGAGGTTTCCCCAAACAAAATTACAAATAGCTCTCTGAACCAAACTGGCTTCCCAAACTAAGAGAAGAATAAGAATCCTTTCCAAAAAGAAAAAAAAAATTCAAGCAACACATTCACACACACAACACAAAGTCCTCCTCTCTATCAAGAAATCTCCCTTAGAGAACTCTGCTGCTCCTCCTGTTCTAAGGATTTGTCCTGCTTCACAATCCCGCAGCCAATCTCAACCCACAATAGGAAAGTTTCAGGTTCCTAATGTAGGCATCCCAACTCACTTTCCCCCCGAGAAGTCATCTAAGTCCTGCCGCAAGAACCCGTTCCCCTGTGAACATCACAATCTCATGTGAATCCTCGAGCAAGCTCTTTCTCACAAATGCACTCAAAAAAATAGGTTCAGCCCGTTGGAGTTCACAGATGGGTTTTCACGACATTTGCCCAAGCTTGTTCATTAGCAGTGGTGACATAAAGACACTGAGCCTCATCAAGAGTTGGGCGGCAGCGCCGGGGCTATGAGCGCTACCGCAAATCCCCCGGCGCTATTAGCACCGGATCACGGGTTTGGCGGAGCGGTTATTTCCCATTGCCTATTGGGCCCATTCGGGAATCCCTCATTCCCCATTGGGCCCAATGGGGAATTTTCTCACTATTACCGCTGGTGCATTTCCTGCCGGCGGTATTAGCGCTGAATCAAGGCCTTGATATGGTGGACCCTTAAATGCGGCAGTAATAGCGTTACCGCCGAATTTAATGGTTACCGCCAAACTCGTAATGAGGCCCACTGAGTAAAGGGGGAACTCCTATCCTGGAGCACCGAAGAGCAGTAGATACACTTGTGGTACAAGAGTAAGGAGGTTAGTCATGGTACAAAGGATAAGATGTTAGCTGAAATACCATGGGAGAAAAATGCCAGTCATTTATTGGACATAACTTGACCCCACAGGGCTCAAAGGGATAGGACATGTATGTGTAATGTGAATTTGGAGGCAACTTGTATAAATTGGTGTGGGAAATATGCTAATGTCAAAGAAGAAGTTCATGTTTCTTTGGAGGGGGGAGAAGGACTCAGGTGATGTATTGGAAACTATTAGATTACAGAAGGAGAGACCCAGACATGGGTATGTTGGAGAGTTAGTGCATTGACCTTCTTTCTCATACAATTGCCCATGAGACCATCTGCAGAAAGCTTCAAGTAACTGTGCCAAAGCGTTACCAAGAACTATCAGGGATGCAAAGAAGCAGTAGACTTTCCTTATAATATCTTAGAAAAAAAGAATGTCAATATTCCATCAGAACTAAAACTTTCATTTGATTGTTTTTTTTTCAGTAGCATGTGTTATATTGTACCACGTGTTCATCACTTTTAAAATCATTTAGCTAAATGTTTGTATTTTTGTATGCATCAAACAGCAAGGATGTAATCCCTAATAGAAACATACAATGGATAGAAAACTGGTGACAGAGACACTCCATAGCTGGGGTGCCTTTACAATATGCAATTATTGTCTTTAAGATAATATGCCAGATGGGAGAGTGGTGGTATAATGATAGACAGGGGAAAATGCCTGGAGATCAGATCCAAATAAAGTATACATTTGTGGCCTAGCTGCAGAATCTACGTAGGTAATGTGACGAAACTTTAGATAGCGCCACTTCTCCCCAGAGGGCAGCCCCTTTCCATGAGTTGAGGCCACCAACTAATAGTCCCCTTAGAAGTGGTAACATGTGGTAGGACCTGATGGAGAGGTACTCCCCCTCCGACGCATGTCGGAGACACAGCCCTTTTAAACCCCAAACCCGCAACCTGAGATTAATGCCCGAAACTTCTACACATAAGTTCATGTCCAAAACTTTGGTTTAAGTATCAAACCACCCTGATGAAATAAGTACAGGGACAAAGAAGTGCATGAGAATCCTACAATTGAGCAGGAGGCATGCAGGTGCTTTCAATTGGACTTACGTCCTGGCTATTTAAACTGAACAGTAAAGAAGGACTGGGTTCTTCGTCATCTTCTGACCTGTCCAGCAATGGCCTGTGTGGTTCTGGTATGCTGAGATTTGTTGTACGTTCATAAGGAGAACCCGGCAAGCGAGGTGGCTGCCTCGAAGAATGTAAGGTAAAACGTGGGCTTCGAGAGACTGCAGCAAGGCACGTCTCCAAAGTTAAAGAGAAGAACAGCGGGACACCCGAGAAGCATCTTGCGAGTCGGTTGTGAACCGACACAGTAGACCTAGAGACATGGAAAGGTGGTGGTGGGACCTGTAGTGGGAGGACCATCCGGTCTGACAACAGGGCCAAGACCACCTATCGGAGCCTACAGCAGAGCCACGTAGGCGAATGTGCGAAGAGTACAAGAGGCTGTGGTGGTGGTGTGACCTGTCGTGGGTGGACCGAGCAGTCCAACAAATGCACCAAGACCACCAGCAGTAATTAGCCGAGAGAAACAGGCTGCAAAAGCAGCATGGAAGACAAATAAAAGAAGGAGCAGAGAGTGAGTGGTCCAGGACCCCTGGTGAAACCGGTGAAGAGTTCCACAGGAGAAGGTAAAAGAAAGAAATATAAATTTGGGAGAGGGTTGGAAGATTTGAGACTGTAAATCTTGATGAAACAGATAAAGTAGCAAATCAGTTTGTACCACAATTCCCTGGACAGTTCCACAAGCGTGTGGAGCTGGAGAGACGAGAGGGGCCCAGAGTACTTTCGTCATGCCAGTGGGGCCAGGATAGAGTGTAAAAAAGCTAAATGGTTGAAACTTCTTCAAAATAACTACACGTTTTGTTGAAAACTATTAGGTACTTTGGAGAACCAGCTAGAAGGGAATTATTCTCCTAGCCGCACAAGGATCCTGTAGAACTGTTTGCTTATTATGAAAAGCTTAGAACTTTAATGTAACTTTTATTTTGAGAAGACTTAGTGTCTTTAAGAAACTGGGCATCCAGGAGAAGGGAGGCATTCTCCTGGGTCACGATCAGAACCCAAACTTTATTATTGTTTATTGTAGTGACAGGGATAGTTTAGGAGGTTTTGGACTGGGCAGTGCCTTTTGATTTGCACTTTCACAGACTTCCTGATGAGCACCCATGTTTCTTTAGTTTAGGTAGGGAAAACCCATTAGAGTTAAGGACAGATAGGGTTCAATTTCTTTTTTTGAATAAAACTCTATAGCAATCACCATTGCACCACTTGGTCTGTCTCTTCATTCCTTGTCGCCACAGTACACTCTACATACATATATTCATGTGAGACATTGTCATCAAAGGTAGGCTAAGGTTCAGTTGAAATGGGGTTGTTTAGAGGTAGGAGATGCTCATTCATTGTCTAGCAAATGGGGCTTGGGCCAGGACTTGAACAATACCATTTAAGGGATAGCTTTTATGCCCAGGAGACAACGTTACAGTGGAAGGAGGACAGTAGAGACAAGAAGCATAAGATGGAGGGTGTGGGCTGGAACAGTGAAGTTTTGGATAGAGGAGGATTCCAAAGATCACGGGGAAGAGAATAGAGAAATGGATGCCACAAATTAATGGGGGCAACACCAAGAATAGATTTGAAGATGAGGAACAGGGATCTAATGAGTAACCAATTTTGTATTGAAAGCCATCCAACATGGTGTTAATAAGTAGAGGTGGGAGAGGATCCTAGGAGGTTGTAGAGTTCGGGCTGGACTGCCCCTTTTGGGGTGGGGCCAAGCCTGATTTGCATATGGTCTTTCCATTCTGTAATGACTTGGCAGGCGAAGAACGGTGGTCTGGAGGGTTGCCCAGAGCATTGCCAGTGGTTAAGATTAAGTCTAAACCTTCCAGCCATCACCTCTTTGTTTTTGTTATGTCACCCCGAGTGGGACGGGTATGCCCAGACATGGGTCCCATGCCTGCTGGGCCTAGAGATCCAAGCTACTCCTCACTGATGAGCCCCAACAAGGGCGAAACATGTTTGGGGATGCTTGTGGTCTCGTGCAGAAGGGATGTGGCCTAGCAGTTCGGGCTGGACTGCCCCTTTTGGGGTGGGGCCAAGCCTGATTTGCATATGGTCTTTCCCTTCTGTAATGGCTTGGCAGGCGAAGAACGGTGGTCTGGAGAGTTGCCCAGAGCATTTCCAGTGGTTAAGATTAAGTCTAAACCTTCCAGCCATCACCTCTTTGTTTTTGTTATGCAAAGAAGTTGAGAACATCATTTAGGGAAGGGGAGGAGCAGAGTGAAAGACCAACAATTATTCTCAAAGAGCAGTCAAGTTTACTGTGAACTAGCATTGTGAGCAATGTTTTTGCAGAGTGGTAGATGATGCTGGGAAGATTATCCCATTGTTGAGAAGGTTCAGCATGCTAGCAGAGGCAGTGGCCATGATAAACTGATGGAGTTTATGTTGGCTGTCAAAGAGAACGGGAGATGACAGAGTGGTGTTGGCATTAAAGATGAGAAGGAGGGTTTCCATCTTAGAGGAGATTAGCATCAGGCAGCTGTGATGAATCAAAGATGTTCAGCCCTTCTTCTCCTATGGGAGAAATCACTGCCTTTGAGGCTAGAGAGTTGAGCCGACTCCACAAGGCCCTCTGCGAGGGTCTGGGCATGGGGAACCTCACTGGAAGTGACTCCCCTCAAGGGACAAGGACTCATTCACTCGAAGACTTCTCCTGACCACCCACTGTATCAGCATTTATGGGACTGCCTTCCATAAAGAATATCTCTTTATGAAGAGATCTGTATATAACTGGGACGAGTGGATCACGAGAAGAGAGTTCAGTGTGCAGTGGAAGCCCATTGATGTAATCACGCCTTGGAGAACCAGCCCAGGAGGAAGCCACGGAACTCGCAACAGTTGGAAAAGTGAAGAACGCCAGCTCATGACGGCGGAGACCCGGCAAACCAGACAACGGAGAAATAAATCCTGTACGACATTGTGGCATGACCACGACCATCCCGTGGTGGGCCAGACACCCTTCTAAAAATGCTGAGACTATTGCAGCTAGGAGCGATGACAGCTCTCATATGTCAGTGTCCCTCAACCACAGCATCCGACAAATGCAAGCAATGGAATGTTGGAGAAACCCAAGACTGACAAGCGAGAATGCAAAGCAGGTTACCCAAACTAGTGCCGAGCCGTGCAATGTGACCGAGGACAAACAAAGGTACAGGGGTGAACAGGAGAGGCAGGTGGCCGCCAAGGCAATTTAGAGAGGAATGCATGAAAGGCCTGAGGGTGATATTCAAAAAGTAAACCGAATAAGTCGATATGTGAGGAACAAAGAAAGTGCTGGATAAACAAGGCTGAGTGGGAAATAGAGGAAAGGTGGAAATGAATACCCTCGGAAGAGGGAAAACAATCACAGGAGCTCAATGTTGAAGAGTGGGGAAGATGCTCCATATACAATTGTAATGTGAATTATGATTTTAAACTGCCAAGTGAATTAAATAACAAGAGAAAGAAACCATTAGAGAAAACCCAGGAGAGGGGGATTCCTAACACAGATACAATCTTACAAAACCTAAGAAAGGTTGGCTCTCAACAACATGAGAAACCTGAAAGCAAAATAAAAACTGAGACAGTAGTCTCAGGAGAATCGTTATAAGCAGAACACTGTGAAGAGTAAAAGACCGACAAATAGTTGAGATGATCTACAAGAGCTCATGAAGGAAACTTCAAGAGAGTGTCAGAGAAGATCAACATAAGCAACATATTTCTATAATAGAGACATTTTAATTATTGACAATATGAGTAGACAAGATAAAAACCATGAGAGAAGCGACAGCCAAGAAGGCCTAAAGGAAACGACCAGGAGATAAGACATTCTTTTGGACGACTTTAGTTTGTATTAGTTGCAGGATCAGGTAGAGTTAGGTTTAGGACTGAGGGCATTTACTTTGGCCTTCCAAACGACAGACTAGCACCTTTAGTTACTTTGGTAATGCAGTGAAACCCCTCAAGCAATAGTGAGAGATAGACCTTCTCTTTATAATTTCATTAAAAGAAGTCAAAATGTCCAGAGTGTGTCCGACTCCTTCTTCCGACCAGCCACACAGCCTAACGCCATCCAGGAAATGATAGTGGTAAGGCAGCTTTTGATGCACTATGAGAAAGCAGTGGTAAAGGAGGAAAAGGAGAATAAGACATGTATATTGTAGAGGAGAAGCCAAGTACTCCTATCGGATGTCCTGCCCCCATCCTGCCTATATGTTGGCAACTGGAAATTGCAACATGGGCAAGGTCATTAATCGTACCTATACTGCAAAGAGTCCTTGAAACAAGGTATACATTGAGAAAAAACCCTATATGTATCCACAAAGAAATGACGGTCTTCTGAAGGAAGTTCCGGAAGAAGTGTGAAAGAAAATGAAAGAGAAGACTGGTGATTTCACATGAAGTAGAAGTGACCCACCCAGAATAGATGTCAATGAAGAAAGAATATAGACCTTATAGAATCTGATGGTGAAGTAGCGAATTAAGCAACATTTCAGGAGCGAAATGAAGATTGCACGTGCAGAGAGGCACTGAAGAAAATGTCAAACCATTTTACAACTGTACAGACGCAGTAACGCAAGTAGACGAAGTAATCATAATGCTGGCTACATAGTAAATAGATTGCAGGAGATGCGCCAATGTATATGCATAGGAATGTATAGAATCTGGATGTTCCACGATGCAGTGAAGTTAACTTGGACCCCGTGAATGAAAGGGTTGGAAGTGTTGTGCAGCAAAATAGAATGGCTGACGGTGAAGGAAAATTCGAGAAGGCTTGCCTGGCCCAGTGTCAAGAGTCGGGGCCACTGAGAGCCTGGTTATGTACTCAAAAGGATACAATAACGTGAGCAGAGCTCCTGTTTGAGGTGTAATGGAAAAACACTAGAAGTGCCAGGTTTTCTCCATTTAATAAAATAAAATGCAACAAAGGAGCTCAAAATATAGTCTTGAGTCACATGGTCAGATGAAAATAGACTTTGGGGCGAGCGACACAAGAACAGAAGATAAGGCCTTCACTCCCTTTTATTCTCAGGCGCAGAGAGCCTTAACAAGCCAAGTTCAAACATAATAACTGAATGGCAGACTGCAGTAGTGATGATGGATGTTGGGCTAATTGGGTGGGGTGGCATGACTGGGCTGACCTCCCAGCACCTGGGGTACCAGCTTGCGTGCTGCTAGCGAATGGAATATTCCAGAAGGGTACAAGTGCCAACCAATTATAGAGGGCCACGTATTAAAGAGCCCTATAGTTTGAGAAGCCAATAGGACATTGTTTATTAGTCTAACACAGAAGATGACTTGCACTTGGGATGGGCTTAGTTCTCCCCCTGACTTTAGAGACCCAGTCACAACCCCATACCCCATAGAAAGTATACCTAGATGTTCCCCGTTAACCATCCACAATCCCACTTAGGTTTTCTTACTTTGCCACGTAGTATGAGGTCACTTATGACACATTTTTGCTATATTGGGATGTTTTTTATCAAATGTTTTCGAGAACTCGTTGAGCGAGCTGTGCGGTGTCTGTTGATGCACGTTGTACCCCCTGTTTTAACAAATGTTATTAAAACAGCAGAGATTTTGACAAACTTCCTGAGTCAGTCTGATTATTGATGTATGAGTAAGGTCTGCATCCTCATTCATCTCAGATACTGTTACCTCATCTTAAAGGGCCCACACGGGTTCACTATCCCCAGAAAACTGGTGGTAGTGAAAGCTGAAGTATAGGATACTTTACCTAACAAGGAGGTGTAAAGGATAAAGTGGTCAGAGATATAAGTTGTCCAAGGATAATAATGTTTAAATGTTTTCTAAATATATTAATCTATAGTAGTAATTTCACAAAAAGTATTCATTGTGCAGAGAGGACAACCAATGTTAGCATTTACGGTGTAAAAATGCAAATCCAGTGCCCTCAATGTGTGCGAGAGTATAAGTTAAGAAAGCTCTTTAAGCAGAGAATTAGGCCCATGGTCGTGTCACAGCAATCACATACTTTTTGTAATGTGACATTGTATGTAGGGTAGATATAATTCTGTCACACGTGTATCAAAGTACTTATTTTTATTTTTTCATCAGACCTATATTATTAGATAAGGTCATGTATATCTTGAGCTTATTTTGAATACGTAGATGCGGGTTTATTAAGTATAGTTGTTGTAATGAGCAAGAGGTCTACCATGTTCAAATAGGCCATTGTTAAAAGCTGCAGATTTTGCCATTTAGTGGGCTAGGTTGCATTTCTGAGCTATGGTCATTTAATTGAATTGTATTTCTTCTATTGAGCAAAAGGCTCCAAGCAGCCATGGTCAGGATGGAAAGGGTTGAAGAATAGTGTTCTGCTAATTGTTGCAAGGGAGACAGTTTTCAGGGGCCTGAAAGGAGGCTCGAGATAGCAGGTGCCTTCCCAGACAACAGGTGAATTAATACATTATGGTTGTGACAGACAGTGAGATATACGAGAAAGCCCACACTGTAGCATTGTCAAAATGAACGACTAAGATGTGAGCACAGTGTCCCGACTGAAATGTAATGCCCTCGGTCCAGTGGTTGTTCGTACCGGAGACAGATGCTTGCAGCACCGGTCCATGGGCCTTTTCTTAACTGGTCCCGTGACGGGTTCCTGTCGCCACTGTCAGGCTCTGGGTGCCTTTGTAAGCAGATACTGCCTACCTCGGCGTCTCTGAAAACTTTACATTTCTGGACAGACGGTGACGATGTAGGTCATGTGACCTATACAAACTACAGGGTCCTTTCCTCTAATGTTGTGTTAAAACGCGGCACTATAAAAAACAAGCACATTCGCAGTCGCTCCGTTCTCTAATGGTTGACTATCTTAGTCTGACTTATCTATGGTTGAACCCACACATCCTGTGATTATTGATTGGTGTTCCTGGTTAGTAGACACTGACCAATAGGTAAGTAAATTACTATCGTGCTGTCTACAAACTTATCGTTTCTCTCTTTCCTTACTTTTTATATGCCTTTCGACTTATGTATCCTGTCTCCTCTGTAGCTCCTGATTCCATCAGTTCTTGATACCTGAGGGGGTGTGTCACGTAGCACTCCTGCCCTGGGTTATAGGTCACACAGGTTGTTACACCAATCGGTGGGGCACATCTCTTCGGGCAGGGGTAGCACACCATCTAGATTTCTGAGGGATCCAAAATCAATGCTTCATCCATCATTCCTGAAAGATTGCGAGAACCTGATTTCAATCCTGAATCATGGATACTGTTTTGAAAGACTTAGCTTCCGCAGTATAGAAACTTCAGGTAGAGATGGCTACCTCTCTCCAGGAGAATGCTGAACCTTTTCAGTCTCTGACGTCTTTACATACTTCTGTGGCCAGATGGCCAAGAAATCAGTACCTGTTAGTTCCCCATGAGTTTTTATCCTGATTGGATGGTAAATTCATTATTGTTCCTGCCACTCTAGCGGTTCCCATTGCCGCTCCTAACATCCCATCGTCACTGTAAGGAAGACATGACATCAAATTAAGACAGACACAAGTGTTCACAATTCAAGGGTGTTTATTAAACTGTAATATGGGTGAGATAAACGCCTAATCTAAACCTAAATCTAAAATGGGAGCAAGATAAGACCATAAAATGATAATAATACAGTCCTGGTACAGTTTAGTCAAATAAAAAGGGCCTATGCTATAAAACCTATCACCAATCCTTAACGCTATGCTATAAAAGTGTCTGTGGTAATGTGCACAAGAAAGAAAGAAGTGTTCACAAAATGTCAGGATGTTATAGCCGGGGTATCCCTTCCCCATGTTTTTAGCATGGAGCAAGGCAGGACTCTTGAGCACAGCACACTCCTGGGCTTCTCCGGCACAACCTTTCAGTCCCTTTTCTCAGTATCAAGGCCCTGTGTGCCCAAGTCTTTTTTTCATGCAAAGTAGCTTCCCTCAGTGGGCCTGAAATGGCAAAACAACAAAACAAAAGTTCCTTCTATTAACCTTTATGTCCGATGATTACCCTTCACGTTTAGATCCCCCTCAACCGGGCTCCGGTCCTTCTCTCAATCGTCAACCTCCCTCAGTCGGGCTCAGACCAACCGCTCACTGTGGAAATCCCTCAGTCGGGTTCATACTTGCAATCACAATATTGCTCACTTTTCAACAGAAAGTCCTTCTAGACCCCTTAGGTTCTTCCCTTTACCTAAGTCTGGGTCTCAGCCCCAGTCAGGCTTTCTGTAAAGCCCCCAGTCAAGCTTCGTACAATTGTAATACTCAAAAAAAGTCTTAATGTCTTTTTAAACAACCCCTTCAGTTAAGTGAGGTCCCCCTCATCCGGGCTCAGACCTCTAAAACACTTGCCAATCTTTTAACAGAGACTTCCAAAGGGCGATCTCGTCTCGCTGGGCCACTCTGTTAGCCAACGGCAAGCACAGGGTTCATATCCTCACAATTCGCACAGCGTTCCCCTCAGCCGAGCGCAAACGCATGTTTCACAATATCAAAAGTTATGCAATGTGTCAAGGACTTTCGATTGTGCGAGGGATCTTCACCCTTGTATGACCACCTTAACTCCTTATACCGGCCTTGCCTATGGCCTCTTGGCACTTGTAGTTTTCTTTAGATAAGTCACAATGTTCAACACAGTCTCTTTGCTCAGGAGAGGGGTACCAGCCAGAGACTTTCGACTGAGCACCTACGTGATGCTGGACCACTCTGACTCTGGTACCAAGTTTGTACACAAAAGACCTCTTGTTTATTTATCTTCTTAGTGTTGCCACTGCAACCTTGAGCTAAACACAGTCCGTGTGACTAACAGGTTCTTCTTACTCACTGGCTGTGTTGAACTCGTTGGTGGTTCCTTTGCCACGGGAGTCAAGGACGGTACCATGATCGCAACAACGTCTCCCCGACGTGGCTATCAGTGCGGGAGGGTGCCATATACTGCTGATATCCATCACACCGCCTGCCAGCTGCGATTTCCGGTCTTATGTTTCTTTCATTGGAGGCTTCACAGGTCTGGGTTGAAAAGGGCATGGTCAACTTCCTCTTTGATGTCCTTTCATGTCTTGCCGCCTTTCTCCTTCATTTGAACTGCCATCCTGGAATGGCTGCTTCCTCGTGCATTTGGCCTTGCTCGAGTGTGCTCTTGTGGTCTTATTTCTATCCCTATGGGAAAGGGAAAGGGTAGTCAGGTGTGTGTAGTCATTGGTAATCACCTGACTCTGCCTGACCCTTGTGTTGGGACATGTCGGGTAAACGGCTCGGGTATTAGTCTGTTGTCGTTCACGCTATGAGAAAGTGTTCATGTTGAAAAATGTGGGGGATTGAGTTTTTAAGTATCCTACTGGGCAGGATGGGAAAAAGGTGTCACAAGGAAGGGGATACCGTGTCTCAACCCCCAGTGTCCCATTTCCACTCCCCTAACATCCCCATCCAGGTGATCCTCTCGCACTGGTCCACCACCAGGAACTGGATCCAATAACAATGGCTGTGTCCTGGCCACCTGGATGACCGATCCCCAGGAACTAGTAAGTGAGACACCTTCAGGTTTCTCACACCACCCATGCCCCTAAATACCGAAGGGATCCCAGGGGCTTTTGGTCGTTTATGACCCTATGTCATATCCACAATGGACCACAACTATATGTATCAGACCAGACTAAGGTGTCATTTATTTTGCTTGGTTTGGAAAAAACAACGCTGGCCAAGGCCACAGCTTACGTAGATAAAAATAGTCCTCTTTTAGGTGAAAATGACTGCTTTTTCGAAGCGTTCCGCCACATGTTTGGCCGTCAGTATACGGATCAAGCTATTAAAAACGAGTTATTAGATATCAGGCAAAGAAACAAGGATCTTGTCACCTATTTATCTTCTTTAAAAGTCTGGTTACTCAGACGGGATGGCCATAAGATTCCCAAATTACTATCTTTTCTAGAGGCCTAAAGGAAGAACTTAAAGATGCCATTAGTCAAGCAGTAGAACTCCCGGTCAATCTTGCTGACTTTCTTTCTCTGGTGATCTGGATAGATCAGAGAGCATCAGAAAGAATGATAGAGCAGAGAAGGATGAAATACAGACAAATGCATCCTAGATGGGAGAAGGATACACCTCTGTCAGATCCAGAACCCATGCAGTTAGGGTGCACTCGAGGGCCAGTATCCGCCGAGGAAAGAGAAAGACATAAATGTCTTAACCTTTGTTCCTATTGCGCAGACCCAAGGCACTCTGTGAAAGACTGCCACAAAAGAACATCGCCTCTGCAGGAAAACTCCCAATCTCATCCCCAATAGTGGATCTATGGACGAGTTCTATAAAATATGATTCCCCCTCATGAATTGTCAGACTATGCCAACCCAATCCACTCATCTGTTTATTCTGGTGGACCTTAGTGTTGAGCCTTGTAAATGGGAAGGAATGTTGGCCCTTTTTGAAGTTGGAGCCACAGATAACTTTATAGATCTTGCCTTTGCCCATAAACAGGGAGTCCCTTTAGTGTGCAAAAAACAGAGTGAATCTATATTATCTGAAGATGGATCACCTTTCATATTTGGGCCCATTGCTTTACACACCAAAACCATGACCATGACGTGTGCCGCTTTTCATAATAAAGGTTTGGAGATTGATGCCATAGCGGCTCCACATTTCAAGATTAATCTGGGTACACCTTGGCTTAAGTACCATAATCCCTCCATTGATTGGAGAAACCAGAAACTCACCCTTCAGGGCTCTCAATGTCATAGCTCTTGTTCTCAACCCTCTTGTTTGTCCAAATCTCTCCGGTCACGAGATCCTTATCCCCACAACATGCATTAGTTACATTACAGTAAATACCCCACAAATATCATGAATATCTCGATGTCTTTGAGCCCAAATAAGCCAATAATCTCACTCCCCATAGGGATTCTGATTGTTGCATTGATGTAATACCTGACACCAAGATTCCTTATGGAAGGATGTATGCCTTATCTGAGAGAGAGAATCAAATCATCAAAGACTATATTGATGACAACCTCCAAGGAGGACTTTGATGACTTTAGACCATGTGTGGATTACCACCAATTAAACACCAATTAAGCGCCAACACAATCAAACATCGTTATCCTCTTCCCCTTATACAGGCTCTAGTGGACCAATGTCAAGGACAGTTATGTCTATACCAAACTCAATTTAAAGGGTGCATGTAGCGGAAGGCCAAGAATGGTAAACAGCCTTTCGCACCAAGTTCAGGCATTTTGAGTACCTCATTAGGCCTTTTGGGTTATGTAATGAGCCTGCATTTTTTCAATATTTTCTTAATGATATATCCCATGACCATTTGGATATATCCGTCGTAGTCTATCTGGATGATATTTTGATCTTTTCTGCATCTTATGATCTCCATGTCTGCCATGTCAAAGAAGTGTTGCAATGATTATGAGACCATTGCTAATATGCTAAACCGTCTAAATGTTATTTCCATTAGACCAGAATCACCTACTTAGTTTAACATCTTAACCCCTGAAGGCATCGAAATGGACCGCAGGAAAATGTCCTCTGTTTTGCATTGGCCTCCTTCTCGTTCTGTTAAAGAACTACAGAAATCCTTGAGATTTTCCAACTTTCATAGACAGTTCATTCACAATTATTCCAAAATACTACTACCCCTCACTTGATTACTGAAAAAATGAGTCCTATACAATTGGAATAAAGCATCAGAGAAAGCCTTTCAGACATTAAAGAACAAATTGACAAAAGCCCCCATACTCAAATTACATAATCCCATTGTACCCTACATACTGAAACTTGACGACCTCTAATTTTGCTTTAGGAACCGTACTCAGACTGATCCAGTCCCAAAGCAAAAGCATCCTATTTCCAATTTTTCTCATACCTTCATTCCAGCGGAGAAAAACTACAGCATTTTTTTAAAAGAATTGCTAGACATTAAAGAACCTTTCATGACCTGGATATATCTTCTAGAGGGCGCCCGACATACCATCACCATCTTTACAGACCATCAAAATGTGGGCTTCCTCAAAACGTTGAGATCTATGAATCAACACCAAAACCGTTGGAGACATTTCTTTGATTTCATAGTGACATCTAAACCCAGTCATCTAAATATCAAAGCTGATCCCTAGTCTCTGGCCTATCGGACCGATGAATATGTAACATAAGGAGTCCCCTTTATCAGTCCGGAAAGGATTATGGGAGTGGCAGAGTCATTCATACTACCTTACCAAGAAACCCTCAAGACTAGTTATAATGCTCAAGAAATTGAAGTTCCTTCAAGCGAACCCCTCGTAATACAGAGAAATGGGGATTAATGTTGCACGATAACAAGATCTGGTTGCCCCCACAAGAAAGTCAGAAGACCTTAATATCATGCTGTACCAAATCCATGTGGTCAGTGCTTAATTTAGGTGGGGGTCTTTTCAGGGCTCAATCATGGCACCTATTTCTGAGCCCCTGCACTTATTGCCGATTCCAGCTTGATTATGTTGTGGTGTGTTGGCAACATTATTATTTCAACTAGCAGTTAGTCAGCCATCTATATATATATTCAGTGAAAAAACTTTGTTAAAAGGACATTATGGTTAAGTTGCACTACTAAAAACCTATGAAATTCAGTAATAAAACTTTGTTAAAGGAACGTTATGGTTCCAAGTAAAACCGAAAAACCCCTGAAATTCACCAGTTATGGTAAGCTTAGCAACCATAACTCGCGCCACCACCATGCATTACTAAGACTAACACCCAGGACATCAAAGATAACATCACAAATGTCATTGATGACATCCCTTCACCCCCTCCCATCCATCCTCTGCAAACCTCTAATTCCCCTGTATTTGTATCAGTTTCTGCTTCCCACTCTCTTTCATAAATTGTGTATCTGTATATAATGAAAAAAAATATTATGTGTCTTTTAATTCAATCCTTTGTGTCTGATTTTTTTTTTAAACTCAGTTGGGGTGTCTGCGGAGAGCGCGCCTGTCGGGAAATGGGGCTGTCCTAAGAACACTATACCTGTCCCTACCATTCGCAACCAAGATGGAACTGTTCTTAGAACACACCCGTTGTCTGGGATGTCCATAAGTGAACAAAATGGAGGTATCCTAAGGACACTATACCTGTCCGTACCGTCTGCAGGCAAGTTGAAACTGTCCAAAGAACACGCACGGTGTCCGTGATGTCTGTAGTTAAACAAAATGGAGGTGTCCTAAGGACACTATACCTGTCCATACAGTCTGCAGAATATCTACGCACATGCACACCACACCCGTAAGTCCTGTGAACATCGCGCCTGTCCGTAACTATCCGTCTCACTTGTGTCACACTTTTAATTTGTTTGAGGACCCAAACACTGTCCGTAGAACACCTGTATGCATGCGCACGACCGTTCCCGTGCATTTGGTGTCCTGCGGACACCCGTTCCCTTCGCGGACATGTTCCCGACGTCATCATGTGTAATTTGCGGACACTGCCTGGTTCCCCAACATTTTAAAAGATTTTTTTCAGACAATCCAAATTATTTTACAGTAAAAATTCACCTTTGCACATTTCCCAGACAATGACCCTGGCTTTCCACATACTTTTTTGGAACTTTTTGAACATTTTTGGCGTGTTCGATCTGTCCGTGAAGCGCACCCCTCCACCCACAGCTGATCTTCATTGCTCTTCTGGCTATTGCAGATTGACTTTTGCTGCCTTTGCTGCTCTTGCTGAGATGATCTCATCAACCCTGATGGCATCCATGGCTGCTGTTGCTACATCTTCCTCAGCACCACCCCCAAACCCTCCACCACCACCACCTCCCCAAGGGCCTGCAGAGGGGAATAGGTGTGAGGATGTAGAGAACGAGGATGAAGAGGATGAAGAGGATGAGGTAGAGGAACTCCCTACTACCAGCACTCGCAGGGAGTCTTGGGTGTGGTGGTTGTTTACCATTCATGGTAACGTATCAAAAGCACGTGTGAACAAGGTCACCTGCAAACAGTGCAAAATGGTGCTGAGTCGTGGGAGACATGGTTCGTACAGCTTTGGTATGACATCCATGAAGCAACACCTAATGTCGTCTTTTGCAATGTTGTACCTTGTGATCAACGTAGTAGGTTGAGTTCCTCTACCACATCCTCCGTTTCCCCTCCTCTCACCACAAGAGACACTCCTGTGGGAGAGCGCATCCCTCCAGCTGCCTCACAGGCCATTCACAATGCTGTTGACCCTTACTTTTCGAGGGTCACAATATTGTATATGTACTGCGATGCAGTACTCTGCTGGGGGGAGAGTCTTCGAAGTGCTTTCAAGACTACGGTCACAGAGCACCAGAAGACCTGCTACCTACCTAAGTAAGGCGCACCCTACCTCTCTCTACCTGCCTTTTCTTATGCCTGTGGTTGGTGTCCCTTCATTACCCTCCTTTCCCCGCTTCTCCTAGTGTGTCATGTGTAAAAAACTAAAACAAAATAAAACATCAACAAAAAAAATGCTCTTTTCAGAGCCGCATTTCACAGTTTAAAAATACAAGTGGCAAATAAACAGTGCAGGGCCCTGTGCATTTTTTGGAAGTCCGCGGACACTCCTAGGACATATAAAGTTTTAGGGTTCTGCCCTAGCAAAACCAATGCACTTTTCTCTGGGAGGAAGTGGTGGCTCTGAAAAGAGCCTTTTGGTGGTGGTTGTGTGTGTTTGAAAAACTTGAATTCATCAACATCTACTGCAAAATAGATGACTGTAATTCCAAAAAAGGTTGCAATGCATTTTGTACATTTCTCAGAAAAATCTGATTTCCAGCATAAGTAAGATGGACTCCATCTCTGCGAAAAATGTATGTGCTACAAAACATAATATTTTCATTGTGAAAAGAGGGCATGCCAACATCTCTTAGAAACGGACATTGCACATTTGTGGACCAAATGAAGAAGAATGCAGACACATTTGTCTTTGCACAATACGAGAAAAAATGACTTGGGAATTTGTAAACATGTCCATGACCTTCCCAAGTCCTTCTTTCATTGCAAATTGCAAGGAAATTCCAGACACATGTCCTAAACTGTTCCCTCCACAATTAATTATAATTATGTCTGGATGATGCTCTGTCTCTAAAGTAGCACAGAGAGGTACCAAGTCCAGCCACTTCATTCCACGCCCTCCATGCCAGTGCACTTCCACAGATCTGCAGCTACTCCACAGCGTTCTGCATGCACCTCCAACCAATGTATCCATGAGTCTCCCAAAATCCAGATAATCTGTTTTCAGAAACACACAGCCATAGCTATCTGTTCTTCTCTTAGGAAAAAGACCTTCTGACAAACTCTCTCCTTACATAACACACCCAGTAAACTTTACTGACCAATCCCTAGCTCTGGTCATTCTCATTTGCATGCCTCTTTACCCCAAAACCCAAGTATGTAATATGTGGTGTCCGCGGACTACTGCCATGTCCGCGGACATATTGAAAATCTGAGCGTGGTGAATGTAAATTTAAATAGTGTGCCCCATTTCTCCTTTGAGGGTGGCTCTGAAAAGAGCTGTTTTTTGGGGGGGTTTTGAAGATGCTTGACAGACACCTGTTATTTTGTATTTTTTTTGGGGGTTTTACTTCTTACTTTACTACTAAAACCCTTATATTCCAAAACAGCATAGCATTTCCCAAAAACGAAAAGAAAATGCCATCTTCTTTAAAATAAACAGCATTACTGGAATCAATATTCTCATTATTACAGAAAAACATACCAGCTCTAAGCATGAAAGCACACATGACTTGGTTGATTGCACAACTACCAATGTTTTGCTGAGGACTAAAAACAGAACTATTGTCCCATATTTCCCTAGGTAGTAATCCAGAAAAAATTACTTTGGCATTTGGAAGGATGTTCATTACTGCTTGAACCAAGTGTTCCAAATCTGCCAACAAAGTAGCGGCACTGATGGAGCCCAAATGGAAAGCACCATAGTGCAAAACTGCCAGATGCAGGCTGTTCATTCTGCCCATATATTCACAAACTTGTACAATTCCCTGTACATTGCAATCATGCACAGTGCTCCACACCACCGCCACACCTTTATCATCGGAATTGTTTGACACATGCCTGCATTGAGCATACTGCTGTAAACCATGCATAAACATATCTCCATTCACCAAAACCCTGACTTTCTCCACCTCTGCCATCTTCACTACACACAGTCTCTTTCAACACAAATCCACAACCTCAACATCTGATTGGCTGATCCCTACAGTCCCCTTTCCATGCTGGATTTGCTGGAAAACCCCAGATGTGGCACGCCCTATCCACGGACAGCCGCGGTGGCCGCGAAACTCGTAACTCTTAGCCAGCCCTTCTACCCTTTCCACATCTCTCTCGGTGCCATTCCCTCATTGGATACGGCTAAGCAGTCACACAACCATCCACCAATCACATCCAAGACCTCGGCATCTAACTCCATCATCAGAGTTCCGCACTTCAAATGTACTGTTGATCACTCTGAGTACAAGTCTCATATCATTGGAAAGCATCTACTACAAAAACTACTCTACAAGTCTCAAAGATATCTACTTACAGCTGCATGCATATCCAAATGCATGAATACAAACTACAGGTATGCATATTTTATTCACAGTACATGTACAACTCTTATGAATGCATACAAACAGAGTAATGCCACTAAACCTGCATAACCTATAAAAGTAACTTATTGCAATGTTTTCCATCTACTATAATCAACTGTCACTTCAACACCAGTCTGCTATCTACAACACAGCTTTAAAAAACCAAGTGAATTTCATACACTTAAAATTCTACTCATTTGCAAACCATGTTGAACTAACATATTGTAAATAAAATATAAAGGCTGCACATAGTCAAATGAAATGCATGCATAGACTATGTTCAGATATCAAACAAGAATACAACTACAAAAACATAAAAATCAACGTCTAAATTAACATCAGTGCTATAAACACACAAAATTACTAACTTCTTTATTTTACAATTGCAGTGAAGACCACTCTCCTATAAAGCAGCAGCATCTGAACTAGAAACAACATATCCGAAGAAACCTGCCACAAAAAAAGAGTAAGTACAAAACTACTTTAATATTCTTACTGTTACCCAAACACACTGTGTAGTTCATTCATGTAATTTGCGCACCAAAATAAACGGATATTTCTGAACCATTCTGCCCACAAATGAATGCCACACAAATCCCCGTTTTTTGGAAGACAAATAACATAACTCAACCCCTAGAATGTTAGTACTACAAAACAAAGAACTGTTTTCATTTTATACCATTAGATTTACCATTAGTGCTTCTCCTCACCACTAGCTCAGTTTCTACTGTCATCTGAACCACAGTATAGTAACGCACAAATAGAAGAATAGCCTTCCCAACTAATTGTAGCTGCACAATCACACACCACCACATACATATTTACCATCATGCTCAGACACTCATGCACACAGCACACATACATTGCAAAACGGCCCAACCCATACCTTCTTTTTTTTCAACAGACCCCAAAGAATGCCTACTAAAAAGCAAGTCCCTAGAAAGCAACGCAGAAATAAAGCAAATGAAAATGAAAGTGTCCAAAATAAGCATCCATCTCTAGCAGAGTTTGTACAAAAAGTTCAAACAAAATAGCTAATACAGTCATTTAGCGAAACAAAACCAGCTTCCAGTACAGAAACTTTGCCACCTCTATCAAAATATAAAACAGAAAATGATTAACAAAAATTCAGCTACCACTACTGCTAAAACTGCTCCTATAAATATTGATATACTAGCAAGTAACCATACCAAAAAAAAGTATTTTAGCAAAAATGTTCCGCCACAGAGTCCTTCAGAATCTTATAAATACAGGAGACAAATCATGCACAACCCTTAAAACCTACCATAGAAAATTAATCTTAGAAGCTTTGATAGACATTGCAATCCTTCTCAAAAGAAAGTTATTTATTTTAGTGATAAACAGAATGTAACCACTAACAAACTAAATTACAAAAAAGACTTCTCAATAAATGGAATGTAAAAATAAATAACTTCTTAAAATCTGTGGAGGTGAATGGAATCACACCACGAGCACAGAACCATATTTTAATGGAGAAGCATACAAACAAAACCAAACAAACAGAATTGCCATACATAGCAGTGGACGAGGTTATGAAAAACTTAATAAGACCATAATGCAACAAGAAATACTGCTTACAAAAATATCCCCAGAAAACTCAGAATTACCTCTCCATTTGACTGAACCAGAATGTCCAGTATACAAATGGCCATGCAGGTCAATGTGTAACATTCCCAAAAAATCTTTCAAATCTTTACGCCAGTTCCTCAATCAGTATGTGAAGGCAAAGACAAAATCAAAATGAAAGTGCTGCAAAATATGGATACCTGTCCGGAGCGCAAATACACAGGACTACAAGGACATTCATTAGCCTTCATTTCAGGACCTATTTGCAAAAGCACCTTCCATCATATCAAAATGATATCAACACATCATTCAACTATAAGAAATCTAGTCTATAAACTGTACTATGCTAAAAGTCCTGCTTCAGCACTAACCAATTTAAATAACAATCTTCTACATGGTACAGCCAAAGACCTACTCGAAGAAATCGAGCATATCCAGAAAAAATATTTTGGAAGTGAAAGCCACTTACAAAATGCAATAGCTTTACAACAGACTAGCAACAATTCTACACATGGCAACCTTCTACTACACGCATACAAAAAAGACATACTAAAATTAAAAGTACATCTGCTGAAGTACCAAACCGTGTGTGTGTGTGTTGACGCAGAACTTTTTATAAAAGTAACACAAAAACTGTAGACGTAACATACAAAATAGAAGACAATGAAGATTCCAAATGGTTTGAATTAGCTCTCTACTTTATAGCAGAAAACAAATACGAAATAACTGACCCCTTAATTACTACAAAACTTGACAACAACCAAACTCCTTCACGTGATATCACAAATAACTTGGAATTATTCCCACCACCAAAACCCCTGCAACAGCTCAATTTATATGAGAGCATCATAATTCAAACAGTGCACCCATTTCAAGCAATAATACGCCTTTGACCAAAAACAGCAAAATTACCTCCCTCTGAATTGGTTAAAGGCATTTGTGGCAAAGTAGTTTTTTTACCATTAGATCTGAAAGAAACTGTTCACACTCTGGGAGTGCAACGTCCAATAGAACAATCTTTAATTGTCTTCGTAAATGCTGTACCTACAAAAGACAAAACAATTTGGCAACAACTGGTAGACTAACATAAAGTTAGACAAGACTTGGAATATCTAAAAGACAATAATGAATACTACAAAGAAATGAATATTGAAGACAACTTAAGGGAAACATCTGAAATAATTCAAGAGTCACCAGAAACTGGTCAATTTGAACTTCTAGATTTTAGACCATTATAGAATTCATCCATTACACTCTAATGACACCATAGATGATGCACTAGAAACATACCAAATCCAACAAACCAAAGGATCACCAATCAGCATATGGGGAAAAAAGTATAGAAGCATGTGCTTTTCCTCTACTCTATCCTACTGGCAAAGGAGGAAGGTACGATGATAGACCTATTCAGATAACAGCATCAGAATACCTCTCGTTACGAATGTATTCTGAAGATCCACATTTATTCCACCCACTCTTTGAAAGTGAACTAGCAACTCTATATTACAGAGTTGCACACACATTGAAATCAGGAACCCACTTTCAAAATATGTCAGCTACGCACTTAATACAAAAATTGCAAGAAAAAGATGAGGTTTTACAATCAAGCAATACAAATCTGTTAGCAAACATGCGTGGTACGAAAGAGTACTGGTTCCGACGTCACGGAGATGTACATTGTATGATAAGAAACCTTGGCACCCCCACTTGGTTTGTTACATTAAGTTGTGCAGAATATGCATGGGAAGATTTACATGATTTCCTACGCATATCAAACAAAAACAAAACAAACATAGATATACTAACACCTGGAGAACTTTGCTCTCTAGATCCTGTTAATGTTTCAAGATATTTCTATCATCATTTCATTGCTATGTTACACTTTATTTGTAATAAAACTGTTCCTCCCCTCGGAGAAGTGAAACACTTTTTTGGAGAAAAGAATGCCAAGCCAGAGGAGCCCCACATATGCACATGCTTTTATGGATTAAAGATGCTCCTAAATTTGGTCAAGACATTGATGCCACTGTTTTACAGTTTATTGAAAAATATGTCACTTGTGAAATTCCATTGGAAGCAACAAATAGTGATCTTCATGCACAAATTGTACAATTTCAAAGACACTATTGTGGCAAATATTGTTGTCGCAAATACAAAAACAAAGGGAAATACTACACCAAATGCCGCTTTGGTTTCCCTAGACCAGTTACAGAAACAGGTGAAGTGAACAACTTCTTCAGTTAGACATAGTGTTAAAGGTAAATCACCTAAGAACACATATTACATAAAAAGAACAGAAGAAGCAAAATATATCAATTATTACAAAGCAATCATTGCCCTCTTATGGGATGCAAACATAGATGTGCAGTACATTGCAGACAATTCCACTGCAGTTGCACGATATGTTACAGCCTACTTAACAAAAGCAGAGCTTCAGGACCTCTGGAATGACCTATCATCGGACAAAACACTATCTCAGAAATTGTACAGTTAGGCATAAAAATGTTCTCTCATAGAGAATGTGGATCCTATGAAGATGCAGATCATTTAACCGGTACTGCTTTGTATTGATAATCTGAAAATATAGTATGGCTAAGTCTTGGTCCTGCTAAATCTAGAAAAAGACTTCTCAAATCATACGACGACATAGAAACAATAGCCAAAAATTATCCCAACAGCCAAGACATTTTGAAAAACTATTTACTAGAAACATACTACCAAACCAGGAGTACCACTTTGGAAACCATGTGTCTATATCACATAGCCCAAAACTTCACATACAAAAATAATATAAAACCTGATGAAAAAAAAATTAGCTATAGAGTGACACATTGTGAAGGCATCTTAGTGAAACTTACCAAATGAAGCTTAATTTATCATATCAAATTGTCATTAAAAACCCCTCAACATAAAGAACTATATTACATGTCCCTGCTACAACTTTTTAAACCATGGAGAAAAGAAGAAGAGATACTAGAAAACTATGACTCCTATGAAGACGCTTTCAAAGCAAATGAAAACACTATCACTAATGTAAACTTTACACAGTACAAAACAATGTTGCACAATGAACACAACACGAATACGAACTCCAGACCCAACTAGATAAGGACACTCCCGACATCCCGACAGTAGTCAACCTTCTGTAACATGAAGCCAAGAACCACTGGGACAGCCTCTAATAGCAAATGAGGCAGAATTAGCTATGACAGAAGTAGAGAACACAACATGTCACTATGAAGAAGATACAGAAGACTTAACTGTACTACAATCGAAAATGAACAAAGAGCAGCGTACCATTTTTCAAGAAGTAACAAAACAAATTGCACATGGTGTACAACATGAAAATAAAGAATGTACCTGCCAAAATTACAAACCTATACGTCAGTGGTGAAGCTGGTTCAGGCAAAACATTCTTAATCAAAATCATCAGCAGGTTCCTTCAACAATTGACAAACAACAAATTGTCAGCTGTTGTAACTGACCCACAGGTTTAGCTGCCTACAACATAGGCGGTGTCACTTTACACCGATTACTACTACTTCCAGTAGAACACCAAAACAAATTAGAATATTACAAACTTTGTACAGGAGCTGCAATGGAACTACGCAGAGTGTTAAAACAAATGAAAATGCTACTATTAGATGAAGTGAGCATGGTCTCCAACCTAATGTTGCTCTTTGATTCACCTCAGATTGCAAGAAGTACTTAAAACAAACTACGAACAGCTCTTTGGAGGAAAACACATTATTGTTTTCGGAGATCTTCCTTCAATTGATACCAGTGAAAGGTGAACCTATTTTTAAAACCTTAGGACACAAACTCTGCCGTAAAACTGTTGGCAGCATAGGAAATGTCAACCTTTGGCAACATTTCCAATACAGAGAATTAACAGAAAACATGTGCCAATCTGAAGAGCTCACTTACGCCAACATTTTAAAAAGTATTAGAGTTGGTGTACTATCTCAAGAAGCACAAGCAATATTAAAAAGCCGGCACATCCATGTATTTTATGGCCATAACTCATGTGCGACTGATGTCATGGAACAATTAGCACACCAAAATGTCAATTGAATGTCGTTAATGCCAATGCAAGCTGTTCCAAATTCAATGAAACAATGTTGAAAAAGAAATGCAACCAATGATTGAAATTTGCTCCACAGACAAACTGGACGTACATGGTATGACACTACCCATGTGTGAACAAGCCACAACAAGACTAAATACCTTAGAAAATTCTATCTCCAACACAGCTGGTTTGGAGAAAATATTAAAATTATCCTTAAACTGTAGAGTAATGCTTAAACGTAACCTTGATGTGGAACAAGGACTAGTTAATGGAGCACTGGGTACAATTGTTGGCTTTCAAACATACCCACGTGCCAACAACATTCAGTTTGTCAATATTCTCTTTGACAAACTTTCAGAAGTAAAAAGGATAGGGCGCTCAACAGCTCGATTCCTTCTTTTCCAAGGCATGTATGTACGCAGAGATTAATTTTCTCTAACTCTAGCATACGCAGTCACCATTCACAAATCACAAGGTCTCACCCTAGATAAGACATTGATAGATATTGGGAACACAGTCTTTAAAGAAGGCATGAGCTACGTAGCACTATCACGCTTACGTATACTTGACGGTCTATTTCTAATCAACTTTGATGCAAGTAAAGTAAACGCTGATATTCCTTGCATTTTAGAATACAATAGACTACGTTCACTATACACGCCCCATCTAAAAACATATCCTGTTCCACAAAAAGGAAAACATTGTAAAAGAAAACCAATTCAAACAGAAATGCAACATGATCTCACTGCAAATCCTCCAAAGAGAGTAAAAGAAGCTAAGACGTCATCAATTACCACAACCAAAGAAGAATCTATTACTCAAAGTAACTCAGGTACTTCTTCAAAGAAGCAACACACACTCCGAAAAAATGACTTGGACACAGAACTATCCTGTCCATTCAAATTTTCAAATATAACTGTTGTAAATTGCTACGCAAATGTAGCAATCAATATTCTATTTCAATTGCCACCAATTGTTGACAACATTTACTTACACCGTACAGACCAATTGTGTTTGCAAATGTTAGTCCTTCATAGAAACACAACCAACAATCCTGACAACACATGTCGTGTTCATGGTATAAGACAAGAATTGGACTACTGTGCTGGAATGGTGAAATTCACTATAAACTCACAAGAAGATCCACAAGAATTTCTAATGTACTTACTACAAGTACTGGAAAACAAAAACATACCTATAAATTAAAACTTCCAGATTTCATACATGTGGAAACATAAATGCACTCTCTGCAACAATGTGGCACAGGAACAAATCCCTAATGAGCGCTTCATGTATGTATCCATACCTAATTGTGAATCCATTCCATTTCAGCAGCTTGTACAAAATGCAAACCATGGTAGATTATGTACTACCTGCAATTCAGATAATCGCTCCACCTTACTAATACAAACACATAGTAAATATGTAATACTAATGTTTCTATGTTACAATGCATATGGTACCAAAACAACTGCAAGCTGACTGGATTCACACATGGTCAAGTATCACTTGGTAAGAAACCTTCACAACAATAGGTATAATCTACCACGCAGGAGCCACATTCAATGCAGGTCACTACACTGCATATATAAAAAAAGAAATGTGGATGGTTCGAATATAATGATAGTACCATTACTCTAAAGCATAGATTACCAGCAAATCTTATAAACACTTATTTAATTTTCTTAAAACCAAAATGTAATAACTAATCTGTACTTAAACATTAACAAAACCTCATTAGAAAACTATAAACAGTAAGACTACGCCCACAGGTATCTTACTTGTACAAGAGTTTTCAACAACCAAACAAATAAATCAATACCACTAATAACTAATCTGTGCATAAACATTAATACAACTTCAACTGCCCCAAGATTCTATAACTACCAAACAGATAAATCAATACCACTAAATTATAACAAGAAATAAACAGTTAGACTACGCCAACAGGAATCTAACTGCCCCAAGATTTTGCAACAACCAAACAGATAAATCAATACCACTGAAAAATAACAAGAAATAAACAGTTATAATACGCCAACAATGTATCTAACTGCTCCAAAAATCTGCAACAACCCAACAGAGAGATCAGCAGCTTGAGAATATAAATAAAAAACTATAACCCGTTAAAATTCATCAACAGGTATGTAACAGTCTGCAACAAGCCAACAGATACTGTAGCATAACAAAAAAAAGTTTTTTTTTAATCCAAGTTGGATTTTTTTCCCACAGACCCAATGATTTAAAAAACAAAAACAGAAACTGAGCAATTTGCACAGTACACTGGTTTGTAAACTACTAAATATGAGGGTTGAATAAAAAGCTGAAATGTCTATTTTTGCAATGTAATAAGTCTTTATAAAAGACCTACACTAACATGATCTTTTCTTTTATCACAGAAATTGAAAAAGAATATCTGCTCCAGTTACCCAACTGATGAAAAAAATATATCCAATCACAAAGAAATCAAACAGTAAGTATATTCTAATAGAACGCATAAATACTGCTGCATAACACAAGCATTGAAGCAAACATCTAACCATACACCACAATACAAAATGTTTATTTCCATGGATATGTTATACTGCAGTATAGTGCTTGTTACCAAACTCTACAATCATAATGACATGACGCAGCCAAAACTTCACATACAAACTATACAACTCAAACAGTACACAAACTGTAGATTTGCAAATATTTGATAGATATTTGATTCTATGGGTGTGATCTATCGGTGTGATATGCTGCGGTGGTTGTGGCCAGGGACTAGAGTCTTGGGTGCATGGCCGAAGACCTACGGCCTTTGGCCATGCACCCAAAACTCTAGGCCCTGGCCACAACCACCACAGCATATCACACCCATAGATCACACCCATAGAATCAAACATTTTAACTGTGCCATATCAACATTTTTTATGTCCGCGGACACCGCACGTTTCCTTAGAACAGTTTCAGCTTGCCTGCGGACAGCACTGACGGGAATACTGTCCTTAGGACACCCCACATTTTAACTAATTAGGACATCCCGGACAGCGTGGGCATGGCGAATACATTAGGGGCACCTGCCACCTAAACTAATGCATTATTTGACCCATCTCTTACTCCCAAAACGCTCCCCAAAACTGCATTTTGCCTTTGTTTGCCGCCGCGCTGTTGGCGGATCCAAGAATCGGAACAAAGTTTTCATTTTTTTTCATAGGTTTTTATTACTGCAACTTAACCATAACGTCCCCTTAACAAAGTTTTCTCATTGAATTTCTTAGGTTTTTATTAGTGCAACTTAACCATAACGTACCCGTAACAAAGTTTTTTTTAGTGAATTTCATTGGTTTTTATTAGTGCAACTTAACCATAATGTCCCCTTAACAAAGTTTTTTCATTGAATTTCATAGGTTTTTATTAGTGCAACATAGCCATAACGTCTACGAACATCTGACTTCATTGTGGACCTTCCGGACAGTGCCACATGACCATATGCTGGCGCACGGCATGATGACGTGTCCGAGAATCCGTCCGCACTTCACGATAAGATCTGTGCTTCAACTGAACTAGGAACTTTCAACTTCAAAATGTCCCTTGAACAGCTCCAACACCTATTCCTACTCATCCATTAACAACCTAGTACACAGTACATACTTTTAACAAAACTGCTATTTATCTTAAATTGAATCAGCTAATGCCATCCCTTCTCCCCAAGAGACACCACCACTGCTGTAATCAAGGAGCATGAGAAACACTGCCCCCTACCTTAGAAATAACACACGTGCAACATTTTCCCCTGTCCACCTGCCCCTCCATGTTAGTGTTTGGTGCCTCTTCCCTCATTTCCCTCCTCACCTTTCGTTCTAATCTCTCCTGCCAAAAAACAAAATGCATCAAAAACAATAAAAGGAATGTTCCTTTAGAAACCACCTTTCACAGTTAAAAAATAGAACTCAAAAAAACCTATAGACTCCATCTACTTTATATTTCTCAGTAAAGTATATATACTCAATAAGTTTTTCCAACATTTCCATTTGCATTTTGTGTTATGCTAATGGCAATATTGTGACGTTTATCCCCCTTTCCAGGGATGGAACGGTGTATATCGGCCTGGCAGCCCAAGTTATCAGCCCAAGCGAAGCAAGGGTGAATAATGAGGTCTCCGGACCATTATCCCCCCATTCCAGCCCCTGTAATGGGGGATGAAGGCCATTAGCACCCTAGGTTCCCAAAGTGGGAACCCGGGGTGCTAAAAAAAGGTTTTTCCAAGATGGCCACCATGGAAAGGGAAGGCAGGGTTCTGTACAGGGCCCCTCATCACTTTCCATGGCAGCCTGCAGAAGGCGAAAAGAGAACCCTATGACCATATTACCACAAGCACATTTTTCTTCCCTTTCAAACCTATCCCAATTTTGAATAACTTGACCACAGAGCCAGTCCCAGGTGGACATGGCCACTTTAACACCATGTGTTGTCCCTTGTGGTCATGGCCAGTAGCCTGATTGTCCGGATCATGACCTTATTCCATGACCCGGACATTCTGGTCACTGCCCATGGCCACAGGCTACACCTCAGTCACCAAAGGTAAATCACTGTTTTTTGTACCTACAAAAAACAAAATCCATTCAGACTTTACGAAAACATTTATATCCAGATCTATAATCTTTTTGCAAACCTTTGTGTAGATTTGTCAAATGGCACCACATTTATAAGCCTTTACATTATATTGGAACACCCCCTCTAATTTTGTCCCCCTTAACAAAATCCCACCAAACTTCGCAAAAACATTTATATCTAGATCTATTATCAGTTTGCCAAAATAAGTGTAGATTCGTCAAATTGCACCTCATTTATAAACCTTTACATTATATTGGACCCCCCTCTAATTTTGCCCCTTAACAAAATCCCACCAAACTTCCTAAAAACATTAATATCTAGTTCTATTATCAGTTTGCCAAATTAAGTGTACATTCGTCAAATGGCACCTCATTTATAAGCCTTTACATTATTTTGAGACCCCCCTCTAATCCTGCCCCCTCTTGACAGAATCCCACCAGACTTTGCAAACACATTTGGAATCCGGTCGGGAAGATAGTTGCAAAATTTCATGCGGTTTCATTGAGTGGTGCCAAAGTTATATGGCATCCAAAAACTGCTCCCAAACATCTGAAGTGTCCCCAAACTTCTCAGGACTGTTCGCAAACATTCAAATTGTTCGCAGACTTTCATGGCAAAAACACCCATTTTTTTGCTTCTTTCAGCCATATCCCATCCCATCCTCATCATGCCTCACCTCCCCAGAGATTATTTGATAAATTTGACAAGTGCAATGTTGTGTTTTTTAATGTTTTTACCTCGATGTCCGCGGACACTGGCCGCTGTCCGCAAATCCAAGAGGGCGGGCATTTCCAAAAATCTGACACACTTCATGCTTCTCACCATCCAATCAGCGGTCGTGTCCGATGTCCGCAGACACCACGTTGCCCTCTAAGCCAATCGGTGTTGTGTCCGCCGAGCGAACAGGGAAGTGTGTCCACGGAGCGGACATAGATATCACAATTTTTTTTAAACCCATTTTTTGGTCATTTCACCCAAATTTACAAAGCACGCTTTCGGGGCCAAGCCGCCGCTCCTGGTGCAAATTTGGTGAAAATCCATCCAGCGGTTTGGGTTGTAGGCGTGAGCAAAGTTTGTTCTCCATTCGGTCTATGGGAAAAAAAGACATTTTGGGACCCCCCCGTATAACTTTGCCCCCGACTGTACCAAACCTCATCAATTTTTGCATTCAGAGTGGGCCATATACTTTTTTTATAAGTTTTGTGAGGATTCGTCCAGGGGGAGTGAAGTTATAAATCGACCAAAAAGTGCTCTTCCTATGGGTTTAGCAACTTAACCATAAATTCATGGCCACTACTGCAGGCCATGTAATATATATTCAGTAAAAAAACTTTGTTAAAGGGACGTTATGGTTAAGTTGGACTACTAGAAACTCATAAAATTCAGTGAAAAAAACGTTCTTAAAGGGACATTATGGTTCCAAGTAAAACTGAAAAACCCCTGAAATGTGCCAGTTATGGTAAGCTAAGCAACCATAACTCGCGCTGTACAGGAGAGAGAGTGACCTCTGACCGGCCCATAGAGTCAGAGCTCGCTCTTGAGTACTTTAAGACAAGATAGCTGCACATTGAGGTTGATGGGGGTGCAGGTTTCTACTCCAACACCAATCAATAAGGACAACTCAATGGTTTGGCAAAGGGGAGTCCGTTTAATGACAAGTCGGGGAAACATGGAAATCAACAGTGATGCGATAGTCCGTCTCACTTCAACTCCCACCAACTTCATGCAATCAGTAACAGTTATACTCAAAATTCATCATCATTGACGTGTAACACTCAGTAGTTTGTTATGCAATTCTATTGGTTGTGAGGATTGGATAAACATCAACGAAGTGTGAGGATTGGATAAACATCATTAGGTGGGTGTCTAAGCCCTTCCCTCAAAAATGACTAAGGTGGACGTCACTAAAAGTACGACGTCCCATTGGTTCTACTATCTATAGGACCCTAGATTTTTTGGTCCACTATGATTGGGTTGGTTTCAACCCCATTCATGAATCTCCACTTTAATTAGCAGCAAGCAGAATGGTCAACCAGGTGCAGGATGCCCCAAGATTCACCCAGCCTCCCTTCCATTAATCAGTACGTTAGTGCTATGTGTCAATTAGTTGGCTGTGGTCGGCCTCAAAACTGTAGCTTCTTGTCAAGAAAAGTTATGGTATCTTCTGTTTGGGAGACAGCCAGGCGTAGGTGCCTCTTGTCGATCGGCTGGTCACGTGTTAGCACACTGTAAATCTGCTTAGTTTTTCTTCTAGTTGTGCATATAATTCTTATTTGCCTTGCCACCTGCTTGGGCCTCCTTATCTCGACCTTCAAGGGGCAGGCTGCTCTGTTCTTAAGTTTCGATTCTCCGGAGCTACTGTCTGAATCCCTTTCTTGGTTTGACCTCGATTTCCCAGGCACGAGCTGCTTCTTGCTAAGTTTCGATTTCGCCGTCTCTTTTCTTGTTTTAGCTGGAATATGAATCCTGTCCTGTTTGACTCCTAATAACCTGGGTTAATTCTGCTTTTGTATAAAGTGGACTTGCACTTATATAGTGTGTTTTGTTAAGGTAGGTATATAGGTGGCGCTTTCCACTCTATTCTTCTACTAAGCATAGCAGATAACCCATCTGGTTATCTGCAACCATTTAGTATTTTCTCCAACTTGGAATCTTGGCATGAGGATTGTCGCAAACACTGATGAGGTGAGGCTGACCAGTCTGTGTTCATATGGGATTGCATGAAATGCTTCTTCTGATTTGGCAGAGAAATAATTTTCTCTCTTCACTCGAGTTGTCAGTTCTACAGATCTTCTCTTCCTCAGGTGAGCATCTGCTTTCGGAAAACTGTCACTATTCAGGTCACCTTTTGGGATCACTAGTGCTAGAAGGTGGACATTCACTAAAGTGCATTTACCTCCCCAGTTTTTCGGCAGTCTGATGTATGATATGATATGATATGGCATTTGTAACACGCCTATACACAAGTGTTTCAAGATGCTTTGGATCCACATGCCCAATAATGATCCATGATTACTGCAGTCCCATGAGTCATTCCTGGAGCTTCAAAAATGTGTCTGCAGTTCTGATTTTCTCCCATTTTCCTTGTGCCATTGTTCCTGAAGCACAATTTCGGGCGTTCTAGTGGCACTATCTGCAAGGGTCTTCCTCTGTCTTCGACCCATGTCAGTAATCTTGTAAGCTTTGGCCATAGTGGTTTGCACAATCTCTGAGTTTTCTATGGCTTCCTTGCAGGCTCCAAGGACCATCCATACTCGGCAGATCACCACTCCTTCTTCCCATCCGTTTGGTGAAAGCACTGTTCCTAAAATCTGCATTTGGCTTCTGTTTTTCCAAATTTGAGCTTCTTCTGCAGATTTTCCTTGGATGTTCAGTCTTGTGTTTATTTCCCATCTTATCCCTGCTAACTTCAGGTTTCTCGTACCTGATCACATGATTCCTAGTATGAGCTCTTTTTCTCGTCTTAATGTCCTGAACATAATCGTCTTCATCAGGATAATCTGTTTCAGTTGCCCATATCAATGAGGCATCTCTTCCCATGAACTGGCCTCTGGTGTTGCACATTGCTATGTGTGACAGACAGTGTGCTGTCGGTACATCAATTTCTACAGCCACAAAGATCTTGGATTTCCCCATGCTGTATGGTAGAAGTGCACAAACGAAGCATTCTCCTTCTGAATTTTGTCTTCCAACTTCTTTCATGTGCTCGTACCAAATGTTGTTCCCTAGATGTGCTGTGCTGTCCAGGTAATCGTTTAGTTCATTATTATCTTCATGTAAGCTTCTCTCGACTCTTAATGTTTTCCTGTAGTTTGCTATAACTACATCTCTGAATGCCTCTGTATGGCTTTTTCTTGCAGGGGGGTTCTCGGGTAATCTGGCCCATGGTGCAGGCTTCTTCATCTGCAGCTCTTACCTGGTCCTCATGCATCTTTTCTCTGCTGCGTGCAAGTGCCCATGCCAACCAGCCTAGCACTGGTACGGTATATTTATTTTTTATTTTATTCGTATTTGTATAGCGCGCAAAGACATTGTGGCACTTGTTACAAAAAGCATACTTAGTTGCAAAGTTATCAAGTGGTATTAATTACAGAGTGAGAGCATATTTAGGGTAACATATTTGTACATTTGTCTTGTGAATGTTGGATATGAGAGATATGTACATAGTTACATAGAGTTTATATTACATTTATATCACATTTATAATACAATATACATTAGGAAGACTTGCGTTGCTTACGGAGTTAGCTCTGGAGAGTGGTCTTGAGATTATTACGGAAAGCATGGATGGATGGTTGAGCTCTGCGGAGGGCAGGGAGTGAGTTCCATAGTTTGGGTGCAATGTATGCAATGTATGAGAAGCCTAGCCCTCCAGCTTTAGCTCTCCGTATAGAGGGAATGTGTAACTGGTTGCTATCCTGAGTTCTGGTGGGGCGTGTTGAAGTGGTTCTTGATATAGCTTCTGATAGGTATGTGGGAGCTGTGCTGTTGATGCATCTATGTGTAATAGTGAGGATTTTGAGTGTAATGCGGTCTTTGACCTGGAGCCACCGCACTGCTTGTCTGGCTTGGGATATGTGGTCTCTCCTGGGAATGCTCAGAGCAGCTCGTAGGGCATTGTTTTGTATAATTTGTTGTCTATGTATGTGCCAGGCAGGAGAGTATTGCAATAATTCGAGTTTGGCGCCTATGGTTGCTCTGGCTATTGCAAGGCAGTTGGGTGCGGATAGGTAGGGTTCAATGGCGTTGATAGGTTTGGTGTTATATGCTGCCCCAGAGGCTATGGCGCTCACTTGTTTGTTCATAGATAGGTTTGCATCAATGTGGACACCTAGTGTCTTGACTGAGAAAGAAACCGTGATGGTAGAATTATCGATGTTAAAGTTGTCATATTGGGGACTTAGTTTAGCTATTGTGGCTTTCTGCCCGAGGATAAGGATTTCAGTCTTATCTCCGTTAAGACACAAGCCTTTGATAGCCATCCATGCTTGGATAGTGGCATAGATATCGTGTAAGGCAGTGGCGTCTTGGTGGTGGGAGCCTGATAGTGGTAGGAGTACTTGGACTCGATTCTCATCATGGCGGAGTGAACGTGCTAAATAGCACGATTCTCTGCGCCATTTCGTACTGCCCAGGCACCACTGCTATTCTGAAGTGGGCCTGGGCGTCATCGCAAAGCACGACAGTGCTTTCGTTAATATCCGCCTGTTTCCAATGGAAACAGGCGGATGAAAATTCTCGGCAGCACTTTCGCTAAATAACGAGGAATTTGTTGTTTAACAAAACTGCTGACGAGATCGTAACAAAAGCACGTGCTGCCTGGAGCCCTGCAAGTGGAGTGGCGGCTGTGCCAGCCTGCCGGTTTTACTGCATTTTAATGCATTTTTGTCCATCATTCATCTTGCACTGCAGGAATAAATATGTAATGCCCATGCTGCTACTACAGAGTAGTGGCAAACATTGCCTACCAGCTCTTTGCGATTTCCTGGAGTTAGTTAAATGCATTCAGGCAAAATTATACATTTTATACATTTTGTTTGATTGTGCAAGATTGCTCCAGTGGTGCCAACAAATGTATTTTAAAATAAAAAAATTTGAAACTTCCAAAAGCATACATATTTTTGGTCACACATTTTGGCAAGTATGGTAGCATATACAAATAATATCTCACCCACCTCACACACAAAAACAACTGCTTCTTTTGGCACTCCTCCACACAGCACCAATTGTGTACCGTATTTCAGCACCAATTTCAAGCGCTTGCGAAATTGGAGGAGTACCACAAGAATAACCATGCAAAGGCATAGTTAACGAGAGTGCCGGTTGCTAGGTCGGTTTCCAGCCCTTCCTAGCAACCGGCACCCATATTCCTAAAGTGGCACAATCATTCCGACTTCGGAATATTGCGCCACCTTTAGAATAGGATGTAATTACCGAAAATGTAATTAGCCCTTTTTATGACATTTTCGGCAATTACCACCCAGTTGAGAATCGGGCCCTTGAGTATCATCAGCATAATTGGTATATGCTATACCCATAGAGTCAAGTAGGTCGAAAAGGGGTTTAGTGAAGAGGTTATAGAGGGTGGGGACTGTATATGAGTCTTGGGGGACTCTGCAGTGTATGGTTGTGGGGTCAGCATTTGCTATGTTGGAGAACACCTTCATGTCTCTGCCTTCCAGGAAGGACGTAATCCAGGATGCTGCTTGTGTGGAAAAGTGGGCAGCCTGGGTGAGATGGGTGGTTAGGGTTTTATGATCGACAATTTCAAATGCTGTCGAGAGATCTAGAAGGAGGAGCAGGGCTGGTTTACTTTTGTCAATGATCTGTGAGATTTGATTTTTTAGGTCTAGTAAGGCGGTTTCTGTTCCATGCCCTACACGGAACCCAGATTGCCTTTTAACCAGTATGGAGTTGGATTCTATGTATAGTTGGAGCTGGTTGTGAGCTGCCTTGTCCAACATTTTTAGCAGGAATGGGACTGTCATAGGCCTCTAGTTGTTGGGCTGATCTGGCTCTAAAGTCGTTTTTTAGAAGGGGGCGTACCCAAGCTTCTTTGAGACTGTCAGATACAGAGCCTCTTCTGAAAGAAGCATTCATGAATGCAGTCACCAGTGGGGCTAAGTCCTTGGCACATTCCTTGATAATTTTAGGGGGCATATGTCTCCTTTGCAGAGTGATGGTTTGAGGTGTTTGATGAGATCAAGGACCTCAGATTTGGCAGTGTCTCTAAAGACGAATTGGGCGTGGTGGGGATCTCTCTGCTTGGCTTGTATGAAAGGGTTGTTATTTTGGTTAGGGAGGGCTTTGCAATGGTTTTGATTTCTTTTTTGGAGGAGATCTATTTTGTTGTTGAGCATTGCAGACTGGATGCCTGCGCACCAGATTTTGTCTTTGATTATCTCATCTGTGCTAACTGGAGGTGTGACCATTTTGTTGAAGATTGTGAATATCCCTTACACTGGTCAGTATAAGAAAATAGGGAAAAATGACAACAAATATAACAAATAAGGTTCTTGACTCTGCTCCCTCGAGCTGTCCCTCGGCGAAAGTCTCTTCAGAATCTCCTCAGATAATCTCTCTGATGGTTGGAAAGTTCTATTTGTAGTATTATTCCATGCAGGTGCATTCCCATTTGTGCGATATTGGCTGGATCTCTGATGAAGGTGAGGATGTCAACCTTGATAGGCCTCCCCACTAATTCTGGAAAGTCAGTAACTAGGCGAAAAAAGGACATTGTGCGCTAATCTGCTGTCTTCTGGTGATAGGGGCATTTGTCCTATCTTTGTTGAAATTCAGGATTATACATTCTTTCCTTGACGTAAACAATGTTTTCACTGTCCGTCGCATGGAGTGCGACCAAAATACTGATATTATTTAACAGATGGCTCAAATGTTCAGTGTTTGCTGGATCTCGAAGGAATGTTAATGTATCAGTTGTTCTCCCGACAAGAGATAGACAGTCTTTGATTATGCGAAAGAAAAGTGTATTGATGAGTTCATCTATTTCCGCCTGTGGTGGAAGCATTTGTTTCCTTCTCACTGTACTCAGGGTTCAGCAATGACAGTAAGCAGTTGTCTGATTAATTTTTTGTTGTCAGAATCTTGAAGAAAGTCTGTGACAATGGTGTGCCTCCCTACCAGTGACGGATATGATCTTAACACTAGGTGGAAGTATGTAACCATGTCCTTTGTGATGTCTCTACTATGGAACACCATAAGTGCTTCCAAACAAAGTCTCGGTTTTGAATGAATCGGGATGCTGTGTCTGTTTCCAATGTACGTATCTTTGATCAGAGTTTGACATAGTCTTTTACTCCTCGCGGCTTGACGATGTCTTCGTTCAAAAAGTTCGTCAGCAAAACATGTTGTGGTTTATATGCGCAATTTTCTTCTTCACCCTCCAACTAGGATGCACAGAGTGTCTGTTTTTATGTCCTTATCCCCCTTTTTGCTTAGAGGAAGTGTCCAAGTTGAGCCACAACTTGCAAAAGTTCTTTGTCTTTACTTTGCTGGTCATGCGTCCTTCTTCCTCATCATGGATCTCGTCTGCATGTGCTGTGGTTCTTCCCCGTTGTCTGTAGTCTCTTCGCAGTGGGGTGCAGGCAGGGGGGCTTCTCCGATGTATGGCTTGATATCCCCCATCAAAATCCAAGCTCTTATTCCTTGTAGCTTGACTGCGGATGGAGTAACGTCTTCAACAGTGAATGGTCTGTTGTACCTTGGCTTGTCCCACTTTTTCCTTGTGTGATTCCTCACCAAGACGGTGTCCCCAGGGAGGAAGAGTGGAAAATGTAGACCCTGAGCTGTGTCTGGTGCAGTGTCTCTTTCTGTGTTCTGTGCTGCGCTGCACCCTGTTTGTCGTTGCTGCAGCTGGTCTGAAATTACAGAAAGGCAAGATGTCATGCAGTTCAGATAATTTTGCATTTCAGAACCGAGTACCTCTCCTGTCGACTGGGCGTCACATCTAGCTCTATCTTGGGGTGTGAGGGGAGTTTTCATTCTTCTTCCTGTGACTCGTGTGGCGCATGATGATGGTCGGAGCCAGGTTGGTTCCGGAGAGCACACACTACCATTGGAAGACAGTGCAACCATCCCCTCTTTAGAGTAAGCTTCAACTTGGCTATCCTTTCCTTTAACAAGCTGTTGAGCCTCTCACAGATCCCATTACCTTCTGGATGATACGCCGTTGAAAACGTGTGCTTTATACCAAGCAGCAAGCTAATCTGTTCAAAGACTGCATTTACAAAAAGAGCCCCATTATCTGATTGCATCACTTCACACACCCCCCAGCTGGGAAACACTTCCCTCACTAAGTATTTGACCGCACAGGTAGAGTTTGGGTGTTTACATGGACCTGCTTCTATCCATGCTGAGAATGGACACACCACGACAATTAAATATCTGTACCCGTTGCATACTTGAATCATGTCGACAAAATCGACATGCAAGTGCTGAAAAGTCCCATTTGGCCTGGGGATGACTCCTCTCATTACTTTTAATGTGTGCCCAGTGGTGAATTGCTGGCAGATTATGCAGTTCACCATAAAGAATGCAACCTATTCGTCTAAATTTGGTGTGAACCAGTCTTCCGCGAGCGTTGCTGCTAAACTCCCTTTTATCATGTGCGCCGGGTAATGCAACTTTTCCAGCGCTATTTTTAGTAGGGCTACAGGCATCACCGGTTTACCAGTGCTGTCTTGTCACCACAAGCTGTCAGAGGGGTTTAAAGAACACCCTCAACGTTTCCACAAGTTTTTCTCTTCCTGTGGTGCCTCCCCTTGGAGCTCCATTAATTGCGTTTGCCCAAGATTGCTATAGGCTTCTGGTGTGGTTCGTGCTATCATCATCATTTCATGAGTGCACGCCTCTTCCACTCCCAAAACCGTCTCATTTTGGATGCCATACGCTTGGCTTCCATGTCTGCTGCGTGATTTCCGCGTGATATAAAATCTGTCCCTTTCATGTGAGCGGCGCATTTCACGACCGCTATGCCCACTGGGAGCTGTAGTGCCTTTATCAGCCTGTCCAATAAGGCTGCGTGCTGCACTGGCGTGCCATCCGCTCAGAGGTAGCCACTCCTTTTCCAGCACGCTAAGTCTGCATGCACTTTTGACGTCACATAGGCAGAGTCACTGTACACCGTTACTTCCTGGTATGCGTGATTCTCAATGGCGAGTATCAATGCCAATAATTATGCAGCCTGTGCTGAGTAATGAGATGGTATTCACACACTAACAAGTACTCGAAATTCTCCATTTGATATGTGTTTCATTACGGTGACGCCTGTGTCTATTTGCCCATTACTTTGGTCGATCCTCGAAGACCCGTCAATAAAGACAAAAGGCCTCATTACGAGTCCGGCAGTAACTGAGGTGGTAAAACCGCCTGGTTACCGCTGGACTTGTATTACCATTCCGCCTCCGTGACTCCCGGAATTACCGGGGCATTACAACCCCGGTGTCCCGGGAATTCCGGAGGCGAAATGGTGTTAATCCCCATTCCCATTGAGTCCATTAGGACTCAATGGGGATGGGATCATGGAAACACCGGCACCATATCGTGATGGTGCCGGTGTTTCCTCGTCCGCCTGCAGGCGGCGGTGTTAAACCCGCCAGGTCCGACCTGGCGGGTTTGACGCCTCCGCCTGCAGGAGTTGTGATCGCCCGGCATGGAAACAACGGTGGCGGCGGGTTTACCGCCATCGTTGTTTCCATACCAGGCGAGTTATAATGAGGCCCAATCTCTCCTCCTGCCAAGGAATTTTCTTTTACCCTGGGGATTTCATCATAGAATTCCTCATAATTCATGCAGTCATGTATCGGCTCTCCTTCAGTGACTGGCTCTGCTATGAACATAGCTGGGTTCACTATCTTACATCAGACTATTTTGATCGATGGATTTGCTATGATCACTTCATAGGCAGAAGCTCTCTGAGATGTCAATGTGCCCTTTGGTTTCTCTAAAATGGCAAATAATGAGTGCTCGACGTACAACATCATGGAACATCCCATTACAATGGTTGTCGCCTTCTCCATGGCGAATGCTGAGGCAGCTAAACTTTGTTTGCATGGGAAATGGCCTTTCGTTACTGGGTCCAGGTTCCTACTGTAATATGCTAAGGGCTTGTACCCAAGCAAGGTTCTTTGGGCGAGCACTGCCATCATAACGTTACCATCTGGGTGTGAAAACAGGTAAAATTCCTCTGCATAATTGGGAATTCTAAGAACTGGAGCTGTGCAAATCGCTCTCTTAAGTTCAGTAAACCCTTTCTCCATTGTCTCAGACCATTCAATCTTTTCCTTTGTCACCCTTCTTTAGAGCCTGAAGTAAAGGCATAGTATAAGAGCTGTAATCAAAAACCATTGCCCTAACATAGTTGCAGAGGCCTAAAAAGCTCTGCATTTGCTTTACCGTGTGTGGCTTAGCCATGTTCAATATGGCTTCAGCCCTTTTGGGGTCAGCTTCTTGCCTTCATGTGGGATTAACTGGCCTATGTACAACACTTCCTGTTGACAATATTGCAACTTTTCCTTGTCAACCTTATATCTTTTCTCAGCCAGTATAGTCAGTAGCTGAACAGAATTGTGCCTGCCTTGCTCTTCTGTGGTGCTGCAGATAAGGATGTCAACCACATACTGCAAGACGGTACTTTCTAATGCAATATTGCTTAAGTCCATCTGCAGGACTCTGTTGAAAATAGACCGAGATTCATAGTACCCCTTTGGTAGCCTCGTGCTTTTCAGACGCATTTGTCTGAACGTGAATGACGTCAGATCTTGTGAGTCCCGGTGCAACTGGAATGAGAAAAGGGTATTTTTCAAGTCAATCACCGTGAAATATTTTGCATCAACAGGTATATTACACAGAATTGTAGATGGGTTAGGGACTAAAGGGAACTCGGCTTCAACAATATCGTTTAATGCTCGTAAATCCTGAATTAAACACCAAGATTCCCCCTTTGATTTCTTGACAGGATTAACTGCCGTATTACATGGCGACGTCACTAAGATGCCCTGGTCCATCATAGCAGAAATGGTCTTAAAAATCCCTCCATCTGACTCTCTGGACATGGGTTATTGTCGTACTCTCTGTAAAATTGCTCCTGGTTTTAGTTTGATTTTCACTTCTCCCACCCTCTTCAAGAGGCCTATGTCATAGGGTCCTGTAGTCCATACTGAGACAGGCACTTTCGATATATATCCTCATCAAAATATTCCGGACGTTTCAGCGCCAACATCATTCTCTGAGGCACTACTCTTTTGATCCTTTTTATCCCAAAAATGAGACTCACTTCTACCCTTGTCTCTTCAGTGTCTGATTGTTCTTCAAACAGATAGTCATCGGTGACGTCAGTCACTCGATACCCTTCTTTGATTGCAATAATCGCGCACCATTGTCTGTCTTCATCATCATCATACCCATCAACCAATGCTACTTTCCCTCATACTGCTGCTCTGTGTATCTTCAAGGGAAATACTTGTCCCTCCTGCTCGTGCATAGGTATCTGTGGTCTAAATAAAAACTCATCAGGGGTTCTCATGGTTCTGTCTGCAAGGCCTGGCAATCCTGCCATAAGCACACGCATGCCATATGCGAAAACTTCTGGCTCCAATGGTATGGCCCTCATGGCTATGTGTCCTGAGTATGCTCTAATCATTTCGCATACATTTGAATAGTGCATTCCTGGAGTGGAGCATACTATGCCCTCCTCCGTGAACGAAATTGTCATGTTCAACTTTGTCATTAAGTCTCGCCCCAAAATGTTTACTGGGGTCTGATGTGAATATAGTAAAGGTACATTCATTTCGCACTCTCCTATGGGAGTGCGTCTGTAAAGGGAACTCGACTGTGAGCTCCTGTAAAACTCTGAGTATCTATGGCCTCGCCGGACAAGGAAAACTTGCCTTCACGTATGCACAGTCGTGTTGCACCTGTGTCCACTAGGAAGGAATATTCTTTACCTCCTATAATGACATCCACCCTAGGTTCCCTATGAGGGTCTGGTGTCACTGATAGGATAGAGCACATCAGGGTTCCCAGTGATCTGTCCTAGTTTATATATAAGTTTGGCCCACTGTGCACTTGCAGATTTTCCCCATTCCCAGTGTTTCTTCCCCTTCCAGGGTTCTGGGCCTGCCCTGTGCTCATTGTGTGTGACACTTGCAACGGTGCCTGTTGGGATTGTCCTTGTGAAAAATTCCCCATGTTTTGTGGTTGCGCCCTTTGTTGCGCTCCTGGCGCTTGTTGCTGCACTGTGTGATTCTGTGCAACGCCCTGTTGTAAGACTGCAGGTGGATTCGCCGTGCCAGCTCCCATTCCTTGGCCATTCTGCATCATGCATTGAATTATGCATGTGCAAGCCAAATGCCCTGTCATTCCGCACAGCCAACATACTGGTGGTGGTCGGACGATTTGTCCATTTGACATATCTGGGTTACCATTTTGCATGTTTTGAAAGCCTCCTTGATTGCTCTGCCATCCTCTACCTCTGAATACTCTTCCCCGTGGACAAAACCATATGTTACCCGGGTTATTCTGCTGTGGATTAGCCACCTGCTGCATGTTCTGTTCAGCTGAGTTAGTTAGCATGGCTCCCTCAAGAGCATACTTTGATAATTTCTTTTGCTCCAGCTTTGCTTCCTCACCTTTTCGAGTTGCCTCCTTTTTACGATTTCTTTCTTACAATAATCTGCAGTAATGTGCGATAGTCAACTGTATTTCAGCCCAAGGCTTAGCCTCAACTTCTACCAATTTCTTGAGTTGTTTGTGCACTGGTTCTGGCAACCCTTGACACAATATGTGGTAAAACACAGGTATTGATTTTGTCCAAGATTCATGCGTTTCTAGCACCCACGCGTCTTGGAAATTCTGGATATAAATTGACTGATCTTCTGACTCCTTCATTTTTTCGAGTCATTATAGCTCCCATATCGGAAGCATCTGAGTAAAGCACTTGTTGCGCTTTCCATACTTCTGCTTTGCAATTGTTAAATGGCACTCTGTCAGTGTTGATTGTGGTTACACCATGGTAGCCTGCCCGTGTCCATGCATCGTCTGCTCTCTCGCCAAGTATGGCGATCAGGAGACCTTTAATGTCTCCTATAGCCAGCGTGTTTCCCCCTGTAATTTTTTCTAACTCATGTATCCATTTTCCGGCTCCTGATGTCAGCATTAGAAGCTTGTTTTTCAAGTTCTCTCGATCCATGTGTGGCCATGGAATATATTGTGGTCTTGCTTCCTCCTTTTCTAGGAGCGGAAATTGGAATACTCAGCCCTCTTTCTCTTCTCTCATAGTTCTCCTGTCTATCGCAGGGATAATATTCCTGCATTGCTGTCTACCTGGCAATGTCCTTAATCTGTCTACATAGCGCAGTGACGACACCCCCCTCTGACCATGAGGTACTTCTTAATGTCGGTCAGACTGTATGACTGACTCTGATGCCCTCGGTGCGGACTCACTATTGTCTGACCATCGTATCCCTCTTTCCGTTGGGAGTCGTCTTTCACGCCGTCTCCCTTCCTCATTTGCCTCATGCTCCTCCCCTTCGGAGTCGGCCATGGTTTGTTCCCAATTCACGCAACTCCTTGTGTCTTCATCGTTTCTACTGATTTCTAATCTGTCCAGGGACAGTTTCCTACTTCTGCTACTTCGGGTGACATTCTCAGTGTCATACAGCTGAGTGCTTTACAAGCGCTCGTCCTCTCCCTCTCCTTGGGGTATTTGTTCTAGTCCCATTTCATCATATACTCTATCAATCGTTTCCCCGATGCTTCTGGTGTTGAAGTCATCTTCAATATTTGCCCTAGACGTGCCTTGTACTGAATCGTACGCAGGAAAGAATTCTTCAATGTCTTCCCAGTCTACAACTCGATCGAGTTTTTTAACTTCCCTCTCCAAATATTCGAGATCACGTGCCCTCTGTCTTCGCTTACGTTCAATATCGTCATCAAATTCCTTGCGCTTCCTTGCCTCTTCTCTGACCCTATCTTCTTCCCTTCTCTTTTCATTTCTACTTTCATCTGCCCTTCGAATTTCCTCATCTCTTCGTCTCCTTATCCTTATCCTTTTTTCACATACCCTTTGCCCTTCTTCTAACCTTTGCTGTTTCTGTCTGTCTTGATCATAGGCTGCTCTCAGGTTGCGATCGAGCTGTTTTTCTTGCTCTTCGCGATATAGCTGCTTACCTTAATCTATCTTTCCTTCTTATCCTCTTCTCTTAACTCCTTCTCTTTCTCTTTTCTCTGTGCCTCATCTAACCTCTCCTTTGGTCTCACATCATCACTTCCTTTCCCATCGAGTTTCAGTAAGATTTGTCCTCCCATCCATTCGTCTTTTGTGAATGCTATCTCATCAGTTCTGTCTTCACTTCCTTTCCATTTCTTTCCCTCTCTCTCCTTGTCGAGAAATGCACTTGTCTGTGCCTGATCCTTTCTTTCGTCATCGCGTCTCCCCTTGTCCCTCGGGACTGCGGAGGTAAGATTCTTGTCCTTATCCCTCCCTCGATTTTCATCACTACTATATGTAGGTGACTCATATGCAGGGTTGCTGTACCCCGTGGCTGCTTTAAGCTCCCTCAACGGGTATAATCCCTCGTCCTTACTTTCTTCGGTTTTCGTTTCAGGTGGGGCAGGTGGCGCAGTAGGCGTCTCACCCCCCTCTGTGGATACATTTAGTATCCAATCTGCTGGCGGCTCTTCATCTTTTGTCTGTTCATAATTCGTTTTTTTAGCTTCTTGCCTGTATATGTGGCATGCAAATATGTCGTCATATGTTGCAAGACGGCTTTAGATAAAGACCCATTTTGTGGCCATGGCATAAACATCTTGTGGGCGGTACCCTTGACCCACTCGGTGCTATACTTCTTTAGCTTGGGTGCATGTTTTGGCAACTGCTTGCATAAGTGTGCTAATGGAATTATGTCTTCCATGTTTAAATCTGTTCCCTTTCTTCTTATATAACACTTGTTAATGCTTTTGTGTGGTTCAAACACCTTGTGACAATAATAGCGAGCACCAAACACTGCAAGCTCCAATCCAAATTTTCCACCCAAAAAAATGTTATATTGCCAATTTGCTCAAGACATCAATTCATGTGCGATTCTGTCTCAGCTATCGAATCGCTACATTTTTTAATCAGTTCTCTTAAAAATTTCACATATGATGTCACAACACAACATGTAAGACAGACACTTGACAGACTAGACGGTCACCAGCTGGACACAGATATCTCTTCCTCTAATCATTACACCTTCATGGAGTTTAAATGAACAGCCTTCACAACGTCTTTAAACGTGGTGGTACTCTAATTGTTCCCCATTACGTTGGGCTCTGGGTACATGTTTCTTCTGGCCGCTATATTAAAACGCAGGAATAAGGCGAATCCTCTCACTTCATAGGTGTCAGCCCTGGTAACCTCTCTCTTCTCGGGTGTCCACCCCAGTAACCTCTATTTATTAAATTATTCTCGAGTCATTATCCCCTTATATATATATATATATATATATATATATAGTCTTCTCTACTTCTGACTATTTTTTTTTTCCTTCCACCGTTACCTTTTCCCTTTACTTGTTCTTAAATCGTACACTGTTTTCCAAAGTACTCCATTTTTTCTTCACTGACCATTTTCATTGTTCGTCTCTGGACCCTCGGGATCACTGCCTTCGTTACCGCCTCCTTCAGATTTTCGCCCGATCCGCTGCCCGTAGGAATGGGAGGGGATGTGTTTGGATAACGGGTCCCTTCAGACCCCGACTGTAGTCTTGGGTTAAACTACCATTGTCTACGGGAAGCTTCACGGTCTACTCAGCCAAATGGCTAAGGACTCGTGATATTGCCAAAGACCTAGAGTTACTTTATGTCGGCGGTCAATAGCTGTCTCAATAATCAATAATCGATGGTCACCAACCATCCTCTGCTACCAAGTGTACAGGAGAGAGAGTGACCCCTGACTGGCCCATAGAGTCAGAGCTTGCTCTCGAGTACTTCAAGAAATGATAGCTGCACCTTGAGGTGGATGGGGGTGCAGGTCTTTACTCCAACACCAATCAATAAGGACAGCTCAATGGTTTGGCAAAGGGGAGTCCGTTTAATGACAAGTCCAAAAAACAGGGAAACACGTAAATCAACAGAGATGCGATAGCCCGTCTCACTTCAACTCCCACCAACTTCATTCAATCAGTAACAGTTATACTCAAAATTCACCATCATTGATGTGTAACACTCAAAAGTTTGTCATGCAATTCTATTGGTTGGAAAAGGTAACTTAAATATAGGTGTTATATCTGTATATGGTAACGGAGTGTAAGGATTGAGTAAACATCATTAGGTGGGCGTCTAAGCCTTTCCCTAAAAAATGACTAAGGTGGATGTCCCATTGGTTTTACTATCTATAGGATTCTAGACTATTTGGTTCACTATGATTGGGTTGGCTTCAACCCCATGCATAAATCTCCACTTTAATTAGCAGCAGGCAGAATGGTCAACCAGGTGCAGGATGCCCCAAGATTCACCCAGCCTCCCTTCCATCAATCAGTATTTTAGTGCTATGTGTCAATTAGTTGGCTGTGGTCGGCCTCGAAACTATAGCTTCTTATCAGGAAGAGTTATGGTATCTTCTGTTTGGGAGACAGCCAGGCATAGGTGCCTCTTCTCGCTCGGCTGGTCACGTGCTAGCACACCGTGAATCTGCTTAGTTTTCATTCTAGTTGTGCATTTAATTCTTATTTGCCTTCCCACCTGCTTGGGCCTCCTTATCTCGACCTTCACGGGACAGGCTGCTCTGTTCTTAAGTTTTGATTCTCCGCAGCTACGGTCTGCCTCCCTCTCTTGGTTTGACCTCGATTTCCCAGGCACGAGCTGCTTCTTGCTAATTTTTGATTCCGCCGTCTCTTTTCTTGTTTTAGCTGGAATTTGGATCCTGTCCTGTATGACCCTTAGTAACCTGGGTTAATTCTGTTTTTGTATAAAGTGGACTCGCACTTATATAGTGTGCTTTGTTGAGGTAGGTAAATGGGTGGTGCTTGCCGCTCTATTCTTCTACTAAGCATAGCAAGCGCACTGTTTTCTTACCTTCTTGCGGTTACAAGCATATGTACAGGAGTTAGCTTGTTGAATAGCTTCATCCTGCTTTGCAGTTTAACAGGCCGATTCATGGAATTCCTTACAAAAGTGTCGCACGCGGCTGGTGCACAGCGTGCCCGTGTGAATGTCTGCACAAGCCGCGTGTGATAAAATCAATTACCGCGCACAGCGTATTCATGGATTCTCGCCTCCAAAAGCAGACGTGGCGCAGAGTGGCGCAGCGACCCTGCAGCAGTGCCAGTTACGCCCCCAAGAACGCCCTCGCGCAAGGAAAAGCCATCAAGATCACAAAACCATTGCAAAGGGCTGCGCCAACCCTGTACCAGTTTACCGGACTGGCAAACAGCAAACGCAAAGCGGGGAACGTGTATTACGGGTTTCGGGAACACGCGTGCGCGAGAAGTCTCACACGCGATCTGGCCTGGGGGAGCGTGTGCGTGTATTTCAGAGGTGCGCGAGAAGTTCCACACGCGATCGGGCCTCGGGGAGCATTTGAGTGTATTTCAGGGGTACGCGAGAAGTTCCACACACGATTGGCCTGGGCGCGTGTATTTCAGAGGTGCGTGAGAAGTTCCACACGCGATCGGGCCTGGGGGAGCATGTGTGCGTATTTCAGGGGTGCGTGAGAAGTTCCACACGCGATTGGCCTGGGCGCGTGTATTTCAGAGGTGCGCGAGAAGTTCCACACGCGATTGGCCTGGGCGCGTGTATTTCAGAGGTGCGCGAGAAGTTCCACATGCGATTGGCCTGGGCGCGTGTATTTCAGAGGTGCGCGAGAAGTTTCACACGCGATTGGCCTGTGCGTGTGTATTTCAGGGGTGCGCGAGAAGTTCCACACGCGATCGGGCCTGGGGGAGCGTGTGCGTGTATTTCAGAGGTGCGCGAGAAGTTCCACACGCGATTGGCCTGGGCTCATGTATTTCAGAGGTGCGCGAGAAGTTCCACACGCGATCGGGCCTGGGGGAGCATGTGCGTGTATTTCAGGGGTGCGCAAGAAGTTCCACACGTGATTGGCCTGGGCGAATGTATTTCAGAGGTGCACGAGAAGTTCCACACACGATTGGCCTGGGCGCGTGTTTTCCAGAGGTGCGCAAGAAGTTTCACACGCGATTGGCCTGTGCGCGTGTATTTCAGGGGTGCGCGAGAAGTTCCACATGCGATTGGGCCTGGGGGAGCGTGTGCGTGTATTTCAGAGGTGCGCAAGAAGTTCTACACGCGATTGGCCTGGACGCGTGTATTTCAGAGGTACGCGAGAAGTTCCACACGCGATTTTAGCAGGGTACGTGTATTTCAGGGGTGCGCGAGAATTTCCACACGCGATTTCAGCAGGGTACATGTATTTCAGCGGTGCGCAAGAATTTTCACACGCGATTTCAGCAGGGTACGTGTATTTCAGGGGTGCGCGAGAATTTTCACACGCGATTGGCCTGTGCGCATGTATTTCAGGGGTGCGTGAGAATTTTCACACGCGATTTCAGCAGGGTACGTGTATTTCAGGGGTGCGCGAGAATTTTCACACGCAATTTCCGCAGGGTACATGTATTTCAGGGGAGCGCGAGAATTTTCACACGTGATTGGCCTGTGCGCGTGTATTTCAGGGGTGCGCGAGAAGTTCCACACGCGATCGGGCCTGGGGGAGCGTGTTCGTGTATTTCAGAGGTGCGCGAGAAGTTCCACACGTGATTGGCCTGGGCGCGTGTATTTCAGAGGTGCGTGAGAAGTTCCACACGCGATTTCAGCAGGGTACGTGTATTTCAGGGGTGCGCGAGAATTTCCACACGCGATTTCAGCAGGGTACGTGTATTTCAGGGGTGCGCGAGAATTTCCACATGCAATTTCAGCAGAGTACGTGTATTTCAGGGGTGCCGGGGAGTCCTACATGTGATTTGGCAGTGTGGGTCCTCCCAGGTGTCCCCTGTACACCCTCCACGGCCCCTGCAGGCAGCCCACACCACAGGGGACTACCCTACATCCCTGGTCATGTCCCGCAGGCAGCACACCCAACATTGGCATGCCCCCCAGCAAAGGCACATGTCTCCTTGCACTAATGATCACCAACTCATGTCCCTTTGCACCCCCACCCCCAGCATTGCGGGGCACCTGCCAGCAGGCCCCCACTCATGTCCCACTCATGTCCCCCTGCACCCCCGCCCCCCAGCATTGCGGGGCACCTGCCAGCAGGCCCTCACTCATGTTCCACTCATGTCCCCCTGCACCCCCACCCCCCAGCATTGCGGGGCACTTGCCAGCAGGCCCCCACACATGTCCCCCAGCCAACATGTCATCACAATCTAGATCCCTGGCCCTTATGGTCAGCCTCCAAATGCAAAACACACACTCGAGTATTTCATCCACCCACTTAGAAATGGCAATGACATGATAGAACCCCAATAGCAAGTTTGGAAATGAACACATGGCCCTCACATACACCCAATGGGTGTCAGTGAATCTCAAAACACATATACCAATGAGATGATACTACACATTGAAGTTTGATGAAAAAAAAATGTATTAAAAACAGCATAAATGGAATAAAAAATAAACAAATGACAATGGGAATCAAAAACCAAAAGCAGCATGTCCGTAAAATAATGAAAAACGACAAATCATAATCCAAAGGAAAGGTGTCCAAAGTCACAGTTCAAGAAAGTAAATCCAAGGTAAAAACAAAACCGAAAACCATTGATCCATGGGTAAATCCCAAAAAAAGTAAAAAAATCCAACAGTCAACTATACACAGATAAACAAACCAGCGTCCATGATCCCAACTGAAGAAATGAAACCTACATAAAAATACTACCTAATAAAATAAAACTATATACAAAAATGTGGCCCATTGTCCAAAAGGTCCAAAATAAATAAAAAAGCAAAGGAAACCTAACACTAACTACATAACTATTTACAAGGGCAGCGGGCTAGTCCGACGGCTCACTGGTTGTTGTCATGGGCCAGGGCATCATCGAACTCCTGTTCAATGGCTTGGAGGCGGGCATGTTCCCTGGCCCCGGGGTCCCACAGGGATAATGCAATGTCCAGCTCCAACTCCCTGCGAAGACCCTTGAGGCACTCAGCCCGCCTCAGCGCCCTCCGCATGGAGTTCTCCGCCCTGACCTTTGTGAGCCGTTCCTCCTCTGCCCGCTGCCGCTCCGCACCTATCTGCTGGCCCAACCGCTCCCACACGGAAGCGACTCCCATTCCAGGGTTCTCCTGCCCTCCGGCCGATGCCTGCACCCCTGATGTTGATGGCCCCGAGCCATGATGCCTCCCACGTCGAGCCTGCCGCTGCCTCTTACGCAACTGCCTGTGCCAGCACGACGGCATCCAGGCTTATGGAAACCACCGACGCCGTTGTGCACGTGCCCTGCCCAATGATGCCGTCACATCCTCCATCTGCTGAGGTCCAGTTGCTGGTGTGCCCACCCCTGCTGGACCTCCGACTCCCGACTGTGGCAGGGATGGGATCCCCACCGAGGTGGCTGCATTGGTCGGGGCAGGTCCACAGGGGGCCCTGGTGGCATCTGGGCCGGAAGACGGCATGGAGTACGACTGGCGCATAGCCTCCACAGAGGAGGAGAGGGTCGCCAGAGTGCCCGACACATGTACGAGACCCCCGACCATGACCGCTCCCAACTGGGCCACATTGGCACGGTGCTCTTCGTGATTACGTGCGTGCTCCCCCCGGGAAGCATGCACCTCATCACGAATGACAGCCGTGCGCAACGCGACACCAATCAGGACCTTCTCCATACGGCCAGGGGTCCCCTCGTCCGCAGGTGGAGGGGAGTCAGATGACATGGACATCCCCCCTACCTGCGGACGGGCCTGGGATGGGGCATCCCTGCTGGTGCATGGTGGTGCAGTCACAGTGTCAGGGACAGTGACATGCACAGGCACCTCCACGGCGACCTGTGCTGCTTCCTGCCCCTGCCCCTGGACTGCACCACTTGCACCAGCAGGGATGCCCCCACCAGGCCCCATGTGCGGCTTAGTAGCAGCCTCCTCCTCCTCTGTGGAAACCACCAACCTGGATGGCTCCACACCGTCTTCCGCCGTTGCAAGCCCCTGTGGGGGCTCACCCACCCCTTCCGCTGCAGCCGTGGGGGCATCCCCGCCGCTTAGCTCCACAGCGCCGTCTCCGCCCTCTTCTTCACTTTGCGCTGTGTAGAGGGAGACATAGAACACAAGCATCAGGGTACTGTACAATGGTCCCCTAGACAGGAAGCAATAGCAGATGAGTGGCACTGTCAAAGATCACTTCCATCATGTCCCTCCACAACACATGGGTCTGTGCAGGCAAAACACATGCAGTAACAGGCATGGCGCATGCTATGGACATAAGCAAACATGTCCAAGGGACTCTTGAAGCATACAATGTTGTTTTTGGACTCACATGCATCATGGGTCATGCCTATCACATGCACACACTTCAACGTACTTTCATCCATCTGGACTCGTACACCACAGACACAGTGGATGCAAGGATAACTAGGCTGCATCAGTGAATCTGAACATTGTCACAGACATGTGTCATGCATCCATGGCATCCACAAGTCACAGACATGCAGGTCAGAAACACAGACATGGACACCATACATGTACATGGCATCAGCACCCATCCCTCACCCACACCCATGTCCAGGAACAGAGACTGGCATGCTTTCATGAGTCCATTCCGCATAGGGCTCCCCATGCTACATTTAAACACATACACCAACCGTGTGCTTCACACATTACTGGTCTCACATGCATGACCATGATGTCCCTGCACACACACATGCGTACATGGCCTATGTCACACATACAGGCAAGTATCAGACAACCAGCACGCTGCAACATGCCCTGTCTCACACAGCAATGCTTGGCCACTTACCGCTCGACTCCTGACGGGTCTGCCTCTCAAGGATCTGGGCATGGAGCGCTGGGCATACGCTCCAGGACCCTCAGCTAGATGGTACTCATGCTGCCCCGGCCCCCGAGGCGCCGGGCCTTTATGAGGGTCCTGGACCTGAAGTCCTCCCAGCGCTTCTTGACTTGCTTGATGTTGCGGGTTGCCACCCCCTCCGCGTTGATGGCAACCACAAAGTCGTCCCAGATCCTGTCCCGTCCTTCCTTGTCGGCGTGTGGTGATCCGAAGAGGGCATCATAATGCCCCAGGACAAGCTCCACCAGGACACCAACTTCCTTCTGACTGAAGCTGGTGGCCCTCTGCCCCTCTGGCTGGGGGTCGCCAGTGGTCTCGGATGGTGTTTGCCCCGACATGGCGACCCCCGAGGCAGGCGTGGGTGGGCAACTGAGCCCTGGGGCTGGGCTGTGGAGCGATGGTATCCCAGTCGGGAGTGTTCTGTTCCAGCAGGGGTGGACACAGCAACTGGACCCCTGCAGATGGCTGATGTGCAGGCACCAAATGGCAGGGCACGGTGGCAGCAGGCAGGCAGCAGCAGATGGCTCGTGGGAGGCTGCTCAGGTCTCTGGGGGGCAGTAATTCAGCCTTTTGGGCAGGAGCGTGGTCTTCCGTGTGCTTACGCGTGGCCAGCTTGATACGGAGTGATTTGGCACGTGAAAATTCTGCACGTCAGCGTGTGAATCGAGGAAAGGCCCTTAGCCCATAAGCGCGTCAGCACGCATACGCGATTCCATTGGACCAAACCACCCACGAGCCCCTGAAATACACGTACCCCGCTCCCCCAGGCCTGATCGCGTGTAAAAAGACCCCCGAGCCCCTGAAATAAACGCGCCCAGGCCAATCGCATGTGAAACTTCTCGCGCACCTCTGAAATACACGCGCCCAGGCCAATCGCGCGTGGATCTTCTCGCGCACCCCTGAAATACACGCGCCCAGGCCAATCGCATGTGGAACTTCTCGCGCACGGACTTCCATGAATTGATGTGCGATGTTTTCTGTGCGATAATCGCACTTGCACTGCGATTTTTGCTATTTCACTGCGAATCGAACGTTTTCGCACGCGTGTGCCGTTTTTTTGGCGCACATTAATTCCATGAATCGGCCTGTAAGTTTCTTTATCTTTTAACATCGTCTCTCCTTCTAAGTTCATGATATCCTTATTCATGGCGTTTCGTCTGTGTGTGTCATTTTTTGATTGTCGTTCCTTTCATCTGTGAGTCTATCTGGGCCCTCGTGACGTCACCATTCGTCTTCAATTAAGGGCTGTTGAGTTTTTTTCCGGGACAGTGTTTAAGCAATCTCCATTTCGTGTTATTTGCTGGTAGGGTTTTCTCAATGGATATCTTACTGCCCATGGTTGTCTGGTTATTGGCACTTGAATAGGTATTGCTCTTCTGATGGGCACTGGGCAGAGCCCTAATGCGGCTCTCTGCTGGTTTATTTGCTCATCATACGTCACATATCTCGGTGTGAACGTTCCTGGTACTTCAAAATGGGCAGCTGGAGTGCAGGCTATGTTTGGGACCTCCTCTACAGCGCCACCACCGTGCACTGCTAAGACTAACACCCAGGACATCAAAGATGACATCACAAATGTCATTGATGACATCACATGTCTGGCTCCCTCTTTTTTCCTTCACTGACATATCTAGGCCAGTAACAGTCAGGAATTAAAATTCAAAAAGTACTATATTTTTAGACTTATACTTCAAATATGTTCTTACAGTAATTCACTTGGGGTTCACTCACAGCATATGAAACATATACATAGGGGAAAACACAGACTTGGAAGACAGCAATGCTTTGTATGTATGAGGATGATCAGTAAGGTTCTGCTGTTTTTGTATTACTGTACTTTCCGTGCATATGCTCATATTTGTATACATTGTATTCACACTACTTTCCTTGGGGTCCAGTGCAGTGGTCGAAGTGTACGAAAAGAAGTAGTGGAACTATGGCCCTGCTGGCCTGCACCCACTCACCTTAAATCCCATCACCACGCACCCTACCAAACACAATACAAACCCCCCAAACACTTGCACCTGCTGTTTACGGAATGTTCAGTATAAGATCAAAGTTACACATTTTTTAAAATGAAACCATTTCGTGCCTTGAAACACTTGTGTATAGGCGCGTTACAAATGCCATATAATATCATATCATTATGGAACGGTTTCTTTTTAAAATAAAAGTATAGGATCAGTAAATCTTAATTTAAAAAAGTAGAGGAGCACCGCTCCCGACCCTCTTGCTCACTTCGACCACTGTCATGTGATACTTGTACATAGGGAAGTAGTAGCTTTGAAGCAGAGCAATCAATTTGGTGCATGAAGACACTCAGTTAGGTTATGAGGACTGTCTGGTAATACTGCTCTTTTTTTGTTTACTTCATTTTCCCTGTATATTCTCATATTTCTATGTGTTGTTGTCTGTTTCTGTTTTGTTTGCAAAAATGCAATTATGTAGTAACTGGGTTTAATTAGCTACTTATTAAATGTTTCACAGTACGCAAAACTCTAATAAGAAATAATTTATCATTTTACTATTCAACATAGCAAGATTATTAATATTGCACCTCCATCATGTATCTCCACACAATGCCTATGTTTCTACATAAGCAGCTTTGTATACCGGAAAGAAGTTCATAATAGAATGCTATTTGTATCACTGTATTGCTTATGGCACTACGTACCTCATGATATTTATTGCAATGATCCTTCACACTTTTTTATCAACATTACAATAAGAATCCCTTGTACAGACATTCCATGAAAAGTAAATGCACATGTGATGTCATCGGTGATGTCATCAATGACATTTGTGATGTCATCTTTGATGTCCTGGGTGTTAGTCTTAGCAGTGCACGGTGGTGGTGCGAGTTATGGTTGCTTAGCTTACCATAACTGGCGAATTTCAGGCGTTTTTCATTTTACTAGGAACCATAACGTCCATCACTGAATTTAATAGGTTTTTAGTAGCGCAACTTAACCATAACGTCCCTTTCAAAAAGTTTTTTTTTACTGAATATAGATATAGACAATATAAATTGGATAAATGTTTCCTAGGATTCTCTTAGTTTATATACATATCACATATAACATACTGAACCCCCTACCTGCGCTAGTGGGTCTGATGGTTGCAGACCATGCGTATGTTCGCGGACAGACTCGGTCAACATCAGCACTATCCAAAAACTCATGGGGTATCTTACATTGTTGTATCATGCAATAGAAACACTGAACATGTTCAAAAAGCAGCACATAAATACATTACACTCAATAATAAATAAGAAGTGGAAACTGTATATGTAAGACATCAACCGTCCAATTACATAACATATGCAACATAATGAATATACCAAAACAAAATAAATATGCCTCCAACAGAATTACCTCACACAAACTGCATACACAAACTGCATAGCAAAAATCAGCAGCACACCTACACAGCAGTAATAGCAAAATTTCGCAAGAAACTAGTGAGTACACTACATTTATTTGATATATTTATAAACTTTCTGTATTAGGTACAGTAAAAATAATATATATATTTTTTTACACAGAAATATCTAGTGCTTTGGAATGCCTGGAAGAAAGTTTTCCTCGTGATGAAATGAGTGAAAACAGTAAAAGTAATGGTAGACAATACATTTCTCTATATAAACCAATTATTACCCATTACTTTATGTGTACTTACCATTTTTTTTTAAACACATCATACAGACATAAAAATAATACGGAAACAGAGACCTTTGAAAATCATCTGCAGCGAATGGAGCAAAAAATTGATCTATTGAGGGAATAGTGCGCTCAGACATATTATTGTCCCGATGGTTCGGGCATGTGTTTCTAAGCAAATGTTGATCGATCATATAAACATTTCCTATGCACCTTACCATAGTTTTCCTCTTTTTTGCACATACAAGATCAGGCAGCAGGGCGTGGCCATCTTGTGATAATCGTATCTGTTGCTGCATCGCCCAAGGTGGACTGTCCTGGCGGCACTAATTCAATGCCCCGCCCCTGAGGCTGACATCACCAAACCAAGTGATATCTCCTGCCTATCTCCAGGACGTTACTGGGCAGTGTAGCCAAATGCACCCAGTCATCACCTACGTGATAACGTTAGTTGACGCAGAACCCGGAATATCAACACACACCATCTCACAACACAGCGTGTCCCAATTTTGAATTTAAACCCATACTTTTAAAGGAAATTGCTAAACTGTACATTTTTTCACAATAAACGCTCCGAGAACATCCGGCGATTGCCATAATCAAGCAAATGGGTAATTTGTGTCTTCGTTCTCGATCCACAAATGTTTATCTGAGTGCTGCGGCGTTCCTTTTGGGCATAAAAAGCACCTTTGGACGCAGTGTGAATCGCAAGGCTGTGGCATCAGCTTGCCGCTAGGCCACCGTAGCGTAGAGGATGTCAGGTTGCTCCTTATCACTGGTACCGCATAAGGGCATATCGGCCTGTGGCGATCATCCCAAAAAAGAGTCATTGTTATCCACCCATTCACGTGTATCTGCAACTGCCGGTTGAAAAACCCATCAGTTGGTATCTGGAATCGATGACAATCGCAGAAAGGCAGGAAGTAGCTGTTTAAAAACGATAACAGAAATGTGTCTCAGTAGCCGATCTTTAGTACAGTTTATCATTTTACCCATTAATTCGTCCCCGTGTTAAAACTAATGATGGCCACGGACGTGAAACAATGGGAACACACAGAAAACAACGTGGAAAGTAGTCTTCAATTTACTTCAAATTTTACTGCTATGCAGTATGTTCAGCTTGAAATGGGATGATGTCTCTAGAATCAGGGAGCAAGCTAAGGGCAAGAAGAACACATAGATGGAATTTTAATTAAATATTAGCATTGAATTACAAGTTTGTGGAACCTGGGGGAACCCACTAGTGGAGTACACACATCTTGATGCTGGACTGCCCATGAGGCCGGGACAAAGGCAAGTACACAGACAGGTTGTATTTGCGTGTTGTTCCAATATGACACAAACAACACCCGGGTACAATGTAAGCCAGTAATAACAGTCGGCGAATGATAAATTGACTCGTTGGTCTATAAAATCATTGAAAGTAAAACTTACATAATATTTGGCATTTCCATTCTCTCAGCGTAACACAGACACTCCGTTCAGGTCAACGAATTTTCATAAAATGAAATTACATGTTCCTTTGTTCATTTTTGGAATAGTGAACCTTATCATATTTGACAGTGTTACATCCCTCCGTTCAAGCATTCCTTTTGGAATCCTCCCTCTGTTTCAAGGTCAAAAAAACAATTGAACCTTATACTGTGTACGATGCGTGGGTTTGCTGAGCTCGGAAGCAAACATTTCAACAGCGCTGACCTTCACTCACAATGGGAGCCAATAGCCCTTCAGACCATAGTGGCATTAGAAATATTTTTTCAAAAGATATCAATTGTTTGCTACCATTCACCAATATGGGCGACAGTTCTTCGGATTTACTTTGTTCCTATGGAGAACTTTGCACTCACCCAGCGACTCCCACAGCCAGGCCACACCACCTGTCAGCTGAGCCCATCTCCTCTTCACACGGCAAATGACGTAAACATTTTTTGCAAGGAGCAAATCTCGAGCCCTGACAAAATGTGCTTGTACGAGAATGTCCGAGCAAGCCCTGCTGCAACCCCCTCCGGCCATGCCGTGGTCCCCTGACCCCATGACCACAGCTATATATTATAGGTCTATAATTTGCAAACGTGTGTTTGTACTATCCCACTTTGGGTCACTAGCAAGGTGAACGGTGTGGGGGTCTTGCCAGCCTTACAAATACAGACACATAGTAAATACGTAATAGTAATGCTTTTACGTTATAATGCAGATAGATGGTACCAAAAACAACTGCAAGCTAAGTGGATTCACACATGGTAAAGTATTACTTGGTAAAGAAACCTTCACAACAATAGGTATAATCTACTATGCAGGAGCCACAACCAATGCAGGTCACTACACTGCATATATAAAAAACTATTGTGGATGGGTCAAATGTAATGATACTAACATTACTGTAAAACATTTGAGATTACCAGAAAATCTTGTAAACGCTTACCTAATATTCTTAAAACCAAAATGTACTAACTAATCTGTGTATGAACTTAAACAAAACATGACCATCAAAACTATGACTAGTTACAAAACAGGTACCTTAATGCCCCAAGATTCTGCAACATGCAAACAAATAAATGAATACCATTAAAATGAAACAAGAAATAAACAGTTACAATACACCAACAGGTATCTACCTGCCCCAAAAATCTGCAACAAACCAACAGATAATACCACTAAAATGGGAAAAGAAATAAACAAATAAAATACACCAACTGCTATCTAATTGAAACAATTCTACCACCACTTCCAAGTCAAAAACCTTACACATATTCAATTCCTCCTACTGAACTCAATGAAAGAAATGTATTGTACCACAACGCAGAAAGGGTTTCTTAATCCAGCATGGATTTTTTTCCCACACCCCCAATGATTTAATCAACAAACACAGGAACTGAGCAAATTGCACAGTACACTGGTTTGAACTATAATACTTCTAAAGTGCTAACTATGAGGGTCTACAAAATACACAAATATCTACTATACAATGCAATACTTATTATAAACTACCTACACTAAAATGTGTTTTTTTCTTTTATCAAAGTGATTGAAAAAAAATGTCTGCTCGAACTACCCATGTCATGAAAAAACTGCAAAAAACAAGGGGGTTTCTGGGCGTCTCTCTGTCAGACATTAGTCCTGGGTATGATAGCCTTACCCAGATTCTTTAGCTCACTATCTTTCACAGAGGAGAAATATCTGAATCATATCAGTCTTTGTCCTGCCCAGGAGCAGTCCAGCATCGAAAAGCTAGGCAATTCTACTCTAAACAAGAGTACCAGCAGCAACCCCAGACACATGTTTCGGTCTGGTTGGACCTCATTAGTAGCGTGGAGGTATGCCTCCTTCAGAATAGTGTGCAAGGGGTCCATGTCTGGATTCCCCTAGTAACTTAGGGTGAGACCCAAAGTTACTTAAATATGCAAAAAACAAGGGGTGTCCTGTGATTGCTATTGGTACTCTTCTTCAGAGTAGAATTGCCTAGCATTTCGGTGCTGGACTGCCCCAGGGCAGGACAAAGACTGATATGTTTGGGATATTTCTTCTCTGTGGAAGATAGTGAGATGAAGATCGTAACCAGGACTAATGTCTAGCAAAGGGACTCCCAGGACCCCTCTTGGTAATTTGCATGAAAAACCTGCATCCAACCACAAAAAGTCAAACAGTAAGTATATAATGATTGCACTCACAAACACCACAGCATAACACACCCATTCAGGCAAACACCTCACCATACACCACAATCCAAAATGTTTGCTTCAATGGGTATCTTATGCTGCAGTGCTTGTTGCCAAACACTACAATCTTGACTGCATGGCCTGGCCAAAACTCTTCATACAGCCTCACCAAAAGAAACACTAAGTATATAATAATTAAACTCACCACCACCACAACATAACACAGCCATGCAAACGAACACCTCACCAATAAATACAACTCAAAATGTCTAGAGTCTTCAATACCAAGATTCTGAACACAATCCAACAAACAAACTAAGACACATCATGTCACTGTCCTATAAACACTATTACACTACAACCAGTCAGTACACACATTTTTAAAAACATATCCACTAAGCAGCCCACATACCACAGTCAAACTCTTTGGTAACATGGGTGTGCTATGTTGCGATGGTTGTAGCCAGAGCCTAGAGTCTTGGGTGCATGGCCTATGGCCTACAGCCTTCGACCATGCACCCAAGACTCTAGGCCCTGACCACAACCACTGCAGCATAACACACCCATAGAAACAAACACCTACCAAATGACCACAACCCAAAAACATAATACATCCACCTCAAAACAATGCACTTCAATTAACATTCTAAAAAATAATTACAAGCAACGTACAAACTCTTCAATACATACCCTCTTCACCCAATGCTCTTCTAACGACCTGAAACCAACATCATACTAAACTAAAATAGCCAGTAGTGCGCCCACTGTCGAGTATGTCCGCGGACAACTGCGGTGACCGCGGACACATTACGACCTTTTCCCACCTAAACAAATACAGCATATGACCCATCTCTTACTCCCCCACCCTCTCCAAAAACTCATACACACCAACAAACTCCCCAAAATGGGATTTATGCTCACTTCCAGCGCATGTCCACGCATCCAATATGGCGGGCGCATCGAAATAATTTGATGCACAAGCCTCATCCCGGCCTATCAGAGAACCCGTTAGGTGTCCGCGGACATGACGCAAGCCGTTTATCCAATCAGTGTCCTGTCCATGGAGCTAACAGGGAAGTGTGTCCGCGGAGCGGACATAGATATCACTCATTTTTATAGACCTACTTTTTGGTCGTTTAAAAAAACTACTGGACGGATTTTCACCAAATTTACAAAAGCACGCTTTTGGGACCAAGCCGCTGCTCCTGCTGCAAATTTGGTGAAAATCCATCCAGCGGTTTGGGCTGTAGGCATGACAGAAATGTTTTCTCCATTCAGCCTAAAGGAAAAAAAGACATTTTGGAACCCCCTTTAACTTTGCCCCGTACCAAACCTCACCAAACTTTGCAAAACAGAGTGGGCCATATACTTTTTTTGCAAAGTTTGGTGAGGATTCGTCCAGGGGGAGCGAAGTTATAAGCTGCCCAAAAAGTGCTCTTCCTATGGGTTTAGCAACTTAATCATAACTACATGGACGCTACCGTGGGCCGTGTGATATATATATATTACATGGCCACGCTAGTGGCCATGTAGTTATGGTTAAGTTGGCGTTTCCATAGGAAGAGCACTTTTTGGGCGGCTTATAACTTCGCTCTCCCTGGACGAATCCTCACCAAACTTTGCAAAAAAAGTATATGGCCCACTCTGTTTTGCAAAGTTTGGTGAGGATTCGTCCAGGGGGGGCAAAGTTATAGGGTGCGTCACAAAACATGTTTTTTTCCAATAGACTGAATGGGAAACAGTTTTTACTCGCGTCTACAGCCCAAACCGCTGGACGGATTTTCACCAAATTTGGACCAGGAGCAGCGGCTTGGTCCTGAAAGCGTGCTTTTGCAAATTTGGTGAAAATCCGTCCAGTAGTTTTTTAAAAAAATGACCAAAAAGTAGGTCCAAACAAATTAGTTATATCTGTGTCCGCTTCGCAGACACACTTCCCTGTTCGGTTCGCGGACAGTGTCCTGACAGTGGTCCATTGACTTGCGTGATGTCCGCGGACATGCGACGTGTTCGCTGATTGGACGGCGTGGAGCGTGAAGCACGTCAGATTTTCAGTAGCGCCCGCCATCTTGGATTCGCGGACATCCGCGGACAGCGCAGTGAAACTTTGTTCAAAATTTGTATTTAGTAGAGTGTGTTGGTGTGTAGGAGTGTTTGGGGAGGGTGGGAGTGTATGAGATAGGATGAAAGTTGTGTTTTTTTGTGTGTTAGATGTTCTTTTTGTGTTCGATTTGTCTGCGGACATCACAGGTGTTCTGAATGTTCTAAATAAACTGAATGGGGGGTGTTCTGAGGACTCAATATGTGTCCGTTTTGTTCGCAAGCAAGCTGAAACTGTTCTAAGAACACTTGCGGCGTCCTGAAATGTTCGCAAATAAACAAAATGGGGGTGTCCTGAGGACGCTGTCCGTATTGTTTGTTGTCAAGTTGAATGTGTTCTAAGAACACTCGCGGTGTCCTGAAATGTTCGCAAATAAACAAAATGGGGGTGTCCTGAGGACGCTGTCCGTATTGTTCTCTGTCAAGTTGAATGTGTTCTAAGAACACTTGCGGTGTCCTGAAATGTTCGCAAATACACAAAATGGGGGTGTTCTGAAGACGTTGTCGAACACTTGCTGTGTCCTGAAATGTTCGCAAATACGAATGGGGGGTTGTGGCTGGCAAGTTGAATGTGTTCTAAGAACACTCGCGGTGTCCTGAAATGTTCGCAAATAAACAAAATGGAGGTGTCCTGAGGACGCTGTCCGTATTGTTCTCTGTCAAGTTGAATGTGTTCTAAGAACACTCGCGGTGTTCTGAAATGTTCGCAAATAAACAAGATGGTGGTGTTCTGAAGACGCTTCTAAGAACACTCGCGGTGTCCTGAAATGTTCGCAAATAAACAAAATGGGGGTGTTCTGAGGACGCTGTCCGTATTGTTCTCTGTCACGTTGAATGTGTTCTAAGAACACTCGCGGTGTCCTGAAATGTTCGCAAATAAACAAAATGGGGGTGTTCTGAGGACGCTGTCCGTATTGTTCTCTGTCAAGTTGAATGTGTTCTAAGAACACTCGCGGTGTCCTGAAATGTTCGCAAATAAACAAGATAGTGGTGTTCTGAAGACGCATCTAACAACACTCGCAGTGTCCTGAAATGTCCGCATATACACAAAATGGGGGTGTTCTGAAGACGTTGTCGAACACTCACTGTGTCCTGAAATGTTTGCAAATATGAATGGGGGGTTGTGGCTGGCAAGTTGAATGTGTTCTAAGAACGCTTGCGGTGTCCTGAAATGTTCGCAAATAAACAAGATGGTGGTGTTCTGAAGACGCATCTAAGAACACTCGCGGTGTCCTGAAATGTTCGCAAATAAACAAGATGGTGGTGTTCTGAAGACGCTTCTAAGAACACTCGCGGTGTCCTGAAATGTTCACAAATAAACAAAATGGGGGTGTCCTGAGGACGCTGTCCATATTGTTCTCTGTCAAGTTGAATGTGTTCTAAGAACACTCGCGGTGTCCTGAAATGTTTGCAAATAAACAAAATGGGGGTGTTCTGAGGACACTGTCCGTATTGTTCTCTGTCAAGTTGAAAGTGTTCTAAGAACTATCGCGTTGTTCTGAAATGTTCGTAGGGGGTGTCCTGAAAACGCTGGACGTATTGTTCGCTGGCAAGCTGAAAGTGTTCTATGAACACTCATAATGTCCGTGGACATTAAAAGTTTCCATAGACCATAGTTGAAATGTTTGACTCTATGGATGTGATATGCTGCGGTGGTTGTGGCCAGGGCATAGAGTCTTGGGTGCATGGCCATTTGGCCATGCACCCAAGACTCTATGCCCTGGTCACAACTACCGCAGCATATCACATTCATATTTGCTTATAACTTTGGGTGAAAAAAAAATGTATAAGGAACAAAGGTATTAGATACTATGGATGTGATATGCTGCGATGGCTCTCCTTATTATTGTATACTTACTGTTTGGTCTAGTAACTGGAGTACATGTATTTCTTGTTAATTTCTGTGATAAAAGAAAATAGCATGTTAGTATTAGTATTTTGTAATGACTTATTACATAGTATAATCAACATACTTTTTTTTTTGGACCCTCATATTTAGTAGATTACAAATCAGAGTACTGTGCAATTTGCTCAGTTTCTGTGTTTGTTGCTAAAATCGTTGAGTCTGTGGGAGAAAAGAAAATCCATGTTGGATTAAAAAAAAACCTTTTTCTGTTATGCTACAGTTTATTTGTTTGTTTGTTTTCAGTGTTCACTTGTTGTTTCTGGCTAATGCTTTATACTTTGGATTGTTGCATTTTTTTGGAGCAGTAACATATTATTTATTTGTTTGGATATTATACAATTTTGGAGCAGTTAGGTACCCATTGGTGTATTCTGTCTATTTTTTTGATATATTTTAGTGGTATTGATTTATCTATTTTGATATTGTTAAATTTTGGGACAGTTAGATACCAATTGGCTTATTCTAATTATGTATTTTTTGGTCAAATTTAGTGGTATTCATTTATCTGATTAGTTGTTGTAGAATCTTTGAGCAGTTAGATAGCTTTTGGAGTATTCTAACAGTTTATATTTTTTTAACACAAGTTTACTTAGGGTTTAAATACAGTTTAGTTATCCAATTTTGGTTTTAAGAACATTAAATAAGCGTTTGTAAGATTTGCTGGTAATCTCTGCTTTAGAGTAATGGAACTATCATTACATTCAAACCATCCACATATCTTTTTTATATATGCAGTGTAGTGCCCTGAATTGGTTGTGGCTCCTGCGTGGTAGATTATACCTATTGTTGTGAAGGTTTTCTTACCAAGTGATATTTGACCATGTGTGAATCAAGTCAGCTTGCAGTTGTTTTTGGTACCATCTGCATTGTAACGTAGAAGCCTTAGTATTATGTATTTACTATGTGTTTGTATTACTAACGTGGAGCGATTATCTGAATTCCAGGTAGAGCATAATTTACCATGGTTTGCATTTTGTGCAAGTCGCTGAAATGGAATGGATTCACAATTTGGTATTGATATATATATGAAGCATTCATTGGGGATTTCTTCTTGTGTCACATTGTTGCAGAGAGTGCATGTATGTTTCCACATGTATGAAATCTGAAAGATTTCATTTATAGGTATGTTTTTGTTTTCCAGTACTTGTAGTAAGTACATTAGAAATTCTTGTGGATCTTCCTGTGAGTTTATAGTGAATTTCACCATTCCAGCACAGTAGTCCAATTGTTGTCTTATTCCATAAACACTATGGGCCTCATTGCTAATAGCACCTTGGTCCATGCCGGTAAAATACCGGCACTGCCTTGGTGGAAAGGGGAATTACCGCCCTATTCCAAGTTTGGTGGGGCGGTAATTCCCCCTTCCACCATTGCCCTTCCCCATTCCCATTTTTGCCCCAAAGGGCATAATGGGAATGGGGAAGGTTCTAATTACGGTACCGCAAATTTGCGGTGCCGTAATTAGCACCAAGGTCCCTTAGCGGGTTGGTATTTTAACGCCTGCTAAAAGCAGGCGTTAAAATACCAACCCGCTAAGGGACCTCGTAGTAAGGCGGTGAGGGTTAACAGTCACCGGTACCATTACCGGTGACCGTTAACCCTTACCGCCTACCGTGTAATGAGGCCCTATATGTGTTATCAGGATTGTTTGCTGCATTTCTGTGAAGTACTAACATTTGCAAATACAATGGGTCTGTACTGTGTAAGTAAATGTTGTCAACAATTGGTGGTAATTGAAATAGAATATTCATTGCTACATTTGCGTAGCAACTTACACCAACTATATTTGAGAATTTAAATGGTCCAGGTAGTTCTGTATCTAACTGCTTTTTTTGGAGTTTGTCTTCCTTCTTTAAAGAAGTACTTGGTTTACTTTCCCTAATTGATTCTTTTTTGCTTGTGGTACTTGATGAAGTATTAGTTTCTTTTACTCTCTTTGGAGGATTTGCAGTGACATCCTGTTGCATTTCTGTTTGATTTATTATTCTTTTATAACGTTTTACTTTTTGTGGAATAGAATATTTGTTTAGGTGGGGGGTGTATAGTGAGCGAAGTCTATTGTATTCTAAAATGCAAGGAATATCAGCGTTTATTTTACTTGCATCAAAGTTGATTAGAAATAGACCGTCAAGTGTACGTAAGCGTGATAGTGCTACATAGCTCATGCCCCTTCTTTAAAGACTGTGTTACCAATATCTATCATTGCTTTGTCTAGGGTAAGACATTGTGATTTATGAATCGTGACTGCGTATGCAAGAGTTAGAGAAAATTGTTCTCTGCGTACACACATATCTTTGAAGAGAAGGAATCTAGCTGTTGAGCGTCCTATCCTTTTTACTTCTGAAAGTTTGTCAAAGAGTATATTGACAAACTGAATTTTGTTGTCGCGTGGGTATGTTTGAAAGCCAACAACTGGAGCCAGTGCTCCATTAACTAGTCCTTGGTCCATGTCAAGGTTACGCTTAAGCATTACTCTGCAATTTAAGAATAATTTTAATATCTTTTCTAAGCCTGCTGTGATTAAGATTGATTTTTTTCTAAACTATTTAGTCTTGTTGTGGCTTGGTCACACATGGGTAGTGTCATACCATGTACATCTAGTTTGTCTGTGGCGCTAATTTCCATGATTGGTTGCATTTCTTTACTTAGCATGATTTCATTGAATTTGAAACAGCTTGCAAGAGTTAGCATTAAGGCCATACAATTGACATTTTTGTGGGCTAATTGTTCCATAACATCTGTAGCACATGCATTATCGCCAATAAGTGCATTAATGTGCCGGGTTTTCAATATTGCTTCTGCTTCTTTAGAAAGTATACCAACTCTGATACTTTTTAAAATGTTGGCATAAGTGAGATCTGCAGATTGCCGCATGTTTTCTGTTAATTCTCTGTATTGGAAATGTTGCCAAAGATTGACATTTCCAATGCTGCCAACAGTTTTACGGCAGAGTTTGTGTCCTAATGTTTTAAAAATAGGCTCACCTTTTACTGGTGTTAATTGAAGCAGATCTCCAAAAACAATAATGTGTTTTCCTGCAAAGAGCTCTTCATAGTCTGTTTTGAGTACTTCTTGTAATCTGAGGTGAATAAAAGCGAACATCAGGTTGGAGACCATGCTCACTTCGTCTATTAGTAGCATTTTCATTTGTTTCAATACTCTGCGTAATTCCATTTCAGCTTCTGCAGAAAGCTTGTCATAGTCTAATTTGTTCTGGTGTTCTACTGGTAATAGTAGTAATCGGTGTAATGTAACACCACCTATGTTGTAGGCAGCTAAACCTGTGGGGGCAGTGACAACAGCTGACAGTTTGTTGTTTGTCAATTGTTGAAGGAACTTACTAATGATTTTGTTTAGGAATGTTTTGCCAGAACCAGCTTCACCACTGACGTACAATAGTATAGGTTTATAATTATGGCAGGAAGTGTCTTTATTTTCATGTTTTACACCATGTGCAATTTGTTTTGTTACTTCTTGAAAAATGCTACTTTGCTCATTGTTTAGTTTTGATTGTAGTATAGTCTTCCTTATCTTCATACTGACACATGGTGTTTTCTACTTCTATCATAGCTAATTCTGCCTCATTTATTAGTGGTTCTCCCAGTGGTTCTTGGCTTCCTGTTACAGAAGGTTGATTACTGTTAGGAGTGTTCTTATCTAGTTGGGCTTGGAGTTCTTCTTCATGTTGCTGTTCATTGTGCAACATTGTTTTGTACTGTGTAAAGTTTACATCAGTTATAGAGCTTTCATTTGCTTTGAAAGCATCCTCATATGAGTCATACTTATCTAGTAATTGTTCTTCTTTTCTCCATGGTTTGAAGAGTTGTAGCAGGGACATGTAATATACTTCTTTATGTTGAGGAGTCTTTAATGCCAATTTTATATGATTAATTAAATTTGGTTTAGTGAGTTTAACTAAGCTGCCTTCACAGTTTGTTACTCTATATTTACCTTTTTTTTCATCAGGTTTCATATAATTTTTGTATGTGTAGTTTTGGGCTATGTGGTATAGACACATGTTTTCCAAAGTATTACTTCTGTTTGGGTAGTATGTGTCCAATAAATTGTTTTTTAAAATGTTTTGGCTGTTGGGATCATGTTTGGCTATTGTTTCTATATCTTCATATGATTTTAGAACTCTTTTTCTAGATTTAGCTGGACCAAGACTTAGCCATACTATATTTTCAGATTTACCATACAATGCAGTACCAGTTAAACGATCAGCTGCTTCATATGATCCACATTCTCTATGGGTGAGCCTTTTTATGCCCAAGCTGTATAATTTCTGAGACACTGTTTTATCTGATGACATGTCATTCCAGAGGTCTTGGAGCTCTGTCTTTTCTGCTTTAGTTAAGTATGTTGTGACATATCGTTCAACTGCAGTAGAATTGTCTGCAATGTACTGCACATCTATGTTTGCATTCCATAAGTGGGCAATGATTGCATTATAATCATTGATATATTTTTCTCCTTCTTTTCTTTTTATGTAATATGTGTTTTTAGGTGACTTACCTTTAACACTATGTCTAACTGAAGACATAAGGTTGTTCACTTGACCTGCATTTGTAACTGGTCTAGGGAAACCAAATCGGTATTTGGTGTAGTATTTGCCTTTGTTTTTGTATTTGCGACGACAATATTTTCCAAATTTGTGTCTTTGAAATTGTAAAATTTGTGCATGAAGATCACTATTTGTGGCTTCTGATGGAATTTCACAAGTGACATATTTTTCAATAAACTGTAAAACAGTGGCATCACTGTCTTGACCAAATTTAGGAGCATCTTTAATCCATAAAAGCATGTGGATATGTGGTGCTCCTCTGGCTTGGTATTCATTTCTCCAAAAGAAGTGTTGCAATTCTCCAAGGGGTGGAACAGTTTTATTACAAATAAAATGTAGCATAGCAATGAAGCGATGGTGAAAATATCTTGAAACATTAACAGGATCCAAAGAACAAAGTTCTCCAGGTGTTAGTATATCTATGTTTGTTTTGTTTTTATTTGATATGCGTAGGAAATCATGTAAATCTTCCCATGCATATTCTGCACAACTAAATGTAACAAACCAAGTGGGTGGGCCACGGTTTCTGATCATACAACGTACATCTCCATGACGTCGAAACCAGTACCCTTTAGTACCACACATATTTGCTAATAGATTTGTAATATTTGATTGTAAAACCTCATCCTTTTGTTGCACTTTTTCTAATAATTGTGTAGCTGTCATATTTTGAAAGTGTGATCCTGATTTTAATATGTGTGCAACTCCGTAACATAAAGTTGCTAGTTCACTTTCAAAGAGTAGGTGGAATATGTATTCCACATTTTGTCTAAATCTGGGATCTTCAGAATACATCCGTAATGAGCGGTATTGTGAAGCTGATATTTGAATAGGTCTATCATCATACCTTCCTCCTTTGCCAGTAGGAAAGAGTAGAGGAAAAGCACTTGCTTCTATACTTTTTTCCCCATATGCTGATTGGCGATACTTATGTTTGACGCATTTGGTTAATTTCCAGTACATCTTCTACGGTGTCATTACAGTGCAAAGGATGAATTGTATAATGGTGTCAAGTATTTGATATTGTAGCAGGATCTAGTAGCTCAAATTGACCAACTTCTTATGTTTCTTGAATTATTTCAGTTGTATCTTTCAAGTTTTCTTCAATATTAATTTCTTTGTAATATTCATTATTCTATTTAAGATATTGGAAGGCTTCTCTAACTTTATATAAATCTACCAGCTGTTGCCATATTTTTTTGTCTTTTGTAGGTACTCCATTTACGAAGATAATTAAAGATTGCTGCATTGGACGTTGCACTCCTACAGTATGCACATTTTCTTTTAGATCTAATGGTAAATAAACTACTTTTCCACGAATGCCTTTTACCAATTCAGAGGGAGGTAATTTTGCTGTTTTTGGTTGAAGGCGTATTATTGCTTGAAATGGGTTTACTGTTTGAATTATGATGCTCTCATATAAATTAAGTTGCTGTAGGGGTTTTGGTACTGGGTATAATTCCAAATTACTTGTGATAGCACGTGAAGGAGTTTGGTTGTTGTCAAGTTTTGTAGTGCAGTAACTGCAAAGTATTAAGGGCACAGTTATTTCGTATTTGTTTTCTGCTACAAGGTAGAGAGCTAATTCAAACAATTTAGAATCGTCATTGTCTTCTATTTTGTATGATAGGTCTACAGTTTTTGTGTTACTTTTATAAAAAGTTCTACGGCAACATACACATACATGGTTTGGTACTTCAGCTGATGTACTTTTACATTTTAGTATTTGTTTTTTGTATGTGTTTAGCAAAAAGTTGCCATGTGTAGAATTGTTGCTTAATTGCTTTAAAGCTATTTCATTCTGTAAATGGCTTTCACTTCCAAAATATTTTTTCTGGATATAGTGAATTTCTTCAAGTAGGTCTTTTGCTGTACCATCTAGAAGGATGTTATTTAACTTTGCTAGTGCTAAAGCAGGACTTTTAGCATAGTACAGTTTATAGACTAGATTTCTTATAGTTGAATGATGTGTTGATATCCTTTTGGTATCATGGAAAGTGGTTTTACAAGTAGGTCCTGTAATGTAGACCAATGAATGTCCTTGTAGTCCTGTCTACTTGCGCACTGGACAGGTATCCATATTTTGCAGTAATTTAATTTTGATTTTGTCTTTGCTTTTTACATATTTATTGAGGAATTGGCGTGAAAACTTGAAAAATTGTTTGGGAATGTTACACATTGACGCGCATGGCCATTTGTACACTAGACGTTCTGATTCAGTTGAATGGAGGGGTAATTCTAAGTTTTCAGGGCATATTTTTGTAAGGAGTACTTCTTGTTCCATTATGGTATCATTCACTTTTTCATAACCTCGACCACTGCTATGCATGGCAATTGTATTTGTTTGCTTTTGTTTGTACGCTTCTTCATTAAAATATGGTTCTGTGCTCGTAGTGTGATTCCATTCACCTCCGCAGATACTTAAGAAGTTCTTTCTGTTGACATTTCACTTATTGAGAAGTCTTTTTTGTAATTTAGTTATTAGTTTTGTTAGTAGTTTCATTTTGTTTAACAGTAAAATAAATAACTTTCTTTTCAGAAGAATTGCACTGTCCATCAACGCTTCTAAGATTAATTTCCTACGATAGGTTTTAAGCATTGAACCTGATTTCTCTCCTGTTTTTATAAGATTTTGAAGGACTTTGTGACGGTACATTTTGGCTAAAATACTTTTCTTGGTATGCTTACTTTGCACTATATTAAAATTTGAAGAAGTAGTTTTATCTGTAGTGATAGCTGATTTTCTGTTAATTGTTTTTTGGTTTGTTTGACATTTTGATCGAGGAGGCAAAGTTTTTGTACTTGAAACTTCTTGTGTTTCACTAAATGACTGTATTAGCTGTTTTGTTTAAACTTTCTTTTTCAAATTCTGCTAGAGATGGATGCTTATGTTGAACACTTATTTTCATTTGCTCTACTTTTGCGTTGCTTTATACGGACTTGACTTTTGGTAGGCATTTTAGGGTCTGTTGAAAAAAATAAAGAAGATATGGGTTGGGGTGTTCTGGAATGCATGTATGCTGTGTGCATTAGTGTTTGAGTAAGATGATAAAGATGTATGTAATGGTGTGTGATTGTGCATTGGGAACTACAACTAGTAGGGATAGGTATTCTTGAATTTATGTGTTAGTAAACTGGGGGTCAGATGACAAAAAAAAGTAAGCTAGTGTTGTGGAAAAGTACAAATAGTAAATCTAATGTATACAATTAAAACAGTTGTTTGTTCTATAATATGAAAATTGTAGCGGTTCAGTTGGGTAATTTGTGTGTCTAAAAATCGGAATTTGTTGTCCATTCTGGCTGTAAATCGCTGTTTAAGACAGGGAGATTTTTGGACAAAATGGTACACAATCACTATTTTTAGGCACCAAAATAGCTTGTATTAATGTTATAGTATGTTTGATTAATATTACAAATATTATGGTGATATTCTACTTACTTTTTTTCTTAAATTAACAGGTAACTTCTTAGTTCTTCTTTGTTCTTCGAATTCGGCTGCTTCTTTTCAGTAGACTGGTCTTCACTGCAATTGTAAAAGCTTCAAATTAGTAACTTTGTTTGTATGTAGCGCTGTTTTTAATTTAGATATTTATTTTTTTTAATTGAAATCCTCAGTGCCTTCTTTAAAACCATTAAACTAATTTATTTACATAAGATAGATTGCATCAGTTCAGGACATATAATATGTTCTTAATGAACAAATTGTATTGAATGACTAACTGTAGCAAAAAAAAATATCTTTACTATGTCTTGTGAAATTTATAATATACCAGTGAATACCACTATTTCTGTAAGTAAGCTGTTCTAGGTAATAGCGCCTCAATGTCATGTCTAAATTAAAGTAATTAAGTAAATAAATAAATAAAAACAAAAGAATATGAAATTGTATAAGTATTTTTTTTAAAGATTTAAACATAGATTGTGCTTGCATGCAATTTTGTTTGAATATATGTAGTCTATATATTTCATTTAAAAAATGTTAGTTTAACACGATTTGAGTGTGTGTGTATAAAGAAAGTAAATAGTATAAAGGTTTATAAGTGATAGTTGATTTTATGATATTGAAAAAATACAGTAAATTCATTTTACAGATTACACAAGCTAAAAGTCTGTTTGAAAATGTGTTCATCTACTGTACAGAAAATATGCATACCTGAAGTTTGGGTTCATGCATATGGATATGCATGGACCTGCAAGTAGAAATCTTGGAGACTTGTACAGTATTTCTGGTAGATGGTGCTTGCCAATGATATGACACTTGTACTCAGAGAGATTCACAGTACATTTGGAGTGCTGATCTATGATGATGCAGTTAGATCTAGAGGTCTTGAATGTGATTGGTGCATGGTCATGTGATTTTTTAGCTACATCCATTGAGGGAATGGCAGAGAGAGTGAAGTGGAAATGGTAGAAGGGCTCTTCATGTTACGATATGTCCGCGGACATGGCGGTAGTTCGCGGACATCGGGAGTTACATCCGGGGATTTTTGGGTTCAGAAGTCATGCAAATGAGAATAAGCACTGAAAGGGATTGGTCAGGTAAGTTTAGTGGGTGTGTTGTGCCAGGAGAGAGTTTCTCAGATACTCTTTTTGCTGAGAGAACAAAAGATAGCCATGGCTGCGTGTTTCAGAAAACAGATGGTTTGGATTTTGGGAGATTCGTGGATACATTGGTTGAAGGTGCATGCAGAAAGCTGTGGAGTAGCTGTAGATCTTGGATTCCCACATGTGGAAGTACACTGGCATGGAGTATGTGGAATGAAGTGGTTGGACTTGCTACCTCTTTGTGCTACTTTGGAGACAGAGCAACATCCAGACATAATTGTAATTCATTGTGGAGGGAACAGTTTAGGACATGTGACTGGAATTTATTTGCAATTTGCTATGAAAGAAGGACTTGGGAAGATTATGGACATGTTTCCTAATTCTCAAGTGATATTTTCACGGATTGCGCAGAGACAAATGTGGCTTCGTTCTTCTTCATTTGGTCCACAAATGGAAAAAGCAAGGCGCAATGTTAATAAGGCTGTTTGTGCCTTTCTAAGAGATTTTGGCATGTCCTCTTTTCACAATGAAAATATTATGTTTCGTAGTACATACATTTTTCGCAGAGATGGAGTCCATCTTACTTATGCTGGCAATCAGATTTTTCTGAGAAATGTACAAAATGCATTGCGACCTTTTTCGGAATTACAACAACCATTTTGAAGTAGGTGTTAAGCATTTATAATTTTTGACTTACAAGCACCACCCAAAGGCTCTTTTCAGAGCCACCACTTCTTCCCAGAGAAAATTGCAATGTTTGCGATGTGGTAGCAACCCAATTTTTTAAATGTTTGCGAACTGTCCGCGGACTTCTAAAAAATACAAAGGGCCCTGCTTCATTTATTTTCACTTCTATTTTTTAACTGTGAAAGGCGGCTCTGAAAAGAGCCTTATTTTTTTTTTGATTTTTGATATTTTGTATTTTTTTTGGTTTTTTATACACAATACTCTAGGAGAGGAGGGGAAAGGAAGGTAAAGGGGGGACACCAACCACAGGGATAAGAAAGGGTGAGCTGAGAGAGGAAGATGTTGAGTGGGTTCTATTTGGGTAGTGAGCAGATCCTCTCGTGCTCTGAGACAATAGTCTCAAAAGCACTCCGAAGTCGCTCCCCCCTGCAGAGTACTGTGTCACAGTACATACATACAACTGTGACCCTCGAAAGGCAAGGGTCATCAGCATTCTGTATGGCCTGTGAGGCAGCTTGAGGAAGACGCTGTCCCACAGAGGTGGTCCTTGTGGTGACAGGATCAGAAACAGAGGATGAAGTAGAGGAAATCAACCTGCTACGTTCTTCGCAAGGTACAACCCTGCGAATAGCACCAGAGTGAAATGACCTCAGGTGTCGCTTCATAGTAGTGGTCCCAAAGCTGTACTTACCGTGCTTCCCACGACTGAGTATCATTTTGCACTCATTGTAGGTAACACGGTTCGCACGAGCCTTAGGAACATTACCATGAATGGTAAATAACCGCCACACCCAAGACTCACGCCTATTGCGGGTAGTAGGGTTTTCCTCTACCTCATTCTCATCATCCTCTTCTTCCACCTCCGCATCCTCACTCCTATTCCCCTCTTCAGGCCCTTGGGGAGGTGGTGGTGGTGGAGGGGGTGGGGGTGGTGCTGAAGCAGGTGTAGCACCAGGTGGCAGTTCTGCAGCCAGGGATGCCATCTCGATGGTGTAATCAGCAAGTTGCTGGAGAAATAGCTGTGCTCTGAAGAATAGCCAGAAACACAATGAGAATAAGCTCTATGGCGTGGTCTTTTATGGGGTGCTTGTGCGCGGTTCGCGGACATGCGTGCTGTCCGCGGACAGAATGAACACAAAAAAAAGTTTGAAAAGTTTCAAAAGGTATGTAGAAACTCAGGATTACTATGTGGGACTTGTGCCATGGTGAGATTTTATTGAAAAATATAATGGATTAATTGAAAATGTACTTTTAATTTGTTCGGGGACCCGAACAGTGTCCTCATTCAGAACACGCGATCAGCGTGGGCGCGGTCATATGATCCATTCGCGAACAAGTCTGCGAAGGAAGCGCATGTCCGCAGGACACTAAATACACGGAGATTGGCTAGTGCATGCGTGTTGATGTTCTACGGACACTGTTCGGGTCCTGAACTAATTAAAATTGCGTCACACATGAAACGAACATTTCAGGACACTGCGTGTGTTCTTACAACAGTTTAAATTTGCTAGCGAACAGTAAGGACAGATATACTGTTCTTCAGGACACCTCCATTTTCATTTAATTACGAACAATTCAGGACACCGCGTGTGTTCTTAGAACAGTTTGAACTTGCTAGCGAACACTACGGACAGATATAGTGTTCTTTAGGACACCTCCATTTTCGTTTATTTATGAACATTTTAGAACACCTGCACTGTCACCTACATTGTTTTTTTTTTTAAAAAAAATTAAACTATTTACAACACAATATAAAAATGAAACTTTATTTAACATATATTAATAATTTATGACAGAGAAGGTGAGGCAGAAACAGAAACAAAAACAGGAGAATTAGGGGATTCATCATGATTGTTATTAGGTTAAGAAGGGATGGAAGTCTCATCAAAACGTTTTGGGTTATGGAGAGGGTTTGGGGATAATTGACTGGGATATGGTGAGGGAGGACAAGTACATGTGGGGCAATGATATGATGTTTTTGTTTTAAAATGATCTTCAACAAAAGTTTTCAAATTATTAAAATTGGTCAACAATAAATCCATTTTTTCTTTTATGCTGTCAAGCGTGTTTTCCATAACAGCTTCTTCAGAGGTAGTTTCTATTTTGTTATGCTCTGTACAAAAAAAATATATATGTTAAATGTATACGAAATAATAATAATTAAATGGTTTATATTATAAAGTGTTTACCATTAGTTTCACTATCTTGTGACATTTCTTCATGTGGGAAATGTTCCTCTAGCCATTCCAAAGTACTAGACATTTCTGTGAGAGAAAAAAAAAAGATAATATTTTTTTTTTCTAATACAGAAAGTTTATAAATATATGAATAAAATTAAGTACACTTACTGTTTCAGGTAAGATAAGTCCTATGTATTCAGTGGGTCGGGTCTTGTTCTCAGTTCTGTTGTGTCTGTGAGGTAATTATGTTGGAAGCCAATTTATGTTCTTGTTGTGTATTCCATTTCAGAACATATTGTATTTAAATGAGTGGTTAGTGTGTTACATATATGGGTTACATTTCTTATGTATTACTATATATAATGTGTTTGTGTGCTTATTTTGAATTTGTTAAAAGTTCCTATGTTATAATATAACAATCAAACATACCCCCACAGAGTTTTTTAGGTAGTGGTAATGTTCTTCGAACATGTCCGCGAACATTAAGTACAGTAGAAGAGATTCAGTCAGTTCCATATGATATGTATGTAAAGTGAAAGTCATTATTGTTAAGTTGCACTACTAAAAACCTACGAAATTCAATGAAAAAACTTTGTTAAAGGCACGTTATGGTTAAGTTGCGCTACTAAAAACCTATGAAATTCAGTGAAAAAACTTTGTTAAAGGGACGTTATGGTTAAGTTGCGCTAATAAAAACCTATGAAATTCAGTGAAAAAACTTTGTCAAAAGGACGTTATGGTTCCAAGTAAAACCGAAAAACCCTTGAAATTCGCCAGTTATGGTAAGCTAAGCAACCATAACTCGAGCCACCACCGTGCACTGCTAAGACTAACACCCAGGACATCAAAGATGACATCACAAATGTCATTGATGACATCACTGATGACATCATATGATGTCTGGCTCGCTCTTTTTTCTTTTGCTGACATGTCCAGGCCACAGGGTTTTCTTCAGTAACAGTCAGGAACTAAACATTGTAAATGTACTATATTCGTAGACTTTATTTGTAGATGTATCCTTCAAGTAGTTTCTTACAGTAATTCCCTTAGAGTCCTGTCACTTCATATGAAACATATACATACGGGAAGACACAAGATTGAAAGGCAGTAATCCTTTTTGTGTAAACACAAAAAGATAATCAATAGACATATGAGCACTTCCTGATAGTTCAGTTTTATTTTTTTATGGCTGTACTTTCCCTGTGGGTCCAATCACATCAAGTGATACATATACATAGGGTAAATAGCAGCTTTGAAACAGAGCAACTATTTATTTGCATGAAAATAATCAGTTAAGTTATGAATTGTTTCTGCTACTACTTGTGTGCTTTTTTGCTAACTTCACTTTCCCTGTATATACCCATATTGGTATATGTTCTTGTGTTTTGTCTACAGTAATGCAATTATGTAATACATGTGTTTTATTAGCAACGTATTACATATTTCACAGTACACAAAAATCTATTAAGAAAACAATTATCATTTCATTATGCAACATATTAACATTACGAATATTATATCTTCATCTTGTACGCTGCACACAATGTTATGTTTCTGTATGAGTAGCTTAGTATACCAGATAGAACCCCATAATAGAATGCTATTGAAGAGGGAAAATGGAGACCAAATCCATGCCCCCGCACCCCAAGCGCCCCAGCGCACCCATGGGTGACAAATATGCTGAAACATACCCACTTCACCAACAGTGCAACTTCTATGCTACATTAGAATCAATGCTGCAATATCAGAATCTACAAACACAAAAATCCCTGTTTAAAGGCTTGCAAATGCCTATATGAATTAACATGGTCTAAATGCACAGTGTAAAGCTATGTTTCAGGAAAATTACAGCTAAGTTCATTTCACTCACTGAACACTGAACACAGGCTGCGGGCGCCTTATCAACATTCCTCGCAAAAGAAGTCCGACCTGCCAAGGCCGCAAATTCAAGATAAAATTGCTTTCTGCAGACAGACATTTTTTAATTATCCACAAATGCGAACAAATCACGGCAACCCAGTGTGCTTTTTTTCTTTCTGGGAAAGAAAGACATTTTCTCAAGGACACGCATAACATTGAAACATAACTTGTAACAAGCCAGAGCCAGGTGCGAACTGCTTGTTCAGCTAAAAAGTTATGGGAACAAAGTCACATTGCAACAAGATTAGAATTAGGTAATGGGGGCTGGCACAGCTAAATCAACCCACTGACGCAGGAGGTTAATATCCAATTATCAGGCTCTCTATAAGGGCTACATATGTAACCCACCACTCTGCAGCCAATAACAGGAGGAGATAGGTTTCTGGGAGCTGATCCAATTCTGTGAGGTCAGCCTGCAGTGTGATTATAAAACTTACTTGCAAGACAGCCCCGGGGGAGACGGCGCCTGAATTCGCGGTGTGCACGATGCTTGTGTGTTTTTTGCCTAGAAATAAATGCAGTTTGAAAACATGATGCTGCCTGCTTGGCACTCTGTTGCATTTCTGGGGGCCATATGGGAGGTGTTGGGGCCTCCCATAGCTGGTGAGGGTATGGCTGCTGGCCCCCCACTGCCCTGGGGGTGGGGGGGATCCAGCTTCTCCCCGACAAGTTGGTGCCCTCTGTGAGGCTCATTGCTCATTGTAACATGAGTGAATGAGCTCTGCCTGTGCAAGCCCTGCGATGGACTGAGCTCCCTGCCGCCGACTCAAGGAAGCTGTGAGACCCTCGCCTGCACCTGAAGACCACCGGAAAAACGCGTAACCGGCTAAAGGCTTCGGGGGCCACTTGGAAATACCCCGCTTGAGGGCAGGTGAGAGCCCTGCAGGAGAAGGGGTCCGGTGAAGCGCATTGAGGGAGTGTCCAGCAGTGGTGCAACTGCCAGTGCAGCATAGGAAAATGTAAGTAAACCAGCAACATGGGCTCTGAGGGGGGGAAATGTTTAAAGTAGAAATGTTAAAGTGTTTTTTTATTTTTTTTTTTTAGGGAGGGATTGTAAATTGGGTGGTGGGTGATTGTACATTGTCACAAAATTCAGCGTATTGGTAGTGATCGGCACGTGAATTGTAGTTGGGACTGGGGTGGTGGCAGTGGTCCCTTCTTGTGTTTTTGAGCATATTGGGTGGGGTAGTGACTCCCTACACATAGAACAGGAGTGCCGCGCTGATTGGTCTAGAACAAGAGTGCCGCGCTGATTGGTCTGGATGGTGATTTCATGTACGGGGTCTGGATTTCCTATGAATTGACGTTATAGATCAATGAGTAGATGAGGTTCCCTGCTAATTGAGCGTTTTAGTTCAGTGAGTGGATGATGTTTTCCCGCAGGAGGTAGCTAGATTGTTCCCGAGTGCGGAAGATAGTTGGCTGGTTAAGGTCCCCTGGTGAGGAGCGTATCATGCACTAGGCGACGCAGTGTGTGCAGTCCAATTATAAGAGTTTATTGTGGTTTACCTTGTTCCAGTTGAGACAGGAAGACAGCTGTGGGGATTGTGGGGTTTTATTTTGGGATTTTTGTGGGGTTGGGAGAAATGGGTTATTGTTCTGTGTATGCACATTTGTCTTTTCATTTGCATTGTGTTTTTAGTTTGGTGACGTCACCTTCAGATTGATGCATAAGGACACAAAGTTTTGATGGTGAGGAGATAGTGGTGTGGTTTTGGATTTGGAGAATAGGTGACCCAGAGGCGGTGTGTGGAAGACACATGCGCAAGATTGTGGGGGTGTGCCGGAGAAGGCAATGGTTTGGTGAAGATGGATTGCACGTGGAGTGCACTGGCTAAGGTGCGGAGCAAAGAAGGCTCACAGAAGTTGAAAAAATGTTCAATTATCTTCTATCTTTTGCTCCCTGAACAGCGGACTACCGAAATTTTCGAATTGAATAGAGGTAAAATGTATCACACAATACAGAAATGACTCCCCTTCACTTGTTGTGTAGCACACAGCTTCCATGCTGAAATAAGTCAGTAAAACATAGTGTGCAAAGATTCAAAAGTACTGAAGGTAAATTAAAAAGACCATGGCTGCTCATAGGCGGCTTCTCCAGAAGCGTGCAGCAATCGCTAAGGACACACATACACAGCACTTACACGGGAATAGCTTTAAAAGCACATGGCTACAGTTGAACTGTGTGCACGAAGGAAAAGGAAAATGCGGGGGGTCCAATAGCTTTAAAAGCACATGGCTACAGTTGAACTGTGTGCACGAAGGAAAAGGAAAATGCGAGGGGTCAGCTGATGTTGAACAAACACGAGCAGAGGGAAGAGGGGACTCACCCTTCTGAACCTCCGGGAGTGTAATATTTGATGACACAGGGGCAGAGAAAGGCAGATGAGGACAAGTAGGCATGAAATAAATAATTGAAGCATGCGATGGGAGGGGCAGTTAAAAACAGCTTCAACACACACACACAAGAATCACAATAGCAGTGTCAACAATCACCACAATATGCACCGCCCATGTGGGGAGGATACATGGGGCAGGATGGGATCATTTCAGCAGACACCACAAGCACCAATGCAGGTACTGTTACCACTACATGTACAGACACAACAAATGACAGCACCACTACCCCAGGACTGACTAGAATGACAACACAGGGGCACTGCACAGCAGCCAGCACCCATACAGAACACTGACACAATAGCAATGGTACCGGTTACATGACTGGGTGGGGTCTTCCTGATGGGGAACAAATCTTTCAAAGGACATAGATTGACATTTTACCGCTAATAGGACAGCCCAAGACAAACTTGATTTGACTCACTGTGCCACACACACGCTCCACCTCCCCAACAGAGCGGGCGAGACGCGCGCCGACACACACACTCACGCACACGCAATAATGCAGAGGTCAATTGCATAGGGGTGGTGATATGTATCAAAACATTTTCTTTTCTGGGTGACAGTGGGGCGACTAGGCCATGCATTAGGGAAGAGACATTTGTGACATCATGAGCAATGTGGATATGACCACCTTATTAACAGAGAAATACATAACTTGTTAAACACCAGACATACACATGTTGAAAGTAAGGAAGATTGTTTAAGAATAATGGGGGTGCACTGTACAGAGGGGGGTGCATAATGATAGCGCATCACAAGAGAGTACATTTAGCTACATCTTTGAGCACACATCTTTCAGTGAGGAGACTGGGCTCATGAATACACGATTAACACAGAACAATCAAATGAGACACACAAGATGGAAGAAAGTGCACTTGAGGGGGGAGGCCTACATTTCATTGACAGTTCACCACAGGAGGAGAAAAATAGGGGTAAAGGGTGGATGATCCATGTTCCCAACAGAATTAATTTGGCGACAAAATAACAGTGCAAGTGGTACTGCCACTAGCGCTTTTGAAAATAACACTGGCACAAATGCATTAGCCAACACACATAGGGAAAGAGGTCATTGCTGCACGAACTGGAGCATAATGGTTGTATTAAAATTTGAAAGCAGATATTGGGGGGAGAAATTTATATTGTTTAAATGTAACAGTAATTAGAAATATATATTGTTTAAATGTAACAGTAATTACAGTAGTGGAGTAATAAAATACTAGATTAAAAGAGTAATTAACAGAGTAGGTAGGCTTTAAAAAGTGGACATGGGGTGGGATAGAGAGAATGGGAGTAAATTGGTAGCGGATTTCATTAGTACCAGCTTAAAGTGCCTGCAGTTCACTGCAAGGCACACCCTGAGAAGTGAGAGAGGAGCCATAGAAAAAAAAAAGTTTTAAAAACCCTGCTATTATCTTAACTAAGTAACATGGTGCACTTAATTTAGAAACACAGCCACCCTATATGACAAATTTACCACCCTGATGTTTCCCTATTTAGCTTGTCAGTGCCTGATGCCCCACGGGACAAAGGCACGCACTATAAATAACTTATAACAAAAGCACAGTAAATACAAAGATCCAAAGGCCCATTTGTACACTAGCACCCAAATTGCATATATATGATCCAAGTGTGTAATGAGTATCTTCACAAAAATTAAGTGCCTACCCATTTTCTGGGTACATTCCGAATTGTGTAATAATTTACAGTCAGACCGCCATTGAACGCCACCAGGTGGTGACAGGATGGTGCATAGGTGTACCATTGGCTCCTCCCACTAGGACACTGAATAATGTGAGAGTAGTGCAGAGAGGTTAGGCCAAGAAAATGAAGAATATGTAAATTCTCAGGTCTCAAGCGCTTCCATTTCATTTCTCGCCAGATACAAAGGACCCAGGGCAGGCCTGAAGACAACGGACAACCAACACCCAATGGCTATGGACTACAGTGGGACATTTTCCCCTCCTGACAGACTTTGTCAGAAGTGTAAGGCGTCAAGCCCTACAAAGCGGTGGCCACCCTGGCAACGAGGGAGCAACGATCAACAGGGCCAACGCAAGAGATTTTCATGAACTGCAAAATAGCACGAACTCTCCCGAGTTAGGGAAACATGGCCATCCCATGGTCCAACGCACACTAGCAACTAGAATAGGGACAGACACACGCATTTCCAAAGTTTAATTGAGTTTCATATTACATTTTGTGCACCTACAGCTGTAACACTGTTTTGTTTCTTCTCTTTCCCCGCACATGCAGGTTGTTGCGTATGTATGCTGTTAGAAATGTGTAGGAAATTTCCTTAATGTTATCTTCCATTAGAAACTGTGAGGCCTATTGATTAAAACATTGTGTAGCATTCCCCACTCAATTGCCCACCCTATCAAGAACCTCAGACCACTTAGAGCATGTTTCCCTGAAGTATATTTCCTTGCTTCCATTGAATAAACAGCCCAAGATTTTCCCTACCCATATTGAGAAATTTTGAAAACACGAAATGTCCAGGGGGAGGTTTGATTTTGCCCTTAGTGATTGTTTAGTTCGCGGAGCTTGATGTTACTAACATGTACTCACGTATTAACGCTTTTCTTGCGATTTTCAGGCGGGCAACTTTATCATCTCATCAGCTGCAAGGACCCAGCAGCGTAAGTGGTTATGGGCACGCAAATAAGGACTTTTACCTTCACGATGGGACTATTAATGATGAACGAAATTATGGGGGTGGTACTTTGAAAATTAGTTGTAATAATGAGCATTACCGCTGTATCCCCTGCTAACATTCCCTAACCTAAGCAGGAAGAGTTACGGCGTCAGTGGGTAAGGAAAAGCTGCTGCTAAAGTAAGGAGAGTTAAAGGCAGACACAAGGGGAGTAAAACATACACATAACACACATATCAGAAGTGACCAACAACATGCACACATGTACAAAATTGGTAGGGACACCACTGGAGAGAGCTGTCCTGACTGTTCTTTAACATATGCCGGAAGAGAATTGATTACAACAGAACTTACTACAGCAGAGCACGACGCCCATGTATGACAAGGTGCGAAGAAGATTGCAAGGGAAGACAGCAACATTGAGATTGAAAAAAAAATAAATAAATAAATAAATAATAAAAGAAGAAAGAAAACAAAAGGAGAGAAGAAAAATAAAATAATAAGAGACAAAAATATGATAAGTGCCTAACAGAGTGAGAGAAAAGAGCAAAGATGGTCACTGAAGAAGGACGTATACTGTTAAGGTACCAACGTTATGTTACCAGCACAACAGTGACAAGAAGTGGACAATCATGCTGGATGCAAGAAGGTTGAGAGAAGTTGCGAGATGAGAGCAGGAACATCACTGCTTATGGACTACTATTGAGCACATGCATCCAAAGATCAAGAGAAACTACCACTGAATTGGGGAGGAGAGTGTTCATTGGTGCGCATCAGCATGCCCTTGTTGGTGATGACCAAGGAAGATGTGGAGAGTGACACATTCACCTAGATGGAAAACAACGGAAGAAGAGAAACAGACAGAGAAGTAAAAAGAGGGGGGAATTACTTCTCAAGCGAGACAGAAGGATGAGTGGGTGAAGTACCAGCATACCAAAGAATGATCAGCAAAAAATGCATCTGAAAAGAGAAAGCAAAGAACTAGCTAGTGCTTGCATGGTGATGGATGACATCATGACTGCCTGGTTGCTTGAAGGTGATAACGGAAGGACGAGTACCGAGCACAGCACCATTGTGCAAGATAGAGATACATTGCAAGAGAATAACAGAAGAAGATATCGGAATGCAAATAAGAGACATGGTGAAAGGAAGAGCCGGACTAAGATAGCGGTGCGCAACATGGTTCCAGCAGTAATAAAGGTGGCCACTCCCTGTGATCAGAGGAAGTACGAAGGGAAGTGAGTGTGGTGGAACACAGAAGGGGAACACTCCTATATGTACTGTTGATCAACAACAATGCAGAAAATTATGGACACTTCAAGGAATTGGCAAAGATAAGCAGACCGGAAGGAGGTGAATGTTGCTTGGTGGTGTGGTCGACAAAGTCGACCAGAGGGGGGACTGAAGAGGGAAAATGGAGACCAAATCCATGCCCCCGCACCCCAAGCGCCCCAGCGCACCCATGGGTGACAAATATGCTGAAACACACCCACTTCACCAACAGTGCAACTTCTATGCTACATTAGAATCAATGCTGCAATATCAGAATCTACAAACACAAAAATCCCTGTTTAAAGGCTTGCAAATGCCTATATGAATTAACATGGTCTAAATGCACAGTGTAAAGCTATGTTTCAGGAAAATTACAGCTAAGTTCATTTCACTCACTGAACACTGAACACTGGCTGCGGGCGCCTTATCAACATTCCTCGCAAAAGAAGTCCGACCTGCCAAGGCCGCAAATTCAAGATAAAATTGCTTTCTGCAGACAGACATTTTTTAATTATCCACAAATGCGAACAAATCACGGCAACCTAGTGTGCTTTTTTTCTTTCTGGGAAAGAAAGACATTTTCTCAAGGACACGCACAACATTGAAACATAACTTGTAACAAGCCAGAGCCAGGTGCGAACTGCTTGTTCAGCTAAAAAGTTATGGGAACAAAGTCACATTGCAACAAGATTAGAATTAGGTAATGGGGGCTGGCACAGCTAAATCAACCCACTGACGCAGGAGGTTAATATCCAATTATCAGGCTCTCTATAAGGGCTACATATGTAACCCACCACTCTGCAGCCAATAACAGGAGGAGATAGGTTTCTGGGAGCTGATCCAATTCTGTGAGGTCAGCCTGCAGTGTGATTATAAAACTTACTTGCAAGACAGCCCCGGGGGAGACGGCGCCTGAATTCGCGGTGTGCACGATGCTTGTGTGTTTTTTGCCTAGAAATAAATGCAGTTTGAAAACATGATGCTGCCTGCTTGGCACTCTGTTGCATTTCTGGGGGCCATATGGGAGGTGTTGGGGCCTCCCATAGCTGGTGAGGGTATGGCTGCTGGCCCCCCACTGCCCTGGGGGTGGGGGGGGATCCAGCTTCTCCCCGACACTATTTATATCAATGCATCGTTCAATGGACTAATTAGGGTATGATATTTATTGCAATGATCCTTGACACATTTTCCGCAACATTATAATAAGAATCCCTTGTACACATATTTCATGAAAACTACATACACATGTGATGTCATCATTGATGTCATCAATGACATTTGTGATGTCATCTTTGATGTCCTGGGTGTTAGTCTTAGCAGTGCATGGTGGTGGCGCGAGTTATGGTTGCTTAGCTTACCATAACTGGCGAATTTCAAGTGTTTTTCGGTTTTACTTGGAACCATAACGTCCCTTTGACAAAGTTTTTTCACTGAATTTCATAGGTTTTTAGTAGCGCAACTACTAAATACCTTTTGAAACTTTCCGATCCTTTTTTTGTGTTCGATCTGTCCGCGCACAGTGCGCATATCCGCGGACCGCGCACAAGCACCCCTATAAAAGACCACGCCCAAGAGCTTATTCCCATTGTGTTGCTGGCTATTCTTCAGAACACAGTGATTTTTGCTGCCACCTGCAGACTACACCATCATCGACATGGCATCCTTGGCTGCTGAACTGCCACTTGGTGCTGCACCTGCTTCAGCACCACCACCACCCCCTCCACCACCACCTCCCCAAGGGCCTGAAGAGGGGAACAGGACTGAGGATGCGGAGGAGGAAGAAGAGGATGATGAGAATGAGGTAGAGGAAATCCCTACTACCCGAGTCTTGGGTGTGGCGGTTATTTACCATTCATGGGAATGGTCCTAAGGCTCGTGCGAACCATGTTACCAGCAATGAGTGCAAAATGATACTCAGTCGCGGGAAGCACAGTAACTACAGCTTTGGGACCACTACTATGAAGCGACACCTGAGGTCATTTCACTCTGGGGCTATTCGCAGGGTTGTACCTTGCGAAGAACATAGAAGGTTGATTTCCTCTACTTCATCCTCTGTTTCTGATCCTGTCACCACAAGGACCACCTCTGTGGGACAGCGTCTTTCTCAACCTGCCTCACAGGCCATACAGAATGCTGATGACCCTTACCTTTCGAGGGTCACAGTTGTATGTATGTACTGTGACACAGTACTCTGCAGGGGGGAGTGACTTCGGAGTGCTTTTGAGACTATCGTCTCAGAGCACGAGAAGACCTGCTCACTACCCAAATAAAACCCACTCTACATCTTCCTCTCTCAGCTCGCCCTTTCTTATCCCTGTGGTTGGTGTCCCCCCCTTTACACTCCTTTACCCTCCTCTCCTAGTGTGTCGTGTCTGAAAAACCAAAAAAATACAAAATTACAAAAATCAAAAAAAAATAAGGCTCTTTTCAGAGCCGCCTTTCCCAGTTAAAAAATAGAAATGAAAATAAATGAAGCAGGGCTCTTTGTATTTTTTAGAAGTCCGCGAACAGTTCGCGAACATTAAAAAAATTGGGTTACTACTCCATCACAAACATTGTACTTTTCTCTGGAAAGAAGTGGTGGCTCTGAAAAGAGCCTTTGGGTGGTATTTGTATGTCAAAAATTGTAAATGCTTAACATCTACTTCAAAATCGTTGTTGTAATTCCAAAAAAGGTCGCAATGCATTTTGTACATTTCTCAGAAAAATCTGATTGCCAGCATAAGTAAGATGGACTCCATCTCTGCGAAAAATGTATGTACTACAAAACATAATATTTTCATTGTGAAAAGAAGACATGCCAAAATCTCTTAGAAAGCCACAAACAGCCTTATTAACATTGCGCCTTGCTTTTTCCATTTGTGGACCAAATGAAGAAGAACAAAGCCACATTCGTCTCTGCGCAATCTGTGCAAATATCACTTGCGAATTAGGAAACATGTCCATAACCTTCCTCAGTCCTTCTTTCATAGTAAATTGCAAAACAATTCCAGTCACATGTCCTAAACTGTTCCCTCCACAATGAATTACAATTATGTCTGGAAGTTGCTCTGTCTCCAAAGTAGCACAGAGAGGTAGCAAATCCAACCACTTCATTCCACGTACTCCATGCCAGTGTACTTCCACATGTGGGAATCCAAGATCTACAGCTACTCCACAGCTTTCTGCATGCACCTTCAACCAATGTATCCACGAATCTCCTAAAATCCAAACAATCTGTTTTCTGAAACACACAGCCATAGCTATCTTTTGTTCTCTCAGCAAAAAGAGTATTTCAAAAAATCTCTCCTGGCACAACACACCCACCAAACTTTCCTGACCAATCCCTTTCAGTGCTTATTCTCATTTGCATGACTTCTGAACCCAAAAATCCCCGGATGTAACTCCCGATGTCCTGGAACTACCGCCATGTCCGCGGACATATCGTAACATGAACAGCCCTTCTACCATTTCCACTACACTCTCTCTGCCATTCCCTCATTGGATGTACCTCAAAATCACATGACCATGCACCAATCACATTCAAGACCTCTACATCTAACTGCATCATCATAGATCAGCACTGCAAATGTACTCTGAATCTCTCTAAGTACAAGTGTCATATCATTGGCAAGCAGCATCTACCACAAATACTGTACAAGTCTTCAAGATTTCTTCTTGCAGCTCCATGCATATCCATATGCATGAACACAAACTTCAGGTATGCATATTTTCTGTATAGTACATGACATAGCTCTCAACCATTTTTGTTTTACAGGCGGGTGAAATCACCCGATTTTGTTGTTTTTAGCGGGTGAGACGCCCATTGGAATGAATGGGCGTGCAGGAGGCTTGGGGGGTGAGTCTGCCCTTTACAAGGCGTGTGACACCCGCCAAAAGCATGTGACTTGAGGGCTATGATAGATGAACACATTTTCAAACAGACTTTTACCTTGTAAAATCTGTTAAATGAATTTACTGTACTTTTTTCAATTTCCTAAAATCAACTACCACTTATACACCTTTATACTTTTTACTTTCTTTAAACAAACACACTCAAATCATGTTAAACTAACATTTTTTAAATGAAATATATAGACTACATATATTCAAACAAAATTGCATGCAAACACAATCTATGTTTAAACCTTTATAAAAATACTTATACAATTTCATATTTTTTGTTTTTATTTATTTATTTACTTAATTACTTTAATTTAGACATGACATTGAGGCGCTATTACCTAGAACAGTTTACTTACAGAAATAGTGGTATTCACTAATATATTATAAATTTCACAAGACATAGTAAAGATATTTTATTTTTGCTAGTTAGTCATTCAATACAATTTGTTCATTAAGAACATATCATATGCACTGAACTGATGCAATGTATCTTATGTAAATAAATTAGTTCAATGGTTTTACAGAAGGCACTGAGGATTTCAATTAAAAAAATCAATATCTAAATTAAAAACAGTGCTATAGACAAACAAAGTTACTAATTTGAAGCTTTCACAGTTGCAGTGAAGACCAGTTTCCTGAAAAGAAGCAGCCGAATTCGAAGAAGAAAGAAAAACTAAGAAGTTACCTGTTAATTTTAAAAAAAAAGTAAGTAACATATCACCATATTATTTATATTATTAATCAAATATACTATAACATTAATACCAGCTATTTTGGTTTCTTAAAATAGAGATTTTGTACCATTTTGTCCAAAAATTTCCATGTCGTAAACAGCGATTTACAACCAGAATGGCCCACAAATTTCTATTTTTGGACACACAAATTAGCCAACTGAACCACTACAATTTTCATATTATAGAACAAACAACTGTTTTAATTGTATACATTAGATTTACTATTTGTACTTTTCCACACCACTAGCTTACTTTTTTTTGTCATCTGAACCCCAGTTTAGTGACACATAAATTCAAGAATACCTACCCCTACTAGTTTTAGTTCCCAATGCACAATCACACACCATTACATAAATCTTTATCATCTTACTCAAACACTCATGCACACAGCACACATACATTCCCCCAACCCATATCTTCTTTATTCTTTTCAACAGACCCTAAAGAATGCCTACCAAAAGACAACTCCGTAGAAAGCAACGCAAAATTAGAGCAAATGAAAATAAAGGTGTCCAACATAAGCATCCATCTCTAGCAGAATTTGTAAAAAAAAGTTGAAACAAAACAGCTAATACAATCATTTAGTGAAACACAAGAAGTTTCAAGTACAACAACTTCGCTTCCTCTATCAAAATGTAAAACAAACCAAAAAACAATTAACAGAAAATCACCTATCAGTACAGATAAAACTACTTCTTCAAATTTTAATATAGTGCAAAGTAAGCATACCAAGAAAAGTATTTTAGCCAAAATATACCGTCACAAAGTCCTTCAAAATCTTATAAAAACAGGAGAGAAATCAGGTTCAAAGCTTAAAACCTATCGTAGGAAATTAATCTTAGAAGCATTGATGGACAGTGCAGTTCTTCTCAAAAGAAATTTATTTATTTTACTGTTAAACAAAATGAAACCACTAACAAAACTAATAACTAAATTACAAAAAAGACTTCTCAATAAGCGAAATGTCACAGAAAGAACTTCTTAAGTATCTGCGGAGGTGAATGGAATCACACTACGAGCACAGAACCATATTTTAATGAAGAAGCGTACAAACAAAAGCAAACATATACAATTGCCATAAATAGCAGTGATCGAGGTTATAAAAAAGTGAATAATACCATAATGGAACAAGAAGTACTCCTTACAAAAATATGCCCTGAAAACTTAGAATTACCCCTCCATTCAACTGAATCAGAACGTCTAGTGTACAAATGGCCATGCACGCCAATGTGTAACATTCCCAAACAATGTTTCAAATCTTTACACCAATTCCTCAATAAATATGTAAAAAGCAAAGACAAAATCAAAATTAAATTACTGCAAAATATAGATACCTGTAAAGTGCGCAAGTACACAGGACTACAAGGACATTCATTGGCCTGCATTACAGGACCTACTTGTAAAACCACTTTCCATGATATCAAAAGGATATCAACACATCATTCAACTATAAGAAATCTAGTCTATAAACTGTACTATGCTAAAAGTCCTGCTTTAGCACTAGCAAAGTTAAATAACATCCTTCTACATGGTACAGCAAAAGACCTACTTGAAGAAATTCACTATATCCAGAAAAAATATTTTGGAAGTGAAAGTCATTTACAGAATGAAATAGCTGTAAACCAATTAAGCAACAATTCTACACATGGCAACCTTTTGCTAAACACATAAAAAAAAGAAATACTAAAATTTAAAAGTACATCAGCTGAAGTACCAAACCATGTATGTGTATGTTGCCGTAGAATTTTTTATAAAAGTAACACAAAAACTGTGGACCTATCATACAAAATAGAAGACAATGACGATTCTAAATGGTTTGAATTAGCTCTCTACCTTCTAGCAGAAAACAAATATGAAATAACTGAGCCCTTAATACTTTGCAGTTATTGCACTACAAAACTTGACAACAACCAAACTATTTCACGTTCTATCACAAATAATTTGGAATTATACCCAGTACCAAAACCTCTACAACAACTTAATTTATATGAGAGCATCATAATTCAAACAGTACACCCATTTCAAGCAATAATACGCCTTCAACCAAAAACAGCAAAATTACCTCCCTCTGAATTGGTAAAAGGCATTCGTGGAAAAGTAGTTTATTTACCATTAAATCTAAAAGAAAATGTGCATACTCTAGGAGTGCAACGTCCACTGTTTTACAGTTTATTGAAAAATATGTCACTTGTCAAATTCCATAAGAAGCCACAAATAGTGATCTTTGTGCACAAATTTTACAATTTCAAAGACACAAATGTGGAAAATATTGTCGTCGCAAATACAAAAACAAAGGCAAATACTACACCAAATGCCGATTTGGTTTCCCTAGACCAGTTACAAATACAGGTCAAGTAAACAACCTCATGTCTTCAGTTAGACATACTGTTAAAGGAAAGTCACCTAAAAATACATATTACATAAAAAGAAAAGAAGAAGAAAAATATATCAATGATTATAATGCAATCATTGCCCACTTATGGAATGCAAACATAGATGTGCAGTACATTGCAGACAATTCTACTGCAGTTGCAAGATATGTCACAGCATACTTAACTAAAGCACAAAAGACAGAGCTCCAAGACCTCTGGAATGACCTGTCATCGGATAAAACAGTATCTCAGAAATTATACAGCTTGGGCATAAAAATGCTCACACATAGAGAATGTGGATCTTATGAAGCAGCTGATCGTTTAACTGGTACTTCATTGTATGGTAAATCTGAAAATATAGTATGGCTAAGTCTTCGTCCAGCTAAATCTAGAAAAAGAGTTCTAAAATCATATGAAGATATAGAAACAATAGCCAAACATGATCCCAACAGCCAAGACATTTTAAAAAACAATTTATTAGACACATACTACCCAAACAGAAGTAATACTTTGGAAAACATGTGTCTATACCAAATAGCCCAAAACTACACATACAAAAATAATATGAAACCCGATGGAAAAAAAAAGGTAAATATAGAGTGACAGACTGTGAAGGCAGCTTAGTTAAACTCACTAAACCAAATTTAATTAATCATATCAAATTGTCATTGAAGACTCCTCAACATAAAGAAGTATATTACATGTCCCTGCTACAACTCTTTAAACCATCGAGAAAAGAAGAAGAAATATTAGATAACTATGACTCCTATGAAGATGCTCTCAAAGCAAATGAAAGCACTATAACTGATGTAAACTTTACACAGTACAAAACAATGTTGCACAATGAACAGAAACATGAAGAAGAACTCCAAGCTCAACTAGATAAGGATACTCCTGACAGTAGTCAACCTTCTGTAACAGGAAGCCGAGAACCACTAATAACAAATGAGGCAGAATTAGCTATGATAGAAGTAGAAAACACCATGTGTCAGTATGAAGATAAGGAAGACAACTATACTACAATCAAAACTAAACAATGAGCAAAGTAGCATTTTTCAAGAAGTAACAAAACAAATTGCATATGGTGTAAAACATGAAAATAAAGAATGTTCCTGCCATAATTATAAACCTATACTACTGTACGTCAGTGGTGAAGCTGGTTCTGGCAAAACATTCCTAATCAAAATCATTAGTAAGTTCCTTCAACAATTGACAAACAACAAACTGTCAGCTGTTGTCACTGCCCCACAGGTTTAGCTGCCTACAACATAGGTGGTGTTACATTACACCGATTACTACTATTACCAGTAGAAAACCAGAACAAATTAGACTATTACAAACTTTCTGCAGAAGCTGCAATTGAATTACGCAGAGTATTGAAACAAATGAAAATGCTACTAATAGATGAAGTGAGCATGGTCTCCAACCTGATGTTAGCTTTGATTCACCTCAGATTACAAGAAGTACTCAAAACAGACTATGAAGAGCTCTTTGCAGGAAAACACATTATTGTTTTTGGAGATCTGCTTCAATTAACACCAGTAAAAGGTGAACCTATTTTTAAAACATTAGGGCACAAACTCTGCCGTAAAACTGTTGGCAGCATTAGAAATGTCAATCTTTGGCAACATTTCCAATACAGAGAATTAACAGAAAACATGCGCCAATCTGCAGATCTAACTTATGCCAACATTTTAAAAAGTTTGAGAGTTGGTATACTTTCTAAAGAAGCAGAAGCAACATTGAAAACCCGGCACATTAATGCACTTTATGGCGATAATGCATGTGCTACAGATGTTATGGAACAATTAGCCCACAAAAATGTCAATTGTATGGCCTTAATGCCAACTCTTGCAAGCTGTTTCAAATTCAATGAAATCATGCTAAGTAAAGAAATGCAACCAATAATGGAAATTAGCACCACAGACAAACTAGATGTACATGGTATGACACTACCCATGTGTGACCAAGCCACAACAAGACTAAATAATTTAGAAAAATCAATCTCAAACACAGCAGGCTTAGAAAAGATGTTAAAATTATCCTTAAATTGCAGAGTAATGCTTAAACGTAACCTTGACGTGGACCAAGGACTAGTTAATGGAGCACTGGGTACAGTTGTTGGCTTTCAAACATACCCACGTGACAACAAAATTCAGTTTGTCAATATACTCTTTGACAAACTTTCAGAAGTAAAACGGATAGGACGCTCAACAGCTAGATTCCTTCTCTTCAAAGATATGTATGTACGCAGAGAACAATTTTCTCTAACTCTTGCATACGCAGTCACAATTCATAAATCACAAGTTCTTACCCCAGACAAAGCAATGATAGATATTGGTAACACAGTCTTTAAAGAAGGCATGAGCTACGTAGCACTATCACGCTTACGTACACTTGACGGTCTATTTCTAATCAACTTTGATGCAAGTAAAGTAAACGCTGATATTCCTTGCATTTTAGAATATAATAGACTTCGCTCACTATACACTCCCCATCTAAACACATATTCTTTTCTACAAAAACTAAAACGTTGTAAAAGAAAACTAAATCAAACTGAAATGCAACAGGACGTCACTGCAAATCCTCCAAAGAGAGTAAAAGAAACTAATACTTCATCAAGTACCACAAACAAAAAAGAATCAATTAGAGAAAGTAAACCAGGTACTTCTTTAAAGAAGGAAGACAAACTCCAAAAAAAAGCAGTTAGATACAGAACTACCTGGACCATTTAAATTCTCAAATATAGTTGGTGTAAGTTGCTATGAAAATGTAGCAATGAATATTCTATTTCAATTACCACCAATTGTTGACAACATTTACTCACACAGTACAGACCCATTGTGTTTGCAAATGTTAGTACTTCACAGAAATGCAGCAAACAATCCTGACAACACATATAGTGTTTTTGGAATAAGACGACAATTGGACTACTGTGCTGGAATAGTGAAATTCACTATAAACTCACAGGAAGATCCACAAGAATTTCTAATGTACTTACTACAAGTACTGGAAAACAAAAACATACCTATAAATGAAATCTTTCAGATTTCATACATGTGGAAACATACATGCACTCTCTGCAACAATGTGACACAAGAAGAAATCCCCAATGAACGCTTCATATATATATCAATACCAAATTGTGAATCCATTCCATTTCAGCAACTTGTACAAAATGCAAACCATGGTAGATTATGCTCTACCTGCAATTCAGATAATCGCTCCACGTTAGTAATACAAACACATAGTAAATACGTAATACTAAGGCTTCTACTTTACAATGCAGATGGTACCAAAAACAACTGCAAGCTGACTGGATTCACACATGGTCAAATATCACTTGGTAAGAAAACCTTCACAACAATAGGTATAATCTACCACGCAGGAGCCACAACCAATTCAGGGCACTACACTGCATACATAAAAAAGAAATGTGGATGGTTTGAATGTAATGATAGTACCATTACTCTAAAGCAGAGATTACCAGCAAATCTTACAAATGCTTATTTGATGTTCTTAAAACCAAAATTTGTTAAATAAACTGTATTTAAACCTTTAAGTAAATTTGTGTTACAAAAATATAAACTGTTAGAATACTCCAAAAGCTATCTAACTGCTCAAAGATTCTACAACAACTAATCAGATAAATGAATACCACTAAATGAGACCAAAAAATACATAGTTGGAATACGCCAATTGCTATCTAACTGTCCCAAAATTATAAATGTGTGTTAAAATAATATAAACTGTTAGAATACTCCAAAAGCTATCTAACAGCTCAAAGATTCTACAACAACTAATCAGATAAATGAATACCACTAAATTAGGCCAAAAAATACACACTGTCCCAAAATTTAACAATATCCAAATAGGTAAATGAAAACCACTAAAATATATTAAAAAAATAGACAGTTAGAATACGCCAATTGGTATCTAACTGCTCCAAAATTTTATAATATCAAAACAAATGAAGAATCTGTTACTGTTCCAAAAAAAATACAACAAAGCAAAGTATAAAGCATTAGCCAGAAACAACAAGTAAACACTGAAAACAAACAAACAAATAAACTGTAGCATAACAGAAAGGTTTTTTTTTAAATCCAACATGGATTTTTTTTTCTCCCACAGACCCAATGATTTTAGCAACAAATACAGAAACTGAGCAAATTGCACAGTACTCTGATTTGTACTCTACTAAATATGAGGGTCGAAAAAAAATAAAAGTATATTGCTTATACAATGTAATAAGTCATTACAAAATACTAATACTAACATGCTATTTTCTTTTATCACAGAAATGAAGAAGAAAAACATGGACTCCCATTACTAGACCAAACAGTAAGTATACAATAATAAGGACAACCATAGCAGCACATCACATCCATAGTATCTAATACCTTTGTTCCTTATACATTTGTTTTTCACCCAAAGTTATAAACAAATATGAATGTGATATGCTGCGGTGGTTGTTGCCAGGGCATAGAGTCTTGGGTGCATGGCCAATGGCCATGCACCCAAGACTCTATGCCCTGGCAACAACCACCGCAGCATATCACATCCATAGATTCAAACATTTCAACTATGATCTATGGGAAACGTTTAATGTCCGCGAACAATGTGAGTGTTCTTAGAACACTTTGAACTTGCCAGCGAACAATACGGACACCGTTTTCAGGACAACCCCTACGAACATTTCAGAACAACGCGATAGTTCTTAGAACACTTTCAACTTAACAATGAACAATACGGACAGCGTCCTAAGGACACCCCCTATGAACATTCCAGGACACCGGGAGTGTTCTCAAAAACGTCTTCAGAACACCCCCATCTTGTTTATTTGCGAACATTTCAGGACACCGCGAGTGTTCTTAGGACACATTCAACTTGACAAAGAATAATACGACAGCGTCCTCAGGACACCCACTACGAACACTCCCCGGACACTGGGAGTGTTCTTAGAAGCGTCTTCAGAACCCCACCATCTTGTTTATTTGCGAACATTTCAGGACACCGCAAGTGTTCTTAGGACACATTCAACTTGACAAAGAACAATACGGACAGCGTCCTCAGGACACCCCCTACAAACACTCCCAGGACACCGCGAGTGTTCTTAGAAGCGCCTTCAGAACACCCCCATTTTGTTTATTTGCGAACATTTCAGGACACCGGGAGTGTTCTTAGGACAGACTCAACTTGACAGAGAACAATACGGACAGCGTACTCAGGACACCCCCTACGAACACTCCCCGGACACCGCGAGTGTTCTTAGAACAGTTTCACTTTGCTTGCGAACAAAATGGACACATATTGACTCCTTAGAACACCCCCTAGTCAGTTTATTTAGAAAATTTCAGAACACCCGTGATGTCCGTAAACAAATCGAACACAAAAAGAACGTCTAACACATAAAACACACAACTTTCATCCTATCTCACACACTCCCACCCTCCCCAAACACTCCTACACACCAACACACTCTACAAAATACACATTTTGAACAAAGTTTCACCGCGCTGTCCGGGGACATCCGCAAATCCAATATGGCGGGCGCTACCGAAAAATCTGACGCGCTTCATGCTCCACGCCGTCCAATCAGCGAACACTTTGCAAGTCCGCGAACATCACGCAAGACGATTGGCCAATCAGGACACTTTCCGCGGAGCGAACAGGGAAGTGTATCCGCAAACCGAACACAGATATCACTAATTTTTTTTTACCTACTTTTTGGTCATTTTAAAAATAAACTACTGGGCGAATTTTCACCAAATTTGCAAAAGCACGCTTTCGGGACCAAGCCGCTGCTCCTGGTCCAAATTTGGTGGAAATCCGTCCAGTGGTTTGGGCGGTAGACGCGAGCAAAAATTTGTTCCCATTCACTCTATGAAGAGTGAGTATAATGTATACAAATATGAGCATATAGAGGGAAGGTAGAGTAATAAAAATAAAACTATGACAAAGTGCTGATAACCATAATGATTATCTTCATGCACAGAAAGGATTGCTCTCTTTCAAGCCTGTATCTTCCGCTATGTACGTGTTTCATATATGATGTGACAGGACCCCAAGTCTACAAATATAGTACCTTTTCAATTTTTACTTCCTGACTGTTACTGTAGAAAACTATGTGGCTTCGATATGTCAGTAAAGGATAAAAAGGGAGAGCCAGCCATGTGATGTCATCAGTTATGTCATCAATGACATTTGTGATGTCATCTTTGATGTCCTGGGTGTTAGTGTTAGCAGTGCACGGTGGTGCGAGTTATGGTTGCTTATGTTACCATAACTGGCGAATTTCAAGGGTTTTTCGGTTTTACTTGGAACCATAACGTCCCTTTAACAAAGTTTTTTCACTGAATTTCATAGGTTTTTAGTAGCACAACTTAACCATAATATCCCCGACATGTAACATAGAACATACTAACCCCTCGTAGTGATTTTCATGTCTGCGGACATATCGAAAATCTGAGCGTGGTGAATGTAAATTTAAATAGTGTGCCCCATTTCCCCTTTGAAGTTGGCTCAGCCGTTTTTTTTTTTTTTTTTTTTTTACAGATGCTTGACAGACACCTGTTATTTTATATTTTTTTTCTTGTTTTTTATTCTTATTTTACTCCTAAAATCTTCACATAACCTTCTCCAAAGCAACCCTTACATTCCAAAATAAAAAGGCATTTCCGGTAAAAGATAAACAAATGCCATCTTCTTTAAAATTAACAGCATTACTGGCATCAATATTCTCATTGTTACAGAAGAACATACCAGCTCTAAGCATGAATGCACACATGCCTCGGTTGATGACACACCTAGCAATGTTTTGCTGAGGACAAAAAACTGAACTATTGTCCCATATTGCCCTAGGTAGTAATCCAGAAAAAATTACTTTCGCATTTGGAAGGATCTTCACTACGGCTTGAACCAAGCGTTCCAAATCAGCCAACAAAGTAGGGGCACTGACGTTGCCCAAATGGAAAGCACCTTAGTGCAAAACTACCACATGCGGACTGTTCATCGTGGCCATATCCGCACAAACTTGTACAATTCCCTGTACATTGCAATCAGGCACAGTGCTCCACACCACCTCCACTCCTTTGACATCAAAGTTCTTTGCAACATGCCTGCATTCAGCGTACTGCTGTAAACCATGCACAAACATATCTCCGAGCACCAACACCCTGACTTTCTCCACTTCTGCCATCTTCACCACACACAGTCTCTTTCAACACAAATCCACAACCTCGACATCTGATTGGCTGATCCGTACAGTCTTCTTTCCATGTTGGATTTCCTGGAAAAACCCGGATTTACCACGCCCTGTCCACGAACAGCCGCGGTATCCGCGGACGGCGTCCACTTTACTCTCTGTACCATTCCCTCATTGCATACAGCTAAGCAATCACACAATACGAATAACGTCCTCAGAACACCCTCAGGACAATTATCATTTCATTATTCTACATATTAACATTACAAATATTATACTTTTATCTTGTACTCTGCACACAATGCTATCTTTCTCCATTAGTAGCTCAGTATACTACATAGAATCCCATAATACAATGCTATTTACTGATATAAATGCATCGTTCAAAGCACTAATAACGGTATGATATTTATTGCAATATCCTTGACACTTTTTTCGGAACATTATAATAAAAATCCCTAGTACACAAATTCCATGAAAAGTACATACACATGTGATGTCATCAGTGATTTCATCAATGACATTTGCAATGTCATCTTTGATGTCCTGGGTGTTAGTCTTAGCAGTGCATGGTGTTGGGGCGAGTTATTTTTCATAGCTTACCATAACTTGCTATTTTCAGGGGTCTTTCGGCTGTACTTAGAACCATAACGTCCTTTAAACAAACTTTTTTTAATATCACGCAAACAATATACAAACATAGCGTGGAAAAACCAACTTCTACAGATGGCTTTACACAGAATGTTGCAAAGTAAGAATTTATGCTCGTTCACAGTGAAGGTCAGCTGCTTCCATTTTTTTCTCGGGCCCCGGAGAGGCTCACGAAGCAGACTATAAGGTTGTATTGTGTTTTGACCTTGACAGACAGAGATTGTGATGAAAGACTTCTCTTGAAGGAGTGTTGCTAAAACGTAAGAGAAGATAAAGATGAAATTTCTGAAACGAAACCACTTTTACATATTATATCACTATGCGAAAGATCGTTGGCACACGCGGAGTCGTATTTTGGGACTGCACCACTCGTAGACAATGGAAATTGCAATTGTACTGTAAGTAACCCTTTAGATTACTTTATACCAAATATAATTACAATAGCGTAGCATTAAAGACCGCTGAAGTTGAACTTGTTCGTTGAAAGTGGCATAATGTTTTCTACCGCGCACTATAACCGCCGAATTGATCCCCTGTCGTTTAGAGGGCTCTGAAAAAGACAGACGGCACAGAGTGGGTTAATATAAATAATTTAACCGGTCTATAGGTGGTCAAGCGCTCAACTCGCTGTGCCACTTCACTGTAGCCTGTCAAGTGGCACAGCGAGTACAGAGCTCGCTTTGACATCCGTGCACAGCTTGCTAACGCAAGTTCGAATCCCGGCAAGGCGAAACTCAGCCTTTCATCCTTCCGTGGTCGATAAATGAGCACCACACACTGTGGTTAATAATAAGCACCGCTTACATACCTCACAGTTCTTAGCGCTATATGAATGGGAAAATATTATTGTTTTATTATTAACATACTCTGTTGCACTATCTTCGATAGCAAATAGTTTCACACCCTAATAAATAAAATGATGATTTTTAATGAAGATCGGCTGGTGAGAATAATTTATGTTTTTTAAAACAGGTACTTGGCCCCGTTTTGTCTATATCACGATTTACAGACTCCAGCGGAAGGGGTCTTCAACTGCCAGGTGCAAGTCTAAATATGCAACTTCATGACCCTCACCATTTTATGGGACAATCGCCAAAGACCAATATGCCCTTACGCAGTACTAGCGGCTACAAACAACATACCAACCAATACGGTGGTCTAATGGCTCGTTGTTGGAGCAACCTTCCGATTATCAGAGACCATTTACTGCTTTTATCATAAACCAACAGCCTATCTACCGCAAAGGAACAACGCATGGCTCCAAATAAACTTTTGCTGATCGACAGCAGAAACAACAGCAAATCGCTGAATATTCACTAAACATTTCATGTGAAATAAATGTACTTTACCAAATGTACAATCCTGCTGTTTACTTTTAAACCACAGTTTCATATTCCGAATTGTGGCGCACTGAGTTGTAACCTGATCTAAGACTCTCTGTACCGCAAAGGAACATCGCGTGTCTCAACATGAACTTTTGCGGATCGACAACAAAGACAAATGCAAATTGCTGAATATACTCTAAACATTTGATGTCAAATAAATGTACTTTACAACATTTACAATCTTGCTCTTTGCTTTTAAATCACAGTTTCATATTCTGAATTGTGGCACGCTGTGTTGTGACATAATGTGTGTTGTCTTCCGGGTTCTGTGTAAAGTCGCGTAGTACTGGAGACGACTGGGCGCGTTTCATTACGCACCCTGTAACGTCACGGAGAAAGGCAGGGAATATGAATGCTTTGATAATATCAGGTTAATAGTGGTGGGAGATATGATTTAGTGTCGCAAAAGCAAGTCAGCCAGGTCAATAGCGCCAGTGATAGGATTATCACATAATGTCGACGCACACCAGCCGGATTTATCGTTTCTTTAGTGGACAAAAAGTCGGTTGACGCCCCTAGGAAATTGTACTATTAGCGAACAAAAGGAGTGCTCTTAAAACACTTTCACCCCGACAACGAACAATACAAACAACGTTCTCAGAACACCCCCATTTTGTGTAATTGCAACCATTTTGGGACACTGCGAGTGTTCTTAGAACACATTCAACTAGACAGATTACAATACGGACAGCGTCCTGAGGACACCCCAGTTTGTGTATTTACGAACAATTAAGTACACCGCAAGTGTTCATAGCTCATTTTTACCTTCCTTGCGAACAAAAATGACACATACTCCGTTAAACACCCCACCATTTAGTTTATTTACAAAATGTCAGAACAGCCGTGTTCTCCGCGGACAAATCGAACGCAACAAAAATGTCTAGCACATAAAAAAACAAAGCATTGAACCCATCTCATACACCCCAACCCTACCCAAACACTCTTACTCACCAACACACGGCACTAAATAGAATTTTGTATCCACGTTTCACTGCGCTGTACGCGGTCGACTGCGAATACAAGATGGCGGGCGCCACAGAAAATCTGACGCGCTCCACGCCCCTCGCCGTACAATCAGCGAACACGTTGCATGGCCGCAGACATGACGCAAGCCCATGGGCCAATCGGGGTGCTGTCCGCGGAGCGAACAGGGAAGTCCGTCCGCGAAGCGAACGCAGATATCACTAATTTTTTTGCCTTACATTTTGGTCATTTTTAAAAAAACTGCTGGACAGATTTACACCAAATTTACAAAAGCACGGGGGGAAAAAAAAGTTTTGGGACCCCCCTATAAGTTTTCCCCCCCTGGACGAATCCTCACCAAACTTTGCAAAAAATTCAGAGTGACCCAACTACTTTTTTTGCAAAGTTTAGTGAGGATCCGTCCAGGGAGAGCGAAGTTATAAGCCACCCAAAAAGTGCTCTTCCTATGGAAACAGCAACTTAACCATAACTACATGGCCACTACCGTGGCCATGTAATATATATATATATATTTGTGAACTTGTGCATGTATGTTCGGGGGTTGGCTCCAGCTGTGTAACAGTTGGGCTGACATTTTGCCCACGGTCGGCAGAGAAGTCTGGGGTGTATTAGCGATAGTGCAACTTGACCAACCCCACCCATTCACCCTGTACAGGGCAGAATCCGGCCCTGTACTATAAGTAAGTATAGGCGGTTTCAGGAGATTGACAATTTTGTGATTGTTGGCTCCAGCCCCACAATAGACTGAAATTTTGCCCGAGGTTGGCATACCAGTCTTGGGTCTACTGGCGATGGTGAAATCTGACCAACCCCACCCATTCTCCCTGCATAGAGTGGGGTCCAGGGAGATTGCCGATTTTACGACTTTTCCAAAAATAGGAAGTCTGGTCCTGTGATATCAGTATAGGCGATTTCGGGAGATTGGCGATTCTGCCATTTTTCAAAAATAGGAAGTTATGACACTAAAACATACACAAGGCTTTAGCAGACCCCCTTGTGCATTTCAGCTACAGACCCGTGCAACACCGTATGGTACCAATAGTAGTAATATAACAAAAACAGTGCAACGTTTGGACATTTCTGGGAGCCATTTAGCTCCTACTTCTACCCTAGGAGAGTCTGGTTACCTTGTAACCAACAGCTGCCAGGAAATACATTTGGCTCGTCAGTCCAAGTGGTGACTTACAAGCATGCATATGTGACATTAACTTTGAGTGCTTGAAAATGTGATTTAAGAATAACTTGGACACATCTAGGACACATTTAAACAGAATGTATAATACATAATAGCCAAAAGGTCAGTGTGCATTTCATGGTAAAGTTAGATTTGTGGTGCTGTGTACCCGCTCCTGGTTATCTAGCCGTAGCTCCTGCTCACTGGGTGATGCCTGACACCCAGGATCTGGTTTTAGCACTTGCTCATAGAACCTTAATTACGAGCCCTGCAGTGTGCACTGGCCAGGCTCTCTGCATGGCCTAGCTCATGGTTATTCACAAACCTGATGACCCAGGTTTTCAGGGATATTTATCTAGTTTCATGAATAACAATGGGTTGGACAGTGAGAATGCTGGGCACTGATGCTGGCCATGTCTGCGCACTGCTCCACTCAGCCCGCATGATGATATTGCAGAACATTCTCTACTGAAATAAATATCGGGGTGAGTTGCCAACAATTGGACAGTCACCAGCCTGCAGCCCCAACACAGGCGCAAGGACAGTATAACGGCTAATGTAAAAGAGGAGTTCCTGTCATGACTATAAACTTATAAAAGAAAGAAAGAACATATATGCACACCTAAGTTTCTTAAAGAACAAACCTATTTGTTAGTTTTAAGGTTGGTAGTGAGGTGCTGAGGAGTGAAACACAAACCTGACAATAGGTTGTGGGTTTGAAAAAACTGGGGAAGGGAGGGTAACCACAAGATGTGGACCCCTCGTGCCACCTGCACACTCTAGGTTATTGTCCGTAGACAGTCAATACATTCTGTTCTTTAGATACGATTATTTACAATCATGTTGGTCCATAGCTTTATGGAAAAGATCTTGTGGTTCATTCAATCATGAATAGTTCAATGAGTCTGTTACAAAAACTTAAGTATAAAATAAATTAGTGGCACTTAAGGTTCTCTGAAAGAGATATATATGCATATATTTGTTTATTTCACAAATACTCTTAGTAAGATTATTTTCTCTTCTAAACATGCATACAGTTCACAACTAACATCAATACTTGGTGTACAATTGTGCAGAAAGTTTATCAATTTTTGTTGTCTCACACGTGCTAATACTTAAAAACTCGACGCGTTTCGGGAAAAAATCCCTTCTTCTGGAGTAAGTGTTAAAGAATGTGCAAGTCTACTTCTATCTATAGTATGTTTTCAATTTCTAAACTTCAAGGTCCTTGTTTCTGGATATCTACAAGAAAAATGATAATTCTCAGTTGCAATCGTGTTCCTTTAGTTAGCTACATGTATTTCTTAACTATTGCATAAATCAAGCTAGCAAAGCACTACATACCTCACATTGGTGCCCCGAGGTTTTTTTTGAGTATAGATGGCTGATAATTAAATCAATCAAATCTTCTATGGCCCAAATAGGTAAGAGAGTACCCTAAAAAATTGAAGGGAAGTCCATCAGATAAAGGGACAGAAAGTATGAGGAGACAATTTACGGGATAAGGGTGTTCTGTAGTCAAATTACAGAAAAAAATCAGGATAAAAAATTACCTTAAGTCTAAGGCTGATGGGGGCATAGGATGCCTTGGTTGAATTCTCAATGGTGCCAGAGTTCAAGTTTAAATGTCCTTGCCATGTCCTAGTGGGGGTAGCTGGAGCTTCAAAGGAAGTGGGGGGGATTCATGTCATCCCTGGGTAGGTCCCCGTGTAGTTAGAATCTCCTAAAGAGGGTAGCTAAAGAACATTGCTAATCAGATTGTGAGCGAGTCCGTCCCAGTAATCGTGACGGGAACCTCTAATGTTCCATCTGCCTGGAGGGTATTACCTTCAGATGGTCTCAAGAAGTTGAAAACCATGGGATCCTGTTCATATACCTTCAGTGGTTGGCCGCCCATTCGCCTCGCGTCCAAACACGAGTGACACCCGTTTAAGAATGGCAGGAAACGCCTGCCTGAGTCAGGAGCGTCATCCGCATCACAACGTCACGTGCGCGCTGACGTCACATGTAAACATGTGACGTCATCACGCAACGCTACGCGTGCCCGAAGTGTAGCGGGATATAAAGAATGATAAAGTTATCATTAGATTCATCTTAGTATGCCAAGGGGCATACTCATGGTATGTAGTATCCAAAGAGCTTATATAGCTCGAGAAATTAGAGGGCGGGAGTGTCAAAAGAAATAGTAATGTAAAGAATAAAGTATGGGTGATGTAAGAAGCATTAGAGGACCAAGGTACCAGGTCACAAGGTCATCATCTACGGGTGGTCTTATGGATGTAAACACAAACTTGAGGACACAATAGCTCCACATACTGTTAAATAGGGGATGGGGATCCCTTATGGTAAGCTGCGTCATTAAAGGATTAAGGTTAATATAAATTTAGAGGGAAGGGGTCAGCCAAGGGGCACCTCTGTTCACAATCTATTAGCAACATCTATACATAATGTGTATACAGTCCTCATCCTTAGTCCCTTTTAATCATGTCATGTTGTCACTCCAATACATTTTTATCCCAACTACATCTCCGTGTGGGCCATGTGATACAAGCAAGTTAAAGGTATAGATCGTCCTCATAAGTATACGTTCAGCAAAACATGGTAATTGATATGATGTCATCAAGGATCTGAAACCAGCTTATGCCTGTGTGTTGTGCTCCTAAGGCCATATTATAAAAAGGCACCTAAGTGGAACTCTTCATTCATTCCGTACGGGTTGATACTGTCTAGTTTGTCGATCCAGCATAACTCACGTTGATCCAGTCTTCTAGCATGGTTACCTCCTCTTGAAGCCCTTGTGACCACTTCTAATATCTGGTAGCGTAATTGTGCCACAGTGTGTCTTTTTTCAGAGAAGTGTCATGCCACTGGTGACCGTTCATTCTTTGTCCTGATGTTGCTTTTGTGCTCATTACACCTTTCTCTCATTTTCCTTTTTGTCTGGCCCACATAGTAAATCCCGCATGGGCAACTTAGTGCGTAGATTACTGACTTAGTGTCACATGTAGCATAATGTTTTAATGTGATCTTGGCCCCTGTTCTAGGATGTCTTATGTAATCTCCTTTGGTAATATTGTTGCAATTACCGCAGTGAAGACACACAAAAGTTCCAGTTTTTTTGGTCTGTAGTGTTAGTTGACGTTGTTCCTGAGAACGTTCTGCTCTTACCAATTGATCCCGAAAGTTCTTCCCTCTTTTATAGGCAATTAGGGGTGGTTCAGGGAAGAGTTTTTGTAAGTGGGTGTCCATTTGGATGATCCTCCAGTTCTTTCTTATTAAGCGGGTAATGTGGTGACTTTGGCTTGAGTATTTTGGTGTGTACAGGAAAGGTATCTCCTTATGTTCCTGCGTTTTCTTCAGTAGATCTTCTCTTGGTTTCAAAGTGGATCTTTCTTTGGCCGCTGAGATAATGTTCTCTGGATAACCTCTCGCCAAGTATTTATTGGTCATCTTATCCATTTCTACTGTGAGTGTGGATTCAACAGAGGTAATCCTTTTGGCCCGAAGGAACTCGCTGTAGGGTAGGTTATTTTTTAGGTGTCTTGGGTGGTGACTCAAGTAATGTAAGCTGTTGTTCACATCTGTGGGTTTTGTTAAAAGGTTTGTAATGATTTCTCCATCCTTCAATATTAGTTCCACATCTAGGTAATGGATTTTTGGATTCCCTATCTCCACAGTGAATTTAATCCTGTTGTTCTGTCATGATGCCTACCCTCGGGGACCCAGACCAAGTCCAGCAACCCCGGAAGCAGGCATAAAGTTACCCCAAGCAAACCCAACAACCCCCGCTAGGGGCTGTTTGGGTGCAGTCCTGGCGCCTATGGCGCCAGGCTCATATGGAGAGTCAGTCCTGGCGCCATAGGAACCAGGCTCATAGATTAAAACTTACCCGATGCAGACCATGCTGCAAACTTACCTGATGCAGACCATGCTGCAAGAGCTCCAAGCCAAACAAGGCTTGGAAGGGACTATTTTACCTAGGGACTATTTTTTTACTTGGGTGGGGCTGGGGAGGAATACTTACCTGGGACTACTTTGGAGGCTATTTAAACCACACCCAAAGAGCAGCACATGCTTCGCGTTATTCTGTATCCAGCAGCGTAATGCTCACCGTGCCTGCAAGTCTGCATCCAGTCTTCTGTCATGCCCGCCTCGAGTTTGGAGTTCCTAGAAAAAGGGAGAAATAAGGAGAAAAGGTTAGAACAAGAGCAATACCTTTGATCCTTACCTGAATTCCCGATCCATAGTGCCTTCGAGCTGGAAGAAAGAAGTTATCTTATGCGCGTTGCGGTGTCCAGTCAATTGGTCGACAGCAAACTGGTCGACTGCAATTTGGTCGACACCATTTGGTCGAATGCCAAATGGTCGAATTTTTTTTTTTTTTTTATATATGTGTTTTGTGGGTTTTCGTGTGGGGAAAAAAAAATAAAAGAAAAAAAGGGGGTTGGGGGGACCCCCCCCAAAAAAAAAAAAAAAAGGGGTAAAAAAAAAAAAAAAAAAATTCGATCATTTGGCATTCGACCAAATGGTGTCGACCAGTTGTCCTGTCGACCAAATGTTTTCGACCAATTGACTGGGAACTGCGCGTCGCCTCGCCTGCTGCAGCGCCGTGCTGAACTCACCGGCCTTCTCAGCATCTTCACATTTCACCGCATCCTCCTGCATGTTACCGCCGCACTCCGGCACCTAAGGAGAAGACAAGAACAGCAAGGTGAGCCAAGGGAATACACAGAGGAATACCCCCCATAGACCTACCTGATTTTACCACTGGGGGTACTATTCTTCTTCATGGGTCGGCGCAGCTTCCACTGCATCCTAGCCGAACCCCGGCCCCTAAGGGGAAACAAAAGGACAGCAAGGTGAAACAAGGGAATAACAAGGAGAACCCTCGTCACCACAAAAGACTTACCTAATTTTACCACCGGAGGCATTATTCCCCGAGACTTCATACTTTCTCTCAGCGCCTGAATAAGGGAGAAAACAACAGGTTACATATGTACATTATTTTATCGAACTGTGTTGGATAATACAAATCCTTACCAGAACATTACCGGTTGCCACGAGGAACTCTTCAGTAGGGTCAAGCTGCAACCTGCAAGGAATCGGACAAGAGTGAAAGTCAGGCATTTGAACTCTTACGAACTACATACTTACGGCGTCTTGCCGGGAATATCGGAGTCAATATTGTCCTGGAAATCACCAATTCCTTCGAGCTAGTGAAGCAACTGGTTATCTACGAGCCCCTGCACTCAATGCAGGATGGAGAGCTCATCTTTTCAAATCATCAGGTGAGACTATAAGAGGGAACATCCAAGGTGATCAGTGGGGAGAACAGCGGGGTTGGGGGATTTACGCTCAACTCCACAGGTGGTTAATTCCCTTTCTCCACTTGCAGAAGAATATTCCTACGGGCCAAGCGAAGGAAGCTAGGTGGGCCAGTCCAATCCATCATCTCGGCCCTACGCGTCACATTGGTGGAGACCGCAGCAGTCCAATCCAGATCGACGCCTCTGTGGGAGCCAGGTGAGCGTAACACGTTCACTGTGGTGATATATGTTAAGAACTTATCAAGTGACTCTCTGTTTCCTCTCTAGATGACAAACACGTCATCAATGTATCTCATCCAACACACCAGTTTTGGTCCCCAGTCTGGGTGGGAAATTATTTTCTCGGTCTCCAAATGATGCATAAAGAGGTTGGCGTATGCTGGCGCCATAGCTGACCCCATGGAGGTCCCAGATGCCTGTAAATAAAATTATTGATTGAACTGAAAAAAGTTATTTTGTAAAATAATGGTGGCTAATTCCAGTATAAATGTTCTCTCTGCTTTGCAGTCTTGTTCTTTAAGCAGTGACCATTCTAGTGCTTCTAAACCTTTGTCATGGGGAATGGATGTGTGGAGACTTTGCACATCAAATGTTACCAATAGGTCATCCTGTTGTAAATCCTGTAAGTTTTGTATGTTGTTTAGGAAATTAGTTGTATCTCTCAAGTAAGTACTGGTTTTCTGTACTATAGGTTGGAGTATCTGATCCACATAAATTGCCAGAGGATGAAATAGGCTGTCTGTTCCTGCTATGATGGGTCTTAAAGGTGGATGACGTAGTTGTTTATGGATTTTGGGGAGTCCATAAAATACTGGTATAATCGCATCTGTTTTGTGAAGGAACTGTCTTGTTTTTTCAGTTATCCAACCAATGTCAATTGCTTTCTCCAAGGTTTCCTCAATCATAGAGGATATTCTGCTTGTAGGGTTCTCATTGATGGGAATATAAGTGTCTCTGTCTGCCAATAATGTAGAGCATTGGGAGTTGTAAAAAGAGGTGTCCATAATCACAATTGCTCCTCCATTATCTACGGGTTTTAGTGTTATGGTGTTATTATCGGCCAGGTCTTTAATTATTTTGCTCTGATGTTTGCGGATGTTGTATTTTCTGACTTTGTTGTAATCCAGTTTTTTGAGTTGATTCAGCATCTGGTTCTCAACAAATTTTAGAGTGGTGTTCTGAATTGGGGGGTCGAATGTACTTTTAGGTTTGATTTCTAAAAATTCTGTCGTTAAAGGGTTGTCTGAAGGTGGTTGTATGTCAAAGAAGACTTTAAGTCTCATTTTTCCATGAGTCTATACAGATTTATGCGTTCTTCCAGATGTGTGGTATTTTGTGTGGGAGTGAAAGAGAGACCCATTTTCAGTACTTCAAGTTGATTATTAGAGAGTGGTTTGGAAGATAGATGGACTACTAGGTGTTGTTGGTTTTTTTCTTGGACCTTAGATTTCTTGAGCCCTCTTCGTGTAGTCTTTCGTCTAAAAAATCCTGAGGGTTATTGCTGATGTAGTGGCTGTTTGCAAGTTATGAAAAAAGCCACTCCTTGGATTGAGTAACAACTTATACAAGAAAATCTTGCTGCAGTCTTTTATAGGCAAGTTCAGCAGTTAAGTAACGATTTTGCCTGCATTTGTCCATCAATTTACCGTAGGGGGAAAGTATGCATGCTCATTTTTTATGTGGATAGATGGTTAACATGTTCCACTTCCCATGATAGGATCAGAACAAAATGTTAACTCTCATGTGTTTTAAAGAAGCACAAACATTTAGTTAATTTCAAGACACAACTAATAGGTTATGTTGATTGATATATGTAAATCGCACAGTGGATCCATCACCCGAATTAACCGGTGGGAGTTGCAGCTTTAACCACAAATATGTTGACACAGCATGGAGCATCCATGGGTAGTGTCAACAGTGGGCGGGGAGTTGCCCACCCCAATGTGTAACAGGCCTGCTAGAAAATATTTTGGGCCCTGGCACTCCATGTGGTATTTAAAGAACTAGCATGAATGCATGGCAGCAGCTTAAATCTCTGTACCCTTAATTTGCCTCCTTACGGAATCAGAACGTCCGGAGTATAAAAGTAAGGTATACATAAATGCCTTCATTTTACACCCCATCAACTTAGAAAATGACCCACATGGATGAGGAACATAAACGGAGCAGAGAAAACCACAAGAGTGCATGATACCATTATATATATAGCTTATTTTACACTCTGTATGTTGTCTCCATACCACTTATATAACCCCCTCCTCTTTGCCATGTTCAACCACCTGAAAGAATACAAATGCATATTCAGGAAACTAAACACCATGGCATCTATCTAGTTAAGAGTGCAGGCCTTCTCGTGTTCCTTTAATCTGGTACTCTCGGTCAATATCTCCCTTCGGCTACTCATGTTTAACTGAGACTACGGCCATCTTGATGGAACATGAAATAGATTTTGCATATGGATAGCCAGAGAAAAAATTCAGCATGTCTTCATTCCATATGAATACTAGGTTTCTCAACAGCTGCCTATCTCCTTTTGTAAATAGAGAAGTACTAAACCAAATAACACACAAACACTGTCTGGACACAGAGGCTCTGTTCCTTTTTTATCAAATGTTGTCTAAATATTTGAACAGCCAAGGCCATTTGGTTACAGTAATTACCAAAGAGACAGATGTAATGCATTCTGCCGCAAATTACTCCTATATGCATATTTGGCTGCCCCACTGTGTGGGTGAGTGGAGGGATGGACTGTAGAAAGGGACTGTTTGGAGTGGAGTCATTCTTTTTTATTTGTCGTAAATTCGCTTGTATGGTTTCTCTATAAACACTGCTCCGTGTGATGCTTAAATTTGAAATCCTGTGATCCACATTGTTCCCTGTCTGAAAAGTATTTCAGGACATTGTGAATGCTCTGAGGTGCACGAATAAGGAGACTGAGACCAAGTTTGCGGCTCCTATAAGGCTTTTACATAAATAATAAAGGGGTTGGAAAAACGCCTCCCTAGCCCTACCTCTATGAGGGATTTCCCTACCTCACCAATACTAACTAGTGGGCCAGTCTTTGTCAGGATGTCCAAAATAATATCCAGTGTCCTGTGTCCAGAACCTACTCTGTCCCTCACCCTCAATGTATTTCAAAAACCACAAGGGAAGATAATGGGATGTTGGCAGCCTTCCTGCAGCCTTTCTTCCGTTATAGAACGGCCAATGCTGTCTACTCAATGCCAAGGGGACAATCCTCTTCTTTGGTCTTACTGCCCAAATCTTATAATGCCAGGGGGACAATCCCCTTTCCCTGGTCTTTCCTGTTCAGCATGCCAAGGAGAAAATCCTCATCCCTGGTCTTTCCTTCCTTGCCTCAATACTGTCTACTTTTTTGCCATCAATGTCTATTCTGGTTACTTTGTTGGCCCCCAGTGCCAAGTACTGGTTCTTTGCTAATTATACTGGCGCCAGAGCCCTGTTGTACATAAACAATTGTTTATGTAGTTCTTTTTACTAGGTTATGCTAATCTTTTATTTCTGCTATTCCAATTTCCTGTGCTGGCTCTCTAGGTCCACTGAGATGAGAAAGAGCAGGGTACAGGTTTCTTTGGTGTCTGGTTTTAACCAGTCCAGGCAATTCCTTTCATTGCCTGTTGTAATTTTATTAGCCTTTCTTCTCGTATGCATGTCATTTTTAGTTCCCACGCCTTGCGCTTCGTGTTTATTACCAACCCACCCTCAATATATTAGCTTTGGTGCCCAGTGCCCTTTTCATGTACTTTTCCCACTCCTGCTACCACTTGCACACCTTGCACTGCTCCCGCCTTAGTGGATGGGCTTGTTCGGATGTTTTCAGGATCCAGGAAAGGGGACAGGTTTTTGCCTCCCTTGCGTCGGCTCGTTTATGCTGGTTTGCGAAATCTCCCGTGCTGTCTTGCCGTGTCCGGAGTTACGGCCTCCTGCACATGCTCTTCCTCATGCAATTACCTGGTCCGGCGGGGTCGGAATACCCCGGTAATTGCCCATTCGCGGGCGCCGGACTTTCAAGCCGGTATGGAGGTAGCCTTGCCGCTCTTACCGGCAAGGCTACCTCCAACCTCGTAATGAGGCCCTATGGCTCTAAAAAGACACATTTTCATTCATTACACTTTTGTCTCCTTTCTGAACTCGTACAGAACTTATAGGTATAGGTGTCGGGCGAATAATAAATAAATTTGAAGCAAGTGTTATGTCATGCTCTAATTCTAGTTGCGAAAATTTCAAAAAGCCCGCCAATACCAATACTACACCCTTAAGCCTACGGGTAATTAGTCCGCTTAGTACTCAACACAACAAAACCTCTTTGAAATTAACAGTCCTTTTTTGTCCTGAAGACGGCTACACCTGCAACAACAGACATATTGTGAAATTGTCTGATTCTTTCTGTTGCCATTAGCCGAAACATATGTCGACTATCACAAGAGCCTACGTTTTCTAAAAGGCTTTGTTCTCACTAGAGCTGTGCTCTGTGAATAAGAGTGCTCTACCCTTGTGTCTTTTTTAATAGTAGTGTTAAAAAGGCACAAACGCACATACTAACCCCACCACATTTTAATGTTTTGTATCAGACCCTAGTCTGTTCTTTGTTTACTCTTTACTATGTTTCAGTCAAAGATCTTTGTTCAGACTATTTTTATATATGTTTTCCTTATAATTAAATAAAAGTTATATTTTTGTTATATCTGTATGGTTTCATAATTTGCATTGTACGCTAACAGGAGTGCATCAGGATAGTCTGCATATCCATGAACACAGGTATAAATTGAAACCTTGTTTTTGAGTAAGCGCCCCTTCCGATATAGGCACACCCACCACTAGATGACAGAACCAAGAGACAGGGTCACCACCTTCACTGTGCTCCTTTCCTCATAATACATATCGCCGACACACACCCAGCAAACACAGGTGAACAGCAAATGTCACAGCAGTGCCACTGGAGGACACAATAACAATCACCAGACAGCAAACATACTCACAATGGCATCTTGCAGCTCAAAATCCCAACATCAAATAAAGGACCCCTAAAGTCAAATGAGGCACATCACAACCCATGCGTAGTGCCCAAAGCCCTCTAAAATTGGTTACAGTTGTCAAAATAATGCAAAGGCCACAAGCTGGAGTTGGAGGGCCCATTCCACTTGCAAGCCCAAATGCAGCAATAGCCAGAGAAGCACACAGAGCTAAAGTTACCACCAGGCACACAATTATTGTAGAGTGGGGCTCCACCAGCACACCCTTAAAAGGGAGACCACCTTAAGAGGAACAGAGAGGCATGTGTAGAGAAGAAAGAAGGGGCGGGGGTGAGGGAGAGGAAAGGGTAGCCTGTATACGAAAAGGAATAAAAAAGGGCGACAGTTAATGAGGCTCTGTGTATTCTTTGATAGAAGTGAATACGCAGTTGGTATTAGCGGCTCGAGGAGCCCTACTGCATCAGCTGTATCCAGCCACGTATAGCCAGAACAACTGGCAATGAAAGGGAGACTCATGTGTGCTTGTAAGCACTGCGACCGTGTCCAAAGTGCACTAAACGCCGCAGTGACGCAGTGTTCTCCCACGAGCAGGTGGAACTCCGAAGCATTCAGAAAAAGCACAGTGAACTGCAACAGCGGTAAGGGGCACGGCTGATGCAGTATTCAGGCAGGAACTTGAGCCGCAGACTCGCTGGTGCATCCCCGAGAGAAAAGGTGTCAGCAGAAGTACTTGGGTAGCTCTGTTCACTGGCGCACGTGCACATGCCAACTAAATATACAGTCAGAAATAAAGCAGCATGGGCGGCAAGGGATCCAGTTTGTGCGTCAAAGGTGCTGTGATGTCAGCAAGGCACAAAGGGGAAAGTTAAAAGCATGAGCAACAGAAGGCTGCATGGGCCGCATGAAATAAATATTGTACGCCAGAAGAGCATGGGAGACAGCAGGCCATAGAAAGGAAGATGACAGCATGAACACAAACAAAAAGAGAAAAGAGGAGAAAAGGCCAAGAGAGCGCAAAGAAAGAGTGGAGAACGTAGCAGTTACCCTGAGAAAGAAGGCAACACTCGCACACGATAAGAGAGTGGAAAGAGCACCAAGGGAGCATGAAGGAAGGAGTAAGGAAATTGAAAACCAGAGAAAGTGAGACAGAGAAGCACAGGCACAAGACGGCAACGGAGTGCACACAAGCCAGGGAAGACGATAAATCACAAGCACCATTAGGACCCAGAGCACAGGGTCAGGATGCCAAGAGAACACAGATACACCAAGAGAACGCATAGGTACACCAGGAACACATCCTGTTCAACCCAATAAAGCGGCAAGGAAGACACAAAAGGACTACACAACAAGTCAGCACGTGATAGACCCACGGGGAGAAAGGGGACATCATGGTAGAGAACGCCCAGGAGGCTGCCAATCCAGCAGTGCAAGCAACTACCATGGCCAACACCTCCTCTAGAGACGCGTTCTTACGAAGACTGCAGCCATTTTCCCTACAACCACAGCAAGGCAGAGGACCGAATTGGGGGAATGGCTGGAGGAGTTTGATGACTTTATTAAAGCAGTAGGAGAAAACAACTCGCCCAACCTGCTTGGTATGTTTACCAAGCTTGCAGGGAAGGAGGTAAATAGTATGCTTAAGACCATACCGCAGCAGGAGAGAGCCACATATCAGATGACAGTAGCAGCAGTCAACAAAAAGTTAATAGTTCTCCCCAACAGGGATTATGAGAGATACTTATTTAACCAATGCATCCAAATGCCACACAAGAAGATGGACAAATTCTTCATTAGACTCTAAAAGAAAAATGCGTACTGTGACTTTGCAAACATTTCGGACGACGTAGCCATTAGGATGAGAATTATCGAAGGATGCACATCGTCTGCATTCAGAAAGCACCTACTAAAGAAACTGCTCACTCTACCAGAAATAATTCACTGGGCTCGGATATACGAGAGAGTGGATTTTCAAGCAGCCACAATAGAAAAGACAAAGAAGATGGAAGGTATTTCAGCGATACACAGAACACCCACGCTATGTGCCAGAGATCGTGGTGGGCCCCCAGGACAAGTCTACGACAGCATATACCTGAGAAACCAAGGGGAGAGACGGTGTTGCCAGTGTGTGCTTACTTCTCCACACAGGGGACAATTTCCCACAGTTGGACAAATATGCATGAGTTGTGGGAAGGAAAACCATTTCCAATCAATGCGCAGCGAAAGACCACCATTTTATCCTGGGTATAAAGTTGCACCGCACCAAACGATGAAGCACGCCAAGAACCATTCCGGACAGCCAACCCGAGACACCAGGTGCAAAACTACCCACGATCGGAACCAGCGTACAACAATATGCAGTTCACGCCACAGCACAAGATGATCAAGGCCATGGAGGACCTTAGCCTACAGGTGGTGCCAAATTACCCTGAGAGCACAGAATACTCTCAGATCCCGACAGAGACATACAAGTACCAGGAAGACATGTACGAGCCACCGTACTTTGAATATCAGTGCGATAAACCACTCACACACCAGGACCCAGACAACTACAACCCAAGGAAAAGATACAGTAGATAATATGTGCAGTTGATAATTGAGAAAGCAGATGACGACACAGCTCTGAGTGTAACACTACAGATTGGAGGGCAAAACCATAATTTCATCTTCAACACGGGAGCGACCATCGATGTTATGAGTGCAGGAGACCATCAAACGATAAAGGAATATTATCCTCAAACACAGTCCACTGTGAGAAATTTCCAACGGGGAGCCAACCGACCACTCCATTCAAAGGGACAGTTCACCTGCAATCTGCATAACAAGGATCGCATTGTGGTATCCAAGATTCATTTCATCCAGAGTCCCATAGGAGGATCATGTCTACTGAGTTACAGGAGAACCCGAGCCCTTGCACTCATTGACATTCAATATGACAAGTCAGAAGTAAATAAAGGACAGATTAACATCATGGGAGATCAATATGTCTCACACCAAGGCATACAAGATGTTCCCAGACCTGTTCAAAGGAGTAGGAATGCTGAGGAACACAGTCATAACCTTTCACAATGACCCAACCATCACTCCGGTGCTACAACACCCATGCAGAGTGGGTATTCAGCTGCAAGCACAAGTTTCCAAGCAGTTACAACTACTCCTAAACAACGACATCATAGAACGAGTGACTGGACCAACACCCTGGGTATCTCCATTGGTGGTAGTCCGCAAAGACAAAGGGAGGCTCAGACTTTGCATAGATATCCGTATCCCAAATACCGCCACACAGCGTGAGTGGCACCCAAGACCAAGGATTGAGGATATGATTATAAGGTTCAATCAAGCTGTTCAGTTCTCAAAGCTCCATCTAAACCAGGGCTACCACCAGCTTGTCATACACCCAGACTACAGGCCCATCACCACATTTGCCACCCATTCAGATGGTTCTGCTAAAAGAAGCTGAACTTTGGCCTTTCATCCACTGTGGAGATATTTTAAGAAACCATACGAAGACGTATGTCCCTGGTGACATCCGCATTCAATTATAGCGACGATATTCTTGTCTTTGGAACATCGCAAGAACTGCACATTGATGGAGATGTGCAAAATTCTGCAGAACCCAGGCTTCACCCTCAACAGGGCCCAATGTGACATCAACAAGCTATGACTGACATTTTTCAGACACATAGGGCCTCATTACAACCCTGGCGGTAGCCGTGCCGGTAGAAAACATCAGACTGCCGCCGGAGTTGTGGTTTTTTCCGATGCCTGGCTTTAGGGAATCACTGAGCATTACAGCGTGAAGCCAGGCATCAGAAAATGTAACTCCCCATTTCCATTTGAGTCCCATTGGACTGAAAGGGAATGGGGAGGATGGAAGCACTGGCACAGACCACCATAGCCTACTGTACCTGTTCAGGAATCCTACAACCCGGACGCCCCCACAGATGGAACGATGAGGCTTCAGACTGCAAGGATATAACTTCAAAGTTATTCAAAAGCTGGAAGCAGGACTAAACCCAGCTGACTACCTATCAATACATCCTGGAGCGCAAACAGACGACTTGCAGGAGAGTGAAGCAGAGTACTACGTCCAGTACATCTCAGAGAACACCCTGCCACTGACACTCACCTTGGCGATTTTCACCAACAAAAGCTGGGAGGGTACCCCACCATCAGGGCAGCGGTTCATGTGACAAACTAGAACAGATAGAAGAACTAAGTGCATACTACAAGGGGCCCACAAGGTGGACCCAAAGGAAATGTGCAGACTCGCCAAGATACACAGAGAACTAGCCACCACAGATCAAGGAATCCTCTGAAGGAGGAGCAGGCTACTGGTACCCAGGACGCTAAGGAAGATGAGCGTAAACCTGGCCCACAAAGCACACAGGGGAAAATACAATACAAAGAAGATACTGTGAAATCAAGTCTGGCTTCCCTACATAGATGAAGTGGAAGAAGACATCCTTATGCGCTGCAAAGCGTGTCAATGCGCAGTGAGGGCAACCCCTCCCAGTCCACTCAAAGTCATGCCACTACCCCAAGGCCCATTACAATGGGTCAGCTTGGATTTCTGTAGACCCCTGGGGGAAGGTGGATATCTACTGGTGGCCATGGATCAGTACTCCCGCTTCCCAGTTGTGAAGCAAGTCCAATCGACCGCTTTATACAATATGGTTGGGATACTCTAGCTATTCAGCGAGAGGGGAATGCCCAACATAGTGAAGATGGACAGTGGACCCTGTGGAGGATGAGCCAAGTACCCCCGAAACAACTGCCCAGCCTGCATTACCTGAAAAGTTTGAACCAAAGTATGTTACTTACACTGAACAGCTAAACCAGGAAAGAGAAGAGTGCGGACTCTGTGCAGTACCCATAATTGATATTGATATTGATATTTTATTTCTATTGCGCTCGTACACAAGTGTTTCAGAGCACGACAAGGCAAGGGAGGGGAACAGGGGAGAACAAAACAGCGATCTTACTAGGCCCCGTGATATAGAGAACACGCAAGTGCATGGGAGAGCGGGAGGGGGAAAGTGCATGAAAGGGGGGAGAAGTGGAAAGTGCGAAGCAAAGGAGAGACAGATAAATGATAAACAAATAAATAATATAGGCAACAAACAGTGGTAGTGCAGCCAGCACAATTTGCAAGTGCTGGCTTTAAGGCGGCAGACAGGGTAGGTCTGATAAGTCCAGGAAGAGAAAGAGAGGGCTGTATGGGTACAGATACAGATCCCAGTGAAAGGGGTGGCCGGAAGGCAGTGCAGGAAGGTGGCAGGGTGAGCAGGTACCTGGGCCCGAAGGACAGAGGGTGGTCAGGTGCACGGTGCCAAGAGAAAACAGATCAGCAGGGGAGAAGGGGGGTGAAGGCAGAAGAAGAGAGGATGGTCTTCAGGTGCTTCCAGAACCGGGGATGGTTCTCCTCAAGTTTTAGAATGGCAGGGAGGCTGCTCCAGAGGGAGGCCCCAGCCAAAGAGAGATCTACCCCCAGCTAGTTTCTTTGAAAAACGACTGCCCCTGAGAGAGTTAGAGGTAGAGGAGTGAAGAGCATGAGAGGGGAGGTATTTGTGGAATACCTATACCTAAGAGGATATGGGAGGTAAAGTACCCAATGAGGCAACCATACCTGCATACAAGACAATATGATGCCCATTTGAACAAGATTCCTGAAGAAGCAGAGAAACTAAATGGCAAAGATGAATGGTGATGTCATACAAAGTTGAATCGACACCCATATAGAAAGATAACCAGACCAGAGAGGCAGACAATTTATAAAACACAAAGAAGTACTAAAGATAAGTGACATCTTGGGATCAAGATGAAGAAACATATGCCACAAACCTGATGAAAATACTTAGTTTAAACATGTACAGATGTAATGAAATGCAAGAAGCAAAGCAATCATGAAGCTAGCCACATGCTTTTAAATAGATTAGACCGCAGCAAGCGCCAAATATATATGCATATATACCTCTATACAAACATGTGGACAAGTAGAGGATGAATGTTTCCACTACGTATATAAGCAGTACTGAACAAAACAAGAAGGCCTAATTTCACTGTCGCAGTTAAGAAAAGCAATTGAATCAAACAGAATAAAAGTTCAGCTAAGGAGTTTACTGAGCCAAGAAAGCCAAGGTCTTATCAAACTGGAATTGGCTGACATTGGATATAATTAACATGAAAGAACAGACGCTCCTGTTCAGAGAGGTCAAGCAAAAACAAAAGAAGTCAGAGGACTATTGAAGAATAAAATCAAATACACAGAAAGGCTCAATTCATGGTGTCCAGTCACGTGATAGAAGGAAGTTGTACGAGATAGATGATCTATGCACGGAAGCCGGCTGGCGCCCATACTCTTTAAAAATTCTCAGAGAACAGTACAAACTCAAGGCCAACTTAAAAGCACTAATTGACACTGGACTATTGAGATGATGATGGATGTTATGCTAATTGGTGAGAAGCTGGTGCTAAAACAAACTCACCCACAACTGGATTGTTCAGTCTGCGTGCTGCTAACGTAGGTGGAAAAGTACTGACGGGGGTTAGATGCCAACCAATTGTAGGGGACCACGTTGTTGTGGGTCCTATAGTTTGTGTAGCCAATGGGACGTCGTACTTTCAGTGATGTTCATAGTGGCCATTCTGAGGGGAGGAATTAGTTGCCCCACCTGATGTTAACTATCCAATTATTTCTCTCTGTTACTCTATACAGATATGGAACCTATGCTTAGTTATTCACTTAGAACCGTTCCCACCTTCCTTTAAGTTTTTGTAGTTTGCCAAGTAGAATGACGTTGGTAATGACGCAGGTCAAAACATCAGTGATGACCAATTTGGGTACAAAAGTCCAGCATTTTTATGAAGTAAGTAGGGTCAGAGTATCGAGCGATTGCTGATGTTCGTTGTACTCCCTGTTTTAGATACTTGACGTTAAAGCAGACAAACTTTGCCAAGCCATTTGTGTTGTCTTGATTATTGATGTATGAATAAAATCAGCATCCCCTTCTATCTCCAGGGTACCGCTACTCATCTTAAAGGGCTGTTTGAGAACACCCAGCTCACTTGGTAGCAGAGATAAGATGGTTTGATAAGATAACCATCGGCCATCGACATAAGTAACTTTAGAGTCTCGGCATTATCGCACATCCTTTGCCATTCGGCTGACAGGATGTGAAGCTCCCTGTAGAAGTGGTTAGAATAGGCAACTCCTGGCAAGGGACGGTTTGACGGGACCCCTATTTTCAGATAGAAACCCCTCCCACATCTATGCAAAGCGGATTGAAAAGCGTCTCGAAGAGGCGGTAACGAAGGCAGTGATCCCGAGGGTCCGTAGAAGAAAAATATGCGAACAGTGAATAAATAGACCAAAAAGTGCAGCAAAGTGATGCATGTATAGTGAATAACGGAGAGTAACAGAGGGAGGTGGGATAAAATATAATGCAAGAGTAAGAGTGTAATATATATGTATATGGGAAATGAGATATTGACTTGAGTGTGGCCGAGCAATATATAAAGAAGAATAGTCGTGAGTGAGGCCACGATAAGAGAATATGCCCTGTTCCTAGACTTTAAAGAGTGCTAGCAGAAACCCTTATCTACAGTCCCATAAAGTGGATGATGTAGGAGATGGGATCAATTAAAGACGATCCAGAAAGAGATAGGTTTAAGTTCCAATCGGAGCAATCTTAGAGGGCAAAACGAGTCTTAAGAAGAAGATCATGAGCAGTACATGTGGCTGGTGAAGTTTGTCTGTTTGTTTTATGTGATTGAAAGAAGTGATGACATCAGAGTTGAAAGAACATTTTTTATGTATTAGAGATGCGTGAAGTTGAGATTCAAAAATCGATCGTTTTAAAATGTAACTTTGATGGGTTTTTTTGTTAGCAAGATTAGAATAAAAAATTGTGTTTTGACGGGATTGGAGCTTGAAACTATCGGTGCTCGCTCATGAGTGTATTTTGATTGAGACGTAATTTGGAAACTGTAATCCAACCATAAGTGAGTGTTAGCAAAGAGAAAAGTGAAAGGTTAAGAATGGAAGAGGTTACACCATTAGTGCATCTCTGCAAACAGCTACCGAAACATGCGCTTAAGCTTAAACAATACAGTGCAGAATGGGTTAATGGGACCGCAGATAAAATGTTTATGCCATGGACACAAGGCGGATCATTATCAAAAGCAGTTCTGCAGCATATGACGACATATTTGCATGCCGCACACTCATGAAAAAAGTTAGAAAAACGCCTAGCGAGTCTAGAGCTTTGGAAAATGTAGGAACACGAATAAGAGGAGGAGCCTCTTTTAGATTGGATACTCAACATATGCAAAGAGGGGGTGAAGAGCCTTCTGCTCTGCCCGCCCATCTGAAACAAAAGACGAAACTAAAAATGACGTTGGGTTATACCCATTAAGGCAATTTAAAGCAGCAATGGCATATAGAAAACCGTCATATGAGTCACCTACGCAAAGTAGCAATGAGGGCCCAGAGAAAAATACTGAGAAAGATATAACCTCCAAAGTCCTGAGGGACAAGGAGAGACGTGATAAGGAGACAAGTGATCGAGCAAGTATATCTCTAGACATGAGGAGAGAAATAAAGAGATGGAAAGGAGACACGGATAAAACTGATGAGATAGCACTTTAACAGAATGAATGGATGGGAGGTCAGATTTCACTTAAACTCGATGGTAAAGGCATCGAGGATGTAAGACAGAGGGGAGACCAAGACAAACAAGACAGAAAAGACAAAGAAAGGGAGGAACGATTGAAAGATGAAGGAGCGAAAAGAAAAGATAGACAAAGACGAGAACAGTTATATCAAGAAGAGCAAGCTAAAAAACAGGAGAGAGCAGAAGAGCAAAGACAACATGACAATAGACAAAGAATAGCCGATGAACAGGAAAAACTAGGAAGAAAAGAATAGAAGATGATGAACAGGAAAGGATAAGAGAGAAAAGAATACAGAGGCGAAGGGATGAGGAAATACGAAGGGCATATGAACAAAGGGATATGAAAAAGAAAGAGGAAGACAGAGCAAAAGAGGAAGCGAGAAAGCACAGAGAAGTCAATGACGACATGGAACGTAAAAGAAGACAGAGAGCACGCGTTCTTGAGTATTTGGAAAGAGAAGTAAGAAATCCCAATCCACAGGTAGCATGGGAAGACAGAGGAATTTTTTCTCCCTAATCCGAGTCATTACCAGGTACGTCTAGAGTAAATCTAGAAGACAAGTTTGACTCGCAGAGTATTGGGGAAACGATCGAAAAAGTATACCACGAAATGCAAGCCCAGAATGAATCACAAGGGAAGGGAAAAAATGATTGCGTTGAAAGCACTCAGTTGTATGACACGGAGGAAGCCTCCTGTATTGCGCGACACAAGGACCTGTCTTTCGACAGACTAACGTTAAATAGAGATGATGATGAGAGAAGTCGCACGAGTTGGGCACAAGAAATATCAGACGAAGAAAGGTAAACCTTCCAGAGGGAAGAGAGAAGTAATAAATGTGGTCTAGAAGGATATTCGCCTATGAATAAGGGAGTGAGATGTACAGATTTAAAAATACCTATGTCTAAGGCATCAGAGCCACTTACACCGGCAGACCGACATAAGGGGAAATCCCACGGTCAGATGGGGGAGTCCCCACCTTATGTAAGTAGGTGATGTGCGAATATTACCCCAGCAGTAGATAGACAAATTATGAGAAATGAGAATGAGTTCGGAGCATAAAAATTCCCCTCATTAGAAAAGGGAGGGGCCAGGCAGCACTATTATACCGTGGCCGCAGATGGACAGAGATAATTTAAAGTGCAAACTCCCTAGTTTAACTTCCTCTGCTGGAAAATGGATAGAAAAAATGACGGGAGGGAATACATTAGCTATACAGGATATTAAAGGTCTTCTAATTGCCATACTTGGCGAGAGAACTGATGGCGTATGGACACGGGCAGGTTACCCTGGGGTGACTACAATCAACACTGCGCATGTGGAGCGCCATTTAATAACTGCAGAGCAGCAATTTGGAAAGCACTATGAGTATTAAATCCGGATAAGTCGATATGGGAGCTATAATGACAAAAAAGATGAAGGAAGGAGATGATCCGTTAGTGTACATTCAAAATTTTCAAGACGCCTGGATGCTCGAGACTAGGGAGGCTTGGGGGAAATCTTTACCTGTATTTTATCATATATTATGCCATAGGCTGCCAGAGCAAGTACAGAAACAGCACAAGAAATTAGTGAGTATAGAAGCTAAACCGTGGTCGGAAATCCAGTTGACCAATGCACATTATTGCAGACTCCTGCAGGAAAAGAATTGCAAAAAAGACGATACGTGAAAAGGTGAGGAAGCAAAATGAGTTCAGAAAAAACTGTCCAAGTATGCCATTGAAAGGGCAATGTTAACTAACGTAGGTGGATCAAATTCACAGCAGGCAGTAAACATGCCACCAGTAAATAACCAAAGACAGTTTGATCAGACAAATAGTGGATATGCTCCACGAGGAAGGGGATATCGAGGAAGAGGTTGGGAAGGTAATCAAGGGAATTGGCAGAATAATCAGGAAGGTTTTCAGAATATGCAAAACGGTAATCAGAATATGCAATATGGGCAGATGGGAAGACCACCGCCTATATGTTGGACATGTGGAATAACAAGGCACATGGCTCATATGTGTAGAAGCCAAGGGATGGTGCAGAATGACCAGTTTTCGAGACAGGGAATGCCAAATCCACCTGCATATTCGCATCAGAGCGGAAATGGGTTTGCGCAAAATCAAACAGTGCAGCAGCAACCACCGAAAGTGCAGCAAGGCTTGCAATCACAATAAATGGCAGGTAACCAACCGCAAGGACAATCTCAGCAATCTCCTATGCAACTTCAGCAGAACACAAACACAGAACCGCCAATGACTTGTAGAATAGGAGGAGTTACTGTTGATGGAGGAAATCCATTAACGAGTGATGGAATGGGATTGTACCCGCAATAGGACAGCTCACTGGGAGACCTGATGTGTTCAGTCCTAACTGTAACACCGAATCATCATAAGAAACCGAGGATAGATGTAAATATAGGCAGCAAAGCTTTTTTGTTCTTAGTGGACACAGGTGCAACGCGCTCGTGTATACGTGTGGGCAAATTGTGAATGTCTGGCAATGCGATGAATACTCAGGGCTTTACAGGAGAAACAAGTCGAGTTCCTTTCACAGAAGAATTACCAGTCTCCATAGGAGAATGCGATATGAAGGTGCCACTGCTTTATTCGAGGCAAACACCTGTCAACATATTAGGACGAGATTTAATTTGAATATGACCATTTCATTCACAGACGAAGGCATAATATCCTCAACACCGGGAATGCATTATTTAAACATGTGCAAAATGATCATGGCATTTGCAGAGCAGATAGCTCCTAGGGCTATACCGCTTGAACCCGAGGTGTTCCATAATGGGATACGTATTTTGTTAACATTGCTACCAGATCTAGTAGGTAGAACCATGAGGATACCAGATGAGTTTCTATTTAGGCCTCAGGTACCCATGGATGAAGAGGAGGGGCACATGTTTCCCTTAGACATAGAAGCAGCTACAGTCGAGGAAATATGGTTTTACTTGATGCAACTGGTAGATGATGGAGCATAATAATTGCCATTGAGGAAGGCTGCAGAGTGACTGATGTCACTGATGAGGAATTGTTTGGATATAACCTATCGGATGATTTTGTGATATTTGAAATCTGCATTACTTATTGGGTAAAGGCGATCAAGAGAGAGGTTCCGCAGAGAACGATGCTAGCACAGAAGTGTCCTGAATATTTTGATGAAGATATGGCAAACGTGTCAGTTTCATTATGGACCACTGGCCCCTATGACGTACGCTTACTGAAAAGGTTTGGGGAAGTAAAGATTAAATTGAAACGAGGAGCAATTTCACCTCGAGCACGACAATATCCTATGTCTCAAGAGGCAGATGAAGGCATTTTCAAGGCGATTTCCGCCATGATGGAGCAGGATATCTTAGTGAAATCAGAGTCACCATGCAATATGTCAGTTTATCCTATCAAAAAATCTAAGAGGGGGTCTTGTAGACTAATAAAAGATTTGAGGCCAATAAACCAAATTGTAGAGGCCGAGTACCCTCTAGTCCCAAACCCGTCTACAATTCTATGCAACATACCTGTTGATGCACGATATTTCACAGTGATTGACTTGAAAAATGTGTTTTTCTCAATCCGATTGCACAAAAACTTTTAGACAAGTGCGAGTAAAAAGCACAAGACTGCCCCAGGGGTACTGTGAGTCTCCATCACTTTTCAACAGAATCCTCTAGATGAAATTGAGTGATATTGCTTTAGAAAGCGTTGTGCTGCAATATGTAGATCACATTTCAGTTTGCAGCCCCACAGAGGAAGAGTGCAGACGCAATTCTTTTCAGCTGATGATTATACTTGCTAACAAAGGATATAAGGTTGACAAAGAAAAGTTACAATATTGTCAACAAGAAGTGTTGTACATAGGCCAATTAATTTCACATGACGGAAAGAAGGTCACCCTGAAAGAGCAGAGGCCATTTTAAACGATAAAACAGATGCAGAGTTTTCTAGGACTATGTAATTATGTCAGAGCATGGGTCTTTGACTACAGTTCGTATACAAGGCCTCTCTTACAGGCTTTGAAGAAAGCACAGGTAACAAGAGAAAATATTGTGTGGATTGAGGCAATGGGAGAAGGGTTTGATGAATTGATAAAAGTAATCTGCACAGCCCCAGTGTTAGGGACCCCCAATTATGCAGAGGAATTCTTTTTATTCTTGCATACAGATGGCACTTTTATGACAGCAGTACTCACACAGAGAACCACATTGGGGTACTAGCCCCTTGCATATTACAGTGGAATTTTGGACCCAGTAATAAGAGGTCACTTTCCATGCGAACAAAGTGTGGCAGCCGTCGCGTTCGCCATAGAAAAGGCTACCAGCATATTGATGGGATGTTCTATGACGTTATTTGTTGAAAATGCAGTATTTGCCATTTTGGAACAACCGAAAGGCACGTTGACCTCTCAAAGGGCTTCTGCTCTGAGGTAGTCATATCAAATCTAGCGATTAAAATAGTTTGATGTAAAATAGTGAACCCAGCTATGTTTATAGCTGAGCCAATCACAGAAGGAGAGCCCATGCACGATTGTGCAAACTTTGAAGAGTTCTGTGATGAGCTCCCTAGAGTAAAAGAGAATGCACTTGCAGGGGGAGAGATTGTGTTCATTGACGGGTCTAAGAGAATCGATCAAAATGATGGACAAGATACACAGGTGTCGCTGTGGTGAAACATCTGGCAAATGGAGAATTTTGATTGCTCGTTGGTACTCGATTGCCATCTCATTATTCAGCACAAGCTGCAGAATTATTGGCATTGGTACTCGCGATCGAGAATCACGCAGACCAGGAAGTAACAGTGTACAGCAACTACGCCTATGTGACATCGACGGTGCACGCAGGATTAGCACACTGGAAAAGGAGGGGCTACCTCAGAGCGGACAGAACGCCAGTGTAGCACGCAATCTTATTGGATAGGCTAATTAAGGCACTACAACTCCCAGTGGGCATAGCAGTCGTTAAATGCACAGCTCACATGAAAGGGACAGATTTTATCCCGTGTGGAAATCAAGCAGCAGACGCTGAATCCAAGTGCATAGAAAATACAGACACAGGGATGATAAATATTGAGACCATTGATTTGAATGAAAGGATGAATGTGATGATGACTGTGGTTGAAGGATATAACCATATGCCTAAAACACAGATAATGGAGCTCCAAGGTGAGGCTGCGCAAGAGGAATAGAATTTGTGGAAGCAAAGAGGGTGTTCTTTAAACCCCTCTGAAGCATTGCGGCGACAAGACAGCACTGGTAAACCAGTGATGTCTATAGCCTTATTAAGGGTGGCGCTGTAATAGCTACACTACCCAGCGCATACAACTAGGGAGAATCTTGCTGTAACTATTGCTGAGGATTGGTTCGTACTGAACCTAATGGAGCATGTTGCATTTTTCATGGTAAATTGTATTGTTTGAAAACAATTCACAGCTGGGCATGCACTACGCATAGTGAGAGGAGTCATCCCAAGATCCAATGGGTCTTTCAGCACTTGCATATTGACTATGTCGACATGATACAAGTATGCAGTGGATACAGATACTTGTTTGTTGTAGTGTGTCCTTTTTCTAGTTGGATAGAGGCAGGTCCATGCACACACCCATACTCTACCTGTGCAGCCAAATGTTTAGTGCGAGAAGTGTTTCCTAGCTGGGGAGTGTGCAAGGTAATGAGATTGGCTAATGGACTGTTAATACAGTTTTCGAGCAGCTCAGCTTGTTGCTTGGTATAAAGCACACGTTTTCTCTGGCTTATCATCCACAAGGAAACGAGATATGTGAAAAGCTCAATGGCCTGTTGAAAGAAAGAATAGCCAAGTTGAAGCTTACTCTGAAGAAAGGGTGGTTGCATTGCTTACCACTGGCATTATATGCATTGAGGAACCAACCAGGTTCTGACCACCATCTTACGCTGCACAAAATCATGACAGGAAGGCAAATGAAAACACCCTTAATGCCTCCATCCCGAGTTAGAAGTGAAGCTCAGCCAACGTCAGAAATTTTAGGATTGGAATTGCAATACTATTTGAACTGTATAACTTCCAGTTTTTCTGTAATTTCAGGACAGTTGCAGAGATGAGGGTGTAGGGGAATACAGAACACAAAAGGAGATGCTTCAACAAACCAACCTCCAGAATTTCAACTTCGCAAATTTTACCCTGTAGATGTGGTGCAGGTTCGTAACCACACAAGGAAAAAGTGGGACGAGCCCATGTTCAACGGTCCTTTTGTCGTTGAGGACATAACGACATCTGCTGTCAAATTGCAGGATAGGCGTGCTTGGATCTTCTTGTGAGATATAAAGTTCTACTCTGGAGAAACCCATCTGCATACAACCCTCCATGAAGAAGCTACAATCATTGGGGAAGATCCACAGCATGTGCAGACGAGATCTATGACGAAGAAGAAAGACACATAACCTGACAAGTGGAAAGCGTGAAGAACCCTTTAGCTGGACTGTGGCTTGATTTTTGACACTCCCTTTTGAGTTACAAATAGAAAGGGTAAAAGGACACATTTGAACACTCTGTGCATTTCAGTTGCAAAGTAAGGGAAGATCTGATTTCTTAAAGCCACGGTAGCTTATTGACTTTGGACTGAGGCATGCTTAAGCCTTGATAACAAGAAAAGTAAGAAAGGTTTATTGACTTTGGACTGAAGCATACTTTAAACCTGGATAAGAATAAGAGTATGCCAGATTCAGATCGTGGATACAGCAATTGGAAGAGGGTACAAAACCATGATTCCTTCCACACAGAGTTATTGTCTGGTTCTGCTCATGGTGTTAGGTGAGGACCTTTCCCGGAACATACTTACGTATTTTCTGTTGGTGTTACGTTCTTATCTGTAACTGGTGGGGAGAAGTTGCCGCATTCCAGCTCTCATTTGAGATCCTGACAATGAGAAACTCATAAGAAGATTTCTTATAATCATCACTGAAGAATTCTTGGAGTTGCCCGAGTACAGTGAAGAAAACACAAATGCCCCTATCAAGCAAGGCAGCACATAGACTGATCAGTGTGGTGTTCTTTCGTCTAATTGAAGAATACCCACCTCTTGTTGGAAGACACACGGATGCAAACTTGAATGTAATCCTGGAAGGTATAATCATCCAGGCGAGCCTCTATTCTGAAAGAAATCACAGAGCGATGTAGAAACTTTTCCTCCGAGGGACAGATTGAGGAAGTGAGTAAAAGACAAAATGTTTTATTCATGCTGACAGGGAAGCAACATATTATCTGGACTGAGGCAGATTTGAGGCATCGATTGGGTGCTGATATATGAAGCAGAACTCAAGGTCATTTTTCTTCACGATAAAGGAACATTTGCATCCCGACTGGTGAAAAAACTGGCTCCACAGAGAAAGAGAAAGTCATTTCTTAGTATCCAGAAGTTGATAGAGGATGAATGCTGAATGAAGACAGCAGCTAGCAGACAGCAATCTAAAAATACAGAGCCATAAAGGTTTGTTTCTCCTTCCTAAGCATCAAATGATCGAGATGGGGAATTTGAATAGTAATATTGCGTTGCCCCATGAGAACAGACGCACACATTGTCCAAGAAGCAAATGTTGCAAAGTAACATACTTTTGTGTCATTTACACATGCATTGTATTCATACTCATACTGCTTTCACTAACAGTAAGAACTGGATTTTATATAGGCACACATGGGGCCAAGAATCCTGTATATGTTTCTGAGCAGAAGGAAAAGGTGAGCGTGGCAACTACAAGGCACCCTAGACCCTACATAGTTATTCCTGTCCCAAGAAAAGATGGGAAGATGCCTGAGCTTGAAATGGATGTTGTTAGAAATCAATCACACACATCACTTGTTTCAGAAAATGCTCTTAAACGCCGGAGACAGGGTCAGCGGATCAGGCAAAATAAGGGGTTGATAAAGGTTGGGCCTAAAGAGAGAATGCATGCAGATACACCTGGTCCAGTGACAAGAGGCTCAAGCACTAGTCCCACAGAAAAGTCACGCATAGAGATTATAGTAGAAACTTTATGGCCGTCATTAGCTGCTGCTAGAAAAAGACAGATGGATAGAGACAGACATGTTGATTTTTCTTCTACACAGGGAACCCGGACGGATGTTCCTGCAAACAAACCAGCCAGAAGAAGCTATGTTGATACATTTAGAGACGTAGTCATAGAAAACTACATGAAGAGTTTGAGAACCAAAAGAAGCACCCAAGAAGATAATTATGAACTGAATGATTATCTAGACAGCACAGCACATTTGGGAAACAACACATGGTACCAACACATGAAAGAATTTGGAAGAAGGACGTCAGATGAAGAATGCTGCATATGTGCACTCCTGCCATGCAGCATGGGGAAGTCGAAGATCTTCATAGCTATTGATATAGATGTCCTAACTGCACACTGCATAGTGCACCTAGCTTTCTGTAGTACAAGAGGCCAGTTCATGGGTCAAACAGCCTCTCTCAACTGAACAACTGAATGGACAGATCCAAATGAAGATGACTATGTTAAAGATATAAAGACAAGAAACAATGCCAAGACAAAGAATATTGTGATCAGAAACGAGAAACCTGGAGTAAAAGGAACTGGAATAAGCAGAGAATTAAATAAAAAACTGAAAGTTCCAGGACACTCTACAGAAGACATCTCTAGATGGAAAAACAGAGGCCAGATACAGATTTGGAAAACTGTTCTATCACCAGATGGCTGGAAAGAAGGAGCAATAATCTGCAGACACTGGGTAATAATGGGTCAATACCAACCAACAATTGAGAATGCACAAAATGTTCTATAAAACATTATGGCCAAAACCTGCTAAACTACTGGCATGGGTCGAAGACAGAGGCGGACCCCTGCAGATAGTACCATTGGAGAGCTCTAAATTGTGCTTCAGGAATAATGGTACAAGAAAAATGGGGGAGAATCAGACTGCCTAAAGATTGGGGAGGAATCTGCACATACGTGAATGTCTATGTTTCTGCGTTGGTGATTCCTAAAGGTGACCTAAACATTAATAGTTTCCCAAAAGCAGATGCTCATCTGAGGAAGAAGAGATCTGTGGAGCTGATAAATCAAATGAAGAGGGAAAACTACTTCTAAGCCAAATCAATAGAAGATTTTGACTCTATTCCATATGAACACAGACTGTTCAGCCAGACTTCTTCAGTGTTCACGATTTTCATACCAAGGATCCAGGTTGGAGCAAATACTAAGTGGCTTCAGATCACCAGATGGGAATTGCTGCATGTGATTAATACTACCATATAGCGATTCAATGCATCAGAGAAGAGATGAGAGCCATACGACTGATGACTCTTCAGAACAGGTACGTCCTGGACATAATCACAGCAATGGATAGAGGTGTTTGTGCCAAAATTGGAGAATCATGTTGCACATTTATACCATCTCATGATGACAAGAATGGAACGTTGACAGAGGCCATAGACATGCTGACGAAACTCCATGGCCAGATGATAGAAGAGGTCGAAGACATTGTTGATGACAGCTGGTAAGGATGACTCTTTTCGTGGGTTCCGCAATGGATGGCAGATATGTTCAAATTTCTTGGAGCTTTGTTATTATTAGTGATGCTCGGATTCTGTGTGATCAAGATAATAATCTCACAGTCCAAGAAGACAGCCATGAAAGCCACAGGGATGAAGATTATGATTAATGTTGAACCAGGATGGAAGCTTAAAGATCTAACTGATGAAGAAATAAGAGACTTCGTGAAGGCCATTATTCATGCACCTGAGGGAACAAAGTTCATGTATCCAAAGGACCACAAGAAGTATGTGGGAAGATGAATATATTGCAGTCCAAGTGGACAGTGCATGCTCATGACATGGAACAAGGATGAGCATGTGAAAACAGCTGGATGCTTGAAGGAAGTAATAAAAATATGGATCCCTAAGAAGCATTTCTTCAGACCAGGATATCTAGATGTAAAAGATGATGTGAGAGCGGTCAATAAATCGCCCAGAGGGGGGAGTGTAGAGGAGGAGCCAAGTATCCCCACTCCAACTGCCACGCCTATATTACCTGGAAAGTATGAACCAATGTATGCGAGGTATACTGAACAGTTAAACCAGCAAAGAGAAGAGCACGGACTCTGTGCAGTACCCATAATAATACCTATACCTAAGAGAATAGGGGAGGTAAAGTACCCATTGAGGAATCCATACCTTCATACAAAACAATATGATGGCCATTTGAACGAGATTCCTGAAGAAGCAGAGAAACTAAATAGCAAAGATGAATGGTGATGTCATACAAAGTTGAATTGACACCCATATGGAAAGATAACCAGACCAGAGAGGCAGACAATTTATAAAACACAAAGAAGTACTAAAGATAAGTGATATCTTGAGATCAAGATGAAGAAACTTATGTCACAAACCTGATGAAAATATGTAGTAAGTTTAAACGTGTACAGATGCAATGCAAAGCAAGCAGCAAAGCAATCATGAAGCAAGCCACATGCTTTTAAATAGATTAGACCGCGGCAAGCGCCAAATATATATAAATATATACCTCTATAAAAACATATGGACAAGTAAAGGATTAATGTTTCCACTACGTATATAAGCAGTACTGAACAAAACAAGAAGGCCTCATTTCACTGTTGCAGTTAAGAAAAGCAATTGAATTAAACAGAATAAAAGTTCAGCTAAGGAGTTTACTGAGCCAAGAAAGCCAAGGTCTTATCAAACTGGAATTGGCGGACATTGGATACAATTAAGGTGAAAGAACAGAAGTTCCTGGTCAGAGAGGTCAAGCAAAAACAAAAGACGTCAGAGGACTATTGAAGAATAAAATCAAATACACGAAAAAGCTCCATTCATGGTGTCCAATCACGTGATAGAAGGAAGTTGAACGAGCAAGATGTTCACACCTACGCACGGAAGCCGGCTGGTGCCCATACTCCTTAAAAATTCTCAGAGAACAGTACAAACTCAAGGCCAACTTCAAAGCACTAATTGACACTGGACCATTGAGTTGATGATGGATGATATGCTAATTGGTGAGAAGCTGGTGCTAAAACGAGCTTACCTGCACCTGGATTGTTCAGTCTGCGTGCTGCTAACGCAGGTGGAAAAGAACTGACAGAGGTTAGAAGCCAACCAATTGTAGGGGACTACGTAGTTGGGGGTCTTATAGTTTGTTTAGCCAATGGGACATCATACTTTTAGTGACGTTCATAATGGCCATTTTGAGGGGAGGGCTTAGTTGCTTCACCTGATGTTAACTATCCAATGATTTCTCTCCATTACTCTATACAGATATGGAACCTATGCTTAGTTGTTCACTTAGAACCAATCCCACATCCTGTTAGGTTTTTGTCGTTTGCCACGTAGGATGACGTTGGTAATGACGCAGGTCAAAACGTCAGTGATGACCAATTTTGGGTACAAAAGCTCAGCTTTTTTATGAAGTAAGTAGAGTCAGAGTATCGAGCGACTGCTGATGTTCGTTCTACTCCCTGTTTTAGATACTTGACATTAAAACAGACAAACTTTGCCAAGCTATTTGTGTCGTCATGATTATTGATGTATGAATAAAATCTGCTTCGCCATCAATCTCCAGGGTACCGCTACTCATCTTAAAGGGCTGTTTGAGAACACCCAGCTCAACCCTTTTTCCAGAGCCATGAATTTACAACGCCTGTCACCCACCTGGGGTTCCCCGGGCAAATAGGATGGTAGAATGGTTAATGTCAACCATCAACACAACAAGACAGAACAACACAACACTACAAGACAGAAAGCAATTGTTGACCAAGTTTCTTTTCAGCACTCTGAATGACTACACAGGGAAAACCCCAATTGAGGTAATGATAAAGTACAACCCCCGAATGCGCCTTATCCAGCCAGAGGACTAAACCAATTAACAAGATGAGGAGATCAGAAGAAGAGATCTCTCTGAGAAGAAAAGAAAGGCGAAGCAGTGGGCAGACTGTCAAATAGGTGCAAGGGAGATGCAGCTGCCGATCGGAGAGGAAGTCTTGATGCAGCAAAAACAACAAAGGAAGACCGACACTAGATATGACCCGCACCCACTCCAGGCAGTTGGAATAAAGGGGTCCATGATCACTGCCAAAAGGGAAGGGCAAGACATCACCCAAAATGTGTCGTACTTCCCCAAGCTCCACGCACCATTGGGGCATGAGGACGAAGAGCGACTGACCGGGTCAAGGAAGAGAAGCGACCCCATGAGCATGACGCAAGGAACTTTTGGGAGAGCGGCACTCCTGGCCCAATTGACACTGGGATAGGAGAGCTGCCAGGAGAACCAGGGAGGCCCATAAGAATCATCAAGAAGCCCAAGAGGCTAATTGAACAGATGTGAGATGTCTCATGTTAAGTGGGGGGTATGTTGTAGAGCAAGGCTGCACCAGCATGCCCTTAATAGGAGGATGAACTGAAGAGGAACAGAATGGCATGTGGAGAGAACGAGGAAGAGGAGCGGCAAGGGAGAGGAAAGGGTAGTCTGTATACAAAATGGAATAAACCAGATCGATAGTTACTGAGGCTCCATGTAGTCTTTCATCGGAATGTATATTCTGTTTTTATTAGTGGCTCTAGGAGCACCACTGTAGCAGCTTTACCCAACCCAGAATAGCAGTTTAGCCAGAACAACAACGACTGAGGCCTAGTGCTGATACAGAGCAAATTAATGCCTGAAAGCACACACTCCTAGCACAAGTAGTGAACACTCCTGGATCACCTCTGCAGCATGAGTGGCAATCACAGTCCTCTACTCTGCCAAACAAACCATAATTTACAATGGAAAACCAAACACACCGACAGACCAGGCAGAGCCAAAACCAGGCATTAGTTAAGACAGCATCCGTTTAGCAGCATCTCCTCCATCCACTACCTTGCATCCACGAATCTCACTTTACCCAATCCCATGTCCATCATACCTGCCTAACCTCCGGAATTTTTTCGGAGACTCCGGAAATTCAAGCCTTTCTCCGGGTCTCCGGAAAAGTTCCTTGAATCTCAGGAATTTTGAGATTCTTTCCGGGTCCCATCATATTCTCCACCTGATTGGCTGCCGCCGGTAGCCAATCAGGTGGAGAATATGACGGGACCCAGAAACAGTGCGAAATGTTCGTGCCCACTGCCTGCACCACTATAATAATAGTGCTTTCAATCCATATAATTGGATTGAAAGCACTATTATTACGGCGGCAGTGTCGCCTTCATTTTGTTTACTATAGCATTGAATGAATTATTTTCAATGCTATAGTAAGCAAACTGAAGGCTACAACAACCGAGTTTACCTTTTTGACAGGTGGTCGGGGCGTGTGGGTGGAGCTGTGTGCAAATGGGCGGAGTCTTGTGTGGCTGTGGGCGGGGCATAAATCTCAGGAATTTTGATTTTCAAATGTAGGCAGGTATGATGTCCATGTTCCTTACCACATATTGCAGCCAATAAAAGGCATATGCACAACACCCTCTCTATTACACTGCCCACACTTATTCTCATCCCAGGAAACTTCAAGATGCTTTTCTACTCATATATTTCAGATTCAGTAACTAAATTAACCAATGTGCCGCACACCACATAACCTTGCACAGAACAACCTCCTCACATGTGCATAGCACCCTCCACCCCTGCATACAGTGGCGAATGTTCCAAAGCATCTACAAGAATGTTCAATCTCTCACCATCTGCTCCTTTACACCCCAGGCAAAATGCAGTCTTCCCAATCAGCCTCCCACCCAATCACATATACCACTAACACCAGTGCTTTAAGTGGGGTAAGAAATTGAGGGGGGGCCCTTGTTTGGGGGCGTGGCTTTCATTGTGGGCGTGGCCTAAAAGTGCACAAATCATAGTAAGGTGCGCAAACAAATATATAAATGTATGTGAGCATTTATATGTTTGTATGCGTACTACTATGGTGTGTGTACTTTTCAAGCCATATTTTATAAACATAGCAATGTTACATATTTCTATGTTTATAAAAGGTGGCTTGAAAAGTGCACAAACCATAGTAAGTTACGCACACTTGTGTGCTTACCTTACTATGGTTTGTGTACTTTTCAAGCCACCTTTATAAACATAGATATTTGTAACATGTTTCTATGTTTCTAAAAGATGGCTTGACACGTAAACAAGTCAAGGCATCTTTTATAAAGCGTTGATGACGGACAAAACAAACCGCAAGGTGGCTTTGTCCGTCGACAAAGCTTTATAAAAGATGCCTTGAATTGTGCACGTTTCAAGCCGTCTTTTATAAACATAGAAATATTTCTACCTTTATAAAAGATGGCTTGAAACGTACACAGTTCAAGGCATCTTTTATAAAGCTTTGCCGACGGAGAAAGGCACCTCGGGCTCTGTGATTTATCTGCTCAGAGCACATAGATCACTGAGCCCGAGGCGTCTTTCACCCTCTGCGAACCTGCGGGCTCCGTGATTTAATCTGCATATTAGATCACGGAGCCCGCGGGGGTCAGTGACCTGGGGAGGGAAAACAAAGGGACAGTAACTTCCTCTGATGACCCTGATGAGGGGTCATCAGAGGGAGTTACACTAACTGACAGAAGTGCCGCCAGCTGTGGCTGGCTGGCACTTCTGTCAGCTTAGCAGACATACTGACTGGCGCATCTCCCGTCGCGGCTGCGGCGGGATAATGCATCCAGCCAATGTTGTGTGGGACGGGGGGCCCCGGCTGGGCCCCGGCTCAGCCCCACTTTATGGAGACTGCCGGGGCCCGGCCCCGGCAGGCCCCGGCCCACTTAAAGCACTGACTAACACCACACTCCATTGCTCGCATCTGCCACCACTGGCTACCTGACAATCAACATATCCTACCATAGGGGTTGAAGCTGAGCTTAACAAATGAACCATGTGCACACCCCAATCACCATCAACCTACTTTGAAGCTCTCTCGTTCAACTAGGATTATGTTAGTAAGAAAAGCACTGCAGCCCTGGATCCAACACCTTCCAAGATGCATGGCCGATATGTGCAAGACACTTTCCAGATTTGGTTCTAAATCATCCTTCCCCCATGTAAGGTCTCCTTCGGAAATAACTGATTCTAAAGCATGGACCCAGATGCCACTATCCAAATTCACAAGCAGCCATAACACTGCAAGCATGCTTGCAACTGGGTCTACCACAGGGTGGTGTGTAGGCTTACAGATGATTAGGACAACCAACCAATCAATCAAGTTTATTTCTGAATAATAAAATCCATAAAAACTCAAACAATAAAAGCACAGATAAAAAGTACAAAACAATATTTAATACACACCATTTAGAACTAAAAATAGTGTTTTCAAATGTGTACTGCTTGTCTCAGGTACAGCAATAGCGACCACTCAATCGGTGGAGAGTCATCCTTTAGGAGATAACAGCACTTCTCAATATTGCCTAACACCTGCTCTACTTAGTAAAGGTGTCAATATTTGCGACATGATTTGAGAGTAGGCCGGACAACAACAAAAAACTAAAATGCAGGTGATCCTCAGATAGTGCATCACATATTAAATAATTTGCACCTGCTACCAAACCACCTGACCAAGTAGCTGCAACCAATCTGAGGTGAATACAATTAAGGCACGCTCTTGCTCCGATGCATCTCTCATGCTGGTAATTGGTTCAGGTTACGGGAGGATAGCACAGCGGCAGCGTGCGCGTCTTGGAAGCAAGACGACACAAAGCAACAACAGGTTCGATCCCCGGGTCCGCGCTTAGAAACCTCTGAGTGTTTAAGCGCGTTATAAATACGTAACTAAGACAAAGAAAAAAAAAAACACAATTACACAACTAAGAAAAACTAACAATTCCTGTAACAGCGCCTCGATGCCTGCGGGCTGTGTGAGCGCTTTATAAATGTAAAATAAAATAAATAAATACTGTTGGATGGCATTAGATGATAAAACAATTCATCTGCAATTAAAATGTTTCTTTATTGTGTTCACCTCACGAAGGTCCTGTACATGAATCACTGGTTGTTCTTTGAAGTATCTAAAGGACAGCTGCTCTAGATAGGAGGAAGAAAAACCAGGTCACTTGCATTTTTTAAAACAGTTTTGTTAACATGCGAGGGCCACGGCATAGCAAGTGCACTGGGTTTACACAAGACAGCTTTGATAATGTTGTGAGTTAGTTCGCCTTTTTCATTATTCCAAATGAGTAGCCAGTGAATGACCGGTTTAACAAACAGATCATCCATCTTCTAAGACCCAGCTCTGAATGCAAACTGCAAAATAGGCTGCAGACCGCGGAAGACCAATTTCTTTGTTTAATGATTATCCACGGGTTGTAGGTGTGTAGTTTTCGAGGAAAAAAAACAAATGGAAGCCCTATATTTGGCTTCTGCTTTGGTTTTGGTGCTATCGACCTCCAAAATCATGTTCAGCAGCTGGACCTTACACACCTTCATGGGCCGAAAATGCCCCACAGATTTTTCTTCATCCTAATCTCTTGTTTTAAGATATGGGGACCACATTATAACCCTGATGAAAAGCATATAACTAAATTCTATAAGTCAGAACCCCAAGATACAGTGTTGTGATTATTTTTCAGAGGTGGAAGATTAATACAGCGTCTGCCCAGGTGGTAGACCAGAACAGCAGATTTACATACATTAATCTGCAGCTCAAGACCATTCAGAAATACAGTGTAGGCCGTAATCCATGATTGTAGGGCACGGGGAGTACAGACTATGGGCCTCATTATAACTCAGGCGGTCCGGAAATAACGGTGGCGGTAAACCCGCCGCCACTGTTGTTTCCGGACCGCCTGATTCCGACTCCTGCAGGCTGGAGGTGATGGTCCCGCCAGGTCTGACCTGGCGGGTTTAAAACCGCCCGCCTGCAGGCGGACGAGGAAACACCGGCAGCATTATGAGATGCTGCCGGTGTTTCAATGATCCCCTTTCCCATTGAGTCCCATAGAACTCAATGGGAATGGGGATTAACACCATTCCGCCTCCGTGATTCCTGGAAAACCGGGGTTGTAATGCCCCGGTAATTCCGGGAATCACGGAGGCGGAATGGTAAGACGAGTCCGGCGGTAACCAGGCGGTTTTACCGCCGCGGTTACCGCCGGACTCGTAATGAGGCCCTATGAGTGCTATATCATCTGCTTATGCCAATTCGGGTAGAGACATGTTCACAATTTTAGGTTCGTTTGTACAAATTTATACGAGAGTATCAAAGAGACCATTGATATAAAGAGGAAACAATGGTGGTGCTAAAATGCACCCTTGTCATACTCCTAGATTGACTGGGAAATATGCAGTGCAATTACCTTTGTCCCCACTCTTCGCAGAAGCTTTTGTACCTTGATGGAGATTCATGAGAATATTAAGAATGTCAGTCGGGCAATTTAATGACCCGAGTACCTGCCATAGTTTGGGTCTATTAACCTTTATCAAAGGCAGTGTTCAGGTCCATGAAAGCTAAATGAATTGGATCTTGTTTGAGGGACAGGGAATGCATCACAATCAAGTATTGATTTAACGATTGCTTGCAAGTCCCCAGCCCGGAATGTTATCTCATCTGAATGTTAGGCAAAATGTGATTTTCATGGACCAAGTTTCAATTGTCTGGGAACTTGCCAGTCTTGATCATTGCATTAAAGCAGATGGTTAATGTGGGGGCCTGCATACCCTCTGAGTCATGAAACAAATGTACTGATATGCTGTATGGGCCAGTACATAGGTTGAGCACTTGTTTTGTTATAGCCTCATTGATTTCTGCAATTGAAAATTCAAAGACAGGGGTACTATTCCCTCCTCGCCTCCTTGCGGACATTAAATTGGAAGTATCCAACATAAAGATTCCTGAAGGTTAATAAGAATAATCTCACTGTATAATCTGGAAAAATGGCCCATCCATGACTGATCACCCACACTGGTTTCATGTTCACTAAATGTACACTTATACATAAGGCCATTAGTTACCAAATATCAAATATTCCTGGTATTATCAGCTAAAGCTTCTTTTAGTGCTAACCAGATTCAATTATCCAACTCTATCTTCCAGGTAGTAATTACCCTCTTATAGTTAGCATGTGCGCCTGTTAATTCTTGTCGAGATGCATCAGGATTTCTTAAAATAGACAGTAGTTAGCCTTTTGCAGTGCTACTGTCATTGTTAAACCATGTAGTTGGTTTTGCAGTTCCTGAGGAGAGAATGGTGGCAAACAATAAATCATAAATATTTAACATCAATGGGCCTCATTACGACCCAGGCAGTAAGTTACCGCCTGGGTCGTACCCTTACCACCATGGTGTAAACTATGTTTACACCATGGTGGATGGCGGATTTACCGCCCCATTCCAAGGTGAGTGGGGCGGTAAATCCCCATTTCCCATTTTACCCTTCCCCATTCCCATTTTTGCCCCATAGGGCATAATGGGAGTGGGGAAGGCGCTAATTACGCCACCGTAAATTACGGTGGCGTAATTAGCACCATGGTCCCTTAGCGCCATGGATTTTAACACCTGCAAAAAGCAGGCGTTAAAATCACCATGGCGCTAAGGGACCTTGTAATCAGGCGTTAAGGGTCGGCGCCATTTACGGCGCCGTTAACCCCTTAACGCCTGACTCGTAATGAGGCCCAATGTATCCTAGTCAGATGAACCTCGATTCTGGTGCTAAAAGTTGGTTAATATATAATTAGTTAGAGTTGATTATACTTTGATGAATGAGAGGTTTGTCAATGGAGAACCAACTTAAATTGTTTCGACTAGTAGTAGGTTCCACTAACTCTATGTGTGGAAATTGATTACAAGGGATTTGATAAGAATGAAATTTTAACTTCAATAAAATAGCGTGGTGAACACTAAGCACATTTTCCACAAATAAAATCTTACTTTAAGGACGTCTTTGGTATAGATATACAGGAATAGCCAATAGTGGACTTTCCTTGGTGTCCTTCAAACAAATATTTCCCTGGCATTGTCGTTGGTTACTCGGTCATTGATTGAGCCAAGCCCCATTCAATTAACTACCTAAAAAATAGGAGACCCTTCAACAAATGTGGGGGTCAATTATACATTGTACTGGAATACCCAGTACTACGTCTTCAGTTCCTTCAAACAATTCAGCTGTTACCCAATTGTCGATTTTTAGGTTAAAATCCCCTCTCAAGACTACTCCAGTGGAATGCTTATGAATATCTACCAGTAAGCTCCAAGTAAATGATTTAGAAATTGATAGACTTGATAAACCTTTCGCATTTTGGGGGCTATTGTAGACGTTCATTTTGATAGTGGATTTATCACATGCCGGGGTTAGTACTATTGCTTGGAGGCAACTAACTTCGGGGTTAATGGGAAAGAGGATACACTGAAGTGAGGTCTTAACACAAATAGCCATACCACCATAATGTCTACCACAAGGTTTCTTATGTGCTTTAATTTGGATTGTGCAAAAGCCATCTAGAATCAAATTGTTGATGGCCCTAGTCTCTCGCAAATGGATAATGTTCTATAATCTCAGAAAGTTGTTCATTTCTGGCAATAGGAATTTACATGCAGCCGCCACTATGTCCCAAGTTAATATTGATAATAAGGCTTGATTAGAATCCGAATTAGACAAGTCAGGTATTTGCAAAGCCAAAGTATGGCACTGCTGTGGACCTGAAATGATGGTCTAGGTTCACCACTCAGCTGGGTGTCTAAATGAACTTCTAGTCGGTCCAAGTGTGGACGGACATTCAAATGTGTTCCTAGTAGTGAACGGGCCTGTGTTGAGCAGGGACACAGGCTTGTTCCAGTTATCTCTCTTATAAGTAGAGAGAGTATTAACAGATCTTGATTTCATTTGGGGAGGATTTTATTAGTAATACGATTAACATTAGCCCTTCTAGGCCTAGTAGACATTTTTTAAAAGGAGGTCCGGGTAAAAATACATTAGCAGTAGTACTCTAAAACGTGTATCTGAAGATGACATCCCCAGATTAGAATTGGTAACCAAATGGGCTATTCTTGGATTTGGGAACGATAGTACCATAAAATCACCATTTAATTATTTGTTTGTTTTTCCCACCCAGTCAACCTGCTTGGCCATCAAAATATACTGGGGTTTTGCCTTTGGCCCCTTCAGTTTAGTACTGATCCAAAGGGTGGACTTAAGAAGGGAGATGGTTGTTTCCCTATGTTCCGGTAAAATGGGGTCAACTTCAACAAGAACTCCAACCAAGGGTAGCGCTGCAGGCGCTAAGCCTAAAACACAAAAAGGACACATTTGATGGAGAGGATTTATTGTCTTTGGGAGAGAATGAAACCTTGGAAATAGGCGATCCGGCATGTACATCAGCGGCTACCAGCACCAGGTCTCTTCCCTAGAGGTTACGCTAGAACAGCTGCACTTTTTAAAAAAAATCTTAGAATATAGCCCATTATTAAAAGTGAATCAAAAACAGCTTTTTAAAAAGGAGTTAAAAAGTCCAGAATCAATTACAGTTTTTGTTTCAAGTCTTTCAGTTCTGGGGAAGTTGATTAATCATGTTTGGCAAAAGCAGCCATCACCTAGGCGAAGCAGGGAGTGCTACCTGGAGAGCTTCATCAGCCACGACTACAACAGTGGCCTTCACCACATGCAGGCACGAAGAAGGGCCATGCCGGATAGTAACTAAGTGAGGTCATTCAGGAAGGTTATGGCACAAAGGGTTCTTTGTGATTATAACAAAATAATTTCAGAGGGATGTTTTACCAACAGCCAAAACACCAGAATAAATCACTGAATTCTTTTTTGATATATTTGGGGTTCCCTCACCTCCAAGCCACTGTTCCCCTATGATTTTAAACCCACCCCAGTCCCCTCCCCACCTGTTTTAACTCTTTATCCCATCCCCAAATATATAAAACGGACCAATTTGGTGTTTTTTCGTTATTATGCTCCGTTAAAACATTCCTCTCTGAAAATGATTTCTTCAAAATCGCTGGATACCAATCCAAGCCCTCGTCAAGTGGGTTCTTCGTGCTTGAGCTTTTGGGGAAAACCAAAGTGGCAGTCAAGGTAGACATTGCTGGTGCAGTAGCCGGTATTAGAATGTTTGTTATCTCTACTTCCCTTGAAATTGTTGCATTAAGGGCCTGCTCCAAGTATTTTTTCTTTCTAGCTTCCCTGAAATGTCTTGGAGGTATGTATCCAATAGGCTTTGTAAATTGGAAGCTGATTTTCGGAGGACCCTTCCTTGGTTTTTGGTCTGATGCACCATCTTGTATGCCAGTTGCCTTCCATTTCCCCATTGAACGTACCCGGATTGAAAGAGGGTGACTATAGTTTTAAACATCTAGGGGATAGGTTCAAAGGCCCCGTCTTCAATGGCAGAGACGTCAGCCCCAACACCACAGCAATTGGAGTTCAAAGGTCGTAACCCACAACCACACCGATCTCCGGGGTTCCCCCAGTACAGGGAAATAAGGAAAGGTTAAGTGCTTGTGCAAGGGAATGAATAGGGAGAAAATGGGTTTGGAAGGACGTAGCGCACAGTCACCCCATTTCCTTAAATCAGACCCATACAAGCACATTAATGCACAGTTAAAGTGCAAGTGCGTGGCCGATTAATAAACATATAGTGTGGTGTGCGCAGTGTGTTTTGGTGAGCCTGAGACTGCCCAGGCTCTTTCTTCTACTGCTGCTGCTGCTACTGGAGTCTGTCTACCATTGCTGCAACTGCTTCCAGGAGGAAGTAGTTTAAAATCCCTAACTCACGCGGAGCGTGCGGTGTGTGCAGTGTGTTTTGGTGTTCTGATGTGGAGGTGAGGGGCAGGTTGATTTTCGTCCATGGAAGAAACTTTGTTCAACCACAGTGGGAAATCTGGCAGCAACCGTCTGCCCTCCCCCCCCACACCAGACTGCAGCTGCGACGCTGGAATTTGCTGCCACTCCCAACTCCACTGATGTACTGGGCACGTCGCGTGTAAGCACAAAATTAACTTTTAACAACGAAACTGTAATGAAACCTGTAAATGATCTTGCCGAGACTCTAGTAGGAGAACACGCAGACTCAGGTTTACATCCGTCTCAGCCATCTTTTAAGAAAAGAACGGCGAAGAAAAACACATTTCAGCCTTTAACTTCATCATTGGTTCCCAAACCTCTACCCGCGAACATTCCATCATGTGTCCACTCTCCCCGAAAGCATTTAGCACCGTCTAGTACCCCGCCGACCCCTCTCTCTTGCCCTCCACTATGCAACTCTGCAGAGGACGTGAAAGAACTTTCATCGCGTGTGGCGTTGCCGTGTTTGGGGAAGGAAGGGGGGGGGACTGAGGGGAAGGAGGTTGGCAGTCACGTTGGCTGCTCCATGGCAGAAGGCCCAGGACCGGAGCACCCCGCTCACCTAGGGCCGTGTGGGTCAGCTCGGGAGGGTGCTGGGGCTTCTCTGGACGTGTGTGGTCCCGGGGATGGGCTCGCGAATGGGACTGCCCTCCGCTTGTGTTCGGCTGCTTCTGCCTCGGGGGAGCCCGTGCTTGACCTGACAGCGAGCTCTGAGAGAGAGGCAAACCACAGAGTGGAATTCTGTGCGCCCGCTCCTACATCCGATGTTTGTGACACGGAATGCGAATTTGTGCCCACATCTTGTACGAGGCCGAGCACACCTAACTCACTATTTTCAACCGCGCATTATGTTAGAAATTCCCCCATAGCCAAGCTGCCCAAGCTAATGGTACTAGCTTGGCGCGCTCACACTACGAGAAACTGGGGAAACGACGACAAAATCGATAAAATCGATGGTGGACTGGATCCAAACCGGACAGAGACTGCTGAGTCCAGAACGTTCCCTTCACATTGCTTGACACCTAAAATAGCCTCGGAAGTCTGTGCCCAAACTGACTTTGAGTCTGGAAATGCTGAGAAGAACTGTGAAATGGAAAATTAGGTATTCTGCCCCCCTGACATGCTCCCACACGCACTAAATACATCACATGAAGAGTGCGCCTCTCCTGCACTCATGAACAGGAGAGACTCACTTGAGGTGGTAAATAAAATCTTACAGAGCATCTCACAAATAAATAAGGCCCGCAATTTCTCACCCAGAAGAGTCAGCCCCTCAGCTGATCGGGAAAAACAGTGGATGCCCCCAGTGTCCACTCACGAGGCACAATTAGGGGTAGGTCGGATCACCTCATACCACAACCCGATGTATACTATGACAAATGTGGGGCTTAACGAAGAAAAAGTCGGGTGTCCGGCATCACCTCGCTTATCCTGTTCTCAAGCCCTGTTCTCAAGCTCCTCAAAGGCAGGACACTCTGCAAATACTTTCAACTAACCTCAGAAGCGCCAAACACACGAGCGCCCACAATGGTGTGGCGAGTGACTCTTACGCTTCTAGTTCCTCCTTGTCTGAGACCTGCTCATCCGTCTCCTCAATTATAGAACGTGATTTTCCAAAAGTCAGGAGATCTAAAGCTCAACTACATAAAAAAGACTGCTACTCAAATGTCAGGCTGGATGCGAACCTCATCAAAGAACTTCAATCAGTACTAATGTCATCTACAGGAATCTCGATTGCCCCCTTCCTAAAGCTCTATGAGAAATTGAATGACAACGTGAAGGACCTGACAACGTTAGTGGCGCTTATGAACTCGAAACTAATTAACATCGAAAAAGACCTGAATGCTGAGAAAAAGGAAAACGGGGCTTTAAAAACAAAAACAACCTCGGCCTTGCAAACATTAATGGAACAGAAAGAAAACAACAAACTGGACAAGAAATTACTGGCCGAGATTGCCAAAGAAGCTCTAAGTGTGCTAAAACATCGACAGGCGTTGGATCAGGATGCCACTCAGCGAGACAGATTGGAACCTCAAGGTCCTCAAAGAAACGTCAATGGGCAATTGTTTACTGAGCCCCCCGTCTCTACATCTGTCAGCAACCTCCGTAAGGACACTGGAGCTCCGAGGCAGCAAACTATCACGGAAGCCTTGGAAACTACAAAACTCTCCAGTGATCCAACAGAAGCCCTAAAAATTACATCAACAAGCTCTAATTGCCCGGTCTCAAATGGTCTGACCAGTTCTATGGGTCCTCTGACTCATTTAGTATCTGTTAACCTGTGTAACCAGGGCCTAATACCCGACACTGAAAAACCTTTGCAGGGGGACCCAGCTCTTAGTCTGGGAAAACTGACAGATGATTCATCCGAACAAATGAACTTTGCCTGCGCTTTGGAAAGCAGCAAGAGCTCTCACAATCCTGCGACGTTGGACCCTCAAATACCCTCGACATCGGCAAATACACCGGATATGGGCGCCTCTCGTGTGTCTGCGGAGACCTTAATTCCACAAATAGCTAAGCCGAAAAGTCAAATATTCAACATATTCAAAGGAACTGTACCTCAGAAACCAGGTCCAAAAGGTACCTAAATTAGGACAAGTAAAAAAAATGAAAAATCAAAAAACAAAAAACCAAAGACTTGGAAACAACTCAAGTACATTTCTACGGAACCTAAAAACTGTCAACGTCACTGTCAATAACACTCTTACAGAAAAGAGAGAGACTGTAAAGAATAAAGATCTCCCTACTGCCAATGCAATTGCAAAGACCAAGGGCCTGGAGCCGTCTTCTGAACTTGCCGATAAAACTTCCATCGACCTTATCAATCTTTCTGTGTACGAAGACTTGGAATCAGAGGAATTGGCCCCTGAGACGGGAGACGAAGTCTTGGTAGCTGCCCCAGAATCGCAGAAAAAAACAAATGATGAAAATGACCCGAAACCCATTCAACTACCGATTGGTGCTTCAAGACTTTGCACTTTACTTGAAAAGACCATTGCACGGGACGTGCCGCAGGCTGTCCCCTTGAGTCTGACTTTCAAAACTTTGGAGGACAGACACAAAGCCCTTGTGCACCTGCAGTCAATCCCCAAATCTTCGATGGAAAAGATTCCAGACTTGAAAGAGGGCTCGCGAAATTACAGCGATCCAAAAGGAAATACTTATGATGGGCCTGACTGTAACAAAGAGAACAAAACCAAGGAATCAGGTCTTGGCCCACACCAAAGGGAACGGCGACAAGCAAACAGGACGGACAAAGGATGCAGTGAAAAAGGTCTATCACTCCACAAAGTCCGGCTAGAATGCATAGAAAACGGCGACAATCTCATCTTAAATCGCACAAACGGCCTATGCCTATTTCAACACGTGCCTTCTCTTAGAACGATTCGTTCTGACGACATCAAGACTGTGGAATTTAAAAACGAGGACCAAAATGACAAAATCATCCTGCACTTTAGATCCAGAATCGTCCTGAATATTGTCCTGGACGCTGCATCTGCACTTATGTCCATGGGCTACGACATCTCAGAAGTGTTTGAGAATGCTAAAACAGACTATAGGTCAGAAACTCAAAAACTCAAACTTGCCTATGCTCGTCGGGAATCGTCTTCTTCTAACAGAGCCACTGAAATCGCCCCGTATCAAAACTCAGAAACGTCCAGAGAGCGAATTCCATTCTCGCCTCAGCAATAAGAAACCGCAATTATCCACTAGTGCCACTGAGAACGACTTAGGGAAACTCTCTAAAGATGACAACATCAAAATCACCATCAAAGGCGCCTGTGCTATGGACTTAAGCTGTGACGATTCATTAAGCCCAAGAGATCTAAGAGGTGACCAAAAGGAATGGTCCTGGTTGGCGGAAGCCTTATGTAGACACTCAAGACGATAATGCCAGGTGGTAGAGGAGCAACTGGAGTTCAGGATCGGATCCTGGAACACGAGGGGCTTCTCCCACCTATTTGAAGATCCTTGGCTGGACGTGCTTGACGTGGTCTGTCTTCAGGAAACTTGGCTGACTACTTGTCCGATCGTGGATACCTATGAAGTGGCATTCAATCCGGCCATCAAAGAAACCAGAGGAAGACCTATGGCAGGCCTGCTGACACTTGTAAAAAAGGGTTCTGGGTGCGGTATTATAAATACTACAAACTTGTCGCCCTTTATTCAAGTATCAACGCTAGCCTCGATAGGGCCTAGAACTAACAATGTGATCCACTTCCATCTACTTAACCTATATTGGAACCATACTCAGGCCGGGACAACTCCCTTCATAGATCAAGTCTCATCAACAATTGACGATCTACTGCTCAAAAATGAGTCAAACAACATAATTATATGTGGAGACTTGAACATTAACTGCATGGATATAAGACGGAAAAACAACGAAGTCCTTCATGTAGCGAATAACTTGGCCACTAAATGGATGGCGGAAATGGAAGCCAGAGATCTGGTAATGCTAAATGGAAACACTACCGGCGATATACCGGCCAAACCAACGTGGAGACTACTCGCACAGAATTCTATCTTGGATTACTTTTTCGTCTCAGAAAAGATTCAACAGTCGACTCTGTCTTTTGTGGTAAAGCAGATGACCCAAAGTGATCATGAGATGACAATTTTAACTTTGCGAGTTGCAAAACAACCATCTGACAAATGCTGGAATCATCAGATCCTGGTCGAGCCAAACAGAGTGAGTCTGTCACTCGGTCCCGATGAAGTCTCTAAAATTTCAGAAACATTCATTAAGACTGATTTTGGAGTGGAATACGTTCATCTTCTACAATCATTTGTGAAAAAAAAACATGGATCGAGAAATCCTGGGTTTGAAAATAAACATACATTTGATGTTGAGGTCATGAGGAGAAAGAGGGTACTTCGTGCCACTATTAGACACATAAAATCCAGAGATCCCACAAAATTCTTGCAAGAAAAACGTGCTGCAAAACAGAAATATAAAAACTGGATACGATCCCACAAGGCTCTAATGTTCGAAAACGACGCAGAATTGATGCTACTAAAGATGAGTAACAAAAACTCATCTGAGTTTTGGAGTTTACTAAACAACGAAGGTGCTCCTCAATCTGCACTGATGACAAACATGGTTTCAGAGGCAGAGTGGTCTTCACATTTCGAAAATCTGTACAGTAAAAAAGGGAAGTGTTCGTCCCGATGACACCGAACCTAACAAAATGGGACCTCATTTTCCCTAAAGCTGATCTACTCCAGATAATTAAGAATGTCAGTGCCTCAAGGGCCCCGGGACCGGACAGCCTCACCAACTTCACTATAAAGCAAAATCCAGAACTATGGGCAGAGTTTTGCGAAGAGCTCTTTACCCGAATCTGTAGAAGATGTGAAACTCCAAACTCCTGGAAGACTGCAATAATAGTCCCCATCTTCAAAAAAGGAAATCGCCTTGAGCCCAAAAACTATCGACCGATAGCGCTCTTGGACGTGCTAGGCAAAGTGTATGCAACCATGCTGCAACAGAAACTGTCACAATGGATTGCCGATAGCAACCACACTGATGTACGACAGACGGGCTTCGTAAAAGGTGTCGGCTGTGGCCTAAACCTGTTGCTAATAAATTTGCTAAAGATGGAAGCAATTAGAACTGGAAGAAAGGTCTATTTAGCCCCGATAGACTTCTCCCATGCTTTCGACTCAATCGACCGAGCACTACTGTGGACAAAGATGACCAATTGGGGATGTCCTGAGAGTCTACTAGCCGCCATTAAATAAATTTACACTGCTACTACCATCAGAGTGCGCCTTGACCAACGCGGATCTCTTACAGAGGAAATTAACACCTTCTGCAGAGTTAAACAGGGCTGCCCTCTGGCCGCGATCATATTTAACTTGTTTCTCTCGGACATTGGCATGTCAATTAACGAGCCTCGATCCTTTTCCCCAAAAATACATGGCTGTGCTCTAAGCTGGATGCTGTATGCGGACGACTTAATCTTGTTTTTTTTTTTTTTTTTTTTTTTGTGTTTATCCAAAATCTGGATTTAACAAAAGGGCTTCATTTCTTCAAAATATGTGCTTGCAGTCGGTGGCGTGCTCTGTGTGCACTGCAGTAGGGCATTCTCTAGGATTTTTGCAGTTGCGATCGACCAGTTTGTTTTCTGTCCACTGATTAGGCGGTCCCACCATATTTCCTCTTCGCTATCAGTATATAGTTCAAGGTGCGGGTGAAGATATAGTAAACGAAGCTGGTGCATCGCTGGGCATACCATTAGCAAATGTCTTACTGTTTCAGAGTCAGCTTTACATAGACAGTTTTTAGAGGTCGAATGTCCTCTTGCAAACAGAATCTCGTTTGTGTGTAACAGATTTAGGCGAGCTCTTAGAAGAAAGTGTCTCATAGTTTTGTTTGGAAATCTGAGTAGCTGGGTTGTCTCATTTAGCTTCTTTGGTGCTTGAGGGAAGGTGGACAAGGTCTTGTTTCTTTTAGCTGTCTCTTCGGTGTTAATCCAGTCAGCCTCTTCCAGTTTTTTTTTAAATCTTATTTGGATTCGTGATGAGGTCTTCTTTTGTGCACGCAATTTGGGTCAGCTTTGATTTTATAAGTTCGGCCCAATTCAGAATCATACTGCACGCGCCTTTCTTGATCTCTAAGTCAATTAGTTTGTAAAGAGGTGGTGCGTCGGGAAGGATTGTTTTTCTGAACACGGATACACTTGCCAATTCCACTGTCGTGCCAAGTCAGACGAGGCCAAGTTCTCGTCTTATTGCCTCCATCTGGGTTGATTTTGGCAGATTTAATACTGATTTCCAGAAGTAACCCTCGAGTTTTTTCCATATTGTGTTAGGAACCGATGGCATCGCAGCTGCTCCGTATGTCAGGGCCGGGACAACCTTGGCTTTATAGAAAGTAATTGTCGGAATCAGTGAAAAGCGGCCAAATTTCTTGTCCAGCACTCTAGCTTGGGAGGTCAGGGAACGTACTTTCTTCCAGAGTTCTGTTTGCATTGCTGAGTCCGTGGGAGTGCTGTCTATTATTACACCCAGGTATCTGAAGTTTTTTACTGTTTCCACTTTGACTTTTTCAAGGTTCCGGGTGAAGTCTTTCGCTTTTTTGGTTTTGTTTCCCAGTATAAGCACTTTTGTTTTTGCTTTGTTTATGGTTAAGTTGGCCTGGTTGCTGAACTCTGCTAGATCGTTCATTTGTCTCTGGAGACCAATTTCAGTTTTGTCCAGCAGGGTGATATCATCGGCGTATAGCATTCTCGAGACTGGTGTATTACCAATTTTCGGAGGAAACGATCGAGTCTGTTTAGTTGCTTCTTTTATGTCCCCCAGAAAAGCAATGAATAATTCGGGGGCCAACGGGCATCCCTGTTTCACTCCTCGGTTGGTTGCGATCTCTTCCGAAAGTAAGCCCTGATGATCTAGTTTGACCCTCATGGTTGTTCCTTTGTGGAGAGCTTTTATTGGAGCAAGGATGTTCGGGGGACAATCCCATGTTTTTAACTTCTCCCATAGCATTTCTCTGTCCACCATATCGAATGCTTGCGATAAGTCGAAGAAAGCGAGAAAAGTTCTCGAGGATCCTTGCAGAGACTTACTTTTGATTATGCTAAGTAGCATGATGTTAACTGTGGCCGTTTGTTTTTTTTTTAATCCAGCTTGAAATGGATCGGCGCAGGGGGCGCTCTTTGCCCAATTTTTGGAATCTCTTTAGGAGCAGGGAACCGTATATTTTCCCGATTGTATCCAACAAGGCAATTGGCCTGTAATTGCGTGGATCCGACTTTTCGCCTTTTCTATAGTTGGGTACCACTATAGCTGAGGTCCAGGACCTCGGGACGGTTCTGGTATTTGAACAATTGCTGAGCATCTGGCTTATGAAAGGCACCCAGTTTTCGGAGTATGTTTTCAGATCGGTGTTTGTGATCCCGTCTGGACCAGGTGCTCTGGAAGCTTTGAGTTTTCTCAGCAAATCATGGATGTCTTCTTTTGCAAAACTTTGGCAGACGATAGAAGCGCAGACTCCTGACTGCACAGCAGAGTCCTGGTTTCCAGCTCTCGCCTTTACAAGGCAGCCCTTCGGTTCACGGCCGTAAATCTTGCTACACTTCTTGCTAGTGAGCCGGAACAGCGATTTAACATACGGCTGTCGTAAGTGATTTAAAGACACAGTTGCTTTAATGAATTAATTGGCACTAGTTTCGAATTGGAAATTAGAAGAAAGAGAATAATTTCCTTTCTGAGAGTAACAGGCATCCATTATGTGAAGTGCCATTGTTGGAAGCATTCACCACGGGATCAACTCCATCATACCGGTTCACCAGCCCCTGAATGTTTGAGAGGAGGTTAACAGATTTAAGGCTCTCCTGCCACACACCGCTCACCTTTGGTTTTTTTACCAAGAGACAACGCCAAAGTCGGCGATTGTTCTCCTGTCCTGAAGAAGGTTAAACACTAAGTCAATACACGAGGGGACTGTCTTTTCCTCGTATGAAAACTTAACCGAAACATGTTGACAACAGTTTTAAAAAAAAAAAACGAAAACCAACAGAGGGGCACATTGTAAAATAACTGAGTGTTGAACTTGCAATTGACTGATTTACTATTTGTGGTATATACAAAGTATCACCTTGTTTTATTCAATTTTTGCAAATATGATTATTGGATGAGTGATGAATGAATGGTTCTGGGTGGGATGTATTGTATTTGGTTTGTAGAGCCGATTTTTTCATGACATGTGTATTCGGATAATAAACAAAAAACTATTTTGATTAAAACAATAGTTATTTGTCATCTCTGGTCTAGTTGGCCTCATTCCTTATTGTATTACAAAACTGCCTGAGGGGCCATAGACAATAATCAGGCCTTCCCTTTTCTCTACCTCTGTCTTCTTTATTGGACACGTCAATCCACTCTGTTTCGGTTTCCTCATGGTTTGAAGGGTTCGCCTTTGATGGTGCTCGAAACAGATCAGTGAAATGCGTTATCCAATTTTCTTCGCTTACTGCGTTACAAGGGGTGTTTGAGTTGGTCGTGCACACTTGATTTAGTAGTTTCCAAAAGTCTCTAGCATCTTTTCCCGCCCCTTTTTTCAGCATTGTTTCAGAGTCTTTTTGATACAGATTTATTCGATGGCTTTTTATCCATGCTTTGTATTTTTTCGTTTCTTCTTTCAGTTCTTCTTGCAGTGCTGTCGAGTTGTTTCTTTTCGTCCACCTTTTTAGCTTTCGTATTATGGCCCTTCTGGCCACCACCTGTTTGTCAAATTGGTGCGACTTGGTCGAGTCCGTCTCCTTTTTCTTGTTCGAGGGGGATTTGAGAGGGCTGAGCAGCGGTTGGTAATCTACTTTTGAATTGCAGAAAGAGTATTTTAAAGTTAGTTGGTCGATTTTTTCTGCTGTTAGCCTTAGGCGGGTTCCTTGATTGTTACTTTCGACCGTGTGCCTCCACCTCCTTTTGTCTTTGCAACTTGAGATCCACGTTGCTTGTAGTAAGTTGTGATCGCTAGCTTCTGTTTTAATCACCTCGAATGAGGACATCACTTTCTGCATTTCTGCAGATGTGAAGATGTAGTCTATTGTCGCAGACTTTTTCATTCTTTTCCACGTCGGAGGTCTATTTGTAGCAGGGAAGTCCTTTGCCATGTTGCTGAATCCTCTGGAAGCCATGAGGTCGTTCCATTGGGCTCCTCTTTCTTCCTTTGTGCTCCTTCTTTTGGACTCACTCGACCGTTCCCTTCCGGTCAGACAATTGGCATTTAAGTCTCCACAGATTATTATGTGAACTGTGTTTTCCTCCACAAATAGGGTGTCTATTGATTTTTCAATCAGTTTGAGAAACTTTGCGTCAGAGATTACTAGGGAATTCCAGTATACAACAATCACTGCGAGCTTGGCCTTCTGAGGATCTTTATTTGGGTGTATTTTTGACGCACGGGGGCTTGCCCATTCCAAGGATACTACCAGATGGTGTTTGGATGCTTCCAGGACTTTCGAAATGTTGATTCCACTCCCTGCACGAGCCGCTAGTAAAATTCCAGACGATGGCCTGCCCAAGCGGCTTTTCACTGCCGGGGAGAGAACAATTTCAAAGCCGTCCAAGGACGGTACCTCCGTGAGCCAGGTTTCTTGTAGGGCCAAGATATCAAACAGCCCTAAGTTGATTCCTCCTTTGTGTGTTAGGTGTTTGAATCCGCATGTATTCCAAGAGCCCAGCTTTAGGGTGATTTCGTTTGTTTCGCCCACGGTGTATCGAGGCGGCTGTTTAGGCCCTGCTAGTTGCTATTTTTGTGGTGATTTGAGAAGGGCTTTCGGTAGCCAGGACCACAGTTGCTTCCTTATGCTTTGGCTGTCCTGGGATTCAACAGGCGCGCTGGTTCTTTGTTGGTTGGAATTTTGAGTAGTCAGTTTCTCTGATGCTTTAGAGACGCAGGGAGGAATAGAAGAGGTTGTCTGCCACTTTTCCTCCTTCGTCTTTTCTGTTCCCTCTCTTGGTTCAATTTCTCTTCCCTCCGCGTGGAGTATAGGTTCGCGGACTAGTTCTCTCCTCAGATTTTGCCTAGGTGTTTCGAGCAATGCATACTCCCTTCGGTTTTCCAAGTTAGTTCTTTCGTAGTTTGAGGTTTGGTGTCGGATTAGCGGAGACACTCGCTTCTGTTTTCTCCACCGCGGGGTGCGGGACGAGGTCTCATAGTCCCGTCTCTTTGGTTCTGAGCAGTCTCGGGCATTCGGGCGCGGACTTCTTATTGTTTCTCTCTCCCTTGCTGCTTCACTATTGGACTCCGACCAGTTTAGTATCCTGATTCCGGATTTATGTAGTTCTCGCCTGGTGTCCTCAAGGTCTTTAATCACGAATGACGCTTTTAGATGTAGGTAGGCTTTTGCTGTTGATTTTTTGTGATACGGTTCACCAGTGCCAGGTCGTCTGACCTCAAGCTTTTTAGCGAGGTAGTTTTGCCGAAGTTTCGGAGTATCATGTTTCTGTTCAAGGTTATGTACTTGGTGTTCCCGGGTTTCTGTTCCAGTTTGTAGATTGTTGTTTTTGGCTCTTGTCTGTGTTTTTTCTGTCTTATGAGAGAATTGAGTTCAGTCAGCCTTCTCTGGGCTTCTGGGCGTTCGCGAGACCTTGGGCTATTTCCCACTCCTCGAGTTATTTTTGTAACCTCCGCGGGGAGACCTGCTTTTTTTTCTAATGGCTGTTTCCAAAAACTCGGTTCCTTTGATCCTCCCTGGGTTCTTCTCTCTGTTCTCAATGCTTTGCTCAAGGGCGGGTGGCGCCCGGGTGTTCTTTGACCACTTTCCTCCCCAGTCGTTTTGGGGACGGGGTTCTTTTGTCTGTAGTTAAATCGATTTGAATGCTTTCATCTGGTAAATCAAGATGCTGAGAAATGTTCATAGAGGTCTTGTCTCTTAGAAAGTCGTCCACGGATTTCGGTGAGTTTGTTAGTGGCTGAATGGCAGACATTTTTTCATAGGCCCGGGAAGGTTTGAGACTTGTTCCGCTTTCAGAGGACTGTTGTAGGGCGATCTCCCCTTGGTTTTTCTGTCTCTTTTCACGAGTTAGACTCGGCGGGGCTCCGAGAGTTAGGACTATTTCTTCTTGGTCCGCTCTCAGGGATGTTAGGGCTGAAGACTTGGACTTTGGTGGACTGTCCGGCTTTGTGGCCCTTGAGATGTTAGTGCCTTCAGCTGGCCCTTTGGGGGCTTTTAATGCAGATATCCGAGACAAGCAAGGTTTTGATTTAGAGGAAAAAGCGGAGAAGAGCGGAAAGTGGCCCTCCCGGGATCGATTTAAGGCAGAAGACAAATTTTCTCCCATGGACATCGGATGGCAGCATGGTTCGGTTTGGGTATCTTTGTTTCTTCTTGAAATGAGCACAGCAGGTTTTAGGATTTGACCCTCCTTTTCCTGTCCCCTTAAAGGGGAAGAGCGACCTGGTGCGCCCGTTGACTTTTCGAGTGGGCGTGTTCCCAGTGCTGTAATATATCCTTCAAGGAATAGGAGCTTGGTGTGTGTCATTGCTAGTAGCGTGGTCTGGTCTTTCAGCGAGTCGCTCAATGCTTCGTAAAGTTTACAGAAGGGGGCGAGCGCTATTGTTATTGCTGACATAAAAGCCAGAGTGTCGTGTTTTTTCCCTGGGGTCTCGTTTTTGCTGGGGGCGGAAGCCTCACTGCTCCTTCTGGCTTTGTTTGGGGTAGCGAGGGCCTTGTCCAATGAAAGTTGTTGGGGCAGGTTATGTCCTTTATATGAGCGTGGATTTGGCAAGTTCTGAGGAGCTGGCTTCTTTTGTTTATCATTTGGGGAAGTCTGTATGGAGGAGTTTGCTCCCTTAGTCTGCGTCCAAACGGCCACTAGGCTTGTGGGCGATGCTTCCTTCTGTGGCTCAATTCTAAGTTTGTTGCTGTTTACTGGTTCTGACCATTTTGAGTTAGTAATGGGACTGATAGTTGGACTCAAATTTCCCGGGCATATCAGCTCTGAGATGTCCGGGCTTTGTATTGTGATCAATGGGCTTAGAGTCCGGGCGGTTCTGTCGCTCTGTAGTTCTAATCCCAAGTCATCCGCTGGTATGTCACTTGTATTGTCGTGGCTCTCAGTCAGCAAAGCCATCTTCGTTTTTCGAGGGGTTGTGAGGACGAGGGTGCCGTTTCGATGTCGCCCCTTCATTTCGCTGATTTGTTGCTCCGGAGTGGCAGAACTGCCTAGTGCGCTTACTACCATGGGACCCTTCTGGTTATTTCCCAGCCCTGTTTCGTGGCTGGAGGGTGTCGGAATAGGATGCCGATTCTCGCACTGAAGGGCAGCCGGAGGGTTGTCTCGCCCTGCGGGTTTCCTATTTGCGGGGTCTTCTTCGGTTATTCTCGTCTTGGGGGTTGGAGCAAGATCTATAAGTGCTTCTAGTATTTCGGCGTCAGAGATTTCATCATCTGTGACGATTTTTTTTTGCCCAGACGGTTGAAGAAGTCTTTTACCGACATGCCCTGGTTTATTTTGCACATTGTAGTTTTTGCTAATCCCCTCTTTCTTGCTGTATTGAAGAAGATGGAATTTTTTCTTTGGTGTTGTTGTGAGCTTTTCATGTTGAGGTCGTGCAGATGGGCACTTGGAGATGTTTCTTTATTTTTAGATGTTGCACTTCTTTTTTTTTTTTGTTGTTTCTTTTTTGGGCTTTTGTTTTTGCGCCACGGCCCATTTTTCTGCAAGCGCGGAGTGATCGCTCTTGCCGATGGTGTTGTGGGATGAACGGGACTGTTTTGTGTCTCCGTGCCTGCCCATTCCTCTGTTGGTGCTAAAGGGGGCGGGCCGCCTGCTTCCCTCGGCTCTCCGCGGCTGTGGCTCTCCGATGTTGTTCCAAGTCTCTTCACTGGTGGAGCCACGTCGAGTGGCTCCCCGAGCGTTCCTTTGGCGACTCTCACTAGTCCGCTCTCCTCCGGGGGCGGACATAGGAGCGGGAGCTCCTCCTCGAACACCGGCAGGTCAACGCAGCGCTCATTTGGTTCCTCAACCCCGGGGACCCCAGCCCCGCAGGAGGCACCGCAGGTGGGCTTTCCGGAAGGCAGGTAAGAGCTGCCTTGTCGTGTGCTGTGGGCGGGATTTTGTGATCCAGGAGGCCGCCCTGTTTTGGACTCTCGCAGCTGCATACGCCGCTCTCCCCTTCTTCGTCTTCCGCTTCCCCTCTCAGCCCTTCGGCCGGCAGTGGGCGGCGGGCCACGGTCGATGGGCGAGCTGGCGGGATGCGCAAGTTCTGCTGCTCGAGCAAGCCCGATGGGAGAGGCTTGCAGTCTGCATTGGGTCTGTGGTGAGCCATCCTGATTCGGGTGTGGAGGGGTGCAGAATTTAGGATACTCCCTGAAAGTCCGGTGCTGTCATGTCCCTTTAGGGCTATGGCGAAGGTTGGTTGGAGATCGGCGGAGACCGTTGCGGCTTGGAGCATGGGGCCGAGGCCCCCCTCTAAGAGTTCCACTGCTCGGAGAGGGGGCTCGAGCTCAGAAGAAGCTTTAAAAGCTGTTGTCCCCCCCGAGGGGTTGGCCCTATTTTGGGCATGCGGTCTTGGGAAAGTGAGGGGCGATTGGACGCTGGGCCCCCCAGGAGTTGGATTGAGTTCGCCCTTTGTAGTGATTAGTGGTTTTGAGCTTCTTAAGAGCCTCTTCTTCCCCTCTCCCGCCCTGGAGTGGGTCTGTTGAAGGTCGACTGGCTGCTGTATAGCAGGATCCATCTCTTCCATGCGGGATTGCCGGGACTTGCAGGGACTGCAAGGACTGCGACTCCCTCAGCGACTGGCTCCGCGGCTGGAGGGTGGTTTTGTAGCACTTCCCTCTTCAATGGAGGGTGTAGAAAGACTGGAAACAGGACCAGAGTGGAGGGTAGACTGCAAGGACTGCGACTCCCTCAGCGACTGGCTCCGCGGCTGCTCCGCGGCTGGAGGGTGGTTTTGTAGCACTTCCCTCTTCAATGGAGGGTGTAGAAAGACTGGAAACAGGACCAGAGTGGAGGGTAGACTGCAAGGACTGCGACTCCCTCAGCGACTGGCTCCGCGGCTGCTCCGCGGCTGGAGGGTGGTTTTGTAGCACTTCCCTCTTCAATGGAGGGTGTAGAAAGACTGGAAACAGGACCAGAGTGGAGGGTAGACTGCAAGGACTGCGACTCCCTCAGCGACTAGATACCACCCCAATCGGCCTACAGCGTAAAATGAATGCAGTGGAACGTTATGTGGAAACCAATGGCCTGCACATCAATAACACAAAAAGTGAAATTCTGACGCTGCAAAATCTGCAAACGGGCCGCCATCAGAAAAACAACAAATTTAGATGGCATCTGGGAAAAGAAAAACTTACCACGGTGGAAAGCACTAGATATCTCGGCATGCAAATTAACACAAACATAAATGATAGCCCTTGGATGGAGATTGCGAAAATAAAATGCTGACACTTTGCCTCTCAAGCACTGATCCTAAACAAAAAATACGGGAAGTTCTCGCTTAAGCCAGTGATAACCTTTTACCAGCAGAAGGTTGTCCCGTCCCTCATATATGGAGCTGAAAATGCTTTTGGATGCCCAGTTGAATTCTGGCCAACCCTAGAACACATCTTCTGGGTAAAAACTTTACATCTACCAAATAGCATCCCAACAGCCTGCCTACGTTATGAGTTAGGCTTCATTACTATTGAGGCACGGATCACGTGGAATGCCCTGGCCCCGTTTAGGAAAACTACACTGCCAGACGCTGCTCCACAATTTAAAATACTGAGCAAACCTGGAAATGCGAACCCAGACTGTCTGTTAGCTTTATGGTTTAGGAAATGTGAAGAGCTTCTGACCATGTATGAGACCAATACCAAAACGCTGCAGGACAATCCGCTGTTGGTAAAGAAAAAGATCTGGGAACTCGATTGGATCCAAACCAGCGAAGACCGAAGGACTTCCAAAACAATGAGGGACGCTCCCAGTGAAGCAAGAGCGTTCAATAAACTGCAAAATTATGTGGTCTTATTCCCAGACAACAGGAGGAGAGCCACATACATGAGATTCCACCTAAACCTGATTAGAACGAAAGATCGAACTAAGAACTGGGCTGGAAAGGATATAAGTCTAACATCGTATGTAGGTTTTGTAAAGCCTGCGACGAAACGCTTAAACACCTGGTCTTATTCTGCCCCTTCTTTAGATCTCTAAGAACTAAACATCTTGGCCAAATGTTAAATGAATATCCACTGAGGAACGCCGAAGAATGGTGGCAGCAGATGTTCATGGGTTCAAACACAAAACTGACAAGGGTGTTAACCCTGTTTTTGCATGAGATTGAAAGGAGCCTTGAGATATCTGACACCGAAGCACAAGGACATTAGGGTAGTGTCTAACATGGCTTAGTCATCACACGAAGCAATTTAATCACTCCCTGACAAGGCTCCTTTGGCACTAAAGACACAAACCGTGTCAAAAGGACGGAACTTTATCTCATGCACATGTTTTGTCTTGTTTTGTTTTGGGTCTGGACTAACTCGAAATGTTTTAAAGGTTTGTATAAACCAATAAAATAAAAAAAAATAAAAAAAAATAAACATAGATTCAAGTCTGTTATAGTCACAAAAAGCACAAGCACATGAGAGTTAAAAATTAAATGTATGCGGTAGAAGAAAGAAAAGCTACAAATAAGAAACAGACTACAACTGTGCTGTCCTTACATGCAGTATGTTGTGCTGTAGTCCAAGAATAAGGTCCAAGAACAAAAAGTTGCCGCTGCGGTGGCGAGCCGATACTGTCTGGCTTCCAAAGAAGTCTAGACACGGTTGGACCAGTACACCAATGCAACAGTTTTGGATTATAGGTGGCACTTAAGCACCACCAAATAACCAAACTAAAAAAAGAAGAGTGAGCAGAAGCCTACTGATAATAGACTGACACAAGTATGGCGGCACAGATGGTCCTTCTTGGTCTGTATTTGTAAATGGGTGAGAGGATCGCCAGTACTAGCAGGTAACTGTGAAAAACTAACATCATTCCTCCGTTTATCTTACTCTTTTCTTTTTCCAGCACAGAAATGTTCATGTTCTTATAGAATAACTTTTGCAGCCCTCTTGAGGAAAGTGGCTGGAGCAGATAAAATAGGAACAAATTCGGAACATTTCACTGCTCTGAGGGAAGCTGGAAAATGATTTTTCAAAAAGGGACAGTACTGTAATATAAAGGATGGTTAGCCACTCTAGCATTTGCAAATCTATTCTCTGACTACAAAAGCAGGAATACAAGTGCCAGAATGCTAAGTGATAGTTGTGAGGATTAACATCTGGCTAGGGTGCAAAGCCTTGGCTTTTTTGATTTTTTTTAGATGAAAAGATGCAAGTAATTCCATCTCCAAAAGGGTAGTCTGCTGATCGGATCCCTCTTTTGTAGGCTTGAGATTCACTCTGGAACTACACCCGAAAAAAACTCACTGGACGACCATTGGGGAAGTCACACATTCCAAAGCCCTCAGCCTGAGGTGAAGAAGGAACCATCAAAGGCAGAAGAAAGAGTAGACCCATCCCCGGTCCCAGGGCACATTTTTGTGACCTTTTGCTGTGGTCCAGGACCTGCCACTCTGCCCCGGAATCTCCTGAATCTGGGAGAGCAGACCCTGAATGGAACCATCCTGTCCTAGAGTCTCTCTGAGTGGACCTCACATCGTCGGGAGGGCCAGACCAGCTGAAGCTCCTTGTTCTGCCGCACCAAACCTTTCACACCGGGTTCACTGCACCTTGAACAATAGCGAAAACACCAGCACTTGCCTTTGCGCTCATCCACCCATCCAAACTATTGCTTGCACTTTGAACCAGCTTCAGGCTGCATCGTGCCCTAGCTGAGCCCGTCACCTGCTAGACCTGAATCCACTGCTCGAGGCTGGGACCCAATCCGAACCACTGTAGAGTCACACACTGACTTTGGCCAGGGGTTACAACAACGGCTCAACCCATCTAGCCATCAAATGGCCATCTCACAGACCTGCAGATTGGCACACACAGATCACCATTTCTAACCACTAGAGTATCATGCAACAACCCCTTCCAGCAGCTAAGGCCAGACTTGGTCCTGGCCCAACTGCAAAGAGATCCTGCGACCCATGTGACCTGCTTCAGTGAGAGTCCCCTGTTGACCACACAGACCGACTGCATTCACCCCTGCTCGATACCGCTTGCTGCTTGGCCCATACGAGCCAAGGTGCCCAAACTGAGTTTCATCTGCTTGCATCAACGTTGAACACCAGGCTCGACATAATCAGCCCACCATAGAACTGAAACCAGGTACTGTTGACCACAAACTGCCCCCATGCTCCACTGGGAACCTAGAGACTAGTTAGCTCACCTCAACACCTTCTTTTACCTAAGACATATCCTTTCCATGGCTGGTATTTGCCTATCACCCCTCTAATCACATTCAGATGGCTACTTTCTTCAGTCTGTTGCTTCCTGTCTGTTCTTCCACAGGGATGTGTTTTTGAACATTGTTTTCTTTTTTGTTCTATTGGAGATGGTTTGTTCAATTAAAGTATATATATTTGTATAGTACCTTGATTGGACATTCCCTTTATATTGGACTCGTGTACTGTGTTTGGGTCACTAATGGATCACATTCACACCCATCTTAACAGCATAGCCTTCCCTCAGCCCACGTAACCACAGAAGGCGAAGGAGGTATATCCCTTAAATGTCCCGGTTTTGTTTTCTGAATCCGTTGTTTGCGTTTGTGAAAGTGTGAGGGCTGAGTGGGCCCCTTTATCCCTACTCATCCTTGATCTCCTGTGGAATAGAATACAATTCATCACACCTCACCTCGCTCACGTTGGAAAGAGCCGAGGGTGGGTGCTGCGGTGGGTGCTGCAGCTGACTAGGTTCGGGAGGGATACACAGGAGAGCCTATCGGATTGGGGTGGGTGGGATGGGAGGCGGGGTGGAGGGAAGGAAGGTCGGTGGAGCCAGGAAATGGAATAAGGGAATGCTAGGGGCACGGGGGGACCATGGACACAGAAATTCCCAATATGCCCGCAAGATATTAGGTTTAAATAAATAAGCGCAGCTGCGCCACTCACCTCGCTCGTGTTGGAAAGAGCCGAGGGTGGGTGGTGCAGCTGACTAGGTTCAGGAGGGATACACAGGAGAGCCTATCAGATCGGGGGTGTGCGGGATGGGAGGCGGGGTGGAGGGAAGGACGGTCGGTGGAGCCAGGAAACGGAATAAGGGAATGCTAGGGGCACGGGGGGACCATGGACACAAAAAAACACAATATACCCGCAAGATATTAGGTTTAAATAAATAAGCGCAGCTGCGCCACTCACCTCGCTCGCGTTGGAAAGAGCCGAGGGTGGGAGGTGCAGCTGACTAGGTTCGGGAGGGATACACAGGAGAGCCTATCGGATCGGGGTGGGCGGGCGGGATGTGAGGCGGGGTGGAGGGAAATCATGGTATGTGGCAACTCCGAACTTCTTCCGCACCCACTACCTTGGCCATTCGCCATGGGCAACTCACTGACCCCCTCCAACTCAGTGAAAAATCTTGGATGCACCCTTGACTCTGACCTAACACTCTCGCGCCAAGTCAACAACGTCTCAAAGTCCTGCCACTACCACCTTAAAACCCTTAGGCGCATCTTTCCATATCTCTCCTTTCCCAATAGACTCTCCGCGGTCCAATCAATCGTTATATCAAGACTGGACTATGCAAACCCCCTATACCTCGGAGTCCACGCGTACCAACTGAATAAACTTCAAAGGGCACAAAACGCGGCAGCAAAAATGCTACTTGCGCTCGGCCCAAGAGACCACATCTCCCCAGCCCTTAAGACGCTGCACTGGCTTCCAGTAGCCCGAAGGGTGACTTTCAAAACCTTATGCATCTCCCATCGAGCACTGCATAAAACCGGACCTCAATATCTTCAAGACAAGCTAAAACCCTATCACCGCCCACGCACCCTAAGATCAAGCTCAGCCGGCCTCCTAGTCATACCGAAGACAAACTCAGTGAGGTTAGGCGGATCATCATTCTCAGCCTTGGCGCCCATGCTATGGAACTCTCTCCCACCCCACATCCGCCTGAGGATTTAACGTCTTTCCGCAAACTGATGAAAACCTGGCTCTTCCCCTAAACCAACCCGTACCAAACTAGCCCAAACAGACTAACAGCATCTCAATGATACCAATCAAACAAACTACCGGATGCGAGAAATTGACAGCTAATAACCACAAATATAAACTAGAAGGACAAACAGAATTAAACTAGTAAAGTAGATCAAAGCAGTGAAGTGGTTAATAAGAATAAATCATACGGAAACAGTAAAGTGATTTAAACTCCGGAAATTGACATAATGCATGAGGAGTGAACGAAGTGAATGGCATGGATGAAATAGCTAGAATGGATGATGCGTGTGGACCAGATGAATGCACTGAGTGGAAGAATGCATGAGTGGAAGAGCAGATGACTATACAGTTCGAATGAGTGTGTAGATCAGATGAGTGTATAGAATGGATGAACATGTTGAGCGGATGAGTGTGTAGAGCAGCTCGGTGTGTAGAGCGGACGAACAGGACTAATGCGTATTAGCGAATGACCTTATAAGGCTGATGGGCGCATATTGCGTGAAAAGCACGAGTGCATAAAGCGGATGAGTGCATAGAGCGGATGAGTACGGAAGTGCGGAGAGTGTGTAGATCGCTGGAGCAGATGAATGTGCAGACCTGGCGAATGTACAGAGCGGATGAGTGTATAGAGCGGGTATATAGAACAGGACTAATGCGTATTAGCGAATGACCTTATAAGGCTGATGGGCGCATATTGCTGTTGAGTGCGTGAAAAGCATGAGTGCATAAAGCAGATGAGTGCAGAGAGCAAATGAGTGCAGAGAGCAAATGAGTGCAGAGAGCAAATGAGTGCAGGGAGCGGATGAGTGCAGGGAGCGGATGAGTGCAGGGAGCGGATGAGTGCGGGGAGCGGATGAGTGCGGGGAGCGGATGCGTGCGGGGAGCGGATGCGTGCGGGGAGCGGATGAGTCTGGAGAGCGGATGAGTCTGGAGAGCGGATGAGTCTGGAGAGCGGATGAGTCTGGAGAGCGGATGAGTCTGGAGAGCGGATGAGTCTGGAGTGTGGAGAGCGGATGAGTCTGGAGTGTGGAGAGCGGATGAGTGTGGAGACCAGATGAGTGTGGAGACCGATGCGCGCGGGGAGCTGTTTAGTTTTGAGAGCGGTTGAGTGCGTAGGGTGGGTGAATGCGTAGAGCAGATGAAGGTGTAGTGCATGCGAGGGGATAAAGTGGACAAACGCCTAGAGCCGATGAGTTACACAGCCCGGGTGAGTGCGTAGAACGGATAAGCATGTAGAACGGACGAGTGCGGAATGCATGCAGAGTGCGGGGAACTGATGGATGAGCGGAGCGGAAGAATGTGTAGAGTGGAGGACTGCATAGAACAGACTAGTGGGTAAGGTCGGCAAAATATAGAACAGACGAGTGCATATGAGCGAATGAGTGCATATAAAAAAAGGGGTACATAGAGGGGATGAGTGCGTAGTGGGGATGAGTGCATAGCGGGGATGAGTGCGTGGAGGGGATGAGTGCATGGAGGGGATGAGTGCGTGGAGGGGATGAGTGCGTGGAGGGGATGAGTGCGTGGAGGGGATGAGTGCGTGGAGGGGATGAGTGCGTGGAGGGGATGAGCGCGTAGAGGGGATGAGTGCACAAAACAGATGAATGCATAGTACGTGTGAGGCCATAAAGCAGAGGAGTGCCTGAAGCGAACGAGTGCCTGGAGCGAACGAGTGCCTAGAGCGAACGAGTGCCTAGAGTGAAAGGACGTGTTGCGTAGAGCGGACGAGTTGCGTAGAGCAGATGAGTACGTAGAACAAACGAGGGCAGATTGCATCCAGCATTGATGACTGCGTAGAATGGATGAGTACGTAGAGCTGTTGAACGTGTTGAGCGTGGGGCAGACAGGAGTGACAGGAATGCATGCATGGAGCAGACTGGAGTACGCAGGGCAAACTGGAGCGTGTGGGGCGAACTGGAACGCACGGGGCGGACTGGAATACATGAGTGCGCCGAGCAGACCGGAGTGTGTGGAGCAGACTGGGGTGCATGGAGTAGATAGGAGTGCATGGAACGAACTGGAGCGCATAGAATTGCGCGACGTATATAATATGGTTTGGAATGCAGAGAACGTTTGAAACAGCATATAACCCATCATATCACACCACCACGCTTACTCTCTCCTTTACACCACCACTCAACTAGGTACACGCACCCCAGTCAGGCGTTCTCCTCAGGCCTAACGCAGCCACATTCGGTCTGGATAAATCCTGCCAGAACGAACACATACTCCTGATCTCTCAACCACCACACCTACCGCTAAGAAGTAGCTATTACACAAATTGCCGCGCCAGCTGCACACATATCCGGTGCTCACACGCACCTTTGACTCTCTCTACTCTATCTACTGATCTGAACTTCGGTTCCCAAGGGCGTTCAACCTACCAGCGCCTTCAGACCATACCAATGGTATATAAGGCGCTACATAAATGAAAAATAACATAACATAACATAACAGTAGTCAGGATTGTTTGAGCATCTCTCTTGTGAAATAGGCAAACTTTAAATATCTGCAATATACCCTCTTGAGTATACATGCGTCATGAAGGCACCTCCTCAAAGTCATTGTTTAATGCAGAGATGAAGCTTATTGTTATTGTTAGGCAATATTGTATGCAGTACTCTCTGGGTGCACTGCAACAACCCTGACCTCCTGGCAATAGGAACCCAACCTTTGGTATAAGTCTGTACGACACAGGTTGGTAGCATGTTGAGCAGCCAGGCTTTTCTCAAGAGAGGTCAATGTAAGCTGTATGGGAGTTACACAGAGATTCACAGTGACATGTACTCAAACACTTACACACACGGTTTATTGAATAAACAATTATTAATGTATTTATCAGTCAATTAGAATAAGTCTTCTTCAGAAGGGAGCAATATAAAAGCAACACACAAATACACCTCAAAACTACACACTCTTAGTTTCTAAATCAGTAAAGACCCTTTTGGGATGGCCCACAGTCACAATCCACAGCCTCAGGTGACTTCAATATTCTAGAGTGCTGGGGACATTAATATCTTACTGTTGCATTTAGAACATTCTTAGGAATGGGTCAAAGGGAAAGGTTATTAGAACAAACAAGAGATCACAAATATTGTTGTATCCCCTAATCAGAGTCATTCAGTGTAACAGGTTAGGCCAAAGTCAATGGGCAAAAGTCTATATGAGATGAAGCACTTCTGGTAGGTAAGTAGAAAAGTCTTTGCATAATGTTTTAGAGGTCTTTGAAGAAAAGAAGAATCAATGTAGGGCCACAAGCTGTTTAGGATTGTGAGTAGTAGTAGATGCAAGCAACTCTACAATGAGAGGTAAGTTATCTCATACTTTACAGTACCTTTGGATTGAAGAAAAAGTTCAGCAGATGACTTCTGTTCCTGTGCAGATTTGCAGTTCTCACTGTTCCTGGGCCTCAGTCATGGGCACAAAAGGGAGGACTTCTGGGGATTCCTGCACTGCAATTGGACGGTCACCGCTCGCAACCGGCAATAGCAACACCGTGGTTTCTGGCTGTCGAGATGGACTTTTCTTGGTTCTGGGGTCCCGCACTCTAATGAGAGGGCTCAGGCTCGGTCAGTTCTGCTTCCTGAGAGTCCAGAGGATCTTCCTGGAGCTCTTAGCCAACTTAAAAGCAACACACACAATCTGGTGTTCCTCTCCCTGGTGTTTCGGTTTCCAGCTGCAACTCTGTGGAAATGCAACCAGCTCCGAGAGAATGTCCAGGTGGCTAACTTTGGAGTTGATTGGTCCCACCAACTCAAGGGGAGAAGTCGTCCTTGCAAGGGCTTCTCTTTCGATACGAATTTGGAGTTTCAGCACAGCAGCAGGTCTTCACCGGGAAAACCAACGGTCCAGGAGTTGTAGCAGGCATCCTCGTCAAGCTCTTCTTCGGTTCCTTCATCCAGTGGTCGACTCTGCCTTACCAGCATACCTGGCATTAAAAGAGTAATCACCCACAGTCAGTTTCCTAATAGCATACAGTCAGCATAGTGGAGACATTTCATTTCTAGTTGCCAGTTCGAGACCCAAGGAATCTTTGGGAATGTATAATGTGATAATAATACTTAAAGGCATAGAAATGCAGAGGTATTTGTCAGGGCATGCTCACATTCAAGCTAAATAAAAGGTATGTGAATCAACTTGGACTTTTAAGTTTAATAAATGTTTATTTTCTTTGGAACTGCCCTAAATGCCAGCATGCCTACAATGCATTTGGGTGATGCAATTCCAGTCCTATTTTTTCTCTGCATTCTGGTTCTTGAAGACCTGAATTTGTAATGGGGACATCCAGGACTTAAAATCCCAGAATGCAAAGTTAAAACAGAGCTAGTCTATTATCTCCCAAATGGAATAGGGTACGTTTGCATGCACAGATCGGAAGTCTCCCAATTCCAGGCGTGAGAAAACAATCCAGTCCCGTTTTTCTTCTGGAAATCTGGCTACAATTCTTATAAAAAAACAAGCATTAAAAGCCAACAGTTTGGTGTTTTGTATAGGCGTGGAGTAGGCATTTGCTCGGCACTGGCCTAATGGAAATAAGATCACACAGCTAGAAGATTACCTGGGCATATGACAGCAATACCTGGCAAATAGCTATCTAACACCTCACACCAACGTTATTTGCTTTGTATACATTATTTGCTTTGTATGTGCTGGTTCTTAACAGGACTTAAGTGTATAGAAGAGATATAAATCAAGTGGGCGAAGGCACACTTGCTTAAGGCCTTTGTATTACTCCAGTGACCATTTGCAGCTCTAATTAAACTATTAACTCCCAGCAGACTTCATAGACAGTGACAGGCTACAGTTTGATGGTATATCTTGATAGAAGGAGCTCAATGGATCCCAGGAGGATGAGTTTTGGGCAGGAGGGGCAGGAAGTGGTGGGAATGGCTATATGGATTAGTAATGCCGGGGCAGTCAATGGGTGGGGAAATAACCAAACAACACCTATGTTGTTATGTATTGAAATGTTAGCGTCCCTCCTCACATGTCATCTTACTCCCACCTTTAATGCAATGCAATATTTTCGGTTTATAAGCACCACCCAATAGCCCAATCTAAAAACGATAGCGGGCGGCTTTCTCGCTCATGGAATTGGAGAAACTGAGAGCTCTTGACATTTAGGAACTGAGCCTATGTTGATATGCAAATGTGGGCAGTCACGTTTAGCAACCAGCAGGGTCTGTTGGAGTTGTGATGTTAAGATTGAATTGCCCCCTCCAGCTAATGACCCAAGCATTCACCACAGCACCGGCAGTCAATAAAATACAGTTAAAAATAAACAGTCAATGACAAAGTAATTAGGTCAGCACAGAGGGGCAGATTTTATGGAGACTCAGAATGAGTTCTCCATCCACAGATGAGGACAGCACACACAGACACTTGGCACCTTGTTCAGGAAAGTAGAGTTCATTGTGTGTCACCATGCAGACAGTAGTCCATGGCAAATCAATGCAGTGATATGTGTGGAGCAATGTTTTGTGCGCTGCACAAGTCGCCAGCCTGTTAGTTAATGGCGTCTATGTGGCGTTCCCGTATGTAACAGCACATAGGCCTTATTTTGTCTGATGTGTCCAATGTCCATACAATAGCACACTGGAACGTTCTGTGTATGTGGCTCTGACGAGCATGCCATACTGTGCCAACACTTAAACACATGAAGTAATCAAAGAAGTTGCCTCAAATTGTACATCCAAAAGCTCACACGCCCTTTTAACACTGCCACACCATGATTTTCACTAGCTGCAGGCCAGCACTAATAAGGCATGCTAATGCCAGCTCTGTTAGATAAAGCATGGGCCTGCTGGTTTTTGCAGAAATAACCCCTGACGCCTGCTGTGTAATATTGAGGAGAAAGTGGTTGAGTAACTGTGGACCATGCATTAGAAGCCGGTTTTGTTTAAAAGGCTTCATCAACTTATTACTGGTCAGGATACAGTTTCTAAGAGGTACAATCCTTTCTGTGAAGCCTTTCTGTGCCTTGTTTATTGGCTGTCTATTGTGGGGTATCCTATCCAGTTTGTAGATCTAATTCCCTAAAGATGTTTCTGTATTGGGGGCTGGGCATGCTCACACTGAGGCGCAGCCCCTCCTCATCTAAAATGCTCCAAAAACAAGAAGCAAAAGAGCCCTTGTACCCCATTTGAGTGGCTGATGTTGCAGCCATTTTTTTACTTGCATCCAAAAACTTAAGCTGTCCAAATGAGTATGTATGGTTCATGGTTACAAACATTTGAATGTTAGGGTGAGCGTTGTGAACAGTGATGTGAGCCATTATGAATGTAGAGATTCACACAAACAATCCTTTTATCACAGACTTGTTTACCCAATATAGAGATCTCTGATCACTGTTATAGTCCTGAAAGGCTCTGTGGTTTAATGAAAGCATACAGGAACCCTCACTGGTGCCATTTGTTCCCTTTCTCACTCATATGATTAGACTAGTATTGCCCCTTGCAAAATACAAGTGAGGTGGTATGAAAAGAATACCTGCAACACAGGGCCAGTGGGCCCTCAGAAAGTAGGCTGGTCACACAGCAGTGTGCCAGTATGGACTGTTCATAAATGCATTCAGGCAAAGCCTTCCCTAAGAGCAGGTGACAGAATAAACATGTACTTCAGCAGCAACAGGTGTGTTTTCGCCTTAGAATGCTTCTGTAAAGTACTTGCATTACAATGTAATGAAGCCAGCTTCATTTATATAGCAATTAAGGAGAGGGTTTGTTGCATGACACAGAGGTGTAAATTGGGAGTGAAGTGGCCCTGTAGGTAAGGGATTGTGGTGTTTTGCCCTGGGCACCAAGTTGGCTAGAAACAGCCCTGAGCACACATTTCACAATGTGTTTCAGAGCACTTCAAGGCAAGGGAGGGAACAAGGGAAACTAGAATGACATTCTTAGCTTGTTGACATCTATAATCGTAAATAACAAGGAGCTCTTTGCATTATACTCTTCTTTTGGCAGGTATGTTTCATTAACTTTGTGTATATATATGTTTGTATAGCGTTCCGCCGTATCGTGGAATCTACCAAGACCTGCAGGTTTCGGGTATGCGTGCCAGGGCCGGTTGGCATCACTCTGAGAAGGAGGGACGTGTGGAAACCCCAGTTGTGAAGAGCTGTCTGTGTTGAGCAATTGACCCTCTGCCGCACCCTCCCACTAATCCCTTCGCCTCAAGGCTGATGGCGCTTTTGTCCCCCTCCGCTGATATGAGCCCCAGCGCTAACCATGCCCACCCCGCCCCCGAGGCGCCTCTTCCCGCACATGACTTTGCATTGCCTAATTTGATTAGTTACCGTAAAGCATCCCGGCCGGTTGCCACACTGCCATTTTGTTTGTTTTTTTGTAATGAATGACAGAGCTCAGCCTGAATAAATGGACTGGAGGGGGAAGCGTGCCACACAGCACCGCCGCCTCGGCACAGCAACGATGGCCGCGTTCCGCCCCGCCCTCGCGCTGATGGGAGTTCTCTGTATCGCAGCGAGCCTTGTTTCTGCCAGGTACTTCCATCAGATTTACGTGTTTGTATTTTTAAAGTATCTCGTGCTAGTCGCATTAAAGCTATACCCAAACGTGCATACTGGCCAGAAGTCTCGTTGTTACAGAAACCGCAAACTGTCCCATGGCGAGCTCGAGTGGATAGTCCAGTCTTGTAGCTATATTTTGGTATGTGTAGTTCGTCCTTCCTTATGAAGGCAGAACTACATGTCCCAGAACTGAAAGGACTGGACAAGCGGTTTGTCTGAACTGCGACGATCTGCGAACTCTGATTTCAAGTTGTGGAAAGACTGCAGATCATTGACAACCGCAGTCAGATTCAGGGCGATACGGCCGATACGGGTTCTATGATTAACAATGTTAGACTGCGATATCGTCTCCTAGCACCGAGAAGGCGATCAAAGTGAAAATGCAACTTTTAAAATGTGGATTCCACTATGCATATATGGGAGATGTTTTGTTAGAATTATGTTTAATTATAGGGATTTTGGAATACTGTAATCCGTAGGTACTTATTACGACTTCATATTATCAAGAAGGAAGCCAATATGGGCCTGGTTTTGACGGGTATGTGTCGCCCGCAGAAGAGGGGGTAGGTACGTGGGCCATGCTACGTGCCCTATCGGGCAAAGGGACACTGACACAGGAGCAGGAACATGATGGCCCCTGAGTCAGCGGTCCAGGGTACAATTTGGTAGTGTCCCAGAAGCACCGGTTAACGTGCTAAGGGAGCATCGAGGCATAATTGCCAACAGTATCCATTCCATTCAGGAGACTCCAGTCGTGGTTTTTACTTTCCATTCTGGACGTGTAGTCCTAGAATTATCCATTATAAAAGAAGGACTTCAAGTCCGTCCCTAAAAGCAAAGTTAAAACCAGGACTGGACTTTTGCCTCCGAAATGGAATGGGTCATGTATGTAGAGGCTGGGGAATGGATAGAGGAAGCACAGGAAAGGGAGTCAGCGAGGACACTCAGCAACATGTGCCGAATGGGGGTGCTCGGAAGTATCAAACATCTTCTACAAAAACAGCTGCTTTAAAATGTGTTTGGCCGGGGCATGTGTAGGGCTGGTCTCTTGCTTATTTTCAGGACGGAGGTGCGGGTACTTCTGCCCCTGTAGTGAAAATCCAAAGTTGGCACACATTAACCCATAGTTTAATTTCCTAATGACTGCTGTATGCAAGCATTAACTTGCGATTTAGCAGTTCGACAAGCATTTAACATCTTTTTAAATATAACCTGTGATAAAACACAAAGGAAGGGGGACACATATTATGGGGTATTTGTGTGGTAGTCCGACAAAAAATGAAACCTGTTTCAAAGAAAACTCGTGAATGCAGGTTTAAGCAGCATTTTTGAGTTTGGAAATGACTTTTTTTCTGTGAAAGTGCAAGATGCACATTTGGTAAACAATAGTGTTCCCAGTATGTGGAAAGCCTGCGTTTAACAGTGATGGCCCCTACCCCAGTGGTAGTCATGGCCTATTGATGACCGTGGTGTCACTTTCAGGACAGAAGAAAGGAAACAGATGAGAAAATAGAGGCTGGTTAAAAGAAGCGCAGATCAGATTAGACCACAGATGAGAAAATAGAGGCTGGTTAAAAGAAGCGCAGATCAGATTAGACCACCGAGCCCCCAGCTTCCCTCAGCAAAGCCTTGTCGAGGTTGAGGCAGGCCAGGTCCGAAAACCGGGGAGACATCGCATGCTGGATCTCGGACCCAGCAAGAGCCGGCTTATTGACCAGCGCTGATCAAAGTGCTAAGAAGCAGGAGTAATCCAGCACAAAGAGCTACATATAAAGCGGTTGTTTTTGTGGTTACTGTTTTAAAGCAAGATTGATTACAATCAAGGACCTGAAGCTGAAAGATTGCCTTCAGTAGTGTGTGAAATAACTATGCAATGGACCGAAATCGCATCACTTCAAGTATCTAGTTACGTTGGGAACTCTCGCAAAGCCTGGTCCTCAAAGGTTTACACTGGAGCAGGCCAGGACCTGCACCTGAGAAGCTGCGTTCTGCACCTGGCACCAGTGGGCGTAATTCTTCAAATCCGAAACCAGAGCAAATTTGGAGATGCCCGAAGCATCTCTAAGAAGGCATTGAGCACATCTTTGTGAATTACATTTGTGTGTGAACATCTCAAAGAGTCTCTGTGCATCTCAAGGTTTGCTCAATTTGGGCTTTGCAAATCAAGTAAAATTAAGAAAGTGCAAATCTGAGATCCTCATGGGAATCTCCTCATTTGCTCCAGTGCAAACCTTAAGGTTAGAATTTCCCTCCCAGACATCAAGTTCCCAGTGGCCCAATACAGTCTACCTTTTGACTAACAGGCTATTTCTGATCAATAAATAGTGAAGATCCAAATCTGTATGGATCACTTGCGATTAGTATCTCCCCTAATTTTAGAAAGTGTTTAATTTCCTAGTTTGAATATGTTTGTACAATTATCCTGTTATTACTTATTGGACTTTTATACTGCTCTGAATAACCACCGCAGTTGTCTCAACTCACCGATAGTTTTTTCTGAGATTTTTGGATGTACTGTGTCCCCATGCAGGTATCACCAGCCCTTAGTAGGCTGGAAAATAGGGGGTAAGTGATGGCAATATGTAGAAAGGAGGATAGGAAGAATTGAAGGGAACTTGAACTAAGGGAGAGATTGTAAGTGTATTGGCTGGATGGATGATGTGCTTGGCCTATTCTAAGCATAGTGAAGATCTGATTGATTATGGCAATGCTGGGATCGACCATGCCTTTCAAAGCTCTAGTGAAGTTTGCTGCCAAGGAAAACAAAGTCCAATATATGTATATATTATGTGTTGCTTATGTATAAGAGCTTTTTTTAAAAAGAAAAAACGAGTAGAAGGTAGAGTTGGGAAGAGAAGATGAGGAAAGCTAAGGTTTCACGATTTAACCCAGTGTTGTATAAAGAAATATAATATGTGGGTAATAATATAGGGAGCATCAGGAAAAGAGATGCCTTCCAGAAACGAAAAGATCAGAACATATCACACAACATATGATGGCGAGAAAACATTTGAGTCAGAGATAACAGTAGCTATGATAGAGTAAATGTAAACTTGTCCAAAGCAATTTCGTCGGCATCACCTAAACTTTCACTGAATTCGGGTTCAGCTGAGCGTTTTTGGGCTTTAGGTGACTGATTCAGGTTAAGCTAATGTCAACTCATACTGATGAAATGTTACTGTAAACATTGGGTGGAAGAGGTCAGACATTTCGCTCCAGGAACATGTTCAGGGCAAACAAAATATGAAGTGACTAGAATAGGTCAGCAGTCCCTAACCTTTTCTACAAGGGATGCTCGTAGAAAGCAAAGTGTCTCAATAAAAAGGGCTAGCCCCTGGCTTTCGATTTAATAAAGAAAACAAAATACACTTTGTTTGCAGCTGACCAAAAATTATTATCATTTAAAAAAACACTTTGACAATTCACAAAAATCAAAGCAAAGGAATCATTCATCTTTCATGTGCATTACTTTGAGAAATGCACAGGTCACCTAATCTCAACGGTGGCCTGCGCATTTCCAGGGGCCGTGCTGGAGCACAATTTTTGTGCTGGCCAGCCCGTTACATACATTACCTTCCGGAACACGTATAGCCTCTTTAGATGTGTTTTACCCAGTTACAGAGTCCATAACTTTGCAATCCTAGCTGACTAAATGGTATTGCTATAAACATCAAAGTCTACATCATGAATGCTTGACATGGGGCTGACCTTTCCTCAGCCCATTGGCCTTTCTGAGGTCAGTGACCTGTGCCCATCGATTGTTATCGTGTTGTAACTGATGAATCGGATCTTAATGGCACTGGATTTGATGAGAATTGGATTACTGACAAACTCATTTAAAAAATAAACCCGTTCTTAACACAGTTGAAAGGCTAATGTTTGAGTTAAAAGGATGACACCATAGCCAGTCTGCATCACAGTCTCTTAAGGTTGCTCCGAAAAAAAGTGGCATCAAATTAATGGATCCTTTCTACTTGAGAAATGGACTTAAGGGAACATTCTGGTTCTTTTTCACCTGGACCCTATACTCTGCTTTCTGAGTCCAGCACCATGGGGATAGAACCCTAGCATTCCAGGGCCCACCCATCTGGAAGGCCATAGTGGTCATACTGCTGAAACATAACAGCCCCTTAAATTCCTACATGTGAAAGTGTGATATTTAGGGCTTACTCAATGCATACTAATCCTTATAATAATGTGATATTTATATAGCGCTTTTATAGCACATATTTACATACAGTATTATTACCCAGTAGAAATTGGTACTCACTTTATCGACCTCGGAAGGGTGAAGGGCTGAGTTGACCATGCCAGTATTTGGACCTGCAGATCAAACACAGATCACAGCAACAAGCGCTTAACCCACTGAGCCATCTTACCAGATAGTCCATCAAGCAAAACATTGCAGGGTGTTTGCCTTTTGGTATTCTGTCAAAACTGCCTAGCAGCCACCTGGCTCAAGGTATTAACAGTACAAACATAATGTTTTGGCTGAGTGTAAACGTATAGTGCTCACTTCCAACAGAAGGTAAGTAACTCCTTGCCAGGGGGTGTTTTTCATAAAGGTAACATGTTTGCTGAAGTAAAAGCAGCAACTATCTAATTTTACAGATTATTAATGGGTCACATATTGGGTATGCAACCCTACTTCGGACCTATTCTAGGTGGTAATGCTGCTACATATGTTAAACATTTTATGATTTATACATAATCAAGACAAGCTTCTTCCTGCAGTCGCCCTGTCTCATGAATAGGGTTCCTGTGTGTTAGGGAATTCTATTGCAGTCCACCTTTGGTAGGACTGGTGAAGGCTCGCTCTTAGATGTACAGGGCCCCAACTCTTGGGTTTGCCCTGAACTACACAAAAGGTTTGGTAGCTATGGTCAAGCAGTCGGGCTTAGTCTAGGAGGGAGGAGGGCTGTAGTTGAGTTCAAAGACCTTTGAGTACACCTATAGTCAATGAAACACTTACACACTGTTGTTATATAAAAATATGGTTATTATGTTTCACCAGGGCACTGTTAAACTCAAAATGCAATTCAGGTAGGTAAGGAAAGTTTTACACATATCTAAATTAGGACATTTACTGTAGCATTACTCACTTCTATGGTTAGTATCAAGAGTAGCTTTAGGTATCAAATCATTCATCAACCAACATTTACTAAATTGCAATAATGGCAAGTCAGATAACTTTGTGTAGGCCTAACCTTTAGAAGTCCAACCCTATCTGGGGAATGAATGAGAGTCTCAAAAGTCAGACGTGGCTCTGGGGAACCAGTGGTCCGTGGGCATAGAAACAAAGGAAGACAGCCACTGTCAAAGTTGTCAAATTCACAGATGATGCATTTCGTAGCAAGCAACGAAGTTCAGTGGAACTGTGTAGGCCACCTGAAGGATTTCAGCCTAAAGGATCGAATGTCCTATGGCCTGGGGGAACACAGTTGGGTCGTTCAACCCAACACGACTCTGCAAGCTCAGGAGGAGTGAGCAGCAACACAACTGCCCAGGTAAGTATTCAGGAGTGAGACAGTACCTTCTGTGATGAAGAACAACAATGTCACCAAAGAGTACCCAATGCAATATGACAGCAGCTCTGGTTCAGGTCTCTGGCCTTGGCGGCTGGAGGAGGAACTTTTGGCTGGAGCAGACAGTCCAACTCAGTCCTAGGGTTGCACTATCTTCATGGAACTTGGTTGTGGAGTCTAGCCAAAGGCTTTGTGGCAGTGACGGTTGTCGCCTGGAAGACTTTCTTCCTTCTTTAAGTCCACGTCTCAGGTGAGGGGATGTCTATAACCAGGATGGAGTCTCTGCAGGCCCAGACAGATGCCCACAAGTTTGCAGCCAGCACCGTGCTTGACGAGTCAATGCACTGCAGAAGTGTCAGAGGTCCCAGGGTATTTGGATATTGCAGATCAGGAAGGTCCCAACTCATGGGCTGGCCCAAACTGTAGCTGGCCTTCGAGACTGGTTAGCTCACCAGTCCAAGGGAGTCTGGTCTGGATCTTCCGTGTCACACAGATGCAAGGGCTGGAGCTTCACTGGTCACTCAGTCGGCTTTGGCGGTCCTGGAGGTGGCTGCAGGCGTCTTTCCTTCTTCTTCTTTCTTCAGAAATGGATCTTCCAGTGGTCGACTCTGGCTTCAGCATGAATACCCTCACTTTTATGCAGGAACACAGCCAATCAGCATACATGCTACATTCAAACCTTGGGTGGTGGCTGTTCCAAGGGGACAGCCAGGCACCCAATCAGAACTGGATCCAAGCAGACACAATGGAGGACAAAGACTGGAGAAGTTTCGGTGAGCTCCAAGTTTTCTGTCCTCCCAGAAACACTGGTGCCTTCGGGCGGGCTTCCCAATAGGATCCAGATAAAACAATGAGCAGGACTTCTCCCACCCAGCTCAGCAAAAGAAGGCTCAAGAAAGGACAAGTCATGGTGAGTTGGCAAAAAATGACAGGCACCATTTTGGAACAAGGTTGCCTCGCGTGTCCCTTACTGCAGCTGTGAATAAAGCCCTCAATGTAAGTTTCACAAATCAGTAGAACACCACCCACAGCCACTCAGTTAGACTTGTCACTAACGAGAAAGTTTTATGTGAGAAGTGTCCCCTCAGAACTCCACATAAGGCGGTGTGTGCTGATCTCACAAAAGAAAAGCATTGTTCGGATAAAACATATCCCCCTATCCTGGTAACCTTAAGTTAGCACAGGAAAAATAAGAAAGTGCTTTGTGCTGCTATAATAAATTGTAGATTCCTTACACGTTTGAGGAAAGTATGGCTTCAAAAAGATACAACCAAAAGGGTTGACTAAGGTTCCCAAAGGTAGAGTAAAAGACTGAGTGAGTATGGAAAAGGATCTCCCACTCACTGAGGAGAACTGTTAAAAAATTCAAGAGTCCAGCAAAAAGTGCTGGGGGATTCACAAGTGGGGAGAATTACCCCCCAAAAGGAAATTCTAAGACTGTGCATCACTGGGATCATTGCAAAGAAGGTGTCAAAGTTCTATAAGCAGCGGAAACTTGTTGATGTGTTTATCTCAGAGTGACCCTTTCAATAAGGGCGCCTAACTAGTGAAGCCCAGTGTTACCTATGATTTTGTCATCATTGTACGTACAGACAGCCATCTTAATCGGTTACAGTAGGTGTCCAATGCCTAATTTTAACAATTTTGTGGCTTCAAATATTGGGAATCTTTCTTTGGAAAGCAGACATTTATTGGGTGGCAGAGAACTTAGAAGTAAATTTTGCTTGATACGTAGTGTCCCCTATGTTGCTTAACCTTTCCCTTTTTAGATTTATTTATTTATATATGTATTTGCCTTTGTATAGCATGCATTGGCCCTAGGGCATCGTGGTGCTTTATAAGGATACTTGCTTAGACAAAGAGCATAGCTTATAGGGTTACAAGAGCATACAGCAGTTTAGACATACATTTCAGTTACGGATTGGGCAATTAACATGGATGAACCCACAGGTCAGGTAAGGTATGTCTGAAGTATCTAAGGTGGCTGGCCTAGTGGAATAGTTGAGTTTTCAGAAACTTGCGGAATGCTGAGCGTGAGGTCTCTTCCTGAGTGTCGGTGGTAGTGCATTCCAATTTTTTGGTGCTAAGACTGCAAAGCTGGCGCCTCCAGCTTTGGCTCTTTTAAAGGTAGGGATGGTGAGCAGGTTGCAGTGTTGGGTGCGTGTAGGTCTTTCTGAAGTGGCGCGGTGAATGGTTTCTGAAAGGTATGGAGGTGCTGTGTTTAGGTGGTATGATGAAATGACTACTGTTTTGCATTAGTACAGGAGGAGTAGTGTATATGGCTCTTACTGTGATCCACACCTCTACTAAACCAGCAGTGATCTTGATAATAGGCAGCAGGCAAAACCAAACAGATCTACCGCCTTTGCCTCTTGGGGTAACATGGGCAGAGGGCAAACTATACTCTTCAGGAGCTCCGTGAGCTGGTACAGAAGCAATCCAAGCAATAGTATTGTTTTACAAAAATAAAAGAAATCTCCAATGACGGTTGTATAAAAAGTAGGAGTCTTTATTCAAACTACAACATTCGAAACACTCTAAAAATCCACACGTGAAAAAAGAAACAGAATATGCAGACATTTGAATAAAAGAGGACACTCTGGGGCTGAAGGCAGTGGTAGGGCAACACTAGTCTCTACATTAATGCTCAAAGGCTATGCCTTTCAGAGTTAACAAGCTTGGTCTTAAATTCTCACTGAAGTCCCTAAATTGGGCCATGACGACAGAACCACTTTTCATGTTCTTCTTGGGTATGTCAACAGTGTGAAGCGACTCTTCTTGAGATTTTATAATGGGTCAAAACGACTTTGAGATAGTCAAGTCATGTGCGCAAATGCATCAAGTCGGCGTTGAGATGATTAAGTCAATTCAACATGGGTCAGCGATTTGTTGTGGGCCTGAGCGGTGATGGATTTAAATCGACTGAAGAAACAGGGAGGTGATTGTTGAATTGGCAGCTTGAAATGTTTGAGACAGTTCATCAAGGGCCAGGTGATGCAGTGATTGGCTTGAAGAAAGCTGAAGCTCAGGCAAGCGATGGTTGAGTCAGCGTCTTGACAGCTTGAATTAGATGGAAGCAGCTGTGAATGTTGAAGGCAGCTCCTGAGGTCCTGTGGCAGCTCAATTAACTCAAATTTGTAGAGTCAGCTCGAAAGCAGTTAAGGCAGAAAACAGGGCAAAGAGCTATTCTTTGGCTTTCTGGTTACTCCGAGATACAGTCCAGGGTCTCCTGGCTTAAATTGAGTCCTTTCTTTTCACATAAAAGCCAGGAAGATTGTCAGAGAGAACCTGCAGGGACTGTGAGATGGATCTTGCGTTCAGTATTCAGGAACAGCAGGCCTTGTACAAAACAGCAGTTCACTCACAAATGATTTTAGGAGATGGGTGTGGGGAAGGTCTTGCTCTCTTCTTGGAGTCTTGGTTTTCACCTCTATGCCAGAGGACTTTAGGAAGACTGTATCACAATAAAGCTTCAGACGAAACATTCTTCTGATATTCAGAGATGATTCAGAATAAGAGGCCGGGGTCATCCCCCTTATGCACTCAATTTTCCACAGCAGATTGGTCCATTTCAAGCCTTCTGTAAAGATCCAATCTTGGCTGCTGTGACAAGTCTTTTCCTGATGTCAGTAACAGCTTGATCTGTCTGCAAAATTTGGGGAGGGACACAGGACATGTGAGTGGCCTAAGAGGTCCCAATATGGTGGGAACCCTCTCCTGGCTTCACCTTCTCTACTGGGCTACTGCAACCTCTCTACTTGGCTATTGTAACCTCCCCTGTCTGCCTTGCATCAGTCCATAGTGCGTACCACCTTGTGTGATTTTTTAAAAAATTGTTATCTTCTGTTTGGAATCCACATTTGAAGCCCAGCTTCACAGCAAACCCATTGCGGATACAACCTGTCCTCTTGGGAAGGAGATAATACTTCCAATAGAGAAAAAAGGGGACTTTCTTAAGCTGCAACCAAATGGCTTGTTGTGCGTGAAACCCAGCCACAAACAGCTGAAACACATAAGTCCCTGTCGGTTGATTGTGTACCCAAGCTGACAATAAAATGTAACCAAAGGGGTTTGGGCTTTATAACTATATTTCCATAGAACACCATATCAGATCAGATATGTTTTCTGTTTTCTTATTAACCTGCCACCAGTCCTTTGGGTGGGGGTACACAATTCTAAGTAATTTGGATCAGGGTTGTCCACGGTTAAAGGTAGTGCCTGGCTGTTTGAACCTGCAGTGTAATTTAGCATTATGAAAGTGAGGCTTGATTAGCAGTTCTCATTTGCTGAGATAGAATTACAACCATAAATGTGGATTAAAAATCAAAGGCTCAGGCTAGTACACCTTCATAGTGATTCATGGGAAGTTAACACTATAACATATAGTGTTATGGGACTAAAGACCAAAAGAAGATTGGAACCATGTTGTATTGTGCAGAAAAGGGGGACCCCTACACAATAATTCAAAATATAAAACAAATGTATTCAATATGAAAAATCACATTAAAAATAAGTATAGCACAGATTTTTAAATTGCTCAATACACTGTCTCTTACACCATACATAAGTGTCATACAATGTAATTCATAACAGAAAAAGTGGCTAACTAAATATGCCCTTTACCAAATCAACAAATTGTGATACATATACTCATGATAAAGTAATACCTTCGGGGTTATGCATCTCCCAGAGGGCAAGTCTGGTTCTTCCCAGCCTTTACTGTCATTTATGAAGGGAAGAGTTAACTGACACCATATATACTAACCAATACACCTACTTTGGTTTTACCCCTGTTTCTACATTAATGGTCTTATTGCCAAACCAACTGGGGTAACAGACCCGGTTGCCTTTTAGTCTTCCTTATTCTAGTCAGCGCTCAAGATTCACCTTCAAAACCTCAAAAATGGGCCCCCACCCTATACCGCCTGTGATGAATCGAGGGAATTCATCCCTTCTTTCCAAGAGGATGCCCTCAAGGTGCGGCTACAGAGATGATCCCACTCGCAACAAGTGGGACCTCCCCGGGAGAGACTCCCTTTTGTGGACAAGGACTCCTGTTCCCATGAGGAACTCGCTGATACCATCCATGTGATGGCCTATATGGAAATATCTAACAAACCAAATCCTAAAAAGTTCCATGGCTGGGACGAAGATAAAGTGAATGCATACTGTTATCAAAGAGAAGTGTAATAATCTGGGTCTGTACTCCAGGTAAGTGTGAATACCTTTATTGTCCAGTCCTGAATACCTCTCAGGACCACACAGGATGGTAGGGAAGACACAGAGACTAGTATAGAAGAAGGAAGGAAAACAACGGCATCCCCACACTCATCCAGCTCTCTCTCTCAGCTCTCAACTCCAACGGTCCTCTCAGAACACCCAGGCAACCAGGCACAAACATTCCACTGCCCACTATGACATCACCACACCTAAGCAGACCACTATAAAAAGTTGTCCCTTTAAATCACAATTTCCAAAGGACTGTGCCGAGTAAGTTGAAGAGGGTGGACACACGAGAGTGAGAGAGAGAGAGATAGAGAGAGATGGAGAAAGAGAGTTAGGCAGAGACAGACATAGGAAACCCCCTGTATGGAGAGTACCTGAAGGAGGCAAAGTTGACGCGGACAGTGAAGCCTGTGAATTTCAGAACTGCTTTGAGTTGAGGATGCGCTGAACGCCTGGTTTGTCACAGAAACAGGGAGCTGAGACAGCTGGACCGGAGAGCTTGGTGATGGAGTGACTACGAAGCAATTGTGGTGGGCATGCTGCCCTCTCAATGACGCCGACACCACCTCCTGAGAGGAAGCACTGAACAATTGCCCGCAGTGGTATCGAGAAGCCAAGCAGGACACCGAGACGGGCATGAAATGGGTATCGTGGAAAGCGCGCTGAAAAGCAAACTGAAGGAAGAAAAAGATCCCAAGTACCTACGGACACTGGAGATGTTCCCCCTACAATACAGAAGGTAATGGGGAGAACAGGAATACCAAAAGGAACGTGTTATAAAAGCAACAAAACCTGTCCCAATAGGGTAGGATTACTCAATATCCAAGAGCCAGAGAGTGGAACACAATACAGAGAGACACTTGGGAACTAAAGACTAGAGAGGTCCCTAAAATGAGCCTTCTACAAGAAAGACCACTTTTGGAAAAGCAGAATCATAAGCATTTGGACAACAAAAAGCCCAGAGAAAAGGGTATGATAAAAGGTGCATTCAGAATCCGACAATAATGAGAGAAGGATTCTGACAAGAGCAAGGAAGAACACTAACAGAGAGGAGGATAAGATAACCAATCCCCTAAGGGAGTTGAAGGAACTAATACAGAGAAGGTAGCCAGAGACTAAGGATTGTATTTTAAACTCTGGAAAGAAAAAAACAAAGTGGAAAGCACAACCACCAGGAGAAGGGAGTCCTATTGTTTTTTGAGGAATGCTCAGTTAGGAAGGAGGTAAGCCAGTCCAGTTCCCGCTCCGAGATACCAAGGGTATCATGGAGCCTTTTTATGAGGATGGATCAGTTCACTGTTGCAAATGCAGAAGAGAGATCAAGGAGGATGAGTACAGCAGGGGAGTTGGAATCCAGGGATGCAAGATGTTTTTCAAAGGTGTTCAGAAGAGTTTCCATGCCTCTGGATGCTCGGAATCCAGACTGGTGGTTGTGTAGACCTTCAACAAGTTCGTTGTGAGACTTGAGTTTGGGGAGGGTCAACTTCTCAAGCAGTTTCCCGAGGAAGGGCATGATGGAAACGGGGCTAGTTGGCTTGGCAGGAGGGGCCTGCAGAGGTGTTTTTTAAGGAGGGGGCGCACCATGAAGTGCTTGAGGGAGGATGGAAAAGAACCAGTAGTAAAGGAGTGGCTGCAGAGATCAGCAAGAGAAGGGGCGAGACAGGAGATGCTGTCCTTGATTGTTCTGGAAGAGCATGGGGCACCCTTTTTGGAGGAGACCTTCATGGAGTTGACAACTCTGGTGACTTCTTCAGGGTAGACAAGAGCGAAGAAAGGGGAAGGAGGAGGGTGAGTGGTAGGAGAGGCAGAGAGGGAAGGTTGGATTGGAAGAGTGCATGTCAATGCTGTTCAGTATGTCCTGTTTTTTTTAATGAAATGAGAGGTGAGTGCTTTGCAAAGGTCCTGGGAGGGATTAGGGTCAGAGGATGCTGTGGACAGGTTGGCAAGCTCCCTGCAAATTCTGGGTTCAGCCATGTTGTTAGACGCATTGGACACTGGTGCCTGAATGTCGGCTCTCTTTTTGGCATGGATGGAGAGTATTTAATGTCTCGATCAGTCGGCAGGCCAGTTTGTCAGAGGTTGAACCTGAAGTGTGCCACTTCTGTTCGACAGCTCTGCACCTAGATTTCTGGTGTGCAAGTTCAGAGTCGTACCAGGTGTTATGCTTGGAGGTAGGTGTCAGGTGGATCCACATGACTGGGGCAATGATGTCAAGCGTGTTGGTAAGGGATAGATAAAGGTTGTTGAGGGCAGAATCATTGTTTGTGAAGAGGGGCTTGATCTCGATTTTCCATGCCCCCTCACCCCAGGCGCATATACAGAAGAACAGCAGGAAGAACAAGGAGCGCACTTATCATTTGAACCAGGCCCCAGCGCACCCATGGGTGACAAATATGCTGAAACACACCCACTTCACCAACAGTGCAACTTCCATGCTACATTAGAATCAATGCTGCAATATCAGAATCTACAAACACAAAAATCCCTGTTTAAAGGCTTGCAAATGCCTATATGAATTAACATGGTCTAAATGCACAGTGTAGAACCATGTTTCAGGAAAATTACAGCCAATTCATTTCTCTCACTGAACACTGGCTGCGGGAGCCTTCAGCAATGTTCCTCGCAAAACCTCCGAGCTGCCAAGGTCGCACATTCAAGATAAGATTGCTTTCTGCAGACAAACATTTTTTTTATCCACAAATGCGAATAAATCACGGCAACCCAGTGTGCTTTTTTTTTTCTTTCTGGGAAAGAAAGACATTTTCTCAAGGACTCGCACAACATTTGAAACATAAATTGTAACAAGAATGGCGCAGCCCAGCTAATCAGCGCCCAGAGCCCAGGTGCAAACTGCTTGTTCAGCTAAAAAGTTATGGGAACAAGGTCATATTGCAACAAGTTAGAATTAGGTAATGGGGGCTGGCACAGCTAAACCAACCCACTGACGCAAAAGGCTAATATCCAATTATCATGCTCTCTATAAGGGCTACATAGGTAACCTATCACTTAGCAGCCAATAGCAGGAGGAGTTTGGTTTCTGGGAACTGATCCAATTCTGTGAGGTCAGCCTGCAGTGTGATCATAAAGCTGGCTTGCAAGCCAGCCCCGGGGGAGACGGCGCCTGAACTCTCTATGTGCACGATGATGCTCTGCGTGTTTTTTTGCCCAGAAATAAACGCAGTTTGGAACATGCTGCTGCCTGCTTGGGACTCTGTTGCATTTCTGGGGGCCATATGGGAGGTGTTGGGGTCTCCCATAGATGGTGAGGGTATGGCTGCTGGCCCCCCACTGCCCTGGTGGGGGTCCAGCTTCTCCCCAACAAGTTGGTGCCCTCTGTGAGGCTCATTGCTCATTGTAACATGAGTGAATGAGCACTGCCTGCGCAAGCCCTGCGTTGAACTGAACTCCCTGCCGCCGACTCAAGGAAGCTGTGGGACCCTCGCCTGCACCTGAAGACCACTGGAAAATGCGTAACCGGCTAAAGGCTTTGGGGGCCACTTGGAAATACCCCGCTTGAGGGCAGGTGAGAGCCCTGCAGGAGAAGGGGTCCGGTGAAGCGCCTTGAGGGGGTGTCCAGCAGCGGAGCAACTGCCAGTGCAGCATAGGAAAATGTAAGTCAACCAGCAACATGGGCTTTGAGGGGGGTAAACGTTTAAAGTATTATGATGCATTGTTGATCAGTATGTTGCAGAAATGTTAGTTATTTTGTTTGGGTAGAAACTGAGGGAGGCATTGTAAATTGGGTGGTGGGTGATTGTACATTGTCGCAAAATTCAGCGCATTGGTGGTGATCGGCACGTGAATTGTAGTTGGTACCTGGGCGGTGGCAGTGGTCCCTTCTTGTGTTTTTGAGCCTATTGGGTGGGGTAGTGACTCCCCACATATAGGACAGGAATGTCGCACTGGTTGGTCTGGATGGCGATTTCATGTACGGGGGTCTGGATTTCCTATGAATTGACGTTATAGATCAATGAGTAGATGAGGTTCCCTGCTAATTGAGCGTTTTAGTTCAGTGAGTGGATGATGTTTCCCCGCAGGAGGTAGCTAGATTGTTCCCGAGTGCGGAAGATAGTTGGCTGGTTAAGGTCCCCTGGTGAGGAGCGTATCACACGTGAGGCGACGCAGTGTGTGCAGTCCAATTATAAGAGTTTTTATTATAGTTTACCTTGTTCCAGTTGAGACAGGAAGACAGCTGTGGGGATTGTGGGGTTTTATTTTGGGATTTTTGTGAGGTTGGGAGAAATGGGTTATTGTTCTGTGTATGCACATTTGTCTGTTCATTTGCACTGTGTTTTTAGTTTGGTGATGTCACCTTCAGATTGATACATAGGACACAGAGTTTTGATGGTGAGGAGATAGTGGTGTGGTTTTGGATTTGGAGAATAGGTGACCCAGAGTCGGTGTGTGGAAGACACATGCGCAAGATTGTGGGGGTGTGCCGGAGAAGGCAATGGTTTGGTGAAGATGGGCTGCACGTGGAGTGCACTGGCTAAGGTGCGGAGCCAAGAAGGCTCACAGAAGTTGAAAATGTTCAATTATCTTCTAACTTTTGCTCCCTGAACAGAACAGCGGACTATCGAAATTTTCGAATTGAATAGAGGTAAAATGTATCACACAATACAGAAATGACTCCCCTTCACCTGTTGTGTAGCACACAGCTTCCATGCCGAAATAAGTAAGTAAAACATAGTGTGCAAAGATTCAAAAGTACTGAAGGTAAATTAAAAAAGACCATGGCTGCTCATAGGCGGCTTCTCCAGAAGCGTGCAGCAATCGCTAAGGACACACATACACAGCACTTACACGGGAATAGCTTTAAAAGCACATGGCTACAGTTGAACTGTGTGCACGAAGGAAAGGGAAGATGCGAGGGGTCAGCTGATGCTGAACTAGCGCGAGCAGAGGGAAGAGGGGACTCACCCTTCTGAACCTCCGGGAGTGTAATATCTGATGACACAGATGGTAAGAAAGGAATACATTGCATGAGAGAACTGAAAACAGCAGAAGGACATTTAAACACCACACACACACAATCACAATACACAAACAGTAAGGTGCAGAACAACCCACTAGCAGCACAGGAGTGAGCAAAGGAGGGCTGCAGTGCATGGAAGCAGATTTGAAGGCACAGGTACAGAGGAATTAAATTTAAAGGGAAGATAACGGGGGAGGTGCAAGGAGTAACAATAGCAACAGAGAGGGGGAACTGGAAAGGGAAGAAAGGGATTGGAGGAGGAGAGAAGGACTGAACAAGACAGCACAGCCAAACATGATAGAGGATCAGTAAGGGGTGGTGCAGCATGCATGGGGTTATGGAAGGGAGGAAGGAATGATAGCGCGCTAGACATTGACTGTGTGCATTGTAGATTGTGGCAAGAAAACGCAGGGGCAGAGAAAGGCAGATGAGGACAAGTAGGCACAAAATAAATTATTAAAGTATGCAATGGGAGGGGCAGTTAAAAACAGCCTCAACACACACGCACAAGAATAACAATAGCAGTGTCAACAACCACCACAATATGCACCGCCCATTTGGGGAGGATACATGGGGCAGGATGGGATCATTTCAGCAGACACCACAAGCACCAACGCAGGTACTGTCACCACTACATGTACAGACACAACAAATGACAGCACCACTACCCCCGGACTGACTAGAATCACAACACAGGGGCACTGCACAGCAGCCAGCACCCATACAGAACACTGACACAATAGCAATGGTACCGGTTACATGACTGGGTGGGGTCTCCCTGATGGGGAACAAACCTTTCAAAGGACATAGATTGACATTATACCGCTAATAGGACAGCCCAAGACAAACTTGATTTGACTCACTCTGCCACACACACTCATGCTCCACCTCCCCGACAGAGCGGGCGAGACGCGCGCCGACACACACACTCACGCACACTCAATAATGCAGAGGACAATTGCATAGGGGTGGTGATAGGTATCAAAACATTTTCTTTTCTGGGTGACAGTGGGGCGACTAGGCCATGCATTAGGGAAGAGACATTTGTGACATCATGAGCGATGTGGACATGACCACCTTATTAACAGAGAAATCCATAACTTGTTAAACACCAGGCATATACATGTTGAAAGTAAGGAAGATTGTTTAAGCATAATGGGGGTGCACGGTACAGAGGGGGGTGCATAATGATAGCACATCACAAGAGAGTACATTTAGCTACATTTTTGAGCACACATCTTTCAGTGAGGAGACTGGGCTCATGAATACACGATTAACACAGAACAATTAAATGAGACACACAAGGTGGAAGAAGGTGCACTTGAGGGGGGAGGCCTACATTTCATTGACAGTTCACCACAGGAGGAGAGAAATAGGGGTAAAGGGTGGATGATCCATGTTCCCAACAGAATTAATTTGGCGACAAAATGACAGTGCAAGTGGTAATGCCACTAGCGCTTTTGAAAATAGCACTGGCACAAATGCATTAGCCAACACACATAGGGAAAGAGGTCATTGCTGCACGAACTGGAGCATGATGGTTGTATTAAAATTTGAGAGCAGATAATGGGGGGATAAATATATTGTTTAAATGTAACAGTAATTAAAGTAGTGGAGTAATACAATACTAGACTAAATGAGTAATTAACAGAGTAGGTAGGGTTTAAAAAGTGGACATGGGGTGGGATAGAGAGAATGGGAGTAAATTGTGACGGTTGGGTTTGAAAGAAAAGAGGAAATAAATAAATAAATACAAAGAGGGGGAGGGACAGGTAGCGAATAATTGGTAGCAAATTTAATTAGTACCAGCTTAAAGTGCCTGCAGTTCACTGCGAGGCACGCCCTGAGAAGTTGAGAGAGGAGCCATAGAAAAAAAAAAGGATTTAAAAACCCTGCGATTATCTTAACTAAGTTACATGGTGCACTTAATTTAGAAACACAGCCACCGTATATGACAAATTTACCACCCTGATGTTTCCCTATTTAGCTTGTCAGTGCCTGATGCCCCACGGGGCAAAGGCACGCACTATAAATAGCTTACAACAAAAGCACAGTAAATATAAAGATCCAAAGGCCCATTTGTACACTAGCACCTAAATTGCGTATATATGACCCAAGTGTGTAATGAGTATCTTCACATAAATTAAGTGCCTACCCATTTTCTGGGTACATTTCGAATTGTGTAACAATTTACAGTCAGACCGCCATTGAACGCCACCAGGTGGTGACAGGATGGTGCATAGGTGTACCATTGGCTCCTCCCACTAGGACACTGAATAGTGTGAGAGTAGTGCAGAGAGGTTAGGTCAAGAAATTGAAGAATATGTAAATTCTCAGGTCTCAAGCGCTTCCATTTCATTTCTCGCCAGACATAAAGGACCCAGGGCAGGCCTGAAGACAACGGACAACCAACACCCAATGGCTATGGACTACAGTGGGACATTTTCCCCTCCTGACAGACTTTGTTAGATGTGTGAGGCGTCAAGCCCTACAAAGCGGTGGCCACCCTGGCAACGAGGGAGCAACGATCAACAGGGCCAACGCAAGAGATTTTCATGAACTGCAAAATAGCACGAACACTCCCGAGTTAGGGAAACATGGCCATCCTATGGTCCAACGCACACTAGCAACTAGAATAGGGACTGACACACGCATTTCCAAAGTTTAATTGAGGTTCATATTACATTTTGTGCACCTACAGCTGTAACACTGTTTTGTTCCTTCTCTTTTCCCCGCACATGCAGGTTGTTGCGTATGTATGCTGTTAGAAATGTGTAGGAAATTTCCTTAATGTTATCTTCCATTAGAAACTGTGAGGCCTACTGATTAAAACATCGTGAAGCATTCCCCACTCAATTGCCCACCCTATCAAGAACCTCAGACCCCTTAGAGCATGTTTCCCTGAAGTATATTTCCTTGCTTCCATTGAATAAACAACCCAAGATTTTCCCTACCCATATTGAGAAATTTTGACAACACGGAATGTCCAGAGGGAGGTTTGATTTTTGCCCTTAGTGATTGTTTAGTTCGCGGAGCTTGAGGTTACTAACAAGTACTAACGTATTAACGCCTTTCTTGCGATTTTCAGGCGGGCAACTTTATCATCTCATCAGCTGCAAGGACCCAGCAGCGTAAGTGGTTATGGGCACGCAAATAAGGACTTTTACCTTCACGATGGGACTATTAATGATGAACGAAATAATGGGGGTGGTAATTTGAAAATTATTTGTAATAGTGAGCATTACCGCTGTATCCCCTGCTAACATTCCCTAACCTAAGCAGGAAGAGTTACGGCGTCAGTGGGTGAGGAAAAGCTGCTGCTAAAGTAAGGAGAGTTAAGGGCAGACACAAAGGGAGTAAAACATACACATAACACACATAGTAGAAGTGACCAACAACATGCACACATGTACAAAATTGGTAAGGACACCGCTGGAGAGAGCTGTCCTGACTGTTCTTTAACATATGCCGGAAGAGAATTGATTACAACAGAAATTAATACAGCAGAGCACGACGCACATGTATGCCAAGGTGCGAAGAAGATTGCAAGGGAAGACAGCAACATTGAGGTTGATAAAAAAAAAAAAAAAGGGGGGGGGTAATCCCCTATGGAAGATGATTACATAAAGCAGCTAATTGGAGAACAACTGTATGTGGAAAGTGACCAGAGAGAGAAGAAACAACGAGCAAATGCACCAGTGAGCAAGCTGCAAGAGAAAAAAAACAAGAAAAAATAAATAATAAAAGAAGAAAGAAAAACAAAAAGAGAAGAAAAAATAAAATAAAAGAGACAAAAATATGATAAGTGCCTAACGGAGTAAGACAAAAGAGCAAAGATGGTCACTTGGGTGGAGAATGAAGAAGCACGTATACTGTTAAGGTACCAGCGTTATGTTACCAGCACAACAGTGACAAGAAGTGGACAATCATTCTGGATGCAAGAAGGTTGAGAGAAGTTGCGAGATGAAACCAGGAACATCACTGCTTATGGACTACTATTGAGCACATGCATCCAAAGATCAAGAGAAACTACCACTGAATTGGGGAGGAGAGTATTCATTGGTGCGCATCAGCATGCCCTTGTTGGTGATGACCAAGGAAGATGTGAAGAATGACACATTCACCAAGATGGAAAACAACGGAAGAAGAGAAACAGACAGAGGAGTAAAAAGAGGGGGGAATTACTTCTCGAGCGAGACAGAAGAATAATTGGGTGAAGTACCAGCATACTAAAGAATGATCAGCAAAACTGCACCTGAAAAGAGAAAGCAAAGAACTAGCTAGTGCTTGCATGGTAATGGAGGACATCATGACTGCCTGGTTAATTGAAGGTGATAACGGAAGGACTAGTACTGAGCACAGCATCATTGTGCAAGATAGAGATACATTGCAAGAGAACAACAGAAGAAGTTATCGGAATGCAAATAAGAGACATGTTGAAAGGAAGAGCCGGACTAAGGGAGAAGATAGCGGTGTGCAACATGGTTCCAGCAGTAATAAAGGTGGCCACTCCCTGTGATCAGAGGAAGTACGAAGGGAAGTGAGTGTGGTGGAACACAGAAGGAGAACACTCCTATATGTACAGTTCATCAACAACAATGCAAAAAATGATGGACACTTCAAGGAATTGACAAAGATATGAAGAGCGGAAGGAGGTGAATGTTGTTTGGTGGTGTGGTCGACAAAGTCGACCAGAGGGGGGACTGAAGAGGGAAAATCGAGATCAAACCCATGCCCCCTCACCCCAGGCGCATATACAGAAGAACAGCAGGAAGAACAAGGAGCGCACTTATCATTTGAACCAGGCCCAAGCGCACCCATGGGTGACAAATATGCTGAAACACACCCACTTCACCAACAGTGCAACTTCCATGCTACATTAGAATCAATGCTGCAATATCAGAATCTACAAACAAAGAAATCCCTGTTTAAAGGCTTGCAAATGCCTATATGAATTAACATGGTCTAAATGCACAGTGTAAAGCCATGTTTCAGGAAAATGACAGCCAAGTTCATTTCTCTCACTGAACACTGGCTGCGGGAGCCTTCAGCAATGTTCCTTGCAAAACCTCCGAGCTGCCAAGGTCGCACATTCAAGATAAGATTGCTTTCTGCTGTCAAACATTTTTTTTTATCCACAAATGCGAATAAATCACGGCAACCAAGTGTGCTTTTTTTTTTTTCTTTCTGGGAAAGAAAGACATTTTCTCAAGGACTCGCACAACATTTGAAACATAAATTGTAACAAGAATGGCGCAGCCCAGCTAATCAGCGCCCAGAGCCCAGGTGCAAACTGCTTGTTCAGCTAAAAAGTTATGGGAACAAGGTCATATTGCAACAAGTTAGAATTAGGTAATGGGGGCTGGCACAGCTAAACCAACCCACTGACGCAAAAGGCTAATATCCAATTATCAGGCTCTCTATAAGGGCTACATAGGTAACCTATCACTTAGCAGCCAATAGCAGGAGGAGTTAGGTTTCTGGGAACTGATCCAATTCTGTGAGGTCAGCCTGCAGTGTGATCATAAAGCTGGCTTGCAAGCCAGCCCCGGGGGAGACGGCACCTGAACTCTCGATGTGCACGATGCTCTGCGTGTTTTTTTCTTTTTTGCCCAGAAATAAACGCAGTTTGGAACATGCTGCTGCCTGCTTGGGTCTCTGTTGCATTTCTGGGGGCCATATGGGAGGTGTTGGGGTCTCCCATAGATGGTGAGGGTATGGCTGCTGGCCCCCCACTGCCCTGGTGGGGGTCCAGCTTCTCCCCAACCATTGAGTCTGTATTGGGTGAGCCTGGGGGAAGGAAGGTGGAAGAGAAGGCAGCTGCTGACACTCATTTCATCAGACGGATGTTCATGAACGAGGTTGACGGAGCTATATGAGGAGGTGTCACAGGGCCATAGGGACCCAGATGAGGGGTGAGGAGAGAGTGGTCAGACCAGTAGAGGGGGGTCACAGTGGAGAAGAGTGAGTCCGGTGTGGATGATGGCATCTAGCGTGTGTCCAGCAGAATGGGTAGTGCCAGGGAGAAGAATGTAGACGGGTAGGAAGGTGCAGAGGTCAGTGAAGAGGGTGGTTGTTGTGCAAGGGGAGTCTAGGTGGAAGTTGAAGTCCCCTAGTAGTAGCAGGCTGGAGGTGATAGAGAGTAGGGAGGAACAGAGCTCCGCCCACTCAGAAAGAAACAGAGAAGAAGTGCCTGGGGCCGTTAGTTGGTAGCAATGGTCAACGTGGTGGAAGGAGAGATGACTCATTTGCATACTAGGTCCTCAAAGGAGGAATGAGTGGGTAGGATGGAAGAAGGAATCCACTCGGGGAAGATTAAGGCAACCTCTTCACCAGTACGGTCGGGTCAAGGCTTTGAGGTGATCTTAAAGCCATCTGCTAGGAGTAATCAAAGGAAGTCACTGAGCTGGCATTGAACCAAGTCTCAGTGAGTGCAAGTATGTCCAGGTCAGTGTCTTCAAGAAACAGGCAGATGCCAACAGTGTGTTTGATGGCTGCACATGCGTCGACGGTCGCCAGGTTGAGACGATTGCTGCCTTTGAAGGTTTTTGAGGCAGAGAGTTGGAGCGTGGGGCTTCTGTCAGAAGTGGTGGAGCAGAGATTGTAGACTGGGGAGAGGCAGGGGAAGGAAGGACATTGATAAGAGATGGTAGGATACAGTCAAATAGGAGGAGGTTGGCCCGAGAGCCTTGAACTAGGACTTGGCCCGAGAGATGGACATTGATGCAGCAACGAGATGAGAAGCCCGTAAAAAGGACTTCCCACTTGCTGACACCATTAATGGGAGTGGAAGAGTAAGGGGGGAGGGTGACAGTGAGGTGAGAGGTCCATAGGTCAGGAGATGGGACAGAGAAGAGGATGTCAGTGAAGATTTCTCTGGAGGATGCCCTGACATAGCTGTCTGCAATTGGGAGGCCAGGGTTTGCAGCAAGGATGTCCTTTTTATGTTTTTTCCATCCAGATTTTGTGAGAGAAAGGTGATGAAATAGCAGTTGGAGTAGATTGGGGAAATGGAAAGTGCCAATAGGAGCTAGAGGAGTTAGGGAGAGACAGATGGAAAGTGAGAGGGGGGTGGGCTTGCGAGTACTGCAATGCACAGTTCTAAACCTGATGCACTCTTAACACCCACTTGGCCAACTGTGTAACAAAAGAATGAAGGATGAAGGCACACCTAAATGTGATTTTGTACACTAACAGACAAATGCAATGCAGGAGGAAGGCACACCTAAATATGATTTTGTACACTAACAGACAAATGCAATGCAGGATGAAGGCACACCTAAATATGATTTTTGCACTAACAGACACACGCAATATACATAACATATAATTGTGTTAAGCTCACAGCTGCAAGGTTGTCCTTCAAAATATGATATTCAAAGTGCTTCTGAACCAACCGCCATGTCCTAATAAATAAATATAAAATACAGAGCCCTGTAGGAAGCTGCAACAACCTCATATACAGACAACACTATACAGGGGAAATGTGATTTATGACTCCACAAAATAGCATGGGACTAGTCGTATGTCACCCGGCAAAGGAGAACCTTCATAGGATACAGGTAGGAGGGAAGCACAGCTGTAATGCTTCTCTATGGACCCACTGAAAAAAGAGGCCACAGAGGATCTGCTGCTGTCCTGTACCATCCAACAATACTATCTGGACACCAGCATGCTTGATAATATACTCTGCATGCAACACCTTCAATAACGGAAGGACAACTCCAAGGCAGGTTACACTATACATCTGCGGTGCTGCTCTCGTCACAGATGCTTCAGCTGGGTCCAGTGTAGAGAATAGCCTAAATAGCCTAAAGAGCAAGGCTGAGAACATCTAGCCTATATAGAGAATTCAGTGGGTTACACAGGATAAGGAAATACTTGGGTAGCTTGCTTGCTAACATCCATGGTCGGATATCACATCTGCCATTTCGGATAGACTGATGGATCCCATTCTCTTCCCAACAGCTACTCTCCTGTCTGGCTTGGCCAAACCCCCTTCAACTGGAAGTGTTAGGTCGCTTGCTACAGAGTGCACAGGTCAGGGGCAGAACTGCTGCACGGAAAGCCTAGTTCACTTGAGAGATGTTGAGTGCCTTCCTCTCTCTGGGCCGGCCTTGGGCAAAGGCAGCGGGGGGCGGACGTCTAGGGCACCATCATCCGAGGGTGCACCTGTGGCTGCTCTTATTTTATCTCCCCTCCCATTCATTTCATGGTGTGTATTTTATTTTTATTTTTTTCCCATAGGTGACCGACCACCCATGAGCTGGGCACGTTGTCTGAGGGTGGGCCTGGAGTTGCTAACCCTTATACATCCATATATTTTGTTTTTTATGCCTGACAGCCCATATGCCACTGAGCATTCTCAACTTCACAATTAAATGGAGTGAAGCGACAAATGCCAAGGGATGCATGTGGCTGGAAACAGGGTTTTGATGATTGGTCTCCTTTTATTGTGAAAGGTACCAATTTATCAGCGTGGTTGGAAGTATGTATTATTTCATTGAGTTTCTCAACTTCTCAAATCCTAATTTATTTTGTGATTCCTTCCTTGCATTTGGCAAATCAATTGATAGAATAAAGCAGATCATTTTCTAATGTTTGAATGCACCTAGTTTACTGCACTGTCTTTTGGAGAGATGCATTTTTTCTTTGCCTGTGTTTCTCTGTTTTTCAAAGCATCTTTCTATGTTACTTGGTTGTACTTTTTAAGGTTTACTTATGAGCCACTGGTCTTTCACAAAGAAAATGATAGACTACTGCCTTTGGTGGGGAGGGAGTTTCACCACGGTATGGGTCTCTGAAAGATAAGAACAATAAATGACAGACACGTAGCTACTCCTCACTGAAGAGGCTCTAGAGGCCGAAACATGTCTGAGGACGCTTGTGGTCTTGTGCAGAAGGGATGTGATCTAGAGGTTCAGGCTGGACTGCCTTCTTTCTGTGGTGTGATCAAGCCTGATTTGCATATTGTATTGAAGTTGTCATTTATATGGTGTCATTTCCCCATTTGTATGGGCTCCATGCGCTTTGTGGTTGGCATGCCCTCTGGGACCGAATTCCATATATGGGAGATTCGAAGAGTTAACTTTAAGCCGCGTGTTTGCCTCCTGCCAGGTTAGGATTTAGGAGGGCTGGCTAGGCCCCAGTAGGCAACCCAGTGAACAGGCATGTGGGTGGCTGCTGTTTAGGATGTAGACAGTGCAGGAGACTCCATGTGTACCCAGCTAGATCAAATTTTTACATAGGTTGTCGCTGTTTACTGATGGCAGAGGTGTTGAGGCACGTCAGGGGGTTCGGTGTGGATGGCTATGCAAGCTGCTAGACAGGATTTGCATAGCCATTGCTGCATGGATGGGCAGTCTTGCCTGCGGCATGTGTCCACAAACATAGTGCAATTTATACATACCATAGACTCAGACAGATCTTTCTTCAGTGTCGTTTTCCTGGGTCTCTCCAGATGATAGACTGGTCGTTTGGGTGCATCTTCTGGTGGGGTTAGCAAACTACCTTTGGTAAGGACCTGGCTGGTGGCATTCTTTGAGTGTGATGGGAGATAAATTAATAGATCTTTCCACATATGTCCCATGGTCGATGGTATTGTTCCCGTACCCAACGGAAAGAACCATCTAAGTACGTCTAGGTACATCTCTGTTCCTATCCCCAAAAGCCATTAAAGTGCGTTTGTTGCCCAATAGCCCTGGTTGAACTAGTGCATTTCCTCACTACCCCCAGTGAGACCTATGGGCTGAGCGTTCTGAATGCTTGGGTAAGCCCCTTGATTATTAGGTAGGGACATACAGCTGAGTGCACGATCATAGCTGTCCCCAGTTCAACTGGTCCTGTTATCGTTGATATCTTTAGTGTTCCGTCTGAATGAGCATTCTGTCCAGACACCTTTAAGTGGCCACATCCAAGGTGCAATCAGATTTACAAGAGTTGTTATGTAGATGGTGGTCACGGCAAGGACTGGGCTTGTCCATGGGAGGGGGCGGAGGGCCGAGGGCTGATGTATAATGTAGAGAGTGAGGCCAGGGGAATGGTTGGGAAAGGAGTTCAGTATTTCTGCAGACTAGGATTTGTGTTTTCACAGGGTCTGGGGATGAGGTGGTTGGTCGTCATCCAGTGGTCAATATCCGAGAGGCACGATGACGGATCTGGACAGGTGGGGCCTGACGATTTTGGGATTTTAAGGATGATCTGAGAATCGTCTGTGTAATTGTAGCAGGTGAGATTGTGGGAGTGGATGAGTGCGGGGAGTGGGCTGATGGTCGTTCCTCTTCTGTAATGGATGGCAGGCTGAAAAACGAGAGTCTGGAGGGATGCAAAGAGCAATGCTGGAGGTTAGGATTCATTTCAAACCTTCAAGCCATCACCTCTTTTGTTTGACATGTTGCATTCCCCAGTTCAAACAATCCTTTGTGCCAATCATTTCTAGCCAATGACGCAATGGATAATACATATGTGGGGGGAACTGGGTAAGTTGTAATTCTTTTTTGACAATTCTGATTTTTGTCAAATTGTTATAGGCACCTGAAGGGCTGTATGCCTCACAATGCCAACATTGTGTGATCTTGGGAATATCACCTTCCAGCTCTGTTCCTCGGTCCCCTTAAGTGTCAAAAGTGGGAGTGCAACAAAAAAGCAACCACTTCAAGAAGTGCTGCATGAAAACTAACCCAGCATTGAGTAAGCCAATCGTTTTTGCTTTGGTGTAAACATTGCAAAGATGGTCTGTGAGGAGTGACAGGGCAAAGGAAAGTGGGATGGTGATGAATAAAAGGTACAGGGGAATGAAGGAAAGAGGATGGTGAACCGGAAAGAAGAGTGGATCTTGCATGGCAATGCCTGTAGATTTACGAATAGTGAGTTGGAGATTGGTGCAGTGCACATGGATGACCCAAAGTGAATACTAAATCTTTCTTCATAGCATTTCAGGAGATTTACATCAACCTGTATGTCAGCAACTTGTTCCACTAGAAACCAAGTCAACCAGGACACACTCCCTTCAAGTAAAAACCCTGAGACCGAAAAGGCTGATAGTCAGAAAGGTTGAATAACCGAAGGGTCTCTATGGAAGCTGTGAGTGGCTCATGCTAGTGAAACATCCAATTGATATCCAAGCCGTAGTTTCTACTGGATCCACGTTTAAGTTTAATTATATAATAAAATTCATCTGCTAAAATTATCAGCCCCAGTCCCTTCTTGACAGAAATTTAGAAGATGTGCAGACACCTGTTTGTGAGCAACCTGAACCTTCAGAAATCATTCGAAAATAGCCTACTGAAATGTGTACAAGCATCTCCTGCATTCTGGTGACTATCGTGAGACAGGATAGCTAATTATGGCAAAGGTGGAACATCTCAGTTGACCTCTACTGGATCCAGTTTCTGACCTGTACTTTGACAAAGATATCCTATACAATTTTTCATAATAAATAGGCATCCTTGTTATGCGCCATCACAACATAATTTGTATGCAATACGTAACATTCACACTTTACTTGTATGGTGATACATGCTCTTTCCAGCCATCCTCAAAATGCATGTTAAAAACCTATTACACTTTACCTACATGCACTTTGGGAACATCTTTGCAGTTTTGATTCCGTTTCGATGAATGTTTCTTACTTTCAGTCTTCAGTTGAGTCTTGCAGTAGAGTGTGGCAATCCCACACAGAGCATGGTTTGTCATCTTGGGAGTGATTTATGTGAGCTGGTGCCAACCAGGGTCTCCCAATGGTAGTACTCAATGAATAAGGTGGTGGATTGCAGTACCTACCTCTCTTGCCCAGTAGCCACCCGTATATGCCACGGTTAGAAAAAGACCCTCAGACCATCTGTTGCAGACTTTAGAAGCTATTTCTTTGGCGAGACTTTGATGGAGTAATTACAATCATTAGGATGATTTAATAAAGTGAATACATAAGAATAATGGATTTCCTGAAAAAGAACTCTGTGATTGGAACCTGTGTTGACCTATTTTGATTGAATTTTGTTTTATATTTGAATAGTCTTATTTGAATCCATGTTTTGACTGCAGGTTAATTATGAACTAACACAGAACTATTAAAATAGATGTCACTATTGCAAACCAAGTATGATTATTCCATTGTGTCTGATAGGCTATTTCTATATTTGCATTGACTACGTGCATGTCTGTGTTTATTTTATTTTATTCGTTTTTTGTGTTTTTTTTTATAGGACGCTTGGCTGGTTGTAATTCTTAGGGCCGTGCTAGACACCACACATTTTGTTTTAGGACTAGTTAAGGGCCCTGCCTCATTTTCTTATCGAACTTAAGGCACTTTATTGCATCTATATTTTGTATGGATGTTGAGATTTGTTTTCTTGGGAATGATGGATGTGGGAGGGTCACCAAACATTATTTAGCCCAGGGCTCTGCCTAGTCAAAGGCGAATCCTGTCCACACTGTGGAGCACGAACAAAGAAGCTGGGGAACACATCCATGGAACCCCTGAGGGGTGTCTTGGGACCCCGGGACCACGTAACACCGGAGCACAGGGTTCTGGTTATTGTTGTCTTGTATGAAGATAGAGAAGGAAACCCAGTAGACACTATATAAGCACCTGCTAGTAGTGTCTGTTCTATCTATTCTGGGAAGAATAAAGTATTGAATATAGGAAAATAGAACTAAAGGGACAGGCCAGTGAATACATTTTTTTTATATTTAATAATACAATCACATTTATAAATCCAATATTAAATCAAGTACATTCAGAATACAATTTTCTGATATAAAGCCAATTCAAAGGATAAACCTCAATTTGGAGCATAGAAAGAAGGAAAAAAAAATGATACATCATGTTTCACAATCATTAGTCACTTTACAATTGATGTCCCTATTATCACTCTGTTCTTCTACAGAGATAACTCATCTCGACATGTTTCAGTTCGTAATGTCTTTAATACAGAACTTTCATCAGGAGGAAATAGTGTGCATCAAACAATACACAACCTGTCCAAAGTTAAAAGAAAAAGAGAACTTGTAAGCTATAGTTGCTAGAGTCAGTCTCAAAACGTTCAACAGTGAACTACGAACCCACCAACACGATAACCATATTACCTCTGGGGGTACTTGCGGGGGCGAACAATCCTTCAATTGAATTGTAGTAGGGCTCAGTACTCTCCCCACTAAGTGGCTGCTAAAAATTAAGCAAAAGATCTAAATTAGCCAGTCGTAATATGAATGTGCGGCTCACTACTGGCACATATAGGAACGTCAGACTCCTGACAGTAAAAAGTGTCAAAACACACCCACCTGTTTATAGTATCAGTAGATCCTGTAGTATACGGAGGGTAGACAATTAATCACCCTGCTCCGTCACCGGGGTGGGGTGTCAAAATGCTGGGTTAACAGTGGTATCTACGGACCTGTGGCCTTGCCCACGAGTCCTGCAGTCATCTATAATATAGAGCACAAGTTTGGATTACCCTAGTGGTATGGGATACCCCAACAGAAGTATTAGAAGCACGGACAGTCCCTTTAGTTCTATTTTGTTGTCTTGTCTCATTAGGATCGTAAACTCTTATACTGCTGGAAATGCTGCACCTCCTGCTGCAATAAAACCTTCTCTGTAATGAACCGCACAATCGTGGAGCTACATCTGCTCTAGAATCCGTACCAAAAAACCAGTGGAAAATAATCTAAGGAGGGAGTTGTGACCAATGTCCGCCTGCAGGTTCCTCTTGCGTGATGACTGTGTGTTCTAATCTTGCACAACACTTGGATGTTGCACACTGATCAAACATTCCGTCTGCTTCTGAATATATAGGTCTTTCCCAAAAGGACAGCCTGAGGGCTATTCTACTGCCTGATGTACTGTATGTGTGATAGCTTTGATGGAAGCATCCACAGGCATAGAGGTAATTGTTTGGAACAATGAGATATGGCCATGGTTGCCTTTTGAGCAGCAGCAAAGTTTTAATCGGTTAAGCCACTTCTTGCACCATCCACAAATGGAAGTTGTAGTAAGGGAGCATTTCAGCCCTAAAACATACATTGTGGCACTGTTGTAAGATGGACGTGCGGACTGCCAGCTATGCCTGGGACACCAGAACTGCTTTGGGTTGTGTCCGGAAGGGAACCTTGGCTGTGAAAGGATTAGCTTAGCTGTCGTGCTTGACGTACCGAGTGCAGCAGTAGCGTCAAGATATGTAAAGAATGGTTTTCAGGATGTAGTCCTGGCGAGGTCCATTCAGCCATATTGGTTTCTCAGATTGAAAACGTGAGATCTAAAGAACAGCTACTCAAACGTATATCTTCTAATTTGGAATGATTGGGATCAATGTGTAGTTTGCAAATAATCATCAGTAAATATATAGTGTTGTGGTCTCTGCTGCTGAAATTGCCAATGTTTTTTTTTTTGTTGTAAATTGACAGTAGGTACTTCACAAAAAATTAAGATGTGATCAAAACGTTGCCCAATTTACCTTTTGATGCTATAAATTCGGTCCAAATACCCTAGTTTGAGACAAGCCTACTCATGAATTAAAAGGGTTTCTTATAAGGGCATAGTGGCATAGCATTCTGTATAAAAAGGCAAATGCATAGAGGGCATATTGGCACACATTTTAGACACTGTCGTAGAATTCTCTCTGAAGAGGAAATGGTTATAGACCAAGAAGTAACCACCATGAAATATGTTTAGTAAAGACATGTTTTAAAATTGAGTCTAAATTGAAACTTGGTAAACACTCAAAAATAATTATTGTGAAACCGATGGGGCAATTCGCAAACATCTGGCTCTTCTGTACAAATGCCTCAGCACTCTCCATCTTGATGCAATGACATTACGTTAAAGGACGTTGCCTTCTCTAATACAACTCTCACAACCCACCTGTTTACACCCTTTGTTTCTCGTATGATTGCTTTCATGGTTCCATATCGTTTCAACAAATTAAATTACTTTGTGATTTACTTTGTGGGTGTTTTTTGGAAATTCTATTTTTATTTCTTTTTTGGGGCGGGAACCCCCCCTCTTCCCCTTCACTAGCACCCCCTTTTGCCCCTACCACACAAATGCATATACATATTCAAAGTATTTCAAAGAAACTCCCACAAAGTAAATTACAGCAAACGGGTGGGGTACCGCTTTCACATGACTATGTTGCAGTCCGTATACATTTCTTTGTATTTCCTGCTGTATGACCGTCTGCCTCATCTTTGTGGCCATTATTCATGTCTTATGTTCTAATTCATTGTTTATATACATTATTCTCTATCTGCCTTTACTTCGCTCTAATGCCCAAAAGTCAAAATGTGTCTGTGGGTTTGTGGTGGGATTTATGGGTTTGTGACTTGGCCAAGCGTCGTTCCTTATACAATTCCACACCAATTCACCAATCTGCACCAAACATTGCATAATTACCTGTTAGGACCCTTTGGACATTACTGGCTACATGACATATGGACACCCCTTTCCCCGAATTTCAGCAAAAGATCCAATTTGTTGGATGCCTTCTGACGAAGCTGTAAACCATGTTCACCGGGAAGGGAAACAAAAAATGTTGTTTCTCAACCGGTCCCGACACGGGGAACAAAATTCCATGTTTCAAGGCCCCTTGGATGCCTGGTTTCTGAGAATTTTGCACTGCAACAAACTGCACAACACCAGGTTGAGGCGGAACAGCGACCTACAGGATCATTCATTTTCCACAATTGATGAGTGTTATCATGTCTGTCTACAGAACCCGTTCGGAGAAAGGGTACTTCTGCTAGTATCAATATAAAAATGAAAAACACGTCACTTGATGTGTTTGTTTGCTAGTGGATCAGTGTAGCAACAGTTAGAAAACATTGCACAAATCCCCTAATGCATCTACAGTGTCATAACATGTTGTCGTTATGCACATCAATGTTTGCAATAGGTCAAGGGGCTTTGGATGTTGGGAAAGCACACCTTAGACTCTTGTGTATACTCCCTGGTGTTGCCAGGGCTTGACTCGGCGATCCACTTAATAGTGAAATCCTGCCTATCGTCAAAATGACCAAAGCAGGTGAAATTGTGGACCATGGCAATTCATTATATAGGAAAGCTTTGTTATTCGCCACCCTGTGGAATTGATGATGCCAGATAACAAAATGTTTTGTGGGCTTTCCAAATGTCGGTGAGTGAGGAAACTGCACACAAAGTCTGAATAAATGAGCGTCCTGGACTTTGGTTCTTTTGACTGGTGCTGCACTCGCCAGGATATTCTGTTATCAAAGCCTTTACATTTTTTTCTGGCATGTTTTTCATCCAGAAAGCTTCAATTCGTTGCCATACCAGGTGTCAGATGATGGACTATTCTGGGTAATAGTGCCAGATGGCAAAGCATGTACTGTATGCAAATTTGTTTCACACGTAGACTTGCATTGTGGATATCCCAAAGACGTGACTGTTGTTTACCTCTCAATGGCCCTCATTAGGAGTCCGGCGGTAGCTGTACCGGTAAAACCAGCAGGCTGCCGCCGGACTCGTGGGGATTTACCGGCACTGGACTTGCCGGAATTACCAGGGCATTAGAGCCCTGCTGGTCTGGTAATTCCGGCGCCGGCATTCGTTACTCCACATTCCCGTGGAGTCCCAGAGGACTCCACGGGAATGGGAGCTGCGGAAACACCGGCACCGTGAGCTAATGGTGCCTGTGTTTCTGCGGCAAGTGGCGTTACACCAGCCAGGTCAGACCTGGCCGGTATAATACCACACGCCCACAGAATGCAGAGTTAGGCGGTCCAGAAAACGGTGCTGGTACGGTTTTACCAGCACCGTTAAATCCGGACCGGCTAACTTGTAATGAGGCACAATGAGTCCAGCCACTGCAGCAATGTGAACTCGACTTTCTGGATAGGTTTCAACTGCTTATAATGTCGGGAGCTTTGGGGAACAGCAGGGGGCATGACCTTTCTATATTCTTCTAGAAGTAGGGAGTCATGGGACTGGGAGGAGTGACTATCTGTTAATTAATATCCTGTTGTTCGAGTCAAGCGCCAAATGAATTCAAGGCTGCCTCATTAACCTCCTTATATTCCCCCTTCCCTAAAGAGTCTTCACATTCAAAGCAGATTTGGAATGTCCTATTGTGTACCCTTCGGGGCAAACTGAATGGCATGCTGGTGCAAAGGCAATGTGTCCAGGGTTGGCATCTTTACAAGTCCAACAAACAGTTTGGACCGGCCCCGAGGGCAAAGCCTGCAGGTGCAGCTCTACGTTCTAGTGTCTGGCTTTTTTAAATTTATTTTTTTATTTATTGTTTTCCAACATGGGCCAGTTTGCTGAATTACTGCTCTCGTTTTCACCAATTGTAACAGGTAAATATGCTATAAAATATACTGCTCCCATTTATGTTAATAAAAAAAGCACCCTTTGGGGGTCGTACTCACTCTGTCCCAAAAAGTAACACCTTGTGATTGTTGCCCATTTTCATTTTTCATTCGTCCTGGGCTAATTTGTATGCCCAAGAAAGACCATACCAAAGGATCTACCATTTGTATTTTCTACCACTCCCACTCCCACTCTAATTTCCAGTTTAGGTTTCATTAATATTGTTTTTACATAGTTGCATGCCACCTGGGTCGCCCAAGAGTGCATAAAAGTAAAGTAGCACAAAATGGCACAAAATTGTGCAGTATGAGGCTGGCTACAATTTCTAGTTTACTGAAATCGCGGGTCAAGCCAAATAACTTATTCAGAAAACTTGTGAAAAGCATGACATGCATTCTGGGAGATTTTGGTAGAACAGCCATTTGTTTTGGCGACAAAGGTGCATGTGTTTATCAGTTCCAGAGCAACCCTCACCCTTCCACTCTTACATTGACCGCTTTGCCTTCTGGAGCTTTGGATCACACCAGAAGCGATGAGATGACGGCAACCTCATAGTACGAGTGAGATAGCAGACTTCTAGTGAACATGAAGGGGAAAGCGAGGTAGGAACGCGGGGAGGCGACTGGGAGAGAAAGGGAGAATTACCGTATGGGTCAAGGAATCCATGATGTAATGCATAAAGACGGACAGGAGGAACATCAGGAGTCCACCTCACAAAAAATAAAATCTACTGTGGGAAAGCCATATTGTGGCCCCCTTACTGCAGAAAATGTACATTCGTTTTAAAGTATAAATCCCAGTGAAAACGTTAACCTTGGAGGCTCCCACAGGTGTTATTATGGGATGTGTGTGATTATTTCGAATACGAACATTTCGAAGACGAAAATGTCGAATTCTAAATGCTCGCATTCGAAATAAGCACCCCACAGACAAATGACCTTAGTAGACCCTGCTCCTCCCACCCCCTTATTTACCGTTTGGTGGCACAAATCGCTGTGTGCCGCCGAGTCCCTGCAGCGCCGGTTCCCTTCTCTTCTGTTGAAGGGTCCTTTTTCTTTGTCTTTTTATCTTTTTTATTTTTTAAACTTTCTTGTTTCCGATGCGGGGGCAGCCCCACCAGCCCCGATTCCATTATAGTGAACCAGGATGTGGGGGACACCCCCGCAACCCCGGCTTCCCTTGTTTGCTATAATGAAAAGCGAATGGTTGAAATGTTCAGCATTTTCGGCTGTACGTACTTTTGACGCAGCGCAAATCCGATCATTTCATTCAACCATTGGTTTCTTTGTTGTTGTGTACAATACTGTTATTGTGTATAAAGAAAATATACAGCTGGATCTCATTGGGAGCATTTGCTTTTTGGATGGGGAGGAGGAAGGTGCGAGAAGAGCTGCATGTGGTGGTAGATGCACATCCTGACGACACGTCCAGGGACAGGGATGTGGATGCCTTTGCGGTTGATAAAGGTGCACAGCCACCAAGTGATGAACAGGAACAATGAGAGGATATGGAAGGAACTGAGGCACAGAACAGTCGCATGCCATCATTGGGGAGGGTCGCTCAAGTGATGTGGCAGGAGGTAATGAGGGGGTCTCGGAGACCAGAAAAGGAAGAGATCCAAGGGCAGCAGGAAGGCAATCAGAAGGAGGCAGAGAAGACTGGTCAGCAGGAAGAGGCAAATTCGGGGGCCACAGGATGATGAAAATGAGAAGGCGGGTCTGGTGGAGGAGGTAGATGCGGCATCGAAAGAGGAGAGGCAGATGAGGGGCAGGAGGAGGACCATGAGACTGATGGATAGGAGGGCAACAAAGTGGAGGAGAAACTGAAAAGAAGTAGGACTATGAGGAGCTGGATCTGGCTGACCAAGCTGTAGCTGATAGCTCACATCATGTGAAGAGGGCAAGGTGGACCAGAGAATGGAACAAATGAAACGGTACTACTGTCTGAGCACTTTCTACAACCTCGCCTGAGTGTAGCAGCTTCTCTCCTGACTGTGGAGAAGACACAGCCCAAGGAGTGTACTGTTGTGAGTAGGTTCTGCAAGAAGTGTGTGCAGCGGTCAAGAAGAATGAGCCTTATGGGTTGGGCATCAATGTAAATTGTAACCACATTCGGAGATGGAGGAAACTATGTTAAAAAGAATCCTGGTATCCACTGCCCCATCCCCTTGATAGCCCTGCGGTACTGAGGAAGCCTCTGCCAGCAAAGCTGCATATGCAGGTTGTTATCCACCATGGCACAAGTATGGGCCTATGAGTAAGAGGCCCAACAACAGCCAGTGCACTGCATGCAGTTATCAGACCTGGTTTTGCTCCCCAGGTCCCTGTGGTGGAAAAGTTGGCCGTGTCTCCATAGAACAGCATCCGCTATGATCACCTGTTCCATCATGCAGCCATACATTTCCTGATTTGTAGGGTGGTGGTCCAACATGGGCAGCTGTAGGAGCTTGTAATCCTAGACACCCCTCACAATATTTCAAAACATATCTCTACCCAGTTGATATGTGGCTCTCACCAACACCCCTGTAGTTTTGAAATAGCAGGACTTTAGACCAGAACAGTACAGTCTCCAGCCGCACTGTCATTCGGGCCATCTGATTCACAACCACACGCCCCACTAAACAACCATACTCCAATGTTCATTGCGTGACTTGAAATGGGCCAGTCTTCCTCATCATCTGAGGTAGAATCCTTATTGTTGCTAGGTGTCTTGCAAAAGTCTTCCTCTATGTAGTGCTTGTTAGTTTCATGAATGTTAATTATTCTAAATTGTGTACTGCACAACTCCGGTCAGATACAGTAGCTCCATTATCACTAAAAACTTGCTCAAAATGAACACTGGCAAGGGGAGGGGGCGCAGATGAGGGATCCTTTTGCTACTCTCACAAATGTGCTGGTGGTCAGACGCACCATACTGAACCTGTATGTTATGTTAGGATTTTGTATCTTATATGGTGGGTTACCTTGGCGCTGTAGTCTGGAGAAAACCAAGTGGTTAAAGAAATGAGAAAAAACCTCACATGCGGAACTACTATCCTAGCTATTTGGGGCAGAGAAAAGCTTTAAGATCGTTTGGAACCTTGGCATGGTCTTGCAGTAGGCTCAAGACAGGTGAAGGATGTTCCAGAAAAATTGAGCTACAACTGAAAAAGCCTCACCCCCAACGGATGCCTTCTTAAAGCACGGAACAAGAAGTAGACGGTGGTCGGAAGACTGAAGATATCTAGTGGGTTTATAGGGCGTGACTTTTTTGACAAAGGCGGGGAGAGACATGCCCATGTAAAGCTTGGTGTACCAGACAAAGGGCTTAAACTTGAGCCGACCCTCGACCGGGAGCCAATGTATCTGGTGCAGTACAGGGGAAATAAGTGCATGCCTTGGCAGACCAGCAACTAACCGAGCCACTGAGATTTGTAAGGTAGTAGTGAGCCATCATGGCTACCCATGTAGGATGCCTCAAATAGATAAGCAGCAACCATATGAGCTACAGAAGGTCACCTGTATGCTTGTGATGTAGATCCATCACATTGAGGATTCCCAATTGAGCGCTTTGTACACCTAGCCAGCCAAATCACGGGCCCTTATGTTGGATTATTTGGTTTCTAGCTGGTACACTAGCGATGAAGGCTGACATCTATCTGTGAACCCCTTCACGGTTTACGTCTGGCGACAATAAGAAGAATAAAGGTTCAGGGGAAGGTCAACAGTCCCTCCAGATGCACAAGGAAGGATGGAGGGAAGGAGAAAAGACCCCGATTTTACCATAATCCTCTAGGACCTGAGATTACTTTAAGGTGTTTTGGGGTATTTTACCAGCAATGCAGAAGCCATTGAGGGCACCCTGTGGCAGGTGACTGGAAGGAGGCATAAGATTTTATTCCCACCCATATATACTGGCTACAACAGCCCTCCATAACCACCTGCAGTGCTGGGACATTGAGGTATTTGAAACTTTCCACTCCAATCAAGGAAGCAGTAGGAGGCTGCCACTCACAAGACACTGGCAAACAAAGCCACTGCCATAAACTGAGCAATGTACCTCTAGTGAGCGAGTTCTGCATCCACAGTGACAGTGCTGTACACACACAAACACAAAAATCCCAGAAATATTTCAGCGCCTCAATGCCCCCGCGTTTACTGAATTTTATAAATAAAAAAATAAATACATTCTCTGGTATGTGCCTAGTGTATAGTTAATGGGAATTGTTGGAGGAGGTAAGAATGCAAATTATTTTTGCCAGCATGCCTCAAGCACATCCTTTTCCCTTCATTCAAAATGGTGGCAATGAAATTAATTCAAGTGCTTGTGTTATGGTTAGTGCACTATATTATTTGAAGTCGTTTGTGAGTGTGTATTCAATCGGGCCACCTCAGCAGAAAATATGCAAGCAAGCTGGTGATGGGCCTGGCAGACAAAGGCAACTATCTCTCAAACAAACTCACAAAAACATATCAAGTGTAGCCTGGTGTGCCTTTATGTAAAAGCCAGATAACTCTTTTCAAATATGTTCGCAAAAATAAATTCTATCCTATCAAGGACTTCCCAAAAATGACCTCTAAAATCAATGCTTGAATGATCCAACTCTCAAACAGCAGCCCCCCCCCTCATGTGCCTTATGCTCTTAATGGTTCCCAATCCCTTCCCAAGAGATCCGGTAACAACCCCGTGTATAGACTGCTGAAACTTGATGAAAGATCCCGATTACTGGAATCTATTACAGTGGAGATTTGGCTGATTTGCGATCTGGCCACTCTTGATCACCCTGGCTTACTATTGGCAGTTCCTCACTGAGGGATGCACGGTGCCCGCTAACGTGATTGGTTGCCACCTCAAAAGGCATAGCATACAGAACACACCTGGCGGCAGCTTCCAGTGTCTTGGCAAAGGTAATGGCCCATCTAATGGCCGGCTGTTACCATTGCAATAATCTGTGATGGCAATACATTGTAAAGCGAGCCAGGCCAACATGCGACAAGTAGAATCCCATTGGCTGGCAATTGTGATCTTCCAGTCGTGCTCTGGCAACTTGTGATGCACCTGCAGTTGATGCATCACATTTCTTGCACTTGAGGCCGGGGTGACCTGTGAATTGATTGTCATGGCAACAGTAATCATTTCCTTCACAGGTTAGCAATTGCTGTTTACACGTGTAACCAGAAGCACAAGGTGGAGAACCTGTTCAAAACAAGAAACCTGCATGGTCTTGCTTATGCATGAGGTAGCAAGGATATGAGTTTGATGCTCAGCAATACCATGGCTCTGCTGTAGGTGTTACAGGAACCGGCACCACCACCACCCCCTCCCCGACCTACTCCCAGTTGTCAACCCCTCTGTGGCCTCTGTGTTCAAATCATTGTTAATACAGTGTGACCTTTTGCCAAATTACATGCATCCCTATGGATTACTTCAGGATCATGTCCCCTTTGGCTGTCAGGGGAAGGGAAGGGCCCCCAGGGTGCAGCAGCAGCCGTGCCATCCATGCCCTATCCATTAGCCCATGTGCCCATGAGGAAGTGCACTTTCTGGTTCTCTGACTGAGCTAGTAGCTGCCCCTCTAGGAAACGTTGAATTCTAAAGGTGATGAATCTTCACTCCAGAATTGATGGAAACTGTGGTTTTCAAGAAAAGACAAAGGCAAGAGGGCCATAGACCACCAGGTTAGTGTTGAACACGCTCACTCTTCTCATGGACTCTCTGATGTTTTTGGCCAGAATCATATTCCTCCATCGCACTGGCCAGACACAAAGGGGTCTCACTGCAGGAAGATGTGCTGCGGCTCAGCGTCCTAAACATTGCTCGCACAGCAGCATTGTTTGCAGGGGTGAGGGAACAAGCTGGCAATGAAACGGTGATTGGCTGCTGGTGCGAGAGCTGCATTGGAGATTTTGTGTTCACGCCAGTGAAGCGCATGATTCCACATTATATTATAATACAAAGGTGTGGTACCCATGGTGGTCCTCGGCTTGCCCAGCATACATTTCTCTTTCAGAAAGTCCTGTTGGTGAGATGTGTTGATGTTTGTCTTGTTGATAAAATATGCAAGCTTTTGAGTTTCACGGTGAGCTAAGCAGATCCTGCTCATCTGTGAATGTTCCTTTAGTGCATTGATGGTCTGTTTTCCACACCCTGATGTTTTGTACTTTCACATCTTACCATCTGTGATAAATGCACTGTACATGACTGGAGTAATAGTTTTTAGTTTTGGCGATTCAATGAAGCCGAAACTATTGTCATGGGAAGTAATGATAGAAAAAAGATGGCATGCAAGGATGGACAAAGCCGGAGCAGGTTGATTGGTACAGTGTTCATCCCTTACATGCCGAAGGCCATACCAACGCCTATTGCCCTGCCCGGTTTTGACACTTACTTTATTAATTAGCTGCATGCCACACAAACGCATCAGCAAGTTTGTTGGAGAGGAAATGGTAAGTGGAAGCCTGATCTTGCAGGGTCATTTGTAGGCTCCTTCCCTCTGTGAGCTGCCTGAGCCCACTCCTCCAACCCCAAACCCATCAGTTCAGTTAGTTTTGTTTGTTTTTTTGTTTACATTCTTTACTGTATGTTGGTCTGAGCCTTTTTTCTATGCAGTAACAGTTCCTGTTCTTTCACTGTGGTTTCTGCAGTGTAGGTAGCTGGCTGAAGCAGACTCTGTTCACTGGTGTGAGTGGACAGGATGGAAAGGATCCGGGGCGCAGAAGGTGAGAACACCCTCGACAAAGATGCTCCCACTCCCCTGGCCCTGGTCCTGCATGTTCACTGCTACCAGCCACTCCCCCTGATGCAAATGCACTTGCTTGCAGAGGAGTATTCATTACCCGTGCACAGACGAGACACAGAAAGAATCTAGACAGGAGCATTAGAAAGGGGTAATCCTGTACACCAGCACACCACTTGCACACAGTTCCACAGCACATGAGTGGAAATACAATGTATATTTTCCATATTAAGTTGCCTATTCACATGATTTCAGAATTCTGACCTTGTTCCATAGGCACATTTGTGAGCTGACCTATAATTTCATATGTCCCGTATCTGCATTTCCTTATACCAAAAGGCCTTGCAAAAGACTATTACTGGGAGAGTTCAGGCTTCAGAGAATCAGCCTGCTCCCTGATCTAGTCTCGGGATTGGGTTCCAGCTGATTTAGTGTGAGTACCTGGGATTTTTATGGGAAGATTTATTTTTAGATGGTTCTTCCTGCCATAAATTGCAAAGCTAGAACAGATTACAAAGTTCTGGGGCAACAGCAAATGGTAAATCACTTGCAAATGCCTATGCAAAAATCTGTCAGCTTTATCAATGATTTTCTGTCCTTCCTATCCTACTACTGCAGCATTGTTGACTTCCTCCGTATTGGTGGATTTCAGAATCCTGTTTTGCTGCCTGGACTCCAATAGGTCATAATCTTCAACTATGATCTCAGACCCAAGACCCCTCCCCTGCCAGTTGCACTACTGCACTGCCTCCCTAGAAACCCCCACACTTGGGGAATGTTTTCTGTATCCCTGCAGTCCCCTACCAGCAGGTGACACCTGATATCTGCACTTACCTTTGCATTTGCCACCAGCTGGCCGCACTTTTATTTATTGCTTAATTAGTCTATTTTTTTTTTACTGTTGATCCCAGGTTCTGCACTGCCCCCTCCCCCTTCGTTTCCCCTTTTCCCCTTACCCCTTCCCCTGCACTTGCGCAATCTCAATATCAGCTGGCCTAGTAAGATCGTTGTCTCGGTCTCCCCTCTGTTGCCCCTCCCTTGCCTCGTTGCGCCTTGACACACTTGTGTATAGGTGCGTTATAAATGCCATATCATATCATATAGCGTATCGACGTCATTTTTAGACTTGCTGGATGTGGGACATTGTGGAGGCCAGGAACTTTACAGAACCTGCTTCTCTGTACTGTTATTGTTTCTCCCAAATCCTTCTGGATCATCAGTGAATGCACTCTCCATCACTCCTCCATCTACCCTAGAGACGGTGGACTAAACCTCCTATATCTACTCCAACTGGACTATCTAATCATGTACCATTATCTCTTGCACAGCAGATGTAGCTGAATCCAACATATTAGACCCTCGGTTTTCCAGGCACAATCCTGGTATCCTTGCTCTACACACCAGCTGCTGTGGCTGAAGCGAAAAGCCTGTTGAGTGTCTACCCACTAAGAATGAATGTCATGTACACGTATGTCACACAAGGCGCTCACTTGGATTCTGTCCTCCCTAGTACGGTTAGCCACCACATGATGCCATGTGATGAACACTTCACTTTACTGCAATTAAATGTATGTTTTCTGCCCGCCTCCAAATATTTCTGTGATTTCTTTTCCTTCCATTTCCCTAATCACTGTGTAGAAATGTCAGGTGCGTGCATATCATGAAAGGTTGACATTTGAGTTCTCAAATCCTGTAGTATTTACCAAAAAGATGGCCTGTTCTATTTCTATTTTTAACTCTCCCTCCACTAAAGCCCATTTGAATGTTCTACCTCAACTAATCCCTGGTGTAAAACGTGACCAATCTCTCAGCTGCTCTAGCCTACAAGTCTGAAAAGAAACATTAATGAAATGAAGACCACAGTCAAAACTAATTTGAATAACTCTTACTATGGAATTTACAGACTAAGTGATCAAAGAGGCATATGTTCATGGCATTGTCAAATTGTATATAGCTGGATTGAGTGTATTTATTAAAAGTGGGAATGTTTGATTTAGATGTATAATATTGAGTTTGGTGTTTTTCGAAAGAAGCAGAAACCCCATTAGACTGCACTCGTTATTGTAAAGCTGAGACCACTGAACTTCAGCTGAAATGTGATCTACATGCTCAGTGTATAACATACATTACAAGCTCCTGTTAACTCAAGGATTGTATAAGCATCCCTTCGCCATTTACAACAATGCCTGGAATATACATTGAACAATGTTTGATAATGTGAGGTGTCTGCTTCTATAATGATAAGAAATGCATGCAAATGAACTATTATGCTGAGTTAAATGACCAAAATCATGGACTGCTTTTTGGAAAACTAATTCCAGAAAACCATTCCTCTATCAATTTGATTCACCGTCAAGATAAGTAGTATTCTCAAAAGCAAATGGGCAGAACGATTTATTAGTCTTTGACATTGAACCATTAAGTTCAAAGAATATGTTGTGAACATCATGCTTAAAAGCACAATGTATCTTACTGCAAAGAAGAAACAATCGGTGATTATAACTGGTATGTATTTAGGCCCACATTGAGGACACAGTTTCATAAATTCAAATTTGCAGAAACCCATTTAAAGATGTACATTGAGATTACTGACTTGAAACACATTTGTGCTATAATCATATTAGTTGTACATCTCACTAAAAACGACTTTTATTCTGAAATGGCCTTGAGCAGAATGCAAAAATACCTATATATTTTCCATATATTGCAAATATTAAAAGCACCAGTAGGCGTACTGTGTCAGAAATTAAAATTATATAATTGAATTTTTGTTCTTAAAAATCAGAATGTCACGTTTCCACTGTTGCATATTCACCCAAAGAGTTATTTCAAAAGGGAATATTCTTGCACAGCTCAGGTTTCCATTTCAAGATCGGGCTCTAGTTGCAGCTGACATATAAAGTTGACATCAAGGTCAACGGGAATGTAATGACGAGGGCCCTTTTGGTTCTGAGATGGCAAAGGAGAACAATCATAGAACTTACCCAATCAAAATTGTGGGGTCATATGAGGTTAGTGGGTGGGGGTTGTCTTCGTATACAATGGGCCTCATTATGGGTCCGTAGGTAACCCTGCCTGTGCTACCGGCCGGTTGCCACCGGACCCGTAATATTTTACCGGGGCCTAGCTTTCCGGGGCCACCGGCTCATTACTAGTCAGACGGCCCAGGAAGTCAGGTGCCAGCAAATTGTAATTCTCCATTCCAAGAATCCTATGGGACTCTATGGGATTGGGCACACAGAAGCACCGGCACTGTTGCTAACAGTGCCGGTGCTTCCGAGAACAGTCTGCCTACCGTGGCCGCTGCACCCAGCAGGGTCAGATGTGTCGGGCACAGCTGCCACTATCAGCAGACTCGGAGTTTGGCGATCCGGAAACAAGGGTGCCAGTGAGCTTACCGGCACCCTTGTTTCCGGACCGGAAAACTCGCAGTGAAGCCCACTGTCATATTCATATTGGAGAGGGACGAACTGGATCATTTTCTGCTACCTGCCAAGCCACATATTGTTGCCCAAACAAATGTCTAGTAAGATCACAGAAGTGGTTTAGCCACGGGACCCAGAAGGATTTCTAAATGGATCCAGAGGAAAACCAGAACTGGGGAACACATTTTTACCTACATCCTAAAGGGATGATGATGATGACAAGATAATCTGGAACTCCAATGCCTCCCCATCCAGAGGAAAGTGTCAGTCCAGTGGCAGAGATGTTTTCAGAGACTGTTGCCTGTCCAAGAGATTTAATCTGATTACTAAAAATTTAAGTATGGGTCTGACCCATTGCACATTTAAAATCTTAAAATCCTCAGCAATGGAATCCTGGGGAAAGTGGAGGGCATTTCTATTTCCAGGTTCAATAAAAAACAATGTCCTGATTCTTTTTCAGAAAGCAAATGGTCACTTGGGGTGTGTGGCCCCTGATGCATACGAAGCCACATGTGAGAAAGGCATTCACTGAAACTGCTCTTTTATAATAAAACAGATGGATGTAAAATAGCGGCAGTGACTTTGAAAGCCTGCTAATCATTCTTCATGCCTCCCCCCTTCAAAACAAATATCAAACCATTTGAACATTCCTTTCACTTATTTACAAGTTGCAAACCCAAACCCTTTTGCATTTCTCTTCATGTGATCGAAATAGGAACCCGTTTCATTCCTAAAAGATACTTCGACGCCACGTGAATTTCTCTTTAGGTTTTGAATCGAGTGTCAGTATGTGCTGACAAAATGCTCTTTGCACAGCCCAAAAGAATTTTTCACTCTCGTTTTTCAGCTGTTCGCCTCAAATTATTGGTTATGTGAAATGAAGAAATGGTGTTTCGATTCGAATTCCAAAAACCATTTGCATCTCATAAGTGAAGGTGATGGCTCTCTTTGGCTGACAATAGTTTTAAATTCTAAATTAGATGCGCCATTTGAAATAAATGTCCATTCTGATTGCACTGTAAACTACATGTGCATGTTTATAGAATACCCACTTAGATATGCATGTAAAGGAAATGTGATGATTTTCGTTTAGATTAGCGCATATTAGTGACATCAAATTAGGCAGACTACAGTGGTAATTTATTTTTCACTCTAGTGTTTTGCAGTGACTTGCACAACATTGTGATTTAGGGACGCACCTATATTTTTACACATTTTATTTTTATTGAAACAAAATATTCTGATTACAGCAGATGATGAGTTGGGATTGTTATTGCATGGGGCCTATATTGGTGGCATTCCTCTGAAAATAAAAGAGCCAGTACACAATCAGTTAAAGATCTCTTACAAATGATCATGAATTTGGACAGCACTTGCATTATTTATTACAATTTTGCCAAATTCTCTTTGCACAAACCCCTCATTCGGTCAATATTTGGGTGATTCAAATTGTCCCCGAATAAATTCACCTAGAAGACAAATGCTGGCCTAGTGCCACAAGGAGGCCAAAATGGCTGACATCTCATTACTTTGTTTTCTTTCTCTAATATTTTACTTTCAACCCTCCATTCTAAATAATCTTTATTGCTTATTCTTTGCAAACTGTTGTCTGTTTTTGATACTATTGATCACTCAATTATTTTGTCTTGCGTCGCTCACCTTGGCTTTAAAGGTTCAGCACCAGCCTGGTTTTGCTCCCATCTCTCTAATCTTACTTATTCCATCTCCTGGAAAGCTAAATCCTTTTTGGTCTACCCTTTTTTTTATGGGTCTAGGGTTCAGTCTTGGGTACTCTCCTTTTCTCATTTTATACTATTTGCTTGGTCTCTACAATTTCTTTGTTTGGTTTTACACATTACTTTTATTCAGATGACATTCAGATTCTTACATCCTTTTCCTTCCTTCACTAATTCCATCCCTTCTGCCCTAACGGAATGTCTCCTTGCACTCCAGTCTTGGATGTCTCATCATTTCTTACCTCTGAATCCATCCAAAACGGAGGTACTCTTCTTCCCTCGTGTACGGTCCCTCCACCTGCACCCCACACTTCCATATCTATTCATCCCTCTATTCGTTCAATGTCTTCTTTCATCTGTAACTTGGGTGTCATTTTTGATTCTACACTCCTCTTGTATTAATATTTTTTACACACAGCGGTTCCTGTCGTTTCCACCTTTACAAAATGTGGAAGGCTCAATTCTTTCTTTCATTCAACTCCACTAAAGTATTACAATTATAATTGGTTATTTATAATGCGCGTAATACCCAGAGATTTCTGAGTGCCAAACCGGGGACCGAACCTGTGTTGCTCCACGTTGTCTTGTTTCCAAGGCGACCACAGTGCCCCTTAGCTATTCTCCTGACACAGTGGTGTTCTCTCTCCTCTTCTTCTTTTGTAGTCTTCTTCTTGGTCTGCTAGCTTGCACCTCTTTGCTCTATCTTTAATTCTTCTATTGGTCTTCTTTTTGGTCTTCTCACAATTCCATTACTTCCACCTTACGATCACTTTGCAGACTGTCTTTCCAATCTCGCGTACTATTGAATTGTCTTTGTTTCATGTTCAAAAGTCTTTGTCATGGCTCCTTCCTATATCTCCTCTGTAGTGTCCGTCTACTCTCCATGTCGCTCTCCTCGGTTGCAGTCCCAATTTCCTCTAACTGGCCAGTACCCTCCTTGTACCCAATCCTGCTTTCGTTCTTTCATCCTGTTGGCACCTAAGGACTAGAATGTGTGTATCGTTGTTACTTTGTAGAGCACCTTGGCGTACAGCACTATAACATTTCAATAAAATACAAACTACTGTAGCAAAGTAACACAGAAATGTAACGAAACACAGAAATCTGGAATTCCACCATCAGGGAACAATATATGTAGACTGGTGTTTAGGGCAGAATTACACAAAATGTTGTGGCTGGTGTAATGCAAACAAAACTCATGTTGAGCTGGTTCTGGCCACAAAGGGGAATTTAGCACACACATGTTCAACAGACTGATTACTTCACTATAGTCTCAACACATCATGCATGATCACGTTACAAGGCATAGGAGTGTTATGTTTTCCATAGTTCTTTCTCAGAACCATGTGCACCACACATGTGTGGAAATTGATAAATGCATGGTGTACTGAGATTCCGGTGAGGTACTCAGCCCTTTGCGCACAAGCATGTAGTAAAACCACTGGTGTGGCCAGTTTAGCAGAACAGCATGAACTAACTTGGTTTGTGTTTCTCTAGCTGCAATAGTTGGTATTATGCAAAGTTGCTTTTAAAGAGTGGTTGCTCATGTTTTGATGCAGCGATAGCAGTAGCTCAGTCTAATCTCCCTCCCTGCTTTAAAAGAGGTGCTGTTACCCCTGTTATCAGGTGACTAACTACTGCTCTGCAGCCACATCTTTTTTGTATATATTTTAGCTAGCCACATTTTCGGATAAATATGTGAAATTCATAGGTGTCGAAGGTGGGTCAGTGGGTGCTTTCCTCTTCAAGTTTTAATTGTCTCTTGTTCAAAGGTGAACTACAATGCCATCGGGATCATGCCCAAGCTGACTAAATTGGGTATCCATGAAGTGTTGATTATTATTTTTCTTCTTGGTTTCCCCTCGCTCTCCTCCCCCAAACCTTGTGAAATAGGCTTCATGGTTATGCAGGGCATTAAGGATCCAATTCACAACACATTTTTGACACTAGTGAATAGATGCATTAACACATCCTCCTCACATGCGTCAAAAAGTGTTATGCCTGATACACCAAGGGCATCAGAATGAGCATACAAAAGATGTGATCATTCAGATGCCCTTTTTTAATGCACACAGTGTAGTCTAACGATTATTATTGAAGCAGAGGCCAATAAAGGCACAATTACCAAAGTACAGCCTTGACGAAACAAAAGAAGTGATGAAGGTAATTTTGTCGTTAAAACTAAAGACATTTAAAACTCTCTCTTAAGGCATCTAGGATTAAAAAGCAGCTTGGTAGATCGGTGGGGTCTTCCCACCAGACTGGGTGCAAGTTGGCTGTTCCCAGGATTGGTGCACTCTGGTGGGGAAAAGCAGAGAAGTGTTGCACTACTCTCAACTTCCACCATTTTCTCCTCGTCATATTCTCTCTTGGCCCTGCTCTGTCCCAGTTGTCCCTAAGGTATGCTCCCTGCTCCCCAACATGGTGTTGCCATCTTGTTCCTTCACCCACCTCTGCACTAACCTGGACCAACATGGTCGCCGTGATCCACCATTTGTGCAATACCAAAGTGGGTGGTCCTCGCTAAATGGAGCAAGACTATCGGTCTCTCCTTCTCTCTCTATTGAGAGTACGCCTTTTCCACTTTCTGCCAGCAACTCTCTCTCTTCTAATGGTATCTCTCCTTTCCAAAAGAACTCTCTTTTATAGGATTGCTTCCCTCTAGTTTTCTCCACAGTACTCCCATTTCTCTTACAACACATCTCCAGCTTTCTTCTTCCTCCTGAAGTTGACATCTCTCCCTTTCCTCTCCAAATCAATATCTCCTTTCTCCAAGACAGTAACTGCCTCCTTCTGGTCTCTAACACGATTCTTCTAATTCTTCTCTGACATATCTCTTGACCCACTCCTTTTTCCTCTTTTCAGGTCTTCTCTCTCTTTGCACAATATTTCTCTCCTTCTCTTCCCAACTGATACTCCTCGTTTTCTTATCCAAGGTGGTAACCGGCTTCTTCTCCCAAATAAAATGTGCTCCTCTCCAAAACCAAAATCCTACCCCCCAGCAATAGGTCTCTCTATCCAGCAAACCAGCATCATCTTCCGGCACAACACTCTTGCCATGACTTATCCCTAACCACAAATCTTCCACTCCTATCCAGATTCCTCCATATTCTATACTCCATTCTTTTCCCTCCTTACCAAACAACCATGTCTCCACCTTCCTGGTTTTCGCTGTCATGCTCTTAGCACTTGGTGTCTCCAGGGCAGCGGTTTCCCAGGGTGTGCTACTCTCCTGCCAGCTCTCACTAAGATTTACACTGAATGGCTGGGCTGGCTGGCGTTTAAACATCAGACTCCTACTTAGATTTATTTTTAATGGTTCATTTTCCAAGCACAATTTTGAAACTGCAGCGTTCCTGCAATTCACACTGTTCTGTGTCTGTCATTTTACAGCTTCTCTTTGCAAATGTGCTGAAGAATACAGTCTATCTTACACTCATTGAGTAACACAGAATGTTACAACTGTTTCATTCATGGGAAACACATTCTCTTCTATGCTGTTTGTTTGGGTCTGGCTGGAGGCAGTTCACACTCCCTCCATAATAATTAGGTTTCTTGTGTTGTTTATCTTCAGTTCTAGGGTTAGTAGAATCCCTGCGGGGCCCATGGTTGGTCTCTTGAGCCATCCAATGACTGTCCCCTGTCTAAGTGCAGTGCACCTCCTCACAAATGCTTTAGAGCAGCCAATTTAAGAGACCATCACGCCTCCTTCTTCTCTATCCCCAATAGTCTGATGCCTGATTTCCTTTTTCCTCCCACACTTGCTATGTCCATATTCTTTCCCCCCCCCCCCTCTAGTTCTACATGGCAGAATTAGGTGAGGTATGCAGTAATTGCTATTCAAGCCACTTACAAGACTTATCATATTCCCTGCATCCCTCTACCGTATACCCCCTTGAACTGGAGGGCAGAGTCAAGAATACAAAATAGAAATTAAGACAGACTAGAGAAGTCAGATTGCAGAAGCCAGCAGCATGCAAGTCTTGCCTGGGAGATTCAAACCGGGAGGATCAGAGACGCAGGGAAGCTATTCCTCCAGGTGGAGGCCGCAAAGCATGGGACACTGCTAGAACATTCCAGGAGCCAGCTGGGAGCCAACTCGCCAGAAGGAAGAAGCAGTCGAGGTGGTGGCATGACCAGAAAGGTGGACCGTGAGGTCTGGAAACAGTACAGAGACCACCAGCTGGAGCCTGCCAGGGAGCTGTGCAGGAATTGGAAATTGCAGAGGAAGGAACCTGTGACCCAAGGCCTAGATCCATGTCCCAACAGAGAGCAAGGTAACAGGAATGGCAGGAAGACTGAGAGGGGTCCGGGAAGCCAAACAAAGAAACCAAAGTGAAGGAGTTAAAGAGACTAATCCAGATTTTCTGCCGTAGTGCTTGAAGGTCACTGTGCACAGGAGAAGGGAGTCATTCCCCTGGTCCTTTATGTTGGAACATTGAAAGAGTTACTTCTACTGTAAGACGGAAACAAGAAACCAGGAGAACGGAGTTCTTCTACTGGTGAAGTAAACAGGAACTTCACTGTAGTTAAAGACATAAGTTTATAGTGTTATGGTTAGATTACTGGTTTCTGATGGACAGGGGTGGACTGGCCTATACGGAACTCTGGAGATTTCCCGGTGGGCCTCTGCACCCTGGGCCTCTTTTCTGTGGTATTTCCAAATTTTCTCATGGGAAAAGCATTGGGCTTGCTGAAAATGTGTCATTTGGGGCCACTTTGAACTTTATTTCCAGGGCCTCTTTTGGTCCCCAGTAATTATTTCCAGGGCCTCTTTAAGTTCCCAGTCCAGCCCTGCTGATGGAGGACATTTAATTTTGACAGACATTCTGATGATTCACCACATGATTTCCTACAATGAGGCCGGGCAAGCCCCTTAGAAGTAGGGAGAGAGGATTTGTTATTGATTTAGTGAAAGACTTTAGCCCCAAAATGACCCCTCCTTGTCAGTATCCAGACCTTGTAAATTATTAAAAATCCCAGGGCGAGTTTCTTCGTTTACATACTCGACCTAAGCAAAATGCACTCACCCCAAGGTGAGTGTTGACAAAATATTTATCAGTGTTTTCTGTAAAATCAGACCTTCCAGGATTTTGCGGCAAGAAATGGCAAATTCTGCGGCATGAAACGGCAAATTTTGCGGCACAAATCTTTATTTATTGTGGCATTTTTGTGGGACATTTTGTATTAACTGGAGGGTGTAAGATTGCCACATTGCAGGAAATAGGCAGAGTGCAAGGCTACAAGAGATACAGGGTATCATTATTATGTATCTTTTGTATTAATTTAGTAGGAAGAATCCCAGATGTGTCTGACTTGGCAGAACAGTTTTTGATTTGGCTACATTCTTGGTTTAATGAGCATGCCTATTTAATAGTATTAACTATATTGATCATTATCAGTTGTAATGCTGAAAATATTCCCCTTCTATGTTCTCAATCCCCCAAACACCCACACACCTCTCTCACCAACACACACCACACATCTCACCAACTCCCCATCACAACTTGCATTCCTGAACCTCTCACTCTGTCATACAAATACTCACGTGCTATGTCACACTGTCAAGTCACAATATGCACTGCCCATCACCTGCCACACTCCAAATCATACTCCCAACTTACACTCTACAATTCCTCCCGCAATATACAGTGCTTAATTCTTTTGTGATGCTTCTGCATCTTGCATCCTTTCTCCCATTCTATCGCACTCGTCCCTCATCCTTTTTCCCAATCTGCAGCTCACTGCCTCTTTCCGGCCCACCGCTTCCTCTCTGCTTTCTGGCTCACTGACCAAACGCTCCCTCTACTTTCTGTAACCTCCCTCGCTCTCAGATTTCGAGCCCATCACATCACTGCTTCCTCTGCTCTGTTGTGCACCGCTTCCTCCTCTGGCCCACTGCTCTCCCTATGCTTTCTTGCCTATCACTTCACATCTCACCCATCACTCTCCCTCTCTCTCCTTTCCCTCTCATAGTGTAACCATTTCTTTATTTTTTTTAAATGTAGATTTTGATCCAGACCCTCAAAAAATGGGGCATTTAAAAATAGAGCCGAGGATATGCTATTTTTAGACAACCCATTTTTGGAAATGAGCAGGTCACCTTATTCTCAAAGGTGACCGGCGCATTTTCACAGGCTTGAGCTGTAGCGCAAATTGTGCGCTGGCCAGTTGCTTTAATGGTGTTCTGGGTTGTTTGACCGAAGTGTAATTATTTGCGGCGGAAATTGACAGTAGTCCATTTCGCCGCAAATTGATTTGCACTTCAGCCAAACAACCCAAAATGTACCTTTCACCACCACCCTCTCCCCTACTTAACTGCTTGGTCGCTGCCGCTTCCCCTGCAACCTTGCGTTGTCAGATCCGTCCCTCTAATGCGGGTCGGATCCGACTTCGCAGGGTCCCTTTTTCGTTATTTTCTTTTTTTTCTGTCCCCTCAACCAATTTTTTAAAGTGGGGAACACCCCTGTAATCCCCTAACCCAAATAATACTGAACCTGGGGAGCAGGTGACACCCCCGCAACACATGTTCCGTATTTATAAAAATCGATAGAATAGTACTGGAGTAAATAGGTAAAATTGTACCATTCGATAGATTTTTGTCATCAAAATGGGTAGTACCTTGAATAGAATCACTCTCCCGACAGTGTTCTGCAAGCTCCCAGGTCCTTTCACAGGGAGTGTGTTTGCAGCAAATGCAAAATTATCTTCTACCATCCCCATATTCGCCAGCAAGGTCGAGTGTCCTACAAATGGTGCTTGCCCTTCATAAAAACTACTTGCCAATGCTAATGAGCTAGTAGATTTTGCAAGCCCTGGTCACCTTCTCCTATGCCCTCACAGCCCACATGGCTCAATGTTTTAGGATCTCATGAATAGTACTGCAATAAATATGTACATAATCGATTAAAATTGGAATCTGTTACAGAGTTGCTTATAATCTGAATTCATAGTAGGCCTGTGGACTTATGTGTTTGAGTTGTACACAACTTGTCTGCAATCTTTTAGCAGAGCAGATGGACAGATTAAGAGGATCTCAGACAGTACCTTTGGGAAGTGGTCGAAGTGTAAGAAAAGAAGTAGTAGAACTATGTTCACTGCTGGCCTGACCCGCTCCCCACAAACCCCATTGCCATGTCCCCTCCCACGCACAATACAAACCCCCAAACACATGCGCCTGCTGTTTAGGGGAACGTTCAGTGCAATGCACTAAAAGGGAAAGTTTCAAACTCTTCCTGCACTGTTATTTTAAAAAGAACCCGTTCCGGAACGGTTTCTTTTTAAAATAAAAGTATGGGAGCTGTAAAACTTAATTTTAAAAAGTAGAGGAGCACCGCTCCCGACCTCTCCCGCTCACTTCGACCACTGCCTTTGGGAAATCTAGTGTGTTTCTAAATAGCATAGCCAAAACCATTTAGTGCTCTGTAAACTTTGATTGTAAATTTGACTGTCGCTCTAAAAGTCCACTGCTAGACAAGGCATAGTGAGGAGAGTTTGGTGTTTGACGCATCAGAGGCCTTTCACCAATCAAGCGATTCAAATTGACTTTGCTGTGGGTCATTATTCTACTGGTAATCATTGGTGAACAGCCTTTGACACTTTGGGAGCAAGCAATTTCCTGAATCATCTAATGCAGGGGTCTCCAACCTTTACGTTAGCTAGAGCTACTTGTAGTGGATGCCAACAGTGGAGAGCTACTAGCGGCCGATATCGGGGTGGGGATATTTATAAGCCTCAGAATTTTTACCAATATTTTTTGGGCTTGATTATTTCCCCTCTGTAAACAGATGGAATAACCTATGCCTTCACGAATATATTAAGAACTTCAAAAACCTCTTTGTTGCATTATTATTTATTAGTAGCTGTCTCAAAAAGACAGATATTTGTTGGACTACCATACAAATATCCTGTAATTTTTGTGCCCCTTCCTTTGCGTTTTATGCAGGCTTTCTACATGCTAGGCACACTATTATTTTCCAAATAAAAAAAAAGTAATTTCCAAATTGAAAAATGTTGCTTGCGTTCAAAAGTTTTCTTTGAAATGTTTTTTTTTGTCAGACACCACACATACTCTGTTATTTGCCGGTAAGATAGCTTAGCGGGTTGAGCGCTCGCTGCTGCTATCTGAGCGTGATCTGCAGGTCGCAGGTTAAAATCCCTGCAAGGCCAACTCAGCCTTTCATCCTTCTGAGGTCGATACACGTACCAATTTCAGTTGGGTGATATTGCATGTAAATATGTGCTCTGTAAAGCGCTTTGGATTAAGGCGCTATATAAATAACACATCATTATTATTTGTGTGCCCCTCTGTGTTTTAGCACAAGTTATATTTATAAAGATGTTATATGCTTGTCAAACTGGTTAATCACAAATGCTTCTGTTATGCTGACAGCAGTTTTTAGGAAATTAAACTGTGGGTTCATGGGTGCCAACTTTTGATTTTCACAGGGGCAGAAATATCCTCACCTCAGCCCTGAATATAAGCAAGCAACCAGCCCACCCATACCCTGGCCAAACACATTGTATAGCACTTTGTTTATAATGCATTGCAAAAAGTCATACGATTAACAACCTGTAGTTTTGAATATATAACATCTCAGCATCGGTCTGTCAACCTGCTGAACTACCCTGGTAGGCTTCTACTGTACAGCGTGTCTATGGATTGCTTAATGTACTAAAAGTGGGTGTACTTGTGTCATGGAAGTGATTTAAAGTGGAAATGTACGGTGTGGAATTTGGAAAGAAATTGCACCATTTTTTAAAATATTATTTTGAACATTTCCAGGCGAGCAGCAGTGTTACTGTGATATTTTCATTGCGTGGTCACAATGATCCTGATCCTGCCCCAGCCCCTCCAACATCTCTGGCAAACAAGAGCAGCTTGCTTAAGAAAGACTGTCGTGGGGGCGCCCGAGGCCAACTGTGGTACTACAGGCGGCCGGCAGAAGCATAACGTGATACTGACATTTGTCAGTGACTTACAAGCAGTTCCAAGTGGCACAGTAGCCAAGCTCTCTGCCTGCAATTGGGCCAACTAGGGTTCTGATCCTGAACACGGAACATGGCTCCAAAAATCACCATTAAATAATATAACTTAGGATAAATGTTTATTTTTCGGAAAAGGCTCAGGCGAGCTACTAGTCGCCCGCGATCGACTGTTTGGCGACCTCTGATAATGTAATGTATATAAGGTGAGTTGCTTTCTCCAAGCCAAGAGAAGAGGTTGTTTGGAAAAATAAACTAGAAAGTTAAACATTTGGAAGGGGCCTTTCTTTTGAAGCTCTGGCTACGACGCTGCTAAGTAGAGTTGGTAAAACCATCCTATTCTGAATTCATGAGCAAGGTATGTTTTGAATAACTGCTGCTGATCATGACCGGAAAAATCTTGCCAATGGAAGAAGGGAGTGGACAAGGTCCCTTCTCACTCAGAGGAAGTTTTTTGCTTCCTGTGTATGTGCCGAAGTCTTGTAATCTCCCCCTCAAGGTTGCAGCAAACGCACCTGTTGTCATTCAGACTAGACTCCTGCTGACCGTTATTCTTTAATTTAATCATGAGATTTGCATTTGTTTTGAGGTCGTGATGGTTTGTTTTAATGTGTTTTGTTTCATCATGTTCTTTTGTCTATTGATTTTGTAAGGCATTTGGTTGGAGTGAGACATGAACATAGAAAAGACTATAATTCTTGGTTATTTACAAGCTATCATAGCGTCTCTACCTATATTAGTACCAATCAAACAATTGCAAAGGAATAACAATAGGCCTAAGTGAGATGTAATGTGGTCAAATGAGCAGAAAGGGTATCCATCACCTATTCAAATCCATTTAATTCTTTAATTACCCATTTGACTTCTTGCTGACGCCCGTCCCATCAGTCACAGGTTCTCATTTTGCTGTGTGTTGCATCTGTTGTATTTATGAAATATTTCGAATCTTAGCAATTTAAAGTTGTGCATTTCTTCACTGCTATATGCAAGGGTGTGTTTAGTAAGGCATCTTTTTTCTTAGCTTTTCAGATAAACCTCTAAAGCGATTGTTCAGAGAGGTTGCGGCGCCCTCGCCGGTGGACTGCCAATTGAGCAAATGGGGCGAATGGAGTGAGTGTGATCCGTGCTCACAACAAAAGGTAAGCACGCACTGCCACCTGAGCCAGGCAGTGTACATTTAAAAAACACATGGGGATTGTATGAGTGAGTTAATACGTCGGGTCTGGACTTTGACTAAGAACATGTTCAAACATGCCCTTCACTTGGACACTGTTAACACGCCATTAATTTCATAATAAAGCTAGAGTTGTGCCAGGATGGCATTAAAATAAAAAAGGGAGACAAACCTTTAAATGCAGCCTTAGCTCTGATTGAGATGGTAAATGAGGTTGTTGAATCCCTCTTTCTTTGTTACAAAACATATTGCCCTTAATTTGGGTTAGGCTGACTGCATAGCTTCAGCACTGCTTCCCCAACTGTGGCTGAGAACTGCCTCTAAGTTTCGCCACTGTTATGATGAGGAAACCTGCTCTTGATTTGAGGAGTGGGTTTGAACCCTCTCCTTTGAGACAAGATGACAGTAGGCCATATGTAACAAAGTTTCATGGCTATACATACCTACCCACTTTGGCCAATCAACAAGCTGGATGCAATCTGTACATGCCGGCCTCCCATTCCCACCGTTTGAGCCCTAAAAAGTGAAAGCTTACAAATGCAGAGGGTCACTGAATCATTGGAACCCTACCAGAGAGGATGTAAGCAAAGGTCAGGTATGTGCTCATGGAAGCCACAAACCATGCTTACCATACAGACCAGTGCTGTGTGTGCAGGAGGAACAGCATCACAATGGGCCAATTGATGCCCTACAGTAACGTCACTGATCCCAATAGGGAAACACGTTTTCCATAGTACAATTTTTTGTGAAACAATTAATTTTCATGATAGAAATGCTCATCCAAAAGTAAAGATAAAAAAATCAGTATTGTTCACATTTCAAATCATCAAATTGTACCTAAAGACCTGCAGTGATCCCTGGGCCATTTTAAATTTAAAAAATACTAAAGGGGACAATCAGTACTATGTTAACACTGGCCAATCAAAAATATACTAGGCAACAAAGGAGGACGATCATGATGCTCAAAAGGGCATTACCTGTCTCATTAGCTAGGAAAAATGTCTTGTCAATACACCATTGCTTCCCTAGTTACCCCAAATGACATGTGTGTTTTATTCAGTAGTGTGGCACTGTACCTGCCCCCTTGTACCTGTCACAGAGAATCACTAAACCTATCACATGCAGTCCCACCAGGACTGCGAAAATCAACCCAATCACAAAGCCCAGAGCACAGAGAGCTCGAGCAGGAGCATAGATTCACACCTAGCGTTCCGTAGAGCTGTTAAATCCCTACTGTTTGTATGAAAGGGCCGTAGCTTTCACCTGCTCTGTATGATACTGTATCCTGTAACCACCCTTATGTATCGTCTCGAAGTCTGCACTGTAATATGTTACATTACGCTCACAGTAGCCTAGAGCATATTACTGTCCATGTAACTAAGTCACTCTCATGCAACAGACCCTCGATGCCCCTGGGCTGCTAGTGCACTTTATAAATGTAAAAAATAAAATACTGTTGCAGATCAACATGAAGTGGACCATGATTTAAAGACCTAAATCTGCATATATTGGAAGACAAAGACTCATCAAGTTCCTGGGCAGCCCAACCACCATTTTGTGCGAACAGCCCATCGGGACAGAGACTTCTCATTTGGTCCTTCACTTATAGGTAGTGTTAACCTAATAAACACTTCCCTTTTGACATGCATGTAATTAACCCTTGGTGGTTGTTTTCTGCAACACCTACTTGGAGGAATCCATGCCTCCTTTTCTTGCGGCATATATATCTACTGTTGAAATATCACATTTGTGTCAATACCACCCAATTTTATGAATGGGTAGCCAGACACGTAGTGATTGACCTTTTTAAAAAAGGTTTTCTTAAGATCCTGCTTTTACGCCTCAATTGTATATTTGCACATATTGCTTATAGTGTGAATTCACCCGTTGATGAATTTTTAAGAAATTGCAGAAACACCTCATCTGATTCAGAATACTGAACTCCTGAACCAATGTCCTTAACAGAATTATTTTCCTATAGCAGCAACATTTAAAATATCTGCCCCATCACATAGTCCTCGACTAATCCGTAGGCTTCCTCCTTGTATTGCTTTTCAAGGGCCTTTTCAAAACGAGGATCTTAGAGGTCACAAGTAGTTTTCCCCATAACCATGATTACCTATTGACTTTACCTATTTTAACTTATTGAGGAATTCTCTTATTACGTAAAACTTCCCATAACTAAGTGCCTTTCGTCACATGCCTTTGATGTTGATTGAAGTTCTCTTCAGGAGCTAGAGATGGACATCTGAAGTTATTTGTTTGGCATTTGCTGTTTTCCGTTGGTCCATCTGAGGCTTGTGGTACTGCTACAAACTGTTTTCCTCTCCACTTGCCAATTGCAACAGTGTATCTATTGTAAATGCATCTTAACATTGGTTTGGTATTTAATTTATAGGCAGTATGTTAACTAAATGTAACTAAGACAGACATTTTGCATACCTGAAAGACAACTACATACCCTTCCAAGGGATCATCAGTGCAGTCTTGACAGCCTTGTGGTTTGTTGAACCACAAGGCTGTCACCTATACTGCTCTGGTGATCCCTAATAAGTGTGAAACCAGGTATGTAGTTGTCTTGCAACATGTCTGCCATGGACTGATTAAACTATGTATAAAATAGCACTGCCCTCTAAGACTAATAAAAATGTCCTCAAGCAAAAGACTTGCATTTGGGCTAATTTGCACGAACACAATGCCTTGCTGATGTGGCTTTGAAATGGAGATTAACTTCCTGTGACGCCTACTAGGTGGTGTTGTGGAATGTGTGACTTGGCTCAAATAGATTATCCTACTCATTTGTAAATATGTATTTAAGGTTAAGACTTATTTTCTATAGCATTTCAGAAAACAACATTTCCAACTAAATGTTGAACCTACCATGGAAAATTCTGAAGAATTGCCATAGTACAATTTGGAGGCATTCTCCCATACATGGAAAGCTAGTGTTTTCCTTTTAATAATAATAATAATAATTAGGCTTTTATATAGCGCTACAAACCCTCAGGTATCTGAGCGCTGCTTTTCGACCTCGGAAGGATGAAAGGCTGAGTTTGGCCCCGCCGGGATTCGAACCTGCGTTAACAGGCTCTGCACGGGTGTCAAAGCGGGCGCTCTACTCGCTGTGCCACTTGACCGGCTATTATTTTGAACACCGTTTAACTTGGGGATTTCTCACAGGGAAAAGAATGTTTCAATCCAAATATCTCAATTGTCCACTACGATTTTTGGAGTTTTGGCATGCACTTAGAATTCCTCGGGACCTAGTGTCCTAAAAAAGTTTGAAAATGGAGCTGGCTAATTCTGAGATATTGAAGTTTAAAAAATGTATATCTATAGTTTTGTATACTGTTGGCCTTTATGCAAGGTTTTAATAAAAAACCATGTCACAATAAAAAAAAGTATCTATAATTCATGCATGCACAGAATCCATTTACATCTTCCGCAAGAAATTGGGCATGTACGTGTAGGAGATGTATATTTTGTACACATGAAACTCGCATCAGTCAGAACTGTCCCTTGCATAAATGTATTAAATACTATACAAATGAAATTCTGGCTTGCCTTTAATGTGAGATTTGTTATATCAAAAAATTGGACCCGTTAAAATATTCTCCATCAAGGAGATTAAAAAATATTCCAAAAAAATTACTTGGACAATGAGCAGATATCACAAGGTTTGAGAATAATGATTTTTCCCAATTTTAATAACTCAGATGATTGGCAGAACATGGGCACACAATTTGACCAAAAGTTCAAAAAGAATGATAAAACGTTTGGTAGAACATGCAGACAGGGAACATAAGAATTGAAAAGGACATAAACATATTAGAAAAAGAGATTCATGACCAGGATGCACCCAAAACCACTGAAGAAACATTTCAAATTATTAGATGGTATTCGAAAACACCAGGATGAAGTGAAGCTGAGGTATTTAGGGAAGACAGAGGTTATAGACAAGACAGAGTTTATACTTTCCAACCAACGTACGATGACAAAGCCAAATATACATCCAGATAGAGCACACCTGGGTCTTCAACATGTAACTCGGACATTGACAGCGACACGGAAGGACAATGCAGTAGGCGGGAATCCACAGTGCTAGACAGAACCCCTAGTGACACAAATACAACCAAGAAAGCTTTCTTAGAACAGATCAAGTGCTACCGGAGAGGCGACACATATCCAAATGTCAAACAAGTCAGATTTGAAGATCCACCACACACATGTATTTCAGCACAAAGATTAGAAGCTTGGCAGCTTGTAAGGTTGGATGATGACATGAAAACTACATTTCAGAGAAACCAATAGCCAGAATAAGCCCTATTTTTAGGAGTTCCAGTACATGTCGTACCCGGTCAACCTAATTAAAGGTTTCTTTAAATGTTCTCAGTGTAACATGTGCAAACATGCTCTCAACAACGTTCAAATGTATACAACCAAGGACAAACAAGAAATTCATATCACTCATGTAATTAATTGTCTAATACAATTTGTTATTTACATTATCGTGTGTGCATGCAACAAATTAGGTGTTGGAAGAGCCATCAGAGAGCCGAGAGTGAGAATCAGAAAAACATCTGAACATATTAACCACATTGAATCACATGATACCATTGGCCAAACATTAGTCAAAGAATGCCAGATGGAGAAGAAGGATCAAATTAAATTCTTTGGCATTAAACACATACTGCTGGATCTGCGACTAGGTGATCTGGAAGCTGTACTAGGCCAACATGAAGCTAGGACCATCTGTGAACTTTGAACCACCCATCTGGGACTGAAAACCGACCAGGAAATGCTTGTTTATCTGTGGAGGATTATGGCTGTACTGGGAAAGGGTTACATTAGCCTGCTAAACGGCATAGATTGCATGAACAATAAATCATAGATAACCAATGGAATATGTTATGTATGAAAAATGATCCTCAAGACAATTATACATGTGAAATGAAGAAATATCCCAATTAATGCAATTTCCTATCAGTTCACTCACTACTCATTCTTAATTAGGCAATATGACCCTTGGAGGGGGGCCGTTACTGATTGGGTAATGCCCCCGGGGCCATAGTTGGAAGCCAGAGTAAAGCAAGTGCTTTAACGGAGCACCAGGGGCATTACCCGACCAGTAATGCCCCCCTCCGAGGGTCATATTGCCATTAGTACACCGGCACGTCATACCGGAGTACTAATTGCAATTTTTCTCGAGTCGAGAAATGCCGCTGCAACCATTTTCTTGACGCGAGAAAAAAAAATAAAGAAAATGGCCACCAGGGATTGGGAGAAGGAACTACGCATAGTCCCTTCTCCCTTTCCCTGGCAGCCAGTAAAAGAAGGAAGCCCTGAGCCGCGTCGGTGAAGCAGAGGCTTCAGAGCCTTTTCGGTGAGGTAAGGTGCCGGCGAGGGCCAATGAGCTTGCTTGTAACAAGCTCATTGATCCCCACAGGGTGCCTCCCTACATCAAGCTGACTATAGGATGATTAATATGGATTATATTAATACGGTCTAAATTAATTTTGACAGTAACAGTCCCATTTTGTGAACAAACGTCATGACGCTTTGAACGCGTAATGTCATAACGGCCAATGTAACATCACCATTATAAATAGAGACCCAAAATAGCAAAAGCTTCCTCAAGACGCGGAATGCTACATTACAGAAATAATTGGCAACAATTGACTGGCATTTGTCATAACTCTAAAAAAGGTCAGTTTAATTTTATGAAGCCTACACCCAAATTACTGAAGTGGGAATAATTGGCCTATTTTTTATTTCTTTTATTCCTAAGCAGTTACTAATGAATGTGCAGTTAAAGCAGCACTCTGTATGCTACCTTTTAATGTTCATGCATTTCTATCTGCAGATCTAAAAGTAATCATGTGCATACATTTAGATCAACGTTTAGATCCCCAAAGGGGTAAAGACAAAGGTATCATGTATAGCAATTTTGGATGGCTGAGCAGAAATGATTGGTACCCATTATTTAAGAAGAGGCCAGCCCAGTCAACAGTGGAAACCTCACTATTGGAACAGTGGTAAAATATTTTTGTATTTGCCACTTTGTATGCAAGTCATTAAGATACTGACAAATATGAGGCACAGCTAGGATACTTTTGGACCTTGGAAGCTTAGGGAATATTTCTGTATTAGCTCCACCATATGCATACAAGTAGGCCTAAGCAACTCGGGTTAACCTAGTTAGCTTTCTAGCACAACAGGGAGGCTGCAGAAACAGGCAGCCACCTCTGACCATATTTTAGTCTCCACACACTTGTGCACAGTGTTTTTCTAAGTCAGGTGGGCCATTACAATCACTGCATAACTTCTGCAGTGACTGCCAGGAAGATGCTTATACACATTGTAATTGGAAAAACTTGAGTCTGCTATTCACATTGGAAAATGCATACCACTGTGCATGTGAAAAACCTTACTGCGCAGGGAAGGTGTGAAAAAGCATATCCCTCTGCTTCTCAACCTGTGTGCCTTTTGAATCTAACATTTTGGGTTCTGTCTACAATAGCATTATTATTTTTTTTTTAATGCTGGGATCCACTCATTATACATACACTACGTGTGGATACATTATGAACTGCAAAACATTTGCTTGAAATGTAACTTCTCAGCGAGGGAAACTACCTTTCAATGTTTGAGCATGTGTCGGTTTTTCATTTCCAATGTATGGCCCTTCAGACAAAGGGGCCTTGCAGGATTGCATTCCTGACCTACTTCTTTTCTGCAGTGAATGGAGTTTAAAGTGGGAGAAACCCTTGCTTTTTCCCCCATGTTAAGGTGATGCCCAGCTCGATATGTGTTTTGTTTCCCATTTGTTTTGTAACTACCATATGATTAAGAGGTCGCTGGGACTTCGAAAGCCCATGGAACCACCTGCTGAGCACAATATTTTGTTATTCCAATACAAGCTATCAGTATCAACACCTAAGTGGCTTAGACACCTATCAAAATGTGAAATGATAATTTGAAATTTCATAATAAACCAAAAGGACAACGATGGTGCAACACACTGGGTTTGCATTCCTATTACATTTGTACGTGTGCGGCTGGGCCTTGTGTCATCAATCTGTGACAAAACTGCTTATTTAATGGCAATTAATTGCCCCTAGGGCAACCCAGCAACAACAGGCACTTTATTGCCAATAGGTTGTTAAAGAGGATAACTATAAAAAGACATTATGGAGAGTCAAAAAAATGACACGCATAAAAAGAGTTAAAGATTATGTGAGTGTGGAAAAACGTTCCCACTCAGTGAGGTATTAAGGAAAAATATCCCACTAGTAAAGCAAAAAGTTCTGGGGTTGACCCAGGTCAGGAAGATTTACCAGGTCTGTGAAAATCTTACCTAACACTCGTCCCCCCCCAGACTAAATAACAGGAGGATCTAATCCTCAACAGGATGGATCTCTTGTTTCAAGTCGGTTAAACTGTTTGCTGAGTCAACTAGCAATCTTTTTGTAACCCTTGCTGTGATACTTATTTTAATATTAGTTATAATTTGCAAACTATATGACCTACAAGTAGTGTTGGGCACTCTGCCCTTGTCTAATGTATAGGGGATCTGATTAAACCGTCCCTCAGAAGTTGTGACAACCTCTGAACCTACAATAGGCTTTTTAAAAGGGTTCTTATAAAGAAATCCCTTAGACCTAGAAGGGTCTCCAGCATTGCTCACCACCTCTCTCACAGGAGCCGGTTGGGTCTCGGGTATCCTAGTTGGAGGGGTTGTGGCAAAGCATTGTACATCCTTCCACTTCCTCTTAGATCTGTTTATACCTTGGTTAGGGGTTTCCTTTCTAACACTAGGATTTACCAGGGGGTCTTCAGCAGAAGATCCCACAATGTCAAGGTGTTTAGCCTTTGACATATATTTTCTGGATTTACATCAGCTTTGAGGTTTACCAGTCCTCAAAGGCCTAGTTAGGTCTCCAACTTGTCTATCCACCCCTTCCTCAGAAGCAGTGTGGGCCAATGACTTTAGAATTGGAACTGAAATGGTGGAACATGGTTTAGACTCCCATTTCCCTAATAGTCTAGTTTTGTCAGAACACCTATCCATTTCTCCTGTAGGAGTAGTTGGAGTCACAGGCTTGTTATTAGAAGGCCTAGTAAGAAAGCTATGCTTAGGTTTCTTATAACTCTTTTTGGTTTTCAGTTTTTCTGGCCTGGAAATTTCATTCAGGGCACTCCGAACTAAAGGAGAAAACGCAGTTCCTACCTTGGGGTCAAGGAAACTCCTTGTCTACTTAGGTTTGTTAAAAATACCTAAACGTTTTACATCCATCTGGATCACCTCCACTGTAAGTGGGTTTTCAGGTGTATCCATGTTTACAGTTTAAGGAACTACTTCCACTGTAAGTGGGTGTTCAAAGGGTTCAGCCACTACAGTTTTAACTGAAGGGGCTTTATTCTAAAGGACATACACCACACAGGATGTGTGACATGAACACCAAGGTTCTTGACAGCTTCAACAAAGTTTTTACACAGTGTTATAGATTGGACAGGAACATTTAAGTTTCCATCCACATCCACTCCAGGTAGGTGTTCAAGAGGTTCTTTCACCTCAGTGTTAACTGAAGGTGGGGTGAACACCAGTGACCTGGTTAATGGCATTACACCATATTGGTACTAGGACAGGCGTTTTTAAGTTTCTGGGAACTAGTTGAACCACTTCCACTGCATGTGTTCTTTTTTAAGAGACTGCTAAAGGTGGGGGTCACAGGAGTGACCTCTAGCTTTGTGGGCCTAGGGGCTTTGGCCCTATTTGAAGTTATGGGTGTCACACCCAAGTGCCCTTCAGAGAGGCAGTTAATGCCTTGTATCTCTAAGGAGGGGTCTCCTAAGGGGACCTTTCTTACTTCAAGGTTAAAAGCCTGAGCCTTTTTACAAGGGGGCTCAGCTGAGCCAACAGCTACAGATTTTCTGCTATACTCAGTATTGAAAGATTTCTTAAGGCATGAGGAGACCTACCTCTATTCTCAGAGTCCATTAAGGGGTTTAGACATTGAGAAGTTTTCTTCTTATATCTATCTATGAGAGCTTATTTTACCCTCTCCCAGTTATTTCTTTGTACTTCATGCAAATTCAAGAGTACTTGGTAGTCTCTCTTGGAAAGTCTAAAAAGAACCCAGGGTATTCTTTCACTCTCACACAGACCAACCATTTTACAAGTGAGGTCAAATGTTTTCAGCCATTCAACAATGTCACACTTCATGTCATACTGACTGACTAATTCTGGAAACCTGGAAGCTGTAGATTCAGAAGACCTGGAAAAAAGAAGAACGGTCCAGAAAACTGCCTTTTACAGACGGGTTAAGATTCTTCCCCATTTCCCACATTTTCAAATTGTTTTCCGACAGGTATTGCCTTGTATCCAGTTCCTTATATATCTCGGAGCTCATGGAAGGCAGTAACGTAGAGGCATGAGAAGGAGAGGGGGGTGAACTAACATCCTCCTCATCAGAAGTCTCATATTCCTCCTTCTGAGGAGCTTGGACAGCTGCCTTAGCCCTCATCATCCTCACTCCCAGCAATATGGTTAGAGGTCTACATAGGTTCACTGAAACCATGCATATGGTCCCATAACCTTTGTAATAATTCAAGCTTACTTCCTTTGCAATTGAGGACCTTCTCTTTACACAATGTGAACACATTTTTCATTTTAGCATAAGAGTTGTCCTCATGCCTAAAGCAGGCCATGGTGTTGGTTCTTGTGTTAAATATATTAAGTACGCTTTACTTTGGCTAAACCAAACCTATTGGATGGTTTCCTTTGGACACAAAGTATATCAATAATCAATGAAATGCAATCCACATTTATCCCAGAGCATGCCAACAGTTTTTGTCACAGCATGACAACAATCTGTGTCAACAGCTCGCCTTGGAAGCAAGACCACATGGAGCAAAACAGGTTCGATCCCCGGGTCTGTGCTTAGAAACCTCTGGGTATTAAGCGCGCTATAAATAACCTATCATATCATATCATATCAGGCATAGTGTATTGTCTATACAAATATGTATCACTGAGAACGATACACTTTTGGGCACACTGGGACCAGCCAAGCAATCCGGAAAGGCTTCCACAAAAACGTGGATATAATTCATGAAAACATAGATTGGGTTCCTGGTTGGAATGTGTCTGCTCCAACATTAATCTCTCCGATCAAGACTAGAGCTAGAACATGGGATTGGGCCATAAAACAGAAATCTTTCTCGGAGCGCACGTTTGACATTTTCCAAATACAACATCATCAAAAATATGCAATACTTCATTTATTTAGATGTTTGTATGCAGTTTCGTTTTAACTTGCTGGCATCATTGTTAGTAATAGGAGCAAGGTTGAGTTTTCCTCGAGAAGAAAGGTGCCGTAGTCTATGCAGCAACAGCGTGAGCTTAGAAAGCACCCGGCACCTGCTAACTCAATGCCTCTTAGGACGGGTGGGAGAATAGCTCAGGACGTTTGTCTTGGAAGAAAGACCATGCAGAGGCCAGTCCTGCGCTTGGATATTAAGCACGTTATACAAGATGAATTCATTGATTACACTTACATTAAGTATTATAGAAATCAGATTCCTGTCTTCTGGATGCTGCTTATCGAAATGTTTTGGCATCATATTCTCTCGGGTATGACTACCTGTTTTATACTTCTAATGGGGTTATGCAGCATGGTTTGAGCTTGTTTTTATCATTACTTGGCAAATAGATGTCATTGTATTCTACTGTTTTTCATTTACGAAACTGCATGTACTTTGCAACGAACTATAGCCCCCCTATTACACCTCTGCCCCCCCACACCCCAAAAGTAAATCTTTTGTGGAACCCTTGAGCATTGAGGCCACACAAGTGGGGAAAGAGTGCTATATAAATAACAAAATACAATACAAAGATTGGAAATATTGGATTTGCTAACCACAACGCAAGTGCTGCTTTAGGAAACCTTACTTACACCAACTTTAACCCTGTAAAAATAATATTATATATTCATTAAATTAGATTGAATAAATCTGACTGCGGTGTTGCCAAAGTGAGATATGTTCCTATTTGTTGTGTTTTTTAATGTGCCAGTTGTCTGGAATGCCGTTTCAAAGCTCCAGGCAAGGGTAAATAAAACATAACTGGAGACCAAACAAGGTGCCATGAAATGTTACGGTGTCCATGTTACGGTATACTATTGAGCAAAACGAGTACAGAGGAAAGGCAATAACAGTCGAAGGGGTGAGGCCAAGAAGTTGTTTCAGAATATATATATTAGTGTTGTTGCTGAGGTACATCTACAAACTATGGTGGCAAGACAATTCAGATAATCATTTACAGGAACAAAGGAGTACAATTCCAGGTTAACCGTTTTGGTTTTGTACAGGTGACTGTAATGGTAGTTACGGTAGGCCAAAGTGCTTGGTATAATACATTGAGAATTGCTATGTGGGTATGGTGAAAAGTATTATGTAGTGTAGTACTCTAGCTATGGGTAATAGTTAACCCATGTGGATTGGGATTTCTGAATAAAGAAGTACTTGTTTAACAGAGCGCTTCCTTTTTCCTACCCCCTTCAGTTTCGCTCGCGGAGCATTGAGCGATTTGGTCAGTATGGCGGCAGAAGATGTCTGGAATCCCTGGGAGACACAAGAAGTTGCAAACCTGCCCAACCTTGCCAAAAAGAGCCCACCGACTGCGGCAATGATTTTGAGTGTGATTCTGGTAAGATCGGAGTCATTGTTTGGGACCATATCAGGATGGGAGTGGAATGGGTGCTGGTTGGTTGAGCGAGAGCAAAGAGTAATGGGGAAACTAGCAAGATGGCCATTCAAAAGTCCCCACCCACCCAAATATTAACCAACCAAAAAAGCGAAAATCTGGCTTCGTTGTGCAACTGCTCAATCCTACTGTTGCAGTGTATTCATTTTATCAGTAATAACTGTATTCAGAAGCACTATTGACCTTGGGCCTTTATCCTGATCCTTCAAACCGCTCATCTTCAACAGCTCTCAGAGCATCGGAGGCATGGCCACTATTTCAAAATGGGGGGCTGTTATCTGCCACACCAAAATATTCCTAAGGACCAGTTATTGATTCCTTGATTAATTAAAAGAAAGATCATGGAGGAGAAATGTTCTTCTCTGACATTAAATGTGAAGCTGGGGGGGTTGACCTGCAGGTAACACAGTGCTTCCATCAGTGGGCATGCATGCATTATTAGTGAATAAATCTATGCAGATGTGATTTATACTAATATAGTTAGAAAACACAAACATCCATGCATTCCAATGTCTGTTTACATTCATGCCAGACATGTTAATGTGTAGTGTTACTATTCCTGTATTCAAATAGTTGTTTACTGCTTTTTCCGTAAAGGTCATTTGATTTGGTGCAAAATTCATCAATGACAAAGAGTTCCCTGCACAAATTGGATGCTGCTTCAATTCACAAAGGGCATGGCTCTCCAACCTTCACATGCTTTTCACTCTCCGACAAGCCTGCATGATGTGGGAGGGATGTGAGTGAGTCATTTATTGAGTGTGATTGTTTATATAGAGGAGACTGTCTGTACCACTTGTTGCTGCTGATTGACCAATCCTCTTTGAATAAGAGGATTCTCTTGAATAAGAGAGGATTGAGTGTGTGCCCCTAAGTAGTAAGGAGTCATCCCTTGCCCCACTTCCCTGTGAGATAAAGGAACCCATTCTGTGCCAGTACCCTGACTCCATTTCTGACAGCCTTCTTCAATGCTTCCTTTGCCTCAGGGAAGGTTCCTTCATACCTCAAGAAAGTCTGGGTCCACCCTCTTTAAAAAAAAAAAACTCTCTCGACCCCACATCACCGAACAATTACAGGCCTATTACTACCATTCCATTTTTACTGAAAATACTGGACAAAGCTGCCTACTTACAGGTGCAACAATTCATAGAGGAGAAGAAACTCCTAGGGCTGCGCTAATCGGGCTTCCACCCTGGGCATGGGACTGAAACTGCCCTACTTGACCTAAAAAAACAGATGGACGACACCAGAGACCAAGGTAAACCTGCCCTACTCCTACTACTCAACCTCTCCGCGGCCTTCGATCTTGTTGACCACAACGTACTCTGCCACCAGCTGACCTCTACAGCCAAATTCTCTCCAAATACTTCCTAGCAAGGAATGACCATGCAAGTATTCTCTGATTCAGCTTCTGCATCTCCAACTATCCTGCTCTGCTGTGTGCCACAAGGATCCTGCCTCTCGCCCACTCTCTACAACATTTTCACATGACCCCTTTTTCTCATCCTTGACGCCCTAGGTATATCCTACACCAACTACGCGGATGATACTCCGATCCTACTCACACTTACAGGCAACTATGACACTGACTCCAGAACTTTCAACAACATCTACACTACCATCCAGACTTGGATGGCAGCCAATGGCCTATGTCTGAACTTGAACAAGACTGAACTTCTCCTTGTAGGTTCCACAGACACTCTTAAGAATCTTGACAGTCAATTCAGCCACTTCACCATCGATTCCATTAGAATCCCTGTATCAGAAGCAGTGAAAACACTGGGAGTTTAACTAGACTCCAATTTATCCATGACAAGGCAAGTTAATGCGATTGCCTCCTCGGTAGCATACCATGCCAAGCTCCTGAATGCAGCCAGACCATTCCTCTCTAAGGACATTTGCACCAACATAGCAAGAGCCATAACCGGCTCAAAGCTAGACTACACATTGTGTATAGGCGCTTTGAAACACATTGTGTATAGGCGCTATATAAATGAACTATCTTATCATATCATACTGCAATGTCCTCTTCCTGGGAACATCCACAAAAAACCTAGAAAAACTGCAAGTCATCCAGAACAGTGCACTACGTGCAGCAAGGGGTATCCCAAAAAGGGAACATATCACGGCAGCAAGGAAACGAGCCCACTGGCTCCCAATCAGAGAACGGATAATATTCAAAATATTGGCACTAACCCATAAGTGCATCCACCAGACAGCACCCTCCTACCTATCACAAAGGATGCACCCTGCCACATCGACAAGACCAACAGGACTCATATACCAATATGCTTATGGTTCCTTTGGTCAAAAGGGTTAGAGCAGGAGATACTAGCTTCCCGTACCTAGCCTCCTTACAATGGAATGCCCTACCACCACCCCTACGTACGGAAGAATCACACATGGCATTCCAAAAAGCCATGAAAACCATGCTCTTCTCCTAACCCAGCTCTTCAAATCCCACATGACTGCATAACTGTACTAAATTACAATCTCTATTTTTCTACATTACCTGTGCCTGAATTATATAAATGTCTAACCTGGAAATGCTGTAAATGCCTAGCCAATGGGTATTTTCTCTTGTAACTAAGCTCCCCACAAGTAACAGCGCTGCGATGCCCAAGGGCTGCTTGTGCGCTATACAAACGTAAAAAATGTATTAAAAATAAATAAATACATTCTACAGGTGGGGCCTTTAAGGATCAATCCTCCTATAGAAATCTCTGTACACGTTCAAGCCCCTGAATTTGGGTTGTAAAGGTACACATGCACAGTGTGCCTATGCTTGTGATTTGCATAAGCGTTGTTGTGCCAGGCAACAAGTAGAAATCTGAAACCGTCCATCTCTTTCTTAAATTGCACTCTGTGCATGGTCTACAGATTAAGTGTAGGCAAAAATAATCTAGTAACTGACTCATACCTTTGAAAATCAGGGATGCACATCAATTACGGTGTGTAATTGTGTGCATTCATGGCAATTCCACCACACAACATGCACATTTATCCATTCTCAAATACTCTTAGGGAATTATCACATGCTCAACATATACCCTTTTCAAGCTTGAATGCACAGTTTGCTCGTGTAGGTTGGTAAAAAGTTCTATTAATCACTCCCACTGATGTATGCGCCTGTGTGTTCATGCATGTTGTCTGGTGTGCACCATGCATCTTCCTCATGGGCATCATGTACTTAAGCCACTTGCACAAGGGCAACATGGCTTTGGACAATTTGGAAGTGGCAAAATGCCCAGGGTCCACCGGTTATGGGCCCAGTGCCCATGCTCAAGTTGGCTTGCTTATTGCATCTTGCTCCATGAACAAGATGCTCAGTGCCAGGTTGCACTTCGGAAAGTTGCTTTTGGATCTTTTCCCCATCAGCAAACTGTTAATTGGCGCAGAGCTTTGCGCTTATGGGTGGGCATCTCTCACGCTTTGTATGTTGCCATTGACTTATTTTGACCCACCAATAAGTAAACTGTGTGTTATGTTAAGAATTGTAAGGAATCCACTGGGGAAATCGAAGATGACAGCAAGTTAACAAGCACTGTTCTTGTATGAATTTTAATTACATGAATGACAATTATTCTGTAACTGTTGTTCTTTACCAATGTCTTCGTATGTCGTTATGTGATACGATCAGCATGATTGAGACCTGAACCTCCTCTCCTTGCACTTAAATCTGTCTTCCTCTTTGATGCCCCTACTTCCATCCCTGCCCACGTGCACTCCTGTCACACAGTGTGTTTACCTCCTCCCGATCCTCTACCACTTCTTTCTGTATCAATCATTGTTTATCCTCACCTCCCACCTCCTTCACAGCCTCATCTACACTTCTGAATACAGTCTCCTCTCGAATGTTCCCTCTCTTTCTCTCTCGTCACCACCTTTCAGCTCTACACTGATGTTCTCTCCATTTCCTTTATATAGACCTCCTATCTCCTCTCTAATGTGTCTCTTTCTAACTCCGTTTCTCTCACCCACAACTTAATTCCTCCATTCTTCTCAGCTCTTCCTTTTCGCCTTGCGTTTTTACTCTTGCCTCCTTCTGCTTGCCTCCATCTCCTCCAACACTAACTCTCTGACCAAATCCTTCGACCCACACCACACTGCATTCTTCCCAAACAGGGACTCAGCTCTTTCAATTGGCTGTCCTACTTGGAGGTGGTGACAGCTGCATGTGTTTCTTGTGGCTGCGACCAGATTTGAGCATCGCTTCTCCTGTATTGAATTCACATGGTTGTAATGAGTCTCAGCTGGGATGTGCACAATGCAGACTGCGACTATTTCAGACAAAACCATCGAATGGATGTTATACACGCGAGTAGCTATATGTAGTACTTTCCTGTTTTTTTTTTCTTCGAGAGACCTATTCGATGATGGGAAGTTCCTAAAATCAGGAGTGAACTGGTGAACCGTTCTTAGATCTACGCAATTCTCGTGCAACAACATTTACCTTCAGCGTGCCAGCTTTCTTTTCCACACTGGTTTTTCCCAATATACTTTATTGAAAATCTCATTCTAAAAGCATATTTCATATATAAACGAAAAACAATTTTGACATGAAGCCAACAAAAATATTTGTTGGATGCTATTCACTTTTTTCAAAAAAACATACACCAACTATTGTTTTTGTGTGATGGGGTTAGTACATAGCTGTGTAACTTGCATAGTTCTGTACAATATTCTTTATGAACATAAAAAGGGACTTAGAGATTTTGACTCCCTTCTTCCACAGTATTCTTTTCTAATCATCTTGTTGGCTATATGTCAAAATTGTTTTTTGTTACTATATGAAATATGTTTTTAGAATGATGAGATTTTGAATAAAGTATATTGGGAAAAACCAGTGTGGAAAATAAAGCTGGCACGCTGAAGGTAAATGTTGTTGCACGAGAATTGCGTAGATCTAAGAGAGGGGTAACCAGTTCACTTTCTGTCACTCCTGTTATACACGCGAGACATGCACCTGTGAGAGGATGTATGTGATGTGGGCAGGAGCTGCCCCATTAATTTTACTCCAGATTTCGATGAGACAAATTAATAAAACCCTACACCAGATACATTTGTTGTTAGATTATTTAGTGCTCTGAAAACAAGTACCAAGGCCTAGGAATCGACATTCTAACCTAATATAACAAGTGGCATGCCATGTAGCGTGTACACCAATATTTGCGTGACATACGCTTAACAACAAAATAATGTGCACTACATTTATGTGCCAATAACCAAGCCTGTATATATCAGAGAGACATGAATTCAACAGCTATGTTGTACCTCATTAAGCAATTCAGAGCATATCACCAACGCTGTGATGGTCTCAAAAGCTACTGACCACTTCGATATTTTAGCTTCTGAAAACTCCTAGAAACAGTTAAATCACTCCATCTTTTGGATTACAAAATAAAAGTTATGCTGTAACTTAGATAAGGGGGAGAGGAGCACAAATGACTTAAATGACAAAAAAGTACTTGGTATAAGTGTTGCATCACAAGAATGAGGGTTTTCCAGAGGAGGAGAGAAATGGGCATGTGATGTTCGGTCAGCACACAATGGAGGTGGACCTAAATAGGACTACAATTAATCTTTTATAACGCACTATATTTCCATAGACCAGTCTCTAAGCGCAGGACTGGGATTTCAGCCTGCATTGCTCTGCGTGTCAGACAAACGCATTGCCCCAGAGCTATCCTCCCAGGTTGACTATAGACACCTACACGCAATTCCCATTTCATAGCCAACCGGCGTTTTGTGGTGTATCTACTGTGTTTTTCCAAAAGTACAAAGATGAATTGCAGTTTTAAATAAACTGATTTTTATGATGTGATATCTGTGAGCAATTCAATCATTGCAAGTCAGAGATCCAAGAAAATGTCAGGCGGCAGCAGGAGGAATAGAATAGGAGTAGCAAGAAGGTATTGAGGGCAGAGAGCAGTGGCTTTTTGGAATCTGGGGCTAAACGCAAAGCTTCAGCTGTTTCTGTGGCTAGTGGCACAGACACAACAACCTCTAAAGAATCAAAAGGAGGAAACCGAGAAGAGACCAGCTGTATTCTTTTTAGGAGAAAGACCCACTGAGACTGTGTGCTATGGAGGTACCACACATTATTTTAAATTTAAGTAGGAGAACTCTTGAACAGGTGCAACCTTTGAGGACAGGCCATCCTGACATTTATATTTGCTTGTGCTTTGATGAACACATTCATATGCACAATAAAATATGTTTTAAGTATTTGTGTTGTGACTCTTGTGACACTCAGCTATATGACAGATGGTGTTAGAAAATGGATCTACGAAGGCTGACTTCAAGGTAACGTAGCAGAACAGCAAGGCTTAGTCTCAGGAAGGGTGCAAGTCGTCTAGGGCTACAAGTAGTCCATACAGAGCAACACCTGTAATTCAAGTTAGGTAAGTAAGTATGAACATATAATGATGTATTAAGTCTTTAGTTTACATGTTAAGCAGATAAAACCTCCAGGTAAATTTTATCACATCACATATAAAACAGATACATACAATCACCCATATGAGAAATGCGATATCATTTGATTCAAAGACCAGTGAAACACAGATAGGTACTCGGATGCATTGTAATAAAGTACAATCATAAGATGGTTTGGAGCCATGTGCCCAAAAATCACCAGTTCCAAAGTATATATATATACTCTTCTATAGAGATTTGCAGTGCCAATGCCAAGAGCACAAAACGCGGCACCAAAAATGCTACTTGCGCTTGGTCCAAGAGACCACGTATCCCCAGCCCTTAAGACACTGCACTGGCTTCCAGTAGCCCGTAGGGTGGCTTTCAAAACCTTATGCCTCTCCCATCGAGCACTGCATAAAACTGGACCTCAATATCTTCAAGACAAGCTAATACCTTACCACCCCACTCGCACCCTAAGATCAAGCTCAGCCGGCCTCCTAGTAATTCCTAAGACAAACTCAATCAGGTTAGGCGGATCATCATTCTCAGCCCTGGCCCCAACCCTGTGGAACTCGCTCCCATCCCACATCCGCCTAACTGAAGACTTAACGGCCTTCCGCAAACTACTGAAAACCTGACTCTTCCCCTAAGACTAAACGGTTCCAAACTAGCTTCATCACAATAACACCGACCAAGCAATCGACCTGATGCAAGAAATGTACAGCTAAACAATCTCGAATGTAAACTATAAAGACAAACAGTACTAAACGAGCAATGTAATGATGAGCGCTGAGAGCGGATGAGCGGATGAGTGCGTAGAGCGGATGAGTGCGTAGAGCGGATAAGTGTGTAGAGCAGATGAGTAGGAATGAATGTAGAGGATTAATGCAGTTGGCGGATGAGTGTGTAGGACCCATGAGTGTGTAGGACCCATGAGTGTGTAGGACCCATGAGTGTGGAGGGCGGATGAGTGTGGAGGGCGGATGAGTGTGGAGAGCATATGAGTATGGAGAGCGGATGAGTCTGGAAAACGGATGAGTGTATGGAGCAGATGAGTGTATAGAGCGGAAGACTGTGTAGAGCAGATGAATGTGGACAAGTATAGAGGATTATTGCAGTTGGCCAATGAGTGTGGAGGGCGGATGAGTGTGGAGGGCCAATGAGTATGGAGGGGGGGATGAGTGCTGAGAGCAGATGAGTGTGGAGATCGGATGAGTGTGGAGACCGGAAGAGTGTGGAGAGCGGAAGAGGCTGTATAGCGGAAGAGGCTGTATAGCGGACGAATGTAGAGGATTAAGGCGGTTGGCGGATGAGTGTGGAGAACAGATGAGTGTAGAGGGCGGATGAGTGTAGAGGGCAGATGAGTGTGGAGAACGGATGAGTACGAAGAACAGATGAGTCTGGAAAACGGATGAGTGTGGAGAGCTGATGAGTGTGGACGAGTGTAGAGGATTAATGCGGTTGGCGGATGAATATGGAGAGCCGATGAGTATGAAGGGCGGATGAGTGTAGAGAACCGACGAGTACGGAGAGCGAATGAGTGGGCAGGGCGGACGAGTATAGAGAATGGTTGAATGTGGAGAGCAGCTGAGTATGGAGAGCAGAGGGGCGTGGGGAAATGATGAATGAAGAGAACGGAAGATAGTAAGAGAGTGGAGAACGGAGGAGCCTGCAGAGCGGAAGAGAGTGCAGAGGGGAAGAACAAGCAGAGCGGCTGTGTGTGGAGAGCGGCTGTGTGTGGAGAGGCGCTGAGTGTGGAGAGGCGCTGAGTGTGGAGAGGCGCTGAGTGTGAAAGCATACCTCTTATCACACCCCACGCTTACTCTCTCCTTACACCACCATTCAACTAGAACACAGAGATACTACGACACCATTCGGTATAACTGTTCTCATATCAACATCTGCCGCTCACTCCCCATCACTCTAAGTAAACATTGCTGGTCTCACACCCCTAGCCAAGCGTTCTCCTCAGGCCTAACGCTGCCACTCTCGGTCTGGATAATTCTGGCCAGATCGAACACATACTCCTGATCTATCAGCCACCACACCTACCGCTAGGAAGCAGCTGCCACAGGAATTCCACACCAGCTGCACACATACCTGGTGCGCACACGCACCTTTGGACTCTCTCTACTCCCTCTACTGACCAGGACTTCGGTTCCCAAGGGCGTTCAACCTACCAGCGCCTTCAGACCATACCAATGGTATATAAGGCGCTATATAAGTGCAAAATAACATAACATAACATAACATTATTAAGAGTTATTAAAAAGTTAGATAAAGTTCAGATCAGGACTCAACTCAATACCCAAACCACTAGGATAGGCCTAGGGAGGGATCTGGAAATGCAGGTTCAACCAGCAAAGGATAAGTCGGAGCGATTTAGGATCAGGACTGTATGCCACGATTACCCTCTGGGAGACAGGGGGGAAACCACAGGTATGTAGACTTACCCCCCTGGTTCACAGTTCTCTGGATACTATGTGTGGAGGTTCCAGACTTGGTTGCAGGCTTGTTCTTGTGTCTAGGTTCCTTTTATGAGGGTCGTCTAGACTTAAGTGATACATTGTTTTTGCAAAATTTAGTTTTGTTGGTCTGGGTACTTAGGAATCGGTTACAGATAGCTTCTAGTAGAAGACCCAAATGAAGAAAGTCAAAGACTTCTGCGAAACAGATGGACACAGGACATGAAGACAACAAGATTCAACGAAGGTCACCATGGCCAGCCAGCAACAGGTGATCATCCAATGGTGTGCACAGGTGCAGGCCCAGCACAGTTTCCCTTGGTGTGAGATGGCTGGAATGCAGGAACAGGCGATTTGTGGCACAAGCTGCAGATCTGCGAAGTTCCAGGGCTCTGCTCAGAATGGCAACGGCTGCCCCGCAGTTGCCCAGGAAAGAGGTTGTCATCGAGCAGGAGTTGTTCCCACAGGTTGAAGCACCAAGAATGCCTTCTTGAGGTCAAGAAAGAAGAGCAGAGATTCACTGGTCCAAATACTGGAATCGATGCTGGTCAACAGCAGGAGTCATCAACTGACTTCTCTTCCTCATGGAAGTATTGGCTTCAATGATGATCAGTTGCAGGAGCCCTGCTTTTATCCAGGATTCAGAATGGGAGCATGCCCAAGCCCACAAATGGTAAGGATCTGCATTTTTTAAACCGACAGTGGCCGCAACATCTGCCCAGAAGCAGATTTTCAGGCACCAGAGATGTTGATTGGCACTAGACAGTGACACACTGTGACGCACACACACTGACACACACACACACACACACGCACACACATAGGCACATATACACATATACACATATACACACATACGCATATACACATATACTCCTATCCCCAGGATTTCCTGACCTGAGAACGCAGGAAGAAGGCCAAAGAAAAGCCTTCATGGTACAGCCATCTTAGGATGCTAGCTTTCTTTAGTAGCTCTTTGCGGTAAATGTGAAGGTGTACGAATAAAATGTAACAAAAATTGTAAAAATATCACAGATGCCACCAGCTTGAGATTTGAGGATACAAAGCATCCTAACTGCTCTTCACTGTAAGGTGATATGTGCAATTGTAACAATACAAGAATTCACAAAGCTGCATAGTCTGCCAGTACTGATAGTCTTAGGGACTAATCAATTTTCCCATAAGAATGAGCAAACAGGAAAGGAAGTAAGGTAGAAGGCTTTAATTACCTCCAAAATGCCGGGACAGGGTTCAAAACAAGCAAAAAGAAAGCGTGTCCCAAAGAAGTCTCTGGCAGGAAAACAGCAAAAAGAAAATCCTTCCTAACTAGTGGCTTTGCTCTCTTTCGATTTCCATAGCAGCAGTCTTTTCCTTTTCCTAGAATGTGGGAGTCTTGTTCATGCTCCCAGCACTCTATGTTCAAAGTATGAACAACAATTCTGCATTGAAACAAAAAGGGCGCCCTGACATGTGGCCCATGTCTGACTGAATAGTGTTAAAGCCAGACTTTAAATGTCCTTGTTTTGGTGACCCCTTTAACTTGGTTCATGTACTTTATTTGTATAAGAGGGCATTTGCAAAGTGGGGTTATGTACTGCATAGGCATCATAGCCAGGTTAGTTAAAGAGTGCCACTGGTACACTTCAATCCAGCGGACCACCACCAGCATCATGTCTCGCCCCACCCCCCACCATTCAAGAAGTGGGCAAGTGTCAACCTTCTATGTTGCCAATGTGTGCGTGTGGATTTGTGGCTTCACTGAATTTCTTACAAGACTTGGCCCAGTTATATGCATGAGGGATACTATAATCTTAACTGCCCCCATGCTACACAAATGCAGCAAAAGAGGCCATGTTATGGACACTATGGCTTATGGTGTCATGTAGAGCTGTCTACTTGATGTCATACTACAGCAGCGTATTTATGTCCATCTGCATTGGACTTGGCATAGTAGCAGTTAAGGGAGGGTTGTACAACAAGGTGATGCACTTTTTGGAATCTATGGTAGTGATACAATTAGAAGAATATAATATTTTATTTAGAAGGCTATGGAGAGAAGAGGGTGCTTTCTGATCCTGATTCTGAACTTGGGGGTGATGTTCTGCGGGAGGAACGCCTGGGAGGAGAAAGGGCCCAGGGAAACAGGAGGACTCTGTTGGGTGATGCTGTATTTGTTTTCCTTTAGGGAAGAAAGATCAGCAATGCCAAAGTATGTAATGGCTTGTTGTCAGAAAGATCATTTAGCTCCCCAAGTTCAACATCTTAATGTGGGTGAAACTATTCATCAACCCTTATGCATTAGGAAGAGTGAAAACCCTTTTAAAACCATATAGACTAATAGAGCTGGAAGGTCCCCAACTCCCAAAGGTGCAGTGAAAAGGAGTCTGGATAATATCAATATGGACTCTGAAGACCTTTATTTCTCTGTAAAACCAAATTTGTGATTGATTCTTATGATATTCCTGTAGGGAATAAAACTAGGAACGGAAATGACCACAAGGGTTTATAGTCATAATGTAGAAAGTCAAAATGTAGAAAAAAAAATGTCGAAAAAAAAAATGTCGAATTTTATTTTATGACGTTTTTTTATTCGAAATGGGGGGGGTTCCCCCCCAACCTCCCTATTTTTTCTTTTTGTTTTACCCATTTTTTTTTATTCCCGGACCCCAAAATAAATATATAATTAAAAAAGAGGGAATTCGACATTTTTTTTTCTACATTTATTTTTCGACATTATTGTCATGCTACATTGTATTTTCGACATTTTGACTGACCACTGACCACAAGATCAAAACCCAAAGGAAGGAAACTGATATTTGCATTATAAACTCCAAGTCCCATAATCCCCATGGTACTGGTACGAAGAAATGAGGGCTACAGAGGAACCAAACTGCAAAGTGCAGCTTGCTAATTGAAATTACCCACAGCTGAAGGAACCTTGGAGGCTTAAAAGGCCCCCTCAGGTACAAGCCATGAGTAAGAAGGAGCAGAGCTGTAGTCGTAGGTGCAGGAGTTGCAGCAGAAGCATTAACTGTCAGACAGAGAAGACTCCGGGACCACTGTCCAGTGTTGAGCAGTAGCCGGTCCTGAGAGGGTCTACACCTCCAGAAAACTTAATTGGAGAGGTTGCGCAGTGGGAAGCGTTGGAGAGCAAAGCTTTCCCCCTGGAGACCTGGATTGCAGAGGCTGTGCAGTGGGAAGTGAACGTTTTTAAAAGCTTTCCCCATAACAAGGCTGTCGATGGTGGCAGATGAGCACTGGAGATCCTTTGGGGTAGAGGAAGCTCTGCATGCGAGCGGCACGGGCAGCGGCAGACTGGAAGTAGTAGGTGACTGACTGCGAGGTGCAGCTGAGCCAGGGGACCTAATAGCAGCGAGGGAAACGGACGTGTACACCATACCCGGTGAGTTCACTAAGCTAAAGTGAAACTGGAGCGCTCCTTAACCACTTGCGTGCTCAGAACAAGTACTTTAACACCAAAAAGCAAATGGGTAGAGAGAAAAACACTAAAATAGGCAATTTTGAATGCCGAAATGGCAGAAAGCAGAGGAAACATTATTTTGTAAAAACAAAATGACTTTTAAGCATATGATATGATAAGTCATTTATAACGCGCCTGTACACAAGTGTCTCTAGGTGCAGCATATGGGTTTATTTGAAAACCCTATGTTTGGGCAACGAGATGGGGCAATAAATCCAGAACCCAATACAAGCTACCATTGCCCAAGCCAAAAGAAAGTCAAAACCAGGCAATTTAAAACTAACTATTACTGCCAAAGACAAAAGCGGGCAAATGAGAGTCCTAAAGTTTGTATATCATATTGCCCATTGTTGAAGTACATAAAAGAAGCTGGTGTAAACCTTCAATGCCAAAACCAAAGAAGAGTCAGAGTGAGACCATATTATTGTCAGTATTTGGTTAATGAAGAAGTGGGGAAACAAATGTGGCAAGAAGGCTGCCCGAAAGGATATTTAGAATGGGTGGAGCATAACTTGCAGAGGTTTTGGAAATCACCAAAGTGTAAAATAGAGCACCAATGTAAATGTTTTCTTCCCTAAGGAAATGCTTAAAACTTTGTGTTGTGATGCAACAGACATTGCAAAATTGTTGTAAGCTGATCTCAACCACAGAAGCACTAGTCGTTTGTAATTTTCCAACCTAGCAACGGAGTACACCAGGTCAGAGGTTGTGGTAATGCGTTATTCTGTTCAGGCAGGTGCGTATACCCGAACAAAGAACTTTGAAGTAGTAGGCCTGGCATGGAAGTAGCCCAGGTAGAAGTTGATGAAGTGATGTTAACACATAATTGCTGAAGAGTGTTGTATAAACTGCAGCAGAAGTGTATAATCATTTCTAAACAAATATGTGGTTGCAGAAGAATCCTGACAGACAATTTATATGAATTCTACTGAATTCAGGAATTGCTTTTGGTTCATGCAAAGAAGGTTGTTTTTCTTAATATGTTTTTGCTAAGTGGAAATCAAAAGAACTATATTGGAACTTTGATACAAGATGGGATTTCCTTATTCTTTGGAACTGTTGAACAGAATCCTGCTTGAATCTGGGGAAGGGAAATTCCCCCAGGCTATACGGAGAGACCGTTATCATAATTTAACTATTACATATGTTGCCTTTGAACTGCCATATATTACCTTAATGAGTTGGTGTATGTACAAGTGTGAGGGACAGAAACCTTTCGTTAGAGTGTTTTACTTAGTTTATTTTAGGGAGCGCTATACTCATCAGGAATGGGATGATGAGGCATTACTCCAACCTTTTGAGTGAATAAAATTGCATCTTTTGGAAAACCTACACATAGTTGCCTGCCTCACGTTTCTGACCCCACACAGTATGGAGCGAGAGCTAAATCTAGTCTGTGGCAGGAATGTGTGCAGATGTTCTCCCACTGAAGCCATATTTCTGTACGTTTCCAACAGTATCAGTGTGAAATTGGCAAATAGCTTGGGCATGGACTAATTTGCATGGGTCACAAGGTCACAAGGTCCATGTTACTAGGCTACCAAACATCAACAGAAGGCACTTGCCCTTCCAAAAACAGTGGGGAGGTATTGCAGTGGTTCAAACAGTGGGCCCTCTTTCAGGGTGCCGTGCTGATTAGGACATTCCTCTGTGGAACTTAGCACATCCTTCCGTGGGAGTTAGATATGACAATGAGAATGGCTATTCAGAAACATCTAAAAAGCCCTATTCACAAAGTGAAGCAAAAGAGCTGTCTGATTTTGCTTTTATTATCATGAACTAGTCAATTTTAAACAGGATCAATGTTTTGTATTTCTGTGTAATTTCTTACAAAATATGGCAAACGTCTTATAAACAGAAAAACGGCGAAGGGTGGGCACTGCTAAATAATTACAAATATAAGTATTGGGTTTAGGAAGTTTGATAATTTGTGGTTTGATTCAAGGAGCAATCTGGTCAAAATAAACCTTGGTGTCAATACCACACAGAAGGTGCAGGAGAGGTCCCCTCAGGTATGGAATTGTCATTGGCCAAAGAGAAGGAAGGCAAGAAATGGGACTTTGGGAGTAAAGGCAGTACTGTGAGACAGCAAGCTGGTGAGATGTATGAAGTAAAACCTTGGCTGGAAGCTCCTGGGATTTGCACATTGGTATCCCATCCAAGCTTCTACCCCGTCAGCCGTAGCATGGCCCATAGGCCCTGAACAAAGGTTCCTTCTCTGGAATAGAGGATGAGAAGTAGAGGCCCAGATTCCAGTGCCTGAGGAGACAAGAAAGACAGATGGGGGAACCTTTAAGGGCACCAGGAATGTGGATTGATCACCTACACTTGGGAGGACACTTAGACTTAGATTTACAATGTGAGGCTCAAGCTGGTGAAACTAAGGAGAGTCCATCCTGTAGTCACCAATGTTTTATGCTGTATTTTCTTAGATTATCCTAAACCTGTAACTAGCCTTTATTACCCTTTGTTTAAATGTTCATCTGTCTGCCTCGTGACGTTCCTAATCGGCATTCTGACGCCCGAGCTATGGTGTCTCTACTTATCTCCACATATCAAACACCAATATCCAGAACACTGACAAACCAAAGGTATTCATTTACTAGAAAGCTGTTGTTATATCTGTCACTGGTAATCTCAGCTTTGTTAATTATCAGCTCAGGGCTTCAGAAATGGCTTGGAGGACACAATGTATGATGTTTTTAGGTAAGTTTGTGTTTTCTAAGTCAACATCCTGTTGTTGCTTAGGGAGGAAATATTCCTCCATAATTTTTACATGATTAACATATATGTAGTTTACTTGGTCTGTGTTTTACCTGGCTACAATTACTCCACAAACACCGTATCATATTTCAGGTTTTCCAGCAGACCTATTTTCATGATTAGCTTCTTCTGTGTTTTTCTTCCAGTGCAACAAATGTACACACTACTTTCTAAAAGAAGCCCGAAAAAGGTCTCTGATAAGCGAGGGCTTTCAAGCTGTTATAGTTCAGGCGTTCCGTGTCCCAAGTGTCAGAAGCAGCTGCACTCTGGCTATGTGGCTTGATGCTGCTGGACCATCGCTGGGTCCCTTTCTCTAATCTCATGGCTCTGCTGGCTGGTGGCTGGCGTGCTGCAGTGCTTTGCAGTTGCTTCACCGATGCTATCTTAGTATGTTGGTAGGCGATGTTTGTTTTTCCCCCCCAACACCGGCCATTTAGCATCTGTTATGTCGACCTTCCCCAGCACCGGCCCTTCAGTGTTTCTTGTGGCAACCTCCCGGCATTAGAGATTAGTAGGGTTTGCTGGGTAGACTGCTATTTGTTTTTTTTTTATTTTTCTGTGTTGCTTGCAGTCTGCCCATTGTTTTTAGTCAGCGGTCAGAGGGCTCTTCCTTTTGTGGCCAGGTTTTTGTGTAGAGATTGTGGAGTCACTGGAGACTGAAGGGCAGTGTTTTAGCCCTTAAGAGGTTCTGCGCTCGGCGGATTTCTTCTCATTTTACCTCTGTGTCTTTCATCATGTTGTTTACCAGGGTCAATTCAGCTGATGGAAACCTTCTACCAATAGCTAAGCCACTACCTATGCCTAATATGGCTTATATCGGGGCGCATTAACAAGCCCCTCCAGAAAAGGTTAAAATCTAGGCATATGGAGCAACCATCCCCGGAATTTGGTACTGCTCTTGTGCATGGAGGCTCACGAACAAGTGGGTGACTGAGGTCATGGGAAGGAGTAATCACAGAAGGCAGCGCTCCTTGAGCAGAGATTTGAGTTCCCTGAAGATGAGCTTGGACTCATTCAAGCCTCCCCTATGGTTAGTCTGGAACTGGATAGAAAGGTCAAAATATGTAAAAACGATCCAGTGTGCTCACCTGGAGGAATAATTGTCGGAAACCAATCCGGAGATCTTAACCAATCCTCTTTGGCTGTTGCTACATCAGTACAGTCTCCTTTGGAATCTATTGATGTCATCTTTGAGGCCCATGGATAGGCCTATTTGGACACCAAGGGTTCAGAGGATGGCCACATTCATGCGGTAAATTGGTTGTTTATCAAGGAGACGATCATCTCGGATCTTAATCAGTGTGTAACCAGTCTAGACTTCTGCCGATGGGCAGCCTCTCTCGGCAAGGTTGCCTCGGACAGCTCCGGAAAGGACTGACACCGAATGTGAAACTGACTGGAGTAACATAAGGTCTCTCCCAATATGATGGAGACCTCTTGTCAAACTGATCTAATGGATTTTAATAACAGGATTACTATTGTTGAAAAATGCAATGAACACTGGTTGGATTCAACTTGCCTTATTCCTGATACTTTGTTGGTCTCTGCATTTGTGAAACCCCCTAGCGATGTTATATCGTCAGTGTAAACAACTTTGGGCTCAGTGGCTATTGGAGACAACCTAGTTACCTCTTCTCGTTGGAGGGATATATGTCTTAAAACATCCAAAATGCCATAGATTTTTAATTTACACCAAAGACTGTTTATCATGGAAAACCGAAATGTTATCATTACTAATTTGGCCAAATCAGAAAGGATTGAGACCAGGCAGGCATTACAGAATAAGGTCTTGTTATGGCTTCATGCAAAAGTGGGCCAGGGATGTATAAGATGGCAAGATTTGAAACTCTTGCAGTGGATTCAAATCCCTCAATGATGCCCTGAAAGTAACTGACTGCATCATTATTGAAAGTGGTAAGAGCAACCGGACGGCTTTTCTGAACCAGTATAAGATGCTGAAGAATTTACCACTGGTTTCTACTTTGAGAATGGTTTTAGACTGGTCCTTGTTTCTCCTTTTACTTTTACTTTAATAAGCAGAGTTTTATGTTTTTTTTGTTGCTTATTTTGAATTATGACTTATGGTCTTGCATCTTTTGTTTTTTTGGATGATTTGTATTACCTGTTTCCCATTGTATGCTTGCTGTTTTCTTCTGTTTGTTTTGTTTGTTCTATCTGTGCGCCCGTTTGCTGATGGGGCTAAGGCACACAAATGTAATAAACATGAACATAGACAATGAACTGTATGAGATGATGTATTTACATGTATGTGTGAATGGATTGTTTATGTATTAAGGTAGCGCCCCCTACATTTTCACCTCCCGTGGCAATCAAGCAGCCAACATAATTCGGCTCTGTTAATGTTCCCTAGTTACCAAAGCTCTGCTAACCAGAGCCCCAAGCTGGCAATTCACCACAATATCTTGTGATCATTGTCTTAAATGAAGGTTTCTCTGTGTGTAATTCTGTCAGCAGAACATTACCTGAATCAGCTTTTGTAATTCAAGTTGCAGCAAACCTGGCACGTTTGGTTGCTGTAGAACCGAGACATGAAGCGATGATGGTACAATATTAATCATGATGCCCGCAAGCTGAAAAAAGACAACTCCAATATGAGGAAATAAGCATGTTAAAGCGCAAATCAAAACTATTTCATGATTCTTTCTGCCCTTTTCTAAGGTCGCTGTATAAAGAAGAGGCTGGTCTGCAATGTGGACAATGACTGTGGCGACTTTTCAGATGAAGACTGTGAAACAGACCCCAAGTCTCCTTGTCGTGCTTTTGAAGGCATTGAGGTGTCAGAGCTTGGAAGATCTGCTGGAAATGGGTAACAATAGTATTACAGAAATGGCCCTTTAAGAGCTGTTCCATTGTGCTCCTAAATAAGGAGTTGATCTATTAATCCTGATGTGTAGGAATGTGCTATCACATATATTCGTTTTGAGATGTAACATCACTATATAAGAAAGGTACACCGCTACTCCTTTGTAATAACTTGATACAACCCCATTGTAATAACTTGATACAACTATATTCTGACATCACAATGCAAACAGAGGGATGAACGGAAACTCCCTGAACACAAGATCAGCTGCATTTGTGATACTTAATTAAAGGGATGGTTTGCTTTTCAGACTCCTTTAGTCGGAATAGAATTTCACTGATATTTAATAGGCATCTCTTGAAAAGGAAATATTTATAGTCATATGATTGACTAGTCAGTGTAGGAGGCATGGTTTGTTAAGGAATGAAAGAGAAATCTGAGATATGGACACTATTTTCACTTCAGCCCAGAAGGCACCGACTTCCCCAGTAAACCTATCCACAAACTGAAACATAGGGTTGTGAGGATCCTATGGAAGACCTATTATTTTTCTTACCTAGCAATAGTCCACAGTGCCAGTAGATGCTCGATTGCCCATGGACCAGGAGAAAAGGTAGGAAAGAGAAGCTAAAGGGGGATTACAATTCCCTAAAAGTGGATGTTTGATCAAGACAGAGGGACATGGATGCTTGGATATAACAATGATCACTGTCTGGAATTGCTGAATAGACTTGTGAACGTTTCTCCCACCTATAGCAAGAGGGTGAAGATCCAAAGAGAAGGGAAATTCATTTAACCTGAAAGAATTTCTGCATCACTTTCTGGAGAGGTTCAACGGGTGGATCCAGGAAGGGAGGCTGAAGGGTATACCCAATTGGATGACTACATAAAAGAAAAAACTTTCAAGCGTTGTGTGGTATCAGATTAAACTATTGCAGCACCATTGGAAGGTTCCCTAAATGCAGAAAAATGCTGCTAGCGGAGCCCTCCACATGGAAAATGCAAAGCCTAGCAAGATTTCTTCCCAGAGAAATTGAATAACTTCGATTTGGTAATATGAAAAGAGGTCATGAGCCTTTTGGGGTTACATCAGGAGGAAAAGGATGACTGAGAGTTTATAGATGCATAGATTGCTTGATAGCTGCAACCAACTTTGCAGAGTGTCATTTACTGGTGAAGATCTTTGCCTCTTCACTCAGCATTGATGGCAAGAGTCATAACCATGTCCAATTCAGATTGGGAAGAATGCGCCAAAATAATGGAGAAAGGGTGATTGCTGTAGAGGAAGAACCCACACCATGGCAGTGGATCTGAAAGTCTACTCTGAAGCAGTCCCTTTTAAGCCACTTTGAACCACCAGAGTAACCCAAGATTTATCCGGATTGAACTTGGCTATGGCACAGAATATTAATGGGATTGGGTGCAAACCAGGAGTTGCGAGCGGTATCTCAGGGGAAAGGGCACGTCTCAGTGATCCGTATTGAAGCCCTTCCCATGAAGATGCAATTCTGGGGGAAAACAGAACGTGAGAAGGAGAATTACTGGGAGTAGTTGAATATATATCTAGCTATCCCATGACTAGTACCTTCCTCCAAAGAGATGACCATCATCAAGCCACCATCTGAGAGAGGTTGGCAGCACCTCAGAGGGAATGTTGTAGACCATTGATTCTGGGGTCCAATGCTGCAGAATATTGTGAACTAAGGGATTTAGACTAATGTGTGCTCATAGTACAGTGAACACAGAGGTTGCCATTTCACAATGTACTGGATCTCCATGTTAGATATATGTGCTTGTGGCAACCGGATTGTACTCCTAGAGACTTTCTCTGGAAATCCGTCCCTAGAAGGGACATTACGTTTTTAAGCTAACATGTTCACCAATGCCGTCTCAATCATTTCCCAGAATTGTTCAAGAGGGAGAAATGAGCAAAAGGGTCTGCCGGCATAGCGGTAAGGGGGTGAGGGGTCTCCACATGTTTCTCATATTCCTAAGGCTTTCTCTTGTGCATGCAGTAATCCTGGAAATGGGTGAATGAGGAAAAAATAGAAGAGTGTCACAGCCATGAAAAGAAATGGTGGCACTAGTGTCTACAAAGCCAGGATGGTCAGGTTATAGTACAGTAGACAAAATTTGTCTGGTGTACAAAACCTTTGCAGTGGTCCATTTCAAGGTAGAGAAACATGTTTATTTAACCCTTCTTCACCCAACATCTACTGTCCAATAAGTGTAGAGCATGTTCTACACAACTGGGCAGACTCCTTATGAAAGTTGTTAAATGTGTCAATTTGAGGATTACTTTATTTCAATTAATACCAACATTAATTCCCTTTTTGTCTTCTTTATAGTGTTAATATTTTAGGTATGGAAACGAGAAGCAACCCATTCAACAATGAGTATTATAATGGCATCTGTGATCGAGTCCGTGACGGCAATACAAGAATGTATTATCGCAAACCATGGAACGTTGCTGCACTTGCCTATGAGGTACTATCCTCTACTATTTATGTATCTTAAACAAATGTCAATTTGATATAGATTGGCAAAAAATCTTTTTGACACAATGGAATAAGATGGCTCTTTCATTATCTAGGCATTAGGTAGAGTAATCAGGGTGTCATAGTGTATTGAGAATTGACAAATAAATAACAGACTTGGAGAGTTTTTCATTCGTGGGCCGAGACAAGAGTCAATACATGTTACCTTTGACTGAACTAGACGAAGATTATCCCTAATGATATCACCACCCTGGGGAGTGTGGCGGCAAATCTGCAGTCTAGGATTCTAATCCATATATTTAAGTACAAGCCCACATTCCATCCATCCTGCTGCAATCAAGACGCCATCTTTTCTAATCTGTTGCCCCAGGTCTCACATACCCCCATATCTGCGACACTCCCCACGCTCTTTTCATACTTTTCCCTGCCTCCTGCACTTCTAGCCCCGGGCACAGACCCACACTCACTTGCAGCAATAGCGTCTCCCCTCTTCTTGTCCCTGCTGCACGGCAAGGCCTCAGAAATAGCAAAAGGACTAATGTCATAGGAAAAGAACATATTTCCTGATGCCGATGCAGGCCATTTTGGTTTGTAATTTCTTTTTAAAGTAAACTGGGCATGTGCAGTATACGCAGGAACATTTGCTTTACAAGAAAACCCATTAGCAGGCCAGAAACAGCACCCCGGTGTACTAATAGCATTAATGACCAGGGGCTGGGCCAGGGTGTGCTGTTGTCAGCTTGGCCCATCCAGCCTAAGCTCCTTAACGCTTTATTACAATTCAGAAAAAGAGGGAATAGTCAGGGTTGAAAGGGGAACCTATCAATCTGTAAGAAAAGCCATTAGCTTTTATTATCTATCATATTATAATGTCATTCTTTCTTCTTTTCCAATTTTATTTCACCCCGTATGCGTAGCAACATTTTGAATGATAGTAATCCCAAACTGTTTTAGATGTGTAAACTTTACTATGCTGGTTATCCGAATGTAAATAAGACCCGTTCCCACGCGGTTGTAAAGGAATTTGCTAGACACATATATTTCATATTCAGGGCTATTTCAATCTGCTCAATAATATTAGTTAAAGAGTGGGCCAAATGTTACTCTTTCTCCACGAGAATGCAAGATAAGTGAAAATATGATCCTTGAAGATATGCTCAGAGGCACAACATGTAAGGGCGCAGTGACATTGGCTGTTCAATTGAGAACTACGTTTGTTTTTAAAGACCAAGTCTGATTGGAAAAATAAATATTGATTTTGTTTGGAATATAAACCAGGTATACTAACAACTGTATTTTAAATATTAAAGAATCCTACGTTTGGATTGAGAACCCGCAATGCAGTGTTAACATGTTTGAATGAAATAATAAAAGTATCTAAATAGTCTTGAAAATAAGCAGGAAAAAGATGTATTTCTTCAGTCTAAAAATATGTGTTGTATAGTGTTTTGATATTTATCAGTATTGAGAAAATAGTAGCCAGTGGTTTTCCATTGTGTTTACTGTCTGACTACTCCATGGAGACTGTGAGCTGCATGACGGGTATTGCCCACAACTGCTTAATAAAGTAGTATTACATTTAGTCATGTTCCATTGACACCTACAAACCTTGACACTTAATCAAGCTTTTCCTTAAACTACAATTTCCACCCGCTCTCCATAGTTCCCTTCTTATGTTACCCTTCTGTCATACCATAGTTACATGCACTTGGAATCCCAAGGTCACATGTTCACGATGGAAATGGATAACATGTCCTGTGGATAACATGTCCTGTATCGGACATCCCAATACCATATTCTGGGGCTTAATCTTGCACTGCTGAATGACTGTCATCCCTTTACAGACACCAGTGAAGATGGTTGCTAGGGCAATGATAATCTGTGAAACCATGAGAGTAGCAGCAGCAGATGGTGACTAGTAACACAAGCAGTCCAGGTTTCCCACAAAAGGTGCAAACTGCGTGAAACCATTCCAACAGCCTGCTTTTCTTCTTCAAAATCCTTCAGAGTCTGATATCATGCATTTACATCTCCAGTAGTCGCCCATGTGGGCCAGATGCAGTTTTGCTGTTTTCTTAGTGGACAAGTGCATTTCCATACAATTGTTTGCTGAATGTAAGTAAGGTCTAATCTTCACCCAATATGTCTTACCCTCAAGATCCTAAAATGTCTACTTGTCATCACTTTTTGTTGAATGACATCGGCTTCTCTGTGACCTCTCATCTTGACTAGCCATTGTATTATCCTGGGTCCTTTGCTCAATCTATGTGACACCATTTGATGTCTGATCTTTTGGTGGTTAAAAAGGAATGTAAAAATGTGTGTATAAAGAATTACTAAGTCTCTAACTGGGAGGATCCTCTGTGATAGCGAGCAAGATCTGAGCCTGGGACGCCAACTCCCCCCTAAACGCTTTGAAAGAATCAATTTTCTGATTGACCACGAATTGTAAAAGGGATTGTTTTTTTGTCTGGTGAAGTCTGCCTAGAAAGTGTCTGTCGTTATGCTTTAGTCAGGAGAGTTTGCCAGACTGAGGCAGCCCCCTACAAGTGTGATTGACTATTTAGAGTTTTGGTCTATAGAGCTATAGTGCCGGATTCTAAGTGTTTTCTAATGGCGCAATCCCTTAGGAAAACGCGCTGTGAATCAGGGCCCAAAGTCTAAAACACTTTATCAGATTGTGAGAAAAACCGATGGATTTCGTTAATCTGAGTAAAGGATTGGGGTAGCCATTTGTTTGAGTACACTTGCTTCTAGACTGCAGGCTAACTTTGGTCTCAAGCTTTATCCAATTTGAGCCAACATTTCAAGTTTAAGCGACCAAAGGCATTGTGATATTGCCTCAAGTGTGGAGAACGGAACCTTTCTTATTCCTTTGAGAACTTTAGTTTTGAATGTAAAAACATTATTTTCTTGTTTCTGACCACACAGTGTCAAGTATAACATTCTCTAATGTAAAATAGAAATGGCCCCTACAGGGAGCATATACGTTTTAGGAGATAAATTCATTATGGCAATAGAGTTGACTTTTACCCTAGCACTGAAGTTGATCAGAGCCTCACAATGTCAGTGTGATTTTGGACAAGAATATTTCAAAGTTCTTGTGGAAGATGTTAATTTTGTGGTATGTTGAGCAAATACCCAGTTGTCAAGCTTCTGTCCTTTCCAGTCTAAAAGTTTGTATAGGTGCTGTGTTGCTCATTGACAATGTGGCATTAGAGTAAATGTACTCCAAATTACTTTTTGACTTAGTACTTTACCAATATTGTTACCTGGTCAGTAAAGATTTGATAATGTCAACTCCGACCCATGAAGCATGTGTCAGTGGAGGCTTTCGCCGCCAATTTCTCCCACCCACCTCCCACCATGGCTGACTCATACCCTGACACATCCCTTTCATGCTCCACTCTGCAATATCTGAAACTCTCGATTTTCTTGTGCCTCTCATGAGGATCCGCTTGAAGCCCAAAGCCAAGTGCAATTCTTGGTACGACTTAGACGTTGTCACCCCTAAATGCAAGTGCAGGGTGGCTGAGAGGAAATGGCGTGCTTCCATTACATCCTTTGGCTAACTGGCCTGTCGCCTGCGACAAAGGCAAAAGGGGCTCTCTGTCAGCACCAAGACGAGAGCACACATCCAAGCCCACGTCTCTGCGGCATCTAACAACTCAGCCAAACTCTTTAAAATCTGCAAGGCGCTGGCCAATCCTGCTGCAGTCTCGACCTCTCCTGTCCCCTCCCAGGCCCTCTGCATGGCCTTGGCTTCTCATTTCATCTCTTAAACTCAGGACATCCTGTCCTCTCTCTCTTCCGCTCCCCCTACTCCCTCTACTCTCTGCTTTTCCTCTGGCCCTTCGTCTGCCACCCCTCCTCCCTCCTTCTCTGCCTTTCCCCTGTTCTCCTCAGACAAGGTTTCTAGACAAGTCCGATCTATGAAAGTCTCAGCTGAACAGGTTCACCCCTGTTCATCCAACACCATCAAAGACCACATTGACACCCTGGCTCCTGCTCTGGCTGATTTCTGCAACCACTCCTTTGCCACTGGAGTCTTCCCCTCCCCCCTGAAGCACTCCCTTGTGCACCCGCTTCTTAAGAAACCCTCTGCAGACCCTTCATGCCGGCTAACTATCGTCCAATCTCCATCACTACTTTCCTAGGCAAACTATTGAAAAAGCTGGCCATCTCCCAGCTTAATCTTCACTCTGAATCTGTTGGTTGTCTCCATGACCATCAATCTGGCTTCAGAGCTGCCAGAAACTGCTTTCCTGAACATCCATGAAGACCTGCTCTCCAACCTTGATTCCAACACCCCTGTGTCCTCATCTTACTTGATCTCTCTTCCGCCTTTGACACTGTCAACCATGCCATCCTGCTGTCCGTGCTGTCCTCCTTCCTTCCCGATCGACCCTGCCAGGTTCAACTTGGGTCGTTCCTCTCCTCTATCTCTACCTGTGGTGTCCCCAGAGGTATAACCTCTCGCTGTGGCTTTTCAACACTGATTTGCAGGCTCCCCTCTGCCACTTCATCTCTGACTGTCTGTCCGACGATCCAGGAGTGTTGCCACCAATGATCTCTGTGCTAATGCCAGTAAGACCGAGATTCTCCTCATCGGCACATCTGCTCCCTCCTTTCCTGTCACTCTCTGGCCAGCCTTTCTTGGCCCTATTCCTGCTCCTACCTGTGAGGCTAAAAACCTTGGGGTAACCTTCAACTCCACTCTTTCCTTCTCTTCTCATATCTCTGATGTCTCTAAGAAGTCACACTAACAGCAGCACCTCATCAAAGGTATTCTTCCTTTCCTCTCCTTCCCCCAGAAGCTCACTGTCTCCAGAGCTCTGGTTCTCTCTAGGCTGGACTACTGCAACAGCCTATTTCTAAATCTGCCTGCCTCTACTCTGTGCCCTCTGCAACTCATCCAAAACAAACTGCGAGATGTGTCATGGCCTCATGCCCAGGGATTGTATCTCTCCAGGACTGACATCTCTGCACCGGCTCCCAGTGGTGCGAGGATTAGGTTCAAAACCCTCTGCATTGTCCACAAGGCCTTCTGGGGTCTGGGGCCTCAATACCTTCAACTCACTCTTCCTAAAAATCTTCCTTCTCCAGCTCTTCGCTCATCTACCTCCAACTCCCATTAGCTCAGGTTGGTACTCAACCTCCTAAATTACCACTTTGCCTGTCCCTCAAAACAGGCAGGGGACTTCAACACAGACCTATTCACCACAGGGGAGTGGGAATCTGACAAGGCAACACAGGTTGGATGGCTGCAGCCATTGGGACTGGCTGTGGTGGGGCCTCGTTCTCACACTGCTGTGCTTCACGTCATGGTGGGGAACAACCTGCATATTCAAGCATACTGGAAGATGCTTCATTGAGACTACTGGAGGAGGTTACCAATTGTGGCAGTGTGAAAAAATACATCTTCCTGTAAGTGGTTTGTAAATTGTGGGTTCCTGAATGAGCTGCCACTCTGTATCTTGTGTATTTGACAGATTGTTGGTAGCCTGTTGTTTATTTTTGGGCTCAAAGTCAAATCCGGCCATGGCATGTGTTCAAAAACACTGCAGCAGCACCAACTAGCAGAACTTGCCACACAAGCGAAATTACTGTGAATCTGTTCATCCTCTGAATGTCCCTAAAAACCTGGGAAGGTCAGATCTCTTTGCAATAGGAAGATTTTGCTAACGTGGTCCTCTTGCATCTGTTGGATTTGCAGGTGGTCAGTGATAATGCACATGGCCACTCCTGGCAGGTGGTTGGTGTTTGCAACGTGTACACTGATGCAGTCCATGAATTATTTGCAGACTCTCCGCATAGTGATTTCAAAATAATTGTCCTAATGACATTTTAAAAGCACAAGAATTGGGACTATGTCGGATTGTTACCGTATAAATTGAAAGGACTTGTTTAAAGACTTATATCTCAATGTGTCTGTGGCAGAGGGCATGTTCACTAACAGACGTTGGTTGCTGGCATCTGTTGAAGCATCGATTTTTGGATTCTCCACAATCATGCTCTTTTCTGTTATCTTGTTATCTTGTTTGCACTTTTCCTTAACTTTCAAAATTGGTGATTTCGAAACCTAGAGTGATGAGCCAGTAAGAGTGCTTATTTGGCCTAATGTTAGTTGTGTTTTGCTTTGCTCTAGATGTATTGCCTACGATCCCCACTGACTAACCTTACACTAACCCATGGATCAGCCATTGTAACCTTTTGTTTGCATGTTTTGTTCTCGGCCTCCTGCCTCACTGCATCTTTCTCACTGTCTAATTAAGCTTTAAGTTTCCTTGTACCTTGCTGCGCCCAGTTACCTAAGGGTTTGGTGCGCCCTACAAATCAATAAACAAACAAACAAACAGAATGTTTTATTTTTTCTTCAAGTCAAAAGCAGAGAAGCATGTCTCAACTGAAATATACAAGACCTCCATGGCCGTGGTGACGGAGATCATGCGGGGTGAAACGGAATCTTTTCAGCTTGGGCTAACATTCAAGACGATACCCACCGAAGGCGGCTCCAACGTGAGCATCAGTGGCGGTGCAGGTCTGGACTTGTCCAAGGACAAAACTATAAAAAAAATTATGGAGCATGCACTAGAGACGGTAAGATTTGGATGAAAAATTATGCTTTTTGCCTCTTAACAAGATGGCAGTTTGGGGTGTAAATACAACGTTTCTGTTTATACATATATTTATTTGCATTCATAAAGTACACTATCACCATGTAGGCATCTTGGTGCTTACACGCTGAACAATAACAAAGTTCAGTAAAAAAAATAATTGAATCTATAAACTGAAGAAAAAGTGGACCTGAAATATGAATCAAAAATAAATGTTTTCAGTATGTTTTTCTAAAATTCAAGCAATCCGGTCCTTTTCATTCCTAATCCCCAAATGAACGGCCTCCTAGCATAGACCCTTTGAGAGTTTTAGCATTAATGTATCAGCTGAGAGAGCACTCCTTTAAGGCGTACACAAATATAATTCATGAAGTACAAAATTGGGGGATTCAGGGTGTAAAGCATTAAAGACTGTGCTGTCTGCTTCACAAGCAATTCTTTTCTAAACCAGCAGCCAATGCACGGCCTCTATTGTTGCTACACAATCGCTCCCCCTCAGGCTTAGGAGCCTTCCAGAAACCACACCCCATCGATTTTGCAAATGTTTTAGCGCATTCTTATTTAGTCCATTTTAAATCCCAACATGCAGAGACAAAAATGCCAAGAGTAACTTCATCATTCAAAGTGAAATATAGTAGCAATTCTTGCTTAGTTTATATTTAGGTGGAAGCTCCCTGCCTGTAAGACTGAGGTGATCTGGTAATGTAAAGTTAGGTTGGAGTTGATGCTTCATGCTGCGGTTCTTGACCACGGACATGACCTGAAGTCAACCACCCATTGATGGGGACAGAAATCTGGGCCCTGTGAATTTGCTGAACCCCAGTAGGTCCAATACCTTTCTGTTTACTGACATGGAGTTTTCGTCTTTTAAGATTGTATCCATTGATCTATGGCTGAAAACAGAACAGGTTTTTTTTAATACTTTGAAGTTTTTTCAATGCATTCCTCCAATCGGATTAAACATTGACACAGCAAGGTACATACAAATATGAAAACAGTCAATACAAGAGAGAACTCTGGGTTGACATGTAGCTTAAACAACAGTGTGAAAGAGCCAATCGTTGAGCGACCCCCGCATGTTATGAGCCTGGACTGAGATTCATAAGGGATAAGGACACAGATTGTGTACTTTCACTTAATAAATAATAAATCCAGGGCAGAATCTTGGATGCCAAGACGTTTTTCCATGGCCCACTGTATTGAAAGAAGCAGACACATCGAGCAGTATCCAGGCCCCATAGGCTCCTCGATTTGCCCTCTGTCTCAGTCAATCGACTACTACTTCTGCTCTCGTTATAAGACCTGCTTGGAAATGGTGATGTAATAGGCCTGAACTCTTATCAAATCACTAACTGATTTGCTACTGACCTTTCCAATAGTGTCTTCGATAGGAATGTTGAGCTATAGGGACATCATTTGTCAGGATATGTGAGTCCAGAGCAGCCCTTTATAACCATGTTCTCATCACTACCAATTTTAATGCTGGTGGAACAGTTCCGGTAGAAAAGCATGTATTCAGTGGCAACAGCCTTTTATTGTTTTTATGAGCCTGGACTGAGATGCATGAAGATCGCGGATCGTGTTTACTCAATTAAGAAAGAACAAATCCAAATCATGGCCCTCACTGCACTTTGGACAGCGTAGGCGTGGGCTGGCGGGCTTTTGCTGACCGAGTATGCCCTCAAATTCAGGGCTTAATGCCACACATTTACTCTGTGATCGAGTTCATAAAAGGGAAACCACACATTTTCTGAGATGTGTAATTTATACAGGAGTAGCACTCGCCCGATTCAAGAAACTTAAAAGTGCAAATTACAAAAATCTTTAGAAAATCAGCCAGGTATGGCAGTTTAACAAAAGGTTCAGTAATTTCCATTTCTATTCATTTTTGGTTTTAGCAAATTCTCGCCAACACCATTGCTACACAGAAGAGAGTGAGTAAAGGGATGCCAAAAAGCCAATATTGTGTTTTGCATGACAACTAGGAATACTGTGGCATAATTGGCCAACACACTAAATGCTATTTCTTGTTCCATTACACCGATGTTATCCAATAGTGGTTTGTTTGAACTATTTTCCCCCAATCAGGAGATATGTACCATGTCATGTGATTGTGTCACTTTTAAAGCTGTGATGGCGTAGTGATCTTTCTTTTCCCAGCCAGGGGGAGTTGTGCTTCTTTCCTGGCCCTTTTGGGTTACATGTAGATTTCCCTTTCTGGATACTGTTACCATACAGGTGATAATTTTTTTGGGAGAGGCGCAGTACCACTGACGACTACAGTTGTCCTCATAAGAAATCTCTGATTTCTTATAAGAACATCTCCAATAAAATAGGTTGTGAGGACATCTGTATGTTGTGATTCATTGAAGAAGTGCAGTAACACTGACAAAATGTTTCCTCCTGCTCACAGCCTGTTTCTATTTTATGTTTCCCTGGTTCTTGTTTATTTTTATTTATTTTTTGACATTTTATTTTATTAGCATTTATTCTTCATTTCAAACCAGAACATTTCAATATATAATCCCACAAAGGAAAACCAACACCACTCCCTCTGCCACCTCCCCAATCTATACCAGTGTTTCCGGTTCGAACTGTGCCACAGACTATTGATAACAAAGTCCCAGGGGTACCAATTCTAAAACCACACGAGCTGCATGGATTGGCTCCCCTAAGGCACCTTTCCTCATTGCCATTCTATTCATCACTCATTCCATAGGGATCAATATGGTCTCCCTTCTATTAAGATAACAGAAGTTCCCATTCTTCCGAAAAGCACCCTAGTTGATCATTGACCATTGCTGTGAGTTCTCCATGATCATCACATCCCTCAATGTTTGCTCCCATTCCTTTTTCGTGAGCACCCTCCTGCATGTCCACAGCTGGTCTATCGCCAGTCATCCTACTCTAAACATGGCCTCCCACATCCTGGGGAATCTATATTCCTCCCTATCCCTTGCTTGAATCCCCAAGAGCATCTGGAGAGGGACCATAACAAGCTGTACACACGTGATTTCTTTAATTCGGCTCAGGCGACGACTCGTATTTTGGGACAGTGCCACCACATATTAGAAAGAGAGCCAACTTTCCCACACTCCCGTGGACAATATGGAGAAATATTCTCGAATCTTCAAGGGGTCCCTATGCCACCATTGTAATATCTTAAAGTTATGATCCATTTTGGAGGTGAACAGATTTGCATAGAAGGCCACTCTGAAGACCTTAGCCCACTCCTCTTCTGTAATATCCCTCCTGCAAGCTCCACCCAATATCTCTGGAACATTTGTCTCCCTGTCATGCACGATGTAACCAGAGCCATATATATATACCTGACAAGTTCCCCTTGTGTGATGTAGAGGAGTCAACAACTTTCTCAAATTAGGGCATGTCCCTCCCTAGAGACGCACCCCATTTTTGATCTGTAAAGATGCCCTTTATCTGAAGGTAATCAAAAATTGAGAAAGGAATCGCCCTCCAGTACTTCTCTAATTTCATTGTTGTCCAAGAACACCCCTTTTCTAAAGAGCTGGCCTGCCCTTTTCAAGTCCCCTTTCTGACCATTGTTGGTAGAATCTCAAGTCTTGATGTGCCAGATCAAAAGGAGGACCCCACACCGAAGACATCATTGAGGGCCATGAGGACAGCAGTCTATTTGCACCATTCTGCCAAGAGGCCCAGAGCACCCCCAGAGTGGGATGTTCCCTAAGCATTCCAGGAATGTGCTTGAGCAAAGCCCAAAGGTTGTCTCTGACTTACAGGGTGTGCGATTCTAAGTCTTCCAAATAGGTCCAAAACATTCTCATGTCCTCCCTCGTGTGTTCCAACATGGCTCGCACTTGGGCAGCTTTGCAACACAAATCGAAATTGGGTAGTCCAAACACCCCCTGATCTCTCAGAGCGTGAGGGCTGCCATTTTCACTCTGGGTTTCTTTTTCCGCCACACAAATCTACTAAGTGTACCCTTCAGCTCAGTAAAGTACCTTTCCGGGAGTTTAATCCAGAGGGCAGAAAATAGGTAGAGAAGGTGAGGGAGCAATTTCATTTTTATGGATGTCATACGACCGTACCAAGAAAGATCAATGGGTCCCAACGCTTATAACCTGCCATAATCTGGCAGTCAAGCAGTTGTAATCTGCCTTCGCCAAAGCCTTTAGTTCGAAACCCCAGGTATTGTATATCTCGTTTTACCACCCTCATATCCATGTATCTAGTCCATGAGTCTAGAACAGACCTACCATCTCTTATGGGCATTATGCACGACTTGTCTCCATTCATTTTTAATCCTGAAAAATGTCCAAAGCTGGAAATTTGCACCAACAATTCCGGGAGCAAGGAACTAACATTGGTGTGATAGCCCAAGATATTGTTAGCAAAAAGGAATAACTTAAACTCCAGATCCCCACAACGAAATGCCCACCTGGTGCCTTCCTGGTTGCGGCTCATTTTCACTACTTAAGGAGCCCTCCAGCATATTTTCCTTTGCAGATGGGGAGCAGGTGCAAGTGGATCTAGGTCACCTGGCCTAAATCCCGCCCACCTTCTTAGCCCTTCCTCTTCCTTTCTGCTCTTAACTCTTAGATCAAGGGCGTCTCTCGCCCAGGCATCCGAAAGCGAAGGGCAGAAGAAGAAAAGGGCAATTCCTGTTTGGACCAGGAGGACCCAGGGCCCGGCCCCCTGCTCAGAAAGCAGGTAAGTATGCACCAACATGTGTTTACTCCCTCTGTCCCCACAGGCCATCCCCACCATCATCAGGCAACGGCAACATCAACGTTCCGGTGCTGGAGTGAGGACAGGTGCTCCGTGGCCCACCCCCTTCCTGGTCCCCCGTGATGTCCTTTTTCCCCCCTGCTGCCTCTTTCATGCCCCTCAATATGCCCCCCCTGCTTGCCAGCTCTCTTCTTCCCTCTTCCCTTATCCTTTCTGCAAACCACCACCCGCCCCTACACCTTTTTCACTACAGGAGTTGTCTCGATTCACTATTGTCTCACCATCACCAACCTGTTGCCAATGCTTGGATTTGACTTTATGGACACATTGACTTGGTGTTTCACCTTCTCAACTGCTGGACCTCCCCGGGGTCTCGTACTCGGGGTGGCCCTGAATCATGCTGTGCCCTTCTTGATTCCTTGCCTACATTCTCTGTTCCCTGTAACATTATGTATTTTTTAATGGCCTCTGGAACTGTATTCACTCTCCCCTCTGCTTCTCTGCCCTTTTTCACTGTTTATTCTCTGTTCTCTCCTCCTCTCCCTTCTCCCTCCCTCCTCCCGCCCTGCCTTTCTTTTCTATGCCCTTATTCTATCAGAATTGTCCCTTGACCTAGTATGATAGCAACAATGTGTGTCTCCTCCGTCCTCCCATACTTGTTCTCCTTCCCCCACACCCCTTCCAGCACTATCTGAAATGTCGTCAGGCCTACTACGATAGTGGCTTGTTTTGTTCCTCTCTCTCCTTCTCATCCCTTCTCCCTCTCCTCCTGTAAAATTCCAGTTCTACCAGAAATATTGTTTGGCCTAGTACTATGGTCACCTTTCTGTTTTCCATTCCTTCCTATCTGTGTCTTTGCACTTGCGCTATCTAAAATGTCGCCAGTCTGAGTACGATAGTTAATTTCACATTCCTGTTGTTCATGGCCTGTAAGAATGTCATTATATTTTTCCTGTGTTCCTACCTTGCCGTGAAGCACTTTGAAACACATTGTGTATAGGCGCTATATAAACTATCATATCATGAGCAACAGGTTTGCTCTAATGGATATAGCTAGCGGCTTGATGGAGAGAGCATATAACAGAGATAGGAGACACCCCCTGTCTGGTATCACTGGGCCCATTGTACAAGGCCTCCACCTATTCCAAGTCCCATTTTCCCCAACATCTTTATCATAAATGGCCACTCTACCCTATCAAAGGCCTTCTCCGAATCTATCGTTATTACACCTGCATCTAAATCCACCACCTGAGTGTGCTGCATTAGATCAGTTGTCTTCCTAATATTGTCTGATCCCTGCCTCCCCCGAATAAAACCCACCTGATCCCTGTGAACAAGGGAAGGCAGCAGCCTCTCCAGCCTACAGCCCAGAACATTAGCTAAGATCTTCACATAATTATTCAACAAGAAGATTGGTCGGTAGGATGAGCAAGATTTCTGATCATTTCCTTCCTTAAATATGGCTACTATAATAACCTCCATCATTTTGTTCGGCAAGGCATCTCCGTTAAGTATTGCATTGAAGACCTTCACCAAATAAGGGGCTAAAGTGAATCTATAGGTTTTGTAGAACTTCATGAAGAACCGGTCACTACCCGGCATCGTTCCCGATTCCATCCTTTTGATCTGTATGACTTCATCCTCAGTAATTGGCAAATCTAAGCTTTCAGCTGCCACTTGAGGAATGCCTGGGAGAGGCAGCTGGTCAAGAAATGTGGTGATCTGAAAATCACCCCCCCCCGGATTTGGAGATGTACAGCCCTAAATAATATTTGGCACACTCCCTCTCAATACTAGCATTACCATACACCAGGGATCCCTCTCCCGACTTAATGCCCCCCACTGCCTTCCTCTTTTTATCCTCTCTCAACCTCCATGATAATGGGCCTCATTCAGAGTATGGAGGTAGTCATGGCGCTATTTGGTCCTGACTACTTCCCACACCGGTACCGTGTCCGGTTTGGTGAGATGGGGACTTACCGGTCCAGTCCGACCTTGGCAGGACCGGTAAGTCCCCATTCACCAAACCATTACCCATTCCCATTTGAGCTCCCATAGGGCTCAATGGGAAGGGGGAAGTAGCTAATAACGGTACCACAATTTGCAGTACCGTTATTGGCTCTGATTTCCCTTACCGGGTTCCGTCCTTAACGCATGGTAAAAGCAGGCATTAAGGGAGGGACCCGCTAAGGGAACTCGTAGTAGGGCGCAAAGGGATTACCGGCACTGATGTCCTTAACGGTGCCCGGTATCCCTTTGTGCCCTACTCGGAATGAGGCCCAATATCTTTGCTTTTTCCTCCTACTCGTGATACTTTTCTTTCAAGAATAACAATTTTTTCTCCATATCTTGAATGAGAATGGCATTTAGTTTGGCCTTGGTGTCGGAGCTTGCTAGCATTGGCTGGGGACAGGTATTTTCCTTTGGGTCCCCCTGTTTGCATCTCCCCTATTTTCCTCCAGAGGTAATCCTTGTATTCCTTTCTTGCTTTCTGTTTCTGGGAACCCATCCTTGTGAGAACCCCTCATATTGTGGCCTTAAATCCCTCCCAGAGAATCTGCTCACTCACCTTCCCATTGTCATTGTAAAGTACTCCAATATCTCTGTATGAGTGCCTTAGCAAGGTCCCTTTCCTTAAGCAGAAAGTTGTTGCACCTCCACCCTCCAGAGGGCCTTTGCCTAAACCAGTTCCCCAGGGATATCACGACTTCGTAAACACCTGAAAGTCCTGGGCCTGGGCCTTCAAGTCACTATCCACAAATATTCAGTCTATGCTCGAGTAAGAATCACGTACTGATGAATAATAAGTGAATAGCCTATCCTCCTCATCAAAAGACTTCAATGAGTCTACAAGACCCAAGTCCCGGTTAACTTCCTGAAAACACCTGGAGTAATTTCCACAGGACTGCACTGCTGCCACCCCTCCCATCCTTTTACGATCTCTCACTGAGTCAAGCACCATATTAAAATCCCCCCAGTTACTAGATAACATTCCACGAATAGGATCGGTTAATCCTTCACGCCTGCCCAGAATTCTATTTGTCCTGAGTTAGGGCAGTAGACAGAGCCCACTCTGACCCTGATAACATTCAAGATCCCATTAATTAACACAAATCGACCATTCGGGTCTCTTAACACCTCATCCACTGATAAACCCAGGCGGGTTGAATTGAGTATTGCCACCCCTCTATTCTTGCCCAATCATGAGCTCCTTACCCCTTAGCCAGTGGGTTTCCTGCAATAGGAGGATGTCCAACTTTGCCCTCTGAAACTCCCGAATGACCATAGATTTTGTAGCTGGGGAGTTGAGGTCTCTCACATTTAGGAAGCCAATCACCAAGTCACACCCTGAACTCATAACTCATTCTCATGTACAACCTAACACCAGCCCAACCCCTGAGCCCCCCCCCCACACCCCATCTGGACCAAGATCAAACTAACAAGCTGAGATTGCGGAGGTGCCACTTAGAACCAACCCCGGAATACACTGAAAACAAAATTCCCATGACCCTCCACCCCCCGACCCCCTTCGCCTCCACTACCCCCTGGAATCCAATCCTGCCCGACTGCAGAACACAGTCCATGATTAGATCACCAGTGGTCCCCCATACAACAGGGCCCAATGAAAAACGTACCGCCTCTTCTTCTGAGCCCCCTTCAGCAAGACATTGCCCTTCATCTCATCTCCCCTCCTTTCCCCATCTCCATACAGTTGCCCCTTGTACTTTTACACCAATGGAATAGACACCGGATCCCGGGCGGTCCCCCACACACAGGCTCCCGTCCCTTGGATCAATTAGGATCTGAATGGTGTGAGCAGGGCTTCACAAGCCCTTTTTCACTTGAGGGGGTGTATTAAGTTTCTTGCAATCTGTGAGCCTGGGATCTTCCGTCTGTCTCTTGCAGTCTCAAGCCTCCGTGTTTCTCCTTCATCACCTGCGGTGCCTCCTGCTCAATGGTGTGGGTCCTCCAAAGGTTCCCCTAGGACCCTTTGTATGTCATCCTAATCCATGGTCGATTGGGCCCGCTCTTTGAACCCTTTCGAGGATATTCGCCTTCTCTGCTTCGTAATGGAATCGGGCTAGGACTTTCCTGATGCCCCTGGAACCTCCACCCACCCGATAGACTTGATCTATGGTTGGCTCGTAATAGTGTAATTCCCAAAAAGTGTTTGCAGCACCTCAAATATGGACCTCTTCATGTCTCTCTTGGTCTTCCCCTTTTGCTCTTTCCACCCAAAAAAGCATAAGTTGTTACGTCGCTCCCTATTTTTGAAGTTGACCATTTTGAGGGAGATCACCGATTCCCGTCTTTCAAGTTCTGAGAGTCGCATGTCTATTTGGGTTTCCATGATGTCAACAGAAGATTGGTTCACTTCCAGCACTTGTATCTTGTCATCCATGGAGTCCATTCTTTGATCTATCTAGTCAAAACTCTGACCCATGTCCGCACCTGTTTTCCTCCAGGAATGCAGCTGTGTCCTTCGTGAACACCGGTATGTCTGCCATTTCTGCCCTCTGGGTATCCCCCAGGGGGCTCTCCTATGTATCGGGACCCAGAAACATAAACTGTCAGAGGGAGTCTCTCCAGGACATCCAACACTGGGGTCCACGTTCACTTCACCCGCGCTCTACTCCCCCTACGGTCAGCACAGTCTTCGCTCTTGTCCTCAGCCTGCTGGGGGGAGAGGGCACCTCCACTCTGTCTCAGCTCCCCAAGCCCTCTCCTTCATAGAGACTCAAGCTCACCAGGCATCTCCAGCTCACCCATGCTCCACCTACCCCTAGCAACCTCAATGTACAGTCCTTCAACAATCCACCTCAGCTCTGTGGCAGTCAGTTCCCTGCAGTGTCAATGAGACATATGCAGAGTGGGAGTCCATCAGGCAGCAGCCCTCCATGCCCCATGGGTCCCAGGTAACTGGTGGAAGGACCCCTCTATGCCGTCACAGTGCGTAACAATGCCTTTGGGCTCCTTCATATGCTGTGTGAGCTAAGCACACCCCTCCACTATGTCCCCTTCCCAGCGAGTCAATCCCTGGGCAGGCCCCTTCTCCTGCTGCTCACATTGGACTCCTCAATACTCCTGTCTTCTGCAGGCCTGTCAGGACACCACCCCTATCTGGGAACAGACAGGGACACCCTTTCCTTCCTGTCGGCCCTCCTGTCCGAAAAAAGATCTGCAGTGGCAACTATAGAACCCTTGACCTACTTCAGCAGCTGTCCCTGTTCATTTGAACTGCCAAAATCTTTCTTGTATGAATGGAGTGCGATGCACCTGATGAACCTATTAAAGGGTATTTCCCCCAGGTTAGGAAATTATTACTATAGGTGCGTCCCATTAAAAAAGTTAAACGCAGGATTTATACCTGCCAGAGTTGTCCTGATGTTGCCATGTCTCTCTCCAGAATGCTCGGCCAAGGAGCTACACCAAGAGAGCACGTCGCAGGAGGAGACCAAGTAGAGCGAGCAGAGTGACCGGCACTTAGATCTCCTAAAATGTCATCCTCAAAAGCAGGCCTTCTGCAATTCAATCTCTGGGCAGACCAGATGGAGCCCAGTCCTGGTTGCTGCCATCCCTAGAAACCCCTGCTACCACCTGATTATGAGGGCCTGCAAACCGCAGGCTGCGTAGGGTACGTCTGTGTTAGGGAGAATTCTCAAAAATGTGCTAATTCCCTCTACCTTAGAGACCCCCAGCAACTTTGCTGGATTTTTCCTGGAGAGAGTGTGAGCTTCTTTCCCACTCTCATATGTATTGTGATGTGAGTTTATACACTGTGTTTCTTTTTTGTTATGGAGTCTAACCAACTCCATAGGCATCCTCCTTTACCATTGTGTCACAAACCACCTTCAGTGCAGTGCCACAGGGAAGACTTTCAGATTTCCCAAGGTTTAAATACCTTCTCTGGGATCAAGTACTGTTTCCCAGAACAGTGGAGTGAAATTAACTTCACCTAGTCCTGTACATTTCTAGACCCAGCACACCCTATCTTACAATAGTGTGCTGGATAGGTTACTTAGTATCCCCTATGTCTAGTTACTCATGTAACAGTCAAATGTTACCCTTTTCTCTAAGAATGGCTGGTGGAAGTGGTTTTACAATGAACTACCATGATTTACCCCGACCGCCTACTGTTCGCAGCTCCGGTAACGTTAAACCGCAGGAGCCATGTTTTTCAAGATGGCGCCTGAGCCTCCTTTGTTAGAACGGTTCCTGGTCTTGTTTTTTCCCTGGTCTTGTTTTTTCACCATTTCTTTGTGGAAAGGTCCTTCTCGAGTTTTTCTCTGCGCGCCAAACCAGGTTTGCTATCTTTGTTCATTCGCCTTTGGTGGGCTTCAGGAGTGAAACCCGCCTCTGGCTCCAGAGTGTCTGGGGTAGGCAGGAAGTGAGGGAGGTGCCCAAAACTCCCTGTACTCAGTCTCCTAGGAGACACAAATGCACTCTGTGGTGATTGGCTGGCTGACTGTCTAGCAAGGACAGCCACTCTGCTGGGTGAGTGGCAGCTATGCTGGAATGAATGGGAGAGAACTAAATAAAAGGCGAGTCTCTTGCCTTGGAAGGCAGAGTCGACCACTGGACGAAGGAACCGAAGAAGAGCTTGAAGAGGACGGCTGCTGCAACTCCTGGACTGTTGGTTTGGCCGGTGAAGCCCTGCTGCAGGGCCGAATCACCAAGTTTACATCAACAGAGAAGCCCTGCAAAGGACGAATTCTCCCTTTGGGTTGGTAGGACCAATCAACTCCAAAGCAAGCAACCTGGACACCCATCTCGGAGCTGGTTGAATTTCCTCAGAGTTGCAGAAGGAAACCGTAGAGCCAGGGAGAGGGACACTAGATTGTGTGCATTGTTTGTAAGCTGGCCTAAAGCTTTTGGAAGATCCGCCAGACTCCCACGAAGCAGGACTGACCAAGTCTGACCCCCCTCAGTCAGGTGCGGGACCTCAGATGTGAGGAAAGTCCACCTTGACAACCAGGAACCGTGCTTATTGCTATTTACTTTACCGCAAGGAGCTGAAACGCGAAACAGCCACTGAAAGTAAAGTTTGCCAGTTGCCAGCTTTGACCGTGCCAGTGCAGTGCAGGAGTCCCCCGATGTCCTCCCTCTTGTCCCCACGACTGAGGCCCAGGAACAGTGAGATCTGCAGAGCTGTACAGGAACAGAAGTCTTCAGCTGCATCTTTTTCTTCTTTACTAAGGTACTGTAAAAACTAGCCTAAGAGAACTTGCCTCTTACTGTGGAAAGTGCTTGTAACTTCTGCAACTCACAAGTCTAATCAGCTTGTGGCCCAACATTTGATTCTTTTGTTCTCAAAGACTCCTTAGAACTTGTGCAAAGACTTTTCCATTTACTTACCTGAAGTGCTGCATCCTATACAAAGACTTTGACCTATTGACTTTGGCTTAGCCTATTGAATTGAATGACTCTTCTCAGAGCTATCTGAAAGTATTTGCCCTGCTTATGACTATTTGTATATCTTGTGTTCTAATAACGTTTGCCTTTTACTTACTTTTTAAAGAGTATTCTGTATGCCAACAGTAAGGTATTAATGTCCCCAGCACCCGAGTTATTGAAGTCACCTGTGGGTGTAGGTTGTGTCTGTGGGCCATCCCAAAAGGGCCTTGTCGGATCCAGAAACTCAGAGCGTACAGTATTGAAGTATATTTGTGTGTTACTATTCTATTGCTCCCTTCTGAAGAAGGCTTTATAACTGACTGATAAATAAATTATTAATTGTTTATGCAAGAAACCTTGAGTGTAAGAGTTTATTTGAATACCTGTAACTGTGAATCTTAGTGTAACTCCTCTACAGCTCACATTTCCCCTCTTGAGATAGGCCTGGCTGCTCAAACGCTACCAAAACTGTGTAGTAAAAGCTTATACCAAAGGTTGGGTTGTCTATACCTGTAGTCATAGTTGTTTGTAGTGTTCCCAGAGGGTACTGCATTCAAACTTTGCCTAACAGCCTGGAGCTCTCCTCTGGATCGGAGGAGCCTTCCCACACCGTGGGAGTTTCCTGCACTGCCAGCTCTGGCACCCAGCATCGGATCAGGGTCAGACCTGGGCCGAGTGCTCTGCAACCTGGGCGCTACCGTGTGGCCAGGAAAACTTTACAGGATTCTAGGGGGGGGGGGGGGGCTCAGGTCATCTTTCATCGGCAGGAGCAGAAGTGGCTAAACATCAATCTGCTGTGCCCCCCCATAACCTCTCTCCCTATTTTATTTTTTGGAGAGGAGCAGTACCACTGACAACATACAGCTGTCCTTGTAAGAAATTACATTGAGATCAAAATTCCAATATAGGACAACTTTGACCCACCTCCACCCCCTTGTGCTTTCCAACCTCCACCCCTCTTGTCCTTTTCCACCTCCCCCTTTGTACTGTCCCTCCTCCCTCCTTGTGCTGTCCCTTGTCCTCCCCTCAGTGTGCTGTCCCTCCTCCCCTCCTTGTGCTGTCCCTCCTCCCCTCCTTGTGCTGTCCCTCCTCCCCTCCTTGTGCTGTCCCTCCTCCCCTCCTTGCGCTGTTCCTCCTCCCCTCCTTGCCCTGTTCCTCCTACCCTACTTTGCGCTGCGCTTCGCCTCTTTGCATAGTCCCTTCTTCCCCCTACCTGTCCCTCCTTCCTTCCCCCTACCTGTCCCTCCTTCCTTCCCTCTGTGCTGTCCCTCCTTCCTTCCCACTGTGCTGTCCCTCCTTCCTTCCCCCTGTGTTGTCCCTCCTTCCATCCCCCTTGCGCTGTCTGTCCTCTTCCCCCCTGCGCTGTCTCTCCTCCTCCCCCCTGCTCTGTCTCTCCTCCTCCCCCCCTGTGCGGTCTCTCCTACTCCCCCTTGTGCTTTTCTCCTGACTCCCTTCTGTTATTCCAGTTGAGCTGTCCCTCCTTCCCCATGGTGCTTTTGATCCTCTCCCCTTGCACCTTTGCTCGATCCTAACTGCCCAGCCCTCCAACTGCTCATAATGAAGTGGTTGCCAGTTTGGACTGGACGAGTCTTTTAATAGGTAGACTTGTCCAATTGATCGATCATTAAGTGAAGACCAGGCACCAACATTTACAAAGTGAGGAGTGGCAGGGCTGGGAGTGTGTGGTGGGGAGTATCCATGTAAGTTCTGGAGCGGGCTAAGGTTGGAGGGGTTAGGGACAATGTGTGGTCCAGTTATGCTTGTAAATTGGGGATGGGAGTAGGGGTCTGTAGGGGTGGTGGCTTGTAATGTGAGGAGAGAGTATGAGTAACTGGTAGAATGGGGGCAGGTGTGGTAGTGGACGAGCAGTTGGCATCAAGCAAAAGACCCTCCGAGCAGTTTGTAGGTTGTTTGCCAGAATAGGGTGGCTTCTCAGAATCTGTCCACATGACGGAGTCTGAAAATCCATTATAACATTGGTGTATTAGGCTGCTGAGAGGTCAAGCAGGATGAGGGCTAATGATTGGTTTAGAGCTAAGCTTTCTAACAATACTTCCCTGATATGGCGCATGGTTGTTCTGTGCTTCTTATTGATTGATAGTCTTGCAGGAGAGAGTGGGCCACATTACGACCCTGGCAGTACGGAGTGAAAGGCGCCGTAAAAGGTGCCGGCGCCGTTCACTCCATACCGCTGCATTACGAGTTCCCCTTGCGGGACACGGTAAGCACACCTGTGAAAACCAGGCGTGCTTACCGGGTCCCGCGAGGGGATGAGGGAGCAAACAACGGGCCATCTCGGAATGGCCCGTTGTTTGCTCCCTCTACCATTCCCATTCAGCCCTATGGGGGCTGAATGGGAATGGGGAAGGACCGTGTCCGGGTCCTTGGAGGGAGGAATTACCGGGCCTTCTGAACTCGGAATGGCCCGGTAAGTCCTCATTCCAAGGACCCGGACCCTGACGCGATTTCGGCGGCAGCCATGCCGCCAATAGTGGCATGGTTACCGCCGAACTCGTAATGAGAGCCAGTGTCTTTCTGTAGGCCTGTAATTGTTCTTTGACCATTATCTCAAGAATGTTGGTCTCAAATGGGAGATTACAGATTGGGCAGTAGTTATCCCATATCTTCGGGTAAGTGTTTGAGCAGAAATTACTAATGCATTCTTGATTGTGGTGAGGACCTTTGCTTTGCATTGCAGAGGGTGTTGAGAGTAGTCTCCCAAATCTACAGGTGCATCTTCATGAATGATGTCAGAAAGGAGTAAGGCAGAGGCTTTGAGTTTGTCGTCCATCTTGCTTAGTGTTTGTGGGTTTAGCCTTCTAGCTGGGAACGGTCTTGTACAGTTAGAGGGAGTCCATTTTGGGCTTGCTATTATCTTTCTTGTTTGAGAATAGTGTGCAATGTCTCCGATTTCCTTCTGGCTTATCCAGGTACGTTGTTTTTCCTTCTGCTGGGGAGGGGGAGTTTATTTGGTATTTGAAATAGCAAACGAACTCCCCTGTTAATCTTTCCTCCATGGATCCTTTTATGATGGCGATTTCTTTTCCTTTCGTTGCTTGCCCCAGCCATCAACTTTGCAAGGGTTTTGAAGACCCTCAGTATCTCTGTGGATAGCCTGGAACCAGAGCTCTGGGCTGTTCTTGTCGTCAGATTGAGTTAGTAGGGTTTTGAAAAGGTCTCTGAAGGCTTCATTGGTACTTTTCTTGTGGTCTCTGCATATTCTATTGCGCCTTGGATTGTTTGTCTTGATAAAGTGGTCTGACCAAAACTGCCCATATAGGAGATCTTTTATAGTGTTTATCCATTGTCAATCCTGTTAAATGCCCCACAAAAGCAGCCTAAGAATAAAGTGCACAACTGCAACGTATTTCAGACTATTATAGAAGACTTGAAGGGGGTCTTGACTGCTGATGTGGGCAGTAGGTTTTCAGGCTGGACGGTAATGACTGAGCTGATTGGTATTGGAGACCTAAAGCCGGCTCTACTGAGATAGTGGAGTATCCTACAACATATCCAGGTTTTTACATCTAGCTAAAGCGATCACCGGATGTTACAAACCACCCATTGCATATTCTTGGTTGCGTGCAAATCCATTATTGCCCCTAATCTCTGCCGGTACCATTTACTAAACCTGGATTGCAGAGCCAGTAGAAACAGGAGACGCACCATGCCAAATGACAGATGCTAGCTGGTCTTCCGTTTGTTTCTGGGGGTCGTCAGCAGATCATCCTAAAATATGTGATGAGTAGGAGGAGGGACTGAGGACCCATCCCACCTTTCAGCAATGGGACACCCCATTCCCCTCCCACACATCGAAAATAATATTCTGTGGGTAAAGTCATCTGTTTGGACCTCCTTAAACTGAGCTGGGTGCAGTAGTTTTCAGTTCTGTATGGGCCATCCCTTTGGTGGATGGTGTAGAACCAAGGTTGTCCAACGCCAGGCCTCGGGAGCCAGAATCCTGATGGGTTTTCAGGCTATCCCTCATTAATAGTCATGAGAATACATGTGCATACATTTAGAATCATTGTATGCAAATGTATCTCATGGATATTAATGAGGGGTATCCCAAAAAGCCAACATGTTTCCGGGCCTGGAGTTGGACCACCCTGGTATGGGCCAGAAACGTTACTGCATGTGGAAAGGTTTGGATAACTTCGCCGACGGTGGTAACTGATGAAGATGTCATGAAACTGCCTGGAAATCTCATCTCATCCCAACCCAAACTCCCTGTTTGGGGCAAGGTCATGAAGTAGGTACAGTAGTGGATGATGTTACTGCTTGGTGTATTTCCGTTAGAGTATGAGATTTCTTTCACATATACCTCTCGCAAGTGATGGGGTGGAGCTGCCCTGCGTTGAGGGCATTGGAGTTCATGTGAGATTTGTTTCCGTGATGTGCTATGCGTAAATCATAGACGTGCTTCTATCTTTTCTCTGTAGCTGCACTTGGCACTCACTAAAGAGATCATTGAAAGAAAGAATTGGCAATAATATACATTTCACTGAAAAGAGGGTCAGAAGGTGGCCATTGGAAATTAACCCTTTTTGATCTCCTCGATGGGCGCTCCCTACTTGCACGCTAGAGCAAATTAAGCAAATACGGGAGAATTGTATTACTATTAATAATGTGACTAAAGTCCATTCTCAGGCCCTTTTGAACTTGGTAGATCTTGGCAAACTAACACGACCTTTGCCAAATGTTGCTTGGCTTAAGGACTCACTCAAGGCAACACAAACATGTGGGTGGTTCAAGGGAGCCCAGAGAACCAAGGGAACCAGCTTTGTCATGTAGCAATCTGCGGCACTTGAATGCAAATAATGCAGGGACGGCTCTTATTATTGCTAATGACATGATTATCAAACGTAAAATACTTGCGGATAATGTTTTGTGTATAAATAGACTTGGTCCTTATGGTAACAAAACAACCAAGAAAGGCATGAGAAAAGGTGTGGGGCAAGTAAAGTATTTGTGTACGAGCTCCGGGATAAAACTAGTATAGAATTAGCTCCTAATGGTGCTCAAGTCACTGTACTCTGGTACTAAAAATCACGCAAACGAAGAGCCGAACCATCCTAGTTACCCATAAAAACCCAGCGTTATGTTTCAACCTCACAAGCACAAGGGGAAACTATCTCATGTGGTGAAGGATAGATCGGTAGTAGTTCTTGAAGACATTCGTACTCTGTAGCTGATTCTCCTTCCTCTCTGATTGACCGGAACACTGTGCCCCCTGATCCTAGCACTCCCAGATGTGGTTGTAAGAAGTCCATTGGTAAAGGGCCCACGCCATCTGCCTTCATTGGTAATGTACGAGAAGAGCCTGCTAATACCAATACAGCACCCCCTGAGCCGGGCAATCTCTCTGTGATTGATTCTCCTACCCTGAGTGCCAGAGTGGGGCGCCAATGAATGGGGAATTGGACAAGATTGTATCTAGAGCTATGAGATGCAAAGCCTTTCTCATAAATCTGATGTACTCACCCGGAGTCGTTCTTTTTCTTTTTTTTTTAGATGTCTGCAATTATGTGCCCCAATTACGGGTTATTTACCTGTCCAATGTCAAACTGGTTGAATTCCTAATTGTACGGGTTTGACCACCATTTATGTGCATTTTTTCAGGGACACAGTGGTTGACTTCATGCATTCGGCGGATGACAAATTCTACAGGCTTGGCTACACCTGTAGCCTCACCTCTGCCCCCAGGAAGTTAGGTGTGTCTTATCAATTCTCATTGTTCCACCCAAAAAGACCTGGTCAGGAGGGTCCAGCTGAGGGATGGGTATTGGGCAGAATACTGCTGGCTTCCTTGACACGTAAGTGTCATGGCAAGAAGGGTACTTCCAGGTGGAATGGGGTCTTTTCAATCCATTCAGGTGGAAACTAATGCCAACGGCAGAAGGGGAGTTAACCTGTATAACAACAACAAGCCATGGTCGACACCACGCGATGAGGACTGGGCTTAGCCGACTACTGTTCTCCTCTGCAATTACAATAATCAACCCTTATCATAGCTAGGATATTATCTTGGAATGCAAGGGGACATACCCACTTTTTTTTTTTTTTTAGATAACAGCCTTTTTAATAATACATCTATTTTCCATTATTGCAGTACATGAAACCTGGTGCACTGAGGATATTGATTTAGGGGGCAGGATCACAATTCAAAAGTGTACCGTTAATGTCCCTGTCGGCCGCCCCCAATGGCAGGGCTTCTAATCAGTTGTTGCTCAACCTGTTCCCTGACTGATATGCATGTGGATTCTGAATATATTGTAATTGGGGTTTTAACATGGAATGCGCCGGGTTTAGGACCTACAAGGTGGCTCATCCATATTTACGACCCCCGGGTACTGTTCACTTGCCCGCTATATGTGCGCATGTTGCGCATTTGATATCGAGCTTTGAACTCTCTGGCTTTGTTATTCTCCTTGGAGAATTTAAATCTAGAATTCCACCGAATGTATTGGATCAGGATGCTTTAGGGACAAACGTCTACTGATAACAAAGGTAAGGCTTGCTCCCAATGTCTGACTGGCTTGGATGTTTTGGTGTTCAAACCAGCTTTATTTGGCATGAGTACCAGGCGCGGCACGAAAAATAAAAAAGCCACTTACCCATTGGTTCTTTTCTGAGCCTTACCTGCTGGTAATCGCGCTCACGTCGCACTGCATCCCTCAAGCCGGTCCTTGTCTTTTTTCTGTGTTTCTTCAGGTCGCCATGGAAAAAGAGAAGGAACTACCATAGTCCATATTGGGGGCAATACCTTAGGTAATCACCCGCAGTCTTGGGGCTTATTACCTAAGTATTAATCATGAAAGCATTATTACATTACTACATTGATGTAAAATAAAGAGTAAAAAAAGGAAAGTTAGAATTCATTTACAGCTAATACAATAAGAATGCACATCATAGTGCAGCTAAAACGCAAAAGAAAATCTAAAAATATACACACTGTTCAAAAAACAAACTTCCATATGTGACGGGTTACACTTTCTTACAATACCAACTTCCCTCTTCTTAACCAAGCCCAATAAAGAAATGTTACAATAAAATAGACTGCTTTCACATCATTAGTACTTTTACAGTGTCGGAGCTACTTCCAATTGTCTACCATCTTTTAGCCTTAGTAATGGAACAGGATAACATTGCCTAAGATCCATGTAGCCAGGACAAAAGAATAAAATGTTTTTTATTGTTTCCTCCGGGTTACCACAGACTTTACAATAAGAATTTGAGTAACGAGACCACCTCGCTGTAAAAGAGGCCACCTTTAGTGTATTTGTACAGAGCTGAACAAATAGGACTGTTGCATACCCAGGTGTCACGCAATCTAAATATGGCTCAAAGGCCTCTGTTTGTTTCAACAAAAAGTATGGTAGACTGGTCTTCAATTCGGCACATGCCCTGATCATATTCCCAATCATAACAGCATTACATTTTGGTTTAACCACCATTTTTGATGTAAGCAACCATTCCACTGGGTTAGAGCAAAAAGTTGTTAAATTGAGACTCTCAAACCCTTTGCAGATATTCTTAAACCATGGGAGTTTTTTTGCTTCAGGGACATTCTGCAGGCTAACAAAAGTTTCCTTGTATTTAACCAATTCCGGAGTGCTCCACAATCTAGCCCAATGTAGTAATGGTTTGCTTGCCACAATTACAGACAGGGGCTTTAAATCGCACTCCCATCTCAAGCGAACCATTGGGGCACCCTTGGGTTGCATAAGCAACAGCCTCAAAAAGTGGTTATATGCCACACTAATCTGTGTACTGACAGATAGACCCACAATTCGCCCCCATTAAGAGTCGCAGTCCATCCCTGGGCTTTGTGTAGATGGATTAAGGGCTGGGGAAATTGAACCTCTCCCATTGTGGAATCAGAAAAAATACAATATTACGGCTGTTACACCGAGCAAAGGAAAATACACCGACACAGGCTTATAAAGATTCCCAGAATCTTTATTACAAAACTGAACAGTATTGAACAAAGTACACAAATAGCTATTTGGCCATCAATACATCACAGAGACCACCAGCAGGGTTCAATATGAGCAGTGAGGGAATTTCCTAGCTGGACATCGCGCTTTTATACAATTTGTAAAATGATGTCCAGCCCCCTTACAGGTTAATCATGCACTGGGCTAGGGTCGCGCCAGGTTCACTTTCCTAATTTACATATCTCGTGCATGCGGTTTACTTTTCAATACATTTACTAACACACTCCATTATTCTTCAATTTAACATTTACACTCTTCATATATTGCTTTAATACAGACCAAACAATGTTTTGCATATTATATTCGGATATCATTATTGTTCTTGTATACTTGTAGTTTAACATTGCTAATTCAAGTAATCCCCTGCTCCGAGGACAACAAAGGACAAGGTCTACATGACCCTAACATGTAGCCTGAGGGCAGGTTGGACATTAACTTCCCTACAGAGGTTGGAGAGGTGAAAGCAAGAACAAGGACACACGAGACGGCCATTTTAGATTACACAGTGACTTTGTATAAACCCCAAAATGGCGGTTTCTAACCTAACATGGAGGCTTGATTCAAGATGGCGGCTTATCAATTTCTAAGGTCAAGACCTTGCCGCAGAGAGTTATTCGCGTACAATTTTCATACATACAAATCGTTTGTAATAAGCGGCATAATTTAATATCCGGTTTGACAAACCCTCCTTTTGGCCTATGCCAAGTGCTAATACTATTTCTGATTTGATTGCAAGTAACTCCATGCGTCATCCTCCAGACACCCCGAATCATTGTCAGACATATCTATTGCCATTAGGTCTGATACCAGAGTTTCCTTCAACACATTCTCTTTGAAGAGCTCCTTTTTGGCGTATATTTTATTCCCTAATACACTTGTTGCTTGCGCGCAACATCTTGCTAATACTGAGCATATACCAGGGAGACACTGTATACAACAACAAAGAAACAGAAAACTTCCCAAGATAATCAGTAGGGCCGAGAACAACTTCCATCCCCATGACCGTAGGAGGTCCCAAAACCATGTACCAAGTTCCCAATTTCCCTCAGGAACATGTACTTCTGAACTAAGGACATGTAGATTTTGGATCGCCCTAAAGATCGCTGGAGAGGAGTCTGGAACGTAAACGTAGCAAGCGGACCCCACTAATTTACATACTCCTCCTCGCTCTGCCAGGATGACATCTAATGCCATCCGGTTCTGAAGAGCCACTAATCTTATCGCTCTCTGCTCTAGGGTCATATTATAGAGTATGTCAATGGTCCGATTGAGGGTTCTCTCCAATACTCTCGCTAGTCCCCTAATATCTTCTGAATTCGTAATTTGCCCAAAAAATGGTACAAAAGATTTCATAATATCTCTTAAAGTTTGCGTTGGAGTATCCCCTTTTACACCTCGTCGTGGACGAGTCTTTGAAATTTCTGTAGTACTGGCAATAAATACCCCAGGTAATAGAATCCCTAAATAACAGGTTCCTTGCCAATCCCTTGGCAACCACGGAAATGCCACATTACCGCAAACAAAATAGACATGTTCGCCTACGTACAGAGGTCTGTTTTCACTAGTCAAATTCGCAACGTTGGCGCACTTTCTAAAATTACCCATTGACCGAGTTCCATTCCTCTGTATGCAGAAGGATACTGAATCGGGGCTGTGATTAACAGAATAAGATGGAGGCGTGGCATCCTTATTGCCTATAGGAGCCATTTTGAAAGAGATTAAAGACTGAAAAGGACAAGACAATCTATCAGAGGGCCTAACAGAAGCAACGTTTGGCTTGCTTCTATTTGCAAAAAGCAAGCATCCCAGGGGCATCAAAACATTCTTTTCAAAACTATTTAAATTTGTACCATCAAAGTTCCCTGAAATGCTGTCATTCCATCGACCAGAAAATAGTGCTCTAAGAGAAGCGTAACAGGCAGTTGTCAGAGGCAAACGGTAAGTATACCAACCTAGCCCTTTATCCCCATGTTGCGGTAAATGTGTACAGATCCAGCAATTGCTCTTATTAAAAATTGCATGAGTGGCATTCATTATTAATAAAAGAGTATTATTCTGATAATTCCGTCTATGCAAAGAATCTCTAGGGGACAAAGTATGCAATTGCACAGAAGGAGTGGGAATCACAGATACATTTTCAATAGGTAAAAAGTCCTCTAACGGATATGCTTCTTCCAGATACCATAACCCAAACCCAAAAGTCATTACAAATCCAGTAATTAGTACGAGAAGGCAACAGTACACTTTGGGGGTCCCCTTACATACTTGATCATTGTCTCTGCTAGTCACATATTTATCTAAAAGTTCAGTACGAGCGGTAGCGGGTGCAGGCATCGTAGTCTTCAATCGAAAAACACCAATTGTTCATTTGCTGGTGACTCCAGTCGCGCGTCTTCTTAATGTCTTTCCCACAACCCTTAGCCAACAGAATCTTTCCGTACAATCGGGCCAAAAAGACAAGCCATCAAATGATTTTTTCCAGTCACAGTCAGACCATGCTGTACATTTATTTCCTTGGGCGCAAATTATATTTTGCCGTTTCTGGTGAGAACAAAGTGTCGTCACTTCCTCCTGGAAGTGGTGAACGGACAGAAATGGGATCAAGAAAGGATTGATCCGGAAGTTCCACTGTTGGGGAGTGCGGAGACAAGATGGCCGTTTTGTCCGGCCCTGCGGATTCTGAAGCGGTCTCCGATTCTCCCTGGTTGGTTGTTGCTGTTTCAGGCACGCGAGTTACAGCAGTGGGAAGAGATTCTGTGTCTTCTGTATCGTATGGCACGGGCTGTGGGATCCGTTTGGTGTGCGTCGCATTGATCCAGTGTTTTCGGCCCGCTACCCGCACGGCAGTCTGGGTGACTAGCAGGACTTGGTAGGGACCCCTACAGCAAGGTGCAAGGCAAGATGACCTCTCGAGAACCTTCGTGAGGATCCAGTCCCCCGGTCGTAGACTGTGACCGGCCCCTCGTAGTGTACAGGTAATGCCTCTCGCACATGGTGATAAATTGAAAACAGATTTTTAGTCAACTGGTTACAGTAGTCTGAAAGAAGCACATTTTCTATATCCCGTAATGAGCGACTTTTTTGGCATACCCCAAATATTAGCAGGTCTCCCCATTACCACCTCAAAGGGAGAGAGCCCAGTCTTAGTTTGAGGGGTCGTTCTCATTGATAGTTACACGATCGGTAAGGCGTCTGGCCATTTTAGCTTGGTGCCAGCACACGTCTTAGCGAGTTTGTTCTTTATAATGCCATTGTGCCTTTCCACTAATCCGGCACTCTGGGCATGTCTAGCTGAATGGAACCGTTTGTCAATCTGTAGTCCTTTGCAAATTTGCAGGACTACAGTGGCAATAAAGTGTGGCCCATTATCAGACCAGATGACTCTCGGCAGCCCGAACCGAGGAAAAAACTCTTTCAACAGAGTTTTTGCCGTGGTTATGGCCGTTGCATCTTTAACCGGGTAGGCCTCAACCCACTTACTAAAGGTGCAAATAACAACCAATACATATTTAAGATTGTTACACCGTTCCATTTCAATAAAATCAAAGTGAATAACCTCAAACGGGACAGAAGGTGGAGCGAAACTTCCTCTAGGAGTCGAGGTACCTTTCCCTACATTGTGCTGCAAGCAAACCATGCAGTTCTGGTCAAAACGCTCCGCAATTTTGAAAATCTTATCATTGGCCCATACACTGTGTAGCATTTTTGTTAGTTTCCTCGCACACACATGTATCGGACCATGAGCCATAATAACCATCATTGTAATGTAGGCGTCAGGGAGTAACCATTTCCCTTCAACATTGTCTACCCAACACCCATCATCATCCAATCTTCCTGCACCCTCGATCCATCTCTTAGTTTCCTCTATGGTAGCATCTGCTTGAATATCTTTTACAACATCGATACTTTCTCCCAAAGTGCAAACATTTACAACTTCTTTTACAGCGTACATTTCTAAACTGAAATCAGTGGCAGTCTGTTTAGCTATCGGATCAGCGAAGGCATTCCCTTTTCCTACATCTGTAACTTTTTGATGTGCTGAACATTTTATGATAGCTAACTGAACAGGGAGTGCAAGTGCTGAAAGCAATCGCACTATTAAAGTGCCGTGCTGGATTTTCGTTCCGTGCGAGGTCAAGAAACCTTGTTCTTTCCAAAGTCTACCGAAATTGCGGGCCACCCCAAAGGCATACTGACTGTCAGTATATATATTCACTGTACGCCCTCTGGAAAGCTCACAAGCTCGAGTTAACGCTATAATTTCTGCGGCCTGCGCAGAGTTATGCATAATTCTTTTGGTTTCCACAACCGTGCATAAAGTAGTGACAGCATAAGCAGCCGTGGATGTGCCATCTGGAAGTTTAAAACCAGAGCCATCACAAAATAGCTCTCCTTGAGGGCTATTCAAAGGTGTGCCTTTCAAATCGATTCTGCCTTTAGTCTCTTGTTCTGTCATATAAAGGCAATCGTGTGACGTATCGTCATTATCAACAATATTTTGTGAGACACGTAAAAGTTCAGCCGGATTTAATACGCAACACCTCTGAATTTGAATGTGGGGAGCAAACAAGATCAGTTCATATCTTGTCAATCGTGCAGAAGTGAGGTGTTGCGTTTGAGTTCTATTCAATAGAATATCTACAGAGTGAGGTACCATTAGGGTTAACGCATGACCCAGGACCATTCCCTCACTCTGTTTTACAGACGCAGCAGCAGCAGCAACATCTTGGCAAAGCGCATGCTACAGGATCAAGGGCGGAGGAATAGTAGCCGCACGGCCTATTTTTCCCTCATTGTTCCTGCGTTAACACAGCCAAAGCACATCCATCACGTTCATGCACAAACAAAACAAAGGCCTTATCATAATTCGGAGTTCCTAAAACCGGTGCCGAACACAGCGCGGATTTGAGCAAATCGAATGCTGTCTGGTGTTCCAAGGTCCATGGCAATGGCAAAGAAATGCCCTTCTTTGTCAAAGCCAACAATGGTTTAATCGTTAACGAAAAATGCGGGATCCACAATCTACAATAAGAAGCCATACCTATCAAGGCTCTAATTTCCTTTTGCGTATTTGGGACAGGCATACCAGAAATGATCTTTATTCGTTCAGGTGTCAACCGTCTTCCCTCCTTTGACAGGAGATAGCCTAAACAGGCGACCTCCTGGCAACAATATTGAAATTTCTTAAGTGAAGCTTAGGGGCCATGTTTTGCTAGATGACAAAGCAACAACTCGGTGCCTTCTTTACAGGCACTCTCAGAATCTGCGCCCAAGAAGAGGTCATCTACGTACTGTAGTAACGTGCAAGTTGTAGGCAACTCGAGGGTATCAAGCTGCTCTTTCAATGCCCTACTATAAATACTTGGACTCTCAGTGTACCCTTGTGGTGCACGAGTGAATGTAAACGAGCGTCCACCTAGGGTAAACGCAAACAAATACCTACTATCCTTGTGTATAGGAATACTGAGAAACACGTTTTTAAGATCAACAACGCTAAAGTGAGTGGCAGAAGCCGGAATCATGGTTAATATCGTTGTAACATCAGGTACAATAGGAAATTGAGGAGCTACAATTTTGTTAATAGCGCGGAAATCAATTATAAAACGAAAGGGAATCGCATTATCACCTTTTTTGTATACTGGCAAAATGGGGCTGTTACATATGGTACCCGTAATCTCCTCAATTACTCCACAATGTACAAAATCAGAAACTATACATTTCAAAGCCTGTTCGCCTTCAACTGAGATCTTATATTGCGGGATGCAAGGCAATTTTACTCCATGTTTCAAAATAATTTTGACAGGTTCAATTTGGAGAATGCCCTCATCATTATCATCAATTGCCCATAAGCATTCTGGAACATTACTAAATTCTGGCGGTAAAGGTCGAGTCAAAAACTGAGAGGCTAGTGATTGCTGGGGTGAAATTGCTAGCCGAATCCCATCCGGAGAACAATGAACTACTGCGTGTAATGCCTTCAAGTTCTCCACACAGTTTGTGGTAAGTAAAAATGGACACTGTTCCGTGAAGGGACCCAGTGTTATCGGTACCGGCAAAGAGACCGGACAAACTACAGGTGTGCCTGAAAACCCTACGGAAACGTTGGATTGCCCAGACAGGGGAATATTTGGAACCCGTGAATGGTCAATGGAACATTTCTGTGCTCCCGTATCTTCTAAAAATAGATGCTTCCTATTTCCCACCGCCATCTCAACGTAGAGGCCTTTCTGATGAACGGGAATAGGCGTAGGTTCCAAATCCCGCTTCGGGCAATCCTAGCAAAACAAAATATTATCAAAAGGAAGTTCTTTGGAGAGGTACGCGGCAGAAGGGTGATCAAAAATGTTTCTATTATCCATATTCGAAACTTGCTTACCTTGTGAAGGAGATTGCTGTGATTCTGGTGCAAACTGACCTCTGCCAGGGCCCCCTGCACCTGGGCGACCTCTGGTTCGTCTACCCATGTTCCCAAATGACCTTTGCTGTAAGGTCGGACATTGTGCGCGCCAGTGGCCTTCCTGCCGGTATAAGGCAGACTGGTTAATGGTTACCAGAGCCAAGGGCGCACTTCCCTGTGGAATGTACTGACCCCCTCTAGGGTTTGCTGCAATAAAACTTTAGTTTTCAAGTCACCCTTTTTTTTTCTCAAGCTTCTCTTTTTCAGTGTTTACACGATTTTCATAATACTGAGCCATATGCAATACTTCTGATTGGGACTTCGCCTGCCAAGCGCTTTCAGAGGACATAATCTGCAACTGGATGTTAGGCAGCAATCCACGTACAAATTTGTCGACAAACAACCTTTTCCCTGACTCTGTGCCCAAATCTTGTCCACTGAAATCCGAGAATACCTGCTCGAACCGATTGAAGAAATCGGTAGCACCCTCAGACTTTCCTTGGACACAGGCCGTAAACTTGTCCCATATGATTCTTTTTTCTGGAACCATAGTTTTCAATTTTACAATAATTCTATCAGGCAAGGTTAATATCACTTGAGGTGGTCGTTCGCCAGCTGGTCTTTCTCTGTCCAGCCTAGTCATGTTATCCCATGTATCTCCCAACCCAGGTATGTCATCTATAGTCCTAATCTGCTTCCACAAATCAACTGGCAGGAGTACGGGAAATAATAGGTCAATATCACTTAGAGTGAATACCGACGACTGTAAGACCGACTCTATTTCTTTATAGAATCCGGTCGGATTTTTTCGTATATCAGGAATAGATTGCTTTATGGTGTTCACTTTCTGTCTTGAAAACGGGACGTTAACAAACTGTGAAACGTAATGTGCAGGAATTTCTCCGGCTACTATACCTCGTGCAGCATCAGCCGCAATCTCAACTTTTGGGACAAATGTCGGAGGGACCTCTCTCATAGGCAACTGAGAAGTAGGCAGCTCCGAACGCTTACTAAGCAACAGAGCCAAGTCAAGCGCTAAGGCAGTCGAAGAAGTATCGATCGAAGAATCTTTCTTCTTACACACTCATTCTGCAGGTGCTCTACCATCACCTGTTTCACTTTCTTTTGCATTTATAACGTATATTGACTGTATGTGTCATATACTTCATCTGGAGTTATCGACATATCCGAAATCCATCTTATTGCATCCTTTGTACAAATTCATGCTTCCTCGCCTTTTAATTCTCGACGAGGAGAAAACCGTTTCTGTAAGTACATAATACCTAAACTATCACCATCTACTTCCTCGTTCTGTAACTCTTCCAACTCCTTCCTATACTCAAAAATCCTCTCAACATGCTCATATATCTTCTCTGCAGTATCTCTGGACAATGCTAAGGCGTTCAAATCCCGTAACCTTTGTGAGAAATCTACATCATCTAGCCTATTCCACATTATACTTAAATGAGTCCCTAATCCTTCGATAAAAACATTTTTCTCAGGAATCTCTTTTAAATTTTCGAGTGTGGAAAAAACATCAGCTTGTTCACCCTTCTCCATACAATGTTTAGTCCAAGCAGCCAATTAATTCCTCTTGTCTGGCGACACAGTATTAAGAGTCACAACCCTTGGTCTTGCTCTCTGGTTTACTACAAGCGATGCAGGATCACTTGGAAGAGGAAGAGTAGGCACATTCTGAATAACAACAGGTGAAGGCAAGGGGGCAGGCAAAGGGGCGACTGCTGGAAGAACAACAGGAAGAACAACAGGGAGGACCGGAGGAACTATGGGAGGGGGAACTACAACAGGAAGGGGCAAAGCGCCAGGAGGAGGGACATATGGAGGTGGCGCGGAGGCATCAGGCCTTCGTTCATGCAAAAGTTTATTAATCAATTCGTCTGACGTATGAAAATCTTTTGAAGGGTAGATTTTCTGAATGCCTAATTGAAATGCCCTGTCCGTGTTCCTAACTGACTCCAATTGCTTATTTTGATCATATAACCGTGCCTTTTCGACACTCGTCATGTGTCGACGCATATGTTTCTCTCTACTCTTTTGTTGCTGCAAAGCTTCTATTTTCCAACTGTGCAACGCGTCAAATGCTGCAGGCCTAGCCTTCTTCTTTACTAATACAGACTGTAAATATTCTATACGAGGGATTTCAAAACTACCATTGGTTGGCCACCAAAGATTAGAATTAAGTCTGGTTTGTCTGTGCCAAATGTCATTAAATGCTATACTACCAAAGCCTTTCTTACAGTACATAGTTCATGCCGGCGATCCCTCCTTTGGTGCGGGACGGCTACCTTCCAAAGATTGTCTGTCATTGCGGAAAAATGCCTAAAAGCAGGCAGACAATTTCCCAGGCATATCAAAGTTCTGGTGTTACCTGGTTAAATAATTGTGCTCGCTAGTACAAATTCTACAAATTCAAATTTGTCAGGGTTAAATTAAGAATCGAGACACGATTCACCTGACCAAAGGACTGGGAGGCCCGATCGGGTTACTAAGGACAATGCAAAGGACCCACATGTCTGGTGATTTTCGGCAAATTTACCCACCTCAAATATATGGACCCTCGTAAAGATGTCGTCTCAGGCTATAGCTCACCGTCCAGGGATCGGATCGTGCAGTTTCGTCGAGGAATTCGCTTCTCATCTTAGAGTGGCCGGTTCTGTTGACACTGTCTGATCCCGCTCCGATAGCCGAGCCAACCTTCAACGAGACGAAGTCAATCTTGAGGGTCCCTGTTCGGGCGCCATCTGTGGAATCAGAAAAAATACAATATTACGGCTGTTACACCGAGCAAAGGAAAATACACCGACACAGGCTTATAAAGATTCCCAGAATCTTTATTACAAAACTGCACAGTATTCAACAAAGTACACAAATAGCTATTTGGCCGTCAATACATCACAGAGACCACCAGCAGGGTTCAATATGAGCAGTGAGGGAATTTCCTAGCTGGACATCGGCGCTTTTATACAATTTGTAAAATGATGTCCAGCCCCCTTACAGGTTAATCATGCACTGGGCTAAGGTCGCGCCAGGTTCACTTTCCTAATTTACATATCTCGTGCATGCGGTTTACTTTTCAATACATTTACTAACACACTCCATTATTCTTCAATTTACCATTTACACTCTTCATATATTGCTTTAATACAGACCAAACAATGTTTTGCATATTATATTCAGATAGCATTATTGTTCTTGTATACTTGTAGTTTAACATTGCTAATTCAAGTAATCCCCTGCTCAGAGGTCAACAAAGGACAAGGTCTACATGACCCTAACATGTAGCCTGAGGGCAGGTTGGACATTAACTTCCCTACAGAGGTTGGAGAGGTTAAGGCAAGAACAAGGACACACGAGACGGCCATTTTAGATTACAGGGTGACTTTGTATAAAACCCCAAAATGGCGGTTTCTAACCTAAAATGGAGGCTTGATTCAAGATGGCGGCTTACATCAATTTCTAAGGTCAAGACCTTGCCGCAGAGAGTTATTCGCGTACAATTTTCAAGCAACTTGGCGTAGGCCAATATGCATACAAATCGTTTGTAATAAGAGGCATAATTTAATATCCGGTTTGACACCATGTGTACTGAAAAAGCGTCATATTCCACTGCTTTATTTTTCTAAAGTAGTCACTGCCTTGGTGCAGTGGGTTGTCCATGTTAAATCCTCTGTGAACCTAATCCCCTAATAATCATATGAACATACTTGCTCCAAAAAACACGCATCTACTTATATCCTAAAATTGATGTTCTTACTATTTTTGCGGCCAAACCCCATCACCTTTAGTTTTTTCTATATTCCTCTCCATCGAATATTCATCACATGTTTAAAAAGAAATGTTTAAATTATATATTAGGCCCATAGACGAGGTGGATAACAACACTGCATCAGCGTAAAAAAAAAAGAGCTGGAAAGACATTTGTCACAGGTTTAGGGGGATCCAGACCACAAACCAACAGCTCTTCAATAATCACATGTATAAACTAAAAAGGAGGGGGGCCAACACTCACCCCGGTCACATCCCCCTCTCTACCGGAAAAGTATCAGCGGTCTCCCCACCCAACCCCGACCTTCTGGAAGCTCTGTTATTGGTATAAAGTGATTGAATGCTAGACAGTGGCCCGCGGGACATCCATTTATCTCTCAATACTGACCACAGCTTACTTTGTGACACTGTCAAATGCTGTTTGTAAATCTATGAAAACAGCATATATCCTATTGTGTTGCAGGGTAATATACTAGGCCAGAACAGCATACAACCGAAGACATTGGTCCACTGTGCCTATACCTGGCTGAAATTCAGCCTGTAGATGATTTACATGATCGCCATTGGTGATCCAGACCTGTAAGCGGGTTCTCAATACCCTTGCATAGACCTTCCCCACTGCATCTAGCAGTGAGATCGGTCTATAATTCTCTGGATTCTTATGTTCTCCTTTCTTGTACAGTGTCATAATAACTGCTTCACGCCATGATTGGGGCACATCTCCCGTTCTTGTAACATAATTAAATACAGGGGTGAACAAAGGGGCTCAGGTGGAGGGCTCATCTTTCAGCAAATCTTTGGGAATTCCATCTGGTCCTGGTGCCTCCATATTCCCCAGTCCTACAATGGCCTCCTCCACTTCAGCTAACGAACATTGTAATGAATGATTACCAGAATATTGGTACTGAGGTTGAACACATAAATCATCCTGTCCCTTTTTGTAAAGGTTACTAAAGTGCTTAAACCATTCGGCCAGTGGAATATGGCTACAAACACAACCCACTGATTTCACTTCAATATTTCACTTCATTGCTGCCAAACAACCTCCAAAAATTTGTCTGGTCACCATTTTGACTGTATATTAACAGTTCGTCTCACTTATTGGCATATTGCGCTTTCTTCCCTTATACTGCCTTATAATTTGCCCGCAGGCTCCTGAGAGTACTCTTACCGATTGCAACCTGCATTTTTAAAGTTTTTCAGCAGATCCATCTTTGTCAGTGAACACTCTTGCCACTGTCACTCCTACGCAGACCTACTCCTCTTTTGAATGTCTTGTCTGCCGACTTTCTCTCTCTCCTAGCCATTCCCTTACCGTGGCTACTATCTATCGGCCACCTGGTCAAATTTCCTCCTTCCTCTCTGAGTGGGCTGACCTCTCCTCCTCACTCCTGTCCTCAACCACCCAACTCCTCTTTCTCGGTGACTTCAACATCCACCTCGATGCCTCCTGTCCCCCCACTGGTCTCTTCCGCGAACTCTGCAACTCTCTCTCACTCTCTATTCTCCCATCTGGGCCTACTCACTCTGCAGGGCACACTCTTGATGCTCTGATCTCTTCTGACCTTCCCCTCTCCCTCCCTCTCTCCACTCCTCTCTCTTGGAGCGATCACTTTCTCCTATCCTCCCACCTCTCCCTCCCTACCCCACAGGCAAAGCCACCCTCTTCACTGCCACCCACCTTCTCGGTCATCCGACCCATGAAGCGCGTGTCAGCTGAGGCTTTCGCTGCTACCTTCTCAGCCCCTTCTCCCCCCTCGGCTGACTCCCACCCTGACGCAGCCCTCTCCATGCTCTATTCCTCTATATCTGATACTCTCGATATACTTGCCCCCGTCATGAGAATCCGCCTGAAGCCCAAAGCCAAATGTAACTCCTGGTATGACTCGGATCTCGTCACCCTAAAACGCAAGTGCAGGGTGGCAGAGAGGAAATGGCGTGCTTCATGTTCATCCTCTGACAAACTGGCCTGCCGCCTGCTCCAAAGGCAATACCGGCTCTCTGTTCTCACCAAGAAGAGAGCCCTTATCCAAGCCCGCATCTCTGAGGCATCTAACAACTCGGCCGAACTCTTTAAAATCTGCAAGGAGCTGGCCAACCCTGCTGCAGTCTCTACCTCTCCTGTCCCCTCCCAGGCCCTCTGCACTGCACTGGCCTCGCACTTCATCTCAAAAACTCAGGACATCCTCTCTCTCACCTCCCTCCCTCTCTTCCCTGCTCTTCCTCTTGCTCTCTTGCAGCCGCCCCTCCGCCCTCCTTCTCTGCTTTTCCACCTTTTTCTGCTGATGAGGTTTCCAGACAAGTCCGATCTATGAAAACCTCGTCTAAACAGGTTCACCCCTGTTCCTCCAAAACCATCAAGGACCACATCGACTCCCTGGCTCCTGCCCTAGCTGACTTTTGCAACCACTCATTTGCCTCTGGAGTCTTCCCATCCCCCCTCAAGCACTCCCTTGTGCACCCCCTCCTCAAGAAACCCTCTTCCGACCCCTCCTGCCCGGCCAACTATCGCCCAATCTCCATTACTCCCTTCCTGGGCAAGCTCCTGGAGAAACTGGCCATCTCCCAGCTTAACCTCCATGCTGAATATGTTGGTAATCTTCATGACCATCAATCCGGCTTCAGAGCGGCCAGAAGCACGGAAACTGCTCTCCTGAACATCCGTGAGGACCTGCTCCTGAACCTCGATTCCAACACTCCCTGTGTTCTCATTCTGCTCGATCTCTCCTCTGCCTTTGACACTGTCAACCATGCCATCCTGCTCAACCGTCTCCGTGATAACCTGGGTATCACTGGTCAGGCTCTGGCATGGCTGACCTCTTTCCTTTCCGGTCGACCCTCCCAGGTCCAAATGGGCTCCTTCCTCTCTGACATCTTTTTCTCCACCTGTGGTGTCCCCCAGGGATCCAACCTCTCTCCCTGGCTTTTCAATCAGTATCTGGCACTCCTTGCCCACCGCATCGCCGCTCTCTGCCCCCACTTTCAGTGCTATGCGGACGATACCCAGCTCATTTTCAGGCTACCCTCGGCCTCCTCCTCTCCTTCCCTCATCTCCGACTGTCTGTCTGCTATCCAGGAATGGTGTGCCGCCAATGACCTCTGCCTTAACGCCAGTAAGACTGAGATTCTACTCATCGGCACACCCACTCCCTCCTTTCCTGCAGCTCTCTGGCCGGCCTCCCTTGGCCCTCTTCCTGCCCCTACCTGCAAAGCTAAAAACCTCGGGGCCATCTTCGACTCCACACTCTCCTTCTCTCCTCATATTTCTGACGTCTCTAAGAAGTCACACTACCAGCTGCACCTCCTCAGAGGTATTCTTCCCTTCCTCTCCTTCCCCCAGAAGCTCACTGTCTCCCGAGCCCTGGTTCTCTCAAGGCTGGACTACTGTAACAGCCTCTATCTTAATCTGCCTGCCTCCACTCTCCGCCCTCTGCAACTTATCCAGAACAGAACTGCGAGACTTGTCCTTGGCCTCAAGCCCAGGGACCGTATCTCTCCAGGACTGAAATCTCTTCACTGGCTCCCAGTGGCTGCGAGGATTAAGTTCAAAACCCTCTGCATTGTCCACAAGGCCTTCTGGGGCCTGGGGCCACAATACCTTCAACTCTCTCTTCCTAAATATCTGCCTTCACGAGCCCTTCGCTCATCCGTCTCCAACTCCCTCATGGTCAGCCGCTTCTCGAAGCAACGAGCTGGGGGTAGATCTCTCTCCGCAGCAGGGGCCTCCCTCTGGAACAGCCTTCCTGCCTCCCTGAAACTTGAGGAGAACCATCTCCGGTTCCGGAAGCACCTCAAAACCTTCCTCTTCGCTTCTGCCTTCTCTCTCCCTCTCCCCTGCTAAACCTGCTAAACTCCCCACTGAAGTTTGCACTAAACCTGCATCTGGGCCACTCTGTGACCTCGGTCCAGGGCCCAGCCACTCTCCACTTGCACTGCCTCCCTGGCTCCCCCTGCACTGTGGGACTGTCACTGCATCCCTACAGCCCCCTTCCCAGCACTTGCTCTGCACCTACCTCGCACTTGCCACCAGCTGGCCCTTTTATTATTATTTATTATTTTATTACGCTACTTACCTTGTACTGCACTTTCCCCCCCACCTCCTCCCCCTGCACTTTCTCCTTTTCCCCTTACCTCTGCACTTGCGCGATCTGAATGACACCTGGCCTAGTAGGATCGTTTGTCTGTCTTCCCCTTGTTTCCCCCCCTCCCTGCCTCGTCGCGCCTTGAAACACTTGTGTATAGGCGCGTTACAAATACCATATCATATCATATCATATCATATCATACCAGCCATTATTGTTCAGGTTATATTTTCTTATTTTACTTATTAGTTTGAGAAAGTAAAACCGGTTCTTCACCATGTTACAGTATAGTTCTCCAATATTTGGTGACACAGTGTCCGCCAGACAAATACCCACAATATATTGATCAATATTCGCATAAATACTTGGCTTGATCAGACTTTGATCCAACAATGACCATTTGACAACCTGGTTTGAATTACCCATAATAGTAATTAAACTACCCCCGCCCTTTTAACTCCAAATGGGCACTTCCCACTCTACTTCAGGCTCAAAACACAGCTCAGAGGGTAGTGATCACTATCAGATCATCTTATTATTTCCATGCTGGTGAGTGCATCCCAGTTAGTCACATTAATCAGAATGTAATCTATCCGTGAACTGCCCTGGAAGTCTTCGTAAATTACTGCTGCTGGTTTATCTGGGGAAACCCTCCTGTTACAGGACCGCAAACCCACCTTAAATATGAATCTGTCCACTTCAATAGTGCTGGGGTGGCGTCTAGTAGATTTAACCGACTCCAATTTAGGGACTCCAAACACTACATCTTGATTGTCCCATAGGCCATCCCACATTTCTATGGGTTCATATTGGGCCTTAAAATCCCCCATTGCCATAATTAAAGGGGAACATTTGTTGTTATATTGAATGTCCTCGATCATAGGACACATAACCCTAATACTTTCCATGGGCCGCTCCTCCCTGGTCTATTATAAATATCGAAAATCAATATATATTTCCGTATATATTTCCCTTTTGGGTTGATCCCCTCCAGACACTGGAGATCATCCAAGCCCGTCAACAACACCTTAACTGACAAATCCAGTCCTGAACTAAATAGGGTTAGCAGTCTTCCCTTTGGTCTGTCTCTGGGGCCTATTGTTGCAGCTTGGCAATAAGATCTGAACCCCTGCAGCCCGATTTTCTCCATTGCCCATGTTTCCTGGAGACATAAAAGGTCATACTGATGAATCTGACCCAGTCTGAGTCCAATGTAAGTTTATTTACCCCTGCAACATTCCACCAAAGCACCTTCAGTTCTTTGACAATGCCTATTTCTACCTCTTGTGGTAATTGCTGGGGTCCCCGTTCCAAACAGACAGGCATCCCATCATTTCCCATAGTCAGTCAACGTCACCCAGTCCCACACCGGGTCTACCCACAGCTTTTGCCTACATACTAATCTTGTTAGGGTTTTTTAGTACAGAGGGCCTACATGTTGGTATTCTTGGTCGTAAGGAAATATTGGTACTTGTTGGAGGGCAAGATCTATACTCTATTGACAAAAGCCCTTCAACAAAGTCTGTGTTAACCAGTGTAACTTCAATGAAATCACGGTTTCCGAAAGGCATCCTGCCTCTCGCACAAAAAACAATATTATTCTGGATTACAGATTTACATCCTCTAACACAGCGCAACCAATGTATGACTTTATTCACTAATGTCGGCAAGTCTTCTGTGCCACCTGCCCATAGTTGTTGGACATCATACATAGACACGTCCCTTTCATTACACAACATCGATCCCATCCTAACACCGGCTTTTTTCATAACTTTTTCTTGCAGGTGAGACAGGTGCCTATGGCACCTTGTTAATTATTGCGGTACCATCCGTTGCTCTTGTTCCTATAAACATAATTTGGAATTGCCCGTAATGGTTGAACTCCTCTTATGAAATCATTATCACAGGTGCTCATAATCCCTCTATTTAAGGCCTCTATTATGTCTTTCGTAGCAGGAGGCATCCTTTGCTGTCACAGTTTTCATTTGCACACCATTAGGACCGGGCATCAATGCACCACTCATAGCTGGGGGTGATTTTGCCAGGTTACTTACTCGGGACCTGACTTCAACAACACTTGTTTTCACTTCTATTGAGCAAGTCAACTTTCTCCCCTCTTTTCTCCCACCCTCTAATCCTCCCTCTTGCTCCCCCTCTTCTTACTCTCTTTCACCACCCACTCCCTCTCCTTCTCTTGATCCTGAGTCACTTCATTCAATATTTCAAAACTGTTTAACACTGTGATAGTTGCTTCAAAAGATTCACTGTTATCACTCATTAAGGGCTCCCCCATACCATTATTGGTGTTTACACCAGATACACACATCGGGTGAACATAATCAACTTGGTTTGGCAAAACAGTCAATAAGGTATCTCCCCTAGCCATTTGTGGTAAAACCACTTCCGTTCGTATGGCTAAATGGGCAATACCCTGATCTACCCCCCCCTCTATACTCTGTTTTCCAGTTAGCACTAGAGAGGAGAGGGGGGCTGGGGAATGACATTCAACAGGCCCCATACCAGGCCAATTAATCAAACCAGAAATTGGAAAGCACATCATTTTTGCCATCCCTCTGATCGCGAGCATTTACCACCGTAAATGATTCCAATGGGTCCAATATTTGTTTTCCTCTCGCCACATTGGTCCCATATTTTGTAGCATATGAAGCATGACCCCTAGATTCAACTGGGTCCATTAATATTGACATTAAATTAGACTCATTGGGATTTACACTACAATTGGAGTTTAAAGTCTGTATGCCAGATGCCACACTGGTACCTTTCCCAGCATCAGCTGTATAAATTGCTTAAATATTGCCTAAAAAAGGCCCTTAATCTCTGCAATCAATATGTTGACATCAATGGGTTTAAAACATTTGAATAGTCTTTTGTGACCCACTGCTGGCGAAATGGTGTTGGCCGCCTTGCTTTTACCCATTTTCAACAAACACCGGAGAGCCAACACCAATTATGCCTCTGCAATATGTGAGAAACCTGAAGGTGTCTCACCCGCTAGTCCCTGGAGATCTTTCATCCAGGTGGCTAGGACATAGCCATCACTATTGGATCCAGTTCCCAGGGGTAGACCAGTGTCAGAGGATCATCTGTATGGGGGGGGAGGTCTTTGGCGAGTGGAAGTGGGATGCTGAAGGGTAGGACACAGTACCCCCTTCCTTGTAACCCCCTTTCCCCATCCTATCCCGTAGGATATTTAGAATCTCTACGCCCAACTTTCCTGACATGAACACTTTTTACATCATGAAAAACAACGGACCAACACCAGAGCCATTTACCTGACCTGTCGCAATACAAGGGTGAGGCAATTGACAAGAACTACGCATAAGTGACGGCCCTTTCCCTTCCCCACAGGGATAAAAGGAGGAGCACGAGAGCACACTACGAGCAAGGTCAAAGTATCTATTCCGTACCGGCAGTTCAAACGAAGAAGAAAGGCGTCGAGACCTGAGAGGATGACAAGGAGGGAAGTACCCTTGTCCTTTTCAACCCAGACCCATGAAGCCTCAATGAAAAGAGTCATAAAAATGGGATTTATAGCTGGCATGTGGTGTAACAGACATCAACAGTACATGGGGGGGCCTCCCGCATTGATAACCCAGGCGGGGAGGCACTCTTGCTACCGTGGTACCATACTTGACTCCAGAGACAAGACAAGTCAACGGGTTCAGCACAGCCGGTAAGTCCGAGGGAACGGATAGCAAACCAGACTGTGTTGAGCCCAATATTGCAAAGGGCAACATTGTATGAACTTGCGAATAAAGAACTTGTGTGTGTTTAAGCTTAAAAGAAATTCCACTGAAGAACCAGCTGCAGAGTGGTCAGGAACCACGTGGGCATTCATTCGAAGGACTCTGGCTGGTCCCACCTTTGTTGAAACTACAAGTACCAGGAGACCCTAGGAGAGGCCAACGTGAGGAGTCAGAGGGGTCATACAAGTGTTGAGTCAAACTCCTTCATTCAAAAGACTCTGACACGTTGGCAAGGAGAGCAAAGGGAAGTGAATCCTGCACTGTGAGAAAGCAAAGTGAACTGTGTATTTGGCAAATGTGAACCCGGCTGAGGGATGCCTGAGAATTTGGGTGAACAGTAATACTCCCATAAACATTGTATCGATAACAGTGAACCCGGCTGAGGGTTGTCCTCAGTGAATGGTTGTTTAAAAAGACATTGAGACTCTAGAATGTTACATTGTGAAAGAAAGGCCGTAGTGAACCCGACGCAAGGAGGCCCATGTTGTATAAGAGATTGGAACTCAGCAGAGGGGGAACCTAAGGTGAAGAGTATTCGCCCCATGAAGATTTATTGAAGGAACTTTTTTTTTCTTCGATTGTAACACATCTGTTCCTCTGAGGCAGGAGACTTTGTGTGAAAGAGACTTGGCCACAGAAGTCCTTGATATTTTGGAAATTAACCTTTTACTGGAGCGGCCAAGGAGTGTGCTGTGCTCAGTAGTCCCACCTTGCCCCGTGCTAAAAACGTGGGGAAGGTAGACCCCAGCCATACCATCTAGAATTATCATTTAGCAAATACTTTCTTTTCTGATGAACATTATCCCACACTATTTTGTAACTTAGCGTTAAGGATTGGCAATAGGTTTGTTAGTACATGCCCTTTTTATTTGACAAGAGGCCACCAGCATTGCTTTATTATTAGATGGTCGTAGCTTGCTCACATCTTAGGTTTGGGTTTAGATTAGGTATTTTTCTCACCCATTATACACTTTAAATAACACCCTTGAACTGTGTTCACTAGTCTTTACTGTGTCTTTACTGTTGCCACCATGAGTTCCTTACAAATGTTTTCAGTAGAACAAAAGGTGCACACGGATCAATCTGTCCAATCTATGCAATAAGCAGATTTTGCAATTAACACAATGGGCCTGATTCATGAAGTGTTTTATAATGGCACAATCCCATAGGAAAATGTTCTGTGAACCAGGCCCAATATGTACAAACATTCAAATAGAAAAAAGGCAAAATAGCAACTATACTTATTTTGTGCAAGTACCACAAATTTTAAAACAGTTCAGAGTTATAAATTGGTTAATTCATAGTTACATTTTTTTAAAAAGTTTTTAACGTTTAAACACAGCCGGAAAAAAGTGATAAAATATCAGATGGGGAAAAAAAAAGTTCTGTCTCACGCTCTCCTGCAGTACTGATCCAAAACAAGTTCACCCTTATAGAGAAATCACATACCAAAAAGACAACAGTTCCCAAGTCCCCACGAAATCTGTGCAGTGCCGAATAACTTTCAAATTGGTCTGCAGGCCTCCACAGTTCCAGTCTCCAAGCTCTGCTCCCCACTTGTGACCATCCCCACGTAAAACACAACTGGCAATATGATCTGACTCCTCCCCGCCTCCAGAGCACACTGCCCACCCACTGACGATGCCCTTTCACAGCGGATTTACACTGCAAGGACGAGACTGCTGGGATTTTATCCCAGTGCTTCCTTGCGCTCAGAGTCAAAGGGGGGCAGGGCCCATATCACACAGCAAGAGCCGGGGCAGCCAACGGCCATGGACAGCGCCCTTTCACAGCAGGGTTTTTATGTTTTTATGGTTAATGGAAGATGTAGATCGAGTTATCCCGGCAATTATATGTGGGTATCGCTCAATCGCGCTAGCACTATTGTCTGTGCCAATCTCCCTTTGGGCTATGTCGGCCTATGCAGAATTCCACATGAGTGACCATTTTCCACTTCTAGTTTCTATGAATCTTGTAATACCCGGTCCGCAGATTGATCATGGTCACACATTACAGGTGAACCCTGCTAAAAGTCGCGTCACTTGGAATGCTGCAAAATTAAGCAAAGCTAACCTGTCTATGCTTCAAAATCCATTAGCCAAGATCTGGGGTCCCTTTGGAGAGTTATCAGGAGAGGTGAGGCTTGAGTTACTGACACGCTTTATAGCAGTGGAATCCCCAAGCTTGTTGCAGAGATTATCAATCCCATCTCTACTTCTCCATCTCATTCTGCCACAGCAAACCAAGGCATTTCGATATATATATATACATATCTATCAGAAATGCCAAACAAGATCAACGCAAAGATCTGAGATGTATTATTAGTAGGTTGAGCGACGGGGAGGAAACAGCTAGCTTGATTCAAAAGTACAAGCGGAACTATCGTAGGTGGCTTAAAGCCTACCAGAAGTTATTTATGTGAGACTGGTCAACTGTGGTGCACTTAGTGACCGAAATGCATACTAGCACCCTTATTGTTTAATCTGTTCTTATGTGATCTCTGGGACGCCTTGGAGAACAACCAGTCGATACCCTCCAGGCTCTGGGCATGGGGAAAATACCTTGGCTGGGGTCTGCCGACGACTTGATCTTACTCCATTTAACACCACAGGGGTGCAGAGCACATTTGATTGTCTGGTTCACTGTTGTAATGAAAATGGCCTGAAAATAAATCCAGGCAAAACCAACTCTATGCTGTTTAGCTCGAGAAAGTTGAAACCAAAACATTGTATTAGCCTCGCACAGGGTTCAATGGTGGTTGAACAATAGTAGGTAACAGTGACATCCTTGACTGCAACCGGCTCCCGTTCTATCAGACTTACAGGAAGCGCGCATGACTGGATAACTATCAAGGAGAGCATATTGGTTAATTCTGTCCAACCAAAGGTGAATCCATCAGTCAAAAGGTCCTTGTTAGCCATTGATTCTGAACAAGTATTAACTCATCTGGCTACTAAATCCTCTGCGGCAGATCGTGTGTCACACTCGTTACTTCGCTTCCGGATGCTGTAATTATCGGGTGGCTTATCCTAACAATCAAATTGTGGCTATCTGTATACGTTTTAAGTTCAACTTAAGGAAAGCACTTTTCAGGAGTAGGGACATTTTCCTGACTATGGCATCCTGTAGACTGTGTGGAGGTCTGTGCAAAGAGAGCTTAAGACCTGTATTAATGTAATGTGAAGCACTGGGTTCCCTTTGATTCAATGTGTATACTGCAATAAGTGCTGATATGGAGACCCTTGGACTTGAACCTTTATGGCAAGATTACTTTGATGGTGAGGACATTCCCCTATTGCCTTATGTTGCGATAGAGTGGCCAACATCCGGCTAATATTGCAGTGTGGCCAACATCCGGCTAATATTGCAGTATTGCCTGATTTTATATACCTATCGTTATAGTGACAGATGGTTGATTTTAATATTATTTATTGTAATTCAGTTATTGTTCATGTAAATGTATATATGACAACTGTTGGGTGATGTTATTATTGCTTATTGTATTTTTGGAGTTTGAATATGTATATAAAGTCTAACGGTTGTATTATAGGTGGTAAAATAACTTACACGCTACATATCCGTTCCTATAAGGAAAAGCACGTTTACAAATGTTTTGGGGGTCCTCTCCACTTATTTTCAGGACGTATTTGCTGTCCTCATCGTATGTTTTTTACTGCTGGTTGTATCCCCCCAAACCCCCTCCGCTGCAATACCGCATGACATAAATACCATCTAACTTTTAATTGAAATACCACGGGCCAGAGTTATGAGGCCGAAGTAGCTGGACATACCGCGAAGATGGTAAAGTGCACATTTTAAAAATGCATGCATGCATTGTGAAGCACAGTGCTTTAATGCATACTTTTTTAAATTTTATTCAGAAGCACTATGGTACATGTCAATTACCCTCCTTAAAGAACAGTGTATCTTTCCGTATAAAAGAGTCTCTCTGCGCACCAGAAACGCCTGCTTGATGATCCAGCTAAGGGCCTGATTTACAAAAGCATGTTTTAATGGAAAAATCCCATTGAAAGGGGCTTTGTAAATCAGGCCCTAAATGTTTTCTATTTTAATATTTACATGTCTGTGTATATGTGATCACAATTCTATTAGTTGACTATTGAAGGAGGAGGCAAGAGACCCCAAATCAAGCTGAAAGTTGTTGTTCCTACTCTAGGCATGTGTCAAAGAAAGGATATATAGCACTGCACGTTAGTTCGTGTGTGTGATGAGAGATAACGACCTCCACGTTTCTCCTTTTATTGTGCAGAATAAGGAGTTTGTGCGCGTGAAAGGAAAGGTACAGTTGGGAACGTTCCAAATGAGATCTCGCGAGAACATGCTGTCCGATGCTTTCATCAGCGACCTGGCTGCTCTGCCCCTCACCTACGACAAAGGGGAATATTTCGGTTTTCTTGAAACCTTCGGAACGCATTACACTGTCTCAGGGAAACTCGGAGGGATATATGATATGGTGTATGTGCTGGATTCCAGTGAATTAAAGCAAAAAGGTACGTTTCCAAAAACATTTATTGCAAACCGTCAATTGGTACATTATCGCACTTGGTTATGAAAATTCAATTTCGTTGTGAGACATTGCACAGGATGGGTTATTAAGAAACAGATGACTTCTCATATAATGGTGTGCTTTCTCAGATTTTCAGGTTTACATGGATTATTAGTTTACTGTGTATATGGTCCTGTACCTTATAGATAAACCTTCATAATTAAGCTCTACAGGCCCACAATTCAAGGTACGGGCCGAGGGCAAGATCAAAAAAGCGTGTATATCCTAAATGTGGGTTAAAAGAAAGCGACGCAACTAGGCCTGATGCCAGGGCCGGCCTTAGCGGCAGCAGTGCCCTGTGCAAATTGCCCCTCCACCCTATGCGGGCAGGGGGAGTGCCGGGGGGATAGGAGTGCCACATTTTTTTCCAACTCCTGCTCCTCAAGATGCTTGTATGGATAGCAGTGGCTAATGAAGCTCAATCTTCGACAATTATGCTGTGTACTGCTAGGATGACATCTGAAATTTGGGGAGAGATAGTTTCACTGATGCCTGATAGAGCCAAGACTCACTGCAGGTTGTATGTGGCAAAAACGAGTACCAACATGTGGTGATGGGGGTCATGGCATCGTCACATTCAAATAATACGGAAAACTGACCCTGTTGAATGCAGAGGACCTCAAGAACGGGACTGGCGAGGATTCCGCTGAAAAGGTACTTTTCCTTGAATACGGACTACGTCTACCGCACTGTCCATAGTTATGGCAACACTGGGTGACGGCAGGTAATAATTTAATAACAAAAGGGCGCCTGCCTGCCTTATCCCACTACGCAAGCTTGGGGGAGCACTTGAAAGACTCCCCCCGAGCTTGAGTGGCAGGGGGCTAATGGTGTCCTGGTGGGCATGGTCCCCCGGGCAGTCGCCTGGCCCGCCGTGCCCTAAGGCCGGCTCTGCCTGAGGCTAGTGGTGTGAGATGACTGAAAAATCAAAGAACAATACTGCAACAGGGTGTCTGATGACATGGAGTCAGGGCTTTGGCGCATTTTCAAATCAAAGGGACCTCGAGCCTCGGGAGAGGTGGAGCAGCAACTGCCCCCATATTGCCGGTTGGCAGTCTAAAAACACAGCAATTAATCCCATTACATACTACTTACCTTCTAAGACTTACAGTGTGAACTTTGCGGCGCTCGCCTTATAAGCTGTATTTTCTGGAGCCTGTTCAGCCATCGCTTCCATTGGGGAAAACAGAAGTGTAATGACCTTGTTGCCTTTCAACACTAGTTCCTCCATGTCAGCCACTTGGTTAAAGAGAAGGATTCATAGCTATTCAATGGGCATTCAGTGCTTCAGCTCTCGGCTGGCTCGCTGTCTCGTGATAATTGGCGGCTATTAAACTTATCTTTATCTTCATTATAATGTATGCCCCCCCATGGGTGCCTGAGACTTCTTCCACTCTAAGCAAGGGGTTGGGGGGCAACCATCATGTTGAAATGGGCCCTCGCACATCTTCAGCCAGGCCTGCATGGAGTCACTAGAAAATCCGAATGGACATTCTCACAGTGGACAAAAGTTATGACAGTGCCCTCCGATAGATTGGTACTTTAAACCACCACAGATATATTTTTGGCCATCCTTTAAAGGTATGTTCTGGTTATGAAGGTTTGGAGCAGGCATTTAGAAATACTATTTTTTCTACTTTAAGGGAAGCCTTTTGATAAGAACATCTCGGCAATGAGAAAGATTTTGTAAAAAGCACCAACCGCTGAGCTATTGGTGCGTTTTAGTTATTCCAACTAATGTTACTTTATTTTGCATTGGCTACAGTGGGCATGGGTGGGCAATTGACGTGTTTTTTCTTAATATTCAGCATCCCATATTTTGATACCGTAGATATGCTAATCGCTCATATCCCACAATGGTTTCTGATCTGTAGCTTTTATTCAGGGCACAATCCTTTTAGGACTAGACGTTTTGCATCCCTATTTTCAATCCCAAATGCTTTCTCCGTGCAAAGGTCTATCAATGGTCATGGAATTATGACTCGTCACTTCAAAAGCTAACTGAACTACCCCCTGCCCCGCCACCAACAGTAATAACTTTTTTTTAATGTTGCTGTCTTGTCCTGCAGCTTTGTAGTGCTATATATAACAGATGTTACTATAATCCAACACAAAGGTTCTAACATTCTGAGCCTCAGTAGGATGAAGGCTTGAATCATGGAATTCTAACCTGTGATCTTCAGGTTGTGTGTGTGTGAAAAATGACCACTGCTCGGCAGGGGTATAGGGATGAGGAGTGAATAAAACCCCAACTTGGCCCGCACTGCTACTAAACTAGCAGTGATCTCAATCATAAAGGTGAAACCGGCTCAGCCTGACGGGTAGAACTCCATTACTGATTATGTAAACCTGGGCCAAGGGCTGGCTATTCTTTGCATGAGGGATGTGAACTAGGACAGAAGCAATTCAAACGGTACAAGGGTACCAAAATAAAGGCTTGCCCAACCTAGGTTCTATAAAAAAAAATGATCTTTCATTAAACGAAAATGCTCACACCTAATAAAACCACTACTGCCCCCCCCCCCCAGCCCCTGCACTCCACACAGTAAGGGAACACTCAGATGCAGACTTTCAGAATAAAGCGGCACTCAGTTTGTAGACGTGAGCGTTCCAGCAAATATTTCAGCAGCAAAATGGGAGTTATTGGATATGTCTTTTAAAACATTGCAAAAGGGGGGCTTGCTTACAAGTAACTAAGGCCCTTTGAGGCGGACCATGGAGTAATGGCCACTTCAAATATGTTTTATTGCTTGTTTTTCAGGGCCCAACTGTGTACCAGAGTATTTGCATGGCCAAGCAGAAGGGAGAGGAGAAATTGCAAATACTTGAAAATGAGGCATGGCTTAAATGAAATGCTTAAAAGCCTTACCAAATTGCTATTTCGCATTTTGTTTGTTACACTTTGATAAAAATTAGCTCCTTAGAGGTTTTCTGCAGTCAAGCTGGAGTCAAAAAAGTTGAGTCTTGCTTTCCCAAGGTCAAGTTGTCATTGAGACGATTTCAGGACGGGGCTCACAGTGGATCGAATCCGCATTCGCTACTGGCCAAGCCGATTGCTTCCAACAGATCGAGTCCACTTCCATGGCTCGGGTCGAGGCAATGCTTCTGTTGTATTTAATCAGTGCATTAAACAAGATTGGAAGAGGCGCTTCCAATTGGTCTAGTTGGCACCAAGATGGCTTGAAAGACAGGCCAAGGTCTCAGGGCAGAGTCCTTTCTTCTACCCTCCCCAATCGGAAAGGTTTTTAAAGAGCACTTGCAGGATCCTGGATACCAGTGATCTCAGTTGTAGTAGCCTTTGTCTAGTCTGCTGGTCCTCCTAAATCGGCTCGTGGAATAGTTAGGGAGAAGAGCTTTCCATTTCCTTGGAGCTCCTGGTCTTTACATCTCCGACAGAGGACTTTGGAATAAACTGTACTGCCAATCAGGTTCTAGATGAATCCATCTTCATAAATGTTTGAAAGATGAATTGTGCATGTATAGGAACAATGGCATAGCATATTGGCCCTAGGAAAGTCTGTTAAGGGTGCAATCCTGCTACTGAAACAAGCTGTCCTTTGCCTGTTGAGGTCTTACCCAGAGTGCCTTGCCTGCAGGAAAGGGGGCCGCAGCAGCTTTGGGAACCTTGGCAAAATCCAAGGTGGTCAGACCTCTCTCTTAGGCTACTTTTAACTCCACCCCTTTTCCAGCCTACAAGAAAACGACTTCAGTAATCAACATCCTAGTGAGAAGTGGCCTTTATAATGACCGGACTGTCTTTGAAAAACTGATCTCCATGGGAGTGTTCCTGTTGACTGGAAGAGGTAACAAACCTTCTCACAGGGATCAAAGATAGTGACATCCAACATGATTAGTTTGGTGGCAACCAACCCAAACAACATTATATATACAAATCAGGCCCTTTCTTGAATAGGTCGTTGTTCAACAAGCTGCCTATAAAATGACTTCAACTGCTTGTGGCGGTTCATTGTGTAATCTCAGAAGCAACCATGTCAGACATGGATTATATTTAAGGTTTACCAACTCTTCCCCCCCCCCCCCCGTTGCTGGGATAAACAATCTTGATTTATTTTTTTTGTTTTAAATTCGATGTGCATACAGATAAAAAGCTACCTTTGTCTGTTGGATATTTGGGTTCCAGCAGCTGTGTTCAGGAATGAACATGCCACCTTTGAAGCTGCCCTTTTGCCACTGCAGGGCACCTTCTGGTGGTGACAAGAGACAGTCACAGCAAAGATGCACTATGCTTTTTGGCATGGAGCAGTAAGAAAGTAGGGTCTGATTGGCAGATCATTGAGTATGCTACAAACACTAACCATACGAGGAAGGCTAACACACCTGGCAAGAAAGGGTTCTGCAATGGTCATCGCTAGGAAAGGCCACAGGAGACCCCAGCAAAGTATTCCAGAGGTCAGAAGCTGGATCCAGGCCCTATAGGAAGGAGCAGGAGAACAGGACTCCCTCCCCTGCCCCGACCCCCAAAGAAGTCCATGGAAATTGTGGTAGACTTGCCTCCGAGGAATCTCTACCACCGTCTAGGGGAACGTCTTGAGGTATCTCAAATATTCGCCCACCCCAGGACCCACAGCTAAGTATGCAACGCAATAACTTTTGCAAAAATGTCTCCAGCAATGCGAAACAACCTGGTGAGTAGGCATTTCTTTCCCACAGGTGTGGTCTGCATGATTTGAATCTCTAGGATTTGAACCCTAGGGCCATCGAAGGCCCCAGCAACCTAAGAAAAAAAGGAAAGACTACTATCAGGATCTCTACCTTCAAGCCAGGAGTGAAAATTCCAGCGAGGAAGACTTCAGGCAGAAGAGGGATCCAGAGAAGCCGGATCCCAGCAGCAGTGTGAAAAAAAGAAGAGCAGCACAGCAACAAAGAGTCCCAGGATGGAGACAACAGCGTGTGGCACCATGGGTCGCCCCAAACTGAACATCTGGCAGGTAGTTGAGACTTCAACCACCTTCTGGACTTCTGCAGGAACAAAAGGTGAATTAGAACATTCTGGTGGTAAACCATGGTTGGCAGTGGTAAAATGGACCAGAAATGGAGACTGAAGGAGACACATCATTGGGCTTGGACCGGAATTCCAGAGGCAAAAACCCAAAGTGGTATATGCACAAACCACTGTAACTAGCCAGGTAATGGTTAAAAACTACAAAATCAGTGGAAATCGCAGTAAAAAGCTCCTCAAGCGTGTCAGTAGACCTGCGTCCTCTTCATTGCAAAAAGGAAACCAAGCATGTAGCATTGGCAGGACAAAGCCTAAATACCCTTGTACAATTGGGCTGGCCTAATTTTAGCTATCGCTAAAAGGGGCTGGAGGTTGAGGGTCAGATGATGCACTCAACCATACTGGTTGGTCAGTAGGATTGCCATGTGGCCTTCACCACCCCACAGGAAGTGAGCAGTGTATTCCAGAGACCTCTATTGGTGTACACCAGTTATGACCAATATGGAGGCTGACATGACTCCTGTTCACCTAAAGGAATGCTCTGAAACACAAAGTGGCTGTGAGCAGGATTTAAAATAACCCATTGGTACCTCGATAGCTACCAAAATGGTACATTGGACCACAAATTCAGTCAATTAAAAATAGCTTGCACTTTCCTGACGGCAAAACTAAAGTATACCGGCCACCAACCTACTCACTAAAACTTGTCTAGGGTGATAAAATCAGCCTAGGGCAAAATTGGAGAGCCTATACCATATACATTTTTATAATGAGTAAAAAGGAACATAATGGCAGGGGGAATTCTGGAAAAGTGCCTTTTGTCCACCAAAAAGAGATCAAGGAAACAAAAATGACAGCTGAGGGGGGAAAGTTCAGTTGCACCAAAAAGTGGCCCTTGAATCCCCAAAAGCCTAAATTCTGGCTTAATGCATTCCATCACAGGTACTGAATTGTTCAGCCTGTGTAGGATAAAAGCCTGACATATCCTACCCGTCATGGACTTCAAACCTACAATCTTCAAGTTCTGCATACATTTCAGAAGCAGGTTTATTAACTACTTAAACAATCATCAATTTTCGGTCAGAGTGACTCTACAAGGAGAGGATAGAACAGATGCCTGGTTTTTATCACAAAACTCTTTAATCGTTTGAGAATGATCTGGGTGATTGAGAATGATTTAGGCTCCCTGCCTAAAGACAATAGGAGGTCTCTTCTTGAAAAAAAGAAAGTGGGAGAATGAGGGGTACTCTCTGAAGTGGGCACAGGCTCACAGCCCAGTAGATGGGTTGCCCATCTGCAACATTCAGCTTTGATCTATAGATGGTGCTAGTGGGGTGATGTGGATTATTTGATTTGGCCTTCTGGGGGAGGAGCGCCCCTTCTTTGGGCAGTGTGGCAAAGCCCTTTCAAATCTTGACAGCTGTGTGGAGGAATAGTTTCTTATGGGCGATAGAAATATTGTAGTCTCCATGATAACCATCTGTGGCAAGGTCTCCTTTTGCAGGTGACAGTAAATGTCACTATCCCTTGCTACTGAATGTGTGGGATGGAGGTGACATTGACCAACCGGCTTGGCTTACAACTCGTCCGCACAGAGAGGACCTGCAAACAATCCTTCTGTTGTCATGCAATCCTTCTGTTGATATGCACCCACCCTCTCGAACTCAATAGTGTTGGCTCAGAATGCCCCCACAATGCTCCAGCTTCATTAATCTCACAAAACATATATTTTTCAACAACACTTGGGCAAGGACTAATTTCCGATAGATGCACATACCGACGCACATATCTCAACTCACAGTACCGGATTACTCTTGAATGATGCCAGCCCAAACGCTGGCTCCCCAAACTCAGTACAGCATTTCACTGCTCTCGACCAGATCCATGCTTAAACATTGAAATAACAAAAATGTAAATGTAGGTGGCACTACAGTTAACTGCAGTGCTCATTAATTCAAGAGCTCTCCCAAATGTTTGTAAGTAAATAAAAATGGAGGTTGATCTCTTTGTACCATCAATCTTTGGCCTCACATGTCTTATCACAAGTAGCAACCAAAAAGGTGATGGGTGGAAGGTTTATAATAAATCTGAACCACTGGCACTGCTCTGGGCAACCTTCCACACGCTGTTTTTTCCCACCTGTGCCATTGCAAAAGGGTTCCAGCCATATGCAAATCAGTCAGGTACTTCCACCAATGGGAGCAGCCCAGCCCAAACTGCTAGGCCAGGTCACCTCTGCACAGAAACACAAGCAACCACAGACCCATGTTGGCCTTGTTGGGTCTCCTCAGTGAGGTGCAACTTGGTTTCTTATGGCCCAGCGTGCTCTTGCTATTATCACAATTAGGTCATGCGTTTTATGAGTTCTATTCTTCTATGTCCTTGATTAACTGTTTGTGTATGCAAAGAGGCGTTTCTTCAAATAAACAAATATTGAGTGAGATAAGATTGCTGTTTAGTCCCCATGGCCGTTCACCTGGTGCTTTTCTGAGAAAGATCACATGGTACAGCATTTGTTATCTCTCCCCAGGGGCAGAGGACAGTGGAGAGTGGCAGGCTGCTAAGAGTTTAGGAAATGCATACATTAATGATCCTAGGAAAGCACATTACTTCAGAATGCTTGAGTCACCCAAGAATGGGAAACGGCAGCACCAATGCTCTGCAGTGACCCATGCAACATCAGGCACTATAGATTCACATAAATAAATAAATATATGCTCTGCACTGCTCAGTAGCTGATAGACAACACTCCATTAGCAGAGTTCCTTTAAGATGAATACAATGAAACCTTTGAAGTGGAATAGTATCTCTTTTACTGCAGGATCAGCATTGTCTGGACAATGTCTGTCTTGGGTTGATTGAAGAATGTATACAGTAGCACAATTTCCTGGAGAAAAAGGCTCGCATTCAGGCCTATTTGCTTACCCAGAATGCCTTGGTGATGTGTCTCAGAACTCGAGGTAAAGGATGGCTACTACATGGGGTTGTGGAATGTGTGACTAGGATCAAATGGCATATGCTACTTTCGCATTACAGGTGGAAGGTTTTTTCAAGGCTTTTGTAAACCCAGCATTTTGTTATGTAATTGTGTAGGGTACAAAAGGTGTATAATTTTCAGTATAGAAGTGTGGTGTATTTTTTTTAAGTATAAGTGGGTGGACTTGTATTTTGGCGTCAGCCTGCGTTCCCTCCCTGGAGTTAACCCTGACTGCTCTGCCATGTTGCCTGCCTTAAATGTTTGGCTCCCCTTTTGGGCTGTGTACTTTCCCAGCTTTAAGGTTAGTGGTCGTTCAGCCTTTTACCAGGGGCCTGCCTGCACAAAGAACACCTCGACAGCCACTATATAATCATTTTCTGCTTTACAGGTATTGGAGGTTAGAATAAAATGAATGGATCAATGTCTGGGAAAACAGAACGAACAGAATGCCAAACACCAAAGCCAAAAGCAGCCTGATGAATACAAAATCAAATTTTAATAAGCAGCTTTTCTCTTGCAACATTGGGAGGATCCCTGCATGGATGTATGTGAGTTGATGTCCTGATCACCATAACAATAAGTACAAGGACATTTTCTAACCTGACCCTTAAGTACTGTTGTTAGTCCAGCATGGTTTCGGAGGGTTGACCACTTCCAATGTATTGCACTGAATTGTAGTTTCTCAATGAGCTGCACAGCAGTGCAAGGAGGCACTTACTCCATCGCGTATGTGACTGCCATGCATGAAATCTCGAGAGCATTGTCAAAAAAATTGTCAGTGCGTGAGACAGTGGAAATTGTGCAAATGATGCACAAATAAGTCGGCATTTATGAACCCATCTGACACGATGCACATGTTTCTGGTGCATCTGTCTGATGTATACGTGTTATGTCAAGATTATGGAGACAGCCATGAAGATGATTTCTGCTCAAACAACATCTGTCAGAGCGTCTGAACCTGCAAATCCTTTAGGGACACTGTCACCTCTCTAAATTATAGGAAACAAGCAATTTTTAAACTCTTTTCTTTTACCTTACTGCCTACTTTTCGTTGATAAATCGATAGGCTGGATTTCCTCTCTTCTTTTCTTTTCTGAAAAGAATTTGCTTCTCTCGACTAGGATTCTTGTAAAAATCTTTTGTTTGATTGTACACAAGTAAATAACACATATATATATATTTTTTTATGTGCCAATGCTGCCATGAGCATCAGATTGGGCAGAAAACGTGCATCCCATGAAATGCACAGAAAATGAGTAACTTATTTAAAACACACCCAAAGTATGTTGGACAATTTGTTAATCGTTCACACACTTATTGTGGACTGTACATAATAAGTTTGAGAATAAGACAATAGTACACATTCAGAACCTCAGCTGTGTAGTGAGTCTCCTTTGTAATGTGGATCACATGTTGTGGGACCAGTGGTATACTGTTTAAATGGCTCCGGTGGAAGTTTGGCCATGTCATTTGAGAATGTCGTTAAGCAACTTCTGTCCGTATTGTTGTGTAATAGGATTATGCATTTAATTTGCATAATTGTATAAAAGCTCTCAGGAAGTGTGAGATCACCAGCCAGCAACATGAGCATTGTTCCACTTCCTTGAATCCTGTGATTGTTTTGACCATACGTAGTGACAGATGTTCAACCTCTGAACCGATGACGGGATGTGCATGTGCATCATGTATTGCTATACACTTTTTGAGGACACGCACACGCCGAGTATATTCACTGAGCAGTCTCCAGATCATCTGGCAACCATTAACTGGTGAACTATCCTGCCTCAAATTGTTGAGCTATAGTTGATTGCAGGAGCAGTAGCTGTTCTGTGTAGCTTCAGAGGGTGTCTGGTCAAAGGATCGAATACAAAGGGTCGAATGGTCAAAGGATTGACCCCAAAGGATCGAAAACCAAAGGATCAATTTTTTTTTAAATTATGTATTATTTTTGTGTTTTCGTTTAGTGGAAAAAAAGTGGTTTTTACCACAAAAATGGGTGTTGAGGGGGGACCCCCCCCAGAAAAAAAAGAAATGTTAAAAATTCAATCCTTTCGTTTTTGGTCCTTTGGTGTCGATCCTTTGACCTACAACCGCTTCAGGGCAGTTGGCATTCACATCCATGGAGATATTACATGCATTGGGCACCAGCTCTACGTGCACAGAAGGCCTGTGTCTGCTCTTCCTGCACAAGTGTTAGATGGTCGCAAGTGTGCGAGGGCCACATGGGTGCAATCAATGGCACTGCATGCACAGGGGAGCCTGCTACGTCGTAATATACCCTGAGCAGTCCTGTATGTATAATGAGGCATGTCTATATACACTCTGCCAAATAACATCCCAATGGCTGCAATTCCTTTAGAACTCAGCCTTTTGACCCTGAAAGTGAGGTCCCAATGGCAGATGCTGGCTCTATTCCGTAGCCTATTAGATCCCATAATTGAAACTCTCTATGAGGAATTAGGCAAATTGATCTCTATTACGGGAAGATCTGTAAAGAATGCATATCTAAATGCATTTCGGGATTTCTGCGATCAGATTCTACTAGATTTGGCTACAGATAAGGAGACGCTTGTGACCAATTCAGTGAAAGTAAAAAAAAAACTCCTGTATGAAAAGGATTGGATTAACATGACGGAGCAATTCCATAGCTATCCCTCCCTCTCTGATCCAAAACACAAACATAAAAAAAGGGGGTCGATCTCGTTTATCATGACGCAGTTCCCTAATAATTATCACTGCTCTCTTCTCCTTAGATTAAGATGCAACATTCTGCCAACAAAAGAGGTAATGAGGAGAAGGAAGGTAGTGGATGATATGAATGTCCATTGCAGATTCTGCGATAAGCTAGGGGTTATAGAAACTAGTAAACATGTGTTGCTCGCATGTCCCGAGCTCAAGGCGAAAAGAACAACATATATGGAGAAATTTGCTAAATGGGGCATTATAGGTGAAGATGAATACATTTGGTCCAGGTGTATATGAATTTAGAATAATGCTGAAGGATTGGCAGTGGCCGGCTTGATGAAATCCCTGGATCTCTATACTGATTCCGCTCTGGCTGTGGGGAAATCTTAATTCTGGAATATGGCCGTTTTTGGCTCGATAATACCAGGCACACCAAATTCTCTGCAATGCTGTTGGAGGGTATATATTAGGTGCCTATAACCCGAAGATACATTTCACTACTATTAGGTATGGGCTTTATAATAATAATCAAATCTTGGAAATTATAGTATAGCATATATGTTGGCTAAAGTGCACTTCCCCTCTTCTGATTCTCTTTTCCTTGTGCCGTTAACATATTTAGGATATTTTAGGATTTTCGGTGTACGGAGTACCCTGTGAGTAAAAGTGGTCAATGATGAAATGCATTTTATAACAAATGTTGTCTTTCTCTTTTTATCTACAAATACGTGATGAAGATTGTATTCTAACTATAGATGTATTTTGTTGAAATTGATTGTAAAGGTTTCGTATGTAAACCATATACAAATAAAAAAACTAAAAAATAAAAACTCTTGAAGATGCAAGTATCACATTGAGGACTTGGTGAAGTGCCTGTGACTGTGAAGATTCTTATATGCCTGCTAGGATGCCCCTGGTCCTTTGGAAGGAGCAAGTGGAAGAGAATGCAAGGCTTCCTGTTTCACCAGTGTTGGTATGGCATGCCTCTATTGTCTACACGCCGACAAAACGCACGTGGAGGAGGACTCTGCGTTCTGCAAGAACATGTCTGTCCGGACCATGAAGGACCGTCGTAAACGACTCGCTGACTGGCTGGAGGCGAAGAACCCGGCAGCAGGTGAGAAGAAGAAGCCCGAGCGGTCTTCTAAGACCTTTGAGGGCGCTCCGGCCACTTGTGAAACACTTTTGTACGAGCGCGATAGAAATAAAATATCAATCTATCAATCTATCAATCCGGCGATGGGGGCCCAACAAAAGGCAAAGCACTGCAAGTCCGCAGGCACCAGAGCGCCGTTGGTTCAGGCCCCTCGGCTGCCAGGCAGGGCGTGATGCCACCAACGCCATCATCCATGAGCCAATGTTCTGGCTCTGTGAAAAGGAAATCGGAGAACCCGGGTAAGGTTCGGGAGAAGCCTCGGTCGATCCCGACAGAGAAAGCCAAGGGGGGGGTGAGGCGGTGACCCTCCCCCTAAGGTGAAGGCCTCAGACACGCCCAAGATCATGAAGGCCCTGATTCACTCGGCAAAGGCCTCGATTGAAGGTGTTGTGGCGGCCCTGGCAAAGCCTGTGGAGGCTACCCCAGTGGAGACGACTTTCAAGCCTAGGGTTTCCCTGCCACCCCAGAGGGAAACATCTTTCCAGCCTATCGAGAAGACCCCCGTGAAACCCCCTGATGATAAAGAGGGGGTGGCACGGTAGCCTTAAAGGACACAGATACCACCACCGAGGATGAGCTGGCTGATGTCAAAGCAATCCATGACAAGAAGTTCAAGGAGGTCAGGACCTATGGGAAGGATCCAGATGAGGCGGATGTACAGAGTAACGGTGGAGCCGAAGAGGAGCCACGGGCTGTGGAGGAAACAGAGGACCCCCAACCCTCACCGTCGAGGAACAAAACAAAGAGGAATTTCTTTACAAACGACGGGAAGCCAAGAGGGAAACCGTACTCTCGGTCCCGCTGTTGGATGACATATGGGACGAAGGGCTGTCCCTTCTGAAGAAACCTTCCACGGCCCCTGCGAAGAGAGATTGCTACAAGAAGTAGTACCGGGTCCCGAATTCCGCTCCTATGTACCTCTGAGCGCAACCGACTCCGGATTCCGTAGTCTCCGCAGCAGCCAAGAAGAAAGCGGCAGCGGCGACGGCGTCATCCTCCACCTCTCCGCCGGACAGCGAGGGAAAGAAGCTAGAGGCCATGGGACGAGTCATCTCGTCAGCAACGACTACCATTAAGGCGGCCAATGCCCTTGCGATCATGGCCCGCTATGATAGGGAGCTGTGGTTCAAGATCGCCCCTATCCTGGACTTCCTCCCGGATGACAAGAGCCTGGAAATCCTGCAAGAAGGCGAGGTGGCGTCAGATCACGCCATCACTGTAGCTACGGACATCGCCGATACCAGTTTTCATCAAATGGGCAACAGCGTTTGCCTGCGCCAGCACGGATGGCTCAGGGCCACCAACTTCCGTCAGGATGTGTAGACCAGGGTACTGGACATGCCCTTCGACGGAAACAACCTGTTCAGGAAAGCAGTGGACAAGTCGCTACAGGACATCAAAGCGGATACCGAGACGGCCCGTTCCCTAGGCACTCTTCATCAACGACGGCCGTCCTCTTGGACCTCCGGAGGCAAATCCCAAGGTGCCTCCAAAGGATCCAGCAGCAGTTCATCGTCATACCGCCAAGCTGCCCGTTCCTCGTCGCCGGAAGCTTACAGAGGCCACAGCAAGGCCGGTGGATACCGTCATCATCGCCAAGGAGCCCAGGGTGGCAAGGCCTCAGTGAAACAGGATTGAACCGGCCATAACGTCGGGCGCCCACCTAAGCTCCCCGGCTGGCGAACTTCGTTGGCGTGTGGGAGTCCATCTCCAGCGACCGTTGGGTGCTGGATGCCCTGGCCCACGGGCATACTCTGGAGTTCCAAAGAAAATGCCCCCACTTCCCACCTGTGGCCATGAAAGAAAACCATGTTCCACAGCTGCTTCTGGAGGTACGAGCCATGCTGAGAAAGGGCGCGATAGAACTCACCCCAAAGGCTCCAGAGTATACTTGCGATACTTCCTCGTCCAAAAGAAGACCGGCTGCTGGCGGCCCATCCTGGACCTTCGGCGCCTCAACAAATACATCAAAGCCCGGAAATACCGGATGGTTAACCTTCAGCACGTGCTGGGACAGCTGGAGGAAGGCGACTTTCTATTGTCGCTGGACTTGGAGGATGCTTACTTTCACATCCCCAAACACAAACGACATCGAAAGTTCCTACGTTTCATGGTCCAAGGGTGGGACTACCAGTTCAAGGCCCTGCCCTTCGGGTTGAAGTCGGCTCCAAGGCTCTTTACCAAGTGCCTGGCACCGGTGGCAGCACGACTGCACCTGCAGGGGATCCACGTATACCCCTACCTGGACGATTGGCTCATCCGAACAAAGTCAACCACACAGCGAAGACTGTCCGCCTGCTCACAGAACTGGGATTTTCGATCAACTTTGCGAAGTCCCACTTGGTACTGTCGCAGGATGCCCTGTTCCTGGGAGCCAGACTTGACACAGTGGTGCGTTTGGCCTCACCGTCGGACGAAAGGACGAAGTCCATCCTGGGCAAGGTACAACAGCTGTTGACCATGGAAGTGGCCAGGTTGAGGGCCATCAAGTCCCTGCTAGGCATGATGTCATCATGCATCTACCTCATGCGTCTGTGCAGGTTGCGGATGCAGCCACTGCAGGAGTTCCTCGACACCCGTTGGACGCAAGCAGCGGGAAGCTTCGAAGACAAGATCCCACTCAACGAGACTTTCCTTCATGTGATCCAGTGGTGCGGCACCCACGTGCATGGACTTCCAGACCCCAGCGCACCAGGAAACGGTGATGACGGACGCCTCCCTGGAGGGATGGGGAGCGCACACCGGAGATCTCCTCACAAGAGGCCTTTTGCTCCCAGAGGAGAGGTCCCTGCACATCAACATCCTGGAGCTCTGGGCCGTGTTCTGGGCCCTCAGGTCTTTCCTTCCGTCCCTCAAGGACAAAGTGGTGCGGAACTTCACCGACAACACCACCACAATGTTCTACATCCAAAAGCAGGCGGGCACCAGATCCCCAGCCCTATCCAAGGAAGCACAGGATCTATGGCACTGGGCTGTCACCCAGGGGATGTTCCTGATACCCCTCCACCTGGCAGGAGTAAAGAACACTGTTGCCGACTCACTCAGCAGGGAGCTGCACTCGTGCCACGAGTGGGAACTCTAGCAGGATCAAGTGGATCTACTATTCTGACGATAGGGCAATCCCCAGATAGATCTCATCGCGACGGCAATGAACACCAAGTGCCGGAGGTTCGCCAGCAGGTTTCCCCAGCCGGGGAGCATGGGCGATGCATTCTCCTTCCCCTGGGACGGCCTGTTCTTTTATGTGTTCCCACCATTACAGTTGCTTCTGCGACTCATCAATCAACTCCGACGGTCCCGGTGCAGGATGATCCTCATCGCACTGGCATGGCCGAGGCAGATATGGTTCCCGGACCTTCTGGACTTGTCTGCTTCCCCCCTATTCAAACTGCCGACGGACGTGGACCTTCTCGACAGGGAAGGTGGCGCCATCCTACATCACGACCCAGGTTCTCTGAACCTGCAGGCCTGCCTCCTGCAGCACTAGAGTTTGGAGGCTACGATATCCTGGTGGACTGCAAGTAGGTCCTTGCAAAGGCCAGGGCATCCTCGACTCTTAAGTGCTATAGACATACATGGAAGAGGTTCTCTGTCTGGTGCTGTGCACAGAAGATCAACCCGCTACGGATTACCGCCCCTCAAGTGCTGCCTTACTTGCTGTCGCTGGCCAAGGCGGGGCTGGCACATGCCTCCATCAAGATCCATCTGGCGGCTATCTCCCGCTACACCAGAACTCCGGGGCGGTTGTCACTGTGGTCTCACTGCCTGGTGAAGGAGTTCATGAAAGGATTGTTCCGCTCATTCCCGCCGGTGAAGGCTCCGGCCCCGGCGTGGGAGCTCAACGTGGTGCTGACCAGGCTCATGGGTCCCCCATTCGAGCCCTTGCTTTCGGCACTGCTAAAGTTCCTATCATGGAAGACAGCGTTTCTTGTGGCCATCACCTCTGCACGACAAGTAGGAGAGATCCAGGCCCTCTCCTGTAAACCTCCATAGTTGACATTCCACGAGACGAGGGTGGTGCGCATGCCCAAGGTGCCATCGGACTTCCATCTCAACGAGCCCTTGGTGTTACCTGTTTTGTTCCCGTCGCCTTGGTCGCCGGCTGAGAGGACTTTGCACTCGCTGGATGTAGCTAGAGCGCTGAAGTCCTAAGTTCTACGTGGACCGCACGAAGAGTTTTCGGAAGACATCACAGATGTTTGTGAACTTTGGCCCTGTGAACCAAGGGAATGCCCTCTCGAAGGCTTCCATTTCCAGATGGCTCTCCGGCTGCATCATGCACTGTCACCGGATGGCAAACCAACTTATGCCTTGCCGCCCGAGAGCCCATTCAACCAGAGCGATCACTGCTACTACGGCGTTCCTGTCTGGTGTGCCCCTGCTGGACATCTGCAGGGCTGCTACATGGAGGTCGACTCACACCTTCATGAGATTCTACTGCGTTGACCGGGATTCCAGGCAGGGGTCCAAAGACGGCCAAGCAGTGCTGCGCAACCTGTTCGCTTGAAGGTGAGCCTGGTGAGGAGGTAAGAGATGCTTAATGTTGAGTGGTTGAAATGCTTAATGTTGAGCCTTGCAACCTTCCATGATTGTACATGTGTGTACTGCTTTGTATTCTTGTATTCATGAGCATGTGAATCCATGCCAGACCCCATGCTGGAGAAGGAACAAGTTACTTACCTGTGACTGTAGTTCTCCAGCATGGGTCTGGCATGGATTCACATGTGAATCCTCCCTCCGACCCCTGTGCGGCTCTTCTCTTGGTCCTACTGCCACTTTACATGCTACCAAATCTGAAGATGGCTGCCAGAGGAGGGGCTTAGGTAGAGGGCAGTCATTGGCTGGGGGCAGTATGACCCAGAGACCAGTGATTGGTTACTAGTAGAAAGACAGTTCAGAAACGTAACTGAAACGGATTTTTTCTTTACCGAGGATTTCCAGCCTGACGACGGGGAATATTCATGAGCATGTGAATCAATGCCAGACCCATGCTGGAGAACAATATTTACAGGTAAGTAACTTGTTCCTTGGGGAAATGCTACCTGAGGATGACCTTTTCCTTTGCCACTTTGAATAGGGAAAAAATCCTTTCTGAGTCGGAGCAGCCCACTGGATTGGCCATTTTGGAAACGTGCAACTTCTGGAATTTGATGGCCTGTTATACTGTGTTATGTGTTCTGATTGCAGTTTGATGTGTCACTTATTTTGGTGATTAATCACTTTATTCATTTGTTGGGCCGCTTGTGCCACTTTATTTGACGGTAACGGTGTAGGGCGTTTTTTGGAGCAATTTATTTGCTCAACATTTATGAATGGAGTTTTTTGGCACAACTTCTTCTGCCCCCTCTCGTCTTGGAGGCATCGATAGGCTGATTTACATGTGTTCTGCACCCTTTCAGAAGCCTTTGCCCTCCTTACGAGCATTTTACTTGCAATAGCGCATCTACGAGGTGCACACTTCGGAGGATCATGCACGTCTTTTTGCTGCGCATCTCAGATTTGCTCCGAAGATCTATTTTGAGAATCTGCCCCAATGAATCTAAGTGGTTGCTATAAGAAACAGTCAGAAAAAAAGAGACGCACAATTAAGAAATGAATGAAAAACTTCCAATGGTATAATGTGTTCTAAAAAGACATCATCCAGAAAAGAGGGTCTCCAAACAGAAAGGGATCCTTGTGCTATATGTTGAACATCCCAACATAATGTAAATGGCACACCAGAAAAACACAGATCCGTAGGTTTGAGATAAAAGGCATGTTTAATTATTCCCCCCACCCCTAACCACATACATAAGCTAGAGACACTGCCATGCTGTACATCCATGGCGTTGAGCCAAGGAAATATACATATACATAACAGGCATGATGTTGTCACTGTATCATGGCTCGGAGACAAAAAATAAGGGTTAAGATGCCTCATTCTACACGCCCATACACCCGAGCTGTATGGATGGGAGACCCAGAGGAGTGACCCATTCATGAACCCACCAGGCAAGGTCTACAGGAATAGAAGCAGAATTTCAGAATTTCCCCAGTGCCACGTCAAAAGTCATAAAAAGCACAGCAGACAATGGCGATGGTTTAATTCTGATGCTTCCGTTAAGTGGTGTGTTTTTTAAAATATATTTTCGACCGTCCTCTATTTGGGAAGTACAACGCTCAAAGATGATATCGTTCATTAAAAACTGTTGTTTATCCCCTCACAGATCTAACTTCAGAAGACGTGTCAAACTGCATTGGCTATAACCTTAATGTGGGCGTGGCAGGTGATGGATTCGAAGGTGGTGCAAAGCTAGATGGCAAAAAATGCCCCAAATCAGGGACACAGGATTCCAGTAAGTACCTTTTTTTCTACAGAATACACAATTCGAATTTTAAGTTTTATTCTGAAATGAACAGGGCAACTCCTCCACTTGACCTAAAAAAAATCGCTGGTGTTACCATCCGATAATACTGAAAAACTTGTAGTTTGGCGGTGCAGGAGAAATGGAGGCAAACAGTATTTTTTCCCACACTGCCAAACTTGTAAGCCTGCCTTTCTCAGGCAGACTTGCAAATCTCTCAAACAGGTTAAAAAAAATCAGTCGACTTCGTTGCAAGTCATCTGGGGCATGGCGATCTCACGCTTTGAGAGTAAATAGGCTCTTGGGTGGCTAATACCAACCCAATTCTTTAATGAATTGAGTACAAAAGAGGGCTATGCAATGCTATTGTTGGAGCGATGAACCACTCAAGCTCATTGCTGGTTGTGATGTTTTTGGGAGTGCTCTTGTAGGCGATTATTCCACTTGTAGCTTTCTGTGTGCAGGATACTTGAAAATAGTGAGGGCTGTGCTGCGCGTCCCAGACATTGGGCCCAATTTCCAGTATGGGGGAATTTGTATTTGTTTTTCATTACCGTTTGCTGTTTAGGCAGCAAGTCCACTAAATTGCGCCTTGTGTTGCTCTTCTTAGGAGTGCTTTGGGGTTTAGAGGAATTTAAGCCATTGGTAGTTACACCAGTGATCATTGCTGAATTTTTCTGGAGGAAATACATCCAGAACTCTGAAGTATTTCTGCCTGTTTTCCGCCGCACTCGTGATATGGCGGAGCAGGATACATTAAAGCTATTTTGTTGTCGCCATTTTTCTCCATTACCACCATACTCTCAAGGAACCCCCATTATGTTGTCAGGGCAACAGTGAACATGCCAATAGAAATGACCCAGAAAAAGCAGGGGACACCAACATAACTATAAAGCAATTCATTTGTGATGTTCTGTGCTTGACCTGCACAAGTAATTGTTTCATCTAGAACCACCTTACTATATGATGATTTCCTAATAAGCAAAACCCATTCAATTTCAAAATGTCTTCCTTATTAATTGAAACATGCAAAAGACATTGGTACAACAATACATAACATACACATTTCGGTGTGTAAATTCTGTGTATGAATAAATATACACTGGTAATGATACAAACTATGACCTAACCCACTCAATTAGGAGTTGTCTCAGGGACTTAAAAATTGTACACTGACACGTCTCTATCGGTTACCGCATCGGATTCTCAGAAAAGCATATAGTACAATTCTCTGATAGTATCACGGAACCTTATGAAGTTCCATACACTTTCTTAAATATGAAATGTTTTATTTAACATCAGTAACATTGTTTATTTTTTTATTTTCTATTGTTTGCTTGCTTGTCAATCGTTCATATATGTACGACCTATACATGTTTAGCTCCTGTAATTACACTTTTTCAGAAATATTTATTACGATAAAACCTGCTAATTGATTAGCCAATATAGAACTTCAGTAACAAAACGCCTTGACAACAAAACATTGTTATCTTGCATTTGTGGTACCACTTGCCACAGCTTATGTCTTCCAAGCACTTTGCCTGTGAGAGGCAAAGGAGGAGTATGATAGAACATTGCGTAGTTATGGGGAGAAGCAAAGGGGGGTACATAGTTGGGATGGGGGCGAGGGATAGATAAGATCCTCAGGAAGGAATGAGAAGGAAAATGTAAAGGAGCTTTGTGTCCAATTGAAATGAATGTACACTGTGTTCTATGGGGTGTAGCTGTTAAGATGGGTTTCTGAACTCCTACCTGGTGGGCAAAGGTTCGGAAGGCCAGCCTAGTTTCTTGGAACAGGGTAGCCTTCTAGACAAGCCAGTCCAATCAAGGTAGCTCTGGCGGCGGTCAAGACTAGGTGTCAGGAGGTGTGAGGGTGACTGAAGGACCTCAATGAGCACACTGAGTAAAGGACACTTACAAATCACTCCCAGTCAGGTGCATATATATCAAAAATACAAATACATTTATTCCAAGGCCTTTGCAATTCAACCCACACTAAGAAAATCACAGAAATACTATTAAAACCAATACAATCCTATCTATACACACATATGCAAGACCAATGGGGACTAAAGGGTGACTGCACCAAATGGGTCCACAACCTAAATAGGGAAGGAAGTAGGCAGTGCAAATAGTCCTTAGGCCCTTCTGCATCAAACACAATCCTAACTGGAAGCAGTCCAATCCCTAAAATGAGGGGAGCCTAATGCTCAAATGTACTTGCAAAGCTGGTGCACACGGTAGTTCAAATGGGCGAAATAGGGTATTGTGTAGGTCTCCACTTGAGGGCAGAGCAGTTTCCAAGAGTTGGGAATAGTTTGCTAGTTCGCACTAGCTGTGGAAAGGAAAGGAGAGGGGCCCCCAGGGGCCACTTGTGCGTAGAAATGCATGGATGTGCTAGGGGCCACAGGCAAGGGTTCCAATTACTCACCGGCCCCGGCGCACACCGGACCAAACTTCGGCTGTCGAGTCCACTTCAGTAGCAGGTTCAAATTCTGCAATCTCGCGGCGCTGCGGCTTTCAGTGACGAAGACACAGCATTGATCCCCAAACGGGACAATGACCATTTCTCTGCTCCTGGTGGATGGATCAGGCCAGTTCCATTGCAGCAGACTTCAGGGCACAGAGGACCACAGCTGCAAAGAACTTACAAAGTTTGTCACCATGGCTGGACGACACGGTAACCGCGTTTACTCCAGTTCGGGCGCACTCACTTTACTCCAGACCTGGGAATGCCAAGTGTACGAAATTCAGTGTGAAAGTGCTGTGCACACTGAGTATGCAAGGTACCAAGTTTCAAGGGCCTCCTCGAAACAGCAGCGGTATCAGGGCAAAACTCCTGCGCCAGCTAGTCAGCCCACTGGTTGGCCAAGGGACACTTCCAAAAAGGCTTACTTTCTGTTTTTGATAAAGGTGTCAAGAATAGTTGGTCCCACTATTCTAATGGGTGGAAGCATCTTCACAGACCTTGTAGGACGACCAGATGCAGAGGGGCCCAGTGGGACGACTGTGGGCTCAGGGTGTCAAACCTTCCAGCGGGTCACCAGCGGTTCCTTCACTTGACGACTTGGCTTCTTAGTTTCAGGATACTTTGGTCCTATCATTAGTTCAGGGAGGACTCCAAAGATCGACATGGTATGGGTGTTTGGAGCCCTCTCTTATCCAAAATCTCCTTCACGCCAAAGCGAAGAGGACCCAATGGGAGATCTGCTCACATACAGGCACACCATACGTGGACCAATCATGGACCACAGTGGTCCTAGGCATTCACAGCACTCTAGTTCCAATACACATCCTGGGTTCCAGAGAGTCTGAACGGTCCAGCCTACATCCTGTGGGTGCGCACACAAGGCATGCAGAAGCCCGCAAAAGGTTGGCATATCGCGGGAGAATGCATGCCCAAATAAGGACTGACCCGGGTCAACTCGACCTGGGGCTGGTGAAGGGGGCAAGATGGCCAAATGATAGGACAAAGAACTTGTTGCATGGACATTTTGGAGCCACACCACCTCACCATGCCAAATGCGGTAACTGCGGTTTACCTGGCAGGCAAGGGTTAAAAATATATGAAAAGATAAGCTGCCACCAGCCCTGTCCAAGGCACTTCTGTACTCCTCCTAAGAATGTTACCAGGGCCTTTGGAAATGACAGGAAGACCCAAGTGCAATATACTGGAAGGGACATTGTGCACTTGCAACATGTTGCAGAAATGTTGCAACATTGACAAGGACTAAGGGAAACAGTCTCCCAGTACTGACTGTCTAAAGGTCATGTCAGTTACCCCATAACAAAGTGAGAGAAAACAAGCCCATGGGAATGCAGCAGAAGGCTGTACTCCTCTGGCAAAGTCAGACTATGGTGTTTAAACAAAGCAAAAATTGGGGGGGTACTCAACTGGAGGGAAAATTACACATGGAATGGACATCTTTTCTAACAGTAGCACCAAGAAGAGAGAGAGCTGGAGAGGTGTTCTCTGCACAAGGGAGTGGGGGTGGGGGGACTATGTCTGGAAATTGCTCACTGCATGGTGAGGCTGGGCATGTGGCAGGCATGTAAGTGTATAGCGGGGGCAATCGCTCTGGCTGTGGAGTTGTTTGACAAACAACCCTCCCAGCAGCACTATATGGTGCTGAGATATGAGGTTATGCCCCCACAAAAGGTTTAACGGTCATTGAGAATACATGCCTAAAGAAATTATTGCTGTTACCAAAAAATGCCCCACCTCTTTGTTACATTTGGACCTCCAAACATAGCCTATTGCCGCTCAGATTGCCCTAAAACCAGTCCTATAGTGGCTGCGACTGTGGTCGTCCCCTGGTATCACTTTGTTTGGGGATGCTCTCAGAAATGTTCTAAAACTGGAGGGTGCAACCAACTGTGGGTGTGCACGGCATGAGAAAATGATGATTGCATTCTCCTAAAGCTATGGTGCTAAAAAAGAGGGCTGCGCTCTTCATCAAATTGATGAATGGCCCCTCAAATCCATTATTAAGTTCTCTGGGTAGTAAGATTCAGAGAACGGAAATTAAATCGGCCCTAAGTAGAGGAATGGACTTATTATTTAAGGAAACTGGCTGGCGTTTTAATTGGGGGAAAGGTAACCCCAATCTCCGAAGGTGCCTCTTTAAACATCTGGACCTATGGGATTGGGGTGAAATCTTTAAACATCTGGGATCATTATTGAAAAGGATGTTAATAGGGTTGGAAGTAGGTTTCCTGTGGCTGGCCCCTACTGAATGTTGTTCCACGCTTAAACCCCATTTGAAGGCAAAGGCTAAAGTTATTGCTAGGGCCAACATCTGAATTGTCAGCCTGTGCCCTGAAGAATGGCCCGGAATTTTTGTCTATCAATATGTTGTGGAATCGTAAACACATTCTGGACGAGATCCACCCAGCTTACGAGTGCTCCCTGTATGTACGCTTTAGGTTAGGATTTTTACCTACAGCACGTTCTACTTGCTCATGGCCCCCTTCTAATGGTGGAGTATGCCCCCTATGCAATACAGCCGATGAATCTTTATTGCACTTTACGGTAATATGCCAGCATTACTAACTTTGGGCTGCAGGTACTTGAGACCCATTTTATTGGTGCTGTGCATGAGAAATACACGTAATGCTATGTCTCTTTTCTCCTGCTCTTCGGACTGGAAGGTTATTTTTTCTATAGCTAGATATGCCCATCACACCTGGCTCCTAAGAAGCAGATTTTTGGAGAGTGTATGAGTTACTCGTGGGGTCTGCTTTAAGGCTGCGAGTTTTACTCTCCTCCCAGACCCCTCTTAGGGGGAGGAATTAATTTTAGGAGGCCTTTGTATTTTATCTTTTTAGTCCAATGTGTTTTAAGCTTATTTATATCATCATGTATTTATATGTATTATCTGTTTTTATTGATGGGAATTTGTTCTATATGTGCTAACAGCTAAGCCGAACAAAGCTCTTAAAATGAAAACGCATAGAGCAAAGCCCTTTGGCTTAGGTACCTAGGCCCCCAACAACAACAACATATAAAAGACTAAGACGTGGGTTTTTCCCTTTTTTTGTTGTTGAAGAAACTCCCGGAAGTTCCGGACTTATTAAAGAAATCATTCCGCTTGTCAAGGGCGGCACTATTGATTGGACAGCTAAACTAAATGAACAGCTGGCGGCGGATTACAACTCTATCACTGCGGAGGATATGAAGAGCTGGGCGGCGTCCCTGGTCGATGCTCCAGTCGTAATTCAGCAGAAGGTAAGGGGGCGTTTCCCAGGCGGGGGGGGAGGGGCATGCCCGCTTCGTTGCTCTTTATGTTTGAGCTGTGGACAGTGACAGGGATGTGCCGCCATTTGCAATGCTGTGACTCTCCCTTTATCTTCATTTAACACAAAGATCAGAACTCCTCAGCTCTTTAGCATCAGAAAGCTTGTTGAACCACTTCTGCGCTTAAGGGCAGGAATTTCTGCTCAGCACTGGGTCTTTAACTCCACTGTAATAAGCAGAAATTACAGGGCCAGAACCATGTCATTTTAAATCCCTGCATGGTGTTTTGTGAATCTTGGGGCCTGATTCACGGAGCCTTTTCCAATGGGCTTGCACCATTATAAAATGATTCTATGAATCAATTGTTAGTAATCTAATTCTTTCAGCCACCGTTATAATTTCAAGTGCTTTGAGCGCTCAATTGAATGCACATTAATTTCAGAGAGAATATCCGTTCTTTGTTTAAACGGTGCAGCTAAAGTGCCTTATATGATTTCCTACAACATAAGTACTATATTAAATCTAGGGGCCTCCATCATATGGCAGAACAGGGAGAGCGAGGGAGTTATTGAGAGAAATTGAGTGTTACTGTGAGTGAATGAGGCAAAGCAATCCTCATTACCCTGTTTCTCCTTTGCTCCTCGCAGTCCTTAATAATCTTGGGGAGGGTCTCCTTCTCTGTTTGATGAGGCCATGACTATCAGCAAATACAACTAATTATTTACTCTATGTATATATGATATGATAAGTAATTTATAATGCGCCAGTACACAAGTGTTTATAGGCGCAAGAAGACAGGGGAGGGCAAAACAACGATCTTGCCAGGCCTTGTGTCATTCAGATCATGCAGGTGCGAGGTGGAGTGAAAAAGGAAAAGTGTCAAGGGCGGGGAGATGCAGTGGCGAAAATGCGTTAAGTGCTTCCAGGGGTGGCTCAAGTAAGTGCAGAGGTAAGTGCAGGGAGATTGTAGGGTTGCAGACACAGTCCCTAAGTGGGTGGGAGGTTTGGAGGCAGTACAGTCAAACACTTGTGTATAGGCGCATTACAAATGCCATATTGTATCATGTCATATTTCAGGGGGCTACTGGTGGTGCAGGATCCTAAAGCATGTGAGGTTCAGTGGGTGGCTAGGTAACCAGTTAGCTAAGCAGAGAGGAGCATCAGCAGGGGAGAGGGATAGGTGGTCCTGCTCAAGTTTGAGAGAGGCAGGGAGGCTGTTGTAGAAGGAGGTCCCAGCCGAAGACAAACATCTACCCCCACTCTCTGCCTGGAGAAACGTCTGACCCTCCGAGATTTGGAGGTGGATGAGCGGAGGGCTTGAGAAGGAAGAGGTTTAGGAAGAGAAAGTTGGATATAGTGTGTTCCCCAGCCCCAGGAAGCCTTGTGGTCGATGCAGAGGGTCATGAACTTGATCCTTGCAGCCACCGGGAGCCAGTGGAGAGTTTTCAGGGCTGGAGAGATACGATCCCTGGGCTTGAGGCCAAGGACAAGTCTCGCAGTCCTGTTCTGGATTAGTTACAGAGGGCGAAGAGTAGAGGAAGGCAGATTTAGAAAGAGACTGTTGCAGTAGTCCAGCCTAGAGACAACCAGAGCTCTGGAGACAGTGAGCTTCTGGGGGAAAGTGAGAAAGGGAAGAATATCTCTGAGGAGGTGCAGCTGGTAGTGAGACTTCTTAGAGACATCAGAGATGTGAGGAGAAGAGAGGGTGGAGTCGAAGATGACCCAGTGGTTCTTCGCCTCACAGGAAGGTGCGGGTAGATGGCACAGGGTGGGCGGCCAAAGTGAAAGAGGGAAAGCGGGATCATGAATCCCAATGAGAAGGATCTCAGTCTTACTGGCATTAAGGCAGAGAATGTTGGAGGTCTATCAAACCTGAATCGCGGATAGTCAGTCAGGTATGAGCCAGAGAGCAGAGGATGCTGAGGGGAGCCTGAAGGGGAGCTGAGTGTTATCCACATTACCCGGAAAGTTGGAGCAGAAGGTAGAGATGAGGTGGGCTAGAGGTGCCAAGTAGTTGGGGTATCTAAAGCACAAACCAAGCTGGGTAGCAACGGAGCACTGTACAAAGGGGACACACCAAGGGGTTACACTCAGGATGCAGGGGTAGTAGAGAAATTTGCATTGGTAGAGGAACAGGAGTGGACTGGCCTACAGAGAACTCTGGAGATTTACAGGTGGGCCTTTGCACCAGGGGCCTTTTAAGGAAAGAAGTTGTTATTGTTCACTCTTAACAAATGTGCTGTTAATCCCTATGTAGGGGCAAATGTGCTATAAAATGCTCTATTTGGACCACATTTTTACAAATGTTCTTTTGTGAGAAACCCAACTAAAACTATTTCAAGGGGTTGGGCTTGCTCATATGGTGAAACATGGGGCCACTTTGAAAAACATTTCAGGGCCACTTTTGGTTCCTAGTCCACCCCTGTAGAAGGAGCAAGGGAGGGTGCAATACCAGAGTTTAATTGAGAAAACTCTGTCCTACCTTCAACGCAAAACCGTGCTAAATGTGTTGCCACGATAAATGCTAGGCTAGATTACACAAATGTGCTGCACACCAGCATCCTCCATCTCAAATCCACAATCCGCATCAAATTGAAAATGCTGCAATGCCTCTTAACTACGGGCATGGTCACCTCATCCTCTTACCACTCCATATTTATTTCAAGGGTGTAGCCAAGTGCATGTTTACATTTTGATCTCCGTTGATTGGGGTTAAAGGACAGAAGACACTCTTGGTAGAAGGAACATTTTCATGCACTCTTTTAGTTGACATAGAGCAGAGGTCTGGAACCTTTGGATCTCCATATGGTTTGGACTACAACTCCCATCCAGCCTAGCCAGCATAGTTAATTGGGAGGGATCATTGAAATCGTAGTCCAAAACCATCTGAAGAGCCAAAGAGATCTTAGAATGCTTTTGGATCTGCTCCAAATGCCAGCTAATATGGAAGCCAGCTATGGTCTGCTTTTCTGACTTATGCGCAGTGCAAGTTAACCTCACTCTGCTCGGTTGTGTACTGGCAAGTCAGCAATGTGCATTTGTAATTCTCTGCAATAAGTATTAAAATGCAAAGGCCAATGTGGAATTGTGTTCTGTAAATGGTTACAATCGGCTATGGATTGATTGCATAATGGCATTGAAATAATCACATGCATTTCTTGAAAAGTGAATCGACTGGAACCACCCTCGTCCAGTGATTGTACTTCTGCCATCCATTTTACATGACTAATTAAGGGATTTCAGTGGTGCTGCTGTGTGTCGAGGCTTACAGTACCACACTTAAATTGTGACTGTATGCCAAAACAGTTGCATTGGACTACAGATAGAAGGTAGATGGCCTATGGGAGATGTGGGACCCGAGCCTGTGGTTGTTTGGTCATTAATCAGCCATTGACCGTCCGTGGCCTTCACTACCCGCCTCTCTCTGCCAAAAACACACCCTCCTGGGATCTATTTGACTTAGCTCTACCATGCATTAACATCAAACGTTGTGCAACATAGGGCATGCCGCAGTTATTTCCAAGCAGTCTTCTGAGAGTTAATATCTCAATTGCCACTGTACATCCGCTCCTGGTGTAATAAAAATACCTTCAGTCGCATTATTTATAAGCCATGTGAGTTTCCTTGCATGTGTTCCTTGCACTGTAGTCTTATTAAAATCAAGCATTGGCAAAGCCAACTGTTTAGACATTTGTATTTGTATTAGAAGTGTATTTGCAGGGCTCTGACATTATACAACCAGGTTCTTGCACGGTCTTCCAGCTGTTGCTATCACATGGCAAGGGAGTACTGTTATGGAAGTGTCTGGCAAATGACTATCCCATGTCCACACAAAAGTCAAAACTTTGCCAGTTCTTGTTTCACAATGTCCTAGAAATGGGAAGCCTAGAGTTGGGCGTAGGCAGGAAGAGTTATGGTCGGTGATCCTCTGTGTGGTCGCCTCCATTGGGTTTCGCCATTTTTCATAGTTGGGAGGCTGTGTCTGTTGATTGTGTGAGGAGTTGTTCAGGCTGCACTGGGAACAAACACATGCACTTTGGGCGGTATAGCGACCAACTGAGACATTTAGCTGATACCTTATTTTTCTTGATTTCTCGAATAATCAACACTTTTGATTGATCTGTTATAAAAGTGTGTAGATATGTTTCAGCTAGGAATGGCCATATAGAAAAATCAGTACTAAAGTGGAAACTAATTTGGTTTCACAGTAACTGCTTGCCTTTCATTATAATCGCATACATTTTTGATAGTAATACAATAACGCAATAATGCTAACACAAGCACATGTTGGCAAATATCCATCTCTAAAATATCGTAAGGGGGCAGAATTTATGAAGTGGCAAATACACTGTGAGTCAACTCGGTGGGCCATACCAACATGCTGATGGCTAACACGGTGAGCCATACCAATATGATGATGGCTACCGCGGTGGGCCATACCAACATGCTGATGGTCACAATCCTCTATACTAGCCCCCCTTTACTTAGGCCATTACCATGGACAACAGGATGAGACCAGTCGGAATGACCCGCCGAGGTAACCATTATCAACATATTGCGTAACAGGCAAATGCAAGGGGACATATTGAAGTCCTCTAGATAATTAAACCTATTGGTTCTGCATAGTTGTATCCATTGCTATATGCATAATCTCCACCTGGACTCATTCTTTGTTTGATGTTTTATTGTATTGCAGCCTGCTCCAATATATACTCTCATTCCTGTGAAAATGCAAAATGCATATGAAAAGAAAGAAAATTTGGAAAGAGCCATTGAGGATTACCTGGACGAATTCAATGTTTGCAAGTGTCAGCCATGCCAGAATGGTGGGACTGCAGTACTTGTGGACGGAGAGTGCTTTTGCCAATGTTCACCCTACTTTAAAGGCATTGCCTGCCAGAACAGGAAGTCGGAGCAATTAGGCGGTAAGAGAAATGTCAAATCAGAACATGATTGCATTATGTGCAATAAGCATACGTGTAATGGGACACGTGTGTGTTTGTTTGTGTACGTGCGCTTGGTGGGCATGGAGCGAATAGTGAAGTTGAAGTAAATGGTGGGGTTTGAGGCCTGACAATTTTTATTTTTTATTTTATTTGTGTTGATTCATAAAGAACCTTTACAAAACATACCATCAGCACCTTTTCAGATCTCATCATATTGTCGACTTGTTAATTCTTCAATTCATTTACCTTTTTTTACAAATCTTACTCTGGTGCATTTTATATATATATATGTATATATATATATATCAAAAACGAGGAAAGGAGTGCACTCCAGTTCCCTGCACAACCTTCCAAGCCACTGGTGTTCTCCTCCGACCGGGTTCTGTGCCAATACGTGTCATCAGGGAGGCTGTCTTAACTTGCAGCTCAGAGCAAGTGCAGGTGATGATAATCTGCTGCAAGGGCTTCTGGTAGATGTAGTCATCAGGTTAGCAAGGAAAAAGCTCACGACCAATCTCACAATGGAGAAAGGGGGTGGAGTAGCGTACAGTGAGGCACTCCAAAGCCGGGCATGTATCACCCTGGTGCAGCACCCTGTCAGGTCATGAAGATTCCACCCTTCAAGATCCTGGAAAAATGGCAAAAACGAGGAAAGGGGTGCACTCCAGTTCCCTGGATTGGGTGTGAGCTTTTTCCTTGCTAACCAGATGACTACATCTACCAGAAGCCCTTGCAGCTAAGACAGCCTCCCTGGGAACTGGAGTGCGCCCCTTTCCTCGTTTTTGTTATATATATATATATATATATATATATATATATGCACTACAAGAAAAACTTTGTTGGGGGGACGTTATGGTTAAGTTGCCCTACTGTGCACTTCACTAAAAAAAATGTTCGCCCTCCCCGTTGCGGTTCGAATTAAAAACGAATAACCCCGAAAATGTGTCAGTTATGGCAGACTGAGCCCCCTTACTTGCCATCACCACTGTGCACTGCTAACACTAACACCCAGAACATGAAAGCTGTCCTCTCAAATGTCACTGATGACATCACTGACAACATCACATGTTTAGCCTATTTGTTTTTGTTGCCTGCCATATATATATATATATATATATATATGTACATTTATTTAAAAAAAACTTTGTTAAAGGGATGTTATACTTCACAGTGAAACGAAAAAACACTGCACATTCCCCCATTATGGTAAGCTAAGCAACCGTAACTGCCCGCAACACTGTGCACTGCTAACACGAACACTGAGGACAAGGAAGATGATGTCACAAATGTCATTGATGACATCACTGATGACATCACATGTGTAGCCCCTTCGTTTTGTTCACTGTCATATCTAGGCCAGGTAGGTGTATTTACTGACAGTCAGAATACTCTGTGATGGGAATCGCAATGACGTCAGAAATACTGGATGCAACACCATTAACACTCACCTTTCGACACATCATTTTGAAAGTGACACAGGTGGAAAGGTGTGAAGATATGTGCATTGGGAGGGTGTAACCATATATTATTGTACAAACATTTCTGTGCATAGGACATCTGGGTGACAGAAAGTGGGCTGACGGCGACAGAAATTGGCCTGACGGCACTAAAGCATATGAAATGGGCCTGACCCTCCCGTTGCCAATGCAAGTGGTATGGAGTACCTTTCTCCATAACGTTCCTTGGCAGCTTAAACAATATGGACGTACATGCCATGATGTAGCACCTACAAAAGAATGCATTACGACCTGCAACGTAGCATGCCACATTGTGAAAACAGAGAGTACATTTGTAAAGAAAATACTAACATTTAAAAATGTGTCCAGTAGTTTTATTTCACAATAAACTGAGTGAAATCATCGCCCTCTGCAAGTAGTAAAGTAGTTTTGTTTCAAAATGAACTGTTCTAGAAGATGGCACTATTCACTTTTCCATAGAAGTATTAAGTTTGTCTCTTTGGTCAACAATGAGAATGTAAAAGGTCACGTTGTTTTTTTCCACACACAGAAAGTAAGCGTTGCTGCCACAGTAGTCGTTTTCTCCCACATTGATGTGCAAGATGACGTCAACCGCTGTGATCTACACCACCAGAAAGGGTGGAATGTTACTTCTTATAGCAACAGCAGCATAGGGACACAGAGGGCCCACACGATCATCCCAGTGAATTATGATGCTCAGACAGCCGGTTATGAACAGTTGCATTTGACGGGTAAAGAAGCCATCACTCGGCATCTGTAATCCGTGACAATCACAATAGGGAAGGAAGTATCTGAGGAGGAAATGGGAATTAAAAGATGTATGAATACGCAACCTTTGGATAAACCACATTTGTAATACATAACATTTTCAGTCAAAAATGTATTCAATAGGAGGAAATGTAGTGGGTCCCTAGGGATGGCGACAATGTGCAATGTCCATAATTGGAAAAATAAATCGAACAGCACAGAAAGCTGGAACGTCGTTATTAATAATACAATTTTTGTTTGGAAGTAGCTGCGCGGTGGAAGGGGAAATAAAACGTGTATCACTGCACCACCTGTGCACAAAACAAAATTGTAACACATACCTTTTTTATTAAATATTATTTTAATTTGGGGAAATCTAGTGACACCCTACAAACGGCAACAATGTGCAATGTCCATAATAGGAAAAAAATTGCAACGACACATAAAACTTGTAAATTATTAGGGAAAATATATATTTTTTTTACACACTAAAACATAACGTCAATTCGGTATATAGGCGGCAAAAATACACTTACATGATGTGGAGCGCCTCCATTGCGTTCGCTGTAGTCAGACACTAGTGTATGTGGAAGACTGCCTGTTCAGAAACTAATTTCTCATGGTCGGTGCAAAGGTTTATGAAGCATAACCTTATCAAACGATATGTTTTTCAAACTGTTACTCCCTACATTCTTTATACTCTTTCCCTGTACCTCAAGGTTAAAAAACAAGGGACCCTTATGGGTGTCAACAAATATGCGGCCGTACTGAGCTTGTGTTGAAAAGAGAAAATGCAGTGGCCTTCACTTCAAATGCAAACACATTCTCATTTTGCAACAACATATCAGCAGCTATTCATGAGAACCGCTACTGCCGTACACGTGCAGAAGGGCTGTGTGTACGAAATAGTGCAGGTGGCTGGCTGAGATTTCAAACAGTAGGACACAAGCCTGATCGCAGTAATTCTGTTTATGTATTGTGAAATGGACGCAGTAAATTCATTTCGTACAATGAGTAGCAAGTCCCACTGTACCGTATGACAGTGCTCACAAGAATACTTCAATGTTTGACTTTCTACTACCACGTCTCATTAACGCTCACCTTTCGAAACAGTGTTCCATAAGTGTTATAAGTGCATTGGTGCCTTCTTCGTTTAGGTATGTTAGTGCCGATGTTCGCGTTCAACAGAAAACGAAGTAAACATGGCGGACTTATCGAAAGATTACGACGCAGTTCACGCTGTGCCACAACCAATCGGTGAAAGCACAACATGGTCGCGGGCAGCACGCCACAGAATAGCCAATTGCAATCTTCTCCACGGAGCGAACAGGGAAGTGGGAATTTTTAGAGACATACCTTTTGATCATTTTTAAGGGAACTACTGGATGGAATGTCACAAAATTTGCAAAAGCACGCTCTCGCGCCCAAGCACCTGCCACTGCCTCAAATTTGGTGCAGATCCGTCCAGCGATTTGGCCTGTAGCCGTGTGCAAAGTTTTCCCCATTCAGTCTATGGGGATAAAAAACGTTTTGGGACCCCCCCTATAACTTTGCCCCCCCTGGACCAAACATCACCAAACTTTGCAGGACAATTTAGAGTGGGTCATATACTTATTTTGCAAAGATTGGTGAGGATTCGTCCAGGGGGAGCGAAGTTATAAGCTGCCCAAAAAGTGCTCTTCCTATGGAAACAACAACTTAACCTTAACTACACGGCCACTACCGTGGCTGTGTCATATATATATATATATATATATATATATATATATATATATATATATATATATATATATATATATAACAAATTCATACCCTATGAATTTGTGTACTCATAAAATCCATAATAAATCATGGTAAACATTCACATGAAGTACATATTAAAATGTTCACAATTCCTTTCCTCTATACATTTGACCTTTAATCTTTGGGATTATTATCTGCCATTTGACTAGTCCCCACAGTACTGAGAATTTACTAAATCCAAAGTGCCAATAGTGTTGCCCGATCAAGCCTTTGTTGTTGCTAGTTTTACTTGTTTAAACATTCTAAAATCACTTTCCAAACTGAGTATAAAGCCATGTGCACGGATTCCAAGTCTGTGTTTAAACAATAACTCACTTTTAATTGTGTCGTAACTTCCAACGAACTGCCCCAGTTTTGTCATGTATGGAGGTCCCCTACTTGGACACAGTGTCAGTACATGTCTTGGTGTTTCCATATTATCTTCGAACCTACACATACGACACTCTCTGTTCAGCCGGTAATCTTGCATGTGCACCCTGCAGGGCTAGCAATGCAACTGGGTTGTCCGTAGTTTCAACATGAAGGTCCCAACCACTGTACTGGGGAACTTCAGGAGGTAGTGGTGTGTCTTAAAATAGTAATGACCAATACCCAATACATATTTGAAGTTATATAGGTTTTACAAATGTGTGTAATTTCCCAGCCAGTCCCGCTGTTTCACTTTGTTTTTGTATACAGCCTTCAGGATCTCAGGCCTTGTACCCCATTCAAAATCTGAGGACCATTCTATATTTGTAAAATACGCCTCGTTTAGAGTAACGTAGTCCTGGTGGCTTCCCCTTTCATATATCGAGCCCATGAGTTGCAGCAATTGGCATACAGGACGATTTCTTGATTTTATGTATAATATGCCCCTTTGTATGAGTGCTTGGCTCATGAGAGACACTAATCCCAGTTGTAATCTAAAATTGGCCATTGGCATGGTGTTTGGCAAACTCATGAGCCTCCTTCAGAATTGGCCCTCCACCACATTTAGCCATGTCAGGTCCCTCTTGTCCAGTGTATCAAGTCCATAGAGAATGGCTGGTGAAAAGATCTTTTTGTGGAGTTTTAGGATCCCCTCGAGCGAGTACCCCGCTGTTTGTTTTGCAAATGTATTAATTAAGCATGTTAGTTGTCTACCCTTTCTCTTTTTGCTCTCACCTATGGCTCTGTGAGCCCCCTCCACCGATACCCCCAATCCCATGTATAGGTAGCTATTAACAGACTGCACCTTGTGTGAATCAATCTGCAGGCCAACCCTAGCTATCTTGCTTCCTGAAACGACCATCATTTTTATCTTGCCCATGTTGATGGGTAAGTCATTCTATTTTGGGTATTCTAACAGTGGGCCTCCTTACAACCCCGGCGCTAAACCATGGTGCTATTAGCACCATGGTCCATGCCGGGGTCCGCCATGGTGAATGGCGGAATTACCGCCCCATTCCAAGGTTGGCGGGGCGGTAATTCCCCATTCACCATGTGTCCTTCCCCATTCCCATTTTTGCCCCATAGGGCTCAATGGGAATGGGGAAGGCGCTAAGTACGGTGCCTCAAATTGCGGCACCGTACTTAGCACTAAGGTCCCTTTGCGGCACCCTACTTTAACGGCTGGTAAAACCAGCCTTAAGGTCGGGTCCCGCAAAGGGACCTCGTAATCAGGCGTTAAGGGTTTAACGGCGCCGACACCTTTTACGGCGCCGTTAAACCCTTAACGCCAGGGTCGTAATGACCCCAGTGTCTTGAATTTTGTTTTCCACACCCCTTATTGTGTGGTCAAGCAAGACAAGGTTGTCTGTGCACAGTAGACTAGCTATATAGTTGGAACAGATCTTGACTGGACATCCCTCCCCCGCCAATAGCTTTTCGGGCAGGTCAACCAAGTACAGGCAGAACATTAGGGGTGCAAGGTTACACCCTTGTCTGACATCCCGGTTTACTTCCACCAGGTTAGCCATGAGGCCCGAACTGTTCAGACGCACTTGCACACTGTTCCCTGTATGGAGTTGAACCAATATTACCAATAACCATTCTGGGCAGCCCCAAGATCGCAACTCTTGCCACTGGGTAACAGGGACTTAAGGGTGTGTTTTAATATTATTGATGATACAATGCTGCATGGTGCAGGGAGTAAAAGTATTTTATTCACCTTTCTAGAAGGCTTGGTAAGGTTCAAGATTCCAGGAATCCACTGCAGATTTATAATGTTAATGTAATGAAGGATCCTCAGAAGCCAGAGTTGCAAGGCATAAGCATTTACTATACATATGGAGGCCCTCCTTTCCAGACTGTCAGCTGACAAACTGCACTTACACGAGACCTTATATAGCTCACTGTTTGGAACCTTGCATGATTCCATGTTTCCCAGGATACAGGTAAATAGGTCATGAAGTTACAGACTGTAACATAGCAACCAGGTAAACAAGTGTCCAAACGATATGTGTGCAGAAGTAATCATATATCTACAACGACAGTTAAAACATATACTAGTTACTCGTATTTACTCAGCCAGCAGAGGCTACCCGCTCACCTAATAGTCACGTGATGCCCGGCCCATCAGTTTTTCTTGTTGTTTTGACGGGATCCTTCTTTATGGGGCCAACACTAATTCATACCTATGAATGTAAAATGCAATGTACAGCTGCAAAATCCAGAACTGTTGGCCATGCCTCAGCTTGTTAAGCCTATGCACTCTTGATTACTACATAGGGTGCCGCCCAACCCAACAAATGGACACAGTAAAGTTTATTGCTGTGAATATACAATTAGTTCAAGTGGCTGTCCGCTTCAAAATATATGTTTTACATTGTTCCACAGAAAGACAGACGTTTTAGCTAACAGCAATAAAGAGATAAAACGTAAAACACAAACATGAGTGAGAGATCAAAAAAGTATTTTATTCCTAAAGAATCCATGACAAATGTTTAATATATTTCAGTAATTAAAACCCAGAATACGAGTGCATAAGTAAAATACTTCATATGGCCCTTGAGCATATTTTTAAAAGTAGCTTCATCAAATTCATACACATTGTGAATAAAACGTACATCATTATAGTTCATAAAAAAATTAATTGCGTGATAGACGTAATATTGTTTCAAATAAAATGGATCCTGGTCTTATCCCCGTATTTGATCAGAAATCATGAGAGCACTCATTAGCCATAGAAAAAACATCCCGCTGCTGATGGTTCAGCAGAGATCAATCGGATCAACAGTAACTATACCAGCGGGACCCCATTTCTGTCTTGCTTGAGCCATAACGGATTCCATTCCATGGAATGAAAGACTTTAGCCAAGTCCAGGAAGGCCACATGTGCGCAGCACTTCTGGCCCTAGTATCTTTCTCGATTATGGTCTTAAGCAAGAAACAGTGTTATATTGTGCTCAAACCTTTCCTGGAACCTGCTGGGCAGCCCGTCAAGATGTGATTCTGAGTGGCCATTCTTCCAAACGTATCGACCAGTGTCCCGCAAAGCCCTCCTCTCTAGCCTTGACACCCTGTGAAACCAGCTTCCAAAAGGATGTGCCATTAGTTTCCCTTGCCCGTCTTCCTTTTCCAAAGCGTTTTGTAGAACTGTTTCATAGCATTTAAATGCCAAGCACTGAGCTTTCCCCTTTAAATGCCAAATACTGAGCCTTACCCTTTAAGTGCCATGCACTGAACCTTACTCTTTTAGCTTCCATGACCAACATCCACTTTAAGGGTCTATGTCGGCATCATGTCATGCGGGGTCCCCGCCGTACTGTCTGGAGGGAGAATTTGATTACAGAGAGATATCTTGTAGATGGTTTCTGATAGCTGATCAAACAAAGAAACTATTCTGCACAAAGGGAAATCGCTTTTTTGGATGCTCTCACACTTACTCTGAACTTCATCATTCAGGAGCACAATGGCCACTTCATCTTTTCCAAAGGAGAGAGCTGGACATGGTTATCTTGTGAGGGAAAAGGCTGTGTGGAGGGCCTGAAACTAAAATGGCAGACGTTGACTTCTAAGGAAAACCAGTACAAAGTAGTCAATGAATAACTTGGACAAAATTGCCATTATCATGTTTTCATTCAACATTTAAACAAACACTTATATCGCGAAGAATTGTGCGATTACACTTTCTTCTTCTGAGCTACAGACCACCTAGAACAGACCTTTTAAAGAGCAGTCCTGTGCATAATGTTCCGGTTTGGCATGAAAGGCCATTTCTTACAGAGAGGCCCATCAGGCCAGCCCGAGGCCATGTTGTGGGCCCGTTTCTTGTCTTGGTGGCCTCTACAGCTGGTAGTATTGACCAAGTACTTTTAAAATGCTCCATGTGTCACACTTTGTTTTCCAGAATTGCAACCGCAGGTATTACCCTAATACTTTCTCAAAAAGAGTCATGAATTGCCATTTTCGGTCTTTGGTGCGCGGTTTTAGCCCCAATGAAATACTTAATGAATATGGTGCAGGTGTTGACCCCAAAGATTCCCTATGAGATATTGTAGGTACTGAGCCCATGAACCCCTGTCCAAAATGAGGCCATCACGTAATTATTTTAATGTAATCTATAAAACAATAGACAACAATCATCACCATTTGATATACAATAATACACTTCTAGCGAGGAAATGCATATAGCCTCCACATAACCGTTGATATAAAAATCTGACATAATTTACATCAATTACAAATACTATATAATTTATACCTAATCAAAAAAATGTGTCTATAAAGGGCATTAATAATCCATCCATATCACTGCAAGGACTACATTTTTACATTCTATTTCTCATGTTGTTTCCATTGGAATAAATCTAAGTGACCAGCAAACTTACAACCTTGGCTAACATCAAACCGCATAAAAATAAGCAGAACGTCATGGTTTACGGTTCAGACTGCAAACCATTGGGATTCAATAACGTTGCATGTTCCTCATACCATTAACAACAAAATAAATGCATGTTTGACTCTAAAACACTTTGGGGCCGATTCATGGAACAAACGTGCGCCGAAACTCTTCGCGCAAGCAGGCGCAAGCAGGCGCAAGCGGAAAAAAACAGGCGCACGCGTGCGATTCATGGAAGTCCCTGCGCGTGTTTACCTCGGGATGTGTGCCAAACCCGTGCATGGCGCATACGTCACTGCAACATCCCGAAAGACGTGCGCGACGCGCACAGTGAAAGCGCACAACCTCTGCGCATACACTAGAAAGTGGGCGGAACACGGGGCGTAATGCGCGGAATGGGGAACAACTCGCGAAAACAAGGGCGTAACTGGGGATGTACTGCAGGGAAGCAGACGGAACGCCCACACGCACCCGAACCACACGTATTCATGGAATCGAATAGGGCAAAGCCACGCACAGCGAAAGACACGCACAAGCCGAAACACGTCCGCCACACGAAGGCAGGCGGTAGCGTCCCTGCGCATTACAAAAGTGGCAACATACAGCAATCGTGCGAGCGGGGCACGTGTATTTCGGGGTTGCTCGGGAAGTCACACACGCGATTGAGCGGGGTACGTGTATTCCGGGGTTTCGCGGGAAGTCACACACGCGATCTGGCCTGGGGGAGCAGGCTACGTGTATATCGGGGGTTCACGTGAAGTTATGCACGCGATCGGGCCTGGGGGTGCGGGGCACGTGTATTTCAGGGGTTCGCGTGAACTTTTTCACGCGATCGGGCCTGTGCGAACGGGGCACGTGTATATCGGGGGTTCGCGTGAAGTTTTTCACGCGATCGGGCCTGGGGGAGCGGGCTACGTGTATATCAGGGGTTCGCGTGAACTTTTTCACGCGATCGGGCCTGGGGGAGCGGGCTACGTGTATTTCAGGGGTTCGCGTGAACTTTTTCACGCGATCGGGCCTGGGGGAGCGGGCTACGTGTATATCAGGGGTTCGCGTGAACTTTTTCACGCGATCGGGCCTGGGGGAGCGGGCTACGTGTATTTCAGGGGTTCGCGTGAACTTTTTCACGCGATCGGGCCTGGGGGAGTGGGCTACGTGTATTTCAGGGGTTCGCCTGAACTTGTTCACGCGATCGGGCCTGGGGGAGCGGGCTACGTGTATTTCAGGGGTTCGCCTGAACTTTTTCACGCGATCGGGCCTGGGGGAGCGGGGTACCACTCACCGTCTGCCTTGCGTGTAGAAGAATGCGTAGCCAACACCCGCTGTGAAGTAATAGCGTGTGAACCCCAACGGATGGAAAACACACGCACCGCACGAAAAGCACGTACAGAACATAAAGGCACGCGGGATCTCCAAGCCCTGCCAGGGCAACGCTCGTGCGCAAAACGTCACAGACGCGCTTACGCTGTAAGGGCCTTTGGTCCAATGAAATCGCGTACGCGTGCTGACGCGCTTACGCGCTAAGGGCCTTTCCTCGATTTTCACGCTGACGTGCAGGATTTTCACGTGCCAAATCACTCCGTATCAAGCTGGCCACGCAAAAACACACGGAAGACCACGCTCCTCCCCAGAAGGCCGAATTACTGCCCCCCAGTGCCCCGAGTAGCCTCCCACGTGCCATCTGCTGCTGCCTGCCTGCCTGCTGCCACCATGGCCTGCCATTTGGTGCCTGCACATCAGCCATCTGCAGGTGTCCAGTTGCTGTGTCCACCCCTGCTGGAACAGAAGACTCCTGACTCGGATAACATCGCTCCACAGCCCAGCCCCAGGACCCAGTTGCCCACCCACTCCTGCCCCTGGGGTTGCCATGTCGGGCACATCCACATCTGGCACCAGTGGCAACCCCCGGCCAGAGGGGCAGAGGGGCACCAGCTTCACTGCCACCGAAGTTGGTGTCCTGGTGGAGCAAGTCCTGGGGCAGTATGATGCCCTCTTCAGATCGTCCCGCGCCAACAAGGAAGGACGGGAGAGGATCTGGGCCGACTGTGTGGTTGCCATCAACGCGGAGGGGGTGGCAACCCGCACCATCCAGAAGGTCAAGAAGCGCTGGGAAGACTTGAGGTCCAGGACCCTCATAAAGGCCCGGCGCCTCATGGAGGGGGGCCGGGGCCGCATGAGTTCCATCCAGATGAGGGTCCTGGAACGCGTACACCCAGCGCTCCACGCCCAGGTCCTTGAGAGGGAGACCCGTCTGGAGTTGAGCGGTAAGTGGCCAAGCATTGCTGTGTGAGACAGGGCATGTTGCAGTGTGCTGGTTGTCTGATACCTGCCTGTATGTGTGACATAGGCCATGTACGCATGTATGTGTGCAGGGACATCATGGTAATGCATGTGCGATCAGCAATGTGTGAACCGCACGGTCGTTGCATGTGTTTAAATGTGACATGGGGAGCCCTATGCAGATTGTACACATGAGAGCATGGCAGTCTCTGTTCCTGGACATGGGTGGGGGTGAGGGATGGGTGCTGATGCCAGGTACATATATGGTATCCATGTCTGTGTGCCTGACCTGCGTGTCTGTGACTTGTGAATGCCATGGAGGCATGACACATGTCTGTGACAATGTACAGATTCACTGATGCAGCCTAGTCATCCTTGTATCCACTGTGATTGGGGTGTACGGGGCCAGATGGATGTGACTGAGGTGAAGTGTGTGCATGTGATAGGCATGACCCATGATGCATATGAGTAGCATTACATTGTATGTTTCGAGAGTCCATTGACATGTATGGAAATGTCCATGGCATGCACCATGACTGTCACTGTGTGTGTTTTGCCTGGACTGACACATGTGTTGTGGGGGGACATGATGGAAGTGTACTTTGACAGTGGCACTCATCTGCTATTCCTTCCTGTCTAGGGGACCATTGTACAGTACCCTGATGCTTGTGTTCTATGTCTCCTTCTACGCAGCGGCTAGTGAAGAAGAGGGCGGAGACGGCGCTGTGGAGCAAGGCGGCGGGGATGCCCCCACGGCTGCAGCGGAAGGGGTGGGTGAGCCCCCACAGGGGCCTGCTACGGCGGTAGACGGTGAGAAGCCATCCAGGTTGGTGGTTTCCACAGAGGAGGAGGAGGCCGCCACTGAGGCGCACGTGTGGCCTGGTGGGGGCATCCCTGCTGGTGCAAGTGGTGCAGTCCAGGGGCAGGGGCAGGAGGCAGCACAGGTCACTGTGGAGGGGCCTGTGCATGTCGCTGCCCCTGACCCTGTGGGTGCACCACCATGCACCAGCAGGGATGCCCCGTCCCAGGCCCGTCCGCAGGTAGAGGGGATGTCCATGTCATCTGACTCCCCTCCACCTGCGGACGAGGGGACCCCTGGCCGTATGGAGAAGGTCCTGATTGGGGTCGCGATGCGCACGGCTGTGATTTGTGATGCCGTGCGTGCTTCCCAGGAGGAGCACGCACGTCATCACGAAGAGCACCGTGCCGACGTGGCCCAATTGGGATCGTCCATGTTCGGGGGTTTCCTGCATGCGTCGGCCAATCTGGCGGCCCTCTCCTCCTCTGTGGAGACTATACGCCAGTCGTTCTCCTTGCCATCTTCCGGCCCAGATGCCACCAGGGCCCCCTGTGGACCTGCCCTGACCAATGCAGCCAGCTCGGTGGGGATCCCATCCCTGCCAGAGTCGGGAGTCAGAGGTCCAGCAGGGGTGGACACACCAGCAACTGGACCCCAGCAGATGGAGGATGTGACGGCATCATCGGGCAGGGCACGTGCACGACGGCGTCGGTGGTTTCCATCAGCCTGGATGCCGTCGTGCTGGCACAGGCAGTTGCGTCGGAGGCAGCAGCAGGCTCAACGTGGGAGGCATCATGGCTCGGGGCCATCAACATCAGGGGTGCAGGCATCGGCCGGAGGGCAGGAGAACCCTGGAATGGGAGTGGCTTCCGTGTGGGAGCGTTTGTGCCAGCAGATAGGTGCGGAGCGGCAGCGGGCAGAGGAGGAACGGCTCACAATGGTCAGGGCGGAGGACTCCATGCGGAGGGCACTGAGGCGGGCTGAGTGCCTCGAGGGTCTTCGCAGGGAGTTGGAGCTGGACACTGCATTATCCCTGCGGGACCTCGGGGCCAGGGAACATGCCTGCCTCCAAGCCATTGAACGGGAGTTCGATGATACCCTGGCCCATGACAACAACCAGTGAGCCGTCGGACTAGCCCGCTGCCTTTGTATATAGTTATATAGTTAGTGGTAGGTTTCCTTTAAATTGTTATTTTTTTATTTGGTTGCGATTGGACAATGCGCTTTTTTGTATATAGTTCAGTTTTTAGTTAGTTGACATAGTTAGGTTTCATTTGGATGGGCTCATGGACCCGGGATTGTCTTGTAAATAGTTCTATGGATTTTTTGATTTTTTGGATTTTTTTCATGGACATTCATCTTCTTTTTGTTGTTTTGCTTTGTGGTTTTTCTCATTTCATTTCCATTCTAGTTGATTTACAATACATTTTTATTTTCATCCTTCAATGTGTCGTATCATCTCATTACTTTCATGAATATCATGTTGGGTGTTTTAACATTCACTTGCAGCCATTGTTTGTGACAGACATGTGTTCATTTGCATTATTTACATTGGGTGTGTAACATGTAATTGCCTTTGATATGTGGGTGGATGTGATAGTTGGTTGGGCCTTTTGGCAGTGGAGGATGGCCATTACGGACATGATTGGGGATTGTTGGGACCCAGGTGCAGGGGGGCATGGATGGGACATGGGCGAGGGCCTGGTGGAGGGTGCCCCGCAATGCTGGAGGGTGGGGGTGCAAGGGGAAATGAGTTGGACATGGGTGGGGGCCTGCTGGCAGGTGCCCCACAGTGCTGGGGGGTGGGGGTGCAAGGGGACATGAGTTGGACATGGGTGGGGGCCTGCTGGCAGGTGCCCCACAGTGCTGGGGGGTGGGGGCGCAAGGGGACATGAGTTGGTGTTCATTAGTTCAAGGAGACATGTGCCTTTGCTGGGGGGCATGCCCATGTTGGGTGGGCTGCCTGCGGGACATGACCAGGGATGCAGGGTAGTCCCCTGTGGTGTGGGCTGCCTGCAGGGGCCGTGGAGGGTGTACAGGGAACACCTGGGAGGACCCACACTGTCAAATCACGTGTAGGACTCCCCGGCACCCCTGAACTACACGTACCCTGATGGAATTGCGTGTGGAACTTCCCGCGCACCCCTGAAATACACGCGCCCAGGCCAATCGCGTGTGGAACTTCCCGCGCACCCCGAAATACACGTACCCTGCTGATATCGCGTATGGAACTTCACGCGCACCCCAAAATACACGTACCCTGATGGAATCGCGTGTGGAACTTCCCGCGCACCCCTGAAATACACGCGCCCAGGCCGATCGCGTGTGGAACTTCCCGCGCACCCCTGAAAAACACGCGCCCAGGCCAATCGCGTGTGGAACTTCCCGCGCACCCCTGAAATACACGCGCCCAGGCTATTCGCGTGTGGAACTTCCCGCGCACCCCTGAAATACACGCGCCCAGGCCAATCGCGTGTGGAACTTCCCGCGCACCCCTGAAATACACGCGCCCAGGCCATTCGCGTGTGGAACTTCACGCGCACCCTGAAATACACGTACACTGCTGATATCGCGTGTGGAACTTCACGCGCACCCCGAAATACACGTACCCTGATGGAATCGCGTGTGGAACTTCCCGCGCACCCCTGAAATACGCGTACCCTGCTCGCACGGGGCCAATCGCGTGAGGTACTTCCCGCGCACCCCAGTGATGCACGTAGCCCGCTTGCTGTGCTGGTACAGGGTTAGCGCAGCCCTTTGCGCTGGATTGGGTATGTTGATGGCTTTTCCCTGCGCGGGAGGCGTTCTTGGGGGCGTAACTGGCGCTGCTGCAGGGTCGCTGCGCCACTGTGCGCCACGGCTGGTTTTGGTGGCTGGAATCCATGAATACGCTGTGCGCGGAAATGGATTTCAGCGCACGCGGCTGGCGCAGGGATTCGCACGCGCACACTGTGCGCCAGCCGCGTGCGCCACTTGTGCGCTGAATTCTATGAATTACCCCCTTATCTCACCCGCATTCTGTCAAGGCATTGGAAGACCACACTAATTTTTCCATCTCCAACAAAAGATAGTGAAATATCATTTATGTAATTAAGATCCTTGCTCATTGATTGTCAATAGTTGACAGATAATAGTTGTGTGTTTTATGTTTACATTTTTTCTTCTCTTACTCTGTCGTGTTCTAATGCTTACACTGATAATGTCCACCAGGAGTTTAATGTATTAGGGATATGTTTATAATGTTTTGCGATTATGCGAGTATTATGTTTATAATACTGCTTTAGACACTGTTTCCTACATTCTCTTTGCATGAATGAAATAAAAAAAATATAAACAAATAGTTGACAGATAAAACCCATTTATACAATACAATCATATAAATGAAAGTAACTCTTTACAAGTTCCTTTCCTTAAAGCATATTTCTTAAAGACACTCGTTTCCTGTTTGGAAACACATACTGAATCTGTATTCTTGAGTTGGATACTTTTCATGACAACGCAATCGAAAAATGCAAAAACCCAGGAGGCTATCTCAATGTTTATTAAAAAAAAAAAAATTAGCGAGAGTATCCTTTTGCAGTTATCCTGAGCAATCCCATCCTTAAAGTCAATTGCATAACGAACGCATATAGGTTCCACCAAATACCCAACCATACGAGATGAGCAACTGAAATATCATGTAAAATGGACAATAGGCTTGCCGCCGACAAAACTAATTTGCAAGCCATTGATCTGGTGGCACAACAACCTTTTTAGAAATTTTAATTCAATTGCATTCAAATCTTTTAGGTGCGAGTAACCCCACATCCAAGCCACATACCGAGTAATGTCCCTAGAGTTTGCATCGTAGATTTTCAAGGCAGGCAACACAACATTCCCTCCATAATTAGTGGAAAAGCTTAGAATGATTCCATTAGCTTGATAACTCAAGAAGGCAGATTTGTTAATATGGGGATTCTATTTGATGTTATCAAGAACTCGAAAATCCAGATAATAAAATGTTTGAACTCTTGTCAGCACTACCCCTTAATATAAAATGTACACATTTTAGCTTGATTTCAGGAAACCACATCAAATATGTGTTTTGCACTTTTCCATAAATCCCTTATTTTTATTAATGAACAATTACAGTTGCGTCATCCTCCGTCAGGATGGCCATAAGGAATGAACAGACGACCCAACCTCAAAAGTAGGGGCTAACAAAGTTGTGTTCAGATTTTGTGTACAGGTTGGGCTAAATAATAAATGGGGATGCAAAAAGCAAGTAATATGCTTTAAATCAAAGTCCTTGATGTGATTTCACATTGGAGTCTTCCGTATTGCCAAGCAGGCACCACTCCTTTTTGTTAGCGCTTTAAGTAGTCTTCCCAGTGCAGATTTCAGGCATGTCTGAACCCTTTTCCTCGAAAAGGTCCTACTCTGTTAATTCCTATCAAGCTGGAAGGAAGGATTGCAGCTTCCCTTAGAGCAGGGAATGGCTCAGGCTGGGCTGACAGCCTCCTGGGGATCCTGGCTTAGCTACCTGTGATCCCAAAGATTCTTTGGTTTGGACCTGCTCAGTCACATATCTCGTAGGTTCCCTCTTTGCTGCTTCGCCACCAACTTCTCCGACTGTCAGTTAGTCCCTCTCATGCCTCCCCACACTGTCTGGGTACTGAGATTTCCCCAATGACTTTTTATTTATCTCCCTGTTGCATGTCTCCCACACTCTCTCTCCTACTGTCTCTTTCAGGTGTGTGATAATTGGTCCATTCTCCCATACAAAGTTTCAGGATTCATCTCTAACCTATTTAGGCCCTTTGTCTTGATCTCTTTCCCTCTTCTGGCCTTCTCTTCCTCTAGTGTCTTTCAATACCAGTCTCCATTTGCTATTTCCTCCTCTAGCTCTTCATCCACTTCCTCCTCCGAATAAACAGTGCTCTCCCTCTTCTCTTCAAGGGCCTATGTTACCACCCCTTTCTCAGTCGCCTCTTCTAGTTCTGGGATGTTTATTTCAACCTCGACTCTCTGCTCTATAACATCCTTGGTATCTCTACTAGCCGTCTCTGTATCGCTCCTCTCCGAAACATACTTGATATTTCTACCAACCAACTCCTGATTACTCTTCTCTACCATTTCCCTGATGTTTCCTTCCTCCAGCTCCTTGTATCTCTCCTCCTCCCCCTCCTTGATCTCTAATGTATTCTTCTATATCTCTACACCAACCACCTCCTCCACCAAACCTCCAAGGTCCTCATGATTTTCCCCACCCTCCTCAGATTATTCTCTCAGCACTGTGAATGAGTCAGTAGTAAGACTCAGACACAAAGGTGGCATCATTTTAGGTAAAGACTTGTATTAAATAATAAAAGGATTGAAGAAGGCCTCTCTTTCCCTATGTCTAAGAGGGAATTCTCTACGTCAAATGAAACTAGGGAAATTGTCAGGCAGTCTGAAAGTTTAAGGTTCGTCACTATTGTTTCCATAAACCCTATTTCTGACCCTACAACTAATACTTTAAGATACATGTGCAAGGTAGTGTTTGTGTTCATAGTATTGCATCTTTGGTGGTGTTTAAGTAATGAAGAAAGTCATGTTCCAAATTTCAAAGTTCTGAGGCTAGGATGGTGCTGCTTTCCCCTAGAGTTGTTATTCTCCTTTAACATTGTTTAGTATGTAACCCTTGTACACCCTCTTGGCATCCTGCCACCTTCAGGTCTTATAAAAGTGGGGATCCATTTTATCAGTCTTAGAGTCGTAGGTTTCCTGCCTGAAATTTCTTGTATGGGCGGAGCCCAAACTGTCAGGAAAATGGTTGGCTTGATCTTCCTCTTATCAAATTATGAGATTCTTATAAAGTGTTTTCGTTATCTCCGTTATTGAAAATGTAATCCTTTTTATGATTTGCCTTCTCACACGGGTATATATGTTTTTGACTTGCACAATATTATTGTTTTGCCTTGGTTTACTCCCCTACCAATTAAGCAGTTGTCTCTGTTACTTCAGGGTCCCAGACCCTCCCTGTAAAGTGCAGGTCCTCGACTCCCACAATGGCGTTATCTCCCTTTAGTTCACTCTCCTGACATGTAGAAAACATTCTTGAGCTTTCCTTATGGTCCCAGACCCTCTTGTTGAGGTGCGGGTCCTAGACTTGCACAATAGTGCTGTCTTCCCTTGGTTCACTTTCCTGCCAAGTAGACAACTCTATCAGGTTTTCTTCAGGGTCTCTTCATGGCTCACTTGTTTAGCCCTGTCCCTCCTCGGACCTCGTGCAGCTCCTGAACAACCTGTGTACCTGTTTCTTCTCTCCAGGTCGGTATGAGTGTTCCCATGGCTTCCGCTGCTTTCCTAGAGGCTCCGGTAGCTGTCTGGACTACGTTGCAGTCGACAGCAGTTCATTTGGACTCTGCGCCTTCCCAGACGGGTGTCCTTTACCCAGGATTGTTCACCGGTGAAAGGGGGGCCTGTAGGTCTCACAGTGGTAACGTGAGGAGTCTGGGAATCGGGAACCTCTCTCACACTGTTCTCCTCTGTGCTCTGGTTCCCGGGGGCAAGCCCTCGTCTTGCTTTCCGCTTCCCAGTTTGTAGCTGAGGCTGAATGACTTTAAAACTCCTGCGAAGAGTAATTGTACTGCTTTGGTCCAATCACTGGTCTCTTTAGTCTAGACCACTCATTCTGTTTCTCAGGCATAATGCTTGTACTCGTGGTGCTCCTCCTCATCCCAGTACTAACCATGAAGTTATGTCTGGAAGTCTTTGGATTCTCATAGTTATTTACCAAGCCAAATAGAGTAAATTGGCAATAAAACCTGTCAGTTCTTTCTGAACAGGTATAAGGATGATCTATAGAGGACAAAGGTGTAGGATGTATTAACTCGGTTACACCCTGTGTTTTCTGATATTGTTTGTCTTTAATACCACAGGGAAACTTCTTCTCCACATAACCCTCTCCCTGTGTAATACCTGCAGGGGAGTGCCTATAATGGGTATTTGCTGTCCTGGAGTTCTGGGAGATGCCTCCCCATAGGGAGGAAGGAACAACATCCTCAGATTCATCACACCACATCCAACATCAAACTTCCAGTCCTCTGCTTTTGACATTTACCACCAACCTTCTGCCATGCTTCATTCTCTTCCATAGAGTCTCTTGACAACGCTCTTTGATCTTTTGTCCCTTTCTCTCCAAACATCACCTCCTTACGCTTACCAATCTCCACCAGGGCCACTCCCCTCTCCTGTCTCCTTTGCCAATTTCTCTCCAGCTCTGTCTGTACACTTTCCTACAACTCTCTCCAAACTCCTTCCTTCTTTTTCTCCAATAATCATCCTCACTTCCAAGCTCCCCACAGACTGGTCAAGGCTGTAGATTTTTATCAGGCCTTTGCCCCGCCTTTCAGCCTCGCTTTGGGACAAGTGGATGCATGTGTATCAGCTGGCATATGCAATTGCTATTGAGCTCTGCCCCCTGGAAGGGCTTACAACCCTGGCGGTGGGACTTGGAATATGACTGCCCCCCCCCCTCTTGGGTGGCCGTCCCTCTGTCTGCCACACCCCGGCCCTGCCTTCCTACTCCTCCTCTGTTAGAGGGAATACCAGTGTGTCTCTACAAGTAGCTGGTGCATGTGATGGCAGGTAGGTCCCTTCCCTGATGGTGGCTTCCAGTTCTGAGGTGCAGCATGTTGATGACTGAATGCCTCCCGCATTCTACGGTCTGGTTTCTGTCCCTCTCTTTGCAGATATACAAGTTGTTTCTACTCCCACGCTATGGAGGCCGCGTGTGTAGGCGCTGCCGGCTTCCAGGGACCACTGCTCATTGACTCCCTAAAGGGGCCACCTACTTGTCCCACTATGTCTACTAGGATACAGGGTAGGTTTGGAATGATCCTTTAGATCAATTATCTGGGATGTGAGGTGAGCATAGTAACAGGGGGTAGTAGTGACATCCACTAGCATATTATTCACATCTGCCCAATCCTGAAACCTATATCTAAGATCATAAGGATCCATGCCAGCTCTTTGAAATCTCCAGCAATACATAGGCAACTATGTGCAGAGGGCTGCACCTCAAGTTCCAAGTGACCTTCACACACTTGATCTTTGTTAGTAAATTGGGCAAAGTGGTTTGAAAACAGAGAATCAAATGTGTTTCCTACAAGAAAAATGTCAACCAAGAGATCCCTGTGGAATATGATCCCCCCGCACAAGGAATTGATGGAAACAACTGTTGGTTGATGGTAATGTTAAAAATGGGTTGGGGATGAGAAAGGAGGCAGCTCGGATTGTATTGAGCTTTTAGTACAAATTGATGGATCTCTTTACAATACAAAAGCACATATAAACATACACATCTCCACGCCCTGCAATCATTATGATGTGATGTGTACATGACTCCAAAGGTCATCCCGGTTGAAGCAGAAATGTTTACTCTTCCCAAATATAATGTACACAAAAAATGTGAACCCTACTTAACAGCCATTGGTAGACAAGTCAAGGACTTACTGCTAAGCTCAAAGTTAAGTACGCTCACATCTTGGCAGGTAAGACTTAATTGTTCATCTTTCTAGTACTAGAAAATGCTCAAAGATGTAGTAGTATCAAAGATGTAGTAATAAGCAATATATAAAAAACTATTTATGATTATTTAAACTGCACAACGACTAATTTAGGATCCTACTATGCAGTGCCTACCCTTATCGGTGTGTTATTTGAATTTTCTATTTAAAAAATTGTGAAATCCCATATCCCCAAGCTAACAATCCTGTGCCTTCGTGGCATTCATCAAAGCTTATTTTACAGATCGCGGTCTTCCTCTCATTCCTCACCTCAAATGTTTGTGACTATCCACTCTCCTTTGCTCGGTTCTCTGTTGTAAAATGTGGTTTCAGCAATGAAAAACGCAAGACCAACAGCAGCCTTAACAAGGAACTTTATTCTTTTATACTTTTTTTAACTTGTCAATGACTTGACTGTGACCTACAAATGTGGTACGATCTTCTTTCTTTTATTAAGATTATTTAAGAATCTGGGTTCATCTCACGCTTCGTCACTGCTTGTCAGATATTTTATTTTATTCTGTACATGTTCTGACACTTTATTTTTTCCAAATTTACTATATACCATTTCAACTGAAAACATTGTAATTAATGACAACCTATGCATTTACTTGTTGTCCCTATTCTTCACAGATGTTGTTGTATAGGTGAATGTCAAACCATTTTGTTTTCACAATAGCCTGACAATTCAAGGGCATTAGAAACATTTTCAGTTTATGGAGACTAATGTGATGTTAACTTAAATATAGAACTATTATAAATATTGATATTCGAATGAAGCAATGATCAAGTTGCCTTGTAATTTTCCCATAGTGACACATTTTCTTTCTTCAAAATATGCTGATTTAATTAAGCCAGGAACATACTTTTGTGTAGATTTTAGAAATCATTTCCTTCCACATGTCCATAATTTTACTTAAACAAACTAAATTCAGGCATCCTAAAACAATCAAAAATGATACATTCGTATTGGTTTTGGAATTAATTATGTAATTGTAGGAAAATATTGTAGAACTCATTAAGGGAACTAGGTATGGGTAGTATAGCTCAGCGGGTGCACGATACTATAAAGACGACACAAAGCAACACAGTTTCGAATCCCGGGTCTGCGCTTAGAAACCTCTTCAGTATTAAGCGCTTATAAATAACCAAATATATATAATCTCTGGGCTGAATTCACAACCGTAAACTTTGTGTTGGTGCCTTTTGTGGAAAATACTGCACATTGTAAGCTCATTTTGATGTGTTGCTAATAAATAAATAGATCAAAAGAAATCCATAAATCACTCGGATCATTTTTAATAACTACCTAATGACACAAAAGGAAGTAATGTTAATCTCAGTATCGTTGATAAAGAAAACAGTTATGCAGGTAATCGAAAAAGTAGTTTGGGACAAAAGCTTCAGAACTCATGTCTTAGAAAAAGTACAACGGGGATGATCGGGGCGGGCACAACATTAATGTTATGTTATATGCCTATTACTTTCACTGTCATTCAGAATTCTGTTGATACTCTTGTTCAAGCTTTAAAATAAATTGATGAAGCCTTTAAAGATGCATAGCTTTTTTTCTGTTAAAGTACTAATTACAATTCCGTTTATATGCAGCTATTCCACCTGTTGACGGAAAATGGGGATGCTGGTCAGCCTGGACTGCGTGTGTCAACAAGAGTCGGACCCGTCGTCGCCTTTGTAACAATCCTGCACCAGGACCTGGTGGGCAACCATGCCAGGGCATGAATATTGAAACAGCAGAATGTTAATGGAGCATCAATTTCATCAAAAGAACACACCTCCGGTAGGGTCCTGCATTAGGAATTGATGATAAAAGACACTGATACATAGTTTTTGTAAATGTTTTTAGTAGTTTTTCAATTTTTTTCCAGTCTGTGTTATCAATAACGAAAACCGTACAGTGATGAGAGCAAGTTAAGATATGCTACGCTATGCTGACACCAAAGAATATAGCGGCCAATTCACAAAAGGAAAGCAGTAGACTTCCACTTTAGAAGTGCACTGTAGACATGTTTTGTTATATTAATAGGTGTTTATCAATTCTACAGACTTCCAAAATAAAAATGTCAACGATGATCCGCATTATGCACTTTTTCCCAGTTTGTGAACCTACCCGTAGACTTTTTATTTCTAGAGGATGAGAGCAGTTGTGTTCTACCTCCCTGCATATTTTACGTGAACGACCACGAAGTCCCTTGGATTTCATTTGCAGCACGTTGATGGAGAATGCCTTCTCCAGCTGTGTTTATAGGGAGGGCACTTGTATTTGCTGTGGGATAGCAGTCAGTTTCAGATTGTTTAATGTCACATTATTTTGGGCCTGTTAAATTGCTCAACGTGCAGATTGAGAAATGGCTCCAGATGGAAATCCCCATTAAATATACTATTCATTTATTGTATTTGTTGGGTATTTATAGTGCACCTATACAGCCAAATGGAGTTGCAAGGTGCATCAAGACAAGAGGTGGGGGGAGAAGGGAGTAAACAACAAAAACACTCCTTCAAGGTCTTTAAACATTAGGAATGTGTAAATTCAGTAATGAGATTGAGGGGAAGGGAAAAGGAGGAGGGGAGGTGGGAGGGGAAACAAGGAAGAAGGCCACCAATAACGTTCCTACTAGGTCATGAGACAATTCAGAGTGTGCAAGTGCATTAACAGAACAGAGGGGAGAGGGGGAGGAGAGGAAGTGAAGTGGGGATGAGCAGGGAAGAAGGCAAACAATAAAGTTCCTACTAGCTCATTAGACAATTTGGAGTGTGCAAGTGCATATGACAATTATAATGTGAACTGACTTGGGCGAATAAATGCAAACAAAACATTAATATCAACTGTGCGATACACATCCTGTTTGTTCTATTTATTGTGAGTGTGAAATTATGCTTTTGCTTTCCAGTCTGTGTGGGTTTACAGCTCAAGCTGCAGTTTTCAATCATGGAATCTGACCGTGCTTTGCATTCTTTCTTTTGCCAGATCCTGGAGGAACCCGAAACCCTGTGTGCTGCTGTTTTATTCGTGACACTGTTGGTGATGGATGACTTTATGCATGAAGGAAAGATGGAGATGGTGAAGTGATGACACTCGGCGCTTGATGTCATTAATATTGCATAGGGAGAAGCACCCTGGATGGTTCCTATTTTTGTCTCTTGCTCTACTAGTCTGAAGTGCAGTGAAAAATTGTATGTTTTGTCTGGATTAAGATCCTATACATCAAGAATGTGTGCTGCATGAACATTAAAACCCCCAGTGTTCTGTCAAAGACCTTTTAACTGTTAACAATAAAAAAAAATGAAAATGTTGTTTTTCATATAATCTCTGAAATTATTGTCGAATCTGTGTTTGCCGTTCATCAATGCACCATTTCCGTGGTTTCTTACTCCAAATGAAGCAAAACCTGCAGGTGCATCTTTAGACACAACAAATCATTGGTTAACAAGACTATTGATTTGGCCGCAAAGGCATGATGACAGACTGTAACCCTGACACTTTGTAGCAACCCAATTGGTTATCCTGGGACCTGTGGGACAGCTTGTTGGAGATAAATCCCCTAAACTAGGCTATGTATGTCCTGCAGGTCAGTGGGTCATCCAAGGCATGGACTACTCAGCCTTTCACTCATCCAAGGTAAATACTATGCTTATATTTGTGTGGGAGTGAAACTATTTATAAATGAATTAGTAATATTCTCCTGGCACATAGATGTTAACCTATGCTCTTGAGAAGGTGTTTATCTCTTAAAAGGAAACATCTAAAAATAGACCCCTTGAAATCAGCGGTGAAAAATAATTTACATGAGATTTGCTCCCTTGAAGAATGTTGTCACTAATCCAATCTTGACTTACCTCATCAATTAAAAGCCTTCCTAGGGAGTGTTGTGAATGCTTTGTTCTAGCCAATAATAATGTAATGAGGCACAACACTGAAAGTTCCTCCAATATCCCATATCCCTTCACCCACCATGCACTGTGGTCCGTCCACAATTATATCGCCCAACTACATCATCCCACTCCAGGCACTAACCTTCACCAGCACACTGCTAGACTGGACAGAACCTGCATTCCCTTTAAAGATCCACAAAAAAATGCATTTAGACACCCATGCACAAATGGTGTTAAGTGAAAACATAGTTTTAATTATACCGAGCAGTCTTTCTAAATCAAACTGTCAACCACTGTGATGCACCTGAGTGGGCACAGGAGAGAGAGGAGAGAGAGAGATGTTTGAGGGGTTTAAAGGTACCGAATAAGAATACAGCTGGGGTGGTGATGACCTTGCGAGAGGTGCGGGGTGCAGAAAGTGATATTTCCGCATTTTAAAAGGACACTTAAACGGCAGAAAATGATTGGGTTTTTTTGTGTTCAGTTTTTAAAATGCAGAAATTATCACATAGAACCGCACAAATGCCAATGCACAATCACCAAACATTTAGGTAAGCAAACGTGTGCTTTCTCACTAACTATTCACACCTTTACAGCTACAACTACTACACTTGACATTCCTACCACATCATACATGCTGCACTTCACACAATCCCATTGTTTCCACTGATTTGAGTTACAGCAAACAGTAGATCCTGTACAACATGGGGCTCAGTCGACCTACAGGGATTAATAACAAGCAGACCTTGGCAAGAGGGTCTTCACAATGGGTCGTGAGGGCACGCAACGTGGCCAAGTGTACAAAACTGCCATGACAGAAAGCAGATGTATGCCCCTGCAATGACCTGGAAGACTCCATATTACGTGGCAAACTGAATCATTCTATGTGTCTGTAGTAAGCGGACCTTTTCCTATTAAGGGAGGAAGCTCATCTCTTTATGTCATGGTACATGTTCCCCTCTCACCATACAAAAATGCATGTGTGTGCATTCTTCTCGTCATTCCAATTGCTCAGCAGTCTGATCTCATTACATGGTGAGTCCAGTTTGAGAAAATAGAACTGTCTGGAAATGTTTTTCTTCAGGAAGCCAAAAGAGGAAATTAAGAGAAACATATTCAAAGCTTGCCCAACAGTAGCTCAAATTGTCCTGGGGTTCCCAGAAGTCAAGTTCTCTTTTTTTACCACAGTTTCCCAGTAACAGAAAGCCTTTACTGTCAGCACTGCATAATTACAATCTATTCAGATGTGTGAACTTTGGGGAAAAAGAAAGCGTCTTCTGGAGCAGAGATGGCTCTTATAAAGACACTCCACACAAGGGTTCTTTCTAGATGGAGTCTTGTCCGGTGTTTATTTATAACATTTCTGACAAAACGCAACTTTCAATTAAACAATCCAGTTAATGCATTCTGAAATTCAATCCAAATAAGTGTGTGTCAGTTTATTTAAAGGGAAAAGAATAAATAAATAACAAAGTGGAGGGTCCCATCATGTTATTTAGTTGCCAGTCTTTATTAAATTACAGGTTCCAATTTGTGATGCTACATGGTGCACCTCTTTCTCAGGATTTCCCGTAACATCTTTGGGTGATAGCAAGTAATCATGTTTCAAACATTGAACCATACACTAGCAGCAAGTGGCTGGTTTCCTGTGTATGGGGAAAGATGGAGTGGGCAGTATTAAGCACGGTGATTTTGATGCTTGGAATGCAATGTTGGATGCCCTATGTGTCTACTAGTCTAGGCAGTTTACACAGCACAGTCAAGAACCACCAATGTGTGGGATGCTCCATTGAGTTACTACTTTACTCTGCCCCCATTTCTCTTGTGGCCTACCCAGCTGTGGTCCCAATAAGGGTCCTGAACCGCTGGGTTGCCTGGTGGGGCGAGACCTCTCAGTATTCATGTCTAATAGAGTCTCTGGAGCTGCGTGGGAGGGGATCGATGGATTGGTGGGGGTCTACCCCCTCACACTTTTACCAGAATGGGGAGCCTTGTAAAGGGGGGGTGGTGTTACAAATAGACAGGTTAATGCTGTATTTGGCTATAAGTCAAGACAAGGTCTCCAGAGTGGCTAGTGGTAAAGCAGATCACACTGATACATTTGACATGGCAGTCTGTGCTGTATTGGTGAAGTTCACAAGACAGGAGTTATAGAGCAATCTCTTTCCCCCAATCAAATCAAATCCTGCCAACAGTTGGGTGTCAACAGATACTTTGGTAGAATATGCACACATGAGTGACAGGAGATTTCCTGTAGGTGGTTTCAGGGCAGTGCTTACTGACCTCTCTTCTTCATGACATTAAATAAGCTATGCAATAAATCTGAGGCCAGAATGCTGAACACTATGACATGTGAATAGGTATTGCCTCTACAACAGGACTCTCATATTGCAATCTGACTTGTGGAAGATGCTTTTTAAATGTGTACTAATATTTGACACGAGGGCGCATAGGGTGAATTTACAAGGTTTTGATTCTTTCAAGTTAGGCAATGTGCTGGAGCAACTCATTGACTTGCTAGAAAAAGAGATGCAAGTGCACAAATTTGGATCATCTCGGGTGTGCACATGTGCATCACTAGCATGAATCCGAGAATGAAAGGGTATTCTCGTTCATCTAATTGCCCCTCCCATATTCAGCACAGCAGTACAGCCTCAGTGGGGTGCACAATTTTTAGCAATTTCATTTGAAACCCTTGTATGCTTTTGCTTTCCCTTGAAAATGTGCGTCGGTATCTTGTCAGAATGCAGGCAGAGCTACCACTGAGCAGTTACCCCCAAGAGTTTGCAGGAAATCCTGGTCTTGTGAGAGAGGAGTATGAGACTGCTGAAGAGTGTTCAGGCCCCAAAGATGTGCCAAAGTTGCAAGAGCTGCTTGCAGACTGAGGACACAAGGAGTTTTGCTGGGCAGAGTGAGTGAAACAAACTCCAGGGTCTAAGCTGGCCATCCCTGGCCCACTGTAAAGATTATCTGCAGGAGGGATAACTCAAGAATAAATGATTGTTCAGAAAGCCCAAGCTCCTCAAATCGTTTTTTCTGTCTCCCATATCGCTTGGACCATTGTAGCTCATTGCACACATGCAGACAGGCAATCTGGTTCCCTCATTTATATATAGAACCCTCATCATTGCATTAAACGTAGTAGAAAAAAGGATTGGCAGGCTTGTGAGGAATTCGACCATCCACACAGGGAGTGTGCGCTTGCCTGGGCTTTTTTGAAGTTTTGCAATGAAAATGAATGATGGGAGATCAACCTCGGAAAATGTGTGGGGCTAATCCGCACACATTTTCCTCTGCTCACTGCACAAGAAACACATAGTCATGTGTGCTCCGGGAGGACACAGCCTACAGGCGCAGTTCTCCCTTTCCCATTTAGCTGGAATGTGACAGCCAAGGGTGCATCAAAGTATCTCAGGAAGGGGGAAGGCATCACCTTCCTCCCTACATGGCCAGCCTGAGTAAAATATCAAAGGCTCCATAGAGCCGCCCTTTCTATTGTCTGAGTTCTGCTGGTTGCAGCGCATACTTATGAGAGTTACTTGAAGCAGGCCTTCGAAGGGGCTTGTTCGATGAACCAACAAAAGGGGACAGGAAACCCAACACCTCTTTGATATGCAATGTGTCAACTTGAAACTAGCTCCCACCCCTCTGTATGACGGGCAGTTAATGGCATGTCTGGGACAACTGCTTGCAGTAGGCAACCCCTGCAGGGAGACCCCCTTTCAAAGGGAAGAAGTATGTGCCACAACCTTCAAGGGAGACCTACGCTTTGATCAGAAGCCACAGAGAGCTCAATTAACCAGAGAGACACTTTGATCCAAAACAGGCAGGAAGAAGGGTGGGTCTTAGTAGCACATGTTATCACCCGTTACCTTTCCTGTTAAAAAGCACTCTGGTTGTGACCTCACGCATAACAGAAGATTGTCGGTCGGGACCCAGGATTGGTTCATTAATGTAGACTTAGCCTGCACCAATCACTAGGACCTATTTGGCTTTAAAAGAGAGCTGAGCCCCTCACTTAGCAGATCATCCAATGACTTTGAAAGGAGTAAGAAGGAATCATTTGGACCCCGGCTGAAGGTGAAGTCTGTCTTACAGCTTCCACCAGTGAAGAATGGCCAGGATTTCCAAGAGGGAAACAAGATCCCTCCCCTAAACATCTCCCAGGGAACAGAGCGAGATACCAGACTCAGAAGACCCATCCAGCAGCTCCAGAAATGGTGCCCAGCCAGCACACAGTGTGCCTTGCAAGTTTCTGCCTACAAGCTTCCTAGGTGGGAAGCGCCAGAGTCTCTGAATAAAGGGCAAGGTCATTGACTGCGAACACTATCCTCAGCTTTGGGCTGTCCGCCTTAAAGGAAGACATGAGCCCTGAGAAGAATCTAGGAGGAGTGCCAGAAGAAGCATCAACGAGCATCCATCTTTTAAGGACATTTTTGAGGCTGTTGAGACACCTCGACCAGCGTTCCAGATTCACCAACCAGCACAGAGACAAGGATTCTTGACCCTGAGCCGCCATGTAGGCCAGCCTGCAGCCATCCGGCAGCCTCACTTGCCGAACTACCTGCCGCCTGATACCCGCAGCTATCTCCCATCTTGAACTCTGTCACAGGAGCTGCAAAGCGTCCTGGAACAGACTCAATGCTGTCAAGCATTAAGATCATCTCTAGCACCACTTACATTGTGGTTCTGTCCCCCTCGTCCTTCCCCAAATGCCCTTAGTGACATTTACAACCCCATGCTCCCTTGGTGCTAAAACCAAATAACCTTGAACAGTTAAGACTTTACTTTATAACATTTGTATTGCGCAGCCATAGACCCGTGGGTGTGAGGGCGCAGACAAAGACAAACATAACAAAAAACAGGCAAAAGGTATCATGAGGTCAGAAGGTTTACCGGAGGGAGGATATAAGATGGATGCTTATTTAAAAAGGAATGTTTTTAGACCCTTTTTGAAGTTACTCAGGACTGAGGAATTGCTCAGGTGACTAGGCAAGGCATTCCAGAGAGCCGGGGCCGCAAACACAAAGGCACCCAATTGCGCTTTTTTGGTTTTACATCTTGGCTGATTAAGGAGGTTAAGATTGTTAGATCGTAAATTTCTGCTGCAGGGTTTTTTTCTTATATACCTTTGTAAGTAAGGGGGCAAAAGTCTAAAGGGTATCCGCGACTCCACAGGGAGCCAGTGCAAAGCTCGACGCGCTTCAGAGACATGGGCTCTATACGAGAGTCCCACTACAACTCTGACCGCGCCATTCTGAATCACCTGCAGACGATTGATGGTGGATTTACTGGCACCTGCTAGCAGACTGCAACAATAGTCCAGTTTGGCTCCTACAATCGCTCGGGCGATAGACTCAGCATTCTGTTGAGAGTTAAATGGTCTCAAGTGTGCTAACAATTTGATGTAGTAGGTGGCATATGAGACTATGCTGGCTACATAGGGCTTCATGTTGAGCGACTGATCCAGGATCACACCCAGGATTTTTACTTTAGGGAGGGTGGGGATTTGATCATCCCCTAACTGGAAATGCTTGTAAGCTGGATCAAGTTTAGCTAAAATGCCCTCCGATCCTACCACCATAAATTCAGTCTTACCGCAATTAAGTGCAAGGTTATTTAGCATCATCCATTGTTCCATAATGGAAAATATGCGATTGAGTTCCTTCTTTAGTTAGACTGATTGCTTTACCAACTACCCTCCTGTCAGTATCCAGAGTGCATCCCTTTCTTTCATGAAACTATCTGTCCTCTGTGTTCCTTTACAGGGTGGGTTGTATTTTGTAGTGTGCTAGAACTCTATGTTGTAATAATTTTAAAGTAGGTATATATATGTACAACCTTGACTGGACAGTCCTTTTTATCATTGGGTAATAATTGTATTTTCGCTGTGTTCCAACTAACCAACGAACCACCACCTTGCAGAGATAAGCCCGCCGTTGCGTCCATGTTACCAATATTGGACAAGGGGTTTTATAATTGACTTGTGTAGAGGAGCAACTGTGTACAACTGCAGGAGACTCCACCCCATTCCTCTTTTGTATTGGAGACATGAGATTGTGCCTTGCCTAACACCAGCTATTGTACCAATACCGCAGCAAGTATTTGAAAAAAAAAGATACCTATTAAGACAACCCTATCGAATGTACCCTCGAATGGATGACAACCTGCAGGAGGACCTCCCTGAAGAATATGACAAAGAGTTGAACACATGAACTAATGATGTCCTACCAAAGTGTGCACAATGTTCTGAGATATTGATTAAAGATGATGTGCCACCCTGTGCACAGACATTATTTACTTCCGGGTCCGGGTGCCCAGCCATTTGTCTGCTCTCAGTCTCTGTGACGCTAGTCACGCACATATTTTTACCTTACCCTTTACCCGCCTCGCATACGCTACTAGCATCTGCTAACTGCAAGCATTATGAATGATTATGTGCCCCACTTAACAGTGCATCTTGTATTTCTGTATAGCATACCTATGACGTGACTATCTTGGCTGACTCTCCATGCCACTTCACGTTCCATGCCAGCCAAATTTGTTTTGCCTCATGCACAGCCTGGTCACCATGCCTCTTCTGGTCAGTTGCCATTCCAAGCCTCATGCTTACGTACCCGCTAGCCGCTAGCCATATTGATTTGTTGTGCCTTTTTTGGTCGATTGCCACTCTTTGTTGCCTACTGCATTTACCTCATGCCAGGCCAGTCAATTTGTACTGTCTCTTGCATACGCTGGTCACCGTGCCTCTTTTTGGTCAGTTGCCACTTTATGCCTCCTGCATTTGTACCCTGCTAGCCAAATCGATCTGTATTTATTATGCCTTGCAAGTCATTTGAATTTTATCCTGGATAGCCTGTTCACCGCGCAACTATCGATTGCCTCTCTATGCCGGCATTTGTACCCTGCGTGCCAGCCCATCCTACATCTTACTGCACTCTCTGACCTAACTTATACTTACCTGCTGTTCAGGTTGATAATTCTTAGCCCACCTATAACTCACTCCACCACTGACTCAGCCCCTAAAATGCATTATGCCTTTGATACTCACCCTCACCACTTACCCTCGCATGTTAATGCACTAAAGCCTGCACACCTGTCTACTCTACATCTCGCCACATACTTACTGCTCTCCTTTCAGGTCCTAACTTGGTCACCGCTCTTCACCATCACCACACTGCTCATCGTCTTCCCCTCTCTCACAACTTGTACAACAATATCTCCCGAACCATCGCTCGCTTTCACCATGATAGGTCCTAATCCTTATCTAAATGCACCGGCCCTCTGGTTACTACATTTCGCCACCAAACCTACCCCTAATCAACCTTGCCCCACTCTCATCAAAAATTCCAGGCTCGGTTCACGCCTGTGCCAGTTACCTCACCACCAATCTACAACAATCAATAACACAGCCACACCCGCCAGTCACCACACTGTGCTTGACCTAGGCATATTGAACCCTGCGGCAAGTCCTCTATCCCTTCTTTCTCAGGCACACTCCGCTGCCTATTGTCCACTACTGCCCCACCACACCATATCGACCTCGCCAATTCAATCCAGTTTACCATGTACCTCAGCAGTTAGAAACCAAAGATTAGCCTTGAGATGTCATCATTGGTCCTACCACATGAACAATCCTGCGATTGACAACATTTCCAACTCTTGTGATAACAAAACTACAGCCCACCTGGCTCCAAAAATTGACTCTCCCCGTCATGCTCATAAGGCCACAACTCCCTCTAAACTCAAAGGCGCGCTCATCAACACGCGCTCCGTCCCCGTGCATGCCCTAGATATTGCTGATTTCATTGTCTTGGAAAACCTCGACTTTATAGCAATCACAGAAACCTGGCTGCATGCGGCCTCCGGCCCCACCCTGATCTTGGCCATCCCCAACAACTATACCATCATCAGGTGCGATAGGGACACCAACCAATCTAAGGGGGGAGGACTAGCCTTCATATTTAAGAGCTTGCTTAACCTCAGAGCTGCCAACAGCCTGCGGCTACCATCAGCGGAACTACTGTCTATTAAATTGCCGATCTCACCTAATCACACGGCCACTGTGCACCTCATCTACAAGCCTCCTGGCCCTACCTCTTCTTTCGTAGAGGACATCCCATCTATTCTAGCTACTAGCACCAAGCCCAACTCTCAAATTATTATACTGGGAGACCTTAATCTAGGCTACCAGGATGCAAATGACGCCAAAGCCATCGACGTAGAAAGTGTCCTGGATGACTTCGGCCTTACCCAACATGTCAGCGAGCCCACCCATATCAAGGGCCGCACTCTTGATTGGATTGCAGACATGAACTGTGCACTTAACGTTACCTCTGTGTCTCCATGCGCTTGGTCTGATCACCACAAAATATTATTCTCTATTAATTCCAGTCCACCCACAGATAAACCTAACCTTGCCCCTCCCACCTACACATGCAACAAAAAGGATATTACGGTTGAGAAACTACTCCCTCTTATCCTCCCTCTACTGAACCAGGCGTCCTCCACTTGCTCAGACCCCACAGTATTAGTAGACACCTATAACTGTGCTATGCTGAAAGCCCTCAACTCCATTACCCCCCTCAAATTGCGCAAACAAAAACCGCGGCTCCACCTCAATTCCTGGTTCATCCCTCACCTACACGGCCTGCGTAAAGAAAAAATAAAAGCTGAGGCTCACTGGAAAAGTTCACCTGCTCTAGCCAACAAAAATAACCTCACCTCCGCCTCCCTTACCTACAAAGAAGCCATACTAGCTACAAAGAAGGGAGTGTACAATAAAAGTATCATTCAATCCCAATCAAACACCAAGGAACTTTACAAGATCCTCAAGGAACTCGAGTCTCCAGTTGCCCCGCTCGATACATGCACCCCTGGCGCTGAGTGGTGCTCCAACATTCAAAAGGCTCTGCTCGACAAAATTGCCTTGCTCCAAGCCAAAATGAACATAAAAAAAGCCACCTCTCAGACTCAACTGGAAATCCCCTGTTTTACAAAACAGCCTCACCTAAACATTCCTTCAAACCTTTCTGCTTCTCACCCCTTACCATCAGGGAAGTAGAAAACATCATAACGAAGGTCAAACCTTCCAATTGCCAAGGTGACGCCTGTCCTGCACCGGTCATAAAGGAAGACGTACATGATCTAGCCCCATTCATTACCTCATTCATTAATGCCTCCTTCGAATCAGGCACCATACCCGACAACCTCAAGAATGCTTGGGTCATCCCCCTTATAAAAAAAACCTAATCTTGATCCCAGCAATCCTTCTAACTAAAGGCCTATCACCATGGTGCCATACCTTCTCAAAATTCTTAATCAAGCGGCTTATCTCCAAATCCAAGACTACCTTTAAACCAACAATCTATTAGGGCTTAGAAAATCCGGTTTCCATCCTAGACACGGCACTGAGACAGCCTTAATTGATTTGAAAACCCAAATCGAGGTTCTTAAAGACAAAGGCAAACGGGCACTCCTGCTCCTCCTTGATCTTTCAGCAGCCTTTGACTTGGTCGATCACCAAATCCTCTCCCACCACCTCAAGATTGCTGCCCACTTTTCAGACGCAGCCACATCATGGTTCAGCTCCTTCCTAGCAAACAGAACCATGAGTCTTCTCCTCCCTAGCCGCAGCTGATCCAGCCCACGTCCCGTGTGGAGTCCCACAAGGATCTTGTGTATCTCCCACACTTTATAACGTGTTTACTAAACCGCTTTTTGATATACTTGACTATCTGGGTGTCTCCTACACGAATTATGCGGATGATACCCAGATACTCATCCCTATCACTGGCGACTATGTAACCGATGCCAAAGCTCTCAATGCAGTCTACACTGTCATCCAGGCGTGGATGGCACATCATGGGCTCTGCCTTAATGATGAAAAAACAGAGCTAGTCATTCTAGGCTCTCAACCCAAACTCACGAAACTTGACCCCAAATACAAATCCTTCACTATTGAGGGGAATGATATCAAAGTCTCTAACGTTACAAAAAAATATATCTAGACTCTACCTTATCCCTCAATCGACAAACCAACGCAGTTGTCTCCGTGTCATCCTATACCTGTAAACTGATTACAGCATGTCGCCCCTTTTTGACAATGGGGAACGGTCTCATTCTTGCCAGAACCCTCATCATGTCTAAAATCGACGATTGCAATGCCCTATACCTAGGAACCAGTCAAAGAAACCTTGATATGCTCCAGGTCACGCAGAATAACGCCATAAGGGCAGCTCTCAACATACCCAGGCGCTCTCACATCTCCAACACCAGATGTAATTTGCATTGGCTACCCATCACTCATTGCATATCCCTCAAAGCACTTGGTCTCACCCACAAGGCACAGAACAACGCAGCCCCTGCCTACTTATCCACGTGTTTCACACAACATACAGCAACCAGATCCCTGAGATATGCTCAGGCTCACATACTGACTATTCCTAGTTTCAAGCTACGGACAGCCGGGGGGTCAAGCTTCCCAGTCCTTGCCGCCAAGCTCTGGAACACCCTACCCAATGCCCTTAGAAACGTTCCATACTTTCATTCCTTCAAAGCTAAAACCAAACTATGGCTACATGAACAGCATGCCTTATCCGCCGTTCTATAATCCTACAGTTGCTAATTTACCCCTACCAACGGTTCACTGTTTTAGACTGTATATACTGGATATTTAGATCTGCTGCGTTCCTCTTTATACAATATTCAGAAATGTATGTAATTATGTGTAAAATGTACATTGTATCTATTTGCTGCAACTTGTAACTGCTTCCTAAACATGCGCCCAGATGCCCCAGGGCAAGGTGCGCACTACAAATAAACAAAATACAAATACAAATACAAATGTATATATCCTGAAGAAACTAATGACAAAGTAAAAAATCTAGTGTTCTCGCACATGTAAAAGAGAGGATTACATGTTAACAAAATGTTGCCGAAAACAAAAGTTCAATGAATGTACAGATGCTGCAATGCAAAGTGGATCAAGTCATCATAGAAGCTAGCTATGAGTAGTGAATAGAATGCAGGCGAAGCTGCCATTGTACAGAAACTGTACATTGGTATCATGAATTGAGTAAGCCAGAAACTATGAAGGGAGAGTGGAAAACTGTGTTGCAGCAAGAATAATAGGCTCATGGAGCTGCGTGGCGAGGCTGCCTGGCCTGAAGTTAAGATCCTAATATATCAAGATCAACTATATACTCTGAAGAACCACAAGTGTGCAGATTAACCTTCTCAGGTTAAGGTGCAAGAAAGAGCACAAAGGATGGCAAGTTTTAATTCATTTAGAGCATTTAAAAGCTGCAAAATTGACCTGATCGTGGTCTACTGTCACGTGAGCCAAGGATGGAAATAGAGTTTGAACTTGGAGTTCCAGACACGATAGCAAGTGCACTCACTCCCGTGCATTCTCAAAGACAAGGATACTCTCCGAGGCCAAGTACAAAGACAATTTCATGGCAGAAGGCATGGATGATGAGAGACGCTGGGCTAATTGGGTGGTGAGGTAACTTCATGTCCTATCTCCCTGCACCTGGGTCTGGGCTTACATGCTCCGAAATTAACAGAATGTTCCAGACATGGCACAAGCCTGCCAACCAATTGTATTAGTCCATATAACGAAGGACCTTATAGTTTAAAGACCAATGAGAAACTGAGTATCTAATACTTCTGAAATTACATGTTTTAGATGTAGTAACCTGATAACGGGCAGCCAATAACAATCCTAGCTCCTATAAAAATGTATACTAAGATGTTTCCCTTAACCAATCCCAACCCTTGGATAGGTTTTTCACTATTGCCACGTAGTGTGATGTCACTCTGACAGATTATTTAATATAAGGACCATATTTTGTGTGGAGATCATTGAGAGACTGAGCGTACGTCTGTTGATGTTCATTGTAGCCTCCCTGTTTTAGATACTTGTTAATAAAACAGAACTTGCCATATTCTTGAGTTTGTCCAGTTATTTGGACTCAGAATTATTCAGGTGTAATCCCGTCCGTTGCCATATGCTCATTCCAAAGGGCCATATGCTCACTTGTGTTTCCAAATTGTTTGGATCCATTCTGGGTGTACTAGAGGTGTGCGGCTGATTGATGGTTGGTTTAGAAACCGATATTCATCCCTGGACCACTGGTGCCCCAGAAGTTGATTCGTCACAGGGCTACTTTCAGTAGTGGTAAAACTACACTATTTAACTTGCAGTTCTATAAACTGCTAGACTTCTGATACCAACTAAATGAACAACAGATGCTGTTGGCATGCTGCAGAACAATACAGGAAGACCAAATACCTACTTATGAATACTCTTTGGCAAAATTGCAAAGGTAATTGGAAATGCAGCGAAAAACAGGAATGCTTAAACATTCTCTATCAATATTACATAACCATAAATCACTCCACAGCTGTAAGCGTCCAATATTGTGTTGCAAGGAGCTGTTTAAATCCTGTGAACTTGAGTAAAAGAAGATAAAAGGTTTATGGATATTGCCTAGATGTCACATTTGTAATCTATCAAGGATACTAGAGGAAATCAAAGGTAAAAGAGAGGTGAGAGTAAGGAGCAGGCCGGTTAAGGGGAGGGCAAATCTTTGTGCTGCAAAGGGGACAGTAGGAGCACAGGGCGTTTGGTATTCCAGAGGATAGCTATCTGCTGCTCAGTTGGGAAGGCGGGTGGGAAAGAAGAATCAGCGAGTTGAGGACAGAGTCTACATGGAGGTCTTGCCTTGGTAGGCGAGTATACAGTCAGTCTGATTTGTCATTTTGTGAAAGGGAAGGTGTAAAAGAAGAACTGAGACAGTGAAGTGCGTTAGATAGTTCTTCGAGGGTGAGCCATCAATGAGGAACAGAAGAGATGAGGGAGGAGGAGAAGGAGAAGGAGGGAGGGATCAAGTGAAATGCCATACATTTGGGGTTGGCAAGTTATATCAGGTAACCAGAGAGTATAGTTCCAAGGGCATGCTGGTTACTGTGCATATTCCTGGGACATCAGCGAGAAGAACAATGAGAATAAAGTGAAGACCCTGGAAGATGAGCTTGGGGTTGGCGATGAGGGGAAGTAGGTGAGGACAGAAGTAAAAGGATTTAATGCACAAAGTTGGGCAACAATGGTTGCAAAGTGTAAGGGGAGAAAGTCAAAGGGAATAAGAGGGCAAATAGGCTGGCGTTATTGATCATTAGGCCAACACTGACGTCCTACTCAAATAAGCTACAGGAGGGAGGGAGTCAATTGGAAGCAAATTGAATGTTTTTGTAAACTGTCAGTGTTGGTGTTTGTTTTATGAGATTTGTGTTAAAATGCTCAATTGTAGGGGTGGCGCTGCTGAGCATCCCAAGATGGCTGCTTAGCTTACCTGCTCCATGAACAGCCAACAATCATCTGGACAAAGTGGCGGCCCCCGATGCTCCCTAGCCCTGACATTCGACATGTGAGGAGATAAAGATATTGGGCATCTGGGGCCCGAATATCATTAAGGAAGATTCGCCCCCGCATCTGCTGTGTACATCCGAGCCACGGGTGGACCTCCGAAGATCATAGACAGCGGGCTGCTGTCCCTCCCGATTCACCCACCCTTCTGACTTGGCATCCACTGGAGCTGGAGTGTGCGCTGCCAGTTGGTGGCGGGAACCGTGAACCCTGTCCCAGGACTCCTATATCACCCGGATTGGTGGCTGGGATCTCCCGCCGCCCTACCCCCCCTGAGACCTGCACAGCGGCGGCTCGCGCCTGCAGCCCTCCTCATTAGCCGCTGTTAAGACGGATTTCTGAACTCTGTCCTGGTGGCGCAGAAGTTCAGAAGGCCAACCTAATTACTTGGAACAGGGTAACCTCTGGACAAGCCAGACCAATCAAGGTAGCGATCGCGGCGGTCAAGACTAGGTCTCAAGAGGGGTGAGGGTGACTGAAAGCCCGCAATGAGCACACAAAGCAAGAGCGCTTACAAACTACTCCAAACAGTTGTTATATCAAAAATATATACACATTTATTTTAAGGCCTTTAAAACAATGACCGTAGCGAGAAAATCACAATATCACAATATTAAACCAACACATACCATATCAACACAATATATATACAAATACACAGTCGCAAGCGTTTAAAGCACGAAATATGTAGTCCACCTGAAAGGAAAGGAAAACAGGCAGTGCGATAACGCTTTAGACTCAGTTCGCCTTCAGAGGCACCTAACTAGATGGAAGTCCGAGCCCTGCGAAGAGTGGAGCCTTGTGCTCAAAGTACCTGCCACGCCAGTGCCGACGGGCACAAGGGGAAGCTCTTTGGAGGAAGTCAGGCGGTTCACGTTAGTGCACAGCAGAAGAAGAACAGGTTCCGCAACTCAAGCGCAGCCTCCACAGCGGGCAGAAGCAGAGCGCGAGCGCGGCAAAAGGGTGCTGTTTTTACACAGCAGGGAAAAGCAATGGGATACTGCAGGAGGGCGACCAGATCCTAGATATACTACTCACCGGTCCCCGAAGCAAGCAGACCCAGGCTTCTCCACGATAGTTTCAGCAGCTGGCAGGTTCAGAAGAGCAGGGAACGCTTTGTAGTCGTGTAGAGCAAAAAGACGTCCCAATCGACGAAACCGGCACAGTTTTGTTGCCGCACAGGACAACGGAGCGGCCGTGTGTATTCAAGTCAAATGTACACTCCTCCCTTCAGACTTGGGAACGCCAAGCGTACGAAGCGTGGGAGAGTGACCAGGACTCAAAATACAACACAACCTGGCGGCAGTTACAGAGCAGGACTCCCTTGTAAGCTGGTCAGTCAACTGGATGGCCCAGAGACACTTCCGAAGGCTTACTTGGCAGGAGAGGATGAAGTCGCCGGGAATAGCTGTTCCTGCTATTCCAAAGGTCGAAGCACCAGTACAGGCCTTCTGGTTCGATCAAAGGAGGAAAGGGTTTCACAGGACGACAGCAGTGCAAAGGAGGATTCCTTCAGCGGGTCACCAGCGATTCCTCGGTCCAGCCTCTTGGTTGCAGGATACTTGGCTCCTGTATTCCTTCGTTCGTGAGAACTCAGGAGATCGACATGGTAGTGGTGTTTCCAGCCCCCTCTTATCCACGGTTCCCTTCGCGCCAAAACGGAGGGGAGCCAATGGGAGATCCGCTCATCAACACACATACCATACGCGGACCAATCACGGACCACGGTGGTCCCAGGCATTCACACTACCCTAGACTCTCTGGCACCCAGGATGTGTATTGGGACCAGACATTCCAGCCCACACCCTGGAGGCACACAAACGACATGTAGAAGCCCGCGAAAGCAACCACGTTTCGCGGGAAAGTACATGCCCAAATAAGGAAGGCCCCGGGTCGCCGGACCTGGGGAAGGTGAAGGGAGCAAGACGGACAGTGGACAGGACAAAGGAGCCTCGCGGCCTGGCCATTTTGGGAGCCAGGCCACCATTTTGGGTTCAGTGCAAAAACGTGCTCAGAACGCCAAAAGGAGCTCAAAATAAACAAAACGATCGCTGCCACCATTCCAGTCCCTGAATGACTTGCACCGATCAAATACCATCCTAAAAGAGTATCTAGGGCCTGTAGAAGGCTAGAGACCCAAGAGAGCTGTAACTTAGCTTACAGTGCCCTCTTGTGTCGTGTTGCACTAAAGGTGCGACACGATAAAAGAAACTACGGGAAACCACATTCCCCGGTACTGACTGTCTTAAGGGCATGTCAGTTTCCCCGTAAGAAAGGAGCGAAAGCCCAGAGAAGTGCGGCAGAAGGCTGTACTTCTCTGGCAAAGTCAAGAACAAGGTTAAAAACAATAGCAAAAAGTTTAGGGGTTGCCACATGGAAGGAAAATTCCCTACAATTACGAAATCTTTCCTAACACTCGCCCCTCCCAGACTATGGACAGGGGGAACTAATCCACCCCTGGATGAGTCTCTTGTTCAGGTCGGTTAAACATTCTGGACAACCCATCAGCATTGCTATGTTGGACACCTGGCCTATGCTCAATAGTGAAGTCGAAGCCTTGTAGACTTATGGACCACCTAAGCAACTTTGGATTCTCCCCCTTCATGTTCATTAGCCACTTTAACGGCTTATGGTCAGTCTGCACAGTGAAGTGGGTCCCATAGAGGTAGGGCCTCAGCTTCCTTAGGGCCCACACAACAGAGAAACATTCTTTCTCTACCGTGGACCACCTGAGCTCTCTGTCCTTAAGCTGGCGACTAATAAAACCGATAGGGTGTTCCTTACCCTTCTCATCTACTTGTGATAGTACAGCTCCTATCCCAGTGTCAGAGGCATCCGTCTGCACGATAAAAGGTCTTTGATAATCAGGGGCCCTTAGGACAGGGGCCTGGCACAAGGAGTCTTTTAAGCCATTGAAGGCCTTCTCACACTCGTCGGTCCAAGTTACCTTCTTGGGTTTCTTCGGAGTTGTGAGGGCAGTCAGAGGAGCAGCTATGGTACCATAGTCTGCCACAAAATTGCGGTAATACCCCGTGAGTCCTAAAAAGGCTCTCACTTGGGTTTGCGTAGTGGGGGTAGGCCAGTCTTGTACTGCTTGTACTTTACTGGGTAGAGGCTGTATCCTCCCTCCACCTACTTCATGTCCAAGGTAAACCACTGAGCCTTGTCCAATCTGGCACTTACTAGCCTTTATGGTCAAGTGGGCTTTCTGAAGAGCCTGGAGCACAATCCCGAGGTGTTTCACATGGTCTTCCCAGGTGGCACTGAAAACTGCTATATCGTCCAGATATGCAAGACAGAATTCGTCCAACCCATTCAACACATGATTCACAAGCCTCTGGAAAGTGGCAGGTGCATTCTTCAACCCGAACGGCATTACCCGGAATTGGTAAAGGCCGTCTGGTGTAGAAAATGCTGTCTTCTCCCTGGCATGTTCTGCTAACGCTATTTGCCAATAGCCAGCAGTGAGGTCAAACGTGCTGAGGTACTTGGAGGCACCCAAAGTATCCACCAGCTCATCTGTTTGAGGCAAGGGGTGTGCATCTGTCTTGGTGACAGCATTCAGAGCCCTGTAATCCACGCAGAACCTCAATTCAGAAGTGCCTGCCTTTGGAACCAACACCACAGGACTGGACCAAGGACTACTAGAGGGTTCAATCACCCCAAGGTCTAACATCTTGTTGACCTCGGTTTTAATATAAGACCGTACTTTATCTGACATCCTGTATCCCCTACTTTTGGTAGGTACACTGTCTCCTGTGTCAATGTTATGTTTGCACCAAGGTGTCAAACCAGGGGACTGTGAAAACAGGGGGGAAAACTGCCTAAGCAAACTTTTCACCTCAGCCTGCTGATCAGAAGTCAGGTGAGGGGCCACTCGGACACCCTCAACGGAGCTATCTGAAGGACCGCTCTGGAACAGGTCGGGGAGAGGTTCTGACTCCTCTTCCTCAACATCTGAAGCCAGTAGCAGTGCTGCGACTTCGACTCTTGGGACGAAAGCCTTCAGCCTATTCACGTGAAACACTTTTGGAGCCTGTCCAGGCCTTCCAAGGTCCACTAAATAGTTCACCTCACCCAGGGGCTCCACCACTGTGTAAGGGCCTGACCATTTGTCCTGTAAAGCGCGAGGCCTTATTGGATTCATGATCAGGACTTGCTGACCAGGTGTAAAGTTGATGAGGGAAGCTTTCTGGTCGTACCAATGTTTCACCAGCGCTTGCCCTGCCTTCAATTTATCACTAGCCAAGCCCATCAGAAGTACCATCCGTTTTCTGAGCCCCAGCACATAGTCAACTACATTGGTAGTAACAGGGGGAGTGGGCATCTCCCATCCCTCCTTGACAATGGCTAAGGGTCCCCGTACGGGATGACCGAACAGAAGTTCGAAGGGGCTGAAGCCAACACCCTCCTGTGGTACCTCTCAGTAGGCAAACAGCAAGCATGGTAAAAGAAGATCCCATTTTCTTCTCTGGGGCTCCTCCAGAGCCCCAATCATGCTCTTTAACGTTCTGTTGAAACGTTCCACCAGACCATTGGTCTGGGGGTGGTATGCAGAAGAGAACTTGTAGGTGACCCCACATTCTTTCCACATAGCCTGCATATACTTCGACATAAAGTTGCTGCCACGATCTGACACAACTTCTTTAGGGAAGCCAACCCTAGTAAATATGCCGAGTAAAGCTTTTGCAACTGACTTGGCAGTTACAGTTTTCAATGGGATGGCCTCAGGATACCTGGTTGCATGGTCGACCAGCACCAGGATAAACCTATTGCCCGAGGATGTTTGCGGGTCAAGGGGACCAACGATGTCGATCCCTACCCTTTCAAATGGTACCCCCACAACTGGGAGCGGTACCAACGGAGCTTGGATTGTCGTGCCAACCTTACCAGACAACTGGCAAGAGGCGCAACTCCTGCAGTGACTTTCTACTTGCACCCCCATCTTGGGCCAGTAGAAGTGCATGGATAACCTTTGCTTGGTCCTCTTCATACCAAGGTGACCAGCAAGGGGAACTTCATGCGCCAACTGCAGGAGGAAGGGCCTAACAGCAAGGGGAACCACCAACCTCCTATGGTCTCCTTCTGTAGACTCTGTGGGCTCACTATACAGGAGTCCACCTTCCCAATAAATCCTATGCTTCCCAGGAGGTTCACCCTCAAGCTGGGAGCAGGCCTGTCTCCTTAGGCCTTCCAGAGATGGGCACTCACGTTGGCCTTTACTGAATTCGTCCCTATCAGGACCTCCTTCAACTAACAAGTCTTTTAGTTCAGGATGATCGTTGGGGTCGAATACTTCAGGCATCGCCACCTCCTCGTCAGGCTCGGGCGATTGACCAACTTCCTCCACCGCAGTGGTAGGCGAGCTCGGGGGAATATTCTCTTTCCCCCGTCTTGACTTGTAGACTCCTTTCGCCTTGGGTTGCCCCTTCGGCTGGGGCGGCGTATTGGACTTGGCCAATGCCGCCCGTGCTTGAGACCGTGTGTAGGGTCGTTCGGCAGTGTCTCCTACGAGCCCTAAAGCTCTGAGATCATTACCTAATAAGACCTTTCCCGGGACGTTTCTCTGAATGCTCACTGGAATCCTGACTGCTGTACCATTTAAAGTTAGATTAACAGGGATCACGGGAAACATACGGAGGGGGCCGTCAGCCAACTTAGTGGGCATCAGAGTAGCTCTGGCAACTTCCTCTGAGTCTACCAAGGTAGAATCCACTACAGTTCGACTGCACCCACTATCCTTAAGAGCTGGAGTATCCACTCCATTGATCAGCACACTGTCTTTAAAGTAGTGCTTGGTATTATCCGGAATCCTAGCATACGCCTCTGCGACTTTAGGCTCCCAGGAACCCAGGGACATTAAAACTACCTCGGCCTCTATTCCGCTGGGAAATGAGTCCGAGGAGAAGGATGCTCCTGTAATCTCTTCTTCCTCGTAGGAGGAGAAGGCCAGATTAGCGGAGTGGACCCCCAAAGGTCTAACCTTACAACGGGGATCCCCCTTCACATGGTCAGTTGCTCCACAAGAAAAACAAGCCCCAGTGGGTCTGTTTACGTAGGGAGGCTTATTGTAACCAGAGTTCTGTTTCGGAGGCGCACCTCCACTACCCTGTGAGTTCTCTTGTGTCTTACCCTTGTTTTTCTTTTTGTGGCCCTTTTGGGAAGAAGATTTAGCAGATTCCCCACCCTCCATATCTTTGGACTTTTTCCCCTCCTCCTGCTTACCAGGATGAGTTTTGTCCTTATGGGACACTCGATGTGACACCCATAAGTCTGCTGCAATGGCCAGCTTCTTAGGATCTATCTCCTTCGAATCGGCCAAATGCTGCTTAAGCTCCGGGGAAGAAGAAGCAAAAATGTGTTCCAGCATGACAAGATTTATCATGCCGTCGAAGGTAGAAACCTTATAGCCTTCGACCCAGCCAGTTAAGTTTTTCAAAGATTCAGCGACATAAGATACCCAAGTACCACCTTCCTTTTTCTTATACTCTCGAAAACGCTTTAAATATTGGGCCGGAGTCTTCCCAAACTTTAAAATGAGAGTCTGCTTTAACATTGCGAAATCAGCCCGCTCAGCCTTCGACATTTCCATAATGGCACTACAGCCAGAATGGGGCAGTCTACTGAGCAACCACGCAATCTTATCAGCATTGTCAACTTCCTGGACCTCGCATGCATACTCAAACGCATTCAGCCAGTCCATAATGTCATTCCTCTCTTCATACACACTGAGCAGATCTTTTGGAAACCGTGGATGAGAGGAGGCCCCAGACCCATGTCCAGGACCCTTGGATCCATTTGCAACCTGAAGCTTGGCCAGTTCCAACTGGTGATCCCTGTCTTTTTGTTTTTCTGCCTGTTCGATTTTTAGTTTGGCTATGCTGAATTCAAGCTCCTGCTGCCTAAACCGCAGCTCTTGCTTCTTGAATTCAAGCATAGCCTCCCCATCAGCACTGGCAGAGGAAACATTAGACATTACATCCTCCCTGTCCTCGTGGTCGCGATGGATCAGTGCAGCGGCAGAACCGTCGGTTCTGCCAGTGAGAGCAGCCCCACCACCTTCTGCACTGTCCTCGAAAGTTATAGCGTCAAGCTGCGCTTCCTGCCACGCCACGATTCTCTGGATCATTTCCAATTTAGTGCCTTGAGAGGAAACACCTCTCTCCGCACACATCTTTTTCAGCGTTTCTGATTTGGAAGCATTTAAAGTTAACAACGTATTTGTTTCCATACTGTTTGATAGGACTATGGCCTTTTTAAAGTTATATTACAACAATTCACTACGTGCACTGTTTGGAATAACCTGAAATGCCTTAGTTCAAGCGCAACACTGGATACCTTCAGTCGTATCCCACCGCTGTACACCAATTTGTTAAGACGGATTTCTGAACTCTGTCCTGGTGGCGCAGAAGTTCAGAAGGCCAACCTAATTACTTGGAACAGGGTAACCTCTGGACAAGCCAGACCAATCAAGGTAGCGATCGCGGCGGTCAAGACTAGGTCTCAAGAGGGGTGAGGGTGACTGAAAGCCCGCAATGAGCACACAAAGCAAGAGCGCTTACAAACTACTCCAAACAGTTGTTATATCAAAAATATATACACATTTATTTTAAGGCCTTTAAAACAATGACCGTAGCGAGAAAATCACAATATCACAATATTAAACCAACACATACCATATCAACACAATATATATACAAATACACAGTCGCAAGCGTTTAAAGCACGAAATATGTAGTCCACCTGAAAGGAAAGGAAAACAGGCAGTGCGATAACGCTTTAGACTCAGTTCGCCTTCAGAGGCACCTAACTAGATGGAAGTCCGAGCCCTGCGAAGAGTGGAGCCTTGTGCTCAAAGTACCTGCCACGCCGGTGCCGACGGGCACAAGGGGAAGCTCTTTGGAGGAAGTCAGGCGGTTCACGTTAGTGCACAGCAGAAGAAGAACAGGTTCCGCAACTCAAGCGCAGCCTCCACAGCGGGCAGAAGCAGAGCGCGAGCGCGGCAAAAGGGTGCTGTTTTTACACAGCAGGGAAAAGCAATGGGATACTGCAGGAGGGCGACCAGATCCTAGATATACTACTCACCGGTCCCCGAAGCAAGCAGACCCAGGCTTCTCCACGATAGTTTCAGCAGCTGGCAGGTTCAGAAGAGCAGGGAACGCTTTGTAGTCGTGTAGAGCAAAAAGACGTCCCAATCGACGAAACCGGCACAGTTTTGTTGCCGCACAGGACAACGGAGCGGCCGTGTGTATTCAAGTCAAATGTACACTCCTCCCTTCAGACTTGGGAACGCCAAGCGTACGAAGCGTGGGAGAGTGACCAGGACTCGAAATACAACACAACCTGGCGGCAGTTACAGAGCAGGACTCCCTTGTAAGCTGGTCAGTCAACTGGATGGCCCAGAGACACTTCCGAAGGCTTACTTGGCAGGAGAGGATGAAGTCGCCGGGAATAGCTGTTCCTGCTATTCCAAAGGTCGAAGCACCAGTACAGGCCTTCTGGTTCGATCAAAGGAGGAAAGGGTTTCACAGGACGACAGCAGTGCAAAGGAGGATTCCTTCAGCGGGTCACCAGCGATTCCTCGGTCCAGCCTCTTGGTTGCAGGATACTTGGCTCCTGTATTCCTTCGTTCGTGAGAACTCAGGAGATCGACATGGTAGTGGTGTTTCCAGCCCCCTCTTATCCACGGTTCCCTTCGCGCCAAAACGGAGGGGAGCCAATGGGAGATCCGCTCATCAACACACATACCATACGCGGACCAATCACGGACCACGGTGGTCCCAGGCATTCACACTACCCTAGACTCTCTGACACCCAGGATGTGTATTGGGACCAGACATCCCAGCCCACACCCTGGAGGCACACAAACGACATGTAGAAGCCCGCGAAAGCAACCACGTTTCGCGGGAAAGTACATGCCCACATAAGGAAGGCCCCGGGTCGCCGGACCTGGGGAAGGTGAAGGGAGCAAGACGGACAGTGGACAGGACAAAGGAGCCTCGCGGCCTGGCCATTTTGGGAGCCAGGCCACCATTTTGGGTTCAGTGCAAAAACGTGCTCAGAACGCCAAAAGGAGCTCAAAATAAACAAAACGATCGCTGCCACCATTCCAGTCCCTGAATGACTTGCACCGATCAAATACCATCCTAAAAGAGTATCTAGGGCCTGTAGAAGGCTAGAGACCCAAGAGAGCTGTAACTTAGCTTACAGTGCCCTCTTGTGTCGTGTTGCACTAAAGGTGCGACACGATAAAAGAAACTACGGGAAACCACGTTCCCCGGTACTGACTGTCTTAAGGGCATGTCAGTTTCCCCGTAAGAAAGGAGCGAAAGCCCAGAGAAGTGCGGCAGAAGGCTGTACTTCTCTGGCAAAGTCAAGAACAAGGTTAAAAACAATAGCAAAAAGTTTAGGGGTTGCCACATGGAAGGAAAATTCCCTACAATTACGAAATCTTTCCTAACAGCCGCCATTGTGCGGCCGGGATCTCCCACCCCGTCCAGCGCCCACGGCGACAGGAGGAGGCTCCTGGTGGCGTGATCGCCTGGGCGCGGGCTGGTGCCTGGGCTGGCTCCCGCCCTGGACTCCTGCCTGCCTTATTTGTCACCGGCCAGCGACCGCCGCTCACCCTGGGGGCTTGGCTGGGGTTGTGGCCCGCCCCCCCTTGACTTTCTCATCTCCACCAGCGGAGGCCCCCTCAATCCTGTGGCTTCCTTGCTGGGCAACCGCCGTTTGTCTTTGGGCCTGCTGGGTTGGTGACAGGCTCCCCCCTGGGATTGTGCTGTGAGGTCCTCGGAGCCACTGGTGAGGTGGCATCTGCAATTTAGGGCTGCGGCTGGCCCCCAGTGGCACCCACTGGTGTTGAGGTTGGGGGCCCACCTGGAGAGCTGGCTGCGGTGGCTTCAGGCACTGCCCGAACCTTACTTCTGTGGGATGTATTGACCCACTTTGCTATACTATGCGGCCTCACTCTGCTATCTATGGTGCGAGAAACAGCAAAATGGCTACAAAACCCGTGTGCACGCCCAAACCTCCAAAACACCCAAAAAGATGGCTGCACAACCTTCCACCCATGTTGCATGTGGACAAAGCACATGCTGCAGAAAAAGAAAAGAGTGCCAGTGGGCTCTATGACAAGTAAACATGGAGTACAGATGGAGAAGCAGCGCTTTGCAAATTAAACTCAAAAAGTTGCCTATAAATGACATTTACTTTGCTGCTGAAACTTCAAAATGCCTGTACATAACACTTTCCAACACTCAAAATCTTGCTTGGCGCTAAAATTCAATTAATCTAATGAAGCATTGTTAATGTACAAGGTCCTGAAATGTGAAGAGCAATACGCCTTCTCAGCAAAACTGGAATGCCTGTGAATGACAGCCCCTGTCAAAAATCTGTGTGCAGCCACACTGGGCTACCTGTGAGTGACAGCCATTGTCAAATGGGATCTCCTGATTAAAGTGTAAAGTTGTCTAAAACTAAAGATCTGCCGGATTATCAAATATAAAAGGATTGTTGCTGAAAGGAACACGGATCTCGGTTGTTTTGATCCCACAGGTTTAAATCTAAGAATGGAATTTATCTATGTCATCTGATGCAACTAGTTTGTTTTAGGCTGGCTGGGCCTGCAAGAGGTTGAAAAACATGTTTCCACTCAAGGGGAGGGCGTTCCTCTCAGCAGATGCTCACTGACACATGATAATTGTGGGGTAGGCTAGACTTGTGTCTGCAGCCAAGGACTGAACAATGGCAGATTCTCCAGGCCAGGAAATGGACGTGTGAAAAGGTCGTACACTAGGCTTGCAGAAGGAAATCCCAATGGTGTGGACTGCTCCTTGAAGGAAATCCCAAAGGTGGGGGCTGCTCCTTGACTCCAGAGACAGACAAAAGACGGACCATTTGCTGCCAAGAATATGTAATGAACATTTTTAGAGACTTATAACTCGCTATCAGAAGTGGTGAAAAATATGAAATGGGCAGATTTGTTAAGCTAACTTTTGGCCCTACATTTCAAAACATGGTGGAACTGTGTAGCATATTCTGAACAGGAATGGCAATATATGTGGTTTTATGGGAACTGTATTTATGCTAGAATTGTTAAACTTTGCACACACATTCCTAGGGTAAACACACATATTTGTGGACATTTGTAGAAAGTTTGGAAAATGTTTTGTGGGATGTCTTAACCCACTAATCCAAGCCCTGCAACATCACTGTGCATTGCGGGCAGCAGAAACATTATAATGGCCGCCGGAAAGCATGCTGCTCTCCAGAAATCACCAGAAAGTGCGCAGTGAAAACCTGAAAAATAGGCCACCATCTACTTTTGCCTATGTCAGTGGTAACACAGGAGACCACTGCCAAAACCCATCATTTGGCTGTCCACAGAGCAAGATCATTGCAAAAGAAACGAAGCTGGTTTCAAAAATCTGTTTTTATTTAGTGTCAAATTTGCACAAATCATGGCTCACAAACCACCCAAAAAGATCCAACCTCCTTGCTGGGTGGTCAACATCATTCTCCCGCAAGAATCTACATAAATATAAGGTCCACAGAAGTGTATCTATATCTGAACAAAGTCCACTTTTGAGGATTGCTTGCTGGAAGAAACCTGTCAAAAATGGGTGTAACACCATCACTCACCTCTACTAGAAGCCGGCATTTTAAAACCATTTTGTGTAAAGTTTAACACTGAGCCCAAACTATGCCAAAGAAAGACTTGCTATCAGAAGCCTAAGAGGTGGGTACAATTTAAAACCATATTCTGAAAAGGCTTGAAGCAAGAAATGGGTTGATATATTTGTGAAAAATGTGAGTTATATTATAAGATGAGACCGTTTTTAGACATTGGGTTTCAGAGTTAAAGGTTTCCCACACTGTGTTCAAACGAATTCCACACCTTCTCCCTGGACAAAGGAACTTCCCCCTGTCCTTGGCTAAGAGATTGACAGGCTGGTGTCAAAAGAAACTGGGAGCGGCACCCTGGCCTGTTGCTCTCAGTGCAGACAAAGGAATCCTTGGGCTGAATAGAAAATGCTAATTCGGGTACACAAAACATACATAAATAGGGACTGCTGAGAACAGATAGACACACACTTTCCACTTCTCAATTGATTTCTTGGCGAGGCACCCTGCAGGAAGATCCAGGTTCTCACATTCAACAGCCGGGCTGTGCTGTTTTGCTATTATAGCCAAGAACCCTGTGCTAGAACCAAGATCCAGACCCAGAAAGCAGAGCTGTGTCCAGAATCTGTCAGATCCAGTCCAAGATGCCGCGCAGACTGCAGTGCAGTGCTGAGACAGAACTGAGACCTGTCCGGTGGCGAGAGAACCCCAGCCAAACCCTTGACCAGATCTTTGACGGGGCTCACTCCATTCCAAAGCCATAGGAGTGAGTATCTAGTCTAGAACTGTCCATAACCAATCACTTAAAGTAATACTATTCCATCCATTTCAATCTGTCCAGAACTGCATTACAGAACCTCTGTTGTCTATCCTTAATTCTTCTCTCCTCCACATAATTCTTGATAATTGTAGCAATAATCATCTTGACGGTAATATATATTTTCTGGAGAAAGGCAATCGTCTCGTTCAGGCAGAAACCATCCGGAGGCACCTCCGAATAGGTGGCTGGGCTGTCGTGTAGTTTGCGGCTCCATAGTCTCTTTCGTGTTAAGAAATCTTTGTTTCAAATCTTCAATAACGCATCTTTCATTTTGAAATCTTGACTTTATTTCTGAAAAATCTACCGTCACAAAAACCTCTAACTTTTGAACCGCACGTCCTAGAACCGGAATTTAACTGTCAGTTTGAAGCGAAGATCCTAAGCTATCTAACAAACATATAGTTATTCTGCAATCGCGTTTCCCGCATGCGGAACAATTGCCACGAATTGCAATTTAGCTCTATTTCACCACATGTCAAAATAGCTGTTTCTTGTTTGCAACTGCTGAATTTCGTTTTTAATCTGATTTTCATCCATGAATCATTGCTAGTGTTGACCTGGACCAATCCAAAGTGACTCACTAATTCTGAATCTCCTTTAGTGAATTAAAATCATTTTAGCATATTTTCCCATTCATTGCAATCACATTCAAAAGCATTTTTGACCCATTTTTAAATCATACCTGTTCTCTCTAAGCTTGTTGGGGGAACTGGGATTGAACTGCATTATTGATTGTATTCCTGAAACCTGTGTGCCCTCATTTCCATCGCTTCATATTGCATAGGGGGCGGGGGGGGGGTGAGTAATAACAGGGGAAAAAGTGATAATCTTATCTTTTGATTGAAACCATATCAATTTTATTTCTGTGTTGCATTCTTTCCCATCATTGCATTTCCTTGAATCATACAAAGTATTCTCTGCTACCTTATCCTTCCTATTCCTACTCCTAAGTGATTAAAGAGATTGTTGATATTGTAATATTACCCATTGATGATCACCGTTCATATTCATAAGTGTACTATTCAGATATTATTTTATTCATAAAAGTGTGATATATATATTGTTCAATTCTTCAAATAAACCTTTTAATTTGTAAAACAAACCTCCTTCTTGGCTCAGTGAGATTGGGGAGATCCAAAGAGAGGGGCATTATATAAGGGTTCATCATCCAGATTTAAAGAACTTTGACATAAAAATATATAAATAAGGGCTTTCATTGGGCATCCCATACTAGGCATTGACTTAGTTGGAGTGCTGGATTGAAGTCACTTACAAATTGGGGGCTCGTCCGGGATTTCTGGATTAGACCTACCACTTGTGCAGCTTTATACAGTGTGCTAACTAATAGGATACATAAATCCTGTTGGGCTACCATGCTGTGTTACGCTGTAAAAGCACCCCTCAAAAGGAAACGGTCTGTTTTGCAAAATAAAATAATAAACTCTGTAAGTCAGGAAGGAAATCAATTTCCAGAATGGCGACATTGGTAGACATCAAGATAGCTAGAGAGCACCTCGTCCATAAGCTATTTGTGAGAGGTGAGTGGACTGAGCAGGACCAGAATGTGTGGTTGCAGGCGATCACACATCAGGTCACTGCAACTGGGTTTGATACTGGAGAGATCAGGGTCCCTTATATGTGGCCCTGAGTGAACTATATATGGCTCCTAAGGCCAAGGATGAGCACAACAAGATTGCCAGGGTAGCGGCATATTTATATTTATCTATGGGAGCCATACAGGACAAATGTGCTGAAGGCCAAGATCTGGCAAGTAGGCAACTGATGGCATTAGAGAAGGCCCAATCTGATCTGGACTCTTCTGAGCACAGGCTGCAGAGGAGCCAGGAGTCAGAAAACGAAAGTAGGCAGCATCTAATTAAAATAAAAGAGGACATGGGTATCCTGCAACAGGAAAAGGCAGACCAGGATACCAGAATTCTGGCCTTGCAGAAGGAGTATCAAGAAGGTTTGGACTCCCTACTGCAGAGCCAGAAAAAGCTGGAGCAACAACTGGATTTCAATAGGGTATGCGCAGAGCAGGTAGTCACCCTGCAAAGCCACCTGGATAGAGAGAAGGCAGAGTGTAACAAATTATTTCTGAAAGACCTGGACACCCAGGCAGAATTTGAGGGAGAGCGCCAGAAAGCTGGTGCCCTTCAAAGGCAGAGGGATGACCTGGCGGCACAGAGGCAGGCTCTTGCTCAGGAAAGGGATACCTTAGGCCAGGAAGTCTGTCACTTAAAAGGGAAGCTGGAAGAAAATCACCTGGCCCTCCAGGGACTGGGTGACCTCAAAAAAGAGCATCAAAAAAAGTTAGAGCACACCAGGAGGGTGGAAGATGCTCTGGCAAGAAAGGAACAGGCCAGTAGGGACGGGATGCAGGAGGTAACCCTCCTGCAGAAAAGACTGGCCCAGTACTCCAAGACAAACCAGGAGGCACAGAGAGAAAATGAGGCTCTCTGTCAGCACAATGATAGGCTCCAGCGACAGGTAGCCATGCAGGAGAGACTGATAGAGTCTAGTAAGGCCTTGATTGAGGAACTGAAATCACAGGCTCTTGCATGGCAACAGGGAGCAGGTGCTGATAGAGATGAGGTTCGATGGGAAAGGGAAACACCTAAGCATAACCTCAGGAGCCCTAGTACCAGAGGCCTTCATCTCCCCCAGTCCCTGGACTCTGCCACCCCCATGTTCCCTGGCGCACATGAGCCCAGGGCCTATATATGGATGGCAGATTACTATCCAGTCAGAAGTATGGAGCTCATAGGCCAGTACTTCCCAGGAATGGATGGGAAGGCATCCGGGTATGGGCACCCAAGTACCGTGCAATTTAGTGGGGAACCCCAGGAGAGTAGGCCCACTAAGGGCATCCTGAAAAACTCTGCCCAGTTAGGTCAGTGGGGGGTTACCCAACAAATCCTGGGAGCAAGGAGGAATCAGAGGACTCCTCTGAGCGTCCCAGGACACAGGAGACTAGGTCCCCACATTCTGCCAGCCATTCCCAGGCTTGCAGAATCCAGGAAAACCTGGAAGATCAGACGGGCTCCTCTGGGAGCAGTGCCTCTGAGTCAGAGGATGAGGGTTACCCGAACCAAGAAGGCAAATAAGGCAAAAAGGGCCTTGCTTAAGACACCTTAAAACAGATTAAGGCAATGAGGAGTGTCATCACGCCTTATCACAAGAACTCCAAGTATTCTGTGTGAGAACACTTAGAGCTCTTTGAGCAAATGATGGAGACTTTCCATTTGAAAGACAGCAGAAGCTGCATTCAGTACGTAAAATGGACATTCTCCCCAGAATACTACAGTTTCTTTGCGGGGTTGGAGGACATAAATCATTAAAGATGGTCCACAAATAGGGAGGCCATCTTAAAGCACTTTTCTGTTCACAGAAATCCTCAAGAGGCTCCCAAGGAAGCCTACAATTTACAATGTGGGGAGGATCAGGCCACACAAGAATTTGTGCAGGAGTTGAAGCGTGCCTTTGCGCAGACTACCAAAAGGGTGCGTACGGACAGTAAAGAATATGTTAATACGTTTTTCCATGCGCTGCCAAAATACATCATGACGCAGCTAGTGAGAGATTTTCATGAGAAAAGGTCACTAGACTGGATCATTGAACAGGCCATACGAATCTATGAGGTGCAGAAGCCCATAGAAAATAAAAATAATGCTCAGAAAATCCCCAAACCGACCAGCACCCCTGCTGTTGCTAAGGTGGCAGAGGTAAAGGTTTCCCCTATTTTAGATTTGGAGATGGGGGGGCCTAAAAACCTGCCTGCACAGAATAATGCCAAGCCCAGAAGGCCCTCGGGCCTGTCACAGACAGGGAGCCAAGGAGGTAGTCCCACAAATGGGGTCCCTCACTCCGCTGACTATGTAGGTCCCCGCTGCAAGGGAAACCGACCCTGGGTTATGTGTGAACTCCTCCAGCCCAAGGGGGGATCCAACCAAGCACCTACCCAGGGAACTTCCCTTCAAACTTCCCCCAGGAGGGCAGAAATTCCCCAAATCCTGGGCAGAACTTTTTCCCCAGGTACCCACAGAACCCCAAAATCATCCATCCTTCTTTCCCCACTTTCCTGAGCCCAGACAACCTAATCCGGGAGAGGGGAGGCCAAGGGTGGAGGGGTACCCAAATCTTCCCAACCCGGTGTACTACCAGAGATGGGATAGCTACCCTTCCCGGGATAAGCCCAGGGGAGAATACAGAACCATGTATCAGCCTGAGCGGGTTTCACAGTTAAAGCGCCAGGTCCAAAACATGGCACAGGATCTGGGTCGCATGCTGAGGGCTCAGCAGAACCCTCAGATGAGCATGCCGGCACAGAATGCCCCAAACTCTGGACCTGGTGCTCCAGAACAATGACGGGGGCAGCACCCCGATAACTCACCGGTTCCCAGGCAGGAGGCACAAGGGGAAGGGGGGTGTAAAGCCTTGGAGGAAGCTTTCTTCCCCACTTGTAAACAGCCCCTGGAAACCCAGGAACTGGAAACAAAATCTCCTGCCCCTGAAAGTCTGCCACCCAAGGAGCAGAGGGGGGTAGGAGAAACAAAGGACCCAAACAGACCCACTTTGAGGAGGAGGTACAGATCTTCCAATTTGAAGGAGAGGGATCCTCAGAGGATCCTGGGAAAAAGATATTCTTCTTCAGAGATGGGGAACTCCTCCCAAAGAAAAATGGGTCCCAAGGGATTCAAATTCAGACTGGGTAGATGTGGGGACTGAGCTAGCGCCGCCCATCATCCCATCCCAGAACCAACAGCAAGAAAATCCCCTGGTTCAAACCCATCCTGGTGACTGCCTCCAAAAGGGGGGGGTGGCCCAGAACCGGAACCAGGGGAACTCAAAACCTCTCCTATCTGTAGTTGCCAACTTTTTCTTTCAGATTCCCAAGACTCCCCAAAGAATTCTGCCCAAATCTCTTCTCTTTCCATGTCCAAGACTAAATAAGTAGCCCACCGGTTGTCCAAAAATGTGCATTATCTGTGCCCCCTTGCGGAGAACGAGGGAAGATACTATGCCCCGGTTCAAGTACAGGGGCAGGGTACAATTTTGGCACTGGTGGACACTGGATCCCAAGCTACCCTTCTGTCCAAAAAGGCCTTTGATGAACTAAATTCAGGAAGTGGGGAGAAATACCAAATTCCTCTCACCTCTCTTTCTGGACAACTTCAGAACTTTGACGGGAAGGAAATTCCCGTTGAGGGGACTGCGGATTTGGACATTAAAATTGGGCGACACAAGGTGAAACACCCAGTCATAGTAGTGACTCCAGAGGGCACCCCTTGTTTGCTAGGGAATGACCTCCTGAGAAGGTTGTCACCCCTAATAGACTATGTAAACAAGGTCCTCTGGACCCAGACTAGCCGACCAATAAAATTGAAACAGAGTGTCAACCATGTTAGTTTAAACGGCGCATGCCACATGGTTGAACAAAAATCTGACCAAGTAGAATTTCACTTCCAGAACAATCAAATTCCAGACGTGACAGTAATAGCAGTAGGACAACAGACTGGGGATGGGGGGGTCGTCTCTATTTCTGAAAATCAACCTTCCTTCCAGTTTAAGGTGGGATTCCACACTTGAAGGAAACACTCTGAAATTATTTACCAATCCCCAATCAGACATTCCCACTACTATAGACCAGAAAGATCAGCTCAGAGCCTGGCTGATGTTCAGCAAATTGGAGAGCAGTTGTTCATCCCAATTCAGTTAAATGAAGGAAGGACTCTGTTCTCGCCCGAGTGTGTGTGAACAATGGTAAGAGCTTCATCAACGAAGCCATGTTCTGCCAACTCCCAAAAGATCCAGTCATTCCCAAATTTAGACTTATAGACAAATGGGAAATGGATCTGGAAGCACCCAATTCCAAACATCTCCTGCCAAGCAGGTGTATGCTCAAAATCTCCATAGGCTTGGGTCGCGCGAGACGTCGCTGCCGCCTTTTACTTAGGCAGTGATATTCTAAATCGCTTTGCCATTAGTTTGGACCTAATAAACTTCAAAGCTTGGTCCCGATTAGCGGATAATCCCATGGGCTTTGGTGAGCCAGAGAAAGCATTTAGGTCAGCTCAATTGCTACCTTATGCAGTTGAAATTCAGATTGGAGAGGAAGTCACCATCCCAGAAAGGACCCGACAATTCTCCCTGGAAGTGAAAGTTAAAAGAGGACAGAAATTGAAAAACCCTGATGCTTATATTCATCTAAATGCTTCTCTCCAACAGCAAGGGTTGGGGGTAAACCCAACACCATTAGTCAATATAGAACATGACACCATTCCAATAGTGGTGGATAACAGCGACTTAAAGAGTATCACTCTAGCCGCAGGCACCATTATTGGAATGGCGGTTGATGACTGACATTTTTCCATTGATTTAGGAAATGAACTGTTGGGACCACTCCCCAAGGACTGTTTTGACAGTGACAGTGAGGACAACACAACACCAGACAGGATCTTTACCCGGCAAGGGGGGAACTTCCTGGTGTACACTTCCTGCCCTTATGGTAAGGAAGATGTGACTTGTGACTTCAGGAGGGATGAGGTGATTTTTCAGGTCCATGAGGGCTGCCTTTCCCACCTGAAGCCACCAGTCCAAATCAGCACTCTGACCAGGGACTTCTCCACCCAGCAGAAGGAGGCTGCTGAGATAGCAAAACCAGAATTCTTTCCAGGCTTCAGACAGATGGTTGAAGAGAGAGTCAACCTAGCTGATGCCTGTGAGACTCTGGAGCAGAAGCAAAAGTTGAAACAAGTTTTCTTGGATTTTCAAGATCTCTTTGTGGTGGACTCATATGACTGTGGTCACACCACCATCCACACAACAACAATTCCCACGGACCCTTGCATGACTCCAGTGTTTGTGAAGCAATATCGCTTGCCGCTCGCATCAATGGAGTCCCTTACTGAAATCATTAAGAACCTTGAGTCCTGTGAGATAATCTTTCCAGTCCACAGCACCTTCAATAATCCGGTGCTGGGGATATTGAAGCCAAACGGCCAGTGGAGACTCTGCGCCGACCTTAGGGAGCTCAACAAACGGGCCCATACTTCCCGATGGCCCCTTCGCTACATTGACCAAGGGCTGGCCCAGATCCAGGGGTCACAGGTATTCACTTCAATAGACCGGACCAATGGATACTGGACTGTACCTGTCAGTAGGGAGGACCAATACAGGCTGGCTTTAACCTTTGGGGGCCAGCAGTACACATGGACCCAGACTCCCTTTGGATACCTCAACACCGGCAATGAATTCAACATTTTCCTACATAAGGCCATGCCCGACCTGGGTGTGAGGGGTAACCTGGCTTATGTAGATGATGTCCTCATCAAAAGCTCAACTGTGGAGGAACACATAGCGAAGAACCGTTATGTTCTGACACAGTTGAGGGCAGCCGGAGCAAAACTTTCCTTTCAGAAAGCACAGTGGGGTAGAACCCGTGTTAATTTCTTGGGGCATGAGATTACTTCTCAGGGTCTCTGTCCCCAGGAAAAGAAAGTGGAAGCACTCCAGAAATTGAAGGAACCCACAACTCTGCGGGAACTAAGGAGCCACCTTGGACTGATTAATTACAGCAGAAAGTTCATTGAGGGCTACGCAGAGAACACCAGAACCCTGATTCATCTTTTGAAGGGGGGGTCAGGTGGGAATGGGGTACAGAACAAGCCGAGGCAGTAAGACAACTCAAAAGTAGCCTCTCACAAGCACCTTGCCTAGCTTACCCTGTCAGAAACAAGGAGTTCTTCTTGGAGACAGGGTTCTCTAATACATGCTTGACTGCAGTATTATACCAAAAGCATGACAAGGTCAATGAAGTAATCTCCTATGCGAGTAAGACTTTATCCTCTGTGGAGGAAATATTCAACGATTGTGAGAAGGCACTCCTGGCAACGGTGTGGGCATTGAAGAATTACCGCCCGTTCATCCAGGGGGAACACATCATTGTGGAGACTCCACACCAGCCTCTGCAATATCTCCAATGTGACAGAATCCGGGCCGGAAATGTGAGTAATTCCCGAATTACTTCCTGGATTCTGTCAATGCAAGGCTTTCCTGTGGAGGTCAGATATGGCCAAAAAAAGAAGAGTCCCCTCGTGCAAGATCTGGCTGATTTGCATGATTGTGCCAGAGAAAACTGTCTCGAGGACGAGAGTCTAAAAATCAAGGACAACATGGAGGCATACCTCAATTCCCCACACAAGGTCTTTGAAGAAGTCAAGTATGAGCGAATGCCCACTATCTATGTGGATGGATGCTCTTACCATGTTGACAAACTCGTGGAAAAATAACTTGTGACCGGCGTAGTGAATGCATGGGTGAATGAGTCCCCAGAACCCTCCACTGGGTACAAGATTGGTCCCCGAAGTAGTCAAGTGGCAGAGTTGATGGCTGTGCATCAAGCCATCCTCACTGCTGTCCAACATCAACTCCACGAACTGGTCATAATCACTGATTCAGATTATGTACGGAAGGGGTTCATGGAGCACCTGGTTAACTGGAAAACCAGAGGCATGTTACATGCTAACAACAAACCCTTGAAACATGTGAAGTTAATTCAAAATATTGATGATCTGGTCACCTCGAATGGGATGACCATCTACTGGAAAAAGATCAAGGGTCATTCCAAAGTAGAGGGACCAGACAAAACTGGAAATGACTTAGCTGATCAGCTGGCCAAAACCAGGGCTATCCAAGGGGATCTAATAGAGATTGAGTTCCTGTTGGGGGAAATCCAGGTCACTGCTATCATTAGGTCACAGACAAATGCTCACAATGATCTTTCAACTGCACAATGGAGTAAGGAGACCCGAGATGCTGATTTGATTACGGCTCAAAAAGGGGATCCAATAATTGGTAAGTTGTATCAACACATTGAGGACCCTGAGAACTTTCCCCTGACGGATACCGATTACATTGGGAAAGAGGGCCTCGGAGTGTTGATGAAATGTCCAAAAATGTTCCAAATCCAAGACGGTTTGTTGGTGAGGAAATCCCGAGCTGGCTATGATCAGTGGGTGGTTCCTACCTCATTCCGAAGCCTGATGTTAAGTCACGCCCATGATGCGGCCACAGCCGGTCATAGGGGGTTTCATACAACACTTGAAATCTTAAGAGAGGTTGCATACTGGCCACACATGGGGCAGGACCTCGACCAATACTTGAAGGGGTGTCTTGTGTGTGCACAATTTCAGCCAACATCCCTCACACACCGTGCGCCTCTCCAAAAGAGGGGGATGACACTGCCATGGTCAGATTTTCAAGTAGATTTCATTGGGCCCGTGATTCGCTCCTCTAGGGGGAACAAGTACATGTTGATCGTGACATGCTTGTTTACTAAATGGGTGGAATGTCTCCCGGCCCCAAACTGCAAAGCAGAAACAGCAGCTGCCCTGATGATCAACCACATCTTTTCACGTTTTGGACTACCCCAAAGGATTGAGTCAGACAGAGGTAGCCATTTCACCAGCGAAGTAAGGACAAAGATGTGGGAGATACTGGGGGTTAAAAGGAAGCTACATATTGCTTACCGGATAGCCTCTAGTGGTGCAGTGGAACGATACAACAAAACCATTGTGAGCATATTAAAAAAATTTGTGGCAGAATCTGCCAAGTTGGGATATTCGATTACCTCTTCTCCTAATGGCCATCAGATCTACCCCTTCATCTGCAACTAAAATGTCACCGTTTAAGCTGATGACTGGTTGCAGGATGGTGCTTCCCCAGCATCTGCTCTACAGGACCCAAGAGCAGACATTGATCAATGCCTCCACAACTCATGAGTATGTTGAAAATTTAAGAAAACACCTTCAACATGCTTTTGCCTATGCTCAGCGAAATCTAGAAACATCATCCGACAGCATGAAGACCCACAATGACTTAAAGACTACCAGAAAAGAATACAATGTAGGAGACCGGGTCTATCTATACAATTTCCAAAGGAACCAGGCCAAACAGCGGAAATTTCTGCCTACCTGGAAGGGACCTTTTGAAATTGTAGACAAGATCTCACCAGTCGCCTACAAGATCCGCATGCCCAAAGGCAGTTTGGCGGAAGGGGAAGACAAGTGGGTCCATATTAATCAGCTAAAGTGTTGCCATCCTAGGCACACTCTGCAGCAACTGGAGGAGTCTTCTGGAACCCCAGAGGGGACCACTCCAGATCCATAAAATTCCAACTCTAAAATATTCCACATATAGTCTATAAAATACAAAAATGCAAATGTCTCCTGATTTATAAAATGTATATGTCCGCCCCACTACATTAATAGTGGTGGGGAAATGTCTACAAATATGTTTTTGCATTGTCACCCTAGGAGAGAGAGAGAAAGAGAGAGAGATAAACCATGGAGACTGACCAAGGAGGATGACCCAGGGACCGGGAGCAAAGATCCAAGGGGCCCGGAGATTCGCCCGGAGTATCGCTCAATACTCCCATCAGGACTGTCGAGGAGAACCGATCGATCCACCCCTGATGGAGGAAAAGATGCTGAACTTTGCCATTTGTGGAATCCAGAGAGATGAGGCTGACATCCCAGTCTTGCGAATTTCCATTGATGGAAGGTCAACGGCCATCGCAAGAGGGGGGCTTGTGGGATGTCTTAACCCACTAATCCAAGCCTTGCAACATCACTGTGCATTGCTGGCAGCAGAAACATCATAATGGCCACCGGAAAGCATGCTGCTCTCCAGAAATCACCAGAAAGTGCTCAGTGAAAACCTGAAAAATAGCCCACCATCTACTTTTGCCTATGTCAGTGGTAACACAGGAGACCACTGCCAAAACCCATCATTTGGCTTTCCACAGAGCAAGATCATTGCAAAAGAAACAAAGCTGGTTTTAAAAATCCTTGTTGGGTGGTCAACATCATTCTCCCGAAAGAATCTACATAAATATAAGGTCCACAGAAGTGTATCTATATCTGAACAAAGTCCACTTTTGAGGATTGCTTGCTGCAAGAAACCTGTCAAAAATGGGTGTAATACCGTCAATCACCTCTACCGGAAGCCGGCGTTTTAAAACCATTTTGTGTAAAGTTGAACATTGAGCCCAAACTATGCCAAAGAAAGACTTGCTATCTGAAGCCTAAGAGGTGGGTACAATTTAAAACCATATTCTGAAAAGTCTTGAAGCAAGAAATGGAAAGCGCATCTTTCATTTTGAAATCTTGACTTTATTTCTGAAAAATCTACCTTCTCAAAAACCTCTGTAAAGTTTGAACCGCACGTCCTAAAACCGAAATTTAACTGTCATTTTGAAGCTAAGATCCTAAGCTTTCTAACAAACCTAAAACCTATAGTTTTTCTGCAATCACGTTTCCCGCACGTGGAAAAATTGCCGCAAATTGCAATTTAGCTCCATTTCACCACATGTCAAAATAGTTTCTTGTTTGCAACTGCTGAATTTCGTTTTCAATTTGATAATCATCCATGAATCATTGCTAGTGTTGACCTGAACCAATCCAAAGTAACTCTCACAAATTCTGAATCTCCTTTAGTGAATTAAAATCATTTTAGCATATTTTCCCATTCATTGCAATCACATTCAAAAGCATTTTTGACCCGTTTTAAAATCATACCTGTTCTCTCTAAGCTTGCTGGGGGAACTGGGATTGAACTGCATTATTGATTGTATTCCTGAAACCTGTGCGCCCGCATTTCCATCTCTTCATATTGCATAGGGGGGGAGTGAGTAATAACAGGGGAAAAAGTGATCATCTTATCTTTTGATTGAAACCATATCAAGTTTATTTCTGTGTTGCATTCTTTCCCATCATTGCATTTCCTTAAATCATACAAAGTATTCTCTGCTACCTTATCCTTCCTATTCCTACTATGATTAAAGAGATTGTTGATATTGTAATATTACCCATTGATGATCACCGTTCCTATTCATAAGTGTACTATTCAGATATTATTTTATTCATAAAAGTGTGATACATATATATTGTTCAATTCTTCAAATAAACCTTTTAATTTGCAAAACAAACCTACTTCTTGGCTCAGTGAGGTCGGGGAGATCCAAAGAGAGGGGCATTATATAAGGGTTCATCATCCAGATTTAAAGAACTTTGACATAAAAATATATAATTAAGGGCTTCCATTGGGCATCCCATACTAGGCATTGACTTAGTTGGAGTGCTGGATGAAGTCACTTACAGTTTTTATGGGGAAATGGACAAAATGCTGCAAAAAGGCAAAACAAGGTCTCACAGCTGTGGGATTTTGATGAACATATACTCCATAAAATATATAATCAGTGTATGTGATTTTCGTAGAGGTTACAAATGTATAACTATGTATTTAGGACAACATTTGATTTTGATACTAGTGGCTAGGGGAGGTTTCTAAGGATTGTAAAAATCAAACCCTAAATTTGACATCATCTGGCTTTGATCCAATCACTCGGATGCAAGGTGGAGATGAGGCTCTGATCCAATCCCAGTTCACAGGGGTAAGTTTAGTTAAGCTGGCCCAAACACCCATTTTTGTGATGTCATTTGAAAGGATAAATAGAGACATCTGACAATGCATTGACTCTCTCTTCTGATTCCAGCATAGCACTCTGATCCAGCATTCAACAACCAGCCTTCAACATCCTTCCAGATCCAGATGCCAATCACCAGGCCAAGCAGTAGCTGAACCATTTTCAGCTGGGCCTCAATCCTTAATAATTCTCAATTAATCCTTACAACCCAGTGGAGCAATGTGGTGTGGGGAAGCATCCTGAAACTATCTGGCTTGCTACCATAATGCTTGCCTGATGAACTTGCCATCCCGCTGATCCGAAATATCCAGAAACAAGAAGGGCAGATCCCATGCAGTTCCGGCGACCGGCCTAGCTGATCCTGTCTCGCGCCTGATGTGTTGTCCTTCCTTGATAGACCCGATCCATTGATCAGAATCTTGACGGGCCTAAAATCTTAAATCCCAGGGGATTGTGAGTATTAATAAGATGCTAGAGAACTATTGTATACCTTGCATTATCTTGTCCCACCCTAATCTCTGAACTATCCTTAATTTCATAACTAGTAACAGTGTCGAAATATTAGTGCTATTGTATTCTGTGCATTTGCTAAAGCATCATTTTCATAGTCATTTTTATTTGTGTAATTGTCATCCAAAAATCCCACTTCCAGAGTTTGGACTGGTTCCGTCGGGGAAGGCTCTGGGGATCTGTTACTGAAGTCATGAATCAGTCTCAGAGCTTACTTCGTCCTGACTTGGTTGTCTAGTCTGCATGCTCTAGCCTTGAGTAAAAGCATAAGCCATATTTTATGATTTTGAACTGAAGTTTTTGCCCAAACTCGTGTCTTTATTTCCAAAAAACACCTCTCACTAAAATCTCCATAACTCCCTCAGTTTTAAAGATAAAAACAAAATTTAAATTCCAACTGATACCTAACATCCTTAGCTATATTAGCTATTTCCACAACCTAAAACCGCATTGTGGAAACAGTGTGGTTGACCCGTTTTTATCAAAAATCGCATAGTAAAAGATTCCCGCAAATTTACATATTGCAAAGGTTTTACACGTGTGAATTGTCTTTAAATTATTTCCCACCTTGCCTTTGAGATTCCAATTTTTTTTTTAATTAAATCATTGCTTTTGCTTGCTTGCATCTGTTCAAAGTGGCTCCCATAGAAATGTATAATAATTTAAGTATATTTGGACAAATTTAGTGTTTTTGCTCAGCCAGTTTCAAAGGCAGTTTTACAGTTGAAAAGTCAAATCCGTTTTTCTCTTTTGTTTAAGGGGGGAAGGTGGGAGTGATATTCTGTTTGGTCTGTAGTATTCCTGAGTACCTGCTCTCTCCTCCCATATATTTAAATTGCCTATTGGTGGGTTGAGGGGTGTTTCAGGGGGAACCTCTAACCATAGTACTATCTGTTCCAAATCAACCAAAAGTCTTCTTTTCCTTGCTGCATTCTTTTTGTGTTTCCCAGTGCATTAAAGATATTATTCATTGGGTATGTGCCTGATTGAAATTCCTTACAGTTCACAAGGTAAGAACGCTTTGTGAGCCCTGGCCTGGGGATATTTGAACTCAGCACACCCCTGGCTCTTACCTGGGTGAAAAGTGGCATTACCCAGCCTCTACTTGGTCACTGAATGACTCACCATGCCTAGGTGGTCCCACGGCTGCAAGCTTTATATAACCTAGGGGGCTATATTGCCATACTCATCAACAAAATCCTCCTTTTCCTGCTCCTGAGGAGGCCCCCTCCATCAGCCATGCCGCAATCTGCTCTGCCACGATAGTTGCAGGCCACGCCGGGATCGGAATCGGGGTGCCCCCAACCTATTGTCTGTTTAGTCCTCTTCTGGGCTCCATCAACTTCACCGTCATATACAGCGGTGAACTGCCGCATCTACAAGGAGGGCTCGGCTAGTGACTTGCTTGAAAACGCCCGTCTCTACGCCCGACATATGGTGCATGGCACTGTGCACTATGTAGACTTACCATGCCACACACTGGCACACATCCATCAGTGTAGATCCCGAACTCCCCCATTCTGCCTCTAACTGCAGCGGCAGGAACGCCACCCCTGAACTGCGACACTGCGAGATCCTGCTACTGTATTGACTGCAGGCATTGCACGGATCCAGACGTTCTTCACAGAGTTACCCATATCCACGATATCCAACAGGTCCCGCGGCACGGGTTAAACCGTAGCCATGGACAAATTCGCGAAAGCTACTGCTAGGCCTGAGCAAGGACAAGTCGGCGCCAGTCAGAGTGACACGGATATACAGGTGGAACCCCCTGCCCATGACCTAGCCACCATGATGGAGTCTATGGCTTAGAACTTTGCTTCTTTTCATTAAAAATTAGACAACATTAATGCCAACGTTGCGTCACTTAGATCCAAGCTGGATCAGCATAGCTCTAAAATTACCGAAGCGGAGACCAGGATTAGGGTTAATGAGGACAATATGACCGCGCTGCAAAACACAGTGTCTTCCCTAGTCCGAGACATGAAATCTGTCATGGCCAAGTGGGATGACCTGGAGTCCAGATAACACAGAAACAACATGCATATCATCGGGGTCGCAGAGAATGCTCTTAAGGGCCGACTGGAAATCGCAACTGAAAAATTGCTTAAGGACTTGCTAGGTGGACCAGACCTGTCCCCTTTCTTAGAAGTAGAACAGGCACGCAGGGCGCTGACACCTCGCCCCAAACCCAGAGATTTCCCCAAGGCTGATTATAGCAAAAATCCTGAGCTACAGAGACAGAGATCAGATACTCCGGCTGGCACGAGAAAATGGGGCACTCCGGATGGATGCACAAATCATCCGAATATTTCCAGATTTCTCCATAGGAGTACAGCAGGAACGACAGCAGTTTATCGGAGTAAAAAAATTGCTTAGAGAAAGAAACATCGCACTGTGCATGATGAGTATCCAAAACAGCTTTTTCATCAACGACCTCTGGAGTGTGAGCATGCGTGCGTATTGGGATGTCCACTGAGACACTAGCATGGCTACCCATATAATGTTGTGGAATGTCCGCGGTATAAGTAACTATACTAAGGCCCTTAAAATCATCGTATATGCACAAAGACACAGTGTGAAAGTCATTCTATTGCATGAGACACATGCCCTCGGCCACCTTGCATCTTGCTTGGCGCCCTCCTGGGGCCCAAATGGGTTCTATACTACATACTCCACACAGTCCAGAGGGGTCCTCACACTGCTTCATAGATCGGTGAAATTTATATTGAAAAAGAGCCTTGACGACCCCGAGGGGAGGTACGCTGTACTGCACTGTGTACTTACTGGCAGGCCAGGAGTGCATGCTGGTGAACACATACGGCCCAAATATCGATGTCCCGGAATTCTATGATAAAATGTCCTCCATTCTGATGGGTTACTACGGGGTCCCTATTATTTGAGGGGGGGACCATGAATCTCATACTAGATAATGATTTAGACAGGTCAGGCACAGCAGCTAGAGCTCATTCACGGGTGGCTCAGAGTCTCCACTCCCATATGGCATCCCTCGGGTTGCGGGACACCTGGAGGCCATTGCATCCCCATCTGCGCAAATATACCTTTTACTCCTCAGTCCCTGACAGCTCCTCTAGAATAGAATTATTTCTGACTTCTGGCGGCCTGGTTGGCAAAGTTAAAGATATCAGCATCCTGTCCCATACTCTGTCTGACCATGCACCGGTGGCACTGCGCCTGGAGCTCGGACCCTACCTCCACCCCCCACAATGCTTGGCGCTTTAAATCCGAGGCACTTCTAGATGTGATGTTCAAAGCAGAGATCCTTTCGGACATTAGGTCTTTTTTGGAAACTAATCTACAGCAGGACACCACCCTCAGGGTTCGGTGGGAAGCTTTCAAGGTCTACATCCGGGGGATGGCCATCTCACGTGAGGCGGGTGTATTAAAAGCCATCAGGAATGATGTATCTTGCTCCGAGACAAAACTACTCTAGTGTCTGGAACGCGAGTGTGTGACGGATGCTGCGCCGTCCATACTGGCGCAAATCAGAGAGGAACTTGAAACATTCGAATCACATGCCATGCGAGTGATAAAATTCCTTGCATGCCAAATCGCAGCTAGGAAATATGGGGAGGGTGAAAGACCTGGGAGAACACTGGTGAAACTTGTCTGAGCAGTGGGGGCAGGACCCAAATTTAATGCGTCAAAGTCTCACATGGGGCTCCACAATGGACGGACCAACAACTTCTTTTGACATTCTCACAGTTCTACACGGATCTATACACCCAACAACACGTACACGATATGCAGGATATCATAGATCTACTTGATCAAATCCCTGTGACTCTGGTGTACCTGTCCATGTGAGAGCAGCTAGACGCGCCTATAACGCTTGAAGAGATAGTTCAGGACATCACTGACCTCCCCCAAGGTAAGACACCTGGTTTGGATGGTCTTACTTCAGAATTCTATCAGGAACATGTCGCCATCCTTGCCCCTAGATTACTGGAGGTGTGGGACGAGGCTCTCCGAGTGTCCATCCTTCCCCCATCTATGCACGAGGCTCTCATAACAGTCCTCCTTAAGCCTGGTAAACCTAGCGATGAATGTGGATCATACAGACCCCTCTCACTTATGAACCTAGACACCAAAATGCTGGCTAAGACCCTAACCAACAGATGCCTTCCAATTATGTCACACCTCGTACACGAGGATCAGAGCGGCTTTGTCCCTGGACACTCTGTCTCTTAACATAAGGAGGGTCTTCAATGTCCTGTCAATGATAGACCAGGGTGTTGAGGCAGTAGCGGTCACGCTAGACGCACAAAAGGCTTTCGGTATGGTTTTGTGGCAATATATTTGGGCGGTCCTGGAGAAAATGGGGATCGGCCCTAAAATGATCCAATACATCAAGATATTGTACACTTGTCCTACCGCCAGTGTCCTGATTAACTCATTGACCTTGCATTCCTTCGAGCTGCAGAGGGGTACACGCCAGGGCTGCCCCTTTTCACCCATTCTTTTTGCACTGGTCATCGAACCTATGGCGGACTACGTCAGGGCAAGACACTCTCACAAGGGCATATGCCTAACTGACCCCCGGATATATTATCATTATATGCGGAAGATGTCCTACTATACGTTAGAGACCCTTCTACTCATTTAGATCCCATACTGAGAGACATAATCAAGGTCAGCACCTTCTCGGGCTTCACCATTAACTACACAAAATCAGAGGTTTTTCCCCTTACTGCTGTAACCCGACAACCAAATAGGGAATACCCCCTCCGATGGTCTCCAGACGGCATCAGATACCTGGGTGTCCAAGTAGCATTATCTAGAACCACCTTGATCACTGGTAACTACACTACAGGTACGAAATACTTTGAATCTAAGTGAATAAATGGTGCGCCCTGCCTATCTCCCTGGCTGGCAGACTCTCCTTGATTAAAATGATCCTGGTCCCCAAGTTACTATACATCTTTGGGAATGTGCCGATTTGGCCGGAAAATAAATATTTTGAGGAACTCCAAACGATGGGTGCCCAATTCCTAAGGCATACTGGTGCGGTTCGTAAGAAATGGCAACAAATGGCTCTGCCCTATGAGAAAGAGGGATATGCGGCTCCTGACCTGGCCCTATACTGGACAGCGGCCCAGGCACAGTTTGCCACGCATTGTTACAAATACCCCACGGCTCCCCCTCATGTCAGGTTGGAAAGACTGGCCACGCCCGAGGTAGACCCTATGACCCTGATCCTTCAACATAAATACATAACCGATGCCCCAGCTGATCCGATTGCATCCACCCTTATGGCGTGTCGCCGCCTCCTGAACCTCACATCAACTCCTCATCCCTATTAGAAATGGCTCCCCATATAGCGTTTCTCTGGGCTAGAACACACCCACGACAGGCTCCTCTCACAACAGTGGTCGGCCCTGGGCTACCGCGCACTGAAAGATCTTTTCCCGGAGGGGAAGTTCAGCACCCCAGAAACGTGGCGGCCTGGCCATAGAGGCTCGGCTTTGGTCGACATTTCCGGAGGAACCTCCGGATACCCCTGAGCTGCACTACATTGCCAACTCCGGTAACAGTAAGGGTATAATCTCCTCTCTATATAAAATCTTACTGGCGAAGCTTCCAGATTCGACCCCCAAAGCCCGAAATGCATGGTCCAGAGAACTCCGACTAGATACCACTGATACTCTGTGGAAGAAAATGTGCACCCACACGAAAAAAGTGTCCCTAAACGCCAGATATTGTTGCATGCAGTACAAAATACTGAATAGGGTATACTACACCCCACACAGATTGCAAGTTCGCAGCCGGTGCCCCACAGGTCTGCCCTAGGTGTCAGGCCGAGGATCCAGACCACTTACACATGTTTTGGTCATGCCCTGCACTGCATACATTCTGGAGGGAGGTGTTGTCTGCACTATCTGAGATTGTGGGTGCGGATGTTGATCCTGACCCAATGGCGCTGCTGTTCGTTCTGGAAGGGCGATGAGCTAAAGAAAATGGCTAAATTCTTAAATATGGATAGCATTGTTGCCAGAAAATGTATTCTGCAAAATTGGAAGAGGTCACCCCCCCCACTTTCAAAATGTGGCTCATTGCCCTCACGTGGACACAAACATGTGAGGAGGAGTACGTGGCCTCCCTTCCTGTACAATCTCGACCCAGGAACATCTGGACTGCCTTCTGCAGCTACCTCAACAAGGAATCTGATGAGGCCCTGTCCTCTAATTCAACTCCACCCATCTGAATAAATTGTGAGCTGTTGCTCGGTCCACCCACCCACTGCTTAGTTGCATGTTGCTCATGACTGCCAGAATCTATGCTCTTCTACCACTACTTGTAATGTTATGTTGTATATGAGATGCTCTAAACTTGTGACCACTTCAACTCTGCTAATAAAAATAAAAGAATTAAAAAAGAAATGCTCAATTGTAGTTTTCATGAAAACATAATTGTGAACAAACAAGCTCATTCTTACCTATCAAGCCTTCAGAAATAATACAAATGTTTTGATTTTAAATGGTGATTCTTGTCCATACTGCTGTGTTCTGCATTGCAAATCTTGTTATAGGCATGACCGTGCTGTGTTTATCTATGTTTCCAAAAAGCATAGTCCAAGAACATTGCACTCAAATGATATTTAAAGCAATCATTGGCAAAGTCATTTGTTTCGCCTTTTGATTAGGCACTGCATAAGCCATTGTTAGGTCCTACCATCATATGCTCAGCTATTCACATTTGTTGGCATGCTATTGGCCATATATGTCCAAGCACTTGTATAATCACCAGCCAGTGATTGACTTCAAATGTACGGGTACACAAACCATTGGCCCGAATTGAAACACCCAGGTACTCGAAACATTGATGTGTGTGGGTTCGTGTGTGTGTGGTCAGTGTGTATGTGGGCAGTGTTAGGGTATGAAGGTGTGTGTGTGTGGGGGGCAGTGTCACTGGATGGGGCAGCATGTTTTGGGGACTCTGGTGTGGGAATGGTGTTGTGGGAGATAGTGTATGTGGGAGCTGTGTGTGGGGGTCACTAAGTGTGTGGGGGTGTTTGTGTGTGGGGGCAGTTTCTTTGTTGGGCATATGTTTGTGGGAGCACAGTGCCTGATGTGGGGGCAATGTGTTTGGGGGAGTTGTTGGAGTGTTTCTGGGGTAATGTGTGGGGGCAGTGGTGTTAGTGGATCAGTAGTGGATGGGGTTGAGCTGGAAAGTGTGTGTGGATCCATGGTCATTAGGAGACTATGCATGTGTGTGTTTGTGTATCTGTGTGTGTGCATGCATGTGTGGGAGAAGTGTATGAATGGGGAGTATATGAATGAAAGCAGTGTACATGTGGGGGCAGTGAGTGTGGATTTATGTGTGTGTGTGTGTGTGTGCATGTGTGTGCATGCGTGTGCAAATGTTAGTTTGTAGGGGCCATGTGGGGGACAGTGTTGTTGTTGTGTGTGTGTGGGCAATGTGTTTCGGCAGTTTGTGTGTGGGGGCAATGCATGTGTGATACTGAATAATGTGTGTGAGAGGAGTCTGCATGTAAGGCAAGTTATGTGGAGGCTATTTGTGTGGAGGCTGTCTGCATGAGCATGGGTAGTGTGTGAACAACCTAAACTACCTATTGCTAGGCAGTAAGCCCAAATGCACTCCTACCGAATCTTCGTTCGGAAGTTAAATGTTGGCTCTTAGTTGATCAATTAATACTCTCATGTGGAGAGAGTGTTAATTGAGTCTTGACTTTAACATATTACAAAATAGAGAATAAATAACATCAATAAAGGATAAATCAGGCATGTAAGATCACTTATGTAACCAATTATACAGATCTGGTACTGACCAATACTTTTTGATACTTTTTAATAGACCTCTCAAGGTCTGTTTTTTCAAACAAATAAACAATGTACAAAAGAATTATTCAGACAATGGTGAAGCATCCAGGAATTCTCATTCCAATTAACAAACAGAGTATAACCTGGTTTGTGAAGGTACATAAATGTAACAAAAGCAGAAAGCAAGTAGCTCAAAGCTTAGCCTTATTATTCACATCCTGTAAATGTTCAAAGGGACATGTATACATTTCATTAACAAATTGTAAACCAGCGATATAAATTTAACAAACGGCAATAAGTTCACTCTTAGGGTTTTTGTATTGTGAAGTAACACCATTCAGGGAAGCCCCTTTTAATAGGTGACATAGGTAACCAACGCGTTTCGGATCGAATGATCCATCTTCAGGGTGGGGACTTCACTGTTCCTGTATGTAGTAGAGTAGTGATTGTTAAATGCGTTCTAAAAGCCTTTCCTGCGGGAAATTCAAAAGAATAAACATTACCATTTAAGCTAATCAGTGAGGTTAACTGATATAATTTTAAACCGAAATAAGTAGAGAGATAATGGGTACTAACCTCAATCTGAGGCTGATAAAGTTCCAATTCAGACCCAGTCAACAGCTGAAATGCGCCGGAGGCCGGAAAGTGACAGAATGCGGCCAGGACACCCTATAAGGAATAATGACAGAGCAATGATCAGACCAAACAGTCGTGAGTCATCTGGATGGTCATAACAAAGTTTTCTCAACGAGCTATGTCTAAGCTATCCACCGAGGGGATAGACACAGATATTAAATGTATGTAGGAGCGCCAGCCTGGTATCTCGCTACGAGATACATGAAGTTCAAAGCATCACGCCAAGTGTAAAAAGGCGGGTGCAAAAAAGTGCAGACGCAGGTGCGCCGTCCAAACGGAGTCCAAAGACTTACCTAGGTTGCAGATAAACACCGAGTGAGCCGACCGCTGTAAGCGTAGCGGCTCCACTACGGTAGGCATTAGTTGGTGTCCCGGTAACCCCGCGCATGCGCGTTGGGCCAGCCGGGAAATCCGCCATATTGGTGTGGGCCACTCATCGCAGAGGGAGGAGCTCCATAGAGTAATAGGTAAGAGCACCTTAGAATCAATATAACCCATGTAGCGGGGTCTCTATATTAAATATGTAGAGGAAAGCACTCAAACAGAAATTGATTACTCTGGGATGCGAGTGGGGGCACCACCGCGAAACCAATAGGATTCGCGGGGTGCCCCCATCTCGCATCAATATAAATGACAATTCCATGGGGGGGTATCTCAGGTGGCCGCATCTCTGTACTAAAAAGAGGTATTGAACTGGCAAGTCAAGCCAATATAGCTATGTGCATTCCTAATCTACTAATCATCAAATGACAAAGTCATAGAGTAAATGTATCGACAAGTCCATGGTGACGAATCGAGTGGACAAAGAGGGGAATCTGTGATATCACACAATCTAGTTGTTAAGGACACAGGCTCTAGGTATTTGAAAACGAAAACCTAATAAGGAATAAAGAGAGTGGAAATATGAGCTCAGAGTCACAATGACGTGGGGACAACCCTATTTACCGCTTGGGGTGAGGCATTGTAGTCCATGAAACAATCATATGTCAGTTACCCTTGCAGCTGGGCGGACATTGTGGCGATTCAGGCTAATTTATACAAAGCACATTAAATCAAATTCAACATTCATCCCCCGAGGGTGCAGTGAGTCTAGAAGATCAATCCATAGTATTTCACGTTGTGCTAATTTCCGTTGTATATCTCCCCCCCTGGTACCTGATGTCACTTGTTCTAAAATAACACATTTTAACTGCGCCACCGTGTGGCGTGCCTCTGTAAAGTGCAATGAAACAGGTGATTTGGGACTCTTGTTCCGAATATTGGACTTATGCTCAGTCCATCTTATTTTCGCTTTCCGAGTAGTCATTCCTACATAATAGAGACCACATGGACATTTCAGTGCATATATCACATTTTGAGCATCACAGGTACAGGAGTGTTTTAATTGTAAAGGTTTGCCAGAATGGGGGTGTGTAATGTGATTGCCCTTTAAGATGTTGCCACAGTGTTGACAATTGTGGCATGGAATAGTGCCTTTGTGTTGGGTGGACGGACCCCCAACTGGGATCTCAGCTTTCACTAGGGTCTTTCGTATAGATCTGCTATTTCTATAGGCAAATGTTGGAGGATCAGGGAAAAGATGTTGCAATTGTGGGTCCAATTGTAGCATGGGCCAGTTTTTTTTTATGGCTTTCTTAATTCTTGTGCTCTGGACCGAGTAGGTGGTAACATATGTCAGTGCTTCTCGAGATTTTGTTGGCTTCGGTACTAGTAGTGAGTCCCTGTTTATCTCACGGACCTTTCCTGATACATCTGAGATCAATGTAGAGTCGTATCCTCTTGCTGTGAATTTATTTCCCAGTGTAATCACCTGACGTTCATATTCAGTGGGTTCTGAGATGTTCCTCCTATAACGTAGAAATTGACTCAGTGGCACACTGTCAATGGTTTGTTTAGGATGGAAACTTGTGGCGAGTAATAGACTATTCCTGTCAGTTGGTTTGGTGTAAATCCTGGTCTCCAATTTAGCTCCAGCCACGTAAATTTCCACATCCAGGAAATGTATGGTTGTTGTACTTGTCTCTGTAGTAAACCTAATGCGTGGATTCATCCGATTCATCATGTCAAAGAAATTGACCAATTCGTCTTGAGGGCCAGTCCATACCCCAAAGACGTCATCAATGTATCTCACGTACAGGGATAGGTGTCTCATCCATCTTGGTGATGTGAGAACATGTTCGTATTCCAGATAGTACATAAATGCATTGGCATAGCACGGTGCCATAGCTGCACCCATACTTGTGCCTGAAATTTGGATAAAGTATCTATCCTGAAACTTAAAAAAGTTATTGTTAAGTACCAATTTCAAGAGGGAGAGAATGAACAGCCGGTCTCCTTGACATTTGTCCGATCTCAAAATAAGCCATTCTATAGCTTCTAGGCCAGCTTCATGGGCAATATTTGTGTATAAGGACGTTACGTCCATAGTAAATAATATATCTCTCCCTTCCACAAACTGCGTGTTCTTCAACAGTTGCAGGAAGTGCATGGTGTCCTTCACATAAGTCGGCGTCTCTTGGACCAAGGGTTGAAGTATTTTGTCCAGATATTGTGCCAAAGGTTCAAGGATGCTGTTAGTAGCTGCTATAATGGGACGGCCTGGAGGTTTTAACAGTCTCTTATGGATTTTAGGTAAGATATACATCACCGGCATGATGGGATGTTTATTGTCGAGAAACCGGCGTGTTTTCTCAGAGATTACGTCATTCTCTTCAGCCTCATCCAGGACTTTTTCAATCAGAGCTCGCACTGTTTCTGTTTGTTAACATTCCAATTAACAAACAGAGTATAACCTGGTTTGTGAAGGTACGATTCAATACTAAGGCTCAAGGAAACTTCACTAAAATAGAACGCCAGACATTGAAAAATCTATTGGACAATCAAACTATCATCTTCAAACCAGCAGATAAGGGAGGAGCCCTAGTCCTGATGGACGAACAGGATTACCTCGATGAAATTGAAGGCCAATTAAGAGACGAGGAAACTTACCTTGAGGTCCCTATGAACCCAACAGAAACAGTGCGAGCTCTGATTGAAAAAGTCCTGGATGAGGCTGAAGAGAATGACGTAATCTCTGAGAAAACACGCCGGTTTCTCGACAATAAACATCCCATCATGCCGGTGATGTATATCTTACCTAAAATCCATAAGAGACTGTTAAAACCTCCAGGCCGTCCCATTATAGCAGCTACTAACAGCATCCTTGAACCTTTGGCACAATATCTGGACAAAATACTTCAACCCTTGGTCCAAGAGACGCCGACTTATGTGAAGGACACCATGCACTTCCTGCAACTGTTGAAGAACACGCAGTTTGTGGAAGGGAGAGATATATTATTTACTATGGACGTAACGTCCTTATACACAAATATTGCCCATGAAGCTGGCCTAGAAGCTATAGAATGGCTTATTTTGAGATCGGACAAATGTCAAGGAGACCGGCTGTTCATTCTCTCCCTCTTGAAATTGGTACTTAACAATAACTTTTTTAAGTTTCAGGATAGATACTTTATCCAAATTTCAGGCACAAGTATGGGTGCAGCTATGGCACCGTGCTATGCCAATGCATTTATGTACTATCTGGAATACGAACATGTTCTCACATCACCAAGATGGATGAGACACCTATCCCTGTACGTGAGATACATTGATGACGTCTTTGGGGTATGGACTGGCCCTCAAGACGAATTGGTCAATTTCTTTGACATGATGAATCGGATGAATCCACGCATTAGGTTTACTACAGAGACAAGTACAACAACCATACATTTCCTGGATGTGGAAATTTACGTGGCTGGAGCTAAATTGGAGACCAGGATTTACACCAAACCAACTGACAGGAATAGTCTATTACTCGCCACAAGTTTCCATCCTAAACGAACCATTGACAGTGTGCCACTGAGTCAATTTCTACGTTATAGGAGGAACATCTCAGAACCCACTGAATATGAACGTCAGGTGATTACACTGGGAAATAAATTCACAGCAAGAGGATACGACTCTACATTGATCTCAGATGTATCAGGAAAGGTCTGTGAGATAAACAGGGACTCACTACTAGTACCGAAGCCAACAAAATCTCGAGAAGCACTGACATATGTTACCACCTACTCGGTCCAGAGCACAAGAATTAAGAAAGCCATCAAAAAAAACTGGCCCATGCTACAATTGGACCCACAATTGCAACATCTTTTCCCTGATCCTCCAACATTTGCCTATAGAAATAGCAGATCTATACGAAAGACCCTAGTGAAAGCTGAGATCCCAGTTGGGGGTCCGTCCACCCAACACAAAGGCACTATTCCATGCCACAATTGTCAACACTGTGGCAACATCTTAAAGGGCAATCACATTACACACCCCCATTCTGGCAAACCTTTACAATTAAAACACTCCTGTACCTGTGATGCTCAAAATGTGATATATGCACTGAAATGTCCATGTGGTCTCTATTATGTAGGAATGACTACTCGGAAAGCGAAAATAAGATGGACTGAGCATAAGTCCAATATTCGGAACAAGAGTCCCAAATCACCTGTTTCATTGCACTTTACAGAGGCACGCCACACGGTGGCGCAGTTAAAATGTGTTATTTTAGAACAAGTGACATCAGGTACCAGGGGGGGAGATATACAACGGAAATTAGCACAACGTGAAATACTATGGATTGATCTTCTAGACTCACTGCACCCTCGGGGGATGAATGTTGAATTTGATTTAATGTGCTTTGTATAAATTAGCCTGAATCGCCACAATGCCCGCCCAGCTGCAAGGGTAACTGACATATGATTGTTTCATGGACTACAATGCCTCACCCCAAGCGGTAAATAGGGTTGTCCCCACGTCATTGTGACTCTGAGCTCATATTTCCACTCTCTTTATTCCTTATTAGGTTTTCGTTTTCAAATACCTAGAGCATGTGTCCTTAACAACTAGATTGTGTGATATCACAGATTCCCCTCTTTGTCCACTCGATTCGTCACCATGGACTTGTCGATACATTTACTCTATGACTTTGTCATTTGATGATTAGTAGATTAGGAATGCACATAGCTATATTGGCTTGACTTGCCAGTTCAATACCTCTTTTTAGTACAGAGATGCGGCCACCTGAGATACCCCCCCATGGAATTGTCATTTATATTGATGCGAGATGGGGGCACCCCGCGAATCCTATTGGTTTCGCGGTGGTGCCCCCACTCGCATCCCAGAGTAATCAATTTCTGTTTGAGTGCTTTCCTCTACATATTTAATATAGAGACCCCGCTACATGGGTTATATTGATTCTAAGGTGCTCTTACCTATTACTCTATGGAGCTCCTCCCTCTGCGATGAGTGGCCCACACCAATATGGCGGATTTCCCGGCTGGCCCAACGCGCATGCGCGGGGTTACCGGGACACCAACTAATGCCTACCGTAGTGGAGCCGCTACGCTTACAGCGGTCGGCTCACTCGGTGTTTATCTGCAACCTAGGTAAGTCTTTGGACTCCGTTTGGACGGCGCACCTGCGTCTGCACTTTTTTGCACCCGCCTTTTTGCACTTGGCGTGATGCTTTGAACTTCATGTATCTCGTAGCGAGATACCAGGCTGGCGCTCCTACATACATTTAATATCTGTGTCTATCCCCTCGGTGGATAGCTTAGACATAGCTCGTTGAGAAAACTTTGTTATGACCATCCAGATGACTCACGACTGTTTGGTCTGATCATTGCTCTGTCATTATTCCTTATAGGGTGTCCTGGCCGCATTCTGTCACTTTCCGGCCTCCGGCGCATTTCAGCTGTTGACTGGGTCTGAATTGGAACTTTATCAGCCTCAGATTGAGGTTAGTACCCATTATCTCTCTACTTATTTCGGTTTAAAATTATATCAGTTAACCTCACTGATTAGCTTAAATGGTAATGTTTATTCTTTTGAATTTCCCGCAGGAAAGGCTTTTAGAACGCATTTAACAATCACTACTCTACTACATACAGGAACAGTGAAGTCCCCACCCTGAAGATGGATCATTCGGTCCGAAACGCGTTGGTTACCTATGTCACCTATTAAAAGGGGCTTCCCTGAATGGTGTTACTTCACAATACAAAAACCCTAAGAGTGAACTTATTGCCGTTTGTTAAATTTATATCGCTGGTTTACAATTTGTTAATGAAATGTATACATGTCCCTTTGAACATTTACAGGATGTGAATAATAAGGCTAAGCTTTGAGCTACTTGCTTTCTGCTTTTGTTACATTTATGTACCTTCACAAACCAGGTTATACTCTGTTTGTTAATTGGAATGAGAATTCCTGGATGCTTCACCATTGTCTGAATAATTCTTTTGTACATTGTTTATTTGTTTGAAAAAACAGACCTTGAGAGGTCTATTAAAAAGTATCAAAAAGTATTGGTCAGTACCAGATCTGTATAATTGGTTACATAAGTGATCTTACATGCCTGATTTATCCTTTATTGATGTTATTTATTCTCTATTTTGTAATATGTTAAAGTCAAGACTCAATTAACACTCTCTCCACATGAGAGTATTAATTGATCAACTAAGAGCCAACATTTAACTTCCGAACGAAGATTCGGTAGGAGTGCATTTGGGCTTACTGCCTAGCAATAGGTAGTTTAGGTTGTTTAGATATTTTTGTCCCAAGTGGTCTTGTGACGTTAGCCCGCCTGCACCCGAAATTTTACCATAAAATTCATTGACATTATTTCTTTATTTAATAGTGTGAACTAACACCTTTGGTGTGCCTCTACTCCACATCAATTATCCTGATTTACATGAGCTGTGCATTCCCACCCCATAGTTCTCATGGGTAGTGTGTGGTCAGTGGGTGTGCTTGGGGAGTACGTAGGGGTATTTAGGGGGTGTATGTATGTGTGCACATGTTGTGACCATGTGTGTTGGAGGTAATATGTGGGTGGCTGGGGCAGTGTGGGTGGGGGGTGTGAGGGTGTTTGTGGTAGGCAGTGTGGAGGGGCAGTGTATGGAGTCAGTATTTTGTGGGAACTGTGGGGAGAGCAGTGCGTGTGGGGGGAGTGTGTGTTGTATGTGCAATGGTTGTGTTAGTGTGCAGTGGGTGCACAGGTGTGTTTGTCTGCATATGGGCAGTGTGTGTAAGGAAGTGTGTAGGCAATGTGTGTGGGGGGCTTTGTGTATATGGAGGTCATTCGGTGTAAGTGGGGATCAGTGAGTAGTAGAGAAGTGCATGTGTGGAGAAGTACATGTGTGGGTGAGTAGCAGTGTGTGTGTATGTGTGTGTGTGTGTGGGCATTCATGTGCACGTGTGTGTAGTGGCACTGTGTGGAGGGCCAATAGTGTGTGTAGGTAGGCAGGCAGTGTGTTTTTCGGCGACGTGTATGTGGTGTCACTGTGGCATTAGGCAGTGTGTTGGCGAAATGGGTGGTGTATGTGGGGCCTGTGTGCGGGTGTGCAGACAGTATGCATGGAGACAGTGTGTGTGGGGGTAGTATGTGCATAGGTCAATTTATAGTGTGAGGGCAATGTTTGTGGGACAGGGTGGGAAAGTCTATGTCTGTGGGTGGCAGTGGGGTTAGGGTGTTTAAGAATCGTGTGTGGGAGGAAGTGTGGGTGGGCAGTTTGTGTGTAAGAGTGTGTGTGTGTGTGTGTGTGTGTGTGTGTGTGTGTGTGTGTGTGTGTGTGTGTGTGTGTAAATGTATGTGTGGAAGGGTTCAGCATTTGAAGGGCTGTGTCTGGAGGGGATGTTGAGGTGTGGGGGGTTTCTGGGTGGTTATGGGTTATGGGTGCTTGAGTGGGCAATGTGTTTTGGGAACAGTGTTAGTGTGTGTGGACAGTTGGTGTAGACCGTGTATATGTGTGTGTGTGGAAAGTGTGTCCCTTCAACGTGTGTGAGCAGTGTGTGTGGGTGGCCAGTGTGTGTGTGTGTGCGGGTCAGTGCATGTGTAGGGGCTGTGCGTGTGGGAGTGGCAGTGTAGGTGGGGACCGGTAGTGCGTGTGAGGAGCAGTGTGTGGGGGGCATTGTTTGTGGTGGTATTGGGTGCCAGTATGTTGGGGCCAGGTTGAAGTCTTTGTGTGCGTGTGTGTGTGTGTGTGTGTGTGTGTGTGTGTGTGTGTGTGTGTGTGTGAGAGAGAGAGAGGGAGAGCAGTGAGTGGTAGCATTCAGTGTGGGTGGGTGGGGGAAGTGATTGTGGGGCAGTGAATGTGTTGAGGGAACATGGTGCTGTGTGAGTGTGGAAGCAGAGTGTGTATCTGTGTGTGATATAAATTTCATCAGCTCATAGTTACCTATATTTCTCTAATCTACAGACCCCACACGTCCTAAAAAAAAGTTCAGGCCAGAAAAAGGCCCAACAACCCAGCTCCACAAAACGAAGCAAACAAGTAAAAAAAAATGAATTAATGATTGTGACTTCGCCTGCCAGAGTCGGCTCCTACGCATGGGCGGTAATGTGCAAAGATGGAAGTCAATGATTGAACCCTGTGAGGTCATATCTTAGTTTCTTATTTCTCCAAGTGTCAAGATACTGCTCATCATGGCATGGTAATTAGCTTGTGAAATATGCAGCTGATTGACAACACTGTAAAAGAGTCTGTAGTACATTTGCCATTGCCATGGCAGTAGTTTAGGCCCATGGGTAGCTACTGCCACTTAATAGTCAAAACCTGACATATGTACTTCTATTTGGAGATAATTGTGTGATGTAAACAGGTAATAATGTGCTTCTCAATGCCACCCTGTATATAAATGCACTACAAGAAATGAGAGGTATTCGTGTTGTTCTCCAACACAATATTTGCTTACTGAATTTAGAATCCTCACATGTTTCAGTAATTAATCCAGGTTCTTACTGTCATTATTGTTGGTCACCTTCATTCCTATTCACTTCAGGTTTACTTATTACCACAGTTACATACGATATGATGTGCTTGGGCAGTTTACTTTGGGTGAGAGGGGCTTATGGAAAGGTTGGGGCAGTAGGCCTAGAAAGGTCACTGGCATTAACCTGTTTTCCCAATTAACATAACTTGGGAAAAGTGGCTAAACTATTGATTAGTAATTTGATTGACCATTTTACAGTGCATATGATTAACTGAATTGCCTGTTGACACATAAATAACAGGTGTTATCATTACCCAATTTAATAATGTTTTTGACCGCAAAATGATAAAAAGCTGAATCGACCCATAAGAGATTCAAACCTGGGATTTTAAGATTGTATACAGTTGGCACTATACACATTACATTGTTTTAACGGCTTTCATGCAAGCTGACTTCCAATGCATGTACAGTATTGTTGTCATGTACCCAGACACAGAGCTGTCTAACCTGTTAACAGATTCCGACTGGCTTAAAGGGTGATAGGGCTAACTAACTACAGAACCAACATCATAGCGTGGGAGTCTTTTATTGGTCAAAGTGGGCACGTTTTTGGCCAAAGTGACCTAGCTCGAAAGGTCACTTCATTGTGCAGCTGGTAGTTTTGACAAGTGTCACTGAACAAATCTCTACATATATTTGTGAGTGTGTATGTTCGGGATTGGCTCCAGCCCCATATCAGTTGGTGGGCTGAAACTTTGGCCCACGGTCGGCATACAAGTCTGTGGTGTATTAGCGATGGTGAAATCTGACCCAACCCCACCCATTCGCCCTGCACAGTGCAGTATCCGGCCCTGTGCTATCAGTATAGGCAATTTCGGGAGATAGCCGATTTTGAGACTTTTCCAAAAATAGGAAGTTAGGACACAAGGGGCGTCATTACCAGTTTGCCGGTCTGGAAACAAGGGTGCCGGTAAGTTCACTGGCACCCTTGTTTCTAGACCGGCAAACTACGAGTTTGCCCGCCAGGGCCACTCCCGCCTGACAGGTCTGACCCTGACAGGCGCAGCCGCCATGGTATGCAGACCCTTTTCGTACACGGCGGCACCGTTAGCAACGGTGCCGGTGCTTCCGTGAACCCATTCCCCTTGAGTCCTATTGGACTCCGCAGAAAGGGGGAACAACATTTTACTGGCGCCTGACTTCCTGGGCTGCTGGACTTGTAATGTCCTGGTGGCACTGGGAAGTCAGGCGCCTGTTAAATGTTACGAGTTGTAAAATGGCAGGGTTACCGCCAGACTCGTAAGGAGGCCCAAGGTCAGCATACCAGTCTGGTCTGTACTGGCGATAGTGACATTTGACCAACCCCAACCATTCGCCCTTCACAGGGGTGGAGCGGGGTTCCCCACGTACATTTCAGCTACAGACCCATGGTACCGCTAGTATTCTATACAATGCACTATTTGCAGCATAATTTATAAAAGAACTTCCCCGGGACTGCTAGTCAAACAGTCTGTCAGAAGCGGAACGAATTGCCATTTGCAAAACGAGGCCACTTCAGCCCTGGTGCCCGAGCCCATTGTATGCAACTGTCCGACCCTGCCTGCTAGGCCTAGATAGTGATGCAAAGCGAGCATTACTGGGCTGAGGCATTTCCATGTGAAAGGCCTATAAACCACAGGCATCAAAAATAAAGGAAGTGAGAGGAGAAAGGTCATTTACTGCCAAGCTCTTCAGAGCGCAAGACATGCCTTGTGTCCGAGCTGCTGGATCCTAGGGCAGGAGAATGGTAAGTGCGCCTCCTCTCCATTATCGTGTACGGCGTTTGATGTTAGGCTGGTGCCGCTAATTATATCCTAATGGCTGACGTGAGGGCGGCGGAATTCGCCTTCTAATTCAGCGCAGTCATCCTTGTGCGCTGTGACGCGACCAAGGGCTTAGTAACGGTATAAATGCGTCTTCCTCCGCGAATACCTTCAGGATTTACTGAGGCGTTTTTGTTTTTAAACGCTTAGTTGACAACATAACTCATGAAGAACTCGGAATAAACAGAAACAAGGATAGCCTCCCAGCGGCTGGTCCCAGGAAAAACATAGCTGATAAACGAGGGTGGAAGGGCTCGCACTTACACACACAACTAGTTCAGGAAAGCAGCCCCATAAAACCGGGCAGGATGTATTGGACGGAGGAATGTGTGGGGCATCGCTTTGGGGGAAGAATCATATCTACAGTGTGTGTGCTTATGTGTGTGTATGCAACCCACTTCTAGGTCTATTTCATATAAAAGCAAGCAATATGGTTACAATATGTGCACATCAAATGTTAAAGGTATTTGTACTGCGCACCGTCACCAACGGAATTGGCCCCCAGGCGGATCTGTAAAACAAGAGGAGGGCCAGTGGTCGAAGTGTACGAAAAGAAGTAGTGGAACTATGTTCCCTGCTGGCCTGCCCCTGCTCCACACAAACCCCATTGCCACAACCCCTCCCACACACAAACCACCCCCCCAAAACACTTGCACCTGTTGTTTAGGGGAGCGTTCAGTGCAGTGCACTGAAAGTGAAGGTTTCAACTTCTTCCTACACTTTTATTTTAAAACAAAAGCATTCCGGAATGGTTTCTTTTTAAAATAAAAGTATGGGAGCTGTACAAGGTAATTAAAAAAAGTATAGGAGCACCGCTCCCGACCGCTCCCGATCACTTCGACCACTGAGGAGGGCGGGTTAGGTTAGTCGGGTGAAGGCAGAGTGGGAAAGTGAGAGAAGTGGTGTGGTCTGGCGGCTACAGTTCGGTTTTCACAGTGCGCTGAGCTTTGGTGTGAGTATCGGACCGATGCGAGACCTTGTGTGCCGTTGGTGCGGTTTATGTGTTGCTTGCTTGTTGTTATGGTGTGGTGAAATGCGTGCGGTTTGCTGGGCGAGAGATGGTTGTGTGGATTTTCAGGTGAGTTAGGTATGCAGAGGTTTGAGCTTGGGTTAGTAGGTTAATATATCCTAGGTCATTGCAGGACTTGTTCTATTTGACTTGTATTCCTGTAGGTAAGCTTATTGCCACTTTCCTTTCTTGTCCATCTTATTGTTATGAGTGATGGCGTGGTGCGTTCACGGCTGTTTTGCATATGGACTTAGTGTAATGGGACGGGGTGTGTCTAGGCTCCACTCCTAGTGTTGGTACTGTAGATTAGCAGTCCCCTCCTACTCCCTTGCTATTTCTGTCGGTGGTCTGTAGGTGCAAGTGTCAAGTTCAGGCCATGGTGCTATTGATGGTTGTCCTTGTCCTTTCGTCCTGGTCTAGCTGTGTGTTCAAATTTTAGTTTCGTCCATTCACAGCTATCTCTCTGTTGGTAAGCTTGGTATGTCGTAGAATGTCTTCCTTAGATTCTGTTTGTAGTTGATTGTTTAGTGGGATCCGAGATCGATTTCTTTATTCATCATTGTCTCAACTATTTATATGCTGTTCTGTGGGCCTTCTTCTAGTTAAGCGGTGAAGAGCCAGGATTTGAGGAGTTTCCTGAATAGTAGGTTTTTTCTTGTGTTACGTATGTCCTTTGGTAAGTCCTTCCAAGTTTTGGTGCAAGGTGAGAGAAAGAAAATCCTCTGAGTTTTCTTTTGTTGTAGGCTCTGTGTTCCAAGGCTTGATCTGAGTGTCCTTGTAGGGTGATGTGGGCTTAATTTGTCTCTCAGGAACTCTGCGCCTTGGTTGTGGATTGCTCTGTGTGTGATGCAAATTGATTTGAATTTGATTTGCTGTTTTATTGGTAGCCAATGTAGTGTTTTTAGCACTGGTGTGATGTGTTCTCTTCGGGGTAGTTTGAGGAGTAATCTGGCTGCTGCATTTTGAATGCGTTGTCGTTTTTGTAGGAGTCGTTCAGGCATACCCAGGTACAGGCTATTGTCTATAATCTACTTTGGACATGACGAGAGTGATGACAGTGGATGTTTTGTTGGCGAATGACAGGAATGGTAGGACGTTCATTTTCCTGTGACAGCGCCTCAATGCCCCCGGGCTGTAGTGCGCTATACAAATCCAAATAAATAAATACAATAAAATAAATCCTTTTTACTGCTCGCAGGAGAAAGAAGCATTTTTTGAGTAGAGCGTTTACTTGTGGCTCTAGAGTACGTTTGTTGTCTATCAGGACACCCATGTTTTTTGCAGTCGACGATAGGGTTGGGGTTGTACCGAGTTCCCTTGACCAAGGGATGTAGTGGTTTTATCCTCCACTTTTTGTGCTGATCATTATTTCTGTTTTGCCTGGGTTGAGTCTGAGGTAGTTCGAGTTCATCCAGTTGTATAAATATCACAAAGGCAGTTCTCTAATGTTGTGTTCTCTTCTTGAGTGCCTTATATTTTGTAGACTATTTGTGTATCGTCAGCGTAGTTGTAGCAGGTGAGGCCATGTCTTTTGATGATTTTGATTAGTAGAGATAGGTAGCTGTTGAATAATAATGGGGAGAATGATGATCCTTGTGGTACTCCGCAAGTGGATTCTCTTGGGATGGATTTGAAAGGTTTCATCCATATGGTCTCTGTTCTGTTTGTTAAGAAGGATTTGTTCCACAGTAGGGCATTGTCTGTTATTCCCAGTCCTTCCAATCTTGTGGTGAGGATGTTGTGGTTAACTGTGTCAAATGCCACAGAGAGGTCTAGTATCAAGGCAGTACTGTTGTCTGAGTCTGCGTTTGCTTTTAGGTCATCCCAAATTGAGAAGAGTGCTGATTCCGTTCCTCTCATTTGTCTTTAACCTACTTGTGCCTGGTCTAGTAGGCAGTGCTCGTCTACGAATTCATGAGTTGTTTGGTATATGTGATTTTCGAGCAGTTTATCTAGATACAGGATGTTGGAAATAGGTCTGTAATTGGAGAGGTCTTCTACATTTTCTGCTGTATCTTTGAGTGGCGGCCTGATGTGTGCTTTGAAGGATTGTGGTACTTTCCGCGTTGAGATTGAAAGGTTGAGGGCATTCTGTTGTATTCCAAGGGTGTTCCTTGTTTGAGGATAGATTTGTATATGTCTGGGGGGGGCAGGGATCCTCACGAGAACCTGCTTTGTTGCTTTGGTTTATCAGTTTGACGAAAGTCTACACTGATATTTCGGGAAAGCTTCGGAGTTTGTTCAGGCATTCCTTGTAAGGGTAGGTGGGTTCCCTAGTCTGATTGCATGGTCTGTTTAGTATGGTTTGTTGGATGGTAATGATCTTGTTTTTTAAATGGTCTGCTAGGTTATCGCATAGTTTCATCGATGGTATTGGCATGTTGTTACAGCCATGTGTGTTTTTTATTTCATTTATGATTTTGAAGAGTTCCCTTTTGGTGTTTTGAAGATTCGGATGTCATAGTATTTCCTTTTTGCTTTTTGTATTTCCTTTTTGTATGAGTGGATATGTTGTTGAAATTTCAGTTTATTTCCCCTGTTGTTTTTGGTCCTCCATTCTATTTCTAGTTTTTTTCTTTTCATGGTGCTGAGTAGTGTGGTGAACCATTTTGCCGTTGATCTTTTGTGTGAAGGGGTGAAAGGTTTTTCTTTGGCGATTTCATTGATCGTTGTTGTGATCCAGATGTGGAGTAGAGCTACTTTTTTGTCCAGGTCAGCTTTGTCCATAGTTGTTGCTTGTGGTTTGCTGATTCCAGAGGTTCAGTTATGCTGGAGTTTTTGATGGTTCTCCAATTTCCTTTCATGGTGAGCGGTAGTTTGTCTTTTTGCTTGTTTATTGGGGTGGTCAGTGTGATTATGAATGTATAGAACAAGCCTGGGTTGCGAGCTTCCTGGGCAGCCAGTAGCCCCTTCCATGCTCCACTCCCCTTCACCTGCTAATGGAGTTAAAAAAAATGAAACTTACCTTTCCTTTGCGGCCCTGCCCTGGCAGTGCTGCTGTCCCCTCAGCCTGTTTTCCATGATGACGTCAGTGACATCAACATGGAAAACGAACTAATCCTTTCAGCAGCACTGCTCGCCCGGTTGGGGGTGCACAGGAAGGATAAGATTCATTTTCTTTTATTTAAAAAAAAACCCACTAGCATCGGTGAAGGCAACTACACAGGTCCTAATGGCGATATGCCCCTCGGTGGCGGGCCAACCATGTCGGTAAAATCCCACAACCCTCGTTAAGGGACCCTTGCTGGGCCCTTAACCTTGGTGGCAGGCCATTACCTACAAGGTTGGCCCACCACCGCAGGGCATATCCCCTCAGAACTTCACTTAGAAATCTAGAACATGGCATTCCTTTTTAAAGCAAATTTAACGATGTCATACTCATACATGTGAATGGCCTGGCCAATAAAGCCCTATGTGACCACATGAAAGGGATTGTTGGAAGCTGGAGCTCGAGCAGGGGTGTACACAGGGTATGGTCGGAGTGGGCTTGGCCATCCAATACACCCACTTAGCAGCTTAGCAGGGACTGGAGTGAGATAGAGGTACCTCGGCTATACTGAGTAAGTCAGAAATTAGGAAGCTCTACCTACTTCCTGGTTCCTATCTTCGTGGAGCATGGGAGCCAGTGGCCTCTCTGGAGCACAGCTTAGGAGGAGGCGGTGTCGGGTTGAGTTTGCAGAGTAACAGGTGAGAAATAAAAGCATGTGTATGCATATGGGCAAGGATGTGTGTATGTATGTATGATCGTATTTATGCACACATGAACATGTGAAGGTGTGTCTGTATAAGTGAGCGTATGAATGAGAGTTTACTGTGACTAGTGAGTATGGATTTAAGTGCTCATGTGAATGAGGATGCAGTGCAAATGTTCTAGGTGCAAGTGTACTGATTGAGAGAGAAGCTGTATGGGTGCCTGACTGGTGGGTGAATCGATGTGTGTGTGTATGTGTGTCTATGTGAGACTGGACCACATGGGGTACTGGTGCATGGATGTTTGTTTGCAGTGCCATTGCATGGATAATTGCTCTTTTTGGGCAAACCAACTGATGAGTGTTATTACATGGAGGAGGAGTTGTGGGGGAAGATAAGTACAAAGGGGCAAGTAGCCTGGACATTTTCTTACAATAGCATGCCATTTTATTTCATGATGCATGATGATTATTCTAACAAAGGGGAGGGAGGCATCTGTTCATCCATCAAGGACATGGTTTATGTACTGTGGCATGGTATGTATTGCTGGCATTAAGGGCAAATTCGACACAATGAGTGCTCTTACTCGGTTTTTGGTGGGGAGGCAATTGTGCAGTCAGCCAGTACATGTTATCTTACTGTAGTGTGGCATTCTTTAGTGGCATAAGGGGCAAATCCAACATGAGTGTTCCTACATGGTGGGGGATGGTATTCATGCAGCTTGCAAGGAGGCGATACTTTTCTTCCTGTGGCATGGCATTTTTTAAATGGTGCTAAGGGCAAAACCAGCATGATGAGTTTCTAACATGCGGGAAGGGGTGGGCATTTGTTAAGCCGACAAGGGTGACTTTTCATACTGTAACAAGGCTTTTTAAAGATTTAAGGACAAAGTCAATGGGAGTATGTTCCTACTTGGGGATACTGACATATATTGGCAGAGCCAGCATGGACGTTTATAATAACATTATCTGGTTATTGTAAAGCAAACATGAGTGTGTCCTTAAGCTGGAATACTTTCATATTTTGGTACAGCCAGCATGTACATTTATGGGCTCAATCAGCATGACAATGTTTTTTACACTTGCAGATTACTAGCGTAAAGTGGGCAAAGGAGGCATCATGAAAATGTGTTGGAAAATGCTTCTGTGCACTGTTGGTGACTTGGGATGTGATAGATGTGTTCATGCTTTACCCTTCAAAATCAATAGTAAACTTTGTGGCTTTTTACCCAATTCTTCACAAAAAGTGAATCTATTAAAACATGTTCTTGGGGAGACACTGCTTGACGCCTCTTTGATTGGTTCGGGCATCCATGCTATGCTCAGTCAATCCCACATATTAGGCCAGGGAAGAAAAAAACCTTTTCCTCTCCAGGTTCCCCTTGGGGTGGGGACAGCTACATTAGATTTAGACGCTGCTTGTTAAATAATCATGGCTGTGCCCATGGGCACAAACCAGATTTCTCTGAATGGAATCTCAGAAGAAATACCTACATCAAAGGAACTGCCATAAACAGCGTTATTGACCAGCTATGTGGTGTAGAGTACTACATTATCTGCCCCACGGTCATTTGTGTAACTTGTACCTCAAATACTGAATCCTTGTGTTTATGTTGTTAATGCTGTGAACATCAAATAGTTAAGAAAACTATGAATAACCTGTTAATGATGTTGCAGCCAGGGGTGTTGCTAGGTCTGGAAAAGATCTGGGGCTATGCTAATGTCGGAACTTCGCGACTGGGGGCTAGCTAGCCTTTTGGTTCTATCGCCTGAGATTATATCCAGGGCTACAACCAAAAGACCAGGGGCTATAGCCCACTTAGCGCCCCCCTAGCAACGCCTCTGGTTGCAGCCAGGGAGGCAAGTAGAACTTGCACATTTCAGTGGTAGAGGTTCTTGTTCTAGTGAATGAATGGTAAATCATTCTACCCAAGGTTCTCTTATATTGGCCTAGTTGCACTGCAGCGATCGAATTCTATTGTCACACACTTGTGTTTTCTGCTGCCAAAGGAAAGAGGCGCTCCTATACTTATTCTTTGTTTATTTGATCACGTCTTTGTGTAGCGCATTGATTATAAGGAATACTTGAACACAACGTGCTTATTAACTCATGCAAAAGCAATACTATACCGATAATGTGACACTTTATCGACTGAGCCATGCCCGGCTGCTTCGCTACTCCTTAGGAGATCATCAGATTGAATGACACTTTATCTATAGAGCCATGCCCCGGCTGCTTCGGTGCTCCTTAGGAGATCATTGGCCTAAATGACACTTTAGATACTGAGCCATGCCCCGGCTGCTTCTGTGCTCCTTAGGTGATCATTGGCCTGAATGACACTTCATCTACTGAGCCATGCCCCAGCTCCTTCTGTGCTCCCTAGGAGATCAATGGCCAGAATGACATTTAAGCTATTGAGCCATGCCCCGGCTCCTTCTGTGCCCCTTAAGAGATAATTGGCCTGACTGTACTCCTTAGGAGATCATTCACCTGAATGACACTTTACCTACTGACCCTTGCCCCGGCTCCTACCCTTCTGTGCTCCTTAGGAGATCATTGGCCTGAATGACATTTTATCTACGGACCCATGCCCCAGCTCCCTCTGTGCTCCTTAGGAGATCATTGGCCTGAATGACACTTTACCTACTGAGCCATGCCCCGGCCCCTACCCTTCTGTGCTCCTTAGGAGATCATTGGCCTGAATGACACTTTAGCTATTGAGCCATGCCCCAGCTCCTTCTGTGCTCCTTAGGAGATCATTGGCCTGACTGTACTCCTTAGGAGATCATTCGGCTGAATGACACTTTACCTACTGAGCCATGCCCCGGCCCCTATCCTTCTGTGCTCCTTAGGAGATCATTGGCCTGAATGACACTTTAGCTACTGAGCCATGCCCAAGCTCCTTCTGTGCTCCTTAGGAGATTATTTGCCTGAATGACACTTTAGCTACTGAGCCATGGTCCAGCTCCTTCGGTGCTCCTTACGAGATCATTGACCTGAATAACACTTTATCGACCGAGCCATGCCCCGGCTCCTTCTGTGCTTTTTAGGAGATCATTGGCCTGAATGACATTTAAGCTATTGAGCCATGCACCAGCTCCTTCTGTGCTCCTTAAGAGATCATTGGCCTGACTGTACTCCTTAGGAGATCATTCACCTGAATGACACTTTACCTACTGACCCTTGCCCCGGATCCTACCCTTCTGTGATCCTTAGGAGATCATTGGCCTGAATGACACTTTATCTAGTGAGCCATGCCCCGGCCCCTATCCTTCTGTGCTCCTTAGGAGATCATTGGCCTGAATGACACTTTACCTAATGAGCCATGCCCCGGCCCCTATCCTTCTGTGCTCCTTAGGAGATCATTGGCCTGACTGTACTCCTTAGGAGATCATTCGACTGAATGACACTTTACCTAATGAGCCATGCCCCGGCCCCTACCCTTCTGTGCTCCTCAGGAGATCATTAGCCTGAATGACACTTTAGCTATTGAGCCATGCCCCAGCTCCTTCTGTGCTCCTTAGGAGATCATTGGCCTGAATGACACTTTATCTACTGAGCCATGCCCCAGCTCCTTCTGTGCTCCTTAGGAGATCATTGGCCTGACTGTACTCCTTAGGAGATCATTCGACTGAATGACACTTTACCTACTGAGCCATGCCCGGCCCCTACCCTTCCGTGCTCCTTAGGAGATATTTGGCCTGAATGACACTTTAGCTATTGAGCCATGCCCCAGCTCCTTCTGTGCTCCTTAGGAGATCATTGGCCTGAATGACACTTTAGCTATTGAGCCATGCCCCAGCTCCTTCTGTGCTCCTTACGAGATCATTGGCCTGAATAACACTTTTTCTACCGAAGCGTGCCCTAGTTCCTTCTGTGCTTTTTAGGAGATCATTGGCCAGAATGACACTTTAGCTACTGAGCGATGCCCTGGCTCCTTCTGTACTCCTCAGGGGATCATTGGCTAGAATGACACTTTAGCTACCGAGCCATGCCCCGGCTGCTTCTGTCCTCCTTAGGAGATCATTGGCCTGAATGACACTTTAGCTACTGAGCCATGCCTGAGCTCCTTCTGTGCTCCTTAGGAGATCATTTGCCTGAATGACACTTTAGCTACTGAGCCATGCCCCAGCTCCTTCTGTGCTCCTTACGAGATCATTGGCCTGAATAACACTTTTTCTACCGAGCCATGCCCCGGCTCCTTCTGTGCTTTTTAGGAGATCATTGGCCAGAATGACACTTTAGCTATTGAGCCATGCCCCAGCTCCTTCTGTGATCCTTAGGAGATCATTGGCCTGACTGTACTCCTTAGGAGATCATTTGACTGAATGACACTTTACCTACTGAGCCATGCCAGGCCCCTACCCTTCTGTCCTCCTTAGGAGATCATTGGGCTGAATGACACTTTAGTTATTGAGCCATGCCCCAGCTCCTTCTGTGCTCCTTAGGAGATCATTGGCCTGAATGACACTTTAGCTACTGAGCCATGCCCCAGCTGCTTCTGTCCCCCTTAGGAGATCTTTGGCCTGAATGACACTTTAGCTACTGAGCCATGCCCGAGCTCCTACTGTGCTCCTTAGGAGATCATTTGCCTGAATGACACTTTAGCTACTGAGCCATGCCCCAGCTCCTTCTGTGCTCCTTACGAGATCATTGGCCTGAATAACACTTTTTCTACCGAGCCATGCCCCGGCTCCTTCCGTGCTTTTTAGGAGATCATTAGCCAGAATGACACTTTAGCTACTGAGCCATGCCCTGGCTCCTTCTGTGCTCCTCAGGGGAACATTGGCTAGAATGACACTTTAGCTACTGAGACATGCACCAGCTCCTTCTGTGCTCCTTAGGAGATCATTGAGCTGAATAACACTTTAGCTACCGAACCATGCCCCGGCTTCTTCTGTGCTTTTTAGGACATCATTGGCCAGAATTACACTTTAGCTACTGAGCCAGGCCCTGGCTCCTTCTGTGCTCCTCAGGAGATCATTGGCTAGAATGATACTTTAGCTACTGAGCCATGCCTCAGCTCCTTCCGTGCTCCTCAGGACATCATTGGTGTTAATGTTGGATCTTCTGTGCCTACCATCAGAAGCACCTTAGCAAGAGGAGTGCCATTTAGGAGCCACAATGGCAGAAGCTGCTACACCAAATGCCCCTATCCTACTCCTGGTACTATCCCTATGGCCCATGTGTCAGACATTCCAGAGGCGTCACCAGGGATAGAAATCCAGCCTGGATGTCTGTGAGCTATTTTTACTTTTTGTGCTTTCAACTCCTTGTCCCACCTTTGCTTCAAAACAGTATATTCCTTGTTCCTCCACTTCCACCTAAGAGCCTACTATTCCCTGATGAGGGGTAGGACGAAGAGGTAAAAACATTTCTTCTGTTTTCACACAGCAGTCAGGGAGAGTGAAGGGTAGAGACTGCTCCCTCTCCCACTATGGCCCTACATTTGAGGGATGGGCAGGACATTGCCAGGAGAAAGCTCTGGCACGTTGCATGCGTCTGGGCATCTGCTCATGCATAGTGCCTTGTGCCCAGAACAGCCTCATATGCCCAAGTACATTCTCTAATTCCCCATGAAATGCCCTCTAAGCGAAGGACGAGAAGACATGCCTTCTCTGTCTACGGCCCAAGACAGTGGAACCTCCACCCCATCAACATCAGACTTGCCCCATCGGTTCTACAATACAGAAAAGAGCTCAAGACATTCCTTTACAAGGAATGGCTCATCCCTAACACATAGGTCCACTCACCCTCCACTTCCCACAATACCAGAGACTCAGTGATCTGCTCCTCGCTGTTTCCTCCCCTGGTTGCTTGTGGATCCCTTGCTGCCAATTGCCTGCCATCTCCTGTTGTCAGCTCCCTGCTACATTTTCCTCTGTTTCCCTCACTGTGTTCTT